>NC_141685.1:1335196479-1340196479 GCF_964263255.1 Lissotriton vulgaris
AGTGCCCTTCTACCAGGAAAGGCAAGGGCGAGGGTTGTAGGTAGCGGGCAGTGCCAGGCTGGCAGCAGAGGCCTGAGTAAGGCTTGTGCATCACTGTTGGTACTTTTCTGCTGATTCTGGGTAGGATGAAGGTTGTATGCCACTCGCTGTGCCCCGCTGCCAGGATGCCAGGGTGAGGATGCATTGGCACACACTGTATCGTGGCCTTGCTTGCCTGGGTAGAGTTGTACGTGTTGTGTTGTGTAACAAGAAGGAAAGCCATTGTTCACTTGCTGTGCTGCCAGGCTGCCCGTGGCAATGGTTTTGCCACTCGCTGTGCTATCAGGATGGCATGGATGTGGTCTGTATTGTTACTTCCTGTTTTCTGCTGGCTGGCGTGAGAGGTTTGCCACAGATGACCAAGGTGAATGTTGCATGTAATTTCCTGTGCTTGCTTGTTCGGCGGCTGGACAGTACCAGAATGTACAGACTGAAGGGGTGTGTATATAGAGGTCTCTTGCTGTGTCCTGCTGGCTTATGAGTGTGCGCAGGTTGGGAAAGCCCAACGCCAGGGCACTCACTTTGTCACTTGCATTCGCAGTCTGTGGTGAATTATAAAGTCTGTACATGCTGGATGCCAGTCTCTGGCCCTTGGGTTTTGGTTGGTCCAAGGAAGCGAAGCATTTGATACTTGCTGTGCTCTGCTGAGTGGGGGAGGCTATGAGGAGGCGTGCCCGTCTCTCGCTCTGTGTGTTGAGCGGATCCTATCCCATATACTGCAGTATTTTTTTTTTCAGGGGGAACTCGTGGTCGAGGTGCCGCGCACCGAGCACTGGGGAGCTGCGCTGGGACCGTCGGCCACCCCGCGTGTCCTCAATCCTCGTCTCCTTCACTTTAACACTAGCCAGCCGCCAGAAAGAACACTAGATCCGTTTGACTAATTTGGGGGTTGGGGCGATGGCAGCTACAAGATTATGGAAAGCATTTATTGAAACGTTCGCCCCTCCCGACGTGTTTAAACTACAAGGAAAGCAGTTGCAACTCAGTGTATAATTAATGTAACGCAATATTTAATGTCAGGCACTCTTCCTTTTAAAATGCTTTTTTTTCACCATGATCGCATCCGAGTTTGTTTGATGTGCTGTCCGTGGTCCTGAAAGGCGCTGCTCGTCGTTTCCTGGTTTTGTTTGTGGTTCGGATCTCAGACTTGTTTTACGGTCTGTAGTTTGTGACTTAACATCTAGTTCACCAATATGTACACAGAT
The DNA here is from genome assembly GCF_964263255.1 of Lissotriton vulgaris. Lineage (NCBI taxonomy): Eukaryota > Metazoa > Chordata > Amphibia > Caudata > Salamandridae > Lissotriton > Lissotriton vulgaris. The sequence continues at coordinate 1,335,197,724 of NC_141685.1, forward strand.
ACACTTACATACATACATATACACACATACATTTCGGTTTACGTCCGACCCACTGTAGTGGTGTATGGACAGCGCACCATAATATGTATGTTAAAAGCTCATGTCCACGGCTCCTTGCGGTGCTGAATGGACAGCGCATATTTAATACGTACATACGCGCTTTAGCCCTTTCCCATATTGATGTTGCCTGTTGTGTCAATAAATGATCAGTGCTCATTAATATGAACATTTCCGCTGTAACCAGATCATATGCTGGTCAGTTTATTGGTGCTGAGTGGACAACACACGATAAGGTACTATTTTGACGTCGCTGGTTGTGGTGCTGAGTGGATAGCACACCGTGTCTATTTTAGCTCCACCAGTTCCTATAGATTGAGGTCTTTCATTGTGATGCCGAGTAGGCAGCACGCCATAATATGTATATAGCCTCTACCAGTCCCTTACCTTGTGGTGCTGAGCTAACGGTGCACCACAAGGCGTACCTGTCAACTACTGGAAGGGGCCACCTTGCCTCAGCGGACGCAGAAGTATTGAACTGAGCTCACAATTGTAAACACATTTCGGCTTCTGCCTGCCACTTTTTGGAAAAAACAACATTTTGTTTGAAAAATGTGTAAGCCTGAGTCCGTCCTTACCCAGGTGAATGCATTATTTCAAGCTGAAAAAGGCTTGTGGGACGTCGACTACCTTTGCATTGAAAGCTGTCGCCATAGTGTTTCCTCGAGTACAGCAAAGTATGTCAAAGTATGGATATCGAGTAACACAATATCCAACCATTGTTTGAACACAGAACTGAAGTTCACCACGCACTCCCACATCGAACTACCTAGTGGAAAGTTCTCTCAAGATTTTTGCCTACTTGCGATACTCATTTATTTATTAAAAACCAGGCTCCGCAGAGAAAGCTGTCTGGTGTTTGCTATTGACATATATTGATACCTTCATGCATGGATGCAGCTTGTGTGTGTTGTTTTAAACACATAGGTGTTCACAGTGATGAGATTATAAGTCTTTTGTGGGTGTTCGTGCCCATCACGTAGAACGCACTGCATTTAATATCAGAGCAAAGGGTGGTGTCTTTAACGTGCATCAATGTTGCTACAAAAGTATGCACCGCAGACACACCCAGAAGGTAAAATATTTCCCTAAACTTTTGGCAGGTGGATAATCCATTCTTAGCTCAGCCAGCGTGCATGTTACCTTCTTCCTCTGGACTATGTATCTGCATCGCAGTTTGAACTGGTGTTAAATCATGTTCTATTGAGTAATTGCTGAGGTGCAGTTGCAAGAATTGTATAAATGAATCCCAGGTTATGTTTTTGTCTTCAGAAGGTTTCAGTAATATCACGGCATCTTCTCATTATCACGCCCTCTTCGTCTGCATACCTTCCACTGTTCATTTTATCTGATATGCCAAGAGTTGGTGAACTTTTGAAGATAGAAACAGAAACGTTTTCGCACATCCCAGTGCAGAAAACTTTATTTTCTTGTACTTTTCTTGGCGCACAGATCCTGTTGTCTAGCGCCAGGACGCTCCCAGGGCGCTTTATGTATCTGTCTTCATGATCATCACCATCTTCAATTTACTAATGCTGTGTTGACTGCAGGCTACTGTTCTGACGTGGTAACATGCTGCTTCTCTCTAGTGCTGGATGCAGATTTCGAGCGCTTAGTCTCCATGCAGACATGACTTCCACTCAGTATCGATTGCCTTTTTGCTGAGGTAGCTGAAATGGTCACTGGAATAAGGAAATAAAACGGAATCAATAGACCATTTTTTTTGTACGGAATTTCAAAGAAGAGGCCGGGCCCAGATAATACAACCCAGCGGGGATGTAAAATTAACATTTGGTTCGGGAACACTGTCCGCACTGCAACTATTGATACATTCCAAGAAGAAACTAAACAGGCATGGTCTCTCACTGAATAAAACAATCACGTTGCCGCTGAGTAACTAAATCGCTTCCCCTTTAGTTCGTAGGTAGGGCAGTCAACAGTATGTCACTCTCACGGCTTCTCTCTTGTACAAAATGAAAAGTAACTAAAGGGTGTGTTGAAGTTTAGCAAAACGAGAGGATTGCTTGTCGAACGAAATGGCTCATTTTGTTGCCGAAGTGGAGGCAATGACGAGTGCTAAAAGGGAAATCCTTTACTGATGCCCTACATTGCAGGCAGAATATCGGCCAGTTACTTTGTTTAGAAAAATATATTGGTTTGTTTTTCTTCCTTGCGTTGCTTTTTGAGACGACGTCATACTCTCTGAGTTAGGTAGGTCATTGAGGACACTGCTGCTTGTCAGACAGGGTTAACTCTCTGGAGCAGTGGGGTTGAGCCTCACGGCCTGAAAGACTCTAGATCTCGTACAGCGATATTTTTACCTCTGTGATTGTTTGTGCTCAGAAATTATTTGTACGAAACCCACATGTTACTGGAATTTGTTGCTGAAATAAACCGCACCCTATTTTTCTCTTGCTGGCCACTCATATTGTATTTCAGCATTTAATCCCTTCCGTATCTGAATATAATCTTCACCATGTTTTACAAATGTGACAGCAGAATTCTATATGTCCTATAATCCCCCTGCTCATCGCACGTCTAATACAATTTAAACAGCTTCAATTTGTCCAACACATTTACAGACTCCTTGTTTGATTACATGATGAGGGTTGTCTGCATTTTCGTTTGGTTTTAGTCCTCTGTTGAAAGTGGTTTATACAATGCTGCAACCAGTCATCTAATTTTTAATGCTAACAGGGGTTCTTTCTGCAGTGAGAGCTCTCATGGCCTACCTGTCCAGTCCGTTTTTTGTAAATTGAAATTGAAAATTCTGTACTTTTTTGCACTTTGGTTGATTGTAGGTGATATGCCGGGTGATCATTAAGTTCTAGTTAGAGCAAACGCGGCATCATTTGCCCTGTGACTTCTTTCACTGATCATTCTACATTAATACATATTTTGCACAAGAGACATGGCAGTGCATAACTTGACAAACGGGGAGTCATTACAGACAGAATTGGTATCAAAATCAGCAGATGCTTGACAATAGATGCATAAGGATTATTATACACTTATTGTGTTCCACTGTGTTGAACTTTGTGATGGACACCAGATCTTTCCATAACACCCCATATGTTATGTCTTATTGCGAGTTAATAACATTTGTTTACAAAAATCAAAATCAGCATATGCTGAAGGCTTCCTTACTACTTCAAACACATTTTAGAAATCTTAGTTTTACAATTTTTTCCCCGGCTATATCTGTTTATGAAACCACTGTCAGAGTTCACTGCCTATGTTGTGTATAGTTTGCTTGTATCAGCAATAGTGGTTGGGAACCTTTCTGCTTCCTTGTCTCATAACCGTGCCCCATTTGAAGTGCCATCTGTATTACTGAGGTTACATGAATAACCGAAACACTGTTTCTATTCACTGGTTCTCTAGTTTCGGAGAGTTTGACTTAGCCATACAGGAGTGCCCGTCCAAACTTCCAGGATACATGCAAAATGTATTTTGGTGGACGATACAAAGTTTAATGTTGATTGTATTCACTTTTTGAGGCGCAGAGAGCCTATTTAAAGTTTAGTTTGAAAACGATTTTTGTTGAGGTAAGACAGTATCTCAAATGCATCACGTTTCATCGACTTGTGTCATGTCTTCGCTCATTTACCATTGCCTCCCTCCTCCTTGTAGCTCCCTCTCAACCCAGACTTCTTGCTTCGTTTGAATAGAGAAGGCAAGAATCCCTCCCATTTTCCTCTCTAACAAATTCTTTAAGTGCAAGTTCCTCATTAATAGGGATCCAACGCCCTTATTCGCTGTGTTCCACTTGTATGCATTCTGTGCTAGTGAGATGATCGATCAGTGGTTGACACGTTGCATGAACCTTTTTACGTTGTTGAGTTAGGAAATACATTCTTCTCCTTAGCTAGCACCATCCACAGGTTAGTGTTCCATATAACTGCTTAACCGCGACGGCAATTCCGACGTGGTCTGGCGATTTAGCGGAGTGGGCGGGGACACGTCGGCCAACGGACATGGGCAGCACTACGAAGGTTGTGCTCGCGATGGCCGTTGGCTGACAGAAGCACGCAAAGGGTTAAGCAGTGATAGGGATTCTGTCAGTATCCAATACAAGGCTTGATTGTTTAGTTGCTGTTAGTAGGTTAACGGTGAGTATCCTTTGTGCCTTAGTCATGGTGTTCCCCTCTTATCTGGTAGTCCGAGTAAGACTACATCTGGAGTATCTTGTGTAGGAAAAGACCCTTTATTGTTTACTTTTGTCGAGCACTTCTTTACAGAAATTTCGCAGTTTGGTGCATAACCACCAGAAAAGCAAGATTGATATTTCGGGATCACCACATCTCCAACACTCACCTTTGAAACTGTACTACACCTCTTTCGGCGCTGTGGTGTAATATACCAATTATAAAGAACTTTGAATGTGGCTCCCTGTGTATACAACACGTTTGTGGTTGGTGACAATATTTTACCGTAATGTGTCCAATTCTTTTGTCATCTATGCTTCTTTGTAGAATTCTCTACTGTGTTCTTTATAATTTTCATTGTGTACTCTTTTTTAGGTCTCACCTAGCATCTCAGCGCATGCGCTGCGCGCTCTGCGAGATCTATTGTCTTTGGGTTGCTTTTGGAAGTGGAGTCGAAGCTCCACCCATGCTTTTCATTGGCGCGCGTAACACACGCACGCTTTTGATTGAGAGTGAGGCTCATTTGTACCCTCCCTGGCTCCTTTAGGCCCCGCCAGCCCACACTCTGGTCTTGTGTGTCTTTGTATATGGGGATATAGCTTGCACTGTTGCTCTCTGTGCTATACATTTTGCTCTGAAACCTCTGGGTAATTAATGTGCGCGCTGTAAAAAAATGCATAAATATATAAACCGAGGGTTATCTTAGACTTATGTCTACAGTAAATGTTGCATTGCCACGCACAATTATGCCCTGGGCACACTTGGGAAACACTGGGCAGTGTGGTTAAAAAAAAGGGCTACTATTCTTCCCTCTTCACCCTTTAGTAATAAATACAGGATTTTGCCAGCCCTCCGACGTCGTACTCTTTTGTATTTCATCATACAAAAAAACATTTTCCCCCTGGTCTGGCGTAATCCTGAAGGGCCATCTCCATTCTAAGATGGCCGCCACAAACGCCCTGCACGGAAGCGTCGATTGTGAGTAGGATGCGTCTTCTACCACGCTCATACAAATTATAGCAACCAGAAGTTTTGCCGTTTGCTTGTGTGACGACATGGCTGCTCGCTGTCTTGTTGTGATTCTTGGGGCCACAGGGACTGGCAAGTCCAAATTGGCCCTGCGGGGGGGATGGCCTTGGGTGGCAAAGTTCTCAGTGCCGACTCCATGCAGGTGAGACTTCGAGGCCACCTCGATCAAGGGGGAGATGGGTAGTTGGGAGTAGAAGACAGGTGTCCAGGAGGGCGACCCAGGGTAGTCTTGGGGCCCACAGCCGCGGGTAGAATGCTGCGTGGAGGTGGCAGTCATGTGGAGGAAGAGATGGGTAGGTTGTGCAAAAAGCGGGGCCACGAAATTTAAGGGATTGGTTGGAGCTATTTGACTCAAATAGAGCTTGATGGGTACAACGGGTAGCTGTCAAGCTAGAAGTCTACGGAATAAAGGATTTTTATGCTTTAGTATCCCTTACATTTGACATTGACAAAATGCATGCGATCAAAGATGACTGCGGCCACGCACTCATCTGATTGATCTCTTTCTTCATCAGCGAGGAGTCTCAAAACAACTTATTGAGGTTATTTCCTTGCATCGCCAAGACTGATAAAGTAAAACACATCCACGTCAATTGATGGTGAACGAAGTAAAGGAGACCATACATGCTTATTATATTGTACGTCATCACAATCCGATGTTCGTGGAATGCAGTGACGAGGATGAAATGCCTAGGGGCTGAGGATCCTTAGAAGAAGGTCGTGTCCATGTTTCATTCGACTGGAGTTTCTTCATAGAAATCCATCTTTTTGCTTCTGCATTTCAAGTATTTCAAAAGCAGAAAGATGGTGGCTTTAAAGCAATAATGGGGCGGGGGGAGTTATATTCCCCATTGACTTGAACAATGAGGTCGATTTCAGGCGGAAGTCTACCTACATAAATCAGGTCTTTTGGCATGAATGGAAGACAGTAACTCACATAGTCAATGTTGAACGTTTTCATTATGGTCCAGCACCTGGTGTGCCTACCTAGGCCATCCAAGCTTTCAACTTGCTTATTCAGATTTAACCTCCGTATACTCCTCAGCTTTACCACTCATATAGGTACTATGACCAGAAAGCCTTGCTTATGTCACAACTTTGTTTCCCTCCAGTGCTAATCATGAATGCTAAACTTGACTACGAACAAGCATAAGAAAAGCCAATAAGTCTTACCTATGGAAGAGCTTTTGGCTTTGCCACTGTTTTTAGCCATGTTGTACACAAGCATGCCTAAAAGTTTATGGCATAGAGTAGACTGTTGTAGAGTGTGTGTGGTTTTGTAGAGTGTAGTGTTGTATCGCCGTACAATGTAGTTGTGTAGATTAGAGTGGTGCAGAGCACACAAGAGTCTAGTTGTGTAAAGTACAGTGGCATAGAGTGCAGTTGCATAGAATGGTGCAGAGTAGAGTGGTATAGAGTAGAGTTCAGTGGCATACAGTGCAGTGGTGCTTAGTAGATTAGATTGGAGTAGAGTGGACTGGTGCAGGGTAGAGTGCAGTGGATTGACAAAGATTGCAGTGACGAAGAGTATATTGGCATAAAGTAGAGTGGTGCACAGTAGAGTAGGAGAGAGAGAAGCGTAGAGTGGAGTGGTGCAGTAGAGAGCAGTGACGTGGAGTGCCCTAAAGTGAAGGTCGCATGGTGTGGTAGCGCACTGCCGTTATAGACAACACATCTTTCAAGTGAAATAGCCAATTTGTTTTGCACAGTCATACAGTTTTATTGATAAAAATATACAGCAGATTAACAATCATGTTTGGTAATGTAATCACCTAGTGTATTGATTTCTGATCTTATTAAATATGTTTCAGCCACACTTCATAATTACAATAAATGTGCTTCTTTTGTGCTTTCTTGATTCTGATATATTATGAAATATCTGCACAGTTCATTCACAGACATTTACATTTTGTTGTGTTTTGGAAAAAAGGCTTTCTTTTACAGCAAGGTTGTCACATACATCCTCTCACTTCAAAGTCAGAGAAAGAAAAGTAAACACCAAGCTCCCTCGGAAGAGACAGCCTGACTTTTGACACCTGTCTTTGAATGCACAGCAAATGTGAGAAACTAAGTACAAGACTTAATGACCTGTTTACACAAAGCTAGCACATGGAAGAATACAGTAAATAGGCAATGCTTCATGGGTGGGATGAATTCACCCTGGACAACCCAAAACAACACCAGCAAATCAAAAGCATGCAAAGCCAATAGTAAGCAATTTGTATGATGTATTCCCTGGGAAGGAAGCTTCCTGGATGTCCCCAAGATGCCTTTAGCAAACAAGATTGCTGCACTGTTTTAGGCTTCAACCTGAAAGTGACTACCAATTTTGCAACTTGGCAATGGTCCAAATAAGCCAAATTACATATGCTTCTCATTCTAGGCAGCATAAAATTCACAGTCATTGATGTCTCTAATATCGGTCTCAGTGGCTACAGAAATGTCACAATTATTTTTGTTTGTATAGACTGTTGCATCCTAGCTTTGCCTCTTCTGCAGGTGTTAATGTTTATCTAGCTTTTAATGGAGTAGGCCAGGTGGCTAAAATTAAGAAAGAAAAACGTGCTCAGCTGAAACGTACAGGTGCTTTTCGTATCACAAATGGGATACATCTTTCTAAGCCCATACTCATTGTTTTAATTTTAGATAAAACCTACTCTTGTGAGTGTCTAGATGCTAAGATGTAAGGTCTGAAAAGGGAATGCAGCGCAATTCAGACTGAACAACCATTTTTTAGGTCGAGCCTGGGCAGCGCCTGCGGTGCTCTGCGAGGCATGCTGTATTCAGGTAGGAGTTTGAAGCTCCGCCCTCTTTCCGCCCATATTTTTCATTAGCTTTTGTCAATGTCCACTGTAAACTGTGGCTGTGCCTTAGTCAAAAGGCTTAGTAGTCCCTTCTTAGCACCGCCTCGTCTAATTTTGTAACCTCCACTGGCAACACCCCCTGTTACGTGTGTTGTTACTTGGTAGGGTTTAGTTACTGCCTTCAAGCACTATTTTCTCAAATAGCTATGTCCTGCCTGAAACAGGACAGTCTCCCTCCTAAAGCTTTTTAAAATTTTATTAGCATGCATTTGAAATGCAATAGGTCTCGCATTTGCGAGAGTTTAAGCTATTGGCATTGTAAATGACAATGCCTTTTATTTATCTGTTTTAAAAACAACACGAAAATAAAAGGCATTGTCATTTACAATGTCAATAGCTCAAACTCTCGTAAAGGCGAGACCTATTGCATTGCAAATGCTTGTTTCACCCTCTTTCAGTAATTTGTCCTTATTTGCTGTGTCCTCTTGCAACCCAGGCATTTTTTTCTCTCAAAATCGCTAACATTTTCCTATGTATTTTCTATCTGGCTGCATGGCCTAGTGTCATACCTGAGCATTTGAAAATCTGTTATGAGTGCAAAGTCAGCTTTGGGTTGCTGGAAAGATGTCACTTCTCCTTTGTCAAGTAGGTCGCTTAGTGTATAGCACACCCTCACTCAATCTTTGGAATGCCTGTTGCTTCAAGACTGGTGTTACTTTGGGTTTATCATGGATCGGTGTGGAGGGCATATGTAGTCAGACCAAGTTTTCGTTTGTTTTACCTTTGTCACAGTTCCTCATTAATGTGCCCCCTGTAATGCTTGCATTTGCTTTTTTGGGCCAGGGTCGTTTGGACAGCCAAAGCACATCCCAGAAAGAGCTTCATATCATTGCCGTATGTGTAAACATCCATATACTCTCTCTCTCTCTCTCTCTCACTGTATAATGTCTGAGAAGGCTGTCCCCTTTAGATTGAGGTACTGACACTATCCTAAATATTTGGAAATTCGTTACCCTTTTAACCTCCTATGGAAAAGCTACTGTTTTTTGCAGGGTCAGTGTTTGGTCCTTTAAAATTGGGGTCGGCATTGCCTTGTACACATGCAGGAGATATGGCAGGTTGTTCATTTTTACCATCATTATTTTTGCAAACTAGTAAAGAAGAAGCACATTCCATTTATTCAAATCTGTCAAAATCTCAATTTTCAAAGGTGGCCAATTTACCTTGACCAGTATTTTCAGTTTTGGGGTGATGTTTAGGCCCAGGTAACTAATGTCTCTCCACCCATCTTAAAATGAAATTATTATTCCAACTAACTTCCTCGAAGGGCATGGTAATATTTAATATTTTAGATTTTGCTGTATTTATTTTAAATCCGGCTATTCTTTTGAATATTTCTAGTTGTTGCATGAGAACCATTAATAATCTTTTGAGCTATGGAATAGTCAGTAGTTCAATAAACAGAGTGGATAAAAGGTCACTGAGAGGACCTCCTTGATGGGTCCATCTCTGCAGCCTTATAGCTTCCGATTCATCGCAGTTCACCCGGACTCTAGCTCGTTCCAAAGCCCAGAATGTGCTTGGCCACTTCAAGGAAGTTTCAACTGCCGGGGTCAAAAGCCTTCCCAGTGTCGAACATAACTGTGTTTGTATATATGTGTGTGTATATATGTATATGTTTGTGTGTGTGTGTGTATATATATATATATATATATATATATATATATATATATATATATCTCTCTCTGGAAAAATCAAAGGTTAAAGAAACGTTATAGTTTGGTGTGTTAGAAAGATCTGTTTTTAAAAAAAAGTAGATATTCAGTGAACAAACACAAAGGTTAAAGTAAAGTTATAGTTAGGTGAATTTGTCAATGACAACATTAACATTTTGAAAAAACACAGACATTAACCAGTTATATGTTTTATCATAGTTATAGCAGTGCTAACTATAATTTGTGCACCCGCCATGCACTGCTTATGAACTTGCATATTACATTACTCATGACATGTTCTATGACAGAATTGTTGACATCACTGATTACATCATCAAAGCTTTGTTTCCCTGCATATTGCTCTATAAATTACTATGCATTAGCGGCCTTAAAGTAAGTACACAATAGATCAGGAGAATATGAGGCATCATTACTGCCTTCACAGATACAACTTTCTTAGGTGTAGAAAGCATGCATTATGTGCAACATTAACCCTATACAATACACTTTACAGGTAACATAGTTCACATTAACAATCAACAACAAAATTATGAGAAACCCTTGTGAAGTACAATGTGCAATCTGTATACAACTGTTCAGAGAAAGCCAAGTTCCTAAAAATTGTGAATGTCAGATCTAAAATGAACGCTCTTCTTCAGACAGCTTTTATCTGTATCAAACCCCTGACACTTACCGAACCTACATTGAGAAATGAAGTTGATATCGATAGAAAACTGGGTACTGTAAACAGTGTTTACTCTATGGAGAGAGTTTAGTCTAAACCACACTTTTTGCAAACAGTGAAAGCCTCAACAGAAATACACCACACATTATTTAAGTATCTACTAAGGTTAGAGTATACTCTGTGCAACAATTGTAAATAATACACTATTTGCTAAAAATTAACCTAGATCTGAAGGTGCTAAAGATCATACTATCTGCACTGTTCATACTGGGGTGAAAACCTTACAAATAGCCCATATTCCGAAGCAAAACAAGCACATGTACATAGGTTAGTACCTGGTGCACACAACCTTCTATGTTATATAGAAATGGCCATGCTGACACAATTCTGTTTAATAGCTCAGGGCTGCTTACAAAAGTTAGTCTCTACTACGTAGAATCTTTCCTCTGTTAGAAACTTTTTCTGCAGAACCCAAAAAAGTGTGTGAAACATAATGAACACAAGTCAACTGACCACCCTCCACGCCGGGCGGGGCAATATTTTGATGTGTTTCAGTGTGGGCAGAAAAACAGATCAAAAGTCTGCTCCCAGCAGGCGGGAGCACTTTTAGAGCTCCTGTCTGCGGACTTTGGGTTTCCTCCTGCTTGGCTGGAGATTAAAACATCCTCTCTTGAACCCTCAATTCCCCAACTATGTTATCATAGTCTACTTTTCGTTCTTTTGTGTCTTGTACATCCATTGCTGTCAAAATCCCTTCAGTGTATGCTTTAAGTGCATCCCACTTTATACATTGTAGGTGCAGGAATTCCTCTATCTGGGTGCAAAGTTCAGTGTGGTCCACCGGATCTCTATGGAAGTATTCTGATTCAAAATCTACCTGCACTGCACTCTTATGCACTACTACTTACCACTCCACTATGACTCGTGCATAATCTAACATGGGTATATCACCTATCTCTGCTCTCAACCCCTATCTCTGCTCTCGACAACCCATCCGGTTTCCTTTTATCCATAAAAATGTAATATATTCTTGTGTAGGTCCTGTGCATGGCAGAGAAAAAAGAATAGTCCCTCTCTGTTTTGTGCTAATTTTACAGATGTCCACCAGACCTATTTTGTCCAGGAGATTTCTTAGCATTTTGTTTGCAGCCTTTCGGTCTAGGCATTGGTTGTTAAGAGAGGTCTAGGCTGCCATCCCACATTATGTTAAAATCAGATCCCACCACTAGGTCTCTCTTAAGTAGCTGTCCAGGGGTTGCAAGCACTGTATAATATCTGCTTCTTGATTTACCTTTGAGACATATGTTCAATAAAGTTATAGGTTTCCCCTGATAGTCTAGTTGAGGATGGTTGTACCTCCTTGTGTTATCTTCCTTTGTGCAGGTGAGCTTTATGTGAGAGCTTCACCCGCTGTCTTTTTAAGTGCCTAAGAGTGGGGTTGAATTGGAAAATCTCTAATGGCAAGTCTACTCTGATCTTTACCCACCAGGGGGACTCCAGCAATAAGATATCTGCCTGCTGCTGCTTCATTGTTATCATAATCTTGGTCTTTGGGCAAGTTAAGGCTCCTCACATTCATCAATAGTAATTTAGGTCTAAATTCCTTTATTAATTTCAGCATGGTAAACAAACATGACAACAGAACATAGAGCGCAGTTAAGTGCTGCTGAAGACCCACCGGCGTGGAGCGGCTTATACATAAGAACAACCCCCCACCCCAACTACTCCCTCCCCTCCACCCAAAGCAGGAAATTTAAACTGCACAAATGAACCCCCTTTCAAACCCGGTCGCAATGCAATGTCCCTGTGTCTACTAGGATTCTGATTCCCCTCACAGACTACTGTCTGCAGTTGTTCCCTTAATCGCAATAGCCTCAGGTATCTGGGACATGTAAGTTCTTTAAATTCTGAGGTTGAAAGTGACAAAGAAGGTTTCCAGAGGTCCTGGAAGGAGGCTCCTGGATTGGGGAGAGTGAGGGAGACCTTCTCCATCTCGAGTGTAACACAACCGATGGAGCCACCCCAGATAAGTAGGAGAGGTGTCTGTTCCCCAGTAAACTAAAATGTTTTGAAGAGCAGCCCCCAGCGCTAGTGCAATCTGTCGACCTCTCCACGATTTAAGTGGAAAGGTGAAGGAATTGGAGAGGCCCAGCATGGTGTACGCAGGCAAGCGAGGGAGCCTGGTGTCGACGTGGCCATCTATGTCATGCAGTACTTGCATCCAGTAACTCGAGAGTCGAGGGCAATCACATAGTAAATGGATCAGTGTACCGGATGAACTGCAAGCTCTCTAGCACAGAGGCTCTCGGGCTGGGTTGCCTCTGTGGAGTCTCTGAGGAGTGAGATACCAATAGGTTACAATTTTTGGTAGCGAACTCAATGCTACCTACGTAACGTGCAGTGTGGTGAGCTCTGTAATAGATGTTTGCCCACTCCTTCCCTGAAAGCATCCTCCCCAACTCCCCCTCCCACCTGAGTTGGCCTGGGGCTTTGTTGGCCCTGGGGGTGTGCCTGAGGAACCTGTAAAGTTCTGTTCTCAGACGGGTCTCTGAGTGTTTCATCACCAACCATTTCTCAAATGGCGTAAGGTGTCTCTGAGCCCTGTCTCGAACACCTGCTTGCAGCACCCAGTGACTGATTTGAAGATTGCGGAAGCGTTTTCCCTCAGGGAGATTCTGTTGTGAATGAAAGTCATCAGTGATAAAGGGCCATCCGCATCGAAGAAGTGTCCAATAGACCTACGTCGTTCTCGAGTCCATTGAGCGTATGCTCCTGATTCAAGACCTGGTGTGAATGCGGGGTTATGTACTATACGGGTTAGCTTTGAAGGAAATGTCGTGAGTGCGCGAGTTTTAACTACTTTGTCCCAGGCTGCCACATGTGTGACCCTCGAGAGGTAGAGGTTACTGGGGCGCGCCTCAATGGTGAGAAAGGGGATCCCCCAGAGGGGTTGTTTAACCAAGGCTCTATCCATGAACAGCCAGTGTTTCCCGGACTCTAGCCATGACCACTCCACCAGTGCTCTCAGCTGCACTGCCCAGTAGTAGTTCTGCAGATTTGGAATTGCCGTACCCCCTTCTATTGGAGGTCTATAGCATAATTCTCTGCTCAATCTGGGCCTTCTGTTTCGCCATATAAAGTGTTCCAGATCACGCTCAATAGAGTGTGACACTCCTAAGGGGCGGGGGGCGGGCTAGCGGAAGGGTCTGTAAGAGAAATAGTATCTTCAGCAACCTGGACAGCGTGTGAGGTCTCCATCTACGTAGGCTGTCTTGTATGTGCTGGAGTAACGCTGTGTACTTCAGTGAAGTGGAGCCTTGCGTGCTGACTGTGAGCTGAAGGCCTAAATTGGGAATGGTTTCCTAGACCCATTGAATATGGTAGTTGCGCTTCAATTCCTCTGCTGTGACTGGAGTGAAGGATGGGTTGAGGGCTTGTGATTTGTAAACATTGACCCTAAAACCAGACGCCTACGCAAACTGCTCCAACTCGGCCATAAGGGCGGGTAGTGACACCTTAAGGTTTTCCAGGGTCGCGACTACGTCATCCGCATATAAACTAATCTTGTGCTCTTCCCCTCCAAATACCAACCTGGATATCAAAGGTTTAGGGCATACTCTTTGGGCCATGGGCTCCATATAAAGGGCGAATAGGAGCGGGGAGAGCGGGCATCCCTGTCTCATTCCCTGCTGGATAGGAAAGGGAGTAGAGGTGAAGCCATTCACTCAGACCGAGGCAGTTGGTTTGGTATAGCTGCCTAAGACCCAGCCCATGAATCTCTTCGGTAGGCCAAAGTGCCGCATAGTCGCCTCCAGTTAGGGCCAATGCACCCTTTCAAACATTTTTCAGCATCAATAGAAAGGATCATACGTTCTGTGGCAAAACGCTCTGCTTTGTCAATGATGTGTAAGAGGTGTTTAGTATTATTGGAGCACTGGTGGCTGGGCACAAAGCTGATTGGTCCGGGTCGATCAATCCCAGTAGAAGGGGGGGGGAAGGCGCTGTGCCAGGATCCCAGTGAACAGTTTAAGGTCCACGTTAAGGAGGGAGATAGGCCGGTAGGAAGCACATTGTCATTTATCTTTACGGGGCTTAGGTATCACTGTGACTAGCGCCACTAGCATCGTGGATGGGATTGAGGAGAAAAGCCTAACTGAATTGTATACCCTCGTGAGTATTGGAGCTAATGTGGGGCAAAAGGTTTAGTAAAAAACAGAGGGAAGGCTGTCCGGGCCTGGGGACTTAAGAAGTTTTTGTTTGGCAATGGCAGAGATAACCTCCTCTAATTTGATCGGGGACTGAAGCTGTGCGGCCTGATCAAGTGTTAATTTGGTAGTACTCATGCCATGCAAGTATTGGGCAGGGCAGTCTGGGGTTAATTGTTGTGCTCCATATAGAGACGCATAGTAGTGTCGGAATGTTTTAGCAATAGCCTGTTTGGAGTTCTGCTCTTGCTCTAGCGCATTGACCACTGTGGAGATGCTGGAAGACTGCCGTTGTACCCTTAGTTTGTTGGCCAGAAATCTCCCATTTCTGTCCCCCCCCCCCACGGTGTAGAAGTAGCGCCTAAGACACAGCGCTGCATGCTCTGCCCTATCTACGTCCAGACCTGCTAATTTAGTTCGCGCAGATTGCAACTGCCTCCAGACCCTAGGGGCGCCCGTTCTCTGGTGGATACGTGCTATCTCCTGCACTTCCTGAGCGAGTTGTTCTCGCTTGTCCCTCCAGATTTTATTGTCAGACGCTGCAATGGCAGTAAACTCTACTCTGACGACTGCCTTCAAGGCATCCCATAGAAGTGCTATGGGGGTTTCAGGAGTGTCATTCACCACTAAGGTAATCAGTGATCGCTTTCATGATCTGTTGCACTACCTCGGGGTATTGTTTCTTTTAGACACCAGATACGGCGTGTGGGACCAGAACCGCCGAGGGCCAGTGTCAGGCTCACAGCCGAGTGATCAGACAATGAGCGGGGAATTATATCTACCTGTTGGACTTGCGGGGCAACTATTTCGGTGGCTAAGAAGTAGTCAATCATGACAAAGGTCTTGTAAGAGTGGGAGTTAAATGTATAATCCCTGACAGTCGGGTGATGGGCCCTCCATACATCTACCAGTCATCTCAGCCAACATCTGCTTCCCTTCTTCTGTGAGGGCTCCAGACTGCCCCTGTCGCTGCGACGACCTATCTGCGTCGTTATCAAAGGCCAGGTTGAGGTCCCCACCCATTATCAATGACCTGTCCGGTGATCTGGATAACTCTAACTCTACCTTACCTACGAACGTTTCCTGCCCTTCATTCGGGGCAAGACTGTGCCAATAGTAAGGTTGGGGGACCCCATTGAGAAGGTATAGGCCAGAAATCTACCCCTAAGTTCTGCTTGTTTGGGGCCCACCCTGCCAGGGAACTTGCAGGAGACAAGAATGGCTACCCTGGCTGTTTTGGTGGAGTGGGATGAGAAGAGATGCTGCGGGAACGCCTTAGCTGTCAATCTATGAGTGTACCCGGCCAAGAGGTGCATCTCTTGAATGAGACATATATGAGCGTCCGTGTTTTGAAGATCAGAAAGTATGGCCTGCCTCCTAATTGGGTTGTTGAGGCCTTTTTTGTTGAGTGAGACTATCTTAAGATGCAGAATTATCTAGTCTGGTCTTGGGTGGCATGAAGAGGCTTATTGTGTCTTGGTGCCAGCGGGGCCTATCTGTGTCATCACTTGTAGGGTGCTGTGGGGTGATGCCCTGGCTGCAGGAGGGTCCCTCTGGTCAATGGCTGGCATATCTGTAGGGGGGAGAATGACTGGACAGCCCCATAACATTACAACGAGCAAGTAACAAAAACCGACAAACAGTGTTGAAGCCCTGGACAATATAATCAATGGGAAGACGTGAGATGTCAGCAGACCCGTTTCTCCACCACCCTGCCCGGGCCCCTTCCAGCTGAGAAGACAGGGAAATTAGAAAAAAAGGCTGTCGGGTCCTAGGGTCAGCCCTCTCCAGTGCGACCATGCTGCATTGTTGGGTCTCTCACTCCGGGGGAGCAGTGCCTTCTTCAAAAGAGGCTATGGCCGCCTTCCTTTCTCTAGAGATGGTATCCGAAACAGGATGAAGGCGTAGTGGGGAGCGGCCCTCTTTTTTCCATCTCCCTCCTCTTGAAGATCTGTCCTTTATCTCAGCCTGAGCGGAGCCTCCTGGACTTCCTCTGTTAGGTTCAGCAGTTGTTTAGCCTCCCGCAGTGACCGTATATGATGTATTTTGCCTTCCCATCTGAAGATCAGCCAAAAATGGTGACCCCAGAAGTAGGGGAGCTCCACAGACCGCAGGTGGGCCGTGATTGGCTTGAACTCCCTCCTCTTTTGCAGTCTGGAGGCTGCGAGGTCTTGATATAACATGGGCCGGAGACCCCGGAATTTGATAGGATGCTTGTCTCTTGCCTGTCAGATGATTTGTTCTTTGAGCTGGAAGTCATTTACGCATGTAAGGATATCCGCCGGCGGAGCCAGAGATGGCTTCTTCGGGCCAACTCTGTGCGTACTATCCAACTTGATCCTCTGGTCTGACGGGGCATCTAAAATGGAGTGGAAGAGCTCCTCTACGTACAAGGCCATGTCTGGTTCCTCTGCCCCCCAAGGGATGCCCGGATTCAGATGTTGTGATTTAGAAAAGGGGGTGGTGATGAACAGAGTGTCTGAGTTAAACAGACCACTCTTACCCAGTCCAAAGATCAGGGCTTGATCCATCACCGTTATTTATCTCACTGCCCCATCCCAGCTCAGAACCTGGCTATATGCAAATCAGTCTGTCCCTGGCCCAGTGCATCATGGGAACAGGGCAGACTAAACTACCAAGCCAATTCTTCACCAGAAAGGAGACAAGCTACCGGGGACCGGTTTCTGGCATTTCAGCCTTCTTCGGCCCGGCTTGCTTGAATCCTGATGGAGCAGTGAGAAAGGGACTCATGTCTGAGTATACCCTGCCACACCTATAGTGGCCAAAAACGATTTAGAAAAGGGGGTGGTGATGAACAGAGTGTCTGAGTTAAACAGACCACTCTTACCCAGTCCAAAGATCAGGGCTTGATCCATCACCGTTATTTATCTCACTGCCCCATCCCAGCTCAGAACCTGGCTATATGCAAATCAGTCTGTCCCTGGCCCAGTGCATCATGGGAACAGGGCAGACTAAACTACCAAGCCAATTCTTCACCAGAAAGGAGACAAGCTACCGGGGACCGGTTTCTGGCACTTCAGCCTTCTTCGGCCCGGCTTGCTTGCGGATTCAGATGTTGTGGCACCAGGAGCGATTTTCGAGATCCTCCGCATGCTCATGTAGGTCAAGGTGTTGGTCCTTTAAGCGGAGGATTTCCTGTTGAAGCTGATCTACCTCCTCGTCCCTGGTGAAGGCTTGTGTTTCTAATGCACCAATCTATCTCATAGCGAGTCTAGGTCCTTCTGAGCCTCTTTGATTTCTTGAGTCAGTTCATTTTTCATAGTGTGAAGTTTATCCTTCAGTGAGGCAAACAGGGTTTCAAGAAAGGAGCGCGTAACAGGATCCTCCGCATCTCCAACCTCTCCCGGCAGTGAGGGTGACGGATCTGCACTGTTGGATGATGGTTTGAGGAGAAGATCTTTGACAGAGTGCTCCTTCTTCCCCTTAGTGGACGCTATTTACTGGGTGTAAGTTGCTTTGCCCGCCACTCCCTAGGGTCTAAACCTCTAGCCCTCAGTCCTTGGGACCGCTCTGGCCTCCAACCTTCCAACCCCGGGGCCACACTTCTTCTTGTGGCTGGGTGCAGAGTCACTGACTCTCCCGTGTTCGCCACTGAGGATTTTCAGGAGAGTTCCACTGGGGGAGGTAGGAGGAGTTCTGCCTGCTCCCTCTCGGTCTCCCAGCCTCTCGCTCTCTGGGCCCACGTACGGATCGCCTCCTGGCCCTTGCCACAATGACTCTGCACCTGGTAAGGGGCCTCCGATCAGGCTCGGACCGCTGCCTCCCCGAGTAGGCCGCAATCCCATCAGGCCGCATGCCGGTGGCTAAATTAGTCAAGATCGCTGCTCTGAACAGCACCATCCACGATGACTAGGCCGTGCTCAAAGTCTGTCCGTTAGCGGCTGTCCCGGCTCTGCCACCGCTCAATTTACTGCCAAAAGCATTCACTGAGGAAGCAGGAATACCACCGGGCCAGCTTTGCAAGGCTATAAGGACTGGGCCCTGTCGGCGGGACTGAGCGACGAGCAGGCACGTCCTACTCAGTCGCCATCTTAGCCACGCCTCTCCATCAATAGTATTTTAAGCACTTGTCATAATCCTTGTTATGTGATTGGTTTGTTTCTTTAGCATCTAAAATACAACTTTAAACAAGCATCAATGGTCTTTTTCTGGTAGTATTCTGGTATTTGCCGCAGGGAAGTTGGTGGTTGATCCTCATCTTCTAGGAATTTACCCACCAGGTAGGGCTACTGAGAAGGAATCTACTTGTTATGAGTTGAGCCCCTTAATATATTAACGAAATACAATTCTATTTCCCCGTGTGGGTCTGTTATACTAGTTGCTTTATTCCTCCATTAATTAATTGCGCTGCAATCCCCAAAAGTCTGCAAGTAATTTTACATGTTAAGTTTCTTGTTTTGACTTACTTTCTCTGGGTTATTCAAAATCTCCCCCTTTTATGTCCGCCTCTCCGTGGGCCCTGAGGTTTTTCTTTTCCTGTATTCTTTCAAATGTTTCCTATATCCAGGGTCTGACAGTTTGTTGTCGTATTCCTGGATTTCCAACTTTAACTTTGGCCTCCAAAACTGCTTTCTCCATCATTTCTTTGCTCATCCACCTGAATGCA
Source organism: Lissotriton vulgaris (assembly GCF_964263255.1). Classification (NCBI taxonomy): domain Eukaryota; kingdom Metazoa; phylum Chordata; class Amphibia; order Caudata; family Salamandridae; genus Lissotriton; species Lissotriton vulgaris. The sequence continues at coordinate 1,335,216,994 of NC_141685.1, forward strand.
ATGTCCTCGGAACATATCCATTTGTAGCATATTCTCTTGCTATTCAGAAGCTCTACCACTGGTCAATATCGTCTGTTTGGCTAAGGAGCTTGCGGCTTGAAGAGTGTGACTTTACTCTCTCTATATTTTATGAATCCCGGAGAAAGGGACACTTCGCATGTGCTCTTGCACAGCATGTGATGTCATTTGTGTGATTCCAGAGTTTTTCCTTCTTCACTTTCTATTAGGCTTCTAATCCTCATTGTCTTTCCTGGACCTTGTCTTTAGGTCTTCACTTTTCTCTGATCGTTTTTAGGTCTCAATGGAGTCAGCGCATGCGCTGCTCTGACGAGAAATTTAGTAGCTGGTTTTAAAAGAGCTACCCACAGGCTTTTGTCGGCCACGAGCTTGCTATTACGCGCACAAGCGCGCACGACGTGCACAGCTGCCATCTGGCTTGCTGTGCACGTTGCGCGCTTGTGAGTGTTATAGCAAGCTGGTGGCCGGCAAAAGCCTGTGGTTAGCACTAATCCCCTCCCTTCTCCCACTCCCTCGTGATCACTTTCACTTTTGCGGCCGTGTGATTTTCACGGCCGCACGGCCAATGCTTGTTGTTTTCTCTCACCAGCTCTCTAGCTCTCAGACTCTCCCTTTCTCTGGCGCCTCTTTCTCCCTCTATGTTGCTACCCTCTTGGTGTCTGTCCCTCTCTGCCTCTTCCCTATCTCTTACTCCCCCTTTCTCTCTCTGCGTGCTCTAAATCCTACGTCCTTTCCGGATTATTCCCTTTTGTTGTTCTGTCCACTTTGCACTTGTGGGACATGTAATCTTGTTTACCCAATAATTCAGCAGGACTACATGCCCCAGAATGCAAAGAAAAAAAGTCTGCACTAAAAAACCTGGTCACGTGTGTAGCTGGAACTCCTGAGCTCTGCTTCAGATCCCTGTGATATAAAAGACTATTGGTTGAACGCAGTTCCATTCTAGTACGAAGACAGTGCGACCCTCTGACTGATCTCTTTCCATGGAGAGGTGCAGTCGCCATGTTCGTCCCTCCAACGGGCCCTTTATGCAGCTGGGGCCCCTGGTGACCTTGTTCAGGTCACAGCATCCACGCTCCCCTAGAACGATCTATTTGATCATCCCAGGGGTTGTAAATGCTCAGCCCTCTTCTTTGAATTCCGTAATGAAGTCATACCCTCTGCAAGAGGACAGCAGGGAGACTGGCCATCTGTTCTGCATTGTGATCAAGTATGGATGCCCGAAGGCCAGGAGCATTCACCGCGGTGCTCAGCAGGTCTGCGAGATTCACGAAAACGCGCGTGCCCTGCTCTGGCCAATTGGACCTGCGCGAAGGTTCCAAGGTAGGTGTGCGGTCATCCCTGGACAAAGGCAGTATTGCTAAGTACCATTTGTGTAATATTGGAGTGGATTTGAGCCTCAACTCTCTGGGAGACTGCTTGCTCCAACAATTAACAACAGTGTTTTTTTTATCTGTTTCCACTTTCATGATTAGACATTGGGGGCAGCCAGGTTCTAAAAATTCAGTAAATCTGGCCCTGAAAAATATTATTGAAGCCCTATCTAAGGTACTTGATAATTGTTCTTAATGCTATTAATTTTCATGTATGACGTACTCCTGTATGGTGGGTGAGTAAAATGTCCTCTGCTATTTTCATTTAATTTTATTTCACTGAGATTACGTATTTTAAAGGGTGAACATATTTGCAGTAGTTCTTAAGATGTCTTGTCTTCTGATCAGCCTTATGTAATTCTCAGCACACAGAGAGTCTAATTACGAGTCAGTTTGGGCAGAATTACCATATAGAATACCTCTCTGCCTGATGCTGAGTGGGTCAGTGTTCTTAGACATGGTTTTCACAGGCATTGGAACTGCAGACCCTATTTTACCCGGTGGTATTTCCACCTGGAAAAATTGCATCATACACTGGCAGCTTTGGCATAGCCAATAGGTCTCGCCTTTGGGACCTTATAAGTATTTAGTTATATCATTTGTACAACAGCATCAACTGTTGCATGGCTAAAAACTAAGGTCCAAAAGGCGAGACCTATTGGCTATTCCAATGCTTGTTGACTTGAGTTTCCAGGGAGACCATGATTTCCAGGGAAACAATGAATGTTGCTACCACTTGGTTCATGTCTGAAAGTGACTGCAGTATTTGTTCGACAGCTTCTGTTCTTCCTTCAAGCTTTTGCATATTCTTTTAATCTCTGAGATGTCTGCTCCTGTTTGAGGTTTGCCCATGCCTTCCGATAAGAATTTGTGATTTTATTTATTTATTTATTTTTGTAATTTTGTTGAGGTTGTCTTTAGGCAGGCTTGTAGATCTTCCTTCGATATTAGTGAACCGTTTTTTGCTGCCAGCATAATGTAAAGTGTTTTTGTCACGTTCTACTTGGCCAAGCAATTACTGATAAATGTGGAAATTTTGCTTTGTTCTCCTGCCAGTTCGGACATAAATATTCTTTCACAGGTAGATTACTGATCATTGTGGGATTCTTATGCTTTCTCAAGAAAGCTGATGAGTGTGGCAAGCTCCCCTAAAACTAGCATACCCATCTCAAGTGTCAAGCACTGGTGGTGTAGCACTGTGTAGAAGACGACCATCTTATAAATTGATAATTTTCAGTTTTCTACTTCTTGTTGACACAGAATTAGTCCGTTCTTCCATGAGAAACGTTCTTTTTATGGTTGGTTACTTAAAATGTGTTTTCAGGGCAGTATTCTGCTTGATGGTTTGTTGTTGTGACCTTTTTTATATTGGTACTCTCAATGCCAATAGCCCTTTTTGATTTTGTTTCTCTTACGTGATTCCTACTTGCGCCTGCCTTGTATGTTGGTTCACTATTTGGCATCAGTGGGGTGTATGACAATGATGTTTGTTTTTTTGTTTTCTCATACCTTAATTTTTGCTTCTCCTGAAGCTGCTTACATGGAGCATGTGAACCGTGCATTGCTTCTCCAAGCTGTCATGCCTGCCTGAAGCACATCAGTCCTCCTGCTGTTCCGTATAGTACCACGACCAGTCTCGTCCAGCATTGCCTTTTATGTAGGGTACAGTGTTACAGGACAGTTACTGTTGGAGGTGGTCATCCTTCCCCTCTGGTTTCAGTCTCTGGTGTGTGTCCCTGCGTGCCCTCCTTCCCTCGTGGCCTTCACTGTTTATCTAAACTTGTTGGCAGCCATGTTGCCCGAGGGCTGCACTATCTGTCCTTCATGAAGCCGCCTCACAGATCTCTTTCTATATGCTGGTCATCTTGACTCCCGTATCCGCTTTCTCCATGTCGGTAGGTGACAAGAGACTAGGCTAGGGAGGTTTTTTTTCTTCTTTTTTAAAAATTGTTTTTATTGAAAATATAAGCAGGGCATACTACAATCAAATGGCATTCACAGACGTCAGTGACATCGTACGCATCAACAAAACCTGATGCAACATACTTATCCTTGTTGGCATATCTCGGGACACCCCCCCCATCCCTCAGTCAGACTCATTATCCCCGTCTTGCGTGGGTGGGTCACACATATTACCTCTGAATTTGCTCCAGGCCCCCTATATTTTTTCCCATTTTTGGGGGTATCTCCGGTGCATGTACACCACTCTTTCCGCCATCATAGCTGCATCTAAATCCATGCATCAATCTCTAAGTGTTGGTACCTCCCTGGACCCCCAGTTTCTGGCAATATTACGTTTGGCAAACATTGCACCCAGTGCTACCCAGTTTTGAGCAGAGTGGGGAAGATCATTCGGCTCCAATAAGTTAAGTAGACAACACTTTGGTTCCTGGACAACCGACATCTCCACCACCCGTGACAATGTTCACATGATTTTGGCCCAATATGCTGCAATCTGGGGGCATTGCCATATAGTGTGAAAGAATGTTCCCACCTCCCCGCAGCCTCTAAGGCAAAAATAGTGTGTGGCCCTCCCTATGATGTGTAGGGTGACCCTGGTATAGTATACGCGATGGAGTATCTTTAGCTGCACCAGTCGTAGTCTCGAGGATATGGCCACCTCCCGTGGGGACGATAGCGCTGTCTGCCAATCCGCTTTGTCAATCTCACCCAAGTCAGTGGACCATCTGTGCTTGAGTGTCAGTGTCAGGTCCGGCATATTATTAATTTGTTTACGATAAGTGAATGAGGTCGCCTTTTTGGGCATGTGTTCAGTAAGGAGTCTGTCTTCTAAAGGGGTGGCTTCCGGTATATCGGCGCTGGGTGGGAGAACCAAGCCTATTGCATGACTGATCTGTATGTACTGAAACCTCTCGTTGGGTGCTAGTTTGTATTGGGTCCTGCGCCGTGTACCAAATGCTAATTGTGTGCATCGTCGGTCCCACTAGGGAAGAGGATCTACCCTTATCATATAGTGCGGAGAGAATTCCTGCTTCTCCCAGCTCATGCCTGTCTGCCTGGAACGTTGGTTCTGTCTGGGGCGCGTGTAACCATTGGTTAATTATTTTCAATTGGGCTGCCCAGTAATATAACTGGATATCTGGAAGGGCTATACCACCGTCGTACCAGCCCCGAGTCAGTTTCCCCGTGATATGCGCACCGGTTTGCTTCCCCAGAGCAGGCCCGAGACCACTGCCTCTATTTTCTTAAAATATTTTAGTGGAATGGGAAACGGGGTATTTTCTAAAACATATAAAAACCGTGGGAGCGTCATCATTTTAAAAAGGGCTGCCTTCCCCAGGAGGGTCAGCGGCAGGCCATGCCAGTGTTCCACATCATGTCGAAACCGCTCAAGGTGGGGGCATCAAATTATTTAGGAGAAAGTCATCTGACCTGGGTGTCACCCATATACCCAAATATTTAAAAGATTCTTCCGTGATCTTAAGTGGGGAGTCCGTGGGGAGCAGTGGGGGTGGGCCTCTCAAGACAAATAAAACTGATTTGGACCAATTGATGGTATACCCAGATACCCGGCCGAAGATTTCACAAATATTCAAAAGTACTAAAATAGAGCGTCTGGGGGAAGTCCGGTATAAGAGCACATGATCCGCATATAAGGAGATGTGGTCTTTCCAGGTCGCTGTCCAATTAAGTCCCCGAATCATGGGGTCCCATCGGATCCACGCTGCTAATGGCTCCAGCTCCAGTGCAAATAGCAATGGAGACAGCGGGCAGCCCTGGCGCGTACCTCATCCCAACGGAAAGCCTCTAGAGATATGCCCATTCGCCACCACGTGTGCTAGAGGATGGGAGTATAATAAGTTCACCCATGCACAAAATTTGGGGCCAAAGCCTAGATGTCGGAGGACTGCAAATATGTAAGGCCATTCCACCATGTCAAATGCCATTCGAGCATCAAGGGAGAGGATAATTGCAGGTTCCTGAAGACATGGCATGTGTGCCAGTACTGCCTGTACTCTTCTAAGGTTAAGCGCGGTATTTCCATTAGGCATGAAACCGGACTGGTCCGGGTGAATCAGGGTCTCAAGGTGTGGGGTCAGGCGGATGGCGATTAGTTTAGCAAGAATCTTAGGGCCAGATGTAGGTAGCCCTTTACCGATCGGAATCGGCCGAAAAATACCGATTTTCGGCCGTTTCCGATCGGTAAAGGGCTATGGAGATGTAGGGGCACATATTCGGTAATTTTACCGAATCGTTATTATTACCGAATCGGTAAATTTACCGATTCGGTAATATTTACCGATTCAGTAAAATTACCGAAAATGCAATGTGGGTAGCCAATTTTCCATTGGCACATGCCTTTCAGAATCGGTATTTTACCATGGAATACAAATCCATGGTAAAATACTGATTCCTGTGTACATGCACATCTGTGCATGTACACATGTGCCATGTGACAGACAGACGTGCCCTTAGGGCATGTCTGTGTGCCACATTGCACACATGCCCGTTTTGGGGGTGCTAGAGGGTGTCAAAGTGACACCCCCTGCACCCATGACAAATTCGGTATTTACCGATTCGGTAAATACCGAATCGGTATTTGAATTGAATCCTATGGGCTTCAAGGCCCATAGGATTCAATAGCAAATACCGATTCGGTATTTACCGAATTGGTAAATACCGAATTTCAAGGTATCGGTAAAAAATCCAGATGTTGGTACCTACATCCCATTTACCGATTTTGAAATACCGAATCGGTAAAATTCGGTATTTCAAAATCGGTAAATGGGATTTACCTACATCTGGCCCTTAGCTTCAGCATTGAGCAGAGATATTGGCCGGTATGAGGAACAATCATCCGGGAGTTTGCCAGGCTTTGGCACCGTCACTATGGTAGCCATTTGTTGATTGCATGGCAGGTCCCCCACTTTCAAGCTATTCGTGAACATTGTTAGGAGATGTGGGGCAGTCAGATCAGATGTTCGTTTATACAGCTCAATGAGTATTCCATTGGGTCCCTTTCCTGACTGCAGGGAGTGGACGGCAGTTTGTAGTTCTTCAATTGTGAAGTCAGCTTCCAGTGAGAGAGCCGCTTCAGCTGACAGAGCAGGCATTTTGATATCTTTGATGTAGGGCTGTGCCTCTTTCATCATCATGTGGGAACCAGAAGTATATACTTGTTCAAAATACCCAGCCAAGGCGTCTACTATGCCCTCCGGGGTGGTCACTATTCCACCAGATGGAATACGGAGCTGTGCTATCGTTCTTTGTGCTCTTTCTTTCCTTCCTGTCCAGCCATGCTAAAAGCTTGCCTGCCTGGTCCCCAACTTCATACACCGTGTGCCGGGTAGCTTGTAACTGCAATTTCACCTGCTTACGCTGGTGTTCTTTAAGTGCGCATTGTTTAAGGTGTAAGGCTTGTGCCGTCACCGGGGAAGGATTCTCTTCATGACAGGCTTGAATTTCAGCCAGGTTAGTCTCTAAGGCATCTAACTCACCCCGTGCTCCACGTCTGTGACCAATTATGGAGGCATTGCCTGCCCCCTTACTACAGTTTTATATGCTTCCCACAAAATACTAGGGGATTGCACCGAGGACACATTATCTTGAAAGTAGTGTGTTGTGGCTGTAACAATATCTTTACGGATCTTGGGGACTTGCAAGTAGCCTGGAGAGATAGGGAAGATTTGCTGTACACCTTATTGTGCATCGTATTGGTCAGGGAGACGGGTGAATGGTCAGAAATGCCACAAGGACGAATCTCAGCATCTGTTAAATGGGGCAGGCTGTCAGCGGAGAGTAAGAAGTAGTCTATACGGGAGAGGTTGTTGTGCACCCCTGATTGGAAAGTGTAGTGCCGCTCGTTGTGATGTCTGTACCTCCATGCGTCTGAGATCTAGGGCGTCAATAAATCCCCTCATACAGGAACCGCCTGTTCCATGTGCTAAGCGCCGTGAAGGCCACAGCTTGAAGGGCGGGGGGAATGTGCACTGACAATATTAAAACCCTTCCCCTCCCACTGACATGAGATGGCTGTAAAACGCCCCTGGTCATCTGTCCAAGTGTGTTGTACAATCAGCGGGAACTGTTTACGCACCAATATGCCCACGCACCTAGAGCCTCAGAAAAACTCTGAATGTACCACCATTTTGTATCCCCAGTGATCCATAGCTCTACATGCCGAACCCATCAGGTGCATCCCTTGTAATAGTGCCACCGCTGTTGCATTTCGTCTCAGATAGTGTAACACCAACCCCCTTTTTATCTTGTCACCCAGACCGTGTACATTCTAGGTAATCAATGGTAAGGGAGTCACCGGGGACATTGGGGGCTCACCAGTACCAACTCCAGAGTCTGTTGATCCTGTCACTACCGCCATGAGTAGTGCAGCATGTCAAACCAACTCCAATTCAGTATGCCCATAAAACTGTGCCATGCATACATTTCGATGATCAGTGCCCTGTACATAAAAACAGTGAAACCTGTAACAATTCCCATGAACCACCTTTCCCCTCCCACCCTCCTCCCTGCCTCCCTGCTCAATGGATTCACAACTACCCGCCACCTCAACATAGCAGAGTGCTTAATACCTTTTCCCAGTTCTTCAACGAAGGAGGTAAGAGAAAACAGCCCCTGCCCCTCTAGAGCCCTTTGCACCGAGAACCTAAGTGACCCAGTGCCCCTTTCGAGTTTCAACGATTAGAACCAGAGGAGAACAACCTCCCTAAGTGTCCCATGATATCATCTTGGCTGGTCACACCCACATTCTATATCCAAAAGTACCTGGTCAGGAGCAATGTAAAGCTTCTTCATTTTTACATCTTTGCACAAATCAGTACAACAATACCAGAGAGGAAACCGTTCTGAGGAAGCGAGGCCTTGACGCTTCCATGAGGTCTCAGATTCAATCACCATCCGACATCTTGCATTCTTTCGAGGACTCATGTTCTTTTTTTTTTTTTAGTCAAGAAATCTTTATTCGATTTAGTTAAAAATCATACAAAGAGATAAAAAAAATGTTATACAGATAAAAAAATCTATTGTACAGTTTCATACTAATCAATTAAATACATGTGATAACATTTTTGGGCTATAAAAATGTATAAAATAAAACTCATTGGGAAAAGCCCGATACTGTCTTACGTGATTTAGTTCTAGCCGCCGCCACTAAGAAGTTTGCCATGCAAAATGTGATGCGAATGTTACTCAGTGATTGGAGGTGAAGCAAAGCTGGTCTCACCTGGGAGAAACCAGCCTCCCTTAAAACAGGTAACAGGTAACAGATGTTTTTTTCTAATCTCTGTAAAGAAACCACAAAACATAACAAAATGCAAGGTGTCTTGAACAGAAAAATTATCACAGGTGCAGGGCGGGGCTAACTCTGGTTTAACTCGTGTTCATTCTTGTTCTATGTCTGTCTGTTTGTTGTTGCGCCATGTATCGCGCTGTCCAGTATGGCCTGATCTGTGGCCTTTCGCCAGCCATCCAGCCAGTCTTGCACTTCTTCAGGCATCGAGAAGAACCACGCTTTTCCTTCAGCTTCCGTTCTCAATACGGCAGGAAATAACATGGAGTACTTTATTTCACGCTCCCGGAGAGCCTTCTTCACATTGAGGAATCCTCTGCGCTGCTTCGTGACAGTTGCGGTGTAGTCTGGAAAAATCGTGATGGTGGCATTATCCATCCGGATCGGAGGGGCCTTTCGGGCAGCCTGGTGGATTGCGTCGCGGTCCCTGAAATTAAATATACGGGCCAAGATAGGTCGCAGGGGAGCCCCTGATTTCGGTCTGCCACCCGGGACCCGATGCGCCCGCTCAACTCAAAATAAGTTGAACAAACCCCGCGGCTGGAGGTGAGTTGTGACTAAGTCCTCTACAAAGAGATCTAGTGCCGGACCTCCTGTTGTCTCCGGTACGCCAATAAGGCGGATGTTGTTCCGCCTCGTTCGCCCCTCCTGATCCTCGAGGCGGGCCGCAAGAAGTTTGTTGTCCGCCTTCAGCTGCTGTACCTGTTTTTGAGGGTGGAAGTGTCCGACACAGGGCCGCCGTCATAGTCTCGACCTCCGACACCTTGGTGGACATTTTGTTAAAGTCAGCGCGGATCAAAGCAAGATCAATTACGGGAGTCCCAATTCATAAAATCCACCTTATTCAGGGTGCCCATGATATCTTGTAGCGTCTCCTCCTGCGTGACTCCACCAGTCGCTCCGGCTGATGATGGGACGTCTTTGTCCTGCTCATCTCCCTGCGACTTAGTAAATGCAAATTGTCCATCTTTCCCTGATTGGTCCCTTTTGCGTTTCTATTGCTCATGGTGGCTGCAGAAGGGAGGAATCCATGTGGGTTGGGCAGAAGAAGACTGCCGTCCGCTGGACAGACCACTATGCCACCACGGCCAGCCGGATGAATCAATCCCCTAATCCTCGGGGTTGCTCAAAGACCTGCCACCAAGTGTGTGTTCCTGCAGGATGCCAAAGCAGAGGTGCAGGTCCCTCACCGCTCCCCACTACTGTGCAGAAGATGGGCGCCCAAGTATAGGTAGGGTGGCAGACACCAGGTCCCGAGTATTAGCACACGCCCCTTGGACATACAGAGCGGGCGATCTCCCCTCCAGAATGGCTTATGCTAGCAGGGCAGCTCCCGGGGGCTAATGTTCACAGCAGTGTTAATGGCAGCCTGCAATATTGTATTAATTAGCGTTCGCGAGTGAGAGGCAGCAGGGAGGGGTGGTTTGGCCAATGGAGCGCCAAGCATGTGTTTCTAATTTAAAGGTGTATTTGTGGCTGTAAACACAGTTCAAAAACTGGACCGTGTTTTTGTTTGGAATGCGTACTGCGATTTTAAATCAAAGCTTAACTGACCAAAAAAGTCACTTAAGTACAGGCTGGCTATGTAATACTTCTGAAATGAGCTTGACGCTAGACCAGTGAACTGTGCTCAACAAAAGTATTTTCATTTATTTTTTACTTTTATTTTTCTAGTTTTTATTGACTTTTTTAATGTTCTGTCCTTTTAAAATACTATATAGAAATAAGAACCTTTTCTCGCTTGCTTAGGTTTAATCTGCTGATGTGATCCCTTTAAACAGCATTAAAATAAAACATTTATTTTGTGTGTTTGTAGTACCCATCTATTTTACATTCATCTGATCAGGATAAATCTAATTGATAATACAAGGCTATTTTTAATCCCATTTGCACCCTTTTGCATTTTTTCCAAACCTTTTTACTAAATGTTCAAAAACACTAGCCAAAAGTACAGAGAACTCTTGTAAAGCAAAAATTTTAATAATAGTCACTTTGCTAAGCAAATCTTTTTAGCCATATTTTTTTTAGTTTTTAATAGGACCTCAATAGTTGGTCTATTGTTCCATAGTGCTAGGACAGGCCTGGATTATAAAGTGACCATAGGTATGTGCCTAGACTATTAAATTCTCTTCATTCTGAAATTTTGAAGAGTTTCTCTTTTTTGCTTTTAAATGAAATCACTACTCATTGACAATATACTTAGCACCTGTTCGTTTGCTATACTGATCTGTATTTAACATTATTTATAAATACATTTTAATGCATCTACCGAATGAGAATTATTAAACCTTTAGATATGTCAAGTAGGCAGAATATGGGGAATAAAACTACTTTTCATTTGCAAGGATTGTATTGTGAGCTGAGCCAGAAGTGGCAAGAAGAAAGCAAGACTAGATCGAAGAATGAGAGGAAAAAAGACAGTGATGGGTTGGCTGGAAGCTGGGCGATGGTGCCCTACCCTTTGCTCAACGCCACTTCAACTAAATATGGTAATTCCAATACTCTTTAATGCCTTTATGAAACTTAAAGGGACCATCCAGTGAATGATGTCAATTACATCTCAAAATAACAATGGACTGGTCAAACAAAGCAACATTCCAGAATGCTCCCTCTATCACCATGTTGGGGATAGAGATGTAGGACTGGTAGAAGCTATTTTATTTCTTGATGGAATGGCCCATTTAAATGCTCCATTTCAAAACGAAACTTCTTTCAATAGGTACCGAACATCTTGAAACCCAGTCCTGCTTGCTGTCCAAATGTCACTTAACCTATGAGCTCTAAAAACTCGAGAGGAAAACTCCAACAATGATGACTTTTGGAAATGTATTCTGTTTACCACTACTTGGCTGAACCACAAGGAAGCATAACATTTTTACGCTCTCAAATAAAATGTTTACTGTTTTTACAAATGTGGTTTTATCTACTACACCCTACTCCAGGGACATTCCAAATGCTTTTTATTTAGGATGATTCTGGCACTGCTGGCAAAGAAATGACTTGCTGATCCGTATCATTCTCCAATGCCGCAAAAATCAAGACGTTTGTGTACCAACTCTAAATTTAACCAGCATTTCAAATTGAGGATATGCATGAAGCCAGTATGCTCCAACTTAGAGATATTGGAGGAATGGCAGAAATAAGACTACAGAGGGCAGTCTTATTATTATTGGATTTATTATGGACTGTGGACTCTAGGACATTAATGTCTAACTGGGAGAAAGCTGGAAATCTGTCAGTACAGGCATGGTGGTCATGGATCTATCATGTTGGTAGATGTAACAGTCTCATAACAAATCTGTCCAGGTGGCAAAACATGTATTCTCACAAAATATTTGGGATAAACTCAGATACCCGTACAGAAGTGAAATCCACGTGAATATATATGGTGGTGAGTGAGTGGATGATCTTCACCGTACTGAATAACTGTGCTGGTCAGTCGATGTTGTAAGGGGCACAAGCATGAGATGGGATGGACATATCCGTAACTAGTCCAGGCTATATGCTCAAACACCGCTTCCCTGGCCTCGCTCCCGACTACCAGCCAATGTCTAAATGATGCTCTAGATTACAGATCCAGTTGGCTATTACTTTTACTAGTTTTGCTTTTTGATCTCGAAAGTAATGAAAAAGATCATCCAAATGGACTTTAATGCAAAAGATATCCTGGATTTTTTAATCTTTGCTTTATGGTACAAAATTAAGGTGGCTGCTGAGATCAAAGTCCAGTGCCCAACAGAAACAATTATTTTACTTTAATTACAGCAAAAGTCCTGTGCACACGTTAGGTATGATTTTCACAAATGTCTATCAGTAACAAAATAGTGTTTAAGCAGGAAATGAAAACAAGATCAACACCATTGGATGTTTTTCTTGAGTGAAATCTATTGCAAATTTTCTTCAAAGGAAAACCAGCTGACGTGTGTTTCGTCAATCGGGCAGCAACCCATGACTCTTCAGGGCTGAGAGGAATAAACTTAACACGGGATCATGTGACCGGTGATAATTCCAACCCGGCCAGAGTGGGTTTCATAAACAATGGGAAAGCCACATCCGTAACGAAGCTACGTACCTACTTTATTTCCACTCGAGAGATACCCACGAGGACCGTTTGCACCCGCCGGTCACCCGTTTGCTGCTCTATAGGGAAGAGACTTACTCGTCCTTCCCTCGTTTCCCCGCAACCATCCTTGCCTTTACTGGCTTTCCCATTGTTTATGGAACCCGCTATGGCCGGGTTGGAATTACCACCGGTCACACAATCCTGTGTTAAGTTTGTTCCTCAGTTATATAAGTCCCACTTAATCTCTTTCCATAAGGGGGAAATGCTACCTTTGTGCCATCCTGAAAGGGAGTGGGCTAGGTTAGCTCCTAAGTATCTAATTGTCTCAGTGGTATTTTTAAAGGGTGTGCGTACCCGAAGGGGTTGGATTTCTGTGTCCGCGTTACCCTGAGTTCAGATTTCCTTTCATTGACTTTATATCCTGACGCATCTCCTTATTCACTGAAGAGATGCTGGAGGGATTGCATTGTCTCTGATAATTTCATAAATAACGACTCATTAGGCATAGCTTAAAATAAAGGAGAGAAGGGGCATCCCTGTCTTGTACCTCTTTGCAATTTCAAAATATCTGAGAATGAACAATCTGTGAGGACTCTAGCTTTAGGTGGAGGATATCCGGCCATAATCGTCAATATAAAGGCAATCTCCAAATCTGAATCAATGTAACATCGCCCTGATGAATTGACAGCCCACTCTATCAAAGGCTTTTTCAGTATTAAGTGCTAACAGAACCCTTTTAGTGGGTCCCAGCCCTTTTGATAATGTGTGGTATGTGGCATATGTGATTGAAGGTTTGCATTCCAGTTATAAAGTCAGACATCCTCGTGAATGAGTTGTTGGAGAATGGCGGGCAGTCGCATTACAAATAGTTTTCTTGTAAATCTTTATATTGAGATTCAGTAGTGTGATCGCCCTAAAGACCGTGCACTTCAAGTGATCCTTGCCTGGTTTGGTAAATACCACTAGTGTGCCATATTCTGTCGATTGATGAGTAATGCATTGAGTATGTGTCAATCATATATCATCTTTAAGTTCATAAGACCTAGTACACTCCTACCATTGTATACAGAGCTGGGACTTTGGGGTATGCTAATTGAGCAAACATAAGGAGATGATGGCCAGAGCGCGGAAACTTTTTAGACACTCACCCCCAGTCACAGATCTGGGTTGAAGTCATCATCTTTCTTTAGCTCACTTTGCCACCCCAGTTCTGACCCAGCTATATGCAAATTAGTTTTGACCCTGTGCCTCATGGGAACAATCCAGCCCAAACTTCCAAGCCAGGTCTTCCCGGGACCGGGAACAAGCCTCCAGGGACCGGTTTTAAGGTAATTAAACTAAAGAACAATGATGGATTCAACCCAGATCTGTGACTGGGGGTGAGTTGCTGAAAAGTTTCAGTGCTCTGTCCATCATCTCCTTGTGTTTGCTTTGTTCGCCCTAGGTTGGCAGGGTATGCCCAGATGTGTGTCCCTTGCTCACTTTGCCACTAGATTCAAACTAGCCTGACTGATGAGGGGGTTTCCCTGAAACCGGTCTCAGGATGCTTGTTTCCGGTCCAGGGAAGGCCTGGTGTGACAGTTCGGGTTGGACTGTTCCCATGATGCACAGGATCAAGACTGATTTGCTTATAGCTGGGTCTGAACTAGGGTGGCAAAGGGAGCTGAAGTTGACGGATTCAACCCAGAACTCCGACTGGGGGTGAATGTCCAAAAAGTTTCAGCATTTCAGGTCAATGAGAATAGCTTCTGCAGGCGACTTCTTTCATTATATCCTGACACTTCGCACTATGTATATTATGAGGAATTAGGTTTCCATCACTTAGACGATCAAATTAAACTAGGCCCACTTTCTTTGTGGTAGATGTTCAGCTTAATCCTGAACTAACCTCGAACCAATCTATTAATAAAGATTGACTTCTCTGTGACAAAGGGCATAGTATACCCTGGGTTGCCATAAAACTTAATCCGAGTGTGAGCATCTCCTTGTTTGACAACCTGTCATATGTTAATGTGCAGGGTTAAAAGGCAATTAAGCTATTATTTTTGGAAAAAGGATCACTGTCAGGGAAAAAGTCGAACTTGACAAATTATCTGTGATGGCTTACGCAGTTTTAAAGTGTGTATTGGCATAGAATCTTATCCGTCCATCATTTGTTTGTGCAGCACTTTTTGCCCTAAGTGGGATGGGTGTTACCAGACGTGAGTCCCTTGCTCACTGTGCCACTGAATTCAAGCTAGCCTGGCTGAAGAAGGGTGACATACCCTGAAACTGGTCCCAGGATGCTTGTTTCCGGTCCGGGGAGGACCTGGCCTGGCGGTTCGGTCTGGACTGTTCCCATGGGGCACAGGGTCAAGACTGATTTGCATATGGCTGGGTCCAAACTGGGGTGACATAGTGGGCAAAAGAATGATGGATTTAACCCAGATCTTTTCACTGGGGGAGAATGTCTTCATTGTCAGCATTCTGTCCAACATTTGTTTGCTGTAACACTTTTCGCCCCAAGTGGTTTGGGTTTGCCCAGACGTGTGTCCCTTGCTAACTGTGCCACTGGATTCAAGCTAGCCTGGCTGAAGAAGGGTGAAATACCCTGAAACCGGTCCCAGGATGCTTGTTTCCGGTCCAGGGAGGACCAGGCCTTGAAGTTCGTTCTGGACTGTTCCCATGGGATACAGGGTCAAGACTGATTTGCATATGGCTGGGTCCAAACTGGGGTTGTGTAGTGGACAAAAGAACGATTGATTTAACCCAGATCTTTTGACTAGGGGAGAATGTTTGTATTGTCAGCAATCCGTCCATTATTTGTTTGCTGAATCTTACTTGTGGCACATGAAAATTGGGAAAGGCCATTTTGTCGATTCTGGGCGGGAACAGTGCGATACATGCTTTGCTTTCAATTGGGTCATCATTGTGAAACATCCGCCCATGTATGTCTTTGCCACGAGGTACCAGGCCAACCGTTACTACATTTGATCTTTTCTGCATATTTTGTGCTATTTTTACTGAAAGGGTTTTAATCTCGCTTTTAAAGAAACATCAATTTGCACAATGTGTGTTGCTACTTCAACTTTTACATTATTAAATGATGAGGAGCTTTGTTTTAGGGAAGGATCATTCTTGAATTCAGCAGTTTCCTTAAGAAAGTCAATGCTCCTGTAATTGTAAATGCTGGATTTGTTTTTATTAATAATTTTTATGAATGTATGTATTATGTATTTTATTATGTATGTTTAATTTCTGTGTAATCTGATTGCGGGCGCTAAGAAACTGAGAGATGAGGATGTAGTGAAGGTTGAGACTGAGATAACAGATCTGGAGCTAGACCTAGAGCAGAAAATTACCCGCGCTAGGATGCATGTATTGCGATTAAAGCAGTTGGAATATAGGGCGTTGGTTACAGAAGCGGCTAGGGCCATGAGTCGAGAGCAACAGGGACGTCTGTATGATGTGGGAGATAAAGCAGGTAAACTGATAGCATGGTTGGAAAAGAGGGACAGAGCTAGTCTTGTGGTGCCTGAGATTGAAATGGCGAGCGGTGCTCGGGTTACTGACCCTGTGGGGATTGTTGCGTGCTTTGCGGATCATTTTCAGGCGGTGTACTCCTCCGTGTAGGACGGCCGGAGGAGGACTCCCACTTATTGTTGCGAGACATCGCTCTGCTGAGTCTTTCAGAGGCAGATAGACAGCAAATGGATAGTGCAATAACTGCTGATGAGGTAGCCCTTGCGATCCGCTTCCTGCGGTCTGGAAAAGCCATGGGTCCTAATGGTCTTCCGATGGAGTTATACAAGTTGCGGCCTGACAAGATAGTTCCCTATTTGAGAGATATGTTTCTAGAGTCTCGTGAGTGTGGTTCTCTCCCCCGTGATTAGCGACTCGCGACAATTGTTGTTATACATAAGGAGGGGAAACCAAGGGATAAGTGTGCGTCGTACCGGCCGATATCTCTTTTGAATGCCGAGCCTAAGATTCTCGCAAAAGTATTGGCTAATCGATTGATCACTGTTATTAGCGATCTGATCAATCTGGTATTATTCCCCATAGAAACACTGCTCTGAATCTTAGGCGTCTGCACGGAGTTCTCGCAAGGGCAGCGACGCTACGTGAGCCGGCCATTTTGGCGTCGTTGGATGCCACGATGGCTTGTGACACTGTTGAGTGGCCATATCTGTGGGCTGCGTTGGCTAAATTTGGGTTTGGTCCCGGTTTTATTGGCTGGGTGCGGCTTCTTTACGCGGACCCCCTGGCACAAATTGTGGTGAACGGTCGCGTCTCAGTTCCGTTTGGTCTCGGGCGAGGTACTCGTCAGGAATGTCCCCTATCACCGCTCCTGTTTGCCCTAGCCCTTGAGACACTCGCTGCATGGATCCGCTGGGAGCCCTCGATGAGAAGTATCCGGTGGTCCTCTGAGTATGAGGATCGCATCTCGCTTTACTCGGATGATATTTTGCTATATCTGACCTTGCCCAGGAAATCGTTGATAGTTTTATGCAATGTCCTGACCTCTTTTGGTAGAAACTCGGGCTTGATTATTAATTGGACAAAGTCCTATTTGTACGTTCTTTCTGGCGATGTTCCCCTCCTTCTGCGTAACTGCCCCATCCAGGTGACACAGAAGGGATTTAAATATCTTGGTATCTGAGTCTCTATGGACCCTGTAACTCGGTATGAGCAGAATCCTCTCCCACTTCTGACCAGATTGAAGCAGGACGTCGTGGGTTGGCGTAAGCTTCCGCTTTTGCCGCTTTGACGTGCGGCCCTCTTTAAGATGATGTCTCTGCCTCGTTTTCTTTATGCCCTCCAAAACACTCTTGACATAGTCCCTGTTAGTTATTTTCGTACAATTGAAGGTCTTCAAAGGAAACTGATATGGGACGGTAGACCTCGCATCGCGCTTGCCAAACCAACTCTTCCGTGGTACGACGGGGGTATGGCTCTCCCTGACATCAAACGATATTATTGGGCGTCTCAATTGGGGGCCATTAATCATGGAATGTATGGTCCTGAACTGAACCCTGCTTTCGCTATGGATAGATGGCTGCTGCCTGTGGGTAACTACTATAGGGCGCTGTACTCGAAATCAGTGGTCAAGTCTTTGTCGGGGCCTACGAAGACAGCAGTTCATATATGGCAAGATGCAACTAATTCGATGGATTGGAAAGACCACTTAACTTTAGCGACCCTACTTTTCGACTCTGATAGACTTGGTAAACTGTGGAAGACTAAGGGGTTCGATAAGTGGGACCTCATTGGTATTAGCAAGGTGGGAGACCTCTGGGTTAAGGGACAAGTGAAATCGTTTGGGAATTTAAGGACGGAGTTTGAATTAGGGAACACGGAGTACTTCCACTATCTCCAGGTTCGCCATGCCTTGATGTCAGTCTTTCCGGTGGGGGAGGTAGTCCCGGAGTCGTCCCCGCTTGAAGATAGATTGTTGGACGGTCATGTTCCAAACAGTACTATTTCCCTTGTATATAAAAAGTTGATCAATGATAGGTCGGACCTCCCGCTGCCCTTACGTGATCTCTGGGTTCGTGACGGCCTCAAATTGGATGACGAGGACTGGCAATCGGCGATCTCCTCTCCCTGGTTCGGATGGGCTTTTCCGAGGAGGGTCTGTGTAAGCGGGGATGTGGGCAGGTGGGGACATTTCTTCATATTATTTGGGAATGTCATGAGGTCGCAGCTTTTTGGAGCGGAGTGTACGATGTAATGAAAGAGGTGACGGGTGTATCTCTCTCCCCGGAGGCCAGGCGCTGCTTGTTAAATGTCTGGGAACCTACAGATTATAACGTAGCCCAGACCCAATGGGCAACCCTGGGGTCCATGATTGCTAAACGGGATATTGCACAGTTGTGGGGATCCCATAGGCCTCCTACAGTTGAAGTATGGAAGGAAAACATGGACTGGTGTATGTTTAGGGAAAAAACGGTGTATCTAGCCCGGGGCCGCCCCCGGAAATGGCATAGAGTATGGGGGCCATGGAACAGGTATAATGGAGACATATGTACACCGCCTGCAGTGGATAACATCAATATCCCACTCTCCCCCTGACCCCACATAAAGTTGCACTATTGTCTGTTTATTGATTCTCCCCCTGTCCCCTCCCTTCCTTGTATTGATTATTCAATGTAATGTTTTTCCGTCCTCGTTTGAACAAAACATGCCGTATATTTTGTTCTTGCCTTGCTTGTTATATTCAATAAAAATAAATATAAAAAAATAAAAAAATAAAACATTTCTTTGTAATCTATTATGTGAGGCTGTGACATAAATAAAGATTGATTTGAATTGAATATTTATTTCAATATTGGTGTACATTTCGGTGTATAGTGTTTGGAAAATTCCACTCCAAAGCCATCTGGCCCTGGTGGGGTGTTTTTTTCATCTGCTTAAGTGTTTTTATGGTAGCCCTAATTTTAGCTTCCCTATTGGGAGCTTCGAGAGCAGGAATTTGTTCACCCGTTATTTTAGGAAAGGGTAGTGTCTCCAGCTATTATAATACGGCTTTGGTTGTGATCTTGTACTGTATGTATGCCGGTGTGGTAGTATTGAATAAATTAGCTTTTTTGTTTGAATCAGAAGTTAGGTGACCTAGTGATGTCTGTTGGACTAGCGTGCTTTCTTTAATTTGCCTGGCTTTGAGTTTGTCAGTATATGTGGACCTTATTGTCCACATCAATAACCTTATTCTACAGTGACAGTAGTATTTTTCTTGCTCTATTTATCTGAAGGGCACAATTTGGCCTCTTACAGTCATGAGGGTTTGAAATCTGCCCTAGAGCAAAATTGTTCGTCTTTCACCTGTTTTAGCTATTTTATTTCAGTTTATGTTGTAATAGAGCCCTTTCCCCTCCAGCGGAAGAGGCCAGAGTGATAACGTTCCCTTTTTTCCCTCTAAGTGCCTCAGTAAGTACTTGGAGATGTGTCTGTCATGTGATTGGTGGCCATATCATGTTTTATAGCTTTGACTATCCCTGCTCTGTTAACTGGATCTTGATGTAAATATTTTCAAAGCCTCCATTGTATGTTTTGGATTTGTTATGGCCCTCTAGTTAAATATTTAGCTATATATGGGCATGAACTGAGACTGCTACTATTCTAATCCCTCTGCCCAACAAGTAGGGTACAGCCAGATCAAAATCATGGCAATTCTTGCATAAGACTGATGTGTGTTTAAATAACATTTGTAGTCCCTGTCTTGTGGGTGTATTGCCTTGCATGCCGCAACTAACCTTTCTTTTTCGATTTGGTCTTGTTTCCCCTCATCATTTCAGTGGCAGCAACCCAGTTAGATGTTGATCCATCTAGTACTAATTGTAGAACTGTATTAAAGTCCCAAGTGAGTACTGCCAACCCCCCTTTGAATACCGTAAGTGGTTTAATTACTCTTTCCGGGAATCTTTTTTGTTCTGGTTTGGTGCATGGAGTGTTTCAATCATGATCATTTCCACTTTCAGTGTGCCCTTTATCATCACATATCTTCCGTCCCTTATATGTTAGAACTTCCTTGACCAACATGCTAAAGTTTTGTTTTGGCAATATTGCAGTCCGCTACTTTTATTAGAAACATTTTAATGGTATTGGTGTGTATTGTTTGTAGTAGAATCGTGAGGAATTGCTGTTCATCAAATTCTGATTTGTGGGAAGTGATGGAGGTACGAATTTTCTTCCTTTTGGAAAGGCAATTAAGATCCTTCACATTCAGTAAATGTAGTATAGGTGGATCATCTGGCATCTAAGGGTCCAAAGCATTGTATTGTGTGGAAGTCTGTGTATCATTCCTGCTGAAAACATCTCCCCCTTCCCCGCCCCTTTTTAAACCCCACATTTCCTCTGGAGGGCACCTGTTTAGTACTCTTTTTAGGGGGGTCCCAATATCTAAGCTAAATTGAGTAAATCTGAACAGTGTTAAAACAAGAAACAAAAAACGAAGATTAAAGCATGGCTAGCAACCCTCTTTGAGATAATTACCGCTGATACTAATACCTGTTAAGGTGAAAGATTATGGTCATCTTCAAACACATTTAGAAGGTGTAATCCAAAATAGTCATACAGTACCAACTAGTTTCCTGGTGGGACCTTGATGTTGAAGTTCCAGATATATTCTTTCAGTCTCGTCTTGATTGATCTGTAATGCTTCTTTGTGGCAAGAGCAGTGGAGGGTGTCCTCTACCTCTGTTTTCTGTATCTTATTCATGTCTGCCTTGTGCGTTCTGTGATTTGAGGTTCAGCCCCAAGATCCTAAGTCTCTCTTTTGCCAATCGTGCATTTTGCAGGTTTCCCCTCCCGTACCACATAGAAATGTCCACGTGTACCGGATCCATTTGTTGGTTAGCTCATATGTTAGCAGTTTTATCCTTTTTCAGTTCTTAAGAATGATTTGTGAGAGAACCTGAAGCAGTATAAGTGTGTCACCTCCGTATTGTATGGGAGACAACTTCCTTCCCTCCTTGAAGTATTTCTTTATGTGGATACAAGGAGAGTTTTACAACTATGTCTTTCAATCTTGTGCTGGAATAATTGGGTCTGGCACACAACCTGGGAGCTCTTTCAATTTCCAACTGTCTACCCATCCTTTACTTGTAGGATCTGGTAGAGCAGCTCTTGAAAATAGACAGTAATGTTCATCCCTTCTGCTTCCTTCATTACATTCTGAACACAGCAGTTTGCCTTTCAGATCTGTCTTCTATTCATTGCATAGTTCATGAAGGCAGGATGTAATTTTTCATGAGGGCAGCGTTGTTTTTTTTTTAAATCAAGTTGGCTGATTCTTTATTGTCTGTGATTGGCAGTGCTACTTTGTCTTGGCATTGGGTAATCCCCAATGAGTGTCTAAGCTTTGTTCTTGCCATTTGGATTTGTGCGGCAGTCGAGTCGATAATCTTTATTCAATCATTAAAAAGACCATACAAGCATAAAATAAAATACATACAGTCCAACAGCGTTGAGAACATTTCTAATTTTGTAAAGCATATCTCCTTCTTATTTTGTTAGCAGCAAATTATAAGTAAGAACAGCCAAACAGATTTCCAGAGAAGATAAACATTTTAAAGAATCCATCCCTTCTTGGTGAGATGTATTTTGCTCTGACAATAAAATTGGGCGTGAAAAGCACACTCTTAAAGTGCGGTATATAGAGCTAAATAGCATAAAATGCATAGTAGTTTAGTAGAAGAAGCATCACATGGACAGCATGGTAGAGATACAAACCAAGATTCATTTGAGCCTCTTCTCTATACTATGCGCAGCATTCAAATCTTTGTAGTAGACACTTAGCCACGCCTTCAACTGTTTTGTTGCCCATTTGTATTGTAAAGGCCTCTAACAGCATCCTTGTGAGTCTTGGTGAGTAGTTTTCTCTCGCTTTGGATGTGGCTGGTATTGTTCTTAGGAGGGGTCCACTTGGGTATGGTGCTATTGTGCTCATTAATCTTTCATTGATATTTAAATTGTGGGATGCCCAGAAGCTTGCATCAAGGTTGCCGTATTTCATCGTCTCAACTTCCCCATGCGTTTTATGCTCTGCTTGTTTTGGCGCGATATGTGGGGCGGGGTGTTCGCTCTGTGTCACCTGATAACGCCCTCAAATCTGATTTAATTCCTGAAGCTTGCTTCAATCGGTGGGCCCCATTATGGGGGTCCAGGAATGTACAGAGACTGAGCCATTATGTTTTTTCCCTGCTTGGGTATGTGCCGCTTACATCCGCCATCCTGATGGGTCTGTCTGAGGGCCTCATGCAAGTCAGCTCACATGCGCTGTTCAGAATGGTCTCCTGTTAAAGGGACAGCCCGCTGTTGCTTACCATAGTTTGTGGGTTCTGCCTCAAAGTGGATCTTTTAGGGAAGCATCAAGTTCACTCTATGCGAAGCCCGCTGTTATCTGTACCACTATTCTAACGGCTGCTGCTATCTTACTTGCACATGATGATCCGGTTGCGCTCCGAAAGCTCCTCATTTGAAGTTGGCACCCGTTGTAACAGTTGAGTGGTGGTAAGTGATGCAGATGACAACGATGTCAATAGTGGCAGTCCATTATAGCACATTTGACCTCTTAAATTTAGTTCTCCATGTGGCTGGTGGAGAAGCTCAGCAGCTCCCAAATCAATATTAGAAGACAAAGCACACCTGCCAGGAAAATAAGTGGGATAGTGCACTTTGCCTACCCTAACTAAAACCTAACACACTTCTCCAACGAGTAGCTCAGGAGCTACTGGTAGCTCTCCAGCTACCTGTAAGCAGCTCTCCTGTGTTAGAAGCTTTTGGTTGGTTACATTACTCTATTCGTACCAAATTTGAAAAGTGTGTATTTTATACAAAAATGTGTATATTTTCAAAATGTATAAGTTGATGTTTGGAGAAAAATCGTTGGATTCCCAAAATATATTTAAAGCTGATTTCTGAGTGATAACTTGGGGTGTTGGGTAGACATATTATCACCTTTGTGCTTTTGGCTTTACAGCTGTGGCCATTATGTATTAGCCAAGTAGAGGCATTCTCCATAGACAGACCTTTTTTTTCATTAATGCTGGCAATCATGCCTTATGAACCTCGGTGAACACTGCTCATAAGTTACATATAGTGACACTAATGTAATCTTCTCTGATGTAGTAACTATCACTAACAATATTAGTAACTCTGGATGATTTTCATTCAACTTTAATAGCTCTTATTACAGAAAAGTTTAGAGACCCCTCATCTCTAAATGATCAAATTAACTAAGAATGAGACCAGGAAACCAGTCAACAATGTTAAATCCCAGACTGCTGATTCTTCTAGTTATGATCTTCAACAAGAAGACCTATCTGAATTGTGATTGCTTCCAAATGATTACCTCTGATGCTCTCAAACTATACCAGATCTGGAAATAATCTTGATAGCTGGACTTCCTCCAACCTGACCATGTCTGACTCTAGAGGAAATGACCCAGCTCCCCTTTTGATTCCACCCCCCCAACCTAGCCAAAACTATCAACTCTGAGAAATGTATTTAGCAGCACTTCCTTAATCATATCCTTCACCATCCTTAATGATTATCGTATGTCCCATCCTGAAATGCTCTACAACTAATCCTCAGTACAATGAAAACTATTACCTGTCACAGGTCTGCTATTCCTTGTCAAAATTAAGGAAATGTGTGTAGTAAAGCAACAAAATATATTGACAAAAATGGACCACTATACCATTTGAGGTCAGGGTTCAAATCAGGGCACAGCATATAACCTGCTATACTCAATATTATTGATGATGCATATCAGATGCGGGACAAAGATGAAGCATGCCTTCAGATACTACTAGATGTTTCAGCATTTGTTGATATGGTTGCCTATGACCTCTTGCTTATGCTCTTAGCCCTCCCTCGTCTGTAATGAGGGAACAGTGACAACATAGTTGAGCTGTATCTTAATTAATGCTTCCAATTGGGAATGCTAATACTTTATCACACCCTATAAGAACTCCTTTTTGATGTCCTACAAAACTCACGATTGACACTTATTTTCTTTTACCTGTAACAGTTACAGAATTAAGGAAATTCCTTTGGCCCGTTATTCCAACAATATGGCAATGATCCAGAGCTATTTAGTAAAAATCTGTAAACTTTTTCCATTTACTACAGGAAGGCGTGCATAGCTAAGATTCCTGGATATATTCTTTCAACTCCGGCAGAATCTGAGTAAGATACAGTTCCTCATTAAGAATCGTGACCCAAGCAGAATATTGGCGAGGAATGGCATTCGTATCTATTTGAACCTACCGATTCTCAAAAACAATTCAGTGCTAAATCACTTGCTATGAAGATAAACAACATAATTCACGTACACACACACAGAACATGACAGAGGATGCCAAACACCATCTGGAACTCTTAAAATTATTCAACAGTTTCATAATCACTATATAACACGGTTGGAATATGGGAACATCCTACAGTTCTCCTTGCAATTTGGACAACCCGTCTAAGGGGTCGATTACGATGTTGTTTGGAATGGCTCCGAATGGGATTCGGTATTGCAGAATCCGATTCGGAACCCTTGTTTCCAAACAAATCGTACACATTATAAAGCCCGGAAACCGTTCGGGCAGTTCGAGTTTTTTCTGAAAGGCATTCGGACAGCCCGAGTTTTTCGGAGCCGAATCGTAGAGCTCTATGGACACGGATTCTGAACGAGCGACTATGATGACCGATTCGGACAGCCGTTCCGATTCGGTCTGCCCACCATGAAATGGCTGTCAGAATCTGTCATTGAGGGCCCGTTGTGCGCCCCCCTTCACCCGGAGGCATCCGATTGTGGCGGTGGGGGTACCCAAGGGACCCCTCTTCCCAACCATGCACAATGTGGCAGGCACCATGAGGTGCCCACCACATTGTGCAAGGTTTTCCCCAAACACCCCTTTTTTAGGTCGAGGTACTATCCGGTTCGTCAGAACCGGAAGTAGCGAGATCTTATGTTTCTTAGAGGGGCTCTTCATCCCGCCTCTAATTTTGTCTCTCTCCCATTGGCTGGCTTCCTAAATGGAGGCCAGCCATTGGAGGAGAGAGCCGTCACTCCAAATAGCCTCCGTCCTTTTCGGATTTGGAGGTGTGTTCGGTGTTCTTCTTTTCACTTTTTAGCCACGCCCACCGAACACACATGCCCCCAAATCCGAAAAATTTGGAACCTTCCGTCGGCCATTATTTGGTTTCTCTTCCTATGAGGATGGTCTCGCTGTTCGTGGCTCCCGCTGTCCCCCCTCCCACTCTCCGTGTATTTTCGCTGTCCGTGTCTGTTTGTGCCTTCTTCCCCCTGTCTGTTTCCCGCCCCCCTCCCACTCTCCGTGTATTTTCGCTGTCTGTGTCTGTTTTTTTTATTTTTTTTTATTGTCCTCATACATGCCACCAGTGAATAGATACTCTGAATTAGCGCTCTTCAAGCCACTGACACAAACCTTCTGTCCCGGCCCTCGTGTTTGTGGATAGCCATTGAAGATTGCCCAGAGGTAAGGTTGTTACCCGTCCAACTTCCTCTCGTAATGGTACTTGCTGCATAGGAAGGACAGAACCACAAGACCTCTGACATAATCATTGGACTATTAGTTTATTTTTCGCTCCAGGTTTTTAGCACCGACCACAATTTAGCAGACTTTTCACCCCCACATAAAGTATCTAGTTTACTCACCGCCATGATGTTTTTAAGACAGTCTGCAAACGTCGGAGGGAGCACCGACTTCCATACTTTACAGATCTCTCTTCTAGCGATCACTATTACATAGAAAATAAACTGTGATAGATTACTATTAACAACATAATCAGGGATAAGACCAAAAAAAAAACAATCTAGGGGTACATATAATTGAAAATGAGAGTACCTCCTCCAAAAACTTACACACTTGTCCCCAGAAGTTACTTATGTTAGGACAATCAAAAAACATATGGATGTCATTTGCATCTTGTGAGTTGCATCTGGGACAAAGATACTGGGTTGCTGACAATTTGGAAAGTTTAGCTGGAGTCCAATATACTCTATACATTGTGTATAAATGATTTCTTCTTAAATTGGATGGTTTGATTACTTTCTGAGATATCGAAAAAGAATCTATCCACAGTTTTTCTAAGTTTTCTGTAATCGGAACCGTATTAGGATCCCATAGTTTGGTGATTTCTGATTCCAGATTGTCTTTGTAGTCTAATAAGATTTTATAACATTGAGCAGTCTCTCCTTTCCTGCCACTAGAACTAATAATGAACCTCAACAGGGGGTTCTCTTCCTCTGTATCCCAATATTGGCTTCCCCACCAGGCCGAGAGTTGATAAAACTTAAATCTCGTGAGAGTGCCGCCAGTTATACCAACCAAAAAATCCCATTCTAAGACTCTCGACTCATCACAGAAGTCCCCCCATCTGAAAAGGCCAGCTCTCTTTAGAGGAAGGGCCAGTTGGTCAGTTAAGCATTCGGGGGTGCCAGGGGAGTCCCAAATCGGGGCGTATAGATGGTAGTAGGGAATACGTAACAACTTCCAGCTCTGTGACCAATAATATAGAGCCGCCTTCAAGAGCTTTAGTCTAACCTTTTTAAAGAATTTTTTATCACCAAACTTAAACAGAAAAAAGTCTGCATCATATGGGAGGTCTTGCAGCATAGCCTGAAAGAGTAAACTGTTAGAAGTTGAGTCCAATTTATTGGCTAATAACCTAAAATTTTTAAGTTGGAAGGCATAACAATAAAGTAATAAGTCCGGAAGAGCTAGTCCACCTAATTTCAATCCTCTCCTTAACTTCTTCCAAGCTATCCTTGGAGTTTTAGTTGCCCAAATAAAAGATCCTATCCTGCTTTGCAAATTAATAATATCTTTTTTGTTGAATACTAAAGGAATAGAATTAAACAGAAACGTCACCATAGGTAGGATAATCATTTTAACTAAATTAACTCTGCCATAAATATTGAAGGGAAGAGCGTTCCACCTGGACAAGAGTTTTTTAATCTCCTTTATTACCTCTTCCCAACTAGTCTTAGAAATTTCCTTTAGATCATGGGTTAATTGGATACCCAAGTATCTCATTTTTGGTTTAGCTTCTGGAATAGGAACTGGGATATTCCAGCACATAACGTCTGTTTTATCCCGATTAATACAATAACCTGAGACAAAACCAAAATCCTCAGCTAGGCTAAATAATCTTGGGATTGCTTCTAGTGGGTTAGAGGTATAAAGGAGAAGGTCATCTGCATATAGTGCAGTCCTGATTGATAACTCTCCAATGCTAAACGAAGAAATTATAGGGTCTTGCCTTAAGGAACAAACAAAGGGCTCAATATATATGTCAAATAATAGTGGGGACAGGGGACATCCCTGCCTTGTTCCTCTACAAACATTCAACCAATCTGACAAGCCGCCATTTACCAAAATCCTGGCTCTCAGGCCCCTGTATAAAGTTTCAATACCTTTTATGTAAATCTCAGGGAAGCCAAATTTCTTCATCACTTTCCATAGGTAAAGCCAGTTCACTTGATCAAAGGCTTTGGCAGCATCTATAGCAACAATGGCGAGTGGCTTCTTCTTCTGGATTGCATAGTCTATCGCACCAATCACTTGGAATGTAAGTTCATTCAGTTGTCGACCAGGGATAAATCCTCGCTGATCAGGGTGAATGATAGTCTTTATGACCTTAGCCAATCTGCTTGCTAATATACCCGAATAAATTTTCAGATCAGAGTTCAAAAGTGAAATGGGTCGATACGACCCTATTTTTTCCGGGTCTTTATTTGGTTTTGCAATTAATGAAATTGTGGCATCTAACCAAGAGGACGGAATTTGTTCTCCCTGGATAAAAATATTGTTGAGTAATTTCTGGAGTGGGCCTAAAATTTCATCTATATTGTCCTTATAAATCTCTAATGGCAAACCGTCTGGACCTGCAGCTTTATTCCTTGCCATCCTCTTCACTTGAGATCTGATCTCCCCCTCCGTTATTTCATTTACCAAGAAGGCTATATCTTCATTGCTCAGTTGTGGTAGGTTTCTCAAAATAGCCAAATTTTCTAGATCATCAGCTGAGCGATTCATATTTTCAGAATAAAGTTCTTCATAAAAAGATCTAGCTTCCTCCTTGATCTCACCATCTTCAGACAGAACAGAACCCGTCCTTCTTTGTTTTAGAGATTTGATGTTGTTTCTGGTCCTCTCCGACCTGGCTTTCCAGGCTAACAATGACCCACATTTTTCACCGTATTCAAAATTACGTAATTTGCTTACTTCCCATTTATCTTTAAGTATTTTTTCATTTCTTAACCTGAAATTTGTAAGTCAAAAAGTTCTTTTTCCCATCTTGATATATCAGATTGATCGTTAGAAATGGCAGAAAGGAGTTGCTGTTCTTTTGATTTGATCACTCTGAGATCATTAATATCCATTTCTTTATTTAACTTTCTAGTCTGGGCCATTTGAGAACCATATGTTCCTCTTAAAACAGATTTAAATGCATCCCATATAATATAGTCTGGAGCTGTTTTATAGTTAAACACAAAAAACTCTAATATATTCTCCTTGATTTTAATCTTGAACTCTTCATTTAACAAGATGGTCCTGTCTAGAGTCCACCTGTATTCTGAAAAATTCTTTTGAAAGTTAATGTTTAACTCAACTACTGAGTGATCAGACAACCCAATTGGAATGTAAGAAATGGATTCGGTGTTTGCTAGCAGTGATCTATTAATCAAGAAAAAATCTATTCTGGAGAACTGATGATATTTTTTACTATAGAAAGAGCTGATTCTCACTAGATGCATATCTCGTACTTCTTTACATTTTCGAGCTAATCCCTATCACATTAGATCTGATATAGGTAGTAAGACTGCCCAAAGACAATGGGAGCTAGGCTCTAGAATGCCAGAATTACGTTCTTATGGGGCACAGGTCCAAATGAAATTTCCAGCGCTCCTCAAAATTATGTGGAATAATAAAATGTACACGTGCCATTTTCCTGAGGAAGCTGACGCAGTTTTAGCTAGGATGAAAGAACAGACAGAATAGTGTACACTTGGGTTGTCCGCTGTACCTCTTACCACCTGCCCCAATTCTAAGTAAGTTCAAAGAGGGGGAGAGTGAGAGTAAAAAAAAAAAAAAAAAAAAAAATACATAACATGTTGTGGGGTGTTTAACAAGGGTTAAAAAAAAAAAGGGGGGGGACGAGTGTGGTGTGGTCTGATTTAGTAAAATAGGGAGATAAATTAATGGGGAAAAAAAAAGGAAATAAATAAATAACTCTAGGAAGTAAACAAATAAATATAGGTACAGATGGGGATCTAGAGATCTATATTTTTTTTTGATAGGCAGGGCAACAGGGGTTCAGGGCCTCTTAGGGCGTATTTTCGCCAATCAGGAGGGAAGGGTTCCTCGGGGGGGCGGGGGGGTGGGGTTTCAAGGGCTGGGGGAAAAAAGCAGATAAAGTCCTCATGCGCCTTAAAGTATCACTTTTTTTTTAAATTCACTTGTCACCACAGGTTAACATGCTCTTGGCAAGCCACAAATCATAGCTTAAAACTTTGTTATGTCTCAAGCTAGGCATACTAAAATCCTTTCCTGGAACTTGAACGGTTTAGGGAGTCGCAAGAAGCAAATAAATGTTCTCCACTTTTTGGAAAATAAGGGGGCTTCTTTAATTCTTCTACAAGAGACCCATTTGGAAGCAGATGAATGTAGAACAATTGTTGCTAAGAATAAATGGGTTCAGGACATTTTCTGTTCAAAACAATCAGGCAATACGAGAGGGGTGGCAATAATAATCTGCGCTAATAAAGGAATTGTTACGCACAATTGGGCCACAGATCAGTCAGGCAGGTGGTTAGTCGCAATAGTATCAATTAGTGCAGTTAAATTCTTATGTGGGGTTTACTATGGCCCAAATGAGGATAAGCCCTGTTTTTTACAGAAATTAGAAAACTATATGTTGCAATATACGATCCCTATTGTATTAGGAGGTGACTTTAATCTGTTATTAGATCCTGAAGTAGACCGCACTTCAAAATCTAAATATAACTGCCCTAAGAAATCTCTGTTCTGAAAAATATTATGAAGGAGTACTTGTTGTGTGACGTGTGGAGAGTTAAGTACGGTACTCGTAGAGAGTATTCTTTCTATAGTAAAAAATATCAGCTGTCCGTGTCTGTCTGTGCCTTCTTCCCCCTGTCTGTTTCCCGCCCCCTCTCCCTCCGCAGCTCTTCTCCGTTCCGTTCCGCTCCCTCCCCCCCCCGCAGCTCTCAACTGTCCCGCTGCTACAGTGATCTGGAGGCACCCACACACGTCTCACTCAATGAGACTAGACCCTGGCATCGAGCACACCTCGTATTCCAGCAATGGGATGAGCACACTAATCAGATGCACCGCAAATTCCGACCATTTGTGCTGCTTCTATCCCAGTACTAGCTAAGCCCAACACACAATTCTTCCGATGCACTCCAACTCTTCCTTACCACACCCAGGCCTTTCCATTAATGAGATCGAGAGACAGCTCAGCCAATGCAGCACAAGCTGGAAGGGGCCCTTACTATTCCAGCGAGGTCTGCCAATTCCAGAGCTGCTCTGCTCGTCCCCCCTCCCTCCGCAGCTCTCCTCTGTTCCGCTCCCCCACCCTCCCTCTGCAGCTCTCCTCTGTCCGGCTCCCCCCCCTCCCTCCGCCCGCAGCTCTCCGCCCGCCCGCAGCTCTCCTCTGTCCGGCTCCCCCCCCTCCCTCCGCCCGCAGCTCTCCTCTGTCCCGCTCCGGAGAGGGGTCGTTGGGTGACGATGTGCCGCTGTCCCTGGCTTTAGCCCCCAGCCTCACACTCGCTCTTTTCATGTCGTATCTGCTGTATTTTGCTTTGTCATGTTGAGGGTCTGTGTGGCCCTAGGTACCTCCAGATGTCCCCTGTCAGGTGTGACAGTTACTAAACCTGCTCAGGTCACCATATGCTGGTAGCTGCAGTCCTTTATGCATAGGGAAATAATGGGTCGAGTGACACTACAAGTACCAGCATGCAACGCCAACAAAGATGTCCGGTCTGCCAGAAGTTCCCGTTTCGAAACATTCCAGTCTGGGAGCACTGGGGTTAAGGGTGATACAAGAGCTGACTAGAAGGACAGACTGAAAACCAGGCTATAAAGATTGTGTGACCTGGCATACATTTAAAGACCATCACTCTAAATGTGACGTAATTACATAGTGGCAGATGTCTCTGAATGAAAGACTTAGCCCCTCCTGTTTACAAAGCCTTTTATTTCAATTATTCCAATAAAAGGGATCAACATTTGAAGACTTAAGACCGGACCAACCCTGCCTGACGTACTTGAGGCAGTGCACCCTGGGGTTTTTACTTCACTGTGTAATACGGCAGGCAGGTGAACGCCTTAGAAGTGAGACCGCACAGCTGGAAAGGGTGGGAGCTGAGACATTCTAAACCACCAGACCTGTAGGGTGGAATCTCGTCAAAGATTGGCTCCGGCTTTCATCACCGTGAGGTCATCGAAAGCAGCACTTTTATTTGCGTCAGTCGTGTTGTGAAACCCAGATATGTTCATGTCTGTTTCCTCCTGTTCTGAGGCCAGCTGTGCACGGGGCGAGGCTCAAGCAGCAGGACGTGCTGGCACCGTGTACGTCATGGGAGGATGGACACAGCTTCCTTTAACGTAACATGTGTATTTTGTAAATCGCACGCTCATTCAGAAGGGTATCTTGACGCTGATTAACAGATGTTTTATTGTTACCCAACTCGATGGTACTCATTTCATCGGCCTCCGAAGGATGAAAGGCTTAGTGGACCCGCTGGGATTGAACCCACGCCCCTCCAGTGGACGCATTAGTCTCTCTGAGCCACCAGGCCCGGCTCCCATAGGTGCGGCAGGTGCAGTGGCACCGGGGCCCAGAGGCAAACCCTGGTTATTGTTGCATTTCACGATACAACCAGCGGCCGGGGCGCTTCCTTGCTCTGGGGCGCCGGACACACTGGCATTGCCCGTGCTTGGAACGGGCCTCCGTTGTACAACCTCGTCTGTCCGGCCCTGGAGTCCTCGCCTCGAGGATTCTGTCCACTTCTTGGCGCACGAGCCGAGCTAGATCTGATATGCAGTAGTGACAAAGTCGTACGCCCACTATCACAAGATGCGGCCTAGTCTGGGCGCTGGGATTTCAGAGCGGGTTTATCTGCCTCAAACTCTGCCTCTGAAGCCCCTCCAGGGTCTGGGGTTCAGGGTCAGACGGCGGGGCCTCTGTTTACACGCCGCTTTCACTGCCTCCCAGACGCACTGCACACCCCCAGAGGCCGTGCAGGGGATACAAGGACGGTACAAGCTCACAGACGATGCCCTCGGGTACAGCCTGGCATGCGGACTGATGGCAATATCTTCATTTTACTGCTTTTGTTGCAGAAAAGTGTGTGTGGGGGGCGGGGGGCTGATATTTTGGAATAGGGCAGCTCTCTCAGCTTCTGTGGAGGCCTGTTCTGCCCTTCTGTGCCAACAACGAACCCCCAACGCCCTTCAGATGACTTCTGACCCTGCTATATTCTTTTATGGGCGGATGATGGATTGTTTTAATGCTTGTACACTTTTATGGTTTTTGTGATTTAAACCGAATAAAGTATCTTTTGAATTTGAATTTGACTTCTGACCCCATCAGTACTCAGAGTACACAGGGCGGTCTAGCTTGTACCCAGTTACCTGATAATTCCTGGAAGGTTTGTTGGCTGTAATATGGCTCGGCAGGCGGCTGTTACCGCACAAAATAAGGGGTTTGAGACACTTTCTTAACGGGGATGACGTTGTTGCTGTGAATTAGTGTTTATTCTAAACATAAAAATGGCGAGATCGAAAATGTGGACTTATTTATGTGAGTGGATTATTAAGCAGCAAAAACCACGAGCAGGTACCTTCGTGGCGCCAAGACAAGGAGAAGAGGATAAGTAAGGATAGGCAAGGGTGGAAGTGGGGGTCTGTGACAGCCTGGTTCTAGATCGCTTCAGGTGGGAAGGGGGCCTGTGGCCTGCCTATTTCTAGATCGCTTCAGTTGGCCTATGGAGGGTGTGTGTGCTTCAGCTGGCCTTTGGGGGCGGGGGTCAGCTTGGTTCTGGATCGCTTCAGGTGGGTGGGAGCCTGTGTGCTGCCTGGTTCTAGATCGCTTCAGGTGGCGGGGGCCTGGTTCTAGATCGCTTCAGGTGGCCTATGGAGGGTGTGTGTGGGCTGCCTGGTTCTTTCACTTATTCATCCATCCACCCTTCACCCAGCCTTCCATCCTTTCACTCTTCCATTCCTCCGAACACCCTATCACTCATCCTTTCATTCACCCATCCATTCTTTCACTTGTCAATAAATCCCGCCTTTCATCCATACATCCTCCCTTTCATTCATCCATCGACTCTCTCACTCATCCATTCTTACAGCCATTCTTTCACTCATCTATCTTTACACTAATCCTTTTAATCATCCAGCCATCGATACTTTCAATCATCCACCCTTTCACTCAGTCCATCCATCCACCCATTCATTCTATCCATCAATCCATCTATCTGTCCATCTGCCGCTTCACTCATCCATCAATCCTTCAACACATCCATTCTTACGTTCTTCCTCCCACCCTTTCATGCAGTCCATCCAGCCACCCTTTTACTCATCCAACAATTCCATCACAGTGAGTGCAGAGTAGTGAGTGCAGAGTAGTGAGTGCAGAGTAGTGAGTGCAGAGTAGTGAGTGCAGAGTAGTGAGTGCCGAGTAGTGAGTGCCGAGTGCAGAGTACTGAGTGCAGAGTGCAGAGTAGTGAGTGCAGAGTGCAGAGTAGTGAGTGCAGAGTAGTGAATGCAGAGTAGTGAGTGCTTTTGAGTGCAGAGTGCTGTGTGCTTTTGAGTGCAGAGTGCTGTGTGCTTTTGAGTGCAGAGTGCTGTGTGCTGTTGAGTGCAGAGTGCTGTGTGCTGTTGAGTGCAGAGTGCTGTGTGCTGTTGAGTGCAGAGTGCTGTGTGCTGTTGAGTGCAGAGTGCTGTGTATTGGCAATGTAAATGACAATGCCATTTATTTATGATTTAAAGAAAAAAAAAGAAATGTCATGAGCAATGCCAATAGCTCTACCTTTAATGATGCCGAGACCATTGCATTGTAAATGCTTGTTTCAATGAGAGCCTGTGTTCTCGTTTTGGAACACAGGCTCCCTTTGAAGTCAATGTGAGTCAGACCGAACGATGTTGAGAAGCATTGTAATCGGTCATTCGGACTCGCAGGACCTGATTTATTCGACATTGATTCCAAGACTGATTGGTTCGGAACAGTTTCCAAACAACATTGGAATCGGTCCCCAACAGCGATCATCACCACTGTGGCAAGAGCGATTACCAGTGCATAAACATTTGAACACGTTACAGTGTTCCTAATCAAATTTAAAACTTGTAATTGTGCAGTGAGCTTGAAAATTATTTTTTTATATTCCCACGTCTTTAAAGTGCTGAAGTTTAACACACCTCACTATTCAGGAAAGAGCGTGCATCTATGAAGGACTAAGAATTTTTTCATTTATACTGAATCTCAAAACTATTTTCCTTCTCAAGTTTTGCTCCCAAGATATAGAAAACATCCATATTGTAATGAGTCGGGACCCTTACATGCTGAAAAAAATACTTGCTCCTTACCCTGCTTGGTACCTCGATCTTCTACTTGATATATTTCAAGTTAATGTGCATGAAACAAATATGCACATGTACCCAATATCTATTTCTTATGTTTTGTCATGTAAAATGTTACATAAAATAATCCTGGAACCTCTGTAGTGAAAAGTTGCTCACCATCCCCCTTATCCGTAAAAGGGCTTTTACATCTGCTTGGGAGGTGTCCATAATATTGAAAAGAAAACAATAAATGTGGCATTCTAGTGTTGGCCAGGGCACCATTACAGGACAGTCAGCATGGTGTACCTTGTAGCCACTGGAAGCAGGAAAGATAGCCACATTGCCTAATGGAAAGAATAGTGTAACAGTCCTCTATTTTTGCATGGTCACCCAGATTTTGTGTTTCCTGCATCCTATTTTTGCCTCGTTTAGAACTCAGAGCATTGTGACTCTGCCATCCAGTGCACTCTGACCCTAAAATGGCACTTTCAAATTTTGCATCACTTGATTAGTCTATTTAACTTACCTGTAAGGTCATGGTAGTTGGGGCTGAAATTGCACCAGCTGCAGGTCCTGTATGTGCAATTAAATACCCTTGCTTTTCAGTTGGAGCTTCCTATCCAGGCAAAACCATGGGTCTGAATCAAACTGACAGGGTAGTGAGAGGCTCCCAGCGAGTTGGGGCAGAAGTTGGCATTCCATAGATGATCTGGGCAACATATGATCATCTCAATTTATTTTAGCATTCAGCTTCATCATATTGCTGCACATCCATGTTTGAATGGCCAGGCGGCAGTTCTGGAGAGTGTACTGATTCTCATCTAGGCGTAGTCAAGTCTAAAAATAAGCAGGGTGCTGTCTGCATAAGACATGTAGTTCAAGCCAAAGGATCGGATGATGGTGCTCGAGGGTTGCTTATAGATGTTGTATAGAACGACATCATAAATGTTGTAGTTCCTACTGTGCCCCAACTCTCTCCCCCCTCCTTCCAACCCTGTTCAATGTAACTACCAGTGTGACCTATTTAGTAACTACCCTACAAGTTAATTGTAATTGGTGTCTAAAATGCACCAATTGCAAAGAAGGTTATGTACTTAAACTAGCCACATACATTACGAACCTAAATGGCTGCCAAGATTCTCTGCTGTGCTCTGAGATGATTGCAGTTTAAAAGCACTCCAGTGACATGGAAAAGAAAAATGCTTCTGCCATGTAGGAAACATATAGTTTTATTTAATCAGTAACCAGTAAAATGTACATTGTTAGACCACAAGTCTAGGTGTATAATATATAAAAAGTGTCACCCTATGTTTTTGGAATAGTGTGTCCTCACAGTGATTAAATGCCCTTAAGCTGTTTTATGATGTAGGTTAGCTAGATTCCTAATGAATAGGGCTAGGTAAAATTCGAACCCTTAATTTCCATTTTCAACTGCTGGCAAGATGATCGCATGGTTAAAGTAGATGTTTGATAACTTTAATGGAAAAATAACATTACATTAATTTACTCTGTGCTACATGAGTAAAAACTGGGTCGGAACCAGTTTCGCCAATCATTTCACCTCAAAAGGCTTAATACTAGGGGTAGGTGTAACTCATGGAGTTTCACTTTGCCAAGCTATATAAAAATTCTGCAAGATTCCACAGAGTTCTGATAACGGGTGTAAATACACACGTTTCGCTGCATGCTCTCCCATTTAAAATCTACTCAAGCTGCAGCAAATCTACTCCAGAAGTAGCTCTCTGACTGCGATCACCCGCAATAGAAAATCATGCCAGGTGGTGCCAAATGTCTCTCGCCAGCACACATTTCTGGAGCCTTGCTGGGAAAAAATTCTGCCATGCAGCAATTGATGGAATTTGGCCGTAACTCTGCGTTTTTGTCAAATTTCATGGGCGAAAGGAAACAGTTCGCGAACCCCCGCTCAATACCCATTCCTGACGGGAGTTAACAACCTTATTGTCCAAAGGAAGATAGCTTGGCCGACCTGAGGCGCCAGTATAAGGCCACAATGGCCCGTGCGAGGTCAGATTGGACTGGGATAGATGGCAAGACCTTTCAACAGCCCTAAGAACCAAGGACTCTAGAAGATTCTGGTTACCAGTTAATACTGGCTCAGGAGAACCCAAAGCTGCAGTTGAGCCCAATATTGCAGCATCCATATGGGAAGATCACTTTAGTAAACTTTACGTAGATAGCTCAGAGAATACCGATGATGTTGTCGCAGCACTCCTATCCCTCCCTGGAGACATCTTGGAGTTCAGTCTGGGGGAAGTGGCCAGTGCAATAGACGGCCTAGCGTCGGGAAAGGCCCCGGGCCTTGATAAACTACAAGGTGACCTTTTTAGGTCCCAACCAGAGATCTGGGTGCCATACTTTCACATCCTTTTTAACTCAATTGCACGTGGAATGGCGATCCCCTGTACTTGGTTGGGGGCAGAGATAGTCCCTATCTTTAAGAAGGGCTGTCCTCTCCTCCCATCTAACTACAGGCCGATCAGCCTTATAGATGTGCCCCAAAAGCTTTATTCTCGACTTCTATTGGACCAAATCCTGGACTGGATGGAGGAGAATGATATCCTAAGCCCCCTCCAGGCTGGCTTCAGGAAGAATACGTCCACCATGGACCAAATCTTCCGCCTCGTCCTCCTTTTTTGGAAATCGGTGAGGATTGAGGGAGGGAGATTGTACATGGTGTTCGTAGACCTGAAGTCAGCATTTGACTTGGTACCACGGAAAAAACTCTGGGAGGTCCTTAAGGAGATGGGAGTCCCCACCCACCTATTACAGGCCATAATAAGACTCCATGAGGGTAATTTTGCCCAGGTACGATGTGGGAGGGGTGGAGTTCTGTCAAATAGGTTTCCTGTTTCCAGGGGGGTTAGGCAGGGATGCGTCCTGGCCCCTACACTCTTTTGCCTTTACGTTAACAATGTCATCACACATTTAGTTAACGTTAGGGACAATGACGCCCCGGTTTTGGCGGGCAGGAGGGTGCCGGCAATCATGTTTGCTGACGACACCCTCCTGCTCTCCAAATCCCCTATGGGAATTCAGCGGATCCTGGATGGATTTGATCTTTTCTGTAGGCTTTATGGTCTTGAGATCAATACAGGGAAGACCAAATTCATGATTTTCAACCCCTCCACCACAACAAGAACCAACCCTTCCCTGAATTCCACAGTCCTGGAGAGGGTAAAAACATTCCAGTACCTGGGCGTAACCCTGCATGAGAACCTATCCTGGGGACCACAGATCTCAAGTTCGCGAATAAGGCTTTCTCAACTGTCCGGGGCTATTTTAAGGGTTACGAACTCCTCAACTTATAAACCCATAGCTACTGCAGTTGAAATGTATAAAACACAAGCCAAGTCGGCTGCACTATACGGCAGCGAACTATGGGGTCATCTAGCTGCAATTGAGCTAATGTGTGTGGAAAATAATTTTCTGAGACGTCTTTTGGCCCTCCCGAGTGCCACTCCTCTGTTTCCCTTACGTCTAGATCTGGGTCTACCGTCTATAAGGGAGGACCTTGAATCTAAACCATTAAGATTCTGGCACAGACTTTGGTCCACAAATGAGCTAAAACACTATAGGCAAGATCTTGTTCATGTCATGAACTTAAACCATAGTGATAAGATCCCTTGGCTATCCTTTGTTAAGCAAGAACTGTACCGGCTGGGCTTCCACGAGTTGTGGGAGGCCCCGGAATTAGGTTGCAATAGGGTCCCCCGGAAAAGACTCGTAGAAGCTTACAAGGAACAAAGTCTTGCCTCTCATGTGCTTGCACCCCGCACTGGTATTTTAACTCAACGTTTTATTGAATCCAAAAATTCTTACAAGTTTGAAACCTTTGTGGACTTCATTTTCCCGACTTTGGCAAGGAAGCTATTTATACAGTGGCGGTTTGGTACCCTACCTATTAAATCCTTCACTTGCAAATGGACCAACGGGGGGGACAAAATATGCCCTGGCTGTAATTCCTGCGATGAGGAGGAAATCCATGTTCTGTTTTTCTGCCCTTCCTACAAGACACCTAGGAAACACTGGCTTGTGCCCCTGTGTAGGAACATGGGTATAAGGAACTTTGTAATATCGTTCAGAATACTGAAAACTGATTCCTCCCCACACATTGTATTCGCAGTCGCAAAATTTCTTTTGGCCATGTGGCGCATTAGGTCCAAGTTGCTCAAAGCAAGACCATCATAGGACCGTATTGCCAACTCCCCTTGCTGCCATTGTAACCTTTAGCATTTGCGGTCATTGTCTCTCAACATACTGTGTTTTACCCTAATACCCAATGTCATCAGATGATTGTATGCTTGTATGTTTTTATGTATCTTATATGTCCCAAATTTTTAATGTCAACAAATGATTGTATGTTTGTATGTTTTTATGCATCTTTTAGGGCCTAAATGGCCGAAATAAAGAATTTTTGGATTGGATTGGATTGGATTGGCTTGGCCTCTGGACTCAAGAATGCAGGGCTGTTGTACACAACTGGCCGGTTAACAAGGATTTGCCATCCTGGAGTGGTACAAAATAAAGGTCTGCTTTCACACTACCTTCTTCGACATGGAAATGCTAAATGGGGCTGGCATGTTTTGCTCCCATCCATTACAAGGGCCCTACTAGACTATCTGCCTCCATTACGAGCAGGGTGGAAAAACTGTTCTTTACCCTGACAGAGGAAGGATACCACATCTAAGTAGGGCAGTAGTTTAGGGAGTGCGAGAAACCCTTATGGTGGAAGAAGGGGTTAACCATTTATTATTCATGGCTTCTAGACATTTTTACAGTAAAGTAAAGAAAACAGCTGCAAAAAGAGGCATAGGCAGAGTTGAATAGGAAAAATATCCAATCACTGGATAAAACACAGGATAACATTTGCACCTCACCACCACATCCTCAGAGCACTCCTGGATCTGAGAAGACCACACCTGAAGAAGGAAGATCCTTCTTGAAGAAAAGAACTTAAGTACTCTTGACTCCTGCTGGCACTCAGGCACTAGAACTGCTCAGCAAGTCTTTGGTCTCCTGTTTCTCTGCTCCAAGGATACATAAAGCAGAATGACTCCTAAATATGAGAAGGCCCATTTGACCACCGAGGACTGGAACCTGTAGGAAGCCTGTCTGCCGAGAGAACTAATGCTTAGTTAGAAGCTTGCTCTAAGGACCTGGGGACAAGGGTGACCAAGTGGAACTTCCTCAGCAGTTGGAGAAAACAGGAATATAGTGATTTTGCTTCCTCTATATAGGATCGCAATATTGTGCTGAAGTGCACGCACCTAAGGCATGCAAGAAAGCAAGGTTTGTGCACTTGTTGCTTCTTGCCATGTTGAAAACTGATTCAACTGGACATTTTGGATCCACAATTTCCAGCGTTGCATGAGTAAGTCTGAAGATAATACCTTGGAGTGCGGTTGGGTGGTTAATCTGACTCAGCAGGGAAGACTCCTTGGTGATTCTGAAATCTGTATTTGTCCTGCTTGCAGCTTTTGTCTCCATTACCAATGGTTTCAGCGGAGCTTGACAATGACCTACATGATTTTGAGGGACTCTCGCTGGCTTCAGCCTTGGACCTTGCCTCTCAGGAAGAATTTTACCTCCATAACAGAAACTAAGTAAAAAAAATGAAAACTTTGACCAGGACTATGTATCAAACAATATCAACAAGAGAGAAAGGGCGCGAGTAAACACTCCTGTACCCCAACAAGTATATCTTCAAACAACTAAGGAGTGACTCAGTGAAAAGTAAAGTACGTGTAACAAAATATAAATGTGTTAGACTTTACAAAAGCCCCTACCCGGTTAAGGTAACTGCAAGATTGGAAAATTCCAATACTAACAACCAGGAGGTAGCAACCTAGTGTGCTATTGTGTTAACACACAACTGGAAGGACAAGTCTACCTCTTTGTTAAAAGGACCCTCACTCACCACTAGTTGGTGACATGTTTCATCATTGGGTCCACGCTGGGGTGGCCGAATGCCCCTACAGCGTGCTACAACGCCTGATTTACAGCGGAGCGGGTTGGTGGTGAGTGTAACAGTGATTTAACTCAAAGTGTACTAAACAAATGTGAGTGCAGATTTAAAAAATACACGGTTGAAACCCGAACAAAATATTTAATGTGGGCCAACCTATATTGAGGTTAAAAACGTGTATGGGCGGACAAAACTAGGTTCTGGATTAGGAGACCTGTGTCCTTAGATAAGATAGAAGGTCAACATGTTTCTGCTGTAAAAAAATGCAAGATCGCACAGCATTCGTCAGGACCATAGACAAATTGCACTCCGGGGGTATGTACGCGCTAAGGTACACCCTACCGTGAGGCACTTAATGTCAAAAAGAAAAAAGTCATAGTGAAATTACTCACGGATATTGCCCATGCCGGCACACTGTGGTTCACAGCAGCCCAAGTTACAGATAGGAGGAGAGAAATCCTCTTCCTGGGTTAAGACGGCGCGGGAAATGTTCACGCGGTGTAAAATTATTCCACTCGCGACTCCCCGCGTATGACCTAGGATTCAGGACTGCCGTCCACCCGAAGGACTATGTATCACCACACCCTAAAGCTGGTAAAAGTAGACCATATGTTTTCCTTATCTAATTCTAATCAATTGACGTCTTTTGTTTCCTTATTAAATTGTCCTCATTTTATAAATAGGTTCGGGAATTTCATTGTGTTGTTTTTGTGACTCTAAAATTGTTGCTAGTGCTTGAACGTAAGACCCATTTCTACGTGGAATTGCCTGCTGCTTGTACCAAGTCTCACTGAGACATGTTGGGATCTGTCCAGAATGTGTTTATTAAGTTGGAATGCTTCTCCCCCTCCTTTCCAAATAAATGATCAACTTTTTGTCCAGTAGCAAAATGTTAATTTTTCTTAGTGTGGAGAAATCCTTATTCAAGCCTTGGTTTCACTTGATCAAAGTCTCAATAGAATCAAGCAAAATGGAAGAATGCTATCTTGCAAATACTTAACAGTCCTCTTAAGAGAAAAATAACTGGAATTGGACTGAAGCTGAGACCTTGGGCCTGTACCCTGGCAAATGATTTTTGGGTTTACTCTGAAAAATGACATCTTTCTAAATTTCTTTTAATCTTAAGTGAAACGGTTAATCTTTGCTATGGAAATTTGTATATTAAGCCACTTTGCTGTTGAAAAATTAGATTTTTTTTAAATATATTTCTTTATTGGGCAGCTTGTACAGAATAGACATACATCGCCCTCACAGAAGGGGCAAAGATAAATCACTGTGCTAATAGAACATGTACAAGCCCTTTTTACAATGCAATAGCGGGAAAACCTGTTACAAAACAAACCCTCTTCCCAGACACCCCCCTCCCCCCCCCCCCAAGCTTGGCACAAATATACTCAACTGGGGCATCTGGCATAAAATCAGGGTAATTTATAAATAGCATTTCAGAGTGGTTCTATAACCCAGCCCATAAACAGCGAGGGTCTGTAATGTAGATTAGGCCAGGTCTGGATTCGTAAGGAGGTACCCAGAAAGGGAGTCCAAAAATCTTTAGGTCTGGATGCTTCCGGCAACTCCTCCGCATATATTGCCAATTGGTCTCTACAATAGAGCAAGTCACGGATCCATCTCTTAATCGTTGGCACAGTCTTTGCACCCCAACACACTACAGCCCTCTTAGCAAATAAGGTAAATGTAGCCACCAGGCGCCTATTACAGGGTTTGAATTTCTGCACTCAGCCTAACAGACATACCTCAGGCACACATCCAACAGTTTCCATAGTGATATCAGTTAACACTTGCATGACACATAACCAAAATTTGGAAATGCAAACGCAGGACCAAGCTAAGTGCACAAAATCCACATCAGCCTGGCCACATCTCATGCAGCACGCACTTTCACGCAAGCCAAACCTACATAATTGAAACGGCGTGTAGTAAAGCTGGTGCAAGTATTTAAAATGGATGATGCAGAGGTTACAATTCGCCGTCCGATGCCCTGGTAAGGCACAGCAGAACTTCCAGGCATCCAATGTCAACAAGTGGCCCAATATGGAATTCCACTTATCATAAGACGGAGATGCACTTATTTTGAGCTCCCGAAGAGACGCGTTATACAACTTAGTGATCAGACCACTTCTGTCCTCGCCCCCCAGCACCACCCTCAAGGCCTGTAGTGTCCGCGGTCCTTCTGGAAATGCGGGGTAAACATCCTGAATTGCCAGCCGCACACGCACATAGGTAAACTCCAGCATTAGACCCGGTGCTTGACCCGCCTGCAGGTCCAACAGAGTCCAGAATCAACCCTGTTTGTATAGCTCACCAATTTGATTAATCCCGAAAGCACTTAACATCTTCAAAGCCGCCGGTTCGCAAGCGGGCAAGATACCAGGATGTGCAGCCAGCGGCAGTTGAGGTGCATATAAATATTCCCACTGTGCCCTACTAGCAAGAGCTTTCCACGCCCAAGCCGTACAGTGGACTGGAGTAATTTTGGCGCGCGGGCCACCCCTACCACCCATCAGAGCCGCTGCCATCAAGGGTATAGGCAGTATGAAGTCTGCCTGAATTGCAGTGTACGGCTGGAATCGCTGACGGTAATACCAGAAGTACGCAAACTGCACTTGGGCGCATAAGTAGTATAAACGAATATCTGGGGCCTCAAAACCACCGCAGTCGAATGGCAGAGTCAGAACACTCCAACTACAGTCGGGCTTTCCACCCCCCCAGACAAACATTAAAAGAGTCGACTTCAATGCAGAGAACAGGGCCTTATTCAGACGTACAGGGATATTCACAAATAAATAAAGGAGTTTGGGCAAAAAAGTATTTTTTATGACCGCAATGTGATCCGCAACTGAAAGAGGTGTTTTGCCGATCGCGCGGCTTGGTCAGTAATCTTGTCAACCACCCTACCATAATTAGCCGAGATCACCACCTCCAGGTCCCTATGAAGGCAGATCCCAAGATATTTCTTTGGATCGACCGACCACTGCCGAGGTTATTCTAAATAAATTTCCTTAGAACCGTCTGTCAACGGAAACATGGTGGATTTAGCCCAGTTAATGCTCAGACCAGAGTACCTCTCATATTTAACGTATTCTCGTAAAAGCGCGGATAGATACATGGCGGGTTCGCTGACATAGAGTAGCATGTTGTCAGTATACAGCAACACCACCAGGGGTCTCTGACGAAACCGCAACGCCGCCTTAGCATGCCGTTGATGCAGCTTACATGCCAGAGGCTCCAGCACCAACGCAAA
Source organism: Lissotriton vulgaris (assembly GCF_964263255.1). Classification (NCBI taxonomy): domain Eukaryota; kingdom Metazoa; phylum Chordata; class Amphibia; order Caudata; family Salamandridae; genus Lissotriton; species Lissotriton vulgaris. Next base: position 1,335,261,051 of record NC_141685.1, read on the forward strand.
TAGCATGAGCGACAGGCGGGAACCCTGTCTCATGCCTCGTTTAATAAGAAAGGGATCGAAGATCCAACCATTCACATGAATCCGTGCCACTGGCGCAGTATACAGAAGGTGAATCCATTTTTTAAAAAATGACGGTAGGCCCATCCGCAGCAGGAGGGTAAACATCAAATCCCACTGAAGGGAATCGAAGGCCTTGGCGGCGTCCAATAGCACGGCTAGGGCGTGGAAATCCTGCTCAAAATAATGTAGGGTGGAACAAACAGTACGGAAGCTATGCACTGTGGATCTGTAGGGCACAAACCCCGACTGGCCTAGAAGGACTAGTTTGGGAACCAAGGGCTGGAGCCTGGTTGCAATCATTTTGGTCTGTATTTTGGCATCAATGTTGACAAATTAGTTGATGTTAAAAACACCCTTTTAAAATCAAAAGTGTAGCTTGTGAACTGAGTTATACTGATTTTAATACTTTAGGAACATGACTATATTTTCAATGTCTGTTTTGTATGCCAAGGAGGTGAGTTGCAGACCCTGCCTGAACTAAGGCTTGATTCCTTACTCAAGTTTGAGACTAAGCTTAGAGTTCCAGCAGGAGATTACAGTGGGTTTGTGGCCAGTTTATATGGAGGTATTGTGTGGGCATTCCACAGCAATGGGCCTCTTGTCAAGGCGAAATAAAGTGTTTCTGGAAAGTTGATGGAAATCATCCTGCTTGGCCTTTTGTTACTGTTCAAAGAGAAAGGACACAAGGCACTTCAGCACAGACGCGTTGATGCCAAATACATGGTAGGGCATCTTATTTCCAATCTTCATTCTTGTAGTAGAGACTAGTCCCTGTGTTTCTAGAGGCCTTTAGAGACACTAGCTCTCGTCAGATACCAGTGGAAGCAAAACTTGTGAATCCCGTCCAACACGGGAGTTCTAGATTGTTAGTCGAGGTACGTTGCGCTATTAGCTAAGCCTCCTCCTCCATCTGGGCTATTGAGGACCACTGTACAGCCTTCTGATTCACACTTGACACCAGAATTCATATAGACTATTGCCTTGGCCATTCCATTATATTGAGGCTTCTCAGGGCTACCCTAGTTCCTTTGTGATGGGAGTTGGTGGAGTCTAAGTGTAACCTAGAGGCCTCAGAGTGTTTTCTTACCATCACTGGAAATTCCTCTCCTCCCTAAAGGTGTTTTGGGGTCCCTTCCCATTGCAAAAACCTCGGTTTTTTGAGGAACCGTTTCTGGTTAACATTCCTGCATTCCTCTTGTTTGCACCTTCTTCTCCCAAGATTGACTGTCTTGAGCAAATGATCTATAGCATCTGTCACTCGCGTGAACAAGCGTGGACCTAAGCATGTGACCAGATGAAGAAAATACAGTCATATGGTTGCTGGAATGGGGGGATAGTGACAGGGTTTTGACCAAGTTTTAACTAGAGGCAACATGGAAGTGGTCAGTTTTGAATAATTCCAACATTTTAATAAGTCTTTTCAGTCTGAATTGGAATGGAAACGAATCCAATAATGAAGAGTGCCCGCAAAGAGATTTCCAGCCAAACCTTATATTTAGGTTGAGTTGATGATCTGCAGATTTGAGGTGGCTATCCCTAGATGTTTTTGATCTCTAGCCAGGAGAAAAGCCATTAATGTCTTGCTCATGAGAGGTAATGTCTTCTATATTACTATGTGATTCAGTGATATTGTAGGCTAGCTCTGGCTCAGTTTCCTACTAGGGCTGGCTGATAACATCACTGAATCCTTATGTTGTGTTCAGATTAAAGGTTCTAAAAAAGAGAGTAATATAGAAGAAATTATGCCTCAGGAGCAATTCAATAGATTGCATTTCTTCTAATTATAATTTATGAGCTTTGGAGGTCATGAAAGTTTGCAGTGTCTTTGGCAGCCATCTATATAATACATTTTAATGGTCAAACTTACTGAAGATTACAGTGAGCACTAATACCATCTTGTGGGAGAGCCGCAGAAGTTTGATCACTCCAGGAAATAGACATAGTTAGTGGAATCCACATTTAGTGATCCTGTGTGTCTGTGTGTATTGACAAGTTATGCCAGGGGAAAGTCTGATAGATAGGGCCAATGAGTACAATCTTAGGGCTTGATTCACAAAAGTAACATGAGACAAAATCCTAACTTTATGACTTTCGGTATTCACAGAAGGCATTTAGGAGTTCTAAAGTTAGGATTTTGTCTCAGTTAATCTTAAATTTTGGTCTTAAGTTAAACTTAAGACAAACTTCAGTTTAACTAAGACAAAATCCTAGTCGTAAAGTTAGGATTTTGTCTCAGTTAAACTTAAGTTTGCTTGAGTTTAATTTAAGACCAAAACTTAAGAATAACTGAGACAAATTCCTAACTTTAGTACTCCTAAATGCCTTCTGTGAATATCGAAAGTCGTAAAGTTAGGATTTTGAATTACTTTTATGAATCGGGCCCTTTTGGCTGTTAAGGCAGATCAAGGGCTCAGTATCCACTCCTGGACTTCATGGGAGTTGTTTGTATGTATGTATGTGTGTTCTTATATAGCGCTCGACTTACCCTAGGGCATCTCGGCGCTTGCATTGGGAACCCATCCTGGCTTTTCCCTGTGAGGTAACCCGTACTGGGCATCCCCAAGGTGAAAGCCAGGCATCCCGCCGCGGGGGGCCGTTGTGGAGATTAAGCAAGCTTATTGCCCAGAGCTGCATAGTGTGAACTCATGCTTAGAGTGGGCACCGAAGCGAGAATTATCGAGTCCGTGGACAATTGGGCTCAAGACCCTGCCGCGTTGGGAATCGAACCCTGGTCCCGGGTCTGACCTCTGCTTCAGGGTATGCCTCCTCTAACCAGTGAGCCACACTTCTCCACTCAGTTGGCAAATTATTGGTGTTTCCCGGATCCCTGATCCACCCTGATCTGAATCAGAGTGTGGGCAACATACATTTGGTAAGCCAGACACTGTTAACATCGCCATACAGATTTTGAGAACTTTTTATGCAAAAGATTGAGGAACCTCTCAATTTGTTGTGGAACTTTCACTGAGATAATGGCCTGACCTCACCTGCTATTGCCAATGTGTTAGGAAAAATGTGAAGCAGGCACTTGTCCATAGAATAGCATTATCCACAGTCTAGCAACTAACATAATGAGTTCAATTGTAATTATTGCTTTCTGTTTGCTCAGCGCACCAACTCTTAAAGCAACAGCCTCACATAAACCTTTCTCTCCGCATACAATAAGGCAATCATCCTCTAACCATGATCCCTCTGATAACCTTCCTTTTATAGGTGATGGATAACAGATCCTTCCCATGAATCCAGCATGATGACCCCTTAAAATCACCTTGAATATTGGATAGTATTGTTTTGGCCAAAACTCAGAGTGCTATTTCAATAAATCCATTGGGAGCAAATTCAGGCCAGGGACTCCTAAGGATTTAGCGTTATTAATTGCTCTACTTATCATGTCCTCACCAAGTATTAAACCCAAATGGGCATCCTGGAGCACATTACTTTCTATCAAATTTTGAATAAATATAAATGTTAACAATGTGCTACCCCCAGCTGTCTACCAACAATATATTCATGTTCACCCTATCCAAGAAACCAGCCAACTGATTAATAAGAAGCCAGATGTAAACATGTTTACCATCTTATCATACACACAATATCAAATATCCCTAAATTCTCATAACATTTGCAAACAGTAAATCCGGATAAATACAGCCAGAAATGATAAGCCTTAAGGGTAACAAATCCAATCCTTGCCCGATGAATCAAGCCATCATTTGTGGCAAATAATCATTTTCTGTATCAGATCCAAAATCATAAATGGTGTTTAAGGAATTCAGTCGATACATATAATCCGAAATGTGTTAAAAAATTTGCAGAATGCGAGAATGCAGATTGGAATAGCTGAAGGTTATCACCCATTGAGGGGTTTCAAATTAATGTGTGGCAGCACTCCTTCTAATAAAGTCCCTCTTACAGTGTCTTGATCCTTAAGCCTTTCATCTTGATTTTCATTTGAAAACTATTTAAATTGATGTCACTGGTAACTATAAACTGATCCCTGGAATGCTCTTGTATCAGCTCCCTAATAATTGATGCCACATATTTTTAGACTATAAACCTTTCGAAGCACCACTGAAACCTACTTAAATTGACGATTGTTTACACATCAAAGTAAAACATAAGACATGGAGTGAGTAAATTGAGTCCCCTCTAGCTTTAGTTTAGTGGCAATTACTACCAAACCCCTATTCTCAGTCAACCTATAATCTTAAGGTTTGATGACCAGTGATATTTACAGGTTTTGTTAGTCATATGGCCTGTATTCAAACAGTAGAACGTTTCTTAAAATTTGTGCAAATCTGTTGATCCTTAACGCATCTCAGAACACCTCATTTTTGTCTACTTAATTAGCTTTTAAACTATCCACTTGTGGGGGATTTTAATACAAAAGAGCTCCATTCCATTCTATCGGTGAACCTTTCCTCCTTTTACAGTAATTTTCGCTGTTGACAATTACCATCTCCCCCAGGGTTAAAGGTATATAGTAATCAGGTATTTCACTCAATATGGTTGATGTAGTCCTTTTTAAATCTATATTTAATCCGACTGTCTCTTTCGTTAAAATGTGAGAATGCCAATAGTTTCTGAATCGTAGAACCGTTAATCAGCCCCGCTGTAGCATTGGAGTCTGTGAAAAAATCATATTAACTTATTCCGCTGACCTCCACGTTTTCCAGCTAAATTTACTACACCTAGCCATCCTGGTCTTATAAATTCAATTGACAAAAATTTTTTTAAGTCTTCCTCATGTTTAATTAAAGTGTCTCAGACATTATGTATTTTTTACCTGGTTGACTGATTGTGTGTGACCTGTGGCTTATATAGTGATGTTAAAACAGTTGGGTACCTAAGGGACCTTCTTATGCATTCCATTTCTCAGCCAATCTTCTTTCCAGCTTTAAATCCTCTAAAGGTGTACTTATCTCCAAGACTGTCTTCTCTCAGGGTGGTGGGTTGTCTATACTACTCTTTATTCTTCTCTAGATGAAAAGAATTGCATGACCTTGCAAACCATCTATCCCTCCAATAATGGAGTTTCTATTGCAAAATAGTTTAAAGTACTACTTACATTTTCCACCCTAGATATCTCTGCATATCATCCCCCACTCCAGATTTCTCTGTGATTCCATTTCTATTCTACCTCTTAAATTCAATATAATTACGATTTAAGGTTACTCAGGTAAAGAACTCTCTCTTGCCATCTTCTTTTTTGTGAAGTTGTTTAACCGCATCACTGCTGCGGTGATTTTTGCGCTGTGCGGCTGTTTTCGATTAACCGCGATACATGACGAGCTCAGCTCGTCATCCGCACACGTCACCCGTGGCTGATGACGAGCTGAGCTCGTCATCAGCATCGAAGGGGTTAATACTCAATTAACTTGTACCCTCATGCATTTTGTCCTGTTTCTATATCGTTTTTTTTTTCTCTTTTTTTCTGGATCATTAGTGAGCAAAAATGGTTTACAACGGGACGTTATAGTGCATTCAAGATTTATCTGACAATCTGTGGCAAGAAAATGTTGATAATCTTTTTATATGTTACCTCATTTGAGAGGCTACTTGCTATGTTTGTGAGATAGATTCATTTCCTGATACTGCCTCCATAAAATCCATTCTTTATTTTTGATGCTCTATCACTGCCCTTATCGTACTGAATCATTATATCACCAACTTTTCTTTGACTCAGTTATCACTTTTGATATGAGTTGTAACTATCAATGATTGGATATGGTGAGCCATTTTCCTGACTCTGTTTATTGAGTCCTTCTTTGGTTGTGATAGACAATTGCTGCAATATAACATTCCATATCATGACGTTGTATACCTGCTTGTTGTTTTCCTGAGATTTCTATAGGTTGTGCATATTTTTACACTCTGTACATTTTAAAGGTTTCATTTGAACTATATGTAAAGACTCAAGCAGCTCTTGTGAAGGCTTAGTTTCAGTCATCAAGGTTTTAACATATTTCAACATTCCCCTTGTTTCCAGCTCCATTTCAATTTTCTTTCAAAAATCGTATTTCCAATTTTTTTGCCTTTGTTTATGCTCTTGTTTGATGCATGTTTTTTATGCCTTGATTTAGTTCAGTCAAACTCACATATAGGTCACTAAAACATCCAATATCCAGGCTCTTTCAGTAATTCAAGATCACAACCTGACATTTTCAAGAGACCCAAGTTATTTTAACCTTTCCTTAAGGTATATTTGTTCCTTTGTCTGATAAATGTCTGTGTGAAGTTCATTCCATAACCTTCCCCCAACAGCCTGCAGCAATCCTACCAAGCTAGCTTGTTACTAAAACTGAGTTTTAAAAAAGACCCTTGAAGTCCCTCCAAAAAAGACTCAGGTATTTTGGGGGGAAATAGCATCAGAGGTACGTCTGCCATTTTGCAAGGTATTACATTGTTAGGAAATAAGATGTCCAAACATAATTGTATTTGTAATGGGCAACCAGTGTAGACGCTTCAATTGCATATTAATTATTGTTGGGTAGAACCACCTCAGGCAATTTTGTTTGGCAATATGTCAAGAGATTATCTCAGAGGGCATTGCAAGGGACAGGATTGTAGTGAGTGGGATGGGCTAGTACTTTATGCTATGAAATGCAGAAAAGTTCTGTGGTCTGTAATTCTGGATGGGTATTGGGATTTTTACTCTGAGGCATGCAGATTGTTGCCACAGAACATTGCTCATAACAGGCCATCACGAGTCATTTTCTAGAATGCCTTATCCTTTGTTGATGGGTGTCACTATTATAAGGTATTTGGACATTTCTTTAAGAGGGACTTGGTGTCCCTGAATACCCTTCCATGATACAATTTCTCATTTTTGTTTTCACGAGTGCAGTGTGGTTTTTAAGCCCTTTCTTTTTTCTTTTTCAAGAAATCCTTTTAAGTAAAACCCATATTTATCTTCTATCCCACATTACTTGTGAGGTCTTCTGGAGTCATTGCACACAGTCCACTTGCATTACTCTAGATTATCTCACAGCGTAGATTAAGGCTACATTACCGGAGAATAGTAGTGCCCTACACGAATCTCCCAATATATGGAACTTTCGCTCCTTCCTATGCCCAATCTGCCTCCATTCAAAATGGTGCACACCAGACCAAGCTGCTTTCCTCTCACTGGGCGCGCCGTCTGAGGACACTGAGACACTGTGCAGGTACTTAAGACTGCCAGTCATTCTTGAAACCCGGTTATGCGACTCGTTGTGATTTTCATTGATTTTGCTTACCTGGCTTGCCTTTGAGTGGATTTCTCTTTACAAGAATTGTTCTGAGTGACTGAAGGCTGTGCATAGAATGAACGGATGAACAGTGTTCTGTAGACAAAATCATGCTGATCAGTTTGAGGGCACATTGCACGTCGTATTTGTGTTTTTAAATGATGCATGTTTCATGTCATCTTGATACCTTTTCCTGGTTAGGTCGAGCCTGGATAAGCATCCAAAGGATGTGTCCAGGGCGGAGACTTATAGTTATCTGACTCGGGGGAATGAGGACAAGAAAGTGTTACGAGCTTTTGAAGGCAGATTTGGGTGCGCGAACGCGCACGTTCCGTCCCGTCCCGCGCCGTGCACATGCGCGCGCATATACACAAACAGACAGACACTCGCTCACACACACCCCATCTCCCCCCACAGTCACACACACAGACTCCAAGACACACACACGCACGCGCGCACACACACACATGCCCCCCCGCCCTCGCAGCTCAGCAACAAAGCGAAGCCCCACTCACCGGCTTCCTTGGTGCGGCGGCCTGGATAAGCATCCGAAGGATGCATCCAGGGCGGAGACTTATAGTTATCTGACTCGGGGGAATGAGGACAAGAAAGTGTTACGAGCTTTCGAAGGCAGATTTGGGTGCGCGAACGAGCATTTTCCGTCCCGTCCCGCGCCGTGCACATGCGCGCGCATATACAAAAACAGACAGACACTCGCTCACACACACCCCCTCTCCCCCCACAGTCACACACACAGACTCCAAGACACACACACGCACGCACGCTCACACACACATACACAGGCCGCCGCACGCGCGCACACACACACATGCCCCCCCGCCCTCGCAGCTCAGCAACAAGGCGAAGCCCCACTCACCAGCTTCCTTGTTTTGTTTATTGTGATATGTACCTCTACGGCCTAATTAAGGCTTGAGAAGGAACTAAGCATCCCAAATAGATGGGATTAGGCTTTTTCCTCCCACATATAAATATCAAATGGAGGGAGAGAGAAGCAAGGAGTATCAGTTTCCCACTCTGCTTACAAAGGGTATATCAAAATGTCAAAAATGAGTGAGACCAAAATTCATAGGAGTATCTTATTAAAAATCATTTGGGACTCTCACCAGCTATGTTCAGTTAACGGCATGTTTTTTAATCGCCATTGACGTACTAATAACCAATGGCTTTCGTCAGGACCAATGGGATAGATGGATCCCTGTTTCGGTGCCAGTTAGGACACTTTCCACTGACTTGGATTCTGTCACGACTGTTCATTACGAGTGAATATGGGAGAAAACAGTATTTTCCTCTTAGTTTTAGGTTGCTTGGGCCCAATGGGTTGTGTTGGGGGGGGGGGGGGGGCGGGGGGATGGGACACTATCACACACGGAGAGTCTGTATCTTGAGGGGGTCAGACTATCATCCTCCCTGTGAAGGACACCTCATATATCCCTTTACACATCAGTTTTCTGTTTTTAACCTTAGCGCTTCCCATGTTTGATTAAAACAGACAGTTTTATGGTTGGGAGGTAATTTTAGATCCTATATTTTTATTGACCTGGATCCCACACAGTCTTGTAAGGAAAGGAGACTGCCTCCTGGTGGAAGAAATAAGACCTGATGCTATCTGTTATTAGTACGTCATTGGAGATTTAAAAATATACCATTGACCGAACATAGCTGGTGAGGGTCCCGAATTAATTCTTAATGAGATCCTCCTTTGAATTTTGGTTCCACTCATTTTATGATATTTTGATGTTTCCTCTCACATACAAGCCACTTTTTATTGATATTTACACCATTGTTTCGCACATTAACGCTTGTCTGGGTAAAATAATGAATTTCTCACAGACACAGTATTTTTCTTGCTATTCCTGTACTTCTGAACAGTTGAAAAATGATTAGCAGAGCGGCTGGAAAGCTAAAGTGTAATTATTCCCGGCTTAGTCACTCGAACCCCCAAAGTGGTTTGATTCGTCAAATTGCTCAGTTATTCTGTCCTTTTTTCCCAATTCTGGTAACTTTGGATGCCATAATTCCTTGTCTCTCGGTTTCCTGTGGCATTTGTTTTTCATCAAGCACAGACTGGGAACCAAAAGCAACCCTGGCAAAACATGTTAACACCAACTCTACTCCCTCCCTGCTCTCTATCTCGCTCTTTCCTCCCTTCCATCCCTTTCACTTTCTTTCTCTTCTCCCTCTCTAATATCCCTCCATTCTGTCTCGCGTGCCTTCTTCCCTCTTTCTCCCAGGCTGCTTTTGTGTCTGTTCCCATTAACCTTGGAGAGTTGGAGAAAGTGGCAGAGGCACCACACCAGCAGAGTCCTAGCCTTCAAAAACTGGCATCCAGTGGCCCCAGACTCCCGGGAAAAATAGCCGGCACTGTACTGCTTTTGTCTGTTGCTTTCCCTGCACTGCTTTTGTCTGTTGCTTGTGTCCTTCTGCTCTTTGTCTCGGTTTCTCGCCTCCGCTCTTCTCAGTTTGCCTCCGCTGCAATGTATTGTGGGTTGCTTCTCCCTCTGAACTGTGTCTCCACTTTTCACCCTTGCCGTTACTCTCCTCTTCCTGCCCCTCCGATCTTCAGCCCGTTTTTCTGCTCCCCTGTTTTTTGTTTTCATCAGTAAGAGGACCTTGCCAATGTTTAACGATAAGAAATGCCTCCTTTGCTGCACACACAGTAGTCCTGCTTCTCGTTTCCTGGCACCTGCATGCTGCACGAGGTCCGGCTGCAATTATGAGTTGTTACCCACCGGTTCCTAACTATCCTCCATCTTAGGTGGATCAGTCTCACCAACGTGATTACCCTTGTAGTGAGTGGGCAAGTGCTGTCCATGGGACGGCGCCCACAAAGGCGAATATGAGCTCGTCCTTCGCCCTAACAAGGATAAACATGAGCGAGATTGTGATCTGGATCCAAAACTCCATGCCTACCAGGCTTATAATTTAAACACACTAGAAAAAGAGAAACCTTCTAGGCACACACAGATGCCATGGACTGCCCAAAAGGTTAGACTCGCAACTGGCGGTCTTTCATCCATTTGTGAGTCACTGTTATGTGGTTCACTCTTACGAGTTAATCCAGTGAGCTGAGCTTACTCCAGTGTGCCTGCTACTGAGCCCTGCATGCAGTGTGCGCACACTGACTCAACAAGGGCAAGGTGCATCCTCCCATCCACCGGTTGACCTCGGGCTCAGCAGAGGTTGTCAGATTAGTTCAGACCCTTGTGGCTGAGGAGCGGTCAAGCCAGCTGCTCAGCCACCTGTGGTCCATGCCCATTAATCTTCAGGAGTTCAACCTCTTGCTGCAGATGTCCCAGATAAGGGTGTATGGCAACACCAGTGCCTCAGTATATGTTGTAACATCATGCACTATATCTGCAGCTAAGACATAAAGGTATTGTGGGCTTTTGTATACTGCGTGACGTCACTCTGAACGGTTCGCCCATCATTTGTGCATTAACTCCCAGACCCTAGGGTTTAAGCACTTAGCTGTAACTTGATTGGTCCTGCCAGTGACATTCCAGCCCAAGTCTCAACCAAACTAAACATCGGCTCGGTGTGTAAATGCCGCTTTGCAGACTGACCTGGTACTGTCAAAGTCTCTTTATGACCCACTGTGATGTTTCTTTCACATATCCATCCTCTTGTTCCTGCTTCCCGTCTCATGTGTTAGTCCTTAAAATAGTATTTCACAATGTTTTTAATTGTGTAGAACATTTGAGAACGAAGGAGAGGATGATTCTTTGACCGTTGGTGTGACTTGATTCTAGTCTCCTGATAGCTAGTATAGATAGGGAGTTTTGGAATGAACTTGATTTGGAACTTCGCAAATTGCCAGTGCTTGCCAGTGCGCCTCAATCCTAGTCAGGGCAAGTGTAGTACACCCGAAGTTCATCTGTGCTCACCCTCGGGTAGCTTGGCTCAGAGCAGTCAGGCTAAACTAAAGAGGCAGTGTGTAAAGTATTTATGCACACATACACACACAGTAACACAGTGAAAACACCACAAAAGTACTCCAAACCAGTTTAAACAATAGCCAATTTGTATACGATTAGACAAGACCAAAACGATAAAAATCCGACATATACAAAGCAAAATACGAACTCTTTAATATTAAATGCAGTTCTGTGTCTTTGAAACACAATAGCTCTGGCTGGGGCTATAACGATGTGCTTGACGAAGTCGAATTCCAAAGTTCGGGGCAGACCGTGAGGGAGCACGGGCTGGCTACGGTGTCAAACAGACCCCGGTTGCTCTACCTTGGAAACAATACCAAAAGAAAGACATTGCGAGGCGCCAGGGAGATGAGGCATCACTGAAGCCAGTGCTGCGTCGGTTCCTTGCTGTCAGTGCAGGTCATTGGCATTTCGGTGCTCGGGCGGTGCATTGCACAACAGAGTTGAGGCATCACTGAAGCAAGTGACGTCTTGATTCCTTGATGCGGTGCAGAGTTGTTGAGCTGGTGATGCCTGGGATGCTGTAAGGCACAAAGGAAGGTGATGCAACATTGGTGAATCGTAGGTTCCGCTGATGGTGCAGGGTCAATGAAATATCGAGGGTCAATCCACGAGGCGGGAGACTTCAAAGAATGGTCTTTGTAGGGCACAAGACCCTGCCCTCCCTGGCTCCAGACACACTACAGGGGGGTAGGCAGGTTTATGTGAGGGGACAGCCACTGCCCTATTCAGGTGCAAGTGTCAATCCCTCCCACCACTGTAGCACAGGAAGACACATTGACAAGACACATGTTTGATGATTTAAGGTCACCGCCATACTTCTATTCAATTGGTGAGCAGGAAAAAGCATCCAGGAGAAGCAATTTCAAAATCATCTGATGAATGGATTCTGCTGTACATAAAGCAGTTCTCTCTCAATAGCTTTGTTGCTTTTTCCTGAATTTTAATGATGCAGTAGGTGTGACATTCAGAATTACTTTACACATTAATAATGTAAAACCTTTTTGCTTTACCAGTGCTATTTCACAGGTTTTGCGTTGGTAATTGTTTTCGCCGACACTGTTTAATGTATTGCGATCAGTTCACCAGTTGTAATGCCTTTTAGTTCTGCCTTTGCTATCGCTGTCACTTATTGAAACCAATTGTACAACCATTCCATGGTTCAACAAAATTGCCATTTGTTTTCTGGTCTTCTGGGGCCTAGTGTAAAATAATTGGGCAGATAAGCAGTATATTTTGTAAGGCCACAACATGCCTCATAAAATCTTCTTGCCCACACGCTATGGCGATCCAAATTTCATCAGGTCGAGCTATTTATAGGACCTACTCATCCTTTCTGGTGAGTGAACTTAAACTGGAAAGGAACAGGTGTTCTGTTCATTCAAAAAGTGAATGAGCAATTAAAACATACTTAAATCTTGTTTCAATCTTGATACATTTGCTGTTAGTTCAAGAATGAAAGTCAAATGACAGTTTGTCTTTTTACTAATTACTGCTTATCTTATCCTTGAAAATTGTGTTTACTTTGTTTCTCTTATTACAAGTAGAGGCTTTTGTAAAGTGATCTACCTGACAATCATTGTGAAACAAAAGGCTGTAAGATGTCAGGTTTTTTGTCTAACAAACAGTATTTTAACAGCTTGTAAATGAAAAGTACAAATATTTCAATACATATCAGGAACTATGAAAGCAATTTTTTTGGGCAATCCAGAAGAGTGATGCAAACAAAGATTTAAATAGGTGCAAAACAAAACGAGAACCTTGCAGCGTTGATTCTTTCCTTTACGAAACTAATCTCAGAGTCAGTTAGTCAATTCAACTTTATTCGATTTCCTTTAAAAACCATAAAAGCACAATTTTATAGTAACAATTTCCAACTTATCAAAGTATTTTCTGCAACGTTTAAATTATTATTATGAATTGATATTTCCATTTTATCTCCATTATACAATATACATGACGTAAAAAATGTTTTAACAGTAATCACATAATTTTTAAAACTAATAGTTAAAAAAGGGTACAAAAACCAAGCATCAAATTTCGGTATCACACATTCCTCAAAGATGCTTTCTGTTATAATAATAATACTTTTTTTAAATTGTGCGATGTATCTCGTAAAACACTCCGTATCTAAGGAGGTAAGCTGGACGACATTGTCTTAAGCCCCATATTTTAAGTATTGATTTTATCCACTTTTTCCTTTGTTCCTCAAAATATTTACAAAACAAGATTGTATGCATAGATGTTTGGAGCGGGACCATATCGCAATCTCAGAGTCAGTTGCTCCCATACGGTGGACAAATAGTTAGTAATAGAAGAAGCAAACCTGTTTGAGGGTTTTTCCTCCATTTGTATTAGATACTTTTCTCTTTCCCATGGCCCATGTTGGGAAAAACAGGATAACACTTCACTAATGTCTCAGTGAACCCGCACAGAAAGTCCAACCTTAACTATTTGAAGTACTACTCTTCAACAGGGTCAAGGGGGTGGCCTGTCTCTTCCTGGTGACTGGTAAGCACTTTATAGCGCTATCCGGATGCTGGCCCCACCTCCACCAAAGCCTTCTGGGACTTGCAGTCCCTCACAATGCAGAGTTTGTGGCCTGCATAGCAGGTGACTGGGTGGCGCTTTGTAGTGCTATCCGAAATTGAGCCCTACCTCTACCAAGGCCTCCTGGAACTTGCTGTCCCTCACAATGCACAGTTTGTGGAGTTCCAAGGATCCACTGCCAATTGTAGGGGGCAGGAATGGCCCCAAGACCACTCCTACCAAGGAATCAGGCCCATGTTGTAACAGTTTTGGTGCAATCACACCCTGTGCAAAGCAAAACCCCTGCAGCACCCAGTCAGAAGTGATCTGCTCACGGTGCAGGGGGGATGAGGGGTTTGGAGGTAGGGATGAGGCGCCAGCAGTTGGGGAGCCCAATCGTAGAATTGTGGCTTAGATAGGTTGGGCCTCCTTAACCCTCCCTGTAGTTATGCCTCCAGTAGAGGTGGAAGAGAAGGGAGGCCCACGAGACCAAAATGCTCCTTTAATCCCATCTGTGCGAGAGACAACAGGAGAACGTCCTGCAACAGCAGGGGTAGGCCCGATTGGACAACCAGCAGGATCAAAGTGGGAGCAAGTGCCCTCAAACAGTCCCTACCTGATCATCCAAAAGGCTTAGTCAGTATTCGGGTCCCCAGGATCAACGCGTCCAGGCCCCCCTCTACACACATCCCCTGGCCAGTGTTTCATGAAGTCCTGGCGCCCTTATGAATCTCAGAACAGATCTCCATGCTGTTGCAGAGGGATGTTGCGTGCCAAGTAATAGTTCTAGCCCAGTAATTAGTCACCTGTGTGTGTCTCCTAGTACTTCGCTGGACATTATTGGGAATATTGAGCTTATTGCTGACAACCAACACCCCCCCCCCCCCGCCCTCTCGCCCAAGCTAAATCTACCTCCCTCAAAAAGAATGTGGAAAAATAAGCCAGCACTGTCAAAACGAATCCCCGCCCAAAAGGGTATTTCACCTGACGCCTTCTAACAAATCGGGCTACTCTTCCACTTCCAGTGTTGAGTTAGATGAGGGCACAAATTATTTTCCTGCGGATCCTGCAGTCTATTATCAAGGAACATTGTGACGGATTGTTTGTAAAGCTGCAGTCTATGCTGAAAGATTTTCTATCAGAATGAGGTGAGGAAAATCCTGGCCTTGCCCAGTTATTCCCAGTTTCGGCCACCTTCAACTGAGTCCTCTAGGCCTGGTATAACCACTTTAACTTCAAGGCCTGCTGATCCTAAAGCTAAGGTTTTCTCAGGGGCTAACAGTTTTTCCATTTCGTTAGTATGTGGATTACACTCTAAAAAGAGCCACATGGGCAAATATGTACCCTCTACCATAGTTTTGCCTCTCCTCACATTCACCCCCAACCGCTCTTGCCTGAAGTCAGATATTCATCTCCACCTGATCCTCTGGTCTCGTTTACATCTACCCCCATATAGTGGACCTCTTTTATCATCATCCGGGCCCAAGTTCCACCTTTACATTCAAATAAGAGGGAGACATGGCTGTAGTTAAGACATGAGTCAGTCCATTTGATGAAGGCGAATTCAAGATGGACATGTAACATGTGCAATGAGATCCTAACAGTGAGGAGAGTGTCATGGGTGGGCTGTGTACCAAAAATCTCAATTGGTAACTGTGGGACTCTGTTGGTGGAAAAAAGACTTGTTGCCTTCAATCATATGGCTGGTGCTCGAGAGCCTTACCTTTGGGGTTCTTTTATAGGTCCGATTATAGCAGGCACCAAGAGGCCAATGGGATCACCCAGGACAAGTACCTAGTCTGGGTTTAGGCAGGGCCCCCATAATCCTTAAGGCAACCGATTCTTCCTGTTGTGAAATCTCCAGGATAGTGATTGACGCCCTATGTCATCCAAGTCCTCAGTTTTTACTATGCCCCCTTTGATGTCTAAGTCCTCAGTCTTTACGCTCGACTTCATGGCTGCACACGGAGCCATCCAGGGAGCCCGTCAAAAAGTAAAAATCAAATCAAGGGCCCCTATGCACTTTGTGGCCTCTAATGTGTTATTTTGGAGCATTGTAGGAATTCTCTCTAAACTGTCCAATGAAGACTGTGTTTCATACATAAATGATTTTGAAATAATCTGTCTCCAAGAGACCTGGTTTACCGGTGACTTCTATCTAGATGGTTTCCAATCATGTTGTGTTCCAGTGATTCCATCTTCTGGGAGGGCGAGGAGGGGCCTAGCTACTTTGATCTAGGTTAAACTTTCTAGTCTCAAAGTAAAGCCCTTGTGCTCTTTACCTTGGTATTGATGTTGTCCAGAGTAGGCCATGCTGGTCACTAATTTTTAGGGGTTCACTATAATATTTTTTGATCATCACTCCACAGAAGTTGTGGACATATTAGATGACTTTGCTGCAGAGCCGACCTTTAAAAATCATGCATGTTGTAAGTTATGGGTGGGGGAATTCAATTATACTTCATGTGCATTTAGTGGTTCCCCGATTTGTGGCTTAGAATATCAAACGGCCAGGAGTTGGCCCATTTTAAGCGCACAAATTATGGGGATGCTTTGAACAAGATGATTTGTAATCCTCTTTTTTAGAGTGAGCTGGTTTGCCCCCTTCAGAGGGTTACCCAGCTTTCACAAGAGGCAGTGCATATAATATCATTGATTTCATACTGATTTTAAAAGAATATATTTCTTAATATTGAAATTTAGAATCTCCCCCAATTGCATGTGCAATAACAATCCCCTCGCCCTCTATTTGAATAGTGATCAGTAGAAGGACAGGTGTAATTTGGATGCTCCATAATGCTTTTTCCATAAATAGGGGCCTTCATATTAAATGGAACTCTATCGACCCGATAACGTTTTTTGTAACAACAGAATGCAGGCCAACCGCTCCTTCCCTGTAGTGCTGGTTTAACACAGCCTGCTCTACAGCCTATAAAGCGCTTAAACAAGTCCTAAATATCTATCCCAAAAATTGGGATGATGTTAAATCAGCACAGAAGCTTTACAAAGCTCTGCTCAGGAACAGAAAATTAAAACTTTTAGACTCCGCTTGGGCCGACCTTCTAATGTCAGGGTACGCCAGGGACCCCAGATGTTTCTTGGAGGTAGTAAATCACACCGCTGTCCATAGAAGGGCCCTCTTCGAAGATAGACTGCTGAATTTCAGCTAAATCCTGGGTCTCCCATTTCTCCCAAGTGTTTAAATCCGTTATTCTGCCCCTTATAGAACAAGAGGATTAGGAATCATTAGGGTACAACAGGGAGTTTGCCCTTCAGTTTAGTAACACCATTGGGGTCAAGGACGTTGCTGCAGGTATTAATTGGAGCAAAGGTGGCAAGGCTCTGGGTCCTGATAGAGTCCCTTTAGATATTTTTGAAGAAAATATTGACCTGTGGACCCTCTTGCTTACCAATGTTTTTGGAGCAGCGATTACTGTACCTTTATAACCAGTATAAAAAGAAGTGATCATAGTTCAATCTTTAAAAAAGCCGATGGAAATAGTCCTGCTTGTTCCCGTCTAATATCTTTGTTGGAGTGTGCTATAAAAAGCTTAGGAAGGGTCCTTTGGACGAGATCGCAGGACTGGACAGAGACAAATAACATCTTTTCGAGGTCCACTATGGTTTTAGACAGGGATCTGTTACTGTAGAGCAATGTTTAAACCTTTCCCTTTTGATCGGCAAGTATGTTCATGTAAAGAAAAGCAGTTTGCATTTAGCTTTTATACCTGTCATGCACTTGTGACACAGTGAATCAATTCAAATGATGGGGCATTTTAGAAAACCTAGGGGTTGAAAAAGCGCTATTTACACTTTTACACCACCTCCATTGGGATACCTTTGGAAAAATGTGTTTTGGTCTAAGTTGGGAATGCTGTATCGTACCCCAATTTTTATTCTTAATTTATATAAATTGTTTTTAAGGATACCTACTTTAAAAGAGGCCAGATATTCCGAAGGTAGGCAACCGCTACATTCCTACACTTCCAGGGCGACACCCACTGTTACGTGTGTTACTCTGTAGGCTTCATTTACACCCTCCAAGCACTATTTTCTCAAATAGCTTTGTCCTGCCTATTTTAACAGCTTTTTATTAACGTGTATGGCACGCATGTGCAATTCAATAGGTCTCGCATTTGCAAGAGTTTAAGCTATTGTCATTGTAAATGACAATGCCTTTTATTTATCTGTTTTAAAAACAACACAAAAGGCATTGTCATTTACAGTGCCAATAACTCAGACTCTCTTAAATGCGAGACCTATTGCATTGCAAATGCTTGTTAGGCCTTGTGATCAGTAAAGCTTGTCTGCACTCCAAGTGCTGCTCTTTGCCTTTTGTTGTGGAAGGTAAACCTCGAGATTATCTTGGTGTGCTCAGCCCAGGGGATCCTTACTAACAGGGTGCTTATTACACAGTGGTAGACGCCACTGTTTAGTTAAGGGTTCATCCATGCTTTTCATTGAGAAGGCATTTTTGATTTGCTCATAACTTTACCGCATGGGCAGATCGGCACTCGCTTAACGAATGCAGCATCGGCCCACATGGTAATTCATGTTGTGCTCGTCGTTCTGTGCAGGAGAGAAAGAAATTGAGCATGGCGTGCAAAAGGAGGTTCTCTCGTTTTAGCTACCAGAAGACATTTTCCTCGCCTCTGCAGCAAAAAAAACTCTGAACTGATTTTTACTAAACTTGGCATACATTGAGCATGCTGTTCGTGGACTACTGCACATCCATTCACTAGTTTTTTAGACAGTTATAACTTGAAAAAGATGCCAAATGATTCGAAAGGGTTAACACTTTTGTATGCTTTGACAGTTTAAAAGGCATTTGTTAATTTTCTTATAACTTTAGCACCATTCAATGATGGATGTGCAATCATGTGACCCTGTTCACTGGATCCGCACACAACCCGAAGTACCAACACTGGTGTAACTTCCTAAGTGTCTAAGAAAAAATTAAATGCTGAGAAGTATAAGACTAAATCCATTTGACAATCCAAACAGCTTGATGATTTGTTTTTTGCATTACGAGGGAAGCTTAAGGTTTATTCTGCTTGTGGGAAAGCAGCTGCCATTGCCCTCATATAGAATGTACCAGTTTAAGATATTTGCAGGTAGCGACCTGGAGGTATGTATGTATTGTATGTATGTATGCATTGGCATTTATATAGCGCACTACTTACCCGTAGGGTCCCAAGGCGCTTCGACCGCTGCGAAACCCTTCCTGGCTTCCCTGAGAGATGGTCCCTTAATGGGTATCTCCAGGGTGAGACCAGGCATCCCCGGCGGTCTGGTGGGGCCGTTAGTGAAGATGAGGCAAGCTAATGCCCAGAGTTGCCGAGTGTGATCGCTGATCAGAGTGGGCACCGAGGCGACAGAATTATCGAGTCCGCTGACCCTGGTCCAGAAACCTGCCGCGCATCGAACCCTGGTCCCGGGCCGTCCTCTGCTCTCGGGTCTGCCGCCTCTAACCAGTGAGCCACACAACTTCACAGGTCTGTACACACTTTTTTGCCAAATATTTTTGTATAGACTTTGACTCCAGAACTGATACTCCGGTCAGTCAGGCATTTTGTGAAATGTATTTGCCCAGTAATGGTTGTCACTTCTTCGCTACTCTCCTTCAAAGTTTCTTCTGGGAAGAATGCATTTTTCTAGCTTGCTACTCTTTTCGTATCATATATGGACATCGGAGTGATAATCCATGACAAAGAAGGAAGAGTTGTTTACCAGGAGTCCTGGGTATTTTCTCTTATTCATAAATAACCCTCCCACCTCCTGCTTTTCGAAGGCTAGTGAAAGACTATTCTTACATTAGCCATTCTCTTTATTTAGTTCAAAACCAGAGACTTGGCACAGCACGATGGGAAGGCTGCCTCTGAGTTTTTAAAGGTGCCCTGTCTTTGTTTTAGTACTCTGTTCCCAGAGGATGCAGTTTCCCTGCTTCTTTGTTTTTAAAGGTAGTACAGTTGTGCTTTCAGCCAAATATATTAATTTAGCTAATTGAAACGTCCTCTTAAAACCGAAAAAAGGAGTAGAAAAAGTTCTTATTGGCATATTTTCACTTACAAAATATTTAAAATGTTATTGCGGGGATCCTGCACGTGCAGAGAGATATCCAAATTGCTTATGGAAAAAGAAAGGATGCCCATGACATTTAGGATTACAGGTAAACAACTTTTCCCAACTAAACTTTGTGTGTATGGGCCCCAGTTGTATTAATTTTTCAGATGATTCTATAAAGGAATGTGTGAAACACAAACCAGTGCTTTCTCAAGTCAGATATTTAAGTACTGTGGATAATATGAGAAATTTGACCTTTGCACTAAAGTATTAAATGAATGGAAGTGAGTTTATTAGTGCACTTGTTACAAAAAACGTGATAATTGGCCCCATTTATTTTCACGGCCATGGCATTAATCTAATTATGCCATGGTAATGTGAATAGGTGTGGCCCAATAACACATGGCATTCAGAACACTGTACCGAACAGAACTTGTTGAATTTCAGTACAAGATGAATGGTGAACTTTGTCATGTAGTAGGTAATACTTGTTATCTGTGGCGAATGGACTTTATTGCTGGTCATTATAGTAGAAACTGGTGACATTTGTGATGATAACTGCAGTAGCTTCTGTTATGGACTTGTCATCCTGTGGTTCAAGAGGATGTATGAAGTATTTGATTTTTTAGTCACTTCTGCATGGGAAACAGCTTTTAGATCACATGCGATAGATCGCATGCCATTACAACGCAGTTGTTACAACGACCGCGTTGTAACACAGCGAACCATTACATCACAAGTTGTTAAAACAACTTGCGATAGGGGGCACAAGGTGTTGGATTTACAATCCAAAACCTTCCCTACTGTTGCACAAACTGGAATAGGAATAGTAAATAATGCTATTCCTAAGTCCAGTGGCCCTCTACAGCAAGTCGTTGTAACAACTTGCGATGTAATGCTTCGCGATGTAACAACGCAGTCGTTGTAACAACTTCGTTGTAATGGCATGAGATCTATCACATGATTAGTATAGAGTCTTATTCCTTCTGCATATTATTACTGCAGCAACATAGCAGAATTTTTTTTAGAGGGTGTTGCAATCTTAGTCAGTATTCAGTTGAATTAACATTGCAATATTTAAATAATAGATTGTGGGAGGTTGTGTACTACACTCAGGTTCAGAAGTCTTTGTATAATCTGATTGTAGGCAAGTTTAAGTTTATTATGAACACCAGATTTTCTATGAGACATCAGGGGGACATGCTATGTGCGTAATTATTGCTGTTTTGAAAGAGTTATTCGTTTCATGTAACTTGACTGGGTAGAAGATTAATATTCCATCGATCAATTAGTGGTACTGTTGTACAGCTTGAAGACTCAAGACTTGGGAAGTGTTGGGGGCTGCAAATCATTCACCACTTGCATAGACAATGCAAACTTCTCAAAGAATGTAAATGTAAATGAAATGTATCAACTATATCAAGAGGTGGTCATGGGGGAGGTGGTTTGCAATGAGCAGCAAAACAAGATGGGTGGGTAGGAATTCTTGCTTATTTGGATGGGGGCATTCCAAAGGTAAAAGAGGACCAATTGTGTGGTTGCAGTCACGATTTGATTGGCAAGTTGAGTGACTGTTTCAAATAGAATGACAGTGGGCGTTGTAATAGGCGCATGGAGTCGGCTGCCTTCTAGAGGAATTCTCCCCATGCCCCTCAGAGTGGAGCAAGATCAGTTCTGATATTTGAGCCTCTGGATTTCCAGGGATGGACCCACCCACCCTGAAAATAACCTGGTCCTGCTTTTGCATAAACTAGAGACTGATGCTATCATTTGAAGACGCTTCCACTCTCCCTATTAGGTAGAGCGGCTTTGTTTAAAATAATCTCCTACAAAATAGCCCATATCGGTTATCGGAGGCTTTCCTCCATAAGATCAGTAGCTGCATGAGGAAATTGCCTTGGATGGACGGACCACCACAGATAACCCTCCTCACTTTACATAGGTCTACGTACGAGGGTGGGATAGCCCTGCCTGACGGCCGCAAATATTATGAAGCGGCCCAGGTTAATAAGATAAACGACTGGGCATTCGTGGCACTGGCTTATCGTCATGACCGAGACGCACTAGGGGTGAAGACCTACCTTCACATTCTATATGGTGGCAAACTGGATCCCAACGCCCGGCTGCGACCAAGACAGTGTGTAGGATCCGGGAGACTCTCCTGAGACAAATGAGCTGGGGAAAGAGGTAGACACCCAGAACTCCACTGTGGGTGGCACGAAGTTAGCAGCGATATCGAACCCACAGGATCTTAGACGGTGGGACTTGATAAGCCTTTCCACTTTTGGAGATGTTTGGGATTCAAACGGTTTGGTACTATTTGCACACCTTTGAGAGACATACGAAAATGCCCCTCCGAGTTTCTTAAATACTACCAGTTGATACATGCCATAGGGAGACCTACCACACCAGAGGATGACAGAGGTGTAGAGTGCAGTGGTGCAGAATAGATTAGGGTGGCGTGAAGTGATGCATAGTGGAGAAGCAAAGAGTTGAGTAGTGCAGAGTAGCGTACAGTGGCATTGAGTTGAGTGGTGTAGAGTATAATGGAGTGGCGTAGAGTATAATGGATTGGCGTAGAGGATAATGGTGTAAAGTCACGTTTGTGCTGTTGTGTATAGTGGTATTGAGTGCAGTGGGCCAGAGTGCAGTGCTGCTGAGTGCAGTGTCGTGGAGTAGTGGCGTAGCATGTAGTGGCGTAGAGTGTTGCAGATTATAGTGGTGTAGAGTGCAGTGGTGCAGAGTTGTTGGCGTAGAGTGCATTGGTTTTGAGTAAAGTGATGTGAGTGCATTGGCGTAGAAGCTAGTGGCTTAGAGTAGAGTGGTGCAGCATAGAGTGGAGTAGCATAGAGAACCTCAACAAGAATAGTTATTTAGCACCACCACAGAATGCGCATGCACCTCCTCCCTGCAGGCATGTTTCAAGGGCTATGTTACAGCCTCGTAAACTGAAGCATAGTAGGCTCCATGAGGAGAGTTATTGCATTCCTCTTGCTTTCCTTTAAAATATCTCACTTTTAAAGTCACAGAAAGAAACGTAAACATCATGCTCCCTCGGAAGACTGAGCTTGACATTTGACCTTTGTATTTAAATGCACTGCTAATGTGACAAGATAAGAATAAGATGTAAAGCCCTGTTTACAAATAGTGAGATCTCGGAAGGATACAGTAAACAGGGTTTGGACAATGGAAGGGACAAACTCAAGCGGGACAGCCTAAAACAAATACAGCCAGTAACTATAAAGCAAGGAAATGTGAGTTATAAACCACATAGCCAATGTAAAGCAATGGGCAGAGTGCCTTCCCAGGGAAGCTTTCTGAATGTCCCCAAGGTATATTCTGCAAATCAGACAGCTGCACTGTCTGGTAGGCTTTGACCGAAAAACAGTTTCCATTGCAGGCGTCCTGCAACAAGGTCACCAACCAATTGTGAGAAACCATGTTCACACGGATTTCTTTGAGAACAGTGACGTGTTTTTTCCCATGTTGTGTGTAAAATGTGTTTATACTAGAGCAAAATAACGATGGAGTAAACCCAGATCTGTGACTGGGGGTGAATGTTTTGCCATTGAGCAACATTCCATCCTTCTTTTTGTGTCTTTTGCTGTCCGCCCTATGTGGGAAGGGTATGCCAAAACGTGGGTCCCGTGCTCACTACGCCAGTGGAGTCAAGCTACCCTGGCTGATGACGGCTGATAGCCAGAAACCGGTCCTAGGATGCTTTATTCCGGTCCAGGAAAGACATGGTTTGGCAGTTCGGGCTGGACTGTTCCCATGAGGCACAGGGTCAAGACTGCTTTGCATATGGCCATGTCTGAACTGGGGTGGCGTGGTGAGCAAAATAACGATGGATTAAACCCAGATCTGGGACTGGGGTGAATGTTTCGCCAATGTGCAACATTCCGTCCATCTTCTTGTGTGTTATACTAGAGTTGCCACCATATTTCCTATGTCATTCATGCTACTGTCTGTTTAGTTCAGAGCTTCTTTCTGGAATGAAGCTGTTACATTTCAGTGTCCGTAATCTGCACCCTTACCAATCTATTCCTACCTATGCCATCATTGTGTTTGATAGGCTTGCTCCAGTTAACAGGAAAGCCCTTAAAGAAATTATTATAGTTTGTTTTCCTTACATGAGAAAGTCTATTACCATTGATTGAGATTAAATCAAGCAGTCTACCAGTCATTTCCCCCTGGCGAACATTAGAACCTGGTTGTGAACCTTCTTTCATTATAAATCATGCCCGTTTACAAACGATTTACTAAATTGGTAGTTCTTTTTGCCTCAAGCAAGGCTCATATCGCTTGATCTAAAGACTCTTAGGCATGCTTATCAACAGCCTTGACAGCCAGCCCCTCTTAATTAACTCTTTTGGACTGTATCCAGTTTTAGAGCTATGTGTCTTAGTTTCATATCAAAAGAAAAAAGCCACCGATATAATTAAATTAAATTCAAATTGGAAAGGAGAGGGAAGCCCCCTTATCAGCACACACAGGGCCGGAATGGGAACCAAAAGTATCCATTGCAAAAATGTTCAATTCAGCCTCACTCCCTTAGTTTCCTCTTCCAGGATCTCTTTGCAACCATCCATTCTCATTCTCTCTCCTCCACTCTCCTCCGCTCCACTCCAGTTCCACTCCACTCCACTCCACTCCACTCCACTCCTCCCCTCCCCTCCCCTCCCCTCCCCTCCCCTCCCCTTCTGTCTCCATTGCCCCTCTCTGATCCTCTTTCTCTGTCTCTTGAACCCTCCCTTGCCTGCTAAAGTTAACCTCGGAAGCTGGGGAAGTGACAAAGGTACCAGGAGCGGTCTGGTCTTTTAAGACCGACTTCCAAGGACTCGCCCTCCAGCGCAGCTGGGAAATGCCTGCTGAAATAAAAAGCATGTCCATCCCTGTGCAGTCATGACAACTATTTGGTTAGGGAAACAGTAACCTGTTGCCTGCTCAGACTAAGATGGGAAGGAATTGCTTGTAAATGGTTCCATGAACAAATCATATATAGTTTTAGCAACCATGTTATGTACTGAGATATTTTGGATTACTAGGGCAACTCATACTACTCAGAGGTGACTTCTTCAGGGCAGCTTAAAAAGATATCTTTGTTACCATATAGCGCTACTTTTTTGCCACCCCCGGTCCATGCAGATCTCTCGTTTTCTCTTGGGTCACTTGGTATTGCAGCTTCACACTGGTCTCTTTATCCGGGTCTCCTTGTCCTGCCACCTTGGCCTGCTTTTTTGACCTTTTTCTTAGTTGATAAATAGTTGGCTTTCGTACACCTAATTTGCCGTCTTTTCCTTTGATGAGCTGTTGAGGTAATTCATTCCCTAACTGAAAACCAAATATTTGTGTGACTAATATAACATTTGTCAATCTTTGGACATCATTTGAGCTTCCCTCAGTTATTAATTGAAATGACACAATTCTTGTTTTAAAAAGCAAATTGTTTGGAGTCTTATTCTTTATCAATTTTGTGTTGCTATATTGGTGATTACAAATTTTTAAAAATGAAAATAGTAAATAAGTAATTGGAAAATTGCAGGTCTATTTTGTGGGTAAAAACACCATTTCGAATGCTTTTCAGTTTCTATTATTATTTGCATGATCAGGCCTTTTTATGCTGACAATGGCAATCTAGCGCAATAGGGTATTCAGGCAATTGACACGTTAGTATAGCTTTTAATCTATTCCCAGGACACCCCTACATGAGCATTTATGTGTTATAAATGTGAGGAAAATTGCAAGAGGATGTCTTACATTTTCTGGTATCTCTTCATTGGTGTCTTGCTGAATATTTCAATTGCTCAGTCATCAATGTATATACTCATTAAGAATGAATGTGACTTTTGTTGAAAATAGGTCAATTGACAGTTTATCTATACAGAAATTATATATTCGTAGCATGCGTTGGCTGCAGATACGGATGCTATGCACACTCCTGCCATCTAGTGTTGTGTCAGGACTCGGCAAGATGTTTTTTTAGGAAGTTTTAGTTGAGCGTCGTATCGCTTTCTTCTCGAGGTATTGTGCATGTTCACTGGTTCATTTGTTAGATCGTTTTTTCCACCATCGGGGTTGGACGAACTGCATCAGAGCTCTACAAGTATCGACGCCCACTTGGCCTACGGCGAACAAACACGACATATGCGACCTAAGATCAACAACAAACGAATCTGATACACGTTGGAATCAAGTATCAGTCGAACGCACGCACAATCAATATCCACACCTGTTGAGAATGTGACAAAAAATAAAGTTTATTTCACAGGTGCCCTTGGTGTGTGGCCAATTATGTTTACTCAGACACTCATAAAGTGTGTAACTTGTCCTCATCACCCGAGCACAAGGCACATGAGTGTGCAGCATGAAACCTCTTCAAGAACAAGAAGAAACTGCGGAGTAGAGATCGGCGACTAGCACATAATATGGAGATGGCAGGCGAGGCTGAATTCTTGCAGGACAATTCACACAGCAAAGAGTAGACGGTTACCGGTATGGCTACACAAGGTGAGTTAGTCATCGCAAGCCCCCACTATGTTGTCTCTGACCAGTAAATCGTAAATCATACGTTCTTATATAGCGCCTTTCACCGTAAGGTCTCAAGGCGCTTGCTTTGGGAACTGGTCCTGGCCTTTCCCTGCAAGATTACCCCTACTGGGCATCCCCAAGGTGAAGACCAGGCATCCCATCGCGGTGGGGCCGTAGTGGAGATTAAGCAGATTGCCCAGAGTTGCAGAGTGTGAACCCACGATTCAAGTAGGCACCGAGGCGAGAATTATCGAGTCCGTGAACATTTTGAGCTCAAGGCCCTGCCGCGTCGGGGATTGAACCCTGGTCCCGGGTCTGACCTCTGCATCAGGGACTGCCTCCTCTAACCGGTGAGCCACACTTCTCCATTCCAGTCCAGCTGGGAAGAAGAGGCACTGGTGCAGACCGAGGACCCCATGCAGAAGGTTCTGGTACCTGGGTTTGGAAAACAACATCTGAAAGAAACACGTTAGTGTTAGATTTCTTACCTTAGAATATATCCCCAGGCATCAGAATGGATATGGAAAGTTTTCATCAGTAGTACCCCTGTGCGTCGGTAGGTGTCGTCTGCGGCTCCACATCTGGCGTCGTCATTGCCGGGATGACATCGCTGGAGTACTTAAACGCCGCCCTCGCACGCTGACGTGACTTCTTCTTTTTTCCGTGCCAGCAAGCGAAGATCCGTGACATACCATTGGTCATTTTTTGACTAACTTTTTGGACTTTTTGTCTTTCTTTTTCGAGTCAACTCAACTCCTGGTGCCAGAGGGATGCCTGGTTTCAAGCCGTGTGACACCTGTCACCAACTGATGTCGGTTACCGACCCCCACCGCCGGTGCTCTCTACTGTTTGGGGGCTGACCACGAGGACAAGTTGTGCCCCAACTGCTGGGCCTTGATGTCGAAAGCTAGGCGGGAGCGGTCCCGTAAGGTCCTCGAGATCCGGCAGTCGGCTCTGCGCCGTTCGAGGTCCTGGTCGAGGAGGAAGTCGAGCGACCAGTTGCGGAGCCGCAGTCATAAGCGGTCGTCGGGATCCAAGTCCTCGCACTCCGATAAGTCGAGGCATGGCAAAAAGAAGTCGAAGAAGCGGCATCGCTCTTCTGACTCTCCTCGCCAGTCGTGCGACTCGGCAGAGGGTTCGGGTGGCACCACCCCCAAGGCTCCGCCGGAGCCGCAGGAGTCGCATCCGGTCCCACACCCTCAGGTCCCTGGACTCGATGCGACTCCGGGCGAGATTAGAGACTTCCTCGTGGCCTGCCAGAGCGCCTTCGGGCCCCGCGTGTCCGACTGTGGGTCCTAGCGTGTCGGCGGCTTCAGCCCCGGCGCCATAGACGACCTTGGTCCCGACGCCACAGGACCCCATGGAATCCAGGCCTGGATCCCGGTCGACGCCAGTTGACCTTACATCTCCTCCGCTGGCACTGATCCCCACATTGCCGCTCCCTTCCTTCCCTTTGTCCGGGGAAGTGTAGTGCAGGTGTTCACATACAACATCACCACCATTTGGTACTGCAACAAACAGGGCATGGTGAGGTCGTGGACCCTATGTCAGGAGGCTCTGCACCTCTGGACATGGCTGGAACGTCAGGGCATCACCCTGATGGTTCAACACCTGGCAGGTTCACTGAACGCCAGGGCGGACAAACTCAGCCACCGGTGCATGATGGATCACAATTAGCGTCTGGACTCGGATGTGGCGCAAGGTCTCTTTCAGCAGTGGGGAGAGCCTTGGTTAGATCTATTCGCCTCGAAGAGAATGCGCAATGTCATCAGTTCTGCGCGTTGGACTTTCTAAGGCAGCACTCGCTTGGCGACGCCTTTCGTCGCCAATGGAGTTGGTGTCTGTTATACGCCTTTCTGCCTATACCACTTCTGCACAGAGTGCTGAAGAAGATCATAGGCGCGACCGCGCCCAAGTCATCCTTGTGGCTCCGGATTGGGCATGAAGGTACTGGTATCCCGAGCTACTCAGTATGTTAATCGATCCCCCGATTCGACTGCCTCTTCGGGAGGACCTTTTGTCGCAACAGCATGAGAATGTTCTCCACCCGAAACTGTCCAACCCACATACATGGAGATTGAGCGGTGACAGTTGAGGCCTTTTGACTTGCCTCCTGAAGTTTTTGATGTCATTTCGCAGCTAGGCGTCCCTCTACAAAGACGGTATATGCCTGCAGGTGGAACAAGTTTGTGGCATGGTGCACAGCAAAGGGTGTGGATCCCCTATCTGCCACTCTTTCAGAGGTTCTCCTCTTCCTTCTCTATCTGGCCCAGCAGGGCTCTGTTCTGGGCACTATCAACGGCTATCTTTCGCCCATATCAGCCTTCTTGAGGCTTCCTGATCATCCTTCTCTGTTCATGTCCCCTGTTGTAAATAGATTCCTGAAGGGCATCACGCACATGTTTCCTCCTGTCCCTTTCGTGATGTCTCAGTGGGACTTGAACCTGGTGCTTACTTTTCTGATGTGCGCTCCTTTTGAGCCACTTCATAATTGTCCTCTCCGACTGCTGACTCTAAAAACTGCCTTCCTTGTCACCTCTGCCAGAAGAGTGAGTGAGCTCCAGGCCCTTTCCTCTCTGTCCATCCGGACAAAGTTGTTCTGAGGACTCGTCCTTCCTTTCTGCCCAAGGTGGTTACTGCCTTTCACATCGGTCAGTCCATTGCCATGCCCACCTTCTTTCCCCCTCCGCATCCCTCGAAAGAGGAAGAGAGGCTCCACTGTCTGAACACAAAACGTGCGCACTCTTTTTACCTAGACCGCACACGCCAGTTCCAGGTGGACGACCAACTCTTTGTTGGCTATGTGGGCGCTAAGAAGGGCGGGCAGTGCACAAGCGGAGCATTTCTCGGTGGGTCGTTTTGTGCATCATGGTCTGTTATTCCTTGGCTAAAAAGGAGCCTCCTGTTGGGCTGCGCAACCATTCCACTCGGGCCACGGCGGCTATCACTGCCTTGGGACGGGGTGTCCCTTTGCAGGACATTTGTCAGGCAGCTACGTGGGCCGCGCTGCACACATTCACCAAGCATTACTGCCTGGACAGCCAAGTCCGTAGAGACGGCTTCTTTGGCCGTTCTGTTCTCCAGGACTTCCTGGTGTGATTTTGGTTCGCAGGTTGGTATTGCTGGGGTATCCATTCTAAGGTAAGGAATCTAACACTAACGTGTTTCTTTCAGATGCACAAGTTACTTACCTTCGGTAACGATATATCTGTAAGAAACATTGGTTAGGGTTAGATTCCTTACCGCCCCACCCAGCCTCCCTGTTCTGCGAACCGAAATCTAGGGTTAAGGTATTTCCCTTTGAGGGCCCTAGTTTCATGGCACCAGTGTTGGATTCTTGCATGGCTCTGTGATCCTGGCATGGAAAGCTATGTACAGAACTGACGTCAGCGCGCGAGGGCGGCGTCTAAGTACTCCAGTGACGTCATCCCGGCGATCACGACGCCGACGACGGACGCGGAGCCCCAGACGACGCCTACCGACGCGCAGGGGTACTGCTGACGAAAACTTTCCGGATCCAGTCTGACGCCTGGGGATATATTCTAAGGTAAGGAATCTAACTTTAACTAATGTTTCTTACAGATATATTGTTACTGAAGGTAAGTAACTTGTGCGACGACGCCAAGGGCCATGAGTACCATTGACCCACCACATGCTAAGAAAATCTTGCACACACCTCACCCTCCACACCATGTGCACCACAGCCCTTCTTCTCAGGGCATCACTTTGAGCATGCATAGAGCCGAGAAGGGACGAAAACATTCTCGATCCCGAATGGATGACGATGTCAGAAACACGAGAATGGCACTGACACAACATCGACACTGAAGCACAAATCAGCATCAACTGATGCTTAGGCACTGAAGAAAACCAAACAGGCTTCGACACCAAAGAAGTGATTGAATCCGAAGAAGCGCTCAGGCTCGAGCCATTCGACTGCAATAAAGCATCAGCATCGACATCGAGAAAAGAGAAGAAACATGGTCAAACTTCCATACTGAAGAAAAACCATGTTTCCAGTACACTCAAGACAAAGACACATTCCACAGCCATACCACCAGTGATAGGGAAGCACAAAACATGAACACAAGTACCAATTGAAGAAGAAGGGTAATGTGTTTGAAGGACTGCATAAATATTTGCATAAGAGGCAAAAAGACTTTCTAAAACAGCAGGCACAAGACATAGAAGTACCACAGCCTACAAATAGAAGAGTGGCAATTGAACATAGGGCCACAAGCCCTATGGCATTCAGTCAACCAGAATCCCCAGAAACAAGATCACCCTTACCAGCATAGGAAGAGGAGGAGGGAGATATACCTCAACAGGATTGTGACACAGATGATTCACATGGGGATACCCACCACTGCCCAGACCCATGGGATGATTGACATGGTTCTGCCTGATACTGAACCACCAATCTCATCAAAAGCATCACCACCAGATGCCACTTCATCCTATCATAGTATCATCCAAAGGGCTGCAGAGTACCACAAACTTCTTATGCACACAACACAGGAAGAAACTGACTTTTTAGTAGAGACACTATCTCGCACTGAACGCACTGTGCAATACCTTCCAATGTTTTGGCTATATCTTACATGTCTCAAAGGACATATTTAAAGATCCATTAAAATCCAGGGTAATCACACCACCTATTGAAAGGAAATACAGGCCTTCACCTGCAGACCCAGTATATATCAGGGATCACCTACCAGCAGACTCCCTAGTGGTCACAACTGCTAGGAAAGGAGCTGTATCACAGGGCATTGGAGAGGCGCCACCTCCTGACAAGGAGAGTAAACGAACTGACGCTGCAGGCAGAAGGGTGGCACGCAAACCACTTGAAAATTGCAAACTCAGTGAGATTATTGTCCCGTTATAATAGGGCTATTTTGGATGAAATGCAGGATCCAATGCAATATCGCCCAAAAACGAGAAGAAGAGTTCAATCAATCATATCATTTGTAAAGCGCACTACTCACCCGTGAGGGTCTCAAGGCGCTGGGGTGGGGAATGCTGCTACTGCTCGAAAAGACAGGTCTTGAAGAGTGTTCTGAAGGTCAGCAGGTCTTGGGTCTGCCGTAGTTGGATGGGGAGGGTGTTCCAGGTCTTTGCGGCGAGGTGGGAGAACGATCTGCCACCTGAGGTCGCTCTTCGGAAGCAGGGGACTGTAGCGAGGGTGAGGTCGGCGGAGCGGAGCTGGTGGGTGGGGGTGTAGAAGCTGAGTCGTCTGTTGAGGTACGTTGGTCCGGTGTTGTGGAGTGCCTTGTGTGCGTGGGTGAGGAGCTTGAAGGTTATCCTCTTGTTGACCGGGAACCAATGCAGGTCTCTCAGGTGGGGTGTGATGTGGCTGCGGCGAGGGATGTCGAGGATCAGGCATTCACAGGCGTTCTGGATGCGTTGGAGCCGTCTCATGAGTTTGGCCGAGGCTCCTGCGTAGAGGGCGTTTCCATAGTCCAACCTACTGCTGACAAGGGCCTGGGTGACTGTTCTTCTTGTTTCAGTGGGGATCCACTTGTAGATCCTACGGAGCATGCGGAGGGTGTTTGAAGCAGGAGGAGGAGACGGCGTTGACCTGTTTAGTCATGGAGAGGATGGAGTCGAGGATGACCCCTAGGTTGCGTGCGTGGTCGGTGGGTGTTGGAGCGGTTCCCAATGCGGTCGGCCACCAGGAGTCGTCCCAGGCCGAAGGGTTGGATCCGAGGATGAGGACCTCCGTCTTCGAGTTAGTGACTGAGGGCAAACAAATCTCCAATGCAACCATCAGATGTGCACTGGATGGTGCCGACACTTCTGCAAGGGGCATTAACAGCTTAGTAATGCTGCGTAGACATGATTGGCTACTCATATCTGGTTTTAAGCCAGAGGTGCAGCAGCACATTCTAAACATTCCATTTGATGGATAACATATTTTTGGTCCAGAAGTAGATACACAGCAAGAAAAAATCAAGAAAGATACAGACACTGCAAAATCTATGGGTGCTTTACAAGCAACACCACAAAAGCAGCAGTCCTTTAGCCACTATCAAGGGAGAGGGATCTCCAAGAGTACTACCACAGAGAGCAACAAAAGTAACACCACCAAACAGGTCGAGGGTACCACAGAGGTGGCTACAGAAATAGAGGAAAGGGTAGAGGCACACCCATAAAGGAAGCCTCTAAAGCCAAACAATGACTTACCAAAACTCCCCCCCCCCCCCGATCACAAAACATATGTGGGGGAAAGGCTGCAATAGTTCCATCAGTTGTAGCCAGACATAACATCAGACCCATGGGTGCTAGAAATCATCAGGAAGGGATATTGCCTAGAACTAACCCAGCAACAATCAATTATCCCACCACATAAGACACATACTAAATTAACATAATCTACATCTGCTAATGGCAGAAGTAAAGGCATTACTAGAGAAAGGCGCAATAGAGCCATTCCTATTAAAAAAATCACAACAAAGGAGTATACTCCCTTTAGGTTCTGATACCAAAGAAGGATGGGTCACTACATCCAATACTAGACTTACATCCAGTAAATCACTATGTACTATCAGTACACTTCCCCATGGTAACGCTTCAGGATGTAATACCATTGCTTTAGGAAAGCGCCTTCATAACTGCATTAGATTCGAAGGATGCATAATTTCACATCCTAGTCCACCCAACAATATTACACAGGTTGGGATTTACAATCAATGCCACAAAATCCCATCTACAACTGCTCCAAATACAACCATATCTTGAAGCCATACTCAATTTAATCTTGGTGACGGCATACCCCAACCCACAGAGTGTTCTCAATCTCCAGACCAACTGGCTATTTTTCACCACATTGTCTCCTACCAGTCAAAAGTGTGATACGCATTCTAGATATGATGGATTCTTGCATAGCAATAGTTCCTTGCGCAAGACTACATATTAGACCCTTGCAGTGGTGCTTAACATCACAGTGGTCACATGCAGGGGACAACATGGGGGATCTAGTTTTAGTTTCACCCATAATCCACCGGGCACTACAATGGTGGAAAACCCAAAACACACTAAAGGGAATAGCCTTCAAGGACCCAACCCCACATGTAACAAGCACAACTGATGCATCACTCATGGGTTGGTGTGCTCATTTGGAGGACATTATGGTTCAGGGACACTGGTCCACACAACAACAAGCATTAAACATCAATATGTTAGAATTGTTAACCATCAAAATGACTCTCGTGTCCCTACCCAACAGAACTGGGTAAAATGTCCTTCTACGAACAGACAATATGACAACAATGTACTACATTCAGAAACAAGGAGGGACCCATTCCATACAACTATCACAACTAGCACAGCACTAAGACACCTTCTGGTATTTGTTCACTATATAAACCATTGTACTTATTTACTTACTCACATAACATATGGAACTGCTCAAACAATCACAAAGTCCACCTCCTAGCACAATACATACCAGGACAGGACAACTCACTAGCGAACCTATTAAACAGGATGCAACAACAAGTTCACACGTGGGAAATCCACACTCAGTTACTAAAATTCTTGCACAGATGGGGAACTCCAACAATAGATCTCTTCGCCACTGTAGAAAACGCAAAATGCAAAAACTTTGTATCCAGACACTAACAATCCAAGGGGAATGCACAATGGATGACCTGGCCAGGGTTCTTTGCGTATGCTTTCTCCGCCTCTACCAAGCATTCCTTACGTGGTCAGGAAACTCAGACAGATTTCCTTAACCATGATACTGATAGCTCCAACCTGGGCCCGGCAACCATGGTATACTACACTACTGGAGCGATCCCTACTACTTCAGGGGAAGCTATTCAATTCTCCAAACCTTTTCACTCACAATGGGGGCAGAGTCAGACACCCCAATGCTCAACAATCAATCTTGCAATCTGGCTCCTAAAGTCATA
This sequence comes from Lissotriton vulgaris, assembly GCF_964263255.1. Classification (NCBI taxonomy): domain Eukaryota; kingdom Metazoa; phylum Chordata; class Amphibia; order Caudata; family Salamandridae; genus Lissotriton; species Lissotriton vulgaris. Next base: position 1,335,295,332 of record NC_141685.1, read on the forward strand.
GAGTTTGTGTACTTATAATTATATATTTAATGCATGAATATTTTAAGAGGCCTGAAGACCAACCCCAAGAGCATGCCATGCCGCTAAATGTAAACGTTTTGTTTACTAATGCCCTTCAAATAACATGAATCCATCCTCTCCATCTGAGCAACGCAAATATGTTACTTATTATATCTGCTGAAAGCCCATTTAGCGTACACATCTATGTTTATGTCTACATTTGCCATCAATTGCAGCGTACCTACAAAACAGAAAACACCAACCCCTTTTCTTCATACCTGTCATCAAAGATTTTATGGAAGGATTGAAAAGGATCATTCCACCTTGTGCACCCCTGGACCCCCATGGAATCTAAATATTGTGTTAAGAAGACTCATAAGCCCACTATTTGAGCCAATGCTCAAATGACAAACATAATTCGTAACATGGAAGGTTGCTTTCCTAGTAGCTATTTCCGCCATACGAAGAGTCCGCGAAATACATGCACTCACTATTGAAGAACCTTAGTTTCAAATAGTCCAAGACAAAGTGCATTTACACACAAATCCAAAGTTTCTACCAAAGATCATATCACCTTTCCATTTGAATTAAACTTTGAATTTACCTGTTTTCTTTCCAAAACCAGAAACAGTGCCAGAAAGAGCATTACGTACACTTGATGTCAAATGAGCTTTTCTGTACCATGTGACAAAAACAACTATTTATAGCCTTTTAAAAACCACGCAAAGGCAATGCTATCTCAATATTGGGAATAGCAATATGGATAGACAATGTAAACAAATTTGCTACACCAAGGCAAAACAAACACTAACAACTATGCTAAGTGCTCATTCAACAAGGAAAAAGGGAGCATCAATGGCCTATTTAGCAAATATTCTGCTAATTTGCATTTGTAAAGTGGCTGCATGGATAAACCCACACACTTTTATCAAACACTATTGTGTAGATGTGCAAACTAGACAACAAGCTCTAGTGGGACAAATAGTTCCACGCACATTATTTCAAGCAAACGCACCATCTCATGCCTAAAGCAAACGTGAAAGGGGTGCTGCTTTACAGTCTATGCATAGTATGTGTATCTGCAGCCAACACATGCTATGAATGGAGTATGTTTCTTAACCTGTAAGCATCTATATGTAGCGTGTAATGCTGTAGATTAACATGCACCCTTCTGACTACTGGCAGGTATTAGATGGTGGAACAAATACACACACATTCAGTATATTCAACAGCAAAGCTAACTTAGCAGACCATACACTCACTTCCTTTAGGCCATGGGGAAAATCATTATCTAACAAGGGGCCCTTGAGTATGCACAATACCTCGAGGAGGAGGAGATATGACGCACAACGCAGACCATAAAACTTCCTCAAGAAAAACAACTTGCAGAGTCCGTGCCCAACACTATATGGTAGGAGTGTGCATAGCATGTGAATCCGCAGCACCTCACGCTACAAATAGATGCTGACAGAGTAAGTAACATACTCTTTATCAGTTGACGCTCTTCGAGTCTCTGTTGGAGGACTTTTTTAAAAAAAAATTCTTGGACTTTCCTGAAAGATTGCCAGCCAACCCTTTGATACAGCAGTTCTTTCTTCCAGAGTCTTCCATGCTGGATAGAAATGCATTATTCTCATCCAAGTTTCAAAATTTGGGTGTTGACGGAAACCAAAGATGGTTTAAAGCAGAACAGTTATTTCTTCCTGTGGTGCTGAGGGTGATCCTTTTGCTAGCAAATGTTTCCTACGTAGTCCATTGCCTTCGGGATGTCACTTTGGATGTTAAATATCAGTCAACGCCTGTGATGCTTCAGAACCCCAGCATTGATTCAACCACCAGGAATTCTGATAAGTGAAGTACTTCAGTTTCAAGTATGATCAACCCTCTGCAGAAGGCATTTTAAAATTTCAGTTGTCCTAAAGCAAAATATAGAGACTTCAGAATTAAAATGCTTGTTGATTTCCTCCAATTCCTAAGCAGCTTTACTGTGGGCTCTAATTTTGAGAATTTGTTTCTTGTTTATAATTGTATATAATTTGCTACTTTACAGGTGAGGTATGTTAACTTTGCGTTCCTCACAAAGAGAAAAAACAGAATTTTGAAAATCTTGCATAAAGATATGCCCATTTGTTGACTGTCAAACCTACTTTTAAAGTAATTTTACTTTGCCATTTGGATGGTTAGCTTTGAGCTACTGATTAGCATTGACATGCGCAGACTTTAAGCTTTTGCTTTGATTCTAATATAGGGGGAAACTTCCTCAGAAAGGACTGTTCTTCTGTGTTGAATTCTTTATAGATTTATAAACTTGAATGTTTCCAGTGTGCAGAATTGGGATCCCCAGTACTGTATGTATTAAAAGTTAAGGTGTATTGACAGTAAATACCAAATTCAGTATGACCTGTTTGAACAACCCATCCCCCTTATTGTAAGACTAGAACTCCAGCCTATCGGGCCACATGACTTGGAACTCCACTTCCAACAGACGTTTCCATGACTCCTAATTTCTTATAATATGAAGTGAAAGAAGATTCTGTTAGAACTAAGCTCTGAATACATTATTTCCATTGGATATAGAAAGGTGGTTTACAGCTCTTTGGTGTCCACCATTTATTTAGTTATTTGCTGGTATTTGATAAGTGTGTTACACATCCTGTTTAGGGACTCTTGACTTTTTGGTAAGCAATTGAGGAGCTCTGAAGTTATGTTACACTGAGAACAGACATGATTTTATCCCCCAGAAGAAAATATTACACCAAGTTCAGGGGAACTGAATTTCATAAAAGGACACAATTAATCATAAATGCTCTCCCCCTATCTTCAAGTTAAATTTGAGAGTAGCAAATCACATTTTTTTCTAGATCTAATTGATCGGTAAGGGGTGTATCTCTTGCATATGCTGCCCACATATTTTGGGCCATGGGAAAAAAATGCGATACATAAAGCATGAGGATTTTAATATTGTCGTTTATTAGTCTGCCGCCTGTGAAGCTGCAGCAGTGAATTGAAGACAGGCCAACATTTTCTAGATGCATTGGGGTTCTATTTCATCTCTTTTTTACTGAGTACTGGAGCTGTTCCAGATCTTAAGGGTGGGCACTGGATAAGTAGAGGAGTTCTTTTCAGATTAACTGAATGTAAAATTCTTGTGTTGGTATCCTGTAAATGTATTATGGCACCGGGTCCTTTCGGGTGTGCGTTGGTCATCCAAAGGTTACACCTTTACAAATGTTCTTGCAAAATTTCAGAAAGACATTGTGGAAGAGCTTTAATTACCAGCGGTGTGGGTAAATCATGACCATTAAATAACGAAACTGTTTAACTGGCACATTTACAACCCTGTTCTACTCTTCTTTTTTATATTGTCCTGTAAGGGAAGTCCTTTCATTAGAGAGATGTCGATTTTATTAATAATGTTATTGTTGGATTGCTTCTTGTTCCGAAGTTTATTTTTTATTAACAAAGTAAATAACAAATGATGTGAGCAAATATGTTTTTAAACAAAACACATAAGCGCTGGGGTCGTAGAGTATATAGCTCGACACAAAAGCCTCCACTACCAGTCCCCACTGGTATAGGACGTTAGCATAAAAAGCTGTCATTGGCACGGAGGAAGTTAGACCCACTCGGTGAACAACCTTTACAACAAAACTTTTACAACGCACTACCATTACAGCGCGGGCATTACAACGCAAACCATTACAGCGCATTGTGCTGGGGGGCGCTCTAGGATGGGGAATAAGTTTAATTTTCTATCCAACACCTTCCCTAGTGTCCACGGGTACTGGAGTTGGAATAGAAAATTAAACTTTTCACTATCCAGCACCTCTAAGCGCTATGCGTTGTAAAGGTTTGCGATGTAAAAACCGCGTTGTAAAGGCATGCGTGGTAAAAGTATGTGTTGTAACGTCATACATCCGACCCGCTCCATTTAAGGCTCTGTCTACCCACCATTGCTGGATGGGTTTGGTGAATAATGCTAGAGGCTGGAATTGATTATTTGGAACCCACTAAACCAGAGGGATCATGGCATCTAAGGCTTTTTCTATGGTAGTGAACATGGAGGACATCATGAATGCAACAGACTGGTCCTCTGATATCGCCTTCAAGAAGTTTTAGTTAAAAATGTTGTGGATATAGCCTTTCTGTTGGTAATTAAGCTTTGAATTTGCATAGTCCTTACCTTCGGCACTGACATCTACCGAAATAAATCCTAGCTAAATTGAAAGAACGTTTCAGTTCTATTAAGTACACGGAGGCCAGGACTGTCCCACCCACGGTTTCTGATACCACCGGAGACCCTCTCTGTATTCTTTATAAAAATGCAGGTTTTAAAGAGGGGTTGCGTAGGAGTTCCAGACTTAGTACGAAAAGCAAAGTTGCTTCCTAGTGCAATTTATTTTACCATAATTAATGATTTTGCTCTATTTATGTTAGCCTCCCATTAGTATGAATTTGTTTTAAGCAAGCTGCTACTGATAAAAACCATTTGCAATAATTTGGCTTTGCTTGCGGTTCATTTGGTCATAGATAGCTAAGCTATTGTTTGTGAATAAAGCTTCATAAGGTAGTGTGGAAGAGAGGACATGTGAGGCTAACCACTATTATGAAGTGTCTGCATTTTTTCACTGCTTCTCTGTTACTTGTAAAATGCATCATACTGAAGATCCTTTGTAAGATATTTTTCTTGTCTCTACATAGCTAATGGTTTTATGTCCTTTTTACCCCACAGAGCTGACCTGACCTGGGAAAGACCTAATTAACAACGGTGTTGCAGGATGAAAAGATGGCAGCACAGCTTATTGCACCACCGGGCCCTGATAGTTTCAAAAAATTCACCCGCGAATCTCTGGCGACTATTGAAAAGCGCATTGCTGAGGAGAAGGCAAAGAAACCTCCAAAGCCAGACACCAGTCACCGAGATGATGATGATGACGAAAATAAACCAAAACCAAGCAGCGACCTGGAAGCGGGCAAAAACGTGCCATTTATTTATGGCGACGTCCCTTCAGAAATGCTTGCTACGCCAATTGAGGACTTGGACCCTTATTATTTAAACCAGAAAGTGAGTTTGCCAGAGAAAGCTCTCAGGGCTCTTGCCTGATTTTTCGCTTGCTTCTTTGATAGGAGAGGTTCACAAAGTATTGGTACAATCCTAAAACCTAGCCTGCCCATACAAGACACTTTTTGTCTTGAGTGGATATTCGTTTACATTCAGGCTTTACATTTTCATATGGTATTCATCAACAGTCTGATTTCAATGTTGACAAATGTGTGTTCATACAGAATTTGTGTCACATTTCTTCATATGCTTATTTGATAGAACTGGAATCTTGCCTGATATGAGGATAGCAGGCCATCGTCGAATATTTACAAGCTTACATCCTTCATCAAAAGTTTTGGGTCACATTTCAATTTACCTAAAATCTACACTACTTTTATTAATGGGGGGTTGGTGCATAAAGTTAAGAGATTCTTGTGTAGTGTTTGTATCCACAGCTTTCTACTAATACGTTTTTTAGTGAAGCTAGTTAATAACAGGTTTGAAAGGGCGGTTTATTGTTCTGCAGATATCTTTTTATTGATTAGGTCCCTGTTCAACCTCTTACATTTAATCCTCTGCTGGTTAGTTTTAAGTTAGTCTACTGAGTGGCAGAAAACATAGACTATAGAATGTACCCTTCTCTGCGGAAAGTGTAACATTGAATACAAAGCTATGGCTCCATTACATCTTACATCCCACTTTTGCTCATTGTTTAAGACCTCCTGAGTCAAGTCAAGTCAATTAAGCTTTATTCGATTTTAAAATAACAAAATCATAAAAGCGAACATTTAAAAGCCAATGTTAAAAGAAATATATACATTTAAAAATTAGCAATATAAAAGGAAATACTATAATACAATTCATACAGGACCAAAAGTTATCCAGGGAATCACTCCACACAGTTCATTTTGTGTAACCAATGTCAAGGATAAGAGTGATGGAACATATGTATATGCATATTCAATTTAAAATATTTACAGTTTCATTATACACTATGTACAATTTTTCAGGTCACTTGCTAATATAGGAAAAATTCTATGGCCATGTACATTATATAGTGTTCCGAAATCTAATAAGATGTTTTAAAAAAGAGGATACTGCCTTGATAACATATTCATTCTCTAGCTGTTTTAACTTGAGGAATGCCACTCTGCAGCTACGTAGCCCCCAGGCCTTTAATATGGGTTTCAAAAATCTCTTCCTCGGTATCAGATAAAACTTGCAAAACAATACACAGTGAATATTTGACTGGTATGAGGTATTGTCACATGGACCTCGTGAGTCTTTATTAAATAGTAGATTTTGGATTGGCACACCATTTTCTTCTATGCTGACAGCCCTGCCTTCCTAAACGTTTTCCTTACAAGGAATATGTTCAAAATGCTGACAAACATAAAATGCAATTATGTGCCTGTACAAATCTGACAAAAAGTTCAATAGATAACCCTCTGGCAGTCTCCTCTAGAGATTTTATGTTGCAGTATCTGAAGGTAGGCACACATTCATTCACAGGCTAGGTGTCTCAATGTACAAGATTGATTTAAGCATTGATAAAGCCTGTAAGTTTGTTTTCATTTGTGAGACCAAGCACATGGTGTTGTCAGATTTATATTTCAGCAGCAGCCTGGCGGCATGAGCGAAACCTGGTACACTGAAATTTTATGAGAAATGGACATCTTAATGTAGTTGCTGTGGGTGCCAAAGTCACTTCTCTAATGGCAAACTATTACAGTAACTTCACTTTAGCAGTGCAATGGCATTAATATGTTGTGCTGTAAAGTGAACCAACGTGCCTTGTATTGAAATTTAAATAACAAAAAGGACTGCCTTTTTGTGTGCTGTGCTTGGATGAGAGAGAATTGACTAGCTCAGTGTTTCCAGATGTAAAGTTTTTCCTCATGCATTGCAGTGGAAGCACTTTCTAGGAGGTGGAAGGATGCACCAAAACAGCTAATATGCTGAAGTTTGAGATGTATATTCTTCTGGGCTGATCCAAGATTTGAAAAATGCAGTTTCAGAGCAGTGGCTGAAGAAGGTTGACCCAAACAATTCAGTGATTTAAGGGATTAACCCAAATCCCAATATATGTGTGTTGTAAACACTTAGTCAGCTGACAACTGTGCTGTCAAGTCAGACCTAAAAAGGAACACCTTTTATGTTCACATTAATTTTTCCCTTAATTATTTTGTACTGAACTTTGAACTGAACTGAACTGCGCAACCGACCAGATAGGAGTATTAGATTAATTTTATTTTTATATGGGTTTTTACTTAGGGCAGACTTAGGACCTGAGACAGCTGGATGCTGTACATAGATTAGGAAGATGCATTTCAGAGTATCAACATTACCAATTCACAGACTAACTTTTACGAAAGTAATAGGGCATATCTGAGGTAGACATGGTGACATAACAGCAAGACACGTGTACATTACAGAAGCAGATGGTGTAATCAAGTCCAGAGGTAAAGGGAGGGGAGTGAGAAGAGAACTATGTTGAGTTCTTTCCTGAAGGTCAGGAAGGAGACTGCCAATCACAGTGGATTGTAAAGTCATTTTAGAGGATCAGTCAAATAAGGGAAATACTTGTCCTCTTGTGTTCTCTCTACTTGCTGTGTAAATTTTACGTATGATCCGTTTAGCTCAGCAGGGGTCTGTCCAGGATAATGTTCAGTGGTTCTAATTTTTCAAGTGTTTTCATATCGTTAATGTGGTGAACCAAGTACCTACAGGTGCATAAAACCTTTTGTGAACCTGGCCAGCATAAATATATTTTTATGCCTAGATTTTAAAGCTGTAAATATTTGCTTAACTGTTCTCTCAACTTTTCGTGGCTCATAGCCTTGAGACAGAGAAGTTATTTTACTTTATGTTACACATATATATATATATATATATATATATATATATATATATATATATATATATATATATATATATATATATATATATATATATATATATATATATATATATATATATATATATATATATATATATATATATATATATATATATATATATATATTGGTAATATTATAGTCTCTGAACAGCCCGTATGTTAGGGACTGATGTTTCTGCAGTTTCTGGAGGAATTAGGGATTACCTGGAATTGTTCTTGTGAGTACTGTAGTTTATCATAAATGCCCATAACCTTCGGTACCGGTGCATATCAGTAGTTAGCCAAGACTAATAACTAGACTTACTTATGTTATGATGGTTGAGAAGCCAAGACCGTAGGAAGTTGAATAGGTTTGGAATGTAGATTTAAAATGGCAGGGTAGGGCAGGTTTTGAAAAATTATTGGGACGCTTTGCATAATATCACCATTGAACCCTGTTTCACCACAACAAGTGAAGTAGAAGACATAGCTTTATCTTCATCTCGGATACAGAGGTACAATGCTTCCCGAGTAGTAAGTTCCCTGGGAGTTGTTAACATTTCTTATATAAATATTTTTATGAAACATTTTCATTTATAATAGTTTAAAGGAGCAAAATGCATTTACGTGGTTTCCATTAATTTAAGAGCCAAGCACTCTGGGTACATAAATAAGTTATTAGTGTTTCTGATTACTCCCACATTAATATGAGGTTTATGCTATTAGGTTTGTAAAGCGCACTAATGCCATTAGGAAGTGATAACAAAGGATTTTTACTTGCTTTGCAGCAAACGCTTGAGTCTCAGTCATGCCCCTGAAGTGGGAGGGAAACTCCTGCCATCAGATGCAGACTCGGACCTTCGTTTTCTGAACCCAGCATCATCCCAGGGATGTCAGCTCTGGGTTGTTTCTTGTGCATTGCTGATAACCACTGTCACCTTCGGACGCGGTTTAATATCTGAAGGTGCTCCAAACTGTGTAGGACCTAACCCTGGAGTCTGTAACACTGTTTCACTTTCTTTGCATCTCCTGCAAATTTAAAACCCCTTGATTTTCCCGCATTCCAATGGATGCATTTCTGTAGGATTTTTTATTAGAATATGTATCAGGCACCCTGGCTCACTCCACATTCGGAGGAGAGTATGAAGAGAGGTGTAGTGAGCCTAGCACGCAATCCTTGTTTTTATTAATAGTCGTTGTTGAATGTTTGATGCCGTGCCTCATAATGAGAGCTCTTTCTCATCCTCTATGTCTACAGTTTTACCTCTACCCATCTCCCTCAGTTTCTTCCTGAGTGTGCACCATGTTATTCATACTTGGCATGAGGCATCCTCCTCTCTCATTCCTCAAGAGGCGGGGATCTCTTTGTTGGTTACAAGTCTAGTTACTTGTAAAAATCTTTTTTGCCTCGTCCTTTCCATTTGCTAAGCTTATGCGGGATTGTTGTGGCATTAAGACACAATTGCCATGTCACTGAATGTGTGCAGGAGCTGACCCCCTTAAACTTTTTCTTTTGTTTGGGGAGACATCACCATGAGCAAGCCTACACTGTGTATGCTACCATTGGTACTAGACCCTCTGCAAATGCCTGGGTTGCATGCACATTAAGGGTGCACATATCTGATCAAAACATTGGCTTTTATCATTTGGGATAAGAGGTATGATATAAGTACAGGCTCTTGTGTAAGTGGTGCAGTACCAAGCACTGCTGCTAGTGAGGTAGTGATTTACTCAAGGGCCTTTTCTCTTCCAGTGTGGAGATAACTCTTGTTGGCCTTACACGAGTAGTGTAAATACACCCAGATGAGTTCAGAGCACCATTTTGCTTGACCATTTCCCCACAGTATCAGACACCTTATTTCAGGATTATCTGTTGATGCCGTGTTCATGGAATGACTATCAATTACTCTGGAACAGAGGTTTTTGAGGGACCGCCTCCTCCTCTAGGCGTCTCTGCTTCACCATTGGGCATAAAGAGCCATAGGATTGAGTCAGTCTTCCCTCTTAGGTGTGGTGTAATAGGACTGATGCACTGAGAGATCAGTCAAGTTGCCATTCCTTGGTGTGGGTAAGGACTTGGTCTCAATTCTCTCCAATGACATTGAATCATTGCACTGGGGAGAAGAGCCCAGCTCATTTTGTGGGTGGTCTCTGACTGAGTCCAAAATTGATTGGGTTGTTTCTTCTCCTGTGCCCACTGTCGCCTGTGGGTAAGTTGAGCGCTTGCTCTCTGCAGGTAAATTTTGAGTGGGAGATGACCGGCAGCAGAACATGACACCAGCATCCACCAGTGTTTGAACACATTATCTTTCCCACCAACACCGAAACACAGGAGGCAAATCATGCCTACTTACTCAGGCACTCCCCCCTACTAAACTGTCTATCATACCAGCCAGCTGTAGCAGTTTTATTTCTAGGTTACTCTGGCAGTGGAAGGGCATCATCATCTCGAATGAAGGCGTGGCACCAACCTCACAGGTGCAACCAAAGATTTTGGGTTCTCACTGGTCTCAAGCTGTACTGACATAGTCTCTTTCAGGATTCATTTGCTTTTTCCCTATCATTTCCTGAAAGGGAAAGTCCATGGTGGACTGGTGAGACTTGTCTCTCCCTCTCGATCAGGAGCAGCTTCATCAAAACATTGCCCAACCCATCCCAACTCTGTTGGAGCTAATTGCAGTACCATGGCCATGTGCTGTTCTCCATGTTTAGTTCAGACCCCTACTCCTTGGGTGCTCTAAATGTGAAGCAACATGCCTGGCATTGACTCCAGTCATTAATAGTTGACTTATGTGCCGCCTGTGCAGCTCCTTCCATCCCGGGTGACGCTCCTGATGCCCCGGAATCGACACCAAGCTGCGTTCTACCTATCATCTGGCTGGTTCTCCCTCCAGCACGGCCCCCAGGAATTGAAATGATTCAAATGGGTTCATCTACGAGGGCTCTCCACAGGAAGGAGCCCTTGTGCATCCAGACGGCAGTTTTTGAAACGAAAATGACCTGCACTCCATAAGTAAATTCATTTCATTATAGATGATGTTTATGACAAAATCTGCCGAAGCCATGGCAATCCTACGTAATATCGATGGAAGGTGCACTCTTGCATCCTTTTTCTTTATTTTTTTTTTCCCACCTAACACTGACCCCCACTTCAAGCGATTAAGCCACAGGTTCTCCATGTGTTTTGGGAGATTTGGAGGAAGCCATTCTCCGAACTAACAATCTCAAACTATGTAGGCTAAACAGTATCTGGCTCCTAAAGACAGCCTTGTCTTTGTCTCTAGAAACGCTTCAGTTCAGTCTGTTTTAGTAATGGCTGCCTACCTAAAGCGCAACGCATCATCTTTCCAGGCAAACAGGGAGCCAAACTCTCTCAACATACAATTGTAGTAGACTCTCTCTCAGACAGCTCAAGTCCATACCATTCTGGTCAGCTTTGGACTGCATCCTGTGGCTTGTGTTTTGCTGGACCTTCACCATGTTCTTAGACTATTCTTGTGGGAGCATAGACATGTGATAAGCCTAGCCAAACACAAACTGCTAATGTCCAGGGACTTAATAAAAACTGTTGCCAGACACATGAAAGGTCATGTGGGAGGAGAACGATTTGAGGATGTGTCCACAATAAGTTTGTGATGTCAGAGTGTGTTGTAGGACAAACTGTTCCAAGTTTCAAATGCTGCAGAGGTCTATGTGATGAGGAGACGGGTAATCTCATTGCTGGTGAAAAGGAGGGTCCATCACCTGCATCATAGCTGTCTGTGTCTTGATTGGACTGTGGTTTTAGTCCTGACGTGTGCTCATGGAGGTTTTCTTCTGTAGCTCGGTTACAGCTTTCTTTGTAGTACCTATTCAAGGGGTGTATAAGTTAACATTGGCTTTTATTTTAATAGAGGAACTACATGCCCAGGATTTAGGGTGTTAGTTAAGATGCCTTTTTCAGTGAAGCATTAGCTTTATTTAGCAATGAATATGTGATTTTCCAATGGTGAGTTTGCCTATTAATAATGGGGTGATATTAGGATCATAGGACACAATCCTGAGAAAGATCAGGATTGAGGGGAAGAGATGATGTATATCCATTTGGGTGCCTTGTGGGATCAAAATGTTTGGGTGCAAGTGATGAGACCGTTTTCTAAATAAACTTTTTGATCTAATCTATTTTCTTTTGGGAGGAAAGGTTGATTGCTTAGCAATTGTCTGAAATGTGCTAATGGAGGAAATGGAGCAGGATTGACCTAATATGCGAGTGCTGTTCTTGTTGATACAATGCTAGTTTAGTGCTGTAGGTGTTTTTTTTATTTTCCTGAGTTAAATTTCTGTGCATAGAGTGGAGATTTTTCATGGCCTCCAGATCTTACAGGAGCTTTGTTCTTCTCCTTTTCCCTTGCCATTGGAATGTGTGTTTATTGTCTGAGATCAAGGATGCAGTGTCCCAGGGTGCTAAGGCTTGGGTTTTGTAGAATGGGCCTTAAAGGAAGCATGGGTATTTATATGGATATTGAGCATAGGCTTTAGCGTATTGAGCTGAGAGTTGAGAGGTACATGTGGGGCTGATGTAGGGGTTATTGTGGTCAGGTCTCGCTGTAAAGTGTCAGCCTGGCAGTTTCTGAATAGGTGCGTCGGTTGCATAGTGTGCTTTGGCTAACCACTGTCCAGGAGTATGTGAGTTTAAGGGCATGATTGTGTAGCATGTCTAAGTCAAGGAATGATGGTGGGTGGGGATGAGATAATAGGGTCAAAAGTATTGCCTAAAATGATTTATGTGTTGTTTCTGGTTGTGTTCATTGGTTTGATGGTACGTTTATTATTGTTATACTCCAAGGAGGTTGAAATGTCTGATAAAGATATTTACAGAGTTGCTGATTTTGGCTACGGTAATAGGGAAGCTATTTTATTAGACTTTCTTTTGCTTTTTGGTTTAAGGCTTATAGTTTAGTGGTGCTGACTTGTGGTTGCTCCCGATAGTCCCCATGGGTGGCCTTGTTTGGCCGATGATTGGCTGCTTCATGTTATTTGTGCTGGCGATGAATTTATTCCTTGTCTTTCCTATTGCATGGACTTCTTGTTCGAGGAACCTCCAGTTGCTTTTCGATTCATTCCTTCTGGTGAGTTGGGCTCCTTTGATTTCCACATACAAGCGCATTTTGGTATCCTCTTTTTGTTGCTGGCAGCAGCTTGAACTTTCCTCTACAATCCCTGAAGTCCAGTTCCAATCCCATCTGACTGCATGGGATGGAAAAGTACTTTGGAAATAGAGAGTATCTAGGGGGAGGGTGGGCTCTTGCACCTGATAGGAGGTTGACAGGAAAAAACAGGCACAGACAACAGAGTGGTATGACGGTGGCATGTCCATTGCGTGAATGTATACAAAGTGCATTTATGGCACGACCAAGCTACAAATGCCAAAAGCTCTGCTAAACTGGTTCCAGCCCAAGCATTCTCATGTCACCCTAAGATAGTTTTATTTTTATAGACTACAAAAGGTGTCTCACCAGGCTATGAAGGTGGTCCAGCTCTAATAAGTGGATCATTTGTGAATGAGCACTTGCATATAACTACCAACTGAGTGGATATTGGGAAAGAAGTAAAAACTAATCCTGGGCAAAGCACTACGCTACGCTCGTGTAGTTTGCGCTACTTCGCACTACGCAAATTGCACGTAGTACAGTGCAAACACGCGTAGCGAAGTAGTAATTTTTTGCTTGCTCGCGGTCCTCAACGTCAAGTTGGCGACTGCGAGCAAGCAAAATGACATCCCAGCGAGACTTTTTCCTCAATAGCGATCGGCAACATCAAGTTGCCGATTGCGAGCATGGAAAATAAACCTCCCGGTGAGATTCTCAACGCGGGGAGGTCAGGTTTCTCATTGCCAGTGGTCGCGTATGCTCACGACTGCTCGCGATAAGAAACTACCAGTCCGCATTGAGAAAGCTGCAGCTCGAGTAGAAATCTACTCGAGCGGCAGAAAACGACCGTATGCACAGTGCAAGATGCAGTGTTCACTGATTTCACAGTGCGGACAAGCATCTGGCACTCTGCAATCTGTGCGAACAGCATTTAGCAGAGTGCACTACACAGTTCAAGTAGCTCGCGTAGTGCCCTTTGCGTAGATACGCGTAGCACTACTTCACGGACTACGCCCAGGGTTAGTAAAAACCCTCCCTCTTATTACAGCATTACTGGTTCTATTAGTGTGGTTGCTGAAGTCCTTCGACCACCCAATTTTGGAAAGAGTGAATCACAGAGTTATTTAAAGACTCAGCAAAAGGATGATTCTGACTTGAACTCCTATAATCTTTTTATTGATTGATTTGACAAATACAGGGACAGCTACTATTCTATCAATGCACACACCTCATTAAACGTATAGCATTAGAGAAGTCAAGTCCTCTTAGCAAGAGGCAAGATTTTGTTGATGTTACAGTTGGAAGCATTGTTTAACTATCTTGATGCTTCTATTGCAGCAATTAACTGACAGTCAGAAACGCTGAAAACATGTGGACCTATTGCATGTCCAGGTAACTTTAGTTTCTTCCATAGACAGCAGACTGAATTAGTAGGCCAATCTTTTTTTAATTGGGGAAGAATCCAAACTGCTCTCCTGAATTTATTTATTAATCCAGTGTTTTGTATACCGCGAACACGACCCGTGAGGGTATCAGAGCGCTTTACAGCAGTTAGTAGGTAATTACATTAATTACAAGAATTAACAAAAACAAGTTAGATACAAAATGGATCATGCAAACATGAAAGATGAGTCGACAATCCTGCTAGCGTTTAAATTCGAGATAATGCAGGTCACTAGGCTGCTGAAAATGCAGAGGCACTGAGAGAGATTAGGGCAGGAATTTGCCCATTAGGAAGGTCTTCACTTCCATTTTGAAAATTGATTAGGCAGTTATTCTTCTGATGTAAGGCAACAGTGAGTTCCAGATTCTGGAGGCAGCCCCAGGGAAAGCTCTGTTGTATGATTTCTTCTTCTGGAAGAGGGGTGGTTTCAACACAAAATCCCTGGCACAATGAGAGTGCCTGTCTCCTCCGGAGACAACAATTTTCTTAGCAAGGTGCGCAGGAGACTTGGAGTGTACAGCTTTATGAGTGATACAGGCCAATTTCAGTTGGATTCTAGCTTCGACAGTAGCCAGTTCAGCGCCTTTAAGTGCGGCGAGATATGGTTGCATTTTTTTGAGCCGGTTAGGAGTCTTGCATCTGCTTTGAGACAGGCTTTTAGGGGAGCTGTAGAGATCTTTGGTAGGCCGGATAAGGTTGAGCATCCGCAGTGTGATTCCTAGTGATTTGGCTGAGTCCACTATGGTCGGGGTGCAGTTCAGGGCGGTAATCGAGTTGGTTCATTCAAGTATGTCGGGGGAGCTTTTCAGAAGGGAGAGCAGCAAAAACTCGGTTTTCTGCGTATTGAATTTGAGCTGGTTGCTGACAAGCCAGTGAACAGTTTGTTTCAGAGCGTCATTCATCATTTAGATCTACTCTAGAGAAGAGATTTTGATGTAGACCTGGGTGTCATCAGCGTACATGTATGAAAAGATGTTGGCGTTGTGAAGGATTTTAGCTAATGGTTCGAGATAGAGGTTAAAGAGTGTCGGGAAGAGAGTTGACCCTTGGGGGACGCTAATCGTAATCAGGGAAGTGGAGGATAGAATGTGATTAATTAAGAATCTCTGGGAGCGATTCTGTAGGCAGGATTTGAACCATTTGAGAACGGTTTCCCCTAGGCCCATCCTGAGTTCCTGAGTCCCAGATGTTCTAGAACCTTTTCATGATTGACTGTGTTGAACGCCGAGGACAGATCCAACAGAGTTACAAGACATATTTTGCCTTGGTCTAGGGCTCGGAGGTCATCATCTACTATGTGGAGAATAGGAGTTTCAGTGCTGTGGGCTTGTCTGAAACCAGGTTGCCACTCATCTAGCAAGTTGAAAGTGGCGATGTGTAGGCTAAGTTGTTGTTGCACGCATTTCTCAAGTAGTTTCGCAAGTAGAGGAATGTTAGATATTGGTTCGAAATTGTCTGGTTCAGTATAGTTTAGCGAGGGTTTTTTTAGAATAGGGATGACTTGTCCCATTTTTAATGAGTCTGGTATAGACCCTTGCATTAGGGAAGCATTGATTATTGCAGTCCAGATGGGTATGATGAGATGATTGGCTGCAGATAAACAGTTGGATGGAAGCGGGTCAATGAAGTGGTTGTTTTAGTTTAATGGATGATAGAATTTTTGCTATGCTATGCTTGTCTTAAAGGTTGAAGATAATCCAGTGTGCTAGGTTTTTGGGTAACATCTGTGGGGAGTGTGTAGCACCATTTTGAAGAGTCCCCACGGACTGTGGGAGGACTGTAGCGGCAGAGAACAACTCATTACCCAGGGAGTTGATCTTAGCCGAGAAGAAGGAGGAGAACTCATTAGAGCTTATTAGGGATTTGGTTGTCTCTTCAGAGGTTTTAGCCATATTATTCGATTATTTTATCAATTGAAAGAGCTTGCGAGGTCTGTTCTTAGCGTTTTCAAGTTCTGCTCTGAAGAATTCTTTTTTTTAAATTGCGAATGCTCTTATTGTATGCATTTTTGGTCTTTCTAAGAAGTTTTAGTTGGGGGAAGGAGGGGTGTTATCTCCAATTCCTTTCTATTAGCCGAAGATTTCTCCTCTCGGTGTTTAGGGCCCCATTGAACCAGGGATTTTTGTCTTTGGTCTGAACTCCTTTTAGTTTAGGCGGGGCCAGTGAGTCAATTATATCCGACATTGTTGAGTTGTAGTGGTCAGTAAGTTCATCGACCGTAGATAGATTGGTGGCAGGGGTGAGATCCATCTTGCATCGCGCTACCAGCTTCTCGGAGTCTAGGCTTTTGGTGTCCCGGATCCATACTTTCGGTTTCACTGGTTGCACTGATCTTTTCTTGGGTATTTGGAAGGAAATAGCATGTTGGTCTGACCAGTCGCAAGGAGCAACTGAAGTTAGCCTGACCGCCGTATCCTTTGAGATGATCCAGTCCAGTGTGGCTCCTTTCAAGTGTGTGGGTAGAGTGCAAGCTTGGGTAAGTGATTGGTAATCCAGGAAGTCTTTAAGGATGTTGACGTGAGCGTCATTGAGGTAATTCCAATGGAGGTTAAAGTCTTTTAGGTATATATCATTGGTGTGTTGGGAGGCATTTGTTACAATGATTTCCATGAGGTGGTCAGTGAATGGGTCATTTTTACCTGGGGGGTGATAGAAGGTGTGCAGTTTTGCATAGTTGGCTTGAGTCGTTACCTATGGAGAGTGCAAGGTATTTGCAGGAGTCACGAGGGTCAGAGCGGAACTGCGTAATGGAGAGGTCGGTGCGAGGGATGCAAGCGGTACCTCTCCCTCTTTTAATCTTTCATTGTTCCCCAGTATGGTAAATTTTTGTTTCTCTTCTCTTCATGTTTCCTCCTTGGTTAGTAGACTTAAAGACAAGTCCTTACATGGTTTGGAAAGTCAATTGTACAACGAAGGAATGTCGTCAAGTAAAGGTTTAACATCCAAGGCAGTCAGTCTCGTATTAAGAATGTGGACCACTTTTTGTCAAGCTGCTGCTTTTTGGGTAAATTCTGTGGATGATGGGAGTCAGACGCAATCCAGTATTGGTCAATTTTCAGTCTCTTAAGGTCTTCTTCTAAAGAGGACATGGACTTGCCAGTAATAAAACAGCAGATTCCTCATTCCAATTCACAGAATCAAATCAAGAATCATGTCAAAATATGAAAAGATTTTAAACAATAAATAAAGCACAAAAGCATATTTAGGTATTCAAGAATGAACCAAGAGCAATATTGGACCATTCTTGCATCACCTTATCTATCTCTGACCAGGCTCCCCATAAAAAACAACCCCTTTGGAGATTTAATGAAGTCATCGCGTCGGAAACAAATAGACAAATAATTGAAGATGTGATTAGTAATTTTCTTAATGAAAATAAACTAGGTGACACCTCTGTACTCGCGCAATGGGAGGCAGTCAAAAGTACACTTAGAGGAGACATCCTCAAAATAAGAGCCGCCATGAATAAAGAAGCTAATAGCAATCTCCTGAGACTAGAAAAAGAAATCACAGAACTTGAGAAAAAACTTATCTCCTCAAGAGATAGCCCAATTCAAAAACGAAATAGTGAAGAAGAAATACGAGCATAATAAAATCATAAGCTCCAGAGCAGGGGTGTGGATTAAGAAACAAATAAGTATCAGACTCTGTGAATCCAACAAAGGTGGGAAGACTTTAGCCTCTTACTTGGAATTCAAACTACCAGCCCAAACAAAATAGCGGAAATATTTAAAGAATTCTGTAAAAATGTATATGAAAAAAAATTCAGAGTTGAATGCCTCTAAAGCCAAAGCTACCTGAGTAAATGCAAACTGCTGACTCTATCCGAACAAGATACAATATCAATCAATGTATCAATAACCTCAGAAAAAATCGTCAACACAATTAAAAAACTTAAAACAGGGGCAACTCCTGGCCCAGATGGGTATAATTCCACATTTTTAAAAAACATTTGCTACACCTCTAATTCCTCCTCTTTTGACCCTGTTCAATCATTTTGCCAACACAGACCAGGTCACAGGAACCCCAGTAGAAGCAATCATCACAGTAATACCCAAGGATGGGAAAGAGCCTTTACAGCCTAAAAATTACAGACCAATCTCGCTAATAAATTTAGAATGTAAGATATATGCAATGATCATTGCTAATCGACTACAGAAACACATTACCAAACTTATACATCCCTCTCAAGTGGTTTTTTTTACAAAGAATGCTCTCAAGCGACAATACACAAATCCTGTGCCATACCTTAGAGAAGCCCAAATTAACATAATCCTCTACAGTAGCGATCACTTGGGATGCTGAGAAGGTGTTCAACAAAGTTGATTGGACATACCTAAGAGCAACACTTGAAAAAATACAATGTTTGCGAGGATCTAATCCGCATGATAATAGCCCTGTGCTACAAACCGTCCTCTAGAGTAAGAGCTCGCGGCAGTATTTCCTCACCTTTTTACCTAAAACAAGATACCAAACAGAGCTGCCTTCTCTCACTCTCCCTATTTCTGTTAGCTATAGAACCCTTCTTATATTAGCTAAGGGAAAATAAAGACATCTCAGGTATCCGTTTCAGTGCATGCACAATAAAGATCACTGCATACGCAGATGACATATTGGTTATTTCGAAAAATGCAGACACGGCTATTTATTTATTTAATTTTTGATTTATAAAGCGCCTGAATCACCCCATCAGGGGTATCTCCGCGCTCTTACTGCTGTAACCAACTGGGGAGGGACTACTTAGAACAATAGCATTTTCAGCAGCTTTCTAAATACCAGGAAGCCAGTGCAAAGGCGTAGGTGGATAGGAAGTTGGTTCCAATAAAGGGGAGCTAGATGGAAGAAAGCTTTGCCACTCATGCAAGCTTTTTTAAAGCGTGGGATGTGCATAAGTGCTTTGGACCCTGACCGGAGGGACCTGGATGGCTGGTATCTGATGAATTTGTCTGATAGATAGCTGGGACCCAGGTCATTTAAAGATTTGTAAGCAATGCAGCATATCTTGAATGTAATCCTCTTCTGAACCGGGAGCCAGTGGAGCTTTTGAAGTAGGGGAAGAGAAGCTGTTATAGGAGGGGCATTGGCAACTAGGCGGGCCGCAGTGTTCTGGACAACCTGCAATTTATTCAAGGAACCTTCTTTGGCTGAAATCAGCAGAGCATTGCAGTAGTCCAGGCAGCTTAGCACTAATGTCTGCATCAAAGTTTTCCGGGTGGAGAAAGGTAAGAAAGGGAAATCTCTACGCTCGGAGACTAAGTGTGTGGAAGCAAGCCCCAGCCATAGTGGTGGCGTGCTCCTCTAGTGTTAGTTTTTTATCTATACGAACTCCTAGATTTTTAACCACCTGTTTTGGGATTGGAGCAGAACCTAGTTCCTCTGGCCACCTTCCAGGGGACCACTATGTCACAGCTTCTCTGAACAACATTATCTCTGATTTTCCTGCGTTGAGCAGGAGGAAGTTATCTCTCATCCAGTCAGCGATGACCCGCAAACCCTCTGTAAAGGTGGCCTGAGTGTTAGAGTTAGTTTTGTCAAAGGAGAGTAGAAGCTGAGTGTCATCAACATAGGAAATAGGACAGAATCCTAATTTCTTCAGTAGTCTCGCCAAGGGAGCGACATAAATGTTAAATAAAGTAGGGCTCAAACAGAAGGCGTGCGGTACTCCCTAGGTCACTTTTGTGGTCTGGGAAGGAAAAGGGCTCAAGTTAATACTGTGGGTTCTATCCGCCAGGAAATTGGACAACCATTTGAAAGCATTCCCTTGGAGGCCACTGTCCCTAAGTCTCCTGAGAAGGGTCTGGTGAGAGATGGTATCGAAGGTTGCAGATAGGTCAAGCAGAACCAGAAGTGCTGCTTGATCATTATCTAGGGACATTCTGATGTTATCAGTAACTGCCATCAGTGCAGACTCAGTACTATGTCTGGGTCAAAACCCAGACTAATGGCTAGATGTAGGTAATTTATATTAACTGATTCCTAAATACCAAATTTTACCGATTCAGTATTTGATAATCGGTAAATAGAATGTAGGTAGAAAATCTGTACATTTTACCGATTCAGTAATATTCGTTATTACCGATTCGGTATTTACCGAATCGGTAATAATGAATGGCTTCACATTCATTCCTATGGGCCTGGATTCGGTATTTAAGAATCGGTAAATAGAATGTAGGTAGAAAATCGGTAAATTTGACCGATTCAGTAATATTCGTTATTACCGATTCGGTATTTACCGACTCGGTAATAAGGAATTCCTTTCCATTCATTCCTATGGGCCTGGAGGCCCATAGGAATGCATGGGAAGCCATTCACTATTAACGATTCGGTAAATACCGAATCGGTAATAGGGGGAGCATATTCAAGGGTGGCAGGGTGTCACATTGACACCCTGTTGCACCCCTGAATCGTGCATGTGTGCACATGTGGCACACATACATGCTGTAAGGGCATGTATGTCTGCTACATGGCACTTTTAAAAAAGCACAAAATTGCTTTTTTAAAGGTATTCGGTATTTACCACCAACTTGTAGTTGGTGGTAAATAATGAATCCTTAAACCAAAAATGCACTCACTTGAGTGCTCCCTACATAGGATTTAAGGATTCAGTAATTTACTGATTGCTTAAATTAAGGAATCGCCATTTTACCGATTCCTTGAACTAACGAATTGGTAAATTACTGAATCCTTAAATCCAGCCTCCTACATCGCAAAGGGCTAAATACCGGTCGGTAACGGGAAATTTACTGAACTTCGGCCGTTAGCGACCGGTATTAGCCCACCTACACCTATCCCTAAGAGGGATGAAGGCAGTTTGAATCTTCGACAAATTCAGACAGGTGCTTAATAATGTGCTTTTCTAGGAGTTTGCTCTGTAAAGGGAGCAGGGAGATGGGACGATAGTTGGATGCAGCGTCCAAGGGGTCTTTAAGATTCTGACGTTGAAAGATGCTAAGCGTTCCTCCACACTATCGGAATCAGAATTCTGTGGTGGTATGAAAAGGTCTTGAAACTGGTTAAGAGTGAGTTTATGCCACTATCTGTACCACCTTTTAGGAGTGAATTAGGAACAGTATGTTCCTTAGCGCCACTGATTTGAAATTCGATCAATGAATGATCTGACCAAGTCAGAGGGCAGGTTGCTCCACAAGAAATGTTGGGAGAGTTAGTTTAAATTAGATCAAACGTATGCCCTGCCGAGTGAGTGGGGCCATTGTTGATCTTGATTAATTCAAGTGTGGACAGATCTGTCAGTAGTGAAGATGCCTCTTGTTTAGCAGTATTTTCACAATGCATATTAAATCTCCTAATAGTAAGAAGTTTCTAGACGAGATGACATGCGGGGAAATAAGTTCCATCAGTTGTGCGGCAAAGTTAGAGAGTGCTCCCGGAGGTCTATACAAGAGATCCTTTCCAGCTGAGTTGAGGATGTAGGTCAATTCTAAAGACTAGAGTTTCCATTATGTTGTTACATAATTGGTCTAGGATGGCAATTCTGATGGGGGTCTTTTTAGATAATAGCTATTCTCTAGATATTAGCTTTTCCCCCACCCGCCGTGTGGGGTTCATCTAATAATTGAATGCGATAGCCTTCTGGGAGAGCCATCACAATTGCAGGGTTAGAGCAGGGTTTAGTGCAGGTCTCTGCCAAAAATCCTATGTGAGGGAGGTTGGTGGAGAGCAGATCCCAGATATTGACTGCGTGTTTGGGGAGAGATCTAACATTAACCAAAAAGCAGTTCCAGCCTATGTTGTTATATGTGTACTGGGGAGAGCCTTCCTTTCCATTGGTATAGTGGGGTTGGCATTTTTCCTGGTTAGGTGGAATTATTTTAGCCTGGGGCGGTTCTGGTTCCATGCACTGGAATCTACAGGACCTGCATACAAAGGGTCCTTCAATCATTGCGGGTATAGTACATGTATTATCAGGGTGTCTGGAGAAGTAGCTATGTTTAATCCTTAGTAGCTCATGGCTAGTGTAGGAGTGAAGGTCGCTAGCTCTCCTAGTTGGAACCGGGGAAAAACGGGAAGGGGTTCCTGCTTTGGCGCACCTGCTGTGCGTGTCCCCTGCACGTCAAGACAGGCATCGGTTTTATGGGGCGAGGTGGGCAGCTAGACTGCTGACCTCCGATCCGGTTTCTACCGAAAGTCCCTAAAATCACTTCCGGTGCGCGTTAGCTTCCTCCACAGAATCGGATCAATCCGCGGTGGACCAGGGAAGCATGCAATGAGAAACAGTGCACAGCGTTACAGGTGAGAGGAGTCTGAGTCATTCAAATGATAAAACAGTTCAAATCAATTGGAGTTAAAATGGAATAGAGTGAACACGAAAATACATAATTATCAAGGAGCCCTTTACCAGGCACTCCACAAGCTGCAGTACCGACAGTACTGATTTGTGTCACCTTAGTTGCCTCTAGCGTGTCCGCTGCACGTCGAGGCAGGCATCGGTTTTATGGGGCGAGGTGGGCAGTTAGACTGCTGACCTCTGATCCGGTTTCTACCAGACGTCCCTAAGATCACTTTCGGTCCGCGTCAGTTCCCTTCCAGCTACCCTGGCCTTAATGTCCTCAATACAATAATTTTGCGATATATATGGCTACACGCTCAACAAAGATAAAACTACTCAATAATATTGGCAACAAAGAAATCACTGGAAATTTGGGCCTGTCATGGCAAACAGGCTGCATCGAATACTTAGGATTAGAATTCACAAACGATCTAATCACCACCGTACAGGTTACCAAAATTGCCCTTATCAAAAAAATCACAGCACTTTTAGATGGCTGGTCACCCAAATTCTTTTCTGGGTGTGGAAGAGTTAAAACATTAAAAATGATGATCACCTCACTAGTCAACTACCTAACCAGCATGCTGCCGATGACCCTTTCTAACAAATTCCTAACAAAAACAGACCACATCTTCAACTCTTTCTCTGGCAAGGGCAAAAGCCCGGAATCTCTCTTAAAAAAACTCCAACTAGCTAAAGAAAAAGGTGGAGTAGGCCTTCCAACTTCAGAAATTACCAAATAGCATACCTCTGCAGACAAAGACTTAACTGGTTCATGAGTGATCCAGAGTATCTTCCGGCATGGGTGAATATAGAGAAATCTCTCATAAACAAAATTCCCCTACTCGCATTACTAACAATGAACATTTCACACCTTCCTCATTCTAGGTATATCATACAAAACGCGAGACGCGCCCTTCTAAGCCTAGTTTGCCAATCCGATGTAAAAATTAGCAAATCCAATCTGTCCTCACTATGGTACAACCAGAGCGTTAAAATAGACGGGAAAATGATACACTGGCAAAAATGGTTGAACAACGGTATAATCCTAGTCAAAGACCTCTTTGCGGACAAATTACCGCTACCTTTCTCCAATTTACAAGCTAGTTTTCGACTAGACACCATGGACTTTTTCAAGTTTTTGAAACTTAAAGCCCAATTAACGACATGCTCAGTACAGCCTATAAATCTGACGATCCTCACACTATTGGGTTATCTCCAAAAATCGGGTAACATCACGTCTAAAATCTATAAACTGCTATTGCCAAAACCGCGCAAAACACATTCTCGTAACAAACTCAAATGGGAATCGGATCCTAATTCCAGGAATATTTCCTTCAACTGAATTAAGATACATAAAACCCCTTTCTCAAACAAGCTCTCATCCTTACTATCCCAAACAAAATTCATGATAATCAATAGAACATACTGGACCCCATCTAGAATTTTTAAACTCAATCTTATTCAGAGCCCGCCCTGCTGGAATTGCAATCTATACAAAGGAGATTTAGCCCACATGCTATTCTATTGCCCTACTTTAAAAACCTACTTGGACCAAATATTTCGCTGTATAAAAACATACTTAATATCAAGCCCTCAAGGAATTCTCCTATATCCTCTTGGGCTTTCTAGACCCCCAACTTCAAAAAGAAAATAACAGCTTTCTCATGGACTTAATGCTTACACTTGCAATGTAACTAATTCTTAATAATTGGAAGAACTCCAAAGCAGTCTCCTTCAAGTTATGGCAAGAATGGCTTTCACTGTTTTAATTTTTGAAAATATTAATAAAAACTATTTGAAATAAAAAAATAGAATGAAAGGAAATCAACCTGTGTACTAGCAAGAAAACTGTTCCCAGTATTCTCCAATACTCATGCTCCTATTCGGACTATGCTGTCCACGGCATGCTGTCCACGACCACAGTGGAGGATGTGGAACCTGTGATAGAGAATAAAATGTGAGGCACAACAAACTGAGTTTTAATTCCCAATGATATCCTTGACTGAGAGAAGGTAGCATTGGGTGACACAAGTGCTTCCTATTATTGAAGTTAACCGCTTAACCGCGGCGGGAATTACGCTGCGGTGCGGCGGTTTAGCGCAGTGGGCAGGGCCACGTCGGCCAACGGACATGCGCAGCACTACGAAGGTAGGGCGCGTGACTGCCGTTGGCCGACGCCAGCAGCGAAGGGGTTAATCAAGTTCTTAGGGTAATATGCTCCTGCAAGTGATAACAATGGTAGAGATGTTTGAGGAATGCTCTACATCAAAGCTCAATTCTTGTGAAGTAATTTATGAAGTTAATGTAACCCAATCTCAAGACCGTGTTTCAGAGTAATTTAAGTAAGAGATTTTCCCTCCTTTAACAAAATGAGCTTGTGGTCTTCGTTGAATCCTCAAGTCAGGGAGTTTCATTTTCTTCTAATTAGGTTACTTACTGGCAGTGAAAGTCTGTTATTAGTTGATCCAAACCTCCTGCTAAATTATTTACATAAGCGCAAAAGGATCGGTCAGACATAGCGGTAAGTCACCCTTCTTTAAAATTGCTCCCACGGACTGGAACGAATATAAAAGAACTGGAGGCTAATGATAAATGACATCTCTATAATCACTTAGAACTCATTTTTAATCCAGATTGTGAGTCTCAAGGTTCTCCCCATGCCTTATTTAGATCCAGCCATACACACATACATTGAATATATTCTGTTATGGCATGTAGTGATTCCTCAGTTAGAAGAATCAACTAAGATAGTGTGGTCAGATTTTAAGTTCAAGATTTTAAGTTCAAATGCAGCGCTTGAAATAAGAGGGGTCAGTTAACTGATTGAGACAATTAAGTTAAAGTCCTGTTTTTGTTCCAATATTGGGGATTTAAATAAATAGACAGCCTAAAAAGACCTTGTTGTCGTTCCTAAGGCAAGCTCCTGGCTTTTTTTTTTAAAGTCTTTTTTATTAAGCATCAAACATGATCAAATACAAAAGACTGCATTCTTAATAGTGCATAGGGCGTGCAACCGCCCGGGAGCAGCATAAGGAGCTATAGTTGGTTCAGCTTCGCACAGACCCCAGGCTGGTCACTGTCCCGTACCAAGTGAATGATGCCAATTTCGGAACAAGTAAACCCTCCTCCCCCAACCCAACAGAATCCACCCCCCCACTCGCCCCATCCGGTGGTGGCGAATTAAAAGAATAAAAGAAATAACACAATAAAGAACAGAGGTAGAAATATGCAGTAATATAGGCAGTATTGGCGATGCACAAACCAGTACTAATCAGATGAGAAAGGATCACTCGTCCTGCACAACCTTAGGTATGCAGGAAGAACGGGGGGTGTCCCAATTTAAAAGACCCTCATGCACGTGATGGGTATGGTGGTATCTTAGCGGTATATCTTGATTCTCCGCTATCTAATCACGTGTGTGCATAATCATCAGGTCGATCAGGTTATGCAGACTCCACCAGGAGGTTCTTACCCAAGGTTGATGCAGTAGTGAGCCAGTGATAAGGGGTATTAAAAAGGCCCGGAAAACCAGATAGAGAAAAATTTTATTGGGTCTGGGTTCAGGTCTGGTAAACTCTGAATTAGTGCATCTCGTGAACTTATTATGAGTAATAGGTGCACTCAGAGTATTAGAGTCATAAATAGTGGGGGGGGGGGGGAGTTAAAAATTGGTCGACATGTTTCTGCCTCAATCGCCTTAATTAGGACTTACGGGCATTCATTAGGACCGTTAGGTGAATAACGTGAAAAAGGATGTAAATAATGTGCTCTCAAAAAAGTGATAAGAAATAGGGATGTTAACCTGTTTCTCTTAATTGGAGGTCTCAGTGTACCTGTAAGAAAATAAACACAGTTGCTTTTCAACATACAAGGGAGAGGGTACAAAGGGACACAAACCAAGCAGAAATCTGCTTAACACGTCTATCCATTGAGAGACTTTATAACAACTAAAAAATGGCAATACTTCATGGACCTGCAGGTATATATGGCAATGTCAACTCTCTCTTCAACACTCCAAACTCATGCAGAGGGCTATAGCATGCTTAGAGTTAGTGATGCATGCATGTATTATCAACATACTTCTAGGTGTAGAGTAATTCTTAGTCGTTTCGTCTCGTCAAAATACGGTGATAGTGCATAATGTCTTGTTCTTCTCATATTGTGCATAGTAATAAACACACATATACACACCTTCCCTTATTATAACGTGAAGGTATCTTAGGCGATATAGTATAGTGCCTAATCACGCGTGTTATTTATCAAGTATAACACTGATAGACCGTAGTCCATTCTAAACACATTTGGGAAAATTGTTGTTACCTCGCGCGTATACCTAACGCGCTCCAGTCGGATGGCCGAGCTTCAGGCGGACTAAAGAAAGAGAGAGCTTGAATTAAGGCTAAGCGTTGCAAGATACTTGCGGTTTCCAGCGTTCTCGTTCCTTCGGTCTCGCTACCTTTTGCGTCCGATCCCGGCGTCCTCTGTGTGCGCGCTGCTCTTGCCAACCCGGAAACAGTCAGTTCTGTTTCCGGGTGAATATTAAAGGGCGGTGGTTACGTTGAGAAGTAATCTGATTAGTATATGTACTCTGGAAACTGAATGGATCCGTTTTTCACCTCCCCCCTCTTTGATTAGAAGATGCACAAACCAGACCATAGTACATTCGGGACAGCTGCCAAGGCTCACTATCTTCAACTGGAGGCCGCTAAAACTGAAATAAATGCATAGCTCGTACAGTTGGCGGACAAACCGCAGAGGGCAGGCCCCTGGATAGTTAGGACACCAGAGGTCCCCAGCGCAGTGTAAAGCTTTCGGAATCAGTTTGGAGAGTATCCGCCAGGCGTTCCATGGACAAGATCCTTCATAGATGGGCAAGCCATAAAGAAATCGCCGGGGCCTCTGGCTTTTTCCATGCAGCCTAAACAAGTCCACATGATCGCTTTGTCCGCCTTAGTTTGTCTCACCAAAAGAGGGAGGTGGGAATGGGGTAGCCCAGGATATCTTTAATGTGAGAGAGGATTTCATCCCAGAATGGACGGATCCTAGGACAGTCCCACCATATATGCCGGAAGTCCCCCTGCAGGCCGCATCCCCGCCAACATAAATCTGATGTGTCTGGAAAGATACGCTGAAGCTTGGTAGAGTAGAGGTACCAGTCGTAGAGGGGTTTATAATGGGCTTCCCGTAGAGCTATGGATCGATTATGCTTAAAAATATCCCTACAGACACATTTAAAATCTAAATTGGTGAAACCTGCAAGAATTTGAATGATAGAAGTGTAAACTTCCTAAATCGTACAGTGGGCCCCTTAAAGAAGTCCATGAAGGTTTTTGGAATATGTTACCAGAAACCGTAGCAAATAAATGTTGTGACCTACCCCAATTATCCTGATAATAAAAGGGGAAATGGAACAAAAACTATACTCCAGAATTCAATAGTTTATCCTGGAATGCTTCTGGGTGGGACCATCATTTGAGGAGCCTGGAAATCTTGTACTAGGTAAGTATCAGATTTTGTGGTTACAAGCAAACTGGTCACAGTTAAGTATCATATTACCAGGTTATTTGGAGTTTCTTAAAGAAGCAAAAAGTATAGCTAGCAGCGGGCACCATAAAGTGGGCTTGAAAATTTGTATTGCCTCTCAGCTTAATTGTCAGGCCATGACCTTGGATATTGGAAAAGCAAATGTGGAAACAGTTGAACTGTAATGGGTTAGTTTTCATTCATGTGTTGGAATGGGTAAACATAATGTCAATAAATACGTGCTATGTGCAGGCCCAACAACGGCATTACCAATAATTGCAATGTCAACATATGCCAACGCCTGTGCCCACACAACTGTTGATACCAGCAGTAAAATGTCAATGTATGCCCTAATCCTTGCACGAATGATAGTGAAAACAATTTTGATGTACACCATGATCTAGGAATGCATAACTATGTCAATATCAGTAAACACAATAATGATGTACACTATGACAACTGTACGCACAATGTTGATTAAAAATGACACCAGTAATTGGCATATTATTTTCAGGAGTTTGCGTGAACTCGTATAATTGCTGTTGGATTTACCCAAGGTGACCTCCCCATCAACCCCAAGTCAGAGATACGTGGTAAGGCAGGTCCTGTGACCCACACCCAGACCTATTGAATAATGGGTCACGGGGGCCTCTCCTAACCCAAAGACAAACACTCACCCAGGGAAAATCCTGATAAATCCCACAGATAGATATTTGCACCACAAGCTGGTCTGAGGAAATTGGCCCCAATAAAACACGCTTGACCAAAGGCTCGCGTTCCCCAAAAAAAACACCAAGCTGGGTACCACTTGTATATAGGAACACGCAGCCAAACAGGAAACGACATCACACGTAAGGATCATGTGCTCCTCATGCCGGTCATCTGGACACATACACACTGGCCCACATTAGCCGTCCCAGAGGTTGTGGGCCATCTGTGTCCTCTTGTCTTTTCATATCCAAGCAAAACATGATTATAAATGAATTACTATTTAAGTTTTATTTTTATTGAGCCACAAAATCTTAAGAGCCACATGCTTGTTGAATTTAAGACCTATAGTCTGGAAGTTTCAAGACACTTTACAGGACATTTTAGTTTAAATCTTATATGGGAACTACTAGAATTAGGTCAGCATAGACATTGGTTTGAAATGATCAGAGTCCTTATTGCTCTTCCAAAGAAAGCTGGCAGCAGAGTTAATAGAATTTGTACACACCATTATATTGCGAGCGTTAAATGGAAAAGTGCTTCTTAATCCAATTAATTGTATGCATTATTCCCCACTATGAAGTGTAGTGACAGACTATAACTTTGTATCTATCTCCATGTCCCAGAGAGTAGAAAGCGGCCATGTAGCCCAGCTGATTATTTTAAAAGTAAATGTGTTTACTCAGGATAAAATACAAAATGTAGGAGAGCTTGTGGGGCTTGGACAATGGAAAATGATTAAATTGGAAGATAAATCTAGAGGTAAGTTGCCATTTCAGGTGGGTTTTCTTGAGATGAAGCTCATCCTTGCTGCTTGATAAAGCCTCTCCCTGTGACAGCGTTATTGTTGCTTGGGGCTGGGTCATTAGCTCTGTCTTCTTGGACTCAACTAAAAAATCTAAGATTAAGCTTAATACTCTTAGTATTTCCTGATAACAGCCTGAATTGATGCGGGAAAGGAAAAAAGAATGCATACTGAAATCAAGTGGGTATAAAGTAATAGACCTCCATGAGAGGTAAAAAAGGTTATCCATGGAAGAGAGCCAGTTAAAGTATTGAAAGAGGATGGTTCCCCCGGACCTACTGTTAAGTCAGATAAAGTACATACAGAGAACTCAGATTATCTGATTGAGACGTCTAGTCGCAGATATCTTACCTTTGAATTTCCCCTGGCATCACACTGGATCCGGAAAACTTTTCGTGAGCAGTACCCGAGCATCAGTCGGCGTCGTCCACTTCGGAAATTACATCTGCATCACCTTTATAGGCACCACCTCAGCTTGCTGACATCTGTTTTTACCATGCCAGCCAACGCTGATCCCAGAGAAGAGCTACCCCTCTTTTGACAGGATTTTTTTGACATTTTGTCAATCTTTTTTGTGGGTTTTTCTTCTTGTATGTTGAGGATATATTTGAGAAAGACAGGTTTCAAACCCTGTGGGGCCTGTCACCACACCATGTCTGTGACGGAGCCACACCTCTTTTGTGTGTCTAGAGCGTGACCACAAGTCCAAGTCATGCTCTGATTGCCAGGCTATGGTGCCGAAAACTTTGATGGAGTGGTCCCTGAAGCTACTAGCTGCCCGGCATGCGACTCTGCGGAAGTCACAGTCCTGGTCGAGAAGAAGGTCTCAGTACCATTCCCAGAGTCCAAAGTCCTCTACGTCCCACTTGAAATCGTCAGGGAATTCAGGTAAGAGGCTCAAAAAATACAAGATGCCAAAGCGCTCTCCAACTTCTCGTCCGTTGGCCGATGCAACGGAAGAACGGGCTGAATCCACGCCTTCCCAGTTTTCCGGGAGCTGGAGCGACCCCACTCAAATTAAAGAGTTTTATGAGTTCATGCATCGTATTTTTGAGTGCACCGACCCCTCTGGTGCACCTTCAGGCCCCACGGGATGAGAGTGGCACCATCCGATTTCGCGCCATGAGGTCTTGCTCTGATCGACCCTCATGGATCCTGACAGGTGTCGGTCGTGTCACTTTGACCTTCTCCAGCACTGGTCCCGATGCTGATGCTCCCTGCGCCTGCCCCATTGTGATCCCAGTATCTGACAAGAAGCCAGAGCCATGTCAACTGACCCCGATTCCGGCACCACCAAGATCTTTTTGTCTTAGGTCGGAGCCTGAGCTCTATTCCAAAGCTAGGAGTGGGAGGGGGCACTGGACCCTTTAGAATACCATCCTTCTGATCAAGCTATGGACTGGTGTGAGGAGCTGGGTGATGCCAGCGTCAGTGGATATGTCTCCAGATACCGGCTTGCTTTCTCCTCCTAGCGTGACTATGGAGGAGGGAGCTACATACGCAATGGTGGTGCGGAGGGCTGCTGAGCTCCTTGACCTTCAGTTGCCGTCGGTGGCAGTCAAGACCAACATCTTACCGGAGATGCTGAAACTGGGAGTCTCCTCCTCTGAACCCCCTAATCCCTTTCAAGGAAGCCCTCACCAACATCCTTATGGAAACCTGGTCCAAACCCAGCGCAGGGATTCCTGTGAATAGGACGATTACCCATCGCCACCTACCCCCTCCAGGGTACCCAAATTTCCTCACCCAACACCCTCCACTAGAGAGCTTGGTGGTCCAAAGGTCCACTTCCCATGGCATTTTCCTGACGTTCTCCCTGACAGGAAATCCAAGAGGCTGGATAGCTGGGGAAAATGTTTTCCTCCGCCAGCCTTGCATTGTGGTCAGTGAATACTGCATGCTTACTGGGCCGCTACTCCCACACACTGTGGAAAATGGTTGTGCAAGTGCTGCCTCAGGTCCCGGAGGAGACCCATTCCATTCTCACCCAAGAAGTTACAGACGGGAGAGCCGCAATGAAGTTCACTATACACTGTGGATTGGACACAACCGACTCTCTGGGCAGAGTGGTTTCATCTACAGTGGCCGTCAGACACCACACCAGGTTGAGGGTATGTTCAGGTTTCCCTCATGGACATGCCCTTCGATGGCACCCATCTCTTCGGAGACAAGGCAGGCTCGTTGTTGGAGTGTTTTAAGAACTCCTGGGCGACGACCAAGTCCTGGGGCCTCTCGACTGCCCACATCAGCCCCAGTCCGCCCTTACCTCCTTTTGTGGGCACGAAAGGTTCTTTTACCTGCGCCAACCCAATCCCAGCCACCAAGCCATGCAAGCTTCTCAGCCTCTGCGTGGATGAGGGCGCGGTTCCTACCTGTGTCGTGGATCAGGTAGCCAGCAGTCGGGTCCAGCCAACCCCTCTTAGCAGCTGAAGCCTCCAAACCTTCCTAATCTTGCCCTTTTGGATCATGGGTACCCAATTGGCATGATCCACCATCACCACTGGCAGTCTATAACATCGGACAGGTGGGTTCTGCAGATTGTCCAATGGGGCTACTACCTTCCCTTCGAGACCACCCCTGCCTCCATGCCTCTATCTTACGACCGGCTGATGGAGGACCCTCTACTTCTTCCTCAAAAAGGAGACGTTCAGGATACTCACATTGGCTCGGGTCTTGTCTGCCCTGGACCCAGGAGACTGGATGGTAGCGTTGGACTGGCAGGACGCCTATTTTCACATCCCCGTCTTGCCTGCCCATCGCCGCTACCTGCGGTTTATCGTAGGCCACGAGCATTTTCAGTTCACCATGCTCCCATTTGGCCGTACCAGCTCCTCTCGAGAGTTCACTAAGGGGATGGTGGTGGTTGTAGCTCATCGCAGCAGGTCAGGTGTGCGAGTCTTCCCCAATGTTGACGCCTGGCTGCTGAAGGCGGGTTCGCCCCAGACTGTTGTTGCCTACCTCCAGACCACATTGAATCTCCTGCATTTACTTGGATTCACTATCAACGTGCAGAAGTCACACCTGACTCCCTCTAAGATGCTCCCATTTATCAGAGCTGTTCTGGACTCAGTGCAGTTTAAGACTTAATCTCCTGAGCGGGGAGTCCTGTATATTCAGGCTATGATACCAATGTTTCAGCCTCTTTCCTTGGTTTCGGTGAGACTGAATCTGAGGCTACTGAGCCTCATGGCCTCCTGCATCCTGCTGGTGATGCATGCCAGATCGCAAATGGGGGCTCTGCAGTGGGACCTGAAGTTCCAGCGGGTGCAGCATCAGGGGAATCTTTCGGCCATGGTCCAGATCTCGAAGGGAACTGCAAAGGACCTGCAGTGGTGGTTAATGAAACACAATTAGGTCAAAGACGCACCCCTCTCCCTTCCCCACCCAGATCTCACAGTAGGGACAGATGTGTCCATTATTAATTCTCATTGAATCTTTTTACTCTGTCTCTGTCATTATTAAGTTAATCTATAAACTTCTTTGGAAGGTTTATAGAAACCAAAACCTTACACAATGTTATGTCTTGACATCTTTTTAAGTATACTTTATTCTGAGAAACTCCTCTCGGTAAGTTCTTTTACTTCTAGATTGGGTGAGTTCCAAATAAATATCTTACATTATGCAGAAGTTACTGTTCTAGTTGGCCACACCGCCAATGGCCTATAAAAATGACTTACTATACTTAATCATTATAATCACTAAAATGGTCTGGTAGTAGATTCACAGTTAACATTTTTGCAGAATAAATGTAAAAAGAAGCACTAGAATATAGGGGACGTGGTTATAGCCCAGAGTGCAAAGTATTAGTACCTTGGGACTTAATTTGAGAAAAATGTGGTGGCAAATTCTATTGATCTTATTTAAAGACAAAGGACTTAATTTGAGAAAATGGTGGTCGCAAATCTATTGACCTTATTTAAAGACCAAGTTAAGTACAGTTATTTATGGTTTGAGAATGGTTTATTTAAATTAAAAAATCACCCTCCCTCAAAACTTTCCTCTTGGCTTTTTCAGCAGAATCTATACCTGCTCCGATTTTATTTCAAGGCAAGATGTTACTTTGGCTTGACCTTGTGCAAAGGACTGCATTTTGTGCAATATTTAATCTTCAAGTTTTGTGCTCGTTCACAGCTTGGACCAGAGTTCAGTTTAATATGGCAAAGATAGGCTTTTTCTAAGTCCCTGGATGCATTTTCCAATTGCCCCTGATGGTTCATTAAAGCCATTAATAAAGTCACAAATTAGTTGTAAGTCTGAAAGAAATAGCCTGTGTTCAAAAATATCTTCTTTGATCTCAGTGCTGCAAATTGTAGAAAGCAACATTAGACCAAAATGTGTTTACGTTAGTGGTAAAGAAATAAAATGAAGTATCTTTCATTGCAATTGGTCTGGAATGGTTTTAGTACAAAGAGGAGATCTTTATATATCCTACATATCTTACAGCTTTTGATCTCTCCCTGTTTATTTGTCCCATCCAATGTCAAGATTAAAATGGGGAAAATAATTCTGCTTCCTTTATTTTGATCTGTTCCCAGTTTTCAATTTAGAGTCATTCAGAACAGTGTTATTTATTTATTGGTTACCACAGGCTGTGTAAGACTAAATCTGAAACACTAGTTTACTTGATTTGTAATTGTTCTGTCTTGGCTATGTTCAGAAAGATATATTGATATATTTGGTCAATGAAGTTAGAATTAGAACCTCTTTTGTAGTGCCTATATTTTCACTTATTGGGCTAGACACAAGAATTGCATCCCATTTAGTAAATGTATTGGCTTTACTAATGTTTTCTTTGATACCTGGTGTTGGAACTGGTACTTTTGGCTGATGCGGTTCCCTAGCCAGTCAGAGCCTGCCACTCCTGTTAGGGTTAGGTGATTACACTCACTGTAGAACTTGCACTAACCCTTGGATAGCTTGGCTCTGAGCAGTCAAGCTTATCACAGAAGCAATGTGTAAAACATTGGCACAGCACTCCGACACAATAAATACACTGAGCATCACAAAAAGGGACTTCACACGAGGTGTATGTAAAGCACACACATTAATTAACACAACATGTACATGTATTTCTGGGCATAAATCACACTTAGAAATATTACTAGCAGTGCTCGGCCCAACAGTGTTAAAATGACATTAGTAATATGCACACTTGGGAGGAATCCTATTCTACTCAAACCCCCTTATGTGGTGCGATACGTTGTCCGATCCTGATCCACCCTGGCACATACCACAATTAAAAACTACACATTTCTAGGGTGCACCCCAGGTCACAACACTATCAGGAATGTGTACACACATACATTTATTTGACTTTTCAGCAGCACCGTGGGCCAAAACCAATGTCACAACAGAGTGTTTGTTAAGTAATTAAACAAAAAAGTAAAACCACACAGCTGCACGGTGCAACTAGCAGGCTGTTCTCGTGCCGCACACTCTCCCATACTCACAAAGCACCGTACTGTAGTGTGAAGGATATCGACACGTCCATGTGAAGCTCACTAGCACACACACGCATTTGGCACCGTAACGTGGTTTAAATGATAATATGAATGCGGACCGTGTGGCACAATTTCTCCCACAGCTCTCAGCTACCCCCTCAACTACTCTGCTCACAGGCAAGAGTCAGAACACCCCATCCCTTACTATACCAGTTTGAGGCCAGAGGCACACTTAGTCAGTGGCCCAGGGGAGAAAGCTGGAGTAACTATTGGGGTAACCAGGCAATAGTCGACAAATGGGGAGTTGGCCACCACTCGGATGTTCACCCATTTTATGCGGAGCAGAAACCGGTTAGAGACTGTTCCAGTTCAATCAAGTGTTCCCTTCTGCGAAGCACAGGGGGGGTCACGCAGTCTCTCAACCCCATTCCGATCGCTCTCAGAAGTTTTCCTCTACCCAGTCACTTACTCTCACCACCCAGGTCTGATCTGGGCGATACTACTTGGCAAGATGAAGTTGTGGGGCAGGTGAGGAGAGGGCAGTTGATTCACTGCACTGCGGGTAAGGCAGACACTTGGTGAATGAGGGGTGCAACTGTCTTTGCACCCTTACGG
Organism: Lissotriton vulgaris; assembly: GCF_964263255.1. Taxonomy (NCBI): domain Eukaryota; kingdom Metazoa; phylum Chordata; class Amphibia; order Caudata; family Salamandridae; genus Lissotriton; species Lissotriton vulgaris. The sequence goes on from NC_141685.1 coordinate 1,335,331,209, forward strand.
AAGTGATACACACCGTCTGGTGCGTGTTGATCCAAGCCAAACCAGACAGTCCGGTCACAATGAACAACAATCCGGGTACTTCGTACCTCCCTGGAAATGAGACACAACGTCTGGTGCGTGATGAAGTGAGTCGCACTAGACAACCCGGTCACAATTAATCAAAAGTTGGGTTTGCTGTACCTCCCGGGAAATGAAGCACAGCGTCTGTCGTACGATGGTCCAAGTCGGACCAGACAATCCAGTCCCGATCATACCATGGTCTGGTTTGCCGTACCTCCCTGGAATGAGGCACAATGTCTGGTGTGCAATGATACGAGTCGCACCAGAGAATCAGGGTTACAATCAGCCCACGGTTGAGTTATCCGTACCTCCTTGGAATGAGGCACAACGCCTGGTGCATGATGATACGAGTCGCACCAGACAATCCGGTTACAATCGGTCTATGGTTGGGTTCGCCTTACCTCCCTGGAATGAGGCACACGGTCTGGTGCACGATGATACGAGTTTTACTCAACAATCTGGTCCCACACACAGTCGTAAGTTCAGTAGTAACACTCGAGGTAGAATGAAGCACTACTGCTGATGCCCCCTCGCTGCGAGGGTCGAAACTCGTGAATCAGACACCACACGCAATTAGCATCTAGAGAGTGTGTTACACAAGAGAGATGCAGCACGGATATCAAAGCAGGCCATGCTGAGTCCCACAAACGGTAAATCCACTCACCACCAACGGTACGCTTGTGTGTGCTGAGGCCCGACGATGCAGAAGCCACACTCCTTAGATGCGGGCACGGTTTGGGTGCTCTGCTCAAGGCAATTCGGTATCAAGGCACAATACTTAGTCCCACGTTTCCGTGCAGTCAGGATCCAGCAGACAAAGTAGGCGCTGGAGAGAGCACTGCTCTCCAGGTGAAACACATAGACGTGTATATCCATCATGGAAGTTATTTGATGTCCCTGAGACCTCCAAAAAGCACAAGGGTCAAGCCAACAAGCCCTTGGAGAGCACACATCAGGCTGTGACATAGCAGCAGGTAGTTGGCCCTGGCCTGTGACTATTCAGGCAGGGTGCCCCGTCTTTTCAAATGGTAGTCTCCTCCTTGTGCACAACAGACTCCTCTGGCAGTGTTCACTACGCAGTCCAGTATGTCTGATCCCACGTCCCCACAAGTGTATCTCTGCTCTACTGAAGTATGGCACCAGTAGTTATACTTTTAAGTTGGAGTAGTTCAGAGTGTTCTCCTTTGAACCACAGATGTCTCCTCTAATCAAAGCAATTTTTTGGGGACTGAGAAAGAAACATAGACTTATCAAATTCACACATGAACTTACACGTATATACAATTCACAATAACATACACTTAAAGACAAAAATGGACTCAGACACTGAAAAAATTATTAGCAACAGCTTACAACATGACAAAATCAGCAAATGAATTCATACATTAATTTGATGCAAAACACATTTTTAGAAAAATTTACATCATATACAAAATTTAGTAAAAATTGTTTTGATTAACTTTTACAGATCCGGCTGAGTAGAAAAATTACATCTGGCTCTCCAGCTGACCTTTCAAAGCCAGCTCAGTTTATTTCTGGCTCCGCTTTGCCAGATAATTAACTCCTCCTTTTCCTCAGCAATGGTGCCGGTGCAGTGGAAACAGGCATGGATGTCTCCCATTCTTAAGAAACCATTGCTTGACTCGGCTAAATGTGAGAACTTCAGGCCTATATCTCTCCTTCCCTTGGTGACTAAGATAGCAGAGGCACATGTTAACAACACATTAACCAATTTTCTGCACTCCAATAACATCCTGGATCCATCGCAAAATGGTTTCCGCTCCGGCCACAGTACAGAGACTGCTCTCCTGGCCATGACTGAACTGCTAGATCTTAGTGCCGCCTTTGATACGGTCTTGCATGGTGTTCTGCTACAGCGGCTGGAGGAGGTAGGTGTAACTGGATCAGCTCTGGAATGGTTCAGATCTTTTCTGTCCGGAAGATCTTTCCGAGATTCTGCCCCCCTTCTTCTATCCCAGGTTCATTCCATCGATCAGGGGGTGCCTCAGGGCTCGGCATTGAGCCCCTCACTATTTAACCTGTACTTTCAGCTGTTGGCAGCGGTCGCCATGCAGTGGGACCTTACCATGGTCTCATATGCGGACGACACTCAGCTAGTGGTGGCCCTGGCTGAAGGTTCTACTTTGAATGTCTCCAGGTTTAGAGGCCGTGGCTGAGTGGATGACCACTAACTGCTTGCAGTTGAATGCTAATAAAACCAAGGTTTTGTTAGTAGGGAAGAATGCGAGCTTGTGGGGCGAGCTCTGGTGGCCGAGTGCCCTGGGTAATACTCCTAAGCCAAAGGAGGTGGTTAAGAACCTGGGGGTTTGGATGGATTCTTCTCTCAGCTTTCAAATCCATACCAAAAAAAGTAGCTGGCACGTGCTTTGGCCTCATGCGAGGTCTTAAGCCCCTCTTGAAGTTTTTTGAACCACCAACACGCCAGCTGATAGTCCAGTCGACTATTCTATCTCGACTGGACTATGCCAATTCTCTGTTGTTGGGGCCCAATCGGGCTGAAATTACTCAGATGCACCGTGTTCAAAATGCTGCTGCCAGAACTTTGCTGAGGCTCCCTCGGTTCTGTCCTGTTTCTGGTACCATCTGGAAACTTCATTGGCTTCCCATGGCAGAGCAGATCCAACTTAAGATGCTGTGTCTTTCTTTCAAAATACTGAAGCTCGCTACGCCTAGCTTTCTCTGTAATTTTCTTACCCCGTATGTTCGCCCCCGCCAGCTGCGCTCCTTGGGGCAGCACCTGATTATTGTTCCCCATGTGAAAGGCTGTCGAGCGGGGGCCGGTCCTTCCGCTGCTTGGCGGCCAAGTTATGGAACTCCCTGCCTGTTCAAATACGTAGTCTGGAGGGTCTGTTGGACTTTAGCAAAGCCATTAAAACCTTTCTTTTTCCTTCAGTTTAGTTCTTTTTGATCTTCTCTTTTTTGTGGAAGTTGTCCTGTTGTGTTGATTAGGTCTGTTTTCTGATAACATCCAGGAATGGTCTATTAAAAATTCCATTCAGACAGATAAAAGAGTTGACTGTTCGTTACTCCATGAGTAGTAGGAGTGTATGGTAGTACGGAGCGGGTTCATTGTTTTGTGTTCTGCACTTTCTAGAAGTGGCACTTCGAAGCTATTAATGAAAAGTCCACCTTAACCACAAAGCAGGATTTGCCATTGTGAAGCAAACGATAATAAACACTATGAGACTGATCCACTGTAAGCCACCACTGCAGTTTAAATTAATCTCAGCCTTTTCCCCATGTTAACCTAAGGGGAGAACAAACATCATAGGTAGGGAAAACACACATGGGGGTTCTTAACTACCTGGGCAAGGAACAGACACCTGCCCTGCCTTTCACCTATCACTTGCTCCACCCCCTCAGGGCTCACCCTAGAGGTGCTCTAGTGAAAGGCATCCTCAGCATTGGCCAATGATTTAGAAAGGCCAACCAAGCATAAGTGCAAATGCAAGCACACCGGCCTGCGATGGCAGGCTGGAGACATGGTTGAAACCCCGAGAGGCTACTCCTTGCTGTAAGTAGTTTAAAAGTCATTCAGCAATTTCCCCAATGTTGACCCATGAGAAGGGCACACCTCCTAGGTAGGGAAACCCACTATGCGGATTATTCACTACCAGAGCAGGTAAAATGTGCACGTACCCTGCCTTTCCCCTACCACTTGCCCCACCCCTCAGTGCTTACCCTAGGGGTGTCCTAATGGTAGTTAACGGCCCATTCAGCATTGACTAATGGTTTTAGATGTGCCAACTTGAGCTCAATCGCAACTTCGCACACACACAGGCCTGCAATCGCAGGCTTGAGACATGTTTGAAAGGCTATGCTTGTGGGTGGCACAACCAGTGCTGCGTCCCCTTATTAGCCAGTGCAGTACATGCCCTGGGTATGTGGTATACACCTTTACAGGATACTCTTAGATACAGCACCTAAACCAATCAGGTAAGCACCACTTCCTAGCATGTGTTGGAAGGGTGTGTGCGCTTTCACACTGCATTACAGTGGGAAAGTGCCCAGAGTTCTAAGGCCACTAAAAGAGAATTGGCTAAAACCAGGAGGAAAAAAAGCAAAAGGTTTTAGGGACATCACCTAAGATGGGCCATGTCCAACACATGGTCTTTGAGTTAAATAAATCTTTTAAACAGATATTGTTTCATCATTTTATAATGTTATTCTTTCGTTTTGTATTTTTCCGTTTAAATGATTTGTATCTCGATTTGTGATTTGCTAATTTTAATTAATTAGAGTATTAAAATTGTCTGTTTTGTGCTGCCTTGGGATAACCTTTGTATAACCCTCCTTGTAAGTTAATGGTGCTGACTTTGGATTCACTGTTTTCCTCTCTGTTTGTGGGACCTTGTGTTACTTCCTATTGGTTGCTTCCAGTGACTGGTCCTGACATGAAATTAGCTCTTCATAATCTTTCCTGTGGTGGGACATCCTTTTGGTTAGGATTTCTGTTTGTTTGATTTGCTGTGCCATTTCATAATGTTTGCTTGGCTCTGTTCCTACGAAGAGCTTGAAAACATATTGAAATAAATTGCTACCTGGCTCACACGTCGAATAACTCCATAAACTTACTTGACTTCACTCTATCTTGTTTTCTTAAAGCCGGAGTAAATCATTTTATGTACAAGTTTAATTTGTTAAATTATCACAAAGTCGTGTTTTGTCCTGTAATTCAGTTTGCATTGGGATTACAAGATACAAATTAATTCAGAAAACAAAACAAGCAAAGGTCAATCAACACCTTAAAACGGTTGCATTAGATTGTAGATTGTGTTCATTGGAGGAAGAGCTTATAAGGGACCAGGTGATTATGCATCTATGTGATCCTGCTATTCGAGAAAGATTGTGGGATAATGAAAATTCAGAGCTAAAGGACATTTTAGCTTTTGTCCGCAAACTGAAGCGGTTGATAGGTATGCCAGTGCGCTAAAGAATGATTCTAGAAGTTACGAGTGTGAAGTGAGGAGTAAAATAAAAGGCAACAATGAGAGATGAAAGGGTAAATCTTTTAAAAATAATAATTGAAAAGAAAACAAATCAAAGATTCCAAAAGATGTTACCAATGTGATAGCAAGGATCATTCAGCCTTCAGTAAAAGTTGCTGTGCATTAAAACAAATGCAGTAATTGTGGATTACAAGGACATTATGCTAAGATTTGTCAAGAAAAAGACAAAATGAATTGTGTGGGAGGTGAAAATGAAATATCTATTGACAAAGAAGTTGATTTGGGTAATGATATCACGAGTTTGCGTGAAAATCTAAATTTGTTTGTCAATGAGTCTTGCAAAAGAAAGTACAAACCAGAGTGATGCTTGACAATTGGTGGTGCCAATTTGACAAATAATTTGCAGGCTGTTGGTCTCCATGCAGTATTATAAATAAACAAGTATGGCAGGATTAGTTTGTTAATAAAATTGGTTACAAATTGTTTCTCCAGACGTACGACCTGAAGGGTAGGGTGCTGAAACCATCCATAGATTAGTTTATTGTAAAAAAGAATTACGTTTTAAAAATAGACATATGATTGACAAATTATATTGCTAAGATAGGTCCTGCATATTGTATTAGATCCCAACAGTCTGGAACAGGTATTGGTTGTCGGTGAGGCCGAGATAAGTTGTAAAGTTATGCTAAATAAGTATCTGGATGTTTTTAACGATTCCTTTAAGGTTATGGCAAGATAATTTTGAAATCTTCAAACAATGCCATTGTCAATTAAACCCCATTGAAAGGTTCTGATCCTAATACGGACAGTATCATAACAAGTAGTTCTAGCAACATGAGATTGGGACGCTGTCTTGTCTCAAGGGGACCGAGAAAGAGAAAAGTGATTATTGTATTAATGTCACATTCATTGACATTTACAGCAGAAAATGAGTTTCCTATAGAAAGAAACTGTCAGGTGTGTATGGGCCTTGGAACATTTCAGAGCATTCACATGGGGGAAATTGTTCACTGTGAGAAGCGATCACCAATGTCTTGTAAAAATGTTGTCTACAGAGGCCACTATTAATACCTCTTCAAGGATTGCAGGATTCTCGATAAGATTACAGGATTTTGTGTATAAAGTTTTACATGTACATACAAAGGAAAACATAGTTGTGGATTTTCTGCAAAAAATACCTTTTCAACTAAAAGAGTGCATGCATGATTTGTGGAATGAATATCAAGTAGCATGACAGTGGTTTCTCTCCCATTACCCCATTACCATGTATCAATGCTTGCAGGGTTATGAGAACTGTTTTATAAAATGTCATGAAGTATGTTAGTAAAGGTTGGCCTTCCAAGCCAAGTTGACTCACCTACAATTACCATTTTGGGAGTAAAACATGAGTTGACCGGAAAAAAATGGCTTCGTATAGGGAAAGGATTGTGTAGCTCTGCCAGAAAATAAATTTGTTGAGTCTCATTGTAAATTTGGGTCATTAGAGGAAATAGCGGTTAGTGAAGTATCTAAGCATCGTTGAAGAATTTAGAGGTTATTTCTAAGAAATGAGTTCCATTTTTATCAAACAGTGTTTTGTTCTTTTAGTGACATGACCAGTAACACCTTGACCTTTTCTTTGTGACACACAATGCAATTCATAGTACTAAATCAAAATTATATGTATGTATGATCAGTTGCTGCCAAAACGCCTCTGGGCAATTGAGTGCTTTAAAATTTTTAATTCAAATCAAAATCAAATCAGTATCTGAGGGGGGCAAATTTAATAGCTCTTCACTTTGGAGAACGTTACATAATTGGGGAATTCCAGCTCCATTATTAATTGCTGTTCAATCTTTCTACTCTAATGTCTCTGTAAGGATTAAGTTAAGCTTGAGAACATTGCTTTCTTGGAAGATTTATGGAAACCAAGACCTTAAACAGTGTTGTTTCTTGGCACCTTTTTAGTATAGTTTATACTGAGAAACTTCTCCAGGCAAGATCTTTTCTTTCCAGACTGAATGATTTCCAGATAAATGTCTTACATTATGCAGATGACATTGTTATAGTTGACCACACCGACTATAAAAATGCGTACTGTTCTTTACCAGTGTTATTTACTAAAATGGCTTGATGGTAAATGGAAACAAATGCACAGTTAACATTTTTGGCTGAAATAAATGTAAAAAGAAGTACTGGAACATAGGGGACATGGTTATAGTTCAAAGCGCAAAGTATTACTACCTTGGGACAAATTTCATGGACCCTGTTTAAAGATAAAGTAAAATACTGTTATTTATGGTTTGAGAATGCTACATTTAAACTGAAAAAAAAGTCATGCTCCCTCAAACCTTTCCTCATGCCAATTTTAACAAAATTGATGCCTACTCTGACCTAGCCATATTGTCTTTCATGGCATGGTGTTACTTTGGCTTGACTTTGTGCAATGCACCGCATCTTGTGCAATATATAATCTTCCAGTTTTGTGCTCTTTCACAGTTTAGACCAGAATTTAGTTTGATATGGCAGAGATAAGCTATATCTACCTGGGATCCAGAACAAACATGTGGACTCCTTCAATCAGTTAATACAAGTAAACCAGCTGGTGTTCTCAACAAAGAAGTGCTGCAAATTATTTTAGAAGAATAGGACTTATTTGCCGATGCAAACAAGACAAGATGCCCATGCGTCACCTTGAGGTACTGCCAACCAGGTTCTGTGGTGAATGTTATTTTGATGAACTGGTCATGGAAATCCGCCCCCTCCTCCCTAAGCACACACTACGCTGATACCTGCCAATCGGGCTACACCATAGCAAGGTGACCAGATCAGTCATGCCAAGGCAGCTCTCGGTCCAAGACACATTTTGTCTCCAATGGACCTCAGGACGTCCATACGCCTTTCTGCTGATACCATGCCTGCCCAGAGTTCTCAAAAAGATCAAAAACAACCTAGCCGAAGTCATCCTAGTGTCTCCAGACTAGAGAGTATGGTGCCCTCAACTCCTGAGCATGGGAATCTGTCCTCCAGTCAGGCTGCTCATTCAAGAAGATCTTCTGTTGCAGCGACAGGGCAGGGTATTGCACCTGAACCTGTTCACTCTCCACCTTCACGCTTAGAGATTGAAAGGAGACAGTTGAGGGTCTAAGATCTCCCTCCTGAAGTGTGTGATGTCATTCTGGCAGCCAGGCTTTCCTCCGCTAAAACTATTTATGCCTGCCAATCAGATAAGTTTGTGGCTTGGTGTGTGTCTAAATCGGTTTCATCCTCTGTATGCACCCTTATCTGAAGTTCTCTTGCTTGTTTTATCCCTCGCCCGACAAGACTTTATTTTGGATACGGTTAAGGGATATCTGTCGGCCATTTCAGTATGTAGGCCTTACCAGCTGTCCAGACAGTCTAGATGGAGGATATAGAAATATAATTTTTGTTTTCTTCCAAGTATGTTTGGAGTGGTGTTTTTCTAGTGTTTTTGTCATGAAGGAACTTTTATCTTGACATGTTGAGTCACTATTGTCCCATAGGGAGTTTTCCAATGGCTAAGTCTAGTTGGATTTGCATGGCATTGTGGTCTGAGACACTGTTTGGCGGTATGGCTGTGTCAGTCAGTGTACTCAGAAGTGTTGTATTGTATTGTAATTGCATTTATATAGCGCTTACTATCCCTGACGAGGCGTTGAAGCGCTTTTTCGGCGAGTAGCACGCTACTCCGGGGCCCATAGAGGATTAGTGTTGAATTAGTATAGTGAAACATGCAAGTACATTTTAAGTGGTGGATACGTTAGTCAGTTATTTGGATTTGGAATGATAGCAGAAGGATAGGTGGAGGAAAAAAGGTTTGTATTTATATAGTGCTTGTTACCCCTGATGGGGTGTTGAAGCACACTACATAGGAAGTCCATAAAGGATTAGTGGTGAATTAGTATGGTGAAATATGAAAGTAATCTCAGTGGTGGATATTAGTCAGTTATTTGGAGTGAGAAGGATAGCGGAGGGATAAAAGGGGAAGAAAGGTTAGCATTCATATAGCACTTGTTACCCCTGATGGGGTGTTGAAGCACACCACTCCGGAAACCATAAAGGATTAGCGGTGAATTAGTATAGTTGGATATAGTTGAATATGGAATTTCGGAAGTGAACATGTTAGTCTGTTAAGTTTGATTGAAAAGGATAGTGAAGGGATAAAAGAGTGAGGATTCTTTTTTTGTTTTTAGGTCTTAGCAGTAGGAGGAGGCTTTGTTTTGGATGAGTAAAAATGAGTTTTGGAAGGGAGGTGTCAGAGGGAAGAGTTTAGAAAGGTTTGTTTTGAGGAAATAGGTATAGTAGAAAGAGGTGTCAGATGATACAAGGAGGGATAGAGTAGGAGAGAGTCAAAAAAGGGTTATTTTGGGGATCATAGTAGTGGTATGGGGTTTGGGATAAATGAGAGTGGATGTAGAGGATATATTGATAGATGTATAGGCTGAGAAATAGGGTAGTGCATTGGAAATGCTAAATTAGAAGAAAGTGATAAATATATAGATTCATAAGAACCTTACGTTTGTGGATGTGGATGGTGTGGGCTGGGTATTGCTAAATGGGACAATGGGCAGCATTCTCGAACAGTCTCAAACAGGCAACTGCCCTTGTCCTCTCTGCCCTTAACAGGCTCAAACAGGCAACTGCTCTTGTCCTCTCTGCCCTTAACAGGCTCAAACAGGCAGCTGCCCTTGTCCTCTCTGCCCTTAGCCTCGACGCCCGGGCTAAGACGCCCTAACCCTGGCCTTTCATAGCCCTAGTAATCAGGTGACCCCTTCAGCCAATGAGTACCCGAACCCGGACACTAGCCAATCACAACACTAGCCCTACAATCTAGAACAAATAGGAGACCAGGACCTTACTGACAATCTTCGCCCTTGTTCAAGCACCCAATCAGTTCATAAATCCTGATCTCTACGTCCAATAGAGGCCCTAGCCCTACCAGTAGTCCCAACCCAAGTCCAAGCAACCAATGGTACAGAAAGCCCTAGTCACTACTTCCAATAGAAAGCCTAACCCTACTCTTAGTCCTACAACTAGTACAGCAACCAATCACACCAGAAGCCCTAATCACTACTTCCAATTAAAGGTCTAACCCAAGCCCTAGTCCCACCCTACTCCCAACAAACAATAACATAGGAAGCCCTAGTTCCTACTTCCAATAGAAATCCTAACCCTAGCCCTAGTCCTAACCCTACATTGATTGAATCACAGACCCAGAAACCAATCAGAACCCTCAAATACCCAACCAATGAGGACACTAACCCTAACTAAATAGAAACACCAGATACAAACACCAATCAGTGTACACATGTACCAACAACTAGCAGACCATATAAGGTCCTAGCGACCTCAGACAAGGTTTGCTGGCCAGGGAGTTGGAAGCTGCTTCTCCTGTTCGGAATCTCCTAGGAGACAGATAGGCTCAATCTACACTTTGGACTTCTGCAGGTAAAAGCCTCACTAACTTGAAATCTAACAATACAGTTTGAATAAAACTTTACTCACTTTCCTGGCCAAAATACGAAGGGCACAGTCCCTAGTAAACACAGTTTAAACAGCTCACAGAAGCACCCTCTGATGTAGAATGTCCCTGTTGCTGGGAGTGTGTGGGGGGGGGGCGAGGCAGGGGGGTGGTTTCACTGGCTTGTGAACACAAAATGGTGGCTGGGGGTGCACTGTTTTAACATACAGCAGAGGAGAAATTTGGAGGGAAAACGGATTTGCCACCAGGAGGAATGAGAGGGATAAACTACAGAGTTTGGACTGCAAATCCCACAATTCAACACGTTAAATGAAAGCAATCATGGGCAGCGAAAACCCCAAGTTTAAAACACAAAACAGGTGATAAAGTATGCAATCACAGGCAGGTTAAAACTACAATTTTAAACTGTAACAACCACAGGCAAAGACAGTAATCACAGAAAGGGAAAATCGTTTATTTAACAACTTTTGTTTGGGGGAAGAGACAGCACTAGTCTGTCTCCTTACCACCTTCTGGACTCTGCTCACTGCAATCTGGGGCACAGGAAGGTGCCCGCACACCTGTGATATAGTGCACCCTGCCTTAGGGCTGGTAAGGCCTCATAGAGGGGTGACTTACCTATATCTTGGCCAGTGCTAGTTTGCATGGCACACAGGCAGTGTGCAGTGTCAACGTTGTTCTTTTGTCTGCACCATATCATGCATGCTGCATTGGCAGTATGCATGGCCTAGGTGAAGGGTTCCTAGGGGAATCCCTTCAGTTCTAATGCCCTATCTACCGACGTACCTTTCACTAGGGACTTACAGGGGGCCAATTGTGGATCAATTGTAGGGAAAGAGCACTGGTACTGGGAAACTGAACAGCAGCGACCCAGTACTCTACAGTCCAAGTTGCATCAAAAGACAGGCAAATTGTGTGTGTGTGAAGTGTGAGGGGATTAGTAGCGTAATAGAACCCCATTTTCACACAACAGTCATCAAGAGGTGGCCTACGACGGACTGTGGCGAACAAGCCTTCAGCAGATAAACTTTGTAGTAAGGGACAACTGGTATTTCCAACCTTCGAAGATGTGCTACGACCACCCCATCACTTTCATGTTCAGAGAGGTGCTAGCATGTAATGCATGTGAGACTGCAGGATGGGGATGTGAAAATCTGCCATCTTCAACAGGCGCGGATCTAGGACAGCTAGTGCTTGGGCCAATTAATACAAGTGCACATACCATGATCAAAGGAGGTATACGTGTAATCCCTGGTCACATGTATCAATCTCCAGGGGGCCTTAAGTGTGAAAACAGTTAGCAAGTCATCCAGCAAGCCTCTGCCAGTATGCTGTCATTTTATTGACCTGATTTATCTAGATAGGGGGTCCAATGCCAAATTCCAGTACTTTATGCAGTAGTATTTTGGTGATGCCACTGAAGGTTTCATGTTTTTCGTGCATCGGCATATAAACTGGGCCTGTCAGTAGAGGTTGGTGTTTTGTCATTGTTTTGATAGAAAATATAATGAACTTAATCTAGGAATATGTCAGAAAAATATCAACCTTGAGAGGGGGCTCTAATTCATTGGTTGAGGGAGTTATCGGCCACATGAGTCAGTAGATTCTCCCTGTAAGCCTGATGCAGCATGGGAAAGATTGCCTGGCACCTAGTCAGAGCGTCTAAGCAGTGGTCGATCACCTAGCATGTGTGATATAAAAGTATGAGGCTGGAAAATACTATACTTGTTACAGCATGGATAAAGCAATGATGGGTGATGTGCAAAACCTAGGTCCTTGTGGTTCTTCCCTCTCATCTCTTACCCGCTTGAAGGGACTGGCGGAGGGAGTCAGCGGCCCTTCAATCCAGCTCAAGTATTGCATTTACTGTTCTGTTCGGAGCTCTCCCCATGTGCCCTCCATTGGGAAGTTGGGTATAGAAGATAGTCTGTTCTTTACTGTTATCGATCTGATTGAGGTGTCTGCATATGGAAGACTGTTTCTAGGAAAGTGTTTGCTTGGATTACTAAGACGATTGTGACTTTGTCTCTCACAGGGGTAGGTTTACTTTAGTGTTTAAGTCTGAGCCCCATGGACCATTGCCTTGTGACATCTTCTAGCCAGGTCTTTCAACCGGTTGGGAGTCAGGTAATTGTAGATCCTTGTGTGTAGACTTTGTAGCATCCAGAAAGCCTTCAAGCTGGCCTGGGTCATAATAGTCCACCGTTTAGGTATCATAAGTGATTAGTGCACCAGTGGGTTCTAGAAAGCTGTAACAGTTGCCTATTTTCTTTATGCGGGGTCTCAGCATGTTCTGTAAACAGTCTTGAGAGACAAAAATGCTCATCATGTATATGAAGGGGCCCAAGTACCTTGTTTTTTTTTATAATTAATTGTGTGTGTTGGTGCCTGAGGAAATGGGCAATTACCTTGCGAGGCCGGTCTCTGTTGGTGTGCTGTTAGATTTTAGGCTATGAGCTTGCTGCAATTCTAATGGGGGGTTCAAATGCTAAGTTGGTGATTCCTGCTTTAAAGTGAGCGAATTTCGCTATTGTGTGGCCACCTTCTAATTGCTTTGGCGTTCCAGAAAAGCGTAGGTTGTTTGAGGTTTCTGTCCTCCATTTCCACAATCTTTCTGTGCATGAAACAATGATCTTGTTCCTAGTTGATCAAGACAGCAATCTTCCCTTCCATCTATGCAGATCTGTGCTCCCACAAACCCCGTAGGCATGTGTTCAAGGATCCAATATCAAATCTCAAGGAGAGGATTTCCACAGGTGGTTTTCTTGTGTTGTCATCTGTTTTTTCCAAGGATGTTCTGATGATCACTAATTCACTCAGAATGGTAAATAGGGCGGTATCCTACGGCATTGCCCCTTGCTCAAGTGCAAGTGAAACTACTTCTTCGTGGTAACTGCCTCCATAAAGAAGTGCTGGTGTGGCAGCTTGGACATCTTGTGTATAGTGGTTCCCATATCAGTACTGTTGGTAGTTGCTTAGAACTCCCAAGTCATCTGTCTGCGATATGTAGTCTTGGACAGATAGTAACTGACATCTAACAGTCAAGGCGGAGAAGAGGAAGACCATTAGATACATGAAGATCACGCCCTGCTGCAGGGTTTGTTCTATCATCTGCTAGTAGGATGAGATAACATTCTCCCAGAATATGTGGAGGTGAGTGATTGATTGATTGATTAGTAGGCAGGTGATGCATGGAGGAAAGGTTTGTAGTGGGATTTAGTCACTCAGGCTAAGTGGGTTTGCAGTAGCTGATGTGCATACTCTATTTAGGCCAGCACTAGGAAGTCACAGTATAGTAGTTTACAACAATGTCCAATGGTGGGACAGAAGTACCTCCAGGTTTTATCTCTGTTACTCTAAGGTTGTCAGAGCTCCATGACAATCAAGTGCCAGCATGGGGGAAGTTTGATCAGTCTCATTTTGTTTGTGGAGGTGGGCAGGCCTCTCCAAGATGACTGCCTGCAGTCCTCTTTCTGTTGCTCATTACTGTAGCAGCCAAGGTGTGTTGAAGGGGCAGTGGCCCCTCAAGGAGTCCTTTCATCTGCTCCAGAGGATCTCTGTCACGATTGACCCCAGCTCTGTTCCCATGTGCCCGCACCTGAGCAGCCCCACTTCCACTGTGGGTTGTGAGCAACAGCGCAGGATTTATGCCTGTGAGCCCAGCTGCTGGCTCAAGCTGTCCTCAGACAGGTCCCTCCTCCGGCATAGGCCAGTCCGAGAAATGTTGACACCTCCCTCAGCTATCCACCAGGTAGGCGCCTTTAACTCATTTGTCACCGAAGTTTACAATGGGCCAGTTTGTGCGGGCCACTGCGGAGCTGTACGTGAATGCCTAACTCCTTCCTATCCTTTTAGTTGCTAACAATAGTTATTTTGGCTTACAGACCAGTTTGAGTGATGACATCCTTATATGTATTTGTAGACATGCTCAGTAAGGCTCATCCTTTTTATACAGTGACATTCATGGTAAGGTCATCTAATTAACCTTTGACCAACATTTTTTTTGGCTTTTGCGGACAGGTGAAGCTTGAAAAAACAAAAGAGTGGGGATGTGATAGTGAATATTTTTAATGCAGTCACTGCAGCTTGTCCTAAGTAAGGTACTTGCCACCCTTCCCTTGACTTCAACATTTCTTTAAAACCATACAGAATTCTAAAGAGAGTAATGTACTCCAACCAGTAACCCATTGCTAGCCAACACAAAAACATTGTTTTGACATTGCCTTGAGAGTGCAACAGGTTTGTAGTCAACTTCGGGCATGGATTGCAAGTTTGTCTTTTTACCATCAATGGGAGTTCATTACCGTTAATAGATGTATGTATGTATGTATACAACAGTCAATAAGGGTTGTACACCCTACCTTAGAGGTCTTCAAACTGGGGCGCAGCCCCCCCTAGGGGTGCCTCTAGTGAACCCGGGGGGCACTAGGCTCTGGCCAAATGAAGCATTTCGCTGATGACAGTGCTTTGTATTAAGCAGAAAGAAATGAGCACAAGTAAGCTGCTCTATAATGGGCCATCACTAAAAAATGTTGTTATTTATATCTTTGCTGGGAGTATGTGGCAAAAGGGAGAAGACTCTTCAAAACCTCCACCCCCATTTCTAATAATCACACTGTGGATACTTTTACATGTTAGTAATGCCTGCCTGACCAGAATAGTATTTGATTGTATTTTTTTCAATGGTAACAACATTGCTATGTTTAATTAAGTCTAGACATCTTTATAAATTGCCGATATAGTAGAATAATTAAAAAAAATTCTGAGGGGGCTCCCAATGGGTTTTTTTCGACTGGGGGGGGGAATAATAAAAAGTTTGAAGACCACTGCCCTGCCTTGCTCCAGTCAATCCAGAGCATCCACAGTTTCACAATTCATTCAAGTTGTACTAGGGAATGGAGGTAATCAAAATGTTCCTTCGTGTTTTGTCTTGTTCCCAAAAGCCATAAAGCCTTTTTTAAACCTATTACATCCTGAAGCAGTACCTAATTATCGAATTTGACATAGTGGCTTTAACACTGAACTCAAGCAGTGATGGAGAAGGTAACTGAATGACATCAGTGAACCTTAAGGGTGCTTACTTCTCATCGCCAAAATCGGCCACCACTTCAGTACAGACCTCCCAATTTCGGCCTAAACTCTGCTGCGTGTTTAAGTTCTGTGGTCCGTGTTTGTCTTGTGGGGTTTTACCCGTTCCCTTAGGTAGATATGTGTAACGTGAATATTCAGCCTTCAGAACAATAGCAAGCCAAAGATTTACAACAAACATCATAGTATGGGCTTTTTCTCTCCATAATAAAAATAATATCTGGTTTCAACCTAGAGAATTCGTAGTAGCTGTAGTAAACCCATTATTGAGCCTAGCATGCACACGTCTCAACAGTTCTGCTCACCTTTAAGAAGTCAACACTTTTGCAAATGTCCAATGAATTAGACGTTATGTATTCAGAGGCTTCTGGGACTCTGCCTCCTGCATAGTTGTTCTTTTGGCAAGGCGGCAGATAAAGGCCCAACATTTCACTAGACTGGAATCAGCTTTTTGAGTTTTGGTCAAATACCTTGAAATCTACTAATGCGCTTTTTATTTAATCTTTTCTAATGGATGACTCAGGAGGCAACCCCTTTACAGTGTTCCCCATTTAAAGCAGCTATGCCTCAATTACAGTTCCCACACATTTCGTTTTGATGTGGCGGGCATCATATTGGCAACGCCATCAGGCATCTCTCCTCTTTGAAAGCCAAAAACAGATATTTCAATTTTCTTAAGCCCGACGTTCTTCCTTTCTGTCCCTGTTGTGAGGTTTTTGAATTACTAATGGCCAATACGAGGTTTTCTTGGAACAACAGACTGACAATGCTCTTTCTTTGACTTGAAGTCATTTGATTTTGGGAATTATTCTTTGACAAAAACATTCTTCTAGGTGTCTCCCATTTGAAGGGCAAAAAGAATATGAAAGCAAATACTCATTTTATCATGCTCAACATCTCTGTTAAGTCGGCCACTCTCTGCTTCTGACAGCCTTCGGAGACTAGGGCTAGTCCTGGATCAGAGAAAGCAACTCTGCCAAGGTGTCTTTTCCAGCAAATCGGCCATCTTCTCTGGCATCACTACCATATCGTGCTTTTAGCATTGCAACTCGGTTCAGCATGCTTTTCATGTGCTGTGACTGCCCTGCACCTGACTGTCTATTTTATAGTTAATTGCTGGGGCCTGGATGTATGACTTTTCACTTTTTATGCACATGCTGTTGGGATCTTGGGATTTTAACTGGGTGCCCGCTATATGTGCTGCATTGGCAATAGAATCATAGGTCACAGCCTCATGTGACCTACTCCAGATCTTTTCTGAAGCCATTTCAAGCTCCCTGGTTCTTGCATGCTTACTGAGTTTGTCACAGACCAGTGTGGACTTCATTCCTTTGCTTTATAAACGATTATGTTCAACAAGCTTATCTCTTGCAGCATTATGTATTTTCTAAACACGGACGGTCCATGGCTTTCTTTTCCCTTCTACCCTTATGTAGGATTAGGTGTACCGTTTTTTAACAATATTCAATAATAGTTTTCATCAACACATAAAATGCATTTTAAAGTAATAAATCATTGTGCTACTGCTGTAAAACATATCATGTAACCCCCCAGCATAAGCTCCCTGTTAACCTCTCCCAACCTCAATTAGCAACATATGAAAGATGTTGATTGGTGCCATACAAATATGCTGTTTACAGGACACCAGCTTGAACTTAGGCCCTCGCACTACTGTTTGTTCTTTGACAAAAAACAGTGTTGTATGTTTCTAGCACTCTGTTGATCCCTTGATTTTTCTTTTTTCCTCTGAGTCGGTGGCCTGTACGAGTAATTGAATTTTATGCGCACTCTAACCTGGCCCTAAATATTGTACAGCAGGGCATGTTATTCTTATAATTACTCTTTTGTGTAACCAGAGCAGGAAATATTACTAATTTCTTGTAGGAAGGTTGAAGGTGTTCAAATGTCTTGAAAGTTCATTCAGCTGCAACAAACCACTAAGCTTTTGTGTGCTATAGGGTCTCTAGTTAACCTTTTTATCTTACATTTAGAAGTTTGTATTTAATCAGATGGGTACTCGGGTTGAGCTGATTGGGACACTGCAGCATCTTCTGTATACAGTAAGGCCCAAGTGTAGTGTCTATCCAAACTAGGGTTCTGCTATCTTTTCTTCCTGTTTGCCTCACCACTCAACTCAATGGTCTTACAAACACCCTCTTATGGAAAGACCTTTCTTAGTTTGGTTTACCTTGAATATTTGATACTTACTTTGCCAAAGTTGGATCTCCTCACATTTCAAACATTGTTACTAAGTGTAATTCTCAAGTATTCAAGTGAATTTGTCAAATAATTTCAAAGCGGAGCACTTCCAGGTCAGTCACAACCCTTCCACAGGACTCAGTTGTCTTGCTTCAGTTTTCTGTATGCCCAAAAATATTACTCTAGATGTGTTTTCTAGATTTTAATGGAACTTTGCAGCAGACTCTGTGAAAGAAAATTGTCACCAAAACCTGTTTCTCTGCAACGGCTAATCTTTTTAGGACTAGACAAACTATCTGCAGAAGGCAGGTGGGAGCTCACCGCTTCACATTCCAGCTGTCAATTTGCCCCAATGCATCATGGTAAATGCATTGCATAATAACACTTACTTCAGTAGTAGTCGTTAATTCCTCACCCTTGTTAGTGCAGCCTGTACTGTAACTCTAGAAACGTATTTCTGGATTCATTCCTTCATCATTAGAGCAACAAGTTGTTTTGTGGGAGCTGAAAATGCTACCTAAAATCTTCTCGGGTCTCTGTACCACTCACTGGGCGCAGGTGCATGAACACAAGCTTGTCAGCTTAGTAGCTCAAGGGAGCCTTTTCAGACATGAGGGTGGGAGCACACTGCCTCACATCTCAGCATTCCGTTTTCCCCAATGCATCGTGGTAAATGCAATGCATGATAGCATTTAATTCAGTAGTTTAATTTTTCACCCTTGTTGGTGCGACCTGTGCTGTGTAACTCTAGACACATGTTTCTTGATCAATTCCTTCAATAGAGCAACAGGTCATTTTGGGAGTGCTAGAAATGCCGCCCAAATTCTTCTTCGGTCTGTGTACCGCTCACAGGGCGCAGGTGCATCAGCACAAGCTTGTCAACTCAGTAGCTCAAATGAGCCTTTTCAGTCAGTAGCACTTGCTTTCGTAGTAGTCTTTAATACTTCTACTGATGAAGGAATCAATCCAGAAACACATGTTTAGAGTTACACAGCACAGGCTGCACCAACAAGGGTGAAAATGTAATGACTACTACTGAAGTAAGTGGTTTAATGTACTACATTTACTGTGATGCATTGGGGCAAATTGAGTGCTGGGATGTGAGGCGGTGTGCTTCCACCTTCCATCTGTTTTAAATGTTTTATCTATATGCTGACAATACTGTCTTCTTTTACACTACCGTCATTCCTGACACTTTAAGTTGGTGGTTTCAAGAGTCTAACAAATTAGCGATGCATCGGAAGACCACCTAGTCTTGTTCCTGTTTCTTGTTTGAGGTGGTTCAAGTGGGTTGGCTCTAGTCGAGAAAATCTCAGCTAGACATCTGTATAGTCACTCCGTTCTACCAAGGATCTTTCTTTGTCTGTAAGGAAATGAAGAGAACCTGCCTAACCCTCCTTTAAAATTGCACGATCCTCTTCAGGTGATCTGAAGAGGTTCTTTCTAAATTGAGCAAAATCCATCTCGACCTTTTGCACGAGCTCGTCAGCTTTTTCCAGCCTGTATTCTTGAAAGCTGTTTTATTTCCTGTCTTATTTATCAGTGTGCCTCATTCTTGGTCTGTGGTAAATGCCTCACTTCCAGGGTGTTGGTTGATATTTGCGCCTTAAACTACTTATAATACTTTGTTGGAAGGTCATCTTGTTCAAGGGATTCTTTATTCTTGAATAATTTCAATACAGTCGGTTGCCAACTACCGATATAGATGGTTGTTGGGTGATAAGTCACAGATGCATATTTTTAGCTGATGTAAATTGATGAAAATGACTTCATATTCTAGAAGTCTTAGATGTATATATTAATATTGATTAAAGATGGTTGATACTATGTGGATCTCTATATAAACTTCCAGCTGGATACTGAACAACAGCATTACTTTTCCTGGTGCACCAACAAAGTCTAAGTTAGGATTGCATTCATGAAATAGAGGTCTTGCTTTATGTACTAGAATTCTGTTCTTACTGTTCATAAAGCATTAAAGTTTAAGAAGGAAACTTGGGGTGTCATTACGATGGCGGTTAACCCGCCACTGACAGGCTGTCAGTGGCTGGTTCACCGCAATTGTGAAGCCATTTTCCACTAGCCATATGGACTTTGGTGGCCCTTGAGCAGGGGCAGTTTTGTTTTGCACTTGGAGGGCACCTATGATGCCCCCCTAAATTTCCGTGCACCATGTTGCAGGCACTGCATGATGCCGGCCACGTAGTACGGGGAAATGCAAAACTTGCATTTTTTCCATTGCGGCAGCAGCACCCACCTCAATGAAAAACATGGCCCTTGCGGCTGCCGTGGTGACGCCCCCATAGTAATGCCATATGTGGGACCACCGCCTTATAAGAGGGCGGTCCCTATCCCTAAGACGATGGCGGACGAACAGAAGTCTGTCCGCCATCGTAATCATTCCCAAAATCTTGAGAAAAGGGCTATGTTAATGTGTGACATGGTGTGAAATTCATTTGTTGTGCTTTCTGAGATGGTTTTGGTAAGTTAAAGCATGTAACATCAGCTTCAGAACAATTTGTTACACTTTAGTTGAACTCATGATCATCGCTTTCTACATATAATGTATGTCCTCCTTGGTCTGGCAAACAATATTTGACTGTTGTGGGGGCATATTCTGCTATTACTGCAGGCAAGGATGTGGCCTTTGGGACCGCCGGAGTCTTAGAAACGGTAGTTGAATATATCTATTATCAAGAATCAGAGAGTGCTCAGAGAAATAAGGCTAATCCTCAGTTTTAACTTAAATGTTAACTGGCTGCTATTATAGCGTTACTTTAACCTTAACGTTATAATAGCAGCCAGTGAACAGACTGAATGACCCATGTGCCCCCCTCCTCAAGCCCCATTAGTCTCTTGGGACCCCATGGATTTCTTTCTTTTAATTTGGAAGGGGAGGGGGCTGCATGGCCCTCCTCCCAGAGGCTTATTAGTCCTTGCGGACCGCTTCCCCATGGCAGTTTTTTTTTAAGCGGAGGGGGGTCAAGCTCCCCCCAAAAGCCTATTTTGGCCCCATTCTCATGAGGCCTCCTTTGTAAATAGGTGGGTGCCCAGGTGCCACCATGCAGATGTTGGCGGCCCTGCCAGCCACTTCTTCCAAACCTCTTTAGCTTGCCCGCTGTGGCGTTTGTCATCCCATTGGAGGCAGGTTAAGGTATTACTTCCACTGGTAGCATAGCATCACATTAGACAGACGAATTCTCCATATAGTTTAGCAGGGATACACTCTGCCATTCCACACCCATCCTGAGCCACCCCCGGCACATATCCCACCTGCACCAGAGGGGCTGCCTGAGGACCATTTTTCCATCCTACAGAAGGAAGTCCAGGCACTTTTGGACAAAGACGACATCGAGAGGGTATATGGTGACTGGATGTTACTTCTGTTTTTTCCTGGTGCCGAAGGAGGGTGGAGACCTTCATTCCATTTTAGACCCTCATCTCTCATCTTCTTTCTCTAAAAAGATAAGTTCAAGCGTTACACTCCCAGATTCGTTTTTCTTTTGATCCAGGTTACTGGGTAAAAGCGTTGGATTTGCTGGATGCTTATTTTCATATCCCTTTCCTACAAGCAGTTCAAGGTAGACATTACGCCTTTTTATTTCTTTGTGCTCCCTTTCAGCCTTACCAGAGCCCCTATGATGTTCATGACATTGATGGTGGTGGTTGCTGCACATCCTTGGAGGTTGGGAAAAATTAGTCTTCCCATACCTTGACGACTGGTTGCTGAAGGCAGACTCACCAGTCTATCAGATGCCACCTCCAGACAAAGGCTAACCTCCTCACGTCTTTTGGGTTCTCAATCACCATGCCGAAGTCACCCCTTACTCCTTCCATGAGGCTTTTGTTCATAGGAGATGTTCTGGATATGGTCCAAATCATTCACACTTTGATCTCGATGTTTCAGCCTCTGCCCTGGGTTTCAGTGAAAGCGGCTCTGAAACCTCTTGACCTACTTGCCTCCTGCTGTAGAACACTCCTTATGGCATATGTAGGCTTTGCAATGGGATCTGAAGTCTCAGTGGGTTCAGCATCAAGGAAACCTGTCTAATTACATTCAAGTTTTGAAGGAAACTCTGGAAGACCTGCACAAGTGGCTGCTCAACCACAGTTGGAATTGTGGCAGACACCTCTCCCTACCATACCCATAGTTGATGGTTGTAACAGATGCATTGTTGCTGGGTTGGGAAGGCCGTCTGAGAGGAGCATACCAGAGTAGTCTCGACTACGATTAAGACATGCTCACACATCAGTCTACGGAGTTGTCATTGTAGTCCTCCTTCCTGCTCATCAAGAGGATTTTGGCTCAAGTCCTGATAGACAACACCATTGCCACGTGGTACTGCAACAAACTGGGTGGAGAGGACTCTTGACTCCTGTGTGAGGAGGCTCTGTCAAGCTATTTACTTATTTCAGGATTTATTTTGCCTCTGCAGTGTCATCTCTGTAGCCTTCTCACAGTACCAGATGGGCGGTGAACAGATGGGAGTTTTAATCACATGGAAAAGTCTTCTCCAGTTGCCTAGGCTTAGTACCTTAATGGGGGGATGAAAAGTTAGTCTTGTTCTGATCGTATCAGAATGTGCTGTATTGTCTACAATTCACTATCTGTATGAATGGAAGTGCCTTGATGCCAGCAAAACTGCCAGTATGAAGTGTGTGTGTGTGCATATGTGTGCGTGTGTGTGTGTGTGTGTGTGTGTGTGTATATATGTATATATATATATATATATATATAGTGATTCAAATTATAATTCAGTGGACGTCCCTAGGTACCAGTAATGACTGAGTGGGGCTCCCCGGAAGTCAAAGGGTTAAGAGCCACTTTCGGCCTTAGAGAGGCTAAAGGTGCCACATCTCCAACTGTACTGAGTTAGTTGGAAAAAAGGGATAGTGAATCTGACCTTGAACCAGGCTTTTCTCCCGTGTAGTAAATTGATCATTAAATCCATGTGTTAGGGCTCAAGCAAGGAGGGCTTATGTGAAACAAGAGGCCCCCAATGTACCCATTGGGGTGTAGCTGTGATGGCAGGAGCATTTCCGATTCTGAAGCGGTCCTCCCTTTGGGGAAGGACCTCTAGAGAGCTCTATTATTAATTTTCAGTGGCCGAAGCTGTCAATGTCCTCCATCTTCAACAGCGGCACCCTTGTCTTCCCCTCAACTATCCTTGAATCCGTGCAAGGCTTGGTTACTGCAAAGACAATACGATCTCAAGTAAATCAGATACCTTGTCAGGGGCGGCTCTAGGCTCATGGCCGCCCTGGGCAGGGAGCGTAGGTATGGGGCCCCAGAACAGGGAGTCGGGGCGGAGCGCGGAGACCAGTGAAGAGGGGGGGGTCAGGGTGTTTCGAAGTGGAACAGAGCCGGAGGCCGCCAAATCCCTGCCAGGGGCCGCCACACAAATATGTATCCATCCTCAGAGGATTATTATATCAAGGATATATATTGGCGTGGAGGCCCCTGGGGTTTGGTGGCCCTGTGCAGGTGCACAGCTTGCACATGCCTAAGGCCGCCCCTGACCTTGTCTTAGGTTTTTTAAATTTGTTTGTGCTAAAAGTATCGGTTAAGGTTATGCACTTACAAAAGCCATACACGACAGCGCTTTGTATTTCTAAAAGCTGGGGTCAATGTACTGAGGGGGATTCTAAAGTGGAAGATGGCTGGTCCTTTCCTGCACTTTTTAAAGGCTTTAAGTGATGCATACACTTGGAAGCATTCCTGGTCCGTTTCCTGTGCACATGCTATGTCAGCGATACAAGTACATCGATTTTCGTGTATTTTGCTGACACTTCCTTTAACCTTTACTGGAAACTGATGCATTCTAGAATTGTTTCTGAGAATCAAAATGTTTTCAGTGGTTGAGCTTGAGAAAGCTGAGAGTATACTACGTTCTTGCAAAGGGCTATGAGTAAAGATTTGCATTTATTTCATATGGATTGCATCATCCTTACTTCCAGTGCCTACGTTGGGTACAGGCAGCCATTTTATTCAGTCTGTACTGCCTTCAGCTTGCTTGCCCTCTTGAAGTACATTGATATTTTATCTACATTTGTTTCGACTATGATAACTGTTGGATTGGTCTGGCACTCTGATACTGCCAGATGGGCCAGCTCAGTTTGAAAGCGCGAGAGTGTGTGTCTTGCTTTTTGATTCTGTGGTCCGTAACTGGAGCAAAAGAAAAAAACATTTTTTTTTCTAACATCGCTTGTTTTTTGCACTGATTTCTATCTCTGTTTAATTTGTTGGTTTCCTTTTTTTTTGTTCTTCGATGACCTCATTCGCCACAGCATTTTGTAACTGTTCCTCGAAATTAAATTTAGAATTTATGATTCACATCTAAAGCAATTCAACAGAAAGTCTCATCTTGACGCTAGTCTATATTAGACGACTTCCGTCACAGGTTAGATCACGGCAGTACCACACCATGCTTAAGAACACACTTCTGTTACTCCATTCCTTGTGGTACATCACAGACATATGCTGAAGGGAGTTAAAAAAGACCAGTAGATTTACACTTCCAATTTTCTGAAACGCATTATTTTTGCGGTCATAACTCCGACTGGCTCTTAGTCTAATTCTAACTGAGGGGCGGGGCCTGAGGTAACTTTAGAACCGATTGTCCAGATGCAAAACCAAGTCCAACCACCTCGCTTCTAGCCGCAGAAGTACTGAGCTTCAGAGCTTCAGTATATTAGCCGCATAGCATATAAATCATAAATTCAGTAAGTAATCTGGCATAGATTTGCCTTCTAAGAATGGGAGTAGGGGTGTCTCTAGTGAGAGAAATACACCCTCTTATACAGGGCTTTGAATAATGGGTTCATACATTCGATGGGAACATATGATTCATAAAGCTTAACAAAATAGGAAAAAGTCTAAAGGAAACAGTTCTACATAGAATACATTCAGTGATTTTTTTACCATCAACACATGATTGTTCTCACAGTCTTGGTTATAATAGTACTTGTATGAATGGTTTATCCTTCATTTGGTAAATTTAGCAGCGTTCTTAGAGAATGTTCTCTGCTGAGTTTTGTGACACTATTAAGGCTTATTGTAGTGAAAATATCAAGAATAATATAATGTGACATAGGATGACGTTTAAACAAGACGAAGGACGATGTAAACCCGGTTCAGCATTTGCAGCAATTCAAATTCAGCATATTATTTCATTAGTAGAACATTTGCGCTCACACACTCTTGGTCCTCAACATTCATACTATGGCCGCTCTGGCAAACTACTGTTCAGGTATTCTGGGATTTAAACCTATATGCATGCAACTTGATGACCACTCAAAGTGCATGGCAAGGGTACTGGAGGAACCCATTGAGGCTGCAAAAAATCATCATGAGCATGATGGGCATGAATGTGCTGCAGTCCTTCACTGTTCCAGTTAGATCTATAGAAGCCTTCATTCACTGTGTGGTTGTAGGTAGTATACTTGTATACCTGAGGAAGTGTTGGACATGGTTAGGCACCTGTTGGGTGAGGAAGGAGACTGGGTTGGAGAGTGGTCGACTTAGTGAGAGGTTGGTCTATTGGATACCGCTGTAAAAATGTGAGACAAGGAATAGAGGGGATTTGTGGAGGGTCAGATATCTTCCATGACGTGCCTTGTTGCATCTCTTTTTATGACACCTGCTAGCACCCTGCAGAGCGCTGCTGACCAGGGAATATCAAATTCAGAATGGCTGCCAGAACAATAGGATGTAATGCATGTCTGATAGGGAATTCTATAAGGGCAGTAGGATGACTCTTGATGCAAACTATAGAGGGGGCCTCTTAGGTCTAAAACCGTATTAGGCTCTCATGGAGATATCAATATTGAAGGGTTAGCCCGTTTTGGTAATTTTTGGTACCAACCTTCCAAGTGATTCACATCTCACCCATGCAAGTGCAGAGTGCCACTATGGCTAGTGTGTGAGCTGCAACGCAGTTAGGACTCACCTAATTGCTGATTGTCTACCTTTGAGAGCTGTGTGTGGCGGATACATCTGCACAGAAATGTGGTCTCTTTTGGCCTAGCAAAAGTAGGTTAACTTTGAGTCTTCAGTGATTGTGTAGCTTTTGCTCGGTTTCCAACCTTTGTTGCTATTACCACTTACTTTAGTCAGGTGTATTTGTACAGCAGTAGGCCCCATCCCTGCTTTAAAAGCGGTGTGACTGCTGCTCCTGTCAGCAACTTGTTTTTCTGATCCAACTCTTATTTCACCCATGTTGCATTATTTTACTCATTTAGGAGTATCCCTGCCTTGCAAATGGTGCTTGTATCACTTGTCCTTCTGTCAGCACCCCACCTTTTGGTGTAAATCCACATAGCACCCCGTTGCCCTTTCTGGCGGGTTTGTGTGATGTAGCTGCATATATGCGTTAGTCCCCAATGTGCCCCCCATCCTAAATGACTTCACACCCTGGTTGCCTAATACTGGCCCAGTGGTTATTTTTTTCATGAAGAGCTCCACAAGGTGTATATACCATGGCTGCTTTAAAATTGCCTCACGTGTTTGGGTTAGTATAAACTTTGCCCGCTGTTTCTCACTATTTTTATACTCAACACACTATAATGTCGTGGGAAACAGGCTTTACCACAGTCATTACCACGCATTACCATTACCATGTAATGCCTTCACCACGTAAGTCTTTTCCATGTATATGCCTTTACTATGCATACTTTTACAATGAGAATTTTCGTTGTAGAGGTATGCGTGGTAAAGGCATATGCCTGGGAATGACTTTTGAGGTAAAGAAAATGCTTGTCAAAGGTATGCGTGGTTCAGGCATGCATGCCTCTGTCATACATCCTTAAGCGGTGCATGCTAAGACAGATGAGAACACGTGTCTCGTCTCTCCCCATGTTCAAACACTTCCACATAGGCTCACAATGCTCTTCCTGTCACACCCCACTCAGTCTTGTTTGCTACCTGTGCAATTGCTTCTGTGCCCCACATAGCACCAGTACTTTCCCCAGTTCTGATTAGTTTATACTTTATACTGCACATCTGGCCTTAACCTTACTGATGGTAGTGGGATGTAGTCTAGAGCACCAGTATTTGGCTATAGCTCTCTTGGCTAGCAAACATCCCATCCCTATTGGGGTCCCCCACCCCCCAACCGAGTCCTCCATAACCCTTAGCAACTTGAGTCTTAGTGATTAGTCTTTTGGTCTGTCCAGTACCATTTCTAGGGTGTGTGTTACTTTTTCACAACATATTTCAGATCTCCCTGCAGTCCCATATAACGTGAAATCTCATCAGTTTTCTTCGCACCAGTAAGGTTTCGGAGACTGTGTTCATTCCTATGAGCCAGAGTCCACATGGAGTAAAGCAAATCATAATTGTTGGCTTGTCTTTATTACTGTACACCTTTAAGAGAGTTGTCTGAATGTTCGTATTTAGTTAGATTTATTGTCAGTTGTTGCATTGCATGTTGGTACATTGTGATAGGTTACATTACGGTAATCACATTGTGATATCCTTTACATCACAATATTTTACCTCGTGGTACCTTTACATAACAGCTTAAATGGTATGATGGTGTGTGTGTGTGTGTGTGTGTTTGTGTGTGTATATATATCACCGAAAGCACCAAAGCTAAAGTGACATTATAGGTGGGTGAAAATGAAACAACGCCTCTGAAATTCACCAGTTATAGTTATCTCTAGTAGCTATAACTCGTGCCTTAAGGTAACTCGTGCATCCACCATGCAAAGTGTTGCCATCAATGATGTCTTTTAAGATGTTGCAGTGATGTTGTCAATGATATCATAGAACGAGTGATGTAATATTGGCGGTAATAGTGCATAGCAAAGGCACAAGTTATAGTTTCTTCGGGCACGAGGTATAGGTTTAGTGAATGTCTACATTGTTAAAATGTTATTTAATGCAAGGCAATATATTATTACCATACCTAACTATAACGTCACTTTGAATGTGAAGTGAATTTCTAGTGTTTTTTCAATGACAGTGTGCTATGTGGGTTTTGGCCTCTGGGCCTGGCGCCCTACCCCCTGCAGATAAGGCCCTACACGCATCTCTTGTGTACAGCAGGGTGTTTGGCCAAGTGCCTGTCCCCAAATCCCCATGGGAGTGCACACTGATTATGTGGTGTTACTATATAAAGGGTATATCTTATCTCACACAAAGGGGGGGTCTAATAGGAGTAATAGCCTCCCAATAAAAATTGTACTGCTCTACCATAATTAAACTCACACTATGTACGGGGTGAGAAAAGAGGGACTGAGAAAGCACTACTGTGTTAAGACGAGAACCCTCACTAACCCAAGGGTGACATGCTTCATCATATGGTCCCCTCTTCACACTGGGACTGCAAGGTTCCCAGTGTGGGCTAAAACTCTCCCGCGGGAGAGGAGCGGGGGTGTCACAAGCATTGTGAGCACTACATCCTATGTGGGGAGAAAGGGGCAGAGTGCAGAACTATCTAGGGAAAGGTGAATAAATCTATCTCTTGGTGGGCGAGAAATCTTTATCTGGTGCCCCCAATGGATATGGTTGAAAAAGAGCTAGGGAAATTAGGGATTATAGATATTACCCTATTATGTGGTCAACATGTTTCTGCTGTATAAGATAATATATATTTTGCTCCGCTATATAAAGAAAAAAAACATTGTCACAGTATTGGTTATTCTCATGGCATCAACATCTGGTAAGGTCCCTCTCCCACAGGCCCTTAGTGAGACGTGGCACATTGAGACTGTGAAGTTCTGAACTGCTCTGAAGGGACCAATGACGGTAAAGTGGACCTTTACATAAATGTGATGCATCTAGTGGACCTTACCAGATGTTGGTGCCACGAGAATAACCAATATATATATGTATGTGTGGTAGAGTTGAGGGTTTTTATATATCCCCCTCAACTCTACCTGTCCCTAAGCTTTATACACTCCTGACGACCCCTATTTAGGGCTGTAATGTAAAAAATAAAATGTTAATGTATGTATAATACACATAAACGTAACGTTATGTCACTTAAAACCGTTTAAAAAGCTACTTACCTGCGATGTAAAACACGACAATGTAAAGGTACTAAAAACAACCTACAAAGTACTCACCTGCAATATAAAAGAATCTCAGTATACTTAACTACGATGTACTAACTGCGATATAATGGTTGTACATCTGTCTTTTGCATGTCCACATGTAGTTTTGTGACCAGTTAGTGACCAGTGCATCTGAGATATTTATATGTTTGACCACCAATGCCCTGATGTTAACAGTCATCGCTTTATTGTTTTTAGGTCTCGCTATTACATTCTGCAAGGAATGAATAGCGAGAATTATAGAGTTGCATCAGGAAAGTTAAACCAGCCGGCGGATTTCCACAAGGGCATGTGGTCTCGTGAACGCGCTCCCATCCGCCTGCTGGTTTAGCTTTCCTGATGCTCTCCACATCAAAGCAATCAGCCTCCCTCCCACAGGCTTCCCCATCGTGCGCAGTGCGCGCTAGCCTCACTTCTCCTCCCCCCTAATTGCTCTCACTTTCACGGCCGCCAGGCCGTGAGCTACTTAGGCTCAAAAATACTTTGGAAGTAAAGCGACAGTGATGCCACTGCTTGCAATACCGTGTCTTTTCGAGTTCCTGTGTGCTGACAAGGCTACAGGCACTGGTCAGAAGCAGCCTAAAAGCTGCATGTTGATGCTACACATCCCCCTCCTCCCCGTATTTTAAGGTCGATGTAAACAATGCTAGAATCCCAACAAGTCCAACTTGGCGTTTGTTTCCTCCAAGGGAGAACAAGTACCACCAATTTCGGCAATGTCTGTTATTAAAACGCATACAGGCATTCATTTAATAGGGTACGTTTTAAATGTTTTATGTTGGGCCAAACGCCTGTTTAGGTTAGATCCCACAAAACTATTAAACACTCATCTAAATCCTATGTCATCTAACAAACGGCCATATGGAGTGCAAAAAAACATACAACAGCGGAAAGGTGTAAAAAGTTCATTAGCACAGGCTAGTAACTCCCGACCGTACTGGTCGAATACTGAACTGCATTCAACAAATTATTTTATTCAACAAAGTCCATTTAAATATCAGTTATAAAAATCAACCTGGCACCATGTGATGGGAATTTTGTAAATTAAATAAGCATTTAATGTTTGCATACAATCAAATGTAATTTACAGACAGTCGGTAATAGCGCGGATTAAAGCTTGGCCTGGGCGCCCTTTTTAAGGCTCGTTGCAGGATTAAGTTTACCAAAACAACAAGCCCCCAGATGAAACACTGTGTAGACGAATAGTTAATTATTCAGATGGTAAAGTAGTTTTCCAGGCAAAATGGCTCGCTTTCGAAATTTCCCAAAATATGTCCACCTCTTTGAAGATTACAAAGTGGGCTTCTGGTTTTCGAAAGCCGAGGGAAGCCAGCTGAACGGCTTTAGTTGTGGACAACATCGAAGCCACTTACACGCCACTCTTCCATAAACAGAACCCAGGCTCGCATCTGTGTTTACAAACAAGATAGCGGGTTCAAGGGGCCTTTAAAATTCAACACAGACTATGATATGGCATCCTAAACAGCGCCCAACTGCTTTAAAAAAGAAACCACAACATCGCCAGAGCTCTGTAATAGAAAAGAACTACACACAGTGACGGCATTAATACTTCGGGCGGGTAGAAAGAGGCTCGGTTGG
Source organism: Lissotriton vulgaris (assembly GCF_964263255.1). NCBI lineage: Eukaryota > Metazoa > Chordata > Amphibia > Caudata > Salamandridae > Lissotriton > Lissotriton vulgaris. The sequence continues at coordinate 1,335,361,665 of NC_141685.1, forward strand.
CCATGATTACTGCGGGCCACATGCCTGAAGTATGTGAAACTCATTAACTGAAGAAGGTGACAAGTGCCTGCAGGGAGCTATTTGTAAACTTCACTAGGAGTCTTTTTGTTTCACATTAGCATCCACCGATTATTTTAAAGAAACGGGTAAAGGCTCCAATTCTACTAAATCTTTTTAGCAAGCAATAACATTTAATAATCTGTAGATATTTGCATTTAAAGATTATATGCACTTAAGTTATCAAACACAATTTAAAACACTAGATGACCAAAATTTATATTTTAAACAAAAAGTGTGCGTTTATTTTGCAGACAGCCGGGACATGTTAAGCAGACATTGTAAAAAAAAAAAAAAGTCAGCACAAGGTACCCAGTGCTTTAGCGCATTCTAGGGCGGAGTAATAGGGACGCAGTGTCTCTTTTGGCAATTAACTTATAACTCTTTGTTCCAATGGCCTCAAACATGCACTGTTACAAAATCTCCCCTCAAAGTTACCTGTTCTAACCCCTCAAGGCAAATTGGCATTAGTGATGGCAAGAGGACACTGTTTTTCAACTTCCCTATTCGACAGGCTCTCACAGATGATGGTATGACTTATTTGGATTATTGCGCAGTCCTTCAATCAAGGAACCAGAACTTACTTTGGTAAAAAGAGTTGGGTGGGGTCATTGATTGAATCATTTTCTCCTGGATTTCTTTGCATTACATGGACACTTGATTATTATTTAGAGAAGGGAATTAAGGCCAGAGGGTAAATTGTATGAAAACTGGAAATTACTTCAAACTGGGTTGTGTTTTGGTCCCTTCTTTATCTAATTTAGATTTCTGATCTTGCTTATGCACTACTTTGGTAAATCCAAATTAAAGAAGTTTGAAAGTTCAAATTCTGAACTTACCTACTACATTAAAAATATTACATTATAATTTGTGGAGCATTGCACTTATTTTACAATCATCTGTTCTAGACTTCTTTGAAATACTATCAAGATGCTTAGCATTATCAATTATGAAGGCTGTGATGATCTTTGAACTTTTTGTCAGTATACATTTCCTTCACTTGACGTAAATAATTAATTTACTCTCTTAATTTCTATGCAGGTAAGTACTTAATCAATAATAACTCAATCAGAATGAAAAAAGACAGAGTAAGTGGTGTTAGAGTTTCTAAGGGTTTTATTCCTCATAAAGGAATCAGGATATCATGTTCTGACCACCACAGGGGTGTCAGAAGGGATAGAGCGCTGTCGTTTATTGACAATACATAGCTTATATACTTGATTTATACCATAAGAATCAATGTAAGAGGCGTAACAGCTGAGAGAAGACAAGATAACAGTATACACGTGGTACTAGTACATCATCAAGAGGCGTAAACTAGGCGTGAACCAGAGGTGTGTGCTAGAAACGTCACTGATAAGTGACGCAAGTGGGTGGCACCAAGGGGTGGTGCTAACAGAATGTTGCAATGTCAGCAGAAATCGGAAGCTTGGATGCGCGCGCAGCTGCATGACGTGTGATTGACGGGGTGCAGGGGACTTGACATTCACACTGACGGAAAGAGACAGAAGTCTGGCATGTCAGATCAACTTGTACTTCTATCATATCTGATATCTGATGTTTAGGAACTATGCTATCTGGGCGGAAAGGTCTCTAGGGCAGAAGCTGTTCTATGCTAGCTGTGGATGCGTGTATAAGCGCCTAAGTGTCTACATGTGAGGCGTGGGGCATGGGGCCTTCCATGGAAGCATGGCAACAGAGGCTATGAATTACTTGCATTAAGACAGGTCGGCCCTTTGGCTCTGCAGCTGGAGAGGATGTTTACAGGATCTAGTAGGCAGGAATGTATTCTCGGGGAGCGGAACAGATAACTCGAAGGTTATAGTCAGTCTTGGCAGAAAGCAGGCTTGAGCTGAGCGCGAGGGGCCGCGCTGAAAGTAGGACAGAGTTCACGGGTACGGAGGTAGCCTGGGCAGAGTCAGGAGCCACAAAAGAGGTTCAGATGGCAGGAATTCAGGGCCTACTCTTGCTAGAGCAGGAATACATGAAAAGTGTACCACAAAAAGACGGTGGCATAGCATACTTAGGAACGGACTACATAATCCATTCATGGTGGATCTGAAAGAGGACAGGTTAACGGTGGACGCAAATGTATTTGCGTCTTCATAGCTGGCACAGGAGGGAAGTTACATGCACTTTAAGCTGGTACATGGAGTCGGTGGGGTACGCGCTAGGGAACACAACATGACCAAAAATTTAATTTTCCTCATTCCCTCCTTGTTCCCTACGGACCCTTCATAAAATATCGATCCTCATGAACCGATCAGTTTGTTCTTGTAGCATCATTTGTTCTTCTTTCTTTCGTTTACGTTTTGAGAGGAAACTGGAGTGTTCAATACAGGAAGTGGCACACAATCCACAAATCGCTGGCCCACACTGTAGGCACAGGCAGCAACTGAATACTAGGACTAGGCCAATGCCTAGGAAGGATAGGATCTTCCATCCCCAAGCTGTTAACGTTGTCCAGAACCAACCGGACCAAGTCCAGGTGCCTGGATTCTGATGTATCTGATTTGCAATTTTATGAAGACGGGTGATAGCTTGATATACAGACGGTGCGTTTTGTGGAATGAAAACACAGCAACTTGACCCGATGACCTTACAGGCTCCACCTCTATCTGCCAAGATGACGTCAATTACAAGACGATTCTGAAGGACAACAACCCGCATAGCGGACTGCTCTTCTGTTAAGTTACCTAAGGCGGAGGCAGTTTCATTTACTACTGCTTCAAGTGTTCTAGTTAATCTGCGTATTAATTTACTATTCTGGACAGGTCCTAAAAAGAAAAAGAATCCTTTATTAAAGTCAGTGTACTGTTCCCATGCCGTTTCTGTATAGTCGACAAGTGGGATATCTCTTCTGGGTCTATTCTTTACTAGATTGGTATTTCTATGGTAATCAGGAGGAGCTAGAAAAACAGGTGGCAGAAGGAATGCAATGTAACAGGTACCATCCCAATCTGGAGGTAGACGTATGTATGCGGTATGACCACAAACAAAGTATGAGTGACTGATAGCTTTAAAAGACGATTTTCCATGATCACTGAATTCGACCACAGTAGTGCATTTACTATAACCTAAGTGTACTGAACCTTTCTTCTTGATACATAATTCACCAGTGACTGGCAGTACTGACATAATGGGTAGAACTGGTGTGGCTTCGGATTCGACAGTAAGAATCATAAGGCTAATTGTATAATTACCTAATCCATATACTTCATTTTCTAGATCTGTTCCTATTCTAGTGGGGAGTCCCTCCTTATCTGGGTGACAGACGTCTAGTAGGACTAAGTTCAGGTTTCCCCAAACCCAACCCCCATTGAAAACAGCAATGTCGGGATCTAAAGAATTAATTATTTTAAACCATGCTCCACAGGAGCCATTGTGAGTGAACGGGTACGGAAAGAGAGGCAGAGCTCCCTTGTAATTCTGGTAGGGAGGGAGTCGGCCACATATCCAGCAATTTGTAGCATTGTTAGTTTGATGAGAATGATGTAACATACTAATGAATGTATTGTTGCGCAGCGCAAGTCTGTAGGAAAGCTCGTGAGGAGGTAACTCACTAAAAGTGTGTTCAGCGGAAACATTGTAAGCAGATTGTTCACGCTTGAAAATAGGATAATAGATGGGCAATAAAATGCTAGCAACAATAATTAAAATACTGAGAATAAACATAATTATTAGTGTCACTATGCAGTGACTACGAAGTGATTTGCAATATGTACGTTTCTTTGCTTCTCTCTCTCTAACTCGATCTAGGGGATACATGTCAGAAACTATTTAACCGATTCACCTAGGGGAGGACTTAAACAATTAAACTGTCTGACTTGCTAGATCGTAATTTCATGCGATATTGTTCTTGAGGAGTCTTTTCTCGTTGCGATTCGGTAAAGTCTTTGGTAACACAGTCTTTGGTGGGGGTGGACGAGTCTGGGTCAGGTTTCAGTCCAGCAAACTTTTTTATGTGACTCGTGTGTACCCACCCCTTTCTTCCCTCGATCTTCACCGCCGTCCTTGTTGTCAGAAGAACGGTCTTCGGAGACTTCCAGCGGGGCTCCAACGGACTTTTTCTGTCGAAGTTGCGGACGAGGACAGTATCACCGGGACGGACGTCATGTGCCTTTACATCAGTGTTGTCAGGGAAGGCTGCGGCAACCTGTGAACGACATGATTGGAGTGCAGACATCAAGGAGGCAAGGTAATCTGTTAACATGTTAGAATCAACATCAGTAATCTTTTTTGGAATGGGCGTCCCCCACATATTCGGTGGTCTTCCAAAGACCACCTCGTACGGAGATAGCCCTGATCTCGAATGGGCGACCATTCTCATATAGAATAGTGCCACTGGCAGGGCGACTATCCAGTCGACCCCTTTATCCTGACATATTTTGGCAAGGCGGATCTTTAGTGTCTGGTTATGCCTCTCAACAAGGCCTGCGGCTTCTGGATGTCGGACACAATGGAACTTCCACTGGTATCCCAGTAACAAGGAAACTTCTTTCATTAAAGCAGACGAGAATGGCTGACCGTTATCTGAGTACACGACACGAGGCAGGCCGTATCGTGGGAAAAATTCACGAACCAACTGTTTGGCAGTGGTCGGAGCAGTGTAATCTGGGACTGGGTATGCTTCGGTCCAGCGGGACAGAGCACAGACAACTACGAGAACATATTTAAATCCTCGACAACGGTCCATCTGGATATAATCCATCTGGAGGACTTCAAAAGGGTAATCGGGAGGATGAAATCCACCTTGCTCTACAGGGACGCTTTTACCTGGATTGAACTGACAACAGATCATGCAAGTACGCACTTTCTGTTTTGCTGCTGCTCGTAAGTGTTTATTGTTCCAGAGATTTTGTAAACTGTCTAGCATTGCTTTCTCTCCTAGATGTGCAGGACTATGTGCTGTATTTATCATGACTTGAACCATAGAGTCAGGGAGAAACCATGTAGATTTTCCCTTCGTCATCCACCCTTGATCTGTCTGGATCCCTCCTAGTTCGATCCATTTCTTTATTTCTTCTGGAGTAGCATGTGTCTGAATGTCAATAACATCTAGTGTGGGATCCCTGACTGTCATACAGTTTGTCGGATCTGTTGTCTTTGTCGTATCATTTATCTGAGTGTGAGTCAGTGCTGTATGTTTTGCTGTCTGATCTGCCAGGTCGTTACCCTGGGAAACAGAATCTGTGACTTTAGTGTGTGCTTTACACTTCATGACGGATATGGCTGAGGGCAGATGTATTGCTTCTAACAGTGCTTGAATGAGAGGACCATGTTGTATCTTTGTACCATGAGAGGTCAGAAAACCTCTTTCTTGCCACAGCATGCCGAAGTCGTGTACAACTCCGAACGCATAACGGGAATCTGTGTATATGTTAACATTTCTGTTCTTGGCTAGAATACAGGCTCGGGTCAGAGCGATGAGCTCTGCCGCTTGAGCAGACAGTGTATCAATACGGTATGTTTCTTTAACTTCAGTTTCAGTGGTCACGGCATACGCGGCCACTAACTCTCCTGTACTTGTTCTCATGCATGAACCATCCACATAAAGTGTCAGGTCTGGATTTGTCAATGGAACATCTGTTAAATCTCGTCGGGGCTTTGTTACTGCATTAATGATCTCTATACAATCATGTGGGGCTGGATCTGTCATAACTGTAGGTAACAGTGTTGCTGGGTTCAGGATACTGCAGCGTCTGATTTCTATGTGTGGCTGGAATAATGTCAATTCGTAACCTGTAAGTCGTGCTATAGTCAAGTGTTGAGTCTGGGTTCTGTTTAACAGAACCTCTACAGAATGTGGAACTTGTACTGTTAACTGATGACCTAAAACAATTGAGTCGCTTTGTCTGATTGCTAACGCTGTTGCTGCTACTGACTTTAAACATGCAGGGAGTGCCTGTGCTACTGAATACAATGTACTTGAGAAATAAGCGCAAGGCTTATGTGAACCTGCTTGATCTTGAGTGAGGACAGACAATGCTGTACCGTCACGTTCTGTAACAAAAAGTGTAAACGGTTTGCTGTAACATGGTGTCGCTAAAACTGGTGCTTGGCATAAAGCTTTCTTTAATTCCTCAAAGGCTTGTGTGTGTTCCTGAGTCCAAGGGAGGGCAATGGAAGTTGCAGCCTCCTGCGTCGTTAACTGGATGAGTGGTTTAGCTAGAAATGCATATTGAGGAATCCATTGTCTGCAGTACGAGGTGAGGCCTATAAAGGCCCGCACCTCCTTTTGTGTCTGGGGTCGTGGCATATTTATAATTAACTGGATGCGATCGGAAGTGAGCTGTCTCCCCACTTTGGACAGCAAGTGACCCAAGTACACAACTTGCTGAACACAGAATTGTAGCTTCGAAGGGGACACCTTGTGTCCCTTGTCGGCCAGGAAATGCAAAACTGTCAGAGATGCTTGTTCACATTCGGGCTCACTTCGTGCGGTGATCGGTAGATCATCGACGTATTGCAGTAAAGCTGTATTAACTGGCATTTGGATACAATCTAGTTGTCTTTTCAGTGCTTGACTATAGATGCTGGGGCTTTCTGTAAATCCTTGAGGTGCGCGGGAAAATTTGAAACTTCGTCCATTTAAACTGAATCCGAAGAGATATTGGCTCTCCGGGTCAATAGGTACACTGAAGAAAGCGTTCTTGAGATCGATCACAGTAAAGAACGTTGCTTCTGAATCAATAGCAGTCAATAGGGAAGAGATATCGGGGACCACAGGATACTGTGGTACAATACATTTATTCAGCTCTCGAAGATCAATCACCAGCCGATATACTGGCGGTGCATTGCGGTCTGTACGTTTAAGAATTGGAATGATGGGTGAATTACAGATATTGGAGTCGGTCTCTACGACCACTCCCTGGGCAATAAGCTCTTCAATTATTTTCAGTAAAGCCACTACAGCATCGGGTGGTAACTTGTATTGTCTGATTCTGGGTAGAACAACTCCTGTCTTGAGTGTTACACGATATGGAGTGATATGCATACAACCTACATCAGCTGGACCTTTTGCCCATAAGTGATCTGGTACATTTTTCAATCTGACATCAAAATCACGCAAAACATAATGACCCTTGAAATCCCGTAGAAAGAGTCTAACTCCCTCCGGGGAACAGCATATTATAGCTCCTAGAGCCTTCAGTGTTTTAATTCCTAACAGATTTTCTGGACACGATTTCGTAAGTAACAAATCTGTAACTCGAGATAATGGACCCACAGCTAGTGGTACTGGTTCTGATACTTCGTTTACAATAGGCTGCCCTGAAAAACCAAGGGAAACATTCTGTGAGCCTGAGAGGGGTGCCCCTGGGACTTCATTGTGACTTATTGTAGTGCGACTTGCCCCTGTGTCAATTAAAAACTTTCTGTCTTTTCCTAATACGTGACTGTGTACATAAGGACCTTCTTGATCTACAGGAATTTCAATAAGAGGCAAATCACTTTCCCTCCCTAGGCTGTTTCATGTATAACGGGGATAATCTGGATATGCCGACTGGGCATACTGATACATCTGTTGTGATACTTGCCGAGTTGCGGCAATGGGCTGTGTCTGGGCATGTTGTGGCTGCGGTACTGCTACTGTCTGTACTGTGTGGGACTGATCATGCATAGGCTGTGTATTCTGTATTGGCTGTTCGTTCTGTGAGGTCTGTTGATGACCCTGTTCATGTCTAGGCGGACGCGGTCTTTCTTTAGTTTTACCTGTCTCGATGTTATGTTTCAGGACTGGACATTCATGTACGTAGTGACCTGGCTGCTTGCAATAATTACATGTCCCTTTAACGGGAGCGGCAGAATGATTGGTCTGGGCCCCACCTTTCCTATGACCGTCGGCTGGAATCGTCTGAGCTACTAACATTTTCATTTTCGTGTCTTTCATACGTTTCTGTTCCTGATCTTGTTCTTCCCTAATTCTGTTCTGGTGATATTGTAACATTTGTAACATCTGGGATGGCGTGTTTGCTTGCCAAGTACTTTCAACTTTGTACACTCTATTTTTAACTAATGGTAGGGCATTCTCGACTAGTTTTGTTACAAAAAGGTGTGGGTATGACTCGCTGCTAACTTTTAGGCCACTATTTATAATGAAACATTTCTCGAATCTTGAATAAAAGTCACTAGTATCTTCATCTTGTTTCTGTTTACAGGACGAGATTGCGTCCCAATCTTCCTTTCTAGTTGTCAATAATCTTGGCAAAACCTGTACTATTAAACCTGGTAATGCTTTAGTCTTGTCCCCAAGGCCTAACCCTGGGACTCGTTTGCTTTCCTCGTCTTCTATTTCTGCCCATGCTATCTTTGACTCTCCCACCTCCCAATCCTTTTCCTTTAATTTCTCGTAAATGCCCGTGGGCAACAGTACTTTTAACATTTTCATAATATCATCATACGTGTAATCTCCCATCAGTAACATGTCTTTAAGCTCTCTATGAAAACCTGCAGGGTCTTTATCATGGCACGGAACTAATTTCTTCATTTCTAACAGTTCTAACTTAGTCAGTGGTGTGTGAACATACACACGTTTCAAGCGTTGGTCCGTACCCATAACTGGGTGTACTTCTCGTAAGGGATTCTGACTTTCAATGCCACCACCGCATTGCATGTGGTACGTTTTCCTTTCTGGAGGCGGGGCGGGGACATATTCGGGACTTATGAAGGTGCTATATTTATGTTGTTGTTCTAGAATTATTTGTATTAATTTGGTACTAAAACCTCTCCATCTATCCATGAGTAGTGCTTCTAATGTTTCATGTAAGGGACCTGGATCAGAATGATGGTTTCTGAACTTGATGAGGAGGTGCTGAATCATGTATACACCTGCTATTTTCTGCTCTTCCGGGGAAAGGTTCAAGAATGTCTGTACTAACGTATCGTCATTATACATGTCTGAGTTTTCGGCCCATAATACAGCTGACCGGGCTAGTTCCTGTTCATCCATAGAATTGAGTACATGGTACCCCACTCGGTCTCGAAGCCTTTTATCAGTTTCCTGGAACTGATGTTCAGAAGAATTCGGATTTGTTAACTCAGAGAGAAAGACTCTCTTGCTTTCTGGACGGACACCTTTCCTAAGGTAGGCTCCCCTACCTACATATGCTATAGTATCTGTAGACCTTCCTGGTGCTTCATGTTCATCTTCCTCCTCGGAGGAAGCTTTATCATTCTCTTCCTGGTGTGCGGTCAATACTGCCTTTCTAATTTTCTGGGACATACTGGCTATGCAAGCCCCTTTATCATGCTTTCCTTCGGCTATATTTTGACCCCACTTGTTTAATGCGTCTAATTCACTTTGATCTGTCCCGGGCCTGTCTCGTTCTCTTATTACACAATTTATAAAAAATCGTAATATCTGTGCTTGAGTGTCAACTTTCTGTTTATGCATGGCAGCTTTGACACTGTCGGGGTCTTTCCCTGTCTGTATAAACTTATATAGTCTGTCGAGAAGTTCCTGCATTCCTACATAGCATAGCAAGCTATCAGTGGCAGATCTTAATCGTAGTGATGCTAATATCATTAAATCGTCTTTTCCGGGTACTGGATCATATCTGCAAACTGACATCTTCTCTTTAAATGCGTCAAGCCGGGATAAGTGGGGAGACTGGAAAGGATTCTGCGTGTCCCTTAAATTTAATCTGTGTGTCGGTGGCGGGGTCTGTAGACCCGCTGTCGCACCTCCTGAGGCGGATGCTTGGGCATTATCTCTCCGCGGAGTCTGGATCTGAGTCTGAATTGGTCGTTTAGTAAGATCAGGTAGAACTGGTTTCGGTAGGTCTGTCTTGAGTGCGGGAAGTGGCGGAGCTGGCGGAACAGAGGAGGTCTGTGGTGGTACCGGCGGAACATTATCTGGGGGCGCAGTGCCACCCCCATCCCTGTCAGTAGGCAGGGCACGAACAGGCAGATTGGTATAAGCTGGTGCTACATCCTCTAGATATGAATTTAGGAATATGTCTTTAGTAGTTTTATGCATTACTTTAGTTGGAACTAATGGTGTCGGTAAGTTTTTCGGTGTTTCTGATTGGGCTTCAGATGTGTCATCTGCTGCAAGATACATACCGTTTACAAGATTATTTCGGGCACGATCTATTTGTTCTGTTTTTACTCGGATCCCTTCGGTAACTAATTCGTTTTCTTGGTCTTTATCTGATTCTTTAAGTCTGTCTTCTCTACGGAGTGCTTTGTCAGCACGCTTACGTGATTCCTTACGCCAAAATTCTATGGCGTCCTTCTGAGATTGTCTAGCTTTCCTTTTCCATAATGCTTCTTCTACCCTCATGATGCACTCGGCATCCCACGTTCCGGTAACAGGCCATCTGTGTCTTTCGTCTAGGTGTTTGGTGTAATCGGCCCATAAGTCTAGATATAATATGGCATCTATGCCATGTTTCTGATACATAAAATTGCCTGGAGTGTCCCTAGGGGGGATAGGAATTTCTTCCTCCAGTAACCCTTTCCTAGTTCCTATCTGTTTTAACTTGTTAAAAAACGGCATCTTGCTTACTTATTACTGAATCCTAGATCCTTATTCCTTAATACTCTTGACAGCTAGATTATACGAGAAACACAATAATACACGTTAAACAGTCACATTCATACCACAACATTAATCACATAAAAACATTGAAGACATAGATGACTACCCCCCTATACTGGATGTACTGCTCAACAGTACGGATACACTGGTGTAACAGTGCAAAAATTCGGAATACTTGATATACTGCTAAACAGTACAGATACACTGCCTAAAAACAGTGCAGACCGGACTTGCGTACCCAAACCCGTCTAGATACGACCCAGCAATGGTACTCACCGGGAAGCACGGAAACAGAAGGCCTCGGAAAACTCGACTGGACTCGACTCGGAACTTCGGAAAACTTCGGAAAATTTTGGAAAACTTCTGAAAACTGGTGGGCCTCTTCACACCTCGGACCTTGCTTCTTTCGGCTAGGCTCTGGTCGGGATCCTCCGCACTCCTCACCGCCTCGTCTGGGCACTAATCGCAGTCTTCGTCACCTCCGTGGGTCAGAGGGAGATGCAGGAAATCCTGCCAGTACACGTGTGTTCCATCTAACTGATGGCAGGGGACACAGCTTGCAACGCACCAACCGGCGCGTGAGGTGGGGGAGGGGTCCCTGTTCGGGCGCCAAAATGACGTAAATAATTAATTTACTCTCTTAATTTCTATGCAGGTAAGTACTTAATCAATAATAACTCAATCAGAATGAAAAAAGACAGAGTCCGTGGTGTTAGAGTTTCTAAGGGTTTTATTCCTCATAAAGGAATCAGGATATCATGTTCTGACCACCACAGGGGTGTCAGAAGGGATAGAGCGCTGTCGTTTATTGACAATACATAGCTTATATACTTGATTTATACCATAAGAATCAATGTAAGAGGCGTAACAGCTGAGAGAAGACAAGATAACAGTATACACGTGGTACTAGTACATCATCAAGAGGCGTAAACTAGGCGTGAACCAGAGGTGTGTGCTAGAAACGTCACTGATAAGTGACGCAAGTGGGTGGCACCAAGGGGTGGTGCTAACAGAATGTTGCAATGTCAGCAGAAATCGGAAGCTTGGATGCGCGCGCAGCTGCATGACGTGTGATTGACGGGGTGCAGGGGACTTGACATTCACACTGACGGAAAGAGACAGAAGTCTGGCATGTCAGATCAACTTGTACTTCTATCATATCTGATATCTGATGTTTAGGAACTATGCTATCTGGGCGGAAAGGTCTCTAGGGCAGAAGCTGTTCTATGCTAGCTGTGGATGCGTGTATAAGCGCCTAAGTGTCTACATGTGAGGCGTGGGGCATGGGGCCTTCCATGGAAGCATGGCAACAGAGGCTATGAATTACTTGCATTAAGACAGGTCGGCCCTTTGGCTCTGCAGCTGGAGAGGATGTTTACAGGATCTAGTAGGCAGGAATGTATTCTCGGGGAGCGGAACAGATAACTCGAAGGTTATAGTCAGTCTTGGCAGAAAGCAGGCTTGAGCTGAGCGCGAGGGGCCGCGCTGAAAGTAGGACAGAGTTCACGGGTACGGAGGTAGCCTGGGCAGAGTCAGGAGCCACAAAAGAGGTTCAGATGGCAGGAATTCAGGGCCTACTCTTGCTAGAGCAGGAATACATGAAAAGTGTACCACAAAAAGACGGTGGCATAGCATACTTAGGAACGGACTACATAATCCATTCATGGTGGATCTGAAAGAGGACAGGTTAACGGTGGACGCAAATGTATTTGCGTCTTCATAGCTGGCACAGGAGGGAAGTTACATGCACTTTAAGCTGGTACATGGAGTCGGTGGGGTACGCGCTAGGGAACACAACATGACCAAAAATTTAATTTTCCTCACACTACTTATCTTGTTCAATCTTAGTGTTACCAATTTGATTTATGAGACCAAAGTTTGTATTCGGTGATGGTCAAGTAGCCTATTGAAAGTAGAAATATTGTCTCTGGGAACTCTTATTTATAGTAGAAATGCTGTGCCTTGTTCTGCTCTCCACATAGATTTGGACATTGCAAGAGTATTTTATATTGTGGATCGTACCTAATCGGATTTGTACTAAAAGCATAGCAGGAGTCTACTGGGTGTTGTAAGGTGTCTGGGGAGGGCGACAATCCTGGGAAAATACTTGTCAATTTATAATTTCTTTTTTGTGGGATTTGGGATGGAAGCAGTTTTCCTTAGGAGGGGATACCTCGAGAAGAGATTAAAAGTTATTTTGCCATCTGTTCTTTGCAGAAAAAAATGTTGAGGTGCTGGTGTTTCATATCTGAAAACAAAAACAAAAAATGAAGGGGATTGGATTTGAAATATTCTAGATGACAGATACTAGATCCCATTTCTTGGATATAGATTTCAATATCTCATGCTTCTTGTTGTAGAAGGTGCATAGTTTGAAATAAAAAAAGGAATACGATGTACTATTGTTTCTGTAAATAGGGATTTGAAGCCTTGATGCATATATTGTCATGCACTTTGTAGGTCTGGTGTTAACCAAGATATTTTATAAGTATAATATGTTAAAGGAGCTGTCAGCCATCCCTCTTCATTCATTGAGCTGTCATCATTTACAATTTAGTCCACCCACTACTGCACACAACATTGCACAATGGGTCAGCCCACAAAAGTCATTGACTCACTTCACTTTGAGTCATGGCGTTCAGCCCTTTTCCGCAAGAGCAAATACACACAAAGTAGCTTTCTCAAGTGCTTGGAACTACTATGGCAATGTGTGCTTTTGAGACCAAAAGAATATATTTAATTTTAACCGGTCATTTTCTGTATATTGCGGAGGACGCAACATTTTCACTAAATCGAAGATATGAAAAAGCCATAACAAAACAAGCATTGATAAAGTCGAAAAAAGTCTGTCAGCCTGACCTATTGGCCTTGTTGATCTTGTTTAAATAGTGGTGTATTTTTTTTTTAAAGAACTGTTTCTTTAAAATAGGGTTTGAATTTGTGCCTTTGTATTGCATGCCTATGAATCAATCCTGATCTATGTATATTTTTAAGGCATTTTGCTAGTGTTCATAATGGACTTTATTGAAATGCATGATTTGATTCAGGGGAAAATGTTTTTATCAAATTCTTTGGTATTTAGCTTTTTTGAATAAGATTTATTGTTTGTAATGTGAACTGTGTTGTAGTTTTTTTTCTGTCATAGTAATATATAAGTATTACAAAATGTGAAACTGTTCTCTCTCCTGTGTAGCAAAGCCTTTGTTTGATGTTTTCACCTGCATGTAGCCATGTTGAAGTTTGATCTGTGAAATACAATGGAAAATGATAGAACTTAACATAATTTTCTTGTTTTTCTATTTACTATGCCTAAAAAATGTCTGCTGTTTAATGTCAATGTTTGAGGCTAACTCTTACAACTTGTTTTTCTTTTTCTCCACAGACGTTTATAGTACTAAACAGAGGAAAAACAATCTTTCGATTTAGTGCCACACCTGCCTTGTACATTATAAGTCCTTTTAATCCATTCAGGAGATTCGCTATTAAAATTTTGATACACTCATATCCTTTTATACACAACTGTCTGTTGCATATACCAACATTACGTTTTACTTCGAATAATGAACTTAAATGTGTTAATCATAAAATAATGAAGTATATTCAATGAATTACATCTTTTGGATTTCGCAATAACTGATCTATATTTTAATGTGCATTTAACAGTTATATTAGCAAACCTATCAAAGGATGTAAACACATTTTTTCATGTGCTGGTATTTTGTATTGTAATTCATATTCTTGATTACCTTCATTCCATTCTGTTGTAAGTCTTGCTAAAATATTGCAGTGGTTATGCAGTTTACTATTTGTTTATTTTACCCCGTAGTTTGAATTTTGTTTAGTTCACTTTCCAGCTAAGCAGACTAAATAATAGATTGTTAATGAATGCATTGATCTTGACTGCAGATGAGAAACTGCTGATCCGTTTTCTGCTGCACGTCATTTAAGGAAGCCTGGCTGATCGTAATACTTAATTGGAATTTAAGTTGTTTAGGGAAGTGTCACAAAGAATGTGAGGGGGTAGGTAAGAGGTGTTATGTGCGTTATGAAGATTTATCAAGAGGGCTAGAGTCATTTACAGCCCCATATATCAGGGAGGGCCCAGGTACTTGTACAGAAAGACATTCTTTTTTCCTTACTTTAGTGTTGGGTGAGCCCGTTCCCCGCTAGAAGGGAACAGCAATACGCATCTACTGTCTGGCAAAAGTAACCTCTCCTCCATCTTGTACTCTGGCCCAGGCTTTGGGCTTCTAAAGTGGAACCATCTTCGAATCCCTGAGGCCCGACTGGCACTGGAGCTGCCGGCGTGGATCCAGTAGTGGCCCCTCCCGAACCCGTGGGGCCTAGAGGTGCGCTGGAGGGAATGGACTGCACATGTATGAGGTGCATAGACTCATAAAATTCTCACAATTGGGCAGGGTCGCTCCGGCTACCGGAAACTCTTGGAGGTGCAAACCATGGAGCCAGGCCATGTTCAACCCTCCCTTGTCTCGTCAGCCGATAGATGGGGTGATTTCGAAGCATGTTTGTGGCGGACTTATCCAAATGACCCGATGACTTTGAGTGCAAATCCGACTCCATGACGGGTCCCATGTTGCACGCCGAGCCGTTGGGAGCTTGAGAGATTGCTCCCTCCAGGCCTCCGGGTGCATGGCACGGTCATTGGGAGCAGATCTTCAGGTCGGGGACGCTCTTGAGGCACCCAAGGCAAACTAGGTGTGGGCCCGTCACCGACATTGACCGATAACAGACCCTGCAGGGCTTGAAGCTGGCCTTCTTTGATGGCATTCCTGCCACACCAGTTGTAAAAAACCTCAAAACACTTCGACAAAACGTCAAAACTAGTTAGTCAAAAATTGACTACGGGGTAGCTCTCCTCGGATCTGCACTGACCGGAAAGAAAAGAACTGATGTCAGCGTGCTGGGGTGGCGCCTAAATAGGCACTGCGCCTGTCACTTCTGGCACGGAAGACACACTCAAAGCAGAAAGACATTACCTACCGGTGCACAGGGGTACTGCGTAAGAAACATTTCCGGATCCAGTCTGACGTGTGGGGATAATTCTAAGGCAAGGAATATGCTGCTGGATAGTCTCTACCAAATAGGGCACTACTGAAAGTAAGTAACTTGTTTGTCTCTTCTTCTTTTGGAAATAACTGTCTGATTTAGAAGATTAGGGAGTTTAAGACACTGACAAATGTAAATGCTAATTTTGGAGACGATGGGAAAGGAGAATCTTGGGCTCTGGCTCCATGTTTTAGTACCCAAAATATGGAGTATTGTAAATATGCTACCGTGGAATATTCTGTCCTTAATTGTTTTTCTTAAAGATATTGGTTATGTTTCTTTATACTCAGACTTTTTTCCCCCGCATAATCGTTGCCTCCAACAGTGCCATCAGGCAACTTCTTTTTTTTTAATTTGTTTTTATTGATTTTCAATGACATAACATTGTAGTATTAAAATCAATCAGAGACAGACACAGCAATTTGATTCTACATACGATAGTCAGTACATACAGAAGCAGTTTATAATGGAAAGGAAATAACCACCCCAGCTCTGATGTTTTCTCTGGGCCTCACTAAATAAAGCAGGCATTGCGGTCATCAAAACCCCATTAATGATAATAGCTGGGTTAGGACTGGGGGGCAAATAGTATTAACACAAAGAGGATCCATATTCCAGTATCCCCATATCAACATTGGAACATCCTTAAATAAGCATAGAGAGAGTGAGGGTGAAGTATTGATACGGAGTGTACAAAGAAAGTATCTCATGCACATTTCCCTCTTAACTATCTATGCCACTGGTTCGTCTTCAGTGATAGTAGGAGGTGCCGGGGGATGTGCGTTAAGGTCGTTTTTTAGGGGATCCCAGATATCCCAGGGTCGGGAAGTCGAGAGGAGTAGCTCTGCATAATTACTCAAGTGTTCTTGACAGTATGTTAGATTGGAGAGGCAATCCTTAAACTTCGGTGCTCTTCCTCTGCCCCATCTGCAAGCGACACAGCGTTTAGCCATTAATAAAACAATTGACAGGAAGCAACGATGGGGCCTCACTATTGATGCAGTGTAGCCCAAAAAAGCCACTAGTGGGGAGGGCTCTAAAGAAAGTGCTGTCATCGGTTCTAGAGCCTCAAAGTCCTGCCTCCAATACTCATTCACCACGAAGCAGTCCCAGGCCAGGTGAAGAAAATCTGCCCCAGCAAAGCCACATCTATCACATCGATCCGAGTCTTTCAGTTTGTATTTATACATTTTGACAGGGGTATAATATAGACAATGCAAAAATTTGAAGTGAGAAATGTGGAGTCTGCAGCTGGCTGAGATTTGCTTCGTTTGTAAGCAGCAGTAAGTCCAATGGCCTTCTGTGAGCTCAGAACCTAATCTGTATTCCAGTGATCGCGAAAAGGGCAAGGAGCTACCTCCTGCGGTGTGTGAATGGTGTGATAGAGTCTGGAAATGACATGCCCCGGAGAAGTAGCCTGTAAAACCAAGTGTAGAGGGGCCAATGTAGAGGGCTCCTGAGGGAATGTTGGGGAAATACCCTGCCTGAGCCGCACATAAAGAAATACATCTAATGGAGAGGGCTGAGTATCGAGGAATATCTGCTCTAGGGATTTGAATGTCCCATTGAGATAAAGGTCCCCCAAGTTGCGATTTCTGTCTGTTCCAGTATTTAAGAAATCATGTCTCTTGCAGCAATGGCATGTGGGGGTTGTATGACAGTGGGAGTAGTGGAGAGTAAAGCAAGGTACCTCGTAGTAATGTAAGGATGCGGTGCCAGGCGTCAACCGTGCATGTGATCGTTGTGGATGTTTTGTCCCTTGGCTGAGGGACGGCACAGATCATGCCCGCTAGGGGCATAGGGTCTTCCAACCATCATTCTGCTGCTACCTGCAGCATGTATACGGGTTCTTTATACTCACACTTAAAATAAGAATGTGACTCTTTGAGGAATACCAAAGCTGTATTAATGAAGGATGGAACAGGTCTTTGTGGCCTCCCATTCACCATTGACAAAGGGAGTGGCCATGTGGTTAGCAGCTGTAAAGCCTTTTAGAGTCCGTACATCACAGAAGGATGTAAAAGATAGGCATATACTAGTTGGGTGACCTTGAAATATCTGGAGACTGTTTATTCAGTCATCATATAGGACTTGTCATTTGATATGTTGTTGGTGATGATGGTGGTATCTCCTTACCCAACTACGCAGATGTGCATACTATTTGGGCACGCTACATAAACTGAGCATTTATTTAGATGTACGATACGCATACAGTACACATGTGCTTGAGTCAGCAGTGAGAACTGCCATTTTAAGAAATTGGGTTATTGGTTGAGAGGGTGTGAAGCCCCACTAAGGCAACAACCACAGTACTTTTCAGGATGAACGACAAAAGTCACTAAATTAACCTGTGCTTAAACCTTTTTTAGCTTGGCACAAACGCTGTTAGGCTTAACTTAGAGGAAATGTGTAAAGTATTTAAGCAGCACTCAAGCAGTGATAAAGTGAAACCACAACACAAGATCCCAAAATCCCAAACCAAGTCGGACAAATAGAGTACTTTTTAATAAATAAAATACCAGAACAATAAAAATCTAATTAGTAGAACCAGAGAGATTCAATTTTAAAGTTTATAGTGAAAAGAGCACCTAAAAGTACAAATCCCCACTTGCCGTCTTCAGCTTTTACTCATCTGGGGAGAAGTCACAAGTTCAGGCCAACCGTGAAGGAAAGTTGTCGGATACAGGGACCACGTTAGCCCTGCTGAAAATGTACCTTTAAAGTCTGGTGCAAAGAGTTCTGTTTAGATTGAAGGAGGCCAGGAGGAGGAGGAGTTTGAGCACCAGGAATGGTCGTCTATTCCATCACCCCCCGCTTGGGGGGTGATGGAATAGAGCCCACTCACTCTTGTATAAGTCTCAGGACTTGGTAGCAAAAACGACTCTAAAATGGCGGACCTGAGGGGCGTGGCCAAGCTGGAGACCTGATCGGACGCAGGTCTTGATGGCTCCCTGCCCCGATCCCCTCTAAAGCCCATTATTGTGCTTGAGTCAGCAGTGAGAACTGCCATTTTAAGAAATTGGGTTATTGGTTGAGAGGGTGTGAAGCCCCACTAAGGCAACAACCACAGTACTTTTCAGGATGAACGACAAAAGTCACTAAATTAACCTGTGCTTAAACCTTTTTTAGCTTGGCACAAACGCTGTTAGGCTTAACTTAGAGGAAATGTGTAAAGTATTTAAGCAGCACTCAAGCAGTGATAAAGTGAAACCACAACACAAGATCCCAAAATCCCAAACCAAGTCGGACAAATAGAGTACTTTTTAATAAATAAAATACCAGAACAATAAAAATCTAATTAGTAGAACCAGAGAGATTCAATTTTAAAGTTTATAGTGAAAAGAGCACCTAAAAGTACAAATCCCCACTTGCCGTCTTCAGCTTTTACTCATCTGGGGAGAAGTCACAAGTTCAGGCCAACCGTGAAGGAAAGTTGTCGGATACAGGGACCACGTTAGCCCTGCTGAAAATGTACCTTTAAAGTCTGGTGCAAAGAGTTCTGTTTAGATTGAAGGAGGCCAGGAGGAGGAGGAGTTTGAGCACCAGGAATGGTCGTCTATTCCATCACCCCCCGCTTGGGGGGTGATGGAATAGAGCCCACTCACTCTTGTATAAGTCTCAGGACTTGGTAGCAAAAACGACTCTAAAATGGCGGACCTGAGGGGCGTGGCCAAGCTGGAGACCTGATCGGACGCAGGTCTTGATGGCTCCCTGCCCCGATCCCCTCTAAAGCCCATTATTAGCGCACTTTATATACTTTACATACATACATACATACATACATACATACATACATACATACATACATATACTTTATCCCCCTAAAATCGCGCCTTCAACCGGTCAAGTGGCAGCGACCGTGCACGATCCCCTGTGAGAAGCTCCGGAGGGGAGACGAAGCGCGGAACGACTTTTTCTGAGGGCGGAGGTGGCTGACCGAGTCGCCTGAAATGGAGGCCATGACGGAGCAGCGAGGAGCTCCGTAGCGGCATCCGGCAGGTCCTGGAGAGAGGACTGAGCCGAAATCACCCCTCTCGGCAGCCCCACGAGAGGTTGAACGCTGACAAACTGAAGGTGATTTAGAAAAGGGGGTGGTGATGAACAGAGTGTCTGAGTTAAACAGACCACTCTTACCCAGTCCAAAGATCAGGGCTTGATCCATCACCGTTATTTATCTCACTGCCCCATCCCAGCTCAGAACCTGGCTATATGCAAATCAGTCTGTCCCTGGCCCAGTGCATCATGGGAACAGGGCAGACTAAACTACCAAGCCAATTCTTCACCAGAAAGGAGACAAGCTACCGGGGACCGGTTTCTGGCATTTCAGCCTTCTTCGGCCCGGCTTGCTTGAATCCTGATGGAGCAGTGAGAAAGGGACTCATGTCTGAGTATACCCTGCCACACCTATAGTGGCCAAAAACGATTTAGAAAAGGGGGTGGTGATGAACAGAGTGTCTGAGTTAAACAGACCACTCTTACCCAGTCCAAAGATCAGGGCTTGATCCATCACCGTTATTTATCTCACTGCCCCATCCCAGCTCAGAACCTGGCTATATGCAAATCAGTCTGTCCCTGGCCCAGTGCATCATGGGAACAGGGCAGACTAAACTACCAAGCCAATTCTTCACCAGAAAGGAGACAAGCTACCGGGGACCGGTTTCTGGCATTTCAGCCTTCTTCGGCCCGGCTTGCTTGAATCCTGATGGAGCAGTGAGAAAGGGACTCATGTCTGAGTATACCCTGCCACACCTATAGTGGCCAAAAACGATTTAGAAAAGGGGGTGGTGATGAACAGAGTGTCTGAGTTAAACAGACCACTCTTACCCAGTCCAAAGATCAGGGCTTGATCCATCACCGTTATTTATCTCACTGCCCCATCCCAGCTCAGAACCTGGCTATATGCAAATCAGTCTGTCCCTGGCCCAGTGCATCATGGGAACAGGGCAGACTAAACTACCAAGCCAATTCTTCACCAGAAAGGAGACAAGCTACCGGGGACCGGTTTCTGGCATTTCAGCCTTCTTCGGCCCGGCTTGCTTGAATCCTGATGGAGCAGTGAGAAAGGGACTCATGTCTGAGTATACCCTGCCACACCTATAGTGGCCAAAAACGATTTAGAAAAGGGGGTGGTGATGAACAGAGTGTCTGAGTTAAACAGACCACTCTTACCCAGTCCAAAGATCAGGGCTTGATCCATCACCGTTATTTATCTCACTGCCCCATCCCAGCTCAGAACCTGGCTATATGCAAATCAGTCTGTCCCTGGCCCAGTGCATCATGGGAACAGGGCAGACTAAACTACCAAGCCAATTCTTCACCAGAAAGGAGACAAGCTACCGGGGACCGGTTTCTGGCATTTCAGCCTTCTTCGGCCCGGCTTGCTTGAATCCTGATGGAGCAGTGAGAAAGGGACTCATGTCTGAGTATACCCTGCCACACCTATAGTGGCCAAAAACGATTTAGAAAAGGGGGTGGTGATGAACAGAGTGTCTGAGTTAAACAGACCACTCTTACCCAGTCCAAAGATCAGGGCTTGATCCATCACCGTTATTTATCTCACTGCCCCATCCCAGCTCAGAACCTGGCTATATGCAAATCAGTCTGTCCCTGGCCCAGTGCATCATGGGAACAGGGCAGACTAAACTACCAAGCCAATTCTTCACCAGAAAGGAGACAAGCTACCGGGGACCGGTTTCTGGCATTTCAGCCTTCTTCGGCCCGGCTTGCTTGAATCCTGATGGAGCAGTGAGAAAGGGACTCATGTCTGAGTATACCCTGCCACACCTATAGTGGCCAAAAACGATTTAGAAAAGGGGGTGGTGATGAACAGAGTGTCTGAGTTAAACAGACCACTCTTACCCAGTCCAAAGATCAGGGCTTGATCCATCACCGTTATTTATCTCACTGCCCCATCCCAGCTCAGAACCTGGCTATATGCAAATCAGTCTGTCCCTGGCCCAGTGCATCATGGGAACAGGGCAGACTAAACTACCAAGCCAATTCTTCACCAGAAAGGAGACAAGCTACCGGGGACCGGTTTCTGGCATTTCAGCCTTCTTCGGCCCGGCTTGCTTGAATCCTGATGGAGCAGTGAGAAAGGGACTCATGTCTGAGTATACCCTGCCACACCTATAGTGGCCAAAAACGATTTAGAAAAGGGGGTGGTGATGAACAGAGTGTCTGAGTTAAACAGACCACTCTTACCCAGTCCAAAGATCAGGGCTTGATCCATCACCGTTATTTATCTCACTGCCCCATCCCAGCTCAGAACCTGGCTATATGCAAATCAGTCTGTCCCTGGCCCAGTGCATCATGGGAACAGGGCAGACTAAACTACCAAGCCAATTCTTCACCAGAAAGGAGACAAGCTACCGGGGACCGGTTTCTGGCATTTCAGCCTTCTTCGGCCCGGCTTGCTTGAATCCTGATGGAGCAGTGAGAAAGGGACTCATGTCTGAGTATACCCTGCCACACCTATAGTGGCCAAAAACGATTTAGAAAAGGGGGTGGTGATGAACAGAGTGTCTGAGTTAAACAGACCACTCTTACCCAGTCCAAAGATCAGGGCTTGATCCATCACCGTTATTTATCTCACTGCCCCATCCCAGCTCAGAACCTGGCTATATGCAAATCAGTCTGTCCCTGGCCCAGTGCATCATGGGAACAGGGCAGACTAAACTACCAAGCCAATTCTTCACCAGAAAGGAGACAAGCTACCGGGGACCGGTTTCTGGCATTTCAGCCTTCTTCGGCCCGGCTTGCTTGAATCCTGATGGAGCAGTGAGAAAGGGACTCATGTCTGAGTATACCCTGCCACACCTATAGTGGCCAAAAACGATTTAGAAAAGGGGGTGGTGATGAACAGAGTGTCTGAGTTAAACAGACCACTCTTACCCAGTCCAAAGATCAGGGCTTGATCCATCACCGTTATTTATCTCACTGCCCCATCCCAGCTCAGAACCTGGCTATATGCAAATCAGTCTGTCCCTGGCCCAGTGCATCATGGGAACAGGGCAGACTAAACTACCAAGCCAATTCTTCACCAGAAAGGAGACAAGCTACCGGGGACCGGTTTCTGGCATTTCAGCCTTCTTCGGCCCGGCTTGCTTGAATCCTGATGGAGCAGTGAGAAAGGGACTCATGTCTGAGTATACCCTGCCACACCTATAGTGGCCAAAAACGATTTAGAAAAGGGGGTGGTGATGAACAGAGTGTCTGAGTTAAACAGACCACTCTTACCCAGTCCAAAGATCAGGGCTTGATCCATCACCGTTATTTATCTCACTACCCCATCCCAGCTCAGAACCTGGCTATATGCAAATCAGTCTGTCCGTGGCCCAGTGCATCATGGGAACAGGGCAGACTAAACTACCAAGCCAATTCTTCACCAGAAAGGAGACAAGCTACCGGGGACCGGTTTCTGGCATTTCAGCCTTCTTCGGCCCGGCTTGCTTGAATCCTGATGGAGCAGTGAGAAAGGGACTCATGTCTGAGTATACCCTGCCACACCTATAGTGGCCAAAAACGATTTAGAAAAGGGGGTGGTGATGAACAGAGTGTCTGAGTTAAACAGACCACTCTTACCCAGTCCAAAGATCAGGGCTTGATCCATCACCGTTATTTATCTCACTGCCCCATCCCAGCTCAGAACCTGGCTATATGCAAATCAGTCTGTCCCTGGCCCAGTGCATCATGGGAACAGGGCAGACTAAACTACCAAGCCAATTCTTCACCAGAAAGGAGACAAGCTACCGGGGACCGGTTTCTGGCATTTCAGCCTTCTTCGGCCCGGCTTGCTTGAATCCTGATGGAGCAGTGAGAAAGGGACTCATGTCTGAGTATACCCTGCCACACCTATAGTGGCCAAAAACGATTTAGAAAAGGGGGTGGTGATGAACAGAGTGTCTGAGTTAAACAGACCACTCTTACCCAGTCCAAAGATCAGGGCTTGATCCATCACCGTTATTTATCTCACTGCCCCATCCCAGCTCAGAACCTGGCTATATGCAAATCAGTCTGTCCCTGGCCCAGTGCATCATGGGAACAGGGCAGACTAAACTACCAAGCCAATTCTTCACCAGAAAGGAGACAAGCTACCGGGGACCGGTTTCTGGCATTTCAGCCTTCTTCGGCCCGGCTTGCTTGAATCCTGATGGAGCAGTGAGAAAGGGACTCATGTCTGAGTATACCCTGCCACACCTATAGTGGCCAAAAACGATTTAGAAAAGGGGGTGGTGATGAACAGAGTGTCTGAGTTAAACAGACCACTCTTACCCAGTCCAAAGATCAGGGCTTGATCCATCACCGTTATTTATCTCACTGCCCCATCCCAGCTCAGAACCTGGCTATATGCAAATCAGTCTGTCCCTGGCCCAGTGCATCATGGGAACAGGGCAGACTAAACTACCAAGCCAATTCTTCACCAGAAAGGAGACAAGCTACCGGGGACCGGTTTCTGGCATTTCAGCCTTCTTCGGCCCGGCTTGCTTGAATCCTGATGGAGCAGTGAGAAAGGGACTCATGTCTGAGTATACCCTGCCACACCTATAGTGGCCAAAAACGACAAACTGAAGGTGGCACAGCTGAAAGGTACGGACGACGGATTCTTACTCCGGGCCAGCGGGGAGACACAGGGCTAGTGCGGGGTCGCGAAAATCGAGGCCCCGGCTTCGGGCCTTCCCGGAGTGTGGAACCAGCGTCGGCGCTGCCGACGAGCCCAGCAGTGGAGGCGGCCCGGGACCCGGATCATCCTGGACCGGAGCTCCGGGCTTGAAGCACCGGTCCGCTAACTAGCAGAGGATCAGCGGCCACCATTGCGGCCCCCCCGGGAAGCAGAAACTTACAACTGGGGGGCCCGACCTGGAGGTGAGAGACTGCCGGCCGCCCCGCCATATCTGGCATGCACGCGCTGGAGCTGGGGGTTGCGGAAGCCAGTGAACACCAGCAGATAAGGAGAGCCTAGCAGGCCACTGCGGATTGGCCCATAGTGGCGGGGTGCTGCAAGGGACACTCCCGGTAGCGGCACATTAAAAACTGGACCCGGTCTTGGACTTGCAGAGGAGTGGGCCAGACCCAGCGTCACAGTCTGGCCTGGAGGGGGCGGACGGCCCAGCGCGAAGGCCTGTCGCTGCGGACCCAGCTTCCACGAATCTAGGTGTAAGCGGCACGGCCTTAGTGTGGCACCGGTGGGACAAGAAGCGAGGCCCAGAAGGTCGGACCTGGCTCGGACCGCAGCAGCCAAAAGGGAAGAAGGCCGGCAGACACATTGCTTCCCCCGGGGGGACGAGGCATGCGGTGGGGGCAGTAAAGCCGGCAGAGCAAACGTTGCCTCACGCCCCTTGGGACACAGGAAGTAGGTCGTGGAAGCGGCAGAGAAGCGGATCGAGTCCGAGCCTGTGTTGAACCCCGGGGCACCGAGGTGGAGAGGTGCGCCACTCCAGCAGACGAGAGTGAGGTGAGGTGCTGAGGGGAGCGGCAGCAGACACTAGGGGAGCATACTCGAGCTCCCGGCGGGAGGCCGGGTTAGCCGCAGAGACAAGGGTGACTGAGAGCGCAGGTGGCAGGGGTGCTTTGCACACCTACCTGGCGGAGGGTTACCACAGGCCGGGGTGCCGTGGGGAGTTGAAGAGGCCGACCGAGTACCCGGCTCTTGGACACCACCGCTGGGCGATTGAATCTTGGCAGCAACGCAGAGGTATACCCCTGACCCGACCCCAGGCACCGGACGAGGTCGCAAGATTTAGGGACAACATGGCCAACGCTAGTCGAAAAGGCAACCGGACTATCACAGACATGCTCAGCAAAAGCGCCACAAAGGGGGGGAAAACCCCGACAGCCACATCTCCCACGGCGCACTCCACGTCCCCACAGCAAGATGAAGGGAAAGCACCCATCACAAGGTCGTTCCTGGAATCCCTCTTTAACACTCTCCGGGATGACTTCCAGATGTTTAAACTGGATCTTGCAGGGGAAGAGAAGGAACTCCGCCGCGATATTGACGGCTTGGGCGAGAGAGTGGCAGCTGTAGAAGACACTAGCCAGGCTAGAGACGAGGAGATGCATCACCTACAGCAGGAGGTACTTCGCCTACAGGAGCAACAGGTAGACCTGCAAGCCCACGCGGAAGACCTAGAGAACCGTTCCCGCAGGAACAACATCCGCGTCCGGAATGTACCGTTGAAGGGAACAGCGTGACCGGCTACCTGCAGGACCTATTTAGAGACATTTTAGGGGAGCCTTCGGACTTTGCAATTCGTATTGACCATGCGCACAGAGTCGGCTTAGCAAGACGCGCGCCAGCCCCACCGCCAGATATCTTGGCATACCTTCCGGACTTCCCTCTGAAGGAGCGCAATCTGCAGATGGCCCGGCAGAAACAACCGCTGCAGTTTCACGGTGACTCCGTCGCCCTATTCCAGGACTCGTCAGCAATCGCGCTGCAGAAGCGGAGATCGTTCAAAGTGGTCACAAAGTTTCTTCAGGACAAGAAGGACCCATATTCATGGGGCCATCCGTTCCGCATTATCTTTAAATGGGAGGGGAAACTGTATCAACTCCGCTCTCTCAGCGACACCTGTTCCCTGCTGCAGCTCGAGCTCCCGGAAGAAGCAGTATCCAGAGAGGCTTCACCACATGGCTCTCAAGACGGCCCCACACAACGCTCTCACGATGGATGGCACCGGGTCCGAAGAAGACGACGCTCAAGGGGGCGCATCAGGCCTGACCCGGAAACAATTGCACAGGAACGAGCAGCGGCTGTCCAGGAGGTCATTAGGGACACCTCTGAGCCCTCCTAAGCACCACTTATGGGGGGAGAAGTCACTCTTTCTTTTACTTGATTGGGGGGGGAGGAGCGGGGAGCCAGAAGGGTTTCCACGGCCACAGTTCCCACTACGATGACTTTCTACGGTCCTGCATTGGTTGTTGACAGGCACGAGACTATGGTACGCAATGGGGAGTTTCACATTGAGGGGAGGGAGGGGGGAGGAGGGCGAGGGGGGGAGGGGGCGGGCTGGGGGGGAAGGTTGGGGAAATGGCAGTTGGGGTTAGCGAGGGGACCGGGGGGGAGGGGGGGCCGTACAGTGCAATGCCCCAGTTTCAGCTACCCTTAACGCAATCACGCACACCACTTCGGTCAGACGGAGATTCAGGGCAGAGAGTCACATCAGTTTAAATGCCAGCCACGACCATTAAGATATTGACCCTGAATGTGCGGGGCCTAAAGCGGCGTGCAATACTATCCCACTTAGACAACACGCACGCAGACATCTGCCTGCTGCAGGAAACCCACCTGCTATCCCACGATTGCCATCGGCTGCGCTCCCACAAATTCCCAACGCAATTTTTCTCCTCCAGCACCACCAAGTCAGCGGGGGTGGCGATCCTAGTGGCGCAACATTTTAGAGGTGAAGTGTTATACAAGTGCGCAGAACAGAAGGGGAGGTTGTTGGCATACAGATTCAGGATAGGAGGGCTAGCATTTACGATTGGATCCCTATATAGCCCTAATGAGCAGCAGGAGCGCTTCCTAAGATCAGCCCTGATGGACATTGCAACCACACCTGATAGGCACATCATCCTGGGAGGGGATTTCAACATGGTCTTTGACACACTCCTGGACAGATCCGCACAACGTACTCCACAAACAGGGGCATTTTCCACTAGGTGTAGGGAACAGATGGCGGAACTAGGTCTTCACGACCTCTGGCGCCGCACGCACCCCACGGATAGTGAATATTCCTATTACTCCAACGTACATAAAACATACGCCCGACTGGACCATCTTCTGGTCTCGAAGCCGGTGTGCGCCTTAGCTACGGCGACGGAGATAGGAGTAATTTCATTGTCAGACCATTGTCAGACCATGCGCCGGTCTCCACCATGCTCAGTCTACCACCGATATCTTGCCCGCCTAAGTTTGGCGCCTCAGAGACACCTTACTGCACCGAAAGACGGTAGTGAAACACATAACAGACGCTATCCACGACTATCTATCCCACAAAGCCAACTCAGACACATCCTTGGCGACACAATGGGCGGCCATGAAGGCTGTAATTAGAGGGGAGTTTTTGGCCCTTTCCTCGGCGGAAAACAAAGAACGGCAAAACAAATGGGACGAGTTCGCCCAGCGGGTACGAGAACTAGAACAAATGCACCAGCGTACAGGGGCTCCCAGGATCTGGAAGCAACTTAAAGTAACGAGGAAACTCCTGGCGGCCCTGGATTTGGACCGTGCGGAGTATGCGGCGCTGCGTCTGAGACACACTTACTATACAGGCGGAGACAGATGCGGCCGACTTCTGGCCCATAAACTCCGAGTAGCACGCCAGCTACAGCTGGTGAAAGAGATCTCTGACTCAGACGGGACGATAGCCACGGAAGACACCGATATTGCGGAAACATTCCGCAGGTTCTATGCAGATCTTTACCCATGAGACCCTCCGGACGATACCACGACAACGGACTACTTAGACTCGGTCACGCTCCCCTCGCTGGAGCCCTCTCAAGCGGAGTACCTAGAAAGGGACATCCACATCGAGTAAGTGATCTTGCGCCGATCCTCACCCGCCTGTTTAACTCATTCTCAACGCCCGGCGCTATCCCACCCGATCTCTTGCGAGCATCCGTCACCGTGATTCCCAAGCCGGGAAAGTACAGGACCAAGTGCGGCTCCTATAGGCCGATTTCGATCCTGAACTTGGATCTTAAACTATATACTGGGATACTGGCGGTCCGACTGGCACCCCATTTGCCTGGGCTCGTGGAACTGGACCAAGCTGGGTTCATACCTGGGCGGCAGACGGTGGATAATACCAAAAGGATCGTCCATCTTATTTTGGAATCCAGCTGGCCAATACACGACCGGCCATGGTGCAGGCCAATTATACCGCACTGGGGGGAAAGATCCGGGAGGAACTTGGACGCTGGAACCGTGGCACGCTCTACTGGCTGGGCAGAATTGCTGTGGTTAAGATGACGGTCTTGCCGCAGGTCCTTTACCTATTCAGGGCGCTTCCGCTTCAGCCACCGGTGGGGTGGATCCAACAAACACATGCAGACCTCTCGCGTTTCATCTGGCAAGGTCGGAAGCCCAGACTGAAGAGAGCTCTATCCATGCTAGCCCCGGAGGCCGTGGGACTAGGGATTCCAGATCTGCGCAAATACTTCCAGGCGGCGCAATTACGCTACTTGGTGGAGTGGAGCAGGTGGGAATCGGACAAGCACTGGCTCTTCCAGGACCAGGCGGTGGCGGGTCGACCCCTACAGGAATTACCCTTCCTGCGTAAAGCCCACCGTCCGGCTAACCTGTATGCTTCCTTCGTCACAAGGGTTCCCCTGCGAGTTTGGGATGCCACTAACACCGCGCAGGGGCTCACCACATTTCCCTCGCCGCTTACTCCGCTGGTCGATAACCCGGACTACACTCCGGGGCTGGAGAGGGGGGCTTTCACGCACTGGCGGGCGGCGGGATGCAGGACTTTATTCCACATTTACGGACCGGAAGGTGTTATTCCCTTCCCACTCATCAGGCAGGAGTACTCGCTGCCGGAAACGGACAGACTGCGCTACATGCAGGTCCGACACTGAGCTCTACACCCGCAGGTGCGGGAAGCTGCAGACAGGACGCTCTTACCTTACGAAAGGTGGTTATTGTCCCGCACCTCTGACGCTAAACTCATATCGGACCTTTACAAGTTTCTGCAGCCTCCCTCCTCACACTTTTACAACCTGGCAGGGAACGCTGGGAACTGGAACTGGGCCGAACACTCAGTCACAAAGAATGGGACCAGATTTCGCACAGAGCCCGCCACTCCGCATACCACACAGGACTAACAGAGACGATGACTAAGGTATCTACATACTGATACTATACACCAGAACGACTGCATGAAATGGACCGCAAGTGGGAGAAAGTCTGCTGGAGAGGCTGTGGGCAGGTAGGCACACTATCACATATACTTAGGCTTTCCTGTTTTCAGTTTCTATTTTGGGTAAATTCTGGTGGTGTTTTTTCAGTTCTTTTCAATATCTTAAAAAACAGTTGTTATCAGTGGTTACACATTTTCGTGCCACTAAAGACAACAGAAAAAGTGTTTTTCTGGTGTTTATGGAACGTTTTGCTTTTATTGCTTGCTTTCTGCACTGAAAGAACATGGTATATAGACAGTGTTCTTATAGTATATATTTGAGGTCCAAATAGATTTTAGCAAATTAATCTTATTGTAGTACACCATACAATACTTCTTCAGTGAGTCTTTGGGTCATGTGCGCTCGCTCTTTCCTTCCCATGCAATCTTCTGTGATAAGCCCCTCTAAACATTCATAGCCCCTTAGGCTGGGATCTATCAGCTAAGGGACACAGTTGGGATGACTCTTTCTTTGATGCAACATAAAGCACAAAATGATAAATATTTGCATTTTAATTCCTGTGCATAAGAAAACAGAGCACCAGAATGGACTAAAAAGTCAATAGCATCCTTCATTAACTCTGAAGATGGTAAAGATGCTTTCAGCATACTATCTAATAAGTGGCAAGGATCTCCTACAGGGAATCACTTCAGCTCGGGTATCAATTTTGACAGGTCATCACACAACTTTTTTATATACGTAGCTGAATCACTGCAAATACAAACAATATCACTCCAATCTTTGTTGAACTTGGAAAGTACCTTTTTTGCAGAGCATTACAAGTGACACTGAGTTCAATGCTTTCCAAAAGTCTGGTGTCATGTTTTCACCACTATCCCAGATGCTTGGTGATATATATACTTGTTACTATACCTTGCATTGAATGTTTAAAGCCTGAGGTGTTGGCAATTCACCTACTATCAATACTGACCCACTAGAAACTATGGTCTGATGTATTAAGTGTTTTTACCCATTCTCTGTGGGTAAATGTGATGACACATATGAGGAAAGATTTTTATGAAACCAATCATTTTACCTATCAGTGAAAGAATCAAATGCAGCCAAAATATCAAATATGAGTTTGATATTTTCTGATTCTCTACAGTTTATGAAATAATTAAACTAGACCTAAAACATGAAACTAAACCTGGCATCTTTAGACCAAAGGCCACAAAACTGAAGAAAGGAAAAGGAAAAAGAAACAACATTTTAGTGGCATCCCAAAAGAACAAAACTCAAGCAGAAGAATGTTCGCCAGTCTTCCTTACTGCTAGCTTGTATAACAAAGTTACATTGTATTGACACCTTCAGGAAGAAAAAAATGACTCTTTCACTCTCTTTTTCCTTTCTTTGAATGGCATTTAGTTTGTGGTTGTGTAGGTGTTTTTTCAGTGTTTATATGTTTTCACCGGTGAGGGCTATTTATCTTTCAGTGTGGTTTTATCAGTTATTATAGGTTTAAACCTAAAACCCCACAGCCTACATATACTATAGGACTGTCCGCTCCTGCATTCTTACTGGAGGGAGGTGATACACCGAACTGCTGCGCTTCCCTGCATACATTCTTTTGGGACTCCCGAATCGCCTGATGTATCCTCTGAAATCGCGTAGGGGACGCTAGATCGCTATTGCCTTAGGCGCTGCGGTGCAAAATATCCTTACACACTGGCGAACTGCTGAGTTCCCCTCCATCACAGGGTGGTTACATGGGCTGTGGTATGTGCTGGGGATGGAGAAGATGTCTCTCACTTTAGCGGGGGATATAAAGCAGTTTGACGATCTTTGGCAGCCGTTTTAGTCCCTCTTGGCTAATGAATTTAGAGAGCTCTCTTGTCCCAAATACCTCCGCCTATTACGCCTTACGACATCTGAAGGGACAGCCTCCTGAGTGGAACTTGGTTGGGGTTGGGGTCGGAGAGAGTGACACAGCGGTACAGAACGGGGCAGATTCAAGCACTGGACGGGGGGTTGGTGGGGGGGGAAGAGTTTGAGGGAGTTTGGAGTCCGGGAGGGGAGGGGTTCTGGGAGGGGCTCAATCTCCATTAGCAACACTGCTTCTATCTATGTATCGTTGCTGGTCGGTTCCTTGTTGATATGTCATTTGAAGAGACTTGGGCTGCTAAGGACTCCTCGGACCCTTGAGGTCCTACACCTTCTATGCAATGTATATTTGGATTCTTTGTGTTGCCTCAATAAAAATGATTTAAACATAAAATGGCAGACATTCTCATTTGAAGTACAGTGCTGTACAGTACGTATCGGACAACTGGTGAATGGTCCACTTAAGCTGGGGTTATTACAGAACTCATTAAAAGATGTAGTCCCCTGCATAATGGCTGTGTCACTTTCTATACCAAACCAGCTGAGACTGCGCAGAGTTATGAGATAGCTTGAAAATGCATGTTTGAGAACAAAGGATGTTGAAACGTGTACTGTGAAAGTGCATGTCCGATGTTAATGCTTGTGCTTTGATGTTCTGTTTATCATAAACTTCTCTTTAGAGCTCACAAGTTATCCCCTTCTTGCCTCTGTTTAAACCTTTTCAATTTACAAATGTGATTTATAAGTGCCACGTGGTGCAATAACGCTTTGCTTAAACCCTTCTTCGGGGTGATAAAACATCATTTTTGGTAGTTCTGCTTTTCATATACTCCTTGGGCCTGATTCACAAAGGTAAACTTTGACCAAAAGTCTAAGTTTAGATCTGAAGTCTAAGTTTAGACCTAAAGTATAACTTTACTACTGGTAAAGTTAGACTTTTTGTCTAAGTTTAGACCAACAGTGTGGGGGGGGGGGGCGCTAGAGAGCCCGGAGCAAGATGGCCGCATTTTAGTGATGCCCTGCTGGTCGAGATACTAATCCACCTATTATCCTGATTAACTGGTGCCATCCGGAGCTTCCAGGCACAGATCTATAATCCTTACCCTGTACGTATTATTTTGACACCTTCTGACTGTGGATTGCCAGCCGTGGCCGTGCTTTTGCCTTCTGTGAGGTGTTGGCGCAAAATGACGGCTCCGCTGTGTACTCCCTAACGGCTCGCCTGCTGTGCAGCTGCTGCCCTTGGATCGTATGCGGAGGAGCACTGCTATTTGACAAGGTACCTCCTGAAGCACCGCGGGGTGGCGTCCTGTCCGTTTTGATCGCCACCGGCTCCTGCGACACTGGTGGACCCCTGGAGACTGCGGGCCTGAAACGTGAAGGTAGGCTGCCCGCCCCACAGCTCCATGCCCGACCTCTGCGGTGAGTGATTGCGGTCCCTGGCTGGGGACGGAGTGACTCTGCCGACGGCCGGAGGGCTCAATCTGCTCCACAAGTAGCCGCTGTGTCGCTCCCCTCCCGACTGCGGCTGCTGCTCCTGCTTCCCTAGCACGCTGGATTCCGCGCTGCTGTGGCTTGCTCCTTTCACTGCCATATCTGCTGTACACTGCTGCAAGTCTCTGGGCCCGTTATCAGTGGAGTCAGCACCTACAGTATATCAAGTGTTCATCGGCCCGGACAATATTGCCCTGTTTGGGACCTGTACTTTATTCACACACTGCGGTCACTCCTCCAAAAGACTGCAATTGTTTTCTCCAATTTACCAGGGGCGCCCGCTACGAGGCCTGATCTGGGTGATTAATGAAATTGGCGCTGGGCACACTTTGCTCACTCAAGTGTTCCACTATATGGTGAACGGCTGCGAAGTGCATGTCCCTGTTGGCGGTGCGGGCGCTCCTCTGTGCAGTGTGAGCCTTAATGAAATTGTGATTCTTGCAGGTCTCCCGTACCTCAGTGTCAGATACTCCAGAGTGTGCATATCCCTGGCGTGCGCATTGCGCTGCTGCCATTGGATTGCCCTTAGGCCATTTTGACTCTGAGAGGGCCCAGCTTTGTGTGCTTAGGAGCACTGTACGATGAATCAGTCAGTTGGTTTGTCTGCTTTACCCACCTTACCACTCTGCTGCCACTGGATCTCGATCAGGCTAGCGCCCGCATCTGCCATCACATAAAGCTGCTGTTTGGTTGCGCCCACCTTCGCGGTGTGCACTGGCTGGTCCTCTCACCTCATCATGGGGCGAACAGATAAACAACAAGGCAAACTGAACTTCGAATCTAAAAAAAAACGCTAAATCTCATTCCCCAAACGCATCTGAAACTGAAACAGATCCTGAACCTGGCTCTGGCGCGAAGCTGGAACATCTTATGATGGCAATGCAACAGAGCCTTCACACCATTGATGCAAAAATTGATCACCTGAACCTGCACATAGACACGATGGAGTCGAAGCTGGATAAACATGGCGCACAGATCGCCGAGGTTGAGCAGTGGCTCTCCACCGCAGAGGACCGAGTTGAAGTAGTCAGCACTTCCTGTGCAAGTATGGGAAAGCTATTGGAGGTCAACAAAGCTAAAAATGAGGGCATTGAGGCCCGGTCCCGGAGGAACAATCTGCGAATAACTGGCATTTCGGAGACGACCAACACCGGGCCTATTGAACTCTATGTGGAAACGCTTCTTACCTCTCTTTTGGAGGCGGAACACTTTTCGAAAGTGCTCATTGTCGAAAGAGCTCACTGCTCCTTAGCTGCCCGGCCTGTCCCAGGAGCGCCCCGACCTATCATAGCTAGACTGCTAAACTATTGTGATCGGGACACTGCGCTACGTCTGGCTAGAGAGAAGGGCAGCCTGAACTATCAGTGTATGAAAGTGGAGCGGTTTCCTGATTTCACAGTGGCGGTGCAGCAGGCACGCAGGGAATTCCATGCTGTGAAGAAAAAATTGCAAGCCCTGCACATCCAATATACAATGCTCTATCCTGCCCGCCTGCGAATCCAACATGATGGGAAGGCCCATATCTTCTCGATGCCCAAGTAGGCGCTTCAGTATGTTCGCCAGCTGGAACGGCACTCGCCAAGACGAGAAAAAGGTGGATACTCTGACTCTGAGGGCTGATTATGTGAGCCTGGTTTTCTTTTTGTGTTATCTATTGTTCTCCACCGCTGCTGTTGGCGGCCAGGTTATCCCCACACACCACACTGGGATGCCTAATTTGATCTGATGTATAACTCATATATATAAGCTGCCTCTCTCATTTGCTCACCGTATAGCGTTAATCGAAATGGTGATACTACCACGCTTCCTGTACCTATTTTGAAACATTTTTGTTTCTCTGACACACCATTTTTTTAAACTCAATCCGCTCCCTTTTGATTACGCTGGAATGGGGGGGGGGTGAGAAGCCTCGCCTCAAGTGGGAAATGCTTACACTCCCTTATGAGCAGGGTGGTTTTACGGCGCGAGACTTTCATCTATACTACTTGTGCGCGCAGGACCACTTTGCACACTATTGGTAGCTGGACCCTGCCTACATCCCTCATGTTGCAGTCGAGGCAGGCGCTGTTCATCCCATACCACTCAAGGCCATGATAGTTAATACTCAAACGGTTTTCGAAAAAGGAGAGTATGACAAAGTTCAAACAACGGTTAACCCCTTGGGCGCGGCCGCTATTCTGCGCCTGTGCGGCACATTCCGATCGCGGGTGCGGTCATGACGGCCGGGAGCCGTCATCAGCACACGAGCACTGTGTGCCATGACGGCTCCCAGCCGTCATCAGCATGGAAGGGGTTAAAGCGTGGCAGGACCTGGGAAAGCGAGCGCAGAAGCTGCCACTTTATGTGCCTAGTATGCCTCTTTTATATCACACGCATCTCTCGGTTACTACTGAGGCGGGTGCCCTGAGGACCCTTGAAGACATGAATATGGTAACAATGGGGGATGTGTATCCTGGTGGTCAATTCATTACATTGACGTCACTGGCTGCTGGTAGTGATATCACTACTATGCATCTTTTCATTTACACTATATTGCGGTCAGCAATGCGTGCGCTATACTCACAATTTCCTGATGAGCCACCTACACTAGACGCACTGGAACTCATATATACCACTACCTCGAGGGTGAAACTGGTCACTAGATTGTATCAGGTGTCGCAGAGGGGGGTGGACGCTTCAGGGGTAGCTGCCTTACATAAATGGAATGCAGTTTTGCCTCATCCCATGTCGGATGTTGATTGGTCGGACTGCTGCCGCCTGTAAGGGCACTTGACAGCTAATAGTAATTTAAGGATGGTCCACTTCAAATATTTGCATCAGCTGTACTAAACACCTGCCCAATTATACAGAAATGGTCTGTGGGATACAGACGCCTGCAGGCGCTGTGGTAAG
This sequence comes from Lissotriton vulgaris, assembly GCF_964263255.1. NCBI lineage: Eukaryota > Metazoa > Chordata > Amphibia > Caudata > Salamandridae > Lissotriton > Lissotriton vulgaris. The sequence continues at coordinate 1,335,397,447 of NC_141685.1, forward strand.
CTTGGCGCACATTTTTATCACTTGGCATGGGACTGCCCTAAGGTGTTCTCATATTGGGAATCTGTTGTAAAGATTATATGCTTGATGGTTGAGCTCCCTCTGGTCTGTACCCCTCAACTGTGTCTCCTGGGCCTGGTTGCTTGTGTTTAGGATTCCGACAGAAGGTTTGTGGCCATTGCATTACTGATGGCCAAGCGGGGGGTCTCTATGTGCTGGGAGAGCAGACTGGCCCCCACTACCAAATTATGGCTGCAGGATCTGAGTTATTGTCGTGACCATTTTGTATGTTATACCAAACAACTGCCTACCTCATCGCGGCCACGTGACATTTGGTCACCCCTCACAACCTATTTATTGTCTGTATCCACTATCTGAGCTCCTATAATTCATGAGCAGGCGACGAGTATGCTTTATATATGACTATATTGCCATGCACTTCCTTGTCGTTCTTCTCCCTTTTCCTTGTTGAATGAATTGCCCCACTTATGATTGTATATGTAGCCCTACTGTGTCCCAACCGGAAATATTAACTTATTCTAATGTACTGATACTGACCTGCATGCCTCGTACTGCACCCCTGTATGTTGTTTATTGTTTTGTTTGAAAATGACTAATAAAGAAAATAAAAAAATAAAAAGTTTAGACCAACAGTCTAAACTTAGACCAAAAGTCTAACATTACTACTACTAAAGTTAGACTTTTGGTCTAAGTTTAGACCAAAAGTCTAACTTAGACCAAAAGTCTAACTTAGACCAAAAGTCTAATTTTAGTAGTAGTAAAGTTAGACTTTTGGTCTAAGTTTACACCAAAAGTCTAAATAAGACCAAAAGTCTAACTTTACTACTACTAAAGTTCGACTTTCGGTCTAAGTTTAGACCAAAAGTCTAACGTAGACCAAAAGTCTAACTTTATTAGTAGTAAAGTTAGACTTTTGGTTTAAGTTAGACTTTAGGTCTAAACTTAGACTTCAGGTCTAAATTTAGACTTTTGGTCTTAGTTTACCTTTGTGAATCAGGTCCTTTGTTTATATTGAAAGAAAACAATGCTTAGTCAATTCTGTTTCTGGTTGTAAGAATAATTACAATGTACAGTTACCTGCTGTAAACTATAAATCATCCCGCGAGTGAGGTAACCTTTTTCCCTCTTTAATTTTAGTATTCTGGTTTCGTTTCCCCGTTTTTCTGATCTATGTTGCACGCCGCGTCTCTGCTTTTTTTCGTCTGTCCTGATACAAGCCATAGCTGAAACCTCAAGTCGTACCTAAATGTGGGTAGCCAGCTGCCTAGCCCCCCATTCATTCCATAGCTCTGCACACGGCCATGCAACCTCTTGCAGCGACTATGCGCATAATAATGACCTGTGATTCTGGAACATGCCCCTACTTGACACTGGCACGTCACTTAGCTAAGTAAAACCTCAACTCTTCAATTGCAATAGAGTAAAATCGCAAGATATTGAATTATGCAAGAATGTTTACTTAAAATTGTGGTGAATTAGGAGGTCTTGTTGAATTCTGTGGACAGTATTCTTTCCTTGACCTTACAATACAGTATTTAGCATGATCATTATGTGCACTATTTTGACCAACTGTGTGTTCATGACTTTTAGTAATCCCCCCGAGTGGTCGAAGCAAGTGGAGTAAGTATTATTTCAGCTCTTTGTCTGACTCTTTGTTCGTCCTATGTATAAAATGTTAATTGCCTGTATGTGTTTGTTTAAAACATTCTCCCCTAACCGAAAGATGATTTTTCATTGTCGATGATATTGATGCCAGGCATGCTAAATGTTTCCTATTTTTGTATGGCAATCGTTTTTATTTAAAAAAAAAAAGCAGTTAACACTCTTGACACACATTTTTTGTGGTAATTTGGGAAGGATTTGTCATTTTGTAAACAACTTTGGAGGCTGTTTAATATGACAAAATGGCCTCTTATTTTATTCTTACAAAGAATGTAATAAGTTTAGCTTGCTTCGAGATACGTCTATGCACAAATAACCGAAATAACATTGGAGAACGTCACTATATGCATGTATGCAGTAAAGAATGACAAAGTAACTGTCATAGGCCTGATATATATTTTTATACCATTTGTTTTGCTTATGAAATGGGAAAACTTAATGCCAAATCGCAGCTCTTAAATAAGGGCTTGTTTTTACATGAACTATCCTCACAAGAGGTTTGAATGTGGAAAAGAATAGGTTACGCTCTCTTGCAAGAACATGCATTAATTCCTGCTGTATGCAAGAGTAACTAGTGTTTTATTTCTAGAAACCAGGTTTCCTACTGGCTACTTAGTCTATTGGTTGGTAAAGGGCAGAGCAATTTAAAATAGTTTCACCATCTTGGTATCCTCTTTTCTAATTACTATGCACTGCACTGTCTCAGTTTATGTGCCAGTCCTGTAACCATTTTTAAATGGACCTTTTTAAAATATATTTTTTTAGATACTATCCATGCCTATGGGTAATTTTTTTGTTTTTATATTAAATCTAATTAGAATTAGTACCTACCACTTGGTAAGCGTTTAACTGAAAACACCAATCTATGTTCCCTTAAAAAAGAGGAGAAACAAGGCCGAAAGATCCAACCAAGGTTTTTAGTTCCAAGATATGCTCCTGATTTACTGCAAGGGGGGGTGAGAGGCTTTGTTTATGAAGTTAAAGATTGCCATGGTGGAGTATTAGAATTACAAGTAACTATCCCTTGCGTTCTTCTGTGTTATTTGTGCGTGTTGGAATGCAATAGCAAGGCCATGCCACAGATTGTGGCAAGACAAGCTTGACGATTGGGAAATACCTAATAGTTATATTAAATAAGCAAATTGCAAAGAGTTACCAGGCCTACGAAAGTATCTGTTTTGGAGTCAGAAGCTGTGCAGCAGTGCTGGCCAAAATGGGAACTGCACTCCAGTATCTCTCTTTATCAGAACATTAGACCGAGTTTGCATGGCTACTTTACTTCTTGTAGTTTAGGCCCTAGATTAACCCTAACGCTTCTTTTTGCCTTTTGATAGCCAGTCATGATGCAAATGACTGTTCATTTACCTATGGAGAATTGAAGTAAGCCAAACCAGTGCAGATAGGCCTGTAATTAACAAATCATTTGTTTGAATTACTTTCACGTTTGTTTTTATCTGGGTAATATTTAAAAGCTTTCATCAAGTGTATGAGGTGACCTCAATGCGGAAAACAATAGGTTTGAAAAAAGCAGGAACATCTGAAATGTTTTGAAGGTAGTAAGGCCAAGTGTATAATGCAGTATATTATGATGAATGCCGTGTAAGATTCACACATCTAAATCACCATCCTGGATGATGTAATAGGCACCTTTTAGCATAAATACTGATGATCAGAATTCAGACTTTCAAAAAGTAGCCCCATTCCTTTCAAAAGTCCTGTGTTAAATAACAGAGGGTGGTGGTTTTCTTGTTGAAGGATATCTCTTAATCTCAGTTTTCACTAGAGATGGACTTGCCTGGGTTTACCTTGACTAGATACTATCCTCCTTCACATTCTTCACATGCAAAGGAGAGACTCCATTGGTTGGTTTGTTTCTGTTAATTTATTAAGACTCAGAAGGATTGCTGACTTTTTCTTTCTTAGCCTCTCAGGATCAAAGAAGTAGAGTGCAATCTTCACATAAGTGAGATCACAAAGTGTTGCAATTTTCATTGAGCATTGTTAGTAACTTGTTCGAAAGTTGGTTCGCATGGCATCCACACCTGTCTGATAGCACTCACTTGAAATTTCTACAAGATAACAGCTGTGTGGGAATCTGCTTTTTCTTTTTGGGTGTGGGATTCTTCATTATATCAGGCGTAAGGCTGAGATTGCTGCTTCATCACCACTCCTCTCATTTTATGATCTGGTTACTGCCATGTTTGCCTTCCATAAGATGAGAAAAATGCTAGAATACGGTATGCACGTGAGTAACATGCAATTTGCCTTTGGTTGGATATTTGTCTTCTGGAAATTTATTTTTAGGACATACACATTTTTCTTGCTCTCCCATCCTGCCCCAGTAAGAGATTGCGCTCAGATGTATATCATGTAATAGTTCTGCCATCTATTGGCATTTTCTGGGAGAAGATTGTGGTTGAGGTGTGGGTAGACGTCACTCTGTAGCTAAAGATGTGTAGGTCATGTCTCGACCTGGAGTCCCTATGTGTTCTGGTGACTGAGTTATTTGGAGCTGCTCTGACACTTCCTGATGACTTTCAAAAACTTTCTGATACAGTCTACACACAGCGCCGTTTTGTGGTTTGTTTATTATTTGGTAGGGTGAATGTGTCCATCAGTGTAGCAGTTACCAATGCACAGTAAAATAAGAAGTCACAGGTAAGGTTAAATCATGGTCCTTCTGGGTTGACTGTTTACACCCAGGATGCCATCAACATAACACGAGAGCTGGTAACATGTTTATTGTGCAAGAAGAGCAATAATAAGTGCCAGTGTTTAAAATGAGATATCACTACTTTTTTAACTTGTTCCTCTCACCATCTTCGTTTTGTAGGTATACCTTCACTGGCATTTACACATTTGAATCTCTTGTGAAGATTATTTCTAGAGGGTTCTGCATAGATGGCTTTACTTTCCTTCGCGATCCATGGAACTGGCTGGATTTCAGCGTCATTTCAATGGCGTAAGTTGGCATTCTCAAAATTCTAAATTTAAGATGTGTTGGGGTGGGCTTTCAAATCAGGCATTTAGAATTTTCAATTTAGACTGACGTGATAGATATTTACATTTGTTAATTCAGCACTTCAACACGTGCCATTTACTACAAATGTCTGGCAGATTTGTTCACCACCTGTCTGGTCCATTTTGAGCAGAGGGGCTTAACCAGAAGTTGCTAATACAGCAAAGAGAGGGTTGAAATAAATTGCCTCATCAACTAGATGTCTGAATGTCTCCTAAGAATGATTCTCACATTATGGTCCAAGAGAGTAGGTGACAATTGTCCCTAACATGGTATAAATTGGAGATTGTCAGGGGTAGAAAGTCTACCACCGGCTTGCCACATGCAATACCTGGCAGTTCCCTTGTCCCCTATGCTCTTGGGGCTCATGAAAACAGCTAGAGGTACAGAAAATAAAGAGGGATCATAGTGTATATACTGTAAGCATAGATTTGCAGAAAAAACAAACTTAAACGACCCTTTATCAGTGTATTTTTCTTCTCAAATTAAGAGATGTTAATTGAATAACTGTTGGTAGTTTCATGTTAAAGTTGATACTCCTTTATATTTGAGCTTAGCCTTCTACAGCTGTAAAGATATTTAGAAACACTATGTCGTATTGAGTAAAACGTATCAATAATATGAACTGAGAAATGTAACACAAACCTTATGAGTAGATGGCTAACCATAATATCACCTTAAAGAATATTTATACTCCTAAAATGTTAGCACAAAATACTAAAGTACTTTAGCATTTTAGTGTTCTTGCTAATAACCGTTTTAAATGTTGGCTCTCAAAAAGACCACCTCTTGCCTGAATTGAACTATCAGAGTTACAAATAATATATGTATATGAGTGCTTCCAAAGGAGTCTTTTAATATTTTCATTAATCAACAAATGAATTCATATCACTGCTTTGTTAGACAATAAATGATTCCCTGTAACTAATACTTTACAAAAAGACAAATATTTCATTTATATTTGGGCGAATAAGTATGTATATTTATCAGGAGTTGCCCGAGTAGGTGAGAGCCGTTGGGTGGGATGGGAAGGGACTCGTAGTCGTCTGTTGAGTTCCAGTCTCCCCACCCTATCGCTCTTACTTGCATGGGCCGCTCCTGATATTTATAAAAGACATCCGCAGACAATAAGCCAACACATACATAAATAACAAAGATTAAACATAGATAACACATGTTCATCACATATTTTTGGTAATGTATTGCTTTCTATGAAATGTATTCTTGTCTATCTAAGCAGTTTATTCAAGTGGTGTAGGTGGTACACTCTTAATCATATCGGATCTGATGTTAATAGTTATAAGTTGTAAAAAATGCATAAGATCCTTCTCATGCATTTCTACAATAAAGTCCTCAAAGGAAAGAAAGGGCTCTCATCGAAGCCATATGTGATTGGAGAGAATTCTCACGCTAACAAAGTGCATCAAGGCCTACGAAACATGCAAGGACCATAAAGAAAGTGCTTCCACTGAGTCCAAATAGGATTTAGGAGATTTCACACACCTCGCATCTCAGCTTTTCTAACCCAGGGCCGGAGGAAATATGATAACATCACCCCATCCGGAATGAACTCTCTTGGCTCCCCTCTCTGGCCTGCACCGTCTTCAAAACCAGCTGCATAATTTACAGAGCCATCATGAAAAGCACTCTCGCTTATCTTGCAGACAGACTCTTTTCTGGTGGTTCTTTGCACACCCGCAGCCAGGACATTGTCAACTGGCAGACTAAGAAATGTGAAAAATAAAAGACCATGACAGCAGGCCATTTCCACATATGCACCCAGGATTGGGAACAACATCTTATCCATCAGGACCGCCCTAATGTGGCATCAATTTAGGAAAGGGTTGAAGACTCACATCTTAAAGAACACTGCATCGCAATGCATTAACCGTTGACAACCCAGCTTCCTCTCTTATTACTAGTTGACTTTATGCTTCTCTTTGACCATGTACAGTGCTCCGCTGCCGTTTTGATAGGTTTGCTCTATAAATACATACTTCCATTAGACACATACCTACTAAAGGAGAGAGCAACACACCCTACGAAGCATCCAAGGTCCTAGCTAATCTATAGCTGTTCGTAATAAGTTTAAGACGCAAGGTACAATCACAATTGATATATGTTAATAGGCATTCCATCTCAAAGACTATTAATTCTGACCAATAAAATGGTTGCCATAGATTAGTAATAGTGAGCATCTAGGCTCACTGTATAATAATGCTGAAAACAACTGACAAACCATTCCGGTCAACTCCAGTCTTTGCAGCCGCCAGGACAATTTGCCATTATTATTTAACTGCCACCAGAATGCAGATCTCCACCACATATTTTTATTCATGTATTATTATATGTTGTTTTTTATGTTTAATCTTTGTCACTCTTTGTGTGTTGACTTCTTCTCGCCTGATGTGGCTTGTTATAAGTATACATACTTATTGAAATAAATATGCAAATACAATATTTGTATTTTTGTTAGTTCCAGGCAATTATTGTCAAAACAATGTTAGACATTTATAATTTGATTAATGAAAATTTGGAAGCACTTGATTCTATAGATATTGTCTGACCATGCTTCCTCTGAGTTACTGGGCTGACCTATATTTTTGTACGCAAATAACATATGTTCAGTTAAAATCCAAATCTGATTTAGTGTTGCTGACACGTCTTCCTTGTGCTTTTAGATAATGCCCAATTTAATGGTCCTTTCCAAACATAACAATCCCACAACTAAACTTCTTGTTCAGAATAGATGTTGAGTAACTAAGAATGTTAGTTAGGAGACTTTAAAGTAAATAAAACCCCTAATCTCAATGTTTAAACGGCATGTTCACTAGAGGCAGCTCCAATTCATTAAGTTGTGTTTCAAACTCAGGGACAGATTTTTTCAGCAGATTTGTTTTAGTCAGGAGTACATTGCAATTATGTTCCTCTTTCCCTGACGTTGCTCCATATCAAAAGGCCTTTTTGATGGTTCAGATCACCCACAGTGTAATCTACCTAGCTTCAAGCCATTCGCATGTGAAGCCTGAGGTGTCAAGGCACAGGATATATGGGATGAGAGCTGTAAATTATAGACATATTGCAATTCACAGCGGAGCTCATTGACCATATAGGCTGCAGGCAAAGTGCCTTTATTGGTCATGGAACTCCGAGGTAATGTGCAAAATCCTCATAATGTACAGTAAGGAGATATGTTTTCTCATGTAATATGTGGGCTTGTCCCTTTCTCCTGAAAACACATTAAATGGCCAACACGCAGTCATGTGTCATATGTGACAGCATCTTCTGGGCCTGCAATTTTAGGCCTAGAACGTAGCATGTTGTGATTTTCAATTTTGAAGAATAAACTTCATGTCCCAGATTTCAATCCGCTTCAGGCTACATAGGCAGGCATTGGTGGAGTGGCACATGACATCGAGTATTTTAGCAGCTGTGTTTATGCAGCCTCCAGGAATTAACAGAACTGGCTAGCCCAAAAAAACAAAACTATTAGTACTTTAACGGGCGAGAAAGGTAGAGGAACCAACACAACGAGTTATTTTAGCTTCCGCTGGGAAATACATTATTTTCGTTTCTTAAATGAACCAGCATTGCATATTCCTTGACGCTACCTTGGACAGGCTACCTCCGTTCCCACACACAAGGGGGGGAGGAGGGGGGGGGGGAGTGTGAGCGAACTCCCAAGCACTGTCTCTGCAAAGTGACAGTTTCCATCAAAACTACTGCTGCACCCACAGTGCTTGGGCTGCTGCTCACCTGCTTCCTACATGCTGAGTAAAGGTCCGAAAATAAAATACAATACATTCTAGGGAGATTACGCGCTCCCACATTTTATATGGACATGAACTGTGGAAGCCTCTATGATCCTTATGTGAACAGCACCTCTTCTGAGGCCAGTGAATGAGACATAAATTCCTCTGTGGTCCATGCACATACACAATGCACAGCTGTATTTATTATGATACTAAAGGGGCTATCTTTAAAGACTAGTTCAAAATAAGTTGGCATAATGGTTGCACTCAAAGCGAGCATCAGCAGTTTAAATATTTAAAAAAAAAGATTCCTTGCAGTTGATAATTGGCAGGGTTAGCAAAGCCCCTTGCTCTGAGCCATACACAGCTGATGTAAAGACCTATACCTATAGCTCTCTAAAGAGGATGAAAGTGAACTACTATTCTTACTTCCCAAGAGAAGAGCCACAGACAGTGACGATGAACCCAACTCCTTCCGCATTCTGCTCTTCTGAGCGGTTACGCTAACTGCGATTCCACCCTTTGTCTCCCATCCTGAGTTCCCTTCCCTTAGTAGCTGAAGTAATCTTTGTAACATGTTTAAAATCTACAGCAGGTTGACAAGTTACAGGGCAGCTGCTGTGTAAACAGATATTGTAGTTATCTTAGGAGATGGAGAAAAGGCCATAGTAGTAGGTGGTTGTTTATTGTTACTGCTACAGTTAAAGAAACAAATCCTAAATTATTGAAAGTGAGGGTTCTGAACAATCGGGTGAGCTACTGCCTTGGCAGGACACGTTAGTCCATGACCAGTGACCGTCCCATGTTTGGGGATCGGTTCAAGAACACATTTTATAATTCTGCTGCTGATTGTAAGCACCGCACACCTTCTCCATGGGAGCTATTTAGTTCATTTTTAGTCCTTCACATACTCACCTGAACACAGACAAATTGCAACAAACATTTGAAAGCACACCTCAGTGAACAAATAACTATTCCAAGAATGCCACCACAAAGCCCATAAAAAAACAAAGACAAGAATTGGTAACATGGGTCTTCCAAGACTCTGCTTTAAATTAGCACCCAGCAAGATGCTGTTGAATGCAGTTATTGGTAGTTTTACAATGCCCACCTTAAAAACAAAGGACCTAATTGGTTAGGCAAGGCTAGGTTTCATAGCCTGTATAGTTGAAGTATAAGAATTATGTTTAGGTTGCGGGAAGATGGAATGAATTTGAGGCTGACATTACTCAATTGATGCTAAAATGGCACTGATTTTAATAGTTTCTAAAATTCTTCGAAAGTGAAGAGTTGCCTTGAAGACATCAAGTGTCCAAGTATTACTTTGATATGCCATTTTGAGTGCCACAACTAAGGTGCCCTGTTATAATGTGGGTTGCCTTTGCATTACTAGTGCTCATTTTGGAGATCACTGTCTGTCCTTTGAACACTGTGCGAATTTTTTTGCAGTGGAAGTCTTGAAATCTGACAAGCAGTCAAATGTGAACAAAAGATATTGAATATTAAATGATACACACATAAATTGGCTGTCATTTCCTACTTCTAATTGTGGTTGGTCACCGTTGCCAGAATACAGAGAATTTTCTTTGGTCGAATGATGCAGTTCTGTTACCGACTAAATATATGAATTAAATGTTATATGGAAACTCTGCTCCTCTCAAAGCAGCCAATGCTTCAAAAGTCCACGTGGCGAGTAGGATGACTCATCTTGCTTAAATAAATCTAGGTTCCTTTGTGTTTATCAGCAACATCTTGCCATTTCAGCTAGTAGTGTATTTGTGATGCTTTTAATTTGCTTTTGACTGACTGCCTCGCTAAGCAGGCTAGTTATATCAGTATAGCTATTTAAGAGGTAACCTTTCTTAGTGGATATAAAACACATTTTACATCAAGACTTAAAGTAAGCCAAACCGGTAATGTAGACTAACTTATGTTTCATTCATTACATCAAATCGTACATGATCCAATGCAATTTTCCAAAATGTTCAACTACTATACGTTCACTTAAAAACCCTCTTACATCTGTCTTTTGCAAGACACAGCTAACTACAGGGTTGCGCATGTAAAATATCAGTGGTAGAATCTCACGCAAGAAGAGTGACTTAACATACCGTAGAACTACTCGACAGATGGACTTTTTTAGTAGGTGGCCCGGTGCATGTAGAACAGAGTTCTGCTGGAAAATGGTCTGTGCCTCGCTCCTTTTTTCACAGTCAAGTAAAGAGCATTTGTCCTTGGCTGTGAAAACTGCTACTGTTGCCTTCTTGAACCAATGATGCCATCAAGAATAACTTTGATTTGATTCTGCAGGTATATAACAGAGTTTGTAAACCTAGGGAATCTTTCAGCTCTACGCACTTTCAGAGTACTGAGAGCTTTGAAAACTATTTCTGTTATCCCAGGTAAGGTGGCCTGCAGTTGGTGTTAGGTGTTTCGGTAGGCCCTGTGACATTTTTTTTTTCTTGTAGATGTTGTTTTGTGTTTTGTCATTGTGTTTGTGTGTGACCTCCCTTATTGCAGATATGTGACAGAGTTTGTGGACCTTGGGAATGTCTCAGCGTTGAGAACATTCAGAGTTCTCCGAGCTTTGAAAACTATCTCTGTCATTCCAGGTGAGAAACAGTTTAAACACTAAGGCTGATCTCTTGTCTTTCCGTTTTTTTGTCTTTCTTTCAAAAATGGTACAGATACATTTTTGATAGGCTTCGCAGTCTGCATTTACTAACAAGCAAAGCAAATTAATGTAACCTACATTTCTGCTGTGAGTTTAGAGTAAGACCAATTGCATGGGGAATGGTGAGCTGTAGTCAAACAGGCCTGATCCTGCAAATGTGCAGGCATCATTTTAAACATTTCTCCCCCTTGTAACCAACTTAAATCAGCAAAGGCAGATCATTTGGGCAAGTGAGGACTCTGGTGTAAGAAATGGTATTATACTTCTGTAATGGCTGTGAAATGATTTGCATATATAAATAAACCTGCAGTTCCACTGAAGACCGCATGTCTGTTGACTACAATGTCCACTTATTTCACAGGAGGAAATATAAGTGCCCTTGAGACTACTATCGAGGGGCAATAAATGTTTAATTTTTACACAAATTTTCCATGTACTGGTTGACAACAGCTGTGTTCTACATGTTGTATCGGACAATTGCAATCAGGCTTCAGGTGAGGACTGTAGACCATACAGGGACAAATAGAAGTACACACGTTGAAGTAAATGAGAGGAGATTTAAGTTGTTAATAGGAACAGGAGGTTTCAGAGAATGATTACATTTGTTTTTAGTGTCTCGAAAAACTTAAAAAAATAAATGACTAAAGATTTTTGCCACCCCAGTGAGTCTAATATTCCTGCACCCTCTCCCTTGTGGAGCTGCATTTGCTACTTGCATGCACAGGGATCTCCTGTAAATCGGAACTTATGCAGAGCCGAACCCTTAATTATCCTTGGACCATGATTACGACATGCAAAAAGCCTCAGTGTAAAAACCTGTTTCTGATTATGAAGCTTTATTTTACAGTTGTCTTTGGATTAGGGTTTTCTCAATAAGGATTACTTAGCTGTACAATTTATAGTTAGTAGGCCAGCATATCAGCGCGCATGAGAGACATAATCCTGGTAGTTTTTTTGTGGATATTTGTAATGAGGGATTGCACAATTCTAAATCTTGCCATCTTAATAATTCTTCAATGATCCACACATTTCTTTTAAAGCTATCATATTGTAGAAACAGCGATCATCATTTTGATAACTCCCTACCATTTTGTCTTGAATTTGTATCTTAATATATTTGGTCTTCTTGGGAAAGTCAGGTAATAGTTTACTAGTGTAGCAAAGCAAAACATATATTGTATTTATTAACAGTGTATTTATTGAAAACCTTTTAATAATATCACATCCATGTATGACTCTCACTGTTTTGCACTTGTTGAGTTTACCATTAGCTAGCGGGTGGACTAAAACCTGTTTCGTGAAAATTCTAGAATGCATGGGAGGTAATGTCTCTTAATGTGACCTCTCCCACCATCTTGTATCATCTCCTCTGTAGCAACCTCTGCTCTTTATTTTCCTGCAACAAATGGAGGACTGAAAAAAGAAATTTTTATTTTCCTACTGTTCTTTATGCAACCACCGTCATTAGTGTTCTTAAATACCGGGGCCATTCTGCTTTAATCTGAGCCGTGGAAATTCTGACTAACTTTGAACATTCTCTTTTCCTGGTATCAGTTATTGATGCATCCCATTGAAATATAGCTTCAACCTTTTTTGCATGACACAGCCAGATAGTTATCTATGGCTAGCCCAAACTAGAGGCATAAGCCCTTTCTGTTGTATGTTTAAATTGCCCAAAGACGTTTAAAATTGCAGAATCATATCTTTTGCTTGCGCTTGCGAACATCTGGTCTTTGTTAGGACCGATCACATATCATCATACTGCATATCTAAAATGTCATGTGTATGAAATGACTTCTGGCTGTTTAAAGACTATCAAACCAAGACCATACACTGATATGAAGGTCCATCTGTATTCCATTGATGAAAGATCTTAAGTGCTCATGTACTAAATTACTTGATCACTCAAACGTGGCTCGATGGTATTGGCAATTTTATAAGTATCATAAAGTCAAGTAGGTTAGGGATACCCTGAATTTGATCCGGTGCAGTTTGCATTTTGTCCAGATCCTTTCACAGAGAGCCCATCGACTGCCTAATTTCCTGAGTCTTTGAACATCAAGTCTTCTTTTCTTCAGGCTTTTTCTTCCTCCTTTTAAGTACAGGCTTTCCTAAGACTGAGTCACACTAAGCCATCTCAATCAGCTTTACGTACCTTAGTTGAGAATGTGACCACAAAGGGGAGAGATACTTTTATTAAAAAAACTTATTTTTTAAAGAACATTGTTTCAAGTAATGCACCCCTTTGTCCAGAGCCCTCTGTATCTTCACTGGACAAGCAATAGAAAAACGTGATCAAAGTAAATATTTCAGGCCTCCATGTTCTCTGTTACATACATCATGGCAGTCTCCACTCTTCATCCTCGACCAGTGTGGTCAAGTCATTTAAACTTACCTTGCTTGTCATGGCTAAAGTTGAACTCCTCTTCTTTCAATAACAATTACATTCAGTTTAGTAGAATCAAACAAATTATGCAGATGTGACAACTACAAGTAATTTATTGTGATGTACTATGTATACTTTTTTTCTTGTTCCCTTGAATTTGATTTAGGGACTTCTCTGCAGTTGGTTAAATCATATCTTGGCTCTTTTCTACTTCTGAGGGAAGTTTCCTCCTTCAGCTGGAATCCCGTCTCAGGTGCACGTTCATGTTTAACAAATATTCAATGTCTCAGGCTTCATCTTTCTTTCCTGCTCTTTCCCATAAGGTCCTTGAACTACCTATGAAGGTGTTTTATCTAAACCACCTCATCCCCCTTGCTGACATTTCCTCAACATACACACATAGTTAATGGTTGCCTAGGGCAGATAGGCAGAACTCCTTCACATACATGTTCAGAAAGTGTGTAATCAGTTTTCAAGACAGATTGTGACAGCTCTCACTGACTAGTCAGACAGTTCAGTGGCATGTTTGTTTTTGCTCATCTCCCTGCAACAAATTCCAAGCCTAGCCCCCATTAAAACATTAGTTCCAAGATAATCAAAGGGCAAAAGTGTGTGGAGCAGCTATTTTACATTTCCCACCCAAGGGACTCATTCCTTTTGTAGAAAGGAGGAAAAATGTGTGGCTTCTTCCAAACATTGACTTGAGAGCATCGCAGGTTGTTTGCTTCAGATACATGCAGCCACCAACATCCCATGCACCAACCTCTTTGCTGCCTGGATTGTATGATCTCAAAATCTGCTAAGTGTGAGCATGTCTTGAGTTTGAATCTAAAGAACTGGTATCAATGGGATTCTTGACTGTCTGTTTTGCTATTTTATTTAACATGAATGATGGTAAGACTTAGAGCCATTCTATACTGTTATGACAAATATCTATTTCCTAAGGCAGGAAATGTAACTTTTCCTGTATTTGTTGTGGTGTCTGTCTTCTGTAGAAGGCCCGTCATTTCAATATGAATATGGCCACTAAGGCCTTCACCGATATTCTTGTAACTAGAGCATTTGTGAGCTCACTTAAATAACACATGGGTCACAGTCTTTGGACCTAACAGAAAGGCATAGTCAATAAAAAATTAGTACCTACCTGCATCTATGTGACATCCTGCACCAGAATAACCAAATGTTTGGAGCTCGCAGGAAATAGGGCAAGGAAACCTCATAAGACTCTCCAAGTAGAGAATTTTACTTGAGTGTGATGGTTAATGCCGGCCACTATCCACTCCATTTATTGAATCTCTGTACCAACCCAGCACAAATCTCTCTAGTTTTGGGCTACGACTTACAGACTCTGCACCTCTCTTCTCTCCAACACAAATGGTGTCAGTGGGCCTTATTGGCAGTCCTGCTGATGTTTAGTCTAATGCTATCGATAGCGACTGCAGTTAAAAATCCCTTAATCGGTCAAATGCTTATCACACTCACCATAGTAATTAACAATGACTGCTTCCAGGGTTTTGGTACAGTAGTTAAAGTACCTGAAATATTGGTTCCCCTGCTTTTGCATTCGACCAGTCAGCTTGCCCAGTCACCCCTTCTGTAGGATAGTGTGCTTAGTCCTATATTAGGAGGAATATCTCCACAAAAAGTTGCAAAGTTTGGAGCTTGCATCCAGTGCACTGGATTCTGCTGTTGGTATTTCTGGCTTACAGAGCTGTCTTTGATATCAGACCATTTCCATTGTTGTGACGTTCCAGAGGTCTCACTCTAGAAGAATGAGATTGCTTATAGTCTACACCGAGCCAAAGAAATCAAATCTTCAACATTTGTGGAGTCGGCAGGGTTCCAACAGTATTAAAAGCCACTGTTGGGATACTTTTCTTATTCTATTTCGAAATTGATGTTTTCTGCTCCATCGGGTTTATTTACATTCCAGTTAACAGTTAATGCAGCTTTTGTTACTTTCCAGAGATTGTTGTGTTTGTGGAATCTCTGTCTGCCATGTGAAGACTTCAACAGGACTTTTATAAACCTCACACTTGGCATGGTTGATCTATCATATGTACTTGTCGCCTGTACTTCCTACGCTGGTTTCTCCCGCCTAAGTCTTCTTCTTCATAGTCCATTCCGGTCAGCTAGGAATAAGAAAAAAATTGACATAAGACTAATGAAATGTGACTGTCATTGTAAATCTGCAACTCTCAGCCCTAAGGTGTTGTTTCCATTTACTGAAAGCCATCAACCACCATTTTGTTTGACAGACAAGGTGGGTACTCAAGAGCAGTTTGGCACGAAGTTGCGCTGGCTGCAACTCTTTTTTGTTTTGAAGCAGTTTCCACATCTGCCACGACCTGCAAGGCAACCTGAAATATTTTTGTCAGACATTTGCCACAAGGACATGTCACAGCCTGCAACTTGGGCTTCTATGTATTCTTTTACAAAGTTGTGCTGTCATGAGACCGATGGCATATTTTGCAGGACATTCCTGTGGAATCAAGATGAGTAATTTTTCACTTAGCTCCCACCATACCATATAGGTACCTGGCCAAGAATAGTGGAAGAACCGACTGACGGGTAGGATTTTATAGTTTCTCCTTTAGTGTTGCATCATCTTTACTCTGTAGTCTTTAGTGTTTATCACCATTTTGAATCTAATTGGAGCTGTGAGGCGAATGATGTTTAAGAATGCTTAAAATAGATCATCTTTTTCTCAGTCTATTCCCTAAATGTAGGGTTTCTGTTCTCTGCCAAGATGTCCTATTATTTATACTATATCCCCAAAAAAACATGATGGCTAATTTGCTTTTTTTCTACTTCTCTGCCCATTGTATGCCATAGTGGGGATGGTCTTATTCTAATTGTACTTAATGTAAAAAGTAGCAATAAGCAAGAAATAGTAACAGTACAAATAAAATGTACATTTGTGTTCTGTCAATGAGATCATTAATCAGATTTTCTGATGATGGCACACTCAAGCAGAAGTTTGGGAGACAAAAAGAGGAAACTAGGGAAGTTAGGCATTTGTCCAAGCCTGTTGGCCGGACAAGCCCTGTTGTCTGCAGCCACTGCACTCTTTCAAGTTGCTGCAGGTTTATAATTACTTGATTTTTAAGAGTGATGGTTTTGGATCTGAAAAGAATCCTCTCCTTTTTCCATTGAAATGATTTGAGCAGAAATAATTTCTTTAAATAAGAAAGAAGAAAACATTCTATTTGCCACCTTAACACGTGGCAGAACTATTGGCTTTTTAAATGCTTGTTTCATTGAGTTTTTTTCACCAAAGACTGCCAAGCCTAAATAAATGGATACACATTTGCTGCATGACGCTCTTAAATGATCATCCGCTTTTATTACGTTGAATGATCCAAAATATTTTTTATCGAAAGTCAAGCAAGGAAAAAAGGATAAACCGTCACACTAGAAACACACAGACACACCCCACTTCCCTACATTCTCCCCCTCCACATCATTCCCTCCCCGTCTCCAACCATACAGGAAATCCTGGTTCAGTTGCCAGCAGTGTTTCACAATTTTGACAGGGTATGGCTTGGATCAGTCATCTTTTATAGATTGCATAGTTACACATTCTTTAATTTCTTTTAAGACGACTAAACACTGCAGAACAAAACAGTGAATAGATTGTAATAAACTTTGTTGCACAGGTTTGTGTGAGAATTTTTATATCCTAATGACGATCATTCTGGAGAGTTTAGCATTTGTATTTTCCAGATATTGACTTTTGGAAGTGAGAGAGTGGAATGTGTAACTTATAAAACAAGGATGTCCATACATAGTAGGTCCTGGGGGCAGATCCTTGCCAGATTGTCAGTATTCTTAAGTAGGATTCAATTTACATTCAACTGATCTAAAACGAATTTATGTATATAGAGATTACTCTGAGCATCTGGTAATAACCCACCCCTTTCACTTTCATTAGACACCCTCTATGTATACCCTTTTGTTGGCAATTTCAAAAAAACTCCTCCAACTTGCAGCCTGTGACAGCACACATGAAAACCAGTAGTACTCTCTTTATGGGAGTACAGGTTTTAATATTTTAAGTCCTAGCTCAACCTTTTTATGATCATCCTTTTTTTTCTGGTTAAACAAAAACATTTAGTGAGTCAGAAAATGACGCAACGTGCCTTGGCTTGATCTACTGAGCCGTGGTGCAGTGTAAAACCAGATGTATAGGTTATTCTGGGCTGTTGCAGTAGAAGACCTGGAGAAGAATATATTTGGATCTGCGGTAGGCCCCAGAAAGTCTTTGAGTAGAAGTGGACACTGTTTCAGTACTGGGGAATCATCAAAATAGCTTTCCGTGATATCCCACAATTTGAACTAAGAAGGTTGTGTTAGGAAAAGCATGTTGGCCTTCTCCCTCTTTTGAAACACACAACCCCCAAAACTGTCTCAGTACATTATATGCAGACAATGATTATGTATCTGTTGAGCTAGAGTCCGTTGGCAGTGTGATCGATCTAGCTAATGGTGGCCATCCTAGACTGTAGCTTTGCAATTTCAGTACTGTTCGTCATTGTGCTTGTAGGTCAGTCACTATCCATTAACAAATCGAATGACATGATGCAGTTGTTTTCTGCAGTATCTGTAGAGGAACACCACCTGCAGCACAGTTGTTTATACTTTTTTCCCCACGGAGGAAGCAATACTCCCAATTTTGCTAACACAAGAGTTTGCATGAAATCTGATAATGCAGCCTTTAAATTTAGGCTAGCTACAACCTATTATTTGTATCCCCAATTATTTACTGCAATTGATTACATATGTAGGAGAATCAGCAAATAAAGTTGTGGCTTAATTATCCATCAACATGTTATGTGGTCTTGTCCGCATGTCCACATATCAGGGAACGTTTTCTACCCTGACAATAGCTTTCCGTGATATCCCACAGGTTTATTACAGTATGCCATTGAAGGGCACCAACCTATTGGACACCTAAAAGTTTTACTCAAACTGTATCTTATTTATGATTTTCACTAACATATTAACTATATAAGACAGATTTAGAAAGTTTCCGATCTTAGGTCATCAACACTCTAACTCATCAACACACCAACTCATTGTTGATAAATGATCTATGTTTGCCAAAGCTCTGCACAAGAGAGGACATATAGTGAAGTTATCTTTTTTTCCTTGAGTGATTTGTCTATCTTGCATTCCCTATCTGATTGATAAAGGCTGGTATGCGCTGGCTAAACAGTACTGCTTGCAAAACGAGTTCAACGTAGTTGCCTCTTTTATAACTAACAGATAACCACTAAACACTTTTGATCATTGTTTCTTTGCAAGCGAAATTCTAATACGTGCATGGCAGCATCAATCCAATATCCAAAACCACCTTTTTATGAATTCGTTCTTGATTTTCATAGAATGCATTGACTTGATGTGTGCTTGCAATTTGGATTGATCAGTTTTCAGGTCAACCAGTTTTGAAATGCTCAAAACATAAGAAATTAAGAAAGTGAATTTGATTTTGCTCAGCCTTGGAGTTTAAATGACTTGCATGCGTATATATTGCAGCTCTTGCTCGAATCCATGCTTATGCAGCTGCATTTGCTTCATATTGTTATGTCTGAGCTTCTGCAAATGATGTATGTTATAATGTTCTAAACTCAATGCACCTGCAGTTTGTTTACATCATGTTTGTTTGGTTTTTCTCCGTTACCAGGGAAATTAACTTTCCCGGTGTTTGTAAATTCCCTTGCGTATCGTGCATCCTCCGGAAACCACATGGCTTTTAGGGAAATGTGGTTCACTCGTAATGCTGGTCTTTCATAGTGCATGGTGTGATTTGTTATTGGAACTGCTGATTGCTTGTTCACTTTGCCAATAAATGTTTCCTATGATTTTCTTTATTATTGTGGTGAGGTTTGTGGTAATTTCTGATGTAGGGAAAGAAGTTATGAATGAGTTGTCAATACAATGGTCAAGGGGTGAAGTCTTGAAATCCCAATGAATACCGTTATTGAAACCCTATACTGCATGCTTGATTCACTGTTTAAGGACATTCATGTTCTAGGTTTGGAACAGAGCCCAGTGCCATCAGTCATTCTGCATGGTTCCAGTTCTAATTCCCATAAGCATAGGTTGAATACCAATGAACATTTAAGTGTAATTAATTCCGTTTACTAAGGGAAACATTTTAAGCCTTTGTAAAAATAGTCAAGCGAGTCTCTTAGGCTACCAAATATTAAAATACAGTCAAGCTTTGACTGACAAATACTTAATAATTTTCGTTATTATTGATGTTTGCATTGTGAACATCCTGAGAACCTAACTTACTTTTTAGTATTTGGTGGCTCAATGATCTATACCATGTAGTGAGTTAAGAAGGGTGTTCCACAATGCTGGAGTCTTCAATCGAGCCATTGTCTTCATAAATAGTAATACATAGAACCAATGTGTTATGCAACATCATGCACAAAATGTTCACTTGTCCAATAAGAATCTTGATATGCGGAATAGAAATTCTTGCATTTGCATTTTCCAGATAACCACTACATTTGGTAGACTATTTACAATTGGAGCATGCAGGCACCAAAAGATCCCTTTAGCTTAGGATCAAAATTAGTAACTTCGTATAGCACCAATCAACCTTTAACTCCAAGCGCACAGCATATTTATCACATTGTTCACCTGTGTGTATTAAACAAGTCATCTTACTTTTCAGTCTCAACGTTAATCAGAAATTGCAGACTTCCATGTTTAGCTTGGCTCGATCCTTAATAATATCATGTGTCAAGCGCAGAACCTTAGTCAGAACCTTAGTCTGCACTTGTTGCTCAGCCTCAGACTATGCAAGGCATTTGAAAATGTCAAAATACAATCTTTTCTCTGATGTTGTTAAAAAGCAGATTGCTATATTCTGGACAAATTGACGATTTTGCAGCTGGTATTGAAGCAATCCTAAATACATGACATTACTATACTACTAAAGAAGATCATACCTCTTGAGAGAGAAAGTATTTTTTAGACTTATAGATGGTAAACACAAAAGAAGGCTGCTGGCTTTATCTGTGGGTATAATTGTAGATCACCATCCAGTCTGCAGGCCAGATATTGCACCACAGAAACATGGCTATGTTAAAAGCTCATGGCATGTGGTCAACTATCTCAATATTCCTCCTTGCTATTTTCCACACTGTTATGTTTGTCTTTATGTGGTGTTTCAGCGAGTGGCCACTCACCTGGTCCTTGATCGCTGTCATCAACCTTTGGAATTGAAAACTTTTGACACCCAGATCCACATTCAATGCAAGATGGGTCAGATTATCTACATGCAATTAAAATTAAAGGCCATGTGATAGATGAGGTTGCAGCAGACTATGCATACATTTTCAGCAGGACTGATGACATTCATAAGCTGTTGGGACCACTAAAGGCCGGTTGTGACCATTGAAATGAGAAATGACTGATCACATGGGTGTAATCCAATAAAAGTGGCACAAGCATTCCAGACAGGCAGGTGAGCAACAGTAGATGATATGGTCAACTATTTAAACAGACGCTGACTACCTCAACACGTATGGGCCAAACATGCAGCTCTCAGACATACAGGGATCTTTTAGGACTCAAGAATCAAATACATTATTGCCAATGTTTTATCTCAAAATTGAATATAAATAGTTTAAATCATAATTTAGATTGTGAGGTAAGATTTTGTCATTTGTGGACAGAGAAACCAAAGCTCAGTTATTGAAAAAGCATCTGCGTGAGTGTAGGTGACATACTGAGGTCTAAAGAAGAGACTTATTTTTTCTTACCAGAACAGAAGCTACTACTAAGTAATGGGCATAGAACTGATAAAGGTTGGTAGCAACCCAATCAGTAAGAGTACCTTAGATAATGCTGATGTATATGCTCTTGATCTCATGGTCAAGTCCACCTTTTTTTCACAAAATATGTCTAAGGACTGTGAAAAATTTGCAGCAAGTCTCAGATAATTGGGGATACTGCAAACAGAATTATTGACTGCTTGAAAAGACTCATGTTTCTTTGTTAGCTACATTAGAGTTGTGGCTGAGGTAATAATTATGTTGGACACATCTAAGCAGTTTATTGGATGTATGTAGATTGCTTCCCATCATTTTCTCAGGCTTGTTGTAAATGTAAGCCCATCGCCATACCAGACTCATACCTGGCTTACGATTAGCAAAGAGCCAAATAGCTGGATTTAGTTTTTATTCCGATAGGAGATCTGTTTGAAGAGGAACTTTCAGCATATAGCTTTATAGTTAGCTTGTTTCAACCTTGCCGTTGCAAACAAAAGAGGTTGAAAACATAATGCAACATTGTATTTAGGGATGGTGTGGTAGAAAACACATATTGTGAAAAAGGGATCAAAGTGTATTTCACATAGTGTAAGCTGGACCTTTGGGAAAGAATGGACCAAGGGCTATATCATGATAGCTCTTCTCATAGCCGAGTGCGTGTTTTTCTTAGAGTGAATTATCTTCAGAATTTCTTTGACTTAATGCATGAACTTGGAACAGAACAAGTCATTAGCAATGAGCAGATAATGCCTCTCTGTTTGACTTGTTCTGTATAAGTTTCACTCATTAACTGGGAAAAATTTAGAGTTGTATGTTTGAGTATTAGACACCTCCAGCACAAAGAAAATGGTGCATTTGTAGCAATGGATCTTTTCCAGATTTATATACAAGGAACAATTCCCAGTAGCCAGGTGAGCGATAATTTTAACTATCACAAAAAAAATTCTAAGTCATCAAATTAGAGAAGATTGTGAATAATCCTCGTTCATGGATCCTCATGGCTTGGCTTCTTTAAAAATGTTCAGAGGTGCTTGGCTATTTATGTTCCTTTTAAACTTAGCAACAAATGAATCATTTGTGTTGATTTCATCTGTAAGAACAGGGTTTTTTAATACAACTTTTTTCCTGTTGTTTTTAGTCTGAGCAACATTATCTTTCCTTTTTAGCATTTGCCAGTGCCTTCTGCTCTTTTTCCACTTTTAGAGAAACAATATTTGCCTTTTTGGAAAACAATTCTTTGTTCGAAGTTTATTAAATCATCTGCTGAACACAGAATTCCCCTAAAAATGTGTCTAGGATGGACGCATCCTGGTCTTAAGCCATCTCCCTATGGCTCTGACATATTTCAGACCGTGATCTACCTGCCCCACTTTCTGTAATACCTCCACATTCTGTTAGTGCCTTCAGTTTGATTGGGATGCTAGGTATCAGCATCTTCTATACTAAGGGGGTACTTAGAATAACTAGACCAGAGGGGTCAGAGTTCAGCATCATGGAATATGCCACGCTGGCACTGATGTACTCCATAACTGCAGATCATTTCAAAGTTAATGTGGCTGATAAAGAGAAAAACATGTGCATTTACCTTTTGGAGTAAGTTCACAAGTGTAAAATTCTGATAATTTTTATCATGACAATGACAACGTATTGCTACTGATAAGGTAATCCGGATGCAGTTGAGGAGTGGTTGATCAAGAAAAGAGTATGCACTTGGACATTTTTGATTGTCCTTCTTCCCTTTAACCATAGCCATTTTGGCTTTGATTATACAATTGCTGAATAATCTGTTTTGGTGATTTAGGAAGATTATATTCTAAGCATAGTTTGTTTTAATCCTTTCGAGAAACCCTGTGTTGTAGCAGGTTTAGGTAACAACTATCTTATTTTGCCTAGTTACATATTTTCAGGAGGAAAAACATACTGTCCCGGTCGATAACCCTTTTTTGACCCCTACTCTCTCTTTGGAAAGGAGGATCTCTGCCACAGTAGTCTCATTGACACCAGTAAACAGGATAATATCTCTGGGCATGTTCAGCATTCTTAGAAATATATTTGTTATATTTTTCTAATGAAAGACACTTTAAAAAGTAAAGAAAACATGGATAATGGAGGCAATCTATTCTCTTTACCCTTTTTGTTTACACTGTGCGTTTTCAAGGCTATTTTTTGTACGTCAATCTCAATTTGAGTAAGGATTTTATGCCTCACGTGGGGTCTGTTCACATTTCTATTTTGTCCTTAGAGGTGTTACCTCTCATCAGACCTCTCCTGTAGATACCATGCTGACTTTCTGATAGGTACCCCTCTTGTAGTGATAAGGCTTGGATAGATGAGCATGGCATATCGGTTATCTGCCATTTGGACTGATTGCAGTACTGCCACGTATGTCTTGATATAACTTACAGCAGGCTCAGTGACAGAGAGATACTGCACCTTAGGGCTAAGCAAGGTAAAGCAGGGAACATTGCAATGCAGCCGACCAGCTCTAGCTGGGCAAAGGGCCCTTCAACCTGCTTATCTGCCCCATTTGTGACCACTTCCAATACCAGACCTTCCCACTGGTGTTCCTGCTGGACTTTGAGAGTTTCTTTGTTGCGGCATACTACATCTAGACACTCAATGATGATGCATTCAATTTCAAGAATTTTAATGACCTCCCTCTCAATGTTTACTTGTTCTTCATCATCAAAGGCCTCGAAGTCCAGGCGAGGATATCCTTGGTAACTTTGATGTTGAGGAGTTCTAGCCAACACCTAGTAAAAGTTGATAACGTAGAGCTACATTATTAAAAAACCTCCTTCATCGGCGGCTCACCTCTGATCACAAGGGCTGCTGCCTTAAACACCCAAAAAGGTTACCCCAGTCAATCAGAATTCCAGTTGTGGCAGTCTTACAGTGATGGTGCCAGTTCAAAAGCCCACTTTTCTAGTGTGATGCCAGCTCCATGATCTGTGCTGACTTTCCCTCCTGGTCCGCTTACTAAAGATAAGTCCAGAAAATGCACTTCCAATGTGAGCAAGAAGATGAGGACCCTCGTTGGGGGAATAAAGGGACCACCATTCATACCATTCGAAAGAAAGTAGATCAGAGAGATGGCACCGATCTAGGACAGCTGAGGCTGCTGTTCTAGATTCTCATTTATGCGGACGACACACAGCTGGTGGTCTCCCTAGCGCAGGAAGCTCAACAACCACTTTCAGGAGGACTAACAAAATGCTTGGAGGAGGTGAAGTCCTGGATGACCCTGTCATCACTAAAGCTCAACGGTGACAAAACGGAGCTTATGCTCCTGGGCTCGGCTGACCCGACCTTCTTCAAGTCATTATGGCCCACCTGTCTAGGCCCCCCCCCCCCCGCTCCGAAAGAAAACATCAAAAGCCTAGGGGTATGGCTGGACCGGAATCTCTCTCTTAACACTCAGGCCACAAAGCTTTCTGCCACCTGCTTTGGACTTCTCAGGACATTGAAGAAAGTTCTCCCCCTGCTCCCAATGGAGGCAAAGCAAACAGCCATACAGGGCATAATACAGTCACGTCTGGACTCGAACAACGCCCTCTATCTGGGAGCCCCAGAGTACACATTGAATAGACTACAACTGGTACAAAACTGTGCTGCCCGTACCTTACTGCAAATCCCCCGCAGAACCCCAGTCAGGGAGGCACTGACCAGCCTTCACTGGCTACCAGTACGCAAGAGAGTCACTTTCAACGCAATGTGTATTGCCCACCCAGAGCCGGTCCTAGGCCTTCTGAGGCCCCGGGCGAAAGGGAAGATGTGAGGCCCCTCTAAGTGCCTTACTGCCTGCGCGAGTGCACTTTTCCCTACTCTGCGGGGCCGGCAGGGGGCCCCCTGAGCGCGAGGCCCTGGGCAGCTGCCCATACCGCCCATGCCTAGGACCGGCCCTGTGCCCACCAGACCTTCTGGGACTCGGGGCCCCAAATCACGCGTAGCCTAGTTAGCCAATATCATCCAGGCAGAGACTTACGCTCTAGTCAGGCTTTTATGGCAACAGTCCCCAGAATCAAAAGGACTAGATCAGGCGGAAGAATGTTCACCCTCAACTCCTCAAAAATCTGGAACTCCCTTCCTTTTCATCTGAGATCTAATCCTGACCTCGCCTCCTTCCGCAAACAACTGAAAACACATCTGTTCAAATCCCCGTAACAATTCAGTCCCTCCCCCCTCCTCCCAGTCTGCTATCCTCATCACACCTCCATCTGGTTCCTCTAGCGCTTGGACGCCCCAGGGCAGCAATTCGCGCTATAAAAATCCATTTTTATTCATTCATTCACGCAACACTGGACCGTTATCCTCTTCAACCATAAATATTAGCACCTATGCAGTGTGGTCCACAGAATCTACTCTTTGCAAAATATCTATACATGATAAC
Organism: Lissotriton vulgaris; assembly: GCF_964263255.1. Taxonomy (NCBI): domain Eukaryota; kingdom Metazoa; phylum Chordata; class Amphibia; order Caudata; family Salamandridae; genus Lissotriton; species Lissotriton vulgaris. The sequence continues at coordinate 1,335,423,138 of NC_141685.1, forward strand.
CTTGAAGCATTCAATTAGGTCACCAGTAGAGTAACCAAAAAACTCAATATTGAGTCTTCCTCTCTGGTATTCAAGAACTCTGTAATAATTGAGAATTTACTTCTGAGCTTACAAGCCAGATCAATATGTTTCCTTGGCCCACTGCGTTGGCAGACTACTATGCATAATATTGATGCCATTATTCATCAGATTGATATAAAGAGAAAAATATAGAACACTGGACTCTAATCCCTTCTTTCTCAGAGAAACTCCACCCTATTTCTTCCTGGTTTTTGGTGCTAGAAAGTGATACAGCACTCATGATTCCTCCTCTTCAGCGCCGCCAGAAAAAGGAGACTAAGAAAGATGACTCAGTGGGTAAAACACCCTGCCAGACCTTAGTCAAGACAATAAGAACTGCTAGTTCTACAATTCTGGGGATGTAAATAGTGGATTATGGAATTCTATGAACCTGTATTTATCTTTCCCAAGAAAAAGAGGAAAAATTATTGACATCTTGAAAGAAGGCTTGCTAACTTCTGATCAGGTGATGAATGTCAGTAAGATTAAGTTCACTAAGCAGCAACAGACACTAACCAATATCTCTCCATGTGTCACTTTTCATACCTTCTTATGTCATTGAACATTCTTCAAGCTCAACAAACAATTCTGGATAGTCATTTCTCAGGTTCGTTTCTATTTTGTACCCTTGTGGAGAATAACGTAAAAGGCATGAGAACAGAGGCTGAAACATTGATGTTTGTTTGACTTGAAAAATACAAGGACTTTCCCTATGCTCAGTATAAATGCTGTTGGAGAGGGCAGCAATATTACAATATGCCCTTTGGGAACAAACAACAACAAATGCAATGCCAAGAATATCAACGTACTCCTTGGAGGCAATATTTTCACAGACAAAGTTCAGAGGTGAAGGTCCCCAACAGCCTTTCATGGCCCAGGCAAGGATCCTCCCTTCCTCTTTCCACACCCCTGAGGGAGACTTAAGCAACCATTTACTCATGTGACATAAGATAACAAAAGACAATTTGGTGTTCAATATTGTCAAAAATTCTGTTCTTCTCCCCCTTCTATTCAATTTAAGGTCTTGAGACCTATATTTCTGGTGCAGCTGTTTCTACAAAACAATGCAGTTGAATGGGTAACCAGCACAAGTGGGTACTAAACAAGACATCTTTCTGGCCCGGGGCACTCAGCACATGACTTGTTTGCCATGGGAACAAATGTATGATTCCTCTCTGAGACTGGATTGCCGTAACCCCTGTCCTTAGGGAATGGCATTAGAATAAATTATTTGAGACCATTTACTTCTACCTGTCCTCTGGTTCAATTGCTCCTCAAAATGAGACAATGCAAGATAACAATGATCCAGGTTGCTCCTGTTTGTTCGAGGTTTTGGTGGCAGCCACAGCTTCTCCCCGTCCCTGCATCCTCACAGAAGGCTTATGTTCAGGGTATATCTGCTCACCAGGATGTTGAGCATGATCTTTATTGCTATTATCAAGGCTTTAAATTGACCACTAAGCTCCTGATTACCTACAGTATTGCCACTTGAACTTTGAGATGACTTCTTAAACATACTGAGGGAGTTGAGATATTGGTCTGCATTCAAGTGGAAGAGTTTCTGAATATGGTGTCTCAGGAAACAGGTGGACCTAAACACCTGCCAAGAGATCAGTACTGCCTTATTTCTTCATTCGTCTGAATCTGGACTTCGGGTTTAATATATTAAGGGATAATTGGGATACTACCACCTCTATAAAAGGTCTCAGGCAATCTGAACAAATATGTGGCAGCTTTGGTGCGGTTTGCACAGGCATGCCTTCCACAAAAGCAAACTATAGCGGAGTGGAAAGGGTGTTATAAAATTTCTTTTCATCAAAAGGTGAACAGGACTTTACTGAGAAGCCAAGGGCCTCTTCTACAATTGGAAAATCAGCTATAACTACTCTGATGAGGAATGTACTCATTTGAGATATATTCAGGGTGGCTACTTGGAAGTCAGTTCATATCTTTTGTTAAACTACTACATTATTTAAATGTAGTGGGATCACGTGTGCATAGAGATATTTGATTGTTTATGAATAGAAACCCATGAGAGATCGAGGATCACAGTACGTAATTGTCCCTTTGTTTGGGACAGAGAAATTGCAGTTCCTCCAGAGTGGACTTTAACAGGTTTTGTTAGCCAAAAGACAAATTGTGCAGTTTTTGGCAAATTTTTATTTTGCACTGACTTGCAAATCCCTCCATTGAGGAAAAATATTTTTTGTGACATGCCACAAAGATAAATGAATTTGTTACAAAAATAATTGGTTACCTCAGAAAATACTGATGCTTGGAAAGAATAAGAAGTTTGTAAAAGAAAGAAATCAACTTGCACAAAAGCATTTTTAACCAACAAAACCCACTAAAAAAGTACCTTATTTTCAGTGTAGCCAGTCACCAGAATTTGTGAATGTATAACCCAGTTTGCAAGGGGAAAAACATTTGTCGAGTCCTATATTTCAGACCCTAAAAGCGTAAAAAAAATCATGGGGAAAATGGTTCACACTTTCATTTCCGTGATGATGCTAGCTGCCAATTGTTACCCATGTCCTGGATAGAGGAAATTGGAACAAAATGAAGAAACTAATTTTGTTGCTTATGAAAAAACAGTGCCTTGTAGTTCGGAAAATTGTTTTGGAGGAGCTGTGGGGGACAACTCCATTAATAAAAGTCTCAGACGATGTTACTTAACAGCACAAAATATGTTTCTGAAGACGTTCCAGGGTGAACATGAAACACAGTAAAAGAATAATTGATCTTCCTTTCTCAGAAGTTATCAAATTTTCTCAGAGCTGATGGGTACACAAAGTGATACGGGAATGTTGTAGTAATATTCTCTGAAGGATTACATCTGGGATTTAGACAATTCTTTGGGCAACCTGAATGCCTGTGATCAAATACCAGACAAAGTGTGACAAAAAAGTATTTGCATGTCTCCTAAGTGGCATAAAAAACGGAGTCACATGAATATTCCTAGTCAGAGTTTACAATTCCCAATTATAGTCTGCATAACGCAGCCCAGCAAAAGTGCTGGACACTAAGGTGAACTAGATATCGGCTTGTTATAACTCTGGTACTCTTCATACCATATAGTTTCCCTTTTTTTGCACGGGGAGTAGGGACAAGAGGGATCTTGAAGATAATACTGCATACTAAACATTGAATTCTAGAGCACAACAACAGATAATGAAGTTGGGTGATGTGATCCAGTTTATGTGACACAACCGGCAATCATGCTACAAAGTGAAATATAGTATTTAGTAGGGCAAGGCTTGACAGAGGAAAACTGAAGAGAAGAGTATTACTACTGCCCAGTTTAACACACCAGGAACTTGGATGGTGGATTGATATTCAGAAGGAGGAAGAAAGACAATCTTTTTAAACAAAAGTATAGATAGATGTGATTGGAATTTGTTTTCTTCAGGACGAAAAGGGTGCTGTCCTAAAGTTTAGAAATGTGCATCTGAAAAGTTAGTTACGTCTTGACCTTAATGAGTGCCCAGTGGCTCACAAATTTCATAGTAAAATGTGCTTTGCTTCGGCAGCACCAGAATTTGTATATCTGTTGATGCTTGGTCAAAAGGTGGGTGAAAAGCCTATCCACAGCAGAGACTTGCAGGAGCTTTTCAGGCGTAAATTAATATGTGATTCTCCTTTCTGGCTTTTTCCTTCACTGGCCGATAAAAGCCCAACCACTTCAGCACATAGTGTTTGCTGGCTTGTCTTTCTCCGCTTCTTCCTCACAGGTCATATATGAGATGAATAGAAGGAAGCACAATTTTGCCAGTGAATCACTGATGAGGGAACATAATCCCAAGGAATCCCCTGCGAACTTGACGCCGTCAAATCTTCCACCCCTAGAGACTCCCAAAAGTGAGGAAGACTTGCCTTTAAAATCCTTCCTCACACAGGTGTGTTGTCAAGTGTATGGGTTTCAGATAACGTGAGACTTGTGGGTGATCTAGATTATCTGAAATAGTTAGGTGCTACATCTTCTAAAGCTACAGTCACTGCGGCCTCCCACTTGTTCGGGTCATTTTCTCAAGAATATTTGGCGGAGGCCATTTGTGTAAAAAATCTAATTACAGATAGTTGGGAGGAGGGTCAAGACTGATTTGCATATGGCTATGTCCAAGCTGAAGTGACACGGTGTGCAAAATAACGATGGACTACGATACTGCCTCAAGTTAATTACCAGTGGCTGAGATTGAATCAAGCATTCCATCTATCACTTTTTCGTATATTTTAGCATGTTTTAACACAGCCACCAAAACATGTTATTTTTTTAAGATACAATTTCCTCTCATCTATTTAGAACCTCTTTAGACATTAACGGTCAGCTGCAAACTAAAAGTTCTCCCCGGCTACACTTATTTATAAGTGAATCAGCAGTAGAAATTACTGTTTCGACCAATTTTCTACAACAAAACAAACCATGTTTCCTGACTGCATAAGAGTTTTAAAAAAACATGGAAGGACTGCCTTCTCATTTATCATTTTGAAGATTTCTGTGAATTTTAAAACTGCAGATGTTTGGCTTAGTCGCAAGGTTCCAGCGAGGCTGAACATCTACCTGACTCAGCACCTCATCACCTGCTAAGTTGTGTTCACATTAAAACAAACAAACAACTTTTCAGTCACATGGATTTTGTAGACTTTAGGATCACCTGAGTATGGAATTTAAACATACTTTTGAGTGTTGAATTAAAGTAAATGTCTCAGTGGGTTTAATTTGAATTTAATGAGAGTATGTGCGGAACAGACCAATTCCTATAGATTGAAGACTTTTTCAGTACTGCTTACTAATGGTCGTGTTAAGGAGTAAAGAGCAACAGTAGCCAAATTGATTTTTGTGCAGTTTTTCTAAAGCCTCTAGAAATGGAAGATTCATTTTCTTAAAAGTAATGTTTGTTGTAACTTACCTCATCAAAAACAAAACAGGAAATACTTTTCCTGCATGCAAATTCAGAGGTAGTAATTCTAAGAAAAACAAATTGGTTGTACAAACGAAGAAGATCAAAAGTATGGATATTGGGCTTCTAAGAAAGTAGATAATCTAATCGAATGTCAAGAACAGGTCATTTTCATTCTGACCTGACAAAATTATCACAATACTGCTAACTAATATAATTTGACTAAAGGGCAGAACGACTAAGCTCAAGTTAATTGCTGTTCAAATTATATTTGAAGAATTAAAGAGTTAAAGAATTGCTGAAAGCAAACCCTTTAGGCTGGAGGTGTGGGGACCATATGGGTAAAGAAAAGAGTCCCACAATTCATATAACTGGAACTGCAAGGATTATTACTTAAAAAAAAAACAGTAAGGCAAAAATTCAGATCAGGTTACGGTAAACTGTCTTCGATATTAGTTGCGACCCCACCTGGAAACAGATACGGCATGAGTAAGGAATGGTAAAGGATGGCAGGAAGAGAAGGAGGGAGAAATGGAAAAGGCAGCAACTTTTTTAAATGGCAAGTAGAGAGGTTGGTGCAGGAGGAGACACAACTCTGAACCAAAACAAGTCAGGGAAGAAAACTGGATGGTTTGTGTTGTGCTCTTCTTCCTCCCCTGGTAAGAATAAGTTGGAGCTGTGGCAGGCAGTTGCTGGGGTGGAGAGAAATATGTTAAAAAGAGCTTGGGGTGTGAGTCTTCTCCTCTGATTAAATAGTTGAAAAAATGTACACAAGTATGCCGTATGCTTTGTGTTAAAATAGATTTGATTCAACAACCCAACCCCATAGTAAAAACTTGAATTTCTTTAGGTCAGATTTGTTGACTCAGATGGAACTGCCTTGCCCACGAGGAATTTAGCATGCGAAATGCCTCAGCATAACCTAAAGCTATAAACAACATCTAATTTGCTAAGTGATTTACAGCCATGCTACTGTATAAATTGTCACGTTTGTCCCAAGCGCTGTCCACTGCCACCTCAGTGTGGCTTCCACGTTGACCTACTAGGCATCGTACAAAGCCTGTTTTTCAGAGGCGCTCATTCACCACTGAAACAGTTACCTGGTGGTGAGAACCAGCTCAGTGCTTCTGTAGATGTGAGAGATCATTGAACGCTTCTACAAGTAGAACCTCCAGAGTGATGGGATCTCAAATGAGAGAATAGAAGACCACCAACTGTTGTGCTGAAGGAAATATCTTAGTTTACTGTTTTGAGGTGAGCTACAAAACGATGATGGATTCAACCCAGATCTAATCGTGACTGGGGGCGATTGTCTGAAGAGTTTCAGCGCTCCGTCCATCATCTCCTTGTGTTTGCTACTGTAGCTACCTTCAGAATCCCCATGCAGCTATTCAATTCCTGCCTAAGTTACCCAGACAAAACGCGTTAACTGTTGCGGTAATTCCGCCGCGGTGCGGGCGTTTCCGTGCGCGGGCGGAGCCGCGTCGGCCATTGGCCGACGGCAGCACTGGGGAGGTACTGCTGCCGTCGGCCAATGGCCGACTGCAGCAAGGAAAGGGTTAAGCAGACAAAAGTCAGTAAGTCTAGCACACTGTACAACACCTACATTGATCAATGTTAATATCGCATGTTTACATCAGTTTTCACACTTGCTGAATTCTGTATTTATTTTGTTGTGACTGAGGCTAATTGGTGTGTATGAGAAGAATGAGACAGGGACAGAGGAGACATGCCTTTTCTCTTTTCACACTGATGAGATTGTGACAGACAATCGAACAGTGTGGCCGTAATTTTGCAGTGCCCCTTTCTTTCTGCAGGTTTGAAGACTATTGTGGGGGCTCTTATCCAGTCAGTGAAGAAGCTGTCAGATGTGATGATTCTGACAGTTTTCTGCCTTAGTGTTTTTGCTTTGATTGGACTACAGCTGTTCATGGGCAATCTGCGGAACAAGTGTGTCATTTGGCCAGTGAACTTCAATGACAGCTATTTTGGCAACGGCAGCAGAGGGTTTGATTGGAAAGAGTACATCCACAATGAAAGTGAGTATTTCTGCCTGGCTTATTTACATTCTCTTCATTTGCGCCAAGTCATGTTAGTTAGGTGTTGTATAAAAGGTATAATGTTTTGGACTGTAATCTACATAAATTGATGAAATAGGTCCCAAAGGTTTTGTTTTATACTATGATGTGAAACATTATGAACCGCTTTGCATGGCTTCCGATGTGAAAACGCGTTGTATTTGTACAATGTTATAATTGACATTAATAAGAGAAGTATGTGTACATAAAATATGTCGCTGTTCAATCTTGTCTTCGCTGATGTTCCTGAGATTTTATCTACTAGCTCTTGAATGGAATGGGCCCAGACTCATCCTAAGCAAAGGATACAAAGTCTTTAGCTACATGCAATTTGTGTTGCTGCAGATGCTTATTCAAAGTTATTTTCACTTCTCTGAGAGAAGCCAGACTTGTTCCTGAAGTTTCCCAGTGCAGGGTATTTGGTTCTTGGTTGTTACTCCCAGCATGTTCAAGGATCAGAAATGGGAGAATACATGGGGAATAGAAATTGTCATTTGTCTTCTTTAGAGTAATTCTACTCTTGAATATGCCACTGATTTCCAATCAATCTGTTCTTAGGGTCATCAAGTGTTAAATAGAAAGCCATTGAAACATGCATTAAGAGTAGTGCGCATGTACAAACAATAGATTAGTTGGAACAACAATGCATTAGACCAGTCTTACAAGACTTTGTTTTTATATCTATGTGGATACCGATATCCCTAAAGGGCCAATCAACAGCTTATCTGACACTTCCAATGCTCTCACCTGAGGTGATCCTGCTGGTAACCTTGTCTTGTATTGGACCTGTTTTTTCTGCAAGCAATATAGAGTATTCAGCAAAACATTACAACTTCCAACAGCCATTAGAAATTTAGAGATTGAGAATTGTTAGTCCTTGTTTTTCCATAAAATAGGGTTTTGCAGATTCGGAGACCTTGAATGGGTTCATCAACTTCAGAAGAGTCCCAGCTTTATTTGAGTAATGAAGAGGGGTCCTTTCCAACCAAAGCCACCTTGTATTAAAACCAGTTAGGCTTCCTCATTTATAGTGAGCATTGTTCTAAAAAAAAAATGTATTGTCCAAAAAGTATTTTTATTTCAGAAATTTGATATGTACTTTAAAAATAGCGATCATGACAAAAAATTGCAATCATCTATAAGACAATGGATGGTAGAATTTGTGTTATGCTGATTACTTTTTAAAGAATTATGTTATATCCACCTAAGAAATTCATGCATGTTAATTCTTTAAACGTATTTGTCATCACTTGAAATGCACTTTTCATTTTTCCAACATGTGCTGTTCAGCAAATTTTTATTACCTCCATGGAGCCTTGGATCCATTACTGTGTGGGAACAGCTCAGATGCAGGGTAAGGTTGCTTTCTTTGTACGACGTTGCTGGTGTTGAGCATGATCAAATATAACTTGGTAACCATAGTCGATGAAATCAAAAACAACCTGAGACCAACGTTTGGAACGTTGTATTTCATTTGGCTTTGCTATTCATAAAAGTAAAATAGAACGCTCTTTTTTTTCTCACTATTCACAGCGGTCGCGCACGAGCAAAATATTGCTAAACACAGTGACCTACAACATTGACCCATGTATTTTTAAAAAGAGGAGCCAGAAATCGTGTTGTGTATTTGTAAAGCGTACTATCACCTGCGATAGTATCCTGGCGCTGTCATATAATTACAGAATGCTGATCATGAATATTTTACACTATCAGCTCAAAATAGTAGTGCTTCAGAAACATGTTCAGTAAATTATGTGGCTAAGATAGCAGTGATAACTCTGGAAAACAGTGGAATTCAGTGATTTACAAACCTATCTGTGAAGGGTTTAGTCCTCTTACGTTCAAACACGTACCTCCTTTATCCATAACCACCCTCACGAATTGTTAGTGGTTGAGCCATTGCTCCTAACCACCTCATATACTACAGCCATTCAGTCCATGGTTTCAGCATATGAATTCAGTACTCAATTCTCTCCAACAATAGCCCAAATCCTGACACTCATAACTGTCCTCCTTACTGATTATCCCTTCATCCTCTTCCCCTGTTCCTCTTAAATTTCCATGTTCATCCCTCCACTTCCAAATTAGGGGCTTGATTAAGATTGCGGTGAATCGGCATCCTCCGGGCCGGCGGAAGCCACCGCCAGCCCGGAGGATGCGGATTCACCTCTGCGGTGAATGAAAAGACCCCCCGCCATATTAGGATGGCTGGGCGGTCATCGGCGGACGGGAAGATTGTCCGCCGCTTTTCCGCCGTGGTCGGCTCCGACCGTGGCGGAAAAGCTCTAATATGGTGGGGGTGTCTATCAGACACCGCCAGCCATATTAGGATGTGCTTCAGGACATGCCTTTCCGTGGCGGCAATGCCGCCACGGAAAGGCATATGGTCTTTTCTTTGAAGTCACGTTGCGGGCCCCCAGGGTAAAGGGGGGGTGTGGGGTGCACATGGGGGGTACCTATGGTACCCCCTGCATTTGCATGCACAATGCGGCAGGCACCGCGCGGTGCCTGCCGCTTTGTGCATGCAAATGCACAGCATGCATATTTATCTTTGCGGCAGGTGCTGCTTAAAGCAGCTCCCGTCGCAATGTTAAATATACGGGATGTGACCGCCAGGGTGGCGGTCACATCCTAATTCCACCAGAGGGACCGCCGCTGTCCCCGTGGACGGTCCCTCCACCTCGGCGGTGGCGGACGGACGCAGGTCCGTCCGCCATCCTAATAGGTGCCTACGTTTCTTCTTTGCTGATCCATTACTTGCCACATCTGAGCTTCTTACTCTCCCCAAAAATCAAAACCCTCTCCTCATTCACAATGAACCATCTTTCCTTCACTCATTATGCAGAAGCATCTACCCTGCCCTCGTTACAATAACAGTTGCTGCTCCTTCTCAACCTTGATGATCGGTGTTCCCCAAACTCAATTCAGTGGTACTGTTTTTTGACAACTCTACCACCATGGAGGCATGGTATTTACCTATTTATTGACCCCAAATTAGTGTTTTCTTTTGTTAGGGGGATGGACTGATTTGTTCCTGCTCAGTTCATTCACCAGCAGGGCCACCACTAGCCAGTGGATGACCCACCAGTTCATAGAATCTCATCTTTGTCACCTACACCCAGTTTAGCCAATTTCGTGCCCTCCTATATCTTTTTGGGCATCAGGTAAGTAGGCCTCACATTTACAATGTAACCTAGTAAATAATGCTCAATCAGTCTTCACATTGGTTCATGGAATAGCACTCCCCTAAACTTGCTCACACCATTTTGAGTGACCCCCTACGTGTCTCTACACTTCATCATGAGGCACATCCATTGCCACCATTGCAGCACTGCACAGGAGACCCCCCCATATGTGATCTGAATTTTCTGTACAAACCCAAGCCCTGTAATATATATAGCTGGGGCGAAATATCTAGGATGGGCCTGGATTATCAGAAGCAAAAAATGCTAAGGGGTTGGCTTTTGAAAATGCACTTTATATATGAATACTTGATGTATCTTAATTTGGTCATTTTATTATAATGAATTATTTGTTTTAAACCTTGTATAAATTTTAATTCCATTTTTACAATTTTTATATGTAATGCTTTTATGACTTTGTCGAATAAAGCTTGTTTGACTGACTGACTGTGATCTGAGTTCAATGACATCGTCGCCCCATTCATGAAAAAATGGTCCTCTAAAACTACATTTTTGCTGAAAATCTGAAAATCTTTTTAAACCCCTACGCAAAGAGCAAAGGGAATCACTGGGAGACTACAACCACATCGTAGGACATTGCAGCAAAAATGGCCCAAAGCTAAGCATGGAAACAGTCCTGCAATAAACCTGCTAATGGCAGAACGGAATGGGGTTTTGCAATGCTTTATAGTGACATGACATAAGAGACTATTTACATAGGTTATGGTTGGTATGAACAATAATGTTTTGTGAAATTACATGCTGTGCTAATATGGGCATCTATGAGTGAGTTATACACTGTGCATTCTATAGACTGTATTCATACTTCCTAACCCTGTTTGCTGTTGATTTTACGTGTTTCAAGTTTATTTATTTTGTTTGATTAATTAAATTCTTAGAAAAATAGCTAAAATATCACCAAAATTAAAAAGTATAAAACAATTAATCATATAAAATTTTATATCCAAAATATTGAATGTATATAATATGTATTAACACAATCCATTAGTAAATTCAGGTAAAAACCTCCAACTTTTTTCCAAGAGCACAGAAAAAGTTTACAAATGCAGAATTCATTAATAAATCTTCAGAATTTAAACATGCTATCAAGGCTTGCCTACATGTCCTTACTCCACGATTGTTAAATAGTCTCTTAAGAGTGTTTTTTCTTTCGTATTCTAATTCCGGGCAAAGACACAATAAGTGTATAATGTTCTCTTGTCCGGATTTACATAGCATGCATAGATTATCCTCTTCTGTTTTCTTCCATGGGGGTAAGTGACATAATCGTGGCAGACAACCAAATTGAGCATTGATAAAGACATGTTTGTTTTGCTTTGATCACGATGTTTCAAGATATTCTTGAACCTTTTTTCCCTTGAATCCATGTATAATTGGCCTTACATGCTTTCTTTTTACAAGTATACCTTTATCAAGGAAAGATGGTTAGTAAGTTTATTAATTGTTTTTTGAAGCTTTCCTGTGTTATTGTATTGTTCCAAATCGGTGTTACGCCAAATTCTTCTATCGCTGTATTTAGATGGGACCAAACATGTAATTTCCTGTTATCTTTTACTTCTTGCCAGAACAGCCGAGACAGTTTGTTATCTTAATCATTTTTTATTCTATTCCACACTTTAAGTGTTTGCCCTTTTCTTGAATATAGCTGGTTATTTAACCCAAATTCCAGCCTCACCTGCGCTTGTGAGGCATTCTTTTGCAGGGAGAATAACATTTTTATAAGTTTTTGCAACTGCACTATTAGTGATCTCCTGATCGTTCCCATTTATTGCCTCGCTACCGTATGTTAGAGTTGGTAATAGTTTTGCAGCGATTACTTTTAAAAAGGAGCGATAAGACAAGTCACATATAGATTTCTGTATTGTCCTAAGTGCCGCAACCAGAGTATTTGCTTTCCTTGTGATATAATTTTTTTGTGGTAGGAAATTTCCATTGTCATTAAAATAACACCAAGATATTTATAGGAAACAACTTGTTCTAATTCATTGTCTTCCAAAAACCATTTGTATTTATATTTAAGTTGCGTGATTTTTTTAATAACCATTACATTGGTCTTCGCTTCATTTATTACCATACCATTTACCTTTCCATACTTTGAGATACAATCGATTAGTCGTTGCAATCCACCTTTGGTTTGACTTAAGAGTATAACATCGTCTGCATACAACAAGTTGGGTATTTGTTCATCTGCTAACTTTGGAGGATGTGCATTAACTTCATTCAAAACTGTAGAGAAATCAGCTAAAAATAAATTAAAAGGGAGGGGGGCCAGGATGCACCCTTGTTTTAATCCACTTGACGTAGGGATTTTTTTTGTTAGTGTCCGTCCATCACCAATCCTCACCCTGATCCAAGTATCAGAGTGCAAAAGCATAATCATTTTTAGCAATGTGTCAGGAATTCCTTGTTTTTTAAGTTTTGTCCCCAAAAGTTGTCTATCAACACAATCGAAAGCCGATTTGAAATCCGCAAAACAAAAGTATAATTGTTGTTTAGCTGAAATTGCCTTATCCATTAATACAGATATTATTATATTTGTAGAGGTTCCAAGTCCTTTGATAAAGTCTGTTTGATTCGGGGGCAGTACCTGCTTTTCCTTTACCCAGTCTGTTAGAATTATTAATAGAATCCTAGCAAACAGTTTTGCATCAGTATCTTGAAGTGTAATTAAATGGTAGTTAACCGGCGATTGTCAGTTTCCTTTCTTAAAAATAGGAGATATTAATGACCCTCTCCAGGATTTCGGAATTAATCCACTCTGAACCACTTCATTACAAAAACATCAGTTAGATATGTGGACCAAACATCTGGTTCTTCTTTGTAAAATCCAAACATGATACCATTGGGAACAGGATGCTCCATCTTTATGTTTCTTTATCAGTTTGGTAACTTGTGATTTGGTTATATAAATTTCATAATCACATTCTAGGTCTGATTTAACCATCTTTTTCTGTGTGTTACCTTGAATATTTGCTTTAGTCTCTGGGTTTAGGTGTTTTATAAGAAATTTAAACCATGTGTCTTCAGTTAGAGCGATCCTACCGCAGATTTGATAGGTCTAGCTAGACCATTAATCAATCTCCAAAACTCCCTTGAGTTTGTTTGAGTGCTCGCGTGAAAGATTTTTGTCCACAAATCTTGTCTAGCTTTGTTTTTTTCATTCCAAATTAATTTCCTCAGGATATAGTTAGTATTTTTTAATTTTACCAGTATATCTTCATTATAAGGAGACTTCGTTAGCTGTTTCCTAAGTCTGTTATGGATTTGTCTAATTTTTCTCACCGTATACGGGAGGTTGATGTTGTTTCAGTCTGGGTCGCTTGTTTTGTATGTACACATAAAGTGATTTCATTAGACATCACTATTTTCTGTGTAAAATGTTCCCATTGCTCAATTACAGTCCTCCTGGTTATATCTTTAAAACACTCTTTAACTAGATTTTGTGTTTTTTCTTTATATCATCTGCATTATTTGATTTCCATGTAAGTTCCCTATAATTGACGGTATATGTCTGACCTTGCGTTGTCAAATACTTTTGAGGTTTTGGACAGGACAGTTTTATATTCATTATTTGTTGGCTTTGGTTGCTATCAGGCACTTTATTCAGATGGTAGGAAATCACTTTGTTGAAGGTATATAATGATACCATTGTATAATCGATTCGTGAATTACAATTGTGTGAGTGAAATGTCCAAGATGGTGTTATGTCCATTGGAAATCTACCGTTCAATATTCTTAGTCCCAATTCTTCCATATCCATCAAAAAGTTTCTCCCCATTCTATTTTGTTTGATATTTATTCTAGGTTCCGTGTTTGTTCAGGGATTGCCCATTGATGGTTTTGGGACTGAATAAAGTCGTCCCGTAAGAAAGATATTAACAAGTTTATATTAAAATCACCTGTTACAATATAATCTGCTAAAGGCTCTTCCAAAATTTGCTCCAGTAGAAAACTATTAAGAGCAGCACACATATCTTTCCTACAGGTCTGTTTTGGGGGAATATATATGTTAATTAAAATTAGGGTTTTTGGAATCCTACCTTTGCCAGATATACATCGCAACTTTACTGCAAGGAGATTCAAATTATTCGTAACTAGCTGCTCGCGATTAACTTTCAGATCAATCAATATGAATATTGCTAGCCTCCCACATGGATGACCAAATTTGTAGTTTTTGATTGCAGGTTCAAAGTATCCTTTATGTCGTTGTAACATAAATGGGTCCATTGCCCACGTTTCCTGCAATAGTGTAATATGACTGGAATTTGATAATGCATCTATTTGGGCATCTTTTAGTTTTCTACATATCCCATTTATATTCCATGAGCACATCCTTATTATAAAACTGTCCATATTCTATTCTTCTACTAGTGCCTGTGATGTGTTCTGTCAATCTTCTTCGTTACCATGTAAAGCTGTCACTATCCATTTTTCATTTATTCCATTTATGTTTTCTACTTTTACTTCTTTAGAGGACTTCATCTTCATGACATGTTTTTCCAAGGGGATTTTTTAATAAAGGAAAAAGACTAAATCGTCTTTTTCTGGCTTTGCCCTTTTTGTCGGGCTTTCTTCTTTTAAAAAAGATGTTGGCTAAACCTTTAGAGTTGGTTGACTGATTAATATCCCCCAATTTTGAATGATTCCTCGCTCTTGTATGATTAAATCCGCTGTAGAGACAGTGGCCAATGTTACCAACGTTAGAGGATATCTGCCTTCAGGATTTGGTAAAAAACCTACACATTCAATATCTTCAGTTGTTACTTTTTCTAACATTGTTATTGATTTCAACAGCCGAAGGATATTTCCTCTATTCAAAATATCATGATTGTCCCTTGAGTCATATAATGGTGTAAAAATAATTTGAACTGACTTTTTTTCGGCAACACACCTTCACTTTTTTTATCCTCAATGCTTCGGTGCTCCTCATATGAAAATTTGCTTGTTATGACCACTTCTTACAATCACTAGATTGTCCCATGTTTTTTATACCACGTGTCCTCTACCAATTCTTATACTTTCAAAGAATTATTCGTAGTTTTATCGACCCACGCTTTGTTTCTATCTCAATTATCTTTTTGTTGGTTCGTGTTCCAACCTAAGCTTGTTGCAGTATTTTGATCTTAATAAATTGTCTTCTGGATGGATGGACCCATATAGTTTTGTTCCTCGTTCTGATTACCTACCACATTTTTAAGTTCAAGAATATTTAAGGGCCTCATAACTTGGGTCATATTCTTTGTTGGATCACTTTCGATATCACAAGAAGTGACCTCTTTTATTACACAACCATTTCCATTGTGTCTATGTAGGTCTTCTTTTTCATGTGCCCTCCTTACCTCAAATTCAGGAGCACAAGGCAATTGATTAGTACTATCCGATAATGTAATGATTTTTTTCGGGACATATTTTTGTTTGCCAAGGTGGTTCCCAGACTTTGTAAAAATATCATAATATTTTTCATTATTATCCAATGCTTTTGCAGATTTTCTCCCAGTTACATTACAGTCTTGGTCTCCTATTGATTTTTTCCTTAGTTTTCCTCCTTCTTTAACTGTATTCGAAGGTGTATTCAATTAAATGTCTATTGTTGGTGCACGTTCCTTTTTTGAAGATGTATCCAATTTAATGTCTATTTTCGCGGCACTTTCCTTTTTCGCCTTATTCCTTACTTTACGTAGTTTTTTTCTTTGTCTTTTTGTTATTTCGAAGGCTATAGAATCTTCGTCATCTTCTCTTTATATCTTGTTTTGTACTCTGAGTTGTTGCCGTGCTTAATTTAATAACAACCTCATTATCTGTTTTTTCACCCGGTTGCTCCGGTTTTTCTCCTTCTGCAAAGGCAGGTACCCTTTTATCTGAATGACACCACTCCTCATTTCGATATTCATTTTTCCTGCGGACAATATCTTTAACATACAATAATATTGTGTTCACAACATTCGGAATAGTTACAAATTTATTAATTAAGGGAGCACATGTACAATCAAGATAATTTGAGGCTGCTTCCCTTCGGGCTTTAATTATTAGATTGTTTAATTCGGACATTTTATGGTTGATCCCGGCGACTGCATTTGCCATAACTCCAAGTATATCAATTTGAGTATCCATTTTATTTGACTGTACTGTTAGAGCTTCAAGAGTTAATACTGATGTTTGATAGAATATATCCCATATGGATCCTAGATCTTGGTCGTCTATATTTTTGTTTTTTTGTCTCTATATATTTCCTTAGTACAAATTGAAATATTGATGTCATCGTGTCCACTTTCTTTATGTGCTGATGCATTTTTTGGCTTAGCCATACTATTATTATTAGCAGAATATTCATTTTTGAATACAGGTTGGTCATTGCTTCTTAGAATGTTTTCTCTAATAACTGGTGTTTTTGATTGGTTTATTGAGTCCAACTCTTGGTTTTCATAACTCTGTTCCTTATTATTTCTCCACAGGCATTTATTTGCATAGTTATCCCATATATGGAAATGGTTATACCAGTAGTTTTTTTATGTTGGCTTCCTGATATTAGTTCAGTGGTATTCTTTTCACGTCCTCTTGGTATGGTGATTTGCTATATAATGTATACTCACTGGCTAGATCATCATTTTTATTTCCTTATGTCAACCCAAACTTCTAGTGGTAACGTAGCTCCTGCAGTGAGTGTGTTCTTGGTCTTATCGATTTGTGTTAATTCCTTTATTGGTATTTCCATCCTATTTTTGTTCATCTCTCTATTCCTTTCTGGCGGCAATGTTTGATGTAATGGATGTAATGCATTCATTATTTGCTCTATTTGCTCTTTTATTTGTCTTTCTAGATCTTTAGTTTGCTTATCGTTAGCCTGGTTCCCTTCCCGATTTACATCAACTATATCTATATTTTCTTTCAACTTGTTCGTTGGTTTTATTGGGGTTTGTAAACTTTTGAATCTACTTGTTATTGCATTGACATGAGTGCCGCTGTTGGATCTCTCATAAAATCAAATTTCTGTGGAATTTTTAGCATCCTAGCTATAGGTGAGATTAAATTTTGATTTGTCCCCCTAATTTGTGCTTTAGCTTTTTTTTAACACTTTTGGTGCTTGAGTTTTTCGGGCACGTCTTTTCCGGGTACCCAAGGTTCTTTCTGTACATGAGCGCATTTCCAGTGTCAGCCTTATTTATGTTATGTTAACTGTTTTTGTACCGCGCACAGCTTCCCCAGCAAAGGGGCGTCCTGGCGCCATAAGAAGGTATACACAACACAGCATAAAAGATACTCAATCAGAGATTTTTATTAAAAAGGAAGGTTTTAATGGCCCGTCTAAACTGGAGTAAGTCATCCAGTGCCCGAGTTTCAGCAGGAAGAGAGTTCCACAGCTTTGCGGCCACTACTCGAAAGGAGCGGCCACCTGTCCTACTCAACAAGAAACATGGGACAACAGCCAGGTTCTGACCCATCGATCTCAAGGATCGAGAGGGGACGTAAGGGGACAGTAAGTTCATCAGTATTGGGGGGGCCGTGCCTTTTAAGATTTTAAAAGCCAGGCAAAGCACCTTAAACTCGATCCTCCGACCAACAGGCAGCCAGTGGAGCGCTTGGAGTGTTCTTGAAACCGGACAACGCCGGTTACTCCTTTTTGCAAGAAAATGTCTTAGTACTTGTTCTGTCAATGTATGCGTGTTCTCATATACGCCACAATATAGGCAGTACAAGCCAAGAAATATTATATGGAAGTTCACAAAGCTCGCTTTCCAATGACGGTGCTCGTGCAGTTCTGGGTCTCCTGTAACTCTCCCAGAGAGAGCACTCTCACAGCCCCTCAGGACCCGAAGACCACAGTCACAGTTTACCGCAGTTTACAGTCTTGCCACTACAACTGTAATGTCAGGATTGCAAGGCACAGGCAACCCTCTGGTCTGTGGTTTGGCCTGAGTTAGGCAAGCCTTCTAATATGCAGCTCCTGCCTCGACCTGCTCCAATGCGTAGCCCCCCTCCCCGCCGGGCAGCCCCTCCACGGCTCCTGCTATTGTGATTAAGCTCTTATTACGCTCACGTTCTTGAGCCCACCTTGTGCAGTGTATTGCAGTGTATGCCGGCTCCAGATGCCTCCCTCCCCGGTCACCTCACCTTTTTCCCTGTCTGCAGGGCTCGGTCCGGAGCTCAGTCCGCTGTTTTGGCACGCACCCCCGCTCTACTCTGTTGCTCAGCACCAGCACTGAAGTCCGGTCACCTCACCCGCCTACTCACTGTCTGCAGGGCTCAGTCCAACAACAGCACTGAAGTCAGGTCACCTCTGGTGAAGGGGGGCCAGGCTAGGTGCCCTACTTGCTGTCTGCAGCCTCTGTCCCAGGGCTGCAGGGCTCAGTCCGGGGCTCAGTTCCCTCTTTGACGCATGCCTCCACTCTGCTCTTCAGCTCTGTGCAGCTCTGCTGCCCTCTGCACCCCAGCTCCAGTGCGCCAGAGCTCTCCTGCGGCCTCCGGGGGTTCTCCCCGACACCGAGGCAGCTTCACAACTTTGCGGCTGCGGTATTGCGGCGTAGTTGTTTCCCGAAGCCCCACGGTCTGTCCTGCTGCTACTGCTGCCGCTCTCTCTGCTACCTGCTTCCCGCTCTCACTAGCGTCTCACAAAACCAGGACTGGATCGCTTTATTATATGTGTTAAATTAGGAGCCCCTAGTTTGGTAATTCCCTAGTCTGCATCAAGTGTTTAATGTTGTCATTTTGGAGCCAGTGAATTGTAGAAGCAGTGCATTGAGTTCAGGGGCCTGTATTGTTTGGTTACTAGACCATCCACATCATTACTCTTTCAGACTAAGCAGGATTAAGCCATCAGGAGCCTAGCCAATCACCGAAAAACATGTCCACTTTTTGTGATTTCTACTTAATCGGTTTACCTTCTATATAATGGCTCAAATTATTGTGTAGTCACTGGATTCCTTAAGGCCAAGTGACATTGGTTCCTTGTTGCCCAAAAGTAAATGTCAATTTAAGGACAAGCCATCAGATAGGCAGCAGACATGAAAAGTTAAAAGAGACTGTTCTTTAAGGAGCTGGCAGTTGCTGTATCCTATCAAACCCTGAAGTGGCATTTGTTCCAGAGCCAAAGATCTTTATTCTGGTTCATGTGCGAAGGGTACCTGGCTGTTTTTTCACATTTGTTTTTTTCCAATCTTATTGGTTTTATGAGACATATTTAGCAAGTGATGGTGTTTCCAGACATTTTTCCGTATTTCAAACTTCATCAAGAGCCAAGATATGGTAGGAAAAAGCCTGCAATGACTCACGGTGCCTTTGTGTGCGCTGCCTTACCATCTAATGCTCTGTGAAAAAATGCCCTTTCTGTCTGAAGATGTCAAAGAGGACCCTGAAACATAGTGAAGGCATTCCTCTGAGGGAAAAATGATCTTAAGAAGCAAAGATGCAAGGAGGCGGGGGAGGCTGAAATGCAGTGCCCAAGGAAGTAGCTGCTTCCACTCTTTCCACTGCCACCCTGCTCTCATCACCTAAGGACTCCCACCGAAGGAGATGTAGGCAAATGACAAGACAAAAGGATCATCTGCAGTGTCCACATTTTCACCATTCCTGTTCTGTATTGAAATAGAATCAAATTAACCAGATATTTAGCAAACGTTGTGTAGTGGTAGGCAGTGATGGCAAAAAGTACCCTAAACTACATGATGTCTGTTGGACCATAAAACAGTGCATAACATGTGACACAGAATTTGAAGCGTGTTTGTTAGTCAACTTTTAACATAAACTCTGCATAATGCAGCACAGGAGTTATAATAAAAAAAGACAAGCCTCATCCAATGGTTATGTATTATGAAAAATGCAATCGGAGATATTTAATAGATTCCAATTTTCTGGCTGCTTGGATTTACCAAGATGTTGTGACATGGAGAGGAGGTTATGTTGCCAAGAATCACACCTTGTATTGGAATATAATGCATTGGCACCGGGAGATTGGACTAAGGATGGTGCATGCCATATGTATCTTTAGTTTGACTGTGAAAGAGCTGTCAAGTGTGCAAAATTGAGCTCTGGCGCATAATATTGAAAGCAAAGTCAGATGTAAAATACTGTAAAGGAGGCAAAAATAGAATGACTGGTCCCAATTAACTTGTAAACAAGACAACAATATAAAGAGAAATTAAATTTACACCTCATCCATCAAGAAATGCTACGTGGTGTGACAGAAACTCTTAACAATCATAATCTTGTCAATCACAGAATTGGGAATAGAGTGAAAATGTATGAAGTAAAATAATCCATATAGTTTCTGTTTCAAATCACAATATCAATTATCAAGTATCTTAAAAATGATTATACTATAAAGAAAAAACAAGAATGAAAATAATACATGTTTGCATATTGGCAAATTCATGGATTTGAGTAGAGGATGATAACCCAGAAAATATTCAGTCAACAATATAATTTTCAGATATCCCACTCAAATAATAGCATTGACAATCGGTACAATATGGCAAATAACATAAAACATTGATTGGGTGGCGCGCTACAGTAAAAATAAAATGGGAAGGTAACTTGATGTTGAACTAGAATTACAACTAACATTTAATTTATTTTCCGTGCCCGAATGTTCATTAACTTGTGTGAATAAACCATCAAGAACTAAAGCAGCACAACAAGGGGATTGACAGTCCAGGGCTTGATTATATTTTTCAACCATGGCTAATTCCAAGTTCCTTTCCAACGTCATTTGCAGTAGGTATGCGTCGATGGCACATTCTTCAATGGCTACAAACAACCAGTGAGAATTTAGCTTGTCTCTACAAAGGGCACTAGCTGACCCTTGCTGCCCAGGGCCACATCAGTGCAACTTAATTTAGATTTGTTGCATTGCGAGTTCAGTGTATGCTTCAAAGGGGATAAGATGGTTTGCTGTCCTGCTTCTGTGTTCTGCCACTGATATCACTGCATCAGAGGAAACCACATTCCCTCCTGTGCTTGTCTGCTTGACTCCTGCCCGTGCCTTGGCAATATAATGGTGTATAATCGGATTGTGTTTGTTTAGTCTCAGTCAGTTAAAGCCTAACCTACAACATGGACTGAAACCAGCAAGAATATTTGTGCAGCTCCTCTCTGGAAATTGTATCTGGTTTATTGGGATCAGGGTGATTGTGCTTTAGTTCAAATACCTCCTTCCTCTGTCTGCCTTTGAATCCACTGTTGATGCTCAACAGCATGGCAGACATCAGAATCTGCTGATAGAGACGCCCACTCATTATGCCTGCACTGCCATATCACGGCTATTCTCATGACTACCCTCAAACTGTGTGACAGAGCCCGGAGTGACCATGTCTATTTATTTACTGCTCATTTGTAGCAAGTCTGCACCAACATAGGCATTGGGGAACTTCAATTGGAACTGTGAGTACATATTACAGAGGAGCAGGATTAAAACACACAATAATGTGGCTATGAGCAGTTAGATCAAATAATAACAAACATTAGTGCATAGGCTGGACGTTTCTGAGGGGGGATTAGAATTCATTCGGGATAGATGATCCTTTACGTTTCACTCTTCTTCAGAAGTTAAGAAAAATGGGTCTTGGTTTGAATTTGAGAGATCGGATTGCAGATTACAAGAGGCCTGAAAGAACCATAGACACCTAAGAAAGTAAGCCAGTCAGACATGAAGTACAGATTTGAAACTCTTTCAGTGATTTTTGGGATCCAACCCCCATGCTTTCTTTTTGACCAAGTATGTGTACTTGTCTCACAGGCCTAAGGGTAGTGTTGACTCGTTTTATATCTATGCTATTACTTTCTTCATTGGTACTGAATTCATGCCTAGAGGTTGCCAGCAGGCTTTCTGTATAATAAGTACATCAAAGGATGTAGGAGAAAGCTGGACACTGTATACGCATGAGAAGCCGTGATAGAGGTAATAACATGCTACTAGCATCATTTCGTCATGCTTCTACCTTGTATTTCAAGTCATTGAACAAGGTTTGGTCAGTTGCACCTGTTTGGAGACATGCAGTTTATATCTGTGAAATAAAACTCTTTGCATCGGATGGCATGATAATCTTTGTTGTCTTATTTGACCTCCAGGTTAGAAACTGTTTATTCTATTTAACACACAATCCTGTTCCAGGGCATGATTAAACTCCCCAGTCCACTCACGTCACACAGTGATGCAGGCTTCTATCAGCTGGAGCAGGATGGAACTTTAAAAACCTGTCGAGAATCTACTGGCAATGAAGGCCCAGTGCCTCATGAGTTCCAGTCTTTGGCACATCATTAAGCTCAAAGGTTAAATAGGACCAGTGCAGAGAACATACAAACAAAGAAGCAAAAAAGCCAGAAAGGTTTATTGGTTGATTAGGCATGCAGTTGCTAAGGGATGGTTTGTAGTTGGGACAGACATAGTATGTTTCTAGTCTTTTCAAGAAGCCTGCACCAGTACCCAGTAGGTTTTGTGGACCATATAGATTATCTTGATCTTGTTCTTTGCGTCCATTGGAAATTGGTTGAGTGCTTTATGGGCAGTGCAGGGTTATCACTTTTTGAATGAATGAATGTGATTGTCAATACCACAAAACCCTGTCCCTTGGAGAATAAATATCAGTATTCTTTTTAGCAGCAGGGAAGCCAACCATCAATTTCTACTGCTGCACCACCCATCCTACTAATATTTTGTCTCTGGGGTGTGTTTCCGCACCTTGTCCAATTTTCTTTTTTTCTTTTTTATATATTTTATATAAGAACTTCTTTGTAAACTTCAAATGACAGTTAGATAGAACACAGAGGATGTCTGGACCAATAATTTGCACAGTACATCCAAAAAAGTGAAAAAATGTGTGGAGAACAAAATGACCCCTCACAGGCGCACCACCATCTGGGTAACTGGCAGGTACTCACCAGATTGGGCCCCTTTTCTCATCATAGGTAGTCATTCTGTTCCAAAATAAAGTGTTTGAAACAAAAACAAAAAAGTGTAAGGTGCAGTGGAGAAATTAACTTTCACTCCACTGGTGACAAACAGTGATTAAAATCAACAGGCACACCTCTCTCACAACTTTATTCTTGATTATTAGGCGTGGTCTGTTGAATTAAAAAGGCTGGTAGCTAACTTTGCATGCCATTACCTATTGCGAAGTTAGCTACCAGTCTTTTTAATTCAACAGACCACGCCTAATAATCAAGAATAAAGTTGTGAGAGCGGTGTGCCTGTTGATTTTAATCACTGTTTGTTATGAGTGAAGTGAAAGAAGTGGTCTTTTCTTGACACTGTTTCCCAGATCATTCTTACAGCAGATGCATCCCTTAAAGAACGGGGGGCTCACTTATAAAATATTACAGTTCAGGCTGTCTGGGATACCAAATACCCTCCACATCTCCACTCTCCACATCAACTACCTTGAGCTTCAAGCTGTTCACCCAGCATTAAAAGCTTCTAACTCACCTGACAAGCAAAGTTGTCTTGGGCCGGATGGACAACATGACAACAGTGCACTATTCACAAAAAACAGGGGCGGCATTCTCTAGAGTTTTCACGCCTATCTCACACGATTCGGCTTTAGGCAATACATCACAACATCCACCTGTTGGCTGAACATCTCCATGAGTATGGACTCCACCCCAAAGTCCTCCTCCCATACTTTCACAGATAGACCTGTTCGCAACCGCAAACAACGCAAAATGCCCAGACTTAGCCTCCAGGTTTCCACAACCTCTATCCAAGGGCAATGCTCTAATGTTGAATTGTCTGGTATATTTGCATACCTTTTCCACCTCTCCCTCTTCTTCCATTTCTGGTTTGTAAGCTCAGGCAAACATCTCTCACCCTCTTTCTAGTAGCTCCCACTAGGGCCGGCCATGGTCCACCATACTCCTAGAAATGTCTGTAGTTCCCCACAAGAAGCTTCCCCTCAACAAAGACCTTCTCACGCAGAACCATGGAGAAATCAAGCCCCCAAATCCAAAGGAGCTCCACCATGCAATTTGGCTCCTGAGGTCATAGAATTCGGTTACTGTAATCTTCCACATAAATGTATGACCATTCTTAAACAAGTTTATAGGCCTACCACTAGATCATGTTATGCAACAAAGTGGAAAAGATGTTGTCTTCTACTGCCACAGTAAACAACTTGATCCATTTGATGCAACTGTGCAAAATATTGTTTGCTACCTTCTTCACTTTCAAAATTCAGGGCTGGCTTAAACGTCCATACCTCTACATTTAGCTGCAGGTGCTGCCCAAGTACAAAACAGGCAACACTTATCTTTCTTCAAGGTATCAGTTATTGAGGCATTTATGGAAGGCCTTAAAAGAATCATTCTACCTAGAATTCTATCTGCACCAGCATTGAATCTCAAAATTGTACTTACCAGACTTATGGTTCCACCATTTGAACTATTGCATAACTGTCCCCTCCCATTTTTTTCTCGGAAGATTGATTTTTTTTAGTGCCCATTACTTCACTTAGTCGTGCGTGCCAGGGAACTCAAGGCATTAACTTTGGAAGAACCTTTCTTCCAGCTACACGGGTATAGGGAGTTACTCAGAACGAACCCAAAATTTCTTCCAAAAGTGGTTTCATCTTTCCATATCAATCGGTCAGTTGATTTACCGGTTTTCTTTCCGCAACCAGATTCAGTTGCAGAAAGAGCTCTTCATACGCTAGATGTCAAAAGAGCTCTAATGTATTATAAGGACAGAACTAAACCGTTTTGCAACACTAAACTACTATTTGTTGCTTTTTTTCTCCCTCACAAAAGAAAGCCAATATCTGAATCGGGTATTCCTAGATGGATAATCAAAAGCATTCAGACATGATGATGCCAAAGCCCCATAGGCGGTACAAAAGGGGGTGGTGATGGACGGAGCATCTGAATCAATCAAACACTCACACCCAGTCAAAAGATCTGGGTTTAATCCATCACCGTTCTTTAGCCCACTCTGCCACCCCAGTTCAGACATGGCTATATGCAAATCAGTCTGACCCTGTGCCTCATGGGAACAGTCCAGCCCGAACTGCCAAGCCATGTCTTCCCTGGACCGGAAACTTGCTTCCGAGGACCGGTTTCTGGCATTCCAGCCGTCTTCAGCCCGGCTTGCTTGAATCCAGTGGCAAAGTGAGCAAGGGACTCATGTCTGAGCATACCCTGCCATACTTATGGCGGCCAAAAGCGGTACAAAAGGGGGTGGTGATGAACGGAGCATCTGAATCAATCAAACACTCATAGGGCCACTCTACTTTTACAATAGGGGCTTTCATCTCTTTCCTGGGCAATATTCCAATAGCTGAGATTTGTAAGGCAGCTACAACGTCTACACCACACACTTTCAGCCTAACATTGTGTGAATGTTTTAGAACACCAATAGGCTAATGTAGGTCAGGCAGTTCTATGTACACTCTTTCAAACAACTGCAACACCCACAAGTTAGCCACCGCTATTAGCCAAAGACTGCTTTTCAGTCCATGCAGAGCATGTGTATCTGCAGCAACATATGCCTCAAACGCAATATGTTACTTACCCTGTAAGCATCTGTTTGTGGCATGTAGTGCAGTAGATTCACATGCACCCACCCCCACCCCGACCACCTGTGGCCATTCCTTCACATTAATTTCTTTGCATGGGCATCTTTTTACTGACACTTACTCTTACTCCATTCTGACCCGCCTGTGGGAAAACAAACTAACAATGGAGTCGATGCCCATGCACATTATCACCGAGAGGAGGAGTCACTGTACCTCATGGCTTGAAAGACTTGTTTAAAGAAAAACAACTTGCACACATCTGAACCTAACACTAGATGGCGGATGTGCTCCGAGCATGTGAATCTACAGCACTACATGCCACAAACAGATGCTTACAGGGTAAGTAACATTTTTCTTTTGGATAATGCATGGATAAGGGAAATGGGCCGCATGTTGGATAGCAGGGTGGGGTCCAGCGAAAGTTTTTTTAATAACGTAACTACCTTAGCTTGCTTCCAGGATGCTGCCACTGTGGCTGTAGATAACGAAGCATTGAAAACCTTTGTTTATAACTGGGTTGATCACCCTGACTGCAAGCGCTAAGGTAGATGATGGTGCGATCCTGATTTACTGTTCAGTATAGCCATTTCAGGCTTCTCAAGAGAAATAGGGCTGAACTGAGAAAGATCGTAATGTTTACAAGCAGGTAAATCAGCCAGCTGCCTTTCCTCTGGGCAATGAAAAGGTCATGTAAATTCCTTTGAATTTTCATGATGTTGTCCTGAATCTGCAAGCGTGTTGCAGAGTTCCTGAAAAAAAGGTACAGACGTTACCAGCCTTGGGTGCCAACAAGTTTTACCGCTCTGAAAAATGTATTGAGGGCCATTGTAGTCAACCTGATTTTAAATTCAAAATTAGAAGACTGTGCCTTTTTGATAGCGGAATGATAGGTCCTTAGTCTGCCCTATAGATGATTTTAACCTCAGGAGAATAGTTCTTGAACCACCCCCTCATCAGTTCCTTACAATCTGTTCTTCCCAAGGCCAGAGAGGGAGAAAACCTAAGGGCAAAAAGGCCACATTTGTTGTCCTCCTTCGGCTAGTGTTGGGCCAGAGACTGTCTGAAGCCAACCGTTGACTGAGTTAGCTACATGATCAGTGGCACCTGAAAGAGAAGGAATTGTGTTGGGAAAGAACTCAATAAGGTTATTTTATAGGAAACTCGAGAGGTCTGTCTATTTGCATGCCTGGCCTGTTGAGGATTGGCTTCAAGGAACCACCCAAAAGGAATGACAAAATGGTGTTACAAAACAACCACTTGGGGTCTTGGATAAAAATTGGAAGGTTGGAGAAAATCAGATCAATATTATGTCCAGCTTCGTGGGAGCGGTTACTACTTGGGTGAAATTGAGGGAGGCCAGCTTTCCTTCCCGGGCAGAGGCACGCCTATCCGTAGAAGTATCTGTCTGTAGATTAAAATCCCATAACAGTTGTTAAATTAGCATTTTGAAGGGACAGCTGAGCCAGAGCTTCGTCCACTGAGTTGATAAAGTCCCCCACTTTGCCCAGTGACTCTTTAGATCAAAGCACCTGCTAGAGAAAGCTGGAAAGATACTGAAAAACAAAAACCTAGACCCTTGGCCCCCAATAGTTCAGGCCGCTGAAAGGTGGTGCAGTGAACTGCAAGCTTGGAAGCAATCATTAATCTCCCCCCGACTCAATTTTCCCCCACCTCAGATTTCCTGTTGACCTTATTCAGGTGCACCAAAGAATACCCTTAAGGATTGACCGTTATTATGTCCAGAGCAGCTGAATCATGCATCCATGTTTCAGTCAAGAAATGGAAATCAATTTTTAAGTTACTCAAAAGACAATGCATATACAAAGCGTGCATGTGCAAGGAGCTAATATTAGTCAATATACCTAAACGTTGCTGGGAGGTAAGCTGTAGATTAGAATGGCAGAGCCCTCTTTTCATCCCTCGCACAGTACTGTTCTTGAGAGAGAAGATTCTATGACAGTACCTACACATAAACTCCCCAAAACAATTATCCACAGCTAGCTATGAGAACCTAGCATAGGGGGCCTAAAGGCCATCAACTTCTGTCAGGTGTTGCAGGGCATCTGAGCTGAACTTCCACAGACAGCATGGCTGGTGCTGGCCAAGGAATGGTTGTGGATGGGTGCAGATGGGCTTGCATTTGGCGCACCAGTGACACGCCCATGCTACCGTCCTCCTTGAGTAAAGATTGTCCATAAGATCTCTTGGGCGACTAGAGTGCTAAGCTCTCAAAATGGTGCCTCTAGTCACCCATGAGATTGATCTCTTCTCCGGCAAGAAGAAAACAGACCTGACAGCCAGCAGTAGTGTAAACCCTACACCACAGGAAGACACACACTCCCCCAAGAATAATAAAGACCCCCCCCCCACAACGCTATATGTCCCTGCTATGATAAAGTACTAGAGCAAAAACTGTAGCAGCACACGTTGTAGTATACAAACTAGGGCACATGAACCATCAAAACAGAAAACCGGAACAAAAAGTGTTTAAAGACTAAAATATGGCGTCCTCCATAACAGATGCAGCAAAGATTTGTTTGCAATCCAAGGTGTGTCTGTGCCTTAGTCGTCCTTCTTAAGTAATGCACGTTCATTAGAGTCCTCTGGCAACTAGAACGCCAACTTTCCCAGAATGGTGCCTCTAGTCAACCACAAGAAGGAAAAATGTCTGCCTCGCCTCACCTCTTCCCTTGCAGAAAGAAAAACGGACCGGACTTACGCCCCAGCGAGGTAAAACCAATACCACAGGGAAACACATTTACCCCCAAGAATAATACAGATTACCCCTACAGCAGTAACTACCCAGCTTTGATAAAGTGCAAGTGAAAAAAACTGTAGCTAAACACTCTATATTATACTAAGGGTTAAGCACTCTGAGGTAGTCTTGTAACCTTGCAGTGTGTTTCTTTGGGAGATCAGTGTACAACATGCTTTCAGTATATTACCGTATTGAAGTTTTTAAACAAAAATAGCATTTTAAGAGGATTGTAGTAATGAAGTCCTAGTTTAATTGCATTCCTTGTGGGTGTCTTTCAAAACATGAGCTGTTCCTTCCTTTCGTGTGTTCACAATGGTTTCTGTGCTCTGCTTTTGTTACTTTTCTCTTGTTTTGCTGGTATGTCTTGAAAGAATGGAATTCTGAACACCAGTGTATAACCAACTATGTAAGGAGGAGTAATGTAATGTGTATGTAGTTGTGGGTAGGAGGGTAATAGAAGTAAGGATGCCGTATTGTTCCTTTAAGAAGACGCTTTTGTGCACTAGGACTTGTATGTGATTGCATGCAGGGAATAAATGCTAAGTAGAGAAAATGGTATTCTATCTTACCTTGCTATGGTGGTACTGCCCCGCCATAGCCACTTATTGTTTTCTAAAGAAGTGTTTCTATCTTTGACACGTCCAGCTTCAAATGTACTAGATGTCCACGGCATCTGTCTGATTTAGGAGGAGACAGCCGATTTTTTTTTTAACATTGATTATTGTTTGTCCATGAATTGCCAGTCTCAGGATGAAGTATTGTTGTATTGTGGATTTAGATTTTCAATGATTGGAATCTGTGAGTAGGGTGCACAAAAAATGCTAAACATTTACCCACTGCATTTCAGAAATGGAGGTATTTGATCTGTAGCTTTCAATTTTAATAATCTGGTTTTGTGTATGATGAACTGTTCTCGCTTGCATGTACCTATTGTTAAAATGTTGACAGTAGCATCTATATAAGGACGCTTTTGGGGGGAGGGTGCACACATAAATGTGATGGGTGTGGGGATTACATGTGTATTCATTTATATATGTTTGAAGCATGTGTGGCTATAGATACACACACTTTGCATACTCCTACCATCTAGTGTTGGGTCCAGATATTTACAAGGTATTTTTCGTCGAAGAAGTCTTTTGAAGCACAAGGTAAAGTGACTCCTCCTCTTGGTAATGTGCATGGGCATAGAATCCATTGCTAGATTGTTTTCTTTCCGCTGTCGGGTTTGGACGTGTATTTCTGTGCTCAGGTTTAAGACCGTTTGGGACTCCCTCCTTTCATTTTCTAATTCACCCTTACCCTCATCGGTATTGTTATCGAAGGCGTTCCCACCTTTGGGTTTCGAAACCTGAAAACTACTGCCTGCTAGATCGATACGCTCGAACAGCAGCCCTTTTGGCCTTGCAATTCCGGGCCTATCTTTCTATCACTTCGGCTTCGACTTAGAAAGCCCTGCTGATGGAGCGGATGCTGTGCTGTTTCTGCCCGAGGTACCACACTAAGTTCACACGGACCGACCTTCAGCAGGTCTGCCACCTGTGCTTGTCTCCCTACTACAAGGAAGAAGACTGCGAGGCCTGCTGATAGTTTTGGTCAAAGAAAACCTTACGGTACCAAAGGGCATGTGGCAGGGAGATGCAGCAGAGAGGGATCAACGATACGCCTGACATCTTCAGGCATCAGGAGGAGGAGGAGGAGGAAGTTCACGAGGCCTCTGCTGCCAAGAAAGAGGCTTTTTCCATCGAAGACTCCGACTCCGAATTGGAAATCAACCTCCAGATGCAGAACTTTCCACCGGGTCAGTGTTCTGTGAGTACCGAAGTCCCCGTCCTGCTAATGAAAAAACATACGTCTCGTATGGGAAAAAAGCTTCCAGGCCACCATTGCCATCAGACCATGGGCAGCATCGACAATCCGAGACAGATGACCGCTTTCTATACCGAAACTCCATCCGAAGCCGACCACTTCGGTACCAAGCCGACTAGCTTCATCTTCAGCAAACAACCACTTAAACTCTGAAACACAAATCCATCTTGGCTCCGAAGATTTCCAAATCTGCACCGAGATCTGATTCTAGTACTACAGTGGAACTTATTCTCCACAAAATGCAGGAGAAACTTGATGTCCTCAAGAAGCAAATCCAACTATAGCCTCAAACTGGGTGTATTCTGGCCAAGACTTTAGGGCTATATGTATCAAGCCTTTTGTGATTCGCAAAGGCCGAAATTCGCAGAATTTCGGCCTTTGCGAATCGCAAGCGGCCTTTTTGCAAATTTTGGGATGTATGAAACATTCCCAAAATAAGGAATTGCAAACTTGTGCGATTCCTTATTTTGCCATAGCATTTAGGGAATCGCAATTTTGCGATTCCTTAAATGCTATGTATGTAGCATTTTTGGCTAGCGAATTTTGGTTAATGGATCACAAATTACCACCAACTTGTAGTTGGTGGTAATTTGCGATTTCTTGTAAATATGCACAATTGTCCATTTGTGAGGGTTACATATGACGCACATACATGCACACACATGTAATTTACAGGGGAGCAGCAGGGTGTCCTTGAGACACCCCTGCACCCTTGCAAAAATTCTCAAATTGCGATTAGCAAATTGCGAATTCGCAATTTGAGAATTATTTGGAAATCATTCCTATGGGCCTCCTGGCCCATAGGAATGCATTGGAAAATATTCCTTAATTGCGAATTCGCAAAATGCGAATTCACAATTAAGGAAGCTTAAGGAATCGCTAATAAAAAGCGATTTTCTTCATACATACCATTTTGCGATTCCTAAATAGCGATTCCTTAAAAATCGCTATTTAGGAATCGCAAAACGGAACTATGATACACATGGCCCTTAGTTCCTGTGCTCCCTCCATCCAAACACCAACTTTCCTTTGAAGATGCCATTGATCTGCTGGTGCACCCAAAAAAGAAGAAAACGGACAAGGCCACTAGTCCCTTGCATGCTCCTACACCATTTTCTCTCCACCATAACTACTACCTCCTTCTGATGGGTGATCCATTAGACATCACTCCTCAGGGATCCCCCTCATTCATTTTCAGGTTGGCATGGGACATGGAATGATACATTTGATGCACCACAGCCCCCTGATCCTTAGTCAGCCTATGGCATTGACCCTACAGGGGACACTGATCCTGACTTGTATCCTGCTAGGCCATCTCCTGCCGATGACACCACCTCTTATCAGGAGCTTATTGGCAGGGCTACAACATACCATCAGATAATGCTCTATAAGGAGCCTATAGAGGAGGATTTCCTTTTCGAAACCCTTTCCATAACACATAGGGCAACATAATATCTCCCTATGCTCAAGGGTATGCTGTGGCATTCGGATATTTTTAAAGATCCTGTCTGAGCTCATATTATCACTTCCAGGGTCGATCAAAAAAAAAAAAAATACAAAAGTCTCACCCTCTGACCCTATTTTTATTAGAGGGTGTTGGACCCGGCCCATTAGGCAGGTTCACCCCTAGACTTTTTGCGTTTTCCTAGCCTATTTATGGAACCTGGTATTGGTGATTTTAGGCCTCTGCGCACTTTTTCACTGTGGTACAGTGTAAAGTGCTTGAGCTCTCTGTGAATGAATGGTGAGTGACCTGCCCTCCCATAGGAATGAATGGGGAATATGTATGCCCATGGTAGTTCCTGATGCGTGGGGAGTGCAGGGGCGAGTTTGGTATGAGAGAACTCGTGAGAATGAATGCTGCAAAATGATGTATGCAGCATGACTGTGTCTAGTCTAGAAGTACTACTTTTGGAAGTTGGAATATTTGTGTAAGTTGGTGCTAGCGTGTGATTGGCTGGTGAGCCTGGCCCAGAGTGCATGGGCCTGCTTGTGGATTGACTGTCTGGTTTGAGGATGACAGGGGCTGGAGAGCCCAGGAGGTTGTCTGAAGTCAGCCCATGGATGAAAGGTAGCATCTGCTGCCAGGGAAGTGGGAGGAGATGGCACCTGATAGTGAAGGGCTGCTCCTGTGTAACTACAAAGCTGGCTCCACCTCCCGCTGGGCGACTGACACCTCTGTCCCTGATACTGAAGGGGACTTCCCTCTAAACCAGTCCAGCTGGTTCTCACACTGCCTGCTTCAAAGGACTTCCAAGGACTTCAAAGGCTTTTTCTGTGTATAAGAAGGGGCTGTGTCCCCTTCCAAAATGTTCTTGTTTTCAACTTGAATCTGCCAGGGGCATGCTGCTGCTGGGGCTCAGGGGAATCCCTGGGCTCTGCCCAGCTCCTGGACATCTGATGGACTGCTGGGGGACTCTTCCTGGCTGTCCCCCTGTCTGGCTGCATCTTTAAGGACTTTTGCTGGACTTCTTGAGCTTTCCGTGGACCCTTCTTGCTGTAGGGGTCTGCTCTGGGGACCTTTGGCGCCTGGGAGCGCTGTGCTGGGATCCTAGCGCTTGAGAGCGCTCCTGGCTGCATTTCGAGCATTTCGTTGCACGCATTTTGCGTGAGGATTGGCGGGTGCCACCCCGCTTATTGGATTATTTACTTAGCGAGTGCCCACCTCGCTTATCTGTACTTTTAGTTCGGCTGCCCACGCGGCGACCCGGAAGTACCTGGCCGGCCGGCCAATCCCAGCGCGGCCGGCCGGAAGTCCCGCCCCCGCAGCCCGGGTGCCGAGGAATGGCGACCGCGAGGCGAGGGGAGAGAGAGGAGAAGAGTGATGGCGGCCGGCTTACAGGGCTCCCGTGAGCGGAGGGAGCCCTGCAGCGAGAGGAGAGCAGCCGAGAACGTCTGAGCGGGCCGGCGGGGCTCCGTGGTGGAAGAGGAGCCCCGCGCTGGCCAGAAGAAGGAGCCGCCGCCCGGATGAGCCTCGCAGAGGAGAGCCCGGTGAGTCTGGGCTGGGGCTGGGCAGAATGGAGCAGGGGAGGGGCGCCGGGACACATTGTCGGTGTCCGCCCCCCCCGCAGTAGCGCGAGTTCGCGCTGCTTGTTGTCTGAAGCCATGAGGGCTTCAAGGGCGGCCCCGGTTGGCAGTGGGTCGCCCCAACGCGAGTAGGAAGCCATGAAGGCTTCATGGGCGGCCCCAGTTGGCAGTGGGTCGCCCCAACGTGCACGGAGCCCGGAGAGGCTCCCCGCCCCATTTTTCGTATTTAGAGCCCTGAGAGGCTCTGGGGGCAGTTTGAGAAATTAGAGTCCCCCGTAGGGGACTCCACCGTGAACGGCGCAGAGTCAGGGCGGCCCCAGTTGGCAGCGGGTCGCCCCAACGTTGTCCAGAGCCAGGAGAAGGCTCGAAGGGGCATTGTTTGCAGAGCCTGAGGGCTCCAACGTTCGGCCACAGTGTTTGTTTTAGAGCCTGTGTGGCTCCAGCATGGCGCAGTTTGCGCCCAAGGGTCAGTGAGGACCCTGTCGCAGTTTATTTTATTGCGATGCCCAGGTGCCCAGCACTTTGTGGGCACCTGCCACGTTTAGGCTTTTGTACTTTGGACTGGCGCTGCATGGCAGCGCACCCTGACTTTGGACTCAGGGCATCTTTGCCCCACAAGGCCAGTTGGCTTAGGGACTGCCACAGGTAGTGGCTTATGTAGTGTTGGCGCAATGTGATTTCTATGCTTTTTAATAGTAATTGCCTATTGTGTGTTTTTGCGCTATTGATTTATTATGCACCTCTGAATGTGTTACTGCATCATGTGTCTTCCTTTCCATGCGCTGCACCTCTGAATGGTTAGTCATCATGTGTCTTCTTGCGCTGCACCCCTGAATGTGATTTTATTGCATCATGTGCTCTATTCTTAACACCTCTGAATGTTTAGTCATCATGTGTTTCTCCTTATTACTCCTCTGAATGTGTTCATGCATCATGGGTAAGGTGTTCTGGTTTATGCCCCTAAATGTGGGTATTCTTAGGTGGTTGTCTTTTCTACTCCTCTGAATGTAGGTTTATTACATCATGAGTAATGTATCCTTTCTTAGACCCCTAACGCTGTGTGATACTTAGGTGGGTCTTCTTTCTTAGTACAGGTGGTCCTAGTAAGGTCCTGGTTCCTGTTACCAGTGGTTACTGGTTGTTATCTTTGATTATTATTTTATGTTACATTTATTCTTTATTCTAGAAGGAATTTTATATTCTACATTTTATCTAGAAGTACTATATCTGATTCTGACAGGCGCCCATGTGGCCCTGTCTGGTGTACATAATCCCTGTGAATATTGCCTGTGCCAGTTGGCACAATGTATATGTGTGATTTTATCTGATATGTTTTTACAATACAAAAGTTATTTTTATAATAACCTTGTGTGGAGTCTCTTTTGTGGTGTGCCTAGTATGTTGTTGCTGTTGTGCGCTGGCGCAAATGCTTTACACATTGCCTCCGAGTTTAGCCTTACTGCTTGTGCCAAGCTACCAAGGGGGTGAGCAGAGGTTATCTTGGCGTGTGACTTCCTTGCCCTGACTAGAATGGTGGTTTCTGCCTGGCTTTGGCGTCAGCCTTAGCCTACCAGAAATAGCCAGTTCTAACATTGTTGGTCAGCGGTGCGGATTTTGGACTTGTGTTTGCGCAGTGCCATAGCGAGAACTGGCTACATTACAAAACTCTGCAATTGTTTTTTATTTTCAGATAGTCACATGTTTGGGATTATTGTTTTTGATTTTTTTTTTCCTCAAGAGTGTCATTTTCAAATGTGTTCCTGCGCTTTATGTTTAGTGGCAGATGAGAGAAGGTGACAGGGCGGGACGCCATTAGAGGGGGAGGTTCCCATAGATTAGGAATCCCTTGCTGGGTCCTGTGTCCAATCCCAAATCCTGTCCCCATGTGTGTGTGTGTGGGTAGATAGGAGAGAGAAGGGGTGTGGAGGAGAAATGACTAGCTCAGGAGGGTGGTTGTTCCCTGAGTGTAGTGTGTGTGTCTGGATTCCCCAGTGTGGTAGGATCCAGTGGTGGCAGCTTTAATGTGTCCAGTGTGTTAATTCCCATTCCCCGCTCCCAGAGTTTGGTACCTGTGTCACGTGTGGTCAGGTTGAGTGATCAGGGGTGGTAGTAACTGCCTTACCTGTCCGAGGGGGGGGAGTGTGCGAATGAGTGATGTGCTGAACTGGAGGAGTTGGTGTGAGTTTTCTTTTTGTTAAAAAGCTTGCAGGAGAGGTGTACCTCTGGTGGTGTGCAGGAGGTCCTGCAGAGGCACTGGACAAGAAGGTGGATGTCTGGCGGTGTGCTAGATGTCTTTCAGAGGCATTAGGGAGTGGTTCCAAAAGGAGTGGCTTGTGTATCTGATGATCCTGTAAAGGGGAAGAGGTTCATGTGTAACCCAGCTTGGTCCCAGTAGTATGGTAGGGGTGTAGGGGCTCACGCCTTGTCTCAGTGGAGGCGGAGTGAGTGTGGGTCAGTGTGTCCCACGTTGGCCTGAAACCCTATCTCAGGGCCTGGAGGGTTCCTTAAGGGAGCGCCAGGTCAGGGGCCTAAGCTGTACATAGGTCATTTGAGGAGGATCTTCCTGTGTCTAGAGGACGGGGAATGTCTGTAACCAGAACTCCGGCGGTCCTAGTGTTGGGCAGTACCGCTCCTAAGTGGAGGGTGCAGAAATCCTGGCTCGCTGAGCATTTGACCGTCTAGAGTGCTTGACCATTTGTGGGGCCTCTGGAGGTCGTTCCCCGAGGAGGGGGGAAAGCCGGGTTGGGGTTGTGGCCTGATCTGGAAGGAGAACTGGAGGACAGTGTGTCACTGATACGCCGCTGGCGTGTGCTCTGTCTAGCCTGGGACATACTGAGAATCACCCTGTGATAGGGAGTACTGGAGGAGAGTGTGTCGCTGATACGCCGCTGGCGTGTGCTCTGTCTAGCCTGAGACATACTGGAACTGGAAGGGGGTGCAGAGGGACGGTGTCCTTACTTCTGACCCCGGTGTAACCTGAGGGTTTAGATCTTAGGTTGGGAGATTAGGAAACTTCTAGGTCAAGAGGAATCTCTACCAAAGTGGATCAGCTGAAGAGACTGAGGGGGCTGCCCTTGCTGTGTGTTCTGGGGCTCACCTGCAGTTTGTTGTTTCCACCAAGGCAGAGTAAAGGGGACTTTGCTGTGTACTGTGTCCCCCCACCTGCTTGAAGAGGGACTGTGCTGTGTGCTTTGTACCTCAGAAGTGGAATAGTTTCCAGGTGGTAGACCAGTGAGGGAGTGAGGTCCTGATCTGGTAGGAGAATTGTGTTCTGGTGAGTGCTTCTCTGTGAGGGTGCGGAAACCCAGAAGTAGAGGTAGGGTGGGGCATTCTTGCCCGTGACCTCTGGTCAGCCTGAGGGTATGGTCCCTAGGTTGTTGGATCAGTGGTAGTTGTAGCTACACTGAGAGAGAGAGTGGAGAATGGCTATTGTGTGCCAGGGGTTACTACCCCCCACTCTGTGGATTAGTTAGGACCTGTGATTTGGATGGCCTATGGCCTGGCCTTGGCTGTGGATGACTAGTGTGTACCAGTGGGGTACCCTAGTTGAGTCAGAGAGTTATTATTTGGAGGAAACCATGTAGGTTCAGAGTGGCGAAAAACTGGACGGTGTCCCTGCTGTACGAGGCCGTGTCCGTGGTTTTGTCGCCCAAAGCAGTGAAGCCCATCAGTGGTGTGATTGGTCTACCCTGCGTTTTGGCTGGAAGGGGGTTGTGTTGGACCCGGCCCATTAGGCAGGTTCACCCCTAGACTTTTTGCGTTTTCCTAGCCTATTTATGGAACCTGGTATTGGTGATTTTAGGCCTCTGCACACTTTTTCACTGTGGTACAGTGTAAAGTGCTTGAGCTCTCTGTGAATGAATGGTGAGTGACCTGCCCTCCCATAGGAATGAATGGGGAATATGTATGCCCATGGTAGTTCCTGATGCGTGGGGAGTGCAGGGGCGAGTTTGGTATGAGAGAACTCGTGAGAATGAATGCTGCAAAATGATGTATGCAGCATGACTGTGTCTAGTCTAGAAGTACTACTTTTGGAAGTTGGAATATTTGTGTAAGTTGGTGCTAGCGTGTGATTGGCTGGTGAGCCTGGCCCAGAGTGCATGGGCCTGCTTGTGGATTGACTGTCTGGTTTGAGGATGACAGGGGCTGGAGAGCCCAGGAGGTTGTCTGAAGTCAGCCCATGGATGAAAGGCAGCATCTGCTGCCAGGGAAGTGGGAGGAGATGGCACCTGATAGTGAAGGGCTGCTCCTGTGTAACTACAAAGCTGGCTCCACCTCCCACTGGGCGACTGACACCTCTGTCCCTGATACTGAAGGGGACTTCCCTCTAAACCAGTCCAGCTGGTTCTCACACTGCCTGCTTCAAAGGACTTCCAAGGACTTCAAAGGCTTTTTCTGTGTATAAGAAGGGGCTGTGTCCCCTTCCAAAATGTTCTTGTTTCAAACTTGAATCTGCCAGGGGCATGCTGCTGCTGGGGCTCAGGGGAATCCCTGGGCTCTGCCCAGCTCCTGGACATCTGATGGACTGCTGGGGGACTCTTCCTGGCTGTCCCCCTGTCTGGCTGCATCTTTAAGGACTTTTGCTGGACTTCTTGAGCTTTCCGTGGACCCTTCTTGCTGTAGGGGTCTGCTCTGGGGACCTTTGGCGCCTGGGAGCGCTGTGCTGGGATCCTAGCGCTTGAGAGCGCTCCTGGCTGCATTTCGAGCATTTCGTTGCACGCATTTTGCGTGAGGATTGGCGGGTGCCACCCCGCTTATTGGATTATTTACTTAGCGAGTGCCCACCTCGCTTATCTGTACTTTTAGTTCGGCTGCCCACGCCGATATCTTTAATGCCTGCCTGTCTGCCTGCCTGAATCGGGCCGCCGCGCTGCCCGCGGCGACCCGGAAGTACCTGGCCGGCCGGCCAATCCCAGCGCGGCCGGCCGGAAGTCCCGCCCCCGCAGCCCGGGTGCCGAGGAATGGCGACCGCGAGGCGAGGGGAGAGAGAGGAGAAGAGTGATGGCGGCCGGCTTACAGGGCTCCCGTGAGCGGAGGGAGCCCTGCAGCGAGAGGAGAGCAGCCGAGAACGTCTGAGCGGGCCGGCGGGGCTCCGTGGTGGAAGAGGAGCCCCACGCTGGCCAGAAGAAGGAGCCGCCGCCCGTATGAGCCCCGCAGAGGAGAGCCCGGTGAGTCTGGGCTGGGGCTGGGCAGAATGGAGCAGGGGAGGGGCGCCGGGACACATTGTCGGTGTCCGCCCCCCCCCCCGCAGTAGCGCGAGTTCGCGCTGCTTGTTGTCTGAAGCCATGAGGGCTTCAAGGGCGGCCCCGGTTGGCAGTGGGTCGCCCCAACGCGAGTAGGAAGCCATGAAGGCTTCATGGGCGGCCCCGGTTGGCAGTGGGTCGCCCCAACGTGCACGGAGCCCGGAGAGGCTCCCCGCCCCATTTTTCGTATGTAGAGCCCTGAGAGGCTCTGGGGGCAGTTTGAGAAATTAGAGTCCCCCGTAGGGGACTCCACCGTGAACGGCGCAGAGTCAGGGCGGCCCCAGTTGGCAGCGGGTCGCCCCAACGTTGTCCAGAGCCAGGAGAAGGCTCGAAGGGGCATTTTTTGCAGAGCCTGAGGGCTCCAACGTTCGGCCACAGTGTTTGTTTTAGAGCCTGTGTGGCTCCAGCATGGGGCAGTTTGCGCCCAACGGTCAGTGAGGACCCTGTCGCAGTTTATTTTATTGTGATGCCCAGGTGCCCAGCACTTTGTGGGCACCTGCCACGTTTAGGCTTTTGTACTTTGGACTGGCGCTGCATGGCCAGGGCATCTTTGCCCCACAAGGCCAGTTGGCCTAGGGACTGCCACAGGTAGTGGCTTATGTAGTGTTGGCGCAATGTGATTTCTATGCTTTTTAATAGTAATTGGCTACTGTGTGTTTTTGCGCTATTGATTTATTATGCACCTCTGAATGTGTTACTGCATCATGTGTCTTCCTTTCCATGCGCTGCACCTCTGAATGGTTAGTCATCATGTGTCTTCTTGCACTGCACCCCTGAATGTGATTTTATTGCATCATGTGCTCTATTCTTAACACCTCTGAATGTTTAGTCATCATGTGTCTCTCCTTATTACTCCTCTGAATGTGTTCATGCATCATGGGTAAGGTGTTCTGGTTTATGCCCCTAAATGTGGGTATTCTTAGGTGGTTGTCTTTTCTACTCCTCTGAATGTAGGTTTATTACATCATGAGTAATGTATCCTTTGTTAGACCCCTAATGCTGTGTGATACTTAGGTGGGTCTTCTTTCTTAGTATAGGTGGTCCTAGTAAGGTCCTGGTTCCTGTTACCAGTGGTTACTGGTTGTTATCTTTGATTATTATTTTATGTTACATTTATTCTTTATTCTAGAAGGAATTTTATATTCTACATTTTATCTAGAAGTACTATATCTGATTCTGACAGGCGCCCATGTGGCCCTGTCTGGTGTACATAATCCCTGTGAATATTGCCTGTGCCAGTTGGCACAATGTATATGTGTGATTTTATCTGATATGTTTTTTCAATACAAAAGTTATTTTTATAATAACCTTGTGTGGAGTCTCTTCTGTGGTGTGCCTAGTATGTTGTTGCTGTTGTGCGCTGGCGCAAATGCTTTACACATTGCCTCCGAGTTTAGCCTTACTGCTTGTGCCAAGCTACCAAGGGGGTGAGCAGAGGTTATCTTGGCGTGTGACTTCCTTGCCCTGACTAGAATGGTGGTTTCTGCCTGGCTTTGGCGTCAGCCTTAGCCTACCAGAAATAGCCAGTTCTAACAGAGGGACTACTTTTTCTTTGTCTCCAATGCCCGTAAAAGGGCTAATTTCTAGGCTGCCAGTGACGCTCCACCAAAAGTAGCAGCGCAGCCTGCTAATCACCTGTATTTTGCTAATGCCATGGGATTATTAGCTAAATACGCTTGTGCCCCTGGGACGAAATGGAGGAACTCCTCCAACACCTCCCATAGGAGCATTAAAAGAATGGGAGCTTGTGTTTTAGGGCCGGCCTGTTTCTAATACCTCCATTAGATGCGCCCTTGACTCTTCAGACCCTTCTTCCAGGAAACAAAGCCTGTTAAATGTCCCCTTTGATAAGGAACACCTTTTTGGCACACAGGTAGACCAAGCTCTTGAGAAGATGAAAAAGGGCACAGAAGTTGCAACGTCCATGGATGTATTACAAACACCATGTCCTTGTGGCTTCATTCACCACTCCTCCTATAAGGCGGGCTCAAAGCCAACATCTCTTATTTATTTATTTTTTTGAATATGTTTTATTAGTTTTCCAATAATTATTGTCAATACAATACACATTTAAGGCATTGGATAAAAAAAAATGTTATACATAATTTGCTTCACACCATAACGACTATGCGATTCAATGATAGTAGAAAATGAGTTTTTGACACACCACAGTACTTCGATACAGTTGATGGATTGCGTGATAGGTACTGGAATCTTTAGCAAGTGTGTTGTTGCATGGCGTTAAGCGCATTGTAAGCCGAGGCATAGGGATGTGGTATGGGACGGCATGTTCTTGCGTCCGTGCGTCTATCCCTTCCGTCAAATAGTATGCGATACATCCCCCATCGCGAGGTCGCCATGTGTTTGGGCCGGAGTAAACAGTTGCATGTAACTAATACCATATTCTCAACATTATAACAAATGTGTCGGGGGGGGGGGAACTGTCATGACCCCCGAACTGAACTGGGGGGTGGAAGAATAAAAAGAAAGGGGGGACAAATCCTAAAGGGGAAGGATGTGGATGAAAGGACAGTGTAGTGGGAGGAGTGCCAATGTATTTCTGTTGAGGTAATGAGTCAGTGGTATGACAGTGGCTCGGGGTGATTGTGGTCGTGAGGAATGCGAGTTCGCTCCATGGGGGGAGGAGAAGGGGGGGGAGCGGTCCGACATTGCCCGATGGGCATCAGAGCGTCAGTGCCAAAGCAGTGGGGATATCAGGTTGTTGTCACGTCACAGCTCCGCAGCAGCATCTCGTCACCCAGGTATGTGTTGTGTAAAGCCAACACCTCTTATGGCCTGTTCCTCATATCACTGAGGTCAGAGGCATCACTCCTCTCATCGAGACTACAGGGGCAACAATTCAAAGGGTGGAGGCAAAGGTGCTTCCCCCGTGTGATGCTTCACCCACCACATAGCAGTGAGTCTCTTCTCCTTTCCTCGATCATTCTACATCTGTCGGGGGACGATTGCAACAGTTTCTCCCCACTTGGCAATTCATAACATCGGATCAACTGGTGTTGGACATTATCCAACGTTGTTGTCTGCAAACATTCTACCTCACACTCATCGGCTCTCTCTAGAACATCAAACATGCTAAAACAGGAGGTTTAAGATCTTCTCATAGGAACCACAGAACCCATCCCTCTTCAGCATCAGGGGTCGGGAGTATACTCCTTGCACTTCCTAATCCCCAAGAAGGATGGATCTTTGTGGTTAATCTTCGATCTACTGCTCTTAAATCATTACATTCTGTCAGAGCATTTCCATATGGTTACTCTCCAAGACGTGATCTCACTACAGCAAAGTGACTTTCTGTCAGCCCAAGACTTAGAGGACGCCTACTTTCACATTCCAATACATTCAGCACATAGCAAATAAAGATTTGTGATAGCAGACAAACATTACCAATTCAAAGTTCTCCCATTTGGAGTAACTTCTGCACCTTAAGTATTCACCAAATGCCTTGCAGTGATATCAGCACATTTACGCAGACAATACTTTGATGCCTTCCCATATCTCCACGTCTGGCTTATCAAAGCCAGCACTCTTCCTCTGTGTTAACAACACACTCAAAATACCATAAACCTGCTACATCAGCTAGGCTTTACCATCAATTTCCAAAAATCTCATTTTCAGCCTTTACAGATTCAACCATATTTGGGGGCTATCCTAAATAGACAGGTGGGATTAGCCTATCCCAATACAGCAAGAATCCAAATATGTCAAACGCTGATGCCACAGTTTCAGTCATATCAACAATACACAGTAAGACTTGTCATGCACCTACTGGGGATGATGGCATCATGCATCGCCATAGTTCCTCATGCATGGTTACACATGCGTCCGCTGCAGAAATGTCTAGCCCAACAATGGTCTCAGTTCCAGGGTCAGTTAGACGATCTAGTATTGATAGACAGCTGCAGTCATCGCTCACTGCAATGGTGGAACACAAAAAAGCCGTAAAAGGGCAACATTTCGTCAACCGTGCTCCCCACATCATTCTGACAATGGAAGCATCACTGATGGGATGAGGTACCCACTTACAAAATCTCACAGTTCAGGATCTCTGGGACATCAAACACCAGGGTATCCACAGCAACAGAGCTTCAAGCTGTTCACCTAGCATTGAAAGCATTCGGATCTTACCTGATCAGCAAGGTTGTCTTAGTCTGGATGGACAATATGACAGCTATGTATTGTGTACAAAAACGGAGGGGGACACTCCCTACAGTTATCACGCCTATCTCAGACATTTGGCGTTGGGCTTTATGTCACAATATTCATCTCTTACAATCTCTTACCAGAACACCTCCCAAGAACGGTCAACGACTTTGCTGACCTCTTCAACAGGATGCAGAAACAAGTCCACGAGTCGATGTCCATCCGCATTATCAAAAAGAGGAAGAGTCACTTTATCTCGTGGCTCAAAAGGCTTCTTTGAAGAAAAACAATTTGCACACTTCAAAACTCAACACTAGATGGTAGGAGTATACAGAGCCTGTGAATCTACAATATCCAAAGAACTCCGCTTCTTTGCCTTGTCTCCTCGCAGAAAATGGATACGGACCACAAGATTAGTGCATAGTTATTTATTATTGGTGCAAAATGTCACCATGACGCGTTTCAGCCCTCCCACGGACCTTGATTACATGACACAGTCAGGCATTTACCATTGGCTTATAAAGTGAACAGTGCAAGCGTAACAATTGGTACATAGAAATCAAACACGATCAACATTGATGAAAGACTCTCTGATGGAACACTACGAGTCTTTCTTAGTTAGCAATGACAAATAGGTCATAAAATCATGAGACCATTAAAACCGATTTTTAAGAAACAATGTTATCATAAAATTAAACCAGTTGAAAAGGATAAATCCATGATAATATAGATATAATTACGCTAAAATAATTTTTAAAATGTGCAAAGTGTTGTGTTTAGTGCAAAAATGTGCAAAAAGGGCTTTGGTAAACTAAAATTAAAACAATAGACCAAATATTAACCTTTAACATATTGTGACACCAGATTTCCTGTGTAAATACACATATAATTAGTGCCATTATTAATGGTGAGTATTTATAAATTGGTTACTGGAGCCCCAGTAAACCCATACCGAACATAAAGATAAAGGTTATGGTGGTCCTCCTTGTGCACCTGTTATGGATCGATGTTGGTCAGATAGTAGTAAAAATGTCGGTTTAAATACCAGATTTCATAATATTTCATTTAAGGCATTGTTGATGCTTATACTGTTTGTGTGTATGATTGATAAATAGGAAATAAAGTGTCAAAATAGATCCTACCGACCTTCCCTAGTCCTCACATACATAAATAATTAAATACATATGTAATAAATATCATATAAGCAAAGTAATGCAATCCAAAATAGATAAAATCTTCTTAAATATTCATATATGCAATCAATAAATATGTATAAAAAAACTCTAGAATGTCGATAGTCAATAAAAACACATATAAAATCCACAATCAGTAGAATCTCATAAATATTAAACTCAAGATGTTTCTAAAATTTACAGTATAACTAGGTCGACAATTATGCATATCTAAAGACATGTAAAAAGATCCTCTGTTACATTTAAACCTGATGGAGGTTTTGTATTAAGTTCCAAAATGTATCTGGTTTCCAACTGGCGTAATCTATAGTCTCTGTTTCTGCCTCTCCTACTCGCTGGGATCGAATCTATAACAAAATATCTGAGGTCTTTGCTTCTGGACTCATATTTGGCTTTAAAGTGGCGCGCCACTGGATATGTATTATCCTGTTGATTAATTGCCCTCAAG
Organism: Lissotriton vulgaris; assembly: GCF_964263255.1. Taxonomy (NCBI): domain Eukaryota; kingdom Metazoa; phylum Chordata; class Amphibia; order Caudata; family Salamandridae; genus Lissotriton; species Lissotriton vulgaris. The sequence continues at coordinate 1,335,467,567 of NC_141685.1, forward strand.
GGTTGTAATATCCTTTTATGAACTTGAAGCTTGGTGCTCCCCTACATAAAGTAGGTTGCATGGGCATGATAATACATATATAGCAAATTCTGTCTTGCATGTAAGTAGTTTGAATATTTTGTGTTTTCTCTCATCAAAGGGAGTAGTATAACTTGTTCTATTTTATCCCTGTTGCCAACCTTGCATGTTTTGCATTTAAAAAAGCCAGTATGGGTTTGTAGCCAATTAGCTGACTCTATGACTTCAGGACTTCTTTTAACTAGGTCATCTCTCATGGAGCGACTTCTTCTATAGGTTATGGACGGTCTTTTAGGGTAATTTAGGACCAATTATTGGATCACTGAACTCTTCAACAGAATGCGGAAACAAGTCCACAAGTTGATGACCATCCGCATTATCACCAAGAGGAGGAGTCACTTTATCTTGTGACTCAAAAGACTTCTATGAAAAAAAACAATTTGCACACATCAAAACTCAAAACTAGATGGTAGGAGTATACAGAGCCTGTGAATCTACAGCAGTACATGCCAAAAATAGATGCTTACATAAATTAACATTATATATTTGCACAGCACTATTTTGCACAGACCGGACAGTTGGCATGCTCTTCTATTTTAGCCTATATAAACAATTCCTCCTTAAATCCTTGCTTTCACTTCCAATATCCCTATCTACGTATGCGCTTGCAAATTTATTGATCATTCTCTTTGATTTATGGTACGAGCATATCGCATATGTCATGCTGTTAATTGAGGATGTTTGAGTACGTTAGTTAGGAATATTGCTTATGTCAAGAAGTTAATTGAAGATGCACTTGCATTTTATTTAGTTTGACTTTGGAAATGGATTATGCGATCTATGCACACTTGTGTAGATTTTATCATAGGAGGTGGAAGTGGTCATTTCTGTTTATAGCGCTCTCCAGAAGGTTTAACATACCATCACACTAGAGTCATGCTCTGAGCATCTATATACACACATTTTATTATGGTACTTTGAATTGCGCAATTATTGAAATGATGGTATTGATATTTGCATTTTGCATGTTTTGCACAGTTGCTCATTATCTACTGTAATGGTAGGAGATATGTTCAAATCTGTTTATTTCACCCCCGAAACAGGGAGTACGCATAGGAGTGACATGCACACAGCAATAAGCCTACAACCCTGGAAGGGCCGGCAGCGTCAAGGAAAATGCATGAAAAAACATTAACAGTGCACACAAGTAGTAGCATTATACACAGTGTTCTGCCTACAACCCGATAGGGCCGGCCGCGTCTTAAAATACCCAGTGGATACCGGGCAGTCACTGCCAAGGATAGCCTGGCCCCTAGGGCCGAATGGAATCAATGAACTAGAACTGATAAAATTACAGGACCAGAAGGGTCCGAACTGTAACAGAGTGCCTAAAAGAGAGGCATCAGATCAGAAAAGACAGTAGAAAAGAATAATGAGAAAGAATTAGGAAAGAGGAGAGAGAGGGCCTAGAGTACAGCTCAGGAGGCAGGGGGTGAGAGTATCGCTCCATACTTTGGGGATATCAGTAGCGCCTGCCGAACTCCATGCCACGGTCGCTAGAGCTTGCTATAGCATTAATCTATTCGATGTAAGGGGGATCACCGCGTCTTCTACCAAACGCAGCGCCCTTAGCTTAGGGGGCATATGTCGCGCATGTTCTACTGTGCATAAATATTTCACCAGGGGTTGCCACACCGCTTTAAAGCGCGTGTCGCGAGCCTACAATCTAGCTGGAAGGAGCTCCATTGTTATGACATGCCAGAGTCTCACAAACCACGCAGCAATGGGTGGCGCTTTCGTCTTTTTCCAATACAGGGCAATGAGCTACCTGGCTGCTCCCAGCATTTGTAGTGCTAGTGTCCAATCGCTCCGGGTCAGCGCCAGCAGACCTGCAGGTTTGACTCCCAGTAATATTGTGCTAGTGGCCTCAGGCAGAGGAAACCCCAGAACCCCCCTAATGTGACTCAGGACCTCTTTCCAGATCAGGGCTAGCAAGGGACAGGTCCACCACACATGCAAAAAATCCCCAATCGCAGATCGGCACCTCCAGCACTCAAGAGAAGAGGTCGGGAACATTTTGTGTAATCGTTGCGGTGTATAGTACCACTGGGTCATCTTTTTATACGCGTTCTCTTGTTGCGGTATGCTATGATATACTCTAGGTATGTTGCGCCACAGACGGAGCCACTGTGCCGATGTGATGTCCGTACCCGAAATAGAGTGCCAATGATGCTGATAGGCATGGGAAGGCGGCGCCTGAGGGTGTTGCAGAATCTGGTAAATTTTGGAGATCAGGCCCTTTGATTCTGTGAAAGGCGAGCTAGCAGCTCGAACGGGGTAAAAGCTCGAGTAGCCGCCTGGTACGTCTCATCTGCCAGCACCCAATGCCTCAGCTAGGGCATTGGGTGCTGGACTGTTCCCATGAGGCACAGGGTCAGACTGATTTGCATATAGCCATGTCTGAACTGGGGTGGCAGAGTGGGCTAAAGAACGGTGATGGATTAAACCCAAATCTTTTGACTGGGTGTGAGTGTTTGATTGGTTCAGATGCTCCGTCCATTACTACCACCCCCTTTTGTACCATCAGCTGAGCATATTGCATCTCAGTCTCAGGGGGGAGTCGGTATTCCTCCCTGCAGTGAGCAAAGGTCTTAAGGGTGCCTCCCTCAAAGAGGTCTGTAAGCACCCTACAATTGCCCTGAGACCACCTATGGAAGGCTCTAGTGCGGTGAGCCGGTGGAAACCACGGGTTCCCTTCAATTGGGGTGGGTGGAGAGGGAAAGGTCGTGAGGCCCCTACGTACCGCTATCCTGTCCCATATCTCCAACACCGTTTTCGTGGGCACCGCCAAGTAGGCGCTCGGGATCGCCCCGCCTTGTGTTTCTACGCCATATCCCAGATAGTGCGTCCAGTCACAGCTCTGTCCATATGCAGCCATCCCTTTTCACTCTCCGTAGTACCCCATTCGATTATGAAGCGGAGATGGGCAGCCCAATAGTACTCCACCAAGTTAAGGCATGCCAGCCCCCCCCCCACCCCCCCCCCCTCCCCACCCCCCCGATCTCGCGGCGCCATAAGAAGTGCCTGGGAGAAACAAGGCTACTTCCCCCCCCCCCCCCCCCCCCCCCCCCCCAGATAAAGGTTGGTTAAGTCTCACTGCAAACTTCTTATATTATGCAGTAGGATGGGGGTGGGGAGGCACTGGAATAAATAAAGAATTTTGGGTAGGATGGGCATCTTTATTGTATTGATTCTACCCATCCATGACGGCACAAGCAATTTCCATCTCTGCAGATGCTCGAGGACCGATCTGTGGCATTCCCTCCAGTTGACATGTGTCCAGCCATCCAGCGAGGGGGTCAGCTGCAAGCCCAGATAACGGATATGTTGTTCCGTTCAGCGATAGGGCCCCATCTGTTCCAGAAGGGGGATTTCTGCTTTTGGGATGGTAAGGTTGAGGGCCCTGGACTTGCTGTGGTTAATTTTTAGGCCTGAAACACGGTCAAAGAGACAGAGCGTAGAATGTACCACCGGTAAGGACTCCCGGGGCTTAGTAAGTGTAAGGATGAGATCATCAGCGAAGAGCGCCACTTTATGATCCTGGCCGCCTAGAGGGATGCCATGAATGTCAGGGGCCCGCCGAATTATGTCCGCCAATGGCTCAATTGCCAAGGCAAATAACAAAGGCGAGAGCGGGCAGCCCTGCCTGGTTCCTCTCCCTATATTAAACGGCTCCGTGAGCTGCCCGTTCACTCGAATCCTGGCCTGCGGTGCAATGTAAGGCACCATAATCCTAGTGACCATCTTTGGGCCGATCCCAATTTTGTGGAGGACCGCCCGGAGGAAGGACCAATCCACCCGGTTGAACGCTTTTTCGGCATCTAGCGAGAGGAGGCAGGCCGGGATCTGCCAGTGACGGGCCTTCCCTACAAGATGTGCCACCCTACGCACGTTGTCAGCCCCCTGCCGGTCGCGTATGAAACCCACCTGGTCAGGGTTTATCAGGCCAGGCATATGGGGGTCCAATCGCCTCGCCAGCAACTTGGTGTAGATTTTAAAGTCGGTGTTTAATAAAGCTATCGGGCGGTACGACGAGCACATTGTGGGGTCCTTCCCAGGCTTCAAGATTAAAACGATTTCGGCCGATCCCATATCTGGGGATGGCCCCTGCTCTTCAGTAAAAGAGTTATATAGCCGGAGAAGGTAAGGCCCAAGTTGCGCCTGGAACATGCGATAGAAGGATAGTGGGAGCCCATCGGGGCCCGGTGTTTTCCCCAGGTGGAGCTCTCGGATAGCTGAGGTTATCTCCTCCTATGTGATCGCGTCCTCCAGGAGCTTTGCAAAGTAGGGGTGCAGCGTCGCTCCACCATACTGCCCCAACACTTCCTCCACCAGCTCAGGAGGCGGTTTCTCCTCAGAGTAGAGTGATGCATAGTAATCCCTGAAAGCCTGGCATTTATCCTTTGCCGCCGCGACCTTGGTCCCATTCGGCAGCTGAACATTCGCTATGTGGGCTTGTTATGGCTGGATTTTCCGTTGAAATGGGATCCGCCCCCAGGGGCCCCTATGACCCAGCCAAAACGTACTCACCTTCCCTCCTTAGACAGTATTCACAATGGATAGATGTACGGATATATATATATATATATATATATATATATAGGTTGTACCTAAGGATGGGGAATATACATAGATTTTCTACAATATCTTATTCACATCAGTTGGTCTCGCGGCCACCCCGACCCAGACCGGTCTACCCTAGGGCAGATCTGACACACAATCCGGTGCGTCTACACATGGGCCTGCAGAACCCAATGCTCCCTTTTCCAAACTGTTCGCAATCCTGCGAAACTACACGCCAGTGTCCTCCCTGGCGTTCTCACTTATTCAAGCCACAATCCTGTGGGTATAGGCGTTGGTATCCCACCCAACGTTCTCACTAACGCCGCATATCAACGACGACCACATTCCTATGAACCATTATCAGGACAATATCTCAGTTACCTACTCGGGATAAAACTATAACAATGACTTTTGATACGGTTCCCAAATTATATGGTGTACCTCCTATTCCTGGCATCAAAGGTCCACTCACTCCCTCTTTGTTCGATCACTATTTACCTGATCGGGATTTCACATCCGCTCACATAAACAACGCTCAACTAGGAGATGCATTTACCAAGATTGAACATGAACACGAGGCACACGATAATTCCATAAGAATTAGGATATTTATTAACAGTAGACACAAATCACATTACTATGCAACATAACTTCTGCAAAGAAAAGGTAAAGATTAGAGTGCACGTTCTATGAGCAATGGACGGACATCACCTGGTTAATATGAAGTCTGGGTTCGGCAGTCATCTAGGTTCCCTTCTCGTCTCTGTGTCCTGGCTCGCCTTGCAGTCACACCCCAGCCGTCACAAGTACACGTCTGCACCGCTAGGCTCAACCTCGTCTGCTTCCCTCCAGGGCACCGGAACCTTGCTGGTTATTAGCTACCGTCTCTCTCTCTCTCTCTGTATCAGTGCGCTCCGCGCTAATTCTCCTTCAGTCTTTCTCAGAGAGTTTCGGTCTTAAATCTTTCTAGGACTTCAAAGATGGCGACTGTCCGCCATGAGATAATTAATGGCAGAGATGCTAACGGCTAGATGCCGCCTACGGACTGACTGAAAAACTGACTAACACCTTCGCTAATATCAAAGCCCGTTCCTTCATGGAAAGCTACGGCCAGTAACCTGCCGCCCACCAAATTCTTGTACCTCCCCGTACCAAGGACACGTTCCCAGCCGGCCGGCCTGAAGTTGTGTCTTCGGTGTGGAGAAAAATACATTCCTTCGATAAGGGTCAGCCTGAACCGGTTCTCTCCAAGCGAACAACAGCTTGAAACTAAAACATTACACTTCACCTAGAAAGCCTTCTCGAGCTACCAGGCAGAAAGCAAAATGGAGTCTGTCTCGTTTAAGGCCTACGGAGCCCACAATATGCATAATTCCATGGAAAATATCCTAGCATGTTAGCAAATGGACAAATCAGGACTAATACTTATATATCTATCCCCTAACTTAAATTCATGAGCCCTACATTAGGGAAAGTAGCACGAAAATGCCCTAATATATGTAAGACAGGGGCCCTGTCTATAGTCCTAACCCCTATGCTATGGGGGTGATAGGCTGGAGTCACTCTCCATCATTCTTCCTCTCAAAGAGCCAGCAGAAGGGCAGCCATTACATTACACCCCTTGACTCCAGTCTATTAACCACAAACTAAATGGAACTAACATCAGTAGAAGAATAATAGGAAACAAAATTAACTGATCTATGTCTCTTACTAAGTCTAAAAAATTGGAGCAAGGAAGGGATACACTGAATGAAGCAACAAATAGCTATCAAGACACAAATAGCGACAATAACACCCCCTAAAATCTGTCGTAAGGAATGCAAGTCAGGCAACCAATTAAAAAGCCAGTCAAAGAAACCCTGATCTATATGTTGTCTAATTTCTGCAGTCAAATCGTGGAGTTTGTCAATATGGGATAGGATAGTTTTAGAATGGTCGGACAAATTAAAACAGCACAGACCTTCAAAATCCGAACATTCGCGTCCATGTTTTAGCAAAAGATAATCAATAGCAGCTCTATTCTGCAAAATAGCTCTACGTTCACCTTGGGCATCTAATAAAAGGTCAGACAAAACAGTAGATGTCTGATTGATAGACTTAACCATCCAGCAGGCCATTCTGCCGATTGTCTTGGCATTATAAACGGCCAATGCGGGCACTCCAATAATAGAAAAAGCTAAACCAAGGTATTCCGATCTAGAATAAAGGTGAACAGAGGAATCACAATCTTCATGCAATGACATTGAATCACGTACAATACGGGAATGTGAAGTAGGATGTGAGGAAAACATTAGCAAACTCAATCTAGTGATGGCACATGGGCCACCAGAAATATTCGCAGGAATATAGGGCCAAGATGAATTCCCGCAGGAAAATAGCCATCCAGCTGGCAGTAACATTGAACGATAATGGCTAGGGGCAACTAATAAACGTTTACAAGTCATATTGTTCTTTACAGAAAGACATGAATTCGGAAGTCTCTGTAAACACAGCAATCGTTGATGAGCTGAAAAAGAAGTAGCGGCCTGAATTTTCAATTTTAAACATTCGGTAATAGCCTTAGGGTCACACGTCATAATAAAACATAGATCTCCAGGGGTAATATTAAAAGTAGTTATTCGGAAATGAATAGCAATATCAAGGTCTGGAAGAGCAGTACATGAGGGGCAGAATTCATGGGCCGCGAAGTCGCCTAAAATAACATTAGGTCGGGCATTTGAGACATTAAAAATATGTCGTAAAGTATCGGTAGATGCAGGGACAGCAACCAAACAGGTCGCTAAAATGTCAGTGACAGATTTCATTGGGGTAAGACAGAAATGCTGAGAGTTCGTCACTTGCTTTGCGAGTGTAATCCAAAAGTTGGACGATGCAGCCCACGCAGACCGCGGGGCTCGGATTATCCCATCAACCGGCGTCGGTGGATCCTCTCCTCTCCCGGCGTAGCAGGCCAAAAGGAGTCCAGCGCCGACACATCCTGCAGCAGCAGTCCAGAGAATGATCTGAAAGAATACAAACACAGGCCTTAATCATTCTCGTAAGTAACATTTATCAGCTGGGACAGCTTCCCAGCCATCTTTCCCTGGCTTCATCACCAAAACGGTGTTGTCATGACCGGTCGCAATAATATCAGCCTGTTCAGGAGGATTCTTAGGCGATTGCACCCATATCTTAGCTCCAGGAAGATCAGATGATCCGAAGCCTTTTTGTCCTCGCACAGTTAGCAACGTTGGGGCAGAGCCTTTTTTGATCTCACCACTGAAGACAGGCATAATCAATAACTGGGCAACACGGTCAGACTTTTTGATCAACAAATCCGTCTCACTGCTATTAAGCAGGAGAACCTTAATCTCTCCCTGATAATCACTGTCAATTACTCCTCCGAGCACTTGTACACCTTTCAGGGCCAGGCCAGATCTAGGGGCAATTAATCCAAAACTACCGGCAGGTATGCAGACACCAACGCCAGTTTCAATAATAATACGATCCTTTCCTGGAAATTTAGCATCATTTAAAGCATGCAGGTCGAGGCCTGCGGAACCTGGGGTTGCTCTACATGGAGCCAAAGCACCGGGGGTAATTTCCCAATACATGACAGTGTTCGATAAAGAATTAGGTTTCACATCAACATTTGGAGGAAACAAACGCATTAAAGGAGATTCAGCATGTAACAAAGGGCGATTATTCAGAATTAACAAAGCCTGAAGCAGGACATCTCTCCACTGGCTGTAACGGTCATCAGTCAACTTGCGCAACTGTTCTTTCAACAAACCATTCATCCTCTCAATCAGACCTGAAGCTTGTGGGTAATATGGAATATGAAACACCCAATCAATATTATTTTCCGCACAGAATTCCTGCACCAATCTTCCACGAAAGTGGGATGCATTATCAGATTGAATTTGGAATGGGACACCATAGTACAGAATAATTAGCTCCAGGGTTTTAATGGTATTCACTTGGGTAGCGTTCTTACAAGGGAAAGCGACCAAAAGGCCACTATAAGTGTCAACCACTGTACAAATATATTGACAATTTCTGCTCATAGGGAGCGGACCAATATAGTCAATCTGCCAAATTTGGGCGGGCAATTTACCTCGATGCAAGTGTCCTCGAACAATCTGAGGCATCTCTTTTTTCCTAGAATGCTGACAAATGGGACAATGTAGAATGACATCTTTTATTAAAGAAAAAGGAATATGAATTCCTCTATCGGCAGCCCACCTGCTAGTGGCTTTCTCTCCAAAATGTCCTGCTTTCTGATGGGCCCACTTCGCCAATCCCGCCAAATCAGAATCCTGCATGTCCACCACTGCCTCAGCAATTTTAGACTTTTCATCTGCAATGTTATGGAAAAATTTGTCAAGGGAGTCAATTGGAGTGTGAGCATCCACGTGAAAGATTGTTACAGTGCTCTGCGGGAGCAGCTCCCAAATTTCTTGCCACAATTCTTTTCCCCACAACTCCTTTGAATGCAATTCCCAATTATGAGAATGCCATGTTGGTAACCATACCGCCAGTCCATTCGCAGTGGACCAGGAATCAGTGAAAATATGACATGTGCCAGGTAGTTCCTGTTTCAAAACTTGGTAAACTGCATAGAGTTCAGCATATTGACTACTCTTACCATCTCCAGTTGTGCTCAACAATTTCTGCGTAATCGGGTTGAATGAAACAGCTTTCCAATGTCTTTTGTCACCAATGAACTTCGCAGAACCATCCGTAAACCACACATGTTTTCTATCCTCCACGGACAGATCATCAAATGATTTACCCCACTTCACGGGAGACTCCTGCACCACGGGAACCGAACACTCACTTTCAATCTCATTGGAGGGCGCCTGCGCCACTCGCTCATGTAAAACCGCCACACCTTTCGGACCCACACGTGCCCTGTCCTGAATGTACCATTTCCATTTAATGACACTAGCCTCCTGAGCATGTCCAATTCGATGGGACTTCGGTGAACTCAAAACCCACTGCATAATGGGAATTTCAGGCCTCAAAATCACAGCATGGCCTAGGGTCAATTGCTCGGTATCTACCAGAGCCCAATAACAAGCAAGCAACTGATTTTCAAAAGGTGAGTAACGCTCACCAGCCTCGGGTAACTTCTTGGTCCAAAAACCCAATGGCACTTTTTGTCTGCCCTGCTTTTGCCACAGGCTCCAATTGGCATACAAGCCTTCCACGGACACATTCAAATCCACATCACCTTCACTCACGGGCCACAAATCCAAGGCATACTGAATAGCTTCTTTAGCCAAATTAAAAGCCGTCTGTTGAGACTCACCCCATTCAAACGCATTCTTTTTACGAGTAACTCGATACAATGGAGCTAAAATCTGAGTTAGATGTGGAATATGTTGACGCCAAAATCCAAACAAACCAATGAAGCATTGAGCCTCTTTCCTGTTTCTGGGAACCGCAAAATCAAGTATTTTACGCTTTACCTGTGGGATCACTTCTCTGTGACCTTCATGCCAATTAATTCCTAAAAATTTCACATTCTGGGATGGAGTTTGTAATTTATCGGGATTAATTTCCCAGCCTCTCGCTCGCAAACAGTCAATAATCTGATCTAAATGGGACTGAACCTGGTCTTGCGTTTCACCTTGAATCAAAATGTCGTCAATATAATGACAGACCTGAACTCGTGAATTCGTGGGCACTTCAGACAAATGCTCTGCCACCAGCCGGTGACAGATCGTAGGACTATGCACATAGCCTTGAGGAAGACTTCGGAACGTCATTTGACGTCCATTCCATGTAAAACTGAACTGTTCCTGACATTCGGGGGCAATCGGTATCGAAAAGAAAGCATTAGCAATATCAATTGAAGCATACCACGTACCTGGATGCTTTTGAATTCTCTGAATTAGCGTGACAATATCAGGCACTGCGATCGTCAATTTAGGTGTGTTTTTATTCAATTCTCGATAATCAACAGTCATGCGCCAAGAATTGTCACTTTTGCGCACGGGCCAAACGGGATTATTCCAAGCAGATGTGACCGGAGTAATGACTCCCGCATCAACCAAATCCTGAATAGTAGCAGTAATCTCTTCATGGCCACCTGGGATACGATACTGCTTCTGACAAACCACCTTCGTGGCTAAAGGTATTCGAATAGGTGGCATTCGTAAACGGCCAACCCGTACGGGTCTGGCCGAAATGTACTGTCTAGTTCCAAATTGATAACAACCATCCTCCAGATGCAAAGTCATTCCTTTCAAAATGTCAATTCCAATTATGAATTCCAAAAGTGGTACAACCAACACAGAGTATTCTCTACGAGGAATCCTACCAATCTTAATTTCGAGTGCAGTTTGAACTGCGGGTGTTTCTTTACCACCCAAACCAGTAATCGTAAAAGATTGTCCATGAAATTTTTTCGACTTACCATGAATTAAAGTGGCCTCCGCCCCAGTATCAACTAATGCTCGGGCCCTTTGGATATTACGATGTTTCCAAAAAATCTCAATATCTACATAGGGTCTGTTATCTCTGTGAGCCCACTTGCGTACCGGAGCTTGACCTATTTCCTAGTCCTTTTTCCCGCGTTCCGTCAACCAAGACAAATCAGGGTAAATGCCCTCAGTTTTCTTTGGTATCAAAATATCTTGTTCATATCCGTCTCCAGTACGAAACGGATTAGTGTCATGTTCAAAAAATTGTGAATTACGGTCAGAAAGTCTGTTACGATCCTCTCTCCTTCTCATGTCAGGGGAATAACTCCTTTCATCTTTTCGTCTGTTAGAAACACGCTCCTCTCTCCCCCTCTCACGATCATCCTCTCTCCCCCTCCCGTCATTACGATGAGGGGATCCATCACGTTCATAACGCCGATCATCACTGCGATCAGAATTCACACGTCGCTTCTCATCACCACTGTCATCTGAACCACGATCATACTCATTCTTTCGCACACGACGGGCACCCTCCTTCCGATCCAAACCACGCTTACGAAACATGTCCCATAAGCGATTATTAGGCTCACCGTCAATGTCTTCCCTTTTGACACCATCAGCAATGAGAGCAAGAAACATGTCACGTCTAGAGAACTTATAGTCCCCAGCAGTACGACCCTCAGGTCGAGATTGTCTTTCAGGTTTAAACCATTCACCCAGCTCACCAAGTTGACGAACAGACTCAAGCACAGCAGACAAAGCATTGCCAGTTTGGTTGATCAATAATGTCATCATGACCTGCTTGTAAGCAACAGGAGAAGAACGGATAATGCGATTGCGCACAGAAGACGTTAAAAGACCATCCAATAACCTATCAGCAGTACTAAGAAAGATAGCAGTTTTCATTACTTCCTCCTTTAAACGTTGCGACGCATCGCGCAAAGTGTACCACGGTTTCTCATCAGCGGGCCAATCAGATTCAGTTGGATATTTATGATTACAGCCGTCAGACGCAAGCTGGAGCAAAGTAATTTGACCAGCACCATTATAGTTTCGAAAATGATCTTGAATCGTAGAATCAGAACTTAAAGAGCAAAATCGTAAGCAATCAACAGCATCAAGAAAAATACCGGCAGCGCCAAGTTCATAAAGACGCACCATCCAGGTAAGCAGGGCCTCACCAGGCCGTTGTCGAAATCGTTGTAAAATGTCACTAACCTCCTGCTGAGTAAAATCTTCAATACAATCTAAAGCTATACCAGCCGGGTTACCAGGGGCTTGTTGTAATTTTCGTCGAAAAACAGGGTGAGCAGAAACTTCAGGAAGAGCTTCCGAGGAAGCCCGCATCTTAGATTTAGTATGGCAATCAGGGCAAGCTACGTCATCCGAGTGGGAAGAACGAGCACGGCCGTTGGCAGGACCTATATCAGTACATGAAGCAGATTTACAATCACGTCCGGAGCGAGAAGACTCGCGCTTATCACCCTCCTCTGCCGAGGAGTCAGAAGTATGAGAATCCCAGATATTACCGTCCCACTCATCGGGGTTCCAATCCATACCAGCTTTTGCTACAACCATACGCACTTTGCGTGTAGATACACGACCACGACGATGTTTATACTTATATCGTGCAATACGGACCGCAGCTCTTTCGGCAATGGTCTGATATGTTTCAAGTTTGTCGGCAAGCAATTTATTTTGACAACGTAAAAGAGTATGCGCATTTTGCAACTCAACACACTGTCCCTCCATGTCCTTAAACTGCTTTTGTAGCTGTACAAACCTCTCATGCAGTATTCTATATGCATTAAGAACAATCCAACCTCTGCGTCCTAAAATAGGAAGCTCATCACCCTTCACTACTGGCGCTTTCTGCAAGCATGACACCACATCGGCAGGCTCCGCCTGCTCCAGGCATGAAGACCAATTTTCACTCAAACCAGTAGAATCGGCCCACTCACGGGCCAAAGCCTCGTAAGGGGTACATTCCCAGCCGGGAATCTGAATCGGTAACTTGAAAACCGACGATGACTTTTTCGCAAACATAATGACACAACAAAGTTATATACAAAATTATAAACAAAATTTTATACGTACAAGCCGAGCGCAAATCAACAAGATTAAAACAATACAATGCACACAGGCTTCGTAAACAGTTCGTGACGCCAGATGTTATGGCTGGATTTTCCGTTGAAATGGGATCCGCCCCCAGGGGCCCCTATGACCCAGCCAAAACGTACTCACCTTCCCTCCTTAGACAGTATTCACAATGGATAGATGTACGGATATATATATATATATATATATATATATATATATATATAGGTTGTACCTAAGGATGGGGAATATACATAGATTTTCTACAATATCTTATTCACATCAGTTGGTCTCGCGGCCACCCCGACCCAGACCGGTCTACCCTAGGGCAGATCTGACACACAATCCGGTGCGTCTACACATGGGCCTGCAGAACCCAATGCTCCCTTTTCCAAACTGTTCGCAATCCTGCGAAACTACACGCCAGTGTCCTCCCTGGCGTTCTCACTTATTCAAGCCACAATCCTGTGGGTATAGGCGTTGGTATCCCACCCAACGTTCTCACTAACGCCGCATATCAACGACGACCACATTCCTATGAACCATTATCAGGACAATATCTCAGTTACCTACTCGGGATAAAACTATAACAATGACTTTTGATACGGTTCCCAAATTATATGGTGTACCTCCTATTCCTGGCATCAAAGGTCCACTCACTCCCTCTTTGTTCGATCACTATTTACCTGATCGGGATTTCACATCCGCTCACATAAACAACGCTCAACTAGGAGATGCATTTACCAAGATTGAACATGAACACGAGGCACACGATAATTCCATAAGAATTAGGATATTTATTAACAGTAGACACAAATCACATTACTATGCAACATAACTTCTGCAAAGAAAAGGTAAAGATTAGAGTGCACGTTCTATGAGCAATGGACGGACATCACCTGGTTAATATGAAGTCTGGGTTCCGCAGTCATCTAGGTTCCCTTCTCGTCTCTGTGTCCTGGCTCGCCTTGCAGTCACACCCCAGCCGTCACAAGTACACGTCTGCACCGCTAGGCTCAACCTCGTCTGCTTCCCTCCAGGGCACCGGAACCTTGCTGGTTATTAGCTACCGTCTCTCTCTCTCTCTCTGTATCAGTGCGCTCCGCGCTAATTCTCCTTCAGTCTTTCTCAGAGAGTTTCGGTCTTAAATCTTTCTAGGACTTCAAAGATGGCGACTGTCCGCCATGAGATAATTAATGGCAGAGATGCTAACGGCTAGATGCCGCCTACGGACTGACTGAAAAACTGACTAACACCTTCGCTAATATCAAAGCCCGTTCCTTCATGGAAAGCTACGGCCAGTAACCTGCCGCCCACCAAATTCTTGTACCTCCCCGTACCAAGGACACGTTCCCAGCCGGCCGGCCTGAAGTTGTGTCTTCGGTGTGGAGAAAAATACATTCCTTCGATAAGGGTCAGCCTGAACCGGTTCTCTCCAAGCGAACAACAGCTTGAAACTAAAACATTACACTTCACCTAGAAAGCCTTCTCGAGCTACCAGGCAGAAAGCAAAATGGAGTCTGTCTCGTTTAAGGCCTACGGAGCCCACAATATGCATAATTCCATGGAAAATATCCTAGCATGTTAGCAAATGGACAAATCAGGACTAATACTTATATATCTATCCCCTAACTTAAATTCATGAGCCCTACATTAGGGAAAGTAGCACGAAAATGCCCTAATATATGTAAGACAGGGGCCCTGTCTATAGTCCTAACCCCTATGCTATGGGGGTGATAGGCTGGAGTCACTCTCCATCATTCTTCCTCTCAAAGAGCCAGCAGAAGGGCAGCCATTACAGGGCTTTAGCGGCTCTGGCCCTCAATCTTCTCGCCAATAATCTCCCCACCTTATCCCCCCCTTCAAAATATTTGTTTTAGAGCCAACATAATGGTAGGAGATATAATGTCTACACTACGAAGCCTTATTTATTCATTGTACCATAAATTGATTTTAATGCATTATGTATTTATTTTGCTAAGTGTATATTTGCTATTAGGAGGTTACACAGAGCGTTTGACTTTTAACTTCTTATATTCATGCCACAGTCTGTCTTCTAGTTTTATAAGTAATCTTCTAGCCTTTTTTCTAAGGTTATTTGTGCACTTTATTCACAGCTTTCACTTTAAAACACGTCATAGAAAAAGGATGCATCATGTGACCAAGCTCGCACGAGGAGCGAAACGCGTCATGGAGGGCACTAGTCCCAGTTAATTTATGCCGAGATAAATTGTGCACTGCTTTTCCACGTACATCTGTGAGGAGGTCGTGGATTTTTGCCCGGGAGGAATTGCGAGGTCCGTGCCTGTTGTTGCTGTTCCTTGGAGTGGGGCGGACAGGGCCTTTTTGTTATATATATAAATATATATACATATATATTTCATATTGCCAGTAGGTAGTTATAATTAGGACCTAGTTTTCATAGGAAGAACGTTTATTGTTTTGCCAATATCTTTGGCGCCGTTTGACGAAGCTTCCCGAATTTTTCAAAAGTAATATGATGCTCACTTTAGCTTCTGTCTTGAAAGTTTCTGTGTGATTCATCAAACAGGGGCTGAGAAAAAGGGTGGTGGTGGTGGGGTGGGGGGGAATTCCAAAACGATTTTCCCATTCAATTTCCCGTAGGGATTTTAGAGACAGCTACAGCCTGAACCGCTGAACAGAATTACACCAGAATTGGCAGAAAGACCGCGTTTGGTTCAGAAAGCGACCTTTTTGTAAATTGATGTAAATTTGTTCAATAGCTTTGGATACATTAGGGAAAGCCAGATTTGTGTATATATAGGGACGTGGATCCTCCAAGGATCTGACAGTCCCCATGCTGAAAAGACATTGGCTGTCAACACTTAAACTAGGAACTGTTGCTCGCCATCTTGAGACTCGGCTTCAGCCAAGTCCCACAAAACAATTACAAAAAGAAAAGGGGGCAGGTTAAGAATACCCTGACCCCTCTAGCTCTGGTCCTGGGGTCCCCTTCTAATCCCCAACAGAGCCAAAAAGCATTTTTTCTCAATTTATGCCGAAAAAGCGGTGAATCCAGTGAAAGTAAAAAAAAAAGCGCACACTCCAGCGCTTGTTTTGGAAAAAGCCCCCGGGTGAGCCAGGTTCCTGGAGCGTTGTTTATTAAAAGGAGGGTCCCATAGACCCCCCTCTCAGGCTCTATAAGCCCTGGGGACTACCACATCCCTGGGGTAATTAAACATTGTTGAGGGGGCCACACGGACCCCCCCCCCCGAGCCCCGGCAAACGTCACCTCCCTGGGGCTAATTGACACAGAATAGGGGGCCCCTCAGACCCCCTTGGCTCCAGAGACCACCACCTCCCCCTGAGGCCAGATATATTTTCTAAAGAACAGGAGAAGGGCAGTGCTTCCTCCCCTCCCGGACCGCTCTCGATCCCGGGGACCACCAGCTCGTGCACAAGAAAGGAGGGGGCATGCTGTCCTCCTCCTAGAGCCATACAAGGCCCAGGGGACCACCACCATCCAAGGCAGGCTCCTGCTATGTCCCTGGATGCCCACCCTCGGGACATAGATGTTGGCTTAAGCTTTGCGGGATGCTTATGCTTGTCGGGAGCTTTGACAGCTCTCGCCAAGCATAAGGAAACACTTTGTTTCCAGTGAGTGGGAGCAGTCAAAGTGCTCCCGCCTGCTGGAACTGGAGGTTTCATCTCATTCCCTGCCCGTGTCTGTGGAAGAAATGAAAGTATTGCTCCTGCACGCAAGGAGTTGCATTTCCAGCAGATCCCTGCGTGCAGCAGCAGTCCTGCTCCCGCAGAAGGTGGGGAGCCGGCTGGGACCGTGGGGGCCTTGAGGCTCCCCCCGCGATCCTGGGGGACAGAAAGAGGCAAATAAAGATCAGAAACTAGCATAAAGAGGCAAATTTAATCTCAGAAATGAGCAGAAAGAAGCGGAATAAAGGTTAACAATGAGCAGAAAGAGGCAACATAAAGGTGAGAAACAAGCAGAAATAGGCAGAATAAAGGTAAGAAATGAGCAGAAAAAGGCTAGATAAAGATGGGAAATGAGCAAAAAGAGGTTGAATAAAGGTCAGCTGTGAGCAGAAAGAGGCAAGCTAAAGGTGCGAAACCAGAAGAAAGATGATGAATAAAGGTCAGCAATGAGCAGAAAGAGACAAGATAAAGATGAGAAATAAGCAAAAAGAGGTGGAATAAAGGTCATAAACAAGCAGGAAGAGGCCAAATAAATGTCAGTAACAAGCAGAAAGTCAGTATAAAGGTCTGAAATTAGCAGAAAGGAGCTAAGTAGCGGTCAGAAACGAGCAGCAAGGCAGAATAAGGTCAGAGACAAGAAAAAGAGGCAGAGAATAGGCCAGAAACAGGCGTAAAGAGGCAGAATAAAGGTCAGAAGGGGGCAAAAAGAGACAGAATAAAGGAAAAAAAACAAGCAGAAAGAGGCAAAATAGAGGTCAGAAATCAGCGGCAAGAGGCAAAATAAAGGTGAGAAACCAGCAGAAAGATGCAAAATAAAGATGAGAAACGAGCACAAAGAGTGAAAAATAAAGGTAAAAAAATAGCACAAAGGCAAAATAAAGGTCAGCAATGAGCAGAAAGAAGCAGAAAAGCTTAGAAACGAACAGAAGGTGACATATTAAAGGTTGGAAATTAGCAGAAAGAGGCAGAACAAAGGTCAGAAGGGAGCAAAAAGAGGCAGAATAAAGATCAGAAAGGAGCAGAAAGAGGCAAAATAGAGGGCAGAATCGAGCAACAAGAGGCAGAATTGAGGTCGGACATGAGCAGAAAGAGGGAGAATAAAGGTCAGAAATGAGCAAAAAGAGGTAACACATAGAGCAGGAGGGAGCAGAAAGAGGCAAAATAATGCCAGCAACAAGCAGGAAGAAGAAATAAAGGTGCGAAGCGAGTAGAAAAAGGCAGAATATAGACCAAAAGAAGGCAGAAAGAGGCAGAATAAAGGTCAGAAACGAGCAGAAAGAGGCAGAATGAAGGTAAGAAATTAGCACAGACAAATAAAAAGGTCAGCAACAAGCAGAAAGGCAAAATAAAAGCAAGGAACGAGCAGAAAGAGGCAGAATAAAGCTTAGAAAGCCAGGAGCAGGGAGAAAGGGGCAAAATAATGGGCAGAAAGAGGGAACATAGATGGCAGGAGAGCAAGCAGAGGAGGCAGGCAAGCTGAACAGGAGGATCTTGCATGAGGACCTGCTCCAGTTTGCCCCCGTACTTTTTTTTATTACACACCCATTGACAGACACACTCACACACCCACTTACAGACGCATGTAGAGACACACAGACCCACTGACACTCATGCACCGACTCACAGATCCATTGAAGAACTCATTCACCCACTCACAGACCCACTGAGGGACTCACACACACTCACATGCCCACTTAGACATACGCCCACTCACAGGCCCACACACCCACTCACAGACCCACTCAGACTCTTGCATGACCCCCTGAGACACTCATGTTCCAATTCACTGACCTTCTCAGAGATTCATGTATCCGCTGACAGATCCACTCGTTGACCCAAATAAAAAAAACTAAAACACGGAATTCACTGAAAAAAACAAAGGTTACGGGGACATTAAAGTTAGGCGTACATTTCACTTGTATAAAACTAGAGAAATGCAGCAGTTATAATTACCTCAGCTAACTATAACTTATGCTCCCGCAATGCACTGCTTATGTCCCCGCATATTACGTCACTGCTGACATGGTCAGTGACATCACTGATGACATTTCAAATTACATCACTGATGATATCATCCTTACAAGCCACTCACACACCAATTCACACCCCAATGCAACCTCATACACTCGCTCACACAACCACTCACATACCCATTTACAGACCCACACAAGTACTCAACCACTCACTCAACCATAGAACCACTCACACACCCACTTTCATATAAGACACTCACACACCCACTCACTCAAACAGTCACTCACTCACCTATTCTGCTACTCATACAACCAATCACTCACCCTTATAGCCAATCACACAGCCACACACTCACCCATACAACTACTCACATACCTACTTATTCACCTATACAGCCACTCACACACCCACCCACCCACCCATATAGCCTCTCAACAAAGCTTCTCAATTACTCATACAAGCACTCAGACACACACACCCCTGCACAACCACTTACATACCCATTCACACATCCATGCAAGCATTCCCTCATCTGCTCACTCACCAATACAGCCATTCACACAAACATTCTCCAATACAGCCACTCACATACTAACTCACTTAACCAAACACCCACTTAAACAGTCACTTACTCATTCATATAGCCACTTACACACCCAGTCACTCCTTCCTACAGCCATTGAGACACCCACTCTCACCATACAGCCACTGACACACCCACTCACCATTATAGCCACTCACAAAGCCACTCACCCACACAGCTACTTACATCCCCCCTTATTCTCACATACAGCCACTCACACGCCTACCCTCCCTCCCACTCACTCACCTATACAACCACTCACACACCCACTCACACATGGATACACGGTCAAACAGCCACTCACATAATATATATTAGAAATAGTATCACTCATTTGTTGTGCACCTAGGATACTAATTTAACGTTAGTAGTAGCTTATTATATATGTTTAGCAATCAAACTCTAAGGAAAAACTTACACTCACTGAATGATGTCATCCCTGATTTCATCAGTGTTGTCATTTCATAGGTCACCTGTGAGGTCACTGCCCATGTCATGAGTGATATCTGTGAAGCCATAAGCAGTGCATTGCGAGTGCGTAAGTGAAAGGTGAGCCTAACTCTAACATCCCTGTAACCTTTGTTTTTTTCTGTAAATATATATTTGATTTCTAATGGATACTTCTAGCAGCAGATACCTCACCTTGAGATTATCCCCAGGCACCAAACTGGATCCAGAAGATTTTTCACCATAGCCCAATCGTTGGAGTCCTGTGACTCTGCTTTGTCTCAGCTCTGCTTTCAAATGGATGGCTGGAGTCACATATAAGGACCACAAAGCATTATTGTCATTTGCTTTCTTCAAGCATCTTCATATGCTGACCCGGACCTAGCTCCTAACTTTTTCTCGATCCTTTTTTCAAAATTGTTTCCAGTGTGTAAGGAAACATGTGAACATGTCATCTTCTAAAACGACAGGGTTTAAGCCTTGTAGGGTCTGTTGCTAACAAATGTCTGACAGATCCCCACACAGTGTCTCTCTGGTGTTTGGGTTCAGGTCACAGCTCCAAGTCATGTGAGAAGTGTTCCATGATGCACCCGAAGGCGGACAGGAAATGCAAAACCAAGCTCTACGTCAGTTAGCAAATTTGGAAGTTGTGTACGCCTGGTTCCCTCTCATAGTCAAGGACACTGGTCTGTTCCCGGGACTGGTCTCTCTACATCTTGTCATGGTCAAGGTCCAAGTGAAAAAAGAAGTCCAAGCGGGCTTCATCCCAGCCTCGCCACTCTCTGTCCGAGAAGGATTGAGATGCTCCCAGTCCCCTACCGAGGAGCCAATTTTGCAGCTGATCCCAATGTACCCTGAATTTCCGGGTTCACTGGCAATGCCACAACATATTATGACATTGTAGGAGGGAATGCTCTGCTTTTTGGCACTATATTGTTTCTCTTTAGTGTCCCTTTGGTCCCTATGGACCTGCAGAGCCCTCCAGTAGGATTACTGCCGGTTGGGTTTGCCCTTGGCGCAGTCTGGGCCTCCTGAATCCACTTCGGGTTTAGCTATGACTTAGAAGCTGATTCCATACTGAGCACCATGGTTCATATTAGGTCCTGCCCTATCAATGTCTGCTACAATGCCGGAGGAGGACACTGATCCCATTGTTCTATAGACTCAATTTTTCTCAACCTTGGATGAAGCTGCGTTCTAGCACAGTTTTGAGGCGAATGACTCCAATACATTCTGACTCATTAAAGACAGTGGTTTGCCTTAGAGCTGTCCTCCAGTGCTCCAGCAACTGTCCTGATCGGTCTCTGACTAGGGACAACCAGCTTTTGGTGATGATGGCAATGATTGGGATAGTGGGAGATGAGCTGCCCCTCTGCCCCAATTATAATGAGGACACATTATATATGGATATACAAGAGGCCAGTGGACCAGACACTTCTCCTGACACATGGGCCTTCTTTGGATGAGTCTGCATGGTTCAGTGTTGTCCGTAAACTGGCTACTGAAGTGTTGTTCTTATAGTTGCCCTCATTTGGGATGAAAACCAACTTCCTCAGAGAATGGGCCTTCCTCATCTGAACCACTACTAACGTTCAATGAAGTCCTGACTGACATCCTCTTGGGCACCTGTGCTAAACCCTGCATGTGCCTACCTGTGAATAGACAAGTGGCTCGTCACCACTGACCATCAGTGGGTGACCCTACTGTCCTGACGCAGCTCCCCAGTCCTAGGTGCCTACTGGTGCAGCCTCCACTAGCAGAGGTGACCCCAATGTTTTCCTACTAGTGCTCCAGACAGGTCATCAAAACAAATGGAAGCATTTGGGGAGAGGATTTATTTTCTTCTGCTAGTCTTACCCTCAGTTCAATCACTCCCACCCGTTTGCTGGGTAGTTACTCCCATGCATAATGATACATGGTTGCTGAAATCTGGCTAGCTGACTCAGCAGAATTCCGTGCCAGCTAAGCACATACCATGCACAATGGCCAGGACCCAGCCAAATATATCATGCGGTGAGGCTTGTACATGACCAAAGGCTTAGACAGAGTGGTTGGCACTAGTGTGGTTTTCCAGCGCCAAGCAGGGATAAGATCCACAGGCTTTTCAGCAGTGTTCAAGCATCGCTCATCAATATGCCTTTTAACGAGCCTCGCCCTTTTGGCAAGAAGGCTGACTCCACCCTTGAGCGTTTCAGGGAAAGTAGAGCTACCACGCACTCCATCAGTCAATCCATGCCTACAAGGCTGTATCCCCAACAATTTTAACACCTTCATAGCATCACTATGGGTTTTGCCTACAGCAGCATCACGTTCTATGACCCCTAATAAAAGGCACCGCAGACTTTTGGGGGTTGGGTTAGGGGGGTTTTACAGACATTGAGTCCCGCATAGAGAGCAAGCCTCCCAGTCCCCTTACTCTCCTGCAGCAGCTTTCAAGATTGTTTTTCATTTTTCCGTAATGTGGTACACCCAACCCCGCCGCATGGGAGGCATAATCAGTCATTTTCTCTGCAGGTGGCAAGCCATAACATCTGACAGTTGGTCCTGCAAAAAGTCTAATGATTCTATGCCGTGTCAATCCTCTCCATCCCACTTGTTCTTCTTCCCTCATTAGAGCATCTTTCAGAGGACCATCTGTCCATTTTGCTGCAGGAAGTTCTAGCTCTTTTGGACAAAGGAGCCATAGACAGGGTCCCAGCTTCGGAACTGGAAGCTATTCCCGTTATTTCTGACCTGAGAAGGACACGAACCTCCATCCTATCCTAGATCTTCCACCCCTCCTTAATTTCTTCCTGCACAAGGACAAATTCAGGATGCTCACGGTGACCTAGGTTCTATCTGCCCTGCTTCCAGGAGACTGACTAGTAGCATTGGATGTGCAGGACACATATTTACATGTTCTTATCCTGCATGCCCACATGTGTGCCCTATAGTTCAAGGTGGGCCACTAGCATTTTACATTTTTCATGCTCTCTTTCAGCATCACTACTATCGCTCAGGTGTCCATAACGGTGGTGGATGCAGCATACCTTTGGAGGTTAGGTTACCAGTCTTGTTCCAACTCAATGAATTGCTCCTGAAGTTCTGTTCACCACAGTCAGGCGTGTACTACTTCCAGATGACTGCTTCCTCCTTACATCACTGGGGATTCACAATCAACTTGCCAAAGTCACACCTGATTCCTTCGCAGATGCTCCCTTTCATCTGACACATCCTGGATACTGTGCACTTTTGGGTCTTCTCTCTGGACCAACGAATTCATGACACGATTCCAATATTTCAGCCTCTGTTCTGGCTCTCAGTGAGGTTGGTTCTGAGACTTCGTGGACTTTTGGCATCCTGCTCCTCGATCATATGAGATGGCACAGGTGTCCTCTGCAGTAGGATCTGAAGTCTCAGTGGGCCCTGCACTAAAAAACCTGTAAGAATTCATCCAAGCTTTAGAGGAGAACGTGAAAAACCTACAATGGTGGATGCTGGTCCGCAATTGGATCTGTGACAGACTTCTCTCCCTACCCCACACAAAGTTCACAGTGGGGACAGTCACATCACTGATGGGTTAAGGGGGTCCTCTGGGAAAGGAAAACCCATCTCCACATCAACCTTCTGAAGCTGTGGGCCATTCACTTGGCGTTGAATGCCTTGCTGCCATCCACCTAAAGCAGGCTACTTCAGGTCCTCACGGACCGCACCACTGCCTTGTGGTATTGCAACAAGCAGGGCGTGGCGGGGTACTGAACTCTGTCAGGAAGCCCTGTGGCTCGGAACTGGTTGAATCATCAGGGCATTTCCCTAATTGTATACCCCCTGGTGTGACCTTTAAATGCAAGGTAGGGGAACTAGCACACCACAAATGGCAACTACAACTGGAGGTGCCACAGTGTGTCTTCCAACAATGTAGAGAATCCTGACTCAGTCGCTTTGCCTCTTCCGATAACGCCCAGAGTCAATTTTTGGTACGTTTGAGTTCCCGAAGAGACTCTCTCAAAGACGCATTCCGTCTTTAGTGGAGCACAGGGCTCATGCACATCTTCCTCTTCCTGTTGCTGCCTTTCCTGCCCTGCTTTAGGAAGATCAGGAATGACCAGGACCAAGTTATTGTAGTTGCTCCATATTGGGGCAGCAGAAGGTGCTACTTGGAACTTCTGGGTCCAAGTACCTCTCCTACTATCAGGCTGAGGCTTTAGAAGGGTCTTCTGTCACAGCAGCAGGGCAAGTATCTGCACATCCTACACCCTCATGCATGGAGATTGTGCAGTGGCAGTTGCCTACATTCGATCTACCTCCTGAAGTAGGGATGTTGTCCTGGCGGCCAAGCATCTTTCTACAAAGCCAGTTTACTTTAGTCACTGGCACAAACGTTTGACCTTGTGTGACACCTTCAATATAGACACATTACCGGCTAAACTATTGGATGTCTTGTTCATTTTGTCTATGGACAGGCACTTAAAGGTTCCTCCTAAATCCTTCTTGATGCATCAGTGGGACCTTACGTTGGTCCGTTCTTTTCTTGGGTGCACACCTTTTGAGCTGTTGCGCAGCTGTCTTCTACATCTCCCAACCCTGAAGGGGATTTTTTTTATTTCAATGACCTCAGCTCGTCATGTGAGTGAGCTTCAGGCTTTATCAATCCATCCACCCTACACACTACCTTTCCAGACAAATTGGTGCTGAGGACTAGGGTGACCTCTATACCAAAGGTTGGCCTTTCACATTGGACTGTCCATCACTCTTCCAACGTTGTTTGCTCCACCTGACTCCTTGAAAAAGGAAGAGAGACTCCATCATTTCAGCTCACAATCAGTCATACCAAAAACGATCAGATGAACCATCACCTCTTTGTGGGGTTCTCCAAGACGCATAAAGGCAAGGCAGTGCACAAGAATACTTTGTTTAAGTTGATAGTCCTCTGCAGTAAAATCTGTTGCGCGATGGTGAAGAAGCCACTACCAGAATGGTTGAGGAGCTCATTTGACAAAAGCAAAGGTTGCTACCACTGCTGTGGCATGCAGAGTCCCTGTCTTGAATATATGTCAGCACATAACATGGCCTTCAGTGCACACATTCGTGACGTTTTACTGCCTTGAGAGCCAGTTCCGATGAGAAAGGCGTTTTGGCCGTTGTGTCCTGCTAGACTTTTTGGTCTGAGTCCTTCCACAGGCTCACCATCGGAGGAAAATGGACTTTGGTATGTATTCTAAAGGTGAGGAATTTGCAGCTAGAAGTATCCATCAGAAGAACAAGTAACTTATCTCTGGTAACGCTCTTTCTGGTGGATACTCTAGCTAACAGCAGATTCCTCACCACCCACCTGTGTCTGATTGTGTGAATTGGACGCTTTACCATTTAAAAAGTTCCCCAATTAGAGATCTGTACACTGATTCAAATAATTGTGTGTGTGCTCCTTGTCTGAGGGTGCTGAGGTGCCCAGAAAGAAACTGACGTCAGTGCACTTCTATAATTGGCTCCAGCCATCACTTCCAGGACAGAGTGCATGATGCCGTCTACTTGTGTTCAGCGCCTTTGCTGAAAAGTCTTTCAGATCCAGTCTGGCGCCTGGGGATATTCTGAAGTTGAGGAATATGTGGTTAGAAAGAACACCTACTAGAGAGAGTGTTACTGAAGGTAAGCAATTTGTTCATATAAGTATATTTAGATAAAGATATACACACAGTCAGATTTAAACATTTAAAGCAAACATCACTCTATTGCAATAAAAGGTAATTGGACAAATTAATTTGTGTGCCTAGGTGCAGTGTTTATTATTTTTTTCTGTCGCCTCCTGGCACAATCAACAGATGTTGTGGTGGGGCACAAAGTGTGTCCAGGACAAATAGAGCTGGGGAACGGGTGTCATCTGCCCCCCACTCCCCTGTAAAGACACCACTAAAAATTGGGATTAGTTAAAATAAGGATGCATTTCATAAATCCCAGAGTCGTATCGAACGTTGGTTTCTGTTCCTACAAAATTATTTGGACACCTGTGTAACGTTTAAACCCACGTTTCTTTGCCGATGGCCCAACTGCCATTCACTGCTTCTAGAAGTCGGTCTTGGCAGGGCCAAGAAAAAGACCCTATAACAAAACTGTGAAAATCGAGGGCTTTTATTTACAGGCACACTATTATGTAAGCAATTTAAATATGAACTGCCCTCATCATCGCTAAGCTGTAATTCCTATGATTTTTTCTAACTGTAGTAAAACATATTTGACCGTGCTAATGCATTTTTGCTTTCTGCAGCTATCGCAGAACTCTCATATCCTATAAATGTGTCAAATGTAAGCCACTGGGCTTTGATTGCGATTTTGACCAACCAGTTTATTTTTGTTGATTTTCAGTCAATGTCCAGAAGGGTACCAGTGTATGAAAGCCGGAAGAAATCCCAACTATGGCTACACCAGCTTCGACTCGTTTGGCTGGGCCTTCCTGGCCTTGTTTCGTCTCATGACACAGGATTATTGGGAAAACGTGTACCAGTTAGTAAGTACTTGTGAAATCTGTATTTCTCACTGCATCTATGTTGTGTATATTTTTACTATGATATTCTCTAGGTGTTATTTATTTTATTTATTTATTTTATTTGAAAAGTTTTATATAGCGCTGGCTAGACCCGGAGGTATCAGAGCGCTTTACATGAGGAAGAACATTGTTTCAGAACACACTTACATCAGTTGCTGGAGCATAGTTACATGAGTTGCCCTTGCGGGATGTCTTTGTCTCCATTGGAACCAAATTCTGAGATGGAGATCGCCTCCTGTTCTTCGGCTCCTATGGCTTCTCCGGTTTCCTGTTCCGAATCTTCTCCGAAGAGGTCCGGAATGGAACATGTGTGTTGGCTCTGCATGTCGCGTCGTCGAGCCGGGTGTACCTAGTGATTATATCGTAAACATGTGCAAATTGGAACTCAGGGTCACATGTAGATTTTGGCCTCTAAAACAAACAAAACCACTGATAATCTAAAAAATAATTTGTGATACTCGAATGTAGCTCTACCATTTCACAACGCAGTGATTGCATTGCGTTGTGAAATGGCAGAGTTATATGTAAGTAGCAGAATTTCTTCCCCCAAATAAAAAGTTTTATGTACATTTAAAAAATACAGGCAAATTGTTGCTCTTTGAATTGATTTCTCATCTTGTGTGTTTTGCAGAAGTATTCAGCATTGGGATGATAATTTGGTTAGGCAGCTTTGTAAAATTTCACAGTGATAAATCCGATTCACACAATAACCCTTTTCATCGCTGGCAGTTATATCACATCTTCTGATGTTTGTCACTATCCGCGGTCCTCATTAAGCTGCATTTCCAATATCTACCATTCCACTTGACCAGGGTAGCTCCTCTGTCTCCAGTTTTGTGCAGTACCCCATTTTGATAGCCTTAGTCCCACAAAAGCCTTCTCGTATCTCTTCAGGCCTAAAGTTTCTGTAATAGAGGAGTTCAGTCAGGCAGTCAGTCATAAATACTTTATTCGGTAATTTAAAACCATACAATGGCGACACAGCCACAAAAAAAGTATGCAATATTAAATATAAAAAGAGAAATACATTCATGCGAAAAAGTCTAAAAACACAGAACATTTACAAAAAAACACCACTAAAACCAGGTTAACATAATTCACGTCAGAAAAAAGTCATGAGCTCGATATATGAAAGCATCCTAATAACTAAATAGCCCTTTTCGTGACTCTAAGGGCACCAGACAAAAAACTTGCAACCCCAAACCAAACCATAGGGGATGAAAGCATTTGCAAATACATCAATGCTGTTTTAACTTGTACAAATTGATTTTCTCTTACCAATGGAACAATGAAGCATTGCCTCAGTGTCTGATTAATTGCAAAACAATATAAAATATATGGTATCTTGCTGGGAGAAATTATCACAAGTGCAAGGTTTCGACTCCCCAGTTTTATGAAAACCTTTTGGAACAGCTAAGAGCCAAGATATTGAGTTAAGCCTAAATCTCGTCTGTGCGAAACAGTGATGAGGACGATTAACTATCGCCAAATATGGTTCACCTAGTGAGCCCATCGTCAGAAAAATAAATGATCTCATCAATGGTTCGGAGCTCCCTCGCCTCTCTTACTGCCATCCTAAATAGGAGTAGCAACTTCTCTAACTGTGGCAGGTGCCTTATCCACAGAGTTTTAGGATTATCTTATAACTCTGGACGACCCACACTCTCCAATTATTTCTGACATATCTCAACCAAGGGATACAAATCGCTCCCTCAGCGATCTACAGTCATCAGTCACCAGCTGATTGAGTACAAGTGCAGGATTAACCCAGAATCTGAGCCAGCGCATTACAGGAGCCAGTGCAATGAGATCTGAAAGGTACCCTACACCTAATTCTTCCTGTACCACAAAAGATTAGGTGCCTGCGGGAACCGCCAGGAGCCTTTGCCAAAAATTGTTTTCTATTACTTGGAGCTCCCTGACATCTTTATACCCCCACATGTCGCACTCATAACTTGCCGTTGGGATACATTTTTCTTGGTAGACCTTAACCAGTGCCTTCACCGGTTTGGTACTTAATCTCTTGGCAAAATACATTGTCGCAGTCACTGCTGTCATTAGGATGTTGTTTTTCAAAATCTTTTGCAGTATCTAAGTCCCCCGGTCATCGAAAAGAACACCCAGATACGAAAATGTCACAACTTTGGTAAATTCCACACCATTGGCAAAAACGTCTTTCTTGGCTATCTTACGAAATCCAATCATCATTGTATGCAATTTAGCATAGTTTTTGAAAGATCCAGTGAATCCACAAAAATCAATAAAGGCATCCAATAGACGTTGAAGACCCACTGGGGTACTTGAAATCAAAACCGCATTATCTGCGTACAATAATGTGGGGATTAATCTAGATGCCAGACTTGGAATGTCCCTACAGGTGGCTGTTAACAGAGGGCCCAGTTGATTTATATAAAGGGTAAATAACAGAGGGGCCAAGATGCACCCCTTCCTAGCCCCCTTTGAACTGAGCAAACTACCCTCCTCATTATACCTGACAGAGGCCGAGAGGTTAAAGTGAAGACTGTGTAAGAAAGCCACTAAATTATTCTCAACATCCATCTCAAAGAGAAAGGGTCAGAGCGTAGATCTATTTACCAGGTGGAAGGCTGAGGTGAAGTCCTTAAGGCCACATAAAGGCCCCCCCCCTTTGGCTATGGTGTATTTACCAACAGTCTTCTGAAGGTTGATACACTGATCAAATGTCCCTCTCCTCTGCCTAAAACCATATTGGAGGTCCCAGATTACAATAAGGGAGATGGGACGATAATATTGTGGGTCATCCCTTCTTAAATATGGGTAAGGTGATTGAATTAGACCAAAATATGGGAAAGCCTTTTTTACATGCTGCATTAAATACATGCACAAGGATGCTAGCCCAGGTTTGGGGTCGACCTTGAAAAGGTCTGCGGGGATCCCGTCCAGGCCCAGGGCTTTCCCCCCTGCGGTAGCTATGATGGCCTCCCCTTCACTAAAGGTCAGTGTTGAAATATCTTGACTCCCCTTCACTAAAGGTCAGTGTTGAAATATCTTGACCAGGCCCCCAGGGGATATCCCCCAGCACCCCTCTCCCATCGCCCCCGTTACCCCTCCAGTCACTCTGCTATATGACCCCTGAAAGTGTAAAACCCATCAACCGGGGGTGATATTATAGTTCAACCTGGAATTCCACTCCTCAAAGAAGAACTATCTGTTTACAATTTCCTAAAATTTGGCCCCGTTATGTAGGACACTCGGCTGGAATAACTCCTGCCAGCCTTGATCAATAATTTCTTTCACAATAGCCACTGATTTATATGCTCTACTACGTGCCCTTATGTTATTATCATCTCTTGGTGTTTGTTTCAAGGCAGTCAACAGGTTTCTATGTGCCCTGGAGCAATTATAATCAAACCATTTGTCCTCCCCATTTTTACAATTTCTTGTCCGGGTCATGAAATTAAACAAAATCTGCCCACATAACCTATTAAAGGCATTCAAGACCTCTGCTTCCTGCGTGACATTCTCTGAACACAAGGCAATATCCGCCCTATTCGCTAAATAGAGATTCTCTAAAAAGACCTCAGGATCATCCTGTCCCACTTAAGTCTCTGTGCCTGGTCCTTGGGGGTGATATTACGCCGGGAGAGACCTTTCCTTGCATTTCCTTCCAAATATAGCCCCAGCGCAGATCTAACAATATGGGGTTATGATCGCTGAAGTTGTTCCATTCGACCTTCATACACTGGACTAAGGAGGCAAGAGGGGCATACAAAGCATTATTTCTCTACGCTGGTCAGGGCCCCTCCACTCACGTGCAAATTTAGTAAAGGTAGCCCTTTGTCAACAGAATGGGAGGGGCGGGGTACAAATAGTGCAAGGAAAGGACCCTGGTCAGGCCTTGTTATGGGGAATCAATCAATCCTAAATTACATCTTTTGCAATCCTATGGTGCCTTAAGTTAACTACAACGCAATCCCCTTCAATACTTTCCCTTTACAACCTACCCATTCAACTCTTCTCCCCATGATTGTGAGATGACAAAATGGGGCCCATTCACTAGGGTGTGATCACAGCAATGTTTCACCTTGCACATGAGTTGTTTCCCTTGTGCCCACTTTAATAGAGGGTACACCAGTTAAAAACCCTACTAGCGGCACCAATTCAGGGAGAAGATATAACGAAGTAGTACCACCCCCCTGAGGTTTGGGCAACATGATGGGGTTTTATTAGTGCTGTTTCTTAACAATACTCTGTTGCATGATCCTCTGGTCATTGGATATAATAAAATGTGGAACACAAAGAGCCCCATCCCTGCTCCCCTGCAAGGATGGCGGCACACTTGACACAACTGACAAAGCGTTACTGCACCCTTTTGTCATCACCTGTGAACCCCTTGCTACCCATAAGTTCACTCCCTCTACACTCATACAATCATACCTGTCCATTGAGGTACAAGGAGCAGAGCCTCAGTATTGACAACTCCCTTCGAAACAGGGGCTGTGGTTTGGGTGGTAAGATAGCTTTTGTCTCACTCCCATCAAGACATGCTAATAACGGTGCCAATAGTCCTTTTATCAAAACCTCGAACTGCGGAAAAAGCTTGTCCAAGGCTATTCTGACTTGGCGAACATCACCCAGATCAAGTAAGCAACCGCCTCCTTGCGGCTTGGCATCACCTTCTTTCCTGCTCAACCCCTCTTTTTTTTTTTTACCTGGAGTTCAGCATGGGGAAAGTTAATTATGTCAGAAGAATCCTCAATTTACGTGGACTGCAAACCAGCAGGCAAAGGAATTCACCCTGGCGATGGTGGTTCATCCGCAGCATTATCACTTTGACACACCCAAATCGCTCCTGGCTATCTCAGCGAGGGAATTCTTTCCATCAATTGAATTTCTTTAGCAATTATCCCCACCAACCGGACCAGAAAGGAGTCAACAGTGGTAATTGTGTCACCTCCAGGGGCACCCGCCCCCAGCTTTCTTTTCCCCATTTGGTTATGATATGTAATAACTGTCAAGCTCAGTACCTTTCGAGCCAAGAGGGGAGTTGTGGCCTGGCCTCTTCCACATGCTGATGTGCATAGACAGGCCAGCTGTTGGCCCGGGCGCGTCCTGCGCAGACAGCCTGCAACACGCTTTTAAGCATGAGGGTGATGACCCAAATGGTAGGAGGGATTATGAGGAGTGGAGTCCCCCAGCGGTGACCAGAATTGCCACTGCTCTCCCTCTGGTAGCTTCCAAGGCTGCAAATGCGGCAAATTGAGTCCCAAGTGCAGCGGGCTGTGGTGCGCTTTTAAGTGTGAGGATAATGGCCTAGAAGATGGTAGGAGGGATTCTGGGGATTGGAGTCTCCCAGCGGACGGTGACTAGAACTGCCACAGCTCTCTCCCCGGCAGCTTCCAAGGCAGCAAATGCGGCGAGTTGAGTCTCAAGTGCAGTGGGGCTGCAGCATGCTTTTAAGCAGGAGGATGGTGGCCCAGATGGTAGGAGGGATTATGGGGATTGGAGTCCCCCAGCAGTGACCAGAACTGCCAGGGCTCTCCTCCCAGCAGATTCCCAGGCAGCAGATGCGACGAGTTGAAATAGAGGAGTTAAGATAATGTGCTATTCTACTACCTCTGCAGGACTTTCTCCACTGTTTTTTGAACGACTCAGATAATATTGCAGGCCCTTACAGTGTGGCGGCCACTAAAACATGTAGCTTAGCAGTCTCTTTGCATGTACCATAATTGCTGCCTGCTAAAGTAAACGCAATGCAAGTATTTGAATTGAATAAGCCTACATGTGGACACTATAATAGTCTACTGAAGGACCATAAGAGTAAACTGGCAGTCTTTGTCTTTGAGGAGTGCCTAATCTAGCGCCATAACTTGTAAAAGAACTTGGAAGGTGTTGCTTACATTTATCATTACTAATTTGTATAACAGATATTTACCTCCCCCCAGATAGGATGGGTGTTCTAAGTTTCACCTTAAGAGGGTTTGATTCTCAAAGTGCAGCTAGGTCATTTTGGTACGGTGTGAGGGTATGTCACATGTGTACATATCAATAAAATTGGGTGTGTAACAGCCCAAATTAATTCTGTAGGTTGACGAAGCATTTAATTTCATAACATTTTGCGCTACCAAAGCACTGTATGTTGAAATCTCCAGCCTGTCCCCCAAACTCAATTCTCTGCAGTGCTAATTAAAATAAATAGGTCAGTCAGTCAGTCAAAAATACTTTTATTCGATAAATGAATATCATAAAAAGACGTGATACAATTATACAAAAGAATATATACACAACATACAGCACAAACAATACATTTCATTTAAGAATATTTTTGAATAAATATTTATGTAAAACATGATGAAAAGTATAATAAAAAAGCTGCATTAACCAAATTGTTTATCATATCATAATTGTTCTCATGGTGTAAGCAGATAAAGTTAAAAAACGTCCTCATCCAGATTGGCTAAAATAGGTAGTGCCCTGACTCTCCTATTCCTAATTCGTATTGCAGCTACTAGGAAATTTGCAACAGAAAATATTATTCAGTGAGTATTTAGAAGTTGAAGATACAGCAGGGCTGGCCTAACCTGTATGAACCCAGCCTCCCTCAGGATAGGCAATAAAAACTTCTTCCTGATTTCGCTATAGAAATCGCAAAACATAAAAAAATGCAAGCTGTCCTGCATTGAGAAGTCATCACAATTGCAGGGACTTGCCCGGGGTCTCCAACTAGGGAAGAAGCCAAGTGAAAAATGGATTAAGTTAAAACGAAATCTAGTTAAAAGATGCCGATGGTAGGGGCGGTTCACTATAATGAGATAGAGTTCAGGTCCGGGGGAACTAACTATAGCGTAGTTTACCCTTACAGTTGGTTTCCTGATTTCTATCTCCTCTCTTTCCAAAGATAACAGGTCCATCATGGCTTTTTTCGTCTGTGAGACGTCCGTTCTTGTTATCATCTCTGGGGAAATGAAAAGCTCAGGACGTCCTATTTTCTCCAGGCTAGATTTAACATAAGCAAGCCAAGGGATCTTTCTAACATTTTGTAGCACAAGGCAGTCTTTGAGTATACTATGGTTCAGGGAAATTTCGTGATTAAGCCAGGTCTTCATCCAACACGTTAATGTAGCTGTCTTTATTAGATCCATTACGTATACCACCCCCAGCTCAGTATGGATTGAATAGGTAGGGGAGGACTGGGAGACTGTTAAAACTGATCTCAAAAATGTGTTTTCGGTCACCTGAATTCTGTATTGAGCGGAATAACCCCATAGTGAGCAGCCATACGTCGCGACTGCGAGACATTTAGCTTTGTATACCTTCATTATTGCCTCTACTGGTCTGGCCCCCAGCCTTTTTATAAAGCCCAACAGAGCCGATGTCGTTTTAGCGAATGCAATACTTCTGCTCTTGCATTGCGGGGCCCAGCTACCTCTTTCATCAAATAATACACCCAAGTAAGGGAACGTCGGCACTCTGTTAATTTCCTCATCACCACAAATAAAAGTTTTAACTCTGCTTTTCCTAGAGCACTTCCCTGCCAGCATTACATGGGACTTTTTAGTGTTAATTTTTAAGTCGAGGGACTCCATAAAATTCCCAAAGGCATCTAAGAGTCTTTGTAATCCTACACCCGTACGTGCCAGAAGAATGGCGTCATCAGCGTACAGGAGAACTGGTATAACCAGATCTCCTATACGCGGTATATCCGTAGACGCCGCCCCTAAGGCTGGCTCCAAGGCATTAATATATAAGGTAAAAAGAAGGGGGGCCAGAATGCACCCTTGTCTGACCCCCCTTTCTGATCTAAAAAGGTTAGTGCAGCGCCCCTCATTTGTGGTCCTCACAGAGGCTAAAAGACCAGTATGAAGGTCAGCTAAAAAATATACTAGGGACGGATCAAAGACCATGTTTAATAAAATCTGCCATAACTTTGACCTATTAACTAGGTCAAAGGCCGAAGAAAGGTCCATAAACCCCATGTACAATGATCCCTCTTTTGCTTTGGTGTACTTATCAATTAATTGCTGGAGAGTGAGGCATTGGTCGAGTGTACCCCTTTTTGCTCTAAATCCATACTGAGCGTTTGACAGGACCCCTCTGTCTTCCAGCCACTCCCTAAGTTTGTGTAGGATAACACGACCCAACATTTTTAAGGAGGAATCTATCAGGGAAATCGGTCTGTAACAAGAGGGATCCCGCCTGTCTCCCTTCTTAAAGACCGGGATTATTATGGATTTGAGCCAGGAGGCCAGGATGTTATTTGTGGCCAGGACATTAAATACATTTGTTAGAATTTGTGACCAGAGTTTTGGGGCCGCCATGAATAAGTCAGTTGGGACCCCGTCGGGGCCCGGGGTCTTGTTCTTAGTCATCTCCCCTAGCGCCCTTTCAACCTCTGAAACCTCAAAAGCCACCAAAGGGACCATACACTTAGAAAGAATAGGATCTGGGCCATTCTCCTTGTTTGGCAAGCTGTAAATTTCCTCAAAATGGGCTACCCAGTCATCATCTGGTATGTTACAGTCAAGTGGTGAATTCATATCATTTACGAGCAAGGGTTGATTTATCGTTGCCCAGAATTTCCCACTGTCTCTCAAGACCTCGGGTGATGTAAGTTTGGACCACGCTTCCTCCTTTAGTTCCAGTTTCCTGCTATTTATTGCCTTTTTGTATGCTGTCCTAAGTCTCGCTATTAGCTCTCTATCTTTGATGCTAGCCTTTAAAGCTTTGAGGAGGCATGTGCCTTGGTACAGCTGTTGTTAGACCACCTATTTCCGGTATTAGTGTTCCGGATTCTCCCTCCCTGTAGTCCTTGATTGATGTTAGTGCAGATGGAATTAAAGGCAGCAACCTCTGCCTCAGACTTGGACAGGACTTCCTGGAGGAAAGTTTCGGGGACAACTTTGGCCCATTTTAACCTTCTTCACTGATCTGCCAAAGTAACATCGTTCCCTCCCTTGTGGGGTACATCCTTAAAACCTAAGTGTTCCCCTGTCACCATCTCGAGAATTACAGGGTTATGGTCACTGAAAACAGAAACCACAGTCTTGTACCCAGAACCCTAGATATAATAAAAGATGTTTAAAAAATGTAGTCGATAATTGTATCTACGTCTTTCCCTTTAAACGTTGGGGGCCTGCAACCACCCTCCCCGCAACCCGACTCATAGAGGTTCCAGGTTGCCAAGAAAAATTACAATTCCTCACCCTGTTTAGAATGTTCAAAGTGGGTGGGGACAGAATATATTGGCCCCTCATGTCCTGAGTCTATGCAAAATTGATTACAGGGATGAGTATTAAAGTCCCCCATCAGTATAATCTCGAAAGTATTTAAATTTTGACTATATTCAGACAAGAATTTTTCTAATAAAGCTAGATTATAATATTGCTTATCAGTCGAATTGTAAAAATTAATTAATAACATTTTTTGGATCTCAGATACAGTCAGTTCCACTATTAAGCAATTATGACAGCCAGAGACAAGTTGTATCAATGAGCCCTTTAACTCTAAAGTAAACAGACTAATTAACCCCCCCTTGGCCCTGCCCATATTGCTATGTTCAGCCGGGATACAAAAGTGAGTCTAGCCGTCCAGAGAAAAACTATTTTGTGTATCCCAGGTCTCTTGGAGAGCTATTATATCATAAGTTTTTAAATAGGTGAGACTGGCCAGGAAACTAGCATGCCAACCTCGCAAGATGGTGCCCGAATCGGAGCAACCAGGAAGTGAGAACAAAGGCCTTTTCCACACAATCAGCCAGAGGCTGATGTAGACCGTAGGGCAAACACAGTGAGAAGCGGCACAACAGAAAGGTAAGGCCCCCCCCGAACACGGAGTCTTTTACAATGCTTAATTGCGGGGAAAAGGTGTACATGTCTATGAATGGAAAACTCGAGGGAATGTGACAGTTTACCACTGTAATATATAACCCTTCTTTATATGAGATTTACTGATGGAAACGTCACCCAGTTGTAATTTCTTTTCCCTTCCTATTTCTGTTTTTTTTTTAATAAATACTGTGAGATTTTGTTTGGGAAACTATTGATATATCTACACAAATTACCTCTCTTATATACAGAGTTCTGTCTAGATTGCGGAGTGAACAGCTTTGTTGGTTCACCCTTGGCTTCCTCTCCCCCATGAATTCCAAGCATTAGGAGCAACAGCAATAGGAAATAGTGACCACTACTTACTAAAATGCTACAATAATGTTTGAAAACATGTTTGTTCGAGGCATGTGTGCTGTAGATACACATGCTTTGCATACTCCTGCCATCTAGTGTTGGGTCCGGATGTTTTCAAGTTGTTTTTCTTCGAAGATGTCTTTCCAGTCACTTGGAAAGGTGACTCCTCCTTTCGGTGATAGTGCGCATTGTCATTGACTCCATTGTTCCGCAGGGTCAGGGTGACGTGGTTACCGAAGACCCCTTGTCCTATCAACCCACTCCCAAAAAACTCAAGGCTTTGGCACCACCTCAGCCTTCTGTCTAAGGTTGGCGCCGAGACGATGGTTCCAACGCCCGCCTTCCGGCTCGGCTCCGAAACACCCAGTCAAGACTTCCGGCTCTGGACCAAGTCGACCCAGATCTTTTTCAGAACCGAAGCTCTCCGGTTTGAAACCCAAATCCGGCTTGGAGCCAAAACCCTCAATGCCGAAAAATAAACATCCCTCGGAGCTGAAACCTTCCACATCCAAAAGTCACTCCATCTCAGCACCGAAACCATTGGCGCCAAAACCGAAAGATGTCCCTTCGGATCCAAATTTAGACATTGCTCCTCATAAATTGGATCCCAAACAAAAGAGACTTTATATTAACCCAGATACAGGACATATTCACACCAAACTGCCTCTTAAACACAAGCTTCCTGATCAGGACAGTCATTACAAGATTCCTTTAAAAAGGAAGAATGTTGGTTACCAGTCCTCATCATCCACTACCACCCTCTTCTCCAACTTTAGATCCTTTGCACATCACACCTCAGGATTCTCCTCAATCTCAGCCTGACAGGGAAGATATTGTTGAGGATGACATGCCAGTTGATCCATGGATGGATTACTGACCCTCGATTAGACAATGATAAAGACCTTTACTCTGCCATACCATCTCCACCGGATGACAATATTTCTTATCAGGAACTCATTGCCAGAGCCGCAGAATACCATGGGGTGGTAATGCACAAAGAATCCTTAGAGGAGGATTTTTTGTTTGAAACACTAGGATCTACACACAGGTCGAGCCAGACACTCCTATACTTAAAGATAAGATGAGACACGCTGACACAAATATCTTGATTCCTAGAGTCAGTCAGTCAGTCAGTTAGTCAGCCAGTCAATCCACTTTATTCGATTAATTAAAATCATAAAAGTACAAAAACAAACAACAAACAAAGACAATATTATAAATCATTTGAACATAATGTTAAAATACATAAACAATAATATAAATCGTTAGGACATAATGTTTAAAATACCTAGACAATAATACAATTCATTTTAGAGTAGTGTCTAAAAAACAATGTCACAAAATCAAATGCTTTATCCAAATTTCCAGGACCTAAAAATTGCAGCAATCATTAAATATCTTAGTTATTAAGAATTCATTGACAAATTTCTCTTTTTCCCTCGCCTCACAGCAGCTACAAGAAAGGATGCAATATTAAAGATGTCGCCTGGATTACACAGTGACTGTAAAAAGACTAGCGCTGGTCTAACCTGAGTAAAACGCCTACCTCTCAAGACAGGTATCAAAAATTTTATACGAATATTGGAATAAAAGTCACAGAACATCATAAAATTTAAAGTATCCTGGGATGAGAACTTATCGCAATGAAAGGTTTCTGCGTCAACTGGATCACACCATCCCTAATAATCCCCCAATGTGAAGTGAATCAAATTAAAGCGGAGCCTAATTAGAAGCCAGCAATGATAAGGCTTGTTTACCAATGGCAGATAGGGTTCCATATTGATAGTTGTTTTTAACAAGGAATGAGCCCTAACTAAAGGTTTACATAGCTCCTGTTTTTCTCTCCCCAACATCAAGAAATTCTTAAAATTCAATTTCACCCATGTCACATCCTCCTTCCGGAACCTAGAGTCGATAAAAAATATAAACCCTCCCCAACAGATCCTGCATTTATTAAGGGACAGTTAAAACTAGACTCACTGGTAGTGTCAAATGCTTGTAAGCAAGCTAATTCCCAAACTTCTGTGGATTTTCCTCCCCCAGATAAAGAATCCAAGCTAATAGACGCTTCAAGCTGCCAATCACTGCTGCATTGCAAACACGCAAGGCCTTTTAAAAAGATATGACAGAGTGCACTGGGATGAAATGGAGCAACTGCTCCAATATCTCACAGATGAGCATCAAGATAAAGCGCAAGACTTAGTTCAAGAAGGAAAGCTAATTTACAACTCTTCAAAAGGTGTGCTTTAGATGCTGTTGACACCGCAGCTAGAGAGGTCAACACTAGCGTCTTACTCAGAAGACATGCTTGGTTAAGGATTTCTGGGTTTAAACCAGAAGCCCAACAATTTATTTTAAATAAACCCTTTGATAAAAAACATCTTTTTGGTCCTGAGATGGATCAGACTCCTGAGAAGATGAAAAAGGACACCGAAGTGGCAAAGTCTATGGGAGAGCTCCAATGTCCTTCGAACAGAGGCTCCTTTTGTTGTTACTTTTATCGAGGAGGGTCCACAACCACATCCTCAGATCAGAATACTTCCTCTTACAAATAACAACCAGTCCTCTTCCACAAGAGGCTTTTATAGAAGAGGGTATAGGGGAAACAACAAGGGGTAAGGGCACCACACTCCGTAACTCCCCTTCCTCTCATAAGCAGTGACTTCTATCTCCCCTTCCTCTCATAAGCAGTGACTTCCCAACGCTTCCCCCGACTATTCCACACCGGTCGGGGGAAGACTTCCAGACTTTCTCCCCATTTGGCAATCTATAAGAACCGACAAATGGGTGATTGGAATTATCCATCATGGTTATTGCCTGGAGCTTACCACCAATCCTTCAAATATTCCACCTCACTCTGACAGATTGTCGCCAGTCCACTTGCACTTGCTAGACCAAGAAGTGCCATCTCTTACTAAATGAAGCCATAGAACCAGTTCCATCACAATACCAAGGTTCATGAATTTACTCTCTCTCCTTTCTGATCCCCAAAACGACTGCTCCTTAAGACCTATCCTGGATCTCAGAGAGTTAAATCAATACTTACTTTCAGAACATTTTCACATGGTAACCATTCAACAGGTACTTCCTATTTTACAGCAAGGCGATTTTATGTCTAGTCTAGACTTAAAAGATGCATATTTTTACATTCGAATTCATCCAGCTCATCGCAAATATCTCAGATTTGTGATAGCAGGCAAACATTACCAGTTCAAAGTACTCCCGTTCAGAGTGACCACTGCTCCCAGAGTATTTACCAAATGTCTGGCAGTAATCGCAGCTCACCTCAGACGGCAACATATTCATGTCTTCCCCTACCCAGACGATTGGCTTATCACAGCCAGCACTTACCAAGACTGTCTGCTACACACTCAGACCTAAATAGACCTACTTCATCAAATGGGCTTCACGGTCAATGCACATAAATCTCACCTGCATCCTTCACAGATGCAGTCTTACCTAGGAGCCACTATCAATACTCTCTAAGCTCTAGCCTCTCCAAATCTAGCCAGAATTCACAACATTCAGTCTATGATACTACAGTTTCAACCCAACCAAACATTAACAAACAGATTATTCATGCAGCTCCTGGGAATGATGGCGTCTCACATCACAATTGTACCTCATGCAAGACTTCACATACTTCCCCTACAAGAGTGCTTAGCACGTCAGTGGAATCAGTCGCAGGGTCAATTAACCGATCTAGTGTTAGACAGCCTCACCCATCGCTCTCTGCAGTTGTGGAACCCACAAAATGTATCAAATGGTCGTCCCTTCATCGACCCTATTCCACAGATTGCTCTAATGGCGGACGCATCTCTGAGTGGTTGGGTTGCCCATCTCAAAGATTACACAATCCAAAGTCTGAGAAGCGACAATCACAAAACTCTCCCCATCAACTACATAGAACTTCAAGCAGTGTTTCTAGCACTCAAAGTCTTTCAAACTCACCTCATTAGCAAAGGTGTCCTATTCTGCACAGACAAAATGACAGCGATGTACTATGTACAAAAACAAGGGGGGACACACTCTCTCCAACTGCCACGCCTCTTTCAAGCAATTTGGAGTTGGGCAATCCATCACAACATCCGGCAGAAAACCTTCCCAGGGGTAAACAATCAGATTGCTGACCTCCTCAGCAGAAATGGCAGCAAATTCACGAGTGGGAACTTCATCCCCAGATAAGCCTTCAATACTTCCAACAATGAGGATTCACACAAATAGACTTGTTTGCCACAGTCAACAACGCAAAATGCCCAAATTTTGCCTCCAGGTTCCCATTCCCCAAAGGCAATGCCCTATGTAAGATCTGCAAAAAACACAGTTGATGGACAGAATGCAGAACAATGTCATACATTCACCCCAGTACAAAGATCTGGGCCTAAATCCATCGTTTTTTTTGCACTCCACGCCACCCTAGGTCAGACACTGGCTATATGCAAATCAGCCTTGACCCTGTGCCTCATGGGAACAGTCCAGCCAGAACTACCAAGCCATGTCTTTCCTGGACCGGAATCAAGCATCCAAGGACCGGTTTCTGGCTATCAGCCTTCTTCAGCCTGGATAGCTTGACTCCAGTGATGTGGAGGGCCTGGGACTAACGTCTGAGCATACCCAGCCCACTCGGGGTGAAAATTGCAAAAAACACAGTTGATGGACAGAATGCAGAACAATGTCTTACATTCACCCCAGTATAAAGATCTGGGCCTAAATCCATCGTTTTTTTGCACTCCACACCACCCTAGGTCAGACACTGGCTATATGCAAATCAGCCTTGACCCTGTGCCTCATGGGAACAGTCCAGCCTGAACTACCAAGCCATGTCTTTCCTAGACCGGAATCAAGCATCCAAGGACCGGTTTCTGGCTATCAGCCTTCTTCAGCCTGGATAGCTTGACTCCAGTGATGTGGAGAGCCTGGGACTCACATCTGAGCATACCCAGCCCTTTTTGTACCGCTTTTGGCCGCCATAAGTGTGGCAGGGTATGCTCAGACGTGAGTCCCTTGCTCACTTTGCCACTGGATTCAAGCAAGCCGGGCTGAAGACGGCTGGAATGCCAGAAACCGGTCTTTGGAAGCTTGTTTCCGGTCCAGGGAAGACATGGCTTGGCAGTTCGGGCTGGACTGTTCCCATGAGGCACAGGGTCAGACTGATTTGCATATAGCCATGTCTGAACTGGGGTGGCAGAGTGGGCTAAAGAACGGTGATGGATTAAACCTAGATCTTTTGACTGGGTGTGAGTGTTTGATTGATTCAGATGCTCCGTCCATCACCACCTCCTTTTGTACCGCTATGTAAGATCTGGTCAGAAATATTTGGCTACACTTTTCCACCTCCCCCCTCATTCCGCGTCTGGTTTGGAAGTTAAGGCCTCCTTCATACTTATTCTAGTAGCTCCCACATGGGTCCGTTAACAATGGTACACCACCCTATTGGAACTTTCAGTAGTTCCACATCAAAAGCTGCATCTCACCTCCAGGCTCCTCACTCAGAACCATTGAGAAATCAGGGATCCAAATCCCAAAGAACTAAACCTAGCTTTCTGGCTCCTGAAGCCAGAGTTTGGTTATTTAAATCTTCCAGCAGACTGTATGTCTTTTCTAAAAGAAGCAAGAAAACCTACTACCAGAGCGTGTTCTGCAGCAAAGTGGAAACAAATTGTTGTCTAATGTAATAACAACGAAATCAATCATCTAGATGCTTCTGTACAAAACATTATCTGTTACCTATTGCACTTACAGCTAACTAGATTAGCTTATACATCTATCCGCTTGCACCTTGCAGCAGTAGCTGCTTACTTGCAGAGCAGACAGCATTTATCCCTATTCGAAGTTCCAGTATTCAAATCTTTCCTGGAAGGCTTGAAAAGGGTAATACCACCAAGAATTCCCCCTGCACCAGTGTGGAATATTAACATTATCCTTTAAAGACTTATCGGTCCACCTTTTGAACCCTTGCATAATTGTCCTTTACAGTTTATCTCATGGAAGGTAGCTTTCCTCATTACGATCACTTCATTAAGAAGTGTTGGTGAGCTACAGGTATTAACCTTAGAAGAACCCTTCTTTCAGATCCAGAAAGACAGGGTAGTTCTTCGCACAAATCCAAAATTCATTCCCAAAGTAGTTCCTGCTTTTCATATTAACCAATCAGTTGAGTTACCTGTGTTTTTTCCTCAACCTGCTTCGGTAGCAGAAGGAGCTCTTCACACGCTTGATAATAGAACTATTTGTTGCATTTACTCCACCTCACAAAGGCAATCCCATCTCTAAATCTGGTTTCTCAAGATGGATTGTTAAATAGATTCAAACTTGCTATGTGAAAACTAAAATAACTTTATCTATACTCCCTAGAGTGCATTCCACTAGCAAAACAGGGGCTACTATGGCCTTTTTAGGTCACATTCCTCTAGCTGACATATGTAAGGAAGCTACATGGCCTACACCACACACATTTACCAAACACTATTGCATAGATTTGTTAGCACACCAACAAGCTAAGCAGTACTTAAAACACTTTTTCAAACAACTGCAACATCTACAGGTTAGCCACCGCTTTGGGAGTATATTGCTTTGTAGTCTATGCATCTGTATCTACAGCACCATGCCTCAAACAGATTATGTTACTTACCCAGTAAGCATCTGTTCTTGGCATGTAGAGCTGTAGATTCACATGCACCCACCGCCTCCCCGGGCACCTATTCTTGTTGCAGTTTTATTTATAGATCCATACGCATGGACATCTCTATACTACACTTACTTACTCCATTCTGACCCTCTTCTGAAAAAACAATCTAACAATGGAATCGGAGCCCATGCACACGATCACCGAAAGGAGGAGTCACCTTACCTTGTGACTGGAAAGACTTCTTTAAAGAAAATACAACTTGCAAA
Organism: Lissotriton vulgaris; assembly: GCF_964263255.1. NCBI lineage: Eukaryota > Metazoa > Chordata > Amphibia > Caudata > Salamandridae > Lissotriton > Lissotriton vulgaris. Next base: position 1,335,510,965 of record NC_141685.1, read on the forward strand.
CATCCGGACCCCACACTAGATGGCAGGAGTATGCAAAGCATGTGAATCTACAGCTCTAGATGCCTAGAACAGATGCTTACTCGGTAAGTAACATAATCCTTTTTTAATTCGAACGGTTTTAGTAAGCTGAAAATAGTGTGATTTTAACACAGTATACCTTTTGTTGTCATCTCCTGAAACGAAAAATATTCTTGCACATCACTTTTCATTTAAAAGAAACATTTTGCCATATTTTGGGTAATTTGTCTAGTTGTTCCAAAGTAATGCAATCCGTGAGCGTCTTTTCAGTCCCTCCAACATGTGTAGAATTAATTTGGCCTAGATATAACTTTCTTTTTAAAAAAACTATGAAGGATTGGCAGCGATCTGCACCTCATGTCAAACTAATGGCTTCCTTTTTTGGAAGGGAGGGGATGTGTTAACCATTAACCCCTAAGTGATTGATAGCTTTATTTGTCATTGTACTCAGTCATACTTTTTTAATGTTGAGTGCATAAAACCGGTTATGCTCTCACTAAAATACAGATATTTTAGGGTTGCATTTCTTTATTTATTTGTTGATGAACAACTTTCTTGTTTTTTACATATCTGGTGAATTTGTAGCCCAACCAAAGTGAATCTGAAATATCTGTGATGAAAATAAGGAATTAGCTACCTAATTTTATTTAGATTTGATGGATATTTTCCTAAGTTCTGAAATGATTATTTCTTTGACGTTGAGTCGTTTTACACATGTTACCTCCACATGTTATCTCAGATGCCACCCTGACAATATGGCAGGGTCATTTCAGAGATCTGTAGCTAAACCGGCATGGTTCCAAATGGAACTATTTGATAGAGACATCTAGCCACAGATGCCTTAACTTTTGAATTCTCCTCAGGCGCCAGTCTGGATCTGGACATTTTCAGCAGTACCTCTGCAAGCCGGGGGATGGCCTTGTACGGCTCCGCGATGGTGTCGACTCTGATCATGACCTCAGTGGGCCATATAAGTCCCCTCCGGCGCACGGACATCGGTTTCTTCATTTCATCCTCGGAGGCTCCAAGCCTTGGACTTCATCATCCCAGGAAGAGCATTTGTGGGAGCCGAAGCCAGTCTGGAGGATGTCGCTGTCCAGGCCATCGAAAGGTAAGGGGCGGTTCAACTCGAGGGATTCTTGGACTTCACTGCGTGGAGACCGCATCTCCGATGGCTCTTCCTGCTCTACAGATGAGGAAGCCGTACACGACTCTGCAACGCGTCTCCCCCGGTTTTCCGGGAGCCGGGGCGTCGATGGCTCAGATGAGGAAATATTATGATTCCTTTCACCTTATCATTGGGACCCCATCTCCCTCTGGAGCGCCTCTAGGCCCCAAGGAGGTGAGTGGAGCGCCGTCGGAGGATTTGTCCATGGTAACGGTTGGGCAATCGGAGTCGATGGATCAACGCCGGTTGGCATCTGCAGTGGCCCTAAGGCGTCGGGCTTGGTTGGCATCCTCTGGCTTTTCGAAAGCTGTCCAGATAGCTTTGGCTGACATACCATTTGATGGTGGGCAACTCTTTGGGGATCAGGCAGATGTGGTGTTAAGACGCTTCCATGGAAGGAGAAGAACTACAGAGACGTAGTCCTACATTTTCTGTCACTGTGTTGCGTTGTTTGTCCCTAGGCTTGGGATATATGATTTTGTTGGACAAGGAGTAGGCTTATTAGGATGTTGTATACGTCCAGTTTCGGTTTCAGTTCAACCATGAGTTTTCCGTAACGAGCGGTGGTTATAACCTCAGTTCCATTTTCTTTTTTGTGTATTGATGTAAATGACTGAGGGAAGTTCCCTTTGTTCCCTGACCTCTGAGGATAAGCTTTCTGCTCAAGAGGCTGTCATTACAAGTGGTGACTTCCTGTATGGAAGCGGGTCAGTTGCATGCTTGTTCGAAACAGTTCAGTATGCTGGTTGCATGGCTTTCTTCTTCTGTGTTCTTTTAGAGACATATTGTTATGCCAGTTGTAGGCTGGTGTATAGTGACTCTTTGGTTCTACTCTTGGAGTAATCGGGTGCTTCAGCAAGTTGAAGCATTGCTCTGGCTCCGATATATGCTTGCATTATTTGAATGCTATTTTCTTGCTCCTTCTTCCTTAATGGCAAAGGAACAGTGTCTAGGGAAGGCGTAAATATTACCTCAACTGCAGGCAATTCCTATCCCTTCTCCATGTTGCGGTGCTGTAAATGGGCAGCCAGAGGTTTATGATGCACAGGTTGGGCCAATTTATCCCAAGACCAATTCAGCTCATGATCAGGAAGACAAGCAAGAACCGTCCATTCAGATGCCTATGTCTCTAGTGAGCAATTTGCAAAGTATATTCCAACACTATTACTGCAGATTTCCAACATCTACAACTGCGACTCCAATGCCACAAACACCAAATCCTACTCTATCTCCTCAAATTCGCACAGCACTGCTGCGGTTATCGCGCTTTTTTACTACACCTGCAATTCCTCTACCAACATTAGCAGATACACTAGCTGACCCCCAGCTGACGGTGCTCCTTCCACTGACGTAGACAGAGAAGAGGGTAAAATAAGAGTCACTTCCTCAGTTCCTCATGAGTGAGACAACTATCTCAACCAAACTCCATCCCCTCCAGCCCCATCACCAGTAGATTCCTCACTGGAGGACATCAGTGGCTTCCAAAATTTTATGGAGAGGGCAGCCAAGAGGTTTGAACTTCTGCTTATCACTAAACAAGCAGATTGTTTCCTTTATGATTTTTAAGCTCCCACCCAAAAATCTGTATCATTGATTTTATTTGGCAAGAAGGCCTCAAAGCCATGAAAAACCCAGCTACAGTTTCAGCAGTCATCCCCAGACTGGGCAAAAATTATAAGGCGTCAGATGATTTTCCATCATGTTTGATTGGCCAACTGAAACCAGACTTGGTTATATCCCAAGCGGCCCAATGTCGCTCTAAGAATCTGACCACTCAAATTTCCAGTCCTTCAGACAGAGATGGTCTTAGGCTCGACAATATCGGGAAGAGATTCTCTTCCATGCCAGCCACGACAGTTAGAGCTGCAAACTCCCTTGCATTCATAGGCTGTTACGACCCCCAAATGTGATCATATATTTCCTCATACATCGACCTACTTCCAGAAGAAGCCAAACTAGAAGCTCTTATGGTTCTGCAGGAGGGAGAAAGAATATTGATGTCTCTTCTACAGGGTTCAGAGAACTTGCCAGAGTGGCTGTACTCCGCAGACAAGGATGTTTGAAAACCACTATATTTCGCCCGGAAATACAGAGTAAAATATTGGACATGCCCTTTGATGGCAAATCACAGTTTGGCAAACACATAGATGATGCACTTCAGTCCATTAAGGTTGACACGGACACAGCAAAGTCCATGGGAAATTTTCAATTTAGGAAGCAGCATTTTCATGGAGCCAGATGCAGAGGAGCTTACTCCTTTAGAGTAGGTTACCAATCCGACAGACACCAATATCAGTCTTTCCAGACTTAGTACCATCCACAGTACTAACAACAGTACAGGCAAGCAGCAGCAGCATATAAACACTCGGCCAGAGGAAAATTGTCTTCCAGAGGTAGAGATTATAACAAAAAGCAATGACCCCTGCATGGTGCTACCTGCCCCTCCCCCCTAGTTATTACGAATGCAAATTGCGGGCAGAATTTAAAATTATCTCCACCACTGGTGCCATATAATATCCAACAGGTGGGTGCTCGATGTTATCGCCTGGGGCATACCTTCAAGTTCCCACAAACAGGACCACCCACCTTCATAAAAGCACTCCTGCTGCAAATATCCATCATGCTGAAGAAAGGAGCGATAGAAGTGATTCCAAAACCACAGAGAGGAATCAGTTTGTACTCTTGTTTCTCCTTTATCCGGAAAAGATCAGGAGATTGGCGTCCTATGCTAGACCACTGAAGATTAAACACATTTTTTAAAGAAACAATCTTTCCGCATGGTTACACTCCAGAATATACTACACCTTCTCAACCAAGGGGATCACGACAGATCTCCAGAATGCATACTTCCACATCCCAATCCACCCAAAATACCGCAAATTCTGTGCTTCATGGTAGCCGGCATTCACTACCAATTCAAGGTCCCTCCATTTAGACTAAAATCAGCATTGTGCATTTTTTGTTCAAATCTGTTTTTATTGTGAACACAGCGATAAGCCTACAACCTCATGCCGAGGCCGGCCGCGCATATGAGAGCTTATACCAACAGGGGCGGGGAAGAAGCTTTAACACAGAGCCTTGCCTACAACCCCTCGAGGGGGGCCGGCCGCGTGGCTTAAGGGTGAAATACGCAGAGGTTGGTCTCGCGCGGATGCTGTGTTGCTTCGCGAGGGAGGCGTATGGTGAATAGCTGACTGTAATGTCACAGAAATTTAAGGCCCAACAGGGCACAACTGCCTCATAGTGAGGCGAGAGCCAGGGTGGCAAGTAGGAAAAGAGAAAGAATCAGAGGGTAGCTAGCCAGAGAGTAAGGAGAGGCAGGGAGAAGGTGCAGCAGTTTCGTGTGGCGGGTCAGGGGGCAGGGTGTGAGAGGACTTGCGTAGCTGCAGCAGCGCTTGCGGGGAGAACGGTGGTCAGGGGCAAAGTCTGGCGGGGTCCGCGGGGATAAGGGCGTCTTCAAAGAGGTGCAGAGCACGGAGTCTAGGAGGCATGTGTCGCGCGTAACTGACAGAGCACAGGTGGCGCACAAGGGGCTCCCACACCGCTTTGAAGCGTGTGTCCCTCGCTTGTATCCGCGCCGTAAGCATTTCCATTGCCAGGACCTGCCAGAGACGCACAAACCAGGAAGTTATTGGCGGTGCTTCGGCCCGCTTCCAGTACAAAGCGATGAGTTGCTTAGCTGCGCCTAGCATTTGAAGCGTAAGGATCCAGTCGCTGCGCGTGAGCGCCCTAAGCTCGGGGGGTCGGACGCCAAGCAATATCGTGCTCACCTCCTCAGGTAGGGGAAAGCCCAGCACCCTTTTAATGTGGCTAAGTACCTCCTTCCAGAAGACAGCTAGGCTCAGGCACGTCCACCATATATGCACAAAGTCACCAGTCGCAGATCCACACCTCCAGCACAGCGGCGAGGTGTTAGGGAACATCTTGCTAAGCCGCAGCGGGGTATAGTACCATTGGGTGAGCAACTTGTAAGCGTTTTCCCTCTGGGGGATGCTGTGGTAGATTTTGGGGATATCACTCCACAGCCTGTTCCATTGGGAGGGCTCGATGTCTACGCCTGCTGCCAACTGCCATTGTCTCTGGTAGGGATGTGTAGGTGTCGAGGTAGGGTGCTGCAGTATGTGATATATTTGAGAAATAAGCCTCTTCAGTCCCCCTAGGGAACGTTCTAGTTTCTCAAAGGGTGTGTAGGCCCTGGTGGCCGCCTTGTACATGTCGTTACCCATAGTCCAGTGGCGTAGCTGGGCGTATTGTAGGCCGGCGGTCGAAGGTATTCCGAATTCCTCCCTGCAGTCCTTCCACGTTTTGGGCGAGCCTCTGATGAAGAGGTCCCCTATGACCCTGCAGTCTCCGTGCGTCCAGCTCTCAAATGCTCGAGTCCGGGCGGCCGGAGGGAAGTGCGGGTTGCCAGCGATTGGGGTGTGTGGGGATGGGAACGTAGTTAGACCTTTAGGCACCGCTATCCTGTCCCAGATATCCAGGACCGTTTTGGTCGGGACCGCCATGTACGCACTTCTGGAGCGCGCCACTCGCGGAAGCCAGGGTAAATCCCATATAGTACGCCCTGTGACCGCTCGGTCCATGTGTAACCAGTGCTTGTCGCTTTCACGTGCACCCCATTCCACCACGAACCGGAGGTGTGCCGCCCAGTAGTAGTGTATTAAGTTCGGGCAGGCAAGGCCGCCTCTGTCTCTCGGTTCCATAAGGACCTTCTGGGAGAACCGGGGGCGTTTTCCGCCCCAGATGAAAGACGTGAGTTCGCGCTGGAGACTCCTAATGCAATGAAGTGGGATCGGGCTAGGTAGACATTGAAAGACGTAAAGAATTCTGGGGAGAATCGACATTTTAACCGCGTTAAGGCGCCCTAGCCACGAGACCATCAGGGGTTTCCACTTCCGGAAATCTGCCAGTACCTTTTTGCGGCATTCCGTCCAGTTTACCGAGGACCAAGATTCTAAATGGGGCGTTAAGTCAAGGCCCAAGTACTTGATGTGGTTCTCCACCCATTGGTAGGGCACAGCCCCCTTTAGGAACGGGATCTCTTCCTCAGGTATGGTGAGGTTGAGCGCCCAGGATTTGGTATGGTTTATTTTAAGGCCAGATGCCCTCTCGTACAGGCAAAGCACCTCGTGAACCGCTGGGAGGGTGTCACGAGGGCGCGTAAGAGTGAGGATCAGGTCGTCTGCGAACAGCGCCACCTTGTTGTCTCGTCCCCCATGGGGTATTCCGTGGATGTTAGGAGTACGCCTTATCAGCGCCGCCAGTGGCTCTACCGCGAGAGCGAACAAGAGTGGCGAGAGCAGGCACTCGTGCCCCTGTGGATCGAGAGCGGCGGTGTTAGTGGGCCGTTGACCCTGATTCTGGCTTGTGACCCGATATAAGGAGCCATGATCCTAGCGATCATTTTGGGACCGATACCGACTTTCTGGAGAACCTCCCTCTGGAAGGCCCAGTCGACCCGATCGAAGGCCTTCTCCGCGTCGAGCGAGAGAAGACAAGCAGGGATGTCCCAGTGTCGCACCTTCCCTACCAGATGCGCCAACCTGCGCACATTATCAGCCCCCTGTCGGTCCCGAATGAACCCCACCTGGTCTGGGTTTACCAGTCCTGGCATATACAGGTCGAGTCGTTTTGCCAGTATCTTGGTATATATCTATAGATCGGTATTTAGAAGGGCGATAGGGCGGTCGGAAGCACACAGGGCGGGGTCTTTCCCTGGCTTAGGTATCAAGGCGATTTCCGCCAAACCCATAACGGGAGACGAGCCAGAGGTGTCTGAGAAGGAGCGGTACAGCCTCAGTAGATACGGGCGAAGCTGAGTCAGGAAGATGTGGTAGAAGGTCAGCGGTAGGCCATCCGGTCCCGGTGTTTTCCCGGTGGGGAGGTCTTTGACAGCCGCAGAGATCTCCTCTTCCTGTATGGGTTCTTCCAGCTCAGGCCGGCGGCAGCGGGGTCCCTTCGTAGTCAGCGAGGACGGTCGCTCGTGCCTCCACTGATGTAGCTTCCTCCGCATATAGGGAGGAATAGTAAGCAACAAAGGCATCCTGCTTGGCTCTTTCAGTAGTGGCACAGGTGCCGTCCTGCCGTTGTATATTGGCTATATGGGCTCTAGCCATTCGTGCCCGCAGTCTACCAGCCAGGAGGCGCCCTACCTTGTCCCCGCCCTCGTAATATTTTTGTTTAAGTGCCAGCAGAGAGCGCTCCGCCTTGTTGGTGCGCAGTGTTCGGAGTTGCCCCCTAAGGTTGGCAAGGGTTCTCCTAGACGCCTGAGAGGGGCACTCCCTGTCCTGGGTCTCCGCCTGTTTGATCTCGCTTGCTAAATCGTTCTCCAGTTTAAATGCCTCTCGTCTCCTTGCTACCGCCAGAGAGGTAATGTGGCCTCGGATGGTGGCCTTAAAAGGCATCCCAGACTATCGGGAAGGGCGTTTCCGAGTTGTCGTTAACGGCGAAGTACGAGTCTATGGCTTCCCGGATGCTGGCAACATCCTCCGGGTCTCGAGGGTGCTCGGAGGGAGGGGCCATCGCCGCTCCCGGGGGGCGTGAGCCAGCGTGTCTTGTAGTAGAAGTTCCACATGCGCATGATCCGACAGCGAGATATCTGAGATGGTGGCCTTCAGCGTATCTCGAGTCAGCTCAAGGGAAGTGAAGAGATAGTCGATACGGGAGTACGTCCTGTGAGAGTGCGAGTAAAAGGAGTAGTCCCGGGATCCCGGATTATGCTAGCGCCACACGTCAACGAGTCCTAGGTCCGCGATCTGTGCCCTAAGAGCAGAGGACATCGCGCCCGCGCCATTAAACGCAGCCCCCGCACGGTCCAGCTCCGGATCCCACACGAGATTGAAGTCCCCTCCCAGTATCGTATGCGGGTCGCCAGGTCTAAACTGTCTCGCAGAAGCGTTTGGAGGTATTTATCCTGCAACTGGTTGGGTGCATATACACAACCCAGGGTGAACTGCGTGCCCCCCAACTGTACCGTGGCCCGGAGGAAACGCCCATCATTACTCTTGTAGGGTTTAGTGGGTCCCCGCCTAAAGCCAGCTCTACATAAGATAGCCACCCCCGCCGTTTTAGTGTCAGCTGACGCCCAGAATTGTGTGGGATACCTAGGGTGCGCCATGCGCCTAGTGTCCCCCCGCATAAGGTGTGTCTCCTGGAGAAGGATGATGTCGGGGGAGTGGTGTAGAAGATAGCGCCATACCGGATTCCGCTTATTGGGGGAGTTAAGTCCTTTGACATTGAGCGACAGGATCTTTAGGGGAGTGGGAATGGTCGCCGTCATCGCACTAAGGGGGTTGAGGCCGCTCTATCACCCAGTGTCCACCTCCCACCGCGGGCAGGGCAGTGCCCTCCTCCCTCCACCCCCATTGCGCCGGCACCTGTGGCGTCCACCAGACCACCACACTACACGAATAGAATATTGGCCAGAAGAGGGGATAGCGCAGGCGAGAAGTAGGAAAAATAGAAAAAGTAGGAAAATGGAGAGTATGTGGAGAGAGTATAACTACAACAGGCCAACAGGGCCACAATGCAATGTCCCAGGTACCGGGCATCCTGTTCCCGAGGGTTTGGATGGTCACAGGAATGTCACTTCCTATGGGACAAAGTGGGGGGCGGTTGTCTGAAGGTGAGAATCCTGCTTGTCCCGCTGCCCGTCTGCCCCGCTGTCTCGAGCAAGTTCGGGGGCAGCGAGAACTGAGACCTCTCAAAGGTAGATGCGTCTTGTCCAGAGATTCAAATAGGCATCAGGGCTCAGTAGGGAGGATCCGGGCACCGAAGAAGAGGGACGTCGCATTCTGCCCCCTAAGTTCCACTAGGGGGGGGGGCGGAGGCACCCCGTGAAGAATGGTTGGGGCCCCCTTCATCGCTGGTAGCAGGGCAAGTCCGTTTTTAGTGTCTGGATAGCCCCGGACAACTATATGGCAGATCCAACCTCCGGGGCATGTGCCCTCCTTGCGTATAGGGCGAATGAAGTCAGAGGAGCCGCCGGGGTGCACGGATCAGCGTACTGCGTTGAAGGGGGGGACCCTTCGCCGTGGGAGATGTAGAGGACCATTACCTAGGAGAGTGTCGGCCATGTCCTTGCCAATCAGTGACTATCTGAAGTCAGGGGTTGGTCCTCCCCTTCAGTCTCAGAGGTGAGGGGCTGTGAGGCCTGTTCCTCGCGGTCGCCTTCAAGGGAGCGAATGTGCGCTATAATGTCCTGCTTGGCCTGAGAGGTGGAGCAGCTATCCACTGGGGGGGTTCGACGACGTCGGCGTACCGAGGACCAGTCTGGACGGGGAGGGGCCCTCTCCTGACGGTGAGAGCGGGAGGGGCTGCACTCTGGGGACTCCAACATGCCAAGCAGTTGGGCCGCCTCGCGATAGGACCGGATGGCCCTGCGTTTGTCCTCCCAACGAAAGATGAGGGCAAAGGGGTGTCCCCACTGGTAGGGAATGCTAAGGGCCCGCAGTCTCTCAGTAACCGGACGGAAGACTTTCCTCCTGTGGAGCGTGTTGGGGGCCAGATCTTGGAAGATCTGGATCTTGTGCCCTCCGTAGCGCAGGTCTGGTTTGTCCCTCGCCGCCTTCAGTATGGCCTCCTTCTCCGTAAAATAGTGCAGTCTGGTTACGATGTCAGGTAGGAGGCCCGACTTGTTTCCTGCCCCAAAGACTCGGTGGGCACGGTCCAGGAGCGGTGGGGAGGCGTCGTCTTTGCCCCACACCTCGTGCAGGAGTTGGGCCACATAGGCCATGGCGTCAGTCCCCTCTTCTCCGAGTGGTACACCCCGTATCCGGAGGTTATTGCGACGTCCCCTATTTTCAAGGTCCTCCTGCTTGACCTGGAGCTCGATGTTCTGTTCCTCCAGGGCCGCCACTCTCTGCCACAGCTGCTCCAGGTCTTCCGTGCGGGTGTCAACGATTTTCTCCAGGCCATCGACCCTATCGCCCAGGTTGGTCACCTCCTTACGTAGCTCCTTGACACACGAGTGGACCTCCGATCTCAGGGATCCAATTTCGGATTTCAGTTCGGTCATGAAGGAGGACATAAAAGCCTGGGTCACCGGGGGGGAGTCGGCGGGCGGCCGTGGCGTTCCTCCGGATGATGGTGGTGTGCCCGCTTTGCCCCACATGGTGGCCACCGACGTGCCCTTGGTCGTCGCCACCGGCGGGTCCGTCTTACCCCCTCTGCCACGGGTCATCGTCAGCTCCGGGTGCGAGGCACCGTCCCCTAGTGCGCCGCTCTCAGCCGCGGGTGCGGGCCTCTGTAGTCGCTACAGCAGCACGGGATTGAGTGATCCGCCACCAGTGGCCTCCTGCCCTCTCGAGTGACGTCTCTAGTGAGGATCCCCTTAGTCCAGTATGTGGGGTATAGGCCGCGTCCCCAGGGGTCTTGAGGGTGTCTCAGCGTGGGTCCGTCGTGAGTGATGAGCTCCACTCCCAATCAGAGGCGCTACACTGACCCCCTTGACATGGAATGAGGGCACCCCCGTGGGCTTGCAAGGGGCCTCCCAGCCCCCGAGCTGCTAGTGGAGGTGGAGGGGTACTCACGCGCCGCCGGGCAGTCTTCCGTCTGCATCCGGGGGGGGGGGGGGGGGGGGGGAGAAGCACACAGTCCGCCTCCGTAGCCCCCAGGCGATGTCGACCACTGCAGGGTGAGGATCCAGCACAAGGCCGCAGGTGTGGGTGGCAAAGGTGTGTTGCAGACAGGGGCAGGGCCAGCGCAGGTCCTCCCAGGCCGCAGTGTCCAGCTGTGGCGGCTCTTCCGTGCTCAGCGTCCCCCCACTAGACAGCCGCCACTCCCCAGGGCCCCGGTAGTCAGTTAGGCCAGGGCCCGGGGCCGACGGCGCCAAGCAGCGGGGTAAAAATGGCGGGCAGAATCAAGAGTCCCCACGGGCAAGGGGGAGGGCGTCCCAGCTGTTCACACTGCCTCCTAGCTGCCCACTCAATGTCAGTGGGGGACAGCGGGGGCGGGCGAGGTCCCCTCCACAGCGTCAGGACTCGCTTCTGCGGGTGGCCGACGAGGGGACAAGATGGCGGTCAGCACCGCTGTGAGGCCCACCCGCAGCAGGGCGCAGCCGTCTGCAGACGGGGGAGGGAGACACAGGGAGGGCAGCTCACCAGAGTTGTCTCGCGGCAGTCCGGGGATTCGGAGCTGGGCCTCGCAGTAGTAGGTCCGTTGGCAGCTTCTCCAGGCCTCTCTTGGTGGTTGTGCCCGGGTGGCCTCAGCGCCTCCGTGCGGGGGATGTCCCAGCACCGACAGCCGCGCTCTCTCTGCCCGTCGGACCCCCCGTCAGCAATTCGTCCCCGGGGGGGGGGGTCCGTTGTAGGCGGTTTACTGGTGTCCTCCGCCACCTCTCCGACGTCGGGGATCGGCCTCGGGAGCAGCAGGGCCAGGCGTCTTGGCGGCAGACCCGACAGCAAGATGGCGGCCAGATGTCGGTCGCAGAGTTTTCAGTGCTCCGGTTGCTCCCAGCGGGGTCTCCCACGCCCAGGACTCACTCCGAGGGTTTCAGTGCAGGCAAGGCTTGCCTCGTAGGGGGGGCCCCCCAGAAATAGCCCCCGAACTCCGCGTATTGAAGCTTATGATACAGCGGGGCGACGGAGCTCGCTCAGGACGCGTCCGCTCGTATCGCTGCCTCGGCCACGCCCCTCAGCATTGTGCATTTTAACCAAGATGTTAGCTCCATTGGCGGCCTATCTCAGACAGAGTAGAGTTCAGGTTTTTTCATACCTGTTTACTGGCTGATAAAGACACCCACACATCAGCAAGCAACAAAGGTCACTGCAACATGTCTCATTATTCAACAAACTAAGTCTCACAGTCAACCATCAGAAATCTCATTAAAATCCTACAACAACATTGACATTCTTGGGAGATCCCTGAACACAGTCCAGAACAAGGCCGTTGCCTCTGAAGACAGGCCGATAAAACTTTGCAAACTAGCACAAACAGTTTCCACAGAAAAAGTCTGTTTTTGTCCGGATCTACAATGCGCTCTTCGGAATGATTTCCTCTTGCATCCCTCTGTATCCGAATTACCGTCTACAGGTGCGCCCACTTCAAAAGGAAGTGGACCAACAATGGCTACAGGCTCAGGGTTTGTTTGAGGTCATTCAAATAACTCCAACAATGAGCAAATCCATGATTTGGTGGACACTAAATCTATCCAGAGGCCTGTCGTATATAGCACACATTCCCGGGTATGTCATAACAACATATGCGTCCCTGGAAGGTTGGGGTGCTCACCTCCAAGACCTAAAAATCAGTGGCAAATGGGGTCTCGAATAAACAAAAATTTACACCAATCAGCTGGTGATGAAAGCCATATCCTTGGCATTGAAATCTTTTCTCCCCAAGATAGCTCAGTCATCTGTGCTAATTCACACAAACAATACCACCAGCATGTTTTATATCTACATACAGGGAGGAATATGCTCACTCTTCAAGCGCAAGAAATCTGGAATCGGGCTATTCAATACCAGATAACGCTCAGATCAGAAAATGTGCCAGGAGTTTCCAGTATCCTTGCAGACTCTTTAGGTAGGACCAATCTCCCCTGCTATGAACGGGAGCTTGACCAACATATTCTGGACAACCTTTTCCATTGTTGGGACTAACAAAGCTTAAGCCTGAGATAAAAAAAATACCAGTTCATTGCAAGTTGGCATCCACAGGAGGGATGGTGGGGGAATGCGTTTTCGATGAGGTTGTCGCGAATCTCTGCTTACGCTTTTCCCCCCGATTCCATTGATCCCAGGTTTCCCAACCATCTGAAGATAGAGCCTTGCCTAGTTATCCTCATTTCTCCAAAGTGGTCCACACCGTTCTGGTTAATGAAGCTTCTGCTCCTTTCAGAACAACCTCCCATTTAGCTCAAACCGATACCAACACTGCTGACAATGAGCCAAGGCCAGGTAAGTCCTACCAACGCGTCATCACTACATTTAACGGCCTGGCTCCTGAGTTCAATGAGTTTGCCATGCTAGATATTCCTTCAGACTGCTGGGAAATACTTGCAACAGCAAGGGCGGACACCACAAACAAAACTTATAAACTCAAATGGATTTTTTTTTTGCATCTGGTGTGTTGAATCCAAAGTTAGCCCTTTCACATCCACCACCAGAGCAAATTCTCCTGTATCTACTCCACTTGGCAAGATCCGGCTTGACTTATTCCTCCATCAGAGTGCATCTGGCAGCAGTTTCCAGATTTAGAGGACTTATTTATGTTCTGGAAGAATTATAAAACAATTCCTCAAAGGCCTAGTCAGTATATTTTCTCCAGTGAGAAGACCTCTGCCATCGTAGCTCCTTAATGTAGTGGTAGGACAGCCTATGAAAACACTGTTTCAGCCCATTCGCAAAGGAGAATTAAAATACCTCACTTGGAAAACAGCACTTTTCGTAGCTCTCACATCTGCCAAGAGAGTGACTGACATTCACACATTCACCATAAAAGAACCTTTCTTTCAATTCAGATCAGACAGTGTAGTACTTCGGACCAGTCCTATGTTCATCTCAAAGGCCATTCAGACTGTCACTTGAATGAGCCAGTAATACTACAGACATTCTTCCCAAATCCTCAAACTGTTGTAGAGAAATCATTGCATTCTTTAGCCGTTAAAAGTAGTCTTAAATCTTGTTTACAAAGGACCCAACAAATCCACAAGGCAAATCACTTATTTATGTTATTTAGGGCATATGGAGACCTGAGAAAGTGTCTCCCAGTTTCTATACAGACCATTGCCAGAAAGTTTGCATCCACCATCCAATTTTGTTACAAACAAGCTGGAATACCTTTTCAAGACAAAGTAAAAGCCCATTCCACCAGAGCTATCAACACCTCCACAGCTCTTTTTGCCGGTGTGCCCATCCTGCACATCTGCCGAGCAGTAACATGGTCCAGCAGGCACACCTTTTTGCAGCATTATTACCTGGATGCAGCTGACAAGACTGGTATGGCTGTGGGGCAAGCAGTATTGCAACATCTGTTTCAGTAAGGTGAGCTTTTCATACTTTTCTTTCCCACCGGCCACTATGTATCATGCTATTGTTGTTGACTTTAGTTTACTGCTAACTATCCTGATTCAAGCATGTGAATCTATGAAAGATCCAATACTGGAGAAGAAAATTAGTTACTTACCTGTAACTGTATTTCTCCAGTATTGGTATCTTTAAGAGATACACATGCGACCCCCCCCCCCTCCTCCACTGAGAGGCACCCCTTTTATCTAAGACTAATGTAGTCCACTTGTGCTTGAAAATTTGAGGTATTCAGCCTCTCTCAGGAGTATTCTAGAGGGTACTGTCACCTGATTGGGTAAAGTTTATAGTTTTGTCCTTTTTTGGACATAGATAGGCTATAAAACCTATGGTTCGTTGTGGCCTATTGTAGTGATACACATTGCTTTATGATAGTACTGTGGGACTCCCACTATGACTACAGAGGATATTCAAGCATGTGAATCCATAAAAGATACCAATACTGGAGAACTACAGGTAAGAAACTCATTTTGGCATTGCTGACCATCCTGCCTCTCAACTCTTGTGTTATTCCTCATTCCAGCGAGTATAATATTTATTTGCAGTTCTATAAAGCATGAGCTATACACAGGGGAAGTCAGAGTACTTTACAATAAGATTGGAAACAATTATACAATTCGTTTGGTTTGAGAAAAGAATGTAAGAAAGTTAACTTGAAAAGGGATTTTGGATCAGCAGGGCTTTTACTTCTTCTTGAATACTTCAAAAGAGGGATTTTTCCATAACTCAGAAAGGACACATTTCAGCTACTAGGAGCTCTCCCAAAGAAGGACTGAGAGATGGTTCTTTGTTTCTTTAATCTCGAAGTTTCAAGGAGCATGGATTCAGACCTACATAGTGATTGGCTGCCTCGGGTGAGAGTAAGTTAATATTCCATGTACTTCGATGTGCCTTGGTCTAAGGCTTTATAGGCCATGCACACCACTTTAAAAATGCTTTTGGCTTCTATCAGGAGCCACTTGAGTCAGATAAGCACTGAAGTGATGTGTTCTGAGTGTGTCATTCCCAATGCAGCATTTAGGGTTACTGTCAGTGGAGACAGGTGAATATTAGGGACTCCTGTGAGTAGCCCCTTACCATAGTCAAGTCGTGAAGTGAAGTAACAAGGGGTTAAAACTCTGTTTTAAAATCCACTTTTGAAATGAACAGTTTGTTGTTTCTGGAACTCTCCCATTTAGGGCCTACACTAACAAGTGGATAGGTGCACTCACCCCTGTGCAGGGATGTCCAGGGTGCGACGCTAGTGTAGTCTGATTTGCATGTTTTGTTATTTTGTCCTTTATATAAAAAGGCCAGAGTTAAATGGATTGTCCAATAATATAAGAACTTGGGCCTTAGGAACTATCTCGAGGTGTTTAGAATTTTAAAATATGACACATCCTTTCTGATGGCATTCTTCCAGGTTTGTTTA
Organism: Lissotriton vulgaris; assembly: GCF_964263255.1. NCBI lineage: Eukaryota > Metazoa > Chordata > Amphibia > Caudata > Salamandridae > Lissotriton > Lissotriton vulgaris. Next base: position 1,335,526,587 of record NC_141685.1, read on the forward strand.
CTCTATGTGGTGTACTAGGAGTGCAATATCAAATCAACAGGAAAAGGGAGATGCGTTGAACCTGTCTCCCCCTTACAGACCTGAATTGTGGGACGCTTCTAGGTTTTATCTTTGGTTTTAGTCTTAAGCCCATAACTTTGTAATTACCTGACTATTTATATGTACTGCCTGTAGGTTCGCACCTTATTCTAGCACATTTTATCTGACGATTTGTTTCAAATTTTATAATTAAATTGTTTGAGATTCAATTGTGATATTTTTTGTACTTAATGTCGTTTTTAATCTCTGTTGGTCATGGAATATCTAGAATTTTGTCTTTAATTGAAATTTTTGTATTGCTTTTATGGCCGTAAGGCAGATTATAAAGTTTTCTTGACTGTTTCTGAGAAGTCAGTGCTGAGCACATTTTTTATAGCTTTGAGTAGGTTCAGGTTTTTGTCAAGTGATTCTGAGATTGTGTGAATTACATAATTGTCATTTGCGTTATTCTTGGGGTCGGGCTGTGGTATTGTCAGTTACGGAGGTTTTCTATCTTTAGAAAAATTTGTTTCAGGTGATTGAGAGACAACCAGGATTGTATGTGCTTTAGAATTTGGTCCCAATATGACTGTCTTCTTGAGACAACACTATTAGATAGCTGAATGTCATCAACATAGAGTTGATATGAGAGGTTTCAGTGTTTTTAGAATTGAAGTCAGATATTGCAAATGTATCTTAGAGAGTAGAGGAAAGAGTCGAGCCTTGTGGAACCCCTTGGACTAGAGGGGGTGAATTTCATAGAATAGAGTTTAGTTTTATATTTTCAAAGCGGTTTTCCAGATATGTGCAAAACAAATTCAGTACTGTTCCTATTATCTCTATTCTTCCCTTGAGGTTTTTTTAGTAAGATGGAGTGATTAGTCATGCTGAACGCAGTGGATGGGTTGAGACGGGTGAATACTGGGCTCTTTCTTGTCCAGAAGTAGGGTATTTTAAGCTAATTGTAGGAATGCTGTTTCAGTGCAATGGTCAACTCTAAACCCAGACTGTAGATTGCTGGGTAAGTTGTGGTGTTCCGTGCATTGCTTGTGTTGAGAAGAAATGCAGGTTTCCAGTTTTTTTTCTAGTAATGGGAGATATGAACTGGGTGAAATATGTTCATTACTTCCGGGTCTGTTCCTGGTTTCTTCAGGAGTGGGGGGACTAGCACTATTTTTAGGTAGTCTGGAACTTCAGCTAGGGTCATTGAGGTTTTATAAGCCAATGCCCATTGTGGGTGATGTGGATGCAGAGATCTTTTATTGAGGTAGAAGGGGTCGGATTAGAGAAGTGCGAGGCAGGTTTTGTGTAAGATATAGTCTTGATAAGGTTACTTATGTTAATTTCCTTCGACTCACACCAAATCATATTTTCTTTGGGGCTTGAGAGAGGTGTGGGTGTATATCTTAGCTACTTTGTAGAGATTGCTCAATGTTCTTAATCTTCTCCATGCACAGATTGGATAACTCTTCACATCTTTATTTAGAGTTGTTGACATCAGTATTTGTGGTTAAAAGGATGTGCGGTTTGATCACGTCACACAGTCTCCTGGGTCCATTTCTCCCTTGGTGTAACTGTTAGCTGAAGAAAGAACTGTTGGCCTCAAAGATGTTGATTTTGTATTTTTTTGTTCCAGATCTGAGATTGGCCAGATTTAGATTAAGCGGTCTTGCCTCCATCTTTGTTAGGCTAACCACAGTTGTCTTTTTTCTACTGTCAGGTTTTTTGTACTATTTGGAAGAGATTCCTTTATATTGCCTCTTTAGTTTTGTGGGTGATTCTTCTTCTATTATGTTGCCCAAGGTTTTGTTGTACTGATTTATCGTGTGGGTCACTGTATCCGCTTCAATTGTGAGCTGGGATTGAGACCTGCTTTTTGAGGAAAGCTCATGTCTGTTAATGTTGCTTATATCCCTGACTTATTTCTTTGTTATGTTTATTTGGCCTCTAGTTACAACCCTGTACGAGTTAAGGGAAAAGGGAAGGAGTTGTTGATCTGACCAGTCAGCCAGAAGTTGGGATTCTATTGATAAGACACCATCTTTTGCAGCCAGTAGGTTGAGCAGTAAGGTGAGAGTGGATCCTTTTACATGGGCCCGAGCTGTGCAGCAATTAATCCATTCCAAGTTCTTAGAAATATGTTTGGTTGAAATACTGGAGAGTCTGTGGGGGTCACTCTTGTGAGGTTAATGTTCCTTGCATAAATGACTTCCTGTTTGATGTACTTTTTGTTGTCCCCGAGAGGATGATAGATAAATGTGTATTTTTGAGGGATTTAATTCAGCAGTGCTAATTTCAAACCCCTTGAGCTTGTACGTGGAGTAGCTCTCAGTTTTGAAGCAATACAGTGTATAGAATTTCTGTGGATGATTGAGACACCTCCCCCTGACTATTCCTGTCGATTTAGTCATTTTATTAGGCTGTTAGGTGGGACCAGTATGTAGATCAGAAGTTCAGAGGATTAATTTAACCAGGTTTTAATGAGAAACAGGAAATGTTAGGATTGGATAGACTCTGAAGTGTTTTGCAGATGATCTGCAGTTATGTGGCATGTATTTCAGTGTGGAGTATAGTGGTAGCTGGAGGCAGTATCGGAACAGAGATGCGATTACTAGGATATAACTTTTTTTTCAGTCTTTAACGTTGTGAGGCTTGTGGATTTTAGATCTTGGGATAGTGATGTATATCTGCAAGAGACTTCTAGCCACATATTTCTTACCGAACAATTTCTCCAGGCATCAGACTGGATCTGGAAGATTTTTCATGAGCAATACCCCTGCGCTCCGGTAGGTGGGAACTATGAGCTCTCCTTGCGTCGTCAGCACTGGAAGTGATGTGAGTGGCACCTACATAGGTGCCACCTAGACACACTGACGCCAGTTCATTTCTTTCCATGCCAGCCAGCGCTGATCCAGATAAGAGCTACCCCTCTGTCATTTTTTTACTGGATGCTTTGGACGTTTTGTCACGAGTTTTCCTCCTGGTGTGGGTAGGATATGTCATACAGAAAGACAGTTTGTAAGCCCTGCAGAGCCGGTCACTGACCGTTGGCAGTGATGGACCCACATCTCATCTGCCTGTGGTGTCTTGAGCACGACCACGACACAAATTCGTGCTCCGGTTGCTGGGCCATGAACTCAAAGGCTTTGAGGGAGCTGTCCCTGAAGCTCAAGGTGGCCTGGCGTGAGACTCTGCGAAAATAGAGGTCCCTGTCGAGGGGAAGGTCCTGTAACCGTTTCCGGTGCCCAAAGGCATCTTCTCACTCCAAGTCCTCAGGACTTTCAGGTAAGAGGCACAAGAAGAAGAGTAAAAAGTTGAAGCCTTCTTTGACTTCTACTTGGCTGATGAGATGAGAGAGCGACCAGTACTCGAGACCTGTTTCTATGGAGGCGGAGCCGAAGCCTGGGTCTGCTCTAAGCCTCCCCGATTTTCCGGGAGCCAGAGCAACCCCTGCCCAACTCAAATAATTTTATGATACCATGCTCCTCATATTTGCGCGGTCCAAACCCTGCGACGAGCGTACGGGCCCCGTGGGGTCAGAGTGGGCCCTATCTCGTTCTTCGCCGGCAGCTCTTACAGGCCCCCAGGGATCCATTCTGGGATCTGGACCGATGATGGTCGTACCAACTCGACGTTCCCCAATGCCGGTCCCAATGCTCCCAGCACCCACCATCCCCATTGTGATCCCCAACACGGAGGCAGAGGGGCGTCGCCCGACGCCGGCAGGACCTTTATTCTTAGACAGCAGCCTGATCCCTATTCCTGTGGGCTTGGACTCAGAGGTTGCTGGACCCTGATGAAGAATACCAGCCATACGAAGAGAACCCTATGGACTGGGCCGAGGAACTGGGTGACACAAGTGGAGTGGATACTTCTCCAGATCCTGGCATGCTTTCTCCCCCCCACCATGACTATGGAGGCGGGCGCCTCACATAAAATGCTTTTGCAAAGGGTGAGTGAGGTCGTTGACCTTCAGTTGCCTTTGTGGCAGGCAAGACCAACATCTTGACGGAGGTGCTGCAAAAGGAGTCTCCTCATCCGAACCCTTACTCCCATTCAATGAGGGCCTCACTGATGTCCTGTTGGGAACCTCGTCCAAACCCATCACAGGGGCTCCTGTGAAAGGGACGATTTCCCGCTGCCATCGCCCTACCTCAGGAGACCCAAACGTGCTCACCCAACACCCTACCCCAGAGAGTTTGGTGGTCCAAGCCTCAACTTCCCAAAGCACATTCACTGCCGCTCCACCGGACAAGGAATCCAAGAGGCAGGACTCTATGGGGAAGCTAATGTTTTCTTCTGCCAGCCTAGCATTGCGGTCTGTAAACACTGCATGCCTTTTTGACCACAACCCCCATACTCTGTGGGAAACAATTGTGTATTGCTGCCACAGGTCCTGGAGGAGGCACGGGCCATCATCTCCCAGGCTGTTGCCGATGGGAGAGATGCAGCAAAGTTCACAATTCACTGTGGATTGGACATCATCAACTCACTGGGCAGAGCAGTTTAATAGACAGTGCCCCTAGCCACGCCTGGTTGAGGATAGCTTGCTTTTAGCAATATGTCCAAACTTCCCTTATGGACATACCCTTTGATGGCACCCGTTTTTTTTGGAGACAAGGCAGATTCGGCGCTGGAGCGCTTTAAGGATTTGTGGCCCACGGTCAAGTTCTTGGGTGCCTCGGCTGCCCGCATCACCCCAATCTGCCATCCACAGCTACAGAAGGGGCTTCTAACCGTGCCAATATCCTCCTAACCACCAAGCCGGGCATGCTCCCCAGCATCTACGTGGACAAGGGCATGGTACCCACAGACCTCGTGGGATGGGTTTGCCAGTGGTCTGGTCCATCCGCCCTCCTTCTTCGCGCCGCTACAGCCCTCCTAATCTGCTCCTTTATGATCATGGGAATCCATTTGGCTGCAGGATTCACCATCACTTGCCCCACTGGCTGTCCATAGCATCGCACAGATGGGTCTTGCAGATCGTCCGAAGGGGCTACTACCTCCCCTTCAAGTCTATACCTCCCTCAGTGCCTCCCTCTCATGGCTGCCTGACGAAGGATCATCTATCCTTAGTCTGCAAGGAAGTCATGGCTGTCTTAGCCAAGAGAGCCATGGACAGGGTTCCAGTGTCAGAAGTAGGCTGTGGTTGATGTTCTCTCTGCATACTGGTCCCCAAAAGGACAAGGGCCTTCATCCTACCCTCGATTTACAAACCCTCAACTTCTGCCTCAAAAAAGAGAAATTCAAGATGCTCACGCTATTACAGGTCTAGTCTGCCCTGGACCCTGGAACCTGGATGGTAGTGTTGGACTTTCAGGACTTCTATTTCCACATTCCCCTCCTGCCTGCTCACTGGCACTATCTACGGTTTACGGTAGGCCACTAAATTTTTTAATCCACTGTGCTACCCTTTGGCATTACCAGTGCCCCTCAGGTGTTCACCAAGGTGATGGCGGTGGTTGCAGCTTATCTGTGGAGGTCCGGGGTGCCAGACTTCCCCTATTTCGAAGTCTGGCTGTTGAAGGAATGCTTGCCCAGGTTGTCGTCTCCCACCTCCAGACCACGGCGAACCTCCTGCACTTGCTGGGGTTCACTATCTAGGTGCCAAAGTCACACCTGACACCGTCCCAGGCGCTTCCTTTCATCTGAGCTGTTCTGGACTCAGTGAAGTACTGGGATTATCTTCCTGAGTGGTGAGTTCAGGATATTCAGGCTATGATACTGATGTGTCAGCCTCTATCCTGGATTTCGGCGAGGCAGACCCATAGACTGTTGGGACTCATGGCCTCCTGCATCCTACTTGTGACACATGCCTGATGTCATATGCGGGCTATACAGTGGGACTTGAAGGTCAATGTTCACAGCATCAGGGGAACCTCTCTTACATGGTCCAGATGTCAGAGGGAACTGCAAAGGACCTGCAGTGGTGGCATACAAAGCAAGATTGGGTCAGCAGCATACCTCTCCCTTCCCCAACCAGAGCTGACAGTGATGACAGATGTGTCACTCCGGGATGGTGTGGACATCTGGGAGAAGTGGAGATCAGAAGACTCTGGTCTCCCGAGGAATCTGGACACCACATCAACCTTCTGTGCGATCCAACTGTCATTGAAAGCCCTCCTGCCCTCCATCAACGGAAGACTAGTGCAGGTGTTCAGACAACATCACCGCCATGCAGTACTGCAACAAACAGGGCAGAGTGGGGTCAAGGACCCTTTGTCATGAGGCCTTGCGCATCTGAACATGGCTGGAACAGCAGGGCAAATCCCTGGTGGTTCCCCACCTGACTGGTTCCCTGAACGCCAGAGCGGACAAACTTAGCCGTCCTTGCCTAGCAGATCATGAATGGTGTCTCCACCCAGAGGTGGCGCAAGTGAGGAGGGCTTTGGTTAGATCTGTTTGCCTCCGAGAATGCGCAATGTCAGCAGTTTTGCGCGTTGGAGTTTCCAAGGCGGCTCTCTCTCAGTGACCGTTTTTGTCTCAAGTGGAGCTCAGGCCTTCTGTACGCCTTTCTTCCCATACCATTCCTGCCCGAGTTCTCATGAAGATCAAAAAATGACCAGATCCAAGTCATTCTAGTGACTCTGGACTGGGCACAGAGGGGCAGATGTATCTTCATTGCAGTTTGCCTAGAGGCCCATAGGAATGAATGGGAAGACATTCGCAATTTGCGAGTACCCAATAGGTACTCACAAATTGCGTATGCAATTTCAAGGGTGCAAGTGTTCCAAAAGGACACCCTGTTGCACCCCTGAAATATGCATGTGTGCACATGTGGCGCACATACAAGCCCTAAGGGCATGAGAATTGGCCTGTTTACAAACGGGAAAAAGGCTTAATACATCTGGTCCAGAAAGTCTGGTATCCAGAGCTTCTGAACAAGAGCATTCATCCTCTGATCAGGCTGCCCGTTTAGGAGGATCTTCTGTCGCAAAATCAGAGAATGGTCCTCTACCGTAGCCTGCTCACTCTCTGCCTTCTTGCGTGGAGATTGAGCTCCGTCAGTTGACAGCTTTCGACCTTCCTCCTGAAATCTTTAATGCAATTTTGCCAGCCTGGTTTTCCTCTACCAAGATGGTATACTCCTGCCGTTGGCACAAAATTGTGACATAGTGTGCAGAAAAAAACACCGATCCCCTTTCTGCCACCCTTCTTGAAGTCTTACTCTTCATTCTTTCCCTTGCCCAGCAGGGCTCTGCTCTGGGTAATTTTAAGGAATATCTCCTCTTTCTGCCTTCTTGCGGCTGCCTGACCAACCCTCCTTATTTAAATCCCCTATTTTACATAGGTTTTTGAAGGGTCTCGTCCACGTTTACCCCTTCACCATTCATTATGCCTCAATGGGATCTAAGTTTAGTTCTCACTTTTTTGATGTGTGCTGCTTTCAAGACTCTCGACAACTGTCCCCTAAGGCTTTTCAAATTAAAAATAGCTTTCTTGGTGGCCATTACATCTGCCCCGTAGAGTGAGTGAGCTGCTAGCCTTATCATCTAAGCCACCTTAACTCTCAATATATCCTGACAAAGTGGTGCTTTGTACAAGGGCCTCCTTTCTGCCGAAAGTGATCACCCCATTTCAGGTAGGCCAGTCCATAACCCTGCCTACCTTCTATGCTCCTCCACATCCCTCTAAAGAAGAGGAGTGACTCCCTTGTCTGGACCCAAAAAGATCGTAGTAGTTCTACCTTGACTGCACCTGAAAGTTTTGGGTGGATGACTGACTCTTCTTGGGGTATGTTGGTTCGAAGAAGGGTTGGGCAGTGCAGAAGCAAACCATCTCTCGCTGGGTTGTGCTGTGCATCAAAATCTGCTATGCATTGGCCAAAAAAACAACCTCCGGAAGGCTTGCAAGCTGATTACACCAGAGCTACAGCTGCGACCACTGCTTTAGCATGCCAAATTCCGGTCCTGGACATCTGTCAGGCAGCAACAAGGGCTTCACTGCACGCGTTCACCAAACATTACTGTCTAGATAGTCAGGTCAGTAGGGATGGGCAAATCGCCCATTTGGTCCTGCAAGACTTCCTTGTGTGAAATTGGTCCGCAGACCCACCACTGGGGATGGTATTGCTTGAGTATCTATTCTATGATAAGGATTCTGTGGCTGGAAGTCTCTATCAGAGGAGTTGCGGATCCATCACTGACATCGGTTGGTGACAGGCTCCGCAGGGCTTAAAACTTGTCTTTCTGTACGCACACCAGGAGGAAAACAAAAACTCTTGACAAAATGACAAAAAAATATAGTAAAAAAAATGACCGAGGGATAGCTCTTCTGCAGATCAGATCAGCGCTGGCTGGTGTGGAAAGAAAGAACTGACAACACGCCTAGGTGGCACCTATATAGGTTCTGCAGATGTCACTTCCGGAGCGGACGCCTACGACAATGGCGGAGCTGAACAACATCACCTACCTGTGTGCAGGGGTACCGTGCTCAAAAAATCTTCTAGATCCAGTCTTAACAACTGGGTAGATTCTAGGGAAAGGAATCTGCAGCTAGATATTGTGCCTACCAGATAAGGCATTACGGAAGGTAAGGAACTTGTTCTTCTTTGCAGTGTAGTTTGTCTCAGATTTTAGAGGGATGTGTGCCAGGGGAAAAGATCCTGTGGTAAGGTTTTCTGGTGTGGGTGTAGAAGGGATTTTAGCAGGGGATATGTACTCTCCAAGGGGTGGGGTAGGAGAGAGTTGGGAGTATTTATCAATTGTGTTGTTTCAGTTGAAGGGCTGGGTGGAGGTTTTGGTTGAGTGGGCCCACTGTTAGTTGCCTGGAAAGCAACAATTTCGGATATAGGTTTAGTGTGGAGATTAACCCCTTTTCTGAATGGAGAGCAAGTCAACATGTTTGGAGAGAGGGGTCACTTCTGTAATTGTCGATAATGGGACAAGTGGGATAACTTGAGCTCACAACAGCTGCACAGGGTGATTCCTGATAGTCGGGAGTGTTGTGTTCTGGGTTGGCTAATCATTTGTAGCTTTGTGATATTTGGAAGAGAACGCATGAAACACTATAGCTAGTCGGTTTGAGATTTTGGGTTCTAATGTGATATTTTGGTACACCCCTATACACTGAGGTCTTGTTTTCCTGCGCATAGTTCTGTGTATGTGCAGAATCCCTGCAACAAGACCTGACTATTGATTTTTTTAGAGCTAGGGAGGTGGGTGACGGCTGGTCTTCTGGGAGTCACAGCAAAGAGGAAGGTGCACCCTTCCGTGGAGTGGGTTAAGAGATAGGTAGTTAAAAGGCGAAGGTATCCCTTTCTGGAAGCAGTTGGGGAGATGAGTAGCAGATAATAGGCTATGTGATAGTTTTGTGGCCCTAAGACTAAACAGTGTTGCTAAATGGTGATCAAATGTTCTCAGATTGGAATCTGAGGATTGGTTCATGACGGTACTATTGTTAGACCTGTCTGTCAGCTTTAGGGTGGTTATCCCCTAGACATTTTGCATTTTTCCCTCCATTTTTGCTGGAATAATTTGATGTTGGGCTTAAGACTCTGTATACTTTACCACTGCTAACCAGTGTTTAAGTGCTTGTGCTCACTGCCCTAAACCTGGAGAAATTGGCTTACACTTGATTGACATATTTAATTTACTTATAAGCTCCTTGTAGTGTGTAATGCCATATACTCAGGGCCTATAAATCAAATGGTGTCAGTGGGCCTAAAGCACCTATTGTGCCAGTCACGTAATTAGCCCCATAAAACATGTCTTAGGCATGCCATTGATGCCTGAATGCAGTTTAAAACAGCCAACTTGACTTGGCAATATAAACCCCTTGTCAAGCCTTAAACCCTCCTTTTATTGCATATAGCTCCTAGGTAACCCAATAGGGCTGGTTGCATTGTAGCTAAAAGTTGGACATGTACTTTTAAGTTTTACATGTCCTAGTACTGAAACACTTCTAAATTGTTTTTCTCTACTGTGAGGCCTTCCTTTCCCAGAAGATACCTTATTATATTTAGTAGGTTCTAGCGTTTGATTGGAAACAGATGAGCATTTCATGTTTGGTATCTGACATGTAGTTAAAAATCGAAATTTGCCTAGCTTATGTAACGGTAAGTTTCAATTCTATTAAGGACACGGAGGCGAGGATTATGCTATATCTTCCTCCGCTTTATTAACATAAAGACTCCACAGCAGCTTAGGAAAAGATATATAACAGTGAACAAAAATGCTTTAAGGCCTAAAGCATTTGACGGAACGTTCAACAGATCAAAAACAACAACTCCCAAGAGTCTCTTTGTATATTGGCAGTCCATAGTCCTTCCACTCTGTCCATCACCGCTATAAGCCCGGCCTTCTCTTCCTCTTCCTCCTCTTTCTTCGCGCAGATCACGCCTATACCTCATTGATCCTGCTTAGCACCCTCGTTGCCTGTCGAAAAAAGGGAACAGCGTAAGCGAGGTGACCCAGGAATGCAACAATAAGGCGAGGAGCATTCAGTGACTAATACAGTACAGACAATGTAAAGGAAAACGCTTTACTTACTGCCATACGGGTGGGTAGAGACACCACTTGTGTAGCCTGGGTGGGATAATCCTCGCCTCCGTGTCCTTAATAGAATTGAAACTTACCGTTACATAAGCTAGGCAAATTTCGATTCTATGTCAGGACCGGAGGCTTCAGATTATGCTAGTTCAAAGCTTACTTACCACCAACTGGGCCAAATCCACCACAGGCTTAAAATAAAACCTCTTAAAGGTGGAATCCGAGGACCAATCCGCAGCTCGCATTAGATCCTCCAAGCGAGCACCCACCGAGAACGCCTTAGAGGCCATGGCCCCTCTGGCAGAGTGTGCTCCAAAGAGAGTCGTATTGATGCCTGCTTCTTGCATGACCCACCGCACCCACCGAGCAATAGTGGGGGAGGAGACAGCTTTGTGTGGCTTCCGCAGGGCAATCAACAACTGACGTTCGCCCGGGGGGCGCAATTCCAAGGTCAGGTCTTCATATGCTTTGAGGCATTGCACAACACACAACTTAGGAGTGTCTAGAAAAGCTGGATAGGAAATGGATCGTGACGACGTTTTCGTGCGCCGGCCCACGGTAAAAGTGACCCCATCCGGGGAAAAAATGCGTGCAGATATATCCAGCGCGCGCACGTCAGAGACGCGTCTACAAGAAATCAAACATAACAACATGGCCAACTTTGCCGAAAGTTCCTTAAGAGACAGATAGGAATTGGCCGGCCAGGACAGGAACAAGTTCAGAACCAAATTGACGTCCCAAAGGACGGAGTACCTGGGTTCAGGGGGCAACGTGAGACGAATAGCTCGCAGAAGCCGACAAACAAAAGGATGTTCCCCAACCGGGTGGCCATCGATGTTGTCATGGCCTGCCGAAATCGCCGATCGAATAGCATTGATTGTTCTATAGGCCAAGCCCTTGTCGGCTAGGTGAGCCAGGAAATTCAGCACGGGAACGAGGCCCGCGACCAAGGGATCCAAATCCCGTCGTAGACACCAACGCATCCACTTAAGCCAAGCGGATCTGTAGCGCTTCGTCGTACTATCGGCCCATGCCTTGGAGAGCAAGTGCTCAGCATACCCCGAAAGGCCTGGGAGCGACCAGCGTCTCCTGAGAGCCTCCATGCCACGAGGCGGAGAGAGCTCTGCGTGATGAGAGGATGCGGCCCCTGATCCGGATTTGTCAGGAGCAGAGGAAACAGGGGGAGTAGGATTTGAAAATCCCAAGAAAGTTCCAGAAGAACCGGAAACCTCACTTGAGACCTCCAGAGCGGCGTAACCAACACCAACTCCGCTCCCTGGCGGCGTATTTGGGCCGCCGTCCGCACTATCATGGAGAACGGGGGAAACGCAAACGGTCTTTCCCGACTCCAGTCCTGTAGAAAGGCGTCCGTGGCTTCCGCCAGAGGGTCCGGCCTCCAGCTGAAAAAACGCGGCAGCTGAGGGTCGAGACGGGACGCAAACAGGTCCACCGAAAAGGGACCCCAGAGAGTTGGCAACCACCGGAAGACCTCCGGATCCAGTTTCCACTGACTGGCATCCCTGAGGTGCCTGGAGTGCCAATCCGCTACCTGGTTGGCCTGACCCGGTAGATACTCCGCCGTCACCGCAATGTGACGCGACAGGCAATAGTCCCAGAAGTCCTTCGCCAAATCCGCCAAAGCGCGGGAACAAGGACCCCCTAGATGGTTCACATAACGAACCGCCGAAACATTGTCCATCCGTAGAAGGACACAGGCTTTGACCGAATCCTTGGTCCAGCAATGGACTGCGAAGGAGCCCGCCAGGAGCTCCAAACAGTTGATATGCAACCGTTGTTCTTCTGAAGACCAGGCGCCGCCGGTGGAGAAATCCCCGCACCGGGCGCCCCAGCCCGACCTGCTGGCATCGGACTCTATGACTAGATCCGGGGCCGATCCGAAGATCGCCCGACCATTCCATGCCTCCATGTGAGACAGCCACCAAGACATTTCCTCCTTCACTTCTTCCGTGAGAGGAACCCACTGATCGTAGCTCATCCCACGACGTAGGTGTTGCGCTTTCAGACGTTGGAGCGCCCTGTAATGCAGGGGCCCCGGAAAAATCGCTTTGATGGAGGATGACAGAAGTCCCACCACCTTGGCGATATGGCGCAGAGAAGTGCGATCTTTGGCGATCGTCTGCCGAAGCAGGTGTCGTATTTTCGCGACTTTCCGACTCGGCAGGCTCAAGACAGCCTGCACCGAGTCCACCACGAAACCCAGGAAGACAATCTTCTGAGTGGGGACCAAAACCGATTTGGAGCCGTTGATTACGAACCCCAGTTTCTGACGGAGGTGCACGGCCTGCCGAAGCTGGCCCGCCAACACCTCCGGGCACTGCCCCATGAGGAGAATGTCGTCTAAGTACACCAACATCCGGACCCCTTGACTTCTGAGAAACTCCACTACCCGGTGGAGTACTTTCGTGAAGCACCAGGGGGCCGACGACAGACCGAACGGCAGTGCGGTGAACTCGAACACCCTGTCGTTCCATATAAACTGAAGGAAACGACGATGCGGGGGATGGATGGGGACGAACAAATAGGCATCCTTGAGATCCAGTCTCACCATCCAATCCCGAGGGAGGAGTACGTCTCGAAGGAGGTGGATACCCTCCATCTTGAAATGTCGATAGATCAACCACCCGTTGAATTCTTTGAGATTGATCACAGGTCTTTTGCCCCCATCTGTCTTGTCCACTAAGAAGACATTGCTGAGGAAACCGTTGGGATGGCGCGTTGATAGGCGGATGGCCCCTTTGCGGAGCAGTTCCGAGACCTCCCCGTCTATCAACCGCGCGTCTGACTCTGAAAACACCATTGGACGTGGGGGCACCGCTTGCGTGGGCTGGTCGTAGAACTCTATGTGGAACCCACGTACGGTTTGCAAGACCCAAGCGTCGGCAGTGAGCAACTCCCACTCCCCGTAAAAGGTTGTCAACCTCCCTCCAATTGGAACTTGATCCAAACAAAGTACACTTACCGGAGGCATTTCCTTGTCCAGAGTTCTTCCTGAACCCTCTGCCGCCGAAGCGCTGCCCTCTGGTGGGGTAGAAGTTGTTAAAGTTGGCTGAGGTCTGGTACTGGCCTCTGCCGGAGCCTTGTCCTTTATTGGTGGCTTGCTGGCCACGGCCGGTCGCGCGGCCCCTACCGCGACCGGCCCCTCCGGAGAAACGTTGGTGAAACACCCGTTTAATGCTGGACTGAGCCTTGTCCAGCGATGTGAACGTGTTCACGAATTTGCCCAGCTCCCTGATAAAGGGCTCGCCAAAGAGGCCTCCCTGGGCTACTGCACCCGCCTCCGACGAGGCCAGATCCCCCAACTTTGGATCCAATTTAATCAAGAGCGAACGCCGTCGTTCAGTAGACAGGGCGCAGTTGGCGTTGCCTAGGAACACGATCACCCTTTGGGCCCAATTAGAAAGCACCTCCGGTGAAATGACGGTGCCATTTGCCTTCGCCTCCTCCGCCATATCGAGGATCTTCGTGGCAGGCCCTACTGCATCCAACAGTTTGTCCTGGCAGGACCGCCAGGACCGATCGATACCCTTCCTGGGGTCTTTCATAAATTTCGCCAAGAAGGTGGCCATTTTGGTGTCCAGCTCAGGGGTCATGGCCACCTTACCCTCCAAAGTGGGTCTAGGGCACTCCCCACGCAGGCAACCCCTTGCCTCCTTCTCCAGCGGCTTGCGCAGCCTGCCCGCTACAAATTTCGCCACCGTCTCCCCCGGTGTCCAAGCCGCGGAGCGCGGGTGGACGATCTCGTCCGGGTCCAGCATGCCCGACTCATCCCGTGGCATTTCCTTGGCCGAGGACGACGGGAGCCAAGAATGGGTCGACTCCCCGTCGTCATCAGTGTCCGGAGAGTCATATACAGGAGAAGCGGGGGCCGTCGACACGTCCCCTGAAGCACCCGGATCCGCCAAGGGGGAAGGGGGCACCGCCGTTGCCTTCGCCAAAAAAGCATCCCGGAGACGCTCAAACGCGCCCCTGTCCACTCCTTGGGCCTCCGAGGACGGGCCTTCCCTGCAGGGCTTCTTCGGTGCGGGCGGCAATCCGCCGGATGTCCCCGGGAGTTCGGGGGCCGGAGTCACATGCGCGGACGCAAGTTTTGCGCATTCCTCCACGATGCGGGCGGAGAGGCGGTCCTCCATAGGCCCTACCACCTCCGTCACGCAGCGGTAAATGGAATTATCCACCGCCTGGTAGAACTCGTCGTCCTGTAGGTAGGAGTAGGGTTCTTCCTCGTACTCTCCTTCCATTTCGAAGCACAGGAGTAACTCCAAAGGCACCCAGAAGGGCGTTAATCGAGACAATTCTCGGATATGGGCAGACCAACTGACTGCGATCACTTTGTGGGCCAACGGACGTGGCAGGTAGGGCTGCACCAACCCCCCAGCGCGCAGACTCTCCTCGCCGGGACCGAGTCTCCGCACCCCTCAAGCGCGCCAAGCCACACACAGTTAATGAGGTGCACAAAATTCACCCGAAGGTGTTTTACGCGGTCAGCGCCGCAATACAGACCCCAATGGGGCGTCAGAAACAGGGAAATACAGACCCGGATCACCAGGTGTCAGAGGGGTACGCAAGGGCTGGCTCCTGCGCAGGCAGACTCCACGGCGCGGCCCCTGTAACTGCGGAGGCGTGCCGAGGAGTCGGCGAGACGCGAGGGCGCCCCCTGGCGGCTTACTTACTCACCGCACACAAATGGGAAAGAAAGATCGCGTAGGAATGATAGAACGTTCCCGCGACCGGGGACTCTGTAATGGAAAAAAAACCATGGGGTGAGTCCCCAACGATCGTACATACAATACAACCAGTAAACTCATAAAGGAAACATGAAAAGCACTTATCTGGCTGCGGGAGCAGCGAAGAAAGAGGAGGAAGAGGAAGAGAAGGCCGGGTTTATAGCGGTGATGGACAGAGTGGAAGGACTATGGACTGCCAATATACAAAGAGACTCTTGGGAGTTGTTGTTTTTGATCTGTTGAACGTTCCGTCAAATGCTTTAGGCCTTAAAGCATTTTTGTTCACTGTTATATATCTTTTCCTAAGCTGCTGTGGAGTCTTTATGTTAATAAAGCGGAGGAAGATATAGCATAATCTGAAGCCACCGGTCCTGACATAGAATCCTCTTTAAGGATAAATTCTGTTTTTTAAAGTATATTCTTGAAAGTGCCACATTTCGAAAGTTGGCATTTTCCTGCTCTCTGACACTTGGTGCCTGCAGCATGACTGGGTGCAGTTGGCAATTAGACTTTGTGAATTACTTCCAGACAGTCACACAATAGAGGGATTAGGTGTGTTGCAATGGGCTATCTGTTGGAAGGATGGGGGGGCTTATCTGAGCGCAGACCCCCTTGCTACTGAATAGGCTGCGCTCTGGCTTCACACAAAGGGCTTGTCACCAGCTTGTCAGCCAGTTTGGAGCCAGGGTAGGGGAGTCAGGAAATCTCAAGCACTTAAAAGAGAAACTTATAGAAACTTATCCTACTTCAGAGAAGGCACCAGGTATAAACAAAGGGTCCTTAGACCCACTCTTCTGTACTCCACAAAATTGCTTTTCTGCACTTGGAAGGACTACTTTTCTGCATGGAGTCTACCTTGAACCCTCAGAGGTCTGCCCTACTGCTTGAGCCCTACTTCTTCACCTGAAACCAGAACTACCAGAGGGACTCCAAGGGCAAGTTACTGGCCTCCTGTTTAGAGCTACAGGGGCATAACAGACTTCCACCATCTTGACCCCGCACCTGCACCCAGCCTGAGTGAGTCCTAAACACCCACACCCCTCCCCACTCCCAGGTGGTTTCCCTCCAGTCCTGGACACTTGGTTGTGGTGCTGATAGTGGCCAGATAGCCAAAATCCAAGACTTGGGAAATTGGGAATTTGTGACAAAAAGCTGCTCTGAGACCTGAGGGAAGACCAGGATCAACCTGCTTGTTGATCCGCCCAAGGTGCCTTACCAATCAGCCTCTCTTTGCAGTACCTTCCACTACGTTCTTCTTTGCCGCAGTAAATCCTGTTCAGAGGTCCTTCTTCAAAGGGGTATCTGGTCTTCTGGAAAGGTCGTTGGCTACAGCCTCCTGACTCATCCCGCTGGAGATTTTCCACTTTCAAAAATTGACGTAGAAATCTTCATGGCAACTTCGTCCAGCAGCTTCTGATGGCAACACTCCTTCCCTGGTAGCCTTGACTGGATGAACTTTACCTTTTCAGAACTTTTCATCAAAAATGTCTTTGAAGTCCGAAAGTAAGCACCGAACGGGCCCAATCCACTTCTTGTATCTGACCTGTACTCCATCTTGGTCTGCGATATTTTTTTACTTTGATCTGGTTTTGTGCGAGTAGATGTCTGCGGTTGGCGCTTTGATTTTTTAAACACTAGTTTGTACTAACATTTTTTTAAATTAATTACGCTGGTTCTTCATATTGGATTTTTGTAACTTTGGGGTCAAATAATAAATTGAAATTGATTCTATTTTTCTAAGTAGGGGTGGAATTTTTCTTGAGTTGTGTTTTCATGTTATTCCTGTTTGAGTGTTGCATAAATATTTTACACATTGCTTTAAGTAAAGCCTGACTGCTTTTGAGCCAAACTACCCAAGGTTAAGCACTGGTTAATTTAGTGACTTTTTTGTGGTATAAACTGTCAGGGATTGTGGCTGTTGCTTGACTAGGGCTAACACCCTTGCCAACCAATTCAATTTCAAGCTTTATTCGACTATTAAAAACAATCACAAAAGCGTACAATATAACACAATACAAACATTATAATAAAACAATAGCTCAGAAATGAAGAATTTAGGAAGATTTAAAACACCAAACTTTTCCTATGAGAAATGGCTTTAAGTAAAAAAAAAAAAAAAACAGGTGTCTGCAGAGTCAAGTGCAAATAACAATTCCATGGCTTGGGTAATAGTATACACTGATAATCTTAAAAACATAGGTCTGAGATAGAGACGGCGAAGATGCATATAGAGTGGACAAATAAGCATAAAGTGCCGAGTACTTTGCCTAGATAAAGTGCCGAGTACTTTGCCAACCAACAACCCAATTTTTCATAGAGATCGACACTTCCGTTATAAAGCTGTTCGGTGGGGCTACAGAGTATTTTTGACCATACATGATTTTATTCAAATTGGGATCGTCCAGTATGTGGAGTTTTTTCCTATTTCTCCACAGAATAGCATTCCAGCAGTGCACCCACCAGCGAGTTGCTCTATTGATTTTACTAAAGCGATCCCGTCATCGCTACTAGGATATTAAGGTGATGTAAAGTGCAGTCCGCTCACAGAAGAACATAGTTCTTGAGTTAGGCTGACGTTGCAAAATAAAAAACTGTTTTCCAGAGCTTTGCCAAGAAAACCTGACCTTGTGACTTCTTGTAGCTCACTGCTTATTCTCGTAATATGCATGGCGGCCTCTGACCGCCGATCCTACGCCAGGGAACATCGGTTCCCTGGTGGGGCCGGCAGTCCGACTGCTTGAGTCTTAATCGGGCGGGCAGACCACCAGTGCGTCGTTGACTTGATCCACTCCTGCGGCGCCCCTGGGACTGCCAGACTCGTAATCTGGCCCTTAATGTTTTAATTATATTTATTTATTACATTTGAGAAGTTATACTTAAGTCTGTTCTGAAATGTTTTAACAAATGTAACCTTTATAGAGGACCTCTATAAAAAACTACTAATTCAAGAAAGAGTCAAACAAACATGCTTTGTTTCTTCCAGACCCTGCGAGCAGCTGGTAAAACCTACATGATCTTCTTTGTGCTGGTTATCTTTGTGGGCTCCTTTTACCTGGTGAACCTTATTCTGGCTGTGGTGGCTATGGCTTATGATGAGCAAAACCAGGCCACGCTGGAGGAAGCTGAGCAGAAGGAGGCAGAGTTCAAAGCTATGTTGGAGCAGCTAAAGAAGCAGCAGGAGGATGCGCAGGTAAATCATTTGCACATTTTTTAATTGACTCTAAAGGCGCAAATGTTTTATTCATGTGGAAATATCTTTTACTTAAATTGGTCTCTGACTATAGAAACAACAAAAGTAATTTCTGATGAATGAACACAAGCAATTCATCCACAAATGAAATAAAGGCAGTATCTCAGAAGAAGTCTTAGAGTGTGGAGCACTTTAGTGAACACTAGAGCTCTGGCATAAGAATTTGCTAGTGGTAAAAGACCTGAAAAGGAAGTAGGACAAAGAGCACTTGTGGCCCTATAGGCTGTAGTATTTCGTTTTATTAAATGGTTCAGTTTGGGCTTGCTCTTTGTGGATATCTTGGAGCTACAAAACAGGTGCCACCTTCACTTGACAACAGCTTGTGAGTACAATTTGGTTTTGTGGGAGCCATCTGCTGATATTGTTTGTGAGAATTGAAAAAAGATGTGGGACAAAGCTTTACTGGCCAGATGTGTGTGTGTGTGTGAGTATATATATATATATATATATATATATATATATATATATATATATATATATATATATATATATATATATATATATATATATATTTATATATCTATATATATATCTGTATCTATACTACTATTATAAAGAGAGAACTTGCACCTTTTGGCCAGGTAAACTCGGGAACCACAGCGCCAATCTACACACCCGATACATCTATGAAAATGTCAGGGTGTGTAGATGGACATAGGCGACATTAAATAAAAAAAAAGGTAAATGAAAAAATTAAAATTTGTAAACAAAGTAGTCCCCTAAAACAAGCGCCGGCCGCGACGTAGCGCTGATCGCGACCTACACGTAACGTAATGACGATATGCGGGGAGGAGCGGTGACTTGCGGCGAGGAGTGGACTTGCTGCGAGGAGTGGCGGTAAGGCAAAGGCAGGCGAGAGGCGGGAGGCAGGCGGCGGGCGGCGGGCGGCGCAAGGCGGTAGGGGTAGGCGGTATGGAACTCCGCATTACCACCTCCAATCCCCCTGGACCGGCGAAGCAGGAGACAGACCACAAACATCTTTCAGGTAATTTTAATTGCAGATCTTCGTGGTACAACCAACCATGACGCGTTTCGGGCTTTGCAGCCCTTGTTCACATGCAAGGAGTAGCTGAATTCAGTAGTTTTTAAAGTGCATTTAGCTCCGCCTGCTACCCGCCTCCTAGAAAGGTCATGTGGCCTGCCAACATCGACAACAGACTAAATTCGCCTGTGTCCAATGTTAGAAAGCATTGTCGTTTTTATATATACATATTGCACAAAATTAAAGCATTTATAAGTAAAAACAACAATTCGAAATTATTGCACTACAAATACTATGCATAAATGCATTTTAGAATTTGTGAACACCATTATATCAGTTTCTGGTCAATTGATCAAAAGAGTTCCTGATTACACTTGGCATAATAACTGGCTAAATCCATTATGTCACAAGAAAGACCAACTGTACATATTTACAAAGGGTGTTTGTGCTGATAATTTCAACATAGTCTTTGTCCCTTGGGACAAAAGATCGGAGAGCTAGGTATGCAATTGAGCAAAAAAGTGCTATAGTGTCAACAACCAAAAGCTAGGACAACCCTGCCTAGTGTGCAAAGAGGCTTTTATGTAAAGTGCATATATTCATATCTAAAAAGTGATAAAATACATGATATACATTTTACTGGTTAAAAAGAATGCACATAAAAAACATTACCTGTATTAAAATGAGGACTAAGCCATACTATTCAATTAAAGGTAAGTAAAAAATGCTATTCTAAAAACAGTAATTTCATCATGATTTTAAAAGTGAAAAATGGGTGCAGTGACCAATTATATGGTAATAAAGCATAATTATAAGTAGGGAGAAGAAAAATGCAGCAGATGTGAAGTGGCCGGAGGGCAGAGTAAATAGAGAGAAAAGAATGGTAAAACCCAATAAATAACAGGGAACCTGACTATCTATTAAACATCATAAATAGTTTTAGTTGTTCATTTCCTTCATAAACAGGGGAACAGATGGGCAACAGGGAACCTGACTACCCATCTGAACCAAAAACCATCTTAGTGTGACTGACTAGACTTATAATGCTGACTGAGTCAGTGGGCGCTATTGAAATTTTAGAGCAAAACCTATTTGCAATAACAGGGTGTAAAAACATACTTGGGAGTTATGTGATGGCTAAAGAAAGTTGTGAATATCTTCAGTGTTGTTGAGACCGTTAGGCCACTTGCTATCAAACTCCAGGATGAAGCGTGTCTCTAGCTGCCTCAATAACAGCTCCCTGTTTCCTCCTCTCCGCGAGGGCGGTACTCATCCCACCACAAAATACGTGAGGCACTCTAGATCTTTATTGTGCCTTAACGCAAAATGACGTGCTACTGGGTACGTAGGATCATCATGTAGTATCGCCCTGAGGTGTTGCAGAATTCTGACGTGCACCTGGGCTTTAGTACTTCCTATGTAGTGTAGTCCACAGGTGCACGTCAGAACATAGACTGCGAAGTCGGTTTTGCAATCATGGCAGCTCTTGATTGGAATATCTGTTGAGCCAAAGGGTGTGCGGTAATGTGTTCTGTTTTCACCGAATTTGCACGCCCTACAGTGTGTACATTTGCGAAATCCAGACTTGACTTTTAACCACGTACCCTTTTGTTTGAGTTCTGGGCTACTGACGTCCAAAGATGCTCCCATATTTCTGGCCCTACGAAAAGTAACTATGGGCTTTTGGGGCAAGGTAGAATTGAGGATGTTGTCAGTGAGAACTATCAGCCAATTTTTTGGAATAATCTTTTTGATGGCATTCTCTTCACTGCTGTAAGCAGTGATAAATCTAGGGCAAGTGTTGGTTAGTGTGTCTGGACCAGCAGGGGACTCAATAGTATCAGTGTCTGAGCTTGGTCTTGGCAATAGACTGTCTCTGCTTCTTAACCTTGCATTAGCCAAAGCCTGGTTAAAAATACGGTCTGAGTAGCCACATTCTTTAAGACAGGCCCTGAGGTCATTGACACATCCCTCAAAGTCTGTAGAAGAACTGCAAATTCGTTTAATCCTTAAGATTTCTCCATAGGGGATGCTGCATATATATATATATATATATATATATATATATATATATATATATACACAAAAATGTTAGAGGGAATGTTATATTTAGGTAAAAATATCAGTTAATACATACTCTTTTAAACTAGCTAGAATGTATCATGAGTGATATAATATGGGGCTTATAGTTGCTTAATCTCCATAACGGCCCCAACAACGCTAGGATGCCTGGCTTCACTTGGGGGTGCCCAGGAGTGGGCACTTCACAGGGAAGGGCCAGGAAGGGTTCCTCAGCGGTATTCGTACAAGCGCCGAGATGCCTCCAGGTAGTCGTGCGCTACACAAGTACCTCTACATTTACATTTACTTTAGGGCACGAGTTATAGTTACTTGAGATAAGTATAACTGGTGAATTTCTGTGTTTTTGTTCTTTAAACCTGTATATTTCAATTGCCATTTTCACCTAACTATAGCATCCCTTTCACCTTCTTTAACTTTGTTGTTTTTCAGTCAATTTCCATTTTTTTTTCTTAACATAAAATAAGATGTGCATCGCTGTGCATGGCATGAAGTTATGTGCTCACCGCGCCTCATCTTAGCGGTGCGCAGAATGGATTTGGGCACAGCACCTGACCAGCAGCCAGGCCCTGCACCCAACCCTGGGTTATAATGTAGTCCCTTTTCCCCACACAGTCAATCTGAAGGTTGGAATCAAAACCTCAATGAGTCGAAATGCATCAAGTTTTTTGCAAGGAATAAGCGGAGGAAAAAATTGCCCTCTGGCGTGGCTTATATTTTGTTTGCACTCATGCTGTTGAAAACATTATATAGATATATATATATATATATAAATTATCCACCAAATCGTTCGTTAGAAGGTGCACACTTCTCACGGTCGGTGCCAGACAGTAGGGATGAACGTTTCCCTACAGTTAATCGTTCACCAAAAAGAATTAATGTCCGCACTCGCTCAGTTACGTTAGTTGGGTCTATTGAACCAGAGACTCACAAGTAGCCCCCTTCACCTACGCGTTTAGACCGCAGGTCTTGATCACAGTGAGCCCAAAACAAGAGTGGCAGGGTAGAGACCCCCAACCCTCTAGCCCTTCTCAGGGGGTCCCAGAAGGACCCCCAAGGGCAAAAAAAAAATCGAGGGGTACGCACACTGTACGCGTACGGTACGCATACCGTGTGCGTACCCCAGATTTAAAAATCTGAGAAGGGCTAGGGGGTCAGGGGGTCTCTACCCTGCCCCCTTTTCGCATTTCCCACTCTTGTTTTGTGCTCTCTTGTGCCTAACTTGTAATGTATTTTTAAAGATATAGAAATAGCTACTCTATATATATAGCCCTAGTACACTTCAAAATGGCTTACAAAGGGAACGCGGAAAAGAACTCTAATGCAGAAAAAACCAAGCATCGCCCACTGGAGGGAATCACTATGAGGCTGGCATAATCACTACAAGGACCAGAAGGCTCCACATTGTAGCTCATTGTAGCGCCCACTGGAGGGAAATAATTGAAATATAAGGAGCAATAACTTGGTCCCAGTGAGCCTGTGCAGCCCCCAGATGCTTGCAGCTCCTCTGCGGAGGAAAGCCATAGGGTGGCCGAAATGCATTGGGAACAGCTGAACTTGTAAGAGGAAAAATAAATCTGGAAATCTTACCACGTCGTGTGCGGCTTGTTCTTGCCTTTGTGGAGAGGTGTGGAAATATATATTTTGCACGGAATTTTGCACATGGTGTGTAAAAACAAATAAAGAACTGTAAAAAGCTTACCTGCTGCTGTGCCGTGACTTCTGCCGGTGGGGAACCAGAGGGCAAGAAGATTCAAAGCAATATTATATATATATATATATCTTACCTACTGGCGGTCGCCAGTAGGTAGTTATAGGTAGGACCTATTATCCATAGGAAATCGTCAACATTCTATTTGGAATAACTTTGGAATGATGAATGTGCGTGAAATTTTCCAAACTTTTGGCCAGCTCAGTTCCGCTCCTTCCCTGAAAGTTTGGGGGTGATTCGTCAAGCGGGGGCCGAGAAAAAAAGGGGGATCCCAAAACGTGTTTTCCCAATGTAATTTCCCAGAGGACCTTTAGCCACGGCTACAGCCCGAACGGCTGAACGGAATTACACCAAATTTGGCAAAGAGGTAGTCCTTGGTTCAGACTCGTGCCTTTTGCTTATTTGGTGTAAATCTGTTCAGTAGTTTCTGAGAAAATTACATTTTAAAGTACATATATATATCTATGGGAGCAGTGAATCTGCGGACTGTAGCAAAGCACACCGTCCCGATCACACGCTCAATGCTAATTGGCTGTCAAGCGGTTGTAAACATTTGAAACCAGGAACTGTTGTCAGCCATTTTGTGCCTCGGTGTAGAAGCGAGGCTGAGGACGTCAGTGGAATATGTGTGCAAAACGGAGAAAGGGGCCAGGGTAGAAATTATTTTCCCCTCTAGACCTGCTTAGGGGGTCCCAGAAGGACCCCCAGAACCCACATTTAAAAAAAAAAAAAGAAATTGGCAGGTGTGTGTAGGGTGCTCGGACTCTGCTGTAAAATAAATAAAATAAAACGGAGCTTTTTTTTATAATTAGCCCCTGGGGGGGTAAATACCGGGGGCAAAATTATTACATTTTATGGGGGGCCCTTATAATTAGACCTCGGGGCTAAATACCGGGAGCAAAATTATAACATTTTATGCGGGGCCCAGAGGGGCTCTCCAGCCTCGGGGATCGTCTCTCCCAGCTCAGTGCGGCCCCCTGGTGTACACACGCTGGATGCACGACTCATAATCTGTTGGGTGCGCGACTCCAGCGCCTTTGGTGAACAACTTGTACTCGTTTGGGAGCCGGCATTGCTTTTCCACATGGAGACCTACTAACATGCAGCTCGCCATGTGGAAAAGCAATCTCATTTACATTTTGAAAGAGAGAAAAGATTCCCTTGCTATGGCAGGGTGGGATAGACACCCCAGGACACTGCAGGAACCGGCCCTCCCACAATACATTAAGCCCGGGCAGTGGTGGTCCCTGGGACTTTCAACACCTTGCAGTCCCCCCCACAACCATTTTTTTTAGCCCCAGCTGCCAACAGTTCCTGGTTTCGAATGTTTACAACCGCTTGACAGCCAATTTGTGCTTTTAATTTTACCGTAAAAAAGTAGTCCCTATTAGTAATTTCTAATATTCCCGGGGACCCTATCCCCCGGGTCTTATAAAAAATGTTGGGGATTGTGGGGGGAGCCACAATGCCCCCACGGTCCCGCTGCCTTCCCGCGTTCTTCTGGAGACGGCATTGCTTTTCGGGATGGGGAGATGCTATCTTGGATGTGGAAAAGCAATCTGGTTTAAATTTTGAAAGTGAGAACAGATTTCAGTGTTTTGTCTTTCAAAATGCAAACTAAGTTTGCTATGGAAGGGCGAAAGGTGCAAGATTCACGGCCTCGCCCCCGGGGCATTGTAGGAGCTGGCCCTGGGGCGTGGCAGTCTCCAGGGCCTTCGAGGGCTCTAGGCATAGGGTCACGCAGTCTGCCTTGCACAATACACTAAAAAAGAAGAGAAAGTGACGAGAGATGATTTGTGACGTGTTTAGGCTTGAGAGCCTGGATAATCATTAAATGGGGTCTGGCAGTGAAGTGCGTACTTATTCTGGAAGAAGTCTTTCGGGGTCTTGCGAAAGGAAGTCATCTTTAATAATTGATTCTCGCTGTGTTTACTTGCAAGGTTATCTGATTTGCTCGTCTGTTAAAAACAGAAACTTTCAACACCTCTTTTTGATTGGTTGTGAAGCATTGTAAGAAGACGTAATAGTGACCAATCCCTTTCCTTGCGCAGATTTTGAAAAACATTTTATTGGCTGTTGTGTGGTTATGTCTACCTTCCTGATCCTAATGTTGATTGGCTTGTTTTTTCTATGTGACGGTATGATACACTCACCATGTGTGTAGCCCATTTTGTGACGCACTTTATTTTACAATGCGTTTCAAAAACTTGTGGCAGGGCATTTTTAACTTAAACTGTGTACTCTGCTTACGAGTTTGTTGATTGTAAAGGTATTTAAAAATATTATTATATTTTGTATTGTATCATAATTGTGCTGACTTTTTTCCTTCAGCGTGGAGTAATTTGTCCTTTCATTACATGTATAATTCTTCAAAGAATCCTTGAAAGAAAAATGCACAGGTTTTCAAAATATTTTTATTGAGTCTTTTATATTCATCACATAGGTGAAATGCATTTTTTTTCATTCACTGGTATCACGCGTTGGACCACATTTCTTTTATTTTATCATAAGCACTAATTTCTTAAGTTTACATTATATAAGTGTTGCCCCATCATATTTTTTTTAATTTTAGGGCTTTTTTTACTTTCAGATAAAGTAGAACACAAGTGCTACGACAAACACTCCCTCACTACTTCATCTTTCTTTTTTTATGTACATTTCATGTCATTATTACATTTTACAATCATTTTTCAAAAATGAAAGAATTCATATTCACATTAACATTTGAAGACACAATTATATTATTTTGTTTAAAAAAAAGTGCTTGCGAAGATAATCCTCCTGTTCTTCACGAGTGAAAATTGGTGAAAGCACTACTCAATATAAATACTTTTAACCCATTTTCACTCTAGAAGATAAAGAGTATTCTCCTTTATTGTAAAGTATTTTCTTGAAAGATTATTTATACTACATTTTTCAATCATTAAGAAATACTTGCATACTAAAAAATAAAATACTCTGAGTCAAAAGAGTGGGATGAACACAGGTACATGACCGTAATATTCCCCAGTGTCTGGGATAATATGGTTGCGTCCACTATTCAGTGCACTACATGTATCAATGGTATATGTACACGCTGAAAAGTTTTTGATTTCTATAGTGAATTGTGTATAGTATTTCACCGGTAGTCTTAGCGTTCTGTACATTATTTTTGATATTCGAGTTCTTTCCCTTATACATACTTGGTTGCCACATCTATGGTGATTGAGCTAGTGTACTGTTGAGGAGATATATTATTTTGGAAAGGTCCATAGTACTGTTTTGCGCTGCCTCTGAGGTAGTAGGGGGGAGGGGTCCGTGGGTTTGGTGGTGGTGATCGTGGCGCTGGTTATTTTGATTTTGTTGGATGTGGGAAGTGTATAATTAGAAACTCTGTCACATATTGCTCTTTAAACATGGGTGTGAGTTGAATGTAATTCACGCAGCACATATTCGACGTTCTTACAGTACTTAAATGTTGAATTTAATTTGTTAGTGGTAAGTGGAACTATTGCCTGATTTTTTAGTTAGCGTTGCAGATTTTGTTACTTGTTGAAAATATGGGAAAGTGGTCAACATTATAAGTAGGAATTGTCATTTAAAAAACCTTCAAAATTCACTGAAAAAACCATAGGTTTCAGGCAGGTTATAGTTAGGAATTAGCATTTAAAAAACCTTTGAAATTCCCTTAAAAAACCATAGGTTTCAGACAAGTTATAGTTAGGAATTACCATTTAAAAAACCTTAGAAATTCACTGAAAAAAACATACGTTTTACGGGTGTTATAGTTGGTTGGACATTTCACTCGTACAAAACCAATGAAATTCCCACGTTATAGTTAGTTGTACTAACTATAACTCGCGCACCCGCAATCCACTGCTGATGATGTCACATATTACATCATTCACGACATGGTCAGTGACATCACTGATGACATCATCCACGTGACAATCTGATACATCTTAATATACACTAGTATAACTTTTCCACACTCATTATAAAATATCAAGTACCATATTTGAAACCATTGACACACCAATACAAGTTTCTAAAAACCCATACAGTGATTCCTACATCTACACACATATCTAAACACTTACCTATAGATTCATTCATACATGCTAACAAATATCAATAGAACACTATTAAATATACTTATACACCTACATCAACATTACATACCAGCACACATCCTATTCACTTATGCAGTCATCCTACTCAGTCATGCAAACAATTGATCATACTTACATTTACTAAGCTACACACTTATACAAACACCACTTCATTTATTCATATAGATAGTAACTCATACTTAGTGGGTTATACAATCACTATTACAAGTATACAGTTATCCATACATCACTCATACAATCACTGAGTCTTATGTATACTTATTTATGTACAACAACTGTCACATACAGTGCCTTTTCAATTTATAGTTTGTTGGATATGTATCATTGAGAAATATATTTACTCATCACCACACCCATAAAGAGATTTACTCACCCAAACAACTGTTTCCACATACAGTCTTAAACTCATATACCTACTAAATCAACTATTTACACTTTGGACAGTCACATACCTCCCAACCAACCAAACACACATTCATTCACTATCCCATACAAATACTCATCCAACTAATTAATAACTAATATAGACTTTCACATAGCTAGTAACCAACTTATGTGGTAGTTTACACAACAAGAGATAGAGTGATACAGGTATTCCCACAGTTTAATCACTATCCCATATATTTAGTGAGACACTTTAAATTTGTCACTTAGACAATCAATCACATTGCTACTAAATCCTCCATTCAGACACTTATACATCCTTTCAGTCTTCAGGGCAGAGTGCTATATATATATATATATATAATACTTATTTAAATATCGAACCAAACCACATTCACTGGATGATGCCATCAGTGATGTCATTTGAGAAGTCATCAGTGATGTCATCTGTGATGTCACTGACCATGTCATGAATGATGTAATATGTGACATCATCAGCAATGGATTGCAGGCTCCCGAGTTATAGTTAGTACAACTAACTATAACGTAGGAATTTAAATGGTTTTGTAACAGTGAAATGTCCAACTAACTATAACACCTCTAAAACCTATGTTTTTTCAGTGAATTTCTAAGGTTTTTTAAATGGTAATTCCTAACTATAACTTGTCTGAAACCTATGGTTTTTTCAGTGAATTACATCAATTCAATTCAAAATTCCTTTATTCGACTGTATACAGTACAGTCATAAAAGTACAATAAAAAACATACATTCAAAACAGTATTAAAAAGACAGTTTATCAAGAGCGAGAAGTCACAAGAAAAGATACAGATTGTAAAGAATATAAATATGCTGTTTATCTAAAAAACATATTACTGGGGGAGGCATAATTCGTTGAACAATTAACCTTCCATGCTTTTTCTGAATTTCAAGGCTGTTTTTAGAAAATTACATAAAAACAAGGTACTTTCACAGTGTAGCATTTGAAGATAAAGTAATGCAGGCTTATTTGTACAAAGTTCAATTGTTTAAAAAGGGGTTTTAAGAACAGTTTTCGTGGTATCGTGTAGTAGGAGCATATGAATAAAAAGTGAGCCAGGTCTTGTGGAGACTTACTGTCGCAGCCGCAAGCTGGCAACACTTGTCCCGTGTGGGCCCCACTAGGCACAGCTAGCAACAAATGATACAAATCAAAGCGAAATCTAGACATCAGAAAACGTTAGTATCTGGAAATGGGCCAGGATAGATTGGGTTCAATTTGCACGCAAGATTTTGTTAAGACATGCTTCCTCACGCTACCTTTTTTAAGCTCTGACTCTTCCCTAGCTAGCTGCCGATTCAACATAAAGGTATCCTTCACATAAGTTACATCTTGTTTGGATACTTGCTGTGGTGCTAGGAAACGTTCCAGCCGACCCAATTCATGAAGACAGTTTCTGATATATTTTAACCAAGGTATCTTGTATTTCCCATCCCAATTGAGTGCTTCGAGAAGGATGTTTTGGGTAAATGGTATATCATCATTCGTCCAGCAGTTTAACCAACACAGCAAAGGGTTGACAGCTATTTTATCTCCTAGGTAGGGCATACCTAGTTCTTCGTGAATGTAGAAATTAGCTGTGCCTTTAGGTAGACTTAGCACTTGTTTTAGGAAATTGTTTTCAGTTGTTACGAAGTCACCCACAGGAACAAAGCCCCAAATTTCACTCCTGTAACAGGCCACAGCGGTGCTTTTACTTGATACAGTTTCATCAGAGCAACCACTGGCGTATTTCCCATTTTACGTGCAAAGTCTGTTATTGCAGCATTTGTCCTTGCTGTTTCTCCCTTTTTTTTCCTTACCGCAGGTCCCCAAGTGAGTTTATGGTCAAACAATACGCCAAGGTATGAGAAATACTTTGTTATCGGTATTTTTTCCCCATTAACAAAGAAGGGATAAGACTTTTTTGAGCCAGAACCTATCTTCATGGCAAATGATTTTGTGTTGTTGATGCTTAGGCCCCGTGATTTCATAAATGAAAAAAAAGAATCCAGTAATATTTGAAGGCCCAGTGCAGTTCTGGAGATAAGGACGGCGTCGTCTGCGTAGAGCAGAACAGGTACGCCCTTTCTCCCTATGTATGGATAGTCAGTATTTGTGTTTAAAAGATGCTCCTCAAGACCATTAATATATAGATTAAAAAGAAATGGCGCTAAAATACAGCCCTGCCTAACCCCCCGAGTGAATTACATATAGATATATTATATATATATATATATATATATCTCATTGTGATGTTATAGAAATTCAGCTCTCCAGCTACCTGTTAGTATCCGTAAAGTGTGTGGTCCAGCCTAGTCAATTAGAAGTATTTGCTTGTTGAATTCATATATGTATACCAAAATTAAAAAGCATATGTTCAAGACGAAAATTTTCTTTTTCAAATTACCCATTTATAGGCCTTTCAAATTCATAAAGCTGTTTATACTGGCAAACCCTGCCTGATGTACTAAAGTGATCGCTGCTAGTAATCTTGCATTCGGTGGCCGCTAGTGTAATCTTCTCTAATGTGGTCACTATTACAACACTAATATTAGTAGCTCGGATGATTTTAATTGAACTGCAGTAGCTCTTAAGATCGGAGATCCCTGGTCTTAACTATTTTCTTCTGCTCCTTCGGACCCATAGGTCTAGATGGCTTTGTTGTCTTATTGTGTGCACGTGAGTGCAGAATAGAAGCGTACTGTTATTGTGAGTATTCCTATGTGGGAAGAATACTGTACTTTTGAGGAACATGGCATTGTCAAGTATGTGGCTTTTTTGGTATGAGGAATTGCCAATTCATTTGTGTTTGGTTTGTGAGTGATGTGGGTTATCTGGACTGCTGAACCACATGAGGATAAACAGATTGCTACAAGAAGCAGCCCGCAACTATTATAGCATAGTTGTGGGCAGCTTATAGTGGCAGACGTCATAAAAAGATGCAGAGAGCAGGAGACACCTCCTCTGTTTGGCTACCTTAGTGTTCCAACAAATATGCAGTCTTAAAGGAAAAGTTGTAGGCATTAATACTTCAGCGGTTATGTGTAGTATGGAATTGCCCTACAGCCCTAGGGTGACAAGAATGTCTATGTGAGGAGGGTTACCTCCTATCATAGGGAATAACCCCTCTGACAGAGCTCTTACCCTCCCTCTTTTGAGTATTGGAGGGGTTGTGGCCTTTAAGAAGGATTTGTTGACCTTTTCTTCTGATACGCCGGGTGCGCAGAGCCAAAGACATGCCCACAGGGGAATCTAGGATTGATCCTCCTCATTATCCCTTTAAGGAGGATGCAAACAGCAAGCACATTCCCTCCGTCTATCCTCTCTTTACTCAGGAAGCTGGTCCCTCCACTGCCTCTCACCAGCAGCATCAGTGCCTCACAGCTGAACCATGCTGACCTGCCATGTCCGCCACATTGCTATCTCTGAACAGCAATGCATAGGTCCCTGACGAATATGCGATGTTACATCGCATGCACTGCAACACATGTGATTACAATGCGGTCGTTACAACGACTGCGTTGTCACTACGTAAACCATTACATCGCAAGTCGTTTCTACGACTTGCTGTAGGGGGCGCACTGGACTTAGGAATAGTATAATTTACTATTCCAACTCCAGCGTGTGCAACAGTAGGGAAGGTGTTGGAATAATAAATTATACTATTCCTTAGTTTAGCGCGCCCCCTACAGCAAGTCGTAAAAATGACTTGCGATGTAATGACTTGTGTTATAACAACGCGGTTGTTGTAACAACCACGTTGTAATCACATGCGTTGTAGCGCATGTGATGTAAACGCTGTTTCCCTTCCCGGACAGGTGTTCCACACCACCTCCCTGTCCCTTGCAAGAAAGGACCACACTATGCGTGTTATTTGCTTTCCATGGAATGGGAACTGATGGGAGCATAAATGTGCCATTGCGCAGAGAGAGTATTAGAAATTACTGTTACCCTGCAATGATCTTTTCCCATGGGAGATCCAAAAGTTGAATGGCTGCAGAGCAAGAAACCAATGGAGGCATCTGAGATTTGTGTCCTTGTGATGTGCCAGCCAAGCATATGAGGCATGGTCAGTGATGGTTTCAAAAGTGCAGCTAGCTATGCTATGTATTAGTATTGAATAGCATGCTTTCATGTTAA
Organism: Lissotriton vulgaris; assembly: GCF_964263255.1. Lineage (NCBI taxonomy): Eukaryota > Metazoa > Chordata > Amphibia > Caudata > Salamandridae > Lissotriton > Lissotriton vulgaris. The sequence continues at coordinate 1,335,558,518 of NC_141685.1, forward strand.
ACTTTACTTCTGTTGAATAGGTCTTTCTGCAGTGCAGAAGTCTTCAACTGATTAAAGATTGGTTCTTTCGACATTGTTAATTTTCTGGAAGAGGTCTGCACCTAATCCTTTGTTGGAAGCATCAGTTTGTAGAGTAAAGACGAGTATGTGCTCAAGCATGGTCAGTCAGGCTCGAAAGCGAGAGTCTGTAGCAAGTCCCCAAATGCTACATCAGCTTCTGAGGACCATGAAATGCCGTTTCTTATGGCCTTCTTGAGTCTTGTATGAATCTCCTGAAGTAGGTGACTAAGACTAACACTGCCCAATAGTAATTTTAGTTGTTGCCTGTCCATTTGTAGTGTGGACTCTATTTTAGAGCACTTGGATTGGACAGACCCTTCCCAAAGTTTGTTTAATTTGATATATATATATATATATATATATATATATATATATATATATATATATATATATATATATATATATATATATATATATATATATATATATATATATATATATATATATATATATATAGGAATGACTAGGTACTTAATGCGCTGAGATGCCTAAGGGTAGCCATGTGCGATACAAAAGCTTAATCAATCATTCCTATATAAAACAAATTGTGTGTGAGAGTATATATATATACTCACACACACACGTGCACACAGATATGTGTATAGATATCTAATCTATATATTTATATTATATATATGTATATAGTGTGTGTATATGTATATCTAGCAGGGCAATATACACTTACTTGTGGATTTTGGGCATCAGTATTGCTTTTTTATGGATAGCAGTCAGCACTGCGTCTCAACATAATTTACTGTTCATTTATTTTTACCTATGTAGCATTTGTGTTCTATACATACCCGGTCAACTGTTTAACTTACAATACATATTTTTTCCAATCTTTAGTGCCCATTCTAACTTGAAAGGACAACCCCTGTGCATTTTGTTTTTCTTATACAGAAGAAAGAGTTTAAAGTTGTATGGCCCTTTCAACATAACTCAGTATGACTTTGCTTTATTTCTCAGGCTGCTGTGGCTACCTCGGCAGGAACTGTCTCTGAAGATGCCATCGAAGAGGAAGGCGAAGGAACGCTGTCTCGAAGTTCCTCCGAGTTCTCTAAATTCAGCTCAAAGAGTGCTAAGGAACGAAGAAACCGCAGAAAGAAGAAGAAACAGAAAGATCTGTCTGAAGGGGAAGAGAAAGGAGATCATGAGAAAGCTGTGAAATCAGAGTCTGATGATGGGATGAAGCGTAGGGGCTTTCGTCTTGACAGCAGGCTAGGAAGAAAGCTCTCCATCATGAACCAGGTAGGTTTCAGACTGTCCAAACCCAAACTCTGGCCATTGTGATACAATTATACTCAATTTCCTGTCAATGTTTAGCAGAGATAAAATGCCAATTCTGATGATATTAGAATGAAAAGGTTGTATATACAGTAGCCCCTGTAGTTCCGCTGCCATAACATATTTTATTGTAGAACAATTCTTGCGTAGATTATGTCCTTCCATTGTGGTCTGAATTCTTCTGCTTTTGTGCATCGTCCTTCAGTGAAAGGGATCTGAACCTGGCTGTTTGCAAATTTCAAATCTCTCAGACCCCCTCTCCTTTTAGTGCTATCAGATCTGGATATTTTGCTCATTTTCGGTGGGAGTATGGATTATGATGGCTATTTGATTTGGGGTGTATTTTACAAAAGGCATTTGTTTTAAAATTCGAAATCTTGAAATGTTATACCGTTCGAGTCAGTTCTAGCCTGTGCTTCCGGACGCGAAGACATCCTTCCCTTGTTTGTACGAAAAAGCAGCAGCGGACCTTAAAGTGCCGCACCTAAACTCCAGTTCCAATGAATCAATGTTTTAAGTATATTTTTTCCTTGTGCTGCCAACCCCGACACCAGCTGCTGTTTGGCGTCGCTGTGCTCTCCAGATCAATTAAACAATTTTTTACTGCTCATGGGGGCGCACCAAAATAGAAGTCCAAGAAGAAATAAGTAGAAAAATGTTCTTTATTTATCTTTATCCATTTAAAATACACGTCATCAGTAAAATATGTCACGAGTTCAGCCAACGCGTTTCACTCCCTACCAAGGAGTTTCTTCAGGGCGCTGCAAATCTTTTTGGTGTGTTGCGTTCAGGGGTTCCCTCTATAATCACGCTAGTTTTATGCCGTTCATTTGTTCACTCCGACATAGTTCTTGAAATTATGCAGTATCTGTCTTCCCTTATCTTTTCACGTTTTCATGGACTTAATGTATCTTGTCCACAAATCGGTTCCGGTAATCCACTCTTTTACCCGTCCCTGGCCGTATTCGTTCAAGGTAGTTGCGGTACTGTATTGGAACCAGCCATGCCGAGACGCTGAAATCGAACGTCTACTAATATGTCGGAGTGAACAAATGAACGGCATAAAACTAGCGTGATTATAGAGGGAACATTTTTCTACTTATTTCTTCTTGGACTTCTATTTTGGTGCGCCCCCATGAGCAGTAAAAAACATCCTTCCCTTGTACTTACGTGGAAAAATTAGAAGACAGCACTTTATGCATGCCTGTCTCTGATGCTCAGAATGAGATTCGTTATTTTTAATTTAAGAAGCAAAAAGATCAGACTAATAATACGTAACTTCCTCTTTCAACTCCTTTTTGAAAATTTGCTGAAACAGCAACTGTCAGTGTATTTGCAGTGTTTGATTTTTTTTGTTTTAGGTGTAAAGAAATTACATTCATCAACAGGGTGACGAGTGAAAGGGAGCAGACGTTCACAGGGCAAACATTAAAACGTCATGAAAGGTTTAAGAAGTGTCCAACAATGTTTGGGGATGACTTTGTATACAAGGCCTAGTCTGCTATATCAAAGACACTTTTACCTACAGAGACAATGCTGTGTAGCATACACACATAGAACACTGGTATTTTGTTTCACTAACTTTAGACTGACACAAACTAGTCACATGTTTGGCTAGTTGCACTATGGTTGCAGGTGAACATGCGAGTACATTAGAGTTTGACAGCCTCTGTTAGGATGCTTGTAAAGAAAGTCCAGATTTTCTGAACTGCCATGCAGTTGGAGGCAGGAGAGAACCATACTAGCAAACTGACTATGTAGTGCCTATATGCTACACTGTTTGCCAAGGACTCAACTTATGGAGTGTAAATAGAAACAAGATATTCTGCCAAAAATGTAGACAGAATTTCAAGTGAAATTAGGAAGATTTCCGCCCAAGGCACGTGGCACGTACTTGCCCTCTTCTTTTTTTTCTGTGTTACTTTGATGTGACCCCAGTGGAGAAGCGCAAGGTAAACATAAGTTGAATATGTGTTGGACCACACTTTGATCATAAGTATGGATACGGTGCAATTAGTGCACTTCACGTGATCACTAGCTTTTGTATATTGACTGCAATAATAAGCTCAAAGTAGTTACTAGATGCAAGTACTTGAGGCTATCAGTTGGCCACAGATTAAAGTAGCAAGCCATGTTGGAGTTAAAGAAATAGGCTCTAGTCCACTAGCAGGATAGGTGAAAGGTTTCAATAGGTAGTTTTTATGATTTTGATAAATTGGAAACGCCATTATGTGAATGTATCCTGTGCCTAAGGAGTACCATCCCCTATGTGGGAATAAGAGTCAAAATGTCACATAAACAAGCTCGGGCCCAAGCTGTATCTGGTTATTTCATTTGTCACTTCCAACTATATTGACAATCATTAGCGATGAGCCAATTTTGAGGAGCCTGGTTAAAGCTGTGGGCTATTTGAGCAACGCTGTTTGAAATAAACAAGCTTTTTATTCAGTTTATACAACATAATCTCAATTCAAGGCACTAGTTAGATTCAGAATTTCTGTTTGTTCAAGATATGCTGATGTGAAATCTAACGGGGAAGCCTTCTACAACGTATTCTCTTGAATTTAACTATAGGAAGGCTTATCTGTAGAATTGATTTGTATCCAGTACAGTGCCATGTTATATGCTTATCAGATTTATAATAATAATAATTCTTTATTTGGTTAATCACGAAGAAAACCATAAAAGAAACAGTCAGCATAAAAATGTCCATACATATACAAGTAAAAAGACATTTCATAGGAACGTTTGTACAGTAAAGAAGAAAAAACAGCTGTCATTTGTTTAAAAAAAAAAAGGAGTTTAGCTTTTGAAAATCATTATTTTTTCCTAGTGCAATTTCCTAAAGGTTTTTTCTATGGTTCATGATACATTTTAAAAAGTTTAAGACCAGGTAACAGACTTCTTCAGACTCTAAGGTTTGCAGTCTAAGAAAGGCCGGTCGACATTGTCTGAGGCCCCATCGCCTACATAGCGGAAGTATCCAAAGTGTTCTGTGAAGTTGGTAAAATTTACAAAAGATGATGACGTGGATATTAGATTGAGTTGATTTCGCATCGCAGGGACACAGAGGCAGATTTGAGTCCCAGGCCTTATTTAGGGGAAAAGCAACCAGTCTGAAAAAAAGGTTCAGTCTGAGCCTGGTGAGCAGCATCCTCTCATATGTTTTGGTATGCAAAGAAAGGTACGGTTGAATGCCAAAAGTTTGCTGAACTGTGTTCGCGTGAACCACTGAAGGTTTTGCAGCCTCGGTTGACAGTCTTAGTGTTTCCAGATGTCGTAGTGCAAGTTCCTTGAGCTCCTTTTTTGGGAGGGCAACAATCGATTCTGGATGAAGATAATATTTTTCGAGGCCAAGGTCAGTAAAAAAGTTTCTAATGTAGCGGAGCCAGTTTAGTCTAAAGGAGTGATCAAGTGACATTGTGTCGGCCACTATCGACTGTGATAGCGTATTAGCATCCGAAGTCCATATACGCCTCCACAAAAGCAGATTTAGGGCTTTTTCCTGAAGGACGTAACTTGCTTGGCAGAGAAATCCATATTAGCTGTCATCTGTGTTGTTGCAGGGCTCATTGGATTGCCCTGCTTGGGCTGGCCTGAGAAGCTCGGTGCTAGGGCATCACTTTTGATGTGTCTGAGGCTTAATTCAGATATGAAAAAGACAAATTATTGTGGCGCCTTGTGGACGTGAATGATGATATTGATTGTACCCTTCTAACAGGTGTATGCTTGCTCTCTGGAATCAAGTATGTGAACTACAATGAAAGGGGAATAGTCTCCCTTCTCTTTCTCAGAAAAGATTAAATACATTTATTATGGCGATTGATTTTAATTTTGTATGAGCTATATGTTTGTTTTTGTAGGAGCCAAAATCAAATGAAAAAAAAAGGAAGCAGAGAGGCTTGGTTGGTTATTTAAGTGTTCTTGAAGAGATTTTCTGACATTGTATTCCCTTAATTTCTACATGTTTATTTTGAATGATCTTCTTGCTTGGAACTTAATGTCTTCGTTACCCGCAAAGGATCACTGTTCTTTTAATTACGCAGTTAACTTCCTCCAAAAATCTGTTTATATTTTATGTTCTTGTTTTTTGCAGTCTTTGCTTAGCATTCCAGGATCTCCGTATCTTTCCCGACAAAACAGCAAAAGCAGCGTCTTCAGTTTTAAAGGCAGATTCAGAGAACCAGCTTCAGAAAATGAATTTGCGGATGACGAGCACAGCACGGTTGAGGAGAGCGAAGGCAGAAGAGACTCCCTGTTTGTCCCATTTCGTTCCAACGAGAGGAGGAACAGTTACAGTGGGTACAGCCAAGGAAGTAGATCATCCCGCATCTTCCCGAACCTGCGACGGAACATGAAAAGGAATAGCACCGTGGATTGTAATGGCGTGGTGTCCCTCATCGGTGGTCCAGGTTCTAATATGCCTGGTGGACGTCTTCTGCCTGAGGTGAAAATAGATAAGGCAGCTACCGATGACAGTGTAAGGAAGTCTGTTAGTAGAATAGTCTAGGCATGGCGGTCAGCCCCTTCTGCTCCTCTGAATGCCGCCCTCCAGTACCAAAATGGATCTTTTCCAACGGAATGATAATTGGTTTGTCCTAACCTCGGATGAGAATGTGATTGGAAACCTGGTTCAAAATGGTTATGCCTTTTATTTATTTTTCAATAGTTACCTTTTACGCCTTCACTTCAGTTAACAAATTGACCCCCTGTTTGTTTCCCTTCCAGAAAAAAAACAGCTTGAATTTAATAACTTGGTTGCAACGCAAAATAGATCAGAATTACCGCAGCCAAATACATGTTTGCTCAAGAGAGCTTATGAGTTGGTAGCAAACGTGAATGCAAAACGAAACCTGGAAATGATTTGGATCAGAACTGAAATAACGCCTAGTTCAAAACAGAGCGAGAAATCTCATGATGATTAGCACTTGCTGGCTCTTGACTCTAAGTGGTGGTTACATTTTATGTAGAAGGCGGTAGTCTTAGCTCTTTAGATAATAAACGAAGAGGATCAGGGCTATGCCACTTCTCATGCTTCACCTTGATAGATACCAAATGGTGGAAACTCTTGGGTAAATTGGTTTTGAAATGTGGGCACACAGAGATGGCATTTCCTAAGTCGCCCTACACCCTTTCACTGATGCTGAGGACATCACTTTTTATTTTTGCTTTGAATTAGGAACTGAAAAACTAATGCACAAATCTCAGTTTCACATATTAAGACACCACCAGTGCTATTACGAGTGGGGAAATGCTCAAAACCGCTGATTATCAGTCAATATTGTTTCTTGTCGTGTCCAAATTCAAAGTTTATGTATTGCAACAGTTTGGATAGGGATACATAATCTTGTTTATTTGAGGTGAGTGCTAATGAATTCAACCAATTAAAACTATAGTCTGCCTTTTGATTGTCCAGGCACAGCAAGGATGTTGAAATATACTGGAGGCATCCAGTAAATATAAACGACTCTAGCAGAGTTTAATTCTCAATATACCTCGTCATTCATCTCCAGTAATTCTCATAGTGATTGAATGTCCTTGACTGAGCTTATATTTTAACTGCTGTCAATTGCAGTTATATTGCAAAAGGAACCGGGGTGGCAAAATAATTGGCTAAAAATAACCTCTGGAAATTGCTTTCGAGCAAGTGTTGCCCAACTGCAGTGTGTATGGAAATCACACGTCTACTCTTTCATTTTGGTTTATATGGCGAGGCCCCCCGTTCAGAAATTTTATTTCTGTTATGGACTGCCTTGAGCCGAGTTTATACTGTTTCTTTCACTCCTCACAAACCTAAAGTTGGTTGGCACGTGATCGTGGCTTCTTAATTCTCAAATATATTGTGTTGTATAAAGCCAACTTGTCGCCCAGCTGCTGCTTTGCAGTGCTCAGAGCTTTCAAACATATGATGTTGAAGAAGATTCTCAAGTCTAGAATATTTTGAAGGTTAATTGTGGTCCAGAGAGCAGATATTGGTGGGCTCCTTCTCCTTCAATGAAGGGACTAGTTCACATGCTGTTTTATGTAGTGTGAATGGTTCCTTGGAAAGATTTGTCTTCAGCGCTCTCCTGATGGCTGTCATTCTCTTTCTTGTCTGTTCTTGTGTAGGTTGCAGACTCTCCTGACTCATGGGAAATATATGATTTTCAAAGTACCTCAGACTTATCTCCCAAGTGCCAAAAATACACAATGTAGATTTGCTGGTTGAACATGCACCAAGACCCTTTTCCTTCAGACTAAACGGGCTGTGTGTAAATCTGTTCTTCCACAGAATGTATGACAGTCTGGGAAAGGCCGCATCAAACTGTAAGAAGTTGTTGTCTGTCTCAAACGAAAAAAATCATTGATCGATAAATGTTCTACCTTGTGGTAGTGACATTCAGCAACAATTCCTGTACACCAATTGATTATTTGCATTGCTATCTTGTTCGTAAAATCCAAGCTGTTTTGTGTATTTGCAGCCTAAATCGTATCCTATCCCATAATCCTACCAATAATTTTTTCCTATGCCATTAGTTTTGTCAAGCTTTAGCTGTCACATCCCACAGATAAACTAGCATGTTAGCTTAATATGTTAATCTGTTTCTTTCTCCACTTTTACCTAGCACGGGAAATGTATGTTAAGCATGGTGCATGTTTTCCACAAAATTGTTGTTTCAGAAATGTATGTCCAAGAGTACACATATCTGTTCAATTTTTGGATCTCCTTTCCTCATATAAGACAGTTGGCTCGAACAGATGTGCAAATAGTCCACTTTGAACTGGGCAGTGATCGGTTTGGTCTAGAGTTTGCGTCTGCCAGTTCTGTAGCACCGAAGCAGCAGGGCCTGGTTAGGCTTTGGTAAGAGCCCTTCTTTCCATGCAGCCTATTGCCGCATGATATCCCTCAAATGCTAAGACTTATAAAAAAAAGTGGACATTATGCATTTCTTTCTGAAACCATACTCTGGCATGGTTGATAAGGAGGCACATGTAGACTCTAGCCAAGCCCATAGTACATGCACCCTTACAGTGTGCAAAATGCTTGCAAGGAACTAGTGTAGACTTTTGCACATTGTACACAGATCGGTTTATTCATACATCTGTGCACATTTGCTTGAACTAATTTCATGCCTAAGCTAGTGACCTGCATTTGTTTTACATTCTTCGGTTTGATTTTTTGACAATGCATCTGTCAAACAGACCTATTGGCAACCATGCACAGTGTTCCATGGTGCTGCCCCTTTCATCTGTTGGCTTTCTTCAGTCTGGCTCTTTCAACCATTGGCTTAAGTCATTGTTTATCACATCTTAGCTTGGCACAGTGGAATAGTATCCTTAAACCTCCACTCCAGTGCTTCTATTGAGCTGCATGACATACACTTTACAGCTATAGCTTTCTCTGTATGATCCTGGTGGCACCTGGCTATATATCTGTCTCCAATGTGTTAACGCTAATGCATTCGCATAATATAGCCTGACCTATTGGCTTTGTCAAAGCGTGTTTATGTTTGTCTCCCTGTTGTGGTATAACATAACAGGCCCTTAAAATCCACCCTCTTGTTATCACCCCCATTATTGACTCCAACTGAGTGATACCATTGATGGGACAAATTATCTATCCCTACATGTGCATTAGGACCATTGTACCATTTTCAGGAAATCAATAACCCCAACCCTGGATGCTGTGCAACCCTTAAGGATCCAGATAACTCCCTTAGGAGACAGTGCATCCATATTGGGGTTATCTTTACTCTTAAGTAATTTATTTATTGTTCTTCTTTGATAAGCTTTGTCGGGAGGCAATATTTGTCAGAGCGGGATTACAGAAACATTCTGAAGAATTTACCAGCATATATAATTTGGATTAAAATATTTCGTAAACAGTGACACACAGCATGAGCTGGAGGGCAAGATATAGAGTTGTAACTAAATCAAACATGAATTGTGAAATGCAACAAAGTGGATGATGAGAAAGTGATGGAGATTGTGTCCAAGAAGTTAACAAGGATGTAGTTGAAAGAGGTTCATTTTCATCATTTTCCTGGTTAGCAGATGTTAATTTGGTTTCTCAGCGGAAGAGAGCTATCACTTAATGCAACATGAATTGAGAAAACTAAAGCGATGATGAGAAAGTGATGAATATTGTGGCTTGGCAGGTAATTCTGATATAGTTGAACGAGGTTCGTTTTCAGCTTTTTCCTGGAGTCACGGAAGGTTTGGATGAGTTCTTAATGTCTGGGAAGAGGTTTAAGAGGCTTTTTGTAGCAGCCATATTGGACTGACTTAGCGCAGGAGACATCTCAAGTTTTCAAGAAGACAGAGTCTTTGCTCCTGACTCGTCACTTTCCCCAGGGACTCAGTTGTTTGGTTAGAAAGGGTGGTAATCCGAATGACTGGTTTATTATCTGAGGACGAATGTTTACATTTATTATTGCGCTCCATTAGCATTCATTGAAGAACTTTCAGACACTGGAGAGATGTGGTTGAACTTCCTCTTAGAGTAGATAAGGCGAGCTGTGGCGTTTGAGTCATCATCGGAGTGAGCTATGATTGAGAAATGCAAGTCAAAATAGGGTTCCTCTGTCTAGCCCAAAGATGATTAGTGTATGGGCAGCAATTTTGATGTGGTTAGAGGAAATTAGTTACTGGATCTTATATTAAGGAAGAAAGAAGGTGGAGGATTGATAGTTCTGTTAAAGTGTTGTTGATGATGACACTCAAGAAGTCCTTCTGTTTATCTCAACATTAGCCAACTGATACAGGTTGTACAGGTCAATCCTGTACAACAGAAACAAGCAGAACTAAAAATGTAAACATTAATGGGCATTCTCAATCTAAAAATCTAAAGGTATGCATTTGAATCTGTTTATGAATGCTTCCTTTTTCTCAGTAGTTGTTAGTCTTATGCCTGAAAAGGAACTTAGCATCTAAGCCATTTTGGGTCTCCAACAGACAGTTATTTTACATACTACTTCAGGCAAACAAGCTTAAGGTGGCGTTTTTTAAGGTATTTAACTATATTTATTGACAATTCTTATCCAGTGATCAGCATGGCGGTAAATGGTTGTAAACCGGATTCAGCATTTCCATAAAAGTGGCGTTCAGTGAAAGAGGTGTATAACAGATGTAGAAACTGTTCAAGGTGAACAGTGCATCAGGCTGTATCCAATGTACCATCTTGGGCTGGGTGTGTATAATATGCAAGTTAAATGAATGTGGGGGAGCCATGTCCCGTAATCTACAGCCATGCACTATTTTATTTTTAGTCTGTTGTGAACAAAGGAAGCATAATCACCAGGTTTCTATTAAGGGATTTTATACTGTTTATTTAGTGCAGCCAGTATTATAGTGAATTATAATGAGCTCATAGGCACATCTCAGGCCTCAAGGCTAGAAAAGGAGCCACAGTTGTAATAAGTACTTTTCACGTTGTTAACTTGTGCTTGTGATTCTAGTTGTGAACAACCATGGCAGCACTAACCAACACTGTGGTCGCTTTGCAGCCCTCCACGGAGGTAGATGTTAAGAAGACCAATTCACGCTCTCTCCGGGTATCCATGGACCAGCTGAATGCATCCTTCGGAAGAAAAGATCGAGCCAATAGTGCATTGAGTGTTCTGCCCAACACACTAGTGGAAGGTATGAAAAACATATGTCTTCATCCATATGTATTTGACATATGCATCGGTTTCTGTCTGTTTTCCAATCCTTTGTCTAGTCCCTCACAAGGGATCGCAGGCTGTCAAGGACCCCACTAGTATATTTTTAACTTGATTCCCCTGTGCTTTATTTAGGGCAAGAGACCAGTTAGACTATCTGTCCAGGAGCGACAGCAAACAGGAGAATGTAGATTCCATTGCTTTTCACCTGCACATATTTTGATGTTGCCATGCTGTTTTCGCTCCAGACATTTTATACATTAGTAGTTTTATTTCACGCATAATAGACCCCGTGGTTGACAGAGAATTTTACTTCAGCACAAGTGCTTCAATGACAAAATGATTACATTGGTAAAGCACAAACTATAAGTTACTGTGGATAAATTAAAAACATTTTATATACACATATATCAAATAAATAACTACTTAGGTTGTCACTAACTTTGCTGTTGATACATGCCGACAGACAATTTCAGCTTGCAGAATGTTATTAACACCCAACAAAAAGAAGTGATATGGGGTTGCTGCATCAGATATTTTAGGTTTTGTTTATTATTATGTTTCAGGAAAGTAATGTCCTGATTGATGTTTGAAGGAATATCGTTCCCTCCAGTCCCTCAGCGAACTAACAAAAAATTATGTATTTAGGGAGTTTCTGAATGCTGATATTTCAAGCAATAAGGAATGGAGCTCCAGTGTTCTCTCTGACCACCTGAGATGTGTAGTTTCTTTCTAAGGGTAGGTCAAAAGGCCAGTGTGTACTAAGAGATTCCAATAAACTTTGAGTTTCCACAATCTAGCCTGGAGAACACTGGTGCTTGGATCACTTGTTTAAAGTAATTTTCCAGAATGAAGGGATTCATTATTTCTAATAGTTTTATTTGACATTCTGCCCTTTTTGGCCAAGGAGTTGATGTGAGAATGCTGATTAAAATATTTATCCTTGAAGAAGCCTAGTAATTTGATGAATCCCTGAATAGAGATTAATAATCCAACATTGTGCATTCTTAAATCATGTTTGCAATTGGGATTTTCTGTTTTGCAGGGAAATCAAAAGGGTGGGCAGAGCCTCAATTGATGGCTTGCCATCCATTGTTGCCCATCAGTCAGTATTTGTGCTGCATTTTTTATTTCCTCAGGAGATGCAGATTTTAAGTAGAGTGATGGGTCACCTGCGTAGAAGTGGTGTGAAATCTGAGAGTGTATTAGGCTAGAGGCCAGTGGTTCCATATATAGATGAAAAAGAGTGGAGGAGAGAATGGATCTTTATGGGGACACCAATCTGCAATATTGAAGGGCTAGAAAGTAAGTTAGACAGTTCAATGTGTTGGTTGTTGAAGGATGATGAAACCTAGGTGAGGACTAAACCCCTTAGCCAGTGCTTAGTTTGTAAAAATATAAATGCCAGGGCCCAAGGTATCCCACCGCAGCCGATACCACCAACTACTCCTGCCATTGCTGCTGAATAGCAGTGCAAACAATACCCACTAACCATCACACTTAAACAAGTGCGACATTTTGGTCTACAGTAGGTAACCCCAAGCTGTAGGGTTGGCCTTGAAGTGCGAGTTTTATCTTTTAATTTGGCACCAGGCCAGGTGGGAAATTAGTATGCGAAATAGGGGTAGAGCACACCCAGGTCTGTCACACCGCTAATGTGAGCTGCCTGTTGTGTCCCACTGTAGTACATTTCAGCCATCTTGGTGATGGCATAATTTAGGTAACTAGGACAGGGTTATGCCACTTTACACGGAAAGTGGTCATATAGCTGGTGAAGTGGCCCGAGGGTAAATAGCCCACTGGCTACTATTCTCCATTCCCCTAATGCCCCTAAATTTAGTATTTAGGGGGCTCCCTGAATCATGAACTTCAGATTCCACTGACTGAAAAGAAGAAGAGGACACTGAAGAGCCGACCCCTGCAAGAACTAAAGACTGCTGTGGACTTACGGCGCCAAACCCTGCCTGCCGCACAATTGACAATTGCTAAGACCCAATGAGTCCTGTAGTTATGCATCTTCCACAAGCCCTGAAGGGTTACCAGCACTTTGCCAATGCACCAGCATCTCAATTGGTATGGGGCGCTACTAGCCTGAAGGCACTGACATTGATGTCCGGTTCAAAGAAGCTTTTGTCCACTGGGTCTACCAAGCAGTAGCCGCGCAGGAAACACGGAGAAGGTCAAGAAGGTCAGATACATCTTCCTGACAACTCAGTAGACTCCAGGACCTCCACGAACCCTCCTGCACCAGAACCCTGAGTATGGGACCCTTGCTGCATCCAAAGGTAGTTGAAAGTCCAGTACGGACTCCAACGAGTTCACCGACGACCAGCCAATGAGGGGCATCAGCGCTGCAGAGGCCAGCACCGCGAGTAGCCCAGCTGTCCTGTTTTTTGTTTTTTTTTTAATTTTTTTAGTCCTCATACGCCTTAAAATATTCTCAGAGTACCAAGTCCATGCCATCCACTACGCAGCGGATAGACCCCTCCTTAGATGATCGTAGACTCTGAAGATCTTAATGGATCTACTTTCTGCAGATACCCACATAATACCAAGAGGTAGTCAGTTCAGTTCATCTGTCTTGCCAGTCCCCGGAACTGATCGTAGGGTAGTTCACTCTGCAAAAAGGCATAATCATTGGACCATAACGGTTACATCCTATCCAGCCAATTGATACAAGGAATCCAAAAATGCTTTCTTCTCTTCCAGTCTGCCCTATCTAAATTCAGTGTGTATTTGATAGCATTTATCCAATCTAGGTATGAAGGTGCAATGTCTTTAACCCAAAGTTTACATATTTCTCTGCGAGCCAAGATAATCAAATATAAAGACAACTTATTTATATCTTGAGGAAGTACCTCATAATTACTAAAAATACCCAAAAAAAACAAGTGATATACTAACCTGTATATCCAAGTTAAACAGTTTCTTCATACCTTCCGCTACGGCAGACCAAAAATTTCTTAGAAAAGGACAGGTTAAAAACATGTGGAGATCATCAGCTTTTTCCTGTTTACACTTTTGGCAGCAAGGATTCAAAGCTTTAGAAAATTTGGCTAGCCTAGCAGGAGACCAATATACTCTGTGAAGAGATCAAAGATGGTTGTGTTTTAAATTGGCGGGAGAGACTGTGGTATGTAGTAAGTTAAAGGATACTTGCCATAACTCCTCCAACTCCGCGTCTGGAACATGCTCTCCCCATAATTGAGCTGGCAGATGAAATCGCCATCACCAATTTCCAGAATGGTCCAATACAGCTTTGATGTCTTGATCTTCCTATTCTTCCCCTGAATAAGGAGTTCCTCCAGCACAACCGTAGCTCCAATTTCCGAGCCTATCGCCTGGCTCCAGCTCTTGATTTGCAAGTATTTAAACTTAGATAACTTATCCTCAGTCAATATGCAGATCTCATCCCACCTTAGCAACGTCCCTTCAAGGAAGAGCTGACCCCAGCATTTTAAATTAGTGTCCACAAGGGGTGTGACCAAAGAGTCCTTGGTCCACTCTGGAGAGCCCGGCGATTCCCAAATAGGAGCCATAGTAGAGTAATATGGAATATTCAACAATCTCCTTATTTTAGCCCAAATATAAGCCATATCTCTCAACATCTTCAGACGCACTTTCTTAAAAAAGCGCGGATCTCCAAACTTCAATAAAAAGCCACGGTTTAACCCTTGAATTTCTGATAGCATTGCCTCAAACATAATTCCTGTTTCCGTGCTGTCTGGCTTATCAAATAACATTATCCCTGCTTTTAATAAGAGAGTCCAAGCATAGAATTTCAAATCTGGAGCACACAGGCCTCCTTTACTTTTCTTTGTTCGCAGCTTTTTCCAAGCGATCCTTATACCTTTTGAGGTCCATATAAAAGAGTTCCATTTAGCTTGGATTTTACTTAACTTAGCTTCTTTAAAGGCTAACGGGATATTCTGGAACAAGAATATTAGTTTAGGAAGCAGAATCATCTTAATAATATTGACTCGCCCAATTAAAGTAAGAGGAAGAAGAGACCAGCTTTTCAAAGATTCAGCAGACTCTCTCTCGATTTTAGCCAAATTTCTGTCTGTTAATTGTTCTATGTCCTGCGTGATTTGGACCCCCAAGTATCTTATCTCGTGTTTCAAGATCGAAGTTGAAATTGTTAAATTCCAGGCCATACATACAGACTTAGATTGATTAATCTGATATCCTGATATTTTACCGAACTGGGCTGCAGCACTATAGATTAAGGGAATCGCTTGTATTGGATCTGAAGTAAATATCATCATATCGTCTGCAAAGAGAGACACTTTTTTCTCCCAGCTCCTATATTTAAAGGGTAGTATATTCTGATCCTGCCTGATTTTCTCGGCCAGCAACTATATGTATAAATCAAAAAGAAAGGGTGAGAGGGGATACCCCTGTCTTGTGCCTCTATTGATTTTTATGGGTGTTGAGAGACCACCATTTATCAGAACTCTTGGTGTTGGACAATGATAAAGAGAGGATATAGTTCTGCAAAAATTCCTACCTAAATGACCTCTTTTTAAAACTCTGGCCAGGTATACCCAGTTTACGCGATCAAATGCCTTGGTTGCATCGAGTGTTATAATCGCCATAGGAAGTTTATATAGAGTTGCGACATCAATTGCCCCCACCAGTGCTTGCGTCAAATCTTGCATAGACCGCCCCCTCACAAAACCTTTTTGATCCGGATGTAATAATCTACCTGCCACTCCATTTAATCTCTCTGATAATATTTTGGCAAAAACCTTATAGTCCAAATTCAGCAATGAAATTGGGCTATAAGAGTCACATTGTGTTGCAGGTTTCAAGGGTGTAAGAATAAGAACCACCGTGGCCTTATTACAGGAGAGTGGAATTTCGCCTCCGTCTTCAAAAATAGATCTAAAAAGCATCTGAAGAAATGGGGAGATAACTGGAGCTAGTACTTTATACAATTCGGCCGGTAGCCCATCCGGACCGGGGGCCTTACTCCTTTTTGCCGAATCTATTGCATCCACCACTTCTTCTAAACTAATACCTCTATTTAGATTATTAGATGCCTCATCGTCAATTTGGCATAGAGCATATTTTTCCAGCCATGATTGAATTAAACTATCCTGCGGAGCTAAGTCTTTCCTATATACCAGATCAAAGTGATCAAAAAAGGCTTTCTCTATGTCTGAGATCTTTTCTGAAATCACCCCCGTATTACCCAATTGAACTCCTTTGATAGTGTTCCTACATTGATCTTTCTTAGTTTTCCAAGCTAAAAGCTTTCCACTAGCTTCCCCATATTCAAAATGAGCGAGGGAGCTAGCCTGCCATTGCTTCCTAACTCTTGAATCAAGAATATCTTCTATTGTAATTTGCATGTTGAGAGTTCTTTCCGCATATTATCTTCTGCTTTCAAGATTGGGTCTAAGAGATCACACTCTAATTTAGTAATTTTGATCTCGATCTCGGATACCATTGCCCTAAACTTCTTATGCCTAGCGGACTGAATGGATAAAATTATACCTCTCAAAAATGCTTTATATGAGTCCCATACAATTGGAAGTGCGGCCGTCCGTAAATTTAGCTCAAAAAACCTTTCCAACTCATCCGTCAGTTTCTCTACTACCTCTTCTTCTAACAATATACTTCTATCCATAGTCCATCTTTTAATACTCTGCGCTGCAGAGAGTTTCAAGACTAGAGAAACTACAGAATGATCTGAAATATGTGCTCCCACATGATTAACTTCGTGATCAGCAGGACATAGCTGATCTGAAATTAAGAAAAAGTCTAATCTAGACTCATGTCCCAATTTTTTATTATTGAAAGTGAACTTCTTTTTTAACCCCCTTTTTTTCCTCCAAATATCTTTCCAACCTAGCTGGTGCATTGCATTAATTAATAGAGATCTGTTTTTAAGATTATGAATTAACTTGAGTTTATATGTTTTATCCATTTGGGGATCCAGAATTAAATTAAAGTCTCCTGCTAAAATTAAGGGATCATCAAAGTCTAAGAGTTCACCCAACAATTCTCTGAGCGGAAGAGGATCGTCTAAATTCGGGCCATAGTATCCTGCTAATGTAAATTTATAAGAATTATATTTTATTCGTACTATGACCCAACGCCCTCTTTTATCTACTCTTGACTCTTCCACTGTGATAACTGGATTTGCTTTCATCAAAATTGCGACCCCTTTTATAGTAACCTGTTGAGATGTACATATGACGTGCTGAATCCACTTTTTGCTGCTACATATCTCTCTTAACTCTTGTTCCGTGCAATGTGTCTCTTGCAAAATAAAAATATATTCGGGTGCATCTTTCAAGTATTGAAATATCCTCTCTCTTCTATGTTTTACCTTTAAGCCATTAAAATTCCATGTTAAAACCCTCATATATACCTGCAGGGCTAATTTAGCCTGCAACATATTTTTCTAGATAAGCGTAGACTATTAAGTGACCCAATTTGGCGATTTGGACATTTTTTTTCCCACATGCTTCCCACCCAGTGCCCTTCTCCCACCCTCCTTTGCCCCTCCCTATCCTCAGCCACCCCCCAGTGCACCCCTGGAGAACCCCCCTTCTTCTTCTTGACCCTTCTCAAGGCCTTGAGGCTCCCTCCTCAGATATCTGGATGAACTATTTACATCTATTATAGTAGTAACCAATGTAGCGAGAAAGTACAGCTTTTAACGGAACATGAACAGAAAAATCAATATTTTATCAAGGGGAAAGAAGAGAGAGAAGAAAAGAGAAAAAGATTTAAATTCTTTAACCTCTCTCCACCGGGTCCCCTCTCCTATCCTCTGTTACTAATTGGAGATAAGCTTCAGCCTCCTCCACCCTTTCAAAAGTACTAATTTTATTCTTATACATTACTTTAGGGATGCATGAAATTTCAATTGGGCTGTGACACCCATTTGCCTAAAAGGATCTAGTAGTTTGCCGAGCTCCCACTGTCTAGATGCTGTGATAGATGACACATCCGACCTAATCTGAAACGTGATCCTTCAGCTGACAGGGAACTAGTTTTTAGAGCTTTATTCAGGATTTCATCTTTTAACGTGTAAGTCAGAAATGGACTAAAATCTCCCTGGATCTTACTTTATTCGGATTTAACCGAAACGGATCCCTATGAACCCTTTGAATGTCTCTAATCAGATCTTGCTCTGAGACTTCCACTGCAGTAGCCTCCTTAATGAGTTTCACAACAAGCTCCTTAATATTAGTTCCTTCTGCCCCTTCGGGACTTTCTGAAGGCGCAAGTTGTTTCTCCTTTGTGCATTTTCTAAGAATTCCATTTTCTCCTGATATCCTTGTTCACGTTGCCTTAGGTCATCTATCTTCTTCATATGTTGAAGGGCCAGCATTTTTAGATCAGTAACAGTAGATTCCAATGCGGAGGTTCTAACCGCTAAAGAATCAAACTTTTCCTTTATTTCTTGCTGATTCTTCAGTGAAAGTGCAAACCCATTTTTCATCTCACGGCTTAAAGACTGAAGGATAAGCAATACAGATTGATCGCTAGACATTAAATCGAAATCCTTATCTTCACCCTCGAAAGACATAGTGCTCCTTGAAGATGTAGCCCCTGGAATTTTGGCCGCATCTATAGTGACTGAAATATCCTCTACAGAGTTAAAGTTGGCTGTGGCATTGATTAATAAATCATCACTCTCAGATATTGCTGTCTCAGCGATATATACTTTTTCATCCATTCCTGGGCTCTGCCTTATTTGAATATCTGCTTGATCTAAGTATTGATCTTGATCTTGCTCTAATTGCTTCAATATATGATATCTATTAGGACTGAGGAGGCCCTCTGTAAAATCAGGAGTTATAGAGTCTCTTGATATGGCAGCAATCGTAGGTTTTAACTCCAGAACGGAGGGGATTGCTTTGAAATAGGTTTTTAATGATGGTGGGGGTTTAGCTGTCCTGTTTTTGTCTCCCTTGCTGATTCTGACCTACTTCAGTGAGTGCCTTGACGCATAAGAGCCAGCTGCCTGCAGAGCCCGGCCTAAGGGAACCCACTGATCCCTCATGCTTCTAGGACCCTCACGACTCGAGTCCCACTTCGTGAGCTCTCTTTGCGGCCTATTTACAGGTGCCCCCCCCTTCCTTTCTACCTCGTAGCGTGCAAGGCTACCAACCCTTCAAGCACCTCTGTACCCAGACTCACCAAAGCAAATATGACTCATCTGCTGGTGGAACTTTGATCCTTGTCCTCCTACCACCTCATGACTGAATGGGGTCCCACGGAAATGCATTGCAAGTATATTCATGCATTGAATGTTCTTTCACCCAGAGGAATGCAATACACGTAAAAACGCAGTTAGTTAACATTGCTACAATTGTTAAAAGTCTATTCTGAAAAAGTACTTACCTGTTTGCAAAGTTTTTGGGTTCAAAATATATATAAAGATACCTTTTATTTTTCTAAATTGGTGTGGATTTCCTTTTTGAGTGTGTGCATCATTTATTGACTCTTTGTGTGCAACAAATGTCTAGCACTCCTCTCTGATAAACCCAAGACTGCTCAACCACACCACCCTAGATAGAGCACCTTGGGATTGCTAGATTAAGCCTATGTCCACTTATAAGGGATACCTGGTCTCTTTACACAGCATACCTCTTTTTGGTATACCATATAAAGAGCCAGCTTCCTACAGTTGTGTCATGTGAATGGCGTTTTAGGTGGAGGCAAATCGAGTGGAGTAGAAAACAATTAACGATAAAACAAGCTTACCTGGCTGAGGAAAGATGATTTTGGTTTGGGTGGTATAAATGAATCCAGCTTTTGTCTGCACATAGTTTAAATATCTTTCTGTTTGACTAGGTAGGTTGAGGAGGCTTATTCTGGTTAGGATGACAAAGTGTGCCCGGATTTTCTGTCTTTACTGGCATTTTTAGGTCTGGCTTGATAGTGCACCTGTCGCCATAGCTTATGTGATCAACTTAAGAAAGAGCTTTCAGCAGCACTACTGAGAAAGCCTTTGTTTCCAACCACATGTTGGTGGACAGGCGTACTTGATTTGACTGAGCAGAAGTTATGTTTATCGTCAAAGAGCTGTAATCATTTTTTTTATCAAGTTGTATGAGCCAGAGCTCTTCATCAAGTCAAGCTATTGTGTTATAACAGAGCTTAACCTTCAGGCAAAACACATGCCACTGCAATGCCATATGTCCCCTTGATCAGCAATTCTTAACCTTTTCACTTCTGTGGAACACCACAGAATAATTAATGGAATCTGCGGACCCCCACTCACTCATTATTGGAAGCCATGGACACCAGGTCTAGGCACTTTCTATGATATAAACTTCAAAACAATACCCAAACAAACAAATATTAAGTACACATCAAAGAAATGTTCAAACTTTTAAATATTTTGTGTGACTCACAATCAAATATAGAAAGGTTTACAATTTTCAATTATTTTTCATTATTTATATATACGTTATTAATTATAATATTATTTAATTTTGAAAAAGTGTTGTGGATCCCCTGAGTAGGCCTTGTGATCCCCTAGGGGTCCCCAGACCACAGGTTAAGAACCACTGCCATAGATCATTAGATAATTATGTTGTTTCTTCTTCTCTGCCATCAGCTAAGACTGGATGAGAAATGGATACAGCCACCTCCCACTTTCTCTTCCTATCCTCAATTTCAGATATACCTTGACATGGCACTACCTGAGTGAATGGTGTTTTTTTTTGTTTCTAATTTCACACTTCAATATTTATAGGCTGAAGAGACTTCCTTAAGCTCCTTTCCTCGCAAAAGTTAATTTAATTATCAATTGTAATTTATTTTTAATTTAAAAAAATACATTGCTAGTATATTTAATTAACTTCAAATGTAATATTTTTATAAATTAAATTAATTTACTTCTTCAATACACAGTAATTTTCAATTACCTTTCCCTGAGTCCTGAAAGTCATGTAACCCTACCCTTCCCTCACCCGTACAAACTCCTTGCTATGCCTTGTGTGGAGATTGTTGAAATAACCTATTTACTTCTCTCTGTTAATATGCCCATCTCCAGCCTTCTGTACTACCTGTCCTTTCATGAACATTAGCTGTTTTAACCTTTACTCCTCTAATCTTTGATCCGGTTCTCTGCCTTCAAAAAGTGTAGGTTCCTACTGTGCTGCCCTTACTATAATCACTCTTGATACCAGATGACAAGTATAGTCCTGCTACATCTACACTGATCAATCAAATGTCCCTGATTAGTTTGCCAGCCAGGGTTCTCCCTGTCTCAGGTGGGCAGCCTACTCCAGCCCTTACCTTTTGGCCCACCCAGACTTCTACTTCTAATCTCTCAAGCCACACACTTATCTATCTATAAAACTCAAATCTTAAACGAGAAACCAATTTAACACTGTTGTAAAAAAAAACATTTTTCAGATTTTACAAAATGTCATAATGAAATCTGAATTTTATTGAGCCTCTTTTTCCTTGATCTGTGCTGGAAGTTGTTTTATAGCATTTTTTACATTAGTAGTGGTTTTCCATTCAAGACGGTCATGTGTTTTGAATCTAATCCTTCTGGTCCAATTTTATGTATGTCTCATTGCATCTATTACTCTGCTGGTTTAATTCCCTATTCCCTTGTGGAACAGCTGTAGCACCGGTGGGATGCCTAAGGTGGCGGACACACTTATCTATAGAAACATTATTATCTGAGAAAATCCACAAGATTTCTGTAATGGTTTGGACACAATTATGGTGAAAATGTTTTTTATAAAAGAATTCTTGTCTGATAAGTTTATCTAGGAGATTAAAAGTACCGAGACCATGCTAACCTTAGGCGTTACTCGAAACGTGCACTGTTCCTTAATTTTTCAAACTTGCACTGTTTTTAATCATAAAATAGGAGGTCTATTTATTTATTTTTTATTGTGTGTTTTAACATTTGAAATTAAATCTGTGACAATTGAATTTGAAGAAGTTACAGAAAAATATTGATTGTGGCAATTGAATTGAAATAGGGAGTGGGAAATACAGTAGGTCTCTTACCTCTTTTCCTTCCTTTCCCTGGGCTGGTTTACCGGAACCACTTGACGGCTGCAAATTTGGCACAGCTGAGGTGAGCGGTCTAGCTGTTCCATGTTGGGAACAGGAAAGGGTATTTAGGACGCAAGCTGGAGCGACCGCGCAGTGTTTATCCAAAAGTAGAAAAGAGAATAGAGGAATAGAGGGGAGCCTTAAATTTGATCTGATCACTGCAGGTTTGCTAGTAAAGCACACGCAAGAGATCAACCTGCTGCAAGACCCATCGGAGTGGGACATACTTTTAACAACAGATACCTGGATTCCCAACAGTGCAGAGATAGACTTGGGTCTACCTGCCCGCCAGTATACAAAGCAATAAATCGGCCTAAAACTCACAAAAGAGGAGGGGGAATAGCAATAATTTTCAAACAGAAATGGGAACCTGGAAATACTCCCAGTTGAGGACATTAAGGGAATAGACATTTTGGGTTTTTCCCTAAAAGGACAACAGGAGACTCTACTAACAGGGGTTCTTTGTTATAGAACCCCAGGTAATCCCATAAATGACCTGCAAAACCTATTAAACCTAATTTCCAGTTTAACCCTAACTCACTCAAAACTATTAGTACTCAGAGACATCAACATCTGGGCAGAAAATAGTACTAAAACCCAAACACTAGGACTAGAGCAATTGGTTAAAAGCCCTACACACCATGGAGGACACACCTTTGACCTGATATTGGTGCCTCACAACTTGATGGTTATAGAGGATGTGGCCCCTGTCAGCTGGGCAGATCAATTTTTGATCAAATTCAAATTAATGGAACTTAACCAAAAACAATACTTCAAATCTGCTATAAAAAAGATACAGGGAAGAGCCTAGGCAAGACAAAGGAACCTAGACGGAGGGAATATCTTAAACACTACACACTGCTTCCAGGGAGAAGAGTTAGTAGAATCAAAATATTATTTCTTGCAGAGTTAAACTATTACCTCACTAAATGAACGTATCCCAATAAAACTGATGACACTTAAAGATAAACCCTCAGCCCCGTGGTATACGGAAGCCCTGAAGGAAACAAAATTGTAAGTTGGAAAACAAAAAAAAATGACAAAGATCATACTCCGAGGTAGGCAAGTTGCGATTGAACGAAGGGCTAAAATGCCATAAAACTAAAATCAGGATAGCGAAGGAAATCTATTATACCAGCACCACCACCTATGAAGGTAAGAAAACAAAAAAGATCAAGATTGTTTAGGAACTCACACACTAACACTGCATTAAACAAATAGTAGAACCAATACAAGAATTATGTAATATACTATGAGACTTATTCCATAACAAAGTAGACCAAATCGTAAAAGACATTAACAAAGAGAACCCAACAAAACAGGGGGGCAATCCTAAAACTAAAACTACAGAGCTACCCAAGATAACCTTACAGCAGACAGAGCCTGGCACGAAGCTGGCTGAAATAGATCTGTTAAATGAGGAAGATGTCATGGCACTAGCGCTGTCAATCTCTTCTGGCTCTATTTCAGACCCCTTACCAAACAAAATTTGGAAAGAGAGGGGGTCCTAACTATATCCCTCAACAACATTTTGTACAACTTGTGTCTCCTTAATCATAGGTTTTTTTCATTTAATCAGCACTCATCCATACTATCAACCATGCTAGGAGACCTGTTTCTTGTAAATATATCTGCTCTTTTATTAAAAATCCTCTTGTTCATCAATAACATCTCATAAACAATCCTTACAATACATAAATTATTATCCCGCAAGATTCACAATATAATTAAATCAACATTGCATAATAAAAAATTATATTTCTATTCTTGCTATATTTCTTCAATAATTTCCTCTACTAGTGTTTAATATCCTATGAATAAGGACCCATATCTGGCATTGTTATTTTCATATATGTGATCAGGGAAATCATAAAGAAATACATACTCCACAGATAAATCTCTGAGAGATTTTTCTTAGAAAAGAAGCACAATTTCAATTTATCAACGTTATCATGAAAACAAATCAACAGAAAAACAAGTTGTCACCCTGAACTATATCTGACTTTATGGAAAATCTGCAAACAAAAACTTAGGACAGGATCAGTT
The DNA here is from genome assembly GCF_964263255.1 of Lissotriton vulgaris. NCBI lineage: Eukaryota > Metazoa > Chordata > Amphibia > Caudata > Salamandridae > Lissotriton > Lissotriton vulgaris. The sequence continues at coordinate 1,335,582,601 of NC_141685.1, forward strand.
CCAGCAGCATGGAAGAAAGCACTAATCACCACCTTATTAAAGAAACCACAAGCGGGTATACAAGATCTAGCAACTTCGGACAAATCTCACAACTCCCCTATCCGACTAAGATTGTAGAAAAGCACACCAGTAAAATATTGAAAATTTCTATAATCTAATCAGTTACTCAAACCTGAACAGATGGGCTTTAGACCAGCCCACGATACGGAGTCAGCCCTAATAATGGCATTCGACAAACTGAGGAGACGAGTCGATGAGGGACAGTCAGCAGTCCTGATTTTATTAGATCTGTCAGCAGCACTTGACACAGCCAACCTCTGAATCTTACTTAAAGGATTAAAAGAGATCGGGTGGACAGCACCTTCCTAAAAATGGTTGAATCCTATCTTTATGAGTGATGGCAAGCCATCTCTCTCCCTCCTGTCAGATAAGAATTCAAAAAGCTATTGCACTGGCTGCCAGTGAAAGGGAGAGGCATCTTTAAAGCAATGCACATAGTTCATAAGGCCTTGAATGGAGGTGGACCTAGACACCTACAAGATAAATTCACTTTCTATAAACCAGCAAGAAGGCTGAGATCATCCTCAGCTAACCTAGTGCATATTCCCAGGTTTAGGAAAACCAGTGTAGGAGGTGGAGCTTTTCAGGTCAAGGCAGCACAAACCTGGCATAAGCTGCCCCTCTCTCTTAGAAGAAACAGACGGCTACTCAGTTTCAGAAAGGACCTAAAAACTTCGGTAACTCTTACTTCAATTCTGGATCCTGGATAAACTCTGATGGTGCCAAAATGCCTGCCAGGTGAACGTCACCCTTAACAAATGAACAATAATAAATGATTATTCATGTTCCCATCTGTTCTGAATAATCTGATACCTTCCTTGTGCTCTTCAAGATGTAATGTAGTACTTTTCTTAAAGTTGTCTGTTTTTGGGATCTGGAGTGTTCTACCTGCATTAATTCTTAAAATGCTGTAATGTGGATAGTGATACCTGAAATTATGACCTCTCCAGAAATGTGCTTATAAGTTGTGATATATGAGTATGTGTATTGTTTATATTTAAACTTAATGCATTATCCACTATATCTTCAGCCGTATCACTGATTTAATAAATCCATACTGATCTCCACCTTGTGTACCATGGTGTGCTGTATACAGCATTTCTTGCAGAATGAATAGAATATTTATTTTACGTAACTGCGTTATAAAGTCACTTATGTTAATTCTTCTGCCCTAACAATGTTCTCAGTAATTTCACTGCTTTTACAGTTAATTGTGGCTATGCTTACATATTGCAGAGAAATAGGAGAATAGGTCACTTACTCATAAGTAGAAATTGTCTAACATTATATAGTGTACTAGCTGCCAGTCTGTCCATGCATGATGTAATGGTAGATTTGGTTTCCTACAGTCTAAAGGTGTTTATGAGCTGAGTATGGCAATGTAAGATATGGTATGGATTAAGTGAGATACTTGGTGCTTAATTTGTACTGGTGGTTGCAGGTGGCAGGCACCAGCTCTTATATTTGTCATTCAGCACTTGTTTTTCATCCCAAGATGTTACCTCCCTGGGAGAGAAAAAATCATGAATAGTGAAAAAGAATGGGAAGAGAAAGATAAAAAAACAGTGATATTGAGAGAAAGAGGCATTGAAATGGTTCCAAAATTAACTAGTCTTGCTTTACAGCCGTCCCTTTGGTGGGGGGGGGGAAATGTCACAAGCATGGTATGGAGACGTGTTCACCTGCCTTAAGTGGAAGACTGTGTGCATCAATTATTTAAGATTTTTGGACCTGATGTCATGCTAATTGAACATTTGCACAGAGGCCTAGGCTTGTCCCTGACATGAGTAGGTCACAAAATTGTATTTGACCTAGCGTGCCCTCATTTGGTGAGAATGGATTACTGTATTCTCATGGGTTTAGTACATAGAGTAGTATTGGCAGCATACAGTGTTTTAAGAAACGATAACATCGCCATAGCTTTTTAGCTGAGTTATTAGAGTGAAGGCTTTCTGGCCTACTCGTGTAAAGTCCAATTCTATGCAATTAGCCAGTCCTTTGCACTAACATCCAAAGTGCATGTTAAGTGTTCTTATGTGGGTAGCCTGCATTATACATGAATGGCGTGTGAGTCAGCCAGAGAAATTGAAGCCAGTTTGGTCCATTTTGGATACCCCTGACCTGTCCTTGTATAAGATGGAGGTGAGGACTGTGCTCCCAGACATTGGTACTATACTTCTCACATTCCTGTAGTTGCAAGGAGGATACCTAGACCCTGACACTTGCCGAGAGGGCACACATCTCCTTTTAGATATTCACTGTGGCCTTTTGATAGCAAGGAGCTGCTAGTCAGTGTTCAAGAACATTGATATTTGTTGATTGTGGGGGGGGGGGGAGAGTGCAACTGCAGACTCTTGTGAGGTCTGTCCTTTTCTCTTTCCCTGATTATTCTTTTAGTTCGGTTGATTACAGCTAGGTGCAGAAATGTGACACCTCTTTGTGCCTCTGTTGTTGGTGCTCCAGGATAAAGATGACCCTGCTCTGTGGGGCATCATTCTATACAAAGGCTATGTCTGGAGCCCAGCCTGGAAAAAAACACTGAAAATGAGAACTGTCCTAAACTGATTTTACAGTCTCAGACAGTGGATCCATATTTCCGGCCTGCCAGGTGTGTATAAAAAGAAACCACTCTTGTGACACCCTTATCCTAGGGACACAGCCAGGTAGCTCTCCGAGGTAAGAAGAAGAGGAGCATCTAATGCACCCTCTTTAGAGAAAACTGGCAGGTGTGTCTCACTGCTCTATACAACACATTATGCTTGTCATATAAGGAGCGTTAGGAATCTGACAACCCTCTCAGAGTAACTCTTATCTGCAGGGGAGTATTGTATATAGATATGGATACATACCATGGCCCCTAGAAATGTTAGACAAACAGTTGTTGGTAACTTACAGCATGCTGTTATTTATTGGGCCATAAATCTTGTGCATTGGTATGATGGTAATTATCATGGTGATCTCAGCAGTCATGATTTTAATTTAAATAAACATTAGGAAAACCTCAAGCATATTTCATCGCACACTATACATTCCATGTTCAACTAGTCTAGCCTCTACCTGCTCTCTACATATGTATTCACAACCGGGGGCTTTTTATATTGATTGAACAATTTATTAGGACTCCCTAATTGGTTTGTGTTAAGTCATGTAAGTATCATCCCTGCATACCTTATAAAGCCATTGCATCTGCAGTCGGTATTGACACTGAGGCATTTCCCTTCCGTAATCAGTACATGTGTCCTCATCCACACCCTTCTTCAGAGGGACAATGGAGTTCTGCCACCTCATTCAATCTCTCCACCGGGTGTGTTAATTATTGAAAGCCAAACAAAAGCGTTTACATGGGGATAAATGAAGGAGGTGCCATTACAAAGGTCTGCTCACAAAACTCCTTGCTTTATTGGGATTATCAGGTTGTTGGTCTCTTGTAGACGGGACCCCTACTAAGATGTTCATTTGAGATATGCAACCAGACTGCTAACTCCTACCTTGACGTGATCAGTCTGAAATCTCGTAACACACTACCAAAGCTGCAATCTTCTTTTTGTTGTATATTACAAAATGAATAACTTAAAATAGGGCTAGTTCATCTAAATCAAATTTTTCTATGGCTGAAATTAACAGTTGTGTGTGTTTCTCATTTTTATTTCAGAACTGGAAGAGTCCCAGAAAAAGTGCCCTCCCTTCTGGTATAAGTTTGCAAATACGTACTTGATTTGGGAGTGCTGCCCCATGTGGATACGGTTTAAGGGCTATGTGAACATGTTTGTCATGGACCCATTTGTGGATCTCGCCATCACCATCTGCATCGTTCTCAACACCTTGTTCATGGCAATGGAACACTACCCTATGACAGAACATTTTGAGGGAGTGTTATCTGTAGGAAATCTGGTAAGATGTTTGTAAAACAATGCCTGTAGAAGTTGATTCAATTATCCTTTAGGAAGACCATTTCTTTCATGTTACTTCTCAAGTCTTCATTATTAGTATGTTGTGCCTACATACCTAAGCAAAGTATACATAATAATGGGATGTGAATTGATACTGATTCAAATCAGTAAAGTAGAGTTGTTATTGAGGATTCCAAAATGTGTCCATCTTGAGTTATCACATTTGAGATTCATTAGAAAGGAGAAGGGGAATAATTCAGGAATTTCAAATTCTGTTAGAGCTGTAGTTTTTTTTTGCCAACTGACCAAAAGAGAGCTCTTGGTCTTCAAACGTTGAAAACAATTGCTCCTTACTTGAGATGTTGGACTGGTATAAGACCTAGAGTGTGTTTTTTTATTATTTGGTGCTACAGGAATGCGATATCTAATAGTTAAGTACACTGATTGTCATACATTAAGGGTCATGGGCATCTTGGATGTACCATATAGGTGGGATCTCCAATTGCAGGATGATGAGGAAGGAAATAATCAGAATGATGCTGTGGTTTCAATTGTCAGAAGTATTTTGAAGCCTATTGAGGTAGATGGCAGTCTGATAATAGTTATATGATCAATATACTGGCTAAATTTGAGATGAAGGGTGTACCATCATTCAATAATGTTGAAAAAGAAATATTGACCCCACCTCCCCAGTGCCCAGTATCATAAGCTTAACCTTAATCCCCTATATTGATTCCTGTTAGATTGTTTTCTAACAGCACACAGAACAGCAGTCCTTCTTCAGAGATGTCACAATATGTACATGCTAGCCTGATAGCAATGAGGCCCTTAAGTTCAGTGGTGCCTAGTATGTGTTGGTCGAAGATAGATATGCTTCGCAAACTCCTGCCATCTAGAGTTGGGCTTGGATATTTGGGAGTTGTTTTTCTTCTAAGAAGTCTTTCAAGTCACTAGTTAAAGTGAATCCCCCTATAATTTGTATTGAGCATGGTATTCAACTCCTTTGTTAGATTATTTTTCTCTGCCATTAGGTTCGGACTTCTATCTCAGAGCTCCGGGATCGAAGCTTTGACACATTCATCAGCGGCTTTTTCAGACACCGATTCATTACCCTTCAACGGAAATCAACAAATCACAGCCAACTACTGTTTTTTCAACGGTCTTCCTTCTACCAGCCTGGGCTCAGGCCCGGTTTGACTCCAGCTGCCACACTTTCACCTCCATTTTTTGGGACTCAACACAGGAGGAGTGATGTAAAAGATTCCCTTCAGTTTCATCCCTAAGTGCCACGCTGAATATTCCAGGCAGGATCACCATCCGGCCTGCAACCTCTGCCTGTCTCCAGAACACAACAAAACATTGTGTGAAGCGTGCATGGACTTCCGTTCCAAGAAAAAACTTCAACAACAAAGAAGGCAGAATTGGGCCCATAGCACAATGCAGTCACACCAAGCTGAAGATGTACCTATATCCAGCCAGAAGCATTCCATGCTGAGGACCACATTGAGGAAGAGGCAGAAGCACAAGGCATGCCAATGGTTGTTCCCATTCTTCTCGCCAGCAGTGGAGAAGTTTCTGAATCTCACTTCAACTCTGAAGCCTGGACAGGGCCCGTGAGTACTGTGACAAAAGCCTCCCAATCCAACACAAAGACACATACACAGGCTCCCGTAACCCCACTGCCCTTGTGCCATAGAGGTACCTGGCACAAGGCAAAGGAACAGACTATTATCCCTTTGCCAAAACACATAAGGGCATTGGCCATCACAAAGTCGAAGCCAGTTTCAGTGCTGGTGTTAAAAACAGAAATATCAACAGTGGAAAAGCCTTTGGAGCTGAAGCCTATCCCTCAAACATCCAAGGCGCTGAAAACACCCTTGGAGTCAAACAACTCCGGTGTCTACAGTTTCGGTACCTAAACTGAACTCTGTGCCGAAAACATCTTCAGCCTCCAAAGCCTCACCACCAAAAATACTCTCTGTGCTGAAAATAACGCCTACTGAACCAAAAGGTGAAACACACCCACCCCCAAAGTGAGGAATAGAAAAATTAGAAAAAGTATGCTGGCGTACTCAGTGAATTATTTGACTGCGAAACGGACACCCTTAAATTTATGAAATTAATCGGAATTTTCTGCTTCCGGGGTTTGTCCATGCTATTTATTGAATATTGAATCCAATATTCTTCTGTATAATCTGATTTGGAGGTTTGCCAATTTATGGCACTTCTGTATTTTGCCAGGTTGCATTTTGGAATATATTTGGTATAACAGCTGAAGAAATACTTCATGTTTTGAAAGACCGTCAAGAAAATCGATCAAGTGGTCGCTTTTGCTCCTGAAGTTAATTTGTCCTGATGATGACCCTGAAAGAAATCTTTGGTTGAAACGCCGTCGACGCTTTGTACATGGCTTAAATCAGGGATGATTCAGAAAAGGGGGTGGTGATGAACAAAGTGTCTGAATTAAGCAGACCACTCTTACCCAGTCCAAAGATCAGGGCTTGATCCATCACCGTTATTTAGCTCACTGCACCATCCCAGCTCAGAACCCGGCTATATGCAAATCAGTCTGTCCCTGGCCCAGTGCATCATGGGAACAGGGCAGACTAAACTACCAAGCCAATTCTTCACCAGAAAGGAGACAAGCTTCCGGGGACCGGTTTCTGGCATTTCAGCCATCGTCGGCCCGGCTTGCTTGAATCCTGATGGTGCAGTGAGCAAGGGACTCATGTCTGAGTATACCCTGCCACACCTATAGTGGCCAAAAACGATTCAGAAAAGGGGGTGGTGATGAACAGAGTGTCTGAATTAAGCAGACCACTCTTACCCAGTCCAAAGATCAGGGCTTGATCCATCACCGTTATTTAGCTCACTGCACCATCCCAGCTCAGAACCTGACTATATGCAAATCAGTCTGTCCCTGGCCCAGTGCATCATGGGAACAGGGCAGACTAAACTACCAAGCTAATTCTTCACCAGAAAGGAGACAAGCTTCCGGGGACCGGTTTCTGGCATTTCAGCCGTCGTCGGCCCGGCTTGCTTGAAAAAAAATGATTGTTCTGTTTAAATCAGAAACTCTGTCCATCACCACCCCCTTTTCTGAATCGTTAAATCAGAGATCACATTATATTTTTTCACTGTGTACTGTGTATATTGGGATTTGTTTATTAGTCTCTGCCACTGTTTTTTTTACTTTATATGTTTGTCTTTTTGTAGTTATTGTGAGTATAAATGTTTGAGCGCCCTTGTGTTTTCATTTAACTTCATTAAATGCATTTGAATGTTTATTTATATATTTACTTTTTGTGACATTGTGGTACTCATAGGCTTTTTCAAAGTTTTCTATTCCCCACTTTGGGGGTGGGTGTGTTTCCCCTTTTCTAGTTTAACATGATAATATTGCTCAAGAACCACTGTTTGGAGTATATTGTTTGTTGTCCCTGGTTCTTGTTCTAGGGTCGCCCTTGTGGCTAGCTACTTACTGAACCAAAAGAGCACCCAATTTAGCCAATCCTGACAAAATTACAGGAAAAGCTCGACGTCAAACAGAGATCTTGGTGATAAACCGAGACAGAGGAAGAGTGATAACCAAACCACCTCTCCAACCTACAAAGACATTACCAAGGAAAAAAAGACTTTTGAGGTCAGCCACAAAAGCCCCCTGTAAAAAGCATAAAGATAAGGGCACCATCCCCATTCAGTTTTCGACTCCACCACTACCTATACCATCTCCTCCACCACCTTCGCTGTCAGTACCAGCTGCACCCCTACCTTTTCCAGGTTCACCACAACCTTCTCCTCTTCTCACTGCCACCCACAAGTGTCACCTACTACATCTTCCATAGGGGACATGGTACAGGGGATCATTTGGCACCTAAGGCAGACCATATTTTCCTGACCCACAGGGCACTACCTCAATATAGATCAACCATAGGACGGCTATGATGTAGACCCACAAGGGGATCCTGATCTTTACCCTTCAAAACTGTCTGCACCAGACAGTACCACTGCTTACAATGAAGTACTGCACAGTATCATAAAGTCGACATGCCCACTCTAGAGGATTAAGACGAAACACTATCTAAAAATGAACGCACAGTCCAGTTTATACCAATGCTCAAAGGTATGCTAAAACTCATCACAGAGATTTTTAAACCGGCCATAAAATCAAATGTCCTAACATAACGGATCGATAAGAAATACAAACCACCACCACCAGACCCTGCTTACATCAAACTGCATGTTCCACCCGATTCTCTAGTGGTGCACATGGCCGAATAATGGGCTAACTCACAAGGCACTAGGGATGCTCCACCTACTGACAAGGAAATAAAAAAATATGATGTTAACGGTAAGCGTGCGTCAGCGCAGGCTGCAATCCACCTAAGGATGTAAATGTGTAAATGTAAATGTATTGGCATTTATATAGCGCACTACTTACCCGTAGGGTCCCAAGGCGCTTCGACCGCTGCGAAACCCTTCCTGGCTTCCCTGAGAGATGGTCCCTTAATGGGTATCTCCAGGGTGAGACCAGGCATCCCCGGCGGTCTGGTGGGGCCGTTAGTGAAGATGAGGCAAGCTAATGCCCAGAGTTGCCGAGTGTGATCGCTGATCAGAGTGGGCACCGAGGCGAGAGAATTATCGAGTCCGCTGACCCTGGTCCAGAAACCTGCCGCGCCGGGAATCGAACCCTGGTCCCGGGCCGTCCTCTGCTCTCGGGTCTGCCGCCTCTAACCAGTGAGCCACACTACTTCACTGGATCACCAATTCTGTAGGCCTCCTCTCCAGGTACAACAGAGCACAGTCGGTAGAGATGCAGAAATTGCTCCAAAACTACCTTGATCAGTACTTAGGGGTGGGCGTAGCTTGTGGAGTTGCACTACGCGGAATTCCGCAGAGTTGCATAAAAACTCCATGGAATGCCACAAAGTCCGCTCTTCCCTACTCTTCTGCATTATAGTAGTGTTTGTGCAAGTAGAAGATTTGAGGAGGCACATCACACCTCTACTGCACTTCAACGTGAGCACTACTGCTACCAAAGCGACACGGAAAGGGTTGTTTTAGAAATCAGAGACATACACTAAAATAAATAAGCAAGATGTATCTGCTGTGTTCAATATTTCAGCTACTGGGTTTAAGACCAAGATGTCATCAGTGGTCAGTAATTATCCCAACACAAGTACGATCATAGTAAAAATAAAATCTAAATGGTTTTGCATGTATATCGCAGCAGTACAGAAAAATGCTTCTTTTAAAAAAAAAAGTTGCAGTAAATTATAACACCAAATATTTTCCCCTAATAGGGTATTTGCATCTCATGTAGACTGTATTAGAACTATCAAAGCAGTTGTGAATAGTCCCAGATCACACAGGTTGCAGGGGCAGGTTGCAGAGTCTGGAGGAGGGGGGAGGAGAGAATGAAGAAAAAAACAAAATAAACACTTAACTGTCTGCAGCCGCTGCCACCTCCTCTCTATCCTTTTTGCCCACTCTAGGGCAGGAAGCAACCGGCACCCAGCCTCCCAATAGTCAATCACAATGCTGCAATGCAGCATTGTGATTGATCTGAGTGCCATGGTTCGGCGCTCAGCCAGCGAATGGGAGGCTGACCATGTTCTCCATGCAGGCTGTAATGGACCCTGCATGGAGAACATGCAAAGTTTCGCATGAGGTTTGACTGTCCTGAGACAGCTGGCAAAAGCGGCCTGCGCACTTGGAGTGGGCAAACCACTCCTCCCCTGCCCTTTGAGCATAGGAGCCGCGCCCCTACCCAGCTGAGCAAGAGGAAAAACAAAATGATAATAACAATGAGTTATTATCCTTTTATTTTTTCCTTTTTTGACCTGCCCAGTGGGGCGATCCTACTCCGCCTTAGCGAGAGAGCTGCCACTGACACTGACCCCGTCTGGTCTACTCCCTACTCTGTGTATTCCTCCAATCCAGAACAGAAAGTGCCAACAGATTAGGCTGGCGCGCCTGACCCGGCACAAGCAACCAATCGCCCCCTGCCTGTGAAAACTTCAAAATGAGAGACAACCACCAAATGCAACAGAAGAATGTCATGGACAAAGGCGCATGCCAACTCCACAGCCAATCAGTACTTCATAATTCTGTGGGATGGGATAGGATTGGTTGAGGTGTCCGAATACACCAATTCTAGGTAACTCTGTTCTAGTGGTGTCCCAGCGCCAGTAAACTCTGCCATGCGGCAGTGGGAGGTGGAATTTTTGATGAACTCCACTCTCTAAGCTGAGCATGGAGTGGTAAAGACTGAGCAAGCTCTGCTGGCGGAGCGAAGCTCACCTACCCCCCCCCCCCCCCCACCCCCCCATATCAGTATAAACAAAGAGGCTCAGAATTAGTAGAGGAAGGTAAGGTCTTAGCCAGTGCAACAATTCAATGTGCCTTGGATGCAGCAGACACCAGCGCAAGGGAAGGTAACACCAGCATTATCATTAGGCACCATGCTTGGCTAAGAGTATCAGGCTTTAACACTGATGTCCAGCAATACCTCCTTAACATACCATTTGATGGGGAACACCTATTTGGCCCATGAGAAGATTAAATGCTGGAAAAACTAGAAAAGGAAACTGACTCCATCAAAGCCATGGGTGTCCTTTAGACATATCCTCACAGGAGGTCCTTTCGAGAGGCCAATACAAAGAGGTGTCCAAAGATACTACCTTCAGGGGCACAGCACCACTCAAAAGCCCACACAGCTCCTACCAACCACAGTACCATCAGATTCTACAAAGAAAGGGCCCCAAATTCCTGCATTATTTTCTAACTCCTTACGTTCCAACCAGACTGTTAAGGTCTGGTCGGATTTGTAGGGTGTCTGTTCCCAGAATCAAGAGAGCCAGGGTGGGGGGGCGCTTGTTTTGCTATCTTGCTGCCCGGTTATGGAACATGCTCCCCCAGGCACTCCGGCTGGAATGATCTGAGTCGGTCTTCCGGAAAGGTCTGAAGACGCATCTATTTCCTGCTTTTTAAACTGTTTGCGGAGTGAGCTGTTGTTTTGTTATGTGACCGTAGCGTGGGGACAAACTGGCCTCAGTGTAACCAGGTGCTTTATAAAAGTAACTTATTATTAAGTACACTTGAGGAGCATACTACAAAACACAATACAGAGGTAACAGAGATCGATTGGATCCGCTGCCAAGGGGTCCACTTCCACTAAACAGTGACTCTGTTCACATCCCCCCCCTACTCAATACCAGTAGGGGGAGACTACAGGACTACCACGCAGATTGGGGACAAATGACATCAGACCAGTGGGTCGTTTCCTTAATAAAATTTGGGTATTGTCTAGAACTCACCTCTCTACCACCCAATATCCGACCACAAGCACAAACAATGTCAAGGGAATATCTCCTATTCCCACAAGAGGAAGTACAAGCTGTGCCGGTCTCAAAGCAACACCAGGGACATGTGGTATAATTGCTGTACTTGCTGTATTTCCTCATTTCAAAGAAAGATTGCACCTTAAGGCCTACACTAGACCTCAGGCCACTCAACAAGTACATCCTGTTAGATCACTTCCACATGGTAACGCTCCAAGAAGTCATACCACTGTTGCAGCAAGAAGACTTTATGACCACCATAAAACTCAGCCGCCTACTTTCACATACCAAAACACCCAGCCAATCAACGCTACTAACGCTTTCAAGTAAACAGTCAACATTATCAATTCAAAGTGTTGCCTTTTGGGTGACTACTGCACTTGGAGTATTTACAAAATGTCTCACAGTAGCAGGGGCTCCTCTCAGAAGGGGCGCACAGACACCTATTCCCATACTTAGACGATTGGCTGATCAAGAGTGCAAGCAAACAATATCTACAAGACACTCGGAAGGAAATCAGCCTTCTGCACCAGCTGGGTTTCACCCTCATTGCTACAAAATCCCACCTCGATCCTTTACAAGTGCAGCTATTTCTCAGTGAAACTCTAGACTGTCCCAGCAAAAGATTATCCCAGTCTTGCAAGAGTACAAGTGTTCCAACTTGCATTGCCTCTTTTCCAACCACGTAATCACTTCACTGGCAAAACAATAATGAGTCTTTTAGGTATGATGCCCTCATGTATCTCCATATTACCACACATGTGACTGTGTATGCGCCACATAAAATAATGCCTCAAATCACAATGGTCTCATGTGGAGGGGCAACTACAAGACCTAGTGATGGTAGGACCAGCGGCCCATCACTCTCTGCAGTGGTGGAACAGCAACAATTTGTTGCAAGGTTGACGCTTCATAACGCCTGTTCTGCAAGTAACCATTACTACAGATGCATCCTTACACGGTTGGGGGGGAACACTTGCTAGACCCTACAGTACGCGGACAGTGTTCTCCATTGCAGAACCAGAGGTGGAAAAGGACTTTGCATATATGCTCAGCAGAATGCAACAGCAGGTACATGAGTGAGAAATCGATACTACACTGCTCCACTCATACTTCGTGTGGGGAATCCAAGAGATAGACTCTTCGCCACATAGCAGAACACGAACTGCCAAAAATATATCTCCAGGTTTCCTCGATCACAATCTAAAGTCAATACCCTGTGGATCAACTGGTCAGGGATATTTGCTTAGGCTTTTCTTCCTCTCCCACTCATTCATTACGTTGTTCAGAATGTCACTCAGACATCCCTCACACACATCCCACACACTCAGTCTAATACCCACAACATGTGCTCCACAGGCATGGTTCACAAACCTACTTCAACTATCAGTTCTACCACATGAAAAGTTGCTCATTTGGCAATGTCTTTTTACTCAGGACCAGGGATGGGGCACACACCCTAACGCCAAACAACTAAATCTAGCGTTCTGGCTCGTGAGGTCTTCGAATTCGGTTACCTCAATCTTCTACATGAATGTTTAACCATTCTAAAACAAACTCGCAAACCTACCATAGGGGAATGCTACGCAGCTAAATGGAAAAGATTTGTGCATTATTGTTCAGCAAAACAAATCCAACCACTCTCCCCTGCAGTATAAGACCTTATTTGCTGCCTACTCCATTTACAACAAACAGTTCTTGCATACACCTTTATTAGGTTGCGCTTGGCAGCACTTGCTGCTTACATGCGAGACCCTTGCTCATTGCACCATCAGGATTCAAGCAAACCGGGCCGAAGACGGCTGTAATGCCAGAAACCGGTCCCCGGGAGCTTGTTTCCTTCCCAGTGTAAGAATTGGCTTTTGTAGTTTGGTTTGCCCTGTTCCCATCATGCACTGGGACAGGAACAGACTAATTTGCATACAGCCAGGTTCTGAAACTGGGATGGTGCAGTGAGCTAAAAAACGGTGTTGGATCTAGCCCTGATCTCTTGACTGGGTGAGAGCTTTCTGCTTAATTCAGAGACTCTGTCCCTCACCACCCCTTGTTGTAAATATTTTTGTCCACCCTAAGCGTGGAAGGGTATTCTCAGATGTGAGACCCTTGCTCATTGCACCATCAGGATTCAAGCTAACCGGGCCGAAGACGGCTGTAATGCCAGAAACCGGTCCCTGGGAGCTTGTTTCCTTCCCAGTGTAAGAATTGGCTTTTGTAGTTTGGTTTGCCCTGTTCCCATCATGCACTGGGACAGGAACAGACTAATTTGCATACAGCCAGGTTCTGAAACTGGGATGGTGCAGTGAGCTAAAAAACGGTGTTGGATCTAGCCCTGATCTCTTGACTGGGTGAGAGCTTTCTGCTTAATTCAGAGACTCTGTCCCTCACCACCCCTTGTTGTAAATATTTTTGTCCACCCTAAGCGTGGAAGGGTATTCTCAGATGTGAGACCCTTGCTCATTGCACCATCAGGATTCAAGCAAACCGGGCCGAAGACGGCTGTAATGCCAGAAACCGGTCCCCGGGAGCTTGTTTCCTTCCCAGTGTAAGAATTGGCTTTTGTAGTTTGGTTTGCCCTGTTCCCATCATGCACTGGGACAGGAACAGACTAATTTGCATACAGCCAGGTTCTGAAACTGGGATGGTGCAGTGAGCTAAAAAACGGTGTTGGATCTAGCCCTGATCTCTTGACTGGGTGAGAGCTTTCTGCTTAATTCAGAGACTCTGTCCCTCACCACCCCTTGTTGTAAATACATGCGAAACAAACAACACAACTTTGTTAAAAATTACAGTTATTAAAGCCTTTTTGGTGGGATTAAAGAGTCATTCCTCCTTCTATCCCACAAGCACCAGCCTGGAATCTTAATACAGTTCTCACCGGGCTTATGGATACATTGACAGAATGAAACCATTTTTTAAAACTCAACAACTTGACGTAGCTTTATCAAACGCTCACAAATGATCACCCATATTTAAAGCAGAGATTGCAAGGAAGATAGTAAAGTGCACTGAAACATGCTACCACAAAGCTAAGTGGTTGCTATCTACAGCTCCAAGAGCTCATTCCACACGTAAAAAAGGAGCCTCTACTGCTTTCCTAGGAAACATTCCAGTAATGGATATTTATAAAGCAGCTTCATTGAATAACCCACATATATTCACAAAACACTAATGTGTTAATATCTTAGCTAACCAAAAAGCTACAGTGGGTAAAGCTGTTTTGCGAATACTCTTTCAAACAACCTAGGTCAGCCACTCCCTAGCCACCGCATTAAGGGAGCACCACTTTACAACTGAAACATGTTACTTACTCTGTAAGCATCTATTCGTAGCGTGTAGTTCTGTAGATTCATATGCACCCACCCTCCTCCCTGGAAGCCATTGGCTGACATACAGACTATTTTACTGAAAGACTTCTACTGCTCCTATCCTAAGCTCACCCAATGAACCATAACAATCAAACAAGAGCCGATGTCCATTCACAATACAGACTATAAGCGGAGTAATTTTACCTCATGGCTTGAAAGACTTCCACGTCCAAGCCCAAAAGTAGATTGCAGGAGTATGCTAAGCATATGAATCTACAGTCTTACATGCTACGAATAGCTAAGCATTTGAAACTATGGCACTACACAGGGTAAGTAACATTTTCCTTACTATCTCCTCTTTATATGGAGCATAAACACCTTTGCTTGGATCAACTTCATCCATATGCTTCACCTCCAGATCAAGCAAGACAGGAGGCACAAATAGTGAAAATGCAATTTTGACAGAATTTCCTGCTGGTAGCATACCTCATTGAGCTGAATGCTCGGTGTCGGTAAGGGTAGTGACCTGAAGGGCATGAGTTCCAATCCCTGCATGGCACTCTCAGCCTTCCATCTTTCCAAGGAGGATGAATTGAGAACTGTACTGTACATTAGGTAATAGTTGTGTCTGTTATTCACTGTACTTAGAAACGGTAGAAGTGCACAATCACACTACATAGCTATTATTCTACAAGCTTTTATTGTTATTTAGCGGAGTGAGAGAAAGCCTTACCTTGCTTGATACAGAAAACGTGGTTATTGTATGGGTAATAAAGGCTTGTACCACTTCAATTATTTGAAAGGAATGGGTCAGGGAGGAGACTTTTCAAGATCAGTAGCATAGGCTTAGGTTCCAGGTAACTGCTATGAAACTAAGTAATGATGGGTGCAGATCTCACAGAGCTGATGTTGTACAAATTAGCTCCCCTGATATACTTTGATGAATATGTCTTGATCATTAAATTGACTTCAGTAGACGGGAAAGAACATCACTTCACAAAAATTGGATTCTGAATACAGTATTTGAAAAGAAACTGCAATATCTTTTGTTTGTAGTTTACAGGAGTGATCTCAATGAGATGTAAATGCCACCGTAAAGTTCTAATATTTAACCTAGCTTAGGGAGTTGCCTATATGCATCAGCACCACAGAATCACCACAATTATGTTCAAGAATGAAATGAAGAATGAAGCACTATTTCAGCGTGTAGAAACAGTAGGCTTAAAGAACTGCTCGCCTTAAGTAGAATCTCTGCCATGGGTGCGGCTTCTCCCAAACCATGGAAAGTACGAAGCTGTTTGAGCGTTTTAAAGAGTCTAGAGCATGTTGAGCTCATATTAGCAATTCATCAAGATAGAGTATTGTTGGACTCACCTGAACTGAAGTTGTGATTCCATAGAGCATAGTAGGGAATTCTGTCAGTCGATCATAACAAAAATGATTCTGTGTCTAGTGCATTATCCACATAAGGGACATTGGCTCCACTTAAGAACCTGCTGCATTGCAGGCATTGAAAATGCCATCAAATGTGAATTATATCTTTCACTGGTTTAGCACTCAAGACTATCAATTTCAAACCTCCTTGAAGAACTGAGTACATAGATTAAGACATTTCGAGTAGTGGCTGAGTGCTTTATGCCACAGCAATGCAAGCCCAAAATGTAGCCCCAATTTCAGCCCCTGAACAATTCAAGATTACTAATTTGAAGATGCAGTCAAGTTTGTATTTTTTATAGTTTCAATCTTTTTATTCATAATTTTGCAACAGCGCAATACAAAAATCATCCCACCTACATCCAGTGGCCGGTGGAGGGGTCCACAGAAGAGGAACACTTAAGGCAACGAGAGAGGCAGGAAGAGGACATTAAGAGAGAAAAGGGTGAGAGAAGGGATTGGGGTATGTCGACAACCCATAAAATATGGGTCACCACTCATAACCGAAAGAGAAGGGATGATGTAAGAGGAGCTGAGGGTATTGCATCAGAGACCCCTTCAAGCAGGTATGTAATCCGAGTGAGTTAAGTGGAGGACACGCTGGTATGTTTGGAAAATCAATTCTCTAAATTCATCAGAGAGGTATTGTATGCATGACCCCCTCACTTTATCAGACAGTGGTAATGTATGTGTGACAACCGCTGTCAGTTTCTCCATCCCTAGGAACCCCCATAGTATATGCAGCCAGTATAATCTCATCTAGACTGTATCTGAGCCCCAGCGAGAGAGTAAAAGCTGCTTGGCAGGAACCATTGGCACAGCCCCGCGCTGATTTCAAAGGAAATGTCAGGGGGTTTGGTAGTATGAGCAAGATGTAGCTGGGGAATCTGTGGAGTTTGGTGTAATACATTTTGTCTACAGCTGCCAATACCCCTGTCCAGAAGGAGTTGATTTTGGGTGCAGTGCCACAGAATGTGTTTGAGAGTGCCAGTTTGTTCTTGGTGTTGTCAACACTTGCTGTCTCCCACCACTTTCCATCGGCAACCCTTGGAGGTATATTACCAATAATGTGCGATTTATAGGAACATTTTTTCGCTGGAAGTGCTACGGGCAGAAGCCCGAGCTCGGTGTAAACTCACGCTATTCTTTAGTGGTGAATGTACGTTCGCATTTTTCCTGTCATCAACACTGTGGTGGTGATTTTGAAGACGTTAGTGGAGTGCTAAGAAATTTATAGCTATCACAGAGAAGGCGTCTGTCCGAGTATCATGTAATGAGCCATTTTTCGAAAGGTGTAAGGGGCCTACTGGCGTGAGAGGGAATTGCGGGTTGTGATACTCAGTGGCGGATAGGTGGGTGTTGTCAATGCAATGCAGCTGGGAGACCATAGGCAGACTGAATCTGTATAAAGTCCATAAGCCCAACAATATCATACGGTCGTCCACCCTCTTGAAGTTAGCGTCCTGCCACTGAGTGAACGCAGAACCATGAAGTACGGGGAGGTGGGGGGGTCAATCAGGCTTTCCTATAGTTGGCGTCTGGGTGAAATTCGAGTGGATCATTTCTGTGATACCTACACTCTATCCCAGACTTCCATCATAGCTCGGAGCAATGGGGAGACATGAACTCTGGTCAGTCGGTGCTGTTTCAGGAACCAGGGGATTTACCAAATATGAATATCTGCCACTTCTTGATCTATACAGCACCAGTGCTTTTCGGTACTAGGTCGAGACCATTTTACCATGTAACACAGGTGTGGTGCTTGATATTAGCATAATAATTTGGGGATACCCAGCCCACCTTCCGATTGTGATAGGTACGTCTGCTGCTGGGCCATGCGTGCCCTCTTCCTGTCCCTCATGAAATCATCAATAAGGAGTTATAGTTTCCTGATTACCTGTTTGAGGGTGTGGAGGGTTATAGTTTTATGGGTTGGCATGATATAAAGAAATTTCAGCAGATGCTCCATCTTGATGGCCAATAAGCACCCTAGCCAGAAAAGACCATAGCACTTCCATTTAGAGTGATCAGAGCATTTTGTCGCCAAGATCTCAGCGTAGTTGTGTTCAGCAGTGCGCCAAGGTGTAGCATGAAGTCGTAAGCCGATGTACTGTACCCCCTGTGAGGACTAGACAGATGGGAATTGGTGTTCAAGTTGTGCTTGCTTGCTCTTTCTGAAGATTTCTGTAGGTTAGTTTTAAACCCAGAAGCTAGCCCGAAAACCTCTAGGTAAGACAGAAGCAGCAGGACATCATTGGCATATAAGGCTGCCTTGTGATCTCTATCTTCCATATATGCGCCAGAGATGTCTTGTATGTTATGTATCCTTTCAGCAAATGCTCCATATAGAGGGCAAACAGAAAAGGAGATGGGGCAGCCCTGTCTGGTGCCCCTTTTGACGCTAAAGGCCTTTTCTACATCTGTAGAGGAGGAGGCCGGGAAACGATAGTGGGGCGTCTTGTCCAGCAGATGAGATATGTTTCATTTTGTTGCTACACCCCCTTTTGGGAATGAAGCCAGTTTGGTCAGGATCCACTAGGCCCCATATTGGGAGCGAGTCGATGTGTCAAGATGCCCGTAAAATCTTGGCGTCCACATTAAGTAAAGAAATAGGACTGCAGGAGGAGCAATATGCAGGGTCCTTACTGGGATTAGGGATTACTTTGATTGCGGCAAGTAGCATGGTATCCGTCAGGGTACCAGTGGTGCTAAAGGTGTTATATAAAAAGTATGGGAGCTAGCAATGACCAAAATGTTTTATAAAATTCAGAGCTGTAACCGTCTTGCCCAGGAGCCTTGCCTGATTGCAGGCGATGCATAACCATAAGGCTCTTATTAGGAGTGATGTCTTTATCCAAAGCAGTGGCATCCCCTTTTGGGAGGTGGGCCAAAGAACCTGTGCAAGGTAGGAGTCAATATGCCCGGTGTCCTGCTCTTCGGCTGTGTAGAGTACAACATAAAAGCATCCAAACTCTCGTACAATAAGTTCCTCCTAGTAGATAGTGGTACAGTCCGGGGCCGAAGCTCCCCTACTCTGTGGTGGACAGCTTTGCGAATGAAGGCAGTGTGCTAGCAGGCAACCTACTTTAGTTTCCTCAATTTAATATTTCTCTTTAGTTGTAAAGCAGGGCATGTTCTGCCCTATCTATGTCCAGGGCCTTAAGCTGCTTGCGAGCGGCCGTAAGTTGGTGCTGCATTGCAAATGAGTCAGTAGGCCCATGGGACTCTTCTAGTTCTTTAACTTCGGTCTCCAGGTGTGTTCAGGTGGTGCTTCTGTCCTTGTTGAAGCAGGCCGCTATAGCTATAAACAGACCATTACTACTGCCTTCAGCGATTCCAATAGCAATGCCATGGGCGTGGCCGAGGTGTCGGTAATGGCCAAACAGGAATTGATGGTGTTTGTAATCTCAGTAACTGTGTCGGTATATGGGAGGAGTTTGCCGTCAAGGTGGCAGTTGCGGGGGAGATGCCATGTTAGGAGGAGAGAAACTAAGGATAATGGGGGAGTAATCTAAAAGGGCTGCCACACCAATATCTACCGCTGGGATCTCGCTAGTAATATGGGTGTGCTGCAGAAAAGAACATGTAAGCATGTGTTGTCAGTTGCTTACAGCCAGTCTGATATGTTTTTCCCCCAGCTTTTAGGCAAATATGTCTTTCAACGTAGAGTCCTTCTAATGGTTGCGTTGAGAGGTCATGACAGTGCTGTGAGTTTTGCGTCTAGGGAAGGGAGTGCGCATCAAAGAGCACACCACCAGCCCCCTGCAGACAGTCAGCTCACCAAGTGCTTCTGTCCCTACCAAGGAGGTAGAGAGTAGGGTTCGAGCCGGCAGATGTGGGTCCGAGAGGTCCTTGCACTAACAGCAGTGAGGACCTCAGGTGTAAAACGTCCTAGCCAGGGGTCACAGTGATACCTCTGAAGGAGGCTTGGTCACAGAGCTGGGTGTAATCAGCATTGACGGTGCAGAGGTGATACACTGAGAATCCATGCACGTGCTGGTGGGCGGAGAGGAGGCACAGACAACCGGGGCAATGCAGCCGGGCTCCTCTATGATCAAATGTAGTCCCCACTCACGGGCAGGCAAAAAGGGGAGGCACCCCGGCTTGAAGACAGAGTCTCCAATATAGGCGCTATAGAGTCGGGTACTAGTACTTACATATATAGAAATACAGAATATAGTTTTTTTTTTATTTCTGTTTTTGTCTAATTCTGGTGCTGATTTTTTCAAGGTGAGTGTTTCCAAAGCAAAAGTAAAAAAAAATTGTTCATCTAAACTTTAGTTGTGTAGGCTCCCGGTTTTATGGTATTTACATATTTTTTAAATAACTCTTTTTATTGATGGAAAACATAAATCAAACTCAAACAAAACAAATGCAGTCTCCAAACGTTAAGCAATTACCAAATTAAGAAGAATCACAGTTGAAACCATGCAGCACATTGGATCTAAAGAAAAGCACCTTTACAGTGTCACATTCTCTATCAATACTGAGGTTGCATCTCCCAATAGGGCACAAAGAAATCCTCTGCTCTCGTTCCATGGGCCCCATATTTTGGTCCATTTTCTCGGGCACCCCCTGCTTTTGTACACCGCCCTCTCTGCCTGCATACACCAATCCATATCGGTTTACCAATCAGCATGTTTCAATGCCACTCCTCCCTTCCATGTTCTGTCAATATTTCGTTTTACCACCATGCAGCCCAGTTTAACCCAAATCTTTTAAAATCTTGTTAAGTCTGTGGCCTCCCAGATATTCAAAAGTCATAGTCGGGGGGGGGGGGGCTTCAAGCGGTTTATGACATATTCAAGACATAGCTGAAACTACCCTTGAACAGAATTCCTGAAGATTGGGGCATTCCCACCATTGATGCAAAAAAGTACATAGTTGCCCACACTCCTGGGGCAGACAGGGGACAGCAGCAGATCCATTTTAACAAGCGCAGAACTGGTGTAGTACGCTCTGTGGAGTATTTTAAGCTGGATAAGCTTGAAACGGGAGTGGATAGCCACTTCCCGTGGTGATGCCAGGGCTTCCCCTCCCTCCAGTCTTCATCGTCAAAATCTCCAATGTCCCCAGCCCATTTCACGCATAGTTTCTCAGAGGCATCAGGTAAATTATTAAGAATTTTCCGGTATGTTAACGAAATCGCCTTTTCTGGGACATAATCATCTAATAGTCTGTCTTCGTCTTCTAATGGGAAGGAGACCGGCAGATCCGAGCCTTTAGGCATTGCTTTATGCAGAGCGTGTCATACCTGGAGGTATAAGAAAGTCTCACCCTCATGTAGCTGATATTGGGCTTGTAGGTCTCGAAACAGGACAACTCCCCCCCCCATCATCCATAGGTCGCCCACTTGTGAAAAGCCAATGAGATCCCACTTGTCAAACCCTGGTTGTTGAGAGAGCAGGCCTAATTGACTGGAGTCAAACAGAGGAGCAGCCTCAGTAATTTTGTCTCTCCAGCCCAACGCGGCCCTTGTCGTATGCCAAATAGAAACTGTAGTGGAGGTCAGGGTATTTTTAGGTATGCAGTTTTTCCCCTCATATAGCGCCCTGAGATAGTTGCCCAAGGGCATATTGTACCTATCCATTCTGTATGCCAGGTCAGTGATGGGTCGATGCATCCAGGGGTTGAGAACCACCAATTGTGAGTCCCAGTAATAGGATCTAATCGCTGGGAGAGCAATTCCACCATCATACCAGCTTTTGGTCAGTTTGACCTAGGCAATTCGGGGTGTCCCATTATTCCACAGTATGGATTGTACCTCAGCGTCAATGGATAGAAAATATTGAGGTGGGATCAAAAAAGGTGTGTTTTGTAAGGTATAAAGAAAACGGGGAAGTGCCATCAGTTTATAGTGAGCGGCCCGTCCCAGGAGTGTTAGGGGTAAGGACTTCTAGTGTTGAACATCAGCACGGAAAGGTATTTAGATTTTTGACATTTCGGTCTGTTTATCCATATTTATTTTTGTATTTGTGAAAAAGGGATGCAGAAACTAGTTTCGTTTCACAAGGATATAACCAAGAAATGTATGCTCATTTTTTTTTAATGCATAATAGGTTTAAAACATGTGAATACCCCTAAATGATTAATCAATAACCTCAGATGAACATATGCACATTTTAGTATCAACCTGGCGCAGGGAAAGTTGTTTTAGCTTCATTTGGAAACGTTCTCTCCTTTTTAACTCCATTACCTGTAAATCAGCACAACTAATAGACTGGCAGTATTGAATAACAGCATTTGGAATCACTATTAAACAAACAATTTGCATTATTGTAATTATTTAAAAATAAATACAGACGGAATAATAAAACATTTTATGTCCACATTTGGTCATATATTTTAGCTTTTGTCCTAGGTTGTAATGTAGTAAGACACAATATTTTTCTTACATCTCATCTTACTTAGTTGAAAATTCATCACTTAGAGGGTAAAGGTACTGTAGTTTCTATAGTTATTTTAAAAGCCTTCTGAAGTTGTTTGGAAAACTGTTAAAATGTTAAGGTGTAAGTTGTAAAGTATAGTTATTAAACAGCTGTGTATGTTTACCAATTACCCATTAAATTTATTTATTTGAAAAGAAAATGTAAATCAACAAGCATAAGGACAATCTCTTGAGCATATAATGTAAAAACATGTATAAACTAAACATGCTGCTTGCATACCTAGTATTTTTTGGGAGCACTTTGTGACTATGACACAAAATCACATTACTGCCCAGGAAGGATTGTCAATACGTATCCATGTCATGATGGCAATTTTGGGGCATTTCCTTGACATTGTGTATAATTTGAAAACTCTTAAACTTTAGTAACTAGGAATAAAACAAATATTAAAGGAGGCCTATTGCAATTCTAGATCCATTGGTTGGCTTGCATGTGGCCCGGAATTCTGGATTTGTGTTACAGATGAGAACAAATTTAGGGTGACAGCTTTCGGTAGTAATGGTACTGAAGATGCTACATTGCTGAAAAGTATAACATTTGTATTTCTAAAGGATCATTTAATGTAGTTAATGTTATTTTTTTCAGGTTTTTACTGGTATTTTCACAGCAGAAATGTTCCTGAAGCTAGTAGCCATGGATCCATATTATTATTTCCAAGAAGGTTGGAACATCTTTGACGGCTTCATTGTCAGTCTCAGTTTAATGGAGCTGGGTCTGCAGGATGTGGAAGGTCTTTCTGTATTGCGATCTTTTCGATTGGTATGCTATACGTATTTACATTTATTTTTTATTTTTTACATATTGTCATTTCTTACATCTATTTACTCTTTTTCACTTTAACATCTAGTAATTCAAAGAATAGGTAGATTGAGATGTCAAATTGTACAATAATGTTTAGTGTGAGATATGGATTTCAAAACACAAGTGTTTAGTATAATATTGGTTATTGCCTTTGTTGTAGTGTGTGATGACAGACCAAATTAAAATCTGAGACATAGGAGCTTCACTGATAGTCATAAACCTAAATTATTCCCTCCTGCTGGAATACATCCCGGAACACTCCACTTTCAGCATATCACATTATGTCCGTGAGAGGTGCATAGCAACCATTTCTAAACTGTGGATAGAAACCTCCAAAGTCTCTTAACAATATAGCTTTTTTTATTTTAACCTTCAATAATGCATAAGGTGGCATTGCAGCATGAGTGCCTGTGCATTGTGATCAAACAATGAAAGCTGTAAACTCAGAATGAAAGTGCATGAAGGAAAAACATGAAACACAATGCACTGAAAAGGGACTTTACGGAACCAGTAGCTTCTATATACAAGTATACCTTGTACCGAAAGTTGCCTCGCAATCTCTATTCAATTTTGATTAAGGAATACAGTGAGATGTAAGTTATAAGTGTAATTCCTGTTCACAAATAACCTGGGATGTATGCTTATGACTTTAATGAAGAACCCTACGATGCAAAACTAGCATTACAATAATTCACATTTCCTTTTATACTATGTTTGTGGGGATTTGGGATATACCTTTTGAAATTATTGTTCTAAATGACTCATAGATCCAGACCAGCCCTCGAACCACTCTACGCAGCACCCACACCTAAGACCCCCCCGGACCCTGTGCACCGTTTGCCACTACTACTGCTGACCTCGTTCCCTCCCCCCCTCCCCCCAATGATATTGTCTCCTCGGACTACATACTCATCGGTGACCTGAACTTTCACCTTGACAACCTCAGCGACCCCAACTCCACCACCCTCCTGGACAACCTCCCCAACATTGGACTGAAACAGCTCGTCACCACCCATACCCACAAGGCAGGACACACCCTCGACCCCATCTTTACAAGAGGGAACAACATCTGCTTCAGCCACACCAAGCAGCCCGTCTGGACGGACCACCACTGCGAACATTTCTCTTTCAACACCTCCACCACTCTCAAACCCACACCTCGCCCTCCGCGAAGGAACTGGAGCAAGCTAACAGAGGAGGACCTCAACTCCACCCTCAGCCGCGAACCCCCCCGCCCTGCCTCGACCGACGCCAACTCTGCAGCCAAGGAACTACACCACTGGATAACTAATTGCGCAGGCAAGCTCATACCCTTCCACAGCAATGACAGACAACGCCCCCTGAAGGCCACCTGGTTCACCACCGACCTCCAAGAAGTCAGATGCTCTTGCAGACGTCTCGACAGATGATGGAGAAACAGCAAAACCACGGATGACCTGACCACCTACATGAACGCCATGACAGACTACCACCAACGCATAAGATCCACCAAGAAGACCTTCATCCGGAACAAAATCCTCACCAACTCCAGAAACTCAAAGGAACTCTTCAACATCATCCAGCTATTCACCAAGCCCCACAGCGAAGTCCCAAGACCTTTGCAATAAGCTCTGCTTCTACTTCCACCTGAAAATCAAAGCCCTCTACGACAACTTCAGCGAGCAGACTCCTGAGACCACTCTTCCCTCCAGCGACGACAGCTGACCCACCATCACCGCCTGGACCCAGTCACCACAGAAGATACTACAACGACCATGAAGAGCACCCACTCAGGAGCCCCCACAGACCCATGCCCTGCACATCTTCCACAAAGCTGCCATAGTGCCCCAGCTATGACGCACCATTAACGCCACCTTCGAATCCGGCACTTTCCCAAACGACTTGAAACGCGCAGAAGTCAAGCCCGTCCTGAAGATACCCTCTGCAGACCTGACGGACCTGAAGAACTACCGACCCATCTCTCTCCTTCCCTTCGCAGCAAAAGACACAGAGAAGACTGTCAATGCCCAGTTGACTAACTTCATCGAAGAGATCTCCATCCTTGACCCCTCCCAGTCTAGAGTCTGCAGCAACCACAGCCCTCCTTGCCGCCACGGACGACATCTGCATGCTCCTCGACCGAGTCCAGACCGCAGCCCTTATTCTACTTGACCTCTCTGCAGCCTTCAACACTCTTTCCCACTGCACCCTCACAGCCAGACTCCACGACGCAGGAATACAGGGAATGACCCTTGACTTGCACCGCTCCTTCCTCGCCGGCAGAACCCAAAGGATCAGACTCCTGCCTTTCCTTTCCAAACCCACATAGATTAACTGCGGAGTACCCTAAGGATCATCGCTCAGTCCCACTCTCTTCAATATCTTCATGGCTCCCCTTGCCACCATCGTCAGACAGCATGGACTGAGCATTGTATCCTACGCCGACGACACTCAGCTCATCCTCTCCCTCATGAAGGACCTCAAAACCACCAGACTCACCTTCCAAGAACAAATGAAAGACGTTGCAGCTTGGATGAGTAGCAGTTGTCTGAAACTCAACTCATAAAAGACAGAAGTCCTAGTCTTTGGACCATCCCCTTCTGCGTGGGACAACTCCACGGACCACGCCCCGGAACCTCTGCATCATACTCAACTCCTCCCTCACCATGACCCGACAGATCAATGCCATCGCTTTCACCTGCTTCAACACCCTCCGCATCTTCCGCAAGACAATCAAGTGGATCTCCCAAAAGCCAGAAAGATCATCACCCACGCACTCATAACAAGCAGACTGGAATGAGTAAAGGCCCTCTATGGTGGAATCAACAAATCCCTGCTACACAAACTCCAGACCATCCAGAACACTGAGAACACAATCATCCTCAGCATCCCACAACATGAGCAAACAACCCGACACCTGCGAGACCTCCACTGGCTACCCGTTCAGAAGAGAACAACCTTCAAGCTACCCACCCACGCCTACAAATCCCTCCACAACATCGGACCCAAATACTTCAATGAAAGAGTCTCCTTCTACGTACCCAAAAGGAACCTCCGCTCTTCCGACCTCGCCCTGGCAGAAACCCTGCGCATCCGCAAAACCAGAGCGGGTGGATGAGCCTTCTCCTACATCGCAGCCAAAGCCTGAAACAAGCTCCCAGTCAACATCAGACACTCCCCTACTCTGCGCACCTTCAGAAAGAGCCTCAAAACCTGGCTCTTCGGCTGACCGGAGCTGCAACGCCCAACGCCCTGAGACCCTCTCGGTGAGTAGCACGCTTTACACCCCCTGATTGATTGCCATAAATATGAGTTTATAATTCCATTTCAAAGCACAAACTCAATTTAAGAGTTCAGTCGTGCCTTAGAGAGATTTAAATTTGTTTTAAACTGCCTTGATTCATAGTTGTCTAGCAAAGAATCCTCTCTAAGATTGATTAGCACAAAATAATTCTGTCTGTGTGCAGGATTTTTGGACAGTTTTAAAATGAAGAGGCGAAAAAACTCATATCAAAAACAAAAGAATCAGAAAAATTTTATAATAAACACAAATCAGAAAGGGTCAAATGACACAAAAAGCTACGCTGCTAAAAAAACAAACACTTTTTCGTCTGTTTGAAAAAACAAACATTTTATGGAAATGATAAACAAGTAATGCATTCAGACAGATCATCTCAGCATACCACACAGTGACAGCCCCGAAATTATTTTTTCTGACTCTGAGAAGAATCCCAGGACAATCATCTGCCCTTTGATCTCTACCTTTCACAGTAAGGTTCATTAAAACCATTATTTTGTTGCATTTGACATTTTTACCCAATATTGTAGGCCTGGTAATTGGTAAGAAAGTATCTCAAGGTCTTCAACTACTCACATCAGCTTGTCCCATACTGTATTTAGTCCATGCAAGGACAGTGAAATTCTATGGTCAGTTGATTAAATGCTGCACACATTTGCAATCCTGAAAACTGAATATGCTTCTGCTCATTATCTAATTACATATTTCAGTAAAATTTATCCCAAAAGGAAAGTATGTTTGCTTGCAAGAATTGTGTGCATTTTTATATTGATATTACTCGTAACAGGATGTGGCATCCACAACTTGTCTTTTGACCTCATGTGAAATTTATTCAAGATCATTTTTGCTTTCTGATCTCACAGTTACTCTCTCATCGCCAGGCAGAGTGCCTCATTAGATAGTCTTGAACTATGTTGGGGATCAATAGATAGTTTGTGAGGGACAATTTAAGAATGTTTATATCAATGCTTAATGTATGAATGATTCCCTGATACCTTTGTTTTGTTTACTAGTTCTGGTGCTCATGTGTCATATGCATGATGTTCATTTGTAAACATGCAGAATCACACTCTTTATTATCTTAAGGTTTATTGAGCTATGTAGTTGTGTAAAACCATGACTTCAGGGGACAATAAATATCTGATAGTGACTTCTAGCTGCAGATTTGCCAGTATTGGGGTGTCTTTCATAGATTCACATGCCTGAATCATCCCCGTCGTCGGAGTGGGAGCCCCAGGGTACATTAAAAAGCAATATGCACCTAATAACCAGAAAACCTTGGTAATAAGCAACCAGGAAGTAAAGTAGCCCTAGGCTACAAGAGAAACACTTCCACACTCATGACTATCATAGTCATATTGTATAGTCCAAACTGCAGCCAATCAGGCGACAGCACCCACCAGAATGTTCTCCCCAGAGGCTCAGGCTCTCAAATTTTCTACCGCACGTCGTGTGAAGGGAGTCTCCCTGAGCTCTGCTCAGTACTTCACTTTTTTGTCTGAATTACACTCCTTTCTACATCGTCGTCGACGGCCACATCGTCGACAAAGATATCGTCGACGAAGATTTCACCGTCGACAAAGTTCCAAGTCTCGTCGGCACCATCTGCATCGACGACGCCACCTTCAACGGCAAAACCATTGATGCCTCTTCTATCATCTTGCACTGAACTGCAAGTATGGTCCACCACACCGTCTACGGCCTCCTTTGCCCCACCGGCTACGACTGCTTCTTTGCTAGAAAGACGTGGCTCGTTATTGCAAGCTCACCACTTAAATTACTTGACCAATTGCTGGATTCTGATGACGACGAGGAGCAATCTGATGTAGACGACAGAATTCGCACTGCTACGAGTCTGTTAGAATTGCTCATTAAATATCAGGATGAAGATCAGGACAAAGAACCATTCTCTGAGCCTGTGGATCAAGCTCCTGCCACGGTGCCACAGCACAGATGCCTTTGGCCCTTCTCAATAATTTACAATTCATGTTAGACGACAACTATCGCCGTTTCCCTCCATCTGAGTTGGCGGGGTCTCTCCCATCAACACCCATGCCTCAGGGCTCTGCATCTTCCTTGAGATATCGAAAACCACCTTCTCCAGCACCATCTCACCATTCTCAGAAGGCTAACACCATGGATGAAGATAGAGAGGAAGGAGGGGTGGATGAGAAATCTGTTCTGTCGGAGTGGGATGAGTACCAAATTCAGACGCCTTCACCTTCTGCTCCACATACGGCTAACTCCCCCCCCAGTAGACATCAGAGGTTTCCATCTCCTGATGGAGAGAGCTACAAAGAAATTTCTGATCCCAATCGAGACAAAGAAAGATGATTGCTTTCTTTATGATTTTAAAGATCAACCACAAAGGCAAGTGAAAACTATTCCCATCATTGATTTCATATGGAAGGAAGGATTAAAGATTATGGCAACACCAAATTCTCTTCCTGCTGTCTTGCCCCGGTTAGACAAGAAGTATAAGGCACCGGACAACTCTCCTTCATGCCTTATAGGACAACCTAAGGCTGATTCGGTCATCGCCCAAGAGGCACAAAGACGGGCTAAGAACCCCTCTTCTCCTATATCTGCTCCACCAGATAGAGATGGCAGACGACTAGATTCCATCGGGAGAAAAGTCTCCACTATGGTGGCAACAACTGTACGGGCCTCGAACTCCATAGCGGTATTAGGGAGATATGACAGGCAGATGTGGTCCGACATCTCCCCCTATGTTGAAATGCTATAAGAACCTGCAAAATCTGAGGCAAGGAAGATTTTACAAGAAGGTGAAGTTACTTCTGCAGAAATTATTGACTCAGCAGTAGATGTGGCGTCTACAGGATTCAGGCAGCTAGCTGGTGCAGCAGTGCTAAGAAGGCAGGGATGGCTGAAATCCACATGTTTTCGCCAAGAAGTGCAATCAAAGATAATCGACATGCCATTCTATCAAGAAGGACACAGAGACAGCAAGATCTTTGAGTAGCCTTCAGTTTCGTATGTCGTCCTTTAGAGGTGCTAAAGGGCATGGATCCTTTTCCAACAGAGGAAGCTACAATCAGCAGAGGTCATACCAAACCTCTCAAACTAATCAGAGATATCAGCCTTACAAGCAACAGTCTTACGGACTACGAGGTAACTCCTATGCGCACTCAAGAAGAAAGCCCTCCTACCGTGGAAGAGATTCCACTAAGAAGCAATTAAACACGCCACCTGCCACCATCTCTACCCTCCCCCAGTCAAAGGTTGGAAGAAAAATATCCTGATTCTACTCGAACTGGTCCGCAATTACTACAGACAAGTGGGTCCTGGATATAGTGGCCAGAGGCCACAATTTGGAATTCATCAAGATCCCTCCAAACTCTCCTCCCAAGGGCCCACCTCCAGCTCATATCAAGGAGTTGTTTACCCAAATAAATTTGATGATACGGAAGGGAGCGATCAAAAAGGTCCCTTGTTTGCACAGATGAACAGGTTTTTACTCAAGATTTTTCCTCATACGGAAAAAATCGGGAGAATGGCGCCCCATCCTCGACCTGCGCATCCTCAACAAATACCTGAAATAGTTGTCCTTCCGGATGTTAACACTTCAAGAAATCCTCCAGCTTCTTTCTGTACGGGATCACATGGCCACCTTCGACCTTCAAGACGCTTATTTTCATGTGCCAATCCTCCCCAGACACAGAAAATTCTTACGATTCAGAGTGGCTGGCAGGGATTTTCAGTTCAGAATACTTCCCTTTGGACTTCGGTCAGTACCCCGTGTTTTCACAAATGTTCTAGCTCCGGTGGCAGCTAACCTTCGCTTAGAGGGCATTCAAATCTTCCCATACTTGGACGATTGCCTTATCAAGGCGAGTTCTTTTGCAAAGGCAAACGCACACGTTCAAAGATGCCTATTACTATTCCAGTCTCTGGGCCTCTCCATCTACTTCAAGAAATCTCATCTCATTCCATCGCAAAGAAAGTCCTTCTTGGGAGCCACGCTGGGCACCCAACTCACTCAGGCTTTCGTCTCAAAAGAGAGACAACACAAGACCTGCAAGCTAGCTCGCAATTGCAAGAAAAAGAGTACATTTCAGTTCCACTGTTCAAATCTTTCCTAGGGAGAATTTCATCCTGCATCCCTCTCATACCCAACTGCCGTCTCAGAATGAGACCTTTACAAGAAGAACTCAACCTCCAATGGTTGCAGGTTTCGGGGTCATTCGACAACGTCATTCTCATAACTCCTCGGATGAAAGACTCCTTTCTCTGGTGGACTCGGATGAAGAATTTGCTGGAAGGATGTGCATTCCTGGCGGAAGTACCAAATTTCACCATCACCACGGATGCTTCTCTCGATGGATGGGGGTACACCTTCAGGGAATGACGGTCAACGGAAAGTGGAATGTGCAACATAAGAAGTGGCACATCAACCTCCTGGAGCTGCAAGCCATTTTCTTGGCCTTGAAGCCCTTTCGAACAGTCATCCAAGGGGCTTTGGTACTAATTCGGACAGACAGCACAACAAGTATGCATTACTTAAACAAACAGGGTGGTACAAAGTCGGCCCTGCTCTCTCAACAAGCCCAGGAGATCTGGGGCTGGGCATTGAGTCACAAGATCAACATTTCAGCTGTCCATGTTCCGGGGATTTCCAATGCTCTAGCGGATTCCCTCAGCAGATCTTCAATATCCAATCATGAATGGGAGGTCCATCAACCAACGTTGGACCGAGTCTTTCGGGAGTTGGGCCAACCCGATCTGGACCTGTTTGCAACAAGCAAGAACCGAAAATGCCCACACTTCGCAAGCTGGCTTCCCCACAAGGACTCGTGCGGGAATGCGCTTTCAATGAACTGGTCTCACATTCATGTCTACGCCTTTCCTCTGATTCTGTTGGTTCCCAGAGTCATCCACAAGATGAAAAAACAGCCTTGTCGCCTTATTCTCATTGCTCCCAGATGGCATCGCCAATTCTGGTTCACCGAACTTCTCCTCCTTTCGGAGTGCGATCCCATTCAGTTTCCACCAATACCGAACCTGCTGTCCATTCAGGAGGGTCAGATCTGTCACCTGGACCCAGCCTCCTTGAGATTAGCAGCTTGGTTTCTCAACACCTTGAGTTCGCACACTTAGATATCCCTACGGACTGTTAAGAAGTTTTAGGCAATGCTAGAGCACCTGCCACTATTAAGACATACATACTCAAATGGAAAAGATTTTGCACCTGGTGTCAATCTGCCAATTTGCATCCAATTCATGCCAGGCCAGAACAGATCTTACTATTCTTTCTTCAATTGGCAAAATCAGGTTTATCTCATTCCACGTTGAAAGTATTTTTGGCAGCTATCTCAAGGTTCCATCAGGATGGTTCTAACTCTCTCTACTCTACTAGAGTTATTCAGCAATTTTTTTAAAGGACTATTTCGAAAGTTTCCCCCATTCGGCATCCATCTCCATCCTGGCATTTGAATGTGGTGCTCGCTCAACTCATGCATCACCCCTTTTAACCTATTCATAAAGTGGATCTTAAGTTCCTTTCTTGGAACGTATCTCTGCTGTTGGTGCTAACATCAGCTAGAAGGGTCAGCGACATTCAAGCATTCACGGTTAAGTCACCTTTTCTACAATTCACTTCTAATTCAGTGCTTCTTCGTACCAATCCCAGCTTCATGCCTAAGCTACCTACGGATTTTCACCTTAATGAGCCGATAATTTTGAAGGCTTTCTTTCCAAAACCTCAAACAGTGGCTAAAATAGCCTTTCATTCCCTTGATACCAGGAGGTGTCTCAAGTTCTATCTTCAACGAACTGCAACAATTCGGAAATCAGATCAGCTATTTATAGCCTATGGAAGATTACGTCAAGGTTACTCTGTATCCAAGCAGACCATAGCTCGCTGGATGTCCGCGGCGATTAGTCTGTGTCATCAGCAGGCGGTAGGGCCTTTGCAGACAACCCATAGAGCGCATTCTACGAGCGCAATCTCCTCATCACCGCGCTCTTTGCTGGTGTGCCTCTTCATCAGATCTGCAGAGCGGCAACCTGGTCCAGCAGACACACCTTTACCAAACATTACTGTTTGGACGCTTCAAGTGATGCAGATACGTCAGTGGGACGAGCTGTTCGCTGCAATCTTTTTAAAAAAAAGTGAGCCTCTGTTCTCCCTCCTCCACTTTGCTCTTTTTAGACGCTTATTTAAATGCTGTTATATATCCTAATCTAGTATGCATATGTAAGCATTATGTATTTATGATCTTATTTATGCTTCTTTATTATATATATATATATATATATATATATATATATATATATATATATATATATATATATATATATATATATATATATATATATATATATATATATATATATATATATATATATATATATATATATATATATATACTGTGAGACCAGAAGCGTCTAACGAGCATTATGTTGTGTACTGCTATCTACTCTGATTCAGGCATGTGAATCTATGAAAGACACCCGTAATACTGGAGAAGAACAATAGTTACTTACCATACCGCCACCTTAACGACACAGCTTGTTACGAACCTTGTGATTCAAGAACAGTCAGAAACATCCAAACAGAATACTGGAAACAACTTAATGGTTGGAAAAGGGATGGCCTTCTCACCAAGGAGGAAATGAAATATCTGTATAAAGAACATCCGGTGATACCGAATTTATACTTTATCCCCAAGGTCCACAAGAGGGTAAGGCCAGTACCTGGAAGACCGATAGTGTCAGCTATACATAGCTTGTTTGAAAACACCTCGAAATACATCGATCATTATTTGCAAGACTTTGTGACCACCCTCCCAGCATACATTAGAGACAGCACGGATTTTCTAAGTAATTTGGAACAATGCAAATGGTCTTCAGATTTTCTGTTGATCACTATGGACATTGCCAGTCTATACACTAGCATATCCCATCAGGACGGTTTGAAGGTTTTGAGATTTTTTCTTGGCAAAAGACCGGTTGAATTACACAAACATAGTGCTATGTTGTTATCCATGGTTGTAATATGCCTTAATAATAACGTTTTCTTGTTTGATGACAAAATGTACAAACAATTACGAGGAGTGGCTATGGGGGCATGTTTCTCCCCGACCTACGCGGGGCTCCACGTGGGTTGGTGGGAGGAGCATGTCCTCAGGGCGCAGTTCTCTACCATTTGGCAAGAAAATGTAGTAAAATATATGAGGTATATTGATGACATATTCATCATCTGGAGAGGGAGCAAGGAGGAGGCAGAGAGTTTTGTCAATGCTATTAATGTTAACAACTCCAACCTCATCTTTAGTGCTGATATTAGCAAGACTGATATCAGTTTTTTGGATGTTCAAGTAAGCATAGTGAACGGTTCCATAACAACAAGCCTGTATAGAAAGAGCACAGCAGGCAATACCATTCTGCACGCTCACAGCTTTCACCCGGGGCATACCATTCGATCCATCCCCTATGGAGAGTTCCTTAGAATACACAGGACGTGTAGTTCAGCAGAACAAAGGGACTTCCATCAATTGGAAGCCATGAAGAGGTTGGAAGCAAGGGGTTATAAAAGTAGTGCCCTGATAATAGCAATGAACAAGGCCAACAAGGTTGATAGAACTAGTCTCTTGCAGGCCCCTTCCAATACGATGCCCTTAGATGGCAACCGAGATGACAACCAAAATGCACTAAGATTGATTACTGGTTTCAGTCGACAGGCTAGTCAAATTTCCAAGTTAGTTAGGAAGCAATGGTCGGTTATACTCACTGACCCCATCCTGAAAGAAATTATGCCCAACAAACCAGCAGTGACTTACAGGCGAGCATACAGCATGAGAAATGCTCTAGTCTCGAGTTCACCAGAAACAGCTAAAAAAGAAGATTGGTTGTCTCCTCGGAAGGGTTTCTTCCGATGTATATCGTGTAGAGCGTGCAAATTTGGCACCAATACCAAATCGTACACGACACCATTCGATGACAAACCCATCAACATAAGATCTCACTATACCTGCAAAACTGAACTAGCAGTGTATGTTCTCACTTGCTCGTGCAATCTGAGGTACGTTGGTAGTACGAAATTGCCAGTACACCAACGTATTCTACAGCATCTGAGAGCAATAGTGAACTGTGATAAAAGCTACCCAGTGGCTCGCCATTTCGATCATATATATATATATGTATATATATATATATATATATACTGTGAGACCAGAAGCGTCTAACGAGCATTATGTTGTGTACTGCTATCTACTCTGATTCAGGCATGTGAATCTATGAAAGACACCCGTAATACTGGAGAAGAACAATAGTTACTTACCATACCGCCACCTTAACGACACAGCTTGTTACGAACCTTGTGATTCAAGAACAGTCAGAAACATCCAAACAGAATACTGGAAACAACTTAATGGTTGGAAAAGGGATGGCCTTCTCACCAAGGAGGAAATGAAATATCTGTATAAAGAACATCCGGTGATACCGAATTTATACTTTATCCCCAAGGTCCACAAGAGGGTAAGGCCAGTACCTGGAAGACCGATAGTGTCAGCTATACATAGCTTGTTTGAAAACACCTCGAAATACATCGATCATTATTTGCAAGACTTTGTGACCACCCTCCCAGCATACATTAGAGACAGCACAGATTTTCTAAGTAATTTGGAACAATGCAAATGGTCTTCAGATTTTCTGTTGATCACTATGGACATTGCCAGTCTATACACTAGCATATCCCATCAGGACGGTTTGAAGGCTTTGAGATTTTTTCTTGGCAAAAGACCGGTTGAATTACACAAACATAGTGCTATGTTGTTATCCATGGTTGTAATATGCCTTAATAATAACGTTTTCTTGTTTGATGACAAAATGTACAAACAATTACGAGGAGTGGCTATGGGGGCATGTTTCTCCCCGACCTACGCGGGGCTCCACGTGGGTTGGTGGGAGGAGCATGTCCTCAGGGCGCAGTTCTCTACCATTTGGCAAGAAAATGTAGTAAAATATATGAGGTATATTGATGACATATTCATCATCTGGAGAGGGAGCAAGGAGGAGGCAGAGAGTTTTGTCAATGCTATTAATGTTAACAACTCCAACCTCATCTTTAGTGCTGATATTAGCAAGACTGATATCAGTTTTTTGGATGTTCAAGTAAGCATAGTGAACGGTTCCATAACAACAAGCCTGTATAGAAAGAGCACAGCAGGCAATACCATTCTGCACGCTCACAGCTTTCACCCGGGGCATACCATTCGATCCATCCCCTATGGAGAGTTCCTTAGAATACACAGGACGTGTAGTTCAGCAGAACAAAGGGACTTCCATCAATTGGAAGCCATGAAGAGGTTGGAAGCAAGGGGTTATAAAAGTAGTGCCCTGATAATAGCAATGAACAAGGCCAACAAGGTTGATAGAACTAGTCTCTTGCAGGCCCCTTCCAATACGATGCCCTTAGATGGCAACCGAGATGACAACCAAAATGCACTAAGATTGATTACTGGTTTCAGTCGACAGGCTAGTCAAATTTCCAAGTTAGTTAGGAAGCAATGGTCGGTTATACTCACTGACCCCATCCTGAAAGAAATTATGCCCAACAAACCAGCAGTGACTTACAGGCGAGCATACAGCATGAGAAATGCTCTAGTCTCGAGTTCACCAGAAACAGCTAAAAAAGAAGATTGGTTGTCTCCTCGGAAGGGTTTCTTCCGATGTATATCGTGTAGAGCGTGCAAATTTGGCACCAATACCAAATCGTACACGACACCATTCGATGACAAACCCATCAACATAAGATCTCACTATACCTGCAAAACTGAACTAGCAGTGTATGTTCTCACTTGCTCGTGCAATCTGAGGTACGTTGGTAGTACGAAATTGCCAGTACACCAGCGTATTCTACAGCATCTGAGAGCAATAGTGAACTGTGATAAAAGCTACCCAGTGGCTCGCCATTTCGATCAATTTCACAACAGAAATCTATCCCATCTGAGCTACTTCGTTATAGATGCGGTTAGAACCAGCAAGAAAGGTGGGGACTACGAAAAGAAACTAAGGCAGATGGAGTCCCTGTACATAGTTCGCCTCAATACTAAGATCCCAGGAGGTTTGAACATGGGAGAAGACCTTAGCACCTTTCTGTGAAATATTTCTGTTAGTGTTGGTCAGTCACAATGTTATGGGCTAATATGTAGTTTTAGTCCGGCTACCTCTTCTGTAAAAACATATATCATCTTGATGCATAAGATTAGTTGCTCTTTTGCTGTCTTTCTGAATATATCTCGGTAACCGCTAAATCATTGATTATTCCATTACTCTGTTTCCTCATAGGTAAGTCTAGGGTCTGTGGCAGGGACCTTAGGCTTTAACCAGGTGTCATAACTATTTACGCCCACTTGTGCAACTAATGGGCAATGATGAATTTTTATGCAGCAGCATATTTTAATGTAACTGAAGCAGCGAAGCTAAAGATTTTTTGATTTTTTTGTTCCACATAACCCTGATGTTTTCCTGTCTACTTCAGCAGGACATCTTAGCACTCCCTCACCTTTATATAATTTCTGCACTTTTGCTTACGGTACAGTAACACATTATCATCAACTTGCTTTGTTTCTATTGCGCCCATATATTGATCCTCTAAGTCAAAATTTCAGGAACCCAGTCAATGTAATACAACACCAGAGCCTTAAATATGCCAATAATGGAGGTTATAGTATTATATGGAATCTTCATTGCTGTAAAGAATTTTTATTCTTATAAACAATTGTGGTTTTAATTAAATGACAACCTACGAATTGAGGCACAAGGGAATAAGTGTAAAGAATAGATTTTTAATTCGTGTATATATATGAAATATCTTGTTTTGACTGTTAATGTATTTGTACAGGAAGTATGTTGCGTATTTGCACAGTTATTAATCCTTGCGTATTTGCACTGTCAATATTTGCACATTGAAGATATTCATGCACTTGCACTTTATATCTGACTATTCTTTGATCAAATGTGCCGTTGTCATAATTATAATTATCAACCTTTGATTCCAACTTGACACCAAGACCTCTAATATGTCAACAACTAAGCCATGGCATGTTTTAACTCGACTATACACCACTCCAAAATGGCGGAACCAATATGTGTGTGTTTTGAGAATGGGTCCCTGCTATAGTCCTTTTTTGATTGCACTGAATTGTTTGAGGAACTTTTTGGCGCGTTACTGCAATTAACTGATGTATTTAACAGGATGTTGTACCGTTAACCCGCTGACAGTGAGCAAGGGCGTTCACGCCCGAAACGCGTCTGTTTGGCAGTGTGTTGCACCTCTGCACTCTATATGAAATAAAGGAAGAATATCCGAAGTAAGTCTGGCTTGGATTTATTCAACTGTGTCTGCGCACTGGGTTTGGTGCAAAAGGCGTTGCACTAACCTTCCGGTTGGAATTCATATATATATATATATATATATATATATATATATATATATATATATACTGTGAGACCAGAAGCGTCTAACGAGCATTATGTTGTGTACTGCTATCTACTCTGATTCAGGCATGTGAATCTATGAAAGACACCCGTAATACTGGAGAAGAACAATAGTTACTTACCTGTAATCTGTGGTTCTCCAGTATTGGTGTCTTTCATAGATTCACATGCAACCCGCCCACCTCCCCTCAGAGGCTGTTTAGGCTATAATGTTTTTGTTTCACTCCTGTGCGAAAAAATCTGAGAGCCTGAGCCTCTGGGGAGAACATTCTGGTGTGTGCTGATGCATAATTTCCTGCAGTTTGGACTGTACAAAATGACTATGATAGTCATGAGTGTGGAAGTTTTCTCTTGTAGCCTAGGGCTACTTTACTTCCTGGTTGCTTATTACCAAGGTTTTCTGGTTATTAGGTGCATTTTATTGCTTTTTTATGTACCGTGGGACTCCCACTCCGATGGGGAATGATTCAGGCATGTGAATCAATGAAAGACACCAAAACTGGAGAACCACAGATTACAGGTAAGTAACTATTGTTCTTCTTTACCTTAGAATTCGCCCCAGGCACAACACTGGATCTGGAAATTCTTGAGCAGTACCCCTGCAGGCCGGTAGGTGTTGTTGTTTGCGTGGGTGGCATCAGCGCTGGATGTGACGTGCACTGTGCCTATATAGACGCCACCCCAACAGGCTGAGATCAGTTCTTTTCTTCCCGAGCCAGTCAGCGCAAATCTGGAACAGTTACCCCCACTCACTTTTTGACTGAGCTTTTTATTAAAGTTTGGTTAAAGACCTTTTGAGAGAATCCTTTCTCCAGGTGTGTGTGAGAGATGTTAACTAAAAAAAACAACAGGTTATAAACCCTGCGGTGCCTGTCTTAGGCAAATGTCTGTGACAGACCCACACTTGATTTGTTTGTGGCTCTTGGAGTGGACCACGAATCCAAGGCCTATGAGGACTGTCGTGCCATGAACCCAAAGGCGCTGAGGAAATGTTCCCTGAAGCTTTTTTGCCTCCCTACGTTGAACAATCCAGTGATCCTCTCGAACCCGGTCGCTTTGAAAGTCCTGGGACCACTTGTAGAGCCACTCCTGATGATTGTTATCTCAGTGCCACAGATGTAAGAATTCAAAGAAGTCGAAGCACTTTCAGATTTCTCTACGCTGGTCCAAGTCAGTGGATGAAGTGTGAGAACGATACAGTTCAAGGTCATCCGCGGAGTTTGTGCCTGGATATGCTCTGCGTCTCTGTTTCTCTGAGCCAGATTGACCCCGCCTAGCTAAAGGAGTTCGTGAGGCCATGC
Organism: Lissotriton vulgaris; assembly: GCF_964263255.1. Taxonomy (NCBI): domain Eukaryota; kingdom Metazoa; phylum Chordata; class Amphibia; order Caudata; family Salamandridae; genus Lissotriton; species Lissotriton vulgaris. The sequence continues at coordinate 1,335,621,924 of NC_141685.1, forward strand.
ACCTCTATTTAGGTGGTCTAATCACTGTGGAGTGCCTTCGGGCCTCATGGGTTTGGGAGGGGCCCCTTCTGGATTCACGCCGGCAGGTCCACACTTGGTACTAGTCAGGTCCCATGGATCCATTGTTGGCTCCAGAGCGACACCACTTGGGAGACTACAACTTTCCACAGAGTCCTCTTGTGTGCTGTCATTCCCAGTGCACCGAAGCCCTGCAGCAGCACCACCGACCCTAGTGTCATTCCTGGCGCCAATACAGATCCGGTTCTGCGTCCCCTGGTGTCAGCATCAGTGCCGGCCGGTACCATGCCCTCCGAGTCGGAGCCAGTGTCCTTTTCTTTTGATAAACGCAAAAGGAACATTTTGTATTTTTCTTTTGATAGGCATGAAAGGGAGATGATTAGGAAGGGTTTGTAGACCCTTATTAGTTTATCACCCCCTAGATGAACCAGAGGACACCTGTTATGAGGAATTAGGGGAAGCTAGTGGCTTAGACACATCACCAGACATTGGCTTGATCTCTCCCCCTACTGTGACTATGGAGGAGGGAGCCTCCTTTGCAATGGCAGTCCAGATGTCAACAAGGGTCCTGGATTTTCATTTGCTTTCAGTGGTCTTGACGTAGGTGGTTTAACTGGGAGTTACCCCTTCAGACCTCTCCTCTCATTCAGCGAAGCCATCCTGAATGTCCTACTTGGGGCCTGATCCATGCTCACCACAGGGACTCTTGTGCACTGGACAAATACCTGCCGCCATCCTCCCGATCCGGGGGGACCCAGTTTACTCACCCAGCAAAGCTTGGTGGTCCAAAGTGCCACTTCCAGGATCAAACTTGGCACATTCCTTACCAGTCCACCAGATAGGGAATCTAAAATGCTCAATACCTTTGCACCAGAATTTTCTCTTCAGCCAGCAAAGGCACTGTGGTCTGTGAACACCCTCTGCCTTTGAGGCTGATACACTCCCACTGTGTGGGATTCGGTTGCGCAAGTGCTGCCTATGGTCTCTGAGGAGGCTCTAGCCATACTCACCCAAGCCATTTCCAGCGTGTGAGATGCAGCAAAGTTCACAATCCGACGTGGGCTTTATACGACTGACTTGCAACGAAGATCAATTGCGCCATCAGTGGCACTTAGGCTCCACGCCTGTTTGAGAAGCATTTGCGTTAATGGTGATGTTCAAACTTCCCTCATGGACATGCCCTTTGATGGCTCATACCTTTTTGATGAAAAGGCAGACTCATTGCTGTAGTGCTTTAAAGACAGCAGTGCTATGGCCAGGTCTTAGCGCCACTCCATGGCTTCCTTCAACCCAAGTCTGCCTTTTGCCATTTCTGTGGCTACAGGAGAGTGGTACCAACCTCATACTTTCTCATTCAGGCACCAATATCCGTAGGCTTCCCAGTCTTTTTGTGGCCGTGGTTCCAACAAACCATGTGGGAACAGCAGCCAGAGCTCAAGCTAGTAACCAATCCGCCCCAATCACCAGCAGCCTCAAAACCCTTTCTATTTGCCCTCATACCAGGATCTGCCCTCACCTGCCCCACTAGCAGTCAATAACATCAGACATGGGGGTTTTACAAATCATCCAGATGAGCTACTCCATACTTTTTCCTAAAACCCGCCTCCCACCTTTGCCACCCTCTTACAACTGGATGATGGACGATCATTTCGCTTTGCTTCATCAGGAAGTGTTGGCACTTTCGGTAAGAGCTGCAGCCGTCAGACTCCTTCTCGATGTGGCGAATAGTGCGCACTATTCGCCAGAGTTAGAAACAGGATCCCTACATAACTAACAGGTTGTCCCCCTTCCTTTGTTAGTCCTGATGAAGACCCGCAACGGTTTCACAAAAGCCAGCACCTCCTGATAGGGTCGAAACGTCAACGTTGTGTCATAATCAGTCCATACCAAGTTTCAACTATAAAAGAAGAAAATATTTGTATTTGTTGAAACAATTGAGTTTGAATCATGGATTGATCTATTAATGTCTATATATATTATTGTGTTATCACGCAGTCAGTTCACCACTTGTCACTACTATTCACCTGAGCACTTATCTGTTATTTATATTTCTATGTCAATTATGTGTTGGACAATCATTATCTGATTTTACCTTTGACCAATCAATGTCTGACTTTCAAAATAAGAAAAATTCATTGGAAAAGTCAAAACTCTGGTGTGTGTTTTCCTTTTTCCTTCCAAATCACGTATTTATTCCCAAAATAATATTGTGGAATACTCCAAAATAATTTTTTGAAAACGAGTGTACCAGACAAAGAAATTGATTTACCTCCCAACAGAACCATTGTCTTTATATCAAACTTAGAACTCAGGTTCTGAGGGTCACTGGGCCACCTCATTATATTTAATGCCTCTAAGAGGTAAGCCTGAACTCCACTGGTATATGTGTGAGCAATTTCGCAGAGGAGCAATACAGCACCTCAGTTTTCCCTCCATTAAACTGCAGGGAGTTCCTCCATAACCATCCTGCAGTCTTTCGCAAGCACTCTTGAAACGTATCCATGGAAACTGCCTGTTTCCCTTCCTTGGAAAACGCCAGTTGCGTATCGTCCGCATGGTTGATCAGGTCAACCCTGAACATTTTAATGATGGGAAACAAAGGCTGCAGATAAATATTAAAGAGAATGGGGCTAATAGCAGAGCCCTGCGGTACCCCATAAACTAACGGGGATTCGCAGGATGAGAACGGTGCCAAGGTTACCACCTGCTGTCTCCTCGCCAGATAGGATTACAGCCACTGCAGAGCTCGATCCTTCACCCCAATTTTCTCCAGTCTTTCCAGTAGAATAGAGTGACTCTCACCGTGTCGAATGCGGCCGACATGTCGAGAAGCACTAAAACAGTGGCACTCCCGTTGTCGGCTGGCATATGCAGGTTATCCATCATGGTGGTTGGAGCTGACTCAGTCCCTTGACCCGACGAAACCCGAACTGGTTCTTGTCCAGCAGTTGATTCTCCTCCAAAAAGCAGGATAAAATCCTGCTTACAGCCTTTTCCAAGAATTTTATTGGAAAAGGAAGGAGAGAGATCGGTCTAAAACTTGCTGGGTTTGTCAGATCCAGAGAGGGCTTCTTAATCAGGGGTGTCACCACCGCCTGCTTCCATCCCTCCGGAACAAAACCTTCTTCTAGGGACTGATTACATATCTGCCGTAACCAGGGGAAAGTCGTTTGGCCGTAGGTCTTCCAGACTTTATGGGGCAAGGGGTCAGAGGGAGATCCTGAGGATACACCATGCGCCAAGGTGTTAAAGGTGAGGTCTGTAAAATTCTGAAAACGATCCAGGATGGTTAGCTTACCCAAATCCCCTTCCGCCGCCTGTGTAGAATTGTCCTGAGCGACGGTATCGCTAGCTAGAAAGGCTCCCACAATTTTGGCCACTTTATCCGTGAAGTGGGAGGCAATCTCATCGCACAGTTTCAGCGAAGCCACCACTTTGTTGCTCAAGCAGGTTGGGGCAGAGAGGTCCCTGACAATCTAAAAGAGTGCTTTCGTACCATTAGATGCATGTGAGATAGAGTTAGAGTAAAAATTGTCTTTGCACTCTAAAACAAGGTCCTTGTATTTTATCTGCGCTACTCTCAGTTCTTGCTTATCCACCTCTAGGTACCTCCTTCTCCATTTCCTCTCTGCCTTCTTGCATAATAAGCGTAGCTGTTTCAAATCATCATTATATCATGGTGCTGAGATTTTATTTTTAATTCTTAGTTTTTTTACCGGGATTAATTGATCCAGAGCATCTGTTATATATTTGTGATAGGTGTTCTAATTCTTCTCTACTGTAGCGGAAGCGCTAAAGAAATTGGCATTAGGGAGGGTTGCACAGGCACTATTCTTTCCTAATTTTGCCCACTCCCTTCCTTTCCGGTAGACCACTAATTGTTTACCATTATCCACAAGGCAGGGTAGCGTAATTCTAAAATTAATTAAATAGTGATTTGTCCAGTTTCGAGGTGTTATGTTTAATACTTCAGTTTCAAGTGGACTGGCAAACAGCAGGTCAAGAATGTGTCCTCCCTGATGGGTGGGGGATTTAACCAGTTGCTGAAGGCTAAGATTCGCACAGGTGTAATTCAAATCTCTCAAATGGTTGCTCAAATTCCCATTCTCCCACAGATTAAAGTCTCCCAGAATGATCTTTGTAGAGTGTGCTAGTGATAGATTGGTGATAGTGTCTAAACATGATTGATATTGAGTGACACTCCCGGGGGGTCTATACCATACCATTACCGTAAACAGGCTACCTCTTGGTTCCTGCAACGTGAAACCCATGAGTTCCATCCCCGCAACCTTGTCAGTCTTCAGGGGAACAAAGTTCAGATCCTCCTTGAAAATCACTCCAACCCCTCCTCTACCCTCTATTCTCGGATTGTGCAGAATTTTATAGCCAGCAGGACAGGCAAACCCTATTTCTACCACGGACTCTGCATTGATCCATGTTTCTGTTAGGAACAGTGCGTCCAAGTTCATGTCTTCAATTAAAACTGATACCTCCACATGATGTTTACTAGCGACTGGCTGTTGATCAAACCACAGATAATGGTTTTACTCGCATCATTCTTAGTGGATCGCCGGTGAATGGAGTCTTTATATGCCCTCTTACCTAGATCCAACAGCTGTTCCCTTGAGTACGTCACACAACCTTTTTCGCAGCCAACACGGGCAGCATGGCTGGCACTAGGCGCATCCAAGGCGCAGACGGGCTTGCCTCTGGTGCAGTGGCGTAGAGAGAGTGGTGCAGAGTAGGTTGCAGTGCCGTAAAGTACAGTGTAGTACAGTAGATTGTTTCAGAGTAGATTGAAGTGGTGTGAAGTGGCGTAGGGTACAGTGGAAGTGGTGCAAGGTAGAGTGGTGTAGAGTGCAGTGGTGCAGAATAGATTAAAATGGCAGGGAGTGGTGTGGAGTGCATTGGTGTAGAGTGCAGTACAGTGGCGTATATTTGAGTGGTGCAGAGTAGCGTACAGTGGCGTAGGGTGCAGTAGCGGAGAGTGCAGTGTTACAGAGTGTGGTAGAGTGCAGTGGCATAGAGTAAAGTGGTGCAGAGTAAAAAAGAGTGGTGTAGGGTGCAGTGACATGAAGCCCAATGGTGTAGAATGGTGCAGAGTGCAGTGACGCAGAGCAGTTGTCATAGAGTACAGTGGCATTGAGTGCATTGGTTTTGAGTTGAGTGGTGTCGAGTGCTGTCATTTAGAGTGTTGTAGAGTGGTGCAGAGTACAGTGGTGCAGCATGGAGTGCGTAGAGTGGTGCAGAGCGGAGTATAGAGGCAAGAAAGAAGTGGTGTAGAGTCCAGTGGTATAAAGTCCAGTGGTGCACAGTACATTAGAGTGGCATGAAGTGGTGCTGGGTAGAGTGTAGTGGCGTAGAGTGGTGCAGAGTAGAGTGCTGAGGTGAGAGTGGCATAGAGTGCAGTGTTGCAGCGTAGACTTGTACAGTGCAGTGGTCTATAGTAGAGTGCATTAGCGTGGAGTACAGTGGCATGAGTGGTGCAGAGTGAATTGAGGATGATGATTACATTTTATAATGCACAGAGCTACTCCAAGGAGTGTCCTAGTGTGACACCAGCTGAAACAGAACCTAAGAGGCTTACACTTCTAAATAGCCATGTCTGAAGGTTTTTCTTGAATAGCAATAGGTCCCTCAAGGCACGTAGTTCCAAAGGGAGCCCGTTCCAAGCTGTCCACCCCAGCAACAATAGGGACTTTCTGCCTATTCTTGTACGTCATACCTTGGGGACTGCTGCCAACTATTTGGCAGACCTTAGCTGTCTTGTGGGATTGTAGAAATCAAATCTAGTTCTAAGATGAGCAAGGCCAGCTTGATAAAAGGCATAATGCACTAGTACAAGAGTCTTGAATTTGACTCTTTCCCTAATGGGCAACCAGTGAAGTGTTGCAAGATATGTGTTCTCATAGGCACATTTACCAGAAGTTGTGCTGCTGCATTCTGGATTACCTGTAGTCTGTCCATCAAGGTACAGGGCAGAGCCACAATCAATCCTAGATGTGATCAGCGCCTGATTGACCATTTTCTTTCCTGAAAAACACAGGAGAGGGAAAGGTTCTTGTGGGTCCTAATAATCCAGAAACAGGTCCCTACTAACCCCTTTACATGAGGCCTAAAAGACAATCTGTCATCAAATGTATTCCCCAGATTTTCCCCTACATCTTTTTGGGATCCAATGGGGGATGCGTCATCTGGCCAAAAGGTTTGCCAAAGACTCAATGGAGTCTTTCCAAGGAAAAGAATTTCACTTTTCTCTTCATTACATTTAAGTTGAGCAGTTGCTAGCAATTGGAAAATGGCCGTCAGGCAGATTTTAATCTAGCCATCCTCTAGCTCATTACCTTTGTTCCAAGGAAAGAGCAATTAAGTATCATCTACATAGGAGGAGATCACTGGAGCTCCCAGCACTTGTGCAAGTTGCTTCAGAGGGGTAAGGTATATATTGAAAAGAGTAGGACTCGGAGCAAATAACTGAGGGACTCCCACCAGCATATCCTGAGGGGTGACGGTGAAAGAAGGTATCCAAACTTGCCAACTCCTCTTAGTTAGGAAAGACGTTAGCCAGTCTAATGCCTGTCCGTGTTACTTCAATAGCCTGGAGACAGTACAACAGCATCGAATGAGAGACTGTATCGAATGCTGCTGATATATACAACAAAACCAGTACTGCTGTTCCTCATGCATCCAAAGTTCCTCTAATATGTACTGTGTTTAGCTCTAAAGCCTGACTGACTGTAGTGAAGTAAATTGTTTGATTCCACATAACAAGACAGCTGCTTATTCACCTGTTTCTCCAGAATTTCTGGTAAGAGATTTTGGTCTACAGTTGGCAGGGAGACCCAGATCAGCTCCAGGCTTTTGTATCAGTGGGAGAATCTTTGCCGGCTTCCACTGAATTGGGATTGTGGCCGTCCAAATTTAAGTATTTGAAATTAAATTGACCTACAGATTGATAATATCAGCCACTGCTACCAATAATTTAGGAGGGCAAGGATCAACAGGTGACCCAGGTTTATTAGTCTTCAGAGCCGGCAGGGAGCACTCCAGAGAGATATTCTCAAAAGAAGTCAGCTTTACCTTAGGTGGAGAAATCAAAATGGCTTGGTATCTTAACCCAGAGTCTTCCTCTGGTGTTAACTCTCTGGCTTGAATGCTTGCGATCTTAGTGTAGAAACAACGCAAGAGCTGTTCTGCCAATTCTACAGAAGCTGGATGGGAGCTTACTCATGCTGAGGGGGCCATCAAGCTCTTCACGATAGAGAAAATCTCTCTTGGTCTGCCGTTTCAATACTTTCTTCATAGTAAACCTTTAATTATTAAAAGTTGATCTTTTTTTAATGCCTCTTTAAAGGCCTCCTTATCCATCTCATTATATTCCTTCCTCCACAATTTTTCCAGTGTCCTACAATTTTTTTCCTACTTTTAAGCTTATCCTTGAACCACCGGCTAAAGTTTTTTTTCTGCATGCTTTACTCGGGATAGCATACCCGTTCTAACCTGCGAGTACCCTCCGAGGTCTACACAACATACAAAAAAGTGCAAAAGTGGTTAAAATAAGAATCATCCTTTTTTTAAACAGTTAAAAACTAAGCAGCATTGTCACCAACAATTTCCCCTTTTCCGAGTTAGCAGCGCTGCGCAGTCACATCAGCCTGTACATTTATCCCCCTCCCCGTGCCAAAGACTAGACCGTCAAGAAAAATGGTGGACCTGCTCTAACCTGCGGGTACTGTCCGAGATCTACACAACACAAAAGAAGGTAAAATTAGAACCAGCCTTTTCTTTTAAAACAGTTAAAAATCAAGCAACATTGTCACCAACACTTACCTTTTTCCAAATTAGCAGCGCTGTGGCATACAGTTGTGCAGAGTAGAGTGGTGCAGAGTTGAGTGGAGTGGCTTAGAGTACAATGGCATAGAGTGCGGTGGCATAAAGTGTTGCAGAGCAACTTATAGTGGTGAAGAGTATTGCAGAGTATAGTAGCACAGAGTGCAGTAGTGTAGTAGTTGGCGTAGAGTGCTTTGGTTTTTAGTAAAGTGGTGTAGAGTGCAGTGGGACACAGTTGAGTGCATTGCATACAGTACAGTGGCATAGGGTGCAGTGTTGCATTGTAGAGTGGTATACAGTGGTGCAGCGTGTAGAGTGCAGTGGTGCGTAGTAGAGTGCATTGGCATAGAGTAGAGTGGTGTAGAGTAGAGAGGCGTTTAACTATAAGCACCCCTTACGATACGATACGATGGCTGCTCAGCATATTCCCCTGCTGTGCTGAGAAATCGTTATTTCCATTCTATATGACGAGCTGGGCTCGTCATCAGCCTGGGAGGAGGCTACTCCATGACGAGCCCAGCTCGTCATGAGCCTGGAAGGGGTTAATGAAGTGGCGAAGTGTGGAGTCGTGCAGAGTAAGGTGCAGTCACACACAGTGGAGTGGCTTAGACAGGAGTGGTGTAGAACAAAATATGCCTAGTGTGATAGCACAATTGCGTTACAGACTGCTATGCTTCAATTGGAATCACCATTACATATTCACAGACATACCGTTTTATGGATAAATGACTACCGCGCATAAATGATAATGTGTGGAAATGTCATGATCTAGTGTATTGATTTGTTTCGATCTTTTTAAAATATTTGTTTCCACCACACTTTAGAAGGAACAAATAATGCGCTTAATTTGGGCTTTTCTATTTCTGAAATATTTGCACAGTTAATTTACAGACACTTAAATCTTATGTGCTAGAACAAAAATAACATACTACAGACTTTCTCAAGCGCTCCCCAGAGCCAGCATGATTGTCACATAAATCCTCTTACTTTGAAGTCAGAGAAAGAAAAGTAAACACCAAGCTCCCTGGTAGACAGTGCGTAACATTTGACATTAGTTGTTGAAAGCACAGCAGATGTGATGATAAGAACAACACTTAAATGCCTGTTTACAGAAATCGAGCACATGTGTCAAATACAGTAAATTGGGTTTGAGCAAGAGAAGAGACGAATTGGAGCTATTCAGCCTGAAAACAAATAAAGCCTGTAAATACAAAGTGAGGAAAAGTGAGTTACATACCACAAAGCCAATGGCAAGCAATGGACAAAATGCAATCCTAGGGAAGCTTTCGGAATGTCCTCAAGATGTTAGTAAAACCAGACAGCTGCGCTGCCTGGTAGGCTTCAACCTAAAAAGATTACTCACAAATAGCGATGGCCTTAGGCTAAGAGGGAAATAGAAGGACATGCCTATTAAGGAGAAAAAAGGAGGAGAAAGCCTCTAGGGAAGCATGTGGCCCCACTGGAACACTTCCTTTGGCTCCATGTGACTCCCACAGAAGAACCAAGGAGAGAAAGCACATTTAATAGTAGACGAGGAGGCACCACCGATCGTAACTTGAGTGGTCCCATTCAATGTCTAAGGTTTTGACATCGGCAAAGAGGACTTCACCATCCTGATTGCCATTGAAGAACAGATTGATGGCAGAACATCACCGCCATTCTGAAAGGTCATTGAAGCATTCTATTCCCACTATTTGCTTTCACGAGCTATTAGAAGCCACGCCATTCAACTTCAAGGCATTTGACATTGTGGCAACAGACTTGGTACACTTGAAGAGGAACATCTCTCAATGTCACATGTTGCTTCTCCAGCTCTTTTCCAGCATCTGGCCTTTGTGATTTCATCATCCTCCTCTAAGGTCACTTATTTTTTTTTCTCTACCAACTCCAAAGTTTAAGGTTTTCATCAGACATCAGTGTCTCCAGTAAGAAAAGGCCTCCATCACCAAGAGTGGAGACCTGCACGGAGGAGCTCATCCTCCTCTAGGTTTACCTGAGGCTTCTGTTGAAGATTACCTACCTTGGAAGTGCAGCCTTAATAGGACTCCTTCCCCATCACATGACAGATCCCCAGACGTGTGGGATTCTTCTTCATCTTACACTCTCAAATTGATTACTGCCTCTGGTTCTAGAGTGTTATCAGTAGGTGTCATCATTTTTTGGGAGTTCTTGGCAAGAGGAGCATCCATCCTTAACCCTTTCGATGCTCATGACGAGGTGATTTATTGGCAGACCCCCCTGCCCCCTTGACAAAAATATATATATTTATATTTATATGCCTCTTGCGTAAGTTCCAGCCTTCCTCCTTATTGATCTAAAACCGGACCCTTTGTGGGTGCGGCCTGTAAGAAACGTCCTTAAGCAGTTGGACAACGTCTTGTCTTGATAGAGAGAACAAAAGTATGGATGTGTCTAGAAAGAAAATCTGCGGACCATCCTTCACAAGCCAGTAGTGCTACGGCTCTCCTAGGAAGATATGATCGTTCCTTATCAGAAACAGTGCAGAAATTTGCAGATGAGCTGTTAAGTTCCAGCAATGATACCACTTCAAAAGATGATTTGAAGAGTTTATTTGAAGCTCACAGTGTAAGACAACCAACCCTTAGAGACAGCGAACAATCTCCCTGTTGTGTGATTATCTAGGTTCCTGATCGATACTGTGACCTTATGCCCCTATTCGGCTATAAATCCATTTATTCCCTATATTGGCATAACCGTTCAAGTGCGATTTTCTGAAAAGTCATCTCTGGCCTCGCACGAACAGAGCCACATTCCAGCATAGTTCTCTCTGCCACTTCCTTTGCGACCAATTAGTGCAATGACAGAGCAGAAGTCACTATCTGATATTCCTAGATAACACTCCGAGTTCCTCAACAAGATAAAAACTCAGCAAACCTGGAAATCCCCGCTTGCTATGTTTTGATTAGTAATGGAACTCTAATGAGCAACTGATAACTATCACTTCCTAGTGACATCTTTAATTGACGTCTTATGTCCAGCAAACTTGCGTCAAACGCGGCACCTGTCAGGTATAAATATTACCAACGTTGCCTTAAGCAATGCCTGTTGTACGAGCTACTGATGCAAGCTGCCTGCAAGACCCCGTGTTGGTGAAGCTAGCACCCTGTTGCTGCAGCCTGCTGTCCCTTGGTGGTGAAGCTACTGATACCATTATCGCTGCTAAAGCGCAAACGATGGTGCAGTACGCTTAGGAGTTGAACAGCCGTCCCTCTGCGAAGACATCCAGCAGATTCCAGCTGCCCGCGGACGCTGTCCCCCCTCCTTCCTCGACGCGCTGAAGAGAGCCGCTGCCTTTCTCGTGCAGAGAAATCCAGCTCCGGCGTTTCCGGTCTACCTTCGCGGGTGACTGGGATATCGAGAGTGACCCCTGAAGGAGATACCAATCCTCCATCATTCTATTCAGAGGTATGGTGTTGACTAAACCCTTAGACGAGAATTCTTGAAACAAACCTTGGCAAAACCAACTTAACTTAAAGCTACTTACTTACTCCCCTTTCACGTGTTAGGCTTAGGTCAGGCACACTGGGGTAGGCTTAGTTAGAAGCACCAGTTGAGTATGTTAGCCTAATGTATATATGACTGTATATATGTTTTATTACTTTTAAACCATTGTATGGCTAAGAAACCATATCAATGCTTTTACAGTTCTATTTCGCAATCCTTATCTTACTGTACGTACTTTTTATAATAACAATTCTTGCAATTGTGGCAATACATTTCTCTTGTACGAGAAGAAAGACTGTTCAATAAATGTTAACCTTTATTGACAAACGCCCGTCTCTCTATTCTCTACATCTCGTGAAAGTAAACTGCACTAGACTGACTGAGTGAAATACATGTCTATTGTTTCACACGACCCTAGAGATTGACTCTTGATCTGAGGAGCAAAGTTGTCATGTTGCACGGTTGTTGGAAAGCTGAATCCCTTCTTGTCTGTGCCAAGGAAGCTGATCACTTCCTATGCAGAGAAGAGAGTTTCCAGTGACCTCTGAGCTAGTTGGTAACACAACCCAATTAAGTTTAGCATAGTCAGTGGAGTCCTGGAATATAAGCAGTTCCACGTCGATACTACTGTTTATGTTATTCCAATGCGCAGGGCCTAGTGGGAAACTAGGAACTACACTACATGGCGCCCAACGTTTGGTAAGGCGATAAACTAACGCAAGACTTTTAGAGTAACTCAGTCGTGCATATTTCACACCCCTTTCTCCCGTAAATACTCCAATAGACGTCTGGAGTGGGTGAAAGGTTAAAATCCGCCCGACCTTAGTAGGAAGAGATTCCTATGTAAAGCTCTGGTTTATTCAACGTTGAAGGATACAGTGTTCCAAAATATTGTGCACCTAATCTTTGTCTCCTTGGAGACCTACTCTGCAAAGCCTGCATTTTTTTTTTAAATGACAGACAGTGAAGAAGAAAGGGAAGTTAGACTGGCATCCCTACTAATAGAGGAAGACACGAGTCTCCTAGAAACAGACCCGGATGCTATTAACATCCCGGTCCACTTAAGAAGATCTATAACGTTAAAACTTATAGAAAACGGACTGACACCTCAAGGTGGTACAGTAATTTTCGTGATAGAGGCTCACGAGTATCGGCAGACAGAGGTATTCTATTCATGGATAAACTTTCCAGCGGTAAACGCTAGAACAAAAGAGTTTCACTATTACAAAATAGAGAAACCTCCGGAAGAGTACGCTCCTTTCGAGGAGATTGAAATTCCACTTAAATTCCAAGAGCACCTGCTCTGGTTTAATGGCGCCCTAAAACATAATGATCACATAACTAGGCTCGGTCCACTAGGTAGACCAGGAGCCACGTGGCCGGTTCTAGCCAGCTACACACCACATCCTGACATTGCAAAAATGTCAAAAGAAGAACTCTTATTTAACATAGGAGAATTAACAAAAGCTTATAGAGAGTTAGTAAAATTATTTATTAAAAATAATTTAAACACTCCTAAAAAGAGCTGGGATGGAAATAAACAATCCACTCCCAAGGAAAAAGTTTTCCAGTCCAGAGGAAGGTCTCCTCGACGGAGGGAAAGAACTCCGACTCGAGAACGCCAGTCTCCCCAGAGGGAGCCCTCTGAGAAAAGATATAACCTTAGAAATAGGGATAATCTGAAAAAAAAAAACCTGATAGATATCAAAGTATTGATACACGTCCCTCTCGATCTTTTCCACAGAATTTGGAAAGAAGAGGACGGTCAGACCCAGGAGAGCACACCAAGTCCAAAGACAAGGAACCTGCTCAGAGTAAAAAATCTCAATTTCAGAAAAAGAAGGTAGCCAGTATTAGAGTAATCAACCATGCCGAGAATACTGAGGACACAGTTGAAAAACGGGGAATGGGCATTGACAATGTTGGACAGTGCAGCAGAAATCAGTATAGCGCGCAAGATCTTGATGAGTCATCTGGAGACAGTGGACACGAATGAATTCATTCAAGTTGAAACTGCCGACGCCAGACTTAGCGAGCCCCATAAAATATACGAAATAACATTGCGTATAGAGGGTGATAAGACTAGGAAAATTAAGGGTCTATTTTGGGATAAGCTCTCAAAAGGCTATGATATTCTGTTAGCTGAAAAAGATTGGCCCCCAGAGTTTGTCAGGGAGTGCCCTCGTGGCGAAGAAGTGATTATGCCAGCCTTCTCGAATCACATTCCGATTCACAAAAAATATACTTATGCAAGGAAATGGGCAGTAGCCCAGGCACCTGCATTGTATAAAAATCATGTAGGATGGGATGAGGATTCACCTCCTCACAAAATCCAGTTAAAAAGTGAACCAACTGCCCAACGGCAGTATCCCATAAAGCAAGAAGCTAAAAAACAGGTCAGGGAGATCTTAGATCAACTTGAATACCAGGGGGTGATTGAAACATGCACCTCTCAAATGAACAATCCTTTGTTTCCTGTCTCCAAGCCAGACAATTCATATCGTCTAGTTTTGGACTACAGACATCTTAATACATGTTGTAAAACTTTTGCAGTACAAAACTCGCATAGTGCAGCCCTAATGAATAATATAGTTAGGAAAAAATATAAAACGACATTAGACATATCTAATGGCTTCTTTTGTCAGAACATTGCACCAGAAAGCAGATATTTGACCGCTTTCTCTGCATTTGGGTCGCAGAAAAAATTCTGTCGACTCCCACAGGGGTTGAAGAACAGCCCAGGACTATTCTCAGCTAGGGTAACAGAGTTACTACAAATCTATGATGATGAGGCATTATCTTACGTAGATGATATCTATCTCACAGACGACGACTTGGATACTCACTTGAAAAGAGTGAACACCATCATACTTGGGTTCGCAGCAGAGGGTTACAAATTCAACTTTAAAAAGTCCCGAATTGCCCATCTGACAGTACTATTTTTAGGGTACGAATTATCAAGTGAAGGGAAAAGCCTAGCGGACAACTTCTTAGAGAAGTGCGCTGTACTCCAAGCTCCAAAAACGCTGAAGAATTTACAATCCATTCTAGGTTTTCTGAATTTCGGAAGAATTTACATCCTAAATTACGCAGAGAGGGTTAAACCTCTCTACGAACTAATTAAACCTGATTTTAAACAAATCAATTGGACTCAAAAACACACAGAAATTTTGAGATCACTGCAAACAGACATGTTAGCTAAAACTAAATTAGATACACGTGACAACACACGCGATCTTGTAATCCGAGTCATCCCAGGAAGATGCGGATTCACGTACCTAACCTCTAATGAGGGAGAAAAGGTACCAATTTCAATTAAATCTCACTTGCACACACAAGCAGAAAAAACATTCAGTCACACAGAAAGAATTGTGAACGCAGTGCAAATTGCATTAGCAAATGAACGAGAACTAGCACACGGCAAACGGATTAATATCCTTACAGCGGAATCCGCCTTCGAAGCGCTATTCAGCCCAGTAAACCTGCCTACAGTGTCACTGGATCCGAAATGGATACAGTGTATAGATTCTCTAGGAGCGGAAGACGTGAAATACTATTTCGCCCCGCAATTTGAAGAACTGAATGATTTAGAATATGAAGAAGAATATCCTCTGCCAATCGAAATTCTGCCTCTCCCACAATACGCCTGTATAATCTATACAGATAGCTTTGTACAGCATTTCAACGTAGAGAAAAAATCCTACGATGCAGCATGTGCGATCATTAAAGGTCGTTGGCTGTGCGGTAAATTCAGACCGAAAGTAACAAAAACTGAATCTGTAAGAAACTGTTCGGTTCAGAGAACTGAAATCAGATCTTTAAAGATGGCGCTCGAAAATGCAGAACGTGAATTCCCGACACTTATCGTGTGCGATTCTCATTTTTGCGTCAACTCTTACAACAATAAACTGCAGAGTTGGATCGAAAACGACTACAAAGATGACACAGGTGCCACAATAAAGCATAAATTGCTATGGAAACAGGTAGCTCTTTTACACAAAGAACTACAAAAGACTCACGTGATTCACGCACAGAGTCTTCAACGTGATGGCGTTCACGTTGCAGGGAATTCATTGGCTAATACAGCCACAGCGGAAGCAACTAAACCGGCTTCCGTAGCCACAAAAAAGCGTACAGATAAATACATAGACGGGGAAACCATGCTGGCAGTAAAAACGACCGTAAAAGGCGACTGTGCAGCACTACCCGTGAACTATCCACTCAATTATGCATACGTAATCGATGCAAACTCCGTTCCTTTTGCTCGAATCCCTGGAGTGGGGGACAGAGTAATTCCAAACACGAACAGGAGAATATTTTTAATAGCAGACGCACATATGGGTTTGGGTCCTAGGCACAGAGAGATCAAGGAATCACTGACTGAATTGCAATCAGTATTCTGGTGGCCGGGAATGAGTGTAGAACACCAAATATATGCAAACAACTGCGAAAACTGTAATAGGGATCGCAGTAGCGAACCTTGCTACCGGCTACCAGTCAGAAAGAGCGTAACGCTGCCTACACCCCATCCTGCGTCCTATTAATAGTTAAGACGAAAATCACTTAAAGAATGAGGCCTCCAGCGCTCGGCTGACGCTAGAACGGTTATAAAAGATTTGCGAGTCCATATCGGCATATACGCAATTACCACGTTCCATTCTGACCAGGGTCCTGCTTTCAGCTCTCGAGCTTATAAGGAGGCCATGGCTAGCATGGGAATTGGGTTGCGGTATTCTTGTCCGTCATACCCCGGAAGGGAATAGTGTGGTAGAAAGAAAAAAACGGGACATAAAGCAATCTATAACAGCGAAGGTATTAGGTTCAGGCGCTGGGTGGGTCAAACATTTAATAAGTGTCCAGACTAGTCTTAACAACATGCCAAGAAATTCTCTAAAAGGTTTCAGCCCATACGAACTATTGTTCGGATTTAGAATGCGTGTTCAGGACCTCGATAGTCAGATGTCAGTGGTACAAGAAAAAACAACAAACTTTGACATCAAAGATCGTTTGGCTGTTTTACAGGAACTGAATGAAACAAGAAAATCCTTAAGCAACATAAAGTTAAAGCAACAGCCAAGTACCACTGACGAGGCACCACCAGCAACAGCCCCAGCAAGGCCTGTCTGGATTCCAAAGATTGGGGATCTAGTCAGAGAAAAGATCGCGGTGAAGAAGGAATTTGGGCCTTCTTACAGAAAAGCAGTACCTGTCTTGGCAGTCACCGGAACAAGATCAGTTGTGCTACCGCCCCTTGCTGGTAAAAAGGAGAACAGAGTCGTGTCCATCGACCTGGTAAAACCACAAGCATGTGGCCTATAATCAACAGTAGGCCCAGTGGACTCCCAAGAAACAACAGAATACCCAAACTTGCAACAATCCAAGAGGTTCAAACTGAAAGACTAATCACATTCGATCAGCCTGCAGTGCACAATGAAGGACTATGCAATAATGCCATGGAACTCGTGCCTCTTGAAACACAGATTGAAACAGTTCGTCAAGAAACAACACCAGTCTACAATGATGTGGCATCAGAAAGTGCTACCGAGAGACAGATTGAAAGTACAATCCAATCAATTGACAGAACTGCCTCTGGTTATTTCATCAACTTTGACAACTTCTCTGAAGATCAAAACGACCACGAAGTGATGCCAGAAACAAAAAAGTATTCTAAAGAAAATACAACAGGACTCCTTCAACAAATCAAAGAATTATATCTGGATTCACCGTTGATTGAGCATTGGATTATTTCAGGGGTGTTCATACTACTACTATGCCTAATTTTAGTTTTAATTTTAGGAAAGTTCATTACAATTGAATGGACACAGCAAGTCAGAACATCAACCTAGTCCTGAAACCACACAGATCATCCCACGTGAAGAAAAGAGAACTGTCAACAGTAAATGTCACAGCAATTCCAATACCTGGTGGGGTAGTATGGGAGAAAACAGACTATGAAATATATGGTCCGGTCGAAATCCTGAAGTATCCTCATCAACTAAAGGTTTCCTTAAGTGACTTTGTAACACCTAGTACATTCTCTGATGATTGGGACTTTAACAGTATTAATGACATGATGTCTGATTTAGTAATGTCAGCTAGATTCACAGATCATGATTATTTACAAGGTTCATCTAGTTATGAGCAGTTATTCTGTTACACCCACTATGGGGATCACTACTTGCATAAATCTGCACAGCCTAGAAATGTTTTTATGTATAATCAATGGGAACATTGTTCTACACCACCTAAAAGCAGTTCTAAAGCATTTTTTGAGAAATTCAAATACTTCTCAGGGTTTAACACCAGTGATGCAGAAACGTTTTATTACAAACTGTTAGATAAAACAGGAATGAAAACAATGCTGACAAATTCAAAATTGATATATTCAGAAGCATTTTATGACAAAATGATGACATTTGGTTTTGATTATTGGATAAATAATATTGAAACGAAAACAATTTGGGGTACAAAAGATTGGCAGGTGCAAGGCATTGAAGCACTATTTAGAACCTGCATGATACCAGAACAAATGTTGTTTTTAAATGACACAATACACCAAACATCTTGTCTTGGCCTAGCTAAGATCAAAGACCTTAAAACACCGTCTATACCAAAGCCAATACCTGAAAATATAACTGCAGATATTGAGTTAGACGTTTCACAAATTTTACATTTCAACAGAACACATCCTGATTGGAAAAAGTGGTTAATCTGGCCTACAGACACAAATAGCTGTCAAGATAGATTCCTGAATAAAACACAGGGGTTAAAAATGACCAGATTAGACTCGAGATATTCCCAGAGACAACATCCAGGAATAATAACAACATACAGTGTAGGGAAACTCTGCCTTGAATGGCTAACTACATCCACACTGGCTGAAATTAAGCAACACTTGTCTTTACTAAAAGATGGTGCTGATTTGCGCGATTTTATTCTTGGACCACGCAAACAGCGTCAAAAGCGTTTCATAGCGACCAGTATCTATGCTGCGTACAACGAGGCTTGGAAAGTCAAACAAATTGAAACAGCTGAAAAAATACGAGAAATTGATCGTATTAATTTGGAGAAATCACTTTCTGTGGTAGACAATGGGTTAATGACTCTGTCTTCCAGAATATATTCGTTGGACAATATTGTATCCTCTGCCTTTGATGTGATAGACAGAGACTTGCTAATGTTACAACATGGCCAATCTCAATTACGCTCTATTATAGAATTAGGCTGGACGCTGCAAAATCTTCGTTCAGGCTATGTGCCTTGGCGTTTAATCAACACAACGTCATTATTTTCCATTTTTAACCTTACTGATAAACAGATCAGTTTGGCACAGAAAGGAGCAGACTATACAATCCTGAGCATCGAAAAACTCGAGAGATTACCATTGACAATGTCAGAGAGTCCTGTCATTGAATGGATAATACACGGAATTATCACTATTCCGATAACAACTTTCCGATTTAAAAAGTGCCTTGAATACATACCTGCTGGCCAGTATGAACAATTGGGTAAAGGATATGTAAAATCTGAATGGAAATTACCATACACTCATTCTTGCTATAGTGACAGCGACAAAAATGTATTTCTTAGTGGTGACAACTGTAAACATTCACTAAGCGGTATACTTTTGTGTCAGGGTATTAATTTACACGGAGCATGTGATGGAAATTCTAACAACCTTTCATGCCACCAGCTAGTCACACCTGCAACTCAGATAGAGCCCTTCTTTGTGCAACTTTCGAACGGGAGTTACATTCTTAGAACGGATCACAGATGTTGTGGCCTCGTGCCAGGGAAAAGTTATCTAGTAGAAGTAACATCCATGGTCAAATGCTGTATGCAAGCATTGTTTCCGAGTGGGCCTGCAGACACAGTGACTCCCATCTGGCCTCGTCTGAATCTCTATTCTATACGAATTGATACATTAAGCAAAATGAAATCTGTACTTTTACAGACAACAGTGCCTATAACGTCATCAAAAGAGACGTATGATCTTCTAGTTGCAAGGACAGCTACTGAAGTTCATGACCTTTTATCAACAAATTGCCCCGTGCATTTCGTAGAAATGTTGAGCCAACTCCTTAACATGTCTAGTGCCACAAGCATCCCAGGCATATTTAAGACAGTCTTTACGGGACTGCTAACACCCTTCCAGGCAATTTTGGGAATCGTTCCAAATTTTGTACACTCTGTTTTTGGCGGCATACCATTATTTTTGGGACTTGTAGCAGGGATTTTATTTTTGACCCTCCTGCTTCGTTATGGCAAGCCGAAACTCAGACATAGCTCCCATGGGAATGGAAGAGACAATCCTAGCAATGCGCTACCGGGACAGGATAACTAACGTCCTCGGATTGGCCAGGCTGAGAGATCTAAACATGACCTGGTTCCTTTCATTCAGACCTATATGGCAGAACTGTATCTTACCGGTACTAAGATGTATGCTTTGCGGAGATGAATGCGTGTTGGACATCTGTCTTTCACTTCCATCAGCAGTACCAATGGACGTCGATACTTTGCTCAGTCCAATAACGGCTCACGCATTGTGTTGTCCCCAGCGGCTACCAATCCTGATGACGGCATTTGTGGAGACTCCTGTGCTACGACTAGGTGGTAACAGTGGAGCAAGCGACAAAAGCAGCATCACCCAGGTACGGCCATCTGTGAGCATTGCTGCTCCTGAATACGATGACAGCAATCATTCTCACACCTGCCAAGTTACAACGCTATCGAATTTGGTTGAACTGTCACCTGATTTTGTAGACCAATTTTTTGAGAGCCTGTCTGATACGATGTTCTCACCCGTAGAGAAACAATAACTTTTAAGAAGCTTTCCGACACACAGCGTTCCCATGAACTCTGAATTCGGCCTTCAGTTTTGATCAACAAAAACTGCAAAAAGCTTTGGAACTCTATTTCCCCGTTCAAGCATTAATTTTTTGAATTGGACATTTTTAATATTGACCTTTTTTTTGGCACGAACAATTCTTTGCTTAACGTAAAAACTATTCTTAGAGAACAGAAGCTTCACACTTCTATTTCTAAACACATCTAGAGACATAACAACATTACATCAGCCTCTAGCACATGTTATTACAATGCATTTTTATGTGATGATTTATCTCGCCTTTCTTCTGTCAGAGATACTTCATGTGTAATTCTTTTTGCATAATCGTTCATTGATTTCATATGCAATAATTTTTTGAATGATTACTATGCTTTAAAAAACGTACAGTACCTAAATTTCATGTATTACAAGTACGCCTATTTCGAATGCATTTATGTATTTTGGGGTGGGCAATGTTACACATGCATCTAATTGCTTAGTTTTAGTAATTTGATGGACATGAATACGTGGAGTGGGTGTTGCGTGATTATCTAGGTTCCTGATCGATACTGTGACCTTATGCCCCTATTCGGCTATAAATCCATTTATTCCCTATATTGGCATAACCGTTCAAGTGCGATTTTCTGAAAAGTCATCTCTGGCCTCGCACGAACAGAGCCACATTCCAGCATAGTTCTCTCTGCCACTTCCTTTGCGACCAATTAGTGCAATGACAGAGCAGAAGTCACTATCTGATATTCCTAGATAACACTCCGAGTTCCTCAACAAAATAAAAACTCAGCAAACCTGGAAATCCCCGCTTGCTATGTTTTGATTAGTAATGGAACTCTAATGAGCAACTGATAACTATCACTTCCTAGTGACATCTTTAATTGACGTCTTATGTCCAGCAAACTTGCGTCAAACCCGGCACCTGTCAGGTATAAATATTACCAACGTTGCCTTAAGCAATGCCTGTTGTACGAGCTACTGATGCAAGCTGCCTGCAAGACCCCGTGTTGGTGAAGCTAGCACCCTGTCGCTGCAGCCTGCTGTCCCTTGGTGGTGAAGCTACTGATACCATTATCGCTGCTAAAGCGCGAACGATGGTGCAGTACGCTTAGGAGTTGAACAGCCGTCCCTCTGCGAAGACATCCAGCAGATTCCAGCTGCCCGCGGACGCTGTCCCCCCTCCTTCCTCGACGCGCTGAAGAGAGCCGCTGCCTTTCTCGTGCAGAGAAATCCAGCTCCGGCGTTTCCGGTCTACCTTCGCGGGTGACTGGGATATCGAGAGTGACCCCTGAAGGAGATACCAATCCTCCATCATTCTATTCAGAGGTATGGTGTTGACTAAACCCTTAGACGAGAATTCTTGAAACAAACCTTGGCAAAACCAACTTAACTTAAAGCTACTTACTTACTCCCCTTTCACGTGTTAGTCTTAGGTCAGGCACTCTGGGGTAGGCTTAGTTAGAAGCACCAGTTGAGTATGTTAGCCTAATGTATATATGACTGTATATATGTTTTATTACTTTTAAACCATTGTATGGCTAAGAAACCATATCAATGCTTTTACAGTTCTATTTCGCAATCCTTATCTTACTGTACGTACTTTTTATAATAACAATTCTTGCAATTGTGGCAATACATTTCTCTTGTACGAGAAGAAAGACTGTTCAATAAATGTTAACCTTTATTGACAAACGCCCGTCTCTCTATTCTCTACATCTCGTGAAAGTAAACTGCACTAGACTGACTGAGTGAAATACATGTCTATTGTTTCACACGACCCTAGAGATTGACTCTTGATCTGAGGAGCAAAGTTGTCATGTTGCACGGTTGTTGGAAAGCTGAATCCCTTCTTGTCTGTGCCAAGGAAGCTGATCACTTCCTATGCAGAGAAGAGAGTTTCCAGTGACCTCTGAGCTAGTTGGTAACACAACCCAATTAAGTTTAGCATAGTCAGTGGAGGCCTGGAATATAAGCAGTTCCACGTCGATACTACTGTTTATGTTATTCCAATGCGCAGGGCCTAGTGGGAAACTAGGAACTACACTACAAAACCCTTGTTCAAACCCTAGAGCCTACAGGTGCATAGAATACTGACATCACGAAGTGACATACATGATATTCCACACATAGCAACCTGCCATGCCATAATATATCTTCCTCCTTACAATTTTCAATACAATATACAAAAAATTAAAACTATAACAAAAGATTGCCTAAAGTACAGCGATAATAACCAATACCTAAGAATAAGGCGAAAATGCATTGTAAGAAAATAACAAATCAAATTTATAAAATGTATAAATACATTTCAATATTGTATAACATTAAATCATGAACTCAACATATAGTCTTTTTGCCAACCAGGCTTGAATTTCATCCTTATTGTTATAAGTTATTTAATACAACTCAGGTCCTCAATAGTATGATTCCTAGGTTGCACACTTTGAAAAGTTGGATCATCCAGCTGTATTACCTTGGACATGCTCCAAACATCTCCTGAATCCAAAATTGCAAAAAAAAATTACATTGAAGTTATTTTAAAATTGTATCATGAATTTTGAACTCCCCTTCTTTATCATACCTGGTCTTTTCACCATTACTCTGTCACCCACTTCCCACCTTCTTTCTCATACACAATTCTTTGTACCAAAATACACTTTATACTTTTCTTAGTGTTCCAATCTGTGCAAAACCAGATCTTCTTTAGAATGCTATTTTTCTAATTCTGTGCTCCAGACTGGGTTAAGTTTATTATGAGGTTTTCAACCTCTAAGTGAAGCAAATGGGGATACTGATGTATCAATATTAAGCCTCACATTGTGTGGCTATTACATTTCTCTCAACACATCTTTCAGGGATTCCTTATTAAGAAGTACACACTGCGCATAGCACTTTTCTGTCTTATTCATACTGTCAGTGAAACCATTAGCTTGAGGCGAATCAAAAGCTGTCTTGAAATGTACTATGGACAGTTCCTTGAGAAAATCTCCCATTTCCGGTGACACAAATTATACTCCATTATCGGTGGCAAGACCTTTGGGAACACCTTGCCTAGAGAATTCCTCTTTTAAAAATTCAATGACTGTCTTGGTATTTACGAAAGACACACATTTGGTGACTACCCACTTAGATGAGTTTTTTACTAATAAAATTACTTACCGTTTATCGTGAGCTATTAGGTCAAAGAGGCCTGCAATGTCTAGACTTAAGGCTCTACTGGGTGACCAACCAGGATAAGAGGAACAGTGTGAGTTTTTTTTTATCAGTATTTGCTCAATGCCAAATGTGTTTTACAACCCCTTCTACCTCTTTATCCATTCCCGGCTACCAATACTATTCACCTAGTCAAGCCTTTGTCATATTCCTTCCTAAATGTCTTCATGGGCCAATTTAAATGATTTCTCTCTCAAAACTGTTGGGGGTACCACACGTTTCCCCCTGAATATTTTTCCTTTCACAATGCTCAGTTCATCCTTAACACTAATGAATCCATCTAGGATAGACAGTATTTCTTTCTTGCCTGCCACCCTTTCACAATGAACTCCTTCAATACTTGCAAATCTGAATCATTTGAATTGACATTCACTCATTCTTTGTCATCCAACGCTGGCTCACATACCCAATTTAATAATGCACCTTCACAATTTTCCTCACAATGATCAATTGGCAACTTCAATAGACCGTTCGCCATACTATTTTTTGGAACTGGTACATGCTCAACAATGAAATTGTAACAGGCCAATCCTTCTGACCGCCATCTAATCCTAAGGGACACATTTTTAGTCTCTCTGCTCAAGAAGATACGAGTAAGTGGTCGTCGATCTGACCTTGCCTGGAAAGGTATACCCCACAACATCTCATTAATATACTGCATGGATATGCTGTGGAGAACCTTCTCGAAGTCAACATTGATAAAACCAAAATACTGTCAATAACCGGGAATAAAAAGTCCCATTCTTGGTTCTCTGGAACAAGAGCAATTGCAAATTGCTCCGAATATAAATATCTTGGCGTCATAGTTGACAGTGGAGGCCGTTTTTCAAACCATCTTGAAGCCACTAAGAGAAAAGGCATGCGGATTGCGACAACACTTAGACAACTCAAAGCCAAACTGACCGGTCCTACCTTTCTGCCATTACTTCATGTCGCCCAAATCAAAATTCAGTCATCTGTCACCTACGGCAGCAAAGCACTAAGAGGTACAGATGCGAAACTGCTGGACACTATCATTTCAAAAGCATACAGAGTTCTCCTAAATTTACCATCCTATACCTCATAAGTCCAGATCCGGTTAGAATTTGGACTAACAAAACAACTGCTCGCAAGGCGAGGATCATATATTAAGTGATGGCACAAAATAAAGAATTCACCCGAGAACACACTGAACCACCAGCTTTGGCAAGATTTGTGTAGTAGTTCCATCATACCGGCAAAAAAATACTTCGAGGAGTAATTGGCTATTAGAGGATTAAAAGAACTATGGGAAATCTCACTACCGCACGTACAATTTAAGCATGCAGTAAACAAGTGCATAAAGAGACTTTCTTTTGTAGAGGACAAAGCTGCCTTTGCCCATAGATGCCATGCCTCGATGATTCAAGCCTCCTTTGCCCATAGATACCATGCCTGGATGATTCTGAGCACCTATAAATCACCCGGGCTACAGGCTTACTTTGGACTGGGATATTGCAGGAAATCAAAAGAAGCCTTCCTAAAATATAGGCTAGGAATCCTACCAGCCATACCTCACCTACAACCATGGCTGAGAAGGAATTGCGGGACAACATGTAGGTTATGTGGTGTAGGGAAAGAAGATATTGACCATTTTGCTATGCTCCTGCACGAAGCTAAAAGAGGAAAGAGTAGCCCTCTTAAAACCTTCTTTTTACGAATACAGTATACGCACACGGAGACAGGCAGTCCTTGCATGCTTTGACCCAAGACTTCCGCTATTAAATGGGAAGTTTGTAATTTTTTTTAAATCAGTGGTGCTCAAACAAGCCAACAGAAACGTTGGTGGTTTAGGAAAATAAGGAACTATGAACATTTCGCAAACTCTTATTTTACAATTACTGCATTTTTAACAAATTAAGATTTTATCATTTTTTCTCTTAATTTTCTTTATTGATGAGATGTGCTTCCAAATGTACTTTTGTAATGGTTTTAATTAACCAGAAACAATAAAACGTACTTACTTACTTACTACTTACCCACAAAAAAGTTTAACGTGGAAAATTGCCCAAAACACAGCCAACGCCTCTCGCTCAATAACAGAATACCATTCTGCAGCACCCTTTAATGAATGAGAGGCAAAAGCCACCACCGTTAGCCCCCACTGACCACTTGAGCCAACGCTGCCACTAAGCCTTTGATGCAGGCATAAGTTGATAGAATTGTTCTCTTACTGGCATCAAAATGTCCCAAAGTTGGTAACTTTCCAATGCTACCATCGATACTCTTGAAAGCTTAATCATACTCATCAGTCCAACTGAATTGAGAACCCTTTTTGAGTTGGATCATAAATGGCTGAGAAAGACAGGCAAAATGAGAAGGTGTGTCCCAGGTAAGTCACAGTTGACACGTCTCCTTTTTTATAACCAGCCCTGCATCTTGCAACTGCTCCAACACATTCCATATTATCCTATCATGCTCCTGTTTATCCATGCCATACACAAGTATTTCATCCTGGGAAAAAACACTTTGTCCAATCCTTCTAACACTTTCTTCATGACCTTCAGCACGTTCAAAAGGCATACAAATGAACATGAATGCTACCAGAGGGGTTACAAAAAATGTCAAAGGTCTAGAGTCAGGATGGAGCATAACCTGGTGGTAAGCTGTGTATCAGTCCATCACACTGAATACTTTTGTGTCAGCTGCACCGTTTTAGAAATGCTCAATATGGGCTGTGTGTCAACCAAGATGTTTATTCAACCCCCTCAGATCACACAAATTTGAATCTTTTTTCAACCATTCTTGAGGGCAACCTCTCAGAACACTATATTTCTTCAATCACACCTCTCTCTTTTAATTTTTTTATTTCTTGCTCTAACGTGGCCAGAACCATATGAGGAACTGTCCTCAATTTAGATACACACGGCACTGCACCATTCTTGAGAACAAGCTTATGTTCAAGATTTCTCAGTAATCCCAATTCATTACCAAATACTTTAGGAAACTTTGAAAAACATTTCATCCGGTTACTCCTAATTTGCCATTAATAAGACTTTCTGTTTAGTATTTTGATTAAGTGTTCTCACCATGTCCCTTTGATATCTCCAACGAAAAGGTTATCACCCCTCTTTGCCACGTATACTTTTCCCACTGTTTCACGATCAGCAAATTGAATCTTCATTAGAAAATATTCCAGCACATCTTTCTTCATACCTCCATACACCACAGGATTTATATCAGGGGGGTTATAATGGGATTATTTCATTTCCAAATTCTGAGTCCCAATTTTTGTCACCAATCATAGTATATAGTATGCTGAGTCTGCAAGTACCGATATTCTTTTCCCACCAAATATAGTCTCACATTCTGGCATCTCAATGGGATCAGCATCCCATTATGTCTCACGTTTAACACAATTTTCTCTTCTTTTTCCACACAATTCACACCCTGTTATGTACTCACTCTGCACACACAAGCATAGTGCCCTTTCTTTCTCGTCGTCAATGTTAAGTTCCAGATACCACTTCAGAGTTTATTTGAAGCTTACAGCATAAGACCACTAACCTTACTATCCCTTGTTCAAACCCTAGAACCTATAGGTGCATAGAATACTATGACATCATGAAGTGACATACATGATATTCCACACATAGCAACCTGATCCAAGCCACAACATGAACTTCCCAGCGACCGGATATAAGCCTTACAGTCTCGAGTATACACTTCGGACATTCTCCAAATGCATGGCATTAGTGGCAACCCACCTTCGCCACCAAAATATTTTCATATACCCAAACTTCAAAAACTGGCTAATACATGCAAACGCCCAAATAAAATTGCCAAAATACTTGATCTGCTGATTCTGCAAATAATTTATCAGAATTCAATCATGGCACTAGTCCAAATGATAATATTTCTATGAGAAGTTCTAGTCACTTTTCAAAGAGAAGTGTATCCTTTGAAAAACAAAGTGCCATTTATTTTACTGCCATGTCAGTAGGGGACTATGAATCCGACTGTACATCAAATCTCCTAACTTCTGGGTTCATGGCTTCTTGCTACTGTCTGGAATGCCCAATTGCATATGAGACTTAGTCCACAAGCGTGGGAGATCAGTGGTCACAGAAAATAGATAGATTGAGATTGACTCGTTCATGGTGGTGCAAAGGCAGCTCTTTCCTGTGCATTCTGTTCCAACAGAGCCTACCATTGCAGGCATTTATGAGAGAGGTCTTGGTTTTAAGTAGGCAAGCACACCTGGGCAATTTGTCTGTCCAAAGAACATGGTCTGTCAAATGAGAGCTCTTACAATGTCAAATTCCTGGAGCTTAGAGCTGTTCACCTAGTGCTGAAGGCTTTTCTGCTCGCATTAACATCTAAACAGGTTTTTGTGCAAACAGACAACACCACCATGATGCACATTCCACAAACAAGCGGGTAAGAATCCGATCCAGGCCTCTGTCCTTGGATGCGTTATAGTAAGTGAGCTGGAGGCCTTCTCATTTAAGCTGCCTTACCTTACCCGACAAACTGGTGTTTTGCACAAGGGCCTCTTTCTATCAAAAGTGGCCCCCCCATTTCATTAGGCCAATCTATCACCTCGCCTACCTTTTATGCTCCTCTACATCCCTCTAAAGAAGAGGAGCGACTCCAGCATCTGGGCCCAAAAACAACGTTGTTGTTCTACCTTTACGACACTCGAGAGTTCCAAGTGGGCGGCCAACTCTTTGTGGGGTTTGTTGGTGCAAAGAAAGGTCGGGCAGTGCCGAAGTGATCCATCGTGAGATGGGTCGTGCTATGCATCAAAATCTGCTATGCACTGGCCAATGAGCAACCTCAATCTAGTTCAGTTCAATTCAAATAAACTTTATTTAGGCGTAATTTCACCCATAAAAGTAATATAAATAAATACATCCTTTAGAAAAAAACATTTAAAAATATCATACAACATTCAAAAGATGAATAGTAGCACAACTCAACATAATTATAGCAGCCTAGTGCCTCAGCCCTTACAGCATATTATAAGAAGCAGCCACATGGAAGCAAACCTCTTCGTCAGATAGTTGCAGGAGAAGCCTAAATGCGTCTTTAAAATGCCTAATACTTTGATAATTCTTTTTTAAAAGTGGCACTAAAAACATCCTGGTATGGCTTTCATACAATGTATAGAAAAACATAAAATGCATCATTGTTTGACCTGTTTTCCCATTACAAGCACAGGGAATAGCAGCTAGATATATTTTTAAACCAATGGGGAAACACAACACGTGTTTGACAATGTAAGCAGGACATGAGTGAACGTTCCAAGTGTCCTAGCCACAGCCAAAGATAGTTTGTGGGGGAATTCAGAGCTTTCAGATATTGAGATGCCATTACCTGCATCTTCCCATCCATTTTTCTAAGACAACAAATCTCATGATCACAAAGTGTAAGTGTGACATCGTTTTAAAATAAGACTTATACATGTATCTGGTTCATCGAAAGGCCTGTGCTGGCCGATTTTGATAATTTCCATTTTGACATATGGCAACCAAGGGATTCGAAGAACGTTGTCACAAGGGAGACAGTCCATTATAATATCTCTGGATAGGGCTGCCTCCTCTTTCTTCCAGATTCACAGCCATAGTAATATTGGTCGGGCTCTTGTGTAATCCTCAAAATAACACAAGCCCAGCTCTTTGTGGCAAATAAAATGAGAAGTTGAAATCAGTGATGCTGCTGTTGGTCTACAAAATCTGTTTCCTTCCCGTTGAAGTATCTCTGAATCCGTGATACCCCAAACTTCAACCCCATAGTAGGGACACACTGAGACTTATATATCTGCATCAGGGGCATCAATTGGCCACTGCCCAGGGGCTGTGGAAGACTATGAAGGGAACCAAGTGCCTTGGATAGTTGTACTTTGCTTTGTGTAATGCTGAGGTTCCACGACCACAAAGCAGAGAAGATGGCTCCTAAATACGGGATGGTTCTTAGATTAGTCAACCAATTGGGGCCCACCAATAGGGTTGAGAGCTGGCTACACATGGGCCCACAATATGAGACTTGGATATGTTGGAATGTAAATCCAGTAAGGCCATTAACTCAACAAAAGCATGCACTAATGAATGCAGCGCCTTCAGAGTGCATATCATAAGCACTGCGTCATTCGCATATAAAAATGTAGGTACAAGTCTCCCACTGATCTTTGAAACATCACCCATAATTACCATTAAAAAAGGATGAAGACCTTTAACATATAAAATAAATAAAAGGGGAGCCAACACACAGCCTTGTCTCTACAAACCTCTGTATCTTTGGAGACTTAACTCTTATCACTAAATCTGAACCTGGCTCTCATGTCAGTGTGAAAATACGCAAGAAAGTACACAAGTGAACTATCCAACTCCCGAGATCTATAAAAGCAAGCTCATTTCACCAGTGCTAAATCTGCGACCACTGTGTTAGCATAGTTCTGGTCCTGGATATCTGCCAGGCAGCAATGTGGGCTTCACTACACATGTTCACCAAACATTACTGTCTGGACAGTCAGGCCCGTGGGGATGGGCACTTTGTCCGTTCGATCCTGCAGGACTTTCTCATTTGAAATTAGTTTTCAGACCATCCTCTGGGGATGTTATTGCTTGGGTATCTATTTAAAGTTAAGGAATCTGCATCTAGAAGTCTCTGTCAGAGGAACAAGTCACTTGGCTTCAGTTATGCCTTATCTGGTAGAGACTATTTCTAGCTGCAGCTTCATTATTGACGCAACCATCCTCCCCGCTTGGCAAATGGATTTCTAGGGAGAGGGCTGACCCCTTTCGGGCTGTATTTTGACACACCAGTAGGCAGTGATCTTCATAGGTCTGCTCTTTTGGTGTGGAAAGTCATGAAAAGTAACTGACGTCATTGCACCTAGGTGGCACCTATATATCTACAGAGACATCACTTCCATCGCGGACGTTGCAGACTACGGACACAGGCCGTTCGACACCACCTACCGTCGTGCAGGGGTACTGCTCACAAAAACAGTCTGAAGCCTGGGAAAATTTTAAAGTAAGGAATCTGTGGATAGGTATATCTCTACCAAATCAGACGTTACCGAAGGTAAATAACTTGTTCATCAGTGCGGGTGTACCTAGAACAAGGAGCGTCGCTCTGCGCAGCGTTTACTATGAGTTGGAGGTGCTCCATCTTTCTACTGTCTTGAACTGGCGGAGTTTGTGCAGACTAAAGAAAGGCAAAGACAATCTGCACCGACATATACCGGGGCAGCATTCTGAAAGTGAGTGCCCCATATTCCCTATATGAACTTGAGGAAAACTAAAAAATAAGTTGAATTTAATTTACACTGTGGTCACTTACAGGTATGCTCGAAGCAACCAATGCTGGAGAAGTGAAGTGAACTTGTTGCACTACTAGTTGGGATAGCTGTGTCAAAGCTAAAAAAATGTACATGTAACCAAAATGAAATAGTGTCTTTCTGCGCCAAATTCACTCTTTGTGGTACAGGCATTTAAGGTTTAAAAACGAATATAGGTCATCTAAGGAGCAGAGCTCAAATGCTACGCTTACCTTCAGAGGGCCTCTAGAGAGTCAGACAGACTCCAGGTTCGAGGACGCTGGCAGTAGCTGCGGCTATGCTTTTTAAAGGCAGGCAAGAATTGCATGCTCACCATTCACAAGGAATAAAGAAGGAAATTGTAGTCCCTAGGTGAAATGAAACAGCTGGTGTAGCATGCTCGATATGAGCCACTAATAGTACAAGATCATGTGGGTTGATGAACAAGGCAAATTGTGGACAATGTAAAGCACGCCCGGCTACACATGAAAAAAATGCAATAACCCGGGCTAATAATCGGGGGGAGGGGCTACACTCCCTCTTGAAAGGTGCCATAGATAAAGATGTAATTGAAGTACTAAATGACACAATTACCCAAATTAGATAATTACTCAAAAAAGAGGAGGGAAATACTACAAAATGTAAAGTTTTCTACTACAGCCGATCCACATCAATCGCCACCACTGAGAATGCACAATGTCAGCACTTCTGCGCTCTGGAATTTCCACTGCAGCTCTCACTTAGAGATGCATTTCATCTTAAGTGGAGTATAGGACTTCTATATGCCTTTCCACTGATAGCACTCCAGCCTCAGTTTTCAAGAACATTAGGAACGATCAGGCCCAAGTCATTTTTGTGGCTCCAGATGGGGCACGTAGAATATGGCATCTGGAACTCCTGAGCATCAGTCGGCTAATGAGACTGCCCGTTCAGGGGGATCTCCTGTCACAGGGCAGGGTTCTCCATTTAAACCTGTGTACGCTCCACCATCATGTGTGGAGTTTGAGTGATGGCTGTAGATAGATTTTGATCTTCCCACAGAAGTCTGTGAAGTTATATTGGCAGCCAGGTGTCCATCTACAAAGACCATATACGCCTGCCGCTGGGACAAGTTTGTGGCTTGTTGTGCTGAAAAACATATTGATCTGCACTCTGCAATTTTGTCTGAGGTCTTGTTTGTTTTATCTTTGGTCTACAGGGCTTCCCTTTGGGCACCATTTAAGGGTACCTTTCGGCCATTTCGACTTTCTTATTGATGCCGGAATCTGCCCTCCCTGTTCGAGTCACCTGTTGTAACAAGTTTCCTGAAAGGACCTCAGTACGTTTCTTTCAAAACCTTTCATTATGCCCCAAAGGGGCCTTAACTTGGTCTTAACGTTTTTGATGTGTTCATCATTCAAGCCCATGCATAGCCACCCTCTGCATCTGCTGACGATCAAAACTGTCTTCTTGGAGGCCATTATATTGTGAAATTCAAAATTCCTCCGTACACCCTTTATTCACCAGCTTCTTCCCAGACAACTGGTTCTCTGCACCTGTGCCTATTTTCTCCTAAAAGCGGTGATACACATCCACATGGGCCAAAGCATCACCCTGCTGACCTTCTTCATTCCGCCTCACTCTACTAAACAGGAGGAGAGACTCCATCGCCTAGACGAAAAAAGAGTGTTGTTCTACAACGATTGCACCAGAGAACACCAGGCGGATGACCAACTCTTCGATGAATTCGCCAAGATGAAGCTACTACACACTGGACAAATATTAAGCCCTTGAGAGCTCACTGCACCAGAGTCAAGTTTGTGACCACTGTGTTAGCTTGCATACTCCCGCTCCAGGACATATATCAGGCTGCAATGTGGGCATCTCTGCACACATTTACCAATCACTTCTCCCAGATCTGTCATGATGGGAACTTTTCCCATTTGGTCCTCCAGGAAACTTTGAGCTTAGCAATTCGTAGACCTCCCCTGGGGAGGCATTGCTTGGGTATCTTTTTTAAGGTAAGGAATCTGATGTGGACCCCAATAGACACCACCTACTGGCACGCAGAGATACTGCTTAAGATTTTCCAGGTCCAGTCTAACCCCAGGGGAATATGCTAAGGTAAGTAATGTATGGCTAGAGCCTCTACCAGATAAGCCGTACCAAAGGAAATTAATTGTCAGAAAAATTCCTGCTGCTCAACCCATTC
This sequence comes from Lissotriton vulgaris, assembly GCF_964263255.1. Classification (NCBI taxonomy): domain Eukaryota; kingdom Metazoa; phylum Chordata; class Amphibia; order Caudata; family Salamandridae; genus Lissotriton; species Lissotriton vulgaris. The sequence goes on from NC_141685.1 coordinate 1,335,654,762, forward strand.
CGTCCTCTTGCCTCCCCAGTAGAAGCGCAACTTTGTCCTAATAATATTGGATTTTTTGAAAGTATATTCCTTCTCTTATTCACTTTCCCCCATGGTAAAATCCCTCGGCCTAGAATGGTAAACATATTATGTCAGCAGTCTCCCGGGAAAGTTGATGTACATGCCCTCATCATGTTCAGACTTGATTATGGAAAGACACCCTTAGTAAGTGTTGCACTTGCAGCTTTGGCACCACTCAAAGCAATTCTCGACTCAGCAACCTGGCTACTAAATCACAGAAATTTAACCACAACACATTTCTATTGCAAGCTTCATGGGCTAAATGTGTGAATCAGTTCCAAACTTTTCTGCCAGGTTTGCAAAGCAGTACAAAAAAACAACATTTCATACTCATATGTCTTGCTTCCTATCTTCACCCGTCTAAGAAACATAAACGGCACTGAACGAGACACCTAGATTCAAAACTTCATTGGCCCAGAAAGATTCTTCTCTGATTTTACGACTAATGCATGGAATTAACTTCCAGTCGATATCAGAACTGAACCTTCCCTCCTCTCCTCCAGGAGCAACCTAAATACTCACCTTGTCTGACTCTTCCTGGAATAAATATGGCTACCTTCATTCTAAAAAAGTATTTTTTTTATCTTCCCCAAACATGAGACCCTTCTTAAAGGTTGGATCCATCTACTCCTTTACAGTTGACATTCTCTTTAATGTATTTTATACAGTACCTTGTTTTGATACAAATACATTTGTCTGTGAAATTTGAATTGTATGTAAATCATCCATTGTAGCTCCAAGGGCTAGAAATCCTCCATGAGGGTAATGCTGTTGTTTCTTCTTGCGTTTTTTAATACTGTTAATTGCTGATTTGTATGTAAAATGGTGGCTATGGTGATCTTTTGCTCTTGTCTTAGTGTGTCAATATTGTTGGGCCTGTGGATTAGTATTACATTTTCAGTGCTCCTTTTTGATTATTTTTAAATCGAGATCTTACTTAGTTTGTAGTTCACCCATTCCTTTTTTAGGTCTTGTGGCGATTACAGCGCTTCGCGCTGTCTCGCCAGAGACCTATTGTGAGCAACCCAGCTTTCGAGGAGACAGCATCTGGCCGCGCGCATTTCCTCTCCGAGAAGGTGATTGGAGCGGGCCGTGCACGCGTGAACGCGCACGCTGTGGCCAGCTCCTGTCTCCTGGAAAGCTGTAACACACAGCCACACCTCCCCCTACTTATGTTTGCGCGCACACACAGAGACACATACACGAGCGTACCTACACACATGCACGCACACACACATAGAGGCCCCGCGCCCCCCCCGCCGCACACACACAAGAGCACCTACACACACGCACTCACACACACATACCGAGACCCCGCCCCCCCACCGCCGCAGAACACATACACACACGCGCACACACACACACACGCGCAGCCCCCTCCCCCCTACAAGTAAGCCCCACTTACCGCCATTCTGGACTTCTGCAGCCTCCGCGGGGCTCTCCCTCGGGCATGGGAGCCCCGCGTCACCAGCACTGCTTCTCTGGCCAGGCACTCCGTAGGCCCGGGCTTCCGAAGACGGAGGTACCGCCCCACGGAAGGTTTCGGTTTCGCTCACGTCTTGTTCTCGTTACTGCACGCACTTGTTGTTACTGGTTTCTACTGATACGATTATTTATATCACTCTACATTCTACAATGCCCAACTCTAGAAAAAATAGTATTTTCATCACCATACATAATTAACTGATAACATGTTAATTTTCTGGCGGTAATTGTTAGTGTTTCTCCAATCAGAACCTTTGGGGACTTATACATTGTATTGCACAAACAGTGGGTACACAGCGGGTCTCCTTCACCGTGCAGCATTCAGACTTCACATACGCTGCTTTCTGAACTTTAGCAAGTACAAGCCACAGGAATTTGATAAAAAAGTGTCAGTTTGCTCTTGTACTGCAAAAGATGCTCTGGGACAGAAGACCGAGTGATATAACAATTCATATACCTGTGTGGATGAACTTGAATTCAAATGGGCAGAGTCTCTGCAGTCAGGCACCAGCAGCCTGCTAGAAGGCACGAAGGACAGTTGCAGAAGTGATGAAAGTCCTCCAGATTCCAGCAGCGATAGACACGCATTCCAATGGTGGTGTTGATTTTATTGAATAACTGGCCCACTCTCTTAGATGCCATGGGCGTGAGGCTTGTGCAGGACAGGCAGCCAGGCCACACTCCAGGGCTCGGGCGAGGCAGGTGTTCTTGGAACAGGAGGCCGGGATCCCCCATCTTGGGTCGGGACTGGATTTTATTTTCAGAGCGAGCAGATGTGTGGAATGCTGAGATCCCCCCTCCCCTCCTCCTGTCAGCTGTCGAGGCCGGCATTGAAGTGCTCAGTCAGTGGCTCGTGCGACTCTGTAAGTACCCTGGGCAGGCTCTCGTAGACCGGGCAGGGAGGCAGCCAGGAAGAGGCCCTACCCATCGGAGAATGGGCAGGGAGGCCTGACCCAACCGAGAACAGGCAGGGAGGCCTTACCCAACCGAGAATGGGCAGGGAGAGTGTCCCGGGTACTCTGAGAATGCCGAGAGATGCCCAACACTGGATCCGGAGGCATTGTTGCTGTAAGTCACACTCCCTTTGCTTTCCTTTGATTCTTCCAATTTTAAGACACCGAAAGGCACACCTACACCCCCCCCCCCCACACACACACACACACTTCTCCTCCTCTTCCTCTGTCACCCTACCCTCAGGTAAGGAGTTTTGTACACGAAGTTGAATGTATATATTAATGCAACTGGGGAGCGCTGTATGTGTGTTTTGGTTTCACACATAGAGTTTTACACTGCTTTGCCACAGAGGCCGGCTGCAACACAAACAATATTCGGATCGTTAACTGTGTTCTAAGTATTTCTCAAATGATGCAGTAAAATCAAACTGTTCTCTTGATACCTATGAAGCCACCCCCCAGAAAACGTCATCTGAACTATGGTCAAGAAAAAAACCACATTTAGTTTCCCAGGTTAGGATGACCTATTGACCTTTAAATCATTTTATGTCTAGGGTCCCTGGATGCATTATCTCCTTTTGCTTTTTCAAACGCCTATGTTTTTCTGTGGCAGAACAGTTGTCATGAGTGTCTGTATGCCTAATAATCCCCCCTAGAAGTTATCCACTGTGGTCACTATAGTCGCTGAAATTTCATTGCTTTCTCAGTGGTGAAGGGAAGATCAATATTTCTTACAAACACCGATGGGTATTGTCTTGGGAGAGCAATGTGGATGAGGGAGGTGTTATGTTTTGAATATGTTAAATCATGGTCTGAGGGTTTTTTCGTATGAGGCTTTACAGAAAGATGTTAACAGGAGATTATAACACGTCCTAGCTTTCTTTTGTGTGTACATTTTTTATTTGATTAAGAACATCGAAACATGGCTTATGCCTCAGTGATATGTAGTCGTCATGTTCCGTTCCGTTGCTTATTTTGTTCTGCTGTTTACATGGCTGCTGAGAATGCAAAATAATGAAATCAGAGCTGTGTGAATAATAACTGAGTCAGCCCCGTGCTGAGGTGCATCATCAGAGCTGTGTGAATAATAACAGCTGTGAGCCTGAGGTGCATCATCAGAGCTGTGTGAATAATTACTGCATCAGCCCCGTGCGTGAGGTGCATCATCAGAGCTGTGTGAATAATAACAGATGTGAGCCCGTGCCTAAGGTGCATCATCAGAGCTGTGTGAATAATAACTGCGTCAGCCCCGTTCGTGAGGTGCATCATCAGAGCTGTGTGAATAATAACAGCTGTGAGCAACAGCATACTCCTGCACACACTCTCACTGCTCACCAATTTAAAGTTTGCTAAAAAAAATTATGCAACGCATTGTCATACACAATGCCAATAAGTCAAACTTTAATGCTGCGAGATCTATTGCATTGTAAATGCTTGTTATAAAATCTTGACAAACTCTGGTGCATAGACCATCACAGAATGGCCGGCTTAGTTCTGCTCAGTTCCGTTTCTCTATGTATTCACTGTTAAGGCCTAATAATTGCCCGGGTGAATGATGATAAAATCTAAAAGGTAATTCGGATGGTGCTTTCGACTCATTCAGCAAGCCATGCTCTTTTAATGTTCTAGCAACACCTTCAGCCTCTGGCCAAAGTTAAATGCTTTACTAATACATTCTCAGACTAGTCTTGGGGATCACTGATGCTGGTGTGGTTAAGTAGTTTGGGCGAGGCTTGCTACTTTTCTAAAAACATTTTATCAATCAATCAATCATATCATTTGTAAAGCGCACTACTCACCCGTGAGGGTCTCTAGGCGCTGGGGTGGGGAATGCTGCTACTGCTCGAAAAGCCAGGTCTTGAGGAGTTTTCTGAAGGTCAGCAGGTCTTGGGTCTGCTGTAGGTGGATGGGGAGGGTGTTCCAGGGCTTTGCGGCGAGGTGGGAGAACGATCTGCCGCCTGAGGTCGCTCTTCGGAAGCGGGGGACTATAGCGAGGGCGAGGTCGGCGAAGCGGAGCTGACGGGTGGGGTTGTAGAAGCTGAGTCGTCTGTTGAGGTACGTTGGCCCGGTGTTGTGGAGTGCCTTGTGTGCATGGGTGAGGAGGTATTTGCGTGGTCTGTGGGTGTTGGAGCAGTTCCCAGTGTGGTTGGCCACCAGGAGTCGTCCCAGGCCGAAGGGTTGGATCAGAGGATGAGGACCTCCGTCTTGTCCAAGTTCAGCTTCAGTCAGCTGTTCCTCATCCATTCAGCAACTGCCTTCATTCCTTCGTGAAGATTGGTTTTGGCGGTGTGGGGGTCCTTGGTGACGGAGAGTATCAGCTGGGTGTCATCGGCGTAGGTGAGGATGTTGAGGTCATGCCGATGGGCGACGTGGGCGAGCAGGGCCATGTAGATGTTAAACAGTTGGGCTGAGGGATGAGCCCTGGGGTAAGCCGCAGATGATCTTGTGGCTTCGGAGCGGAAGGGGGGAAGGCGGACGCTCTGTGTTCTGCAGGAGAGGAAGGAGGTGGTCCAGTCCAGGGCCTTCTCTTGGATCCCAGCGTTGTGGAGGCGTGTTCGTAGTGTGTGGTGACAGACCGTGTCGAAGGCAGCTGACAGGTCCAGGAGGATGAGGGCTGCCGTTTCTCCGTTGTCCAGCAGGGACTTGATGTCATCGGTGGCGGCGATGAGGGCAGTCTCGGTGCTGTGGTTGCTGCGGAACCCGGACTGGGAAGGGTCCAAGATGTTGTTCTCCTCGAGGTAGCGGGTCAGTTGTTCGTTGACGGTCTTCTCGATGACCTTTTCCAGGAACGGGAGCAGGGAGATGGGCCGGACGTTCTTGAGGTCCTTGGAGTCTGCCTTGGGTTTCTTGAGTAAGGCGTTTATCTCTGCGTGCTTCCAGCTCTCCGGGAAGGTTGCTGTCTCGAAGGAGGTGTTGAAGACTTTCTGGAGATGGGGTACGATGGATGTGCTGGCTTTGTTGAAGATGTGGTGTGGGCATGGATCTGACGGAGATCCGGAGTGGATGGTGTTCATGATTTTGATGGTGTCATCATCGTTGATGTTGGTCCAGTAGAGCAGGCGGTTGGTGCGGATGGTGGTCGTGGGGGCGGAGGTCTCAGTAGTTGTCGGGGCGGTTGTGGCGTTGAAACTGTTGTGGATGTCTGTGATCTTGCTGTGGAAGAAGGTGGCCAGCGAGTTGCACAGGTCTTGTGAGGGTGGGACGTCGTCGGTGTTGGAGCTGGGGTTGGAGAGTTCCTTCATGATGTTGAAGAGCTCTTTGCTGTTGAGCGCGTTGTTGTCTAGGCGGTCTTTGAAGGAAGCCCTTTTGGCGGATCTGATGAGGTGATGGTGTCTGCTGGTGGCATTCTTGTGGGCGGCGTAGCTGTCCGGTTTTCGTTCACTCAGCCAGATCTTCTCCAGCTTTCGGCAGGTTTGCTTGGAGGCCTGGAGGTCTTCAGTGAACCAGCTACCTTTCTTGTTGGTATGATTGTTGGAGAGTTTCTTGATCGGGGCGAGGGTGTTGACTCAGTCGTTGATCCACTGTCTGAGGTTGCAAGCGGTGGTGTCGGGGTCGGTATGGTCGGCAGGTGGCTCTGGGCGAGGGTGGTGGTTAGCTGGTCTTCTGTGACTTTGCTCCAGCAGCGGTGAGGCATCTTTTGGGCGCGGTGGTGCGTGGTGGGTTTCTTGAAGGTGAAGTGGATGCAGCGGTGTTCGGTCCAGTGGAGTTCGGTGGTATGGTTGAAGGAGACGGGGGGCTTGCGGAGAAGATGGGGACAAGCGTGTGACCGGCGGAGTGGGGGGGTATTGTGACGAGTTGTCTGAGTCCGAGGTTGGCTAGGTTGTCGATCAGGGTGGTGGAGTTGGTGTCGTCATTGTTCTCGAGGTGGAAGTTCAGGTCCCCGAGGAGGATGTAGTCCGTGGAGGCGAGGGTGTGTGTGCTGACAAAGTCGGCGATGGAGTCGCTGAACTGTGGTCGGGGTCCAGGCGGTCTGTAGATGAGGGTTCCTCTGAGGGTGGTGTTGGGGGTCGTGTGGATCTGGAAGTGCAGGTGTTCGGCGGTGCTGAGGGTGTCGTCGGTGTTGGTCGAGACTCTGAGAGTGTTACTGTGGACGATGGCGATTCCTTCTCCCGCTCTGTTGGTGCTGTCCTTGCGGATGATTTTGTAGCCTTCTGGGACGGCTATGTCTATGTCGGGTACCGAGGCGGGGTTCAGCCAGGTCTCTGCCAGGAAGGCAACGTCTGGGGAGGTTGAGTCGAGTAGGTCCAAGAGTTCAATGGCATGTTTTCGGGCGGAGCGGGTGTTGAGAAGGATGCATCTGAGGTGGTTGGGTTATTTCCTGGTCGGCAGCAGGGTGGGGCGGATGCTTGTGAAGCTACAGTTCTGGCAGGTGAAAGCTCTGTGGGTGCACTTGAGGGCGGCCAGGAAGCAGGTGTATGATCGTCCGGTGTTGAGTGCGTGGAGGGTTCTGGCATCGTAGTGGTGTCGGGTGTCGTGGCGTTCGTGGTGTCCAGGGGTCCTGGCGCTGGGCGCGGTCCAGGCACGGACGGGCACAGACGGGCTTGCCTTAGGTGCGCCAGCGGCCCGACAGCAGCGTGCCCGCTGAGCGCGGCCGCTGCGCATTATCCTCTGTGGGCATGGTTGAAGTTGTGTGCCAAACAGATAAGGTTTTAAAAAGGTGCTTGATTTTGCAGGACGTAGCCGTAGCAATGCATAACCATGACTACAGGCACAAATCTTGGGTTCTTTCCTTTTCCTTTTACATCAAACCAGTCCCAGGATGCTTGTTTCCGGTCCAGGGAGTAACTGCCTTGGCAGTTCAGGTGGACTGTTCCCATGAGGAATAGGGTCAATAACTGATTTGCATATAGCCAAGTCTGATCTGGGGTGGCGAAGTGAGCTAAAGAACGATGATGGATTCAACCCAGATCTGTGACTGGGGGTGAGTGTCTGAAAAGTTTCAGCGCTCTGTCCATCTTCTCCCCGTGTTTGCCTTTTACATCATAGGTCATGGGTTGCTCTGCTTCAAAAGGAGAATTATTCGAAAGCCATTAGCCATTCACAACTAGTTAAAATGTCTCCAGTGTGTTAGTGTAAGCCAGCAAAGATGGACTAATGAAAAATTAGCAACGCTTACTCTCCAGACAGCATGGCAGAGTGCCCAGCCATTTGTAAGTGTGCACTAATGCTAGTTTATAGCTAAATGGTGCTGAGCAGAATGTCCTTCCAGAAAACATCTGCTCCTCATTACATATATTTAAGCGGAATCCTTATCAATGATATACTAATAGTGATACCTCATAGTAGGGCAGGCATTGTTCCATAAATGATATATTATTAGAGCGCCATCCAAGAATAGTGACACCACGTGCTAACCCACATTTTCCACAGTTTCACCTTTCTGCTACGCCCCGGCAGCCCTCAACTTCCGTTCCAATTTTACAGAAACGAACGCCTGTTGTGACCTTATGTGGTGCCTAGATGAAGCCTTCCTCGGATTATTCACTTGGAGCAGGACATTTTGGGTAGCATGCACTGGCTATTGTGTCTTCTTGACATGATAGCACGTGGATGCCTCCCAAGCTTGACAAATTACTGTTCCATTTTATTTAAACAGACCATGATCTTGCTGTGTTGATAAGTTCCTCCAAGCACAGGCAATGGGATTTGCCATTTTAGAAACTGGTGAAGCAGCTTGTGTCCATTTCTGTTACTTTGCTTCAAATGGCTAGAACTCTGATGGAATGTTGTGTCTTTGCATAACAGTGCGTGACTCGTTAAAGATGTGCAGCTAGGCGCTTTCTAGTCAGTTTTACTGTACCTTGAGCGATGTTTATCAAGCTGCTTTCATCACCCTCACACCATGTCTGGTCAGTGGTATGAAAACTGCTGCAAAGAAACCTAAAGGACCTGCAAGATCAAGAGACCTCCCTTTTACAAAGAGCTAGGCGGGTGAGAGAAGGTGGGATGAAGGAGTTTGAGGGTTCTTCATCTGGAACGTCTACTGACAATGCGAGCAAGAATTTACCACTGTGAAACATGTACTGATGAAAGCCTTGGTGTGAACTAAAATGTGTCTAGCTCCATTTATTTTCTCATGTTTTGACTACACTTGTGTTAAATTCAATTTCATTTATTTTACTGTTGCTTTTAAATTTATGTGGTTTCATTTGCTTTTAAGTTTGCTTGGTCTTTGTATGCATTGTTTATTCTATACAAAACCTTTTTACACAGCACTGATATGTATGTCGAATTTCAACTCCTGAAATAGGATGTAGAAAAGATCTTTATTTCTCAATATTTATCGCGACATGTTTTTTTTTCCAGTGTTTAATTACTCAAATGTTATTTTCACTTCATGTTTGAGAGCGAGCAATGAGAAAAACTAAATGATTTATCTTTTTTCACTCTTCACAGCTAAGAGTTTTCAAACTGGCAAAGTCCTGGCCAACTTTAAATATGCTGATTAAAATCATCGGGAATTCTGTTGGAGCCCTGGGAAACCTGACTTTGGTTTTGGCCATCATTGTGTTCATCTTTGCTGTGGTAGGCATGCAGCTATTTGGTAAAAGTTACAAGGATTGTGTCTGCAAAATCAACTCGGAGTGTGTTCTTCCTCGGTGGCACATGAACGACTTCTTCCATTCCTTCCTCATTGTGTTCCGTGTACTCTGTGGCGAGTGGATTGAAAGCATGTGGGACTGTATGGAGGTGGCGGGACAAGCCCCGTGCTTGTGCGTCTTCATGATGGTCATGGTCATCGGGAACTTGGTGGTACGTAACAAATTCATTTTTTTCCCTTTAATTGTAAAAACGAAATTTTCCTGACTGCCTTTGCTTAACCCTTTATCTTTCATTTCACTTGAAATATCTTATGGTCTGCTGTGTTACTTTATTAGGGTTGCATGTTTGCATTATGACTTGAGCTGTGCAAAATTATAATTCTGCCTGTGAACTCAAATGCTTTTGCAAAATATCTGCAGAAAAGTGTTTGCAGCAGATCTTCCCAGGAAAAAGTATATTTTATGGCAAAACCCTACATTTTATTCTCGGTCATTAATAACAAGTTGTGTTCCAAAAGTCTAGCATTGTCTTTTCTGTATACTCTAAATTGTCTGTGGTCTCTATTAGTCTTCTCTTTTTAATCCATCCACTGATCCTCTGGCTGATCAGTTTCTCTAACCAATTCAGAGGGCCACACTCTGCTTGTACCCAGTCTGACCGAGCGTTGAGTACACACTCTTCAAACTCACTCAGTTTAGTCACAGCTTTACCACATTTGATGAATAGTTCCACTCCCTGCACAGGTTGATCCCCAGAAGTATTATTCCTCTTCCTTTTGGCATAAAAATCTTGTGCCGGGTATTAGGTGACGTCCTCCTCTCCCACCTTCTGAGTACATGAGTCTCGAGTTCCGAATCCCAGTGTGTTTGGGTACCAAGAGTTTTTTTTTTGTATTTCTCAAATACATAAAAAAATTCTGCATAGAAGGACAATGTCAACTGCTCCTTTTTGGTTTAATTTGCTTTTAAGTTTGCTCAGTATTTTTGTATGCATTGTTTATTTTAGACAAAAAAAAATTGCACAGCCTCAGAAGAAGTCCCTGGAACCTGGCTGGGCCCTAGAAAACAATGGTTTCATTAAAATATAAATCCAATAAAGTGTCTTCATTATATTTATTTTTAAGTAATTTCAACAAAAATAGAAACATCTCACATTAGAAAGCCCCAAAAAGTTGACTTTCACTTATTTGACTCCAAGACTTCTCACTACCAAGGAAACATTATCAAATAATGTTATTGCATTGGCAGTACAGGATTCCTGAACGCTAGTTTGTGTTGCACATTAGGTTGCTTTGTCATACTTCTGAGTAATGCTGCTGTTTTTCTCCATTTTATTGCTTTTTCAATGTCTCCTTTTTAGGTCTCGCGGCTAGCAGTGCTGCACTGCGCAGCATTGCTTGCGCAGCACTGGACCTTTAGTAGCTAAAAACAGGGTTTTCAAGCTGACCTAGTAATCGCACACGCTTGTGTGTGTGCTTTTCCTTTTGTGCAACACGATTGGCCTTTGCGTGCATCTTTTTATAAAAGACTGCATGCAATTGGCCAGAGGCGGGCGGATAGCTCCGCCCACGGCCTATTGGTGTCTGTTACGAGCACCGGTCGTCATGTGCTTTCAATGATCGTGCCCAGACACAGGCATGATAATTGAAAGCACATGTCTTGCTGTGGCGCGCGCGCACCACTTGTGGGCTTGTTTGTTTTACAGCTTTCAATGCCGCTCGTCCTAGTTTATATTAGTGTCAGTTGCCAACAATGTGAATCGCCTTCAGTCAGGAGATCTGTGCATCCCTGTAGCATTGCCACGTTTGACTGTAAAATGGATTACCATTTGGTGGTTGCGGTTTTGTTAAATTATTGTTGATTGGGTATGTAGAGTTTTTTGTAATCCATTTTACAGTCGGACCTGGCAAAATGCATGTTGGCAGTAGTAGTTGTTAGGAATAAGACCACGGTGATAACGTATTCAGCAACGTGAGGTTTGGCTTGAGGTGAACTTGAATTCAACACCTGAGGTTAATTTAACAAGGCGGGATGTTGGTAAAATAGGGTTTCATCGCTAGTTAAAATGCTTAGTTAAATGCAAAGTACGTGGTGCGGCACGTTCGAAAAAGTAACATGTTGGAATTGGAGAATCTGTATGATTATGGAATTTGCACGGATTGCGATTTTTAAAGGCAAAGCACATGTCATGGTAAGCGCAAACGTCATTTAAGCCGATGGGGGTCAGATAAGAGAACATAGGTTGAAAAAAGGATACGCTACATCTTGCATGCTCGTACACTAACATAATGGCAAATCCGGGTGCTAAATGGGTGATTTTTCAGTGGTATAGAGTTTAATAAATATAGTTTATTCATTTAAACACGATTGAGGAACATGAGATGTACATTGATTATGTATTCCTTTAAACATGATTGGGGAACATGAGATGCACGTTGATTATTGAATTGCATAATATGGTGATGTTGATTAGAATAGTAATGCAATTATTCTGTACAATTCTTTTAGATACCCCTGACGAAGGGATTTTAATATCCCGAAATGCATTTTTTTTTTTTTTTTAAATAAAACATCATGGTATATGGAATTCTCCTGTGCCTTGGAGTTTGTTCGAATATTCCTATAACAGCAAGTGCATGGATAAAACAAATTGAATTAAAAGGGTTAAAAAGAAATAAACAGATATAAATTAAAATGGTCAAGAAGAAGATGAACGTGATTGAATTTAAATCATTGGATTCATACCGAGGTTATGGCTGTGCGACTTGGTGGAACCTGTAAAAAAGTTCCCCCTGTTTTTAATTTGACTGCAGCGCAGAAGGCGAAGCGCAAAACAAGTTTTGCACGCTCACAAAGTGGAATCAGAATAAACTGGATAAATTATGGATGAAATAAGGTGTGCATCTCACCACCATGACCGTCTACTTTACGCCACACTGAACATTCTGCGCCTGCTTTCTCATAGAAGGAATAAATGCTGATGGGGCTTGTTTAAACTGCTGGGTCGAATTATGGTGTTTGCTGTGCGCCCTTCGGAGGACTATGGAGCCTTGCCCATTCGCCGACCGGAGGCGCTGAGCATTTGGTCCATGGCCCCCGCCACTTTGACCCGTTTCTAACGAGGTAAGCCTGTCTTGCCTATCAGGAGTCGTGGCCCTTGCCCCTCCCTTCTCATTATTTGCTGCAGCTTTATCATTCTTTCCCCTTGCGGCTCTACCCCGCACTTAAGGTGTTTACTCACCCTTGATCGGTACTGCTGTCCCGAGACCAACGTGAAAAAAGAATTTTGCCTATGCCTCCAAGTTTTAAATTAAGCACTGAATGATTATGGATAAACAACACTTTATTAGTTTACCCAGACAATAGCTTATGTCGTTGAATCAATACTTAGTTGAACAGTTTTTCCATTCTACAACAACAGACATTGAATCGCCATCAACTTCATATCTAGCCATATGTGATTCAAAAAACAATTTGTGCATATGTACAGTGCAAGGGTTCAAATAGAGAACATTTAAAGGAGAAAAAACATTTAGTCATACATATACAATTTATACATGGACAAAATAAATCTTGAACATAGTAAGAAAAACTAATCAACAATTCACAGTAGAAAATCACAAATGTGAGGGGAGCAGGAGGAAATATTTTTCAAAAGTCGACTCCCGACTCGTGAAACGAATTCATTCTCTAGTATTCAGGAAAAGAGCCCATTTTATACATAACTGACATGGACCTCTAATGTCTGGCACTCTATCTGACATTAGAGGTCCATGTCAGTTATGTATAAAATGGGCTCTTTTCCTGAATACTAGAGAATGAATTCGTTTCACGAGTCGGGAGTCGACTTTTGAAAAATATTTCCTCCTGCTCCCCTCACATTTGTGATTTTCTACTGTGAATTGTTGATTAGTTTTTCTTACTATGTTCAAGATTTATTTTGTCCATGTATAAATTGTATATGTATGACTAAATGTTTTTTCTCCTTTAAATGTTCTCTATTTGAACCCTTGCACTGTACATATGCACAAATTGTTTTTTGAATCACATATGGCTAGATATGAAGTTGATGGCAATTCAATGTCTGTTGTTGTAGAATGGAAAAACTGTTCAACTATGTATTGATTCAACGACATAAGCTATTGTCTGGGTAAACTAATAAAGTGTTGTTTATCCATAATCATTCAGTGCTTAATTTAAAATTTGGAGGCATAGGCAAAATTCTTTTTTCACGTTAGTGTGGCCCTGCCTACCCTCTCTCCCATTGGGCCCAGCCACCCCTGTTGGTTTAGCTGTCCCGAGACCAAAGCAGCGCGCAGGCCCCCGCACGGCCCTACTCATGTGCGTGCACTGCACTGTGAGTTTGTGAGGCTCCTAGTAGCCGTTAGATTATCCCCCTTCCCCTACTGGGCAGTTGTTGTGTTTTTGTTATTCTCCATCCCTCACTGTGATGGATTTTCCTAATGTCTTATCTGGCATTAACATGGCTCGTGGACTCCGCCATGGTCAGGCCCCCCACCTTTGCGTAGAAATCTTTGTGTTACTGGCCCCAGCAGCCCGGACCATTGGGCTACTGTTGTAGATTTTATATACTAGATTGCACGTTAGACCCTTCAGTCCCCTCTGCACTGATCCTTCGATGCACATTCTGATTATGGCAATTGACTTTTTGCTTCTGGTTTCGTTAAGATATCTCTATTAGCTGGACTTTCGGAATACGACTCGTACCTGTGGCCTCTTACCAGCAAGAACCCTTCTGTTCGGGTCTCCACGGACTTGAGTATTGCTCTCACTGTCTGGGCTCAGTCCACTGAGACGCCTATCTGACCCGATAATTTAGCCCCTTGGGTAAGCGGTGGAATGCTAAGACCTTATACATAAGGCCTGACCTTAACTCTGGGAGAACTGGGTTCTTCTTTTTCCTGTCTTTTGATCCTCTCATCTCCAGCATTTTTTCTTTTTCTTTTTCATTCCGTTCATTTCTTCTATAGATCTTAGTGTGGAACCCGCCACTCCGGTCATCTTTACAGTACATCAATCCCTGACTACGTGTACCCCATTCTGTTGTTCCAGGTATCTATGTGTAAAATTGCTCCTTACTACACTATGGTCAACTCTGGACTTTTTGCTGACTATCCCCCAGACCTATCTAGTTCCAAAGGTTTTGGGAAATAGTACAAAGGGTTGCTAGGGGCAAACAATGTGAGCGATGTTACTAACCATGCACTGACCCTTTTACCCCTCTAATATTGGAGGACGAGGCCCCTAACCTGAGTAGTGTTTCTAAGAGCCGTAATGTGCCCCTTCACCTAACTAAGGTGGGCGGTGCCTAAGTGGGATGGAGCTTCTTGAAAGGGCTGCCTGAATGCTTTTATATGTGTAGCCTGTATGCTAAGTGTAACCTACTATTTTACTGTTGTAGTGTGTGCAGAGGGGCCGTGACTCACGAAAGGCAAGCCTCGAGTGAATCATGATGCCCCTCCTCTCCTCAACATGGAGAATACAAATGCATACTCTGCGCATCTGAATAAATGCTTTGCCTTAGTGTTCCTTTATGTGTAATCATTTCAACAGTAGGTATTTAACTGAAACCACAATGCAAGGTGTTAAAATTGTGCACTACAATAAAATCACTTTGAAGAAAACTTGGGATTTAAGGGAAGTTGTTTCCCTGTGTGACGTACTTGTTACATGCACTCTTTGAGGAAATATTGTTTTCTAAATGTCAATGTTGGTGTATTGTAGTAATAGGCTCCAGTTTAACTCCGACACTTTTTACTACAGTTGTTCTGGGTAAAATCTATTTTTTTTCAGTGTGTGTGTATCATTGTCCTGTATGTTTATTATGCTTCCTCCCACTTCTTTCTGTGATGTGCTCACCCATGTGTACTCCTCCCCACTTCACTCCGTAATGTGCTCACCCATGTGTACTCCTCCCCACTTCCCTCCGTGATGTGCTCACCTATTTGCACTACTCCCCACTTCACTGCATGATATGCTCACCCTTGTGTGCTTCCTCCCCACTGTGATGTGCTCACCCTTGTTTGCTTCCTCCTCACTCCCCTCCATGATGTGCTCACCCTTGTGTGCTTCCTCCCCACTTTTCTCCGTGATGTGCTCACCCTATGTGCTTCCTCCCCACTTCCCTCCGAGATGTCCTCACCCATGTGTGCTTCCTCCCCACTGCCCTCCGTGATGTGCTCACCCTCGTTTGCTTCCTCCCCACTTCCCTCCCTGATGTGCTCACCTTGTGTGCTTCCTCCCCACTTCCCTCGGTGATGTGCTCACCCATGTGTACTCCTCCCACTTCCCTCTGTGATGTCCTCACCCATGTGTGCTTCCTCCCCACTTCCCTCCGAGATGTGCTCACCCATGTGTGCTTCCTCCCCACTTTCCTCTGTAAACTGCTCACCTTTGTGTGCTTCCTTCCCAATTCCCTTTGTGATGTGCTCACCCTGTGTGCTTCCTCCCAATTCCCTCCGTCACATGCTCACCCTTTGTGTGCTTCCTCCCCAATTCCCTCCGTGATGTGCTCACCCTTGTTTGCTTCCTCCCCACATCCCTCCCTGATGTGCTCACCCATGTGTGCCACTGGATTCAAGCATTTTTTGTAGAACAACAACGGTCCCATGCATTCAAGTTATATACGAAACAATGAATTCTCCCGTTCCCAATTCCTTCAATTCCCTAAACAACCCGCTTTTCCCTGCTGGTACACTCCTGGCACCGCGGTATTACATTATTGTGACGCGGCTCAACTGAAATTCGCCCGATTGTGGTAAGAGTCCTCCCGCGCCCGCCCAAACACACCATCCATGAGGTGGCCGCTCCGACTTAATAGTGTCCCCCACTCCTTCAATTACAGGGCCACTCCGCCTTCACGAGGCCACCATCCCGCTCGCTGATGCTCCTTCCTGCCGGGTTAATTCCTCCCCGGTGAGCCCCCCTGTGCTTCTTCCACTGCGCCGTAATTCCTGCACTCGCCGGTTTTTCAAATAGAGCCCCCCCTGTGCCTCTCCCACTGCGCCGTTATTCCTGCACCTGCCTGTTTTTAAATATCACCGATATATTGAATGAAAAGCACAGCATGTCTAGTTTATTCAGCAACTTGTCACATCGGATCAAAATCCGGTCCACCGCCCACACCACAGCTTCGCCCACTGCGCCGTGAAATTTCGCACTCCCCGTATACAGTATGAACTGGCTCATTGCATAGTAGGTTTACTAGTCTAATTACCGTATTTTCACTCAGTATCCCACCCACACTACCGGCTCACAAATGGTCCAGGAACCAAGACAGAGGCGATCACTGCCCTCTCACTCCTCCTACGCATAACCGAGTAATTAACCCAACAGAAACTTTCGGGCTTACTCCATTTTTTTTGGGTTCAATAGATTCTCTTCACAACTCTTGTAGAGAGCTCACCCTTCGTCCCTGTCCAACCAGAGACAGAGTCCACCGTTCTTCACAATTAACCACTCGACGCCACGTACACCTCATTGTGCGTTTTTATTTAATTTTAGATAGGCTCACTTTTCACTCAGTCACCGATTAAATATGCAAGTAATATTATCTATATGTCCCAAACTAAATGTATGTATGCCTTCTCTTTTCCTCCCTTCCTTGGGCATTAGAGGCTTAAATCGTTAAGGCATTTACTAAGTGTCCTGATGATGGTCCCCATGATTAAGTAGTGGGACCGAAACGCCGTCGACCTGTTGTGCACCTATACAAAAACTTGATTTATATGTTATGTATATGTAATGGTGCTTACCTGATATTTCTGTACACTCAAATTTTTACAGAAATCCCTGCTTTTGCCTTAAAAAGCCCTGTTTTGTCTTCTGTTAACCTTATGTACTGATTTGAGTGTGTCTGGGTACAGGCTTGTGCCCCACACTGGTGACTTGTTGAAGGTATTCCTTCTGTATATAAAACTTTCAAATGAGTAAAAAATTGAAGACCCCTGTCCGGCTGGACATGTCGCTCCAAATATAGAACTGATTTCGTCTATATTCATTTTTTCGTATATAACTTGTATGCATGGGACCGTTGTTGTTCTACAAAGTATGCTCCCCGAGGTCCTAGGCTGACTCACTTGGGGCCCCTTGTTGTCCTTAACATAACTGGATTCAAGCAAGCCGGGCTGAAGACAGCTGAAAAGCCAGAAACCGGTCCTCGGAAGCTTGTTTCCGGTCCAGTGAAGGCATGGCTTGGCATGGCTTGGCAGTTCGGGCTGGACTGTTCCCATGATGCACAGGTTCAGACTGATTTGCATATGGCCATGTCTGAACTGGGGTGGCAGAGTGGGCTAAAGAACGGTGATGGATTAAACCCAGATCTCTTGACTGGGTGTGAGTGTTTGATTGGTTCAGATGCTCCGTCCATAACCACCCCCTCTTGTACTGCTTTGTTCGCCATACGTTGGCAGGGTATGCTCAGACGTGAGTCCCTTGCTCACTTTGCCACTGGATTCAAGCAAGCCGGACTGAAGACGCCTGAAATTCCAGAAACTGGTCCTCTGAAGCTTGTTTCCGGTCCAGGGAAGGCATGGCTTGGCAGTTCGGGCTGGACTGTTCCCATGAGGCACAGGGTCAGACTGATTTGCATATGGCCATGTCTGTACTGGGGTGGCAGAGTGGGCTAAAGAATGATGATGGGTTAAACCCAGATCTCTTGACTGGGTGTGAGTGTTTGATTGGTTCAGATGCTCCGTCCATCACCACCCCCTTTTGTACCGCATACAACGGTCTAGTCCTATTTTCCATTCTTCCAATGACACAGGATTTGCACAGTTCCAAGATTTAACAATGTCCCTTTTAGTCACAACCAGTCCCAACAACACCAAAGCTGCCTGATATCCATTACTGTCACTGTCTGTTGTAATATGGAGCGAGAGTGAACTTGGATTCTCTGGAAAGTCTTGATCCCAGCATTCTCCCTGAGAAACGAAAGTACACCCTTCCAGAATGGAAACAGTTTTTCCCATACCCAAAAAGTGTGTAGCAACTTACCCCATTGGGCCCACATCTCAGACAGTTTGGCAAAGCTAACACTCCCATCCTCCACTAATTTTCCCACGTATAGTAAACCATGCTTAAGTATTTCAGTTGAGTCTAAACTGTGAGGCAATTGCTTTTTCTCGCGAAGAGGCTCGAGCCTCTCTCCATTTATCATCCGTTAGAGATCCCGAGTCCTCAGCCCACTCCAGCTGTAATTGATCCAAAGTCGAATCAACTTCCAATGAATGGTGTAAATGGTAGATAATTATGGACAGTCGAGCTATGGTCCTGTTGTTCTTCTAAGTCTGCTATGTAGGACGTAAGAGAATGCCAGAGCAGCAGGTAGTTAAAAAGCTGACTGTGCCGTAGCTCATATTCCTCTGTGGCTCTGCAAAGGATTTTAGCTCCAAACCAGATATGAAGTCCCCAGCTTCGAGATACAGATATTATTTCAAAACTCGAATCTCTGTAGATCTGACACTTGTCTCAATGTGGTGCCAAACCGCAGGACAATCTTTTTGGTCAAGTTCTCCACCTTTGTGGCTGGGGAAAGGGACCATGGGGGCTCCTCCATAAAGCAAGTGTAAGATAGGAGTTTACTTCGTTGCCCATCTTTCAGAGGCAAAAAACAGGGTCTCCTATGTTACGAAACCACCATTCATGAATGATTATTAGGTGGGACTCCCTGTAGTAAAAAATGCAATGCTTCCTTCAGATGTAGATTTATAACATTAGGATAGGGCAATTCTTGGGCATTGCTGGGCCCACAGGAAGATCAGCAGGAGAGAGAATGCTCTCCTGAAAAAGGAACGTGGCTGGGAGAACGTGGCAGGTAGTTCTTGAAGTTGATACAAAAGGCGCAGAAGGACAACATCTTATATTTGGAGGCGTGTCCCATAAAAGACAAGGGGAGTTCGGTCCTATGCCCGAGGTTACAGGCCAGTGGATCCAACTGGGGCTGGATGTTCCGATCCCATGCCCTCTGCGGATTTCATGTCCCACAGATGCCGAGATACCTTAAGCCGTCTATTAGAACCTGTAGTGGCCCATGCTAAAGGAGCGAGAGGCAATCTAAGGGATACATTGAGGACTTTCACTTGTTGATTGTGAGCCCTGAGAACATGATCTCTTGTTCTTTTCTCTGGTATGCAGTGGTTTATACATGTTTTTTTGGAATGGCTTTTCCTTAAAATATTACATTGTTTTCAAATTTAAATGTGTTCTATTTTCTGGCATGGCAGCTTTAGGAATTAATAATCAGGCTTATGAATCCTGGGGTAAAAACACTGCTGGAGAACTACTGTGGCAGATGAGTGCGCTAACTTTATCCTCAACTGACTCAATCCACAAGCACATGCATAATGGGTACCTTTTCCATGGTTTGATGATGCCATTAAGACATTCTTGTGACAAAAATAAAGCTTGATGACAAAGGTCAAGTTGTTTGCAAATGTCTCCATCACAGTAGGGGTGCTTTATTGATTGATCCATTATGCACATTACCCGTTATGTATTTTCGTGTTTTACATGTTTATTTTCTTGCAGTTGGCACAAAAGGAAATTCTTCCTAACAGGGAAATATAATTTTAAAACAATTACCTAAATACTGGAATGTGCTTTTTAGCTGCGTGCGTGTTGTATTGTGAAAATGTATTTTAGTAAAGACTTGTCTTGCTTTGAAGTACATTCTGTCTGTAGAATTGAGTGGGGAATCTGGTTCTCGGGAGAAAGTTCAACTTAGATTGGATTCTGGTTGCAAAAACAATGTGTATGCGGTGTTTACCTTCCATGAAGAGAAAGTTATTTAACGAAAGAGCAGTGGTGAAGCTCAAAAGTGACCTGCTGCTGTTATTGTCTAAATGCACACTCATGCCGAGACTAATCAACTTTTAGGGAAGGAAAACTAGCTGAGATTAGACCTCTCACTGGATACATTTTTCATTTTAGTTGTATTAAGTCGTTTTTGAAAATGATTCACACCCCTGACGTAATTTCTGTGGAACCCTAAACCATCGATTTCGTAAACTTAGCTTTTTGTGTAGTAAAAACAGTCCAACATAAAACTGTTTGACTGCTTTCATTACAAAAGGCATTGGTTTTAAAATCCATGTTTCATTGAGATGATTTCATACTTATGCAATATTTTCCTCTTTTCCACAAATGACATCCTTCTTGTGAAATGCCGTTTACATCCAATATTCTGTATTCTCTTATAGTTTCTATCTGGAAGGAAGCAGGTTTTGATATCTGACTCTTCCAGATAGAATGCGTGTTTTAATAAAGCAAAACTTTTTCCCTGAAGCCCTATATTCGTAACTACTTCAGTATTTCCTCTTTTTTTGCTGCAGACAACCAATTGGTATGACCATTTCACTTACTGTTTTCGGTAAACAACTTACTGGTTTGGAAAACCCTCCCCACAATTTTAAGCTAAGTAAACCAAAATCAACTTTGGATATAAAATGTACTCCACGGGAAACATAATATGGTTCCGTAATGACATATACAATCACCTGACTATTGCCTCGTGGTTTATAATGTCACTAGAATCTCTCAGTGGTAGTATAGGATCGTAATATGTGGTTACACATTATGTATCCCCTTTCTAGCTTTGTATATAGATTTTTTTCGGCAGTGACCCTGCCTTTATCAATCTAAACTTGTGCCATCTTGTTGCTCCATTTAAACTTAAAAAGCAATAGACATAAACAACATACTTCATTGCTAGCAGCTTAGGTAATATACTGTGAGGAAGCCACTACATAACCAGTGAAATTCAGTAGTTATAGTTACCTGAGCTAACTATAACTTACACCCCACAATGCACTGCTTATGACCTCACATATTACGTCGCTCATAACATGGTCAGTGACATCACTGATGACATCTCAAATTACATCATCCAGTGAGTGTAAGTTTTTTGTAAATGTTTTTGAGACTTGAAGATATATACTAAGCTACAGCATAAGTTAAATTACTATTCTTTCTGTACTAGTAGTCATACTATTTCTAACATAACTCATCTGAGTGGCTGTCTGACTGTGTCAGTGTGTGAGTAGATATCTGAGTGGATGTATGGGTGTATGATGTGTTAGTGAGTATGTGAGTAGCTGTATGGGTGAGTGAGTAGCTGTGTGAGTGGCTGTATTGGAGAGTGAGTGGGTGTGTTAGTGGCTGTATGGGAGATTTAGTTGCTGTGTAGGTGGTTGTTTGGGTGAGGGAGTGCGAGTGACTGTAATTCTGAGTGAGCGAGTGCGTGAGTGGTTGTATGGATGTGTAAATGGTCATGTAAGTGGTTGTGTGAGTGGATGTATGGATGAGTGAGTGGCTGAGTCAGTGGCTGTTTGGGTGAGTTAGTGGGTGGGTGTGCAAATACCTGTATGGGTGAGTGAATGGCTGTGTGAGTCTCTGTATGGGTGGGTGAAAGGCTGTGTGAGTTTCTGTATGGGTGATTAAGTGGGTGTGTGAGTGGCTATAAGGGTTTTTGAGTGTGTTTGTGAGAGGCTGTATTGGTGAATGAGTGGGTGCATGAGTGGATGTATGGGTGTGTGAGTGGCTGTGTGAGTGAGTGGGTATGTGAGTGGCTCTATGGATGACTGATTGCTTGTGTTAGCGCTGGTATGGGTCTGTGAGACGGTATGTTATGGGTTATGTGGGAGTGGGTGTATGAGAGGTTCTATGGGGATGTGAGTGGGTGTGTTGAGTGGTTCTGTGGATGATGTCATAGTGCTGTCCCTGACCATGTCTTGAGTAATATATGTGAGATTGTAAGCTGTGCATTGAGGGGGTGTACGTTTTAGTTAGCTAAGGTAACCATAACTGCTGAATTTCACTGTTTTTGTATAAGTAAAATGTGAACCTAACTATAATGTCTCTGTAACCTTTAGTTTTTTCAGTGAATTTCTAAGGTTTTATTTTCAATTCTATTTCCTAACTGTAATGTGCCTGTAACCTTAATTTTTTGTGTGAATTTCTAAGGTTTTTTAAATTCTATTTCCTAACTACTGTTTATATTTCCTAACCATAACAGCCCTGTAACTTTTATTTTTAAAGAGAATTTACAAGGTTTTTTAATTTTCTTTTCTAATTGTGTGACCTATAACCTCTGAGAGTGAGTGTGTGAGTGAATGCATGAGTGTCTCAGTGTGTGCGTGTGTGAGTGTCTCAATGGGCCTATCAGTGGGTGTTGGTGTCTTATTGGGTCTGGGAGTGGCTGCATTAGTATCTCTCTAGGTGTGTGAGTGACTGAGTCTCTGAGTGGGTTTGTGAATGGGTGTGTGGGTCTGGGAGTGGCTAGACCATATTTGAATGGGGAAGGGGAGCCGTGCGGTCCCCTTCCTTGAGCTGATTTTGACCCCGGGGACCCCATCCTCCAAGGCCCGGCCATTATATTATGGGGAGGAGGGCCATGCAGCCCCCCTCCTTTAGCCATATCTCTTGGGTGCATCCAGTGTGCAATGGTACCACGGGGGCGCCTCAAGGTCCCCGCTGTCCCACCTGGCTGCCCGCCTCCTGCGGGAGCCGGCATTGCTGCCGCAAGCAGGAAGCTGCTTTAAATAGCAACTCCCTGCTTGAGGGAGCAGTGGTTTTCATCTGTATACCTGCACACATATTTGCATGCCGGGAAACAGATGAAAACTCTGCTTTCTGCAAGTTGGAGCTCTTTCACAGCACCGGCTTGCAGAAAGCGGAGTTATGCTTACTTTTGCTTGACAGGAACTGCTAGCTCCCACCAAGTAAAATCAAACTGCTCCCTCCCGAGGATGGACACTACTGGAGGTAGCAGGAACCGGCCCTGGAAGGTCGCGGTCCCTGAGGACATCCATGACTCCACGAGGGGGGCTGCATTAATTTGTTCTGTAGCCCCAGGGAGGTGGCAGTCTTTGGGGCTGTGAGGGAGGCCGTAGTGGCCCCTTCCTCACAATATTTTCATCTTAAGCCTGGGGGAGTTGGCGGGTCCCTGGGGTTGGGGTGGAGGCTGTATGGGCCCTGCATTAATTTTATATTTAGCCCCAGGGAGGTGGCAGTCCAATGGGCTGTGTGGGAGGCCATAGGAGCTCCTCCCCTGCAATCATTTTATCTTTAACCCTGGGGAGTTGGCCATTCCCAGGGCTGCAGGGAGGCCATATGGCCCCCACATTCATTTTATCATTATCCCAGGGGAGGTATCCTTTTCCAAGGCTGCAGGGGGGCTGTTTGGGCCACGCCTGCATTTATTTAACATTTGCCCAGGGAAAGTGGCAGTCCCCAGGGTGCCGGGTGTGCACCGGGGTATCCCCTGCATTAATTTAAATCAGTGCCCATGAAGGTGGCGGTCCATGGGGCTTCCTTAAGACATAGAAGAATGTGCCATGCACCCGGGGCATAAACATTAGTAAAGCTCAACAACCCATCTGGGTATTCCTACCCTGCCCCCTTTTCTATATTTTTTTAAAGTTTTTCTGTTGGATCTCAGCTGAAGCTGAGTCCCAAGATGGCTGCCAATGTTTCCTTGTTGATGTGTTGGCAGCCAATCAGATTTCAGCATGGGACTGTCGGATCCTCGGAGGATCCACGTCCCCATAGATACAAATTTAGATTTCGGTTAATATCTCTAAAACTACTAAATGGATTGACAACAAATCTGAAAAGGGCACTTCTCTGGACCAACAGCTACTTTTCTGTCAATTTTGGTGTAATCCCATTCAACGGTTCGGGCCATAGCTGTGTCTAAATTCCCTAAGGAAAATTGTATGGGGAAAATGTGTTTTGAGTCAACCCCCCCCCCCTTTTTCTCAACCACAGCTTGACGGATCACCTCAAAAAGTGAGCGCCATACTAGCTTTGAACATTTTGTGAGGATACTTCAAACGGCACCAGAGTTATTGGCAAAAGAAACGTACTTCCTATGAAAACTAGGTCCTAACAATAACTCCCTATTGCCGACTGCTAGTAGGTAATGTGTTTGTGTGTTTGTATTTGTGTGTGTGTGTGTGTGTGTGTGTGTGTGTGTGTGTGTGTGTGTGTGTGTGTATATATATATATATATATATATATATATATATATTCCAAAGCATTCTCCTTCGTGGGAAGTAGAAGAGGCGGCACAAAGGTACGTTTGAAATCCATTTATTCAACACATTTGCATGACGCGTTTCGGTTACTACCTTCTTCTGATGCTTTGTGTCGACATACTTCCACTGGTGCCATTAGCTTCTGTCTCTAACTCAACCACTGAAGTAGTGTTGACGGTGTCTGCAAAACATGGCACGGATTGCACCAGAGTTCCTTTTCATAGAACTACGTTACCCAGCAGGCATTGTTCCACACTTACTGGTCGGTGGTCCGTTTACTCGCTTGCACTACATGGTCCCAACGTGCAGCCGAGTAGCAATGTTCGCTGACTTGATTTGAAGCCATGGCACTTGTCTTCGGAAACAGAGTTCATTTCCCTCGCTCTCATGCCTCACATTGTCAACGGCTCGCAGGCTCGGGGACCTCGATGAAGTAAGGAGACCCCTCCATGAAGTATGAACTGTCCTTGACAGCGTCGTCATGCGGCCATTGATATGTGCCGGCGGTCCGGGTCACTCCCATTATCACCCTCCTTTAAGCATTCACTGCCTTCAGACACTCGCTGAGAGGTGCCATCCCCGCGTGTAATGGGCTTCACGCATTATATTCCAAAGCATTCTCCTTCGTGGGAAGTAGAAGAGGCGGCACAAAGGTACGTTTGAAATCCATTTATTCAACACATTTGCATGACGCGTTTCGGTTACTACCTTCTTCTGATGCTTTGTGTCGACATAGTTCCACTGGTGCCATTAGCTTCTGTCTCTAACTCAACCACTGAAGTAGTGTTGACGGTGTCTGCAAAACATGGCAGGGATTGCACCAGAGTTCCTTTTCATAGAACTACGTTACCCAGCAGGCATTGTTCCACACTTACTGGTCGGTGGTCCGTTTACTCGCTTGCACTACATGGTCCCAACGTGCAGCCGAGTAGCAATGTTCGCTGACTTGATTTGAAGCCATGGCACTTGTCCTCGGAAACAGAGTTCATTTTCCTCGCTCTCATGCCTCACATTGTCAACGGCTCGCAGGCTCGGGGACCTCGATGAAGTAAGGAGACCCCTCCATGAAGTATGAACTGTCCTTGACAGCGTCGTCATGCGGCCATTGATATGTGCCGGCGGTCCGGGTCACTCCCATTATCACCCTCCTTTAAGCATTCACTGCCTTCAGACACTCGCTGAGAGGTGCCATCCCCGCGTGTAATGGGCTTCACGCATTATATTCCAAAGCATTCTCCTTCGTGGGAAGTAGAAGAGGCGGCACAAAGGTACGTTTGAAATCCATTTATTCAACACATTTGCATGACGCGTTTCGGTTACTACCTTCTTCTGATGCTTTGTGTCGACATAGTTCCACTGGTGCCATTAGCTTCTGTCTCTAACTCAACCACTGAAGTAGTGTTGACGGTGTCTGCAAAACATGGCAGGGATTGCACCAGAGTTCCTTTTCATAGAACTACGTTACCCAGCAGGCATTGTTCCACACTTACTGGTCGGTGGTCCGTTTACTCGCTTGCACTACATGGTCCCAACGTGCAGCCGAGTAGCAATGTTCGCTGACTTGATTTGAAGCCATGGCACTTGTCTTCGGAAACAGAGTTCATTTCCCTCGCTCTCATGCCTCACATTGTCAACGGCTCGCAGGCTCGGGGACCTCGATGAAGTAAGGAGACCCCTCCATGAAGTATGAACTGTCCTTGACAGCGTCGTCATGCGGCCATTGATATGTGCCGGCGGTCCGGGTCACTCCCATTATCACCCTCCTTTAAGCATTCACTGCCTTCAGACACTCGCTGAGAGGTGCCATCCCCGCGTGTAATGGGCTTCACGCATTATATTCCAAAGCATTCTCCTTCGTGGGAAGTAGAAGAGGCGGCACAAAGGTACGTTTGAAATCCATTTATTCAACACATTTGCATGACGCGTTTCGGTTACTACCTTCTTCTGATGCTTTGTGTCGACATAGTTCCACTGGTGCCATTAGCTTCTGTCTCTAACTCAACCACTGAAGTAGTGTTGACGGTGTCTGCAAAACATGGCAGGGATTGCACCAGAGTTCCTTTTCATAGAACTACGTTACCCAGCAGGCATTGTTCCACACTTACTGGTCGGTGGTCCGTTTACTCGCTTGCACTACATGGTCCCAACGTGCAGCCGAGTAGCAATGTTCGCTGACTTGATTTGAAGCCATGGCACTTGTCCTCGGAAACAGAGTTCATTTTCCTCGCTCTCATGCCTCACATTGTCAACGGCTCGCAGGCTCGGGGACCTCGATGAAGTAAGGAGACCCCTCCATGAAGTATGAACTGTCCTTGACAGCGTCGTCATGCGGCCATTGATATGTGCCGGCGGTCCGGGTCACTCCCATTATCACCCTCCTTTAAGCATTCACTGCCTTCAGACACTCGCTGAGAGGTGCCATCCCCGCGTGTAATGGGCTTCACGCATTATATTCCAAAGCATTCTCCTTCGTGGGAAGTAGAAGAGGCGGCACAAAGGTACGTTTGAAATCCATTTATTCAACACATTTGCATGACGCGTTTCGGTTACTACCTTCTTCTGATGCTTTGTGTCGACATAGTTCCACTGGTGCCATTAGCTTCTGTCTCTAACTCAACCACTGAAGTAGTGTTGACGGTGTCTGCAAAACATGGCAGGGATTGCACCAGAGTTCCTTTTCATAGAACTACGTTACCCAGCAGGCATTGTTCCACACTTACTGGTCGGTGGTCCGTTTACTCGCTTGCACTACATGGTCCCAACGTGCAGCCGAGTAGCAATGTTCGCTGACTTGATTTGAAGCCATGGCACTTGTCCTCGGAAACAGAGTTCATTTTCCTCGCTCTCATGCCTCACATTGTCAACGGCTCGCAGGCTCGGGGACCTCGATGAAGTAAGGAGACCCCTCCATGAAGTATGAACTGTCCTTGACAGCGTCGTCATGCGGCCATTGATATGTGCCGGCGGTCCGGGTCACTCCCATTATCACCCTCCTTTAAGCATTCACTGCCTTCAGACACTCGCTGAGAGGTGCCATCCCCGCGTGTAATGGGCTTCACGCATTATATTCCAAAGCATTCTCCTTCGTGGGAAGTAGAAGAGGCGGCACAAAGGTACGTTTGAAATCCATTTATTCAACACATTTGCATGACGCGTTTCGGTTACTACCTTCTTCTGATGCTTTGTGTCGACATAGTTCCACTGGTGCCATTAGCTTCTGTCTCTAACTCAACCACTGAAGTAGTGTTGACGGTGTCTGCAAAACATGGCACGGATTGCACCAGAGTTCCTTTTCATAGAACTACGTTACCCAGCAGGCATTGTTCCACACTTACTGGTCGGTGGTCCGTTTACTCGCTTGCACTACATGGTCCCAACGTGCAGCCGAGTAGCAATGTTCGCTGACTTATATATATATATATAAAAATATGTGTGTGTTTAGATGTATACATATGTATGTATGAGTTCAGGTTTTCAGGTTCTGTGTACTTGGTTAGCCAAAGCGAAGATACATTATCATTCCTTTGAAGAATGTCAAGAATTGATACCTTCATTAGGGAAACAAAGTCATTTATTTACTAGATTTCTTGAAATAGGTGCACTTCAGCCTGTAATCAAATGAGCTTTCAAAGACATGGGCACCACGTATGGTATTGGCAGACTTGGATGCCCCTTCACTAGCTGGTACTAAAATACCAATATTAATGTTCGCTGACGATACGCTTATCCTATCAAAAACCCCAAGTGGTCTTCAGCAAACATTAGCTATTTTTTATCTATTTTGCGGTGAGCATGGTCTGGAGGTCAATGTGACCAAAACAAAACCTATGACTTTTAATCCCCATCCCAGTTTTAAATCTAAAATTATCATGAACGGTCGACCCTTAGAAGTGGTGAACACTTTTACTTATCTAAGTATTCATACCTCAAATAAGAACTCTTGGAGTAATCATATAGAAATAGCTACACTGAGGCATAGGCAACTATCAGGTGCTATTAGTTCCGAGCACAGAAAGTCTCTGACGAAACCTATCAAGCCTGCTTTGCAGGTATATGAGGCAAAAGCTCTTGGCTCTGCACTTTACGGTGCTGAGTTATGGGGCTTCGAGAAGGTGGCTGCCTTACAAATCTCGGAAAATAAGTTTTTCCGGTCGTTAACTGGTGTCCCGAAAAGCACTCCCTTGTTGCCCCTCAGGTATGACTTGGGCAGAAAAGCGGTTACAGACTTGGTCAGACTTCGACCAATTCTGTACTGGAGAAGGCTCTGGACCACGCCTGAGCTTTCCCATTATGCTGAGGGGTTTTTAGACATCATTAAAGCGGATACATTTCATAAAAACAGGTGGCTTAATTCCTTGAAACCTTAACAACAAAACTACTGGGTTCGGGCTCCCAACAGCACTGCTTGCCACAAGCAATTTAAACAACAACTGAGATTGCATGTGCTGCCAATCCTTTCACTCACTTGTTTAAAGTTGGAACACCTGACCGTTAAACAAATGTTCCTGAGACCAAAAGATGTCTTTTTACTTCTTATTTTATTTTGAAAAAAAGGGTGATATTTTATTATTATAATATCCACGAGATTTTTTAAGAATTTTCAAGGAGAAATTTTTGACCTTATGTACAATTGACAACTCATCATTATATAAACACAACAAAACTTTTTCGATAGAAACCTTTTTTAGACTTTATAAACAACATATAATACAAAACACTCAGTCATACTCCTCACAAACCACACTATTTACATCTCAACACACAATACAAAAAAAGGGAAAACATATAAATTGTATCTGCAATGTAATCACTAGATTTACAATGAAGCCTAGAACCTAATTATATATTTACAAAGCTATTTACAAGTAAATATCATCCATTTTGTTGGTTTGTTAAAGGCTTGAAAAGTCTACGCGTCGGCTCGGGTCTTAATACTGTGTCATCAAGAAGCCGGTTCGGTAGCGGGTCAATCAATGGTCCGAGGCACTTGGAAATAATTCTGGCGGCGAGGTTTTCCGAGCCGGGCAGCGTTCTGTTTCCAGTCGTCCGAGTCTTCCGGGTCCGCAAAGGATCCCGGGAGTGTAGGCGGACCCCACGCGCCCAGAGTCGTTGAAAAGCCTGGCCCCTCCTGAATCATACGGCTGGGTGTCCAGACTACTCACTGTTTTTGTTCTGGTTTCTAAGTGACTGAGAGACCTTGGTCCTGATGAGAACTCATTTACTCATATGAGTTCGAAACGCGTAGACTTTTCAAGCCTTTAACAAACCAACAAAATGGATGATATTTACTTGTAAATAGCTTTGTAAATATATAATTAGGTTCTAGGCTTCATTGTAAATCTAGTGATTACATTGCAGATACAATTTATATGTTTTCCCTTTTTTTGTATTGTGTGTTGAGATGTAAATAGTGTGGTTTGTGAGGAGTATGACTGAGTGTTTTGTATTATATGTTGTTTATAAAGTCTAAAAAAGGTTTCTATCGAAAAAGTTTTGTTGTGTTTATATAATGATGAGTTGTCAATTGTACATAAGGTCAAAAATTTCTCCTTGAAAATTCTTAAAAAATCTCGTGGATATTATAATAATAAAATATCACCCTTTTTTTCAAAATAAAATAAGAAGTAAAAAGACATCTTTTGGTCTCAGGAACATTTGTTTAACGGTCAGGTGTTCCAACTTTAAACAAGTGAGTGAAAGGATTGGCAGCACATGCAATCTCAGTTGTTGTTTTAATTCCTTGAAAGCAATTTTGAATGACCTTGGAATGGGCTTGCTTTGGTCAGATCCAGCCGGAACAGTCTTCCCTACTAAAAGAGCCTTAAAAGAAATCTATTGGGAAAAGGTAGCTTCCCGGGGTTGGACTAGCTCTAGCTTAGGATCTATGACTGAAGGATTTTTAGAGGCTAAGTTGTACCCTTCCTTGGAACCTTACTGGGACTGTATAACAAGGCCAGGTGACCGAAAACTTCTATTTCAATTGAGAGCAGGTTCATTGCCTCTTAGATCTTTGATTGCTAAATGGGAAGGTGGCGTAAATGTTAGCTGTCCTGTTTGTGGTTCCGCTAATGAAACTAAGGGTAATTTCTTGTTTTCTTGCACTGCCTATTTGGATCCAAGACGTGTATGGTTAAAACCGATGTGCAAGAATTTAGGGACTACCAGTAGTTTAGTTGCCTTGCGTATTCTATGCACCAGTAGTGAGATGTGGATATTAATAGCAACTGCCAAATACCTTGGATGGGCATGGTCGATCAGACAGAGACTGCTAGTCACTTGACTATTCTCTGTCTGGTATACTGTATGATCAAACAGGACAGAGACTGCTAGTCATTCGACTATTCTCTGTCTAGGTAAACTGTCCGTTTAACCCATCCATGACATTTTTTAGAAACTAGTTAGAATTGGCTTTTTTAAAACTTTTAAACGGTCAATTATTGATATATGATATTTCTAAATCTTGGATTGTAAATTGAGTCATGAATTGTAAATAATATGCTTTTTTATCCTTTTTATTGTAATTGATTGATAATCTAATTGTATTTTTAAATCGCTTCTGCTTTTATGAGTGAAATTTCGAATAAAGCATATTTTGACTTGACTTTGACTTGACATGGGCACTTATGACATATAAGTACATAAGTTTAATTTAATTTCTTTGTGACTCGTATCAATTTTAATCTAGATTTCTGCCCTAGTTGGATGAATATTTCCTGTTGAGAGACATGCCCCCTGTTTCCTCTGATCCACCTATATCTTGCATATAATAATGGCGCCACCTCGGTTTTCACGTCATCTCTTATTGTCGTCTTATGTACAGGGTTCAGCAAACAACACGACTCACGACTAAGCTCAATGAACATACACATGCACTGTAATATATCATGTTCCAGAATATGTTTTTCTTGGTGTAATATTGACAAAGTATTTTTATAGATTATAATTTGTCTTCTTGTTTTACAGGTGCTTAACCTATTCTTGGCCTTGCTACTGAGCTCCTTTAGTGCAGACAATTTAGCAGCACCTGAAGAGGATGGAGAAATGAACAACCTACAGATTTCTGTCATTCGGATTAAAAAAGGGGTAGCTTGGTTTAAGAGTAAAGTCCGTGAGTTTATACAGACTCATTTCAAGAAGAGAGATGCGGACGAAATCAAACCATTGGATGAGTTGTATGAAAAAAAGATCAACTGCATCGCTAACCATACAAGGGCTGACATCAACAGGGACATGGATTACCAGAAAAATGGCAACGGCACTACCAGCGGCATCGGGAGCAGTATGGAAAAGTACCTCATTGAGGGGGACCATATGTCCTTTATACACAATCCCAATTTGACTGTCCGAGTGCCGATTGCAGTAGGGGAATCAGATTTCGAAAATCTAAATACAGAGGAATTGAGCAGTGAATCTGATGCAGAAGGCAAAGATGTAAGATTTCACTTTCAAGCATATTAGGTTTTGAGGTGATGTTGTTTTATGCCTACATTTAAAAGCTGGGCATGAATTGATTTATTCATGAGTAAAATATTTATCATTCCTTGTAGAAGGGACTAAGTACATTTTTAAAACAATGGTATTTTATGCTGTACCCATGGTTTCCATGTAGCTTCTAGTTTATGTAACTGAAAATATGCATTGTTACATTGAAGCCTTTTTTCAGTTAGTCTGGGTTTCAGCAATAGTTTAGTGACTTGTGGCAGGCCACTGATCTGGATGCATCGGTAGCACAGTGTGGCCTAAACATTGGTCAGACTCGTGTGAATCCCTTATTTCCCACTTTTTCTGTTGGAATTATTGGACTGATTACATTGAGTTAAACATGGCAGTAGACTTTTTATCTGATGGGAGGTAAATTTACCTTTGGTTTAGAATCTTCAATTGTTCAAAGTATCATTTACTTAAGCAAGATCTTTTTCCGTAATGTGGCAATCTGTGAAAGTGTATGCATGCCTGTATAGAAAAAGTGAATCCTGCTCCAACTTTTGTCTTCAGGGTTTTCTTCTTCCTCTGTGTTTTCAAAAGCCCTTGATCAATTTGAAAAGGTACCAAGTAAATGATATTAGTAATGTGACCTTTTAGAAACAATTGGTCTTAATGTCCAGCAAACATTTCTGAATAATTGGTCACCATCCCACTGCCCCTAATCATGATTGACTTAAATTTATATTTGAATCCCCAAGAGCACCTCTGTAGTTATTGCTAAGGCTCAGTTTTCATGTGCTTGTAGCTTTAGGCTAATTTCATGAAAGTGAATGAAACTTGGCACTCTCTTAGGACATACGATTAACTTCTGGCATGTCAGTTTTTCTGCTTATCTGTCTTTGGGGAGGGAAAATAAAATGTGCAAGCTTTTTTACCACCACATGCTTATCAGCATTGACAAAGCTGCAACTTCAATGAGCATATGGCGGTTTTCTACTCTGATGTAAATACTTTCATTAGATTTTATTAAATAGTTGTGATGAAATGCTGTGCTGGATGGCAGACCAAGGGGCCTATTATGATTGCGGATTTTCCGCATCCTCCGGGCCGACGGAAGCCACCGCCGGCCCAGAGGATGCGGAAAAACCGCAGCGGACCCACCAAAGACCCGCCGCCACATTACGATGGCTGGTGGGTCCTGGTTTCCGTCCGCAGCTTTTCCGCCGCGGTTGGCTTACAACCGCGGCGGAAAAGCTCTAATATGGTGGTGGTGTCTCTCAGACACCGTCCACCATATTAGGAAGGGCTTCCAAAGATGCTTTTCCGCGGCGGGTTTTCCGCCGTGGAAAAGCATGTGGAACTTCACTGCGGGGGCCCGTTGCGGGCCCCCTAGGTGAAGGGGGGGTGCACATGGGGGGTACCTATGGTACACCCCTGCATTTGTATACAGAAATCGTCAGGCCTGCCGCTTTCTGCATACAAATGCATTGTATGCATTTTTAACATTGCGGCGGGTGCAGCTTGTAGCTGCACCCGCCGCAATGTTAAAGATATAGGATGTGACCGCCACCCTGGCGGTCGCATCCTAATCAGCACAGAGGGAACGCCGCTGCCCATGCGGACGTTCCCTCCTAATCTGGGGTCGCGAACGGACTCATGTCCGTTCGCGATCCTAATGAGCCCCCAAGTGTTTAATTGGAGAGATAAACGTGTCTATCTTTCCAGTTAATTTGTGGATCTTTCACAGAACCAGAACTGTGGAGGATTTGAAGTTCCAAAATGTTTAAAAAATTAATCAAATTTTAAAAGTTTTTTTCCCTATCTAATACTTGATCTGCAGATCCTTGGAAAATCTGAGGATCCAGGCAGTCATGTTATCTGGCAGCCACAGGTAACCACCACAGGATTAATCCCACTCTAAAAAGGAGATTCGAGAGGAAACAGACCTTCCCTAGTCCTCCCTCAAAAATGTCTAACCACACACATAAAGAAGGGAAGGCCTTTGAAGTCAGTGATTATTTGGTAGTCTGTTTCTTTTTTTTAATTTTATGCAAGGAATGGAAAAACAGCAAGTACAAATCAAATATTTCGAAATATTACAGAATTATTAAATAAGTTCATCTAAAGCAGTAGATAAATAATAATACATATCGAACCTAAGACATTGCCATTTCCTAAATCCATTCCGTAATAGGTGCCCATATCTTTGCTCCCATAACCCTCCTCTTTATCCCTTTAGTTTTATAAATGGCCAATTCCAGAGTATACATTGACAGTAGTCTTTCACACCAATTAAAAGAAGAGGGGGGCTCGGGATTAATCCAATCTCTTGTAATACAGGCTCCTATCACAGCCATACATATAAAAAGAAAACATGTTGTAGCATTTGATCTTGGCTGACCCACAGTTCCCGAGCCACAGCCAATCAATACCAACTCACCGGTTATACTAATCGTATCCTCCAAAATTACACCCAAGAAATGTTCAATAAGAGAAAAGAATTCAGAAAGTTTGGGGCATTGAAAAAACATATGTACCGCATCTGCGGCGGGTTGACCATACCCGTTACATTTTGTCCCTGTTGTCGTGCTCCATTTAGAAATCTCCCTGGGGGTATAATATAAATCATGTATGGACATAAAATATTGTGATTTCATCATCCCCCTTATAAGAACTCGATTGGCTAGCATAGTAGATTCAGAAATGTTGATTTCAGGTATCCCAAGCTTCTTTACCCATTTTAATTGACAATTTCCCAGATCATCCGGACATTCCTGAATCAAACAAGAATAAAATGGGCCAATTGATGTATTTTTCGCCATATATTCAATAGGAGGAATTTTATTCATTTGATGTTCTAATGATGGTCCTACATTCTGTAAGAAACTACGGATTTGAAGATATTTTAAAAAATAATTTTTTGATAAAGCAAAATTAGTTTGTAAATCCTGAAAAGAAACTAAATGAACCTCTTTGAATAAATCACCTAAACAACAAATTCCTTTGATACCCCACCTAATAGCAACTTAATCCCGAAAAATATAAGGTAAAAGATCAGGGGCCAGATGTAGGTCCCCAATTACCAGTCGGTAACGGCCGAATTTGGCCGTTACCGACCGGTAATTGGATTTTGAGATGTAGGGCCCTTCATTTTACAAAAACGGTAAATTTACCGAATCTGTACATTTACCGATTCTGTAAAATACCGAATCGGTAAATTTACCGAATTCAGTAAATCAAGATGTAGGTGGCACTCCACAGAGTGCCACAGGCCCTTAAGAGTCTGTATTTTACTACCAAATCCTATTGGGTGGTAAAATACCGAATCCAGGTGTGCATGCACATCTGTGCATGCACACCTGTGCCATGTGACGCACAGACATGCCCTTAGGGCATGTATGTGTGCCACATGGCACACAAGCCTGCACTTGGGGTGCTAGAGGGTGTCAAAGTGACACCCCCTGCACCCTTGCTGGATTCGGTATTTACCGATTCGGTAAATACCCAATTGGTATTTCCCTTTGATTCCTATGGGCTCCAAAGCCCATATGAATCAATGGGGAATACCGAATGTTACAGAATCGGTAAATCAAAATAATAATTTATCTACATCTCCCTCCTTCTAATTTACCGATTCATAAATACCGAATCGGTATGATTCGGTATTTAAGAGTCGGTAAATTAGATTTACCTACATCTGGCCCCAGGTGCGGTAAAAGGTGTATATACATTTAATTTTGATATGCTCAAGTGTCGCCTAACTAATTTCCACACTACATATGCCGCTTTTAGGATCTTAAATGTAGTCTTCTTGAAGTAGCTAGGTTCGACTACCTTCAAGAGACATCTTTTTATCTCTTCGCCCATAGCTAATTCGTAAATTGATGGAGCATTGCAAAGAGGGATTCAAGCTTTATCCCCAATTATGAGTGGACTAATGAGATGTAGAGATGCGGCAATAGAATAGAATAGAAAATAAGGAATATTCCACCTGCCACCCTCTTTAGAAAGAATCATCTTTTTGTGAGCTCTGCGTTGCCGTTTATAACTCCACAAAAATCTGGAGATTACCCTCGCTAATTTTTTTAAAGAAGCAAGAGGGAATTGTACGGAACATATATAAAAATGTAGGTAAAATCAGCATCTTCAATACGTTTGCTCTGCCATATAAAGATAAGTGAAGATGGTCTAATCTTTCCAATATCGCGTTGACTTTAACCACTGCCGGATTAATATTTAACTCTGGGATATTGGAAACTGGGAGTGAGATCTTAATTCCCAGATATGTAACTTCCGGGACGGTTGATATAGTGATGGGCGGGTTACCTCCAACATACAGGGTCTGAGTTTTGGATAGATTCAACCTATACCCTGAAAAAGACCCGAACTATGCCGGTAAATCATTAATAGCTGGTAGCGCAGTTTCAATATCTGTTGTGACTACAACAATATCGTCCGCATAGGCTAGGGCTCGGTAATCTGTATGGGCTAAATAAATTGGTTTTATATTTTCAGCAAGATTTAAACGATTTAAAAAAGGATCAATATAGAAAGCAAAAAGTAACGGTGAGCACGGACACCCTGGCCGCGTGCCACGGGTAATTGAAAACGGCGAGGATGTTTGACCGTTCAGACGAATAGAAGCAGTAGGGGACTGATATATAGTTTTTAAGGCAGTTAGAATACCTGGACCAAGTCCCTTTCTAGTTAAGATATCCCACATGTATGCCCAGGCAACCCTGGCGAATGCTTTCTCAGCATCCAACAGGGTTACACCAATAGTAGAGCCAGTTACCTGCGCCCAATCTAAAAATGTAATCAAGGGGCGGATATGGTCAGCTGTATCGCATGCAGGAATAAACCCATGTTGGAATTTTTATACAAGTGGTGTGATAATTCTAGAAAGGCGTGAGGCTAAGATCTTGGAGTATACCTTGCTATCCGCGTTGATCAATGAGATGGGTCGAAATGGAGACGGGAGTAAAGAGGATTTATCTTTTTTAAGAAAGACAGTGATTACTGAATCTTGCCATGAGGATGGAGCCTTTCCTTTCCTGGTAGTCTGTTTTCTGGGAAAACTCTCAGGGTTTTTAATACTGACCTCACCCACTAGATAGTGGAATGCTTCATCATAGGGCCGCTTCTACACCCCGCTGCAGGCCAACATACAAGGTGGAGCAAAAAAATATTTTGGGGAAAACTCTAGGGATCCATTTATGCAGAGGCAGTGGTTTTGGTTAAAACTATCTAGTAGGGTACCCTCTGTATTACTTTATTCTTGGGTCTTTTCTGATAGGGTTAAACAATGTATATTACTGGTGTAACAAGGGAATTAGCGTCCCTGTCACCCTCTCTGCTTCATGTCAATTACATGTTTCTTGCCAATTTTTCTAGCCCCCTAGGGGTCTATGACATTCCTCAGGATGTTGATCCTGTATTATCCTCCCTACTATATATTTCCTAGGTGAGGATTATTGTGTATACTTAACTGTCCTGTTATAGTACTGCATCGGGAAATTCCTATGACAAAATACAAATAAAAATCAGCATTATTTTCTGTACATGTGAGTAACTCCTCAATATATTATGTGGGTTTAATACACTATGCCACTTATGTGTTACCCCTATATTGGTTTTCCCCACTTCATATCTTTTGCACATGTGTATAGCTGTTGTGATGTTAAGTTTTATTATTTCACACCCACACTGCACCTCACCCATATGGCATAGTAACGCATCGCAATTATTTGTAAACACCTGTGTCCATCATCTTCGATGGACATGGGTATTTACAATTAATTGCAGGGCACCAAATCCTTCATCCTGAGGTAAAATGGTACGGCCATACAGGGTGCTCGGGGAACATCCCCTGACCACAGGGAGAAGTTTGGAAAGGTTTAAAATTAAAAGAGAAAAGCAAAACAAATGTAATTTTCACTGTAGGATTCACAGACTTGGAGTTAGGTCCACAAAACCTCGGGCTGATTGGCAAATCTATTGAAAACTGTACCCTTATAATATGGAGCTCGTGAAAATAATGGAAACCAAAGAGTGCAACACTGCATAGTCAAAGATAGTGAACATTGAGGCTGGTGCAGGGCGTGTTTCTAGGCACGGGCCAGAGCCCACTGCACGCTAACCTTGAACCACTGTTTCAGGGACATGGATAGCAGGGTTTGAGTGGATGATTGCTGTATCATGGGACCCTGCTCTAGGTCAGCCCCTGTGGCCAATACCCTCTGCCTATGCCAAATGGTCAGCTCAGCATGAAAGGTTAACACTGTAAGTTGTTCACAGAACGTGTCTGCAGGCCAGTCCCTGCTGCCTACACCCACTTTGCACAGTCAAAGGCAATGCATTGTGGGGGTTAGCTACAGTGAAAGTTGGCCAAGCCTATCTGCACCTGGGGGGGAAGGTTGGCCGCAGGACACGTCCTTTAGCCAATCCTTGCGTAGTGAAGTTTGGCCACATGGGAGTCTGGTTGCTAAGCTTTGCAGGTACACCCTAATGGCACAGCCAAAGGCAGTTTTCTTGATTGAAATTGTTTAGGCATTGTTAGTGAAATTGTTCAAAGATAAAGCATCTGCATAGAAGATAATAAACGGTCAATGAAAAAGAATAATGGTAATGCTGATCTAGTAGAAATAGCAAAAAACTGCAGAAACATTTTATAGCAGTGTCCTCGGTCAGACACAATATCATACCTAGTTTTTGGCCGTCAGTTAAACTTTGGCACAGCGTTGCCTACACAACTATGCTTTGGACTCTATGTTTGGTGGCTTTGAGACCTGCGCTGCCTCAGATGTTTTGTGAAGAGAGTCTACAGCTGTACGATTCGCCTCTGCTCAGTCACCAGTCTCTCAAAAGATGGCAGTCACCAAAGAGAGAGGAAAGGGGCATGTGCCTCATCTCAATTATGTGAGATAAGTCAGACTCAGTCGTGCCTCTAGGCTGCTCCTTCTTTTTGGACATATGTTGATGTTTTTGCAAGTATTGATGCTTTTAGCGCACAATTTATGACTCATAATTGCATTAAATTGAGAAATGTTCTATAACCATTGTTTTGTCTTTGAGCTAGAAAACGGATGACACCAGCTCTTCGGAAGGAAGTACAATTGACATAAAGCCAGAAGCAGAAGAAATACCAGTGGATCAACCAGAGGAATATTTGGATCCTGATGCCTGTTTTACCGAAGGTAGTTAATGATAATGATTATCATGTTAATGTAAAGGGGAGCCAGTCAAATTGTAAGTGCTTTTTCTGAGTTTCATACGATGGATGTTGTGTCAAATGTTGTTTGACCGATAAGTATGAATTTCCAATGCGTTTCCTTTTACTTGCATTGCCAGTGGTGCTTTAGCCAACGGAGGCTCTGCTTGATAAATCAGTGTAAAGATGAATTGAGCAGCCCTGGTTACAAATCTGGAATCAGATCCACTCATCAACCATGTTATATTATATACATTTACTATAGCACAGCAAATCACCCCCGAAGGGGTATCTCGGCGCCGGAGCACAATCCAAGTAGGAGAAGGGAACAATAGTATAGGGAATTTAAAATAGCCAGGTTTTGAGAAGCTTTTTGAAATGGGCGGCACAAATGTGTACGGGTAATCTGTTCCAGTGATATGGGCCAAGGCAAGAGGCGGATCGGCTGCCATATAGGAAAGTGGGGGGAGCAGAACAATAGCTGATCTTTTGATCTCAGATTTCAAGAGGGGAGATGGGGTGAAGTTTGTTTTGAAGATTCACTGGGACCTTGCCCGATAGGTATCTGCGGACCAAGCACAGGAGCTTGAAAATTGTGTGATTTGTGATAGGAAGCCAATGAAGAGATTTTAAAATGGGCTCCGAGGAGGGTCTGGGTGGACGTTTGCAAATTAGGCGTGCAGCAGTGTTTTGAACCACCAAATGCTTTGATGATAGTGCAAATATCAAAAATGGGGAGAGAATGGACCACTTGTCCTGTATAACCAGGGTCTTAGTTAACCTGGGAGACCATTGTTTTAAAAAAAAAACTCATATACATACACAGACGATAGGCGGTATATGTTGATTCTCCGCCTCAGTGTACCCTAACAGCATGATCATAGGGTCTTTTCCTTTGTCATCATGCTGACCTCCGCATGGAGGAAGACCAACTGGTTTGTCAGTAGTGGCCAGCAATAAAAAGAGGGTGTGCTCGTGCTCGGATGTGTGAAGTAAAATTCCCTACGTCGCTTCTCGTGTGTATTTTATTCATGAAATTTTGAT
Source organism: Lissotriton vulgaris (assembly GCF_964263255.1). Classification (NCBI taxonomy): domain Eukaryota; kingdom Metazoa; phylum Chordata; class Amphibia; order Caudata; family Salamandridae; genus Lissotriton; species Lissotriton vulgaris. Next base: position 1,335,694,537 of record NC_141685.1, read on the forward strand.
GTGGGAAATTTAAAAACACAGTTGTGTGTGTGTATAGACCCAGTTACTGGTCTATCGCACTGGTGTTGGTCAACATGTTTCAGCCTCATGGGACCTCTAGAGGCTTTCGTCAGGACCGGAAAATCTCTAAGAGCACATTCTTGCTCTCATTATAGGAGGGGGTGTACTCACCACCCTTGGCTTCTGAGGTCAGATCTGTAGTATCTGTACCTGAAAGGAAAAGTATTAACAAAATCACATACTTGTTACACAGTTGTTAGAAAAATCAGTTTTTCTGTGCTGTGACAGTAACATGTTGAGGCTATCTCTATGATTCCATATTGAGGCAGAGACAGCCAGGTGTCCATTTGGCGCATCAGCTAAAGTGCGACTAGAGAGAGTTCATGGGGAAAACAAAGGCGAGTACTTTAGTAACATGTCAAACGGACATGTGAATAGTGTATGCTCAAAGTCCCCTGCCGTCTGTTTCTTGCTTAGTCTATGCAGAGAAAAGAGATTCCACTTTCTAGAGAAGGCTTTTCTAAATGATCAGAAGCAGAAAAGTCTCCTAAACACACCTGTGAGGGCCTAGAGTGGAGGATCATATAGAGGAACGTCACCACAAGCATCCTTCTCTGGACCAGCCAGGATATAGTTCTCCTAAATCTGTCCAAAAAAGGAACAGCCCAGGAATACGTTTCTCAAATGCTTACTCGTTAAAGCAATTTCTTTGCTCTCTCATTCATCCCCATACTCCATTCCTACCCAGGTTTCACCTACTGTTGTTATGGTGGCCCTCCATGAAAGCCCCACTAGAGTGCACAGTTCATCCCTTGATGATCTGCAAGACTATCCAGAAACTAAACTATCCAGGCCTTTTATCCCCAGTCCCCTGAGCTCCTGGAACCTATGAGGAACACTTACCTAACTTTTTTGGATGAAACCAGTAAGAACACTGAGAATTGTAGTATGCTTCTTCTGATTCAAAGTTCCTAAAAAGGAATCCTGTACCCAAGTCACACTGATTGGCTTCTCGTATTAAGTCTGAAGGAAAACTGGAAAGAGCTTTCATACAGTTGGCAGGGATAATCACAATTTGATGAGACTTGCTACTGCGAGTAATGGAGAAGTCATAAAGGGAACTGTCTTTTGCAGGACAGCCATGTGCATTACTTCACGTGCATTTGGCTCCTGGGATTATTTTGCGGTATATTTTTCTCAATACCAAATTGCCTGTGTACCCATCTCCTGTTCCCTCTCTAATGCTGAGTTAGTATGGAAATCTCCCGCTCCTTGAGAGCAAGAAATTCCCAGGACAAAGGAGTACAATAAAGTTGCCTTATTTTTGTCTCTTCTGATCTGCTGATTTGTTTTCCATTACAAGTATGTTCCTGTCGAGGCTTCATCCAGAGGCCTAATAACACACAGATTTGCCTTGCTTGTTATGGAGGGAACTGGTGAGGAGGTGCAAGGAATGGGAAAACTCCTGCATTTTACATACACATGTGTATTAATTATTGCAATGTCTGATCTCTTTACAAGGTGGCATGGATATCTACACATTTATAATAAGAAAGAGCCTATGCAGCATGGGTCACCATCAAAGTAACTTTATCTTGTAGACAACTCAGCGGTCCTATTCCACTTTATACAATGTAGGCTGTGTTTTCCTTTGCCAGTACTCCATGCTGTGCTTGTTTGGATGTGGGGTGTAAAATTATTTTGAGGGAATTCTATACTGGGTTCTGAGTGTAGTCTTTATGAAGGCTTATCTGTGTTTTATAGCCCCCTCAAGATTTTCTACCATGCTTCAGGAACCTGCAGTCTCTGTAAATAATTTATAGTGTTGCTTATAGCTGTATTACTTATAGTATTCCGTCTAAGGATCAATAGAACACAAAGTTTGAAGGTGTTGCTTTAGTTTATTTATTTATTTATTTATTTATTTATAACGTTTTATAGAGCACGAACAAGATCCCAAGGGATATCAGAGAGCTTTGCAATAGAATGGAAGGAAGGACATAAATACTCAAATGTCATCAAGTAGGGGTAAGAAAGACAGAAAAGCAGGATTAATCGCAGATTCCAGGACAATTGCACCATGGAGTGTAATACAATAAAATCGGTATGAATGGGCAATGACGGGGGTCACAGTAAGCGATAACGAGGAGCAGTAACAAAAGATGGTACAATGGATGTAGGAAAAAAGTGTCTTCGAGCAGATTAGCCTAGCCCAATTAGGGTAAGAATGTATTCATAAGGAATCTTTTGGTTCCAATTTGAGCGCTGTAGTTGAGGAGATTCTGCGTACTTCTGGTAGAAGAGAGTTCCATATCTTTGGGGCAGCGCCAGAAAAGGCTCTTTGACAATTTCTCTTTTTGCTAAGTATGAGTGGTTTCAGGAGGAAAGTAATGGCGCTTCTTGAGGCTCTTGAACCACAAGATAGCTCAAGTTTTTGCACAAGGTACCTGGGAGTATTGAAGTGAAGAACTTTGTGCGCCAGAACAGCTTTCTTTAACTGAATTTGTGCTTAGTAGGGCAACCATTTAAGAGATTTTAGGACTGGGGATATGTGCTCATCGTTTGGTGCCTGTAACCAGTCTAGCCGCTGTGTTCAGTGATCCCCTTAGTTGAGCCAAGGTGTATTTAGGAAGTCCACAGAGGGTAGCACTGCCATAGTCCAGCCTCGTCAAGACCAGCGCTTGGACCACTTGCTTGAAATAATTTTGTGTAAGGAAAGGTTTGATATTTCTGAGTGCCTTCATGAAGTGGTTTGTTCCCTTACACACATTGCTGATATGATTGTTCATATTTAGGTGCTTGTCCATGGTGACTCCTAGCGATTTGGCTGAGTCTATTGTGAGAGGAGTGCAGTTGAAGGCAGTGAGGTGACTCAGCCACAAGTCTAGCTGAGGGATGTGATTGGGAGGGGAGTTGAGCAGGAATTCTGTTTTGGAGGTGTTGATCAGGAGATTGTTCTCAGTTAACCAGTTTTGGGTAGATGTTAGGGTAGTGTTGAGTGAGATGATGTTTTCTGGGGACGAGATTTTCAAATAGAGTTGTGTATTGTCCGCATACATATGGAAGAGAATGTTAGTGGAGTTTAAAGAGTTAGCTAAAGGTTTCAAGAGCAGGTTGAAGAGGATAGGAGATAGTGCGGACCCTTAGGGAACCCACATGAGAACTGGAGAGGGCTGGGAGAGAGAGTGATTTGCCTTGACTCTTTGAGATCTGTGGCGAAGGAAGGACGAGAACCATTGTAGCACCTGGCTAGAGAAGCCCATCCTATTTTTCAAAATGGCAAGGAGGTTGTCATGATTAACCATGTTGAATGCGGGGGAAAGGCCGAGGAGGATCAGGAAGCAGGCTTTGTTTTGGTCAAGCATTTTTAAGATGTCGTCCAGGACGTGAGTAAACACCGTTTCGGTGCTGTGCCCCTTTCGAAAGCCGGATTGATGCTGGTCAAGGAGTTGGTAAATCTCTATGTGAGCACAAAGTTGAGATTGTATGTATTTTTCTATAGGTTTCGCTAGGGTGGGGATGTTGGAGATAGGGCAGAAATTATTGAGATCAGCTTTGTCTGCTTTCGTTTTTTTTATAAAAGGAGATACCTGGGCTGCTTTTATGCAATCCGGGATCGTGCCTTGTGAAAGAGAAGCGTTTACTTCTCTTTCACAAGAGAAGTAAACTTAAAAATGTTTTTGCAAATGTCTTACCAATGTATTAGCTGAGGGCTGCTTATGTGGTGGGGCCATATTCGCTTTTTAGAGTACCTGTTACAACTCTAGCTTAATGAGCAGTGGAAACGCGAAAAAGAAGTATCTGATGTGACAAATATGGTGTTAAACTAAAATGTTCAAAGGTTTTATTTACATCATATTTATTTTCTATGTTGTAGTTTAATCTCTTTTTTTTACCCATCAACAACAGCTGTGCGCTTTACTAATGATGCCTTCGCAAATATTAACAGACAGTTGGTTAAGTCTTTCAAACCGTACCATTTTATTATGTTACTTATTTAACTTCTTGTTTCTTCTAGGCTGTGTTGCACGGTTTAAGGTCTGCCAGGTCAGCGTTGATGATGGTATTGGAAAGAAATGGTGGACCCTGCGAAAGACCTGCTTTCTTATTGTGGAGCACAATTGGTTTGAAACATTCATCATCTTCATGATTCTCCTTAGTAGTGGTGCCCTGGTAAGAAATGATTTTGGTACTTGTTTTTATGTATTTGTTTCACTCTACATTCTAAACCTCGGTGCTAAATTCCATAATACACCTGAAGACCATACATTGACCTTCAGGCTCCAAGCTTAGTTCCTCACTTTCATACTCCCTACTAAAGCGAGACGTGTTTTCTCATTCTTACTGACAGCTCTCCAGCACCTCCAGACATAAACAGATCATCTTAGTCTTTGTGAAATCCCTCCCAACTTGGCTCACTGCTTAAGAATCCTCTCCTTTCCTTGCATCTTCTTGTTGTGCTGTGTGTGACTCCTGGTATCTTGAGGTCATTAAGGTGGCCTGAAAAATCTTGCAAAACTATCATAATTTTGTGTATTATCCTTTAAGATGTAAAGCTTGGTAGACCAGTGAGGAAACCATATCAAACAGTTACTTGGCACTCCTAATTCCAAATATACCAGACAAATAGTATTTGCAAACTCTTTCCACAAGTTTTGGTGTTTGTTTAGCATTTGAGTTCCTAAGGTCAGGAATATGAACGTTTCTCCCAAGTATCTGAGTTACACGAGTGTACACTTGTCCTTTCGTTTACATATGTCTTAAATTTGCGTTCATTAGGACTAGAAAATCTTAGAGCTTTCATGTCTTGCAGATTTTGTCCCTGAAGACATTTGGAAGCTACTTAGGGTCTGAATGCTTGAACTAGAACTATTGTACCTTTTTTACTTAAGGTTTTACTTCATGGCTCAGAAAATAACACAATGAATCACACAACATAGTGAATCTGATGTGATTGAACATGAATTTTCAATCCATTATTTATAAAGTTGTGTGTCAACCAAACCTTTTTTTTGCAGGCCTTTGAAGATATTTATATAGAACAACGAAAGACTATCCGAACAATGCTCGAATACTTGGACAAGGTTTTCACCTACATTTTCATCTTGGAAATGTTGTTGAAATGGCTCGCCTACGGATTTGTAAAGTTCTTCACCAACGCCTGGTGCTGGCTGGACTTCCTCATTGTTGCTGTACGTATTCACATTCCTAGCTTCAAAGTTGTGCAAGTAATGCTACCTTTTAAAGGGCGATGATGGTTCAAGATTCATTCAGATTTTTGTGTTAATACCATGTTGAGTATGACCCTTTCCCCATGTCCCAAAACAACTATTATTCAGTACCTCATGGATGGTAATGATAAGCCTCAGCCACTTAGGTGGCATGCACTGCACTTTACAGTTTCTGGTGACACTATCTGTTTGAGTCGGCTTTCAGATGCCATGTTCCAATAGCCATTTATTTGATCCTTAGCAGAGTCTCTTGTTTGACTTCAGCTCCTAAAAACTGTAGTTTGCTTGCCCTCTCATTTCTGGCATAAACTGGTCTGTGCACCAACTAATGATAGCGGCTTCCATTACAACAGTCATGTCTCAAAGTGTCAGCACAAACCAAACATAAGAAAGTAAGAATTTGGAAGCTAGAAACAATTACCAAAAAGGGAACTGCATTTTCCAAATAGTTTGATAATGATCCCAGTGCATAATCGTCCTTTAGCCTTATTATAAGTTAGGGCAAGCTCATCATTGATGTAGTGAACTTTGAACTTGCAACTCGGGCATGTCAGTAATAGTACCACCAGCCATATAGTACTCCAAAAATCAAGTAAGTGCACCTAGCAAAAATATTAGGAATAGCACTCACAGAGGAATCTCTTACCCGCTTTCAATGGCTTGATACCACAACTTACAGCGTGCCTCTATTGGAATTTGTTTTCTGAAAATCTTGATGATATTGATCTATCCTTGAATTTATCTCCCAAGTGCAACATAAATACCCCAGTTGTTCACTTAAAATGTTTCTCTTACTCACCCACCACTATAAATATCAGTGTTCCAACTTTCAAATATAATCACCCTTCGAAATCTTATCTGAAGGCCTTGTAGTAAAGCCATTTCAGTACCTTTATTATGCCTCCCACTGTTTAAACTATTACAATACCCTGTGTCATGTCATTGCTATTAGCAGAGTTTGCATTTCAGTAGAGGATGTTTCTCCATTATTGGACCTTTCATATGTGATTTGCTTGATTTGAATTATTCTCCATCATCATACTGGAATCCCTTTGTAGTCTGTGTTTACATTAGAATCTACATTCACACTTAATTAACATTGTAAAACCCACATACTACTCATAGTTTCTCCATCTCATTAGGTGACCAACACTTGTGCCAGTGGGGTTCAAAGACAGTGCTCTGAAGTTCAACAGATTCTTCTCCTGCATGCCCAACTCTAAGTGACTGCTGTGAAGTTATGATCTTAGATTGTTTTGATTTGACATTTTAAGCAATATTTAACTTCCTGTCCATTTTGTCAACCTCTTGTCAAACAAGAAGGGAACAGTGCGAACTTTTCACCTTTTCTGTTGACTGGAGTTTGTGCCACGGAAGTATATACATAATATGACAAATCAAAACATCTTCAAAGTTTTTAGTTGCTGTGGGAATGTATGACCCATAAACTTTGTTCACTTATTTCCTTCACCCTGGACGTGGCTTTTTCTGCAAACAAAGCCCAAAGACTGGAAGACACGCCTAACCCTGGGACTTTTAAAAGAAAAATATACTGTTTTTAGTTGGTCCTTCTAAAAGTGTGTTTCTCTATACTGAATAAAAATGCCTTTTAAAGAAGCTCACTGGCTGACTGGTTGGTTGCAAAACCAGTTTTAAGTGTTGACTTTTCAATCATTATCTGTCACTGCATCAGTTGTGACTTTAATTGGCTGTCTCTTTCCATTAGCTCCTAAGTCTGCAGCCACAGCTCAGCACTGACCTTCCCCATTCTCCTGTTTTCTTCTCCTCATTGTCAGTTGTCCTGCTTCTCAATCACTGTTTCTGCTGGATACTTTTAGGTGTAGATTTCTCTCTTCTTGGGAATCCCAAGGGGTAGACTAGATCCTGGAGCTTCTGACATAGCTTTACCCCGCCAATTGGTGCCACTGGCTCCATTTCAACACCAGAAGGGGAGCTGTCATGGCATCACTGGACCATTAAATCCTGGAGCCCTGATATCAGTTGAGTTCTCTCTGCACTTTTCAACACAGGTGAGGAGCTTTTCTCCTCTGTTTTGCTGTGATATTTTCTCTCCAAAAATCTTGTCTTATGAATAATGAAGTGCGTTTGGAACCTATCTGCCATCAAATAATTCAAGGTTTAAGCCCTGTTGCAGGTGCAACATTCAAATGTCGATCACAGACCCGTATAACGATGGTGTGTGGTTTCAAGAAATGACTCTAACCCTTGCAACCTTTATCTGTGGGATGAACCCAAAAGTGATCAGTGAGGATTCAAAACTCTTTATGGCCCGTGCCAGTGAAGATCGTTATGGTCAGCTGACAGTGAGAAGAGTAGCGAGACATGTAGCCAGATTTTAACCAGTGCCAAGTGCTCCAGGGAGAAGAGTAAATAACATAAAAACAAGAAGAAGCATTTTGAATTCTCCCAGGAGGTGGTTGAGGTCAAACAGTAAGTCGCCACCTCGATTTTGAAACCTGCCTCTTTTTTTACTTCACAGCCAAAATTAATGGTGATGGTTCCTCCTCATGACACTGAGGTGCTGCTTCCGCCACTCGTGTTGTTGACAGTACTGACTCTGGGCTACCCTGAGTTCCTGGCACTGGGTGCTGACCCACTTGTTCATCCCCGCAATGAGGGAACTGTTCAAATGGGCACGGTCCCCTCTGGAACACTGTTAGACCCCAAGGGACTGTACGTAGCTCTGCTCGGGGTCGCCAGAAGGGTCTCCTTCAGAACTGAATATCCATTTGGCTCCTTTGGATCCTTTTCCAACACTTTATGATGTTATTCCGACCCAGTGGTCCTCATCAGTTCCTCCTGCCCCACCACATCCCCTTCCTTAGGAAGTTGTTCTGGGCCCAGATAAGAAGTTGTCATAATGGATGGAGGCCTAGCGTGTATTGGAGGAAGAGAAATGTAGGGAGGATCTTGTTGGTGCACACCAATAATGCTAGCACACCGTAAACAATAATTTTGGACAGGAGGGAGCTTGTCCTTCCCATCCCCACAACTGAGAATGCATACCACCTAGCCTTTCAGAATGCAAGTGGGCTAGATACATCAGCGGACACTGCTATAGACTTACCTCCAGGACCGAGAAGGGTTGTTCGTAGAAAAACAATGAAGGTGCTCAAGCTGCCCCTGCCTTCTGGCATGTTCAAGCCAAATATTCTTATTGAGGTTGGTCAGTGTGCAACTACTTCTACAGAGCAGTGTTGTCCGTTAATGAAGCCCATTTGGAATTTATGAAAGAGGTCTGGGAGAAACCAACAGGCTGGCAGTGGGGTATCTGGCCACTCTTCTTTCTTTGTCTGCATCCATCCCCAGAGTTTCTTGTTGGTCAAGATTTGTCGATCACCATATCCAATCTAGAATCTTTCCCTATCCATCTACCTGAAAGGGAATTCAAGAACTTACAAGGACAGGACAGGAAGATATTTTCTGAAGGGAGATTGGCATTACTATCCCTCAATGCCACTCTTTGTCATAGCTGCTAAACCCATTCTTTATGGTAAATGGCAGCTATGGTGGTGCCATGACCTCACTGACTGTCTTTAGGTTCATCAAGTGCAGATTGGCTATGAGGGTCAGGACACTTGCATGCATATTGTCAGAGCGGATCTTGATACTGCAGACTCTGTAGGCCGAGATATTAAGTCCTCCAGGGCCCTAAGCCATCAAGCCAAATTGCACTCTATATGTTTTTTGACTGATGTCCAGTCCACACTCTTGGACATTCTGTTTGGTTAGCACCTCTTTGGAGAAAAGTCAAATGCTGTATTAGAGCGCTTAAAGATTGGAAGATCTACAGCCAAGTCACTGGAACTGCACTCTTCGTCTATATATTTTCATCCATTTTGGAAGTTCAGAGGCTTCTTGAAAGGGTACCAGAGCAAAACACCAACCTACCCATACAAGCTAACAGAAAAACCCCTTTGTGCGGCAGTGCAAGCACAATGAAGGGGCTGCCAGAACCAGCCCTCCTCCTCCTCCCCCCCACCAGCTCCACCAAGGAAGTCGCTGTAGTTTGTCTGGTGAGGAGTAAATGCGCGCCCAGTGGGACAATGGGTTTCCTTTTTTCAGTAGGCCAGAAGGTCATAACTTGAGACCAATGAGTTCTTCAAATTGTAAAAAGGGGTCTAATCTACCCTCCTACCAGCAACTCACATATTGCTTCCCACCAGTCCCTTCAGTCAGAGGACCACCTGCAAATACTGCAGCAAGAAGTGGCAGCCCTACTGGAGAAAGAAATATTGGAGTTGGTGTCAGAGCAGGAAATTGGCCAGGGATGCTACTCTTGGTACTTCCTGGCTCCCAGGAAGGACATGGGGCCTTCACCCAAACCAAGTGATCATGCTCCTGATGTTCTTACCTACACTAAGAGAAGTTCAAGATGCTGAACCTGGCTCAGGTTCTTTTGGCACTGGAAGGTGAAGACTAGATGGTGTATCTCAACTTGCAGGGTGTGTTTCCACATGCACATCTGGTTGTCGAAAAAGGTTGCTGCATTTTTTGGAAGGGTACAGCTCGTGGTCCTCCGGTTTGAGTTGACAATGGAGTTCACAAATGTGAAGGCAGTAGTTGTAGCCCATCTCAGGAGGTCAGAAATCCCAGTATTCCTCTACCTCGAGGAATGGCTGGTTAAATCCTGCTCCCCACAGGTGGTGTTGTATTACCTGCAGTTAACCACATACCTGCAGTTCAACTTGGGATTTTTCATCAAAGTGCCCAAGTGAATTCAATTCAAAAAGTCTTTATTTCGATAAAAATCATAAAAGACACAATAACAGGGCAATTTACATTTATAGCTGTTTAAAAAAAAAAAAAAAAATCCAGTAGCAAATAGAGCATCCACAAAGTAGTAAGACGTTAAACAAAGTCAATCTCCATCATTAAAATATAAATAATTAATTAATAAAATAGTATTGGATTTTATAACCACTTTATAATAAATACAGCTTTTCAAATTATTTAAAAAAAACACAAGAATGATTCCAGGTCTGCATTTCTAGGAAACAGTAAAGTGACAAGTGCAAGTTAATGTAGTTAAGTAAATCACACAGCATATCAATATATGCAGAGACCTTGAACTCGTGTGATCCACATCCAGTAGAGAAATTTTGCAACGGCTACCACCACAGGCTGTGAGTTGTTTGTTTTTAAAATCCTCAGTGCCTCACACCTGTTTGTATACCTAGCTGGAGGCAAATCGGTCTCTACCATGTCCTTCTTGGGACTTTATATTCGGGGCAGATAAATAATATGTGGCCGATACTTTCCCTTTCAGAAGGACAGAAAGGACAAGTGGCACCAGAACCACTGCGCCATTTAGCGGTATAGCTGTTAATGGGTAAAGTACCGATCCTGAACTGATGGTATCTTTTCCTGTCTCCGGGAACAGTTATATAGTCCAAATAGCCCTCTAAGGCTGCTGTATGCGTGATGTCCAGAAAAGCAGCGGTCAGAGAGGGGCCACTATAGCGACCAAACCTTTTCCGGGCTACAGACCCAAGTCTCTCTTAGAACCTTGTCAGCATCACTCATTCATACAGGCAGATACTTGATATTACAATGATCCTAGCATGCCTTCCTGTACAGGATCCTGGACACTTGGGATAGGGTTTTGATGTTTCAGGTGGCAGTTTGCATATCATTCCTCACAGTCGTGTGACTGCTGGGCATGTTGGATCCTTGCATCCTTATGGTCATACAAGCAAACTGGCACATCAGGGCCCTCCAGGATGCCTCCTCAGGCAGTGGTTTCAACACCAGTGATATCTAGCAGATTTGATCTTGATCTCCAGGGATTCTGCAGTGGACTTGTGATCGACTGAGGAGAATCTTCCTCAAGGGACGTCCCCTTTGGCATGCCCAATGGGATTTGAACTTGGTATTGACTTTGTTCATGGGTGTTCATTTTGAGTCCCTTCACAGTTGCCTATTATGTTTACTGACCCTCAAGACTTTTTTCTGGTTGCTGTTTTTAGTGCAAGACATGTCACTGAGTTGCAGACACTTATCACTCTGCTATTGTTCACATGCTTGTTCCCAAGCATGTTTGTCCTAGAACTAAAGCTGCTTTCCACCCCAAGGTGGTGACTCCCTTCCATCTTGGAAAATCTATCACTCAACACACCTTTTACCCTCCATCCTATTCAAACAAAGAGAAGAGTTGTCTGCATCGCCTCGTCCCCAGATGATCAGTTAGTTATCTGGACTGCACATAGTAAATCAGGTCTGACGGTCAGTTCTTCATAGGGTACAAGGGAGAGCAAAATGTTCTACGCCCTCGCAAAGGAGTTGCCGAAGGGTATTTAAGCACATTCCAACAGATCTTTTCTCCTCAGCCTTGGCCAGAGTTGTTCCTGTGGTTGAAATATGCAGAGCGGGGACATAGGCGTCTCATCATACCTTCACCAAGCACTACTGCTTGGACTCAGGAGTGAGAAAGGATTGGCATTTAATTTGCTCAGTATTTTATAGGTTTTCCTCATCTGACATTTCTGCCAGAGCCTCTGCTGGGTGGAGGTACTGTTTTGAAATCAGTGACATAGCTCTGGGGTGGGTGTTAAATGGTTCCAGTGCCATCACCGCTACTCTACTTTATAGACAAGATGAAGCTGGTGCCCCCTACTAGTGCAGGAGAGCTGCGTCAGAAGTTTCGAGATCCACTGCAGTACCTGGGACATTCAAGAGGTGAGGCATCTGCAAATGGGCAGAGTATTCACCAGAAGGTTCTTTACTAAAGTTAAGTAACTTTTTCTTCCTCTCTCTTTGACAGTGACTCCGTTGGTGATCCATTTGTCAGCTGCCAAATTTTGGAGTCTTCTGTCATAGCCACTTCACTAACAACATCCACTATCCCTTTTACAGGCACTATTAGTCTCATTGTCATCATTCTTAAGCTTCCAGACTGTGGCAATGCTACTGTTCTAGATAGGAAGGGGAGGATGGCGATCAAGAAGTAGATGCTTAGAAGCAGGATGTACAGCATGTTGAAGCTTTCTTCAACAAGGTTGAAGGATCTTAAGGAGGACGAGCATGCCACTAGGCTTCTAGTTTTACACATTTAATATGTGCAACTTTAATGGGAAGAGGAATTCTACCAAATTCATAGCATATGAATGGACAATTCCTTAGAGCCAACTCTATTGCTCATCATAGGTATGAAAGACAATATAACCGTCCCCACTTATCGATGTTCAGCTTCCACTAGACCCATAAACTTCCCTCCAATGTATAGTTGAAAAGAACAATCTGCGGTTTCCTGCTTCAAACCTTCTCCATCAGGCACAGTTCACCTGCTTCATGGCTGCATCTGCCCTTGTCTTAATTTATTTCTCAGCAGAAACCACAACCTGTGCTGCATCGCCCTCCAGTTACTTCCAAGCCAGCAGCTGGAGCATACAGAAAATGAGATCATACATATTCTCCACCGGATGACACATTAACTCAGCCTGAAAAACTATAAACTGAAAAACTATGCTTTCTTTTTTTTTTTTTTTTTTTTTTTAAAGGCTATCTCTTTAGGATCACTGTGAGGGGAAGGTCTGACACAAATGAAAAACTCCTATTCAGCTATCCTTTCAAGGCTAGAGAAGAATATAAGGCTTGACACACCCCCTGCCTACCTTATCAAGTGGAGACAGATAATGTCAGTTGTAAGCAATCATGATTCAAGAAATCAGTCTTCTTTGTACACTGCCATACCAGATAAAGATGATCTCAAAGGATCTCTATGGGCAAGAGAGGTAACCAGATGGCTGCTACCTCTAACAAAATGCCTAACCTCTAACAAAATGCCTAAGGTGTTAGCAATCTTGACAAACTATGACAAGCAAGTTAGGCATGAAATCTCCAGTTTTATGAAGAAACCACCAGAGAACAAAATGTAGACAAAAGCTATTTTGATGAAGGGCTCTTAATCACTCCACGCGCTCCTTTTTTTTCAGCATGGAAGATAACCTCCTAGCATCCATCGACTTGAAGGATTCGTACTTTCAATCCACTTGTCCCTCTAAAAGTACCTAATCTTCATGTTCATGTCAACAATTCCAGTTCCAGGCACTACCCTCGCTCTCAAGTCTGACCCTAGGATATTGAGCAGGTACATCAAACCAATTCCAGTTTACCCAAATAGGCAGGATCTGATGGGTAACCTGTATCTTAATGATTAGCTTATTGTGGCAACCTCCCTGCCAGGGTGCACTAGGTAGTGCAAGCCACTATACTCCTAGTATCAAAGTTGGATCTTGCTCTCAACATCAGGAGGTCTATTTTGCATCGTTTAAAAGACATAAGCTTTATAGGCTCTAGGAATGCTAAATTTGAAGTGTACCCTTTCACAGAGAGAGAGAATGAACCCATATTTCTGGGTTCTCAGATGTGTTCCTAAGAACAGTTACTGTCAGAAAGCTCAAAACAGCTTGGGCGGTAGGCCTTCCCACATTTTGCTTCACCTACAATGCTGCCTCCACATGAGGCCTATCACAAAGAAACTAAGCATGCTGTAGTAGCAAGCCAGTGGGGACTTGTATTATCTCACCATGGCCACTCTGCATTTGTGGAAAGAACTCCAGTGGTGGCTGAAGAGTGAACAGATATTTAGAGGCCATGCACTATTTCTTTCCACTCCTCAAGCCTTCTGACAATGGAAGCTTACCTATCAATGTAGGAAATTAACCTGCAGAACATGCATAGATGAAAAACTCTCATGCAGTGGCTTGCATGAATGACAGGATGACCACGTACACTAAAGCATCCAGCAAATTGGAGGAACAAGGTCTATTCTGTTGTCTTTGAAAGCAATTCACCTTTGGCACCGGCTTTGGAGATTGAATTTCAGCTTAGGGTGCACCGTGACCAAAAACAGCTGCACGAATGTGCTGAGCAGGTAGGAGACCTGCTAAACAAATAGGTAAACCACTGTCCCTCACATTTCAGAGCTGGGAACTCCATATTAGGAACTGTTTGCTCCGGACCAGAACACAGAAGTGTCCTTTGTTCACCAACGTATTATCATGTTTGTGTTCTAAGGTGGGGAGTTTTCAATTAGCTGGTTTAGCAAGTTTCTTTGTCTTTCCTCTAATTCTGCTCATCCTCATGGTATTGTGCAAAATGAAGAGGAACTACAGTAGTGGTCATAATGAGACTGCACTGGTTTTCGGAAAATGTTGACACAGACACCAAACCTGTGCAAATCAGACCATTTTCTGTTATCACTTAACAAAGGACAGGTTCTTCATAACAGCCTGCTATTTGCACTATCCAGCTTGGCTGCTCGGTACATAAAAGTTCAACTTGGTAGACCTCTTGACAATTGTAACAGGTACTACAGGCAGATTGCAAACCTTCCATTTGGAGGACTTGGGTAATGAAAAGGAGGTGTTTTTCTGTTTGGCCCTAAGACTGATGTCCAATATAATGTTGGCACATTTCAACTACTTCCTTTGGGACTCCAATCAACATTGGGCCTAGAAAATTGCTCTCTTACTGGCTATCTGCTCTGTTAGGTAAATAGGTGACATGCAGGTTTTTCAGTTGGTCTATAGCTAAAATCTACTGTCTGGTTCACTTCTATTTTCAAATAGTATTTTTTGCTGTCATGCTTACTAATTCAGCAACGAGTGCTGAAACCTACGTTTATTGCAATGCTTTCCCCTCTGTAATTGTGTAGGCATAAATGCCTCTATGTAAAGCTGTACCATTATTTAATTACAGGACGTACGCTAATAACAAATTTGTGTGGTCTTGTTTCCTGTCCTTATTTTTGAAAAATTGTATGTTCTACTAAAAAAAAATCAAAACGAGCATTATTCGATTTTAGGCATATAAAATCATAAAACCAGACAGTTTAAAACATTTCATCTTACTTCTAAAATGTACATAGGTAAACATAAATAAATAAATACACAATCCATAAAAACAGTTAATTAAGGTATAACTATCTCTGGTACATAAAAATACAGAATGTTTGACAACTATACAAATAATATTCCCTCAGAGGCCTAAACACTTATGAATTTCCTTGTTCTCAATATACTTTTTAGGAAACCCACCAATGCAATAATAATTTGCCAACATCTGTAAATGCATAAAAGCAGGGCGGCATTGTCTCCATCCTCCCTGTTTTAATAGGGGTACAATCCATCTTCGTCGTACATTTGCATAGTACTTACTGAATAACATTGCAGATGTTATCGCAAGGGCATGGGCATAATTCCCTTGACCAATTATTCATAACCGGATGACTAATCAGACGATGGAAAGTCCCAAATCTAAAGCGTGTTAACACATGCCTATCGTACCCCCCCAGACAACATAATAGGTATGGTTGGTTGTAAGTTATGGTGATCAATTGATGCTGGACCACGATGGGTTTATTTATTTCCAAAACCAGCCTGTTTTCTTCGAGAACGGTCATACAAACTTTTTTCAATTCCTTCCAATGTATAGAATTTAATACTTCAGGCCGGGAAAAATATTCTGGATGCCCAATGTCATGCATGAAATTTTTTACATATTTTAACCACATAATCTTGCTGGGATGAACTAGTTTCACTGCATTGGTTAAAATTTCCTTGTTTAGACCTGTACTGGTAGAGGTCCAAATTCTATGCCAGAGCAGCACTGGTTGTACCTTAATTAGATCTGAAATGTATGGTACTCCTAGCTCAATGTGGCAGTTAAAAACAGAGGTCCTAGCAGGGACTGCCAAAATTAAACTTAAAAACTTGTTTTCGACATATTGGATTGGGGCACAATTGTGGAACCCCACCATATTCCCGCCCTAAAGATTGCAATGCTCACGCATTTAGCCTGATAGATTTTCAATAACATTTTGTGTGGTCTTTGGCCCACTTTTTTAGTAAAATCATCAGGGCCGCAGTAGACCTCCTAAACAGAAGGCTCCTGGTCTTGATCGCCTGTGCCCAAGACCCAGTGCAGTTAAATACAACTCCCAGATATGTAAAGGTGTTAATAGGTTCTACCTTGCTCCCCCCAGCTTGAAAACTCCTATAACTTTGTTTCCCTCTCCCACAGGTCATTATAAAACTTTTGTTTGCATTCATTTTCAAACCCAAATTATCCATAAAACTAGTATAATAGATAAAGGCCCTCTCTAATCCAATCTGGGTGCGTGCCATGAGTACCGCATTGTTCGCGTAGAGAAGGGAGACAATCGGACGCTACTCAAATGGTTTACTTTTTCTTGTTTAACTAGCTTAACGTTTGTCAACAATCACATTGAGAAACTAAGATTATCATTTCAGGCAATTGGGATTAAACCTACCACAGTTTGTCCAATTACAGTAACATATAATGTGTTAATCATCTTAAAATTCCCCTCTGCTGCGGCATCTGTGGCTTAAAATTACTATGAGTAACTGTGTTATCCCAGAGCACTCAAGGGTTCATAGATGAATTGAAGTTGAACTAATATTTTAATCAGGTTGGCGCTGCATTCGTCGCACGTAGTCTAACCGTGCCTTATCCAAACCGTGTCCATGTGGTGGGTAGAAGAATCTAACCAACAGAATGTGCGCGCTGTAAACTTGAAACAAATGTTTCTTCACAAAGTTTCATTTATTAATTTCCAAAGATTGTTTGAAGTTTCAAAACAATTTTTTCAAGACTGTATTTCAGTATATCTTTGCAAACATAATAAAGTTCTTATGATGCAATTTTCAAATCCTGGTTGTCCATGTGTTGTATATATACCCAATGCATTTCGGGTCGACAGAATGGGGACCCTTCGTCAGGGGTCTGTAAGAGAAGTTAAACAGGACCAGTTCAAGACCTCCACATACAAATCTAGTGCTGTCAAGATATATACATAAAAGTGAGTTTGAGGACCTACATGCATACCGAAAAGGCGAACCGAATGAAAAGGAGTGCGTCAAAGAGAAAGAAACTCTACGTATGCTGGCTTAATGCTCGAAGAGTCATATGTGATTAGCAAACTAAAAGAAAACAGAACCAAGTGGTCGTGATACATGCAAATAAAATATAATATAACTGAAGTATCAGGGAAATTTCGCATGCCATGTTTATGGGTTCCCTTGGTTTTAGTACACAAATATAGACAAATGCCAAACAATCTCATAAAACAACTTACATCGGACCGGACACTGCCGCGTCTCATGCGTTTCAATGAATGATGAATGATCGGATAGAACATTCATGTTTTTTGTAATGAACTTTCATATTCATGCATTGACTAATGAGATGTCCTGAGCCCCGTTTTTCATCTCTTCATTTGTTGCTTGTAATGTTATATTTTACTTTACATTGTTTTGCAATTTCCAGCAGTACATGTCTTTACTAAGCATTTTAGTTGTTTCTCAAACCCTATTCTTGTGTCTTGCACTCGAGTTGACACGCACACATTGTTTACTTTTCCCTTCACGTAGTTCCATCACTCCGATCACGTGGTATCACCATGGTTCTATCGGGTTTCCACATTGGTTCCTCATACGCGTCACATGACCCTGCAACGTAGATAATATCCAATAACGTGTCCCGTTAGGTAATTCTTCTGCATTTTGAAACGCGTGAGTCGCGGCAGTGTCCGGTCCGATGTAAGTTGTTTTATGAGATTGTTTGGCACTTGTCTATATTTTTGTACTAAAACCACGGGAACCCATAAACATGGCATGCGAAATTTCCCTGATACTTCAGTTATATTATATTTTATTTGCATGTATCACGACCACTTGGTTCTGTTTTCTTTCGGTTTGCTAATCACATATGACTCTTCGAGCATTAAGCCAGCATACATAGAGTTTCTTTCTCTTTGACGCACTCCTTTTCATTCGGTTCGCCTTTTCGGTATGCATGTAGGTCCTCAAAATCACCTTTATGTATATATCTTGACAGCACTAGATTTTTATGTGGAGGTCTTGAACTGGTCCTGTTTAACTTCTCTTACAGATCCCTGACGAAGGTTCCCCATTCTGTCGACCCAAAATGCATTGGGTATATATACAACACATGGACAACCAGGACTTGAAAATTGCATCATAAGGACTTTATTATGTTTGCAAAGATATACTGAAATACAGACTTGAAAAAATTGTTTTGAAACTTCAAACAATCTTTGGAAATTAATAAATGAAACTTTGTGAAGAAACATTTGTTTCAAGTTTACAGCGCACACATTCTGTTGGTTAAAATTACTATGGCCATGTGCTATTTCTAATATTGAATCAGAAGGCCCTCACCTTTGCACTTATGGATTTTTTAAAATACTTTTTTTGTCAGCCTGTTTTCCCTTTAGAGCAGGATTTCGTCTCACATGTTGGTTTCCACTGGTGATGACGGCAGAGCGATTGCAGTCAATATATTGTAGTATATCCACATACAATAGCACAATAGGGTGTCTAAAACATTGTGCATGTTACGACCACTTGCCATCTTTCTATTACATCTGTTAATGTTATTAAGCAGAGAGCCCCGTCTTGTGATTTCTAGAAGTGAAAATCCTGTTGTCAGTATTTAACTTCAATTGTGTAACGCAGATTGGAAGATGGAATAGCGGTGGTCTGAGATGTAGGTACACAGACTGAATTCAATGGCTGTTACACATTACAACTGATTGGCTCAATTTATCATGTTGCCATTTTTGCGTCAGCAAGAGACTGTGAAAAGTTTACGGTTATCATATTTGTGAGTGGGTATTTGCGAACATGTTTATTAAGTTAGGTTTCATACATTGTTTTATTAGCATGATATGTTTATGGTTCATCCAAAGAAAATATACAGTGGTTACCTTAATTAGGCTAGTAAAAAATCTGTTTGCAAGGTTTGACATTTCCCCAGGGAAATGAATGAATTGAAATCTACCAGACAGTGTATGCACATAAAGTGATGTTATCAACTTACTTAAGGTTTAATTTGCTTTTTATGGGTAAATGTGTTTGTGTTTTTTTTAATAAGTATTTATGTTTTATTTTTTTCATGGCACCTGCTTGCCTTAGTCTTAGTGGCATGACCAAATAGTTAATGAAATAGTAATGGACTAGTAAAGTCAAAAGAAATATTGGTAATGTATGTATTTGGCATGCCTAAAATGTGACACTATTGAGGACAGTCCTCTCTTCGTGTTATCAAGTTGTTGTGGAATTCTGTCATGTTGGGATCCAAAACCATGTTTTTTAGCAAAATTCAAGAACCACTAGCTGGAGGCCTGTGATTGGGCTATCAAAGGATTTCCACCCGCCATTGTGAATATCCACTGATCTGCCTGCAAGTTATACTTTCTCTTGTGCTGAAAGCTTTTCTTAACATACGTTTCAATTGCATCACAATCTCTGGAATGTTTGTCAACACAATTTCGTTTTTTTATACAGTGCTTTGCATCTCTTTCATCATGTTGGACTTAGGGCAGAAATTGATGCTTCATTTCATACATGAATCCCCTTTTCTTGGTTGACGACAGCAACCAGTAGAATGTCACAAGCAGAAAGGCAGCTGCAGGTTCTCAAACCTGGGTCCAAAAAATGCTTAAAAGATATTTGATCAACTTGCTTATTTTGTCTTTCTATGATCAACCATGGAGAGCAATAGGAAGCTTGTCTCTGAAGTATGTTGTCTACTGGAAATGTTCTAAAAGGTCCAAGTAAGTTGTGAGTACCAGGAACATATTCATGTTTCTTGAGATATTCATCTCTTGGGCATCAGCAAACCCCTGTAGCCCCTGCCTATGCCTATTGCCTCTGTTATCCTGTCCAGCCTTTTAAATGCTTAGTTGTCTTAATTCTGGGTTGAAGTCAAATGTGACTGAATTTTGTCAATTTGCGGTACTTTTAAGTGCCCTATTCTGATCATTGTTTACCAGACTTTGCTGGCTATATGCTCCATTATTCTGTATTTTTAGTCTAGTTTGTCTGGTTTTGTAAATCTACAGAACAAGTGATTCCAAATCTTCTGAATTTTACAAGGCATTGCTTCCCGGACTTTGTTTCTTAACATTACTTGTCACTCTGATCGTTCAGGGTATAGTTGTAATGTATCTCTTCACACAGCTCCTTCGGTTTGTAATCTGGAAAAGACAACTAGGGAGCCACTTCCAATGTTACTGCCCAATTCACAGATGCATGAACGTCTTCACTGCCATGTCTAATTAGTAAAACCAGCGTTTAACCCTTTACTTATTTAGCACTTAAAAGGGTATATTTGTCATAACATGTATTTTCATATTTTGCTTCATATAAAACTTCTCTTGTTTCTAAGTCCTGTCAATAACAGGTGTTACTATTGCCCCATATAATGGTATTCCATTTACAGATTAAATAAGGATACCCAGCAAAATTCTCCTTTCTGAGATTTACACATGATGTCAGCAGCAATGGATTAACTCTCTGAGTCACCCTCGTGGTGAAAAAGTTCCTCACCTTTACGTTAGAGGCTGTGTGCCTTAAACTAACTACACACTCGTTCTGTTTTGCTTTTGCCAACACATATGTTTCATCTGCCTCTGTAATGCTTGAAAAAGAACATGTGGGTTTTCTACAGCTCTACCTGCCACATGTAAAGTATGGGACCAAGCTGTGCTCTTAAGCTAAAAACTAAAGTATGTCAGATCGCATCTTATACTACGCATGTCACCTATGTTCTGTAGATTCATACCAGTTTAAGACCTGCTGTGAACCAAAATAGAACCAGAATTTTCATTCACAAATCTAAATGGGCACAAGTGATCGGGGTGTAAATGTATAGTCTACAGGTACTCACGTTTGTTTATAGAACTCCAATTTTAAAAAATGTTAATGCTGAGTGATGCATTTTATAACAAATTGTAATGAATTAATTGTTCGTAAACATTTCTTACTTCAGCAAGTTAACATTGAAACACTCAAAGGTACATAATTGTAGTTAAGTCACTAACATGAAGTACTCTGAAGCACCGTTTGTGGATGTTCTCCTCCACTATATTTTTCTCAAGAATTAAACAATTTAAAGCAAATGTTAACTCATTCCATTCGATGATAGATCTTTTTTAGGTATAATTGTAAAATGGTACAACCGGGGTTTACTCAAAATAGCGTTTGTGGATGTAGCCAATATTTTGAAGCACAGTTTCCTTAGCAAATGAATTCAAAAGCATTAGGAAAAAGTCATGATTAATTGAAAGTTTGCATTCTCCATATACCAACAGTTTTCTTGTCAACCACCTAGTTCTTATACCCCTTACACAATAGAGGTATGACCCGCAACAATTGTTTGTTTGACATAAGCCCATTGTATTGATGAGCTGGAGAAACATTTTTGTGCAATAGACTAAAGTGTCTACCTAAACTGTTATTTCACAGATGAAATACTTCTTTTTTTAATCCTTCATCTTGAGAAGTAACGCATGTCACAGATTTTACTCTGGGTATTGAATAATACTGCCCATGCCCACAGAGTAATGTAGCAGAAGAAACAATGTCTTGTATGGATAGGTTGAAATTGAAAGTAAAACCTAACATAAAACTGTCCCAAAAGAAATAATCCCATTTGAGCTTGAGTACCTCGGCTGCCCCTCATTTCTGCAGCAGTCTAATGAAGCCCCCCACCCCCCCTCTAGCTACCACCCTCAAGACTTCCACCCATGCCAGACACAGTTGTTTATGGTCAGACACAGTCAAGAGATCAGTGATTCTTGCTAGCCACGCTGTAAGAAATAATGAAAGAGAATGGCGTTCTGCTGGTATCTTGAGGATAGGGGGGATAAGGTGCGGAGGCTGTTAAAAATCAACTGCTGTATTGGTTACTTTTTATCAAGTACATTTATTGGTGAGTGTTTCCTGCAGATGCAGACCCAATAGATCACATTTAACAGAAAACTAATGAATAATATATTCATCTGATTCGTCGCACCTTCTTTCTAGAAATGCTCTGACCTAATTTAAAAGGAATATGAGCCAATATTCTTTCAGTATCTAGATGTGTCTCTGTCCCGGCATTCAGTTTGTGACACTGAAATCAGTCTTCCCCATTGCCATTACTTCAACTGAAAGGGCTCTTTTTTCCAAATCTTTGATAACTGTCACAGGGATTTAGCTTTCTTTGGGATTCGTCCAAGGTTACAAGCTGCTTAGATACCCCTTCTTCTCAACTTTTTAGGACCTCCCGCTTGCTTCATCAGCAATAATAGCACAAATTAAAGGTCAGAATTTTCTATGGTCACATTGACTTCTAGACGGTAACAGTTTCTTGTTAGCCAATGAGGGATATTCCACCACCTGGGAAAGCCTGTTGTCTGTTAGTGCTGTGGCTGAAACATTAATGGCCATCTAAATCCAGAGGCAAACACACAATGAATTAAAGTCGAAGACGCGGCTTTAACGTGCAACTTCTTTTTTAAGGAAACTTGTACTCTGCCTACTAGAGCTATAAGGCAAAGTAAAACAAGGCTGCAGAATAGATGTTTTTTTTAATTCAAGCTGTCCTATGTAATTAAGTGTTTAACCATATTTTCGAGCATTGGTTGTCAACAAAATCACTAATAAGTTAAGCGTTCCGACATGCCTTAATGAATGATCCCCAGTTTTTCGCAGAGTGCCTTGTTTTCGTTGGAGCAGCTTCTGGACAAAACAGTGGATAGCGGATTGGCTTGTGTGCGTTTTTTGTTACACCCTCCTGTCATTTTGTAATTCATTTTGCTAAAAAATATGGTTATCATATCAGAATTCCTACTAATGTATTATTCAGTTGTTGGAGATAATGTGAGAGAATTCATGTTACAGGTAAGTGTCTTGTATAGTTATGTAATTACCAGGTTTAAATATGATGCAGTTTTGCCTTTCATATTTGATTTTTAAAACATCTGTTTATTTCTAATCGTCATACATCTGTCAAACCATGCTTTTATATTTATAATTATACTAACCCTGTCTTGCACAAAAAGAGAACAGGTTTATTGCATATAAGGGTGTGCTTAACAACTCTTTTTTTCACCAGCAAATATGTAGCCCTTTCTGTTTACCTTTTTTTTTTAAGCCAAGCAATGTCCAGCATCGTCAACAAGAGGAGAATGCTTTTGCTATGGAATATTTAGCTTGTTACAAGAGGTTAGAAACCATGCTTTTTAATGTAAGGTGAGCACTGAGAAACTGTGGTTTAATTGCTTATACTCCCAAGAAAGCCCTGTTCCATGATCTGTGACTGTACAAACACAGCCTTGATTATAGCTGCAGCCAGAAGTATGATCGTGTCTCCGCTGAAGAAGTTAATCGGAGGGGTCTGTACAGTGTGTATTCATCCATATTCTTTCTCACAGGTATCTTTAATGGGCTTAATTTAATGAGAGCTGCTTGGACCTGCAGACAGTAAAGGGTGAGGGTAAGGTTCTTGTCATCTGTTTGGGCTCCTCTTTCGGCAGACCCTCCCTTTTTTGTCTGTGTCTCTGCGTCTCTCTTACATATTGTTCCCCTTTGTTTTTTCTTGTGCTTCTCTCAACTGCATATTTCCTTCCAGGTTGATTCAGCCAAGTGTTGTGTGCCACTGGGGCCCTTAGGCTTGAAATCAGGCTGTGACATCTGTGCCAGGGCTCGATTCTAACACTCTGGAACCTTTCTTTTGCTTCTCTGTTTCCGTATAGGTCTCTATAGTCAGCCTTGTAGCTAATGCCCTGGGCTTCTCGGAACTAGGTGCCATTAAGTCCCTTAGGACACTAAGAGCTTTGAGACCCCTAAGAGCCTTGTCACGATTTGAAGGGATGAGGGTAAGATGCCATGTGCAGCTGATCCTTCTGCATGCCTATGGAACAGTTTAAGCATGCTAGAACTGATCAAACTGGATTGAAAGACAGAATCACGATGCAGCTGCTGACTTAATCTCTCCTCCTTGGTTTCTTTGTTTCTGTTTTAACTCCCTTGCCGTAAGAGAAAGGGAGATGCATTCAGCTGCCTCATCACATTGTTTTTGGCCCAAAACGACATGCCATTCGTTGACGTAAAACATTGGCTGTTCTCATTTGGCCTGGCTTGTACCTCTTGCATTTGAGAGGATTTCCCTGCTGTGATGTTTAGGGAGAATCACCAGGTGCTAAGAAGAAGAATGTAAACTGCAAGTTGATGAATGCTATTGGCCGAGTGGGTGAATTCTTAAAGTAGGGGAACACTTATCTTACAATTTGAAAAAAAATGGACACGGGTGGGCTTAAGTAAGGGGTCATTTAATATTTCAAAGCAAGAAAAATTGAATTTTTGAAATTTAAATTTCAAATCCCTTTGGATTAATTCCTCTTCTTGCACCTTGTTGTTCTCAGTCCAGTCCCCTAGTGACTGGTGGCCTTTTTTGATAGTGAAGTTTTCCTCTCTGATTTCTCCTTATTTCACCATGCTTTATGGTACCCTGTCCTGTCACTCTGAAATGACTGTTATTATTCTGTTATTTAAGTTGAATAGCCTAATCATTGAATGCCACTAATAAAAGGCATCCCGAGATTCAACCTCTACAATGTTAACTCAATTTGAATGCATGAGAACGCCTTCACTACCAGAAGCTCAATGCATTCCATGACATATGTACATATTGAGGACTGAAAGGGTCACCATTAGATTTATGTGCTTGCAATAAATTGTTGGCTTATTTTTAAAACACCCTTGTTTGTTATAATATGTAATGAATGTACACAATAGATTGATGCAGGGTATTCTTTTTTGTTAATAACATTTTCTCAGAAGGAATGATAGCAACCTATTGAATTACATCTTAGGAAAACTGAAACATGGCCTTATATAATTGTAAAATGACCCAAACGGTTTGCTAGGACCAATGATCAGGAAGAAATAGCTGAAAAGCTTGCATTTTTCAGTGGAATTAACTTAGCAAAAACAACTAACCGTAAATTAAGACACCATTCTGAACAAAGAGGTGAAGCAAACGCTAAAGAAAGGTCATTCTTGCGATTGAAAATTTCTGCAAGTTTTTAAATCCATATAATTATGAGTGATTAGAAGTTGAACACTACAGGGGAAGAAAGGTAAATTGTTGAAAATCGAAAAAATACTAGGAGAACGGCAAGGTTGTACGTTGAAGTCTGTGAAA
Source organism: Lissotriton vulgaris (assembly GCF_964263255.1). Lineage (NCBI taxonomy): Eukaryota > Metazoa > Chordata > Amphibia > Caudata > Salamandridae > Lissotriton > Lissotriton vulgaris. Next base: position 1,335,719,808 of record NC_141685.1, read on the forward strand.
GAACTCTAGAGGTTGAGAGTGATCATGGTTGCGATCTCCAGCCCTCGGTTTGCAGATGTTTGAACAAAAGAACAGTGAATACAGCTGCTCGTGGTGAGGTATTGTGGTACCCTCACTTGTAATGCTCTCTGATGTTCCCAAGCCCAGCTTTAGATCAGAGCTCTTAATATGATTGTCACTTGAGGCTTATTCTTTTATTTAGTTATCAGGAAAACATTTCTAGGAACCTGAACTATTTCAGTTTTTTTATTTAGCTGAAGTTTTCTTGGCTAATCTGGTGTGTGCTGTGAAGTTACTTGGATTAAATGATAGCATTGGGTCTTTCTGCCCCAAACCACACTCCTGTTCAAAAGTGGGGCCTTCATGAAGGTGAGGGCTGCTCTTTCACACCCGCTGATGTATGGATGTGTGACATGGTGGTCATGCTTAAACTGTATTACTAAAGTAGTTAAATACTTTGAGTGCTGAGGATGGTTATTGTCTTGTTCAGAAATAACTGAGTGTAGTTGAGCTGATGAGACTTCTCACTAAGTTGTTACCTGAGACACAATCTTGTATTGAGAGTATTTTTTTTATTGCAATTCTTTCTGATTGTTGAGTAGAAGAAGAGAATATCTGGATCACTTGTTATGGCATGCAGTACAGATTTTATCTGCCAGCTTGAATGTCCTCTTTCTTATTGATGTTACTTTGGATAATCCTCCCTTTGACCTTATTCCCACCCTTTGATCTGTGATGCCTTGCGGTCACTGTACTTTAAAGGTACCACAAAAGCATTGCTTGAATTAAAGGGTTTCTTGGTAAATAGGGACACATCAGAGGCTTCTTACTGACAGTCTGTCTGGCAGAGGCAAAAATGCTGCTTTAAACTTTGTCCACAAGAACTTTATATTTTTACCTTCAGAAATAGTTACCAGTTTGGGTTTGAGATATTAGTTGTGCATCTTTTCTTGCTTTTGTTTTTTTCTATCGCAAGGATTGTCTACAAATACTTGAACCCCAAAGGGTGTAGGAAAATGGTGAGAGGGGGCATCTAATCTGGTGCCTCTAACCCAATAGGAGGGTTGTGCTGGTTTCCCCCCTGCTGGTGTTTAACCTTAAACTTTAGCAGTTCTTGGGCGTCCTCTAAAGCGGTATATTTTAAAATCAAGAAATTTCTGCTGTAGCTTAAATTTCCACCAGAATCCATTAAGAGAGTTTTGTAACATCGTCCAAACTGCAGAACAATGCCTTTTTGAGATGTAAATCTTCCTTTACTAAAATCCTTGTCATGGGCCAGCACCTTGCATGACAAAAGTCACCAGTTACTGCTGGCCTGCATATCTCTAGCAACAGTGATAAGATACCCATTGGGTGAGGATGCTTCGGGATACTTCTGAATTATGCACTTTTAGTCATCCAGTTGCTAGAATCGGGAATGTAAACATCTTAAAGGTGCATCCAATCCTTTTTAAAAACTCCACTGTCACTCCGAAAACTAGATGTTATCCAATTTAAAATCAAGATCCTATCCAGGTGTCTCGACAGTATGATATATGTTCCAATTACTAGTGGTCCCTGATGTCTTTTGCTCTCACCTGAAAGAAGGAATGCATATGTGCCTTGTATTTCATTTTTAGATTAATTAGGCATCATTACGCCACTGGAAATAGATGAAAAGCTAGGGTCACTCTTTAGGCAACCCGTGAACAGGGAAAACTGGATAAAGCTGTGCACCCAAAAGCATACCTCCATGGGTGATTCTTGCTTGACTACAAAAAGGACCTGCAAACTTGTGTCTTCAAGGGCACTCATTCCCCCCAATAAGGAAACTGCCAGCACCTTACTACTTCTGGGGCTGTACCATACCGAGGAAGCTGCCTTGTCTCTCTCGCCATCCTCTTTTTGTTTCCAGTATTGAGTCATTTCCTACCTTCTTAACTTGTACATCTTTCTCATATTCCTCAGCTATGTTCACTCAATATGTTTTAGTACTAACATAAGCACATACATATTTCTTTAGTGGGCAGCAATGATTTTCCCAACTCTCAGGTTAAATCTGAATTCTAAATATCAGACCACAAAATTGGAAGAGATTCGGACATATCATCCTTGTGAGAGCAATACTTTCAAAATATCATTTTGAATTAGAGTTCGACAATTTGAGAATAAATTATGAGTTGACAACCATAAGTCTATGATGGTAGTAGATACAGTAAAGGATGATAGTCTCACTCTACTCCTCCATGCTTGGGGAGAGCATTTTGGTCAGTCAAATGAATAGGAAACCTCCTCTTGGAATATAAGTTGGATTGTGAATCACTAGGAACAGCAATTCTGTCTATCAAATGCACTGAACAAGACTTTGTGTTTACTGGGCTAGTTGTCAATTAATCAAGTATATTTCTTCAGTGCCTCATGTTTTGTCAAAGTGATGGGTTTGGCATGGGTTTCTTGCCTATGAGACCACATGAAGGTAAAGCGGTGAATGAAGGCACTAAAAGGTTGTGAGCACTATGGCCTATCATGTAGGATTGGGTGTACCAACAGATTTGTCTAAACTAGTACTGTATCTTGTCTATTTTCAGATACATTTATACCTTATTTGGGCTTAGTTTGTACACGGTTCTTCTTAAATCACTAAATATTTTCTACAAGTGGTAGTTTTGAGTTAAAGACTGCAACCTTTCTACATGGGCTGCAAAAAGATGTCATCCTTGCAGGATATCCTTTATAAACTTGATAAATTTCGTGCATTTTATCATTGAACTAGTGCTGGTAAATTTTCATCCATTGGCATTTGACAGCTACCCAGTATAGTATTGATGGTTGTAATAAACAGTGGCTATGTTGAAGCAGATTTTAGTAAATTTCTTTGTTGTTAGTAATACAAATTTTTCTCATAGGTACCACACTGCGTGTGGAGATGTGATCACAGCTCTCTCTGATGGCCAGAAACACAGAGTAGCATGAAGCATTTCATCCACTTAGCATACTTAAAATTGTATTTTATCCTAACAAGGGTGTGGCAAAGTCCTTCTTAAAACTCGAATGTCATTACATTACATTCTCACCTATCAGAAGATGCATACTGAAGGTTCAATAGTGTCTCTGGTCAGAATAATTGCAGTTATATCAAGGGCTAGGTGATCTTGAAACTCATGAACTTTCCACTGCAAGCTCATGATTTTTGTGGGGTGGTGAGGGAGGTGTTAACACAACTTACAAAAAATGAGAATTTATTGTCTTTCCTTCACTTAGACATACTTCAAACTATTGAAATTGCATTTTTATCTCAACTAGGAAACAAGTCCCCGAGTGCACAGTGAACAACAGCCCCTTCCAAGTAATAATGAACATTGCCAGGAGCCTTGCGTGTTCCACCTCCTCTCTACCTTGTTATTAAACATTAACGTGCATCTTAGTCTACCTGGATTTACTTGAACTTAATTCCTGGTTCAGATGATGAAGAAACCCACTCATTGACTGGATTTCTTCATGTCCAGATTTGCCTGAGTTTGTTGTAAGGAGCCTTATTACAAACATGAGGTGAATTGATGGAGCACAAGCAAAGTTCCTCTTCCTTATCTTCCCTTTGTCGTAATAACAGTCCATATTTTACTTTGCCAGTATGGCGTGTGCTTTTGTGCTGTATGAGTCTCGTGCTAAGCAGTGTCTTTGTATTGTTGTACTTGACTGGTCAGATAACTTTATGACATTCAACCTTTTCAATACAAAGTCTAGCTAAAGGCTTCCTGAAGAATTCGGACCATAGTTGTAATTGTAATTTGTGAGCAAATCAGAACATGCATAAATTAATACAGTGAGGTGTATTGGAACAGTGTTACCATAAAACTAGCAAAATCTCCGGATAGTCATTTCTTCAATTTGACTGTAGAAGCTGATGACTTGTTCTCATGAAATGGCATCATTCCATCTATTGTTGGGTTGAAGAAAGTACATTAAAATGCTTGTAAAGTTTGCAGAGGAATTATAAACTATAATTGTATCATTTGTCTTTACTTAATAGTGGTCTGCTTTTAAATAGCATGCATTTGTAAATGATTTGAAAGATGTGATAGTAATATTAGAAATCATGCATGCATTTTTGTTGCCATCGCATAATATGCACATAAAAGCCATGTTCCCTCCATCATGTTCTGTAAGCTGGCTGCAGTTTAGCCACTCGATTGTTAGCATGCATATAAAGAAGTATGGAAGGTTCTTACTATATTTTTTTCTTATGTTTGATCATGATTTCTAAGTGCCAAGGCTAACCCAGTAAAATATTATGTAATTCCTACAAAGACACAGTGTAAAGACTGTTACCTTTAACATTGTAGATGAGATAAAACAATGGTTTAATGTACATTTGTTCACATTCAAGAAAGTATAAGATCTTCCATTTTCTGATAGCTGTATAAAATTCTCAAAGCACCTCAGACCTTGGAAGCTATATGGAAAGTGCTGTATAAATAAAAATGCAATACAAAATAGACTTCCTAAATTCCCAAATCAATATTGGTGTGCTTCGGCATTATTAATGGTTTAACTGCCAATTCAGTACTGGTGGTAATTAATAAAGAAGGGGAATAGTTTTTACATAATTCCTACTTCTTCATTTTATTAAAAGTTGAAATGCATCACAAATAAGGTTTCGTATTAAGAATAGTTTTTCTCTGCTGAATGCACAATGATATCCAAAGATCTAATAGAAAATAGCATCTTGAAATAGAAAATACAGCTAAGGTATAACCATTCACCCATTTTACAGCGTGCCATTATATTTCGTTTTCATATGAATTACCATTCATTCAAGATTAACCTTTGGATACAAAAATAAGTACAGACAATTGTCGCAAGTTAAAATGAACAGCTTTCCTTAAATAAAGTGCAAAATTATAAACAAAAGAAAGATTAGAATAAAAAAATAAGGAGGCGATTTGTGAAAGGCAGATCAGTGAAGAGTGACAAGAAATGTGATTGGGGACATTCATTTCAGGGAAAGAAAGTGCATAGCCTCCTTTCCCCTCTTTTGTGGGTAGGGATTCATCCTTTGCTACAGATAGCTTTTCTTTTATAGCATACCATTCCAACTCTTAGTTGCCTAGTTGGAAGGCAATGCTTGCTCTGTTTTTGTTGACTTATTTCATGAGCCAGGTCATTTTCACAGATTCTTTTTGGGGCCTACATTTTAGTAGATCATAAGTGGGCATGTATCTCTCCTGCCAAGGTAAAACACATTCCAGTCAGTTTGTGTATATATATATATATATATATATATATATATATATATATATATATATATATATATATATATATATATATATATATATATATATATATATATATATATATATATATATATATATATATATATATACATACATACATATACACACACGTGTATAATATGTTTATATATGTATATATGTGGAAGTATCTATGTACATATGCATATATGTACATATATATATATATATATATATATATATATATATATATATATACACACAGTTTCGCAAGTTGCCTTTTTAGAGTGCACTCCCAACGAGTCTTTCAGAAGCACAGGAACAGCCTTCGTGAAGCACAAATAAAATAATAGTCACATGCCTTGCCTGACTCGTTTCAGAGTAAACAACCCTTTCTTCAGAGGCAGCATGCCAAACCATGTTATTTCCGTAATCAGTCCAACTAACATATCCCCTTTGATTTATATCCTGCCCAGCTGGGCCTGAATGAAATGAATCACGGGAGTTGGAGTCCCTATTTAACCCTCGTGGGTCCGGAAACACAGAACCTGTTTATATTTAAACAGCATACTTTTCTTTTATTTAGCATTACTTGCACAGACACGGAAAGTTATTCCAAAAATAAAGCGCAGCTTGTAGTTCCAATGCATCATTCAAAGTCTGAATGTACAGGATTTGCACAGATTCCTGCAAAGGTGCTCTCCCCGACCTGGCAGGCCGTCTTTTATACAGTTTCACAAGTTGCCTTTTTAGAGTGCACTCCCAACAAGTCTTCGTGAAGCACAAATAAAATAATAGTCACATGCCTTGCCTGACGCGTTTCAAAGTAAACAACCCTTTCTTCAGAGGCAGCATGCCAAACCATGTTATTTCCGTAATCACTCCAACTAACATATCCCTTTTGATTTATATCCTGCCCAGCTGGGCCTGAATGAAATGAATGTCCTATTACTTACCGGTAATCTTCATTACTCCTGGTCCCGTTGACCTCGTCCCATTCCTTAAAATATGGAGATGACCATCTCCACGACAGAAAAAAGAAAAGGAGCATGCTGGGATACCCTACCTGCTCCCTCCCACTGGGAGTACATAAGCGGTACCAACCCAGCATGCAGCCTGAAAACACCAAGCCAACAACAGGAAGGCCGGCCACGAGGGAGGGAGGGAAGTAAGGAATGGGACGAGGTCAACGGGACCAGGAGTAATGAAGATTACCGGTAAGTAATAGGACATTACCCCCAGGTCCCTCCTGACCTCGTCCCATTCCTTAAAATATGGAGAATACCAAAGCAGAGAAGCCGGCCTTCCGGAACCCCACCAACAACAAGGGCACCAGACTAAAAAACAGAACCCCACAGACCCGAACCAAGACCCCCAAAGGACAGAAAGGGACTGCCACGAAAACAAGACAACCAACCCGGCAAGCCGGAAGGGAGGCACAGAAGTAGAGCCAAGCCCCCAAGGGAGCAAGCAGAGGGGCCAAAACCAAGGACCCCCCCCCCCCCAAGCGACCAAAGGAAGGCCAGGGGAAGAGTGCGCGACCCAACGGAGAAAGGAGCCAGGAAAGGGCAACCAACCCGCTGAAACCCCCAAGGGCGAAGCCCCCGGAACCAGGCCCCACCAGGTCGCCAAACAACCAGAGACCAACGGGCAACCCAGCCCAAAGGACAAAGGCAGAAAGAACAGCCCGCACAGGGCGGAGAAGCCGAAGGACCAGGAAGGAACAAAGCAGAAGGACGACCCCCACACAGCAGGGGAAGCCCCCAGCAGAACCGAAAGAGGGCAGCAACAAGGAACCACAAAGGAACCAGGCCACAGGTCAGGGCCGACCAAAGGCCAACCCCAGCAGAACCAACCGGGCGAAGAACCCGGAGCCCCAGAAACGACCAAGACCGGGGCAAACCCCCAAAGCAGGAGGCACCAGGACAAAAAACCAGCAACCACCACAACAGAGGGCAGGGAGAGCAAAAAGCCCAACCAAAAACAGACCCGGAAAAACCCAGGGCACAACCAAGAAAGACAACAAAGGTCCACACGGAACCAGGGAAACCAAGTCCCCAGAACCGGAAAAGGAGGCACCGAACCCCATGAGGAATAGGGGGACACCACGGAACCATCGAAGGCGAAACCCCAAAAGCCGAGGACCAACAACAAGGCCCACATCCCAACCCCAAGAAACCAGCGGCAGAAGAGGCCAGCCAGGAGGCACACAACAGCAGACCACCAGGACCCAGAAGGAGAGCCAAAAAGGAACCTCCAACCAGGAAGGAGCCCAGGAAAAGCACAACAGCCAACCAGAGCCAGATCGCCCCAGAAAGTAGAACCAGAAGGAGGGAGCCCAGAGCCCACAAAACGGACCCAGCGCCAAAGCCAACCGAAGGGAGCAGACCCCGAAAGGACCGAAGAACACCCCAGGACCGCGATAAAGCCCAAGAGAAGGAGCAGCCAGGAAAGGACCCCAGCAGGGATCAAAAAGGACCCCAAGCAAAGAAGGGCCACACAGCACAAATCTCAACACCACCAAGGAAGAGCACCAGCGACCCACTGCAAAGCGAACGGGACGTCAAAACGGAGACCGGGAGGCAAAACCACAAAGGCAGAGCCCCGGCCCCCAGAGCACATGGGGAAAAAACCCCGGCACCCGAAAGCAAAGGAGAGGAGCCCCAAAAAGCCCAAGGCGCACCACGCAAGAAGGAAGCGCGAAGGAACACGCCAGGCACCAACAAGAGAGCAAAGGCCGAAAACAGCCCACGTGGCACAAGGCGAAACGCCAGGGCCACAAAGCCCCAGACCCGAAGCAAAAACCCACTGCAACCCAAGGCAGAGCGAGAAGGGCGGAAAGCAGAAACCCGGCCACACACCAGGAAAGGCAGACACCCAACCCCACAAGCAGGGAAAAGGCACGGCCAACAGGGCAGGGCACAAGAGCCGAACAACCCAAGAACAAGAGGCCCCCAAAGCAAAAGCCAAGGACGACCAACAAATCCCAGCCACCACCGGAGGGAAACAGGATGGCAGACGAGGAGAACCCCGAGTCAACACCACCAAAAAAGCCAAGGCCCACCAGCACAGAGGAAGGGCCCGACAAACCCACCCCACTCCCAGAAACCCGAGGGGGGGAGGCACCACCAGAAGGCAGACACCCCGAGCACAGGGCAAGCAAAAAAAGCACCCGAAGGGAGCAAGAAGCCCCCAACAGCGAAAAACTGCAGGCAGGCAGGCCGGCACCCAGACAGGCACACCCCGGTCGAACCAACAGAAGGGCATGAACCAAGAGGCGAAAGGAAGAAGCCGAAAGGCCACACACCCGGAGAGACCGACACCCAAAAACCCACCAGCAGGGAAAGGGCACAGCCCAGCCAGGACCGGCAAACAGAGCGGGGCACAGGAGCCAGGCAGACGAAGAACAAGCGTCCACCCAAGGCAGAGCCGCGACCCAGCCCCTACCGGAGGCAAGAGCGGCCAGCCAAGCAAAGCCCCAAAGCACAAACCAGCCAGAGAGACAAGAGGGGAGAAGGAAACCACAACAGGAAACCAAACCCCATCAAGCAGAAGGTGAGAAGCAAAACCCCCAACAACAGGACCCAACAGGAGCCCAACCCGTCCGGTCCGGAGCCAACAGCCGAACAAGGACAAGGTGCCCCCAGGACAGAGGAAGGGCCCAACAGCTCCCCGACAAGGAAACAAGGGGAGGACACGGGAACCCGCCGAAAGCCAGAAGCCCGGAGCAGAGCCCAAGCAAGGGATCCTAGAGTGAGCAAGAAGCGACCAGCAGCGGAAAACCGCAGGAACCAGACAGGCACGCACCAGGACCGAACCCACAGGAACGCCAGGAACCAAAGGGCAGCAGGCCGCAGAAAGCAAGCCACGGCCACGTAGGAAGACACCCCACCAGGGACGGTCAGGCAGCAGGAGGACCAGAAGCCAAAGTCACAGGGCAACACAGCCGCAGAGTACAAGCGGCAAATGACCAACACCAAGGGACAAGCACCAGCATGCCAGACAGAGACAGCAAAGCAAAGTAGCAAGAACCCCGGAACCAGAAAGCACAGGGAACCGCAGCAGCAGGAGAAGGCCAGAAACAAGAGCCCGACAAGGGCCAACCCGAACCCCCAAAACAGCACGCAGGCCAGGGGAACAGGAAGAAAAAAACACAATCCACGCCGCAAGGGCAAGCCAACCAAAGAGGCACGCCAACGGCACACAGGAGAAAACAGAGGCGACCCCGGAACACAGAGGACCAGGGCGCAGGAAGGAAGAACCGCCCAATCCCAAAGAGAAAAATGGGGGAACGGCCACCATACCAAGGGCACAAGCGCACCCCACCAGGGGCAGAACAACCGCAGAGCAGGGGGAGTCCAAGCAACAGGTGGACCCCCCCCGGCAAGAAAGAAGGGCCGGAGAACCCCCGAGAGAGCCAAAAGGAGGAGTCCCACTCGAACCCAGGGCCACTCCAAAGCCGAAACTCCTGAGGAGGAGAAAGGACTGCAAGGAGGCAGGAAGAACGCACCCCCAGCCCACCGCCTCGACCAACAGAACTCAACCAGCCGAGGAGGCACGGGGAAGGCAAACCAAGGCGGAAACGAGAGGAGGAAATTTAGGAAAACAGCACCCACCCAACATGACCGGCAGAGAGACGCCCAAAGGACGACTCCCACCAGCAACAGCCATGGACAACAGGCCAAGAGACGGAACCAAGCCCATCAAGGCCAACCTGCCCATACACAGCCCAACGCCACACCGCAAAGAAGGACAGAGAACAGGAAGGAAACAGGGACGTACCACACATGGTACTCACCAGGAGGGCAGGAAGAGGGCCCCAAAAGCACCGCCCCCCTACCCCCAACAGGGAGCCCAGGCGTCCACCAGAACACCAGCGCTGGGCAGAGAAGTCCCCCCCTCCCCCTGCAGAGGCCACAGCAAGAACCACACCGGCCGCAGGGAGGGAGCCCAGGACCAGGCCCAGGTGGAACCTGCAAAAGAAAGACAGCAGGAAACACGGGACACAGTAAAAAAGAAAGAAACAGGAACCGCTACGCAGTACTCACCAGGATGGCAGGAGGAGCGTCCCAACAGCCCACTGCCCTCCAAGAGACTGCCCAGGCACCCTCCAGGACAACAGTGCCAGGCAGAGCAGATCACACCTCGGATGAAGGCCAAAAAGAGACAGCCCCAAACACAAGGGAACTGCCAAGGCAAAGGCTCCACAGCACGAGGGGATCGCAGCACAGTGGCCCGGCATAGCACTGTCCAGAAACCAGGGAGCCAGCCGGCCACACGGCCAAGCAGCACCAACACAGCCAGAAATGTGCGGGCGGCAGGAACAGCAAGGAACACGCAGCCAGCAATGCCAGAACATGATTGAAGCCAACAGGACACCGAAGACCAGCAGGCGTACCACCATCCAGTCGTTGACACAACATGAAGAAAGCTCCACCTGGAAGCGAACCATTAGGCACCAGATCCACAAGTAAAGATATCCGTCGGCATGTCCACGACGTCCTGAAGGCATATCGCATAATTGGCTTCCCAGGAGAAAGCAGCATGTCAGGCACCCCACCAAGCAAGTCCCGCAAATGGCCGGAGAAAGATGCTTGGGGAACGTAGAAAGGCTGCAAAGCATGGAGGCCGGAAAACCGAGGAGCAAAGCCCGGCAGAGCCCCCCAGGAACCAGCAACACTCCAGCAGCAGTGCGTCTCCCACCACCGGCCAAGCCCCAGGGAGACACGCAAAGCAACCCGTAAGAGAACCGGCAGAACCAGCGCCCCAGCCGCAAAGGGCCGGGCGGCATCCAACGCGTCTCCCGGCAAGCCCAGCAGGCCAGGAGACCGCGGAGCAGGACGACGGGAAGCCCAGCAGCCCGACGCGTCCCACCGAGAGGAGGACTTCAGGGACGTAGAGGACAGCCCAGCAGCCTGACGAGAAGACCCTGAAGCCACTGCAGGTAAGAGAACAGCAAAACTCCATCCATTCTGTCGGAAGACAGAAAAAAGAACAGGCTGCATGCTGGGTTGGTACCGCTTAAGTACTCCCAGTGGGAGGGAGCAGGTAGGGTATCCCAGCATGCTCCTTTTCTTTTTTCTGTCGTGGAGATGGTCATCTCCATATTTTAAGGAATGGGACGAGGTCAGGAGGGACCTGGGGGTAATATATGTATACACACACACACACACAAATGCATACGTATCCACACACACACTCCCGCCACAGAAGAGATGGTGTGTTTGGGTTCGAGACCCAAATGAATGACGAAACTCCTCTTGACTCTGAAAAATAAATCATGCTTTAGTGATGAAGAGCGTAAAGAATTTTAATCACTAAAGCATGTGTGTGCCTCCTCTTTTGAAGTCAAGAGTAGTTTTTCATCATACATATATATATATATATATATATACGGTTCACAGTCCTGCTCCGTTACTCCAAAATGGACAAGAAATCCAATCAGCAACCAACGGAACCCACAGGTACCACTCCACAGCGCAAAAAGTGAATTCAAAGGTGGTTTATTCACACGCAATCGCCAGCATGACGCGTTTCGGTCACTATACGGTGACCTTGATCACATGCCAGACAGAACCAATGAAAGTGCATTTATAGGGTGACTAATTAACACAGTAGCAGGGCGTGCACATTAATAGTAACTGAAGAAACACGTAAATTGTAGTTCATCCAGGATAGAAAACAGACCCATATTTACAAAGGTTAAAAATTATTATGTACAATTTGAAATAACCAATGCATAAATGCAATACATTACCAAAATTATAAAAAAAACGTATTACATTTTTCATTTACCAATTTTTACAATTTTTACAAGCTGCAAATCTGCTAAATTCAAGACTTTTTTACATACAGCATATATACATTTTTGATTCGATATTTGAATCCCTGGTCTGCAGGATGACAGTGCAAATTAACTTTTACCATCAATGTCGCCCTATAAAGTGCCAGTGCTAACTGATTTTAACCTTTAAGTGCAAAAACCCTAGTGCAAAGTTTAAAGTGCCAAGTGCAATTTCAGCCAGAGTAAGAGTCAGATCCCTGACCCTTAAGTAACTCATATGTGGCTGGCCGAAATAATAAAAAGAAGAAAGTGAGGAAGCTTGGGGGAGAGCTCAAGCCCAACCATGTTACACCAATTAGGAGGTTTACATGTTATGGAACCATTATTTTAGACTACCTATAACCCTATACGAACAATGTACATACATATATTTTATATATATATATACACACACACACACACACACACACACACACACACACAGAGTGAGCACATATAATTTCAGTGAAAAGGCGGACTGGGGTGACTTTTTTTTAGAAGTGAGTCCATGGTATTCATTCAAAGAAAATCATCATAGTAAACTTATCAGCTACCTTTCTGCACTTTGGAATATAAAGGTTTGCAGTTGCCTACAGTTACCCTTTACACAACACAAAAAATGCATTGTTTGTGGGTGAGAGTCAAAGCTGTTACACAGAACTATTACATTTTTATCAATGCAAGGGTGCAGTTATCTAGGTCTGAAGCTATATTTCAAACATTTTGTATACAGGTTATGTTTAGAATGATTTTAATAAGGTTAAACCTTATTGTCTTTATTGTTGCTTCCTGTAATTCTGTAATATGATGGAGCTCACCCATTTTGTTTGCTCCATCATATTACGTTTCTAACATAGTTATACCATTTCCAGTGGGAAGGGGGAATAAATTAAGATTTGCCACTGAAAATGTCACTTCGTATCCTAAACATAGACCAAGCAAGTCTACATTTTTTAAAGTGCAAAGCACTTAAGCTACCACAGTTGGTGTACCACAAACTGAATACATTAAAAGACAGTACTTCTCAAATTCAGGCAAGCACAACCAACAGAATTATATCACAGTCAAGAAAGGGAGTCGTTCAGGAGACGTTTCAAAACTATCATGCAGATAAAACAAAGAAAGAACAAAAAAGCATTTATGTTACACTGGAGGAACAGACATTTTAAGGTGGGGAAGGGTTGCCAGCACTTCCGTGTTTTAATGAATGTAGTGGAGAATGAATGGAAAGTATTGTTGATAAAATAAATAGGTCTATGGGCAGCAGGCTGGAGAGGAAAGTCACAAATAAATACTGAAAATATTAGGTTCATGATTCAAGAAGATACAATGTATGTATTTGAGCAAATGTAAGAAGAGTTGTGTAACGATCTGTTTAGTGCACACCCGGACAAAATGACAATTTATTTTTCCTTGCACATTTTTCAAAAAGATTCTAAGAAATACATTTCACCAGGCATTTGCATGAAAAATGCATTCAGTGGCCTATCACACACACACACACAAGTCACACAAGATTCCAAGAGAAGCCTGGTTCAAGCAGAAAATGTCTGTAGGCTTCTGCAGTATGCTTCAGTTTACAGTTCTTGCAACACATTTTCTGCTCAAATCAGTCTCTCATTGGAAAAACAAATATGTAAAAAAACTAAACCTGGAGAAGAGGGGGAAGGTTATCTAAACCCTAACCCCAATAAATAATGCAATATTTTGCTTTTTAACACAATGTATACCAGGCCTAGTTAGATGGCATGAGGGACAAAGCAGAAGTGAGTATGAAGTGAGTAGAAAAAAGAGGAGTATTTGAATCAGTAACTTCTATGGAACTTTGAGAAGTTGATTGTTAACCTACACAAAATATGTTGCTTTCTTAACCAGTGGATAGGTCACCGGTGGAGATAGCATACATTCTATTGCAGGATATTTAATGGATCATGAGTGCCTATACCAAATACTGTTTAAGTTCCCCATACACAAAAAATGTTAACTTGTCTCATACTGCCAAATAAACATGGTAGTTGTGAAGAGATTGACAGCTGTAGGACAATCATCTGATCCCAAATGGAAATTGAAGTAGTTAAACCTGTTATAGAGAAGAGCACTTTGAAATGTATATAAACCAATGATTTATAGGACACACAGCAGCACAGTTCAACAATGAGAAAGTTGTACCTGAGAAATATCACTGGGATTTTGCCACCGGGTATGATGAAAATAGAAAATGGCAGGGCTGATGGATATTTTCTGCATGGGTTTTGATGATGGTATTTCATATTATCTGATACTAAGAAGAAGAACAGTCTTGGAGGTGACAGATAGAGTAGGAAACTTGTTTAGCAACGTGAAGATTAACCAGTGGTAAAGAGGGTGGGTGCATTAAATTGATTCTCACCAGTGTGAGGTGACCAAGGATCCCTTGTTTGTCTTGGTCCCTACAGTTTAATTCACAGGGTGAATTACAGAGGGATTGGACATTAACCTGTTCCTGCTTGCAAATGATGCTAACATTTACTGAATGGTTAGTGCTCTAGAAGGAGAGAAGACACCTTAAAAAGTTGGGGAAGTGAACTGGTCCTGGAGAAAGCTATTAAAGTTAAGTGTTTCCAAGTGAAAAGACTATACATAAGACCCAAAACTCAAGGGGAAATTATAAGATGAACGGAAAGGTTTTAAAGATTGCAAAGTTGGTTAGGCTTTTCCAACAGATGTGGATAACCTAAAAGCTGCTCTTAATGTGAAAAAGATGTGGGAGGAGCAATAAACAAAATAGGGTGATGAGGATGGAGATTGTTTCTGAGATGGGGCTTTATCTGAAATATTGTTTCTGGTAAAGAGGCCATATCTTCATTATGATAAATAGAAGTCAGTCCAGATGTGTTAAGCTTGCTTTAAACCACATGTTGCAGGAAAAACCTCACAAACTCAAAATGGAGGCAATAAACTAAGGAAGTTATAAGGGGGCTTTATAGACATTAAAATGCCTAAATTGAATAAATGAGCTAAATAAAGCCAGGATTTTAAACGAAGAAGCAGTCTGAGGCTGCAATTGGAGGCTGCAGAAAGGAGGATCTGGAATAACATGAGGGCATTAGTTCATGGAACATCTTAGCTGAGATAGTGGATAAAAAGAGGACATTGCAATAATATATATTTAAAAGAATAATGATTATTAATGCTACTGCTTCATGAAGGAAAATGTTTTCATGTGTAAACATTTTATTTTGTTCTAACCATATGTTGCTTTTCCAAAGGAGGGAATGTGGCTTTTTCTCCATTGAGCCCGCATTAACTGCATGTTCAGCTATTTGCCTGTGACAACTTGATTGGCCTGCATAGCACATAATATTTCTATCACCAAGTCACTGTGTACTTCAAAGGGTAGGTAAATCAATGTGTTGTGATTGCTTTGTTTTAAATAAGGGGTGATTTGCTAAAGACCACTTCCTGATATACAGCCAGTCTAAACTTTATTTCGATTTTGGCAAAAATCATGAAAGTTGTATAAAATACAGAACAATAAAAATCGGAGGATATCCACGTGCTGGTTTTCTAAAATATCAACAATCGCCCTGTAACTTCATGATATAGCAATAAATATTTAAAATCATAACACCGTTTTGACAGAATATTTTAAAATTTCATATCCACAGTTAATATTTATACAGTAAAGTGCAAGTGCAAAGTGCTAGATTATAAAAAGAAACTACAACACTTAAACAAAAGATGTCAGCCAGTCGTTTTGTTTTTCCAACGTATCACCCATACCCAGCCCAAAAACTTTGCAACAGCTATGACAATAGGACCCTCCAGGGATGATTTCAGGATCCTAAAAGCATCGCTGCTAGACCTACCCCCAGATTCATCATTGTCATGTTTTGCGAGTCCTTAATAGCGAATATTAAGGAATCGCTATTAAAGGCTCGCAAAACAGGATTCATGTAGAAATCGCAATATTTAAAGGCCCATAGGAATGAATGGGGAGCCATTCCTTATTTGCGATTAGCAAATAGCGATTCGCAAATAAGGATGTGATTTCAAGGGTGCCAGGGTGTCCAAAGGACACCTTGTAGCACCCCATAAATGGTAATGTACACAGGTGTTGCGCACACACATGTCCAAAGGACATGTGTGTGTAACATACAACTTAGAAAAATGCACTAAAGTGCATTTTTCTACGTTTTCGCTATTTACCACGTAGTTACACTTCGTTGTAAATAGCGGCCCCAGATTGCGAATTCGCAATTTTAAAATGGTTCATGAATTGCATTTAAGGAATCTCAAATTGAGATTCCTTAAATGCAATTATTCGCAATTTAGCGATTTTTAGAATTGCGATTTTTGCATTTGGGATGATGAATCCCAAATGCAAAAATAGCGCTCGCAAAGGGCCAGATTCTCAGAATCTGGCCCTTTGCGAGCCGATTTCAGCTTCATGAATCTGGCTGCTAGTTCCTAAGTTTAGAGCAATGGGTTTCAGCCATTTAGACCTTGGTTTATAATACAAAGGACATACAAAAAAGATATGTAGCTCGGATTCCTTCATATCCTCACAAAAGGGACAGTTGCTGCGATTAGTAGTACACCATTTGTTCATAAAAGCATTTGTTGGTAGCGATCCCACCCTGAACTGATGGTACAGTTTCCTAGTCCTTGTGGAAGTAATTAGATCCCAATAACTCTCGTAGGAGGCCTCATGCTTGGCATTAAGGAATGTATTGGTTAGTGAGGGTTTAATATTGGATGAGAATCGCTTCGAGACTAACATGTTCCAGTACGCTGCCTTGAGCTCAGATTTGGATGGAAAAGTGCTTTCGGCAGGTGCTGACCAAAGACGACTCATACCCATCTCACTAAATATACTTTTAACAGTCCTTTGCCAAGGGATTTTCCTGGAGACATCTAGATCTCTTACTTCAAGTAGGGCCAATACATAGCATGATAATTCAGGAGTGAACCAAAGCCTCCTCCAAAAGGCTATCGGCCTGTAATGAGCCACATCACTGATCATCTGGCAGCCAAGATCCAAATACAAGGGTAATAACGGGGTAGATTACGGAAGGCCGATTATAGACCTGAGATACTTGTTTTGGGCTAATGCCAAGTTATCCAGATTTGCATAACCCCACAACTCGGCCCCATAAAGGATTGCAGCAATAGTTTTAGTGTTATAGATTTGCAACAGGGGAGCAATTGGTTTGGTGTAAGATAACCTATGCTCCTTCAGGATTGCCCCGGACAATAGCGCATGCTTGATCGTGAGCAAATCTATTTGGGGCTTCCAGGTGATACTTTTATCAATGGTGACTCCTAGATATGAAAATGTCTCAGTTTGCTACAATATTCCCCCGTTCATTTTGACTGTACCCACAGGATTCTGTTTGTTTTGTAGGACCATATATTTGGTTTTGTCCACATTTACAGTGAGATCATGGTCCTCACAAAACTCCTCAAACCTCATGAGTGCTCTTTGAAGTCCCTGCCTAGTCTTCGAAAGGATGAGGTATCGCCTGCAAACATTAAAAGGGGGATCTTGGAGCCGGCTAGGGTTGGTGCATCCGCGGGGAAATTCTCGAAATACTTCACCACCCCATTGATGTAAACTGAGAAAAGAGTTGGAGCCAACACGCACCCTTATCTCACGCCCCTTTCAACTGGAAACTTAGCCGTAATATTGCCCCGGGCATTCCATCTGACTTGTGCAAAGTTTTCAGTATGTAGCTTAATCAGTAGTGCCAAAATATCCAAAGGCATGCCGATCTTCAAAAAGCAGCACCACATTTTAACGCTAGGGACGAGGTCAAACGCCGACTTTAAGTTGACGAATGCTGCATAAATTACACCCCTCCCTAACACTACGGTGGGCCAATATATTAAGATCAGCCTTAGCACCTGATCTATTGTGCTCGTACACAAACGAAGCCCCGCCTGAAGGTGGGATAGAATTTTTCCTTCATCCAGCCATACCTGGATTCTACCCAAAAGCAGCCTTGCTGTTACCTTTTGGAGACAATCTATGAGGCTTTTTGGACTATAATTCCCAGGTCGGGATTGGTTGCCCTTTTTATGAATGGGTAGGATAATTGCACCTGTCCAAGTATCCGGTATAGGTGCTCCATCTGCAATGGCATTCGCTAATAGTTGGATATAAGACGCCCACTGATCTATATCATGGAGAAACAAATCAGCAGGCATACAGTGGAGCCCCGGCGCCCTTCCTCTTGGCACGAACAATAAAGCATCTTCCACTTCTTTCTTACTGAAGTGGAGGGTGGTGACTGGAAGAGGCAATTCGAACTGAACATTTATTTCTCCGCACTTGCGAACTGTGCTTTAAAATATGAAACCCACTTATCCGGCTCCACATGGTTCGTGGGCACCTTGCTAGATGACCCACTACCCCACTTTACCAGGTGCCAATAAGCCGTCATATTTCTTTCTGAGCAAGCACTGAGCAATTCTACCCAGTGGTGTTCATCCCAGGTCTTTTTAGAGGAATATTGAATGGCCTTGTATTTTGCCCTAGCTTTGCAAATTCCCTCCCTCTCCTTTGACCTGACTGCCGCTGCTAGTTCCCTATAGGCAATACAGCAAAGGGAGTTGTACCATAGGGCAGCTTTAAAACTAGAATTAGTCGTGGGTTTCTTGCTTTTAGCAATAAAATAAGCTTTGAGCTTAGTGAATAGGTCGACATGGACCTGCACCATAGAAGATTTAGACTCTTCCTGAGTTTCGCAGCTCTCTAACTTACCCACAGCTATTTCGAGCAAATTACCTATTTGTTCCATGAGGGCTGTCTTAATCCTGACATTTGCCCATTTTACCCGCCTAAAGTCATTGGACAATTCCACCTCGACAGAATCTGTGGGGGAAACACACGGTGCCCCATGCGGCGAGAACACTGTGCAAATAGTCAGCAAAAGTGGGTTATGGTCACTTTCTGGTCGCTCACAGACCACCATATCGATTATATTAGACCAGAACTCCATATTAATAAAAAAAAGTCAAATCTACTAACGCGCTGCCCGCAGCTAAAGGTAGGCATGCCTTGTTTATCAGAGGCAGTTCTCCCATTGGCTGCCCTAACCCTTTGTTCCAGGCAGAAAACTTTCATCTGGAGAGCTGCTCTCGACCATCTTTTTATTACAGGAAGGTCTAGTGGTGGAATAGACCACTCGACGTCCTCTTCATCGTTAAAATGAATATCATAAAAATAAAGGGGTTCGAAAGTGCAAATAAATTCCCCGGCTATTATTACATGCTTATCACCTCTATACTGTGTTAAAAAAGAATCTAAAAGAGCCACTGTAGGGGAGGTATTACCACCTTGCATACCCCTAGAGTAAACATTGATTAACAGCAGGTCTATAGTAAGAACCCGCTGTAACCCAATTATAAGGATGTCCTCTGAATCAATTGGAATTTCTTCCAGCATAAACATTTCACATTGTCTTATCCAGGTTATCAAGCCGCCTTTCGGTCTACCGCGCTGCCCCTGATTAGCTAATTTTGAGAAATTTAGGTAGCCTGGGCGAAAAACTAGGTCCACAACCCACGTCTCTTGGAAGAACAATATATTGTGTTCCTCAACAAGCTTGGACCATTCTATAGAGGCTATTTTCTGGAGTAGCCCCGCGATATTCCATGGCAGTAATTTGGTTACTTTCATATCACCTCCCATAGAGCCAGGGCCTTGATGCTGTCTTAGCCCACTGTGCTCTGGGCGGCGAGCAGCCGATTCTTTTGGATGGTTCATTACAGATTCCAAGTAGCAGTCCGTGCCCCCATTACTCACTATTGGTGATTGAAAATTGTCTACAGTATTGTTATTAACGCCACTAGGGGCTCTTACCGCATCCATTCCATCCTGATATACATTACCCTATATCTAGCTCATGAGTCACCTAAAACACATATGGATAATAAACTAAAATGGATAATAAACTAAAACATATCTAGATAAAAGTATCGTTTAACATTTAATATGCCTTCAAGTTTGTCTGTGTCAGATGGTCTCTCAATTTATTGTTGTTTTTAAAAGTAGCCTAGACCATCTTTGTTACATGCACGACACATAATTTAAATTATTGTAACACAAATGCTGACTCAGATTTGGATGGCATGTTAAGTGAGATGTTTAAGAATAAGTCTCCAAATTAAATCGTGACGCTTGAGGGGATAACTTTGTGTGGGTAGGAATGACTTACTCCTGAAATACACCAGAATTTCTAGGAATAAGTTGCACCTATTTATGAACAAAACTTTCTGAATGGAGTATGTTTGCCAACCAATGCTTTTTCCTAGTTCTTTATAGCAGATGACTTCTGCCATAAATTGGAATGGTAACTGATCATTAGTGGTCTTTAGCATCCCTCTTCCTTGTAAGAATGATTTATGGTGGCTTCTAAGTCATGACTTATAACTTCAACCATCTTTTTCCTCTTCTGGTACAGGTGGTAGTGAACGCCTTGGTAGGGGCCATCCCTTCCATTATGAACGTGCTGCTGGTCTGCCTTATCTTTTGGCTGATTTTTAGCATCATGGGGGTTAACCTATTTGCTGGGAAGTTCTATTACTGCTTTAATGAAACCGCAGAAGCACGTTTTGAAATAGAAGAGATTGAGAATGAGACCGAATGCTTTAGATTGATTGAATCAAACCCAGAAGAAATCCGATGGAAAAATGTGAAAATTAACTTCGACAATGTTGGAGCTGGATACCTTGCACTTCTTCAAATAGTAAGTTTACATTCATTTTGACAGTGTAATCTTTTTGGACCAACATAGATTCTTGTTGTTAACAATGTAGTTCAGACATTTATATATAAGCTACGTTGGGACTGTAAATATGCTAAATAAGAGCTATTGTTGAAGAGCAACCATGTGCAGATGTATAGAATACATGCACAGGAGAATCAAAATATTAAAAACATATTGGGTAGTGTTTCTTCAGAGGTACACTAATACATGACACATGCATTTTTGTTATAGTTTAAGAAAAAGGGGTTTCAAACTTATAATAGTAAATTATTGATTTGTTATTCTATGCTTTTTACTGTGTAGTGCAGTGTTCATCATATATTCTTGTCGCAATTGGTTTCTTGCTTTGGTAACCACTTCTATGTTACGCTGTGAACTTGAAAGAATGTCTGTCAAAAGGATGAATGCAGAGCAATCGAATTAGTGTGCCAAATGACTAACCAATCCTGTGAAAGACCCCAACTTCTATCAGAATTTTAGTTAACATTTTGCTACTGTTACGGATTGGGCAGACATTTGAACGAGCCTTTAAATGCATTCTTTTACCTAAGCCTCTTAAGTACTTCAGATGAGGCTTGCATAAGGATTGTATCTAGGATCAGATGCACGTGCACTTTTGAGGCTTAGAAAGCAAATAACCTAAGAGTTCCTTGTTCTCTTTACTGCCTTCACCCTTCCTACCTGCTAGCACTAATTTTATCATTTCCATTAATGTACAAAAGGATGGCTGTCTCTCTAGACTCTTTGACGAGGATGTTTTAATTTAATGAATTATTTTTGTTTTTTTATAGACAGTCCTTGTTTCTACTGACTTCTGATACATTCTTCTGGCTTTTCTTAGATGTGTTGCTTCTGTGCTTTTCAGATCTGGTTTCAAAAAATGTAAATCCTGTTCTGCACCACTGGATCTTTCATGGATTCACATGCTTGACTGATTCTCTGTCGTTGAAGTAGTAGTCAATCTATAACTTTAACATAGCCGTATCAGGCAAAGTATGCCTGGTTAGTCCCAAACACGGCCTTTTTCTTAGCACATTCATTAAATTGGAAAAGTCCCAAACTTCAGCCTAGGAGGTGAGAGTACTCCTTGGCTCACCCCTTCCAGATTTCTTCAATACCCAGATTTCTATTGAACATCAACACTATGTGGAAAGGAGGTATCGAGCTTTAGTCCAGCTACCGTATCAGTTACGTCCACACATCTCCTAAGAAAGGGGTTAAAAAGATGTTTTCATTCGTGAAGTGTAGTTTTTCAACCATCACCATCTTGTTTAAAGGTAAGGAACTGGAAAAAAAATGTTATTGACAAATTTAACAAGTTCAAGGGGCGTGGTCTTACCAGCGATTCGCTGAGACGTGTCTCTGGGGAACTCCGGGCATCCACCACTATTATAAGCCATTAGAGCGGAGCTGGGGGGGCTAAACCTGCTGCCCTGGGAGTGGACGCTGACCATAGCGATCTGGGGTACCTGCGGTGAAGCGGACTCACGGCCTGCAGCGACAACACGGACAGACGGCGGAGGGTAACCAGAGGTCCAAGGCGGGAGCCGCCATCTTGCGGATCCTGTGCTGAGGCCCGTCCTACAGCTTGCCGGCCCCTGGGAGTCCCTGGGTCCCTGAGACGGGCTGCGATTTCCCATCTGCGGCGGAGTAGACAACAGGGTCCCGGCTGGTGCTTACCGGGGGCGAGTGACTGAGCTGCAGCCATCGACCCTCCGGTTGTGCGGAGACCTTGGGGCCTGCGGAGGAGTAGTGACCCGGCTGGGAGGCGGAGGCCCCTGGTAGAGTTGGTAGACTCCCCCCCGCCCAGACGAATCCAGGACGGAGCGGAGCAGTGGAGGCGGGAACCTTGCCCGTCGGTGACGTGAGAAGCCTGTGGCTGGCGCACCGGCTGGCAGCCTGTGGGAGGCCCCGGTGACCTGTGTCTGGGCCGCTGGTGCAGACGGTGAGGAGGTTGGGCAGATCCGGCCTTGTGGAGCTTCGGGGGAGATCCCGGCGGTGGGGTTCCTGATTGCGGGGCAGGCGGACTCTGCCCCCTGGACTTCTGAGCCCCGAGGCAGCACAGGCGGAACCTGAAGGTGAGCAGCGGGTCTGGGCGCGCACTCCCCCGCCATCCTGACTCCTCGCGCCGGGCGTCCTGGTGGCTCCGGCCTCTGAGTGTTTCCGCCCCTTGAGGCTTGCGCCCGTCCTGAGACCCCCGTCCTCCTGTGTGCTGCTGCCTGGGGGGACTTGAAGAGTGCCTGCGTGGGGCTGATCCGGACAGGCTGCTGTGTGGCGACCGGGGGAGTGCTGCGCCTTCGGCCGCCATTTTGTGACTGCAGTCTGGAGCTGCCTAGAGTTACTGGTTGCCCTCTACCAGATCAGCGAAGGACCAAACCCTGCCTCTGCATCGCTGTTCGGGGGGGTAAGCAGACTTTGCCCTCTGGGACTTAAGTACAGGGTGCGATTCGGCCGCCAGAGAGTAGCTCAGTGAGGCAGGTGCACCCCCTCCATTTCGGATCTCGTCCCCCCGTGTGGTCCTAAAACACTGACTCTCCGGCACTCCTGTGATTTAGGGCCTTGCACAGCCTGCACTGCCTGCGCGGCCTCCGCCATTAGGTGCGGAGGGGGAGATCACATTACACTTTGGGAGCTGTTAAGTGTGGTGAACTGAGATCCCTGGGTGGAAATCTGGGAAACAAGCTAACAGGGTGTGCTGAGTGGTGCGATAAATTGCCCTGGTTGCACGGGTTCCCTTGCCCTGGTGAGCCCCTTGACTACCTGCTGCGGGGGGAGGCCAGGAGTGCTACATGCAATTATCTCCCAGGACTGGACATTACACTAGTGGTCTCCCGCGGTCATTACCCCAGGACGGTGGGCCCCTCGGGGACGTAGAGTGTGTCACCTTTGGTCAGGGCTCGAGGGTGGAGAGGGGGTCAGGCAGTGGCCTACAGTGAGGCAGCGACTGTGACCTGTTGGTCTGAGAGTTGGGAAGTGGCCAGCCCGCATCTATACCATGGTTGAAGCCCTAGGTTATTGTCAGACAGGAAGCACAGCGGTAGGGAGCGAGAGGCTGACCTCCCTAGATACCTTGCACCTAGCCTATAGAGAAAGAGCTGCCGGGCTGTCTACGGATTTCTTCGGGACTGGCGATGACACGCTCCAGAGGGGGCAAGGCCAAGGCGGCTGAAGGACTGGGTTTTTCTAAGACCCAGCGGTGCCAGGGATAACACCTAAAACCTTCGTGGGTAACCTGTTCCGGCGTACAAATGACAGAGACACGGGACACTTCCTTCGGCGTCAAAGATTCGAGGTTTATTACTGCAGGGAACACAGAAGTCACAGGAAGTACAACACGTGTAGGTTCGAGGAGTCTGCTTCAACTTGTATCTGTGGATCGCTCCTTTTATACAGTTTTCGTGCATAGGATAACATGGTACACAAAGGTTTACAACTTGGTTCCCATCGTGAAGACCATAAGGGGTCGCTTTCATGTATTCAGGGCCCGGAACATAAGTACAGTAACGTTTGGTAGTTCCCAACTGTAAAAGCACATCTTCCCACCATCAGTACATTCCAATCAGCAGTAAACGAATCAAGGAAGAGGCAGAAAACAGGTGCAGAGGAAGACAGGAACAGTGAGCAGATCGAAAAGGGTGCAAAAGGGGTGGTATCGGGAAACACGAGCTGCAGGCATCAAAGGGAACGTGCCTAATGAATACACAACTAAGACAATAGACCGGCACGGCAAGATGTTCCTCGAGCGGGGCCATCTGCCCTACAGTGCCATCCCCCTCATCATAAAGACACCTTCAAAGGAAACGTGTCTTCCGCAAGAGTTTGGGAATCCCAGGGTCGCGAAGCGGGCAGCGTCCGTTCGCTGGCTACTTGAGGGCAAGAAACAAAATGGATGCCATATCTAAGATGGAACCCGTGGGTTCAGATGAAGAAACCCACGAAACAAACGAACGGTTTAGGTTAGCACAGCGAAAACGCGTACACCCACGAAACTCGTCATTTGCGGTTCATAGATACCAGACTCGACCATATTCGTGCAAGTCGAAAACACCACTTACAATCGTCACGGAACCTCACGGCAGCGGCCCCCAGGGATAATTCTGTTGTGGCAATGTGGGGAAAGGCGGGGGCGTCGGCTCCCACGGAGGAGCCACCGCATGCCGACGGAGAATCGATGCCGGTGACCCAAGCATTTATGACTTCTTTCATCGTCAGAGCTCAAGATGGAAATTGTGTACCCTACGCTCCGAGGTGCACACCTGCGAGTGGGAACTTCGGAAGGAGGTTATGGACCTGGGAGACCGGGTAAATGGGCTGGAGAAGACCGTGGATGCTCGTACGGAAGATCAAGAACACTTGTGGCAATGCCTGGCGGTACTGGAGGAGCAAAACATAGAACTCCAGGTAAAACAGGAGGATGTGGAGAACCGGAGCCCGCGGAATAACCTCCACATTCGGGGGGTTCCTCTCGGGGAAGAGGGGAAAGACATCCTAACATACGTGCCACAACTACGCCATGTAGTCTGGGGAGATGACAATGCCTCTCCGCCGACTTTGGATCAAGCCCACTGGGTCTCCGGGCCCGTGGGGAGGTCAGGGCTTTTCCCGGACATCTTGACAAGGGTCCACTTTTTTATGGAGAAAGAGGCCATCTTAAGGGCAGCACCAGCAAACCGGATCTTAGCTACAAGGGACATAAGATACAGATCTTCCAGGACTTGGCGCCCAACACCCTGTGACGAAGACGGGCCTTCAAACCAGTAACTGAAAAGCTGCGAACCATGGGCATCCCCTACCAATGGAGCCATCCTTTTGCTCTCATTTTCCAGTGGGAAGCCAAGCGAAAATTGATACGAACCTACAAGGAGGTGGCACAGCTACTTCGTCTGCCAACGTCACCACCGACCAGCCCAACTCGCCCGCGGCGACAGGAGCGAATTCCAGCCAAGCCATCCTGGACTACTGTCCAACATCACCGACGTTCACCTCGCGTGGACGAGCAGTCTGCTTCGCAGGCCAAACAGGACATCATTGCGCATATTAAATCCCTTGAAGGAAACTGGGAGGAGATCGTCTCGCCCCCATCGACTCCATGTCCATCTGGGCAGATACCCACCATGTACTAAGACACACACCTCTGTAGTGCAAGCATTCCCCTGCCTAGGTTTGCTACCTGCAGCGATATTGTAATCCACGCTCCAGCTCCCGGCCAGTGGGGTGGGGGTGTCGGGACCTTCCCGATAGACGACCTTGGGACTTGCTGAAGACCACCCCCGGACTGCCCCTGATGGAGTGACATCTCTGAGAGTATCCGAACTTTTGGGTGTAGGAAGCCCTGTCAATGGGGCAGAGCAGGGCGGCCCCGTTGGCTGCTGTGGATATACACCGATCTGTGGCCCGCTTGGCCACCTTTGAGTTTCTTGATCTTTTCTCTTCCCCTCTGTTTCTCACTGGTTTTCTTCTCTTTCTTTCTCCCCTTCTCTGTGTGTGTTGGGTTGGGGGTTATGCGGCTGCAGCGCTTTGTGTGGGATGGGATGGATGACTTTCCCTGCATCTATATGCTGCTGATGGGGTGGGGTGGAAGGGCGTGGATGAGCCCTGTTTGGATTTTACCATGACAGCTAACTCGTCTAACCCCTTAAAGGTCTTAACGCTTAATGTCAAGGGGCTGAACTCCCCCAATAAACGGCGGCAAACGTGGTGCTATCTACTGCAGCAGAGTCCTGACATCATATTTTTACAGGAAACCCATCTTTTACAGGCTGATATAGGGCGCATGGCTCACCCTAAATACCCTCTCCAATTTTGAGCCGCAGCAGACACCAAGACAGCAGGTGTAGCGATATTGTGCAGGACTGGCATGAGGCGGGGGAGGCCAAGCCCTTTAGGAGCGGAGATGGGCGCTTTCTTAGAGTAAGTGTGAGGGTTGGAAGGTGCCTCTTCACTCTATGTAATGTATATGCACCCAACCAGATGCAGGATCATTACCTCCGGACACTCCTGAAAGAACATGTCCCGCAAGGAGACTCCTCGCTGATTTGGGGGGGGGGTTTAACCTAGTCTGGGACCCGGAAGTGGATCGCAGTGATGCCTCGTTTAGCGGAGCAGGGGCCATGTCCGCAGCATTTCGTACACAGATAACAGAACTGGGGCTGTTCGATGCACGGCGCTATCATTCTCCGGGGTTGAGGGACTACTCGTTCTATTCTCACGCCCATCGCTCGTACTCCCGTATCGATTATTTATTCATTTCCCACGCTCTGATAAGGGACATGTTGGGAGCCTCCATGTCTGATATTTCGCTTTCGGATCACGCTCATGTCGAGCTGCTCCTGCAGGACCCGGCTGCCTGCCCTGCTCGAGAAGCGAAGTGGTGCTTGCCGCCGGGTATTCTCCGGGATGCGGCCGACATAGAAAGCATTAGAACTGCCATTGACTCCTACTTTGCTAGTAACAATCTGCCGGAGACACCCTTCCCCGTGGTGTGGGATGCCTTCAAGGCAACGATTCGGGGTCATATCACCACTCTCTCGATTGCACGGGTGCGCGAGG
Organism: Lissotriton vulgaris; assembly: GCF_964263255.1. NCBI lineage: Eukaryota > Metazoa > Chordata > Amphibia > Caudata > Salamandridae > Lissotriton > Lissotriton vulgaris. The sequence goes on from NC_141685.1 coordinate 1,335,747,164, forward strand.
CACGGTCTCCAGAAGATAGCCTGGCGAAGGACATAAAGCTTGAGGAGCAACGGGATCAGGGTCGGACATCACTGGTGTCCGGGCGGCGGCTTGCCAAAGAGGGCAGCTTCGGCTTTTGTGCACTAACAGGGCAGAAACATCTTTGCTGGCTTTGAAGCAGAGATATTTCGAGGGGGGACAAGGTGGGCAGGCTGCTGGCGGGGCGGCTGAGGGCGCGTGCAGCCAAGGCTCATATAGCCAATATTCAGCTGCCGGACAGGACGAGGGCCTCCTCGGAGAGGGACAAGTGTGAGGCGTTCCGGGCTTACTATTCTACAATGTATAGGGAGGAGACCCCATCCCCTGATGTGGTGGCGGACGTCTTGAGTAAATACACGGGGACGCCGTTACATCCGCACTATGCGAAGACCCTGGAACGTTCTATCACCCAGGAAGAGGTAACAGCAGCTATGATGGATCTCCCCCTTGGGAAGACCCCAGGGCCAGATGGTCTTCCTCTGTCTTTCTATCGCATGTTTCAGTCACAGCTATGGCCTCATCTTCTAAGACCGTCTTCCGATATGGGTATGGCGGAGATAGCATTGATTCTGAAGCCAGGGAAGGATCCTGCGCTATGTGCGTCATACCGCCCCATTGCCTTACTAAATACTGACTTTAAAATCTACACCAAGCCTCTTGGTGAAGCGTCTGAACCCCTACATGCCGGGGACTCGTGGATCCGGATAAGGTTGGCTTCATTCGCAACCGGCAGGGAGTGGACAACATGCGCAAAATAGCACATCTAGTGGGGAAAGCGCACCACTGGGCGTTCCCGGCCTGCCTTCTGTCGCTGGACGCGGAGAAGACGTTTGACCGGGTGGATTGGACTTTTCTGCGGGCCGTTCTATGTAAAATTGGGCTAGGTTAGAACATGATCACTCGAGTCACGGCGCCATATCTTGCCCCGCAGGGTAGGATCCGGATCAATGGGCAGCTCACGGTACCGTTCACCATTCATAGGGGTACCAGGCAAGGATGCCCCCTCTCACCTTTATTATTTGCCCTTGTGATGGAACCCCTGGCAGAGATGATTCGTCAGGCACCTGATATACAGGGTATCCCCATGGGCGGACGTGAGAATAAGGTGGTGTTGATCGCAGATGATCTGATCCTCACCCTAACACGTTCCCGGGGAACCCTCCCAGTACTGCATACAGCGCTGTGCCTCTTTGAGCGGGCCTCTGGCCTGAAGATCAACCATGGCAAGTCCTGGGCCCTCAACCTCACCATCCGGAAGGACGAGATTCCCCTCCTGGAAAAACTTGTGCCATACCAATCGGCCTCCCAACACATTTCCTACCTCGGACTCCAAGTGACCCCCCTCTCTAGACGCATGGACACAAGTAAATTGGCGGGAATGTCGGAGGACGGTCCTCGAAGACATAAGGAGGTGGAAGCACCTGGTATTGTCGTGGCTAGGCAGAATTAATGCCATTAAGATGTCGATCCTCCCCAAAATTTGTAATCTATTTCAATGCCTCCCCACGCCCATTCCGCTGCATTGTATACGAGGCCTCCAACGCAACCTCACAAATTTTATTTGGGGCGCAAAGCGACCTCGGTTCTCACAGAGCTCCTGATGACGTCGCGAGATAGGTGGGGACTGGCCTGCCCCAACCTTGTGGACTATTACTGGGCCTCACACCTCCGCTTTGTGGTGGAATGGGGGGTGACAGAGAGTGAGAAGGGATGGCTGCATATGGACCGGGCAGTGGCGGGGCGAACCATCTGGGACCTTGCATGGCATCATCGGGCGGCATGCCCTAAGAGTGCCTATATTGCGGTGCCCACAAGAACGGTCCTGGACATATGGGATAAAGTAGCTGTGCGCAGAGGCCTCACAACATTTCCCTCACCGCATACCCCTATAGAGGGGAATCCGTCCTTCCCACCGGCACATCGCACGCATACCTTTGCCAAATGGACACAGGGGGACTGCAGGGTGATCACCGACCTGTATGAAGGGGGTATACTCAAGACCTTTGCTCAATGTAGGGAGGAGTGCCGTGTCCCGTCGGTTGCGGGACTGCAATACCCCCAGCTAAAACACTGGGTGTCTGAGGAGTAAATGTATCAGGCGGCTACATGCCCCTTCACCCCCTTCGAGTGACTAGCCCACTATCCTTTTGAATCGAAGGGGCTGACTTCCCGGATTTACCAGATTTTGCAGCATCCAAAGATGCTGCCCTCTCATCCATATCAACACCGATGGCAGGCAGTATTAGACACAGACAATACCCCTGCGCAGTGGTGTAGATTATGGCAGGATATCCCCCAAATATATCGTAGCATCCAGCAGCGGGAAAACGCCTATAAACTCATGACTCAATGGTATTACACGCCCCAACATCTCCACAAGATGTTTCCTACATCCTCTCCTTTGTGCTGGAGGTGCCGGTCTGCATCGGGGGATCTTATTCATATTTGGTGGACATGCCCGTCCATGACCCTATTCTGGAAAGAGGTCCTTAGCCACCCTTTGTCTGAGGCCACGAGCACAATTCTGCTAGGTATTAAATCTGCTGGCCTGAAGGCGCTTACCCGGAGCGATTGGATCTTGAAGCTCCAAATGTTCGGAGCGGCCAACATCTTATAGCCCTGTATTGGGAAAAAAACGAAGCTCCTCCAATCGCAGCCTGGTTTGTGCGTTTATGGCATGTTGTCACAATGGAGCTCTTCACAGCGTGGCTGCAGGCACACAACACGCGTTTTAAGACTGTTTGGCAACCCTTAATTAAATATCTCTGTGCTGTTGAACATGCGCGCCACATGCCCACTAAACTCAGGACGCTGCGCCTCTTTGAAGATGCCGTTGTTCCTCCCAATCTGAGTAGATTGCTTCCATAGTTGCCCTCCTGCGTTGAGACCCCATCGCCACTGATGCCGGATCGAACCTTCTGCCCTTCATTCCCCCCCTGCGCACACTGCACCTACTCTCGCTGTGTTGTCCCTCCCCTTTTTCCTCACTCATTTCTTCTCGTCTTTCCTTTTCTTTCTTCTCTCCGCTACTCTTTGGGTTGATGGGCCTTGTTGGGCCGATTATTGAGTTTGGGCTTGTTGCCTGTTTGTTACAAAGGTGGACCTCAGGGGTCTACCCTTCCCACAGGATCAGATGGCATCACTATATGCAATATGGAACGCCGCCGGCCCCTCGGGGTTGTAGGCGAAACGCTGTGTACAATCTTGCTTTTTGCATAGATTCCTAACGATGTTAATGTATTGTCCAGTCAAGATGCCGGCCCTGGATAGGGTTGTAGGCTTAACGCTGTGTATCAAGTAGTCCTGTGGTATGTGTTTTCGTCAGAAAATAAAACAGATTTGAAACAAAAAAAACAGTTCAAGCTTTGTGACTCCTGTGGAAAAATGAGATTTCGCAGATGACCGCCACAAAAGGGTTGCTTGTTTCCAGACTATACGTGTAAGGGCTGAGAAATTTTCACACCGTTTTCTCCAAACCTACCATGGGCAAAGAAGGAAGTCCCTTGAGTTGGCTCCAAAAGGCCAATGTTGGGCTACATCCCTCCTCGGGGATAAGTCTGAATAGAGCCTCTATAGGTCTAAAGAGACAAAAAGAGCAAAAAGGAAGCTGAAACTCTTTAGGCTTCCACAAAGTGGATGGTACCTAGAAACAGTCTTCTGATGAGCCATGTAAAAAACGCCTCAAGAAAGGACTCAAAAAAGCAACACGAAAAGAGGCATTCTCCCACATCTATGCCTCCTCCTTCCTCTTTTCAGGCAAAAAGGCAAAGTCTGCAATACCATCAATGGCTCTGCCGAAGACTGTGGTCGATGACCCATCGTCTGTGCTACAAGTCAAAGGCCAGAGACAGTTAGCATGCTAGCAGAAAGGAAAATTGCTATAGACGTCTTTGACGCTTGCCCCGCCGATGAGCTGACCAATTGACCTAAAAAGAGACCGTACCGCCATCATTGAGCGCCCCATCCACATCAGCATCCCCTTGCAAAACTTCAAAGTCTCAAAGCAAAAGTTTATGGGGCTTATGCTCGGAGCACACTTATCCTGGCACAATACCTCTCTTCCAATCCTGATGATCCATATGGAGCAGCAAATACCCCAGTACAAATTAGAATTCAAAGCAAGGACACAGAAGCAATTGTATTATGGAAAAGCCAATATGGGATCCTTACATCTTAACTGTCCTTATCATCACTGGGAGGAGGAAGATTGTGAATATTATGATAGACACTAGGCCTAGGATGATGGAATTCCCCAGCAGCACATCTTTAAAATCTGGTGTGCTTCACAGCTGCAGACCCTGTTCGAGGTACTCCCCAGCTGCAGCGGTCTAACAGAGATTGTTTGACTAAGCAACTCTTTGTCCTCCTGGGTGGTAGAAAGGGTCCTTGTGGTATTGGACTTGAACCTACAGCCTTCCCCTAGGTTAGGTGAGATTATCTCTGCCCCTGCTGGAGGGGAGACTTTCTTGTCTCACTCTGCCATGCCTAAGTCTTATGAAATCTAATTGGCAGGTCCGACCCCCAATCAAAGCATTAGCCATCCTGGACAACAGTTACAATCCTACATACAACTCATTAGCTGGAGCATAGTGGGAATCAAATCTAAGTGGCCTGATCCTGAGTGGGGAAATTACATTAACAAATTCCTGATCTGTCTCTTTCAAGAAACTTGAGCGGTATAAATGGTTCATAGGCAGGGGTTTACTACATATTCCATTGAAGCTACAGTTCTGCTATTTGGCAGGCCTACGGGAGGACTCATTGTATGGGTCAAAACATCCCTTAACTGTCTTATAAAGATTATGAACACTAATTGCCCCGATCTTCTAGTACTTAAATTAGTACCTGAATCTGGGACACCTTACCTTTTGGTCATTGTATACAACAGATTTACAGCCCGATTCATCATTGTGAAGTTTTGCGAGTCTGAAATAGCGATTAATAAGGAATCGCTGTTCCAGACTCGCAAAACGGGATTCATGTAGGAATCGCAATATTTTTTGCGATTCCTACAGCTTCCTTATTTGCGATTAGCTAATTGCTAATCGCAAATAAGGAATACCTCCCCATTCATTCCTATGGGCCTAAGGCCCATAGGAATGAATGGGGAGTTATTCCTTATTTGCGATTAGCAATTAGCTAATCGCAAATGAGATTGCGATTTCAAGGGTGCAGGGGTGTCCAAAGGACACCCTGTAACACCCCATAAATGTAAATTTACACAGATGTTACACACACACATGTCCAAAGGACATATGTGTGTGTAACATGCAACTTAGAAAAATGCATTTAAATGCATTTTTCTAAGTTTTCGCTATTTACCACGAGGTTTGACTTCGTGGTAAATAGCGGTTCTAAATTGCGAATTCACAATTTTAAAATGTTTCAAGAATAGCATTTAAGGAATCTCTAATAGAGATTCCTTAAATGCTATTCCTCACAAATTTGCGAGTTCTTAAATAGCGAATTTTGCATTTGGGATGATGAATCCCAAATGCAAAAATTGCACTCGCAAAGGGCCTGATTCTCAGAATCTGGCCCTTTGCGAGCGCAATTTTGCTTGATGAATCGGGCTGTTAGTCCCTTTAACAAATCTTCTCTAACTCTAAAATCCCTCTCTGCACTCTTATAGTTTTATGGAAAGCTACCATCATTCAGTTAGCACAGGTGAAATCAATACTTCCTTTGAGCCTATACTCCCCTATTAGAGCTTATCAGGGAGAGAATGAATGATGGTGGATTCCAGCTTATACTGGCCCAAGAAAACACTTGAGGATGAGCTCTGCTGCCCTTCAAATAATGGACCTGTCGACAGCCTATGACCTAAGAGTGTGCAATGGACGCTCTATGTGGGACTCAGAGGCTAAACCAACTTTTAGAATGGGGGAACTATAAAAGCAAAATCGACTATGTCCTACTGTATGTCAGGACCTGGAATGAGATGGTAGATCTTTCTACTGTTGTGGGTGCTCGAGTCTCAGGCACTGTACAAGGGAATACACCACTTTGTAACAACTCGTCAAATTTGTGTGGTGCTCTTGAAAGGAGGAGAAATCACCCTGCTTCCCCCAAACTAATCAATCCAAAGATTGAACAAACAATTTTACCAAATTTTTTTTTTTTTAAATTTTTGAAAATCTTTATTGTGCATGAATAAGAGGACAAATATGGGTCTACAACCGTCAGGCCGACCACGATACTTATGTTAGCACAGGTGCAAGCATTACATTCCCCAGCAGCAACAGGTAAAACGTCAACAATCAACGTGCGTTACATTGGGAGAAGACACATCGCCGGGGAAGAGGAGAATTGAAGGTTAATTTTTTTTTTAAAGATTTTTTTTATGCGTTTTCATCATAAAATAAGTCAGTGAAGAGGAAGAACTAAGAAGATTCGAGTCCGCACTATGACTTCACAACATGGGCAAGCGGCATTATAGCTAAAACAACAGTAGAAGTAAGCGATTAGGACAAAATGGCGGTGCAAAACAACAGCAAGTCTTCATCCAGTATTTACGCACCCCCTGCAGTGCCGCCCCCTCCCCGTCAATCCCAACCCGGACCCAGAATCGAACCAGATTAAGAAAGCGCAGAAAACAGAAAAATAAGGCCCATAGAAGTAAGGAATATCAAATTACCCCCCCACCCTGCACCATTGTGGAGGCTACAGCCTGCCCCACCCCCCAGCAAAGTGCCTGTCGCCCTGTAAAGAACCCGAAATATAGACAAGAAAGGAAGAAGGAAGAAAAGAAAAGAAGAAAATTAACTCTGAATATAGGGAGCGAGAAAAGAATAAACTAGTCTACGACTCCCAGGGAAAGAAAGTGGGGAGGAGCCCACCCTACCTCCGAGCTCCCGAACTCCCCAGCCGTAATTAGCTCCCACACCGTGCATAGCAATAAAATAGGGACGTAGTGGACCCGGGGGGTCAGGATCGATAACTCCCAGGACCCCAGGCCAACTGAAAACCACCCCACCATCAGCAAGAATAGACATAAGGCAAATCAATTACAACATAAAATAAGAGAAAGCAGGATATGCAACATTTCAATAACATTTCAAGAAGGAGGTGTAATCCGGGTCGTCGTCAGCCAAGCAATCAGTACAAACGAGGAGGTCACCTTCATCCCTGCCCCGAACGCTGAAAACCCTCCAAGTATGTCCACCACTGCAAGCCTCTCTCAATCAGGACAAAGGAGCAAGATGGCCGCCCCCGACAACAAAGAAGCAGAGGAGGAAGGGACGAAAGTCTCAAGTCCATAACCAGTACAGTGGCAATCGGGACGGACTTTACCTTCAGAACAGGATAATACACACCGTGCCCAGTCAGAAGAGGAGCACTAGGGGCAGAAGTGTCAGAAGGGGCCAGCAACTGAGGGGCCGGGAAGCGGGCCCCCGGGAACAAGTGCACGGGCAGAGTCACAATAGCTGGGGTGGAGGGAGACTTTGTATCCACAGTCTCTTCAGCAAAGAAACGCACAACAATGTTACCAGGGACACGCAGCTCCCTCGCCGTCCCAACCGATAACAATGTATCGCACTCCGGGGTGGTTAGAAGTACCAGGGGGTCGGCAGGACCCGGTCGCTTTACTGCAAGCGCAACCGCATCGATCTTCCATGTCAGCTCGCGGACATTTCTCTGAAATGCTGCGCGCAGGTCATCAAGGGCAGCCAGGACATCAGCGTAGGTCCAATCCTCCTGCATTATCGGGCAGGTCAGAATATGCGGTGAAATCCTCGGCGTGGTCCCCGGCTTAAGGATACGCAGGGCAGCACACAGTGAAGATCACCGAGCAGCCCGCAGTCAGCCCGGGAGCCAGGAGGCGCCACAAGATGGAGTCTCACAGTATTAAAGCGCGTAGCGCAGAGAAGCGCCGCCTGAAATGCCAGCCATACAGGGGAGAACCTCTCCGTCCAAGGGGAGCCAGCGTAGAGGAAGGGGCCAGTCTCAGCAGCCCTGTGAGCAACGTGCCAACCGCAGTCTGTATCACCCCTTCAACCACCTCACCGGGAACGTCCAGCGATGCTCAGCGATGGGGGTCGGCGAGGGCTTCAGGGACCACAGCGGAGGTCAGCATACGCCCCGGGTATCGTACCAAATCCGCCGGCGGGGACCTTGAGAGAACGCCATCCACCTCAGCGCATTAGCGTCTCCATTTCAGCGCGGCGTAGGGGCAAATAAATATCAGGATAGTCTTGTAAAGGCAGACGGCTTGCGGAGCCGGGCGCTCACACGTCCGTCCCGCCCGCCATCTTGGCTCCTCCCCAATTTTACCAAATTTAAGGCACACTACAACAATAATCAAATTACAGTTAGCAAAATTAATGAAAGATGCTGGGATTCTTGTTCCTCTTTGTGTTCTTTATTCTCTTTTAGCCAATTGCCAACGCGTTTCGTCGCAGCGGGAAAGTACCCTTTACAGCTTCCTCAGGGCTGTTAAACGTCAAATCAGTTCACAACAGCTCCTTCTAAAACCGTGTACGATTTTTGAGGAAACCAATCCTTTGATTCTCATCAGCAAATTTTTAAAAGTGTGTGATCAAGGCTTCCATGCGAAGTACCAAGTGGCACAATTACCAAGGGTATTCTCTCAAGGTCCTCTCTCGCCGTGTATGTGAGTTCAAGGCAGTAAATTACAACTCTCCTCAGGTCCCGACTGTTATCTTAATATGATTGTCTCCTCATGTAAGTATCCTGCGGAGGCTTACACGAGGAGACCCTCATTTACATCCTCCGGAGGCTTACACAAAGACACCCTCATATGGTAGCCGTCATTGACAGCTACAAGCCCCGGCTGTCACGGGGCAGGAAGAAAGATTGCCATTTTACATGCACATATTTCTTAAGTTGCCTTCTTTTCTATACGATGACTTTTGACACACATTTGTCTGTGTGACATTGCAAGATTTGTTTCTCTGAAACCATATTGCTTACATTTCCACTTCATAAGTACGCTATCACAACACCTTAAACATTTAGTACAAGGGCTAAACGTGCATTGTGCAAATGTTAATTGCTATTTATCCATAAGGCTGCAAAGCTATCACCAGAGGATAAAAAATGACAGCCTGGCTGAGGCCTCGGCTCAGAAGCATAGCTATTGTTAATATAAATACATTCACATTTCTGTGTTCAAATGAGAGGAGCACTTTGCTGTCACTTGCAGCCCAGTTCATTCCTGTTTTCCCTCTGTGATGAGGGATGTCCAATTTTTGCCCAAGACAGGAACCTGCATACACTTACCTTCATGCAGTGGGGAGTTAGATCACCCTGTAGGCACAGAATGGGTAAAACCCTTTGATATAAATGGCCCTATACACAGTTTTTATATGCCAGCATATATACATACACTGCTTTCGCACAATGGTGGAATTGTTTATATTTTTCACTGTTCTCATATTACTGCTCACTTTCATCTGCCTCTGTCTATTAATCATTGCAGCGCATATATTCTACATAAGAATGAAAAATGTCCTAGTAAATATGAAGGAAAGTTTCAATTTTGTTAAAGACACGAAGGTGTGGATTATGCTCTACTTTCATTATTTTCCACAACCAGCAGTGTTCATCATTAATACAACAACAAAAAACCTATCTTTCCCATGGATCCTTGGCAAAGGTCAACAACAGAGGTGATCCAATAGGCAGCGTCAAGTGTCCTGAAAGGCATGGGCTGCTGGGATATGTCCTCTTTCCTGATTGCTACCTTCTGGCCTTCATCGAATTCCACTAGGCCATTTTAGCAGGCTTGGACACTACAAGAAGCCATAGGATACAGAGATGAACCCGAACTTTCAAACCTTGGAATCTTGAAGAAAAAACATACCACTCAGGAACAGCATAACATTAGGATACGGTCATATGTAATGTTCAGTTAAAACTTCAGTTTAATTAAATACAGTATTGCATAGGACCACAAAAAAACAAGTTGGCTCATACTTTTCCCATACGGAGTGCCAGGACTCTTCCAGGTCAATATGTTTTTGTCAATGCGTGGGAGTAATGACTGATATTCTCAGGAAAAAAATGTGGACGAGAATAATTCTTGCCTCCGTGTCCTTAATAGAATTGAAACTTTCCTTCATGTTTACTAGGAAATTTTTCATTCTATGGCAGGACCGGAGGCGAAGATTATGCTTGTTCAAAGCTTGTCAACCACCAGGGAGGCCATATCCACAACAGGCTTGAAATATAATTGTTTGAACATGGAATCTGAAGACCAGCCTGCTGCATTAATTATATCCTTAAGGCGAGTCTCGAGGGAAATGGCTTTGGAGGCCATTGATCCTCTGACTGAGTGGGTACTGAAGTGTGAGATATCAATTCATGCCTCCTGCATGATCCATCTGATCCATCTTGCGTTGGTTTGGAGAAGAAACAGCTTTGAAGGGTTACCTGAGAAATATCAGTAACTGGTTCTCACCGTGGGGTGATGCTCGTCCTTCAAACTTTCGTAATCCTTCAGACAATGCACAATGCACAACTTGGGGTGCTTATCAAAGGCATGGTACGAGATCACCCTATGCCCGACTTTGTGTGTCGGGAAATCTGGAAGGTGACTCCTTGGGGAGTAAAAACATGACTGTGGAGGTCCAGGGCCCTCACATCAGACACTCTCCTGCAAGAGACCAAGCACAGAAGCATGGCTAGCTTGGCCGATAACTCCTTTCGAGACAGGCATTTATTCGACTGCCAGGCCTTAAAAAGATTCAACACTTTGTTGACATCCCACGGCTTAGAATATCTGGGTAGCGGAAAATACCTCTCATCAGTTTACAAGCAAACAGGCGTTCGTCCACCGAGTTCCTTTGCACTAGGACATGGCCCGCCGGTATCGTGGATCTATAAGAATTGATTGTGCGGTATGCCAGACCGTCTGTGGCCAGGGAGGCCAGGAAATTCAAAACGTGGACCACTTCGCAACCCACAGGATCTTGACTCCTCCCAAGGCACCAACCCACCTGGACCAGGCCGATCTATATAATCTGTTGGTGCCTTCTTCCCATGCTGCTGCCAGGATGTTCTGAGCATCTCCTGATAAGCCCTGTAGTCTCCAGCGTTGCCGAAAAACCGCCAGGTCATGAGGGGCATCCAATTCTGCAGGATCAGGGGATTTTGATCTCCTTGGGGATTCCGGAGAGTCATCTGATCTTGGGGTAGAAGTAATGGAGAATCCTAGGAAAGTTCCAGAAGAGCTGGTCACCAAACTTGCGATCTCCAATAAGGCGGGATCAGCACCACCTTCGCCTGCTGTCTGCGAACCTGAGCTGAGAGGCACATTATCATGGCGAACAGGGGAACAGCATAACCTGCCTCTTTTGACCAATCTTGGAGAAAGGTGTCCTTAGCCGCCGGCAGGGGGTCCGGCTTCCAGCTGAAGAACCTGGGAAGTTGATGGTCAAGGCGAGAGGCAAAAAGATCTATCGAGAACAGGCCCCAAAGGGTGTGCAACCTCCGGAAAACTCGGCTCCAGCTGCCAGAGACTCCCTTCCGACCATACTCTTGAGTACCAATCTGCAACCACATTGGACGCCCCGGGAAGATACTCCACTGTCAGAGAGACGTTGTGTTCGAAGCAAAAGGTCCAGAACTCCTTGGCCATGTCTGCTATTACTTTGTGCCACCCAGGTGGTTTATGTAGTGGAGAGCAGAGACATTGTTCATCTTGAGGTGGACACTGCAGCTGACATTGTCTTTCGTCCAGCACTTGATGGCGAAGTAGCCTGCCAATTATTCCAGGCAGTTGATGTGAAGCTGCTGCTTGTCTGTGGACCACTTTCTCCCTGTAAAGGAATCCCTGCAGTACGCTCCCCAGCCTGACTTGCTGGCGTCGGGCTCTATAACCATGTCCGGGGCAGGGCTGAAGATGGCTCACCCGTTCCAGGCCTCCATATGGTCAACCATCACCGCATCTCTAACCTCACCTCTCTGTAGGAGGAGACTGCTCTGCATACTGCAGACCCTTCCTCAGGTGGGTGGCCTTGAGTCTCTGGAGTGCCCTTTAGTGGAGAGGGCCCGGAAAGAGGCCCTGTATCGAGGATGACAGGAGACCCACTATTCTGGCGACTTGCCGGAGGGAAATGGTCATTCTGGCCAGAGTTCTCCTGAGCTCCCGACGAGTCTTCGAAACCTTCCTGGATGGTAGACTCAGAGTTTAGCTGATTGAGTCTATGACAAAACCGAGGAAGCTAAGGCCCTGCAACAAAGCCACAGTTGTCTTCCGTTGGCTTGTTAGCAGTATTGGTGACTGAGCCAAAAGAAGGATATCGTCAAGGAATATGATGAGGCAGAAGCCCCGAGCGCTGAGGTACTCTATCGTGGGTTTGAGGACCTTGGTGAAGCACCAAGGTGCAGAATACAGACTGAAAGGAAGGGTGGTGAACTTGTAAACCTGCCCTTTCCACTGAAATTGAAGGAACCAGTGGTACCTGTGACTGGAGGTTAAGTGATATTCTCACCTGATTGGATCTGAAAGTGACCTCTGGATGTGCCTCTGCCCCTGTTGTTTTTACTGGAATGGAAAAACTACTGCTTGGACTGCTTCTGTGTCTTCCTGAAGCCTCTGGATGGGGCTTGGGTGTAGAAGCGGCCAGCCAAGCGCCCCCTGCCACGACCGGCCCGACGAAAACCTTCGGGTGAAACACCTTTATGGAAGCCTGCGCCTTGTCTAAGGTGGTAAAGGTTGTCATAAATTTAGTGAGTTCCTTAACAAAAGGTTCTCCGAAGAGCCCCCGTCAGCCAAAGCACCGGCCTCAGAGGATGCAAGGTCCCGAAGCTTTGGTTCCACCTTCAACAGTAGGGAGCGTCTCCTCTCAGCTGAGAGGGTGCAGTTGGCGTTTCTCAGAAACACGATGGCACGCTGGCCCCAAGTCAAAAACACAGACTCCGGAGAGAGCGCTGTATTGATGCCTTGGCTTCCTCTACAAGGTCCAAGATCTTAGTGAGGGTCCCGCAAGCGTCCAGGAGTTTGTCCTGGCATGCCTTTCAGGACGTATCTATCCCTTTTTTAGGGTCGCGGATATACTTCTGAAGGAATGTGGCCATTCTAGTGTCAATCTCAGGTGTGACCACCACCTTACCCGCGAGGGTGGGTTGTGGGCATTCCGCCCTCAGACAGACCCTAACCTCCTTCTCCAGATGTTTTCTCAGGCGGGTCGCCACAAACTGAGCGACCTTATCACCCAGAATCCATGGAGCGAGTGTGAAGGAGATCCTCCGGGACCAACATGTCCAAGGGAGGGTCCGCACCACCAGTAGCCTGGTGCCAGGGCCGGGAGGGGCCCGCTTCCTCAGTGCAATTCGTGGGGGAATCATCACCCTCATTATTCCCATCCATATGGGGACAAGGGAGCTACCTCATCTAACGCTCCTGAGGACTCTGGGGATGGGCGTGCGAGAAAAGGGCCTATAGCTGACTCCAGCTTGCATTTCGGAAGACGAGTGAGGGGAGAATGTGGCCCCTTGACTGGGGACCATCAGCATAGAAATATGCTATTTGCATGAGGTGTCTCTCAAAGGGACCTATGGCTGCCGCAACTGCCTGGTGGATGAGGGCATCCACCGCCTCACAAAACTCGTCATCCAGGGACAGGACCTGCAGGGACTCCTCCTCAACATAATCCCCCTCCATGGTAGACTGAGCCCTAAATGCTAGTGTCCCTCTGCCTCAAATATTTTTGGAGAACCTTAGGTTCTAAGGCTTTTGGCGGGCTAGAAGCCCTGATATTTGTTTGGCTGTGAAGCGCTGGAATTAGGGGAACTTGGACCCCAGGCTAACTCACCCACTTTTCAAGGGGTTAATAGTATGCCTGGGTCGGCCCCAAATGACTGCCTTATTAAGGTGATAGCACAGTTATGCAGACCCGTTAAAACGGGCATCAGGCTAGATCCAAATGTGAGCCCTACTAGGGAGGAGAGAAGGGAGTAATACAGACCCATTAAAACGGGTGTCCAGGCTGCCTAAATATACACATACAGACCCGTGACACACAGGCGTCTTGCTTCCAGGCGGCGCGGGCTGCTGCTTAGAGGAGAACGCACTGCTGATAGGAAAAGTCCTGACAGGAAAGTATGTGCGTCCCCGCAGAGCATCGACACGTAGCTCGCGCTACCTGCGCATCTATTAGCGGTCTTCTGCCGCTATCACTTTGCCCGCCATGAAAAAATCTGCAAATGGAGCAATGAGAACACTTCAGCAGGCTTAAAGGCTTCGGGTAGCTCGCTGCTTCAAATGAGCGAGAAAAAAAATCAATCAATAAAGGGTTCTGGCCCTAATACAGTAAGGCTGGACCATACTAAAAGCAAGACAACAAAAACATCTCCAGTACTGATACCTTATTTTTCATCTGATTCAGCAACAATCACCCGTGACACTCTCGAAAAAATTTATAAATATTTTTCGTTTATTTTTAATAAAGTTCATTATTTGGCAAAAGTACTCTCTTGTCAAGCATTGTCCATACTATTCATTTTTTCGCGAACCACAATAACTTATACATTCAGAAGACAATACTTTACATTAATGACAAAAACATAACAATACAATACATAAATTTGAGTAAGCTCAAATTCCACCGCATTGGAAGAAAGAAAGGGAGAAGAGTGAAAAACCAAGGGAAAGGTTAAGCAAAAGAAAACCACAGTTACCAGTTTAAGTAATAACACAAACCCTGGGGAAAGTTTTGGCTAAACAGTTTTTTGTTTTCAGGTCAGGAAAAAATGAAATGTCAACAATTCTCATACACTGCTAGCGACCTGATACTTTTCTATATATACAAACAGAACTTGTTTAGGCACAAACGAAAGGTCGACGCGTTTCAAACCCGAAGTGTTATTTTGAGGGTTTTCCTCAGGAACTGGACTGAGAGCTGTGAATAAAAAATGAAAAAGTGCAGTGTTTACCATCACTTGTCAATTAGTTACAAACACGTTACCTTATATTTTTTGTTGCTGGCACTTGATATACACAAAAGCGATTTCACACTTTAATGCAGTAGTTTCTAAAAACATTGAAAACAAAACCAACAAAAAGAGAGACAGTATCACTACCAGACTCCACTTCGGGTCAAGCATCTATTAGCCATGTTTTCTATCAGCATTAGTTTACCTTACTTGCACCAGCTTTTGCTTGAATCATCTTTTTAAATTCGGGCAACCAATTTGCACAGTAGGCTTCAACTACAAAGACAAGGTGGAACTACTTCGGAATAAACTGATTTTGAAAAGGACAGATCTTAAAAAAAAATTGAAATCCGAAAAAGCAGCGCTCGGCGTACCTTAATACCTTAATATTTGCTGTTTAATTTAATTTAATTTAATTTGCGTGTTTATATAGCGCTAGAATCACTCCCGGGGGAGTATCTCCGCGCTTCGACCGCTGCGAAACCCTTCCTGGCTTCCCTGAGAGATGGTCCCTTAATGGGTATCTCCAGGGTGAGACCAGGCATCCCCGGCGGTCTGGTGGGGCCGTTAGTGAAGATGAGGCAAGCTAATGCCCAGAGTTGCCGAGTGTGATCGCTGATCAGAGTGGGCACCGAGGCGAGAGAATTATCGAGTCCACTGACCCTGGTCCAGAAACCTGCCGTGCCGGGAATCGAACCCTGGTCCCGGGCCGTCCTCTGCTCTCGGGTCTGCCGCCTCTAACCAGTGAGCCACACTACCTCACTGTTACCGCATCAAAACATTTTTCATCTCCCGACGGGCGGTTTTTAATGATGATAGTGGACTGTAGGTTCAGTCTGTGAAAGACAAAGAGCTTTAAATATGTGCATTTCGGATTAATAAAGTGCAGCGGTAGGATTGCTGAGTTTTAGTAAAGTTACCTTCAATCCAGCATGAATGGTCCCGTCCACCGCGTCAAAACATTTTACCTCTCGCGGCGGGCTTTTTTTGATGATGATGATAATGGACCGTAGAGTCAGCCTGTGATAGACAAAGAGCTTAACATATGCGCATTCCGGATAAGTAAAGCGCAGCGGTAGGATTGCTATGTTTTAGTAAAGTTACCTTCAGTCCAGCATAAATGGTCTGCGTACACTCGCCACGATATCACTGAAGCAAGTGAGTTTCCGGCAGACATGTGCGCGTATATTTAGCGTCATCACTGAGTCCAGATCATGTGACTTGTTGGAAGTTTTGTGTTAAACTTTATTGACAATTGCAGGATTCTTTGAGAATTGTCTGTGTTTTGTGATCTATTTAATCAGGAATGAGGAAAACTTTATTGAAAGCCTGGCCGATGTAATGCCATAAGCTGCTTGTATCATAAGTTGCAACTGTTTTTTCGGCAGTCACCATTCTCAACAAAACCTTGTTTTTAAAGACAGGGCGCCTTTAAAAAGAGTGTCTCCCTTGATTTTCTTGATGTGTTGGGGAAGCATAATTTGGTCATTCAACCTGTCGGCTGATGCCAGGACCACAGCAGGCAATGAATTCATCTTATTCATTATCTCTGGTGCAAATGAGCGAATGCATCCTAAGATCAAAAGCATTGAACATAATAAGCATTACTGGCAATGACTTAACTGCTGGTGGAGCAGGAAAAAAAAGAGGACATATCCCAGCAGCCCGTGCCTTTCAGGATGCCTGACGCTGCCTATTGGTTCACCTCTGTTGTTGACCTTTCCCTAGGATCCATGGGAAAGATAGTTTTATTTTTTTATTAATGTTAAATACTGCTGGCTGTGGAAAATAAAGAAAGTAGAGCATTAATCCTCACCTCTGGTCCTGCCATTGAATCACAATTGTTCAATAAATATTAAAATGCCTTTTTGTGTGTTTCTTGTGTATCTCTGTTGGCATGCACAAGTGCCTGAGCAAACAGGTTCTAGATTAGTTACCACCATTCCTTGGAGAGTCAGGGTTTTCATGTTCTGAGGTTGCCCAATCCATTTGTTAGCCTCCTAGGTTTTAGGGGTACTTATGTTGGCACTGTGAGCTAGCAGAACTACAGGCCAGCGAATCCTGTGGTGGTGCATAGAATCAGTCTGGCACCATACCAACATTTTTTGTCCAACAAACGTGCAGTTGTTACTGGGAGGTAGAAGCCGTTTGACATTGCTACCATCTTACAACCGTGCAAGGCTTCAGGCCAGGTAGTGGGTGAAATCTTTACATTCCATAACAAGTGGGCACAGAATGCAACACTAGGGCCCATGTTTCTTTAGTCACAATCCCACTTTGTCATCACAATAGACCAGTCATTTGGAGGGAGGGGGTTGCCCATCTTATAGAACTGTCAGCCAAGGGCCAGTGGTCCTCTCAAGAAAAATACCTACACATAGACGTTCTCAAATTGTGTGTTGTGAGAAAAGCTTTACAATCATTTCTACCACTTATAAAACACTCCATGATGTTGATCCAGATAGACAACACCACAACAATATTTTATATCAACAAACAGGGAGTAGCACACTCCCAGATACTGTCACTAGAATCGCCTGAACTATGGCAGTGGGTATTTCACCTTCACATCAGGCTAGATGCAGAACAAGCAGAGTATCTCAGCAGAAATTCGGGGAATTGTCACAAGTGGAAACTGAAAGACAATATTCTGAGCAAACTGCTGCCTGCAGAAAGCCAGAAATAGATCTTTTTGCCACACACAACAACAACAAATGCTGCTTCTATGTATGCAAGCATCCCCTGCCAAACTCAAAAGGGAATGCTCTTTCGATAAGATGATGCAGAATGTTTGGCTAATGCTTTTCCACCAATTCTACTTCTGGTTAAAGTAATTGCCAAATGAAGATTGAGCCCTGCAGCCTCATTCTAATGGAAACATGCTTTTTAACAACAAAAAGTCTTAACTGCGAAACCCTCCCGTTTGAAGTCCTCTGGTAAGAAGCATCACAAGAAGTGGAAGCATGCTTCGACTTCACTTCACTCCGTTGGTCATCCGACGTGGCGGAGGAGTCTGGATGTTCGAGGCCGTGCATGTGCCGGGGTCGGCTCCCTTCCCTTTTCGCGACCGGGAGTGATCCCCGCCCAATTAAAGGAATTTTTTGATACCATGTGCACCATTTTTGGGTGGTCTAACCCTGTCAGCGCACCTTCCAGCCCCGCAGGCTCAGCAAACGGAGCCTTATCGGATTCCGCGCCAGCGGCTCCGGCCCCAGTGCCCAAGCCCCCTCATGGATTCAGACCAGTGCTGGTCATACGTCCTTCATCTTCCCTGGCTCCGTGTCTGACGCCGAGATTCCTGGCATTGCCGTAGGCTCCAGCCCCATTCTTATCGCCTACTACATGGAGCCCATCAGGCGACTACCGACGCCGAGACTGGCGCCGATGGAGCCTTTGGGTTCCATGCCGTATACCTCAGTCTTATTCAGAAGTGCTAGGATTGGAGCAAGAGTGGGAGGGGACCCAGGACCCCTCAGAAGTCACGCCTTATACTGAAGAAATGGACTGGTATGAGGAACTGGGTGATGGCAGTGGCTTGGATACCCCTCCTAACCTGGCCATGGAGGAGGGAGCTTCCTTCACCATGGTGGGGATTAGGGCTGCGGAGGTCCTGCTGCCTGGTGTCTCCACTAATGAACCCTTGCAGCCATTTAATGACGCCTTGACTGATGTTGTTCTGGGGACCTGGTCCAAACCCAGCACAGGGGCTCCTGTGAATAGAACAATCGCCCGCCGCCACCCTCTACACTGGGCGACCCAGCTTTCCTCACCTCCCACCCAACCTCCGGAGAGCTTGGTGGTCCAAACCTCTACTTCTTGTGGTGCGTTCCCTACCGCACCCCCTGATAGGAAATCCAAGATGCTGGATAGCTTTGGAAAGAAAACGTTTTCTTCCACCAGCCTAGCATTGCGGTCCGTAAACGTTGCATGCCTCTTGGGCTGTTACTCCCATTCCTTGTGGGAGATGTTTGCGCAAGTGCTGCCACAAGTCCCAAAGGAGGCCCGGACTCTCCTCTCCCAAGCTGTTGCGGATGGGAGCGATGCAGCACAGTTTACTATGCGCTGTGACCTTGACACAACAGACTCGCTGGGCAGATCGATTTCCTCGATGATGGGTGTTAGATGCCATGCCTGGTTGAGGATATCTGGTTTCTCTGGGGATGTCTAAGCCAGTCTGATTGGCATGCCCTTAGATGGCTCTCATCTCGTCGGAGATAGGCCAGAAGCATCGCTAGTGCACTTCAAGGAGTCCTGGGCTACGGCCAAGTCTTTGGGGCTCTCTGTCATCCCGGCCTGCATCCGCCTTTTCCTCCTTTCGTGGCAATGGAAGGGGCTTCCAGCCGTGCCAGTCCTTTCCTAGCCAGAGAACCGTGCAAATTCCGCAGCTGTGGGCGCGGCTCGCCCCGACAATGTGGGTCGGGCAGCCAGAAGTCCGGTCAGACCAGAAACCCCACTTCCTCATCAACCTCCAAAGCCTCCTAGTCCTATCCTCCCAGATCATGGGCGTCCAGTTGGTGGCAGGATATGCCATCACCTCCACCGCTGGTAGGATATCACCTCGGACAGGTGGGTTCTTGAGATAGTCCGGAGGGGCTACTCTCTCCCCTTTGAGACTACCCCTCCCTCCATGCCTCCTATATACGATTGGCTGACGGAGGATCACCTTGCTTTGCTTCAAGAGGAAGTGACGACTCTCTTGGCCAAGGGGGCCATATAGAGGGTTCTGGTGCCAGAAGTAGGCTGTGGTTGTTATTCCTGCTACTTTCTGGTCCCCAAAAAGGACTGAGTCCTTCATCCTATCCACAACTTCAGAACCCTCAACTACTTCCTCAGAAAGAGAATTTCAAGATGCTCACTTTTGCTCAGGTTCTATCTGCCCTGGACCCTGGACTGGATGGTAGCATTGGACCTGCAGGACACCTATTTCCTGCCTGCCCGTCGCTGCTACCTATAGTTTACAGTAGGCCGCAAGAACTTTCAGTTTACTGTGCTCCCCTTCGGCCTCACCAGTGCCCCTCGGGTATTTAACAAGGTGATGGCAGTGGTCGCAGCTCATCTGCGAAGATCTGTGGTCCCAGTCTTCCTCTATCTCGACGACTGGCTGTTGAAGGCAGGCTCGTCCCAGGTTGTTTTCTCCTTCCTCCAGTCTACGGCGAACCCACTGCACTCGTTGGGGTACACTATCAACTTGCCGAAGTCACACCTGACGCCATCTTAGACACTTCCTTTCATTGGAGGTGTTCTGGACACAGTGCAGTTTTGGGCCTATCCTCCTAAATGGCGAGTCGGGGATATTCAGGCTATGATACCAATTTTTCAGCCACTATCCTGGATTTTGGTGAGACTGACTCTGAGGCTGCTGGGCCTCGGCCTCCTGCATCCTGCTAGTGAATTATGTCAGATGGCACATGTGGGCTTCCCAGTGGGACTTGAAGTTCCAGCGGGCGCAGCATTGGGGGAATCTCACCGACCTGGTCCAGTTCTCGGAGTGAGCTGCTCTAGATCTGCAGTGGAGGCTGCCAAAACCGCGAATGGGTAACAGGCAGACCCCTCTCTCTTCCCCAACCACATGGGGCGGCCATCTGTGAGAGGTGGAAATCAGAGGACTCTGGTCTCCGGCAGAAGTTGGGCTCCACATTAACCTGTTGGAGCTCTTAGCGATCCGTTTGGCACTGAAAGCCTTCTTGCCATCTCTCAAGGGAAGGCTGGTTCAAGTGTTCACGATCAACACCACCGCTATGTGGTACTGCAACAAACATGGTGGGGTGGGATTGTGGACCCTCTGTCAGGAGCCCTTGCGTCTCTGGTCTTGGCTGGAACAACACGGCATATCCCTGGTAGTTCAACACCTGGCCGGTTCCCTGAACGTCAGGGCAGATAAACAGCCATCTCCATCTGGAGGTGGCGCAAGTACGCTTTCAGGACTGGGGAAAGCCTTGGTTAGATATGTTTGCCTCCTAAGAAAGCATGCAATGTCTACAGTTTTGCGCATTGGAGTTTCTAAGGCGGCTGTCGCTCTGCAATGCTTTTTGTCTCGATTGGAGTTCAGACCTTCTGTATGCCTTTTCACTCATACCACTCCTGTCCAGAGTGTTCAAGAAGATCAAGCGGGACTGGGCCCAAGTCATTCTTGTTGCTCTGGATTGGGCACAGAGAATCTGATATCCTGAGCTTCTGCAGATGAGCATCAATCCTCTGATCAGGCTGCCCCTTCTGGGGATCTTCTGTAGCAGCAGGGGATGATCCTCCACCATAACCGGTTAACCCTCCACCTCCTTGTGTGGAGATTGAGCAGAAACAGTTGATAGCGTTTGACCTTCCTCCCGAAGTATGCAAAGTTTTTCCGGCTGCCCTCCACTAAATCAATATACACCTGCCAATGGCACAAATGTTGTAAATATTGTACAGAGTGATCTATTGACCCTTTGTCTGCCTCCCTGTCTGACATCCTCCTTTTTATTCTAACTCTTCTGCAGCAGGGCTCTGCTCAGGGCACTTTAAAGGGTTACCTTTTGTCCCTTTCTGCATTTCTTTCAAGACAGCCTTTTTAGTAGCAATAACTTCAACCAGGAGAGTGAGAAAGTTGCAAGCATTATCTTCTCAGCCTCCTTACCTGACCATCTTCCTGGACAAGGTAGTGCTCCACCCTAGGGCTTTTTTTTTGACTAAGGTGGTGACACCTTTCCATCTAGGGCAGTCTGCCCCCTTGTCAACCTTCTATGCTCCACCGCATCCTTCTAAAAAAAGAACGTCTCCATCATCTGGACCCAAAAAGAGCGTTATCAGTCTACCTTAGCCACACTAAAGATTGCCGGTGGACGCCCAACTCTTTGTTGCGTACGTTGGAGCAAAGAAGGGACATGTTGTGCAGAAGAGGATCATCTCCTGATGTGTTACCCTCTGCATTAAGATCTGTAACCCTTTGGCAAAGACACAGCCTCCTGAAACCCTCAGAACTCATTCTACCAGAGCTAAGGCAGCCACCACAGCTCTTCAGCATGGTGTTCGGGCCTCGAAATCTCGGTGCGCAGGAGTGCTGCTCAAGAAAAGTGTTCCAGATCCAGTCTGACGCCTGGGAAGTTCACGAGTATGGATTTTGCGGCTAGATCCTTTCTGTACCAGATAAGGCGTTACCCAAGGTAAGTAAATTGTCTGTTCTTACCCCAGGGGCATTAAAGAGCGCAGTTTCTCAGTAGAGGTTGGGAAATTGGCTTTCTTTGCGAACTTGTGAATATTTGCAGTTATGGGAACAAGTATTGCCACACCTGTTACCACTCTATTGAGGCGTAAAAAGACTCCTCTGGAGGACACTGTAGTTCTTTCAAGTTACGTTCTTTTCTCGCAGCAAGCACCGCGCACTTCAGGCTCATGCTAGGAAGTGAATAAACAGGCAGGTCATAGAACCACCGTTAGTTTTGTTGACAATGGCATGACGGAAGAAGATAATGTAGCACGTCCATACATCCTTTTCACCTCAATAGAGTGGCACACAGGTATGGCAATACTTGCTTGTGTAACTGCGATCATTCACAAGTTTGTAAAGAAAGCCAATTTTTCAACCTCTGATAAGACACTGCGCTCTTTAGTGCCCCGGGATATGAACAGTTTCTCTCCTGAACGCGGTTACGTTGATTGGCATAGCACCAAACTCCTCGCATGCAAAATGGTGAAAAGTATTTTTTTGTACATGCCTTTTGAACATTTTTCCTGTTTATTACAATTTGGCGTTGTAATGGTAGTCGAAGTAAAAGTTTACGTTAAAATGAGGTTTGTTGTTTCAGTATTTGAAATGCTTCCCTGTGTGATGACGTGATATTGGTTTTCGACAAAGAAACTGGCATGGTAATGCCATCCTCGTTTTTTCGCTTTCGTTGTAAAAGTCTTCGGTGTGAAGGCTTTCTTTGTTCCGTCATACATCCCATTCTCATTGCTCCCACGTGGTCGAGACAGTACTGGTTTAAGGACCCTCTACTTCTTGCGGAATTATCACTCATTCTATTAGGTTTTAGGGCAGACCTAATATCAAGATGTTGGGGCCAAATATTTTACCATTAACAAACTGTCTCTAAGATTGACAGCTTGTCTCCTGAATTTCATGCGTTTTAGGGCAGAGGTCTCTCAGAGAAACATAGGAGTGTATTAGTGCAATATATCGTTTTATCAACTAATAAAACCTATACCTCTAAATGGAAAAAGTTCGGTCTATGGTGTGCCACCAAAGTTCTGCACCCCTTCCATGGATAAGACCACCAGATCTTACCTTACAAAGCCCTGGTTCTGGTTCATAGAGCTGTATATCTGTTCAGCCCCTGATATCTGGCAAAGAAATGTGTACAGTATATTCCTACTAGAGTGCTGCATTCTGCATCTGCCTCGCTTTTGTCGATTCCCCACTTTAAACAGCCCCAAAGGAGTGGTAACGCTTTCTCCTTTGAGGTGCCTAAAGCCTGGAACAAACTTGCACATGATTTGCTTCTGATACCACTGAAGACTACATTCTGCTGGAAACTTAAAACCTGTTTATGTTTTGGGAGATAGTAAGGCTTGTGTTTTGAGGCATGTACCCTAGGGTTCCTCCTGTTAAGCACCGGGACACTCCCCAGAGTAGCTGTGCGCTGTATAAATCCCATATTCATTTATTCAACAGGCTAGATCAAGATTGAGGCATGCTTCAGTAAGAGTTCACCTAGAGGCAATCTCATTTATAAGTGCTCCCCAAGTGAACCATTGCTATGGTCATATCGGATCATTAAGAAATTCTTAAAAGGTCTATTCCCCTTCAAAGACTTCACTAATAGTGTGGGAACTGCAACTCTACTGGCAAGCATGTCTGCTGCAATAGTAAGTGAAATCCAGGAGTCCCACGGTACAATAGTAAAGCAGTATGTATAACTATCATAGGCTATAATGGATATGGACCAACAGTTTAATACCCTATCTATGCCGTTTCTAAAAAAGTGCCAAACGTGAACTTATGACTAATCAGGTGGTGCTAGCACCATCTAGAACCTTCCCAAGAGAGGCAGATTCCCTCAGATTTTCACCGCATGTTGTGTGTGAAGGGAGTCTCCTTGAGCTCTGCTCAGTTTTCTTCTACAGGACTATTTCAACTTGCTCTATATCGATAATGTTTGATAAAAAGGCCTCTTCTGTCCCTGCAAGACCTGTGGGGAGAAAAGAGTGCATGTGGATGACCACTTAAAGATTGCCTATACTGCTTCTACCCCACCACAAGGTAAGAGAGGGCAAGATTTGTCATACTTTCTAAAAAGCCAAAGCTTGAAAAACAACTTCTGATGAAGAGTGTGATACTTCTTTCAGGTCTCACAGGAGAACTAGGTCCCATGAAGGGACTTCCGAGGTGAGCAACAAATCCCTAAAGACTCCTCATCAGGCTTAGGACTCTTAAGAAAAAGGAGAAACCAAAGCAATTCTCCTCAGAGACAGCTTATTTGTGCAATCAACGCCTCCTAAAAGGCATAATGACCACATTTTTCCTCCTCCTCAGGTCAGTTGATGAAGCACAAATCCTCCCTCAAGGCTCCATCGACAACACTGTTGACAGCAAGATCTTCAACGACTGTTACAACAGTCTCGTCGTCGAGACCATCAATGGCATTGACGACAACAGCCTCTGTGTACCCTCCCATCTCATCTACAAGATTGCACCATCATCTAAAATCTCGTCGACGCCCCCGTCGACAATGATCGCATGGACTATGGTCCTATCCAAGATCCTATCCAAGATCCCGTCGACCATGACTCCGTCTATAACAGCCCCCTTGACGATGCTGTCTACGAGTGGCACATCTCCAACACAGGTATCAATGCACAATACATACATTGCTCTGACCACTCCTAGAATTACACCTGCTTCCGATATAGTAGCACCACAGAGGGATGATCCATCTTATGATGAAAGAGAAGAAGGCGAGCTTCCTGAACCACAGTCTCAACTAGATGATTGGGATGATTGTCAAACCCACACCGTCCCCACCTCGCACCCGGTCGACTCACCTCCAAAAGACATCAGATGTTTTCATAACCTCATAGAAAGAGCTTCAACCAGTTTCCTCCTTCCTATATCAATCAAACAGTCTGACTGTTTCCTCTATGATTTCAGGGAGCAGACAAGAAAGTCACTCTGAGCTATAACAATCATCAACTATGAAGAGAAATCTTCTGTTACAGTGGCAGCTGTCCTGCCTTGGATCAACAAAAAGTACAGAGCACCAGAGGATTCCCTTGCATACCTCACAGGACACCCCAAACACATCTCAGGCTACACAACGTTGATCCAAGAACCCTTACGCTCCAAAATCGGCGATGCCAGACAATGAGGGGCATTGTTAAACAACATTGGCAAAAAGGTTCTCCACCATGTCTGCTATCACAGTTCATGCAGATAACTCACTGGCTATTCTGGGCTGCTATGACAACCAAATGTGATCAGATATCAGTTCCGTCATTGACCTCATCCTGGAAGACAGAAGACCTGAAGTCAAGACGATCTTACAGGAGGCCAAATGCACCTTCGCTGAGATCATAGATACGCCATGGACATCGCCTCCACAGGGTTTGGTCAATTGGCAGTAGCATTTCTTTTAAGGAGCCAGGACTAGCTCAAAGCGACTTCTTTTAGGCCTGATGTTCAACCCAAGATATTAGACATGGCCTATGATGGATGCATACTGTTCGGCAAGCACATTGACGATGCTCTTCTTGCAATTAAAACCGATACGTACACAGGGAAGTCCCTCGGCACCCTCCAGTACAGGAAGTTGACCTATCGAGGGGTGCGTGGTGAGGTTTCTCAACCTATTATGGTGGCTACCAACATTCCCACCAATATCAGTCCTGCCAGCCTTAATACAGACCTGCTTATCAACAACAAGCATATCGTCAACCATCCACAGTGAGTTATACCAAGCAAGGCCAGCGCAGAAGACCACAACCTCAGAGCAGACACTGGTCATAAGCAGTGACCTCGACAAGGTACAATCTCCACACCTCTATTCTCACCCCGTAGGTGAGAATATCTCGAATTACCTCCATCATTGGGAAGCCATCACCTCAGACAGATGGGTTTTGGACCTAATCACCTACGGCCACTCCTTGGAATTCACGGAAATGCCACCAAATACTCCACCAACAGGAGCGTTCCCCCTTTGTGTTCACTTATTATGAAAGGAAGCCTTCATAATGCTACCAGCGGGATTATAGAGAAAGTTCCACTTACCTAAAAGGGGAAAGGATTCTAATCTCATTTTTTTCTCATATGCAAGAAATCAGGGGAATGGAGACCCATCATAGATCTCAGAAAATTAAACAATTTCCTCTGCAAGCGATCTTTTTGGATGATAACTCTCTGACTTCCTTCACCTCCTCAACTGCGCAGACTACATGACGTCTTTGGATCTCAAAGACTCATATTTCCACATGGTCATTCATCCCAAATACCTCTGTTTCTCAGTAGCTGGTACCAATTACCAATTCAGAGTTCTCCCATCCAGCCTCAAGTCAACCCCTCACATATTCACCAAGTGCTTGGCCCCTCTAGCAGCTGCTCTCCGGAAACAAGGCCATCAGGTACTTCTTACCTAGATGACTGGCTGCTCAAAGTTTCAACTTCAAAGCAAGCTGCCAAAGCTACAAAAGCCTGCCTTTCCCACTTCCGCAAGCCTGGTCTCACTGTAAATCTGTGGAAATATCAAGAAAAAAGTCAGTTTCTGTGAGGCTGTTCAAGGCACCACTGGGTAGGATTTCATCTGTGATCAACCTAGTCCTGTTGGCACGCCTCAACAAGAGACCAATAAAGTAAGAACTGCAGCTCTAATGGATTCAATCAGAAGGGTCCTTCAAGGACTTGATTTCTTTAACCCCAAAGATGATAGACACATTAACGTGGTGGGCTCACGCATCTCATCTGTTTCAGGGTGTCATGTTTCTACCATTGGTACACAATTTCGTAAATCACTACAGATGTTTCACTGTAAGGCTGGGGAGGTCACTTGCAGGACCTACAGCTCAAAGGAAAGTGGTTATCACTTCACAGGAGCATGCATATCAACAGCATGGAACTCAAAGCCATCTTCACCCAGCTAGCTTTTCTTCCAGGAATAACGGGATCCTCGGTGCTGGTCCATATGGACAATGCAACCAGCATGTATTATATCAACAAACAAGTAAGTACCTAATCGCTTACACTCTCTGACGAAGCTCACGAGTTTTGAAGTTGGCTCATGGCTCACAACATATCCCTAAATGCAGAGCACGTGTCTGAAGTACACAACACCCTTCCAGACGCTCTCAGCAGGGCCAAAGACAGTTGTCACAAGTGAGAACTGGACCAACAACTGCTGGACAAAATATTCTCGATGTGGGGGAAACCAGCTGTGGATCTCTTCGCAACAAAAAATAACACCAAATTCCAGTTCTACGCCAGTCAATACCCCCTCTCAGGGTCATGGGGGAATGGCCTTGCTCCTGAATATATGCATACGTTTTCCCCCTTCCCACTAATTCCCAGTGTTCTCAACAATATGAATGCATAACACCGTTGCCTGATCTTGATCGCCCCCAAGTGGCCCGGGTAGCACTGGTTGGCAGAGATCATTCTTCTTTCAGAGACCAGTCCCATATGCCTGACACCAACACAAACACTCCGGACAATGGACCAGGGTCAGATACCACACCCAGAGTCAGCCTCTCTCCACTTGTACGCATGACTTCTATGAGTTTTGAAACTTAAAGATTACTCAAGAATGTCAAGATATTACATCCAAAGTAAGAACGGAAGGCAGAAATCTGACCTTCAAGTTAAAATGAAAAATATTCTATTCCTGGTGTCAACAAAATGACTTACACCCGTTTGAAGCCTCTCCTGATTGGAATTTGCCTTAATCCTCTCACTGGCCAAGTCAGGCCTTGTACATGCTTTAGTCATGGTTCACTTTGCCACAATTTCAAGATGCAGACACTCTACGCAGACTCTATATCTCTACTCAACAAGAGTCATAAAACAATTTATAAATAGACTGTTCAGAGCTTTCCCAACAGTCAGAGCTCCTCCACCAGAATGGCATCTCAATTTGGCTCTCTCGCAACTGATAAACTTCCTTTCGAACCCATTAACAAGGCTGATCTAAAATTTCTCACCTGGAAAGTTACTCTGTTACTACCTCTCACCTCCACAAGAAGGGTCAGTGAATTACTGCCCTGTACAACACAGGAGCTTTTTCTACATTTCTCTGAAGAGTTAGTACTTCTCGGGACACATGCAAAATTCATTCCCAAGGTTACTTCTCAATTTCATCTCAACGAACCTGTAATACTTTGAACTTTTTTCCCAAATCCTGCCACAACAGCTGAAAAGGCTGTCCAAACCGTGGACATTAAACGATGTCTCGAATTTTACCTACACCAAACAAAGAATATTCGCAAAACACATCAACTACTTGTCTTGTTTGGACAATCTTGTCAAGGGACTGCAGTAAGAAAAGCAACAATAGCATGATGGGTTTCAGCTACAATCCAGTTTTAACACACTAAAGTAGGCAAACCTTTAACAATGCAAGCTAAAGCTCATTCTAATCGAGCAGTATCCACTTCTGCTGGTCTGTTTGCAGACGTTCCACTGGAAAAGATATCCCGTCATGCGACGTGGAAGACTGCCCACACGTTCACTCACCAGTATTGCCTGGAGTCGTCGCAGCGCAGTGACGCAGCCGTAGGCCAGGAGTTGTTACGCCATCTCATCCAATAAGGTGAGCCTCTTTTTTATAGAGGTGTTTGTTCATATCAAATTCAAGTGGATTTCAGGCACTGTTTATTACTGCTTTGGTTATTCCATTCATATTTACTTATCTATGTTTTATAGACATGAACACTTATCATTTCAAGATATGTCTTTGTTGTAGATATACTCTATGCATATATATTACATGCTTAAATTATTCACGTCGTGGAAGTGGGAGTCCCACGGTACAATAGTAAAGCAGTATGTATAACTCTATATGTATGTACAGACTCCATCGACGACAGCCCCATTACTTGTTACTCACCATCCTCCAAGGGTACTTCAATTACCTACAATACTGCTTCCTATGCTGATTCAAGCATGTAAATCTATTAAATATCCAATACTGGATAAGAAAATAAATTACTTATCTTTAGCTGCAGTTATCCAGTGTTGGTATCTTTCATAGATTCACATGTGACTCACCATCCTCCCCTGAGAGGCTCCCCTTATGCCTAGGGATATTATTCCCACTTGTGCTAGAAAATCCAAGGGACTCTGCCTCTCTTGGGAAGGTTCTAGAGGGTGCTAGCACCTGATTTGTCATAAGTTCAAGTTTGGTCCTTTTATTAAAAGGACATAAACTGATGGCATATTGCTATTATAGCCTATGATAGTTATGCATACTGCTTTACTATTGGACCGTGGGACTCCCACTTCCACGACGGGAATGATTCAAGCATGTAAATCTATTAAATATACCAATACTGGATAACTGCAGTTGCAGGTAAGTAACTTATTTTATTTCACATTTATGGGAACCCTACTTAAAATTTGCCTAAGACAGTAAGACTTGCAGACTTTCATATGAATTCCTCTGTGGTTGTAAAAGCTTTTGTTCAACATCCTTCCAACTCTCCAGAGAGAATGTTGCATTCACTTGACGTTAAAAGTTGTATCACATTCTGCCTGAGCAGAATAAAAGATTTCAGAAAATCAACCTAACTGTTATTTACTTTCTCCATTCATTGTAAGGAATTGCCAGTCTCGAAACAAGTAATTTCTAGATCGGTTGTTGCAACGATTGCTTTCTGCCATGGGAAAAATGGGAAGACCTCTGGCGGTACAGTTAAAACCCATCTCACAAAAAGCATGGCGACTTCATCAGCACTTCACACAAGTGTACAGCTTGTTGAGATTTGATGAGTGGCAACATAGGGAAACAAGCACACCTTCACAAAGCACTATTGCTTGGAGGTAGTCGCGAAGGTGCAAGCAGTTCTACAACCTCTTCTAAAGTAATGTGATATTAGCTATTATAGCCCACCCACGTCCTCTTGTTGTTATAGATATATATCTACATTTTTAGTACTACTTGCTTTCTTATTCAAGCATGTGAACCTATGAAAACTCCAATACAGGAGAAGAAAAATGTTACTTATCTGTTACTGTAGTTCTCCAGCGTTGGTATATTTCATATATTCACATGCTGCCTGCACTCCTGCCCAACTGGAGAAGTGTGGCTCACTGGTTAGAGCAGGCAGACCCTGAAGCAGAGGTCAGACCCGGGACCAGGGCTAAATTCCTGACGCGGCAGGGTCTTGAGCTCAAATGTCCACGGACTCGATAATTCTCACTTCGGTGCCTGACCTGCCTGACCTAATCATGGGTTCACACTCTGCAACTCTGGGCATTAAGCTTGCTTAATCTCCACAACGGCCCCCGCGGCGGGATGCCTGGCTTTCACCTTGGGGATGCCCTGTAGGGGCTATCTCACAGGGAAAAGCCAGGACGGGTTCCCAAGGCACCCCTGGGTGATAAGCGCTATATAAATCCAATATACAATACAATACAATACAATACAATACAACTAGAGGCTCAACTCAAACATTTCATTACTCTTTATAGTCCACATTTGTGCTAAAAAATGTGGTGTGTGAAGACCTCTGGATGGGGTGAAACAAGGAGCACTCTCATACCATTGGTTTTAGTTTGGGCCTTTTATATCGACATGAATGGGCTAATAAAGGGGCGCTGTTTGTGCCTCGCCAAACAGAAAGTGCTTTATACTGCTGTATTAAAGTTACTTGGGAACTCCCACTTCGACGATGCAAAATGATTCATTAACGTGAATTATGAAAGAAGCCAACGCTGCAGAACTACAGTTACAGGTAAGTAACTTTTTTCTTCCATACGAAATGATGTCACTTAGTAGTTAGCGTCCCTTATCAATCTGCACAGCTTTTGATTGTCAGTTACTAATAACAGTACTACGAACCACTCATAAGATCATCAAATTTATATGTATCTATTATCGAAATATATACAGACAAAGGAAGCAGATTATTTCCGTCTCTATTTAGGTGTAAAAATCATTACATGTACAACTTCTGATGTTATTGGTAGATTTGATGATTTAGCTAGTTTGTAGCAGTGGCATTAACTAAAATTAATTTATGTTCTCAGGCTACTTTCAAGGGCTGGATGGACATCATGTATGCTGCTGTAGACTCTAGGAAGGTAAGTTGGTTTCAGTTATATCTGGTTTTACCACGCTTCGGGATTACCTTTTACAGGTAAAGGTTGTTTGTTTTTCTATTGATGGCTATGAAATAAAAATAAGCGCTGCATAATTCTTTCAGCATAAATGTGTGAAAGAGATGTCTATCTGAGCCACATCAAGATAAATAAGCATTGGCAAGGCCAGTAAGTCTGGTATTCATTTCAAAGAATGTGTTTCTTCATTGATTGTCGATTTTGTTTATTTAGGCATGCGGGTTGTTGAGTGCGTGAATAAAAAAATGGTAAAGGGTAGGTAATGAGATGGATGAGTGAGTGGCAGAGGGCAT
Organism: Lissotriton vulgaris; assembly: GCF_964263255.1. Taxonomy (NCBI): domain Eukaryota; kingdom Metazoa; phylum Chordata; class Amphibia; order Caudata; family Salamandridae; genus Lissotriton; species Lissotriton vulgaris. The sequence continues at coordinate 1,335,778,670 of NC_141685.1, forward strand.
ATATGAATGGTTGAATGCACTGATGGGTGAACAACTAAGTGAATATAGATGGATGAAAACAGGCATATGAATGGATGGAGGCTCACTCACTAATGCAGTCCCCGATTCATTCGTCCATTTCATAAGTAATCATATTGTTGTGTGTCTCTTGTCCATGCTCATTCACTCCTGGCATGAATCTGTGACCATGAAAGCACTCAATATGTGGCCTCATACAAAAGGAGACCAGAATCTCTGCATTTTCCTTGATTACATTTTTCCAGCACTGTTTCCCCTTCAATGTGAACAGGAAGGGACTTTCTTGATAAACTCTTGTGCTCGTGTTGAAACTTGATTCCCCAGAATAACTGCATTTAGACAATAGAAGGTGAGACCCAGATTAGCTAGTCCAATATTTAATTGCCATGTCCTAGGTACTTGATAGCAAGCAGAAGATAAGTGTGTTAGTGTCCAAATGGATTGCACACTACATGCGTGGATAGACACCCGTAGTAACTCTGGTGACCTCCTTGGCATTTTCTTTATACCTCAGGGTCTGATGTTGCTGTAGGCCAACTAGTTTGTGGTGGTCAGGGAAGTCTTGGTGGCCCCTACCAGCTTTGGGTTTAGACTATACTAACCGTCCACCTACTGAGTTTATTGTTATAATTGTTGCACACTGATGCTCCTACTACATCAATAACATTAATGTGCGACCGTAAGCTAATAGAAGGCTACTTTGGTCATACTTCATATGGATGGGTTCCTATTTTTTGCTCCTTCTAGATTTTACTAATCACTGCATAAGACTGTCAATGGCGAAGGGAAAGACCAGGCGAGGCGCTACACTTCCCAGTGTGCTCTCCGCAATACCACCTTGACTTGGTCACTCTGTACTGTGGCTATTTAACCGTTGTAGCTTGGTCTTTACCCTCATGATGTAGAGGCGACTATTTCTCAATCTTGCTAAACATGTTTTACTTCTTTTACAGAAATATTGTGTCTGGAAGATGAAAAATTTAAATTATTTGAAAAATCCTAATGCCATCATTACTAGCGAACTGTAACTTTCCCCGTTGTTTCCCTTCCATGAAATTACGTTACTTGCGGTCTCAGTAATTTTTTTGTTGAGTGGTATTGTAGCTAATAGGAATTTTTGGGGCAATAATGTGCAGGAATCTGACTTACAGTGCTGTGCTGATTTTTGCATGTTTCCGCCTGTGTTCCACTCGAAGACTTTGCCTGACTTGCAGCAGGTGAAATATCTGGGTTGAATACCCCAGAGCATTGGTGCTCAAACTAAACTCCTACTACCTGGCACATTGGAATTAAATGGCCACTTCTAGAAGCAAAGCGTCTTGTTGGTTATTCAAATTGCAGGAGTAGCTTCCAATTCAATTCAATAAACTTTATTCGGAAACATGTAAATCATGTCCATAAAAGTACATACATACAAGAAAACATGTTAAAATATTCGAGACAATCGCAATCCACTAAGAAAGAAAATACAGTATGGTACATATAATAAATCAAGTAACGCACTTAAAAAGATTTAGAATAAATAAAAATGTTATATAAAAAGTTTATATATTTTTTTTAAAAATCATGCTTTTCCTATAGCTGATGGCCCTAAGTAGATAACTGGCCGTATAAAAACAGATGTCAGGATGATGCAAGTTAAAAAGTAATTTCATTGCCGCTTTAACAGTTCTAGCTCCAAATTTGATAAATAAAGGTTTTAAAAAGAATTTACGACATTCGCTATACAAGTTACAAGTAAGTAGAAAGTGCTCTGTGCTTTGTTCTGAAATGTTGTCGCACCGACAAGGACCTGTGGGGCGTGTTTTAATCTCAGGGAATGCAACCAATAGGTGGACCGTACCCATCCTCAACCTGGTGAGAACAAACCGGTGTTGCCCTTTAGTTACCTGAATGAGGTAAGGATGTAGGCCCACGAATTCATTCAAATGGTTATAACGTACACAGGTGGAAAGTTTGAGATCATCCGTGGCCCGTCTTTCTGCACAATGATTTAGGAAAATTGATTTCAGACTCTCTTTAGAGAGATCCGAAGCAGAACAGTGATCTGATGTAACGTCAAACCCGAACACATTAGAGAAGGATTCAATTATGTATTTAATCCATGGGATTCTGAGAAAATAGTCAAGACGAAGGCAATCCTCAATGATGGCCCTATTAAATGAGGTTTCGTCTTTCATCCAGACCGAGCGCCACAACATCAAAGGTCTCAATAATAATAGATCATTTAGATGACATAGTCCTAATTCTTTATGGACCAAACTATTAGCAGTAGAAGTCGGGAGACACAATAATTTTTTCAGAAATGTATTCTCTTCTACCTGTAAAGATTCTGCCCTGGAAACCCCCCATACCCCTGCTCCGTAGAGGGCAGCAGAGAGACACCTAGCTTCAAAAATCTTAAGCATTGCTTTAGGTCTTCTACTACCTAATTTACTTACAAAAGCAAATATTCCATTGGCACTCCTGGTCATTTTGTCGCGCACCACCTTGTGCTCGATGTCCCAGCGGCCATTTTTGGAAAAGTTGACCCCCAGGTAGCAAAAATTTTCCACGCACTGCACCTCTTGGCCATCGATGAGATACCTATAGGGCTTTTTAGTTTTGACTTTACTAGCTCCACACTCCATCACATAGGTCTTACTCTTATTAATGACCAGCTTTCTCTTTTCAATAAAGGCCACAAATTTATCCATCAAAAGCTGTAGACCCCGGGGGGTCCTAGAGAGCAACACAGCGTCGTCCGCATAGAGTAACACGGGGATGGTACTTGTGTTTACTCTAGGGGCGTCCGCTGGTGCCTTCTTTAAGATCAAGTCTATTTCATTAATAAACAGAGTGAAAAGCAAGGGTGCCAAAACACACCCTTGTCTAATACCTCTCCTGACCCTGAATTTGTCTGTGCATTCGCCCGAAGGCCCATAACGGACGCTCGAGCTAAGCCTCTCGTATAAACGGGCCAGAAAGTATATAATTTCCCTAGGTGCTCCCATTTCTAGCAAGGTAGTCCATAGTATTGCGTGATCCACCAGGTCAAAAGCGCTGCTCAAGTCAGCGAAACAGAGGTAGAGCGAACCATTTTTAGCTCGGGTGTATTTCCCTATCAGGAGTTCCAGGTTTAAGCATTGTTCAATGCAGCCTCTACCTTTCCTGAACCCATATTGACAGTCTGTCATTATCTGATTAGACTCTGCCCACTCTTCTAATCGGACGAGGAGTACACGGCTCATAATCTTGACGGACGAATCCAGCAATGAGATTGGCCGGTAGTTTTTAGCGTTTCCTCGGTCCCCTTTCTTATGAATCGGAACTATTATGGATTCAGACCAGGTGCACGGAAAGGTATAGCGAACAGCAGCATTAAAAACTTTGACTAGTACTGGTCCCCAAGTCTCAGGTGCAAATTTGTACATATCAACTGGGACACCATCGGGTCCCTGGGCCTTACCACCCTTACTAGCCCTGATACTACTTAGGACCTCCTGCAAGGTGATATCTAGATTAAGTACTGGCCAAGAGTAACTTATCGGCAACGTTACCATATTAGAGTTAATAATACCAGAAAAGTGCTGTACCCACGATTCCTTACCCACGTTTGAGGTTAACACGGGAAGTTTATCATCTTTTAGAAGGGGGCTATTTACTACTGCCCAAAAAAGAGTACAATTGTTCGATACAGCCGCTAGATCCAGTCGCTCCCAAGCTTCCTCACGTAATTCAACTTTCCTTTGCTTAAGAGCCAAATTATAGTCGGATCTAAGCTTAGCTACAACTGTTTTGTCTCTAGGTTTAATGGATAGTGCGTTTTTCAGTGACTTCAATGCCACAGTACAGGCATTATTAAACCATCCCCTTGCTTTGTTATTAAAATTTCCAGCCAACCTAGTAAACTTACCACTAATAAAAACATTGATTTTCATAAAGTAAAGGATACAGGCCTCCAGGTTTGGTTTCTCATCAATAATTGATGTAATATCAGTTAAGCAGCATGAGATAATGCAATTAGAAGTTACTTCTGCTCTATCCCCTGCCCACCTTATCCTAAATCCATTCGGCCTATGTACCTCAATGTTTATAATAGGGCTACTATCTGGGATTGTACAAACTTTCCAAAACCTAGTTTCGATAACAAGACAGTTATGGTCACTAACCAAGTAATCAACAACCTTGACATCAGAGCTAAAATGAGCTAATTCGGAAGACATGCAAATAAAATCAATTACAGTGTTTGCCCCTCTCCCCACAAAAGTTGGCAAACTATCACCCTTCCCGTCCTGCTCAATCTCTAGGATCTCCAAATCGTAGTCTAATAGGAAGGAGTTCAGAGTTTCTCCATATGTATTGTGTTGGAAATGCGTAGCTGGCTCTCCAACACGGTTCAAAGTACCACACAACTTATGGTTAGAGAGAGGACAAACAGAAATGTTAAAATCTCCAACATATATGAACTCAAAAACTGTATTGGAAGCTTTCATCAATTGTTTGATTGCGATGTCTAATTCTAAAATGACCGTGTATCTGCTGGCATCAAAAACATTATTATACATATTAATCAACAGAATGTTTTTGTCTGCCTCATCAGCTAGCCACAGCAGTTGGGAATTGTTGCCCACAGTGATATGCTCCTTCACCCTTATTCGCATTTTCACAGAGGTCAGAATTAGCAAACCACCTTTAGCCCTCCCTGAGGTAGTAGCCGTTGCTGGTAACTCGTATGCTACAAAACCATCAAGGCCCTTAAAATTTAGACACCAGGTCTCTTGTAAACATATGATATCAAATGTTCTAATAAGTTCTAACCACCCCAATACTTCTAGTTTAGAGGCTAGTCCTGCGATATTCCAACTGGCAATAAGGCGAGATGTTGATGCCCCCTCTAAGGTATTGCAAGATGGACCCACATACTTAGGCTGTATACTACCAGTAGTATTTGGGGACTGATGTAAATCAAATCCTGCACCCACTTCAGCAAGCTCGTGTCTGACCTCTTGTCAATCGCAATTATTAAGACCAGACAAGGCATCATATCTATTGTGTAATAGCGTGCTTGGTACTAGGGGGGATGCCCAGCGATTATGCATATTCAAGTGGTTATCCCAACCTAGTGCTGGTGTTTTCGGTAGAGTTACATTTTGCTGTTCCCCATAGAAGAATTTTAATGTTAGGGGTACCACAGTACCTCTTCTACGCTGAGGTGGGAGAATATGTGTTAGGACATTAGGAAGTACGTCGGGGTGGGCAAACGTTACCACCACACAGTCCCCTTTAAATCTTTTGGGGCGATTCCCTATCCAAGGAACACGTTTAGCTGATTTGATATCATGCGCCAGTTGCTGTGTCCCGCCAGGCGCTAACCTCATATTACCAGAGAGCCAGTGAAGGGCCTTACTACACAAAGAGCTGGATGACTCGGTAATACCGTCATCCAGCAGGGGTACATTAGCTAACACCAGAACGACAGGTGAGGCTTCCTCAATAAACTGCAGGGGGTCTGTTCCGTGGACTTGTGCTTGGGGTAAGTTTTCTATCAATGGACACTCTACTGTAGTTGCAATATTGTGATTAACTTTCGGGGCCGGCATATGCACTACATTGGTCGGCACACCAGATGGCCCTTCCCCGGCTTGATTAACCCTTGCGGTAGTATCTCTTATTGTTAGTAGAGTATTAAGACTACCTATTTCCTCCGTCAACTTTGTTTGCACACCTCCAAGTCGTTTTACTTCTGCCTGTAATTTATCTATTTTGGAGATCAGAGGTTTTACAATTTCAAAAAGTTTACCCTCTATAACCTCAAGCAGTTTAGTAAACATTTCATCATCTCCTCTGTTTCTTATAATCCCTTCCCCTACAGCCTTTTGTGGAGCTCTAGAGGGGCCTGGGGATAATGTTCTTTTCCTTTTCACTCTTGGCCTTTGGCCGCCCTGTTTCCGTTGGTTCTTCACGCAGGCGCGCACCGGCCGTGGTGTATGCTCAGTTAGTGGTAGATCATCCTCCACAGGACCAGATACAGTTTCTGGGTCTGAATCAGTAACGTTATCAGAGTCTACATCCAGAGTGACGGGAGATGCTAGCGTAATCAGTGGCTGGCTATCAGTCTCAATCCTAGGTGATACATTTGGTGAGACCCTGTTTTCCACCAGCACGAAGGGGCTGTCCTCAGCTGACAGGGGTAAAGTAGGGCTTAACCTGCGCAAATCTGGTGACTGGCTTAGCCCAAGTGATTCCCTCCTTTGTTCATTTATTTTCTTTACTGTTTGCACAACATAATTATCCATAGTATTTGCGGGCAGAGCAGCAGTTTTCTTTTTTGTCGCCATTTAAATATCACACAGTTCGCAAACAACACAGCAACAAGGTCTTACTTATAGACGCGTCTCTGATGGTCCAGGGGGTTGTGCCCTGCCCCTGCCTCCTCGTGCCGATGAGGGCCGTAGAGGGCCCGCCCTTTGCCCGGGCTTCGCCCCGGGCGTCCCGCTCGCGTCCCGCGGAGCGGACCTCAGCTCCGTTTTAAGCGCCTCCGGGCGCTGTTGTGCGGTCACTGGTGCGCGCCGCCGCTGAGGCTTCCGGGAGCTGTGGTCCCGGGGCGGCGGCGCGTTAGAATGCCTTAGTTGACTCTCTGGCGGTGGAAACGGCATTCGTGGACCCCTTCAGGTAAGTCACAGGTCACTGGTAGTGGTCTGGCGTGGCCCCCGAGCTCCGCCGACCTCAGCTCCGTTTTAAGCACCTCCGGGCGCTGTTGTGCGGTCACTGGTGCGCGCCGCCGCTGAGGCTTCCGGGAGCTGTGGTCCCAGGGCGGCGGCGCGTTAGAATGCCTTAGTTGACTCTCTGGCGGTGGAAACGGCGTTCGTGGACCCCTTCAGGTAAGTCACAGGTCACTGGTAGTGGTCTGGCGTGGCCCCCATTTTAATTTCTTTTTTGCTGTCTGGAATGGAAAGAGCCTCTCCCAGTATTGTTCACACTAAACTCAATCTTCTAAACATCTAGGTATTTAAAAGACTCTATATTATTCATTGACAAGTGTGCCACCGGAAAAGGCTTTCATAAAAGTATCCCAGTTGATTCCAAATTGGTCTAATCTATATCAGAAATCTTTTTGCTGCTATTCACCACCTCTTTTGTTAGTCAGCAACTAGTCACCCTTGCTTGCAAAGCAGTCCTTTTTCTGAGCGTAATCAGGATCCCGTAACCAAGTTATCAACTTCTGTGCAACGGCAATTATTAAAATTGTATTTTTGGTTGCATTCGTATAGCACTTCATATACCGTTGTGAAATGCATTGTCGGTTTACACAGTGAGGGAAAGCTTGGTTGGATGGGTATTGTACCTGCTGTGAATCTGTGTGGGAATCCTTTTGCTCTTGTGCGTGGGTGACCTGAGTGATGCATCTATTGTAGGCTGAGTCTCAGCGCTTAGAAGTGTGATTGAGTGAAAGACAGGGCATGCTCCATTGTCAGCTACTGCTATAAAGTACTATGAAGGGACCCTGTTTAGTTCAATACAACGTCTATGATTGATACAGCAAATAAGTTATCTACTCAGCAAATCTTTGGTGGCCAGCTGAGGGAGGAGCAATAGGTCTCCATGGATGGCCTGCCTTAGAGGCATCCCATATGTGAGCAGTTATTGTTTGAAGGGAATTATAGCACTTCAGTGTATTTGGCTTTGATTATGGTGAGGGGCGAGAGAGGAACCAACAGGCACAAACTTTATTAAAATCTTCCGAGATTCCATCCACATATGGCTGATCGATGTATGCACTAAATACCTGTCCTCTTGGGCACTGAGTTCCTTAGTTTACATGCTTGATGATGGTTGTTTGGCTAAATGGGTGTGTCAAGCATAATAGCCTATGCTTTTAACCAGATTTGTATGCAGCTTTAAAGATACCCTAGAGACATATTACTGGTATACACTAATCATGTGCTGAAAAATCTATTTGCATATTGTTAATCTAGGATAGTACTCCCAAATGTCCTTCACTCAGGGCATCTAATTTATAAGGCAAAATAAGAGAAATATTGTTGTATATCACACAGTTGATAGATTGCAAAATAAATCACCTCATATTTTATGTTTGCTATAAACTTATGTCTACGAAATATTGGAAATCCCATATATTGACAAAGGTGGTTTACCAAGGTCCTGGTCCCATTTCTGCATAGTTTGATTGTTTCAGTGTTTATGTACTGTGTTTTATACGTAATATAGAGAAAGGTATTTGTATATATGTTTAGGGCACAGCTTGTAATGTGAGGTTGTAAAACATGGGTGATTTGTGTTTTAGTGGCACAAAATGTGCTTGTTTCTGGGAATGAATGCACTGTCAAAGCTGATCTAAGTGCAGCATGAAATATTTCTTTCAACTTGGAAGTGTGAGATTTTTAAACCAACTATCTGACCTTATGTCATATACCAAATGTGTAAAGGTCATGTTTATGTAAGCAAGAAGACACTTGTAAGCAGTAATATTGAAAAGAAAAATTATGCAGCTTTTTTCTTTATTTGTTGATATTTAGTGTCCAAAGAAGTTCAATATGCAGAAGTTCAATATGTATGTGGCTTATTATTAATCAGTAAGCAAATGTGTCTCATTTGAATAAAAAAACAAAAAACGGGGGTAAAATGCGGGTTTATGTAGTGTACCATACACAGCCCTTGAGAGAGTCCACTTATTCACCTTATCCATAACCATTATGGTTTAAAATTGTGGCCATCCTCTAGGGTCATTGTTAATTGCCTCATGCATCGTTGGGTGTGTCAAATTGCTGCCACAGACCTCCTTCCGTCGAGGTTTATCCGCTTGTTTTATATGTGCAGAGATTGGATTAGATTTATTTGTAGAAAATCAGCTGCTTACGGTTAAACATTTGCTTCTTGGACTATCTCGAGATGAGCTAAAAATATTGGCTTGCTTTCATTGCCCCTGTAAAAGCCTTTATAAATGGTTCTGTGCGACTAGCACTTGTGGTTGTCTTGTTCTAACTTCATACTGCACAGCAAAAACAAAGAGAGCTGCCTCTTAAGTAAAGCAATCTTGCAAGTTAAAAACAGTTATTTTTTGTAAGAAATAAGACCTCACATACGTTGTGCGAAGTGTTGTGTTATGTGAATTTGTAGAGCACGGATAATCACCCGTGAGGGTATCCAGGTGCTGAGTCTGGCAGGATGAAGGGGATGAGGAGAGCATGCCTGTTTCGTCTGAAAGAGCCATGTCTTGAGGTACCTTAGGATGTTCATGAGGAAGGGGAAGGCTCTGAGGTGTTTCAGGAGGTTGTTCCAGGTTTTGGATGCCAGGTATGAGATGGGTCCTCCACTTCTGCTCTTCTTGATCAGAGGGAGGTATGCTCTTGGCTGTGACACAGATTGAAGGTGCCTGGTGGGTTGGTAGAAGTTGAGGCGGTGGTTGAGGTAATCTGGAACTGTGTTGTGCCGAACTTTCTAGGCGTGGGTGAGTAGCTTGAGGTTACATCTTTCCTCAATTGGTAGCTAGTGGAGATTCTTGATGTTTGGAGAGATGTAGTTATTTCCTGGGATGTTCAGAATGAGTCTGGCGGTAGCGTTCTGGGTGGTCTGGAGTCAGCGTAGGACATGAGGTGGGATTCCAATGTAAAGGGTGTTTCTGTAATCAAGTCTATTTGTGATAAGCGCCTGGGAGACCGTTCATCTTGTGTTCAGTGGGACCTAGTTGAAAATCTTAAGTGTTATTCGCAGGATGCGGAAGCATGATGAGTAGACGGCGTTGATCTGTCTTCTCATGGAGGGGTTAGTGTCCAGGATGATCCTGAGGTTCTTGCCATGGTCATCTGGGGTTGGGGGGCAAGTTTGGGGGGCCACCAAGTGGTCTCCCAGAGGGAGTGGTTGTTGCCTAAGATTAGGACTACGGTTTTGTCTGTGATGAGCTGGAGGCAGTTGTTTTTCATCCAAGCAGTGACATTTCTCATGCAGTTGGTGAAGTTTGCTTTGGCGGTGCTGGTTGAGTTGGTAAGGGAGAGGATGAGCTGTGTGGCAACAGCATAGGATACTATGTTGATGCTGTGGGCTCTGACGATGTTCCCGAGGGGCATCATATAACCGTTGAAGGGTGTTGGGCTGAGCGACGATCCTTGAGGGACTCCGCAGCGGAGTTTCTTGGTTTCTGAAGTGCAGAGGGAAAGTCTAACTCATTGAGTTCTGTCCTTGAGAAAGGAGGATACCCACTTGAAGACGGGTCCACAGATACCTAAATGCAGAAACTTTCTGATGAGTGACTTGTTGGATACCATATCCAAATCTGCGGAGAGATCGAGAAGGATGATTTGTGGCTGTTTCTCTTCTTTCGAGGATGCTTCTGGTGTCATCAGTGGCCACAATGAGGGTTGTCTCTGTGCTGTGGTTGGTGCAAAAACCTGATTTAGAGCTGTCTAGGAGTTGATGGAGTTCTAGGTTGTCTGCGAGTTGGATATTGAGGACTTTCTGATTTTTTAGGTATGTAGCTGCTGAGGGTGTTGAGGTTCCGCTGTTGGTTTCTTCAATAGAGCATTGACTTCTGTATTTTCCAGTACAACAGGAAGGTTGCAGTGGTTATGGAGATCTGAGGGGGCTCCTGAGTGGAAGGCATTCATCAGGGTGGTTGTTTCTTTATTCAAGAGTGGCTTCCAGTTGCTTAACTGCTGTTTGGCGATGAAGCAGGTATCCAGCTGGTAGGAGGAGTTTGAATCGGAATTCTGTTGGTCGTATGTGTTGTAAATCTTGGCTAACTTCTGTTCAAAGACATATGCGAGGTTGTTGGAGAGTGATGGGATATTGTCAATGTTACCAGGTGCAGGGTTGGAGATGTCCTTGATGATTGTGAAGAGTTATTTGCCATTGTTGAAGTTGGCTTTGAGTCTGAGAGTTAGGGCTTTTTTCTTTGCATCTCGTAGTTGGTGGTAGAGGTTGAGGGTGGCTTTGTACGTGGATCTTGTGGTTGTGTTTTTGAAGAGTCTCCATTTTCTTTCAAGTTGATTGCAGTTGTGCTAGGACTCCCTAAAGTCATTTGTGTACCAGCTAGGTCGTTTATTGTTTTTGTAGGTCTTGAGGGAGCGGTGTGGTTAGCACAGTCAGCTAGCCATTTATTGAAGAGCTTGGTGTTGACATTGAGGTTCTTGAAGTTGTTGGGTGGGCGTTCATGTAGGGTCTTGGTCTGATTTTCTTCTGATATTTTGTCCCAGTGTCTTGATTGTGCTTTGAGTTTTTCTCGTGGGATGGCTTGGTGGGCAGGTATCTTGAAGTGTATGATGTAGTGGTTAGGCTATGTGAGCGGGGTTGTGTGGGTGGGGGTGATCCTGTTATTGTAGGAGAAAATAGGGTCATGGGCATGAGCTACTGAGTCCCAGGTTGCTGAGGCTGTTGAGGAGGGCCATAGAGTTGGGTTCTCTGGAAATTGAGGTCCACGAAGTGGATGTAGTTGGTTGATCAGATGGAGAGGGGAACCATTAGGTCTGTGATATGATTGCAGAATTCCACTATGGGGACAGTAGGCAAAGGTTCCTCTAAGGTTGACGCTGTAGTCTGTTTTTATTTTGAAGGGGTGGTGTTCCATGAGGTTGGTGTCCGGGTCTGTGGAGGTGGTGCAGTCAGTTGTGTTTTAGTAGATGATTGCGAGTCCTTCTCCTGGTTTGTGGGTTCGGTCTTGGTGTATGATTTTGTAGACGGGTAAAATGACTGCAGCAATGTTTGAGTTGGAAGCTATCTTCAGAGATGTTTCGGTCAGGAAGAAAAGATCCCAGATTTCAGAGGAGTGTTTGTCGAGGGATCAGACATTGAGTAGCATGGCGTACAGTTGGTGAGTGGTGGTGGCATGTGTTAGTTGTTTGAAGGTGGTGGTGTCTGCGTCTGATGTGTCACAGGTGAAATCACAATAGGTGCAGGAGAAAGATCTTACAGTGGTGCTGGGGGATGCGCGGCAGTAGCGTGTTTGCCGGTGTGTGTTGAGTTCGCAGGAGATGACGGAGGAGTAGCAGTAGTGAAGGCGTTCGTTGGCTCTGGTGGCGGTTGTGGTGTTGCGTTGGATGGTCCTGGGGCCAGGGTTCCTGGAGCGGTCCAGACCCAGACGGGCTTGCCTTTGGCATGCCAGCTGTGCAGCCTGCATTAAGTTGGTCCTGAGGTGGGCAGGGCTTCTGTTGGCGGGGAGAGCAGTGTGTGGGGAAAAGCTGGGTGGAAAAACCCAGGTATTACCGGTATCCCTTGGTCAAAAAGCAGAAACTGATCAGACTGGAACAAGCAGGAGCTGGAGGCCAAGGGCAAGCGGCAAGCTAGGTGCCCTGGTGCAAGCATGTCTTTAATCTTGACTTAATGTCTGTCTTTCATTAATGATTACAATTTCAAGACAGAAAATCTATGGACTGCTCAGAGCTCCAGAGTCATAACGATGTCTTACACACTCGTTCTTTACTGTCACATTGGTATGAATCCATGTTGGTTGGTACTGTATGTAACAAGCTGGCAATGCATTGCCTTCTTGCTGGATGTGTTGTGCCCACTTTGAGAAGCAAAGTTGGAAGATGGTGTTTTGCTTCTTTGCTATCTTTTTCCCTTTGTGTAACTGTGAGTGAAAAGACTTGAGACAAATGCTTTGTAGTTATTCTGATTGATTGAGTACGACATTAGCAATTATAGCAGAGGTAGAAGTGTGTCTTCCACTGTTCTGTAGACTTCTAAATTCATACTGGAATGCAAAACCTATTTGGCCTCAGTGTGTTAGCCTAATTCGCACACATCCGAAAACAACTCTTCATTACTAGAAAACATGTAAAATAATCTTCTGCGCCGCAGTTACCACAGAACTGCTTTGTCCCCCTCAGGCAGCACACCGTCGCCAGTGGAAGGTCGTATCACTTTTATCAACTCCCTGGGTTTAACAAATTGGTGTCCAGATTGTGAAACACATTTATTCCCTGCCCATTGTTTCATATCCCTCAGATATGCGATCCACACCACCTACCGGAGGACCACTTGTTCATGCTCCGAGGGGAAGTTCAGGCTATCAGGTCAAGGGAACCATAGGGAGGGTACTGGTGTCAGAAATCGGACTGGCTATTATTCCTGTTACTTTCTGGTGCAGATCAAGGACAAAGGCCTTTGTTCCATCCTATTTCTTTGCCCTCTGAACAAGTTCAAAATGCTCACCCTGGTTCAAGTTCTGTCTGCCATGGATCCATGAGACTGGAGGTTGGTATTGGACTTGCAGGACACCTATTTCCACATCCCTGTCCTGCATTCATTCTATGCAGTTTCAGGTAGGCTGAGAGCACTTTCAGTTCTTGGTGTCCCCCTTTGGCCTTACCAGCACACCTTGGGTGTTCACAAAGATGATGGTGGTGGTTGCAGCCTATCTGCGGCGTTTGGGAATACCAGTCCTCTCATAACTCGATGACTGGTTGCTGTTAGCAAACTCTCCTCAATCAATCGTAAACCACTTCCAGACAATTACTGTCTTGTAGACATCATTGGTCTTTTTCATCTACATGCCGAAGTCGCACCCAGCTGCTTCACAACAGTCCCCCCTTTATAGAAGCCATCATACGTATGGTGCTCTTCCCGGCCTTCCCACCGCCTCAATGAGCTCAGGTCATTTGAGCTATGATACAGAGGTTTCAACCTTTGCCATGGATGTCAGTGAGAGCAGCTCTGAGGCTTCTTGGCTTGCTGCAGCCTGACTCTGGAGCATGCCAGGTGGCACATGAAGGCTCTACAGAGAGATCTGAAGTCTCAGTGGGTCAGAACCAAGATTACCTTTCGCATTTCATCCAGGTGCTGAGGTGACAGCAAAAGACTTGAAGTGGTTGCTGCTCGACTGCAATTGAACCAGCAGCTGATGCCTCTCCCTACCCCACCCAGAACCATTGTTTGGGACAGATGTTATGTGAATTTGTACAGCGCACAACTCAACCTGGACAGTATCCTGGCACTGAAGCAGGAGCTGCATGGGCCGAGCAGGATCGAGGCTATGTGAAGAGCCAGGTCTTCAGTTTCTTGAGGAATTGAAGAACTTAGAAGGAGGTTCTGATATGCAGGAGCAGGTCATTCCAGACTTTAGAAAAGAGCAACCAAATCTAGTTCTGCATATGCAAGGGATGTGTGCAAGCAGGAGTCCGGCTGAGCAGAAGTGTCTCGTAGGTTTGTGGAAATGTTGGTAGTTTTTTAGATATGTGGGCCCAATGTTGTAAGGAGTTTGAAGAGTGCTTGTTTGTGGAGTGGGAGCTACTAGAGCTCTTTGAGGTGCAGAGTGATGTGAGTGTGGGGTGGGAGGTTGAATGTGAGCCTGGCTGCACAGATTTGTATGGTCTGAGTCTTCTAGTCAGTTGAGCGATGATTCCAGCATACAGTGCATGCCATAGTCCACCTTGCTGGTGATTTGTGCTTGGGTGATGGTTCTGCAAGTTGGTGGGGAGCCCTTTGAAGATTATGAGCATCTTGAGTGTGTGGAAGCAGGAGTTGTAGACTGTCTTCACTTGGCAGGTCATGGTGAGGTGGTTGTTTATTACTATTCTGATGTTCTTTGCATGGGTGTGGTGTGGGTTCAAGTTCCACCGGACACCAGGTGGAGTCCCAGAGTGAGGTGTCTTTGCTGAATAGTACTGCTTCAGTCTTGTCTCTGTTGAGCTGGAGGCAGTTGTTTTTGATCCATCTGTCAACTTCAGTCTGAGCTGGGTGTCATCAGCATAGGATATAATGATACCGAGGGCACGGATGATGCTTGCAAGTGGGATCATGTATGCATTGAACAAGTTGGGGCATCATTACTGGATTGAGGAGGTAATTTGGGACAAGTAGACATCAGAGGGCTCTGGTCTCCGGCAGAGACCCGTCTCCACATCAACTTGATGGAATTGCAGGTGATTCGCTTGGCACTGAAGGCATTCCTTCCATCGGTCTTAGGGGGGATGGGTGTAGATTCATACAGATAACACAACCATTATGTGGTACTGCTAAAAGCAGTGCGGTGGGGGGTCATTGGTCATTTGCCTCAAGGTCCTACATCTATGGAGGTAGCTGACAGCTCAGTCATCTCTCAGAGCATCCAGCACCTAACAGGATCTTTAAAGGCCAGGGCAGACAAATTCTGCCTACATTGCCTAGCGGATCAGTAATGGCAGCTACATTTGGAGGTGGCACAGGGTGTCTTCCAACTTTGGGGAGAACCAGGGTTCAGTCTATTTGCCACCACAAAAAATAAGTAGTGTTCAAGCTTATGCATGCTGGTGTTCCTAAGAAGATGGTTCTCCCTTGGAGACGCCTTCCATCTGATCTAGGGATCGGAACTCTTGTACGCCTTTCCGCCTCTACCACTTCTGCACAGAGTATTGAAAAATAGCAAGAAAGACTGGGCTCACGTCATCCTATTAGCTCCATCTGGTCAAGGAGAGTGTGATAATCAGAACTTCTATCAATGAGCACATGTCCTCCCATTCAGCCTCCCCTTCGGGGTGACCTCATGTTGCAGCTGCAGCAAGCTTCCTCCCACCAAAAATGTTCTTGGCGCGGGTAGAAGATTGTTGTCTGTGACACTCAGCCCTTACAGGCACAGTTTTCTGATGTTTTCTTTTTTTGTCTTTGTCTAACCCAGCAAGTCCTTGCTGTGGCGACAATTAAGGGTTATATTTCAGTCGCATTCAGACTTCCTATGGTCATCCAATCAGCCATGTCTTTTCAGTTCACCCTGTCGGGAACTTGTTCTTGAAAGGGCTGATCCACATGTGCCCACCCTAAACTCTTCCAGAGGAGGGTGGCTTTCTTGCCAAAGATAGTCAATTTCTTTCACATAAGGCAATCCATCACTTTGCTGTAATTCCACCCTCATCAGGAAGTCAAGCGGATCCACCATCTTGATCCTAACAGGGCCCTTAGTATTTACATCATTTGGGCCAGAGACCATCGATTAGACAATTAATTTTGTGTGGGCTCTTCTGGAGTCAGAAAGGAGAAATTGGTGCAAAATAGAGCCATATTCTGATGGATTGTATTATGCATAAAGATCTGCTATGGGAAAGCCAAGAAGCAGCCCCTAGAAGGCTAGTTTTCTCATCCTATGGAGCAAAGACTGCTACCACGGTGCTTGCACATTGTGTGCCAGTCTTGGACATCTATCTGGCTACTACATGGGCATCCCTCCACACATTTGCTAAGCACTACTGCCTGAATAGCCCGGCCCAGCAGGAGGGGAACTTTGCCCAATCAGTCCTGCAAGATTTCCTGGTCTGAACCATTCCACATGCCCTCTACATTGGGAGGTACTTCATTGGTATCTATTCACAAGGTGACAATTCTGCAGTTCTCTATCAGGAAAACAAGTAACTTATCGGTAAAGCCATTTCTTAAAGAAACTCTATCTATCCACAGACTCCTCATCAACCCACCCTCCCGTCATGTTGAAGGGACTCATACAGTCTGCAAGATTCCAGCTTTAGAGATCTGCGCACAAGCACATTTTCATTGCTATGGGTTATGCACCCAATGGCATGAAAGAAAAATCAGTGAGAAAGTGATGTCAATGCATAGAGGTGATGCCGATATAGTGTCCCAGATGTTGCATCCACAAAGGAGGTGTTGGTGGAGTCCGAAAAGGACAATCTGCCATCCTTCCGGCAGCAGCGGCAGGGATCCGATGCACAGCTGCACGATGCCACCTACCGGTGTGCGAGGGAGATGCCATAAAAATCTTCTTGATCCAATAAAAGACTTGGGAAATTCACAGAGCAAGTAATCTGCTCTTCGAGTCCCTACCAGAGAATGCTTCACCAAAGCTAAGTAACTTATTTGTGCATTGATCCCTTATTCTCCTGTAAAAACTTAGTAGAAATTGTAGTCTTATGTTGAGTCAGTACTTAGTGTTTTAAATCCCACACTTCTAATCT
This sequence comes from Lissotriton vulgaris, assembly GCF_964263255.1. Taxonomy (NCBI): domain Eukaryota; kingdom Metazoa; phylum Chordata; class Amphibia; order Caudata; family Salamandridae; genus Lissotriton; species Lissotriton vulgaris. The sequence continues at coordinate 1,335,795,565 of NC_141685.1, forward strand.
CTAAACTCTACAATTCCCACTACTTTGCTCACCAATGTTCATCAGTAGGGGCGAGCAGTCTGAAATGCAAGGCACCGAAAATAATACCCCCTAACAGGCAATTCACACAGAAAAGGCACTATATGCTGTCCCTACCATTGCAAGAGCAAACATCGCCAGATCCGTGGACCCCTCTTCCTGCATACAGCCAGCCACTTGGCCTGTTGCACCTAACTTCCACAAAATTGCTGATGAGCAGTATTGAGCTTGTCATGTCAACCTACAGCCCCTATTTCTAATCTTGGTGCTGTAGAGAATATCCTGAAAACCACAAATGGATAGATCTTTTAATTCATGTATTGTATTCACGGATTATGTTTTAAAATCTTATTATAAAATTGAATGTTGATGGGCAAGCCCTCTACACTGAGCAAATTGGGAAAGACGAGCATGTTACCTGAAATTCAGGAATATTTTATATGAAGCTGTGGGTTGTTCCTTCTCAGCATTTATCAAAATAATTGTGATTAAGAATGAAAATTCAAGCATGGTGTTGCAGAAATTCTAGGCGTTCCTGTGTAGATATATGAATATCCCCTCTGCATGGTGTACATTCATATTGTGAGTCCTTGGTATCCTTGTTTTTGGAGTTTGAGCCAATCTCACACTAACCTAACATGTGCATGAAGGCCTAGGCATGTTCCTTGACATGAGGTCCTAGATCTGCCCTAGACCTGGAGGGGTGCACCAAGTGCCCTCTGCTTTGCAACAGTGAACAACCATCCCTGTCAGGAGTTAATATGTAGAGCGGTGATAGCAGCATACTATGTTTTCACAAATTATTGGTGGCGAAAATACCTTTTTTTCCTGTGTTATTCAGGAGAGAGAGAGCCTTCTGGCTTCCACGTGTACAGTTCTCTGCTACAGGCTAACCCCAACCTAGTGCTAATATCTCTAACCTTGTGTGTATGATCTTCTCAACACACACATAAAAGATGTATAGGTGAACCAGAGTGACGGAGGCCTGCAGTTTGTTTTGGAAGCCTCTAGTATTTTCATATGTACCAGATAGAGGTGGTGATGTTTTCTCAGAGGAAGTGTATGTCTGACATTCACTCGAGGGAAGTTGCTTAGACTTTCAAGTGGGGGACTAGGAGATAGCTCTGCCCATAGAAATTTGATTAAATAATTTTACTGCAGAGGGCTGCTGATTGATCTTCCTAGCACTGCCATTTTATGGAAGGTGAGATTGAAGGGTGGGGCTGTAGACCTTTTTGTTTAGAGTGTGAAGGGTCCTGTAGTTGAGACCAGCTTTTTTCCTCTTTTGTTGATCACTGCCGGTGTGGCTGTTGATAGCCAGGTGTGAAATGCCCACTTCTCTTTGTCTTTGTTGTGGGTGCTCTAGTCTTGAGAAATCCTTGCTTTGATTAGCATTACTCTACTCAAAACTACAGTCTGGACGACAACCTAGAAGGGCACTTGAAACCGGTTCTGAAGGTGCAGACAGAGTATACACATCCTCTGGCTTCTATTTCTTTATGAAAGTGAGAGCTGCTGAACCACTCATTGTTCCAAGTTCTCTTTACCAAGATGGGTGTGCTCTTCAGAGTACCTAGAGGAGACTGCAGTGCCACTATGGCTTGTGTCTACCTGACTGCCAGCTCCACAGAGGTTAAAAGACATCACCTGGAGTCTGATCGTAACAAAAAGTTGTCAACCAGTTCTGAGGCACTTGAAAAAACTCTTCCCCAGAGAAGAGGGAAGGAGTGAGCCCAACTCTACAGGAGGAGCTGACTGCCAGCATAGGCAAGAAGCAATTGACTCTAAGGCAGAGATCCATCCAACAGCCTTCTAGGGTGTGACTGGCATGCTCACAGGTCGGGGCCTGACACCCTCACTGAAAGGTTAGACCCACAGCAGCTGTCCAAAGGGTGCCAGAGGGGATCATATCTGTGAACCAACTGTTGCACAGTCCATGGCACACGTGCCTCAGCATACTCCTGCCAAACCCATGGCACTTGCCTGAAGTGTACTCCAATGTACTCTGCAATGGTTAACCCGCTGCATTTGCCCACAGTGTGTCTGAGTCAACAGTTTTGTTGAACCTCATTGCTGTTAAGCCCATGGTAATTGGCTGAATGGTTCCTGGATTGTGGCTGCTAAAGCGCTGACCCAAAGTGTGCCCAATTGGACTTTGACACAGTTGCTGAACTGTGGAGCACCTTGAAATGGCCCAACCGCTGCCAGCTGGACTCGAGAACCGAAGAAGACTAATTACTATCTCAACCCCGGGAGCTTCCAGCGGAGCAGCAGACTCACTAGCCAGCCTGTGTGGAAGAAAGACCCTGCGATGATCTGTGATCTCCAACTAAACACTGACTCACCTTATGACCAGACGAGGGCTGATTATCGGATGGCCGACTGTGATCCTGACTGGGATCACCTTTGTTCTTTGCTATGCATCTCCCTCCAACCACCTCTCACCCATATCTGGTTCTTGACTGGGTGCCGAGAACTGGTGTGTTTACTCCGAGCAGAGTGAGGACATGCACTAGCAAGTGGCAAGGCCTTCCACAAGCACAAAAACTCTATTAGGGGAGAAAACTAGGACTGAGAGACTGAGTGCACCCTAAGTCTGTGGGGAGGATGAGGCATTGCCCCATTGCCTGAGACCTCATCAGACTTGCCCTATGTTATGTAAATGGGAGATGGAAGGTGAGCACAGGGGATACCCTTGCTGAGGTCCATTGACCTTGTGCCAGAGACTGAGTACCTGCATATTGTAATGTGTAGCATCGCATTGTAAAGTATATTTCTTTTTTAAAAAGACAAGCTGTGGGCTGGGCCATCAGTTATACTGTTGAGTGTTTGTTGAATGCTGAGCTTGTTGTAGCCCACACTACACTCCCTGAGACTATTGTGACTGCTCACCATTGCTAGTTGAGAGTCGAGGTCTGAAAGGATTGTACTTGACCCATGTTGCAAAGCAATAGTAGGACGGACTGCAAGACATCAGAGGTAAATGACAAAGGATGCACTATTGATTAAACACACAAAAAATGTTGTTGCTAACTAATGGTGCATCCCTTATGTAATATACTCTAAAAGCTTGCTGAGATTGCTAGACTCCTCCGGTCCATCAGTTTTTCATTGGTGCACAGATTTATGAGTGTTGTTAATTCACCATAGGAAGCTGGAGTTCTTTTTCTGTTGTGCAGGAAGTGAATACTGGTATTGCGTATCATCATTTAGAGCTATGTTTAACAGTTGGATGTGTTTTATCTCCTGTTAAGGTGCATCAACAACCGAAGTACGAGGACAACATATATATGTACATGTACTTTGTGATCTTCATCATTTTCGGATCGTTCTTCACCCTCAATCTTTTCATTGGTGTCATCATTGATAACTTCAATCAACAAAAGAAAAAGATAAGTCCACTTTGTTTTTAGAATTTATCGTCAGACTTTGTTTTAGGATGCCAAACAAATATTGTCAAGGTACTTGAGTCTACCTGATATTTCCCTTAATCCTGTCCTATTTCAGCAAATTCAATTAATGTTACAAGGGTTTCATTGCATGAAAACATGTAGTCATAGTATGCATTTGTTATAATTTATTAATGAACCCTTGTGCACTGATAGAAAGTTGGTTATACTATGAAACAGAGGAGCAAGAGCATGTTAAGCATGGTTTATTTGGGTATGTGGTGGAGGACACATCCCCAGACAATCATGACTCTAGCCTAGCTTACTTGCAAGGTGGCCATAGCTTCATGATGAAGCATTCAGAGTGACCGGGTGATGAGATACTGCCATGTACCTACTTAAAACACATTTTGGCAGATGACCTAAAGTGTGTACAAGCTTGTCAAACCCAAATATGGGAGCTTGCGTTTCTGGCACCAACTCTGACAACTGCACAGATCCCCTGATTAACTAAAGTGGCTGGCAGAATTTGGGGGGAGCTAGCATCAGAATGCCTGTTGCCTTTTAATCTTTATCTTTAGTACACAGAAGCCCATGCACACAAAGTTTCTGTAAATCCATTGATTCACTGGGACTGTCCAATACAGGAATGGATTCCCACTGTGACTGGTTTGCCTACTTTGATCTGTTACAAAAGGCAATAGTTAGGATGAGCTCTAAAGGTTCAATGTTACCATTTTCAGAAGGATTTCATTGATAATATATTTATACTTTGCTCAGGTACAAGCATAATTGATGAAGTTTAGCAACACAAAAGAGTATGAATATTACCTGTATGTTGTGCAGATGAACTAGAAGGTACACCAGGCTCCTGTAGTCACATACAGGACTTGGGAGTGCAGACATGCACAGCATCCCTTAAGCCCTTCGATGCTCATGACGAGCTCAGCTCGTCATGAGGTACGCCTCTCGTACACTCATGACGAGCTGAGCTCGTCATGAACAATGGGAATAAATCGGGGCCAGCACAGGAGGGGAAAACCATCAGCAGTGATGGTGTTAAAGACTATGGGTTATGGTGCAATGGAGGCACATGCAAACTTCCACCTCAAACCTTAAGTTTACATTTTAAAACTCTCAATGCAAAGTAACTTTCTTATTGATGCTCCAGTAGATTTTACAGTCAAGACTCAGTGGAGCTAGCAAGGAATCGGACAGTTGAGAAAATTAACGTTCTCCATCGCGAGTTGTTCATTATTATTCATAAATAATGACTATCCTGAGCTAGATGAGGAGCCCATATCAGCTATGCAAGATATATCTGTTTTCAAAATCCCCTAAATAACAAATGCCCATTTGAATTTGTTTTACATGGGCAATTTTCATGTAAACTGGAACATAAATACAGTGATTCAGCTTTTATCTTTCCACTTCTTATATTTGATTAAAAAAAAAGAAAAACAATGGTAATATGCACACAAGCATAAAGAGGAAATATAATTGTAACTTTATAAGTATCCCACAATAATTTGTAGTGATTATCCATCATTTGTTCTGTACGGAAAGCTAGACTCTCTGAAGACTGCGGTACTACTTCTGCAGTGTAGAAGTTTTGACAGCTTTTTAATGACTTTTTTTCACTTCTCCCATATTCTTTATAGCGCCCCATGTAGTGTCTTGTGGAGAGAAAGCTGTTAGTCTACAGTCATTTTCCCACCTCTTCTTTCCCAGTGGCCATATCGTATTTGTTGGACATAGGAGTCTCCAGCTTTAGAGAAATGTCAAGGAATTATAACCAAGGAGCCTGCATTCTTTTCTTTTTTAACACCATATGTTATTGATTTTCTGATTTTGAATAAACTTTACCATAACAACATACAACTAAGGGTTGTCACTTACATAATTACTATAGACACATTCTGTTGTTAGGTGCACAATTTTGTTGAATGAAAAAAATAATTGTAAATCAGCTGGAAGGTAAGTGCTGGTATCGGGTGCTATGCCCAAACTGTCAACTGTTACTTTTAGGTCCCATCAACAGCTCAGCTTAGTTCTTCTAATTTTGGCTGCGATGTGGACAGGATACATTACTTTGTCTCTCAACTCTGTGAACACATGAGGTGTTATCCAGGCCCCTCGCCCAATATCTTCTCACTGGGCACCATTCCAAATGATGCCTCCTTTCTTTAATAGCAGTGATAATTTGCTTCTCTGACTTAGTGCTATGTTTAAGGGCTTGTTGGTACCTAGTTACATTTTGCCACTAATCAAGGGTATCCTCTTCTGGTCTCTTTGTTTCTCCCCTTATGCTACCCACCTCCACAACTGCCACCCTGTGAATCCTCTTACTTCTCTTGCGAGACGGTGGGGGGCTGAGGGGCTGATCTTTTTCCTCGCTACCACCACTCCACCGTCCCTGGATAGTTCTGTATTTCAGTTGAGGCATGGCCCCGGCTTTTCAACTCAGGTCCTGCACCCTGTCCTGTCCAGAGTTCATAAACACGGGAAGAGATGGGTTATATTCTCCACCATGCCCTCTCCTCCATAGGTACCAGTTATGAGCTCCACTAAGATGCAGCTAAAATACATGCCAAGTCCTACCTTAACAGATCCTTAAATCTGTTAAGAGTTTAAGATTGAGCTGACACAATGGCTGGATCTATAGCTACAGTGGTTAGTTTGCAGGCAGGCACAAATGAAAAACCCTGAAGTATGAGTGTAAAATAAAATTAAAATGTATTTGCTTTATTTTCATTTCATATACATACTAGCAGCCCGTCCCGACGTTGTCCAGGTACAAAAAAGAATGTCTTAAATGGTTAGAATAGGCAAGGCAAAGTTTTTTTAAAAGTTCATGGCATAGTACATGTATTGTTTCATGCGACTTGCCTGTGCGACTGCTCAGAACCCCTCTTTCTGTTGCGCGGAAGGTAAGCGTGTGCTCTGTGGTTTGTTGTCATTTCCACAGAATGCGAACGTGTGTGTCCGCTCCTGCCGTTGCCCCTGTTAAAAGTTCATGGCATAGTACATTTATTGTTTCATGCGACTTGCCTGCGCGGCTGCTCAGAACCCCTCTTTCTGTTGCGCGGAAGGTGAGCGTGTGCTCTTTGTTGTCCTTTCCGCAGAATGCGAACGTGTGTGTCTGCGGACCCCCCTGATCAGTCCTGGCATGGACACTGAGGGCGTGTGCGTTAGTAGGTTCACGCACTCTCCAAAGACTTGCTTGGTGCACGTAGACACTCCACATAGCGTCACTGCCAAATGCCACAACTCTAAGAACACTATTCCCCCTCTCTGCAATGCTTCCGGCGTCTCTGAAGGCACACGCCCACAACAATGCTAAACGACACGCCCACTTCAAGACGTGTCAGAACGCTATTCTCACACAGAACGCTTTTCACAAACATTGCTTTACAGCAGAACGCCCACGCCCACAACGGACTACTTTGTCCCAAACGGTCTTTTTCACTCGTAATGTATATATTGGGTTGGTGTAAAGCCTATGTCCATCTGCTTATACTCACCTTTCCAATGCTGTATTGGGTGTTCTGATTGGCGCTGTAGTTCCGGAGCTTACCCGCCTCAAAGGTTTGGGCTCTCTCTTTATAATATTAGTATGGACAAGCATTACAGTAGCCCTCTCCATGTACTCTCGTTATCCACCAAGAGTATGCAGTGTTACTTATCACATTAAGTTATAATCCCAAAACAGCTAACTCGTAAGTAACAACGAAATGTTCTTCTTGAATAATTAAATTTGACATATTTCTTAGCACATTACCTTGCCAATAATTCAGCTCCCTCAGTGTGGTGTCAACTCTCTACATTCTGCAGATCAGTTTTTTCCCTTCTTAGTACTTCGCACCTTGTAGGTATAACAATTGTAAATATATCTATCCAATCCCCATCTGTCATGCCCTTCCATATCCTCCTCAGCAGCTCTCCGGGCAAGGTATACTTGATATGGTCCCCAGATGTTCTTAGACCTGCAGCATTTTGATATAAGGGCATTATAAGTATCTGATTGTGTATTACAAAAGGACAGGTCTGTAAACCGCTCTGTAAGTGTACGTGTTGGGCCTTTAATCCATCGTATAGAAAATCTTCTTTTGGCTATTAATACACCAATCGCAGTCAGTTTCCTAGTTCACTTGGGTAAGTACTTAGTGTATCCTAGAAGCGCCACCAATGGTGTCACAGGTATAGTGAGTCTCCGCCATTTGTTGCAGAGCCCCAAACCCCTCTGACCAATATTTTTGGATCCCAGGGCAGTTCCACGCTAAATGTGTGAAGTGTGCCCCTGCAGCTCCGCATCTGGCACAGTTATCGTCCTCTCTCAATCTATATTTATACAGTCTAGCCAGTGTATATTATATACTCTGCAGGAATTTAAAATGTGTAAAGCGGTGTCTACCATTTTGTGAAACATCTTTCGTGCTAGAGCAGCAGTACAATCACTGCTCCTCTGTTATGTCTATACCTAGTTCATCACTCCAGTCCATCATCGCCTTTATGTGCTTGAAGTTAATTCCCGATCTAATAAGTGTATAGCGTGTTGATATTGTTCGCTGAGGGGAGTGGCTCTGTAACGGAAATGTCAGTGAGTTGTATTCCCGTGGCTCATGCATACTCTCCCCCAATGCAGAGTGAAGTGCCAGTCTCGCTTAGTGGTAATGATATCTTGTGATGTGCCTTATATCTGTCTGTGGTACCTGTAACTGCTCCCATGTCTTAACAGACCCTTCTGAAAAGAAGTCTCCCATGTTTCTTAAATTTAGCGTGAGCATTGCATTTATAAGAGCCTTTTCTCTACTAACCTGCACCACTCGTATCGTTCGATGGGCAGTTTAGGTGACTAAGGAGTGTGATCTTCTGCATATCAGGTGCCTTGCGTTGTTGCTGCCTAGTTCATGCTCCTGTCCCCACAAAGTTTCAGCTACGTACCTTAGCGCCAGGATGCCCGTAGGGTTACAGAGCGCTGTATAAATACTATAAATAAATAAATAAATAAATAGTAGTCCCTACTGGGTCTATAACATGATATCTTCCCTGGATTTACCGAAGAGATAGTGCACGAGTGTTAATGGGCTTACCTCCTCCCTCTCTATGTATAAATGTGGGCTTCATGAGGCCCGTGTATCCAATATAATGCTTGCATTTGTTGTGCTGCGCAGTAGTATGCTTCAAAGTCCGGGGCACTCAGGCCGTCTGCTCAGTATGACTTGGTCAAGGTCTCCCATTTTGCTCATGGTTCCTTCCCAATCCAAGAAAGTCTGATCATTAGAGAGTGTAAAGTGTGTAAAAATATTCTTGGCAATGGGTTTTGGATATTTACAAAATGAAACAGGAAATGTGGAAAAACAATCATTTTCATGAGCGATATGCGCTCTAGTAGTGATAACGGTAACTGGATCCATTTCGCAATTGCCTCCGTAAGTTTCTGTACTGCCCGGTCATAATTTTCCCAAATTGCCACTTCTGGATCAGAGTGAATCTGCACCAGCAGGTAGCATATGGGATCTGAGGTCCACACTATAGGATAGCCTGACTGATAGGAAGCAGTGATTGCAGTTAACAGGAACGCAAGTGACTTACTCCAATTTATTCAAGTCCCGAGTGGTGCCCGAATTGCTCTACCTCCTGAACAATTGGTGTCATATTCCGTTCAGGCTTCCATTCATACAGTAAAGTGTCATCTGCATACGCAGATATTATTAACATATATTGGGGGATTAGCAAACCACAGTGACTGTGATATTCTCTTATGGCACAAGCTTCAGCCGTTAAGGCATATAAAGGGGAGAGAGCGGGCATCCCTGTCTAGTGCCTCTGGTAATCTTTATTGGGGCAGAAAATAACCAGTTCACACGTATCCGAGCTGTAAAGGCAGCGGCCTGTACGATAAACACTGCTCCGTACGTTCACCAGGTTTTAATAATGTAATTATTGTAGCTTCTCTCATAGTGGGGGGCATGACACCGTCTTTGGCCATTTCTTCAAAAAGGTTTCACAAATGTGGAATTAGTTGATCTTGGTAGGACTTGTAAAAGGCTACGGTGAGCCTCTCTGAGCCGGGGGCCTTGTGATTTGGCATGCCTTTGAGTGCAGCAATGATTTGAGACGGACGCAGTGGAGCCAGCAGTTGCTCATTAAGGGTCTTGGCCTGCCAGCTCATTTAAATGTATGATAAATAGTCTTCTGAGCCTGAGGGGCGAGAGGTGTAAAGGTCTGTGTATTATTTATGAAATCGATCAACTATTTTTGATGCTTCGTGTATCAACAGACTGTTCTCATCCCTTATCTCTGTTACCTTGTTTGCACCAATTGCTGGGCGCGTCAGTGCAGCAAGCGTACCACTAGGTCTTTCGCCGTCCCCGTACTCTTTAGCTGTCGCATAGTTTTCCAGGTGTGTCACATCGGTTTGCGTTACTTCATTATACTAATCTATTCTCTTCCTGATCAGAGCTAACACCTCTGGAGTGAAGCGTTCCAGTAATCTTTTCTCAACTCAGCTAATAGAGTGGAGCACCCCAGCATGTTTAGATATAATCACCCGCGAATATAAACTTTAAATGCTTCCCAAATAGTGGTCATCTTGGGTACACTACCCAAGTTACTGTCAAAATAATGGTCTATCTCCCTAGTGAGGTCCTCTCTGAATACTATATCTAATAATGAATACTGAGGGGAATGCCACATACACATCCTGGGCAATATCTTGTATTTTTTTTAGTTTTAATTTCACTGGGGAGTGATCTGAATATGTGCGCGGTAGGGGCTCACATTCCATTAAATATGGTACCAGATCTTGTGTAGTAAACCAGTAGTCAATGCGTGTGTATGTCGTATACTGAGGAGTAGTGGGTGTACTCCCTACCTTGAGGTGAGCAGTGACACCATACTTCTACTAAGCTGTCTGCTTCCACTATTGCGGCTTTGGCTTTAGTGGCGGATGAGGCCTTTCCCGCCAGTCCTCTTGACCAATCTAGTTCAGGGGATTGTATGCAGTTGAAGTCGCCCCCCTAAAGTAGAGGCATCAGCGAATATTTAGTGAGTTTATTATATAGCGTACGATATAATTGGGGGTTATCATAATTAGGCCTGTATATCCCATCCACTCGCACATTAAAGTTATCCTTCCGGCATTGTGCTACTGCATATCTGCCTGCTGGGTCAGTGTCTAATGACTGTTTTTTATGTTGGTTCTCTGTCACACCCAAATTGTGCGTGTGATGTAAATCCAGCTGCCAAGCAAATCCCTTTCATTCTTTTCTGCGTTAATAAGCCTGTGTGAGGTGCAAGGTGGGTTTCCTACAATATCACTACGTTGATTTGGTGTCTATGCAAATAGGACGCCACCTTTCATATTTTACTCTGGTCATTAAGGCCTCTGACATTTCATGTTTAAAAATTTAGTGAGGCACTACAACTTCCTGAAATCTGATTACGATTGCCACTTCCACTCATTGTATGTGACTACTTCTGCTATTACATTGCTGCTTCTCCGGTTGTTCTCCAACATATCAACATGGCCAGCCACGGCGCGTGGAGGGAGTTTCGGTGGGGCGGAGAGGCGGGGCAGGGCGGGGGAGGGGCAGGGTTGGGGGTGCTAAAAACTGGAGTATGGATAATTGAAGGTATGCAAACAATTTAATTAATAAAACGGATTTCGTAGCGCGCCCTGCATCGCAAAATGCGATGCAGGGTGCGCTACGAAATTCGTTTTATTTATTAAATTGTTTACTTACCTTCAATTATCCATACTCCAGTTTTTAGCACCCCCCCACCCTGCCCCTCCCCCGCCCCGCCTCTCCGCCCCACCGAAACTCCCTCCACGGGCCGTGGCTGAACATGGCTACTTCTACAGTGCAGTTGAATGTATAACATTCCCCCTTCCCCTCCCACAGCATTCCCCCAAACTTCAACATGTCTTTTTTAGCTTCACCCTCAAGTATCCCCTTCGAACATTCCAACTATACCTCCCATAAAGGTGTGTGTTATACATGAGGGCGGTGAATGTCCGGCAGCTTGCTAAAGCTCCGGATCCACCTCTACTGTCCAATCTGCTTATATTCTTTATCCATTACACTTGCTATATTTTAAACATTAACTGTGAGGGTGCAAGACTCCAAACACATTATATGGCATCTCCAAAGTCTATCTGGATTGGGAGTGCACCCAATACTAGTACACATCATTTCTCCCTCCTTGTAGTGGTGATGTACATTTATCTTGCTGCATTTGGTAGTCTACAGTGCAGCCATAGGTATAGAGTTATACAGCTCGTAATATAACTGGCCTGTTACCTGCTGGCTAATATTACCTCTGGTAATATACAGACGAGAGGAGCATTGCCACTCTATCAGTCTTGCTGATCCAGTGTGCTGGGGCTGAGGTTGTCCGTTTTGTTGGCCTCTGGTGTCTGCCTCCTGGGTTTGGCCTTAGTGAAGGTTTTGAGCGCCTGCTGTAAATTTTTAGGGTCCAAATATATCTTGGACTTATCATGCATTGGGACCTTTAGGCGGGCCAGATAGAGCATTGAATAGTCAATATTTAGGTCTCGCAGTTTCCGCTTCTATGGAACAAATTTCTGTCTCGCCTCTTGCACTTTGGGGATGAAATCCGGATACATGGATAAGTCTGCGCCCTCATAGTGAAGTATCTGTAATTCTCTAGCTTTACGCAGTGCTGCATCCCTGTCCCTGTAATTTAGTATGTGGGCTATTAGAGTGCGTGTAGGCGTTCCCTAGGGCGGTTCAGGCGCTAAGGAACGAAGCGCCGCTTCACAACAAACATTAGTGAAAAAGTGTCTTGTCCCAATAGCGTAATTAGTAGCTTTTCCACAAATAGTTCAATATTCCCTATCGATGTGGATTCCGGCCGACCACCTATGTGTAGATTGTTGCGTATAGAATGCACTTTTAGGTCCTCAGCTTTGGATTGCAGTGTGTCCAGCAGTTTATCTATTTGGTTCTGAGTGTTGTGGTTTGTTCTTGTTTTTCCTCAGCCTCCAAAATTCTGCCCTCCACCATGTTGATTCTTTCTGCATGTTTATCTAAACGTTCCGTCAGGCGATCCATGCGGTACGAAAGAGAATCTATTTTCCCATCGATTGTGGAAAGGCTTTGTTGCATTCCATCTAGTATTTTCCGTAGGTCACCTCCCATACACGACCCCGGGGCACCCCGCTCTTCCAAATCTGTCTCTGTATCTTCTTCCCTGATTCTAGAGGTTTTTCGCTGTTCAAATTGCAATTTAGACTGTTTATCAGGTTTTCCCATCTTGCCTCTATGGTTCCACCTGGAATGTTGACAGTCTTCACCTGTGTTCAGTGTACCTCAATTAGGGCCCATTCCAAGAGGCTGTGCCCACCTTACCAGGTGCTTGTCCTTCTCTGTATAGGCGGTAATGACGTTGAGAGAGGGGTCTCACTGCACGGCCCTAATTGTCAGTAGAAACCTGTATAGGTAGTGTTGATCTCCAGCCCCCCCGATTACAAGACTTACGATCATAATGTGTTTTTTAAAACATTTTAACGTACTGATTTTTCGTCTCAATAACTTGCTCATAAATGAAATTGTTTAATTCCTTTTTAAATTGTAAATAATACTGTTTTTATGTACTTTGTATGATTTTAACAAATCGAATAAAGTTAATTTGACTGACTGACTGACAAGACTTACGAGTACCCCAATCACTGTTTACCTCTGGATATCAGGAGCAGGTGTGAGTCTGCTTGAGGAATGTTCAGGTTGTTATATGATGCAACTCATGGATCCCTTCAAACTCTCCTCCCTGTACACAGCTATAGGATCACCACAGTGGGGGGGGACACCTCGCTACAGCTTTGGCCCGTTCTTCATACACTCGCCTCATGCATCAGTACAAATAATCCCAGGCGGCTAAGTTGGCCCACAAGGGGCACCTTCTCTCTCCTCACCTTGTGTTCAGCTTTAGGATCACTGTGGGGAGCGGGCCCTTCACTGAAGGAGCGATCCGCTCTTCATGCGCTTGTCTTATGCGCCTGTAGGCTGATCCCGTGGTCTCAAATAGTTTGCTGGTGCAGCAGTTGCTGGATCACCGACGACCCAATGGCTGTCCCCGCTCTCTACGCTTTCTCGGTGTAGACGGGCCGCAACCTGGTCAGCAACGCCACGTCCCACCAGCGGCCCAGACTCCACTACCAGCAGCGTACAATCGTCACCGACTCCTGGGCAGTAGCTGCCGCTGACTAAACGGACGCCCAGGTCTGCCCCCACCAACAGCAAGCATAGCAGCAAGCAGCCCCAGCGCCAGGAAGGCCACGCCATCGCACAGCCGACAGGGCCATGCACTCCCATCCTTCGGAGCATATGAGGATCACGGAGGCACCGTTCTGTTGTGGCCGCCAACAGCTGTTCAGTTCGCCTCTGTAGTGATCAATTTATTGATGGATTTGCGAGGATTCCTGCCAAATAGTTACAACGGTATCAGGAGATCACCTACTATGCAGCCATCTTGAGGCCAGGCAAGCTCCGTCCCATGAGTGTAAAATAATTACCAGCAGTAGAGCCCATATGTGGGTTAGTAACAGTAATGTGGAAAACATCCTCAAACACAGCAAGGAGGACCCTTGTCAATTTTCTCCAACCTAAAGGAAAAAATCTCAGTGTTGTAATCAAAGATAAATCTGGGAAACCCCTACCTGATGATAAAATATCCTGGACTGCTTTCACAAATCATATTCAAATCCTTATGACCCTACCACGCTCCCCTTGAAGAGTATCAAAATGATCTAAATACCTTGCAACTACCTTCATTAAGTGAGAACAATAACGTATAGCTTAATCAAAGAGTCAACAACTCAGAGATAGGGCAATTCAGTTACTAAAACATGGAAAGTGGTTTAATGTGAACTTCAATAAAAACTGTCAGTATATTACAGGTACATATGGAAGAATTCTTTACACACGTCTGGGAAACAGGGATGATTGGCAAAAGAGCATCTGAAGTCGCAATATAAGTGATTCACAAGGAGCCCAACGACCCCCTGAAAACCAACAATCAGCTTATCTCTGTAGTAATTGTAAACTATAAATTCTATACTAAAGATTTGGCCTTAAGATTAGAGCAGTTCCTTCTAACATGAATACACCCCGCAGAAATAGGCCTTTGAAGGGAGATGTGCATGTTATAATATAAGACTATTAGGTCCTGTTTTCGAACAATCCAAGATATCAGCCTCTCACAATGGCCATGACACTGGACCCAGAGAAGGCCTTCAGGAAGGTTTCATAGACCTTCCTGCATTCAGTGAAATTCAATTCGAACTTGGGGTCTTCCATCTAGTGCATTGTGTTAGCATTGTATACCCAGCCCTCAGGTGATATCTGAGTAAATGAATACCTCTCAGAAAGTGTCAAGATACTCCATAACTTATGAGAAAACTGACTTCTTTCCCCTAAATACATGACTTATGTTTTCCATCAGCAGTTGACAACACTACCCTGAAGTGACAATCCAAACAGATTCAATATCTTGGGATCTGGTTCAAAAACAGCCTCTAAGAATTGGGAGAACATATTGCAAATATCCTATATTCCAAAAATTAACTGATACTTGGTCACCAAAAGTTTTCAAATGGTGTTGTGGGGTAGATTAGTGTGATGAAATAATAATTGCTCTTGAAAGGTTCCTTTATCGCCAGTCTGTTCCCCCTTCCAGCTGTCTACAAACATTTATAAAATATTGGATAAGCTTGTCTCTTGACTTTATTTCGGGAAAAAATAAAATAATCTAGCAGCTCACTCATTGAACTACAAACAAAGGGACATGCAAAGGCTTTAGCCTCTAAACTTTTTCAGGTACCAAATCGCTTTCTTAGACACGCTACATCGGGCATACAAGCTGGCAAAGATGATCTACCACCATGGGTACAAATTGAGACAAGTCAATTAAAACCCTTCAACCTTATACCTATCTTGACAATGAAGATTGTAAAGAGATCTCTTTTATGTAAAATTATTAAAGAATCAATCTCTGCTTTGCAATATCTGGATAAAAAGGTAATAATAAAAAATAAGACTCATAACTAGTGTCACTTTGGTGCAACCCTTACATCAAAATAGATGGGAAAAAGAACCATTTATTTATAAAGTTTTCTATAGTGGTAATGTTAGACTGAGAAAGGAATCTTAAAAATGAAAGAGCTAGGTTTGCCCCACAAACGCCCATTTCTTTTCCGATGCTCCCACAAAGATACAACATATTTGAAGTTGGTGGTTATAGTTACCTGAAGCTCAGTGTAACCCTGTGCAAACTAAAGAAACCACACAGACACACACACACAGAGATCTTGTTATCTTTCTAAGACAAATATACACACTGGGACAAACAGTAACACAAATTTATAAATTAATTGACAGAAGTGACGTAAAAGGCAATACTCTCATTTAAAAGTAATAGAATAATTTGTGTCTCAAACTACCTACATCCTCCAGCTAAATAGATCTGGTCTGATAATTGAAACATTTCTGTCAAAGCTAAAATATCAACCTTACTGATTCAATACACATCTTGGACTATACAAAGATCATTTTCGACTCCAAAAAGACTGTTCAAGATAGACCTTTCAAACTGCTAGAAGTGACTAAAATCTCTATGAAATATGGAACGCCTGCTCTTCTACTGCAAAAAGCAGACCCCTGTGGTGGGTACCATGAATAATATATTTTGCTTAGGCATTTCTTTTCATTGTATAAATGTACCTGTGGCGCCTGGACTCCTACTCTCAAACGTATTAATAACTCTGAGTATTGAAACTACATTATTTGAGCGTAAGAACTCAAATATTTCATACCATACTTGGGAGGCCGGGTGTTTGTTTTAGAAGAGGGTTGAGAGCATAATTCATAAGATAAAGTGCCCCCACAATTTAAAAGGCTACACAAATAAGGTAATACGCATTTTCTAGATATACTCTGACTTTAAGCAAATTTGTGACCCCGAAGATAGCTGTTGTTCCGATATAGCACCAGACCATTTAAAGAAAGGATGCCATCCCCACATTTTAACCTGAAATGTATGTATCATTATGATTTCAATTGAACGCTTTGTATTGCTTTCTCTGATGTATACTCGTTATAAAAAGCAATAACTTTTGAAAGCAAAACAAAAATGGAAACACACTTTTGTATTCCTTCCCCTTTTATTTCCTCCCTGTTTGGATCTAAACAAAACTTGTCATGGCAAAACTATGCTAAATTATCTTTTTGTTTTTTGGAAATTTCAATGCAGTTTCGTCAACTGTGCCCAAAGATTCAAACAAAATCTCCTTTTCCATGGAAACTCAGACTTAACCATAACTACAGAGTTGCTATCACCAACCCAGTTATATACTTATGTCTGCATATTTAATAAGTGTGTGCACATACATACATTCACTGAAAAAAACAAGAGTTAAATTAACTTCATTGTTTGGCATGGTAATAATATCTTACTTTATTTTTTTAACTCAGAAATTCAGTGAAAAAAGGTTAAAGTGACATAAGTGAAAATGTCAGTTTAAATGTAACATTTAAAATTTTAAAAAGAAACATTCAAAAGTTATACTTATTTCAAGCAACTATAACTTGTACCCCCGCCATGCACAGTGTTGTCAATAATGTGAGTTCAGTTGTCATTATTATTTTTATTAGTGATGTCACAGAACATGATATGAGTGTTGCAGTATGTGAGTTCATTAGCAGCGCTTGGCGAGGGCGCTCATTAGCAGCCACCCAGCTGCACAAAGCTGTGCTCAGTGTGGCTTTTGGCCTGCTGGTCTCCACTGTTCATGGCCTTTGCCTATGCATGGCAGCCCACTGCTGAAGCCCTGCCCCTTTATTGTAAAAAAAGTAAAAATGTATAAAAAAATTTCAACCCAGCAAAAGACTCTTGCTGGCGTCAACTCTCCTGTGGGACTTCTGCGAGAGTCCATGGGGGTGCAGAAGCCCCCAAAAATGTATTTTTAAATTTTACCTCCCTCCACATACAAGGTCCAGCGAGTCTGGGGACCCCGAGCCTGCCCCTTCTACATTATTTTTGTTTTAGATTCTGGGTACGGGACCAAGTCCTAGCCAGTCCAAGTGGGAGTTTACGGGAGACTGTTGCTCCTGCTGGAGTGAGGCAGCTGAAGGGGAAAAAAATGCCCTCAGCAAATCAAATTGCTCTATTGTTTGAGGTTGTGTGATCACAGGTCTCTTGCAAGCTTCCCGCAAACCCAACCGTCTAGGTAGACAACGTTTGTGAACCTTAAACGGATTTACATTAGATCACATTACGCTTTCCAGACCAAGATTTAGCTTTCTGTCAAATTTTGTGTCATTCCGCTCAGCTGTCTTTGCAGGATCACTGTTTAATTTTCCTATGGAAAACAGCATGGGGAAATTGCATTTTGGGACCATCTGCCCCCGCCTTCACCCTTGTTCCTTGTTGACAGATTACACCATAACTTTGCAGGTAGGAGCTGAGGTGGCTCAACATTTGTTTGGGACAGTTTCCTGAAGAGTCATCAAACTGCGTCAAAGTATTAGCTTACCAAACACTCTACCGATGGTAACTAGGTTCTAACTATAACCACACAGTGGTGACCGCCACTGTGTAAAATATTTGTCTGTGTGAGAATGCCGTGACAGAGAATATAACTGTGACTCGTTAATACATTATTGAAGCAACCATACTAATAAACACAGTTCAGTGGTCACATTCCATGGTACTACCACAGTACATCAGAAGTGGCATGATAAAAGCAAAGATTGCATGATACAATGACTTTACACAGAGAAACACACCTCCTAATAGCCACAAGGGCTCTTCAGTGTGTTTCTATCTTACTGCATAATTTTTAACCCCTAACATCCTGGTTTTATTTAGATACTTACAAAAAAGGTTTTATAACAAATTCACCTGAGAAATGCTATGGCATATGCAGATGTGCAGAGTTTAATGTGCAATTAATTACCACTATTGAGAGATAGAAGGACTGGGCCTCGGGCCCACTCGTCGAGAATCTTGGACCTTCCCTCGACACAACCATCATAATACATTCCATGATTTCACTCATAGATGAAACTATTCAGTGCTCATTGATTCAGTGAATATGACCTTGATTGACAGCTAACATTATGAGTAAGTAACTTTTACAGAGGCCGTTAGTAGTTTTGGTTTAGAGATTTTCTGTTGAGTGCCCTCCTAAAATTAGATGTCACATTTTATCCTTATGAGTTATTGGGGTACATCAGGGTTGGGCAGGTAAAACCCACCCATAGGTGGTCCAAAACTCTATTCTATTTTGCATCTTCTCTCTAACGGTTTTACATTTTAAGAAAGCTGGAGACAAACATGTTCCTACTGTTCTCCTTTACATTTTTTCAAGAAACAGACACGTTTAAAATGGAAACCACACAAGATGATTTTGCAAGTGCAGGATCTGGGGCCAAACTTTTTAATAAGATGGGCAGGATCTTCTCAGAAAATGTTATATCCTGCCATTCAGTAGAAGTATTAGGGTGAAACAATCAGTTGCCATACAAAACAAATGTGACTGATATAGAAGATGGCACTATTCTGAGAGACTGATAAGAAAAGGAAGGCATCATTTTTTGCTGTCAGTTTAGATGCCTCTGATTTACAATAAATTGATTTCTTTGGCATTAAAGGATTTGAGTCAGTCCCACCTAGTTGTTTTATTTTTTAATAATTATAAGTTGTGGTAGAGTGAAATCCATATTTTAGAATTTGGAATCTTTCAAATTCTAAATGTTAATTCCCTTTTAAATGCATTTGCCAGAATGTATGAAGAACCTAACAACTTCTCATGTGTTAATTGTGGGATTGTAACCAGTTCTATTTTTCGCCCATTACTTTGGAGGTCAAGACATCTTCATGACAGAGGAGCAAAAGAAATACTACAACGCTATGAAAAAGTTAGGATCAAAGAAGCCACAGAAGCCTATTCCCAGGCCTTTAGTAAGTATGTTCTTGGTTAATGTGGTTGTTAAAGATTATTTTGGAAAATGATCCAGTCCTATTAAAAAGAAAAAAATTATATATGTTCTCTTCTAACTTGGTGAGTAAAAATATTGAGTACTACAGCTTAATTTTCATGCAGCTAACTGCCACTTACTGTGCAAGCATGTTTGGTGCTTCGGGCAATATAAGCTTATTTCCCTTCATAAAAAGTTCCTTCTGTGTCCTTTTCTTACAATTAGGTAGTGTCATGTGGCAGCAGCCTAACTTCACCTTATTTAAGAGTCAGCCCTGCACATTGCTATGTTAAATTGCTGCAGTTTTTCATATTACATGGATAGAATGTATCTGAGTCGCGTCGTAATCCAGATTTTGGCAATAACAGGAGTTTCTGGCCAAATGGAGAAAATAAGTTTCCCATTTACAATTAAGAACATTTGGAAAGAAGTAAAACATGTAGAGTGGTTGATAAAACATAGATATGCTGTTACACCGCATGCCATGCAGAACAATTCTGAATTATATGATAATAGCACACCCAAAATAACCCTGAACTGAACTGTATTTTGAATGTGACGTTGCCTCATCTTTTTTACTTCAACCAATGGTACCAATATTGGCACAACACTTTTTGAAATTGTTGGAGTTCCATTATCGTTTTGGAATTTTCCTTCTTCAAACGTGCACTCTAACTCTTTATTCTCAGAATTGACTCACAAATAATGTTTTTAAAGATACTAGTTTGTTTAAATGTACTGCCTTTGGAATATCTGTCTGTCGGTCTAGGATCTCATAAACTTACCTTTTTCGGATTGCTGGTGAGCACTGCATTCAATTCAAGAGAATTGCTCAGAAATGTCATCAAGCCCACCAGAAGTGATAACCTCACCCAGGCGGCACAGTTACGCTCTCACTTTCTTTTTCCACACCACAATTGGTGGTAATTTGAAAGGCAGTGGGGTGGGGAGCCATTGAGAGTCCCAATGAATATATACTCATTTTTGGTTGGAGTTTTAGGAAATTTCCCTTAATTGTGCCACATACATTCAGCTTTTAAATACTTGTAAAAATTGTTGACTAATATTGTTAGAGATAGTCTCTGTGAGCATATTATTTGGGAATCGGTCACAATATATGAAACTGTGAGGCCTATTGCGGTATGGCCATATTTGGACTTTCCATATAGAGATACAGGGGAATCCCCTACAACCTGTAGAATAGGGGGCTGCTTTTAGGCCAATTGTCTGTGAGAGCACCAGCCACCTAGCCCTTAATCTTGAAAGCAGTTCTAATAGACTAGTCACCTGTTCCTATAGGCATATGAACAGCTTTGTGGTTGTCAATAAATAATGCTCCTGTTTACTGTGGCTACTCTGAAGTGTTGGAATATTATTTTTTCAGAACAGCTTGTAAACCCTACTGGGTTTAGACAATCTATTTGAAAAGGGGTGCTTTAAAATGAATCCGGTTCAATTGAGATTGCTTATGGGAAATATTGCTTTAAAGTTCTTATAATGCTGAAGACATTTTTGTCACCTTGTTGACCTGTCTTTCAAGTGTGAGTTCTGAGTCCTTGATCATCCCCAACGTCTTTACTACTATTGGCATGGTCTGGGTAGATCTATTTGCCTTTGGCAAGGCAATAGTTGGGTCATAGGTCATCCATGTTCCCCAAGTTAAGTTGTCACTTTTGGAGTGTTTAAGTCTAATAGCATCAATTTGTTAACTGCCTTTAGGCAGTTAGTAAGTTCTGGTGTGTCGAGGTCTGGCTGTCTTTTCTGTTTCAGAATAATCTGGCTGTCATATGAATTGCTGTAACTGTTGAGGTTTAAGGAGTTTAGAAGGCTAGGAACAGTGCCAAAGTATATGTTGACTACACAAGGTCCAGGTGTTGAACGCTGAGGAACACTTGCCTTTTGAGGATATGGTACTGAAGGGTATGAAGATAGAGATAACATTTTTAGTTCTCCAGTGATGTAAAACGGACCCCATTCAAGGGCTGTACCATGTATTCCTGTATCCTTTATTCTTTTGAAAAGGGGGTTGTAGTTCACAGTGTTAAGAGCTGCTGAGAGGTTCAGTAACAGGATTGGCATTCAATGTTCTTGAGGTATTGCCAGATTGCCTCTACCCGTCAGAAATCAGATTGTTGCAAAATAATGGGTGGAGTATAATCTGTGTTTCATATAGTTAGTATGGAATTTCCTGTAGACATAAAATATGGGACTACCAGTTGGTAATCTTCTGCCAACTTTTGAGCAGCTTCACTGGAGAGTGTATTCCCCTAACACTCCAGGAAATTATCTTAACTATTTGTGCTAATGATAAAATTTCTCAGCCTACAGGTAGCAACCCTTGTCATTAAATCTTTACAACTGTGCATGTAATACATAGTGGACGGACTCCTTCTTGTCATCACCGAACTTGTGTACACTTCTATAACAATACTCATTCTCACCCTCGGACCCCCTCTAATCATTCCTCAAACTTGAGACCTGACTGCCCCTGAAGTGGGATCAGATCCATCCCAACATGATGTTGAACATGTTGTTGTCTGCAACTGCCCTTTATTCCCCTCCCCCCTCTCCTGGCAAAGGGGGAGGGATCTGGATACACTCACGGGTGACAAGCAGCGCTGTACAAATCCCCCTTAAATTACATGACAATCAAACTCTGCCCCTACCAGTAGAACCAGGAAAACTTAATATTTTATGAACTGCTCTCTCTCTTCATAGCTCTTTTGTAGGACTGTGAACCCTTCTCTACTTGGAAGAAAAAAAAACTTGGTTAGCATTCTTCAAACTTACCTGTAAGTAGGTCATGAGCCGGAAGTGGACAACTTGTCATGCTCAATAGTCTCAATAATTAAAATAACACAGCAAAGGAACAATTTTAGATTTTAGAATAATTTGTTTTTTGATAGCAATCCTAATGCTGTAGAAAAGAGGTCTACGCGTTTTCGATGACCCTTGATTTAAGGGAAATCTCGTCAGGACCACGTAGCTCAGAGGTGCTCGTTTTCTTAAAGGAAGAGATAGGCTTCGCATTCAGAACAGCTTATTTTTCAGAGGGGAGTGAGATTTTTAGCGTGGCGGGGTCCACAACCCGATGTGTGATTGTGTGAAGGCGGGCGAAAGTCGCGCCTGGTTAGCCCGATAAGTGTAGCACAACAGGGAAAACCGCCGTCCGTCTCTGTCTCTTGCTTCACGAGACTTTGAATTGTAAATAATTTGTATCAACTGATGTATAGCTTTCTCCATGTCTTTTTTGTTTAGGTTGTATGGTGTAGTGAATGACTGTGTCCTTGTATGAGAGATATTTGAGTGATGTAGGCAATGCTTTCAAATTTTATAAAATCTTTCTGAAATATGTTTTTGTTGAATTTTGAAGATTAAAATTGATCCATTCTGGACTAAAAAAGCGTCCTGAGGTTTACTGTTCAATTCAGTAGACCGTTTGGTCACTAATAGCCCCCAAAAAAAGTAAGTGGCAATATTGGTGCTCGTTTTTGGTTTTTCAGATCCGATTTTAGAGCTTGAATCTTGGTGATGACCATATTTGCTAGTATATCATGGTGCCCCCCTCCCCGGCAGAACTTTAGATCCTCTTTTGTGCTGGGTGAGGCCACCTCCCGCTTCCTGGATAGCATTTTCCCGGGTAGGGGGCCTTAAGGTCTGTTATCAAGAGTCAACAAATGATTCTTTTCTTGTTTCCCCAGCAGTCTCTAATTGCCCTCTTCTGCATTCCCCTTTTCCGCAAGGGCATGCAGAAACAACGAGAGGACCAAGACAGGGAGGCGCCCTATTTTAATATGAACCTTAGTACAATGCTCCGAACAGACAGTGGTCATAGTGGGCGGGATCGGCAGGGCACGGCGTGCCCCTACTTTTTAAATTTTATAGAAACCGTCCGCCCACTTTTTTATTTTAAAAATGCATCCCTGGATGGCAGAAATAACCAAGGCCCATGGATTAGGCTTGGCCTTTCTTGGCAGTTTGGGGACAGGCGGGGCAGAGAAGAAAGAGGATCCATCCCTTCCTTCTTACCCAGAGAAGACAAGGACATTGTCCACTTTTCCTGCTCTGCCACTGTCAGCCCCCCCTCTTTTCCATCTCTTTCTGTCTCTGTCTCGCTCCTCCTTACTTGCTGAAAAACGTGACTTTTAGGAACAGCTCTTACCCCCTTTCCTCCCTGTGAAATGGATCCCAAAAATATGAAACACCTTTGCTGGAAATGTCTTCTTTTTTTTTTTTACAGAAGGTGTGGATTTATTCAAATATATATATATATATATATATATATATATATATATATATATATATATATATATATATAGGTACTGTTGTCACACTGTTCCTTCGTTAGAAAGAAAACGGGCGCACTCCTTTTGACTTTCTCCACAATTCCATTTATTTTCAAACTTAATGGCAAGAAATGAAAAGCATTCGATATATATGGGTACGTAATACATCACTGACAAAGTAGAACCCCAACGGTGGAAGAAGGAATATATATTCAAGTACAAACATATTTCTGTTTGGTAAATTTTGAAAATGTATTGCAAGATAAAATTGGCATTCCCCTACTCATTTCATAATCGGTGTGAAAACTTTAATTCAGCTTAGTAAGAAAAGAAACTAACTTCAGACAGTTTTCAAAGTACTTAGTAAACTGAAGATTCATCATGCTGCAGGAATTTAAAAAGACCTTTCTAAAAGGGAGGAAAATGTACTGCACAAATCCTAGCCAAGGAGCAAATCTGCTCTTACAAGCACCCCACAGAAGGCAATGCTAGGGCCTGCTGTAACCCCCATGGTGCAGTTGTGATTGGACCCGTTTTTCCACTCCCTGGGATTCAGGGAGCTTGAACGATCTCTCCCTAGAATTCAGTTTTTTAATTATTTGTAATGCACAAGAATATCAGAGGAATAGCATCCAAGCTGCATGTGGGCAGGAGGGGGTCGTAGGGTTTGGGGCAACCTTATATGACCCTCTAAGGCAAGGAAAGGACAATTAAAACGACGGGCTCCACTGTTGCCCTGTCTTTTCAATGAACCATGTTGCAATCAGGTAACAAATATGGCCACTCCATTGGCAGCTTTTATAAAGGACATGGATTACGACATCTAAATAGCAGAATAGCTGCATCTAAACAGTCCTATAATTGGAGGCCCAATGCCTGAATCCTACATCAATATCTAAATAAGGAGAACTTCTTTTATTAGAGACAGGGTGCAGGGGCATGTATATATTGTTGTATACTCATTGAACTGCTACATAGTCAACAAATGAGGATGGCACAGGCCAACAGATGGAAACGGACATTTTGAAACACATTTTTTTCATTAGAGCATACCAGTAAGCTCTGATTCTGATTGCTGACAGCTAGTTATTTGAGTTAGGCGCCTTGACGCCCATTGGGCATAGTTGCGCATTACAAATGCCATTTCATTCATTTCATTCATTCATCTCTAATATCGCCTATGCCCAAAAAGGAGTAACTGATAACAAATATTCTGAAAATATAGCGTTCACAGCTTTAAAAAATATGTATTTATTTTTTGACCTATAATTGATTATATTGAAGAGAAGGGAAAGAATAAACGGATTTAAAAAAAAGCTGCAGATCACACAAACCAATTTCATTGGGAGTGGCAATTAACTCCTACTTCTCTGAGGAAAGGCTCCATTAAGACTAACATGGAGGAGATTCATTGAAATCACCTGAAGGGGGAGGTGGTGGATGCGGTAAAAGCATTGCAGAGAATGGGGCACTCTGCAAATGTGGGGACTGATGTGGAAATAGTGGTGGAGGCGTTGATGAGAATAATAGTGGCATGGATGAATATGAAGGGTTACATGAGTGGGGGGTGGAAGTAAATGGAAGCACTGGAGTTGATGGAAGTGGCCGCAGTGATGGGAATTGATGTGTGTGTGTGTGTAAAAGATGTTGAGTTGGTGGAGGAATTGTTGAGAGTTGGTGGCAATGGGATTGTTGATAAGAGCTTTCTGTTGCAGATAGTGGGGCTCAAGGTGGTAGAGGGTGTGGTGGTGGAGGAGGTGGTGGAGGCACTGAGTATAGTTGGCTATAAAAATGTGGTACGTTACGCTGTGGACAACTCATGTTTGTATTTATAGGTGGGGGAGAACTTTGCCACATTGTTTTACAGAATGGGTAATACACAAGCCCCCAGCTTCATGAAGAACACATTTTGCGATTCCTTAATAGCGAAAAAAACCGATTCCCTATTAAGGAATAGCAAAATGCTATTCATCAAGAAATCCATTCAAAAATAGCGATTTCTAATAATTCCTTAATTGCGACTCGCAAATTGCGAGTCGCAATTAAGGAATATCTCCCCATTCATTCCTATGGACCTAGAGGCCCATAGGAATGAATGGGAAGACCATCTCAATTTGCTAATCGCAATTAGCGATTCGCAAATTGAGATTGCGATTTCAAGGGTGCAGGGGTGTTCGAAGGACACCCTGTTACACCCCTGAAATTGATGTGTGCACATGTGTTGCGCACACACATGCCCTTAGGGCATGTGTGTACGCAACATGAAACTTACGTTTTTGCTATTTACCACGTAGTTTAACTTCGCAGTAAATAGCGGCCCCAGATTGCGAATTCGCAATTTTTAAATGGTTCATGAATTGCATTTAAGGAATCTCAAATTGAGATTCCTTAAATGCAATTCATCGCAATTTAGCGATTTCTATAATTGCGATTTTTGCATTTGGGATGATGGATCCCAAATGCAAAAATAGCGCTTGCAAAGGGCCAGATTCTCAGAATCTGGTTCTTTACAAGCCGAATTTACTTTTATGATTCTGGCTGCTGGTTGGGTAAATCCTTGCCGCTTATGTGGTGGGCACATATTGGGCCTCTGCTTCCACTTGTTTGGAGGTAAATCTCTGGAACATGCCAGTTTCGAAAAGCTGTATTGGTGTGAGGGATATGAACTGCTCTGCCTTCTAGATTCATTTTGAGCTTTATCAGTAAACGTCTTCTGTGAGAAACCAGGACTGCTGCGTAGCGCTTGTGAAGAAGGACACTGTTGAGGATCTTGCTTTTCATTCATTCATTAATTTCTGGTTTCATTTTGTTGCGTCTTTATCTTCTTTCGTCCTTCGTGTATTGCCTTCAATTGCTTCTTAGCTTCCCTTTCTTTTTCATCATCTCTATAATCTAAAACATCAGGAGGTGGCTTATCATCATGTGTCCATAATGCATCAGGCACTTTCTGCTGCTGTAGTGTCTCAGGTTCTGAATATTTGGAAATGTCATCTTTTTCTGACATTTTTCGATACCAAAGTGCAGCCTTGGGACACAGAGTAAAAAAAAGTCTCAAAGTACGAAAAATAAATAAATAACTAAATAAACAAGACAGAGTAGTCGCAAAGTGACCAGATTAGTTTTATTCACACACAAACACATTAGCGCCGCTTTACAGAGTTTGCCCATGTAGCATTACTTTAGTTTGCTCGTCTTTCTTTAAACAGCATTAAAGGTAAGTGCACCGTTCCTGGAGGTACTGCAGTACCTGGTTGAAGCGTTGAGTGGAAAATGTTTGATGTGCTCCGTATCAGCTGTTTTCCTTATTTCACTTTATAAAATGTGTACCACGGTTCTGTGTTCAAGGATGTGATCTTTTTAAATTTTATTGCTCATGTTTTGTGCGGATATGAGCTATAGACAGTGAAACAGGTCCCTTCGTATCTAATATACCTACTCAAAATTGATTATTCCTGTCTTCCCGACCGCGAAGACCTGAGCAACATGGCTGATGACCGGTGGAGCTGTTAGATAGCTGTGGAGGAGACTGGCCCCGGTTCACCCCCTTGACCATCACCCACCCAGCCGGACATTGGGCATAGTTCACCTTGTCTCCCCGTTGTGTCTCAACTCCCTCTCTGGCTTGTTTTTATGCCCTCCCCTCCACCTTCTTCTTTTACTTCTATCCTCGTAGCCTATACATCTATTCTAAACTGTTTTTCCCGGATGTTGGGACCTGAGCAACATGGCTGATGCCCGATGGAGTTGCTAGACATCTAATGAGGAGATTGGCCCTGGTTTCCCCCTCGACCGTCACCTACCCAGCTGGACATTGGACACAGTTCTTCCTCGTCTCCCTGCTATGGCTCCTTCCTCCCCTCCTTTCCTATAAATCCTCTCAACCTTGTTGTTTGCTTACTGTACATTATTACGCTATTGCAACTGATGCTATTTGTAACGCAGTGTTCCTCTGTTATAGCGCTCTGTTATAGCGCTCTGATACCTATGGGTCTAGCTAGCACTTTATAATAATTTTGATGTACCTTCTAATGCGACGTTCCCCTGGTTAAGTGATCTGATACCTGCGGGTCTAGAAAGCGCTACATAACCATCGCAAATCAAATAAACTAAAAACAGTTTTTTCCTGAGCGCTGAGACCTGAGCAACATGGCTGATGACCTGTGGAGCTGCTTGACAGCTAATGAGGAGATTAGCCCTGGTTTCCCCTTTGACCGTCACCCACCCAGCCGGACATTGGGTATAGTTCCTCCTCGTCTCCCTGCTATTACCCCTTCCTCCCCTCCCTTCTACGATTTATTGAAACATTGTTTATGTGCACTGTACCTTACTATGCTCTTGTATCTGATGTAACTTGTAACGCAATGATCCTAAATGTAAAGCGCTCTGATACCCTCTTGGGTCAAGTTTGCGCTATAGAAAACTTTATAAATAAAAAATAAAATAAATAAAATTAAATTAATTGTTTTTGCCCTCAGAGGGCCTTCCATCACTGTCTCATCTTTTCATTCTGAGAGCATATAGGTTTTTCTTTTTGCCAATGTTGCAGGCTTTTTAGTTATGTTGCTGATGCTCATCTAAGACAAGGAGGAAATATTAGTTGGGGTGGTAAAAACCTGAGAAGTGTGATTGTTTGCTGATTTGGTAGCAGTTGGACAGCGGTTTCAGTTACCCCTTGCAGTGGAGTGTGGACGAGGAGGAGTGTGGAAAGGTGTGAACACTAGAGTTAGGTAGTTGGAGGCTGCAGGTTGTTCAAGTAGGGGAGGTAGGCTACTGCTGCCATGGCTTAGTCTGTTTCTTTTATGACTGCCATTATATTACTAAGTATGTATTAGTGGTGGAGCTGGAAAGTTATGAGTCAAGGGTTTGATGTGTATGCATGGGCAGTAGATGTAATAGCCACAGAAGAAGTGAGTGTAGAGGGGTAAGCAGAGGGTGAAGAGGATGGATAGTTTAGCAGAGCATGGAGATGTTAGGGGATTTAAAGTAACAGTGGAGTAGGGATGATTGTAGGTAGTCTGTCACTGTAGGCAGATACTGAAATGACGAGAGAGGGAAGGCAGGAAGAATGGGGCAATGGTAGAACATTTAGAAGCAGAAGTAGGATAGGATAGTACCTTGGCTGGATAGTTTGGGTAGCTAGAAGGGATTTATGATGGGACCAGTTGATGCCAGGTGGTCTGAGATGAGGTTTTGTGATTCTTCCTTCTTTGGCATTTTGTTGGTAATCTGGTAACTGAGCATAGGGGGTCCTGTCTGTAAATGAGTGGCTTCTGTTGCACGGAAATGTAAGAACTCTAGCAATATCTTTAAAATCCACAGAGCCCTGCCTGGTTAAGAAAGTGTGGCTAGACTAGTGATGGCTCTTGAAGTCACTGAGCCTACAGTTGAATGTCCATGTTCCACTCAGATGGAGAACTGTAGCTAGCTACTTATCGTTTGAATCTTCAGATTCTGCAGCAGTGTGTTAATGAGGTCCACAGGTGTGTAAGCGAAGAACTGGTAGTAGCTGTGCAACCCACAGAGCCTACATTAGTATTAGTACATTAGTAGCTTTGAGGCCCACCCAGATGAGTAGTGTAGTTAGTCTAGTGACGGCTTCAGAGGTCTAATACGAAAGAAGGTGTATGATGTTCACCCAGATGTGTAAGTGAAGACCTCTATGATGGCTTTAGGAAACATACATATTGCAATAGTACTTTTGAGGCCCACCCAGATGTGCAATTGTAGCAACTCTAGCATTAGCATTAGCGTCAACATAGACTATAGTAGTAGGTTGGTGAGTTACGCCCAGGTGAGAAGTGTAGCCAGGCTAGCAATAACTTCTTGATTCCCTAGAGCCTTGCTTGAGAAGATGGTCAGTGAGGCCTCAAAATGATCTGTAAGTGATGAACACTCAGAAGTTTTTAGAATCGACTGATCCTGCAGGAGTAGTTCTGTGAGGCCAGCCAAGATCAGAAGTGTAGCTAGTGTAGCTAGTCTAGCGATAGCTTTTGAGGCCACAGAGCCTACACTATACTAGGTCTGTGAGGATGCCCTGAAGATTAGTGTCTAGTCCAGTGAATGGCATTTGAATTCATTGCTGACTCTCCTCTGATGTCTTAATTAGGTCACCAAGTTTTTCCGACAATTCTGAGCATCCATCAGTGTTGAATGAAAGAGCCATATAGAGCTTTTCCATGCCTGCCATTAATATCAACCAAGATCTTGGCCACCCGTTATTAGGAGGGAAGACAATAACTTATACTAGGTCTTGAAGAAGATGGTATTTATCAACTATCCCACGGAAACCTACGTCGACCGTGTGTGAAGTTCCCCTGGCCAAAACACATCTGTTGTGGAAGATATAAATATTGGTTTGAGGCATGTGTGCTGTATATGCACATGCTTTGCATACTCCTGCCATTTAGTGTTGGGTCCGGATGTTTGAAAGTTGTTTTTCTTAGAAGTCTTTCCTAGTCACGAGGTAAGGTGACTCCTCCTTTCGGTGAAAGTGCGCATGGGCATCGACTCCATTGTTAGATTGTTTTTTTCCACCATTGGGTTCGGACGTATTTTGCTGCGCTCCAATTCGAAACTGGTCTTCGGGTTAACCTTGACACTCAATCCTCTCTACCTCGACGGTATTGTTTCTGTACGCGTTCCCACTTCTCCACGTATTGTTTTGACATCGGAATCGACCTTCTATCGTAAAGCTTCGTGGACGGCCTTTTAGGGCTAACAAAGCGAGGCCTAACTGCGCTTGGTTAGCCCTCCGTCGATGGATCGGACTCCATTCATATTCTGTCCTTGGTGCCACGTGAAATATCCATGCACCAATTCCCACATAGTGTGCAATTTGTGCTTGTCTCTCGAGCACGAAGAAGAAAATTGTGACACTTGCAGATCATTTTGATCAAAAAAGACTTCACGATCGCCAGGCTTGATGTCGAGAGATGCAGCGTGAAAGCATCGAGGACACACCGGACAGCTTCAGTGAAGACTCCGGCCAAGAAGACATTGAGGCATCAGCAGCAGAGAGGAGGAAGCCTTCTTTGAACAAGACTTAAACTCAGACCTCGAGATCAACCTTGGCGCCGAAAAACTTCAATGACCTCTTGCCCCCACAAACTCCTAAAAGACCTTCTGGCCAAGGTCAGCACGGAGGCGACATTTCTGACACCCCACCTCCAGGCCCGGCACCGAAACAACCAGTCAAGCCTTCCGGTTCGGTATCGAGTTGACAAAAGACCTCATCGGAGCTGAAACCTTTGGTGTCCAAGCACAAATCCAGCTCAGAGCCGAAATCCTCCATGCTGAAACCCATTCCAAAAGACCAGCCTTCCTCCGCACCGAAGCCATCTGCACGAATACCTCGATGCCGAAACAGAAAGATGCCCCTTCGGAACCAAAACTGGACTTTATTCCATTTAAAACAGACCCGAAGCAAAAAAAGGTATATATGAACCCTGAGACTGGTCATAGTCATACAAAACCACCTGGAAATGCAAGATCCCCTTGAAGAGAAAATCTGTAGCTACAAGTCCTTTACACCCACCGTCACCTCCACACCCAGCACCTCTTTGTCCACCTGAGAATCCTTTGCACATTACACCTCAGGATTCACCACAGTCTCCCCATGATGATGACGATGACGATTATGGCGGATAAATCTCCCAATAGATCCATGGAAAGATTACATAATTGATCCACCAGGTAACATTGATCCAGACCTTTACCCAGCCAAGCCTTCTCCTCCAGATGACAATGCATCCCACCAAGAACTCATTGTCAGGGCTGCACATTACCATGGAGTAGAAATGCACAAAGAATCACTTGAAGAAGATTTCTTGTTCAGAACTTTAGCATCCACGCATGGGTCATCACAGACACTTCCCATGCTCAAAAGCATGATGCAACATGCTGATGAGATCTTTAAAGATCCAGTCAGAGCAGACATCTTGACTCCTAGAGTGGGCGAAAAATATAAGACCTCTCCTACAGACCCTATATTCATCAAGGGACAGTTGCCATTAGATTCTTTAGTAGTATCTAATGCTCACAAGGGGGTAAACTCTTAAACATCAGGGGATGTTCCTCCGCCAGATAAAGAGCCCAAATCAATTGATGCTTCTGGCGAATGCATAGCTGCTCAAACTGCAAATCAATGGGGCATTGCAAACACGCAAGGCCTATTAGCCATGTATGACGGGGTACACTGAGACGAAATCGAGCATTTGCTCCAGTATCTTCCAGATGAGCATAAAGCTAAAGCACAGGACTTAGTAAATGAAGGTACGCTCATTCTAATACCTCAATACGATGTGCTCTAGGTGCTGCCAGCAACGCATCTAGAGAGGTTAACAACAGCATCCTGCTCAGAAGGCACACTTGGTTAAGGATTTCGGGGCTTAAACCTGAGGTCCAACAATGAACCCAAAACACACCCTTTGATAAGAAACACCTGTATGGTCCTAAGGTAGACCAGGAGTTAGAAAAAATGAAAAAGGATGCTGAAGTAGCTAAATCTATGGGAGCACTGCAGACTACCTCCAACAGAGGCTCCGTTCGTCGCTCCTTTTACAGAGGAGGGTCAAAAACTACATCCATAGATCAAAATACCTCAATTTACAAAGGTAACAACCAGTCCTCTCCCTCCAGAGGTTTCTTACGGAGAGGTTATAGGGGCAACAACTTTAAGGGTAGAGGTAAGGGCAACACACCCCGTAACTCCCTTTCCCCTAACAAACAATGACTTGCCCACGCTTCCCTCTGATTACACCACACCTGTCAGGGAAGAATTCAACAATTTCTCCCCATTTGGCAGTCTGTAACATCGGACAAATGGGTGCTTGGAATTATCCAACATGGTTATTTCCTGGACCATACCTGCAATCCCCCAAACATTCCACCTCGATCTCAAAAGCTGTCTCCAGAACACATTACACTTGCTAAAAAAAGAGTTCCAGTCTCTCTTACTTAAAGAAGCGATAGTGCCAGTTCCAATACAGTTCCAGGGCTCAGGGCTTTACTCTCTGTACTGTCTCATCCCAAAAAGGACGGCTCCCTCAGACCTATTCTGGATCTCAGAGAGCTAAACCATTATATACAGTCAGAGCACTTTCACATGGTAGTACTTCAACAGGTACTCCCGCTTTTACGGAGGCAGACTTTATGTCTACTCTAGATTTAAAAGACGCATATTTTCACGTTCCAATTCATCCGGCTTATCGCAAATACCTCAGATTTGTGATAGCAGGCTAGCATTACAAGTTCAAGGTACTTCCCTTCGGAGTGACTACAGCACCCACAGTTTTTACCGTATGCCTGGCAGTAGTAGCTGCTCATCTCAGAAGACAACAAATACACGTCTTCCCCTATCTGGACGATTGGCTTATCAAAGCCAGCATTCACCAGCAATGTCTACAGCAAACACAGATCACAATAGATCTACTTCATCAACTTGGGTTCACAATCAATGCTCTAAAATCTCACCTGTATCCCTCACAGATGCAGTCTTATCTAGGAGCCAGTCTAGACACAGTCAAAGCTCGAGCCTCTCCCAAGGTAGCCAATATATGCAATATTCAAACTACAATTCTACAGTTTCAACACAACCAAGCATTACCAGCCAGTGTTCATGCAACTGCTGGGAATGATGGCGTCTTGCATCGCAATTGTACCCCTTGCAAGGCTTCACATACACCCCTTACAAGAGTGCTTAGCATGTCAGTGGAATCAATCACAGGGTCTATTAACCGATCTAGTGTTGGTAGACGGCCGTACCCATCGCTCTCTGCAGTGGTGGAACCCACAAAACTTATCAGCAGGCCGGCCTTTCATCTGCCCTATTCCAAAGATGATGCTCACAGTAGACTCATCTCTAGCCGGTTGGGAGGCTCATCTCAAAGATTACACAATACAAGGCAAGTGTAGCAACGAGCACAAGGCCCTCCACATCACCCATCTAGAGTTTTTACCTGTTTTTCTAGCACACAAAGATTTTCAAACTCACCTCATAGCCAAAACTCTTCTAGTCTGAACGGACAACATGACAGCAATGTATTATGTGCAGAATCAAGGGAGGACCCACTCTTGCCAACTGTCAACACTTGCTCAAGCCATTTGGAATTGGGCGATCCATCACAAGATTTATCTTCTGGCAGAACATCTCCCAGGAGTAAACAATCAAATTGCCGATCTCCTCAGTAGAAGGCAACAAATCTATGAGTGGGAACTTTACCCCCATGTTCTCCTTCCGTACTTTCAAACAATGGGGATTTCCACAAATAGACCTATTCGCCACAGCCGAAAACGCAAAATGACAAAACTTCGGTTCCAGGTTCCCACACCCGCTCTCAAAGGGCAATGCCATAGGGATGAACTGGTCAGGGATATTTGCCTACACTTTTCCGCCTCTCCCGCTCATTCCATGGGTGGTTCGGAAACTCAGGCAACCATCCCTCACACTAATTCTGGTAACTCCAACATGGGCTTGTCAACCTTGGAACACCACCCTGTTGGAGCTGTCACTAGTTCCACATCAAAACTGCACCTTACCTCCAGTCTACTCACTCAGAACCCTGGAGAATACAGATACCCAAATCCCAAAGAACTGAATTTAGCGATCTGGCTCCTGAATTCATAGAGTTTGGTTATTTAAATCTACCACCAGACTGTATGAATATTCTGAAATAAGCAAGAAGGCCTACCACCAGAGCTTGCTACGCAACAGAGTGGAAAAGATTAGTTGGATATTGCGATAACAACAAAATCAATCCTTTTGATGCTTCTATACAAAACATTATTTGTTACTTGTTATATTTACAGCGAACAGGATTAGCTTACACATCTCATTGTTTGCATCTTTACAGAATAGACAACATCTGTCACTATTTAGAGTTCCAATAATCAAAGCCTTCATGGAAGGCTTGAAAAGGGTAATACCACAAGTATTCCTCCTGCCCCAGTGTGGAATCTCAACATTGTTCTCACAAGGCTCATGGGTCCACATTTTGAACCATTACACAAGTGCCATTTACAATTCCTCTCATGGAAAGTTGCTTTCCTCATTGCTATCACATCACTGAGGAGAGTTGGTGAGCTACAGGCATTAACTTTAGAAGAACCTTTCTGTCAGCTGCACAAAGATAGGATAGTTCTCCGCACCAACCCAAAATTCCTTCTCAAGGTAATTTCTGCCTTTCATATAAACCAATGGGTTGAGTTACCAGTTTTCCTTCCTCACCTGATTCTGTGTCAGAACACGCTCTTCAAACGCTGGATGTTAAAAGAGCTTTACTGTACTACATAGATAGGACAAAAGACTTACGCAAAACAACTGTTTGTTGTGTTTTCTCCACCTCACAAAGGCAATCCTATCTCAAAATCTGGAATTGCCAGATGGATTGTTAAATGTATTCAAACTTGCTATATTAAAGCTAAAAGAACTTTAACCATATCCCCTAGAGCGCATTCCACTTCCAAAATAGGAGCGTCAGTGGCCTTTTTAGGCAACATCCTTCTAGCTGACATATGTAAGGCAGCTACCTGGTCTACACCACACACATTTACCAAACACTATTGTGTAGATGTGTTAGCATGTCAACAGGCTAATGTATGCCAAGCAGTACTAAAAAGACATTTCCAAACAACTGCAACATCTACGGGTTAGCCACTGCTTTGGGAATATACTGCTTTGTAGTCTATGCAAAGCATGTGTATCTACAGCACACATGCCTCGAACGGATAATGTTACTTACCCATTAAACATCTGTTCTTAGCATGTAGAGCTGTAGATTCACATACGCCCATCCGCCTCCGCGGGGACCTGCAGTTGTTGCAGTTCTTCATTATACATTTACAAGCATGGACATCTCTATATTACACTTACTTA
This sequence comes from Lissotriton vulgaris, assembly GCF_964263255.1. NCBI lineage: Eukaryota > Metazoa > Chordata > Amphibia > Caudata > Salamandridae > Lissotriton > Lissotriton vulgaris. Next base: position 1,335,831,134 of record NC_141685.1, read on the forward strand.
CTCCAGTCTCACCCTCTTGCGAGAAAACAATCTAACAATGAAATCGATGCCCATGCACACTATCACCGAAAGGAGCAGTCACCTTACCACGTGACTAGGAAAGACTTCTTCTAAGAAAAACAACTGGCAAAGATCTGGACCCAACAGTAGATTGCAGGAGTATGCAAAGCATGTGAATCTACAGCTCTACATGCCAAAAACAGATGCTTACTGGGTAAGTAACATCCTTCTTCAAATTGGGTCAATAGGAATTATTTGGGGAAAGTTGATAGTTGGTGAATCAATGTATGTGTATGTGAGTGTGTGGTATGTATGTAGAAGGTTGGTTGTAGGGTTTGAATTTATGTAAATCATGATTACCGTACATATGCAAATTGAGAAATGTATTTTGTAAGCTATTGTTGAAATTTGATTAAATAAATTAAGAAAATAAAGTAAGAAGATTGAATTAAGTGAGTGGGGTCAGTTTATTATTGTATATTAGAACATTGGAATGTTGGGAGCTCCATTGCAGACAATGGAGTGCTCCCTGCTTCTACGGGCTGGTTAAGGCCCGCAAAGCAACATTCCAATGTTCTACAAAGGCTTCTCGAAGCTCGAGGGGATTTAAATCCTCTCGAGCTTCGAGAACCCTTTTTTTAATTTGTTAGAACATTCTGCCCTCTAGTGGCAGAATGTTCTAATTTCCTTATAGCCCTTCGTAGCAGGGCTATATCGGCTATTAAAGTCCCGCTGTCTCGTTAAAGTCCCTCGCCTTCGGCTCGGGCCTTTAACGATTCAGCGGGCCTTTAATAGCCGGTACAGCACGCCGGCGGGCTTTAAGGCTATAATAAACTCTTTACACAGGTGACCGTGAATTTTCTATTATAGAGTAAAATACTACACCACAGCCTTTTTGTTGTTTGGTACCATTTCTTGGTGGATTTATGACCTGATATTTGAGTACGTGAAAATGAAACACTGCAGTGCACATGCACCAACTAGATCTATTTCTGTAAATATTTGAGATCAGTGGACAAAAATTGACAGTTTATTGTGAATGAAGAAAAAAATATGTCACGTGCACATTGAAAAATCATTCTTCCCGCCCCTCTTACAGCAGCCTGGGAATCAGTGCTGCATTATTTAACGTTGTTGAGTTAGGGTTGAATGAAGAAACCAATACACCTGGCAGGTTTTGTCATGCTGTGGTATGAATTCACATACGCCCTCCACTAAGTTGAGTTGTAGTGGGGAAATAATTGGACCCCGCCCTTTGAAGAAAAAAAATGTAAGGTTCACCAACCACGTTGCCTAAGCTCTGGCAGAGGGTTAATCATGCCCCTCTCTTACTTAGCCAAAGCGTGTGGGTGCTTTGGTAGTCTTTTACACCCCCATATCCTCTGCTTTGACGAGTGTGGATGAGTTAGCGGAGAATGTTGAGCCCACTTCCTCAGCTCCCTGAGACACCCCACCTCCCACGTTGAGTTGAGAGCTGCTCACTCCTATGTGGCCTGTAGGTTTTTGTGAGCCATGGGGGTGCAACAGCTTCCACCTGCCCCACTGTCCTATCCAGAATTGCAAACAAATGGCCGGGGGTAGGTGTGAGTTGTCTCCTTTATCGGTGGCATTCCAAAATCAGCGAGCCATAGGTTTTTTTGTGTGATTCTGCATCTTTACAGAGACATTGCTTTTTTCGGTTTTATAAAAATATCCCAATAGATAACTGGTCTTACAAATAAGTAACTTTTTCTTAATTATGAAATCATTACTGACCACAAATGCCAATATTCCTTTCCTTGCTGTGGATCCTTTAACAGTTTCGCAGAGATATTCGCTTCAAAAAATGTTGCTAAATACTTACCTATCTGGCTGCAAATGCAACTTAAAGGATACAAGTAAGTATTTTTGGTCTTTTTGGAAGAAGCCAGTTCTTGTCTAAGATTATTTTAAAGGGATAACAGAAGGCTGTCCATGTCAAAAGAGCAGTGAAAGAAATTGCAGTCAGATATGCAACAGCTGCAAAAATCTGAAATTAAGTTAAGAGTAGTCTGATTTGTTGGATTTTTATGGTAAAATCAGAAAAAAACACTGCTCCCTTAATAGAGCCAGTGGCTCCACTGCCATGCTCAGCTATAGTGATTGGGATGTCAATTCATTTTGTATGAATTACCATCCCATTGCTACCACTGGGGAGTACCGGGTTGTTTGACTTCACTGAAAATGTCATGATGCCTAGATCCTTCAAGAAGAGTTATCTGTAGCACATCACAGAGGAGGGACAAATGCCATCTGGTGTGATTTCTTTTGACACTTTGTTCACTTCTTAACATGAAAATTTGCACTTAGCCAGACATCAACAAAATATTTGCTATTCATAGGCAGTGTCCGCGATAGCCACTCGACCCTCTCTTCGGGCACCTGACTGGCAGAAGAAACATGTTGATCCTCCTTATCTAAAATGCTTTACGTAAGCTTTCGGGTTTTAAATTCTACTACAGCTAGATATTGAAAAATACTAGTCAACCTTAGGTAATGTTAATATTTTCCTGAAGCCATGAGGTTCCAGCTAGCTCTGAGGTAATCAAGTTATTGTTACCAATATTTTTCTCAGGCACACCGTAAGACTGGAGCCACATTATTCCATTATCGTGAGGCTCCAAAGGGCTTCTAAAGGCATTCACTGCCTATCCTGTTTATGCATTTGAAATGGGGTGAGGATGAAGCCTAGTCATGAGGCATGCCTCAGTGGTGAGCAATTGTACAAAATCATTTAAACGAAAACATTTGTTTCCCATACAACCACTATTATACAGATTGTTCCCACTTCGTAAAAGGAACTTGCTGTGTTCTTTGTATTGGTTTGTAGCAAAAGGACAAAGAGTAGGTCATGTCTTCCTTGCGCTCCTCCCTGTTTTCACAAGTATGGACAAGACTATCCATCTTGCAGTAGACCTTTTAGATGTTGCCAAATAGTCATTCACGGGCTCATAATTCACAAAACATTGTTTAGCTTTTCAAATATATTTTGTCTTATTTAGGAAAACTCGTAAGACTTGTAACATCAATGATGTGGGAGCCTCTCTTTTCAGCAGATGATGGGTTTGGAAGAAGTTGCGAAGAGGTATATATTAACCAACATGAAACATACTACAATTCTGACACAAAGATGGAGTTATCCGCAAAACCATTTCATAGTTATGAATATATATTTTATTGTATTGTAATTGCATTTGTATAGCGCTTGAAGAGGCGTTGAAGTGCTTTTTCGGCGAGTAGCACACTACTCCGGGACCCATAGAGGATTAGTGTTGAATTAGTATAGTGAAATATGCAAGTATGCAAGTACATTTTAAGTGGTGGATATGTTAGTCAGTTATTTGGATACGGAAGGATAGAAGAGGAAAGAAGGTTTGTATTTATATAGCACTTCTAACCCCTGATGGGGTGTTGAAGCGCTTTTTTTGGCAAGTAGCAAGCTACTCCGGAAACCCATAAAGGATTAGTGGTGAATTAGTTTGGTGAAATATGAAAGTAATTTCAGTGGTGGATATTAGTCAGTTATTTGGAGTGAGAAGTATAACTGAGGGATAGAAGGGAAAGAAAGGTTTGCATTCATATAGTGCCTGCTACCCCTGATGGGGTGTTGAAGCGCTTTTCTGGCGAGTAGCAGGCTACTCTGGGACCCATAAAGGATTAATGTTGAAAATTAGCATAGTGAAATATTAAGTAATTTGAGTGGTGGATATGTTAGTCGGTTATTTGGTTTGGGAAGGGTTAGGGAGGGCTAAAAAAGGAAAAAGGGTTTGTATTTATATAGCGCTTGTAACCCCTTATGAGGTGTTGAAACGCCTTGTTGGCGAGTAGCACGCTACTCTGGAACCCATAAAGGATTAGTGGTGAATTAGTTTAGTGGAATATGGAGTTAGAGAAGTGAACATGTTAGTCTGTTATTTTGATTGAAAAGGATAGTGGAGGGATAGAAGAGTGAATGATTTGATTTTTTTAGGTCATAGAAGTAGGAGGAGGCTTTGGGATGAGTAAAAAGGTTTTTTTGAGGGGAAGAGTCAGAGGGAAGAGTTTAGAAAGGTTTGTTTTGGGGTATATATATATGTACACGTACACACACACACACACATGAAGGTGAGCAGATTGTAATATTCTATTTAATACCATTGAGAAGTGTTGGAAAGGGCTACGCCTCACAAAAAATGAAGCTTCCAATGAGTCATGATGACTCTCCCCTCCCTCAGCAATGGTAAAAAAATTACAAATGTGCTATTATTAATTCATTAACAAAACATACAACAATTGCAATTTTATTATAATTAAAAGGATAAAGTGTTTCAAAGTTTAATTTTATTTCTAAGAGGTGAAGTGATCTGCTGAACTCTAGCATCGCAATATGCCTTGTCTTGCTTCGAATGTGTGCTGTCTTGTCGGCCCGCACCAGCGATCCAGTTGTGATGACCAATCATGCATACTAGATTCCGTTTGCTATATTTGTGTTAGTTCCCAAGAGTCAGGCTAAGGATATCAACTTAATTTGTAGGCTTCAAATTAAATTTCTTTCACATTTATAGTGTAGTGATTTGATGTTTATTTATTTAGCATTTTGGTTTTTATGCATATATACTTTACTGAACTGCTAATATTCAAATTTCTAAACAGATGCAGACTCTCTGCATAGGCTTTGCAGAACTCCAGAGTACTAGAGACCCAAATTTCTCATTTCATTTAAATGATTGCTACACCAAAAGCCACGGGTCCAGAGGCCCTTATGAGTTGTGAATAGTCGCATCGGAGGTCACAAGGAGCCGCTGGCTTCTTGCCATATACAGTCCTTTGTCTCTACCTTGGTCTACTATCAGTCCTTAATTTCAACTGGTGGTTTCCGGTGCACAGCACCAGCACTTAATTGTCAACACCGGTACTCATAACAGCCTGCCACATGGTGGCACCGTTTGTTAATTTAGAGATCCGAACAACAACAGTTGTTTATCAACTCAATATATTTAAGAAAGGACTAATACTGGCTGTCAAAGCCATCGTTACAGCTGTGTGGGCCTGGAATACTTTGAATTGCCTCACTTGTAGGAGTGTGATGGTTAGTAGTTGTGTTGGTACAGTCATTGGCAGCGCTGGCAGGGGCCATAGGTGGTGCAAGCTGCAGTGCCCTCCTGACGAGGACCCTTGTACATATTTTTTTACAAATTAAGCAGTGCCCAATATGCGAAAGAGCGACAGGCTCGGTGATGGGGAGAAGACCCTCTGATCCCATAATACCTTCTCAGGAGCTTGCCACGCTTTCCGTACAACTCCAGCTGGTAAGACCTGTCCTGCGTGCCAGCCAGGTTGGTGGAGCGGCAGGTGTATGAGCCGGAGTCAGACACCTGGGCCTTGCCGAGCTCCAGAGCTCGTCCGCCCTCTCCGTAGGCGATCTTGGGGCTGGAGACTATGGGGCGTATCCTTATACCAGATGATGCTGGGGGCAGGGTAAGCCGCACGCCTCGCACTGAAGCACCACTGCGTGCCCCAACAGCACGGGCACCTAGGTCACCCCATCCGCTGCCCTGATAGTGGGGGGACTGTGGATGTTTAGCCATGGGATGTTTTATTCATAGGATTGTATGGCTGGAATCTGTGCTGAAGCACTTGTCACTATGAAGGATGCTTCTTGTGAAGGATGTGGATTTATGCATAGCTCAAAAGGGGAATCTGTCAATTTAGAAAAGATAGTTAAATGTGTATATAGGTTGGAGGTTCAAATATCTTTAAAAGCTGTCAATAATAAAAGACATAATGTTTGAAAGGAGTCATATGCATTCCCATTTTCTGTGGATTTATTTCTCTTGGTTCAACCTCCGTGCACAGCAGACAGTTAACACTTGATTGCTCTTTCACATTTTTCCTCCTTCCAAGGTGTATTTGGTCAGCAGTAGCCTGTGTCCCTGCCTTCAAGAAATAACTAAAATAAAGAGGTGCACTATTACTGCTTATGCCATCTGTTCACATTCTTGCCCTTTTGGTATCATGTTACTCATTTATCTCTGCCCGGCGCATGTCGCTCTATGGATTACTGGAACTTCTCTGATTACCCCCCATTTTTGGTGTCCGGCATGCAGCATCCACCTGCCCATGTGGCTAAGGTGGTTGTTTCTCACTACAACCCAGGCGTTTTATGTTGTCACCTGAGCACTTTGAGAATGTGCTAGGCTCAGGAGAGGATTGGTAGTGGTCTGGGGACCCTCTTGAAACCCAGGAAGTCTTTGAGGAGAATTTGGACTAGTATGGGGAACTTGGGGAGGTCAGTGGCCTGGTTATTTCTCTAGATACTGGCATGCTTTCCGCCAACACTGGCTATGGAGGAGGGGGCATCGTATGCCATGGTGGTTAAGAGGGCAGCCGCTGTCCTTGGACTTGATCTGTCCTTGGTGCAGGTCAGGACTAATCTCCTGACTGAGATGCTTAACCTGGGGCTTCCACTTCCGAACCCCTATTGCCCTTTAATGAGGCAGTTACAGACGTCCTTCTAGGAACGTGGTCCAAGCCTAGCACAGGGGTTCCTGCTATTAGGATGATTGCACACCGCCATTGACCAGCTCTGAGCGACCCAAAATTCATCAGCCAACCCCTACACCACCCCCACCCCAGAGAGTTTGGTGGTGCAGGCCACTGCGTCCCAAGGCGCATTTCCTTCCGCCCCTCCGGATAGGGAATCTAAGAGGCTGGATTCATTTGGGAAGACGTTGTTTTCTTCCTCCAGCCTGGCATTGCGGTCAGTGAATACCGCATGCTTATTAGGCCGTTTCTCCCATTCCCTTTGGGAGACGGTTGTGCAAATGCTGCCACAAGTCCTGGAGGAGGCCCGGGCTGTGCTCTCCCAAGCTGTCAAGGATGAGAGAGATGTAGCAAAATTCACCATACGGTGTGGCTTAGATACGACCGATTCGCTGGGCAGATCGATTTCAAAGATGGTGGCCTTGAGGCACCAGGCCTGGCTTCGAACAACTGGCTTCTCAGGCGATGTCCAAGCCAATTTGATGGACATGCCCTTTGAGGGAACCCGCCTTTTTGGGGAAAAGGCAGACTCGGCCCTGGTCAGGTTCAAGGACTCTCGAGCTACGGCCAGATCCTTGGGCCTGTCCTCCACCCCCGTGTCCAGTCTTCCTTTCACCCCTATTGTGGCAAATGAAGGGATTTCCAGCCGCGTCAGCCCTTTCACCCAGCCACGGTCCCGCACAGACCCGCCAAGCCGTGCGAGGATGTGAATGCGGTGCATTCCGATCTCGTAATGGAGGACAGAAGTAGTCGACAACACTGCCCTCAGCAACCGCAGCCTCCAAGCAATCGTAGGCTGATTCCACAGGACTACACTACTCCAGTTGATGGAAGAGTTCATCATCATCTCCTCCACTGGAGATCCATAACATCAGACATGTGGGTCTTGCAGATCGTCCAGGAGGCCTATTTTCTATCTTTTCTTTCTTTTCCTCCTCCTATTCTGCCAAATCTGAAACGGTCGGCGGAGGATCATTTAAAGTTGCTCCAAGAGGAAGTTACGGCTCTTTTGGCCAACTGAGCTATAGAAAGGTTCCCAGTTTCAGACGTAGGCAGTGGCTGTTATTCCTGCTACTTTCTGATTCCGAAGAAGAACAAAAGGCTACAGCCCATTTTGGATGTTTGGACCGTCAATCTCTTCCTCAAAAAGGAGACATTCAAAATACTCACTCTGGCTCAGGTCTTGTCTGCCCTAGATCAAGAAGACTGGATGGTAGAGTTGGACCTGCAGGATGCGTATTTTCACATTCCCATCCTGCCAGGACACAGGTTTTACCTGTGTTTTAAGGTAGGCCTCGAGCACTTTCAGTTTACCGTGCTCCCTTTCGGCCTTACCAGTGCCCCTCAGGTATTCATAAAGGGGATGATCACAGCTCATCTGCACAGGTTAAGGGTGTCAGTCTTTTCCTACATTGATGACTGGCTGTTGAAGGCGTCATTGGGCCGGCGAGCCTTCTGCATTCGCTGGGGTTCTCTATAAACGTGCTGAAGTCACACCTGACTCCTTCTAAGACACTTCCTTTCATCAGAGCTGCTCTGGACACAGTGCAGTGGCAAGCTTGGCCACATGAGCAGCGAGTCCAGGATATTCAGGCTGTCATTCCGATATTTCAGCCTCTATCCTGGATTTTGGTGAGACTGACTCTGAGGCTGTTGGGCCTCATGGCCTCTTGCATCCTGTTGATAAGACACGCCGGGTGGCATATGCGGGCTCTGCAGTGGGATTTGAAGTTCCAATAGGCACAGCATCAGGGAAATCTCACCGACGTTGGTCAGATCTCGGAAGGAACTGCAAAATATCTGCAGTGGTGTTAAACAAACCGTGGTTGGGTCAACGGTAGACCTCTCCCTTCCCCAACCAGATCTTGCAGTTGTGACAGATGCATCACTTCTGGGATAGGGCAGCCACCTGGGAGAGGTGGAAAGCAGGGGACACTGGTGTCTGGCAGAGACGGGGCTCCACATAAATTGTTGGAGCTCTGAGCGATTCGGTTGGCATTGAAAGCATTTCTTTCCTCTGTCAAGGGGAAGTTAGTGCAGGTGTTCATAGAAAACACCACTGCCATTTGGTACTGCAACAAACAGTGCTGGGTGGGGTCGTGGACCCTTTGTCTAGAGGCTCTTATCACTGGACATGGCTGTAACAGCAGGGCATAACCCTGTTGGGTCAAGACCTGGTTCTCTGAATGCCAGGGCGGAAAAACTCAGCTGTCAATGTCTAGCGGATCACGAGTTGCGTCTCTAGTCGGAGGTGGCACAAGGTCTCTTTTAGTAGTGTGGAGAACCTTGGTTAGATTTGTTCACCTCTGAAGAGAACGCACAATTTCAGCGATACTGCTAGCTGGAGTTTCCAAGACAGCTATCACTAGGCGAAGCTTTTTGTCGTGAGTGGAGCTCTGGCCTGTTGTACGCCTTTCTGGCCATACCACTCCTGCCCAGGGTTCTAAAGAAGATCAGGAGCGACCAAGCCCAAGTTATTCTTGTGGATCTTGACTGGGCAAGGAGAGTCTGGTATCCAGAGCTTCTAAGAATAAGTATCGATGCTCTGATCAGGCTGCCCCTTTGGGAGGATCTTCTGTCACAGAAGGGGAGGATTCTCCACCTGAACTTGCCAACTTTGCGCCTCCATGCATGGAGATTGAACAGTGACAGTTGATAGCTTTTGACCTTCCTCCAGAAGTTTGTAACGTTATTCTGGCAACCAAGCGGCCCTCTACTAAGACGGTTTATGCCTGCCATTCACAGAAATTTGTATTATACTGTACAGAAAGGTCCATTGACCCTCTTTATGCTTCTCTTTCTACTGTACTTCGATTCTTTCTAACCCTTGCCCGGCAGGGCTCTGCCTTGGAAACTCTCAAGGGTAACCTTTCTGCTCTGTCTGCTTTTTTTGCAGCTGTCAGACCAGTCCTCTCTCTTCTAGTCTCCTATTGTAAATAGATTTCTAAAAGGGCTGGCTCACTTATTTCCACCAACGCCCTGTGTTATGCCGCAGTGGGTCCTTAATTTGGTCCTTACCTATCTTATTGTGTCCCTTTGAACCTTTGCACAACTGTTCCTTCTGGCTGTTGACCATCAAGACAGTCTTCTTAGTGGTGATTACATCTGCCTGGAGGGTGAGTGAGTTGCAGGCGTTACCTTGCTCGCCTCCTTATGTCCTTTCCGGACAAGGTGGTGCTTCGCACCCTGGCATCCTTTTTACCAAAAGTTGTGACCCCATTCCATCTGGGTCAGTCCATCACTTTGCCCACCTTCTTTGATCCCCTGCATCCCTCTAAGTAAGAGGAATGTCTCCACCAGCTGGACCCAAAAAGACCATTGCCGTTCTACCTTGACCGCACAAAAGAGTTCCGTGGATGGCCAACTCTTTGTGGGGCATGTGGGAACGAAGAAGGGAAGGGTAGTGCAGAAAAGGACCATTTTTTGCAGGGTTATTCACTACATCAAGATCTGTAATTCTTGGCAAAAAAGCACCCCCTGAGGGATTAAGGGTTCCATTCCACCAGTGGAAAGGCCTCGACTACGACCTTGGCTCGGGGTGCCTCAGTCTGTCAGGCATCAACGTGGGCTTCTTTGAACATGTTCGCAAAACATTACTGCCTTGATGGTCAGGTGCGCAGGTACGAACATTTTGCCCATTCAGTGCTACAAGACTTCTTAGTTTAGGATGTGAGTCCGCAACCCACCACTGGGACAGTATGGCTCGGGTATCTGATTTAAAGGTAAGGAATCTGCAGCTAGAAGTCTCTACCAGATGAACAAGTTACTTACCTTCTGTAACACATTATCTGGTAGAGACTCCATCTAGCTGCAGATTCCTTACAGACCCACCCATGCCTTCACGCTTTGCAGATTGATATTGTAGGACTAGGGTTGTTTCCCCCCTTTCAGGGTCCTAGCTTTGCACACGATTACGTAAGCTACTTCGTGGCTCTGCGCTTCTGTCGTGGAAAAAAATTAAAAGTACTGATTTCCGCATGCCTGAGTGGCGCCTAAATACAGGCACTGCAACGTCATAACCAACGCCGATGACATCACGCAGAGCTGAATGGAGCTACCTGACGTCGCGCGTAAGGGGTATTGCTAAGCAAAAGTTTCCAGATCAAGCCTGACACCTGGGAAATTCAAAGGTAAGGAATCTGGAGCTAGATAGAGTCTCTACCAGATAATGCGTTACCGAAGGTAAGTAATTTGTTCATTAGATATGCGTCCCTTTCAGCTCCATGTAACAGACTTTTCCTGTTAATAAATTCCTGCGTTCTTGTCATTGTGTATAAAATCAGCACTGTTCTTGTACAGCTCAAGAAAATTCAGGGTGTACAAGAGAATACAAGTGTTCAATAATTGATTTCATTTCAACTCAGCAACTGTTGTTATTTTGTGTATCTTTGATGCAAAGCAATCTCTATCTCCTGACCTGTTTAGCTAATTTGTCTTCACTATTTTCTGTTTTATTTTTAATTCCTCTATGTTCCAACAGAACAAGATTCAAGGATTTGTGTTTGACTTCATCACCCAGCAAGCATTTGACATCTTTATAATGATTCTCATCTGCCTGAACATGGTGACCATGATGGTGGAAACAGATGACCAGAGCCCATACATGGAAAATGTTCTGTACCAGATCAATTTAGTCTTTATCGTCTTCTTCACCACTGAGTGTGTGCTAAAACTCTTTGCATTACGACACTATTACTTCACTATTGGGTGGAACATTTTCGACTTTGTGGTTGTGATTCTTTCTATTGTAGGTAAGTAAAATCCATCCAAGAGGGCTTTCTTATGATTGTCAGTTCTGCTGTGATCTACTAGTTTGTTCAAACACCTACAACTTCTCACATCTATATGATACCAACGTTTTCCCTAACCTATAATTACGTTTTTGGGTTTAATACCTCTGTTTCAGAGAGGATATGACCTACAGGTCACAGGCTTTAATTTAGAGTCAACTCTGGCAATCCACTTGGTAATAAGAAAAAGGCTGTCAAATTGAGTTCAACATTTTCATGTAGTTTTATTTACAGAGCTCGGGTATACTTGTATTTGTTGATGTAAACTAAAGTTATTATTATAACAATGTTAAGTCTTCTTAAATGAGCTCGGGAGGTCCCTAAGACCATGACCATGTAAAACATGCATAGAGTTGCCCTTTTATGTAAGTGAATTTTAAGCTGCCTAAAACACACTTTTTCATGAATATATATGTATCACATCCATTTGCTATTTGGCACTTTTATCATAAACATCATTGTATCACCTGCACCATCTCCCCATATCAGAAAATAAGAAATCACTGGGTCTGGTTATTCTCAAATGAAACATTTAATTCGATGGTTGTCTGATTTATACTATGAAAAAAACACCTATATGTCTTGCTTTCACTAAGAGCAATTTCTCCTAGAATTCAATGATTAGTAGACTATTTGAAAATGTACAATTGTGCTCGCTTAATTTAGTTATGGGGAGTTATAAATGATTAATATAAAGAATAAAAGAAATTATATGCATAGATTTGATGGGATTTCTAGTAATGTGCTGTTTTAAAAATGGGTATTATTATTTGCATTCATTTTCTGCATGGTTTTGGAGTTCACTGTAATTTAAGCAAAATCAAGATAAAAATATGTACAAGCAATATGTTTTTTGGTTACCTATGAACAATATACTCTGGTCTTGGATTTATCTATTCATGTCATTACTGACTAGTCAAGAAATACAAATGGAAAAGATGTTATTATATGCCGTTCAGAACTGCTAACCAGATCCTGAAATGAGTAAGGCAATGTATGAAGTGTTCTCACTCAATCAATAAGGAGCTATAGAGGGAAAGAAACAAACAGGTTGCCCTCCTCTCAACATGCAATATAAATACAAAGACCTGTTCATAAAGGGCTCCTATTCTTGAGGATACTCATATAAGTGGAGGCAAGGATTCCATCACTCTTTTTCTTACCACTCCTCACTATCATCTGATGAAAGTGAGGAGTGGTAAGGAAACAAGTGATGTAATTCTAGCCTCCACTTTTATGAATATCCTCAAGAATAGGAGCCCTATATGAACAATGTATGAAGTGTTACCTGATTATTCAGCAAGCAAAGCGTGACGCACAAAAATCAAAGGCATGAGTTACTTCAATATTGTTACTCAAAATAAATCTGTTAGAGACTTCTAGCCGCAGATTCCTTACCGTAGAATTATCTGGATCCGGAAATATTTTTGTGAGCTGCACCCCGTACGTGCCTGTAGTTGTTGTTTGATTCCGTGTGGTGTCATCTGTGCCAGAATTGCCATGAGTGGTGCCTATATAGAAACCACGCCAGCACACTGAGGTAATTTCTATTCTTTCCGAGCCAGTCAGTGCAGATCCGGAGAGACCTACACCTGGTAATTTTTTTGACTGAACGATTTTCACTTTTGTCAAAGCCTTTTTGAGATTGAGATATGGTGTGGCTGGTATGTCAGCTAGGAAAGTTGTCTTCAAGCCCTGCAGCATCTATCACTAACAGATGTCGGTGACGGACCCGCATCTTGTTTGCCTCTGTTGCCTCGTACGCAATCACAGCGTGAAGACCTGCATCAACTGCCACGCCATGCACCCCATGGCCTTGAGGGAGCACTCCCTCAAGCGCCTTACCGCTCGAAGTGCGATGCCGCAACAGTCTTGATCCCAGTCGAGAGCAAGGTCCCAGTATCAGTCGCAAAACTCAAGATCCTTGTCACACTTAAAGTTGTCTTCAGTTAAGTCCCACTAGAAGAAGAGTAAGAAGCCGAAGGGGTCTTCAACCTCACCCTGTCTGTTGAAGTAATCTGACGAGACGAGGGAGCGTCATCATTCAAGGCCTACCCCCTCGGTTGAGCCTACACATGGGTCTGCACTGCACCTCCCCGAGTTTCTGGGAGCCGGAGCAACCCCCGCCCAACTCTGTGAGTTCTGTGAGGCCATCCACCTCATATTTGGGTGGCCCATTCCCACTGGCATGCCTTTGGGCCCGGTAGGTTCAGAAGTGGTCCCCACTGCCAACCCCATTCTCATCCCCAGCTCTGACACAGAGCCGGAGGGGCATTGTCTGATGTCAACTCAATTGCAAGCTGGAGCCGCCAACCCAATTCTCATCCACGGGCGTTGTCCGATGCCGCCTCTAATACAGACTTTTAGGCCGGAGCATGAGCCCTATTAGTCCTATTCCTATGGTCTGAGACTTGAGGAGGAGTGGGAGGGGTTACTGGACCCTGAATAATACCGGCCCCTAGACCCAAATATGGACTGGAGTCCGGTTTTGGCGAACACCAGCAGACTGGACAACTCTCCTGATAATTGCATTTTCTCTATTTCCACCCTGGCTGCTGAGGAGGGAGTTTCATTTGCTATGGTGGTGTGAAGGGCGGCAGTGGTCATGGACCTTAGCCTACTCTCAGTGGCAGTCAAGACTAACGTCTTGATGGAGGTGCTTCAGCCTGGAGTGACACCCCTCAAAACAGCTTCTCCTATTTAATAAAGACTCAAAGACGTGCTGCTTCTGACTTGGCCCTAACCCTGCCTAGGGGCTCCTGTGTATAGGATGATTGCCCGCTGCCACTGCCCCGCCCTTGCGGACCCCAATTTCCTCACACAACACCCTACCATGGAGAGCTTAGTGGTCCAAGCTTCCACGTCCCGTGTAAATCCTGGTGCATTTCCGGCCAGTCCACTGGATAGGGAATCCAAGAGGCAGGACATCTTAGAAAAGAAAATGTTTTCTTCCACCAGCCTGGCACTGCAGTCTGTAAACACTGCATGCCTTTTGGTAAGTTACTCCCATGCTCTGTGGGATTCAGTGGCGCAGGTGCTGCCCATGGTCCAGATGGACGTCTGGACCACACTTTCCCAACATATTGCTGACGAGAGAGTTGCAGTCAAGTTCACAATCCGATGTGCGCTGGATACAGCCAACTCACTGGCAGAGCGGTTTCTTCGTCGGTGGTCTTACAACACCATGCCTGGCAGAAAACAACTGGGTTTTCCAGGGATGTCCTAGCGTTGTTTCGGTCCTATCCTCCCGAATGGCGAATCCAGTATATTCAGGCTATGATTCAGCCTCTGTCCTGGTTTTCAGGGAGACTGACTCTGAGGCTGCTCTGCCTTTTGCATCCTGCTTGTGACACATGTCTTCTGACATATGCTGGCTATGCAGTGGGACCTGAAGGTCAAGTGGGAAAAGCATTAGAGAAATCTCTCTGACATGGTCCAGATCTCGAAGGTAACTGCAAAAGATCTGCAGTGGTGATTTACTAACCGCAATTGAGTCAGTGACAGACCCCTCTCCCTTCCCCAACCAGATCTAACAGTGGTGACAGATGCGTCACTCCTGTGGTGAATGAATGACATTACAAGGCATACATTTACAATGCATGCCTTTACAACGCAGTTTTTTCATTGCAACATCCTTTACAACACATACATTTACATCGCATACCAGTACAACAATTTTTTTAAACTACACTTACAACGCATTCTATTACATAGCATGATACCTTTACAACACATACCATTACATTGCATTTAAGGTAAGTGTTGGATAGTGTAGGGGTAAAAATTACTATTCTAACTCCAGGGGGTGCAACAGTAGGGTAAGTGTTGGATGGTGTAGGGTTACTATGCGTTGTAATGGTATACGTTGTAATGACATCGATGTAATGCCTGCGTTGTAGTGACATGCGATGTAGTGTCATGCGTTGTAGTGACATACGTTGTAATTGATGCGTTGTAGTGACATGCGTGGTAAAGGATGTTGCGATGTAATGCCTGCGTTGTAAATGTAGTGCGATGTTATGGTTGCGTTGTAAAGGTTGTTTCCTGAAGTGGCCATCTGGGAGAGGTGGATATCAGAGGCTCCTGGTCTTCTGTGGAATCCGGACCCCACATCAAACTTCTGGAGCTCTGGGAGATCGGGCTAGCATTAAAACCTTTCAACCCTCCTTCAAAGAAATTCTAGTACAGGTGTTCACGTACAACACCACTGTTATGGGGTACTGCAACAAACTGGGTGGGGTTGTTGACCCTTTGTCAAGAGGCCCTGCTTCTGTGGACATGGCTGGAACATCAGGACATATCCCTGGCAGGTTCTCTGAAAGCTAGGGTGGAAGAACTCAGCGGACAATGCCTAGAGGATCATGATAGCATCTCCATCCAGAGGTGGTGCAAGGTCTCCTTCAGCAGTGGGGAAAGCCTTGGTTAGGTCTGCCATCGCAGAGAAAGTTCATGATTGGCAGTTTTTCGCACTAGAATGTACAAGGCGACTCACACTCAGAGATGCTTTTTGTCTTGAGTTGAGCTCCACCCTCCTATACACCTTTCCGCCAATACCACTGCTGCCTAAAGTTCACAAGAAGATGAGGGACAACTAGGCCCAAGTTATTCTTGTGGCTCCAGATTGGGCATGGAGAGTCTGGTATCCCAAACTGTTGAGCGTGACAATCGGTCCTCCAATCAGGCTTCCTCTTCGAGAGAATGTTCTGTCACAACAGCAGGGGAGGGTTCTGCACCCAAACCTGAACACCTTTCTCCTTCATGCCTGGAGAAGGAGCAGTGACAGTTGACAGGTTTCAACCTTCTTCCCTAAGTGTTTGATGTTATTCTGGCAGCCAGGTGTCCCTCCACCAAGTCTGATATATGCAGGGCACAATTTGGGGGTCCACAGCGTCCAACCACTATTTTCACAGGGTGGACGCCGTCCACCCTGCCAAGAGGTTGGGCCCCACAGAAATATGTTGAACTTTTCCCAGTTTAATTTTCAGACACCCGGACATGTTCAGCAGTGCCTGAACGTGTCTGCTTTCCATTCCCAACAGCAACATGCAAGCAGCGAGACGGGCTTTTGTTTTCACCTCCAGTAGAGCCAAAGATAAAGACTGAGGTTAAGGGGCCATCAGCCCTCCTTTTGATCGAGTGGGGAAACAAAAGCACAGAGCTTATCTCTTCAAAGGTACTAGGAGAGGCATGATTTTGACTTTGTTCAGTCGCTGCTTTTAAGTGCATGCACTGTAAGAATGTCAGATGTGTTGGTATGTCCCAGTATTTACACAAATAATTTAAATGTCACCATTTTATTTCTTGTATAGGGCTACTCAGCCCAATGCAGTGTGTCGGAGCAATTTACATAACATACACATTATACATTGGCAATAAATCATGTAAGTGTGTAAATCAATGTGCAAAATGTGTTCCATGAGACAGTGAGGATTACAAGGTGTAGGAGTCACATGTCAGTCAGTCAAAGATAGCTTTATTCAATTTCATATAAAATCATATAAGCACATACAAATTCATACAATTTAAAAATTTCAATTATTCATTAAATAAGATCTATAATAAAATAAAAAAATACATACAGAAAGGTTCTCTATGGTACGGGTTGTTTTGGGAGCCAAGACTGCAACTGGGAAGACTCCTGCTGCTCCTGGTCTCGTCGTCACATGTCATTTATAGCCCACTGTGCTTTATTAGGAGGATTACAATTTATGAACTGCAAGTTAAAAAAAAGGATCTGTGTTCAAACCAGTAACCCACTTACCTATCGATATAAAATAAAAATCTGTAATCTGCATTTTACATTATGTGCTTAGCAGGAGACACATTACCCTTCTATGCTATTTTGATTGAAATATATTTCACAGATCTTTCCAAAAATGCATTAATTTCCAGAGTCATCTCACCATTATTATGATTCCCTGAGATTTACTGGGCACCACTGCAGCAGATTCCTTAACCCCATGGAAAATTTTAAAATGCAGCCTTTGCAACCAATTTAGCAGAACAGATTTACAATGCTTTTCCATGTTGCCAATTTCTTTGGGGCAGGGTTTAAAACAAATGTATTATTAGTTGAGGCCTAGATTTTGCATCGGTTCACTTTTTTAGCTCAACCTCAACGCCAAATCCCATTTGTGAATCTCATAATGTGCTTAAATATACTCATATTATACCTGAGAAACCTATGTGTGAGGTCTTAATATCTGATGTCACGTCCTGTGATGCCACCTGCAAAGTCTCACATTGTGATATCAATGTCTGTGATGGCATGAGCCTTGATGTCACTTGCATACTGCCAAACTTAATACGTTTTTGACATGGTGTGATTTTCACAACATCAGCCCCCCCCCCTAATTTCGGCACCTGTATCCCATGTTCTTCTATTTGCTCTCTCTTTAGCCTATTGGGGCTCTGCTCTGGACATAGTTAAAGGTTATCTTTCAGCCATTTTGGCTTTTTTGCGGTTGTTGGATCAAGTTCCATTATTTAAGTCGCTTGTTGTAGCTAGGGCCACATGTATCAAGCAATTGTGCCTATTTGCAAACTCAAAAAACGGCTTTTCCAATGTATCAAACTCTATTTCGCAATTCATAACCTGTTACAGAATCGCAAAATGGGTTTGCACTTCGGTATTTGGAATGGGCATGTTTAGGGCATTCCTTCCAAATACCGAATCATAACGGTATGTATGAAAGTTTTGTGACCGTGTATGTGGTCGCAAAACATTTGCATTTAACACCAACTTCAAGTTGATGGTAACCCTTCCGCAAATGGTATGGGGACCACTTACCCTTGGGAATGGTGGTGAAAATGTTTTTTAAGAGCAGGGAGTGGGGACCACTCCCTGCTCTTGAAAAATTTATAGAAAGCCTTTCATTTTTTTCTTTAAAACGCAAACCATTTTTCTTTAAGGGAAACGGGCTGCTTTGAAAAAAAAAAGATTGTTTTTTTGAAAATCAATCATGGACATGGTGGTGTACTGGCCCTAGCAGGTCGCCAGCCCCGTAATTTTAGCAAATCCTAGGGGGTCGCAAATTACAATTTACCTCATTAATATTAATGAGATAGGTTGATTTGCGACTCCCTAGGAATATCTAAATGAAACTCTGAGTTTCATATGTTTGGAATAGCAGTAACCTAATAGCGATTCCCAGTAAATAGCAATTAAGGTAATCGCTATTCCTACTGATGATATATGTGGCCCTAGGTTTCTTCAAGGCTTGCAGCACATATTTCCACCCTGGCCATTCATTATGCCCCAGTGGGATCTGAACCTGATTCTCACTTTCTTGATGTGTGAACTGTTTGAGCATCGGCACATATGCTCTCGTAGTCTCTTGACCAACAAAACTGTCTTTCCAGTGGCTAGGAAGGTCAGCGAATTAGAGGCACTCAACACATACTCCATACACTACACTACCTTTACCTGGACAAGTTGGCTCTCCGGACACGTGCCCCCTTCCTTCTGAAGGTTGTGATGTTCTTCCATCTAGAAGCCAAGCTGTTCCCGGCTGATGAGCCCATATTTAGGGTGAAACTGGTCCTAGTTTGCTTGTGTTCTGGTTCAGGGAGGACCTGACTAGGCAGTTCAGACTGGACTGTTCACATTAGCGCAAGGTCAAGACTGATTTGCATATATTTATTTATTTGAGAATTTTATATAGCGCCGACTAGACCACGGGATATCAGAGCACTTTTCAAGACATAGCATTCATAGAAGGATTTATGGTTGAGAGAGTATAACAAGAGGGGATAAAAACAGTGCAACATAATATATGTATCTCAAAGAGTAACAGATAATCCAACAATGTCCATCCGAGGCATAGTCACTGAATTGGGTCAAGCACTGTATTGAATGTCCCATAGCAAACGCAGGGGGCGGGTTGAGGTATTTGTTCAGTAGTAGAGTTTTGAGAGTCAGTTTAAAGCAGGTATAGGAAGTATTTCAGCAACGGTCTTTAGGAAGTGAGTTCTAAATCGGTGGAGCGTTACCTGAGAGAGAAAACTTTCTGGGATGATTTTTTTCAATTTAGGAGGCATGAGAAGGTGTGAGTCGGAGCTGTGTGTTTGTAGGTTAAAATGCTGATTAGTCATCTGCTTTTGCGTAAGCCATGCTTAGTGAACTTACAGGCAAAATTGTGTGTAAAAGAAGAAAAGAACAGGGTCAAACCGTGTCCCCATAAAGTAAATAAGAAAAGCACTGCTTTGTCACTCTCTGAAAGAAATTAACGCTTAATTTCTGACCATCAGCAAAACATTCTTATCTTAAGTGAATTAGTGACCCTGGTCAGCAATAAATTGTATCAAAATGACAATTACCCATGCTATTACTTCCAACTGAAGATGCTATTGGTATAAAAACCTCATAGCCTACAATTAAAAGAACTGACAACATGTAAATCTGCATTATCTCTGTCCTGATATAATTAACCATGCAACTGTACTCTTTGCTCTTTGGAGTAGTAGATATTTAATTATTTTTAAGCCCTGGCTCACTTTAAATATTCTTTGCAAACTCTGAAAAGTTAGAATGCTTGAGAACTAAGCCTTCCACCCCTTTCAATGTTTTCGGACACCAGTTAATCAACATTTGTTGAATTTAGTATTCTCTGATCAATCACTATGATATGGATTTACCATGAAAGTGTCTTCAAATGCCTACCTCCTATTAGTTGGCAACTTGCTAATATGTGAGATTGTATTTGTGTCACTACTCTGGTAACTTGAGTGAAACATCCCTTCCACTACCATCTAAAATGTATTAATCTGGTTATGTATCATCTTTCTGTTTGACACTATGAGCATACAGGCACTCTTAACAGTTACGCAAATATTCTGAAAGGATTTCTTATAACAGTAATGTTCTACAGTTGATATGCAGGGGCTAATAAGTTGCTGGATAAAGGTCAACTCTAATGTCTAATGGTTTAGCCTGAAAGTAACACTTAACATAAATAATTTACATTGTACTGTATATACATTGCTAACACTGCAGATAAACCCAGCCAATTCTTTTTTCAATTTCTTTAAGAAACATTGCTCCCCTTGTCTTGCAATAAATCCATCCCAATTGTGGAAATTCGTTCTTTAAACATCTCACCTCAATTATTAGACTTCATCTGAATTTAAACAAGTGACCACATCCTGCCTCACATTTCCCAGTATCCTCTAAGGCACTTATATTCTATTTTAATTTATTAACATAGACTGACCAAGATTGGTGTGGGCTTAAAGGTGATCTTAGAGTTCATAAGTTGCAGCACACCTGCCGTTATATTCATATTAGAAGACTGTCAGATATTTTCATTTCTTTTATCATTTCGAAGGAACCTCGGTTTCCAGCGTCCTTTAAACAAATTCAGCTTCACTAAGCTCTGGGGATTATCCCCAATTCAACTTCTCTAACCTTGCCTATTTAACTTTCGTTGGATTTTTCTTTCTGGTTAATAACATTTTGTAATGGCAGTCTGTTATTCTCCATTAAGACGCGTTTCACCAGTTTTAAACAGTGAATTATCAGAAACACCTTTGAAATGGCAACAGTAAAACAAAAGAAAGTAATTTCACAACTGTTCTTACTTTGATTCTTGATCTACCTCTGAATTTGCAGTCTGTTGTGCACAGACTCACCTGCATCTCTGTCTTTCTGATAAAGACTTCTAGCTACAGATCCCTTACCTTTGAATTTTCCCAGTAGGCAGACAGAATCCGGAAGATTTTTCATTAGCAGTACACCCTGTACGCCGGTAGGTGGCGTTAGTCTGCTTTGTGTGCGTCATCAGTGTTTTCCGTGCCAGAAGTGACGTGTAGCTATCTACATAGGTGCCACCTAAGCATGCTGACATCCGTTCTTTTCTTTACACGCCAGCCTCAGCTGATCCGGAGAAGATCTACCCCTCAGTCACTATTTGACTGTATTTTTTTGACATTTTGTTGAGCGTTTTAAAAGTTTTTCTCCTGGTTTGTTAGAAGTTTGTCGTCTAGGAAGACAGGATTCAAGCCCTACGGAGCCTGTCGTCGACCGGTATCGGTAACAGACCCATACTCTGTCTGCCTCTGATGTCTAGAGCACGACCATGACCTGAAGTTGTGGTCCGATTGACCTGCCATGAATCTGAAATCGTTGAGGGAGCAGTCCCTAAAGTTCATGGTGGCCCGGCATGCAACTCAGCGCAAAAATCGAAGTCACAGTCGAGAGGAAGGTCCGAGGAGCAGTCGCGGAGTCCAAAGTCGTCATCGTCTCACTTCAAGTCCTCGGGCATTCTGGTAAATCGAGGTACAAGAAAAGGAGCAAGAAGTTGAATTGGTCTTTGACTTCTACTCATCTGTTGGCCAACATGACAAGGGAGCGTCTGCATTCAAGACCTGGTTCCTCGGAGCCTCCCCAACTTCATGGGAGCTAAAGAGAACCCCCCCAACCCCACCCAACTGAAAGAGTTCCATGAGGCCATGCGGCCATGCGCCTCATATTTGAGCATCTCAACTCCTCTGGAGCTGGGTGAAGTCAGTGAAATGGATACTTCTCAAGATACTGGTATGCTTTCTTCCCCAAACGTGGCTACGGAGGAGGGATCCTCATATGCAGTGGTGGTCCGGTGTGCCTCAATGGTCCTTCACCTTCAATCGCCCTCAGAGGAAGTGAAGACTAACATCTTGATCTCGACAGAGGTACTGCAATCCAGAGTTTCCTCATCCGAATCTCTACTCCTATTCAATGCCACACTCACTGATGTCCTTTTGGGGACTTAGTCCAAATCCAACAAAGGGGCCCCTTTGAATCTGACGATCACCGTCCGCCACCCCTTCCTCCATCCCCCCCCCAATCCCCCCCAACCCCCCAGCACTAGGGGACACAATTTCCTTACCCAATACCCTACCCCGAAGAGCTTGGTGGTCCAAGACTCAACATTCCAAGGTGCATTCCCTACCACTAGTGAGGATAGGGAATCCAAGAGTCTGGACTCTTTGGGGAAGATGTTGTTTTCTTCCGCCAGTCTAGCAGTGCGGGCTGTGAACATTGCATGCCTTTTGCGCTATTTCTCCCACACTCTGTTGGACTTGGTTGTGCGAGTCCTGCCTCAGGTGCTGGAGGAGGCCCGGGCCATCCTCTCCCAGGCAGATTGGATAGATGCAGCAAAGTTCACAATACAATGTGAACCCGACAGAACTGACTCACTAGGCAAAGCGGTTTTATTAACAGTGGCCCTGAGGCGCCATGCCTTGTTGAGAATGATTTTCTTTACAGGGGATGTCCAAGCTTCCCTTATGGACTTGCCCTTCGATGGCACCTGTCTCTTTGTAGACTAGGCATATTCGGTGTTCAAGCGCTTCAAGGACTATCGGGTTACGGCCAAGTCCTTTGGCCTTTCGTGGCCCCATGTCACTCTCAATCTGCCTTTCATGGCTACGGAATGCCATTTTACTTACAGCTGCTGAGCCGCGCATTCTTCCCAGCCCCTGTGTGGTCGAATGCTCGGTACCCACAGACCTCGTGGGTCAGGTACCAGTCAGTGGTTTGGTCAGTTCATCAGTCCTCGGCACCTTCAGCCGCCAAGCCCTCCTGAGTTTGTCTGCCGTGGCTTTCAGAGATACAGCCAGGCGTTGTACCAGGGATATACCCTGCTGTTCCAGCCATGTCCAGAGGTGCAGGGCTTCTTGACAAAGGGTTCACGACCCCACTCTGTCCTGTTTGTTGCAGTTCTGCATGGCAGTGGTGTTGTACGTTAAAACATGCACTAGCCTTCCCTTGAAGGAGGGTAGATATGCTTTCAATGCCAGACAGATCGCTCAAAGCTTCGCATGTTGATGTGGAGTCTGGATTTCATCAGAGACCAGAGTCTTCTAAACTTCAGGGCAGACAAACTCAGACGCCGGTGCCTAGTGAATCACAAATGGTATCTTCATCAGGAGGTGGCAGAAGGTCTCTTTCAGCAATGATAAGAGTCTTGGTTAGATTTTATCGCATCTGCTGAAAACATGCAATGTCAGAAGTTTTGTGTGCTGGAGTTTCCAAGGCGGCCCTCGCTTGAAGACTCTTTTTGTCTCGAATGGAACTCATGTCTCCTATACTCCTTTCCGGCCATACCACTCCTGCCCACAGTTGTCAAGAAGATCAGGAACAACCTGGCCCAAGTCATCCATGTGGCTCCGGACTGGGCACGGAAAGTTTGGTATCCTGAGCATGGTCATCGATCCCATGATCAGGCTGCCCCTTCTGTTATAGCAGCAGGTGAGGGTTCTCCAACTGAACCTATCCACTCCTCCATCTTGTGTTGAGATTGAGCAGTGGCAGTTGACAGCTTTTAACCTTCCTCTCAAAGTCTGTCATATCAATTCTGGCAGCCAGGCGTAAATCACCAAAATGTCATATGCCTGCTGATGGAAAAAATTTGCAGCATGGTGTGCAGAAAAACATATTGATCCCCTTTCTGTTCCTCTTTCTGAAGTCTTTCTCTTCATAAGTTCCCTTGCCCAGAAGAGCTCTGCTCTGGGGACTCTTGAGGGCTATCTGTCTGCTCTTTTTGCTTGCTTGCGGCGCCTGATCAACCCTCATTGTGTAAGTCCCCCATTGTACATAAGTTACTCAAGGGTCTTGTCCATATTTTCCCTCCTTCCCCATTTATCATGCCTCAGTGGGAACTTAAATCTGATCTTAACATCCTTAATGTGTACTCTTTTCGAGCCTCTCCACAATTATACCCTCAGGCTTCTGACATTGAAAACAGCCTTTCTTTTGGCAATTACATCTGCAGAGGGAGTGAGCTGCAGGCCTCATCATCTAAGCCGCCCTACCTCTCAGTCTACCCTGACAAAGTACTGCCTTGCACATGGGCCTCCATATTACCGAAAGTGGTCACACCATTTCATGTAGGTCAATCTGTCACTCTGCTTACTTTTTACACTCCTCCATATCCATCTGGACCCAAAAAGAGCATTGTCGTTCTACCTTATCCGCAATTGAGAGTTTCGGGTGGACGACAAACTCTTCATGGTGTATATTGTTGTGAAGGAAGGTCTGTTGGTGTGAATAAAGGTCTGGTGGTGCCGAAGCAGTCCATTTCCAGAAGGGTCATGCTCTGCATCAAAATCTGCTACGCACTGGCCAAGAACCAACCTCCTGAAGGCTTGCAAGCTCATTCCACCAGAGCTAAAGCTGCAACCACTGCGTTAGCATGCAGAGTTCCAGTCCTGGACATCTGCCAGGCAACAACATGGGTCTCATTGCACACGTTTACCAAACATTACTGTCTGGGCAATCAGATCCGTAGGGAAGAGGCCCTTTTCCCATTCAGTCCTGCCAAACTTCCTCCTGTGACATTGGTCGCCAGATCCACCACCGGGGATGGTATTGCTTGGGTAGCTATTCAAAGTCAAGAAATCTGTTGCTAGAGGTCTCTATCAGATGTTACTTACTTTCAGTAAAGCCTTATCTGATAGAGATTATATCTAGCTGCAGTTTCCTTACCGACCCACCCATCCTCCCCTCTCGGCTAACGGGTTTCCAGAGACAATTCTGACCCCTTTAGGGCCCTAGTTTTCACACCAGTGGTCAGTGTACTTCATGGCTCTGCGCTCCTGGTATGGAAAGTCTTGAAGAGAAACTGACGTCAGCATGCCTATATATGTACTGCGATCTCACACACCAAGACAATCAATGCCACCTGCACGCAGGATGAGGTGAGGAATCAATAGCTAGATATAGTGTCTACCAGATAAGGCGTTACCGAAGGTAAGTAACTTGTTCTTCTCAGATATTCACATTAATAACTTTTTTGGGTTCATCTTGCATTTCTTCCTTTGACGGTCTCCAACGTTCTGTGGCTACAAAGGAGCAAAAGCAGCTTGTAGTTTTTTTTTAACCCCTAGATGTCAGTAGCTTGCTTCAATAGTTTTAAAAGATACCCAATAGAAACACGATAGATAGCTCTGTACCTGTAAGGCCCTCTCTCACCCCAGTTGTCTTCCGTCCTTGGTGAAAACACATTCTAGTGCATCAGTTAAAAGTACATTGGGCCCGATTCACAGAACTAACTTAAGACAAAATCCTAAACTTACTACCATTTTGGTATTCACAGAAGGCACTTACTCATTTCGGTATTCACAGAAGTTAGGAAGGAGTCCTAACTTTAGGACACCTAAATGCCTTCTGTGAATACCGAAAGTCTTAAAGTTAGGATTTTTCTCAGTTTAGGAGTAGTAAAGTTAGGAGTCCTAACTTTAGGATAATTCAATTTTTTGATAATTCAATTATTTTATTATGTTTTGGCTCTCGACGAGGGCCACATAAAATTCACAATAATAAGAGAAACAAGTACATACCAAAGAATGACATTCAATAACACATTTAAATAAAAATAACATACGATGGCAGATCTACAACAGGAAGCAATGTCAAACATCTCCAGTAACATATTAATAAATAGCTAAAAAACCTTTAAAAAAATTAAAAATATAGAAACAAAACATTTCATTAGGAGGCCAATATAGTGATTGGAGAAAGATGTTCAGATTGGAGATACCAAGACGGAGACAAATTGGTTTTAACCATCTGAGTCGCAATGTACGGAGTGCAGGGCAGATCAACAAGACATGCATACGGTCCTGAATACTCAGGTTACACAAATTGCACATAGGAGAAGATCCGTACCATTTGGATAGAAGTAGATTTAGAGGTAATAGATCATAACGTAAAAGAAACCATAATCTGCGAATACCATGCGGCAAATTCCATGTGGCATAGGGTTGGGCCAACTTAATAGAATAAGAATTAAGGAGAAGATCGACACCCCTTTTTTCTTGTATTATATTCTTATCTGACTGAAAGCATAGTTCCCACGAAGCCTGTTTTAATAAGAATTTTAACTGTGTAGGAGTTTGCAAAAACAACACGCTTTCATCTAACTTTAGAAGAGTCACAGCTCTTCTAAAATTCCTTACAAGTTGTGAGAACTCTTTGAAATTACCCAATAATTCATTTTTAAGGAGGGTTCTCATCGTCCCCAGTTCAGCTCTAGCCAGACAGGCCACCCATCTTACTAGGGCACATAGCCCCTGTACCCAGCTGCTCCTAAGACCGAAATCAAGCCTACAAGCGGCCAAAGAGCATGCGGTATTTAGGGAAGATAGGGATCTTAAAAGTTTCCCTTCAATTTTATGACAAAAGTCCCAGTAATTCAACTCTATAAGTTCGATACCATATAGTATCGTAGCGGGAATCTTAGCCCTATACACCTCCAGTAAGCAGGCAAAATGCCTTTTTCCAGTGGCGTGATAGAGGGAATTTAAACCTTTGCCATGGGCGAGGGCTTTCCGTGAACTATGCTCAATATGAGGCCTCTCACTCAGGTTAGCCGCAATAATTTCCCCCCAAAAAATGTAAGATTTAACAACCTCCAGTTTTTGGCCACCGATATACCATCCAAAATTTTCAGATCGGCACTTCTTTTTCCCGGCTATGCACATAATTTTGCTTTTAGATATGTTAATCTTCATGAAGTGGGAAACAGCAAAAACATGAAGAGCTTGCAGCCGATTTGCAAGGCCTTTGGGAGTCAAATCTAAAATAAGAACGTCATCGGCATACATCAAGCAAGAGATAGGGGTCCCCCCAATCACTGGAGCAATACCCTCACTAACAGACAAGGCAACAGACAGGTCTACAGTATACAAGGAAAACAAAAGAGGAGCCAATAAACAGCCTTGTTTAAGGCCGTTCAGAGAAGGAATTTGGTGGGAGAGACCCCTTTCGCCCCCTTGTAAAACACTACACCAAGTCTCTGTATGGAGTGTACGAACAAGCTCTAATAGGTAGGATGGGACACCAAGAGCTGCTAATTTTCTCCACAGCGATCTACGGTCCACTTTATCGAACGCTGTGGAGAAATCAATAAAAGCAGCGTACACCACCCCCCCTCTCACCTGTACGTATTTATCAGTTACCACATGTAGGGTGGTGAGGTTGTCTAAAGTACCATGCCCCCTACGGAAGCCAGTTTGTTCAAGTGGCAGGATATTGTTCTCCTCGACCCAGTCGGAAGATAATTTTTAAAAGACATTTCGCAAAAACCTTTCCGATAGAGTCGAGGAGGGCTATCAAACGATAATTACTGGGGCTATCCCTAGTTCCCTTCTTAAAAATAGGGACCAGAATACTTCCCCTCCAGGAAGCGGGTACCGTTTTAGAAACAAAACAGGCTTTAAACAATGGGTAAAGGATTTTACTCCACATCGAGGGTTCCTGCTTGAGAACCGTCATAGGGAGTTCGTCAGGACCCATTGCACCAGAGGAGCGCATATTCTTTATGGCCATTTCAATTGTTTCCTCTGTAGGATAGTTAATCAGTCCTTCAGGCGTTTCATCGGGAACACTATCTTCACCCGAAGTACCGTTCCCTGCATAAAGCTCCCGAATATAAGAGGTCCATACCTCTTCAGCTATAGGGATGGGGCAAGGACTTATTCTAGTACCGCATCCCTTCCCAATTATGGACCAAAATTCTCTAATCCTGCCATGAGCAACTGATTCCCTCAGGTTAATCCAAACTATATCTTCCTTCTCCTTTTTTATTTTCGCCTTTAGTCTACATCTCTTTCTTTTTAATCTAGAGATTTCTTTTTCACGTTCAACAACTCTATCTAAGTATTGCTCACGGACTAGTTTATTTATTTCCTTGTTCAGGATGCGTAGTGCACTAGGCAGAACTACCCATTTCCTAGGACGGCTAGCCTTTTTTACATCTAGGATAATATTTCGCATACATTTTTCAAAGTTAACGATTTCCAAACCATGCCAATCATTTAATTCTAATAAGGTTTTACATAGAGTAGCATGCACCCCGTTAATGCCAGTTGGATTCCAAAAACATCTTCCCGAGGATGCATGAAAAGTAGCGTCACTGCTGTTGAGGGACCATGACGCAGTGGGCGGAGGTTTTAAAGAAATAGTTATAAGCATTATGCTATGATCGCTCAGAGTTGTGGGAATTATCTTAAGATCCTGAATACAAGGAAAAAAGCCATAATCCGAAATCGCATAATCAAGGATAGAGGTCCCAAAAGGTGACTTATGTGTAAATTCCGCAGGCACATCAGACGGGAATCTCCCATTTAATATAAGCCCCTCAACTGCCGATAATTCTTCTAGCAGAATCTTCCCTCTTTTATTAGTCACTATTTTATCTGGAAAGAGGGATTGGGGTACAAAATGCGCCTCTTCTTTGGGTTTATTTCTGAAGCGGTTCAGACTAGCATTGGAAATTTTACAGTTCAGATCTCCTACTAGGATAACTTCCGGAGGGGGTGAAACATTTTTAATTTGGCCAATATATCGAAATACATGCTTCAATATAACATTAAAACGCTCTTCTGGAGGAATATACACATTAATAATTACAACAGAGGACTTTTTTAAATTACTGGGGAAATTTGCTATTGTTATAGCTTGGAAAAGGTTACTTGAGTCAATATAATGGGAGAATCTCCAATGCAATTTATTTGATAATAAACAAGCAATTCCCCCCCTAGCGTGACCTTTCTTGGATGGAGCAGCCGGTGCTTCCAGTACATAGTAATCCTTCATGACATCCAGAATATTAGTACACCATGTTTCCTGGATGCAAATCACATTTGCTCCCAGAGAAAATAAAAGTTCAAATTTCCCTGGGCTACTATGTATCCCCGCAGCGTTCCAAGAAATAATTTTCAATTGAGTGTCAAAGATGGTGAAACAATTTGGGGTTATCTGTGGTCTTAGTGGATAATGCACTGTGCAGCCCATTCCACCGATTATTATCCTCTATTAGGGAGGAATTCTGAGGCAGTGGGAGTGCCATTACCTGGGAGACGGAACGTTTCCCTTTAGAGACCCAAATCTTCAGATCTTTAAGTGGAGAAGCTACCCCATTTTGTTTATCACCCTTTAGTGTCATCCCATGGGGAGAGTGGATATTACCAGGGCTAAAAATAGGCAGAACATCAATACCTGTACGTTGGAAATTCTCAGCTTGCTGTAATATCAGATTTAGGACTCCTAAATACCTTCTGTGAATACCGAAAGTCTTAAAGTTAGGATTTTTCTCAGTTTAGGAGTAGTAAAGTTAGGACTCCAAAACTGAGAAAAATCTTAACTTTAAGACTAGTTAGTTTTGTGAATCGGGCCCTATGTTTACAGAACAATTCTATCAGTCATATTCACTAACAAGAACGTTATTATATCAGTTGTGCTGTGATTTTGTGTTTCAGAATGAGCATTAATGTGCATCAGAGAAAATCTAATATTGTAGAAAAAGCTTTTCTCCTTTATTTTAACTACAGCAAATTGTAACAATTCTTTCTTTTATAGGAATGTTCCTGGCTGATATCATTGAGAAGTACTTTGTTTCACCCACCCTATTCAGAGTCATCCGGTTGGCCCGCATTGGCCGTATACTGCGTCTGATCAAAGGAGCCAAAGGAATCCGCACCTTGCTTTTTGCCTTAATGATGTCCTTGCCTGCCTTGTTCAATATTGGCTTGCTGCTCTTCCTGGTTATGTTCATCTTTTCTATATTTGGAATGTCCAACTTTGCCTACGCCAAGAAGGAGGGAGGGATCGATGACATGTTTAACTTTGAAACGTTTGGCAATAGCATGATCTGCTTATTTCAGGTCACTACCTCTGCAGGATGGGATGGCTTGCTGTTGCCCATCTTGAACCGGCCACCGGACTGTGATCCCAAGACTGAGAACCCCGGGAGCCCTGCCTCAGGAAACTGTGGCAACCCATCAGTGGGGATATTTTTCTTTGTCAGTTACCTCATCATATCCTTCCTGATTGTGGTGAACATGTACATTGCCATTATCCTAGAGAACTTTGGCGTGGCCACTGAGGAAAGCGCAGAGCCCCTTAGCGAGGATGATTTTGAAACCTTTTATGAAATATGGGAGAAGTTTGACCCCGATGCCACTCAGTTCATTCAGTACAGTAAACTCTCAGATTTTGCTGATGCCCTGGAGCATCCTCTTCGACTTCCTAAGCCAAACACCATTGAACTTATAGCCATGGACCTGCCGATGGTAAGTGGGGAAAGGATTCATTGCTTAGACATTCTTTTTGCCTTCACTAAGCGTGTACTGGGTGACAGTGATGAGCTGGATATGTTGCGGCAGCAGATGGAAGAGAGGTTTGTGGCGTCAAACCCATCAAAAGTGTCTTATGAACCCATTACAACCACGCTCAGGCGCAAACAGGAAGATGTCTCTGCTATCTTCATCCAGAGGGCCTACAGGCGGCACTTGGCTAACCGGGGCTTCATTTGCCGGAAGCCAGCCTCCACTAAGCTTGAAAATGGAGGTACAAATCCGGACAAAAAGGAGGGCACCCCATCCACTGCATCCCTCCCATCCTATGACAGTGTAACAAAACCTGAAAAGGAGAAACAAGAACAAACAGAAGAAGGAAGAAGGGATCGAGTGAAAAAACTAAAAGATGTCAGGGAATCTAAGTGTTGAAACAATTTACCTATTCAAATTCACAAGCAAAGATTGTTTACAGACATCATGAATATATCAATGCAGAACAGCTATGGAAATACTTACCTGAGGATATATACCAAACTTAGTCTGCTTCCATGTGACATTGTTGCATCTAAAGCAGTGACACACCACCTGTTTAAAGGAGTATAATGCGACCCTTGTAATGAACAAAGGATTTTATATTGGTTTGGGCAGGTGGATACTGCATGTTCCACATAAGTCAGTGCAACTGAAGACAACAAGAAAAGTCTGCTGGGATCGGGTATATTTCCCAAGCAGTCCAATGGAATTTATTTATTTTCCATGTTATTGATTGTCAAATACAGAAAGCACCACTTAAGGGGTATGTTTGTTCACACAAATAACTATCTTTGCATTGTTACATTTAGTTAAGCAGAAAACAAACTAACTCGGAAGGAGGCGTTCAGCTCATGCCACTTAATTGTCGCGGTTTATTTGGTAACCCTTCATACGTTTAACTACACGGGATTCACTTAGTTTGGAAGATGGGGGAAATCAGGTTTTCTTTCGGGCTGAGAAGGACTTGCTCAGGCCGACTCCAAAAAATATAAAAATATAAATGTGCTTGTTCAATGCATAGAAATGATTTGCATGATGGCATGCTCTGATCAGGAATCATGCATGAAGAACCATAGACCACAAAGGCGCCAGTACTCTGTCCACTGCAGTGGCAAAGCCATAGGTTGAAGGCACTCCACTGAATACTGAGCACTGTATTTGGAGACAACTTAATATATGCCCTTCAAAATATTTACCAATTCTTAAACTTTTCATACACCCTCTGTATGGGAACAAGCAATCAAACAATTTTGTGTGTATGTTTAATAAAGTTCTTTACATACAGCCATTGTCGCACATTAAAACAAACTTGTTGCTGCTGCCCGCTTCCTCCCCTTGGGAGGAGGCTGTAAACACTAAAAACTTGTACTGCAGTGTCACTGGTAAACCAAAACCTAGGGCTCAAACAAATCTCTGTATTTTGCAGTATTTGTTATTCACACTTCATTCTGAAGAGGAAATGTGTTTATAGTCTGAAAAGTGCTGTATTAGGTTGGATTTCTGACCTCATTATTAACTTCCTTGGGGGAAGTAGGGGCCCTTGCTAGCTGAATAGACTAAACAAGGTCAGTTCAGGTTGCAGAATTTGCTACTTCTCTTTTAGTAGTTGACCTTGCATAACATTGTATCTATCCTTGGTCATGCCAACTTCAAAATCACCTCAAAATAGATGATGCTCTTTTGGTCATATCTTATTTACATCAGCTATTGCCACTTTTCTTATAAATGGAGAGGAGGCATGTGTGCCCGGGATAGTTCCATTTTACTTTCCTGGTGGTTTCAAGCTGGTGCTTTAAGCTGTACGGATTTCTTTGCATCTGTGGTCATACTGTAGTTTAAATATGCAAACGCTTCCATTTGTTTTAAACAAACTTTCATTTCATGATCGGCCTTACTTAAGACAATTTATCCTACCCAACTCTGTCTTGTTTTTTCGCATTCTAACAAGGTGGCCAGCTAGCCATTTGAAATGCTGAGATACAAATGGCCTTTTGACCGTTTTGTTATAGGTCATCTTTGCAAAAGAGAATGCATTTTCTGGGGGAAACCCACAGAAATTAATTTTATATTAAGTTTTATTCTTCCATGTCCCAGAATGATATGATTCTGCAAAAACACTGGTTTTGTTGTGTTATCTGCAATTTGGAAAGGAGGTGCTGATTACTCACCTTGTTAAAACAATCTTCATTGCAGGTTGGTCATAAGTGTTGTAGCCAGTGGGCCATGGGTACTCCGAAAGTATATAAAAAATAATACCATTGCCAATCTTCACTTGCTGTGTTGGACCAAAATGAATATTACACAATGGTAAAACCGCAAAAATAAAAGTCGTAATTACCGATCATACAAAATTGTAGAACCTCTTTTGCTTAGACATTGGTGCCAAGTCAGACTTCGTGTTCTCTTAGTCTAGCAAAAACATGTCAACAGTGAACTCATCAATAGAGCTGTTGTACTGTATTAGATACCAGAGAAGAGCAAATTTACCATGTTAGATGTCCCCGGTAAGTTAAGCTATCATGTATAATAAACACTAGCTTGCAAATGTAAAGGCAATGTCGTAAACAGCACAAAAAAGCTGAAGGTGTGGTTGAACTTTTTAAGAGGATTATATATATATATACATATATATATACTGTAATATATTATTTTTATTTTAACAGCATGTTTTTGTAAATACAAAATTACAAATTAAATAGAATGGCTTCTGGCTAATGCCATTGTCATGTTTAATTTTATTTTTTTATTTCTTTTTAGAATTTTGAAGCTTTTAGCCAATGTACATCCCGAAACAGTCAGACAAAAAAGCTTTGTTGCAAATGGTCTTAAAATATAAATTGTTTTCTTTATCCAGTGTGCAATAAATTATGACCACTTCTATGCAAGATTTGGCTAAACTTCATACTTGATGTTGAGTCCCATAGTGGGCTTTGGATCCATATGCAAAGATTGGTAAATCTAGTTCTCATGCTGGTGATGTCATCAGGCTACTGGAACAACTTGCTAAGAATTATCCCACACATAGTGTTTTCTTATGTAAACAATCCCTTATTCGAATTTAATCTGCCCTTTGAGTATCTGTTACTCATACTGCAAAAAAAGTGACATCTGTCACAAAGCCATTTCCAATAGGCTTGGTCCTTCAGTGATCATGTAGCTGTGTTTTCTGTAGGGTGTGGTTTTCTGAATGCTTTATACCCCTCAAAAACCACTCCTGTGTCACGCACGTTACATCGATCAATTAATTTCATTCTTAGTAGCAGAATGACATCTTCACCAGCAGTTTACAGGCAGTTAACAGGCTTTGAAAATTTGTCTTACATTTTTGTATGTCTTCATTGGGTGGGATGTTGGGGAGGGAAAAAGGGAGGGAGGTTATGCTTCAGTAAAAAACAGAAAAAAATACAAAAAAATATACAAAATCGAAATTCACGAAGAGGTCAGTCAGAAGTGCAGCATCTGTTACAGCACCAATGCATTTTTTTCTAATAATGTCCTTAATGCAGTATGTACACACCCGCAATCAAAACTGAAGCGCTGCTGCTGCTGATGATTTACAAGCATAGCCAAAGGGTCAGGCAAGGTGATTGCCTCCGTCGTCTTCCTTTTACACCTTCATTTTATGAGCTGGTCTTTACAACACTTTTGTAAATCAATGCAGTGTGAGAGGATGGAAGTTTATGGACAGCTGTACTCACAATTCCTAAAACATACACATTTGATACAGAAGCTATTATGAAAGATGCAAAAAATTAACACGGCGCAGTGAAGCCTCTTCCAAGTTTTAATTTCTTTTTGCCGCAATGAAATGTAGACTATGTCAAAGGCCAATAGAAAAGATTAGTAGTGTATTAGTAAATGCATGGTGGCTAATGCTGTTCTTACCCAAACATGCTAAAAAATTACGTTATTACTATGAGCCAAAAGGAAGAATACAAATAAACATTACCCTTTTTACTGTACCAGGCAGGGCTGTCTGTGTGCGCCTTTTGTTTGTTGCCTGCCTCTTCTTTTTGTTCACTTATTAGTTTGCTCTGATTTACCTATTAATACTGATTGAAGTGAACCTGGTGTATTGTAGAATGACACAGTGACTATGCCAAAATTCCTTTTGACCACAGTACCATGTCAAATATTTGTACGCAATAGGGGTTTTGATCCCTATTTCATATAGGAGTGTACAAAAGTATAATTTTCAAGTGCAATGGGGTGTAATGAATCATTATATTATTTCATGAAATTGCAACATTTGCACTATATTTGAATTAGACCACTAGCAGAAGGTCCTATGTTTCGGAGATAAACGTCCTCTGTAAAAAGTAATGTGCATTTGTTTTCAGAAAATTATTTTGTTAAAAACATTTTGGAAAAGGTAAGTTTGTGAAAGTTTCCTTCTGCAATGACTTTTTAATTTTGTTTTCCCAAAATCAAAAAAAAATAATCAATTATATTGTTTTTTATAGTATTCTGCTAAATCTGTGGAAGTGAAGTCCCTTATTTTGTGCACTCCTAGTTTTTAGCTGTACACTACAATAATGGACATGGTAGAAATGGTTACATTTCTGATATACATGCATTTAAGTCCAACATTTTTCTGCCACGTTCTCCAGAAACACCGTTTTCTTTAATATTTGTTACTAGAGGAAAAAGAGGTAAATGAAAGGTATGCTTTTTCCGAGGAAAAAGAGGTAAATAAAAGGTATGTTTTTTCCCTCAAGTTTTTTTGAATTTCGACATTCATGTTAAAAATGTAAGTTTCCAGAAGAAATAATAATGTTAAGCAGCTTGCCACAGACTACAAGAGTTGATGGAAAAGGCAAGATAGGTTACAGTCTAGATGAATTGGTAACTGTTAATGGAAGCAAGAAATTAATGTATTAATGAACTTGGAGACAATGGTCCTAGATGTAATACTGTGTGAACTATAGTTGCCACCAAGCTCTGTAGTTAAAAGTCCAAACCTCAAATTGCCCCAGCACATTTGAAAATAATAGGATTGGAAAGAAATGATCCTTAAAGCCCATACTTGAAAAATCATAGGCTTTATACTGCCCATTTGATGCTTGAAAAACTACTAGCACCCATGCTTTGGAGCAAAACAACTATCTGCAGTTAGTGCCCAGCAAATTCAGTTTTATTGGAACCATCCGATTCCTTTTTATTCTGTCTTTTTGGAAACAAATCTGCTTTTCTTCCCTCCTATTCCTGTTTTGAGATGTCCGTAATTAAATAACCATATATTGTTTCACATTCATCTGGCAAGAACCATCTTACCAAGCGCAGTCAATAAATATTGTTCAGTTGTATTACGTATTGTGACGCAGTCTTCCCTTATCTATGGATTACGTACATTTAGGGAAGAAATTTTGGCTAGGTCTATTCTACTGTTACATATTAACTGTAAAGAAAGAGCGGTATTGATACATAAAAGGCTCTGATGACGTACCCTGCTTAGTTTTACTAGACGCCTCATGGTTACGTTGCTTGCAAGGAAGCACCTGCCACAACCAGGATCAAAGAAGCTGCAGAGTCATTGTATGTTTTTAAGCACTGTGTTTTTTATGACTTGGGCTAGGTTGAAAAATGTATCCCCAGTGGTGAATATACAAAGTGTACCTGCCTTCGGGCACCAGTGCAGCATTCCATGAATTTGGGAAACATAAAATATATACTTATTAGTCAATCTTAATATGATCTGATAGTCAGCAATGCAAATCCTCGCATTAACGTCATACCAGAGATGCACATGAAATACATGCATATAGAAGCTTAGCATTCTGTGCTCTGTAATTAAATACACTAGATGTGTATTTTGTATACCTGGATTTTTAAATATATACCCCAGTATTACAACCGTTCATGTAAAGGGAATGTTTAAGATTGTGTGGTGATGAACTGTATTCTAATGTTCTCAATCACTTTGGGAACAGTAATGTTAGCATACTGCATCCTCTATGCTATGCATAAGCTTCACTTTTAAGGCTTGCATTTACATTGCACTTTTGGCTACCTTGACATTTTCATATTATAGCTGCTTGCATAGATGCAATGATGTACATTGTTCCTCTGGCATCTTGCCACTCAGATGTCTCAGCTGTTTGAGAATTTCTAGCACTCACATGCAGGACGAGAGAAAGCATAAGCTGCATGACGTTAACGGTTTTCATTGGCAGCGCCAACATCAGCTTCCAGTGCTTCCCCAAACCTTTGGGGCCAAATATGTGTCACCAGCATCCCACCTATTCAATTTTCCTATCAGACAGACTCTATGTAGGTCTCAGCCCCTCCCTTTTTCAGGCAGTGGTGTTCACCATTTCTGACAAAAGGTTTTTAACCTTTTTCTTTAATTGAGTTCTCAAAAAGAAAATGATATATTATTCCTTTATTTGTCGATATATGCGCTTAACATCTGTTTCCAGGATGCCCAAGCCATTCTCTGTAGGTATCCCCTCCAAGGCCTGCGCTTCATTCTTAGTTCATATTTGTTCTAAGAGTTCTCATTCGTTTGGACTAGATCTGATTAAAGGTCATTAAGAAACTGTCATCATCAATTACAAAGAAGATCTACTTTACTTTGTTGCACCATGAAAGCCATCTCATTTAAGTATGAAGGTTGGGAACTGTACAGTCTCTTGAGTTGGCATTAGCTGCTAGTGCTGATCAGAGAATCGCCCCCCTTTTTTTCTGAGGGGCATCCTTCATGTGCCCTCGTGTGAATGCCTGTTGGAGGATGGGCACAGAATAACAACTCTTGAAGCACACCGGTACCAGAAGGCCATCTCACACCAGGAGGATTTCAAACAAGACAGGGGACGGATAACACTATGGAGCTGTTCTCCCCCATCTGATCCAGGCATGGGAGAGCACTGTGCGTACAGTAGGCTTCCAACGAAGAGCCGAATGATGGGCCTTCAGCCAAATCTTTTCCTACAGAGGTTGTGAGGGTCTATATGTTCCTGAAACCACACCAGACCATTGGAACATGAGATCTTGCTCTAGTGCAACTGCACCAAAGGACCTGAAAAAGCACACTTTTATTATCTGTCCACACGAGGTGCCTCATAAAGAGGTAAAAACGAGGCTTGGAAAAAAAAGTAAAATTCAAAATGGTGGCAAAGTTCGGACTACGTTCTCATGAACCTTGACACAGTAATCCATATCATTAAACTGTCTCGACGATTTTATTCTTCCTTTCCCCGAAAACTAGATAAGATTACGTTAACAGTTCGTTTTATCTGCCATCTTTTTTTCTTTAATACTTCCTTTCATGAATAGAAATAACTATACATAATAGAAGGGCTTTACTGAACGCTTGAGTAGCCTGGCTACCATAAGGTGGCTTAGTCTACTATTTTTACTCTAAAGCGTATTCCTCCTACATGTTTCCATTTATTAGTTTTCCTTTTAAAAAGGATAAAGTAAAGAACGTCATGATTCAAATGGGCAAAAACATTGACTTATTACTTTACACAAGTGGCAACCTCCTGTGATTGTTAATCTGCTTCAACAAATACTCAAATGCATGTAAATTGGTTTCCACATGTGAGGAAGTCAGAGAGGCCCTAGGACCAGATTCAACCTCTCAATTAGACTGGGTTCTAAAATCCCTCTGTACCTCCCAAGAGCATACAAGTCAGTCATTGATATCCAAGCCAGTAAGTGGCAAATATCTATTAGAAGCAGTGATTCGTGGGACACCCGCTAGTTCCTGTCGACAACTTCTTTCTTCCCTCCTTTCCAGTCGACCAGTTTGAGAAAGTAGGCACATTGGGCTCGGTTTGTAAAAATAACCCAGTTGGACAATTTTAATGGATGAATTCACACAACCTGACCCTGAACCAGACCCCATTGTGGACCCAGAATCAATCAACCGGTATGCCTGTTCTGGATACCTACAATTAATAATTGCACAGTCCCCCTCTGTTATTTTAGGCGAAGAGCCAATTCACCCGATTCTCCTGACCAATAATATGTCTTTGTACTCGAACATAGTAAATGTAGTGTTCTGTGAAAGCCAGTGGCAAACTTTTGTTTTTCAGTTCTGTATATGATTCCTCTTTGTCTGCTTCCAGAAACGGCACTCTAACAGAACTGCTTCATAAGGGCAACATTGAGGTGAGAGGTCCAGGTAGTGCTGGATTCGTGTGGACTTAAGCGTAGATGTTAGACTGTTGCCATGAGGGGTCCCAGCAAACCTCTTAGACCTAGATCCTATTGTGATATTACTAGAAGAACCAGCTCCAAACCCCCCACTGGCAAAGTCCTCACAATCCTCGGCAGATCAGGGGAGGGGTGAAACAACTCCACCAGCTCCAAACCCCCCACCGGCAGCGTCCTCAGGATCCTTCAACACGTACATAATTCATCTCCTGATCTCTGCGGGCCCTCTGTTTGAATCTACAGGGTGAAGTAAGAAAAGATCTAAGGACCAGAAACCTTAATATCATCATTCTTTTGGGTCCTAAGCAGTTGTATATTGCACCACATCACAATATTAGCCTTTCAGGAAACGTCACTTATTATTTTCCCTGCAAAAACTTCCTTGCTTGTGAACAAAAACAGAAGTCTTGTTCTGGTGGAAAACTATAACACTTACCTGGTGTGCCACAGGTTTCTTTATTCTCACCCTATCAGATGTTTGTTGCATCCTCATATTGAGAAAACCAAATAGTGATTAGTGTAACTCTTAAATTAATCTCAGCCACTGGTAATTACTCAGGCAATATTATAGTACATCCTTTTTTGCCCACAATGCCACTCGAGACAGAGACCATCCTTAGGCAAATCAGTCCTGGTCCTTCACAAATAGGAACAGTCCCGCCTAAACTGCTAGACCTGCCCCCTCTGGAGGCCGATACAAGAAACCTCAGACCAGTTTCAGGCTTTTGGACCTCGTCAGTCAGGTGCAGCTTTAGTACGAGGGCACATTAAGCACAAGACCGATGTCTGGGCATGCCAGTCGCACTTACAGCATTTCACTTAGAAAAAGAGAAAAATGATATGTGGAATGCTTGAATTTTTCTCAGCCACTGGTGAGTATTCAGACCATGTTCCACTCTATTGTGTTTTTTGCCCGCTTCTCTTTGAGCACATATCTCGGAACAAAGGTTAGAAGTACTCTGCATCGTTAAATCAAAAACTCCAGTAACTAAAGTTCCATGTGCCTTTTTTATGTTCAAATTTTCAAATCCTCTCATTGTGGTTTGTTACCCTTGATATTCGCAGAATCTCATTCGTGGAAGTTCTTAGTATTTTTTGGATGAAGTCATTTTTTCAGGGCACTATCCAAAGCTCCTACGGTTTTCTTTGTTTTGCCAGAGAGGCTAGCAATACAGAGGTCCAGACATCCACTTTCCTTACCTTTGCTGTCTTGGATTGCAGTCTTATCTGTTTTTGTGAATAAAGGCTGAGTGGGACTCCATTTGCAATCCTTTGGTTTGTTTTCCATGGGTGTACTACAACAGTAGTGTGAAATCAGACATTTTTCTCAGTCTTGCTTCCTGAGTGATGTTTGAGGCCAGAATGAGTGTTATTAACATCACATGAATTCAGTTTATATACACATTTCATTAAGGCGCCCAGCCTGAAACCTGTCACCCAGCAGGTGCATGAAGTGCCTTTGCACTTCTCTTGACATTCTTTGCCCCATTGCTGCAGATCTTTCATCAGACTCCTGGCTCTCACACTTGGAAAGATGCTCCATGGCTCGATCATGCTTCGGGTCTTAATGGGCTGGTATCCGTCCTCACTTGTGAGACCATCGCAACTCTTTAAAAATATTTGAGAGTAACCCTGGATGCTCCCGAGTCCAGGGCCCAACTTGCTCACCCAAAGTCAGTTATCCTTCTGACCCCTATATTAAACCAAAAAAACAAGGTGTCATGAGGAGTCTATGTACAAATTCACAGTACAACAGAATAGTTTTTATATTACATTATTCTATTTGAAAGATATAAACACATACTACATCAATTTGGTGATATAACATTCAAAGAAATTATTATTTCAAGTACAGTGTACACCAAAGGACTGAAAATGATACAGCCACTGAAGCTGCCAACACATGTTTAGCGAAATTATATACTGCTTCTTCAGGGCTGGAAACAAGAGACTATATATATGACAATTTACAAATATGATTTAACATAAACAAAAATACATGATATTACACTTCTTTATTCTAAACTCCTCATATGACTGTAAAATAAGATCATTCTTATGGCAGAAAAAATATGTTATGATTTTTTCGTTTATGAATTATTTAGGGATTTTATTTTTTTTGGAAGGTTTCATGATTTGTTGATAGCAGGAGAAATTCAATCTGAGTAAAGTACTCAGTAAGCCCTATAACCAAATTTTGGTGAATATAAAATAGACATATCCTATCTAGTGTTATGATAAACCATATGGATCGAAGCACATAAATATTGGAAAAGGGAAATAAAGAAAAAAACAAAAGTAGATAACAAAAGAAAAAGCAAAAAAAGAGTAAGAGTCAATTCTACAGTCCTACCTATAAATAAAAAAGTCAAATAGAACCTTACAAACCAAATGTGTACAAACATGAATCCTACAAATGCATACCAACAGCATTAAACTTACCAAGGGAAACTATAGGGGAAGATATATAAAAAAAAATGTTGCCAGAGATCTAGAAGGGACCAGAGGTTTAGCTGAGAGGTCAGAGATTTGGCATTGCTAACTGATTGGGCCTTAGGAAGTAGGGGTTGCAACCTGTTGAGGGTGACATCTAAGACCACATTAAAGTCCCCACCAATGGCCCATGGGACGTACGCCCATTAAGATAAGGTGAGTGAGAAGCTAGCTAAAAAGGCAGACTGCTCCATGTTAGGGGCATTGATGCAACCAAGGACTAGGGGTTCCCCATCCAGAGAGCCTATACTATGGCAAATCTACCACTAGGGTCTACCACAGTAGTCTTCAGCATGAAAGGGACACCAGGGCGAACCCAATTCAGAGAGTCTTGTGCGAACGCAGAATAGGTTGTGGAAAAAATATGCCGTCACCAGCTCTTTTGGAGTCAGGACACCTCTGGGTTAGTAGTATGAGTCTCCTGAAGAAACACAACATGGGTACTCTTGCACTTTATAAATGAGTACATTTTATAGTGCAGGCTAGCTGTGTGTATTCCTCGGATGCTCCAGGACAAAATGGAATGATGCGTTACTTGCAGGGCAAGCATGGCAGGTGGAGAGGAGAGACCCCAGGCTGTGGGAGCAGGAAAATCAAAAGTCACCTAGTCACATAAAGGAGACAGTAAGAGCAAGTCAAGCAGTGGGAACAGGCATGAGAGGACAAGATCATGGTCAAGGGTGCCAGTGGCAGACCATATATTTTGAAGGCCTATGGTGAGATTTGCCTGTCTGGGAGGAAGCCCTTCAACCTAGTCCCAGGCTGCTTCTATTTCAGTAAAAAGACACTATGTTTAGCCGGGAAGAGGAGGGAGTTTTTAACACCCATGTCTCTAAGTTTTCTCTTCAACCCAAGAAGGAGATGCGCTGATGTTGAGACAACCATGGTACAGTCCCATAAAAGTAGGATCTGGTGATTCTTTTATTCAATATGACCCATCAGGCGGACTGCCTGAAGGGTCTTGTGTCTGTCCTTCTATTGTAACAGTCAGGGCACCAGGGGGTGCATCTGGAGGAGGCCGCTTGAATGGAATGTGATGCCCTCTCAATTGAAAAAAGGGTGAGAAGTTTGGAGCTGGCATGAGGGATTTTATCCACAGTTCCAACATTGCTGGGTTTTCGCCCTCAGCCCCCTCTGGGAGACTAACCACCAGCATGTCACTATGGAGTCAATTGTGGCTTCCAGTGCTAACCGTGAGGCATTGATATCCTCAAGGATCAGATCCAACACGTTGTTGACTGTGCCCACAGAAGGCTTTGGTTCTTGACCCTTGGTGCAGGAGGGATGCCTGGCTTCAAGGCATGCGGTTCCTGTAACCAACTAATTTTGATGACAGATCTGCACCGCCTCTACTGTCTGGTGCGCGACCATGACCCCAAGTCGTGCTCCGACTGCCGAACCATGGCCCGAAGGCTTTGCGGGAGCGGTCCCAAAAGGTCCTCGAGGCCCAGTAGTCGGCTTGGCGTCACTCAAGGCCCCGGTTGCGTGGGAGGTCGAGGGACCGATTGCAGAGTCATCCTCACTTCTCTTCCAAGTCTTCGCACTTGGGTCAGATAAGTCGAGGCATAAGAAGAAGTCGAAGAAGCATAGACACTCTTCGACTTCACCTCATCTGTCAGCCGACGCGACAAAGGGTGCGGGTGGTGCCCCTCCTGCGGCTCTGCATGCGGAGCCTACAGGATTGACTCCAGCCTTCCCTCCTTTCCCGGGACAGGGAGCGACCACTGCCCAGCTTCGTCAATTTTACGAAGCGCTGCATGCCATCTTTGGGCAGCCCGACTCCGCCAGCTTCTGCCTCAGCACCGCAGGTCCCCCGATGGGCACTGGTGTGCCTGTGTTCCACCCTGGCCACTTTCAACCAGACTGGCAGCCATAGGAGGGTGAGGAAGACTGGGAGGGGTTACGGAGGAGGGAGTGTCATACGCGTTGGTGTTGTGTAGGGCGGCCGAGGCTCTCCACTTTGAGCTACCTACGGTGGCAATCAGGACTAGCCTCCTGACAGAGGTGCTTCAGCTGGCAGCGAGCTGTTCGGAGCCCCTGCTGCCGTTCAATGAAGCCGTAACAGACATCCTTTTGGGCACCTGGTCCCGGACCAACACAGGGGGATAGGATGATTGCCTGACGCCAAAAACCGGCCCCCGGCGACCCCACTTTCCTCTCCCAACACCCCACCCCTAAGAGCTTGGTGGTCCAAGGCTCCACATCCAAAGGCGCCTTCCCTAACTCCATCTGATAGGGAATCCAAAAAGCTGGACCAATTTGGGAAGAAAATGTTTTCTTCCTCCAGATTTGCGACTGTGTTGGTAAACACTGCATGTCTGTTGGGCCGTTATTCCCACTCTGTTTGGGATACAGTGATGTAAGTGCTGCCTCAGTGCCCAGAGGAGGCCCGGGCCGTGCTCTCCCATGCAGTTGCCGAGGGGAGAGACGCATCGAAGTTTACCACCTGCTGTAGACTGGACACCGCTGACTTGCTGGGTAGGACGATTTCAACATCAGTAGTCCAACGCTATGCCTGGCTGAGGTCGACTGGTCTTTCTGGGGTTGTCCTGGACACCCTGATGTTTATGCCTTTTGATGGCCCTCGCCTCGTTGGCGACAAAACAAACAGTGCGCCAGAGGGCTACGGCCAAATCCTTGGGCCTCTCCACCACTTGCCCTGCATTGTCTGCTTTTCGCCCCTTTTGTGGCTAAGGAAAGGGTGCCCCACCACTTTCCTTCCAGGGCCACAGGCCGGCGCAAGCTGTTCAGCCCCAGCGCGGCCGGGGACGTGGGAACCACCACCGTGGTTCTGGAGGCCAGCGGGCGGGCCATTCAACCACCTGAAGCAGCTTCCAAACCCTCCTAATCTAACCTTTCAGGCCCATCACTTGCCAGTGGCATACCATCACATCGGACAGGTGGGTTTTGCAGATAGTCCTCTTCGAGACTACCCGCCCCCCCCTCCCAACCATGCCACCTCAGTACCATTGAATGTCGGGGATCATCTGGCCCTTCTCCAACAGGATGTTACGGCTCTCTTGGCCAAGGGCGCCATCAAAAGCGTTTTTGCCCCAGAAGCAGGTCGTCGTTGCTAATCCCACTACTTTCTGGTACCCAAGGACAAGGGCCTGCGTCCTATCTTCGATCTCAGAACGTCAACCGCTTCCTCCGGAAGGAGAAGTTCAAAATGTTGACCCTGGCTCAGGTCCTGTCTGCCCTCGACCCTGGAGACTGGATGGTAGTGTTGGACTTGCAGGACACTTATTTTCACATCCCCGTCCTGCAGGCCCACCGGT
Source organism: Lissotriton vulgaris (assembly GCF_964263255.1). Taxonomy (NCBI): domain Eukaryota; kingdom Metazoa; phylum Chordata; class Amphibia; order Caudata; family Salamandridae; genus Lissotriton; species Lissotriton vulgaris. The sequence continues at coordinate 1,335,875,487 of NC_141685.1, forward strand.
GTTACCTGCGGTTCACAGTTGGCCACAAGCACTTTCAGTTTACCATACTCCCCTTTAATCTTACCAGCGCCCCTCGGGTGTTTACGAAAATTATGGCGGTGGTCGCAGCTCATCTGTGCAGATCAGGGGTTCCAGTCTTCCCCTATCTCGACGACCGGTTGCTGAAGGTGGGCTCGCCCCAGGCAGTCGTCTCCCACCTCCAGACTACGGCAAACCTGCATTCTCCTGATTGGTGTGTGTTTTTTCTTGTTGCCCTTTTCCTCTCCTCAAGAAGTATTGGGACTATACTATTAAACAAGCCGGTCCTTTATTCCAGCGTCCGCTGATTTGAGCAGGAGAATTGGTTTAGGAAGGTACCACGCGACCATACCATTACATGGCCCCAAGCCGCCAAGATGCTACCCCGCCTTCGGATGAAGAAGAATCAACCAGGGCAGAAGTAGGGACAGCAGAGGAAGAAGCCGAATGAGTTCTAACTTGTGTCCCCCCTCAGAGATATGTTAGCTCGCAACTATGCCCACCCCAGCCCCCAACAGTAATGTTCATGTTCTCAGTTTGCAGTGTTGGGTACATTAGCATGATTGCTGAAAATGAACTGCCTGCCATAGAATAACCTTCAGCACTCATGGCATTTGTGACAGAAATGTGATGGCTCAGATAGGTTTACCTCCTGAGAACTGATGAACCCTCTGAAGGGAGTCCTTTAAGAATCAACTTGTTCTCACTGTTCAAAGAACCGATAACTCTTGAGTGAAGTACCTTTTTGGGATCAGCAAAGAAGAAACTTGAGAAAAAAATTTGATCTGGAAGCAAATACCAGTCTTCCAGATTCATGTATCAGTTAGAGGAAAAGGACTCCTTCCTTGTATGGTCTTGATGTACCTTTACTAGAGTTGTTTGCAAAGTCACGACGAATGAATGAGTTCAATCTTGGGCTCTTGCGAATGGAGAGCTCACATTTCAGTTCAGGAAGTTCAAGCTTACTCAAGTCATTCAAGGGCAAGATTCTACCAACTATATTTTAATTGAAATAAGTCTTCTTTTTTAACCCTATCCGTGCCTGTTCCGCAACATAGATCTGGAGTAACTGCACAGTCTGCTTCTAAGGGATTTGCCTTTTGAAGCAACCACAAAGTGTGAAAAATAGCCTGATGACTGATAAATCATACCCCAACCATTGCTGATTAACTAATAATTTACCCAAACCTGTGGCACCTTTGGAAGTCAGCACTTTGAACAAGCAACGTACATGTATGTCTTTGGTGTCCAAAGTGAGGTCTGATGAGAATGCATCCCATTCTGAAGAGCACTTTGACAAAGGTGAGTCAGCAACTTTTCTGAGATGAGGCAGATTTGTTTTTCGGCAAGGAGGTGGATGAAGTTTAGAATGATCTTAAAAGAGTATTGTCGAGAACTTCGTTAATGATGTTGTATCACCAACTCTATCAGTGATTACTGCCCTTCTGAGCGCTTCCCCTACTTTCGGTCGGACGACTACTTCAAGAAATTGTGTAGCAATTGTGCATATCTAAAACCATGGGTTGGATCTTCTTTTAAACTATTTTTAGAACCCCACTTAAAGTATTGTGAGACTCCAGCCTCAGCTCCAACAACATCCAGTGCCATTTGGAGAACATGTAAGCCTTTTATATGATAACATTTGTAAATATCTGTCTACAGAAGTCCTATTTAAGAGTGTCCTCTTAAATTTGATGGGCTGTTGATGGTACTGACCAATCTCATCGGAATTAGAAGCACTGTAAATCCGCTGTTTTTCGCCTAGAGAGTCCACCAGCTGAAAGAGGTGTTTGGTCTCTGGGTAAAATACTTTGGGGGCGGAGGGAAAATGAGGAATAAGCAGTAGAATCAGAACCAGAATTACAGATTTCCACAGCAATATATTTTTAAGGAAACTTGAGTTGCCCTTTCTTGATACCCAGGAACTATGCCCATACTTCCCAAGAACAACTCCCTCTGTTTCCAATGCCCCTGGTATTGGTAACTGGGGATGGGGAGAGTTACTGGAGATCCGTGACACTTGGTACCGATGCTCTTGGTGGCAGAATCCTTTGTTAGTGTATACTTCCAAGCAAGGACCAGAGGCTAATGCATGTACTATGTAACCCCTGATAGAGTACTGTCGGATTTATGCAGTGCCTACAAAGTTTTTATCCAACATTTTTTGGCAAAGTAACAAATGTCATCTACGTAAAGTCATGCCAGCTGTTAAATGCAACCAGTGCACCTCTGAAAGTGTCTTTTTTCTTTCAATACCTCCATTGATATGGCGTTCAAGTTGTTGTTCCTAAATTTCTGTTGAACCTTTTTTATTATATGGGTGTTAAAATCATGTGGCTTTAAGCCTTGTGGGTCTTACTGGAAGCAATATTATAGTCAGGTCTTGACTCGGTCTCTGATGTTGAGGAAATGATGTACCCTCCTGCATTGCAAAACTATCGAGATATTGCTGACGGCTTCTTCGAGGCTATCTACATCTAAGTCTTTCCAGGTTGAGGAGGACAAAGGCCACATGGAGTTCGCTTCTTGACGCAAAGCACAAGAAAGAATATCGTACATCTGATAAGAAACATAGAATGTATATATTTATGAAGTGATCTCTGTATTATTTGTAATCTTTTTGGGACCTCTGTAGAAAATATGTAGCTTGTTAACCTAATAAAGAATTGTTTAAATAGAAATACAGAAGACCCAAGTACAGCATTTACTTATCTTCAAAATTGACTCCAGTTCTATAGGAGGCTAAATAGGTCCGTTTCCTTCAACAGGTGCTTACTAGATGGTTTCCGAAAGTCACCTTGCCACTGCGCCCATGCTCTCTGATGAGCTGGCTGAAGCCATTGAAAGGCATTGGTGCCTGTAACTTTGGTCAACCCTGTACTGATGCTGATAACTTCTGACTTGGCTATGATAGGGTCTCATGTTCCTTCGAAGCCAGTCTCAAAGCAGTTTCTGAATTTGATAATCTCATCAGGGAACTTGGTAGTTCATTTGCTTGAGTTGAAGTCAACATCTTTGACATTTTTACCACCAATAACTCCAGAATCTGTTCAGTAAGATACTTTGTGTCAGCAATGTTTTTACATTCTGCTACTGTTGAAGCAGCTCCCTAATTAAGGGTAATTAATATTGAATTGCCCGTTGACTGGTTAAGACGTCCTTGCAATTTCAGAACAATATTATAGGGGTGACAGTTATGACTCAGATCAACAATTTTTACCTGGTGTCTACACTTCTTTTAAAATGTTGGTTGAGTTGCTGAATTCCAGTGGCCTGGAGAGGCAACACTCTGCTGACAATTCTGCTTTCCCTTCCTCGCTGTAATTTAAAAAAGCAGCAGAAAAACTGGTTATTTCTCTTGAAACGAATCAAGTTCAAGCCATTTTATTTAAACCGATACATGCAGAAAAGTAGTTGGCAGGTTTTCCTGCTTTTCAGCTAGGCCTTGCATGACAGGGTGCAGGAAGCCTGGGTTAGATTTCTATCTCTTCTAGCTGTCTCCGTTCAACCTCTGGAAGATACAGGGCAATATCTTCATACCCTTCATGTTTGACAACTCTATACACTGGAGCTATGGTTGGCAAAGCGTCTTCGGGCAAGAGGCAAAACACTACCCCGAATGCTCCTCCTAGTATCCTATAGATCCTGGATCGTAGCTAGTTGATGATTTTAGAAGAAAACATTGCTCCAATATTATGGCAATTAGGTCTACAAATACAACTTGTTTGCTGGCTTATTATGTCCTTGCTTTGATGGGAGCGGCTGGCTCTCCTGGCCACTCCTAATTGGCATGAGCAATACTGTCCGCCTTTTCAGGAGCTTTTACAGTATGGTCTTGCACCTCTAACATTGACTTTGCGGATGTGTATGAACAAAATTAAGTTAGACTGATGGAGACCAGTATGCTAATTCCAGGCCACGATGAATGAGAACCACCAATGTTTTAGGAGATGTTCATGCCAAAATGAATGATATACCATTTGGTGCCTAAAGTTGTGTTCATCTATGACCACCTTTGGAAAGACGAGTAACTGGTAAGACTCTAGGGTTGGCATCCTCATCACTTAAATTTCATTTGTAGCATAGGACGTTTCGGGGTAACACCAATGGGTTTGCCAGATGAAGGCAACCAAAGATGTAGGAGCAAAAGATGTTTACTTGTTATCCCTAAGCAACATAGGGAGGGTTATGTGTCAGGAGACCATTTTCTTTGCCATCATTCTCAATTCCAACAAGGCCCTTGGCAATTCCAGTTCATGGGTCTCTGATTGGGGGATATATTACTGTATGCTGTTTCCAGACACTGTGGGCCCGATTCACAGAACTAACTTAAGACAAAATCCTAAACTTACTACCATTTTGGTATTCACAGAAGGCACTTACTCATTTTGGTATTCACAGAAGGCACTTACTCATTTCGGTATTCACAGAAGTTAGGAGTCCTAACTTTAGGACTCCTAAATGACTTCTGCGAATACCGAAAGCCTTAAAGTTAGTATTTTTCTCAGTTTAGGAGTAGTAAAGTTAGGAGTCTTAACTTTAGGACTCCTAAACTGAGAAAAATCCTAACTTTAAGACTTTCGGTATTCACAGAAGGCATTTGGGACTCCTAAAGTTAGGACTCCTAACTTCTGTGAATACCGAAATGAGAAAGTGCCTTCTGTGAATACCAAAATGGTAGTAAGTTTAGGATTTTGCCTTAAGTTAGTTCTGTGAATCAGGCCCGGAATCTCTTCTGAGTCACTCACAGGCTTCATTGCTGGTTTCTGTCAAGCGCAGTTGCTATTCCCGCCCTACGTACCCATCTGACAAAAAGCATTCTGAGGCTACCACAAGGTAGTTAGCAGGGCTTAACAAACCCCTGAAATGAATGCAATAAACAAATGGAGTGATATAACATTGCAGTGGGTCCTCCAAATGTCGGTCATAAATTTCAGTTTGTACAAAAAACACTGGTCTGTCCTCCACACACAAACTTCTTGTTGATAAAGGTTGCTGCTCTTTTACAAAAAGATGCCATGGAAAACTGGTATCCTTGTCGGAGGGGACAATGGATTTTAATTAGTATTTTTTGATCTTCCGGATTGGAGCAGGAAATTCATCCGAATTTGGATTCGTGTTTTTGAATCTTTCAATCAAAACAGAGACATTCTGTATGCTTCTATCAAAGGTGTTTCAAGATGTGGTGGCTCATCTCAACAGTCTGGGTTATTTACTCTATCCATATATGTGTGGCTGTCTCCTTAGGTCATTGTCTGTTCCTCCTCTTGAGAACATGTGTGCAATACAGACATGCTTTTGCATGTCTTGGCTTTCTCGGGGAAGAAGTCATATTGGTTTCTGATTTGGTGTCTTCAGTTCAGACCTGCAGTCAGGGATGCTCTCAAGTTAAAGGCTTTTCCAACTCAAGACACACTGGTGAACATAAGGAACATTGTTTAAGTCACAGCATCACCATGTCAGCTGACACAGAAGTTCTGTGACTCTTGGGTTGGATGGCTTTCTGCATTTTTGTAGTCTTTCATGCAAGAACAAAGGTGAGACCACTGCTGTGATAACGTATGTGGCAGTGTAACCAGTATTTGAATATCTCAAAGATGTTTTTCTATCATCTCTATGGATCTAGAGTCCTTCAGTGGTGCACGTATGCATCACCTTTATTGGCAGGTCATCCATTCAGAATCCTGTTGCATCAGGTGGCAATAGTGAAGGATATTTCACTCCAGGACTGGCTAAACATTTGGAAAATAAGGCATTCATTGTCTTGTGTGCCCTCCAGGAATTCACTCAAATGTTTTTTAGCTGTAGTGGAGATGTTCTTAGAAACCGATTCTGACGTATAACGAGATTGCTGTGTTCTTTTTGAACAAGGAGGGAAGTGTAGAATCAATCAATTAAACCAGATTTATAAAGCACAGCTAATCACTCACAAGGGTATCCAGGCGCTGAGAGCCAGGCTGCTCAGGTGGCATCAGTTGAAAATCCATCTTTTGAATTCCTCGAGGCAGGGTGAGGTCTGGAGATGGAGGGGGAGGTTGAGGAATTCACTGTGAGGTAGGAGAAGGAGCGTCCTCCACTGTTGCTTTAGGGGATGCAGGCGGTATGAGTGAGAGAGAGGGAGGTGGAGAGCAGGAGTCTGGAGGGTTGATGGAAGCTCAGGCGTTGGTTGAAGTATGCAGGTCGTTGGTTGTACAGGGCTTTGTAACATAGGTCAGAATCTTGAATTGACATCTCTTGTGGTCCGGGAGCCAGTGAAGTTTCTTTAGGTGAGAAATCATGTGGGTCTATCTGGAGAGGTTATGGGATAAAGAGAGGATGAGCTGGGTGTCGTCTGCGTAGGAGGTGATGTTCAGTCCGTGGTGTCTGCCGATGTTGGCTAGGGGGTTTATGTAGGCATTGAATAGAGTTAGGAATGAGGGATGAACCTTGAGGGATGCAGCAGATAATGTTCCTGGGCTCCAACGTGAATGGTGGAAGGTGGATTCTCTGTGTTTCTACGGTGAGGAAGGATGCGATCCATTTGAGGGTGTCCTCCTGGATTCCCATATAATGAAGCCTCTTGATCAGGGTATGATGGGACACAGTATTGAAGGCAGCTGAGAGGTAGAGGAGGAACAGGCCAGCAGCTTCTCCCCAGTTTAGGAGGGTTCTGAAGCCCTCAGAGGCTGGGATCAGGGCGGTTTTGGCGCTGTGGTTCATGCAGAATCCGGATTGGGATGTGTCCATAAGATTGTTGTTCTTGAGGAAATCCGTGAGTTGGCGGTTGATGGCCTTTTCGAGGACTTTGGTGGGAAAGGGGAGCAGGGAGATGGGCTGGCAGTTCTTGAGTTTGTTGGGGTCGGAGGACGGTTTTTTGAGGAGGGGATTGACCTCTGCATGTTTCCACTCATCCAGGAAGATGGGTGAGGTGATGGATGTGTTGAAGATGGCTGTGAACTTGTTGCTGATGGTCCTGTTCCAGAGGTTGAACATGTGGGGCGAACAGTGGTCCGTGGGTGCTCCAGAGTGAACGGGGTGCATGGCGTCTGTGGTGTTCTGGGTGGTAAGCTGGTTCCAAGGGGTGATCCGGTGGTTGGAGATTGCGACTGAGGGAGCGAAGAGACTTAGCACGTTGACGGCCGAGGGTTGGAGGTTCGAATTGTTTGTAGATGGTGGAGATCATGTCGTTGAAGAAGTCCGCCAGTGTGTTACAGAGTTTATGGGATGAGGGGGGCATATTTTTTCCATTGCTGAGGGGTTGAGAACTCCCTGATGATTCTGAAGAGTTCTTTGCTGTGGTTGAAGCTGGCTTTGCCACGGTCGGCTAGGGTGTTCCTTCTGGTCTCTTTCAGAAATCGGTGGTAGTGGTTGAAAGGTGACCATTGTGGCATGTAAATGGTCCTGTTGTTGTGCATGAAGAGTTGTGGCAGCAGTTGTTTGTGTGGCGCCTGCGGCTCAAGACAGTGAATTTGGTGCTGGTGCAGTTGCAGGTGACGGGGGATCCAGGGTTCCTGGTACTGGGCGCAGTCCATATGGTCATGGTATGCAGAGTCGCTGCAGCTGAGTTGTGCTTCCCAATTTCATCTTTCTGTCCCGGATAATCTATTTCATAAAGGGAGAAGTATATTTCACTAAAATCTTCAACATTCTAATATTGCTCAAAACTTGAAAGGTGAGCAAACAGCACCTATCAGAAGATGTAATGAATGATGTTCTGGCTGTCTATTGTCTCTCTGCTAGGGCAGTATATTCTAGTAGGTGGACTACTCATGCAGACTAGTACTAGGCTATAGCAGTAGACCTCTTTCAAGCTACCATGGTGCAGTTCGCCCTATTGTTGACTAAAATCTTGGTGTTGGTATGATGAAAGGCTCTTTAGCTGCAGTGTCAACTTGCAATATTTTTTCCAGATCATAACACGTTAGTCAAACTTCCAATTGTCTCCAGAATTTTGAAAGATTACCAAAAGTTTCCTCTTTGGATTTAAATTTGGACTCTGTGTTAATGATGATGGGCCTGCCATTTGAGCCTTTGTCTTCTATTCATTTGAAATTTCTGACTTAGACTATGGCTTTCCCCTTGGCAGTAACTTGTCAGGAGGATTTGAGTAGATGCTGGTCCTGTGTCTGTCTAATATGCTAGTTTTGTGCTTCATTTATCACCCTCACATTTCAGGTTATGCAATGTAGGTTGAGTGCCATGCAGTGCTGGTCACCAGCGCCAGTCCACATATCCATAATGAGGTTCAAAAATGAATTTATTTTTCTATGTTATCCTTGCCTCTCCCATGGCCTGTTCAATAGAGGCTCAGTGCAAGAGACAGTAGAAAATGTAGCAGATAATGGGCCGTCGGTTTAAGATTTATAGGTGCATAACATATGAGCTGTTTTGATGCAGACATCAGATCAACAGTTGCAGAGCTCCAAGACCACATTTGTCATATAATGTAGCAACATTTGGTCTCGTTCAAAACATATTCCATGAGTAAAAGTGATAAGCATGGACATGTAAGCTACTCTTGATGGGAAGAGAGAATGACACAAGAAGAATAGTACCAGGGCGTTGGCCAAAATATGCATATAAAGAACCAGCTGAGAGATCAACTAATAGTAATCTATAGACATTTAGGTGGAGTGAGGACGAGCAGTTATTGTTGCTGCAACTGGAAATGCGCCATCTGCTAGTTTATTCACTAGAGTAGTGTGCCACAGCCAGCATGATTCTTTAGGTACGATAGAGCCGATTCGGTGTCATTAAACACATGGGCCTTTCCTCTGTGGATTTACTTTGGTCTGGCTGAGTAGAATATGACAAGGTCCAGGTTTAACTACTTAATATTCATCTTGACATTCCTGAAGGATCTCCTGGCCTCCTGCACCACAATATGAAATTAGGAAAAATGTACAGTTTCTGCCATTGTGGCTTAGGGCGGGGCAGGTGAGAGACAGACACTCCCAGAAACCCCGAGGCAGTCGAGCGTTTAGCCCTCTAGCACCACTTTAGAAGGACTATTTAGGCAGGAGGAGGCCTGGGCTCATTGCGGTAAGGGGAAGACGGTGGCAGTGTCTCCCGACCCCGCTTGGTGCCAGGTAATTACTTCTTCAGAGCGGAACACTCGTAAAAGCTGGTGGACTTTTTTAAGATTGATTGCGAATTTTAAAAATAACTCACTTGCGCCGCATGTCATTTGACAAATTATTTTAAATTGCACGCTGTGTCTGAAATTGAGAACTAATTTTACACACTCACGAACGATACTCCCCAGAACTGTAAGGGGCACCAGGGGCTGATTTCCCGGTCTGCGCTCAGTGTTCAAGCCTGCCCGCCCTGGTCCGACTCGGTACCCAATACCGTTGAGCGGAGGGCGGGGCAGGTGAGAGACAGACACACCCAGAAACCCCGAGGCAGTCAAGCGGTTAGCGCTCTAGCACCACTTTAGAAGGACTATTTAGCCAGTCGTCGGCCCAAGCGCTCAGCGGTTGCGCGCAGAGGGGCGCCTTCGACAGCGCCAAAGACTAGCCTAAGACCAGCCCGTCTGCGCCCGTCCGCGAAAGGACGGGGCCAGGGGCCATGGGATAACTATGTACAATCTGCAAAATCCCCTTACCTCCAGGATAACCTACTCAGCACAGGTACTTCGGAATCTACATGTGAAACAAACACAAGATTGTGGTAAGGAAGAGAACATCTCCGTGGAGGGTCCTTTCGCCTGTATCCACTGTAGAGCCCAGTTTACCACACAGTTCCAGGTAACTTGCACTAAGGGGCATGTAATAGCCTATACTTCCTCCCCCAATGTCAGGGAAAATAAAACCAGCACCCCAAATCTCACTGGAAGGAAAAACATCCTTTGCAATATAAGGTCACTACCCAAACACACATCTGAAGTATGGGACCTTATTTCCACCAGCGAGCCAGATCTGTGTTTCATCACTGAAACTTGGCTTAAACCCCACTCGACCCCCTCAATCACATTAGCAATCCCAATCGGCTATAAAATAATTAGGCTAGATCGCCCCACGAAAATAGGAGGAGGGATCGCGATTATTCACAAACAAGAAATCAACTGTACCATAGTAGCAGAATTAAGCACTCCCGACATTGAATTATTGATCTTCAAATCTGCCCTCTCCCCCAAACAAACCAGCATGGGTGCTCTAGTGTACCGCCCACCAGGACCCAGCACAAACTTTTCAAATACACTACTTGAGAACCTTGCCCCTTATGTTTACAACGACAGAGACTTCTTATTAGTAGGAGATTTTAACATACACAGTGAACAGAAAGACTGCAAGGAAGCACAATCTATTCTAAATGACCTTTCCCTACTGGGGTTAACACAACGTAACGTGGGCCCAACACACCAGGCAGGGCACACCCTAGATCTGATACTAGCCAATTTCCCCAGTCACCTGTCTACCTCCGACCTAAGTCAGCTGGACTGACCATTTTATTATTGAGTTCTACACCCCTCACCCCAAACCTGCCCCCCATGGGCCGATTTCCCTTCCAAGCAAACAACGTCATTGGCATAAAGTCAACGCAACTACATTTTCAGATAAATTCATTGAACCCTTCATTACCACTTCTGAAACTATCGAAAACGCCCTTGAAAAATTCGAAAGAGCAATTAAGACTGCCATAGACACCATAGCCCCCCTAAAACAATTTAGACCCCGGCCAGCCAACAAACAAGAAATATGGTTTTCTGACGACCTCAGGACACTAAAACAAACAGCTAGGAAGCTAGAGAAGAAATAGAGAACCTCCCATCTAGCGACCAACAGGAGCCTCTACTGGGACTCATTAACCACCTATCATAAAGCCATCTGTACTGCGCAGAAAACCCACATAGCATCCCAAATCACGGCAGCAGGCAACTCCCCCAGGGTTCTATATCAAGTACTACAATCCTTTGTCAAACCGGCAGCATGTGAAAGCTCCGAGATTTCATCACAAAAGCTCTGTGACGAAATATCCCAATTCTTTTCTAATAAAATAGATACTATCTATGAGAAAATAGTCAATTCCAACAATACAATGACTACCGACGCAGCTCTCGCCTTTCACGATACAGAATACAATCAAAACATTCACACCCTAGACATTTTTCACCCTATCACCCCAAAGGAGCTATCAGTACTCACCACGCAGATCAAAAGTGGCTGCCCTGACGATATCATTCCAGCCAGACTAATGCCCACCTTACTGGAAATCGTATGTCCTACGATTGAAAAACTTGTCAATCTGTCACTTAGTACAGGCTTTGTTCCCAGACAATGGAAGCAGGCACTAGTAAGGCCTATTAGGAAAAACACTGCTACACCATGGACCGAACTAGCAAACCTCAGGCCCATCTCCCTGCTACCATTTTTGGGAAAACTCACAGAGAAATACGTAAACCGACACTTATCCAGCTACATTGAAATAGCTGGTGGCCTGGACTACTCCCAATCTGGTTTCAGGCCGAAACACAGCACAGAGTCCACGCTCCTGTCTGTTACTGACGACTTGCACATGTTCCAGGACAAAGGCTACTCTGTGATCCTAGTGTTAATAGATCTGTCGGCAGCGTTCGACACCGTGTCACATAACATCCTTATTGACCGGTTGTCGAACGTAGGAATTAAGAACAAAGCCCTTGCCTGGCTAAGGAGTTTCCTAACCAATCGCACCCAGACTGTCCCATGGGTGCATATCGATCAGCGGAGGTAGAGATTTCAAAAGGGGTGCCACAGGGCTCCTGTTTGAGCCCGACACTCTTTAACATCTACGTGGCACCCCTGGCAAGAGTGATGCACAAATTTGGTTTCATCTCCGTGTCATATGCGGATGACACGCAGCTCCTCTTTCCCTTTAAAACCCTCACAGCTGAATTAAGGAACTCCTTCTGTGCAGGCATGAAGGCTGTTGCACAGTGGATGTCTACCAACTATCTACAGTGCAACGTCAGCAAGACTGAAGTTATGCTATTCGGAGAGGCCAAAATATTGTGGACCGGATTGGTGGCCATCTGATCTTGGTACGGTCCCAGAACCCAAACAGGTCATCAAAAACCTAGGGATCCGCCTCGATTAGGAATTGTCGCTCAAACAACACAGCAACTTCGTTGCAGGCTCATGCTTTCACATCATTAGCATGCTGCACAAAATCTTTCCCTTGCTGCCCGACTCATTCAGGAAAACCCTAGTGCAGGCACTTATTTTGAGTCGAATCGACTACTGTAACGGCTTGCTTCTCTCCGCTAATGAGGGAGTGTTGGCTAGACTCCAGGTAGTCCAAAACACAGCGGCTCGCCTAGTCCTAAATGCCCCTCCAAGAACAGCATCTAAACAACTCCTAAACAAACTACACTGGCTTTCCATCCGACAAAGGACAACATTCAAAATATGCTGTCTTATTCACAAGAACATAAATGGACAAGGCCCTACCTACCTGGGACAGAAATTCACTCCCCACATCCCCCCCAGATCGCTCAGATCCAGTAAAAGCCATCTACTGGTAGTACCTCGCGCCAAGAAAGCTAGGCACGGAGGCAAAGCCTTATCAGTAGTAGGACCCACACTGTAGAACAGACTCCCTCTGACTCTCAGACTATGCACAGAACATCTAAAATTCAGAAAACACCTTAAAACCCTGTTGTATAAAAACGAGATTTAGCTCCAGCATCACTCACTCCTCTGTGTATGTCAACCGGCCCAAAAAACGCAGAGATACTCCAGTTGGAGTCGATTCCAGCACTATATAAACTCGTACATAAATAAATAAATAAATACGTTTTCTCTCTCTAGCCAGATAAAGCACTGTGTTGTGTTTGCATTTGTTAAGCAAATTAGCTATACTTGGCCTGAATAGCCCTCCAGAAACCTGCTTTGGTACAAATGAGCAGTGATCAGAATGGACAAGCTGGAAAAGTGTGACCTGTCTAGTAATGCCCCCAACATATCCTTCAATCATACCTTTATTTGCAGCCCCACTCATCCTTGGGGGTTAATCCATTTTCAAAGTTTTTTTCTCTGTGAGAGTTTTCTTCATCTTCAGGGATAGCTCTCTGGAGTGCTGGTGTCAACCGATTGTTCCAGGCTTTGACTGCGAGGTAGGAGAAGGAATTTCCTCCTGTTCTTGTCTTGTTGATCCGTTAGACAGTGGTCAGAGAGAGATTGTCTGATCAGCTATGTCTTTTGGGTGCGTGGAAGGAGAGGCGGTTGTTCAGGTATATGAGTCCGGTGTTGTGAAGGGCCCTTGATGTGTGGGTGAGTAGTGTGAAAGTTATTTTTCTTTCGACTGGGAGCCAGTGGAGATTACGGAGGTGTTGGGTGATGTAGCTGCGACAAGGGATGTTGAGGGTCAGTCTGGCTGGGGCGTTCTGGATAGTCTGGAGTTTCTTGTTGATTCCGACATAGAGAGCTTTGCCGTGGTCCAGTCTGCTGCTGATGAAGGCATGCATGATAGTTTTTCTGGATTTGGATGTGATCAATCTGAACATCTATTGATTCATGTAGAGGATGTTTAAGAAGGTCGAGGATACGGCGTTGATCTGGCAGTTCATTTTAAACGATGAGTCTAATATGATGCCGAGGTTTCGTGCGTGGTGGGATTTCCGAGGGCGGAGGGCCACCAAGAGTCGTCCCTTGCAGAGGGGGTAGAGCCAAGGATGAGGACTTTTGTTTTCCCTGAGTTGAGCTTCAGGCAGCTGTTCTTCATCCAGGTGGCGACTGCTTTCATTCCTTCTTGGAAGTTGTGTTTGGTGATATTGGGTTCGTTGGTGAGGGAGAGGATAAGATGGGTGTTGTCGGCGTTAGAGATGATATTGAGCCCATGGTTCCCGACGATGGTTGCGAGGGGGGCCATGTAGACACTAAAGAGGATGGGAATGAAGTAGGAGCCCTGTGGCACACATTTGGTTTCTGTTGGTTCTGAGAGGTGGGGAGGGAGTCTGACCCACTGGGTTCTGCAGGTGAGGAAGGAGCAGATCCACTCGAGGGCCTTGCCACACATGCCAGCGTCGTGGAGTCTGGTGGCTAGTGTGCGGTGGGAGATGGTGTCAAAGGCAGCCAAGAAGGGTTGACTTCAGCATGTTTCCAGTCATCGGGGAAAGTGGCGGTCTTGACGGAGCAGTTGATCGTCCGTCGTAGTTCGGGTGTGATAGCAGGCTCTGTGGAAGATGTGGCATGGGCAGGGGTCTAAGGGTGCTCCGGTGTGGATGCTTTTCATGGTCTTCAGGGTGTTTTCTGTCGTGAGTGGAGTCCATTTGAGGAGGGTCTGTTGGGTGGCATCACATGGAGGGGGAGCTGGAGTGGTGGGTGGTCTTGGTTGTTGAAGTTGTCGTAGATCATCTTAATCTTAAGGTGGTAGGAGGTGCTGAGTCTGTTGCAGAGGTCTTGGGAGGGTGGGACGTCTGTTGTTTCGCTGCCAAATTATTTGCTGATGATAAAAGGTTCTTTGATGTTGTAAGCGTTGGTGAGGATTCTGTCTTGGAGGGATTTCTTCCTTGTGGATTTGATGAGATGGTGGTGTATGGTGGTGGCTGCTTTGTAGGCGGCATGTGTTTCTGGGTTTTCGTTGTTCCTCCATGTCTTTTCAAGTCATATGCAGGAGCGTCTGGATTCTTGGAATGCAGGGTTGAACCAGCTTGCTTTCTTGATGTGTCTTCCTGTGACTTTCTTGAGAGGGGCAAATGTGTTAGCGCAGTTTGTGATCCATCGGTGGAGGTTGCGTGTCACTTTGTTTGCATCTGGCCTAGTCGGTGGTGGGGTGTTGATGAAGGCGGAGGTGAGCTGGGCCTCAGTGACCTTGCTCCAGCTTCTGCGGGGAGGCAGTGAGCTTGCTAGTGTACAGTGGGTTTTTTAAAGAAGTGGATGGAGTGGTGATCCTTTCAGAGGAGTTCTGTGGTGTGGCTGTAGGAGACACTGCTTACTTGGGCAAAGACGGGGTCGAGTGAGTGTCCCGCTGTGTGCATGGGGCAGTGTGTTTGTGGGCAATGATTAGTTGTTTCAGTCCTTTGTTAGCGAGGTTCTCTAGGAGGGAGGCAGTGTTTGCATCATCGTGGCTGTCCAGGTGGAAGTTTAGGTCTCCAATTAGGATGTAGTCTGTGGAGGCGAGAGAATAGGGTGTGATGATGTTGGTGAAGGCATCGGTAAAGGGAGGGCGGGGGCCGGGGGCCGGGCGTCCTGTAGATGAGGGTTCCACGGGGAGTCGTTTTAGGTTGGTCTGGTTCTGGAAGTGGAAGTGGAAGTGCTCCGTGAGGGTTGTTGTGTCATCGGGGCGCTGGTCATGCGGAGGGTGCTTTTGTAAATGATGGAGATACCTCCTCCTGGACGGATGGGGAGGTCCTTGCGCAGGATCTTGTATCCTTCGGGAATGGCAGTGGCGATGTTGGGTGCGGAGTTTACGTTGGTCCAGGTTTCTGTGAGAAAGGCAACGTTGGGCGAGTAGTAGTTAAGGAGGTCCCAGATTTCTATGGTGTGCCTGTGTAGGGAACATACATTGAGGAGATGCTATTGAGGGGTTTGTGAGCGTGGAATGTGCTGGAGTTGTAGGTGAGGCAGGTTGGAGGACCAGAGTGCCTGGCACTGGTCGCGTTCGGATTGCAGCGGTGCACCAGTGGCATGGTTGCCATTAAGCAGGGATCGGGGAGGACGGGTCAGCTGGGAGGCGGGAAGGACACACTGGAGGGGGAGGGGCAGTGGGGGCAGCAGTGGTGGGGGAAAAACGCAGGGAAAAAAGTATCAAAAATAAGGAGAGAAAAAGAGGGCACAGAGAAAAGAGGAAGAGAAGGGAAGGAAAGAGAAAAAGAGGCAAGAGAGGCAGAACAGTAGAATATCAGAGTGCTGCTCCACAGAATCACCAGGGATGAGGCACAGGCAGGAGCCTGCGGGTGGAGAGGGCTTCAAACACCCTGCAACAGTGAGCTCAGGGGGCAGTACTCAGTGGTGGAGCTGCGCAGGGGAGAGCAGTCGCACTACCAGGTCGGTGGTTTTGCTAGGTAGGGATTTGTCCGTTTTTTTGTTAATGGCATGGAGCCTCTTTTGCATTTCTAGCATTTCTAGCATGGAAGATTTCACCTCAGAGCTGATTAGGGCATCCCTTTGCCCAGAGTGAATTTCAGGTGCTCTGCAATCTCTTTTTACCCATAGTGTTGGTTGCATGGGCATTCAGGCTGTGACATTGTCATTGTCATTTATCGGTAAAAGAGTCAGACTTTCCCTGCAGCCCCTTCCCCAATAATATGGCTAATCTGATTCTATCACAGATTCCTTACCTTAGAATATCCTCAGGCGTCAAACTGCTCTGCCTCGTCCACTTCCAAACAGACATGCGCAGTACCCGACACCACTTCTTTCCTTTCTGCACCAAATAGTGCTGATTCGGTCTGAGCGAACCTCAGTCATTTTTCTGACTGGCTTTTTGTGATTATTTATCAACACTTTTTGAGAGTTTTTCCAAGCAGGTTTGAAACCATATGGAGCCTGTCAAAGCTAGATGTGTTTGTGGGATTTGGAGTGTGATCATGTCTTCAAGACCTGTAAGAACTGTCACGCCATGCACCAGAAAGTGCTGATATGGCGATCCCTCAAGCTCCTTGTGAGACGACTCTGCGACGCTCAAGATTTCCCGGCACGAGGAAAGTTCCAGGATCGTTTACAGAGCCACACCCGGTGGTCGTCGCCACACTCTGTCATTGTGAAATTCAGCTAAATCCCACAAGCATAAAAATTCTGAGACTACAAAGAGGTCTTAAACTTCACCGCACCTGTCAAAGTCGTCCAATGAGGTGCAAGAGGATCAGCAATCCAGACCTCATGCCTCAGCAGAGCCTAAGTCAGGATCCGCTCCCCTCTTCCCTGATTTTCCATGAGCTGAAGTGACCCGCGCCCAGCTCAAAGAATTTCATGAGGCCATGCACCTCATATTCTAGGGCTGACCCCTCTGGTGCACCTTCAGGCCCCATGGGTTTAGGAGGGGCTCTAAATGATCCCCTCCGGTGTCTACGCCAATGAGGTAATTGAAATTTTTATGGTCAAGTATGTCCCCTAACGTGTACCCCAACGTCTCCATGTACGTGCTTAAAGTGCATGTAATTTCCCTCCATGACCAGATATGAAAACGCAAATACATTTGCGTCCAACGTTAACATGTCCTCTTTCAGTTCCACCATGAATGGATCGATAATTCCGTTCCTAACCATGCCATGCCAACGTCTTTACGTGGTACACTTTTACGTTTTTCCTGGCTCTGCTGAGCTAGGCCCTGATTCTGTCTCCGAGCCCTTTCTGCCTCCTGCCTCTGAAAGCTGCACCATGGACACGTATCCCTGACCCCTGCCTTACTTCCTGCCAAGCGAAGCGGTGCCTGGCTCAACCTGGCCTGCCTGCCAAGACAGTATTTTGCCTTCAAGTTATCTGTTCAGCCTCCTCGAAAATACATTCCTGTCTAGTGATTTAGGTAAACATCTCCCCGGCTGCAGAGCAAAGAGCAAGCCGTCCTGTCTCCATGCAAGTAATTTACAGTTCCCGTTGCCATAGTAGGCCCATGGCCCTGCACGTAGACACGTAGACACATATGCACGCACTAGCAATCAGTATAGAATAGCCTCTGCCCGAGAGACCTTTTACACCAGATAATACATCCTCCAAACATAAGATACCAGATATGTTATAGGTCCAGGTCGTTCTGACATCCCAGACTTCTGTCTCCTCTACTAGTGTTAAAGTTCTCCCCAGTTACCACATCTATGTCACGTCATGCTAGCTGCGCGCGCATCCGCACTTTCTGCTGATTCTGCAACTTTCTCTATGCACCCACCCACATGTGACGATTCTTGTGACGTTCCTCTGACATGTATAGTGCACGCCTTCGTGTACGCCTTCTTTCACGCCCCCTGTTACGCACATGTGTTCTTATCTTCTCCTTTTCACCTGTTACGCCTACTGTATTGAATTCAATGATGTTACTTTACTATATATAATGTGTAATGTTAATAAATCGTTGACTGTCCCTTCCCGAACCCTAGTGGTGACGGAACATGATCTCCAACCTCGAGGTTCCTTTTTCATTAAATCCCGTATGACTCAGATACCACGGACTCTGCCTCTCATTTGAATGAGCTGTCTTGTAATGATAATTATACGGAAAAATAGACCAGGTAATTTATTTACCACATACTTTGGCGCCCGAACAGGAACCCCTCCCCCACCCCACGCGCCGGCGATGGGTCGCAGGCCTTGCCCCCTGCCACAGCCGTGACGGACTCCTATGTGCATCTGCAGGTTTTCCTGTATCTCCCTCAGGCCTACGGAGGTGACAGAGACTGCGGTCGACATCCAGACGAGGCGGTGAGGAGTGCGGAGGATCCCGACCAGAGCCCAGCCGAGAGTAGCAGTGTCCGAGGTATCCAGAGGCCCACCTGTTCCGATGTGTCGAGGCGCATGCGTAGTAACCAGTCCAGTCTGAGGCCTTCAAGTTCAAGTATTGCTACCGGTGAGTACCGTTGCTAGGGACGCATCTAGACGGGTGCATTAGTTTGTGTCCGGTAAAGACAGGTCTGGGTACACAGTCCTGGTCCGTACGTGTTCACTTAGGTGAGCACGGTATGACATGTCTCTTTATGGGACCGGTCTGTACTGTTTAGCAGTGCATCTAGTGATTCAGTAATTCAGTGATTCAGTAATTCAAGCCCTCAAGTATTATTCACACGTGATTCTAAGTATTGTGTTTTATGTTCTAGACAGTATCTATTCGAAATGTTTTAATGTGTTTCATGTCGTGGTATGAATGACTGTTTGCTTTTCATTATTGTGTTTAGTGTATAAGAAGTCAAAGTAAAAATGCCGTTATTTTCAAAGTTACGTCAGACAGGAACTAGGAAAGGGATTCTCGAAGAAGCAGTGCCTGTCCCGCCTAGGGACACTCCAGGATATTTTATGTACCACAAGCACGGCTTAGACGCTGTGTTGTATTTAGATTTGTGGGTGGACTACACCAAGCATTTAGAAGGGAAGTTTAGATGGCCTGTCTCAGGGACATGGGATGCCGAGTGCATCATGAGAGTAGAAGAAGCATTATGGAAAAAGAAAGCCAGACAATCTCAGAAAGATGCCATAGAATTGTGGCGTAAAGAATCGCATAGAAGAACAGAAAAAGAATTCAGAAAAACAGAGAAGAGTAGAGAGGAATCCGAAAAAGAAAAAGAGTTACTTGAACAAGGAGAACAGGTCAGATCAGAACAATTAGACCGTCAAAGAAATGCACTCATTACAGGCATGTATCCAGTTTTTGCCGAGGGCCTGCCTAAGGCCAACCCGGAAGTATCCAGTAACTTGCCACCACCATTGGTTCCGACTAAAGTACGTCACCATAAGACCGCAGCAGATATTTTCCTTTTTTCATATTTAGATGATGTAGCTCCCGCATATACCAATGTACCCGTACAACCCGCTAATAATAATCTGCCACAGCATATTCCTGCTGATCAAGCCACGACCCCCCCACTTCAGCATTTTCCCGCACCTGTTGTCACTTCCCCTACTGTTCTCCCTGTCCCTGGTCCGCATAATCCGTTTGGCACAGCTACATCACAGTCAGGTTATGCTCATGCCTCCGCCTCAGGAGGTGCCACAGGAGGCCCCAATCACACCCCGCCGCAAGTACAGCGACTGACAATGAGAGAATTAGCTACACTGCGTACCCCGAAAGCTACCCCTTCTGAAACGCTTAAACAATATCTTACCGATTGTAGATATGATCCAGTACCAGGCAAGACAGGACCCATGATGTTAGCCTCGTTACGTTTAAGACGTGTTGCAGATTATTTGAGTATGCTACCAGGAATGCCCGAATATTTAGACAGGATATATCATTTTATTCAGACAGGAGAAGGCCCTGAATGTGTTCGTGAAGCCATGGCATATCAGAAAGTTGATACACAAGCGTTGCTATTGCGATTTTTGATTAATTGTTTGATAAGAGAACGAGATCGACCAGGTTTTGATCAAGAAGAGATGGAGGGATTGACTAAATGGAGTCAGAATATTGCAGATTGTAAGCATGACAGAGAGAAATGTATAGAGGCCATGTCTAGAAAAATCCGTAAAGAAATAGTAGCCATACATACCCGACAGAATGCCGAAAGAACAGCCGAGTCAGATGATAAAGATACCGCAGAGGAGGAAGAACCAGAGAATGCTACAGCAAATCAGGATACGATAGCGTATGTAGGTAGAGCGAAACCTCCTAAACAGTACCCTTTAGGTAATCCTTTTGACAGACCCATTCGTCTGGAAAGCAAGAAACGATACCTTTCCCTGATACCAGAGCAATGTTCCCTCGAACATATATTCCAAGTTACTGACAAAATCCTGAAAGAAAGAGTAGGTTATCATGAACTCACTACCTTACGTGATCAGGAACTAGCCCGGTCAGCAGTCCAATGGGCCGGGGATGACAATATATATAAAGATGACCTAGTAGTGCAAACGTTTTTAAGTCTTACTCCAGAAGAACAGCGACTAGCTGGTATATACATGACCCAACATCTCATTACCCAGTATGAAAACCAACAGTCTGATCCAGGTCCGCTGTATAATCTATTACAAGACTTACTCCTGAGAAGATGGAGAGGCCTAGGTACCGATTTAATTGATATCATTTTAGAACAACGTCACAAATATAGTACGTTCCTGACTCCACGTCTTGTTTCAGTTCCACCCCCAGTTAGACAGCCTTACCACCTAGACAGACAGAATCCTTTACGAGAAGTACATCCAATCCGGAAGCCACATGATACGCTTGAACGTGTATTTGTATACACTCCTTTGACTAAAATGGAATTATTGGAAATGAAGAAAATTGTACCTTGTCACGATAAAGATCCTGCAGGGTTCCATCGTGAATTGAAAGATATGTTACTTATGGGTGATTACACATATTCAGACATTCTTAAAATGTTAAAGGTATTATTGCCAGCAGGGATTTACGAAAAACTGAAAGAAAAAGATTGGGAGGTGGGAGATAAAAAGATTAATTGGACCGAATTAGAAGATGAAGATAAAGGACGTACCCCAGGTTTAGGTCTTGGGGACAAGACTAAAGCATTACCAGGATTATTAGTACAGGTTTTGCCTCGATTATTGACAGTCAAAAAGGAAGATTGGGATGCAATTTCAGCCTGTAAACAGAAACCAGATGAAGACACTAGTGATTTTTATTCCAGATTCGAGAAATGTTTTAATATTAATAGTGGCCTGAAAACAAGTAGCGAGTCCTTCCCACATCTTTTCGTAACCAAATTAGTTGAGAATTCCTTACCCCAGGTTAAGAACAGAGTATTGAAAGTCGAAAGTACATGGCAAGCAAATACGCCTTCCCAAATGTTACAAATGTTACAGTACCATCAGAACAGAATTAGAGAGGAACACGATCATGAACAAAGACGCATGAAAGACACTAAAATGAAAGTATTAGTTGCCCAATCTGTTCCAGCAGATGGCCAGAAGAGGGGTAACACGCAGAACACACAGTCCAGTCATTCGGCAGCTCCTGTTAAAGGGAATTGCAACTATTGTAAACAGCCAGGTCATTTTATTAGTGATTGTGCCGTTCTGAAACATAAAATTGCTACAGGCAAAACGAAAGAAAGACCACGTCAACCTAGGCCAGAATATGTTCAACAGAATATTCAACAGAATCCGCAACCTGCTCCACAACATGTTCAGCCACAGACCGTAGCGGTACCACAGCCCCAGCCCATTGCCGCGGCACAACACGTTAACAGCAGATGTACCAGTATGCACAGTCAGAGTATCCAGATTACCAACAGTACTCATGAAACAGCCTAGAGAGGGAAGTGGGTTTGCCTCTCATCGAGATTCCTGTAGATCAAGACAGTCCTTATGTACATAGTCAGGTATTAGGAAAAGACAGAAAATTTTTGATTGACACAGGGGCAAGCAGAACTACCATTAGTCATGACGAGGTTCCAGGGGCACCCCTCTCAGGCTCACAGAATGTTTCCCTTGGATTTTCAGGACAGCCTATTGTTAATGAAGTATCGAAACCAGTTCCCCTTGCAGTTGGTCCATTGTCCCGTACTACAGATTTATTGCTTACGAAGTCATGTCCAGAAAACTTGCTAGGAATTAAGACGCTGAAAGCTCTAGGAGCTGTTATATGTTGTTCTCCGGAAGGAATGAGATTGTTTTTACGTGACTTCAAGGGTCACTATGTGTTGAGAGATTTTGATCCCCGATTACAGAATGTACCACAGCATTTATGGGCACAAGGCCCCACCGATGTAGGTTGTATGCACATCACACCATATCGTGTTACACTCAAGCAAGGTGTTGTTCTGCCCAGAATCCGACAATACAAATTGCCACCTGAGGCTGTAGCAGCCTTATTGAAAATCATTGACGAGCTTATTGCCCAAGGAGTAGTTGTAGAAACTGACTCCAATATTTGTAATTCTCCAATCATCCCAATTCTTAAACGTACTGATCCAAATGCACCTCCTGTATATCGTTTAGTGATTGACCTCAGAGAGCTCAACAAATGTATCATACCACAGTTCCCAGTGGTCCCAGATATTTCATCCCTATTGACTGCCATTGATTCTGAAGCGGTGTTCTTTACTGTAATTGATCTTAAGAATGCCTTCTTTAGTGTTCCTATTGATCCAGAGACCAAGTACCTTTTCGGATTCAGTTTAAATGGCCGAAGCTTTAAATTTGCACGTGCACCTCAAGGGTTCACGGAGAGTCCGAGTATCTATAGCCAAGCATTGAAAAGACAACTTGACAGTATCCACATGCCTGCTAACACTGCCCTACTTCAGTATGTCGATGATCTTTTGATCACCGCCCGAAGTGAACAAGAATGTGAACATGCATCTCTGACAGTCCTATATTTTCTAGCCAACAAGGGACACAAAGTGTCTCCTTCAAAGCTGCAATTCTGTGTTCAGCAAGTTGTGTACCTTGGTCACTTGCTGTCCAAGAGGGGGAGACAGCTAACACCTGATCGCATCCAGTTAATTGTACACATGCCACAGCCCAAGACACAAAAGGAGGTACGGGCCTTCATAGGCCTCACATCTTACTGTAGACAATGGATCCCTCAGTACGCATATCTAGCCAAACCCCTTATACAGTTGACAACCCAGGAGGCAGCATCATCGACTGTCCTCCCTTGGACTCAGGAACATACACAAGCTTTTGACGATTTGAAGAAAGCCCTATGTCAAGCACCTGTTCTAGCAACACCATGTTACAGCAAGCCTTTTACACTTTTTGTCACAGAGCGCGAAGGTACTGCATTATCAGTTCTCACCCAAGATCAAGCTTGTTCACACAAGCCATGTGCTTATTTTTCCAGTACATTAGATCCAGTAGCCCAGGCTCTGCCTGCGTGCTTGAAATCTGTAGCAGCTACAGCTCTAGCAATCAGACAAAGTGATTCCATAGTATTAGGACACCAATTGACAGTACAGGTTCCACATTCCGTGGAAGTTCTTTTAAACAGAACACAGACTCAGCACTTGACTATAGCACGACTGACCGGTTACGAATTGACGTTATTCCAGCCACACATAGAAATCAGACGCTGCAATACACTGAATCCTGCTACACTTTTACTGTTAACTACAACAGACCCTTTATCACATGACTGTGTAGAAGTCATTAACACTATGACAAAACCCAGACAAGATTTGACAGATATCGCATTACCAGATCCAGACCTGACACTTTATGTGGATGGTTCATGTATGAGAACAAGTACAGGAGAGTTAGTGGCCGCATATGCAGTGACCACTGAAACTGAAGTCATAGAAACACATCGTATTGACACACTGTCTGCTCAAGCAGCAGAGCTCATCGCTCTGACTCAAGCTTGTATTCGAGCCAAGAACAAGAAAGTTAACATATACACAGATTCCCGTTATGCATTCGGAGTTGTACACGACTTCGGAGTCCTTTGGCAAGAGAGAGGTTTTTTAACTTCCCACGGTGCCAAGATACAGCACGGTCCCCTCATTCAAGCTCTGTTAGAAGCAATACATTTGCCTACAGCCATAGCCATCATGAAGTGTAAGGCACATACGAAAGTCACAGATACCATTTCCCAGGGTAACGACTTGGCAGATCGAACAGCCAAACATACAGCTCAGACTCATACTCATACGACTGATATGACAAAGACAGTAGTTCCGACGCATTGCATGACTGTTAGGGATCCCGCACTAGATGTATTAGACATACAGACACATGCTACTCCAGACGAAATCAAGAAATGGACGGAACTAGGAGGGATCCAGACAGAACAGGGATGGATGACGAAGGGAAAAGCCACTTGGTTTCTCCCCGACTCTATGGTTCAAGTTATCATTAACACAGCACATAGTCCTGCACATTTAGGAGAAAAAGCTATGTTGGACAGTATTCAAAACCTTTGGTTCAATAAGCATTTACGAGCAGCAGCAAAACAGAAAGTGCGTACTTGCATGATCTGTTGTCAGTTCAACCCAGGTAAAGGCATTCCCGTAGAGCAAGGTGGATTTCATCCTCCTGATCACCCTTTTGAAGTCCTCCAGATGGATTATATCCAGATGGACCGTTGTCGAGGATTCAAGTATGTCCTCGTAGTTGTATGTGCACTTTCCCGATGGACAAAAGCATATCCAGTCCCAGATTACACTGCCGTGACCACTGCCAAGCAGTTGGTTCGCAAATTTTTTCCCGAGGTTTGGTTTGCCTCGTGTCGTGTATTCAGATAACGGACAGCCATTCTCGTCCGAGCTAATGAAGCAAGTTTCCCTTTTGCTAGGTTACCAATGGAAGTTCCACTGTGTTCGGCATCCCGAAGCAGCTGGTTTAGTAGAGAGACACAATCAGACTCTGAAAACACGTCTTGCCAAGGTCTGTGCAGAAAAAGGAGTAGACTGGATAGTAGCCCTTCCAGTTGCCCTCTTCTATATGCGAATGGTAGCCCATTCTAGGACAGGGCTATCCCCGTATGAGGTGGTTTTTGGCCGGCCACCGAATATGTGGGGGACGCCTCTGCCCCGTAAATTAACCGATGTTGAAAGTAATATGCTGACAGATTACCTTGCTTCCTTGATGTCTGCACTACAATCATGTCGTTCACAGGTCGCAGCAGCCTTTCCAGACAACACCGAGGTGAAGCCACACAAGATCGTCCCTGGTGATTATGTATACGTCCGCAATTTCGACCGGTCAAGCCCTCTGGAGCCCCGCTGGAAAGAACCTAAGATCGTTTTGATGACCACAAGGACTGCAGTGAAACTCGAGGGCAGAAAAAATTGGCTCCACTCGAGCCACGTCAAGAAGTGCTATGGACTTCCGCCAAAAACTAATTCCCAGGACTTTCGCATTCCAGAGACTGATACTAAACTCCCCCTGGTAGAGAAAACTCCGTCCCAGGAGTACAGATTAAAGTTGAGGTCTAGTAAGTCAGACAGTTTAATTGTTTAAGTCCCCCCTGGGTGAAGCGGTTAGACAGGTTCCTGACATGTACAAGCTAGACCCCCATAGTGAGAGAGATAGACAGGAGATCAAGAAACAGAAATATTGCAAGAATCTCCGAAGTAGATGTATTGTTACTTTACTTGTTATGTTTTTTCTGAGTCTTACGATTATATGCCTAAGCTATATGTTACACGTATATTTTCCTATACAAGCACATTCTTCTTTCAATGACACTGCAGACCACACCTTTAGTGATCTGCCCCCGCACGAACTTTCTTACAGACTTGCACTGCGTAACAATTCCTTCATCCGTATGTTACATCATTCACACCAGACCAGCAATGCCACTAATTGCTGGGTATGTGGCTGACTCCCTCCGTACCAGAAAATGACGGGAGCCTTGCCTCTTTTTCCTTACCCGTTTACACATAATGGTTCATGTGGTGCGTGGTTTACATTAATGTCCTCGTTGGACAGTAAGTCCAAAGTTTCCCAAGGTAATTGGATATGGGGAAACCTGAATACAGTTATGAATAAGGCATGTTTCCCTGACAAGGAGGGTCTTCCCCAAAAGACAGGTACCGATCTAGAAAACGAAGTATATGGATTAGGTAATTTTACACTTAACCTCATGATTTTGAATGTCCAGTCAGAAACTAGTTCGAACTCACCTTCAATTACAGTTTTGCCAGTAAAAGGTGACCTATGCGTTAGAAAGAAAGGTTCAGTACATCTAGGACACAGCGATTGTAATACAGTTATTGAATTCAGTGATAATGGCAAGTCTACATTCAAAGCTTCCCGACATTCCTATTTCCTTTGTGGCCATACAGCTTACCTACGTTTACCTCCAGACTGGGATGGTACTTGTTACATTGCATTCCTATTGCCACCTGTTTTTCTAGCCCCACCTGATTACCATAGAAATTCTCATCTCGTTCATGTCAGACCCAAGAGAGAACTCCCGATTGTCGATTACACTGAAACCACATGGGAACAATACACAGATTTTAATAAAGGATTCTTTCCTTATTTAGGAACTGTTTCAAATAGTAAACTGATACGTAAATTGACCAGAACCCTTGAAGTAGTAGTGAACGAAACTACTTTTGCCCTAGGTAACTTGACAGAAGAGCAGTCTGCTATGAGACTTGTCGTTCTTCAAAATCGTCTCGTCCTTGACGTCATCTTGGCCGATAGGGGCGGGGCTTGTAGAGTCATCGGATCCAGTTGTGTTTTCATTCCAAATAATGCACCGTCAGTATACAGAGCCATAACTCGGCTCCACAAGATTGCAAGTCAGATACACCAAAATCCAGGCACCTGGACTTGGTCCGGTTGGCTCTGGAGCGTGTTATCAGCCTGGGGATGGAAAGTCCTATCCTTCCTTGGGATAGTCCTGCTCATAGTATTCAGTTGTTGTCTATGTCTACAATGTGGGCCAGCGATTTGCGGCTTGTGCGCCACATCATGTATTCCCCATCCCCATCCACATTCTCGTGCCCGAATGAAAAAAGATGAGCAAATGATGCTATATGAACAAATAGATGGTCTCATGAAAATAGATATATCCTGAAGGGTCCGTAGGGGACAAGGAGCGAATGAGGTAATTGAAATTTTTATGGTCAAGTATGTCCCCTAACGTGTACCCCAACGTCTCCATGTACGTGCTTAAAGTGCATGTAATTTCCCTCCATGACCAGATATGAAAACGCAAATACATTTGCGTCCAACGTTAACATGTCCTCTTTCAGTTCCACCATGAATGGATCGATAATTCCGTTCCTAACCATGCCATGCCAACGTCTTTACGTGGTACACTTTTACGTTTTTCCTGGCTCTGCTGAGCTAGGCCCTGATTCTGTCTCCGAGCCCTTTCTGCCTCCTGCCTCTGAAAGCTGCACCATGGACACGTATCCCTGACCCCTGCCTTACTTCCTGCCAAGCGAAGCGGTGCCTGGCTCAACCTGGCCTGCCTGCCAAGACAGTATTTTGCCTTCAAGTTATCTGTTCAGCCTCCTCGAAAATACATTCCTGTCTAGTGATTTAGGTAAACATCTCCCCGGCTGCAGAGCAAAGAGCAAGCCGTCCTGTCTCCATGCAAGTAATTTACAGTTCCCGTTGCCATAGTAGGCCCATGGCCCTGCACGTAGACACGTAGACACATATGCACGCACTAGCATTCAGTATAGAATAGCCTCTGCCCGAGAGACCTTTTACACCAGATAATACATCCTCCAAACATAAGATACCAGATATGTTATAGGTCCAGGTCGTTCTGACATCCCAGACTTCTGTCTCCTCTACTAGTGTTAAAGTTCTCCCCAGTTACCACATCTATGTCACGTCATGCTAGCTGCGCGCGCATCCGCACTTTCTGCTGATTCTGCAACTTTCTCTATGCACCCACCCACATGTGACGATTCTTGTGACGTTCCTCTGACATGTATAGTGCACGCCTTCGTGTACGCCTTCTTTCACGCCCCCTGTTACGCACATGTGTTCTTATCTTCTCCTTTTCACCTGTTACGCCTACTGTATTGAATTCAATGATGTTACTTTACTATATATAATGTGTAATGTTAATAAATCGTTGACTGTCCCTTCCCGAACCCTAGTGGTGACAGAACATGATCTCCAACCTCGAGGTTCCTTTTTCATTAAATCCCGTATGACTCAGATACCACGGACTCTGCCTCTCATTTGAATGAGCTGTCTTGTAATGATAATTATACGGAAAAATAGACCAGGTAATTTATTTACCACACCATTCAGGCCCCATGGTTCCTGTGCTGGATCCAGAGCTGATCCGTCAGCAAGACCGAGACCTTCCTTGTTGCCTGCTCCAGTGCTGCCGATGCCCTATGGCAGCCCCATTCCTGACTCCGACATGGAGCGGGATGGGGGTCGTCTGTTGCTGACCGAGTCCATTGCCTTTTACTATTGATAGGCCTAGTTGGGGGAGATGAATGGGATGAGTCTGAGGGCCCTTATGGTTAGCAGCAACCCAACAGTAAAGTACCATGACTATTTCAAATGTTTTATTTTGATATAAGTAGCATGGGCACTATATAACGTTATGTGGTGCCAATTCTATATTCATGGCACCTTCTTGCAAATTTCTGAGTTTTATATGTATATAATTTGTTCTGTTTTTCCCTGTTTCTTTCTCAAGCCATCCTTTGGCTTTGTTCTTTTTTCAAAACATTCATTAAAATTACTATGTATATGACCCTATTCTAGACTGCTATAGAAATTATAATGTTTTCTATTGATAATATTGTGATCAATTCTCTGTTAAGGGACCCTTTGTTCCTTTATAACTAACTTCACACTCGGTCCCTGGGTACCCTTGTTTATTATAACATGGAGTAACAGATATGTCACTTCTGGGATGGTGTGGCCTCTAAGAGAGGTGGATATCAGAGGACCCTGGTCTCTGGCAGAGTCCGAGCTCCCCATCAACCTGTTGGAGCTTCGATTCACTTGGCATTAAACACCTTTCTTCCTTAGATCCAGGGAAGACTGGTGCAGGTGGACAACACAACCATCATGTTGTACTGCAACAAACCATTTGTCAAGTGGCTCTGCGTCTCTAGACATGGCTGGAACACGGGGGCATTTCTCAGGTGGTTCAACACCTGGGGGACTCCGAACGCCAGAGCGGATGAACTCAGCCGAAGATGTGTAGTAGATCACAAATGGCATCTCCATCCGGAGGTGATGCAAAGACTCTTTCAGCAGTGGGGAGAACTTTGGTTAGATCTGTTTACCACCGCCGAGAACTCACAATGTCAGCAGTTTTGCATGCTGGAATTTCCAAGGCGACTCTCACTCTGAGACGTTTTTGTCTCTAGTGGAGCTCCGGCCTCCTGTACGCCTTCCAACCAATACAACTCGTGCTCAGAGTTCGCAAGATATGGGGTGACCGGGCCCACATTATTCTTTTAGCTCCAGATTAGGCATGGAGAGACTGGTACCCAAAACTATTGAGCATGACTATCAGTCCTCCGCTCAGGCTGCCCCTTCAAAAAGATCTTCTGTCACAGCATATGGGAAGGGTTCTGCACCTGAACCTGCGCACCCTTCACCTTCATGAGTGGAGTTTGAGCAGCGTCAGTTGACAGCTACCAACCTAACTCCCAAAGTCTGTAATGTTATTCTAGCATCCAGGTGTCTCTCCACCATTTCGAATTATGCCTGCTGTTGGGATATGTTTGTGACATGGTATGATTCCCACAACATTCCCGCCCTCCAGTGCATCTCTATCCCAGGTTGTTCTATGTGCTCTCTGCTTAGCCCAGTAGGAGTCTGCTCTGGGCACAGTTAAAGGTTATCTTTCAGTCATTTCTGCTTTTTTGCAGTTGTTAGATCAACTTTCATTATATAAGTTACCTGTTGTGGTTAGGGTTTTTAATTGATGGCAGCACATGTTTCCCCCCAGTCGAATAACAACCTGGTTCTCACTTTCATGATGTGTGCACTGTTTGAGCATCTACACAATAGTCCTGCTAGGTTCTTGACCATCAAAACTGTTGTTCTAGTGGCCATGGCATTGGCTAGGAGGGTCAGCAAATTACAGGCACTCTTGGCAAAAACTCCATACACTACCGTCTACCAGGACAAGTTAGTTCTCCGGAGACATGCCTCCTTCCTTCCACAAGTTGTGACTCCCTACCATGTAGAAACTAAGCTGTACCCGGCTGATTAGCTCATAACCAGGGTGAAACTGGTCTGCAGTTGCAAGTCTTCCAGTTTAGGGAGGACCTGGCTTTGTAGTTCGGGCTGATCTGTTGAGATTGGAGCAGGGTCAAGACTGATTTGCATATAGCTGGGTCCAAACTGAGGTGACATGGTGTGCAAAATACGATGGATTGGGATGCAACTCTGGATAATTACTAGTGGCTGAGATTACATCAGTGCTAGGGGTGTGAGGAGCACTCCGTTAAACAAAGTTTCGTCAATCTAATCAACCGGTGCTGCAAATAGTCAGGTGTGTCACGCCTGTTTTTAAAATGCTGGTTATGATGAGATGAAATCTCATCTAGTTGCGCACAGTTCACCTGGTGTTATCCTACACTTTAAATGATTATTCAATATCAAATCTGTATACTGTAATCAATCAGTTATTTAATTTCATAATCTGATTCTCTTCAAATCATCACCATATAATACATTTCATATTCTTAGTACAATATGTGATCAACAGTTTAACACATTATTTTCAACTATACATTATATTCTGTATTAACATTTCATGACAAAAAAGTGAATCATAACATTGCACACATTTCCATTCCTGCCTATTGCATTTCGGCACCAAACAGTGCCTTCATCAGGGGATGATCTGCAAAAAATGAATAGAACGTAACGTGTAAGTGTGTGCTAATAAACATGTGTCATGGGAGTGTGTATTATAGGGTAATTTCATTGCATACCTCTCAATACTGTTTGTGTTTTCAGTCAGCTGTAAGTAAAAAACCGTAACGCCTGTTATTAATGATATTGAACCGAACAATATCAAGGCTATTTATTCACTAACCAAAGTGCTGCTCGCTTACCCGATGTTTCCAGGGACTTGGTTTTCTATAAAAAAGAATTATTGTAACCCAACCGTTAGTTGTGATCATTCATAAATGCCAATAAATTAGACTGCAGTGTAATAAGTGAAAGGTCCTACCTTAACTGGACAGAATATGACGACCTATAAACGTATGGTGAAACTATTAGATGCTAAAGTTGAATTTCAGGCAAATGTTGGTAATGACCAACAGGTTAGAGAAACATACCGTCTCAAGTAGTTGTTTACTCCCTACGAAATAAATAAATAAACGGGTTTGTATACTCAATCGAACTGATATAATCAGGTTCTATCTCGTAACCTAAAATATGCTGTATCTGAAAATACCTGTAGTTATCAACGTCGATATCCGCAACCGAGTGTCCAAAACGTAATCTGCCGGCAAAGTTAGTAAACCAACGCGGTTAACTCGTGTGTGTTTTATCGGAAGTCGTGCCATCCGCCGACACTAAAAACGGACTCAAATCTTAACACGCTGAAAACGCGAACCTAGTAACGCGCCATATTTGAAAGGGTAAAGCTATTACAAGAGTGTGTGTTAAATGATTTATAGGACGCTGCTGAAGCTTTAAATACTGTGCTGTTAAAGCTTTAAATAATATTCCCGATCACAATTCACAAGTGTTTGCTGAATATTTTGGAGAAAATAATAAACTATATTGCGCTATATGTCAAATGCTGCAAGGGGTGTAATGAAATAATGAAAATGTTAATCTTAAAGAGCTGTAGCCAATGATGTTGAGCCAAATATAAAAAGAAGTCCACAATATAGATGAGTATGTGAAAGAATGTAGATGTGACAAAACTAGATGATAACAAACCCCCTTGGCTCCTAAACATAAATGTTAACATGCTTAATACAAAGTTATGTAAACATCATTTTCAAAGAACGTAATGATAGAACGAAAGACTCTGACAATGGTGACATGAACAATACACCTTTCACAGTCATATTGACAATACATAAACATCAAAAAAATCTCACAATCATGTACTGTATTAATAGCAATGGTGTGCATTTGTATGTTATTCTCAGCCCTAAACTGTATTTACATAAGCATAAAAAAAGGTCTCATATTTGTATTGGTAATGGTATGTCTTTGTGTGTTATTCTCTACACTAAACTGTCTATTTCATAAATTCACTTGGCACTCCATACATGGTGGGGTAAATTAATTATTCTAGAATTCACTTGGAACTCCACACATGGTGGGGTAAATTAATTATTCTAGTCGCTGGGGTACTTAAACAGTCAACCCCACTAAATCTAAAGATAACATGATAAATCATATCTATCATTCAACCCTGTGGGCTGCATTGTCTGTAATTGTTTAATCCAGTACAGTTCCCGTTGTAGGAGTTTTTGTCTGTTGTCTATGCCAGATTGAATTGTCACTTTTTCAATAATCAAAAAACGGAGTTGGGAAATCTTGTGATTGGCTTCCTTCCAATGAGTGGCCAGCGGTGATGACAAATGCTGGTTTCGTATTCTGCTTTTATGCTCTGTTAATCTCGTTTTAATCTTCCGCTCAGTTTTGCCAACATACATTTTGCCACAAGGGCATTTGATCCCATATATTACATTCATAGCGTTGCAATCACTAGTGTGTCTCAGTTTTATGGTTTTGCCAGTTGTTGGGTGTGAAAAAGTATTGCCACTGATTATATTATTACAATTTGTGCAGTTCTGGCACCGGACGGTGCCCTTGTGATCCAAATTGTGGTCGTCCTTAGCAGTGCGTTTCAATATTTGCCTGATGTTAGGTCCTCTCGTGTACGCATGCAGCGGTGGTTGTGCATAAATTCCATTGAAGTCTTTCTCCTCTGATAAAAGTTCCCATCTTTGATTAATAATCCTTTTAATTTTCGTAGATACTGTAGTGAACTTTGATACAAATACCAATCTGTCTTTGTTAGTTGTAGGTCTCGGTTGAAACAAAGCTTGTCTGTTCATTTGTGAGACTCTCTCTTTGCTTTGTTCCACTGCATGCACTGGATATCCACGATCTTGGTATCTTTGGACAAACTTTTCGATATTGGCATCACATGTTGTTGTTTGTGAACAGATCCTTTTAACACGAATGAATTGAGAGAGGGGTAAGTTCTACACTAATCGCCTTGGATGAAAACTGGTGTAGTGCAATGCGCTGTTTTGGTCTGTGGATTTAGTGTATAGTTCAGTATTGAAACCCATAGGATGTTTGTGTATCCTCACATCTAGAAAATACATCATGTTGCGGTCAATTTTATATGTAAGTTGAATCCTTGGGTTCACCTGATTGAGATGTTGTATGGTGTCCAATAATGATTCCTCAGTGCCTTGCCAGATAAGAAAAATGTCATCTATAAAACGACAATACATTTTGACTTGTGACCACTTTGTTGTTTCAATCAGATGTTCCGCCTCAAATTGCGCCATGAAGATGTTCGCATATGCAGGGGCCCCCGCAAAACCCATAGAAAATCCAGTCATTTGGGCATAAAAACGTTGATTCCATTCTAAATAGCTGTTGTGTAAACAGAATTTCAACAACTGTAGAAGGAACACTTTATATGTGGGTAGGTCATCCATTTCCAAAAGCGCCCATTCCACTGAGTCTAGCCCAGCGGAGTGTGGTATTGAAGTATACAGGGATACTACATCAATTGGGCAAGGAATCCAACTCTCTTCTATTTCTCCATTGATTTCCGAGATTTTAGCTAAGAAATCACTCGTTTCTCTTATGTAAGATATCCAATTTTGGACGAACTTCTGCAGAAAAAAGTCAAGGAATCTACAGAGGGGATCAAAGATAGACCCACACCCGAGAAAATGGGTCTACAAGGTGGATTGGTTGGATGTTTATGCACCTTTGGGAGCATATATATATTCGGACAGCGTGGATGGTTGGTAAACAAAAAACCTCTGATTTTATCGTCGATCCAATCATGTTCAACAGCTTTTTGCAACAAGTCTTTAAGCATCTGCTGTAGTAATCCTGTAGGGTCCCTATCCAGAAGTTGGTATGTGGTTGTATCAGAAACATGTTCCTTTACTTTTGAGATATAGAAATCCATGTCCATTACTACCATTGCGCCCCCTTTGTCAGCTGGTTGAATCTGTATTGTCCGATTCTTTGCTAAATTGTGTAATGTTTGTTGTTCAGATCTAGTGAGATTGCTACGTTTTATTTTCTTGTAATCCACACTTTGCATGTCCTTTTTCACCATGGTTTCAAATGTATCAAGCATTTTATGTGACACTGGCGGTTGGTATGTACTCTTAGGTTTGAAGCGTATGTTGTATTCATTTTGAGTTGTATCTGTAGGTTGAACAATGTTACTGAAAACGTGTCTTAATCTCAGCGTTCTCATGAACCGGTGAAAAGCTCCTTCTAATTCCATTTTATTTGCTCTGACTGTTGGAACAAAAGATAATCCCTTGTTTAACACTCTTATCTGTTGTTGTGTGAGAGTAGTTGAAGAGATGTTAATGATCAAAGTACTGTCCTCCCGCTCCTTAGAGATTTTCCGGCCATTTCCTCGCCTGGTTTTTCGCTTGCTGTTGTTATTATTGGTTGCCCCGTGGGTTGTAATCCTTGGTTTTGAGTAGGGGACAAAAAAGCCACATTTCCACTATTGGTTGGTTGTTGTGTACTCTCCGTGGATATTGTCGAGGTCTGGTTGGATAGTTGGACTGGTCCCCGAGTGATTGATGTTTCTTTCTCAGGCACTAAGCTCTCCTCCGAGGAATGTGTTGTTGTTTGTACTTTTTTTGGGTGGTATTGTCGACTGGCATAAATCTCCGCCCAGGTGTACACCTCGTTGAGTTTGTAGTCGATGGTGTTACGTTTATATTTCCGTAATTTACTCTAAAACAATCCGGGAACTTGAAGAGGTAAACGCCATACTAAAATCAGAACTTGAGACCAGGATGGAGGTTGATTACTGGCAAATGAGTATAGATGGATTAACTCAGAAACTCAAAAAATATAGCAAAGAACTCCAGGAGGGTAAATTACGCAAATATAAACGTGACACCATCGACTACAAACTCAACGAGGTGTACACCTGGGCGGAGATTTATGCCCGTCGACAATACCACCCAAAAAAAGTACAAACAACAACACATTCCTCGGAGGAGAGCTTAGTGACCGAGAAAGAAACATCAATCACTCTGGGACCAGTCCAACTATCCAACCAGACCTTGACAATATCCACGGAGAGTACACAACAACCAACCACTAGTGGAAATGTGGCTTTTTTGTCCCATACTCAAAACCAAGGATTACAACCCACGGGGCAACCAATAATAACAACAGCAAGCGAAAAACCAGGCGAGGAAATGGCCGGAAAATCTCTAAGGAGCGGGAGGACAGTAGTTTGATCATTAACATCTCTTCAACTACTCTCACACAACAACAGATAAGAGTGTTAAACAAGGGATTATCTTTTGTTCCAACAGTCAGAGCAAATGAAATGGAATTAGAAGGAGCTTTTCACCGGTTCACGAGAACGCTGAGATTAAGACACTTTTTCAGTAACATTGTTCAACCTTCAGATACAACTCAAAATGAATACAACATACGCTTCAAACCTAAGAGTACATACCAACCGCCAGTGTCGCATAAAATGCTTGATACATTTGAAACCATGGTGAAAAAGGACATGCAAAGTGTGGATTACAAGAAAATAAAATTTAGCAATCTCACTAGATCTGAACAACAAACATTAAACAATTTAGCAAAGAATCGGACAATACAGATTCAACCAGCTGACAAAGGGGGCGCAATGGTAGTAATGGACATGGATTTCTATATCTAAAAAGTAGAGGAACATGTTTCTGATACAACCACATACCAACTTCTGGATAGGGACCCTACAGGATTACTACAGCAGATGCTTAAAGACTTGGTGCAAAAAGCTGTTGAACATGATTGGATCGACGATAAAATCAGAGGTTTTTTGTTTACCAACCATCCACGCTGTCCGAATCTATATATGCTCCCAAAGGTGCATAAACATCCAACCAATCCACCTTGTAGACCCATTGTCTCGGGGTGTGGGTCTATCTTTGATCCCCTCTGTAGATTCCTTGACTTTTTTCTGCATAAGTTCGCCCAAAATTGGATATCTTACATAAGAGACACGAGTGATTTCTTAGCTAAAATCTCGGAAATCAATGGAGAAATAGAAGAGAGTTGGATTCTTTGCACAATTGATGTAGTATCCCTGTATACTTCAATACCACACTCCGCTGGGCTAGACTCAGTGGAATGGGCGCTTTTTCAAATGGATGATCTACCCACAGATAAAGTGTTCCTTCTACAGTTGTTGAAATTCTGTTTACACAACAGCTATTTTGAATGGAATCAACGTTTTTATGCCCAAATGACTGGAACTTCTATGGGTTTTGCGGGGGCCCCTGCATATGCGAACATCTTCATGGCGCAATTTGAGGCGGAACATCTGATTGAAACAACAAAGTGGTCACAAGTCAAAATGTATTGTCGTTTTATAGACGACATTTTTCTTATCTGGCAAGGCACTGAGGA
The DNA here is from genome assembly GCF_964263255.1 of Lissotriton vulgaris. Classification (NCBI taxonomy): domain Eukaryota; kingdom Metazoa; phylum Chordata; class Amphibia; order Caudata; family Salamandridae; genus Lissotriton; species Lissotriton vulgaris. The sequence goes on from NC_141685.1 coordinate 1,335,912,080, forward strand.
ATCATTATTGGACACCATACAACATCTCAATCAGGTGAACCCAAGGATTCAACTTACATATAAAATTGACCGCAACATGATGGATTTTCTAGATGTGAGGATACACAAACATCCTATGGGTTTCAATACTGAACTATACACTAAATCCACAGACCGAAACAGTGCATTGCACAACACCAGTTTTCATCCAAGGCGATTAGTGGAGAACTTACCCCTCTCTCAATTCATTCGTGTTAAAAGGATCTGTTCACAAACAACAACATGTGATGCCAATATCGAAAAGTTTGTAGAAAGATACCAAGATCGTGGATATCCAGTGCATGTAGTGGAACAAAGCAAAGAGAGAGTCTCACAAATGAACAGACAAGCTTTGTTTCAACCGAGACCTACAACTAACAACGACAGATTGGTATTTGTATCAAAGTTCACTACAGTATCTGCGAAAATTAAAAGGATTATTAATCAAAGATGGGAACTTTTATCAGAGGAGAAAGACTTCAATGGAATTTATGCACAACCACCGCTGCATGCGTACACGAGAGGACCTAACATCAGGCAAATATTGAAACGCACTGCTAAGGACGACCACAATTTGGATCACAAGGGTACCGTCCGGTGCCAGAACTCCACAAATTGTAATAATATAATCAGTGGCAATACTTTTTCACACCCAACAACTGGCAAAACCATAAAACTGAGACACACTAGTGATTGCAACGCTATGAATGTAATATATGGGATCAAATGCCCTTGTGGCAAAATGTATGTTGGCAAAACTGAGCGGAAGATTAAAACGAGATTAACAGAGCATAAAAGCAGAATACGAAACCAGCATTTGTCATCACCGCTGGCCACTCATTGGAAGGAAGCCAATCACAAGATTTCCCAACTCCGTTTTTTGATTATTGAAAAAGTGACAATTCAATCTGGCATAGACAACAGACAAAAACTCCTACAACGGGAACTGTACTGATTAAACAATTACAGACGATGCAGCCCACAGGGTTGAATGATAGGTATGATTTATCATGTTATCTTTAGATTTAGTGGGGTTGACTGTTTAAGTACCCCAGCGACTAGAATAATTAATTTACCCCACCATGTGTGGAGTTCCAAGTGAATTCTAGAATAATTAATTTACCCCACCATGTATGGAGTGCCAAGTGAATTTATGAAATAGACAGTTTAGTGTAGAGAATAACACACAAAGACATACCATTACCAATACAAATATGAGACCTTTTTTTGATGCTTATGTAAATACAGTTTAGGGCTGAGAATAACATACAAATGCACACCATTGCTATTAACCCCTTCGAGGCTGATGACGAGCTGGGCTCGTCATGGCGTAGCCCGCTCGCACGCTGATGACGAGCCCAGCTTGTCACGCAAAGTGCGATTTGAAAAATCTCAGCGCAGGAGCGGAATTCCGCTAGCGCGCATGAGGTTAATACAGTACATGATTATGTGATCTTTTTTGATGTTTATGTATTGTCAACATGACTGTGAAAGGTGTATTGTTCATGTCACCATTGTCAGAGTCTTTCGTTCTATCATTATGTTCTTTGAAAATGATGTTTACATAACTTTGTATTTAGCATGTTAACATTTATGTTTAGGAGCCAAGAGGGTTTGTTATCATCTAGTTTTGTCACATCTACATTCTTTCACATACTCATCTATATCGTGGACTTCTTTTTATATTTGGCTCAACATCATTGGCTACAGCTCTTTAAGATTAACATTTTCATTATTTCATTACACCCCTGGCAGCATTTGACATATAGCGCAATATAGTTTATTATTTTCTCCAAAATATTCAGCAAACACTCGTGAATTGTGATCGGGAATATTATTTAAAGCTTTAACAGCACAGTATTTAAAGCTTCAGCAGCGTCTTATAAATCATTTAACACACGCTCTTGTAATAGTCAGTCAGTCAGTCAGTCAAAATACTTTTATTCGATTGTTAATAATCATAAAAAGGAAAGTATAGAAACATTACAATTCATCCAATTATGATACATTAAATACAGTACATGAATTATGTCAAAGGGTCAGTTAACCAATAAAACAGGATAATAAATCATGAATAGTTATTGTCGCTACCTAGTTACAATGCTAAATTCAATTTAAAATGGCTTAAAAATTTTAAAAGTTTACAGATTCTATATCATGGTTAATTCAATAAAATAGGAGTTAAAACCTTTTCATTGTTTAAACGGGTCTTGTTTTTGCGTGCGGCTGCGACCAAAAAATTCGCTACATGAAGTGTTATTTTGGGATTAGTCAGCAGTTGCAAATACTGTAATGCTGGCCTTACCTGTGTAAAGCCTGCCTCCCTTAGTATTGGGCGCAAATATTTTTTCCTGATTTGAGCATAATGATCACAAAACACGATAAAATGCAAGGTATCTTGCTCAGAAAAATGATCGCAGTCGCAGGGTGGGGCAGTTTCTGGTTTTCCCCAATGTGTAAAAGATCCGAGGATAAAATGTATAAGGTTAAAACGGAATCTGATTAAAAGGTACCGATGATAAGGTCTAGTTACTAGAATGAGGTAGGGTTCCAACCCTTGGGTGGTCTTGAGTGCAAAGTTCTTTCTAGACAATGTTTTTTTCATTTCCTCATCTTCCCTTTCTAGCAAAAACAGATTTAACAAGGTGCTTTTAACTGTTCTGATATCGCCTATGGTTATGCTATCTTGGTTGTGGAATATGTCTGGGCGCCCTGCTTTTGTGAGCATTAATTTTATGTAGCTAACCCACCGTATTCTAAGTGCTCTCTCTGAGGATAAACAATCTCTAAGAATAGTGTTATTAAGAGAGATCTCCTGGTTTAACCAGGTTTTTAGCCAACAGATGACAGGGGCTAATTTAAGCAAGTCAGTAACATAGCCCATACCTAATTCCGTGTGCACTGTAAATGTGGGGGTGGACTGTGGGACAGAGAGTAGGGATCTAAAGAACTTGTTTTCAACCCTTTGGATGTTATGATGACTTGTGTACCCCCAAATGGCTGACCCATAGGAGGCTAGGGTTAAGCATTTAGCTTTATAAACTTTTAGAATCGCCTCCATGGGGCGGGCCCCTAACTTTTTGGAAAATCCAAGCAGTGCTGTGGCCGCTCTTGCCACAGCAGCGCTTTTTGATTTTTGTTTTTGCGGGCCCCATATTCCTCTCTCGTCGAACACCACCCCTAAGTAAGGAAAAGTCGGAACCCGCTTTACCACCTGGCCTGAGGAAAAAAATGTTGTTGTTTTCTTTTTCCTGCCCGCTTGTCCAACTATCATGACTTGGCTTTTTTGTGAATTAATCTTCAAGTCAAGCGAGGCCATATAATCCCCAAAAGATTGCAGCAAGTGCTTCAGGGCTACTCCCGTGCGGGCCAGGAGGACCGCGTCATCCACGTACAGGAGTACTGGAATGTCCAATCCTCCTGCACGTGGGATGTCTAGGGAAGGGGCGATCAAGGCTGGCTCAATGCCGTTGATGTATAATGTAAAGAGGAGGGGGGCAAGGATACACCCTTGCCTAACCCCCCTCTCGGATTTAAAGAGGCCAGTGCACCTCCCGTCTTTGGTCACCCTGACAGCAGTCTTTAGATCACGGTGGAGATCTGCCATGTAATAAACTAAGGGAGGGTCAATACCCATGTCCAATAGAACTCTCCAAAGCTTTGACCTGTTCACCAGGTCAAAAGCTGAGGAGAGGTCCATGAATGCTAGGTATAACGACTCCTCCCTAATGATGGTGTATTTGTTAATCAATAGCTGAAGATTTAAACATTGATCCTGGGTGCTCCTTTTGGGTCTAAAGCCGTACTGGGCATTGGTCAGGATCCCCTTGTCATCCAACCATGTCGTAAGTCTGGCCAAGAGGACACGACCCAGGATTTTGACACCTGAGTCGATCAACGAAATCGGCCTGTAACAGGCCGGGTCCGTTCTTGGCCCTTTTTTGTAGATTGGGATAATGGTCGATTTAGCCCAGGTCTTGGGGAAATTGTTGTCTAGTGAAGCATTAAAAACGTTACATAAGATTTTTGCCCAGAAATTCGGGGCACATTTAAAAAGATCTGCGGGTACCCCATCTGGCCCTGGGGCTTTGTTTTTTAGGGTATTTTGGATGGCTTTTTCTACCTCGTCGACTCTAAAAGGTGTCAACGATCCTGCTTTACACACTGGTAGATTTAAGTTCAGTGGGGCGAAGGAAGAGTCGCTATATATACTACCAAAATGGGCCATCCACTGATCGTCTGGGATGACGCATTCCACCCCCTTGTCCTCGTTATTAGCAAAATAGGGGTGTTTTATAATAGCCCAAAATTTGGCGCTATCCCTTTGAACCTCGTCTGAGAGCAGTTCGGCCCACGCATCTTCTTTGATCTTGGTTTTGCGGGCCAGGATTGCCTGTTTATATTGTCTCCTGCAAAGTGTGATGAGTGCTTTATCCCTAGGGTCTTCCTTTAGTGCCTTAAGGAGTGCAGTGTGGGTTTTGGTGCAATTTGAATCAAACCACCTACTCCCAGAGTGTCCTCCTGGTTTCCCTGTGACAAGTAGGTCCGAGTTTACTTGTTGGCAAATGGTGTTAAAAGTGTCAACAATTTCTGTAACTGGGCCAGTGTTATCTAAACATATGGCCACCTCGACCTCGACTTTGGACAAGGTGCTTTGTAAAAAGGTCATGGGGTGACCATTGTAATCTACGGGCCTGGTCCTTTGGTTGTAACTCTGTGGCACAGGAAACTCGTGGTTCAAAAAATGTGAACAATCCCCCTGTTGCTAACTCCAGTATAACAGGGTTATGGTCGTTTAAGGCAGATTGTTGTACCCTGTAATTTATGACTTGTGACAACACCGGGGTTGTCATAAAGATGAAATCAATAACGGACCCCTTACGATTACCTTTAAAAGTATTTTCTCTTGGCCCTATAGTGGTACAACCCGATTCATATAGGTTTGTAGAGGCCAAAAGATATTCCAATGCCTCACCCTTTTTTGTGTGTTCAAAGTGCATTAGGGAGGAATGCGGGGGACTCTCAGTATCCTCCCAGATGCATCCCAAGTTACATGGGTGGGTGTTAAAGTCACCCATGAGAATGACCTCGAGGCCATTTTTCACACATGCTGTGTGATTCTCTATGAATTCTTGTAATGAGACTACGTGTGCGTTTAAGATGTGACTGACAGCTGAATTATAAAAATGTATAAGTAAGACAGGAGGGGAATTATTGGACGACAGTTCTACTGCTAAGTAGTTTTTGGAGCCTGTGTTTATTTGTTTTGCTGTGCCCCTAAGACTAAGTGATATAAGTATAGCCAGCCCCCCCTTTGCCCTACCTGCCGTGCTCGGTTCTGCCATAATATGAAAGTGGGAGTATCCCTCCAATAGTACAGTGTTTGCAGTGTCCCAGGTCTCCTGAAAAGCTAAGATGTCAAATTGGTTAACCAGGGACAGCCAATTTTCATCGTGCATTTTGGATCTGCTGCCCGCTATGTTCCAGCTCAGGATTTTGCATCTATCTTTGGGTGCTGTGGGGTCAGTGGGCGTGGCGGTTTCTTTCCCTGTATTGAATAGTCAATCTTGCGCCTCCAGCCCTGACAATGGTGAAAAACGGTTTGTCAGTGGCAACCCCCCCTTAGGAATATAGGCCACGCTCCCCAAGGCTGTCGGTGGTGTTATTTGAGCTGTAGGTTGAGCATGGACTGTATGGGGGCCAGAATTTTCTGGAAGGGCCCTATTTAAATTAGTTTTGTGAAGGCCTCTGGTTTGCCGTGGCCACTGTGCAGGGGCTTGGGGTCTGTGCCTCTGGGCTCTTTGTGGGGGGTAAAAGAAGCCCAGAGGGAAAGGTCTTATTCCTGGTTTTCCAAGGTTTGACCCGTCCCAGAACAAGGTATCTGCTTTGTGAAGCTCGTTAAAATTTACCACCACGCAATCCCCCGCAATGAGCTTTGGACCGTGACCTACCCACCCCACTCTTCTTGCAGTGCTAATGGATGCGAATGTGTCTTGGTCACCACTAGAATAGTGACTACACCATTCTCTCGTTTTAGCCACTAGGTCCCCAGTGGGTTCAGTCACTGTATTTGCTAGTGGGGGGACACCAGTTAGGACTGCGACAAAAGGAGCCGCGTCTGGTGGGAGGTGTAATCTAAAAAGGCTAGGCTTAGGTGGTGTGTTGCTAGTATTTGGCCGTAAGATGTTAGCGCTAGTGATATTAGGGTTAGTAGTGGGTACACTGGTGCCTATCTTAGATTGGGTCTTCCCTCCAACATCAGCAGTTTTGATGGGTGCGTTTGGGCATTTAGTGGTCGCTATTGGTTGTGTAACTGGGATATCTGTTGCATGGGGAACAGCGCAAGAAGCAGGTGGAAGCGGGGGAACCCCTCCTTTTTGTTGGGCAACGTAATGTTTAATGAAATTGTCAATTGTTTCGCACCTTTTCATGAGGCCTGCTACGCAAACATTCAGAGTATCTACAATGTCTTTTGCTATGCCCTCAAGGATAGGTTTGATGCGCGCTGTAAATAGTTCTTCCAGCCTATCTCCCAGTTCCACAATAGTGTTATTTTCTTGGGGCTGTTGCAAATGTTTAATTTTGCGTACACATTTTTTCGCTTTAGGTGGTTCCACTACAGGAGCCGGATTTGAGCCCTCGTCAGGTGGAAGCAACGTGGTGTTTGGTTCAATGTCAATTTGCTTATTCGGGACAGTAGGGAGGCTGCCTTGCGGGATTTCGGGCAATGTCGACAAGTGGGGAGCCGGGGTAGCAGTAGCATTAAGTTTGCCCATTTCAAGAACTTTTTCTGCATTAGCGATTTTTTCGTTGATGGCCCCCACGGCGGATGTTAAGTAAGATATAATTGTGTCCGCCTTCCTTGGGACTTTGGCATTTTTAAGACTGGGCCCATCGTTCACCAGCAGTTTCCGCTTACCCATTTTTTGGTGGTGTTAGGGGGGTGGCCCATCCCGTCCCCTGTCGTCCCCGGACGGCCACAGACGGCCCGCCCTCTGCCCGGGCTCAGCCCGGCGGTGCCCGCTCGCTTCCCGCGACGCGGGAGGTGCTGGTGGTGGTTATGCACCTCCGGCCGGAAGCTGTGTGTGGCAGAAGGCGGCGTCCGGGTCCCGGTGAGCCCAGGAATGCTGGGGATGTAGTCTTTGTGGAGGCTTCCTCCCCACACGGCGGCCGGTAGTGCTCGGCGGCGGCGGAGAGCTTATGGCCCAGGCAGCAACAGCGGTCCCCCTGCAGTGAGGACAGTCAGGTGAGCTTCAGCCCCAAAACAACAGCAGCAGTGGCCCCCGCTCCACCGGAGGTGCTGGTGGTAGTTATGCACCTCCGGCCGGAAGCTGTGTGTGGCAGGAGGCGGCGTCCGGGTCCCGGTGAGCCCAGGAATGCTGGGGGATGTAGTCTTTGTGGAGGCTTCCTCCCCACACGGCGGCCCTTCCTCCCCACACGGCGGCCCTTCCTCCCCACAATAACTTTACACTTTCAAATATGGCGCGTTACCAGGTTCGCGTTTTCAGCGTGTTAAGATTTGAGTCAGTTTTTAGTTTTGGCGGATGGCGCGACTTCCGATAAAACACACACGAGTTAACCGCGGTTGGTTTACTAACTTTGCCGGCAGATTACGTTTTGGACACTTGGTTGCGGATATCGACGTTGATAACTACAGGTATTTTCAGATACAGCATATTTTAGGTTACGAGATAGAACCTGATTATATCAGTTCGATTGAGTATACAAACCTGTTTATTTATTTATTTCGTAGGGAGTAAACAACTACTTGAGAAGGTATGTTTCTCTGACCTGTTGGTCATTACCAACATTTGCCTGAAATTCAACTTTAGCATCTAATAGTTTCACCATACGTTTATAGGTAGTCATATCCTGTCCAGTTAAGGTAGGACCTTTCACTTATTACACTGCAGTCTAATTTATTGGCATTTATGAATGATCACAACTAACGGTTGGGTTACCGTAAAAACCAAGTCCCTGGAAACATCGGGTAAGCGAGCAGCATTTTGGTTAATGATTAAATAGCATTGATATTGTTCGGTTCAATACCATTAATAACAGGCGTTACGGTTTTTTACTTACAGCTGACTGAAAACACAAACAGTATTGAGAGGTATGCAATGAAATTACCCTATAATACACACTCCCATGACACATGTTTATTAGCACACACTTACACGTTACGTTTTATTCATTTTTTGCAGATCAGCCCCTGATGAAGGCACTGTTTGGTGCCGAAATGCATTGGGCAGGAATGGAAATGTGTGAAATGCTATGATTCACTTTTTTGTCATGAAATGTTAATACAGAATATAATGTATAGTTGAAAATAATGTGTCAAACTGTTGATCACATATTGTACTAAGAATATGAAATGTATTATATGGTGATGATTTGAAGAGAATCAGATTATGAAATGAAATAACTGATTGATTACAGTATACAGATTTGAGATTACATCAAGCATTCCATCCATCACTTTTTTGTATAGTTTACTATGTATCTCTTCCATGTTGTGGAAAACATCACCATGCTTACCTTCTTTGCTCCACTTCATCCCTTTAAAGAAGAGGAGAAACTCAACCGTCTGGATTCTTGATCCAAAAAGAGCGTAGTCGTTTTGTCTAGACCGTACAAAAGAGTTTCGGGTGGACGATCAACTCTTTGTTGGGTACATAATAGCTAAGAAGGGGAAGGCTGTGCAGAATAGTGCTCTGCATCAAGATCTGCTACACATTAGCCAAGAAGCAACCCCCTGAGGGTTTGTGTGCTCATTCCACCAGAGCTATGGCTGCGACCACTGCATTAACCTGCGGAGTTCCTGTCCTGGGCATCTGCCAGACTGCAACGTGAACATCCTTGCGCACGTTTACCAAACACATTCTGCCTGGACAGTCAGGTCCGACACGATGGGCACCTCGCCCGTTCGGTTCTGCAGGACTTTTTGATTTAGAATTAGCTTTGCATACCCACCTCCAGGGAAGACATTTCTTTTGTATCTATTCTAAGGTAGAGCATCTGTGGCTAGAAGTCTCTTTCAGATGAATAAGTTACTTCCCTTCATTAACGCCTCATCTGGCAGAGACTCCATCTATAAAGTGAGAGCTAAGAACTGCTAGTATCTTAGACCCAGCAAGTACTGCTTTAGGAATATATCACAATAATAAACTTATTTATGGTTCCAAAATCATATTTTCTTATTTTATCTTTAAATTCTTCAAGCAATCTTTGCTAATAGAGAGACTACTCCTAAATTTCCAAAAACAATATTTTCATTCACAAACATACAATTTGTTGATAACAGATTCTTTTTATCATATATTATGTTTATATCAAATTATGCTCAGCGTTGTGCCCAATGCATTTTGGGGCAAACTCCCTTCCTCAGGGGCTGTATAGAATAACTGTAAAAATAAAACAAATGCAACATTTTGGATTTGCACCCAGCAACAACCGTTGAAAAGCTATTCTTACATATGATTTAAAACTGTGTACTTAATTGCAATTTTTTTAGGTGTTATAGAACACAATGCGGTGCATCCATGTCCAGGAGTATTCTTGAGCTGATGAGTGGATAGACCCAAACCACCTATTACTTCAACCAGAGCAATGTCCATGTCAGCAGTGAAATATAAATCAGTGCCAATCTGGGTGTGCAGTCCAATAAACAAGAGACCGTCAAGTGTAAAACAAATGTGTTTGGAACTCTAAGCAATTCAAAACACTTACAAATAAACATTGCATCAATGCGTTACACTAATTTAGCTGAAAAGAAACTGTAGTGTATCTGTATTATAGCCTAAGTCATCCTGTTGGTAATGTATGTTCAACAAGATTTAACGCATATTAAGTAAACATACCACTTCTAGAAGCGAGAAAACTCCCAACAAAGACTCCCGCTATGTATTTTATTTTTTCAACTAGTAAGTAAACACGTGAGAAAGTGGCTGAGTAAAAGAAAGAAATTAGAGCTTTGACCGTAGAAAATAACCACGTAATACCGCAACGATAGCTCACCTCTTAGCGTATCTGTCAAGACCTCTAGACCCGTCTCGTAAGTGCAAAGTAAGAAACATTCATACACTTGTAAAATATGTCTGGATGGCGTGTCGTGGGTGGAGTTCATCGATCCTAAACATCAAATTAGGATTATTCCTCTACCCTGTGCATCAAAATGTAGCTACCACTTTACTATGTATCCGGTTAGCTGTACAAATACCAAGTGTCCATGAAAGGCTGTCTTCAGTTTAACTTGAACATTTCAAAATGGAGTCCTGTCTCAGACATACAAAGTAAGAAATATTCACACACTCGTATAATGTATCATGTGTGAGCGACGTTCAAAGATCTTGAACATTAAAAAGAAAGCCTATTCCTCTGCCCTATGTCTCAAAACATATACGGCCGCCAGTTTTACTCTGTACCCGTTTCGCGATACGAAAGCAGAAATATCAATGCAAACCATTATAGAATGCTTTCTACAGTTTATTAAAAGTAATTCAAAACGTGGTGCTAAGAGATCAAATCTATGGTAATTTGCCCGGGTGCAAGTAAGACGACATTCTAAAATTGTTTATAAAAAAAGTAAGAATTTTTTTTCACTTGCTCTTAGTAACTCACCCGTGATCGCCACAATGAAAAATGAGAAACAAACCGTAAGATATTCAGTCCCAGAAATAGAAATGGAAACTCAAACGTTAAAGTCAATTGTTCATGTTTAAGTTAAATAGCAAAGGTGTTGCTGATCCTACAAAAAATTGAGCTTGCCTGAATGACCCAATTTCAAACCGAGAGGCATGAAAATACCCAAAGTAGACCGGTGAAAATATCAGATAAAAAAGAAAACAGAATAGAACCCAACAGTATATGAAAATGAATGTGCTCATGAAAGGTGTTCCTCTCCTGTGAATGCCTGGGTGTTGAATACCAAATAATTGATAATCATTGTGGTTACTCAAGTCTCATGTCGATTTTATCATTTAACCCTTATGGGACTAACAAATCAAAACGTTTGATCCAATATGCCTCTTTGCAGCAAAAACTGCGCGTTGTTGTGTCCTGTGTATGTACGTATTGCTTCTATTATTCGAAATCGTAGTTGTGAAATATTGTACCTGTGTTCTAGGCAATATAAAGCTACGTTTGGATTGTTGTTTTCATTCCAAATCATTCTCTTATGTTTGGTTTTTCGAATTTTGATTTTCCTCTCTGTTTTTCCAATGTAAAGCATGCCATATGGGCAATTTATACTGTAAACCACGTTCTGTGAATTACAATCCGTGGAGTGTCGAAGTTTGATGATTCCTCCTGATCTAGGGTGCAAAATAGTGTTTCCCTCTATAACGTTGATGTAGTGAATGCAATTCCGACATTTTTTGGTTCCTGAGTAGTTGAGAGTAATGGTTGTGTTACATGTCGTTAATGATTCTTTAAGATTTTTAGTTCTGGTGTACGCAAAAAGAGGTTTGATGTCAAATAGTCCTCTGAATTTTGGTTCATTCTGTAATAGTTCCCATCTTCGATTAATTATTTTTTTGATGCATAAGGACTTTGTAGAAAACTTGGAAATGAACACAACTCTGTTGGAAGGTTCTTTAGTTTGTTTTATCAACAGGTGTCCCGGCAGTGAATGAACGCGAGGATCGTCGGAAGCGCCGGAGGGACTCGGCGACAGTAAGGAGGCTGGGGTGGTTGACCGCGTGTGTAATCGGGGATGTTGATGTACCGATGAGACTAAATCCGCAGTTTATAATACACGAGTCGGCTCTGGGCACAGAATCGACATTTTAACTACGAGCAGAATATGTTTGAATATGATGCAGAGTGTGCTATGCTGGGTCGGGGTACCCCTCTAATTAGTATTCCCCTACCGCTTGCATATGGATGTATCACCCCGAAACTCCGGAAGTGGGGGGTGGACCGAGGGGGTCAGGTTATCGGGAGTTCTCCGGATAACAGGGGACTGGTGACATCACAGGATATTAATTTGCATCTGCACAATCTGATGGTCACTTTGTCTCCATGTATACATAGGTGGCTGGTATTATTTCCGGTCACATGGTGGGACACGTGGATGCCTGACACGGTGCCCCTACGAGTGGTGCTGGTATGTGCTAACGTAGCACCCTCAAGGTAAAACTACCTTAATTGTGTGTCATTACTATGCTGCTTCAGTGATGCCCCAACTGCAGGGGCTTGAATGGCGCTCTGAGCGTCTCTCCTTTTTATATTTTTTACACAGGTCCATAATTGCATGAAAAGACTGAGAATAGCCTACCCCTCATTGCCCTGATGAAATCGCTAAAATATGGAGCGATGAAACATGTCGGCTTGAGAACATAAAGTGTTATAGTATATATTTAACCATTTTTAAGAAGTGGGGTTTTGCTGCATCAGAATAAAACGGTAAAGCAAGCAAAACCCTACCACACATTTATAATTTTTCTGTGTGTTTGGTTAGGGGTCTTTACATCTTTTCTCTGTACACTATAAGTGTGTGTCAGTGGTGATACGTTTGTCACTATTTGTGTTTTTCACATCACTATTCTCACGTCCGCACTATTATCTTCTCTTAGTGCACTTTTGTCTTTTCACATAGAGAGAGTGGCCAATGATGAGAAGTGGGTATACCGGTAATCATTAACCGGGAACCCCCTCGGGTGGTTCTACCGTGAGGTACTCTCTCTATCCTTCACACTTTTTTGTGGGTGAAGTATATGTGGCCCTGTGTGATTTTAGAACCTATGCACATCCTGACCAAAGGATTTATGTTATTTGACAAATCCCTGGGGACACTAATGATAAGGGGTCCCTATTTCGTTGGTCTTTCATGTGGATGTGTACATATGTAGGTGAGGCTCCAATTGTTTGAATATTATTAACAGGTGTCGACAATCAATTTTCATGACTTTGACTTCAGTATCATCAAGTAATTAAGCAGGATAGTGTCTTTCAAGATTGATTAGGCTTTCTTGTATCATATTCCAGCATGTTTCCGTATCAGAGGTGATTCTCCGAATTCTGAGAAATTGAGAAAACTAAGTTTTGAATTAAATCCAGGGGATGAAAACTGTGGTAAAACAAATAATTATTTCAATCTGTAGGTTTCATGTAAACACTGGTGCTTAAACCCATCACAGTTTTTGGGATCCAGACATCCAAGAAGGAAATTTCAGTGTGATTAATGGTACTAGTGAATTGAATTCTTGAGTCAATCTGATTTATTGATGCAATGCTTCTGGTGTACCTTTCCAGATTAGGAAGATATTGTCTATGTAGCGACAGTACATGATCACATTTTGTTGTCATGTCGAAATCTCCACAATGTGGTCACATTCAAATTTGGCCATGAATGTGTTGGCATACTGTGGAGCTGTAGCAAATCTCATTGAAGTTCGTCTGAGCTGAAGGTAAAATTTCTCCTTCCATGAAAAATAGCTATGGTAGAGACAAAAGTGTAAGAGTTCCAATAGGAACACTTTGTGCGCTTTGATGGATTGTTGTCTCAGTAGTGCCCATTCAGCTGCCTCTATCCCCTCAAGATGGGGGATCTTGAGAAACTGTGTAGTGTCCTAGATGTATGAACTCCACGTCTGAACAAATGGTTGTAAGAATGTGTATAGGTATTTACCCAGGGGTTCGAACAGTTAACTACATCCCGTAACGTTGGGCGGAAGGGTGGGTCTGTAATGTTCTTGTGTATCTTGGGCAACATGTATATCTGTGGTCTTCTGCGATATGGCAGGGTTCGAAATTATTTAGGAGAAGAACTGATCCATCCTGAGTCTTCCGCCGTTTGAAGAATGATGGCAAAGACTTGTGTCCCTTCAAGCATAGGATCTTTGTCGAATTCTGTGTATGTTGAGGAATCATTCACATGTTCTTCAACTTTAGATGTGTAAAATGTAGTATCCATGACCACCAAAGCTACTCCCTTATCTGCTGATTGGAATGTTAACTCATCATTAGTTGTAAAGCATTTTAGTATATTCCTCTCTCTTCTTAATAAATTCATTTTTTTGTTCGATTTATAATTAAGATCTTGCAAATCCTTTTTTAAAAAAAAAATGTTTTTATTGAATTAAACATGGAAGGCGAGAAAGCATACAGTTTCAGCATCATAAAACGTATACAGTGCATATACAGGCAAGCTCAACTAGTGTATCACTTACAGGGCAGTAGAAAATCAACTAGAGTGGGCACAACAAGACGACTTCATACATGCACGTAGTAACAACCCTCAGTCCGAGGTGACCTCATCCTCGTCTATTCGCGGGGGCTCGCATATAGCACCCCTGAACTTATTCCATGCACCCCATATTTGCCCCCATTTCCCAGGGCAACCACGATGGACAAAAACTGCTTTCTCCGCGACCATTGCGTCATCCATATCCCTGTACCAGTCCCTTAGCGTAGGTAGCGTATCAGAGCCCCACAGCCTAGCAATATTAGGTTTCGCCATCATCATACCCAGCATGGCCCAGTCCTGTTGGCGATGAGTTAGGTTGTTAGCTTCCCATACATTTAACAAACAGCGTCTAGGATCAGGCAGAAGGGAAATAGCTAGAGCCTGAGAAATGGTACGCATCACAGCAGTCCAGTACATTGCCACCCGACCACAGTCCCATATAGTATGAAGGAATGTCCCCTACTCTCCGCATCCACGCAGACAATACATGTGTGACGCCTTCCCTATCTTGTGTAAAATCATTCTGGTGTAGTACGTGCGGTGTAGTATTTTAAGTTGGACTAATTTGAGCCTAGAGGGGACAGCTGTTTCCCGAGGGGAGAAAAGGGCCTACTGCCACTCGGAGTCATCAAATTCGCCAATGTCTTGTGACCAAGCCAACCTCAGCTTGGACGTCATGTCAGGAAGGTTGTTAACCAATTTTCGATATGTAAAGGATGTTGCTTTATCTGTCATATGTTCCGTCAATACCCTATCTTCAAGTGGGGTGGATTCCTGTAAGTCCGTACCCACCGGAATGGCTGTCTGCAGCGCATGTCGAATTTGGATATATCTGAACCGTTCCACTTGCGCCATATCATAATTCGTTTGTAAGAAGGAGAAGCCCACCACCTTACCCTTCTTTCAAAGGTCTCCCACCACTGAAATACCTATGTTGTCCCACGCCTGTAACCCTTTCTGTTGCGAAGGGTACCTAACCTGCATGAGTCCCATAATGGTGTCATTTGCGTGATGAGATCAGAACATTGAAGGTGCCTGTGTGCTTTGTACCAGAGTTGCACCGAGTGGCGTGTAGGGCCTAGTAAGTCCGACGGCGTACGACGCTGTAGAGGTTACCCATCAGTCCCCTAGCCTCCAAGCACTGCCTATCTGCTAAGTACGCAGGTTCAGTCTGCGGGGCATGTAAGCAGTAATTAATTTGTTTAAGGTGGGCTGCCCAGTAGTACAATTCGATATTTGGGAGCGCAATGCCTCCGTCATACCAGTCCTTTACCAACTTATTTTGTGCAATGTGTGCTGGTTTGTCATGCCATAATAAGCAAGAGACCGTTGCGGCGATCGCTGTGAACTAAGAAGCCTGGACCGTAAACGGCGTATTTTCCAAAAGATACAGGAAGCGTGGGAGTGACATCATTTTGTATAGGGCCGCTTTGCCCAGAAGTGTGAGGGGGAGGGCCACACCTTCACATCTCGTTTGAACCGGTCCAATGGGGGCCTCAGATTCAATGTATAGCATTCATCTGGGTTCGTTGTAACATATATACCCAAGTATTTGAACGCTGACACAGTAGGTCGTAAAGGGCAGCTCGCGGGAAGCATAGGCGAGAGGCCGGCAAGAACAAAGAGGATAGATTTGGACCAATTAATCCTGTAACCCGACACTCTTCCAAATTTTTCACAAACATTCAGCAATTCTAGAATGGATTTTTGGGGGGAAGTGAGATAAAGAGGTATATCATATGCATATAGTGATATGCGATCTTCCCACCCATCAGACCACCGGAGTCCTTTGATAGAGGGTTCCCATCGGATCCAAATCGCTAACCGCTCTAGAATCAGCGCAAATAGTAAGGGAGATAAAGGACATCCCTGCCTTGTTACGCGGCCAAGCAGGAAATCCCTTGAGATGTGTCCATTGGCTGCCACGTGGGCCAGGGGTTTGGCATAGAGCAGACGAACCCACGCACAGAACTTAGGGACGAAGCCCATGTGTTGGAGCACTGCGAGCAAGTATGGCCATTCTACTGTATCGAATGCCATAGTGGCGTCCAGGTAGAGGAGGACGGCAGGCTCCTGTATATACTTCCGGTGAGCCATAACCGCTTGTAGGCGGCGTAGGTTGAGCTCTGTACTGCGATGGGGCATAAAGCCAGACTGATCTGGATGTACTAAGGTGGCAAGATGGGGGGGTCAATCGCAACTCCAGTAATTTAGCGAGAATCTTTGGTTCTGCGTTTATTAAGGAGATTGGGCGATAGGAAGCGCAAGTCGTCGCAGGCTTGCCTGGTTTATGGATCGGAACAATCGTGGCGAGGTGTTGATCTCTAGGCAGTTCCCCAGCTTCTAGACTATCAGAGAACATATTCAGGAGGAAGGGGGCCGTCGTTTGCACAATTCCACCGGAAGCCCGTTAGGACCCAATGCCTTGCCAGACGCGAGCGAGTAAGTCGCCTCTTGAATTTCATCAGAGGTGATGTCCGCCTCCAGCAGTAGTACCGCTTCTGGGGAAAGGCGAGGGATCATCAGATCCTTGATATAATCGTATGCTTCCTCCACCGTGTAGGACGCCTGGGGAGCATAAGTGTTTTCAAAATGATCAGCCAGGAGGCCAACTACAGCGTCAGGATCTGAGGTCATAGACCCCGTGGGGGACGTCAGCTGTGCAATTACTCTACCCATTTTTTTCTTTCTTGTCCAGCCAGGCTAACATCTTCCCTGCTTTATCCCCTAGCTCGTAAACTCTTTGGCGGGTCGTCTGGAGTGCGTTTTTCGCCATTTCCCTCTGGTATGTTACATATGCGGTTTGTTTAAGGCGAACCTCCTGGGCAGCCCCCGGCGAAGGGTGAGTTTCTTGCTCTGTTATTGCAGTGGCAAGGTCTTCCTCAAGGGCATTTAGCTCCATCCGCTTTGCTAGTTTATGGCCGGTGATAGAGGGCATCGCCTGCCCGTGCAGGACTACTTTATAGGCCTCCCAAAGAGTGCTGTGGGAGGCCACGGAGCCAGTATTTTCTTGAAAAAATTGCTTGGTGGATTTGGTGAGATCCTTCACAAGGGGGGCAACCTGTAGATAACCAGCATGAACAGGAAACATGCGTCGCCTATGCGTTCGGTGGAGTGTATACTTTAGTAGCAGAGGGGAGTGATCGGAAATACCCCTGGGGCGAATATCCGTCTCTGCTATGCCCTGTAGGCAGGGCCGGACTGGGAACAGAAAGCAGCCCTGGCAAATTTTTCCATACCAGCCCCTGTCCGGCCCGTAGCGAGCATGCACAGTTAGCGAGCCTGACTCCTACTAGGGGGGTTTGGGTTCTCCCCCGAAGAAAACTTTGGGAAACGACAGACCAAAATGGTGAATTTTACAGCACATTTTTCATTACATATTCAATTCTATCAACTTTCAAAGCACAGTAAATAGCAGATGATGACCTTAAAGAGCACCAGGTGTCCCACCAAGTCATATGTACCCATAGACCTTCTTTCAGAGAGCACCAAAAATAGACACAAGTAGTGAATCAGAGAGAACAAAGTAAAAGTGAGACCAGTCGCTACACATGGTGTGAAGCGAGCATGCGCAGTGAGCAACCACTACTAGGGGGAGTTTGGGGGGTTGTCCCCCCAAGAAAATTTGAGACAGAAAGGCCAAAAAAAGCCATTTTCAACACATTTTTTCATTACATATTAGATTGTATTAACTTTTAAAGCATAGTAAATGATTACCGTATGGAGCACCAGGATACCCAGTCATAAATCACAGACATTCCTACAGAGAACACAAAAAAATGAAATGTCGAGCACAAAACATGAATTTACATATAGTCAGTTTATTCTTCATATGAAATAGTATTCCGTCATTTAAAAATGCACTTAACTTCAAACAATTGTGCAAAGGTTCATAGTAAAAAGTGTACAAGACAATGTGTACTTCAACCCTTGTGGTACCAACACTTTTGCAAAGAGCTGCTACTCTTTAGTGCGACCGGAAGTAACACTTCTAAAGAGGACTGATTTATTTTCTTGGTGCAGCACATCACTGCCAGGGTGTAATAACTGTGATAGGTCAGTGACTGCACTTCTGAGGTGAATGCAGCAATATGGGACAGTGAGCACCCACTTTATTTATTTTAAACATTTGCTAACCCGTTTGCAGCAATGCTGTGTGTGGGCTGAGGCATCTTTTTTTTGCTTTTTATACAGAATGACTGATCTTTGTAGCGGTCTGGTGCAACTGCAAGATTTGGGTGTCCTTTGGGGTGAGTTGTTCTGCCATAAGGGTGCACTCACTGAATAGTTCTTGAAAAGGGGAGTGTCTGAATTTCTCGGTTCATTGAGGAAAAAAAGGCCCATAATAATAATAATTTAAAAAAAGTAACAGAAGACCAGTTAGGTTTCCCCTGAGTGAGGCAATGTACATGTTGCTAATTAGTTTTACTGTGTATGTATTCTCTAATGAGTTCTGGAAAAGGCCCGAGTGATGCTTTAGCCAAAATATAGCGAAGGCTCTCCGCCTCCTCCTGCCACCTGCTCACCACATGCCCTTCAGGTCCTCCTGGATTCCAAATTCATGCATGTAGCATGTATCGACCACTGAGAGGTGGTGATGGCTCATGGCTGGCTAAGTTACATGGAGGATCGGGGTCTGGGTTAGCCGCTCCCCGAGTCCTCAATCAGAGCCTGCCTGGCCTAGAGCTTGAGGCCAGCCACCACCTCGCTCCACCCCTGCTCACAACAAACAAAACCACTACGCTGCGGAACCGTGCTGGGGCCTAGCCCTGCTGCCCCTTGCCCCTTTAGGACTCTTTTGTTCCCTTTTGCTTTTAATTCATTTCTCTGGCCCGGTCGTGACACCCCCCATACAGTGCCACCCGCGCCCACCACCCAGTGGTCGAAGTGGGGGGAAAAAAGTAGGGGAACTGTAGGCGGAGAATCAGAGGGTGGGAATAACCAGTGGATTGGGTTAGTGGGTGGAGTCAGAGGTGTGGCAGAAAGAGCAAAATATCCCACTTTTTGGTACTTGTTTCCCATTTCACTAACCGGTTACAGCATATTACCTTATTTAATTTAACCAATGGATACACATGTTTATTTAAGGTTTAATATTAGTTATTGACATTAAAATACCTTCACGAAGTGGAATACGTTTCCAATCATAGAATGTCCCAAATATTCTTAAAAGTGGAATCGCAAGCCTTTTGTCTCCCAGCTATGGAGTTTCTGTCATCAGCACATCTCCTCCCTTTTCCACAAGAGCAGTTCAAACATGAATGGCAAAATATCCTAGTTTGCAAATGTTTTCCACATAATTATGGATCTGTCATATTTTCCACATAATACATCATCTGCTGCATAATTGGACGATTTTAACTAATACATTGTTTATACCTCAAACGTATCAAAAGTTACTAAGAACTGTGACTTGTGCTGCTATGAAGTTTAGGGCCCCATGAAAAGATTGATTGGTCACCTTTCTAACTGCTGCAGTTGTATGTTGCACTGGTACTAATAAGTGAAAATCTTTGCAGAGGCTGTTAGCATGTGTAGAAATGTTAAAATAATGAAGTATCAGAAAGTGTACAGCACCACTTATACCCATGTAGGGTGTCAGAGCACTTTACATCACACATATTACACAGAGACAATCAATCATACGTGTGTAAATGACTATATAGGAAATGTTACATAAGAAAAAGGACTATCAGGAGGAGCTACGCGAGCGTCCGAGATGGCCGCGTGAGCGTAGAGCTCCCGGGACCCTCGCCACTCTTCGCAACTTATCCTGACGCTATCCTGAATTTTCAGAAGGGCTACTGAAGATGAACCTCAGCTGATCTCTTTGCTCTTTAAAAATGTTGATTTGGACTTTGGGAACCGAAGTTACGTTGATCCGAACTTTTGAGGCCCACCTTGCGGTAAGCCGGGGACTTGGCAAGTTGGCACGCCGGGACGAAGTTGAACAACAACGGCTGAGGGGTCTTCCCCCAGTAGCCCTGCATCAACTTTTGGTTTCACTTTTGAGTCCTGGCATTGTCTGACTGCGTGACAGTTCCGTTCTGTCGGAGATCCGTCCAGGCTCTGTTCTATCAGAGTGTGCCTTCTCTCCTCTACGCAGTTGTGTCGAACTGTATCTTTACCTCGGCCACACAAGCCTGCTTCTGTAGACTTTTGGTGACTTGCCCGCAGGCGGCCATTTTCACCAGGTCTCACGGGCCCCTCCGGGGCGTATCTTCCAGTATGGCAGCTAGGGCCGACATTGAGAAACGGAAAACTAAGGCGCCCATTCGCGGGGGATCGGTCCAAACCAATAACAGGGATCGGTATACTCAATCTAAAGGATCCCCTGGTGGCGCCAGCCGTACCCCGGAGGACGCCAAGGAAGATTCAACCGTGCCTACTGATCCGTCTCTACAAGACGTCATGAGCGCCATTGCTAACATGAAGGAGACCATCGGCCAGCAGTATGAGGCTCTAGCTCATAAAATCGACACGGTTGCTATCGATGTCACCTTGATCAGAGCCAATTTGTCTAAAACTAACGAGAAGGTGAAATCGTTGGATTTGAAGACTTCTGGCCTTATGGCCGATGTGTCGGAACTTCAAACCGAAATTGGCATCTGAAATCAACTAACGATCTCATGTCTCATCGACTGGAGGATTTCGAGAATAGGGCAAGGCGCAACAACATCCGCGTCATAGGTGTACCGGAAAACCCCGAGAATCATTCGATGGACATCCTGGTGGAGGACCTTGTCCTGAACCATCTTGCCCCTACAGGACTGAGCAAGTTCTTTACAGTGGAGCGTGCCCATCGCGTTCCGGGTGGAAAGCCAAAACCGGGCGCCCCTCCGAGGCCTATCATTGCCAAGCTCTTTCACTTCAGAGACCGGGATGCTATCCTGCAGGCTTCGAGGGTGAGCTGCCCGGTAAAATTCGAAAACTCTACAGTCAACTTTTACCCAGATTTCACTCAGCTCGTCCAGAGGTAAAGGATGGGTTTTCAGGGTGTGAAGCGACGACTCCGTGACATGTGCCTGAAATACGCGATGCTGTTTCCTACCGGACTTCGTGTGGAGTACGAGGACCAGACATCTATCTTTGACCGACCAGAGAATGTGAGTGACTGGCTGGATTCTCTGCCTGCCCGGAACGACCGAACTGAGCACCCTGGTGGTGCCGAGGGTGGTGAGCCAGAGCAGAAATGATGACTCGGCCCCTGATTTCCGAACACTTGACTTTGTGCAGCTGGGTTCTATAATTTCCTTATTGTCGTATTTTATTGTTGTGTGCCCGAGGGTGGCGGGGTGGTGGGTCTCTTTCCTCCTCCAGGGTCTTTTTGTAGATTGGGTAACGGTAGGGCGACAGGCACACTGCAAGTTGGGGTGGCTTTCTAGTCTAATGCAGGGGTGCAGGGAGGGGGGAGTTGTAACGGGAGTCGGTTGGGGGGTGGGGGGGGGGTGTTTGTGAGTTTGTTTTTCTTCTTCAAGGCAACGTACTGTTTTTCTCCATGATTCGAAAGTTGTGCTCTTCGTGGGGTGAGTTCTGCATCACTTGTTGAGATGGGGGTAGTGGGTTGAGGTTAATATCTTGGAATGTTAATGGGTTGGGTGATAGGATAAAACGGGGAGTGGTGCTGCAATTCTTGCGTCGCCTGTCCCCCGATGTGGTTCTTTTACAGGAGACACATCTGGTGGGAAACATGTGCCATGCCATGAATAGGTGGGGTTATCGCCTTGTCGCACACTCTGGGTTCACCACTGGCTCTAGGGGGGTGGGCATTCTTGTTTGGTCCTCTCTCCCCCTGGAGATAGACGATGTAATCCTCGACGACAGAGGACGCTACGCCGCCCTCACTGGCAGATGGGAGTGTAGGACTATTTCGTTGCTCACTGTATATGTTCCTCCGGGTCTCCAGACCTCCACTTTTTCAGATATTGGGCGAGTGGTGCTGGGACTCCCTGATGGTATTCTGGTTATGGGCGGGGATTTTAATTCTGTTGTTTCTGGTACCGTAGACCGTCACCCCCCCAGGGATCTTCCTAAGTCCCAGTCATGGCTTGGTGGATTTTTGGACACTTTTGGTTTGGTAGACTGCTGGAGGTTGATGCATCCAACGCAGAGTCAGTACACCTTTCACTCTGGGGCCCATGGAAGTCTCTCCAGACTCGACTTCTCATGCCTGCTGCCCAGTCCCCTTCTGTTAGAGAGATTAGACACCTTGCCCGGGGCATTTCAGACCATTCCCCATTGTGGCTTTGTATGGATACTGGAGTGAGTAGTGCGGGGCGAGTCGCTCCCATAAACCCCTGGTACTTGCGTAATCCCAAGACCCGTGCCGGTTTGATAAAGTCCCTAGATCAATACTTCCTTGAAAACGAGGGGTCTGTGTCCTCATCTGTGTCACTATGGGAAGCCTTCAAGACTGTCATTCGTGGGCATGCCTTATCCTTGATTTCTGAAGCCAAGAAAACCAAGAATCAAGAGGTTGTGCGTCTGGAGGCCGAAATAGTCGAACTGGAGAATGACTTAGAATTAGGTGTTACCCATGATAGACTCCTTGCCCTTGGTCTGAAGCAGCAGGACTATAAGTCCTGCTGCTTCAGACCAAGACCACGGATGCTGCCAAACAATGCACAGGGAGCAACAGTGCAGATTGTACGATGTCGGGGACAAGGCGGGTAAATTGATTGCGTGGCTTGATAAGAAAGAAAGGGCGAATCGTGTGGTCCCCGTGATTCAGAATTTGAATGAAGAGTGTGTGACTGACCCGAGTGAGATTGTGGAGTGTTTTGCGGACTATTTTTGTACTGTGTATTCCACGGTGTCTGATAGAGATGAGGAAGACTCCCATTTGTTGCTACGCGATATTGCGCTGCCATGCCTATCGGAGGTGGATCGAGACCTAATGGATGCTCCATTGTCTGCGGATGAGATTGCGATCGCTATTCGTTCCGTTCGCTCCGGCAAGGACATGGGCCCGAACGGTCTCCCCATCAAATTATACAAATTGCACCCCGATAAAGTTGCACCATATCTCCGAGATATGTTCCTGGAGTCACGAGACCTTGGCACCCTCCCTTGTGATCAGCGTTTAGCTACATTTGTGGTAATTCCTAAGGAGGGCAAGCCTCGGGATCGCTGCTCCTCGTACAGGCCCATCTCCCTGTTGAACGCTGAACCTAAAGTCCTAGCTAAAGTTCTGGCCAATCGGTTGATTTCGGTGATTGCTGACCTGATCCATCCGGACCAATCTGGTTTTATTCCACATCGTAACACCGCACTCAACTTGCGGCGTTTGCATGGTGTCCTCGCGAGGGCGGGGTCTCTTCAGGAGCCGGCCATCTTGGCTTCCTTGGACGCCACGATGGCCTTTGATACTATCGAATGGCTGGCCTTATCTCTGGGCCGCCCTCGCGATATTTGGTTTCGGTTCGGAGTTTATCGGGTAGGTGAAACTTCTATACAAGGAACCGCTGGCTCAGGTGGTTGTTAACGGCCGAGTATCCAATTCCTTCAATCTTGGGAGGGGTACGAGACAGGAGTGCCCGCTGTCTCCCTTGCTTTTTGCGCTTGCCTTAGAGCCCCTCGCAGCTTGGCTCCGCTGGGAGCCTTCGATAAAGGGTATTCAGTGGACTCCCGATTTTGAAGACCGGATCTTGCTTTATGCTGATGATATCCTCTTATACCTCACCTCCCCCCGAAAATCGCTTAACGTCTTGTTCGATGTTCTCACCTCGTTTAGCAAGAATTCAGGTCTAGTTATCGATTCGATTAGAAAAATCTTTATTTCGATCACATGATCATAAAAGATATACATTACATCATATAAAAAAAGTTTTAAAAACGCATTAAACAACAATGGTGATCAAGGTTTGTTAAAAGAAATAAGGAAAATAGATGTGCCAATAGTTCAAATCTGTCCCGAGTCTCCAAGTCTCTTTATACAACGGGTTCGGGCGTACCACATTGCAGTTAAAAATTTGGATAGTGCAAAAACTGTAGTAGGAGCTAGATCTGTCTTTAAAATTCTGTAAGCAGGTGAAAAAGTTCTGAACCCCAAATTCCTGAGCAGGGGGACTAGCCAATATTTCCTGCTCCTCTCATAAGCCCGGCAAAAGAAGACCACATGGACATCGTTGTCCTTTGGATGGGCACATGCCGGGCAAGTTTCTAAGGAGGAGCGACAAGCCCATGATGCTGTAAATGATGCCAGAGGAAGTGTTCCATATCTCCATTGAAGGAATAGTTTTCTGGTTAATGCCGGAGTCATGGCATCTAGGACACTTTCTAGTTGATAGGAATCTTTAATTTTTATGAACTGGTTGGACAATGATCCATCTCTGGTGCCTTTGGCAACTCTGGAGAGCATGTGTTTGTAGTAAGCTCTCGCGAGTACCTTTTTAGGGATCTTACTGCTAGTGTTTACTGGGTCCATCCATAGTTCAGGGAGACCAATTGCCTCTAAAGTTGTCTTGATGTAAATCAGCCAAGGTGTTCTTGTGGCGTTGGGTAACTGTAAAAATTCCTGCAACTCAGCTCTATAATTTGAAAGGTCTGGACTGCTCCATAGACGCCGCCAAAATGCTAAAGGTTTGAGCCCCAGCTCCTCCGTTATGGGCCGAAGGCCCATATCCAGCCTGAGAGGGAGTAATGGAGTACTCTGTGGAAGAGCAACAATCTGTCTCAGGAACCTGTCTCAATAGTTAGTAATTTAGATGATGGAATATGGCCCCACAACTCGCCCCCGTATGTAACACCCCCCCGGGCCTGTGCTTTGTAAATATGAATAATAGGGGTAAGTGGCCGGTAGGGAGATTTGTTCACTAGTCGCATAGTGCCACCCACCAACTGTGCCAGTTTGATGTTTACTTTTGACTGGTGGGCCGACCAAGTTAGATTTTCATTGAGAGTAATCCCCAAATATTCAATTGTGTGCACCCGTTCCAGTTGAACTGTTCCTAGCTTGGGCGGTGGGCGGTTGAGGGGCTTGGGATTGAGAATCATATATTTAGTTTTCTGTGGGTTGATTTCGAGTCCCCGCTCTGAGCAGAACTGCATAAACCCGTCCAAGACCCGTTGTATGCCCATTGGGGATTTAGACAGCAGCAGGGTGTCATCAGCAAACATAATTGCGGGCACCCTGCTGCCAGTCAGTTTTGGGGCATCAGTGTTGGAAATCCTGGTCAGGTGGGCAATTACCCCGTTCACAAAGAGGCAGAACAGGATCGGTGCGAGCACGCAGCCCTGTCTTACCCCTCTGCGAACGGGGAACCTTTCGGTTAGATTGCCACCTCTGCCGCACCTAACGCGGGCATAGTTGTTATGATGTAATCTCATCAGGATTGCCAAGATGTCTCCCGGGACATTCAACTCCTCCATGACTTTCCACAGTTTTAGTCTAGGTACCAAATCAAAGGCGGCACGCAGGTCTACAAAGACAGTATTCAAGGTACCGCCCTCAATTAGTGCTGTCCTCCAATACAAAAGGTTCAGCCTAAAGATTTGGTCTATTGTGGAGACCCCCTGTCTGAATCCCGCCTGATAGGGAGTCAGGATACCCATCTCCTCTATCCAATTCTGTAGCCGGTCCAGAATCAGTCTTCCGAAAAGCTTTTGGGATATATCAATAAGACTGATTGGACGATAGTTGGCTGGGAGCAGTGGGGAACCCTTTTAAAAATTGGAACCACTTCGGCTCCCAGCTAAGTATCCGGCACCTCCATTCCCCCCAGGACAGCGTTAAATATCAACGTAAGGTATGGGGCCCATATCCCTGATTCCTGCTTAAATAGATCCCCGGGTACCCCATCAAGACCAGGGGCTTTCCCTGCAGACAGCCCAGCTATAGCCACCCTCACCTCTTTTTCAGTGAAAGGATCTCCTATTGGACCTGGCCCTATCGTAATGTTTGTTACATTCGGCGGCCCCTCTTCCATTGAATACAGTGACTGAAAGTGACTCTGCCATAGGCTAGGAGCTATGTTAGGCTCTATTGCTGAGGATAGGTCCTCTGTTCCATTGGCCACTATTCGCCAGAATTTACACGAGTCTTTAGTGGCAAGTGATCTTGAGAGATTTTCCCAGTATTGTTGATCCCACTCAGCCTTTGCATTCCCCAAGAGCTTCCTATAAGACCTTCTCCTGGATTGAATTTCATCCCTGCTTTTGCGCCCCTTAAATGCAAGTAGTAATTCAGTTTTTGATTCACTGCAGGTGGCATTATACCAGGTGCTTTTAGTTGTGGGTCCTTTTTTGCCCCTGCTTTTGAAAATAGATCCAGCTCCAGAGTGCTGATTAGTTCTGCATGGGTCTGGGCCAGCTTTTCCCTATTTGCCCCTTCTCCAACATTCATCCCTATCTGAAAAGCCCTCTCTAGAAGCTGGATAATTCTTGCATATAATTTAGGTAACTTATCACCACTAGTAGCCAATTTCTCCCACCTAACTTTCCTCCGATTGTTTTCTAGGAGAAGACCTGACTTATCTTAGTTTGGACCAAGCACTATATCTTCGTTCCCCGGTAAGGCATAAGAGAGTTCCAGGGCGCTGTGGTCACTATCCCTTCTCTCAATAACTTTAAAATCAACCATTTGTGGCCACATTGATAGTTTGACAAGGATATAGTCCAGTCTCGATTCGCTACCAGGTTTATTATAAGTGCAGATACTTGGCGTGTCTGATTTGGAACGCCCATTACATGACCTTAGACCTTGATTTAAGGTAAGGGCAGTTATCTGCAAGGCGAGGGGGGACCAGGCTTTGGGAGGGGGCGCCACCGTCGCCGGGACAAGCCAACATGAATCTTCCTCGAGGGAGGGGCCATCACGTAGGCCTGGTAGTGGTTCATACTGAGAATTTAGATCACCCCCCACCAGGCCGTGGAGTTCCCATGGGATGCCATCTAGGAACGCAGAGAGTTCATCTATAGTGTTGGATTCTCTTGACATGGGTACCGGTCTTGAATATACATTTACAACGACCAGTTTCGTGGAATTTGGCCACTCTAATAAGACGGATAGAATATCTTCGGAATCTGTCTCCAGACAGCTAGCCTGGCAGCCTAAGTCTGATGCTACCCAAGTTGCCAGTCCCCCAGATGGCCTGCCCCTTCCCCCCCACTTAGCGGGTTTGGAGAATACTGCGTATCCCTGGAATGGGAGTTCCTCTCGCGCCCAAGTCTCCTGAAAGAGTAATATATTTTTTGAATTGATAAAAGAAACCCACTCAGGACAATCAATTTTACTGGCCAACCCAGCAACATTCCATGAGATCAGAGTCATGGGATGTGATTTGATAGTAGATGGACCTTTAACGGTAGTGTTCACACCGCTAGTCTCCAAGGTGGCCATCTGAGGAGGGGGCGTGTGCCTCTGAGCCAATCTTATATTGGTGTGAATCTCGGTTGCGTCCACTAAAATAGGCTCCAGAACTAGGGTCGGTGTTAATTCATTTTGTACCCTTGTGTGTGGTGTTTGTTCTGGGGGTATGCTGTTCCCTATCCTGAGGGATGCAGAAAGTTTACTCCCCTGATTCTCAGAGCATCAATCTACCATTTCCAAACTGCTGTATCTATTGTGGGTGGGAAAGTGGGCTGGGTAGTGCATTCTGTGGGGCCCTGGAATTCCTATCAATTAGACTAAATCCTGTGTCTATGTGATTTTGGGTGGTCTTCCCCCCCCTTGCCGCGTAGATTTCCCATCCAGGTTTCGCAGACGGGATTCAAATATTTGGGGATCTTTATATCATTGGACCCTGTTGCTCGCTATGAGCGCAATTTGCTCCCCCCTCTCCAGAGGTTGAAGCTTGACGTGGTTCGTTGGCGTAGATTGCCATTGTCGCCGCTCGGTCATACCGTGCTCTTTAAAATGATGTCCCTGCCACGTTTTCTGTACGCACTTCAGAACTCACTCGACATCATCCCGGCAAGTTACTTCCGGGAGGTGGAAAGCTTGCAAAGGCGGCTTATCTGGGACGGACGTGCAAGAATCGCTCTCGCTAAGCTAACCCTCCCCTGGTATGACGGGGCATGGCGCTCCCAGATATCAGGCGGTACTATTGGGCCTCCCAGTTGAGCGCAATTAATCATGTAACGTATGCACCCAGCTCAAACCCGGCATTTGAGATGGCCAAGTATCAGTTGCCGGGTGGGAATTACAACAGGGCGCTCCATTCTAAAGTAGCAGGGAGGAATCTAACAGGACCCACTAAGATTGCTGTGCGAGTCCGGTGTGATGCAAATGCTGCCCTGGGTTGGAAAGATCGATTGACACGGTCGACTCCTTTGTACGCGTCGGAGAGATTGGGATGCCTCTGGACAACAAAAGGTTTTGAGAAATGGGATATGATTGGTATTAGCAGAGTGGGTGACCTTTGGATTAAGGGTGCTGTTAAGACTTTTGAGACATTACAGAATGAATATGAGCTGAGTGAAAGGGAGTTTTTTAGATATGCACAGGTTCGTCATGTCTTGACCTCGGTCTTCGCCTCCGATGCCACTATTCCTGAGTCCTCCCCGCTGGAAGACTGTGTACTCTATGGTCATCTGGCTGATAGTACGATTTCACTAACATATAAAAAGTTGATCAACAATCGGGCAGATCTCCTCGTTCTTCTCAAGGAGGCCTGGACTGGGGACGGGCTGGAACTGGATGATGAAGAATGGCAGTCTGCACTATCTTCTCCTAAGGAGGTGGCCATTCCCGCCCGTCTCCGTCTCGTCCACCTTAAGATCCTTCATTGTGTGTATGTCACCGGTCCTCGGCTGGTCTCCATGGGTTTTTCTGCGGATGGGTTATGTAAGCATGGCTGTGGGTTGAGTGCTACTTTCCTCCATATCATCTGGGAATGCCAGGAGGTGGCCGCGTTTTGGAATCGAGTGCATGCTGTGATGGAGTGTGTCATCGGGGTTGCTCTGCTGCCTGAGGCCCGGAGATGTCTGTTGACTGTGTGGGAGCCGAATGATTACAACGTCGCCCAGACTCGGTGGGCAGCCCTTGGGATCATGATCGCAAAGAGAGACATTGCGCAGTTGTGGGGTTCCCGGCGGCCGCCCACCGTGTCAGTATGGAAGGGGAATATGGATTGGTGTATGTTCAGAGAAAAGACTGTGTATTTGGCTAGGGGCAAGCCTGGGGCGTGGACTACAATCTGGAGCCAGTGGAACGCCTATCGAGGGAACATATGTACACCCCCGTTCGAGGATAATTCAGACACCTCCTTCTCCCCCTGATCCGAAATGCCATGTTTAGTCTACTCTTGTTCCCAATTTCTGACTTCCCCACTGACCCCCCTCTGACCTCCTCCACCGCTTACTAATTTGTTCATCTTGCAATTGAGGGTCCCCCCCGTACGAGCACAACTTCATATACAATGTCTTAGGACTTGAGACTTGTTTGTTTCTTTTCTTTGTTCTTCTTTTATAAAAAAACAAAATACTATTATATACTGGTTTCATCCTGTGTTGCTACGAATCCTATCCTGTACTGCTGCCGGACCTCTAGGATGTCGGCGACGGAACTGTGGTAAACGCTGATTGCTTCTACTTTTCTAGCGGCCGGCCCCTGTGGTTGTAGGCCCGTGAGTGTAACCATATTTAAATGCAAAATAAAGTTTAAAAAAAAAAAGAAAAAAGAAAAAGGACTACAAGGTGTAGGAGTCACATGGCAACCAGACTGGTAAACTGCATAGCTTAATAGTGATTGGTCTGGAGAAACACAAACTCCGAATTTAAAACGTAATACCATGGTTGGGGTTTCTCTTTAATAATCAGAATTGATTTCTACCCAAGTGAACCCTTTTTTGTAACATTAGGACAGAGTTCTTCAATCTGTGGAGCTGCAGGGGCCTAAGAAGGGGTGAAAACCACCAAAGCCTCATTAACAGGCAAAAGGTCTTTAAAATATCTGTGAAGTGCTCGGGTGCGCCTGTGTGTGGGCCCGGGAAGCTGTCTCAGCCCAGGCTGACACACACGGGGGTGGGGGCTGAAGCCCTCTGAGTCCATGGGGGTTGCGTGCCTGTCAGCAGGTAAGAGAGCTTTTGTAACATTGCTGGGGCCATTTGGTGCTGCCCAGTTTCCGGGGCGGGGGGAGGGTAGGCTGGGTTGGAGGGGAGGGAGGGAAATCGATGGGGCATGAAGTGCCCATGCTGTTGCAATTTCACCCGAGCTAACCAGGTTATTTCCTACAGCTGAAATGCTTTCGCTGCAGTGGGAGGCAAGGAGCCCCCTTTGCTAAAACTGAAAGTGACGATTTCATAGCAGAGGAGACTCCTTGCCTCTGCAGATGAAATGAATGTCTGTTACTTGCTTTCAGTTTTAGCAGAGAAGGCTTCCTGCCTCCCACTGCAGCATTTCAGGTCTGGGTTAGTTTTCTCAGAAAGGTGACAATGTTGCTTTTTAAATTACTCCGGCAGGAGCGCAATGATCACAGTGCTAAAAGGGTTTTAAGTTGCCAAAAGACAAATCCCAGTTAGGTGTTTAAACAGCCTGCAAATTGCTTCTCTTTACTCTAAATATGGGTTATAAATAAAGAAGTATGTATTCATTTATGATGTGATTTTTCTGTCTTTGTTCCCTTTTATTATCAGTCATATCATTTAGGCAGCCCTAAAACACAATTTAAAGTGCTTTCTATTTATATTTGTTGTTCAGAGTATGCACAGATAAGTGCTGAAAATAGAGCTTTAGGTGACTGCTTATTTTTGTACCACCTGGGACATCAAAATAATAAGCTGGCGACCCTTATCATAAAACTGGAAGTTTGTTGCAAGATCAGCCCAGTATTTATTTCCTCCACCCTCGATACCTGGTTAATGCTATAATAGCAATAGCAATAGTTTAACATATCTGAAACCCTGCGCTGCCGTCAATAGCATGCTGAGTTACTGCAAGTGTCTGGGAATGCACCCTGTATTCAGGCAACTTGCTCCTCATTCTCGCCCTTCACTTTCATGCTCACCCTGCCCTCACAGCGATCACAATTCCCTCACACTGACCCCCATGCACTCACACCATTCAAGCTGCACTCAGTGATCACTCTGCTCTCACAATGCATTTACGCAGTTTTCCCTGCAGCCACACAAGCACACTACC
The DNA here is from genome assembly GCF_964263255.1 of Lissotriton vulgaris. NCBI lineage: Eukaryota > Metazoa > Chordata > Amphibia > Caudata > Salamandridae > Lissotriton > Lissotriton vulgaris. The sequence goes on from NC_141685.1 coordinate 1,335,943,365, forward strand.
CACCCTGCACTCATGTGACCCATCACTAACCATGCATTCATTAGTCCCACTCTGCACTAACAAGCACACCCAAATTCATATGGTCACCTCAATCACCCTGCAGTCACTCCACTTACCCTACTCTCACACTGTCACATACCTCACTGTGCACTCACATGAGCACTCCTGCCACCCTCACAGCACAGAGGGTTAATGTGCCTGCTACAAAGAAGGAGTACCATGCAGATCAAAGAACTGAGGGGCTTTTGTTCAAGGAAGTTGCGGAGTGAGGCGTTGGCAGTCATGGGTTAAGGCCTCTCTCACTTAGCAGTGTAGCGCCAACGCAGACAACATTGCACCATAGTGCAAGGGTGTCTGCGTGCAGGGGAAAGATTGTTTATGTACAGGAGGGAGACCTTCCTGTACATAAACAGTCTTTAACCCCTTCGCTGCTCCGGCGGCTATTCCGCCGCAGCGCTAAGGGGGTGGGGCACCCACGTGGCGGCTCCATACTAGTGACGGAACCGCTCCGTCACGGCTCGCGGGCGAGCTGTGCTTGTGACGGAACGGTTCCGTCACGAACCCGCCCGCCCATCAAAGCGTCAGCGCAGGCGCGAAATCAGTGCCGCGCAGGCGCGGTGAGCGGGCCGTGACGGAACCGTTCCGTCACAAGCACATCTCACCCGTGGCTTGTGACGGAGCGGTTCCGTCACAAGCATGGGAGGGGTTAAATGCCATTTGTCAGACTTCCATGTGTGCTGCTTAATGCAGCACACACAGAAATCACAAAATTGATTTTTTTTTTAAGATTACAAATACAAGGCATTTTGCTTTTTCCATGTGTGCTGCACAAGGCAGCACATATGGATGAAGTAAAAATGAGGAGAAATAATGCATTTCTCCTAGTTTCTCCAGCTTAAGACCAGGTTTTCCCTGTTCTTAATTTTAACGCTGCCTCCCTTTCACGCTGCCCTTGTAAATATGGCGCAGCATCAAAATCAGTGCCTGTTGCAGTGGAATGCCCACAACAACACCCACTGCCCACCCTTTAACGCTACGCATAGCATGAAAGGGAGCCTTATTTACAAGGCAGCATTAAGCCAAGTTAAGTGGCTTAACTCTGCCTTGTAAATATGGCAATGCCCCTATCGCAACCACAACGTCGTAAAAAGTGACGGTGTGGTTTCTTTAGGGGCTTGTACATATATAAAAAAAATTAGATGTTTGCCAGAAAGGTGCTACAGAGAGATGAGGTGCATTGTTGGGGAGTGGTAGTGAGGGAATTCATGAAGAAGGAGGAAACACTCTTATTGATTTGAACATTATTTGTCCAATATGGCCCAGTATATGTGGGTGGCGGTCGATTATGTAGTGTACCAGATTCCAGAAATTTCTGTAAGGTTATGAGGGGGGGGCTGACATTTAAAATAATTTAGCTGGGGGGGGGCTCAACCTTCAAAAGTTTGAAGACCTCTGCATTAGGATAATCAAAGACTGGGGAAAAACCATAACACTCTAATTTATACCTTGCAGTTTGCATGCAGCTCTTACATGACAGTTAATGGCTCACTGTTTTATGCTAGGATTTTAATTTATTAACTGCAAGTAAGAATAGGGCCTCTCTGGTAAAAGCAGGAACCCACTGACCTATTTACATTATGCAAAAACAACAATTGATGAACAGAATGTAGAACAATGTCATGCATTCACCCCAGTACAGAGATCTGGGCCTAAATTCATTATTTATTTGCTCACCATGCCATTCCAGTTTGAACCCAGCCATATGCAAATCAGTCTTGACCCTGTGCCCAATGGGAACAGTCCAGCCTGAACTGCCAGGCCAGGACCTCCCTGAACTGGAAACAAGCATCCTAGGACCAGTTTCATTTGTTTATTTAATTTTCCCTCTGCATCATTCCTCGAAATTCCCCCTTACCCGGCCCCTCTGCCCCACTGCTGTTACCTGCATTGACGGTGACTGGTCAGCACCTGGTGCGGTCGCACTGCCCTAGAGCCACCCTGCTCAAGGGTCCTATGACCTCAGTGACAGAGTCACTGTCACTCTATGGTGTGCTGCTTCATAGGCCTGCCTGCAAGACTGAAGGTGAACTTCAGACTGAATTGTGGCGGACATGCCTTCGAGGTTAACCCACCGCTAGGGTCCACATGCTGGTGCTAAGACACCAGGGCTTCTAAGGTCTTGTGGGGCCTTCTAAGGTCTAGAATGGAAATGTGTTCCCTCAGGAGAGTGGTCTGGTGGACTGGTCATGAAGGCTGAACCTGGTTCTCCGGTTCAAAATTCAGCAGCTCTGACCATAGTGCCCCCCCCCACCATACTGCCCCACTGAGAGAAACTTGCACTGCACTGACCCGCTATAAACACCTGGATGTGACTCAATTCAAATCACGCACTAGACAAGAGCAATCTGCTGCCTAAAAAGAATTTAACAACATTCTAGAAAAAGCAAACACTCATAGGGAATATAAGATTAAGGAAAGTATGTGAAATGTAAGCAGGAAACAACTTGATTACCTTTTTCTTTTACACTCATTATTCAAAAAATTAGTGAGTGCTTTTGCCTGAAAAGTTAAGGCCATGACTACAGGGCGTAGAAGGTACCAGTTTCAATGCCCATTGCTTATATCCTTACAAAACATAAGCATTATGGTTTAAAAAGACCACATTTGTAAACACAAAGACGCTGTACATATTTTGTTTTCCAATTCACTCATCAAGCAGGTATTTCAGTAACTCCAGAAATAGTGCACTTTCCCACCCAGGGTAAACAATGTTGAGAAATGAGAAAACAAAAGTAGCGCTTTACTGGCATACACTGTAAAGTGGAGCTAATAGGTTTAGGTGTGAATAAATCAATCTGGCCACATTACAACCACCATGTCTTGCTTTACTTTGTTAGTTAGTTAGTTATTTTTCATATTCTGAATGTTTTATTATTCTCCACCCCGAGGCTGCACACTAAGAAATTGAGTACCTGAAGAATGCTTGGAGCTACGGACGGAGACATCAGCTGGGCATAACATGCTTCGAACTCCTTGCCTACCTCCTGGCAATGGTATTGGCTGGGCGTATAAGGTTGCGCCAGATCGATGCCTTTGCCTTTTTCCTCCGGGTCCTGGTGAAAGGGCTGCACCTGACTGAGCACTACCAGCAAACCAATACTCTTGCCTGGATGGACACCTTCAAATTGGGCGCCATGTCTATTTGCTGTTTGGTAAGTTTTGCCGCAGCTGTTGCCACCCGGAAGCCCACAGGACAGCGGAGGGGCCGTCCACAAAGGTTTCTCTCTGGTGATTCCTTGACCCCATTTCAAAATACTGGTCCAGTGGATTCCTCTTAACAATTGCAGTTTCTGCTGACTCCTCCTAGTATGCTCCAGACGATGAACCAGAACGTTTACCGCACCTCACGACGATCCTCCCCTTCCTCTCTTCGTGGACGCCTGAATAGGGCGCTTCCCTTGGCACCATCCCATCTCTGGCCAGAGCAGATTCAGGTTACCTGTTCAGTGGGAGTTGACCTTCATCCCAAATCTTGCAGTCTAGGGAGTCCCCTGGATCTGATTATTTCTCGCTCCTGCCCGGCAGCTGCCCCTCATCTCCTATTCCCTCGCCATCTCCTTCCATTGCAGGATCAGTCACTTCCAGCTCTGGTTCCTTTCTCTTCTGTCGCCCCCTGCTCAGTCCAGCATGCGGAGGAAGAGGTGTAGCGCCGTGGCTAGAGCGACTGACTCCGGAATTTGGGGATCACGGTTCGATCCCCGGCACCGGCTGCAGATTAGCCCAGCACCATGTGACTCTGGGCAATAGCTTACCTAATCTTCCCGACGGCCCCCAGCACATAGAGAACCTTACGGGTGATTGTGCGCTTTACAAATGTCGATTATTATATTATTAGCATGCCTCAACCTGAAGGGGCAGAAATGACGTTTGTTTCCTTCCTTCCCATTACGAAGCCCCACAGACTCCGACTGGCTCGGAGGAGACTCTCCTCCCCGACAGCAGCGGATTTTCATCTGAGCTCCTCTCCTTCCCTATTCAGCATGGTGGGCATGTAAAAACATTTGTCAATGGGCAGAGCGTGTACAGTGAGATATCCAGAAGAAAAGAAGACCGGTCTTCTCATTCGTCCAACTGCCAGGTGGACACCATGACCAGGGGATACCTTGAAGAGTCTGGAGGTTGGCGAGGATTTTTTGGGAACACCTTTATTCGTGTGATGCTTGCAGTGAGCCTGGCTGTAAAAAATACCACATTCACGTCTGCCTACCTCTACCAGGCCCTTCGCTGAGGGACTCCAGCCAGCTGGCCTTCTCGGACTATCTGCCATACCTTGCTATCCTGCAGCATATACACGCACAGCCTCAGGTCTGGCCTGAAGCCACATCACCTCTAGGACCTGCTGCTGTGTGAAGGGAACGCTGCTGTTTGCAGGGTGTTAAAAAAACATTAGAAGAGAGTCACTGGGGCACCGTTTTCTTGAACTTTGCAGATTTGGCAATGTGCAACTTACTGGACCTCTCATTGCTCCCTTTCATGTGTCTCTTCGGTAGAGATAGGGTAAGGAAAAGTGAAATAAATCTTTTAGCTGGGTATCTAAAAAAGAAAAAAAAGAGAAGTTTCCAGCAAACGTGTTTTTCTTTTTTGGATCCATTTCATAGGGAAAGAAATAAACGAAAGGAGGAAACAGAAGGTAATGCTTGGTTGTTCTTACTGTAATGACTGTCTCTGACTCACACAGAGGTCGGTTCCAAACGGCCAAATCTGCCCCAGCAACAGAACCAGCTCCCTGTCACAAAACCAGCCCCCACCTCCTCCAGCCTACCCGGGGGATTGCCCGTGTCCGGACTTACCAGTCCGGCCCAGACGCTGGTGTAAGTAGTTCAAGCACGCCCTGGTTGGGGTCGGCAGATGTTGAGGTCTCTGGTGGGGCTCAGGGCTGCAGAACTATATAATGCACTAAGAATTCTTACAGCCTGATTCATGAAGCCAAATTGCGCCCGCAATAGCTGCGAAAATGCTATCGCGGGCGCAATTCCCATAATCGGAATTCACCATGAAATTTGCGAATTCGCAAACACAGATGTGCGAAATCGCAATAATATTCGCAGAATGCCGGCAGGAGACCATTTGCGAATCGGAAATAGCGAGAAATCACGGATTCTGCGAAAAAAAAATGCGAAATCGCACATTACTCGCAATTGGTATTCATGAAAAATCGCAAATAGCGAAAAAGCCCAAAATCGCATTTTGCGAGGCGCAATTTAAGGACAACCCAAAGCAGGTGGTAACCATCAAACCCATATAAAAAAAAATTTGAAAAACCGTTGGCCAATCAGTAACTGGTGCAGGCCTGACCAAACACACTTAAGGGGAAGCAGCATCAGCAGAAGGAGTCTCACAATGCCAGGAATGTACATGGTGGTCAGGCGGCGAAGGCTACAGCGAGCAGCAAGGAGGAGACGCAGAATACAGGTCAGGATATTCCGCCAGCGGGTCACCCTGCTGGGCCAGACCAGAGAGCAAATATACGCAAAGTACCGGCTGACTGGGGCTATGATCATCAAGCTAATACAGGACCTTGACCCCCTGATGCAGCACCCAACAAGGCGGACCAATGCCGTCCCAACACATGTCCAGGTATTGTGTAGCCTGCACCTCCTGGCCTCTGGGAGCTTCCAGGGGATAGTTGCGGTAGCTGGGGGGATATCCCAGCCCACCATGTCCCGCTGCCTACGTAGTTTCCTTGACGCAATGCTGACACAGCTACACCACCACATCAAATTTCCCACCAGCCAATAGGAATTGGATGAGACCAAGCTACAATTCTACAATGTTGCCCGTTTCCCACACGTGATAGGATGCATTGACTGTACCCACGTCCACATTTGCCCACCTGCTGCAACGGAGTACATGTACCGCAATCGAAAGTCCTACCACTCCTTCAACATCCAGATGGTCTGCAATGCAAAGATATACATCACCGACATAGTGGCACAGTACCCGGGGAGTACACATGACTCATTCATATTCCGGCACAGCGGCCTCCACACACGACTGGTCAGGGGAGACTTCGAGGAAGGACACCTACTTGGTAAGTACACTTTGCCCACAATGTCACATTGCGAATAACTAGCTGCGCTGCACAGGCACTCACCCTCTGCTCCTCTCATTCAGGTGACAGTGGGTACGCCCTGCGTGAATACCTCCTCACCCCATACCTCAACCCTGCTACACCACTGCAACGGCGTTACAACGTATCACACATACGCACAAGGAATTGCATAGAGAGAACTTTTGGCCTACTGAAGAGCAGATTCCGCATACTTCACAAGACAGGTGGGGCCATGTACTACAGTCCTGAAGTGTGCTGCCGCATTGTGGCTGTGTGTGCTATCCTACACAACATTGCTACCAAGCGCCGGATACCTGTCGACATCTCTGTCAGTGAATCGGAAGGGGACGACCGGCCACCTGCACATGCGCGCCATGCACGCGGGGAGAACCCAGCTGAATGCCACAGACATCGCAACCACATCACACTGAACAGTTTCTAGTGCACCCTCTACCCTCACCCCACAAATCTCAAATGCATGCAAAATGTAATAATGACACAAAGCCAATGTGTGATGCTAAATTAAATATTATTGTTTCATTCACAATAATGGTACCAGTATAAATCTTGTCATTGCTAACAGTATTTCAGCATACTGCTGTGTGAAAGGACAGGGCAGACTTATACTCAGCCTGTGCCTGTACAAGTCCTATGAAGTCATGTGCGCCTCCTGCGCGTACCACCCAAGCGCCTCTGCGGCTCATCCTTATCCAAGGCACGTGTTCCTGCATTGGGCCTGGTGCCGCGTCTGAGTGCCCCTACGTGTGAGGCAGAGTGGCTGCTCACACTCGATGTCCCCTCACTGGCATCATCACCCCCAACAGTGGCAGGTAGTGCAGGGTGAAGTGCTGTCACGGCAGTGGTCAGGTGCTCAAGGACCCTGGCCACATCCTCGCAGCACTGGATGAGCTGCTGCTGCTGAGCAAGGGACCGGCGCGATAACTGTGAAGTGGCATTGCCTATTACATAATTGGACCTGGTGTAGGCCGTCAGCCGGGTCAATAGCTGACGGTGGCGGCGGCAGGCTGCGTTGCGCTGCGATGTCATTTCAGCAGTGTTGGCCTCCATGGCTGCAGTCATGCGGGCCATTCCCTCCCCCACACCTGCCATGGCTGCCGTCATGCAGTTCATCCGGTCCCCCACTCCGGCCACATTGCGGCCAATGTTGTACAGCTGTAGCTGTATGGCACCTTGCCGGCGTGCCTGCAGCTGATGTATACGCAGCATGCGTCGTTCCACGCTCATTCTCGCCAGCCGCTGTCCATTCCCCCTCCTGGTGATAGCTGCATTGGTCTACAGGCGAGACCTGCCACGCCTGCTCTGCTGGCCTGACACAGTGGGTGGCCGCAGTGTTGCCGCTGTCGCGGGCCCTGATGTTGAGGCACCAGCTGCTGGTGGTGTCACGGTAGGTGTTGCTGGTGCGGCAGGGGCTGGAGGCACACTGGTAGTGGGCCTGGCTGCGGCAGTAGTTGCTGCGGCAGAGGCTGGGGGCACACTAGTTGTGGGCCTGGCTGCAGGAGTAGTTGCAGCGGCAGAGGCTGGAGGCACACTGGTAGTGGGCCTGGCTGCGGCAGTAGTTGCTGCGCCAGACGCAGGAGGCACACTGGTGGTGGACTTGGCTGCAGGAGTGGTTGCTGCGGCAGGGGCTGGAGGCTGTGTATGTGGCGGCACCTCCTCCTCATCTTGTGCTTCCTCATCTATTTGCAGCCTCTCGCTGTCGCTGCTGTCTGCGCCACCTGTGAGGGGAAGTGGACGTTCATTAGTTGCATGTATCTGTCACACGTGCAGTTGCTACATGCATGCTGGGTGATATTCCCTGACTGCCTATGGCTTTGCGGACTTTGGAACCTGTCTGGCTGCATTGTGGTACTTCTACATTGTGGCCACACTACATGTCCCACAATGCTTTAGGGCATTACCTGATTTGCAACGATGGCATGACTATGGGACATTATGGGAGACTACATGGTCATGGCCATTCATAGGGGACAGGGTCGCAGTCGCATGCCACTTACCTTGGATGTCTTGGGTGGGGCGGGATGAGTCCAGACGAGTCACTCCGATGCACGCCTCAGTCTCCAGCGTGTCTTCTACTTGATCCTCCAAGGGGGTGTTTGGAGGGACTGTAGGTCCTTCCCCTCCAGTGCCCAGGGACTCTCCAAGCCTCTCAGCGACCTTCTCTTTGGCACGACCTCGGAGGTCGTACCAGCGTTTCTTTAGTTCGTCCAGTGACCTATCGGCCACACCCACTGAGTTCACCATGGACGCTATACCCTGCGAGATCCTGCGTTTTTCCTGCTCGGGCACCCTCCTAGAGTCCTTCCCAAACAGTTTGGAGTGGTTGGCCACCACCCCTTCTATTAAGTGCTCCAGCTCCTGCTCGGAGAACTTTAACTTTCTCTTCCGCCCTGTGGTGTTGCTGGGCCCAGGAGCTGCATCCTCAGACATTGCTGCAGTGTAGTATCACAGTTGAAATCCAAGCAGAATTGCAGGAGCTCTCCCAGTTGCTGACTCGAGGTCTGCCTCACTGTGGTGAATGGGGGTGGGAACTGGCTGCTTCCTGGTTGTGATGTCATCACTGTGCTCGAAATGCGACTTCCCGTTTTGCCGAGCTCGCGATTTTGCGATCTCGCTTTTTGCGATCTCGCAATTAGCGATATCGCTATTTGCGATATCGAAATTCCGACACGGATGTAGTCGGAAATTGCGATTTTTCTGCGATTATCGATAATCGCAAACGGCTTTTGCGGCCACGTGCGAATCGCTTTTTTTTAATCGCAAAATATCATGAATTCCGTTCTGCGATTTCTCAATTGCGATTCGCAGTTAAATCGCTAATTGAGAATCGCTGGTTCCGGTTTTCATGAATCAGGCTGCCTGTTTGATTTAAAAGTTTGCCCCCATGTAGTTTCATTTAAGGTTCTTCCTTCTGTAGTTCCTTTAGGCTCTGGTTTCTTGTAGGTCTTGTTTCCATAATGTCCCCTCTCACCCAGTTCCCACATGCAGGTTCTTCTTTGTCGAATCATCGCCAAAGTGTTGTAATCAAATGAAGAAGGAGACATATTTCCACGTTTAAATACAGTAGTAGGTTTATTAAGATGTTACCATGAAGAGCCCCACCAGGAGCAGCCTTCCTGCTGCTCAGCCCATTCTACAACTGCCTCTCACTCATCCAACATTCCAAAGCATCACCACACTCCAACATTCCACACACCAGTCACACTGGCTGAGCAGCAGGTACTGCAATAACTTACAATAAACCCTCCCCTAATTTACTGGTGTTGTCTGCGGATCTCTGCATGCCAACCTGCATCACAGCATATTGTTGTGAAAGGACTTCAAACATAAGTGAACACATATTGCCACATTTTAGTAACATTTGATCCGTTTGAGCTAGAAACTAAATTATTTGTGTTAAACTCTGAAGATTATGCATCAGATGATGGGTTATTTGGCAGCAAATACTTAATTATGCGAAGAAATCTGCAGCCGCACAATAGCATAATTCTACTGGACTTGCAACCTTTCCGTCTATTTAATCTACTTCAAAGTGCTTAGCAACGTGGTACCAGTGTCACCCAGGGCCTGTAAATCAAATGCTACTAGTGGGCCTGCAGCACCTATTATGCCATTCAATTAAGTGGCCCTTTAAACATGTCGCAGGCCTACCATTCCAGCCTGTATGTGTGTATTTTTAACCTGACATTACAACCAGGCAAGATAAACCTCTTTTCAGGCCCAAACATCCTTTCTCAATACATATAAGTCACCCTAGAGTAGGCCCTACACTACCCACAGGGCAGGGTGCAGTGTATTAAAAAAGCTGGACGTGTACGTTTTAAGTTTTGCATCGCCTGGTAGTAAAAAACTCAAATTAGTTTTTCACTACTGTGAGGCCTACTGTGGAAAGCGCATTTTCACTTTAATGAAGATAAACCCAAAGGATGATGCCAGGAAACATCTTTATCTAACACCATGCGCGCTAGCGGAATTCCGCTCGCACGCTGGGTTTTGCGAAAACGCACTTTACGTGACGAGCTGGGCTCGTCATCAGCGTGCGAGGAGGCTACGCCATGACGAGCCCAGCTCGTCATCAGCGTCGAAGGGGCTAATGTATAGTTCAATACGGAGCCCACAGCAAGCCCAGCCACCGCATCAGAGAATCAGAGTTTACTGACTCAACCGATGCGCCAGCCATCCCAGCAAAGCTGAGCTCTCACAAATTCAATAACAAACAATTCCACTACAAATTATAACACATTCTTACATTGCGCACGTAACTTTAAACCCATAAAATTCCATGCCACTGCAGGCATTACTTTAAATCCATACAATACATTGCAATGTCTTGAGCTTGTACAACAGCGCTACCCGAGGAAAAGCATGAGACATGGACACAGGAGAAACCTTATATATGCAACACCAACCTCTCCTATAGGATAATATTGGGTTCCCTTATCACATTTAATAAGTTCTAACTTTCAATCGGAGTAGATGGGAATGTTGATTTTGATGTATATAGAATTATAATTTAAAACCCCTAATGGTAAAGTTGGATTTTAAGTCACAATTCTGAAAATACCACTTTTAGAAAGTTGCAAAAGAAGCAATTGATGGACAAAATGCTAGACAATGCAAACATTCACCCCAGTCACAAGGATCTGAGTTAAATCCATCATTCTTTTTCTCACCAAACCACCCCAGTTTGGACCCAGCCATATGCAAATCAGTCTTGACCCTGTTCCTTGTGTGAACAGTCCAACCGGAACTGCTAAGTCAGGTCCTCCCTGGACCAGAAACAAGCATTCTGGGACTGGTTTCAGGGCATCACCCTTCATCAGCAGGGCTAGCTTGAATCCAGTGGTGTAGTGAGCACGGGACGGATGTATGACGGTACATCGCAAACCAAAACAACGCATGCCTTTACAACGCGGTTTTTAGTTTGCATGTACCATCACAATGCATGTTTTTACAACAGATGCATTAGTTCGCATTTCCTTTGAAATGCATACTAAATGCCTTTACAACGGACCCCATTTCCCTGCATGTATTTACAACGCAAAACAACCCCCAAACACTAACACAGTATCCTAAGTAACACACACTCCACAGCAGGGGCGGTGGGTGAGATTTTAAAGCGGTGGGGCGAAAGTGATTTGCATACAGCACTGTAGCGAGCGAGCGGAGCGAGCGAGCCCGAACTCCAAAAGACGGGTTTGGGGAGGTTAACCCCCCAAGAAAATTTAGAAAAAAAAGAAGAAAAATCGTGCATTTTCAAGCAAATTTGAGAAAGCAGGAAGGTTAATAAAGCAATTGTGAAAGTGTAGTTATTACATTAATAGATGCTTACCTTTAACACTGGTGTTAGCTGGGTGGTAGCTGGGGTGAAAGAGCAGCAAAGGAGGTTGGGATCCTCTTGTTGTTTGCTGATAAACCTGTCAATAATCAAAGTACAACGGATAAGGTGGAGTGCAATAATATGAAATTTCAGTACAAATACATATATCTTGTGCATTATCGTAATACATCTCCAACTGCTCCCCTTCCCACAAAAAGACAGCTAAAATGCAGCCGTACTGCCTCCTGGCTCTCTGTGCCATAGTGGTTGCTCAAGGCACTGAAAGAGACACTGCTTGAGGGCCTTGAGAGTGACCACATAACATACATAGCCCTAACTCCCATGTAAAAAAATATAGCATCAGTTTGCTTACCTTTAACACTGGTGTTTGCTGGGTGGTAGCCAGGGTGAAAGAGCAGCAAAGGAGGTTGGGGTCCTCTTGTTTGCGAAAAATTGGCCCAAAATGCGCTAATGTCTCAGGTTGTCAGGCTTGACCAGGCGCTGGAAATGAAAAAATTAGCGAAGAGAAGGAGTCAGGTCCTAAGCAGGACTGAGGGGGGCTGGACCGTAATATAATGAGGAAAAAATAGAAAATGCCCACACCTCATAGAATGAACAATGATTCAAAGAAGACAACACGTGTAACTAAATGACACATGTGAAGGTACATTTATTTATACCTACTACTCGTAGTTTTTATATTTTCAGCAAATTGTTTTTTGAAAAACAGAAAAAAGGTAAACCCACACAATCAACACAGTGATTATACAAATACATACAATTATACACAATTATAAACAACAACAATTCATGAAAAACGTAAGTACACAGAACGAAAATATTGACACATTTAGTAATTCATGGTTAAACATCAATGCCTGTTTTAAAACCACCAAAGCGAAGTGAAAGGGCAAGAGCTAGCACAATGTTCATTAGCATAGGCACATTTAATGTATTACTGCGCTCTTGCAAAGTGCCGACGCGTTTCAGGTTCGAGCAAAACGTGTTCGAACCCTCATCAGGGCTTTGTGAGTGGTCTGTGTAAAAAAGAAAAATGAAACAATATTGAAAGCCAAGACTCACATGAATCGATTTAATTCATGAGGTTGTGAAAAAGGGGTACCTGTGGTTATCAGGCTCCTATGAACTGATCGATGGACAGGGGGCGGCACCTCAAAGGTTTAATTCCAAAATGAATAGAGCATGTGTTGTTTTAAGCGTTTCATAAAAATACATTCTCATTTTACAACAAAAACGGGGAGGGGGGATATTTTGGATGAAAGCCTACCTCTATGTGCACCGTCCGGCGCCTCTTAGAGGGTGGAGATCGAGGTTGGATGTCTTTGGGTCCTGTCAGAAACAGAGGCTAGTATTGTCAAATCAACCTCACTAGGACAAGTTTTACATTATTTTGAAAAAAGGGGAGCCCCATACCTTGCGTTTTTTGTCCGATGGAGAAAAGGGGGTTTCTCTCTGGGATGATTATCGGTGTATTTCTCCTACCTGGAAAATTAAAGTGAACGTCACAACGGCTAAAAATTGCAAACATTCATGGGCAAAGTGAAATACGTGTGGACAGGAGCCTACCTGGGTTAGCTGCGTGAGTCGTGGCGGCCCAGGAATCATAAACGGAGTGTTACGATTTGCCTCCGTGTGCGGGGCGCGCTGTGAAGGGAGACAGAGGCGCTTGTGGGACACCCCCGCGCCGCACGGCCACCAGCTGCTGCGTGTGCCCCCAGTGCCTGCCTCTGCCTCAGCGCCGACCTCGCTGCCGCCTTGAGCGCTCCCCTTGGGTTTTAGCCCGTTTTTGTCTAAAATTTGTGCTTGTTTTCTTTCTGTGGCCAAGATCGTTTTCCTACTGTTTTTTCCCCCGTTTTGACCTGAATTGTTGCTTGTTTTTTCTGTGCCGTTTTCTCTCCGTGTTTTGACCTGTATTATAGCCTGTTTTTTCTGTTCCAATTACTCTTCGTGTTTTTGACCCCCATTGTGCCTGTCTCCTTCCTGCTTGCCCGCCTACCTCGCCGCCCTCCGCTCTCCCTCCCCGCTCCCGCTTCCCGCCACCGCCATTAGCCCCGCCCCTTTTTCTTCTGTACCCTCCCCGCTCCCGCCTCCCAGCTGCTCCGCCCACCCGCGCACTTCGCCTTAAATGGCGACCGTGCGAACGCGCAGCGGTCACGCGCAGCGGGCGCGCCGATTGTGCGCCGAAGGCGCGCCAAAGGTAAGCCCGTCTGCGCCCGTCCGCGACCGGACCGCGCCCAGCGCCAGGACCCCTGGCCCCCGAAGAGCCCGACCGACCCGCCTGACGTACTCCGCCGCCACCCTCACCGCACTCAACACCGGCCGACTCCCAGAATGCCACCTAGCCGCTCCACGAGGTACCCACGGACCTTTCAGCTGCCACGCCTGCAAGTTCTCCTGCATCCGGACCAGCCTCGCACCAGCACCCGCCAAGACGAACACCAGCAGCACCCACCTCAAGTGCATCCTGCTCAACACCCGCTCCGTCCACAGACACGCCATCGAACTCTGGAACCTCCTAGACGCCACAGCCCCTGACGTTGCCTTCCTCACGGAGACCTGGATGAACGCCTCTTCAGCTCCCGACATCGCCATCGCTATCCCAGAGGGCTACAAGATCGTCCGGAGGGACCGAAACGCCAACCAGATGGGAGGAGGCATCGCCATCATCCACAGGAACACCATCCGTCTCACGACCAGCACCGACAACACCCTGACCAGCGCCGAACACCTGCATTTCCAGATCCACACCAACCCGAACACCACCCTCAGAGGCACCCTGATCTACCGACCCCCTGGACCACGCACGCAATTCAGCGAGGACATCGCCGACTTCGTCAGCCCGCATGCCCTCCCCTCCGCCGACTACATCCTCCTGGGAGACCTCAACTTCCATCTGGAGAACAACAACGACCGCAACACCATCACCCTGCTCGACAACCTCGCCAACCTGGGACTCAAGCAACTGGTGTCCACCCCCACCCACCTCGCCGGACACACACTCGACGCAGTCTTCTCTTCCAGCACAGACATCAACTTCAGCCACGCCACAGAGCTTCAATGGACGGACCACAGCTGCGTCCACTTCACCTTCATGAGAACGACGTCCCACCACCACCAGAAACAGGCCGCCCGCAGATGCTGGAACAAGATCACAGCAGACCAGCTCGCCACCTCCCTGAGCCAGCACCCTCCTGCCAGCTCAGCGAACCCCAGCCAGGCCGCAGACAACCTCACGAAGTGGATCAACAACTGCGCGGACGAACTCGCCCCACTGAGGACCCCGCCCAGCAGACCCGGCAGCAAGAAGGCCCCATGGTTCACCGACGAACTCAAGAGCTCCAAGAAGAACTGCCGAGCCCTCGAGAAAGTCTGGAGAAGGGAACCGACACCGGACAACAGGACCTCCTTCAAACTTGCCACCCGGAAACACCACCAGCTGATCCGCGCCGCCAAGAAAACAGCTTTCAAGGACCGGTTGGACAACAACGCACACAACTGCAAGGAACTCTTCAACATCGTGAAAGAGCTTTCCAACCCCAGCGCAGGAAACAACGACATCACCCCATCGCAAGACCTCTGCAACTCCCTCGCTTCATACTTCCACAACAAGATCGCCGACATACACAACAGCTTCAACAACCAACCAACGCACACCATGACCGAACAACCACCCCCCACCACCACCCTCCACGCCTGGACCCCGATCAGCACCGAAGACACCATCCGCACGATGAACTCCATCCACTCCGGATCACCGACCGACCCCTGCCCTCACCACGTCTTCAACAAGGCCGACGCTGTCATCGCACCCCACCTGCGAGCCATCATCAACACATCCTTCGACACCGCCACCTTCCCCGAGAGCTGGAAGCACGCCGAACTCAGCGCTCTTCTCAAGAAACCCACAGCGGACCCCACCGAACTCAAGAATTACCGCCCCATCTCGCTCCTCCCGTTTCCAGCCAAAGTCATCGAGAAGACCGTCAACAAGCAGATGGCCGCCTTCCTCGAGACGAACGGATCCCTCGACCCCTCACAGTCCGGCTTCAGAGCCAACCACAGCACCGAGACCGCCCTCATCGCCGCCACCGATGACATCCGAGCCCTGATGGACAATGGAGAAACAGCGGCCCTCATCCTCCTAGACCTCTCCGCGGCATTCGACACGGTCTGCCACCGCACCCTAGTACGGCGCCTCAGCAACATCGGCATCCAGGACAAGGCGCTGGAATGGATCATCTCCTTCCTCGACGGAAGAACACAGAGAGTCCGCCTACCACCGTACAAGTCAGAGGCCTCCGAAGTCATCTGCGGCGTCCCCCAAGGATCATCTCTGAGCCTCACCCTCTTCAACGTCTACATGAGCCCCCTCGCGGCCATCGTACGCAAACACAACCTCAGCATAATCTCCTACGCCGACGACACCCAGCTGATCCTCTCCCTGACCAACGACCCCGCCGCCGCCAGAGCCAACCTGCACGAAGGGATGAAAGAGGTAGCAGAGTGGATGACGACCAGCCGCCTGAAACTGAACTCGGACAAGACAGAGGTCCTCATCCTGGGCTCCTCACCCTCCGCCTGGGACGACTCCTGGTGGCCCCCCGCCCTGGGCACCGCACCCAAACCGACTGACCATGCACGAAACCTGGGCGTCATCCTGGACTCCTCCCTCTCCATGACCAGGCAAGTCAACAACGTCTCCTTGGCGTGCTTCAACATCCTACGCATGCTACGGAAGATCTTCTGGTGGATCCCCACCGAGACCAGGAAGACCGTCACCCAGGCCCTCGTCACCAGCCGACTGGACTACGGCAACGCCCTCTACGCCGGTACCACCGCCAAGCTCCAGAAGAGACTCCAGCGGATCCAGAACGCCTCAGCCAGACTCATCCTCGACATCCCACGAACCAGTCACATCTCCGGACATCTGAAAGACCTTCACTGGCTCCCCGTCAACAAAAGAATCACCTTCCGCCTCCTCACCCACGCACACAAAGCCCTACACGACCAAGGCCCGAGCTACCTCAACAGCCGAGTCAACTTCTACGCTCCCAAACGCCACCTCCGATCAGCCAACCACGCCCTCGCCGCCGTCCCCCGCATCCGAAGAGCGACTACAGGAGGAAGGTCCTTCTCCTACCTGGCCGCCAAGACCTGGAACTCCCTCCCGACCGACCTGCGCCTGACCCAAGACCACCTCTCCTTCAGGAAGAAGCTGAAGACCTGGCTGTTCGAGCAGTAGCGGCACCCCCCCCCCCCCCCCCAGCGCCTTGAGACCCTACGGGTATGTAGCGCGCTTTATAAGTGTCAATGATTGATTGATGATTGATTGAAGTGAATTCAGGATCCGAGGGCGGTCGAATTTGGAGTGCATGCAAGCCCCGTGAGGGAGCGGATTCTTACCTGTCCTCGGACAGTAGGTGTTCAAAATGCGGGGCTTCCAAACGAATGCCTGGCGTTACGTGAGGCCATTTTGGATACACTAAATAAAGAGCGATCGGCGTATCATTGAATTCTGGGATATGTAGTCCCGAATAGCAAGCTCAACGTGCCGAGTAAAGTGAGTCCAATTTTACATTCATGGGGGAAAAGAAGTTATGAGGGACGAGGATCACACCTAATGGGAAGGCGAGAAAAAGCCATTATTTTGGGGCTCATTGCGACTGAAAAAAAGAGGTCCACCTTATGTAGACAAAAAGAGAGAACGCAAGGCAGAGGGGGGCAAACGACTATTCAGAATTGAGCTATTGTCGGAAACGTCAGTTAAATTCTTGATAATTCAGACATGCTGTTAAGACCTGTAAGTATGCTATTGAATTTGAGAATCAGGTATGCTTCCTTTTGAAGTAGTACCTTGTCAATGTCTGCCGGGCGCTGTGTTGTACCAATTGTAAATAGTACTGACCATTTGAATTCCAGTTCTGTGTGAGATTTATCAATGAAGTGTTCGACCATGGGGGCCGTGAGGACTTTTTTTCTAATCCTGGACCTGTGCTGGCTGATGCGGAGATTAACTTGCTGATTTGTTTTCCCGATGTAAATCTTGGGGCAAGGACACTGGATGACATATATGACGAATTTGGTTTTGCAGTTGGAGAAACCGGAATGCTTCCATTTAACCCCCTGATGTTCGAATTCGTTGCCTTCAATTGTGCTGGAGCACGCTACACAATTACCACATCTATGATGGCCATCAATAGGTTTCATATTCCAGCAAGACAGGATATCATGTTTAGATTTTGGCAATGACACATCAGCTCTGACAATTTGTTGTCTAATGCTTTTGTTTTTCTTATAAGCAAAGATGGGCCGGGGAAAGGGGCATTCTAGACCATCTAAAAGATGCCAGTTTTTGAGAATCGTTTGTCTCATTTTGTGCGCGTCCGGACCAAATGTGGTCACGCATACCAAGCGGTCCAATTCTTTCTTTTCTTTTGTTTGCAGCAAGCACTCTCTCGGTGTAAAACGTGCTCGTTTATAGGAATGCCTGAGTAGCTTCTTAGGGTAGCCTCTGTGTATCATTTCCTTACAGAAGATTTCCGCATGATGGTCAAAATCACTAGTCTCCGTGCAATTCCTGCGTATCCGCAGGAATTGCCCATAGGGGAGATTAGTCTTTAGATTTCTCGGGTGGTGGCTGCTGTGATGCAGAATGGTATTTTTATCAGTAGCCTTCCTGTAAAGGGAGGCCTTCAGGAGTCCATCCAAGCATGTGACTTCTATGTCCAGGAAAGTCATTTTGGTTTTACTGGCTTCCATGGAGAATTTTATGTCGCTGTGTCTCATGTTGATCCATTCGTGGAAACTACTGAGTTCGGTCTGGCTCCCCTGCCACAGGAGCCAGACGTTGTCAATATAGCGCCACCACTGAATGATGTTGCCACAGAATGGGTTATTATTCTCGACAAACTTCATCTCATATTGCGCCATGTAGAGCACTGCCATTTCTGGGGCATAAGGACACCCCATGGCAGTGCCCTTCACTTGCATGAAGAACTGATCATCAAATACAAAGTAGTTCTTCTTGAGGGCAATTTCTGCCAATTTCAAGATGAAATGTGTGGGCACCCGATGGGGACGCTCTCGCATCTCAAGGTACAGCTTGATGACTTCAAGAGCCTCTTCTTGAGGGATCTGTGTATACAAGGACGTGACGTCCATTGTGACCATTATTTGTGTACAGGGATCAAAAGGAGTACCTTCTACCTTACTCAGAAAGTCGGTGGTATCTCTCAAGTATGACTTAACATTCTTAATGAAAGGCTTCAGGAAAAAATCTACATATTTAGATATGGGTTCTAGACAGGAGTCAACACCAGATACTATGGGCCTCCCCGGAGGGTCAGCCAAGCTCTTGTGAATCTTTGGTAGAAGATATAGGATTGTAATGCGTGGAAACTTTTTATTAAGGAAGTCAAATTCCTTGGGTCCGAGAAATCCTTGTTCATGGCCCTCGGTAAGTGTCTGTGAAATGAGGCTTTGTATGTATTTTGTCGGGTCTTCTTGTAGTTTACGGTACCATGTGATAATATTGACATGTTTCATGCCCTCACCAATGTATTGGCCTCTTGGCCACAGGACGACTGCTCCCCCCTTGTCGGCCTGCTTGATGATTAAAGAGGAATCTTCTTTGAGGCTCTGAATTGCTTTACGTTGGTACGGATTGATATTCTGTGGTACATATTTTTTGGATCTCTCCATTTGGTTAATGGATGCTAGTAGTACTTGTTCGAAATCCAGTACCTGTTTGGGGATGTTCTGGTGGGGGACGAAATTCGATTTGTTCCTTAGGCCAGTTGTTTCCTTATCAACTGGTGTGGGTTGATGAAAGAAGAAGGCCCGAAGCCTCAACTTCCTACAAAATTCAAGGGTCTCAATCTTCAATTTAGTGAAATCCGTCCTTTGACTGGGGACAAACTTCAATCCCAGGTTTAATATGGACTCCTTGTGTTGTGTAAGGACTCTGTCAGATAAGTTAACAATCACATCAGGCTTCTCTATGACTTGTAGAACCTGTTTCTGGCTCGCATTTCCCATGCTGGTTTGAAGCTGGTTTTTTGTGGCTGGCCCCTGTCTAAAAAAGCAACTTGTTTCCTGGGATTGTTGCTTCTATTGTCCGAATCTGAAGACCCTGATGAAGAGGTTTCTGAGAAAGTGGTAAATCTATTACGTGATCTGCCCTGGTAGTCGTACAACGCCCGACGTGAATCAACAAGGGAATAGTAATCTTCTTTCAAGAAAGGATAAACCTGTTCAATTTTGAACGTCTTCGTATCACGTTCGTATTTGGTAGTTTTATTATTAATGGTAATGTCTTTAAAGACTTGTATGTCTTTCTCAATTTTATCAAGTAACGCTTTAGCGTCTGCGATAGCTGGGTTTTCGACAATAGAAGTTTCAGTTTTTAACGTCTTTATTTCGAAGTTCTTCTTCATAAAAGACAGGCATATAAAATACATACACAAAACACACAACTAATATATGTACAGATTTATACAGACAATTAAAATATTCCTTCAAGAATCTTGTTTAAAAAAACAATTAAATTGCATAGAAAGACGTTAGTGTCAATGTTAATACAAATATAAGTGGTCTATTTAGGAATGCTTCCCGGAAAAAATAGTTTAACAGATTAGACACTTAGCTATTAGCACTTCGTAGTTACATATATTACAAGTTAAAAAGAGACATATGCCCAATCTATAGGAGCCTATACCTGGTCTAAGAACATACTACAAGAAACCACATTACTGACTGGGGTAAAATATAAACTAGACCCTTAATAACAGCTATACAACCATTGCAGTATTAATAGGGTATGTCGTGTCTATGGGGGAGTGAAGGGCTAATATCACCCCTTTCTGGCAAACAATTGTATACTGCTGTAGATCTTAATAAGGGGATGTGTGGGGTACGCGGATAAAAATCATACAAATCCCAGATGGAGATGGGACCGTCACCTTCATGGGGCTGTGAGGATCGTAGATAGGGGACGATGTTCCTATTCCTAAATTTAACAAGGATTAGGTCCCCCGGAATGTCCTTGGCTAGTGACCCTAACCAGCCCACCCTTCTAACACTCAGGATACCACCATCCATATTTGGTGGCAGGGGTCTATTTTTATCTAGCCAGAAAATGACCTTGTACAATAGGTCCTGGTATCTCTCGGGTTTCCTGTGAGCGGGAGCTGGAACTCCCGAAAGAACTAGCACAAAGGGGGCGGCTTCTGGAGGTAGGTCTATATGTGCATTTCTGTTATACTCTGCTCTAATGGCAGAGTAGTTTATTAACAAAGGAATGGGGGCAACTTTAGTGACCGGTGGGGGTTGACTCTTGGGAGGCCGTCTATCAATCTGGACCTTTTTTATATTATCCAAAGGTTTGTGCGCGGTTTTAGTAGCAGTTGGAGGTAACTTGCTTGGAGCTGGAACATTTTTTGTTAACAAAGGCACTTCAGGTACAGATCGTGGAATAGAGCAATTGGGTGTTGTCATCTTTATAACAGGTAAAGAGTTGGCTTTTATGGCGGACTCTATACTTGTCAGCCTATCCCCTAAAACGGAAATTTGTTCTAGCAGGGGTGCTACTACAGAATTTAACAACTGTTCGAGCTGGGGCAGTAGTTGCAATTGCAGCGATGGTACTTTGACATCCAAATTTTCACTGACCCCCCTGGGTGTGATGGAGATTATAACAGGCGATGGGGGATCAATACAGCGTTTTTGTGTTTTAGGTTGGAGTTCGCAATCAATTGCCCCTTCATGTTTCCTTTTCACACTTTGGCCCAGCGATAGAGCAGTTGCCTCGATGATATCCTTATTGGGTAATAGGGAAAGTTCACAAGGTCTGTCAGGGGGAGTGTTAATACTAGGGCCTTTTATGGGGGAGGGGGATGTCACTGGAACAAAGTTAGACCCGCACAGTGCATTTAGTTCTTCCCAATAGGGCAAGTTTGGCAGATTAACAGGGGTTTGTGACGGGGATAGCAGTTGACGACGATCATCAATAACCATTTCACAAATAGTGGTAGGGGATGCATAGCTCAGAATAAGTTTTTCCATTCTCTGACTTTAGTATAGAAAGTTCGTATGCCCCCTTATGTATCACTATCAATAAAGTATATTCAATTTAAATGTGACAGTAAAGGGGAAGCCTAGAAGTCCATAAATAGTCTTGTGGGTAGTATGCAGTACTATACCATCTTTAGCGTTGGAGCCAAGAGATGTGGCCCGTCCCGTCCTCCTCGTGCCTCTGAGGGCCACAGAGGGCCCGCCCTTTGCCCGGGCTTCGCCCGGCGTCCGCGCGCGTCCGCGACGCGGAGGGAGCTTCCTCAATTTGAGCGCCTCCGGGCGCGCTGTTCCTGTGGCTGTGTGGGCGGGACCGGAAGTTCGCCCAAGGCTTGCTGGGAGCTGTAGTTCCCCCCAACTGCGGCCGTGGGGCTGGAAACTACGGCGGCAGGGGGAACAAGCAGCGTCAGGGCCCCAGCAGCAGGTAAGGGAAAATGCGCGTGCCTGCTCCCCTCCTCAGCCCGATGTCCGAAGAAATGTCCCCCGCTCCTCTGTGGGAGCTTCCTCAATTTGAGCGCCTCCGGGCGCGCTGTTCCTGTGGCTGTGTGGGCGGGACCGGAAGTTCGCCCAAGGCTTGCTGGGAGCTGTAGTTCCCCCCAACTGCGGCCGTGGGGCTGGAAACTACGGCGGCAGGGGGAACAAGCAGCGTCAGGGCCCCAGCAGCAGGTAAGGGAAAATGCGCGTGCCTGCTCCCCTCCTCAGCCCGATGTCCGAAGAAATGTCCCCCGCTCCTCTGTGGGAGCTTCCTCAATTTGAGCTCCTCCGGGCGCGCTGTTCCTGTGGCTGTGTGGGCGGGACCGGAAGTTCGCCCAAGGCTTGCTGGGAGCTGTAGTTCCCCCCAACTGCGGCTGTGGGGCTGGAAACTACGGCGGCAGGGGGAACAAGCAGCGTCAGGGCCCCAGCAGCAGGTAAGGGAAAATGCGCGTGCCTGCTCCCCTCCTCAGCCCGATGTCCGAAGAAATGTCCCCCGCTCCTCTGTGGGAGCTTCCTCAATTTGAGCGCCTCCGGGCGCGCTGTTCCTGTGGCTGTGTGGGCGGGACCGGAAGTTCGCCCAAGGCTTGCTGGGAGCTGTAGTTCCCCCCAACTGCGGCCGTGGGGCTGGAAACTACGGCGGCAGGGGGAACAAGCAGCGTCAGGGCCCCAGCAGCAGGTAAGGGAAAATGCGCGTGCCTGCTCCCCTCCTCAGCCCGATGTCCGAAGAAATGTCCCCCGCTCCTCTGTGGGAGCTTCCTCGGTTTTCGACAATAGCTTTTGTTAGTTCCTCAATCTCCTCGACCTCCTTGAGGCATAGACGCTGTGCGGTCTCTATGGTATGGACCATAAGGTCCCTACTACATTTCGTATTTATGAAACTGAATCCTTTCTTATACTCTTCATCTTCAGTAAAAATGACAGGTATATTTTTCACCTGGAAATGAAAAAAATAACAATTTATTTTTCAAACACTAGGGTAACGCTAACTTTAACGAGTACATATGCACTTTTACGGCCGAGGTAACTTAGAAATGGGTGCATGTATTGCCATCCTCTGTGGCTCTATGCATTAAGACAGTCGTGCCCATCACTACACCACCAGACAAAATCAATCACCCTGTGCCTACCAAATGAATGTGTTCTTGTGTAATGTAACTGGTGCTCATGAAAAGCGCTGCAATGCTTGCGGGTCGAGTTCGCGCTAAGTAAAACTGCAGAAAAACACACACACACACATACACGGGTGTGAACCTGACATAGTGGGTTGCGAGCAAATCTATCGTAAACCATGGCTGTCAATTTGATAAGCGGGCGCTGTCTCACACTTAGCTTCGTCTATCCCTCCCACACGCACCCGTTTACCTCACATGAATCTATAGCGCTGCTTAATTTGTAAAACGAATTAGCGTCTGTGCCTAAGGAAGTATGCCATCAACGCTTTTAGATGTTCCCCAAGACCAAGGACGGCTAAACTTAATTCAATCTTTTGCTGAGTTCATCCCCCGCCATACACACCTGCCCCTTTATCTCACCCCTGCAGGTTCCTTTTCACCCCTCCTTTCTCCCTCTTCTGTCACGCCCCCTTTCCTGCCTTTCTTTCTCTTGACGTGGGTCAATGATTGATGAAAAAAATAAGTCCCGGGATCTAAAAATGAGTGCTGGTGGGCCCCCACATGCAAGCACCGGCTCACATTAAGCACTGATCTCCAGTAAACAGTGGGCTTAATATCTGTTACCCTGGACTGTGCATGTCACAAACTTACGAATGGATATATCAGTCGCACAGGGAGTGAAGTGTTAAACACACCGACACTATGGGCTGCTTTTCAGCGAGCAGAACATTTGTCACATGGAGACCGTGTAACCCACTCACACACTTGTTAATTCATCACAAAACTGCGCTGTGTACCTGTCACACAACGGGCGGCTTAGCTCTCACAGTTCACAATGTATACATCTTTAATATCGTGGGCACCCTGTTTCTCACAAGCTCGGCTGTGTATTAGTCATTAGTCACACATTATACTGCACCTCCCTGCTATATTTTAGTGGCTAAGAGTAAAATGACGCCCCACACCAGTCATGGTGTGGCCAGAAACACCTGCATCCCCGCCATTTGTGCACAACCGCCAATATACCTTCCACGTAGCACCTCGCGCCCCATAGTGGTATGCATCTGCTACACCTTATGTAATGTTGTTGTGTAACTGTAATGTGCTTGGTATCTTACACACTAGTTCGTGTAACCATCTAGTTCTCAGGCACACACGCACATACAATTTCTCCGACACTTAGATGCGACTTCCAAGTGTGCCACTGCCAAGGTTTCATCATTGGGCCTGCAAACAGCAAAGCAACCAGGCCTTTAGTGGGCCGGGTCCTGCCGGTGCTCACACTGACAGTTCTAAAATAGTAGATGCTGAGTCGGGCCACTATCCGGCTCTCAATTTTTGCTCTCACCCTCCAGGTGAAAAGAAAAAACTCTGCAGCACCATTCTTTCCTGCCTTTGATGTAACTTCGAAGCACCTCACCTTTCATAGTCTCATCATTTCAGAAGTGAAGTATTTTCAATATTATATACAACAAAACCATAGTTGTTGCTTATTTAGCTCATGCAACTAACAATTATTGAAAAAGCCAATGGTCCTGGCTTGTTGTAGGTATAGTGTTACATGCTGAATTATATATCTGATGCAATGACAGAATCAGCAAAATACCAGTCTATTACACTATTCTAAGCACAGGTTTTTAGCTTAGGTGTCTATAAGTCCACCATTAATTACACAGACCACGCCCCTTTGAAAGACCCCCTGTTTTTTCATTTCACTTAAAGCCCTGGAAACAACAATAACGCGCTAGAAACTGGGGTTCGTTTGCCTCATAAAAACACCATATTAATATAACATTGTGCACATTTCAAACACAGCTCCTTATATTTTTTTTGTCTGGAAAATTACCACGCAGAATCTGTCATATTTCCTCCTACTCTCTCCCTTTCTCGTGTTCTTTCACCCCTTTGGTCTTCCTCTCTTGGAGCACGGAAGAACCATTAGGACGAAATAACTAACCACAAAGATCAGGTCATGCGTCCCTGTTGAATGGACAGCAGCTGGTTACTTGAAGAAACATACATTTCGAAGTGTCAAACATCGACTTTATTTCCGATATTTCTTTCTTACCCATTAATGCCACTTTAGCGCCCGTTCCTTTCACTGTCCCGGTAGTCCTCTCTCTGATTACCATTTCTCTCTGCTCCACTGTCCGTCTCTCGCCCTCATCCTTCCCTAATTATTCTATGTTTCTCGCACCACTGTATTCTTTTTTTTGCTCTCCTCCCTCCATCTTCAATGCATTTCTCCCCCTTCAGTACCCACCGTTCCTCGTTAAAGCCCTGGAAGCAACAATAACGCGCTAGAAACTGGGCTTTGTGTGCCTCATAAAAACACCATATATGATATTAATATAACATCGTGCACATTTCAAACACACCCCTACCCACTCACACTTCCTCCATCACATATTTTAATGGATTTAAATAGTCTCAGACTTCAAGAACATCGCTAGGCCACAGCAACCAAACTGAAAATAAAACACACAGCCTAACCCCCAGTCAACAACACACCACATGATGAAGAACTGAACTAATGTGATCTAACTGCCCTTAATTTTTAAATTTGTGTAAAGATAAAAGCGTTAAGATGAAAGCGGTAGCGGAAGCGGACGCCATTACCCGCCTTCCCTCCAGCCCACCTCTGCCGCAGCAGCAGGCCTCTCAGGAGCTCGGAAGGGCATGCTGGTGCTGGACCTAGTACCAGTACCTACTTTAATATTAATCGTCGAACACCGGCACAAACAGGGAATCGACGATCTCTTCGTCTTCAGTTGGCGAGTGCGACTCTCGTCCTCGTGTCTCACAGAGGGATGACTCCAGAACAAGTAACACTAACGGCGCGCATGGCCAATCACTGAATGGCTTCATATGCTGAAGTCACAGTGATTAGCCAGCAGGATATAGTGCTGAGCGGCCTGCCTGAGCCACCCACGCGCGGCATCCAATGATGGATTGCCTGTCCTTGGCGCTGTGGACCAGCCAATCCTGGCGCTGCATAAGCACCAGGATTGGCTGGGGGGCACACACAGCACTCGCCCTCTCGCCTTCCAAACGACGGGGCCGGCTAAAGCCGCACCCCCTGGCCCCTTCGGTCTGTCTCAGCGTCTACATGATGCTGACGCGCATGCTCGGGCAAATTTCTGCCCGTAATTCCACATGCGCAACTCTGACTCGGAAACTCGTTTGTTTAAGTTTAAATGCCAGCCAGCCAACCCGGCCCCACCCCCTGCACACTTCCTATTCCAGCGAGTGTGTCCCGGCCGGAACCCCCGCTGAAAGCGCTTTATATTGATATTTATTTGGGAGCTCGATGTGCCGCAGCAGGTGCGGCAACCAGGCTTAGTGGGGCTACGCCCCTACACCCCAATGGACGCACCGCTGCTGCTCCACAGCACTACCCTACAGTACAAAACAGTAAACTATCCTACATTACAACCCCCCTACCCTAAACCCTAAAACATTACCATACACTACGACCCCCCGACACTGCCCTAAACCCTAAAACACTACCATACACTACAGACCCCTTACACTACCGTAAACACTGAGCACTAAACCCTAAACTCTAAAACACTACCATACACTACGACCCCCTGACATTACCCTAAAACCTAAAACACTACCATACACTATGACACTACAACACTACCCTAAACCCTAAACCACTACCCACACTACTCCCACCCCAAGCACAATCACCCTTACCTCTCTTTCCTCGTAGTTCCTCTCCAGCGTCGCCGTCTCTGCTCACGGTTCCAGCATTGCAGTCTCTGCTCCAGCGCCATTACATCACATGCGTTTTAAAAGCGCATGCAATGTAATGGTACGCGCCGCAATTTGTACACGTGGTAACGTCGCTTGAGTTGTAATGCATGCAATGTAAAGCCATGCGTAGTGATACCGGCATTGTAATGGGTGTTCACCACACGGGACCCACGTCTGGGGATACCCTTCCCACTTCGAGCATCTGCCAGGCTAGCTTGAATTCAGTGGTGAAGTGAGCATGAGACCCACGTCTGGGTGTGAGTGTCATCTTTTCTTAAAAGTTGGCTTAGCGCAGTTGTTTATAAACTATTAATCTCTGTGGACCCCCACTGAATCAGTACTGAAGTCTGAAGACATCCACCTGAGCAATTTCTACGATTTGATCCTCATAACTATGCACACAAATACAGAAACAAGAACATATCAAATTATAAAATATTTTATTTAATTCACAAACAAACTAATTAAAAAATTGTTAATTTTAATGAGAAGGTTGGAGCTTTTCAATATGTAGTTTTATTTTGAAAAGACTACTGGATATGATACATTCTACCATATCACGTTATCTTTTTTGCTTCTAAAGCATGCTCTCTTTTTGTCAGCACATAGCAGTGCTGCTTCTCTCGAGGCCACCAGTCATCATGACTTGATTCTGTATGCTGTACTTGTGCTGCTCCCAATATTCAGAATAGGTATACTAATTTAATTTTTTGTATCCAGTTTCAAATTCCTTCTCGTTTACAGAGTGCTTCAAAACTTTCAATGTTGCTTTTTATGTATATGTACTTTATTAATTTGTTAATATTTAGGGCCTCATTTATGAAAAGTGACGCATTGCTGCGTGAAAACTGCGATGCGTCACTTTTCACTGCGCACTCCTTGCGACATTCCTGATGCGTCATATTTAATGTATGACGCATCATGTCGCAAGGAGTTACAGATACGTCAGTATTTCTGACGTATCTGTAAGCGCAAAAGTGATGCATTGCTGGAGTGTGTCACAAAAGTGACGCGACTCCAGCAATGCGTCCTTTCACATGGGGAAAGCCCCATGTGAAAGGGCTTGCGTCAGTCTTACGCCTGCTGTGAGGCAGGCGCAAGATTTTGACGCAACAGCGTCCTAAAAGTGACGCAGTGAAATCTCATAGATTTCACTGCGTCACTATTACGAGGCTTTTTGCGGGGGAACGCCCCCTCTGCATACATTATACCTGACGCAGGTATAATGTGGCGCGGGGGTTTAAAAAGTGACGCATCTACCTAGATGCGTCACTTTTTAAATATGGCGCAACAAGGCGCATTTTTTTACACGGCTGGTGCGTCACAAAAAGTGACGCACCGGCGGCGCAAAACTGACGCAAGGCCTTCATAAATAAGGCCCTTAATATTTTATGCAGCCGCAGGCCCCCTGAGTATGAGTTGTGGACTCCCAGGAATTCTTGGACCACAAATTAAGAGCCACTGGCTTAGCATGCTGGCCCTCCTACAGACTCAAACTGGACCACTTTGCAGTAAATTAGGCAGAATGAGGACAGTTTGCGCGTACACTCAGGCAAGTAACCTCCATGCCTGCTCCAAAAGTCCTCCCAGCCAGGAAAGCTGTTTGAGTAATACTCATCTATTCATTTGTTTTTAATTTTTTGTAATGCACTACACACGATTGTCAACAAACTCAGGGCACAAGGTGAGTGCCTGACACAGAATGCATTACACATTTGAAATATTTTTATTAATTTCTGCAAATTCTTGTTTCATCAAGGGTTTTCGGGAATAGTAAACATTTTAGGGAGAGTTTGACTATAGGTTCAGCCAGACTGAAAGTGTCTAGCCAATGGGGCAACCCTGTTATAGCCATCTAAGCCCTTAATTCATAGTCTTGTTACTTTTGGTGTTTCCAATACCTACGTTGCGGCTCAGGTTCTATTCCTGTAGTTAGATAAATATATGTAAGGAGTGATTGCCTGTTGATAGTACAGATATGTAAATCCATGGGTAGTAGGATAATATTTACTTCATTATTCGAGTATAGATATATTTTCCGTATCATCAATTTGGACATAATTTCCTCTTTTAAAATAAATGATGAACATAATGCATAAGCCATGTGAAGAGATATTCTTTGTGAGGCTTTTTTAAATTCTTTGTTGTATAGATATTCTTCAGCTCTTGTCTACAGAATTCTTATTTCTGATGCTTGAAACTAGCCAGCCAACGCATGTTTGCCCTGAGGAGCTTGTGGGCCAAGGGCTTTCTCAAGGCTTGTAGTTCATGGTTGAAGTCTTGGAATTGTGTACTGTAGATGGGACAATATTTATGTACAAGTTGCATGTCCTTTGCACCCCGCGTACGCAGCACAACCCTAAAATGCGATTCATCAACCCGCGCAAGACCACCTTGCATGGCCTTAAGTGGCTTGATCAATACAGAGTAATGCAGCTCAGCGCAAACCGCTATGTTGCGTCACTTTACTCCAGGGAGGCATTCCATGGGTGGTGGGTGGGTGTTCCCATGCAACACCCATGGATTTTGGTGCATTTGCAGATTTACCATTACTGGTACACCTGGGAATGCGCCAAAATGCTACGCCTTCTCGGGGGAGATGTAACAAGGAGAAAGATCATTATTTCTCCTCTATGTGTGCTGCATTCTGCATCACACTTAAAAAAAGAAAAATAAGTCCGGGGATTGCTTGTGCAGGAATGTGCCCCTTCCAATCCTACTTACAACGCAGGCACCCTTGCACCATGATGCAGGAGTGCCTACGTTGGCGCTAGGCAGCACATTGTGTGCCTGCACTGGGAAAAGGCAGGAATGCGGTGTATTGTGTTAAATACGGTGCATTCCTGCCCTTTCCCTGTCACGCACCAAGGCGACTTGCTGCACTGCGCTGCGTGATTTCGACATAAATATGCCCCTTAGAGTTGAGATCCGCGTGTGCTTGAAGTGTGTGCTTCCCCATAACTATAAAAGCCGACCTGCTATCTGTTAAGGTGGTGTCTGGTCTTGTATGTGCTTTGCGGTTTAGCCACATCCTATCGTAGTCTTTAGAATGTATGATGGCCATTCTAACTGACTGCGAGGCTTGAAACAGACTGCAGCCACTAAGCACATCCAGGGCGAGAAAACCAAGGGGGATATTTACAAGAAAGTGCCAGAGCGAGGTGTTACGCCAAATTTGACATTTTCAAAATGCAAGGATGCACCATATTTACAAAAATACGGTTCACGCCTGCGCTTCCCCTAGCGCTGGCACTAAAAAATGTGCCTAGCACCAGCACAGGCACCTTTGTGCCTTGTTGCAAGGGTGCTTGTGCTGCAGGTACGATTGTTTATGTGCAGATAGGGACACCCTCCTGCACATAAACAATCAAAAATGGTGATGTGCTCTAATTATGTGTGCTGCAGAATACATATAAAGAGCAAAACTGAGGAGGAATGAATAATTTCTCCTTGTATCACCATTCTAAGACCAAGTATTACCTGGCCTTAGTTTTTAGAGCTGCCCTGCATTGTAAATCTGGGGCAGCATCAAAAAGCAATGGGTGGTGTGGTGGAATGCCCACAGCAACACCCATTACACGCCTCTTTCCTGCAGCAGACTGCGGCGATAAAGAGCATATTTATAAGGTGGTGTTAAGCCATGTTAAATGGCTTAGCGCCACCTAATAAATATGGGTAATGGCGTAAAGCCACCGTAGCATCAAACAAAATTGACCCTCCGGTGGTGTTAGAGGCTTGTAAGTGTAACCCCCTGTACAGCTGAAACTGAAATATTAAGCTGTACTCTTTCCTTTTTTCCCAATAAATATTTGGTCTAAATCCCTAGCTCAATTTTCAGAAACGTCAAGTAAGGAAATCTTTTTTCCAAGAAACACTACAAATTTTGATAAGCACCACTGATGATATATTGCTTTACAAATAATTCATTTTGCTGGTGTGGCGAGCAATTTCCCCACATTCCCCCAATCCCAAGGTGGCGGTTCTCGATGAGAACTGAAGTATTTATTCCCTATAACATTTCTGAAGCATAGAAAGAGAAAGGATGATGTGGAAACCTTGTCTTTAGTTGCTTGGGTGAAATTATTGACGATGCACTCCTGTGCTTGAATAGAACAGAGGGCCTGGCTGTGTGTGCCAAAAAGGGTCGCGAAAGCCAGAAGTAAAGTGGAGGAATTAGCGAGGGCTGATCAATGCAAGCTTGAGGCTCATTTGATCGCCTCTCTGTAGGAAGATTGTATATGCATTTTTCCCCTCACTGATGCACTTACTTTTAAAACACTAAATAATAAATGAAAATACATTTCCTTGGAAATGTGCTTAATGCAAACAGCCGGCCTCATTAATTCCCCACCGTCTAGCAAAGCAATGGATCCTCGCGGAGCTCGAGTCCAGAGCACCACCCAGTGGAGGCTAGCAGGGAGCGTCATCAAGCAAGCATTCCGATTCACTGTTACTTCCGCCAGGATATGGACCCCACAGCTCAATCTTTGGAGAATGCCCCAGTTACCTACTGATAAACTTCATTACTCCGAGTATAGATTTCCTTGCGACATGAGTTCCTATCCCTCCCTCCCTGTTTGGCTATCAACTTCATGTGGTTGATTACTGGGATTGGTAGTTGAACAGGAAGTGGGGTGGGCCATGACTCCTCTTGTACTGGGTCAAGGGGGAAGGAGGTCAGCCATGTTTGGGAGGGATGGGAAGACTAGAGCGTAAAATTGCTTGGAGGGTTCTGTTGGGGAGGTGAAGCTCACTGTGTAAATCATGTGGCAAAAAAGATTTACAATTGAGGTAATTTAATTCTAGGGCACCAGATAGACTCACAGGTGACCCAATATAGGTTGTCCTGTAGCCAAGCACATTTGAGAACAGTTTTAGTTTTATTAAGGGTTGACCTGGGGACAACATCAGCCTATTGAGACAGCTTTGGCTGAGGGTTTTCTGACATACTTTAAGCTGATAACAACACATTTCACAGCACAAAGTGACAGGCGCTCTTCTTGGATCTGTAGCTTCGTCGAACAGTCTTGCCTGTAATCCAGGACTTCATCCAATCTTTATTTGGATTTACTCCTGTAAATAAATAGTACGTGGATCCATGAGTCAATCCTTTGAGACGCTGATTAAAAGCTCTGTCTCTGAGGCAGACATTGATTAGCTGGCTCTACATCAGAGATTTATTGCCGCACTCTCCAAAAGGACCGAGAGTAGCGCTCTTTCAAAGAAAACATGTTGCACTTTATCTTAACTTACTTTTTGTGACTTTCATTATTTATTTATTCCTCAGTGCTACTCCTTTTTCCTTTGGTTTGCCCCCTTTCTGGTTTCTGATTTGCCTCATTTTGCTTCTCAGATATACCTCCACCTCTCTCTCTATACCTTAACTCTCCTTGTGTCTCTTCTTTGCTTTCTAAATGAGACAGCGTCCTCTTTTGGTGACATGCCTCCTCTCTCCTTCCTTGGCGTATCCAGGCCTTGAACGATAACAAGCTTCTGGTGCACCTCTCAAGTAAAATGGCATCCGCCAGGAGAGAATAACAAGCATTTGCAATGCAATAAGTCTTATATTTGCGGGACTTAGAGGTATTGGCGTTATACACATGAAAGCAGGCACAGTGATGAAACAAAGTGTGATGCCCGTGTACATATAACTTATGCGCAAGGCTGCCCTTGAAGCGGAGCCATGGGAATTAAAAAAAAAAACATAAAAGCTTGTGCTGTGCTAAATATAAAGCACAGCTCCCATGTACATAAAAGTTATGCATGTTCAAAGAAACATGAAAGCGGGCGCCATGCTAAAACACAAAGCGCAGAGCCCGTGTACATACAAGTTATGCATGCGGTAAAATAGGCGACGTGGTGATAAAATAAACAGTGCAAGGTACTAGCAACAGACACTCATACCACACAGTAACACTAGCAGGAAATAAAACAAGCAGTCTCCAAAGGAACACATAATCACCTGCAAACGTAAGGAACTGTAGTTGGCCGCTGCTCCTGAGCTAAAAACGGAAGTGATGTATCAGGAGCACCAACCAATAAGGAGTCGGGAAACAAAAGCAACGCAGGAGTAAACCATTTGCAAGCAGCAAGTGCCATTTCAAAGGGTATCTCTTTCTCCAGCTGCACAAAACATTTGCACCTTTCTTTGAAAATTCTTCTTCTTTTGTGAGTCCATGTAATTTGTGAAACAGCCTTTTTAGGAACAAAGTACAAAACCGCATTTCAGTCTCAGAGTCAGCCTAACATATGATGATGTTGGGCCAGTTACTGGCCCATTCACTGTCGAGCATAGGTTAAGATATTTTCACAGGAAAGAGCCAGCCACATTGTAACACAATTTAAGCTTCATTTTTACTTTGATGTGTGACGCATATGCTTTATTTATGACATCTGAAGCAAGTCGTTTTGTTTAAAGGCATTTTTTATTAAAGCTTTTGTGTTTATGTTTAGCTACGCAATAATTATGTATTCTATCTCTAACTGTGCTTTTTTGGAACACATATATTACTGGCTATAAACGATTTCCTCATTTGTCAAGGGTCATGATTTGAATGGTGCAGCAGTTTCAGTGGCACAGGCGCCCAAAAGGTCTAGGAAGCCCACTTATCATTGTATTTCCTATACTTTATTAATAAACAAGCAGTTACAAGTGCAGTTACCTTACAGACACTAGGGTCATGATTTGAATGGAACATGGGCATTCTCCATTATATAATATTAGTACTTCAGCTGTTGTTAATACTATATAAATAATTATAAGGGATTAAATGGCATGTCATACTAAGCTTTGGCAAAGCCAATAGGTCTCGCCTATGCAAGATCCATTGGCGTTGTCAATGTTTTTTAGCTATATTTTACAGCAGCGCTAGCTTCAGTGCAGCATAACTGAAATTTTTAAAAAGCAGTATAATGCGGACAAACCTGGATGTGTGTCATGCAGTGTTTTTACATTACTTTTAGCCATTTGCAACATAGCTAGAACACATTAGCAAAATCAATAAGTTTCACATAGGCAAGACTTATTGGCTTTACCAGGGGTTGGCTTTGTAGTGGCTGCAACAAGTACCTGAGGGAGGGAGAACTGTCCTGCATTCTTGCTGCATTCTCAGCAAGCAGTGTTGCCCGTTGTGTGCGGCAGATACCAACCAAGGGTATGGAGACTTGCCAGAAATTAGCAATGGAACTACTTAATGTGTGGATTAATACTACTGCTGTCCACTGAAATGTTTGCAGAGAACATGATCAACATTGGCGTGGAGCCAATGCACCTCTCTTGGTATAGTTTACTCAACCTCTTTTTATGATGATTGTGTGAGCTATGGAAGCTAAAGCAGCTGTCTGTAGCCAGACCTAAAAAACTCGGACCATGAGGTTCATCCTGGAATATTCGAATGTTCTCCCAATCTCGAACAAGGAATGATTCCTCACCAGAAGAGAAATAAAATATCACGCACGAAGGCAACAGCACTGCCAGTCACTGCCAGACTAACTGCAAGAGAAGTTGGCAAGACGGTGTCTTTGTTACACAACTGACATTCGGCCACTAGGAGAAACCATTTGTAAACTATGGAAGATTTGAAGTTTATCACCAGTGCCAACCCTAAACTGCCTTCTTGCTTTAAGAAACGTGTCAGAATTTTGCGACAGACTCAAAGGACTACAGCTCCCACAAATCACTTTCTAGTGGTTCTGAAAGCATCCATGCTCTATGACATTTGAATAACTAAAATCTCCAGAGGTCTGAGGTTCACGATGACTTGTGATTCATCTGCATTTAGACATGGAACCAACAGTTTACATTTAGCTCTCCAAGTGCCGCCTCTCAGCCTGGCTATGTCATTTTTACAGAGCATATATATGTTTTAGGATTCGAGAGCTTCCTGCTCTTGCATTGAGTGTGTGTCCCAGTGCTTAGTTTGAGCCAGTGGTTTCCAGTGTTCGGCACCGGCACTTAATTGTGAACACCGGCACTGCCACGTGGTGGAGCTGAGTGTATAATTTAGAGATGAGTAGAACAACAGCAGTCGTGTTTGATGCCAGAAGCCTGAAACGTGGAGTTGTGCCCTTCCCACTGCTGCCAAGCTCCCCACTGGGATTTTAGTCCACTGAGCCCGTGTGCTCCATCGCTCATGTATTGACTGTGCGTGGGGATTCTGGAACACCGCCTGAGCCTGCGTGCTCCATCGTTGCTGCTTTGCCTTGACTGGATCTCAGCTTGAGCCCGTGTGCTCCATTCCACGTTTTCACTATCAGCCCGTGGGAGTCGAGGTAGTAAGCGGGAGCGGGACTGCGAGGCCCAGAGGTGCTTGCGCAAGGTAATCGCGCGCACCTGGTGCCTCTTCCCGCCCCCTCCTCCCTGCTAGCACTTAACGACTCGCGGCCCCCGCTCCGCGGGAGCCGCTCGCAGTCGTGTTTGATGCCAGAAGCCTGAAACGTGGAGTTGTGCCCTTCCCATTGCTGCCAAGCTCCCCACTGGGATTTTAGTCCACTGAGCCCGTGTGCTCCATCGCTCATGTATTGACTGTGCGTGGGGATTCTGGAACACTGCCTGAGCCTGCGTGCTCCATCGTTGCTGCTTTGCCTTGACTGGATCTCAGCTTGAGCCTGTGTGCTCCATTCCACGTTTTCACTATCAGCCCGTGGGAGTCGAGGTAGTAAGCGGGAGCGGGACTGCGAGGCCCAGATGTGCTTGCGCAAGGTAATCGCGCGCACCTGGTGCCTCTTCCCGCCCCCTCCTCCTCCTACTTAGCCCAGCTTCCGGACGCGTACGCGGGACGCGCGCGAAGACTGTGCAAAGAGCGGGCCGTTGTGTGGCCGTTAGGTGGCTGGAGAGGCTGGGCTGGGCCCCGTCCCTTTTATTCTCATGTGTGTTACCCAGACCTGAGTTCTCTACGTATAAAACTGTTTATACATTCTTTCTATGTGTTGTACCGCGTTCCTGACCTTAATATTCTGTGCTAGTCTAGTTCCACTATTATTGCTTGGCTAGGTAATTTTCAGAACGGCTACTCCTGTATAACTATCACAGTTGTGTATTCCCTTGCCATCATGGACACGGCCTCACCTGGGACAGTGGGGGTAAACCCTAATAAGGGCACATTAGACAATTATTTTAAGAAATCTATTTCAGAAATTGAAAGGGAAGAAGCTCTAGCGGAGAGAAGGGTGGAGCGTCGTCGCTCCATCGAGGGTTATAAGGCCAGACCCTCTTTGGCTACATCCCCGCATATTATATTATCTAGTTAAGAGGTGACCCCTATCACTGAGGATCCCTTCACATCCCAGGGAATTCCAGAACTTCTAAGGGACATTACTCCCACACCGCCTTCTCTTGGGGACCTATTTAGTCCACCTACTGTCGCTCCCCCACCACCTTGCAATTCTGATGTAGGCCAGAAAGTTACGCCAGCTCCCCTCCATATTGGAAAAACCACCGCCAAAAATCAACCGAGGAAGATAGAGGCCCAGATAGTCCATGGTACTCCGCCCAAAAAGAGAATGAGGAAGGGGGGTTCTATTCAAAAGGGCAAAATTAGTCACTCTGAATTTGGTAAGGGGAAAGGGGGGGGTGTAGCCTCTGTTTCTAAACCAACTGTGGATACAAGACCTGTTATCACTACAGTGACTACACAAGAAACACCACCACCTACACTTGTTACTACCCCCCCAAGTGCAATTTCCGAGGAGACTCTCCCGCTCGCCCCCACCCTGGAGTTTCTTGGGCAAATGCTCAGGACGCTTACTTCCCCTATTGTAGACAGACTATTGGCCATTGAACAACGGCTAGGGAACTTGGAACAGGCTATTCTTAATAAACCGGTCAACCAGAAGGCCCCCTCTATTCCTAGTACAGCACTGACTGCAGTCAGTTCACCTAATAGCTCAAAACCTTCTTCATCCAAGACGGCCCATCCAACATCTACTAATCTAGCCAAGGCGGCCCATACAACTTCCATCACCACTACAACGGCCTCATTTCCTATGCCCAATGTTCCTACTAAAACAGTGTCCCATAATCCCTTAGGAACTACAACCTCTGCCATTCCTTCCAGACCTGCCATGCACATGAATGGTGCCATCCCGAAGGGTGGAAACTGTATGGCTACAAGACCAATGCAGCCAGCTGGAGAGAGGGAACCCCCTAGCAAAGTAGCAAAACATAGGATCCCCCAGGTTGAACTTCCTCCGCAATCACTACCCTATGTAGTGGTGCTCACGGGTGTTCCCACCCTTGACCCTGACAAGCGAGAAGGTCCACAGCAACTTAAAAATAAAACCATGTACTGGCTGTCTAAAAATAGACCACTCCCGGAGAATGTTAACGGGGACATAGTGCACGTGCGCCGACTCTCCTGGTTGGGGGGGCGGGAGAAAGACATAGAGGGCGACTTGATTGTGATTAACTTCAGGGACCTAGAAGCTGTTAGGCACATTCTGAGCTGGATGCCAGGGAACTTAGGCAAATCAATTATGCCGTGTGATCTTACCTATTTTTAACCTAGAGCCCTAGTAGCTCCCCTGTCATGTCCATGGCCTCCTATGGCCCTGACAGGTATTAATGGTCCAAAACAAAACAACCATTACTTCCCCTTGCACCCTGGCCCCATGATTCCAAAGAATGCTCATGGGTGGGAACCTGTCCCACAAAGGGGCTATGGTACTAATTATAGGAGATCGGACTATTCTTCTCAAACAGGGGGGATGGACCATTTGCTTCCTTTCACACCCTTGGAAGTTAGCAATAGATTTGAAGTTTTTTCTGGCTTGGATTCCTGTGATTGACGCCTGGGATCCTCCCCTGGTCATTCTGCTGTAGAGAGGGGCTTAAGTGTACAGAATGTTAATTTTTATGTTTCTGGTGCTAACTCCCCTCCTCAGTTGCCAGGTGATTCCTATGGCACGATCCAAACCCTTCCAGTCACACCTAACCACAGTCCACCTCCCCCTCCAGGGATTCCTATCTCATATGTATGCAGTGGTAGTGATACCTCAGGGGGGCAGGGGCCTACATTGTACACTCCTTCTAGAGCCCTGAGGGTACTATCATGGAATGTTGCAAGCATTTTTAATAAAATACACACTGAAGAATGGGACTCCCTAATAAAAAATAATGACATCTGCCTCTTTCAAGAGACATGGGCGAGGGAACCCGTTCTTAAAACTGGTTACGCAATATTTGAAATCCATGCTACCTGGAATGGCAAGGGGAGGCCCTCGGGTGGTTTGGTGGTGTGGATAGCGTCTCATATTGGTTGCACAGCGGAAATTATAGCCACGTTCTCTCAAGACATCCAGTGCGTTCTATTGAACTGGTCGGGCGCCCCCAAGTTGGCAATAATAAATGTTTATTCCCGCCCAGTAGGCCCAACGGCGGAGTCCACTACACTTGAAGACCTTGTGTCCTTCTTGGGTCAGTTGCCGACCGACTATAAGGTGGTAATGGGTGGTGATTTTAACTGTCATTTTGAGCCCTTAGAGGG
Organism: Lissotriton vulgaris; assembly: GCF_964263255.1. Classification (NCBI taxonomy): domain Eukaryota; kingdom Metazoa; phylum Chordata; class Amphibia; order Caudata; family Salamandridae; genus Lissotriton; species Lissotriton vulgaris. Next base: position 1,335,981,738 of record NC_141685.1, read on the forward strand.
CTTGAGGGAAGGGGCCCTTACGGCAGAAGACGACTTCTGGGGTATTCCAATGTGTCAATTGCCCCATCCCAGATCCTGGTCTCCACTTGCGGTCCAAATCATGTCATTAACTCTTAATTTTGCGCTAAGAGCCTGCAACGGACGCACACCCTCAGACACCCCTTCAAAATGTACATTCAACAGAAAAAATCATGAGTCACGACTGGACTACATTTTTGTTGATACCAGTCTTTGGCCAAAGGTAGAGTATTTTAATATAATCCCCCGCACTGATAGTGATCATAATGCTCTCTTACTCTCCTTGGCCTATCTTCCAGAACTTACCGGACCATCTCCTCCGGAGGAAAGAGATGAACGGGGAAACCTGGTACTAACCTCAAACAGGCGTAGGGTGAGATGGCAGAAATTTTCCAAGTCGGAAGAAAATATTGGGAAAATCTACAATCTGGTGCTGCCTAAATTTGAGGCTTTGGATGAACTAATTAGTCAATCCAGTACCCAGGACTTACATAAAACCCTACCTTTTATACACGAAGACTTAGTGGGAGCACTGGGAGAGGTTCTCTACCCAGAGGTGCCTAAGCCCAAGCACAAGACTAGAACTTCCACCTGGTACAACTCTGATTGCAGAAAGGCCAAATCTGACCTTATCACCGCAGTCAAAGAGGGCGTACCCCGTACCAGGGTGTCCGTTCTGCGACGCCAGTATAAGGACACAATGGCTCGTGCGAGGTCAGACTGGGACTGGGATAGATGGCAGGATCTTTCAGCAGCCCTAACAACTAAGGACTTAAGAAGATTTTGGTCCTTAGTCACTACTGGCTCAGGGGAACCCAAAGCTGCAGTTGAACCCAATATAGCAGCACATATATGGGAAGAACATTTCAGTATACTCTATGCAGATGCCCTAGAGAATACCGATGCCACTGTTGCAACACTCCTCTCTCTTCCTGGAGATACCTTGGAGTTTACGCTAGGGGAAGTGGTTAGCGCAATAGACGGTCTAGCGTTGGGCAAGGCCCCTGGCCTTGATAAATTACCAGGTGACCTTTTTAGGTCCCATCCAGAGATCTGGGCGCCTTATCTTCACATCCTTTTCAATTCACTTGCACGTGGAATGGCGATCCCCTGTACTTGGCTGGGGGCAGAGATAGTCCCAATCTTCAAGAAGGGCTGTCCTCTGCTCCCATCCAACTACAGGCCGATCAGCCTGATAGATGTCCCCCAGAAGATTTATTCACGACTCTTATTGGATCAACTCTTGGACTGGATGGAGGAAAATGAAATCTTAAGTCCCATCCATTCAGGAAAAATACGTCCACCATGGATCAAATCTTCCGCCTCGTCCTCCTCTTCTGGAAATCGGTGACCATCGAGGGCGGGAGATTGTACATGGTGTTCGTAGACCTGAAGTCAGCATTCGATTTGGTACCACGGAAAAAACTCTGGGAGGTTCTGAAGGAGATGGGAGTGCCCACCAATCTACTCCAGGCCATAATAAGACTCCATCAGGGCAACTTTGCCCAGGTACGATGTGGGCGGGGTGGAGTACTGTCAAAAAGGTTTCCTGTTTCCCGGGGGGTCAGGCAGGGTTGCGTCCTTGCCCCTACTCTTTTCGGTCTATACGTGAACAGTGTCATTTCACACTTAGTTAACGTTAGGGACAATGACGCCCCGGTCTTGGCAGGCAGGAGGGTGCCGGCAATTATGTTTGCTGATGACACCCTCCTGCTTTCCAAATCACCCATGGGAATTCAGAGAATCCTTGATGGTTTTGGTCTTTTCTGCAGGCAGTATGGCCTTGAGATCAACGCAGGGAAGACCAAGTACATGATCTTTAACCCCTCCTCCACAACTAGACCCAATCCATCCCTAAATTCCACGGTTCTTGAGAGGGTCAAAACATTTCAGTACCTGGGCGTAACCCTCCAAGAGAACCTTTCCTGGGGACCACAGATCGCAAGTTCGCGAATAAGGCTTTCTCAACTCTCTGGGGCTATTTTAAAGGTAACAAACACCTCAACATACAAACCTATAGCTCCTGCAGTTGAGATGTACAAAACACAAGCGAAATCTGCTGCACTTTACCGTAGTGAACTATGGGGACACCAAGCTACAATTGAGCTGGTACGTGTTAAAAATAACTTTTTGAGGCGTCTTCTGGCCCTCCCAACTGCAACTCCTTTGTTTCCCTTACGTCTTGATCTGGGTTTACCGTCCATCAGGGAGGACCTTGAATCCAAACCTATAAGATTCTGGCATAGACTCTGGTCAACAAAGGAGCTTAGTCACTATAGGCAAGATCTTGTGCATGTTATGAACTTAAACCACAATGACTAGATCCCTTGGCTAGCCTTTGTTAAAAAAGAATTGTTCCGGCTTGGTTTTAATGAGCTGTGGGTGGCTCCAGAAATAGGCTGTAACAAGGTCCCCCGGAAAAGACTTGTGGAAGCATACAAGGAACAAAATCTTGCATCCCACATGACTGCACCCAGTATCAGCACCTTAACTCACTGTTTTATTGAATCCAAAAATTCTTATAAGTTTGAAACTTTTATGGACTTCATCTACCCGATTACGGCAAGGAAGCTTTTCATACAGTGGCGGTTTGGCACCCTACCTATCAAATCCTTCACTAGCAAATGGACCAATGGAGGGGACAAATTATGCCCTGGCGGTAATTCGTGTGATGAGGAGGAAATCCATGTTCTGTTTTTTTGCCCCACCTATAAGTCTCCAAGGAAATATTGGTTGGTGCCCCTATGTAGGAACATGGCAATAAGGAACTGTTTAACATCTTACAGAATACTGAAATCTGATTCCTCCCCCCACATTGTTTTCGCAGTCTCAAAATATCTCTTCGCCATGTGGCGCATTAGGTCCAAGTTGATTAAGGTTAAACCAACATAGGATGAATGTCTCTGCCACTGTCTTATTGTAACCTTTGGCTCCCGTTGGTAATGCCTTCCATCATATTGCCTATTTTATTCTCATTGATATGAATTGTGTTGCTCCTCCTTTTATGCACTTTATTTACATGATTTTAAATGGTAAGAAATGTTGTTACTTGTTCTTGTATGCATTTCAATGTTGATTTTAATGTTGTATGTATTTTTATGCATCTTTTATGGCCTAAATGGCCGAAATAAAGATTTTTGGATTGGATTGGATTGGAATTCAAAATACATTAAAAACTATACATTTTTGGCACTCAAGCCATTCTTATAGCCTTGGACCTGGAATAGTCTGAATAATCACACTTATAGGAGAGTTGTGGTTGGAATTTGCATAGGTATTGTTGCTGGCAGGGCTGGCAAGGCAATGGGTGGTTAAAGCTGCTGTGGACTACTGGCGAGGGCCCTGGCAAATATTTTATTACAAATTAAGCACTGGTGTGTCCTCACATTCGTACTTTTCCGCTTGCAATGTCTTGCACCCTCTGTCAGTGGTTCTGCTTTTGACTCGAATTCAGCTCTCCAGTTGTTGCTCCCTGAATCAAGTGCTCCAGTTTCCTGTTCACGAGCTCCCTGCTTCTTCTACCCCACAAACATGCACCCATGCACACCACGCCACAGGCATCCATGCACTTAAACCACTTGACATGCAATCACTCATAGACACAGACCACCAGACGTGTCACGTTGGTATCTTGTGTAGCACTTTATGCTGGGGGAACGCCGTTTACAAGTGCCAGATGTGACAGGAGGATGGAAGAAGAGCGAGGCATGTGCCTAATGAATGGCATGCTTTCCCCCCAAATGGGAACGAGATGCAGTTAATAAACAACATTTTGTGTCTGCTTGTCCAAAAGGATGAAACAGGAAAGAAAATAGGCCCCAGGAGAAGGAAAGAGGGAGAAACATATTGTTGGAGATATAAACCAATGGGGATAGGGCTTACAGTGTGAAGAATCAGGGCTCATCAGCTTAATCAGGGAGTTCAGTGTGTGTGAATCGTAACTATCCCGATTAAAAACAATATGCCGACGGTGGAGGGATGACCAGGGTATGGGATGCACTTCCCATGAGGAACTAGTTCAACACTGATTTGCAGTAGGTATGCCCCTGTCTAAGCTCATGATTAAAATAAATAATAATAACAAACAAGGACCAACAACAGCATAGGAGGCCTGACTCGGGGCCCCTAGACCCAACTCTCAGAATTCATGAATTTGGCAGGTGTCACACCCCAAATGCCCCCCCCCCCCCAACCCGAAAATACGTCCCCGCCCAGCAGGTGTTTAGGAATGGTAAACAGGCAAGCCGGGAGTATTTGTCTACACATCAACACACAGCCAACAAACACTGAGGCCCCATACAACATAGATAGGATGGACAGAGGTATTGGTATAGGTTTAGGATCCCTTAATCATTAAACCCTTTGTTGATGAAATCAAATTTGAGGTACAGGAACGATTTGTGTCAACACCTAATCAATATTTCGCCTCTCCATAGAGAAATCTTTTCTACCTCGGTCTCCATGCCCAACTATTGTCTCCCTCCTGGAAATGATCATCTTTTGTTACACTGTATATCTGTCAGGGTATTTATATAGCCAAACAGCTGGGGACAAACTGAGTGCTGGACAGTAGAGCTCGACCCATGGTCCACTGTTGCAAAGATTTACAGTGAGGCAAGGAAAAAGTTGGGCAACTAACAGTGAGGAGTGTTGTGTCGGGGACCTGTAGTGAGGGTAGACCGGGCACCGTTATTCAGGAGCAGTGCCACAAGGCTCTGTGACACAAGCACGTGGTGAACAGACCACACAGAGGCGGGTCTGGTTTGTTCACACCTTGCCCGGGTCCAGGTCTCCTCTGAGGCCACGCCCGGCATAAGCAGCCTTTATTCCTAAACCCCACGAGGTACTGGGGCAAACCAAATATTACTCAGCTCGCAGCGGCATTGAAATAACACCCCTAACATTGAGGCACATTAACGCAAACCTGACGATCCAGTTGCGTCACTGGAGCAAACCTACAAGGAGATAGTCTTCAATTAAGAGGCGAGGTTTCACATTCTTGCTGAATTGTAAGAGGAAGTACTTAGTGGCTCTAATAGAAGTTTGGAGAAGAGAAGTGTCTTCAGGTAATTCCTGAGTCGGAGGAGGGTAATCGCGGTTTGGGTGATAATGGGTATGTTGTTCGAAGTGGGTGCGTAGACTGAGAAGGTTTCCCTTCTGATCCGTCCTGGTCCTCTGTATCTTGTGTTTCATTCTGTCAAGCTTGGACTGTCTTGCGTTTGGTGTGACATTGTCCCACAGGATGGGTAGCTCCTCTGCTAGGTGGAATAGGGTTTTGTTTCTGTTGGAGTTGTAGATGATGCACCAGATTTGAGGATGATTCAGCTGTCTAGGGGAAGGGTTCACTCAATGGCTAACAGACCTGTACTGGTCCGTTCGCGTGCAGCCTGAGAGATGGAGCGTAAGATGGAGCCTACAGTCCTGGTGCTCAGGGAGCTTGTAGTCTCTGGCGCTTTCCTGTAACTAGCTAAAAAGTGAAGTTTTAGGAAAATGATGCAGGTCTGGAAGTTCCATCAGTGTTGAGGTGATGTGCTTGAACGGGATCAGGTCAACAGTATGAAGGATGCCTTCAGGCATAACAGTATGAAGAGGGGAAGCCTCAAAGCAGAGCTTAGCTTTCATCCAGGTGGGAGGCTCCTTCACTGATGATCTGAACTTGGATTTAGGTAGGAAGTTTCACTTTTTTTGAATATGGTATGGTCACAGTATGAAGCTTAGTAGTACATACCTGATTGAGAATACACTGCAGTTAAGTATATTGAACTTTGCAATATGGGGATGGTGTGTGCTTGTCACAGTTCACATTGTCCTATGACCTGCTTAGTAGCCCCTATTAAATTGGCAACTTTTGTTGTATATTAATAACTATGATAGTGCAATATTTTTGTAAACATTTGTGACACTATTTTTTTATAACTAAGGATATATACACCATAATCTTCTGGCACCATACATCGCCACTGAGTGCACCCGGCCCATGTCATTCCCTTTTTGTCACTACTGGAGGCCATGCCCCCCCATCCCCCGTATTCCTAGCTACAGGCCTTCCTCCTAAACCGTGCTGCTTCATGACTCACAGGCCTCTGCTACTTTATGTCACCTGGGCCACTTCCGCTTCATGCCTCCCGTGCCCCTGCTGCTTCATGCCTGCTGTGCCACTTTTGCTTCAAGCCTGCTGTGTCCCTGCTGCTTCATGCCTGCTGTGCTGCTTCATGCCTCTCGTGCCCATATTTCTTCATGCCTCCTGTGCCCCTGCTGCTTCATGCCTCTCGTACTCCTATTGCTTCAAGCCTGCTGTGCCCCTTTGCTTCAAGCCTGCTGTGTCCCTGCTGCTTCATGCCTGCTGTGCTGCTTCATGCCTCTCGTGCCCATATTTCTTCATGCCTCCCGTGCCCCTGCTGCTTCATGCCTCTCGTACTCCTATTGCTTCAAGCCTGCTGTGTCCCTGCTGCTTCATGCCTGCTGTGCTGCTTCATGCCTCTCGTGCCCATATTTCTTCATGCCTCCTGTGCCCCTGCAGCTTCATGCCTGCTGTGCCCCTTTGCTTCAAGCCTGCTGTGTCCCTGCTGCTTCATGCCTGCTGTGCTGCTTCATGCCTCTCGTGCCCATATTTCTTCATGCCTCCTGTGCCCCTGCTGCTTCATGCCTGCTGTGCCCCTATTGCTTCAAGCCTGCTGTGTCCCTGCTGCTTCATGCCTGCTGTGCTGCTTCATGCCTCTCGTGCCCATATTTCTTCATGCCTCCTGTGCCCCTGCAGCTTCATGCCTGCTGTGCCCCTTTGCTTCAAGCCTGCTGTGTCCCTGCTGCTTCATGCCTGCTGTGCTGCTTCATGCCTCTCGTGCCCATATTTCTTCATGCCTCCTGTGCCCCTGCTGCTTCATGCCTGCTGTGCCCCTATTGCTTCAAGCCTGCTGTGTCCCTGCTGCTTCATGCCTGCTGTGCTGCTTCATGCCTCTCGTGCCCATATTTCTTCATGCCTCCTGTGCCCCTGCAGCTTCATGCCTGCTGTGCCCCTTTGCTTCAAGCCTGCTGTGTCCCTGCTGCTTCATGCCTGCTGTGCTGCTTCATGCCTCTCGTGCCCATATTTCTTCATGCCTCCTGTGCCCCTGCAGCTTCATGCCTGCTGTGCCCCTTTGCTTCAAGCCTGCTGTGTCCCTGCTGCTTCATGCCTGCTGTGCTGCTTCATGCCTCTCGTGCCCATATTTCTTCATGCCTCCTGTGCCCCTGCTGCTTCATGCCTGCTGTGCCCCTATTGCTTCAAGCCTGCTGTGTCCCTGCTGCTTCATGCCTGCTGTGCTGCTTCATGCCTCTCGTGCCCATATTTCTTCATGCCTCCCGTGCCCCTGCTGCTTCATGCCTGCTGTGCCCCTTTGCTTCAAGCCTGCTGTGTCCCTGCTGCTTCATGCCTGCTGTGCTGCTTCATGCCTCTCGTGCCCATATTTCTTCATGCCTCCTGTGCCCCTGCTGCTTCATGCCTGCTGTGCCCCTATTGCTTCAAGCCTGCTGTGTCCCTGCTGCTTCATGCCTGCTGTGCTGCTTCATGCCTCTCGTGCCCATATTTCTTCATGCCTCCCGTGCCCCTGCTGCTTCATGCCTCTCGTACTCCTATTGCTTCAAGCCTGCTGTGTCCCTGCTGCTTCATGCCTGCTGTGCTGCTTCATGCCTCTCGTGCCCATATTTCTTCATGCCTCCTGTGCCCCTGCAGCTTCATGCCTGCTGTGCCCCTTTGCTTCAAGCCTGCTGTGTCCCTGCTGCTTCATGCCTGCTGTGCTGCTTCATGCCTCTCGTGCCCATATTTCTTCATGCCTCCTGTGCCCCTGCTGCTTCATGCCTGCTGTGCCCCTATTGCTTCAAGCCTGCTGTGTCCCTGCTGCTTCATGCCTGCTGTGCTGCTTCATGCCTCTCGTGCCCATATTTCTTCATGCCTCCTGTGCCCCTGCAGCTTCATGCCTGCTGTGCCCCTTTGCTTCAAGCCTGCTGTGTCCCTGCTGCTTCATGCCTGCTGTGCTGCTTCATGCCTCTCGTGCCCATATTTCTTCATGCCTCCTGTGCCCCTGCTGCTTCATGCCTGCTGTGCCCCTATTGCTTCAAGCCTGCTGTGTCCCTGCTGCTTCATGCCTGCTGTGCTGCTTCATGCCTCTCGTGCCCATATTTCTTCATGCCTCCTGTGCCCCTGCAGCTTCATGCCTGCTGTGCCCCTTTGCTTCAAGCCTGCTGTGTCCCTGCTGCTTCATGCCTGCTGTGCTGCTTCATGCCTCTCGTGCCCATATTTCTTCATGCCTCCTGTGCCCCTGCTGCTTCATGCCTCTCGTACTCCTATTGCTTCAAGCCTGCTGTGCCCCTTTGCTTCAAGCCTGCTGTGTCCCTGCTGCTTCATGCCTGCTGTGCTGCTTCATGCCTCTCGTGCCCATATTTCTTCATGCCTCCTGTGCCCCTGCTGCTTCATGCCTCTCGTACCCCTATTGCTTCAAGCCTGCTGTGTCCCTGCTGCTTCATACCTGCTGTGTCCCTGTTGCGTCCCTGTTGCTTCTTGCCTGCTGTGTCCCTGCAGCTTCATGCCTGCTGTGCCCTGCTTCTTCATGCCTGCTGTGCCCTGCTTCTTCAAGCCTGCTGTGCCCCTGCTGCACATGTCTGCTGTGCACCTGCTGCTTCATGCCTCCCGTGCCCCTGCTGCTTCATGCCTCCCGTGCCCCTGCTGCTTCATGCCTACCGTGTCCCTGCTGCTTCATGCCTGCTATGCCCCTGTTTCTTCATGCCTGTTGTGCCCCTGCTGCTTCATGTCACCTGTGATCATGCCTCTGGCCTCTCCCTTTCCAGAATCTACAGAGTCTGCTGATGCTTGGTGTCGAGTTCATCTGAACTGGCCCTTTCGTTCCTTTCCCCTCCCTCGCCCCCCTCTTGGTCCTCGCCGCCATTGTCTGCGCCGGGCCTCGTGCCTCTGGTGCTCTGATACCAGTGGCACGTGCACTTCAGCTCATGGCGCACTTAGTAGCAGCTGTGTAATGCGAAGTAGTGTCAATACACGGTATAAATGAACGAAAATTGTCTACAATTTAAAATAAAAGCACTTACTTAAGCTGAAGTGAGTGTTGCATGAGAACCGTTTTGTGGCGCGAAGTTTTCTTTAGTCGTGTTCTTTGAAGTCAATTATTGAGCATAACTTAAAAGAAAAACAAAAGTGATACATATTGACTACATTGCACGCTAATTCTGCTTAAATCAATACAAGACAGTAATACCTTGCTAAAATATTAATGAGTCATTGTTCTAAATGATTTCCTTGTGAACAACTGTAGATTGGCTGTTTGAAATTGTTTTACAGCGTCACTCAAACCAGTGTAGGGTGTCAGAGCACTTTACATCACACACGTTGCACAGAAACAATTGATCATACATGTGATAATTACTGTATATGAAATGTTACATAAGACAAAGGACTACGAGGTGTAGGAGTCACATGAGAACCATACTAGTAGGCAGTATAGTTTAACAGTGATTGGTCTGCAGAAACACAAACTTAGAATGTAAAACGTAATACCATGGTTGGGGGTTCTCTTTAACGCCTTAACCGCTGCGGTTTTTCCGCCGCGGTGCGGGCGTTCTAAAGGGTGGGCAGGGCTGCGTCGGCCGACGGCAGCACTGGGGTAGGGAGTGCTCCAATCGGCCAAAGGCCGACGGGAGCACGGAAGGGGTTAATAATCAGAATTGATTTCTATCCAAATGAACCATTTTTGCAACATTGGGATAATCAAAGACTGGGGAGAAAAACATAACGTTCTAATTCATACATTGCAGTTTGCATGCAGCTCTTAGATGACCGTTAATAGCTCAGTTCTGTGTTAGGATTTTGACTCATAAACTGCAAGCAACAAAAGGATCTCACTGCCAAAAGCAGTAATGCACCAACCTATTTACATTATGTGCACTTTGTGATCTGCATGGTACATGTTCTTTGCACTAGGCATATTAATCGTCTGTGCTGCCTTTCCATTAGTTAAAACTTTCACTAGACAAAACTCTGATCTCTCTCTAGGAAGGACATTAATCACTTGAGTTATCATGAAATTGTTATTGTTGCCGAAATTGCTGGAGACCAGGAATGAGGCAGCTATTGCTTTTAGAAACATTATATACTTGCAGACATGACTCCTCCACCTGAAGTCGACCCGGTGCTATTCCCTGGTCACACAGCCCTAGAGCTGCCCTGCTCAAGGGTCCTGTGACCTCATGGATAGAGTCCCTGTTGCTCTGGGGTGTGCTGCTTCATAGGCCTGCCCGCAAGACTGGAGGTGAACTTCAGCATGGATTGTGGTGGACAGGCCTTCAAGGTTAACCCCCACTTGCCACCGCTAGGGTCCATCTGCTGGTGCAGGGCTTCTAAGGTTTAGCAGCGCCTTCTAAGGTCTAGCACAGGAATATGCTTCCTCAGGAGAGTGGTCTGGTGGACTGGTCATGAAGGCTGAACCTGGTTCCCTAGTTCTAAATTCTTCAGCTCTGACCATAGTGCTACCCCCTCTCCCCCACTGAACACCGTACTGCCCCACTGAGAGAAACTGCCTTCAACTACAACCCAATTGTACCCCGCTATAAACACCTGGATGCGACTCAATTGAAATTACGCACTAGACAGGAGTAATATGCTGCCTACATTTTTTTTAAGTGACAACATCCTGGAAAAAGCAAACACTCAAGGGAATACAAGATTAAGTTAAGCATGCTTTTACACTCATTATTCAGAAAGTAATGAGTGTTTTTGCATGAAAAAGTTAAGTACATGAGTAGAGGGCCCAGAAGGGACCCTTTTCAATGTCCATTGCTTATATCCTTACAAAACGTAAGCAGCATGGATTAAAATGACCACATCCCTGAACACAGAGCCGCTGTACACAATTTGTTTTCCAATCCACCCATCAAGCACGTATTGCAGTACATCCAGGAATGGTGCACTTCCCCACCCAGGGAAAAGAATGTTGTTTAAAGAAAGACAAGGAAACAAAAGTAGTGCTTCACTGGCAAACTCTGTAAAGTGGCGCTAATGTGTTTGGGTGTGAATAAAATCAATCTGGCCACTTTGCGACCACTCTATCTTGCTTTATTTAGTTGTTTTTCGCATTTTGAACCTTTTATTTCTCTCCGTCCCAAGGCTTCACTTCGGAATAAAAAAATGTCCAAAAAAGACAACATTTCCAGCAAAAGCGTTTTTCTTTTTTGGATCCATTTCACAGAGAAACAAATAAACGAAAGGAGAGGAAAGAGGGTAATAACCGTTTTTTGAAGTCACGGTTTTCAGTAAGTGAGGAAGAGCTAGACAGAAAGAGAGGAAGAGTGAGAAAGGAAGAGGGGGCAGCTGCCAGTCCTTTTCCTTCTCAGCCCGCCCGTCCCCGAATGGCCACCAACATCGAACGTTATCTATAGGCCTTGGCTAGTTCTGCCTTTATCAAAACAACAAGTGGTCCTGAGCATACAAGAATGTAGAAAGCACAATTAATGTATATAGATCACAATGGAATTCTATATAGTTCAGAGTTCCTTGACCAGCCGGTCAGGGAATGTTTATTAGTTTGATGGATTTTTTAATCTCAAAATACAACACATAACCCGAAACATAGGGGTTACAGTGGGGCACAGTCCTGTGCCATACAAGAAGGGGAGAAGTGAGAAAGTGAAGGTAAGTGAAAGAAAATATCAGGCAAACAGAGTGAGCTTGCAGGTCACTGATACTAATTTACATTGACAGTGTATCCTGGAGTTATTCATACAAACAATAGTATAGTGGAGTTACATGTATGAATTACTCTACGGTCGAAGTTTCGATCCCAAGCTCAGTTATAACGGGATCATCTTCAGGACAAGAGAATAATTTTGCCTGAACAAAGTTTTTAAAAAACACCTGTTTTTGGAAGAAAGCAAAAGGGAGGAAAACAGATATATATATACAGTCATTATTTGTATAGTCAGCACTCACATTGTAACTATGGTATTCGTATTCGGAATCGCAGTGTTAGGTGTTGCCATGAGGCGTGGGTATTCCCTGCAAGGCCTCTCATACTCATGCATTCTTTTAGTGAAATTCCTTTTATCCGCATTCGATTATGAACATTGGTGGTAGTGAGTTCTCGAATAGCTAGGGCAAGTGAGGGTGGTTTAAGAACTTAGGTCAGCCGTGGGAATGGTGAGGCTTGTGGCAGTGAAAAGAGTATGGTATTTGTGGGGGCATGATGAAGCCAATGCCGTCCTATTGGTGCGTCTAGCGCTTGATGGTGGACGGTAAAGAGGACCTACCGAGTTGTTAAGTTGAAGTAGAGTTATCTTCAAATGGGAGGGTCCGATTGGTGTCAACAACGTAAGTCGTTCTGTTGGCAATAAGAAGTATTAAAAAACCGTACTAACCAGAGGGAGAGAAAGAGTAAAAGGTGGGATATTAACCTATTTACCTTCATAGGTAAACCGTTCCTTTTTGGGTGAGGTTGGTTGAGAATTCTGTGCAGGCGCCGGGATTGGTGTTGAATCACGCCTAGTCCGAAATAAATATTAATATGACTACGTGTGCTCTTACGTGTCAAAGAACGCTTTTGCTATGTGGCCTTGGTAGGGAGTTATATATTACCGTATTGGTTGCGTGGAGTTTGTCTCTGATATAACGAGGTTAAAGCCTTGCAACCGATCAGCCAGGAATTTTTATACGTATATATTGCGTAGCTGCCAAATAGAAAATTAAACCAGTATTAAGGTGACGGGTCTTTGGTGATCAGAGAAAGTTTTTAAAGTTTTTTAAAAAGGCTCGCGGGGCAGTGTTACCATGCCTGGTAGGAAGGTTCCCTCGGGGGAAGGTATCGGTAGTATTCAGAAGTCCGTGATAGGTACTGGGACCGATATATGATCTGTCCGATTGGCGCACAGGTATATGGCCAACCTCTGTGGGGAAGAGAACAGAAAGTTTAGAATATGATCGGGTGGTAATGGGGGCGCCAGAATAAAGCACTACTTTACCGGTTAGTTCTAGGCAGGATCGCCGTCCTCCGGCAATGTGAATAACGCTAAAATTGGTGGTGCGGCCAGAAAGATGACTGGTCCGCTGTGGGGCAAAATAACAGGTATTACAAGAGTTCAAGTGCGAGATTTTAGCTTAATATTAGGGTTGGGGGCAGTAGTTCGGCGAGCTTACCGGGTGGAGTGGTCAATGCTCCGCAGGCGCCGGTCACAGGGGCTATCTCGATGGATCGCTTCCGTGTTGTGAAACACTTCCCTAGTTTATTGGTTTAAACAAAGGTCACGTGGCGGGGGGTGACGTGATCCGCATGGTTTCATTGGTTAACCGCGGGTCATGTGATAGGAGGAAGCCTTGGTCCATGTTGGCTTCGTTTTTCGGGGCGGGCTGCCATTTTAATCTGGGGAGAGCCCTTCTGACTTTAGGGATTTCTCAGGATGATGAAAGTGACAGATATTCAAGTTTTGGTTATAAGAACGAAACGCTTAAATTCAGGGGAGTGGGATTTCTGGGAGTGACAGTGATGGGGGTGAGGTAAATGAAAATTGAAGTGCCATCAACGTGCTCGTTTTGTGAACAGCTTCGTTTTAGTGCATAATTTTAAGTGAAAATAATTCGAAGAATACTTTAAAAATACATTGAGTCTCAACACAGTACGATTAAAACCTTCAATACATGATTTTTGCAGCAAAACGACCTTTCAGAATGCCGCAGATTCTGGACCAAAGTTTGTGGTTAGAGACAATTGATAAGCTTACAGCAGGGTTGTCCAATCCTCACTTCTGTTGAGCCCTGTGTGGATAGTATCAAATTGAATGATTGTCTTGAGTTCTTCTCGATTGAGGAGTTGGGCCAGGTTGCCTCCTCTTTGTGGAAGTTTCACTGTTTTTAGCACCGTCCACTTGATATCGTCCGCAGTGTGTTTCAGTTCTGCATAATGTTCAACGAGGGGTGCGTTTGGAGTTCCACAACGTATCCGGCTTCTGTGCTGGCCGATGCGAGTCTTTACTTTCTGGGTGGTTTGGCCAACGTACATTTTCAGACAAGGGCACAGGATGGCATAAATGACATTCTGGCTATTGCAATTGGTGAAGCTTTTCATTGTCATTGTGACATCATTATGGCTGAAATTCCGTGCCTCAATAGTGAATTCACACACTGTGCAACAGCCACACTTAACGTGCCCCAGGATAGGAGGTAGGCCCCAGTTGGTCTCAATTGTAGTTAATGGGGTGGGGGCTGGTAATGCTGCTCTTACTAGATGGTCCCTTAGATTTTTGCTTTTCTTAAAAGCAAATAGCGGCCTCTCTAGATGTATTGGGCCTGCATTTAGAGTGGGCCAATGCTTGAGAATGGACTGCCGGATTTTATTGGAGACAGGGGAAAAAGTGGTTACACATGCTATACGTTCAGTTTTGTCCTTAGCTTGGGTGCCAAAAGGGCTTCTCGGGGGCAGTACCAGGCCCTTTTGGTGGCTGTTTTAATTAATCTTCTGCCATCCTGGGATGTGTTTTTAAAATAAAAAAAAGTATGGGAACAGAATCTATGAAATTAAAGAAGTAGGGGCACGCCGTGCCCTACCGATCCCACCCACTTCGACCACTGAGTTACTTCAGTAATTCCTGGTCACGTCTTAGGATTTCACCAGGACATTTTACTTTCCATCTTTTTCATCAAGTGTATTGTACGTAAGTGCTTTTGTTCAGAGAATTACTTGGTTTCTCCAGCAGGTATTTTCCACCCCTTCAATTTTCGTGTGTCTCCTGTTCTGTTTCAATCAAGTTCAACTTGTTAGTACTGAATTGTGTGGTATTTTTTTATAGTTCCTACTGGGCCCTACTAGCTCCTGCTCCGTAATGGATGTAGTTTTTTATTTGGACCTTAAGATCCGGACAAACCGGGCTGCTCCCTGTTCTGTCTTCCATTGGCTCGCAAAGCGAGACACCGAAATAACAGCTTCTTCCAAAGGTTGCAGATCTCCCCACTCTCGCCGAAAAAACTGTGATTTTTCTGGGTGGATCTCTCCTGTGAGCCCAGCTTATTAGTCATGGTTTTAATGCTTGACTCTGGAGTAATTTGTATATGTTCATTATTCAGGTTAACAGTCTTTTACAGTTCATCTTCGTACATGTGCTGACTTCGTTTCCATGTGACCTTTGGACCTGTAAGTGGTTCCGTTGTCCATATTGGGTTGGTACCTTTCAGTTTACTTCAATGGGATTCCCTGCCCTTATCTCACAGCGCCGGCTACATTCGCCCACCAGCAGTGTCTTCATTGTGTCTCAGGAGACGGCCCTTTGTAGAAAGCTGGCTCTGTATGTACTATACCAAAATGAGGTATAGTGTGACAGAGTCCAGCGGAACCCCAAGGGTAGGCAGAGGTAAAAGTAGAAAGCACCTTACTCTCTATTTGTGGTAGTGTGGGCGAGCAGTAAGGCTTTACCAGAAGGTAGTGTTAAGCATTCATTGTACAAACTCAGGCAAGAAATGATGTCACACACTCAAAGACTGAACTCCGACCAATTTGTTAGTATAAAAATATTATTTAGTTATTTTACTTCTAGACCCAAGCCAGGCCTGTTGCAGGTAAGTGAAATAATACTTTGCAATACTTATGCAATTAATGAAAGTTGAATGCAGGCTCAAATGCAGTTGATTGATTTACAGGTAAGTCAATAATCACAATTACTTTTCAGTTACTTTGTAGATTAGATACTCGTTACTTCTTGGATTACTTCTTAAGTTACTTTTTCTAATCTGTGTGATATGCCTAGATATCACACTGAGACATTTCCTAGACAAAAGGTAAGTAATTCGCTTTTTCAAGTTTTCATACAAACCAACTCCACACTTAGAAGAATTTTCAAAGAAAAGCAGTCAACGCAATCCTATGGGAGGAAATTAAGTTATCGGTTTACAGGTAAGTACTTGTTTGTGGCAGTTGGTATTCTGGGGTTAGAACCAGGGTACCCCAGGGTCAAGGATGCACTCTCAGAACACACTCAGCGACACTAGGGCAGCCGGGTGCAGGGTGCTGAGGCCCAATGTTATCCATTAGGGGATAGGGGCCTCTGGTTGGTGGCTGCTCACGAGCAGGCCACAAGGTTGTGGGAGCAAAGCTCCTGGTGTTAGGCTCAGGGCAAAGGGGCATCCAAATTAGCACACAAGGTGCACCCACAGCGGCACAGGGGCAGCAGGGTGCAAGGGGCTGTTTTGGCATCGGGTGCCCTGTTATTTTCAATGGGAGTTGCCAGTTTTGGATTTTGGCTGCAGGCTCGGTCCAGGAAGTCTTACGGGAAGAACCAACAGCTGGGCAGGTACGTTGATGTGCTTGGACACGTAGGTGCACCTCGGGTTCTCTTCTCCAGGGCGCAGGGCAGCTGGATGCAGGGGTGTCTTTTGAGGTCAGATTTCACCTTAGCGGGCCCCCACGGTTGGTGGGTTCTTCGTGCAGAGGTTGCAGGGAAGTTGGGGAGTTCTGGAGGGGTCAACCCAAGGTGAACTCGGACTCTGGAGCGCTGGGGAACCTCGCTGGGACTGGTGGGCCACTCGAACTTGGGCTGTAAGCGTCGGGTGCAGTGGTGGTTTCAGGCGTCGGGTTTCTTTGTCCTGAGCAGGCTCAGAGTCTTTCTTAGCTGTTGCTTTTGAACAGAGCTGCTGTTCACGGGAGATCTGGTCTTTGTCGAAGGCTGTCATTCATCCAGGCGCTGGCTGCAGGACAAGGCGGGTTTTGACGCAGGATCTCTGGAAACTGCAGACGGGCTGGTAGGGTTGGGGCCAAGTCAATTCTTCTCTGCAGTCTCCTCTGCTGGGCATCTTCTTTTGTCCTTCTTCTTCTTCAGTTGCCGGAATCTGTTTTCTTGATTCAGGACTGACCCCTAAATATTGTATTTAGGAGGCTTTTTAGGGGTCTCGAGGTCAGTAGCCAATGGGCTTTTGACCCTAGAGTGACTACACCCTAGGTGTGCTCACCCCACGTGGGGGGGGTGGGCACAATCCCTAATCCTGATTGGAGAGTGCCTGCTAGCTGCAAGATGGCGGGCACTGAAGAGTGGGCTTCACCTTGCCTCCCCCACCTGAGGGGTGGGGTTGTCAGACGTGGGCACACTTTCTGGTCTGTGCTATTTGTTCCCGCCTGTCTTCCCACTGAAAAGGAGGGAAGACAGGAAGGGGGGGGCCTGCTCCTGATAGCAGGAGAGGCTGGGGTCACGTTACAAAGGCGGCAAGGCCTTTGGAGCTCCGCTGCCACAGATGGCTCTTCCTGGCCTCGGAGAGTTGTGACCACCTCTGCACAGGAAAGGCTTTGTTTCTGGGCTCAGGGAGCGAAGGTTCCCATCCCAGGGGTCCAGAAACATGTCTCGTGGTGGCAGGCTGGTGTGTACCATTCAGGGAACCCACCAGAGGCTGGTCGTTTTTCAGGAGGCATCTCTAAGATGCCCTCTGCGTGCACTTTTCATTAAATCCCACGCTGGCATCAGTGTGGGTTTAATGTGCCGAGAAGCTTGATACCAAACTTCTCAGTTTTCAGTAAAGCCATTATGGTGCTGTGGAGTTTGTAATGACAAACTCTCAGCAACATATACTCTTAATGGCACTACTGCACTTACAGTGTCTACGAACTGGTCTAGATACTGTAGAAGTACAGGGCTCAAGCACCTGTACCCTCACCACTGCTATAGTGCACCCAGCTAGAGGCGTTGCGGACCATGACAGGGCAGTGGGTTGTAGGCATTGCACACAGGGGTGTGTGCCATGTCGACTCTTCACTTTGTTCTGCACCAAAACACACAGCTAGCTATGGCAGTGTGTGTGTGTGTGTGTGTGTGTGTGTGTGTGAGAGAACCTCTAAGGGTGGCACAATAAGTTCTGCAGCCTTTAGAGGCCTTACCTGGCCACAGTGCCCTTGGTACCTGTGGTACCTTTTACAAGGGTCTGACCTGTGGTCAGAGAGGTGCCAATTAGGGATACAAGGTACCGTTTTGGGAAAGAACACAGGCCCTGGGAACCTGATTGGTGGGGACTCAGGGCACATCACGTCAAAGTGCATCAATAGTCTGTCAAAAAGTGGGGGGGGGTTACTGCAACAGAAACCCATCTTCCTACACCCTTGCTCTGCATTACCCAGCACACACAAGCCTGCCCCCAGCACATGTCTAGTAAGCATGTGACTCTTTGTTTGGTAGGTACCGCTGGCCAGTACCAGTCCTGAAGAGGTGTGTAAAGACCGGATATTAGGGATAGCTTGGCGGGCCCAATCAGCATGCGCTCCTCCATGCTCACACTCCAGTGTCTCAGTCCATCTCAGAGGAGGCCCTTATCCCTAACAGAGCAAAAACATTATTGACTGTGCACAGGGGGCGTCCTCTGACCCATGCACTTCCCAGATTACCAGAAGCAATAATTGATGATTTCTGCAAGCACTAGTGTAAAATGACCTGGAGAGGGGCTGTCACAAGGGGAGAGCATCCTTGCCCGATGCCCTGCGCGTTTTGGTGTCCTACTCTCCTGTATATAGTATATTAATAACAAAGCAGGCCTGACCCATTTCTGCTTAAGGCAGGAAATGCGCCCGTACCACCAGGTGGCACCATACACTGGGTTGTCACTTTTTCTGATGAACTTTTTTCCTTAAGGTATTACGAGCTAGGGGGGCGTGGCTTCGCTGTGCAGCGAGATGGCTGCACATTAGAGCGGCTCCGCCGGCTGAGTATAATTAATCCGCCGAAATCTGTCCATTCTACATGGGACCGTGGTCCACTAACAGAGAAACATTTTAAGAACAGGCCGGCAGTGCGGGTATACGCTTTTCGGCCGCGACGGAGCGGCTGGCAGGCAGAGAAACTGAAACGGAAAGAGTCTTCTGTAGTAGGGGATCTCTGTGTATAGTCATAATCTAGTGAATGAATAGTCCCGCCCATGTGCGTGGACCCCGGCAATCAAAAATAATCTCTTAAGTTGTCAAAATAATGCAGAAACTGCAAAGACACTTAAGAGAAAATTTAAAGACAAATAATGCAGCCTATATCCACAGGCTACACTGTCCAGTACTTCAACTAGAAATTCCACCAAAAAATACCACACACAACACAGCCTGCCAGTTTCTACCACAGAGAAACTTGCCTCCCCCAGTCAAAGACTCTGGAATGATAGAGAGGAAGGTAGGGACAGACAAGCCCCATAGGCTGCCATTATGTGGCTTAAATAGGATACTGTGCCTTTAAGAGAACTTTCCAGAACTTCTCCCAGTATCCCAGAATGCATAGCAGGTCCCTCTACTTTCAGTTCTTTTTTCCGGCTCCTGCTTACAGGACCCTGGCATTCTGCTCTCCCTTGTTTCAAGGGTTTATTGGATATTTTGGCATTTTTGAGTTCTAAAAGTGTTGCAGTTTACTTTTTGGTGTTCTCTTTCTCTTTTTTGTGCTGTTTTTAGGCGTTTTAGGGCTCTAAAATGCCTGGCCTTTTTGATAAGTGCCCAGCATGTGGGAGGAAGAAGGCCAAGAGTGATCCCCATGATGTCTGCATCGTGTGCCTCCCTGAAGATCATGTCCCTGAGGATTTTGTCATCTGCCAGCAGCTTTCTGCTCGGACTCTGAGGGACAGATTGAAGATCAGGCTTTCTGGCCTGGAGGAGAGGCGTCTGCAGGCTGCAGGTGGGTCTGGGCAGGCTGGGAAGGTTCCCTCTGCCTCTGCTGAGGCCTCTGGGGGGCTCCCCAGGGGCAGGAAGTCCAGCAAACGGTCCCGGTCTCCATCGACGTTGATTGCATCGACGACGACGTCGAGAGGGATGACGGCGGTGTGCTCCCCTTCTCCCCGGGGCTCCGGGTCGAGACGGCGTGACGGCTCGACGTCGAAGATAATGGAGAAGTCGCCGTCGAAGCCACCGTCGACGTCATCATCTTCGTCGACGTCGAGGTCTTCCTACCGACGCCGAAGGCAAAGTGACAAGCATCGACGCTCGCCGTCGAGGCGACACCGTCGATCGCCGTCGAGGCGACACCGTCGATCGGCGTCGAGGCACCGGTCGACGTCGAGGGGCTCCTCGACGTCGAGAGCATGAAGACGACGGCGACGTTCGTCGTCGAAGACGGACCGCTCGACGTCGAGGAGGCGGCGTACGACGTCGCGGAAGAAGAGGTCGGCGTCGAGGAGTCGACGTTCGACGCCGAAGAAAAGAGGGTCGACGCCGAGGAGACGGCGATCGACGCCGGAGTCGTGGAAACGTCGTTCGACGCCGGAAAAGCGTCGCTCTGCGTCCAGCAGACAGCGGTCAGCGTCTAGGAGTCGGTCAGCCTCTCCAAAACGGCGCAAGAGGGATTCTAGTCCCAGAAGTCACGCTGCTTCAAGTGGAGGATGCAAGAGGAAGCGGTCGCCTGCTGATGGGGCTGGCTCTCCGCACCCTTCGCCTAAAGGGTCACCGGGCTCGGTGTACTCAGAGGTGTACACACCATCTCGGCCCAGGACTCCGACTCCTCCGCCTGTTCCTAAGGAGGACCCTCCACCCAAACCTCCACTCCCTTCAGGAGACCCTCCACCGCCTCCGGTCCCTCCGCATGGGCCCGCCCCGCAGCCGAAGGTTCCTCCTCCGAGGTCCACTTCGCTGCCGTCTCTGCC
Organism: Lissotriton vulgaris; assembly: GCF_964263255.1. NCBI lineage: Eukaryota > Metazoa > Chordata > Amphibia > Caudata > Salamandridae > Lissotriton > Lissotriton vulgaris. The sequence continues at coordinate 1,336,002,355 of NC_141685.1, forward strand.
TGTTCCTCCTAAGGGGACCCCAAAACCGAAACCCCGTGAGGAGCCTAGGAAGACCCCTCCACGAAAACCGAAGGAGCGGCCTCGAGCAGGCAGGTCTCGCTCTCGCTCTGGGAGGAGGGAGAGATCGCGATGCAGATCATCCATGAGGTCGAGACACCGCCATAGGAGGCGCAAATCTCGCTCACACACGAGGTCCTCTGGGACCAGGGACTATTCTCCCACCCTATCGGGGTCACCGGACACAAGAGTGTCCCCGATAGATGACCTGGTGGCGTTCCATGGCGTCCTTTTGAGGGGCGCTGCGAAGTTGGGCATATCCCTGACGGTGCCTACTCCGAAAACGTCAGTCATTTTTGAGACTTTACATCAGAAACATCTGTCTCGTCCTCTCCTGCCTCTGGTGCCGGGCCTGGAGGAACCGGCTATGGCCCTGTTTCTCACCCCTGCGGTGACGAGGGCGGGTCCATCAAGGTTACTGAAGAAGTACCGGGCTCCCGATTCGGATCCGGCCTTTCTGAGAACGGAACCTCCTCCTGACTCTGTCATTGTGACGGCAGCTCGCAAGCAGCATGCCACCACTCCGTCCTCGACGGTTCCCCCGGATAAGGAGTCGAGGTGGATGGATTCGGCGGGGAGGAAAGTCTGTGGAACTTCCGCTACCTCCATGAAAGCTGCGAGTGCCACGGCGCTGTTGGGCCGATATGACCGTGCCCTCTGGGACTCCCTCGAGCGGTTTGCGGACCATTTACCTCGGGAGAAGCGTGAAGACTTCATGGAAGTACTGAGTGAGGGGATGCTGGTGGCGAACCAGATCATCAGCGCGGCAGCGGACTCTTCCCTGTTGGCTGCTCACGGATTTTGCCACTGAATCAACCAACGACGCCACACATGGCTCCGGCTTACGTCCCTGAAACCGGACGCACAGCAGAGGGTGGCCAATCTACCGTTCTCCGGTGAGACCCTCTTCGGGAAGCATGCGGACGATGAGATGGCCTGCATGAAGGCGGAGGCCGAAACGCTAACGGCTGTGGGCCTGGAGAAGCCTAAAGAGACTAAGAAGCAGTACCGCCCTTTCCAACGGCGGTTCGGCGGGCAAGGCCGTGGACGTGGCCAGGCTTCGGCGCAACAGCAACACCAGTTCCGTAAGCCGTTCCAGAAGCACCAGAAGGGCAGAGGTGGCCAGCAGTCGGCCCCAGCGCCCAAGGGCCAGGCTGGGTCTAGGCCCTAGGAACCTACTTCCCCCGGATCTGTTACCCACTCCTGTAGGGGGAAGCATTCAATTTTTCCTGGCAGATTGGAGACAAATTACTCAGGACAAGTGGGTGCTGAATATTGTTTGCAATGGATACAGTCTTCGGTTCACCAGCCCTCCTCCAGCAATTCCCCCGGTCAGCTCGCAGTTTCAGCTGCGCGAGCTTCAGGCGGAGGCGGATATCCTGTTGAGGAAAAGGGCGATAGAAGACGTACCTCTGTCTCAGAGAGGAAGAGGACTGTACTCCAGGTTCTTTCTGGTTCGCAAGAAGGACAAGAACGAGTTCAGGTCCATTCTGGACTTGCGGCAGGCAAACAAATGGATTTGCAGGGAAAAGTTTTGCATGCTGTCGTTGCATCAGATTTACCATCAGTTGCAACAGGGAGACTGGCTATGCGCTATAGACCTACAGGATGCTTGCTTCCATGTGCCCATTGCACACAAACACATGAAGTTCCTGCGGTTCCAAGTCGGCACCAATCACTATCAATACACAGTACTCCCATTCGGACTGAAGTCTGCGCCGAGAACGTTCTCGAAGTGCATGGCGGTGGTAGCCGCACACCTGAGGAAGAACAAGGTGTTCGTCTACCCGTACTTGGACGATTGGTTGATCAAGGCATCCTCCTTCTCGGAAGCGCGAGAACACTTCCAGAAGACGTGCGTTCTCTTGAACGAGCTGGGGCTGCACATCAACATGGCCAAGTCTGTCCCGACTCCAGTCCAATGCATACAGTACTTGGGAGCCTCCATCAATACGCTGTCAGCAAGCGTGTCTCCTTCGGAAGAGCGACGATTATCACTCCTTCGGAAGGCTCAGGCTCTTATGACGACTTCATCTACAACAGTGAGGACGGTGTCTTCTCTACTGGGATCGATGGCCTCTTGTATCGTCCAGACGCCACACGCACAGCTGCACATGAGACCGCTGCAGGAGTGCTTGGAGGACCAGTGGGATCAGAGGAAGGGATCTTGGGACGACAAGATTCGACTGTCGCTGCATGCTCTTCAGTCTCTGAAGTGGTGGTGTTCGGCGGAGAATCTCCTCAGAGGGGTTCCCTTTCACAAGGACATTCCCACGCAGACTGTCGTGACGGATGCGTCTCTCCTGGGATGGGGAGCGCACTCCGGGACTCTACAGATTCAAGGCACGTGGTCGCCGATGGAGGCCACGTATCACATCAATTTCCTGGAACTCAGGGCTGTTCACTTGGCTCTGAAGGCCTTTCTTCCGTCCTTCCAGACCACCTCTCTGCTTGTACAGACGGACAATACCACCACGATGTATTACCTCAACAAGCAGGGGGGCTCGAGATCACGCACCTTGTCACAGGAGGCGCAGTCGATCTGGCACTGGCTCCTGGCCAGAGGACTGACGATAACGGCCACTCATCTACCAGGTGTGCAGAATGTTCAGGCAGACGCACTGAGCAGACTGGTTCAGGAAAACCACGAATGGGTCATAAAAGACGAAGTACTAGGAGAGGTCTTCGCAAGGTGGGGAACTCCAGACGTAGATTTGTTCGCCACCGCCGAAAACAGCAAGTGCAGAAACTTCGCCTCCAGGTACTTCCAGCAAGGGACGATGGGGAATGCGTTATGGATAAACTGGACGAACAGCTTTCTGTACGCCTTTCCTCCCATTCCCCTGATTCCGGCGGTGCTCATCAAGCTGGCCCGGTCCAGGGCTCGGATGATACTCATCGCCCCGGAATGGCCCAGGCAGTGGTGGTTCACGGACCTTCTTCACCGGTCTCTCCTTCCTCACATTCGGTTGCCGTGCAGGCCGGACCTTCTCACGAAGTTCAGGGGACGGATGTTACACCCCAACCTCTCGTCTTTGAGTTTGGCGGCATGGCTCCTGAGATAGTGCAATATGGCCATCTGAATCTGCCCGATGATTGCATGGACATACTGAAGGAGTCTAAGAGACCTTCCACTCGGACTTCATATGCTTACAAGTGGAAGAGGTTTTGTATCTGGTGCCAGTCTAAGAACCATGATCCTACGACCTGCAAGGAAGATGTCATCCTTCCTTACCTTTTACATTTGGCGCAGTCTGGCCTTAATGTGCATTCCATTAAGGTTCATCTGGCTGCATTGACTGCCTACAGGAAATGCCCTTCACAGACTTCCTTTTTCCAGATCCCTGTGATCAAAGATTTTCTGGAAGGATTGAAGAAAGTATTCCCTCCTGTCAGGCTTCCCTCGCCTTCATGGGAATTGAATGTGGTGCTGTCCAGATTGATGAAGGAGCCTTTTGAACCTATTCATAAGGCTTCGTTGCAGCACCTGTCCTGGAAGGCAGCGTTCCTCGTGGCCATTACATCGGCCCGCAGGGTGAGCGAAATTCAGGCGTTGTGTTGTAATGAACCTTATACTGTATTTCATGCTGCTAAGGTTGTTATGCGTACTCGCCCTAAATTTCTCCCCAAGGTTATTTCTGATTTTCATGTCAACCAGACTATAGCTTTGCCTACGTTTTTTCAGAACCCTTCATCCCCAGCGGAGAGGTCTCTCCATTCCCTGGATGTTAGGAGGGTGTTGAAATTTTATCTGGATAAAACCAAAGATATTCGTAGGTCTGATCAGTTGTTCATCAATTATGGATCGGTCAGGACGGGTCTTGCGACCTCTAAGCAGTCCATCTCTAGGTGGATTGTGTCCTGCATACAATTGTGTTACCAAAAGGCTAATAAGACCTTAGGAGGTAAGCCTAAGGCTCATTCCACCAGGGGCAAAGCTGCCACGACGGCTCTGATCCGTAACGTGCCGATTGCTGAAATCTGCAAGGCAGCCACTTGGAAGTCGGTTCATACCTTTGCTAAGCATTACTGCCTGGACACTGACGCCAGGGCAGACGCTCAGGTTGGGCAGGCTTCGCTGCGGAATTTGTTCGCACAGTAGTGGCGTTATGTATTTATTCTCCACCGCCGCTTTGGTGTGGGGATGGGCTTGCCATTCTATTCACTAGATTATGACTATACACAGAGATCCCTTACTACAGAAGGAGTAGTTTCTGTCCTGCAGTTTCTGCATTATTTTGACAATTTAAGAGATTATTTTTGATTGCCGGGGTCCACGCACATGGGCGGGACTATTCATTCACTAGATTATGACTATAACAGAGATACCCCTACTACAGAACTGGAGTTACAGGACAGAAACTACTCCTTATCTGTGAGGCCTCCAAACAAAGCCGGGACCTCGAGTTGGCGCCACCCCTGAGCACGGAGTGCAGGGACCGAAGGACGGGCGACGGAAATAGTCGCATCTGCCAGGTGGGCACACAGCAAGTTGGTGAGCCTTCCTCAAGCGCAAAATCGTGAGTCTGCTGGAGGGGGAAGCGTGCCCCGGGCACATAAGGCGCGTGTGGTTGTGCCGGAGGTTGAAGGTGCCAGAGAGTGGGGCGCTTTGATGTGCGCCATCGGACACTGGGACAGGAGGTGAGGCTCCGATTTATAACTGGGGCGCAGCCTATGATAACGAAGGCGCTGTGTGGGAAAGTGAGCACTACCCTTTAAACATATGCAGAGGTGAGCCACTAGCCGACCCCTAACCGGCTGCAGGCGCAATGAGGAGTCTGTAGGCGACGCCGCCATTTTGTGGGACGTTGCGGAGGATCGCAAAGCCGGTCAATGTGGAACCCGAGCATACTCCAACTTCTACAGGAGGGCGCATTCAGCAGGCGGTAGACCCCCAAGACCAGAAATAACGGCTGAGGTGAATTTAGACTGACGCTCATCAGGCCGCTACGTGTCAGGGATATGCACAAAGGAGAAGTAACAGGACACTGGATTGCCGCAGCACAGGTGGCAAAGATGTACAGCAGTGATTGCTGAACTGGAGGGCGGATTGTTTCGATAAACGGCATTTGAAGCCTATGGAGATCTGGGGGGCTCCTGGCTTTGGCACTGGGGTCCGGTGCGCGACCTAGTGGAAGTGGCCAGAGGCTGTGGTAGCACACTTGGGGGCTGCGGCCTGATCGTGCGCATAGATATGGACATATAGGACTACAATCAACACACTGTCTTCGCTTCTGGTTGCTGGGTGAACATTGGGTGCAGCAGACTGTAGTCCGCCATGAGCAGCCGGAATCGCAACTAATAACGGTCCTGCCCTTTTGGACACAGCAAGCTAGTGCACATAGACACTGTAGGAAAACTACCCGGACGCATACTGCAAACCACACTATTTGCGGCCAGGGTGGAGAGCATGACAATTTGTGAAATTAAAGGGTAATGCTGCAGTTGACTGGGGAAAGGACAAACCAGGCAGTGCGCCCCACAGCTACTAGGCATGCACACCGACGAGAAACGCCTGCGGGACACAGGGTAGGAGGTAGAAGCGAGCCCTCGGGTGACAGAGGGGATAAAAGGTCAAGAGACAGACCACGTAAGGCACCTAGCTCAGGTGCGAAGTGTGAACGGCTGAGGCGTCTGTACTAGTATTACACAACAGCAGGCGCAGTTGGCCACAATGGGGAAACCAGACACGCGCCAGCCAAGGATAACCTTCAACAGGAACACCAACAAATCAGCTGACAGTGACACAGGCCAACAGGAGCAGACCAAGGAGAGCGCTGTGAGCCAACCACCTGAAGAGGACATTAGGGCAATGTTTAAAGATCTGAAATCAAGTCTTCAGGGTATAGGCTCAAAAATGGACTCACTTGCGGAGAGAATGGACAGGATAACACAACAGTGTAAAAACAGGAGGGCCGTTTGAGCGTGCTGGAAACAAGAGTGACAGAGACTGAAGAAGGGCATACAGATATGGACAAAAAAATCAGGGAAATGGATGGTGTACTGTATGCCATTAAACAAAAGAACAAGGATTTGGAAGCTAGGTCGTGGAGAAATAACATAAGAATCACTGAGATTGCTGAAACGACGGATATCCCTAACATGGAGAAATATATCGAGACTATGATGACAGACTTCTTCGGGCCAGACCTGTCCGCCATGTTTCTAATTGAACAAGCTCATCATATATTGGGACCTAGGCCGCGACCAGGTGCGTCGGCAAGACCAATACTGGTGAGAGTACTAAACTGTAGCTGTAGAGATCGGGATACGATACTCAGGCTGGCGAGAGAGAAAGGGGATGTACAATATAAAGGAAATAACATCACAATGTATCCGGACATCACACTGCAGGTTCAGGCGGCCCGAAGGGAGTTTATTCCTGCAAAGAAAATCTTTCAACAGCTCGGAACCAAGTATGCTCTGATATACCCTGCTAAACTAAGGATTCAAGGCCATGGCAAGCCCACCTTTTTCACGGAAATATAATTGTAAAATAAATTAAATAACACTAATAAATATAATATACATAGTTATAAGTATCTAATAATGTTTACAAATAATAATTAATACATATATAATAATTATATATAAATTAAATATATACTGTAAATATATTATATATATGTTCTGAACAATATGTTGTAATAATTATTTTACTAACTTATAAATTATTAAAATATATTCTAATTTACTAATACATTTACAAACATAAAACAATAACATAAATAAAATGTACAAAACATAAAAAATTAAATATACTTTTAATATTTTTACAATTAATTATATAAAATGTTGGATAGCGTAGGGGTAAAAATTACTATTCCCACTCCAGAGAGTGCAACAGTAGGGAAAGCTTTGGATAGCGTAGAGGTAAAAATTACTATTCCCACTCCAGAGAATGCAACAGTAGGGAAAGCGTTGGATAGCGTAGGAATATAAATTACTATTCCCACTCCACAGAGTGCAACAGTAGGGAAAGCGTTGGATAGCGTAGGAGTAAAAATTACTATTCCCACTCCAGAGAGTGCAAAAGTAGGGAAAGCATTGGATAGCGTAGGGGTAAAAATTACTATTCCCACTCCAGAGAGTGCAACAGTAGGGAAAGCGTTGGATAGCGTAGGGGTGAAAATTACTATTCCCACTCCTGAGAGTGCAACAGTAGGGAAAGCATTGGATAGTGTAGGGGTAAAAATTACTATTCCAACTCCAGAGAGTGCAACAGTAGGGAAAGCATTGGATAGCGGAGGGGTAAAAATTACTATTCCCACTCCAGAGAGTGCAACAGTAGGGAAAGCGTTGGATAGCGTAGGGGTCAAAATTACTATTCCCACTCCAGAGACTGCATCAGTAGGGAAAGTGTTGGATAGCGTAGGAGTAAAAATTACTATTCCCACTCCAGAGAGTGCAAGAGTAGGGAAAGCATTGGATAGCGTAGAGGTAAAAATTACTATTCCCACTCCAGAGAGTGCAACAGTAGAGAAAGCGTTGGATAGCGTATTAGTAAAAATTACTATTCCCACTCCAGAGAGTGCATCAGTAGGGAAAGCGTTGGATAGCGTAGGAGTAAAAATTACTATTCCCACTCCAGAGAGTGCAACAGTAGGGAAAGCGTTGGATAGCGTAGGGGTAAAAATTACTATTCCCACTCCAGAGAGTACAACAGTAGGGAAAGTGTTGGATAGCGTAGGGGTAACAATTACTATTCCAACTCCAGAGAGTGCAACAGTAGGGAAAGCATTGGATAGCGTAGGAGTAAAAATTACTATTCCCACTCCAGAGAGTGCAACAGTAGGGAAAGCGTTGGATAGCATAGGGGTAAAAATTACTATTCCCACTCCAGAGAGTGCAACAGTAGGGAAAGCATTGGGTAGCGTAGGGGTAAAAATTACTATTCCCACTCCAGAAAGTGCAACAGTAGGGAAAGCGTTGGATAGCGTAGAGGTAAAAATTACTATTCCCACTCCAGAGAGTGCAACAGTAGGGAAAGCGTTGGATAGCGTAGGAGTAAAAATTACTATTCCCACTCCAGAGAGTGCATCAGTAGGGAAAGCGTTGGATAGCGTAGGAGTAAAAATTACTATTCCCACTCCAGAGAGTGCAACAGTAGGGAAAGCGTTGGATAGCGTAGGGGTAAAAATTACTATTCCCACTCCAGAGAGTACAACAGTAGGGAAAGTGTTGGATAGCGTAGGGGTAACAATTACTATTCCAAATCCAGAGAATGCAACAGCAGGGAAAATGTTGGATAGCGTAGGGGTTAAAATAACATACTTATAAATAAAAGCTTTTTATTTAAATAATGATATAAAGTATTAAAAAAATGTAAACCATATACAATACCTATACATAATTATAAAAAACATGATTACCTAAATATATTTAAGCAAAAATAAATATTAAAAAATACCATTTTATAATATTTAATTACTAATTAATAATTATTTAACTATTATATTATTTACAAAACAATAATTTAAAAAAACGTATTACTTAATAACATTGACATTACTTCCCACCATATTCCCCTATAAACCCACTACCCACAACAGAACACATTTATCTATTTATGAATTAATTAAAATTATTTACCAATCAATTAAAATGAATTACCAATTAATTCAAATTAATTACCAATTATTTAAATTTAATTTATAATTCCTACTAATTAATAATTAATTATACATAATAAATAACTTCCCACCCTATTCCCCTATAAACCCACAACCCGCTACAGAACATATATATCGATTAATCAATTATTTATAATGAGATAACCATTAATTAAATTTAATTACCAATTATTTATAATTAATTAATATTAACTACTAATTATTAATTAATTAAACATATTTATATTACTTCCCACCCTATTTCCCTATAAACCCATAACCCGCTACAGAACATATTTATCAATTAATCAATTAATTAAAATTATATTCCAATTATTTAAAAATAATTACCAATTCATTACAATGTATTAATAAATCCTAATAATTATTAATCAATTTAACATAATTAAATTACTTCCCACCCTATTCCCCTATAAACCCACAACCCGCTCCGGTACTAAAACATATAATTAACTTATAAATAAATGTATTAATATATATATGTAATACACATATAATATTACTTATTTTAATTACTTAAGTAAAACATATAAACATACATAATAAAAAACAACAGAAATAATACAAATATCGATATTAGTGTAATCGAAATTAGTAACATCGATATATATGTGTTAGAATAATAATCAGCCACACGATGAATCAAGAGAGCTGAGTTTATTCACGTCTGGTCTCTCGCACTGCGCTCACCTCAGTGAACGTTCTATGTCAAACGCCCTACCAACATTCCATGGGACAAACAATAGCGGTTGTAGGAGGAAGGGGGGGAAGGAACATACCATTTGTATATGTCTAACAAGAACGATAACAACATATCTTAGCGCACTTAAACTAGATGAGATTACAACACATCTCCCCTTGTACATGGACAACTCAAGTGAAAGGTCCTCGGAGAGGAAAGATTACATCGTTTAGGTTACATAGTCTTTTTGCCAACTAGGTGGCTGACGCATCCTGGTCACTCTGGTTTCCTGCGTGTCCGATGAATTATCGTCTGGGGTTTGCTCACCAACAGCCGTTGGTACGCACACATCTGGGCAAACACTCACATTGTCTATACTCCATGTACTTCCATCCTCCAACACCAGGGAGTTATTGTTCACTCTCTGTATCCTTGCAGGTTTTGAGAAGGAGGACACTTTAGCTCGACCCACAGCAGGTCTTTTGACCACCACCCATTGACCCACATAGAACTTCCTGGAGGATGTTCCCCATTTCTGGTCGTACTTGGTTTTGTACTCCTTTTGATGTAGCTCCACCTTGTCTTTCACAGACCGCCTGTCCACCCACACAGGACTGCTCCCATTCAACCAATTAGGGTTAAGCTTGGACCCTGGGTTTCTCCCTTTGAGGGACACAAATGGAGACACCCCTGTCACTGCATTAGGGGCAGAATGATATGACCATAGTGTTTTTCTAACTGCCTCCTCTACTGGTTCGCACATAGTAACAGCCATTTGAATAGAACTCTTCACCATCCTGTTTGCCCTCTCCACCATACCGTTAGCCTTGGGACAGTAAAGAGGTGTTCTTATGTGTGAGATGGCTAAGTCAGACAAAAACCTTTTCATGACTTCTGACGTAAATTGGACCCCATTGTCTGTCACTAAGGAACTGGGGATACCTTCTGTAGCGAATATTTCCTTCAGGAATTCTATCATATCCTGAGTGGTTATAGAGTGGACAAACTTGGTGCTGATCCAATGTGAATGGTAATCTATAATTACAAACATGAATCTCTGGTTGGCTCTGAGGAAATTCATGGGCCCTATTATGTCAATTCCCAACTTGTCCCATGGTTTACTGGGAACATCTATAGGAATAAGGGGGGCTTTGTGTACAACTTTTGATTTGTCACTTCTGCCACACGCTTCACAATCTTTTACCATGCTTTCCACCAACCCATCCATACCTGGGAACCAATAGTGTTGTCTCACTTTACTCTTTGTCATACTCCTTCCTGGATGACCCTCGTGTGCTAGCACAATGATCCTGTTTCTCATGCCAGCCGGGGGAATGACCTTGTTTCCTCTCCAAAGCTGACCATTCATGCTAGAGATTTCATCCTTCACAGACCAATAAGGCTTGAGGTTCTCAGCTAACTCTCTATTGTGCTCCGGCCACCCTTTCTCAACAAACTTCATAAGATCCTTTAATTCTGGGTCATTTTGGGAATCATTCTTCCATTCCTCTTTACCGATGGCTGGAAGTTCCACCGCAAGTATAGTTTCATCTGGTGGTTCGCTTACATTGTCTTCACCTTTTATGGGCAACCTAGACATACAATCTGCAATGGTATTTTTCTCACCAGCCACATAACACATTGTGAAATTGTACCCTTGTAATGCCAGTACCCATTTGGCGATACGTGGAGTGGCCCTCTCCAAGTTCTTAGTTGAAAATAGAGGAATCAACGGTTTATGGTCAGACCTTAGTGTGAAAGGGATACCCCACAGAAATAATTTAAAGTGGATTATAGCCCAGTAGCACGCTAAGGCTTCCCTTTCAATGGTAGAGTAATTGGATTCAGGGTCCTTCAGTGTTCTGGAAGCGAACGCAATGACCCTTTCGCATCCACCATTGGTTTGGGTGAGGGACGCCCCTAGGCCCTTGCTGCTAGCATCTGTAGTAAGAGTAGTCTTTTCATTGGGATCGAACATCCCCAATGTGGGTGCTCTTGCGATGGCTGACTTAATATACTTGAATTCCTTATCGCACTCCTCACTCCACTTAAAAGTGCTATTTTTTTTTAAAAGTTCCCTCATGTTGCTTGTGTGACTAGAAAAATTCTCCACAAACTTGCTCATGTACTCAACCAAACCCAGGAAGGATCTGACCTCCTCTTTAGTAGACGGAGGGGGTGCAAGGGATACAGCATCTACCAAACTGGTTTTAGGTTTTATCCCCTCGCCGGATATGGTATGCCCAAGGTAGGTCACAGATTTGACTCCTATCTTACATTTGTCCTTTTGAGTAGTAAAACCAGCTTTACTCAATTTACATAAAACTACTCTTAGGATAGAGTTATGCTCGCACTCAGAGTCTCCGTAAATCAATATATCGTCCTGGAAGCACAGAACCTTACTGAGGTCTTCCAGGATGTGTTGCATTATGCGTTGGAAAACCGCCGCCGCAGACGCCAACCCGAAGGGCATACGATTATACTGGTATGCTCCGAATGGCGTAATGAAAGAAGTAAGGTTTTTGGACTCCGGATGAAGGGCAACCTGGTGGTATGCCGCCGAGAGATCCAATACACTGAAAAATTTAGCCCCCTTTATCACACTGAGCATCTCATTTATTCTAGGGAGAGGATGCCTCTCTACCCAGATATTGGCATTGAGATCCCTAAGATCCACACACAAACGAATCCCTTTGCCACCACCTTTAGAAGCGACCACAATGGGGGCTAACCATTCTGAACTCTCAATTTTTTCAATCATCCCCAAGAACTCCAATTTTTCCAACTCTTTTTGCAGGGAATCTCTCACCACCAATGGCACTGATCTGGCTCTGTGTACTGTGGGCTTGCAATGTTTTTTGAGTTTTATTTTATGAAGGAATCCCTTTAACAATCCTAACTCACTAGAGAATACTTCAGGGAACTCCTCACACACCTCATTACCAATATTGGGTTGATCTATCAAATAGACAGGTTCCGAGGCGTTGGGGTCTAATCTTATACCTAGGTCCTTTTGATGCCTCCATCCTAGTAAGCACAACCCTTTCTTAGTTAGATACACTTTACCCACAGTAGCTCTTTCTTTAAATCTGATGTGCATAATGATCATTCCTACAACAGGTATGGTGTCATGGTTGTAACCACCCGGGTTGATGTCAGAAGGCAAAACTTCATAAACTTTATCAACAGACCTGGTCTTAAACGTGGTTTCATCTATAAGAGTGTATGGTGAACACGAATCCGCATAAACTCTATACGCCACACCATCAAGCATAATTTCACATTCTGGATAGCTACATCCAGTATTTTCAAGCAATTCATTAACCATAAATACAATGTCCTCCCTTGGTTCTTCATCATCCCAAATCATATGGGTCATTTCTTTCTTTATATCATGACACACCTTGGTGAAGTGTCCCCTCTTGTTGCATTTTCTGCACATGGCACCCCTTGCTGGACATTTTACACTATTCGCCAGGTGATTAGGATTACCACAACGGAAACATTTCATCTTTTGAGACTCATCCTTTAAGACAGTGCTACTTTTATGCATATATTTGCCCTTTTCATACTTATTGGACACTTTCAGGACTTCATCCTCACATACTTGTTTCACCTCAACCGCCTCTTTCATCTCATTCATACAGAATGCTGTGTGTTCAATGCTTTTAGCTATGTCGATAGCTTGCTTCAATTCAGGGGCATCAGCAAGTAATTTTTCTTTTATTTTCCTATCAGAAGTGCACCTGACCAATTGGTCTCTGATAAGCGAATCTGTGAGATTTCCAAAATCACAGGTGGAAGACAACCCTCTAAGGACAGCTATGTAATTCACCACCCTTTCTTGTTTCCCTTGATTCCTTGAAAAAAATTTGTGTCGCTCCAATACCACATTAATTTTTTTTCCAAACTGGACTTCCAATTTTTTCAAAGCAATACGGTAAACATCTGGTGGGGCATCCCCTTCTCCTTCTCCACCTCTATTTTCCAACTCAACTTCAGGTAGATTATCATACATTTCTCTAGCATGCTTACCCAAATTGTGTAATAATATGTGCAATTTCCTTTCTGATTAAAACCTGTTGCCTCCTATAGCTATCAAATAAGATTCAAATATCTTCTCCCAATTCTTCCATGGAGTGAGAGGTTCTCCATCATCATTGAGAAATGGAGGGGGTTGTGACATCGACATTGCAGTAGCCATTAGAATCTAAACACACTACACCCCCGTGAGATTTAAAAGGTGCAATTTAACAATACAATGCTATCTCCTCAATGTGCAATACACTTTTAAAATTGCTCTTGGCACATATATGTCGAAAATGGTACCAACAATGTCAAAAGAACAGATACAGTCTCAATAAGCTGTGCCCGTCAGCGTGACACGCACCAATTAGTGACTAGATGAATGCTGTGCCTGTCAGCGTGAACGCACAACAAGCTCTTGAATACTGCCCTGTAACGTTGAAAATATTTAGCTGTGTTTATCAGCGTGAAGCGCAATAGCCCCTCTGACAAGCTTTTAGATGAAAAGCTGTGCTTGTCAGCGTGAGAAAATATCAACTCTAAATCACCGGAACAGACTCCACAACATATGCATCTAACGCCATGTGATGCTGGGCTGTCGTTCTCCTTGGCTTCCCCACCGAATCTGTCAAAATTAACACAGGTGCCTTGGTGTTCCTCACACACCCAACTTTGTGCTAGCACCTTCCAGACTGTAGAATCCACATCAAATGCGAATACCGCAGTGAAAGCAGGTCTGGCAGCTTCACAAAAGTCAAAAACACACGCCTTGAGTAAAAGTTGAAAACTCCGGGTGTCGTCAGGGGTAAACACTCTGCTAATAGTTTCGTCAAGCAGGGAAGCTACGAGCGGTACAGCTGACTGAATAGTAACATCTGCGCCGTGAAGATGGAAAGCAATAACACACACGGTACTCCTTAATTAACAGCTCACAGTCATTGGGTGATCGGTGCGCTGATGAAAAGCGCCGACCTCAACTAATCATCCGTCAGTAACAGATGAAAGGAACTCACGGAATACCGCTTAAAAGCACAGCGGAATGCGATGACAAGCTTGGCTAAGTTTTACGCGCAAGTTTCAAAAGCGCCAGCCAAAAGTCAATAAACGCCAGGAAATTATAAACGCGTAACCTCTTCAGGAACGAGTAAAGAGCCTCGCGGGAAGGAAGAGGACGCTGGGCTCCATAAACAACTCGTCAGCAAACACTGTTCGCAATTCACAGAAGACTCACGGTTACTTGAACTCGGCGTCGTGGTTCACAGCAGTGCTGAATAAACGGGGGAAGACCAGAACTGCCCCCCGCGCAGCCCCGTCGCCAATTTGTTAGAATAATAATCAGCCACACGATGAATCAAGAGAGCTGAGTTTATTCACGTCTGGTCTCTCGCACTGCGCTCACCTCAGTGAACGTTCTATGTCAAACGCCCTACCAACATTCCATGGGACAAACAATAGCGGTTGTAGGAGGAAGGGGGGGAAGGAACATACCATTTGTATATGTCTAACAAGAACGATAACAACATATCTTAGCGCACTTAAACTAGATGAGATTACAACAATATGCTATCGATATTACTAACTTCGATATTACTTACATCGATATTAAGCATTTCGATATTACTTACCTTAGGGTTGATATTCTGTCCAACGATATTCTTGTCTTCGATATTCTGCACCTTCGAAATTATTGACACGATATTTTGGTTCATCGATATTTCAAACTCGATATTTTGACTGTGTACCATGCGAAACAGATGGCAAAAGAGCAAAAACATTGAGCGGCGACTAGCGAATCACAGACTGAGAACAATCTGAGTGATAATGATTGATGGAACAGGACCTGAACGCTGGATTCACAGATAAGTGTTATGTTCGGAACATTGTAGTATTGTGAATTGGTGGACTATTGTCTGAGTTGGTATATTGGACAACCGAATGTGAGCTAGTCGCTCAGATGTCTGATGATTAAGTTATCCTGATCAGCAAATGTACATATAAAGTAATGAGTGGTTCCATGGTTCACGGTAGCGTGTTGTGTGCTCGGCCAACCTGCCATAAGCGCAGGGGAGTTTTGCCAGTGGCCCCAGGTGCCCCCATGGGATGATTCCCTTACGTTCACTACTGTGGACTGTTTGTTTACAGTTAATGGGGAAGGGGGAGGGAATATCACAACCTGATTGGGGGTTGGTGTGGGTGGGGGTGGGGGGGAGGACAAGTTCTGTTCTGTAGACCTGCCGCATCATGTACTAAGACGCACAAGACAAACGAGATTGCTAAGCACCAGTTTATTCCCACCAGAAAACCATATAAAAGATATTGACCTAATACACTCTGCCATCACTTCACAGACCTTCGCCTATACATTGGGTGTCTGTGGTAGACCTGTTGACCATACATTTATATATCACATGCTGCGACCATGATGACCCTCACATGTCTTTAGTGGAATGTTAGAGGCTTAAATGATCGTAGAAAGCCCAGCCTGATCCACTCTTATCTCTTAAGACATGAGGTAGACATCTGTTTACTACAAGAGACACATTTGACGACCGCAGCAATGGGTTCACTCAGCAATAACAGATAGGGGGAGGTGGTGGAAGCCGGCTACTGGTGGAAAACACATCACACGATAACAGACAGGAAAGGTAGGTATATTCTGCTACAGGGCACACTGTACAACACCCCCATGGTGATAATCAATACGTACGGTCCAAACACAGACAGCCCAGAATTCTTTTGGCACATGTGGCAGAAAATTCAGGCACTGGGTAACATGGCAGTACTGTGGGAGGGTGACTTTAATGTTGTTCTCTCGGCCGTAGCAGACAGACAGGGAGCGTCTCGTGAGCACCACCCGGAATAGATGAGATGTTGTCTGGCATTATAGCAGATCTTCACTTGGTAGACTCGTGGAGAGCACTACATCCAACAGTTAGGGAAGGTACTTGTGTAACACATCACTGTAACGCCTGGTCCAGACTGGATTACTGGTTGGTCTCCAGGGACATACACACTTGGGTTATAGAAGCCATGCACTACCCACGCACATTTTCTGATCATGCGCCCACTCAGACAAAACTACAAATACCAGCGCCATACATACAACCATTTACCTGGAGATTTCCATCAAGTGCACTTTTAGACCAGGTCTTCCGAGAAGAATTACGTGAAAAAATTGATGAATACTTTACATTAAATGAGGGAACAGTAGATTCGCCGGGAACGTTGTGGGAAGCCTTAAAATGGGGGTTCGGAAGGACATACGCAACACACGATATGGGTTAGAGCGCAAAATTAGAGAGCTACAATGATCACTCCTAATAAATCCATCCCCTGCTACCTCAGCACAAATTAGAACTAAATTGACGGAATTCCAGAAAGGAGGCAGAGAGGGAAATGACATATATGCATAAATAGACACAAGCAAGGCGCTACGGAGAGGGAGAACAAGCCAGGAAAACACTGGTGGGTCTACTCAGGTCTCCGAGGGGATCTGACTACATCACTGAACTGCAAACAGACAGAGGCAAGGTGGCTAGAACACAACCGGACATTGTATGTACAATGTCCCAATTCTATCAACAGCTATACACATCCCAAACTAAACATTCCCAGTCAAACATAATTGAATAACTAGATACTATGGCGTTGGCATGGTTCAACAGAGGTGCCCGAGAATATATGGAACTGCCAATTACAGTGGACGATGTTAGACAAGTAATCAGTAGCATGCTGGCTGACAAGGCCCCGGGAGCGGATGGGGTAACTGCTGCTTTTTACAAGGAATATGCAGATATCCTTGCTCCCCGTTTATTGCAGGTGTATCTGGAGGCAATAGACATAGGTATCCTCCCCCCCACCTTACGAGAGGCCACTATAATCACCTTACTGAAACCTGATAAGGACCCAACTAAACTAGACTCTTATTGTCCGCTGTCGTTAATTAACTTGGACGCTAAGATTTATGCCAAACTACTTGCAAACAGATTGCAACCGATGCTCCCGCAGATTGCATTGCCGGATCAATCTGCGTTTATATCAGGTCGATCAACCGCTCACAATTTGAGAACGGTATTTGGACTCCTACATCACCTGGCCCCCCATGTACAGGCAGTGGCTGCGTTATTGGAAGCCACAAAAGCTTTTGATTCTTAAGAATGGAAATTCCTTTTCATCCTACTGACCCCAATGGGACTTAGCCCTATGTTTATTAAACAAATTCGAATAATATACACAAATCCGGTGGCGAGAGTAAGGGTGAATAGACAGGTGTCGGAACCATTTGTCATTACAAGAGGAACGAGGCAAGGCTGCCTCCTATTGCCATTACTATTCGCAATTGCCACTGAGCCACTGGCAGCCAGGCTCCGACAACATCACACCCAAAGGAGTATAGGATTTACCTCTAGAGGCCTTCTGATATCAATGTACGCAGACGATATGACTATATACTTAGTGAATCCTAGAAATAACTTTGACGTAGTTATGAGGGAATTGGTTCGGTATGGAGGGCTAAAGGGAATACAGATCAACTGGGCAAAGTCCACGCTGTTACCACTCATAGATGACACTGTTCCATGCGACACAGAATTTCCAATACAGTGGGCTGAGGGCGAGATACGATATCTGGGTATTGAGTAAGTAGGTCTATACAAGAAATATGGTCAGCCAGCTATGGGAGAGTGATTGATTGGTTAGAAAGCAAAATACAACGATGGAAACAGCTGCCGTTATCCTTAACAGGGCGTATAGCAATTAAAAAAAGGTGATATTACCCAAACTCCTGTACTTGTTTGTGAATATTCCAATGCCACTGAATACCCTTGAGTTAGTCAGGGTGTGTAGACAACCTCTGGTTTCATGGAATTTACTGACGTTGCCATTTGCCCAGGGTGGCTTAGGAGCTCCTGACTTTCAGCTTCACGCATACAGCGCACAAGCGCAATACCTACATTTCTGGCAGCACCCATCTCCGTACCAGCCCCATGTGGGAATAGAAATAGAGTTGCTCCTATCCCACTTAACGTGGCAGTATATCAACCCTATAAGCAACCCCACCAGGAAATAGACATTGCGGAAACAACGAGTTGGGCATGGAGAGGAACAGCAAAAAAAGTAGGCCAAAAGGAATTATATGCACGATCCATGCCAATAGGGGAAAATCCGCTTCTGGCGCCACTAACAGATAAGGCTGCCACAATGAGGGCAAGGGCTCATGACTTGGTGAAGGGCAGTGATTTGTATCTAGGCGCCACTTTTATGTCACTGCAGCAGATGTGCAAATCGCAAACACCTTCAGCATCAGACATGCTATTGTAATATCAGCTTAGGGCAGCATGGAGGGTTAGATATGTTGACTTCCCCCAAGAGCATCCCACATTGCCAGTGTTAGAAAATATATTGTCAAACCCATCTCCCCGCAAACCGATAGCGCACATTTATAGCATAACACAGGAAAACTCCACTATTATCCCCACTGCGTCTAAAGCGGAATGGGAGAGAGAATCTGACATATCACTCACAGACAAACAATGGCACTTCTGCTGCTCACAACTGGAACACCTCTCACCAAATTATAGATTGCGGCTTTTCCACTTCAACTTTCTGCACAGAGTGTATCGCACACCGTCTCAGTTACATCGCATGGGCCTACACCCAGACACGCGGTGCTGGAGATGTGGAGCTCAGGACGCCACATTTACACATTTGGCATGGAACTACAGACCAATAGCACAATTCTGGGCGGAAGTATTTAGACATATTGGCTGCATCACTAACACTCAATTACTGGTTACAACATTGGTAACACTGCTGGGTTTTGTGTTAGACATCCCAAAGGGTTCCCGCAAACTCACATCAATGTTGCTGTGGTTGGCAAAGTGCCAGGTGGCAATACACTGAAAGAAACAACATCCTCCTTCGATAGCCAAGTGGCTAAACGCTGCCACATACTGGAGAGATCAACCGTTCCACTATTGGGAACTAATGCCAAGCAGATCCAGACCTATAGATATATGGGAACCCTTTGCGAGCTGGCTGGACTTGGGGGGGGCGACCTCCTGGGCGATTCCACCACGAGAAGTAACATGTACAACTGCGGGTTCAATGTCATTACCCCTGAGACAGGATATAAGGAGCATATACTATGTGGCTTCTGGTTGTTTGAAGATGATAGTGTTGGTGGAATATTGTAGCTGGGTCATATCACAAACACAAGCAAATTGTCCCAAGGTGTGTCAGGTGCTAGTCTGGTAACTTGAGGGAATGGCAGAAGGGGAGGGGGGAGTTTCTTTGTTCTTACTGTTGGTTTACAAGACCAAATATATTGAGTCATACCTGCAGCCGTATTCCAATTAACACACTATCCGCCAGATTCATGAAAAACGGCATTTACGATTCTGTAATAGCGGAAAAAAAGTGAATCGCTATTCAGAAATCGCAAATCCGAATTCATGAAGATTTGCGAATAAAAAAAGCGATTCGCACGCGATCGCAAATTCCGTTAGCGATTATCGAAAATCGCAGAAAAATCGCTATTTCCGGCTACCCGCGCCGGGATTGCGAACTCGCAAATAGCGATATCGCTATTTGCGATATCGCTATTTGCGAGATCGCAAATTCGCGAGATCGGGAAAACGGGAAGTCGCATTTCGAGCCCAGTGATGACATCACAACCAGGAAGCTGCCAGTTCCCACCCCCATTCTCCACAGTGAGGCTGACTGAGAGGGAGCAAGTTGGAGAGCTGCTGCAATACAGGAGATAACTACACATCCACTACTTTGCTACAATGTCAGAGGAACCTGTTCCTGGCACCAGCAACTCCTCTGGGCGCAAAAGGAAGCTCAAATTTTCCGAGCAGGAGCTTGAACACTTGATTGAGGGGGTGGTGGCCAACTACGAGAAACTCTTCGGAAAAGATTCCAGGAGGGTCCCTGAGCAAGAGAAACGTAGGATATGGCAGGGGATTGCCTCCACTGTTAACTCCGTGGGAGTGGCCGACAGGTCCCTAGAGGAGTTGAAGAAACGGTGGTATGACCTCCGAGGCCGTGCGAAGGAGAAGGTGGCGGCGCGCCTTGGAGAGTCGTCGGCACTGGAGGTGGTGGACCAACAGTCCCTCCCAACACTGCCATGGAGGACCAGGTGGAGGAGACCCTAGAGAGGGAGGCCTGTATAGGCTTCACACGACTCGACTCATCCCGCACCACCCAAGACACCCAAGGTAAGTGGCATGCGACTGCGACCCTGCCCCCTATGAATGTCCATGACCAAATAGGCTCCCCTAATGTCCCATAGGCATGCCATAGTTGCACATCAAGGAATGTCCTGATGCATTGTGGGAGATGTAGTGTGGCCACAATGTAGTAGTACCACAATGCAGACAGACAGGACCCAAAGCACACAAAGCCACAGCCATTCAGGGAATGTCACCCAGCATGCATGTAGCAACTGCACGTCTGCCAGATACATGCAACTAATGATCCTCCACTTACCCCCACAGGTGGCGAAAGCAGCGATAGTGAAAGGCTGCAAATTGATGAGGAGGTCCAGGAGGAGGAGGTGCCACCACCAACCCAGGCACCAGCCCCTGCCGCTGCTACAACACCAGCAGCCAGATCCACCTGCAGTGTTCCCCCTGCGACTGGTGCAGCACCTACAGCCGCTGCCAGGCCAGCTACCATTGTGCCCCCTGCTACTGCTGCACCTCCTAGAGCCGCAGCCAGGCCACCTACCATTGTGACCCCTGCATTTGGCACACCAGCAACGCCAGCTGTCACACCCCCTGCATCTGGCGCGCCAGCAACGCCAGCTGTCACACCCCCAGCAGCTGTCGCCACAACATCTGGGCCTGCGCCAGTTGCGACACAGCGGCCAGCCACAGACTCAGGCCAGCAGGGCAGGCGTGGCAGGTCTCGCCAGCGCACCACTCCAGCAAGCAGGAGGGGCAATGGACAGGCGCGTCTGAGCGTTGAAAGACGCATGTTGCGGATACACCAGCGCCAGGCACGACAGCAAGGAGCCATCCAGCTGCAGCTCCATAAGATAGGGCGCAATGTGGCCACAGTCGCAGAGCCCATGGACGGCATGAGGGCGGCCATGGCAGGTGTGGGGGAGCGAATAGACAACATGACTGCAGCCATGGCAGGTGTGGGTGAGGGAATGGCCCGCATGGCTGCAGCCATGGAGGCCAACACCGCTGCGATGTCCACACAGCGCAGTGCAGCACGCTGCCGCCACCGTCAACTCATGAGCCTGCTGGCCTCATACAGCAGGTCTAATTATGTTGCTGCAAATGCAACTTCTCTGTTGGCGCGGCGCTCCCTAACACAGCAGCACCAACTAGTCCAGTGCAGTGAGGACATGACCAGGGTCCTGGAGCACCTCACCACGGCCGTTACGGCACTACACCCTCCAGCAATACCATCCACTGTGGTGTGGAGGCCGCTGTGCCGGAATATGAAGGAGTCATGGGTACTCCCTGGGTACTGTGCGACAATGTCAGTGATGTATGTCTTAGCATTGCAGACCATCTGGATGTTGAGGGAGTGGTAGGACTTTCTATTGCGGAACATATACTCCATGGCAGCTGGTGGGCAGATGGCGACGTGGGTACAGTCTATGCATCCGAGCACATGTGGAAAATGGGCTACGTTGTAGAATTGTAGCTTGGTCATGTCCAATTCCTGTTGGCTGGCGGGGAATTTGATGTGACGGTGTAGCTGGGTGAGCATGGCGTCAACAAAAGTGTGGAGGCAGCGTGACATGGTGGGCTGGGATATCCCCCCCAGCAGCCGCTACTATCCCCTGGAAACTCCCGGGGCCAGGAGGTTCAGGCTACACAATACCTGCACATGTGTAGGCACCGCATTGGTACGGCTTGTTGGGTGCTGCATCAGGGGGTCAAGGTCCTGTATTAGCTGCATTATCATTTCCCCATTCAGCCTGTATTTAGCATATATCTGCTCTCTGGTTTGGCCCAGCAAGGTGACCCGCTGGCGGAATATCCTGTCCTGGATCCTGCGTCTCCTCCGTGCTAATCGCTGTAGCCTTCGACGCCTCACCACCATGTACATTCCTGGCATTGTGGGACTCCTAATGCTGCTGCTGATGATTGTCCTTATGTGTGATTGGTCAGGCCAGAACCTGTTGGTGATTGGACAACGGTTTTTTAAAGTTAATTTTTGCATGGTTTTTATGGTTACCACCTGCTTTGAGTTGTCCTTATTTTGCGCGGCGCAAAATGCGATTTTTGGGTTTTTCGCTAATAGCGATTTTTCTTGAATAGCGATTGCGAATCTATAGCGAATTCGCTATTTATTTCGCAGAATCCGTGATTTCTCGCATTTTCCGAATCGCTAATGCTCACCTGCCAGGATTCTGCGAATATAATAGCGAATTCGCTATTCTGTGTTTGCGAATTCGCTATTTTGATGTTGAATGCCGATTACGGAAATTGCGCCCGCAATTGCATTTTCGCAGCGATTGCGGGCGCAATTTTACTTCATGAATCAGGCTGTATAAATGCAAAGTTTTACGAATCGCTGCCGGTCCCCTGGGATGTCGGCATAAATGCTGTGTTAGTTAAGTTGAAATCGATATGTTGCACGCTGCCGGCCCCAGGTTTGTAGGCAAAACAGCTGTGTAAACTGTGTAATTTTCAATTAAAAAAATAAAAAATAAAAAAGGTATTACAAGCTGCTTCTAGGATCAGAAATGTAAGCAAGACCCAGCAAATGTTTGGCCACAGGTCTCCCCAAAGCTTCTAACGTCTGAACTTGTGTGTGCTTTACATGATAAGGATCAATGACACATTAATGCATGTGCAGGACACAGTACAGGTGTGTTTTTATAATGGCCAAGGGAGCATAAGGGTGCTAGTCTATTGTGTTTATCTACACATGCATTCACCCCAGCTTTGGCTTAGAGCAGACTAGCACAGAGAAAGGTTCAATGGTTGGCATAAATACTAATTTGTGCCGACGCCATGGACCTGCAGGCAGTAGTGCAGCATGGGGGTGGAGGGGGTGGCAGTGCACGGGGCGGTCGCCCCGGGCGCAAAATTCTTAAGGGCCGTAAAATTTTGCACCAGGAAGTGTTAAGAGTGCACGGGTTAGGGAGGCAACGCTTGCCTAGCCCCGGGTGCTGGCAACCCACGTACACCGCTGCAGCAACAGGGTAGTCACAATGGGCACAATCCTGATATAATTATCTGTGTGGGCCAAACATGGAGAGATTGTCATGGCCAAATGCCATGTGTGTCTTCATCATGAGAAAAACAGTAACTCCAAAGGTACTGCTCAAGAAGTTGCTTACTAAGCTCCGTTTCATCATCCCCATGGGAGCTGTTCTAGAAATGCAAAACGACATGCATTGTGATTAAAAGATACAATCTCAAATAAACGAAGACATTAGAAATATATTCTTCTTAAAGACTTTAGATCAGTGGATCCGTGTGGGAAATTCTTTCAAATTGGATCCACTATCACTGATGTGAATGTGTATCTCCAAGATGGAGGCAGATCTGCCACAAAATAATAGAAACAGCGAGCAGCAGGTTGGATGCTACAAGAAACCGAAGACGTAAAAGCAGAAACTTGCATATTAGCTTTCCATTCGTTATGAATTTTACAACAACCATAATCTGCGGCATGACCAGTGCTTAATTTGAGCTGGTTGTTGCCGGTGGTGCCCACCGGCATTCATTCCTAGGCACCGGCACTTATTTTTTCTGCATCGGACATTCACCAATAGCAATAGAGGGAAAAACATAGCAGAAAGGCGGAGAAAGAGAAAGACGGAAAAACCGCCACAAAAGTAGAAAGCAGGAACCTGCAAGAGTGAGATACAGGGGCACAGGGAGTGTCTGTAGTCAGAGCTACTGGAATTATGCGATTCAGGGGCCGCTGCTTTTTCGCATAAATAAGGATTTGCTACATTTGCCACATAATCCATCATCTACTGCATAATCTGCAGATTTTAACAAAAAAAAGTTTTTCTAGATCAAAGGATCAAAGGTTACTCAAAATGTGGCGCTATGTACACGTTGGAAGACTCTTTGCAAAGGTTAACTGGTCATCTTTCAGATACTTATTTATGTGTGTTGGTTGTTAAACTGGTATTAATGGGATGAAATCTTTGCATGGACAGTATTATCATGTATACAAATTACAAAATAATGAAGTAATACTATAAAATAATTTGTGGCATTTTGCCGCATAATTTGCCCTGTTTTTCCGCATAATTTAGTCAACACTGCTGCATAATTTGGTGCACCCCTGCCACATAATTCCAGTGGCCCTGCTGGTAGTGGATTAGAGGCATGACACGGATTCAAGACTACACAGCCTTGGTATTTGGCAAGCTGACATTCAATAGCACTGGCTGCGGACTTTTGAGCAGAACTTTGGGCAAAGGCTCTCATTCATTTACAAATTAAGGACAGGACACATCCTCTTACTTCAATCATATTTTTGAAGTAACCCCAGAGTTTCCACAATACTGGACTTTCAAGGCACCTCACCTTAGGTAAAGCTAACTCTTGCTTGAGTATATTCCGCATGCAAAGAACCTCTTCTTGAAACTACAGTCTGGCATGCTCCTGATGAAAGGGTTAATCCTCTCAAAGCCTTTTTACTTGGACGAAAAATGATTTCTGAACTTTGATAACTGTCAGCAATATTACTTTTATGCTGCAATAATTCCTCTTATGGTTTTTGTGGTACCCACAATTGTCAGAAACATACCAGAACTGACTGTATGTGATATGTGGGATATAAGATCTAAGGAATAGGGAATCTTAGGGGTGGAGGATTCTTAATGTTTAAGGACAAAAGCCCTCACTCACCCAATGGGTGGCATGCTTCACCATTGGGCCCCTCCTAACATCCTTCTAAATGGATAGGGTAGTCATTTGAACTTTAAATTATGTTAACCTGCACTAGTAGATCTCACAGAAAAACAGAATCAGCACTTTGTAATTGGTATTCTCTATTAAAATCTCAAGAGAGAGACGCACGACTGCGCAAACTAAAATGGCCGCCACCCGGTGAGCTCCTCCACGTTTCGCCAGTTTTTCTTTCAAAAGGACACAATTCTGTAAGAATACTACTAAAAATGAGGTCGCTGCTTTAAATATAAGGTTACATGCAATGTGAGGAGGTTTCAGGCTCTTTTGAAAGTCAGAAGTGGTGTTTTCAGCTCCCTGGTTCCTGCTCCCAGCTCGGCATCAAGGTACTGCCTGGATTGTCTGTCAAGGGGGCGGAGTATACTTTAGGAAAGGGCCTAGCTTGGGCCTAGCCACACCCACAGTCAAGTTTAGCTGCTGCACCACTCATTTTGAGGATTGCGTCTTATTTTGTACTATATTTACTCACAAACTGTTCATTTATATTCAACTTTATTTCTTCACAAGAATGGAACATAAAAATCCTCTCAACAATAAAAGGAGACAGCAGGTTTCACCTCCTCCAATAAAATCAAAAGTGGTAGAGTCATCTGAACCTTCACTATCTTTAATTCTGGAAGAAATTCAAGCCCTTTGTGATAATACAGATACTATTGCAACAGAAGTTAAAAATGTGCGAAAAGAAATGTTTGTCAATGAAAATTTCTGATAACTCAATTAAAATACAAGATAATAAAGTCAAAGTGGATGTTTTTACCCCACTTGTGGCGAAAATATCACCTATGTACTCACATCTTTTGGATATGGAAAATCGCAATAGACAATACAACCTCCACATATTTAATTTACCAGAAGAGGTTGAGGTAACTAACTGTCGGCTATACTTAGAGAATCTAATTCCTGGTCTTTTAAATATCAAATTTCCAGAAAAATTTGAAGTTGATAAGGCTCACAGAATTCCTTCCCATTGCAACCCTCTACACACCAAGCCTAGACAAATGATATTTAACCCCTTCGCTGCGGATGACAAAGCCAGCTCGTCATGGGCGTTACCTGCGCTGCGCGGATGACGAGCTGGCTTTGTCACGAACCGCGCAATTTTCAAAAGTCAGCGCACAGCGGGAAAACCCGTAGCGCGCATGCGGTTAAAGTTCTCCGTCATCATCATTTGGTTCTGATCAGAAAAGCAGCAAGAGAAATCCCCTCATTGATGGTCAATGGTAATAAAATCTTCATTCATCAAGATTTTGCTAAAGAAACTTGCAATACGCAATGAATTTACTGGTCTTCGCCCTCAATTAAGAAGTCTTGGATACAAATACTGCCTTTTTGATCCATCAACAATGCGCATCTGGAAAGATAATTTTTCAAAATCCTTTCAGCGTCCTGAAGATTTGCGACATTTTGTAGATCAACAATTACAGCATTCAATGGACACTCATGGCCCTACTACTTAACTTTTTTCCAGTATGATCTCTTCTGGCAATTTCATAAATAATTCATCATATTTTGGGCTCCAACGGTTCCGGCCATGCTTGTAGAGCGTGTGTGTGTTTCACTGTTCATATTTATGTATTTTGTTTGTCTCTTTTTCTATGTTTTCTTTTCTCCTTTCCCTTTTGCGTGCTCTGGAGCTACTCTGTTCTTTGCATATGTGCGTTCTTCTTACTTTCCTCTTCTTAACCTTTTCTCTCTTTTTCTTTCAATAAGGATAATATTAACTAGATACATTAAATGTTAAAGGTATACGCCATCCAGTTAAAAGAACAAACATTTTAGATTATTTAGGTAGTTGCAAAGCTGATTTTTGTTTTTTACAGTAAACTCGTGTAGAGGATAGAATCTTAAATTATATGAAGACATTATTTCTTCTCCTGCTAATGGCAAGAAAAATGGTGTGCCTATACGATTTGCAAAAAAATCGCATTGCCAAATTTTGAGTAAAATTACAGATACGGATAGGAGATATTTAATCGTTAAAGTTCTTGATTCTATCATATTTTTATTAAATGTTTATGGTCCTACAGCGGATGACCCTGTTTTTTGAAATACTCTTTCAACTGAGGTTTTAAAAAATGGTAATTTACCTTTAATTGTTGCAGGTAATTTTAATGTCATATCTGATCCCTTATTAGATAGATTATCTCATACTAAATTCCATCCTCCTAAGGTTTATTTTGTGTTTGAATCATTTCTTCAAACCACTAAGTTAGTTGACATCTGGTGTCTACATTTCCCTACAGAATTTCTTTTAACTTTTTTTTCAAACCCACACAATTCTAGGATTGATTATATATTAGTCACAAGACAACTAATTAACTCTGTCATTACCCCTAGGATTGGTAATATTGATGTCTCTGATCATGCTATGATTTCTTGTATTTTAAACTTAAATTCAAACTTTACTAAACAATCTAGATGGAGAATGAATTCTGGTATAGCTCTCAATGAACAGAATGAACCAAAACTTTTATCCGCCATTCATGATTATTTTCAGCTTAATCCTGAAGGTTCTACTTCAATGGTTAATAGATGGGATGCTTTTAAAGCTTATATTAGAGTGGTTCTTATTTCTATTATGGCCCACGAAAATAAGACCTTTAATGCAAATATTAAACAGTTAGAAAAACAAATAGCGAAATATATACGATTTTTATTACATCTAATGATCCTCAATATAGAGTTAAGCTGCAACAGCTGCACTATGAATTTAATACAATTCTTAGTAAAAGAGCTGGCATTCAGATTTCTAAGGCCAAAGCTAAATTTAGTTTTAATGCAAATAGATCTGGAAGACTTTTAGAGAATTACCTACGCATTAAAAAAGATAAAACCCAAATTAACTCTATCCATGGCCCCACTGGTAAAATTGTTTTTCTCATAAAGATATTGTTAATGAATTTTGGGAGTTTTACACTAAGTTATATAATAAACCTGATGTTCATGATGATTATTTGGTTGATTCTTTTCTATCATCATGTGGTCTACCTAAGATTTCTCAATAAGATAAAATTGGGCTTGACTCACCCATTACTAAGGATGATAATTTATCTGCTATAAAATCTCTTTAAAAAAATAAATCTTCAGGTCCTGATGGTATCCCAGCGGAGTTTTATAAAGAATTTCAGCCCCAACTTTTACCTTTACTTTTTCAACTTTTTAGAACGATTGGCTCTTCACGAATTACTTGAGGTTCTTTTACGGAGGCTTTAATTATTGTCCTTCCTAAACCAGATAAAGACCCCAACCCTTGTGTCTAATTATCGCCCTATTTCTTTAATTAATCAAGATGGTAAATTATATGCTAAAATATTGGCCACATGATTATCCCCTGTATTAGATTTTATCATACATCCAGATCAATCTGGGTTTTTGAAAAATAGATACTCTGCAAATAATACAAGAACTTTGTTACATGTCATTGAACAAGGTCATAAGTTAAGTATTCCTTCAGGAATTATGGCGTTGGATGCTGAAAAAGCCTTTGATAAACTTCATTGGCAATTTTTATTTCGTACTTTATCATCATTCAATTTTGGTGGCACTTTTATCCGCATGATCTCAGCTTTATATTTTGCTCCTACTGCTCGTTTATTTATTAATGGGCAAGTTTCAAATCAATTCTCCCTTTATAGAGGTACAAGACAAGGGTATCCCCTTTCTCCACTATTGTTTTTAATTGGTATTGAACCTTTTCTTACCTCTATAAGAAATTGTGATAATATTAAAGGAATCAATATTAAGGATTTATTATTAAAACCTTAGCGTATGCTGATGATGTACTTTTATTTATCAGCGACCCATTATCCTCATATCCTTCTTTAGTCGAGATTATAAAAAAGTATTCTATGGTTTTTGGGTATAAATTAAACACTAATAAAACTGAATTTTTTCCTTTAAATATTTATTGTACTCCTGATATGATTTCCATGAATGAAATTATTTGGCAAAAGAATAAATTAAAATATCTTGGTATTTTATTCTCTTCATCTATATAAGCAACAATGACTCTAAACAGTAATTCGGTCTTAGATTATATTAAAGACAGAGCAACTAAATGGTCATCATTGCATCTTTCATGGTGGGGTAGAATGGAATCTATTAAAATGAATATTGCTCCTAAAATCTTTTACATACTTGCCTTGATTCCTAATCAATTTTCAGTAAAATTTTATATAGATGTTGATAAACTTCTCTCCAAATTTCTTTGGAACAACAAATCACCTCGTATTAGTTATAAAAAATTAAAAATGCCTAAACGTAATGCTGGATTCGGCATCCCAGATTTTCTTCTATACCATAAAGCTTTTATTTTAAATCAAAGTGCCATATGGTTTAATCATTCCTTTTTACAAAACCCACCTACTTGGCTCCATTTTGAAAAATCTATTGTAAAGCCGTTTCCACTACCCACTCTGTTAACTATGTCTAATAAATCATCATTTTTTCATAAATCTGTTATTCTTAAATCCACTAAAATGGTTTTTAACGATCTAGATTCAATATTTCTATATCCCATGTATAATACTGATGATTTATCTTTATGGTTAAGCAATGTTATTAAATTGAATAGAAATATTAGTTTTTGGTTTTCATGGATTAAGGCTGGTATCTTTTATCTTAAAGATGTTTATTCCAATAACACTTTTATACCATTTGAGGATGTACATACAAGGTTTGGTTTATTTAAATCTGAACTTATTAAATATGAATATTTAAGTAATTTGATTTTAGATTATTTTCTGTAAGCTATTCCATCTAATGTTAAAGATGACTTATCCATTTATATCCAAACTATATCAACGACAGCCCATGGTGTTTCTATTTTATATCAAAAATTGTCTAATACTCACTTAAATATGATTGCAACGTTCTGGAATAATGAGATATCACTTTCATTGTCTATTGATACATGGGAAACTATATGGCTTAATAATATATCTGGATAGTTACCTGTCTCGCTTTAACAAACCAATTCTTATATATTATTTAATTGTTTATGAACTCCAATACGATTATTCCAAGCTAAACTTCTTCAATCTGGAAAATGTTGGCATTGTAAATTACATCCTGGTTCATTACAACATATGCTTTTATGATTGTCCTTTAATTTACACATTTTGGACAGAAGCTTGGGACATTATTAAAAAGATATTAAATATACATGAAGACATATCATATAAAATGTTAATACGCTAATCTGTTATTGTATCGCAGGATTTAAATGATCTTGAAGGTAAACTTTTTTATTTCTTAATTTCAGCTGCGTTAAAATCCATTACCTTCTGTTGGAAAGATGTTTCAATGTTATCAGTTCATCCTTGGTGATCATGGCTTATTTTTACAGGAAGAGGTGTCCAGTTATCTTTGTCTGGGGTTAGTCATGATTCTATTTCTTATCACTCATTCTGGATTCCTGTTGATATTTATTTATCATCTTAATGGTATATTATTGCTTGTTTCCCTTTTTACTGATCTTATATTATATTAATTGATATGTCATAGTAGCTCTTTTAATAACTCAAACAATAGTTTGTTATTGGATGTTTTCCTCCCCCTCTTCCCCCCTTTTTTAGTTTTCTATGACTATGATTAGTTTCATATCTATTGAACTGAATATGATAATATTGTGATGTACGTATTGTTATAGATATTATAGCTTAATAATATTTTGTGTATGTCTATGTAGAAATTTCAATAAAATATTTTGAACTAAAAAAAATCTCATGTAACAATGTCACTTAACATATTGTGTTGGAATGTATTCTTCATAGCTTCTGTGTGGCGCATGAGAAAAAAGCATTTAAGGTATATGGGAATATTGGCGTATGTTCACTTTCTCTTGGCTCAGGCTCCTATGAAAGGTGAGTGTAATACAATGAACCTTCCTGATCATAGTGCCATGCTAGTGTTGCGTCCCAAACATTAGCTCAAAACTATATGCACACAAACTCGGTAACCAGAAATATGCAAACGGCTCACGTTAATAATTGCTCATCCTTACTGATTTGTCATCTAGATCTTCGCATGATGGGTCTCCTCACATTGGCGGTAAGATGACAATAGAAGGGGCAGAAGGCTTTTGTGTGTGTCTTCGTCATCACTTCAGCGATGTGCGCGATCACATTAGTGCATCTGGAAGTGATGGTAAATGTAGTTCCATAAGTGTCCTGATCACGTAAATCAGTAGCCTACAGAGGCAAAAAAATTTAATCTGGTCCATACTATAATGGTTTTGTAATCTATCAAAATTCTCATTAACCTGCCATATTGTAACACTTTTTCTAAATAGGGCACATATCAAGCACTAAGCACCCAGATGTATTTAATGCTTCCTTATGGCATTGAAGAAGAAAGTGCTAACATTATTCTTTTTTATCCTCCAAGTATCTTATGTAGATTTTTTCAGGAAAGCCTTGCAAGACACACACTTGGGGCAATATATATGGCATTTCATCACGGCACATAAGGAATAAGGTGTTCACATTATTCTTTTTTATCCTTAAGTATCTTATGTGTTTTTTTTCTGGAAAGCCTTGCAAAACTCACTCTTGGGGCAATATATATGCCATTCCTTCACGGCGCATAAGGAATAAGGTGTTCACATTATTCTTCAATTAAGATCCGCCACCTACACATACAAAGAAATACTGTTGGATTACATGCTACACGGCATTTGAAAATAATGGTTTACTGTATATGGATAGCAGATAAGGCCATCCAAGCAATGTCATCATTTAAATAATTTTTTTCAGTATGAAGGTGCAGTATCCACTTTTCTTGTTTCATCAAGAGAACCTTAGTTTGTCTCTTTTGATCGCCATACAAATTAGGTTTGTCAATTATCACCCAGGTAAAATCCTTTTCAGTATGATTCAAGTTGGGAAAATGATTCATTAATTTGGTTGGGCTTCTTCTGCAGCCTATATTACGCCTATTCTTACATATTTTTGTGCGTATTTTGAGGGAGGTCATGCCTGCATAGCGAAGGGAATTAGCGCAAGTGCTCATGTAAAAAACGTATTCTCTATCACAGCTGGTAAATTTACGCAACTCCGAAGGAGTGTTAATGCCCAAACCTAACTCAGTTGTGGCATTAGTCAGATGACATACTGAACAAGCACCACACCGATGGTGCCCCTTAACGTTTGGGAGACCCCAAAGTTCTGTCTGTGTGGGAGTCCTGGTAAATCTAGGTACTTTATGCTTAAGTAGGTCTCTGAGGTTCTTGCTACTTTCAAAAGCAAACAGGGATTTATGTACCTGCTCCTTGCCTGTATTTAAGAGATGCCAATGTTTGTTGATTAAGTTCTTGATAGAATCCAAGAAACTGGAATAGGTAGTAACACAGACCTGTTTCTCAGTACTCTGTTTTGGTGTGTTCTCCAAAAGGGCAGCTCTGTTGTCATTTTTAGCTCTATTATTAGCACTGTCAATAATATATTTGGGATATGATTTTTGTCTGAGATGATTGCTAAAAACTTTTGAATGTTTATTGAAAGCAGATACATCTGCCCAATTTCTCCAAAGACACAAGAACTGTCCTGCTTGACGGTTTTTTATTAATGCTTTCTGATGGTAACTCTCATAGCTCAACAGAGAATATTTATCTGTAGGTTTCCTATAAATCTCAGAGGCCTAACTTACCATCTTTTTTGGTAATCAAGAGGTCTAAAAAAGGTAACATTTCTTTGCTGCTCTGGTCCATGAACTTCAAACGTGTGTCTCATTCATTGATTAACAGAAAAAAGTAATTAAAGCTGGCCATATAACTTTCTTAGAGCACGAAAATATCACCATTATACCACTTTCATATATTGATGTTCAATTCGAAAGGGTTGGTTTCTGAATATATATATATATATATTCACTGAAAAAACCAAAGGTTTCACACCAGTTATAATTACCTGGAAATTTTACTGGCATAAAACCATTGAAATTCCCACGTTATAGTTAGTTGGACTCACTATAACTTGCGCGTGAAATGCACTGCTGATGACATCACATATTACATCACTCATGACATGGTCAGTGACATCACTCATGACATCACTGATGACACCATCCAGTGAATGTGTGCCTTTCTGAAAAATAAACATGTTTTATATATGTATATGTAAAGGTCAATGGAAGAATAAATGTTTAAATAAGTTTCTTAATGGATGTTTAAAAAAAAAATGATTGGTTAACTGGCTTATTAAGTGTATCATAGTGAATACATATATTAGCGAGTATTGTTTCAATATTTAAATGTTTGTATCAGTGTTTCACTTTGTGTATAAGTGGGTGCATGGGTTGGTGAGTAGCTACATGTGTGTTTCCATGGCTTATTAGATGTTTTTTTTAGTATCAGTATAAATGTCCGTATGATTTGGTGCAGGTGTTACTTAGCACACAGATGCATCAATGACTGACTCACTGTTTGTATGTGTTTTGAAGACAGCATATGTGCCGGACTGTATGGGTGAGTGAGTGTGTATATGTATGTGTTAGTAAGTGAATGACTGTCTTACTAGTGTCTTTATCAGTAACTACATATGTTTTAATCTAGTATATGTGAGTATTGGTGTATATAAGTGAGTATATGTGAGAGTCAGACATTGAAAGAGTTCTTGTTTAAATAAGTATGTGTTTCTATAAGTGATTGTTTAAGAGAGTAAGTATGTGTAAGTTTCCTTAGAAGTAAGGTGGTAGTGTGTGTATAGCTTTATATGCAAAAAAATGGATGTTCAATATTTTATTTGCATGTGTGAATATGTGTGTGAGCAACTTATGGAAGACTGTCGGTGTGTTAACGGATGTATAGGTGTCTCCCTACATATGATGAGTGAGTATATGTATGACTGACTATATAGAACTGTTGGTGAATGAGTGGATGTGTATGTAAATGGTGGAATTACTGAATTGGTTGTTGTAACTGGTATAGGTATCTCCACTTTTTTGAAAATGTTAGTTTCTATTTTTTAATATTTGTTTCAAGGGTTACTTTACAGTGAAAGGAGGTCAGTCTCTCTGTCACAAGGATGGTGTCATCAGTGATGTCATCAGTGATGTCACTGACCATGTCATGAGTGATGTAATATGTGATGTCATCAGCAGTGCATTTCACGCACAAGTTATAGTGAGTCCAACTAACTATAACGTGGGAATTTCAATGGTTTTATGCCAGTAAAATTTCCAGGTAACTATAACTGGTGTGAAACCTATGGTTTTTTCTGTGAATTTAATAGGTTTTTTAAATGCTAATTCCTAACTATAACTGGTGTGAAACCTATGGTTTTTTCAGTGAATTTCAAAGGTTTTTTTATGCTAATTCCTAACTAAAAGTCTCACTTTATGAGTAAGACTGTTACCGCTCTAGTTGTTCTTTAGAACACTCTGGTACATACTATCATTGGGCTATAGTTGCGCTACATCTGGCTGATATTTGGGCTACATTTGTATTTTTTTGTCTCTGGTGGCCATCTTTGGGCTACATTGGGCTACATTGGGCTACATTTGGGCTCTAACATATATAAAGCCCAAATATAGGACAATATATATTTTTTAAAAGTTAATTTTCTTAAAAACAACTGGAGCATATATCTTGAGACATAGCTATCAGTCCTTACAATTTTTCATTTAAAAAAAAAAAATATTTATTTACTTATTTTTTTGTCTTGGAGCGGTCCGGTGCGCGCCCCGGTGAGCGCCCCAGAAAGCTTACTATTTTGAAGCGCCCCGGTGCGCGAACCGGGAAGCGTCCCGTTAGCGCCAATGTCGCGATCGAAAACAACATCGTGACGCACCGCGTAAGCGTGACGTATCGCGTAGCCGCGTGATGCATCTTATGACGCGCTGCGTAAACGCACCCGGAAGCGCTCCGCGGTGCTGCCCGGAGCGCGTAACGTAAGCGTGCCGGAGCGCGTAACGTAAGCGCATCGGGTCATGTGACTTGAAAATAAAACTTTTCATTGGTTCTCTTCATTTTTTTTCTCCAAATAATAAAGCCCCCTCCTTTTTTCCTCATTCTTACTTTCTTCATTGAGAGAGCAAGAGCTATTTTGGAGGAGACAATGGCTTCACTTGTTGCTGCAGCTGGTCCACCCCCACCACCACCCCCACCACCCAGAAAAGAAGGTCCACCACCACAGTTTCTTGGAGGACAAGAAGAAGAGGAGGAAGAAGAGGAGAAGGATCAACATCAAAGGGTCTACCTCCCAGAAGAACCAAGACAAAGGCACGTCAAAGTGCACTTCATTTGGCAATTGTTTTCTTTTCCAGATGACCAAAAAAAGGTGAACGCCCCCAAAGTCACCTGTCTCATCTGTGACAAAGTTCTCTCCAGGGGCAATCCCTCCAAGAAATATTCTTTTGGTAACTATACCATGATCCGCCACATGGAGAGGTGGCATCCCAATAATTTGGCCCAAGCTGAAACCCGGGAACTTCGGCACAACCCACCCCCTGTGGCCAGCACTTCCTCTTCAGTACCCTCACATTCTGGACCAGAAGAACGGCAAATGGTGCCAAATATTCAACCAAAATTTGGCAAGGTCAAATTTCTTTGCATTTTGTGTGGCAAACCTTTATGCTATGGTGAACTTAGCGTCACCTTAATAAATACTGCTATACACAACCACAAATGCAGCAAGGAAAGAAAACAGTAATTCTTTTCTTTTTTTTTGCTCCTGTTGAGCCATTTCCAATTCCTTGTTTTTTGTTTGTTCCCTCAAAAAAAAAAAAATATATAAAATTGTTCAAAAACACAAAAAAATTAAAAAAAGTTCAGAAAAAAAATATAAAACAACAAAAAGAATTTAAAAAAAAGTTCTTTTCAGAACTACCTCCCATTTATAAAATATTGCCAATTTTTTTTACCTCTGGCATTCTTTTTTCTCTGTTGTGCGCTTCCTGGTGCGCTCCCCGGTGCGCGTACCGGGCGCTCCCCACGCAAAAATCGAAGCCCCCACATCAAACCTAGGGGGTCAGGGAGGGTCTACTCTGCCCCCTTATGGTCAATTCCCCCTTTCTTTTGGCCAACTCTTGTGTCTCCATCCTACCGAGACACAAGATTGCGGCCGCTCCGGACTGTTTCGAATGTTTACAGACAACCAAGAACCAATCAGCTTTCTGCGTGCAAGTCGCGTGGCGCACCCGGTGCGCTCCCCGGTGCGCGTCCTGGGGCGCTGCCATAGATATATATATTTTTTTTAACCTAAATTACTCAAAATCCACTGGAGCACATATCTTGAGACATAGCAAAGGCACATCGGGCTACAAGTCCCTACAATTTTGCCAAATTTGGTGTAAATCCATTCAGCCGTTTGGGCTAAAAGTGAGGTCGACCGCCCTATGGAAATTAACATGGGGAAAATGTGTTTTGGGACCCCACTTTTATCTCGGCCCCCGCTTGACGCATCCCCCAAAAACTTTCAGGGAAGGACCGGAGCTCGACGAGGCCATTTTGAGGAAATTTTCAGGCAGATTCGTCAACCGGCGCCAAAGTTATTCCAAATAGAATTTTGAGATTTAACATTGAAAAAAATCCTAACTATAACTACCTACTGGTGACCGCCAGTAGGTAATATATACACATACATATCAAGGTACACATATCTCACCCATGCCCAGTTGTGCATGTACAAATTCGCTACACTAGGGATGAATGTACTGCCCATTGAAGTCCCCATGGTCTGTAGGTATAACCCCTCTTCAAATTGGAAAACATTTTCAGTCAATGCCAATTTTGCACAGCACATGACAAAGTGCATTGGTGTCATTTCTGTGGCCTTACTCTCCTAGAGAAAATGCTTTACAATTACAATTGCTTCTCTTTGAGGTATGCACATGTAAAGAGATTCTACATCCAACCTTGCCAAAATATTTGATGCAGCATTGAATCTTAATTCTTGGAGTACGTTGAGTGCTGCATTCATGTCTTTTTAATATGATGGCATAGACTGAACAAGAGGCTGAAGAAAGACATCAATAAACTTGAAAAGTGGTTCTAAAATGGATCATATGACTGACACAATTGGTCCCCCGGGAGAGGGGATTTAATTATTTTGGATCCTGAGAATAGTATAAAAGTAATAGATTCTAGGGTTTTCCACTTGTAGGAACTCTGATTCATGTAGTGAAATCCAGCCCTGTGCATCTTCCATTAGTTGTTTGATCATCTGTTTTAACCATTTTGTGGAGTCTGATTTTAAGGGCTGGTAATATGTGGTGTTGCCCAACTGTCTCAAATACTCATCTTTATACTCTTTTGTTTGTTAAAGGACTACAGCAATTCCCTTGTCTGCCGGGTTTATAGTCAATTCAGGATCATTCCCTAGATGTTGTACTATATTCAACTCTTGATGAGAAAGATTGAAAAAGGTGTGGTGGTATTTCTGGAAATAATTTTCCAGTCCTTTGATAACAGTTTGTTCACTTGGTTCTGCACCATAAGTAAATAATCAACATTTAAATCATTTGACTTTTCACCTTCTACTTTTCCCATCAACATCCAAGACAGCGTTGCTTGTTTGTCCAACGTCGAGACGATGCAGATGAGAGATGCCGGCTATGGCGTACCACACCTCCATGTAGCCGTGAGTGACCTGAGACCCCGCCCCCCTGCAATGGCAGTGCTCACCTGGTAACGAACCGGCGTGCTGCTCCTGGAGGACGATACTGGCGATTTTTCTTCTGGCAGCCTGGAGGCATAGAGATACGGCACATTGAAGAACGCATTGAAGATCGCAAGGGCGAGGGGGCCGAGGTTCAGGACTTCTCCCGCTCTCAAGGTGGTTTTTTTCGGCGGCCGAGGCAACAACGGGGAGGTCGGCGCGCCCGCAACCTGTGGGACAGAGCCCTTCAGAGCTTTACTTTTCATCGTGGCTCAGGCTTTCCTCCCCTCTGCGGCTGCTATCATTCTAGCAGCAGGAAGAATCGGGAGGCATGGTTTTTTTGCTGACACATAGGAGATAAAACCGGAGTAAAGGAGACAGGAAAGGAGGTGAGGAGGTTGTGGGAGGACGCTTGCGATTAAGAAAGGGGGGGGAAAAAGTTTTTTGAAAATCCCTAGCAAGTTAATAACAATCTGATGGCAATCTAGTACCAGATTCAAGTAGAAAGAGAGATTACAGGGGCAGCAGCAGAAGTACAGAAGATTACAGCATATTGAAGATAAGGGTGTAGTGGGGGGAAATGGGTAAGCCCCAGAAGGACGGAAATGCTGCTAGTAAATCTAATAAAGTAGATGCTGCAGTTCGCCTTAAAGTGAAAACACGCCGAGCATTGGCAAAAAAAGCTGCACTGCGAGGCGCCAAGGATAAAGACATGGATAACAACTCCTCCTCCCCTGGTATTGACAGCACACTTGAGAGTTCAGAGGATGAACCCTCCCCCACCTCCTTAGCCTCAACCTCTCCCCATTGTGAGGGACGTGGACAGGGTCAGGGGCAGGGACAGCACGAACTAGTAGAATCAGTGGTTGAACAGGAGAACGATACGTCGGCGCAGATAAAAGTGGTACTCTATCAACTAGTCCAGTTCAAGGCGTCCCGAAGAAAGGCGCAAAAGAAGTGGAGAAATTTCCACTGTTTAAAAAAAAAACAACCTCACAACCTCTACAACTTTCACACCAACAATCCTCCTCGTCACCCTCTTCATTGATCTTGGGCTCAGCATTAATTTTGCCCAATACTCCACTGCCGAAGATAAGATCAATCTCACCAGGATCATCGGCGTCTAAAGACCAGGCAGCGATGCAGCAAAATCTTGATACCTAGCACTTAGGAGTCCAACAGCAACAGCAGGATCTAACTCAAGTGCAAGCCACGGCAGCACCCAGTACGCTTGCTGCCTCTTTGAGTGCAATAGAAGAGACTATGTCTAGGTCAAATCCCTTGCAGGTGTTAGATTCGGCAGATAACGTTAAAAAGAACTTGATTGAAATCTCTGCGAACTCGTTGTCATCACAGCCGCATCAACAATCCCAACTCCAACCTCAATCAGGACCTCAAGGGCAGGGAGATCGGAAGGTGGGCAGTATGAGGATTGGCACTGATGACTCGCTAAGTAACTCCAGTGAAAATATGGAGACCTCTGGGTTTATCAACTAGACATCAGATACATGTTGAATTTAATCTTGGGAGAAATACGTGAAATGTGAAGAAGTTATATCTGGCTTTCCCATTAGATTGCAGGAGGCAGAAGTTAGAATTTCCGCATTGGAGGATCAAATGAATGTGGTCATGGGAGAGGTAAAAGAGGCAGCTAAAAAGAAAAACTACATCGAGAATAAACTGGAG
Organism: Lissotriton vulgaris; assembly: GCF_964263255.1. Taxonomy (NCBI): domain Eukaryota; kingdom Metazoa; phylum Chordata; class Amphibia; order Caudata; family Salamandridae; genus Lissotriton; species Lissotriton vulgaris. The sequence continues at coordinate 1,336,041,938 of NC_141685.1, forward strand.
GAACTGGAAAATCATTCTCGGAGGTCCAACCTCCGGATTGTTGGGGTTCCAGAAGGGATAGAAGGCTCTCAACCCCTCCAATGGGTCAACAGATTTATTAAACAGAAGGTTCCGCCTGACTTCGAGGGTGACCTGACTATTACACGAGCTCACCAAGTTCCAGTGCAACCTTTTCTTAACTCTACAATACCTAGAACTATTCTGCTGAATTTCACGGACTTTCGTATCAAGGAGAGAGTTCTGACAGGAGCAATTCAGCAAAGACAGTTTCCTGTGGATGGGACTAACAAATGCTGCATATTTTCAGATATGACTGCTGCCGCTGCACGCAGGACACAATAATTTGTTAAAATCTTGCATTTGTTTAAAGCCCATGGCGTGCAAGCATCAATCGCTCAACAGTCAAAACTAAGAGTTTTAGTTAAAGGAATGTTTTTTATGTTTTCAGAACTGGAAGAAGCACAGGCTCTGCTAAAAGAGATCTCAACAGGGCCTAACATGTGAATATTGATATTACCTACTGGCAGTTGCCAGTAGGTAGTTATAGTTAGGACCTACTTTCCATAGGAAATCCACAACATTCTATTTGAATAACTTTGGAGCTGATGGACGAATCTTTGCACATTTCTCCAAGAAAATGGCCTGGTCCGTTCCGCTCCTTCCCTGAAAGTTTAGGGGTGATTTGTCAAGTGGGGGCCGAGAAAAAAGGGGGTCCCAAAACGTGTTTTCCTCATGTAATTTTCCATAGGGACCTTTAGCCAGGGCTACAGCCCCAACGGCTGAACGGAATTACACCAAATTTGAGAGGTAGAGTTTGGTTCGCAGATTGTGCTTTCTGTTAAATGGTGTAAATCCGTTCAGTAGTTCCTGAGAAAATCATAGTGATATCTAGAGACGAACTACGGCCCGCGTACGAAAATCCGTACAATTACGAGCATGAGCTGCATGCTGATTGGATGTCATCTGTCTGTCTGCCAACACTCCAAACCAGGAAGTGTTGGCAGCCATCTTGTGCCTCGGTAGCACCGAGTCACAAGAAAACTGTAAAAGAAAGTTGAAAAATAAGGAAAGGGGGCAGGGTAGAAACATGTTGACCCTCTAGGCCTGCTCAGGGGGTCTCCCATGGATCTTTAGGCCCAAAAATGTTTTGTTTTTAAAAAAATAAAAAAAACGCGGGGTACGCGAATGGTACTCATACGCGGTGGAAAAGGAAAAGGAAAAAAACTAGAAGTCCGTTTTATTCTTAATTAGCTCCCAGGGGGGCCAAATCCCGGGGGAAATTTTTTTGCTATAATGGGGGGCTTGTAAGGTGCCCCTGGGAACGCTACCCTGGGGTTTTATATTGAAGTATGCGGGGCCCACACGCCCCGGGGACCGCCACCTTCTTGGGTAGTAATATTTAAAATAGGGGGGTCCGTGACGGCACGGACCCCCCAGCCCCGGGGACCACCACCTCTTGGGCTTTTTAATGTTGGGAGGGGGTTGTGTGGCCTCCCTCCTGAAGCTCTTGATGGCCCTGGGGTCCAACACCTCCCAGGGCCAGCTCCTGCAGTGTCCCGGGGTGCCTACCCCCTACCCCCGGGACACTGCTGTTTGCTATGGTAGGGCAGGAGCTTTGCGGCTTCCATTTTAGCATATATATTCCATTTTAGCACAGCAAACCGCTTTCCTATTTGAAAGAGAGAGCAAGTTAATATGCTGTCTTTTTTAAGTAGGAAAGCTTATTGCTTTTTGTTAGAGAGAGGAGCATATAAACTGCTCTCTCTGACAAAGCAATGCCGGCTCTCAAACGACGCGGGGAGCTGGCTGGGACCGTGGGGGTATTGGGGTTCCCCACACGGTCCCAAATGTTATTTTTGAGTCCCGGGGGATGGGGTTCCTTTGCAGCTCCTTAAACATTTGTGTGGCGATGCGCTCTAGTTTACCAGAGCGTGCGCCCAGTGCATTCTGGGAATGTAGGCGGCCACAGGATTGCCGCGGGTCTAAATCCTCACATTCCTAACTCCGTGTCCATGTGGTTATTAGGAGCAGATTGTTTTAATTCTGGGTTTTTTTGTGTTTCTAGTTTTCTATTTATTTTGTGTTTTGTCAACAAGTTTTTTTTAAACCAAAAAAATGGAACTGGAACTCAAAAAGTGTCCAACAAGAACAAAAGAATGAAAAAAAAACTAATGCCGAGGACAACGTTGCTCCTGCTTCCTGCGTTTTATCAGGTCAGTAGACTGTTCCCCATAACACAAAAGTTTATTGCAATAAATGCATGGATTTTTAACTTTAGCAAAATCAGGATCAATTTGTGGGAGTGGACTGCTTGCTGAAAATGCTGGTGCAGCAGTTGATGTGCTTGGTGCAACAGCAGGTGGGTTGTCCTGCAACCTCTGTGTTGCAGCTCGAGCAAAGTTGTTGGGGTACAAGTTCTTCACGTGTCGCTCCATATTTGCTGTGGCAAAGGAGTATTTTTTAGATAGATCACCCCTTGAAAGTGTTGTTTGGCAAATTTTACAGGTTACTTTTGGAGCATTAACCTTTTTTTGCCCTTCTGGAAAAGTAAAAAACTGCCAAATTAGAGCTTCTTTCCTCTTCTTTGGAGGTTCTTCAGGAATGAAATATTCCTCTGAAGAATGGCTGGAAGATGAGTCCATTGCTGTTATTATGGTAATCTTCCTTCTATTTGACAAGATTCTCAGAAGAGATGCTTCTTAGAAAGTCAAAGAAGAATGATTAAAATGGGACAGAACTTTCAACAGTTGGAATAGGAAGTGTTATGAACCAATCAAATCTCTTCTTTTAAAATCACATGGCTTTGCATACGCTTACGCTGTGCTTACGGTGGTCTTACAATGCGAGTACGCATGACGTTCCACCGCGATTTGTGTAATTGCTTTTAAAAGTAATATACGATTGTTCAAAGTTTAAAAAAACTATTTTCATAACTACCCTACATAATGTATTCTGTTAGTATGTTCATTAAATACATAAATATATGTTTTTAACCAATTAAAAACATTCGGTCTTTCGCGTACGGGGCGCCATACATGACATCACATGGAAGCTTTGATGCGACGCGTAATGTGAAAGCATATTCGTAGCGTATGCTGAGAATAATTAGCAGTACAAACTATGGTGCGATCACTCTCTCACTGTCAAATCAGAGCACAGGGCGCGCTGATAATAGTTACAAGTGGTCACTCATTGGAGATCCGATTCAGCTGTGTGGCTTATCCACGGTATCATAACGTTACCTTTTAGCCTGTTTAAGTTTGAGGTTTGCATGAAATACTATGCTATAGGCAAATATGGATCTTTAGGCAGCGCTTATCTCCATGAAGCTTGGTTATTACCGTTTACATATAGGTGCCTGAGGGAGGGAAACGAAGTTTATCTGAATGGCGAGGATTGCACAATAGCACCAGATCACTCCTTAATTTGTAGACACATACAATTGCATGGCTCTTGTAATCAAGATGCGGCTAATTTGGTCTGAGTTTTGAAAGGCACTCCGACACCTGCTATCATACCAACGTTCAGTTTACTGGCAAACAGGAGTTATTTACTTTGAAATAATGCAGATTGTTGTGCGATGTTAGCAGGCATCGCTTACATGATTACGGTAACTGAGCGTGTGGTTTGCTATAAAAAAAGTTGTGTTTACTCCTCTGCATGGGAAGCTGCATGTTTCCATCTGGCCGTCGATTCCGACCTTGAAAGCAGTCAACCAAATGAGCCGTATAAGAGCGCTATTGTATAAAAAAAAGGGGTTGCTCTTACATCTGCTAGAGAAACATTTGTCCTTCATGTAGCAAGCACCCGCACAGAAATGCATGCTTTATTAAAAACAGACGTGCCTCTGCATTTTGGGGAGTTAATTCAGACTATCTTTAATGCGTCCTCCACTACGGGGTTACCTTACTTTTTGAAAGTTATAAGCAGTGGCCTTGTGACTTCTTTTCAAACTATATTTGGTGTCTTCTCTGCATTTTTTCATTCCATTTCTTCCAGCATCTTTGGTAGATTCCCCTTAATACTCGCATTAGTTGCCGGTGTGCTTCTATTAATTTGTTTACTCAAATATGAATGCACATCCTGCAGCACACAACAATATTTCTCGGATGTTGCTGCTCCGCAACCGAATGCTTAGTTAGTACGGAGCGCTGCCTCTGGCTACATTGAGTGCAGCTTATGGATTATCGTTTCGATTTTCCTTTTTCACATGCGTTCAACCTGTCTTCCATTGCCTAAGCTGAGATTTCGACTGGGCCCTGGATTTGTGTCTCTGCAGTACGGTGTCTCCCAACGCGGATTATGACCAGTTGATGAGCCCCTTAGTGGTTCATGACTTACTCTGTTCTGGCAGCGGCGGCCCAAGGAAGCGGACTCGGTCGGGTTGGCCCAAAATTGCCTTTCCTCTGTCTTTTACTGGCTATCCAATGCTCAGTTGAAATGCAATGAAGGGAAGTCTGAGGTGCTGTTGTTCGGCTCCTTTCCTTCAGATTTCAGAGAGAGGCTCTGGCCTCCGTGTTTTCCTCGGCCCTCTGATAGAACGGGCGCTGTGAAAAATCTTGGCGTTTGGTTCGACCAAAATCTTCACTTTGTGACGCACGTGAAGAAGTTGGCCGGTACTTGCTTCGGCATATTGAAGAGCTTGAGGAAGTTTCTTCCCCTCCTGCCGAGTGTCTCCAGAGAAACCGTGGTCCGTGCATTGATTCTTTCCCGTTTGGACTACGCCAATGCTCTCCTGGTGAGCTGCTCGTGGTCCCTGGTCAAAAAATTGCAGGTTGTGCAGAACTCGGTGGTCAGACTCCTCATGGGGCTTTCTCCTAGAGATAGTGTACGGACACACTTGCGTGCCCTGCATTGGCTGCCAGTTGAGTCACGCCTGAAATTTAACATGTTGACCGTTGCTCATCGGGCCCTGTTTGACACCGGCCCTTTATACCTACAAAGGAGATTTGCCTTTTATGTGCCAGGTAGAGTGCTTCGGTCTTCTGCCCAATGGCTGATACAGATTCCGAAGTTTAAGCGCCAGCGACTTGGTGGAAACTCCTTTGTGTGCCGGGCCGGTTTGGCCTGGATTCTGTTGCCTTTTGCCCTGAGGACCACCCAAGACCCAGTGCTTTTTAAAAAGAAACTCAAGACCTTGCTGTTTTAATTTGATACAAGGTCATTTTTTGTTTCAGGAGCTAGCGCCGGGTCACTTTGAGTAGCTGCGCGCCTTATAAGCTCAATATAAATAACATAACATAACATAACATTATGGCCTTAGCAGCGATACATGGAATAATGGGACATTGGAATGTTTTTGCAGTGGCACATGACTTCTTGGCATGCAGTTACATTGAAGATGACCCGAGTTTTCCTCCGATGGTGATAGAGGCTACAATCATTGAGGAACATGTATGTTCATTCCCACTATTGAATTGGATGGCTGAAATGTTCTCAGATGAGAACAATGACTTCCGCTTGGAGGCTGTTGCTACATACTGTGCTTATACTCTGTTGGAATAAGACTCTTTGATTTTTCTACCTATTCTTTATTATTTAGTTACTGCTTTCTATCAAACAGCGAATAATTATTTTTTGCAAATATGAACTCGACTCTGCTTTTCAGGCTTGGACTCTGCGTTCGTAATTCGCCCACGTTTATATCACGTGCTTCGATCAAGGAAGGGTGTCGTGGGGGTGAGCCTTGCACTCACACCGTGTTAAGTTAGCATGGGTTTATTAGAAGCTTAAACGTCATTTTTGCTTTCCTGCTCTGCTTTGCACACGACACGCACTTGCGATATTGTTTAGAGATTGCTGAGTATTTTGCTTAACATGAGAATAATTTGTTATGCTACATTTGACGACTGCCTCGCTAGTTTAGTGTGTATAGTGAGAGCATGGAACATCAAGGTTATCTTGGACACAGTGTCTGTTATTCGGAATGATCCTCGCACGTTCAAGCCATAACACATATGCAGCTGTGGCCACCTCTGATACTGGTGCGTTTAATAATGCACTGTGCAAGCATGATTACACACAGTTGGAGAACATTCGTATCCTGACAGTTTGCACAGAACTCAATGTGATCCACTACTGCTGAGTACCAGAGGTATGGGTCCGCCCATGTAATCCTATGAGACCTTCTGTAGTTATAAACTACCTGCTAGGTAGGGAGGGTGAAATCTAGGTATATTTTAAATCTGTTTCCATTTAGCATTATAAGATGCTTTCTCCCTTTGTATTTTATGGAATAGTAACAATGCTGACAACCTTGTTTCTGATAATATGTTTGCTTGTATTATGTAAGGTACTGCGAAAGAGATTACGGCGTTAGAAATAAACATTTCAAACTTGCACGTGTCTTTATTTACTCCTTGTTTTGGACTGGTGTAAGACTATAACGAAAGAGGGCTCTTGTTATCCACCTTACTTGAGGTAATCTAAGTCGCAAGTTCTGGGCTGACTAGTCATTGGTGTTTTTGCTATAGGACGAAGAACCAATGAGTCACTGATTGCTAGTCTGTTAGGGGGTTTGGGTACTAAGGTGGGTTTTGGAACACCGTAATTCACTTAGGTCCTAAGTCTTTATGCACAGTTCTTTGTAGGAGCAGAATCCCTGCAACAGTAGTTACAACAAAAAGGCTCAATAAAGGGCTTTGAGTTTGAATCAGAATATGAAATTGTAGAATAATTGATAACCCCAGCCAAGAAAGGGAGCAAGTGTGCAAACTTCACAGTGCCTTCGGCTGGGATAGTTGTTTCAATAAAAAGGCTTAATAAAGGCCTGCACTTTGAATAGGAATATGAAATAGAAGAATAGTTGATAATCACAGTAAGGAATGCAGCAAGTAGTTGTGTGTATGTGTGGATGATGTGTTGATTGAGTGGAAGATAAAAAAGGTGAAAAATAAGAAAGGCTGGAGACACGCAAACTACCCACTGCCTTGTCAGTGAAGTGGTTCTTTGGATTTCGAGCTCATTACACAGATAGGGTGTTGCATTCCGCAGTGGGAGCAAGAGAAACGAGTACCACATCTAAGGAAGCAAGCTAGTGCACAAAGTACACACAGTGTGCGGTAGAAAGGATGCAAGAAAGGACGCAAGTGTGCAAATTACCCACTGCCATTCACGGGTAGTAGTTACCAAGAAGGCTGAATAAAGGGCCTGCACTTTGAATTTGAATTAAAGAAGAATAATTGAGAACCCCAGCCAAGAAAGGCGACAAGTAGGTGTGTGTATGTATGGATGATGTGCTGATTGAGCGGAAGATGAATAAGGTGAAAAATAAGAAAGGCTGCAGACATGCAAACTTTCCACTTCTTTGTAAGGGAAGTAGGTTTTTAGTTTTCCAGTGCGCATATATATATATATATGTATATATATATATATATATATATATATTCACTGAAAAAACCATAGGTTTCACACACGTTATGGTTAGGAATTAGCATTTAAAAAACCTTGCAAATTCACTGAAAAAACCATAGGTTTCACACACGTTATAGTTAGGAATTAGCATTTAAAAAACCTTGCAAATTCATTGAAAAAACCATAGGTTTCAGACATGTTATAGTTAGCTGGACATTTCACTCATACAAAACCTTTGAAATTCCCCCGTTATAGTTAATTCAGCTAACTATAACTTGTGCGCCCGCAATCCACTGCTGATGACGTCACATATTACATCACTCATGACATGGTCAGTGACATCACTCATAACATCACTGATCTCAAATGACATCACTGATGACATCATCCTTGTGAAAGAGTGGCAGACCTCCTCTCAGCGTAATATAACCTTTGATACACACATTCAAAAATAGAAACTACAATTTTCAAAACTATGGACATACCAATACCAGTTACAACAACCTATTCAGTAATTCCACCATCTACATACACATCCACTCATTCACCAATAGTTCTATATAGTCACTCATACATGTACTCACTTATCATATGTACTCATACACCTATACATCCTGTTACACACCAACACTCATCCATAGAGTTACTCACAGACATACTCATACATGCAAATAAACTATCAAACATCCATTTATTTGAATATACAGCTATACACACACCACTACACTTACTTTTAAAGAAACGTACACATACTTACGCTTTTAAACAATCACTTATAAAAATAAATACTTATTTATACAGGAACTCTTCCAATCTCTCACTCTCACATATAATCATTTATATACATCAATACTCACATAAACTAGATTAAAACATATGTAGTTACTCATAAAGATACTATTGAGACAGTCATTCACTCACTAACACACCCATACACACAAACTCATCCACCCATACAGTCCTGCACACATGCTGTCTTCAAAACACATACAAACATTGAGTCACTCATTCATGCATTTATGCGCTAAGTAATACCCCCCACCGAACCATACAGACATTCATACTGATACTCAAAAAACCAACTAATAACCCATATACACACTCATGTAGCTACTCACCAACCCATGCAGCCACTTATACACAAAATGAGACACTGATACAGATATTTACATATTTAAACATTACTCGATAATACATGTATTCACTAAGATACACTTAATAAGTCAGTTATACAATCAATTTTACATAAAAACCCATCAATTTAGGTACTTATTTACCCATTTATTCTTCCATCGACCTTTAGATATACACATATAAAAAATATTTATTTTTCAGAAAGACACACATTCACTGGATAATGTCATCAGTGATGTCATCAGTGATGTCATTTGAGATGTCATCAGTGATGTCATGAGTGATGTCACTGACCATGTCATGAGTGATGTAATATGTGACGTCATCAGCAGTGGATTGTGGGCGCGCAAGTTATAGTTAGCGGAGCTAACTATAACGGCGGAATTTCAAAGGTTTTGTATGAGTGAAATGTCCAGCTAACTATAAACATGTGTGAAACCTATGGTTTGTTCAATGAATATATAAATATATATAAATATGTGTATATATATATATATCTTAGCTCCTGCTGCACTTAGTTCACGCACTCGTACACGGGTGCTGTATTTACGGAAAGTGCTACCGTAAAATATCACGCTCCTCGTCCCCACTCCCTTTCAAAGAGACACAGCACTCACGGGGGGAAAGTCGTAGATTTTATTTCGACTTTCAAACGCACAGAGGAAGGCGTATGCCGAAACGCGTCTGGTGCGTTTGAAAGTCGAAATAAAATCTACGACTTTCCCCCCGTGAGTGCTGTGTCTCTTTGAAAGGGAGAGGGGACGAGGAGCGTGATATACATATATATATATATATATATATATATATATATATATATTATTATTATTATTATTATTATTAAATTACACTTGTATAGCGCTATCTACCCGGAGGCCTCGTAGCGCTCATGACTTACTCTTTATTATCGCATGCGCAGGGCAGATCAGTGTGCTTTTACATACAGGTGTGTTTTGAGGATTTTCCTAAAAGCAAGATGATTAGTGATTTCCCGAAGAGATGGGGGGAGGGCGTTCCAGAGCCTGGCCGCGTTATGTGAAAAGGAGCGACCACCCCATCGAGCCTTCTTGACTCTGACGGGGGTGGCCAGCTGAAGGGAGCCAGAACGGAGAGAACGCCCAGGCAGGTAGGGGGTGGCCAAAGTCTGCAAGATTGCGGGACCAGTGTGATGGAAGGCCTTGTGTAAAATACACATAGATTTAAATTGCACTCTCGCCGCAATAGGGAGCCAATGGAGCTCTCTTAAGGCATCCCTGGCTGACTGTCGGCGAGGAAGATTGTAGAGGAGGCGGGCCGCACTGTTTTGGGTGACTTGGAGCTTCTGGATGACAAAGGAGGGGGCTCCCAAAAAAAGAGAGTTCCCATAGTCCAGGCGCGACAATATCAGGGCCTGGACAAGAATCCTCCTGGCCTGAAAAGGGAGCAGAGGGAGCACCTTCCGCAGCATCCTCATCAACCCAAAACAGGTGGCTGCAATCTTAGTGGCTTGTACTGAAAAATTCAAGGCTGGGTCAAGCCAGATCCCCAGGCTCTTTATCTGGGGCTTGGGAGTCGGGGGCTCACCCAGACATGGTGGCCAGATGGATGTAAAAACAGAGGGGGGAGAATTTCCCAACAGAATGACATCTGTTTTCTCTCCATTGAGCTTTAAACAGGAGGAATGCATCCATCTGGCGACCGCCTCTAGACAGGGACCTAAGGTGTGGGACGAACCCTCCGCGTGGTCTAAAGAGACCACCAGTTGGGTATCGTCCGCGTAGGTGACAATACGCACACCGAAGGGTTGGACTATCCTGTCTAGAGGCTCCATGTAAACATTAAACAGGGTGGGGCTCAGGGAGGAGCCCTGAGGAACCCCACACCTGAGAGAATGTTTAGATGATACTGCCTCACCCTCAAAGACCTGGAAGAACCGGTCGGTCAAGAAAGACGTCAGCCATTCCAGGGCCGCGCCCGACACGCCCATGTCCGCTAGTCGTTGCAACAACGTGACATGGTTCACCGTGTCGAACGCGGCACTCAGGTCCAGTAAAATAATGGCGACTTTCCCACCCCGGTCCAGCACAGCTCTTGCTTCTTCCGTAACCGCTAGAAGCGCAGTTTCCGTCCCATGTCGCGGACGGAACCCTGTCTGAGAGGCACGCAGGAGACTGTTTGACTCCAGATAGTTCGTTAGGGTGTTGTTTACGTGCCTCTCAAGCAGTTTGCTCAACCAGGGGAGCAAGGAGATGGGACGGTAGTTTGCTAAATTACTTTGGTCGAGATTGGGCTTTTTTAGCAGCGCTCTAACCATTGCGCACTTCCAAGTCGGGGGAACGGAGTTGGAGGAGATAGAGGTGTTAAGGACATCCAGTATAATAGGGCGGATCATATCCATCGCCAGTTTGAGAGTGTTTGGGGGTGCTGGGTCATTGGGGGAGCCAGAGGTGACTTTAACAGTCAATTTATCCAGTGCTGGGGCGTCCAAGGGAGGAATAGTGTCTAGCCTACAAGAGGTCAAGGCATCAGAGGTTGGGGGAGTAGAGGGTTCCAGCTCGTTATTAGAGTCCTCAAATGAGGAGTAGATTGTAAGAATCTTCTGAGAAAAGAAGTTAGCCAGATCATTGCAGCGGTTTTGAGCGCCCTCAATTTCGGGGCATTCAACTGGGGGGGAGACAAGAGATTTCACAATTTTAAAAATTTCCCTAGGGGCATTAGCTGCTGCTTGAATTCTGCTATCGTAGAAGGAGGTTTGAGCTACTTTTAGCTCCTGTTTGTATAGCCTAATATTGGCTCTATATTCATCCTTCTTAGTTTGGGAATAGTCCTGTCTCCAGGCTCTCTCCAGCTTGCGGCAGGCTAATTTCATACTCCTAAGTGCGGGGGTATACCATGGGGCTGGTTTAGGTTTTTTTATGAGATTATTATTTTGAGCAGGAAGGACCAAATCAAGTGTAGAGGTGATCCAGCCGTCAAAATTGTTGGCTGCTATGTTGGCATGCGTCACCTTCTCCGGAGGGTCTCTGGCCAAAGCAGCTTCCCATGCAGGGAGGGAGAGAGAGGACCATTTCCTAGCTTGGTGTTTGGCAAGACAATAGGCAGAGGGGAGGGTGTTAGTGCGCCAGATGAAAGGTATCACAAAATGGTCCGTCCAAGGTAAAGGGATAGGGGTCTCCACTGTGATGTCATTGATATTACTAAAGACCGTGTCGAGAAGATGGCCTCTATTGTGCGTGACATGGACATATATATATATATATATATATATCCTACTGGCGGTTGCCAGTAGGTAGTTATAGTTAGTATTTTTTTCAATGTTAAATCTCAAAATTCTATTTGGAATAACTTTGGCGCCGGTTGAGGAATCTGACTGAAAATTTCCTCAAAATGGCCTTGCGGCATTCCGGTCCTTCCCTGAATGTTTGGGGGGGATCCGTCAAGCGGGGGCCGAGAAAAAAGGGGGGTCCCAAAACGCGTTTTCCCCATGTTAATTTCCATAGGGCGGTCGATTTCACTTTTAGCCTGAACGGCTGAATGGATTTCAACCAAATTTGGCAAAATTGTAGGGACTGGTAGCCCGATGTGCCTGTGCTATGTCTCAAGTTATGTGCTCCAGTGGATTTTGAGTAATTTAGGTTAAAAAAAATATATATATCTGTAAGCGCGCCCCGGTACGCTCTCCGGGGAGCGCCCCGGGCACGACACGGAAGGTGCGCACGGAAATCTGATTGGCTCTTGGGTGTCTGTAAACATTCAAAACAGTCCGGAACGGCCGCCATCTTGTGTCTTGGTAGTATCGAGACACAAGAGGTGGCCAAAACAAAGGGGGAAATGACCATAAGGGGGCAGGGTAGATCCCCCCTGACCCCCTAGGTTTGATGTGGGGGCTTGAAAAGGGCCCCGCGAGGCAAATTTTTTTTTTTTTGTTTGGCGCGGGGGACGTGCCCGGTACGCGCACCGGGGAGCGCACCATGAGGAAAAATGAATGATAGAGTTTTTTAAAAATGTTGTCTTTTTTTTAAAATTGGAGGTAGTTCTAAAAAGAACTGTTTTTTTTCTTCTTTTTGTTGTTTTATATTTTTTATATTGTTTTTTTGAACATTTTGTACTTTTTTTGGATTTTCTGAACAGTTTTAGATTTTTTTTGTATTTTTCATGGGGAAAAACGAAAAAACAGGGGATTGAAAATGGCTCAACTGGAGCAAAAAACTAAAAGAAAAGAAAAAATTAGGGTTGATTGGGGCATTTATGGTTGTCCCCAGCAAGGACGATGAGCTTTACGCTCTGTTCTCCGTAGGAGATGGTCTTCCCACAAAATTTACAGATAATTCTGAAATCTGCAAATCGGGGCTGAATGCACAGCATCGTCTCACTTTCCTCTGGTGCAGACGCAGTGGGTTGTTTCCTTTTTGAGCTGGTTCTTGTTGATCGGGGAGGGTTACTGGCCAGTTCCCTCATTTCTGCAGCAGAATAGTTTATTGGATGTTTGCGCTGCATGTGGCGTATCATTGTGTAGTTCCCAAATGAATATTTTTTATTTGGGTTTCCCCTGGAAAGTTCCATGCCACAAATTTTGCAACTGACCTTGGGTGCATTTACTTTTTTTTTTCCCCTCTGGGAGAGTAAAAAACTCCCAAATAATGTGTGGTCTTGGCTGGTATGGGGTATTGTGTTCTTCCAGCCATCATGAAGTCCCCTCCTCCTCCTCCTCCTCCTCTTCTTGAAGACCACCAATGATATCTTGAGGAGGTCCTTTTGGTGGTTTTGGTGGTGGTGCAGATGCACCAGCTGCTGCTACTACTGAAGCCATTATTTTGAGCAAAAAAGTAGAGAGAGCTACAAACAGGTCTTCCTAAGTCAAAGGACAAAGTCAGAATAAGGAAAAAAGGTGGGGTCTTTCATCCTTTTGAAAAAAAAAATGTATTGAACCAATGAAAAGTGTTATTTTCAGGTCACATGACCAGGGGCATCATCATTATGAAACCAAAACTGTTATGAACCAATGAAAATTGTTATTTTTAGGTCACATGACCCGACGCGCTTAAGCTACGCGCCCAGGGGCGCGCCCGGGGGTGCCCCCCGGGTCGCGTCGCATAAGCACCTCGGATGTTTACGTTGCGCGATCGTATTCGCTCGAGTGCTTCCGGGTGCGCTTACGCCGTGCATATCACACGGACGGGGCTACGCGATACGTCACGATCATGTTTTCGTTCGCGATATTGGCGCTTACGGGGCGCTCCCCGGAGCGCGCCCCGGGGCGCTTTATAAAAGTATGCTTTTCAGGGCGCTCCCCGGGGCGCGCACCGGGAGCGCTCCAAAGCAAAAAATAAAAATAATTTTTTTTTTTTTAAAAATTGGGGAAAATTGTAGGGACTGGTAGCCCTATTCTTAAGTGGGTTTTTACGAAAATTAACTTTGAAAAAATATATATTGTGCTACATTGGGCTATATATATGTTAGAGCCAAAATGTAGCCCAAATGTAGCCCAATGTAGCCCAATGTAGCCCAAAGATGGCCACCAGAGACAAAAAAAAAATATAGCCCAAATATCAGCCAGATGTAGCCCAACTGTAGCCCAATGACAGAATGTACCAGAGTGTTCTAAACAGCTAGAGCGCTAACAGTCTTACTTATAAAGTGAGACTTATAGTTAGGAATTAGCATTAAAAAAACCTATGAAATTCACTGAAAAAAACCATAGGTTTCAGACCAGTTATAGTTAGGAATTAGCATTTAAAAAACCTATGAAATTCACTGAAAAAACCATAGGTTTCACACCAGTTATAGTTAGGAATTAGCATTTAAAAAACTATTAAATTCACTAACAAAAACATAGGTTTCACATCAGTTATAGTTAGCTGGAAATTTTACTGACATAAAACCATTGAAATTCCACGTTATAGTTAGTTGGACTCACTATAACTTGCGCGTGTAATGCACTGCTGATGACGTCACATATTACATCACTCATGACATGGTCAGTGACATCACTCATGACATCACTGATGACATCATCCTTGTGACAGAGTGACAGACCTCCTTTCACTGTAATGCAACCCATAAAACACATATTGAAAAATATAAATTAAAAAATGTTAAAAAATGGAGATACCCATACCAGTTACAACAACCAATTCAATAATTCCACCATCTATATACACATTCACTCATTCACCAACAGTTCTATATAGTCACTCATACATATACTCACTCATCATATGTAGTGATACACCTATACATCCTGTTACACACCGACAGTCATCCAAAAGTTACTCACACACATACTCACACATGCAAATAAACTATTGAACATCCATTTATTTGCATATACAGCCATACACACACTACCATCTTACTTCTGAGGAAACTTACACATACTTACTCTTTTAAACAATCACTTATAGAAACACATACTTATTTAAACTCGAACTCTTTCAATCTCTCACTCTCACATATACTCACTCATATACATCAATACTCACATATACTAGATTAAAACATATGTAGTTACTGTTAAAGACACTAATGAGACAGTCATTCACTCACTAACACACGCATATACACACTCATCCACCCATACAGTCCTGCACATATGCCGTCTTCAAAACACATACAAACAGTGAGTCAGTCATTGATGCATCTATGTGCTAAGTAACACTCCCACCAAACCATACAGACACTCATACTGATACTAAAAAAAACATCTAATAACCCATATACACACACATGTAGCTACTCACCAACCCATGCAGCCATTTATACACAAAGTGAAACACCGATACATATATTTAAATATTTAAACATTACTCATTAATATATGTATTCACTAAAATACACTTAATAAGCCAGATAACCAATCATTTAAAAAAAAAACATCCATTTACACACTTATTTAAACATTTATTCTTCCATCGACCTTTACATAAACATATATAAAACATATTTTTTTTTCAGAAAGGCACACATTCACTAGATGGTGTCATCAGTGATGTCATGAGTGATGTCACTGACCATGTCATGATTGATGTAATATGTGACGTCATCAGCAGTGCATTACACGCGCAAGTTATAGTGAGTCCAACTAACTATAACGTGGAATTTCAATGGTTTTATGTCAGTAAAATTTCCAGCTAACTATAACTGATGTGAAATCTATGTTTTTTTTAGTGAATTTAATAGGTTTTTTAAATGCTAATTCCTAACTATAACTGGTGTGAAACCTATGGTTTTTTCAGTGAATATATATATAGAGGAGAAGTGTGGCTCACTGGTTAGAGGAGGCATACCCTGAAGCAGAGGTCAGACCCGGGACAAGCGTTCAATTCTCGACGCGGCAGGGTCTGAGCCCAAGTGTCCATGGACTCGATAATTCTCACTTCGGTGCCTACTCGAATGACGGGTTCACACTCTGCAACTCTGGGCAATAGCTTGCTTAATCTCCACTACGGCCCCTTCGCGGCGGGATGCCTGGCTTTCACCCTGGGGATGCCCAGTACGGATTATCCCACAGGGAAAAGCCAGGACGGGTTCCCAATGCAAGCGCCAAGATGCCCAAGGGTAAGTCGAGCGCTATATAAGAACACACATATATATATAGGTCTACAGGGGTCTGTAGCGTCACTGAGGGTGTAATTTCATGAAACCCAGGAAGTCTGATGGGAGGGGTGAAATGTAGGTAGCATGGGTGGTGGGTTTTTTCCACATTTAAAGGGTGGGTATTTCTTTTCTGGGGTATGAACCGGGGCACAGCAGGAAAAAGAGCACGAGTAAAAGGTTCAGAAAGTATAGGAAATGCACTAGTAAGGGCCAATTATGGAGACCAGTAAATGTAAGATCCTGTCAGTCAGCACTAATGGTTTATTAAACAAAAGGAAATGTGGTGCTCTCATTGGATGGTTATCTTCATTAAATCCCCAAGTATTGTTTTTACAGGAGACAAATTTTAAATCTTATTCTCCTAATCTGTTTATACCTAAGATTTTTTCAAAAGCTTTTTTTGCTACTACAGGTTTTGCGGTTAGAGGGGCAGCAATCTACTATTCTAGCAAAATTCCCTGGGAATTCACACAAGTACATAGGGATATAGATGGGAGGTGTATATGGGTAGTAGCCAAGTTACAGGGGGAAACGTAAAAATTTTATAAATTATTATCGTCCTGTCTTAGATGATTTTGTTCCCCTGACTCAGATTAATGACCTATTGATAGGATCCCCCCGGGCAGGTGGTATTTGGTTTGGACTTTAATTATATACAGGATATTAGGAAAGACACCTTGAATAAAAATAAAAATCTACTAAAACCTAATACAAAGAAAATAATGGGAACCATTATTCAAGAATACCAATTGGTGGACCCATAGCGGAAAGTCCATCTAGATGAAAAATGTTATACCTGCTACTCACACCACTTTAGAACAGCATCTTGAATAGATTATTTTCTCACTTCCACATCCCTTCGGATTCAAGATGTATGCATAGGCTGTAACCCCTTTTCAGATCATACCTATGTTGGGATAGATTTGGTGCTTGAGGGAAGAGTTAGGGAACGTCCAAGGTGACAGCTGGATCGTCTCCTATTGCAAAATGAAGAATGGGTTCAGGGATTTAGAAAGTGGATCTTGGAATATATTCTAATTAATGAGAATACAGCTTTCCTTTTCTCTGTGTGGGGGGAGTTTAAGGCAGCAGCCAGTGGACAGATAATATCTTACACGGCCGCCCAGTACAGTACCCGGAGGACTAAGATAGCCCATATGCAAACCAAAGTGAATCGGGAGTATGCTCTCCAACTTCAGCTTCTTCCAAATTGATATGAGCAGGCAAGAACAGCGCTGAGGAACTTGTTTATTTTAGAAGAAGTTTGAAATTCACGAATTTTTCAACTGAAGGTTTATGAAGAAAGCCAGTTAATTGGTAAATGTTTGGCAAACTCCACAAGGAAAAAACAAGAATTATCTATAATAACTAAAATCATGGATCCTCTGACTGGCCAAGAAATAGCTGATAGCAGAAATATTTCGCAGATTGTTTTGGAAGATTTTCGCCAGTTATACTCTATTGAGTATTTAGTGGAGGAGGACCAAATCCAGGAATATTTTTTTAATATGAATGACCCCAAATTATCAGATAATCAGATTGGTGAATTAGGAAGGGAAGTAGAAGCTATCGAGATTTTAACAGCCATTAAATCAACAGCCAGGGCAAAAGCTTGTGAGCATAACGGCTTTCCTATCGAGTTTTATGAAGTATTTTTAAAAGAACTTGCTACCTCGTTGAAAAACATATTTAACTTTGTTAAGAAAGGTGGTGAAGTCCCAGAGGTTTTTAAAGAAGCAATAATTGTTTCTTTCATAAAAAAGAATAAAAACCCAGAAGATGTGAATTCATAAAGGCCCATTAATGGGTCTGTTGAATTCTGACTATAAAATTTTGATGAAGGTATGGGCAGAACGCTTTTTACGACCAAGATATAATCCACAGTGATCAAACCGGCTTTATAGCCGGGAGATCAATGGCGACTAATACCCAGTTTTTAATACATGCACTTGATTATTTTAACACAAATTCCATGCTAGCTAGTATAATAATGGTTGATGCGGAAAAAGCCTTCAATCTTGAGAACTGGAAGACTTTGTTTTTACCTTTGGGCGGATCGGGTTTCCTGCACAGGTAGTTAATATGCTACGAAATATATACCAGGGGGCCACCGCCCAGGCTATAGTTATTTTAAACTGTGCAGGAGCCATAAATATAAACCATGGAATCAGGCAGGGCTGCCCGCTTTCGCCTTTACTTTTTACCTTTTTTATAGAACCTCTGGTTTTAATGATTCAAAATAATGCTGCTATCCAACCCCCGATACCTGGTATGGCTAAATTAAAAGTTTTTACTGATGACATTACTTTATACCTGATTCCCGACAGAGAGAACCTTGAAACAGCTGTGAGGGAATTCTCAGAGTTTGAGAAAATAGGCAGAAATAAAATAAATGCCAGAAAAAACGAGGTTCTGGCCCTCAATGCTGATGTGAATTCCTTTCCGTTTTGTCTAAGGATACAAGCAACAAAAACTGATCCCATAAGATTTCTCAGGATATACGTATCTAATCAGTATCATCAGTTATTTTAGTTGAATTATCTAAAAATGAAGGGCAAGATTAAGAAGCTGCTAGAACAATGGACATTACTTCCACTTTCGATTGTGGTTAGAGTCTCAATGATTCAAATGTCTGTGCTCCCTCTGCTTATTTTTCTATTTTCTAATGTCCCGATTAAAATAAAGCAGTCATATTTTAATAAAATTGATACTATACTTAGGGAATGTATTTGGGTTAGGAAAGCTCCGAGGGTGAAATTACATGTGGTCCAATTATCTGTAGGACAAGGGGCTTAGCGCTACCTCACTTGAGGACTTACTATGAGGCTGCCTTATTGCATTTTGTGTCTGGCTTCATAGGATCTAATTGTACTTATGACAGCTTTTTTATAGACAAAATGACACAAGAAATTGGATCTCTAACCGGAGTGGTTTTAAAAACTTCTAAACTTCCATAAAAGACACGCTATAAGACTTTAAAAGATTATTCTCTTAGGGCCAGATGTAGGTAGGCGTTTACCGGGTGGTAACGGCCGAATTCGGCCGTTACCGACCGGTAAGAGCAATTTGACATGTAGGTCCCTGTATTTTACAGACTCTGTAAATTTACCGATAAGTAAATTTACCGAGTATGTAAAATACCGAGTCGGTATCATTACGGATTCCGGTAAATTGGTATGTAGGTGGGACTCTTCTGAGTCCCACAAGCAGTACAAAATCGGTATTTTACCATCAAATTCTACTTGATGGTAAAATACCGTTTCTGGTGTGCATGCACATGTGTGCATGCACACCTATGCCATATGACAGGCAGACCTGCCCTTAGGGCAGGTATGCCTGCCACATGGCACCCGAGCCTCTTTTGGGGGTGCCAGAGGGTGTCAAAGTGACACCCCCTGCACCCTTGTGACAGTCGGTATTTTCCGATGTGGTAAATACCGACCGGTAAATGCCCAATCAATCCTATGGGCTTCAAAGCCCATAGGAATGAATGGGCATTAACTGGTCGGTATTTCCCGCATCGGAAAATACCGACTGTTTCCGATTCGGTAATTGCACATCTGCATTTACCTACATCTCGGTACTTTTATTTTCCGACCTCTGAAATACCGAGTCGGTATGACTCGGTATTTAAGAGGTCGGAAAATAAAATTTACCTACATCTGGCCCTAAGACTCCAATCCTTTTTTAAGAAGACGGGCTCTTCTGGTCTCCAGTACTTAAAATTAAGAGAATGTATGAGTCTCGGCCTCCAGTTACAATCGAGGCATATAAGTATCTGGGAAGGCGGTGGATTTTCCGAGTTAAGGCATTTTATAGTCCAAAATAGGCCGATTTCCTGGCAAGAAATAACTGCAAAGGCTGAAGGCCATCGGAAGCCAACTTTTCTCGAATATCTACGCTTTGTCCATTTGATAACGAATACCCGTGGTATTTTAGACACCCCTAGTCAATTCATTATAACTCTATCTGGGGCCAATATTGAAGGGGTGAGAAACTGGTATAAGTTGCTACATAAGGAGGGACAGGCTTCCGCGATAGATACTCATCTGGACAAAATAATTCTGGAGACCGGGTGTAGGTTGAATATGAAGAAAGGGAATCTATATGTCTTCTAGGAAGTAAATCCTTGCATGCCGCAAATTTTAAAAGGATGGCCTTCCTATCACGATGGCTATCTTATTTAACTCTGGCCACTTTCAATAAAAGATTTCCAGGCGTAGAAAATAGGTGCTTTTGTTTCCAAATAGATGGGGAGGGCGGGTGGCATCATATTTTTTTCACATGTTCAGGACTCAGGCCATTGTGGGAAGAAGTTTTTTCGGATATTGGCCAAGCAATCGGTAAGAATATTTCAAACGAGGTCGAAGCTGTATTGTTCGGTACCAGTCAAGATGAAAAGATACTATCCGAGCCCGAAAAGGCCTTCCTATTTATTTCATGTATGGTCGCTCGCTCCCTAATTTTACAGAATTGGAAATCTAGGGAAATACCTTCTCATCTGAAGTGGTTCAATAAAATGAAAAGAACTAAAAAATGTGAGGAAGCTTATGCAAGGAGGGTTGGAGCTATCAGGAAATTTGAAAAGAAATGGAAGTTTTTTAATGAACTGATGGAGTTTAAAGAGAGATCATAGTGCCAGGGATGGCTAACTAATGTAGCAGCTTTTTGGTAAATTGCACTAGCACTTTTTTCTTATTGCACTTTAACAGCATCTGTACTTTTCTGGCAATTTATAGAATGCATTGTGCACGTTGGCCTAGGATGTAAGAAACCGCTACTGCCACCAAATATAAACGTATTGTATTTATGTTGATTCTTAGGTGATAAGATGGCACTAGCACTTTATCTGTATTACAACGTAGAAGTTTTGGGAATGTTCTCTTATTGCTACTGTGTCCCAGGACAAAGTTGCATTGGTTTTTTCTTGAAATGAAAACACAATCAGCTGCTTTAGTTTTAACTCCTTGTCTTTTTCTATTATGAATTTTTTGGTTGTCAATCTAATTTTGTAACTGGTTTTAATGTTAGTATCAGTGAAAATGTGTTTTAGTACATCATGTATTTTCATGAACCTGATGCTCTGCTCAATAAAATAAAAAAATAAAATAAAAAAACATCCAAGAAAGCCACAGTCAATCAGATATATTCAGCCCCTCGACTTGACACATATCCTTCTCTGGAAAAGTCATCAATCGCATCACATCTGCCTCCACATAACCAATCCAGCTCACATTCTTTGGAGGCTTTAGCTAACACCAAGATAATAAAGGAATCACTTTACACACTGCTCAAATCATGGGCCTCAAGCAACACATGCCTCCACTGTCAATTCTCTCTGTGTCGTCATAACTGTCTCATCCTCAATCCAATGCAAGTCTCCACTACCTTTGAATTAAACAAGTAATCTTGTCACCCTCCTATCCAACTATCGTATCACTCCATTGCACCAAGATTAACCAATGAGAGTGAAATAAACTTACTGCTTCTTCAAGGATTTCTCCTTGGACTATCTCCAAGATGAATACAACAGACTTCCCCCGCCATTCAATCTACATTACATGTTACACATTCCTTGACGTATAGAACAGTGGCATGAAAAAGTTTGTGGCCCTCAATGCATCACTCAAAACACGATCCTCCTCACACAAACTGTCAGCACCAGGGTACTTACAAGTCCTCTCAGTGAACAAAAACTCCCACTGAAGACATGAAGAGAATTCCCGATTACTTCAACCAACTCAAAGCACTTAAATCTGCATGCACATCTTTCATCATCACAGACATTGCTTACAAGACTACCATTAGCTGGGCAAGTAATAAAAACTAGTGCTCTTCCAGGCAGTAGCAACTATATTCCCTCCAATCCACCACTACTATACCTCCAAGTAGACTGCCTTTGCCCTTCTCTCATGCACTGAATTCACTAACTTCCTCAACTATGACTGCCACTATCTACAAATATTACTGTCAACCATCCACCCTCATGAAATCCCTCAGTGGAGATGCTCTCACACTCCGCCTAAGAATTGCAAACACTTCTTAGACACGCTTGACAAACGCAATGTTCCTTTCTTGCTAAAGCCTACCCTAAATTATGATGATTAAGCCAAATATGATCCCGTCACCCACCTACCTTTTATCTGTAAAGCTATTTAGAAGGTAGTCTTTATTCCATTATAAATCTAAATTGACTTATAAGAACAAATCACCATGAATACCTTCCTACAAGATTACCAGTCTGGCTTCAGACCTTTGTTGATTTTCATAAATTCAATGCCTATTCTTATAATAATACACTCACATACACGATTGAAATACAACCATGTAACATGGCTTTCAAATCCTCCGTAGTCCACGGGATGCTGATGGCACCCGTATCTTACGAGGAGTGGACCCCACCTCACCTGGCGACAGCTCAGGAAAAGAGGCCCCGCTCTGTCCGTTGGTACCCCAGTCCACATACGGCTCAGTTGGAGCCCGAGGTACCGATGGCTAGAGCGGGGCCTCTTTTCTTGAGCTGTTGCCAGGTGAGGTGGGGTCCACTCCTCGTAAGATACGGGTGCCATCAGCATCCCGTGGACTACGGAGGATTTGAATACCTGAAAGCCAGGTTACATGGTTGTATTTATTCCAACCTTGCATATTATAGTTATATTTTTTTTTTTTGTTTGTCACGACGCAGTAGCAATATAGCTTTTTATGGTCCTGAAGCAAGCCGAGGATTAACAATCGGTTGGCTGAAACATGTAGACCTAGTTATTACATCATTGCAGTTATTTTGTCAAAACTGCTTTTGCACTGTTTTTAATATGGATAACAGGGGACAATTATTATAAAAAATTCTCTTGCTATCCATTTTTAACTTCACTCTCACTTTCATGCACTGCGCCCATCACTTTTACATAATTTCATTTTCACATCTGTGAGATCCCAGAGAGCTTTCTCTCTTCTCATTCTTCACACTAGTTTGAAAACATCTGTGAGCTCCCTTCTCAGACTGAGAAGGTTGTAGCCCTTGGTTACACTAGTGTGTGACTGGGAGGAGACACAGATGAAGAAGCATTTCACTTCGGTAAGTGATGGGAATCCGTCCTTTTTTAAGGATTTTCTTTTGCGAAGGTCCCTTGTTCTGAGAACTGTCCTCCTTCTGTAGACAGCTTGACAGTTTTTTAGGTCTTTATCAATCATCTCAACCTGTACATGGAACTCTTGAAACTCTACTTCCCCACAACAGCATTGAAAGCAATTGACACACCAATGACCTACAAATATGTCTGAAAATCTTCACAGCTTGCACCATCCGTCGACTTAAAACCTGTCTTAATCTCATTCAAATTTGGATGCCTAGAGGCTACCTAAAACATATCCCAGCCAAGCCAGAAAAAATCCTGCTTGACAATTGTACCAAATAATCACAAATTCAAGGCAGATTCTCTGAAATGAACTTGGACAAGGTTCATCCCCATGTTGACACCAAACATTAAAGTCACATGGTTTTACTCTTAACATTGACCTCTACTTCAAAGAACCTATTGACAAGAAAACCAAGAAAGCATGGAATGTAGTCTCCCTCCTGAAGTGAAACTGTACTTTTGGACACCGCCTTCCTAACAACTGACCAAGTTGTAGTTCTGTTTCACCTAAATGGGGTAATGCCCCAATTGGCTCTCTCCTGGACACCACATCTTGAAAGCATCCTTCATTCAGCAGCACTTCTCATCAGTTGCCTAAGGAAGTTTCAGTGCATCTCTCTGAACATGACCAAATTAGACTGGCTCCACCTCCACCTCCAAGCCTGCATAATCTTCAAGATAAGCTGCATCATATACATTGCCACCATACCTAGCAGACATCCACTACTGGTGGACAGTTTAGTTAAGTCAGTGTACTAGACTGGAAAGAAAAATTACAACAACAACAAAAAAACAGAAGTCAAGACTTCCTTATCTTTGCTCTCAGGGTCTCAAACAAGAGCCCTAACCATATTTCCTGGTTCAAATACAAGCTTCGTTCAACAACCATCTGGCTCTTGTCTCTAATTGGAGAAATATGAAATAATGTGAAGGGTGAAACTGGTCTTTGTGTACTGTAGTTGGGAGTGCTTTGGTACTGTGATTTCTCTTGAGGCCTATCTGTGTCAAACCTGCCACAACCCTTTCATGTTCCCAAAGGAGCTGAAGGCTGACTACTTCAGAGAACATTACATCTCCACATATTAGGATTCATCCCACCAGTGCTTAATTTGAGCCAGTGGTTTCCAGTGCTTGGCACCAGCACTTAATTGTCAACACCAGTACCTATGAGGGTCCGCCCCATGGTGGCACTGTTTTTTTAATTCAGAGATGAGCACAACAACTGTTGCTTATTATTTCAATATACGTTAAGAATGACTAATACCTGCTGCCAAAGCCATTCTTATAAGCTTGGGGTACTTAAATTGTCAGAATTGTCACCCTTGTAGGAGTGTGACGTATTAGTCATGCTGTTACTGTAATTGGCAATGGGCCGTGCAAGCGGATGTGGCTTGCTGGCTAGAGCCCTGGCACCTATTGTTTTAATGTCAAATTATGTGTTGGGCCCCACATGGAAATCCTGCTTGTTTGTAGACGATCCTGAATTGTAACAGTAACCATCTGAATTCTAAACTTTGTTTCTCGCTCTGCATGCTTGTATTGTTGTGCAGCGTAAAATCGATTTACCTCTTCTCGGTAAAGTTGGTAGCACGTGAAAATCAGGGATTGTACCCCATTCCTTCTGGCTGTTTCTCATGCTGTTTAGTTTATCTGAGCTGCACCATTTAATAAAGCTCTTGATACTTAATGAATTGTTGGTGGTCTGACTACTTTAATGAAAGGCTTTCAACATATATTTAAAGTTGTCTAAAAACTGATATCTAAAAGGCATTGCCCATAAAAATGCCTTTTCTCCTCAATTCATAGATCTGAAGGTTATCTTCGCTGTGGCAGATTGATACAAATGGGATGGATTCAGAAAGTATACCAACATTGGGCACCTGCTGATCTGGTGAGTGCCTATACTGGCATATGCCTGTTTCTGAGCGCCATATGAGAAGAAACCAGGGTGAGATAGCACATGGAATCAGTATTGACACTGCTTGCTTAGCTGTTCCACAGTAGGAGCGACAGAGAATGGTCTTCAATAACCTCTGAACGCCAGTCTTTCTGGGTCCCGGTGGATAAAGTGCGAGAGTGGATTGCATTGGCTGAACCTTTGGTGATTGACTGATCTAACTTGAGAATGTGTTCTTGCTGGATAGAAGTCAGCACCTATTAGGAAGCTAAGATTAGGCACCTTGGTGGCTGGTGGGATTGCAAGGCGTGTGCAAGGAGTGTGGACCATAAATTGCTTTGAGTGTCTTGAAGTCGATGTCTCATGTTATTGGTAGGAAGACCACAGATTTGTGTGGGAATGATATGTTCTAAGGGTCTGATTGTAACAAAATGCACGCAGCGCAGCACCCAAAGAGGCTGTACTGCATTGCGTGACAGGAAGGGAGCAGCAGTGCGCCATATCTACAGAGATATGGCTCTCTCCTCTCCTCCCCTCTCCCTAGCCCCGGTCCTGACTTCAGCTGCCGAGCACCACACACACACCTTAGCACCAGGCGCGCAACACCCACTGAACTCACCGGGCTTCAGCCCCCCCCCGTCGTGTGTGGCAGCCCGGGATGAGACAGATCCCGGGCACACACAGAGCCGCACCCGAACGTTTCACATGTCTTTAAAAGACCATTTGAATGTTAATTAGGCCTTGCAGTTGTTTCACCCCTTTTAAGAGCCCCTGCAGCTCCACTCTGCCTACTGATTAAAGGTTCAGCCCCCCCTGAAATTTTTTCTTAGCCCCGCTCCACCCCCCCCCCCCCCCCCCCCCTCGAAGTTTGGCTCTCGTTGTGCCTCTGCTTAGCGCCATGGCACTAGGGTGTGTCTGTGAGTCTTGCATAGGTTTAATACTGAAATATCATGCCTGGACAAGTTTCGAAACTTTTCCCACTTATCTATGTGTGCTGCACAGTGCACCACACATGCAAAGTTGGAAAAGAAAGGAGAAATAAAACCATTTCTCCTTTTAGTGCCTCCTTTGAAGTGGCATTAACTTTTGGCACGGAACCCGGTCTACAATTCTTTGTAGATAGGGTTTTGTGTCAAAGGGAATGCATGGTTGCATTGGAATGCCCTTGTACCACCCATGTAGCACCCCCTTGGCGATAAGTAATGCAAAGCTTTGCGCTAATTGTAGGGTACTTTCCAGCGCCATGTTGTGCTGGTTAGCTTAACTTTTGTGAGGCTCCCTAACCCAGTCCAAAATGTTTGAAAATCTACACCTAAGCAATCCATGAGGCAGGAGGCCTAGTTTTGAGCCTGCTGTCATTTTTTCAGTATGTGCCAGCGAAGCCAGAGTTAATTCATTAGAGCAATTAGGTGGTGGCGTGCCCTCTGCTTACACGAGTGGTGTATTTTGAGGCAGTAATAGGAGGCGGAAGTCCAGTTGCCTCAGAGGAAGGCAGACTAGACTGCAAGGTCTGGTGAGCAGGAAGTGTCAGGGTGAAAAACGGGCACGCGCAGAAGTAGGCGAATTGGGGAGTTTGGGAAGGAAGGACGGCATGCCATGACCAGGGATATACATATGAGCTAGCTGGAAGATTCAAGAAGACTGCAAGGAACTGTGGAATCCAAAAAGCTCAAACATGCTAATAGTGCCATCGAATTCCCATTCAGAGGGTCTACATTGTCTTTACTACGTGTGCAACAGAACCACTCTGTAATTTCAATAGTGGTTCTGTTTATATAGTTTTGGAGATATGTATTTGAATTTTATTCGACAAACAATATTTCTATGAAAGTTAAGCTGTGCTTGTAGGACGCTGGTGAGCAGAACACTGTTTTGTGTGCATTTATAGTTTTATTCCAGCAGGCGGCGGCAACATACCACAATTGGATTCGAATTTGTCAAACTATTTTTTTTTGTGGATTTAGGCTGACAGTGCTGCGCCCGGTGGATCCTCTGCGACTGGAGAAGTGGAACTCGGCAGCACAGTTAGACTAACTAACTACTGATGTGTTTTCTGCGCCCTCTCTACAATTAACTTCCACATTATTTACTGTCCAGTGAGCAGCATGGAGGAACGGGATGCATAAAACGATCTCTTCCTTTAGTAGCTGGAGATTGGCTGGTCTCACATCCTGATTTCTGCGATGTGTACAATACTATGAGTAAAGTGTTACAGCGTTAATAGGCTTGATCAGATAGTTAACTAGCAGGACAGGCTTTAGGGCGGGGTGACTGGTTAAGCCGCACCTAGCCTGAGTTGTAGGGGGCTGTGTTTAGAAATAACTTGCTGGTTTAACAGCAATTGCTACAGAGTTACTTCTGCGTCCATCAGTTTTCAGGCAACAGTAAAAATGGTCAAGATAACTGTTAAATAATGTTCCTGCTGGAGTAAGATGGAGTTTGTCTCAGTAGCAGTTTTGACTCAACATAAAGTAGCGCAGAGGGTTAATATGCCTGCTGCATAGAACGTGAACCGTGCAGCTCACAGAACTGTATTTTATGTGGATAGCTCAGTGGGTTACTGCTTTTGTCACAGAGATCACTGTGTTATTTGCAGTTCATAAATTACAATAATAATACAGCACAGTGACCTATGAACTGCCATCAAAGGAAGGGCTGCATGCAGACTGCATGGTACAGGTTAGAGCATTATGTTTTTCCTTAGTCTTTCATTTTCTTAATGTTGCTAAAAGTGTTCCTACTGCTAGAAATGCATTGTTATTAGCAAAGCCAACTGCAACCACAGTTCCATTTGTGCTTCTCCAGACCAAGCACTCTTAAAATATACTGCCTACTAGTATGGATGAAATCCTCATTGTCTCATGAAACATTTTCTATAGACTGATTTACACATGTATGATTCATTGTCAATGTATAATGTGTGTGTTGTAAAGTACTCTGACACCCTAAACTGGTATAAGTAGCTCTATAAAACAATTGAAATGCATGTGAGAAATAGGATAAGGGAAGATGAGGGGGACTGTTGGAGGGTGGTATTGAGGGAAATGCATAGAGAATGAGGTCATTGAGGGGGCTCCGAAAGAGAAAGTAGCACCGGGCGTCATCAGCGCTGAATCCGGAGCAATTAACTATTATCAACTCCGCTATTGTGAAAGTTTACTCTTATCCATTGCTATATTCTGCCAGCGCTGATAATTTTGAAATGTCCTGATGCAAAGGACATTTCCAAGATCAATTTGAAAAATAATGAAAACTTGAAATTAAATAACGTTCAGATGCTGCGTGGCAATAAAAGTGATCTATGTAAGCACTTCACCGCTCCAAAACCCTTAAATTAAATACATTCCCCTACTATGGATATAAACAATATAAAGTCATCCCAACATGCAGTTTATTTGGAAATGGCTGTTCTCTGCTGTCGTTAGTGACATGGCATGATTTGTAGGGTGAAGTCGTCTTCAACGCAATTTTCAACTAAAACACGTTAAGAGGGAAATTTGTAGTTCAGGGGCTGCATTATGCATGCACCACATTTTCCTTCAATGTGCTGGGCGCACTTTTAAAAAGGTGCGCCAGGCGCAATGAAGGAAAATGCACTGTATTATGATGAATGCTCTGCCCTCAGGGCAGCCGCGCACTTGCGCTGCCCTGGGTGCAGCGCATTCATGTGAAAAATTGAGCTGCTGCTTTAAAGCCACTCCGTGTTTTCACAGTGCAGGCGGCGACCCGCTTGTATTTTGAAGGGGGATTAGAGAGCCCCTTGCAGGCGGGTGCAGTGAGTGACTGCACCTGCCTGCAAGGGGATGGCTGGGGTATCCATATGACCCCCTTCCCCCAACAGAGGCCTGCTCTCAAGGGGCGCACTGACAGTGCGGTTTTAGGTGGCGCACTGTCAGTGCACCTCCTGACAGCTTCTTTGCTTCTGCGCCCACGTCTGTAATACGGTGCGGGCGCAGAGGTAGAGGGATTCCCTCGTGTGCATGCGGCACACTCCCCTGCAAATGAGGAAACGCCTCCTGAAGATAGCCCTGGCCCTTTATGTGCGCCTGCACTATCGGTATTACAGAAGGGGCCGCAAAAGTGTCTGCATCCCCTGCTATAATACCAAAACACCACGGGCGCGCAAAGTGGGCACAAACGCCCAATGCGCACACCGTGCACTTAATGTAACACGGCCTCAGGTATTCATTGCCATGAATTCACCAGAAAGGGTGGGTTAATAGGAGTGATATCAAACATCTCTTCGACATTATTGGTTAGGACTGTCTGTCGAGCTCTTTCTCCTATGAAACTCTTACTACTGAAGAGCCAGGGGAATGGCAAGCAGTGAAAACTAAAGGAAGTGACGTGGGGTTTTAGAGTCCGATTTCCTTTCTGGTTGCCCCTAACCTTCACGGTCTTGATACCTGTGGCAGGTAAAGCAGTGGCTGCCGTACCAAAGACCAGGCCACGAGGATTGGGCGTTGTTAGAACTGGGGGTCTCTAGTTGCCAGAGGTAGGTACCACTGTCCAAATAGGGACCCTTGCTTCTAGTCAGGACAAGGGGATAACCCTCTTAGATAACCCCTGCTCGCCCTCAAGGTAGCTTGGCCTGAGCAGTCTAGGCTAACCAGAGGCAATGCGTAAAGTATTTGTACCAACACTCACAGTAACACAGTGAAAACACCACAAACTGATTCCACAACAGTTTAGGAAAATAAAGATATTTATTCTAAACTACACAAGACCAAAACGGCAAAAATCCAACATACACAATGCAAGGTTACGGTTTCAAATGAGTTCTTCAGGTTGTAATCAAAGTTCTTTAAGTTGCGTTAACATAAACCACAGATGTGTGAAAAGTTCACAGTTGCGTCACGTTGACTCACAGTACCTTTTAGATGCAACAAAGTTCCACAAGCAGGAAGCTGGTGCGGTGGAAACAAGAGATGCGTTACTCCTGAGACCCTGGGGAGGCGCTGCGACAGCCCCGCTGCAGCAGCGGGCGTGTTGCGACGAATCCGGTCTGTATGGGGAGGAAGGCAGCTTGCGTAGATTCCGGTGCGTAGGTTCCGTGGGAAGTCTGTTCTCGCAAAGGCACGATGCGATGATCTCCTAGGGGCGGCGACGATCTCCGGGGCGACGATGCGCGGTCCAGCGGTGATCCTCTCTCTCGCAGCTCCTCGGTGAGATGTTTCTGCGACGATGTTCGCAGCGACGTGATGCGGTCCGCAAGCGAGCGGTGCGGCGATCTCACCCAGGCGACAGGCTCTGCGACGACACTCGCAGCGATGTTCGATTCTCCCGCACCGGTCTGGTGCGTCCCGCAAACGAAGGGTGCGACGGCTCCGGCAGCGATGTCAGGCGCTGCGCCGATCTCGACCTTCGTAGCAGCGGGAAACTTCTCGCACTGTCGGGGATGCGCTCCGCAAGCGAGCGATGCGACACTTTTCAGCTTCACAAGTTTCTCAGCTTAGTCTCAAGCTTCCCAGCTCAGGTTCAACTTCTAGAGGCCCCACAACTGGATCAAGCACTCTACGAAGGACAGAACTCTCTCAGCAGAGTTCAGGGAGACTGGGGGTGAAGTCCTTTTGGTCCTGGGACTTTGGAAACAGGGAGCCAGCTCTTCTCAGGCCCTTGGAGATTCCTTACAAGACAGGGGACACAGCTCACAGCAAAGTCCTTCCCCTCTCCTTGGCAGCAAAGCAACAGCAGGTCAGTCCAGCAGAGCAACAGCAGGACAGTCTTCCTTCTTCCACGTCAGCTTTCTCCTTGGCAGAGGTTCCTTCTTGATTTCCAGGATGATCTAACTTTCTGTTGTCAGGGGTCCTGTACTTATACCCCTAAAGTCTTTGTTCTCTCTGTGCATGTGGGCCCTGAGCCCGGTCTGAACCAGTTCTGGGTGGATCCTGAGCACTTTGTTTTGCAGGCTGCATCTTTCCTTTCAGAGTGAGGGGCAGGGTCCTCAGCCGCCCCGCAGGAGGTGGAGCCAGCATTGTGGCAGGCAGGCACAGCCCTATTCAGCCCAGGTGCTAACTCCTCCCACCACTCAGGTTGCAATTGCATTCATTCAGCCTAGTGCTGACTCATCCAGCCTCTGGGGGAATTCCCCAGCCCCTGTCACTCACAAACCAGACAGTCAATACACAAACAGGCCCAGGCACACAGAAGGGTCAGACAAGAGAACAGCAACTTTCTAAAAGTGCCGTTCTCAAACACAGGATTTAAAAACCACCTTTCCTAAAAGATGTATTATTAAATTCTGAGTTCAGGGATACTAGATACTTATGTCCTATCTTGTTCCTATGGGAAGAAATGCTGTTAACCACTGTAGACAGCATCCCCCATGTTAACCTATGGAGCAAGATAGCCTTACAATAGTGAAAAACGAAAATGGCTGTAATTCACTACCAGAGCATGTCACCTCCACTAGTACATGCTCTACCTTTCACATACACGGTACCCTGCCCAGGGGGGTACCTTGGGCCTTCCATAGGGGTGACTGATGTGCACGAATAGGGAAGGGTTAGGCCTGGTCAGCGGGGACGCGGACCAGGAGGACATGGCAGTTCTAAACTGCCCGTAGGCGCTGCAGTGGCAGGCCCGAGACACCATTTTAGAGCTACTCCTGTGGGTGGCACAATCCGTGCTGCAGGCCCACTAGTAGCATTTGTCATCACCAGCCCTGGCACACCCCGTGCACTTTACTAGGGACTTTACGGTGATACAAATATGCCAAACAGGTATATCCAATCAGAATAACAATTTACATAGAGAGCATATGCACTTTAGCACTGATCAGCAATGGTAAAGTGCGCAGAGTCCTATTGCCAACAACCACGGGTCAGGAAAAATAAGGGAGGAAGAAGCAAAAAGTTTGGGGATGACCCTGCAAAAAGGGCCAGTTCCAACAGGCGTCACCCTAAGCTATCCGCTGTTGGCACCCATGCAGTGGGATTCTATTTTTTGAGATAATGCTTATCTCCTTGAACATTTCTGAATTTAGCATATTGGTGCCACGCCTGCTCTTCTTCAGTCTCAATCTTTAATAGCGGGGTTGTCCAACTCTGGCCCATGAGAGCTATGTCACATTGTTGTACCTTCATCCCTTGTGGATCTGTGTCGGTTCTGGGCCTCAGCATTAGATCTCCTTGTTTTATAGTTTCACACGTTCAGAATTGTTCTTGCTGCTAGAGGAGGCGTCTCTGGTTTATTTTTTATTCCTGTGCCGTTTTTAAATGTGATCGATTGGTCTGTTTCTCAATGATGTTGAGACAAATTCAGAGGTCCATAAAGGTATACCACCCTTGGCTCCATTTTTTCTCTGATCCCTTAACTCTCTATCTTTGCAGCCTGCTCGGGTGCTGATTGGTTCTTTCATAAAGCTTTGAAATATGCACATCTCTACATACTTGGAAGGTCAGTGACATCTTTTATTTTAACTAAAATCAAAATAGCAACAAGACTCGGTCCCCTCCACTGTTTTCTTAAGAAACCCCTTGTTTTCTGTTATGCTTTCCAGCTACAGAACTTGTAATCTTTTTCCCATTACGATTTCTGCACATTTTCATTCCTCTTGTCACGTTTAAAACGAATCATCTTAATCTAGATATTTCTTGGCTTGTCCCAGGGACGACTTTAACATACTGCTGAATAACTACTGTACTGTGTAAAAGGGAAAATTAAATACGTCTGGTGTTGTTTTTGAAAAACTTCTTTGCTCGTATTCTGTCCCCAACGTTGGTTAACTTGCAGTATTGATACAAATATGGCAATTGATCGAGATGCAGCCCCCACGCTGTCAGTCATAGGGTGTGGAGCATGCGCCCTGCTGCTCCTTTCATTAATAAGTACAGTTGATAAACCGTAAGATCAAGAGATCTGAGTAGCAATATGTCAGCGAAAGCGTACTTGTTAGGAGTGGTTTTACATATTTGTTGACATAATGTTCTTGAGCAACCTCATAGGCCACATTTTTGTTGCGGTTAAGCAAGCACGCGTGTTATTTTACGGCAAATTCTTTTTACCATTTTTGTGAGTGCACTCTTGCCTCACCAAACAATTGGTACAAACAAGCTGTCCGCAATTATTTTTGTAAGACAAAAAACACAATATGTACCCATGCGGTAACTAGTTTACAACATGAATGCAAACACTGTCTCATCTCACTGTGATACTTTCAGAACTCAACATTGTGAGTTGCTAAAACCAACGTTATGAAGGGTTTAGACCCTCATAAGAATGTTTTTACTATTTGTAACAGGCTGCTAACAGTTGAGCCACTCAGCTTCCTTCTTCCGCGACCCCTATCACTTTGTCGTTGCAGTCCCCGAGCATAAGAGAAACTAGCTGTCAATGTGTAATAGCCATGTCAGATTTGTTTCTTACACGTAGGCTCATTGGACAAGTTTTGAGTAGAGATCTCACATTATACCTGTCAGGAATGGTTAGCATATTAGGTTCTGTTTTGTTGTTTGCTACTTTACTTTATCCCTGCTGCTTTATGATGTGAAAATCAAAACTTTCCTGGCGCTGCCACTTTTAACTAGACCGCTGGTAATGATCCTACATAGTGTCTAGGTCTTTTGTTTTAATGGTGGCAAGTAATCATCGGGTCGGATTTGAGTGTTGCTTATCCATTTCTCAGCCTTAATCTCTGAGACTACTCCCGAGTCTGAGCACAGTGCTGCCACCAGCACTTTCGTCTCCAGTGCTCCTGAAGTGATGAGCTAATTAGTAGCTGCAGTCTTTAGAATCCGTTCGCTTAGTATGCATTGCCTAGTTTCCTTTAAAATACTGATAATTAAAAAAAACAAGCAATCAGTTTCTTTAAAGGATGAAATCACTTAAGGATTATTTAGGTGCAAATTTTCAGGTAGACCGTAGCCCGTCTTCAGCCTCTTTTCATATAAATAAGGCAGACTTCACATTTTTAATGGATAATAGTCCATATTGTCTCCTTTCTTCAAACACACAAAAGGTGATGGGAGTAATGCTTGCTATAAGTCTAACCACTGGCAATCGCTTGGGTTAGCATTCCAAACCATCCGTCTTTTGCCCAGCATGCCTGTTTGGACCCAGCCATATGCAAATCAATCTTGACTTTGCTCCAATAGGAACAATCTAGCCCCATTGCCAGGCCTGGTCATCTCTGAACCAGAGAACAAGCAAGCCAAGGCTGATGTTTCCCTCATTAGGGCTCTTTGGTCAGATGTAGGCTAGTTCCAGTGACACAAGTAGCACGGGACCCAAGTAATCATAAATGACTTAAGTTGTTTTAATTGTTTGTGGCAGGACTGAGTTAATCCATTTTAATGTATTATGTTGAAGTATTTTGAAATATTTAATGCTTTTATTATTTTACTTATTTATTGTGGTTGTAATATTCTATTTTTTCTGCAGGCTGTTGGGTTTGTAGCAGAGTAAGGCAGGATGTGCTTTGCAGAGATGTCAGTATATATATATATATATATATATATATATATATATATATATATATATATATATATATATATATATTATATATTGGGCCAACAATATATAATATTGTTGGCCCATATATATATATATGTATGTGCAAATAAACCGTATTGGGTTTAATCTGCTGTGAGTGCTGATTTTTTGCTGGTTTCTTGCCTGCGGAGCTCGAATATATGTATTTTTCTAATAAACGTTTATTCCTGCTACTCACTCGAGTTGGATCCTTTGTGAGCTTCGTCATGACTGTTTGCTGAGGCGTACTGAGGTCTGCACCCTGACGTTGCCTGTCATCCACTGACGGGTTGGGATTGCTTTTTCATATATATATATATATATATATATATATATATATATATATATATATATATATATATATATATACATATATATATATATATATATATTCACTGAAAAAACCATAGGTTATAGACCATATATAGTTAGGAATTAGCATTTACAAAACCTTATTTTACTCGCACAAAACCATTGAAATTCCATATATAGTTAGTTGCACTAACTATATATCGCGCACCCGCAATCCACTGCTGATGATGTCACATATTACATCATTCATGACATGGTCAGTGACATCACTGATGACATCACTGATGACATCTCAAATGACATCACTGATGACATCACTGAAAACATCTCATTTGACATGACTGATAACATCACTGATGATATCATTCATGTGATAATACCATGAACCTCTTCAGACTCTAATATAACCTTAGATACAATCAGTGTAAACAGACAGTCACAGACTGTCACTCATCCATGGA
This sequence comes from Lissotriton vulgaris, assembly GCF_964263255.1. Classification (NCBI taxonomy): domain Eukaryota; kingdom Metazoa; phylum Chordata; class Amphibia; order Caudata; family Salamandridae; genus Lissotriton; species Lissotriton vulgaris. Next base: position 1,336,077,274 of record NC_141685.1, read on the forward strand.
GTTACTCACACACCTAGTCAGTTATGCCAAAAATCAATCACACCTCCATTTTCTCAACTATACAGTTATACACACCTTACTTATTCAAACATATACTAACACATATTTACTTTACTCTCTTATACAATCTCTGATACATGTTCACAATGATCCATACAGCCACTCACACATTCACTGGCTCTTATGCACAGTTATTTATAGATGTCAACTCTCACATGTACTGTGTTTTACATATGTACTTATTTTGACATGTAGCACTGAGATATCCATTCACTCACTAATACACTCATGCACAGTCAACCGCCCATACAGCTGTTTGCACATGCACTTTTGAATCTATACATATAGTGAATCAACTACTCACACATCTATGTACAGAGTCACACACCTTCCAGCCACCCATACACACACACTCAGTTTCCCATACAAATACTTGGACAACCAATCAACCCATACAGTTACTCATATAGCTACTGATCAACATATGCAGCAGTTTGTAGAACAACAGATATAATGATGCACAAATTAAAACAGTTTAGTCACTAACCCATGCACTCAGTGAGACACATTTAATCACTCACTCAATCAGTCAGTCATGCACCTACTAAATCCTTCATCCAGACACTTATACATCCACTCATTCTTCAAAATATAAGACATATTTTAACTTTACAGAAACATACAGTCACTGGATGTTGTCATCAGTGATGTCATCAGTGATGTCATTTGAGATGTCATCAGTGATGTCATCAGTGATGTCACTGACCATGTCATGAATGATGTAATATGTGACATCATCAGCAGTGGATTGCGGGTGCGCGATATATAGTTAGTGCAACTAACTATATATGGAATTTCAATGGTTTTGTGCGAGTAAAATAAGGTTTTGTAAATGCTAATTCCTAACTATATATGGTCTATAACCTATGGTTTTTTCAGTGAATTTTCAAGGTTTTGTAAATGCTAATTCCTAACTATATATAGTCTATAACCTGTGGTTTTTTCATTGAATTTCATTGGTTTTTTAAAAGCTAATATCTGTAGCTGTAAAATATACTCTTTATTACGTGACGTATCACGTAGCCACGTGAGACGCCTCATGACGCGTCGCCTCTGCAGCGCAAACCAAACCCGTAACGTAAGCGCGCCGGAGCACGCTTACAGATATATATATTTTTTTAACCTTAATTAGACAAAATCCACACATGCACATATCTTGAGGCCTTGCAAAGGCACATCAAACAAACAATCCCTACCGCTCTGGACTGTTTAGAATGTTGACAGACACCGGAGAGCCAATCAGCTCCGCTTCGCAAAGTTCCGATACGCGAAAAGTTCGCGAACCGGAGCGCTACCCGGAGCGCTGTTACAGATATAGCTGCCCGGTTAGCTGCCGGTTAGCTGCCTGGTTAGCTGCCCGGTTAGCTGCCCGGTTCGCGTACCAAGACGCGTCTCTACGGCGAAAAAATCGAATCTTTTTTTTTTTTTTTTTTAGCTTAGCTGCCGGTTAGCTGCCTGGTTAGCTGCCCGGTTAGCTGCCCGGTTAGCTGCCCGGTTAGCTGCCCGGTTCGCGTACCAAGACGCGTCTCTACGGCGAAAAAAAATCGATTTTTTTTTTTTTGCCCCGCGTGGCTCTATAATATCCCCCTCATCAATCCTAGGGGGTCAGGAGGGGTCTACCTTGCCCCCTTTCCTTCATTTCCCCCTTCGTTTTTCACCACATCTTGTCTCTCGAGAGACAAGATGGCAGCCGCTCCGGACTGTTTACAATGTTGACAGCCAATCAGCTACTCCTCCGACTCACGTTACGCTGCCGGTTAGCTGCCCGGTTAGCTGCCCGGTTAGCTGCCCGGTTCGCGAACCAAGACGCGTCTTTACGGCGAAAAAATCGGATTTTTTTTTTTTGCCCCGCGTGGCTCTATAATATCCCCCTCATCAATCCTAGGGGGTCAGGAGGGGTCTACCTTGCCCCCTTTCCTTCATTTCCCCCTTCGTTTTTCACCACATCTTGTCTCTCGAGAGACAAGATGGCAGCCGCTCCGGACTGTTTACAATGTTGACAGCCAATCAGCTACTCCTCCGACTCACGTTACGCTGCCGGTTAGCTGCCCGGTTAGCTGCCCGGTTAGCTGCCCGGTTCGCGAACCAAGACGCGTCTTTACGGCGAAAAAATCGGATTTTTTTTTTTTGCCCCGCGTGGCTCTATAATATCCCCCTCATCAATCCTAGGGGGTCAGAAGGGGTCTACATTGCCCCCTTTCCTACATTTCCCCCTTTGTTTTGGCCTCCTCTTGTCTCTCGATCCTACCGAGAGACAAGATGGCGGCCGCTACGGACTGTTTAGAATGTTGACAGACACCGGAGAGCCAATCAGCTTCGCATCGCAAAGTTCCGATACGCGAAAAGTTCGCGAACCGGATCGCTGCCCGGAGCGCTGTTACAGATATATATCTTGATTTAAACGTTAATTTCTCAAAATCCACTGAAGCACATATATTGAGACCTAGCAAAGGCACATCGGGCTAACAGTCCCTACAATTTTGCCAAGTTTCGTGTAAATCCATTCAGCCGTTCGGGCTAAAAGTGAGTCCAACCGCCCTATGGAAATTAACATGGGAAAATCGCGTTTTGGGACCCCCCTTTTTTCTCAGCCCCCCCTTGACGAACCCCCCCCAAATTTCCAGGAGCTGCTCAGAAACAAAATGTGCCATTTTCCTGAAAATTTCAGCCGATTCCGTCCACAAACGCCAAAGTTATTAGGCATAGAATTTTCAAAAGTCCCATAGAGAAAAAATCCTAACTATATATACCTACTGGCTATCGCCAGTAGGTAATATATATATATATATATATATATATATATACATATATATCAATTCAAAACAACGAAGCCTGCTGTAGAAGAGCCCAACAACAGGTAAAATGAGCTGATATTCTTTATTGAGGGTTACCGTGTGCACAAAAGTCCCGGCACCACCTTGTATTCTGTCCTGTTCCCTGTTAATCATGGGCTTTAGACTTGAGTTATGTGAGGCGGCACAGCAGTTCAAGGAACAATTAACTTTGAGTTCCCACCTCAGTGGGCGTGGCCGCAACAAGCGGCATCTTGGTCCTCGTAGTTGTCCTCATTTGTTACCCCAGTGGGTCGCCTGCCGCCCACAACTTCTCCAAAAATATTCCTAAGTGGGGGGTGGTACTCCGTTCTTCTTGGCACCAGCGTCTTTCAATCCCAAAACAGCTGCTCCTGTTCCTTTTACTGCAGCGGGGCTCCTCCGCCGTCCAGGCTGAACCGCTAACTTCAATTCAAAACAACGAAGCCTGCTGTAGAAGAGCCCAACAACAGGTAAAATGAGCTGATATTCTTTATTGAGGGTTACCGTGTGCACCACCTTGTATTCTGTCCTGTTCCCAACGCGTGTCATGCCTCTCTGCACTTAATCATGGGCTTTGGACTTGAGTAATGTGTTCTACACTCCTTTCCATGCACAAAACACTGCATCTACCAGAATGCCATGCATGATGACGCCCACTGCGGCGGGACTTCGAATTGATAATAAAGGGAGTTCCTCTAAACAGTAACTGTCTCTGTGCTTCATGGTTCACCAGTGATCAAGGGCTCACCGCCCGAAACGCGTTTGGTGTTAGGAGGGATTTGAACAGAGCAGCCAAGTTGCCGCAGCCGGTGCTGTCAGTGCGGTAACTCCTCGTTGTGTGATATCTCCATGGGGGCAACCTTGATGTTTTGATGTATAGCGGCCGGCCCGGCCGCGGAGATGTCCCGCTGCGTCAGTGGCTCCTGGTGCCTGGTAACACGAGCACCGCGAGGAATCGAGGAGGCCTCAGCATCGGATTGGATTTGTGACAAGGTGGCTGTTGTGCGCTCACTTCCATATTTGCAACAGGGGCAGTGACACCCACTGGGGTGTAATTAGGAACTTCTACAGTCCTTTCCATGCCCAAAAGACTGCATCTACCAGAATGCCGTGCATGATGACGCCCACTGGGGCGGGACTTCGAATTGATAATAAAGGGAGTTCCTCTAAACAGTAACTGTCTCTGTGCTTCATGGTTCACCAGTGATCATGGGCTCACCGCCCGAAACGCGTTTGGTGTTAGGAGGGATTTGAACAGAGCAGCCAAGTTGCCGCAGCCGGTGCTGTCAGTGCGGTAACTCCTCGTTGTGTGATATCTCCATGGGGGCAACCTTGATGTTTTGATGTATAGCGGCCGGCCCGGCCGCGGAGATGTCCCGCTGCGTCAGTGGCTCCTGGTGCCTGGTAACACGAGCACCGCGAGGAATCGAGGAGGCCTCAGCATCGGATTGGATTTGTGACAAGGTGGCTGTTGTGCGCTCACTTCCATATTTGCAACAGGGGCAGTGACACCCACTGGGGTGTAATTAGGAACTTCTACAGTCCTTTCCATGCCCAAAAGACTGCATCTACCAGAATGCCGTGCATGATGACGCCCACTGGGGCGGGACTTCGAATTGATAATAAAGGGAGTTCCTCTAAACAGTAACTGTCTCTGTGCTTCATGGTTCACCAGTGATCAAGGGCTCACCGCCCGAAACGCGTATGGTGTTAGGAGGGATTTGAACAGAGCAGCCAAGTTGCCGCAGCCGGTGCTGTCAGTGCGGTAACTCCTTGTTGTGTGATATCCCCATGGGGGCAAACTTGATGTTTTGATATATATATATATATATATATATATATTTGCACCAAACTCCCACCAACGCGGGAAACGGAGTCGCACACCATATATATATATATATACTGTTTTTAATGAGTAAATATAAATATTTATAAAACATTTATGAATATATTTTGTTTTGACAGTTACAAATGTTTGAAATATTTTTGTTATTTTATGTTTTGAATATTATGTTTCTTATGTTTTATTAATTATTGTATGTGTTTTTTGGGTAGTATGATGTGCAGTAAAGTATGGAGTTAGTGTTATAAAATTGATTTGTATTAAATGTGCAATTTATTATTTGTTATATATATATGTTGCAGTATTTGTATTTAGTAATATAGTTTGCTTCACACAAATATAATTTGTAATATATGTTTATATTTTAATATATATTTACTTTTGTTTTGTTATATTTTGAAATCTTTATATTTTTTACGCAATATATTTTTATTTCTTACATTATTTTATTTATATTTTTATATTTAATATGTTACTTTTTAATATTTGTATTTATAGTCTGAACATTATTTGTAAATTAAGTTAGATTGTTTAATATATTAGCTGAAACTATCTTTATATATTTTATAATTACACATTTCAGTAGTTAAGAGTGTTATTTTGTGCTTTTTAATTTAGGATTGGGAATTGTAAATCTGAACCCTGAAAAGTCCAACATTTTCCCATCTGTTGCTTAGGTTGGAGTGAGAATAGTAAATCTGAAACCTCCAAAGTGCAATAGTTTCCCTATGGTTGCTTAACCTATAGTAGGAATTGTAAATCTAAGCCCTACTTTCCCTAAAGTTGCTTAGGTTACAGTTGGAAAAGTAAAACTGACCCCTCCAAAGTCCAACACTTTCCCTCTGTTGCTTAGATCAGAGTCGGAATAGCGAATTTTATTACTCAAAATTTTAGTTTTCATAAATGTTGTTATGTTTTAGTTTGTAAAAAGTTTTTCTTTGTTTTCATTTTTTTATTATTTAGTGCAGTTAAATATGTTGGGTTTTTTTCTAGGATGGTTTTTCACAATATTTTTTGTGTCACAGTATTTTGACCTACATAATGACAGTATTTTTGCCCACTGTATTTTTGTGCTTGATATTTTTCTCTTTTAATTGTAAGAATGTTAAGTGGCTATTGTTCTCCATGATCTTTCTTTGCAATATTTCGACCTCAATATTATATCAGAGTAGCTCAAAAAAGTTGGGAGGCTCATCATTATGCCAGGACAATGAAGAAATGGTCACCATTATGGCACTGTGTCAGAGATGAGTCCTTTATGTGGGGGTTGGAGGTGGGGATACCACTGGCAAACCCTGATGCACAGCATTGCCAACTGGCTCATGTCTCACTGGCAGCTCCTGTTCTTCTTGGCTTCTAGGTGGCTTTGACACTCGTATGGTGTATCTGCAGTCCCATACTCTAACCGCTTTAACTTTAGCTGCGGCTTTCCCAGGTGTCTGCTAAACACTCACCATGTGGCTGACTTCATGAATCCAGCAACATGATCAACTGCCATGCAGCTTTGTCACATGACGATTGGTCGCAAGGCAGGCTCCCATGCTGTCAGTCACAGTGCGTGTGGGCAGGTATCCTGCTGTTAGTTTCTCTGGCTGCCTTTTCAAGAGAAGCATTGTTTCCTATATGTTACATATAGAGCTGATCACTGCTCAGTGAAATGTTATTTAATTTGAATATCAATCAAATTTGATCAATTTTGTGCTCATTTTCCCACAAATTCCATTTTAAAGTTCGAATTACCGCTTTTGATGGTTTGCATTTGACTGGGCTCTATTTATCTGCAGCTTCATATTCAGCCCTATGTTTGTGTGCTACATTGTGGTTCTATGGCAGTTTTTTTTCCTGAACCTCTCAAAGTTCCAAAGAGTTTTTATTAGTTGGTAAGTCCCGTCAGTACAGGAAATAGATCTATGATATTTAATGCATAGAGCAGATTTACTTCTCTAAAGCTACTTAAAACATTGACTTTTATCACAAAAAATGTATCTGCAAATAAAGCTCTTGTTGTGCTGTGTGCATTTCAGAGATGAAAATTTAGATTTTTAAAATAAACCGTTTATTCACCAAAAAGGTTCTTGGTTATTCAAAAGTACGCTATGATTGCATTACAAACAGTAGCGTGCAGCATCATTAACCAGGGACACAGCATTCTCTTTGGCTGTAGCTCTATATTAGAAGTTATTTACATCAATACAAAACTACTTTTCGTTTGAAATCCCATTCATAGTAACCCAAATACAGTCTGTACTTAGTATTTTTAGAAATGTGCATCTTTTTGGTGCAATTGTGTCAGATTGTTAACATCCTGGTTCCCATCTCTCTTCCGCTGCTCTGCGTACAGTCGCACATACAGCGCACTATGCCCATAAGAGTGGTCTGCGGCCCCGAACCTAGTGAGGATAGCCACACAAGACTAATGCTTGATGGATCCTTACTCAAATCTGGTTGGACTGTTGGCTTGTGACTGCCTTCTCTAGATGTGAACAAACCTAGCACTCGGAAGTGACCTTGGAGCGTGGGTATAACAATATATATAGTCCCTTAATTGAAAAATATACGTAGAATACACCAGGCATGTGTCTCAAGGCAGATGTAGTATTCTGTGCTCCTCTCACCAGGTGGCTGGACCTTTGCCCACAAGGTGATGGCATGGTTTGTGGGAGTCGCAACAACCCTCCTCGGGGGAAACAAAGAATATTGAACACAATTTTAAAATGGCGGCTCGTCTAGGGTGGTCTTTACTGATGCCTGGCAGGTAGAATTTTTAAATGGGAGCTGAACAAAAGGGGGAGGAAGCAGGAGCGTGCTTTGTTGTGGAGAGGGATAATCCCATTCCCCAGTGTGAGAGGGAGCACTGTTGCAGATCCTGAGAGCAATTTCTCAGCCGAGCGTGACTGACAGCTCGTCATCTCCCGAGGAGCCATAGCCTTTGACTGACAGCTCCGACATCTTACCTTCAGAGTACAGTGTGAGAAATGGGGCGATAACAAACCACCGGCACCGCAGCAGCCGGGGAAGGCCTGAGAGAGCCGTTAGAGAAGCATCTTCTAATCAAGCTCCTTGTAAACTTTCCGGTGTATTCGTGACTAAAAGATTAAAGTAGAGTTTGGCGTTGAGCCGTGTGGACACACGTCCGGAACCTCAAAGGCCTTCCTTTGCCTCGTGGTGGTGCCCGCTGGCCAGTACTCTAAGCTCACTGTCCGGCAGAGACTAGCACCATTGTTGTGGATGGAGACAGTCAACCTACTCTCCAAACCAGGAAGTAAACGCGCCCGCTGCATTCTGGGACAGGCGTTCCACCTCTTCACTGGCGGGAGAGCCTGTGCTTTCGAGGCCTTTGTCATACAGATGCACTGCTGCGTTATTTAAAATTCGGAAATCTGCATATATTCATAAAAAATGGAACCCAAGGGGCCATTTGTCAGAGCATAGACAAGCGGAGTAAATGTGCACTCCCTGTGGCTTATTTTCTTTTCATTCGTTTTAGACTTAGTGTTGTTCCTTCTGTATGCGCTGTGTCACCCCCTTGGGTATTGTTTACATTGAATACCATAAAACTGCTAATAAATACATAAACGCACATTGCTGTTATTAAAAGCAAAAAACGAAGTCTGCCTTGTGAAAAGAGTATTGCTGAAGAGATGAAAAACATGGGAAAAATATATATTTTTTGTAATCACTGGGCATATATTTTCTGTAAGCTGTGTTTTTTCGGCAGATGGGAGGGAGTTTGCCTAAATAAAAGAATGTATTTTCCATTTCCCTCTTCAACTAAGGCAGCAGCCGTAGGAGAGGGCCTTCTAATGCAACAAGAATTTCTATGCTGCTCATTTGGTATTTGTGGTAGAGCAATGCAGATAGGAGGGCAGTGGGTTCTGTGGGGCAGTTATTCTCTTTTTATTGTCGTTAGCTGTTAGGCTTAGGCGTGTTTGCTCAGTGGCTTTCTTTTTAAGGTTCACTTCATGCCACCCTTCTGCCATAACTAAGCACTCTTGGTGTCCCTATTACCAAGGGCGGTGCGTCAATAGAAGCGCAACCGCATTGCCTCACTGTGTGCCAGCTGTTGCAAATAAAAAAAAAAAAAAATATATATATATATATATATATATATATATATATTTATATATGTATATATATATATATATATATATATATATATATATATATATATATATATATATATATTCCTTTCACTTCGCTCGATACCGCTCTCACAGCATCCACAGTCGAATCCAGACTGTCAAGAAAACGAATAAGGCAGACCCAAAAATTCGAGTGCAGTGATTTTATTTCAGTTTAAAAAATGAAACCCAGCAAGCCCGCATGACGCGTTTCGCCTCTTTCTCTTTCTTTTTCTTTTCTTTCTCTTTATTACTCCTCTCTTTCCTTTGGTATTTCGATTCTTTATTGGTCACTGCTGGACACAGGTGAAGCAATAGGATATGGAGCGCATGCCCATCCAGGGCTTTATGTTGGTTTTGGAGATAAACATGTCTATTTCGTATTGATTGTAAATAGGTGTGCCCATCCATGGGCTTTATCTTTTGTTTAGTCATTGTTTAGTCATTGATTTAGTGATTAATTTGACACTTTAAGATGGCGCTCATCCATTTTAGGATCTGGTTGATTTTCAATAGTCCCTTTTTGCTTTTCATTAACCTTGTGTTTAACTGTGACCAAGATGGCGCTTCAGTAAACATGGATGAAGGTTTACTACCGAAACGCGTCTGTTAAGCAGTGTTTGTTTGGTGTTTGAATAAAATAACCCAAACTGTTTCCAGCGAGTGCTTCTTTGCCGTTTGGACACTGTCCCTTGGTACGGAATCGGAGCAGAGAATTTAACAAGTGGGTGCACCCTCACTTCTAGGAGCACTCGCCTGCGAGTGCGACGTCCTGGTGTTGACGGAGCAGATATATATATATATATATATATATATATATATATATATATATATATATATATATATATTTTATTTTTTTTATTTTTTTTGCTGTTTTAAAGTAAATTTAATTATGGCCCGGCCATGACTTCTATCACCATGGCTGATTATGCACTTTGGGCTGGTCCAAGCATAATGATTGGCAGCCTCCCTGCCCATCGCAGTGAAATGAAGTGCGCATGTCAGTTAGGCTGTTTTGTATTCCACGGCCAACCTGACATGCATACTTCGGCTCGTCTCAACCTATGCTGTACAAGTGAGCCGAGGGAAAATAGATGCTGACTCCTGGCCTCTATATGAGCTCCGTGTCTGCCTGCTCTATCCAATCCGGGTGCTGCTGGCATGCTGTTCACTAATACAAACAATATGAAAGCAGCATCAGGAATGGTTTAGTTGCTGGTGACATTATTGCACACCTTGGCGGCTATTGGAAAGTGATTTACAAGGGGGTCACATGATGTACTATGTGTGATCTTACAGCTCTGTCAAGCAGACCATGGATTTTTATCACTGCAGGCAGGGCTTTAAGTGGGCCTGGTCTCACTGGTGCTGAGTATCGGTACATTTTTAAAGCGGGCCTCGATGCGGGTCTCTATCTAGCTCTGTTTTTTGCCCTGGCACACGCGTTCCATTTTTTTCCGGTCTGCTTTGACAGCAGGCACATCGATGTGCACGTGCTCACACTGCTCACTGCTCACTTGTGGACAAGTTAGGGCTAGACATCATGCCCGGTGAGCGTTGTAGGGGAAGGGAAATCCTTTAAAGTGGGTCATTTTCTCTCTAGATTCCCCTTCTCTTTTTGAAATTCAGGAACAGCAACATTGTCGTGGTATCACCAGGGCTTTAAGCGAAAGCTTTTTCAATATTATATACAAGCCATAGTTGCTGATTATTTATCTTATGCAACTAACAACCAATGACAAAGCCAATAGTCCTGACTTGTTGTAGGCATGATGTTAATTGTTGTATCATATATCTGGATGCAAAGACAAAAACAGCAAAATACAAGTGAGTAGGTACACTATGCTAAGCACAGATCTTTAGTGTATGTGTGTTTAAGCCACACCCTTAATTACATTGGCCACGCCCTTTTGAGAGACCCTCCAGTTTTTTCATCCCACTTAAAGCCCTGACTGCAGGTGTTGCACGTCATGGGCTCTTGGGCTGTACCCTGGCAGAGCGGGCCGGTGAGGATGAGAACAGGGTGGTTTTTTTTGCATCTATCAGGTCAGGACCAGACTGAGCTAAAACGTTAGTCGCATCCCATAGGGCACTCTGATATGGGCAATCCTTTGTTCAAATGATAGAAAAAAGTTCCATAAATACAATTAAGAATGAGAAGATTAGATACGGACGCCGGAGACGAAGCTGAACTTGCTGAGGGACCCTATATGCTCCCAGACGAAGGGCAATCGCTCAAAATGCATTGGAGCCAATACTAAAAACGTGTGAGAAAAACACAAGTACATGAAGAATTAAGTATAATTTCTGGCAATATGGAATAAAATGGATGGAAAAACATCATTCTTAATTGTGTTGATGGAACTTTTTTCTTTAATTTGAACAAAGGATTGCCCATATCAAAGTGCCTATGGGATGCGACTAATTTTCAATTAGAAGCACTTCTTTATTCATATGGTCACATCGTCATTTGGACAGGAGACGATAACACGGGAGCACCTACTAACCAAACGAAAATTCATACAACAATACAACACAACTAGCTGTGCACTTGTGAACCCCCATTGAGCTAAAACGTTGCCATTCTGGCCCATCAAGGAAAAACAGAAGCCCGTCTCGGGCTCCACTGCTCTGCAGCACACAAGATGGCGGGGTCGCTGGTGGAGAGAGACAGCCGCCTGGCAATGGTAGGCAGACCCGGTTCTAGCGTGGGGGCCGGGTGGGCCAGGCCCACCCAAACATGAGACTTGGCCCTCGCAGTGAGGACATGCAGGCCAATAGCAAATGGTCACTAAAATTTAAAACATTCCTCCGAACCTTGTTTTTCTTCCTATTCTGGGAGTTGCGTGATTGGGCCTGAGCTCTCTCTCACAGCCATCCCCAATCACCCAACTCCTTTTAGAAAGGTGGGTTGTGTCCTGCAGGGACAATAGGGGCATGGCGAAGGGGACAAATTCTTTATTTGGTACCATCCTGCGAGGATATTTCCTTTTCTGTTCAGTGCTGGAGAAAAGAAGTTAGTTTATTCTGATTCACCTTTCCTGACCCCTGCAGCTACTTATCAGATCAGATTGTAACACAAAGTTTGACTAACGGAGTAGGTAAGAGAATGTGTTATATTGGTTTTTATTTTTTAAATCTGCACAGGCCCAGCACGGCATATACTTTATGTATGCTTCATTTAAATTGTTTTTATCAGTATCATGGCCATGGATGCGAGACAACAATAAAAATGTCCAGATAACTGGTGATTAATGATCTTGCTGAAGAGCAATCTTTTGCCTGTTGGTAGTTTTGAAGTGCAGATAAGCTCTATTTTATGTGGATAGTTCAGTGGGTTACTTCCTTTATCACAGAGAGTCTTGTGTTACTTGCAGTTCAGAAGTTACAATTCTAACATAGGACAGTGATATATGAACTGTCATCAAAGAGCTGCATACAAACATGAATGGTATAGTTAGAACTTCACTTTTTGTGTTACTATATAGTTAGAACTTCCCCAGTCTTTCATTATTTTAATGTTGCTAAAAAGAGTTTGGGCCGATATACATTTTTATTAGTAAACCCAACCCCCAACCACAGCGGTATGCTTTCAATCCGGAGTTTGTGCTTCTACAGCCCAAACCCTCTTAAAATATACTACCCACCAGTATGGATGACATGTAATTCCTACACCTTGTAATCCTCATTAGCTTATGTGGCATTCCCTATAGACTGATTTACATACGTGTATGAATAATTATCTCTGTATAATGTGTAAGTGGTGTAAAGTAGTGATGCCCTACACTGATATGAGGAGCGCTATACAACAAATAAAATGCATATGAGAGAGTGGCTACGGAGAGATGAAGGGCACTGTTGGAGGATGGTAGTAATGGTATGTGCGGAGAAAGAGGCCATTGGTGGGGCACAACAAAAGACTATTGCAATAACGCTAAAGCCGGCCCTGTCATGGCCTTTCTGTTTTTATTTAATTAGCAGTCAGGTCATTAGGGCAAGTGTGGAACATATTAAAGTGAGTGCTAATTATATTTACTGCTATATTCAATGTTTTAAGTTTGAAGGTGATTTTACTAATGTATTTTATGGGAATAATGAAAGTCGAGCTGTATGGTGGCTGATATGCGGCTGGGGCCCAAGATCAGCTGTGAGAGGAGGTGCACAGGAGAGGGATGGTAGAAAAGTGGATAATCAGTCCGGGAAGAACTTGTGTTGAATCCTGGCCTGCTGGAATTTGAGGGTTTGTACTTAGGTCCAGACATTGCTCTTACTTTCAAATAACTCTCCACATGCTCCATATCAATACAGAATTGATCCGTTTTATCATGGTGACAGTTTGAAAGTAGATATGATGTATTCTAGGGCAGCCGTGGCCCGTGGAGGGAGTTCCGGTGGGGCAGAAGGGCAGGGTGGTGGGTGCTAAAGTCCGGAATATGGATAATTGAAGGTAAGTAAACAATTTAATTAATAAAACAAATTTCTTTGGGCGCGCTACGAAATTTGTTTTATTTATTAAATTGTTTACTTACCTCCAATTATCCATATTCCGGTATTTAGTACCCACCACCCTGCCCCTCCCCTGCCTTTCTGCCCCGCCGAAACTCCCTCCACGGGCCGTGGCTGTTCTAGGGCTTGTAGGCTACCACAAGAAGTGATAAAGTAGGCCAGCAGTGGCCCACCCGAATGCACCCTTGGCCCACCCAAAACACAATTCCTGGAGCCGGGCCTGATGGTAGGTGTCCTTCATGGTAGTGTGTGTGGTTGCAAGAGAGGAAAGGTGGGGTGAGTGTGGCCTGGCCCACACCTCTGCATGACATCTGTGCCCCCTTCCAGCACCGGAGTCATCTGGATCCTACTAACACCAGAGACATCAGCCGTCTGCCAGCACTGGTGACGGACGCTCTTCCAGGATAGGAAGACGTCAAGGCACACTGTGCTGCTTTCTACCTTCCAAGTCAGGCTCTGTTGCAACCAGCATGTTATTACATCATTCAGTCGCTGTGCCTACATGTTGTATTGGTTGTTTTCAAGGCACTACCTGTCTGTATGACAGGGAGCCAACCAACTCTTATCAGACTTTCATGAGTGTTAACAATTGTTCATTCTACACTTCGTGCCTTTTTTTCACCAGTTTGTGTCTCAAGACCATTTAAAACTCTTTCTTTGTTAACACTTCTTAGAATTGTTGTGGAACTGTGGCTGCCCCAGGCCACCGTAAGGGGCCGCTCAAGAGGGCGGCCTGTTAGTACCATCGGGCCTCCCCCCCCCCCTTTCCACCCCCCTCCTTGTCCTCAAGGGGGCGTGCCGAGAGATGGAGTCTCGTCTGGGGTCGTGGGGAGCTACGTCACGTCCGGTACATCAGGCAGGGCAGGGGGTACTTAAGCCCCCCTCGCCATTTCCCCTGCCTCTGGTTCTGGTGGGTCAGTGGACTGACGCATCCCTTCTGGAATGTCTCCATGGCCTGCGCGGTTAGGGTGCCAAGTAGCAAGAATCAGTTAATGAGTTAAGAGTTGGGCCGCTGGCCTTACAGCTTGTGAAGCCACTACCTTTTAGAGGCATGCCCAGGCGAGACTAGGGTGCTCCTTATGTTCTCATGACCAATGCGGTTTGTGGTACTTCCCGGCGGACACACTGGGAGTGTGCTGCAGCTAGCATGAGACTGGGAAACTGGGTTTCCGACACTGACCATGCTTGGTGGGGATGTGGTCAGCCAACCTAGTGGCTGCCGTCCCTATATGGGGAACAAGGCGCCCAGCACTAGGGGAACACCAAGTTGTTGTTTTAAAGTCATCCTGGGTCGCATTTACCCATGAGGAGCGTTACAGCGGGGTGGAGCCAGTCCCATTTAGAGGTACGCCTGGGGGGAAAATGGTGAGCTCTTGGAGGCAAATGACCTAGGCTGTGAGTGGCATCCCCCACATCAAATGTTAGGCACCATGTTACAGACAGTGCGCCCTTTTCGTATCAGACAGATTCTCTACGCTGGTATGCCTAGGGGGCTTCACCAGATGGAGCTGATCGGGTATTATTCCCATAATGAATAAGGGAGGCTGGCCAAGTGCTGGAGGGCAGCCTTGCTCATGGTCTCATATGCCTAATGATGGACATTTCTGTGAGCTTACAGGAATCTTTGGCGCAGTAGGGGTGCAGGAAAGGACAAGAGAAGTTTAGTGGGGGGCCCTGGTGGCAACGGTTGCTGCCGCCAGGGCTGTGGAGGAGTTACAGGGCGATCTGGAAGCATATGGGTACAGAAGAGTACCTCAGCAGGGCACATAGGGGTGCCAGAGCCAAAGCCCAGGAGCCTCATGGGAGGTTCCTGGAAACCGTGTCGGTGCCCTGTTAGTCCTTCAGGCGTTTGTGGGCCTGAACAACCAGGGGCTTGCCTAGCTACGCTCCGCCCCCAAAGGGGTGTGAGTACAAGGGACCAATGGTCAGGTGATCCTGGAAGGGATTACCAGAAGGGGCAGTACATAGGTGGTTCACCACAGTGCTGCTTGGCTCATCAGGCAGGCAGGTGGCGTGAATGCTGCCTGCCCTTGGATCGCCCATAAGCTAACCCACAATGATTACATAACGTTGTATGTAATAAACCTGCAGCAGTTTTTCCCAAGTTAACACGTGTGTGGAGTGTTGTTATTTGCGGGATGCATGCTATGAGGGTTGGGGGCCTGTTGCCATGATGGTACTATGTGGCTGCCCCAGGCCACCATAGGGGGCAGCTCAAGAGGGTGGCCTGTTAGTACCATCTGGCTTTCCCCGCCCCCCCTTTTCCCCCCTCCTGGTCCTCAAGGGGGGGTGCCGAGAGGTGGAGTCTCGTCGGGGATCGTGGGGAGCTACGTCACGTCCGGTGCATCAGGCAGGGCAGGGGGTACTTAAACCCCCTCGCCATTTCCGCTGCTTCTTTGATGCACCGGGCGCGACGTGGGTGCCTTGGGAGGGGACACGCTATTTCCCACCCCACCGCTTTCCCAGCGCGTCGGAGTAAGGGATATGGCAAGAACGTTTTAATGTTTCACTTTTTCATTGCAGGAGAAGTTACAGGGCGATCTGGAAGCATATGAGTACAGAAGAGTACCTCAGCAAGGCACATAGGGGTGCCAGAGCCCAGGAGCCTCATGGCAGGTTCCCGGAAACCGTGTCGGCGCCCCGTTAGTCCTTCGGGCGGTTGTGGGCCTGAACAACCGGGGGCTTGCCTAGCTCCGCTCCACCCCGAAAGGGGTGTGAGTACAAGGGACCAATGGTCAGGTGATCCTGGAAGGGATTACCAGAAGGAACAGTACATAGGTGGTTCGCCACAATGCTGCTTGGCTCATCAGACGGGCAGGTGGCGTGAATGCTGCCTGCCCTTTGATCGCCCGTAAGCTAACCCACAATGATTACATAACGTTGTATGTAATAAACCTGCAGCAGTTTTTCCCAAGTTAGCACGTGTGTGTAGTGTTGTTATTTGCGGGATGCATGCCATGAAGGGTGGGGGCCTGTTGCATGATGGTACTATGAGGCTGGGCACATTGTTTCCTTGCCTCACCCACAAGCGTTCCCAGAGCCCCCCTTCATGAGAGGGTTTGCCATGCATCGTGCTCCGCCACCCGCTAACACCAGGGGTAGGTTTAGCACAGATCAGTGCTTCTTTCTTTCCCAGCAGGATGCGAACAGCAAAGCTGCACCAGTCGCTATTAGATTCGGAGTGAGAGGCAGATAACATGACCGGAAGTAGACAAGGCAAACATCGTCCGGTTGAGTGCATGCGAAGGAAGAGATTCAAATGCACTTTTGTGCTATCGGTGCACACTGAAACTGAGTGCTCTCAAAATCATTCACCCCTCTCTCTTACACACTCACATACACACTCTTTCCTTCTCGTTTTTCCTCTTATCCCCCATTCTCATTCCATTTACTTATTTCTATTTCTTTCTCTCTCCCACTTCCTGCCCACTTCCTGATTTTCATTCATCCTCTCTCTTCCTCTCTCTTCCTCTCCTTTCTAGTAGATATTTCTTCACTTCCATGTCTGAGTCGTTCTTCTCCATTCTTCAGTGCCTTCCTTCTGTTGTCTCTATCTTTCCCTCGCTCCATCCATTCTTTCTCTCTCACTTTTTTCATTCTCTCTCTTCCCATGCTTTCCATTTTTCTCTCTGTTTTCATCAATTCACCCAAGTGCCAGGAGTAGTGGAAATGTCAGCATTCATTCAGGGCCTTCAATGTCATCACAGGTTTCACTTTTTCACGCCCTTCCAGCTACTGTCATGATCCCTGTGACCAGGAGTTGAAGGAAGCAACCCGATTAGGGCCACCCAATTTCCCACTGACCACCTCTCAGCCTTCCATGCCAAATGAAGAGTCAGAGAAAACAGTAGAGAATATACACCAATAATGATTTATTGTACACGCTCAGAGCGGGGCCCCATCTGCACAATCTCGAGAGAGTGTTACAGAGGGAACTGAGAAACTCTAAGCATTAAGATCCATTATATGCATTGCATGGTCAACTAATAACATGCCACAGTGGAATATTCCCAACAGATGTGGACGAGCATTGTAAAGAGAAAATACTTCTGGTCCCGTATCTTGCACAACTCAGAACATTTTCAAGGCCGTTCCACCCTGTGCTGCGATTGAACTGCCAGACAGGTGGGAGAAGGCCTTTTACCGAGTGGGAAAGCTGTGCACTGGCACTAACAGTTCTTTGTTTCAGAAACAAAACTTAGCAAAGAGCATTTCTCGGAATCCAGCAGGATTAGTTTCGAACTGCAGAAAAATGGCATCTAAAGGAAAATGGCATAGCGAATGCTAACTTATACATGGCATTAAAAAGCATCAGCGAGCATAATCTAACAGAGTAATAAAGCTAGTGTCGGGGGTAGCAAAGGACATGCCAGGGATGGCAGCGGCTACCCTTGATTGATGGCCAAGCCTCTTACACATGTGCTAGCACAAGGGAAGACGCTAGTGCAAGGGTTACTTTCCACACTGAATGCCAGTCTGTGTGCAGGTCCTCTCTTGAACACTGCCAACTGAGCCCTGGAAACATTTGGCTTAACGGATGCAAAATAAATGCACATGAGCTGCGCTGTGTTAAATCTTGTGAATTGTACTGTGCATCTTCCCTGATGCTCTGGTCCTTGCTGCTCAGACTGTATAAATGTGCAGTGTGGAATGTTGGTGCATGGGACACAATGGAATGCTAGGGTGCCTGTGATGTGCTGCAAGTGTCAGTTTGAGTATGGGCTGAGCAGCAAGGAGGCTACTCCTGGTGGGGCCTATCATAGGGCTTTTTAAGAGCTACATACTTACCTGCAACTAAGATCAGTAAATCTCCATTCATAACCTGCACCTCGGCTACTGGACCTTTTTTATTATTTACACATGTTACTAGAGCATAATGCACACCTCCAGCCATGTCATCCCTGAACACCTGTACACCCACCCCTTCTTGTGCAAATATTGGCGACCCATTCCATTGCTGAACATACAGTTTTGCAGCAGAGCATACTTTGGATGGGTTTTTAAAAACAGGTAGACACAGTCTGATTTCCATAAATAATAATTTGTTTTCATATTCTCTGTAATTGTCACTGTGGTATTCTCAGGCTCAATAAACGTGACCCTGCTGCGTTTCACGACCTAGTGCTGCAGGCCTTAAGACACAGCACTGTGGTGGGTGGCTGCAGCTTGAAACATCCAGGGTGTGAAGGCATTTGGAGCAGAGTTCTTTATGTTCCCAGCCCATAATACAAATGTCAAGATAACACAGGTGATTAATGTATCTGCTGGAGATTTCTGCTTAGCAGCAGTTTTGGCTTATCCTAAAGTGCTGTAGAGTGTTAATGTGCCTCCTGCAAAGCACAATACATAACATGCAATTCACAGACTGGATAGCTTAGTGGGTTTGTTACTGCTTTTGAAACAGGGATCCTTTTGTTACTTGCAGCTCATAAGTTACAATCTTAATATAGCACAGTGAGTTATGAACCAGCAGCAAACTGTGGCATGCAAACGTCAAGGCATAGGTTTAGAACCTTTACGTTTTCCTCTGCTACTTTAATTAGTCTAAGGTAAAAAAAAAGGGTGGCTGTGGATTGTAATTATTTTTTATTAGTAATTCAGCAACTGCATATATTAATGCTCTCAGTTCATGATTGTTCATTATGAAATCTGAAACAATTTGCATGTGTAACACCAGTCCAAACATAATTCAAATAACCATTAAATAACATTTACACACAGGGAAGACATAAAGTGCAGGTAGAATGCATGCATGTAAAAGAAAAGTAGAATACACGCATGCAAAAGAAAAAAAAGAAATGTAAGGTACCCCTGATGGAGCAAGTATTCGCACGTTAAGCGACTTGCTTGTATCAAGAACCTCAAATAACTTTAATAGACTAAATCAATCTGTTTGTCTTACTAATATTTCACATTTTACACTACACAGGGTGTCCCAGAGACGCTTGCCTATGTGTTTTCTAAAACGTAATACGCTTGCCTTTAAAATGGCCGCTGCTTTGCGGGAATTTAGTCTGCGCATGCGTCGGTCATACCCATGTGATGTGACGCACTCGCAGTTCTGGTGGGAATTTGTTGCTCATGCGCAATGCACTTAAAGATGGCTGCTTTGTTTTCTCATATGCTCCGAGCTTGCATTGCCGCTTTTGCAAAGCTGTTTGTTCTGCACTTACCCTAATGCAATAGTTATTATAAAGTAAGGGGTATAGTATAGCCATTTCATGGTATACAGTGTAACCTATTATTCTGTGTTTCTAAATTGTTTTCGCTTGCTTTTCATGTATCGTATTCTTTGGGCCTGGGAGATGCTTACTACTCCATATTTGAAGCTCATATGGTCCCAGTCACGTGATGGGGGAAAAGAAAGCCATGCAGCAGTGAAACTCAGTCAGCTGGCAGCCGAAGCCAAGATGCTCATGAGAACCGACCTGTAACCCAGCAGGACGAAGCCGAACTGTACCTGCAATTGCAACAATTGTATTAAACTGCTGTGTACCCCATTGTCCTCTGTAAAACATATGCCATGGGAAACTAGAATGTAAGGGGTGGGTTCGAAAATGAATATTAAGCCTGAGAACGTCTAAAATTTAGGTGGTGTGATGACCTAACCTCCTCCTTTGTCCAATCAGAACTTGGGGATCCTTACACTTGCAACATTGGGGGTGGTACAGAGACCCGAAAAACAGTATAACTAGCCTAGGCTTAGATAGAGAAATTGTCCGACTTGTCCGAATAGCTGACCTGTCACTGACCCAACGTACTCTATAGGTGACTGATACAGAGAGCTGCGGAGCACTCTGTCCGTATTTTCCACAGACCCAGTCGGGGTTTTGGGAACCTGAAGTGCTGGCGAAGCACTTTGCTGGGAGATTCGAGAACCCAATCAGGGTTATTGGCAGATTCCTTGCAGAGAGGGAGTAGCGCAGCCGTTGCAACCGAATCTGCAGGTGTTGGTCATACCCTCTGGTGAACCCGGTCCTGATCCAAATCCTGGGGTTATCCTGTCCTGACTGTCCATGAGCTGTACCTGTTCGCCTACTGGCAACCTAAGTCCTTGAGGGTCCTTTCCCGTCTTTTCCAACTGACCCGTGGTCAGGGTTAGTCTTCAATCTATTCTAGGTAAATATAATCTATGTGGGTGTTCGTCTTTTCCTAAACTTTCTTTCTAACGTTTTGAATAAAGCATAATTGCATACGTTCCATTTTCTCCCCTGTCTTTCTATAAAGAGATTCTCTTGCATTATTGTCTATTAGCATGTTCCACTTTTCTCCCTACCTTTAGTCAAATGCTAAATCGTTTTGCATATATAGTTGTTACATTCTTACCCCCCCTATAGATTATAAGTACATCTGGATAAATCAAATTGCGAAAGTTTCATTTCCTCTGAACCGTTAGTGAATTTTGAAAGTCTACTTTAATTAGTATGCTCCCATTCTTTACCCGCCTTTAGTGAAGTTGTGAAAGTCTGTTAGGCTAAAATAGCATGTTCCTTATTTTTCCCTCCCCTTTATTTTCGATTTCTAAATGATTCTTACCCTCATTCATAGCTATACGATATTTCTAATTCTAGTTATAGACAGTTTGATCTGTGTAAATCTTTGGCTCATGGCATATGATGATGATGATGATAGATAAAGGTGTTTAAAACTTCTTGAGTCTGTGGTCATTATAAAGAGTGCAAACATTTTTCAATTATATATATTGTATTGTGTTGTCTACTTACTCCACAGCTAGCTCCTTGATCCATTGTGATCTTAGGTACCTGTTTTGAGGATTGGTAAGTCAGGTACACAGGAATAAAACAGAAAGGAACTGAATTGCTGATAATAGTGTGTAGGTTACCTGATTAAAGTTTAATGAAAATATTTTTATGGGCCCAAGTGTGCATATTTGGTAAACAAAGTTAGTCGGGTGACCTGCGCGCTCTATCACCCTTTCAGAACCACATACATGGAATAGAGTCAAAAAAGAAATAATATCAATAAATAAAGAAATCTGTGCCGTACGCAGCATTGTTATCTCAAAGTCTGTTATGAAGTTCTTTGGTTATACTGAATAAGCAGCTACCTATGTCTTTATCATATGAAATCTCTTTACTGATATCATGACTGAACTTTCACAATTGCTTTACTAACCTTCTTATTTTCTTACATTTGCTTAAAAAAACACAATTTTCCCACTCTTTTTTCCAAATTTTCACAGGGGGAGATTCTCCCTTATCATGGTCTGGCTCGCTCGCTATGCTCACTTGCCACAGGGGATCTCATCCTGAACTTTTATGCGTCATCACTTTCAAATGTGAAACAGCATTTACAACGCAGACAAAACTACGCAGTGCCATTACAACGCAGGCACTACAACAAATGAGTGAAGAGATGGTAGAGGTGGCTGGAGGGGACAGGAGTACACATGACACCACAAGCTGCATGCAATCCTAGTCGAGCCACTTCCATAGTTCACAAGGTTCTTCACCTACTTGCTCTCCTTGCACACACGTAACTTGATTTTATGTGACCACTGTTAATGCTGAAATACTGTGTTTTTACTGTTGTAATTTTATTTTAATATGTGTCTTGCTCTGAGTGAGTTATACTCAGCATTCTTCTCTGCACCTGCACTTTAATACAGGGCTTTTCTTCCCCAGGATGCCATTTTGTTGTGCCTCGCGTTCCTTGCACATTAGCGCTCTAGCTTTTAGCATGCCGTCTTGCCTCGGACCACTATTTAATGGCCCGAGAGAGGATGCGTGCAGCGGGAGAGCCAAAGGCGCGCCCGTCTGTGCCCTTCTGTGCCCGTCCGCGCCCGACCGGGACCAGGGGCCATGACCACTGGTCCAACTAGGACAAAGAAACTCAGTTACTCAGCTAAACAACTACTAGAGTACCGCATGAATCCCCTTTCTAACTGCACTATGTTTATCCTTGATTATAACTGTAGACTGTATGAAACATAGTGATTCACAGACTTCAATCCACACGGATCTGTAGGGAAATACTATGTTCAAAAACACACCTTCACTGAATAAGGAGTTTCCTTTCTATATCATTAATTGCTGCTCACTCTCGAAACACTAGGCGGATATTTTTGACCTTCTGCTTAACGATCAGCCTGTTGCTGTTTCTCTTACAGAGAAATAGCTACACGTCAGCTCAGGTTCTGATGTAGCTGCAGCACTTCCTACAAATTATTCCATTGCCAGGAAGGACAGGAAACTTAGGATGGGGGGGCATTGTCATCATTTACAAAAGGTCTTTTGATTGTAAATGAGGATCTACCTACCACTGATTGTGAGGCCTCCTTATTCAAAATCATACTTACACCCAAGTTCACCTTTTCGGGTATACTGGTTTATCGTCCCCCTGCACCAGCGGACCGTGGGCTTTGTCCTTCCCTGATTTAATAACCCCCTATTTTCTGAATGCCGCCAACTTTACCAACTTGGGTGATCTGAATCTCCATCTAGATGACCCTGCATGTACCAAAAGTGCTGCATTCATTGCTGATCCTGAAGCAATGAGTATCCAACTCCACAATTCAGGTTCAACTCATGGGGCGGGTCACTTGCTAGACCCTATTTTTTTTAACTTGCCTGATATCTGTTGCCCCCGGCCCTCTCCCTGTGCTGGTTGGATTATTTTGCTGTTATCTTTCTGATAAAAGTTGCTCTGTTCCCCGGGAGCTTTGATGGGAGCAAAGTCCAAAGTTAGAAATTGGGCAAGGCTTGATGTTGGAGCCTTAAACAATTCTTAAGCCAACAGCACACCTGCGATCAAACAGATGGCAATTGCGGATCTTAGGGCTATCCAAAGTTGGATTCTACAATCAGTAGATACCTGTCTCCCTTTATCCAACAAACGGTCTAGTAATCACCGACAACCTGCCCCTGGTTTACAGAGAGGCTCTAGAATGAAAACGCTAAATGCAAAACTCTGGAAAGACAATGGACAAAGAACTATACATCTGACGCCAAATTGATTATAAAAAGTCTATAAGGGACAAAGTCAGACTACCCCTCTCACCCTCAATGAAATGCAAATATTCTGCACTGTCTAGTGACAATCTGTCTAACACTTTACACCAGTCTGATACCATCCCTAATGCAACCAGGGCATGTTGCTGGAGACTCATAGGAATACTAAATCTGGAAGCTTTATCTCTCTTGGAAACAAGCTCTTTCAACCAGCTTCTGGCTAGCATTAAATCTGGTTCTCCTTGTGATTTACTTCCTATTTCTGTGCTGAAGCAGCTTGAGTCTCCTATACGTATGCTAATTATGGATCTCCTCAACGCCTTCTTACAGGGGGGCTTAGTCCCTCCAGAATGGAAACATGCCATGATGCTCCCTCCCTTAAAGAAGGCCAAAGCTGATCCATTTAAGCCTTCCAATGTTTGACCTATTTCACTGCTCCCAGCTTTTTCCAAAATTGTTGAAAAACGTGAATTCCCAGTTGGCCTCCTTTATTGAGTCCCAGAACTTCCTTCACACTTTTCAATCAGGTTTTAGAACTGGGTTCTCTACTGAATCTACTCTAATAGGAGTCACCGAAATGCTGCAACACCGACTGGACATTGGCGACACGGTGGCCCTTATTTTACTTGACTTGAGTGCAGCATTTGATACAGTGTTACACACTGTTGTTGAAAGCTCTGCAATACTTGGGTCTTGAGGGCTTAGCTCTTTAATGGCTCCTCTCCTTTCTTACTAATTGCACGTTTCAGGCTTTCTCTTCCACTGCCAGCTCTAAATCTCATCTGTCCCCTAATGAAGTGCCTCAAGGCTCTGTATTGAACCCTTTGTTGTTTAATGTTTACGTTCGCCCACTGGCAGATGTTGCCGAAGGCGCAGGGTTGTCCCTATTCTCCTACGCTGATGACACACAGATAATCTTTTCCCTCTCTTCATCTAAGGAATCTGAATCATCGACTCTTCAGTCTGGTTTATGAAAAATTGTGTCTTGAATGCAAAATAATCTACTCAAACTCAATGGAGAAAAAACGGAAGTTTTAATCTTATGGAAGCAACAAGATCTCTGGGGTCCCCAGCATTGGCCCCCTTAAATGGGTCCCTGCTCATCAGGTTCGTAACCTGGGATTTATCATCGACGGCCAGTTGTCGATGAAACAACAAGTCACTAAACTTCTTTCACCATTCTCAAATGATTAAAGAAAATTCTTTGGATGCTACCCCTCTCCACTCAGAGAACAGTAGTCCAGGCCCTGGTCACATCTAGGCTGGACTACGGCAATGTCCTCTATTTGGTTTCTAACAAAGCTGTAATACAAAGGTTGCAGGTGGTGCAAAATGCGGCTGTCAGTTTGTTCTGCCAGGTTCCTAAAACAGCCTCAATCTCTGGCTTTCTCCGTGACCTTCATTTGCTAAAGGTAGAAAATCGTATCAAATTCAAAGCCCTGAGCTATATGTTCAAAATCAAAACTGGTCTAGCCCTACAATATCTGCAATCTTTAGTCCAACCCTATTTGCCCTTACGTTCCCTCCGCTCCACCGCTCTAAGTTTACTGTCCCCAGAATCAAACTTATGCGTATGCGCTGTCGATCCTTTGCTTACTTATGAACCTCCCTTTGGAACTCTCTCCCCATTTCATTACGTAAGGAAACCATTTACGGGAATTTTCGCAGATGTGTAAAAACATGGCTGTTTAAACTGTTATGTCTTTGTTCCCTTTTCCTCATCTACCAGGCTGGTGCCGGGAAACCCTTCAGGGTAGCTGTGCGCCCTATAAATTTAAATAACATAACATAACAGGGTTCTACCTGCTGCCACGTGGCTAACCGCATCTCTTCCCTCACTCTTCTCACCCCACTCACAGTGCGCTATCACCAGCACTTACCAGGGAGCCTCGCAGGAACTTGCATCCCAGGATGCCTTGTGTCTTTTATTTGGCCCCAGGTTGAAGAGTAGCTGGAAACTAGGAGTAGTTTAAGTCGACAATGGCACTGCGACGTGCTGCGGGATGTGGAAGGCAATGCTGACTCGGCTTGCAACTTAGTGCCCCCTCTCTAACCTCTGCCTTTGGCTCTCGTGGCCTCTAGTGGCTCGCCACCGCAAAGTTTCTGCTATGGTTTTCTGATTGCTGGGGCTGACGGGGGGGGGGGGGGGGGGGGGGGGGGGGGGGACTATGGGCCCCGGAGTGCCAGTGCCTTGCTCCTCGTGACATTTCACATCTCGCATTTCCTGTCATGCCCCCTCAGTGAAAACTGCAATTGACTCTGCTCTGTACTACCTGAATTCACTTCTCGCCGATTAGGATTCTATATGGTAATGTTGGAATGAGTAAATACGATGTCAATGAAAACAATGATATGTGCTGGCCCTATAACGGCAACACCAATTAATGCAATTTCAACGTATGTCATAACCTGTGCCTGCATAACCATGTCTACACTCAAAGAAGCAATGTCAATCTATGCCCTAATCTATGCCAAACCCAGCAGTCTCGATACCGGCAGTAAATATGTCAATGTATGCCATAGTACATGCATGAATGACAATGTTGGTACCAGTAAAAACAATGTCAATGTACGCTATGGCCTAGGAAATCATGACTGTATCAATATCAATAAAGACAATGTCAATGTACGCTATGACAACTGCACATACACTGTTGAGAATGTTGATAAAAGTAATACCAGGGACTGCCATATCATTCTCCTGAGTTCCAATGAACTTCCATCATTGCTGTTGTATTTACCCAAGGCGACCTCCCCAGCAACCCTGAGTCAGAGATATGTGGTCAGGCAGGCTCTGCGACCCGCACCCACACCTATCGAGTGACAGATCACAGATGGGGTCTCTCTTAACCCAGAAACATACACGCACCCAGGGAAAACACTGATTGGCCCCACAGATAGATAGTTACACCACAAGCAGGTCTGAGGAAATTGGTCCCAACAAAACATGTTTGGCCAAAGGTTCACGTTCCCCAAAAATCCCACAAAGCTAGATACTACCAGCTTCCAGTATTCTTATTTTTTCAAAAAGGAAAAGCACTCACAGGGGTGAGTCCAGATATATTTATTATCGACTCACACACGCAACCAGACGCATTTTGGGAGATGCTTTTCGCGATGTAAATAGTACCACTTAGCCAATCAGGCACGAAATGCACACGTAGTAATCATTCTCTCTTCATGTAGGACAACTGGACACATACACACTGGCCCACACTAGCTCTCCCGAGGTGGCAAGCCATCTGTGTTTTTATCAGAGGCCTGAGCTTGTTAATTCATGACTGAGATGCTTTTCAGGAATGCAGAAATTACTTCATTGCACCTCACGAGATGTATACAATGTCAGCCAAAACTTTGTACACCGAGACACTTTTCACAGACGCATTCTGTCAAGACTCTCCCTGCCGCTGCGTTTAATTAAACCAACTTGTTCCTGTTTTGCTAAGAGCTTCTTGTCTTTTAATTTCTTTAAGGTAAATTCATATCTGAGCAATATTAAAATCTCCAGGATTCTATATGGTAAGGCCTCTCCACCCTTCTTTGCTCCACCTAAAATATACGGTTTGGGAAGATCTATTGTCAATGCTGGCTTTTAACCGCATCGCTGCGGCGGTTATTTTTCCGCTGTGCGGCTTTTTTCAAAAAGCCGCGTTAGATGACGAGCTCAGCTTGTCATCCGCACACGACCACCGTGGCTGATGACGAGCTGAGCTCATCATCAGCAGCGAACGGGTTAAACACCCTTTTCAAACTTGTGCCCTTTGTGACAGATCACATTTTTTTCGGGCGGGGGGATTTGGCCCCATTTAGAACCTTCATGCTTGCAGTTTCCATCAGATGCAAGCCTTTGAGTCAAACAGGCTACTGCAATATACAAAGCACTTTGTGTTTTAATTGGCGGAGAGTTTGCAAAGGCTTTAGACTGTACAACTCTGCAGTCTGCGTGGCTTCACTAAGGGGCTACCTCTGAGCACACCATCTTCTTGCACTACATGAAGCATTTTGTCTTTTCTGTTCTTGCCATTTACGCACTTTAGTTTAAGGGGCCTTCTTTGCACACGAGGGAGAGATGAGCTGTGCCTTCTGGCTCCTATTCCCAAATGCCCCACAGGAGTCAATCTGCAGGCGGGCGGTCAGACATACCGCCATGGTAAGAAGACCAAATGATTTCGCACACACACTGTCGCACACATTCTCTCTCTTGCACTTTTCCACCGAGTACTTAACTCATACGACATGCTAAGTCATGCATAAAACAAGCACAGAGCTAAGACAGATACTTTAAAGGTAGAATGAATGCAAAGTCCAGACACAGGTACTGAAATCGAAGCACAATCGGATTTAATGCACTAATTATTTTGATACCTTACAGTACCAACCTTAGTAGTCCCATTCAGAAGTTAGCAGGGTTGGGGTGCCAGCCTGTAACTCTGTACTTGTCAATGCGGCTACTAGCCTTTTCACAGGAAAAAACGACAATTTAGGGTTTTTACTTCTGGGAGAGGTAAAAGTACATGTTCCCCTTTTTAACATACAGCGCCCTGTCTTGGGTCTCGTTAGGCCTGCCACTAGGGTGAGTTACATACATTAAACAAGCATTTACAATGCAATGGTTTCGCCTTTGGAAAAGTTAGAGCTATTGGCATTGTAAATGACAACTTTTGTATTTATGTTTTGGTTTTGAAAACAGATAAATAAATGGCATTGTCATTTACATTGCCATTAGGTTAATCTCTCGCAAATGTGAGACCTATTGTACCCTACGGATGAGCTCAGCAGACAGCAATTAATACCAAACACACACACACACCCAGAGCCACACACACACCCTAACTGGTATTATTTCATGGTGCTCTCAAATGGGAGGACAATGATAAAGGAGAAACCGTGAAGAAAACGAATTGCTCACAGTGACACCGTTTGGAAAAGCTGGGAAGCCAGGAGTGAACCCAAGGTTTTTGGGTCAGAGAACCGCTGCTACATTTTGCCTCCGGTTCTACAAAAGAAAGTTTCTGACTGATCATTTTACGCAAGTGCACTCACAACATAATTTGCTTTTTCATAAATTGGGGCAGCAACATTGGGAACATTCCAGTATAGGGCAGGTACACCTTGGACAGAAAGAGTACAGCCTTTTGCAATTACAGAACAGGTCAAATTCGGGCAGTAGCAAAGCAAGCTTTACTTCCTCACAGAACAGGCATGTCAGCAGGAAAGCAAGCTTTCTTTACTCATAAAAGGACGCAAGTCCAATATTTCATTCCCTACTGAACATATCCAGAAGCGTAAACAAAAACAAAAACAAACTTTCAGCGCTCACAGAATATGTACAGTTAAGGAATGACTGACAAGTAGATTACAGACATATCTGGAATGTGCTCAAGTCTCAGAGTACTGTATAGGTGGATAAACAAATGAATACTTGAGTTCTGACACAAATTCTCACTTAGACGATACTCCATGTCAGCATCCTGAAAGCCCTGCTGCTAGGACAGGGAGACTTGCCTACTGTTTGTGTTGATTCTTGGGTTTTCCATGGATTGAGAAGTAGCAATACCCATAATATCACTGTATTTTGGATCAGCACAGCTCAATATGCTCAGGACAGGTACACATGCACCATTCTCTTCTAAAATATTCTGAATGCGTGTGCGCAGGGCTGGATTAAGCAAAATAAGCATGTGCTTAGGGCATCAAGGGAAAAGGGACACCACAGACATTTTCAATTGCCGGATTTACCATGAACCATATAATGCAAACTTGCAAATGGTGCAGCTGAACCTATAAAGTGGAAGTATACAAAAACAAACTTTATCCATCTTACTCGAAGTTTTATTTCATTGTGAAATAATAAAATGTTAGTTTACAAGTTATTGATTATTTTTTGAATTAGAAATATATGGGGCACCAAAATCTTACGTGTTTAGAGCCTCTAAAGGTCCCTATGTAATCCCAGTCTCGGAGCGACACTCGTTCAGTGTTAAGAGCCATAACAGATATTTGAAACAAAGATCAGTGGGGAAAAAGTGGGGGGGAGGCAAATGAGGGTCATGAAGACCCAGTAAGGACAGCAAGGGGGCGGGACGGCAGTGAGACCTCTACAAGCTAATTAGATGCAGCGAGTGATCCACAAACAAAAGTGGAGGTAAGGAGATGGATGTGGGAGCTGCAAGCATCCGAGGGGCAGCGAAGGCTTGGATAAGAAGGAAGACAGTGAGGGCTCGCAAGAAAATGGGAGTAGGTAAGAGGGTTGTGCTGAAAAGGGCAGTAAGGGGTTGGTGAGACAGCGAGGGCTCTGCGCAGCAAGAGAAGCAACAAGCGCCTAAGAAGGGGCGCTCTTCAAGTGGTTAGAAGTCCGCTACTAGATATATTTGTCTAACTCGGGGCAGCGACCATCGCTATTGAACTCGGTGCCGCTACTCACCGTCACTGTCCTCGGCATGCCGTCTACAGGACATGATCACTGCTCTCAACTGGAGGTATGCGAAAACACAGGAGGTCCGCTGGGTTCTGTCTGGTGCTCTCACGTGCAAATGGAAGTACCGCACGCCGCCTTCGCTTCCAGTATAAGTCACTCGGAGCGCGCGCAACAGTCAGACCAGGGCTCTCCTGGGCAACAAACCCTTCAGCCACCTCCTGCAGAAGAACACGCCCACTTTCGTTTATTTCCTTCTGGGGTCAGCCCGCGATAGAGCAGAGCATACCGGGATAGACATAAAAGACACATCCCGGATTTTAGGCAGCCAATATTTTAATAGTAATCAATCTTTGCTCAATCTAATGTTGTTGCTGGGATTGGAAGACCTCGCCGGAATTCGGGGAGATATCTATTGGCATCACTGGTTTGTGCACCCGTGTGAGTGTTCAGTGAAATATTTAGAACCTTGAGCCCACGTGAATATATTAGCGACAATTTTTAATTTGCACCGGCACACGGAGGGGGGGAGGGGGGACGGCGGGAGGGGGGACACGGAGGAAGGCAGGACCACACGGAGAGCGGGAGGGGGGAGAGCGGGAGGGGGGACGGCGGGAGGGGGGACACGGAGGAAGGCAGGACAGCAGCAAGCACGGCCCGGCCGAACCAGATTCGGGGGCGTTCCCTGCTTTTGGCTGACGTAGCATGACGTAGCCAAAAGCCAAAAATTCTCGGGAACGCCCCCGAATCTGGTAGGTGCACACAGTGGTGGGTGAGTGCATGGAAACAAAAAGTGCAGGGTAGGTGCATCGGAGCAAATGGTGCAGGGTCATTGCACCAGAGCAGACGGGCCAGGATACGTTTGTGGGAGCATATGTTGCAGGGTGAGCAGCGGCAGCCCCTCCGTTCTGGCGGAGGAGCATCGAGACACTGGCTTATAGCCAGCAGCTGAAAAAGAAAACAATATTTTATTACGGTTTTATTTTTCAGCTGCTGGTTGAGTCAGAGTGTACATGGAGGAGCCGGGGAGTGGTAGGTGCACAATTAAGTGTGGATGTCATTTTGCCCAGCTGTCTTTCTTAGGCAGGCCAAACTGACATGCGCACTTAGGTTTCTCCCACCAACTGTATTGGACAGCCGAGGTGGAGAAACAGCACTGATTTAGGTGCCTGAGCGAGCGTTAATCCAGCCTGCTCAGGCCAATCCCTATGCTGCTCTCATTTTTTAGAGCAGCAAGTGGATTGGATGGGAAGCCCATGATGCTGTCCCAGGGACTGCTGGGACCAGGAACTGAAAGCAGAGGAGCGCAAGGTAGCCAGCAGCAGCAGGTAAGTCTTTTTTTATGAAAACCCCTGCTGTGCACTCCACCCGCTGTACACTCCCCCGCACCTCCTCCGCCACTCTTTACTTGTGTCAGCCGCCACTTAGGGTTAGTGCGGGTTCCCATTCAGTGCAGGGTGAGAGCATTGGAGCAGAGGATGCAGGGTGAGTGTGCGGCAGCAAACAGAGGGTGCAGTGTTAGTGTGCGGCAGCAGAGGGTGCAGGGTGACTGTCAGAAGCAGATGTTGTGGCGTGAGTGCACGGGAGCAGATGATGCAGGATGACTGTCAGAAGCAGATGTTGTGGGGTGAGTGCACGGGAGCAGATGATGCAGGATGATTGTCAGAAGCAGATGTTGTAGGGTGAGTGCACGGGAGCAGATGATGCAGTATCCCTGTCAGAAGCAGATGTTGTGAGGTGAGTGCACGGGCGGGAGACGATGATGCAGGATGACTGTCAGAAGCAGATGTTTCAGAGTGAGTGTCAGAAGCAGACGATTCAGGACAAGTGCATGGGAGCAGACAATTCAGGATGAGTGCATGGGAGCAGACAATTCAGGATGAGTGCATGGGAGCAGACAATTCAGGATGAGTGCATGGGAGCAGACAATTCAGAACGAGTGAGTGGGATCCAACAATGAAGAGTGAGTGTCAGGAGCAGACTATGCAGGGTGAGAGGGTGGGATCAGACAATGAAAAGTGAGTGTCAGGAGCAGACTATGCAGGGTGAGTGGGTGGGATCAGACAATGAAAAGTGAGTGTCAGGAGCAGACTATGCAGGGTGAGAGGGTGGGATCAGACAATGAAAAGTGAGTGTCAGGAGCAGACTATGCAGGGTGAGTGGGTGGGATCAGACAATGAAAAGTGAGTGTCAGGAGCAGACTATGCAGGGTGAGTGGGTGGGATTAGACGATGAAGGGTGAGTGTCAGGAGCATACTATGCAGGGTGAGTGGGTGGGATTAGACGATGAAGGGTGAGTGTCAGGAGCAGACTATGCCGGGTGAGTGGGTGGGATCAGACAATGAAAAGTGAGTGTCAGGAGCAGACTATGCAGGATGAGTGGGTGGGATTAGACGATGATGGGTGAGTGTCAGGAGCAGACTATGCCGGGTGAGTGGGTGGGATCAGACAATGAAAAGTGAGTGTCAGGAGCAGACTATGCAGGGTGAGTGGGTGGGATTAGACGATGAAGGGTGAGTGTCAGGAGCAGACTATGCCGGGTGAGTGGGTGGGATCAGACAATGAAAAGTGAGTGTCAGGAGCAGACTATGCAGGATTAGTGGGTGGGATTAGACAATGAAGGGTGAGTGTCAGGAGCAGACTATGCAGGGTGAGTGCATGGGATCTGACGATGAAGGGTGAGTGCCAGGAGCAGACGAGGCAGGGTGAGTGCGCAGGAGCAGATGGTGCAAAGTGAGTGCATGAAAACGGATGGTGCACAGTGTTTGCAGGGGAGCATAGACTGCAGGATGAGTGGGCGCATATAGTGCAGGATGAGTGCACAAGAACAGACAGTGCCAGGTCAGTGCACAGGAGCAGATGGTGCAGAGTGAGTGTGTGAAAGCATATGGTGTACATTGATTGCAGGAGAGCATACACTGCAGGATGAGTACGTATGAGTAGACGGTGCAGAGTGGGTGTGTGGGAGCAGACAAGGAGGGTCAGTGTGCTGGAGCATACGGTGCAGGGTGAATGCACGGGAGGTTATGTTACAGTGTGAGTGTGAGTGTGTGGGGGCAGAAGTTGCCGGTTGAATGCATGGGAGCTGACGGTGCAAGGTGAGTGTCAGGATCAGACAGTGCATGTTGAGTACCCAGGAGCATATGGTGCAGGATGAGTGCATGGGATCCGATGCTGCAGGGTGAGGATAAGGAGCAGACAGTGCAGGGTGAGTGCACAGGGGTAGGTGGTGCAGGATGAGTGCGTGGGAGCACACATTGCAGGATGAATGTGGGGGAGCAGATGTTGTAGGGTGAGTTTCTGGAGCAGATGTTGCAGGGTGAGTGCACTGGAGCAGGCAGTGCATAGTGAGAGCCAGGACCACACAATGCAGGGTGAGTGCGCAAGAGGAGAAGGTGCAAGGTGAGTGCATGGGAGCTGACAGTGCAGGGTGAGTGGATGAAAGCTAACTGTGCATGGGCAGGAGTCTGGTGAGTGTCTGGGACTAGACGATGCAGGGTGAGTTCTCAGGAGCAGACATGCATGGTGAGTGCGTGAGAGCAGAAGGAGCAGGGTGTGTGTGCAGGAGTATATGGTGCAAGGTGTATCAGGTGCCGACTGTGCTGAAGAGGCAGATGGCGGAGCGTAAGTGCATAGGAGCAGGTGGCACAGGGTACGTTGTCAGGAGCAGAACGTGCATGGTGAGTGCATGGGAGCATATGGTGCAGATTAATGTGTGGGAGCAGACAGCGCAGGGTGTCAGGAGCAGGTAGTGCAGGTTTTCAGAAGCAAACAATGCAGGGTTTCAATAGCAGAGGGTGCAGAGTGACAGTCAGGAGCTGATGGTGCAGGGTGTCAGGAGCAGAGAATGCAGGGTGTCAGGAGCAGAGAGTACAGGGTGACAGTCAGGAGCAGATGGTGCATTCTGCCAGGTGCAGTCAGTGCATGGTGTCAGGAGCAGACGGTACAGGGTGTCAGGAGAGACGGTGCATGGTGCCAGGAGCAGTCAGTTCAGGGTGCCAGGAGCAGTCAGTGCAGGGTGTCAGGAGCAGACGGTGCAGTGTTTCGGGTGATTAGGATGAAGGGTGTCAGGTGCAGGGTGTCAGGAGCAGACGGTGCAGGGTGCCAGGAACAGACGGTGCAGGGTGTCAGGAGCAGACGGTGCAGGGTGCCAGGAGCAGTCGGTGCAGGGTGCAAGGAGCAGGCGGTGCAGGGTGCCAGGAGCAGACGGTGCAGGGTGTCAAGAGCAGACAGTGCAGGGTGTCAAGAGCAGGCATTTGTGCAGGGCGTCAGGAGCAGACATTACAGGGTGTCAGGAGCAGACGGTGCAGTGTTTCAGGTGATTAGGATGCAGGGTGTCAGGAGCAGACAGTGCAGGGTGTCAGGAGCAGACAGTGCAGGGTGTCACGAGCAGACAGTGCAGGGTGTCACGAGCAGAAGGTGCAGGGTGTCACGAGCAGAAGGTGCAGGGTGTCAGGAGACGGTGCAGGGTGAGTGTCAGGAGTTGGTGGTGCGGGGTGTCAGAAGCAGACGGTGCGGATGTCAGGAGCAGACGGTGCATGGTGTCAGCAGTAGGTGGTGTAGGGTGTCAGCAGTAGGTGGTGCATGGTGTCAGGTACAGACAGTGCAGGGTGTCCGGAGCAGTCCTGCACGGTGAGTGAGCGCAGCCGGGGGTGGCTGAGCGCAGTCGGGTCGGCCTGGTTTGTTCCTGTCTCCCAGTTGGCTGAGTTCCTACTCGGTCAATTGATTCGGATGTAACAAAAAAGGAAAACATTCCCGTCCCCGCCAGGCCGCGGGCGTCACTGGAGCAGAACCGAGCCCGGCCGTTTATCTCATCGATGGCGCTGCGGATGACGGGAATTAGGCGGAATTAACGACGACGGAGCTGTCAGCGGGGCTTGTCTCCTCCACGGTCCTGCGCGGCGGGATGGGGCCTCGGAGGAGTGCGGATGGGGGTGCGGCTAAGCATCAACACAAGGGTAGACACTGGCCCGACTGCACCATAATCTACCCCAAATATAAGATACGGGTAGTAGTCACATCAATTCACCCACGAGGCCACCAGTCCGGCCGCGATCCACAACCCACCCATTCATTCATTCATGGGCTCCAGGAGGCGGGAGAGGGTTTCCAAGCGCAACCCAGAGTACCCCAAAACTAAACTCCGGGCTCAGTGGACTAACGATCTGTGCTTGGCGGTTGACTCAATGGGTTCCAATAGGGGCAGGCCTACCCCGCCTTTCATCTTCTTGGCATCGAAAGCGCGAGTCTTCCGGAGCTAACAATGAACATCAGTTAACAAGTGCCAGGAAACCCTAGGGCTGAAATGTGTTTGTAGAAATATACACGTCGTGTTATGTTATAGTGTAACCCAGGTGTAGGCGCTGCGTGGGGGCGCCTGTGCCCCCTCCCCACCCTGTAGTGGTCGCGGTGGGTCAAGATCACACAAGGAGGTCGCTTTAAACCATCCGTTCAGCTCGAAGAGAAGCCCCCGAATGTGGATTCATTACATAATGCAGAAAGGAATGCGGTGGGGGTGAGAGGGGTGGGCGGAGACAGCGATGAGCGAAGAGTCGGGAGGGGCTTTGGGAGGGACGCACTTGGTGCGTATTGGAGAGCAGGGGGAAGGCTTGGCGAGCGAGGAATCTAGAGGGAAGGAAGATTTCAGAGAGGCTTGTGCGGCGAGGGGTAGGGGCAAATAGAGGTGGACTATAGAGAAAAGGAGCCAAACAGAGAAAGACTGGAGGCATGTGAAGGAGAGAGGGTGAGAAAGAGAGAGGGGCTAGAAAAGCAAGAGGTCTCGGTGGGAAGGGGGACGGCGGGAGGAGGGACACGGAGGAAGGCAGGACAGCAGCAAGCACGGCCCGGCCGGACCAGATTCGGGGGCGTTCCCGGCTT
This sequence comes from Lissotriton vulgaris, assembly GCF_964263255.1. Classification (NCBI taxonomy): domain Eukaryota; kingdom Metazoa; phylum Chordata; class Amphibia; order Caudata; family Salamandridae; genus Lissotriton; species Lissotriton vulgaris. The sequence goes on from NC_141685.1 coordinate 1,336,112,880, forward strand.
TTGGCTGACGTAGGATGACGTAGCCAAAAGCCAAAAATTCTCGGGAACGCCCCCGAATCTGGTCCGGCCATGACGGACGCCTCTCTGTTCCAATGGCTAGCCTCCATTTATGGAGCTAGCCAATGAAACAGAGGGCGGATTCCAGAGCCACATACTGTAACTCAATAGATTTCTCCTGCAAAAGCTGCTTGCGCAGCTTTTTTGCAGCCGAAACCTAAAAAAGGGAAGTTTGGGCTTTGCTATTACTTTAAATGGCAAAGTTGAGTTAGCAGTTTTACTCTTCTCTTCATGTCTGCATTGGCAGACCGGGAGTTGTGGTTTACTGTGTCCCACTCAGGGTGGCATAACACGTGCTGCAATCCCTAGGGAACACTCTAACTAATACGCCATGGGGCACCCCTGGTACCAACAATGGGTGGCACATCATTCTCTGTTCAAGCAGCCAAACGGTGTAACTCTTTACCCCCCAAGATAAGATCCACGGATAACCATCTTATCTTCAAAAAACTACTCAAGAATTGGCTCTTAACCACATAATTACCATACACAAACATATAGAAATATACAGCATATCTCTCTGTATGAAAGCATTTATTTGTTCTATATATGTACCTATATATGTGTATTGCTTTGTATAAATGTGTAGAATTCTTAAGTTTACTTTTTTTATTATATCTAGATATTCATTAGTTCTGCTTAACAAATGTACATATTACTGGTGGTTACTTTATTCTATGTTTTAACATGTATATAAGTGACTGCATAAATAAGTAAATCGTTTTATCAGAACTGTTTATCTACAATTGCTTCACTATTGATCTTTAAATATATATTTACATATAATATAGAACATGAATATAAAACTAATTTAAAGTACTTATGGATCTATATCTTTATTACTTTTCGATCTATATATTTATTACTTTTACTTATTTATCACTTTTCTTCTAATTAAGCATCTCTAATGCACTACCCTATTTCTCACTCTATACCACTCTCAATATATTCTGTAGCTCAACTCTCTGACTCATCTCAAACCTCTTTCTACTACTCTTTCTAATGCACTACACTATTTCTCACCCTATACCTCTACCAATATACCCGTTACCTCCACTCTATCATTCATCCCAAACCCCATACCACTACTATGATCCCTAAAATAACCCTTTCGAGACTCTTCCCTGCTCCACCCATCCTGGCATCATCTCATACCTCTTTTTACTATTCCGATCCCCCAAACAAGCCTTCCCAAACCCTCCCTCTGACTCTTCCCCCACACCTCCCTTTTACTCACCCCCTCCACCTCCCCTTTACTCCTCCGAAGCCTTCTCCTACTGCTATGAGTTCCAAAACAAACAAAAACCAAAAATGTTAAATCCTTCCCTTTGACCCCTCAGCTGTCTTTTTCAATCCAAATACCAGACTAACATGTCCACCACTTCAATTCATTTTCATATTTCACTATAATAATTCACCACTAATCCTTTATGGGTTCCCGAGTAGCATGCTACTCACTCAAATTACTTTCATATTTCACTATACTAATTCGCCACTAACACTGTATGGGTTGCAGAGTAGCGTGCTAATTGCAGGAAAAACACGTTAACATCCCATCAAGAGTAGCAATAGCTATATAAATGCAAACCTTTTTCCCCTTCTGTATCCCTCCCCTATCATTCTCAATCCAAATAACTAACATATCCACCACTCAAATTACTTTCATATTTCCACTATACTAATTCACCACTTATCCTTTATGGTTTCCGTAGTAGTGTGCTACTCGCCAAAAAAGCGATTCAACGCCTCGTCAGGGGTAGTAAGTGCTATATAAATGCAATTACAATATAATACAACAGTTAAATATGGTTTCTAATCTAAGTAATTTTAGCACATGGATAGTTATTTTAGTATTGTATGGATAAAAACTGTTATATTTTTTATTAACTAAAACGATATTTTAGACGTTGACATCGCCACTCTCATTTCCTTGCTTCTTATTGGACAGTACATTGTGTTCCATTCTGTTTCCTACAGGCGCTTCTAGTGTTGGTCCCTGCTGTGGAGCATGGATCAAGTATGGTTTTCAATCTGTGGCCAGTGTCCTTCCACTGGTCACGCGCTCCTGCAGGTACTTTTATTTTTTAAATTTTTGGTCATGCACTCTCCAATGGTGCATATCTGCAGACTGTCTCCGGACCCTCCCTCATTGTAATGTATTGCTGTAATGAGATGGGTGATTTCGTAAAAAGTCTCACATTTACAAGAATCACTATATTGGAGTGATATCTGAACCTGTTAGTAATAGGTGTGATTTTGTTTTCCTTTCTTGAAGATTCAGGATAAAACTAATACAGCATTTTGATAACTGAGTGGGCTTGCTTTCCCTGAAGAAGGACATAGGTTAGACTTGCATAAGAAAACTTGCTAGTTGTTTTTGGCCACCTCTGAATATTCTAACAACGTTTTCGCCCCCCACTAAAAGGTTTGACGGTTCTTCATAAGGTCTCTTCATCCTCTTTTGCTTGCTTTCTGGCGTTTCGTGAATAGCTCGGATTCCCAGGACAGGAGTGCTGTAGGGGGTGAAAACAGGTGAGTTTTAGTTCACGCCTATCAGTATAAAAGAAAATTATAAGATACGGGTAAGAAAGAAAAGATTGAAGGTGCAGAAAAAAGGGCAATTGGTGGTAGACTGGGAAGATAAGGGTGCAGTGATGCAAAGGGGAAGGAAAAGGTCTCAGAAGTGTGAGAAATATTGAAACTGGGGAAGGTGGGTGGGGGAGGAGAGAAAACATGTTTGGACTTTGGAGGAGGGGATGAAGTAATGTGGTGAGGGAGTAAAAGGATGAGAAAGCTGGGGCACGATAGCTGGGGCACGATAGTATTTGTACATTTGTTTTTTAGTGTAAAGCTAGCCACATGGGCAGTATAATGCTTTGCAAAAAGTAAGTGCAACAATTATCATAAAACACAAAAGCAAAAAGTTAAGAAATGAGCCAGGTAGTCCGAGGGGCGGGAGTGGGCGTATTCTGAAGAGGCGAGCTTTCAAATCTTTTTTGAACGATAAAAGATTCAGGTGTGGTCTCCTGTGCTCAGGAGTGAGTTGCCACCCCACAGGACACATGATTGAGAAGACTTATGTTATGCGAGCTACTTAGAAGTTCATTCTTCCCTCCATGGAGAGGCAGTGAAGATCTTTCAAGGTAGGGGTAGTGAGACCTGATTTCCTTGAAGCCTGGGTCCAATCAGGCAGATACATATAAGATGGCTTTGAGAGGTGCCGTACAGGATTTAGGAAGATACATAATCAGCATTTGGCAGCCCTCAGGATGAATGAATAGTATCACTGCCCTGGACACAGAGGGTGGGATGGAGGGTTTGGGTTTCCTAAGCATATGGCACAAAAAAGGAAGCAGACCTGGTCACTGTGGACATGTTATGTTGTATTGAAGTTTTGATCGGTGAAACATCTTAGATATTTGGCCAAGCAAACCAGAGAAGGAGAGATTCCAGGGTGATAGAATATTGCGCCTTTTTGGGCCAAAGGGTGGTGAGTCGAAGGAGTGCAGGAGTAGAATTTCTGTTTTGGTAGTGTTCAGTTTTAAGAACAGCCGCTTATCCAAATAATGAACTATCTGAGGAAGTGTGGTGAGCAAGTTATCTTATCCAAATTAGAGACTCAGAGACATAACTGTGCATCATTAGTGCTTTGATGAAGGAATATGTTTTTATCAACATCTTTTTAAGATGTAACAGTTATGTTATGTTATGTTATGTTAGCAAGCACTTATAAAGCGCACGTACCCCCTAGGGTTTCATGGCGCTGATGCTGAAGACTCTTGCAGCCGAGGTACTAGGCATAGGCTTGCTCGAATAACCAAGTTTTTAAGCCCTTTCTGAAACTGAGAAGATTATTGCAACTTCTGAGCGTCGGAGGGAGGGAATTCCAGAGTTTAGGAGACAGGTGGGAAAAACGGCAGCCTCCCTGACGTTTCCGTTTAAAAGATGACGTAGTGAGCAGGAAAAGGTGGGCTCAAAAGAGGCTGCGCCGAGGAGTGTACTTAATAATCATACTGCTAATGAATCTGGGACTTTTGCCATGCAGGGCCTTAAAGGCTAGGTAGCAGGGCTTGAAGGTTACCCGTTGGGATATCGGGAGCCGGTGAAGTTGTTCCAGGCCAGGTCTAGCTGACTGCCACTTGTGTAGTTTATATGGACCAGTCTGACTGCTTGGTTCTGGGCCATTTGGAGTCTTTTTTGTAGGCCGAGAGGGAGATCCATGGAATTAGAAAAGTCAAGCCGTGAGAGTATGAAAGATAACATCACCTGTATTAGAGCTGAGTGAGTCAGCAGGTGTCTGATTTTCCTGATTTTACGCATTTGGTGAACAGTGAAGGAGATCACTGCACCCACCTGACCGCAAAGCGAGAGGTCAGTGTTGAGTATGACCGCTAAGCTTTTCACGGAGGGAGAGGGGGAAGGGGGAGGTCCGAGTTCTGCTGGACAGAAATGTGTGCCCCAGCTGTCCTTGCTGTTCCCAGGCAAGACCAATTCCGTCTTGCCCGGGTTGAGCTTCAGGTGGTTCACATCCATCCAACACTGGATGTGAAGCATGGTAGATTGGAACTCAAGTACCGCATTGGGGGAACCAAGATGGAATATGATCTGGAGATCATCGGCGTAAGTAAAAACAGTCGAAAAAGAAAGTGATAAAATCGAGCCTTGTTGAGTTTCAGAGTTTAGTGGAAGTGTAGAAGGGTCGGAAATGTTCAGCTTTACATAATAGGTATCTAAATGTGAGGAAAGCCTGGCGTTAGTTCAGAACATTTCCATCTTTTACTATTCCGAATGAGAGAATGTGTGGTTAAGAGTTCTGCCTAGATATGAAGTAGAACCATTAGACGGGAGTCCCCTTCATCCATAATTCGCTGTCATCTTATCTGAGGCCGTCTCTCTGCCACTGATCAGCCAGAAGCCATACTGAACAGTCATTAACTGTCTATTTTTGTAAATGTGGACTGGAACTCAGCCGCAAAAACTTTCATGATAATCAATCTGGGGAGGGTGGAGTTTCTTTTAATTAATTCTTACATTTTGGCTGCCTACATGTTTTAGACCTGTCCTGAGGAAGACCCAACGTGATGTACACATACTAACGCATACACCTGGGGCGGAAACGTCGATGCTACCTTAATCAGTCCACGTCCTGAGTCACATCACCCTAGAATCAAAACTAATGGACAGAAAGGGTGTCTGTTGACCTCCAGGTACATAAAAAGGACGGACATTTGTATGTACTATCTATGTTTTTAGGAACTTCGCGTTTGTTTGTGATTTTGTACAGAACATTGTTGCACTTTGTCATACTGTTCACTCAAGTCACTTATTTTCTGTTTTGTTTTATGGTTTATATATCTAACAGCCATATACAACATGAAACGTATACATGAAAATATATATTTACATATTGAGTATGTTTTTCATGTGGTGTGTTTTGACTTACATTCAATGTTAAAAATAATTGACAAACATTGTTACGTAAAAATAGTCCCTATGCTTCATACACATCCCTGAGACTGGGCATTCCCTCTGGGGACTACAACCTGGGAGACTGCTTTCTCAGCTGGCTGGGCTGCCCATCGAGTGGCAAGTCTTAAATTAACCTCCTGCTCAGTTTCAAAGGCCACTGACCCCCTGCGGTCAGTGCACACACTCCTTCCTTAATTTGTTTAACTTTCTATAGTGCCTGTGCTCATTGCACAAGTTGGGGGTCATGCAGGCAGCTAGGTACCAGAGCTCAGCTACCTACTGCGGACACCCTTGCTTCTGATGTCCCCATTGCCTCCCCAAGCCCTGGGTTACAGTACGGTGCACTTTGTCCGGCATGAGCGCAGAAAAAGTGGAGAAGTGTGGCTCAATGGTTAGAGCGGCAGACCCTGATGCAGAGGTCTGGCCCGGGACCAGGGTTCGATTCCCGCCTCAGCGGGTCTTGGGCTCAATTTCCTCAGACCTGATAATTTATATTACAAACATGGCAATGCCAGCAACACTGCCACTGATTACTGTTCATCTGTAGGCCAGATATAAACTGGCTTTACAATGGTACCTTATTTGGTGGAGCAAGTTTGAACATTTTCTCTTCCAATGGTAAGCACTTTCAATTCAGCCAGTTTTACCATTATCTCCTCAAAACATAAAGTGCTATTTCTAAACCAGTTTTTAGGAAACATTCTTATTGTCAATTTAACACATAGTCAAAGAAGAAAAAGAAAAGCAATAGCAATTTCACATTTGACTTCTAAAAATGTTCCTCTCATATTCCCCACCTCTTCTTAAAGTCTGTTAGTTATTATGTGTCCATGTGTTGTTTAAAGTCAGTCCCTCTGTTTTGACACCAGTCTGCTCAGATTTTAGGATGTTTTTGTGGGCCTCTTCTTGCTCTAAAGAGGTCATACAGTAATCCAGTCCCTTCCTCCACGCCACTGATGATGGGAGCTCTTCTTTATACCAGTTCCTATCTGTGTCTCTCTAAGCAACAATTAGCCCCATCCTCAGGAATACCATCTTATAGCTGTTGGGATCCAGATTAATAGTTAAGTGAAGCAATGCTATCTCTAGATCTTTTACCAGTGTCCTCTCCAGAACCTCTCCTAGTGTACAATGGACTCCTTCTCAAAACAGACTCAGTTTGCAGCTGAGGTCCCCAATGTGGTTTCTACATTTAATACATGCCAGGGGGAGCCTTGATCCGGTGATATAAGTGCCATGGAGGTATCAGTCATCATCTGTCATGAACATATATTTTCCCCAAGCTAGTCTTAATTTGTCAATGAATCTCGGGTGTTAAGTTAATAGGGAATGACATGCCTGGGATACAGTAGCGGCTGCTACAAGGCAGCAGTGGTGAGATGGGGTTTCAAAAAAAAGAAAAAAAAGGAAAAAGAAAAGAAAATTAAGCGTACCTTACTGGCAACCTCCTCTCCTCCATCTTTCATGCCACAACGCAGGAACAAGAAGCACCCAGGCATCCAGACTTCTCTAGCCAATGGCAACGTGTGATTGGTCTGCGCCCCGTGGTTCAGCCCTCAGATGGGGACTGGGGGCCTGTGCATGTTCTCCACCCAGGCTGCACACTACAGCTAGTGGAGAACATGCAAAGTGCGCATGACTATTTGGCCGGCCCAAGATGGCCGGCCAAACCGTCATGTGAACTAGAAGAGTGCCTACCACTCCTGCCCTGCGGGAAGCCCAGCCCATCCTTCCCCATACCTAGAAAGCTGCTAGGAAAAAATAAAATGATACTAACATGGTGTTATTATCATTTTATTTTTCTTGGGGGCGATGCTCCTCCACCTAAGCGGAGGAGCCGCCCTCGCTGGGATACCTTATGCATCATCAGTTTCTTGGACTGCAATCCGGCCTCCAGCAGGTTAAACTCTGAAAGGTCTTCAAGTTAGTTGTGTGAGGACACGTGTGTTGCACAACTGAAGATATTAAAAAATAAGCTTTTTTGGAAGTCACACTCCCTCTGCATTTCTTCTCAAGGCACTAGGTCTAATAGCATTTATATCCCTATATCATCCCATCCCAGAAAACCCAGAGAACCTTTCCTGGCCCATTCTTGGATGCATATGCGGGATCTCATTGTGCATGATACAACAAACTCATCAATTATGATTAGATGCGATGGTCTATAGTAAGTCGTAATGTCTGCTGTAGTGATCCCCTATCATATTGAGATTTGAAACATTTAACAAAGGCTGACCTGGGGGAACACTGGATCATGGACTTGAATTGCCCGAAGAGCTCTTGTGTAAGATATGGATCTGATAAAGCAAACTCGGCATGGCAACCATTTTCATTTTTGCCGTTCACCTCAGTAATGATAGTGCGGAGGGGACCAGATGCAATTTCATCATACAACCACTCAAGATGTTTTTGGATATTTTTCCCTCTTAGTCATTATGTGGACATCCAGGTATTTAAACCCATCTCAGGACACCAGAAGACCTTTTGCCTAGCTAAGATGTTGTTGAATCAATTCCACAGGGAATACTAGTGATTTTCATGGATTGAATTTAAGGCCCGTGAATTTTTCGATTATGCAGAGCATATAGAGTATCCTAGGCCCACAATTCTCAGGGCTCTGTAAGATTACCAGTACATACTCTCTTTATAAGGGTACTCTATCCACTACTCCCAATGCTCTTGTAAAACCCCTAAGTATTCCACAAGTTGGGATCTATTCTGTCAACGGCTCAATGGTAATAGCGAAAAGCAGGGGTTGCGAAACCAGTTTAACGTTAGCTCTCGCTAAATCAGGAAATAGGGGATACACACTTCACATGCTGGTTGCTGGCGATGAAACATCTGTAGAGAACCATTTTCAAGGACATCTTTCACCAGGTGTCTCCAATTGCTGGGTTGCGCAACCTTAGGCTAGCAAGTCTGAGAAGACGAGTAAACATGCACCACAAGTGCAGGATAAATCAGATAATCTTTGGCTTCAGTTTCGAACCCAGGGGTGAAAGGGGCACCAATATTTTGCAACCCCATCTCAGCTGAAACTGGGACCGTTGTGCCTCTGAATGTCTGGCTGGTGGAGGACAGTATCATGACTGGTCGTGGAAATGTAAGTATACTTTCCCCTTGTGCTGCTTGGTTCTTAGCTCCATCAATAGATTAAGGGCAGCCCACGGTGCTCTGGCCTTTTTCCAAACGGCTTCTCCTCAGTCTGAGGATGTCTGTTCAGCTTCCTCTGTGGAAACATTTCCCTCAGGATAGCCATGATCCCCCTGTATATATTATCACTCCGTTTCAGCACCAGGATCCTGAGAAATCATCATTTGCACACTGTGTGCTTCTCTCTCACCAAGTGGGTGTTTTGGAGGCTGCCATAGAATCCATAATGCACCTAAGCTAGTGGCTGAGGGTCTACGACTGGGCCTGACCAAGGACACTAATCCTTTCAGGTGCTGAGCGTACATTGTCATTTCCTACCAGGGGCGGCTGGCATGCATGTGCCCCGGTGAGGCAGGCGGGCAACTAAGTGGTGGGTGGGTGGGTGAGTGCATGCAGGCAAGGCAAGTGGCAAATAATAAAAAATAAAGTCACTTACATTGCCCGCTGCACATCCAATGTCCTCTTCTTTCCCTCCTTCGTCTGCTCTGCGGGCTCCAGACTTGAGAAAGTTCCACTAACCAATCATGGCCCTACTCTCATCAGCATGAGAGCAGAGCCAGGATTAGAAGGAACATCCTGGCTGGACGCTCCTTCAGGCCCCTTTAGGCTTGTGCTAGGTCTCCACCCAGCTGTACAGTCTAAGAAAGCTGAATCGAGAGCTTCAAAGTGCACATGTCACTTGATGTGCACTATGGAGGGTCCATCTTGCTCCTCCAGTCCCCACTAACCCCGGCTGCAGGGTGCTGCACTGCTAAAAGTGAAAAATAAAAAGGCAATGAAATAATTTCATTGTTATTTTATTCTTTACGTTTAGTGCCGCAGCGGGCGGCGACCACGCTCCCTCGCTCTAACGAAGAAACTGCTGCTGTTTTCTTTTTTAGTACCCTGACATATTAAAGCATACAAATAGACACTTTCAAACGGATTCGTCACCAGTTGGCACCTGCATGAAAAGGATGAGTGGCTTTTCCGCCTCTGTTAAGGTTTGTAAACACTACAGTCTGTTGCTTCCCACTTTAATGGTCGGAAGGCATAAAGTCTCATGATATTTGAATATTGTGCTTCATGCCCCTGTCTCAAGCAAAACACATTTAGGCCATTGACCTCAGGTGACCAAAAGCTGATACCCAGGTTGCCTTTACTTCTGTGAGGCACAATAGAATCCTGCAGACTGTATGCAGTTCAAGCCACGCACATGCTTCACCTGGACAATGTGGGTCTTTGAAACCGTCCAACTGACTGATATTTATTTCACACTCTTGTTTTCTCAACATTGATCTTGGGCAAGTTCTTTATTTTTATCTAGACTGGACCAAGGAACTTCTTCTGGCCAACTGCTTATCCCACAGAGCTTTATTGGTGCAGCACAGAGGATCCAATAGTACTCCTTGGCAGAAGGTGACTTATCTTTCGAATGTCCATACCGTTCCTTGTTAAGAGATTGTCAGTCTCTGGTGGATGGCAAACGAAAGGGTGAAGCCTGCTACAAACTCCTTTCTTCGGATATTGTTGCAGTTCAGATTTCTAGCTGAAATCTTCTGTGATGGGCTTTGTGCCCCAGAAGACATTTCCTTGGTTTAAGTTCTCGGACAAGTCTACATATGGGATAAGAAGGATGCTGAGTCTAGAATAACTGACTAAAAATACCATATCACTTCCAAAAGCCCTTTGGTCCACAGTTGAAGACCTTGTTCGCACGTAGTTAAAGGATTAAAACATGTTCCCCGGTTTTCATATGAAGGACTGAGTCCACTGCACCCAGAGTCCTTAGTCTTAAGCAACAGCTCAAGCACGTCTTCCTATTTCAGATCAGATTCATGCAATGCAATAATGGCTCTGGGCCATGGATTTTCTCCTCTGGTTGGCCTCAGGTTTGGAGTTTTTCTGAGGCCATCACCCAGAGGTACTCTTTCTCAGTGCAGGAAGAGGATCACCACCTATTCTGGAAAAAGCTGAAATCAATATTATTAAATCAAGCGTTTGGCACCTTGTTCTAGACAATCAAATACAATGGCAGTGTGTTGTTGTCTTCGGATTAGTACATCAGTTCTGTCACACTCATTAGTGACTTTTGAATGTGCAAACAGGTACCCGTCATAAACCGGCCATAGCATGCCATTCTGTTTTCCCTGCAGGCTGCATCTGTTTCTGACGGTATATTTGACCCAGCTTCACCTTCCTCTGCTGACCCGCCATCCGTTCTGCTTCTAGTGACCAGGCTCTCAGTGCTGCTCGGACCCAGTGCCAGTCTCAGGATAGATCAAAGATGTCTCTTGAGTAAAGATTGCAGCTGACAGAGCTCTTCCGTGGTACTTCTGTGTTTATTGACTTTCATAATACCAAAGAATACAGGCATGTGAACACTGAACAGACAGACTGCACTTCCAGAATGGAACTATTATCAGCTTCTGCCAAACAGTAAAGCAGAGCAAAAAATATATAGGCGCCAACCTCCCGCCTGCCTACCCTCTTACTCACTCATCCAAAGTTAGCTATTATCTTTATCTTCACCATGTATCCTAAAGTAATGGAGCCCCTGTAAGGTATCCTCCTTGCGTCGCCTCCCAGACCCGAGGTACGCCTATCTTGTGTATCTGCCTCTTCAATGGGTATCACAGATCTCTTCTGGGGATTTTTTTTTACAATAGAAGCCTGAGGCTACGGATGGGAAGGCAAACCTGGGTACTTTCTCCATGATGGGCCTTTCTTTGTATTTGGGAAAAATGTGTTTGCATAGGTCTGGGTCAAGCGGTGGCTGTTTACGCAGAAAACATGGTTACCAAAATTATCTGAGAAAGAGGGGTGCATTGATGAATATGGCATTCATTTTAAGGTCTTGCCTAGCGTTGCAGTGCGCATGCGCTGATCGCGCTTCAAGACATATTGTGGTAGAGGAGATTTCACAAGGGCACTTGAAGCCCCACCCATCATTTTCATTGGCTGGCGTCATCGTTTATGCTAAACGGTGGCCTCCGATTGAAAATAAGGCTTCTATGTTACTGCCCTGTCTCCTTTTGGGACCGCCTATCCGGACTGGATCGTTTCCTTAACAGCTGTCGTGAGGGTATTTCTTATCTAAAGGAGGCGTGTAGTGACGGATCATGTTTCCGAAGTCTGTTTTCTTTTATTCTAAATGTGATTATGTCTGCCAGTGATGACATTACAAAACCGCACCACGCACAGTCTTCACCGAAATAAAACATTCACACTACTGTATTTTCCTCACCCTAAATCTAATGTTAAGTTTAAACAGATTTCTGTGCTGATATACATACACCATCTCCCCCTCTGCCTCCAGAACAAACCTGTGCACCATCTCCCCCCTCTGCCAGCCGCCGAGGCTCCTTTCAACTCTTCAACCAGTCAATGCTCAACACCAGAGTTCAGCCTTCTTTTGTTGTTTATTGAGGTCTCAAGACGCCCCTTCACGCCCAAGGGGCTCCTTTTGCTTGTCCTTGATGTAGTGATTTGCTAACAGTAAAAAGGTGTGAGATCACTATCACTGCAGATATAGGTGTGAGATCACTATCACTGCAGATATAGGTGTGAGATCACCATAACTGCAGATATTGGTGTGAGATCACTATTACTGCAGACATAGGTGTGAGGTCACTATCACTGCATATATAGGTGTGAGATCACTATCACTGCAGATATAGGTGTGAGATCACTATTACTGCAGATATAGGCGTGAGATCACCGTCACTGCAGATATAAGTGTGAGATCACTATCACTGTAGATATAGGTGCGAGATCAATATCACTGCAGATAAAGTTGTGAGATCACTAGCACTGCAGATATAGATGTGAGATCACTATCACTGCAGATATAGTTGTGAGATCACTGTTACTGCAGATATAGGTGTGAGGTCACTATTACTGCAGATATAGGTGTGAGATCACCGTCACTGCACATATAGGTGTGAGATCACTATCACTGAAGATATAGGTGTGAGATCACTATCACTGCAGATATTGGTGGGAGATCTCTATCACTACAGATATAGGTGTTAGATCACTATTACTGCAGATATAGGTGTGAGATCACTATTACTGAAATCACCGTCACTGTAGATATAGGTGTGATATTACCATCACTGCAAATATAGGTGTGAGATCACTATCACTGCACATACAGGTGTGAGATCACCATCACTGCTGATATTGATGTGAGATCACTATCACTGCAGATATAGGTGTGAGCTAACTATCACTGCAGATATAGGTGGGAGATCACCAATACTTCAGATATAGGTGTGAGATCACTATCACTGCAGATATAGGTGTGAGATCACCATAACTGCAGATATTGGTTTGAGATCACTATCACTGCAGACATAAGTGGTAAGTCACTATCACTGCATATATAGGTGTGAGGTCACTATTACTGCAGATATAGGTGTGAGATCACCGTCACTGCACATATAGGTGTGAGATCACTATCACTGCAGATATAGGTGTGAGATCACTATTACTGCAAATATAGGTGTGAGATCACCGTCACTGCAGATATAAGTGTGAGATCACTATTACTGTAGATATAGGTGTGAGATCAATATCACTACAGATATAGGTGTGAGATGACTATCACTGCAGATATAGGTGTGAGATGGCTATCACTGCAGATATAGATGTGAGATCACCATCACTGCAGATAAAGTTGTGAGATCACTAGCACTGCAGATATAGATGTGAGATCACTATCACTGCAGATATAGTTGTGAGATCACTGTTACTGCAGATATAGGTGTGAGGTCATATTACTGCAGATATAGGTGTGAGATCACCGTCACTGCACATATAGGTGTGAGATCACTATCACTGCAGTTATTGGTGTGAGATCACCATCACTTCAGATATAGGTGTGAGATCAGCATCACTGCCGATATTGATGTGAGATCACTATCATTGCAGATATAGGTGTGAGCTCACTATCACTGCAGATATAGGTTGGGAGATCACCAATACTTCAGATATAGGTGTGAGATCACTATCAATGCAGATATAGGTGTGAGATCACCATAACTGCAGATATTGGTGTGAGATCACTATCACTGCAGACATAGGTGTGAAGTCACTATCACTGCATATATAGGTGTGAGGTCACTATTACTGCAGATATAGGTGTGAGATCACCATCACTGCACATATAGGTGTGAGATCACTATCACTGCAGATATTGGTGTGAGATCACTATCACTGCAGATATTGGTGGGAGATCTCTATAACTACAGATATAGGTGTGAGATCACTATCACTGTAGATATAGGTGTGAGATCACTATCACTGCAGATATAGGTGTGAGATCACTATTACTGAGATCACCGTCACTGTAGATATAGGTGTGAGATTACCATCACTGCAGATATAGGTGTGAGATCACTATCACTGCACATACAGGTGTGAGATCTCTATCACTATAGATATTGGTGTGAGATCACCATCACTTCAGATATTGGTGTGAGATCACTATCACTGCCAGTATAGGTACGAGATCACTATCACTGCAGATATAGGTGCGAGATCTCTGTCACTGTAGATATTGGTGGGAGATCACCATCCCTGCAGATATTGGTGTGAGATCACTATCACTGCCAGTATAGGTACGAGATCACTATCACTGCAGATATAGGTGCGAGATCTCTGTCACTGTAGATATTGGTGGGAGATCACCATCCCTGCAGATATAGGGATGAGATCACTATCACTGCAGCTATAGGTGTGAGATTACCATCACTGCAGATAAAGGTGTGAGATCACTATCACTGCAGATATATAGAATATCTATGTGTTCGGTATACAAGAGTTTAAGCAATTGGCATTGTAAATGACAATTACTTTTATTTATGTTTTAAAAACGAAAACAAAAATGAAAGGCATTGTCTTTTACAATGTTAATAGCTCAAACTGGTTTAAATGCGAGATCTATTGCATTGCAAATGCTTGTTTTATTTTTGGTGAGGTGCGTGTATTTTATCTCTTAGTGATCCATGTCAGGGGTGTGGACAACACCCTGGTAGTCTGCCTAAGTAGAGTGATACCCCCAAGCCCATCATGAGTTTTTTAATCACCCCATTGACATGTATTGTCTTATGCTGATGGCAGTCAACCTTTCTGTCGACAGAAAAAATGCACTCCTCACTTGGTTTGAGTAGGAGACATGGGGTGGGTTGATGCTCTGCTTTCCCCCTTTGCCTGTTTTACGTCTTCCACTACATCCTGAGGTGGTTTGCTTGAATCCAGAGGGAGGGGGCTGAGATGGCGGTAGGGCAGTGGCATAGCAAGAGGCACCCCGCGCTTTCATGCACCCGCCGTAGGCAGCAGGGCAAGAAGCGCCAGCACCCCGCACCCGCTCTTTCACGAGGTTGCAGGGTGGCAAGCAAAAGCAGTGACCGCCATGGGCAGCACAAGGGCTAGCCACTCCACTGCGGTAGGGGTCACCTTCAGGACAGAGATGTTGGGATTTGTAGTCTTATGGAAGTTAGCCTCATCTTTGGAGTAGGTCTTTCTGCTGGATCCAGCTCCGCTTACATCCTTTGCCCTCTAGAATCGGCACTGCACTGACTCGAGTATGGAAGTTTAGAGGGGTCAATAGTTAGCAGTAACCATTCAATCCTCAAATATGGCCTCATCATGGAGGGCCGAAGACTGTCATTGGATCCCCTTCCAACGTTAGTGTCTCTCGAGTCATATGATACTTGGTGTTGACCTGCTCCAGTGCTCCTTTAAGATCCTGAAGAGGTGTGATAAAGCACTACCTTTTTCATGCAGTGAGTTAGGTGGTCCTCTGTTAGGTCTTTAGGGAGCTCTGTGGTTGTCTGCTTGCCAATTGTTTCTACATGGCTCATCTTATGAAGAGCTTTTCCGACAAATTTCTCTCACCTGTTTGGGACGTGCGACTAACTTTGACTGTTTTTCAAGATTCCATTTTTGAGCCACTTTCATAGGCCTCTGGTAAATGTCTTTCTGTGAAAATAATCACAGTTTACGAAGTACTTCCAGGTGTCCCTGTGAACTTGTCTGCCACCACTTCCAGTCCACTAAGAGGTTTCTGGAAAATCTGGTACTCGCCAGAAGCAGGTTTCCTCCCTAAAGTAGTTTTCCTTAATTTAGATCACAAATTCTTCTCCCCCATCTTTTTCCTACCTTCCTCAGAGGTAGAAGTATAGGCGGTGTTGTAGATAGGGGAATACGAGGAGGATTTGTGGTGGCATTGCCTTGTCATGCTGTGCAAAAATCCTATTGAGGACAGCATGCCTCTGCCATTTTCATATGTATTCGGCAACTTGAGGGATGCCACGAAGTGGCCTTAAGCCCTTCGTGGCCACTCGTAGTCGTTGGTTTACAATTGGGATTGCAGTGCCTTACTCCATTGCTCAAATTGACTTGCCTGAGAGAATTCCCTACAGGTCGGCAGCAGCGGCCTGTGCAAGTAAGAGCGGTGGGGCTGGGTTGAGAGGGATTCAATGGACGATCACAAGAGAAAATTAAATAAATAATTAAGTTTCCCTCGTCATCGTCTGTCGAAATCCCCCACCCGGCCCCACCACCCCACTGCTCTTCCCTACACGGGCCACAGCTGCAGGTCGGAATGGGGGTGGTGACTCTTCATGTCAAACACTGTCTGTCCTCTGCACATCCGGTAAAAGTGCCTGTGGGCACTCCCTGTTATTTGAAGTGGAAGGCCTGTTGTGGGTGGATTTTGGATAGAAGGCACTTGTCTGGGTTTTGCAGAGTTGGTGCCTTTTGTTTTTCATTAAAATTCACAAGCAGCTTCTGCCACAGAGGGTTTATGTTTATATCTCGGTCAAAGAGAAAGCATGCCCAATTGGTACATCTTCTTGTTAATACGGACTAGAGTGAAGAAGAGGATAAGGAGCCAATGGAATCATTCCTTCCCGAGGGGCGAGCCTAGCATTTTAGGTTGGACTTTTCATGCTGTGGCAGGGCCAAGATTTATTCCATTGTAGCTGAATATCATTTTTAATGGCGTAGGCAAGCTAAAACCAATCGAATGATCCCCCTTCGAATCCCAGAGGTTCCGAATGAGTCATGCAATCCCTTCCATCATTTTGCTATTTTGATTGCTTGCTTCTAATCCCAGATTTTCTCTTTCCTGCCTCAATCCTTACCCTGCTCCCTCACTCATGGAGGGACCTTGTGCTTCAACTTCTGAGTCCTTGCTCACAACACAGCAAAGCCTGCGAGTTGTGTCTTCCCTCAAGCGTTCAAGGAGGAGCTTCATTTTTCTTTCATTTACGCAGTGGAGTGCCTCACTCAGGGTGTGCGCGGACACACTTTGGACCCAAAAAAGAGGGTAGGGAATTAAAGATGTGAAGATTACCAACAATACAGGATGAATTCAGAACAACTTGAAAGTGGTATGATGTGTGCCATAGAAATGGTCAGCTACATTATTGCTATTAATATTACCAGCGTTGTTGTAGTTATTGTCGCTAATAAGAAGAGCAATTCTTTGGTTCAAGAGTTTGTTGAACTGTTCGGATTGATCTAGCTTGCTGATCCTAGCACTGACTGAATTTCTCTGTAATTTGCTTCCCCTGAACTTTGCAAATGTTTTGCCTCTTGGTGGAACAAGGCACGGCCTGCTATTTTAGTGGTGAAGGGTTGCCATTGGGGCCTTGAGGAGTGCCAGGCGGTGGGTGCCTGGCATTGATTTCCGACCCCATTTATATAAAGTCCTGGACTGGAGCTGGTGGGTTGTGTGCAGGGAGCAGGCTTGTCCCTTCCATGCGGGAGTGGTTTGTCGCGGTTGTTGCTTTACGTGTCACTGTTTGTTTTGTCTCATCAAACACATTAGCAGTAATTCAATTCTCCTCATCTTTATTTATGCCTGGTGGCTCTAGGGATGGTGAGCGTGGGTCTGCTGCAAGGGATTCTGCTGGCAGGGCATAAAAGCTGAACAAAGATGATACACAGAGTCAAATGTGATCAAAGCGTGCCTGTCGATGACCGCATGGGTGTGCAGTTTGTACTTAGTGAAAGGCACAGAATTTGCCAGCAGGTTTTGGAGCCAGGTAATATTACCAGCCCATTCATTTCTCACTGATAGCTGTACAATGAAAATGCTTGCAAACAGCAAACCAACCACAATTTCAAAGATAATGCTTTCTGCAGCCTTGTTAGGTTTTATTTTAAACTGTTGTTAGGTACTTTTGTGCTTTTTAGGTCTTGATTCAATCACCTTCAGCTATTTGTCGGCAGACTTATGTTTCCAATACATTACATACACTTAGAGGCTTTTGTAAACATTATGCTCATGATTGGATGGCTTTGAAGTTTATCTCAGCTGTCTGCTCCTAATTCAGTGGCTTTCCCCTAATTCTTGTATTTATCCTGCACAGAACCTTTCTGATCTCAGAATTGTGATTGGATGAGTTTTATCCTTTTACTGTTGACTGAGGAGACTCTTTAGAGGACCCACCTTCAGAAAGCTGTTATATGTTTGCCGCTGAAGACCTATTGTGGACAGTACCCATACCGACAGTGCGCTTTGGATCAGCCCATTGCTTACTGTTACCTGGCTCGCTTGTCAATTTCATTTGCTTGCATCTTATTCTGTAGGCTGGCCTAAAGCCCACTGAAAATACAAACATTGTACACAATTTGTTTTCGACAAAAGTCAGCTGATCGCTGACTGTAGAAGAGAACTAAAAATCAAGACCACCTGGTTTAGACAAATCTTGTTTTATATTAACTTGATCCATTTGTGGCCATTGCGTTTTGACTTGTGTGTATGTTTGCTCTCGTGCATTGTTCTTTCTTCATCTGTACTTCTGGTGGAAAGACACAGGCAGTGCTAAGGTTCAAAGATGGCCCCTGCTTCATTGCGGACACCGAGTCCCAAGCTTTCATTTCAGAATGCAATGGGGCTTATTTACAAGCCCCTTGCGTCACCGGTGCATCATTTTTAATATGGGAAAAAATTACGTGGACTAAAGTTCTATATTCCAGTCGTTTATAGAAAGAAAACCTGCACTGGAATAGGGTGTATTGAGTGACATGGACTCCTCCGGTAAACGTGCGTTTGGTTTCTCCACAGAGGCTGACAGGCGGGCATCAAGAGGAGAGACGTGGGGAGAGGGGGGATGAAGACAGGGACAGAGAGAAAACGGCACAGCAGAATGCACAGGTGCGCACGCAGTGCACTGACACACACACTGCATCCCACGTGTTCATCATGGTATAACATCATGCAGCAATTCACACGCACATGTGCTGCTCTCTTAGTGTGATCAATATTGTATTGTATTGTATTGTAAATTGCATTTATATAGCGCTTACTACCCCTGATGAGGCATAGAAGCGCTTTTTCGGCGAGTAGCATGCTACTCCGGGACCCATAAAGGATAAGTGTTGAATTAGTATAGCAAAATATGAAAGTAATTTAAGTGGTGGATAGGTTAGTCAGTTATTTGGATTCGGAAGGATGGCGGAAGGATAGAAGGTACGGTGCAGCATGCTGCATTAAAGCGTGGTGCGCACATGCCAACATATACTAGTCCCCATCTGAACCCGCGATCGAGCAGTCCGTCCCCTGCACCCTCTGGTTATCATGCCCAAATGCAATTGAGTGATCATTAATGCCGCCTTATTACCGGCTTCTCTGACGCTCCCCTTGGGATCTAATTAATCGAGCACCCAGTCACACCGCATTGACTCCCCTGGATATCCCGGATGCAACCGGAGCCATGACTTCTCTCGGCTCCTTCACGGCAAATGTAACTGTTAGGCATTTATCACATGTCCTGATGATGATCCGCATATCGTGTTAAACGGATCGAAAAGCCGTTAACAACCTTGTGCACCTTATACAATTGAAAAACCTATATGTGCCTTAAAGTGCAACTAATGTTCTGTTGTACATTTGAAACTGTGCAATTTACAGTATAACAGAACCCTAAGCTTTTGCCTAAAAGCTCTTTATGTTATGTTCTGTTTCCTTTTATATGTTTTACGTGTGTAAAGTAGGGTACAGGCTTGTGCCCCACCTTGTATATTGTTTGTAAATATTTTCTTGCATCGCTAAATGAGTACATTTTCGACCTCTGTCCGGCTGGACATGTCAAATCAATATAGAAACGATTATGTCTATATTTATTAGTTCTATCTCTGCGTATGTAAAGGACCACTGGTGCCTTAAAGAACATACACTAGTCATCATCTGTAGACCGTCACAACACACTACCATTTACAGGGCACATTATACGCTTCGCTGGTCATATTGACTTTACTTACTGCACACGCTCCACGTTCTCATTGGCCAGCATGCTGCAATAGCACAGCACACTCTGAACATGGAGTTCAACCACATACAATTTACACGTCACATGTGCAGCGCAGAAACAGCATGCACTAATAACCGAAAGTCCAGACACACCTGTGCTCTCGCAGCACAGTGTAACAGCATGCAGCAACAAACAGTAGGAAGCTCTATTGCCCACATGCATCAAACTGAATTGCATTAGGAAACGGTGCGAATCGCAAAATTCGGCCGTTTGCGAATGCAATTCATTGATTTGGGATGCATTAAGCTTTTTTGCTGTTTTCGTAATTTTAGAAATCGTAATTATGTTGCGATTTCTAAAATTGCGATTGCATTTAAGAAATCGCAATTTGAGATTTCTTAAATGCAATGCATGATCATTTCAAAATTGCGAATTCGCAATTTGGAAGAGGTAAATTAGCATGAAGTTGGACTTCATGCTAATTTACCGAAAACTTACAAACATGCTCAAAATTGCATTTTTGAAAGTTGCATTTTACACACACACATGTCCGTGGGATATGTGTGTGTGTGTAAATTGCACTTAAGTTTAATTTCAGGGGTGCAGGGAGGGGTTTTTTGGACCCCCCCTGCACCCTTGAAATTGCATTTTCAATTAGCGATTCGCAAATTGAAAATCGCAAATTGTGAATGCCTTACCATTGATTCCTATGGGCCTCTTGGCCCATAGGAATCAATGGGATTCCTTAACTGCGATTCGCAAATTGAAAATCACAATTAAGGAAAAATAAGAAATCGCAAAAATATTTGCGATATTTTGATGCATTGCCGTTTGCGAATTCTTAATTGCGATTCCTTAATTTTCGCAATTAAGGATTCGCAAACGGCAGCATTGATGCATGTGGCCGTTAGTCTTTATCACACCCCACGTCATGCAGTAACAAATCAAGGTATAAACATGACCAGTATTTAAAAACACCAACATCTGGCACTTACCTGGAATCCGTTATGTAGATTTACAGAGATTATACCCAGAGGTTGATGGGACAGTTCAAACTCCAGGCTTGTTTTGTCGTTATACCGCCTGATTCTTCGTAGTAACTACACATAATGAGAAAAAAAATCATATCTGGAAGTGTAGATGAAGAAAGAAAGAACATATGCAAGCTGAATCGTTCTCTGCTGCATAAATAGGAGCTGGTGTTCGCCTATTCGTTGACACTTTTGGTTGTTGAATGGGAGAATTGGAATTGGAACCTGTGTCCCGCTCATAAGTTTCCACGGAAGGCATTGCCTAATGCAGAGAGTGTAGAAGAAATAAAAAGTTCATCACTTAACAGAGCTCAAGTAATGTCGCGCCAAGGCACAAGAAACTCTTTATATGCATTCTTATACCAATAGCATGAGTAGTATTTTATACCAAACATAGAGTTGAGGTCCATTTAGAACAGTGATATGAATGGAAAGTGGTGATGTGGTTATATAAAGTGATGATGATGTCGAGAGGTCACTGTAGCCACGAAAGTAGTGTAGATGTTGATGTGAAGCTATGATGCAGGCTTAAAGTAGGGCTGATGCTTATGTTAGCCAACAAAATGCTTCTTGATTTTCCCAGAATGACTATTTCTGTCTATGATGTCAGGGTAGCTGCAACACTGGTTCCCGCTCTGTGCAACACTACCGCACTGCACTTATCAAGCCAGTGCCAAGGTTCTTCAATTATAGGGAAAACACATTCCTTTCCGTTTTTTTCTTTTTTGTTTATTTGGTTACCATGAACTGAATTTCTCATTTGCCTTATTCCTTGTGAGAATGTCAGTTGATCCCAAGGATGGTCTAAGGGAGAATTCTTTGCATGGGAGCCTGCGATGGCAGCAAAAGAGGTTCAAATATGGAATAGGATGTTAGTTTTTGGGAGGGCATCATTCTTTCTCTGATGATTAGAAACCAGTCTGATCTCAAAAACTGCAGAAAAATCTTGATATCTCTACTCCCGAGCTAATTAAAACGAAAACACATCAAATAAGAAAAATACTTTAAAACGTCTTGGAGAGAACTCGTACATTGTAATCAAATGTTTTATTTTAATACAACATTTTAATGCCACTCTATTAGGAATAAAATGACTTACAGAAACGTTTCATTTATGAGTGAACTAAATTCTGATGCTTTATATCTAGGTGGAAAAAACAATTTCATTCAAAGCGATGTTCTTAAGCACATGCATCCTTAGTCACCAACTTTATATGAACCCCCGCGCTCCTAAATCAAAGCTTTTGTGAAAAAAAACGAGGGCTGGGCAGTCTTGGAAATAAGATTGTTGATCTGCCACCTCTGAGATCAGGGTCCAGCGTGTGCGACCGGCGTGGGGTCCTGCGGTCACCCCGTCCTCTGTGGCCGCCAATCTGCATCACAAAAAGGGTATGCCATAATTCAGTCGAGGGAGAATCCTCATCTCAGAAGACGTCTAGGGCTACTTTCAATTTGAACAAGACTCCTTAACCCCAGCCGGGGCAGCTCCGGGTCATGGCTGGGTCATTGGTGAAGTTCAAATGGCGGGAGGCTGCCATCTTACATGGCCAATGGGAAAATGATGGACTCTTGAGTTCGAGAGCTGAGACCACACTGGAGGCCTGAGGCCGGTCGGTCATGTCTGGGTTAGCGTCTCTCCAGGCGATGCAACTGTCTGGGTCAGAGGTTGCTTGGGCCACTCTGCGTCAGCCCCATGCTCTATAGACGGTCGTCGTCTTCTCCGAGAGAGCCTTCCTTCATTGTCTGCCTCCTTGAGACGGGTGACCCAGCTCATACCCAGCACTAACCCAGGGGCAGATGTTGCTGTCTTCGCCCATTAAGTCGTAATCTGAGAGCAAGTTTATTGCATGTAACACAAAGCAGTGGTGTGGCTCCATTTCACAGTGGGCAGGTGGACCAAGGACCATTTAGTACCCCAGTTGGCAGCTTCAGGAAAGAGGCCATGGGCTGTTAGGGTCTGGACAAGTGAACCCCTCTTTCAGCCCTCCTGCAGGGTCCCTCAAGGGTTGAAAGTGTATTCATGGGAGAGTGTGGGAAAGCTCAAACTGCTTCTTCCCCCAAGTAAAGCAATGCCTATGTAGATGGCTTCAGTTATCAGTGTTGTTCATAATCCACCTAATTGCCATTGTAAAGTTATTAGTTCTAATCTGAACATTGCCCCCTTATTTCATCAGACATGTAGATGTAGGATGGGCTCGGCTCCCAAGACTGTCGAACAATTTCCAGGGAATGAGGCCACCCTCCATGGTTCACAGGGCTGTTCAAAGCAACCTGTATGCTGAAAACCATAAACCTACACTTCTGTCTCTTACACTTCATCATTCAACAGGCTGCTACGCCGTGCATCCCATTACACGAGAACCGCACCTCGGTGGTCATCACGCATGGCATAGAAACACTTTCCACATAGGATCAAAACAAAGACAGCATCCTTTAACCACACGCCCTGCGTGGTGTAGCATGTTACTCATGTAGGCAAGCACTTCTGCATCATACATAAGGGCAGTAAGCCATATATAAATGCTGCAAAACAATAGAATACTCACTCAACGTGTATGTGGCTTCAGATTCCATTAGACCTTTTCTTTTCTAGATCAGACACACTCACTGTCACTCAGATTAGAAGCCCAGTCACTAATTGCAATATCCTGGTTCGCTCAAGCTGCACAGACCAGCAGAAGCCATATGCCACACGTGTTGGAGTTTGAAATGACTTGGTTCTCCTGAAATTGGTGGAATGGTGTCAATGCTGTTAACTAAAGATATGGATTATAAATACAGGAACAGCGTAGCCTTGATAGTACTCTACCGGAGGAACCTAGATCATGAAGGCCACTCAACCTCTGAAGTTCACGAGCAATTATGCCCAAGAGCTTTCACCGCCATTTTTTTTATCTCCGCTTGAGAGGAAATTGCTTTATGGCACTTGTAGCTCCTCCAATTAAACCGGTCTGAAATTTCACAAAGACAGACCTGTGGTCAAGCTGCAATCTTTGTCTTCCTCTAGATATCACTGCCCTCTGTCTGTTACATGGGCATCAGAAATGAGTTACTGTTGTGAGTCAGCTATGAGCTTTGACTTGCCTATCAGCGTGTTGGAACCTGTGGCAGGGGACGTCCCTCAGCTGCACCATGGCCTCTCTGTGCGCCATCCTACCGGGAGCCAACTGTAATTGATCATTTAATCTACCAGGGACCTGCTGCTGTGGTCTGCATCTGAGAATGTGGCACTGCCAAAGTGGATCTGCTCTGACCTTATGCCGTGCATTGGGGTTGACAATTGGGGGTATCTGTGCCCAGTTGCACATCGGCCCTGTGCTTTCTTCAAAGCACTTTTTGGCTGTAATAATGAAAGGAAGCCAGGGAACTTACCAGAAATCTAGACAGCAGGTTCAGATGAAATATATAAATCTAGCTCACACTTTGTTCCTCCCTCATCCCAAACCAAGATGGCTACTGCTACATATTAAGCTAACCATCTCCTGATGACAGAGTGAATATAGAGGTTAGGGGTAAGGTTGTGTCTGGGTGTTAAGAACTAAATGTATTTGCTCTCTGATGTTTACTATCATGACAAAATGTGTCTTTGTCTCCCCTAATGTATCTTATTGCTGTAATGTGAAAATTGATTTGGGTCTGGAGTGGCTTTGCTGCATGGGTACTCTGCCTCATTGAGTTGCTGCTTTGTTGTTAGTTGTCATGTGTTTATAAAATAACAAATGAAGGTTATAATAAAATAAACATCTCCTGACGACTACCAATCTGGCTTCAGATCACGCTGCAGCACAGAGACTGCAGCCTTACACATCGTAGATGATGTCTTGCTGACCACAGATGAAGATCACCCCTGCTTCCTGCTATTGCCAGACCTATCAGCTGGCTTTGGCCCTGTCAACCATCCCACCCTCATACACACCCTGGAGTCTCACATGAAAATCATGCGCAATGTCTTTCACTGGTTCTCCATGTTTCCAACTGGCACCTGTTTGTTCACATGGACACCGCCAGATCCCAAAATATTCCTCTTCCTCTGGAGTCCCCCAGGGTTCCACACTGTCGCTGCCATCTTCAACCTCTGTGCAGAGCCTTTTGATGCTCTACTCACAGATAACCACATCCAAATACACAAATATGCTTATAACACACAAATCTACTTTAAAGTCTTCTCTGCTTCAGACATCCAATGCTTCGAACCGTGGCTGCACATGATCCAGACACCGACGTCCAGCCCCTACCTAAAGCTCAACCTGTCCAAGACCTCTTATTTGTCAAGAACAACAAACAAGAAACACTACAAGCCTGGCTCAATGACATGAATCTTGATAACTTTAAACCTCAACTTTCACTGAATCCCAAGCTACTTGGACTCACCATGGACACCACCCTCACCCTCAAGGAGCACAGTGCAAAATCAAACAAAGATAACCTAGTACCAGCTCTTACTTCTAAAGAAAGTGCAACATTTTCTTCCAGAAAGCAACTTCAGAACTGCTGTTAAAGTCCTCGTATACATCTGGATGTTGGTAATATGGCTTCTGATGTTCCACACTGGCACCAATTAATGGCATCCTACACACTGCAGCACATCTGATCCAAGGCCTGAAGAAATATGATCACAATCCCTACATGCTAATGGAACTCCATTGGCTTCCCGTGCAGGCCCGCACCATCTTCAAAAACCGTTGCATCATTTACAAAGCCGTCATGATTAGCAGACTCACTTGCCTTGCAGTCAAGCTCTCCATCACTTGTGGTTCTCAGCACAACTGCAGTTTAACAAATGTAAAAAAGAAAAAACAAGACCCCAGACTTTTTCCCTTTATGCACCTAAGATCTAAAAACACATCCCTGTATCCATCAGTGTGGTCCGATAGATGATCTTATAGGCAAATTTTAAGAGGCTCAAAAGGAATTGCCTGGCCGATAGAATATAACTACACAGGGGTGACTCCTCCATTATGGCGGAGGAGCGTTGCCCCCCTGCTGAAAGACAGCAGGAGCAACAATAATAAAATGATAAAAAAAACATTTGTATTATCATTTTATTTGTTGTTCTCAGGCAGTGAGCCGAGGTGAAGGACAGGCCATTCATCCTAACACTGCATAAGTAGCAGCACCTGGGAGGAGGGGGGAGTATTGGGCACTGCCAAACCATCATGCGCACTTAGCCTTCATCTACCTAGCTGTGTTGTACGGCTGGATGGAGAAACCATGTCTGAGCGCCGAACCAAGGTACTCAGAACAATCTCATCCCTGCTCAAATGCTGGGAATAGCATTCCCAGCATGTGAGCTGCTCAGGGATTGGGAGCTGGGAGCCCAGGCAGTGTGCAACAGTTCCTGGAGGGGAACATCCTTTACCACGAAACTTTTACAACGCGGTACAATTACCACACAGGTTTTACAACGAAAGTCGTTACAACAACTTTCGCTGGAGGGCGCTCTAGGATAGGGAATAGTTTAATTTACTATCCAACACCTTCCCTACTATCCACTGGGACTGGAGTTGGAATAGTAAATTAAACTATTCACTTTCCAGCGCCCCCAACGCAAGTTGTTGTAACAACTTGCGTTGTAAAACCTGCGTCGTAACGGTACGCGTTGTAAAAGCACGCGTTGTACCGTCATACATCCATTCCTGGACGTTCGGTAGGCGAGGACATTGAGGAAGGTGGTAGCGATCGGAGCAGGTAAGTGTAATTTTAATATTTTTCATTTTTTTTTCCTTCGTTTGTACTCGCCCACCCCACCACTTCATAATACCATCGATCGCTACTGCAACAACATGGCCCTGAAGACAAAGATGATGTGATTGGAGGCCTCACAGGACTTTTTCTACAAACATTTGTATCAGCTGTTTTGTGGATATGGTTTTATGGGATGTTTTTGAGATGCAGTGCTTCTCAGAAGACGAGCTGCAAGAGACTGCAGGGCACACTTACCTAAACTGCTATTAGGAAAGGGGGGGAGAATGTGATACTGTGATTTGAGTGTGAAGGTACTCTCTGACAAGTGACAAGAAGATTTGTCGGTCAGAGTTGAAGCAGCATTTGCTTTATTTTGGGAAAAGGGCTTTCCACATTTCCATTGTCCAGCTGGTCACTAGAGGATAATAGCAGGGCACAAGTCCTGAAAAAAGAAGTGGGGGGACGCTGACGTCACGACAGGAAGTGACGTCACGAAAGGTGGCTTGCACCATCAGACTCATTGCCTCCCCTCGATCACCCCTTAGATGCGATTGCATCAGAGAAGCCAGCGCATGAGCAGGGTTCTGAATGAACCAATCTCGCCCCTGAGAGGCCAAAGAGTGAATGTGTGGCTCCATTTGCTCCAGTTATCGAGCTCCTGGTAAAATAAGTGGGGGGACGCCATCCACCCGCGTGGTACCCTGACTCGAGCCGTTGATAATAGGAGAGATTCTGTGTCAAGGCAGTTTTAGGCCATCCAGTGCGATATTAAAAGAAATAGGATCATGTCTTAGGCCCCCTTTTACAGTGAAATAAATCTGAATGTCACCTCCTCGTTTTTCGTAGTTAAGGCTGTGAGGACTTGCCGAGCAACTTGCTTTGGGACCACCCATATCTTTAACTGCTGGTACGATGAGAGTTCAAACGCTGCGGAGTCCAAGTGACCCGCAAACACAATTTAATTTGAAGTTAAATAACCTAGAACAGGTGCAGATGTGCTTGAGAAAGATGTTCGTGAAGGAAGGCCTGTCTTCCAGATGCTGCATCTGACCTCGTGTAAAGTTGAACCACTGAACAGACCCCACTCAATGATGTCTTCCATTACCCCTGCCAGGTCTGAGAGAACTCCAATACTTCCGCTGGGAGATCAACCTAGGGGCAGAATTCTGCTACGGAGGACCAGGAATGCTTATTAAAAGGACTTCTAAATTGTAAGTACCTTTTTAAGAGAAAATGATTCAAGGGTTTCTAAGAAAAACACCAAATAAAAAAAAGAAGAACTATTTTGCACATAAAACAAAAGTATTGCATAATGCTCGGAGCATTTTAGATCCATCGTAACTGAGATGTTGTTTAGTGGCTCCTGGCTTGCTTACTACTGCCCATTATATTGCATTATCGGATTTCCAAACCTGTTTATTATTGAGACAATGAGGAGCACACTTCCACAGCACGCACTGGGATGTCCTAAAACTAGGCATGGGTTTCTTGCTCTGATGGAATAGGCAATGTTAATATATAGTTACTTAAGGTCCTCTTTTGGGCGATTTCACGCTGATGCCCTTTGTCTTGTAGGTAGCTCTTCTGCTGTCTACCATTACTTTGTTTCCCATAAAAGAATAAGGTAGTGCACCACTTAATTACAAGTTAATAAAAAGTAATTTTGGAAGAGTTTACTGCTTTCATTCGTACATGGACAAATCATATTTCATTGAACCTTATTAAACAGCAATGTATCGACCAGTTTGACACTATCGCGAGGTCTATTTCACTACGTTGATCCCTGCATTTGATTTTACTGTTACCAAAAGAGCACTCTAAATTGTGTACCTTGAATGCCCATCTGCTTATAATGATTTATATCAGTCAGAACTACAACAGAACCTCATCAGGATGTGAACTCAGAATGGGACTACCCAGACTTCTAGAAGCGTCCCATGGTCCATGTTCTTCCTTACATGTACCTGCGTGCCCGCTATGACTTCAGCCACACACATTCTTCTACTAGCCTTGTGAGCTTTGGAAAAGTTTCAATAGGAACAAAACACGTCTCGACTGGACCTTAACTGCATGCGCGCTAGCGGTTTTCCCGCTGCGCGCTGAACATTTAAAAAACCCGCGTTACGTGACAAGGCCAGTATTTCATGCGCGTAGCGCAGGTAACGCCCATGACGAGCTGGCTTTGTCATCAGCACTGAAGGGGTTAAGCACTTTCTGGCCATGATTGCAGGATTCACTATCCTTCTATCTATGGCACGATGAATCGAAAGAACTCACTTGCATAAATGGCTTTACGTACTCTCTGTCTGTCCAATAGACGTAACTTGGAGTGGTCACAGCGCATTGATACAGGCCTAGTGATCTGAGGCTGTCCTTTCTGATAGATACATCTGTCAGTGAGGAATCCACAGGGAGATATTGTATCTACCAGAAAAAGCGTTACCGAAGGTAAGAAACTTGTTCTTTTGAAACATTGCTGCTTAATACAGAAGTGCGTGTAGCTGAGGAGTGCAGTTGGGTCCGTTGGTTTTAGCTGTGACTCCCTACCCAACTGTAAACCCAATGAACTCTCTGGGAACAGGAGTTCTCTTAAGCTTGTAAATACCCTGACTATAAACAATACTTGATTCAATATCAATTTTGATTAAGTTGCGGGAAAACCTATCTGTGCTTGGACATAACACTGTCACTTGTTTGTCATTGGTTAATACTTTATTTCCTTCTGGGTCTGAGATTTCATAACTGGGCATAATGAAGTTTGGGTGAGGTTTCGAATCTGCCAATGGGGAAAAAGTTTGTGATATCTACACTTTCAGTTGCAGCAAAATGTTAAACTTATTTTTCCCCCTAGTGTCAGAGCTTTCCACTCTTAGCAGGTACTTTGCTGTATATTGTTGATGTATTTCTTTTCCGGTCACATATCAAAGCGCCGGGACACTCCTTTGGAGTAGCCGTGCGCTATATAAGACCAACCTAACATCTAACATCTTATTTTGTAATTACTTCCCTCAAGAGGCTTTCCAGCAAGAAAAACTTTTTTCAGGAAAACTATTCTGTAAAATAACACTTGAAAAGTCTTCTGAGGAGGTTTCGATTGTTAGGCAGAAATATGAATCAAAAAAGTGTAATCTGCTGGGCTTTCTACTGAAAAATCAATTTTTGCAAATAATCTCACTTTAAAAAAAAAAAGTGCAACAGCTGTTTAGATTCTGAGTTTCTTACATAACATCACTAGGTGTGTGTGGAGTTAGAGTCACATAACTTCACATAGGCCCTATGCTTAAAGCAAAAGGTGCATTCGCAACAATACATTTGCACCTTGAATTCTGAAATGTCTAAGCCAAACAAAATATTCTAGATGTGTTCCTGACCATTGTAGGAGAGTAGGGTCTGCTTTCCTATGGTCACCCCACTTTTTGCTTTTTGCTTTACTGGTTTTCCACTTAATGTGGCTGTGGGCTTGCTAATCAGACCCACAGCCCAGCTGTTCTCTCTCTAAATTCATACAATGTACTTTAGGTACATACCCAATTGGGAATCGGGTCACCTTATGAGCCCCTGTACAGTGTACCTCAGGTACCCAGGGCATAGGTGCATCCAAGGCCTACCAGGGGCTGCAGCTTGTATTATGCCACCCCTGGCTGGCCATTCACATTGACACAACTGGCTGATCACTCAGCTGGGGCAAGGTCGTGTAATCACCCCTTGCTTAGGTGTAATATCCCTATACCTACCTTTACATATAGACACATATACACCTATAAGTCACTCCTATGGCAGGCCTTAACAATCCTGGAGGCAAAGTGCTTGGCTTTATGTGAGATGAGGTCTAGCATGAGCTGAGCCTGTCTGCAGCTTTCTGAACCATGTCCTTATAGCTGTTCTATGATATAGCCATACCATATACTCTTAAGTACATTATCATCCTCGCGTTTGAAAGCTAACTTTGGTTTGGCTTTATCAAAACATTTCGTGTAAGGTGTCATACGCTTTGGAATACCACCCTCTCGCCAGTTCTGGCGACGGGGTAGGGAGAGAATTTCTTTATTCGGTATTTCATGATAGAAATCCATAAAAGCAGTATTATCCACATTATATCAAAAGGTAAAAGGAAAAACAATGTTTACAATAAAAGTTTGGAGAAGAATGCTTAAAAATAGTTCAGTTCTCTTTGCATTAAGTACATTTCATTGTGTTTTAAGCAGCGACGGGGTAGCATTCCACCCTTCTAGAGGGAGAAGACATGTTGTTCCTACTAAACCCGGTTAAAGTTAACCAGAGCCTCAGCATCACAAAATGGATGCTGCTGCCACAGACACAAGTCTGACCTCCTACTGCTGGGACTCCTTCCAGCGAGGAAGGCTTGGACAATAGGTTTCCTGTCTTGGGAGGTGCTAGGACCACCCCAGACAGGCCATAGTGTATTGGGGCAGGGAGGGCTGAATGAAATGAGACACTGCCTGAGGCACACAAGGTGTCCCATGCATAGCCCGGTTCAAGCCAGTTGCTGGAGCACTCCAGCCCCAGCTTTAGCGCAAAACTGGACAAAGGGAAAGGGGTGTAACCACCCCCTTCCCTGGTCCCAATTATAGGAGGGACCTAGCAGGTAATCCAGACCCTCAGATTTGTATATAGGTAGGAGCTGAGTCAAGAGATTTTAGATTTATCCTGAACTGAAACTTGAAACAAAACTCTGGACCTTCGACGTTCTACTGAAGATGGAAGACTGAAGAATCTCCCTTGTGGTCAAGGAGTGACCACCCTGTGCAAACAGGCACCATCCAGCGATCTGCAGTTTGCTTTATCGATGCTCCCGCCGGAGCCCGATCACAGAGCCTGACAAGAACCAGACTTCCAGACTTCCCTGAGCCCGATCCTCAGCCACAGCAAAGCTGAGATCCGTGGAGGCGACAAGAGACGTGGGGCCGGCCATCTTGAAAAACCTGCACTTTGCTATCTGCGCAGCTCCTGAGGCACCCTCGAAGCTGTGCATTGGGGATTGAGAAGCCCCGAGCACCTTCTACACCAACGCACAGCCCTCTACACTCCACGAGTGCCGCGTGGGGCCTGCTAGTGTTTTTGTGCTTGACGCGTCTGTCCGGTCACTTGCCCGCTGGCTAGTGGCCTTTGTGACGATGAACCTACAAATTTCCACTGCTGGCTTGGTTGCTCCAGACTGGCCCTTGCTTCCCTGAAAAGGAGAAGCCCATCAGACCTTGCTGGTCTGATCAAGAAGCCATCTTCGATTCCTGCATGGGTTGCCTTTGCCAACGCTTGTTGACTCCAATCCGGAAGCCGACACCGCCGACAGCGAGATCCTTTGTGGGACAGTCCGTGCCCAGCTCCTCGTTGTCGTCGACACCTCCTGGTCCACGTGGCTGCACAGACAAGTTTCATGACATCACCGGATTGCTTCACGACATTGCCTGGTTCCTTCCTGGTTCCTTCCTGGTCACTGGCTAGTGACCTAGACTCTGTTCCTTCTGCTTTCAGGTAGTCTTCATCCTCGATCCACCCTTGGATCCACCCGGACACTTTTCTCCTGGTCGCCTGCACCATCTTTCTCCAACGCTCCGTAGGATTCAGCGATGAAACCCGACACACTTTGACACCTATGCACCCACTTCCTGTGTGTGAGGTAACGCGAGTACTCCGGTGCTCCTGTGGGTATTGACTATCCTAGTGTCCCAGTTTTCAGTAGCTTTCTCCTAGTCCATCCGGAAGTGCCCTAAAAGAACTAGTTTCCATTTCTTTCATTCCCATTCTAACTCTATGGTAACTCGCGTGTGTGTAAAGACACTGCAAACGCCTCCCGTGGGCCTCCTGCTTCCTATCCTCTGGTAGTACAGCGTAGCCCCCGCGATTCCCTAGGCCTGTGGTTCCCAAACTGTGCGCCGCGGCGTCCCAGTGGGCCGTAATGAGGTGCCAGGGGCGCCGCGCACACTAGGGTGACCACGGGCCTTTTATCTGTAATTTTGGCCATCACAGGGAGCAGCGCTGCTCCCTGTGAGAGGCCTGACCCCTGCTGCTGGAGGCGCCTTGCACTCCTCCAGGAGCACGAGCAGCCCCTCCCGCCCATTGTCAGTCAGTATGCCGCTGATTGTCACTTACTGAATGACAATGGGGCAGTCTGGGGGTGTGACACCATGTGGCGGCCTCCTCCTGCCTCAGGGTACAGAAGGGCATTCTGTACGATAAAAAGTAAAACGCCCACGCTGCAATGTTAGAAAACACTTCATTCAAAGAAGCCTGTAAAATAAGTTTAAAAGAGCAGGTTTTCGTTCTCTCACTGTCCTGTCATTTTAGAACTGAAGTATTTTCAATATTGTATTCTACAAAGCCATGGTTGCTCCTTTTTTTTTTAAGGAACTAGCAACCATTGACAAAGCCAATAGTCCTGGCTTGTTGGGGTGTAATGATACTTGCTGTATTATATATCTGGATGCAATGACAGAGACAACATAATACCAGTGAGGCAGAACACTATGCTAAGCGCATATTTTTAGCCTAGGTGTTTTAAGCTGCGCTCTTAATTAAGTCAAACACCCCTTTTGAAGAGACCCCCCCCAGTTTTCTTACACCACTTAAAGCCCTGGAAACAACACCATGTTACAGTAACCTCACATCCTGGCACTGTGCATCATGCATGACTTCTACTTTTTCAGTCCGCCTATGTGCAGGGGCATAGGGAACTCTCCCCCACCGCACCCCACCCCTTGCTGTAGTTCGTTCTTGATGGGACTCTTCTGCCTGCAACTCTGCAGACAAAGGCTCAGCTCTTAATGTGGAAAGGTGGGTGAGTAAATAAGTGAAGGAAAAGGTGAATGGCTGGATGGATTACTGAAAGGATGAATGCATGACTGAAAGGGGGAATGGATAGATAATGAAAGAAAGGATGGATGGATGAGTGAATGAGTGGAAGTATGGATGAGAGAAAAGGTAAATAGATGGATGTATGGGTGGAAAGGTAGATGGATGGGTGGAATGGTAGATGGATGGGTAAAAGTGTGAATGGGTGTGTGAAAGGATGGATGGATGAGTGAAAGGGCAGCTGATGGGCGAGTGAATTGGTGGATGGGTGTGTGAAAGGATGGATGGGTGGATGAATGAAAGGGTAGATGATGGGCAAGTGGATGGGTGGAGGGATGAATTGATAAGTGAAATGGTGAATGGATGGATGGGTGAAAGTGTGGATGTAAGGATTGATGAGTTAGTGAAAGGGGGTAGATGGACAAAAGGATGGATAGATGAGTGAAGTGAAAGGGTGGATGGATGAGAGAACGGATGGCTGGATGAGTGAACGGATAGTTGGATGAGTGAAAGAATGGATGAGTAATAGGATCAATGGATGGATTCATGAATGGGTGAGTAAATGGGTGGGTATATGGATGGATAAGTGAAAGGGGGATGGAGAGAGAAAGGGAGGATGAATGACTGAAAGGGTGAATGGGTGGAAGGATAAATGACTGGGTGAATGGATGAGTAAGTGAATGGGTGGATGGATGAGTAAGTGAATGGATGGCAGGGTGGAAGAGTGGATGCATGGATGATTGTACAGATGGATGGGGTGAAAGGGTGGGTAGATGAATAATGGATGGATGAGTGAAAGGGTGGATGGATGAGTGAAATGATGGACGGAAGGATATATGGTGGATAGGTGTGCAAATGGTTGAATATGTTTGGATATAGATGGGCACACAGATGGAAGGACAGACCTTTTTAGTGTAAAAATAAGGCTGGGGATACTGATTACGACAGACCAAACTCAATGTTCCCTTTTCTCAGAGCGGGTCTCAGTACCAAAAGGTACTGAAAGCAGCAGCTGGCATAAATAAGGGTTTGGGACCAGGTACTCTGTTGGGGAAAAAAACGATGGATTGGGATGCAGCGAGTGGATGAGATTAATAATTCAAGCATTCCAACCAATACAATACCTTAATTGCGTCCCAAATACTTTAAGGAAGATAACAGGAGGTACACACCACCCACCGGTAAAAAAAATGGTGGGGAGCCACGGCCAACTGCCGATTAGGTCAGGGGAGCCACAGGTCAAAAAAGTTTGGGAACCACTGCCCTAGGCCCTAGGCCTATCCATTGTCCGTGACGTGGTTCTTATACCACTATTTTAGTATATGGTTTAGCGTGCCCCTAGGGCCCTACTGTATTTTGTGCAACTTATTGTATGATAATTAAGTATCTTGTTATGTGCTTGTGCCTCTGATCTCATAAAGAGCTCAGAGGAGTTGTTTTAGTAATAAATACATATATATTTTATATATACCCTGTGTTGTGTCCTTTCATTTGGTATTCAAGGGGTTACATATGGTAAAACAGCTGGCTTTACATGCCCTCTGAAGTTTTAGCCTAAGACTGCTTTGTCCATGCTACCTCTAGGATAGCTGGTCTATAAGGTTGGCTTTACAACCATCACCATAAGGGTTGTTTGGACTGATACAGGGTGCCCACTAGAATAGTGGACATCACATATCAGGCCAACTTCTCACAACCATGTTTTGTATAGTGCTGGCAGAACGTGGCACTTAATTTGCTTCAGGTTCTCCATATCTCTGTGTTTCCCTAAATCCCTGTATATCCATACTTTCTCATCCTCTTACCCACATTGAGCCTGTCTGATGTGCTGCTGTCATTCATTGACCTCAATCAGTAATTTTGTTTCACCGTGTGTTGAAAGCTAACAGCCTTGTCGTGCTGCATTGAATTTACAAGCAGAAGTAAACAAACATTACAGTTTGTGGATACTGAAATTGAGAATCAGCCTAGTTTTAACCAAGTGTGAATGGCTCTGTGGAATTATGAATGTATCTGTTGTGAGATTGCAACCGTCCATAAATGGAATATTCACTTAACTAGGTTCAGAACAGCTATCACTATTTTTATCTACACCTTGCTCTTTTTTAGATGTTTAAGGCAGCGACATAGCCTAGCACTCACAAATTCTGCATGTACCAGATTGTGGACACTGGTACTGAGGCAGTTACCAGAGTTTTCTGCTCATTCCTTTAAAATGTGTGCCAACAGGGACAAAAAGTACCCTAGTACCCACTTGTCTTGTCTGGTCCTGTGCCCACATAGGAAATGGTGGAATGTATGTACGTGTGCGGGGATATATTTGTGCAGGGCGTACCTAGCTAGAAAGCAACACGGCGCTGAACGTAGCCCGGAGCCTAAATATACAGTTCAGCATTGTTTACCAGAAATTGGAGTGATTGTGGGAATAAGTACCAACCATGTGGAGATGTAGTGTTCACTGACAGGGGGTGTCTCTGGTTAATTTCTGAATTGCAGGATGGTTGCAGCAGTTCGAGTAGGGCTTTAAGCAGGGCAGGTCCCATCAGGTCTCAAACCCAGCAGTATTTAAACACTGATTTTGAAACCAGTCCCTTCAGGGTCCTATTTTAATTTCTTTAATTTTATAGATAAAAACATCGACTGATTTCTCAGCAATTACTGTAAAAGCCCCTGCATTTCACATTTCTTCATCTTGATTTCCAGACGAGTATTTGCCTTTTCCAGATGTGTTCCAGTAGTTTTTCTTTTGTCTTTTTAACATGACACTTGTATATTGCTTATAGTGAAATGAGTCACGACTAGGTGTCTCAGTGACCTCTGAGCGAGGTTGGGTGTTCATGATGGGGCACAATTGAGAGCTCTGGAGTTGAGGCTGAAGGCAGTGTGAGTTTCTCCCAGTTTATCACCAGGTTATGAAGGTGTTCATCGGTCTAAACGCTTATTATCCAATCCTTTGCAAATCCTGGTGTCTCTGTAGGGTCCACTAAGCAATGGTTAGATATGTGACAAGTGTAATTACCATTTTATATGAAACTGTGTGAAGGAGGTACTCATATGTCAACACACTTGCAGCACCAAAGGAAAAAGAACATGCCTTGTTTTCAAGTGAAGGGATACAAAGAAACAGAACTGTTGCTCCAGTATGTGGGATGTTTTCTACATGTTTACAGCAAGTGCGTGTTTGACTTCACATTGTGCAATGTCTATAATTGACAGAGTGTGTCAATACATGTGAGTGCATGTGCAGTTGTACTAAGCACATGATGCACATGGTTCGCTGGTCTTTACCGTGATGCATGCTCGCAGGTGAGCTGTATCTCCTTCAGGCTTGAGGCGATGGTCGGACTGGCTTAGTTAGGCCTTTGATGAGCTTTGCTGGATGTCTTTCAGAGGGCTCAGAGTGGGGCCCGCGCCCTTGGTATTTTCTAGTCGTCATGTATGAGAAAACGTCTACTTTACCAGCCTTGCTGGGATGAAAATCTTACTTTAAAACACGATAGCAGTCTGAAATGTTTTCACAAACGTTGCTCCGCTGCCTGAAGGCTGACGTCAGCAACCAGCTGCCTGGATGCGGAGGCCATTTTAATGCTGTAACCAGCTTTGGTTTGCCTTGAGCTGCGTATCCCTTTCGGTGATAGTGACAAGCAGGCTATAAACCGTGTAATGGTTTGACCAAGGGGGCTGCGGGATAGCCGTTACTTTAATTACGGGCTGGCATCAGAAGTTATAGGATTATTACTGCATGCCTGGGGCTCGACCAGTGGAGGGGAAAGCGTCTGCAGGAATTGGACATTAGGTCGCTTGAGTGCGGTTCCGGCCTTGTTTGTTTCACACTCGAAATATTACATTAGTGAGACTCGAAAGGACGCTGGCGGATGGACCGCGCATGCGCAGACACCCCTGCAGTTCGTGTTCCTATTATCTCGCGCCTCAGCCCAGGCATACGTATCTATTACGATCGTTGCGTAACGTGAGAGTAGGATCTGGCTTCAAAAGGTCAAAGGTCGTGCCAGTCTTGGGCACTCCGTAAATCATCTTGGGAATAGGCAGCATGCATTTTACTACCTATGCAAAAACCTCACTAAGTGCATTTTCTTCATTCTTTTGGACGCTATCGGGAATAACGACATCCATATAGGCAACATGAAGATGGTTTGGCATCCTTGCTGGGACACAGACGCTACTGTGGGCAAAAACGGCCACCACTGGTACATTTTCAACATAAGGAGTCCATCATGGTTCAGCCGTCTTGTATTCCTTATTTTAAACTTGTATTGATGTTGTAAGTTTCTTGTTTCTCGTTACAGACCTATAGTTCAGTTACTGGAGTGGATACCTGACATCATACATACACTGCAGCTCCGGGTAGTGCATAAAACGAGTGCCTTGATTATACTGCGCTAGCAGGGAGGGTGACACTATTCCTGAGGAATGCCACTGACACCTCCTTGGAGGATTGAATGGGCAGAAAAATGTAGACCTCAGTTTGTAGATTTTTCCCCCAAGTTTCTTTCATCCTGCCACTAGGGGATTCAATAAATTGTATACATTCCACCCTTATAGATCGTTTTAACACGCACACATGATAGACAGCATATGACACAAACAGCTGAGTGTTTACAGTTTATGCAAGTGGTTGCACTGGGCACATTTTAAGGAATGTAGAAACCATTAAAACTCATTAAGCCATTATTGGGGTCAACTGAACACTGCCCAACCCCCAATATGCAAAATGTATTGAATTGATGGTCATGAGATGCAGTCTATATATTTCCATCATATATGGAACTACTGCAGGTGCGTCAGCAGGAACACAATTGGTCATGATGATAAATGCTTTTAGTTAGGTGTCCATTTCTGTAGTTTTAACTCAAGAAGGTCCAGTTGTACACATCTGGTGTATAATATACACACAGGATTCCAATGCAGCATTATCTACATGTGTGTCTAACTGCCATAAACACATGATGCAAAGATTGCACTTTTTACAGACTATGTACCAATCTGTATAACACATGATACAAAGTGTCCTGTTTCAGATGAGCATCTAGCAATAAAGACATGACACAAAGATTGCATTTTTTACAGCAGATGTGTGACTGGCTTTACTAGGGACATGATACAAAGGACCGCGTTTAGTGTGTGAATGTGTGTGACTCCACCAGGCACATACAGTGCCAGACTGGTTTAAAAGCCAATCTGGCAGAAGGGAGTAATGTGTATCTAGTTGCACTATGTACATGATAAACATCTTGCATTGGTTGGAGACTGTCTACATGTGTTTTTAGCACATGATACACGCAGTGCAGTATTTACAGATAATGTTCAGGTGTCTGGCTGCATTATGCATATGATGCTCTTCAAATTGCAGTGTATATTTTGTGTGTGCCTAAACTAGGCACATGATACAAATAGTGCAGTTTTTACAGTACATCTGTCTGGTTGCCCTACAAAGGCAACACCTAGTGCAATGTTTGCTGCTTGTCTGTCTGCAATTAACATATGAAACACATAGTGCGCTATTTACAGATGTATTTTTGTGTCTGCACTAAACACGATACAAACAGTGCAGTGTTTATGTGTATGTGTGCTGCTCTAAGCGTGACACACATAACTCAGTGTGTGTATCCTGTCTTACCGCACTAAGAACACCCTACGAATGATGCAGTGTTTACAGTTGTGTCTGGCTGCACTGAACACATGATGCAAACAGTGCAGTGTTTGCTATTTGTATATGTCTGGTGCGGTAAGCATGACACATATACAGCCAGATTCATCATTGTCCCGTTTTGCGAGTCCTTAATAGCGATTATTAAGGAATCGCTATTAAGGACTTGCAAAACGGGATTCATATAGGAATCGCAAAATAAATGGCGAGTCCTACAGCTTCCTTATTTGCGATTAGCAAAATTGCTAATCGCAAATAAGGATGCGATTTCAAGGGTGCCAGGGGTGTCCAAAGGACATCCTGTAGCTCCCCTGAAATGAATATGTAGACTGATGTTGCGCACACACATGTCCAAAGGACATGTGTGTGTGTGACGTACAACTTAGAAAAATGCACTAAAGTGCATTTTTCTCAGTTTTCGCTATTTACCACGAAGTCAGACTTCGCGGTAAATAGCGGCAAAAAATAGCGAATTCGCAATTTTTCAAAGGTTCATGATTAGCATTTAAGGAATCTCAAATTTAGATTCCTTAAATGCGTTCGCAATTTGAAAAATCGCAATTATTTGCGATATTTTAAATTGCGACTTCATGACCCATTGATGAATTCCAAATGCCATTTTTGCGGGCGCAAACGGCCGAATTTAGCGATTCGCACCGTTTGCGCTCGCAAAAATGCTTGATGAATCTAGCTGATAGTCCCGTGTGCAACCTAGGTCTGACCGCACTAAGAACACCCTATGAATATTGAGTTGTTTACAGATGTGTCCTGCTGCACTGAGCACATGATGGAAACAGTGCAGTATTTACTATGTGTGTATGTCTAGTGCTCTAAATGTGATGTACCAGTGTGCAGCCTAAGTCTTAACCATTAAGAACACTCTATGAATGATGCGTTGTTTACAGTTGTGTCCGGCTGCACTGAGCACATGATACAAGTTGCACAGTAATCAGTTTCCACGTGGCTACACTAAGCACTCAATGCTTATTAGAACACAGAGACCTGCTGTCTTTGTCTCCTTTGCACACGTAAATACAGTGAAAGGTGGAGATGTCACGTGAAATGTTCACAGCGTCCTGAAGAGTAAGAAGGGGCGCGTGTCTTGCGAAAGTGACACGGGGAAGTAGTGAGATGTGAGAAAGGAAAGGTGAAGAGGCGGGGAGGAGCATTCCGTGCGTGTGTTTGCTTAGGAATGCCGAGACGGGCGGAGCTTGGCAGTACGCAGGGCAGTTTGCATGAGCCGGGGAGCCGAACATGCCATCAGGTTCTACTCCTAGCGCCATTAGACAATGCCAGACAAGACAGAGGCAGATGGAACGGGGGCATTTTTTCGGCGTTTTGGTTGTTGCCTCAACAACACCGTGTGACTTGCGTCGCACAGGATGAGTCCCACGTGTCAGCCACCGTTAGACGGCGGGTTTTGTGCGTGCTGCAGGGATCGGTGTCCTTCATCCCCGAGGTCGGGCCAGCCTACAATGGCAGTTCATCACAACCTTTACCAAAAGGAGTAAGCCGGTGACGTGTGAGGAAGATCTTTGGTGCACCCCGTTAGATTCTGCGTCCGAGCTAGGTATTCACTGGGACCAGTGCAAACGATATACTGTCTCTGGTACTTTATACAAGCTTTCGTGCCCCCGGAATGCCCAGCTTCGATGTAGTGCATCGCTGAACGGCCAACATCCATCACACAAATGTATGTGTTTTTACTGTCCATTCTGCGTTAAACCATGTGCCCCACCCGTCCGAGTGTTGGTCGAGTGCGGTGCTATGTTAACGAAGCTTTTTATTCAACAAAACAGCCGGGAAATTCTGTACATACAATTCTACGGCCTGTTTAACAGAGACTGAAAAAAACAGCGTTTACTACTAAAAAATAATCCGACACGTGCAATAGAAGTGTGTAACAGTTTAAATCCTGCTCGGTGAATACTTTTATAAACACATCATACAAATGTTGTACTTTTTGTGGTTTGTTAGTAATATAAAAGGAAAGGAGCTTGATGAAATTGCCTGCTTTCACATGTAAATTGTCTATACCATTACACTTGCAGTGTAAACAAACAAAATAATGAAATGCAACTTCTCCCTCGTTTTCTGGTGTACAATTTCAGTTTTAAACACATAATGCTTACGCTATTAGTATGACACAAGCAGGACAAATTGTGCGAATTGAAAGGAACTTTTTTGCAAGGGTTTTATTGGCGTTGCCATTGTGTGCCGATAAGTGCACACCAGATACAAACCTCTGCATGCAGCGCTGGACTCCTAAACGAATGCAAATAAGCAAATGTCAATAGCCGTGGCCCGCCACACCACTAACGCGCGCTTTATTCTTTATTCAGTCATCATTCATTCAAGATGCGCCCTCGCAGATACTGTGCGTCGAAGAATAAAATTACTTCTTCAAAGCACGTTTCAGAACAACAAACAGTGACTGCGGTGCGCTGGGCTGGAAACTACGCACAGCCCCAGAAACAGCGCAGCTATCAGTCTATCCTAGTGTCGAGCGAGGTAGCGAGCGACCTTTTCCTTCAAGGGGCAAGGACGAGGATTTGCAGCCCGCCCACGAAAACAGAAAGACCTACATCATGGCAACATTTTAGAAGATGGAAGTGGTAGATATAAAGAAAAGCCAGACCTCAAAAAACAGAAAGACCTACATGGCAATATTTTAGAAGACATAAGATATAGGTATATAAAAAGCCAGAGAATGCAGTTCCCCCACTGATTTCTATTGAAGCGAAGTCTATTTCAGGCGGGAGACAGCCAACATAAAACCCCATATCCCTGCGAGAATCGGGAGTCTCCCGCCAGACTCGGGTGCATTGGCATGTATTAGACATGCCAATAGACCCGATTCAGGCGGGAGACTACCGATTTTTCAAGCCAGAAATTGCTTTATTTGAGCTGTCTCCCGCCTGTCCTAAAATGTTGGCATGTATGAAAGCCCAAAGGTTTCCTTTTTCAGTGTAACTTTACGAATATGTAGCCTATGACGTGGCTCCATAGAAAAAGCCGTTTTTTGGGGAAACATGCATGGCCGTGGGATTGCGTACAGTTTTGAAGATAAAGTAATGAAACAGGCCAGTATCTCAGGGGCCGGCAGAGTAGCGAGCAGCGTTATTTCTCCGAAGCAGCAAGTCTCGTATGGCCGGCAGACAGAT
This sequence comes from Lissotriton vulgaris, assembly GCF_964263255.1. Classification (NCBI taxonomy): domain Eukaryota; kingdom Metazoa; phylum Chordata; class Amphibia; order Caudata; family Salamandridae; genus Lissotriton; species Lissotriton vulgaris. The sequence goes on from NC_141685.1 coordinate 1,336,155,166, forward strand.
ATATACTGCTCCCACAGGAGGCCTTGCGTCGACCACGTGGCCGGCTGCGCAGTGGCGTATACTACGAGAAGATTTCTTATTACACGCTGAAGCAACACAATAAGCTGCAGAAGTGGTCGTGGAATAAATAACCCGAGCAGAAGAGGTTAAATCCGCGCATTTCGATGAAATCTCGGTTCCACATGCTGCTGTGGGCATGCTAAAATAGACCCCCCACGCCCGGGGTGCGTGCAGCTGACGCACACGGGCGTCCCGCGTCAGCACGTTTGCACTGGTCAGCGGGCGGCGCGCGGAGCCTGAGAGGGCGGATTGTTCGAGGCCCTGAATAGTGCACGTTTTTGCTGCAGGGAGGGCTTCCAGCCTCCCGCCATTGAAGGCCCATGAATGGGACAATTCTCTGCGAACAATGGGCGACTTCGGCTCCATCCGTCTGGAACCTGGTCATGAATCAAGCCCCCGAGGGATCCCTTGAGAAGGAATTGCATTTCCAGCAGGATGGGCACTTTGTGGGGTTGGGAGGAGGGATTCGGAAGGGTGGGGGTGCTGGCACCCATCCCAGCACACTGCATCCCATGTACCTCTCACTCCCTGGGCGAAGGGGCGCGGCGAGCCTGGCCACCAGATTTATGGAGCCAGCAGAGCATGGTGGTCTGGGTAGGTAATACAAGTTATGCCTCCATTTTGCGCTTACGGCTGATGATTCCAGTGATACAGTAGTGCTTTGTGGGGACAACGCAGCACCTATAAATTAAAAGAAAGAAAAAAATGTTCACATTCTATAAACCGCAATGGTTGAAGACACTCACATTGTTTGTCATTGACACAAGCCGCCATTGTCTTCCGCTACCGTACAGCAAAAGGGGGTGTGGGAGAATGCGTGACACGCCACCATTAATATGTCGATTTTAAATGAGGGGGAGGAATAACCAGGGACCCATCTGCCGATGTCATAAAGGACCCTGCAAGGTCACTTGGCTTCCATATTTGTTTTATATTTTCTTTTTTCATTTTCACTGATCTGATTTGTGTGACGGAACAAGGGGCCAAAGAGGGTCTGGTATGAGGTGGTAGGGTGGGGAAGCGTCTTCCCACACCACCCCCTCAGACAGACATGAGTTAAAGGCTAAAGAAGGGCACTGGCCAGAAAACATGACCAGGTAGGTTCATAGCTTGGAGATAGGGCATAGATTAACAGTAATTACCCTATTCTAACCCATGTCAATGGAGACACCCATAGCACTGAGTTTAGTCAATTTCTCAAAACTCTATAGATTTTCAATAACTAGGCCCCACCCACTGAATGAGTCCCTGTTGTTGCCAGGTCTTGTGAACAATGACCATATGTTTAGTTTTTGATTATCTCTAAATGATTTGATATAGCAAGTATTGGTTAAACGTAATCTAATAATCATAGCATGTCTCTTAAATTCCAGGACACATCTCCTGAGCAAGTCTCGGATAAACTCCAAAACAAGTCTTGAACAACCTTCAAACTCCATATCCTAGACAGTGTTGGATACCTGAAAATAAGCTATCCGAGGAAGTCTTGTATATACTCCCAGTGAACGATCCTACCAGCCCTAGGGTTTACTAAATGTAGCCTTTCCTGGCACATCATGTTCAATGACAAATCACCAGCTGTTAAAACTGTAGGATAATCTTCCAGACAACCAACTGAAGCAAGTCTTCTGCAAACTGAAAATAAATTATCCTAACAAGTCTTTAGGTGCTTCATTATTGAAGTAGGAGTAGTGGCGCTTTGTCTCGTGGGTGTAAAGGGCACAATACACCCCAATCAGCGACGGCTCGTGGAGGGAGTTACGGTGGGGCAGGAGGGTGGGGAGGGGGAGGGGCAGGGTGGAGGTTGCTAAAAACCGGCATATGGATAATTGCAGGTAAGTAAACAATTTAATTAATAAAACGAATTTCGTAGCTCGCACTGCATTGCATTTTGCGATGCAAGGCGCACTACGAAATTCGTTTTATTAATTAAATTGTTTACTTACCTGCAATTATCCATATGCCGGTTTTTAGCAACCTCCACCCTGCCCCTCCCCCTCCCCACCCTCCTGCCCCACCGTAACTCCCTCCACGAGCCGTCGCTGACCCCAATATATATCTTTTACTATATACCAGGTGTAATAGCACTGTTTTATTTGGTTGCTTTAAGGCCCGATCACTCGTTCTACATCACTTTAGGTCTTAGATGTACTCAAAACAGGACTTTTGGATAAACTCCTGTTTATCTATGATAACAAATTGTATACATTCCAAAAGTTCCACAGTGGCAATCACTAAATTACTAAGTTACCTTTAATACCAAGGTTTCCAAGTCACCCATTATAGCAATTCTTGCACAGAATTCAAGACATCTTTAGTTGTACATCTACGATAAATAAACTCCAGGCTATCTATTGTAGCAAGGTTAAACCAAACGTGTTGCAAGTGTTGAATATCTAAGAAGGAAGACGAATTCACGGTCCAGCACACCCAGCACACATCCTCCTGTAATCATATCACACAAATCCAGTGTGCAGTTCAGACAATCATGGGATGCTAGACCCACTTTGAAGGTTCATAAGCTTTTCAATGGTCACAGAGCATCCTTTTCTGTATTGCACAAGCCTTCAGTCACCAAGGTGGCATGCTTCATCATCAGGCTGGGCTCCTCGTTGGGTTGGCGCTACAATGCCCAACAGGACCCACAGAGGGGGCTCTTTGATGGAGATCTTTTCTTCTGTCAGAAATGAAGCAAGAAACTTTACGAAAAACACAGTGCGGTCAACATGTTTCTTATCCAGGTGTCCTATTAGGGACACCATTATCTCATAATGGAGAGCCTTCTTCTCAATTCCTCAGTCCATACTCATTTTATATGGCAAATGTTGAATAAACGGTAAATGACTTATTGTAGCAAGTGGGCGATGAACTCCGGGTTACTTTTTATAGCATCTTATGATTACACTACAAGTAGCCTATTGTAGCAAATGAATTTCAATCAGTGTATTGAGGCTGTCATTGGGGTGATTACTAACACTATCTGGCAGAAAATTTATTACTGGCAGAGAAGTTGTTCAATGAAAACATGATTTGGGACATTCTTGCCTGGTGGAACCAAGGCTGGTGCACAATACTCATCTGGTGGCAACGCAATTGTCTTTCACAAATAGAAAATCAATAAATATTTGATGGCGCATGAGTACTAGTACCTTAACTATCCAGTAGAGCTTTATTATTGAAACAAAGCTACCTGATACGAGTGACACAGCTTACTGTAACTTGAAACCCCGCCATGTACTGCTTATGACCTCACATATTACATCATTCATGACATGCTCTATGGCATCATTTATGACATTACTGATTACATCATCTAAACTTCTTTTGCATACATTGCTTTATAAAAGGGTATGGCATTGTTGCTATGAAAGTAAATGCAAAATAGCTCAGAATAATTAGAATCGTCATTATTGAAATCACAGATACAACTCCCTTAGGTGTAGAAAGCCTGCGTTGTGTACAGAATTGACCCTATCCCATCCATACACTTCACGGGTTACCTCATTCACATTAACAATCATCAACAGATATATGGGGAGCCCTCATTGAACACAGTGTTCAATATGTATACAACTGTTCATAGAGAGCTAAGTTCCTCCTGAACCTCAACTTCTGTTCCAAAATGAATGCCCTACAATGGTCAGATTTTATCTGTCTCAAACCCCTCTCAGTCACCGAACTTGAATTGAAAAATGAAGTTGATAAGAGTGGAAAAGTGATTACTGAAACAGTGTTTACTGTATGGGGAGAATTTATTCTGTACCACACTGTTTGCAGACAGTGAAATTCTCATATGAGGAATACACCACAGAGTATTAAAAAGTTCTACCAAGAACAGTGTACACACTATGCAACACTTGTCAAAAAAAGAGATTATTTGCTTAAAATAACCAAGGTCTGAAGGTGGTAAAGATTATACTACCTGTAGCTCTCATATTGTGGTGAAACCTTTACAGATAGTCCATCTTCTGAATCAAAAGAAGCACATAGGCTAGTACCTGGTTTATGTTATGTAGAAATTGTCATGCTGAGGCGATTCTGGCTAATAACTCAAGCAATATTTAGGGCCTGATTATGAGTTTGGCGGTCTGATGGACCGCCAAATCCATGGTGGTGGTGTGGCAACTGCCCCACCGACGGTCCGACGGCAGTGTTATGACTTTGGCGATCGGGCTGCCATAGGACCACTGCTATAGCCAGGGGTCTTGCAGTGGTCTGAGGCCACAATATGCTGGCAGTACTGCTACTGCACCGCCCAGCATAATATTAGTTTCCTCACTGCCATCTTTTTCATGGCAGTGAGGAAACTAAGGAGCCGTATAGGACCCCTTGGTGCCGCAATACATGCGGGGGGCACATTGTGTGCCCCACTTTCTTTCTGCACCCCCAGTTCCTGCATGGCATGGACTTTACAGTCCATGCCATACTGGAACGCACTATTCGGTCCCACTGTGCTGCTTTTCCAAGGCTCTGCTGTGAGCCTTTGAAAGGCAGCACTGCGGGCCAGTCGTCGCAGGACCGCCCGCCCCGATTACAACTAGTAATCCGACCTGCGAGCGGTTCTTCTGTGGAGTTTGGCAGTGTGGAAGCGGCGCAGCGGCATGCTGCCCCATGCTCCTGCACCGCCAAACTCATAACCAGGCACTTAGTATCTACTACGTAAAATCTTTTCCCTGTTGGAATTTTTTTCGCAGAACCAAAAAAACTTGTGTGGAATATTCTGGACACAAGTAATGAACTGTCATCTGCACCCAGATTTACTCTTCAGTACAAAGAGTTATAAGGTGTTCAATACCTCTACAAACCTATAATGCAGTAGATGCACATGCGTTTTGTAAACAGATCTTTTTATCACATCTAACTATATTGTTACTTTAACCTTCGTTTTTTTCAGTGAAAAAAAAGAATATATTTATATATATATATATTCTATATATATATATATATATCTATATTCAAGCTTCTACCCGAGGCGAAACGCGTCCTGGCGGGCGCGCTGGCATTTATGAAATAAAATAAAATCACTGCACCAGCTATTAAAGGGTCTGCTCTTCGTCATTTGAGGATTTTACAGTGGGTGCTGTGTGACGATTTCCAGGATATATATATATAAATATATTACCCAGTGGCATGGGCCACTAGTTAGTTAAGGTTAGGAACATGTTTTCATAGGAAAAGCTTTATTGGCTTGTTAGGGCTCGGGCCTACGTCACACTGCGTAGCAGTGTGGGCGGAGCCCAAGAGTCCTTAAGTTAGCGTCTCCGAAAAGCTACCTAACAAATTCCTGGCTGCTCGTGATTTTTCGTCCTTTTTTTTTGCCAGCTGCATTTCGATTGGCCTTCTCGTGCGTGTGTTTTCGCAAGAGAGCACGCAATAGGCCATAGGCGGTAGAGTAGCTCCGCCTATTGCATATTCCGTGCGGACATGCGCAGCAGAAGGGCATATTTCTTCAATTATCGCGGTTGTCAGGGCCCGCGGTAATTGAAGACAGATGCTGGGCGCGCGTGCACCAGTCTCGAGTTTTTAGGCTCGGGCCTACAGGCTCGCACCACTGCTCGCTTCAGAAGGGCTGGTTTCTGCTTCCTTTCATGTGCGACGGCCGCTGTATCGTCTATGTTCTGCTTGTTACCCTAGCATACAGTTGAACGAAGAATATCTGATGGCTAATGAGTGGTATTGTGACATAAAGGACATAGAAGTCTGAGTAGAATTATCTTTTTGGAAAGTGCTACGAGAGGAAGAGAAGGGTAATGTGTATCATATTGAGAGAAATTTTCAGCGGGCAGTCATTGACTTGTCTGTAATAGCGATCGCTTTCAGTGCAGCACCAGCACAGGGATCTGTCATGCGGTTTCGAGAACAATCTCTCTCGTCTTCTGCTAGACAACACAAGTCCATGTATTTTAGCACAATATTATGTTCATTACTTGAATTACATCACATCAGTTCCACTTGCTTTACTCGTTACCCTAGCCGTAGTTGTTTCATAGAACCGGCTCGTTTGGACTTTACGCAGACTCGGATATGTAAAAGTGTAAGGCGCGCGGCCAATAATTCTTCACTACCTCCCTCTCTGCCTCTGAGGCTTTCGGATCGGAGTTTCATGGCCTGTCAAGGCACAAGAGCTCAGCTGGCAGCCCTGCAGGCTCCCGAAAGGAAGTCGGTTACTTCACAAGTGACAGTGCACGCTTCTGGCGCTGAAGAGACAGGGCTCGGCCTTCGAGTGTTTCACAAGAGACTGCGGCGCTGGCTGGAGAGATGTGAGCGCACATGGTGACGAGGCGGAGGCTGTAGGTGTTTAAAAGGAGGTGGCAGTGTCTTTTGCACGTCAGGCGGAGACGGCAGGGGTTAGACCAGAGAGGAGCAGGAGAAAGTCACCCCATGAACTGCAAGAACAAGGGACCGATACCTCCCACAGGCGAGAGACTGCTGGAGAACGATCGAATCGGAGACACTGCAGGGAGGCCGCTGGGCACAAGAGACCGGGGTATTGCGAACAGCAAAAGAGACGACGACTGTCAAAAACTGGAAGATAGCTGAACAGGAGTAACTTCAAAGCGGCAGACAGCAGGGGAGGTGTCTCTTACCACACATAACAGAAGCAAAAGACCACAATACGACCTCTCTACAGGAGAGTGCAGTTCTGCATGTGCGAGAGGAAGTGCTCTTTTCACAAGAGGGAGAGAGCGCTTCACAACTCATTCACGCGAGAGCGCAGAACTGAAAACATCATAGTAACTCTCTTTTTTTCACAATCAGCAGAGACTGCTAGAGCACCGTGGCACACATTCATTCACAAGACGCTGCAGAGCTTCAGACACCATCGCAGAGACTGCCAGGACACCATTTACCCCATTCTCCAGAGGCTGCAGAGCTTCAGACACCATGGTCTTTTGCACAATCAAAAGAGACTGCCATTGCACAAGTTAACCCATTCTCTAGAGACTGCAGAGCTTTAGACGGCATAGGAAGTGTATTTTACACAATCAGAAGAGACTGCTAGGGCACCATTTACTCCATTCTCCAGAGACTGCAGAGTTTCAGACACCATGGTCTTATGCACAATCACAAGAGACTGCTATTGCACAAGTTAACCCTTTCTCCAGAGACTGCAGAGCTTCAGATAGTATAGGAAGTGTATTTTACACAATCAGAAAAGACTTCTATAGCACCATGTAACCCCTTCTTAAGAGACTGACAAGTTCAGACACCACCGGGACTGTGTTTAACACAATCCGCAGAGACTGCCAGGGCACCATTTTACACACTCATCCACAAGACCCAGCAGAGCTTCACTGACCAAAGCAAGTGTCCTTTCCCACAAGAAGCACAGACTGCTGGGAAACTCACGCATTCACAAGACACGCTGGAGCTTCGAACACCAAAATATCCAGCCCTTTATCTGCGTCATAAAGGACTTGGGCAGCACCTCTCAAGTGAGATGCAAGAAGTCCAAAAGTTTTTTGTGTTGTTTGTGCTCCAATTCAGTGGGATCATGGCTGCCTCCTATTTCGGATTGAGGTGTCCCCTCGTAGCGCCAAGACTCATTCACATACACTTAGTCACCTTCTTTATTGACGCAGAGAACAAAAACCCGGATTGGGAGGCCACCTAAGAGGATTTCCAGAGGTTAATATTCGTTTTGCCGTTCCACCAGCTTTTTTGATTTTCTTATATGTGAAACTGTGGCTAGAGAGTCACAATATAAGACATAAAGCTCGCTTCAGGAGTGTGCAGCCCAAGATGGCTGTCTGACCGCAGCTGACTTCTGCGGCTCTCAAAAGCGCCAGATGAAGTATTTTTGTACGGATGAAACTGTATACAGCTGTGTTTGCTGGCGACAGCAATCTTATAAAGCGAATAGCAGCTGTGTATTTTATGTTTTGTCGACAGATGTCACTCTGAGCCAGGTACACTAAGCTCGGATCTTGCTTCCTATAGAATTCCAGGTTCTAGTAGAAGAACCAGCTTCGAGTCTCAGCATCGGCTCAACATCCTGTGATTCTGGACACATCGCATAACCTACCCATGCCCAAAAAACAATAAAAATAAATGTGTTTTTTTGCAGTTTAACTGGTGTTCATGCAAAGCGATCCAATACCTTTGGCTCGAATTTGCGCTATGTAAAAATGCACACACAAAAAACACAATACAGAGCCAATGTTAAGAAGAATTTGGCTCAGTGCTGGGTCTTGTAGGTTTTAAGTGGTGAGCGAGAAGTTAAAACCACGACTATGTGAGATGCCTTTATCCGCAGAGCTGCGGGAAGATCACTTCCACTGGCCAGTGTTGCTTTAAAAAATATTTTATCTCTACGATTTTGCCATCTTAACACCCAATCGGTGGAGGTGGAAGATTAAAAGATAACCTCGCTGTTGAAATCAAGCCCCTTTTAAAGCACTGCACACCCAACCTCCAGAACCCTCTCATACTCCTAGAGGTGATTTAGTTTCAAGTGTGCACTGGGCAAAAAAAACGACAAAAAACGGTACCCTCGTGAGTCCTAGGGAGGGTTTCAGAAGTTAACGCCATGCTCAGGTCCTGCAGTCCTTCGAATGTCGCGCCTCAGTGAGGTCGCAGGCACAGGATTAACTCGAAAGAAGACTGACAGGCCTTTGATTTGGGTTGATGTGGGCACTGTCGAGCTATTGTGACAGGATGAACGGCGGAGGCAGTGGAATTATCCAACCCGGGAGTCACATGGCGTGGCTTAGAGGCAGCAAGGACTGTGCACTAAAGGCCCCCTCGAAATGGCTTTACAAAGAGGAAGATGGTTCAGGGACCAAGACACCACAGAGGGTAATAGTGTGCACCAAATATGACACACACTGCTCCTCAGTCTTCCTATCACAGAGGTGGTCCGGCAGGACCTTTTCAGTCCAATACCATCTCTTGGTTAATGGTGTAAAGTGCACTTAGAGGCATGCACTAAATCTTGAAGCAGTGCCTCAGTGCTTAAATAATATTTCTCATTTCCTAGGTGTGCTTTCAACCCAAGGATTTAGCGAATAACCGCAAAAAGTATGTGGGCAGCACAGCTTGTACACCTCTCCCCGCTACCATATTGTTGTATTGTCTGCTTTATGTTTTTTATTTTTCCTCATCTTTACTCACCCATTTGTTGGTAGTAAGATGTAAGATCTAATGCTATGTTGAGGCATGCTTAAGCAAATAGTAAAGTGCTGCGGGCAGATTTCTCCAATACCAAAATCATACACCACTGTTAATTGAAATAGATACTGCGTCCAACACAATAGCCAAAAAATATTCAAGGGTGGTCACATATATTGAATATCACCAAGCCACCATGTTTCCAGTACTCACCTTCTCTGGGACACTTGTTACATGTTAGTACATTTGGTTCAATGGAGACAAAGTAAGACTACAACACCCAGAATGCAACAGGTTGTCTAATAACTATGCAGCAACCCTGTCTCAATAGCTCTACAGTCAGCGGCGGCTTGTCCGCTGAGGTGGAGCTGCATCGCCCCACTGCTTTTCAGCGGTGCAAAAAAGGAAAAATAAAATGATAACACAATGTTATTATCATTTAATTTTTCAGTGCGAGCCAGGTTAGGGCGGGGCTGGGCCGTCAGGGCAGGGGGAGGCAGAAATAAGGGCAATTAAGAGCACATGATGGTTTTGACAGCCGTCTTGCCTGGCCAAACAGTCATGCTCACTTAGCATGTTCTCCACCTGGCTGTATTGTACAGCCTGGGTGGAGAACATGCACAGGCTCCCACTCCGCCTGAGCGCCGAACAAGGCCGCTCAGACCAATCACAACGCTGCTGTCATGCTGGTGACTGCAGCGTCGTGATTGGCTTAGGAGAGCCTGTGCTTTTCCTTCTTCCGGGAGTCAGAAAGAGAATTAGAGGAAAGATTACGGAGGAGAGATGGCGGCCGTGCAGAGGTACGTCTTTTATTCCCCCCGCCACCTGTGTTCTGTATCAGCTGCCAATGCCTACAGTGTCCCCTTCACCCGCAGATCAAAGACATGTGTGTCTTGTTTCTAGGTAAGCCTGGGTCCCATCACAAAAGCTCCTATCTTTCAATCAAAACAGAAACCATAATTGAGAACCAGGTTATATCTCCCTTTGGGCACATCATACCTCTGACAGTGGACCTCAGCATAGGTTCTTAAGGCAGCAAGAGCAATCAAAGCATCAAAACTCCTGCACCACCGATCGGGTTAGAAGCGCCATGATGTCTGGGGTTACGGTGAGATTGCGGCAATTCTTGTTGCTTCTAAAGAAAGATCATCCCTTTTTTAGAAGCAATAGGAATGGCCGCAGTCAAACCTCAGCCCCAGACATCTTGGAGCTGTTAACCTGGTTTAGTTAATCGAGGTTCGATTTGAAGAGATCTCAAATGGGCAAGTCAAATTCTTCATTGAAGGACCAATAGGGGACACAAAAGATGTGGTAAACTTATCCAACATATCCAACCTCCCATACCCTAGAGTGATCATGGAGGGTGACACCGGCTCACATCAGCTGCAACCCCACCGGGCAATCTTCTGGACAGCCAGCAACAGGAAGTCAAGCCGCCATATTGGCCAACATGAGAGAGGCTCTCCTATCATGAGTGAACAGAAGAGACCATCAGGCGTTCATCCTGCTAGACTTGGCCGATTATAAGACATGTACCATTTGACATGCCTGGGAAACTGTGCCTGCATGTCTGGTTTGGCCCTACGGTTGATCTAATCCTTCTGCCAGAATGGAAACAGCAGAGAGCATTCAAAAACAACACCATTGACCAAAGCTGTAGTTCCCTCAAGGGTCTGATATGTTGTCACAACTTTTTAATCTTTCTATGCAGCCATTTGCAGAGGTAATGCAACATGCAATTTCAACATCCCAGATCCTCCATTATCTACAGAAGAAGTGAGAAAATCAGAACCAAATGACATTCTACCTAGAACACACATTGCAGGATAAAGGCCAGCACTTATCTTTCAATGGCACTGACACGCATACCCTTGTGAATGGTGGACCCAGAAATGGGCACAACCCCTGATCCCACCCAGAAATACTAAAGTGTTAGACGGGGACCCGGAGGGTCGGCCGAGGACAGGGGGAGAGGCCTCCAGTGAGGGCCGTCTCCAGCGATCGTACAGACGAGTAACTCCCCCCCCCACAGATGGACACCACACAAGGATGAGGTCAACACTCTTTATATACGATTCTTGAAGCAAGGTTATCAGCGATACAGTGAGGTCGGGACACGAGGGTCCTCTCAATTCTAGTCTCTGTAGGGGAAAGGGTAGCGGGACAGTCTTGGTACCGGTCCGGTACAGGTGTGGTAGGAGGGTAGCTCACAATCCTCGAGCTCGGGGGTCTGGAAGGTCGGGCCGCGGCAGCGCCAGCAGGCTAGGATGATAAGTCTCAGTGAGGAGGGCCGCGGCAGCGCCAGCAGGCAAGAGCGATGGTTCACAAGGATGGGCCGCGGCAGCGCCAGCAGGTCCCGACGAAGGTGTAGGTTGCAGAGGGCCGGGGCAGCGCCAGCAGGCAAGAGCGATGGTTCACAAGGATGGGCCGCGGCAGCGCCAGCAGGTCCCGACGAGGGTGTAGGTTGCAGAGGGCCGCGCCAGCAGGCAAGAGCGATGGTTCACAAGGATGGGCCGCGGCAGCGCCAGCAGGTCCCGACGAAGGTGTAGGTTGCAGAGGGCCGCGGCAGCGCCAGCAGGCTTCGGAGGTAGTTCACAAGGCAGGGCTGCGGCAGCGCCAGCAGTCCGTCAAAGATGAGTTCTTCAAGGTGTCTCTCGACTCCAGGATACAACTGCCTTCCTGCTCTGGAGCTGCCCCAGTTATAGGTCTGGTCTCCTTTGATGTCCGGACCCTCGCGCTGGGAGGTCGGGAGGTCCGGGATGAGGGAGTCCAGACACCCAGCAGGGGGGTGGAGCCAGCGCCCGGGGAGACCGGGGGTGATCGACACCTGGCGGGGGAGAGCCATCGACACTCCTTTCTCCCATTGACCCGCCAAGTGGTCTCTTCACCTCCTGGGTGGATGGTGGTGCCTCGATGTCGGGGCCTGGCCAGGCCCAGGGTTGGGGTCGAGCTGGGGCCACGCGGCCTCGTGGTGCAGTGTCCAAGATGGCGGCTGGGCCGGGGCAATGCTGCTGATGGAGGCCCGGGCCAGCCGGTGTCGGGGTGTTCGGGAGCTGGCGTCCCGTTGGGGACGGGTTGCGGGTTGCTTCTGTGGGTTGCCGGGGTGGTTCTTCTGGGGACACCGGGAGAGCCGGTGCTCGGGCCTTAATATGCGGGGAGGGAGCGGCCCCTTCACGAAGCCTGTCCAACATGCATCCCCCCCAGCTGAAGGCAGGGAGAGTCACCCATCCTCTTGGGTACTCTCCTCGCCGAGGCGGAAAAAGCGTGACAGGCCGTCCGCGTTGGCGTGGTCTTGGCCAGGGCGATGCTCCACAGTGAAGTCCATCCCCTGCAAGGAGATGGACCATCGCAACAGCTTTGGGTTCTCCCCCCGCATCTGCATCAGCCATTGCAGGGGTCTATGGTCTGTTTGTACCCTGAAATGGGTACCGAAGAGGTAGGGCCGGAGTTTTTTGAGGGCCCATACCACTGCGAAGGCCTCCCGCTCGATGGTGCTCCAGCGCTGTTCTCGGGCCAGCAGGCGTCGGCTGATGAAGGCCACTGGCTGATCGACTCCCTCGGCGTTGAGTTGAGAGAGTAATGCCCCAACGCCATGATCGGAGGCGTCCGTCTGGACGATGAATTCCCGGCTGTAGTCGGGGGCCTGGAGCACGGGGGCGGTGCACATGGCGGCCTTCAATTTCTCGAAGGCCGCTTGACAGTCCGGAGTCCAGTTGACGGCTTTGGGGTTTTTCTTGGATGTGAGTTCTGTGAGGGGCCCCACAATGCTGCCTTAGTCCTTTACAAACCGCCGGTAGTATCCGGTGAGCCCCAGGAAGGCCCGGACCTCGGTTTGGGTGACAGGAGGTTGCCAGGACTGGATGGCAGCGATCTTGAGCTGAAGGGGGGCTACCAGACCGCTCCCCACTTGGTGTCCGAGGTAGGTCACGGACCCCTGGCCAATCTAACATTTGCTGGCTTTGACGGTGAGCCCGGCCTGCTGGAGGGCGTGCAGGACTTCTCGGAGGTGGTAAAGGTGGTCTGCCCAGTGACGACTGTACACAGCGATATCGTCCAGGTAGGCGGCGCTGAATTCTTCGAGGCCCGCCAGTACCTGGTTCACGAGTCGTTGGAAAGTAGCTGGAGCGTTTTTCATGCCGAATGGCATCACTTTGAAGTGGTAGTGGCCATCTGGGGTAGAGAAGGCGGATCGTTCTTGGGCCCTGGGGGTGAGGCCGATTTGCCAGTAGCCCGCTGTTAGATCGAAGATGCTCAGGTAGCGGGCAGCCCCCATGCGGTCAACCAGCTCATCTGCCCGGGGGATGGGGTGAGCGTTGGTTCGGGTAACAGCGTTCAGGCCCCGATAGTCTACACAGCTCCCTGAGCTCGGGGACAACGCCCGGGGTGGCAGCCTTGGGGACCAGTATGACTGGGCTGGCCCAGGGGCTGTCGGATGGCTCGATCACTCCGAGGGCCAGCATTTTGGAGACTTCTTCCTGGATGCAGGTGCGCACCCGATCTGGCACTCGGTACGCCCTGTGTCGAATAGGTGGACTATCCCCAGTGTCCACGTCGTGAAGGCACCAGGGGGTGACCCCTGGGGTGAGGGAGAACAGGTTCGCAAATTGCAGCAGGAGAGCCCGACAGTCTTGGCGTTGTTCCGGGGACAAGGCCTCGGAGAGTCTGACCCCTTCCACTGAGCCATCTTTTTCTCGGGTCCTCAGTAGGTCCGGGAGGGGCTCGGAGTCTTCTTCCGTCCCACTATCTGTTGCCATCAGTAGGCTGAGTTCCGAGCGTACGAAGTGGGGTTTGAGTCTGTTGGCGTGGAGGACTCGTAGGGGGTTCCGGGGGGACTCCATGTCTATTAGGTAGGTGACAGGGCCCTTGCGCTCTATCACCTTGAAGGGCCCTGTCCATTTGTCCTGCAGGGCACAGGGTTCGACTGGAGACATCACCCAAACTTGCTGGCCTGGCTCGAATTCAATGGAGGAGGCATGCTGATCGTACCATTTCTTCATGTCCTCCTGACTGGCCTCAAGGTTGGCTTTGGCGAGTTCCCTGAATCGCCGGGTCTGGTTGCGGAGGGTCAGGAGATACTTATATACGTCCGGAGGGGTCTTCTGGGGGGCCATCTCCCATCCTTCCTTGACCAGGCTGAGGGGGCCCTGGACGGGGTGTCCATACAGGAGCTCGAAGGGACTGGAGCCGAGGGATTTCTGGGGAACTTCTCGATAGGCGAAGAGGAGGCACGGGAGCATCACGTCCCATTGGCGACGTAGGGGTTCCTCCAGGCCCATGATCATTCCCTTGAGGGTGCGGTTAAACCGCTCGACCAGTCCGTTTCCTTGCGGGTGGTAGGGGGTCGTGAACCGGTAGGTGACCCCGCACTGTTGCCAGAGAGACCTCATGTACTTGGAGATAAAGTTCGTGCCCCTGTCGCTGACGACTTCCCGGGGGAAGCCCACTCGAGAGAAAATCCCCATTAGGGCTCGGCCTACCACAGGTGCTGTCACGGTTCGAAGAGGAATGGCCTCGGGATAGCGGGTGGCGTGGTCCACCAGGACTAGGATGAACCGGTGTCCCTGGGCCGTTTGGGGGTCTAGGGGCCCCACAATGTCTATTCCCACCCGTTTGAACGGGGTGGTGACGACGGGAAAGGGTTGCAAGGGTGCTTTGATCTTTCGGCCGCTCTTCCCGCTGGCTTGGCAGGTGGGGCAGGCCCGGCAGTGGTTGGAGACATCATTTCGCATTTTGGGCCAGTAGAAGTGGGTTACCAGGCGGTTGTATGTTTTGTCTTACCCCAAGTGCCCAGCGAGGGGGACATCGTGTGCCAAGTTCAAAAGGAAGTCTCTGAAGCGGAGGGGCACCACCAGCACCCGACTGGCCCCCAGCTCAGCAATTCTTTGCTCACTATAGAGCAGGTCATTGTCCCAATAAATCCAGTGGGCCCCTGCGGTGTCTCCTGCGCTCTGGGCGAGGGCTTGCTGCCGGAGTCCCTCGAGGGAGGGACAGGTCTTCTGCTCTTGTCGGAATTGTTCCTGGGTGGGACCACCCTCTTGACGCCACTGTGCCAGTTCGGGAAGGTCCTGGAGTTGAACGGGCCCTTCTTCGTTTTGCCCTGGGGGATTGGCGCTTAGGGCGTCTCCCTCCGGGGCGATCGGGGGAGGAGGTTCTGGCCATTCGGTTCTTCGGGACTGGAGATGGCGCGGGCGGCCATGGACCGGGTCGTTACGCAGGCCCATTCAGGGAGGCCCAACATCCCCAGGTGCTCTCTTCTTTTGACGGCTGCCCAGGGGGAACTTTCGAGGTCGTTCCCCAGGAGGCAGTTCACTGGGGCATCATCGCGGACAGTCACCTTCAGCATTCCGGATACTCCTCCCCACTCGAAGGGGACGCAGGCAATCCGACACAGGCTTTCTGAGTTGTCGGCTGATCGGACGGGGCAAAGGACGTTTGGCAAGATCTGTTCCGGGGTTACCAGATGACAGCGGACTGCCGTCACACTGGCCCCGGTGTCGCGTAGGGCTTCAGCCTGGCGCCCATTTATGTTGACCCACTGGCTGTATTTCCGCGTATTGTCGGGGAGGGGAGCCCGCGGAATCATGTCTCTTTCCCCTAGGCAGACCAGGGACATGGCTGCTGGTTCCCACTCGGGTTGGTCTGGCTCGTACTCTTCATAATCCTCGGGGGTTTGCTCTTCTCCCAGGGCGGCGGCAGCGACCTGGCGGGGCATAGGATTCTGGTTCTTCGGGCAATTAGGGTCGTTGGCGTAGTGGCCGGGTCGCTGGCATCGGTGGCAAGTAACGTTGGCTCGGAACCCTGGACGCATCGGGGGGTTTCCCCTGCCGGCCGGGGGCGGGGTGTTGCTGGCGGGAGCCGCCGGGACGGCGTCTCTGCCCCGACCCTGGCCTCCTCCTCCTCGGGGGCGATGGGGACCTTGGTTGGTTCTGTTTGGCTCGCTGGGCCCGCTTCGGGCAACTCGGGTGCTCTCCCATCGGTCCGCTTCGGCGGCGAGTTGCCGAGGTTCAGTCAGTTTACTGTCGAGGAGGTGCTGCCTGAGCTCGACGAAGCAATTGTTGGAGAGGTGCTCCCACACAATGAGGTCAAAGAGTTGCTCGTAGGTGGTCACCTTGCTGCCCTTGATCCACCCCTCGAATGCTCTGCTGAAAAAGTTCACGTACTCCACCCAAGTTGTACCCGGGATCCGTTTGCAGTCGCGGAACCGCTGGCGGTACATCTCGGGCGTGAGTCCGTATCGAGTGAGGAGGGCGGCTTTCATGTGGTCGTAGGAGGTCATCTGATGATCCGGGAGTTGCAGCAGGGCGTCTCGCCCCTCGTTGACGAACCTCCCCCATAACCCGGCTCCCCAGTCGCTTCGAGGAATCCGGTGGGAGGTCATGGCTACTTCATAGGCTTTGAACCATTGCTGGATATCGTCGTTCCGGTAATATTCTCTGACGACATCCTTGGGGATGTGGACTTTAGGGTCTGTAGTGCCAGGAGTGTTCGGGCGCTCGGGCACCCCGAGATCTTTATTCTGTTTCCAAAGCTCTATTTCTTTTAGATTGCGCTCATGTTCGTAGGCTAGTTTTTTCTCTTTTAACTCCCTCTGTCTTTGCTTCTCTTCCTGCTCCTCTTGGAGCCGCAAGTGTTCCAATGTTATTTTTTGTTCCGCCAATTTTAGTTCTCCGTCCAACCGAAGTCGAGCCAGCTCCAATTCATGGAGCCTGCTTTTTTCTCGTTCTCGGATCTCCTCCGGGGAGAGACCCGATCTTCCTCCTTCTGTCGGGGTGGTGTTCGTTTCCGGTGCTTCGAGGCTTTGGTTTCGGGGTACGGCCGTACCCGTCTCTGCCCAAGATTCCAGGGCCTTTTTGAAGTCTTCTTTCGTGCTCAGTCCTGTGGTAGCAATGCCTAGTTCCATGCAACATTGTTTTAGCTCTCTGTGGTTGTACTCTTCTAGTTTCTCCATCTGGAAGTTTTCTGTGGTTCCGCTCTCTTTTGTTGACATTGTGGTTGAGTCGTGGGGTGAGTTACTCTCTGTACGATTACGCGTTGGTTCGGATCGCGCCGCTGGCCACCAATGTTAGACGGGGACCCGGAGGGTCGGCCGAGGACAGGGGGAGAGGCCTCCAGTGAGGGCCGTCCCAGCAATCGTACAGACCCAGTAACTTCCCCCCCACAGATGGACACCACACAAGGATGAGGTCAACACTCTTTATATACGATTCTTGAAGCAAGGTTATCAGCGATACAGTGAGGTCGGGACACGAGGGTCCTCTCAATTCTAGTCTCTGTAGGGGAAAGGGTAGCGGGACAGTCTTGGTACCGGTCCGGTACAGGTGTGGTAGGAGGGTAGCTCACAATCCTCGAGCTCGGGGGTCTGGAAGGTCGGGCCGCGGCAGCGCCAGCAGGCTAGGATGATAAGTCTCAGTGAGGAGGGCTGCGGCAGCGCCAGCAGGCAAGAGCGATGGTTCACAAGGATGGGCCGCGGCAGCGCCAGCAGGTCCCGACGAAGGTGTAGGTTGCCGAGGGCCGCGGCAGCGCCAGCAGGCAAGAGCGATGGTTCACAAGGATGGGCCGCGGCAGCGCCAGCAGGTCCCGACGAGGGTGTAGGTTGCAGAGGGCCGCGGCAGCGCCAGCAGGCAAGAGCGATGGTTCACAAGGATGGGCCGCGGCAGCGCCAGCAGGTCCCGACGAAGGTGTAGGTTGCAGAGGGCCGCGGCAGCGCCAGCAGGCTTCGGAGGTAGTTCACAAGGCAGGGCTGCGGCAGCGCCAGCAGTCAGTCAAGGATGAGTTCTTCAAGGTGTCTCTCGACTCCAGGATACAACTGCCTTCCTGCTCTGGAGCTGCCCCAGTTATAGGTCTGGTCTCCTTTGATGTCCGGACCCTCGCGCTGGGAGGTCGGGAGGTCCGGGATGAGGGAGTCCAGACACCCAGCAGGGGGGTGGAGCCAGCGCCCGGGGAGACCGGGGGCGATCGACACCTGGCGGGGGAGAGCCATCGACACTCCTTTCTCCCATTAACCCGCCAAGTGGTCTCTTCACCTCCTGGGTGGATGGTGGTGCCTCGATGTCGGGGCCTGGCCAGGCCCAGGGTTGGGGTCGAGCTGGGGCCACGCGGCCTCGTGGTGCAGTGTCCAAGATGGCGGCTGGGCCGGGGCAATGCTGCTGATGGAGGCCCGGGCCAGCCGGTGTCGGGGTGTTCGGGAGCTGGCGTCCCGTTGGGGACGGGTTGCGGGTTGCTTCTGTGGGTTGCCGGGGTGGTTCTTCTGGGGACACCGGGAGAGCCAGTGCTCGGGCCTTAATATGCGGGGAGGGAGCGGCCCCTTCACGAGGCCTGTCCAACACTAAAGCATAGAGATCTGTTTTGGCGCGGACCTCTCCTCCCCACAAGAGATCTCTGCTGTTACCAAGTAATGCAAACTTTCATGATGGTCCTACTCCTTAAGACCGAGCACTGTAACAAGCTTCCCAGAGCTTAATTTCTATCTCAGCTGGTTTACTGCTGGAAAATCTATGCAGAGCGAATGTCAAGGATATCCGTTCTCTCCAAAGAATCAAAAGCCAAGCCAGGATATGACTTAATGTAAAGAAGTCCGACCACATTTCCCCAGATGCAAAAGAGTGGTAGCGCGGGGTGGCCAGCGTCGGTTCCGAATCCAGGTCAGATTTTCAGGATAGCCATGTATAGTATGTAAAGAAGTCCCCCTTAGACGTCTGGAAGATCTATCCTGGATCTTACCCCTCTCAGCCTCCCTATGCTCCAGTAGATTCCACTGGATTCAGAACCCTCTGCCCTGGCAGAGCTCTGGGATCCCAGCAGAAACTGTCATCGCCCTGAAAGCTCCCCTTCAGGAGCGCCTGTCTCTGCTGGTCATCAGGCCACATTCAACTGCAAGAAACATGACAATGAGGAAGGGCCTCGAATTGCTGAGCCCACCACCCTTAGTTAGAGTGCATTATGTCAAGCCTGTTTGGACAAAGGGGGTCAAGTCTGAATCGGAGGCCTAGTAGGACGTAATAAAGTTTACATAAATATGGAACCTGGCCACCAGTTTGCAAAACTACTATTTATTTTAGCAGACTAAGGTGCAGCGAATTTAGTCACTGTCTCTTACTTCATCGCTTGAAAATATATTTTTAACCAATTTATGTAACCATTTTACTTTTCAATGGAGCTTCGAAAGACACATTTTTCATTTTACAAATAAAGGTAAAACGAACATGTAAACAATATTGTGAAAGTGCAACAAATAACATTAACAATTGTGTACATAACATTAGAAATCTTGGCCCTTATTTATGAGGAATTGCGTCAGTTTTGCGCCGCCGGTGCGTCACTTTTTGTGACGCACCAGCGGCGTTCAAAATGCGCCTTGTTGCGCCATATTTAAAAAGTGACGCATCTAGGTAGATGCGTCACTTTTTAAACCCCTGCGCCACATTATACCTGCGTCAGGTATAATGTATGCAGAGGGGGCGTTCCCCCGCACAAAGCCTCGTAATAGTGACGCAGTGAAATCTATGAGATTTCACTGCGTCACTTTTAGGATGCTGTTGCGTCAAAATCTTGCGCCTGCCTCACAGCAGGCGTAAGACTGACGCAAGCCCTTTCACATGGGGCTTTCCCCATGTGAAAGGACGCATTGCTGGAGTTGCGTCACTTTTGTGACACACTCCAGCAATGCGCCACTTTTGCGCTTACAGATGCGTCAGAAATACTGACGTATCTGTAAGTCCTTGCGACATGATGCGCCATACATTAAATATGACGCATCATTGGTGTCGCAAGGAGTGCGCAGTAAAAAGTGACGCATCGCTGTTTTCACGCAGCGATGCGTCACTTTTCATAAATGAGGCCCCTTGTGTGCTTAACATTGCAAATAATTACACCAGTCAATAATTATGATACATAAGCTCTCTGTAACTGAAGACCTTATACTTTTTTATTTATTAGAGACAAACTGTCTATGGGAAGAATGGAGTTGGAGGGTCTCTCCTAGGACACATTTATGCTGGCAACCTCTCGAGAGTCCTATTTAATTACAATCCCTCATAGATGAAAAAGGAAAATGCTGACGCGTTTCCAATCCCCATGCGTTTTTGGGGATTATTGTCAGGTCTGAAACACGGTGTAATCTGAAAATTAAAAAGGGAGGGACATTTTTAGGATCTTTGACTTCCGACTCTTCTACATTTTCTAGGTACGTAAAAAATATATTGTACCTGTACCTTAGAAAAGGTTGTCCAATCGATGTAACTGTTTTTTCATTCGAAAAAAGCCTTGAGTGTTCAGGTATCTATGCAGTAATGATTGCAGATGTAAGTTATCAAATTCTGCAACCTCTGATAGTAGTTGGATTCCTATTTCAAGTATGTTTGGGTTGCTTACTTGGGCAATTACAATACAATACAATACAAATTGTATAGCGCGCTACATACCCGTGAGGGTCTAAAGGCGCTGGGGGGAGGGGGAGGGGGATGCTGCTACCGATCGAAGAGCCAGGTCTTGAGACGTCTTCTGAAGGCCAGCAGGTCCTGGGTTTGTTGTAGGTCGGTAGGGAGAGTGTCCAGGTCTTGACAGCGAGGTAGAAGAAGTATCTGCCGCCGGCTTGGTTTTCCGGATGCGGGGAACTGTGGAGAGGGCGAGTTTGGCAGAGCGGAGGCTGCGGGTGGGGTGTAGAAGCTGAGTCGGTCTTGTGTTGTGGAAGGCCTTGTGTACGTGGATAAGGAGTTTGAAGGTGATCCTCTTGTCGACGAGGAGCCAGTGCAGGTCTCTCAGGTGGGGTGTGATGTGGCTGCGTCGTGGGACGTCGAGGACCAGTTGTGCCGCGGCGTTCTGGATGCGTTGCAGCCGTATTCGGAGCTTGGTTGTTGTTCCTGCGTAGAGTGAGTTCCCGTAGTCCAGTCTGCAAAGAGTTTTTCCTGGCAGGATGCAGCGTTCTCAAATAAAAACCTCCTATGCTTTTATCTGAAGGCCTTCACTCTGTTCCTGCAAAACACATTTACAATGGTTGCTGATATTGAATCTAGGCATCTGTATGAGTATTAAAGGAGAACAGTCTTTTATGCTTGCTTGAAAGGATGATATTTTCTCCCTCGTGTTTCTGAAATGGATTCTCATGTATCTCTCAGTTCCAGCGCCCGTTTTCATGCTCCCAATATCTACATCAACGAGTAAGGTTTGTGTCAATGTGATGTTTTAGTGGAGATCCGACAAGTGATGTTATTTGTATTTATATTTCAAGCTTCAAGCGGGGCTCGCGCTGAATACATGAATGAACACGTGTTGCTTCTTTCCTCGCGTATCAAGCCTGGGCAGTGTTGCACTGGACTGTCTTGCAGTCTGTCAATCTGGCAGTGGCAGAAGGGATGGCTTGGAAGGGCCAGTAAATGGACCGGGGCCAAGATGGGACCGAAAAAACACCCACACACTGGTCCTTTCAAGCTGCCCCATTTGGCACTGTCAAACTGCCATGCACTGAGTTTCTGAGAAAACTGCTCAGAATGCTATCTTTCAATAACACTCCGAAGACGAATCTCTTCAAGAAATTTTGCACTTGTGAATTGCTTTTGCACCTCTGTGAAGATGGAACTGGAGCCCATTAACCTCAATGAGGTGGCAACATAGCCTGTGTGGTCAAGAACAGACCACAGGATTGAGTACCTGTGTATCAGCACTGCTTGGGAGGGCGCGAGCCTTTGCTTCAGACCAGGCAGGGTGACTTGAAGTTGAAGGTGGCATTTATGCGCTACAAAAGCACACACACATATATTTGCGTGCTCCTTTACAAGACAGCTGGACAGACACTCACGTATACCTATATTTGGTCCTTGATACCCTTCCATCAAACTTCTTTTATCAATATACAAAATAATAAATATAATTTTCTTTTTTTGACACTGAAACACCGTCCCTCCTTGTTCCTTCCCAGTACCTCCCTTAATCATACACTTTTCTGTTGTCCTCCATTCTTCAAATACACTTCCTTTCTCATCTGTCTATGACCATCTGTTCCTCAGTGTCCTTTTTCACTTTCTCCCTATCCTGCTCCCTTCCACTCCTCCACCATTTATTTCTCTCAAATCTTTTCGTCCCCTTCCCCATACCTTCTCCTCTTGCCTTCTCAATTCCATAAGAGGAAAAAAAACCACTTCAATTCATTTCAAATCATTTCCACTGTCATTATTTTTTTAAGGAAATAAATTGCGCATGTTTATGAAAAATCGACAGTCGGGTAGCTGCGCTCTGTGGCTGGAGCGGGACCCGCCTCAAAATTTCAATTTATATGCACTGGCTTTGTGTGCCTGAAAACCTGGCTCATGTATTTTTAAGATGTATAAGCAGGCTATAAAAGCCCTTAATGGAAATCTGTTTCCCCCAGGGCTTGGATTATACGGGGTTCCTGTAATGTATTCCTTTTTGGCCTGTGTGGCGAACTTTTTGAGAGAGGAGAGAAATTACATATTTTCACAAGAAAAATCTGGACAGTGTGATGGAGGGTGATGGATATTCTATGTGTGTGTGTGTGTGTGTGTGTGTTTATGGTAGGACCTATGTAGTTCTGCTTCAATGAATTTTACAGGATCAGCGTTTTTTTGTATGTATCACTTTTGTCCCATTTGAGGGTGGTTCATTATACGCAACTTTAATGCAGCTCGGTTATGGAAGTGGTGGTTATTCTACAGGCTGTCCTAACAGTTTCATTTGAATTCCAAATTCCCATAGAGAAGTTGTCAATGCTAGCAACAAACCGCGTCACGGAGAGTCATGAAGACAGGGTCTTGGGCTTTGTGTGCATTTTTGATTCGTCCAATGTTGAAAAATGAAAACTAGCGCCATATTTGTCATTGGGTTTGGGGGGAGGAAATCTGAATCTGGGCTAGTTGGCTAGAGGTGCTTTGACATTGGTGGCAGGTCCTCACACTTTATCCCACTTATTTAATTTGTGGGGCTATGGTGGGGGCATGGTAGGCGCATGCCACCGCCAAGAGAGATGGAAAAAGCTGTAATTTCCTGAAAAAAAGGTTGACTTTATGTGTGACTCTTGTGTACACTGGAGAAGGGATATTAAAAGCCCACAAGTTAGAGTTAGCCACACGTGCTTCTGGATAGCGCGGGACAGTGACCGTGGTGACAGGCTATGCCCTTCATCCTGTGCCTGCAAGCACTGGCGTAGGCCACCCCATGTGGGTGCTACCTTAGGAGTATTGCCCACAGGACATGACAATGCCATGGCTTATGCACAAAGCCAGACTTACTGTACAAGCCACTATTCAATGCTGATAACATAGCATTGCCTCTATGAAGCGCACATAGGTAAGTGTGGTATCTGCTCATCGAGGTAGAGATATCAAAGTTGAGGCTCTGAATTATGGATTGTGTTCAGCAGACCTTAATAACATTTAAAATATGGTGTGGAAGTACTTGTTAGATAGAAGTAAAATGCTTTTCTGAGTGCAACCAGGTCAAGCATGCCTGTACATAGTGCATGATGCTTGTGCATACTGTGTGGAGGACATGTTTGAAAGCCCGCCCCTGTGCAATTGTCTGCTACACATGATCACAGGCCTGTACTGTGAGCAGTGGTACCTTACACAAAGCATGGCTGATGGTCATGCCATATTCACAGTGCCTGTTGCCCGTGGATAGGGGCTCTATGCAACAGACATGGTCAAAAAGCCTAGCCCTGTTGTTAGCTCTGATGAAGCATGGGCGCAGGTCATTTCATGTGGGCAGCAGTACCAAACAAAGGGTGTGAAAGACGTCCTACCCCTGTGTCTAAACAGTGCATGTAAGCGATGTCCTACCACCATTGCAGTCCTCCATGCCCTGTGTGCGGTTCCTGCAGGGTTTTTCTGAAGGCACTGCAAGTGCGCAGCGCATGACTAGAACTGATCCCGCAGTTGGTTAGAGGGCTGTTATTGCTCACACATAATAACCTGGAACATTTTTTTTTAATGTTACAGTTTTATAGGGCAAGAATTTGGTCCATGAGCTTTAGCGCACTTTGCATGAGACCCAGATTACGTCAAACTTTTTAAAGCACAGAGAGACTAAGGGGGTCATTAGGATGGCGGGCGGACTTTGCCCGCCCGCCATCCTCGTGGTAATAGGGACCGCCCGCCATAAGGGCGGGGGTCCCGTGGGGGTTATTAGGATGGGCCCACCACAGTGGCGGGCACATCCTGCATGGTAAGCATTGTGGCGGGCCCTGCCCTCAGCACCACCCGCCACAATGCTTAAAAAGCACTTTTGCATTTGCATAATCAAAGTGGCAGGCACCGTGCGGTGCCTGCCGCTTTGATTATGCAAATGCAGGGGGGTACCACAGGTACCCCCTGTGTGCACCCCCTACTCTCCTTCACTCTGGGGGCCCGCAGGGGGCCCCCAGAGTGAAGTCCGCATGCCTTTCCGTGGCAGCATTGAAAAATGCCTATCATAATATGGCTGGCGGTGTCTGATAGACACCGCCACCATATTATTACTTTTCCGCCCCGGTCGCGAGGTCCCCCCGCCATACTAATATGGCGGGGGGAATTCTGGTGATGATGTCGGGCGGATTGCCCCCGCCAGGCCGGCGGTGGCTACCGCCAGCCTGGCGGGGGCAATCCGCCCGACATCATAATGGGCCCCTAAGTGATTTGCCGTAATTCACAGGATGTTGAGCAGAGGTCAGTACTTGAGCCTGATACCGCAGTTAGCTCTGGCCGCTAGACCACATCAAATGAACTGAAATACCAGCATTTGTAAAGAGCACAGCTACCTCCGGAGAGGTGGCCTGGTGCTGGGGGCCCTCAGGAAGATTAAGCAAGCTATTGGCCAGAGTCACATGGTGCTGGGCTAATGTGCCGCCAGCGTCTCGGATCAAACCGTGAACCCCGTGGTCCAGAGTCAGGCTCCCTGGCCGCTGCGCCACACCTCTTCCACATCTCCTTCTCTCAAAAACAATGGACAATTAAAAGTTACAGGTACCTGATAATGACCTATTGTAAAGTAAGCAGTTAAGTCCTCTTTTTAGGTTTCGCCTACTGTCAGCAAAAAGCTATTGTTAAAAAAAGCTTTAAAATGGGCTTAGAGGCCGCCCTTTACTTACCAGCACTTACCATTTGTTGGCATCCACATCACTCTCGTTTTCTTGCTTTTTACTGGCCATGCCTCCTGCTGGCTGCTCACCTTCTCCTACAATCTTCTTCGGACTTCTGTCCACGCTATAGAGCATTGGACCCAGCATAGCTTCCTGTTTACGGCCAGTGTTTTTCCACTGGCGGTGCTTTCCTGGAGGTCTTGTTTTCCCCCAAAAAAGTTTTGGCAGTATATAAGAGTTTTATATCAATATTTGTGTCTCGCACACACAAAACAAGAAAGTCAGTTCATTCAATGATGAATCACACTAATCTGTGTTTCTTCAATCTTTATTTTCTCATTTCAGCAGTAGCCAATGCGTTTCGTCTTTTTGAAAGACTTCTTCAGGGCTACAAAAACAAATATACAAAATGTTCTTATTTAAAAAACCAAATAGCTTTAAAAATACACTCTAATATTTACATATTTACATTTTTTTCAAAACCAAATCAATTCTTCACAAAAGAGACCATGATCTTAAATTAAGCACAAAGATACATCTGCATATCCAGGAACAAAGTTCTTGTTTTGTGTGTGCGGGCCACACATATTGAGTGCTTGTTGTGGAAGGTTCTTCCACGATTAAGAGAATCAAAAGGATCTGGTTCTCTGTTGGTCAACGCACCACATGTTAATACAATTCCCCAATTTGTACGGTATTGTTTCCTAGATCCTTGTTTGTGAATCCTTTGCAGTATATAAGAGTGCATGGCAGTGTACAGCCTCCCCACCCCTGCCGTCCGTTTACCCCTCGCGCCCCTGTCAGCCGTTTCCCTCTGCTGTCCTTTCCCTCTCCCTTTCCCAACCCTATCACCCGTTTTCCCCCTGGCTCTCCGTTTTTACCCCTCCTGTCCGTTTTCACCCGAACCCTCTCTGTTTTGTTCCCCCAAACCACGTCCTCGTGCTACTTAACCACCACTCTAAGCTGTTTTACATATTGCACAACACCCTGGCCCACCATCTTGTCCATTCCCTCGCCCTCTACCCTTCTCCCTCGTTTCCCCCTTTACCATCCTCAAGCGTTTCTGATATGCTTTTTCTCCATACCCCTGTATCCCTCCCACCCTCCCTACTCCCACCCAAATCTACTATTTGTATATATATGTATATAGAGATAACTCTAATCAATAGTATATTCTGTAGACCATTGTACTCTCTACCATTCCTATGTGGCGCTTAGAGTTTATCCATTTGTATCACTTCCTTGAGTGACTCTTCCTTTTAGATTTTACAACTTGTACATTTGTACATTTTCAAAAAAAAATCTGCTTGTATCTTTTTATGTAACACACGTAATCCTAAGTCCTTATGTATTGAAACTGGTTCTTATGTAAAGCGCTCTGACACCTTCGGGTCAAGTTTGCGCTATATAAAATCGCATTAAATAAAAATAAAATTAAAATAAACTGCTGAGCTACTTGGTTTAAAAGGAAAAAGGTGATATGACACCGTCAATGCTGGTCGTTTCATAGTGCTGCTTTTGTTTAACTTCAAGAGCTGCTGTGCAACATGTCAACAAAAACATTGAAAAATCTAAATTGGCTTTGCCAGTGCTTGTTTGCAGAGAAATCTAGGCCTGATCTGAGGGCTCTCCCCAAAACGGACAGCAGTCCCGGGGTGGTGCGCCCTCCCTGTAGTACACGACACGCCTCAGTGTCCTACAGAACACGGGTTAGCCTGTTCCAGTGGAGGGGCGTCCACGTGTCAATTTATTAGACCGCCCTGGTCACCCCGAACCACCTCAGCCTCTGACGAACCCGCTTTTTTTCCCCCCCGTTCACTGCCCTGCATTTATTAAAAACATAACTAGCCTGACAGTCCGTGATGAGAGGCCGGCAGCCGCTTCCTTCCACTGTTTGTTTTTAATATTTTGGCTGGAAAGAGGGCCTGCCCCTCAAGCGGGCTGATGGATTGGGCGCGTAATGAAAGCAGCGGCGCTGCCGTGATTGCTCCTCTGCCTGACAGCGATCCGTCTCCTTTATAGGGAATAACGGAGCTGGCACCATCTGCGCCACCTAAAAACACAATTACCTCGGAAACCGCTGGGCCTGGATTTTCGCGTCAGTGATACCCCTCCCCCATTCCCGCCACTAAATCATCAGGCGCGCACATGCGGCCCAATTTGGCCAGCTCCCTTCCATTTTATGTATAATTTAATTGTGGCTGCACAATTATCATGCGTAATTCTTTAGTTTCCACCCCCACGCCCCTATTTACCCCCGCCGTGCGACAGAAGTAAAATAGATATTGATTACTCGGGTTTATTGGTCGCCATCTGTATTTTAATCGGATATCGGCAGTTGTTTGGAGAGGGGGGATTCCTTGCGACTCAACCGAGAGCATTCAAAAGCCAGTGCTGGGGAGCGCAGGAACAGCTTCGGGATTTTGGGGGCCCTGGGCCAGATGTATTTTTGGGGCCCCTGTTCGGAACCGTTTCGAATTTATGATTCAATTTCAGCTCTTGCCCTCTTTGGCCAGGTCACCATCGGTGCACAGGCACACTTGTCCAAATTCCAAATGTGTTTCCATCTAATATTCAGGGATAGTGACTTATGTTTTCAATATTGTGACGCAGCAGCTCACTGATATTAATTACTGCAAATAATCTGTGACACCCTCCCAATTCTCATATGTGTGGCCCTATTTTGATCTAAAATAAACTATGTTTAATGGACTTTGCAAGAAAAATAAACCCAACATTTCTCTGCAAGATGTCTGTAATAGTCTCTCACACATCACTTACTTTAAAACATAAATTGAAAGAAAATGACATTTAAAATAATCTGTTTGAGAATTATTCACGTCCAGCAGGGCAGGGCTCTGCAGAACAGAGCTGGCGGTATCGGCGGGCTCTGGTCCGAGCCCACTTTGCCCATGCCTTAAAACATCTCTGGTGGAGCAGCATATCTCGGTTTGCCGGCTGCAAAATATTAACCTTGTGGTTACTTCGTACTGCAGAATGTAGGCCTAGACCCGGCCGTTGCTCCTGTGGGAAAGCTCCTTGTGACTGAAACTGAGTAAGACAAGCATTTACAATGCAATAGGTCTCGCAGCATTAAAGTTTGAGTTATTGGCATTGTGTATGACAATGCCAATAGTTATAACTTTCGCAAATGTGACACCTATTGCATTTGTACTGCAATATGTGTTGAGAGTCAGTGAGTGAGTCAGTGAGTGAGAATGAGTGGGCGTCTAAGGCCGTCCAAGGACGTTCAAGGCCGGGCCGGGCCGGGCCACCCCTCTAACTTGCTCTCTTCCTGGCCGTTGGTGTACAAACTTGGCCTTGTACTAATTCTTTTTCTTGTAATCTGGTAGTATTATTATTAATATTGCTTTGAGCTACTTTCAATATGAAATACAAAGAATGTCGCGTTGTTCCTAATGAAAGAGAAAGGTGTCGGTACAGTCTGTAGTGCAAGTGGATTAGAACAGGGTAGCCAAGTGGTCACCCTGGGAATCCATTTTGTTGGATTTAATGCCCTCACACACCCTTTCAGGTGTCATGCTTCATCATTTGGGCCTGCTCCTCGTTGGGTCGGCGGTGCAATACCCAACGGGCAACACCTCATAGAGGGGCTCTTTGGCGGAGATCTTTTTCCAACTGCCGTGTAGATGAAGTGCGGGTATGGGGCC
Source organism: Lissotriton vulgaris (assembly GCF_964263255.1). Classification (NCBI taxonomy): domain Eukaryota; kingdom Metazoa; phylum Chordata; class Amphibia; order Caudata; family Salamandridae; genus Lissotriton; species Lissotriton vulgaris. The sequence goes on from NC_141685.1 coordinate 1,336,184,074, forward strand.
AGGATTCAGGGTAGACGTAGCTAAGTGAGATAAAATAAAGCTAGTGGTACCAGAGACACTTTATTCAGGAGGGCCACTGCTTTAGTTAAAAACGATATCCAATATGCCCTTAAGCTCGGGTAAAGAGAGAACTGTGCAAGTGTCGACACCAAGCGGCATGGTTTCAGGGACCCATGATACCTTCTTCAAACGGGCTACAGGCATCCTGGAGAAGGAAATAACCTTCGTTGAGAAGCGCTTATCCCTGGACCTTATCTGCGGAAAACAATCTTCCCTAGGACATATTGGGGCAGTGGCATCCCCCGCTATTCAAACCCCTACATTGAATCAGGAGTTACATCATGACACTATGCTGGTAGAACTGAGTCAGGAGGTGGATTGCTCAATACTTAATACAACCGATGGTGGTACGCTTTCTAGCTCCATCAATCACAGTGGTGGTGAATGTTCAATGCCGCCAAGTCCCGAACCAAACTATTCAAATAAGGATGGAACCCAAATCTCCAAGTGTGGGAAAAGGAAAAGGAGGGATGGAGCGGGTAAGGGGGACACTTCTAAGATTCCTAAATTAAATCTTGTATCTCAGCCTCCACAGGTTCTAATTAGTCCCCCGCTTCCCACACTGGTACCTTCTGACACTGCTGGTCAATGCCCAACTTGTAGATGCAAAGAGGATGGTCTTTTGGGTAATATGGAAATCTTAATTAAATCCCTTATGTTACCCTCAATGGAACGCTCTAGGTTGACTAATTCGAAACTAGATAAGTTGGAGAATCTAGTTATTGCCAACACCAGCACACTTAATAACCTAGTAAACACCAGATTAACGCCAAAGCTACTACCACCGGTGTTAAAGCAGTGGGGTCTGGTGTGACTAATAACAATACGGTTCCTCAAATCAGTGCCAATCCTACGAACAAACAGCAAGGTCGTATACAGTTGGAGAAAGCCCCCGCGAGTAATAACTCAGTGGCTACTAATAGAGGAGGGTCCCTGAAGGAAGGTGGTAGGTCCAACCCACAGCCATCTATAGGTACACAATCAAGGGCGGGTCATGCTAGACAGCTCACCCTACCGGGGAAGAAGGTCCCAAAACAGAGCCCCCCCAGTATTGACCTTCCCCTGGAGGCCACCCCATATACTATCATATTGACGGGTGTCTCAGCTATTGGGGAGGATAAAATTGAATCATTTAGGGACCTGAAAAACAAAGTTGTTTTTTGGTTGAACAAAAACAGAACACTTCCCCCCTCCTCTAACACAGAGATCTTAAGTGTTAGAAGACTAAATTGGGTGGGACACAACCCAAAGGACCTAGAGGGTGATTGTGTTATCATCAACTTCAGGAACCCCTGGGTGGTGGACTATGTGCGTAGAGAACTGAGATTTGGCAGGATGGGTGATGTCCAATCACTGGGCCTCCAATACTTCTATCCTAAAAGCATCAATGAACCCCCTTACTACCCGACCAAACCCAGCTATAGAAGGCCCTTTGGTAGATTTCCTCATGATTTGATTTCACACACTCCACCCTTCCCTCACCTGTATAATCGCTTCGAACCACTATCTGGTTTGGAGAGCATTGATTGACTTTCTTCTTTGGCTGGTGGGGACATCCAAAATGCAAACTATGTTAGTGATGATGCAGGATTTTGTATAAGTGAGGAATGTGGGGATGACTGTAGTAAGGGTCCCCAGTCTGGGCCTTCGGTAATGGCCCCAAGGGGCCAGGTATGGGCAGCTAATAGCCCTAATAAAGGGGAAGAAAATAAGAGAAATAGCAACCTCGAACAAAAGATGGGGGAAAATTGTGGTGAACCTAGTTCCCCGACACGCAGAAGGGAATCGGGCAATGTGTTCCTGGGTGAGCCTGTGGCGACTGAGAATAGGGAATCTTGCAGTTTTCTGTTTTGGAACCTGGCAGGTCTGAAACAGAAAACTAAACACCCCTCCTGGGAAAGTGTTATAAATAGTTTCGATATCCTGGCTTTGCAAGAAACTTGGTCAACTGACCCAGTACATATAAATGGTTATAAAAGCTTTTTCACTCCGGCAGTGGGGGGCACACATGAGAGAGCAAAGGGCGGGCTGATTATGTACCTCTCCAATCAGCTCAAGTATGAGCGGGTACGCTTTTCATCAAAGTGTAGCTACTACCAGACAGTACCGATAGATAGTAGGAAGGCAGCTAGTTTTATTGTCATAAACTTCTATAACAATATCCCGAATAATGATATTCTTAGCACCTTAAAAATGCTAAGTGATGATATACAACACAAGATAGATAGCAATGAAAGGGAAATAACAATTCTTTGGGGGGGGAGATTTTAATTGTCCACTTTGTAAAAAGGGGCAACAAGGGATCTGTGGTTTAATGTTAGAGCTGGACGTTAACCTTACACATTTTGACCACTCCTTGATTGGGGACTTACTAAATGAAATACTGTTCACCTATGATTTGGGATATGTAAATGAAATTGCCCAAGAACCATCTCATTTTCTCCCGACCTTTATTGGCAGAGGAGCACTGACTACTATTGACTTCATTATTTCTTCAAATACTTATGGCCGTAAGATTAAGAGGCACAAAACCTAGACTTGCCACTGAGCGATCATCGGCCGCAAATAATGGAGATTGAAAACCCATTTTGGGAGCAGCATAATGATGGGTCCCTTACGCGCGCACTCCCAGATGTGATGCTTGGGAGGCAAAATGGGTATACACTTAAATGGAGTAAGTTGGTCCCAGAGAAATTCTTAGGCAAACTGCTGAAAAATTGTTTAGATAGCTTCATGATCTGCTTGGGTGAACACTCTGATAGTGAGCGGATAATAGAACATTTTAGCATTATAGCATCTTCTATTAGAGATAGTTTGTGGGTGGAGTCTAAGAAATGGGCCAAAGGCAATAGGAGATGGTTTGACAGCGCATGTACAAAGGCACTTACTGACCTGAAATACGCCATTCATAGGATACCTCGAGACCCTTTACTAATAAGAGGATCAAGGAAAGCATATAACGAGGCATTAAAAAATAGGAAAAAGGCTATAAAAAGGGAGGCCTGGGAAGTCCTATGCGCAGCATCACAGTCTAAAGATCCATCTGTGTTTTGGAGGGCCGTAAGCGCCCCCTTTCTGTACGATAACACCAAAGCGCGTATGGAAATTGCGATCGCGGAGGATGATTGGGTCGAACATTTTTCAAATCTTTATAGCTGCCTAGATTAAACATCCAAAATAGGCTTTGACACATTGTGTGACAAAGGGGTACGGGCTCAGAAGCTGGTGATTACTCTGGATGAAGTTATGATGAGTCTGAAAGCAACAAAGGGGGGGAAAGGCTGCAGGCCCAGATGGGATCCCAGCAGATTTGTTCAAAGCAAATAGCGAGATCTGGGGCCCCATCCTGGTACAGCTTTTTAATGCGTCGCTAGCGAGGGGATTAATCCCTTCATGGTTCACCTCGGTCATTGTCCCAATATACAAGAAGGGAGATAGACAAAATTGTGCTTGCTATAGGCCAATCTCCCTTCTAGATTCATCTATAAAGATCGTTGGCAGAGTCATCCTAGTTAGACTCCAAAATTGGGCCGAGGATAATGGGATAGTAAGTGACTTGCAATTTGGATTTCAGAAGGGCATAGGAACAATTGAACATGGTTTAAATTTATTTATTCGACATCAAAAATATACCAGGGTAAAGGGTGAACGCCTATACCTGACGTTTGTCGATCTTACCTCAGCATTTGATTGTGTGTCCCATAGTAAACTATGGGCACTATTAGAAAGGCTGGGCGTGGTAGACCCTATTATTTGTTTTTTAAGGGAATTGTATTCAGGGGCCACAGCATCGGTTCGTTATGGAAAGGGGGATGAATGTACCAGATCATTCGGGATAGGACGTGGGGTACGCCAGGGATGTGTCCTGGCTCCATTTTTATTTTTGGTCTATATAAACGGACTTGAGCTTCATCTGTTGCAAGAGTGCAGGGATATGCCCAGGGTTGGCAAAAGATCTAACCCTGCACTCTTGTATGCGGATGATGCAGTCCTAATGTCCCGGACCCACCTGGCCCTACAGAACCTGATAACATCCTTTGATAAGTTCATGTTGAGTATGGACCTAAAAATGAACTGTAGTGAAACCTTCTCCATGAACTGTGGTACACGAACTAGGAAACAAATGAAAATGATGTCCATAAATAATATTCCCCTGGAAAATACCTCCACTTTCCCTTACCTGGGTATCCTGTTTCATGAGACTGGCTCTTGGACAAGTGCTGTAAAGGCAAGAACCCTCTTATTTTCAAAAACAATAATGGCCTTAAAGAATTTTATAAAGAAGCTGGGTAAAAAACCAATAACAGAAGTCTTAACTATTTATAATGCTACATGTCTATCAGTGGCTCTGTATGGATCTGGACTTTGGGGGTATACCAACCTAAAATCAATTCAAATAGCCGAAAATAAGTTCATGAGGCATATTCTGACAATACCAGAAAGTGTTGCGACCTACATCTGCCACATCGAACTTGGGCAACCGTACATTACAGATATAATCAGAACTCAGCCCATTCTTTTGTGGCATAGGGTATGGACAACAAATGAGTGTACCGTGAACCGGGCTATTTTGTGGGACGTCTTAAAACTAGAAAATGTGAGTAGATTCAAATGGCTAGATTATGTTAAATGTTTTTTAATAGAAATCGATTGCAAACAATACTATGATGATCCTCTCACAATGGTTAATATATCCAGAAAGTTGTTGAAAAAATTGTGTATGGAACACCTTGAGGAGAAAAGGATGTTAGAGGAAGTAAAGAAAAAGACGGTTACCTCGCATCAGTTGTTATTAACTGGTGATAAATTACAGCCGTATTTAACTTTGCCTATGTCCAATTATGATAGATTCCTCTTGACACGTTTCAGATTAAATATTGTTTTTAGACTTTTGACTTTCCCAGAAATTAATTCATGGTCGCGTGAATTGCCTATGTGCCCATGTGATGAATCCTCGTCCCAATCTGACATCCATGTTATTTTCTTGTAAATTTTATACTTTACCGCGTAGGAAACTTATTATCCCAATTCTCAAAGAAATGAACTTAAATAGATGTCGCCCAGCATTTTTAGAGTTGCAAAGAATGGACACAGATTTAGTGGTTGCAGTACTCTCAGAATTTTTTAGAAATGTTTTTAAATTGTGGAAATCAATTGGTCTGGATGAATTTTAACTGCCTCCCTTTTACATTTCTGTGTAAATGAAATTTCATGTTGTTCCTTTTATGGTTATTACTTATTAACCAAATAAAGTACTTTTGACTTTTGAGTGGGCGAGTCAGTCAGTGAGTGAGAGAGTCAGTTAGTGAGTGAGAGAGAGTGGGTGAGTCGGTCAGTGAGAATCTGGACAGTGAGTGAGTGAGTGAGTTAGTGAGTGGGAGTGTCAGTCAGTGAGAGTCTGGTAGTGACAGAGAGTGAGTGAGAGAGTGGGAGAGTCTGTCAGTGATAGTGAGAGAATCAGTGGGAGTGAGAGTCAGTGTGAGTGAGTGTCAGTGTGAGTGAGAGATTTAGTGTGAGTGAGTCAGTGAGAGTGAGAGTTAGTGTGAGTGAGAGTGACAGTGAGAGAGTGAGAGTTTGTGAGAGTGTGAGAGAGGGAGAGTCTGTGAGAGTGTGATAGTTAGTGCGAGTAGTGTGCGGGGTGCAGGAAGGCTGACACATTCCACTCCTTCCCTCAGTAGGCCCCAAAAATCACTTCAACAGAAAAGCAACGGGGTCACAGGAAAAGGCAGGGAACACACACACCAAGGGTGTCCACGAGAGCCATGAAAACCCCTGCGAAGGCAGAGCCCTACGTAGAAATGCAGCGGCACAGAGTGCTTTTAACACTCCTCACCCCTCCTTCTTTCACATCTACCCTTCTACTGGTTTACTGTTTTCTTTATTTATTAAACACCCCAAAGCACCAACAAACTTGACCCTCGCCCCGTTCTGCTCTAGGAGTGCCGGCTGCCCTTTGTGTCTGGAGTTCGGAGGGAGCCATATGTGCCCCAGAGGACGGTCTCGTGAAGGAACAGTGACTGGGGACTTCCACGCAAACCGTGACCATGGGGAGCAGCAAATTAAGACGGGCAGAAAGGCAAAATCTTATATCCCTTAAATACAGAAATAAATGTTTAAAGAGACGCTTTATTGTGATCATATCTATGAGAGAAAAATATGGAACACAGTCAGAGTGCAAGCCTAAAATTAGCAGTCTGTCCTTCGTTGCAATCGAACCCTTTTTGCTGCGACGGGGAAATGCACTTGTTTATTATGGGCACAAGACGGCACACAGGTTTTTGCTCAGTGAGTATAAAGCCACAGAATTTACATTTTACAACAGGGCAGTGGATGAGCTGAGACTTTTTTTCAATTGGAAGTGTGTTTATCATTAGTCTGAAGAGCAATAACCCCAACCCCCACTGCCAGGCATAGTGGGTGGGTCGGGTGGGTCCCCTCCCCCTATTTAGTTGCCATGTGAGTTCTTAGGAAAATATGCCAATGTTCGGAAACATCAAAACGTTGCAGGAAAAAAGCACATGTTTTTGAAGGAGCAGTAGTAGGGCTGAGAGAAGACGAGGGTTGGGAAGACTCATTATTATTAGTCATATCCTGCTTTGGGGAAGGAGTGCAAGGGTGGGGGTGAGGGGGCCTGCTAGAGACCGAAAGAGCAAAGGACATAAAACAAGTAACAACAGACAGAGGTACACACAGGTAAGAGCGGCACACAAGCGGGTAAACAGACGCACAGACAAAAAGACACACAAGAGCATACCAAGACGCACACCGAGCAGTCAGACAGACGTCCTCAGAGGCAAAGACAGACCCAGGCACATATAGGTAAAATCACACAGACAACAGGACAGGGACAGGCACTATGGCAAGGACAGAGGGACAAATGGAAGGGCGATAAAAGGGTCACGCAGCCGGAGGGAAACAAAGGCAAGAACAGACAGGAGTATGCACATGGAAAGATAGACAGGAGCCGTACTTTAAATGGAAACGGAATTGCAGATACTGTGTTAGCCCTGCTGATGTTTGAATGGGTGACTTCCAGCAATTCTTAATGGAAACCAGTGGTGCTTGCGCACCACAGAGGAGCGGGGGCAAATGCACGCCTATTTCCACGAACGCATATTTGTCTCAACCTCTGCCATGTGCCGCTGGTTCCCTGCCCGAGATACATGTTTCCAAATAATTTTGGATGGAATGCGCCTTCCCAGTGAATACCACTGTCATAGAAAAATCACCGAACACTCGACCTGTAAGCCTCTAAATTGTGTTTTTCGGATTTTTTTAAGTATGCAAAAAAAAAAGTAATTGTGGCAAAAATTAACAAAACACATTCCTGGCAACTCATGCTTGGTGTCGCCCTGTTTGTTGCTGTGAAAGAAAAGGCAATTGGAGTGTCAGTTCTATGTTCAATGCGAAAAAGGCTTGCGTTCCTCTTTTCATAGTCACACAATGCTAATTTTGATTCTTAAAAACACTTTTAGCAATATGAGCTTCTAATTATATGTCCAGCCAAGGGATTTGTGTCCCCAGTGAAATACGCTGTCATGAATTTTAGTCAAGAAACAAACTACAAGCAAACTCACTGCTGCAGCCCGGCTTCAACAGGAAGCCAGGCAACCTTTGTTGGGACGGGGGCGGGGCCGGACAAATACAGGAAGCAGGCGGGAGCCTACCCCGCCGCGCTCCTGTGCCCATCGGAAGATTTGCGTCTCAGCTAGCGGGGCTCCCGTGGTCGTGGAGAGCCCCGCGGCCCCCCCCCTGTTGCCCAGAATGACCCGCTGGCTGCCGAGGGACACGCGAGAAGAACCTCGTGAGTGGGGTGTGAGGGGGATGTGTGTGCGCGTGTGTCTGTGTGTGCGCGTGTGTGTATGTGTGCAACGGCGGGGGTGGGAGGGGTTCTCTGTATGTATGTGTGCGTGCGTTCATGGGCGCTCGTGTGTGTGTGTCTCTGTGTATGCGCATGCGTGTGTGTTCTTGCAGCTTCCCAGGAGACAGCAGCTGGCCACAGCGAGCGTGTTCGCCTGTGCGTGGCCCACTCCGATCGCCTTCTCGAAGAGGAAATGCGCGTGGCCAGGTACTGTCTCCTCGAAAGCAGCGTCGCTCACAATAGGTCTCTGGCGAGACAGCGCTTCGCGCTGTAATCGCCACGAGACCTAAAAAACAAGGATGCTGCTGTATGTCACATCTAAATGTCCTAGCTGCAGCTATAAGGTGCATTACGGTCCACATCAACTAAATGTTTCTACAGCCACAGAGTCTGAATCACTGTTTGCGACCTCAAAAATATTTCTATATGTACTTAATCGGTTTTAGTTGTCAGTAAAATCTCACTGACTGCTAAGATGAGTTATCAAATCTATACCGTTTTGACTTTTGGAAGGGGAGTGTTAAAGGCACCCCTTCCAAACGCCCAATCGGTTTGTGATTTATCAATCTTTTGTCACCAAAATCCAGTTGCAAGACATTGAAAGTGTACAGAATCCGAGTTGCAGGTGTAAGATTAAACAAGCATTTGCAATGCAATGGTCTCGGCATCATTAAAGGTAGAGCTATTGGCATTGCTCATGACATTTTTTTTTTCTTTAAATCAAAAGATTCTGCACTCACTACTCTGCACTCACTACTCTGCACTCACTACTCTGCACTCACTACTCTGCACTCACTACTCTGCACTCACTACTCACTACTCTGCATTACCACTCTGCACTCACTACTCACTACTCTGCATTACCACTCTGCACTCACTACTCACTACTCTGCATTACCACTCTGCACTCACTACTCACTACTCTGCATTACCACTCTGCACTCACTCTGCACTCACTACTCTGCACTCACTACTCTGCACTTAGCACTCACTACTCTGCACTCACTACTCTGCACTCACTACTCTGCACTCACTACTCTGCACTCACTACTCTGCACTCACTACTCTGCACTCACTACTCACTACTCTGCACTTACTACTCTGCACTCACTACTCTGCACTCACTACTCTGCACTCACTACTCTGCACTCACTACTCTGCACTCACTACTCACTACTCTGCATTACCACTCTGCACTCACTACTCACTACTCTGCATTACCACTCTGCACTCACTACTCACTACTCTGCATTACCACTCTGCACTCACTACTCACTACTCTGCATTACCACTCTGCACTCACTACTCACTACTCTGCATTACCACTCTGCACTCACTACTCACTACTCTGCATTACCACTCTGCACTCACTCTGCACTCACTACTCTGCACTCACTACTCTGCACTTAGCACTCACTACTCTGCACTCACTACTCTGCACTCACTACTCTGCACTCACTACTCTGCACTCACTACTCACTACTCTGCACTTACTACTCTGCACTCACTACTCTGCACTCACTACTCTGCACTCACTACTCTGCACTCACTACTCTGCACTCACTACTCTGCACTCACTACTCTGCACTCACTACTCTGCACTCACTACTCTGCATTACCACTCTGCACTCACTACTCACTACTCTGCATTACCAGTTGGCTTAAATTCACTTAAGTTATTAAAGATGAGCAAACAGGAAAGGAAATACCTAGGTACTTCTCATGGTGGCAGCGTGGTGGGGACGCTTGATCAGTTTATTCTTAGGGCGACCTCTGTACCGAGCATCTGTTGTCTCTGGTCCCGTTATTAAATAGGAGATCTTCCCTAGGGACTATAGCTACAGCTCGCTCGCCAGCTCATCAAGATGTAATCATTATTATACCATCGACTAATATTGAGGTTGGCGTTGAAGTTCCATATCCCCTTGGAACACTAGAGGATTCCCCAAAATCGCCACTGACCCAAAGTAACATTACAGCCAGCGTCTCTACACGTGCATCTGCCACATCCCCAAATAAAAAAACCTCTACCAAATGATTAACTCTGGAACCGGCAGTAAAAAGGAAGCGGGGAGGAGGACCACAAAGGCCTTGTAGAGCAAAAGTGGCAAGGTCGAACAAAACCCGTGACAGTGTCTCACCCGAGGAGGGCAGTCCTATAATTAATGCCGATTTGGTTGATGGTGATACCAATTATGCAGCGGGAAATGGTATTAACTCGAACTGTGATTTAGAACAGTGGAAGACATTTGAGAGTATTTTAACTACCTTGCTATCTCCTATTACACAAAAACTAACCAAGATAGAGGAATGTTTGGACAATTACGAATCTCTGGTGAGGTCAAGGTTTGTTGTTTTGGAGGGCCTCATCACACATCCCAAGCAAACATGTATGAATACAAACGCTAACCAGGGGAATGAGGTGGCAACATCGGATCCTCTGAACATACAGGCCACAAGCAAGTTAGCTATGAAATCAACAGTCGTAATTACACCATCTAACCCTGTTGCATTAGCAACTAGAAAGCCTGCCGCTGTGTCCAGGGTACACGTGGATCCAGGGAATCAATCTAGCGAATTTGCACAAAGTACAGCAAACAGTCCGGGCGATGGCAGACACAACAGCCCTAAAAAGGGATAACATCTGCAATACACACACACTTGGATCGACAAGCTTTTATACCCAACGAGCTGCAAGCGAAACCTATTGTGGGGCGGGACTGAGAAAGCGAAACCTATCGTGGGGCGGGACTTCCGTTTTGTGAAGCCCGCGCCCACGGAGTGCCTGGAGGAGCACCGAGGGAGAGCCCCGCGGTCGGAGGGCCTTTGACCGGTGAGCGGAGTGGGGGGGGGGGGGGGGGGAGAGAATGCCTGTATGTCTGCGTGTCTGGAGGGCCTTTGACCGGTGAGCGGGGCGGGGGGGGGGGGAGAGAATGCCTATATGTCTGCGTGTGTGTGTGCGACGGCGGAGGGGAGGGGTGGGGGGCGGGGTGCGACGGCGGAGGGGAGGGGTGGGGGTGCGACAACGGAGGGGTGGGGGGGATGCTCGGTGCACGTGTGTGTGTGTGTATGCATGCGACGCCGGGGGTGGGTTCGCTGTATGTGTGGGTGCGTGCGTGCATGAGCGCTCGTGTGTGTGTCTGTCGCTGTTTCTGCGCATGCGCGTGTGGTGTAGCTGCTTCCCAGGAGACAGCAGCTGAGCGCGTTCGCGAGCGCGTGGCCAGCGGAAATCGCCTCCTTGAAGAGGCAATGCGCGTGGCCAAGGCTGTCTCCTGGGAAGCATAGTCCCTGACAAAAGATCTCGGCGGAGACGCGCTTCCGCGCGTTGACGCCGAGACCTAAAAAATGGGAATTTGTCCCCTTGAGACTTCTTCCCCTGTTGGAGAGTAGGCAGTGGTGCAGGAGAAAAATACATTTTAAGAAAAACAAAACCTTTTTAAAAAAAAAATGCAGCACCATTTTCTTTACGGAAAACAGGCGGACATCACCCAATCACCCTGCGCAGTTCATGTGGCAAATTGCATGAGCAAACTACTAGCCAGAACCACAGCATTCCATTGGGCACCCCTGCGACGGGCCCAAAGGACTTGTTCCGCCATTGCCCGACATGTGGAATATCCTGCAAGAGCCATCATCCCTGCTGTAGTGGAGGACCAGCCGAAAGGCGGCAACTCCCGAACAAGAGCCCCAACCGATGCAACCTGCATCATTCATCCCAACTGAGAAAACATGTAGCTTCTTTTAGTCCTGAGCTGCCGCAGAAGCCACTAGTGTGATCCTATAGATGGCACGATTCAGTGCTGCACCGAATTCCATCTCCGATGAGCAGGTAACAAGGACCCTAAGATAGAAAGACTGCAAGGCTGTGTCTGCAATTCACAATGATAAATTTGCCATTAGGAAGTTACCATTTGCCAGCGTTAACTCTTTGACTCAAGAACTGATCGAACTGGCCTACAAATTACTCAATGTGGTATTGGTGAAGTGAACTCGCACCTGTGTGTAATCTTTCCCTATGCCATAGCTCTGATATGTCAGCATAGGCATGGATGGGCACCCTCAATTTGGGATAGAGTACTGTAGGTGGTGCAGCAATTAACTACAGTCCTTAGGTGCATTTGTGGTACCTTGTATCTGAATCCACAGTCCAGTTGTGTAGTATTTTCTTTTGCTATGACATTAAAATACTTTCTTTTTAGTATGGTAAGTACTTGGCTGGACAGTGAATTTATGTATCTCATATTTCACTGTTTGAGTGCGGACTCTGCCTTATGACGCCTTTGGCTGCTCATCTTTGCTACCTTGAGAGCCAAGTGTGGAAGGGTGTACCTAGCCCAGTTTGCAGAGCCATAGTAGGACACCAAAGGAAAATTACCCCAACCACCATAGTTGTGTGCCAGTAGCTCCTATCTGCCCTATGGCCCACCCAAATGGGCCCTGACAATAGCCCTTCAGTCCTTAGGAGTTGTAGGCTAGTATGGTTATGACTGTATCCTCCTTGTTGTGATGGGATGCTCATCTAGACAACATCATCAAGTGGTCTGTTATCCTTGCCAAAGGAGTTATTGAACATATATGTGCTGGAATCGCGGGTGGTGTGCCATGCTCTGATGGTCTTTCAGTTGTCGATGTCCAGAAGCACCATTCAGAGTCTTCTGGACACCTGATAACTTTTATATCAACCGACACACCAGTGGCTTATTTTTGCGCCATCCTCAATATGAGGGCAGACACTAAGTGGTCACTCTTTAGAGGACCATTAGAAGGAGCTTCATCCCAAAGTGAAAGACATGATCTTTTCAACATTCTGGTGCCCATGTATGGATCTCTTTACCCTAATCATGATCAGGAAGTGTCCTTTGTTTTGTGCAATGCACTCTTCCCTAATGGTCCACTGGGGAATGCCTTTGGATGTCGGGCTCCGTGGAGTGCGCTGAACCCGGCGGCGCCCGTGCTTGAGTGCGTAGATGAGAGCACCACCTGCCGTTTCCTGGCAGGGGCGGCGCTTGAGGGGTATTTAAAGACGGGATCCACACTGGCAACGCGCTTCGCATTCTAACACGGATTCTGTCAGGCCTCCCACCCAGTGCTTAATTTGTAAAATATGAAGTGCAGGTGCTCAAATGTTTGTCAGATGCCACACCCACTTTTCTCTGGCTCCACCCACTACCTCAAATGGCTCCTCCCACGTACTCTTTCAGATGCCTTTTTTTCTGTTGTTTATGTCGGTGCCATTGTGGGTTGTGTTTGCAACTCTGACACTATCTTTTTTCAGCCTGTGTTGTGCGTGGTTGACCTGCGACCAGCCTTCAAAGTGGAAACTCAGTTGCTGTGCAAGGCAAACAGTGCTAGGCACACGTCTCACTCATCACAACAAATCATGAGGCAAGGACGAGAACAGGACATGCTTGTTAGACTGTGGCTCCATCAGCTTATGTAATTGATACTCTGGGTGTGAAAGTGCATTGTGTGCACTGCAGACTGCAGAGGCCTGCTGCCAGCCCTCTGTGTGCACATATAGTGCCAGGCTCAAGCCTAACCAGTGATCACTCCACAGTGCTGCTCATATTGATCTTATCCTCCCCCAGTGGTGCTTCATATTGAGTAGGTACCAAAGTGCTGATCCATATTGGTCACAGCCACAGAGCGTTGCTCTGTTAAACCAGAGACCTCAAGCCAGCGAGAATGATGCAATTTTAGCTGTCCTATCGAGACAGCCTCTGTTTAGGCATAGTGGCCATTTTTGGAAACCGAGCAATGATAAGTGTCAGAATTGCGGACAAGACATAGCCAGGGGGCTGCATTGTAATGTACATGCCCCACCCCCACCGTCATCAATCATCCTAACCAACGTGTTCACAAGTGTATGTTGGCCTCAGCAGCAACGGCGCTGTGGTGTGCCGGCCGGGCTATGTCACTCGGTAAGGTGTAGGTGGCTTCAGCAACCCATGTGTGACTTCACTTAGGGGCAGCAGCGCAAGAGCCGCTGTGTAAGGGAAGTGAGTCACACGTGGTCGCAATGTCGTCATCTAGTGCGCAGAGAGGAGCTCGGGATTGACTGTGGCGCTGCTTTGTGTGGTGGTCTGATCAAGGTCGGGCCAGTCTATTTGAGCATTTTAATCTGCCATCCGACTCCGGACCTCTTTATGATGAAAGTATATACATGGCACCTGCATGCATCATGTATGCTATACAAATGCTACACTGTCACAAAACATACTGTTGAGACAGGATGTGGGTGGAAAATTAGCTTCAGCGTGAGAGATGATCATGCATCTGACAATCACGCAGTTCTTGAAAAACGCATATTAATGCTTACATTTCATAAAATTGTTTATCCCTTTTGAAAACGTATGAGACGTAATGCTGCCCTGGTATATATATCTTTTTGTAAACAATGCCATTCCCTACGCAAGAAAACCTGCCCAAAACACCAGGGGGGAAGGGGGTTGACAGGGGGCGGGGAGTGTGGGAGAGAATGTGCGTATGTGAAAAAATGTGCGACAAAGTGTGTGTGTGTGTGTGAGAATGAGGGAATGGGAGAGTGAGTGTGTGTGACAGTGAGTGTGCGTGAGTGTGTGTGTGAGAGAGAAATGTCGTCTAAATAATACACTTGCAGGCCATCCCTCTTCAACATAATGTAGCCTTTGCATCAACTGAAGAGTAATTATCGAATCAGTAGAGAAGGCGAGGGGTGCAGCAGCCAGATAGTATGTGGGGGATGGCACAATTTTGACCCCGAGCAGTTTAAAAGCGACAGAACAGTCAAGCTTCTCAAATTAACCATACGAATGTAAACCATTTTGCTAACTGAATCAATTCGCTTGGATTCCCTGTCAGATGGGACATTGAGCAAAGCATTCAAATTTAACTTGCTGGCCGCCGCGCACTGACAACATGGACTGAGTGCACAGGCAAGAGGTGCCGTTTGCGAGTTCCTGTGCACAGATAACGCAGCTCCTGCTATGGCCTGTGCGTGTTTTATTCCGATTTTTTTTTGGGGGGGGGGGTAGGTGGGTGGGGAGAAGACCAGGAAGGATATTAGCAAATAACTTGGTAGTGGCAGCTGAAAGTAAATGTTGGCCTAAGGGCTAGATCGTCAAGCCTAGGGGTTGGTAATTGGAAACGCTGCTGGTAAAGGCAACAGCTGGTAGTTTAAGAAGTAAAGGCATAGGTGCAGAAAAGGGAGAGAGCTGAACGTGAAGGGAGACCGGGAAAGGGGCGGCTAAGAGTTGATATCCAGTGGAGGTGTTCAGTTTCATAGGGGCCTAGGGCTTCACTCCCGATGCCAACTCAACCTGATCTTTTCATTTCAAGTGACGGAGCCTGTCTGAGGCAGTGCGGGTATTCTGGGGTGTGCTGGCAAACCAGTGAATGCGCGCGCATTGCTGCTTGCTGCGCAGCCCCAACCCCCACTGCCCCTGCCCTGAACCGAAACGGAATCCATTCCCAGGGCCAGAACTACTGATCCATCCATCCATCCAGGCAGCCCGGGTCGGCCCGCAACAATAGCCTAAAACCACTGCACTACTGGCTAACATGATCAAAGTAAACGGGGGATCAAATCCTCATCATCATGATCAGAGTGACCAATGACATCAACATAACAATCAAAAGTAAACTAATCACGGTGCCTGCGGCCTGCAGTGCCAGGCCCTGCCTTACCTGCGCAGCTTTAATTATTTTTTAAATCATGATTTGTCCGCCGGCCTACGCCGCCTACCCCAGGCCATCATGACCAGACTAATCAACATAAATCAACATAAAGATTAAAACAACGATGTTATAGTGTTGACGGTCTAGTAGTTGGGGTGGGAGGAGCTAGGTGGGCTGAGGGGAAGAGGTGGGGTCAGGAACAGGAAAGGGCAGTTAGTGTAGGGACGGGGACTGAGCTACATGACAATAAAGAGCTCCTCAAGAACCAGTCTGTGTCCGTGTGGATAATTAGCAGGGGACACGACAGCTGGCGACGAGGGTGGGATGGAACTGTGACCCCCCCCCAGAACGAGCCCCGTCCCGCAGCGTTGAGCGCCCAGAGCTCCGCTGTGACGGTGGTCCCGAGGCGCCACGGAAAAGCCCCAACGTGGAAGGGGAAATCTGAGCGCGGCCAGGCGGCCCCCCCCCCAGAGTGTGGGCAGGAGAACGGACGGCGCGCCGATCGAGGGCGCCAGAACAGAGGACAGCTCGCGCTGGACGCGCGAAGCCCGCCCGGATCAGAGGCAGGGCGCCAAGAGACAAGTGCCGGTCGCGCTGGAAGCGCGAGACCCGCCTGCCGACGCAGCGAACCGTGAGTGAAAGTCGGGAGCCCACTCCGACATTGCCCCCAACTCACCGCCTGATGCTGCGCAGGAAGCCGATGCGCGAGGCAGAGCGCCAGGTCGGCGCGCGGGTAGCCAGGAAGCAGCGCTGAGGGATCCAGCAGCCGAGCGTTCCCCACAGCGTGAGCTCATCTCGAGCGGCGACCAAAAGACGCCTGCAGGCGCGAGCTCAGCGATGCAGCGACGCGTGCCTGCCCTGAGAGAGTGAAAGGGAGCCACGTGTCGTGCCAAAGGGGGCGGCCATTGCAAGGTCAGGCAGCCTTAAGGACAAGCCCTATCAGAATTGAGGGCGGCCATCTTTGAGTCAGGCAGACTCTTCAAATAAGCCCTGGCAGCCTCAAAAGGGTACAGCCAAGAGCCACCAGTCAGTGAACAGTGCTCGTGGGGCACAGCAGCAAGCAGCAACAAACAAGCATTGGCAGACACAGCAGTAAGCAGCAACAAACAAGCATTGGCATCTACAAAGTCTACAGAAACCGCCAGAAGTAAAGGGAGCGGACGCCAGCAGCTGCAACCAGAGTCAAACATCAGGACCGAAACCTCATCCTCAGGATGTCCAACACTCCCGCGCCAGGCGCACAGGATGCTCCCGCCAAAAAGGAAATCAAGGGCACGCATCTGCGAGCGCCAGAACCCCTAACAGTCACGACAGGGAGCAGCATGGGCCTCAAGTGGCAGGAATGGCTGGAGGATTTTGAGGACTATGTCAAGGGTTCCAGAATCGAGACAGACGAGGACAAAATAATAACCCTTCGCAATCTAGGAGGGCGCGAAATCAGCAAGATAGTGCGAGAGATCCCAACCGCCGACAGCGACACCTATGTCAAGGTAAAGGACATATTGAACAACCGTTTCCTGCACAAACGAAATGTTGATTATGAGAGACACAAGTTTCACCAACAGCACCAGGACAAGGATGAGCCACTAACGTCCTTCATACACCGACTAAGGCGCCAGTCCCAGTACTGCGACTTCACAAACTTCTCCCCAGATGCGGCCATCAAGTCTCAAATTATCTCGGGATGCCATTCAGAGTCACTGAGACGAAGACTACTAAGGAAGCCACAAGAGTTGGCGGAAATCGAGGAGAACTCACGAATATATGACCAAGCCGAAGAGAATGCAGCGGAGATCGAAGTTAAACCTAGCACTAGCCGAGAACATGCCAACCGCGTCTCCGACCGACGACATGGCCGACAGGCCTACCGAGGCAACCCACGTGACAGATCACGCCGATCCAGATTCTCACCCAGACGCCGAACAGATTACCGGCCAAGAGACTCAGAGAGGAGAGACCGACGACCCGAACGCACAAGACGGTGCTACAGGTGCGGGTATGATTACCCCCACATTGACTCGTGCCCTGCCATGGGCCAACGCTGCCGGAAATGCGGACGATCCAATCATTTTGAGGTCATGTGCAGCGAGTATCACCGAGAACAACGTAGCGGTGCTGACCAACGCACCAGCCAGCCAAGGTCTTCAAGGACAGAAACCAAGCGGCACCACGCCAGAGCCGTTCAGGATGAACCTGCTCACTCCCCAGCGTCGTCTCACTCCAGTCGTGAGTCCAGACGGTCCAGATGGGATCGCCGATCCCCCTCAAGAGAGTCCAGATCCTCCTCATCCAGGCGATCGTTCTACACCACCGAGTATGTCAACATCGCTGACAACGATCAGCTCAAACGTTACCCCCGGCTCGGTATCATGGTGGGCAACCATGCAGCGAAATTCGTCATGGACAGCGGTGCCTCTCTCAATTACATCTCCGTTGCTGAGCACGAGCGCATGGTTCCCAAGCCTCATCTGCGCTTTGCACCCGTTCGAGTATACACATGGATGGCGAGAAAACCACTCCCATGCCTGGGGAAGTTCGACACCACCCTCACATATGGCGATATCACCATTCCCGCCGTCATTCACGTCATCAAGGGACCTGATGCCGACTGCATGCTAAGCCTTCCGACTGCGGAGCGCTTACGCCTCGTTCACATTCTTTTCAACATAAATGACAGCTCCAACTACGCTGTGAAATACCCAGCTCTATTCAAGGGCCTAGGCAAACTAAAAGGCCGGCAAGTACACCTACACATCAACGAGCGAATCAAGCCCATTGCTCAACATCCACGGCGAGTGCCGTTTCACCTGCAATCCGCGGTGGCTCAAGAGCTGCAAGACCTTCTGGATGCCGACATCATCGAACGCACCGAAGGACCCACTCCCTGGGTGTCCCCGGTAGTCGTTGTGCCAAAAAAAGGGACTCCCGACAAGGTCCGTCTCTGTGTAGACATGCGCCTGCCGAACACGGCAATCGAAAGGGAGAGGCACCCCGGCCCACACCTGAGCGATATGATTACAGCCCTCAATGGAGCCACGGTCTTTTCCAAGCTAGACCTCAACAAGGGCTATCACCAGCTCGAGCTAGATGACGACTCTCGCTCCATCACCACGTTCGCCACGCACCTCGGCCTCTTCCGGTACAAGCGCCTCAGTTTTGGTGTGTCCTCAGCAGCTGAAATTTTCCAAGAGACAATTCGACTAATCATCCACCACATTCCAAATTCTCTCAACTACAGCGACGACATTCTGGTGTATGGCGCAAACCTCCGAGACCACGACATCGCCCTTGACCGCGTCTGCCGGGCTCTGCTAGACGCAAACCTGACTCTTAATAAGGACAAGTGCGAGTTTCATCAATCGACACTGAAATTCTTTGGACACATTTTCTCATCCAGCGGCATGAAACCAGATCCCGACAAGGTGGCTGTGCTCAACAATACCAAAAGCCCTGAGGACGTGAACGATCTATGCTCCTTCCTTGGGATGGCGAGCTACTGTGCTCGCTACATCCGCGACTACGCCACGATAAGTCATCCTCTGAGGCTCCTCACGAAATCCAACCAGCCCTTTGAGTGGACCTCAGACTGCGAGCGTGCCTTCAGAGACATCAAACGGGCGGTTGAGTCGTCTGACTGCTTGTCCTACTTCAACCCCAAACGGAAAACAGAGATCACTGTAGACGCCAGTCCCGTAGGTCTAGGTGCGATCCTGGCCCAATATGACGACGACTCGGACCAACGGAGGATCATCGCCTACGCCAGCCGCAGCCTCACTGACCCGGAAAGGAAATACTCTCAGCCTGAGAAGGAGAGCCTGGCGGTCGTATGGGCGTGTGAGCACTTCCACATCTTCATCTATGGGAAGCACTTCACGCTCATTACTGACCATCAGGCACTCGTGACGATATACGGAAACCCTAAGAGCAAGATGCCTCCCAGGATTGAGCGATGGGGCCTCCGGCTGCAGGAGTACACTTTTACAATCATTCACAAACCGGGGAAGGGTGACAACCCTGCTGACTACATGTCTCGCCACCCCCGAGACTCTCCAGCACCAACTTCATCCATAGCAGAGGAATACATCCACTTCGTGTCAAACCATGCTCGCCCTCCAGCCATACCAATGGACACCATCCGCGAAGCAACCAACAAAGACGCCGTTCTGCAGAGCGTGATGAAGCGAATACTGTCCAACAGGTGGAGGCATCATCCGCAAGATGACGTGGAAAACCCCGATGTCAGAAGTGAACTCCAAGCGTTCCGACACGTCGCTGACGAACTTTCAATTACTGAAGATGGCCTTCTTCTAAGAGACCACCGGATAGTCATCCCGGCCACCCTCAGACAAGGCGTAGCTGATCTAGCTCATGAAGGTCATCGGGGGGTCGTCTCCACTAAGAGGGCGCTCCGAGAGCGTGTCTGGTTCCCTGCTCTAGACCAAATAGTCGAAGCCACTCTGAAGGACTGTCATCCCTGTCAGCTAACTGGCCCCAGCACGCCGCCGGCACCGCTCCAAATGACCCCGCTACCTGACGGCGTATGGCAAGAAGTTGCAATGGATTTCTACGGGCCCCTGCAGTCAGGGAAATATGTGATCGCCATTGTAGATGAATATTCCCGGTTCCCAGTGGCTCAATTCATCCCGTCCACCAATGCCACCTGTACTCTCAAAGTACTTGAGGAGGTCTTTGCAATCTGGGGTGTTCCCAGAATCATCAAAACGGACAATGGGCCCCCATTCAACGGGCACGAATTCAGTGACTTTGCGAAACAGATGGACTTCCAACACCGCAAGGTCACCCCGCTCTGGCCACAAGCCAATGGAACTGTTGAACGTTTCATGTCCACCATCAAGAAAACCTTCCAACAGGCCACTGCCGAGAAAAAGGACCTGCAAGCAGCACTGAATGAAGTCCTTTGTGCATACCGGACCACTCCTCACTCCACGACGGGTGTCTGCCCTGCCACTCTCATGCTCGGGAGGACACCAAGAACTCGGATCCCAACCTGGGAAGGCGCACTGAGGAAGCCCCTCTCAGACCATCAGATCAAAGACATGGCTGCAACAGATCGATATCACAAGGAGAAGATGAAGGAACATGCTGATCTCAAACGGAGGGCCCGATCCCCTTCCCTCAAGGAGGGCGACAGAGTCCTTGTTAAACAAGAACAGCGCCAGAAAACTGACTGTCGCTTCAAAGATGAACCTCTTACAGTTGTGCAGCAGAAAGGCACAATGGTGACCGCGGAGTCAGAGAACAGGCGGGTCACCCGGAACGCATCCCACTTTAAGAAGTGCCCTCCTGAAAGGCGTGACTGCACGCCCGCTGCCTCCGTGCCGGAGAACCCTAACCACCCAGAAACAGGCGCACCTGACTCTGCACCCTGCATGGAACCAGAACCTGTGGTCGAGAACACTGTGTCCACCCCGGTTCGCCCACGACGCCAGGTACAGCCTCCAAAGAGACTGATTGTTGAAATGGACTAATTTCATTTTGCTGTTTTGTTAAGAAAGGGGGAGATGTTATAGTGTTGACGGTCTAGTAGTTGGGGTGGGAGGAGCTAGGTGGGCTGAGGGGAAGAGGTGGGGTCAGGAACAGGAAAGGGCAGTTAGTGTAGGGACGGGGACTGAGCTACATGACAATAAAGAGCTCCTCAAGAACCAGTCTGTGTCCGTGTGGATAATTAGCAGGGGACACGACAAACAGTATTCACGGCGCGGGCGCCTGCGGCCTGCCAGGCCCTGCCCTGCCTGCAGCTTGACCTTCGCAACTTTATTTATTTTTAAATCCTGATTTGGCCGCCGGCCTACGCCACATACCCCAGGCCTGGCCATCATGACCGTCACCACCAGACCAGACCAATCAACACAATAAATAATGAATACAAAAATAGTAATTACCGTCGCGCTGCCAGGCCCTGCCCTGCCTCACCTGCGCAGCTTTATTTATATGCCGCCGGCCTACCCCAGGCCATGTCTCGCTCGTCCTCATCTGTCTAGCCAACCTCAACGTCGTCGGTCTTACCAGGTCCTGCCTCCCGCTACTTTGAATGGCGGGCGGGGGCGTTGAAGTACTTCACCAACAACCAGATACTGCTCAATGAGGTGCAGCCGTGCGGGTATGCTGGGGCGGGTGTGCTGTGGCAAAATTGAAGCAGGCTGCAGCAGCGAATGCGCGCGCATTCAAAATCTGCACATGCTTGTCTGCTTCTGCCGCGCACAGTCCAACCCCCGCAGAAGAGAAGACCAGCCCAGGCAAAGGCCCTGCCCAACTCAGTGTCCCGCCTACTGGGGGCCGGTGATCTGCAGCCGGAAGTTGAAGAAGTGTAAGAGAGTGAGGACGGAGAAAATACATTGAGAATCTGTCAGTCAGTCACATCACGTCGTCACTGTGGACACACAGTAAGTGTTTTGTTGTCAACACGACTCGGTAACAAACTAATGACAGCAGCAGCACTTACATACAGCAGCACAACACTCGCTCTCTGTGCCAGTGCCACCATTCATTATAAATTACTAACGGTGCACTTAATGAGCGTGACTGACTGTAGACCCGGCCCTGATAATTAGGTGCCGGTGCTTTCATTCTGATTCCCGGTTTACCTGTCTCCTTGCTTGACCTTCGGTTTCTTCTCCGGTCTCTGTTCATGTTGTTTGGTTCCTGTTGTGTTCTTCTGCTTCCTGGGGTCTCGGGTGTTCTCAGGGGCTGGTTGACTTGCTGCTCCTTACTGGCGGGTAACAATGTTGCAAAGGAGCTTCTGTTTGGCTTAACTCTTTGCGTCCTGGTTCTGAAATAGCTAGAATTAGGCAAAGGGTTTTTAAAGGATAACATTCTCTTTGTTTTTGGTTAATTCCAGAACTATGTTTTAAATAGGAAGGGTCAGTGCTTTAAATGGAAAAAAATAAGTGCAGGTACTCATTAAAATGAGCTAGAGGTGTAGTGAGTGGGCGGGGCTAGGGGCGGAGCTAAGTGCAGGAAATGATGATACTTAACGACTTTTATAATAGTTGCAGCACACACCAAACCACATGATAAATGTGTTTATATAAACAAAGCAGGTTAACTCATTACACAAAATGAAAGAGAAATGCAATAATATGTTAACATTTCCTTTCTTAATTCGAGCTGGCGTGGACTGCGCACAAGCACAGTCTCGCTCGCGAGATTTAAACATTTTTGGTAGCTTACACTAGCAGGCTTTAAGCCCCGCCCCTCTTTCCCATTGGCCAGCATCACAGTGTTTGCTAAACGGTGGCCAGCCATTGGGAAAGAGCACTTTGTTTCAAAGAGTTTTCTCTCTTTGAGCCGTCCCACTTGAACGGGCTCACTTGACTTACTCCAGTCGCAAATGGATTCTTATCTTTAAAGGGCCATGTGTTTCAAACACATGGCCCCATAAAGATAGGCTCCGGCGCGATCCTCTTTTTTTGTTTTTGTTTTCCGGACTCGCTTGTTTTTTATATCTGCTCTTGCCTTGAAGCCACCTTTTGGATAAATTACGCGCACATCAAAACGCAAAAAGCATAACCAAATAGGTGCTTCCAGCGCGGTGTAAAAGTGCAAATAAATAACAAGCATTTGCAATGCAATAGGTCTTGCATTAGGAAAGTTTGAGCTATTGGTATTGTAAATGACATTTTTTTTATTTATGTGTTGGTTTTGAAAATAGCTAAATGAATAGCTTTGTCATTTACAATGCCAATAGTTATAACTTTTGCAAATGTGACACTTATAGCATTTGTAATGCAATATGTGTTGTATTTACGTGACTTAGATGTATTGATTTTACAAATAACAATGGCTTTTAATTTTTTTAAATAATTAATACTTAAATAAAAGTTATTGTAATTTATAATGGCAATAGCTTAAACTTTTGTGTATAACTTTTGTTAAGATCATGTTCAGTGTATTTTATTGTGACAAAAATCCAAGAACAGAAGTGAAATATTAACATCTTTTTGTGACATTTGTAATAAAGCTTGAAACATTGATAGAACATATTTGAACCAGTTGTTGTTGAATGGTTGCACAGATTGATGCTGTGGTGGCGCTGAGTGATGTTGTGGTGGCGACGAGTGATGCTGTGGTAGCACATAGTGAAGTTGTGGTGCCCCTGAGTGATGCTGTGGTGGTGCTGAGCGATGCTATGGTGATGCGATAGATAGATGGAGTGAGGGTGATAGATAGATAGAGTGTGGGCGATAGATAGATAGAGGGAGGGCTATGGATAGAGGGAGGGCGATAGATAGAGGGAGGGCGCTAGATAGATAGAGTGAGGGCGATAGATAGATAGATAGACAGATAGAGTTAGGGCGATAGATAGATAGACAGATAGAGTGATGGCGAAAGATAGAGTGAGTGCGATAGATAGACAGATAGAGTGAGGGTGATATATAAATAGACAGATAGATAGAGTGAGGGTGATAGATAGAGTGAGGGCGATAGATAGATAGAGTGAGGGCGATAGATAGATAGAGTGAGGGTGATAGATAGAGCACGTTAGATAGAGTGAGGGTGATAGATAGAGTGAGTGCGATAGATAGAGTGAGGGCGATAGATAGAGTGAGGGCGATAGAGTGAGGGCGATAGATAGATAGAGTGAGGGCGATAGATAGAGTGAGGGCGATAGGTAGAGTGAGGGTGATAGATAGATAGAGTGAGGGTGATAGATAGATAGAGTAAGGGCGACAGATAGATAGTGTGAGGGCGATAGACAGAGTGAGGGCGAGAGAGTGAGGGCGATAGATAGAGTGAGGGCGATAGATAGAGTGAGGGCGATAGAGTGAGGGCGATAGATAGATAGAGTGAGGGTGATAGATAGAGAGAGTGAGGGCGATAGATAGAGAGACTGAGGGTGATAGATAGAGTGAGGGCAATTAGAGTTAGATCGATAGATAGGTGGAGTGAGGGCAATAGATAGATAGAGTGAGGGCGATAGATAGATAGAGGGAGGGCGATAGATAGAGGGAGGGCGATAGATAGAGGGAGGGTGATAGATAGAGGGAGGGCGATAGATAGAGTGAGGGAGATAGATAGAGTGAGGGCGATAGATAGATAGAGTGAGGGCGATAGATAGATAGATAGATAGAATGATGGCAATAGATAGAGTGAGTGCGATAGACAGATAGAGTAATTATGTGGCGTGTAATTAATTATGTGGCACTGAGTGGTATTGTTTGGAGTGTATGTTGCATTGTAATTATGTAGCATAAAATTATGTTGCACTGAGTGGTACTGTGTGGAGTGTGTATTGCATTCAGTAGAGTGGAATTATGTGGTGTGTATTATGTGCCACAGAGTGGTATTTGGAGTGTGTGTTGCGTTGAGCGCAGTGTAACTATGTAGCATATAATTATGTGGCACTGAGTGGTATTGTGTGGAGTGTATGTTGTATTCAGTAGAGTGTGATTATGTGACATCTAATTATGTGGCACTGAGTGGTATTTGGAGTGTATGTTGCATTGAGTGCAGTGTAATTATGTGGCGTGTAATTATGTGGCACTGAGTGGTATTTAAAGTGTATGTTGATTTGAGTGCAGTGTAATTATGTGGCGTGTAACGAGGCAGAACGGCGGACCCCCCTGAAACTGGACTTTGGGACCCTCAAGGGGTTTTCACCACTCCCCCCTCTTCTCTGCCCTCCACAGAACGACATTCCTAAGGCTGACTACGGAATAGGATTGCCGGACGAGGATGGAATACACTGGCCCTTTAACTCTCAGTCAAATGAAGGGTGGGCAGGCCTAATCGAGGACGCTTCTACGTCAAATACGGAAGAAGCGCAGAATCAGGTGTGCTTGTTCACCCGGAGTGTTGGTGTGTGGAGAGAGACGGAAGAGGAGCGGAGCGACGAGAGGAGTTTGGTGGAGTCAGGAAGACGAACGGGGAAGCAGAGATCAGAGGAGAAGCGGCGCCTGAGACGGAGTGTATGCCTTGAGGCCAACGTCCCCACGAGCCGCCCTGCCACACACCCGGGGGAGGTGTGTGGCTAGCCCAGGTACGAAGCAAGATCAGGGGCTGGGTTGGAAGAAAGGGCGGGTCTGCCACGTAATCCTTGGTATTCCCTATCCCGGTAACCCTATCCCTTTTCACCGATTCCCTTCACTAGATGGACGTCCAGAGTGTGTGCCACGGGTTTGCTTCCTCACTCCCTTCCCCTTGACACTTGTATATAGTACGGGCACTTCCCTGACAACTTGTCTTGTTTGTTTCCACCGAGAAGCAAGACGGACATCGACGAGGCTCCACCCCGGAGAAGCCCCGAAGGGTATAGGAGAAGCGAGACGATCAAGCCCATAAGCTGAAGGTCTGATAGAAGCCAGTCCCCTCGATGAACTGTCCCTTCCAGGAAGACTTGCTCCGAGAACTCGCATCCTGCCCATTTCTCCAGCGCCTGGTACAGTGGCAATGAGTGTTATTTGGAATGTATTTTGCATTGAGTGCAGTGTAATTATGTGGCGTGTAATTATGTGGCACTGAGTGGTATTTGGAGTGTATGTTGCATTGAGCACAGTGTAATTATGTAGCATATAATTATGTGGCACTGAGTGGTATTGTCTGGAGTGTATGTTGTGTTCAGTAGATTGTAATTATGTGGCGTGTAATTATGTGGCACTGAGTGGTATTGTTTGGAGTGTATGTTGCATTGAGTGCAGTGTAATTAGGTGGCGTGTAATTATGTGGCACTGAGTGGTATTTGGAGTGTATGTTGCATTGAGTGCAGTGTAATTATGTGGCGTGTAACTATGTGGCACTGAGTGTTATTTGGAGTGTATGTTCCATTGAGTACAGTGTAATTATGTGGCATGTAATTATGTGGTACTGAGTGGTATTTGGAGAGTTTGTTGCATTGAGTGCAGTGTAATTATGTGGCGTGTAATTATGTGGTACTGAGTGGTATTTGAGGTTTATGTTGCGTTGAGCGCAGTGTAATTATGTAGCATATAATTATGTGGCACTGAGTGGTGTTGACTGGAGTGTATGTTGTATTCAGTAGAGTGTAGTTATGTGGCACCTAGTGGCATTTGGAATGTATGTTGCATTGAGTGCAGTGTAATTATGTGGCGTGTAATTTTGTGGCACTAAGTGGTTTTTGGAGTGCATGTTGCATTGAGTGCAGTGTAATTATGTGGCACTGAGTGGTATATGAAGTGTATGTTGCGTTGAGCGCAGTGTAATTCTGTAGCATATAATTATGTGGCAATGAGTGGTATTGTCTGGAGTGCATGTTGTATTCAGTAGAATGTAATTATGTGGTGTGTAATTATGTGGCACTGAGTGGTATTGTTTGGAGTGTATGTTGCATTGAGTGCAGTGTAATTATGTAGCATATAATTATGTGGCACTGAGTGGTATTGTGTGGAGTGTGTTGCATTCAGTAGAGTGTAATTGTGTGGCGTGTAATTATGTGGCACTGAGTGGTATATGGAGTGTATGTTGCATTGAGTGCAGTGTAATTATGTGGCGTGTAACTGTGGCACTGAGTGGTATTTGGAGTGTATGTTGCATTGAGTGTAGTGTAATTATGTGGCACTGAGTGGTATTTAGAATGTATGTTGCATTGAGGGTGCAGAGTGTGTGAGAAGGGGAGAGAGGGGGGTCTTATGTGCTTATCGGTGTCCTGTGGGCTCATTCCACAAGGATGCGCATAGCAGATAGAAGCGCTGTATGGAGGCCTCACACCGCCCAAGAGTGCGTGGAAGGCGTGGCGTCAATCTTGCAGTCTTCACTAGGCTGTCCCCTCTGACTGACCTATCCGCTTTGCTTGCATGAAGCATGACTGGAATCTCAATCTTCGGCACACGCCATGAGCCTCTAATCATAAAAGCAATTCTGGCGCAGGCCGCAGCGTTTTCTATTGGGTCAAAGTATATTTTAAAATGTGACATGTGTATGACTTCAAGTTCCACGCAGCTTTACTACACTTGCCTTTTGTTCTGTCTGTTGAACAGCCACAGCTTCGTTTTTACCTCACTCACTCTAAAACAAAAGTGAGGGAAAGTCATCCCTTTAAAGTCAAAATATCTCCAGTTATTGACCAAAATGTCCTTCATTCTAAAGCAAGCTGTTACCAGCGGAAAGAACCATGATGAGACTAAACTCATGTAGGAATCATTACGCATGCACGCGGATGCATAAGGCACCCCATAATGATGATGTATGTCCATGCATGAATCCCCACGTTCATTTTTCTAATCTTTATTCCAAGATGGCATTCGCCACTCTTGGAGCTGTACATAATTATTATTTTTAAATCTACGTGTAAATCCACATTTGAAAAAATAAGTGTCCCGGAAGCAAAAGACAGCTGCTAGGCCATAAAAAAAATTCAAACTATTTTATTTTTAAAGAAAGGATGCTACAGGAGGGTCTGGAGGGGGAGCAATGGCGGTGCGCTTGGGGAAAAAGTAAATGCCTGGAAGGTCTTGGAAGGAGCTACGGGGAGAGGTCTATGTGGGCCACATCTTTTGGCCATTGGTAAACAAGCTCTGGCATTGCGCAGAGGGGGTCGGGGTAGCAGCTTCCTTTGAAGTCTGATGGGGGGGGGGGAGCGGCTTCCGGGGGAGCAATGGCGAAGCGCTTGGGGAAAAAGTAAATGCCTGGAAGGTCTTGGAAGGAGCCACAAAGAGAGGTCCAGGTGGGGGAACAGTGGAGGTACTTGAGGCAGGGAGGAAAGATGAGAAAAGAACAAGCTCTCAGCATTGCATGGCGGGGTGCGGATTCCTTTGAAGTCCTTTGAAGGGGAGAGGATGTGGTCCGTCAGCATAAACGCCCGATTCTGTTGCTGGAAACCAGGGTTCGAGCCTCAAGGTCGCGTTCACATCCTGTGAATCTGGGCAAATCACTTAATCTCCCCGTGCCTGAATGTGTAATGTAAATACAGTGCTCATGTAAAGCGCTCCAATACCTTTGGGTTGAGTTCGCGCTATATAACTATGCAAAAAAAAAAAGTCTGATGCCGGCTGCCAAATTGTGTGGTGTGAGGAGGGGAGAGGGGGGGGGGGGTCTTATGTGCTTATCGGTGTCCTGTGGGCTCATTCCACAAGGACGCACATAGCAGATAGAAGCGCTGTATGGGGGCCTCACACTGCCCAAGAGTGCGTGGAAGGCGTGGCGTCAAGCTTGCAGTCTTGACTAAGCTGTCCCCTTTGACTGACCTATCTGCATTGCTTGCAAGAAGCATGACTGGAATCTCAATCTTCAACATGCGCCATGAGCCTCTCATCATAAAATCAATTCTGGCGCAGGCCGCAGCGTTTTCTATTGGGTCAAAGTATGTTGTAAGATATGACATGTATATGACTTCATGTTACACGCAGCTTTACCACACTTGCCTTTTGTTCTGTCTCTTGAACAGCCACAGCTTCGTTTTTACATCACTCACTCTAAAACAAAAGTGAGGTAAAGTCATCCCTTTAAAGTCAAAATGTCTCCAGTTATTGACCAAAATGTCCTTCGTTCTAAAGCAAACTGTTACCAGTGGAAAGAACCATGATGAGACTAAAATCATGTAGGCATCATCACGGATGCACTCAGATGCATCTTGGCAATAAGGCGCCCCATAATGATGATGTATGTCCATGCATGCATCCCCACGTTAATTTTTCCATTCTTTATTCCAATTTGGCATTCCCCACTTTTGGAGCTGTACTGTACATACATTTTTTTTAAAAATCTACGTGTAAATCCACATTTGAAAAAATAAGGGTCCCGGAAGCAAAAGACAGCTGCCAGACCGTAAAAAAAAAGTATCAAGCTATTTTTTTTTAAAGAAAGGGTGCTACAGGACGGTCTGGAGGGGGAGCAATGGCGTTGCGCTTGGGGAAAAAGTAAATGCCTGGAAGGTCTTGGAAGGAGCCACGAGGTGAGGTCCAGGTGGGCCACATCTGTTGGCCATTCGTAAACAAGCCCTGGCATTGCGTGGAGGGGGCGGGGGAGCAGTTTCCTTTGAATTCTGATGGGGGGGCGGGGGAGCGGCTTCCTTTGAAGTCTGATGCCGAGGCATGGTGTGTGATGTGGCTGGCGATGTGCACGCGCCTGGCTCACATGAACTGTACCTGATCCGCAGTTTGGGTAGACTTTTCGAAAGCCTTACTATAATCTCGCCCACCATCCCTATGGGATGGCTTAGGCGAGACCTAAAAAAGAATGATTTTTGACGAGACTAACGTAATGGCGGAAGCTGTCTGATTTCCAGCGTTTGAGATTCCTTCCAGACTGCCTTGAACACTGTTTAGTAATACCTTTCAAGCAGCAAGATGAAAATCTGCCACAATTTAACAGCCTATTTTTGGGCTGACAATCACAGCTGGACTGGAAGCGCACAGGGCATTTACAAGCTATTTGGGATGTGCCAAGTTGAGCCACAGAAGTTAACTTGTTTCACTGCTTGACTGTGAAGACTTTCAGAGATAAAACAACAAGCAGGCGCAAGAAAGAAAAGGGAAAGCAGATGACCACAAGTTTGGCGTGTATCAGCAGAAAGAAAAGAACGGTATCTGTGATACTGCTCATGCCTGTTCACAGATGGAGAGGCTGAATGAACAAGCGTCATTACGTGCCCCTTCCATTTACCCAATGAAGACCTCATTACCGACGGAGAGAAAACGAGCAGTGGGATCATCTCATTAACTGCGTGTACTTTTTTTCCGACTGAATAAATGAGAGAAGGTGCCGAGCATATTAACCGCCTCCATTTTGCGAGCCCATGCACACCTATTTCCTCGAGTGGCACTGGGTCCGGCAGCAGAGACGTAACGTAACGTAAAATGATGTCACCCCCCCCCCCCCCCCCCAGAATGGGAAAGGGGTCCCTGAGCCTCCCATCTCTTTAAAATATTAATTGGTCTTGGGATGAATGGGGGTCCTTGCCGGTGCTCAGCACCAGCAGTTTTTAAAAGCAGGTGCCGTAACTGGTCCCTATCGGGCTCTCCATTTTTACAATCCGGGTGAAAAAAAACCTTAACTCTGCAATAGTACAACCCGTCACTGCCTTTGATGTAACTTCTAAGAGACTTGTTTTTTCAGTTTTATATAGTGCAAACTTGGAGCGCATTGCGCCAGCTACATTACACAAGGGTATATTAATTTTTTTAATCATAGGGCGTCAGACTCAAACCTTTTTTCTCAGCATGAAGATCGGCTGTTCCTTTTGCCACAACTTTGCCCACAAGAGCGGCTAGCATTTTCAATATTCTATACAATGAAGTGATAGTTTTGTTTTTAACTCCCTTTATTAAATTTTTCAGCAAACAAAATATCCAGAATAGGACGGTATATTAAAGTCATTGGCGTGGTTCCGACATCATCACACATAAGTATCAGTACAATTATCATACATTGTGGCAGTATGGGGGGAAAAGAATGAAAAGACATAAAAGTATTTAACCCTCACCGCATTTGACATATAAATGGCGACATGCTCAGGTCTATCCACTGTCCAACCCTCCCATGTTCATTCTGCAGTGAGTTTTGGGGGCAATCAGGAGCCTAATGGATAGTATCAAGTCAATTCAAGCCTCTCTCTACTGTGCAGGGTCTTGGGGACTCTGGGCTGCTGTGTTCGGGAGTAGGGGGTCTTCCCTGTCAGGTGTCATCGGGACAGGTCTCCTGGATACGTAAAGGGACCAGAAGTTTTTGGGCCTGTTGCGGGCGGTAGTAATTCACTGTAATTTTCAGTTTGAGTGCAACAGTAAAGCATATCTCTGGACCACTGCTCCACTGTAAGGGTCGGTCCGCGAAGCCAGCGCAGTGCAATGTTCCTCCTCGCCAGAAGGAGGGCCATGTCAACTAGTCGTCTATGCACCTTAGGGAGCGGCGTGGAATAGCCTAGTAATGCCAAGAGAGGGTCAGGTGTCAGTGCCATATCCGTGACCCGGTTAATCTCAGTAAAGACCTTCCCCCAGAAGCTGGCAACCCCCGGGCAAACCCATGCCAAGTGAAAGAAATCTGCCACCAATTCTCCACACCTTTCACACCGCGAGTCTTCGCTCAGGCTGTAGCGATATAGTCGCTCCGGGGTGTAATAAACCCTGTTAAGGAACTTAAAATGGACTAGCCTGTGTCAACCATTCAAT
Organism: Lissotriton vulgaris; assembly: GCF_964263255.1. Classification (NCBI taxonomy): domain Eukaryota; kingdom Metazoa; phylum Chordata; class Amphibia; order Caudata; family Salamandridae; genus Lissotriton; species Lissotriton vulgaris. Next base: position 1,336,215,730 of record NC_141685.1, read on the forward strand.
AAGATACGTTTGGTGCTTGTGCAGCAGTAGAGCCATTTCTCATCCGTCAGCTCTGTCTGTAAGTCCCTTTGCCATGCTAGGCGCGGTTTAGTATACTCTCCATCTCTCGTGGACACTATCGCCTGATATATGCTGGAGACCAACTTCGCAGGCGATTTCGCCTTAATAATCGCTATCAGTGCCGGCACCTCTGGAGGCTCCTCCATATCCTCTCCTAAAAGTTCCCTAAGCGCGTGTCTGAGTCTGTAAAATTGGAATTGATTTAATGGCGTCTCGTCTCCACGCCCTCCACTATGTCATCCCAGGGGCGGACAGTGCCATCTGCAGAGATGTCCCTTATAGTATGTAGGTTTAGCGCTCTCATTGCAATCAGGACTCCCTTGTCGGTGCACGGCGTGAGCCAGTGGCACAAGTCTAGGCGAGCCAATGGAGAGTATAATATGTTACCAGCTTCCGCATCCAGTATATAATGCCAGGCATGTGTGACTGAATTCAGGGAATCCAATATTCCGGTGCGTCTATCCCGAGGCAAGAATAATAAAGCCGGTAGAGGTTTGGGATCCATATGTGAGGTATATCAGTTGGGGCATGCATCCAATGATAGGCATGGGAGGATTGCGCTGCCCTATAATATAGCTCAAAATCGGGGGCACCAAGCCCCTCCCTCTTGTACGGCAGTGTCAATATGTTCCAGGCCACTCAGGGCTGTTTGCCTGCCCAGGCTAGCCTAACCATCTCTGAGTGCAGCCGCTGAAAGAATATTTTGGATAAGACCATAGGAATATTTATAAAGAGGAAAAGGAGCCGAGGCAAGAAAATCATTTTCATTAATGATACCCTGCCCAATAGAGACAGTGAGAGGCTGATCTATCACTCCACATCCTCCTCCAGCTTCGAGACGGCCACTCCATAATTTTCCCTGAGGACCACTTACGAATCAGTATGGAGTCGTATGCCTAGGTATCATACCGCCTCCGTGGTGCAAACGAAGGGATAGTCCGTCTTAAACTGGACCATAGCTGGGGTGAGAGGGAACATGATGGACTTGCTCCAGTTAATCTTTATGCCGAAAAGGGAATCAAAGAGAACCACTTCCCGTAGAACCGGCGACAGATTGACCTCCGGCTCTCTGACATATAACAGCGTATCGTCCGCATAAGTGGAGAAAATTAGGGCGTAGTTTGGGAATCTTATGCCTCTCTGCTTGTGATATTCCCGCAGAGCACAAGCCAGATGCTCCGCCGTAAGGGTGTACAGCAAGGGGGGCAGCCCTGTCTCGTGCCTCTCCTGATCGGTATGGGGTCAGTAACCTAGGAGCCGATCCGCACACGAGCCGTGGGGGAGAAGTAAAGCGTTGCAAGGAGCTGTAAAAAGACTGTCCCCACTCCCTTCCGGCTGGGAACCTGCCTCATGAAAGGCCATTCGACCGAATCAAAGGCCTTTTCCATATCTAAGAACACCATGAATGTGGGGAACTCCGGACGGGTGTGTTGGAAGGCCGCAAAAACCGTGCGTAGATTATAGGTTAAATTCAGGCTGGGAACAAAGCCCACCTGCTCCGGGGCTACCACGATGTTGATCAGTGGACTCAGCCGATTGGCCAGTATTTTCGCAAAAATCTTTGTGTCCACATTCATGAAGGATAGGGGTTTGTATGAGGTGCACTCCTACGTAGGTTCCCCGGCTTGAGGATGGCAACTAGAATTGCTTCCTGCATAGTGGGAGGCATCGTCCCTGAGGTACAGATGTCATCGAACAGCGTGAGTAAGTGAGGAAATAGGAGATCCTGAAACGCTTTATAGAAAGCAACAGTGCGGCCATCACTCCCCGGCGCGCTCCCCGCCCTCATCCCCGAGAGTGCCCAAGTCAATTCCTCCCTCTCAATGTGGCGCATCAGGAATTTGCGGTAAACATCTGTTAACCACGGAAGCTTAATGTAAGTCAAGTAATCTAAAATGCGCTCATGTGAGGGGCTGTCCCGTGAAGAATATAGCTCAGCATAATACCTACGGAATCGCTACTCCACCTGTGCTTCTGTTAGTGGAGGCTCACCCGGTGGTGGTGTAATGTCCAGGATCATAGTTCTATCTCTACGCTGTCTCAGGGTCTGTGCGAGAACCGTCCCCGGTCTTTCGCCCTCCCCATAGGTGCGAGCGGGGTCATACTTCCCAAGGTGTTTCAATTCCATGTCTGCCTCCTCGTGATAATCCCCGAGCGTCTGCGCGAGTTCCCGTACTATGTCATCACTCTGATGCTTCACACGTATTGACTCAAGGTTCTTCAGTTTGCGTTCTAAAGCCGCCAACCTATCTCGGATCGATTTGAGGACCCCCGTGTGCTTAGAGATAGTTATCCCTCTAACGAACACCTTGAAGGTCTCCCAGACTGTTTGAAAGGAGTCTACCGAACCTATGTTCAGGTCAAAGAAAGATTCAATGGATGCAGCGAGTACCTCCTTGAACACAGGATCAAGAAGGGAATAGGGCGGGAAGCACCACAGAAATGGGGGAATCCGACTCCTAGCTGAAGCAATTGTCAACAATATAGGTGAATGATCAGAGTAGGTGCGGGGGAGAATCATGCACGCTTGTATGTGTGGAAGTAAGTGTTGTGACGCAAACCAATAATCAATTCTCGTGTGGATGTTATGGTGTGCCGAGTAATGCGTGTAGCCTCCCAGTCGTGGGTGCCTGTGTCTTCAGACATCGCAAATGTCTAGGCGTATAAGGGACGACTCCACCACTCTGGCCGACGCTGAAGGTCTTCTGTCTGGGCCATCAGACCTATCCAGCCCGGGTGTCTAGTAAAGTTAAAATTCCCTCCCCACAATATGCGGTTCTTTGCATGTCGCTGTGTCAGGGTTGTCAGCTAGGAATAAATATCTGGGTGGTCGTAGTTTGGGCCGTATATGTTAAAAAGAAAAAGCTCTAGTCCCTTACCACAGCACGGGATATGGCAAATCGACCCTCCCTGTCCGTGTCCAAGGGTGTGAGTTGTAACTGTGATTTCGGGGTTATCCACGTCAGGACCCCCCTAGCATGGGATGTGAAACCTGCAGCATGTATGTTCCCCAGGAGACCTTTAGTTCTTAAAATGGGGCGATCCGGTCGGAGGTGTGTCTCCTGCAGAAGGGCCACATCAACCTTATGTCTATGGAGGTAATTCAGTATTTTACGAACTTTACAGTAGTCGTTAAGACCACAGACGTTCCATGTAAGTAGTACCAGAGCGTCTTGTGCGGTATCAGGGGCAGTGGTCAATGTGTCTGCCATAAGGAATCATTAGAGCTCATGGGCAACAACGTCAGTCCCCGCAGAACCATGCCATTCCACACTCTTGTATCAGGAATTATCATAACAAAGAATACAGCCCAAACATCCACAATCCACGCTCACTCTTTGTTCTTGTCTGACCTGAGGTTTGTGGACCCACAGTTGGCCACCGTTTAACCACCATAACGCAGCACATGAAAGCAATCAGCAAGAATGAGCATTGGGTATCAACCAAAACCAGTCCCTCCCCGCCCACACCTGCCCAACCCCAACTTGGCCGCGATACCATCCCTCCTTCCCAGAAACAAACCCACCCGCCCCCAAACCACAAAACTCATCCCAAGTGTGCTTCACGCAGGGGTGGATGTAGATTGCACCACTATCAAAGTGTGGAACCACCAGGGATCTGTCTCCTCCTCTCACCCGAAAGTTCTACTCACAGCTGTGGGGTAGTGCAACAATACAGTGTTCAACACATCTCTGGAGGCGAGAAACCATATAGCTCTGTCAATACTCCCAGTCAGGACGCCGTTAACCATAGTGACTGACTCTTCCATTCAATATCCCCAGGCCTGACTGAAGCTAAGTCCTGCATAGAAATCGATGTGGTCTCCTCCTCTGAAATCAGCATATCTTCAACCATCCCCTCCCCCATATCGCACATCCCTGAAAATATTAACCCTCGAGGGGACCTACTATAGGGATCCGTAGTATTGTCCTGTTTGGCAGCAATCCCCTCCTAGCATCCCCAAAAATAACAGCACCCCCACCCCTCCCCCCAATAACCCCCAGCTGCATTCAGTAGATCAAGGATCAATCACAGATTCAATCCTCCTCATCATAGGGCCCCTGCCACTTCGTCAAGGAGGTGTTGTTCCGGGTGACGTCGCTTCTCTTTCGTCCAGTTTTTAACACCTTTTGTAGGGACTTTGGGTCTGCGAAAATAAGTGAGCGGCCCTGTCGGTTCACTCGCAACTTTGCGGGACACAGCATAGCATAGTCCGCCCCAAGTTCCCAAAGCTGTCTCTTCATCGGTGCAAACTGCTATCGGGCCTCCTGAACTTTGACTGTAAAGTCAAGGAACAGGGAAATCGTTGACTGTTGGATTTGGCCCTTCTGGCAGGTTCACCCCCAGAACTTTTTGCTTGTTAAGGTGACTTGGTGTTAGTGATTTTTGGTTTCTGCACACTTTACCACTGTGTCCCAGGGTAAAGTGTGTGCATGTAGTGAGGTTGGCCTGCCCTCCCATAGGAATGCATGGGGAATGTATGTGTCCATGTTAGTTCCTGATGCGTGGGGAGTGCAAGCTTGTGTTTGGTATGTGCGGACTCGTATGATTAAATGCTGCGCGATGATGTGTGCGGCGTGAATGTGTCTAGTGTGGAAGTGCCACTTCTAGAAGTTGGTGTACCTGTGCAGTGAATGTGCTGGCTTGTGATTGGCTGGAGCTGGCTGGTGTGCCAGGCTCCAGGAGTCAGGATGGGTCTGCCCCAGTTGTGAATGGGAGATCTGCATGTTGATGGCCGGGGAGGAGTGCACCTGGGACCTGAATAGGGCTGGGCTTTCCCCACACAATGCTGGCTCCGCCCCCTGTGGTGCGTCTAATGTCCCTAGCCTGGCCAGTGAATGGAAAGAGGGGCTGAGCACATCAGAGTGCTCCAAAACCAGCTGCGACTGGTTTTTTCCCCACCCTGCACCTAAGGACAAAGGGATTGAGTGTATAAAAAGAGGCTGCAACCTCATGAATGTGTTCTCCTTTCTTGAGGGGGGCTGCTGCTGCTGGGCGCCAGGAGAACCGCCACTGGAGACTGCCTCCCTGCCTGGAGGGCCCTGTGAGCTGGCCCCTGGGCCCAGCCTTGTCCCCCCTGCCTGCCTAAGGAATTTCCTAAACTTTTGTGCCTCTAAGCGGCCTGTGAGCGCTGTGCCCTTATTTCTGAAGTGCCCTCTGATTTTGTGCTTCCTGTCCTGAGGTATTCCCCGGTGTGGGGATCCCGCTCCCTTTTAATTTCAGGCAGAGCCCGGTGAGTGTGGACGGGCGGGGGAGAGCTCCGCACATGTCCGTAGAGCTTAAGAGGCTCCACTAGCTCCTCATTACCTGAGAGCGGCCCCGGTTGGCAGAGGGCTGCTCCCCCAAAGTTGCTGCAACTTTCATTTCGAGCCCACGAGGGCTCCGGGGGAATTTTGCTGAATCCGAGTCCCCAAAGAGGGGGACTCCATTGACGGAGGCACCGTGTTATTGAGAGCCCGAGAGGCTCCTGGGCATTTTTTGCATTACCGAGTTCCCAAAAGGGGGACTCCAACGCTGGGGGCACGTTATTGTTAGCAGTCCCAGAGCGGGACACCAACAGGGGCATTTAGGGTGGTAGAGCGGCCCCGGCAGGCAGCGGTCCGCTCCCCCCAGCGAAGTGACAGTGTGGAGAGCCCACGAGACTCCTTTGGCCCCAGTTGTTTGGTCAGAGCCCACGAGGCTCCAGGGCCCACAGTTTTCTCGAGCCTGCCAGGCTCACACATGTTTTTGGGCCCCATGGTTCATTTAGGAGCCCAGAAGAGATTCCCAGCTGCCCATCACTTAGTGGGCAGCTGCTACGTTTAGGCCCCTGGTGAATCTTCTTTGGCTGCCTGCCCAGCTTGCCCTAACTTTCTGGACCCAGGGCGTTTCAGCCCCTGAGAGGCCAATTGGGCTGGGGGACAGTTATGGTGTTGGGCCCTTGCGAGGGTACAAGTTTATGCCCTATGTGATCTTTGCGCTATCTGTGATTACTTACCTACACCGCTGAATGTGTTTATGCATCATGTGTCTTATATACCCCTAAATGTATTTTTATGCTTAGGTGGTTGTTTTTCCCTAGTATAGGTATACTAGTGAGTTCCTGGTTCCCTGCGTGATATTTTCCTTCGTGGTTAGGGTTGCGTAGGTGGTACTTACCTTTTACCAGTGGTTACTCGTTGTGTGCTGCATTTTCTATTTAGTGCTACAGTTATGATATGTTCTATGTGCTAAGTGTTATTCCTACAAAGTGCTAATTCTACAAAGTGCTAGTTCTAAAAGTGCTTATTCCTGACAGTGGTCCCTGTGGCCTTGTCCCATGTATATAATCCCCTGTAAATTCTGCCTGTGCCTCTGGCACATTGTAAAGTGTGTGTTTACTATCTAATGTGTGTTGTGATACAAAGGCTATTTTTATACATAACCTTGTGTGGAGTTCCTTTTGTGGGGGGGCCTGGGATGTTGTTGCTGGTGGGTGCGTGCGCAAATACTTAACTTACATTGCCTCCGGGGTAAGCCTTACTGCTCGTGTCACGCTACCAAGGGGGTGAGCAGGGGTTATCTTGGCGTGTAACTCCCTTGCCCTGACTAGAGTGGTGGTTTTTTGCCTGGTTTTGGCGCCAGCCTTAGCCAACCAGAAATCCCATTTCTAACATTGACCCTTCAAATCTTAATGACTATTTCTCTCGTGCTAGCTTGAGGGCGTTATCCCTGTCTCTGTAGTTAAGCAACTTCGCTATAATCGGTCTGGGAGGGATACCTGGCGTAGGTCGCAGCCCCAAGGACCGGTGCGCCCTTTCTACCACGAACATGTTGGAGAAAGCAGAGTCTCCCAGCAGCGTTTTTTGCAGCTTCTCTGTGAAGAGTTCCATGTTCTCCGTGGCCCGTAATTCGAAGGTTACAGCACCAGGAACTGGCCTCTAGGTCCTCTGTTTTGTCCTGCAATACTTTGAGTACCCTGCCCAGTTGTTTATGTTCAGTGTCGAGAACAGTTTGCCCTTCCTCTGTCTCAGTTAGCCTGCGCTCCGACATGTTCAGCAGTTCCGCGTGCTTATCAAGTCGTTCTGCCATGCGGCCCATCCTATAGGTTAGGGCATCCATCTTGGTGCCTAAGGAGGATATGCTCCTCTGGAGGTTCTTTTCCATATTCAGCAGTAGGCCACGGATGTCCTGTCGTTGGTCATCTAGTTCCTGGTCTTGTTCTCCAGCGCCTTCCTCTGTGGCGACATCGTTAGATTTGGATTGTTTCTGATCAAAGGACAGCTTAGATTGTGTCCTGTCCACTCTGCCCATATTGGAGCTTCGCAGGGGGTATCTCCAGTGCAGGGACTCAAGCTAAACACAGGGGAATCAGCAGGCCTCACAGCACCACCCAACCTCGGTCGGTGCAGCAGTCTACCAGGATCGGTACCACTCTGTCCCTAGCACATCACCCCCGCCACAGGTCAGGGCGAGCCGCCAGGCCACCAGCAACAGGGGTCGCAAAATGGCCGTCCCACCACAACACACGCTTTCCGTGGCAGCTTCTCTCGTGTGCCTAGAGGGGCCCGGGGGGGGGGAGAGAAAGGGCCAAAGGGGGAAGCAAAATCCAAGATAGGAGTCTAGTGTCCACAACCGGTGCAGGCCGTACAACGTTGCGGCGATAGGGCGCTCGCTCTCCTGTCTCCGTCCGAGCGCTGTTCAATAATTAAAGCGGCAGTTTCTGCTCCTGCAGGCTGTCCTCTCCTCTTGGGAAGCACCAGTCACCACTCCATCATCAGTACCCAGCCGGACTGCAACCAGCCCCCAAAGACCGGAGTGGGGGAGGGGGCTGCACCCCTCTCCCAGTGCGCGCCCCAGGCAATTCAGTCCTGGCACCTCGGCAGACACAGCGCCAGAATAAGCAGCGCTCTCCCCAGCAAATCCCCACCAACTCCACAGGCACTCTCACTCACGCAGCCCAAGGAGCAAGGAGGGGGGAAAGAGGGGACTCGGCAGCGCAGCTCACCCAGTCACAGGCGGAGCGTATCACACTCTGTCTCCCCTCTCCTCCGCCACGGTGGGCGACAACCACCACAGGGTGCCGCAGGTTCCTGCTGGAAGGTCTCACCACAACGGCCGCTGCAGGCCGCAGAGACCTCAGTCCAACGCGTCCCCCGCTCACCTCAAGACGTTGTGCCTGTAGCTCCTGCCGGGCTGCTCCGCAAGTTCTCTCCCGGCCTCCACAGCCTGTCAGGCGTAGGCGGGGGAAGGCAATTCCCTCAACAGCCGCCTGAAGCAGGGACCGGCACGCAGCGGCCACAGTCGGGTTACGCCAGGGATCGATTCTTTGTCCCCCGGCCGGAGGGGGAGGAGAGGGGATCCAGGCCTCAGCCCGCTCGTCTCCCGGATCTGGGCCACGGTATCGCACAGAGGGTCACAGCTTCGCCAAAAAGGCAGGTAGGCGCTCCAAACCAAGAGCATTCTGCCCCTCGAGGTCTCCGCTTACCACCAGGTGCCTCACAGAGGGGGAAGATATGGCACAGCTGCTGGATATTGTTCGGATAGTTGGCGGTCTGTAGGAGCTCTCAGCTCAAGCGGCCATCTTGGTCACGAGCTAGCTCCGCCCCCTACAACGAAGTGGTAGTTGTTGCTTATTTATCTTATGCAACTAATATCCATTGACAAAACCAATAGTCCTGCCTTGTTGTAGGTGTAATGTTACTTGTTGTGTTATATGTCTGGATAAATGGACAGAAGCAGCAAAATACCCGTGGGGTTGGACACTCTGCTAAGCACAGATTTTTTAGCTTTAGTGTTTAAGCCCCGCCCTGAATTACAGTAGCCACGGCCCCTTGAGAGACGCCCCAGTTTATTTATCCCACTTAAAGCCCTGCTGCCATCAATGTTACATCACTGAAGTAATAGTGATTGTGAAAAATCCCAGCACAAGTAAAGCCAATTAAAGAATAAGTATAGCATATGACCCCTGCTAATTCAGTAGTCAAGTGGTAAAGGTGTTGTATGTAGCCAGTGGTGGGTTTCCTCTAAACTGGCTGCCAAATTGGCACTGAGATGCACATTTACTAATAAAACGATATCGGGCACAGAACATAATGTATGCAAATTGGGTTTCAGCAAATATCTATAATTTGAACATCATGAAGTAATGTGCTTTGATTGTTTTGATCCTAATAGAAATGATCTAACTGATAAATGTTTAAATGTTTTGACAGTTCTTTTACAGGTATTTAAGTGTTGTGTTACAGTAAAGCTGACAGACTGCAGCCTTTAATTCACACCAGCTAGATTGTCAGATAGTTCATTATACAAAATTCCCGACAACCACACACACAAACACAACCAGACACACAACCACAACCACACACAGAACCACACACACACAAACCACAACCACAAACACACACAACCACACACACAACCACACACACAACCACACATACAACCACAAACAAAACCACACACACAACCACACACACACAACCACACACACAACCACCCACACACACAACCACACACACACACAACCACACACACATAGCCACACACACACACACAACCACACAACCACAACCACACACACACCACAACCACACACACAACCACAAACACACAACCACACACCCAACCACACATCCAACCACACATACACACACCCGCACCCACAACCGCACCCACAACCACACACAACCACACCTACACACACAACCACACACACAACCACACACAACCACACCAAGCATTGGCATAGCCAATAGGTCTCGCTTGTGGCACCTTATAAGTGTTTAGCCACGCAACTGTTGATGTGGTTGCACCAAGGATATTGTGCTGCATAACCAAATACTTATTTATTTTAAGTTATAGCCTAACCAAACAAGCATTTGCAATTGCAATTATCCAGATTTGCATTTATCCAGTATAGACGCTTGTTAGTGCGCTGATACTTCCAACCCACACATGGGTTCTGATGAGCGCGGAAGTCGCGTAATAATATCGACTTCCACGCTCATCAGAACCCATGTGTGGGTTGGAAGTATCACCGCACGAACAAGCGTCATTAATGGATAATATAGCCTTGAGAAAGTCGCAGGATCACTATCTATTGCGACGAAACGCATTGGCTGTTGTTTGGCTGTTTTGGAAGAGATCCGAATAAAACAACACAAAGAATCAAATTGGAAACAATACTGTTGATCTGTACTGTCTTTTTCTTATATATGTCTAGCAATTGAAAAGGCAAACCTTGTTTAAATTTGTATGTGTGCTTGGGAGTGAAAAATCACGCTTTCACTCAATCCCTCCTTTCATTCATCCATCATCCACCCTTTCATCCATCCTCCCTCCCTTTCATTTATCCATCCAATATTTCACTTATCCACCCATCATCCGCCCTTTTATCCAATCATCCACCCTCTTTCACCCATCCACCCATTCACTCATCCATTCATCCATTCACTCATCCATTAATCTGCACATCCACCCTTGCTCACTCATCCATCCACTCACTCACTCACTAACCCTCCTTATTACGTTATTTATGAACCTCTGTCGCCGAGCAGACATGTACACATAAAGGGCCACCCATTTTCTTTAAAATACCTCCTGAGAGTGTCTTCAGTCTCTCTCTCACTTTTTTTGTTACAAAAAACAGGCATACAAATGTAGGCAAACGCACAAACATAAGCAGACACACAAAAGACTCCGGTATGTTAAAAGCCATGTTATACTCTTCACCATGGCTTTTCTAATTGCCACTGCCAGAGGATTGCCACTATTCCTGTGTTTGCGCAAATGCAGAGGATGGTGTGAATGTGGTTGGCAGCACATTGCCTGAATGGACCCCATAGCTGCCAAGGTTTCAGATTACTATGTGTGACATTATCACATTTTCATTGTAATTATGAGTGATATTTCAACTATATGAGTGACACTTTCACAATAGCAAAATGAGGGAATCATATAAATATAAATAAAAAATGACACTCATTTGAGTATAGCTGCTAATGTTTCAGATTGCTTATGTGTGATATTTTCATAGATTCAGTGGATTTATGAGAGTCAAGCAACAACTAGATGTGTAACACGTAAGAGTGGCACTTTCTGGGCACCAAAATCATGGAATGAAGTCAATGGAAATAGACAAATATCAGAAATCGCACTCATTTGAGCAACAAGGAAGTCAAACTCTGCAGCAGTTGCTTTTGAAGCTATTATTTAATTTCAATAAAAATCAGCCCCCTCCACCCCAACCTCAGCTTCAGGTGCGGCCAAACCACATTTAACAAAGGGATCTCTGTGACAAAAACAGCAACTCACTGAGCTATCCGCATACAATATAGTACAATACATTATGCCTTTTTAAAGGCACATTAACCATCTATGCTACTTAATGGTCAGAGTGTAAACTGTCAGTAGAGAAAACTCTGACCTCTCTCCAGCGACAACAATGATCACATGAGTTATCTCTGACTTAGCAAGTCTAACTGTGCTGAGAAAATAAAGGGCTGCTTTGTAGTGTCACTGTCAAGCATGGATGTTAAACACCACTAATAAATCAGCAAAACTGCTAGTTTAGACAAAACGTAGCGCATATTCAGCACAGACAGACAACTCTAGTGTGCCCATTTGCAAGGCCCTATGCCGTGCTGGAGGCCCGTAATCATTTTCGTAACAAACATTTTAAATGTCAGCATGCGGCTGTCAGGACGATCCACCGAGAGAAGCTGCTGGCCTGTCGCCGCGGGGATCTCTAGCCTGTCTCTTCTTCAGAGAGTCAGACAGCGAGCCCTGCTGCAGTGTCTCTGCCTGTACCACCTGCTCCCACTATGAGACTCACGCTGGTGTGGTGAGTCTGGGGCAGAAATTGGGCTCTGCTAGGCACAGCAATAGCACATCATGTCGAGGTCAGGAGGAGGTGTGCAGGTGATCGATTCTCGAACACCGGCTTCCTCTTTAACTGCATGCAACAGGGGAATTTCAATGGGTGCACTGGGGCCCGGCTGGCAGGCAGAAAATGAAACATCCTGCCACAGCATTGGCATATAAGAAACAAACCGGCCAATCGAGGCATTTGGCATTAGGAAGGTGGGTGCCTCAGTGCAGAAAGCAGTTAGATTAGCACTCCAGGGGCCTCTTCGATCGCATTGTTTGGGCATTAACCCTCAGATCAAGAGAAAGGACGTGTGAGGTTCCGCTGCCGTTTCCTCTGATAACATTTCTATGTTCAAAGTGTTACCCTGCACTGACTTTTCACTTCCTGAAGTGCTGCGCTTTGAAAACCACACGTGCGCACTAGCAGGTAAAATGAATCTCTACCCATCTCTGTCAAGCACAGCATGACGGCGAGCAACGGACATTATTCAAAGGAGCCCTGCTGGAGCTCAGCTGGGGCTCAGCGGGGCGGGGCTGCAGAAGCGGCGCCTTGGCTGCCAGAGACACGTCCCACTCCTGCTCACCAGCACAGCCAATGAGCCTACCTTTTCATGAGTACCGGTACTCTCCTTGGAAGTAGAGAAGTGCCGGTACTCAGAGTGATAAATGTAAGAAGTGCGGGTACTCAGTACCGGCCCATTTAAAGCACTGGGAACGGTTCTTATCTGATGGTCCTGTTTTCTTTTGGCGCATTACTGGAGGTTCTCTTTATTTTCTGGTTGCTGTAAAGAAATAAAGTATAATCATTATTGCGAAATATTCCAGATCTTCACTATTGCAATTTGCATAGATTTAACCCTTGCCTTTTTTGCCTTTTTTGTCTCGCGCTTCCTCCTGCTTAGGAAAAAGAGTTTTTTGGTTTTTCCCTACTTGCAGGAGTAGCGGGTACATTCTTATTTTTGATTATAGGTCCTACCACTCCTACGGTGTCTCTAATCCAGGTTTGCATCTTATCGTCTGTTGGACAGGCCACACGAAGGGCCCCTCTCCCCCGGCTCGACCCGGCCCGAGCCCGGTCACACAAGCACCCCACACCACCATTGTACGTCCTCCGTCCCCTCAGGGACCCCTGCCCTCGAGCATGTCGACCTCGTGGGCCCGATCCACTGCCGGCCCACGCGCCCAGCCCGGGCCGCCATCTTGGACACTTCACCACGTGGCCGCCTGGCCCCCGGCCGACCTCAACCCTGGGCCTGGCCAGGCCTCAGACATCCCGGCACCACCATCCACCCAGGAGGTGAGCGGGCTACTTGGCAAGTCAATGGGAGAAGGAGGTGTCGATGGCTCTCCCCCACCAAGTGCCGCTCGCCCATCGCCTCCCCGGGCGCTGGCTCCACCCCCCTACTGGGTGTCTGGACTCCCTCATCCCGGACCTCCCGACCTCCAAGTGCGAGGGTCCGGACATCAAAGCACGCCAGCCCTATAACTGGGGCAGCTCCAGAGCAGGAAGGCAGTTGTATCTTGGAGTCGAGAGACGTAAAGAGGAACTCATCCTGGACGGACTACTGGCGCTGCCGTAGCTCTGTCCTGTGCACCATCGTCCTGCCTGTTGGCGCTGCCACAGCCGTCGTAACCTTCATCGTCCTGCCTGTTGGCGCTGCCACAGCCGTCGTAACCTTCACCCTTCATCGTCGTCCGGATCTGCTGGCGTGGCCGCGGACCGTTGTAACCGTCATCTTTCACCGGGACCTGCAGGCTCCGCCGCGGACCGTCGTCCTTCTTTCATCCATCTCGGGACCTGCTTGGCTCCTCCACGGCCCGAACATCAAGAACGCCGAGCTCGAGGATTGAGAGCTATTTTGAACTCACTGGTAACTAAGACTGTCCCGCTACCCCTTTCCTCAACCAAAGACTCGAATCGAGGGGACCCCTGAGTCCAGACCTCCTTGTATCATACCAACGTAACCTAAGAATTGCATATAAAGTCTCGTTAACCTTCACTCCTGTGTGGTGTCTGTCTGTGGGGGGGAAGTTACTTATCTGTACAGTCGTTGGAGACGGCTCTCCCTGGAGACCTCTCCCCGTAATCTCGGCCGACCCTCCCGGTCCGTCTAACATTGGTGGCCAGCGGCGCGATCCGAATCACCGCATACGTACAGAGAGTAGCTCACCCCACAACGAACCACAATGACAACTAAAGAGAGCGGATCAACTGAGAAGTTCCAAATGGAAAAACTAGAGGAGTACAGCCATCGTGAACTAAAGCAGTTCTGCATTGAACTAGGTATCGCTACCACCGGACTAAGCACCAAGGACGATTTTAAGCATGCCCTAGAATCTTGGGCAGAGACCGGGGATACCGAAGCTCCTGAGCAAAGCACCGCGAAAAAAAGCAACACGGCCCCTGAAGGGCAAAGAACCGGTCTCTCGCCAGACGAGATCCAAGAAAGAGAAAAAACCCGACTACACGAGCTAGAAATGGCCCGACTCAAGATGGACGCAGAACTCAAGTTGGCCGAACAAAAGATAAACTTAGAGCACCTACGTATCCGAGAAGAAAGAGAGGAGAAACAGAGACAAAGGGAGCTCGAGGAAAAGAAACTAGCGTACGAGCACGAACGGAACCTAGCCGAGATCAACCTACGCAAGCAGAATAAAGAGTTGGGGGTGCCCGAGAGACCACACACCCCCGGGACCACGGAGAAAAAAGTACATATCCCCAAGGATGTTGTCCGAGAATATTTTCGAGAGGACGATATCCAGCAATGGTTTAAGGCGTATGAAATCGCTATGACTGCGCACCGGATCGATAGAAACGATTGGGGAGCCGGCCTATGGGGCAGATTTCTCAATGAGGGCCGCGATACCCTGTTACAGCTCCCAGACCACCAGATGACCTCCTACGACCATATGAAAGCAGCCCTTCTCACCCGCTATGGCCTCACGCCCGAGATGTACCGTCAGAGGTTCAGAGACTGCACACGCATCCCGGGTACAACTTGGGTGGACTATGTAACGTACTTTAGCCGAGCTTTCGAAGGCTGGATCAAAGGGAACAACGTCACGACCTACGAGCAACTGTTCAATCTGATGGTATGGGAGCATCTGTCCAACAATTGCTTCATTGAACTACGCCAACACCTCCTCGACAGCAAGTTAACCGATCCCCGGCAGCTCGCAGCCGAAGCTGACCGGTGGGAGATCACCAGAGTGGGCCGGAATGGGTCCTACGAGCAAAACAGGAACAACAATGGTCACCACCGACCCAGAGGAGGAGGAGGCCCAGGGCGGGGAAGAGACAACACTCCGGCCGCCCCCGTTACCAGCACCACCCCCCCGGCCAACCGGGGCAGCACCCCGGCGCGACCAGGGTACAGAGCAAACGTCACGTGTCACCGATGCCAACGAGTCGGCCACTATGCAAACGACCCAAACTGCCCGCAGTATCAGAGTCCAAAACCCCGCCAGGTGGCCGCCGCAGCACTAGGGGAAGAACAGATCTCCGAGGAACCAGAAACAGACGAACAAGAGTATCCAGAGTGGGAGCCAGCCGCCATGACTCTCGCGTGCTTAGGGGGAAGAGACATGGTCCCGCGGGTCCCCCTACCCGCTAACACCCAGAAGTACAGCCAATGGGTGAGCATCAATGGACAACGGGCCGAGGCCCTTCGGGACACCGGGGCCAGTGTGACAGCCGTCCGCTGCCACCTGGTGACCCCAGAACAATATCTACCGAACATTCTCTGCCCTGTACGCTCAGCCGACAACTCGGAAAGTCTGTGTCGGATGGCCTGCGTCCCTTTTGAGTGGGGAGGGGTCTCCGGCATGTTGAAGGTGACGGTCCGAGACGACGCCCCCGTGGACTGCCTCCTCGGGAATGACCTGGAGAGCTCCCCGTGGGCCGCTGTGGAGCGAAAAGAACACTTGGGGATGTTGGGCGTCCCGGACTGGGCGTGCGTCACCACCCGGTCCATGGCCGCCCGTGCCAACCATCACCCGGAAGAACCAGAATGGCCGGCGCCACCGCCTCCGGTCGCCCCAGCCGAAATCCCCGACCAGGACACCCCCCTCGAACCGGCTCACCCTTCCGACCTCGCTAACCTTGACCAGTGGGCCCAAGAGGGGGGACCCACACAAGAACAATTTCGCCAGGAACAGAAGACCTGTCCCTCCCTGGAGGGACTCCGCCAACAAGCGCTCGCCCAAAGCGCAGGGGACACCTCCGGAACTCATTGGGTCTACTGGGACAATGATCTGTTATACAGCGAGCAACGAATCGCCGAACTGGGGGCCAACCGAGTACTAGTAGTGCCCCTCTGCTTTAGAGACTTCCTGTTAAACCTGGCCCACGATGTCCCCCTAGCAGGGCACCTAGGACAAGATAAAACTTACAGTCGCCTAGTGACCCACTTCTTCTGGCCCAAAATGAGGAACGATGTGCACCAGCATTGCCGATCTTGCCCCACGTGCCAAGCCAGTGGGAAGAGCGGCCGCAAACTAAAAGCCCCCTTGCAACCTTTTCCAGTAGTCACGACCCCGTTTGAGAGGGTCGGAATAGACATTGTGGGACCCCTGGACCCGCGTACAAAACAAGGACATCGCTTCATTCTGGTGCTAGTGGACCACGCCACCCGCTACCCTGAGGCTGTTCCTCTCCGGACCGTGACAGCCCCAGTGGTCGGCCGGGCCCTGATGGGGATCTTCTCCCGTGTGGGGTTCCCCCGAGAAGTCGTCAGCGACAGAGGCACGAACTTTATCTCTAAATACATGAAATCTCTCTGGCAACAGTGTGGGGTCACCTACCGCTTCACGACCCCCTATCACCCCCAAGGGAACGGACTTGTTGAGCGGTTCAACCGCACACTGAAAGGAATGATCGGGGGATTGGAAGAGCCCCTCCGTCGCCAGTGGGACGTGCTGCTGCCGTGCCTCCTCTTCGCCTACCGAGAGGTCCCACAAAAATCCCTAGGCTTCAGCCCATTCGAACTGCTCTATGGGCACCCAGTGCGGGGGCCGCTCAGCCTGATCAAAGAAGGCTGGGAGATGCCTCCGACCAAGAACCCTCCGGATGTCTTCCGGTACCTCCTCACCCTCCGCAACCAGTCCCGGCGGTTCAGAGACCTAGCAAAAGCCAACCTAGAGGCCAGTCAAGAGGACATGAAAAAATGGTATGACCAGAACGCCTCATCCATTGAATTCGAACCGGGACAACAGGTATGGGTCATGTCCCCCACGGAGCCCTGCGCTCTCCAAGACAAATGGACGGGGCCCTTCAAGGTGATCGAGCGCAAGGGTCCTGCCACCTATCTGATCGATATGGAGTCCTCCCGGAACCCCCTCCGAGTCCTCCACACCAACAGACTGAAACCCCACTTTGCACGAACAGAACTCAGCCTATTGATGGCCACGGACAATGGGGTTGAAGACGACTCCGAGCCTCTCCCTGACCTCCTGCGAACCCAGGAGCAAGACGGCTCCGTAGATGGGGTCCGACTCTCGGAGACCCTCACCAGAGAACAACGCCAAGAGTGCCAAGCCCTCCTGTCACGGTTCGCCAATCTGTTCTCCCTCACCCCAGGTGTCACTTCCTGGTGTGTGCACGATGTAGACACCGGAGACAGCCCTCCTATCCGCCACCGGGCCTACCGCGTACCTGATCGGGTACGGGCCTGCATCCAGGCGGAAGTGGCTAAGATGCTCACGCTCGGGGTCATCGAGCCCTCAGACAGCCCATGGGCCAGCCCGGTCGTACTGGTCCCCAAAGCAGCCGCCCCCGGAACCACCCCAGAACTCCGGTTCTGCGTCGACTACCGGGGCCTGAATGAAGTCACCAGAACGGACGCACATCCCATCCCCCGGGCAGATGAACTGGTCGACCGAATGGGAGCTGCCCGCTACCTGAGCATCTTCGACCTGACAGCAGGTTATTGGCAGATCGGCCTCACACCCCGAGCACAAGAACGTTCTGCCTTCTCCACCCCCGATGGCCATTACCATTTTACGGTCATGCCCTTCGGCATGAAGAATGCCCCAGCGACTTTCCAACGGCTCGTCAATCAGGTCCTGGCGGGGCTCGAAGGGTTCAGTGCCGCCTACCTAGACGACATCGCTGTGTACAGCCATCATTGGACCGAGCACCTCCACCACCTCCGAGCAGTACTGCAAGCCCTTCAGCGAGCTGGCCTCACGATCAAGGCCAGCAAGTGTCAAATTGGACAAGGGTCTGTGACCTACCTCGGACACCAGGTGGGAAGCGGCCTAGTGGCCCCTCTACAACTGAAAATTGCCGCCATCCAGGACTGGCAGCCCCCTATCACCCAAACCGAGGTACGAGCCTTCCTGGGCCTCACGGGCTATTACCGAAGGTTCGTGAAAGACTATGGTACCATAGTGGGCCCCCTCACCGAGCTCACGTCAAAAAATCAGCCCAAGAAGGTAAACTGGACCCCAGAGTGTCAAGCGGCATTCGAACAATTGAAGGCCGCCATGTGTTCCGCTCCTGTGCTCCAGGCCCCAGACTACAGCCGGGAGTTCGTCGTCCAGACGGACGCCTCCGACCAGGGCATTGGGGCGGTCCTGTCCCAAGTGAACACCGAGGGCCTTGATCAACCGGTGGCCTTCATCAGCCGGAGACTCCTACCAAGGGAACAACGCTGGAGCACCATAGAGAGGGAAGCCTTCGCTGTGGTATGGGCCCTCAAGAAGCTCCGGCCCTACCTTTTCGGCACCCACTTTTGGGTGCAGACCGACCACCGACCCCTGCAGTGGCTGATGCACATGCGGGGGGAAAACCCCAAGTTGCTACGCTGGTCCATATCCTTGCAGGGTATGGACTTCACCGTCGAACACCGGCCTGGGTCCGACCACGCCAACGCAGATGGCCTGTCCCGATTTTTCCGCCTCGACGAAGAGAGTCCCCAAGAGGATGGGTGACTCTCCCCGCCTTCAGCTGGGGGGGACGCATGTTGGACAGGCCACACGAAGGGCCCCTCTCCCCCGGCTCGACCCGGCCCGAGCCCGGTCACACAAGCACCCCACACCACCATTGTACGTCCTCCGTCCCCTCAGGGACCCCTGCCCTCGAGCATGTCGACCTCGTGGGCCCGATCCACTGCCGGCCCACGCGCCCAGCCCGGGCCGCCATCTTGGACACTTCACCACGTGGCCGCCTGGCCCCCGGCCGACCTCAACCCTGGGCCTGGCCAGGCCTCAGACATCCCGGCACCACCATCCACCCAGGAGGTGAGCGGGCTACTTGGCAAGTCAATGGGAGAAGGAGGTGTCGATGGCTCTCCCCCACCAAGTGCCGCTCGCCCATCGCCTCCCCGGGCGCTGGCTCCACCCCCCTACTGGGTGTCTGGACTCCCTCATCCCGGACCTCCCGACCTCCAAGTGCGAGGGTCCGGACATCAAAGCACGCCAGCCCTATAACTGGGGCAGCTCCAGAGCAGGAAGGCAGTTGTATCTTGGAGTCGAGAGACGTAAAGAGGAACTCATCCTGGACGGACTACTGGCGCTGCCGTAGCTCTGTCCTGTGCACCATCGTCCTGCCTGTTGGCGCTGCCACAGCCGTCGTAACCTTCATCGTCCTGCCTGTTGGCGCTGCCACAGCCGTCGTAACCTTCACCCTTCATCGTCGTCCGGATCTGCTGGCGTGGCCGCGGACCGTTGTAACCGTCATCTTTCACCGGGACCTGCAGGCTCCGCCGCGGACCGTCGTCCTTCTTTCATCCATCTCGGGACCTGCTTGGCTCCTCCACGGCCCGAACATCAAGAACGCCGAGCTCGAGGATTGAGAGCTATTTTGAACTCACTGGTAACTAAGACTGTCCCGCTACCCCTTTCCTCAACCAAAGACTCGAATCGAGGGGACCCCTGAGTCCAGACCTCCTTGTATCATACCAACGTAACCTAAGAATTGCATATAAAGTCTCGTTAACCTTCACTCCTGTGTGGTGTCTGTCTGTGGGGGGGAAGTTACTTATCTGTACAGTCGTTGGAGACGGCTCTCTCTGGAGACCTCTCCCCGTAATCTCGGCCGACCCTCCCGGTCCGTCTAACATCGTCCTTTTCTTGTTTCAAATGCTAACTTCTGCAGTCCTATTACCGATTGACCCTTGTCCGTCCTTATAAACAGTGGGGGTGTTCCATCTTCTCTAGGAGTTGTTTCCTTGCACATACTGACCCTTTTATCATTGTAACACATACTTGGCATCTTCCATTCAAGGTATCTCTCAGAAACAGGGGAGGGGTAATCATAGTCAACTGCCTTTTACCCATGTATAGGACTCACCTTGTGCTTTCTCCTTTCAGGTTCTAGAAGGTTCTCTCAGAAGATCCAGCGAACGTCTACCCTTTCTTCCTACCCTTGTTTTGTTTCCCTCCTTCCCCACCTTCCCTCTTTGGCTTTGACTTAGTTGGGCGAAGGAGGTGGGTAAGGGAAGTTCGGGTTTAGCCTTGTGTCCATCTTTGTCACCCCTGCAGTAAACTCAGGTGAGCCATTACATTGGGTTTCATTCATCCCAGGATCTGCTTTACATGTTCAACTCCATTATGCAATAGTTTTGCAGAAGGTGGAAGAGGATCGAGCCCAACTGACCACCCAAGACTGGGCGAGGGTTATTTGGCACCTTGATCTGACGGACCACAACAGGATGGACCTGCTTTCTCAGCTTGGTGCTCCAGTCTTCCTTACTAGTCCTGTTATGCTGCTGCTGCATGCATGGAGATTGGGTAGTGCCAACTAGAGGCCTGTGTAGTCCCAGGAGTCGGAGAGGCCATGTTGACTAGAAACCCCAGAATGAAATCCATTTATGTGGGTGGTTGGGTAGTACAAGTTTGGATCCACTTTTCTGATGTAAAGGCTATCTGCCCTTTAGGACTCAATATGCCCCCAAGACCAGCTGCTGTTATATAGGCTGCCACTTATGATGGATTATTCTTCTCACTCCGATCACTATTTATCAGTGGGATGTGAATTTGGTCTTCACGTTCCTCAAGGCATATCCCTGCTTTTCTGCCAAAAGTTTTGTCTGCTTTTTTAAGTGGACTAACCTACCAATCTTTCCATCATTTTTTCCTCCTGCTCTTCCCATCTTAAGGGGGCATGATTGCATGTCTTATTATATTGATTGCACACAACATAACATAGTGATGATCAGCTCTTTGTGGACTTCGCTGGAGCCAAGAAGAGCAAAGAAGTAACCAATCACCATAAGATCTGCTCTTCCGTTGACCAGAAAGATCCTCCGGCTGGTATCCTGACCCCCCCCCCCACACACACACCTAAACTGCCCTCAGCAAGGATGTCTGACGTTTACCAATTGGCCACACGCTAACCCCTACACATTTTTCCTAAACATTATTGCCACATGGATCAGGCTTGTAATACCAGGTACTTTGCCAGGACTAAATTACTTGATTTTCTTACTTCATTGGCACAACTCAATCCCACCTCCTTACGTTGACTGCATGGGTACTCATCCATAAGTTGAGGAATCTGCTGAAAGAAGTATCCATCAAAAGAAAAAGTATCTACCTTTGTTAATGATATATCTGGTGTATACTATAACTTGCCACATATTCCTCACTGGCCTCCTTCTTCCCTTGTGAGTTTGTGTCATTGTTAGTAAGATCGCAAGTTATACAATAGTTTGTCTATGATTACTGTCACAGTCATTTATGCTCTTTCAGTTCTTCTCCAAACTGGATGGGGAGCGGTAAAAGTACCAGGAACTGACTCCAGCTGGCCTATCAGCACCCTATATCTCTCGCTGTGGTATGTAAAGCCACACCTGAAGCTGCATGGTGCCACCTGCTCAATCCGGACAGCTGTTGCTATTAAAGAAACATTTGCAGATCCATCTGGCTCTCCGAGAATGTTCAGAAGATGCATAGTCTGTGGGAAGATATAGGATCCACCAGAAATACAGTTACCGATGGTAACTTTTTTAATTGCACACCCAAATATTCCCTCAAGCCTATGGTTAAGAACTAAAATGACTATAAGCAGCAACTGGGTAACATTGGGGGGGGGGGGGGGGGGATAGTCACAAACTGCTCGTGGTCCACAACATACAACTGCAAGTATCCTAACCAAATTACTCACTACTAACAAGATATAACAAGCATTTGCAATGCAATAGGTCTCGCATTAGGAAAGTTTGAGCTTTTGGTATTGTAAATGACAAATTCTTTATTTATGTGTTGCTTTTGAAAATAGCGAAATTATTAGCTTTGTCATTTACAATGCCAATAGTTATAACTTTCGCAATTGTGACACCTATAGCATTTGTAATGCAATATGAGTTGTATTTACATGACTTAGATGTATTGATATTACAAATAACCATGGCTTTTATTTTTTAAAAATAATTAATACTTAAATAAAAGTTATTGTAATTTATAATGGCAATAGCTTAAACTTTTGTAAATAACTTTTGTGAACATTATGTTCAGTGTATTTTATTGTGACGAAAATCCAAGAACAGAAGTGAAATATTAACATCTTTTTGTGACATTTGTAATAAAGCTTTAAACATTGAGAGAACATATTTGAACCAGTTGTTGTTCAATTGTTGCACAGATTGATGCTTTGGTTGAGGTTGAGTGATGTTGTGGTGGCGACGAGTGATGCTGTGGCGTTCAGTGATTCTGTAGTAGCGCATAGTGATGTTGTGGTGCCCCTGAGTGATGCTGTGGTGGTGCTGAGTGATGCTGTGGTGATGCGATAGAGTGAGTGTGATAGATAGAAGGAGGGCGATAGATAGCTAGAGGGAGGGCGATAGATAGCTAGAGGGAGGGCGATAGATAGCTAGAGGGAGGGCGAAAGATAGATAGAGTGAGGGCGATAGATAGATAGAGTGCAAGCGATAGATAGAGGGAGGGCAATAGATAGCTAGAGGGAGGGCGCTAGATAGAGTGAGTGCGATAGATAGATAGAGTGAGGGCGATAGATAGATAGAAAGATAGATAGATAGATATATAGAGATAGATGGATAGATAGATAGATAGATAGATAGATAGATAGATAGATAGATAGATAGATAGATAGATAGATAGATAGATAGATAGATAGATAGATAGATAGATAGAGTGAGGGTGATAGATAGATAGCTAGATAGCTAGATAGATAGATAGATAGATAGATAGATAGATAGATAGATAGATAGATAGATAGATAGATAGAGTGAGGGCGATAGATAGATAGATAGTGTAATTATATGGCGTGTAATTATGTGGCACTGAGTGGTATTTGGAGTGTATGTTCGATCGAGTGCAGTGTAATTATGTGGCGTGTAATTATGTGGCACTGAGTGGTATTTGGAGTGTCTGTTGCATTGAGTGCAGTGTAATTATGTGGCGTGTGATTTTGTGGCACTGAGTGGTATTTGGAGTGTATGTTGCATTGAGTGCAGTGTAATTATGTGGCGTGTAATTATGTGGCACTGAGTGGTATTTGAAGTGTATGTTGCATTGAGTGCAGTATAATTATGTGGCGTGTAATTATGTGACACTGAGTGGTATTTGGGGTGTATGTTGCATTGAGTGCAGTGTAATTATGTGGCGTGTAGTTATGTGGCACTGAGTGGTATTTGGAGTGTATGTTACATTGAGTACTGTGTCATTATGTGGCGTGTAATGTGGCACTGAGTGGTATTTGAAGTGTATGTTGCATTGAGTGCAGTGTAATTACGTGGCAATGAGTGGTATTTGGAGTGTATGTTGCATTGAGTGCAGTGTAATTATGTGCCATGTAATTATGTGGCACTGAGTTGTATTTGGAGTGTATGTTGCGTTGAGCACAGTGTAATTGTGTGGTGTGTAATTATGTGGCACTGAGTGGTATTGTTTGGAGTGTATGTTGCATTGAGTGCAGTGTAATTATGTAGCATATACTTATGTGGCACTGAGTGGTATTGTGTGGAGTGTGTGTTGCATTCAGTATAGTGTAATTATGTGGTGTGTAATTATGTGGCAATGAGTGGTATCTGGAGTGCATGTTGCATTTTGTGTAGTGTAATTATGTTGCATATAACTATGTGGCACTGAGTGGTATTTGGAGTGTATGTTGCATTGAGAGCTGTGTAATTATGTGGCGTATAATTATGTGGCACTGAGTGGCATTTGGAGTGTATGTTGCATTGAGTGCAGTGTAATTATGCAGTGTGTAATTGTGTGGCACTGAGTGGTATTTGGAGTGTATGTTGCGTTTAGTGCAATGTAATTATTTGGCGTGTAATTATGTGGTACTGAGTGGTATTTGGAGTGTATGTTGCATTGAGTGCAGTGTAGTTATGTGGCGTGTAACTATGTGTCACTGAGTGGTTTTTGGAGTGTATGTTGCTTTGAGCGCAGTGTAAATATGTAGCATATAATTATGTGGCACTGAGTGGTATTTGGAGTGTATATTGCATTGAGTGCAGTGTAATTATGTGGCGTGTAATTATGTGGCACTGAGTGGTATTTGGAGCGTATGTTGCGTTGAGCGCAGTGTAATTATGTAGCATTTAATTATGTGGCACTGAGTGGTATTATGAGGAGTGTATGTTGTATTCAGTAGAGTGTAATTGTGTGGCGTGTAATTATATTGCACTGAGTGGTATTTTTTGGAGTGTATGTTGCATTGCAATTATGTAGCATATAATCATGTGGCACTGAGTGGTATTGTGTGAAGTGTATGTTGTATTCAGTAGAGTGTAATTGTGTGGCATGTAATTATGTGGCACTGAGGGGTATTGTTTGGAGTGTATGTTGCATTGAGTGCAGTGTAATTATGTAGCATATAATTATGTGGCACTGAGTGTGAGAGGGTGCAGTGTGTGAGGGTGCAGCGTGTGTGAGGGTGCAGAGTGTGTGAGGGTGCAGAGGTTGTGAGGGTGCAGTGTGTGAGGGTGCAGAGTGTGTGAGGGTGCAGAGTGTGTGAGGGTGCAGAGTGTGGGCGCAGTGTGTGAGGGTGCAGTGTGTGAGGGCGCAGTGTGTGAGGGCGCAGTGTGTGTGGCCTAAAGTAGGGTGAGGGCGCAGTGTGTGTGGCCTAAAGTAGTGTGAGGGCGCAATGTGTGTGGCCAAAAGTAGTGTGAGGGCACATTGTGTGAGTGAGCAGTGTGTGAGTGCACAGTGTGTGAGTGCGCAGTCTGTGAGTGCGCAGTGTATCTAAGTGTCAGTTTAATGTACATGGTGCTCATGTAAATCACACCAGTGCCTTCAGGTACATGAGTGAGGGCGCAGGACATGGCTGAAGCAGGGGGCTGAGTAAAATAGAGCAGGGAGAAGGACGTGGTAGGTTGAAAAAACGAGCAGTACCGCTGTTTCCAAGAAAAGGGCCTACCTGCATTCACTCAAGTTTCACAAAGAACCAAAGGAATTATAATTTATAGTGAAACATAAAAGAGATACATTTATTTACTTCTATTTGCCGAGGACAAAAAAATTAATAAAACATGCATTCGAAAAAGAACGTACGGTTGGAAAAAGATTAATGAAAAAATGATGTGCCTTGGCACACGAAGTTAAGATAACCCCTGCACCGAAGACAAGCAAGAGGCAAATATTTATTAAACAGAATGGAGTAAATTATTCATGTAAATAGTGATGACTAACTACTGGGTGGCAGCGGAAGGGACACTGTCAAGTGTTAAATAGAAAACGATTTAGTAAAAATGTAGCTAAGTCGTAACACTGTATAGATGCAATTACAATACAAGGAAATATTAATAATTCCACTGTAATTCACATTATTATTATTATTATATTTCTTATATAGCGCCAGAATCGACCCCCGAAGGGGTATCTCCGCGCTTGCCTTGGGAACCGTCCTGGTTGTTCCCTGTGAGATAGCCCCTACAGGGCATCCCCCCAAGGTGAAAGCCAGGCATCCCGCCGCGGGGGGGCCGTTGTGGCGATTAAGCAAGCTTAATGCCCAGAGTTGCAGAGTGTGAACCCATGATCAGATTTTGTGGCTTGAATCTTCGACTGCAGCGACTCGGCAGCAGCTGAATTTCCTTTCTTCTCCGCCAGCAACTCGCGGTACCCGCTTCGCGGGTCCCGCGTCGTGGGGGCTGTTATTTAGGAAACCATTTGCCAGCAGAGGGGCCATTTGACACCTGAACCTGCAGGGCTGCGAGCGAGCGGAGGCGCAGGACTACCAGTCCCAGGAGCGCCCGCCCGCCCTCATCACTTACACCTGGGCAGCTCTCCCTGCAGGCTCCTCCCCCTCACTCGGTTTCCTATAAATACATTGGTTCAGTCCCGCTGCGCGGGAGCGCCCGGGGGAAGCCCGTCCAAGGGCGATCAAGGACGGGCCAGGCCCATTCTCTTTCTTCGTGGATTTGAGGACTCAAAGTACTCGTTTTAACTACTGTTATTAGGTATTTTATTTGTTCAGGTTTAGACCTATCGCCTTTTCTTAATCTTGTAAATTGTACTGTTTAAATTTTCATGATGTCCTTACGATCAGGGAAGGGTAGGCAGGTAACTGTAAAGACGAGTAGTGGGAAAGCAACTGGAACTTTAGATGATTTTATTATTCGGGCAACAGGGATATTAGAAAAAGAAATTGCCCTTACAGAAAAGCGTCTGTCACTAGACTTAGTAACAGGGAAACGCTCCTCTTTGGGACAAATTGGCTCTACAATTACTCCCGAAAAGAGTATACCTGATAATTTGGAAGTCAGCCCAACTCTTGTAATAATTTCTGATTTCCAAACAACCACTGTTGATGATATAGTGGACTTTCCAAATGAAGACCGTATATCATCAAGTATCACGGGGGATAGTACCCAACATTGTAATTTGAGTGCCGTTGGGCCTATCCCCACGCAACCCCAGGTCTTGGACTCTGATCCAGTAGTTACAAAAACTAGTAAACGGAAAAGAGGGGGGAATCATAAAAAGGGAAGCAGAGCCAAATCAGCAAAGACGGCTGCATCAAGAGTCTTAGCAAACTCAGTTAGGCAAAAGGGAATACCCCCGGGAGATGTGGGACATACAACCCTTTCTTGTCCAAATAATAATGAAGAACTATTGGTAAATATTGAAAAAATGGTAAAAAACCTCCTGTTGCCCCTCTTAGAGAGAACACAAATTGTTAATCTAAAACTGGATCAATTAGAACATCTTATTTCACTTAACACTCACTCTCTTGAAATTTTGGCTAATAAGAGCAAACCCCCTGACCCTGACACTGCGGGTAATAGTATTACAACAAAGAAAGGGGGCCAGAAAAATCAAAGTAAAGCTCCCCAAACCCCTACAATTGCGGACCCTCAGGAAGTCCCTGTACAAATAGTTTTGACTAAACCTGCAGTGGCTACTGTGGGTTCTCAAGGTAAGATTGTAGCAGCCACAGCATCAACATCTAAGGCAACTACATCTAAGCAGGCAGTCACTACTGGGTCCAAGCCAACTCCATCGCAGGGAGTGACAGTCTCTAGTGAAAGAGCTCCCTTAAAAAAACAATTTTGCATAAACTTGCCACCCGACTCTGCCCCTTTTATGGCAATCCTGACAGGAGTCCCAGCAGTTGTGCCAAACAAATCGGAATCAAATCAGGACCTCATAAATAAAGTAATATTCTGGCTTAATAATAATAGGCCACTTCCCCCTGTTTCTAAAACAAAAATACTTAGTGTGCGAAGGGTCCCCTGGGTGGGGCCAAGTGAGAAAGACCTAGAGGGGGATTGTATCCTGATTAATTTTAGGGACAGCTGGGTTAAAGATATGATTTGCCGTAAACCAAGGTTCGCCAGATTGGGGGATATTCAATGAATAGGTTTGGAATACTTTTACCCTAATCTGAATCATGTTCTTCCGAACCTATATCAAAACAATTCTGGGTTAGGATTTCAGAGTGAAAGACATCCTGGGTGGACACGGAGAAATGTTGTTGCATGGCCGACCCCAAATCACCCTGGAATGAGGTACCAGGGTGATGGTTACTTTAGGGGGCCGCCATGTAATGATAATAGTTTTCTGCAACCACCCTACAATGACCCAAGACTAAGATTTCAGGGAGAGGAATATCTAGGGTGGATGCCAAGTAATATTCCCCTAAGAAACCGCTTTGATCCACTTGTGGGAATGGAGGGGCTGGACTGACCATCAGTTAACCGAAAGGAAAATGTTTTCCCCATAGGAGAGTTGAGCTTGAGGGAGAAGGGGGATGAAAGATGTCACGATACCTTTGTGGAGGATGTCTCAGTCTGTGAAGCACAGATTACTAACCCCCTAGAATTAGAGGTCCCTGTTATCTCAGAATGTGAGCCAAATTTACCCATCCAAAGGCAAGATTTGGCAACACGACCAGAACCTGTGGGTGATAATTTATGGGAACCAAGGCTTTGCCTGATCTCATGGAATATCGCTGGTCTTGCTGGTAGATTAGAGGATGAGGCTTGGTTGGATTACGTAGGCGTCCATGATATCCTGTGTTTTCAAGAGACATGGAGCCGAACGGTCCAGGACATTAATGGCTTTCAACCATTTAACGTCCTGGCGGTGCCATCACCAGTGGGAAGGGCAAAGGGTGGGATAATGACAGCAATCTCTCTTAAATTGAATAACCTGGTAACTTCTAAGATAGTTGACACCCCATGGTACCAACTGCTTTTGTTGGAAAATCTGTTCCCAGAACCGCTGTTACTGGTCAACTGGTACCACAATATCTTTGATGATAATGAGATATCCATAATTACGAGCTTGGAGGAAGCAATATCTAAGGCACGCTGTGACCGGCCTCTACTTTTCATTATATGGGTCGGGATTTCAATTGTTTATTGTGTAAATATGGTGGCTCAAATGTGTGCGGTTTGGAGGACTTACATGAACAACCCCTGATACATATTAAACATACACCCGAGGAGGATGCACTAAATAACATCATTGTTTTAAATGATTTATGCATAGTAGAGCCTTGGGTTGCCCCTAATTCATCCCCAATACCAACCTTTCAGGGAAGTAGAGGTTCGATGAGTGTTATTGATTTCGCAATTGTGTCTGGTGGCTATTTCCATTACGTTGACAAGCTTGAGATAATTGCAAATGCTGCAAGTGATCATAACGCCCTAATGTTATCCTTGTGTTGTCCTGTTATCATAAAACATCCAGTCTGGGAGCAACCCATAAAATATAACAGGAACCAAGGTGTCATCTTGAAATGGGGGAAAATAGATGCTGTGGGCTTAGAGGCAGAGATCTTAAACACTTACAGCTCCGAAATTGAGTCATGTTTATCGCCCACAGCTAACCCTGAAAAGGTTATTGGGAATTTTGAAATTCTGTGTGGGCATGTGGCCGAGCATCTCAAAAAACCAATTGGGAAAAACAAACCAAGGGGCTTCAGATGGTTTGATGCCGTGTGCTCTGCATCGCATAAATCCCTAAAAATGGCACTAAAACAAAAACCAAGAAATAAAGAGTTGCTAAGAACGACTAGAATGGCCTATAAAGAGGCCATTAGAAAAAGGAAGCAGGATTTAAAAAACCTTGCATGGGAAGATCTAGAGAAGGCCTCTGAGCTAAAAGATAGTAGGCTCTTCTGGGAAGTAGTCAATCGCCCTCTTTTTACGAGCGATGGAAAAGATAATATAGTGATGCAGATTACTGGTGAATCATGGGAAGCCCATTTTGGAATTTTTTTTAACCCAAATGTAATACCATCTCTGGGCCTGCCGGAGGACTCTAGGGAGTTGGTGGCCTCACAGACAGCTCTGTCTCTGAGCTCTTCGCTTACACTGCAAGCGGTGGAGGAGGCCTTGAGGAAACGCATCTTACTAAAAGCCCCTGGTCCCGATGCAGTACCTCTGGACTTCTTTAGGCATAATATTGATGTATGGGCACCATTGTTATTGAATGTGTTTAGGGCAGTTGTTATTGGCCGTATCCCGGCATCATGGAAGGAGGCAGTGGTGGTGCCAATTTTTAAGAAGGGTGATAGGTGTGACCCCCGATGCTATCGCCCTATATCATTAATCGATGCATCATGCAAATTGTTGGGACGGGTTATCTTGGCCAGACTGGAAACATGGGCAGACTCGGTGGGCCTTATTGTGAATTCCCAATATGGGTTCAGAAAAGGAAAGGGGACGGTCGAACAGTGTCTGAATTTGGCACTAATTATAGGCAAGTATATGAAGGCATGGAATTCCTCCATCCACCTTGCCTTCATGGACCTTTCAAGTGCATTCGACACTGTTTGTAGAAGCAAGCTCTGGCAAATGATGGATGATATGGGCTTTGAGGAACCTTTAGTTACATTGCTTCGCAAATTGCATGAAGCGACAACTGTGGCTATAAGGTTCGGACCAGGGGGGGAAAAAACAAAATCTATTCCCACAACCGAGGGTGTGCGACAAGGCTGCATTTTGGCGCCTTTCTTGTTCCTAGTGTATACAAATGGCCTGGAGAAGTACTTGTTGGATCATTGTTGTGATTTCCCAAAGGTAAATAGCAGGAGTATCCCCATGCTCTCTTACGCCGACGACACTGTATTAATGACCCTTACAGGAAATAGTATGCAGATTTGTCTTGACGCCTTTAATACCTTCATGCTGGACCTGGATCTGAAGGTAAACTTTGCAAAATCTTTTGCAATGGTCTGTGGTCCAAAAGGGTCAAAAACTAGGAAGTTCATGGTAAATAATGTCACCATTGAAAAGGTAGATAATTTTAATTACCTTGGAAACCTTTTCAATAACAAACTGAGCTGGGCCCCACTAATGAAGGCACGAGTTCAGAGTGCCAGTCGTTCCATAGAAGGTCTGTTCCGCTTTTGTGGTAAGCTAGGTCAAAAACCGGTCACACACCTAAAAACCCTGTATAGATCTAAATGTCTGTCTGTGGCAACCTATGGGGCAGGGGTATGGGGGACTGAAAGCCCTGCCATGATACAGGTCATGGAAAACAAATTTTTAAAGTGTGTATTATTAATTCCATCGGGTTCACCGAATAGTTTCTGTCATGACGAAATGGGAATGAGTTATGTGAGTGATATCATTCGCCTCTCGCCCTTATTATTATGGGGAAAAATATGGTTATCCGAGGACCTCCAGCTTACCAGAGATATTCTCCAAGACTGTAAGAGCCTTGATAATGCAAAGCAGATCCCTTGGTTGTCATATGTCAGTGACATGTTACATAAAATAGGCCTGGGTCATGTTTATGACAATCCTGAAAATATCCAGGGAGACATTAAAGCCCAAATTAAAACAAGTTACTGGAAATCTTCACACACTTTTTCCTTGGTCAGGTCAACAGGATGTGTGGTTAAATTACTTCAAAAGAACAACGGTCCTAAGCCTAGAACAGTTTCTGAAAAAAATGGCATACAGACCACAATCGGACAGTATGTACAATTTTCTTATACCCAGCCGGGCAAAGAATTTATTTAGGGAATATATGACAAGAAGTCAATTTGTACGTTACATTATCACATCAAACATATTAGTGTTTGAAGTAAGGCACAAGCCTGTGCCGTACTCAGCAATAGAGAGAAAGTTGTGAGAAAGGGTGCAGAAGAAAGAACAGTTTACATCAGGCAAAAGAAAGGTTTGAGCAAGACCTGGTACTGCTTTAGAATTTAAATTGGCAGTATTCCCTTGAGTAGAGCATACATAAACGAATAACAATGAAATAACTGTATGTCTACATAACAAAGTCGACGGCGTTTCGATCCCGTGCTCAAAATAATGGGATCATCATCAGGACTTAATATATGCCTGGAATATCATAGAGCAATAAGCCTGTAAAGAAAAACAGGGGAAAACAGAGAGGCAAAAAATATATTTTAGAACGCTACTCTGTGTTTGAGAACATAAAAGGTCAACTTAGTCATACTCTAACTGACATGCAATTCGGAATCGCAGTGCAGTGAATAGTGTTTGGTTGCTGGTAGTGACATAGAACTTGGACAAACCGTTGTTGCTGGGATGTGCCTATTTCGTGAAAGGCAGTCATTTCTGTGAACGTGGAGAAATGACAGCTTGTGTGTGTTGCAGCTACCGGAGAGTCGAATTCAATACAGGATGGTGCTGATAGTGGTAGAGTGCAAGATTTAAAATTGTTGGGCGTGATCAGGCTTAGGGTTAACAGTATATCGCGCCGGCATACCAAAGAAAGGGCTGGAAGATGGCGCTTTCAATTTCCGGCAGTGGCCACTAATTGCGTTGGCCACTCAGTGCGTCAGGTGAGGAACTTCAGGAAACTAAAACAGATATGGCATTAATTAGAAATGCGACCCTCGCGGGCTCAGGTTTCAAGCCTACTGTGGGTTCGGCTCTTACCAATAGGATTCTGTTGTTCTGGTAGGGTTGCCCAGTGTGGGATCTCCATTTAGTGGAGACTTCGTTGGAGGTACAATCTGCGGGTAGGAAGTAGTGAGTAAAATTAACACTATGTGGGATTATATGGATGTGCCAGAGGTCGGGGCGTAGATATTCTCACCTTTGAGGAAGATAAGTTAGCCCTTAACAGCGGTCAGGTTAATGCGCTAATCCGCTGAGTTGGGTCGAGTGAGCGCCTAGTATTTGGCGTTCTCACCGAATTTGCAAAAAGCTCAGTCCGTGGCGGCGGTCGGGAACAATGCACGATCGGCTGTTGTCAACAAAGAATGAGTTTAGGGTGTACCCACGGTCACGGCGTGTCCGGGGTGAAAACGCTGGGCAGGGGAGGGGTTCTTACCTCGCAGAATGGACAGGATGTGGATACATCGGTTCCTCGCAAGCGACGCTGCTTCCTAATGGGATAGCGTACAGCCGAGATTTTGAACCAGGCTGGTTGAATTAAGATCACAGCAGATTTGTCCAGTCCTCGCTTCTGTTCAGGCCAGTCCTAATAGTATTAAATTGGATAATAGACTTGAGTTCCTCATGTTGATCTTAATTCAACCAGCCTGGTTGTAAAAGAGATTGTCAAGCTTCTGCTGTCAACCATGAACGTGGGTGTTTTTAACCATCTTGTATATAGCATATTGTGCCCTGTTAGTGATGTGTTGGTTAAAATGAATTATGTCACGCTCACCCCCGAGGCACGAACTCACTGCGCCGTTTCTTATCCCCTCACCTTCCCCACTCCAAGATGGCCGCCGCAATCCACTCGCGATCACATGACCATTGCCATGTGACCGCACTCTTTCAAAATCTCGGCTGTACGCTATCCCATTAGGAAGCAGCGTCGCTTGCGAGGAACCGATGTATCCACATCCTGTCTATTCTGCGAGGTAAGAACCCCTCCCCTGCCCAGCGTTTTCATCCCGGACACGCCGTGACCGTGGGTACACCCTAAACTTATTCTTTGTTGACAACAGCGGATCGTGCATTGTTCCCGACCGCCGCCACGGACTGAGCTTTTTGCAAATTCGGTGAGAACGCCAAATACTAGGCGCTCACTCGACCCAACTCAGTGGATTAGCGCATTAACCTGACCGCTGTTAAGGGCTAACTTATCTTCCTCAAAGGTGAGAATATCTCCGCCCCGACCTCTGGCACATCCATATAATCCCACATAGTGTTAATTTTACTCACTACTTCCTACCCGCAGATTGTACCTCCAATAAAGTCTCCACTAAATGGAGATCCCACACTGGGCAACCCTACCAGAACAACAGAATCCTATTGGTAAGAGCCGAACCCACAGTAGGCTTGAAACCTGAGCCCGCGAGGGTCGCATTTCTAATTAATGTCATATCTGTTTTAGTTTCCTGAAGTTCCTCACCTGACGCACTGAGTGGCCAACGCAATTAGTGGCCACTGCCGGAAATTGAAAGCGCCATCTTCCAGCCCTTTCTTTGGTATGCCGGCGCGATATACTGTTAACCCTAAGCCTGATCACGCCCAACAATTTTAAATCTTGCACTCTACCACTATCAGCACCATCCTGTATTGAATTCGACTCTCCGGTAGCTGCTACACACACAAGCTGTCATTTCTCCACGTTCACAGAAATGACTGCCTTTCACGAAATAGGCACATCCCAGCAACAACGGTTTGTCCAAGTTCTATGTCACTACCAGCAACCAAACACTATTCACTGCACTGCGATTCCGAATTGCATGTCAGTTAGAGTATGACTAAGTTGACCTTTTATGTTCTCAAACACAGAGTAGCGTTCTAAAATATATTTTTTGCCTCTCTGTTTTCCCCTGTTTTTCTTTACAGGCTTATTGCTCTATGATATTCCAGGCATATATTAAGTCCTGATGATGATCCCATTATTTTGAGCACGGGATCGAAACGCCGTCGACTTTGTTATGTAGACATACAGTTATTTCATTGTTATTCGTTTATGTATGCTCTACTCAAGGGAATACTGCCAATTTAAATTCTAAAGCAGTACCAGGTCTTGCTCAAACCTTTCTTTTGCCTGATGTAAACTGTTCTTTCTTCTGCACCCTTTCTCACAACTTTCTCTCTATTGCTGAGTACGGCACAGGCTTGTGCCTTACTTCAAACACTAATATGTTTGATGTGATAATGTAACGTACAAATTGACTTCTTGTCATATATTCCCTAAATAAATTCTTTGCCCGGCTGGGTATAAGAAAATTGTACATACTGTCCGATTGTGGTCTGTATGCCATTTTTTTCAGAAACTGTTCTAGGCTTAGGACCGTTGTTCTTTTGAAATACTTGATACCGATGGTCCAAAGCCATTAAGTGGGTCCCCCTTGTTTACTGTAAAACGTGTGGTTAAATTACAGCACCAGTTCTATCTAACTTTTACAAC
Organism: Lissotriton vulgaris; assembly: GCF_964263255.1. Classification (NCBI taxonomy): domain Eukaryota; kingdom Metazoa; phylum Chordata; class Amphibia; order Caudata; family Salamandridae; genus Lissotriton; species Lissotriton vulgaris. The sequence continues at coordinate 1,336,250,335 of NC_141685.1, forward strand.
CCATGTGCAATGGCGGTTTTATCTTACAAGGTTCAGGCTAAATACTCTGCACTTTCTTTTCGCCTTTCCTAAACAAGGGGGTTGGTGTGAGAGGCTGCCCCCTTGTCCTTGTAATAACAAAGTTAGTCAGAGTACCTTACATGTTGTCCTCTTTTGTTCTTTATATAAGGAACCAAGGACCAGATTTATTAAGCCCATTTTGAAGGGGCGGCAACCATGTAATTATAAAGAAGGTTATGACTACTTGCTAACATTATCATCTTCTGGAGTATGTTGCGCCATGTTAAACTTTATACGAGTGTCACTCCTGATTAGGAAACGGTATGGCTAACTCGGCCTTAGACCTGTACATCGTTGTGGGAATTTGTATTTACTTGCTGCTGTGTGATGGCCATTCAATTATAAATACTCTGTGAAATAACACTTGCTGACTTAAGGTGATCAGTACGGGTTCTATTGTCTGTATGCTTCATCCTGATAAATGACTTGTGGAATATATCAATTTATGTTTTCATTTTCTTAATGTGTAATTTTAGATGGTTCATTTTAAAATTAAAACTGTAATCATGCTTTGTAATTTAAAATGTATACTTTTATGATTCTCTGTTTGAATCGAATAAAGTTTTTGAACTGAACCGATTAGGTCAGGCACCGAAGCGAGAATTATCGAGTCCATGGACATTTGAGCTCAAGACCCTGCCGCGTCGGGAATTGAACCCTGGTCCCGGGTCTGACCTCTGCTTCAGGGTCTGCCTGCTCTAACCAGTGAGCCACACTTCTCCACTTTTCGTGTACAGGTCACTAATGTAAAAGCACGTTATAATAATTCATGGGTATTGGGAAATAATTTTGCTTTGTGGTTTGGATCTTGAAGCACACTGAAAACACAACTGCAGAGTGAAATGATTCAAGTGAGAATTTCACTCGTTTTAAGGGCCAGTGAGGGAGGCTCGCTAAAAGCAAACGATCTTATCTGTTCTCTCTCTATCTGGAGTCACCAAAAATGACAGGAAAGTAAATATCGCCATCTGTCCACACACGCCTGCAGGCTGCCGGGAGAATACGCACAGTATAGTAGAGAAGGTCCGATTTGAGAGCTTCATTTGTACTGTAAGTTAGCAGCAGAAGGAAACAAGCTCGCGGCATTGTGTGGCGGGGGGGGGCGGGGAGCGCATTCCTTTGAAGTCTGAAGCGGGGAGCGGATTCCTTTGAAGTCTGATGCATAGTGTGCTATGTACACGCGCCCGGCTCACATGCTCTGTAGGCAATCCGCCTTTGGGTGCATTTTCGAGAGCCCCTACATAATATCTCGCCAACAGGCATTGATTGCTAAGGCAATGCCTTAGGCTCGGCCTAACCAACAAGCATTGCTAAAGCAATGCCTTAGGCTCGACCTAAAAACATTACAATCACCCTTTAAAGCAGAGGCCACTGTGACTATTTCACATCTTTCATCCTATCATCACTAACATCCATTTAATACTGTATATTTTTCTTAGAGACATATTTTCTCACTATTTATTATTTATGCCTTCCAAAGTGGTCTGAAGTGTCCGCAAGGACGCAGAGTTGTCACTTGGACTCAACTTGTAGCAGTGACAAGAAAGGGAAACAGAGTTGGTCATACTCAAACTGATGAATATACACTTTAGATAAAGCTCAAGTGTAGCGAGTCTACACGTGATTCACCGTAGGAAGGTTTCGGGGTCCACGTGTGGAATCCGCGACGCCATCCCAAGGTTGGCTGTGCTTCGACAGAGAGAAGAGGAGGAGGAGGAATGACCTTTTAAAGAGGGTGGGATTAGAAGCAGCTTGGAAGAAAGAGGCACCAATCAGATTAAGACATACCATTTAAGCCCAGTTGCTTTATCCAATCAGAGTACAGCATCACAGAAGGAAGGATGAACGAAGAGGCCAGCTGCTCTTCTTAATGCATACAGCAAGGGTAGGTCGCCGGTTCGAATTCGGGTATCACATGCTACATTTCCTACCACAGCACTGATTCTAGGTAGCAGTTCACCTGTGACAATCTGAGCTGTGAAAGAAACGCAGGTGTGGACATTCTTTCATGCGCCACACGCCTTTGATAATACCTGGTTCGAGTTAACAAAGTTCAATGTTGATGAAAATTACACATTTTTCCTCAAAAAATTGCACGGCCTCTATATCAAATACAAGATACAGACTGTGGAAAAGAAGGACATACAACTTCTTACTATAACTAAATAGAATAGAACAACAATACTGATCATTTCCTAGAAAGAGGAATGTACTACACCGAAAAAACAACGAATCGTTGTATTCTGTTTTAAGTTTTTACTTCAACCCAAGTATGAAGGAGGAGGAGGATGGAGGAAGCCAGCCCTAGGAAAAAAAAGATAAAGCTGGTCAGCTAGGGTAGGATGGTAATTGTGTTTTAAAAACACAGGCATCTTGGAGGGGTTAAAAGCTGAGATGTCTCAGATTAGAAGTGTGGGCAAGGCAGCGGAAGAAGGTTTCCTGTGGAAGAGGCAGGAGTACCTGGAGAAGAGACCTGCAACATTAGGACACGGGGGACAAGGTAGGGCCACAGGAATTATGTGATTTTGCAGCTGCAGTCTTTTCCACATAATTCTAGATTTGCCACATACTCCATCTGCTGCATAATCTGGAGAGTGTAACAAAAAAAGACTTAGGGGCAGATTTATGAAGGCCTTGCGCCGCCGGTGCGTCACTTTTTCCCATGTTAAAAATGACGCACCGGCGGCGCAAGGCCTTCATAAATCTGCCCCTTAGTTCTAGCTCCAACAGTTCAAACGTTACTAAAAACGCTACGACGTGTTGCTGTGCAGCGGAGGGCCCATCACAAAGGTTGACTGACAGTAACCTTCCCATGGCTTATTGCTATATTTAGGTGTAAAACTGAAAGTAATTCGGATACAACCTACCCTAAAACAGCGTTAACAAGTTAAAAATAAGAAAACAATGAGGTAATACCATCACAAAATGTTCTGTGTTACGCCTCATCATGATTTCCCTTTTCTTGCCACATAATTTGGTCATCCCTGCAGCATAGTTTGTTTCGCACCTGCTGCATAGCTCCACTGGCCCTTGCTATAGGGAATGTTGAAAAAAGGCAAACCAAAAGTAGTTCTGAGAGACCCAGATAAAAAAAATTCTCAGCATATAAAATATTTTTGCCAAAACAGTCTTTGCTGTTCGCTGCAGCTCCCACCCCACCTTTAAAACCACCACAAATACACAAATAAATACTCAATATTTGGAAATGGGGGCATGCCGCTTATTCCTCCCACCGCTTTCCTTTATGCCTGTAAAAAAAGACCAATGTCGTGGATTAATGATGACAATATGTACACCATACTGACAGTTTGCTTGGCGCACAATCGCCTAGTCCGCCTCTCGGACAGTCAGTCGCGGCATTCTGTACCCAAACATTTAACTCAATGGAGAATCGTGCTCGCGAGGAGGCCGGAAGCAGTGGACGTCGGCGTGTCGAGAAGCTGTTCTGATTGGCTGGGATGTTGAGGTAATTTACAGACTGACACGGATGCTTGCTGAGATGATGGAGAGCGGATTGCTCACTCCTCTGCCCAGCTGGGCTCATTTAGTATTAGCGGAGTGCCGAAGACAGTTTTGGGCAATTTATCATTTGCCAATAAGACTTTGCGTCAGTGGGCAGGCATCTTAAACAGAGAAAGAGGCGGGTTTAACCCTTGCACTGCTGTCAACAACAAAACGAGGCCAATTTGGTGGCTTGTTGGCGCAAAATACAATTTTGAAACATAGTCCAATTTACTCACGCCCTCAGTTTGGAGGAGAGCGGTTTTTTATGACTTCAATCCACAAAGTTGCGGGGAACGGACGTTCTTATCTCAGTGATAGATGTTTTTAGGGTGTTTTTTCAGAGTGGCACCGTAAAACACTAGCCTGGGAGGTGCAGAGGTTTGTCACTGTCACAGAGACCCCTGTATGAACTTCTTTGTTGTACGTGGGTTATCTGATTTCTCCATAGCTATGTGTATTTATTTATTTATTTGAGATGTTTCTATAGCCTGGACTTGGCACAAGGTAGGGTGACCAGATTCTCAAAACAACAAGCATTGGCATAGCCAATAGGTCTCGCATTTGGGACCTTATAAGTGTTTAACCATGCAACAGTTATTGCACCAAGGATATTCTGCTGCACAACTAAATACTTAAAGGGTCCTAAAAGCGAGACCTATTGGCTGTGCCAATGCTTTTGTTTTTTGCTGCTGTTTTGTTCAAGTTGCCAGATCTACAATAGCTGGACTTGGTTTTTGTTAACAGTTCTTTGAATCAAATGAACTTGTTTTCATTGCTCTGAATGTTGTTTCCATTCTGGTTGTGGGAAGCAGTAATTCCTGGGGGTGTGAGCGCTGCCTAGCTGAGCACATGCGCCGAACTTTGCAAATGAGAAAAAGCCTGGTGCAGGCGCAATTTACAAGTGTGGAGTGAGTGAGCCCCAGGTAGCATGACTCACTCACACATGAGTTCATGCATTGCACCTGCATACTCAGCATGGTTTAAGGAAATTCGACCCACTCCCTCTCAGGCATGGAACACATATTTACCAAGAAACTCTGAGAAGAGCCTTGCTGCGATACTGATGGCTGGTGGAGTGTGTGCCTGGTGAAAGCGTGCACTGACGGCTGGTGGCGTGTGTGCCTGGTGAAAGCTCGCACTGACGGCTGGTGGTGTGTGTGCCCGGTGAAAGCGTGCACTGACAGCTGGTGGTGTGTGTGCCTGGTGGAAGCGTGCACTGACGGCTGGTGGAAGCGTGCACTGACGGCTGGTGCTGTGTGTGTGCCTGGTGAAAGTGTGCACTGACGGCTGGTGGTGTGTGTGCCTGGTGAAAGTGTGCACTGATGGCTGGTGGTGTGTGTGCCCGGTGAAAGCGTGGACCGATGACAGGTGGTGTGTGTGTGACTGGTGAAAGCGTGCACTGACGGCTGGTGGTGTGTGCCTGGTGGATTCATGCACCGACGGCTGGTAGTGTGTGTGCTGGGTGAAAGTGTGCACTGACGGCTGGTGGTGTGTGTGCCTGGTGGAAGCGTGCACTGACGACTGGTGGTGTGTGTGCCTGGTGGAAGCGTGCACTGATAACTGGTGGTGTGTGTGCCCTGTGAAAGCGTGCACTGATGGCTGGTGGTGTGTGTGCCCGGTGAAAGCGTGCACCCACGTCTGGTGGTGTGTGTGCCTGGTGGAAGCGTGCACTGATAGCTGGTGGTGTGTGTGCCTGGTGGAAGAGTGCACTGATGGCTGGTGGTGTGTGCGCCTGGTGAAAGCATGCACTGAAGGCTGGTGGTGTGTGCGCCTGGTGAAAGCGTTCACTGACGGCTGGTGGTGTGTGCGCCTGGTGAAAGCGTACACTGATGGCTGGTGGTGTGTGTGCCTGGTGGAAGCGTGCACTGATGGCTGGTGGTGTGTTTGCCTGGTGGAAGCATGCACGGATGGCTGGTGGTGTGTGTGCCTGGTGGAATCGTGCCCTGACGGCTGGTGGTGTTTGTGCCCGGCGAAAGCGTGCACTGATGGCTGGTAGTGTGTGTGTGTGCCTGGTGAAAGCGTGCACCAACGGCTGGTGGTTTTTGTGCCTGGTGGAAGCGTGCACTGACGGCTGGTGGTGTGTGTGCCAGGTGGAAGCGTGCACTGACAGTTGGTGGTGTGTGTGCCTGGTGGAAGAATGCACTGACGGCTGGTGGTGTGTGTGCCTGGTGAAAGCGTGCACTCACGTTGGTGGTGTGTGTGCCTAGTGGAAGCGTGCACTGACGACTGGTGGAAGCGTGCACTACGGCTGGTGGTGTGTGTGCCAAGTGGAAGCGTGCACTGACAGCTGGTGGTGTGTGTGCCTGGTGGAAGCGTGCACTGACGGCTGGTGGAAGCGTGCACTGATGGCTGGTGGTGTGTGTGCGCCTGGTGAAAGCGTGCACTGACGGCTGGTGGTGTGTGCGCCTGGTGAAACTGTGCACTGACGGCTGGTGGTGTGTGTGCCCGGTGAAAGCGTGGACCGATGGCTGGTGGTGTGACTGGTGAAAGCGTGCACTGACGGCTGGTGGTGTGTGCCTGGTGGATTCATGCACTGATGGCTGGTGGTGTGTGTGCCTGGTGGAAGCGTGCACTGACAGCTGGTGGTGTGTTTACCTGGTGGAATCATGCACTGATGGCTGGTGGTGTGTGTGCCTGGTGGAATCGTGCACTGAAGGCTGGCGGTGTGTGTGCATGGTGGAAGCGTGCACTGACGGTTGGTGGTGTGTGTGCATGGTGGAAGCATGCACTGACGGCTGGTGGTGTGTGTGCCTGGTGGAAGCATGCACTGACGGCTGGTGGTGTGTGTGCCTGGTGAAAGCGTGCACTGACGGCTGGTGGTGTGTGTGCCTAGTGGAAGCGTGCACTGACGGCTGGTGGAAGCGTGCACTGACGGCTGGTGGTGTGTGTGCCTGGTAGAAGCGTGTACTTATGGCTGGTGGTGTGTGGGCCTGGCGAAAGCATGCACTGACGTCTGATGGTGTGTGTGCCGAGTGAAAGCAGGAGCATTCACAGTGAAAGAAGAAACCAATGAAACTTACGGAAGAGGAGGGGGAGGAGGGGGAGAAGGGGGAGAAGGGAGGGGGAGTGCAAGCAGAGGAGCCTGATTACAGTAATAAAAACACAGATGGCAGTTGTGCACGTGCACGAGCTCTTGAACGCAAGCTGTAGGCCAGCAAAAGCCTCTGGTGGCACTTTTAAAAGCCACTTACTAAATGTCTCGAAGAGACAGCGCATGCTCTGTATCAGGCGAGACCTAAAAAACCGGGACAGGTGTCATAGACGTACATGTAGGACTGACAGAAGTACCCATGGCTTTAAGTGGGATGAAAAAACAGGTGGGGGGTGTCTCTCAAGGGGCGTAGCAGATGTAATTAAGGACGTGGCTTAAAACACGTAAGCTTAAAATTCTGTACTTAGCATAGCGTCCCGCCCAAAAAAGGTGCTGCTTCTGTCATTGTATCCAGATAAATAATATAACGAGTAACATCACACCTAGAACAAGCCTGGACTGTTGGCTTTGTCAACAATATAACGAGTAACATCACACTTAGAACAAGCCTGGACTATTGGCTTTGTCAATGGTTGTTGCTTCATAAGAGAAATAAGCAACAACTTTGGCTTTGCTGTGGATAATATTGAAAATGCCTCAGTTCTGGAATGAAGAGGCAGACCGTGAAAGAACTATAACGGATCTCTTTTAAAGCAGTGGAGGTTGGTACTGCTGCAGCAGTAAGCTTTTTTTTCTCAGTGAGGGCAAAAATGAAGAGCCCAATAGAGATCCGTCTCAGCACCTGTGAGAAGTAAAGCAGGTACACGGAGCAAGCCAGTGCCTAATTTCAGGTCGTGGTTGCCAGTGGGGGGGCTACTGACACTCATTTTTGGGGACCAGCATTTATTTTTCCTTATTAGACATTTCCCCAGAGCAAAAGAGCGTAAAACACACAAACGGGAAAGGAGGAACAGAAAGACAGAAAAACAGTCACCAAAGGAGGAAGCGGGTATGACAATAGTGAGATGAAGGGGCAGAGAGTGCCTGACAGTGGTTTAAAGGTGCATGAGATGGATTCAAGAATATGAAGCATTGGTATTCGGCGCACTGACATTTAGTAACGCAGACCGTGGGCTTCTGAGCAGTGCTTTGGGCACCGGCACTCATTATTAAAAAAAAAATAAACACTGAGCAAGACGGGGGTTACGGAAAACTAACATCATAAAACAACTAACTAGCAACTGGAAATACAAAAGAAATAGGCAGTTCACCACCACAGGTAAAAAGCACTAGAAAAAAAGTATTTTAGAAACCAATAATCAGAACGGGACAATATAGTAACCAGGAAACAGAGAGTAAGCACTTTGAATCGGATAAGCAGTTCGGATCGGCAAAGGCGATAGGACGAACCTTGTTTTAAGTATTCTAATAATATTTTTGTAGACAAAAGACCCCTGACTAATAAGAATTTAGCTTTGGTAAAACCTATCATTTACAAACCTTCCTAATGACATAATTGAACAAGTGTGTGCCTACAAAACAAGTTTTTTTTATTATTGTTTAATACCATCAATCCTCAGTGTTGTCTCCGTATTTTTTTAATAAAGTTCCTAAGAGTTAGAAGGATTGACAAACCTATTCTCTTTTCATGGTATCTTATAGTTTGGTTTTTTGAAAACTCACCTATTGGGCTAGTCTGTCTCGACTCTATCCAGTGTTTTGCAGACTGTTTCTGGACTCTTAACCCTCATCTTTTTTGTTATTTACTCCACAGGGTTACTGTTATATTAGGGCTACACCAGACATCTGCTTTAGTGCATTGCCAATGAGAGGCCACAAGATGATCCCGGACAAGTGCTTAATTTGAGCCGGTGGTTTCTGGGGCACAACACCAGCACTTAATCGTCAACACCAGCGCAATTTCATGAGCACCAGTTAAGGACACAATAATTTACAGGGAGATAAGGTGATTTCCCCAGAATCACAGGATGTTGAACCGACGCTGAGACTCAAACCTCGTTCCCCAGCTCCGAAGTCGGCTGCTCTGGCCATAACGCTACATCATCTTCCCACTTTCATGGTTGTTATTTCTGTTTTAGGTAGTGCTATTAGGAGAAATGGGCTGGTGCAAGCTGCCTCCTGAAGAGAACCCCATCACTTATTTTCTTTACAAATTAAAGACTGTGCCAGACTGCTACAAATGGCCTTAGAAAATGCCTACATGCAATGGGAGAAGGAGCCTTCCCAAACGCGGAACATGATTTTGCCAGAGATTCTGAAAATATGCTTCAGAGCTGGTGCCCTGCTATCACCTTTATTTTTATAAAGCACTTTGATGGCCTTGTATCTATGTACACACTGCTGAAAATCTTTCAATAAGTAATTAATAAACTTCCCACACTTCATTGGTGAACTGTTTTAAGGTGGCAGTCACTGGTCTGCAAATGTTCTTTCTTTTGATTAGTTGATCTAAATCCGGAGAGCACTACATTCTTCAATGAGTGCCAAATATGCAGGACTTGGGTGAAAGATAAAATTCAATGCATTTAACCCAACCGGAAACCTTTAAATTGCCAGTGGTTGCTAACTCTCCCTCAATCAATTAGTCAGAACATTTGTAAAGTGCACTACTTACCCGTGAGGGTCTCAAGGTGCTGGGGGTAGGGGGGTGGGGTGCTGCTATTGCTCGAATAGCCAGGTCTTGAGGAGTCTTCTGAAGGTTAGCAGGTCCTGGGTCTACCGTAGGAATATGGGGAGGATGTTCCAGGTCTTGGTGGAGAGGTGGGATAACGATCTGCCGCCGGAGGTCGCTCTTCGGATGCGGGGTACTGTGGCTGGGGCGAGATTGGTGGAGCGGAGCTGGAGGTTAGGGGTGTAGAAGCAGAGTTGTCTGTTGAGGTATGTTGGACCGGTGTTGTGGACTGCCTTGTGTGCGTGGGTGAGGAGCTTGTGTAGAATGCATTTCTATAGCCTAGCCTACTGATGACGAAGCTCTGGGTGACCGTTTTTCTTATTTCGGTGGGAATCCACCTGTAGATCTTGCGGAGCATGCAGAGGGTATTGAAGCAGGAGGATGAGACGGCGTTGACCTGCTTTGTCATGGAGAGAGTGGAGTTGAGGATGAACCTTAGGTTGCGTGCGTAGTCGGTGGGTTTTGGAGCTCTTCCCAAGGCAGTCGGCCACCAGGAGTCATCCCAGGCCGAGGGGGTGGAGCCGAGGATGAGGACTTCCATCTTGTCTGAGTTTAGCTTCAGTCAACTGTTCTTCATCCACTCGGCGACGTCTTTCATTCGTTTGTGGAGGTTGGTTTTGGCGGTGAGGGGGTCCTTGGTGAAGGAGAGGATCAGCTGGGTGTCGGCGTAGGAGATGATGTTGAGGTCATGAATTCGGGCGACGTGGGCGAGCGGAGCCATGTAGATGTTGAACAACGTCGGGCTGAGGGATAAGCCCTGGGGTACACCGCAGATGATCTCGGTGGCTTTGGAGCGGAAAGGGGGGAGGCAGACGCTCTGGATCCTGCCGGAGAGGAAGGAGGTGGTTCAGTCCAGAGCCTTGTCTTGGATCCCAGCGTCGTGGAGCCGAGTGCGTAGGGTGCAGTGGCAGACGGTGTCGAAGGCGGCTGACAGGTCCAGGAGGATGGGGCCGCAGTTTCTCCATTGTTCAACAGGGCCCTGATGTCATCGGTGGTGGCGATGAGGGCAGTTTTGGTGCTTTGGTTGCTGTGGAACCCGGACTGGGTTGGGTCCAGGATGCTGTTCTCCTCGGGGTAGCGGGTCAGTTGTCTGTTGACGGTCTTCTCGATAACCTTCGGCGGGAACGGAAGCAGGGAGATGGGCCGGAAGTTCTTGAGGTCAGCCTTGGATTTTTTGAATATGACGTTGTTCTCGGAGTGCTTCCAGCTCTCCGGGAAGGTTGCTGTCTCGAAGGAGATGTTGTTGGCTTTCCGGAGATGGGGTGCGATGGTGATGATGGCTTTGTTGAAGATGTGATGTGGGCATGGGTCTGATGGAGATCTGGAGTGGATAGTGTTCATGATCTTGATGGTGTTGTCATCATTTATGTTGGTCCAGGACAGCAGGGGGTCAGTGCGGATGTTGGTCGTGGGGGAGGAGGTCTCAGTGGTTGTCGAGGCGATCATGACGTTGAAGTTGTCGTGGATGTCTGCGATCTTGCGATGAAAGAAGGTGGCAAGGGAGTTGCACAGCTCTTGCGAACGTGGGATGTAATTGGTGTGGGGGCTGGGTTTGGAGAGTTCATTTATGATTTTGAAGAGCTCTTTGCTGTTGTGTGCATTGTTGTCTAGGCGGTCTTTGAAGGAGGCTCTTTTGGCGGATCTGATGAGTTGATGGTGTCTGCATGTGGCGTTCTTGTGGGCTGAGTGGCTGTCCGGTGTCTGTTCGCATTGCCATTTCTTCTCTAGCTTACGGCAGGTTTGCTTGGAGGCCTGGAGGTCTTCAGTGAACCAGTTGGCTTTCTTGCTGGTGTGTCTGTTGGAGGGTTTCTTGATCGGGCGAGGGTGTTGGCGCAGTTAAAGATCCATTGTCTGAGGTTGCGGGCGGTGGTTTCGGGATCAGTGGGTGGGCTCCGGACGAAGGTGGTGTTTAGCTGGTCTTCGTGACTTTGCTCCAGCAGCGACGGGGGGTCTGTTGGGTGTGGTGGTGTGTGGTGGGTTTCTGGAAGGTGAAGTGGATGCAGCGATGGTCGGTTCAGTGGAGTTCGGTGGTGTGGTTAAAGGAGACGTGGGAGCTTGCGGAGAAGTAGGGGTCGAGCGTGTGGCCAGCGGAGTTGGTGGGTGTGGTGATGAGTTGTCGGAGCCCGAGGTTGGCGATGTTGTCGATCAGGGTGGTGGAGTTGAGGTTGTTGTTGTTCTCGAGGTGGAAGTTCAGGGCCCGAGAAGGATGTAGTCTGTGGAGGCGAGGGCGTGTGTACTGACGAAGTCGGCGATGGAGTTGCTGACCTGTCGGCGGGGTCCGGGGGGGTCTATAGACGAGGGTTCCTCTGAGGCTGGTGTTGGGATCGGTGTGTATCTGGAAGTTCAGGTGTTCGGCAGTGCTGAGGGTGTCGTCGGTGTTGGTCGAGACTCTGAGAGTGTTCCTGTGGACAATGGCGATTCCTCCTCCTACTCAGTTGGCGCGGTCCCTGCGGGTGATTTTTTAGCTGTCCGGGATGGCTATGGCGATGTCGGGTGACGAGGAGGGGTTCAGCCAGGTCTCCGTCGGGAAGGCGACGTCTGGGGAGGTTGAGACGAGTAGGTCCCAGAGTTCAACGGTGTGTCTGCGGGCAGAGCGGGTGTTGAGAAGGATGCATCTTAGGTGGTTGCGTTGTTACACGGTGGGTGGCTTGGCGGATCTGATGCTGGTGAAGCTGCTGTTCTGGCAGGAGAAGGGTCCTTGGTGCGCTTCGGGGAGGCCCGGAAGCAGACGTGTGATCGGCCAGTGTCGAGTGCGAGGAGGGTGCTGGCATTGTAGCGGAGACGGGCGTTGTGGGGTCCGCAGGGGCCAGAGGTTCTGGCGCTGGGCGTGGTCCAGGCGCGGACGGGCACAGACAGGCTTGCCTTAGGTGCCCCTTCGGTGCGCCAGCGGCCCCACAGGAGCCGCCATAAGAAGGAAAGGTGGGAGGGAGGAGCAGCTGGGAGGAGGGAATGGATGAATGGGCGAGCGGGGGGCCGCAGGGGACACAGCGGCGGGAAAAACAGGCAGGAAACGGCGAGGGGGCAGAAGGCAAAAGAGGGCACAGGGCACAGAATCCAAGGGAAAGGAGGTAAAACGGGCAATTGAAATAATTAAAAAACAGAGGCAAATACAGTACAATAAGGGGGGCGGGGCCGCAGGGGGCACAGCAGCAGGAAAGACGGGGCAGGATACGGCGAGGGAACAGAAGGCAAAAGAGGGCACAGGGCACAGAATTGAACAGTGGTAAAAACCGAAGGAGGAGAAAAGCGAATAATTAAACAATAAAACAAAGCACAAAAGCAACAAAACAAAACAGTGCAAGCAGACCTGCGGCCAGCCACTGGCCACCAGGGATGAGGCGCAGGTGGTAGCATGTGGGTGGAGGAGGGCCTCGAACTCGCGGCAGTGGTAGCAGCAGCAAGCAGGGAAACACAGACACAACAGGTGGTGTTAATGGTAATGTTATTATGACTTATATAGCGCACTGTCACCTAACGTGCATCCTGGGGCTGAGTATCCTAGTCTAGCCGTGCACGGAAATTGCAACAAGTGCCTAGCTGATAGAAGGACAACGTTAAACAGTAGCAGCGGGGAACGGGTAGTTTTTTTTTAATTGCAAGAGATCTCCTGTCTGTCTGATGCTATATGGTAATGTGTTCCATATTCGGGCAGCTGCCATGCTGAAGGCTCTACCTCCAAGTTTAGTACTTTTACATTTGGGTACTATTATTAATTTAGCTGAGGACGATCGCAGATTTCTGTTAGGGCTATACCAGTTAAACTTTTGCTGCAATGGTTTAGGCCCCAGTCCGTTGATGGCCTTAAAGTCTATACACATTGATTTAAACTGAATCCTCTGCATCATGGGGAGCCAGTGAAGTTCCCTGAAAGCCATGGATGCTAATGATCTATGTGGTTTCTTAAGGGCCAGCTTGCCCGCCATTGTCTGACATCCCTACAGTCTCTCAATGAGATATTTCTGAGCCTCCAGCAGCAAGGCATTACAGTAGTCCAGGCGGCTGTCGCGGTGTGGGGGAGCGACCTGCATGGAGCAGGGTCAAGGGTCGCGTAAGGTGCTTGCCTTTTTCTTATATCTGGCTCAAAACATGTAATAATCTAGGACACCATCCGTAGCTGCAGTGGTCTCTTTCTGGATGGAAAGTGTGTGTGTGCTCCGGGCAAAATATAGGTACTCTTCCCAAAGTCAGTACCTGTAGGGTCCGATCGCTGCAGGCGCCTTGCTGCTTTGAATGATTCTTCGGATTATCGCTGCCATGGCCGAACGCAGACCTTCGCAATCCCACCAACAATCTAACTCTGATGGTGACAAGAACGTGATGATTGCTTACTGACAGTTGCTGACTATAGTTAGTAGGAAGACAAAACGTTATACCTAGTTACCGCTCTAGTATGACATCTCTTTATGGAGGAGTTTGTCCCCACCCATGCTGCTGCTCCAATCTTACTCTATCTCAAGATTTCCTCTGTCCTCCTACTTCGATTGAGCAAGTTGGTAATCCCGAGGCCCTTGTTGCCACCTTTGTTATCCTAACTATTTTGCATCTCCCCTCACATACAGAAAGCTGTGCTTCCCCCTTTTATTCCACTTTGTGTCACTGAGATCTGTTCATTGAGACACAGTAGCTTCTTTCATGTCCTCATTAATTGCCATTGATGTTCTGATGGCTTTTCTCTGATTTCCAAATTAGTAATTATTGGTTAATCCAAATCTTTTTTTGACGCAAATGGAACTAGTGGGTCTGACCACCTATGGGAAGTGAATTGTTGGTAAGCTTTGGGTAACAAATGATGTTCCCGATTCATACCACATACAAACATCTTATTTGCACATGAAAAAACAAATCCAGACATACACACATCTGCCAAAGTCTTGTATTCTGATACAGGTGCCAAAAAACACTAATGTGTTTTAGTTCTAAGGGAACCAGCTCACATTGATAAATATAAGTCCTTTTACAGTTTTTATCTTCCACAGTACCAAACAAAAAGGATTGACATTCCCCCAGATTCATCAAAGTAACGTTTTGCGAGTCCTTATTAGCGAATTTTAAAGAATCGCTATTAAAGACTCGCAAAACGGGATGCATGTAGAAATCGCATTATTTTATGCGATTTCTACTGCTTCCTTATTTGCGTTTCGCTAATTGCTAATCGCAAATAAGGAATGGCTTTCCCATAGGAATGAATGGTGAGACATTCCTTATTTGCGATTAGCAATTAGCGAATCGCAAATAAGGAAGCAATTTCAAGGGTGCCAGGGTGTCCTAAGGACACCCTGTAGCACCCCTGAAGTGGTAATGTACACTAGTGTTGCGCACACACATGTCCAAAGGACATGTGTGTGTGTAACATACAACTTGGAAAATTGCAGTTTTTGCTATTTACCACGTAGTTAGACTTCGCGGTAAATAGCGGCCCCAGATTGCGAATTCGCAATTTTAAAATGGTTCATGAATTGCATTTAAGGAATCTCAAATTGAGATTCCTTAAATGCAATTCATCGCAATTTAGCGATTTCTAGAATTGCGATTTTTGCATTTGGGATGATGAATCCAAATGCAAAAATAGAGCTCGCAAAAGGCCAGATTCTCAGAATCTGGCCCTTTGCGAGCCGATTCCAGCTTGATGAATCTACCTGATTATGTCTCAGATTTCATTGTAAATCTTAGTATGACAGATTGTCATGATTCATTGAACTACATGTATGATATTCTCAGATATAGCACAAAAATATCATAGCTTTATGTCCTAATACTGATTATCTTCTCATGAAAATCCCATAATTATTTCATAGCAATAGAAAAGATATTCATCTTTATATACATTGCCTTGTAATAAATACTTTGTTCAAATCTTTGTAAAGTTTTCTCTTTGTTCCATATTTGTACTAACCATAAACGAGTGTCAATAGAAAAGCATCATCAGGATACTTATAGCAACATTAGGATATTCAAAACATTCAAACTCAAGATCTCAATTTTATCAATTTATGTGACAAAATAACTTTTTAAAGATGACAATAATAGATCTAATCATCCCAAGGGGCTAGTTAATAAATATGATTTTACTTCTGATCATTTCTACAGAATATTTCAATTCTTAATTTCAGAAATTCTCTGTCCCAGAAGCATTATACTGAATTTGTGCAGTGCCCGTTTAATTTCAAGATTCTTGATTAAAAAAAACGATAAGATCTCAATTCCATTTGTACCCTATGAAATAAAAATAGAATCAAGTGAGAAAGAATCAATAAACATAATGCATAGAAATGCTCAAAGCACACAATTCATATTGCTATATACTCAGTTCTTGATCCAGATTCAACCCCTGTTATTCTGACAATCAATTATGTATTTAGATTCCAATTTGCAATTGTAGAGGGTCTGTCATCTTCCAGTGGGTATCTTAGAACTCTGTCTAGTCCAAAATATTCTTCCAAATCAGGATTTCTTTTATGTGCATCCAGAAAGTGTCTTGCTACGGGTTAACTGCTATCATTGTATTTAATGGCTCTGAGATGTTCTAGAACATGCTATTTACTGCAAATATGGTTCTGTCATTGGACCAATTCAGACAGGGACATATTAGTACATATACAGTGTGATTCAAGGTACAAGTGAGGAAGTTCGTGATTCTCTTCTCATTCAGGGGTTTGGGTAAAGAGAAGCTCTTCCTATCCCTGCTACCTTAGTCGGCTTTACAATTTTTGCATGGACGGAAACTCTGTCTCTGAAGCATAATGACAGCACCTTTCTCTTCCATTAGATGGCTACTACATAGGTAATTTTTCAGAATTTTGGCCTTGTTAAATGTAACTAAAAGATTTTGGGGTACAACTGTGCCTTCGTAGGAACCACTTTTAAGTATTGCCCAGTTTCTATTAAGGACCTACTTGAACTCTATAGATTTCGTGTGGTAAGTAGTTAGATGCCTCACAGTACTATCCATTTGAGTCTTCTCTATAACTCTTAAGAGAAGATTGCCTTTTGTTGCATTTCCTACTTTAGAAACTGCCTTTTTTTAAGATTCTATTTTATTATATCCTTTCTCCAAAACATTTCTACTTCGCTTCTACTTCTTTAGAGATCGCTTCGTCAGTTGTACAGTTCCAGCCTGCACATAGAAATTCTCTGTAAGGAATGCTCCATTTTAGAGTCGGTGGATGTCCACTGCGTGCATGCAGAATACTATTTCCTGCTATTGGTTTATGATATAAGGACATAATTAGTCTATTATTTTCAACTTAAACTATCAAACCTAAGTATTCGATTTTGGATGTCTGAACAAAAGTTGACATTGAAAGACTCAAATGTTGTTATTGAGGCAATTTACAAATGACTGTGTGATTTCTGATTCCGCTTATTGACCTCAAAGAGATCATCTATATATCTAATCAAGAACATTACATGGATGTATACTCATACTCAATAGAGGACCAGGCCACCTGTTCCTCCCAAAAGCCAATGTTTATATTTGTGTGGCAGGAGTGAAGCAGGTGCCCATGGTAGTCTCCTTCTGCTGTCTGTACAGCAGATTTTGAAAGATAAAAATATTCTGGTTCAAGCAACATTGAATCATATCGACAAGCATCGAGGTATGTTTTGACTATCTCATGGGACATGCTCTCAAAAAGTGTTTGGCAGTTCTTAAACCATCTTTGTGTCTAATGCTGGTATAAAGACTATTGATGCCTAATGCCATCATTAGGTATTCATTTTGCCATGTGATCCTGTAAATTCTTCTTTAAAACTCTCACTGTCTTCAATAAATGAGGGCCGGTTTCTGAGGAATTGCAAAAAGGAAATAGTCAATGTATATAACTGTTGCTTTCGGGGGACAGAGGCATCTTTATGGATCTTTGGTTATAAAAGAGGGGCACTCTAGGATGGTCCTTTTTCCAAGATCAATATTTTTTAAAATCAATTAGTCCCCTATACCTCTAATCAATCAATGGTTCATAGTGGCCATACATCACCATCATTGCCATCCTAAAGGAGTTATCAATGTCACTCATGCTGAGGAAATTAATATATTGTGTCAGGGGCAGCTCCTCCGCTAAGGCGGAGGAGCACCAACCCACTGCTCTGTGATCAGGTGAAAAAGGAAAAATAAAATGATAATAACGCATTGTTATTATCATTTCATGTTTCCGTAGTTGCTCAGCTGGATAGGGGCGGGCTATGTCAGAGGAGCAGGGGAAGGAGTGGTGGCACTCTGTAAGTGCGCATGACAGTTTGGCCGGCCGTCTTGGGCTGGCCAGATAGCGGCGTTGTGATTGGCTGAGGGAGTCTGGTAGCCTGGTTTCAAGTATTGGGGTATCTTTGATAGATTCACATTCTTGAATCATTCCCAGTCGTTGAAGTGGGATTCCCACGGTAATATAAATAAAGCAGTAATTAAAGAACTTTCATAGGCTATCATGGAGGCAACCATGCATTTAATAGCCTATCTACCTCCTTTTCTAAAAAAGGACAACACTTAAATACAACCAATCAGTTACCAGCACCCTCTAGAACCTTCCCAAAGAGAGGCTGAATCCCTCAGATTTTCTTAGCACGTTCACTCAATCAATCATATAATTTGTAAAGCGCACTACTTACCTGTGTGGGTCTCAAGGCGCTGGGGTTGTGGCATGCTGCTACTGCTTGAAAAGCCAGGTTTTGAGGAGTTGTCTGAAGGTCAGCAGGTCTTGGGTCTTCCATAGGTGGATGGGGAGGGTGTTCCTGCTCTTGGCGGCGAGGTCGCCCTCTGGATGTGGCGGGGTCGGCGGAGCTGGCGGGTGGGGGTGTAGAAGCTGAGTTGTCTGTTGAGGTATGCTGGTCCTGTGTTGTGGAGTGCCTTGTGAGCGTGGGTGAGGAGCTTGAAGATTATCCTCTTGTTGACAGGGTGCCAGTGTAGGGCTCTCAAGTGTGGTGTGATGCGGCTGTGGCGAGGGATGTCAAGGCTCAGGCGTGCAGAGTGGTTCTGGATGCGTTGAAGCCTTCTCAGGAGTTTGGCCGAGGCTCCTGCGTAGTGGGCGTTTCCGTAGTCCAACCTGCTGCTGACGAGGGCCTGGGTGACCGTTCTTCTTGTTTTGGTGGGGATCCTCTTGTAGATTCTGCGGAGAATGCGGAGGGTGTTGAAGCAGGAGGAGGAGATGGCATTGACCTGTTTAGTCATGGAGAGGGTGGAATCGACGATGACCCCTAGGTTGTGGGCGTGGTCGGTGGGTGTTAGAGCTGTTCCCAGTGCGGTTGGCCACCAGGAGTCGTCCCAGGTCGAAGGGGTGGATCCGAGGATGAGGATCTCCATCTTATCTGAGTTCAGCTTTAGTCTGCTGTTGCTCATCCATTTGGCGACGGCCTTCATTCCTTCGTGGAGGTTGGTTTTGGCGGTGTGGAGGTCCTTGGTGAGGGAGAGGATCACCTGGGTGTCATCGGCATAGGAGATGATGTTGAGGTCATGCAATCAGGCGACATGGGCGAATGGTGCCATGTAGATGTTAAACAGCGTCGGGCTGAGGCATGATCCCTGGGGTACGCCGCAGATGATCTCGGTGGCTTCAGAGCAGAAGGGGGGAAGGCGGTTGCTCTGCGTTCTGCCGGAGAGGAAGGAGGTGGTCCAGTCCAGGGCCTTCTCTTGGATCCCGGCGTCGTGGAGGGCGTGTTCGTAGTGTGCGGTGGCAGACCGTGTCGAAGGCGGCTGACAGGTCCAGGAGGATGAGGGCCGCGGTTTCCCAGTTGTTCAGCAGGGCTCTGATGTCATCCGTGGTGGCGATGAGGGCAGTTTCGGTGCTGTGGTTGCTGAGGAACCCGGACTGGGATGGGTCCAGGATGCTGTTGTCCTCGAGGAAGCGGGTCAGTTGTCTGTTGACTGTCTTCTCGATGACCTTCGCTGGGAACGGGAGCAGGGAGATGGGCCAGAAGTTCTTCAGGTCCTTGGGGTTCGCCTTGTGTTTCTTGAGTGTGGCATTAATCTTGGCGTGCTTCCAGCTCTCCGGGAAGGTTGCTGTCTAGAAGGAGATGTTGAGGACATTCCGGAGATGGCGTGCGATGGTGGTGCTGGCTTTGTTGAAGATGTGGTGTGGGCATGGTTCTGATGGAGATCAGGAGTGGCTAGTGTTCATGATCTTGATGGTGGCGTCGTCGTTGGTGTTGGTCCAGGCAAACAGGCGGTTGGTGGGGATGGTGGTCGTGGGGGGGGGCTCAGTGGTTGTTGGGGCAGTCATGTTGTTGAAGCTGTTGTGGATGTCTGCGATCTTACGGTGGAAGAAGGTGACCAGCGAGTCGCACAGGTCTTGCGAAGGTGGGATGTCGTTTGTGTTGGAGGTGGGTTTGGAGAGTTCCTTCACTATGTTGAAGAGCTCTTTGCTGTTGTGTGCGTTGTTGTCTAGGCAGTCTTTGAAGGAGGCTCTTTTGGTGGATCTGATGAGGTGGTGGTGTCTGCGGGTGGCGTTCTTGTGGGCTGCTAAGCTGTCCGGTGTTCGTTCACGGAGCCAGTTCTTCTCCAGTTTTTGGCAGGTTTGCTTGGAGGCCTGGAGGTTTCTGGTGAACCAGCTCGCTTTCTTGCTGGTGTGGCTGTTGGAGGGTTTCTTGAGCGGGGCGAGGGTGTTTGCGCAATCGTTGATCCACTGTCTAAGGTTGTGGGCGGCGGTGTCGGGTTGGTGGGTGGGCTCAGCGCGAGGGTTGTGGTCAGCAGTTCTTCAGTGACTTTGCTCCAGCAGTGGTGAGGCCTCTGTTGGGTGCGGTGGTGCGTGGTGGGTTTCCGGAAGGTGAAGTGGATGCAGCGATGGTTGGTCCAGTGGAGTTCCGTAGTATGGTTGAAGGAGAGTGGGGGCTTGCGGTGAAGATGGGGTCAAGCGTGTGGCCGGTGAAGTGGGTGGGTCTTATGACGAGTTGTCTGAGTCCGGGGTTGACTAGGTTGTCAATCAGGGTGGTGGAGTTGGTGTCATTGTTGTTCTCGAGGTGGAAGTTCAGGTCCCCGAGGAGGATGTAGTCCTTGGAGGCGAGTG
This sequence comes from Lissotriton vulgaris, assembly GCF_964263255.1. NCBI lineage: Eukaryota > Metazoa > Chordata > Amphibia > Caudata > Salamandridae > Lissotriton > Lissotriton vulgaris. Next base: position 1,336,270,553 of record NC_141685.1, read on the forward strand.
CATGTGTGCTGACGAAGTCGGCAATGGAGTCGCTGAACTGTGGCCGGGGTCCGGGGGTCTGTAGATGAGGGTTCCTCTGAGGGTTGTGTTGGGGTCGATGTGGATCTGGAAGTGTAGATGTTCGGCGGTGCTGAGGCTGTCGTCGGTGTTGGTTGAAACTCTGAGAGTGTTCCTGTGGACGAAGGCGATTCCTCCTCCTACTCCGTTGGTGCAGTCTCTGCGGGTGATCTTGTAGCCTTCTGGGACTGCGATGTAGGGTGCCGAGGAAGGGTTCAGCCAGGTCTCTGTCAAGAAGGCAACGTCTGGGGCCGTGGAGTTGAGTAGGTCCTAGAGTTTGACGTTGTGTTTGCGGGCAGAGCGGTTGTTGAGAAAAATGCATCTGAGGTAGTTGGGTTCTTTCGTGGTCGGTGGCTTGGCGGGCCGGGTGCTGGTGAAGCTGCAGATCTGGCAGGAGAAGGGACTTTGGGTGCGCTTCGGGGCGGCCATGCAGCAGGTGCATGATTGTCCGGTGCTGGGTGCGTGGAGGGTGCTGGAGTCGTAGCAGTGATGGGTATTGTGGCGTTTGCGGGGGCTAAGGTTTCTGGCACTGGGCGCAGTCCAGGCGCGGATGGGCTTGCCTTTGGTGCGGTCGCGCAGAGGCCACCATATGAAGGGAGGTGGGAGGGAGAAGCAGCTGGGAGGCGAGAGCAGGGCGGCAAATGGGAGTGCAGGGGACAGGGACGCAGAGGCGGAAAGGAAACGGGAGAGGCGAGGGGTAACAGAAGGCAAAAAGGTCACAAGGGTAGCGAGGAAAAACAACACAGGGATAAGTAAACAGTGAACAAAGTAAAGGCAGTGAAAAATAAAGCAACACATGGATACAATAAACAGTGAACAAAGTAAAGGCAGTGAAAAATAAAGCAAAGCAAAAATGCAACGAGAGTCAGCAGGACCTGCCTATCTAGGCAGAGAGGAGCCTCGAACCTGTGGCGGTGGTGGAGGGCGCAGCAGGGACACACCGTCCCACTGGTGTAGCTGAGCGGTAAGGGGGAGTGACCTGCCTGAAAACAGGGTCATGGGTCGCTCTCCCTCACCATTCTCTGCTCAATTCTTCAACATTTCTCTCAGATAAGTCTTATTTTTCTTACTGAACAATGTCTGACAGGAAAGGACTATTTTGCCCTTTTAAATCCTGTGGGGGAAAAAAGGGTTCAGATTGATGATGCTCATAAGGATTGCATCTATTGCCTTCATCCTCATCATGAGGCAAAGCAATGTAAAATCTGCCGCACCTTTTCATCTAAGGCTCTTAGAGATAGAGAGGGCTGACTTTTGTTGTGGTTTAAGAAGACACACAGAGCGTCTTCTAAGGAGGAGAGTAACACGCCCTCTAAATCCCATAACTGGCCCGGGTAACCTGAGGGTCAGCTTGAGGAGGTCAAGAAACACCCTAAAACCTCCCATCTGACCAAAGAAGCTAAAAAAAGGAGAAAGAATCTAAAGTTTCCTCTGAGCTAGTCTTGCCTCATCATCCTGAGACTCCTAAGGCAAAATTGGAGTCTTCAGGAACCTCCAGGCATAAATCCAGCCAAAGATCTGTGTCAGCATCAATTTCACCATCAACAAACGTCTCTTCAACAACACCGACGACGACTACTCTCTTGTCGTTGAGACCATCGACGGCACCTACGACAGCGATGGCGAGCATTGAAGCCCCAATATCATCAACACTATCCTTATCGTTGACGAATCCCTCAGCAACGAGGTTGCCATCGTCGATGCCGGTGACGATGACGCCATCACAGTCGACGATGTTTCCACCATCGACGAGCACAACGTCAACAGCTTCGACGACAACAACAATGGTTTTGCCATCAACAAGAAAATCAGGGTCACCGACGGTCCAATCGTCGACCGTCGACTAAATCACTTCAAATGCAGTCCACACCCGAGTGTCCAGAGCATCGCTACGGCCTGGATTCCAATTGCCAGGCAAGATTTTGCCTCTACTTCCAAGTGGTGCAGAGACAGAATATCGAGTAAAAAATATCGAGTTGCACAAATATCGAATCATTAATTTCATGGGTGAAAAATATCGACAGCAAGAATATCGTGGTCAAGAATATCGACTTAAGGTAAGTAATATTGATTATAAAAATATTGAAGTGTTTATTATCGTTTGCAAAAATATAGTTTTTTAAAATATAGTTTTTATTATTGTTATGTATTTTCGTATATATTTTATATGAATGTGATGTATGTTTTTTTGTATAATAATTGTTTGTATTTTTAATATATGTGTTACATTTTTAGTGGTAATGTTTTTTTTATTTGGATTTTACGTTTTTAGTTTCGTAGCGGGTTGTGGGTTTAGAGGGGAATAGGGTGGGAAGTAATTTTATTACATTGAATACATTAAATAAATTTATTTGAATTTTGTGTTTTTAGTTCCATAGCGGGTTGTGGCTTTATAGGGGAATAGGGTGGGAAGTAATTTAATTATATTAACTGTATTGATTCATTTTTATTTCTTAATATTTGTTGAATTGAGATGTTATAGTGTTAATTGTGTAAAGTAATGTCTTATTAATTAATTAATAACTGGTTGTTAATTAATTGTAATTAATTAATTGGTAATTAATGATGGTAAATGTGTAATTAATTTTAGGTGTGTGTTGTGGTGTTTATAGGAGTAAAGGGTGGCAAGTAATTTATTTTTAATTTCTGAATTAATATTTGGTTGTTAATTAATTTTAATTAATTAATTAGTTATTAATGTTGGTGATTTTGTAATTAATTGTAGGTGTCTGTTGTGGTGTTTATAGGTGTAAAGGGTGGTAAGTAATTTTTTAAAAACGTATAAATTAATATTTGGTTGTTAATTAATTTTAATTAATTATTTGGTAATGTATTATGGCAATTGTGTAATTGATTTTAGGTGTGTGTTGTGGTGTTTATAGTAGTAAAGGGTGGGAGTAATTTGTGTTTAATTAATTAATTTATAGTTGTTAATTAATGTTAACTATTTGATATTTATTTTGGATAATTGTTTATGTTTGTGTGTGTTGTTTTTACTTTTAAAGAGGTAAAGGGTGGGTATTAAAGACATTTTAATTATTAGTTGTTAATAGTAATAGTTTTTAATTTTAAAATACGTTTTAATTGTGTTCTATTATTTTATAGTTTAATTTAGGTGTGTGTTGTGGATATTATAGTGTTAAAGTGTGTGTAGTCAATGTTTATTCGTTTATTTTTTAATTGATTATTAATTATGTTAATTATGTAAATAAATCTAATAAAAAACGTTGAAGTGTTTTGTTATTGGTGTGGTGTTATAGGGTAGGAAATATAATAAAGACATTTATGTTTTAATTAATGTTTTTGTTTGTAAATATTTTCTAGTTTAAAAGAATTATTTTATTGTAAAGATATATATTTTTTATTTTTATATAATATTTGTAGGTTTTTGTAATATGTAATCAATATTACAATATGTGTTCTTTTTTATATTTTTATTTGTAATTAATATTTGTTTTTAAGTGTTTGAGTGTGGATAGTAATTTTAACCTCTCCGCTATCCAACACTTTCCCTACTGTTGCACTCTCTGGAGTGGGAATAGTAATTTTTACCCCTCCGTTATCCAACACTTTCCCTACTGGTCACTTTCCCTACTGTTGCACTCACTGGAATGGGAATGGTAATTTATATCTCTCCGCTATCCTGCACTTTCCCTACTGTTGCACTCACTGGAGTTGGAATAGTACATTTTACCTCTCCACTATCCAACACTTTTCCTACTGTTGCACTCTCTGGAGTGGGAATAGTAATTTTTACCCCTCCGCTATCCAACACTTTCCCTACTGTTGTACTCACTGGAGTGGGAATACATTTTTTTTACCCCTCTGCTATCCAACACGTATCCTACTGTCGCTCTCACTGGAGTGGGAATAGTAATATTTACCCCTCCGCTATCCAATACTTTCCCTACTGTTGCTCTTACTGGAGTAAGAATAGTAATTTTTACCCCTTCCCTATCTAACACTTTCCCTACTGTTGCACTCACTGGAGTTGGAATAGTAAATTTAATTATTTCGCTATCCAACACTTTTCCTACTGGTGCACTGAATGTATTGGGCAATGGAAGTTTAAATATGTTTTCATAGTTTAATGTTTGAATTTTAAAATGATTTATATATATATATATATATATATATATATATATTATTTTTATATAATTTTAAAGTGTTAAAATAAATTAAAGATAGTAGTTCATTCATTATTTTAAAGTAAATATATATATGTAGAAATTATGTTTGTGTGTTTTATTTTTTTAATTTTGTTTATTTGTAATGTTTTGTAAAAAATTATATTAAATTAAATTAATTTTGTTAAAATTATTAATATTTAATCAATTTAATATTTATATATTATTTTTTACTGCTATAATTTTTACATCAATATTTTTGTATTTACCTGTGTAGGCATGGGAATCAATATTTTTGTAGTCTATATATTTTTTCCGATATTTTGAACATCAATATTTTGAACATCGATATTCTATCAGTGAACCCTTCCAAGTCACCTTCTAGACACAGAGGAAAAAGATGATGATGGACCCTTTGGAACTGTTCATAGTTCTACTGAACTTAATGTCAAGTGCCAAGAGGAGGATGAGGATTATTATGACGAGGAACAGTACTACCAACACTATCCAGTTCTTCTTAGACAGTATCACCATTTTAGATATTATGTTGATCCACCAAGACAAGAGCCAGCTCAATTACCCTCTTCTTTAATACAAGACTTACAGGCCATGCTCACGGACTACAGAAATAGGTTCCCGTCCCAAGAGGAACACCTGACTGTGCCGCCTCCATCTGCACCACCTGTAGCTCCTCCTACACAATACTGCCTCCTCCTGCCACTCCTAGGAGGACGCCACGACCCATCATCCCTGTTCCTCCTAGTGAATATCCATCCATTTCTAAAGAAGAGCCTAAAGAGGGAGAAATTAACAATCCTTCTCCACCCACAGATGAATGGGATAACTATAATATACCTACACCATCTCCTCCTCCTTGGCGTCCTTCTGACTCACCTCCAGAGGACATTGGAGTTGTTCATAATTTAATGGACAGGGCTACGTCCACATTTTATCTACCCACAATAGTCAAGCAAACAGATTGTTTCTTTTATGACTTTAAAGAGCAATCAAGGAAATCTGTAAGATCTATACCCATTATAGACCATATCTGGCAGGAAGGACTTAAAGTAATGAAGACACTAGCCACTGTAGTGCTGGTACCGCGATGACTAGATAAAAAATACAAGTAAGCATAGACTGATACATTTTAAATTCAAAAAAACCTAGATTTGCACCCATCTCGGACACGCTTAAACAATATCACTGGCTGTCCATTCACAACAGGGTCAAATTCAAATCTCTGTGTACTGTCTTTAAATCACTTCAGGATCTAGGACCCCGATTCCTCAGAAAGCAACTGATTCCTTACAACCCTCCGAGAATGCTCAGATCTACTTCTCTTAATCAATTAGTGGTTCAACGCAGTCGAACAGCTTCCTGGGGCGATCGCCGCTTTTCAACTGCGGCCTCTAGACTTTGGAACACCCTATCTATTCACATAAGAACCAGTCCCACTCTTCTTCAGTTCAGAAAAAAACTGAAGACATGGCTCTTTAATCAGTAACTCTCATTTCCGCACTTCCTGTCTAGAGTGAGACTTTAATGCAATTTCAGCGCCGAGACGCCTAAGGGTAATTGTACGCGCTCTATAAATGGCATTAAATAAATAAATAAATAAATAAATACTACAATGGACAGATGGGTATTGGATCTCATATCTTATGGACACACTCTAGACTCCATCCAGTGCCCACCAAACACTTCATCCAGGGGATCACACCCCCCTTGTCTTCACTTACTCAAACAAGAAGCTAAGCTTATGCTACTGAAAGGGGCAATAGAGAGGGTTCCAGTAACACAAAGAGGAAAATGCTTTTACTCCCGCTTCTTCCTGATACGCAAGAAATCAGTAGAGTGGAAACCTATTTTAGACCTCAAATGGCTGAAAAAAATCTTCAAAAATCAGACCTTCAGAATGGTCACACTCTCCGACATCCTTTGACTCCTCAACAGCGGGTATTACATTACATCGCTGGATTGAGAAGATGCTTATTTCCATTTTCCTATACATCCCAAACACAGAAAGTTCCTCCGATTCACATTGGCTGGTACCCACTATCAATTCTGAGTCCTACCTTTCGTCTCAAATCTGCCCTGCAGATTTTCACCAATTTTCTGGCTTCAGTAGCAGCCGCCTTGCAAAATCATGGTCACCAAGTATTTCCATATTTGGACGATTGGTTCCTGAAAGCTCCATCGGCGGGTCTAGTGGATGCAGCTACAAAAGATTGCAGCGATCTGTTCCAAAAATTAGGCCTTTCTATAAACTAATGGAAATCACCCTTTTTTACAAGTCAGACAATGACGTTCCTAGGGGCCGACTTGGATACCATTAAGAACAAAGCTTTCCTTTCGCAAGAAAGGCAGGAAAGGTTGCAAACCTTGGCTCTCAGACTATCAAAAAGAAAGTGCACTGCTGTGAGGACATACAATTCTCTACTGGGCATACTCTCCTCAGCAATCGATCTAGTACCACTGGCTCATCTTCATATGAGGCCTTTGCAAGAGGAACTCCAAGGTCAATGGATTCAAACTACGTGATCCTTCGACGACGTGATAACTGTCACATCACAAATGAGGGAGGCGTATGAATGGTGGACTTTGAAGTCACATCTCTCACTGGGCCTCTCCTTTCTACCCTTGCTCCCGAAATTCATAGTAACCACTAATACGTCCATGGAAGGTTGGGGAGGTAATCTCCAGGACCTTCAGATTCAGGGAAAATGTTGTTCGTCCCAGCATCAAATGCATATCAACAGGCTGGAGTTGCAGGCCATTTTTCTCTCCCTGCAAGCTTTCCTCCCTCGGATGAAAGGTTCATCGGACTTGGTCCACACGGACAAAATCACAATCATGTTTTATATAAAAAAACAAGGAGGAACCAGGGGGGCGTGGCTAAGCTGGCCAAGATGGCGGACGCACTCCCCTAGAGCTCCCCATGGCCGCCCGCGCAAAATGACCAATAACGCGGTGTAGTGCCCAGGGACCACGGGTAACACAGCACAGGAACCGCCGTGAACCATAGGCGGGCCCGTGCGGTCCTGAAGTCCAGCTCTGCTGACACCTTCACGGGACGTTGGCGCAGACCTGGCGCCCCCGAGCCCCACTCAAAATGGCGGCGCCCGCTGCCTTCTAACGGTCGGAGCCAGCGGGAGAGGAGGATCCCATGACCTATGAATAGCCCCCGGGACTTGGGGCACTGGCGCTAAAGAGCCGCTGAATTGAGCAACCCCGGCCGGATGACACACACGGTGAGTGCAGGGGGGGGTACCCATTCCACCGTTGGCGGACGTCCCCCGGAGGGTGGACTGCGACGGGACCCCGCGCCGGTAGGCCCCTGGCCCCTCCACTGCCAACGAGAGGAGGAGCCCTCTGATCGGCGCCCGAACTTGCGGCGCATGAGGGTGCAGGGGCACTGACAAGGAACGCGGCTAGTGGGGACGCCGCCTCGTGACCTGTGAGCGGCGCGGGGCTCGGACCCAGAGTGGAGAGACTGACGGGTGCCCTGCCCTGCTGTTGCTGTCAGCACCTGGCTCCCGCAGTGGCTCTGCATTGGAGTGACTGCCTCTCTGCCCCGGTGAAGAGACAGGACGACATCCCACACCCAAACTCGGGATCCCCCCCCCCCCGGTCGGCGTCTGCCATCGAGACGTGGGGGGACCGCCAACACACTGGAGGGGTGGCCTCCCGGAGGGTCCCGCCTGACCGGTAGTTGAGGAGGGACCCCCTTGCAGGGGCCTGGATCGAGGAGGGGCCCCGTTGAGGCACGCTGTTGCGCCAAGAACCACTCCACCCCCCCCCCCCCCCCCCAAGAGGACACATTATCACCTAAGAGGGAAGAGAGGAGCCCCCCCTCCCCTGGCCCTGCCACGAGGCCCCGAAGTGCTGAAGTCTGGGGGGGACACCATGTGAAGAGACAAGATGCATGCAGAACATGTGAGACAGGTGCCACATCACTGGATGTCCCCTGGGGCACGGTCCTTCCAGCAAGTTCAGCTTGAAGGGAGATAGTGGTGCCCACACTCTACCAACCAGTCGCAAAGGCCGGGGTACCTGGGCTACGGAAGAGCGTATCCCCTGGAATCGCCGGCCTGGCCTGGAGGTGCTGATACTCCACGCAGTTACCCCACACCTGGAAGAAGCCGAGGGGGAAAGGAACTAATATATTCCACACGCAGAGTCAGACCACAAGGCATGCCAGGGAAATACTGGTGAGACACCCCCCAGAGGCGAGAGCAGCCGAGACACCTACGTGGTCCTCAGAGACCTTGGAACGTCATGGGACGGCAGCGAGCGACTGCCGCGACGACCACCCCGATGGTGACCCGCAAACCCTCCCTAGACCTGCTGCCCTCACAATCAACAGGAGAGCCTCCCGGCACGGATGCCACATCAGCCAATTTAGATCAAGCCCTTGCCGCAATCGAACACTCTTGTGTAACCATGGAGAATAAATTTGTAGAACTAGCCACAGATCTCAACTTGCTGCGGGATGACCACAGAAAACTAACGGATAAAGTCAACCAAGGAGAGAAGACACTCCAAATAATGGAACCCCAACTGAAGGCGCACCATGAGTCACTAAAAGAGCTCCCACTGAGAGTGAAGGCCTTGGAGAGCAAAACAGATGACTTGGAAGGAAGGTCGCGTCCTCAGCCTGCCGGAAGGAACAGAAGGAACGCACCCAGTTCGCTACAAAGAGACATGGATCAAAACCTTTACTCGGGAACAGGACTTAACCCCATACTTCTCTGTGGAGAGAGCTCATAGGGTCCCGGCATGAAAACCATCTCCGGGCTCGCCACCACGGCCGTTCCTGTTGAAACTGCTCCATTATCAGGATAGGGACACGGTGCTTCGGGCAGCTAGGCAGGCGGGCCCACTTTGAGTGGAGGACAAGCAGGTCATGCTGTTCCCGGATTACTCACAGGCAGTGCAGCGCCAAGGAGCCTCATTCTTGGTGGTCTTGCGCCAGCACAAAATACAATAGGCACTCCTATTTCCCGCCCTTCTCAAGATCATCCATAATAACACCACAAATTTCTTTACAGATCCCGCTGCGGCAAATGACTGGGTGGAACAACATCGGAGAGACCTGGGTGATCACAGTGGCTCACAGGGTCGGCAGCCATCAAACAGACAGCGACAGCAGCGAAAGCGGGTCACCCTAACGCAACTACCCAAGCAGGCAGAAACTCAAGCCAAAAAAAACCCCAGACCTAGAGCAAATAATTGCGGAACGCAGGAGAGCTCTATGAGAAGCACCGCTGCCGACGGGGCTGACGGGCAACAGCTCCGACGAAGAGGGGGGCCCCCACCTGTTCACATCAGACGAGGAATACAGCGACGCCCCAACGTCTCGCGATGGATCAGTGACACCACCACTAGTGACACCCCAGACGGCGGACACACTAATATGACTGCGATTTCGAGGAGAGGATGTCAGACAGGAAATGACAGCTCCATCCTCGCCATTCCCCCGATGGGATCCCGCTACCCGACCTGAGCTCGCCTCCATGATGGTGGCACACTGGGATGCTATCCTGGAACGCCCCGCGATCGCAATGTCATGGACTGGTAGGCCGTGAGTAGCATGAGATGTAATATCATCCTTGGGCTTCTTGTACCCATCATACAGCAGCGGGCGGCCAGGACGGGGTCAACCAATGCACATACACAACACCCCCCTAACTTAACGAATTACAGTTAGCACATAATGTACAGTTTTGACATATTACCCAGAGTGATAAGTCCCCCTAGTTGGGAACGTTTCACACGGTTTTGGTTACAGTTCCCCCTCGACCCTGGGCAACCCATTAGAACCCTTACAGGAACACACTGATGGCAGGGCGTCAACTCCGCGGTGGGTGGTCGTGCAGATGGGAAGGGGTCCCGATCAGTCAGCAGGAAGACATGCAACCCATCCCCACCTCGTAGATATAGACCATGACCACGCGTGCCCCTAACACAGACATCACAATTCTCACACTAAATGTACGGGGAATGCATACGGCGAATAAGAGATATGCAGTATACGCTTACATAAAGAGGCAGCAAGCGCAGATAGCCCTTTTGCAAGTAACACACCTGACGGCGACAGAGGTAGATCGCTTGCGTAAGAAATGGCGAGGTATCATATGCGCTACAGCGTACTCAGCTTTCGCCAGGGGGGTCCTAATCTGGATCCGTCCTGGTACCTCATTCAAAGAAATAACGAGAGAGATAGACAAAGAGGGGCGATATGCTGTGCTGGAAGGCCTCTTAGAGGGCCAACCTATACTGCTGGGTAGTATTTATGCCCCGAACGTAGAACAACCCCCCTTTTGGAATCGCCTCACCGGAATGCTAACAAACCACATGCACACCCCGTGGATCCTCGGTGGCGATTAAAACTGTGCCCTAGACATATCCCTAGATAGGTCTCATCCACCCGCACATTCACCTGCGCTTAAACAGACGGAGGCATTTAATACATGGGTAAAACACTGGGCATTGACAGACGTTTGTTGAATGCGTCACCCAGGCACCAGAATATACTCCTTCCATTCCGTTCCCCATGACCTGCGGGTGCGCCTGGACAGATTCCTCTGCTCTACCACAATACTACCAAGAGTACAGCATACAGACTACCTGGGGAGGGTGCTCTCAGATCACAACGCACACACACTGGCCCTAAGATGAAGGCCGCCACAAACCCCCATTCCCACATGGAAGTTATCGAGAGACTGCCTCACAGATCAAGTGTTTAAACATGATCATGGGGAACATATTCAGGAACAATTCACACTGTACCCAGGCACAGCGACGTCTCGCCTGATAGAGTGGGACATATATAAAGTGGTGGCGAGGGGACACTGCATCCAACAAATAGTAGGGATCCGTTAAACCCTAGAAGACGCGCTTCAAAAAGCTGAAGACACCCTAGCAAATCTCTCCAAACAGGCGGATCGGGGTGAGATCACGCCGGAACAAATGGAAGCGGCAAAAACGCTTTATGCGGAAACACTTACCGATCTCCGTAAATATAATTTTCGAATGTACGCAGCAAGGGTTCACCGGGAGAGTAATAGGGGGGGCGCTCCTGGCTTGGTTAGCCAAACAAGACACGGAGATCAAGCCAATCACAGAAGTGATAGATGCCACAGGGTTTCTTCGCCACTCGCAATTGGGCATCCTCAATGTCTTCCATGACTACTACTCTGGCATTTACAAGGCCCCGGAACGGGACGGTGGTCGAGCAAGCACCAATTTCCTGGACCCATTACCAATTCCCCGAATCTCACTGGAAGATAAAAAGCAGTTAGAGGTGAGGATCAAACCGGCGGACGTGTCCCGGGCGATTAGGGCACTGTCGTGTAATAAAGCCCCAGGAATGGACGGCTTCCCAGTAGAATACTACAGCACTTACGCAACCCAATTGGCCTCACTCATGGAAATAATGTATAATGATGCACTTGACATAGGGACACTCCTCGGCTCCCTCAGAGAATCAGTTATAGTCACATTCCCCAAACCGCACAGAGATCCAACCCTGCCCTCTTCTTATCGCCCAATAGCTCTCCTCAATACGGATTGTAAGATACTAGGAAAAATCTTAGCGGAACGGTACACTCAAATTCTGACACCATTGATCCACCCAGACCAATGCGGATTCATTCAGAGACGCACTACCTCGCAGAACCTACGTAGGCTATTCCATATACAGGATGCGACACATATACAATTCCCGAGAGCCGCATGTCTCATATTAGACCTTGAAAAGGCCTTTGACACATTACTATGGCCTTATTTATTTGAGGTACTAGACAGGGTAAACATAGGCCCCACATTAGTAGCTTATACAAAACTCCTCTACACTAGTCTCACATCGAGAGTCAGGATAGGCAAGTATATCTCCTCAGCATTTGCTGTAGAGAGGGGAACAAGGCAGGGATGCCCATTATCCCCTCTCCTGTTCGCCCTAGTGGTGGAACCTCTGGTTATACATTTACGCCAGGAGGGCGAGGAGTGGGGCATTCCATTGGCAGGCATGACACACTGTGTGTCCCTTTACGCGGACGACCTTTTCATAAATGTCCGTGACGCTACTTAAGATCTGACACCCATATGGCAGGCATTGCAAGATTTCACGGAGGCTTCGGGCCTGGGGGTTAACTGGGGAAAATCCACCATTTGTCCACTCAGCCCTCGCATGGCCCCATTCTAGATACTGATAGGGCCACAATTGCTTACCTGGAACGCCGAGGCACCCAGATATTTGGGAGTGTGTCTGTACCACTCCCCGAAGGACATGTACGGAGGGAATCACCACATGGCCATGGCAGGCCTTCGGTCGGCGGTGGAGTTCTGGAAATCACTACCCCTAGCCCCTATAGGCTGAGTGACACTGGCCAAGATGATTATGGTCCCACGGATGTTATATCACTTTGCTAACATCCCAGTTATACCACCGCGGCCATTCTTTAAGGAGTTAGACTCCCTACTTGCTGAAATGATTTGGGGGGGCGACACAGGGTGGCCATGTCTGCACTGTACATCCCCACGACGGAGGTGGGGTTGGGAGCGCCTTCCTTTGAGGCATAGTTACTCGCAGCTCAGCTGCAATGGCAGTCGTATTGGACGGCGGAGCGGCACACGGGGGAGACCGTCATCTCGGAAGGTCGCACGCCACTGCCAGTTATTCGCCGGATGCTACTCCCGGGCACAAGCCCCATGCGTACGCGGCCCCTACAACTGTCCATAGCCCGTACTTGTATGCTGCACATCCACCGCATGTCCCGGGAAAGGCCCCCATACTCACCCCTGCTTCCACTAGTGGGCTTCCCCAGGGAAGATGCATACTGCACCCCAGCACTCTTCAAATCTGGACTGACCTGGCAGTCACGGAGATAGAATCCCTCTTTGAGAATGGCCAACTTAAAACGTTTGCCCAAATGTCTGAACAGTACGATCTCCCCCCCTGAACAATTCTTAATACACAGACAACTGCTCGACAGTAGCCGTAGGTATTGGGACCCAACAGCAGGGTAACCGCCAACACACCCAGTGATTCATACTATTTAACACATGGGAATAGGACGCCACCTAGTTACGTGGCTTTACAAAGCTATGCGGACACTTATTCTCCCCTCCCTGCAACCGCTGCGCCAGAAGTGGGAAGTGGAAATAGGTAGGGCATTGCACGACAAAGAGTGGGAAATGGCCCTCGAATATCCTAAAAAAGTATCCAGGAATGCATGCTTCCGCAATATAAAATTCAACATCCTTCATAGGGCCTACCTTACACCCCGCCGGCTCCATAAGTTCTATCCCGACACGGATTTTATCTGCCCCCGATGTCAAGTACCAAACGCGGACTTCAAGCACATGTTCTGGGATTGCCCTACACTTCATGAATATTGGGACCGGGTCCACCAGACACTCAGAATAACCTTTTTCACCCGGATGGCGTGCGCCCTTGGACTGCTCCGTAGACGGAAGACTCAGAAAATGCAGTATCCCTTTCTTTCCCTTGCCATCCTCTTAGCGAAAAGGGGAATAGCCATGTACTGGCGAGCCTTGGCAGGCCCCCCGGTAGTGGCCTGGATAGGAGCTCTTAAAAAATGGGGGAAGGCGGAGGTGGAGGTTTTGCGGGATGAAGAGGTAAAAGGTACCAGCAAACATCCCAGCTCTCTTGAGTGGGCACAACTACTACACACCTTTACGCACGAAACCACCCCCGAGACCGAACCAGCAAGCTTCCAGCCCCAGGCCTTGCACACATCCCCTATAAGGCCCATCGTAGACACTTCAGGGGCGCAGTAATGTACTTAGGCTCACACCAATGCATGAGGCATGCCCGCACGTCCCTCTCTCAATTTGAAAATACTCGATCAGACCTGCTTCACACCCGGACCCCCTCCCTGTATGCCAGAACATAGATCACAGGATAACCACATCGCAAGGAGACAATACCACCACCCACACTGCAGATCATCTCCTGCTGAAATCTGAAGACCCTCTGCCAATCTCATCCATTCCATACCCCAACAGTTATTGGTTCGAATTTCTGCACCGGAAGTTATGGTTTTAGTGTTAATTTATTGGGGACATACGCACTCAAGAACAGACACATCGCGCACTGAATGTACAGGCACACACAAGCAGTGTGGTCAGACAAGTCCATCGACAGCAAGCGCACCCGCAACCGCAACTGTAATGATCATAAATGCACAACACTGGGGGAACCCACCCTCCGCACGTCACGCCCCACTGCAAGGCGACTGTAATAGATGAATGTCGATAGCACAATGAATTGTTCACTTACGCCGGATGCATTCCTTAAGGCAATTGTAAGAAGATGTATAGTGAAAGTGGAAAGATATATGAATTTGCTTATGAAAAACCTCAATAAACAAATTTAAACATAAAAAACAAAAAAACAAGGAGGAACCAAATCTCTAATTCTCGCTCAGGACGCCCAACAGCTCTGGAGCAGGCTTGCATTTCACGGGATATCCCTAAAAGCGGAGTATGTTCCAGGGCTTCGGAATACTCTTGCGGACACCCTCAACAGAACCAAAGACAACTGTCATGAGTGGGAGCTCGAGCAAGACCAACTGAACAGGATTTTTTGACATTGGGGGAAACTAGCGCTGGAACTGTTTGAGACACACACAAACTCCAAAGGCCGGTTCTTCGCAAGCATTTTCCCACTCCCAAATTCTCGGGGGAATGCCCTTTCAATGCATTGGTCGAAAATATATGTTTAAACCTTTCCTCCCATTCCCCTGATACCTAAGGTACTGTTGAAAATGAAAATGGAACACTGCGACCTTCTTCTGATAGCCCCCAGATGGCCCAGGCAGCACTGGTTCTCAGAGCTTCTCCTCCTCTCGGAAGCCCGCCCATCCCTCTGCTACTGACACCAACCCTGTTGACCAGGTACCAAGGTTAGATGTGTCACCCGGAGCAAGCATCTCTTCGATTGCATGCGTGGCTCCTGAATTGTTTGAATTTGAGGATTTGAAAATTGCACAAGATGGAAAGACATTATCGCCAGATCTCATGCGGATATCACCAACAAGACGTACAGATGAAACGGAAATGGTTCTGCCTTTGGTGCCTGCAAAGCAAAGTACATCCGTACCTATCTGCTCCAGAGCAAATCCAACCATACTTACTGTCTTTGGCTCAAACTGAATTAATATACTCCTCAATTAAGATTCACCACGCTGCTATCTCTCGAGATAGACGCTCCCC
This sequence comes from Lissotriton vulgaris, assembly GCF_964263255.1. NCBI lineage: Eukaryota > Metazoa > Chordata > Amphibia > Caudata > Salamandridae > Lissotriton > Lissotriton vulgaris. Next base: position 1,336,285,978 of record NC_141685.1, read on the forward strand.
AAAACATCTATCCCTCTGCTTTGATAGAGTTGTACAGCAATTCATGAAAAGCCTATTTCGTACTTATCCACCTGTTCAAGCTCCACCACCTGAGTGGCACTTAAACGTAGTCCTAACACAATTGATGAAGCAAACCTTTTAGCCCATCCATTGGGTGGAAATCAAGTACCTAACCTGGAAAGTAGCTCTCTTGTTCGCCTTAACATCAACTAGAAGGGTTATCGAAATACAATCTTTCACCATAAAACATCCTTTCCTTCATTTTAAAGATGATATGGTTATCCTTAGGACAAATTCCAAATTCATACCTAAGGTTCCTTCGCAATTTCACCTAAATGAACCTGTCATTCTCAGGACTTTCTTCCCGGATCCTTCTACACCTGCGGAACAAACCTTACACACTCTAGACATCAAGAGATGTCTTAAATTCTACCTACAAAATACTCAGCAAGACAGATCAATTGTTTGTAGCCTATGGACAAGGTCATCAGGGTACTGCGGTTTCTAAAGCTACCATCACAAGATAGATAGCAGCCACAATTCAGTTTTGCAACGATAAAGCAGGCAAACCTTTGGCAAGAACAGTGAAAGCGCACTCCACAAGAGCAGTCTCTACATCGGCTGCCATGTTCGCTGGGGTTCCACTGGAGAAAATCTGAAAAGCTGAGACCTGGAAAACGACACATACGTTCATGCAGCACTACTGCCTGGAGTCGACACAGCATGCTGATTCAGCCGCGGGACAGGCAGTTCTACTCCTAACAAAAAAGGGGACAAGGAGGGCTGTTTTAACGGGGTCCAGCGTACATGCCCTAACTAAAGTAGACCAAAAAGAGAGTACTCAGTTCCCCAGTCTAAAAAGGGGTGGGGGAGAGAGAGAGAGGAAGATGAACCCAATTGAGTAAAGGCACACAGGAGGGGAATCCTCGTTGTTGGAATTAGAGTCCTCACACACCCAGCAAGCTAGGTGTCATGCTTCATCATATGGGCTCGCTCCATGTCGGGTCGGCGGTGCAATACCCGAGGGGCACCCATAAAGGGGCTGTTTGGCAGAGAAGTTTTGTTCCTGCCGTGGGTGTGAGGGCCCTAGGGGTGGGGGTGTGTAGATGTGTGTGGGTGGTTTAAAAAAGGTTGGGTAGTCCACAGGGGAACTTTAATAGAGTGGTAACCCACCTTAATAAAAACAGACAGAGTGGATGTTTTCTGGTCCAAGGGTCCAGGGAAGTAAATCTCTACTCTATGTCAGTGGTCGACATGTTTCATGCGAAGTGTTCTAAGCGATACAGTGCATTTCTTCAGGACCAATCTACTATCTACACTAAGGGCCTGATTCTGATGCGGGTTGGAAAGCTTTCCCACCTACGGCCTGATTCTGATGTGGTTAGTAAGGCCTCCTAATAGCATTTGCTCCTTCCAAATCGGATCGGGAACAACCCAGGGCCCAATTATGATGCGGTTAGGAACATATGCTCCCATTGAAGCCAATGGGAGTCCAACCAAATCGTATCTGGAAGCATCCGGATGCATTGTACTCCGTCGGTCGGACTGTCCCGATCTGAGTGGGTTGGAAACCATTTCCAACCCGATTCAGTTGGGAAGCATTTCCAACCCGCATCAGAATCAGCCCCTTTGTGTTGTGGGTAGAGCGTGCCTACCCACCACTAAAGCAATATGCGAGCACATAGTCCTGCCAAGGCTATTGGAACCTGACTCATGAAAAGAGCTTGCCTCAATCGTCACCCCGGCGTAAGACACCTCAATTATGGTTGTCCTGTGCCCTTACGAGCGAGCGCTGGAGACCTACCCATGCGCTGTAGCCGGGGAGCCGGTTCTACGTCATTTATTTCAGTAAGGTGAGCCTCTTTAATTAGAGGATTTCTTTTCTGTTGTCAATAATGATATGCATTTGAAAATGTATCTTTATTGGTTTTAAAAGTTGATATACTTGTTTAAGTTGATAATAGAGATGTTTATTTCACATGTCAATGCTTTTATATGCATTTAATTTTTCACCAACAAGCTTTTGGTGAATATATTTTGAAATATTATTGCCACAACCCGCCATCCACTAAGGGGGCTTACTTATTTTACATTACTGCTTGCTATTCTGATTCAAGCATGTGAATCTATGAAAGATACCCCAATACTGGATAAGAAATATTGGTATCTTTCACATTCAACCCACCCTCCTCCTCGGAGAGGCTCCCCTTACAATTCAATATTACTATCCACACTTGTGCTGGAAAATCTGAGGAACTCAGCATTTCTTGGGAAGGTTCTAGAGGGTGCTGGTTACTGATTGGTTGTATTTAAGTTTGGTCTATTTTTTGAAAAGGAGGTAGATAGGCTATTAAATGCATGGTTGCCTCCATGATAGCCTATGAAAGTTCTTTTATTACTGCTTTATTTATATTACCGTGGGACTCCCACTTCAACGATGCATTTGAATCTATGAAAGATACCAATACTGGATAACTGCAGTTACAGGTAAGTAACTCATTTCTTGCTTCCTGTTCCTACTTCTTGTCCCTGGAGTCCTGGAAGAGGGTGAACGGGAACTGAGATGCAGTGGCTGACAGACAGGTAAGTGATTTTTTCATTCCCTCCCCCTCTTCCTGTGATCCAATCCCCCACCACCATTAAGTAGCAGCCACCACTGTATTGTGGTTGAATTCTTTGACTACCCTAACATTCCTATAAGTATCCTCAGGGGCGGCTCCTCCATTAGGGCTGAGAAGCGTTGCCACCCTGCTTTCTCCCAGTGCGAGAAGCAGAAACATAAAATGGTATTTTAAATACCATTTTATATTTAAAATGGTATTTGAAATACCATTTTATGTTTCTGCTTCTCGCACTGAGAGAAAGCAAAAGGGCATGCCTGGTTGGGGGCGGGCAGGTTGTGGAGGAGTGGCTTGCCCAATCCTGTGGGCCCTGACTGTTTGGCAGGCCCTCTGGGGCCGACCAAACCAGTCATGCGCACTCCTTCTTTTCTCTATGTAGGCTGCATGCCACTGGAGACAGGTACAACTTTCCGCTATTATTTTAAAAATATATAGCTTCAAAGTTTACCTGTGGAAGCAACCGTTGGAACTGTCACAAGCTTTTTGTTTTACTTTGCTCAAGAAAAAGTCATTGCTGCCCACTGGAGGATCGCTTTGTGTCCAGCCAGCCACATGGTATGCCCGTAGACACAGGTGCAATTTTTAGTGATTTGTAACATGCTTAAAAAGCGTACTTTTTGGGGAGCCACTGTTGGAAGACCCGTGCGCCTTCATCTTTCTTCTGCTGCGGAGATTTTCAATCTGGCTGCCGGAGAGTACTCTTGCTGACGTGCTGCTGTAAACGTCCCGCCATCTTGCAGTCAGGTGGACGTTTTGACGCGCTCACGCATCACGCACGTTACATGCGTAGAATACGCGCCGCCATCTTGGAGGAGTGAAAAAACTTCGGTGACAGGCACACCAAGAATTTGCGTGTTCTTTTTCAGGGGTTGAGCGTTTTAGAGTGTTTCCAATGCCATTCATTTCATTAGCATCAGTGGCACGAACACCTTTCCAGCATTTGAGTGTGTTTGTACCGTCATCTATTTTGTTTGCATTGGTGACATGCACACCTCTAACATTTCTGCAAGGCCTTCACACTTTAATGGTCATATTTACATATCTTGAGGTACTGTATCCTAATTTGTTTTACTAGCGCTTGGACATTGGTATCTACATCAGTCAAGTATTCATATGTAGTGCTATCCAGTGACATTTTCTACCTGCCAATTCGATACATTTTGGAAATATCAACACTACGCAGAAGTATTTAAATTTCCAAATCATGACATCACAAGTCATTCCTGCACCACCCTTTTTTCTACAAAGTCCAGGTCAACCTTGTATGGCGTGGGTAGACTGGAAGGAGACATTTGAAACGTATTTAGATGCCATAGGTGGAGATGTATATGTGTCAAGGAGAAAATTAGTGATTCTTAAACAGTTTTTAGGATTAAAGGGCAGGAATGTTTTTAAAACATTACCCATGGTGGAAGCCATCAGTGTTGAAGAGAGCACTGAAGGTGAGGCTGGCGGGTCATGTGAAAGCAACGTGGATGTGCATGAAATTGCTTTAAAGGCTTTAGAAGAAAAGTTTAGACAAAAAGTTAGTGTAGTGGTAGAAAGACATAAATTATTTTCTCGCACACAGTCACCAGGAGGGTCTATTGAGCAGTATGTGGCTAATTTAAGGATGTTGGCCGTCACTTGTAAGTTTAGAGACATGAGAGATGAAATAATAAGGGATCAACATATCAATAGAATGTTTAATGTTAAAATTCAAGAAAAAACTACTTGGTATGAAAGATCCTTCTTTAGAAAACACTTTGGTAGTGGCTAAGAAAATAAATGGATAATACTTCCAGATATGTGAAGGAGTTAAGCACAGTTTCTAAAAAAGTTAGTCAAGATCAAACAGTTCATAACATCGAGCAAAGCATTAAGAAAATTGATGAGAAAGTAACATATGAAAAGAAACCAGAGGCAGTAAAATTCAGGTCCAAGTCATGTTTTAGGTGTGCTAGTGCAAGACACACTGCAGATGTCAATCACTGTTCGGCTGTTAAGAGTAGATGTTACAAATGTAGAAGGCTTGGTCATTTTGCTAGATTGTGTAAAAGCTCTGAATCTCCTTTTCCCTCTAAGTCTTATCAATCTAGTAAAGCAGGTCGAACCATCTGAAAGGGATGATGGTTCATGTGATAGTGATAATGACAATGTAGAAGTAATGGTGATAGAGACCAATCAAGTTCTTAAGTGTGAAGGGGGCAAGTATGATAATTATTGCCCACCCAAATGTGTAATCAAAATTAAGGGGAAGGATGTACAAGTCTGTGTTGATTTGTGTTCCCCATTCACCATCATTGATAAATTTATGTGGGAGGAATTGGGTGGCAAACTAGAGAATTTACATCCCACTAATGTCATTCCTGAAGGGTATCGTGGTGACAAATTACCTGTTTTGGGTTATGTTGAAACAGAAATGTGTTTTTTAGACAGGAAAACTAGAGGCAAACTGTATGTTGTAAACAAAGGTAGATTTCTTTTGGGTTGGAAGGAACAAAGGGCTCTTGATATTGTGTTAGACCCTAATCATCTGCAACAGGTACTATTGACATCATCTGTGAACAATACTGTTTGGATTACCAAATTTCCTGAACTGTTTAGGTAAAAAATGGGATGTTTAAAAACACTGTATTATATTGAAGGAGAATGCAGTACCTAAGGTACTCAAAGTTAGAAATGTCCCTTTGATGTTAAGAGGCAAACTCAAGGTTGAATTGCAGAGGTTTTGGCCAAGAAACCCAATGGCAATATCAGGATGTGCATAGACTTGAGAGACTTGAATGACAACATCTTCATTGACCGACATCCACTTCCACGCATTAGTGAGATATTAGCAAGTGTAAAAGGGGGTGCGTATTTCACTACGTTGGATTTCTCCAATGCCTACCACCAGGTGTTGTTGCATGAGGATTCAAGACTTGTTACGTCTTTCATAACTCCTGAGAGAAGGTTGTCCTGCAGTGTTAGTTACAGATAATGATCCCCAATTTGTCTCAGAGGAGTTTGAAAGGTTTTCAGTTAAATGGGGTATGAAACATACCAGAACCCCTGTCTATCATCCCAGGGGAAACAGCCTTGTTGAGCGCTTTAATAGAGTTTTGGGGGAGTGTGTTCAACTAGCATGCATGAGCGGTGAGTGTTGGAAGCAACAGGTCAAGGATATGTTATGGTCATATCGCACCACTCCTCATTTTGTGACTAAGGAGACACCTTTTTCATTACTTAAGGGTAGAATACCTTGCTCTGTAGCAGTACCAGCTTGGATGAATAGAGCAGGAAAAGGTGACATTGATGTGAAGGATGTAAAATGTAGAATGGATAAGTACCAGAAAGCTTATTGTCAAAGGCACAATAAGAATGTTGTGAAATCAAGCGTCTTTTCACTGAGGGCATGTTTGTTAGTGTGTTTTTGAGTGTCAAGGCAAGAAAAGGTTGTTCGAAATGGTTGTGTCCCAAAAAAGTTGTTCTTGTGAAGGGTAATTGTGTCTGACGGCAAATGGTGGAACACCAGAAAAGTAACGCCATGCACTAGTACTGAAGTGGGAGTGTCATTAAAGGTCCAGCGGGATGCTGATGCACATGAATCTGATTCTTGTTCAGGGGATGTGCTCTCATCTAGAGTTAGAATTGGTTCTGGACGTGTCAGAATGATGCCAAAAAATATGATGATTTCATAAATTCATAAAGTTAACTATATTTGGTTTGAAAATTTCTTAAGAGGTGAGATGTGTTATATTCTTCTCATGCTTTTCCATGTTATCTTTGTATTCCTATTTAATGCCTTGACATGCCTTTTGTTCCCTAGTAACCTGTCCTCTCTGATGCTGTTCTGGAATGTAGGCTAGAGAGAGAGATAGGAGTTGTTGTGGAGAGTGGCTGTTTTTTTCAGGGGTTGTTCCTGTTAACTGAATAAACTCTTTTTAATCCATCTTACATGTGTCTTGCCTCTTCAAAAGTTGTGAATCCCGGGTACACTGCCCTGGTAGTACTCGTAAGTGGGCATCCTTTGCAGCCCCTTCATGTGTTGTGACCCGGCATCGCTGGTATGGCCGCAACCTTTGTTCTCTTTCCTGGTTCACTGGTTGTGGTCTGGTGTGTACCACAATATCCTTTATGTTCGCCCTTTTTTAGAAGGCCAACAACGTCTGATCTAGTCTCAGCCCATTTCAGCTGATCATTCTCCAGTTTTTTGTGATGATTATCTTCACCATGTTGAAGTCTGTGCTAAATGTGGTGATGAATATAGCATTGTCTACTTTAGTTTTTTCATATGTTTCCAATAACATTTCTCAGTCATTGTTTCTAGCTCTTTTCCACGCTTTGTTAATTACCCTCCATGGGTAATTCTGTTCATGCAATCATAAGCTTAGTTTTTTTGCTTCTTCCTTAAATGCGTTTATCTCTGTTGTGCAGTTTCTGCGCAATCACAGAAACTGCCCCAGTGGGAGGTTTTCTCTAAGGGTCTTCAGGTGGTTGAGTTCAAATGACAGTAGATTGTTTCTGTCTGTTAGTTTGTGGTGTACCACTGTCTCCAGTCTCCTTCGTTTTGGTTTGATGTCCAGATCAAAAAAAAAGGGGAGCATTTTCTTGGTGACAGTAGAAGTGAAAGAAACAATGTTTGTTATTCAGCCATGATAGAAACTTGTCCACTGATGTTCTGTTCCCTTCCCAGATTATTAAAACATAGTCTATGTAACAACGCCACATCTTCAGGTTTTCCGCATAAGGGTTCTCTGTTGAGTAGGTGCTTTCCTCCTCAAAATTGGAGACATACAGACACGCCAGGCTCGGCGCAAATGTACTCCCCATGGAAGTTCCATGTGATTGAAGGTAAACAGTGTTTGTTAAATTGGAAGAAGTTCCTGGTGATTGCCACATGGGTAAAATTAATGATAAAAGATATCGGGGTTTGGCATGGATTGGAAGCCAACAATGGCTGACACGAGATCTGGTAGCTCCATGCCAGCCCAACCAATATCCTGAAATTTAGCAACAGTGAAGCCACGGCATCTCCAAAATTCTGTATGCTGCACTAGGGAACTCTTCCCCTACAAACCGGTGTAGCCGTTGCTGCAACAGCGCTGAGCTGCGAGAACTGTTCTGGATGCGAGACGGGAGCCGTGCCTGCTAAAATGGCAGCTCCGGACCCAATGTACTTGCTGGTTTAGAAGCCCGGGGAGTGCACCAACCCAGGGGACTAAGGAGAGTGAACAGAGCCGGCTGCCATGTGTACCTGGGAGAGCTCCCGGCCCTGGTGCTGAGACACGCTACCACCCGGGGGCAGATGGGCGTCAGAACTGCTGAGCTGTAAATGAAGCGGGCCGCTCGAGCCATTGCCTGCGCGATTGCAGGGGTGGGCATCTTGGCAGGGTTGCGGGACCGGAGACCGCCTGTGCCCTCCTGCCCCAATCTGGTTCTTGATTGGTGAGATGCGGTGATCCCTGGGCCACCTTTGCCGCCAGCCACCGCGATGGACAATGGAGAGTTGCGGAGACCTGAGACAGCGTAAGAAGAAGATTGGGCCTCTCTCCCTCAGCTGGAAGTGGAGTTGCCCGTGCAGAGGTGTGCGAGGTTGGGAGTCTCTGCTGCCAAACCCCCCTCTCCCCCCGGGGCCCGAGCTCCTGGTCGGCTGTCTGCCCCGGTGGCAGGGGCTGGCCTGTTCTGCTCCTGGACACTGCGGGTGCCGGGCAGACTAGCTCTGCATCTGAATCGACTGCTCCAGTCCCGTGGTTCCCCAGAGGCTTATGGAAGCCGGGTGGACATTGTGGAGCACATCGGAGGTGAGGTGTGAGCAACTGGCGGGTGGGGCCTGAACATTAGAGATCTTAGGGGACTGGGACATGTACGCTTCTTAAGTGGAGGCCTGTACTGAACTGACACCTGAAATTGGTCCTGAGACACAGATAGCGGCGGGACCTGACATGGGGCCAGGGACGGGTGACGCACTGCCCTGGAGCTGGAGGGAATGGTGGGGGTCTACAACATTGGGCTCCTTTCCTTTCCTTTGGTCCATAGGCGGGACCTTGGCTGGGTACGTGGCGGATTGGCATGTGGCGGACCAAAAAACACGAAACCCCTATTGACAAGGCAATACTTGGTCCCTCCTTGCTGGGGATAAACACAAGCCAACCCCCCTGAGAGACAATCTGTGAACCCATCTGAGCCTCAGGTCCAGCCCTCCCTGAATGTGAAACGGTGGGGGTCCGAAATAGGAGCGACGACAGACTCTCAGAAGCTGCTGCAACTCTTTTGCTTGCTTGTACTGACCTGCGGTCCTTGGGGAGGCACACATCACCGCTACTCAAAAGTGACATATTGTTTTACTGCCCCCTGAGTCTGTTGAGGCTGCTGATACAGAGGCTCCATATACAATTTCTGAACTGCAGGGGCGCCTGGCGGGAAGCCAAAAGTGACTATTGGGAAGCCCAGAACAAAGTCGGTGGGAGCTCCCCTGGCGCAGGAGGACAACTCCCTAGACCCCCAGTATCCAAAGACACTACCTTTACTGGAAATAGACCTGGTGCAGCAGCTAGCCAAAATTCTGGAAGCCATAGCAGATACTAAAGCTACACTGCATCAGGACATCAGCATGGTTTCAGTAGGCCTGGTGCTCCTCCAAGCTGAACACCACAAGTTATCGGATAGGGTAAAAACAGTGGAGTCATTCATAGCTGACCTAGATCTGATGCAGGAGTCGTTGTCACATCAGGTCATGGACCTCTCGTCCAGGTTGGACAGATTTGAGCAAAGATTGGAAGATGCGGAAGGCCGCAATAGAAGTAATAACATCAGCATGGTGGGTCTTCCCAAGAAGGTGGAGGAAGGAGATATGATTGGCTACCTCGAGGCATGGCTTCATACGGTGGTCGCAGCTGAGGGCCTGTTCTCATTATACACTTTGGGAAGAGAACGCAGCGGGTCCCAGGGGGGCCCTGGCAACCCCCCCTGCAACCAGTGGTGACTAGGTTGTTGCATTACAAAGACAGGGACTTGCTCCTGTAGAGGGCACGGTCAGGCTGCCCATTCACAGTGAATAATAGCAAGGTCTTCATATTCCCCGACTTTACACTGAAGGTCCAAAGAAGGAGAGCATCGTATCTGGAAGTGAAAAAAGCTCTGTGCAATGAAGGTCTTCAATATTCATCTCCGCATCATATTGGATGGCCAAACTCACTTCTGTGATGACCCTAAAATGGCATAAGATTGGTTAGAGGCGTATAAATGTGGATTACCACTTGGCCAGTTCTTGCAGTTCAAAGTCCTGATCCGCACATTTGGAGATCTATGGAGCGGAAACAGGGATGAACCGAATGCGAAAGCTTTGCTTCATTTGTTGCTCTCCTTGGGAGCTGCTAAGCAGCAGGTGAAGTGGTTGTACATGGCCGTAGCTGAGGCATCATGGGAACCATGACCTAAAATCAGAGACCCCTGGGAACACGCCCTGAATAGGCAGCTTGCAGACTGAGATTGGGAGAAAGGTTTAGATTCCACTAAGTCAATATCCTGCAACACAAGGCTGAAATACATTCAGTTTAATTACATACACATGACCTATCTGACACCACATAGGCTTAGAAGAATACATGGGGGAGATGTGTACGTGTCCAAGGTGTGACCAACAGGATGCATACTTTATCCACATGGTGTGGAATCGCCCGACATTGACTCCCATCTGGGCTAAAGTAGTGAAACTGATGGGAGCAACCCTATAGAGAATCCTGGATAGCTCTGCGCAGGTGTGCCTGTTGGGCCTATTTCCCCGCCCACTGAAACGGAAGGTAGGGAACAGATTTATAGTTCTAGCCATGGCTCTAGCCAAGAGACGGGTGGCGATGTCCTGGAAAGCCAGAAAGGGACTACACGCAGAGGGCTGGAAATGAGACGTCACAAGCTGGGCTGAAGCAGAAGGGAGGGCACTTTCCAGAGAAGAGATGAGGGGGGTACTTAAGCGGGCCATAGCGGACCAATAGAGGGAGTTAGTGTGATCCCGGGAAAGCCTAATGGTAGAAAACAATGACTTTGATGGAGAGGGAGCTGCAAGGGCACTAGATAGAATGCCTGAAACTTTATAAGAAATGGGAAAAGTACTCAAAACAATCAACAGACCTCAGACAAGGAGAAACACACAGTAATTAGCACACCGCAAGCTACAACCCCACATGGTTGCTAACAGTGGATAAGAGAAGCTATTTTTCATCTAGCGCAGACCCTATGCCTCCACACATGGAAATAAGTTAGACACATTTCACAAGTTGTTATGTTTTTATTTCAGTTTATAGCTGATTTTCACTTAATACTGTAGATTTATGAATATAAGCATAAGGTAGAGGCATAGCGAAACGCTACCGTATCAAGACACAGAGGGAGCCAGAACCCAAGTGCGCTGACGTATACTACAGATGTTAGCTAGAAGCAGAAAACTGGGCAAGGATAAATATAAATCAATGTCTAATTGCTGCCAGGAACTAATAAACATTACTGCAAGAATGTATCATGATGTTGGGACAGAACTGCATATATCCTGTAGCAATATGAATATCATTTTGGAAATCCCAATAAACAAATGTTTTTTTAAAAAAAAGATATTGGGGGTTGTATTTCCCAGTTCTCTTGGTATGAAACGTTTTTTGTTACCCTCAGGGTTTTCTCCTGGGGGATGTTTGCGTACAATGATTCTATGTCCTGGCCAATCAGAAATTGTTGATTGGGGTCAAACTCAACATCCTTTAATAAGTTTAGAATGTCCCTGGTGTCCTTTAGATACAATGGACTTTTTTTCCATTATTGGTCTCAGGAAAATATCACAGAATCTGGATAATGATTCTAGAATCGAACCAATACCTGATACTATTGGTCGTCCTGGTACTGGTCTCTTATTTTTATGTATCTTTGGTAATGGTTAAAATTATGGCAGCACCGGTTTGTTATTCACCAGGTAAGTTGCTTGCTGCTGTGAGATCCAACCATTCTGCACAGCTTCTTGGACCATAACCTTGATTAGTTTCTGGTATGGTAGGGTCTTTCTCCAAGATCTTGTAATTCCTTCTGTCCCCGAGTAGACGTAGGCATTCTGTATCATACACTTACTTTGTCAGTATGACAATTGTGCCCCTTATCTGTAGGTTGTATTACTCTTTTGGGGTCATAGAGTGCAGTGTCAGAGAGTGGAGTGGTGTAGAGTGGAGTGGCGTGGAGTGGGGTAGAATAGGGTGGAGTGGATTGAGGAAGTGCGGCGGATTGGAGTAGATTGGGGTGGACTAGAGTAGAGGGGGTGAGTTGGACAGGTCAGAAGGGGGTGGATTGGAGTGAGGTGAATTGGAGTAGGGCAGAATGGACTAGGGTGGGTAGGGAGGATTGGAGTGCGGTGGATTGGAGTGAATTGGGGTAAGTGGTTTGGATTGGAGTGGGTGAATTGAATTGGTCTGGGTGGTTTGGATTGAGTGGGGTAGATTGGTGTAGGGCTTGGTGGGACGGATTGGAGTGGGGCAGATTGGAGTGGGGTGGATTAGAGTGGGGTGGATTGGGGTGTACTGCATGGTTATGTATTAAAGCATCATTTCAGAAATTACACATTGCAATCTGATAATTCTCATCTTTTGAGACCAGCGTCCATGACCAAAAACAAAAGAAAGCATGAGTGCTAAATGGGAAAAGAAGACTTGGCAAAATAAATGAAAGTTAACTATAGAAAATAAACTTTGCAATTTTGTTTTTGCTGCTTGCCACATTTTTCCAGTCACATGCCTTCTGTTTGCGTGGCACGTCGGGAACAGCCCGAATCAATCGGCGCTTGGTCCCTGCTCCACAGAGAGGAACGGAAATCATGTTAGGTCTGCCTTGATGAATTACAAGACTGTATAGAAGAGTGCCACACAAGCCAACAAATGGTAAGCAAAGGGCAGGCTCCAATCTCTTTTTGTTTACCACAGTGAAGCAGTGAGAAACCTGCGCTAGTGCATTCTGACACAGGCTCCACCCTATAAAGTGCTATGACAAAGCAGGCGCTGGCTGATTCATAGCAGTTTTTTTAAAGCTTTCAGCTTTGCTGCATAGCAGCCGTGGTACAATGTAACTTGGCTAACACACATTGACAAAGCCAATATGCCGCTAAGGCAACACCTGTTGAATTTGCTAAACCTCGTTCTGCTTTTTGTGTTCAGGACTGACAGGCTTTCTCAGAGCCAGCAGGGCCACTATCAGCAGAAACATTACTATCTGGCTAACTCTAAATACAGTGGGCACGCCATCAGCTGGGCGGACAGGGTGACCTGTTACGTTTGGAGCAGAGTACCCTGTCCACCAAACTCTAAATTAGGACCTGCGCTTTTAAGTATTGATGCCCGCTGTAAACATTTTATTTATTTTATATTTTATTTAAAGGTGTGATTTCGTAAAGCCCTTATTGTTTGCTAGAAAAAGTTTCACAATATGCCTTAGTGATCAAGGACAGGTTGGAGAAAATGTGCCTGCTTCGAGTTTCTTCACATATTTGTTGACAGTGTCTTCCCAGTGCTTAATTTGTGAAAGAATAATTGCTGGGTCCTCATCAGGAGGCCACTGGAGCTTGCACTATCCCATTGCTCCTGTGAGCGCTGCAGTGACTGTAGCAACACAATTATTAACCATGAAACCCTACATGTATGACAATTCAGGCTATTCCAGGACTCCGAAGCTGTAGGAATGGCTTGACTGGAGTGGGGCAAATTGTTTTAGATTGGTGTGGTGCGGATTGGAGTGGGGCAGAGATTGGAGTGGGGCAGATTGTTTTGGATTGGAGTGAGTTGAATTGGAGTAGGGCAGAATGGACTAGGGTGGGTAGGGAGGATTGGAGTGCGGTGGATTGGAGTGGATTGGGGTAAGTGGTTTGGATTGGAGTGGGTGAATTGAATTGGTCTGGGTGGTTTGAATTGAGTGGGGTAGATTGGTGTAGGGCTTGGTGGGATGGATTGGAGTGGGGAAGATTGGAGTGGGATGGATTGGAGTGGGGTGGATTGGGGTGTACTGCTCGGTTATTTGTTAAAGCATCATTTCAGAAATTACATATTGCAGAAAGATCATTCTCATCTTTTGAGACCAGCGTCCATGACCAAAAACAAAAGAAAACATGAGTGCAAAGTGGGAAAAGAAGACTTAGCAAAATAAATGAAATGTAACTATATAAAATAAACTTTGCAATTTTGTTTGGGAATGGCTTGGAAGGCAGGTAATAGCCAATTAAAGGTACATTGAATTAACAACCAATTTTTGTTGTACTCGTCTTTATATTAGATAAACAGCGCCACTATGTGGCAGACTGTCATAAGCGCCAGTGTTGACCATTAATTGCCAGTGACGAGCATGGAAACCACAGGCTCAAATTAAGCACTGCTTTCAGCACAACTTTTCAACATGGGCGTCACTATTGAGGTGGTCTCGCCGATGCTCTGAAGGGAGGCTTCTTTCTTTGGGAAGCATACCTAGGACTAAAGGGCAAACAATTGCGAACCAATCAGAAATAATCTTCATCTGAGAACATGGTGGAGCTGCCATAATGCACTCTGCACAATCAAAAAATATTCAGGTTCCAAGACCCGCTTCACTAATACTGCTCTTCCAGGTCTGTAAGTTCTTCATCACACAAGGTCTCTTTGCACTCACCGCACACACAGGAGCTGTGGAAGTAGTGCATGGGCACATTTGTTTTTAGTGTTGACATTTTTTTTTATTGAATTTTCCAATAAAAATACATCAAGAGAATAAGGATAAGGCGGCAGTAATAAATTGTGAATAAATAAATGAGAAATTCTAGAAGGATAAAAAGTAATGATGATTACATGACATTAGTTGATGAAGGAAAGCATACGAATATGGAATATATAAATAAATATATTGTGAATAAATAATTAAAGAAATCAATAGATAAATAGTGAAAAAGCAGAGACGAAGATAAAAGTAATGGGAGGGGAGGGGAGGAGAATGTGACGGGGATAATAATTAATAGATATGTAAATGGTATAAATAAGAAATTGAAATAGCATATATTATTAATTGATTAACTATAAATAGATCAAATATAAAGATGAGTCACTGACTGAATATGAGATCATCATAATAATAATAGAGAAATGTGTTATCGTAGGAAAATACTCTCCTTGCAAACAGTTTGAAACGAAGTAGATTTGGAAGGACACATTTGCTGAAAAAGAAAGGGCAGGTTCATTCGCAAAACACCTTTCTAGACTTGCTCTTCACCCCAGGCCCAGCCTGAGGTCTGAGCCTGGAAAGGGCCCTGCTCTGCCATTCTGCTCTCTTATTCAAGAATAAAACATGGCTTTGTCGGTGAGGGGAATAATATATAGGAGATGTAAAACAGTTTTATCACCAGTATTCTTTATTCTGACAAGGCCCTGTACATAGTCCCAGCCCCCTTAAAGGGTCGGCCATTAACATGAGAGATGAGGTGACCCTGCTTATAACTTAACCTTTTATTGTAATATACATGGGGGAGCGCCATAAAGGCGCTGATTTATGGGCGCCAAACAAAGCAGGCGACATTAGGCCTAGTGCCTGCTCACCCCGGCAGTACAAATCCGTTTTATGGCCTGGCCTCTCCCTTGATTACATCACTGGCTTGCTGATTAATGAAAAAGAAATTTACTGGGCCAGGAGATGGCCAAGGACTCGTCTCTTTTTAAAGCAGGTGGTTAACGCTGCAGCAATACTGTCCAGATGCTTGAACCGGAATTTATTTCAAATAAAAAAGAAGTCTAGTATGTCATACGTGTATATGTATGTACTTTAACAGATGCTAAAATGTAGTCTCCGAGCCAATAGGCGAGAAGTCAGTTACTCTTCTCTGCCCATTAACATGGAGTTTGACCTTTACACTAAAGTAAAAACGTGTGACGCTCTGTTTATTAGCGCACTGGCTCGAAATTATTTGTTATTGCCCACATGGGAAAAACATATGCACGTATTCATTATATGTATATATATATATATATATATATATATATATATATATATATATATATATATATATATATATATATATATATATATATATATTGAAAATAAATGTGGTCCAGTAACACCTTATTAGAGCAACTGTACTAAGAAACGCGCGTTCACGTATGTAATACTTGTGGGCAAATATCCAATTCGAGTTTATTACTAAAGTACAGTAGAATTGACATGAAAAAAAACACCGTTTATTACCTCACATCTGGCATGTGACAATTATGATACGAGATGTAACAACTTTCCTGATAGGAGGCCTCTTCAATGTGATTACCATATTTGAATACCTTTAACCCCGTGCGTCCTGGTTTTGGTTAAACATCTTTGTGAAAACGAATGCACATGAAAGAATGCCGTGGCGAAAACCATGTAAGCAGATGCCAAGAGCTGTTTATGACAATAGTCGGGGGAGGGGCTTCATGGCCCACTCAAGGCTTTGCCTCTCGCCAGTCATGACCCGCCCCCACAATCACACTTCACCTGATGAGGATGAGAAAAGAGATAATGTGTGACCACAGTGTCCCAACGTGATCCTACCACACTATGGGAATAGTGTGATATGCTTAAGGATACAATTAAGAGTTGCCCACCTAGTGTGAAGAAGGAGCTCACCCGCTCTAATAGTGGCAAGATTCACCATCAGGTCTAATGCTGGTATGCTAATTACCAGAATAGGCTGGACCTCTGTGGGGGGAGCATTTTGATAATGTTTGGTTGTAATGAGGATCTTTTTTTTTCTTTTTGTGTTATAATTTCTTATTAGTATTTCACGTTCAAAAACAATGCACATAAAATATATAACTGTATACTAGTCCATATGTGAAATAAATAGAGGATCTTAAGATGTTTAAAAAATAACTGGAGTGAACCCCAGGATCCCTTTATTTTGGGTGCCCTTGATACAGAGAAAAAGAGGAGGGGGGGGGGGGGAAAGGATCCCGCAGGCTTTTTTGTACCCAAGCACATGTTTGGATCGTATTGATCCATAAAATTAAAAACTATTCCGAGATAATGAGATTTCAAAGAATATTTTTGTATACCCATTTCATATGGGAAGCGCACAAAAATGTATTCACCGCATCTTCACAATATTTTTAATCTCTGAGTACATCCCAAATCCCATTACATAGACAAATTATTTCATGTTTATGGACATTACACAAAATTATCATGAAAGACATACACCCCCAACTTCATAAAAAAATGATTTTGAATGCAGACAACAAATATGAAAAACAATATATCATTGAATAATAATACAAAGTAATAATATAAGGGGGGAACAGTAACATAATATGAATAAGTTCTCTACTTCCATATATAATAAACAATTATAGTCCCAGGGAGAATTTTTATAGTTAATCAGTTTTAACAAACCATTTACATTACATGGTTTGAAATCGAAATTGATTATCACAAACCTATTTAAATTTATTTAGTCAGTGGAAGACTGAGGTTAATCAAAAAACTGAGTCAACAAAGGAAGGGGGGACAGGGAGCTTGTTATGGTCCAGTGTCCATGCTCCTCAAATGCTAGCTAGATCAAAGGGGACACTGTTCCTGATTACGGGTGCGTTATGTCACCCAATCTGAAAGAGGAGGTAAAGACTATAATAAGGGACAGGTAGAGACAAGCATTTACAATGCAACGGTCTCGCCTTTGCAAAAGTTAGAGCCATTGGCATTGTAAATGACAAAATTGTTTTTTATGTTTTGGTTTTTGAAACAGATAAATAAATGGCATTGTCATTTACAATACCAATAGCTTAATCTCTTGCAAAAGCGACACCTATTACATATGCACCTCCACAGAGCCACACACACAGAGCCACACACACACACACACACGCACACACACACACACACACACAGAGCCACACACACACACACACAGAGCCACACACACAGAGCAACACACACACACAGAGCGCCACACACACAGAGCGCCACACACACAGAGCACCACACACACAGAGCTCCACACACACACACAGTGCCACACACACAGTGCCACACACACACAGCACACACACACACAGCGCAATACACACACAGCGCCACACACACACACACAGCGCCACACACACAGCACCACACACACACAGCGCCACACACAGTGCCACACACACACACAGCGCCACACACACACACAGCACCACACACACACACACACAGAGCACCACACACACAGCGCCATACACACACAGCGCCACACACATAGCGCCACACACACACACAGCGCCACACACACACAGCCCCAGACACACACACAGCACCACACACACAGCACCACACACACAGCACCACACACACAGCGCCATACCGGGAGCCATCTCTAAAGCAGGTGCTGCACAACAGTTAACTTTAGGGTGATGCCCCACTGAGCAGGGACTTAGCTTTTGGTGCTGTTCTATGGTCACCCTATGGAGGCCCTATGCTCAGTGTCGCTTTAAGTTCCCGAGTGTCCTCCATTGTCCACAGAACATTTCTTTCTACAACAATAAACTTTCGAGACCAAAACATTGTCATTTTTGGTGGCCTCCGCTATCTTCGGACCGTTTTTATATATTCTGTACACGTTGTATGTTTTTCAGTTCATGCAAGTCTATATTCAGTACATATGACATTTTTCTGCATCTTTCATGTAATTTGGACATATGAAAAAGCCCTCTGCTACTAAATAGATTTGGACCACAAAAAAACTGTAAAATGGCATAGTAGTTTCCTTGAAATATGTACCATGTGCCCTCATTTGAAACATTTGATCATAGATTCGAACTGAAACAACTGTCTGAAATAAATATGTTCCAACACATTTGGAGTCACAATATAAAAGAACAAATCAAAAATAAACATCAATCCAAACAGTTTACTGAAATGCCTTTAGAAACGTTAAATGTAAAATTCACGTGCACATTTTTGCATACAAGAAATTCAAACCACGCATACATATGTGCAAACACAAGACAAGATACACACAATAACACGAGAACGCAACAATGAAAGTGACAAGCCTTTCAGTTGCAGACCCTAAACCATGCAACCCGGGATCACTAAACTAAGGAAGCAGACTTATTTGGGATTATGAAAAAATGTAAGTCTTACCCATTCAAACAGCCATTTCAAACCAAAGCACTTGAAAAAATTGCTACCTTTGCTTTTAAGTATGATCAATGCTGTGCCTCTTTAACCTGACCAGGTGAATGTTATCTTCGCACTTAGAGATTACTTTTTCACCCACCTGGAATTTATTTTTATCTCAGCTTACAGGATTTTTTCCCAGTCCAAAAACGCTTTCTTCTACCTCCTGGGGCTTGGTGCGCTGTTCTCTTCTTGTGCCACTAAATACCCATCTGCTCATCTAAACGGACTATTAAAGCTGCTGCAGATATGCCTGCCTCTTTCTCGACCTAATGAACCTGTTTACAATAATACCTGCCGTGGCTCATAATGTTACAACCGGTTACAGTCTTGCATGTCCCTTTATTGGGATATTACGGTTGCCTCCACCCCAAGAACTGTTTCTTCTCAGGTTGTTGATTGCCACTGTCCTGTCTGCAACATTCTCGTGCACTTAATGTTGCTGGAGCAATGTAAGCCTCTTCCCTGGACAACCAATGCAGATCTGGGCTGTCTGTCCAAATGGCATGCAATTAACTGAGGTTAAAGCCCGCACTGTCCCCATCTAACCCATGCCCCCATAATACCTCAGTCGTCTCGGCCGGTGTGAGCCCCTGTCAGGTTCAGGGGAAGCCGGACTCTTAGCAGTGGGACCACTCACTGGTCATCTTGAACATCCAGCTTGACGACGTGTACATCCTTACGTCACTCACCCGGCGTTATGCGTCACACGCGGCTCCCCGGCCTTGAAAGGATGCATTTGCCCTTCTATTGGGATTGCATCTATTTAGCAACAGTTTTAAGTACTCCTCAGCAGTGACCCTAAGTGCATGAAGTAAATAAGACGGCAAACTGTCCGGGTCGCTCTGTCTGTAGACATAAAAGAAGGGCTACGATGGACAGGTTCTTGCAGAGGAACTGGGTGGCTCACTGGGAATTAATTTATTGGACTGTCTTTTTAAAAAAAAAAGATTTTAAGAATTTCCAAATTACGCCAAGTATACTTCGGTTCCAAACATTCTATGAGATTTTTTTTAAATCCAGTATGCCACAGGAAGTTATGTCATTATTATATCTTATTTACAATACAGCTTCTGTTTAAGGGAAACCCTGTATTTGTGTGGGAGGGCGGAAGCAGTGACGGGTGCAGGGCCACCATTTTAAAATAGTTACCAGACCCAACCCCCGTAGTCCAGCCCCCGCTGCTCATGTAAAGATGAATCCACTCAGCGGTGGGCGCAGCTTCTGTTTAAGGGAAACCCTGTATTTGTGTGGGAGGGCGGAAGCAGTGACGGGCGCAGAGCCACCATTTTAAAATAGTTACCAGACCTAATTCCTGTAGTCCAGCCCCAGTTGCTCATGTAAAGATGAATCCACTCAGCGATGGGCACAACTTCTGTTTAAGGGAAACCCTGTATTTGTGTGGGAGGGCGGAAGCAATGAGGGGCGCAGAGCCACCATTTTAAAATAGTTACCAGACCCAACCCCCGTAGTCCAGCCCCGCTGCTCATGTAAAGATGAAACCACGCAGCTCACAACATCTCACCTCTTGCAAGTTTTGCAGAGCTCACACAAGCCGATAATTCTGCTTTCTGGAGAGCGCGGAATTGGGGCAGTGTACACTGTGATCAGGGAACATCTCCCGTGAAGCACAATGTACAGGCAAATGGAATCAACAAGCAAAAGGGAAAGCACTGCGTGCCCTGTATTTGAGTGGAAGGGTGGAAGCAGTGACGAGCGCAGAGCCACCATTTAAAAATAAAGAGAGAAGCGCTCCACACCACCATGTTTCTCCGAGGTCCAGCAGAAATGTCGGATTCGGGGGCGTGTTTTTCTTTCTCTCCTCTTCCCATTGGCTGGAATGTAAAATTCCAGTCAATGGGAAGAGGAGAGAAAGAAACTAAAAAACACACCTCTGAATCCCAAAAAGACAGGGCTTATATGGACAGACGCCCCTCTCCTCCAATGGCTGGCCTCCGTTTAGGAAGCCAGCCAATGGAGAAGAGGGGCGGGTTCAAGCCCCACTCTGAAAAACATAAGATCTCTCCAGCGAGACTACGCAAGCACAGCCTACGTAGGCTGAGACCTAAAAAGGGGGTGAAGGAAGGGAGAGAGGCAGAGGCTCATCCCCAGTATCAAGGATCCATTCCCGAAGAGGAGGGCCAAGTCCAAGCACGCATCTCATCATCACTTCTCACTGGATCCCTTCTCGCCACCCCTCCCACACATCCGCATTCACCAAATGGCTTTTATCTTTAAAAGATCTCCGTAAAAGAGACCCTTCGGGTGCCTGTCGGGCATTGCAGCGCCGGCCCGACGAGGAGCTAAAAGAGCCAGATGATGAAGCATGACATCCTTTCGGGTGTGTGAGGGCCACTAAGAGGCAAGACTTGGCCCTCCTCTTAGGGATTGGATCCTTGATACTGGGGATGAACCTCTGCCGCTTTCCCTTCCTTCACCCTCTTTTTTCTACCTCTCCCCTATTCTAGTCTTTACCTCCTCTTTCAGATTGGGTGACATAACGCACCCGTAACCAGGAACAGTGTCCTCTTTGATCTAGTTAATCAAAAAACAACAACAAAAAACGATAATTGGCCCATACCATTATTAATCATAAAAAAACAGAGAGAACATTTATTTGAAAAAAACGGACCTGCACTGCTATATTGAATGTATATGTAAATTCATATATAACAATAGCACTGACAACACGCTCTAAAGATACACAGCAGTTTTATACTCACCACCTGATCAGCTCAAAGATGTGCAATGGCTAAACCAATAGGTATATTTTATTAACGAGACACACTTCAGTTTACAAATATATATATGAAATACAATAAATAACCAATGCAAATGACACACAAACGAATTATTAAGCAAACATAAACAGTCTTTTATTAATCTCATCTGCAATGTTTCGACGTGTCCTCAAGTTATCACTTCCACTTGTAACCCTTAAAAAGCTTGGAGTTTTCTCTTCATAATAATCCTTGAAAAAAATATATACGCTTCTCATTAAATATATGACAGTAACTGGAATCATTTTAGTTCTAAATTGATGGAAATATAGCTTTAAAATGACCATACCTGAAATCCAAGCAGTGCAACGCCTTGCAGCAAAACAGGCTTGCAGCTTCTATCCGTAACCAAACAATCCTGTAGTATCCGACACGCTGTTTAACTCCCACTTACCTGCCAATTCCTGATCACATGGTCCTTGGAAAAAATGCTGTTTCAGCCACATGATTACTGGCCCCTCTGGGCCTACAGCTTTCACATGGGCTCACTTTTCGTTCCTATGAACCAGTAGTACTACTCCTGTCACTAGCAGTCTAAGTGTGAAATAGGGCAAGAAGATAACATGCTGGCTTAATTAGCCAATATGATACACACAAATGGCATATATTGCCTATACATGGGATATAGTCAAATGTAATGAACAAAGTGTCAGAAAATCCACTAAAGAGAGCCAGAGATATTATTTTAAGTTTTAAGCAGAAATGGCACTAACAACCACAATGAGCCAATGATAGTCAATGGTTGCAGAAGACCGTGACCTAGGTGCTATTTTAGGATCACTGAAATAATATCGAGGGACAAAATATCGACTTGCCAAAATATCGTGGACAAAATATCGACAGTCAAAATATCGAGTTTGTATCTACAAACAGGTAAGTACAAAAATATCGAGTACAAAATATCGTTAACAGTAATATAGATGTAAAAAATATCGACTTTATTAAAAACAGTTTTAAATTAAATTAATATTAAATTTTAATTACTAAAATATACTTAAAAATACTTAAATTAAATTATAATAATTAAATAATAAATGAAAATAATAAAAATAATTTTTTACAATCTTATTTGTTGACCCTGAACCCTAAAATATACCCCTTTACCCAAAAACCCAAAACTGACCCTGAACCCTAAAAATACCCCTTTACCCAAAAACTAAAAACTGACCCTGAACCCTAAAAATGCCCCTTTACCCAAAAACTGAAAACTGACCCTGAACCCTAAAAATACCCCTTTACCCAAAAACTAAAAACTGACCCTGAACCCTAAAAATGCCCCTTTACCCAAAAACTGAAAACTGACCCTGAACCCTAAAAATACCCCTTTACCCAAAAACTAAAAACTGACCCTGAACCCTAAAAATGCCTTTACCCAAAAACTGAAAACTGACCCTGAACCCTAAAAATGCCCCTTTACCCAAAAACTGAAAACTGACCCTGAACCCTAAAAATACCCCTTTACCCAAAAACTAAAAACTGACCCTGAACCCTAAAAATGCCCCTTTACCCAAAAACTGAAAACTGACCCTGAACCCTAAAAATACCCCTTTACCCAAAAACTGAAAACTGACCCTGAACCCTAAAAATGCCCCTTTACCCAAAAACTAAAAACTGACCCTGAACCCTAAAAATACTCCTTTACCCAAAATTTATCAATATTATTTAATTACCAAATAATTATTAATTAACAATAACAATAAAGTAAATATATTAGCACATTAGCTGTAATTATTTTAATAATTAATATTATTTTTTCCCAATTAATTACTTAACAATAACACAAAATTATATATATAAAAATGTACTCTAATTAATGTAATTAACTAATTACAAGTAATTAATTACCAATTAATTACTAATACAAAATATGTACAAAATTATTTAAATTAATTAACTAATTATTATTAATTAATTATCAATTAATTATTAATTATAAATATTTACAAACATATATTAATTAATTAATTATTATTAAATTACTTCCCACCCTATTCCCCTATAAACCCACAACCCGCTACAGAATTACATTACGCAATTATTAAAAAAACAAAATTCATTTAATAAAATATTTTATAACATTAATACACACTTTTCACACATATTATTACATAAAAATACACTATAAAATATTATATATTATTAAAAATTCGATATTTTTGCTATCTATATTTTATACAGTTGATATTACTTCACTTACCTGAAAAACGATATTTTTGTAGTCGATATTATGTCCAGTCGATATTTTGTCCAGTCTATATTTAAAACTCGATATTATGTCCAGTCGATATTTTGGAGTCGATATTTTGTCTGTGCACCGCTATTTTAGCCAGGTTGGGGTGGAACGCAATTTGGATAAACAAACCAGGTTCATCATAGACATAGTCAAAGATTTTAGTCTTTAAAGTCCCAGTCAACCACAAGAGCACGCTTCTAAAGTCCGCATGACCTCCAGTGAGACACTTAGACTCTCACAGGGTGTCAGTCACAGGCCAACAGCACGATCCACCAGCTCTTTTTGTCCCTGGTCAACTGGGTACATCCAGGAAAAGGGCTCTTGCAGCTTTCTGTCTCCCTATAGCACACATGAGGCTGCCAACTGACCCTTGGCATCCACATCGTTGTCCTGGGTACAAGAGTGAGCAGGTCAGCAGGTTCAGCCTTCTTCTGATCTGCAGGTCCAGAACGTTTTCTGAAGTGGGTGCCTGGAGATGCCACATTTATGCCTTGCACAAGCTAGTGGGTGGGGTGACTCCTGGCCCCTCCCTAGCCAATGGGGTAAAGGTTCCAACTGCCAAAACTACTCACTTTTTCAGTGGTTCCTGTTTGCTTCCCTGTATACAGGTCCAACATGCAGTGTTTCAGGGCATTTTCAAGATGGTGAAAGTCTTTGCTTCCTTCAACTTAGGATCTGCGGTCAGGGTATGTGTGTATGGGGAGAGTGGGAGAGTGCACACTGGTCATCTTAGTGTCCTTCCTCATCTAACACTAAAATCCAGGTTGGAGCAGGTACTGTGGCTACAGTAAACCCAGAGACAGACGTCTGGTAGGTCAAAAGCAGTGTCCTTCAGCAAGCAGAGAGTGAATATAAAAACATTGTCTTGGCATCATGTTCTCTCCTTTCCAGGTACTCCTCTAGCGTTATATGTGAATGCAGTAGGTCTTCCTAGCAGGATTTGACACTCAAGCAGGATTTGACACCATGCATATTCTCTGGAGTTTAGAGGAGTCATCTCTGTTTTTTGTTTTGAGAAGCATTTCATACCTTTCTCGTACCTATTCTAGGCAAATCATTGGCTGGGAGAAGCTGGAGAACCTCCATGAACTTCGGACAAGGCAAAGGTTACCTTCTAAATGTTATATTTCCTTAATATTTATTAAAAACTCAATTTTAATAACTAGGTTATTTTTCAATCTGGTCCTATTCCTGAGATACAGTATTAGTATTTAATATCACTTCCCATTGTTTCACAATGGGGTAGCTAGCCTTCCTACATTGAAAATAGCTTTTGAGTGCTATAAGGACATGTTAACCTTCAATTTTCTTTTAAACACAATGCACCCTGCCTAGTGGGCTAAAAACTCTACATAAATGTGACCTATTAATAAAGGTAGGGTTTGAGCTGTCAAAGAAGTTGAATTGCAGTTTTTACACTTCTCGAGTCAGGCGACAATGGTAGGCCTGACGCCGTGTTTACTCTGCCACTGTAGGCACAATAAGTGTTACAGTCATGTAGAGCCATTTAGCTTCCAGGCCCTGGGTACATTTTGCACCATATACTAGGGACTCTTAAGCAAGAGAAATATGCCAAGTAGGAGCAGGCCAATTCCATTATGTTTAAAGTGTGAGAACAGACACTTAACTACTTGTTAGCAATGATAAAGTACACAGAGTTCTAAATCCAGCTAAAGCATAGGGTCCAGCAAAGAGCGAAAACTCTGGGGTGACCATGCAGAAAAGCAGAATTCCTATGGTATGCAGCTAATAACTTAATCCAGATCTGTTGAGAACAGTAATTAAAATCATATCTGATTGGCCAAAGGAGCAGTTTCGTCTGTCAATCATTTTAAGATTATCTGAACTAAGCAATCTGAATGGTTTACAAAGGCCATAAATGTATTTGCAGTCACTAGTACACAATGTGAGGAGCCGCACAACATCCTCAGGTCTACCATTTAGCAAACATCTTTGGGGGCCAGGGAAGCACATTGTGACACTTGGAAGAATAAGGGTGGATGTAGAATTAAAGAAAGATATATTTTTGTAGGGCCTGTGAATTCGACTCTATGGAATGACCCCATCCCATTCCCAAATGCCAGTGGTGATCACTGGATCTCATTCCTTCAACTTTAATTTTACAATTAGAAAACTCTTGATGCCAAAATGACTATTGGGGTAATCGGAATAGAGTTAAACACTGCAAATTGCTAATGGGCCAAGAACTTGATGTACAAGGTAAAAGCCTTCAGATTCAGGTAATATAGGGCTGGGTGAAGGTCTGATTGAAGGTTGATCCCTGCACCCAGAATCCGGTGGTCATGAGCAGTAGGCCCCATCTATGCCCTGTGCCACCAATCTGAGCTGGTGGTAGTCCACATTGTGTCACCCACTTTATGCTTCGCTGTGAGTCCAATGAACCTGCGTACCAGACATATCTCTCATAGGCTGCAGAGATGATTTAGGTGAGGAAGACCCAGAGGAAGCTGCCCACAGGCCGTCTAAGTTAGCCTAAATTTGCCGTATCCAGCCCTTAGGCCCCACAGAGTCCTGTGCCATCTATTTCAGGAAGGGGTACCTCTGAGACTGGGCAATCCAGGAAGTATCTCTGCATTAGGGGTAACGTCTACTGTACTTTCCAGCTTCTTGGAATCCAACTAACTCCAATTGCCTCATTAATATTATGGCACTTAGCACACTCGGACAGACACCTAAATAATCAACCACGTGCAAGTGCTGTCCCTCACGCAAGAGTCAGTTCATGACATTGTGAGACTACCCCATGTCAGTCAAAAACGTAACGATGTCCCTTCCTTCTTCAGGGCATGAACGATATTCATGCATATACAAGATTGTTGAGCTCCAGAATCATTCTCAGTTGCACTCTTAGGGAAGAGGAGCAGGTCCCTGCTTGCAAAGTACTACTTGCGGTAAAAAGCAGACTGGATGAGAGATCACATATGACATGCTGACTTGTCACCTACTCGATTTAGCATATTCTGGAGATAAGGCACAGGCTTGGGCTGTTTGCATTTAGTTGGAGGCATGCTTGCAAAGCAACAGGTCCTGCAAAATACACAAATTCCTTTTGCGAATTTCCCATAATTTCACATTGTTAAGGGTTGGGTATGAGCTGCACATCTAGTCATTGTGTTTCCGAGTATCTTGATATGAATAGGTATTTTCTCTTAATAAGATGAACAAAACGCTGCACATCTAGTCATTGTGTTTCCGAGTATCTTGATATGAATAGGTCTTTTCTCTTAATAAGATGAACAGAAATTCATGGAAAATAATGAAAGGAAAAAAAGTTTGATGAGGTATTAACACATTACTTGAGGTGACTTGAGACCTATAAAGGAAGCACTTGAAAAACGTATATTCTTGCCCTCATGTTTAGGTCCCACCTACCAACAGAGTTTAGCTGTCTATTCTCAAAGCCCTCCTATGTATGAAAGCAATACTTACAGTGATCTTTGAGTCATCCCATTGGTTGGCTTTATTGTAAATCTAAGGTGCATGCTTCTTATTCAGAGACTTTCCTTTTCCTTGTTGTGCTTGTCGCTCCCAAGCAGCATAGTTTATATTGATTAGAAGATGTGTATTCTTGCTCTGCTTACATTCAAGATACTACTTTTTAGGTCGAGCCTAGCGTTGTAGCATATGCACTGCTCGCTCTGCGAGGCATGATGTTGTAGGGTTAGATGTGGAGGTGCCATGGAATCCCCGCCTAAGTTTTTTATTGGCTGGTGGCATTGTCTTTCGTAAACGTTGGCTTCCAATTCAATATGAGGCTTCTTAGTCCCTCCTTGTTACCGCCCTGTCTCCTTTTGTAACCGCCCATCAGGACTGGATCTTTTACTTGTGGCATTACACGTCTCCTTCATAAGTCGATAAGTACTATTTTTTTGTGTTATTTGCAGTCCTGTCCTCTTTCACTTTAGGGGCTGCGCTTGTTTATTTAATTAATTTGCCGCGCGGACCGCTTTCAGCGGCTGCGCTTGTTTATTTAATTAATTTGCCACTGGGGCTGAAAGGGAGCTTTTCTAGTTACTAATGTAACAAGCATTTGTACCACCACCACCAGTACCACCACTACTACCAGTACCACCCCTAACAGAAACACCACCAGTGCCAGTACCACCACCACTACCAATACCACCACCACCATCAGTACCACCACCACCAGTACCACCACCACCACCAGTACCACCACCACCACCAGTACCACCACTACCAGTACCACCAGTACCACCACCACCAGTAACAGTACCACCAGTACCACCACCACCAGTACCAAAACTACCACCAGTACCACCACCACCAGTACTACCAGTACAATCACCAACACCAGTACCACCACCAGTACTACCAACACCACCAGTACCACCACCACCAGTACCACTAGCAGTACCACCACCACTACCACCAAAGTACTGTAGGAAGGTGGATATCTGACTATATGGTTACCCCAACTTTTTGCCTAGTGTTTAGCTGGTTTTTGACTTAGTTGGCCTGGGAACCTGCTATTCAGGGCCTGGGCTATCTGCTCTTTCTGTAAAATGGACTCCATGTACTTTAGGTACATACCTAGATGGGAATTGGGTCACCTTTGTGAGCCCCTGTATGGTGTACCATAGGTACCCAGGGCATAGGTGCATCCAAGCCCTACCAGGGGCTGCAGCATGAATTATGCCACCCCTGGCTGTCTATCCAAACTGACACCACAGGCTGATCACTCAGCTTGGGCAAGGTGGTGTACTCACCCCTTTCTTAGATATAGTATACCTATATCTACCCTTATATGTAGACACATATATGCCTATAAGTCACTCCTATGGCAGGCCTTGACAATCCTCAAGGCAGAGTGCTTGGTTTTATGTGAGATGGTGCTCTAGCATGAGCTGAGGCAATCTGCAGGTGTCGGAACCATGCCCTTATAGCTGTTCTATGATATAGCCATATCATATACTCTTAAGTGCATTATAATCCTCGCTGTTAATGCTAACTTTGGTTTGGCTTTATCAAAACATGTTGTGTAAGGTGTCAAACACTTTGGAATACTACCCCCCCCCCCTGCCAGTTCTTGCGGCAGGGATAGCATTCC
This sequence comes from Lissotriton vulgaris, assembly GCF_964263255.1. Lineage (NCBI taxonomy): Eukaryota > Metazoa > Chordata > Amphibia > Caudata > Salamandridae > Lissotriton > Lissotriton vulgaris. The sequence continues at coordinate 1,336,314,826 of NC_141685.1, forward strand.
ACCCTTCTAGAGGGAGAAGACATGTAGTTATTGCTTTACCCGGTTAAAGTTAAACAGAGTCTCAGTCTCACAAAATGGATGCTGCTACCACAGACACGAGTCTGACCTCCTGCAGCTGGACGAAACTCCGGCAAGGGAGACCTGGACAATAGGTTTCCTGTCGAGGGAGGTGCTAGCACCTCCCCAGACAGCCTGTAGTGTATTGGGGCAGGGTGGATTCAATGGAAAGAGGCTTTTCCAGACACTGCCTGGGGCACACAAGGTGCTCCATGCATAGCCCGGTTCAAACTAGTTGCTGGGGCACTCCAGCCCCAGCTCTGGCACGAAACTGGACAAAGGGAAAGGGGTGTAACCACCCCCTTCCCAGGTTCCACCCATAGGAGGGACCTAGCAGGTAATCCAGCCCCTTAGTTTAGTATAAAGATAGGAGCTGTGTCTAGAGACAGTAGATTATCCTGGAAAGAAACTCTGAAATGAAACTCTTGGACCTTCGACGTTCCATATCGACTGGAAGACTGAAGACATCTCCCTTGTGGTCAAGGAGTGACCACCCTGTGCAAACAGGCATCACCAGTAACTTTCCAGTTTGCTTTGTTGACGCTCCTGCCGGAACCCGAAGACTCAGCAACTCAGGAACTGGACTTCCAGACTTCTCTGACTCCGATCCACATCCACAGCAAAGCTGAGACCTGTGGCTGACACGAGAGACGTGGGACCGGACACCCTGGACTACCTGCTCTTTGCTAACTGTGCAGCTTCTGATGTACCCTCGAAGTTGTGCATTGGGGTTTGAGAAACCTCAGACCCAAGCAGCATATGCACCGAAGTTCAGCCCTCCACACTCCACGAGTGCTGCGTGGGGCCTGCACCTGCATTTCAGCTCAACGCGTCTTCCCGGTTGCTAGCCCATTGGCTAGTGAGCCCTACAAAGACTTTCTTTTGAAACAACACCATTTATCTGGTTTCTCCGGGCTTGCTCCAGCTTAGCTGCAAAGGAGAAGATCCCCAGACCTTGCTGGTCTGACCTGAAGCCAATCTTCCTATCTTGCGTGGATTGCATTTGACAAGGCTTGGTGGGTCCAATCTGGATACCGACACCGCAGTCAACAAGATCCTTTATGGGACAGCTCGAATCCAGCACCTGGTAGTTGTCGACGCCTCCTGGTCCTCGTGGCTGCAGAGACAAGCTTCACCTCTTCACCCGATTGCATCTCGACATCGCCTGGTTCCTTCCTGGTCACTGGCTAGTGACCCAGACTCTGTCCCCTCTGCTTTCAGGTTCTTCTCATCTTCGATCCACCCTTGGATCCACACTTTTCTTCTGGTCGCCTGCCGCACTTCTTTGCAGCTCTCCGTAGGAAACAGCGACGAAACCCGACACGAAAAGACACCTATGCACCCAGCTTCCCTGGGTGAGGTAACTCGAGTACTCCAGTGCTCCCGTGGGTGTTAACTATCCAAGTGTCCTAGTTTAAAAGGGTTTTACCTTAGTCCATCCGGAAATGTCCTGAATATACTACTATGTAACTTTTACGTTCCCATTCTAACTCTATGATAACTCGCGTGTGCGTTTAGACACTGCACACGCCTCCCGTTGGCCTCCTACTTCCAATCCCTTTGGTTGTTCAGGGTAGCCCCAGCGATTTCCTAGGCCCTAGGCCTATTCACTATTCCTGAAGTAGTCCTTATACCGCTTACTTAGTATATGGTTCGTGACGCCCCTAGGGCAGAATTGCATTTGTGCAACTTATAGTATGCTTAATGAGTAACTTGTAACGTATCTCGAACTCTGACCTCATAAAGAGTGCAGAGGGGTTGTGTTAGTAATAAATACATATATATTTGATATATACCTTGTGTGGTGTCCTTTCATTTGGTATTCAAGGGATTATAATTGGTAAAACAGCTGGCTTCACATGCTCTCTGAAGTTTTAGCCTAAGACTGCTTTGTCCATGCTACCACTAGGATAGCTGGTCTATAAGGTTGACTTTACAACCCTCACCATAAGGGTCATTTGGACTGGTGCAGGGTGCCCACTAGAATAGTGGACATCATATACCAGGCCAACGTCTCACAAGTACCACCACCATTACCACCACCACCAGTACCACCATCACCAGTACCACCATCACCACCAGCACCACCAGTACCACCATCACCAGAACCACCATCACCACCACCACCTCCTCCAACACCAACTCCATCACCAGTACCACCACTATTAGTACCACCAGTACAAGTACCACCACCAGTACCACAAATACCACCACTACCACTACCACCTCCAACACTACCACCACCACCAGTACCACCACCACCAGTACTACCATCACCAGAACAGCCATCACCACCACCTCCAACACCAACTACACCACCAGTACAAGTACCACCACCAGTACCACCACTACAAGTACCACCACCGGTACCACCACCAGTACTACCAGAACAACCACCACCAAAAGTACCACCATCACAATCAGTAGCAGTATCACCAGTACCACCACCACCAGCAGTACCACCACCACCAGTACCACCACCACCATTACCAGTACCACCAGTACACCCACCAGTATCACCACTAGTACCACTACCACCAGCACCACTAGTACCAGAAGTCGCACCACCGCCAGTACAACCACCAGTACCACCACCAGTACCACCATCACCAGTACCACCACCAGGACCACCACCAGTACCAACACTAGTACCAGCAGTACCACCACCACCAGTACCACCACTAGTACCACCACCAGTACCATCACCACCAGTACCAACACCACCCCACTACTATCACCAGTTCTACCACCACCAGTACCGAAACCACCACCAGTAAACCACCACCACCCCCAGTACCACCACCACACGTACAACCACCAGTACCACCCATACCACCACCTGGTCCACCACCAACCAGTACCACCACCACCAGTACCACAACCCCAAGTACCACCCCCAGTGCTATCACCAGTACCCCTACCAGTACCACCACCAGTACCACCCCCTAGTGCCACCACCAGTACCACTACCAGTACCACCACCAGTACCACTACCAGTATCACCGCCAGTACCACCACCAGTACCACCACCACCAGTACCACCACTGTCAATACCACCAGTACCAGTACCACCACCAATACCACCAGTATGACCAGTACCAACACCAGTACCACCACCACCACCACTGGTACCAGTACCAGTATCACCAGTACCACCACTAATACCACTAGTACCACCACCAATACCGCCAGTACCATTATCAATACCACCAGTACCATCACCAATAACACCAATACCACCACCACCAATACCAACACCACCAGTACCACTTCCACCAGTACCACCTGACCAGTACCACTAGTACCAGTACCACTACCACCACCACCAATACCATCACCACCAATACTGCCACCACCACCTCTGCGCCTCTCGCTCACTAGTAATGGCAGGGGCACTGTACGAGGCTGGAGCTGCTGTCGAACCCATCCCTCCCTAACTCCATGCGTCCCATAGAGCACAGCCCACCCCCCCCCCCCCCTGCACCAGGAGGTGACCCAGGGCCCTACTACAGCTGGAGTGTTTATTAGGCCAAAGATAGTAATAACATTACGGAATGCCACACTGCACACTCAAATCACGAAGAGGGTAGGTAATAGCCCCCCCCCCCTCCCCCACCGACGATCTTCCTCCTAAGCATAATGACAGTGCGAAAGATGTTGGAGCGTTTTGTAAGTGTTTATTGCTCGGATCATATGTAACTCTCACTTCATACTTTGTGTCTGTGTAATTTACAACACTTACACATCTTCACTGCACTATTTATCACTACTTTGAAGATGTCGCAGGCCGGTCTCTTCCTCTGATATTTACAATCTAACAAGCGGTTGAGAAGGCCCTTTATTGCATTGCAAATGCTTGTTTCTTTTTCTTTAAGCACTCCTTGGAAGTCCATGTGTTTTCTTGCTCTCACCTTGTCTCCTGTCTATGCTGCTTCCTACACACTTTATTCTATGTTGCTGTCCCACCCCCCAGCTCATCCATTGCTTACCTTACCCCTTGCCATTTCACTCCACACACTGTCTGTGCTATCTCCATTACTCCTCCACTTCTCCCTTCTCACCACCGTCGGTGGCGTTCACTCCATAGGCATCTCCTATTTTTTTTAACTTTGCTACCCAACCACAACTTTCCTTACATAAGATTATAAACACCATTTATTTTTTTAATGTACCTCCCCAAGAAGGGCACACTCCATCTTGGAATGTTAAATGAAAAGACAAAGAAATTGACTTTCATTTCAAGCCCAAGTTCTGAAATACCTATTGCGGGCCTATTATGACAAGAATTCATAGAGGGCGTGAAGCCCACCCAATGCATGCCCACTTTGCTCTCTCCGTCGTGTGCTGCTCGTTCTTTTATGTGCTTCTCTCGTGCCCCTACGCTTCCTGTGTTGCTCTTTCTCCCCCCCCTCCCTCAATGGTGCTCACTGTCTCTCGTGTGCTGCTTTTTCCCTCACTTAACCCTACTTTAAAAATACCAGCCTGCTGCTGTATGGCCTAATGAACTTAAAGCACCTCCAATAACATCAAGAGTAGTTAGAAAGCTTGGAGTAACCTTGGATTCAAACCTATCCTTTATACCACATGTTAACAACATCACAAAGAATGCCTTCTATACAATGAAATCACTATCTCACACATACCCATACCTTGCATACCGACATAAGCTAAAAACCATCCTCACACTCAGAATCTCCAAGTCTGTCTATGCCAACAACCTATACCTTGGCATACCCATACCATGCATACTAACATAAGCGACAAACCATCCTCACACTCAGAATCTCCAAGTCTGTCTTTGCCAACAACCTATACCTTGGCATACCCATACCATGCATACGACAAACCATCCTCACACTCAGAATCTCCAAGTCTGTCTATGCCAACAACCTATACCTTTTATTTAACAACAAGGGGTGGTGATGGACAGAGTTTCTGAATTAAGCAGAATACTCTCACCCAGTCAAGAGATCAGGGCTAGATCCAACATCGTTTTTTAGCTCACTGCACCATCCCAGCTAAGAACCTGGCTATATGCAAATTAGTCTGTTCCTGTCCCAGTGCATGATGGGAACAGGGCAAACCAAACTACCAAGCCAATTCTTACACTGGGAAGGAAACAAGCTTCCGGGGACCGGTTTCTGTCATTTCAGCCGTCGTCGGCCCGGCTTGCTTGAATCCTGATGGTGCAATGAGCAAGGGACTCACATCTGAGTATACCCTTCCACGCTTAGGGTGGACAAAATATTTAACAACAAGGGGTGGTGATGGACAGAGTTTCTGAATTAAGCAGAATACTCTCACCCAGTCAAGAGATCAGGGCTAGATCCAACATTGTTTTTTAGCTCACTGCACCATCCCAGCTAAGAACCTGGCTATTTGCAAATGAGTCTGTTCCTGGCCCAGTGCATGATGGGAACAGGGCAAACCAAACTACCAAGCCAATTCTTACACTGGGAAGGAAACAAGCTTCCGGGGACCGGTTTCTGGCATTTCAGCCGTCGTCGGCCCGGCTTGCTTGAATCCTGATAGTGCTGCTCTGTTCATGATCACCACCCCCTTTTCTGAATCGTTTTTGGCCACTATAAGTGTGGCAGGGTATACTCAGACATGAGTCCCTTTCTCACTACACCATCAGGATTCAAGCAAGCCGGGCCGAAGACGGCTGAAATGCCAGAAACCGGTCCCCGGTAGCTTGCCTCCTTTCTGGTGAAGAATTGGCTTGGTAGTTTAGTCTGCCCTGTTCCCATGATGCACTGGGCCAGGGACAGACTGATTTGCATATAGCCAGGTTCTGAGCTGGGATGGTGCAGTGAGATAAATAACTCAACAAGCTAATTGCTTTCAATATGCAGGTTAGCTAAGAAGGGCTGACCTATCCTTTGCCACAGCTTTATATAGTTATGTAGTTCAGTAGATAACAGTTATGGCCACAGCATTACTAAGACCATAACATGCAGGGGTCAGAAGCGAATTGTAAATTATACTTCTTAAATTCACATAAGGCATATCTGCTATGAGGGTTTTCCATCACCAATACTTTACAGCCAAAAAAACAGACATCACCAAATGAACAGGCATAGAATAACTGAAGAGATCTTTCACTTCACATGCTGCTGGACAATTTGGAGGACTTTCATACGGCGAACAACCATTACCGCGCCGGCAACACTACGCATGGCTTTACGGAGCATGCGTTACAACGCATGCGACGTTACCACACATGGACATTGCAACACATACCATTACATCGCATACACTTGCGCTTGCGCGTGCGATGAAATGGCGAAGCTGGGTCCGAGAGCAGAGACGGCGACGCTGCACAGGAACCACGAAGAAACAAAGGTACGGGTATGTTTTAAGGTATAGGGCTTAGGGTTTAGGGTTTAGGGTTTGGGGTAGTGTCAGGGGGGGATAGTGTATATTACTGTATAGGGCTTAGGGTTTAGGGTAGTGTATGTTACTGTTTGGGTGTTTAGGGCTTAGGGTTTAGGGCTTAGGGTTTGGGGTAGTGCTAGAGGGTGGTAGTGTATGCTACTGTTAGGGTTTAGGGGCAGGGGCCGTAGTCTACGTTCATGCGTGAGCATTTATGGTCAGGGTTTTTTAATTTAGGATGCGGGGAAATGGGGGCCGTTGTAAAGGCATTTCGTATGCATTTCAAAGGGCATGCGAACGAATGTCATACATTGTAAAAGAATGTGTTGTGACATACATCGCAAACTAAAAACTGTGTTGCAAAGGCACACGTTGTTTTGGTTTGAGCTATATCGTCATGCATCACTTTCATATAGTCCACCTCAGCAGGTCCCAAATATCTATTCAATCTGATTGCTTCTTTACATCTCCCAAGGACAATCAGATATGAGATGACAGTAAAAATATCCACCCCAGCCGCTCTCTCAACTTCTCTCTTCCCTTCATCCATGTCAGCTCAGGATCGCAAGTACACTAAAAATCGCAGATTGAACAACCCAGTGCAATAACCTGCTAAGCAGTCTATATCATATGAATTACCATAAAGGGACCTGCAGAGGTGCTCAAAGCTACCAGCATACCGAAGACCATAAACTGCTAGTCGTCTCTCACTCTTCATATACCACACTGCTACCCACTGCGTCCCATAACACAATAACCCCATGTTGGTGATCATCACGTATGACAAGGAAACCAGTGGTGGCAGGCACAGTTAAGAGCGGTGGGGCAGTGGGGCTGGGGCAAGATGGGGGTAAAGTTGAAAGACAACAGGTTAGTTAACTACTTACATTGAGTCAGCAATAGGGCGAGCACAAGGTAAGTGGTTTTATTTTTGTATTTAATTGTAACTAACCCGTCATCTGTCAACTTTACCACACACCCATGCTCCGCCCCACTGCCCTCTGCTCTTACCTGTGCCGGCTGCCACTGATGGAAGGTAAACATTGTTTACCACGAAACCGGAACACTGCATGCCAATACAACGCAGTCATTATAATGACTGCATTGTTACAACGCATGCCATTACTCCCCAAGTCGGAACAGCGACTTGCTCTAGGGGTCCGAAGGTGTTGGATTTAAAATCCCTACTGTTGCACAGACTGGAGTTGAAATAGTAAATTATACTATTGCAATATCCAGCGCCCCCCTTAGAGCAAGTCGTTGTTCCGATTTGCGAAGTAATGGCATGCTTTGTTACAACGCAGTTGTTGTAATGACTGCGTTGTAATTCATGCGTGAAAAAAGAAAGCAAGGTAACGTGGCATATTCTTGATAGAAACACACACACAATCAAAACAAAGACAACATCCTTCCAGCCACACGCCTTACACTGATGGAGGCAAGTGATTCGTCACCTCACAGCGGGGTAGTAAGCGCTATATGAATGATGCAATAGAATCCAAAAGCTGAGCCTTATTGGCTTTGCCAGTGCTTGTCAGTAACCCTGCCCCTGCTCTGCCATGCAAGATGGCGACGTGCTTCTCTGAGGCGAGCTCGTTAAACGTTAAGTGCGGCCTCATGCGAGTTCGCCCTGGTACAGATCCAACCTCCTTGAGGGGGGGCGTCGGGCGTGGGGTTATCAGGAGAGTACAGCCAGCTGGGCAGGTGGCACAAATCTGGCCCTGCTCTGTTTTTTAACAGCTCAAGCGATAAAATGTCCATTTATTGGAAACACATGGCGGCTGGTAGGAACACATCAAAGCCAGGAGCCAGAGGTTTACACAGCGACGGGGAAGATTGTGGAAAGGGGATCTGCTTTTTACCATTGGGTTTCCATTATGGCCACAAAGAATTTGACCTGTTTGTTGTTTCTTTTTCCTTCCCTTTTCTGTTAGTGAGAAACCTAAACATTTATCGGTGGAAAGGTATCTCCATGCGCCCCACCTCAATAACCCTGATGTTCATGAAATGTTATTGGAAGCGAAAGGCAGAAAGGTGCCATTTATTTCTGATTTTTCTCTGGCGTGCTGTTTAAAATTAGAAGCATTTTTTGCCTCCCGATTTTAGTTGTCGCTGATATAGCTCGGCTAAGAAAACGCACATTTCTGAAGAGACCTGGGACTAACTTTGATTTTGAGCGAAATTGGCAGCTCTCTGTTGCTCGGGCTTGCACCCGCCACTGTACGATAAATTGGTCTTGGCGTTGTCAATAATATTTCAAAATGGCATCATTTTTTTATTTAGGTGCTGGATGTGAGCGGATGGAGCAGCTGGGTTAAAATGCTATTTTTTTTTAAGTAGAGTACTTCGTATTTTTGATGGGCCCCATGTTCCAATTCTTGTCATTTTTTTCTGATTGGGGTGTTTGTGGTTTCTTGACCCAAAATGTTTCCAATCACCTTCCACCTCTATCGCATATGCTCTATTTTAAACAAGCATTTGCAATGCAATAGGTCTCGCATTAGGAAAGTTTGAGCTTTTGGTATTGTAAATGACAATTTTTTTATTTATGTTTTGTTTTTGAAAATAGCTAAATTAATAGCTTTGTCATTTACAATGCCAATAGTTATAACTTTTGCAAATGTGACACCTATAGCATTTGTAATGCAATATGTGTTGTATTTACGTGACTTACATGTATTGATATTACAACTAACAAGGCTTCTAATTTGTTTTCAATAATTAATACTTAAATAAAAGTTATTGTAATTTATAATTGCAATAGCTTAACGTTTTGTAAATAACTTTTGTGAAGATTATGTTCAGTGTATTTTATTGTGACGAAAATCCAAGAAAAGAAGTGAAATATTAACATCTTTTTGTTACTTTTGTAATAAAGCTTGAAACATTGAGAGAACATATTTGAACCAGGTGTTGTTGAATGGTTGCACAGATTGATGTTGTGGTGGCGCTGAGTTATGTTGTGGTGGTGCAGAGTGATGCTGTATGCTATCCTATGTTTTGTTTTGTTATGCTATGCTATGTTTTGCTATCCTATGCTTTGAATTGTTATGCTATGCTGTGTTTTGTTATGCTATGCTATATTTTGTTATGCTATGCTATGTTTTGCTAAGCTATGCTTTGTTATGCTATGCTATGCTTTGTTATGCTATGCTATGTTTTGTTGTGTTTTGTTATGCTATGCTTTGTTTTACTATGCTATGTTTTGTTATGCTATTCTATGCTATGTTTTGTTGTATTTGGTATGATATGTTATGCTATTATATGTTTTGTTTTGCTATGCTATGGTTTGTTGTGTTTTCTTAAGCTACACTATGTTTTGTTGTGTGTTGCTATGTTTTGTTATGCTATGTGTTCTTGTGTTTAGTTATGCTATGTTTTGTTATGTTGTGCTATGTTTTGTTATGCTATGCTGTTTTGTTTTGCTATCCTATGCTTTGTTTTGTTATGCTATGCTATGTTTTGTTGTGTTTTGTTATGCTATGCTATGTTTTGTGAAGGTGTGCGAAGGTGAGGGTGTGTGCGAGGGGGTGGGGAAGTGATGGTGAGGGGGTGTGAGGGGGAGGGTGTGGGGGTGTGAGGGTGAGGGTGTGGGGTTGTGAGGGTGAGGGTGTGGGGTTGTGAGTGTGAGGGTGTGGGGTTGTGAGGGTGAGGGAGGGTGTGTGAGGGGGTGTGAGGGGGGTGAGTGTGAGGGGTGTGAGGGTGAGTGAGGGTGAGGGGGTGTGAGGTTGAGTGAGGGTGTGTGAGGGTGAGGGGGTGTGAGGGTGAGGGGGTGTGAGGTGTGAGGGTGAGGGGATGTGAGGGGGTGTGAGGGGGTGAGGGTGAGGGGGTGTGAGGGTGAGGGGGTGTGAAGTGAAAGTGAGGGGGAGTGAGGGTGAGGGTGTGTGAGGATGAAGGTGTGCGATGGTGAGGGGGTGTGTGAGGGTGTGGGGGGTGGCGGTGAGGGGGTGTGAGGGGGAGGGTGTGGGGTTGTGAGGGTGAGGGGTTGTGAGGGTGAGGGGGTGTGAGGGTAAGGGGTGTGAGGGTGTGAGGGTGAGGGGGTGTGAGGGTGAGGGAGGGTGACAGGGGTGAAGGTGAAGGAGGTGAGGGTGACAGGGTGTGAGGGTGAGTGGGTGTGACGGTGAGGGTGAGGGGGGTGTGTGTGAGGGTGAGGGGGTGAGAGGGTGAGGGGGTGTGAGGGTGAGGGGGTGTTAAGGTGAGGGGGTGTGAGGTGTGAGGGTGAGGGGATGTGAGGGGGTTTGAGGGGGCTTGAGGGGGTGAGGGTGAGGGGGTGTGAGGGTGAGGGGATGTGAAAGTGAAAGTGAGGGGGAGTGAGGGTGAGGGTGTGTGAGAGTGAAGGTGTGCGATGGTGAGGGGGTGTGCGAGGTTGTGGGGGGTGACGGTGAGGGGGTGTGAGCGGGAGGGTGTGGGGTTGTGAAGGTGAGGGTGTGGGATTGTGAGGGTGAGGGGGTGTGAGGGTGAGGGTGTGAGGGGGTGTGAGGGTGAGGGAGGGTGACAGGGGTGAGGGTGAAGGGGGTGAGGGTGACAGGGTATGAGGGTGAGTGGGTGTGATGGTGAGGGTGAGGGGGTGTGAGGGTGAGGGGGTGAGAGGGTGAGGGTTTGTGAGGGTGAGGGGGTGTTAAGGTGAGGGTGTGTGAGGGTGTGTGAGGGTGAGGGTTTGTGAGGGTTTATGAGGATGAGGGGGTGTGAGGGTGAGGGGGCGTGAGGGTGAGTGAGGGTGAGGGGGTGTGAGGGTGAGGGTGAGTGAGGGTGAGGGGGAGTGAGGGTGAGGGGTGTGTGAGGGTGAGGGGTAAGGGGTGAGAGGGCGTGGGTGTGAGGGGGGTGAGGGGGAGGGTGTGGGGTTGTGAAGGTGAGGGTGGGTGAGGGTGAGAGGGTGTGTGAGGGTTTGAGGGTGAGGGGGTGTGAGGGGGAGGGGTGTGAGGGGGACTGATGGGGTGTAAGGGTGAGGGTATGTGAGGGTGAGAGGGGGTGTGAGAGCTGTGAGGGTGAGGGGGTGTGGGGGTGAGGGGTTGTGAGGGTGTGTGAGGGGAGGGTGTGGGGTTGTGAGGGTGTGGGGTTGTGAGGTGTGGGGTTTTTGTGGGGTTGTGAGGGTGAGGGGGTGTGAGGGTGAGGGTGTGAGGGTGAGAGGGTGTGAGGGTGAGGGAGGGTGAGGGTGACTGGGGTGAGGGTGACTGGGGTGAGGGGGTGTGAGGGTGAGAGGCTGTGGGGGTGAAGGGGTGTGAGGGTGAGGGCATGTGAGGGTGAGGGTGTGTGAGGGTGAGAGAGGGTGTGAGGGGGTGTGTGAGGGTGTGAGAGGGCGAGGGGCTGTGAGGGTGAGGGTGAAGATAGCCTATCTGATGAGGATTATGAATCTGAAACCGGTCCCAGGATGCTTGTTTCCTGTCCAGGGAAGACATGGCTTGGCAGTTCAGGCTGGATTGGGGGTGAGTGTTTGATTTGCTCAAACGCTCCGTCCATCATCTCCTTTGGTTTCGCTTTGTTTGCCCTAAATTGGCAGGGTATGCCCAGATGTGAGTCTCTTGCTCACTCTACCACTGGATTCAAGATAGCCTGGCTGATGAGGATTATGAATCCGAAACCGGTCCCAGGATGCTAGTTTCCGGTCCAGGGAAGACATGGCTTGGCAGTGTGGGCTGGACTGTTCCCATGAGGCACATGGTTAGACTGATTTGCATATGGCCATGTCTGAACTGGGGTGGTGGAGTGATCTAAAGAATGGTGATGGATTAAACCCAGATCAGTTGACTGAGGGTGAGTGTTTGATTTGCTCAAATGCTCTGTCCATCATCTCCTTTGGTATCGCTTTGTTCGCCCTAAGTTGGCAGGGTATGCCCAGAAGTGGGCCCCTTGCTCACTCTACCACTGGATGCAAGATAGCTGGACTGATGAGGATTATGAAACCAAAGCCGGCCCCAGGATGCTTGTTTCCGGTCCAGGGAAGACATGTCTTGGCAGTTCAGGCTGGACTGTTCCCATGAGGCACAGGGTCAGACTGATTTGCATATGGCCATGTCTGAACTGGGGTGGTGGAGTGACCTAAAGAATGGTGATGGATTAAACCCAGATCAGTTGACTGGGGTTGAGTGTTTGATTTGCTCAAACGCTCTGTCCATCATCTCCTTTGGTATTGCTGTATTCAGGATATGGGCATTAAGCTCTGCCCACTTCCCACCCATTTTTCAATTGTCTCCTGTTACTGTCCTTTGTAAGTGGTGGCTCTTCGTTAGTCAATAGACTTAGTAGTCCTTCCTCAGTACCTCCTTTTCTCCTGTGGTAACCTCCCAAAAGGACACCCCATTACCTGTGTTGCTACTCGGTACGTTTTATTTACAGTTGGTGAGCACTATTTTCTTAGTAACTTTTTCCTAGCTGGTGTTGCAGGTACAACAGGCTCTCCTGCAAAGCAGAGTCCACGTATTTTCCTGCCTTAGCCAGGAGCCCGATCATTATCTTTTAAACACGCTCACTCCCCTCCCCGCTCCGCAGCCGCGTGCATGGCATCTTTGTATGTTTTTTTAACTGGGCACCCAATTTTTTTTTTATTAATGGCAGTCGCACGACTTTTGTTTAATTCTGCATGGCTTCCCAACTACTTTTGTTCAATATTAAATGCTTTTATAAGCAGCGAGGTGTGCTGTGCGCTTCAACTTAAACAAAGATTTACAAAAATAATGGCTCCTGTGGAATAATATCAAAGTGATATTGATATACTTATGCACAAAGCAACGAAGAGGGTTAGAGTGATGTCAAAAGGAGAAAAGACCTCATACACCTTACTTTTTGTATTTCACAATAAATTTTATATAGTTCTTGAAATAAATCAAGATATGCACAAGGAAATAATATCACAGTAGTGCGTAGTGTCCCCATTGAGAAAAAGGGAACCTAAAATATTGGTGAGATATTTGTGACATATGTACAAGGTTTCCAATGAATCATAGAGTCAACAATTTTTAAGTATACAAATTGTACACCGCAATTCTTGTACAATGATAAGCGCTGGTCTAATGGTTCGCTTCTGTTATCTGCCGATGACATTTCGTCCCTTTGTGCAATGTAGGGACTCTTCAGGACCTAGAAATGTAGGGACATCTGAAGGGTGGTTTGAGCAGCTGTGTAGTAGATGTGTGCCACAAGAGAGTATAGGAAAGAGACACAGAATAACAAGATACTCACAAGAGTCCCAGCCAGGCACCCATGTGAGTGTAGAGTAGAAGGTTGAGTAGGGCTGTCAGCCGGTGATGTAGCACAACGTGAGGATTCCACGTGTTGAGACCTGATTATGACAGTGCGTGCAATCCTCATACGATCTACAGTTGCTATGAATGACGTGCACACAAGAGGGGCGTCCGCTCTGTCCTGTGGGTTATGGATAACTTCCTATGTATAAGACTGGATTACCATTACTTGTTAAAATCGGGTGGATGAATTCCGGAGGTTCAGTCACTCCGTGTTGGGGTTAGAAGATGCCACCGAGCGAGTCACACAAGGGCAGGTTATTTGTTGCAGCAGGCATCTTCATCCTCTGTGCTACTTTAGCATGAGTGGAACCAGTCAATAAATAAAACTCGGATCTCCCTCCAGCAGGAACATTAATCGCCAAAGTTACCTTTACATTTTTATTGCTGCCTGAATACCTCTGGACACACAAGGAAATCGGCACGTGGTGCTTTTTAAATCCCTGTTATTTATCAACATGCCGCCACTCTCCCCAAGGTCAGTGGCAGGTGCGGCTGCATCGGGTGCAACGCCCTAGTGCCCGTCCTGTACGCAGTGAGAGGAGGCTACAGGGTCTTCTCGGCAAACTTGATGGCTGCGTGCACCAAGCAGGCAAAAAGGATTACAGAGTAAGAACAGAAATTCTTTTACCTTTAATGTCTTGTTTGGTGCCCTGCAATCCTAATGTATATACTGGTGGAGTGAACTGTTAGATTGTTTTTATACCCTTACTTACTTTGTCCACAACTTGGATGGTTATCCCAACTGCCTTTTTAATTTTGCTGCATACAATTATTAATCACTCCTTTTTTTCTACATAAAGAGCAGTCCAAATTATGGCTAGCTAAAACTTCCATTATGCGAATGCTCCACTAGCTTCACAAAACACGATTTCACCAATTTAGTGGGTTGGGCTTCTGGATAGGCCATATACCTGGCCACACAACATTCTCTAAACATTGGTAAACATCACCCGTACACAGAAATCCTTACCCTCAAATCCATTCCACATAAATCCACTACACACAACACATTTTAATATCTTATAATAACATGCCACATACTTCAACCACACACACTTCCGCACCACACTACACAATTGCAAACCAATAACATAAACTACACATAGTTCAACTTCACACCATATAATTACACTCCACACAAGACAATTGAATTCCATATAATTTCACTACACATAATTACACTTCAATCTACATTTCAAGCAACATATATTCACTGCATATATACCCACTCAATTTCAAAACACATAGTTACACTCTACAAAAAAAATCAACTTTGCAACATGCCACATAATTCACACCATACAATACAATTCCACACCATGTCACATAGCACTACTACAAACCATGCCACATAATTATTTTGTTGCTGCAGCACTTTTCGCACTAAGTGGGATGTGTATGGCCAGACATGGATCCCTTGCCCACTGTGCCACTGGATTCCAGCTAGCCCGGCTGATGTGGAGTGACATACACCCAAAACGGGTCCCAGGATGCTTGTTTCCTGTCCAGGGAGGACCCGGCTTGGCAGTCCGGACTGGACTGTTCCATGAGGAGAAGGGCCAAGAATGATTTGCATATGGCTGGGTCCAAATTGGGGTGGGCGTAGTGAGCAAAACAACAATGGATTTAACCCAGATCTCTTGACTGGAGAAGTATGTTTGATTTATTCAGCATTCCGTCCATCATTTGTTGCTGCAGAACAAAATTCGACACAACACAACACAATCCAATGCCATACAGTTCTACACCGCACAACATAATTACACTCCACATAATAAAACTCAGCTCCACATAATTACACTACACATAATCACACTCTACACAATACAACATAAATGCACCCCACATAAATGCACTCTATGCCACATACCAGCAATCTTCATAAATGCACTCCACACCATAATACATAATTCCAAAAAGCATAACTTTGCTCAACACCACACAATTCAACTTCACACATTTACAAAACACACCACTTAATTCCACACAAAACCACATATTTCAAATACACAACAGAATTCCACAAAACACCACGTACCTCCAAAACACATCACAAATTTACACATCATACCACAACTAATAATTCTTATACAACCCACATAATATTATGCCAAACCACAAACATCCACTGCACTCCAAATCAAAACACAAAGGTAAAAGACATTGTTATTTACAACGCCAGTAGCTCTAACTCAAGCAACTGCGAAACGTATTGCATTGCAAATGATTGCTTCAGTAAGGGAAGCATGACAGCTGATTTTAAATATTGTGGGTAAGGTGTGGTGAGAGAGTGTGGTGTAACAGCCAGAGCTGCCGAATTTAGAACTTGGAAACCAAGTTCGAGTCTCAGCATTGGGTCAACATCCTGCCAATGTGGGAAAATCATTGATTCTCCTTCATGCCTAAAAAAGTATGTGGCCTTGTGTTATGTAACTGGTGCTTATGTAAAGCACTCCAATATCTTTGGGTCGAGTTTGCACTATATAAAAAACATTCCATATATGAAAGAGTAATCAAATAAGGACCACTGGGAGGAGTAAGGCAGTCAATCGCTTAATAGGTCGTAGACTGAAAGAGTCAAAGGAGGTGGTTAGGGTTCCAAGTAAGGGAAAGCACTCCATAGATGAAGATGTAGAACAGTAGAGTGGTGTTGGGGGTGGTGTAAGTGGAATAAGTGAGGGGAGAGTTGGTAAGCACAGTAGTGAGGGTGTCCCTATGTGGTGAAGATCTTTCAAGGGAAAATAACCTGCAATTCCTTGGGTGTGAGTGATGAATGTACAAGTGGGCAGATTAGGTACCTGACTCAAAATATTACAATGGGCATAGAGCCAGTCAACTGCTTACCATCGGTGGCTTTCTTGTTATTCTCACATACTTTCTTCTCTTTCTTTTGCTTTCCTTCATCCCCTGGAGCATTATCATTCTTTTGATTGGGGTGATGTATTTTTTCTTTAAGCACATCATAACAGTGCATATGTTGTTTTTGCTCTCTGTCTTTTTGTTTGTAAAATTTTTCTTTATTCCTCTATCCGCCTCAGTTTCCAGTAGTTGCTCCCCCACCCACTCTCCATTACTTCCAGCAGCTGACTTTTAACCTGCCCATTCCTCAGTGGCTCCTCATTGCTCCATTCGTAGGCCATAACGATTTTTTTTACTCTATAATTTTTGCTGGTCCTGGCATCTACTATTTAATGCCGAGCTGCTCTGTTTGTGAAATACACTTTTGTGCATGTTTGATTTATTTAATGTACTCTACAAAGAAGCCTCTGCCATCTTGACAAAGTAAATTTAAAAAATGGTCGCCACGTCATGCCAAATGCACAAGCCTTTCTGGTGATATATGCCTGGGCATAGATCATCATGCAAGGCCACCTTAGCATAATCGTACATACAGGTCAATGTGCTGATTTTTTTCTTTCTTTTTTCCCACGATGCTGTGCTGCATTGGCTAAAGTATTTCTTTTTTTCAGGGCTGGATGTTGGCAAAACTAGCATGTTGCAAAGGCAAGACTTTTTGCCTTTGCTAATGCTTGTTTCTTTAGCTTTCAGCACTCCGTTGGAGTGCATCTGTTTCCTTGATCTCTTTCCTGCATACTCCTCTGCTCATTTCCCATAAGTTTTGGGGAAAAAACAGGATCTATAATGTGAGAAAAAAGACTTTACAGCAAGTTATTGTGTTTTCTATGTCTTCACTTAAGTACTTTCTCTTTAAATGTCAACCACAGAAACAACAATACAGTGTGGGATGTCGGATGGTCGCACTAGTAGGTGTGACTATGTTCATTGAATTGCAGTTATAAGAGCGGAACTGTTCATGAACCCACTGCTAAGGAATCATGTGCTAGGCAATTTAAGAAACAAATAGGAACAGAAGCGCTTGTATCTCAAATATATCAATCCCAAATTCAGGTTTGTTAGGGAAGCAAAGTGAGGTTCCGTGACAATTGTAAGTGGTGTTTTCGACCCGCACGAATATGGTCGAGTCTGGTATCTACGAACCGCAGATGACGAGTTTAGTAAGTGTGCGCAGTTTCGCTGTGCTAACTTAAACCGTTCGTTTGCTACGTGGGTTTTTTTTATCTGTACCCACGGGTTCCATCTTAGATACGGCATCCATTTTGTCTCTTGCCCTCAAGTAGCCAGCGAACGGACGCTGTCCGCTTCGCGACCCTGGGACTCCCAAGATATTTGCGGAAGACACATGTTCTTTGTAAGTGTCTTTATGATGAGGGGGATGATACTGTAAGGCAGATGGCCCCGCTCGAGGCTCATCTCGCCGTGCCGGTTTATTGTCTCAGCCGTGCATCTCATTAGGCACGTCCCTTTGATGCCTGTAGCTCGTGTTTCCCGATACCTCCCCTTTTACACCCTTTCCAATCTCCCCACTGTTTCCATCTTCCTCTGCACCTGTCTTTGTTCCTTTTTCGATCTGTTTTACTGCTGATTGGAATGTACTAATGGTGGGAAGATGGGTTTTTACAGTTGGGAACCGCCAAATGTTTCCGCACTTATGTTCCGGACCTTATGAGTATCAAAGTGACCAAAGCGACCCCTTTCGGGGATAATTGTGGGAACCGGGTTGTAAACCTTTGTCTGCTATGCAAACCTATGGGAAAATCGTGTATAAAAGGAGCGATCCACAGAACCAATTTGAAGCAGTCTCCCTGAACTACACTCGTTGTACTTCCGTGATCTCTGTGTTTCCCTGCAGCAAATAAACCTTGAATCTTTGACGCCGAAGGAAGTGTCCCGTGTCTCTGTCATTCGTACGCCGGAGCAGGTTACCCACGAAGGTTTCAGGTGTTGTCCCCTGGCACCGCTGGGTCTTAAAGAACCCAGTCCTTCAGTTGGCGCCCAACGTGGGACTGCATCAGTGGTACCGGTCCAAGCCCGACGATCGTGAGGAACTTCGTGTGAAATCTCCGAGGGAAGGTGCACTCCGCTTCATCGATCCTGTTGTCGAAACAAGTGGCCCGAAGACTTTTCCCGCGAAGATTCCCGCCTCCTGACGGCTGCGACGGACTGCTGCCCTGACTGTAGACCTGTTTTGGCGCCTGGCGTAGACCTTGGTAGAGCGAGACGATTGACGGGCCTTCCTGGTGACGCCATCGATCTTTGAGTTAAGTATTTGTGGGTCGCTCCCAGAGTTCTTGGTTGTGGTTGCTTAGTGGTTGCATGGTTCCATTGCATTTGTGGTTCTTAGTACTTTGTTGTGTTGTTTGACGACTGCCGCCGCCAAAAACCGAGGGTTTTTGCTTTTGCTGGGACTTGGTAAATCCCGTAACCCTTGAAGTTTGTGAAACTCGACTAGTGTGCAAGATGCCTGGTCGCAGTACTTTGTTTAGTTGTTTCAGACGTTGTGGTGCGGATTCCCGACTGGAGGACTCGTGTCCGATACCTCCGGTTGGAACTCCGACTTATGAACTGTACAGTAAACATGGGCTAGGCCCGATTACTTTTAATGATTATTGGATTCGCTAGACAAAGAAGGATGGTGTCCTTAGTTGGCCACCTCATGGTAGCTTTGAGACCCCGATCCTAGATAACTTAGAGGCTAAATTGTTTGAGAAAAAGTCAAGGCCGGCCATGTTTGATGCCTTTCGGTTGTGGCGTAAAGAGGCCCGACAGAAAGAAATCAGACAGACTAAACGAAATCAGAGAGATGGTGTTGCTACTATTGTAAAGAAAGCAGAACAATTTCAGCGTGATAAGGAGGTTAAGGAAAAGGAAGTGTTTGATAGACTACAGCGCATGACTATAGATAAATGTTATCCTGCGTTGCCTACGGAGTCGGAAAAGAAGGAAGAAGCAGTTGAGGATCCTTTAATGTCCTATCTTATGAAGTCGCCACCTCCGTATGTGCAGGGTACCACGGCTCCTGTGGTTCCCCCTGTACCTATTCTTCCACCTATTCTTCCTCCACCTGTTCCTCAACCTGCACCCGTTCTTCCTGCTCCTTTGCCTGTTGCTATCCCTACTGCTCCTCCGCTTCCACATACTCCTGCACCCGCTACTGCTCCTGCTCTGTTAACTCCTGCTGTTGCTTCTGTCTCTACTCCTTCGCTTGTTAGTCCTGTGTCCTATACTTCTCCCTCTACTCGTAGTCGTACTTCTCCTCTTGCGGCTAGCTTCTTTCATTCGCTCGGACCTGTTCTTGGGTCCGCTGGTTCCGATGGTCCTCAGAGGCGTAGTCAGCTTCCTGGTAACAGGGAACGCGCTTCGCTATATAATATGGCGATGGGTTGGATGACGCATCCCCTTAGAAATCCACCACGTATTGTACTCGATACGTTTTGTCAATTCAATATACCAACCCAAAGATTCGTGTTCGAAGAAATGTGTAAGGTTCTTCGTGATCAGATATCGGCCGACGCACCTGACGAGGTGCTGACCGCTTTGTCTGATCTGCAACTTCAGTTCTCGACTGGACTGATAGTGGATACCAACGTTCGACGTGCTGTTGAGCGGTTGCTATCTTTCCGTCCCACTCCTATACCTCAAGCCCTGTTTGTTGAGGATGTTGAAAGACAGCAAGATGAGTCTGGTCAATTTCCTATGCCTGAAGTTCCACCAGTGTGGATGCCAGGTGATGCTAATGCTAATCCTATTATTCTCTCAAGAATGATGGGGATAGAATCAACGATCCTCAAGTTAACGCGCTCAATTAAACATGAAACAATGATGTTTCTTTCACAAAGTATTCCTTTTAATACCACTGTCTTTTGTGATTAAACCAATTACTTCATTGGTGATTCAAAATTCTTCTCACAATTGTTTTGTGAACATAATATTTATGTCACCATTCACAAATTAACTCGCATTTGTCATCACCCAATGCATTTCGGGTCGTAATCCTTGACCCTTCGTCAGGGGTCTGTAAACAAGGGATAAGACAGGACCACCGTTAAGGGCTACCACAACTGTCTACAAGTTAGTCGAAAAAAGAAAGAAACAGAAGCGTCAAGAAAACGGTGAAAAGTTTGAAAGGTGAAATCGTGGGATAATCAACTGAAAACAGTGACTAAACAGTGCAAGCGTGGATTTAAATAGAAAAATGAGAACCCTCGTGCTCTTAACAGCTACAACTTGTCCGTGAGTACGTAAACAACCGTCACCCCTGTTACCAAAGTCTCGAAACTTACGGAAAAGCGGCAGACGCCGTCACCTCGGTAAACGCGATAAGCCTCAGTGTATAGCGCAGTACGCGGTGAACATTTAAAACGAAGTCAGGTGATCGGAAGAATAGCCAATGAAAGAGCAGGAAAGAAAAGAACCAATGTGAAACCCGGGCTCAATACCCTGGTGGAAACTCAAAGACCTAATCATGTGATAAGAGTATATCGACTTCAATGAGGAAGCGTGTAACTACCATGAAAAAAACAAACAAACATAGAAAATGTAACAATATGCAAATATGACAAAATTGAAATAGATCGGACTTGGTAGGTCAAAAACCACAATGCTGATAGTTATTTACAAAAAACATGAATGTTCCACACGATCATTCATCCCGAAGGGATGTGTCGAGTTCAGTTTTTTAATCCAGTGGAATTCTGAACGTAGTCTTTGTTTCAATGGATCCACGTCAGGGCGTTGTGGGAGAATTTCCAGAACCGTGAATTTTAGTTGAGAAATCTGATGTCTGGCTTGATTCCAATGATTAGCTAAGGATGATTTCAAATTGGCTTGGCGAATATTGCTTTTATGTTCAGTGATACGAATCTTTAATTTGCGTACGGTTTGGCCAACATAAACTTTCCCACACGGGCATTTGATAGCGTAAATGCAATTGTTCGTATCGCAGGTGCTAGTATGTTTGAGTTCAATGGGATAGCCTTTAGATGGATGAGTAAAAGTTTTGCCTGGCATTACATTGTTGCAATGAACGCAATTCATGCACTTCAACATTCCCTTCCAATTGGCGTTCACGACCTTACGTGTTTTCAACAATTCTTTCAAATTTTTTGATCTCTGAAACGCAAATGTCACATTGTCACTATAAAGATCTTTAAGGTCTGGTTCAGATTGGATTAGGTGCCAATGTTTGTTGACAATTCCTTTAATTTTGTTGGATTCTGTGGAAAATTTTAGTACACATACTGTTTTCCTCTCATTGGTTTTTCCTTGAGCTTGTAATAATTCATTCCGTTCCAATTTGTTTACTTTTTCCAAAGCTTTTGCTATAATGTCTTCAGGATATCCTCTTTCTCGATACCTTGTTGCTTGTTCATTCAGAGCAAACTGTAAATCAGTGTCATTAGATGTAATGCGTTTCAACCTAATGAATTGCGACGTGGGCAGGTGTTTCTTTAAAGAGTCTGGGTGAAAACTTTGAAAGAGCAAGCTGGTATTTTTATCAGTTGGTTTTTTGAAGACTTTGGTGTTGATTATGTTGTTGTGTATCATTACTTGTACATCCAAAAATGAGATAGATTCTTTCTCAATGTTATGTGTGAACTTGATTCGTGGATTCTTCGTGTTAAGAACATGAATGTTTTGCTCTAATTGTTCCTTTGAGCCTTGCCATATGACAAAAATGTCATCTATGTAACGTTTAAATATAGTTAGTCCATCCATCCAGTCAGAATTTTTTAGGATGTGATCAGTTTCAAATTTCTGCATAAAGATGTTCGCATATGAGGGGGCCCCCCCAAAACCCATGGATGTACCGTTACATTGGTTAAAAAATTGGCCTTGCCATTCAAAGTAGCTGTGATATAGAGCGAATTGCATGAGTTCTAAAATAAACACTCTTTGGGATTCTTCCAGATCACTGTTCAACAGGCTCCATTCTAGAGCTTCAATTCCCTCATTATGAGGGATCGATGTGTATAGAGCCGTGACGTCAATTGTGCATAACCAGTACACAAAATCTTTTTGTAGTGATATTGAGCTCAATAGGTTCAAGAAAGTGGTGGTGTCTCTGATGTAGGTGTTGCTTTTTTGGACAATGGGTTGAAGAAATTTATCAACAAATTTGCCAATTGGTTCTGAAATTGACCCACAGGCGGAGACAATGGGTCTGAAAGGCGGATTCACTGGATTTTTGTGGATTTTTTTTTGCAACATATATAGTTGCGGTCTCCTTGGGAATTTCATCAAAAAATATGTGTGAGTTTTCTAATTAATCCAATTCATGTCAAGGGCATGATCGATTAGCGTTTGTAAAGTTTGTTGGTATTCTCTCGTGGGATCACTCTCAAGTGGAAGATAGATGTCTTGATTATTGACATGAGAATTCACACTATTGATGTAAAAAGATGTGTCCATTACAATCAGTGCGCCCCCCTTGTTTGTGAATGGTGACATAAATATTATGTTCACAAAACAATTGTGAGAAGAATTTTGAATCACCAATGAAGTAATTGGTTTAATCACAAAAGACAGTGGTATTAAAAGGAATACTTTGTGAAAGAAACATCATTGTTTCATGTTTAATTGAGCGCGTTAACTTGAGGATCGTTGATTCTATCCCCATCATTCTTGAATGTTATAAGGCACGGCCAGACTCCGTGTGACGTTCACGCGCCACCTTTACCTTAAGAATCAGTTCGTTGAACTTGGATAATCGAGTGCATAGGGATTACACTACTTCTCATAATCCTATTATTCTGCCACATTTCCAGAGAGTTTGGATACATCTCCCATGGAAACGCTCTGAAGTGCTACAGGTGAAGCAATCTTTGCCTGACCCTCGCAAAAATTCTACAGGGTATTACAAGGAATTATCGCAGCTCGTAGACGCTACGGTAATGAATCTTGCTGATATAGATATGCTATTCGGCAATGTCGTATGGGCTAAGATTCGGCACGAAGATCACGCCAACGAATTAGGTGGCGATTGAGCTGCTCTTACTGCGGCCGATACGCGACAAGTTGGCGGGGCTAAACCTGAACAACTCATTACTGCTCTCCCTCAGAGAATAATTACCCTAATGAAAACTCTTATGCCAGCTATGAGAGTGAATTGGGACAAATTATCAGCTTGTAGACAGAAGAAGGACGAGAGTGTCTCCGACTTCTTTACAAGATTCGAGGAGGCATTCATCGACCATAGTGGTCAGGATATGGGTACTGAGGGTGGTCAGCGGTTGTTCGTCGACAAATTTGTTTCAAATTTATTGCCCGATTTGAGCAATAAATTGAAGAATTCAGAAAGTGCGTGGGCCGTTTCTACTTCAGCTCAGATATTGGCCACGGCACAATATTATGAGAATAGAGAGAAAGAAGAGAACGACCGTGCTGATAAGAAGACGAAAGAACTCAAAACTAAAGTGTTGTTACAGCAGGCCTATCCTCCACGTTCGAATCAGAATACTTCCCAACAGAATAGATCGCAGTCGCAATCGAACCGATCACAATCTCGTAATGACTTCTCTTCCCAAAGATCCTTGTTAGGATACAATCAATGTGCCTATTGTAGACAAGAGGGTCATATCAAATTTAATTGTCCTGTTTTAAACGATCGTAATAGTGGTAATTCATCTAGAGGAGGTCGTGGCGGTTCACAGCAGACGTCACGTGGTAGGGGTCGTGGTGTTCAGAATGACCGTTCAGATAACTCATCAAATTCCGATAATTGTTTTGATCAACGTGGATCATCGCAAGGACGATCTGCGCAGTACAATGTAGACGATTACTACGTCGATCAGGGAACTGACGACAGTAATTACTAGGACAGCCGAAGACAAGGAGAGGGAGTGGTATCAGTTCCGGTTGATCAGAGAGGGCCTTACGTCGCAGTTGCTACATCGGGCGTCGTTGAGCCTTTTCTGTTGGACACTGGTGCAGCGAAAAGTTCCATAAAGCATTCGAAACTCCCTGGCGCACCTTTGTCTGGCTTAACAAATGTTTCCGTTGGATTCTCTGGCGCCCCCGTTAGCAATCCAGTTTCGCGCCCTTTGCCCCTTACAATTGGGCCTTGTGAGCTAGAAGCTCCGTTGATTTTGACCACGGGCTGTGGTGAAAATCTTTTGGGCCTGGATTTGCTTAAACGTTTGTATGCAACTCTGTATTGTTCTCCTGCGGGTGTAAAGCTTACGTTGGGAGAGAGGGTTGTCTCTCCTATGTATTTGTCTCTCGATAAGCTTCCACCGGAATTGAGTTCTCTTCCTGCATCTTTGTGGGCAACAGGTCCCAATGATGTGGGCCTGCTTGACATCTCCCCTTATGTTGTTCAGTTGAAATCTAATGTGCGGTTGCCACGTATTCCCCAGTATCGTATCTCTCTTGATGGCGAACGAGCATTGTTAGCGATCATCTATGATTTGATCGAGAAAGACGTTATTGAGGAAACACGGGGAAACGTGTGCAACAGCCCTGTATTGCCCATTCTAAAACGTACTGATCCTTCGAAACCACCTGTTTATCGTTTTGTTATCGATTTACGGGAGGTGAATAAAATTGTGATTCCTCAGTTCCCCGTTGTGCCTGACATCACGGCACTACTGACTCTGATTCCAGCTTCTGCATCGTGGTTCTCGGTGATTGATTTGAAGAATGCGTTCTTCAGCATTCCCATTGCGGAAGAGAGCAGAGACCTTTTCGGTTTCTCTCTTGGTGGACGCAGCTTCCGGTTCAAACGCGCTCCTCAGGGCTACTGTGAAAGTCCATCGATTTACAGTCAAGCCTTGAAGGGTCAACTGGATGCGTTTACATTGCCGGCTGGTGCGGCCTTAATCCAATACGTCGACGACTTATTGGTAGCTGCAGATACTCAGGACATTTGCAAAGTTGCTACGGTATCGCTGCTGCAACATCTCTGCGAGTTAAATCACAAGGTGTCACCTTCTAAACTCCAATATTGTTGTCAAGAAGTAACCTATCTAGGTCACTTATTGTCAAAGGAGGGAAGGCGGTTGACCCCAGAGAGAATTGCAGCAATTGCGCGAATGGCTGTGCCAACAACCCAAAGAGATGTGCGTGCCTTTCTAGGTATCACGTCGTACTGCAGGCAATGGATTCCAAATTTTTCATTGCTGGCGAAACCATTGGTAGCTCTTACGTGCAAGGATGTTTCAACTCCTTTACCATGGACGGAAGAATGTCAGAAAAGTTTTTCTGAACTACGTGATTCATTGTGTTCGGCTCCTGTGTTAGGTACTCCTGACTATAGCAAGCCGTTTACATTATATGTTCACGAGAGGGAAGGTTGTGCGTTGAGTGTCTTAACGCAACCTTTTGGTGGTAAGCAACGTCCATGTGCATATTTTTCCTCGACCTTGGACCCGGTAGCTAGAGCATTGCCGAGTTGTTTGAGAGCAACAGCGGCAGCTGCGGTGTCCATCCGACAATCAGCAGGATTGGTCATGGATAATATGCTTACGGTGATGGTTCCGCATGCAGTCGACACTCTTTTAAATCGTACGAAAACTCAGCACTTGACGAGTGCGAGATTGTCCGGGTACGAGCTGACGCTGCTGGCAAGCCACATTCAGATAAAACGTTGCAATGTTCTGAACCCGGCGACTTTGTTACCAATTAGCTCAGAGTCAGATGAAATAACAGAACACAACTGTTATTTGAGGACAGAAGAGGAAACAAAAGGTCGAGTGGACCTTAAAAACACTCCTTTGGAAGACCCAGATGGAACGCTGTATGTGGATGGTTCATGTTTTAAACTACCGAATGGTGATGTGACTACTGCATATGCTGTTGTAACGTTGAATACTGTTGTTGAGACTGCAAGATTAAATCAGAATTCTGCCCAAGCTGCAGAATTGATCGCTCTCACTAGAGCGTGTGTGTTAGCGAAAGGGAAACGCGTGAATGTGTTTACCTACAGCCAATACGCTTTTGGCGTCGCCCATAGCTTTGGACGGTTGTGGAGAGAGAGAGGTTTTCTGACATCGCATGGTACGAAGATTCAGCATGGTCAGCTTATGAATGATCTTTTGGATGCACTTACGTTGCCTAAGCAAGTGGCGATTGTTAAATGTAGTGCGCATCGTAAGGTGACGGATGATGTTGGTCGTGGTAATGCGTTTGCGGATGAGACTGCTAAGGAGACTGCCCGGAACCTTAGCACTCAAATGTATGTGATGAGTTCGGTTAGGTGGCCTACAGAATCGAGTATGTGTGAAGACACTATCGAGAGTGTGAAAGCAATTCAGAATGAGGCCACCGAGACTGAAAAGATGAAGTGGAAAGAAAGTACGGGAAAGTTGGATGCGAATGGTTGTTGGATTGACTTATCGGATCAGAAAAGATGGATGTTGCCTGATGCGTATGTGCTGGCTGTTGTGACAATGGCACACGGGTTAGCACATATTAGCGCGAAAGGTATTTGCAAGTTGTTGTCTCCTGTGTGGAAGAATGATGGTATCACAAAATGTGCTGAACGATTGGTTAAGAATTGTATGGTATGTATGTTGTACAATCCTGGTAAGGGAACCCCAACTCCTCCTGGTAGTTTTGCTCCCCCTTCATGTCCCTTTGAGGTGATCCAACTAGACTTCATCCATATGGAGCGATGCAATAACCTGAAATACGTTTTAGTTGTGGTTTGCGCGTTCTCCCGATGGATCGAAGCCTACCCTCTTAAGGACAACACTGCCTTGTCAACTGCGAAAATCCTACTGAAGGAATACTTTCCTCGGTACGGAATGCCTAGAATCGTGTGGTCTGATAACGGAAGTGAGTTTGTGGGGAGTGTGATGAAGAGTGTGTGTAAGGGCCTTGGAATTAATCAGAAATTCCATAGCGCCAATCATCCCCAGTCAGCTGGTTTGGTTAAGGGGTACAACGGCACCCTTAAACTGAAGCTAGCGAAGATTCAGGCTACGACTGGTCTTTCGTGGCCTGACGCTTTACCCTTAGCATTATTGTCAACAAGGGCAACTGTACACTCCTGAGTAGGGCTCAGTCCCTATGAAATAGTGTTCGGTCGTCCTGCCAATGTTTGGGGGGTCCCTAGGCCGGGTGTGTTCTGTGATCTTGAGTATCCAATGTTGATCGATTATCTTCATGACTTGACTGCTAAACTGAGGTTAATTCACCAACAGGTTTACGAAGCATTGCCGACGCAGACGGAGGGTCCAGGCCACCAGCTCCAGCCCGGAGACTGGGTGGTGACGCGGAATTTTTCGCGCAAGAAGAACTTGGAGCCAAGATTCACTGGACCCTACCAGGTCCTCCTTGCCACGAGAACTGCAGTTCGTCTAGAGGGTCGGAAAAACTGGGTGCATGCCACCCATACCAAAAAAGTCCCTATTCCGTTGCCGGCAGACTCGTGGGTGAGGAGAGGCATTGCATCAACTGAAACCGAAGGATTGCCGGCGTTTGTACCTTTCAGCGACGCACAACCTGTCGGAGAATCCTCAGTGCAGCAGAAAGACACTATCGAACATTTGCCATCAAAAGACTCAAGACCAGAACATTCAACTGATCAACAGAACGCTGTCTCTTCAACGGATCCTTTGTTTGACGAACAGACACGTCCTGGGAAAACACGATACTTTTTGCGATCCAGCACTAAAGACTAATAAAAGATCCTGTTCTGTCCCTTGACAGTTGCATTATCCCGTTTTCCACGATCAGTTTGAACACTCGTATCACTGTAATTATTTTTGTATATGTACATTGAGTTTCGTTCCTCATATTTTTGCTTCCACAGCTGAGAGACACTTTTGCATACACATAATTGTGAATAAAGGCCGTAGGGCCGCGCGTGTACTTCCTTCTGGTTAGTAGGTCTTGACACTAGGTTAAAGACCGTCGGTTCCTGGGAACTCCTAGGGATTGACTACTGCTACACAGAACGAAGTGCGTCAAGAAACGTTGCGGACGGTCGTAGGGGATGGCATTTTCGAAGCTGATGGACTTGGAAGGAGCTCAGGCGCAAAGGTTCAAGCTGCAACAACTTAGTCGTTGAGGAAATATAAATGTTATGGTCAAGTAATGTTCCCTAACGTGTACCCCACCGTCTCCATGTACCAGCTTAAAGTGCATGTAACTTCCCTCCTGTGCCAGCTATGAAGACGCAAATACATTTGCGTCCAACGTTAACATGTCCTCTTTCAGACCCACCCTGAATGGGTTGAATATTCCGTTCCTAAGTATGCTATGCCAACGTCTTTTTGTGGTGTACTTTACACGTTTTTCAGCTCTGGCGAAGTAGGCCCTGAATTCTGCCATCGAGCCTTTTCCTGCCTTCTGACTCTGAAAGCCTCAGCCCAGGCTGCCTCTGTACCCGTGACCTCTGCCTTACTCCCTGTGCGGCTCACGGCGCTTAGCCCAGCTTGCTGCCTGCCAAGACTGTATTCAACCTTCGAATTATCTGTTCCGCTCCTCGAAAATGCATTCTTGCCTACTAGTTTAAGTAAACATCCCCCCAGCTGCAGAGCAAAGGGCCCGGCCTCACTGTCTCCGTGCAAGTAATTCATAGTCTCTGTTACCATGGTAGGCCCATGCCCCCTCTCATCTCATGCAGACACTTAGACGCTTATACACGCACTCACAGTCAGTATAGAATAGCTTCTGCCCCAGAGACCTTTCCCTTTTAGATAATATGGTTCCTAAACATCAGATACCAGATATGATAGAGTACGAGTTGATCTGACATGCCAGACTTCTGTCTCTTTCCGCCAGTGTAAATGTCAAGTCCCCTGCACCCTCCGGTTTCACGTCAATCACACGTCATGCAGCTGCGCGCGCATCCAGGCCTCAGATTTCTGCTGACATTACAAGATTCTGCTTTGTTGCCACCCCTTGTGACACCTACCTGTGACGTTTCTAGCACACACCTCTATGTTCACGCCTAGTTCACACCTTCTAATTACGTATCACTACCACGTGTGTGTTTTATCTTGTTTCTCTCAGCTGTTACGCCTACTGTATTGGTTTCTATAATGTGACTTAAGTATATAAGCTATGTATTGTCAATAAAATATTGCTCTATCCCTTCCTGCACCCCAGTGGTGGCAGGAACAAGATATCCGGTCTGGTACCATTCCTTTTTAAGGAATAAACCCCTAAGAACTCTAACACCACGGACTCTGCCTCTTTCTTTCCGATTGAGTTATTATTGATTAAGTACTTACCTGCATAGAAATTAGGACGGTAAATCAAATATTTACCACATTATTCTGGCGCCCGAATAGGGACCCCTCCCCCACCCCACGCGCCGGTTGGTGCGTTGCAAGCTCTGTCCCCTGCCATCAGTTAGACGGAACTACGCGTACTGGCAGGATTTCCTGTATCTCCCTCTGGCCCACGAAGGTGACGAAGACTGCGATCAGCACCCAGACGAGGCGGTGAGGAGTGCGGAGGATCCCGACCAGAGCCTAGCCGAAAGAAGCAAGGTCCGAGGTGTCAAGAGGCCCACCAGTTTTCCGAAGTATCCACGTGTCGAGTCGAGTCCGGTCCAGTCCAGTCGAGTTTTCCGAGGCCTTCTGTTTCCGTGCTTCCCGGTGAGTACCATTGCTGGGACGTATCTAGACGGGTGCATTATTATGTATCCGGTAAAGACGGGTTTGGGTACACAAATTCGGTCTGCACTGTTTTAGACAGTGTATCTGTACTGTTTAGCAGTATATCCGTTATTCCAGTTCTTGCACTGTTTTTAGCAGTGTATCTGTGCTGTTTAGCAGTACATCCAGTATAGGGGGGTAGTCATATATGTCTCAAATGTTTTTCATGTGATAAATGTCGTGGTATGAGTGACTGTTTTTAATGTGCATTATTGTGTTCTTGTGTAACTAGCTGTGTTCAGAATCAAATAGCAAGGATTGAGTATACAGTATTAAAGTAAACAAGATGCCGTTTTTCAATAAGTTAAAGCAGATAGGAACTAGGAAAGGGATACTAGAGGAAGAAATTCCTATCCCCCCTAGGGACACGCCTGGAAATTTCATGTACCATAAACATGGCATAGACGCCATATTGTATCTAGATTTATGGGCCGATTATACTAAGCACCTAGAAGAAAGACACAGATGGCCCGTTACAGGAAAATGGGATGCTGAGTGCATCCTGAAAGTAGAAGAAGCTCTATGGAGAAAGAAAGCCAGACAATCACAGAAAGATGCCATAGAATTATGGCGTAAAGAATCACATAAACGAGTTGAGAAGGAACTCCGTAGAGAAGACAGACTTAGAGAAGCGCCGGATAAAGTCCGAGAAAATGAATTAGTTATTGAAGGGATTCGAGTAAAATCAGAACAAGTAGACCGCGCACGAAATAATCTTGTAAATGGCATGTACTTAGTAGCCGAGGGTTCGCCTGAAGCCACTTCAGAAATACCGAAAGACCTGCCGCCACCATTGGTTCCAACTAAAGTAACTCACAGGACTACTAAAGACATATTTCTGAATTCCTATCTAGATGATGTAGCACCCGCTTACTCCAATTCACGTGCCCCGCCTACCGACGGTGACGGGGACGGAGATGGCAACCCGCCTCCAGACCATATCCCGCCATTACCGCAACAAAGTTCCCCCGTCCGACAGCCTGTCGTTCCTCCCCCACCCCCACCACTTCTCACACCTAAGGTTAAGATACCAAATCCGTTTTTACCTGACCCTACTAAGAGACAAGTTCAAGTACATATACAGACTCCACAGAGGGATAATGCCCAAGCCTCCGCCTCAGGAGGTGCGACCGGGGGTTACCAGACCCCGCCAGCAACACACAGATTACACCTTAGGGACATGCAGAACCACCCTACGCTCCAATCACCCCGTCTTGACATACTCAAAGCACCGCTTTCAGTTTGCAGATATGATCCAGTACCCGGTAAAGACAATAGAATGTTATTAGCATCACTACGCTTACGACAAGCTACAGATTACCTAGCGTTATTCTCAGGGATGACTGATCATCTAGATAGAATATATCATTTTGTCCAGACTGGGGAAAATCCTGAAAGTATTAAGGAGGCCCTGGAACATCAGAAAGTTGACACTAAAGCATATATATTAAGTTTTTTCATAAATTGCTTAATAAGAGAACGAGACAGCCCTGAGACAGAACAGGATGAAATGGAAGCACTAAACAAGTGGGGTCAAAATATAGCAGAAGGAAAACATGATAAAGTGAATTGTATATCTAGTATGTACAAGAAAATAAGAAAAGCAGTAATAGAAATACACGAAAAAGAAAAAGAAAATGCCTCCGAGGAGGAGGAGGAAGCACCTGAAGAACCAGAAAAGACTACAGATACGATAGCGTACGTAGGTAAGGGAACTTACCTTAGGAAAGGCATTCGTCCAGAAAGCAAGAGAGTTTTTCTCTCTGGCATATCAAAACCGAATTCTCCTGAACACCAGTTCCAAGACACTGATAAAATGCTTCGAGAACGAATGGGGTACCATGTACTCAATTCTATGGATGAACAAGAACTAGCCCGGTCAGCAGTACTATGGGCTGACAACCCTAATATATATAATGATGACACAGTAGCGCAGACATTTCTGAACCTATCTCCAGACGAGCAGAAATTAGCAGGTACATATATGATTCAGCACCTCCTCAAGTTATACAGAAATCAACATTCTGATCCAGGTCCCTTACACGATACATTAGAAGCACTACTCATGGACAGATGGGGAGGCCTAAGTACCAAGTTAATACAAATAATTCTAGAACAACGGCACAGATATAACACTTTCTTAAGCTCACAATATGCTTCCGCCCCGCCCCCAGAAAGAAAAATGTATCATATGGAGCGTCTTGAAAGACAGAACCCTTTACGAGAAGTACATCCAGTTATGGGTACCGATAATACCTTGAAACGTGTGTATGTACGCACACCTCTGACCAAGTTAGAACTATTGGAAATGAAGAAACTAGTACCCTGTCACGACAAAGACCCTGCAGGTTTTCACAGAGAACTTAAAGACATGTTACTGATGGGAGATTACACATATGCAGATATCATGAAAATGTTAAAGGTATTGTTGCCCACAGGCATCTACGAGAAACTTAAGGAAAGAGAATGGGAGGTGGGAGACAAAAAGATTATATGGGCAGAAATAGAAGACGAGGAGAAACTTCGTACCCCAGGGCTAGGCCTTGGGGAGAAAGCTAAAGCATTACCAGGTTTGATAGTACAGGTTCTGCCAAGATTACTGACCACTAAAAAGGAAGACTGGGACGCGAACTCAGCCTGTAAACAGAAACACGATGAAGATACCAGTGACTTCTATTCAAGGTTCGAGAAATGTTTCATTATTAATAGTGGCCTAAAACCAGGTAGCGAGTCGTACCCACATCTTTTTGTATCAAAGTTAGTAGAGAATTCCCTGACATCAGTCAAGAACCGTGTATATAAAGTTGAAAGTACATGGCAAGCAAATACGCCATCCCAGATGTTACAGATGTTACAGTACCATCAGAACAGAATCAGAGAAGAACAGGATCATGAACAGAAACGTATGAAAGACACGAAAATGAAAATGTTATTGGCCCAGTCGGTTCCAGCCGACGGCCAGAGAAAGGGTACGACCCAGACAGGTAATGCAGCAGCTCCCGTTAAAGGGACATGCAACTATTGCAAGCAGCCAGGTCACTACGTACATGAATGTCCAGTCCTGAAACACAATATAGCAACAGGTAAAACTAAAGAAAGACCGCATCCGCCTAGACAAGACCAGGGTCAGCAACAGACTTCACAGAATTCACAACCTATGCATGCTTCATCACATACAGGACAGACCGCCGCGGTATCACAGTCGCAATCACAGCCACAGCCCATTGCCGCGACGCAGCAAGTTTCACGGCAGATGTGCCAGTATGCCCAATCTGATTATCCCGATTATCAGCGTTACACATGAAACAGCCTAGAGAGGGAGTTTGGCTTGCCTCTTATTGAGATTCCTGTAGATCAAGAGGGTCCTTATGTACACAGTCAAGTATTGGGAAAAGACAAAGTTCTTAATTGACACAGGGGCAAGCCGCACAACAATTAGTCATAATGAAGTCCCAGGGGCACCCCTCTCAGGCTCACAGAATGTTTCCCTTGGTTTTTCAGGACAGCCTATTGTAAATGAGGTATCAGAACCCGTCCCCCTGGCTGTGGGTCCATTATCACGTGTTACAGACTTGTTACTTACGAAATCATGTCCAGAAAACTTGTTAGGAATAAAGACATTGAAGGCTCTAGGAGCAGTGATATGTTGTTCTCCGGAAGGAGTTAGACTTTTCTTGCGTGACTTTAAGGGTCACTATGTATTACGAGAGTTTGATGTCAGATTGAAAAATGTACCAGAACACCTGTGGGCACAAGGCCCAACCGATGTAGGCTGCATGCACATTACACCATACCGTGTTACACTAAAGCCAGGTGTTGTTTTACCACGAATCAGACAATACAAGTTACCACCCGATGCTGTAGTGGCTTTACTGGAAATCATTGAAGAGCTCATTGCCCAAGGAGTGGTCGTAGAGACCGACTCCAATATCTGTAATTCCCCTATCATTCCGATTCTTAAACGTACTGACCCCAATGCACCGCCAGTATATCGGCTGGTGATTGATTTACGAGAACTAAATAAATGCATTGTACCACAGTACCCTGTGGTTCCCGACATCTCATCCCTACTGACTGCTATTGATTCTGAAGCAACGTTCTTTACTGTAATTGACCTCAAGAACGCCTTCTTCAGTGTGCCTATTGACCCAGAGAGCCAATACCTCTTCGGATTCAGTTTAAATGGACGAAGTTTCAAATTTTCACGCGCACCTCAAGGATTCACAGAAAGCCCCAGCATCTATAGTCAAGCACTGAAAAGACAACTTGATTGTATTCAAATGCCAGTTAACACCGCCTTACTGCAATACGTCGATGATCTGTTGATCACCGCACGAAGTGAACTCGAATGTGAACAAGCATCACTGACAGTTTTACATTTTCTGGCCGACAAGGGACACAAGGTGTCTCCTTCGAAGCTACAATTCTGTGTTCAGCAAGTTGTGTACTTGGGTCACTTGCTGTCCAAAGTGGGGAGACAGCTCACTCCTGACCGTATCCAGTTAATTGTAAATATGCCACAACCCCAGACACAAAAGGAAGTGCGGGCCTTTATAGGCCTCACCTCGTACTGCAGACAATGGATTCCTCAGTATGCATTTCTAGCTAAACCACTCATTCAGTTGACAACACAGGAGGCAGCGACTTCGACTGCCCTTCCTTGGACTCAGGAACATACACAAGCCTTTGAAGAATTAAAGAAAGCTTTATGCCAAGCACCAGTTTTAGCAACACCATGTTACAGCAAACCTTTTACACTTTTTGTTACAGAACGTGATGGTACAGCGTTGTCTGTCCTCACTCAAGACCAAGCAGGTTCACATAAGCCTTGCGCTTATTTTTCAAGTACATTGGATTCAGTAGCCCAGGCACTCCCTGCGTGCTTAAAGTCAGTAGCAGCAACAGCACTAGCAATCAGACAGAGCGACTCAATTGTTTTAGGACATCCATTAACAGTACAAGTTCCACATTCTGTAGAGGTTCTTTTAAACAGAACTCAGACTCAACACTTGACTATAGCACGACTGACAGGGTATGAATTGACGCTATTCCAGCCACACATAGAGATCAGACGCTGCAGCATTCTAAACCCTGCAACATTGTTACCTTCAATTATGACAGATCCAGCCCGCATGATTGTATAGAGATCATTAATGCAGTAACAAAGCCCCGACGAGACTTAACAGATGTTCCATTGACAAATCCGGACCTGACACTTTATGTGGATGGTTCATGTATGAGAACAAGTACAGGAGAATTAGTGGCCGCGTATGCAGTGACCACTGAAACTGAAGTAAAAGAAACATATCGTATTGACACACTGTCCGCTCAAGCAGCAGAGCTCATCGCTCTGACCCGAGCCTGTATACTAGCCAAGAACAGAAATGTTAACATATACACTGATTCCCGTTATGCGTTCGGAGTCGTACACGACTTCGGAATGTTATGGCAAGAACGAGGTTTCTTGACCTCTCATGGTGCCAAGATCCAACACGGTTCCCTCATTCAAGCACTGTTAGAAGCAATACATCTGCCTTCAGGCATATCCGTCATGAAGTGTAAAGCACATACTAAAGCTACGGATTCTGTTTCCCAGGGTAACGACCTGGCAGACCAGACAGCAAAACATACAGCGTTGACTCACACCCAGACAACTGACGTAACAAAGACAATAGTACCGACACATTGTATGACAGTTAGGGATCCCACACTAGATGTAATAGATATTCAGACACATGCTACTGCAGATGCAATAAAGAAATGGAATGAACTAGGAGGGATCCAGACAGATCAAGGTTGGATGACGAAGGGAAAATCTACATGGTTTCTCCCCGACTCTATGGTTCAAGTCATAATAAATACAGCACATAGTCCAGCACATCTAGGAGAGAAAGCGATGTTAGACAGTTTACAGAATCTCTGGTACAACAAACACTTACGAGCAGCAGCAAAACAGAAAGTGCGTACTTGCATGATCTGTTGTCAGTTCAATCCAGGTAAAAGCGTCCCTGTAGAGCAAGGTGGATTTCATCCTCCCGATCACCCTTTTGAAGTCCTCCAGATGGATTATATCCAGATGGACCGTTGTCGAGGATTCAAATATGTCCTCGTAATTGTTTGTGCACTTTCCCGTTGGACCGAAGCATATCCAGTCCCAGATTACACTGCTTCGACCACTGCCAGGCAGCTGGTTCGAGAATTCTTCCCACGATACGGCTTGCCTCGTGTCGTGTACTCAGATAACGGACAGCCATTCTCATCCGAACTCATGAAACAGGTTTCCCTGCTGCTAGGATATCAGTGGAGATTCCATTGTGTCCGACATCCCGAAGCCGCTGGCCTTGTAGAAAGGCATAACCAGACACTAAAAACCCGCCTTGCTAAAGTTTGTAAAGAGAAAGGGGTTGACTGGATAGTCGCCCTGCCAGTTGCATTGTTCTATATGAGAATGGTCGCCCATTCGAGAACAGGACTATCCCCGTATGAAGTGGTCTTTGGGAGACCACCGAATATGTGGGGGACGCCCATCCCTAAGAAAATTACAGATGTTGATTGTAATATGCTGACAGATTACCTTGCCTCCTTGATGTCTGCACTCCAATCATGTCGTTCACAGGTTGCCGCAGCCTTCCCTGACAACACTGATGTAAAGCCACATGATGTCCGTCCCGGTGACACAGTGCTAATTAGGAACTTCGACAGGAAAAGTCCGCTGGAGCCCCGCTGGAAAGAGCCGAAGACCGTCCTTCTTACAACGCGGACCGCTATCAAGGTGGAAGGCCGAAAGGGGTGGATCCATACGAGTCATATAAAAAAATGTAATGAACTGTTGCCAGAAACAGACTCGTCCACCCCCTCAAAGGACTGCCTCGATACTAAAGACTTTAAAGTTACCAAACAAGAGAAAACTCCCCAAGAGGAGTACCGAATGAAACTTCGATCTAGCAAGTCAGACAGTTTTAATTGTTTAAGTCCTCCCCTAAGTGAATCGGTTAAATAGTTTCTGACATGTATCCCCTAGATCGAGATAGAGAGAGAGAGAGACAACTCAAGAAACGTACATATTGTAAATCACTACGCAGTCACTGTATAGTGACGTTATTGATTATGTTTTTTCTAAGTCTTCTGATTATTGTTGCTAGTATATCGCTTCCCATATATTACCCTATTTTCAAGCGTGAACAATCTGCTTACAATGTCACTGCCGAACATTCTTTTAGTGAATTACCTCCCCACGAACTCTCTTACAGACTCGCGCTGTGCAACAACACATTCATTAGTATGTTACATCATTCCCATCAGACTAACAACGCTACAAACTGCTGGATATGTGGCCGACTCCCTCCCTATCAGAAATACAAGGGAGTTCTGCCTCTCTTTCCGTACCCCTTCACTCACAATGGCTCCTGTGGTGCATGGTTTAGAATAATTAATTCCTTAGATCCTGATGTCGCTGTTTTCAAAGGGAATTGGGTTTGGGGAAACTTGAACTTAGTTCTGCTTAATGCCTGTTACCCGGACAAGAAGGGACTTCCCACTAGAATAGGAACTGATCTAGAAAATGAAGTTTATGGATTAGGTAATTATACAATTAACCTTATGATTCTTACTGTCGAATCTGAAGCTGCACCAGTCCTCCCTGCTATGTCAGTATTACCAGTCACTGGTGATTTATGTGTCAGAAAGAAGGGTTCAGTACACTTAGGTCATAGCAAATGTACTACTGTGGTCGAATTCAGTGATCAAGGCAAATCTTCCTTTAGAGCTACTCGTCATTCCTACTTTGTTTGTGGTCATACCGCATACATACGCTTACCTCCAGATTGGAATGGTACCTGTTACATTGCATTCCTTCTGCCACCTGTTTTTCTAGCCCCTCCTGATTATCACAGAAATACAAACCTAGTAAAGAATAGACTCCGAAGAGATCTCCCGATTGTCGACTACACTGAAACGGCATGGGAGCAATACACAGATTTCAATAAAGGATTCTTTTTCTTCACAGGTCCCGTCCAAAACAGTAAACTAATACGCAGATTAACTAGAACACTCGAAGCAGTAGTGAATGAAACGGCCTCCGCCCTAGGTAACTTAACAGAGGAGCAGTCCGCTATGCGGGTTGTTGTTTTTCAAAATCGTCTTGTTATTGACGTCATCTCGGCAGATAGAGGCGGAGCTTGTAAGGTCATCGGGTCAAGTTGCTGTGTTTTCATTCCAGAAAACGCGCCAACGGTATACCAAGCTATTACACGTCTTCATAAAATTGCAAGTTTGATACATCAGAATCCAGGCACCTGGACTTGGTCCGGTTGGTTCTGGACAACGTTGACCGCTTGGGGATGGAAGATCCTATCCTTCCTAGGCATTGCCCTTGTCATAATATTCAGTTGCTGCCTGTGCCTACAGTGTGGGCCAGCGATTTGTGGACTGTGTGCCACATCGTGCATTGAACATTCCAGTTTTCTCTCAAAACGTGAAAGGAAGAAAGAAGAACAAATGATGTTACAAGAACAGACTGATCGATTCATGAGGATCGATATATCATGAAGGGTCCGTAGGGAACAAGGAGGGAGTGAGGAAATATAAATTTTATGGTCAAGTAATGTTCCCTAACGTGTACCCCACCGTCTCCATGTACCAGCTTAAAGTGCATGTAACTTCCCTCCTGTGCCAGCTATGAAGACGCAAATACATTTGCGTCCAACGTTAACATGTCCTCTTTCAGACCCACCCTGAATGGGTTGAATATTCCGTTCCTAAGTATGCTATGCCAACGTCTTTTTGTGGTGTACTTTACACGTTTTTCAGCTCTGGCGAAGTAGGCCCTGAATTCTGCCATCGAGCCTTTTCCTGCCTTCTGACTCTGAAAGCCTCAGCCCAGGCTGCCTCTGTACCCGTGACCTCTGCCTTACTCCCTGTGCGGCTCACGGCGCTTAGCCCAGCTTGCTGCCTGCCAAGACTGTATTCAACCTTCGAATTATCTGTTCTGCTCCTCGAAAATGCATTCTTGCCTACTAGTATAAGTAAACATCCCCCCAGCTGCAGAGCAAAGGGCCCGGCCTCACTGTCTCCGTGCAAGTAATTCATAGTCTCTGTTACCATGGTAGGCCCATGCCCCCTCTCATCTCATGCAGACACTTAGACGCTTATACACGCACTCACAGTCAGTATAGAATAGCTTCTGCCCCAGAGACCTTTCCCTTTTAGATAATATGGTTCCTAAACATCAGATACCAGATATGATAGAGTACGAGTTGATCTGACATGCCAGACTTCTGTCTCTTTCCGCCAGTGTAAATGTCAAGTCCCCTGCACCCTCCGGTTTCACGTCAATCACACGTCATGCAGCTGCGCGCGCATCCAGGCCTCAGATTTCTGCTGACATTACAAGATTCTGCTTTGTTGCCACCCCTTGTGACACCTACCTGTGACGTTTCTAGCACACACCTCTATGTTCACGCCTAGTTCACGCCTTCTAATTACGTATCACTACCACATGTGTGTTTTATCTTGTTTCTCTCAGCTGTTACGCCTACTGTATTGGTTTCTATAATGTGACTTAAGTATATAAGCTATGTATTGTAAATAAAATATTGCTCTATCCCTTCCTGCACCCCAGTGGTGGCAGGAACAAGATATCCGGTCTGGTACCATTCCTTTTTAAGGAATAAACCCCTAAGAACTCTAACACCACGGACTCTGCCTCTTTCTTTCCGATTGAGTTATTATTGATTAAGTACTTACCTGCATAGAAATTAGGACGGTAAATCAAATATTTACCACAAAAGACTCAAGACCAGAACATTCAACTGATCAACAGAACGCTGTCTCTTCAACGGATCCTTTGTTTGACGAACAGACACGTCCTGGGAAAACACGATACTTTTTGCGATCCAGCACTAAAGACTAATAAAAGATCCTGTTCTGTCCCTTGACAGTTGCATTATCCCGTTTTCCACGATCAGTTTGAACACTCGTATCACTGTAATTATTTTTGTATATGTACATTGAGTTTCGTTCCTCATATTTTTGCTTCCACAGCTGAGAGACACTTTTGCATACACATAATTGTGAATAAAGGCCGTAGGGCCGCGCGTGTACTTCCTTCTGGTTAGTAGGTCTTGACACTAGGTTAAAGACCGTCGGTTCCTGGGAACTCCTAGGGATTGACTACTGCTACACAGAACGAAGTGCGTCAAGAAACGTTGCGGACGGTCGTAGGGGATGGCATTTTCAGAGCTGATGGACTTGGAAGGAGCTCAGGCGCAAAGGTTCAAGCTGCAACAACTTAGTCGTACCAAATGTTTTATGTTCCAAATATTCATATTGCTTTTCACTGTTTCTGCATTATTGGCGGGTGGGGTGTATTACATGATGTCTTGTTTCTTATCTCCTGCCATACCTACTCCTACCTCTAACCCTCAATCTACCACTGTTGCATCTCCCCATTCTTTTCACTTCTTACCCGAACACGAACAGGCTAGACGTGCAGAATTCCGCAACAATTCCTTTATTCAGCTCCTTCACCAGCATCAGTTAGTGGTTAACACTACTAATTGTTGGGTGTGTGGGTTGATGCCACACACTACGGATAAGGGAATTCCATATTTGGTGTTACCGTATAGTTCCCAAGGGTCTGCTCGAGCATTTCAAACAATGTTTCGAAGCGAACTAGATTCTCAACCCAATCGAGAGCCACGTTCTCCCTACCTTGGCCCTGGCTCGTGCTATAAGCCTTTGTCTGTAGCGATAGAAGACTTGGATAGAGATGTCTATGAGCCATCGCTCATTCCAGTGGAAGAGGTACAAGCCTATAGGGTCCTGAGTAAGGTCGAGTACAGTGCGCTCACGAGTGATAAACAGCTTAAAAGCTCGCCTCCGATATGGGTCGTACCCCACATTGGTAATTTTTGTCTCATGGGTCGTGGCCGAAGATCGAAAGCCCGACTTGGAGAGAGCGCTTGCGCTGAAAATTACATGCTGCCGATGACCTCGTCCCCTGTGTTTCTGGCTGCCAAGGGTACGTACTTTGTCTGCCATGATCGTGCGTATGCATGGTTGCCCTCCGACTTTGCGGGCGCATGTTTTATTGCAAACTTGTTGCCTCCGATGTTTACTGTAGATGCAGATTATCACAAGACTAGAGTTGTGAGAGGCGTAATTAGCGAAGAGGATACTGCCGGTCAAGAGGCAGGAGACTTTTTCAAGGGTTTCCTCCCGTTTTGGGGACCTATGGTCAATAGTAGGAACCTGAGACAGTTGACTCGAGTGGTAGAATCGACAGCTAATATTACTGCCAGTGCCCTTGGTAATATCACCACGGAACTTCAGGCGGATAGACTTATGACGTTACAAAACCGTATGGTTTTAGACGTGATCTTAGCAGATCGAGGTGGGGTATGTAAGGTGATCCATTCGAGCTGCTGTATTTTCATTCCTGATAACGCTCCGACTGTCTATCAAGCCATCTCGAAGTTGCATAAGATCTCCGAATCCATACACGTGAATGTAGGGGATTGGACGCTACTTGGGTGGTTTTGGGGCCTGATGTCGACTTGGGGTTGGAAGATTCTGATGATCATCGGAGTTGTTGTAGCGTTCCTGTTCACGTGTTGCCTTTGTGTGCAGTGCGGTCCTGCCTTATGTGGCCTCTGCGCTACAACGTGTATGAGACAGCCGCCTGTTACCAATGGAACTCGGTTGGACAGAGCTATGCTACAGCAACATCTAGATGGTCTGATGAATATTGAGTATGATTCCGACTAGTGCTTGCCTACATGAGGGCAAAAGGAGCGTCTGAGGTTCCGTGACAATTGTAAGTGGTGTTTTCGACCCGCACGAATATGGTCGAGTCTGGTATCTACGAACCGCAAATGACGAGTTTAGTAAGTGTGCACAGTTTCGCTGTGCTAACTTAAACCGTTCGTTTGCTACGTGGGTTTTTTTTATCTGTACCCACGGGTTCCATCTTAGATACGGCATCCATTTTGTCTCTTGCCCTCAAGTAGCCAGCGAACGGACGCTGTCCGCTTCGCGACCCTGGGACTCCCAAGATATTTGCGGAAGACACATGTTCTTTGTAAGTGTCTTTATGATGAGGGGGATGATACTGTAAGGCAGATGGCCCCGCTCGAGGCTCATCTCGCCGTGCCGGTTTATTGTCTCAGCCGTGCATCTCATTAGGCACGTCCCTTTGATGCCTGTAGCTCGTGTTTCCCGATACCTCCCCTTTTACACCCTTTCCAATCTCCCCACTGTTTCCATCTTCCTCTGCACCTGTCTTTGTTCCTTTTTCGATCTGTTTTACTGCTGATTGGAATGTACTAATGGTGGGAAGATGGGTTTTTACAGTTGGGAACCGCCAAATGTTTCCGCACTTATGTTCCGGACCTTATGAGTATCAAAGTGACCAAAGCGACCCCTTTCGGGGATAATTGTGGGAACCGGGTTGTAAACCTTTGTCTGCTATGCAAACCTATGGGAAAATCGTGTATAAAAGGAGCGATCCACAGAACCAATTTGAAGCAGTCTCCCCGAACTACACTCGTTGTACTTCCGTGATCTCTGTGTTTCCCTGCAGCAAATAAACCTTGAATCTTTGACGCCGAAGGAAGTGTCCCGTGTCTCTGTCATTCGTACGCCGGAGCAGGTTACCCACGAAGGTTTCAGGTGTTGTCCCCTGGCACCGCTGGGTCTTAAAGAACCCAGTCCTTCAAAAGGTTTGTAGTGTATTCTGTTTTTAATACCAATTGACTACAAGAGACATAGATAAATCATTATATAACAGAGTCACACATCCCTGTGGTAAATTTTCATTTGTTTTGCTTTATAGTCTTAAACAGTCAGACTAGCCAACACGTTTCGTCTGTGGGGACTTCATCAGGATTCTTGTAATACTGTCCTGAAAATTCAGTCTGCATGTTCTCCCAGTTCAAAATGTAGAATTTTTTTAGTTATGTATGTTGGGCATCACCATATGAAAGAGAGTGTCATTCCAATCCGTAAAGTCAAATGTGAACATCCTCACAGTAGGATTTCCTTTGCGTGTTGGGTTGGAGAACATTCTCTGTTCTGTCAAATAAATCCTACTGTGAGGATGTTGCAAGTTGACTTTATTGATTGAAATGACAAAGCCATTCTATGTACATTCTAAAGAATGTGTTAAAGTTGGCCTATCAGACAGCTGCACTGTCAAGCTAGATCTAAAAAAAAGCAACGTGAATTGTTTAATTTGAAAAGGTCCCTGTCCTGTAGATGGGCACTGGGCAGCTCACAACTGCAAACTTGCATTTAGTTAGCAACGTGGAAGAGAAGGGTTTGCGTGGCAAGCAGTGTGGGGTAAACAAGATGAATCACAATATAGATGCCCTGAAAAGTTTAGGTCGAAGAGGAAAACAGGGTAAGCCGATTTGCTTGGGCTGGCAATATGTTCAGGGCAATAGTGGATGAACAGTGCATTTAAATGTCGCGATACAAGGTGCAAAGCAGAATGACACCTTTTTACCTGAAAAAGCAAGAACAGAAACAAAGAAGGAAAAGAGGGCCCGGGTCTGAGTGGTGCCGTTGGAGGGCGAAGGGGTATTTTCTAAAAAAAATAACCAGAGACAATTCTTGATGGTTTAGAAAGTTGAAATAACATTAGGATCCACATATTGGTGCATACCTTACTGTAGGTGTGTCCAGCGGCCGTCCAAAATGCCAGAATCATTCTTATTTTCAGGATGAGTGCTGACAGTGTGTAAATGCCAATTTTTACTGACTGTGTATACCTTTATTCCATGCAGCTATTCCAAAAATGTGGTATGGATCCAGATCTTTTGGACTAACTCTGGGCACCACCAGCTTACTAAATCATGCTTTCCAGGTAGAGCCTCACCCTCATCTGTAGATAGCCTTCAAGATAACACCTTGGTGACCAACCATAGCTCAATGTCATAGCTGAAATGACCTCGTGGGGGCCATACTCTGATGGAGAGATCTTTCCTGGAGGGCTCTGCATTCCAGTTGGAAGTTCCTAGTCCTGCCTCCTAGCTTGACCTGCATTCTGTTGTATACGCCTTTACGACTCCTGTCATATTGAC
The DNA here is from genome assembly GCF_964263255.1 of Lissotriton vulgaris. NCBI lineage: Eukaryota > Metazoa > Chordata > Amphibia > Caudata > Salamandridae > Lissotriton > Lissotriton vulgaris. The sequence continues at coordinate 1,336,359,049 of NC_141685.1, forward strand.
CTTTCACTGTATTTTTGTGAGTATTTGAAGAAAGATACCCAATCTTTGCCTACAAATCTTCTTAATCTAATGCCATTTCTAATGACAGTTCTTCAACATTGAAAGACAGGACTTCAGATGCGTAAGGGCTGCTAACCGCGGGAGAAGCCAAAGGAAAGACCTATGCAGCACTTATTTAGCAATTGCTAGTGGGCACCATAGATTTGAGCCTTACTTAAAGAAAGGCCACCTGTCTGCCACAGCAGTGGATGGCTGCACTCTGATGGCCTAGCAGAGGACCAAACGCCCTACTTACAAATCTCCGTGTGACAGGTAGAGATCTCTGTGCCTCGAACGGAGGCTCCATCGCAGCGGCTCCACTGAAGGTCCTGACACTAAACATCTGGCGCTATGTTCAACGAAGTTTTGGGGTTCTCACTGAAGGGCATTGAACCTTGCATAGGTGCCATTTTCAGGAAGGTTTTATGGTTCTCAAAAATACACTCAGAAAGCTGAATTTTGTTATTGGAAAATATAAAACTGAATTCCCCTGACATGCTTTGAATTTTCTCCATGTGACTGACGGTCATTATTTTGGTTTTCTGTCTGCGATCACCAAGCTTTCCCTGGAGGGCCCGAAAAGTACATCAGAACATCTTCCCTGAGTGTGGGGGATGGTATTGAGGTAATTTAACCAATCACCCATTGATCAACAGGTAATCGGTCAAACATATCCACCGGCAGAGCCAGCATAGGCTCAGCTAGTAGAACCATGGCATATCCTCCGAATCTAAATATAGCAGGTGACCCTCGAGTTTGGTGGATTGAACATCCACCATGTTTATCACTGAGATTACCATCTGTCAAACTGTAAATAGGGTCCTTAGAGTTGTTGGATAAACAAATATTGGAAATTCCATCAACCACAATAGACTACTACCAAGATCTGTGAGGAATTGATACACAAACTCTGGTTTTCAGCCTCATGAACTGAAGGGAGAAGTCATTTGAAATGTCAGTGGAGGGAACAGTTCAATAAAATAGCCTTCCATTGACTCAAGACCTCATACCCGTCACCCCTTCCTCAGCCATTGCTCCATGCCCTCCAGGACTATTAGACCTGTATAATGGGAAATGCAGAACTACAAGCTCCAGAATTCAGTGTGCTGCTGGCCAAAGACTCCACACAGGACATAAATCCATGTGACTTTCAAAGGAGCACATTATCATGGGTGACACAGAGGACAAAATAACTCTCGTTAAGGAGAATTCTGGGGATTGTTGGCAGAAATTCACATTTCAGTGGTTGTTGGGACACGTGGCCATTTCATTTGACAGTGTGGACCAGAATGCACCCTACTGACCTGATAACCACTATTGCATGACTTTAGATTTGGCTGTGGCATGTTGGAGTTTTAAACCAGTTTTTATTGTATTTAGATAAACCGTATGGCAACTTGGAGTTTTTTTATGTAACAAAAATAATTTGAAGATGCCTGCCAGTGATTTCACTGCGTGCTGACACTTAACAGTCATCTTAAAATGAGTTCTTTTTAGTCTTTGAAGAAACATATTCCTCAGTATCCACCCATATGTCTGCTTGTATGGACACTCAATGCCTTCCATCTTGGAATGGTTTTGACCATAAATTATGGCGAAATCTACAAGCATTAGGAAAGGCAATAGCTTTGCACCTGCATTACAAGACGAGACAAGTTGGCTTTGCCAGGGCTTGTTTATATTTTGTTAGTTCTGCTAGGAATCACCCCGTACAGTGGTATTACATTTATACGCGATAGTTAATTTAAATATACATATATATATGTGTGTGTGTGTGTGTGTCAGTGTATATATATATATATATATATATATATCTATATGTATGTGTATAATGTGTATATATGTGTATATTTATGTGTGTGTGTATATATATATGTATATGTGTATATATGTGTATGTGCATATATATATATATATGTGTATATATATATATGTGTGTGTGTGTATATATGTGTATATATGTATGTACAACCAAAATTATCCGGTTGCCAGGCATTTTGAAGCTAAACATCTTGGCATTCCTGATCAGCTCCAGTATTTTATCATAGATGCAGTGAAGGTATCAAGGAGGGGAGGTGACCGTGAGGCCAAACTCCGTCTCCTTGAGACCAGTACATACTGGAGCTTAATACAAAGAATCCAAATGGATTAAATGACAGGGAAGATCTATACACCTGCATTTAGGATTCTCAGGATTGCTTGGTTGACCTGTCCGGATAATGTAAATAATGAACTGGTTTTAGCTAATTTTTAAAGATATGTGGTGGCTCTTTTGGATAAATTCTTTGCAACTTTTAGACATTCTTGTAAATATCAGGAATTTGTACTGTTTTATATATTTTTGCACTTTATAGTCTTTTTGCACATCACTTATTATGCACTTTATAACAGACTGCTTTTACTTTACTCCTGAGGCTTGAGCCGGGAGGATCTTTTTAAAACTACAGCACCTTTGGATTTTAGCATTTCCCCGTGTGTCCGTTCCCTTCCCCCAGCATTGAGTAAAAAGTGCATGGACTGTCATCCCAGCATTGAGCTAAAAGCGCATTGATTGCCACCTTAGCGCCTAACTAGGCAAAGGCGATTGTTTAATTAAAATATCCGAATCTTTAGTTGAGAGACATTGAACTCGCCTGCCCTAGGGGTGTGGTCGATCCTATGACCGTCATCTGTCGGGACTAAGCAGGTATTTGAGTCAGGCAGCGGCCATCTTAGTGAGGGCTCGCGCTGCACGCCACGCTACCGAGTGCATAAAATTAGGGAAGGCTTGTATGTACACCAGACTGCTTTTACTTTACTCCTGAGGCTTTAGCTGGGAGGATCTTTTTAAAACTACAGCACCTTTGGATTTTAGCATTTCCCCATGTGTCCGCTCCCTTCCCCCAGCATTGAGTAAAAAGTGCATGGACTGTCATCCCAGCATTGAGCTAAAAGCGCATTGATTGCCACCTTAGCGCCTAACTAGAAAAAAGGCGATTGTTTAATTAAAATTTCCGAATCTTTAGTTGGGAGACATTGAACTCGCCTGCCCTGGGGGTGTGGTCGATCCTATGACCGTCATCTGTCGGGACTAAGCAGGTATTTGAGTCAGGCAGCGGCCATCTTAGTGAGGGCTCGCGCTGCACGTCACGCTACCGAGTGCATAAAATTAGGGAAGGCTTGTATGTACACCAGACTGCTTTTACTTTACTCCTGAGGCTTGAGCCGGGAGGATCTTTTTAAAACTACAGCACCTTTGGATTTTAGCATTTCCCTGTGTGTCCGTTCCCTTCCCCCAGCATTGAGTAAAAAGTGCATGGACTGTCATCCCAGCATTGAGCTAAAAGCGCATTGATTGCCACCTTAGCGCCTAACTAGGCAAAGGCGATTGTTTAATTAAAATATCCGAATCTTTAGTTGGGAGACATTGAACTCGCCTGCCCTGGGGTGTGGTCGATCCTATGACCGTCATCTGTCGGGACTAAGCAGGTTTTTGAGTCAGGCAGCGGCCATCTTAGTGAGGGCTCGCGCTGCACGTCACGCTACCGAGTGCATAAAATCATACGGTCATGGCTCCGCGCAGCGGACGCGCATTGCGAGTGCGCCAATCGCGCGCTGGAGTCAAGCCAGAGTCCTGCCCGTCTGCGCCCGTCCGCGATCGGCCGGGGCGCGGGGCAGGACATCATGGCCCTACTGCCACATATCCGGTGACTGATAAGATGGTTGATCAGTCGAGAATCCATTATTCAAGCACAACCCTACTAGAACTAGGTAAGATCTCTAATAAACCTTGTCGGCATACCATTGACCCTAATACGACACTGTCACATTGTAATATATGTAACTATTCATTCCCCACTTTTCCGATATATGATGCCCCCGCGCCCAAATTAAAAATGATGTTGCTTAACTGCAGATCCATGATAAAACACAAAAAGGAAATTCGAGATCTACTGCAGAAACGAGATTTCGATGTATTGTTTCTTACTGAAACATGGTTAGAGGAATCATCATCCCCCGATATCCTAGAGACAGTACCTCTGAACTACAGTCTACTAAGAATCGATAGGCCTAAACAACGCGGTGGAGGACTTGCACTGATTTGAAAAAAGGAATTGGAATGTACTCTCTCCAATAAAGCCATCATTAACAGTGAATGCGGGACATTCACTATAAAACTGACATCGCTGATGACCGTTACCGGTCTCCTTATATATCGCCCTCCTGGCAATGCAACCCCTTTTTGCAACCAACTTATAGAAATAGCCACTCAGCTAGCTATAAAACATAACAACTTTATGATTTTAGGTGACCTGAATCTTCATTTCGAAGATAATAATGCTAAAGAGGCTCAAACACTCAAGACAGCACTACATGCGTTGGGAATAACATTGTTATCGACCAACCCCACGCATCAACATGGTCACCTTCTCGACCCTGTCTTTGCCACCTGGGAAGGAATCGAAATATCCCCCCGGTCCCTATAATCTGGTCCGACCACTATATAATTACTTTCAACATCCCCATTAACAGTACTAAGAATGTTCCCAACAAACCACTGTTTACAAAGCGCCGTAACTGGAAAAACTATACCCCTGAACGCTTAATCAGCGAATTAAAGAAACATCCCCCGCCCACAGGACACTCCTTACGAGACACATGGAATAATTATGAATTATGGCTGAGCAAGGCATTAGATGAAATTGCCCCGTGGACTTCGAAGCCCCCAGTCAGGAGAACTAAGTCAGAACCTTGGTATTCCGAAAAACTAAAAATCGCTAAGACCCACTGCAAAGCGACAGAACGCAAGTGGAGAAAAAACTACTCTCCTGAACTTAAGGAAATTTATAAACTGGAATTAAAATCATACCAGAAAATGATAAGAGAGGAAAAAAGTGCCTTTTTTCAAATTAGAATTGAAGAGGCCACCAACCCTACAAAAGAACTATTCCGCATCTATAAGGAACTCACAGATACAACATGTTTAGATACGCAGGATACATACTCCAATGACATTTGCGAACAAATAGCTGACTTCTTTGTCGAAAAGGTTGAGAAAATTCACGCCACTTTTCCTAAACCCTCTATATCAGAAAAGGAGATAAGGACCAAAACCTTCCCCACTCAAAAGCCCACCCTCACCCAATTTACCATACCTGATAAAAAAGACCTGGCCATTATTATTAATAGTATTCAATCAGGTTCCCCTAATGATGTGTGCCCTCTGGCAAAAAGCAAAGACATCATGGAAAATTTTCTTATTGATCAAATAAGAAACATGATAATCCTCTCCTTTCAAGAATGCTATGTACCAGAGGCTTGGAAAACAGCACAAGTTATTCCTCTAAAAAAAAAACCAATATCCCGGTCACCCAATTTCAAAACCTCAGGCCCATCTCCCTCTTGCCACAATGTGCCAAGATAATAGAAAAAATAGTCAATAAACAACTTATGGCTTTTCTAGAAACGGAAAATGTTCTCCACCCCACACAATCAGGATTTAGACCTGGCTATTCCACGGAATCAGCAGTTCTATATTCCACAGAATGCATCCGCAAGATGGTGGACGAGGGAGAGACAGCAGCGTTGGTCATGTTAGACTTAAGCGCAGCTTTTGATACTGTGCTACATGCCACGCTGCTGTCCCGACTTTCGGATATAGGAGTGAAGGACAATGCATTGGCTTGGTTCAAGTCATTCCTCACCAAAAGATCGTTCCAGCTACACTGCCCACCCTTTAAATCATCTTCTCGTGACGTGAGCTACGGGGTTCCACAGGGCTCTAGTTTGAGCCCTACCTTATTCAACATCTATATGGAGCCCCTGGCGCGCGTCGTAGAGAACTTTGGGGTGGGCATTGTTAGCTACGCTGACAACACCCAGCTTATGTTCAAGCTCACCCCAGATAGTGAGAAATCTGCCATCAATTTCTCTGGCTGCATGGCTGCTGTCGCCACATGGATGGACTACAATTGCCTCCGTTTAAATGGAGACAAAACGGAGGTGCTGGTGGTGTCTATATGGTCCCAGGCATGGTGGCCTGCAGCTTTGGGCGACTTTCCCCGCCCTGTAGAGAAGGTCAAAAATCTAGGGATTATGATTGACTCGGATTTTTCGGGAAAATCCCAAGTTAGTAAAATAATAGGTAAGTGCATTGGCACGCTAAAAATCCAGAGAAAAATCATTGATCTCATCCCTACTGAAGCCAGAAAAACGATTGTACACGCGCTCATAACACCCCATTTGGACTACGGAAACGTTCTCCTATTAGGTCTGAACCAAAAGCAACTACACCAGCTTCAATGCATTCAAAATGCAGCCGCCCGCATGGTACTGGGTCTTCCCAGAAGAACATCTTCCAAAGCGGCTTTGTCCAAACTTCACTGGCTCCCTGTTAGGGAAAGAATTAGATTTAAAAGCCTCTGTTATGCCCACAAGATCGCCCACAACAAAGGACCGATCTATCTAAGAAACCTCCTTACCATCCACCGTCCGATCAGAGATCTTAGATCTTCGGGAATGACACAATTCAAACTTCCCCGTATTCACAGAGCTAAAATGGGGGGTCGTTCCTTTCGCTATCTTGGAGTAAAACACTGGAATGCCTCCCTGTTCAATTGCGAATGGAACCCTCAGAAACTCTTTTCAGAGCTAGATTAAAAACTCACCTCTTCCCCCAATAATACACTTCTGCCACTCTTCCTTCCCTCTCCCTCTGTTAGTTTAGTTAGCAGTCAGCGCGGGGATACACAGTTTGTGCAGCCATGCGCTTTATAAATGTTTTTATTATTATTATTATTATTACTTTAGATGATTCAGCAGACTGCTTTTTGTGACAGGCCCACTTGGGCTCAATGTGTTTAGTAACTAAGCATATTGAAAAAAAGATTTATCATTACTAATGTGCAGAATTACGCTCTTTTTCATTGCAAATGATGGTTATAACTGGCTTGCTAAAGGATTGGGGGTAATATGAATTATCTATCTGGATATGTAAAGCATATCGTTATAAAATGAATTCTATGAATTTCCTTTCATAGGTGAATTTTCCGCCATGAGTACATAGGAAATTTTAGCAGTATGCTGCCATCTAGGATTACCGATGTACTATAAATTTTAAACTTTTTTACTTAAGTTTATTATTGTACAGGCGGTTTTAACAAACAATAGCATATTTAAGTAATGTTTTATGCATTGTTCCGACCATCGCGATTCTTGCACAGTATTTTAATTATGTTCATTGTTAATTATTCTGCACTGTCACTGTCGCTTGCAGGCTAGCAGTTTGTCATGTGATCAAGCCTCCTTGGAGGCGAAACGCGTCATGGCGTCAGCACTGGCAATCATGAAATAAATTCACTTGTTTGCACCAGCAACTATTGGGTTCACTCCTCGTCATTTTGGATTTATGCAGTGGCAGTCTGCAGCGTGGCGATTTTCCAAAATATGTATGTATATATAAATGTGTGTGTATTATATATGTGTATGTGTATATATATGTGTTTATATATATATGTGTGTGTGCATATACATATGTTGTGCGTCTATATATATATATATTACCTACTGGCGGTCGCCAGTAGGTAGTTATAGTTAGGATTTTTTTCAATGCAAAATCTCAAAATTCTATTGTGAATAACTTTGGCGCCGGTTGACGAATCTGCCTGAACATTTCCTCAAATTTGCCTCGCGGAGCTCCGGTCCTTCCCTTAAAGTTTCAGGGGGATTCGTCAAGCGGGGGCCGAGATAAAAGGGGGGTCCCAAAACGTGTTTTCCCCATGTTAATTTCCATAGGGCGGTCGACCTCACTTTTAGCCCGAACGGCTGAATGGATTTCCACCAAACTTGGCAAAATTGTAGGGACTGGTACCCCGATGTGCCTTTGCTATGTCTCAAGAAATGTGCTCCAGTGGTTTTTATGAAAATTAACTTTGAAAAAATATATATTGGGCTACATTGGGCTATATATATGTTAGAGCCCAAATGTAGCCCAATGTAGCCCAATGTAGCCCAATGTAGCCCAAAGATGGCCACCAGAGACAAAAAAAAACAAATGTAGGCCAAATATCAGCCAGATGTAGCCCAACTATAGCCCAATGACAGAATGTCCCAGAGTGTTCTAAAGAACAACTAGAGCGCTAACAGTCTTACTTATGACAAAAGTATGGCACACCTGAAGTCATCTTGATTGGAATAAAGTGTTAACACTTAAAACATTTAATTTGCAAAGGAACAAAATGAAGGGGTTCATTTTGCCATAGAAATTATGATTAGTGCTGAAGAAAGAAAAATTAGGGCACATTTTGAGTGACGTCTCAAATCCTCTTATATTTCATTAAAAAAATTCTGATATGCAGTCTCCCAAGATGGCCACCAGAGACAAAAGAGCCCAAATGTAGCCCAAATATCAGCCAGATGTACCCCAACTATAGCCCAATGACAGAATGTCCCAGAGTGTTCTAAAGAACAACTAGAATGCTAACAGTCTTACTTATGACAAAAGTATGGCACACCTGAAGTCATCTTGTTTGGAATAAAGTGTAACACTTCATACATTTAATTTGCCATAGAAATTTTATATATATATATATATATATATATATATATATATATATATATATATATATATATATATATATATATATATATATATATATATATATATACATATATATATATATATATATACTGAAAAAACCATAGGTTTCACACCAGTTATAGTTAGGTATTAGCATTTAAAAAACCTATTAAATTCACTGAAAAAAACATAGGTTTCACACCAGTTATAGTTAGGTGGAAATTTTACTTGCATAAAACCATTGAAATTCTCACGTTATAGTTAGTTGGACTCACTATAACTTGCGCGTGCAATGCACTGCTGATGACGTCACATATTACATCACTCATGACATGGTCAGTGACATCATTCATGACATCACTGATGACATCTCAAATGGCATCACTGATGACATCATCCAGTGAATGTGTATCTTTCTGAAAAATAAATATTTTTTATATATGTATATCTAAAGGTTGATGGAAGAATAAATGGGTAAATAAATGTCTAAATGGATGTTGTTTGTGTAAAATTGATTGGTTAACTGACGTATTAAATGTATCTTAGTGAATACATATGTTAGCGAGTAATGTTTAAATATTTAAATATCTGTATCTGTGTCTCACTTTGTGTATAAGTGGCTGCATGGGTTGGTGAGTAGCTACATGAGTGTGTATATGGGTTATTAGTTGTTTTTTTGAGTATCTGTATCAGTGTCTGTATGGTTCGGTGGGGGATATTACTTAGAGCACAGATGCATGAATGAGTGACTCACTATTTGTATGTATTTTGAAGACAGCATGTGTGCAAGACTGTATGGGTGGATGATTGTGTGTATGGGTGGGTTAGTGAGTATGTGTTTTTATAATTGATTGTTTAAGAGAGTAAATATGTTTCCGTTTCTGTAGAAGTATGTGTAGTGGTGTGTATATAGCAGTATAATCAAGTAAATGGTTTTTTGATTGTTTATTTGCATGTGTGAATTTGTGTTTGAGTAACTATATGGATGAGTATTAGTGTGTAACAGGATGTATAGGTGTATGAGTACATATGATGAGTAAGTACATGCATGAGTGACTATATAGAACTGTTGGTGAATGAGTGGATGTGTATGTAGATGTTGGAATTACCTAATAAGTTGTTGTAATTGGTATTGGTTTCTCCTTTTTTAAGAAAATGTTAGTTTCTATTTTTGAATGTGTGTGTCAAGGGTTATTTTATGCTGAAGAAGGGTTGGAGCAAGATGCCTGCACCTGTCGTAGTCAGTGACTTTTAAGTAGTGTGATGGTGCTTGGGAAACCTAGGAACACAACCCTATAAGTTCCTTTCAAGGCCAGAGTCCTAAACAAACAACATAAACTGTGGAATCAGCACCCATCAACAAAGTACTTCTTTATGGTTACAAATGATATCCTTTACAACAACGGTACACATCCGTATCAAATGAACAGGTCCGAGCTTGGCAATCGTATATTTTCAATCCTTTATTTTGTTTTCACAGTAGAAAAATGATCCAATTCACAATGGATTTTCTTTTTTTTCTAGCCAACGCGTTTCGTCTCAACAACTGAGACTTCTTCAGGGCTAAAAAACATATAAAAATACTTTGTAAAAAACACTCATATAAACAATTACATATTATTTACAATGAAGATTGACAAACATCTATATACAAAATGATTTTCATCGAGACAAGGAGAAACTGTCCAAGTTATTTACATAAATGAGGTGGGCTATGTTACTCGTTTTTTGTGAGAAAAGGGAAAGCTTCACATATATCTCTCTGACTGATATGTTAGACCTTTTTAGACATGGGAAATTTTCTGCACAAAATTACCATGACATTTCGAATATTCACCAAGAATTATTGGTTCATCTTTAAGCAAACTTTATGTTGGTGCTAATCATTTGATCTAGTATATTCAGCACATCAGAGTTTTTCTGCACACAGCTTATCCTTTAGATTTTAAAAAAATGAGCATCAGAAAAGATATTGCATTTAGTTGGAAACAAAGCACCATATCAAATTTTGAATAAACCGCTTATTAAAACCATACCTCAAACACCTGTCTTTATGGTATGCAGTATGAGCTGGCGATTTCTTAATATGCACGAAAACTTGTGATCTAGAATGTACATATAGGTTATATTAAAACAATACGCTCATGAGATGTTTTAAAGTTACAAAGATCAACAATCACAGTCCATCAACTGGCCATAGCATAAAAAACAGTATTTTATCAAGCTGCATGGCTATACCAACAATTCTGTGATTGCCAAATAGTCTATGGTTATCAAGAACTGCAAGTTACTTCCATCAAAATAGATCATACCGAATATTATGGGAACACATTTGGAATATTGCTAGAGAAAACTAAACATGAAGTAAATCATACTTCTGTTATTGCAAATGAAAACAAAACATGGATTCCGCCAAATAGAAATGTTGGTGAGATGTTTTTTAGAATTACTAACACAATCATTCATAGATATATATTGCAATAAAATGAGTACCTGTCATGTCCTATGAATATTCAGGAATGACTGTTTAAAAGAGAGAAATAAAAAAGAACTATCAGAAAGCAGTATATTAAGGAACTATAGAGACTGATATCTTGCAAGCTTATGGTATGAAATGATTTGGCTCAAAAAACGTATTTGCTGAAGCTAATAGAAATAAGGCATTTAAACAAGAGGAATATATTGTTTAAAGTGTTCGTTTTTCAGCATTTTAGTAAGCTTGTATATTCGGTCCGATATAATCTTAAACATTAAATATATGAATATCAAGTAATATATATGGAAGGAAACCGTAAATGAATAAGACTCAATAAATTGCAGGATGTGTAATTTCAGAACAGTACTCGATGAAGTCTTGGTTAAATGGGCCAAAAGAACGCCAATCGGAAAAAGCCGATCCCAAACATTCATAAGTTGTCAGACATCTTGAAATGTCTTTTTACTCAACATCACGTACCATAGGAGTAAAAGGAAGATAAGGGAAACGTATCAAAAAGTGCCATTCCAGTAGAGAATAGCTAGCGCAAGCGAGTGATAGAGAAGTAAAACCACTTTCGACTGCATAACGCAGCGCATTTAGTAACGAAACTTACCTTGGAAACGGCATGGTGACCTGCTGAAGCGAACGACGTGGATTCAAAGGTAGCGAATAATGGATTTGAAGGACAGCCAGTTTATATAGGGGAATAATTGTATAATTAATAACACGTGTGAAATAAGGATTCAAAAAAACTTGAAAAAGCGGAAGTAAATAATGAAGTGAATAAGAAGGCAAAAATGGCGGCCATCTTATCATGTCGGTAGTATATATCCTGAATACATATCCTCCTCAATCATTATAAGCCTAAAATGTATGTAAGGAAAAAATAAACAAGAGGGGACAAACCTGTTAATGTGTAATCTTCGTACCAGAATAAATAATTCTGAAAGAAGATTTTAAATATCGAAACGATCTCGAGAAAAAAACCTTATATTCATCATATAATTTGAAAAAGGATTATATATTAAACAAAGAATCAACGATTCAAAGGGATTCGTATTAAACGAAAGGTTATAAAGAAATAAGATTGAGCGAGTGAAGAGCATATGCTATGCCCTCCGTGTTCAAAAAAGAGAACTACCAGAATACTGCTTTTGGATGGGCTAATACGGCGGTCATCTTGGAACGTGTAGTACCGAGTGGCATATCATCTGGTTTGAATAGTGATGAATAGATGTGGTTGAAAAAGGATTATATATTAAATAAAGAATGGAAAATCAATGATTTGAAGAGATTCGTATTAAACGAAAGGTTATAAAGAAATAAAATTGAGCGATTGAAGAGCATATGCTATGCCCTCCGTGTTAAAAAATAATAAGAACTACCAGAATACTGGTTTTGGATGGGCTAATACGGCGGCCATCTTTGAACATGTAGTACCGAGTGGCATATCATTTAGTTTGAATAATAATGAATAGATGTGGTTAATGTATAATTGAATCAGAGACTCAAAATATTCGAAAAAATACTAATAAAAGAATTGTGGGTGTTATGGCCAGTAAAAATTATTAAAACATCTTCACAAAAGGAAAAGTATAAATCCCTTCAAATATTTTTGATTAGACCATAATAGGCCAGAGTTATAAATAAAAAGCTATATTGAAGGGATTACAATGAAACGGAGAGAAAAAACCCTGAAACGTATAATGCATCCATAATCTCTATTAAAATAAGAAAAAAGTAGTAGGAATACTGCTGAAAATGCCCATTAATACTAAAATTAATAAACAATAGAATATAAAATTTCTCTCTGAAAAACAGTCACCTCTGATATCGTACAAATTGTGTCAAAAAGTCACATTGTGAATAACCAATACATACATCAGATAAAAAAAATTTTGTTCACCAACCAAATCATTATAGCAGAAAGAACAACTTTGCAAATCATTACATTTTTACAGAAAGAATGAAAATCAGCATTAAAGTGTCATATAAAATGATGGAATTCATTATTCTGATTTATCCCATATTGAACACACCTCAGACGGCAAATCCATGTAGATTCTAATTGTCTTAAATCATGTTCTCTATTGCCGCCTCTTGGATTGGTCTGTAGATGGTCAATTGCATGGAATTTGACTATCCTCTCATTAGGATGTTCAGTACAGATGTGGTTAGCCATTGGATATTTTAAATCACCATTTTTAATTGCTCTTAAATGTTCCTGTATACGTATTTTCAAGCAACGAATACTGCTTCCAACATAGGTCTTATTGCATGAACATTGAATTAAATATATGGTGAAAGTGGTGTTGCAATTGATGAATTCTTTGATCTCAAATTTTTTTGAGCCATTGTATGAGAACTCAGTGATTTTGTTTACACCGAATTTACAAATGCAGCACCCCCCACAGACGAAAAAACCTTTAGGTATTGAATGACAATACTTTCAATGTCAAATTGACAATCAAATATTCGTCCACTGAAATTGATTTTCTTGATCTGAAACTATATGTTCATGAAGGGAGAATCCATAGCGATGTGTATAAGAAACCCACAGCATGCAATAGTGTACTACATGCCACTAGTGCACATCCCCAATCTACCATCAAGGTAATTCCCTATGGGGAAATGGTACGTGCAAGACGTAACTGCAGCAGAGACTGTGATTTTTTCCGGAACATATCACAGATTAAACAAAATTTCAGGAGAAGGGGCTATGACACTAACTGTCTAAATAAAGCAGAGTTGCGGGCTCGCACTCTAGATAGAACCAACATTCTGAGCTCTTCCAAATCAAAAAGGACTAAGCAAAAACAACTTGCTTATGTACCTTTCATCACTAAATACAACTCTTACAGCAGCCATGTATTCAATATACTACATAAGAATTGGCACCTTCTCAAATCAGAGAGCATCCCCAAAGATGTAGTTTCTGACAGACCAAGGGTGGTATATAAAAGAGGACAAACTCTAAAAGACAAACTATGTCCAAGCTATGTTAGATCGACCCTTAACAAAAAACTTTGGTTTCCTGAAAAACCTAAAGGTTTTTTCGTCTGTGGGGGGTGCTGCATTTGTAAATTCGGTGTAAACAAAATCACTGAGTTCTCATACAATGGCTCAAAAAAATTTGAGATCAAAGAATTCATCAATTGCAACACCACTTTCACCATATATTTAATTCAATGTTCATGCAATAAGACCTATGTTGGAAGCAGTATTCGTTGCTTGAAAATACGTATAGATGAACATTTAAGAGCATTTAAAAATGGTGATTTAAAATATCCAATGGCTAACCACATCTGTACTGAACATCCTAATGAGAGGATAGTCAAATTCCATGCCATTGACCATCTACAGACCAATCCAAGAGGCGGCAATAGAGAACATGATTTAAGACAATTAGAATCTACATGGATTTGCCGTCTGAGGTGTGTTCAATATGGGATAAATCAGAATAATGAATTCCATCATTTTTTATGACACTTTAATGCTGATTTTCATTCTTTCTGTAAAAATGTAATGATTTGCAAAGTTGTTCTTTCTGCTATAATGATTTGATTTGGTGAACAAATTTTTTTTTTATCTGATGTATGTATTGGTTATTCACAATGTGACTTTTTGACACAATTTGTACGATATCAGAGGTGACTGTTTTTCAGAGAGAAATTTAAATTCTATTGTTTATTAATTTTAGTATTAATGGGCATTTTCAGCAGTATTCCTACTACTTTTTTCTTATTTGAATAGAGATTATGGATGCATTATACGTTTCAGGGTTTTTTCTCTCCGTTTCATTGTAATCCCTTCAATATAGCTTTTTATTTATAACTCTGGCCTATTATGGTCTAATCAAAAATATTTGAAGGGATTTATACTTTTCCTTTTGTGAAGATTTTTTTATAATTTTTACTGGCCATAACACCCACAATTCTTTTATTAGTATTTTTTCGAATATTTTGGGTCTCTGATTCAATTATACATTAACCACATCTATTCATTATTATTCAAACTAAATGATATGCCACTCGGTACTACATGTTCCAAGATGGCCACCGTATTAGCCCATCCAAAACCAGTATTCTGGTAGTTCTTATTATTTTTTAACACGGAGGGCATAGCATATGCTCTTCATTCGCTCAATTTTATTTCTTTATAACCTTTGGTTTAATACGAATCTCTTCAAATCGTTGATTTTCCATTCTTTATTTAATATATAATCCTTTTTCAACCACATCTATTCATCACTATTCAAACCAGATGATATGCCACTCGGTACTACACGTTCCAAGATGGCCGCCGTATTAGCCCATCCAAAACCAGTATTCTGGTAGTTCTCATTTTTGAACACGGAGGGCATAGCATATGCTCTTCACTCGCTCAATCTTATTTCTTTATAACCTTTCCTTTAATACGAATCCCTTCGAATCGTTGATTCTTTGTTTAATATATAATCCTTTTTCAAATTATATGATGAATATAAGGTTTTTTTCTCGAGATCGTTTCGATATTTAAAATCTTCTTTCAGAATTATTTATTCTGGTACGAAGATTACACATTAACAGGTTTGTCCCCTCTTGTTTATTTTTTCCTTACATACATTTTAGGCTTATAATGATTGAGGAGGATATGTATTCAGGATATATACTACCGACATGATAAGCTGGCCGCCATTTTTGCCTTCTTATTCACTTCATTATTTACTTCCGCTTTTTCAAGTTTTTTTGAATCCTTATTTCACACGTGTTATTAATTATACAATTATTCCCCTATATAAACTGTCTGTCCTTCAAATCCATTATTCGCTACTTTTGAATCCACGTCGTTCGCTTCAGCAGGTCACCATGCCGTTTCCAAGGTAAGTTTCGTTACTAAATGCGCTGCGTTATGCAGTCGAAAGTGGTTTTACTTCTCTATCACTCACTTGCGCTAGCTATTCTCTACTGGAATGGCACTTTTTGATACGTTTCCCTTATCTTCCTTTTACTCCTACGGTACGTGATGTTGAGTAAAAAGACATTTCAAGATGTCTGACAACTTATGAATGTTTGGGATCGGCTTTTTCCGATTGGCGTTCTTTTGGCCCATTTAACCAAGACTTCATCGAGTACTGTTCTGAAATTACACATCCTGCAATTTATTGAGTCTTATTCATTTACGGATTCCTTCCATATATATTACTTGATATTCATATATTTAATGTTTAAGATTATATCGGACCGAATATACAAGCTTACTAAAATGCCGAAAAACGAACACTTTAAACAATATATTCCTCTTGTTTAAATGCCTTATTTCTATTAGCTTTAGCAAATACGTTTTTTGAGCCAAATCATTTCATACCATAAGCTTGCAAGATATGTCTCTATAGTTCCTTAATATACTGCTTTCTGATAGTTCTTTTTTATTTCTCTCTTTTAAACAGTCATTCCTGAATATTCATAGGACATGACAGGTACTCATTTTATTGCAATATATATCTATGAATGATTGTGTTAGTAATTCTAAAAAACATCTCACCAACATTTCTATTTGGCAGAATCCATGTTTTGTTTTCATTTGTAATAACAGAAGTATGATTTACTTCATGTTTAGTTTTCTCTAGCAATATTCCAAATGTTTTCCCATAATATTCGGTATGATCTATTTTGATGGAAGTAACTTGCAGTTCTTGATAACCATAGACTATTTGGCAATCACAGAATTGTTGATATAGCCATGCAGCTTGATAAAATACTGTTTTTTATGCTATGGGCCAGTTGATGGACTGTGATTGTTGATCTTTGTAACTTTAAAACATCTCATGAGCGTATTGTTTTAATATAACCTATATGTACATTCTAGATCACAAGTTTTCGTGCATATTAAGAAATCGCCAGCTCATACTGCATACCATAAAGACAGGTGTTTGAGGTATGGTTTTAAAAAGCGGTTTATTCAAAATTTGATATGGTGCTTTGTTTCCAACTAAATGCAATATCTTTTCTGATGCTCATTTTTTTAAAATCTAAAGGATAAGCTGTGTGCAGAAAACTCTGATGTGCTGAATATACTAGATCAAATGATTAGCACCAACATAAAGTTTGCTTAAAGATGAACCAATAATTATTGGTGATTATTCGAAATGACATGGTAATTTTGTGCAGAAAATTTCCCATGTCTAAAAAGGTCTAACATATTAGTCAGAGAGATATATGTGAAGCTTTCCCTTTTCTCACAAAAAACGAGTAACATAGCCCACCTCATTTATGTAAATAACTTGGACAGTTTCTCCTTGTCTCGATGAAAATCATTTTGTATATAGATGTTTGTCCATCTTCGTTGTAAATAATATGTAATTGTTCATATGAGTGTTTTTTACAAAGTATTTTTATATGTTTTTTAGCCCTGAAGAAGTCTCAGTTGTTGAGACGAAACGCGTTGGCTAGAAAAAAAAGAAAATCCATTGTGAATTGGATCATTTTTCTACTGTGAAAACAAAATAAAGGATTGAAAATATACGATTGCCAAGCTCGGACCTGTTCATTTGATACGGATGTGTACCGTTGTTCTAAAGGATATCATTTGTAACTATAAAGAAGTACTTTGTTGATGGGTGCTGATTCCACAGTTTATGTTATTTTATGCTGATAGGAGGTCTGCCACTTTGTCACAAGGATGTTTTCATCAGTGATGTCATTTGAGATGTCATCAGTGATGTCATGAGTGATGTTACTGACCATGTCATGAGTGATGTAATATGTGACGTCATCAGCAGTGCATTGCACGCACAAGTTATAGTGAGTCCAACTAACTATAACGTGGGAATTTCAATGGTTTTATGCGAGTAAAATTTCCACCTAACTATAACTGTGTGAAACCTATGGTTTTTTCAGATAATATATATATATATGTATATATGCAAAAAAGAAGGAGAGAACTCTGGGTAGTTCTCAAGTTTAGGTGGAAAGCAGCTCCTGTTAGAGCACTCTCAACACCAGCGACACTCTAGATCTGCTCACCTCAAATGTCTGTTTTTCTATCAAAGTTTTTAAGCATAAATTAGCACAGTGCTATCCACGCCGAGATAGAAAAGGACAATTTTTTTTGCCATTTATACAGCAAAGTCTAGCATAGGACTAGTACAGTGCTGTCCTTGCCGAGCTGTAAAATGACAAAAGCCATGTATCACTCCAGGCACAATATTACAGCTTTATATTGGTAAAATAACAAATCAAGCCAACCTGAAATGAGTAAAAGCAACCCCAGACACAGTGTTTCGCTCTAATTAGAGCTCTTCAGAGAGGTATAGCTTTGTCCAGACACAAGGGAGCACCCAGTATTAAGTCAAAACAAACCCTTTCAGGCATAGAGTGATGCATAAATTATGCAAAAAAGAAGGAGAGAACTCTGGGTAGTTCTCAAGTTTAGGTGGAAAGCAGCTCCTGTTAGAGCACTCTCAACACCAGCGACACTCTAGATCTGCTCACCTCAAATGTCTGTTTTTCTATCAAAGTTTTTAAGCATAGGATTAGCACAGTGCTATCCACGCCGAGATAGAAAAGGACATAATTTATGCATCACTCAATGCCTGAAAGGGTTTTGTTTTTATATATATATATATATATATATATATATATATATATATATATATATATATATATATATATATATATATTCACTGAAAAAACCATGTCATGAGTGATGTAATATGTGATGTCATCAGCAGTGCATTGCACGCGCAAGTTATAGTGAGTCCGACTAACTATAACGTGGGAATTTCAATGGTTTTATATCAGTAAAATTTCCAGCTAACTATAACTGGTGTGAAACCTATGGTTTTTTCAGTGAATTTAATAGGTTTTTTAAATGCTAATTCCTAACTATAACCGGTGTGAAACCTATGGTTTTTTCAGTGAATTTCATAGGTTTTTTAAATGCTAATTCCTAACTATAACTGGTGTGAAACCTATGTTTTTTTCAGTGAATTTCATAGGTTTTTTTAATGCTAATTTTTAACTTTTTGTAGGGCTTCATACCTATGTACTTTTTAGTGAATTTCTAAGCTTATTTTTTCACAAATGTCTTTAGCTGAGAAAGGTGTTTTTCTAAAAATGAACACTATAATGTATATTAAGATAATATTTTTATTTTAAAATAGTATTTTAGTTTTTTTTTATATTTGACTCTGGAGCGCTCCCGGTGCGCGTACCGATGAACGCCCCGGTGCGCGTACCGTCAGCGCATCAACAAAAAAAATAAAAAAAAATAATGAAGGAGTGACCATAAGGAATGGAAACAGAGAGAGTGGTGTTAAGAGAAAGAGAGCTAAAGGGAGGAACACAGAGGGACTGTGTAATAGATAGTAAGACAGATAAAAAGTGTAAGAGGAAGTAACTGAGAAAAGAAAAATGAATAAGGGAGCAAAAGAAGAGAAGAAATAGGAAGAAGACTAAAGCAGAGGTTCTGGGAGAATGTGAATGGATGATGAAAGTAAAAGGAAGGACAGTTAAGTATGGGAATAACAGGTAGTGACGGAATCAGAGGAAAGGAATAGTAGTGACGGCGGGAAAGTAAATAGCAGTGAATATAAGTAAAGAGGGGTGAAAGAGGGTCCATGTAAGTGAATAAGGGTAAGACATGGGGAATAATAGAGAGAAAGAAGAGAGAGAGTAAAAGAAGGAGTGTCACAAAGGGACTAAGTGAACCAGTAAAAAAGGTAAGTGAAGGAGTGTGCATAGGCAGAGGTACTGAAAGAAGTTGAATGTGGTAGGAAGTAAACATGGAAGAAAAGAATAAGTGAGGGAAGCAAAGTAAGGAAACAAGGGTGAGGTAGGGTGAGAGAAAAATAGTGAAAATAAAACCAAAGGTGATAACAAAAAAACATTTTGTAAACACACTTACCATATAATCAATGCAAACTTGTATCTGTGAAAGATAAAAGAAAAAACACGTTATAATTACTTAAAAATATATAATAAAATAGAAGAAACAGTTCACGAGGGTTAAAAATCTACAAAAGTTTACTAAGAAATGAAGCAATAGTGAAGGATACAAAAACAGAAAGAAAGTAATGTAGAAAGAGAAAAAAAGGAAAAAGAAATAGAAAGAGAACAAATTCCTAAAGGTAAATAAGATACTAAAAGAATGTAAGATATCAAAACAAAATCAGTAAAGATAAGAAAGTAAAAGAAAAATGAGTGAAAAGGAGAGAAGTCTGATTGAGAAACTATAAATAAAAAAGAGGAATAGAAGATGATTGAGAGTGAGTGAAGTGAAGTCACAGAGTGAATGGATGAAAGGAATGAAGTTAGTATAGAACGATGGATAAAACAGGACTGAGAGAGTAAGTACACAGAAAGACAAAAGGAAGAACTAAGTGAACTACAGTACAATGAGTGCGAAAGAAAAAAAAATGGAGAAAAAGAAAGAGAGGGTTAGGAAACTAAAGCAGTGGTACTGAGAGAATATAAAAAAGATAAAAAGTGGTGGAAGGAACAGAGGAAATGCAGACAGTTCCTATTAGATTAAGAAGTTGTGAATGAAGTGCAGTAAAGAAACAGCGATGAAAAAAGAGTGTAAATTAGTAAAGAGAGGTAAATAAGGGTGAAAAAGAAAATGAGTGTAAGACAATGTGAACACAATATAAATTACACAATGCAAACTACACAATAACTTCTACAATATGTTACATTATTTATTTTTGCTGTTCTCAGAATATATTGAATTTCACTTAAATTAGTGAGTTCAAAGTCTTCATCATATAACAGCGGGAAAAAAAAACCACAATCTAAAAGATTGTGTTTAAAAAAAACCATTCAAACATACATCTCATATATGTACACTAATCTTTGATTCACTTACTTTTCAGTGAGGCCAAATAGAAGATAGTGAAGGTCCTTTTGGTGGAAAAAAAGTCTGCTGTGCTCTATAACTTCCATTTCATCGACTTCCTATGAAAAAAGATCTAAGAACATCATACCTTACACTTTCCTCACGGCCAATTTGTGTCAGATATATCAGTATTTTTTACTTTGAGATCCACTTAAAGTATCTACATGAGATAAATAATTTAAAATATTAGATTAACTAACTAACTAACTAACTTTTATTATCTATTCCCGTCTTCAAAGGCCAATTCCCTTTACTAAAACTTTGGTTTTAAAAACACTAGATAAGAATTTGTAGAGTCATAAGGCAAACGTTGTTTATAAGTTAAATGAGAATCATTGCAGTAACTCCATCCATTTTCAGATTTTAAGTAGCATGTATAATGTCCTGAGGTTGTCGAAGATCCATCATGATAAATAATTGCTTCAGTTGTAAAGGTTCTTCCTGAAATTGATAACTGAGAAACTACATAAATTTTTGATAGAAGTTGTCAATTTAGTTCCATCAGGTCTACATCGTTGGAAAACTAAAATGATATACTGCCCATAACTTTGTATAAATAATGTGGACAGCATTGTACAGTTACATTGGGTACACACCATATTATGATCTGCTGCTTTAACTAGATTTTTAAAAGACACTGATTTACAGTCAGGTAAAGTCAAATATATAAATTTTTCAGTATCTATTCTAGTAGTACTTGATAAACTACAATTGTGGCAGTCATGCTGCCATTGATAAGAAAGGCTGAAAAGATTATCTACATCTACACCTTCATCTTCCAAAACACCAAACAAATACAATAAAAATTCCTGACAATCCTGCTGAATGTTCTGTGAAAATTTATCTTGACCAGAACACATATCTAAAATATTTCGAATTTCTGTTACACTTTCTATTTGTGCTGTAACACTGCTACATTTCTCAAACACAGAATTCAATAAACCACACAATCTTTGATCCCGATTTTCAACAATCTGTTCTTGTAAACTTTTAAGAAAAAAAACAACATTAATCACTACATTAGCATAGCAGTTGACACCAGAACTATTTTCAAACTGAAATCCAACAACATTTTCTCCACAATTCTTTTTCTTCCTGTTTTCAATTACAGTTTTCTCTACTTTTTGTCTTTTTGCTACTACCTCACTGCAATTATTCTCATTTCTTCTTTTTTTGCCTACCACACGTTTTTCAAACAGAGGATATTGAGGCAAATGTGGAGCATACTCTCTTCTTAACCTATTGTATTCTTTAACACAATCTAGATCTGCAGAAATCTTTGTCTCATCACACGCAATCAAGTACAATCCTGATAAAGTTCTGACTCGTGATAATGCCACATATGCCATACCCTCTTTAAACACAGATCTTCCAATGTTCACCAAAGCACCATCTACACTTAAACCTTGAGATTTATGAATTGTCACCGCATACGCCAAACAAACAGGAAACTGTTTTCGGCGAACATATACGTCTTTTACAAGTAAAAATCTAGCAGAACCACGACTTATTTGTTGTACTTGTTCAATGCCATCAAATTTTATTTTTAAAAATTCAATTCCATCTCTATTTCTGTAATTCACAAAATCAACAACATAACCCATTGCTCCATTTACCAGACCTCTTTCAACATTTAAATTCCTTCTCAAAATGATACGACAATTTAAACACACATTCAGAGTCTTTTCAAAACCAGCTGTTTTTGAAATACTTTTCTCCAATGAATCCAATTTAGTTTTCAAATTTTCAGACAAAACAATTGTTGCACCCATATGCTCTATTTTATCTATTGCTTCCAGTTTCACAATCTCTTCATTTTCTAACTCTAACATTTTGTTGTTGAAGATGGAACATTCTTGCAGAGTTGGCATCAAACATATCCCAGATTTCTTCTCAGTCATTTTTAAAAAAATATTCTCTGGAAGAATGTTTTCATTTGGATACAAATTTGAAATTAATCGACTATGCAAAGCTTTTTTCCCAAGCTCAGTCACTTTTCCAATTCTTACATCTTGTAGAATATTTTTATAATCTTCATCTTTTGCCTGTCGCATATTTTGAAGCAGTTCAGCATATTTAAAATTTAGCCATATATTAACATTTCCAATGCTTCCAAGGGACTTTCTGGTATCTTCATGTGTGAGCATTTTAAACACTGGTTGTCCTTTTACTGGAGTCAACTGCAATAGATCTCCAAAAACAATAATGTGTTTTCCTCCAAATAACACATCATACTCTGTTTTAAGAATTTCTTGCATTCTCAAATGCACAAAAGCAAGCATTAGATTTGAGACCATGCTTACTTCATCAATGATAAGAAGTTTCATTTTCTTCAAGACTCTTGAAACTTCAGAACACGCATCTCCAGATAACTTGTTGTAATGCAATTTATTATCATGTTCAACTGGCAGCATCAATAAACGATGTAGAGTAATCCCTTCAATGTTATGTGCTGCCAGACCAGTTGGAGCAGTTACAACACAAGACAGTGGTGAATCAGTCC
This sequence comes from Lissotriton vulgaris, assembly GCF_964263255.1. Lineage (NCBI taxonomy): Eukaryota > Metazoa > Chordata > Amphibia > Caudata > Salamandridae > Lissotriton > Lissotriton vulgaris. Next base: position 1,336,382,503 of record NC_141685.1, read on the forward strand.
TTTTCTGCAGATAACTTGCAATGGCTTTAATTAGAAAACTTTTTCCTGTCCCCGCTTCTCCACTTACGTACAGTCGGACAGGGTCAAATGATATACATGAGCACTCTTTTTTCTCATGTCTGAATCCATGTTCAATCTGCTCTGTGACTTCATCATATATCTTTTTCTGCTCAATGTTTAGTTGCTTTACCAAATCTTCTAAGTTAACTCCATCCTCTTGAGCTTGTTCCATAGCTCTTTCCACCTCATCCATGGCAGTGGCAGCTTCATTTTGGATAATTGGTCCTCCTAGTGGATCCTGGCTCAATGAAGTAGAACGCTGACTATCTTGAGAACTGTTTCTAGCTATCTCTTCAGCAATTGTGGTTTCTTGCTCCATTTCTTCATTCAACATTTGCAGATAATTTAGAAAAATAGGACATTCTATGGTATCCTTAGTTGCATTAAAAGAGTCTTCATAACAGAGAAAATCTCCAAGTAGTTCCTCTTCTGTACGCCATGGCTTAAAGAGTTGCAAAAGAGCTAAATAGTAAAATTCTCTTTTGTCTGGAACTTCACAACTCAATTTTCGATGATTAATCAAATGGCCTTTTTTCTGCTTCACTAGACATCCTTCATAGCCAATGAGTGCATATTTTCCATTATTGATATCTTCTGTGATGTTCCTCTTATAACTGTAGTTTTGAAGAACTTCATACAAACAAGTGTTCTCAAGGTGAGTACTTCTATTTGGATAGTATGTATCCAACATATTTGTCTTCAAAATATCTGTACTGTTTGGTTCTTTCTCCGCCAAATATTCAATTTCTTGTACAGATTTCAAAACTCGGTTTCGTGTTGCAGCAAGACCATGACTCACCCAAATGATTGTTCTTGATTTGGCATAGAGACTTGCTGATGATAACCGATCAGAACATTCATATGCTCCAATTTCTCGATGCGACAACATCTTCAGACTGAAACTGTATAATTTCTTGCTTAGACTCTTTTCATGTGAAATGTCCTCCCACATTTCCTTTAGTTCTGTCTTTTCTTTTTTTGTGATGTAAGATGTCACATATCGAGCCACAGCAATAGAGTTGTCAGCAACGAACTGAATATCCATGTTAGCATTCCACATGGACAAAATCACTGGGTTGTAATCGTTGATGTACTTAGATTCTTCATTTCTTTTCAAATTGTATGTATTTTTGGGAGATTTCCTCGTCACAGTATGTCGTAGAGATGACATCAAATTATTTACTCTTCCCTTAGAAATCACTGGTCGAGGAAATGCAAAACGACATTTCGTGTAGTACTTTTCCTTGTTTTTAAATTTTCGACGACAGTACTTTCCACAACGATGAGATTGAAAACGTAAAACTTGTTGCCTTAAATTGTTTTCTTCAGTAGATTTTGGAACAGCACATGTTGAATACTCTTCAATGAAACTCATCACTGTTTCATCTGAATCTGATCCAAATTTGGGTGCATCTTTAATCCACAACAACATATGTATATGAGGAGCACCTCTCGCTTGATATTCCTTCCTCCAAAAGAAATCCAAAACCTCTCCAAGGGGAGGATTTTTTTTGTTGGTAATAAAAGACATCATAGCTTCAAATCTATGATTAAAATATCTGCAAACATTCACTGGATCTAAAGAACACAGTTCTCCTGGTGTTTTCAATTCTATATTTGGTATGATTTCATTTGCCTCTCGTAGAAATTGAAGTAAATCGTCCCATGCATACTCAGCACAGCTAAGAGTGAGGAACCATGTAGGAGTTCCTAAGTTTCTTAGCATACATTTCAATTCTCCATGACGACGAAACCAATACTCGTTGGTTCCACGTTGACATGCAATGAGATTGATTAGCTGAGATTCCAAAATACTGTCTTGCAGATTAACTTTCTCCATAAAGTCCCTTGCACAAACATTTTGCAAATGAGCTCCACTTTTTAATATATGATTAACTGCATAAGAAAGCCCAGACAAATCACTTTCAAACAGTAGATGAAATAAATATGGAATGCATTGACGAAACCTTGGATCTTCAGCATATAATCTTAGAGTCCGGTATTCAGCTGCAGGAATTTGAACTGGTCGATCATCATATCGTCCACCACAACCTGTTGGAAATAATTGTGGAAAACAACGAGCTTCCAAACTTTCTTCCCATACACTAATGGGACTTCCTTTTGCTGCTTTCATTTGAAACACGTCAATTGCATTTCCCATTACTTCTTTGGAATGCAAAGGATGAACAGTATAATGTTCATATATTTATTCACTTCTAGACACATCAACTTTTTCAATTTGACCAACTGAAGAATCACTATCTTCTTCTATAGCTGTTTCCTCTGCTCCAACACTTACATCTTTGTAGTACTCATTGTTTTTGACTTTTTTAACATCCACTAAATCTTGCCAGATTTTCTTACTCTTTGTTGGAACCCCATTAACTAGAATAACTAAAGGATCTTCTTCTACTCTTTCTACACCAATTGTATCAATATTTTTCTTTACATCTAGAGGCAAATAAACAACTCTTCCCTTTAATCCTCTCAGTAAATCTGATGCAGGCAATTTCCCTGTCTTAGGCTCCATGCGTACAATAGCCTGAAAAGGATGGACACATTGAATCAAAATAGATTCATAAGTATTTAGATCCATCAATTCAGAAGGAATATCTATCAACTGAAGATTATTATAAACTGCTCTAGCAGGCATTTTATTTTCATTTAATTTATTTAAACAATAATTACAAATACGCTGATCCAAACTCAAATCAAAAGAATTCTCCACCAACAAATAACTTACAAAATCCATCCATTCACTATTATTTTCCAATTCACTTTTTGCATATAAATCAACTAACCTAGTCTGAATCTTATAATGAGTCCGTCGACAACACACACAAGTTAAATTAGGCCTTTCACTTGATTATGGCTGAGATACCCGCCACCCCCTCTCGACACAATCCCCAAGGATGGGAAACCGGAAACAGTTCTGAACTTTTGGAAGGCGGGAGGGAGTGACCCTCCCGGCCGTATTTATTAAAATATGAAACAAAAACAAAACATTAAAATAACAGTTTCATATTATGTACAATTTCCTTTCCACATTACGATGTTTGGCTAACCTTAACATATTTCTAATACAAAGGTTCTCCTAGCCGAAACTAACATCCTACAAAACATTTTAACTTGAAATTGTACATCCTAACGTTAAGGGCCAACGGCAAGGTCGTAACCGGTGTCAGATCCCTAAACCAGAATTACCCCCCCCACTTGCGAGGGGCGACCGCACAGAGGCTGTACCTCATGTGCATCTACCAATTTCCCTTGACTTGACGGGGGCCCCAATGAACTCGACGCCATTAATGGTCGTCCGAGGACTCGTGTGAGGTGTCTAGAAGGTAGCGTAAACCCCCCTCCCCACCCCACACAACTTACCACATCTGCCGTCGCAGGTGTCCTGGCCCCGGGAAATTCCCAGGAGGGGCCCGTAGCCCCTCCTATCCAGGAAGGGGCCTTGACCGCCTTCCCTTTCCTTTCGGCGGCCCATCCTTAGAAGGGACCGCCTCCCCGTTGAGGGGCCAATGGCCACCTCCCCCGGGCGCTCCCATCCGTAATGGGTGACGCCCCCCCCATAGGGATCTTCCAATTACTGCTCACCGATCATGACCTTACCGCCCGACCAAAATAAATACGACAATTAACTAAAATCACTAAATTAAAACAACCATAACTGCTTCACGTATGATTACTGATCAACACTCGTGCAAAATACTTTATTCGAAAAAACATACTGTAAAGAATCATTCACTTTATTGCATACTCAAATAACACTTTAATCATAACAACCTGTAAGAAATAGAGTTACCACATCAAAACTTTATTTCACAACCACTTGCTGTCTTCAGGGGCTGGTGGGTGGGTCAAAATTGGCTCTTCGTTCCGTCTCGAGCTCACGTGCAGCGGGGAGGTGCAGCTTCAGAGCACAGGAACAAGAGGATGCTTCCTTGGCTTGTTGCTCCTTTTATCCGTCTTCGGGCGGGCGTAAACCCGCCTCCGCCAGCCTCCGGGGGCGTGGCTGGCGGCTTCAGTGTCTAGGACAACCCACTCCAGGGCGGGAAAAAGCGCGCCCCGGCTACGCCGCTTCGGGCATACCAGCCGAGACTCGCCTCCCGCCCAAGAAGGCCTCCCGGGGGGATCGGGGTACTCCACCATACGTTCGGGGGGACCGAGTGGTCGCCCCTTTCCATATGGCTGAGATACCCGCCACCCCCTCTCGACACAATCCCCAAGGATGGGAAACCGGAAACAGTTCTGAACTTTTGGAAGGCGGGAGGGAGTGACCCTCCCGGCCGTATTTAGTAAAATATGAAACAAATACAAAACATTAAAATAACAGTTTCATATTATGTACAATTTCATTTCCACATTACGATGTTTGGCTAACCTTAACATATTTCTAATACAAAGGTTCTCCTAGCCGAAACTAACATCCTACAAAACATTTTAACTTGAAATTGTACATCCTAACGTTAAGGGCCAACGGCAAGGTCGTAACCGGTGTCAGATCCCTAAACCAGAATTACCCCCCCCACTTGCGAGGGGCGACCGCACAGAGGCTGTACCTCATGTGCATCTACCAATTTCCCTTGACTTGACGGGGGCTCCAATGAACTCGACGCCATTAATGGTCGTCCGAGGACTCGTGTGAGGTGTCTAGAAGGTAGCGTAAACCCCCCTCCCCACCCCACACAACTTACCACATCTGCCGTCGCAGGTGTCCTGGCCCCGGGAAATTCCCAGGAGGGGCCCGTAGCCCCTCCTATCCAGGAAGGGGCCTTGACCGCCTTCCCTTTCCTTTTGGCGGCCCATCCTTAGAAGGGACCGCCTCCCCGTTGAGGGGCCAATGGCCACCTCCCCCGGGCGCTCCCATCCGTAATGGGTGACGCCCCCCCATAGGGATCTTCCAATTACTGCTCACCGATCATGACCTTACCGCCACAGGCCGGATAGTTGACCGGCTATCCGGACCCCCCACAAATCTCCTGCCTAAAGGTCATGCTTTAAATTCTTTAGCCAAGCTATAAGGTCTCCGATGAGTAACTCATTCCCCACCCGGGACAAATGGACTCCATCACCCAAATACATACTGTCCCCCTTGATACAACCATGAGGAATACAATGCAGTGCATTTGAACGAAACAATCTACCCAATTTGTTATTCACTTTCTTCACAGAATGATTTAAAGCAGAAACCGAATTCGCCCCCCGCCACACTCTACGTGGAATCATATGGGACCATGCAATTGTGCACCCTGGAACCCTTCTCGCCAACCAACTTACTGTGGAAAGTATCGCCTCGAGAAGAAGTCGTCTACCAGTGGTCACCAAATCGTTGCCCCCAAGATGGACTATGATTATAGATGGCGGTGATCTCGTCCGCCCTAACAAGCCCTCGAAAAAGGATTGAAACTGGTCAATACAGAGCCCGCCCCTTCCGTAGAAGGTCACCCTGTACCCGTATTCCCCAGCCATGTGATACATGTCACCTGCTTTGAATACGTCCGCGGCACGCCTCACGTATGAGTGGCCCACGACCCACACCACTTTTTCCGCAGCCGGTGACGTTTGACCGCTGGTTCCCAGGTGTCGGGTGGACTGCACAGTCCGCCCCGCCTCGTAAGCTTGCGAAACTGTAAACCAAACAAAAACAAGAAGCGTGAGTACATAATAGCAGCTTCACAACATGTGCAACCGCACATACCTTTTGTAACAATTCGAGGACCAACGCCCCAAACGTTTCACTTTTTCTACACTCAGACCCCTGGCTGTAGCCTCAGTAGCAGCCCCTATCCGAAAGGAATGGGTCCCAAACTCGCCGGGGTTCAAGCCCGCGGCCGAAAGCGCCATTGCAAGCACCCGCTGGAACTGAAACCTCGTCAGTGGGGTGGCATCAGCGTGCCTCAACAGGGTCCCCCCCCATGATGACGCCCTCTGCGCTAAATAATCCTCTAAGCAAACAACAGGGCACATGGGAGATCCGGGAATCCGATGTATGACTACACAATCCCCTATCGCACCCTGATCGGCCTTGGACCTGACAAACGAGACAGTCATCGTCTCCCTCTTTACCTGAATGTGCTCTCGGCACAGTCCCCCCCACCGTATCCCGCTTGTTCTTCGCCACCAGTTCGCTTACCCGCATTGCCCCATGGAATGCTAACGCAAAGGCGGCCCGGAATAACACGGTTTCATACTGAGATGAACATGTCGCAGGGAGTACAGATAATAACAGGGCCAACCTATCCAGACCTATCGGGTGCCTTTCATCTGCTCTGCGACCCTCAAGGCGTTGCCACCCCCGTAGCGCTTTCTGCACAACGAAAGACGCTGTCGGGTCCTGGATCCCATGAGCCCTTGCCATAAAGGAAATGGCGGCCCGATGCCTCTGGGCCGTAGCTACTGATTTGCCTGCCTGATGCAAAGACAGCAAGAATTTTACGACAAACTCTTCCTGGCCCCAAAGCTCCCCCCTAGCAGAACCCAAAAAGGACCAATAGGAACGGAACGCCCCTTCATATGCCTTCCTTGTCCTGGGTGCTAAACTCTCTCCCACGAGGTTTTGTAGTTCGGGGCACCGAGAGACCAGAGAGCTTCGGGAAAGGGTGCCGCTACCGGGTCCGCTGTGGGCAGAAAACCCCAGAAGGCCTGCATACGGAAACGAGAAAGCGCATCAGCTGCTTGGTTCAGTACCCCCGGGACATGTCTTGCCCTAAAGAGCACATTCAACTGCATACACAATAACACAATTTCTTTGAGCAGTCTCAGAATCCATTTGCAACGTGCTGCCTGACTATTGATACACTCAACCACGGTCATGTTATCAGACCAGAACACCACAGAGTGATCCCGAAACCCCTCAGGCCATGTTTTCAGGGCCACCAAAATAGGGAAGAGTTCAAGAAAAGCAATGTTACTCGTCAGCCCACACTCGTGCCACCATGACGGCCATTTTTGAGCCGACCATTGCGTACCTAATATGGCGCCAAAACCCACACTCCCCGCCGAATCTGTCCACAGCCCCAGCTCCTCGGAGGACACCGCCGGCTTGTTCCAGACAATTCGACCATTGAAATCCGCCAAAAATGCCAACCAAATGCGCATGTCCTGGCGAATCTCTGCCGAGAGCCTTGTGCGGTGGTGTCCTTCCTTAAGACCGACCATGGCTTGTGCAATCGAGCGGGAAAAGGGGCGGGCCATTGGCATTACTCTAAGGGCAAAGTTCAACTGGCCCACCGTTTGCTGCAATTGATGCAAGTTAACCTTAGTCTCTCGAATACATGTTTCAAGGGAGGCCCTGAATTTTACCACCTTTTCTTTGGGTAACCGAAAGCAACCCTCCTCCGAATCGAGCTCTATCCCCAGAAACTCGAGTGAAGTCGAGGGACCCACAGTCTTACCTGGCGCCAATGGCACACCAAAATGATTCATTAAGCCACAAAATTCATTTAAAGCCTGTCCACATTCTGGATCCCCGGCTGCCCCCAGGAACAGAAAGTCATCGAGATAATGCATAACATGCTGAAAACCCGTCTTTCTCGTGAATACCCATTGCAGAAAACAACTGAACTTTTCAAAATAGGCACAAGATATGGAGCATCCCATTGGCATACATTTGTCCATGTAATAGCGACCCTGAAACATGAAACCAAGGAGACGCTGATCGTCTGGGTGTACCGGGAGCAACCGGAACGCTGACTCGATGTCTGATTTTGCCATCAGCGCCCCGGGCCCCAGGCGATTCGACATGGCGACGGCCTCATCGAAAGATGCATACCGCACCGAACACACTTCCGGGTCTATCGCATCATTCACGGAAAGACCTCGCGGGGCGGACAAATTATGTATTAGCCTAAACTCACCCGGGTCCTTCTTGGGGACCACCCCTAAGGGGGAACAAACAAAGTTAGCAACCGGTGGTAAATCGAATGGACCGGCAACCCGTCCTCGAGTCACCTCTTTCCCAATCTTTACCTGTACCACCGCCGTATGCTGCAGTACCGACAGTTGGTTCTTACAACTTGTTTTACCCTGAAAATTCCCCACTGGGATGCGGAAACCATACGAAAACCCGTCTCGCAACACCCCAGCGGAGACATGATCCGGGTATTCATTGAGCCAAGGAATCATAGCCATGGTATCAACCGGGGTAGGTAAAGGCGCCCCTCGGCCTATTTCAGACCTGTTTGGCGCTTCCCCTACCACCGTTATCACCCGTTTTGGCTCTGCACATGGTCTCAGGATGGGAGGACTGTCCACACCCCCCACAGTTGTGTCTAAACTTGCATGACCCCTGGGGCCTCGTACATTTTCCCCTGTTAAAGTTCCAACAAATCCCCTTTTTACCCGTGTTGCCACTCGACTTCGAGTGATGCTCGTTACCTGCCCCCGTCCGAAAGGACGTTCCAGAGGATTGGCGGGAAGATTCACCCCCGTTACCCCCCGACAATGGTACCTTTAACATGCCTGAATTCTCCATCTTTTGCCAGGAAATAGAGTCATAACAATCCCAGGTCAGAGCTGGATCATGCTCTTTGGCCTTCCTAAATACATTGTCATAACAAAACCACTGATTGCCCTCGTATGATTGAGAATACTCCATGATACGTGTCTGATATATGGGCAACTCGGGCAACAACTCAGGCCTTCGCTCCCCCATAATTGAGGTGAATATGCCAAACGCTCTGCCCCAAGTACCTATGTTCTCCTCAACCTTAAAGGCGGCCATTTTGGCGCGCCAAACACTCGGATGCAGAAGCTCTTTTTGGCCCTTCACATGTTCGATCTCGTAATGGTCGGTAAGCAAAGAAAACATGTTCACATACTTATCAGCCCAAATCTTTTCCTTAACTTCGAGTGGGACATGCTGGGCCACTTTCTCCCTTCGTGAGGGTACAGACCCCTCCCCCGCAATCGGCAGTAGCCGCTTACCTGAACTAGGAGCTGTAATCGCCGCCGAACTCGTGCCCGTTGCAGTCTCGCCCACCGGAACCTGTGGGGGAACAGAAGATGGTGCCTTCGCAGCCTCTCTAGATTCTCGCAATTGCTTCATTACTGCCCTGGCGTCATCCGCCGTGGTGCCCTCGCTATCTTTTCCCAACCACGCTGCCAGTTGTGCAGCCAACTCGGGAGGCATATCCTCCCCGTTCACGGGGGTGACCACCACGGGGATCGGATGCCCCTCCTTCGGAACCGGGATTGGCTCCTCTATCGGTGTATCGGGAACCGGGGCCTCCCTCCCAGGTGCCCCCCTCTTGGACCTCTTGCCTCTCCCGCTAGGGACCACTCCCGGCAATGCTGGTCCGATGATTCGCTTCGGGCCACCCGCCCCGTTCATTACCGCCATCTGCTTTTTCAAATCGGCTATGTCCTTCACGAGCATGCGGAGCATCTGATCGGTACCGACCCGCTTTCCGACCTTCTTGCCCGGCATTCTCCAACAAAGATATCTGTAAGAACAAGAACAAAATTACAACGCTCAAAATTGGCTCTTCGTTCCGTCTCGAGCTCACGTGCAGCGGGGAGGTGCAGCTTCAGAGCACAGGAACAAGAGGATGCTTCCTTGGCTTGTTGCTCCTTTTATCCGTCTTCGGGCGGGCGTAAACCCGCCTCCGCCCGCCTCCGGGGGCGTGGCTGGCGGCTTCAGTGTCTAGGACAACCCACTCCAGGGCGGGAAAAAGCGCGCCCCGGCTACGCCGCTTCGGGCATACCAGCCGAGACTCGCCACCCGCCCAAGATGGCCTCCCGGGGGATCGGGGTACTCCACCATACGTTCGGGGGGACCGAGTGGTCGCCCCTTTCCATTCACCTTAAACTTGATAATTTCCTCATCAAACTTTTCAATACTTGAAATCTGTCCATTATCTTCTGCATTACCATCCATTACTATATCTATTTCTACACTGTCCTCTTTGTTCCCAAAATAACAAAACTCAATTTCTTCACAAATAGTCTTCACATCCACTTCAGATCCATGCAAAAGAGCACTGTTTAACTGTTTAAGCTTAAGTGCGGGACTTTTTGCATAATACAACTTTCTCACTAATTTCCTCACGTTATTATGATGCACTGCTAACATCCTAAAATGATGAAAAACACTCCGACAAACTTTTCTAGAAAGACAAGCTAGTGAATGCCCATGCAAACCTGTGCTTTCTCTCACTCTGCAAGGATCTAACTCTTGCAAGATCTTCATTTTTTGTTTGAGACTTTTCTTACTATATGTACGTAAGAAATTTCGAAGCAAATCGATTGATTCCTGTCGCACACTACAAATACTACTGCATTTCCATGTGTACACTGGACCCTTAGTATGTCTCCCTAAAACTTCATCAGCTAACACCTCTTCTGCATCTCTAGATACAAGTTTCTCTTTTTCCATCACACAACCATCTTTCACCTCATATGCTCGACCACTGGTGTCAACTGCATGCACCAAATCATTTTCCTGAAAGTAACTCTCCTCATTGAAAAAAGGCTCAGAACTTGAACTATGCATCCATTCACCAGAAAATACTTCACAAAAATTACTCCGATTAATAATTCTTTTCCATCTACTGTTCGATTTGAAAACATCAATGGCCTTATTAAGTATCCTAATTCTATTGATTATTAAAATAAATATTTTTTTCTTAACTTCAAAAGCCTGATCAACAATCTTTTCTACACTTTTCTTTTTCTTGTAAAAAGCAGCTCTCAGTTTACTTTTCTTATCATTTTTTAGCAAATTTAAAACTACCCTATTGCGAAACATTCGCCTATGAATGTCCCTAAAAAGATTTACCCTTCTATTGCTATCCATTCTCTTCTCTCCTGCTCCAATCGAGACATTTTTTGTGGGCCTCTCCTTCCTTTTTAGATTTGTTGACTTTTTCTGTATATTCACATTAGCAATATCATTTTTTTTTCTACGACATATGTTGCGAAGAAAAGACTTAATTGGCTTACCAGAAGCTTTTCTGGTGTTTTTTGAAGTAGTTGTTGAAGAGGGTTCCATAAACTCTGTTGTTGATGTTCTCCTTTTCCGTATGGTATTTTTGATAATTCTTTGCCTTGAAGGCATTTTTGCTTGCTTTTCAGAAGTTGATTTGAATCTGTTGTTCTGTTAAAAAAACACATGAAAGACCACTATTAGCAAACAACAAAGTAATGTTAAAAAGCAAACAATATAAACAATAAATTGCAACATATTTAAGTTTATACAATAGCAACTCAGGGCTTTATTTAGAAAGGCCTTGCGCCACCAGTGCGTCACTTATTACCCATGTTTAAAGTGATGCATCAGCTGCACAAGGCAATCATAAAAAAGGGCCAAATGAAAATACCAATCAATTGCACCCAAAAATCGATTTTTGAATAACATGTAAGAAACACTGCACAGAACCTATGTACAACCACTCAATATCAGCAAACAAAGTCAGGGCCTTATTTATGAAGGTCTTGCACCACAAGAGTGTCACTTATTTCCCATGTATAAAGTGATGCACCAGTTGCATAAGGCAATCATAAATAAGGGCCAAATGAAAATACCATTCATTTGCACCCAAAATCGTTTTTTGAATAACATTTAAAAAACACTGCGCACAACCTATGTACAAGCACAGAATATCACTTTTGAAACGTCACTGTTTCCCCAAATACAAATCCTTTATCTTTCAAATGTTGATATCAAGCATTATCAAAAATCCTAAATCAAATCAACAGCAAACAAAGTCAGAGCCTTATTTATGAAAGCCTTGCGCCACCAGTGCGTCACTTATTACCCATGTTTAAAGTGATGCATCAGCTGCACAAGGCAATCATAAAAAAGGGCCAAATGCAAATACCAATCAATTGCACCCAAAAATCGATTTTTGAATAACATGTAAGAAACACTGCGCAGAACCTATGTACAACCACTCAATATCAGCAAACAAAGTCAGGGCCTTATTTATGAAGGTCTTGCGCCACAAGAGTGTCACTTATTTCCCATGTATAAAGTGATGCACCAGTTGCATAAGGCAATCATAAAAAAGGGCCAAATGCAAATACCAATCAATTGCACCCAAAAATCGATTTTTGAATAACATTTAAAAAATACTGCGCACAACCTATGTACAAGCACAGTATATCACTTTTGAAACGTCACTGTTTCCCCAAATACAAATCCTTTATCTTTCAAATGTTGATATCAAGCATTATCAAAAATCCAAAATCAAATCAACAGCAAACAAAGTCAGAGCCTTATTTATGAAGGCCTTGCGCCACCAGTGCGTCACTTATTACCCATGTTTAAAGTGATGCATCAGCTGCACAATGCAATCATAAAAAAAGGCCAAATGAAAATACCAATCAATTGCACCCAAAAATCGATTTTTGAATAACATGTAAGAAACACTGCACAGAACCTATGTACAACCACTCAATATCAGCAAACAAAGTCAGGGCCTTATTTATGAAGGTCTTGCACCACAAGAGTGTCACTTATTTCCCATGTATAAAGTGATGCACCAGTTGCATAAGGCAATCATAAATAAGGGCCAAATGAAAATACCATTCATTTGCACCCAAAATCGTTTTTTGAATAACATTTAAAAAACACTGCGCACAACCTATGTACAAGCACAGAATATCACTTTTGAAACGTCACTGCTTCCCCAAATACAAATCCTTTATCTTTCAAATGTTGATATCAAGCATTATCAAAAATCCAAAATCAAATCAACAGCAAACAAAGTCAGAGCCTTATTTATGAAAGCCTTGCGCCACCAGTGCGTCACTTATTACCCATGTTTAAAGTGATGCATCAGCTGCACAAGGCAATCATAAAAAAGGGCCAAATGCAAATACCAATCAATTGCACCCAAAAATCGATTTTTGAATAACATGTAAGAAACACTGCGCAGAACCTATGTACAACCACTCAATATCAGCAAACAAAGTCAGGGCCTTATTTATGAAGGTCTTGCGCCACAAGAGTATCACTTATTTCCCATGTATAAAGTGATGCACCAGTTGCACAAGGCAATCATAAAAAAGGGCCAAATGCAAATACCAATCAATTGCACCCAAAAATCGATTTTTGAATAACATTTAAAAAATACTGCGCACAACCTATGTACAAGCACAGAATATCACTTTTGAAACGTCACTGTTTCCCCAAACACAAATCCTTTATCTTTCAAATGTTGATATCAAGCATTACCAAAAATCCAAAAACAAATCAACAGCAAACAAAGTCAGAGCCTTATTTATGAAGGCCATGCGCCACCAGTGCGTCACTTATTACCCATGTTTAAAGTGATGCATCAGCTGCACAAGGCAATCATAAAAAAGGGCCAAATGCAAATACCAATCAATTGCACCCAAAAATCGATTTTTGAATAACATGTAAGAAACACTGCGCAGAACCTATGTACAACCACTCAATATCAGCAAACAAAGTCAGGGCCTTATTTATGAAGGTCTTGCGCCACAAGAGTGTCACTTATTTCCCATGTATAAAGTGATGCACCAGTTGCACAAGGCAATCATAAAAAAGGGCCAAATGCAAATACCAATCAGTTGCACCCAAAAATCGATTTTTGAATAACATTTAAAAAATACTGCGCACGACCTATGTACAAGCACAGAATATCACTTTTGAAACGTCACTGTTTCCCCAAATACAAATCCTTTATCTTTCAAATGTTGATATCAAGCATTATCAAAAATCCAAAATCAAATCAACAGCAAACAAAGTCAGAGCCTTATTTAAGAAAGCCTTGCGCCACCAGTGCGTCACTTATTACCCATGTTTAAAGTGATGCATCAGCTGCACAAGGCAATCATAAAAAAGGGCCAAATGCAAATACCAATCAATTGCACCCAAAAATCGATTTTTGAATAACGTAAGAAACACTGCGCAGAACCTATGTACAACCACTCAATATCAGCAAACAAAGTCAGGGCCTTATTTATGAAGGTCTTGCGCCACAAGAGTATCACTTATTTCCCATGTATAAAGTGATGCACCAGTTGCATAAGGCAATCATAAATAAGGGCCAAATGCAAATTCCATTCATTTGCACCCAAAATCGTTTTTTGAATAACATTTAAAAAAATACTGCGCACAACCTATGTACAAGCACAGAATATCACTTTTGAAACGTCACTGTTTCCCCAAACACAAATCCTTTATCTTTCAAATGTTGATATCAAGCATTACCAAAAATCCAAAATCAAATCTACAGCAAACAAAGTCAGAGCCTTATTTATGAAGGCCTTGCGCCACCAGTGCGTCACTTATTACCCATGTTTAAAGTGATGCATCAGCTGCACAAGGCAATCATAAAAAAGGGCCAAATGCAAATACCAATCAATTGCACCCAAAAATCGATTTTTCAATAACATATAAGAAACACAACACAGGACTTATATACTAGCATACCATTTGACTTCTAAAACATAACTATCTGCTTCTAAATATTCTCCATAGAGAAAACAAGTCTCTATCTAAATTAAATAAATCATTACTTACCTTTACAAAAGCTTTGGGAGATTGAAAACAGTGTCAGACACACACACCAATTTCTCTTTAGCAGAGCAAAAAGTGTGCACTCAATACACTGAAACCAAGACTGGCATAGAAAATCTCTAACTTTGTACACATATGCCTTAATTCAACCAATCAAAAGTTTTCCCTCACTATTTTCAAACCAACACCCTTCCCCCTCTCAGATCTTTCTATCTGTTACCATAGCAACTCCCTCCTAACTGAACTCTCAGGTTCAAAAGTTTATTGTACAATGTTGCAAATTAACTCAGCAAGGATGTTTGACCTCTCAATACACCAGCCTATCCAGAGTATTTTAGCTTTTAGTGACTTTTTTTAACCATTCAAATTGCTTCTTTAACACAACACAACCATGCACCCTAACTTTAAGTTTTCAACTATCTGAATCCACCAATCATTGCTTCTGATTCAAAAGCAGTGAAACTCCACAATTATTTTTTTGTAAACTCCTACTGTTCCAACTGCCATTTCATTCCCACACATCATCTGACTGCATCAGAACCTTCTCTCATCATGTTTTCTGTCTGAATCCTTGGACACAGCTACATCCACTGGGCTCAAAGGTATGCAGATAGCAGACATTTTCACAACCTTGATTTATCAAATGTGGAAATCAAGTGGATTGGCCAGAGAGGATTAAAATGTCACCAATTGATACCATTGGTGAAAACCTTTTTGCATCTGCCAAACCCTAACCTCTTAATAGTGCACTGTGGTGGAAATGATTTAGGCACTATGACTGGGGTTGGTCTGGAAATGCTCTTAAAGGACACCTTTGATCAATTAATGACACTTTTTCCACAAACTGCCTTGGTATATTCCAATATATGCCAAAGACAGAAATGGAACTGGTCCAACCAATTTTGTCCACAATTTGAGAAAGCACGGAAACATGTGAATAAATCTGTTTCTGCTTACATGAGAGACTATGGAATGGGTTCAATATACAATAATAACTTGTGTTACAACATGCAAGACATCTACAGAGGAGATGGTGTGCACTTCTCAGATGAAGGGAATAGAATATTCCTCCTGAATTTAAGAATGTGCATTGGAACCTACTTGTAGGTACCTAAATCAACCACAAAACCCAAAAGCTCTTTTCAGAGCTACCCTACCTCTGATCATTCAAAACGTTTATCTTTTTCTAACTTTTTTCACTATTTTTCACCAAAGTACGCTTTCCGGTACGCTTAACGGTGCGCGTACCAGGCGCTTCCCCCGTGGAAAATTAAAGATTTTTTTTTTTTTTTTACGTTTATGAGCCTCCTAAGCCCCCCTCAGAAAACCTAGAGGGTCAAGAAGTCTCTACCGGGCCCCCTTCTACCCATACCGAACATTGTTTACCCTCCATCTTGTGTCTCGATTGTACCGAAACACAAAATGGAGGACTCCCGTAACGCTGCCGGTGCGCGTAACGGAGCGCGCACCGGTAAGCGCTCTATAAAAAAAGGTGGGAAAGCAATTTACAAAAAAACCACTGGAGACACTTTCATCAAATATAGAATAGGCCCTACTACATAGCAGTCCCTACCATTTACCCAAACTTGGTGGAATTCCATTGAGACATTTAGGCTACAGGCCTGTCTAAATATCCTGAGGTAAATTACATGACAAAAACACATATGAAATGTTAGAATTTACAACCAATTAAAAAGTTTCTCTCATTTTCTGCGATTATTTCCTGACGTTTCATTGGTTAAGTACAAGAATATATATAAAAGAAGAGAGGGAAACACAGCCATTTTGACTACTGCTTCCAGAAGTACATTTGAGAACAAATTACACTGACAACTTCAACTGATTTCTCCAAGGTAAATTGTTATTATGGAAGTATATTGTACACTTTAAGTTAATATCTAAAAAAATATTCTGTTAGTTATATACTATCCCTCTGTAATAGTTATAGATTGAGATTGACTTCTCTGTAATAGTTATGGATTGAGTTAGGCTTCTCTGGTATACAGTACCCTAACTCTACTAATATAGTTAATTTGTATGCAATTTTCAGAAAGAAAATGGAAGGAGAAAATCAAGCAAATGTTACTTCTATCAAAATAAAGGTGGAAAAACCAGAAGAGCAAAAAGATGAAGTAGATTTCATGGATGACTCTTTGGATCAACAGTTAATAGAATGTTTGGAACAAATGGAATCATGTACTTATAATTATGAGGAAATTCCGGACAATATTATGTTAGAAATTTTATTAAATTATGAAAAAGAATCAGAGGAATAAATTTATATTTAATAATTTTAAATTGTTTGACACAATATTCATTTTTATATGTAATTCATAAAGTATTACCAAAAATGTTTAAAATATAAAGTGAGACTTATAGTATACTGTTCAACTATTTTTCTGTTACATAGTAAGTTTACTCATAGTTACTACCTTTCTCCCACTATATTATCTCCTATGTATATTTTACACCTCATTTTCATAAGGGAGCAGGATAGACTACTCATGATCCCCTAGAAATTCTCAGGGAGTGCTTAAAAGATCTGTTTCTGCTTTCCAGGCAAACTATGTTATGAATTCCATATACCACAAAAAATACAATAACAACATGCAAGATGTCTACAAAGGAGATGGTGTACATTAAATTTAAGTCTCTTCATTGGTACCTACATGTAGGTACTTACATAAAATAAAAAAATGAAAAAAAACAATTAATAAACATACAATTTTTGGAAGTGATTATTTTTCCATAGTACCCTCCTTGATACGCTCCCGGTGCGCGTACCAGGCGCTTCCCCCGCGAAAATCGAAAAAAAAAAAAAGGGT
This sequence comes from Lissotriton vulgaris, assembly GCF_964263255.1. Lineage (NCBI taxonomy): Eukaryota > Metazoa > Chordata > Amphibia > Caudata > Salamandridae > Lissotriton > Lissotriton vulgaris. The sequence continues at coordinate 1,336,399,882 of NC_141685.1, forward strand.
GAGACCCCGCGGGGCCCTTTAATGGCCCCCACATCAAACCTAGGGGTACAGGGGGTGTCTACTCTGCCCCCTTATGGTCATTTCCCCCTTTGTTTTGGCCACCTCTCGTGTCTCGATCCTACCGAGACACAAGATGGCGGCCGCTCCGGACTGTTTAGAATGTTTACAGACAACTGAGAGCCAATCAGCTTTCTGCGCGCAAGTCGCGTGGCGCGCCTGGAGCGCTCTCCGGTGTGCATACCGGGGAGCGCTTATAGATATATATATTTTTTTGAACCTAAATTACTCAAAATCCACTGGAGCACATATCTTGAGACATAGCAAAGGCACATCGGGCTACCAGTCCCTACAATTTTGCCAAGTTTGGTGAAAATCCATTCAGCCGTTCGGGCTAAAAGTGAAATCGACCGCCCTATGGAAATTAACATGGGGAAAACGCGTTTTGGGACCCCCCTTTTATCTCGGCCCCCGCTTGACGTATCCCCCCCAAACTTTCAAGGAAGGACCGGAGCTCGACGAGGCCATTTTCAGGAAATTTTCGGGCAGATTCGTCAACCGGTGCCAAAGTTATTCCAAATAGAATTTTGAGATTTAACATTGAAAAAAATCCTAACTATAACTACCTACTGGCGACCGTTCCCAGAGATGGGGCCTCTACATCAACAGGAGGAGCAACTTCTTCTGGGAGAGAGCAATCGCAGGAGCAGGTGGCAAACATACAACCTGCATTTAACCATGGGGTCGTCAAATGCAGATACTGCAATCAACTCCTCACCTATGGGGAGCAAAGTGTCCTCATGGTTCGAGCATTGGAGAACCATCGCTGCCCTTCCCACCCCTAATTTTTTTCTTTTCTTTTTGCTCCTGTTGAGCAGTTTCCATTCCCTGTTTTTGTTCCTGTTCAGTTAAAAGAAGAAAACCAAAAGTTCTTTTCAGAACTACCTCCAATTCTCATCAAAGAGCTATATTCTTAAAAAAATGAAGAGTAAGTGAAATATAGTGCATTGATAATTGAAAGGAGAATGAGTAAGAAAGAACAGAAAGGTATGAGAGGTGAAAGGAAGTGAAGTAGGAGGAATGAAAGAAGGTGAGTGTTAGAAAAGAAAGTTATGACACAGTGAATAAACTGGAGGCCTCATTTCTGAAAAGTGACGCATCGCTACGTGAAAACAGCGATGCGTCACTTTTCTGGACGCACTCCTTATGACATTCCAGATATGTCATATTTAATATATGACTAATCAATTCGCAAGGAGTTACAGATATGTCAGTATTTCTGACGTATCTGTAAACACAAAAGTAACGCATTGCTGGAGTGCGTCACAAAAGTGACGCAACTCCAGTAATGTGTCCTTTCACATGGAAAAAGCACCATGTGAAAGGTTTGCTGTGAAGCAGGCGCAAGATTTTGGCGCAACAGCATCCTAAAAGTTTTTGCAGGGGAACACCCCCTCTGCATGCATTATACCTGACACTATTTTTAAAAAGTGACGCATCTAGGTACATGGGTCACTTTTTAAAACTCTGCGCCACATTATATCTGCATCAGGTATAATGTATGCAGAGGGGGCAATCCCTCGCAAAAAGCTTGGTAATAACGACGTACTGAAATCTATGAGATTTCTCTGCGTCACTTTTAGGATGCTGTTGCGTCAAAATCTTGCGCCTGCCTCGCGTCACTTTCATGTTTACAGATATGTGAGAAATACTGACGTATCTGTAACTCCTTGCAACATGATTCGTCATACATTAAATATGACACATCTGGAATGTCATAAGGAGTGCGCACAGAAAAGTGACGCATCACACCAGCAGTGTAATAAAATGTGCCTCGTTGCACTATATTTAAAGGATGCAACAGCATCCTAAAAGTGACGCAGTGAAATCTCAAACATTTCACTGCGTCGCTATTACAAAGCTTTTTGCGGGGGAACACCCCCTCTGCATGCATTATACCTCACGCAGATATAATGTGGCGCTTGATTTTAAAAAGTGACCCATCTACCTAGATACGTCACTTTTTAAATATAACGCAACGAGGCACATTTTTTTACACCACTGGTGCGATGCGTCACTTTTCTGTGCGCACTCCTTATGACATTCCAAGTAACGCATTGCTGGAGTGCGTCACAAAAGTGACGCAACTCCAGTAATGTGTCCTTTCACATGGAAAAAGCACCATGTGAAAGGGCTTGCGTCAGTCTAACACCTGCTGTAAAGCAGGCACAAGATTTTGACGCAACAGCATCCTAAAAGTGACGCAGTGAAATCTCAAAGATTTCACTGCGTCGCTATTACAAAGCTTTTTGCGGGAGAACACCCCCTCTGCATGCATTATACCTGACGCTATTTTTAAAAAGTGACGCATCTAGGTACATGGGTCACTTTTTAAAACTCTGCGCCACATTATATCTGCGTCAGGTATAATGTATGCAAAGGGGGCATTCCCCCGCAAAAAGCTTGGTAATAACGACGTACTGAAATCTATAAGATTTCTCTGCGTCACTTTTAGGATGCTGTTGCGTCAAAATCTTGCACCTGCCTCGCATCACTTTTATGTTTACAGATATGTCAGAAATACTGATGTATCTGTAACTCCTTGCAACATGATTCGTCATACATTAAATATGACACATCTGGAATGTCATAAGGAGTGCGCACAGAAAAGTGACGCATCACAACAGCAGTGTAAAAAAATGTGCCTCGTTGCACTATATTTAAAAAGTGACGCATCTAGATAGATGCGTCACTTTTTAAATATTGCATAACAATGCGCATTTTTTTACACCGCTGGTGCGTCACAAAAATTGACGCACAGGAGGCGCAAAACTAGCAGCGCAAGGCCTTCGTAAATATGGTCCTGGATTTTCCCCGTGCTTCGCCGGTGCGCGTACCATGCGCTTCCCCCGCGCAAAACGAAAAAAAAAATAAAAAATTTAATGCCCTGCAGGACCCTATTTTAGCCCCTACATCAAACCTAGGGGGTCAGAGGGGGTCTACTCTTCCCCCTTATGGTCATTTGCCCCTTTTTTTTTCAAACCCCTTGTGTCTCGGTTTTACCGAGACACAAGATGGCGGCCGCTCCAGACTGTTTAGAATGTTTACAGACACCCAAGAGCCAATCAGCTTCCTGCGCGCAAGTCGCGTGTCGCGCCTGGAGCGCACTCCGGTGCGCGCACCGGAGAGCGCATATAGATATATATATTTTTTTGAACCTAAATTACTCAAAATCCACTGCAGCACATATCTTGAGACATAGCAAAGGCACATCGGGCTACCAGTCCCTTCAATTTTGCCAAGTTTGCTGGAAATCCATTCAGCCGTTCGGGCTAAAAGTGAAATCGACCGCCCTATGGAAATTTACATGGGGAAAACGCGTTTTGGGACCCCCCTTTTATCTCGGCCCCCGCTTGATGTATCCCCCCCAAACTTTCAAGGAAGGACCCGAGCTCGACGAGGCCATTTTCAGGAGATTTTCAGGCAGATTCGTCAACCGGTGCCAAAGTTATTCCAAATAGAATTTTGAGATTTAACATTGAAAAAAATCCTAACTATAACTACCTACTGGCGACCGCCAGTAGGTAATATATATATATATATATATATATATATATATATATATATATTCGGTAAGCACTCACGTCAAAAAACAATTCGATGTCTTGAATGACGAGGCAGGACCCATAGGTAGTGCAGATTGTTCAGTTTATTGTGCGACCCACAATGTAATATGTGACATCATCAGCAGTGGATTGCGGGTGCGCGATATATAGTTAGTGCAACTAACTATATATGCGAATTTCAATGGTTTTGTGCAAGTAAATTAAGGTTTTGTAAATGCTAATCCCTAACTATATATGGTCTATAACCTATGGTTTTTTCAGTGAATTTCAATGGTTTTTTAATAGCAAATATCAAAAGCTGTAAGATGTATTCTTATTCTAATTCAAAAATATATTATATATTTTTGTAATATTATCTTTATATTTATTTGTTAGCTTAATAAGGTTCCGCGACCCACTCCGCGAACCGGTAAACATTCCATTAGCGCAACCATCGCGTTAGAAAACGATATCGTGACGCGTCGCGTAAGCGCGAGGTATTGCGTTACCGCGAAATACGTCTTATGACGCGCCGCGTTAGCGCACCCGGAAGTGTTCTGGAACGCAAACCAAAGCGCGAAGCGCAGCTACTCGGAAGCGATCCGGGTCGCGTCACGGGACGCGTAACGTAAGCATAACAGGTCATGTGACTTGAAAATAACACTTTTTATTATTTGATTTCATGTTTTATTTCTGAATGATGTAAAGCTAGGTCATGTGACCTAAAAATTACACTTTTCATTGGTTTAGAACATTTTTTTTTCCAAATAATGAAAGCCCCCTCCTATTTTTCTCACTCTGACTTTCAACTTTGTGAGAGGAAGAACTATTTTCATTATTGGAAGATGGCTTCAATTGTAGCTGCAGCTGGTGGACCCCCACCACCACCACAACCTCCTAGGAAGGATGGACCACCTCCACAGTTTATTCCCAACACTGAAGAAGAGGAGGAAGAAGAAGAACAAGATGTACATCAAATAAAATTTTTCCCTGAAGAGCCCCGGAAATCACACCGCAAGGCCAATTTTATTTGGCAGTTTTTTTCATTTCCTGCAGGCCAAAAAAAAGTGAATGCACGTTATGTTACATGCCTGATATGTAAAGAACCTCTGTCTCGAGGCACGGATAAAAAGTATAGCTTTGGAAACTATACAATGCATCGCCACATGCAAAGCTGGCATCCTATAAATTATAGTATGGCGGAGGTGCGTAACCTAAGTGAATATCCACCAACTCTTGTGGCCACCACCTCATCCCATGAAAGTCTTTCGGGACCAGAGGCGAGGGAGATGGACCCCGCTATTCAAACTAATTTTCAACATATCAAGCTGGTGTGCATTTATTGTGGGGGTTTGCTTTGTTACGGCGAAATGAGCTTTCCATTAATGAACAGAGCATTTGAAAATCACAAGTGCTCAAAACGCCCCAGAAAGCGATTTTTTTTTCTTGCTCCTGTTGAGCCGTTTCTAATGCCTGTTTTTCGTTCTTTCCCCTGAAAAAAAACCAAAAAAATATTAAACCGTTCAAAAAATACAAAAAAAGTATAAAAAGTGTTCAGAAAAATAATTAAAAAAATAAAAAACAACAAAAATAATTTAAAAAAAGTTATTTTAAGAACTACCTTCCCTTTATGAAAAATTGCTAGAATTCTAGAAGTCAATCATTCTTGTTTCCTTATAGTACGCTCCCCGGACCTCTTTCTGGTGCGCGTACCAGGCGCACCCCACGAAAAAAACTATTTTTTTTTTCTTTTTGCCCCGCGGGGCCCTTTTAAAGCCTCCACATCAAACATAGGGGGTCAGGGAGGATCTACTATGCCCCCTTATGGTCATTTTCCCCTTCCTTTTGGCCTCCTCTTGTCTCTCGATCCTACCGAGAGACAAGATGGCGGCCGCTCTGGACTGTTTAGAATGTTGACAGACACCGGAGAGCCAATCAGCTTCGCTTTGCAAAGCTCCGTTACGCGATAAGTACGCGAACCGGAGCGCTATCCGGGACGCTGTCACAGATATATCTGTTTTTTAAAACGTTAATTTCTCAAAATCCACTGGAGCACATATATTGAGACCCAGCAAAGGCACATCGGGCTAACAGTCCCTACAATTTTGCCAGGTTTCGTGCAAATCCATTCAGCCGTTCGAGCTAAAAGTGAGGCCAAACGCCCTATGGAAAACTCAATGTTAAAAACGCGTTTTGGGACCCCCCTTTTTTCTTGGCCCCCCTTGACGAAACCCCCCCCAAATTTTCATGGGCTGCTCAGAAACAAAATGTGCCATTTTCCTGAAAATTTTAGCCGATTCCGTCCACAAACGCCAAAGTTATTAGACATAGAATTTTCAAAAGTCCCATAGAGAAAAAATCCTAACTATATATACCTACTGGCGACCGCCAGTAGGTAATAAATATATATATATATATATATATATATATATATATATATATATATATATATATGCAAAACCTCCTTAATGGAAACAAAGTCCCCTCCTTTCCGGCGAAGAAATACTCAAGCCCAAATCCGTTTCACCCTTTTGCCGTGAAACGGATTTGGGCTTAAGTATTTCGTCGGCGGAAAGGAGAGGACTTTGTTTGTGTATATATATATATATGTGATCAAGGCTTGGAGAAGCCGAAACGCGTCATGGCGGACTGGTGTTGGGTCTCTGAATAAAAGAAATTCTGCACTACCTATGGGTCTTGCTTCGTCTATCCAGCTGCTGGATTTTGGACGTTTTTACATACCGAATATACATATATATATATATATATATATATATATATATATATATATATATATATATATATATATATATATATATATATATATATATATTTTAAGTTCAAAGAATGCTCTTGCTTTGAAGGATCACACAACTGCAGGCAAGTTTTCACTTGTATTTATTGCTCCCGAGGTTAACAAGAATTCCGTCATTGTTTAAGCTTGTCCCAACGCATTTCAGTGCTTCCTGAACTTTCATCAGGGGAAAATGGCAAGGCGGATGTTAATTGGCAGTTTCCGCCGTCTTTTTGTAAACAAGCATTTACAATGCAATGGTTTTGCCTTTGTTAAAGTTAGAGCTATTGGCATTGCTCTTGACGTATTTTTATTTATGTTTTTTTTAACATAAATAAATGGCATTGTCATTTACAATGCCACTAGCTTTATCTCTCGCAAATGACACACACAAACACACACAGAGCCCCCCCACACACACCCCCACACAGAGCCCCCCACACACAGCCACACAGAGCCCCCCACACACACAGCCACACAGAGCCCCCCACACACACAGCCACACAGAGCCCCCCACACACACAGCCACACAAAGCTTCCTACACACACAGCCACACAGAGCCCTCCACACACACCCACACAGCACAAGCAGGCAACAGGGGCACACGGAGGCACAAGCAGACAACAGGGGCACACAGAGGCACAAGCAGGCAACAGGGGCACACGCAACAGGGGCACGAAAACGGAGGCACAAGCAGGCAACAGGGGCACGAAAACGGAGGCACAAGCAGGCAACAGGGGCACACGGAGGCACAAGCAGGCAACAGGGGCACAACGCTGGAGCCTCGCAGGCTCTGACTCAAAGCACTGTCCCAGAGCCCCTTTGGGCTCTAATCACAATGTGGCACCTTCTTGAGCCTCTCTGGGCTCATAAAACGAAAGTGGGTGCCTCGAGCCTTCTCTGGGCTCGCAAGGCACAAATACGGGGTTGTTGGAGTCCCTCCTCGGGGGACTCAGAAAGATAATGGCCACAAGAGCCTACTAGGCTCTAAAGCAACACTTGCGATAACGGTGCCCCCGGGGAGCCTTCGCGGCTCGAAACAATAAATGCCCCCACGTTGGAGCCTCGACCGGCTCAGAATATAAAAATGCCCTTTCCTCACTGGGGTGATAGTTGGAGCGGCCCGCCTGCAATGAAGGTCATAGGGTTTGCTTCCCCTCGAGGGGTCACTGAATTGCAAAGCACCAGCTTGTTTTTTGAGATCAAGCAATTTTGTGGTCCTGGAAGGCTTTCGTTAGAGCACCACCCCTCCCCCCAGGGACGCGTGACCTGCAGCAATCCCGTCTATTTACTACTCCCGTAATCACCTATGGAAACAGGCGCGATTCAGGCGTCAGACTTTCGATTTTGAGGCTTTAATATTGCATTATTTAGCTGCCCCCTGCCTAGAATTAACCCATCAGCAATTCTTAGTCAATGGGCAAAATAAATTTCCCCGATTTGTATTTCAAAATATGGATGTGTAGCCGACAGATCTTAGGCTAGGTCAGCAAAGTTAAAATCCAAGTATTCTAACTCGACAACGTGCACGATCTAGGCAGTGGCGTAATGAAACTTGAAAAGGGGGGGGGGCTGTAAACATGTAGGGTCAGAATATAAAAATGCCCTTTCCTCACTGGGGTGATAGTTGGAGCGGCCCGCCTGCAACGGGGCCGCTCTGGGCACATCAACCTGCCCACGGCACTCCCCTACGCATTGGAGCGACCCGGAGCCCGCCCGCACTCACCGGTTGTCTGAGGCGGCGGCGGCTCCTCTTCGCTGGGCTCTTCTGGGTGACGGTGGCAGGGCTCTCTCCTCGGGAGAGCCTCGCCGGAGGACGTTTCCTTCTTCTTCCCGGCAGGAGCGCGGGGTGGCCTCCCGTCCGCTTCCTGGTTTCTCCTCACTCCAGCAGCCAATCACCGCGCAGGTCGCCCGGCGAGCCTCCCACAGCCTGAACCAATGGCAGCGCGGCTCCCGGGTGACGTCAGCCGTGGTTCCCTCGGCTTCTCCGCGGCCCCGGGGCTGCGGCGGTGATTTTCACGGGCAAAACGGCTGTGCACAAAAAGCGCTCAGGGGGAAGCACAGCGCTTCGGACTGACTGACTGCCTGCCTCTATACCGGCCATCGCACAGGAGCAGGAAGGCGGGTGCCCTCAATCCCGGACCAGATTCGGGGGCGTTCCCGAGAATAGGCTTTCGGCTGACGTAGCCAAAAGCCAAAAATTCTCGGGAACGCCCCCGAATCTGGTCCGAGATTGACGGACAGTTACCTCTCCCAATGGCTAGCCTCCATTTATGGAGCTAGCCAATGGGAAGAGGGGGCGGAGACCCGATGCCACATACAACTCATAAGGTTTTTTGGCGCATGCGTACTAAATTACGCATCGCCAGTCAAAACCTAAAAAATCACAAACACCCCCCTCCCCCCGTATAATATTTGTATTTTTTTAAAATTATTTTTAACAGTACCTATAAACACCTAACTTGAATAATAATCTCGAAAGCATGGTGGGGGCATGAATGTGCAACATTCGCATAAAACAAGCCACTGTGTCCCATTCGGGAGTCTTACATTGATACGTGCAGACTCCAACACAAGAGAGAGACCTCATTTAATTGAGAAATCCCACATTAGATTGAAGAAAAGGGGAATTCATCGTGTGAGATTAATTGAACCTAAAAAGAAGAAAAGTGGCATACACTGTCAGTCTATAAAGACTTCTACCCTGGAGAATATAAGCACTTGATTACCAACAGATTTCCTCATCGACGCCGAATGGGTAAAACCCTTCGAGAACGCTTTACTCCGGCAGCCCCGGGTTCACCTCTAAAATAGGCGCATCAGATGTATTAGCTATGTTTTAGGAGGTTGGTCAATGGCTCCAGAGAAGGAGGAAGGCTTCTTTTAATCTCCCCCCCCCCAGCCCACCCCCCCCCTTCAAATATCTGACACGAGTTAGGTTAAAACAATAAAAATAGCCTCCTCAAACTAAATCCATACATTTGAGCAAAGAGAGGGAGGGGGCTGGCTGTGCTTTAGGGAGACCAGAAAAGCCTGGTTTCGGATCAGAAAAAAAAAAAAAAAACACAACACTCACGATGTAATGGAAATTAAAACTGTTTGCCACAATACTTTTCCTAGTTTCACTAAGCAGTTTCGAAAGGAAAAAAAAAATAGATCAGTAAGCCGATGGAAGAGGCAAGTCAAGGCAATAGTTGATTAGGTCCAGAGGGAGGAGAGGACGGCAAATTAACAGAGCAGCAGGCAAGAGAAAAACACGATGGAACGCAAGCGTCTCTGCAAACACACAGAACACTAGCCAGGGATACAATACAGCACCCACCAGCAACAGATTCGCCCTCTGGTGCCACAATAAAAGGCTTTTGCCCAGTGCTTGAAATGGAAAAATAAAAGTGCAGGTACTCCGTTCCAGAGTACCTGCTTGTTTCTGAGAAGTGCCTGTACTCTACAATTAAAGGTATTGCATTTCTTTTGAGAAGTGCCGGTACTCTCCTCAAAATAAAAAAAGTGGAAAGTACCGGCCAATTTAAAGCACTGCTTTTGCCACAGAACATGAAGGATCGTACAACACTGCTGGACGAACTGCGCTGCCTCAGGACGCTTCTGTGTGGAGCGAGTGTGACCAATGATCAAAAAAAGGTTAGCTCTGGGCTTTTTCTCTGATGGCTAAAGGGGTTGGCGACATTGAAGGTCATAGGGTTTGCTTCCCCTCGAGGGGTCACTGAATTGCAAAGCACCAGCTTGTTTTTTGAGATCAAGCAATTTTGTGGTCCTGGAAGGCTTTCGTTAGAGCACCACCCCTCCCCCAGGGATGCGTGACCTGCAGCAATCCCGTCTATTTGCTACTCCCGTAATCACCTATGCAAACAGGCGCGATTCAGGCGTCAGACTTTCGATTTTGAGGCTTTAATATTGCATTATTTAGCTGCCCCCTGCCTAGAATTAACCCATCAGCAATTCTTAGTCAATGGGCAAAATAAATTCCCCCGATTTGTATTTCAAAATATGGATGTGTAGCGGACAGATCTTAGGCTAGGTCAGCAAAGTTAAAATCCAAGTATTCTAACTCGACAACGTGCACGATCTAGGCAGTGGCGTAATGAAACTTGAAAAGGGGGGGGGGGCTGTAAACATGTAGGGTCAGAATATAAAAATGCCCTTTCCTCACTGGGGTGATAGTTGGAGCGGCCCGCCTGCAACGGGGCCGCTCTGGGCACATCAACCTGCCCACGGCACTCCCCTATGCATAGGAGCGACCCGGAGCCCGCCCGCACTCACCAGTTGTCTGAGGCGGCGGCGGCTCCTCTCCGCTGGGCTCTTCTGGGTGACGGTGGCAGGGCTCTCTCCTCGGGAGAGCCTCGCCGGAGGACGGTTCCTTCTTCTTCCCGGCAGGAGCGCGGGGTGGCCTCCCGTCCGCTTCCTGGTTTCTCCTCACTCCAGCAGCCAATCACTGCGCAGGTCGCCCGGCGAGCCTCCCGCAGCCTGAACCAATGGCAGCGCGGCTCCCGGGTGACGTCAGCGGTGGTTCCCTCGGCTTCTCCGCGGCCCCGGGGCTGCGGCAGTGATTTTCACGGGCAAAGCGGCTGTGCACAAAAAGCGCTCAGGGGGAAGCACAGCGCTTCGGACTGACTGACTGCCTGCCTCTATACCGGCCATCGCACAGGAGCAGGAAGGCGGGTGCCCTCAATCCCGGACCAGATTCGGGGGCGTTCCCGAGAATAGGCTTTCGGCTGACGTAGCCAAAAGCCAAAAATTCTCGGGAACGCCCCCGAATCTGGTCCGAGATTGACGGACAGTTACCTCTCCCAATGGCTAGCCTCCATTTATGGAGCTGCCAATGGGAAGAGGGGGCGGAGACCCGACGCCACATACAACTCATAAGGTTTTTTGGCGCATGCGTACTGAAGTACGCATCGCCAGTCAAAACCTAAAAACTCACGGAGATGTACTTAGTAGTACAGAGTCCCTTGCACAGCATTTTGGGATCTGTAGTGCCGCCAAAGAGTTCATAACCTTAGTAGGTTCCGCCGAGACATATAAAGTGTTCAAGTTGCAGCGCCCTGTTTTCGGCACGCCATCTGTTTAGGTGCTTCAGTGCACCCCGGTTTTCTTTTGCTTCCTCGGTTCTTTAACGCTCCTGCAGTCGCCTTAAGTAACCAGGGAAGTCCTGTACTTGGCTCCTCCACCGACGGCTCCCTCCTCCTTTCCGAGGCGGTGCTTCCTTCCACGACGCAGCTGTCGTACAAAATGTTTTAAGTTCAAAGAGTGCTCTTGCTTTGAAGGATCACACAACTGCAGGCAAGTTTTCACTTGTATTTATTGCTCCCGAGGTTAACAAGAATTCCGTCATTGTTTAAGCTTGTCCCAACGCGTTTCAGTGCTTCCTGCACTTTCATCAGGGGAAAATGGCAAGGCGGATGTTAGTTGGCAGTTTCCGCCGTCTTTTTGTAAAAAACTCACGGAGATGTACTTAGTAGTACAGAGTCCCTTGCACAGCATTTTGGGATCTGTAGTGTCGCCAAAGAGTTCATAACCTTAGTAGGTTCCGCCGAGGCATATAAAGTGTTCAAGGACCAACGCTTCGGAGATCACCCAACTTCCAACCTTCTATTGTGCAGTGGCTCAAACCTCCCTCGGGTAGATTAACTGTTGCCTTACGCATTTCGGAGCCCTTGCGTCTTCCTCATTTCCGTGCCTCTGTGACAGCCTGTGACCAAGGAGCACAAGGGCTCCGAAACGCGTAAGGCAACAGTTAATCTACCTGAGGGAGGTTTGAGCCACTGCACAATAGAAGTTTGGAAGTTGTGTGATCTCCGAAGCGTTGGTCCTTTGTGAGAAAAATATATTTATATATATATATATATATATATATATATATATATATATATATATATATATATATATATATATATATATATATATATATATATATATATGTATATATATATATATTATATATATTTTATATATATGTGTGTGTGTGTATATATATGTACTTTTTTCCTTTCATGTGCAAGCTTATGGTCACCAAGTTTAAGCAGTGTGTTTTCTATTTTAATTGTGTGACATATGCTTGTATATGTCTGGTGCCTGTTTCCCGCAGTTGCCTGAGTTCAAATCCTGATTTTCCAGGTCCTGGGCAAAACCAAATTGTATCTATTTACCTCGGATAACCGATAAATGGAATTTGCTTAAAAGTGGAAATTAATTTACACGTATGAAAGAGACATGCAGTGCCTCTTTCTAGTGAGCAAATGTAAACAGACTTTGAGATGTTGACCCTTAAGAAACATTTTCTTAAAGCCAAGGGTGTGCTCATAGCAAATATACTGTGCCTTGTGTCTTTCTAAATAAGATCTATTAGCTATCTTGAAGTTTATTTATTTATTTTATTTTTAAATGAACCCAATTATATATTGTATGTATCACGTTTTTGACGAAAATATTTCTACAGAACAGAATTTCTGGAAACAAATGTAGCTAAGGTGGCCAGTGAGAGCTCAGCAGGTTGGCATGCCTGCTGCAGTGATCTGGTGGTCACCAGTTCACGGCATCTGCTGGGGGCTACGTTTCATCCGTTCGATGTGGATTAAATGATTACTTTTCAGCCAGGTTACAATAGCCACTGTTATTTAAAGTGCCAAGAAATGGTCCAGTTAACCGCGTGGGCGCTACATAAATGGTACATACTAGTAATGTTGAAAGGGCGCTACCCCGGGCACATCTGAAACTCCCCCTCCCCCTTAAGTTGGTCGTTGCCCGCTCTGAATTAGCTCGTTGCGTGTCCCCCTGTTCCGCAGTGAGAAAAATGGAGTGTCATCCCTGTGACTAATAGCTTTTCATCTATGATAAATGGGTCCCCGTGCCGCACCGAGGTCTCTCAGGGACCAGGACGGGACGGGGCCGAGCGGGTGACCCACGCTGCCGGCCGGGCCGGTCGCCGTGCCCCAGTTAGAGCTCACCTTGACTCCTCGAGCGAGGGGACACCGCTTTTAATTAATCCTCGGCCGGCAGAGCGGGCCTTTAACCAAGAAGAATCGCCTGCCGTGGCCACGCGGCAATTAGCCACGTCCCCGAGGAAGGCCCGGGTCAGCGGACCGAAACGTGCTAATCAGAAATCAAGAACCTATAAACAGCAAGACCGTCCCCCTCCCCCGCGCCTCGATACCGTCGAAGAGAGGACAGGCAGGGGAACAACGATGCATAGCCAGAAACAGAAGTGGGAAACATACACAATCTGCTTCCAAACGATGCCTTTTAAGAGGGTGTGAAAATAAATGTGCCGAAATGGAATTCAATGTGCCTGACTGATGTTGTGATAACGATGTTAAACACATTTAAAGTTGCTTTGAAGTGACTTGTTAAACGGCGTCTTGAGTATACAGTGAAAGCTAAAGCTACTTTCAGCATGGCATTACTCAGCTTTTTTTTTTCATTTCTAAGTATTTTATTAAGAATTTTACACATACATTTAACATCGTTTACTACAGCACGCAGCTCTGGAACTCATTTGGGTAAATAATGAACAGGCCCTGGGAATAAAGTGCTCTGCCCAAGATCACATTATTTTTTAGCCAACCTGGGAAGTCAAGGTTAGAACTCGTGCCTGGTTCTACAATTATCAAATTAGTACCTTGGGCAAAATATTGGCCCTAATATTGAATGTCAGGCGATAGTTTTCGTAATAGCGGGCCAGGGGCTTGGTGTGGTGTGGTAAGAAAGCCTACGAGGCAGAATTTCGATTACACTGGAGTAATCGGAGTAATTTTAGTAATTCCGCGTTAACTCTGTCTCGGGATTATCGAAATCCCACCACAAGAGCACAGTTAGTGAGCGCAAGCAGGCGCTCGCTATTCATATTCTGCTCCATTTAGGTCTGGTTTTTAGCACAAAATGCATCTCACATCCATTTTGGACACAAAGGTGCATTTTGAAAATAGTGATAATTGCCGGTAGTAAGTTGGGGGAAAGTCCTACACTATGAGCCCATTTAACGTGTGTGTACGTCTACTCGCTATTTCTATTTTGTTATAAATAGAGCTGTTTCGTTGCGCAAAAGGAATCCTCGCGTCCATTTTGGGTGCAAGGAGGCATTTTGCACAAAGAAGTAGCTGTAAATGCAGAATTGCTCTCCTCGCTTAATTCAAGGCAAATTTTGTGGAATACTTGAGCAATTTAGAGTGATTGAGCTACATGGAATTACATGAGATAGGTCCAACCCTACTATTTTGATTAAATGATCAGGACCATTACACCCTCGGAAGTCAAGGCTTGGACTTTTGTTTCCACATGTCTGTTCACCTCCTGTGCCTTCCTAAAATACACCCCATTCCCAATGCCTCTGTCCCATACAGGCGCGCAACGCACATTGGGCTGAAAGGGCTTCAGCCCAGGCTGCTGCAGCTTGAGCTGCTGTGGGCTCAGCTGGGCAGTGCCTGGACTCTTATCTCCGGCACCCGAGTTTTTCACGGGTCTTCGGAAGACCCTTTGCATATACATACCTTTGTAAACCTTTGTAAACAAAGACTTTGGGGCATATTATCAAGGGGGTTTATCTCCGCTTTTTTGGCTTTAAAAGCCAAGAAAGCGGAGATAAAATTATCTCCCTATTACCTAGCTGTCGCTAACACCAGTTAGCGACAGCTAGTAGGAGATAGCGACCATCTTGGGCCCCTCTTTGCATGTCAGTGATATTTATCACTAATGACATGCAAAGTGGGCGTGCCAAGATGTTAGCGACTGGAAACAGTCGCTAACATCGCTATCTCCTATTACCAACTTTTGGAGATATTCGCGCTAAGCGCGAATATCTCCAAAAGCTAACACCTGCACCTGAGCAGTTCTTAGCCATGTTATCCAATGGTAGGTGGATAATATGGCTAAGAGCATTAGCTCGGTAATTCATGAATATCGCAGACTTTTCAGCGATGTTCATGCATTTCGGCCGATTTTTATCGCTTAGGAGATAAATCTTGATAATAGCAAGGTTCCTAAGCGATAAAAATCGCCGCAGCTCGACGATAAAAATATCCCCGCTAAACCAACATAGCGATAATTATCGCTAGTTGTTGGTAATATGCCCCTTTATTTTTTTTCTGGTTCCAGTATACCCTGGGCCCCCACTCTGCCTATTCCTTACATTTGTATTTTACATTTCCTGCTGTAGTGTGAGAATGCATTTCATGAAAATAAATGTAAAGTAGGGTGTTCGAAAAAAAAATACCAGCCATTTGTTGTTAAAAGAGCCTGCAAAGGCCTCGCCTTGCAGCTTAATAGGGTTCTAAATAAAATCATAGGTGTTCATTTGAATTGTGACATTTCTGTCTTTGTTCCTTTTAATTATCAGTCATGTTTCATGCAGGCAACCCTAGAACACAATTAAGAGTGCTTTCTATGTATATTTGCTGTTCCAAGTATGCACAGATAAGTGCTGAAAATAAGCTTTATGTGACTGCTTATTTTTTAAATGTCTGGGGCATCAATATAATGAGCTGGCAACCCTAATCGCAAGACTGGAAGTTTGTTGAAGGATGAGCATAATATTTTTTTCCTCCACCCTCGATTCCTGGACAGGGCCGGACTGGGAACGCAAACCGCCCTTGGCAATTGAGTCGGACTGACCGCAGGGGAGGGGGTGGGGGCTTGGGGCCCAGAGGGGTGCACGTGGAAAACACTGCAGCTGCTTATGGTACAGGGCCCATATTGCCACTCTGCTGCAAAACTGGCCCCCTGTACCAAAAAGGGCCCCAATCAGTTCAAAACCGGCCCCTTCCTTCCGGCCGACATAGAAAACACCTGGTGCCCACTATGGCCAGTCCCTGAATAATGCAATAGTTTAACTTATGTCTGAAACTCTACTCCAGCCCTCAATAACATGCTGAGTTACTTCAAGTGTCTGGGAATGCACCCTGCATTCAAACAACTCACTCCTCATTCTTGCCCTTCACTTTCACACTCACCATGCACTCACATCGATCACAATGCACTCACACTGATCACCATAACTCACACCATTCACCCTTCACTCACTGTAATGCACTGCACTTATGCCACTCGCCATGAACTCACACCGCTCTCCCTCCACTTACTCTGCACTCACAGTGCACTTGCGCTGTTCACCCTGCACCTCACCTTGCAGTCACACGAGCACACTACTCACCCTGCATTCATGAGACACTTCACTCACCTGCCTCCCTCACTGCTCACTCTGCAATCTCACTTAAACAACCCCATCACTAACCATACATTCATTCGTCACATTCTGCACTTACATCCACAACCAAATTCGTATGGTCACCCTGCAGTCACTCCTGTTATCCTACTCTCACACTGTCGCATTGCTCACAGTGCACTTACATGGGCACTCCTATCACCCACACAGCACAGAAGGTTAATGTGCCTGCTACAAAGAACGTGTACTATGCAGATCACAGAACTGAGTTTGAGTAAACTACGAGTAGCCCTATAAAACAAGCATTGGCGTTGCCAATAGGTCTCGCAGTAGGAAAGTTGGAGCTATTGGTTTTGTAAATGGCATTTTATATTTATATATCGTTATTGGCATTGTCAATAACAATATATAAATATAAAATGTCATTTACAAAACCAATAGCTCCAACTTTCCAAATGCGAAACCTATTGGCAACGCCAGTGCTTGTTGTGGTTATGGCCCAGTTTTTCATTCTGTGCGCAACATATGGCTGAGCAACAAAGAATTCAAAATAATAAAAATGCTGCAAAGTAAGTTGGGCTGACACAGAAGCAGACTGCAATTATGCTCCTATTTAGGCTTACACTCCCTTGCCCTTCTTTATGTATTGATGGACATGCTTCTAAAACTGGAACAAAAGAAACAAGTATATGCAATAACCCCCAAGCATCCAACCCAGAATATTTATTCAACATACAGCGCAACACTAACTTTGTCTCTTGTGGTCGGAACGTAAAGGCGTCATACATATTGTTCTTCTGGCAACCAGTCAGTCTATCCTTAAAAATGTGTCCTGTTTGTTTCCTTTCTCTCCGCAGATTTGTGCTCACGCCTCTGAATGGGTATTTGTAAATCATTTGTAAGGCTAAAAAAACGATCAAATTTAAAAATACGAATACACAAAGGACCTCTTTTTAAAAGAAAGTAATTAGTACATGAAAATGCAGTCGTTGGCACAAGTGAAGAACCGAGCAGCATTCCCAACGCCCGGAGGAGGACAAAACGATGATTAGTGGATGCTGAATGGGGGGATTTATCATGGGATAGCATCCAATATTGTTGTGAATTTTTACCGCGTGCCTCTGTGAGCTAAAGAGTGTGAAGAGGAATGCAAATAAATTTGGCAAACAAGTCAGCTGCGCGCGCACAGTTGATTCCGCGCTGAATGTGGGTGAAATCAATTTGATTTTGTGAAGTTGTAAGACCAAAACTGTGGTAAGGTCTGGAAAGCCGCCCGCTGTAATTAAGGAGCAGAAAATTACGCACTTCATAAATTCAGCTCATCTCGTTGAGGCCTAGCCACACCGGCTTAGCTTTGAAGTAGGTGCTGCCTGCACGCCCGCAACTTCGTCAATCAACACTGTTTGTAGAACTGTCACTCTCCGGCGCACAGTGGTGCTAAATGACGATGACGGATGAGGCTGTAGCAAACAGACACTGAATAAAATCAACGTTTTTAATGTTGAAATGGAAATTCCAAATAATGCCAGTATTTTTAATCGGCTCTTTGCTAGTGCATGTCGGTTGGTAGCGAATTTACGACGGTGCGATGCTATTTTCGGTAGTAAGATCTTTTGGCCTGCAGCTTTTTCATAACCAAGAGTCTCTAAAATGTTATTAAATGATTCCGGCGTGAACGGTAACATGACGTTCCTTGGTTTGTTTTTTTATTACGCGAAATCCCTCATCCGCTGCTTGTATCAAGGAAACGTTTACAAAGGTAACAGCTGGGCATTCATCAGGCGTTAGAGAGAGGCAGAGACAAGTTAGACTGAACTGTATGTTCAGAGAGTGGGTTGGTGGGTAGGTAAACAAGACGGAGGGAAGGCAGAGAAGGGGAGGGGGGAGGAGAAATGCGACACGGTGTGAAGCAGCAGGGGCCTTTGAAGTGAAGCTAAGCTTCACTTCAAAGGTGTGGGAGGAGTGCTGCTACGGCCTGGGGGAAGCTGGCTGGGGAGGGGGAGGAGAAATGCAAGTTTATGGCCCAAAAGCGCGTGCCTGTGGCCACGTGAACTCGAAGAAAACCGCAGCAAAAGGCCGGTGGTTTCACGAGGATTTTGAGCACTTGAATTCTCGCTCCCTCAATGCGCTTGCGCGCATTGTAGGTCACGAGACCTAAAAAATGAATTGTTTGTCAGAAAGGGGCTATAGAGAGATCAGGTGCATTGTTGGCGAGTGATAGTGAGGGAATTCATGGAGAAGGCGGAAACGGGGGAGGGGCACCAATAAAAATGTTGCACCGCGCGTTACCAGTACTAGGGCCAGCCCTTGCTGGGAGTGTTAACCCCCAAAGCTCGGTTCTAGTAGTGCCCCAGGTCCCATACCACTTAAAGGGCAGCTCGGGTCTTTGTCAGCAGTTGGGTGTTGTCCACTCTTAGCACTTCACAAACGCAGCTTCAGACAATATGCGTGAGCAGCCACTCTAGCTCAGAGGTGATGAGGCACTGAAAGTTCGAGCCAGGCTCACGCAAGATTCATGGTGTTGGCTCGGCTGAAGGTCCTGTTAGATTCTTGAGCTGAGCAGACATGTGGTTTCTGATGCCTCATCTTACCTTAGGCACCAGTTTCTAGAAAACATATTAGTTTCAAACCTTATTATGTAATACTGTATTTAACACTGTGTACTGATGTAGCTCCTCACAGAATTAAAGACAAAGCCTTCATCTTCGATATAAAGGGGAGCAATAGATATCCTTCTAGTGACTCAACTGCGCAGCCAGAAACCCTGGTATCAATCCTGACTTCCCTGCGTGACCAAAGTATGCTATCCTAGGCTACTACCTTATTTCACGGTTTCCCCTTTCCTTTATCATCACATTCGAGAGCACCTTGAAATGCATCAGTTCAGGGGGTGCTGTATAAAAACCTCTCATGCAAATGTTTCAATTGGCTTCAATATTGCTTCATCTTTTCTAATAACCTAGAGGTGGGCATGCCATTGCCGGGCAGGGAAGAGCAACTAGCCTGGGGGGAGGGGTGGGTTGTGTCACTGAGAAGCTCTAGTTGTGAGCACCCCTGCCGCTTTTATTTTGTTACAGCGGGCCGATATTGCAAAACCGGGCTCCAGTGACAAAACCGGCCCCCACCCCTCCGGCCCACCCGGCAAACGCCTGATGCCCGCTATGGCCAGTCCGGCCCCTGGGGCAAGCCACTGAAAGCTCGAACCAGGTGCTTGGTTCTGACTCAGCTCGAGGCCCACTTGAAGACTCAAGCCCAAAACGAGACAAGCTTTCAAGGGAGGACATGTTGCTTAGTGGTGTCTTATAAATGCTGACTATGTTACATGGGGAACTAGGTTCGAATCATGGTCTGGGTTCCACATCCTATAAATCTGGGAAATCTCCTTGTTTCATAAAAAAATGTGTAAAGTAGTCTGTGTCTGTAGTGAAGAGCTGGTATTTCAGTAGAAAAGACTCACAATATATGATACTGCTGAAAATAAAATGTGAATTCAACCTGCCACCTGCATGCTAATTTCCTCTCCCAAAATTTAAGGATAAACCATTAAAACTTGATGTCAGGAAGAGATACCTCTAGAGCCGGGGTACTCATAGTACAGCCGGCAGCGGCCCGGCAGGCCTTCATTGGTGGCCCACGGACCTTGCCTTGCCGTTTCTAGGTTTCCAGTGAGGCCGGCAGTAAACACAGAAGATGGCCACAGGAGCATACGTAGTGAATACGTATTGAATAGGTATTCACTACGTATGCTCCTGCGGCCATCTTCTGTGTTTACTGCCGGCCTCTGTGACATCACTGCACCATCGGAAAGCTTCCCAAAAGGCCTCTTAATAGGCAGGTGTAAGTGCTTTCACAGCTGATTTTTAAAGGGCATTTTTGGAAGCTTTCTGTTTGGAGAGAGACAGATAGAGGCAGAGACATATAGAGACAGAGAAAGAGATACAGACAGATAGAGACAACAGATAGAGACAGAAAGAGACAGATTGAGACAGACAGAGACAGACAGAGATAGAGACAGAGATAGACAAGGACAGACAGAGACAGATAGAGATAGAGCTGAGACATAGAGATGGAGATAGAGACAGATAGAGATACAGACAGAGACAGGACAGTCAGATAGAGACAGATAGAGACTGAGACAGACAGAGACAGGGACAGATAAAGACAGAGACAGATGGAGACAGATAGAGACAGAGATAGATATAGAGTCAGACAAAGAGAGACAGGGACAGATAGAGACAGAGACAGCCAAGACAGAGAGAGACAGGGACAGACAGAGACAGAGACAGACAGGGACAGACAGAGACATATAGCGACAGATAGAGACAAATACAGATAGAGACAGGGACAGATAGAGACATAGACAGACAAAGACAGGCAGAGAGAGACGGAGATATATATATATATATATATATATATATATATATATATATATATATATATATATATATATATATATATATATATATATATATATATATATATATATATATATTCACTGAAAAAACCATAGGTTTCACACCAGTTATAGTTAGGAATTAGCATTTAAAAAACCTATTAAATTCACTGAAAAAACCATAGGTTTCACACCAGTTATAGTTAGGTGGAAATTTTACTCGCATAAAACCATTGAAATTCCCACGTTATAGTTATATCCTCCAAAGTTGCCTCTGAACATGAAGACGCCACTCCATGCGAGATGGTTCACAGAACTTTTATTCCCATGCCGCTGCATGTGGATGCTGGTTTAATCTTCTCCCCAACGCGTTTCAAAGCATCATGCTTCTTTCTCTAGGGGCAGGCTGCAGCTGACGAAACAAACTGTCCCTTATTTTTCCTTTATTTGTATGCTTACCTCCAGTGGTGCATACTGGTAATTGCAGTTTTAAGCAGGAATTATCGTCTGCCTCGTGACGAACCCCATTGGAGGGGAAGTTAAAAACTGCAATTACCAGTATGCACCACTGGAGGTAAGCATACAAATAAAGGAAAAATAAGGGACAGTTTGTTTCGTCAGCTGCAGCCTGCCCCTAGAGAAAGAAGCATGATGCTTTGAAACGCGTTGGGGAGAAGATTAAACCAGCATCCACATGTAGCGGCATGGGAATAAAAGTTCTGTGAACCATCTCGCATGGAGTGGCGTCTTCATGTTCAGAGGCAACTTTGGAGGATTATTATACGGTGGCCTCAGCCGTAGAAGATGCACCGCCCTAAAAACAAACAGTGAAAAGGTTTGCTCATCGGCAATATCATCGTGATTAACAGCAGCGTGTGAGATCCCCTGAGTGAGCTGCCACCTGTGGATGTTTGGGAACCGACTGGAGGACTGTAAAATAACTTTGTTGTAAAGATTTAAGCAGGAATTATCGTCTGCCTCGTGACGAACCCCATTGGAGGGGAAGTTAAAAACTGCAATTACCAGTATGCACCACTGGAGGTAAGCATACAAATAAAGGAAAAATAAGGGACAGTTTGTTTCGTCAGCTGCAGCCTGCCCCTGGAGAAAGAAGCATGATGCTTTGAAACGCGTTGGGGAGAAGATTAAACCAGCATCCACATGTAGCGGCATGGGAATAAAAGTTCTGTGAACCATATCGCATGGAGTGGCGTCTTCATGTTCAGAGGCAGCTTTGGAGGATATATATATATATATATATATATATATATATATATATATATATATATATATATATATATATATATATATATATATATATATATATAGAGAGAGAGAGAGAGAGAGATAGGGCCTGTGTTCAACCTCATGGTCACAGTTTTTTTTTGCTCTAGCCCCTCCCGCCACTGACTCCGCCCCCGCCGGTGCGGCCCTTGGGCACAAACCACACTGTAAATTTGGCCCCCAAGAGAAAGTTTGTGAGTACCCATGCTCTAGAGGCTAAATTGTCCAGCGTGAAACTGGAAAATCTGGGATCAATTCCCCATTCCTTAATTGACCAAATTATGAGATCTTAGGCAACTACAGGGGCATAACACAGGCCCCAGCAGCCCCTGCGGTGCGGGTGGCCCCAAGCTCCAGGGGGCCCCCTCGGCACTGCACTCTGGCCGGAGAGCTCCTGATTGAGCCCAGAGGGGGCCCCTCTTTGTGCCGTGCAGGGATGCCCCCTCAATTTTTGTTACACCAGTGGGCAACTACTTTGTCACCAAATATCCTTTTTAGTTCGCTATGTCATATCAGAGGACCTTCAACTATAATCTATTTAAAAACTATAATGTTGTTCCATGTAAAATAAGAGGCTAGGCCACAGACAGGGTACACAAGAAAAAAGACTGGTCTCTTAGCTCACTCATTGTCATCACAGTGTGGGAAGAAATGGCTCTCAGTTTTTGTTTAAGCAAGCATTTGCAATGCAATAGGTCTCACATTTGCAAGAGTTTAAGTTATTGGAATTGCAAATGACAATGCCTTTAATATATGTTTTGATAATTAGCACATAAATAAAAGGCATTGTCATTTATAATGCCAATAGCTCAAAATCTTGTAAATGCAAGACCTATTTCGCTTCAAAGAAGCAGCCTTCATTGTCCCAGGCTGCTTGGAAAGTGAAAGTGTGCATGGCACGCTGCATGTTGCAGAAACAATACCAAAGGGGATGATGGACGGAGCGCTTGAGCTAATCAAACACTCACCCCCAGTCAACTGATCTGATTTTAATCCATCATCATTCTTTAGCTCACTCCACCACCCCAGTTCAGACATGGCCATATGCAAATCAGTCTGACCCTGTGCCTTGTGGGAACATTCCAGCCCGAACTGCCAAGCCATGTCTTCCCTGGACCGGAAACAAGCATCCTGGGACCGGTTTCTGGCTAACCAGCCGTCTTCAGCCCGGCTTACTTGAATCCAGTGGCAAAGTGAGCAAGGGACCCACGTCTGGGCATACCCTGCCAACTTAAAGCGAACAAAGCTATACCAAAGGGGGTGATGGACGGAGCGTTTGAGCAAATCAAACACTCACCCCCAGTCAACTGATCATGTTGCAGAAAAGCATGTTGTTCCTCCAGTAGGAGAAACCCATTAAAGAAAATAGTGCTTACAGATTAAATAAGACATACCTCATGGAAGGTTACAAATGAAGACAAGGCGGTACTAAGAAGGGACTAACAAGCCTACTAATGAATCAAAAGCCAGCATTTACAAAGGACAGTGACACAGGACAATGAAAAATATGGGCAGAGAGTGGTCGGAGCTTCAAGTCCATTCTCGTAAACAGCATGCCTCGCAGAGCAGCGCATGCGTGCCCAAGCTCGACCTAAAAACGATCTCTTTTAATAAATACATTTTGCTACAGAGACACGATCTGATGTACATTTGTGTGTTAAATAATAATTTTTTTGAATTTTGAAGACACCTAGCTAAATTGTAAAATGATGATTGTTGCATGATTTAAATGCCAAATATTTCCTGGGTTTCTCTAGTGCACGTGCTCTTAGGAGCCGCGGCTCGAATGACTCACAGGTGGGGGCGCGGGTGGGATTAATGAAAAAAGAAATAAAGTACCTCACCCGGTCCCGCTCCTCCTCCACTGCTGGCTGGGTCCCACGTTTTCCTTTTGGTTCAGGAGAACAGGAAGCAGGCATCCTCCCTTCCCTTCCCTTCCCTAAGCCAATCACAACGCTGCAATGTGATTGGTGGTACATGTCGCAATTTAACTGGCGCATCTCTATTAATGTGCAGAGTTGCGCCAGTTCTTGTAAATCTGCCCCTGAGTCTTTTTGTTATGAACACCAATTTGGGGATTTTACTTTTTGCCATTTGTATTAATGCAGTCTTTTCTTTGCTTGGTGATAAACAATTTACGAAATGGCAATAGTTTGTCTTATTTCAAACCTTACAGGCTTTGCAAACGTTGTGAAGGTTACATAAGTTTTTTAAAGCTGCCTCAATTTTGATGCACAAAAAAGTTTTGTGAAACTAAAAAATCTCCATGTGAGAAAGTGCCATCTTTCTTGCATTGTATGCCCCCACTTTTTTTAATTGCTGATGTGCTTTGACTGAGTGTGCCTTGGGCTCCTGCCAACCAGGTACCCAGGGCCTGTGTTCCTTCCCTAAAACTGTACTGAAACAAAACCTAATTGGCGTCTGTGGCCACCTGTCAGCCCTTAGTAGCTGGTACCCAGAGAAGACCCCTGAGGGCTGCAGCACTTATTGTGCCACCCTCAGGGTCCCTGTACCCTGGCACCCCCACACTGCCTTGCAGGTTGAGTGCCTAAGTACAGAACTAAAACCAGAATCGACATGGCACACATCCCTGTGTGCCATGCCCACAGAACCCACTGCCCTGGCATACTTCAGTCACCCCTCTAGCTGGATGCCCTATGCTAGAGGTGTGGGCACAGGTTCATGAGCCCTGTGCCCCTACAGTACCCAGGGCCTTTCCTGGGCACTGTAAGTGCAGTGATGCCATTAAGAGTATATGGTGCTGGGAGGTTGGCCTTACGAACTCCACAGCACCATAATGGCGTCACTGAAGACTGACAAGTTTGGTATCAAACTTCTCAGCACATTAAACCCGCACTGATGCCAGTGTGGGATTTAATGTAAAATGCACGAGAGGGCATCTTAGAGAGGCCCTCTGAAACCCTAACCTACAATCCACGTCTGGCTGAGTGGCTGCAGAGGCTGCCTCACAATAGACATGTTGCTGGACCCCTGGGTAGGAGAGCCCCCGCTCTCCTGGGCCTACAACAATGCACATCCTGGGCGAGGTGCTAGGTCTCCTCCCCCAGGATGGGCAGGGGAAACCTCAAAGGCATGCCGCCTCTGTGAGCTTCTTCAGACCATTTGCTGTACCCAGCAACCAGCCCCCACCAGTCCTGCCCCCCACTCTGGCAGGAAGACTGGTGGGAAAAACTACGTCAGGAAGCAGGGGGTGCCAGCCTGTGCCAACCCAACCCCTCAGGTGGGGGAGACGAGGTGAAGCACGACCCTGGGCTTCAGCCATCTTGAAGATGGGAAGCCCTGCCCTATCACAGCTAGGCTCCTGCCCCCCTCCCACAGGAGAGGAGCAGGCTAGGGGGTGTACCCACCCCAAGCAGGGACCCATTGGTCCCTGTCCTTGCCCTACCTGTAACGCCCCTAAATTCAGTATTTAGGGGCTCCCTGAACCTTCCTTCCTCAGCTCCCGATACCAAAAAGAAGAAAGAAGATCAAGAAGAAGAAGACCCGCCGTGCAGCTTATAACAACAGGACAACAACAACTGACTTGGCCCCAGCCCTTTCGGCCTGTTGATTCTGGAACCTGCTTCTGCCTAAACCCGGCGACCCCCGCGGACAGCAACCTTGGGGCACCCAGAGGACCTGCCTGCCTTGACCCTCTTGAAGATTGGGACTCCCATCAGCAGAGGCTCTGCTGCAACAACCCACCTGGTGCCTACCAGGAAGCTCCGGACCAGCCCACTCTGCACCAGCCGAGCCCGGGCCGGGCCAACCCAAACCAAGACCACTAGGACGTCCCCCCGGCGACTGGGACCCGAAGTCCAGTGCCCAAAGACCCTCCTCGACGAACCATCTGACGCCTGCAGACTCAGAACCAGGGGCCACCCCAACCGCGACCAGCAGTGCGTAAGCTTTTCCGACACCCAAAGACACCCCTGCACCCGGCGCCCTACAGCCCTCTGTGCCGCCCTTTGGGGTACCTACCTGTGCTCCAAGATCCCAACTTACCTCTCAAAGTGCTGGTCGCCCCTGGAGAGTCTCCATCCCCGAGCCTGCAGCCTATGTTCCTTGTTGACCTTTCCCATTTGATAACATTGAGCGCCCGACAGCTCAAAAGCATACTGCACCCAGCCGCCCGAGTGCCGCTGGCTGTGACCCCTGTGTTCTATCTGACTTCCCCCTTGCCCTGAGCAAGTGACCAGGATCCCAGCTCCCACAGCCGTGTGGCCTGCTAGCCAGCAGCCACCAACCGAAGGCCCCCCTTTCCTCATTGCATATCATTGGGCCTACCTACCTCTGCACCCGGCCACCCCTGTGCCTCTGGGAGTGAACTAACTGTACTTACCTGACCCAGGGGGACCCTGAGTCTATGCCCAGAACCTTAACTTCACCAACCAAGTATTCACCTGGAAACCGGTAATTTACTTACCTGCCATTGGATAACTTTGACTCATTTTGACTTGAAAATTTTCTAAGTGTGAAGTTTTGAAACCTGAAAATATTCACATAAAATCAGCAAAGTCCGAATTCAGAAGTACTCACCTTTGATCAGGGGGGAAGCCAGTGCTGTACCTTTCAGCCCAGTACTGAATCCTCTGCTCACAACCTTTTAACCACTCCCAGGTTTAAACTGAAAAAACATGTCGGCTCCTGTTTTTCTTTTCTTGCCCCCTCTACCTGGAACTCCCTTCCCTCCACTATTCGACTGTGTCCAGACTATATATGCTTTCGTAAACTCCTCAAAACCCATCTTTTCCAGCTAGCCCACGAATAAACCCCTCTGCCTTTCTTTCCTGCTTTGTCTCTGAGCTCCATGAAACCAATTGGTCACCGTGCGCGGTAAAAAACCTTTTAACATAACATAACATAACAAAAGTAATCCCTAGTGGGGTTACTAGTAATTTGTATTTTCTCCATAGGAACCCATTGTCTGCTTTTCCATGAAATTTCTTCTGAAGTGTCTACTTATTGAAAACTTGAAATATTCTTTAAAAATCACACGAAATACTGAAACGCAATTACCTACCTGTTTTGAGTTAAGACCCCAGTGCTGGCCCTAGGGGACCAGTGCTGGGTTACAAAAGTAATACGATCGTACTTTACCTGCAACCTGAATCTTCTCCCATTGAATAACATTGTCAGATTTCCTTTGAAAAGTTTCTAAGCGTGAACTTTTAAAACAGCTTTATATTCTGAAAATTCACTACAGTAACTAAAACGTTTTTGCTAACCTGGTTTCAGCTTAGACCCCAGGTCTGAATCTGAGATCTAGTCCTGGGACTACTAAAGTAATCCATATCTTGTAATTTTACCAGTTCTAGTTTATTGAGTCCATTCAGCCCTAGGGGCCAGGCTATCCTTGGCAGTGACGCCTGGTATCCACTGGGTATTTTAAGACGCGGCCGGCCCTATCAGGTTGTAGGCAGAACGCTGTGTATAATGCTACTACTTGTGTGCACTGTTAATGTTTTTTCATGCATTTTCCTTGGCGTGGCGGCCCTTTCAGGGTTGTATGCTTATCGCTGTGTGCGTGTCACTCCTATGCGTACTCCCTGTTTCGGGGGTGAAATAAAAATATGCGAACATAAAGTAATCCATATAGTAATCAACTGTACTTACATGTGGAAAACCCATTGCGCTCAATGCTAAAGTGTGTTTTAGGATTGTGTAGCTTACTGTCAATACTGTATTAATTGTGTGCACACACTTTCTTGCTCCTTTGCAAAGTAATTACACGAGAGAACTCATAACAAGAAAAAGTATATTTTTATAACTGTTGGTTCTAAAAATAAAACACCTATATCTGTGGATATAAAAACAATTGGCCTGGAGTTCAGTCCTTGAGTGTGTGAAACCTTTGGCTGACTGAGTGTGTACAACAAATTCTTTACACTGTCCTCTGGTACTGCCTTACTGCTCGACCAAGCTGCCACTTTGGAGAGTAAGGTCAGTTCTGACTTTAACCTCTGTTATACCTCTGGGTTTGGGGGACTCTATACACACTGTACTTCATTCTAGTCCAGTATATATAGAGCCACTTTCTCACACTCCACCAAAAACATTTGTATCAGACAGTTCTTTAAACAATACGTTTTTTGTTGATATTTATTTGACAAAATATTTGTTTGTAGAAGCATCCTGCTTGTGGGCAGTTTTCTGTATCTGGCAACATTTTGCAACCCATAGGAAGCTCAAACAAGTCTTGTTTCTAGTGAAAAAAGATGAGTAAATAGCAAAATATAATGCAACCTGAGATGATGAAAAAAACCCTTGCCCCTCCCAGGACAACTAACATGCTAACATGTGCAACCATGGCCGAATTTGCCTCTGTTACCACTATAATACCAAATATGTTGGCTTTCCTAGTGGTTTTTGAACAGCTAGAAAAGTAGTCTTGTAGCTAAATCACACTGAAATCAATTCTATCGTCGAGACCTATGCATTATGATGTAAGTCAACCCACTAGTTTAAGAAACTCAAGTTTTTCTCAGCTGTAATTTCTTTTCAGTCAAAGAATGTGCTAAGAGTGCCAAATTAAGACAACCCTCGTTATTTGCTAATTTAAATGACTACCAAATGCCATTTGGGGAGTAGTGAATAAATACATTTTTGGCCCCAAAGAAGTCTCTCGCAGCAATGGAAGCAAAGCACTATGCTTTGCCATTCAAACTAGATTCAGTCAAATGCTAGACCCTGAGAGGTTTTGCCAAAGTGAAAGGCACCTGCAGTACCATTGGGAGACTACGAGGAGTTAAATGCCAGGCTTAAAAATGCCAAAGGAGGATGGGATCAGCACAATGCAACAAGCTCACAAACCCAACACTGACCCAGCGGGTTTAGACAGAGCACCAACCTCTGGACCAAGAGAAGGATCAAGCTGTAGGTGGCACAGAAAACCAGAAAAGGACCAGAGCCAAGATGAACCCGGAGAATGATTCAGAAAATTTCCTGGAACCAGAAAAGGGACAAGCACTGAACTGGAGACCTCACAGGTGGAAATCTGACCCAGAAAGGCACAAAAACACGCAGCATGAAGATCGGGATAAAAATCAGTTTATGCCAGCAGGTACCCGACCTAAAGGGAGGCCGGAGTCTAAAAGGGAATAAACCCAGAGGTTGAAGATGATGGATATGTGATATCTGATGCAAGCACAGAAGCCTAGATTACAGAGATAAGTTGGACCCTGAAATGAGAGAAACATCAATCCTGATGGAAGCATAGCAAGAAGCTTCCGGAGAACGCACATGAGACCAGGAGCCCAAGAGAAGACGTGCCCTAACGTGGAGAGACAGACTCTACTATTGACCTCATGCGTGGTTCATAAGTACAATGCCCACATCCAGGCAACACTGCCCCACGACCCATGTCTTTGATTGCTACTCTGCCACCTCTCCCTCTAAACATTCTATCTCAAAATGGAACGTTTACTGGGAAGCTAGATGTTAACCTTTTTTTCCAGACGAGCATGTGAGGTCCTCATCAATTGACTTCCATCACCATCAATTTGGCTCATGCTAATAAAGCAAAATAAACTTTTCATGCCATGTCCTGTGTTGTGTCCTGCAGATAAAGGGGGATTCTCCAATGCTGGATGACTTCCAGGCAAGGAGGTGAAGATCAGTGCCTGTGCTTACCTTGTGAGAAGTCCTGAAGCTTCATGATCCAGCAGCATGCGTGCGACACAGAAACATAACTACAAAACGGATGAACCGCATCAGTCTCGTAATCAAAGAGCACAGATTTATCCTGCTTAATTCCTTTACTTGAATTAAAGACCAAGGCAAATCAATGTGATGGCAGCAAAACAATTAAGAAAAAAACATGCATTGAATATGCAGTAATAGGTCACAGTCTTGCTGACGCATTTGCTAATGGTCCTGTCTATTATTCAGCCTTCAGCACACTGCCTTGGAGATGGATTCCCTTCTGTTTGCATATGGATTCTGCTGTATGGGTACACACTAGCAGACGTTTGCTAATTACTCTACGTCCGCTAGTCCTGAAGAAGGCAATATAAGGGTCTGTGCTGAAACGCATGTTGTTACTGTCGGATCTCCCCGATATAAATATTGGGTACCTGTACAATGTGAAGGAGAACGTATGAGAACCTATCGATAACTAACCCTAGAGAGGCCAGGCTTGGGAGTAGGACACTTGGTGGATAAAAGGACCGGAGAATGATAGTATTGTGCCAAATATATTTTATTATGAAAAATTGACATTGGTGGGACTGCTCTAATGTAATTAGTTTATAGTGATATAAGCGAAATAAAGGCTTATGTCAAGCAAATGCGCTCATATGTGTACATTATTTCCTCCACAGTGATTTAAGCCCATTACCCCCAGGTCCCTCCGTCCTCGACACCTTCATTCTTACAAGTGGAGATAACCATCTCCCGACAGAAAAAAAAAAAAAAAAAAAAAAACAAGAGGAATGCTGGGACACTAATACTGCCCCTCCCCCCGGGAGTACATAAGCAGGACTTACCCAGCAGACCTCCTGTTCTTTTTTTCTGTCTTCGACAGAATGGACTGATGGATGCTGTTGCTATTGCTGCGCCTGCACCTGCTCCTGCTGGGCTGGGGTGGCGTGCAGGTTCTTCTCTGCTCCCTCTGCCCGGCTGCCTGGCTTCGCGGGCAGTGGTGATGTTCCTGGTGTGCCTGCCTCCCGGCCTGCCGGGCTTGCTGGGAGGCATGGCTTCTTCCTGGCCGGGTTTCTGGATTCCGGCCCTTTGCGGCTGGTGCGCCGCCTCCTGGTTGCTTCCGGGTCGCTGTGCGCGTCTCCCCGAGCTTGGCCGCGTGGGAGACGCGCTGCGCTGGATGTTTCTTTCCCGGAGCCGGCTGTCTGAGTGGGGGCCTTGTTCTTGCTGCTCCGGCCCCCACTCCGAGTGAGTCCCGCTTTGATTTGTTTTTTGTGCATTGTGCTGACTGTGAATTATACAGTGCGCTCCAGTGGCGCTCTCGGTTAGCGCGGGGTACTTATTCAGCGGTACTAGCACTGAGCCATGCTGAGGTTATGGGTTCGTGCCTCACCGGGAGCAGCTACTTGGTTTTCATGCTCCGTTTTCCTTGCACATGCCGATTGGTCTCTGTGTGCAGACGGCTCTTGCAAGTGGGTCTTTACTTCCTTTCTGGATCTGCGTGTCCGACTCCTCCAGGTGTCAAGTGCATTATGCTGTGCCCTGTGGTGAGGTTATGTTATCCTTGTGTGGTGCCCATGCCGCGTTGATGTAATCTGGCCCTCGGTAGGTCGGATATTTTGTTGGCTGTTCCGGGGACGGTGCAGGCTCGGGGGAGGCGTGTTTCTTACCTGGGATGTGCCTCTACTCTGTCCCGTGCTGTCAGGGGCCTGAGGGTGTCGCTCCTGCTCGGCTGTTTCTCTATTATGCTTGACTGGCGATGGCGGCGTGAGTGGTCTGGCCTCTGTTCCCTCGGGACCACAGACCTCCCGGATCCTGGTTGTGTTGCTGGAGGGTGCTGGTGGTGAGAAGTGCGATTCACATGTGTATGAGGCTGGGTGTGAGGATTCTCATACCTCTGTGCTGGCGGTGAGACGTACATGGGGGGCGCACGTGTTGTGCTTGTTCTGCACCTTGATGTTTGTGTGGTGTGGTGTGTATTTTTAATGCTGATGTGTTTCTGTGTCTTTTGGCCCTCTGGGTTTCGATGCAGTGAGATCACTTTGTGCGTTTTTCGGCCGATGCCTTTGTCCTTTCTTTGGGACATTGTTATGTTGTAAGACCGAATCACTTATCAAAAACTGTTGGTGTGTCAGACTTGCTGTGTGCTTTGCTCTATGCGTTCGTCTGTTGGAGGCGCTGTGTGCGGTTCGCACCTTTGTTCCCGTTCCCTGCCCCTGTTCTGCTGCAGCTGGTTGTGGGTACCTTTCGTCCTGCTTGGTGAGCCCCTCACTGGCGGTGCTGCTGCACTTTCCCCGCCTTGGTGGCCTCCGCCTTTTTGCGGTGCTGACTGGCGTTTTGCCCTCTGTCAGTTCTCCGGGGGCCTGTGCAGCGTTTTCTGGGTGCCCTGGTTTTTCTGCACTGGGCCGGGGGGGGGGTGTTATTCGGGGGTTTGCGTCCCTGGGTTGCCTTCCCTTTCTTGCATGCTTGTGTTGCATGGAGCACTGGTGTGCCTTGTTGCTTTGCTACATATGTGATGTGTTTTTTCTCTATTGCGGTGGAGGCCTTGCTGGGTTGTTGGTCCCCGCTCCGGCTGTTTTCTCCAATGTGTGGTGCCGGGGGGCTTGCGCTCAGGCTCTGTGCTGCCTCCCCTTTTTGGGGTTTCCTACTGCTGCTGTCTCCTGGATCCGCACTGCTTGCCTAGTGTGTGCCTATTTCTGGCCTCCGGCCGGCCCCGGTTCTTACTGTTCTCCGGTGTGGGGCGTTCCATGGGTCTGTTCCCTTTGGTTCTCTTCTTCGGGGGGTGCCCCTGCTCTTGGCACCTCTGTGGGTGTTCACCCTTTCTGTTTGTGGCTTGCCTCTGGTTGGCGAGGGTTCCGGTGGCCTCTGTGGTGGCTGGTTCTTTTTTCGCTGGCTCTGCCTTTGCTTGCTCGTAGGTTTCCCTGGGTTGTTGGGTTTTCCTGCCTGCTTGCGTGCGCCTTGCCCTCTGCTGTTCTTTTGTCAGCCTCGCTTCTCTTTTCTTCTGCGGCGGCCTGCTGGGTTGCCTTCGGCTCCTTGTGTCGCTGCTGGGTTTGGGGGGGTCCTGTGGCCTCCTCTGTTTCCGGTTGCCCTGCCGGGCTCTCTTCCTCGGTGGCCTTGCCTCCGCTGCGGGCTGGCTGCTGTGGCCTCTGCTCCGCTTGGGGTCCTGGTTCTTTCCTTCTTGGCCTCTTTGTGGTTGGTCGCCGTTTGGGGCTCCTGGTTCCTGGCACTGTTCCTCCCTTGTCTTCGGCTGCGCATGGTTCCTCTCGTGGGTGCTTGCCTGTGTTCTGCCGGTGGTTCTTTGGGGTGTTCTGTCCCCTCTGCCTACGCTTGGGTGGCTTGTTCTGCCTTGGGGGCGGCTCTTCTGTTCGGGTTCCTTCCTGCCTGCGCCTGTTCTCGGGCGTGGTGCCTGGTGGGGGGCCTGCCTGGGTCTTACCTTTGCTCCGGCCTGGGGCTTCTGGTGTTTTGCGGGGGCCTTTTCTGTGGGCTTGGCCTGGCTGCTTCTGCTCTGGCTCTCTGCTTGCCTTTGGCTTGGTTCTGCTGTTTCCTGGCCGCCCCTCCTGTTTCTGCCGGGGTGCCTGCCTTGGTTTGTTCCTGGTTGGGGCCTCCGGGCGGCTGCCGGGTCCTGTTGTGGCTCCTGTTCTCCGGGTTGGTTTGCTGTCCCCGTGCTCCGCTGTCTGCGCGGGGTTTGTGTCTGGTTGGGCCGGGTTGGTGCCTGACTGGCCTCCTGGGGCTGCTGGCTGCTGTCTTCTCGCGGTGTAGTTCTGGTCTCGCCTGGTTCCCTTGGAGGGTGCCTGGCTGAGGTTTTGGCTGGGGCGTGCCGCTCTTGCCTGTTGGGCTCCTTTTTGGGCTCTGCTTCCTGGCTGGTGTCCCTTTGGGTCCTGGCGGGGTGTTCTGCATTGGGGCCGCTTCGGGGTGGTTCCTTCTGGGCCTTCTCATGCTGTTGGTCCTCTTCCCGGGCTTGTTTTTTCCCGGTGTTGGGGGCCTGTGTGGGGTTCTGTGGCTACGGTTCTGCCGGCTTCGTGCTGGTTGTGTTTGGCTTCGGGCTGTGCCTTCTGGGTTTCGGGCTGTGCTGACCCTTTTTGGCCTGCTCTGGGGGTTTGTTGCCGGCCTTTTCCAGGTTCTTTCCTGGTTCTGTGGTCCTGGCTTGCTCCTTTCTCCCTTGCTTTCCCGGGCTTTGTTCCCTGTGTGGGTCTGTTTCGCTGCCCCTCCCTCTCTGGTTGGGGTGCTGTTCTGTGGTGCTCGTGCCTCTGCGGGTCCCTCCCGCTGGGCTGCGGGTTGTCTGTGGTTTCCTGCTGCTTGGTCCTCTGCTTTCCTTCTGGGTTTGCTTGGGCCTGCTGTTTCTCCTGCGTGGTCGGGTTGCTTGGCTCTGGTCCTGGCTTCCCGTTTCTGTTGGGGTTTGTTGGCCTCTTCTTGCGGTTTGCTTGGCTCCTCTCTGGCGTTGCTGGGTTGGGGCCTTGTGGTTGTGGTCTGGGTGCTGTGATCCCTGGGCTTTCTTTTTCCAGCTGCTCCTGCCCTTGCTGCTTGCCTGGCCTGGGTGTGGGGTTCCTGTGTCTTTTGGGCGCCTTCTTTGTGCTGCCCTCTGTGCCTCGTTGGCCTGCTGCTGGGGTTTCCCGGTTGCTCTGTGCTCCCCTCCTGCCTTGTGTTCCATCCCTTTGGGGTTGGGGTTTTTCGGGGCTTGTGGTCGGTTTCTCTGTTCCCGTCCTGGTTGAGTTTTCTTTGTGTCCGGTCTTGTGGCCTCTCCTTGTTCGGTGGGCTTTCGGCTGGGTTCTGGGGTTCCTTCCCTTCCCTGTCTTTTGGGTCGGGTTCTGGGTCCTGTTCGGCTCCTGAGTGCTTGTTACCTACTGGACCTCCGCGGTGGGGTTTCCTCCTCGGTTCTCTTGGGCTTGTGTCCTTTCTTTTGGGAGTTTGGCCGTGTTTCTGGCCTGTGCTTCTCCTTCCTTTTGGGCTGGGCGCTTGTGCCTGCGCTCTGTTGACCGTTCCTTCTTTGGCTTTCTTCCGGGTTGTCTCGTCTTCCTGGTGGATCTGCCTGGCCCTGTGTGCCTTCCTGCTGGATCTGGCCTAGGCGGTCTTCTCCGGTGGGTTGTTTTGGCTGGTCTTGGTGTCCTGGTCCTGGTCCAGGTTCCGGTTGCCGGTTTCTCGGGTTGGTGGCCTCCTTTCTTTGGGGCTCCGGTCCTTGTCCTGGCTATCCTGTTCTGGGTTGCGGGCCGGCCTGTTCCTGCGGTCTTCCTTTCCTCCTTCTCGGTGCTCCCTTGGGTGGCTGCTTTTGTTGTGGTTTCCTGGGTGTGCTTGTGCGTGCGGAAGGCCGGGTTTTCTGCTTTGGTATTCTCCAC
This sequence comes from Lissotriton vulgaris, assembly GCF_964263255.1. Lineage (NCBI taxonomy): Eukaryota > Metazoa > Chordata > Amphibia > Caudata > Salamandridae > Lissotriton > Lissotriton vulgaris. The sequence goes on from NC_141685.1 coordinate 1,336,435,095, forward strand.
TTGTAAGAATGAAGGTGTCGAGGACGGAGGGACCTGGGGGTAATGTTCTATTACTTACCGGTAATCTTCATTACTCCGGGTCCCGTAGTCCTCGACACCTTCATGCGCCCCTCCCTCCCTCCCGGGCGGCTGGCCTTCCTGTCTGGGCTTGTTAGTACAGGAGGTCTGCTGGGTAAGTCCTGCTTATGTACTCCCGGGGGGAGGGGCAGTATTAGTGTCCCAGCATTCCTCTTGTTTTTTTTCATTTTTTTTCTGTCGGGAGATGGTTATCTCCACTTGTAAGAATGAAGGTGTCGAGGACTACGGGACCCAGAGTAATGAAGATTACCGGTAAGTAATAGGACATTTGGCAAGGTGGTGGGACTTCTTAAATACCCAATTCACACCTTGTTATTACTGTGAAGAGAATATGAGTGGTGTAAGTCTCATTACAGTGCTTTAAAAAAAATTACATTCATAATTTCTATATGCTGGGATATTTAACCCTTAAGCATAGTTTATGGTCCGACCCATAATGCTATAAATTATATATTTATTTAAAAACGACCCTAAATGTAACTTTGTCTCTTCTATACGTTTTATGCTCACATTTCCTTTGGGAACACGAGTAACACCGCCTAGCATAATATTCACTCTTCAGCACATCACTTACATTGTGAGGAGGGGACAGGAGCTGACTATTCTTTCTTCTTTCCTTTTCGTTTTGTCCTTCCTTGCTACCTTACCTTTTTCCTTTCTTCTTTGTTCTCTGGATGTTTGCCTTTAACTTGTCATTCTTTCCTATTTCTTTGCCTGCTCTCGGTCATTGTTGTCCTTCCATGCTTTCTTTACTTTGTAGTCTCCTCTCAGTGGTTGTTGTCCCCCCTTGCTGTTTCTGCTTAAATGTTTTCCCTCCTTCTTTAATTGCTTTTAAACTTTCTGTTCTTTTTTGCTTTTCGTCTTCTTGACTGTTTCTCTGTTTTGTTTACTTACTCTATCCCCTTTCTTTCCAACACCAATTTAGGTTCAGGTATTTTCCCTACTCTTTGTTTAGCCCCATGACTCTTCCCTAATTTGTCCAGTGGATGGATGACTAAGCCAATCGCGACAGAGGCTTATAAACCTTCCTACCGAATTGTGGGGCATATTACCAACAATTAGCGAAATTTATCGCTAACGAGGCTTAGCAACACATTTTTTAACGCTAAGCATCGCCGGAAATTATCGCAGAGATAACTTGCTATTAGCAAGGTTTATCTCAGAAGTGATAAAAATCCTTGCGCTAACTGCCAAATGAGAGATTATCACTGGAAAACCAACGATAATCTCTCGAAGTTTGGCGTTAGCTTGATGATAGGGGCTCACAAACTTAGCCATGATATCCACCTTCCATAGGATATAATGGCTAAGTCAGGAAAATACCCGGTGTAAAAAAAGCAGTGCTAACTGCGGTTAGCGCTGCTTTTTTTTATCACTAACAGAGTTAGCGAAATCCTTGATAATAGGAGAAATGTCGCTTAACAACATTTCTCCTATTATTTTTCTCTGGAACGCCCCCTTTGCATCTCATTAGAGATGCAAGGGGAAGCATAGAGAAAAAGGGTGCTAACATGCGAATTTGCGTGTTAGCACCCTGTTGCTGATAGGGAGATAATTTTATCTCCGCTTTCTTGGCTTTTAAAGCCAAAAAAGCGGAGATAAATCCCTTGCTAATATGCCCCTGTATGTTTATTGTGAGGTTAACGTCATGAGGAATGCACGTGTGCCATTCTGATTCTCTGCATGTTGGATAAAAAAGTGCACCTCGCCAAGCCTCTTCAAACAACTACGAACTTTTGCTTCATTTAGGTGAAAAAAATAGGCGATTCGATGCCATCCACTGAACATAATACAACACTGACTTTCTTTTAAGTAGTCCTGTTAAAACCATGATTAGAAGGTTTATGGCAAAACCATTGACATTCTAGACGTTTTTTAGGAAGCCTGCCTCCAAAATAGCGTGACGTGGGATGGGAATGACTCTCCTACAGTTTTGATAATGGCCATAATAGAACTGAGAAAAGCAGTGTAGCCAGAATGCTCTTGGAGTGCTTATCTAATATAAGGAGATCAGGAAACCTGTAAAAGTTATTAAATATATACCCCCAAAAAAACATAAACATACTTTGTTCATTATTTATTTTTAATCAGTTTTTATACTAGATAAAAGATTATTTATTGGGGGCTTTTTTTTGCAGTTCTATATAGCGCGAGCTCAACCCGAAGGTATTGGAGGGATTTGTTACACAAGGACACATTTATTTTTGGGCGGCCCAGGGGAGATTAAGTGATCTGCCCAGAATCACAGGTTGTGAAGCCGACGCTGAGGCTCGAACCTGGTTCCCCAGCTTCATGGTCCATTAGAGCCCCGCTGGCCAAGTCAGACTGCGTCATCCCAAATTCAGTTTACACATCCACTGTTCATTCCAGACCTTTCACACACACACACTACTGGCCGGTCTGCGCGCGCCGCTCACGATACACACTGTGTGCGCTCGCGCTGCTCCCAGCGCGCGCCCGGCCCCCATTACGGTAATTAGATTGAACATGAGAAAATTCCTTCTTTGAGCTCGGTGATTCCCGTTCGCGGCTTCGATTCTCAGTAACACTTCATGATTATCGATTATGGGACCGCATGGTTTTACAAAGGCTTCCATTTAATCATGGTGGCTGATTTATAGGCGAGGGAGCCAACAATTCCATTAAAGTGCTGTTCGGGTAATGACCTTCCTCCATCTTATAACCTACTTATCCGTATAGGTTGGGTGAGGAACGCATTCTGCTTTGGTCGAGTTCACAGAGAGGTCTGCCTCAGCCTTGTGTCAAGAGCAGGGTGCTCCGGTTGTGGGTACGTACGCCTTGCCACCTTGCTGAGATTTGTACATGCATTGCCTCTTTAGGCTATCAGCTAAACCACCTATGCAGGGACCTTCCATTGGAATATACATTATACATTTATGCTTGCACCCTCGTATTGTGGCTTTCGTTTTAAGTCATTCACTTGCTTTTCCAGAGGAGCTCCCTATTCATTTTAAAGCCATGATTCTCAAATAAAATTGCATGCTATGGTTATGGTTCCAGTCAGCTGGGGCCAGAAGATTCCATACATGATCTGGGCCACATATGAGCATCATATTTTTTTCCAGTCCTCAGCTTCAATCAATCAATCATTTCTAAAGTGCAGCACTATCACCCCTAGGGATATCTGGGCGTTGAGGTTGCCACATCTGCGTCGAAAAGCCAGGTCTTGAATTGCTTCCTGAACACTGTCAGGGAGGGTGCCATTCGGAGGTGTAGGGGGAGGTCCTTCCATGCTTTCGCTGCGATGTAGGATAATGCACACCCCCCACTGTGGGTGCAATGGATCCGGGGACATGCTTGAGGGCCAGTGAAGAGGAGCACGGGTGTCTCTAGGGAAGATGAAAGTTCAGCTGGTGATTGATGTACAAAGGTCCCTGTTTGTGTCCAGCCTTGTAGGCGTATGTGAGAGTCTTGAACTGGTATCTTTTCGAGACATGGAGACAGTGGAGGTTTCTGAGGTGAGGAGAGATGTGTGTACGTTTGGGGAGGTCCAAGATGAGTCTGGCTGCCGTGTTCTGTATTGTCTGGAGTCTTCTGAGGAGCTTGGTGGAGATACCAGTGTGGAGCTTGTTGCAGTAGTCGAGGCAGCTGGTGACGGGGGCTTATGCAAAGATCTTTCTGGTGTTTACTGGGGTCCATCTGAAGATTTTACGGAAGGTGTGGAAGCAGGAAGAGGCGACTGTGTTGACTTGTTTCATGGCCAGATGACTGATCAGGATTATAGGAGGTTGTGAGCTTGTCCGGTCAGTGTGGGTCCAAGTTCTTCCAGCCGCCAGCTGTGGTTCCATGCGGAGGTGTTCTTCTGAAGATTAGTAGCTCAGTTTTGTCAGAGTTCAGTTTGAGGCAGATGTTTCTCATCCAGTCGGCTACATATGTCATGGCGATGTGGAGGATGGTTTTGGTGTTAGAGGGATCCTTGGTGAGCGAGAGGACGAGCTGAGTGTAGTCGGCATAGGAGATGATGTTGAGTCTGTGCGATCTGACGATGTTTGCAAGGGGGGTCATGTAGATGTTGAACAGAGTGGAGATGAGGGATGAAGGTATGCGTCCATTGGCGCTCAGTTACTTATCCCCAGCTGTAATGAGTGGCACTTTGGTGCTTGGTGGGGATGTGCTGGGCCTTCGAGATAGTAAAATGGACAATTGTGTGGTTGGTCCAGAAGAGTTCCATGGTGTGGGTGAATTTTGATTATGTTGCTGGATGAGTAGATGGTGTTTAGGGTGTCCGGTTTTGTGGGTGGGTTCGATGACTAGTTGAGTGAGCCCGATGTTGTTGAGGTTTTCCATTAGGTATGTGGAGTTAGCATCCTTAGTGTCTGCAGATTCCTACTCTTCCATGTTTGAATGGCAAGGTGGCAAGCCTAGAGTGTGTTCTGAATCTCTTCTGAGTGCGGCCTAGTCTAAAAATAAGCAGAGTGTTGTCTGCATAGGACATGCAGTCCAAACTCCAAGCAGAAGGATCTAATGTTCTTACACAAAGGTCACTTTTTATGTTGTATCGAATGACATGTAAAAACAATATTTTTTATTAACATTTTTGTTTGTGTAACAAACAGCATGAGTCTACAGCATGACGCTTACAACGATATCAGGATATGATATGCTACGAGTACCTACAGTGGGCAGTGGGCTTGGGGAACAAATCCGTGCCCCCAGGGTTACCTAGTAAGGCCTGACCCCTTCTGGGGAGCACAAGTTAGGTCCATCCTCCCTTGTGGTGTGCCAACAGTTCCAATCAGGCTACAACAGGAATTCACAATTAAGGCTCCATTGCAGATTTTCCATGTGTGGAGTCCTGTTGGACATGCAGTGTAGGCCATGGTATTCCCTCCACAATCCCCAGACCTGGTCTAATATTCTTAGGCAACCCCTAGCTTCTTATATGATGTTCTTTACCCCTTTAAACACATCCATCCCAGTAATTCACTGTGTTCTCGTTGACAGTGTGGGTGACCCGCCCAGCTCTGAGCCATATCTCTCTTTGTCACTATCAGCCAGAGTGTATAAATTATAAATGTTTTCCTCGGCAGGTCAATATCCCTAGGGACACCCAAAGTATGATTTGGGAATTGTGTGGTATCTCGTTCTTGGGAACTGTGCTGAGTTTCCAAAGAATCATGCTGCAATACCCCTGGATCATTCTGTAACCCCAGAGAGTATGATACATCGAGCCCTCTGTGTCACTGCATTTAAGGCAACCGGGAAGAGGTATCTTCCCAATTTTATTCAGCTTTACCCTGTCCAGATACACCCTGTGCAGGCTCTTCAACTGGATCAAATGGAAGCGCCACCTCCCGGGGATGCATCAGGGCTGCTTCCCACTCTATGTCCTCCATCTCCCTCAGAGCTCGCGCCCAGCGCTGCTGCAAACACCTCAGGTTGTATGGGAAATTATTTATGATGGCCTTATAGAGTGTGGAGACTACCCCTCTACCCACTAGGTCTCTCAGTAGGAGGTTCCCCAGGGTAACAGAGTTGGGCAAGTCTGCCAGTCGACCCATTCGGCATGGAGGTCATGTCTGAGTTGTGTGTATTTGAAGAAATGCGAGTGTGAGAGGTCATATTCGACTTGTAGTCTGTTAAATGTTTTGATCGTCCCATCTTCTGTGATGTCTCGTATTTTAGCAACTCTGAGTAAGTCCCATTTGGCAAAACCCTGCAATCTGGGCCCTTTTTTAAGAGCCGCCCCCACCCACAATGGTGTTTCTTTCATGGCCCTCCCTTTCCAACCTACAATGGCACCCATCTTTTCCCAGGCTTTCAGCGCTGCCCGAGTTGGGGCGGGCAGGGTCTCCTCGTCTTTTTCATCATTGAAGTAATGCTCCCATGTGAGGTCAAACATGGCCCTGTTGTCCAAGGGGACTGCCAGGTCATTGGCTGTGGCGAGGGCTCACTCATTAATAGCGTGTACCTAGGTGGCTAATAATAAAAGTAGATGTGAGGTAAGGATATCTCTCCATTATAGGGATCGATGTAGGGTGTTCAGTGCTATCCGGGGGACCGATCCATCCCAGAGTAATAGCCTCACTTCTCTACGTATCCTAAGGAAGTAGGATTCAGGGATCATCCTAAAGAAGTAGGATTCAGGTATCAAAAAGTAAGTATTCTGTAGGAACATACAGTACTTTCAGAAGGGAAATCATTTTATAGATGGCTCTCTGCTGAGGAGTGTCAACAGCAACCTGGCCATCTGGACATGTCATTCTGAAGTTTAATCGTCCGTCCCTCCAACTTGGACCTCACGAACACTTCCCGGGTCATGGAGGTATACATTCCCAGGCAAGGGTGCCCTTACCTTGGGTCGTGGGTCCTGGTTGCCCAGACGGTGTGGGACAGATTTATTCCAGTTGATTCTGTAGCCTGAGTAGTCTTCAAAGGTTTCAAAGGTCCTCAGAAGAGGGTTCAATCATTGCACAGGGTCGAATATGTATAGGAGGATATCGTCTGCGTACAAGGAGATCACATTTTTCTCCTACTCCACCATGACATCGCAGCCGGGTCCTTGCTCAAGTCTGACCCAGGCAGCCAGGGGCTCAATACAGAGGGCAAAGAGGTCGGGGCAGACGGGGCATCCCTGTCGGGCCTCCCTTACCAGTGGAAAGATCTCAAATATCTCTTGGACCGTGAGGTCCTTATAAGGTAGGGCTGTGCAACTACAAATACAAGGTCTGACCCAAAGTGCTTCAAGGCTAAGTAGGGTCAGTGGGTATAGTTGAACGCTTTTCAGCATTCGTGGAGACTATGGCCAAGGGGGGCTGTTACCTCCTTCACTGCGTCGACCCAATGAAATAGCATCTTTAAGTTCAGTCGGGTAGACCTGCGAGGCACAAACCCATTTTGATCTGGATGGATGAGTGACGCAGTTATGGTTTTGAGCCTGTGTGTCAACATGGCTGCCAGTAGATTAGTTTCAACATTGAGGGGTGAGATTAGGAGGCAAGACCCACAATCTGTCCTGGGTTTACCATCTTTATATATCACTGCAATGAGCACATGCCAAAGGTCTGGGAGGAAGTCACCCTTACGTGCGCGAGTCCTTAAACATTTGCAGTAAGCACAAACCCACCAAGCCTGGCAATCTTTTAAACAGTGCAACAGGTAGCCCATTGGGCACCGGTGTCTTTCTACTCTGCATTGCCATGAGTGCCATGAAACTCCCCTATCGTTAAGTCAGCCTCTAACAGTTCCACATCATTTTGCAACAGGACTGGGAGATGTAAAATGGCCAGAAAGCATTACAATTCCAGGTTGGTTGCAGTGGGCATGCAGTGTTCAGCGCACAGTAGTGTCTGGCGAATTTCTGGGCTGTATCTCTGCTGTTGGTTACTGTCTCCCCTGCCTGGGTAACGATTTCCCATAATCATCTTACCTCTTCTTCTCTACAGCTCTGCCAGGCTAGCAGGTAGCTGGCTTTATTCCCCATATCGTAGAGTTTCCTTTGGGTTTCCAGATAATGGCAGCAGATTCCACCAAGTGAAGTATTCTGCCCTGGTATAATTCAGCTTCTGGAGAGCAGCTGCATTGGTCAGCGTGGTAGCCCTATGCTCAAGGTCTAGGATATTCATAAACAAAAAAAGTGGTTCTGTCGGGTTCATGTAGGTTACTTAAGTGTCACATGTGTAATACAATTATCATTCTTATTCCTAACATGAGTATCTCACACGCCTGAATAAATAATTTTTCAAACAAAGACTGTGACTCGATATAAGTGTCTACTATTTATGTTTATAAGAATTAAATCATTCATGTATATTCACATACGCAGTAGATCAAGGCTGTCAACATAAGGTGAACTCTTTACTCATAAATAGTGATCATGTGACATATGTGCTCAGTGCTCAACAATTGTGCAGTATATACAGAGTGGTCAGAACTTATGTACAAGGGGGGAAAAAAGAAATGGCCAGACATATAAAACCAATTGCTCTGTTAGCTAATAGTGCTCCTTTTGATAAGCAGAGCCTTGGTCAATCTGGGCCTTGTATAGTCGTTGACGTTTCAACCCATGGTTGGTTACCCAATGGGCCGCTTTTTACATGCCACCAGTGTTTATATTTTGTCGCATAGGACCACCTTGCATGCTTCAAACATGATAGCATGGGAGCCCACCGAGTCTTTGTTTTCCTTTAAGTATGTTTCAGAATCCAGTCTGATTTGCTTGACAATCTCCGGGTCCCGTAGATCCCAGGCATCAAGTCTCCAGAGGCCCTTCCCATGTTGACCTCTTTGGTCCAAAGTGACCAGTAGTGGTGAGTGGTCTGAAATACCCCATGTAAGATATTTCTCCCCACGTAAAGCCGGGTGGTCACCCATGGGTGTGAACAAGTAATCCAACCTAGAAAACATCCCTCTGGATCCCGGCATAAAAGGAATAAACTCTCACTGTAGGGTGACAAAGTCTCCACATGTCACTCAGTCCCATATCCTAGCAAACAGAGAAATCGGGGTATGCTGTGGATCTCTGTCCGACCGTGTCCTTGTTCTGTCTAAATCTGGAGCCATGGTGTCATTAAAGTCTCCACCCAGTATTGGCAATTTCCCACCCGCCTCCAGGAGCATTGGGCCTATTTTGCTAAAATGGTCACACCTCTGGATCCTCAGGAGAACCAAGAGTGTAGGAGGGACACATATTATTCCTGTTCAAGGAACTAACAGTCTGTCCCCAGCAAGTGCGTCACTGGTAGAAAGACAATATCTTTTAATGTATTTCATCACTGCTCCTCACTTGATTTTGTTCCCCAGCCTGTTCACATTCCATGTGAGGATTTTGAGGGCACTCTCAGCCACGGTCCATATACATTTCGCAGGTCCTCACCCAGGCACCCTCCCCGGCCCCAGTCGTCACCTCCACCCCTCGTACACTCATGACACGTTGTATGCGTTTACTCACTAGATGCATTACCCTTTCCCTGTCGAACCCACCCCCTCTCCGCATTTCATAGACAGAAGCCAACTGTGCTTACCCCAAACTTGGGAAAGTCTTTCACTCGCCCCCCTCAGTTCTCCTAAAGCCAAATAGAAAACTAAAATGGTACAAATAATCAGTCTATGAGTCTTAGAGGCCTAGGCCATTCTACACTGGCATAGAGAGTCTTGTGATAGGAGTAAAATGTCCTACAGTGTATACTGTCGGGCTCTAGATCCCAACTGCCACTGTGCGTTGTCCCTATTAGCGCTGGTTGGACAGCCACGTCCCAGGGCTGTATCAGACCACAAGCTACTTTGGGCAGACATCCCCTCAGCCCACCACATCCGCCATCATTGGAGTTATCTCTGGTCCTTATCAATGAAACAGTTCTGCGTCCAGTGAGTCCAGGTCACCCTGATAATGCGTTGGGCTACTTCTTGATTCCAGTCCTTGCAAATCTCTGTGGGTTGCCATCTCCGCCATCATCTGTGCCCTCGCTGTTTCTGTCTGTTGTTTTGTGGGTTTTGCCAACATTCTGCACTTGCAACGGGCCAGCCTCCTTCATCTTCTCGACTGCAGGTCCTGCCATTCGTCTGGTTCTGTACAAGGGACACCATTTTGATCCAGCTACTGCCAGACCTCTTCCGGTGTCGTAAAGTAGAAAGTGGTGTTATCCCCTCCACCTTCAACTTCCCGGGGTAGAGAAGAGCATAGCGGAGGCAGAGCTGGAAGAGTTTTGCCTTAAACTAGAGGAATGAGTTTCTTTTTCTCTAAACTGGGATTGTGAAGTCCGGGAACAGGTTCACTTTGTGGACTTCCACTGTCCATGGCCCGTGCATCTGGGCGGTCAGGAGAATGCAGTTCCTGTCCCTGTTGTTCAAGAACCGCATGGCCTGGGGCTGATGTGGAGCCCCTGATGCTGAGGGGAAACCTAGACCCAGTGGATCCTATCTACTGTGAAAATGGCCGTAGCAGTTGCTGGTTGCCGGGCCTTTTCTAATCATTCCTTGTCTGAGGTGCAGAAAATGATTGAAGCCGTGGTGGCTATGGCCTTTCTGGCTAGGTAATCCAAGGGGCCTCAAAGGCAGAAGTTGGATACCCTGGTGGTCCCTGACCTGATGAGGAGTCGGATGAGGATGTGAAGGGTCATTTTGTCCAAGGGGCAGGTCTTCACTGTATCCTGCAACATGTCCGGGACAATTTGGGGTTCCCTGATCCCTCGCAGAGTGATGAGTCTGGGACTTTTTCGCCAATTATCAGAGGAGGGAGCTTGAGCGCCTTCCTATTCATAAGTCAGTGCGGAATGTGCTGGAGGGGCAATGGAAGGATATTGACAAACACACCTTTCCCTGGTTTCTGGCTAAGAGATATCCTGTGCTGGGGTTCTCTGAGGAATTTCCCTCTGTGATGAAGGTGGATTCCCTGCTGGCGGGACTGGCGTCTCAGAGCCTGGTGGTTTACTGGGCTGCGGTTCCCTCTGATCCTGGAGACAAGAGAGTTGAGGGGGCTTTGAAAAAGTCCTTTGTGGCTTCCAACCTTGCGGATCGTTCTGCCGCTTACACTAGCTATCTGGTGCAGTCTCTTCTGAAGGGCTTTCAAGGTATTTCGGAGCAGCTGTTGCAGGAGGAGGATCCCTCTGAGTCTTTGACAATGTTGGAGCTGCAGTTGCGTTTCCTGGCTGACTTGTCCTTTGATTCCCTGGTGCCTGAGTGGCGGCTAGGAGACAGTTGTGGCCTAAGCCTTGGAAAGCGGAGGCGGCGGAGAAGGCTGCTCTCATGAAGAGCCCTTTCATGGGCTCCAAACTGTTTGGGGAACCGTTGGAATCTTTGATAAAAAAGACGGCGGAGGACAAAAAGTTGTTAGCCCTGGTCCGCTAATCGCAGAAGGGGAAGTTTGCTGGTTATAAACGGGCTTTTGGGCAAGCATTTCAATCAGAAATGGCTGTCCAGCCCTTTTGTGGTGGGGACGTGACCAGGGTGTCCCTTCCTTCCTCAAGTCCCGTGGTCAGAGGGGTCCCTCCGGTGCTTCGGGTCCTTCAAAATCATGACTGTGTGAGGGGTTCGAATGGGGCTCCGGTTGGGGGGTCGCCTCAGTTCTTTTGGCACATAATTCCAATTAGTTACATTATTCATCATTGATAAAGCACCTATGCTTGCTTGTGCTTGATTATTTTTTTGTTTCATAAATGCATATTTGACACATCATGCCATGTTCTTGCGTGCTTGCTTTGTGTATCAAGCTTAGTTATTACATCGTGTCTCTTTCTCACATCATACTTGATTGCTGCATCAGCATATTTGTTGGATCCAAAACGTTTGTTGCAAAATGCTTGCTGGTTGCACCCTGCTTGATAGTTACATTATCTCCATTGGTAATAGCATGATTGCTTGCTGAATAAGGCATGTTGGTTACAGCACAACATTGTGATCCCATACAGCACATTTTCTGGGCATTCAGTATTGGCTAGCCGTGTGTACTTGCTTGTCACGTCGTAGGGGACAATAGCGACTTTGCCACCATTATGGTGACAGACTTCTGGGTCACTGCAGGTGAAGAGGTAAGTTTGATGACCCTTCTGAGGGAGGGAGACGGAGAGATCAGGTCCTAAATTGGACTCTCCTCCAGAAGTATGAGATTAGCACCTCATGTGCTTGTGGTCTCGCACCACATATGTGGACCGGTGAAGTGATAAGCTGAGGGAGTTTTGCAGCACTGAAGAGTTTGTTGGGATGGAAGGCATGGTTTTTCTGCAGAGGTGAGAGGGCTGTGTCTGCTAGTAACCTGTAGGTGAGGGTGATTGGTTTAAATGTAATCTTGCTCTCCGGAGAAACAGAGCAGGTTTTCAAAGAGGGGGCATTATTGACCCTTTCTTCAGACCACTTAGTAGCCTTGCATCCAGTGGTTAGTTTGTAAAAAAAACATAAGTGCTAGGACTCTCGTCAGGAGGCAGCTTGCCCCAGCCCATTTCTCCTGTTAGCACCGTCTAAAAACAGAACCAACCTCTAACCATGAAACACTACAAGTGAGAGGATGTGGCGTAATGGCCATAGCTGCCATCCTCGGAGCTGAGTATCTAGGTTCTAGTCTCGGTGTCGGCTCAACATAATAATAATAATAATAATAATATTAATACTGACATTTATAAAGCGCGAACAGCTACCTCACAAGGAGGTGTCCCGGCGCTAAGTGGGCAACTCTTGTTAGGCAGGAAAACAAAAAGGGGGGAGAGTGCTTATCTTTTCTGGGCAAATAGCCAGGTCTTTAGTAGCTTCTTGAAACAGGATTCAGTCGTGGCAGCTTGGATGGCGACCAGCAGGGTATTCCAAAGTATTGCCGTGTTAGCAGAAAAGGACCTGCCACAGAGTCTGACTTTTTTGGCGCGAGGGACGAGGAGCTGAAGCCGAGCGTTAGAATGCAGGTGCCTCTCCTGGTGATACCTGGGGAGTCTAAGTTTTAAGTAATCAGGACAGGACCCCTTAAGTGCTCTGAACGCCAAGGTTAGAGCTTTGAACTTTATTCTACTAGCCACAGGGAGCCAATGCAGGTCGTGTAGATGCGGAGAGACATGCTGTCTAAAAGGGACGTGTTTTAGCAGTCTCGCAGCCGCATTCTGCACGATCTGCGATTTTAGGCAAATCACTTAATATCCCTGTGTCTACCAAAAATTAATGGGTTGAGTTAGCACTATAAGCGCCGGTGTTGATTAAGTGCCGGAAACCACCGGCTCAAATTAAGCACTGCTTGCATCAGCATTTTCTCCCTTCTGTAGTCCGCTTAATATCACAGTTAAATCCTAGTCAATGTTGTGGCCAAGCCACTGTTATCCATGTTTAAACATTTTTAAATCAAGGAGACCAGGTTGACTACCTGAACATTTAAACTAGCCCGGGAAGGATTACATGGCTTTTTAACATAGAGTAGAGAAAAATATTTAAGTGTGTGACATAGCGTCATACAAAAATAAAATCACAGAAAATAGCAAAGCATAATCTATTATTTGTACTTGAAGCAACATTTCTACACCCCCCCCCAACCCCCCCCCCCCCCCCCCCCGGTAGAGTCTCAAATTGTAAGTGTTAACACATATATAGTGTGTCTAGATATGTGTACCACTGAGTGGCAGCCTGGTCATTATGAAAGACTCCTACCCAAAGTCAGTCTAGTATCACACACATGCACATGCACACACACACACACACACACACACACATACACAGACACACACACACACTTTCTCTCTCTCTCTGGGAACATGCCATTGGCACAGCTTACAGTGCAATTGACAAGTTCCCACGCCCTTTTCGCATAACAGTTTGTTTTCTGTCATCTGTCTCAGCCAGACCCCATGCATATTCTGAGTGTTGTCGTATTTCTACAGTGTTAACAGCCCCTACATGGGACACTGAAGCTCGGGCCCGCATGGGTAGAATCCTACTACACCATGTAGGGTCTGGGCTGGAAGGCGAAGTACAGCAGCCCAACCTCTACAGTAAGTAATGTTCACAAAAAAAGATTCTCCTCTACTTTTGGGTGGTAGGTCTGCGCCACATCGAATACCCAAAATAAAATGAATATCAAATACAAGTAGTTCAACACATCTTCAGTGCTGGGGGGGTTTCGGACGGAGATGCTGGTTGTTGTATTTACTACTTTAACCTTCCTTTGCTGGGTGCAAAGGTCTTGTCGTCTTCAGCCCACGTCCCTCTAAAATAATGGTCTTGGTGGGTGAGACTCAACCTCAGAAGTTTAGAAGGCCATGTCTGTCCATCCTTTTAATCAGGGGGGGCGGGGGCTGGACTCCCCCATTCCTGTCTCCTTATCCTCGTGAAAGCCCAGTCTAATTGGCAAGCCTGTCCCCCAAGCTCTCTTTTAAGATTTGGTACCCAGCCCCCTTCCCCAACCTCCCAACGTGCTGAAAATGGAAGAGCAGCAATTGCCAATTACGGCCTCCGCGGAACAGTCTCAGCAATCTTTTCTTTTCATTTTTACCTGTCAACGTGAATTTGGTGCTTCGGCCTTGAAGCGCGAGCGCGCGTTTTTTCAGACTGAGCCGGCCTTTCTCTCTTCAAGACTCCGAGGGGCTTAAATCTGCAGTCCAGCATTTTAGGCGCTTCCGCTGACTTGCAAAAATAAAAACACTCGTGCAATGTAGGTTTCTTGGGCAGAGAGCCAAACAGGCAACATACAGGCCCCTGAATGATTCTTCGGGCCTACAGGGTGCATTGCCAACTGGGAGGGTGTTCCTTTGGCTTTCCCTACTTGGAACTTTACTGAAATAAGTCTACTTAAGCCAGCAAAAAAGGGCAGTTTAGCTGGTTATGTTGAGCGCCTACAGTAGGCTGAAAGAATAGCAGTGTGAGCAACTCAGACATTTGTCCATTTGAGGTTTATTTGACCAGCAATACTAAACTGAGGAAGGATAAAACACTGTCTGTCCTCAGGATATGGCCTACTTCCTATCTTGTATGGTTAGTCTTCCTTGGTAAACAAAGGTCCCCACCGCCTGCTTTATCTGCCAAAGTTGAAGGCACATAGAAGTTGGCTGACAATCAGCGCTGAACATGATGCGGGTACAACTGAAAATCATGCAGCCTTGCATGAGGTAAGTAGCTTTTATTTTCTCAGCAGACTAATATGTCATTGCAGAAATGTACGTGTAACTTCAAAATCTGCCTAGGGTTTGAACCATCGTGTTGCTTCGATACCAAGATGCTACTTTGGGGTGAACACTCACTTATTAAAAAACGTAATTCTGTGTAATTCAACATTTTTTTAACATACATTTGAACTTTACAATAGTTTGCTATCACTCACTTCACTGTGGGATCGTGCCTGTTCTATTTACACAACACTGGTTTTAGTAAGAATGAGTTTCTAAGAGTGTAGATATTTTTTACACATTACAAACTATTAATCAGTATTTTGGATTATTCTTTTAACGCAAATACCCCTGATCATGTTAACCACTTTTGTTGACATCATTTTTTCTATTCAGACGCAGTGTCTTTTTGCTTGAGTGCCAGACTGTGTGGTTGCAGTGGGCATAGTTACCACTCTTTCACCTTATATAATCTAAGGTATGCGTTCTTATCGGACTAAGTGTCCAAAAATCTCCATATAATCAACAACTGATTGTTCTAATACAAGGTATACGTCCATTTTTCACTCTAATATACTTACATGTATGTGCTATAAATTCAAGGATACGCCTTTTTATATGTAACGCGCTCACCTCCACTCCTGCCGGAGGTTACCTTCTGGGACACCCCGGGCTCTACAGGCACTGAGGAACACAAACGCCGTGAGAGGAACAGCCGCCGACTGTTTGAAGCAACCGGGGCCGAACTACAGCTCTCAGCAGCCCCAGTCACAGCCCAGGCGCCTGCCATTGGCGTCATCAGGCAGCGCCAGGGCTCTACATAAAGTTCAGCCGGTGCCCAGCAGCGCGGGACGCGCTCACCTCCACTCTTGCGGGAGGTTACCTTCTGGGACACCGCAGGCTCTACAGGCACTGAGGAACACGAACGCCGTGAGGGGAATGGCCGCCGACTGTTTGAAGCAACCGGGGCTGCACTACAGCTCCCAGCAGCCCCAGTCACAGCCCAGGCGCCTGCCATTGGCGTCATCAGGCAGCACCAGGGCTCTACATAAAGTTCCGCTGCCCAGCAGCGCGGGAAGCGCTCACCTCCACTCTTACCGGAGGTTACCTTCTGGGACACCGCAGGCTCTACAGGCACTGAGGAACACGAACGCCGTGAGGGGAACGGCCGCCGACTGTTTGAAGCAACCGGGGCTGCACTACAGCTCCCAGCAGCCCCAGTCACAGCCCAGGCGCCTGCCATTGGCGTCATCAGGCAGCGCCAGGGCTCTACATAAAGTGCAGCCGGTGCCCCGCAGCGCAGGACGCGCGCGGGTGTGCGCCGGGCTAAGCCTGGGAAAAGGGCGGGCCGTCTGTGGCCGTCAGGGGCCGAAGGAGGCTGGGCAGGGCCACCCCATTTGGCCCTCCTGGAAGTGATTGTATGGGACTTTCTTTTCTTGTTGTTGCTGAAACCATTATTATTATTATTATTATTATTTTATTCAGTCAAAGCTAGGCCCCATTGTGCCATTTTTAAGATTGCTTATAGAAACTTGATCTAGGGCCCTACTATCTTTTACCGATTAGTCTATTTCTTTTAAATTTAATTTTTTCTTAATCTAAATTCGAGGGTTGGAAATATAAACCAATAAGAATTCACGTCGAGCTCTATGGGCAAATCCAACCCCCCAATTTCTCTCCCTGTCACAAGGCAAAAAGCGGCGACGACTCAACCAGTGCCGCAGCCTAACAGCCATTGACAAAATGCTACAAAAAACAATAGGGGTGGTTGCGTCGGCTATAGAGAATAATGAAAGACACCTTTCACTTACTCCTGCTATGTCCCCCCTGTGCCTACTGGGGATCTTTCTTTAGCCACTGTTAATTCTCCTGTTTCAATGTCAATGTTAATGTCCTACTTTGCTGAGTTACCATGTGCGCAGGTTGTGCTAGATGATAGCGCCTCTATTGATCTTGCACCGTCCCCAGCCCCCCAGGCAGGCAAAAAGGCACCTAAGCCTCTTTCCAGAACTAAGAAGGCGAAACCTCTTAAAAAAGTACCTAAGAGAATTGTACCTATTCCTGATCCTCCACAGCCAGAGCCAGACCCCTTCTCTTCTACTTTAGCACCCCCGGTCTGGGCTACCCACTTATTAATTGTTCTCCAGGCCCAAATGGAACAGCTCATCAACTCTCACTTTAGAACCCTGTTGTGTAGAATCGATAAACTTGTTTCATTGATAAATAACAAAGGTGCATGTGGAGTACAGCTACCGACTTCAACTGGGAATAACACAGTGAAAGCTGCTTTAGGCACAACTAAGCATACCACTAAAGGCCATAGCTCATCTGAAGGCCCTTGCTTAGGTAACCCAGCACAGGATGTGGCTGCTTTAAACATGCAGAATTGTTCCATTGTTACTTCTCTTTCTGGCCCAGCTATTCCACCTAGGGTGCATCCAGACACATCTGGCCTTATTCCCCGAGATCCACTTCTTACTACAAAAGCCCCAGGAAAGCAGCGGCCAGAACCGGGTATGGCATTATTTAATCCTGCTCTGAAATCTTCTGACATGAGAACCCAAAAATCCCCTCCTTGCCCCCAGCTACCACCGAAACATCTCCATATGTGGTGGTTCTATCAGGAGTTCCTATGCTGGTAGGTGAGCGAGGCGAAACATTCCCTGAGTTGAAGAACAAAGTCATCTTTTGGCTGAATAGACATAGACCCCTAATGAGTACAGGCCACAGGGAAATTTTATTCGCTAGAAGAGTCATCTGGCTAGGGTAAGTTTTCAGTGGGGACTGCGTAATTGTTAATTTCAGGGATCCCGTTGTGGTTAATCATATCCTCGAACAGGAAGGTCCCCACACCACGGGTATAATTAATACTCTCCAGTTGGGGTATTTTTATTCATGAGTCCCAGCACCGGGCGGGGCTGCACCAATTTACTTTTACCAGGGTGGACAGGATCTACATTACAACATTCCCGTAGCCAATAGTTTCAGTGTCCTGAATAACGTGGATTGACTACCTCATTCTCAGGGGCCCAATGAAATGGTCTCCAATGTAGACAGGAGCCATGTGGAGGAGGGTGTGAGTGTCGTGGTGGGTTCATCCGAGATGGCTATTAGGACTAAGGTGGGTGGCACGATAACATCTCCACTCACCCTAAACACTAGCCCTCCAGAAGTTGGAATGGAGTTGGACAGCCACACCTATATAGGATCCCCCTCTTCTAATTCGCTTCAGCCTATTACAACTAGCACTATTAGGGCTGAGATTTGTAAATCTTTAATTGGGTCCTGGAATGTAGCTGGGCTAGGTTCTAAGCTAGCCAATCCAGATTGGGAAGAGTTGATGGATAGGTATGATTTGTGTTTGTTCCAAGATACCTGGCTGCTGACTGCCCCTGTAAGGGTGGGCTTTGCAACATTTTATACGCAGGCTGTGCAGGCCCCAGGGGAAGACCTTCGGGGGGGTTGTGCATTTGGGTTGCCTCACATATGGGGTGTTCGGTTAAGGTAATAGATTCCCACTACCCGGACATCCTTTGTATTGCACTGGATGGTTCAACGGTGATAGTGATTAATATATATTTACGCCCTACACCCCACCAGTTGGGTCTATCTATGTTAGAGGCCCTCGAGGAACTCCTTCTTTTATTTCCCGCTCCGATTCATAGAATTATCGGGGGAGATTTTAATTGCCATTTTGAACCCCTGGCTGGGATCCCCTCTGTAACCATGGATGAGGATTACATTTGGCAGATTCAGGAGTTTTCTATGTACCCGGTAAAGCGCATTACGCCTTTGGTCCTCCTGATTAATATTATTTTTTTTTTTTTAGTGTATCTTATATAGCGCACGGCTACCCCAACGGGGTGTCCCGGCGCTTGCATTGGGAACCCGTCCTGGCTTTTCCCTGGGAGATAACCCGTACTGGGCATCCCCAAGGTGAAAGCCAGGCATCACGCCGCGGGGGGCCGTAGTGGAGATTAAGCAAGCTATTGCCCAGAGTTGCAGAGTGTGAACCCATGATTCGAGCAGGCACCGAAGTGAGAATTATCGAGTCCGTGGACACTTGGGCTCAGACCCTGCCGCGTCGGGAATTGAACCCTGGTCCCGGGTCTGACCTCAGCTTCCGGGTATGCCTCCTCTAACCATTGAGCCACACTTCTCCACCTTTAATAAGCTGGTAGTAACCCACTCCCTGAGGGCCTGTAATGGCAGACTCCCTCCCGACGTACCTGGCATGAGCACCTATAACAGACCGGGTAAAAACACAACTATTGATTACATCTTGGTTAGTGTGGAATTTTGGGCCCAAATGAGGGCCTTCATTGTTATTGTTATCCAAAGGGTAGATAGCGACCCTAACCTTTTGTCACTAGAATTAAACCGCACACTGGGACACCAAAACGAATTGAGGGCACTGGACCTTCTTAGTGATTCGAATCTATTTACAGCGGCGGGTGGTATCCCCATCAGGTGGGCCAAGGTTGCAATAGCCCCAGACAAACTAGCTGAGATATACCAACATGTAGCCGGCTCCTTAACAGAGGCTTTTGACCTCCAGGATGTTAATTATGACCTGCCCTACTTTCAGGATCTACAGCATATCCATGCTAAGCTCCTCTCTACTTTGGCCGATTACTTTTACATCACAGATAATAAGAGGCCACGGGTAAAAAACCAGGCCCATTGGTATAACAAAAATTGTTGGGCAGCTAAAAGCACCCTTGTAAAGGAGGTAAAATCTGGGTCTCCATTGAGTAATAAAATGGCTAGACACACCCATAAAAGAACGATTAAGGAGTCTAGGTCAGAGTGGGAGGCTCTAAGATGGGAAAGTATAAAAGTAGCCCTGGAAGGACGTGAGTACAGGGCCTTTTGGAATCTAGTTAGATCAGGATCGGCAGAGGGGTCCATAGGGGTCTATCTGCCATAACTCCCAACCTGAGTGAAGAGGTCTGGCTAGCCCACTTTAAGCCCCTCTACACCCTCTCTGAATCCGCATCTCTAGTAGATCTAGCTCCTTTAAAGAGTTTATCTGCTTTAGCTCCTCCGGATGCAATGGGCCTTGATTGCCCACCCTGCACTCTGCTTGAAATCCAGGCGGTCCTCAAAAGTTTGTCTTCTGGGAAAGATCCGGGTCTAGACAGGATCCCTGGAGATCTATTCTTGAGTGAGCAGAAGGTATGGGCTCCCTATATCTGGTTATACTTTAATGCTATTCTACAGGGCATAGAGATCCCCCAAACCTGGCTGGGTGCAGAAATGATTCCCATCCACAAAAAGGCTTCCCCTCTCGACCCGGCCAACTACCGCCCCATCAGTCTCATCGATGTCCTCCAGAAATTATTCGCCTGCTTTTTACTATCGAGGTTGCAGAGTTGGATGGACGAACATCACATCCTAACCTCCCTCCAAGCGGCCTTTCGAGCAAAGGTCTCTACCACCGACCAACTGTTCAGACTACAGTTGGTCTACTGGAAGACAGTATCCATGGGGGCGGGTAGTTTGTACTTGTTCTTTGTGGATCTTCAATCCGCCTTTGACCTGGTCCAGAGGGACAAGCTTTGGGTGATATTACTAGAGATGGGCGTCCCAATATATTTGTGCCATCTGTTTAAACCTATGCACCAAGGTACCTACGCAAGGGTGAGGTACGGGAGGAATGGGGAGCTTGCGGCTCCGTTTCCGGTGGAAAAGGGAGTGAGGCAGGGGTGTGCTCTTCTCCCTTTTCCTCAACGAGCTGATCGAACATCTAATGGGAGCGAGGGACCTAGGCTCACCCATTCTAGCTGGCCGCAAGATACTAGCTCTGATGTTCGCTGATGATACCCTTCTGCTATCAAAATCTTCCATGGGTATACAGCGAACACTGGAGGTGTTTTGCTCCTTTTGTAGCTCTAGGAACTTGGAGATTAACCTCTCCAAAACTAAGTATATGGTCTACAAACGCCAAATCATCCAACTGCCCCCACCCCCATATGGATGACTCGGTGTTGGAAAGAGTGTCCACCCTCGACTACTTGGGGGTAACACAAAATGATAGAATGGACTGGGGGCCTCACATGGCTAAGGCAAACCTGAAGTTGGCCCCATCCTCTGGCGGTATTTTAAAGGTTTATAATGAGTGCTCACTTAAATCATTGGGACCGCCCGTGGAAATTTACAAAGCCCAGGCGAGAGGTGGAGCGCTCTACGGAGCAGACCTTTGGAGTCATGTTTGCGCCACCTCTCTATCTTCTACCGAAAATAGTTTTAACAGGCGCCTTTTGAGACTTCCTCAGAGTACTCCTCTGACCCCATTACGGTTTGACCTAGGCTTGGCCCCCATACAGGAGGTCATTTAAAATCACCCCCTGGTGTACTGGAGGCGACTCTGGTCCACCCCGAGCTCTCAAGCTATAGGGAGGACCTAAGGGACCTTCTGTCCATAGGGGGTGTGGGAAAAATCCCCTCGCTAAAGTACGTTAAACAGCTCCGCCATGCTCTGGGCAGGGGAGACTTGTGGTCCTCTCCTGAGGAAACCTGTGTTTTGACTACCAAGAGGACGTTGGGCATTGTGTTTAAGCATTACCGAACAGAACTTACACTAGCAAATCCCTCTTTGGGTAGGCTAATACTTTCTTGGATGTCAAGGTTAATCCCCTATTTGAGAAATTCCTGGATGATATCCAGCCCTTACTGGCCAAGAAATTATATGTTCAATTCAGACATGGAACACTCCCAGTGAGGGCCGTGACAAATAAGTGGTCAAATGCTCCTCATACATTGAGATCTTGCCTGGGTGTGAAGGTCATGAAGAGACGGATCTGCACGTTCTGCTCGTCTGCCCTCTCTACTCTAAGGCAAGAGCTAAATGGATCATCCAATTATGTGAGTCCAGGGGCCTCAGGGACTATAGGGAGGTATTTAGAATTTTAAAATATGATACCACTCCCTTGATTGTGTTTGCGACCGCCAGATACCTTCTGTCTATGTGGTGCACAAGAGGCGCTAAAATAAAAAAAATTCAAATTGCCTCTTCTGCGCCAGCATAAACACTGTAACTTACAAGGTACCTTTCAAATAATATGCCCAGGAACTGATCTATTTGTCCACCCATTGCTCTATTTTAATTTGTATAGGATTCTGTCATGTCTGTATCATTGTATTTTATAACTATTTTATGATCTTAGGCTGCTATTATGAATGTATTATACTGTTGTCTAATGACTTGCTTATATCTTTAATTGTGTATATATATGTGCTTTTATGGTTTGTTAACCGATAATAAAGTTTTTTGATGGATATGTATATTCTTATACATTCTGTGAGTATTCGAGCATTGCGATACTGGGGGCTAAGAGTCACATAATCTCAAGCATTGTTGTTACAAATTTGCCACTGGATTCAAGCAAGCCTGGCTGATGACGGCTGATTAGCCAGAAACCGGTCCCAGGATGCTTGTTTCCGGTCTAGGGAAGATATGGCTTGGCAGTTCGGGCTGGACTGTGCCCATGAGACACAGGGTCAGACTGATTTGCATAAGGCCATGTCTGAACTGGGGTGGCAGAGTGAGATAAAGAATGATGATGGATTAAACCCAAATCAGTTGACTGGGGGTGAGTGCTTGCAATGTTCAACACTCCGCCCATCATCCCCTTTGGTTTTGCTTAGTTTCAAAATGTATATATATCTCTTCATCCCTATTCAGGCCTATCAGGATCTTTGTTTTAAACCTTATGATTAGCTGGGACTCCAAACATCTCAATTTCACAGTCTTTTTTCCACCTCTTTCATGAATAGAAATAGTAGCAAATCCTGAGTAGGTCATATTTTGCCATGATTTTCCTTTGCGTGTCATCATATGTTTGGCTATCGCTTACGTAGTGTCTTTATTTTGAGTTGTCCTAATGTGTTCCAATATCCGCTTTTTCAAAGGGCATATTGTGCTACCTATGTAGCGTTTACCACATAGGCACTCTAGCAGGTAAACTACAAAAGAAGAATCGCACGTGATTGTTTCATTAATGTTGAAAGTCTTTCCTTGTGGGTTCTAATGTTCTTTTTATTCTACCCAATGTTCCAGGCCTTACAACTACTGCATTTGCTAAATCCTTTTTGTAGATTTTGAAACCAAGTTTTAGATTTTTTCATCACAAAGTGACTTTTTATCAGTTTATCTGAATGAGATGGTGCCTTTCTGAATGTTATTAGAGGTCTTGCTCCCAGTTGATTCCCAATGTCTGGATCTTTGAGTAGTGCATTCCAGTACTTGTTCATTATATTCCGAATGTTGACACTTTCCTTACTGTAGGTTAGGATCATTCTGATTTCATCATCCTTTTGTTTTTTTCTTTTTCTTTGTTAGGTAATAATGTTTGGGCTCTTGTTAGACAGCTCCCTTTTCTTCTCGTCGAATGTCATTGTATTTATACCCCCTTTGAAGGAATCTATGTTTGGTCTCTTTGAAATTAGATTCCATTTCAGTAGGTTCGGAACAGTTTCTTTTCATCTGAATGAATCCTCCATTGGGTATGTTTCATTTTAGTGAGCCTGGATGAAAACGTTAGCCGTGTAGTACACTGTTGGTAGCTGTACTTTTGCGAAACACTTTGGTTTCTATTCTATTTTCTTTACCATATACCTTGGTATCCAGAAAGTCTTCTTCTGTAGGGCTGATTGTATATGTAAATTTTAGGCCTACCTCATTGTTGTTCAAGATTGTAAAGTATTCCATGAATTCTTGCTCTGTTCCTGTCCATAGCAGGTACAAGTCATCTATAAAACATAACCAGATTACCACCTTGGCCATGTGTTGTTCATTCTCCTCTCTCCAAGCTATGGTCTTTTCCCACCAACCCATCATAAGATTGGCATAGCTTGGAGAGAAGGAAACTCCTATGGTGGTCCCGCAGCTCTGGGAGTAGTACATTTTGTTAAATAAGAAGACATTGTTCCTTAAGCATAGCTCCATCATTTCTATGAGCATTTTGGTATGCTGTAATTCTTCCAAGAGTTTCTGTTTCAAGAAGTACCTCATTGCGACACACACATGCACAGAACACTTGCAGCTGCATGGAGCTACTCCAGCTATTTTCCAAGTTCAGTAACCCGCCTCCCCGTGTTGTATTTTCCCCTCTCCTTCATCGAATATACAATATGTCAGATACACATAAGATGAACAGGATTTGGTGTGATGTTTGCTACGTAACACATCTGCACAATGCATAATGTACCACGATATATTTGATGTGACCAGATAATTGTACCATATATGAGCTGACACGCCATCCTATCTACTGCAGAGACATATGTTTTATGCACCGTAAAAGTGAGAGAAAAGATAAAGACTGTGGCTACATGGTGTTGCTGTATGTCTTAATTGCTAGATGTCAAACTGCAAAGCCCACAAAACAATAAAGATATTTACAACAACAAAAAAAGAAGTACCTCACTGCCTGTACTCCTATAGCTTATTGACGTATATGAAGAAATTACATCTATTGTCACTAAAAGATAATCCTGCTGCCACTCCGTTTCCATGAAAGTTCTTCGAAAGTCTCCAGTGTCTTTAATGTATGAATTGAGGGTGGGCACTATTGGACCCGGAAAGAAGTTCACGTAGGATGCCAAATTCACACATAGCGACCCACAGTTGGAGATTATTGGTCGTCCCGGTGGTTTATTTAGTGTCTTATGCTCCTTCGGCAAAAAGTATATGGTAGGTGTTATGAGGTTGTCATTTTTCAAAATGGCGACCTCATTATCACTTTAGAGTCCATTGTCATGCCAGTGTTTTAATTTACTATTGAGCTCCGCTACTAGCTCATTGGTGGGGTTTCTTTTCAATTCCAAATAGTCTTATTTTCTAGCTGTCGCATCGCCTCCAGGATATATTCCTCCTTGTCCTGGATCACAATGTTGCCCTCTCTATCTGCTGGCTTAATCTCTATTTGTTCATTGATCATGAGTGATTTCAAAGCATCCCATTCCTTTGATGATAGGTTTTCTTTCTCCCGTCCATTTTTTACATTTTTCATCCCTTCAAGTTCGCATACAACCGGATCATGAACCGATTGCCCGGATATGAGATGGGGCAGAATTTAGATTTGATTTTGAATTTAGTTCTAATATGTTTGTCTCTCCTGATTCTCATTTCTGCCAATATTTGTGAATCTGATATTTCTCCCTCGGCGACTTGATTTACTAAGCCATAGGAAGTTCTCAGATCTTTCATTTCTGAGACTCTAAATTCTCGGGAAGATTCCTCAGCGATTGGTGCCCCACTCTCTGGTTCTACAACATTGATCGTGTTTTGGCGAGTGAAAAATTTCGCTAGATTCAATTTACAGATGAACTTGTAAATATCTCTTCTGGTCTCTACGTGATCATAGTGTGTCTCTGGACAAAACGTGAGACCTTTATTTAGGAGACTCCGTTCATCTTTTGGTAATTCCGTTTTTGAAAGGTCGATAATCACATTTTGTTCCTCTTCTTTATTTTCATTCATATTTCCATCTACTTTTTCGTTGTCCCATTGCATAGGTGGTAGCCCTTTGTTTTTTCCGGAGCCTCTTCTGGTCTTTCGTCGCTTTCTCTTCTTGTCATTGCCTGGCCCTGTCCCCTTCCTCTGCCATGGGCCATTCCAAGTCCTCTCCCTCTGCCTCTTGGAGTTTTTTGGTCCAGATATAGCAGTTTCATTTCGTCTAATAAAGAGGTGCGGTAGGTGGATGTTCCTTGGGCTTCTCCCTCACTGAAACCAGTGTCTGATTCGCTCTGTGTAGTAATGGGGGATTCATGTGGTATGCTTTTATTGGTACTCATCTGTTGTTTTAGAATATCAAATCGCTTGGCGAAGGTAAAAATTGACCCACTCTCATAGTCATAGTTGTGTAAATAAAATTTGTAAATATGTAAAAAAAAAATGTTTTTATAAATTCAAGTGGTATTAACTACCTATCCCATAATGCACCACTATAGGCCAAATGGGATTGTGATATAAAATGGAAAAAGTGATGAGGGACTACTGCCATGTACCGTGATCAAGACCAGTTCGGTTGAAACGTGTAGGTGGAGTAAGGATGGCTCAATAAACAAATAGAAAATTCACCCTTTGGAGAGTGCTGCATGATATGTTTCTATTAATAATATATTATATTATTATAATATAATATTATATTATTAATAATATATATTAATATATATTCAAGGACTTGTCCTGCCTTGCCGTAAGCACCAACTAATTAGTGCACCCTCCGTCCATTGGACTCTACTGTTTGGACATATATATATTTATATATATACATATTTAAGAGATTTATATATTACCCATACAATACCTGCATACTCGTGGATAAGGCATGCATAGTAATGGTGTATGTTTTGTTTTAAAATGACAGGCAAGTAAACTAATCTTATATATATATATATATATATACCCACACTGAACCCTAAAATTACCCTTGCCACCCAAAATCCCTTACCCACTCTAAACCCTAAAAGTGCCCTTGACACCCAAAAACCAATACCCACCCTAAACCCTAAAAATACCTTGCCACCCTCAAACCCATACCTGCCATAAACCCTAAAATTACCCTTGCCACCTGAAAACAACCCCACCCTAAAAATACCCTTGCCACCCAAATGCCCATACCACCCTAAACACTAAAAATATTGTCACCCAAAAACCATACCCACCTTAAACCATAAAAATACCCTTTCCACCCAAAAACCCAAACCCACCCTAAACCCTAAAATTACCGTTACCACCCAGAAAACCCATACCCACCCTAAACCCTAAAAAAGCCATACTAACCTAATACTTACATTTAAAACATATATGCCTTTACCATCCATGCCTTTACAATAAACATTTTTGTAAAGGCATGCATTGTAAAGGCATATGCGTGTAATGGTATTTGCAATGTGTTAACTGCGTTGTAATTGCATGTGTTGAAATGACCACGATGTAATGGTGGATTCACTTAGAATTCACATGTCATCCATACTGGTAGACAGTATAGTTTGAGAATGATTGGTCTGGAGAGGCTCAAAGGCTGAATGAATCTAAATTGTAACACCATGGTTGGGGGTTGGATTTACTATTATGAATTAATTTCTACCCAAGTGAACCCTTTTTGCAACATTAGGATAATGAAAGATGGGGGTGGGTAAATCATAACATTCTAATTTATACCTTGCAGTCTGCATGCAGCTCTTTGAGAACAGTTGATAGTACACTGGTATGTAGGATTTAAACTTATAAACTGAAAGTAACAAAAGAGTCTCTCTGACAGAAGCAGTAACGCACTAACCTATTTGCATTGTATGCACTTTGTGATCTGCATGGTACACGTGTTCTGCAGCAGACATAACCTCCTGCGCTGCTTAATGATGAGTCAAAACTTCCACCAGACCAAACTCCCATCGCTCTGCAGCAGGTCCCTGAATCACAAGAGTTACTTGACATTTTTATGGTTGCCTGAAAATTGCTGGAGGCAGGTGCTTTTAAAACCATATTGTACTTGAAAACATGGCATTCCCCCTCCCCCCCCCCCACCCACCCACCCCCCCCCCCAAAGGCAGCGCCAGGTGCGGTGGCACTGATCACACTGCCTTAGTGCTGGCCTTGATGAGTCCTATTTATTTATTTGTTTGCATTTATATGGCGCACAGCTACCCAACAAAGGGTTTCCCGGCGCGACAGATCCCAGTGTCAATGCGGTTACAGGAATTAGATGTTGAATAGCCATGTTTTAGGGCTTTCCTTAATTTGATGTAGCTTGGTTCAGACCGCAATGTGTGTGGCATTGAATTCCAAAGTGTGGGTCCTAGAAAAGAAAAGGACTTGCCACCCATGCGTGACAACTTGATCTTTGGGATTTCAAAATTATTTGCCGTAGAGGACCGAAGAGATCTAGAGGGACGGTAGGGGCGCATCAGGCTTTGTAGGTATTTTGGGGCGGTATTGGTGGAAATCCTGTGCATGAAACATAGGGATTTGAATTTGACCCGATTTTCAATTTTTAACCAGTGTAGTTTCCTAATGTATTTGGTAGTTGGAGTAGTGATGGGAATTTTCCAGAGTAGTCTGGCTGCTGCAGTCCTAATGCAAGCCATGGAAATAGGCCTCTGTCTCCTACTTTGGTGGTAAAAAAAAATCTATAATTGAGGTGACGTCAGCCCGCCAACCCCCCCCCCCCCCCCCCCCCCCCCCCGGTCCTGGTGCCACGACACCTGCTGCACTATTAATTGCAATAAACAATAGAGAGAGAGAGGAGGGAGCAAAAGGTGCTCGTTCATCTCCCCTAATCTTAAATAAAAAAAAAAAGAGAACGAGCTCAGAGCTAAGTTCTACATAACCCACTTCTCTGGGTCATTGAATGAGACCCTGAACTCACATGAACTCTGCACACAACCTAAGGTGTGCAGAGGTGTGTTAGGCACTTAACTTACGAGTTTTAGAGCACGGATACTTTCCATGACATGGATCCTCTCGGGAGGCTGTGCCTATTGTCACACATTCATTAAGGTCAGTCGCCTACAGCGTTACCTGCTAGTACAGGGTGTGTGCAGAGTTCACGTGAGTTCAGGGATTACTCTGAATCACAGGTCCTGAAGAAAGACAAACAATTGGAACCTCAATGGCTGAAACATGTAGACCACTTCACTTGGATTAATATTTTCACGTATCTTTGAAAAGACGTGTGAGACAATTCCTTTCACTCACATCCACTTATTAGATTTTAACCCTACCCCAGGGACCAAACAATAAAATAATACTGGGTACAGGGCCGGAGTGGCCGTAGCGGGCACCGGGCAATCCCCCGGTGCGCCGCACGGGTGGGGGCCGGTTTTGGGCCCCTGGGGGCCGATTTTGTTACAGGGCCTTTTTGCAGCATAGCTGCAAAATCGGCCCTGTAACAAAATCGGCCGAAAAGCGGCCCTGGCAAAGAGCTCGGTGCACTCCCAACCCCCGGGGGAAGAGGGGCTGAGCACTTTGCCAGGGCTGGTTTTGGTTCCAGGCTCTGACCAGGTACCCTGGAGGTAGTTTTAACCTTTCACTTTCACGGTATCCACCACTCACATAAACACAACACAACAAATAAACCAGCTTCGCTGTAATCAGGTATCGAAGCACACCTAGGAGGTACTTGTCCTCCTGGGTGAGAACCCAATGATGAAGCACACCACCAACTAGGTTGGTGGGTGAGGGTTCTTCTATAAACCTAATGAGTTTCCTGCAAGGAAAATCTTTTTCAATGACCCGGAGAAGTATGATATCTAGAGCTTAACTCTGAGCTAGTTCTCTTTGTTTGCACTACTAATAGCTCCGTCCGCAGTTACAATGCTTTTAGTGTTCTAAACCAGCACGCACTTCTAAAACAATTGGGGGCTTCACACATCTCAAAACTACAATGCATCAAACCTCCATAGGGCTCAAATGTGACTGTTAATGAACCTCTTGAACTGTTTGGATGACAAAGTGTGGCAGTAGGAAGGGGTGGATTCATGATAGGTGAATTCATGCATAGCAGCGTCTGATTGTAACGTACACTTTAAAAAAAACACACCAAAACTCTGCCTTAAAGACATTGGCAACCAGCAGCGGTTCCTCCGCTATACCGGAGGAGCACCCCCTCCCCCCACCAGCAGCTGCAAAACTCAGGGGAAAAAAAGATTATAGCAAGGGGTTATTATCATTTTATTTTTAAAACAAGTCTTGGGAGCGGGGCCAGATGATGAAAGGCTGGCGGGGGAGTGTTTCTGCACTGCCGTGATTGCGCATGTCGGTTTGGCTGGCCGTCTCAGGCTGGCCAAACCAACATGTGCACTGTATATCTCCAACCCGAGCTGCATTGCCGGGTTGGAGACAGAATGCACAGGCTTCCAGTCTCCCTGGGAGCACAAACACAGGGTGCTCAGGCCAATCCTGATGCTGCTCTCATGCTTTGAGAGCAATGTCAGGATTGGCCACAGGGTAGTCTGGGACCCTGCACAGTGCAGCAGAAGAGCACCAAGTCGGTGAGCGGGAGATACGTAGTTTTATTTCCTTTTCTTTTTTTTCTCGTCCTCCTCTTCTCCCCTCTCCTGCCCCACCAGCCTGTCCTGATACCGGCGGCAACTGTTGGCAACTAGCAAAAATGTGACAGTAAATCCATTCTCTGCTTACTAAATTGGTCACAAACAGGCTGTATTTTAAAATAAGCGTACAGGTTAAAGCACCTCATGCAGAGATCTGTGTGCCAGGCAGTTTTTCAGGCGATATTAATAACGGTAAGATAACTCTGGTAGTTAATGCACTTGCTGGAGAGACCTGTGCTTTGTTTAGCCATGGTTTTGATCCATCATAAAATAGTAAAGAGGGGTTAATGCTTCTGCTTCAAAGCACAACATCTACACATTTACATGCAGATAAAAGATTCATATTTTATGTTGATAGCTCAGCAGGTTATTGCTTTTGTCACAAGGATCTTTTTGTTACTTGCAGTTCATAAGTAACAATCCTTCTAATATACCAGAGTAAGCTATGGTTCAGCGACAAGGAGTTACCTGCAAACTGCAATGCACATGTTTAGACCCCTATTTTTTTCCCAATCTTTCGTTAGTCTAAGGTTGGTACAAAAAAGGGTCCCTTGGGTCATTATAAAGTCTCATCAGTACTGACAACCCCAACCACTGCAACTTTTAAAATCCTGACTGTGTTTCTTTAACCTAACCACGATTAACTTGTAAAGCCTACCAACATGTATGATATGTGATTCCTTCACCTTGTAACCCCCATCGTTTTACGCAACATTTCCTGTGCTTTGATTTACACACTTGTATGTTTTATGTTCTCTGCATTAGAAAAGAAATTTAGAAAAACAAATTAGGAAGTTCTTTATAAATAGTTATTAGTGTCATTACTCTTACAGACTGGTAAATCTGGCATTCCTACAGTACATACATGTCTGTAAAATACAGGGGTTGTGCAAACTCAAAAAACTGACTGCAAATGATACTTTCTCTTAAGCACTTTCTTAAAAATAAAACACGTCAGGAAAGCCAAAGACTTACTTTTAATAAAAAATATCAAGCGGCAAGGCAAAATGATCGAAAGGCAATTGTCATTTCAACTGACAAGAACTCTCACTAGAAAAGAGTAATATGGAGCAGAATGCTAAAATACACAAAATGTAGTATGCTTTTCATGGGGCTTCTCACAATACAAGTCTCTGGAAACTGATCATGTGTCAGAAACATGTTGCTTTTATCAAAAACTTTATTTAATGAGCAGGTAGCAAGGTAGCATGTTGAGTGTTGGGCGTGCATGTTTCCAGAAATGGGATTCTCTAAGGAAACACTGTAATACCAACTGGAATTGGAATTTGGTGAGGGATATATATTTGTGATGTGTTCTCCAAATGGTCACTTTGCATGAGAACTAAAAATACATTACTTAATAGTGGAGTGACTTAATTGTAAGGTTGGCGAGTAGGTAATCTGAAAGGACAGTATTTTGAATGATTCTATAGCGTAAACAAAAAGAACATTGTATAGGTTGCTTATGACATGACGTTGTTATTACGTTTAACCTCTGTGTTTCAGTTAATTTGTTCATTTTTTTTAAAATATCTGTTGATTGCATTCAACACACCAGTAGTTTACTGTTTAGAATTGTAAAACGTTATTTGACAATATTGTAACCTCTGTGTGAGGTGATACTATATATGCAAAATGTAAATAAAGAGCTACTGGTGAAAGAAATGAGCAGGTAACAGGTAACAGGTCTTCTCCTAGAGGAAGTGCTAGACGTCCTGGAGAGGAAGATATCCTTCAGGAATTCAATACAGATCTCATTATTCTCCCAAACCTGGTCTTTCAGATGCCAGGAAGCAAAGGGAGATTATGCTTTGCAGAAATGTGAAAATGTACAAACTTCAAAAATATGGCTTCTGGGCCGACTAGGACCATGAATTTTAGCAAAAATATTTGTGACTAATCATGGGTACTTCAAACCAATAAAAAAAAGACATACATTTTGTTCATTAAAAACAAATCACTATATATATATATATATATATATATATATGCACACACTCCTGGTCTCAGTCCATCCACGGAAAAACCAGAGTCGGAGCCCAATTATAGTACGGTGCTGTCAGTTTTATTCAGCAGAAGAAAACACCCAACGCGTTTCGAGATCAGCCGATCTCTTGCTCACGGGTGGAGCTCACCGGTACCAACATTCATTTAAAGTGACATACTATGTTTAGAAGTGCACCACGTGATCATAGACATAAAGAAAATATACAAGTTAATGCTATGTCTCCAATTTGAAATCAATGTTTCATGTAAACATTCGTATCGCTTTTATGTACAGAAACCGAAAACAAACGGGAGTCACATTTCATTGAGCAGTCAGAATTTGAAAATACGGCAATAAACATAAAAGTTATTAAGCAATGTTCCGTTAGCAAAATAGCTTTGTAACACTTTGCATTCTCATTATATCGGGCCAAGTATCCCCCGGCATCAATTGCTTTGTTTGTGTTCAAACCACACAAATACAAAAAAAATTTAATAGTTCATAATTAGCAGTGCCGCCCAAGTGGGCATATGTCGTATAGTTCTGTTAAGCTCTTGAAGTGACTTCCAAATTCGGCCCAAGTGGGCAAAATCAAAAAGCGGTTCATGTTCCTGTAAGAGAAAGAAAAGACATAGCTATCTGTGACAGTTCTTACTTTACAGCTCCGTGTACTATTAAAACCAATTTTAAAATAGAATTCAGTTACCTAAGAAGCAGCATCATATCTTTACACCAATTGAACTACATATCAAGTCTGGAGGTGAATCGCCAACTCTTCCCCCAAATTGTGTCCTACAGGCTGCATAGTATTATACATTATAATGTTCTTTGATTCGAGTTTCCTTAGCTCCAGCCACCTGTTACCTCCCCTCTCATTGCTCTCAACGCTGTCCAGAACATAACATTTCATCAAATTTGGATTTTTATTGTGTTCATCGGCAAAGTGCCTGGCTACAGGGTATTGCTGATTCACATTCCTGATTGCTCTCTGATGTTCCAAAATTCTAAGTTTTGCCTGTTTTGTTGTGCACCCTATATAAAATTTATTACAGGGGCATTCAAGTGCATAGATAACATATTCAGTTGTGCAACTGAGATGTTTAGTAATCTTATGAGCACAACGTTCTTTGGACAGTTGTATTGTTTTACAGTTGTTGCTGTATTTACAAGCTTTACACCTGCGACAAGGATAAAAACCTTGAATTGTATTGGTCTTCTGGCTTTCTTTTATCAGTGTAGTGCTCAGTGTATCTTTAAGGGATTTTGCCTTCCTAAATGTCAAAGAGGGAATATCATGAATAGCTTCTTTTATATCTTTATCAAGCTTGAGTGTATCCCAATACTTAAATAGACCTTTACGTAGTTTCCAAGATTGGCTGTTATAAGTAGTTATAAAACGTACCTGTTCATCGGTACTGTGTTGTTTGGGAATTCGCAGTTCGCTCCTGTCCATGGTATTGACCTTGGTGAGGGCCTGCTGGATTACTTTTTGGCTATATCCCATTTCAGAAAACCGCTTGACCATTGTCTGGCTCTCTCTAGAAAAGCTTTCCGCCGAGCTACAGTTTCTTTTAGCCCTTATTAGCTCGCCTATTGGTATACTACGTATAAGGCTAGGGGGATGACTGCTCCCTGCATGTAGCAGGCTATTTCCCGCTGTGGATTTCCGAAAAAGGACACTTTTTAAGGTTCCTTCCTTGACTTCTAGCCTTATGTCCAGGAATTCCAACTGTTCCTTACTGATAACACTGGTAAACTTTAGGTTAAGAGAATTTTCATTCAGGATATACTCAAATTCATGTATCTGGTCGAGGGTGCCGCTCCAAATACAGAAAATATCGTCGATATATCTTTTCCAGAGGATGACGTGGGTACTAAAGTGGGAGATCTTATTCACCACTAGCTCCTCCCACCAGCCCAGATACAAACATGCTAGGCTGGGGGCAGAGCAAGTACCCATCGCCACCCCCCTGGTTTGTTTGAACAGTAGTTTGTTGCAGATGAAGTAATTGTTGGTCATGCAATCCCACATCATGTCAAGAAGCATGTTAGTGTGTGACAAAAGAGAGATCGATCTCTCCTTTAAATAAAATGTACATGCTTCTACACGAAGTTCCTGTGGAATGCTGGTGTACAGGCTGGTGACGTCAAAACTTACCAGCCAGTACTCCGGATTCCAAGTAATGTCATTAATGATTCGCAAAAAGTCAGATGAGTCCCTTACATATGAGGGCAAACTGGTGACAAAAGGCTGCAGGAAGTGGTCTATATACCTACTAGTATTTTCGTAAAGGCTACCCACCGATGAAACAATAGGTCTACCGGGGGGTGTCTGAAGGTTTTTGTGCAACTTGGGAAGTAAATAAAGTGCAGGAATTTTAGGATATTTTACATGGAGGTAGTTATACTCATCATCCTCTATCAACCCCCTTGCTTTCCAAACACAGAGTTTGTTCCCATATGCACATTTGGATACATTATAGTCATCTCTAGTTGCTTTTGCATAATTATTTTCATCAGACAATTGCATTAAACCTTCTTTCAGATACATGTCAAGAGGCCAGACCACTACATTCCCGCCTTTGTCACTGTTCTTAATGACTACATCAACCCAACTCTCCATCTCCTTCAAGGCAAGAAACTGTCTTTTATTTAAATTCCAATTTAATTTGGGCTTCATTCTGTCCATCCGTCTCATTTCTTGTATCATACCTTGTTCAAAGCTATCAATATAGCTGTTAGCAATTTGCGGTACGAAAACCGATTTGGGTTTAAACCCACTGTTGCTGCTCATGTCGACTGAGTTCTCTGTGTCAACTAAGTTAAATAAAGCATTATCGCTGACATTGTCACAACCTGCTAGCAATTGGACAGATTGTAAGAGTTCAGCATCGTTTATACTTAGTGCACTGGGTTTGTCAACCATTACATCTTTTCTCAGTCGAGGTTTAGTCGCAAACCACTTCTTTAACTTAAGTTTGCGCGTAAAACAAAATAGATCAATACGGGCATTGGTAAAGTTAAAGTTGGATGTGGGACAGAATGAAAGTCCTCTAGATAGTACTTTGAGTTGTATAGGTGTTAAAATACGATTAGAAACGTTTACCACTGTCATGGGGTTCACTTTTTCGCCGCCTTGCCTCTGGTTACGACCCCCACTGGACTTGGCGCTGCCTCGAAAGATTTGTTGCCTCTTCCGCGTCCGCCTTTGCCGCCTTTTCCACGCCCTTTTGATGGGGTGCCTGTCTGGCGCCCCTTGGAAATTGGGGCTACTTCCTTTAAAATTAAATATTTTGCTGGAATCGTTTCCACTGATTCGGAAATATCGCTTTCAACCGACTCATTCTCATCATCTACGGTTACCGATTCTCCCAGAGTTGTTTCGGTTTGGTTAGGCACATTTTTCTTTATTCCAGGTGTCGTATGTGTTTTAGTTTTCTTTGCGGCATCCCTAATCACGTCATACCGTTTTGCAAAGGTTAAGATCTGGCCCTTACTATAATCAATTTCATCGCGGTGAAATTTCCGCAGTTTTTTCTCTTTAATTTCTTCCTCTATTTTATCGAGGCGTTTGTCCATCTTATACATTTCAGTGGTAAATTCACTCTCCGTATATTTGGCTTTAAGTTTCGTAATTAATGCCTCATTCTCTGTATTCAGTTGAGCACACTCCTTTTCAGCATTTTTTATGAGCATTTTTAACATATTCAGTGAACATGCGTGGTTGTTATCCATCCACTCACTAATCAGTTCGGGGTCAGGGTTTTGGAACGTTGGTATAACAAAAATCCTTAAACCACGCGGTATCCTGTTACATTCCAGGTACTTGGTGAGGGCAGCCGCCTCCCACCAGCGCGATTGCTCACGTTTAAGGTTTTTCCATAGTGCATCCCATAATGATCTCAGTTCATCAATTTTCTTACCAGGTGGTCTTGTCTCCTCCCCAGTCCAGTCCAGAGCCAGACAATGGTCAAGCGGTTTTCTGAAAGGGGATATAGCCAAAAAGTAATCCAGCAGGCCCTCACCAAGGTCAATACCATGGACAGGAGCGAGCTGCTAATTCCCAAACAACACAGTACCGATGAACAGGTACGTTTTATAACTACTTATAACAGCCAATCCTGGAAACTACGTAAATGTCTATCTAAGTATTGGGATACACTCAAGCTTGATAAAGATATAAAAGAAAGCCAATAGACCAATACAATTCAAGGTTTTTATCCTTGTCGCAGGTGTAAAGCTTGTAAATACAGCAACAACTGTAAAACAATACAACTGTCCAAAGAGCGTTGTGCTCATAAGATTACTAAACATCTCAGTTGCACAACTGAATATGTTATCTATGCACTTGAATGCCCCTGTAATAAATTTTATATAGGGTGCACAACGAAACAGGCAAAACTTAGAATTTTGGAACATCAGAGAGCAATCAGGAATGTGAATCAGCAATACCCTGTAGCCAGGCACTTTACCGATGAACACAATAAAAATCCAAATTTGATGAAATTTTATGTTCTGGACAGCGTTGAGAGCAATGAGAGGGGAGGTAACAGGTGGCTGGAGCTAAGGAAACTCGAATCAAAGTACATTATAATGTATAATACTATGCAGCCTGTAGGACACAATTTGGGGGAAGAGTTAGCGATTCACCTCCAGACTTGATATGTAGTTCAATTGGTGTAAAGATATGATGCTGCTTCTTAGGTAACTGAATTCTATTTTAAAATTGGTTTTAATAGTACACGGAGCTGCAAAGTAAGAACTGTCACAGATAGCTATGTCTTTTCTTTCTCTTACAGGAACATGAACCTCTTTTTGATTTTGCCCACTTGTGCCGAATTTGGAAGTCACTTCAAGAGCTTAACAGAACTATACGACATATGCCCACTTGGGCTGCACTGCTAATTATGAACTATAAAAAAAAAATTTGTATTTGTGTGGTTTGAACACAAACAAAGCAATTGATGCCGGGGGATACTTGACCCGATATAATGAGAATGCAAAGTGTTACAAAGCTATTTTGCTAACGGAACATTGCTTAATAACTTTTATGTTTATTGCCGTATTTTCAAATTCTGACTGCTCAATGAAATGTGACTCCCGTTTGTTTTCGGTTTCTGTACATAAAAGCGATACGAATGTTTACATGAAACATTGATTTCAAATTGGAGACATAGCATTAACTTGTATATTTTCTTTATGTCTATGATCACGTGGTGCACTTCTAAACATAGTATGTCACTTTAAATGAATGTTGGTACCGGTGAGCTCCACCCATGAGCAAGAGATCGGCTGATCTCGAAACGCGTTGGGTGTTTTCTTCTGCTGAATAAAACTGACAGCACCGTACTATAATTGGGCTCCGACTCTGGTTTTTCCGTGGATGGACTGAGACCAGGAGTGTGTGCATATTGAGGGGTTGGCGAACCCCGTCGTGAGCCCGCCGTCGGAGTGGCTTAAGCACGCCATTCTTGTGTGTGTGTATATATATATATATATATATATACACATAAAACCATATACTGTAATACATATGAATATATGATTGTTTTCACAACTTGTGAAGTCACAACAAGCTGAGTGCCTTTGATTTTCTCCATTACATTGGAATCTAAATTAATATTCCAGATAGCTCCCAGCTAGAAGACACTCAAACAAAAGAAGGGCTGGTGGTGTTGTGCCGCGGGCCATGGCTCAGCCCGTGGCGCTGCTCGCTTCATCATCGTGGTGTACAGTGCAGTCTGCGACGCCCCCGCAGTGCCTCCTTCTCGGGCGCGTCACGGTGCTGCACGGTTGCCCGCTGTTTCAGCATCACGGTTACACTATGCGAAGCTTATGTCTAGTTAGGCACGCCGCAGCACCACGCCGCAGCTAGTTAATGTTCATTAATACATAGTAGGAACACCGCAGCTTCGGTTTCCAGTACTTCTATGGGGCATATTTTTACTAACCTTTTGTTTTGCTAATTTCACTGTAGCTTCCAGTATATTCTCCTGGTGACATGTTGTTACTTCTTCTTCCCACGAGTCCTCAGTCCTGTTTCCAAGAGGGCCTTCGGAAGGTTCTTTTGTTTTACCCTATCCAAGATGGCAACCTTTCCTATTCCTTACATTTCCTTTTCTCTATCCAAGATGGCAACTGCTTATTTCCTGTAACATTACTTCCTGCCTATGGGTATTTAAGGGACTGAATCCTGCGTTGCAACACTCCTTGCTCCTGCTGGTGTGTCCTCGCTCCTGTTGGTGACCTTTGCTCCTGCTTGGTGTATTTTTGCTTCCGGATAGTGCACTTTTGTGTTCGGTTGGCGGTTCCTGTTCCAGTTTGGATTCCTTTTAACCTTCCACTCCTATTTTGAATTTTTGCCTTTTAGTCTCCACTCCTTGCAGGTGTTTTCTTTTATTTGTGGGTTCTTTCCTTCCTTTCCGTTCCTGGAGTCTCCGCCTTCAACAGAGGTTTTTCCCCACAGGGTTTTTTCCTCCTGGGTCTCCTTTTGGAAGGCACAGTCAGCTCTGGCTTTTCATTGTCGGCAGCACCGTGGCTAAGGGCCACCCTTACCTCGGACGGACCAGAACCCTCAAGAACCGAAGTCGAGAACCTCTCCAACACGCCAGAAATGGTAAGAACATTACAAGTCATGACAGATGGTCCTTCAAGTAAGGCCTTTGTGTTGGGCCATGCTGGAAGTAAATTTTAGAAAACCCCTTACTACCTGCAGGTTGCTGGAACAAATGGAAATAGACTGCCTTTTGTGCCTGTTTGCCTTTACACTGGGACCAATTTACCTTGTTTCACTGGGGCAAGCTATCTCTATCATAACTCGAGGATCAAATCCAGCTAGATCCCCTCATTTCCTGCACTGCAGAGATAGAATAGGAAGAAAATAAGGCACCTACTACCCCTTTTGTAAATTTGAAGATGTATAAAAAAAATCCTTGTTAAAGGAAACGTGTTTTAAAGTATCGGACATCACCCTGGACATTGTCCACACAAACTTCAGTAAATTTTTTTTTCTATGCAGAGGATGTAAAATGTCTCTGCGGGGCTAACTGTGTGAACACTGTCCCTCATTTGTAAATTAGTTAAGGGAGGACATCGGTGTCCGACTGTGGCACAGGAGGGCTGTATCTGTGCCAGAGTTCAAGATAGCCAAGTGGGTTAAAAGTACATAAATTCATCTCAAATGAAATCACTTACATAGTGGGATATCTGAAATACTGGCATGGATCGGGAGCTCGTGAACATTTGGAATAATGTATGTATGTTTCAAGTAAAAGCTTTTCGTCACGTCGAGCCCGTGAACTGTTTCATATAGCTGTGGGTGAAATTGAAAAATGGTCTCGGTAATTATTAAATCCCTCCAAAAGGCCAATTGGTGCAATGTCTCTAGTAGGTCAGTAATGTTAATGGAAAAAAAGTCTCAAAAAAGGGGCTTGCCTTTCAAACTCTTAATAGAGCCTGGTTGTGACTGACTGAGGCCCAACAGCCTTTCAGTGAAACATCGTTTAGACCGGCCCGAGGCCCTGTGACCTCACTGTTGCCTCCTGGCTATGTGCGGGCAGACATGGGCGGCTGCAGGAGAGGGCCTGTAAGACAGTAAAACCTAATGTGAGGGAGAAGCAGGCCTTGGGCGCAGGAGTAACTAACTATCACGTAAAAAGTCGAATCCCAGATCAAGCCACAACACGAGCGTTGCTGTGGAGAACTTATAAAGTAGGTATGTGTCTTTTTTCTCAGCACAACAGGACTCCGGGTCCCTAACAGCAGGTTAGACTTGTCCAGGTCACAAGCAGTGCTAGACATTGTGCAAAATGTTCGAGGTGTGGCCAAGGCAAGTCCAGTCTCTCCTAAAGACAAGCCAGCCTCGCCCTTCACCCTTCCGCTGGTGAAAAATGCCACACAATGGCCGAATTCGACAAATGCCTGCAATAAAATTACAGGGAGCACGAATGTCTGTGATTGTTTGCGAACTTATTAGCTATTATGGGACCGCTGCAAGGATGCCCTTATGCAGCCGCAGTGTTTATCGCGCAATTATGCATTCAAGGCACTCGCCTCATAACTAACCCTGGGTGAAGAACTACGCTCCGTTCGTGGAGTTTGCGGAGTTTCGGCAACTCCGCGCTCCGTGGAGAACGCGAAGTTGTCGAATACTCCGCAAACTGCTGCGTAGCGTAGTTCTCGCGCGCTCAATAGCATTTTCGCGTGCGCGAGGATGCTTGTCGGTAAGATCTAGTTGCCTAACACGCAGAAACTGCAATCTGGCACAGAATAACTTGCGAACACGTTAGTAGTGACCGGAAATAAGGGGAGGAGAGCGGGCGGGACAAACCTCATGGGTAACTTCGCGCGCTACACATCCCGAGCATGCAGGCAATCAATCAATCAATCAGGATATTTGTATAGCACGCTACTCACCCAGAGGGTCTCAAGGCGCTTGGGGGATGGGGGGTCCGCTACTGCTCGAACAGCCATGTCTTGAGTTGCTTCCTGAAGCAGAGGTGGTCTTGGGTCAGGCGGAGGTGGATGGGGAGGGAGTTCCAAGTCTTGGCTGCCAGGTAGGAGAAGGATCTTCCTTCCATGGTGAATCTTCGGATGCGTGGCACGGCGGCGAGGGCGTGGCTGGTCGATCGTAGCTGGCGGGTGGGAGTGTAGAAGGTCAGGCGGTTGTTGAGGTACCTGGGGCCCAGGTCGTGGAGGGCCTTGTGTGCGTGGGTGAGGAGTTGGAACGTGATTCTCTTGCTGACGGGGAGCCAGTGAAGGTCTCCCAGGTGTCCGGAGATGTGGCTGTGTCGGGGGATGTCCATGATGAGTCGTGCGGAGGCGTTCTGGATGTGTTAGAGTCTTTTCTGGAGTTTCGCTGTGGTTCCGGTATAGAGGGTGTTTCCGTAGTCCAGTCGGCTGGTGACGAGTGCCTGTGTGACCGTCTTCCTGGTTTCGGTGGCGAGCCATCGGAAGATCTTTCGGAGCATGCGTAGGATGTTGAAGCATGATGATGAGACGGCGTTGACTTGTCTGGTCATCGAGAGGGAGGAGTCCAGGATGAAGCCCAGGTTGCGTGCGTGGTCCGTTGGTTTGGGTGCGCTGCCCAGGGCAGGGGGCCACCAGGAGTCGTCCCAGGCGGAGGGTGATGGTCCAAGGATGAGGACTTCCATCTTGTCTGAGTTCAGTTTCAGGCGGCTGTTCCTCATCCACTCAACTACGTCTTTCATCCCTTCGTGTAGGTTGGTTCTGGCGGTTCCTGGGTCGTTGGTGAGGGAGAGGATCAGCTGGGTGTCGTTGGCGTAGGAGATGATGTTGAGGTTGTGTTGGCGTACGATGGCTGCGAGGGGGCTCATGTAGACGTTGAAGAGGGTGGGGCTGAGTGATGATCCTTGTGGTACGCCGCATATGACTTCCGTGGCCTTGGCTCTGTACTGGGGGAGGCGGACTCTCTGGGTTCTTCCGGTGAGGAACGAGATGATCCACTCCAGTGCCTTCTCTTGGATTCCGATGTTGCTGAGGCGCTGCACTAGGGTGCGGTGGCAGACCGTATCGAATGCTGCGGAGAGGTCCAGGAGGATGAGGGCCGCTGTTTCCCAGTTGTCGAGCAGGGCTCGGATGCCGTCAGTGGCTGCGATGAGGGCGGTCTCGGTGCTGTGGTTGGCGCGGAAGCCAGACTGCGAGTGGTCGAGGCTGGTTGGGCGAGCGCAATTGGTGATCCACTGTGTGAGGTTGTTGGCTGCTTGGTTGGGGTCCGTTGAGCTGGCGGGAGGGTTCTGGCTCAGTGAAGTGGTGAGCTGGTCGGTGGTGATCTTGTTCCAGTTCCTGCGGGGAACTTGTTGCGGGTGGTGGTGAGTCGTGGTCTTTCTGAAGCGAAGTGGACGCAGCTGTGGTGTGTCCAGTGGAGTCCGGTGGAGTGGCTGAAGGAGATGTACTTGCTGGAGGAGAAGACTGGGTCAAGCGTGTGTCCGGCGTAGTAGGTGGGGGTGTTCACCAGTTGCATGAGTCCGAGGTTGGCGAGGTTGTCCAGCAGGGTGGTGGTGGTGTTGTTGTTGTTGTTCTCCAGGTGGAAGTTGAGGTCCCCTAGGAGGATGTAGTCAGCGGAGGCGAGGGCGTGCGGGCTGATGAAGTCTGCGATGTCTTCGCTGAATTGTGTGCGAGGTCCTGGGGGTCTGTAGATGAGGGTGCCTCTGAGTGTGGTCTTGGGGTCGGTGTGTATCTGGAAGTGAAGATGTTAAGCGGCTGTGAGGGTGTCGTCTGAGTTGGTCGTGATGCGGATGGTGTTCTTGTGGACGATGGCGATGCCTCCTCCTGTCTCGTTGACACGGTCTCTCCGGGTGATCTTGTATCCGTCCGGGATGGCGACGGCGATATTGGGCGCTGAGTAGGCGTTCATCCATGTTTCCGTGAGGAAGGCGACTTCTGGAGATGTGGTGTCGAGCAGGTTCCAGAGTTCCACGGCGCTCCCGAAGACGAAAAATGGCTCGCGAACGGGTCAAGCAAGCTACTACGCATGCTCGCGGAGCTATGCATAGTTCGCGGAGTGCAAGTGCATCTTCGCGTAGCTCCGAGGAGTGCGGCTACGCGAACTACGCCCAGGCTTACTCATAACCAAAAACATGGTTCATAATTTACAGATTTCAGCAACAAAAACTGGTTCAAGCTTAAGCAGATCAATAATTAACAACCACGTGGTGCAGTGCAGTGACAAGCAAACTAAAGAAGTTAGAAGGTGAGCGTTTAGCAGCTGGTGGCAGTATTTGGTTATTGCTCAGTTATTAAAGAGGTAAAAATGTAAATTAGAGAGAATTAATTCCACAAATAATGGTCTAGGAAAAAATATTTGTCTGATGCAGAAAATACCCTTTCATAC
Organism: Lissotriton vulgaris; assembly: GCF_964263255.1. Classification (NCBI taxonomy): domain Eukaryota; kingdom Metazoa; phylum Chordata; class Amphibia; order Caudata; family Salamandridae; genus Lissotriton; species Lissotriton vulgaris. The sequence continues at coordinate 1,336,477,600 of NC_141685.1, forward strand.
CTAAATGTAATTGAAACAAGGTGAACTTAATGCTTGTTCCCTTTTCTCATTACCCATGCCATGTCATACTAAACCAAAGCTACTGTCCTGAAGCGGTACTTAATTCAACGGGCACTCGGAGAGTAGAAATATCCCAAACGTTTCATTTCTCCCTGTGATGTGTGATGTCTTGAAATGTACAGTGCTTCTATCTATCTATCTATCTATCTATCTATCTATCTATCTATCTATCTATCTATCTATCTATCTATCTATCTATCTATATACCTATCTATCTATATGTTCACTGAAAAGCCAAAAAGCACACTATTAATTAGGAATTGTGATCACATCCAAGTTTAAAGGGATTTTAGAATTAGGTAAAAATGTCAGTTAAAACATAGTTGTAAATTAACAAAATCACAGAAATTGACCAGTTATAGTTATCTCAAGTAACTAAAACTCGTGCCCTATAGTAACTATAACTAACTCGCACCCGCGGTCTTCAACACTGTTGTCATCAACGATGTCATTTCAGATTTTGCAGTCATGCTATCAATGATGTCATAGAGCATGTCATGAGTTATGTAATATGTGGGGTAACTAGCAGTGCATGTTGGTTGGTAACCCTTTGGCACAGCCCTGCCCTCCCCAGGCCACTTTGAGCCCTGTAGACCCCATCCCAGGCCCTTTACTTTAAGGGGAGGGGACAAGCAGCCTCTCTCCCCAAGACACCTTTGACCCCAAGGGACCCCGTCCCTCGGGTTCTTTCTTTTTTTATTAAGGAAAAGGAGGCACGTGGCCCACTGTAACTCGCACCTTTGCCTTGTACAGTGTTGTCATAAATAATGTCATTTTAGATGTTATTAATTATGTCAACAGTAATGAGTAATGTAATTTGTGAGGTCATAAGCAATGCATGGCAAGGGTGCAAGTTATAATTACCTCAGTTTACTAGAACTGGTGGATTTCAGTAGTTATTTGAGCTTAAACTGGTACATTTTAACAGACGTTTTCACCTAACTATAATGTTACTTTAACCTTTGGATTTTGTTAGGGAATTTCAGTTTTTATTAATGTAAAGTAAGTTATTATTACCATATTTAACAATAACCGGGCCACTGGAATGATGTGATTGTGTGGCCACGGCGATTTTCGCATAATGATAAATTTGCCGCATAATCCATAATCAGCTGCATAATCTGCAGATTTTATGAATCCAATATATTTAATGCCACCATTTTGTCCCCAAGCATTAGCTTTCTAGTTTATACAAATACACATACTTTGCTATCAGAAACAGAGGAGAAGGTTCTCTTGTGGCTGTAGGGGGTCACTGATTTTAGCAAAAAAAAAAAATGCTTGCTGAAACGGTTCAAAAGTTACTCAAACGCAACTACGCGTGTTGCTGCGCAGTGGAAGGCCTTTTGCATAGGTTGCCTTACCAGTTTTCTGTAGCTTATTGCTATATTTGGGTATTTAACTTGTACTAATGAGGTGCATCTAATGCTCAGACAGTGTTTCCAAGTCTAAAATTGATAAAATAATGAAGTAATACTATCACAAAACATGTTGTATAATGCTGCATAATTTGGTTTTTCTTGCCACATAATTTATTCAATCCTGCCGCATAATTTGACCATTACCTGCCACCTAGTTCCAGTGGCCCTGACTATAACTTCATGTTAACCTTATTTTTATTTCGGTGATTTTCTAGGGTTTTTTAACGTGAAGTAAGAGTTAATTAGCATCCATAACTATGCTAACCCATCCCCGCACACTGCCAAAGGCCAGGTAATCTACCTAAAGCCCTGCAGGCATATAACTCAATGTCATGGGGTTGGCCGCAGGATCTGTGCCAAAACCCCCTGTGAACGGCTAACATCCTGCTGTGTACAGTTGTGAGGCCCTTCTTCCAACTCCCCTCATGGTCCACCCATGCACCCTACCCCCTGCCGGCGGCCCATACCCCGCTTTGTGAAGGGGGTCAGCACATCAATATATTCAAGGCAGGCCTATTGACTTTGTCAAGGGGTCACTACTATAATAAAAAAAAGTAATGACATTTTAGGATTTAACAATACAACTAATAGATTCCATAACTATATTCAAAGACATTGATCAATGTTTGTCAATAAACATTTAAATAAAGCATTTTTCTTCAAAACAACACTAAAAGCTCTTTCTAGCCAGCACCTGAGAATGGGTATCTCACGGGACAACTGGCACAAGCGCAGCAAAACTGAAGGCAAAAGGAAGCCCTACCACAAAAAAAGGAAGTATGAATTGGGGCGCCCTCCTACCAACACAAAGATTGGGCCTCGACATATTCACACAGTAAGAGTCCGTGGTGGTAACAAGAAGTATTGCGCCCTCAGGTTGGATGCTGGGAACTTTTCCTGGGGCTCAGAGTGCTGCACCTGCAAGACTAGGATCATTGATGTTGTCTACAATGCCTCCAACAATGAACTTGTTCGAACGAAGACCCTGGTGAAAAACTGCATCGTACTGATCGACAGCACTCCTTACAGGCAGTGGTATGAGGCCCACTTTGCCTTGCCGCTTGGATGCAAGAAAAGAGCTAAGCTGACTCCTGAAGAGGAGGAGATCCTCAACAAAAAGAGATCTAAGAAGATCATGAAGAAATATGAAGAGCGGAAAAAGACAGCGAAGATCAGCACTCTGCTTGAAGAGCAGTTCCAGCAGGGAAAGCTTCTTGCCTGTATAGCTTCCAAACCGGGTCAGTGTGGTCGGGCAGATGGTTATGTCTTGGAAGGCAAAGAGTTGGAATTCTACCTGAGAAAGATCAAAGCCAAGAAAGGCAAATAAATTTCCAGGTCTACAACATAACATCAATAAACTTGTATTTGAAAAAAAAAACAACAACACTAAAAGTGTGTCAGAGTCTTTCTTTTATACTACGTAGGCCACATAATGCAGCCATAAGATCAACGCCGATGGGTGCCTGAATTTCCAAGCTAAGGTGCACTATTTGCAGCTCCCCACAACACTCAGTAAACATGTTTGTGGTGCCCCTGTCCAGATTGGGGTACCACAGAGGGTGCAAAATGAGCAAATTGGCCCATGAATGGCTTAATTGAGGTGCTCATTCCTGGGAGCAGTTAATAATAGATGAGCAGCTCCCGCCACACTTTTATTTTTCATTATAGTAGCTTCACGTCATGTTTGTAATACATTTTTTGGGGTTGTCTCTGTCCCACCCGGGACACCCATAGCTTGATGTTATGTTGGGAGTTGAGAGGGGAGCCCAATGCCCCCACAGCCGCTTTGGCTTCCCGCAGGCACCCCGGTCTTCTGGGCCTGCGTGGGGGCCGGGATTACATTTGTGCTCCCGCCAGCAGGAGCAGCTGTTTCTGTTGGATCCAGCCGTGGGAGCAAAACGCTGTTCCCCTGCCTGAACTGCCTGTGTTGAAGGCAGACAGGACGCTGTGTGGCCAGCACAACTCACCTGCCCCGGGCATGGGTGACTGGGCAATGCGTCGGTCAGCGAGTATGTAAGCGGCCCGTGGTTGGGGTCTCGGGGTCATAAATTGGCAAAGGGGGGAGGGCTCACGCCCTTTTTCCCAGAAAATAAATACATGCTCCCTGACTCGTGGGCCCTTATTCACCCTGATGATACTTATATAAAAGCAAGAGTGGGCACCATTTTTGTGATCTCACATTTCTCATGCAGGATTGCAGTAAAAAATATATTATTGCAACTTTTAGGCCCAAGAAGCAGGGGGTCCCTCTGGGACCCCAACACAATGGCTAGGGGGTCAGGGTATCCTTACCCTATATCCTTATGTTTTTTTGTTATTTAAAAAAAAAAAACAGTTTCAGGACCGAGGACGAAGTAATGGAGGTCACAACAATTCTTTTCATGTTGCGACCACCCAATCAGAGTGCTCCGTCCGGAAAACCCCTCTCAGCCAATCACAAGGCTTTGATAATTTTTTTTAAGTTTACGGCAAGGATAGGCTGTATTACATACAGAAAAAGACTTAGCATAGAAAAACATCTCAAGACATGGCAGCATTACCGCAGGTAAGGATAAACACATTACAGCAATAGCCATTGAAAGGAGCACCATTTCCCCACCCCCTTTCGTGTTTGTGAGGACACCCAATTGCAACATAAATAAGTTTCTCCTGTTGCGCACACCAGTCCACCACCCGACGCCAACACAGGATCAAGGGTGGCGCCGGTTGATTCCATGTATGGGCCACATCTCTCTTGGCCACCAAGCAGGCCACCCCAATAATACTTTGTTCAGCCCGTGTACCCCCAAGTTCCTCCATTAACACCAGCAGTGCAACACATGGACTAAAATCCAGAGGGCGCTCAAGAACCGCTGAGAGTTCCCAACTCACTCCATTCCTGAAGGGGCGCCGCGCCAGGCAGACCCATGCCACCTGAAAAAAATCTGCCATCCTTAGTTCCCTTCGCAATCATTCGCCTTATGCGCTGGGTGACGTTCAGTGTAGGCGGTGTGGGGAAAAATAAGTCTCATGAAAATAGTTTTGTTGGATCATGCACATACAGAAAGAGATTACCAATTCAACAAGGCAGGCCTCCCTCCAATCATCTTTATTCAGAATCATAAACTTTTATTCGATTATCAAAAATTTACATAATCATAAAAAGTACAGTTAAAAAAGAACCATCATTTTTGTACTGGGGTTTTACATTTTAGAATTTACATCTTATAAAACAATTTTCGAACGGATTCTTGTTACTATTTTTAAAAAAGTCACTATCATTTTGGCTTCATGCGGGTTTGCCGGTGACTGTAGATAGGCAAGCGCTGGATATGTGTTTCTAAGGCCACTTAGTCGCAGAAGGGGAAGGATCCATTTTTTCCTGGCCACACTATAGTATTTGCAGAATAGTGTGACATGGACCGTTGACTGCTTAGAGACCCCATCGCAAGGACAACAGTTCAAGATCCGTGACCAGTTATTCTGTTCTGGAAATGAGACCAGGCGAAAGAAGAGATCAAACCGGAGTCTAGTCAATAAGAACTTTTCGTGATTCGAAAGAAAGAACGTGAGGTAAGGCTGTATCAGCTTCACTGATTGCAATTTGGAGATTTTTTCATTTTGTGTTTTCGCTATCTCTGCTTGATTCCGAAGTTCTCTCAGGTGACCTAGACACAGTTCTTTCAGCTGTTTCTTGGATATATCTTCAATCGAAGATGGCTCAGAAAAGTATTGCTCACGGTTAAGATCTTGGAAAAATTTAAAAACGTAATTGAGCCAGGGAATTTTTCTCCAGTGAGTTAGGCTAAGACAGTCTGTGATGAGGGCGCGTGATACGTGGCTTTCTGGGTTGCACCATAAGCGATGCCATAAGATGAGAGGTTGACAGCGTATGGTGTCTGTGACGAATTCCATCCCTAGCTCTCGATGAGATGCTAATATCGGAGAGCTTTGGGGGAGAGCCAGTACGTATTTAATGAAGGCGTTCTCCGTAGCCTGTAGTTGCTTGATGCACCCATAACCCCAGATGCCTGCTCCGTAACTCGCCACGCTGTGGCATTTTGCGTAGTATAAAGTTATGAGTTCTGACGGAGCAGGTTTGCCTAGTTTTCTGGAGAAAGCACAGAGTGCAGATGTTGCTCGACGAAAGTTCAGGTTTCTGGCTTCTATGGCTTTTCGCCAGGTCATTGAATCGTCAACAAGTATGCCCAGATATGGATATACTGACGTTTTTTCCAGCTTGGTGTTGTTTATGTATATGGATTTTGTGTTCCCTGGTTTGGATCCTATGGACATTGTAAATGTTTTCCTTGTATTTACTTTTAGTCCCAATGAGTCCATAAACGTCACATATTTGGCCAGCTGTCGTTGTAGTTGGTTGGCTGTTCGGGCCAGGATGACCGAGTCGTCGGCGTAGAGTAGGATGGGTATAGGGCGGCGAGCTATTTGCGGGAGGTCCTGGCTCCCTGCCAACATTGCTTCTTCAATCCCGTTGGTGTATAGGTTGAATAGGAAGGGAGCCAGTACACACCCCTGCCTAACTCCTCGCGTGATTTTGAAGGGGCGCGATATGTCGCCGCTAGTGCCGTAACGCACTCGGCCTTCTGCGTTGGTGTATAGGCCCCTGAGAAAAGCCAGTATCTCTGGATCTACTCCGAGATTCGACATAATTTCCCACAATTTGGCGTGCTGAACACAGTCGAAAGCCGCGCTAAGGTCTACATAGACTAGATAGATCTTCCCTTCTTTTGCGTGGGCATATTTCCCAGCCAAAAGCGTTAGGTTTAGGGCTTGCTCCACCGTACCGAGTCCCTTCTGGAAGCCGTATTGCAGATCGGTGAAGATGTTGTTTACCTTGGCCCAGGATTGTAAGCGGTCCAAAAGTAGTCGACCTGCAATTTTACCCGTAGAATCCAGAAGGGAGATCGGCCGGTAGCACGCTGGGTCGTTTCGGTCCCCTTTCTTAAATATTGGCAAAAGAATGGATGAGGACCAAGAGGGGAGGAGACCGACTTGAGCGACTGCGGTCATTACCCGGGTTATTATTAATGACCAGTAGTCACTATTGTGCAAGAACAAGTCCATAGGTACCCCGTCCGGGCCGGGAGCCTTGCCAGTTTTTGACGCTCGAATTGCTTTTATGACCTCGGTGACTGTAAAGCATAAGTTGATTGGAAGAAGATGGGTTTCTGCCTCGGCCACATGCTCTGTTTGGGGTATGTCGGATGTCGGGCCGAAAATTTTTGTGAAGTGAAGAACCCATTCATTCTCTGACACTGCGACATCGAGGTGGTTTGGATCGGTGTCATTTTCCAAGAAGGGTGATCTGATGGTCTGCCAAAAAGTGGTGCTGTCCTTTTTTAATGCGCTCTCGTGCAATTGGCACCAAAGGTCTCTCTTGATCTGACGCCTGCGTTCTTTCCTTATTTCATTATACAGTTTCCTCCGGGATGAGATTAGTTGGGCGTCTCTTGGCTTCTGCCGAAGAGCTTCTTTTAATGCTGAAAGGGCTTTTGTACAGTCCGAGTTAAACCATCTGTTGGTTTGAGATGTAGGTTTGTTTGCCCTGTATTTAACTAGTTCGTCTCTTATGGCCCCTTGTATGTTATGGAAGGAGGCGATAATGAGTTCAGGAGAAGCTTCTGCGGACAGACAGTCCCTTTGCCAGAGGAGCGTTTTTTCAAGTATCCTTTGCGTAGTCGTCTCAGGGTCGACTTTGGCCCATTTAATTGCAAAACCGTTCCTTTTCTTTAATGTTATTGTTTGCTGATCGAGGGAGCTCATTCTCGTTGTGGGAGGACCTGCTTTCTCCATTGTGATCTCCACGCTTAAGGGATAGTGGTCGCTGATCGGGCACGACCCTACTTTGTAATTTACTAATGTGTTCTTACACGTGTTTGAGGCTAGGATGAAGTCGATGGTAGATGTGCAACCTCTCCCATGGAAGGTGGGTTGAAATTCCTGTACCGGGTCCACTAGCTCGTTTACGAAGTCTAAGTCCAGGGTAAATAGAATTTCGTTCAGCTTATTTCCACTTTGTGAGTGTGCAAAGTGAGGGACCGGATTGCCGAATACAGATAGTAGGCCACAGGTTCCGGTTTTGTGGTTTGGGCATATTGGCTGGTTAAAGTCTCCTCCCCAGATGATTTTTATTGTTGCACTTGGATTCAAATTTTGCAGTGTGGATATATGGGCCACCATTTCATCCAGGTTTATGCAACAATCCTGGGTGCCTGTGTTATTGTAGTAGTTAATGAGTATGTAGATATTCCTTGGTGCAGTGGTGAGATGTGTGATTTGGATGACCTGGAAGGCAGATGTTTCTTTTATTAGTTTTACCGTGGCTGCTAGAATGTTAGAGAAGTAGATCATAAGACCGCCTTTGGGTCTTCCCATTGTGCTTGGCGTTGCTTTGGTGAAAAATGTCTTGTACCCCGGTAGATGTAGGGGGGATAGACGCCAGGTCTCTTGTAAGCACAAGATTTGGTGGCTTCGTGCTGTTTCCAGCCATTGAGGACATGTTATTTTGCTGGCTAAGCCTGCGACATTCCAAAAAGCTATACCTACGGCAGTGGCCTCGTTAGTTGTCGAGATGGCGGGAGTGGTTTTGCCACTGGTTGTGATTACAGTGGTTACGGATTGCTCAGTTAGTGGTCTTGCGCTCGTGGCCGAGATCTCTGAGGGACAGGGGGTTAAGAGATTGTTTTGTTGAGTCATAGGGGACTCTGCTAGCTCGAGCTGTTCGGGTGGAGTTTTCTGGTACTTATTTGAGGCTAGGGAATGTGAAACGTCAGCTAAGTAGTGAAAGGCAGCTGTAGATGGATTCAGATCAACCGTGAATGGTCAATCGATCATATCGAGACACTCATAGCGGTTGTGGGTTGGGAAACCCTGCCAACCTTCATATGCGGGATAAGGTCTATCCTGCCAATGTGGAACTTGGGTATCAACATACCTTTCTCTTAGTCCTCCCCTATCTGGGTACTCACAAGGGAAGTCCCGCCGATTCCATGGTGTTTGACGCCATGGGTCCTGATTTCGTCGGGCTTTGGGAAGATGGTGCCATTCCCAAGGAGGGGGGTTGAATTGTTGTTTCATTGGGGGGTAAAACAGAGAAAGGTGGCAGGCGTCTACTCCTCCTTTTTTCTCGAGTTGTGGCCAGGCACATATATAATCAACCGTTGCGGGATCTTTGCAAGTTACTATAATACAATCACCGCGTATTGATTTCTTGGTTTTGCCTATCCAGGCTACCCTACGTGCTGATATGATCCCTCCTGATAGGTGGGATTCAAGAGGTCTATTTATGCTAAGCCACTGCATGGCCTTGTTTTTAAGTGACCATGCAGTTTCTGGGGTGTCGTCTACTAACTCGGGTACTCCTGTTAAAACTATTGTATAGGGAGTAGCTTCAGGTGGCAGATGGGCAGGGCGTCTAACTGCAGGATGTTTTTTCGGGGTAGTTACCGATGTGGTCTTTGGTGTTTTTTGGAGGGGTAGAGAATTCGTGGGCTGAGAGACGGGTTTCACCTGGGGGATTCTACTAGAATCTAAGTTTTGTGCTGGACATGTGCTTTGTGACTCAGCCTTACTTTTAGTAACTATCTGTTGCCCTTTGCTTTGTTGTAGTGACTTCTGTTGTATTGGTTTCTCCTGCTGGGGGTGAGGTGCATTTGTGATTGGTTTGGGCGTGATTATCGGTGGATTGGGGTTCGTTTGTACTGTATGTGTTGTGTTTGTAGGATTGGCTACTTTCTGGTTTTGTTTCTGGTTTTGCTTTCTTGATGGGTGTGTGGTGTTTCGCTGTCCTTTTACATCTATCCTGGTGTTTGTGTCTAAGAGAGTAGCTGATATTATCGTTAATTGAGCCTCAAGGTTTCTTATGCTCAGCTGGATGGGTTTCAGATATTGGTAGAGTAAGTCCTTGGTGGTAGTTAACACTTGAGTTGTAATGCTACAGGTCCTACATTGCTCAGTTTGGTTATTGGTGTTGGATATTGGCTTATGCGGGAGAGTGCAGTCAGGAATATGTAGTATGCTGTTAGCGCATGGGGAGTTTGAGTTGTTCGCGGATGAATTTTGTGTTTTTTCGCTGCGTGGTAATCGGGTTTCTGATGTTGCCCTTTCCCGTGCGTCGTGCTGGGGTAGGTTGTCGTGCGTTAGAATATCTCCTTGCGATTGACAGCCAGCTAGGTCAGGAGTTGCTTCCAAATCTTCTGATGATAATGATGAGGATTCCAACTCGGAGTGAGTAACTGACAGGTCAACTACAGAAGGAACAGTATTGAATTCCGTGGTTGGGGGGAGTACTGGGAGTGAACTGTTTTGGGTGGTCAGATTGATTGGAGAAGCAGCATTCGCTATGGCGCCGAGTGATGAGCGCTTGGCATTTGCGCTCATGAGGTCCAATGAAACCCTCTTTTCCATGAGGGCTATGCTTTGATTTATTGTTTCATGGACCCGCGATATAAACAGGTCAATGGGGCCTGTTACCTGAGCTACCTCCTGCGCGTGTTTGGACTTCGATTTGGATTTCGAGGTACTTCTGGTTTTGGGAGGCATGTTGTTTGTTACCGGGCTGCCAATGTAAGAGAGATGGCCCGGTCCGGTCTCTATCGGGCACCAACGGGCAACAACGGGCCCGCCCTTGGCCCGGGCTTCGCCCCGGGCTGCGTCCCGCGCGCGTCCCGCGCAGCGGGTGTCGCGAGAAGTTATTGCGCTTCGTTGGGGGTGGGGCACTGGAAGGGGGCGCGGCTCACGCAGGAAGAGGACCAGCTGTAGATGGTGAATGCTGGTCCTCGCAGTCCTGGGGCCGGCGCCTCGTCCTCCTCTGCGGCTCCCTCTCCCAGTCGCGCTGCGGGGCTTCAGATGGTGAGAAGTGCTACTCCAGTAGCGGAAAACGGCAGCTGGTGGAAGACAGTAAGTCCTTTGGCGATTGAGCTGACTCTGCGAGTGGCACCCGCGCAGCGGGTGTCGCGAGAAGTTATTGCGCTTCGTTGGGGGTGGGGCACTGGAAGGGGGCGCGGCTCACGCAGGAAGAGGACCAGCTGTAGATGGTGAATGCTGGTCCTCGCAGTCCTGGGGCCGGCGCCTCATCCTCCTCTGCGGCTCCCTCTCCCAGTCGCGCTGCGGGGCTTCAGATGGTGAGAAGTGCTACTCCAGTAGCGGAAAACGGCAGCTGGTGGAAGACAGTAAGTCCTTTGGCGATTGAGCTGACTCTGCGAGTGGCACCCGCGCAGCGGGTGTCGCGAGAAGTTATTGCGCTTCGTTGGGGGTGGGGCACTGGAAGGGGGCGCGGCTCACGCAGGAAGAGGACCAGCTGTAGATGGTGAATGCTGGTCCTCGCAGTCCTGGGGCCGGCGCCTCGTCCTCCTCTGCGGCTCCCTCTCCCAGTCGCGCTGCGGGGCTTCAGATGGTGAGAAGTGCTACTCCAGTAGCGGAAAACGGCAGCTGGTGGAAGACAGTAAGTCCTTTGGCGATTGAGCTGACTCTGCGAGTTTCTCCATCCAATGTTCCCATTTTTGTCCGAGCAGAGCAAACCCATCTGGGGCATGAAGGACCAAGGAGCGGTAAATCAAGGAGATCGCACCTTTCCCCAAGTGCCCCAGAAAGATTTTAGCTTCAAGTGGACTATATTCAGAAATTGAGGTGTCTAGGGAGACATGATCGTAGGGCATGTCGTAGCTAGAGGAAGCGAAAAAATTGTTAATTAGCTAAAGTACATTTATCTTTCAGATCCTGAAAACACATTAAGGTTTCCCCTTTATACACGTTGCCTAAGTAGGAAATGATGAACCAGTCCCACGGAGTAAAACTCTCCAGAGCAGAAAGGTGACGGAGCCTCGTATCCCGCCACAAGGGTGGCATCCCAGTCATGCGACGATTCCACTGAGTAAGACTTTAGGCCGCCCGCCAGCAAGCAAGTGATATTTGGTTACAAGAAGGTAATGTCGGGGGCAACTGTTCTCCATAGAGAAGACCATTCGACCATCAAAGCCCACAAGATGGACCTCCAGACGATAGGTGAGATCATCCCAGCGACCCGTGAACTTGTCGTTGACTGGTACCAAGTGCACTGCCAAGCAATAAAGATATAAATCCAACATTCCAAAGCCACCATCAATGGGGGACTTACATGCCAATTTAAAAGTCACCTTATGACGCCCACACAAAATGCGTAAGCTTGGAAGTCAGGGAGTGGAACCACCTGCAAGGAATGAGATATGGATAAATCCCCAGGATATATAAATAGTGGGGTGACACATCCTCTTGAATAGTGCAATGCGCTCCAAGGGATTAAGTGGTAGTTTATCCTAGCGTCTCAATCAAGAGTTTGAGCAAGTCCCGTAAAGTTAAGTGCCTATACTAGATCAGGGAGGTGAGACATCTGATCGCCCAGATATTTGAAGGAATTGCTTTGGATGGGGATGTCTGGGCAACAAGACCATCCCCATGTGTCCTCCCTCACCTCCACCAAGGTGGACTTGCCTGAATAAATTTGAAGGCCGGACGTCTCTCCATATAGACAAAGGATTTCCAGACTTAGAGGTCCAGAGGTCTGAGGATCCCCAAGGAACAAGAGAATGTTATCCGCATATAACAATAGGTGGCGTTCAAAACCGCTTCCCCACCTCCATCCCCGTACCCGGGCAGCGCACCGTATAAGACACCCCAGAGGCTATATCGCAGTGGCGGCTCTTGAAAATGGTGTGGCGTAAAAGCCATCGTCAACTGTCACTGAGTGAGCAAAGCGAGCAATACCAACTGACCCAAAGGAGTTTAACGCTAAAAGAAACAATCTCTAAATTCAGGAGGCAGGCAAATGCATACAGATGGGATGTGACATGTTTTCAAGGGAGCAACAGAAGTGACATCATGCTCTGAGCCCTGCCTGCAGTCCTGACCATGGGGCTGTCTTGGAGGACATAAATAATAACCCCCGCATTAGTCCCAACTGCGATGTATTTGGTGAGCTGTTTGTCGTGGCACCAAGCACACAGTTTCACGTCCGAGCAGGAACCTAAATGCCGCAGTGGTCAGCAAGCAGCGCCAGAGGACAACACAAAACAACAGCAATGGAGCGAGCTGTGTGTGTAACTGATGACACCAGCACGCGCTCTCGCTCCCTCACACCGATAAGCAGTTGTCACAAGATTTTTCTCCACCCTTCTAAAATCAGCCTCCCCTCGCTTGTGAGCTAACTTTCCCCGCAGATAGCCCTTGCTGCATCGCCCACACCACCTTCTTTCCCCTGTCGCTGCCGTTTAAACTCTGTATAGTCTCCCACAGATCAAATGTAAAGTGAAATTTGTATATATCTAATATGCGATATATATCACATTTGATCACACAGCCCGCACAGCTTTCCGTCAAATCTCTCTTAATTGACACCTCCCTTCTAGCTTTCCTCTTGGAGCAAACACAGCTCAAGCTCGGAGCCCTCAGACTTTGCCAGTAATCATTTACAGATTACTTCCAGCCTCCACGCTTCCCTCTTCTGATGTTTCTTTTACCTCTGAGGTTTCTTGCATGTGATTCTGAGAGGGTTTCCAATTATTGTTTGTGTTTACGGACGGAGACTTTCAAAACCGAAAGCAAATATGCAGAAAACGCCACAGCCTCATCCCGATTATAGTCAGTGTGAAAAAGAGTGCCATAGTGACGGTGCGCCATCCATCAAGCTTTATAGTCGAGTGTCTCGCACTCCCTCCCCGGCTCGCGCATGAACAATGTATGAAAATAAGTGAGATTTCCCAGGAAATAATACCCAGCGCTTTGAATGTGCACTTTAGAGAGGGCCGAGCAAAATACTCATGTTAACGTTAAGTCAAACTTAACTTACCTTAGGCTCCGCTTCCCGCCTTCAAGTCCTGACTCCCTTCCCGCCTTCAAGTCCTGACTCCCGCGGCGCCGTCCTGTTTGAAATTCCCATGGTGCTCGACTCGTCGTGACGCAGCAGGAAGGCTGCAGGCAGCCTCCCTCCCCTCCCCTCCACCACAGCACAGCGCTGTGATAGGTTCGACCGGCTGCCCTACCTACGTCATTTCTCTCTGTATGCTGCAGCATACAGAGAGCAGGGAGAGTGGGAGGGGTTACGTGAGGGCAGGGGGAGCGGCTTGCCCACTGTTCCTTAATACAGTTAATACGGTCTGTTTGGACTGCCTCTCAGGCTGCCCAAACAGACCGTATTAACAACAGCGGGAAAGCCACCCCCCCTGCCCTCGAGTAACCCCTCCCAATCTCTCCCAAACAGGAGCTTCTGCTTTCTCGCCGTGCGAGAAGGCAGAAACAAATGGTAGTTCTCTACTATTTGTTTCTGCCTTCTCGCACGGCGAGAAAGCCGTGGGGCGGTGCCCAAACGCCCCCATGGAGGATCCGCCACTGCTATATCGTAAGGGCAAACAATAGAGGTGAATATGACGATGTCCACCCAGACCTTGGCAGTCGAATAACAGTAAAAAAGACTAACTATCCGACAAAATATACTCCCTAAGCTCGCCCGCAGGAGGACTGCATCCAAGAACCATGTCAAAAGACATACAAAAATCTTTAGGCAAGAGGTCCAGTGTGTCATACAAGTCCTGCGTTCGAGAGAGAGACACCTCCATTCTACAAATGCAGTGGCAAGTGCTTCGACCTGGCATGAACCCAGATTGATCTGGGTGATTAAAATAAGGAAGAGTCCGGGTCAGGTGGGTCACCAAAGCCTTGGCATATATCTTAATATCAGAGTTAATGAACGAGATGGGACGATAAGATGAACACTGGTCCCTGGAAAGGCCTTGTTTAGGAAGAACCGCAATGGTGGTGCAGTCCAGGTATGGCAGCTGAGAGCCCTGTTTCGCGCCGGTATAAAAATTGAGAAGGTGGGGGATCAGAGCCTCTCAAAACTGCTTGTAATACTCAATGGGGTAACCATCTGGTCCTGTTTGATTTTTTTTTAAGGCCAATGGTCCAGATATCTCTACATTTTGAGCATTCATTTCTCAAAAACTACTGACTGGAATTACGCCAAATCACAAAAACACGCTTTGTGGATAAAGTTCTAGCTTTCTGCCAAATTTGGTGTACTTCCCTCAGCTGTTCTGGCTGTAGCACTGTCTAAAATTCCATATGGAAATCTGAAACTTGGCACCAGTTTTAAAACGTATTTGGGATGCACACAAAAAAAGAACTACACCAACAGTGCAATAACATAGGCGCGTTTTCTGCTAAATTCAACCTTATATATTTTATGCAAACTATTTTCCTCAGGGAATTAGGGGGATAATTGAAATAAAAGGGTATTTCTGTGTTTCTCTGTAAAACAAAAGCATTACTTATTGCTGTTTAACATTTTGAATGGGTACATCATGTTCTTTCTTCTGCAGTGACGGACTGGCCTATTGGGCAATCGGGCCGTGCCCAGAGGGCTAGTGTGACAGGTCAGTGCATGGGCCGGATTATTGGCTGTTAGTGGTCTGTTTTATGGTCTGCTGGGCTTGTTTTAATGTTGATTTCCCTAATATTTAAACACACATTGCCATCAGCAAGCTCAATGCAGTCTTCCATACATTGCAAATCACTTATACAGTGTGTCTTCTTCACAAGTTCAAATCTGCCCCAATTTGCAAACAGAGGACACTTTTTTAGCTATCTAAATCACTAATGGGGGGGGGGGCACTTTTATGCTGTTGCCTGGGCCTATTTTCTGTCCCAGTCCGACCCTATTCTTTTGTAAACTTAGTATTTTCAAAAGTATTTAGATACTGTGCGCCTCAATCAGTGTTAAAATGCAAAAACAGCGAGATAATGCTAAAGGATGACTGCTTAATCCCACATGATTTTCTGCTTGTTACTATATATTTACCCTAACACACACTTTGATCCTCCATTGCTGCATAAGTACAGGGCCATACTCATTTATGGTGAATTTTATGAAGGAAAGTGATGCAGGGAGAGTATGTAAACATGTCCTCTTATTAAGAAAATAGATGTAATTTCATCAAATATTTTTTCTTTAGCAGGGTGTGGTTCATTTTAAGTGACAGCCGGATGACCGGGTTGTCCAAGTATTTAGAGTAGTTCAGGAAATACATATTATACTCTCCTGGGTTTTATTGTTTTCGTACCACGCAATCAAATAAAGCATATCAAGACTTGAAAACAAGTACAGTCCTGAAGAAGGTGATTAGAAGTTTCAGAACTGTTGACACATGTTTACATTTGAATTATGTAACAGTCACTCAGTGCCGCAAATAAATGTAAGGTATGGAAATTAATGTTCCTCTTTTAAACTTTCCCTGCATCACTTCCCTCCATAACATTCACCAAAAATTAAAAATTTGCTAACATTCGTGCCAAGCATTTTCAATTCTATTAAGGACAGGAGGCGAGGATTATGCTTTCACATTTCTTTACTGAAAAAACACAGCAGCCAATAAGAACACAGTAAAGAAACAAAAACTACATTTCCCATGAGTAACACTGATGACCATAGGGGCTAGATAGTATAAAAGGTACCATAGAGGACAACGCTTCCTCTTTCTTTGTCCAGAACAGTTCAACAACAAGAATAAAGCCTCAAAAAGTCAAAGGATCCATGAAGGAGATCACGAAGAACAGGCCACTGGAAGGCAGAACGAGGAAACTGAAGCCAAGGATGGTCCGTGCAAGGCACCATCTCTTGGCAACTTGGAACACGAGAGCAGAATCTCATTTAGGATCTGAACCTGAAAGGTAAAACAGAGCCGTAATACCGAACACCCATGAATGTATGAGACATATAATAACAAATAGGGCGGGCAAAAAATAAGGCATAGAACAGCATGAAGCATAGCAGAACACAAATGCATACAAAGCAGTGATAAAGAACAATGCAATGCAGATATAAACAAGGGTGGGATAATCCTCGCCTCCTGTCCTTAATAGAATTGAAAATTCTTGGCACGAATGTTAGCAAATTTTTAATTCTATGGCAGGACGGAGGCTCCGATTATGCTTGTTCAAAGCTTAGCCACCACAACTGAAGCAACATCCACAACCGGTTTGAAATAAAATGTTTTAAACACGGACTCCGAAGACCAATCAGCGGCCTTCATGATATCATGGAGACCGACACCCAGGGAAAAAGCCTTAGAGGCCATAGCCCCCCGTGCAGAGTGAGCACCAAAGATGGAAACGTCAATGCCAGCCTCCAACATGAGCCAGCGCACCCATCGCGCCAATGTTGCAGGAGTCACAGGCTTGAAAGGCTTTTGCAAAGCAATTAACAGTTGACCCTGTAAATCATGTCAAAAAGGAGCAGTACTCACCTCGTAATCCCTGATGCATTGAACCACACAAAGTTTTGGATTGTGTGGAAAAGAAGGGTAAGACACAGAAGACGTGTTACATTTCGTACTTCGAGAAATGGCAAAGGAAACTCCCTCCGGGGAGAACGTGCGTCCAGCAAGATCTAAAGCTCGAACATCTGAAACTCGTTTGCAGGACAACAGGCACAACAGCATAGTGAGCTTGGCAGGCAATTGCTTGCGTGTCAGCAAAGAATTGGAAGGCCATGAGTCTAAGAAACATAGAACAACTGAGACATCCCACAAAGTGACATACTTAGGACAAGGAGGTTTAACCATCCGAATGCCTCTGAGTAATTTGGAAACTAAAGGATGTTCCCCAACAGGCTTACCATCAACAGAAACATGCCCAGCCGAAATGGCAGAACGAAAATTATTTACAGTTCTGTATGCCAAACCAGACGAAGCAATGGATGCTAGAAAATTGAGGACTAAAGTGATATCTGCAGAAGCGGGATCCACCGTCCGTTGTGAACACCAATCACACCATCGTTTCCAAGCTGACGCATAACGTTTGTGTGTGTTGGGGGCCCAAGCTTCACCGATAAATCAGGCAGCGTCCCAAGAAAGGCCTGGGATTTGCCAGCGACCCCCGAAATCCGCCACGCCACTAGACGGAGATGACCCGATAGTACGAAGGGGTGAGGTTCCACAAGAGGGTCCAGCAACAGGTTCCACTTGTGGGGAAGAAGGAGCGGCATTGAGCAGCACATCCCCAGAAGAACCGGAAACCACGCTTGGGCTCTCCAAAGAGGAGTGATAAGAATGAGCTCCGAAAGAAAGTGCTTTGTGCGGGCCAGGACTCTGGGAATCATCACAAAAGATGGAAAGGCATAGCACAGGAGAGGAGGCCAAGACTGGAGAAAGGCATCCGTGGCCAGGGCCTCCGGATCTGGGCGCCAACTGTAAAACAGGGGAAGCTGTTTGTTGAGGCGAGTGGCAAACAGGTCGAGGTGACAGCGTCCCCAAATCCGTGACAATGCCCGAAATGCTCGAGGGTGAAGCCTCCAATCGCTGTAATCCCGCAGATGGCGAGAGTTCCAGTCCGCTATTCGATTGTCGCGACCAGGAAGGTACTCTGCAATAACTGTGATCTGTCATTACAGGCAAAGATGCCAAAAGTCCCTCGCAATCTCCGCCAGGAGTCTGGACTTGGTACCCCCTAGTTTGTTGACATAGCGCACCGCCGAGATATTGTCCATGCGGAGGAGGATGCAACAATTCGACGCTTGAGGGGTAAGGCAACGAATCGCGAAAGAGCCCGCTAGAAGCTCCAAGCAATTGATGTGAAGGGACAATTCCTCCTGGGACCAACGGCCCCCCGTTGCCACAGGGCCGCACCGGGCTCCCCATCCCCAAAGGCTCGCGTCCGATTCTATCACCACATCCGGAGTCTTCCCGAACAGCGCTCGACCGTTCCAAGACTCCATGTGTTCCAGCCACCACAACATCTCCCAGTGTGCATCCTCCGAAAGTGGAATGAGGTCGGAGTATCGAAGACCCTTCTGAAGATATCTGATCTTGAGGCGTAGAAGAGCCCGATAATGTAACGGACCAGGGAAGATCGCTTGGATCGAAGAGGACAACAGCCCTAAATTCGAGCCACCGATATCAACGAGACCATCTGTTTGGACAGCACCATCCGCAATTCTCCGCTTGATGGCTCTGATTTTCTGACCAGGCAGAAGGAGCTGACAGGTAACCGAGTTGATTCGGAACCCGAGGAAGTCCATTGTCTGAGAGGGTTGGAAATCGGACTTCAGTGGATTCACAAGAAACCCGAGAGATTGTAAGAGTTCTATGGACCACTGTAAATGAGTCTGCAAAAGGAGAGGGCATTGAGCCATGAGAAGAAGGTCGTCGAGGTACACTATCAGGCGAACCCCACGGGCTCGCAAAGACTCCACCACTGGACGCAGAAGCTTTGTGAAACACCACGGAGCTAAGGAGAGACCGAATGGGAGGACAGTGTACTCTAACCACTTCTCCAGCCATCGAAATTGGAGGAAGCGGCGATTAGGCCCATATATTGGAACCGACAGATAAGCGTCTTTCAGGTCGAGACGGACCATCCAGTCTCCTTCCTGAAGAAGGTCCCTTAGAAGATGGATACCTTCCATCTTGAAGTGACGGTATACCACGCCGCCGTTGAAATCCTTCAGATTGAGGACCAAGCGTGAACCGCCTCCCTTTTTCTCCTCCAGAAAAACATTGCTGACGAATCGGTTGGAATGCAGAGTAGTTTGAACGATGGCCCCTTTGGCCAGAAGAGAGTCGATTTCCTCGGAAATGAACACCTGATCTTGTTGGGAAAAAACAAGGGGTATAGGAAGGCGGTGTTGGTGAGGATGTCCGTAGAACTTGAGTCTGTAACCTTGCACCGTCCCCAACACCCAAGCATCGTTTGAGATTTGTTGCCAATTGTGGAGGAAAAACTTCAACCTGTCCCCCAAAACAACCTCTGAGGATAGAATCAAGCTCACCTGAGTTTGAGGAATCATGACGTCCACCTTGGGTTCCGCCGTAACCTCCCTTTTTATATTGTCCTCTCCCTTTGCGCGAGGGATAGAAATTGGACTTGTTCGAACCGTAGTTATTTTGTACTCCACAGCTCCGGGACTGGCCACCACGTTGATTTTGTTGGCTGGCTGCCCGGCCGGACGAATGTCCCCTTCGTCCGGCCCGCCCGAAAACCGGGCGGAAAGCCCGACGCAGATTCGATTGTGCCTTGTCCAGGCCACTGAAGGTCGCCACAAACTTGGTAAGTTCCTTAAGAAAGGGATGACCAAAAAGCAAACCCTGGGCCAGGGAACCAGATTCAGATGGAGCTAAATCAGTCAGTTTTGAGTCCAGCTTCAGTTGGATAGAGCGACGGCGCTCACACAAAATTGCGCAATTGGCATTGCCCAACATACAGATAGCTCTCTGAGACCATCCCACTAGCTCATCCGGGTCGATGAGAGCATCTGACTGTTTTGCGCAGAACGCGAGATCCAAAATCTTAGTCAGGGAACCGAGAAGGTCCAACATCTTGTCCTGAAAGGACCTCCAAGTCCTGTCTAGACCCTTCTTTGGATCCTTGGAATATTTCTTCATATAGGTCACCATTGTTGGATCAACGTCAGGCGTATCTGCCAATTTATCCAAAAGATCTGGACGGGGACATTCTGATCGTAATCGGGCCCTAACATCTTTGTTAAATGGGCGACGAATATGCATCTGCACATATTCTGCCACCTCCGGGGAGGGAAGCCAGGCCGTGGAGTTTGGATGAACAATGTCAGTTGGATCAAAGGTTAGAACCTGGGGATTAGAAGGTGCATCCACAAAGTGCTCTTTACGAGCCTTCTTTTTTGGCAGAGGAACAGGGTCGGAGGATGAGGAATCTGAGGTGGAGGATTCAGTAGAGGAAGGAGAGTCTTGTGGCGTAGGCACAGACTTCGTAGATTTCTTAGCAGGACGCGAAGTGGACAGAGTCTTCGCCAGGTTCGCAAAATCCGCATGATGAGGATTTTTTGGAGGCTTCTTTGAATGGCCAGAGGAAAGAGGCAACCAACCTTGTTGTGTGGCATACTCCGACAAATGCCGTTTCAGTGGGGCAATGGCATGGAATAAGGCCTGACCCATCACGTTGGCATCCACTGAGCCTGAGGGCTCATCTTCATTGTAGTAGTACTCCTCATCTTCATAATAGTCTCCCATTATTCCCCCAAAAAATGGATTATGCCCACGTGAGGAGAGAATGAATATTAACAACCCAAAGGGCAATGCAGGGGGAGTGCAACCCCAAAGCAAGCCAAAGCAAGGCAGGAACAAACCTAACAAAAGCAATATCAAGTGTGGAGGGAGGGCTTGCTTTTAAACTCAATGACACTCTAGGCCAGAGGTCTTCAAACTTTTTGATGCCGAGACCCCCTTGTAAAACCTTTTGAGGGGTAAGGACCCCCTTCCGACAAAAGTTTCTAGAAACTGGTACTCCTCATCATCATCTTTTGACAACCATAAATGCGCCTGTTAGACCTCATCACATCCATCATTCATCCACCCACACTTTCACACATCCATCCATCCTTTCATCCTTCCATTCATCCATCCACACTTTCATCTTTCCATCCATACATCCATCCTTTACCCCTCCACCCTTCCATCCATCCACCCATCATTCATCCACCCACCTTTTCACAC
Organism: Lissotriton vulgaris; assembly: GCF_964263255.1. NCBI lineage: Eukaryota > Metazoa > Chordata > Amphibia > Caudata > Salamandridae > Lissotriton > Lissotriton vulgaris. Next base: position 1,336,498,577 of record NC_141685.1, read on the forward strand.
ATCCATCCATCATTCATCAATGCAACCTTTTATCCATCCATCATTCATCCATGCAACCTTTTATCCATCCATCCACCCTTTCATCCTCCCATCCTCCCATCCATACATCCTTCATCCATCCACCCTTTCATCCATACATCCATCTACCCACCCTTTCATCCATCCATCCTTCATCCCCCCACCTTTTCACACATCCACCCATGCATCATTCATCCATCCATGCAACCTTTTATCCATCCATCCATACATCCATCCATCCTTCATCCGACCACCCTTTCATCCTTCCTTCCATCCATCCACCCTTTCATCCATCCGTCCACCCTTTCATCCTTACATCCATACATCTATCCTTCATCCATCCACCCTTTCATCCATTCATCCACCCACCCTTTCATCCATCCATCCATCATTCACCCCCCACCTTTTCACACATCCCCCCATGCATCATTCATCCATCCATGCAACCTTTTATCCATCCATACATCCATCCTTCATCAGTCCACCCTTTCATCCTTCCATCCACCCTTTCATCCTTCCATCCACCCTTTCATCCATCCTTCATCCGTCCACCCTTTCATCCTTACATCTATCCTTCATCCATCTATCCTTCACCCATCCACCCTTCACCCATCCACCCTTTCATCCTTCCACCCATACATCCATCCTTCATCCATCCATCCACCCATCATTCATCCACCCATCTTTTCACACATCCATCCATCCATCATTCATCCATGCAACCTTTTATCCATCCATCCATCCACCCTTTCATCCTCCCATCCTCCCATCCATACATCCATCCATCCATCCTTCATCCATCCACCCTTTCATCCATACATCCATCCACCCTTTCATCCATACATCCATCCACCCACCCTTTCATCCATCCATCCTTCATCCCCCCACCTTTTCACACATCCACCCATGCATCATTCATCCATCCATGCAACCTTTTATCCTTCCATACATCCATCCTTCATCAGTCCACCCTTTCATCCTTCCATCCATCCACCCTTCCATCCATCCTTTCATCCATCCATCCTTCATCCGTCCACCCTTTCATCCTTACATCTATCCTTCATCCATCTATCCTTCACCCATTTACCCTTCACCCATCCACCCTTTCATCCTTCCACCCATACATCCATCCTTCATCCATCCATCCTTTCATCCATCCATTCACCCATCATTCATCCACCCATCTTTTCACACATCCATCCATCCATCCATCATTCATCCATGCAACCTTTTATCCATCCATAAATCCTTCATCCATCTACCCTTTCATCCTTTCATCCATCCACCCTTTCATCCATCCATCCTTTCATCCTTCCATCCACCCTTTCATCCATCCATCCATTCCTCATTCATCCACCCACCTTTTCACACACTCATCCATCCTTCATCCTTACATCCATCCATCCACCCACCTTTTCTGTGCCTCTCTCATGGAGGGGGTGGGGGGGGGGGGGGGGGTCAGTATCTCTCTGCTCTTCCTTCTTTCCCGATCATGGGAGGGCATCTCTGTGCCTCCCTGCTGGGGGCGGGGGACGTGTCATGGGACCCACAGCTCCAGGCGCGCAATATGCATTGACCTCAAAGGGCTACACTACAGCCTGTTCCCCCAGCCTCCCTCCGCCCCCCACTTCTCCTCCTCCCCCAGCTCGAAACGGCTTCAGGGACACACACACACAGTCACACCCGAGTACTTGACAGGTCTTTAGAAGACCTTTTACTTGTTAATGAGGCTTGGATGTTTTTCACACCTCGGTGTGAATCAGGCCTCCGCCATAAACACCCTCGATCAGCCCACTGCCAGTAACTGTGTGCTCTGGCAGAATCTGCGACCCCCTTCCAAGGATTCCACGACCCCCCTGGGGGTCGCGCCCCACAGATTGAAGACCTCTGCTCTAGGCAAAGCCTATGCATAATTTTACAACCCCTACTCTATTTGGAATAGGGGCGTAGGAGGAGGCAAAATCAGGCAGGCAAGTGGGCAAATGCTGTGAAAAAACAGCCTTCGTGAACGTAGAATGCTCCCAGAGGACAAGCGCCGTCACCGAGTGCTCCCTGACGAGACACGGAGCAAAAGTAAACAAACGCTTTTGGGCATGTGCGCTGATAGCAGCCTGCTGAACGAGAGATGCGTGAGCTTCAAGCGCGTCTCTCTGCCCCCAGCTACCGCTCCACAATCTGAAAAACAGGCGCGGACTCCGCGTGCCTGTTATGGGGGGGTGCCACACGCTCCCAGGAACCAACACCGAAAAGAAAGAAGACGGCAACAGCAACGGGCCGAAGCCCCAACAAAGCCTGAACACGGAACAGCAAAGCTTGTAGAACGCGCAAGAACAGGCGAAAAAACGTGCCGACAGAGCGACGAACAGCAGACAAGAGCGCTGCAAAGGCAAGAAATAAAGAATAAAATACAGTATAGTTATAATAAGAAAAGTGCACTTAACTGGCTGCGAAGCAGCAAAGAAAGAGGAAGTGTTGTCCTCTATGGTACCTTTTATACTATCTAGCCTCTATGGTCATCAGTGGTACTCATGGGAAATGTAGTTTTTGTTTCTTTACTGTGTTCTTATTGGCTGCTGTGTTTTTCAGTGAAGAAATAAGAAAGCATAATCGGAGCCTCCGTCCTGCCATAGAATTAGAATGGCCACTGGACTAATGCAGCAATGGAGGATCATAGCGTGTGTAGGGGTTGAGTGATTTATGGAACAAACAAATGGAAACTCGTGTGGGATTAAGCACACATCCTTTAGCATTATTTCGCAGTTTTTTCATTCTTGGTGTATGAAAAAACGTTATCATCCTGACTTACATTCCAAATAATTTCTTGTAAATATATTGTATATGGAGAAACTGGTGTTATTCAAACATGAGGCACAGCATTTGCCACAGTGAACAGTTTAGAAGCTTGTGGCAGCTTCTAACCACCAATATTAACATTGTAATTTCATACTCCATATGCACCCGAAAAACGAAAGTGTATCATATTATTCATTTAACGTGTTAACAAATCCATATTTTATGCACGTATTATATGAAGTACCAGCGCCATGCATTATGTTACGAGTAAAGAGCTTGTTGTAGAGAAGATCAGGTAGAAAAAGTAAATAATGTCTTAACCTGTAGTAGTACGTGGAATTTCCAGTTATTTTTGTGCCAACTAAAAGTACGCCTTTTTAGATGACGTATACTATTTCTGAAGCCGATTAGGACTAGCGCCCGCCTATCCACAGAAAGCCCTCTTTCTTCCCTTTCTACTCTCGGGCCTGAGAGTTCTAAGCCCCCCTCCCACGTGGTGCTGCTGCGCCACATTCTCCCACGCCCGCTCCAGGCCCTGGAGAGCGTCTTCCCGAAAGGACTTATTGTGAGGCGAGCGGCAAAAGAGCAATTCAAGCAGGCTTTGGGCCACTCACAAGAAGCGGCGAATGCTAAGCCTCCGAAGCTGACACTAATAACATAATGATGTTATTTTGCCTGCCTGTATTCCCAGGTGCTCGCCTTGAAAGTGCGCAGTGCAAGGCCAGGGACTTTACCCTGGGCAAATAGTCCCACGGAGGCCGGACAGCGCCACTTGAAAGGAAGGCTTTGTCCTTCACGGGTTGTTTCACGCAAATTTGTGTTGAGTTGAATATCCTTCAAATAGCAGAGCCTGTACTCAAAATAGCATTTGCGATCATGGTGGTATAACTTCAGTGGGTAACATGTACAGTCAGAGTCAGTCACAGCTAGGTCTGAGGAGAAGACGTTGGGGCATATTATCAAGAAAGGCGTTAAAATTATCGCCGGTTTAGCATCAGAAAACTGGCGCTAAAGCGACGATAATGGGCTTGAAAATATGCCCTGGAGAATTCCAATAGAAGCCCATGTTGACACCAGAACATGGGCTTCTATTGGGATTCTCAAGGGCATATTATCAAGCCCATTATCGCTGTTTTAGCGCCAGTTTTCTGCCGCTAAACCAGCGATAATTTTAACTCCGTTTCTTGATAATATGCCCCCTTGTGCTTTCTATTCCTCCTGCATGTGCATGTGAATCGCAACACTTCATAATAACAGTCAGGAAATAGTCAGGAACAATTTAATTACCACCTCGGAACCTATAATATGGACAGGGGATTTCAATGTCATATTGAACCCTAAACTAGATAAATCCACCTATCACGGGAGATATAAAAGTCATCCTCCATCCAAAGCCAGGCAGTCTCTCAAAGAGATTATGGAGCAAATAGGTCTGGCTGATTTATGGAGAGAAAGGGCGGGCTCTAAACAAGGGGTATCTTTTAGGAACCTAAAATATAAACATACCTCAAGAATCGACTTTGCCTTGTTCAGTTATAGCCTTCAAAACTCTATATCCAGTATTAAGTATCTGCCCTCCCACTTATCTGACCACTCGGCACTCTCTTTTACATTAAAACTCCCAGGTCATGTCAAACATCCCTCTTGGTCTTTTGATCGCACCATTCTACTAGAATCGGAGGAAGTGAAATACTTAAGGATAGAAACGAGCTCATTCCTTGAAACAAACCTAGGTTCAGCCTCTCTTGTTACAGTCTGGGAAGCTTTAAAAGCCTACCTGAGAGGGTGTATCACAAATAGAGCCTCGTATCTGAGGAAAGTCTATCTGTCGAAAATTCAAACTCTCGAAATGGAATTAGAGAAAATCGAGCAGAGACTGGTGGCATCATCCGGGACAATACAAGATCAAAATAATCTCTCTGATCTGAGAAATCGGCTGGACAATATATTACAAGAGAGAGTAACTAAGAGGTGGGAGGCTAGCAAAATTTCAAATTTTGAATTCGGGGAAACAGCGGGCAAGATTTTGGCATGGAGGGTTAAAGCAGATCAGGCCAAAAGTCATATCAGAGGGATAAAGGCTGAAGGCGAAAATGATCTTAGAACATCAAACCAAGAAATTAGTATCGCCTTTAAGGAATTCTTTGAGGAAATATACAGGGAAGATACCCCTGATAACCAACAGTTAAGAGAAATATGGTTAAACCAGATTACTTTACCTTCCCTGTCACCCATACAACGTGATGGGATTGAGATGGATATCTCTGAAATAGAAGTAAGGAGGGTCATTCTGTCACTTAAACATGGTAAAGCTACAGGCCCCGATGGACTTCCTGGGGAATTATACCGTGTTTTGGTTGACGAAATCGCCCCTACTTTAACAGTCCTCTTCAACGATATCTTGAGGGAGGGCTTTGAGCCTCCTCGATCATGGAGTGAGACTACCATAGTATTGATTCCCAAATCCGGCAAATACCCAACCCTATGTGGATCATATCGCCCAATATCTCTATTGAACAGTGATTATAAGATCTTCACGTCCATATTAGCATCTAGAGTGGGCTCAGTAGTGGGGGAAATAATTCACCAGGACCAGAAGGGATTTATTAAAGGCCGCCAGCTTTCTGATCTAACGTACGACCTCGTAGGGGCAATTGACATTGCCTCAGCCTTCTCCCTCCCATTGGCAACACTCACCCTAGACGCAGCTAAAGCCTTCGATAGGGTAAATTGGGCCTACCTCAATGACGTGTTGAAGAAATTCAACTTCGGGGAGAGATTTTGTCGTACTATCAAACTTATGTACAACTTACCATCAGCCCGGCTCTTAATAAATGGCACACTGTCTGAGGCATTGGGGATTTCGAGAGGCACTAGGCAGGGTTGCCCGCTTTCCCCCCTCCTCTTCAATCTGTACATCGAACCGTTTGCAGAAGTCTTAAGACGAGATGTACTCATTCCACCTTTTAGGTTTGGAGAGTGGGAAAAGCGGGTAGCTCTTTATGCAGACGATATCATAATCTTTACTTCAGACCCAGAGATAACATTCCCAGAGGTAATAAGGAGAGCCAAAGAGTTTGGTTGTATCTCAGGCTATGAGATTAACCCAAGTAAAACCGATATCATGGCTTGGAACATTCCTGACTTACAGTTAACCGTAACCAACTCGATGAGATATCTGGGTATTCGGATAGTCCATGACATCGACAAAATCGCTCAAGTTAATCTCGCGAGAGTCTCTAATGAAAGCAAGAAACTCTTAAAATCCTGGTCTAGTCTTCCACTGACTGTCCTCGGCAGAATAAGTCTGATGAAGATGTCCATTCTCCCTAAATTCACTTTTATTTTTAGCACTATCCCTCTCGCTTTTGATAATGTGGCCTTAGAGAAATGCCAAAGAGAGCTTAATTCTTTTGTATGGTGTTACAAATCGGCAAGAGTGGCATGGAAGAAACTGAGAAGGAGGAGGGAAAAGGGGGGATTGTCTCTGCCTGATTTGCAGTATTATGCGTGGGCTTTCCAATTGTCTCACTCAAGAATGCTCTTAAAAGTCCCAACTAATACATCTATAGGTCTCATGTTTAATGCGATGCTGACCGAAGCCGGTTTACCAACTAATGGCTATATGTTCAAATACGGCGATCAGAAATATTTCAAAAAAGTTAAATTAAAAATTCTTATGTCCCAAGCGAAGACCTGGTTTTATATAAGGAGGAAACTAGGATTGCAATATTACTCTAACTTTGCACCCATTTGGGAATCTCCGGGTTTGCCGCTTTGTCTGGAAGACAGGCTGGCAACTCCGCTGAGAGAAGGAGGAATAGCAACATGGGGAGATCTGTTGGTAGGCGAATCATTGAGGCCTTGGGAGGAGTTAAGGGACCAACTGGGCTCAGAGTTTTCGAGGTTTAAATTTTTACAAATAAACAGTTGGTTTAAAACAATGAACAGGTCAGGGGTAACATTTGGGAAGTGCAGCTCCACTGAAGAGAAATTGGTAGGAAGACCAGGAGGGGGTAAAGAAGTCTCGCAGTGGTACTGGAGTCTGTTAGAAGAGATAGATGGAGAATTTATCCTCCCGGAACAGCTATGGGGCATAGAATGTGGGGCCCAGAGTATTGAAATCTGGCAGAAATCCTGCACCCTGCTATATAAATGTGTTAAACCGGCATGGCTTAGGCGCAACCATTTTTTTACGATACATCGAGCCTATTTTACCCCCTTAAAATTGTCTAAATTCGTTCCAGGGAAAAAATGCAATAAATGCAATTACATCGCAGCTTCAGACATTCACATGTTTATAGACTGCCCTAACCTATTGCAGTTCTGGAATGAGGTTAAAGCGACCCTGGATTCGATTCTTAACATCTCGATTTCTCTAACACTCCCCCTGGTTATTTTCGGATGGGACAACAGTATAAAGGGCCATGCAAGGACATTTCTGTTTTATGCAATACTACTTGCAAGAAGAGAGATATGCAAGGTTTGGATTGAAAAAACACCACCAACACATGCAAACTGGTTAACATCTTTGTATACAACCTCTAAGACTGACATGTTGAGATTAGGTGGCTCACGTAACCGGGCGTTTTGGAACTATTTGGTTCAGTGGAAGCAATAGCCGGGGTTTTTTTTTTTTTTTTTTTTTTTTTTTTCCCCGGTCCAATGATTATGCCTTAGTAACTCCAAGAACTAGGCCCCCTTCGGTTGGCTCCAAGGCTAGTTCAACTGGTGTAACACCAAGGTTGGAGTCACACCCCGTCCTCTCTTCAGGCCATCTCTGCCGAGGGCAACCAATCGCATTATCAGGGGCAGCAGGAGGCCTGCACTCTGAGTAACAAATGCTTGCCAATTGGAGGCTGAATAAGAGGAGGATCAGGCAAATGAGGATAAAAAAAAAAAAAAAAATAACAATGTTATCGATTCAGAGTGACGTCTGCGGAGGATACCACAAGGAAGTGGCGTAACTGGGGGGAGGGTGGGGAGGGGGGGTTCACAGACGTAGTTGCCCAGGACTAAATTTTTAGGGAGGTCAACATTTTAAAAGAAAAATAATTTGTAGTACTATTTTTTATTCTTTTCAAATTTTGTGCCAGGGAGTGCTAGCAGTCCACAGGTTAGGGGGCGCACTACTTACCTTGCCCCGGGTGCTGCCAACCCACAATACGCTGCTGCCACAAGGTCATCATCTTTCCCGGGTGATGACTTTACCTGGCTTTTGTATGATCAACTGCTTCGCCCTCACACTCCTCTAGGTAATATGACTGCGGCAAAAGAATCCTGGCCTGACCACTTCTGCCCCTTCCACCATGCGATACAGGTTACTTTTTTCCTGTTATTCCTCCCTTTAGTGGTCAGTGTCTCTTCTCGCAAGAATCAAGTTTGGGTTTCTCAAAGCCCCTCATCTGGACCTTTATGAAGAGAGACCAGTTGAGTACAGGTGACTCAAGACTCGCTGCATTTGGTACACTCGTACGAAGAAGGAAGCAGAGAGTGTTCCTCATTTTCCGATGCACCCCAATGTGACCCTCAAAGTTTGGGAGCCTTAGAGTCCTGGATATCTTGAAGGACATTATCCAGCCTCGTTATCCATATGGATATGCCGGAACCTTTGTTATCTAAGCTTCCATTAGATCAAAGGTGGACTTCCCAGGACCAATAGGGCCGGGTCCATGCAAGATTTTTATTCTTAGAACTAAAAATGTAGCTCCACCTATAACAGGTCACTGTGATTGGATGACTCCTTCCTCATGTTCTTAGCCCATGAAGTAAGACTGTCCTGGTCTCAGCAGGCCCCTTGTAATGTAGAATCCCAGAGACCAACTGGCTTTAGTGGAAAGTGGGGTACATTTCCCACAGGGCGATGCCTCTCACGGACTACCACCTCTCAAGTTCTACCAATGGCCTTTCCAATGCAGGCACCCACCTCCCCAATGAATTAAAAAGCGGAAAGATTGAGTTTTCTTTTGTTCTGTTGACCTACAGTGCTGATTCTCTTAATGCGCTCATGAAGAGTGTGAGCTAGGTGTGCCACAGTGCCCCTTGGTAGCAGTCAGCTCAAAGCTGCATGGCTGTCTTCTGGGCCTTGAGCACTACATACCACCATTGTCTTAATGTTATAATCTAGAAACAATAGCAAAAAGGCATAATTTAAAATGAGTCATACTCTAAAATCAGTGTCGTGATTTTAAATCGGTGTCGTCTAAAATAAGTGCGTTGTCATGATCTAAAATCAGTGTCATATATAATTATTTCAGCTCAGTATTATAGCATCATAATATTGAAGTGTCATGATCTAAAATAAGTATTTATAATGCAGTAATATAAAATCAATACCGCAATTTAAAAATGTGTTGTATTATAAAATCAGCATCAAAATGTATTATCATCATCATCATGACATTGTCAGTGTCATGAGGGCTGGCTGGCAGGGAATGGGGTAGGCGGGCGGGGAAAATAAATATAAAAAATTAAAACACCTCCTCTAAGCCGCCGCCAGCCGTCTCTCTTCCTTTGTTGCTTCGACCCAGAAGGAGGAAGCACACAGGATCCCCTAAGCCAATCACAACACTGCAATGCAGCAATGTGATTGGTCTGAGCGCTGTGGTTCGGGGCACAGATGGGGACAAGCAGCCTACTCATGTTCTCCACCCATGATGTGTATTACAGCCGGTGGAGAGCATGCAAAGTGCACATGACTGTATGGCCGGACTAGCAGTCATGCGCATAAACCACTCCTCCTCCCTATGCCACCAGCCCCGCCATTCCCTAACACAGCCCCTTAGTTGCGAAAAAGAAAATGATAATAACAATGCTATTATCAATTTATTTGTCCTTTTTCCTGCTCTGAGAGTAGTGGGGCGAGAGACACTCCTCCTCCTTAGCGGAGGAATCTGAAATCGGCGCCCCACCAAAAACAAGGGTCTGTGGCAGAAACTGTGCCTGCAAAAATGCGTATAGTTTTGAGATTTGAGAATGCGTGAACAAGACTTAAATGTTTTCTCGGTTGAAGTACTCCAGCATTTGAGGGCAGAATAGAGGGATAAAAAGAGAGAGCAAATGAATGGTCATGACAGAAAGTGAAAAGAGACTGTGAGATTTGTGATGTTTATAGCGCATTTCATGGTGGGTCATGGTGGACTGTTTTCTTGGCTGTACTAAACCTCATATTCTACATTGAATGTCTAATAGTTGAGCAGGTACATGGTTGAAGTTAACTGAGCAGCCGAACAGTTTGTTTTTCTATAACTGGAGTTCCAGACCTGAGAAGCAATTTTTAGGGGAGCACTTCATTAAATGTGGGTCGGCATGTTTCTGTATACCTCTATAGTTCAGCAGCAGAAGCTGAGCAGTTAAAATAATCAAAGTGGGCAACAACTATTTAGCAGCAACGCTGTGATTTCAATAAAAAAAAATCATATTTACTGAAACAAAGTAGTGTGTTCTTGAACGAGAGAAGGCAGTATAATCATTAAGTCTCCTGCATGTTATAACATTTCTGTCTGCATTTATTCATATTTTTTTTCTTAATTTATCTATATTTACTTTGGGATTTGGGAGAAAATAAAACGAAGCTGCCACTAGTATTTTCCACATTTATTAAACGAATAAAATACTGTTGCACTAAGATCCCTCGCGGGATTTAGTACCATAAGAAGCCATAAAAATGCGTCACATATATGAAAACACTAGAGTTGTATTACAAAGACTTGCACATCTGCCTTTGTTTAAAGCTTCGTTAGGAAGCATTGCCCCCCCCCTTTTTTTTTAAACTCCCTGCCTTTCAGTCAGTACAGCTATTTCCCTGGAAGATGTGACTGACAGCATTCTGAATCACACAAAAAAACGATTTTACCTTTTGCCCACAGGCAGTAATACATTTATAGAAATGTGTTGTTTACTGTCTGTATTTAACCTTAGACATGAAAAAAACCGGAAAACGGAGCATTTATAATCATCAGACTAGCATTTGTAGATTCAGGCAATTGCGAATTTAAATCAGATGCCTCATAACGTGTTCGGCTTCGACAAGGCAAGTATCAAAGTATTTCCACTCATTCTAGATATCAAAATTGTGGCTGAAAGTCTACTAATTGAAGCCAAATGTATGTGCACCTCTATTTCTCCCATTGTTTTTAGCGAATTGTAATGGTTTAGGCAACTTTGGAAAAACATATGATTAAATGGTGTATATGGTACAGAGAGGGGGTATACCCAAATGATCACTGGGACCTGGGTTATATGAAGTACATAGACAAATGGTCCCAGTGTAGAACCATCGAAGGAAAAGGAAAGAGAAAATGATATTTTTAGAAAAAGACCAAAAGTTTCAGAAGGATATTCAAGATTCAATGTTCAATACTCACAAAGAATCATGACACAATATATGATTCACAATTTAATATAGTCATCCATTGGTTCCGTAATTCACAAAGGACAAATAAAATACTGTGCCCCGGACAGGAAAAGCGTAGTGCAAGGAATTGTGCGGGTTAGGGGACAAATGGTGAAATACTACTGGTCAATAGGACCCGATTTGAAACAGAAATTCAAAAGTGTGTTGGCTCGTAATTTCAGCCACACTATGAGCATAAATGTCATACAATCATTAATACAATAGCCTCCAAAAGAGAACGATTAAAACAGTGTAAAAATATGGTTGGTTTGTAGTCACGGTACAAGATCGGCGAAGTTTCAACCCCTGAAATTCTAGGAATTGCTGTAAACCTTAGGCTGGGGTCTTCATCAGGACAGACACGTGGGGGGCAGGGAACCATGATTGGATAATCATCACGGATCTAGACCTTCATGGTACAGTTGGGCTCAAGGCTCCAGCCGAGACGGTGAACTAAGTACAGTATTAGGTGTGGAGGTATTGGTCCTAGATGCCTTCCAATGAGAAAGCCGCCATGGGCTGGTCGGCTAGAAAGCTGTGCTTAAGCTTAAGCAATTCTGTTTGTAATTAGGTCGCTTTTAGCTTTGCTTTTATTAGTGTTTTTTAAACGTTTATGTACATACCATGCATATGTATGTATATGTATGGATGCATTAATATTGGTATTAATATAGATATGCAGATGTTTATATATGCTTATATATGTGTATATATATATATATATATATATATATATTTACACATACATATGCATATATATATGCATATATATATGCATGTTATGTTCATGAAAGTTTTACAAACACTAATAAAAGTAAAGCTAAAAATCCACCTGATTACAAACAGAATTGCTTTAAGTGTAATAAAGATGAGACCTATTGCATTTTGAATGTTTTTTCACTAGTGCCTTCAGGCAAAGAGTAAAGGGTTGGAATACGGTCAAGCTGTTTTTTCAGTGTGAGTAGTAGAGAGTGATTAGAGAGTGAGTAGTATTTAGTAGTAGAGCGTGTTTAGTATTAGAGAGTAGTAGAGAGTGAGCACTAGAGAGTAGTAGACAGTGAGTAGTAGAGTAGTAGAGAGTGAGTAGTAGAGAGTAGAGATTAGTAGAGAGTAGTAGCGTGAGCACTAGAGAGTGAGTAGTAGATAGTAGAGAGTGAGTAGTTGAGTGAGTAGTAGAGAGTAGTAGAGAGTGAGTAGTGGAGAGTGATTTGAGAGTAGTAGAGAGTGAGGAGTAGTAGAAAGTAGTAGAGAGTGAGTAGTAGAGATTGAGTAGAAGAGATTGAGTAGGAGAGATTGAGTAGTAGAGAGTACTAGAGAGTGAGTAGTAGAGAGTGACTAGTAGAGAGTAATTAGTAGAGAGTGAGTAGTAGAGAGTGATTAGTAGAGAGTAGTAGAGAATGAGTAGAGTAGATGAGTAGAGAGTAGTAGAGAGTGAGTTGTAGAGAGTGAGTAGAGAGTGATTAGTAGAGTAGTAGAGAGTGATTAGTAGAGAGTGAGTAGTAGAGAGTGGTAGAGAATGAGTAGTAGAGAGCAGTAGAGAATGAGTAGAGAGTAGAGTAGTAGAGAGTGAGTAGCAGAGTGAGTAGAGTAGTCGAGAGTGAGTAGAGAGTGAGTAGTAGATAGTGAGTAGTAGAGTGAGTAGTAGAGTGATTAGAGAGTGAGTAGTAGAGAGTGAGTAGAGAGTAGTAGAGTGAGTAGTAAAGAGTGAGTAGGAGAGATTGAGTAGGAGAGAGTGAGTAGGAGAGCATGAGTAGTAGAGAGTAGTAGAGATTGAGTAGTAGAGAGTAGTAGAGAGTGAGGAGACTGAGTAGTGGAGAGTGAGTAGTAAAGAGTGAGTAGAAAAGAGTAAGTAGTAAAGAGTGAGTAGTAGAGAGTGAATGGTAGAGAGTAGTAGAGAATGAGTAGAGAGTAGAGGAGTAGAGAGTAGTAGTGAGTGAGTAGAGAGTGATTAGTAGAGAGTACTAGAGAGTGATTAATAGAGAGTGAGTAGTAGAGAGTGGTAGAGAATGAGTAGTAGAGAGTAGAAGAGAATGAGTAGAGTGTAGAGTAGTAGAGAGTGAGTAGAGAGTGAGTAGTAGAGAGTGAGAAGTAGAGAGTGAGTAGAGAGTGATTAGTAGAGAGTAGTAGAGAGTAATTAGTAGAGAGTAGTAGAGGGTGGTAGAGAATGAGTAGTAGAGAGTAGAGTAATAGAGAGTGAGTAGTAGAGTGAGTAGAGTAGTAGAGAGTAAGTAGTAGAGAGTGAGTAGTAGAGAGTGAGTAGAGAGTAGATGAGTAGAGAGTAGTAGAGAATGAGTAGTAGAGTAGTAGAGAGTGAGAAGTAGAAAGTGAGTAGAGAGTGATTAGTAGAGAGTAGTAGAGAGTGGTAGAGAATGAGTAGTAGAGAGTAGAGTAGTAGAGAGTGAGTAGAGTGAGTAGTAGAGTGAGTAGAGTAGTAGAGAGTAAGTAGTAGAGAGTGAGTAGTAGAGACTAGTAGAGAGTAATAGAGAGTAGTAGAGAGAGAGTAGTGCCATTGTCAGCTCTGCCTGCTCCAAGGGGAAGGGCGTGCTGTGGCTATATGGCTGAGATACCCGCCACCCCCTCTCAACACAATCCCCAAAAGGAGGGAAACCGGAAACAGTTCTTGAAGTTTTTGGAAGTGGGAGGGAGTGACCCTCCCGGCCGTATTTATTAAAACAAAATTAAAAACATTAAACGTTTCATGTTATGTACAATTTCATTACCACATTGCGTTGTTTGGCTAACTTTAACATATTCTCTAATACAGAGGTTCTCCTAGCCGAACTAGCATCCTACAAAACATTCTCTAGAAATATTGAAATTGTACATCCTAACGTTTAAGGGCCAACGGCAAGGTCATAACCGGTGTCAAGATCCCTAACCAGACTTACCCCTCCCACTTGGGAGGGGCGACAGCACGGAGGCTTACCTCAAGTGCAACTACTACCAATTTCCCTTGACTTGACGGGGGCACTTAAGAACTCGACGCCAGTTAAAGGTCGTTCGAATACTCGTGTGAGGTATCTAGAAGGTATCGTAGACCTCCCCCCAACCCCACACAACTTACCGCATCTGCCGTCGCAGATGTCACTGGCCCCGGGAAATTCCCCAGGAGGGGGCTGTAACCCCTCCTACACAGGAAGGGGCCTTGACCGCCTTTCCTTTACTTCCGGCGACCCATCCTTAGAAGGGACCGCCTCCCCATTGAGGGGCCAATGGCCACCTCACCCGAGCGCTCCCATCCGTGTTGGGTGACGCCCACTCATAGGGATCTTCTAATTAGTGCTCACCGATCATGACCTTACCGCCTACCAGAAATAAATACGACAATGCTAATAAAACCTACGAAAACATTGGTCGGTACGACCGAAAGAGCATGCTTTAAAATTCACACTATATCGAATCATTTTAATCGTAAAACCTACACAACATACACCAATCTTTATTATAATCAACATCAACATGATACTATCACAACCTGTAAACGAAACAGAAACATAATTATCGATCAACTTTATTATAAACAACTGGCTGTCCTCAGGGGCTGGTGGGTGGGTCAAAATTGGCTCTTCGTTCTGTCCCGAGCTCACGTGTAGCGAGGAGGTGCAGCTTCAGAGCACAAGAACAAGAGGACGTCTTCGGTCTTGCGTCCCTTTTTATCCGTCTTCAGGGCGGGCGAAAACCCGCCCCTGCCTGCCCGGAGGGCGTGGCTGGCTGCGTCAGTGTCTAGGCCAGCCCACTCTAGGGCGGGAAAAAGCGCGCCCCGGCTACGCCGCTTCGGGCATACCAGCCGAGACGCGCCTCCCGCCCAAAAATGGCTTCCCGGGGGGATCGAGGCACTCCGCCATACGTTCGGGGGGGACCGAGTGGTCGCCCCTTTCCACGTCAGGGCTAAATGTACTGTTCCGAGGGGACCCCCTGGAGCTTGCCCCACCATACCGTGGGAGCTACGAGACCTAATGTTACACTGGTAGAGGGGGAAAGCACTATGATGCAGCCATCGTCTTAGAGCTTTTCTTGTTTTGGCGGGTACGGGTGCCAACGTGGAGAGCTGAAGGAGGGAGAGTGGGATCAGAGACAACAAAGGGAGAGAGGGTGCATGGCTGAGGGTAACCCAAACAATTAAAGGACGGAGGGTAGGAAGGGGTAGGCAGACGAACACGAGAGAAACACAGGCATGGAGAAATAAATGAATGAGACAGCTGAAACTGAAGCACTCCGTTAAAGTTCTTAAATTCAATGAGAAAAATAGTACCTAAAAAATGGGCAATGGAAGGACTCGAGTAATGCGTCCATGCTCCAGGTGAGGGTCAAACACACATGGAGGATGGAAACCTACGGCAACATACCACAGCAGCCAAGCAAATGAGTGACAGTGAAGCCAGCAAACGGTAAGCAATGGGCAGGCTCTATGTAAATAAAATGTTTTTAAGACACAGCACTTCCGTTGTCTAGGCAAGACCTAAAAGGGCCTCTAGCCCCAGTTTGGTAGTAAAGTGCTGTTCTGATACAGCGTGGGCCACTAACAATCCTGGAACCCGGTACCACTGCATATGATGCACTATTTATAACTATGCATATGCACCATATATGTCTCTTTCTTGCAACTTGAATGCTGGCAAATGTGCAACATCTTTTTAACTTTACCTTTGTTGATTTTTACTTCCAAGGCAAGCTTCATTCATTCCTCTTATGCTTGTTGCCATGAGATACCGGAAAGCGCACACTATCCTTTCTTCTGCCCAATGCTTCCTGGTTTTTATACAGTTCTCGAACACCTGTAATGTTTTATCCTGACGAGAATAAGTAAAGGCACGACTCCATCCAACCTTTGTATAATACACGAAAACAATAATATTTAAGGAAGCTGTTTTTGTGAACATGGCGAAGTATGAATTAAGTCATTAAATGTTACTAAGTGCGATGATTCCTGTCAGAGTAGGTGTTTCATTGATGCCAGTACACCGAGCTTCAGATTGCCAAACATGAATATATGATGCGTAGCTACAGAATCTGTTTGCATACTGAACCAGCCAGGGACAATGTCCCGGCGCAGACGGGAGGAGCAGAGCCATCGCGAGCACACATAACTCTTAACATTCGTTTTCGCTTCGCTGCCCAGCCACTCATTGAGAGTTTTGCAGGATTTCATTAAAGCACCGGCGATGCCTTAGACTGCTTCAAAACTTAGCCTTGAACTCTCAGTGACAATGCGTGTTTCTCTGTTGTTTTCTATTCTCGAAAATGGAAATATAAACCAGGGCGAGCTCGGGAGGGGCGGTCACCCTTCTAGGGCCAAGTCACCCCGGCCGGAAAGTGCAAGTCACTTCAAGGCTCGGGCTGGAGAGGTGCACCGGCACATAGTAACTGTTACCCCCTACACCAGCTGTAGTAAAGCCTGCTCCCTCATAACTTTCCCTCTCCGAGGCAGTATGTAGTATGCGTGGTGGGCAGCCCCTTTAGACCTCCTCACAATGCCATAGCGGGAAGTGGCGGCTCTGTTGAGTAGGGGCTCATCCCCCTTTCTATGCGGGATCCTTGAGGAAATATAATTTTTGATCGAGTAGTGTTCCCCAGCGAGTACCCCACCGTCTCCATGTACTAGCTTGCAGTGCATGTAACTTCCCTCCTGTGTCGGCTATGAAGACGCAAATACATTTGCGTCCATCTTTAACATGTCCTCTTTCAGATCCGCCATGAACGGATTGAATATTCAGTTCCTATATATGCCGTGCCACCGTCTTTTTGTGGTACACTTTACACGTTTTTCAGCTCTGGCGAGGTAGGCCCTGATTCTGCCATCGAGCTTTTTCCTGCTTTCCGACTCTGAGGGCCTCAACCCAGGCTGCCTCTGTACCAGTGACCCCTGTCTTACTCCCTGCACGGCTCCAGCCCAGCCTCTGCCTGCCAAGACTGTATTCAACCTTCGAATTATCTGCTCCACTCCTCGAAAACACATTCCTGTCTCGTAGCTCAAGTAAACATCCTCCCAGCTGCAGGAGCATTGGGCCCGGTCTTTCTGTCTCCGTGCAAGTAATTCATAGACTCCGTTGCCAACGTGTTCAATGTATAGTGTGTTCATGTTCATATCTGAGTAGGAACCAAGTAGCCTGATTTCAGTATGCCGTTGTTCTCTAAACTTAGACAAATAAAAACCCGTAAAGGGGTTCTAGAAGAAGCTGTTCCCGTTCCACCTAGGGATACTCCAGGGTACTTTATGTACCATAAGCACGGCCTAGATGCTGTTTTATTTCTCGACTTATGGGTGGATTACACAAAAGAACTGTCGGAGAATCAGAGATGGCCCGCTGCAGGGACATGGGATGCAGATTGCATCATGAGAGTAGAAGAAGCGTTATGGAAAAAGAAAGCCAGACAGTCACAGAAAGATGCCATCGAGTTATGGCGTAAAGAGTCGCATAGACGCACAGAAAAAGCTCACAGACTAGAAGAAAAGAGTAAGGAGGAGCCTGACAAGGCCCAAGAAAACGCATTAGTTGAGGAAGGTATCAGAGTAAAATTAGAACAAGTAGACAGACAGCGAAATACACTTATGAATGGCATGTTCCCCATCTTGTCACAAGGCCTGCCTAAGGCCTCTCCAGAAGTACCGAAGGACCTACCACCCCCATTGCTCCCGACTAAAGCACACCAGAAGACAGCAAAGGACATTTTCCTTTCTTCTTATTTAGACGATGTAGCTCCCACATATGTTAATACCGCATTGCCACCAGTGCCTGCGCCTAACGGTCTGAATCCTTATGTTCTTCCTCCCCGACAAGCTACTCCTCCCCGGCCTCCTCCTGATCTTCCACCTCCTCCTGCTTCCCTTGATACGAACCCGACTAACCCTTTCGGAGCCGGTGCCTCAGGAGGCGCGTCCGGAGGAACAGAATTCCAGACTCCGCCACAACCTCATCGTCTGAGCCTTAGAGAAATAGCGCAACAGCGTACACCTAGAACAGACATTACAATTTATGGAGATCGTCTTGTAGACTGTAGATATGATCCTGTGCCTGGCAGAAAGAATGACGAGAGAATGTTACTCGCGTCAGTGCGTTTACGGCGAGTCACGAATTTCCTGATGACATTACCTGGAATGACAGACCACTTAGATCGAATATATACGTTTGTCCAGACAGGAGTAGGGCCTGAAAGTATTCAAGAGGCCATGGCCTATCAGAAAGTGGATACTAAAGGCAAGTTATTGCGGTTTCTTATAAATTGCTTTATTAGAGAAGTGGATAGGCCGGGTATGAACCCGGAAGATGTGAAAGCACTCCACAGATGGGGTCAGCATATAGCGGATGGACAGCATGACAAAGAGGCCTGTATAGATAATATGTACCGAAGAATCAGAACTGCGATAAACAAGATGCATGAGCAAAGACCGCCCGTACCGGAAATAGATTCAGACAAACATGAATCCACAGAGGAGGAGACGGAGGAGGAAGCCGAGATACCAGAAAGGATAGCGTATGTAGGTAAGGGAAGACCATTTAATAATTCGATGCGCCCAGTACGCCTAGTGTGCCCAGAAAGTAAAAGAATATATCAGGAAGCCATGTGTAATCCTAGAACCCCCGAACACTTATTCCAAGCCACTGACAGAATACTTCAAGAGCGCATGGGGTACCATGTACTCGATTCTATGGATGAACAAGAATTAGCCAGGTCAGCCGTGCAATGGGCTGACAGCTCTGAGAAATATGGTGATGATGCGCTAGCACATACGTTCTTGAACTTGACACCGAGTGAACAGCGTTTAGCTGGTATGTACATGATACAGCATCTGCTCTTATTGTATAAAAGCCAACATTCTGATCCAGGCCCTCTGCCTGATATACTAATCGAACTGGTCACGAACAGATGGAAAGGTCTAAGTACTGACCTGATCAAAGTAATTCTAGAACACCGCCACAAGTATAGTGCATTTTTATGTCCACAGATCAACTCAGCACCTGTTATGGAACGAAGGACCATGTATTACATGGATAGACAGAATCCGTTGCGAGAAGTGCACCCAGTACAGAACGCAGACAACACGCTTAGACGTGTGTTCGTGTATGCACCTATAACTAAAATTGAATTGTTAGAGATGAAGAAAATAGTACCCAGTCACGACAAAGACCTTGCAGGTTTTCACCGCGAAATAAAAGACATGTTATTAATGGGCGATTACACTTATCCCGACCTTATGAAAATACTGAAAGTACTACTACCTCCAGGCATATACGAGAAACTCAAAGAAAAAGAGTGGGAGGTGGGAAATGCAAAGATTGATTGGGCTGCATTAGAGGATGAAGAAAGTACTCGTGTTCCAGGCCTAGGGCTTGGATATAAAGTTAAAGCATTACCAGGTTTATTAGTACAAGTGTTGCCACGTTTATTGAGTACGAAAAAAGAAGACTGGGGTGCAATTTCAGCATGCAAACAGAAACCCGATGAAGACACTAGTGATTTTTATACACGATTTGAGAAATGTTTTGGTATTAATAGCGGTTTGAAAGCAAGTAGCGAGTCATATCCACATCTTTTTGTAACGAAACTAGTCGAGAATTCCATACCCCAAGTTAAGAATAGAGTACTGAAAGTAGAAAGCACTTGGCAAGCTAACACCCCTTCACAAATGTTACAAATGTTACAGTATCACCAGAATAGACTTAGAGAAGAACAAGAACACGAACAAAGACGTATGAAGGATACAAAAATGAAAATGTTAGTTGCTCAGTCAGTCCCCGCCGATGGTCAGAAAAAGGGTTCGAACCAATCCAGTAATTCGACAGTTCCTGTAAAGGGTGTATGTAACTATTGCAAACAGCCAGGTCATTATATAAACGATTGTGCAGTTCTGAAACATAATATTGCCACGGGTAAGACTAAAGAGAGGCCACGTCCTCCTAGACAAGATCAGACTTCCACACAAGTACCACAGAATATACAACATATTGCACCCATACCAGCCTCTTCGCAGACAGTAGCGATACCCCAGCAACAACCCATTACCGCAACACTAAACACAACACAACAAATGTATCAGCATGCGCAGAACGATTACCCAGATTACCAGCGATACACATGAAACAGCCTAGAGAGGGAATTCCGCTTGCCTCTTATTGAAGTTCCTGTAGATCAGAATGGTCCCTATGTACATAGTCAAGTATTAGTGCAAGACAGAAAGTTCCTCATTGATACAGGGGCAAGCAGAACAACGATAAGCCACAACGAAGTACCAGGGGCACCCCTCTCAGGCTCCCAGAACGTGTCCCTTGGATTTTCGGGAAAACCCATTATTAACGAAGTATCACGACCCCTCCCTCTTGCAGTAGGTCCCCTGACACGGATTACAGATTTATTGCTCACGAAATCATGTCCAGAAAACCTGTTAGGCATAAAAACACTGAAAGCCCTAGGAGCTATTATTTGTTGTTCTCCTGAAGAAGTACGATTATTCTTGCGAGATTTCAAAGGCCATTATGTATTGAGAGATATGGATCCCCGGTTACAGAACGTCCCTGCACACTTGTGGGCGCAGGGCCCCACTGATGTAGGTTGCATGCACATTACCCCGTATCGAGTAACACTCAAGGCAGGAGTGGTATTACCACGAATTCGACAATACAAGTTACCCCCAGATGCTGTAGTGGCTTTACTGAGAATCATTGACGAGCTCATCGCACAAGGAGTGGTTGTGGAAACTGACTCTAACGTGTGTAATTCTCCTATCATTCCTGTTCTTAAACGTACTGACCCAAATGCTCCACCTGTATATCGATTGGTTATTGATCTGCGCGAATTGAATAAGTGCATTGTACCACAGTACCCCGTGGTCCCAGATATCTCTTCGTTACTGACAGCCATTGATTCCGAAGCAACGTTCTTCACTGTAATAGACCTCAAGAACGCTTTCTTCAGTGTCCCTATTGACCCGGAAAGCCAATATTTGTTCGGATTCAGTTTAAATGGACGATCTTTCAAATTTGCCCGTGCACCTCAAGGATTCACAGAAAGCCCCAGCATCTATAGTCAAGCATTGAAAAAACAACTCGACAGCATCCATATGCCAGTTCACACTGCTCTGCTTCAGTATGTCGATGATCTGCTGATCACCGCTCGAAGCGAACCCGAATGTGAAAATGCATCACTGATTGTTTTGAATTTCCTGGCCGACAAAGGACACAAGGTGTCTCCTTCGAAGCTACAATTCTGTGTTCAGCAAGTTGTGTACCTGGGTCACTTGCTGTCCAAAGTGGGGAGACAGCTCACACCTGATCGTATTCAGTTAATCATACACATGTCACCACCCAGAACACAAAAGGAAGTGCGGGCTTTCATAGGCCTAACTTCATACTGCAGACAATGGATTCCCCAATATGCATTTTTAGCAAAACCACTCATTCAGTTAACGACACAGGAGGCAGCGACTTCGTCTGTCCTCCCTTGGACTCAGGAACATACACAAGCTTTTGAAGACTTAAAGAAAGCCTTATGTCAAGCACCTGTTTTAGCAACACCATGTTACAGTAAGCCTTTTACACTTTTTGTCACAGAACGTGAGGGTACTGCCTTGTCAGTCCTCACTCAGGAACAAGCAGGTTCACACAAGCCTTGTGCTTATTTTTCTAGCACATTAGACCCAGTAGCCCAAGCCCTTCCAGCATGTTTGAAATCAGTTGCAGCGACAGCTTTAGCAATCAGGCAGAGTGATTCTATTGTGTTAGGGCATCCATTGACAGTACAGGTTCCGCATTCTGTAGAAGTCCTTTTGAATCGTACCCAGACCCAACACCTGACCATAGCAAGATTGACAGGTTACGAACTGACATTGTTTCAGCCACACATTGAAATCAGACGCTGCAGCACATTGAATCTTGCCACGTTATTACCAGTAAGTGGAGTAGATCCATTGGCACACGATTGCATTGAAGTTATTACTATCACAACAAAACCCAGACAAGACTTGACAGATGTTCCTTTACCAGATCCAGACCTGACACTGTATGTGGATGGTTCTTGTATGAGAACAAGGACAGGTGAATTAGTGGCAGCCTATGCTGTCACGACAGACACGGAAGTCATTGAAACCAGTTGTATTGACACTTTGTCAGCTCAAGCAGCAGAGCTTATTGCTCTGACACAAGCATGTATACAAGCCAAAAATAAGAGAGTCAACATATATACTGATTCACGTTATGCATTCGGAGTCGTTCACGACTTTGGAGTCCTCTGGCGAGAGAGAGGTTACTTAACTTCTCACGGTGCCAATATTCAACACGGTTCCCTCATTCAAGCCCTGTTAGATGCAATACATCTACCCACTGCAATCTCTATCATGAAATGTAAAGCACATACCAAGGTTACTGACACCATTTCCCAGGGTAACGACCTGGCAGACCGAACAGCAAAGCAAACTGCTCAGAACCGAACTCATGTAACCGACCAGACACAAATAGTGGTACCATCACACTGCATGACAGTTAGGGATCCCGCACATGATGTGATCGACATACAGTCACATGCAACCCCAGATGAAATTAAGGAATGGACTAAACTAGGAGGGATCCAAACAGACCAGGGATGGATGACGAAGGGAAAATCTACATGGTTTCTCCCCGACTCTATGGTACAAGTCATTATTAACACGATACATAGTCCTGCACACCTTGGAGAAAAAGCAATGCTAGACAGTATTCAACACATATGGTCCAATAAGAATTTACGGGCAGCAGCCAAACAGAAAGTGCGTACTTGCATGATTTGTGGTCTGTTCAATCCAGGTAAAAGCATCCCCGTAGAGCAAGGTGGATTCCAGACACCCGAACATCCTTTTGAAGTACTCCAGATGGATTATATCCAGATGGAACGTTGTCGAGGATTCAAGTATGTCCTCGTAGTCGTATGTGCCCTTTCCCGATGGATAGAGGCATACCCAGTTCCCGATTACACTGCTCCGACCACTGCCAAACAGTTGGTTCGTGAATACTTCCCACGGTATAGTTTGCCCCGTGTCGTGTACTCAGATAATGGCCAGCCGTTCTCATCCGAACTTGTGAAACACATTACACTTCTGTTAGGTTATCAGTGGAAGTTCCATTGTGTTCGGCATCCAGAGGCAGCAGGTCTCGTGGAGCGCCATAATCAGACACTGAAAATCCGACTTTCTAAGATCTGTAGAGACAAAGGTATAGACTGGATAGTTGCCTTGCCGGTCGCCCTCTTCTATATGAGGATGGTGGTCCATTCCCGTTCTGGGCTATCCCCGTACGAAGTGGTCTTTGGTAGGCCACCGAATATGTGGGGGACGCCTATTCCACGTAAAATAACTGATGTTGATTGTCTTATGCTGACAGATTACCTTGCCTCCTTGATGTCTGCACTACAATCTTGTCGTTCACAGGTAGCTGCAGCCTTTCCCGACAACACCGAGACGAAGCCTCATGAGGTGATTCCTGGTGACTACGTTTTTGTTAGGAACTTTGATCGGAAGAGCCCATTGGAGCCCCGCTGGCAGACTCCGAAATTGGTCCTGCTCACGACGAGGACAGCTGTTAAACTAGAGGGCAGGAAGGGATGGCTGCATTCCAGCCATATTAAGAAATTCTTCGGACTTCCTTCGGACTTGGACTCTAAGCCCTGCCCTCCTCCACAAACTGACACGAAACTCCCTTTGGTTGAGAAAACTGCTTCCGAAAATTACAGACTGAAATTACGATCTAGCAAGTCAGACAGTTTAATTGTTTAAGTCCTCCCCTAGGTGAATCGGTTAAATTAGTTTCTGACATGTATCCCCTAGATCGAGATAGAGAGAGAGATAGACAAAGACAACATAAGAAAAATGCATATTGCAAATCACTTCGTAGTCGCTGTATAGTGACACTACTTGTTATGTTTATTTTAAGTTTGTTGGTTATTACTGCCAGTGTTCTGCTGCACATATACTATCCTATATTCAAGCGTGCACAATCTGCTTATAATGCTACTACCGAACATTCTTTTAGTGAATTACCGCCTCATGAATTGTCTTACAGACTTGCGCTGCGCAATAACACTTTTATTAGTATGTTACATCACTCCCATCAGTCTACCAATGCTACAAATTGTTGGATATGTGGCCGACTCCCTCCTTACCAAGAAAACAAGGGTGTTTTGCCCCTTTTCCCGTACCCGTTCACTCACAATGGCACGTGTGGTGCATGGTTTAAAATGCTCAATTCCCAAGTTTCTACAGCTGCTATTTACGAAGGTAACTGGGTTTGGGGAAACCTGAACTCAGTCTTGCTTAAGGTGTGCTACCCTGACAAGGAGGGACTCCCCGTAAATACTGGAACTGATCTAGAAAATGAAGTATATGGATTAGGTAATTACACAGTCACATTCATGATCTTATCTGTCGAATCCGAAGCTGCTCCTGTTCTACCTGCTATGGAAGTATTGCCCGTTACTGGTGAACTCTGTATTCGCAAGAATGGTTCCATACACTTAGGTCATAGTAAATGTACTATTGTAGTCGATTTCACTGATCATGGTAGATCCACGTTTAGGGCTTTGCGTCATTCCTATTTTGTTTGTGGTCATACTGCATATGTCCGTTTGCCTCTGGATTGGGATGGTACTTGTTATATTGCATTCCTTTTACCGCCTGTTTTTCTAGCCCCTCCTGACTATCATAGAAACACCAATCTGGTAAAGCATAGATATCAACGAGATCTCCCGCTTGTCGATTATACTGAAACCACATGGGAACAATATACAGATTTCAATAAAGGTTTCTTCCCCTACCTAGGTACTGTTTCAAATAGTAAACTAATCCGTAGATTAACCAGAACCCTCGAAGCAGTGGTACTTGAGACCACTTCAGCCTTAGGTAACTTAACGGAGGAGCAATCCGCCATGCGGGTTGTTGTTCTTCAAAATCGTCTCGTTATTGACGTCATCTTGGCAGATAGGGGTGGAGCTTGTAAGGTCATCGGGTCAAGCTGCTGTGTTTTCATTCCAAATAACGCGCCAACCGTGTATAAAGCTATTACACGTCTCCATAAAATAGCGAGTTTAATTCATCAGACTCCAGGCACCTGGACTTGGTCCGGTTGGTTCTGGACAACGTTGTCAGCCTGGGGGTGGAAGATCCTATCCCTCCTAGGTATTGGCTTTCTCGTAGTATTCAGTTGTTGCCTGTGTCTCCAATGTGGACCGGCGATTTGCGGCCTGTGTGCCACTTCATGCGTTCCGAGTTCCCATGCAAAACGCGAAAAGAAAGAAGAGCAAATGATGTTAAGTGAACAAGTTGATCAATTGATGAGAATTGATGTATCATGAAGGGTCCGTGGGGAACAAGGAGGGAATGAGGAAATATAATTTTTGATCGAGTAGTGTTCCCCAGCGAGTACCCCACCGTCTCCATGTACTAGCTTGCAGTGCATGTAACTTCCCTCCTGTGTCGGCTATGAAGACGCAAATACATTTGCGTCCATCTTTAACATGTCCTCTTTCAGATCCGCCATGAACGGATTGAATATTCAGTTCCTATATATGCCGTGCCACCGTCTTTTTGTGGTACACTTTACACGTTTTTCAGCTCTGGCGAGGTAGGCCCTGATTCTGCCATCGAGCTTTTTCCTGCTTTCCGACTCTGAGGGCCTCAACCCAGGCTGCCTCTGTACCAGTGACCCCTGTCTTACTCCCTGCGCGGCTCCAGCCCAGCCTCTGCCTGCCAAGACTGTATTCAACCTTCGAATTATCTGCTCCACTCCTCGAAAACACATTCCTGTCTCGTAGCTCAAGTAAACATCCTCCCAGCTGCAGGAGCATTGGGCCCGGTCTTTCTGTCTCCGTGCAAGTAATTCATAGACTCCGTTGCCATGGTAGGCCCATGCCCCCTCACCTCACATGCCGACACGTAGACGCATATACACTCAGACAGTATAGAGTAGTCTCCGCCCGAGAGACCTTTTCCCTTCCAGATACTACAGTTCCTTAAACATATGATATCAGATACGATTTGGGATCAGGTTGATCTGACACCCCAGACTTATGTCTACACTTGTAGTGCTAAATGTCGAGTCCCCTTTACCCTCCGGTTACACGTCAGACACACGTCAAGCTGCTGCGCGCGCATCAATGCCATGAATTTCTGCTGACATTGCAAGACTCTCCTATGTATCCACCCATTTGTGACCTCATGATCAATGACGTCTCTAGTATACGCCTTCATGCACGCCCATTGTAACGCCTCCTTTATGACGTTTCCATGTTTTATCTCTTCTTTTCCAGCTGTTACGCCTACTGCATGCTCATACATTGTAATGCATTGACTATATATATGTACTTCTGTAAACAATATGTTGTCTGTCTGCCCCTTCCTGAACCTGTGTGGTGATGGAATGGTATGCCACCTTGGCTCGAGCCAATAACCCGATTCCTTTTACAGGAATAAAACCCTTTTGAGTTAACCTCAATATCCCGGATTTTGCCTCTTATTTCTCTGAGTTATTCTTATTGATTATTGATTACAAATTATGCATAGGTAATTGATTTTACCACATCCTCGTGGTCTGCGCGGGAACTCACCTCACCGGACTGGAGGCGGGAGTCTCCTCAGACTCTCCTTATACGGCTGGTCCTGTCTCACCTGGGCCGGCTCCAGGAGCGCCTTGTAAGGGATCAGGGCCGGACTGGGAACTGAAAGCAGCCCCGGCAAATTTTGCCAGACCAGCCCCCGCCCGGCGCGTAGCGACCCAGCCCCCGTCCGGCTCGTAGCGAGCGAGCCCGATGGCCACTAGGGGGGTTTGGGGTGGTTCTCCCCCCAAGAAATTTTTCAAAAACGACAGACCAAAATGGTGAATTTTACAGCACATTTTTCATTACATATTCAAATTGTATCAACTTTCAAAGCACAGTAAACAGTAGATGATGACCTTAAAGAACATCAGGTTACCCACCCAGTCATATGTATCCATAGGCATTCTTTCAGAGAGCACCAAAAATAGACACAAGTAGTGAATCAGAGAGAACAAAGTAAAAGTGAGACCAACCCCCCCCCCCCCACATGGTGTGTAGCGAGCAAGCGCTGTGAGCAACCACTAGGTGGAGTTTGGGGGGTTGAACTTCTACCCCCAAGAAAATTTGGGAGAAAAAAAGGCCAAAACAAAGCATTGTTCAACACATTTTTCATTACATATTAGATTGTATTAACTTTTAAAGCATAGTAAATGATTACCTTATAGAGCACCAGGATACCCAATCATAAATCACAGACATTGCTACAGTGAACACTAAAAAATTAAATGTCGAGCATGAAACATGAATTTAAATATAACCAATTTATTCTTCATATAAAATAGCATAAAGACATTTAAAAACACACTTAACTTCAAACAATTGTGCAAATGTTCAGAGTAAAAAGTGTACAAGACAATGTGCAAACATTAAATGATTTTTATATCCTGAGTTTTGTAAACAGTGCTTAAATAAAGGAGCTCATGTAAAGTGCAACAGTGCACAACATTATGACAAGGTATATTGACATTGTAAACAGCTAACATGACCTGCCTGTAGTAGCGAATCCTTAATATGATATTATATACTATAAAACATAACAACATACTTCTTCTCAAACAAGTGTTGTATTCAATTGCACTTTGCATTCATTTGTGTCAAGAGGGTGTTTGGCAGATGAGATGTCGGAGCAAGTCCCCAAGCAACCACCCATGGGTTTTGATGTAAAGTCCTACCTCCTAACAAAGGTAGACCTGGATTTAAAACAAAAGCTGACACCTTCTTGAGGTTTTCCAAGAATGCATGTATGCTGTAAAGTACAGCATAATACAGTTCAGTAAACATTTTAAAGTTTTCCTAAGCATAGGATTTTGTATTGGATGGATATTACTTGTTGTTTCAGTGCAAAACCTGTGCTAGACAGTAGACATAATGCTCACAGGCTTTCACTATGGTACAAAGGTGTGTGCATGGTGTAAAGCAGGCTCAAAGAGAGCCAACGCAAGGAGGTCAACTCTGGTTATTGCACTGCATTGTTTGATATGGCCCTCAAAATGTTGACGGTATTGTGCAAAAGTTAAATGCTTTTCATGTCAGAGTGCAACCATCAAAGAAAATATTTTATTAGACGTGCTCAGCTTAGGAATGTGGTAACTTGAGCTCACATTTTAAGGTGTTAACATCCCTTGCATCACTTTGCTTTTGGAGGCAAAAAGATCAAGGATTTTCTCATTGCTTATTCGCATTAAAGTATCTTTTTCCACAGACATAAGCATAAAGGCTTCCAAACGTGACTGAGGGAGAGAATTACGCAGCCTATTCAAGATGTACTTGAGCTTAGAAATAGATCTTTCACAAGCCACCTGAGAGGAGGAAAGAGTCAATGCCAACTTATAGGCATTAAAGAGAGAAGAGTAGGCTTTACTGTACAGGTTATAATGCAATAATAAACTATAGCAGCAAGCAATACAGTCCCTGCAAGTCTTACACTTATACTTTTTTTGCCCAACATTTGCGGACTGTACTATCTCATCATCAAAGTTGAGATAATGTGTGTCTAACTCTTGCTCATCTTCAACTTCTTGGATTATACTGTACTCTTCTTCAAGACTGAGTTTTAGTCTGCTCCACTTAGATGCAAAATCAAGCAACTCATGCTGCAGTTTTTCAACAGATGCTTCCGGATCAAATCTAGTTAACAAGCCACTTAGTCGTTGAAGAGCATTTTGTGGAAAGTTCTGGAGGATGTCTCTAAAGTTTCTGGGGTCCACGCATGCCAAATCTGCAAACAACTGGCCATGACTTGGGAATCGACTTTGCAGGCTGGTAACTATTTTGTCCATTGCAGCATTATAAACTTCTATCCTGTATTTATCAGTAGCTGACCTGGTGGGTTCATCAGTCGCAGTTTCGCTGGGCATAATCTTCTTCCTGCGTACTCGAACCTCTGGGAAGTCAACTTGAATCACAATTTCGCTATCACACTGAACCAATTTTTCTTTTGCCCAATTGATGAATGTGTTTGTAGCATCTTATGCTGCTGAAATCCCGATCATGTTGCTGTAGGGAGTCAATGGTTTTAGTCACCATTCAATATGCTTGCAGTACGTCCAGACCTTGTGTTTGCAAGTACAGCGATAAAGGAGTGGTGTTATGAAAAATAAATAGATACATCTGTGCAGTCAAAATGGTATCAAATGTAACTAGTGACTTTAGAAATGAAATGGCTTTGTATCTGATCTCTCCAGGTAGGATGGAGTGTCCAGGCCCCTCCGGCAACGGCTTCAGGGTGTCTGCTACCTGCTGATGAATAGAACGAAGATCTTTAGTCAAAGCATACAAGTAGTCTATCAACAGAGGATACTCTATTTCTGAAAAACATTTAGGTCTGGGTACTCCCCAAACGTTGGCAGGGCGGCCAAATATTACCTCGTAAGGGGAGACACCCGTTTTGGAATTTTTACTGTCACTCTGGTAGAAAGCAGGGCTAAAGGAAGGGCATCTGGCCAACGGAGTCCCGTACTCGCTTGTATTTTGGCCATTTTTAATTCCAATGTTCCATTAAACCTTTCCACAAGTCCCGCAGCCTGAGGGTGTTGGGCCGCGTGGAACTTTTGGGAAATCTGTAAGCCCTTACATATCTGTTTCATCAATTCAGCATTGAAGGATGTGCCATTATCACTCCAGATCACCCTAGGCAATCCAAAGCGGGAAAAATACTCTTTAATCAACATCTTAGCAGTAGAAATGGCTGTACAATCTTTTGTTGGAAATGCCTCCACCCATCTGCTAAAAGAACATACAACCACCAGGACGTATTTGAGATTATTAACCCTTTCCATTTCAATATAATCCATCTGAATCACCTCAAAAGGAAAAGAGGGTGGTGCAAAATTTCCCACTGGGACAGGCGTTCCTTTTCCTGGATTGTGTCTCAAACATACCATACACTGTTGGACCAAGTGAGTCGCCACTTTAGGGATATTTGTATTGCTCCACACTGGGTCCAGCAGCTTACATATACCTTTGGCACTAATATGTGCCGGCCCATGAGCCATCGTCACCACTGGGACGACATATCCATTCGGAAGTAACCATCGTCTCTTATCGGTCACATCTGTCCAACATTCATCAACGTCCAATCGCCCCCCACCATCTTTCCATGTCCTCAATTCATCCTCAGTCGCTTTCTCTTGTATATTCTTTACACTCTGTACAGTATCTGCAAACATGTTAACGTCTGGTACCCATCTAGCTGGGCCTGCCACAAACATCCGTGGTAGTTTTGTCCGAGCAGTCTCTTTTGCCGTTTGATCTGCAAAAGCATTGCCTCGTCCCACATCATCCACTATTGTCTTGTGCGTGCTGCACTTTATCACAGCCAGTCGCTTGGGTAACGTCAATGCTGTTAACAATCGTAATATCAGCGGACCATGCTGTATGCGTTGTCCATGTGAAGTCAGAAATCCCCGTTCTGCCCACAGTCGCCCATAATTATGAGCCACGCCAAAGGCGTATTGGCTGTCAGTATAAATGTTCACGTCCAGTCCCTCACTCAGTTCACATGCTCTCAGTAGAGCTATAATTTCTGCAGCCTTGGCCGAATTATAAGGTATTCTAGAGGTCTCCACTACCGTCTGTGCTGTTAACAATCGTAATATCAGCGGACCATGCTGTATGCGTTGTCCATGTGAAGTCAGAAATCCCCGTTCTGCCCACAGTCGCCCATAATTATGAGCCACGCCAAAGGCGTATTGGCTGTCAGTATAAATGTTCACGTCCAGTCCCTCACTCAGTTCACATGCTCTCAGTAGAGCTATAATTTCTGCAGCCTGGGCCGAATTATAAGGTATTCTAGAGGTCTCCACTACCGTCTGTAATGTCGTTATCGCATATGCTGCTGTCGATGTACCATCTGCAAGTTTGAAACAAGACCCATCTACATACAGTTCCCCATCCGGCTCATCTAAGGGCTTGTCCGTCAGATCCACCCTCCCTTTTGTCTCTTCCTCTGTCCGAAACAAACAGTCGTGCATATCATCGTCCTTTTCATCTATTGGGATAGGTAGCAATGTGGCAGGGTTCAATGTGGCACACCTTTTTATCGTCACATGGGGTGCAAAGAGGGTCATCTCATAGCCAGTAAGACGAGCACTAGTTAAATGCTGCGTCTGTGTCCTGTTTAGCAAAATATCCACAGCATGTGGTACCATTACTGTGAGGTCTGAACCCAATACGAGCCCTGCCGATTGTCTTATAGAGACCGCAGCAGCCGCCGTGGCCCTCAGACAACTCGGCAACGCTCTTGCCACATTGTCGAGCATCGCAGAGAAGTATGCACAGGGTCTCTGCTTCCCTCCAAAACATTGTGTTAAGACAGACAACGCGCAACCTTCCGCCTCGTGTACATAAAGCACAAAAGGCTTCTGGTAATCAGGTGTTCCCAGAACGGGTACAGAACATAAAGCAGTTTTTAGTGACTCAAACGCTTCCGTGCATGCAGGGGTCCAGGGTAGGGGTTCACGCACTTCTTTGGTAGTCAGATACAATAGGGGTTTTGTTAGTAATGCATAGTTAGGTATCCACTGGCCACAATACGATGTTATGCCCAAGAATGCGCGCACCTCTCGCTGCGTGTTAGGTACCTTCATATTAGTTATCGCTTTTATGCGTTCTGGCGTCAATCTCCTCCCCACTTTCGAAAGGAGGTGACCTAGGTAGGTAACCTCCGTTCGACATTATTGGAATTTCGGAAGGGACACCTTATGCCCCCTTTTGGCCAAATGATGCAGTAATTTAATTGTAGCATCCCGACAACCTTCCTCTTCATCCGATGCTATCAAGATATCATCCACGTACTGCAACATAACATTGCCAGGTGGAAGTTCCAATTCATCTACTTGTGCCTTCAGTGCTTGACTATATATGCTCGGACTTTCAGTGTAACCTTGGGGAATTCTCTTAAACCTAAAGCTTCGGCCAGCCAATGAGAATCCGAAGAGATAACGGCTGTCTTCATGTACTGGGATACTGAAGAAAGCATTCTTCAGATCCAAAACAGAAAAATACTTTGCAGATGGGGGAATCATTGTCAATATCGTAGTGATGTCCGACACCACTGGATATTGTGGCTCCACTACTTTATTCACATGGCGCAAATCAATCACAAACCTATAGACATCAGGAGTATTATCTGCAGCATCAGGCGACCGTCTTTTAAGGATCGGCAGTATGGGGCTATTACATATGTTCGAGTCTGTCTCTTCCACTACTCCTGACCGAATCAAATCTTGTATTATTTGTAACAGGGCTTTCTCTCCCTCCCTTGGAATTCTATACTGTGGCACCCTGGGTAATTTCGCTCCCACCTTAACCTTTATTGTTACTGGGGCAATATCCATCTTACCCACATCTGTATCATTGGTAGCCCACAAACTGTTGGGTATTCCTTTGAATTCGGGTGGTAACGGGTCATCTTTAGAGAAACATTGCAGTGGGCGAGCGACAGTCGGGCCCAGCGTGAGGTACACGCCGTCCGGAGAACAATAAATGGTGGCATGCAACCTTTTCAACAAATCTAAACCCAGTAAATTTTCTCCACAATTTGAGGTCAATAAAAATGGTGAATCAACAGTGAAAGGACCAATCGTAAGCGTAAGGGGTTTGGAAATGGGGCTAATCACCGGGGTACCTGAAAAACCCACGGAGATATTGTTCTTGCCAGACAGAGCCGCCCCAGGGACCCGAGAATGAGCCACTGAACTTTTCATTGCACCCGTATCCACTAGAAATTTCTGCTGAGACCCCAATAAGTCCGCTTCGACATAGGGTCCCCTCTGATCAACTTCCACAGGCACTGGTCCCTCACTCTGTCCTACGCTGTCCTAGTTATGGGAGAATCCCGTCAAATCGTCCACAGAGTAGTCATCATTGTAATACTGACCACCGCCCCTTTGTAGCTGTTGCCTGTCCGCACCATTGTCAAAGTAATTTCCTCCTGGTCTCCCGCCCCCGTCTGACCGTACATTCTGCCTTCCAGAGTCACCACTACCTCTTCCTCGTCCTCGCCCCGAACCGTCATTCGACTGAAACAGTGGGCAATCCCTCCACCAATGTCCCTCTTGCTTACATTTCGCGCACTGATTCGGTCCCAGTCTTTCTCGACTTCCGCCTCTGCCATAGCCGCCACCTCCCCGTCACGGAGCAGCACCTCTCCCTCGACCCCTAGACACTTGCTGTAACAAAACCCTCGTCTTCAGATCCTTAGCCTTCTTTTCCTGCTTGTCCTTACTTTCATTTTCTCTGTGTTCATAATACTGAGCCATACTGAGAATACCGGAGGGAGAGGACGTCGTCCACGTACTCTCCGACGCTTTCAACCTTGCTGATATCTCAGGCAATAAGTTCATGACGAACCTATTAACAAAGAGTCGCAACCCCCCATCCTGTGACACATCCTGCCCACTAAAGTCCATAAACGTCTCTTCAAACCTCGTAAAGAAATCCGAGACTGCCTCATCCTTTTTCTGCTTGCAAGCGGTCAACTTGTCCCAGTCTACCTTCTTCGGGGGAATGAGAGTGTGCATGTACTTTATTATTCGCCCCGGTAACGCCAGAATCTCAACTTTTGGCTTTTCCCCTGGCTTACGTTCCTTGTCCCAATCCTGCAACTCCTGCCACGTACCACCCAATTCTTCAGAATGGTCTGTACCTTTCACCTGCCTCCATACATCGACCGGGACCAGAAGGCCAAAAAACTGTTCAACATCAGCTAAAGTCATTACTGTGGAAGACGCGGCTTCCGTCAGTTCTTTATAATATGCAGTCAGGTTCTTTCTAGAATCTGGCAACTGGGCCTTTAAGGCCAGTACCTCACTTCTCTTCCCATTGCTCCTGGAAATGTGCATCTACTCTGTTCCTGGTGACAGCATTCGTGACTGGGTCCACCATCTCGGGTATCTCAGGATGAAAGATTGGGTGCACTTCACGCATTGGCTGTATACCTGGAAAATGGGGCACACCTGCAGAGGGCAATTCGTTTCTATACTGTAATAAGGCACGTAGACTGCGCATCACCTCCTTCACTCCAGTATTCGTTCTGTAGGCTCCACTCTGTATATCTCGTAAAGTCGCCGGAGCCACACCTCCATACCCCTGCTCCCATAGCGATATTAGTACATTTGACATGTGCCACAAAGCGTGCTGTTGCATCAAAGGCTCAAAATCTTTCATTGTGGACCAAATGTCTTCAAACGAATAAATGTTATTCCTAGCCCACTGACATGCCTGATTGGCCACTATACTCTTCTCATTCAAACCAATCGTAGAACGCGTAAGCAACTTCCGTACCTGTGAGAGCAGTCCGCTACCTGCGCCTCGACTCGGCGTTGACATCTCCTGACTAGGGGTGGTGCTAGCTGAAACAGTAGGGAGTGCTAGAGAAAATTGGGAGGGAGCGGGTGAACTGGCCGGGAGTAAAGAAACAAGGGGCGTCGAGGAAGAGGGGGAGGCAGAAATCGCTGCGCCAGGTTGGTGCGGGGCACTTGCTTGTGAACCCGGAACCCCACTAGTAGAGGCGGGAGCTGATAGAGTGGGATACAATGACTGCGGGGCATAAGGAGGAGGGGGTCGAGTACTCAAAATGTCTTCTATCTCATCCTGTTCATCCTCTCGTACTACGTAACTTTTATTTTCTTTCAACCTGCAAAGCCTATCTGCGCGTTCCAAACGTTGCTCATTCTCATTCTTTGTGTGTTCTCTTGCTTTCTGCGCCATTGTCTGTGCTGACTTTTTAAGAGCCGCCTTCTCTTCCCTCACCTTACGTTCCCTGACTTCCTTCTGCCATACTCTTAGAGAATCAAACATGCTTTGACGGCTATGCTTAGCAAACAATTTATCTTGCAAATAATCCAATTTAGCTGCCTCGAACGAACCTGTTAAGGGCCATTGTAAATCCACATTGTCAGCGGTATATCGGTGCCATAAAGTGCCAAACAAGATCGGGGGCAATCCATGCTTGATATACATATCAAAGTTTGGAGTGCCCTCAAGGGGTGCAGGTTGGCTCTCAGCCAGCCTGGAGTCCGATACACGACAACAACACCCAAAAGATCGTAACTTACTGAAACACGGCATCTCTACTTTGTGTAAAATAAAACACTTCTTCACAAAATTCGTTACCTTAAATCGCTAGCTCGAGCTTGTTCACACGCATATAATATACATTGGGGAACCATACACACACATACACATCCTACACATATAAATCCTTCCAAACACGTGTTAGCAAATGGGACAAGGCCCGTCGACCAAGTCCTGGGGAACCTGGACCCTACCGCAGACCGAACAGTACACTAACTGTTCTGAGGGTGGAGAACACATCCGCTCCCCGTGTGGCACTACGGGTCACTGCGCACTTTACCACAGGAGACCCAGAACTCACCTCCACTGAACCGCCACTCTAGGAGTTCAGGGTAAGCTCCGGGGTCCACCCGTAATGAGCCACGCCTTCACCACAGTACCACCCGGTCGGATTACTACAAACAATATATCCAAATATTCTCCCAACCTCGTCAAGTCTGTCAGAGCGCCTGCTCGCACTCTGAGTTCCCCGGAGCACACTAGCCCCAGGAGCACACCGGCTCCTCAAACCACTGGAGACACCCTAGTCTCCCGGAACACTCCAGCTCCTTAAACAATCACAGGTGGACCACTCACCTTCCGTAGGCGGTACCGACCTCTACCGTTCTCCACCTCCGGCTGCCAGGACCAACACGGTCAGCTCCGAGTTCTGCCTTCTGGACCCCGGCTTAAGATCCGAACCGGGACCTCCTCCGATCAGCAGGGTGGGGCAGCGCTGCGAGAACCAAGCTCGGCATCAGATGGGTACCCGGGCCCACTGTGCCGACCAGCGGGTCCCCGGTCTTCTGCTACCCACCTACGGGTGAGAAAGATCTTTATCGCGGGGTCCCTATTCGGGCGCCATCTGATAAGCGTGGCTCAAATCCACCTGAGTGACTTACCGCACTCACCTATAGTATCTCTGTGAGAAGTCAGCCGGACAGTGGAGAAGAATGAACAAGATATTTTATTAGGCCACAAACTCCCATATGAGAGGGCCCTGTCCGACCTCACCCCAATGAGTGCGTCGAGAGGACTGACTCTCTACATCACAGCAGTACATTATAATGCAACACAGTACATTAGGGTAAGCCCCTTCTGGAAAATTACTGAAACCCAGACAGAGAAACAATGTCCTCATACAGTAGGCATCTGCACCTGCAAGGGATACATCGCTATCTTTGCTCAAGGCCACGGAGCTAGGCTTCAGCGTCTCTGGGGCATGAGAACATTACTGATAAAGAGACTTGTTAGTTTCGGCCACAGTTAGCTGAGAAACGAAAACTGCTGTCTTAGTGAAATTCTCTATTCCTACGGGAGGGGCAGATGAGCGAGTGCGACTCGCAGGCTCAGGGTGATACACAAAATGGAGGCACACGGGCTAAGCTAAGAAAACTAATATCATCACACATATAATTGAATAATAATGTAACAAACAAGAGTAATGCAAAAATGTGTATATATACGTACTTCATCAGTTAGTCACATGATGCTAACTCACATAAGAAATTATAAATGGGGAAGGCATCGAAAAGTGAATTCTATCAGGTTCCTGTAAGAAAAAGGAAACTATTTATCCGATGCCGGTTTCAGTTCATTGTATAGAAAAATTAACATAGTATTCAAATTTAATGGTAGCAAGAGCTGCAATATTCAAAGCAATAACCGCCTCAATGTACTCAACACCCCTTAACTTATTCACGATCGATGCCCTGAGACCAACTTAGTGACTAACGAAATGCGATTATAAACAAGAGCAATGTAATTGTATTGCTCACCTTGAAAAACACAAAAGCTTCAAGTGATTCTGTGGCAACTTCGATTTTTAAGCAAACTGTGGCATGCGAACTAAATATAACCAAATATGCAATGAGACTATGCTGTACAAAAACTTGCTAGGAGACGTACGATGCTCTTTCACAAACAAAAAAGTTATACGGCTTACCTATTGAGCTAGTGAGCAGTTTACAGGTATTTCACCTGTTGAAAAATAAATAGAGACAACGATCTAAGATGTTCTTCATGTACGAGCCTATCAGTAACTGAAATGAACAGTCAGTTTACAGCTAGTCGAGAGCTCACCTTTTTTGTGTAGGGTCGCGTTAAACGACGGTTAGCATGTGAATTCAAGAGGCAACATATGCGGAAATGCGGAAAAATATAGGTATCAGAAACTGTGCTTAAAGACAGTTATCTACGATAATCTTCCGATCTCGTATTAAAATCCGATTACCGAAGCCGCAGACCGTTTGCTCATGGGACGCTCGACCATTCGAATTCGGAAAGGTGTGTACACTTCCGCTTAGAACTATGCGTCTATTAACTGACGTAGTCAGAAATCAACAGCAATGACGGACTCAAGTGCTGACAGTGTTTTTTTTCTTTTTTTCTTTAGAATTACAACTTTAATCAATGGGCTCGCATGATCACGCAAGTAGACTCACATTGAAAGCCTACTGTATAAATCACGATGTGAAATCGAGCAAGTAAAAATCGAGCAAGTATTAGTGCCGCATCAGCCTAAATGAGAGTTAACGCAGAGTTTTACTGCATGAAAAAAAGCATCATGATTTAGATTGGTGTCTCTTCACAAAAAAACATCCTACATTAAATCGCCGCTATTTCAACATCCATATAGCTGTAAGTGTTACATGACAACACAAAACCAGTTCTGACAACAATGTAAACAATACTTGGAAATACATAATACGATTCAATAAACATTGGGCATCAGTCAAAATCACCATTATTACTGTTATAACATACAGATATGAAGCAATATATACAAGATTCAAATATAAACAAAACTCATGTAGACATACCTAAAAAGTTTATGTTGGCCAATTGTGAATGTGTATGTTCTTATGGAGTGTATATCAATGTGTTCTACTGTGTGTTAGGGACCACTGGTGGGGGAACGACCAGTTTTTGATTTAGCAATTCCGGAAATTATGCAATCTTTATAAAAAGCAACTCATTTTGATTTTGTCATTGAGTCCAAATGGCATTAGGGTTCTGAGTTTCTTAATCCAGAAGACCTCACGTTGGAGAAGGTTCTTCGAATTATCCAAGCCCGTTTTTTTAGGTACTTGTTTGATAATTTGAAATTTAAGTTGAGCTATCGAATGACGTTGTTCTGTCCAGTGAAGAGCCAATGGTGATGTGAGATTTTTGTTCCGAATTCGACTCTTGTGTTCAGAGAGACGGGTTTTAATTTTGTGGGTTGTCTTCCCCACATACAACAAGCCACAAGGGCATTTAATCATGTACACCAAATGTTCTGAGTCACAATTGGCGGTGTGATGTAGTTTGATGCTCTCGCCCATTCTGGGATGCGATAAAGTATTGCCTGGGATGACATTATTGCAGTTTTTGCAATTCCAACACTTAAGTGTGCCACGTGGTTGTGCATCTCCATTAGGTTTCTTGATTTTACGTCTAGTCAATATTTCTTTTAAGTTTTGCGCCCTTTTATAGGCGAACAAAGGTTTTTCAAGAAACAGATCCCCCAAATCGCTTTCACCTTCAAGTATGTCCCACCTTTTCATGATTATATTCTTGATGTCTCTAGATGCAGAGGAGAATTTAGACACAAAAACCAT
Organism: Lissotriton vulgaris; assembly: GCF_964263255.1. Lineage (NCBI taxonomy): Eukaryota > Metazoa > Chordata > Amphibia > Caudata > Salamandridae > Lissotriton > Lissotriton vulgaris. The sequence goes on from NC_141685.1 coordinate 1,336,537,496, forward strand.
TCTTTGTGTGCTCTTTTTTTGTTGTTTTTCAAGTAATGTCATTCGTGGTAAGGCCTTGACTCTTGTAATTTGGTTGTCCAAATTTGTTTTTGGATATCCTCGTGCGATATATCGCAATTTCTGTTCCTCAAGTGTGAAATTACAAATTTCTTCATCTGAAGATATTCTTTTGATGCGCATAAATTGAGACACAGGTAGATTCTGAATCAAATTTTTGGGGTGAAAACTATGAAATTGTAGTGCATTTTTTTTGTCTGTTGGCTTGTTGAACAGTCGTGTTTGAATTTGATTGTCCTTGAATTCAACTAGTACATCCAGGAAAGGTATGGCTTTGTCACTAATAGTGTAGGTAAATTGAATCCTTGAATCTACTAAGTTGAGAGTTTTGATGTTGTTAATTAAAGCTGTTTCTGTATTGTTCCAAATTAGAAAAATATCGTCAATGTACCTTCTGAAGTATAACAAGCCAGCTTTCCAAGTCTGATCTGTCAAAATGAAATCATGTTCAAATTTCGCCATGTACGTATTAGCGTACATTGGTGCTCCTGGAAAACCCATCGAAGTACCATTAAGTTGACAAAAAAAATTTCCTTGCCATTCAAAGTAACTATTTGTCAGGCAGAACTCAAGTATCTGGAGAATAAAGACTTTCAGGGTGTCCAGTATGTTTTCTTGTAAGAGAGCCCATTCGACGGCTTCCTACCCCATTGTATGTGGAATTGAAGTATAAAGAGCGACAACATCTATTGTGCATAGAGTCAAGGTATCTGTTCGCTCAATTGGTATTTCAGCCGAACTTCTTAAGAAATCTGAGGTGTCTTCAATGTAAGTTGGCCATCTTTGAATGAAAGGTTGTAAATAATGATCAATGAATACTCCAGGATGCTCGAAGATTGATTGACAGCCTGAAACAATTGGTCTGAATGGAGGATTGGTGAGGTTTTTGTGGATTTTAGGTAAAAAATAAATCCTAGGTCTTCTTGGAAATGTTTCTAACAGATAGCCTTTTGTTTTTGTGTCTATCCAACACATTTGTTCAGCCTGATCAAGAATTTAACTTAGTATAGCTGAAATTTCCATGGTGGGGTCATTATTCAGTGATCCATAAATGGTGTCATCCATTACATGTTCTGTGCCTTTTTGAAGGTAAAAGTCAGTATCCATAATTACAAGTACCCCTCCTTTGTCTGCCTTCTGGAATGTTAGAGTGTCATCTTGGGCCATTTGTTGTAAAGCACTATATTCAGCATGTGTCAAATTCCTTAGTTAGCGTTTGAAATCAGTTTTCACCAAAGTTTCAAATGTATCAAGAGTCTTGTGTGATATGGAAGCTTGAAATGTGCTTTTTGGTTTGAATTTTGATTGCAAATCTTCTCCCGCTTGTGGTGGACAGATGTTCGTGAAAAAATGTCTTAAACGTAGTACTCTCATGAATTTAAAGAAAGATACTTCCGTTTCAAGTTCAGTAGTGACATATGTACTGATGAATGATGTTCCTTTATTAAGGAGGTCTTCTTCAAATTTAGTGAGTTTTTTCTGCGAGATGTTGACTACGAGACTTTCCCTTGGCTCCTCAACCCTTTCTTTTTTTCTTTGTCTTTTTCCTTTTCCTCTTCTTGTCTTCTTTCGGTTTGCTTTGATGTAGTTGCATCCGGGGGTCTGGTTTGTTCTACTCCTTTCTCTAAAAAATGAATAGACGACGAAGCACTTCCATTTAATCCTGTGCCTGTAGTTTCTTTAGCCTGACCTGTGGTTTTAGTCTTCAGTAACTGGCTTGCTGGTGGTCTAGAAATATCTGTGTCCTTATCCGAAATGACACTCTCTTATGAAGAGACAGGTTGAGTTTTCTTTTGCGTGTAACGTCTCTGCACATATACCTCGGCCCATGTATATGCTTCATTTAATTTATAATCAATTGTATCTCTTTTGAACTTCCGTAGTTTTGTTTCCTGAAGTTCTTTGCCATATTTGTCGAGACGCTCATCGAGTTCTTGTAAGAATTTAGTCCAAGGTTCCTCTTCCATACGTTTAGATAACTCATTTTTGATATGAAAGATTTCTTCCTCCAATTCTGTTATAGTTTTAGATAATTCTTCTATCAAAAGTAGAATGAGAGCCAACGAGCCCTTATTTGAGATACAGTACCATTTTTCCATGAATTTCTGGTTGTTATTTAGTCGAAATAGCATTGGTCGAATTGCTAGCCTTAGCCCACGTGGGATCCGCTTCACACGATGGTATTGTATGAGTGTTGAAGCATGAAGTCTCTGGTTGAGTTCCCGTCTGGTTAGATATTCCAATTGGCGCATCAAACTACATCACACCTCCAATTGTGACTCAGAACATTTGGTGTACATGATTAAATGGCCTTGTGGCTTGTTGTATGTGGGGAAGACAACCCGCAAAATTAAAACTCGTCTCTTTGAACACAAGAGTTGAATTCGGAACAAAAATCTCACATCACCATTGGCTCTTCACTGGACAGAACAACGTCATTCGATAGCTCAACTTAAATTTCAAATTATCGAACAAGTACCTAAAAAACCGGGCTTGGATAATTAGAAGAACCTTCTCCAACGTGAGATCTTCTGGATTAAGAAACTCAGAACCCTAATGCCATTTGGACTCAATGACAAAATCGAAATGAGTTGCTTTTTATAAAGATTGCATAATTTCCGGAATTGCTAAATCTAAAAACTGGTCGTTCCCCCACCAGTGGTCCCTAACACACAGTAGAACACATTGATATACACTCCATAAGAACATACACATTCACAATTGGCCAACATAAACTTTTTAGGTATGTCTACATGAGTTTTGTTTATATTGGAATCTTGTCTATATTGCTTCATATCTGTATGTTATAACAGTAATAATGGTGATTTTGACTGATGCCCAATGTTTATTGAATCGTATTATGTATTTCCAAGTATTGTTTACATTGTTGTCAGAACTGGTTTTGTGCTGTCATGTAACACTTACAGCTACATGGATGTTGAAATAGCGGCGATTTAATGTAGGATGTTTTTTGTGAAGAGAGACCAATCTAAATCATGATGCTTTTTTTCATGCAGTAAAACTCTGTGTTAACTCTCAGTTAGGCTGATGCGGCACTAATACTCGCTCGATTTTTACTTGCTCGATTTCACATAGTGATTTATACAGTAGGCTTTCAATGTGAGTCTACTTGCGTGATCATGCGAGCCCATTGATTAAAGTTGTAATTCTAAAGAAAAAAAGAAAAAAAACTATCAGCACTTGAGTCCGTCATTGCAGTTGATTTTTGACTACGTCAGTTAATAGACGCATAGTTCTAAGCGGAAGTGTACACACCTTTCCGAATTCGAATGGTCGAGCGTCCCATGAGCAAACGGTCTGCGGCTTCGGTAAGCGGATTTTAATACGAGATCAGAAAATTATTGTAGATAACTGTCTTTAAGCACAGTTTCTGATACCTATATTTTTCTGCATTTCCGCATAGGTTGCCTCTTGAATTCGCATGCTAACCGTTGGTTAACGCGACACTACACAAAAAAGGTGAGCTCTCGACTAGCTATAAACTGACTGTTCATTTCAGTTACTGATAGGCTCGTACATGAAGAACATCTTAGATCGTTGTCTCTATTTATTTTTCAACAGGTGAAATACCTGTAAACTGCTCACTAGCTCAATAGGTAAGCCGTATAACATTTTTGTTTGTGAAAGTGCATCGTACGTCTCCTAGCAAGATTTTGTACAGCATAGTCTCATTGCATATTTGTTTATATTTAGTTCGCATGCCACAGTTTGCTGAAAAATCGAAGTTGCCACAGAATCACTTGAAGCTTTTGTGTTTTTCAAGGTGAGCAATACAATTACATTGCTCTTGTTTATAATCGCATTTCGTTCGTTACTAAGTTGGTCTCAGGGCATCGATCGTGAATATGTTAAGGAGTGTTGAGTACATTGAGGCGGTTAGTGCTTTGAATATTGCAGCTCTTGCTACCATTAAATTTGAACACTATGTTAATTTTTCTATACAATGAACTGAAACCGGCATCAGATAAATAGTTTCCTTTTTCTTACAGGAACCCCTGATGAAGGGACCTTGCGTCCCGAAATGCATTGGGTACTCAAAGCTTGTGGTTTCTTTTATGTACTGTCAAATTAACAACCTATGTAATGTGATATATACACAATGATGTATTGTTGAAATTGAAATTCTGAAAAATTGTAAAATGTAAAATATCATGATGAATATGAATTAAATATTACTGAATGATGATACATATCACTGTTGTTGCGTGCTGAAGTCCTAACAGCCAGTCTTGGGGTCAGGTCACTTTCATTGTTTTCTCAACTGCTCAGCAGGCAGTAATTCAGCAGAGCACACATACCATACTAAATTGACAATCAGTTCAACCAAGTGCAATCTCCACCTACATTCATCATTTCACGTTTCTGCTCACACGTGGAAGTCGGCACCAACTGGATAATCGTTTAAAAATGTTGTTTGAATCAATAGCCAGCATCACCGAAAATCGTGCATCTACTAAAGTGAACACTACAGAGGAAGCTAATGATATTTATAAACTGATCAAGGAAGCAAAAACGTTCGATGCCCAAAGCGGTTCTGTAACACAACAATTGCGCCAATTGGAATATCTAACCAGACGGGAACTCAACCAGAGACTTCATGCTTCAACACTCATACAATACCATTGTGTGAAGCGGATCCCACGTGGGCTAAGGCTAGCAATTCGACCAATGCTATTTCGACTAAATAACAACCAGAAATTCATGGAAAAATGGTACTGTATCTTAAATAAGTGCTCGTTGAATCTCATTCTACTTTTGATAGAAGAATTATCTAAAACTATAACAGAATTGGAGGAAGAAATCTACCATATCAAAAATGAGTTATCTTAACGTATGGAAGAGGAACCTTGGACTAAATTCTTACAAGAACTCGATGAGCGTCTCGACAAATATGGCAAAGAACTTCAGGAAACAAAACTACGGAAGTTCAAAAGAGATACAATTGATTATAAATTAAATGAAGCATGTACATGGGCCGAGGTATATGCGCAGAGACGTTACACGCAAAAGAAAACTCAACCTGCCTCTTCAGAAGAGAGTGTCATTTCGGATAAGGACACGGATATTTCTAGACCACCAGCAAGCCAGTTACTGAAGACTAAAACCACAGGTCAGGCTAAAGAAACTACAGGCACAGGATTAAATGGAAGTGCTTCGTCGTCTACTCATTTTTTAGAGAAAGGAGTAGAACAAACCAGACCCCCGGATGCAACTACATCAAAGCAAACCGAAAGAAGACAAGAAGAGGAAAAGGAAAAAGACAAAGAAAAAAAGAAAGGGTTGAGGAGCCAAGGGAAAGTCTCATAGTCAACATCTCGCAGAAAAAAATCACTAAATTTGAAGAAGACCTCTTTAATAAAGGAACATCATTCGTCAGTACATATGTCACTACTGAACTTGAAACGGAAGTATCTTTCTTTAAATTCATGAGAGTACTACGTTTAAGACATTTTTACACGAACATCTGTCCACCACAAGCGGGAGAAGATTTGCAATCAAAATTCAAACCAAAAAGAACATTTCAAGCTCCCATATCACACAAGACTCTCGATACATTTGAAACTTTGGTGAAAACTGAGTTGCAAAAAGTAAATTTCAAACGCAAACTAAGGAATTTGACACGTGCTGAATATAGTGCTTTACAACAAATGGCCCAAGATGACACTCTAACATTCCAGAAGGCAGACAAAGGAGGGGGACTTGTAATTATGGATACTGACTTTTACCTTCAAAAAGGCACAGAACATGTAATGGATGACACCATTTATGGATCACTGAATAATGACTCCACCTTGGAAATTTCAGATATACTAAGTAAAATACTTGATCAGGCTGAACAAATGTGTTGGATAGACACAAAAACAAAAGGCTATCTGTTAGAAACATTTCCAAGAAGACCTAGGATTTATTTTTTACCTAAAATCCACAAAAACCTCACCAATCCTCCATTCAGACCAATTGTTTCAGGCTGTCAATCAATCTTCGAGCATCCTGGAGTAGTCATTGATCATTATTTACAACCTTTCACTCAAAATTGGCCAACTTACATTGAAGACACCTCAGATTTCTTAAGAAGTTTGGTTGAAATACCAATTGAGCGAACAGATACCTTGACTCTATGCACAATAGATGTTGTCGCTCTTTATACTTCAATTCCACATGCAATGGGGTTGAAAGCCGTCGAATGGGCTCTCTTACAAGAAAACATACCGGACACCCTGAAAGTCTTTATTCTCCAGATACTTGAGTTCTGCTTGACAAATAGTTACTTTGAATGGCAAGGAAATTTGTTTTGTCAACTTAATGGTACTTAGATGGGTTTTCCAGGAGCACCCATGTACGCTAATAAGTACATGGCGAAATTTGAACATGATTTCATTTTGACAGATCAGACTTGGAAAGCTGGCTTGCTATACTTCAGAAGGTACATTGACGATATTTTTCTAATTTGGAACAATACAGAAACAGCTTTAATTAACAACATCAAAACTCTCAACTTAGTAGATTCAAGGATTCAATTACCTACACTATTAGTGACAAAGCCATACCTTTCCTGGATGTACTAGTTGAATTCAAGGACAATCAAATTCAAACACGACTGTTCAAAAAGCCAACAGACAAAAACAATGCATTACAATTTCATAGTTTTCACCCCAAAAATGTGATTCAGAATCTACCTGTGTCTCAATTTATGCGCATCAAAAGAATATCTTCAGATGAAGAAATTTGTAATCGCACACTTGAGGAACAGAAATTGCGATATATCGCACGAGGATATCCAAAAACAAATTTGGACAACCAAATTACAAGAGTCAAGGCCTTACCACGAATGACATTACTTGAAAAACAACAAAAAAAGAGCACACAAAGAATGGTTTTTGTGTCTAAATTCTCCTCTGCATCTAGAGACATCAAGAATATAATCATGAAAAGGTGGGACATACTTGAAGCTGAAAGCGATTTTGGAGATCTGTTTCTTGAAAAACCTTTGTTCGCCTATAAAAGGGCGCAAAACTTAAAAGAAATATTGACTAGACGTAAACTCAAGAAACCTAATGGAGATGCACAACCACGTGGCACACTTAAGTGTTGGAATTGCAAAAACTGCATTAATGTCATCCCAGGCAATACTTTATCGCACCCCAGAACGGGCGAGAGCATCAAACTACATCATACCTCCAATTGTGACTCAGAACATTTGGTGTACATGATTAAATGCCCTTGTGGCTTGTTGTATGTGGGGAAGACAACCCGCAAAATTAAAACTCGTCTCTCTGAACACAAGAGTCGAATTCGGAACAAAAATCTCACATCACCATTGGCTCTTCAGTGGACAGAACAACGTCATTCGATAGCTCAACTTAAATTTCAAATTATCGAACAAGTACCTAAAAAACCGGGCTTGGATAATTCGAAGAACCTTCTCCAACGTGAGGTCTTCTGGATTAAGAAACTCAGAACCCTAATGCCATTTGGACTCAATGACAAAATCGAAATGAGTTGCTTTTTATAAAGATTGCATAATTTCCGGAGTTGCTAAATCTAAAAACTGGTCGTTCCCCCACCAGTGGTCCCTAACACACAGTAGAACACATTGATATACACTCCATAAGAACATACACATTCACAATTGGCCAACATAAACTTTTTAGATATGTCTACATGAGTTTTGTTTATATTGGAATCTTGTATATATTGCTTCATATCTGTATGTTATATCAGTAATAATGGTGATTTTGGCTGATGCCCAATGTTTATTGAATCGTATTATGTACTATTTCCAAGTATTGTTTACATTGTTGTCAGAACTGGTTTTGTGTTATCATATAACACTTACAGCTACATGGATGTTGAAATAGCAGCGATTTAATGTAGGATGTTTTTTGTGAAGAGAGACCAATCTAAATCATGATGCTTTTTTTCATGCAGTAAAACTCTGTGTTAACTCTCAGTTAGGCTGATGCGGCACTAATACTCGCTCGATTTTTACTTGCTCGATTTCACATAGTGATTTATACAGTAGGCTTTCAATGTGAGTCTACTTGCGTGATCATGCGAGCCCATTGATTAAAGTTGTAATTCTAAAGAAAAAAAGAAAAAAAACACTATCAGCACTTGAGTCCGTCATTGCTGTTGATTTCTGACTACGTCAGTTAATAGACGCATAGTTCTAAGCGGAAGTGTACACACCTTTCCGAATTCGAATGGTCGAGCGTCCCATGAGCAAACGGTCTGCGGCTTCGGTAAGCGGATTTTAATACGAGATCGGAAGATTATCGTAGATAACTGTCTTTAAGCACAGTTTCTGATACCTATATTTTTCCGCATTTCCGCATAGGTTGCCTCTTGAATTCGCATGCTAACCATCGGTTAACGCGACCCTACACAAAAAAGGTGAGCTCTCGACTAGCTATAAACTGACTGTTCATTTCAGTTACTGATAGGCTCGTCATTGAAGAACATCTTAGATCGTTGTCTCTATTTATTTTTCAACAGGTGAAATACCTGTAAACTGCTCACTAGCTCAATAGGTAAGCCGTATAACTTTTTTGTTTGTGAAAGTGCATCGTACGTCTCCTAGCAAGTTTTTGTACAGCATAGTCTCATTGCATATTTGTTTATATTTAGTTTGCATGCCACAGTTTGCTTAAAAATCGAAGTTGCCACAGAATCACTTGAAGCTTTTGTGTTTTTCAAGGTGAGCAATACAATTACATTGCTCTTGTTAATAATCGCATTTCGTTCGTTACTAAGTTGGTCTCAGGGCATCGATCGTGAATATGTTAAGGAGTGTTGAGTACATTGAGGCGGTTAGTGCTTTGAATATTGCAGCTCTTGCTACCATTAAATTTGAATACTATGTTAATTTTTCTATACAATGAACTGAAACCGGCATCGGATAAATAGTTTCCTTTTTCTTACAGGAACCCCTGATGAAGGGACCTTGCGTCCCGAAATGCATTGGGTACTCAAAGCTTGTGGTTTCTTTTATGTACTGTCAAATTAACAACCTATGTAATGTGATATATGCACAATGATGTATTGTTGAAATTGAAATTCTGAAAAATTGTAAAATGTAAAATATCATGATGAATATGAATTAAATATTACTGAATGATGATACATATCACTGTTGTTGCGTGCTGAAGTCCTAACAGCCAGTCTTGGGTTCAGGCCACTTTCATTGTTTTCTCAACTGCTCAGCAGGCAGTAATTCAGCACAGCACACATACCATACTAAATTGACAATCAGTTCAACCGAGTGCGATCTCCACCTACATTCATCATTTTGTGTTTATTTAACTCATACAGCCACGGCATTCTGGAGGAATTATGGACAAGGTACAGACACCATTGCCCACTCAGCTCCTTAGCACTGGTTCTCAAGCCTGCCAGAGCCATGCTTCAAGGCACACCCACACTTGAATATGTGTGGTAACATCCACCAGGAACTGCCCCTAGCCTACTGCACTGGCTCTCTCCATATAGCAGCAGCCTCTGCATCTGTCCATGTGCAAGCCCCTGCCCCAACCTAATTTGGAGGTATTTGTGCTGCCGCTGTGCCTTTGTGCTGCCACGGTGCCTACGCCTCAGCAAGCCCCCTCTGCGGCATATCTTAAAATGCTGCACAGCCCACCTGGAATCTATTTGGGCACCTAAACCACGAGAGACGTCTGCAGGGCAATTGCATGTCCTTACCTGTTCCCCCAAAGGCCACGATGCTTCTGCTTCACGATCCTGACTCTGACCTACCGTTATGGGTTGGGCTGCTCCTCCCCTGGGAACAGCAGCGATCTTGAGGTCAGACACATCTCCAGCCCAATCCTATTTTCTCCAAATGATGTCCTTATACAGCAGCCATCTTTAAAACAGGTGGCTCTCGTTTTGGTGCTGTCGCTGTTGGTTTTGAGCCCTTGTTGCTGCTGTTTGCAACTGAGTGGTCTCCATAGGACTCATTCTGCCTTGCAGTTTGCTCCATCGATGGGCGCTGCCCTCACACCCTGCCTCTGCCACTCACTTTTTCCATACCAAATGTCCAGGAGGAAGGCTACTCATCAACTTACATTCTCAGAGGCTGTCATGGGCTGCATTATGTGTCTTTGCTTCCTTTTACTTTTCCATGCTGCCACTGCCTTTGTGGCACTCTTCCCTTTTCCACCCTCACCCTTGCACACCCCCAGTACCTTACAACATTGTCTACCAAGCAGGTAAAAGCTGGAGCCAACTATTACAAGATTATTAACCCACCCAACCTTTCTGAAGCCTCAGAAAAATAGTTAAAAAACAACGCGCTTGATCAATTTCCTGACACCCTTTTCATTGATCAGTACCACAGCTGCCGGTACGAGAAGCTCAAAACTGATCTCTTCTTCTTCACCCACAACATCTCATCCTGGATTACCATCTTCCACAAGTCACATAAAGTGAAATCCTATTCTAGAATCCCACACTGCCTTCAGCTAAAAGTCTCTCCTTCAGCCTACTCTAATGGGTCAATCTCTATCTCCTTATACAACAACGGTAAGGTCATGATTCAAGCTAAAGACACCGCCTCTCTCTCGCTGACCACCTATTTCCATTTCTACTAACTCCCCATGACACACTGACCCTTCCTGACTCGCCAAGGGGCTCCACCTTCTCTACACAACCCCTGTTCCCAATTGACCATGGTTCCAGAAGGCCGATCACCCAGTAGGTACATTATTTCCCTCTGGCCAACCTGCTTCCCTCCACCCCCCTAGCCTCCTCTCCTCCCAATCGGTCCAGCTGGGACTTCATTCTTAACACTTCGTCCCAACCATTGGCCAATATTCTCTCTCCTTGCACCCTCCATGGACTTCGAAGAAACCACCCCTTCAACCAGGATAACTACCCCTTAACACGATCATACTTCCAACAATCAGACTACACTGCTCACATATTGCCCTCATCTCCATACGAACTTCCTCCTTATCCACCTTACCTATCTCCCTCTCCTCTTACTCTGAGTCTATCCCACTCCACATTCACCACTCCATCTTCATTACTGTACAGAAACTCGCCCAATGTTCCCTAATGCTAACCCCTATCTTGTCCCTCCCCCTTTTTATTATCAAGATGAACTATCCACCTTCTCCATCTATCCTCCTGGACAATTGTTCACATTGTCCACGTCTCCTGCCCCATACACCCATACACCCATGCAACCAGGCTCACATACCACCATCCTACTCCCCTTTCTTCATTTCCAACGACTCAGACCTGTAGCCCCATCTCCTCTCATCTCATTCACCCAGCCCACATCCCCATATCACAACAGCTACCACCCACCCCAACCACTACACAATACATCTGTTTCTCTCAATGAATGCCCTGAGAATTTAATTTACAACACAGCAGCACCCACACTCATCTCCAACCAACACCACTTGACTTTGCACCCTCCACCCCACAATCTAATACCCCCTCATCACCTTACCTCCCCCTCACTCTGCCTTTCAAGATGAGCTGTCCTCAGAACCCGCCACCCCTACCGAGTCTCATAACATTTCCTGCACAGATCTGCACACCTTTGAAAACAAACAAGGCCACCTCAACTTCACAGTCTTCCAGTTTGAAGTCACTACCTCCCACTTAAGGTCTAAATTGTCCACTGTATTGAACTCCTTACTGTCCTTGGCAGTAACACAATACCCCAAACGGTCAATCCCAACGAGTATTCTTCTCTCAAACCCCAAAAGAGCTGCACACAATCTCTACCGAACTGAAATTACTAATTTGCTTGCTAGCTATAATACCCCTACCTCCCCCCACCATCTCCTCTCCTGATAACACAAATCAATGCACTATACCCACCTTCTCCCTAGTCCAAAAAAAACACCAGCCACTTACAACCCAGGCACCGATCTATAGTAACATCATTCTTATCATAACAAAAGCCCTGACACCACCTACACCAAAACAGCCACCTCAGAGCATTGTATGCTTCACAACTGCAGATCTGCAACAAAACATAAGCTGGAAATCTCAGATACCATTAGTCACTACAGCCTTTACCTACTAGTTCTCACTGAGACCTGGTTCAATGACACTTCTCATACCATTCTCTATCTTCTGCTCCCCTAACTGTTCTATTATCATGAATGATAGGCTAGTTAGAGTCGGAGGCATCATTGCCATACCCAGAAACTCTCTTCAGTGCAGGGAACTACCCAGCAGCTCTTTCTTTACACTCAAATGCCTTACTCTGGAACTTCACGTGCAGCACAATTTCCCTATCAGGGCTAATGCCATCTACCACTCACCAGGTGACAACTTCTCCTTTACTGAGGAATTAATTGACTTTGCAAATGACTAATCTTCACAAACCGATAAACTGATCTTTCTAGGAGACTTTAATCAAGGATGGACTGGCCACACTCGCACTGGGCACAGGTGTTTCCCCGGGAGGTGGAAAAGTAGGGGGCGTTTTTGTTACTGGGGAACAGGTTTTGAAGCAGTGCTACAATATCGGCTCTCAGTAGCCACATCAGCCGGCCAGCGTAATCCATTCAGCACTTACTTTTGTTTCCAGCCTCCCTGTGTTTTAAAATGTGTTATGGTTTTAAAATCACCACCGCAGAGTTCCTTGTATATCCAGGAGTTTTCAGGCAACAATAAAAGTGTCATGATATCTCTGGTAATTAACCTTCCTGCTGGAGAGAGTTTGGAGTTTGTGTAGTGTCAGTTTTGACTCATCTAAGGTGGCACAGTGGGTTAATATGCCACCTGCAAAGAATGTGTACCAGCAGATCACAGAACTGTACTTTATGTGCATATCTCAGTGGGTTAAGGTTTTTGTCACAGAGATCCTTTGGTTACTGTGCAGTTCATAAGTTACCATCGTAATCTAGCACAGTGAGATATGAAATGCCATCAAAGAGGTTGGACAGTTATGTTTTTCATTAGCCTAATGTTGCTGAAAAGGGTTTGTCTATGTAGAAACAATTCTCATTAGTAAAGTCAACCCTAACTACTATGTTACGTTTTGAATCCTGAGATTGCGCTTCTCCAGACCAAGCACTCTTAAAATATGCCTAGCAGGATAGAGGACATGTGAATCCACACCTTGTAGTCCCCTTTGTCTTATATAACATTCTATATACACTGATTTATACATGTATTATTCATTGTCTTTATGTGTGTGTGATGTAAAGTGCTCTGCCACCCTAAACTGGGATGAGTAGTGATATAAAATAAATAAAATACATGTACGAGAGCGGCTATGGAGAAACGAGGGGCACTGTTGGAGGGTGATAGTGAGGAAATCATTGAAGGGCCCTAACAAAGATTATTATATCCTGGTGCACTGTAAGGTCATCATTTACTGTAATTTAAGAGCTAATACAAATGAATATATAATGACAAATGTGTTGTAGAATGCACAATTTTTACAATTTTTCTGAAATCATCTTGGGGGGAGAATCCTGTTAAAATCCTCTTTTAAGTGGCCAGGCTCGCTCGCCACGCAACGTACACAGGCTGCCCTGACAAAATTTGCCATGGCTGCCTTGGGTCCCCAGTACGGCACTGACTTTAATCCTTACTGTAGCACATTGGAAGACCAGAATGCCAACCGATTTCTGTCCAGCAATGATCTTTTTGAATACACCTCTAAACCGACAAACTCCCGAGCCTCCACGCTTGGCCTTATTATTTCCAAAGACGACTTGCTTACAATAGATGATCCCTATACCAGTAGACTGGTTCAACCACCTCCTCATCCCTTTTTCACTTCATCTCTCTCATGTTGTAATTCTCGGCCAAACAAAAAGGGCAACTACCTGGTTTCGTAATACAAAGAGCATCAAGCTCAACACTCTTATAAACACTGCTAAGAAGGTACTATCAGCCCGAACTTTGACGTCAATGACTTGATTACTCACTGTTTCAGCAGTTTATCTGTCTTGATAGACAATGTAGCTCCACTACAAAACAAGGAGAAAAGGCCTTCACCTTCTGCCCCATGGTTCAATAAGTCTGTCTATGATGAAAGGAAAGATCTAAGAATCCTGGAGAAGAAATGGAGATAGTCTCCCTCTGTCAATAATCTTTTATACCTCTGATATGCAAGATTGCTATATCAGAAACATATCAGTAGCAAAAATGTAAATCACTTTAGAACTCTCCTCGACTCTGCCAAGAACAGACCATACAAACTCTTTGACCTAATCAAAACCACCAACAACCCCCCCATCTTCAACCACCAATTATTTTTTTTTTTTTTAAGACTTTATTAGCAGTTGTCAAATGTACAGTACAATCTTTGTATGCCCGGAGGCCATTTGTCATACATATAATAATTTGACTTCATTGTTACACAGCTCTTCAGCCGACAGCCTACCGGTCCGGCAGCAAATTATGAACAATGTACTTAAGACATTTCGGTGATAGGTACAAAAAAGTTAATCGTCTTACTTTTTATTTTTTATCTGAACATAACTGTAGACTCATTAGGATTAAAGAGCAATCTATAAAGATATCAATGTATATTCAACATCTCACACCAGTGGGTTTCCCCGGACATTTATTCTGTCCCTTCCATTTCCAGGTTCTATAATCGACCAAGCACATTTGTAGCTAAACCCCCTCCCGTCCCCCTTCCCGTCCCCCTTCGGCGTTCTAGGTGGATCATTTCGGGTGATTTACCTGGCTTCGGGATGGCCACAATAGTTGCCGTCCGTTGATCCAAGGGCAGGGTTCCCTGCACTAGACTATCCTCTAGCATGGCCAACAAGGGTCCACTCAGTGTGTCCGCCATTATTTGAAACCATTCAACCGGGATCCCGTTGGGGCCCACCGCTTTACCCGTGTGGAGTGCATTGATTGCTATCTGTATCTCCTCTATCGATAGGTCTGCCTCTAATTTGTCTACTGCTTCCTGCGGCAGAGTCGGAGTTCGGACATTCTGGAGCGCCAACTTTGCTGCCTCTGCTGTGAGTTCCACCTCCGGAGTGTATACTCCTTCTATTGCAATATATTCCTTCAACCTTCTTTCTTTTTATCTAGCCAAGCCAGGAGTTTACTGGCTTTGTCTCCTATATCATACACTCTGTTTGCTGTCGCATCTATGTTCTCGACCGTCTGTCGTCTTAAGTGGTCGTCGTGTAGTTGCTGACAGAGATGAAGTGTGTGAAGTGTGTCCTCCGTTGGGTTTGCCATGTGTGCCACGTTTGCTGCTTCGAGATTTAACTCTAAGTCCAACAATTCCCTTTGTTGCATGCACTTGTGCCCCGCTATTGTTGTAATTGCCTGCCCTCTCAGGACTGCTTTATAGGCCTCACAAAGGGTCGTGGGGGATGATACCGAAGCAGTATTTTCTGCAAAATAATAACAGGTCAACTTTTTCAACTCCTTCCGGATGTGCGGTATCTTAATATATCCCGGGTAGATTGGATAGACTCTCTTGCGGGCTCTTTCAGAGCTCGAAAGGCTTAGTGTTAGGGGGGAATGATCTGAAATACCCCTGGGCCTAATCTTCATGTCGTTTATGGTAAGGTGGCCGTCGCCCAGTGTCAGAAAATAGTCAATGCGGGATAGGCTGTCATGAGTTGCAGAGTAATAAGTGTATTGTTGGGCCTCAGGGTTAAGTTGCCTCCAGATGTCCAGCAGTCCTGTGCCTCCATGAATTCACTGAAGCGGGACGGACCAGGGGTTTGTGTCCGGACCGGAAATCTATCCTGCGTGTTGTGTGCCACTGCGTTGAAGTCTCCCCCCACCACAAGGTTGCCCTCCGGGAGTTCTAACAGGAATTTCCCCAGGTCAGGAAGGGTAGTCGCATGCAGTGCTGGAGGAATATATACTGATACAATGTTAAGTGGTTTTCCTTCCCACTGTCCACTACCTGCTGCAAAGCGGCCGTGTTCGTCAGTTCTGGTGGATTGTAAAATAAATCGGGATGCTTTTCTCATTAAAATGCCCGTCCCACGGGATCCTGAAGTGAAGTCTGAATGCACTATCATACGGTAGCCTCGTCTGTCTAATGCCTTACTGGCCGTGCCCACTAGGTGTGTTTCCTGAAGAAGGATCAGATCATGATTTAATCTTTTGATACCCTGCAGAACCAACCCCCTCTTTATCTTGTCTCCCAGTCCCCTCACATTCCAGGACATCAGCCGTAGTGGAGTCACCGGCCCGAGCGAACACTTTCACCTAGGGTAGCAGTTTGTACGTCTTGTGCCATTTCATACCTATAAGGACTGACATGTTTTTCCTAATGTACTGTTGCCGTTGTATCCGGCGTATACCCATCTGTATGTTCATTTCGTCTCGATGTGTGTTATCCTTAAGAGTCAAACAAAACAAACAATGAAAAACACCCTCACCCTGAACTCCCCCCCTCCCTGCCCCCCTGCTACACGGAAATAGAACCGCCCGCCCCCTCAACTTAGCAGAGTGCCAAACCCATTCCCCACACCAAATACTTGCTCGTGGGGATAAGATTCTCCGGAGCCGGTGGCCCCTCTTACTCTCCTCGGATGCCCTCGGCCCAGTGTCCTGCAACAGACCTTCAGGCAAGTCACAAAGTTTAGTTCAAGTCATTTGTGATCACCAGGAGGTTAATGTTCCTTATTGGCATCATCGACCACAGTATCTCCGTCCAGCGAGAGGTCCTCTTCCGTTCTCTGCGATATCTGCGATTCTGAAGGAGCTCCTGCGTTTTTGTTCTTATGCGTCCTATTCGAGCGACGGGGCTGGTTAGTCGGTCTCCATCCCTCCAGCCAGTCTCTTGCTATTTCAGGAGTGTCAAAGAACCATGTTCAACCACCAAATTTGATGACCAATCCAACAAAGCAGAAGAATTAGTACAATTCTTCTATGCAAAAGGTAAACCACTCTTTGATCATGTTACACATCCAACCCCACATGAGATATGCAATCCCAAAGGCTCCTGGCACAGTTTTGACGTCATCACTGAGGATCCCCTCCTCAAGAACATCTTGAAAACCAAACCTATGAACCATTCTCTAGACCCTATCCCAAGCAACTTTGCAATAGACCTCTACACCCAAATGCTCCCATACTGGATAAATCTGATTACCCTCTTTCTCAGCCAAGGATACTTTCCTGATGCCCTCAAAACTAGCCAGCTGACCCCAATACTAAATAAACCCTCCGCTGATGTGAATGAATCTGCCCTATCACCAACCTCGCTTTTCTCACAAAAATCACTGAAAGATATGTAGTGGAGCAACTCACCCAACACATCAAGGACAACAATTTTCTAGATGAATTTCAAGCTACAAAATTGGAAGGCTACTGGGTCCTGATTGCTTTCCTGACCTGTGTTAATGAGGATAATTATATTGGCACTCATCCGTGGGAATGGGGAACCCCTCACCCATTAGTTAAGTAGATGTGAACGTGTGCCAGGACAAGTGGTTTTATTCTTAGTAAGCTGGAAAAATTCCTTTAGTTTAGACATCTGGGGCCAGATGCATCAAACTAAAAACCGGTCGCAAAGGGGCAGATTCTCAGAATCTGCCCCTTTGCGACCGGTATTTTTGCATTTGGGATGCATCATCCCAAATGCAAAAATCGCAAATAGAGAATTCGCTAAATTGCGATTGCTTGCATTTAAGGAATCTCAAATTGAGATTCCTTAAATGCAATGCATGAAAGTTTCAAAAATAGCGAATTCGCTAATAGGGCACGCAAATTACCACGAAGTACAATTTCATGGTAATTTGCAAAAACGTTGAAAAATGCACTTTTGTGCATTTTTCAAAGTTTCATGTTGCGCACACACATGCCCTAAGGGCATGTGTGTGCGCAACATATGTGCACAGATCAAATTCAGGGGTGCAACAGGGTATCCTTTGGACACCCCTGCACCCTTGAACTTGCAATCTCAATTTGCGAATCGCTAATTGCGATTCGCAAATTGAGATGGTCTTCCCATTCCTTCCTGTGGGCCTCTAGGCCCATAGGAAGGAATGGGGAGGTATTCATTAATTGCGATTCGCAATTTGCGAGTCGCAATTAAGGAATTATAAGGAATCGCTATTGTTGTAGTGATTGCTTGTTGCATTCCATTTTGCTATTCCTTATTAGCGATTCCTTATTTTTCGCTAATAAGAAATCGCAAAATGGATGCTTGATGCATCTGGCCCCTGGTGTTTATTTAGCAAAATCAGAATTCATAATTCAAAAGTGATTCTTAGTATGACAGAATCATCGGAGCCAAAACAGTGGTAAGGTGTCAAAGACGCTCATGTCACCCAGCGGAGAATCCCATTACCTCCCCTAATAGACTAAGAATGCACGCTTCAAACACGCCTTCTCTAGGGGATCCAACGTTGCATTCCTGAGAAAGACCTGAAAACACTTGTCCTATCTGTAGAACTCTCTGAACTGTACTACTGTAATTCTCTCCTTGAAGGCCTCCCCAAGACCCACTTATCTTCTTTAAAATCCATCCTCCACATGGCTGTGTGTTTCATCTATGGGGCCAAAAATAATGACCATATCACGCATATGCTGATAACATTTCTCTGGCTTCCTATTAAAGCAAGGACTATATACAAGACTACTTGCATCACCCATAAAGCCATTCACACTTCCACCCCTTGCTACCTAGCAAACAAACTTAAGATATCAGGTGGTTTTAGACCATCACAAAATGCTGAAAATCTGCTGCTCAAACCTCCAACTTTCAAGAAGGAAAAACTTATGGCTCAATCTTTCTCAGGTAATGCAACTAGAATTTGGAACTCGCTACCACCAAACCTTTGCACCACCACCTCTTTCTGGGTCTTCAAAACAGCCCTTAAAAGTCTTGTCTTACAAAGACATATTTCTCAATTGTCTTTTTCACCAAGCTCCCCACCAGGCATACGCCCTGACATCTAATACGGTGACCCTGACTGTTTCATCACACTCTTGAGAGTTATAACAACCTTTCCACTTTAACACTGTAAATATGTAATATGTATTGGGGTAAATGTAATTGCTTTAACTTTTCTTAATATGTAATCTCTAATGAATATATAATTTGTAAATACGTAACTCTTACCATGAGTAATGTATTAGCTATATGCATTGTCACCTACTACACTGTTACTCTGAATTTCTCATGTAATGTTCTTCTCTCTATTGTGAAGCACGGTGACACCTTTGGATAATGTCCACGCTCTATAAACAAACAATTTAATAAACTCCAGTTAGCAACAACACCTTTTGGAATGCAGCAAACAGAACATAACCAATATAATAGTAACAACATGCATGCCTGCCGACATCCAAGCTAAAGAAAGCTGCCGGCCCTCGAAAAAAAACTGAAAACACATCTCCGGCTGCAGTATTGTAAGTCTGTGGAGTTTCTATAGTTAAGCCTGCCAAGCCTCTGTCTTTCAAACAGGGCAGGCTTTAGCGCTGGTGGCACCCAGTGTGACAATGTTTGTTGGCACCGCCAATGACCACCTCTGCCACGAATTCACTCACTACCACCCTTTAAGAGTGCTCCTTGAGTCTTCATAACCACTCTCTCACATGCATATAATTCGTTTTATAGCGCCACTCATATCAATGTAGGGTGTCAGAGCACTTTACATCACACACATTAAACAGAGACAATCATTCAAAGGTGTATAAGTCAGTGTATAGGAAATGTTACATAAGTTGGAGGAATACAAGGTGTAGGATTCACGTCACCCATACTGGTAGACAGTATAGTTTAATAGCTCACTGTTCTATGTTAGAATTTTAGCTGATGTTAGAATTTTAAATGCGAGTAACAAAGGATCTCTCATACAAAAACAGTAACCCGTTGACCTATTTACAATATATGCAATTCAATTTGATAACTTTATTTCGGCCAAGGCCATAAAAGCACAGATAAAATATGTACATACAAAATAAAATACATAGAATACATAAATAGTTAAAAACCTTGGTTAAAAAATTATTAAACAATAAGTTATCAAATGAAGGATGACAGTCGGTTCAATTAATCACATTTTAACACAATTAATCAGAGTAGACCTTCTACGCCACATACTAAATAAAAAGCGGAAGACCGAGAACAAAATAGGGGGGTGAAGTATCGAATCTTAAAATTCTACAAGCTTGAGCACATTGTTTTAAGCCCAAATTTCTGCACAGCGGTGCCAGCCAAGATCTCCGTATTGCACTATAGGCAGGGCAGAAGAACAAGACATGGACCATATCTTCTTTACTGTTGTTGCAATCTGGGCAGATTCCCTCTTCTCGTCCCGCCCATTTGCAAATTAATGCCCCAATCGGCAAACAGCCGTGTCTTAATTGTATATATAGTTTTCTTGCAGTGGGAGGCTGTATTAAGTCCATGAACTCCTCCCTCCTGGGCACAAGTTTAACCTGCAGAAATTCTGTAGACAGCCTGCCCATAGTTGACGAACAATGCAGCAAACCTAGATTATACTGTCTCAGGGAGGCCAGCAGCTCAGTTCTCCGCATCGCTGGGCAACTCTCCTCTGGGGTCTCCCATAATTGGGGCAAACCTATTTGGTATGCAACAGCTTTTATATGGGATAACCAAGGTATATTTTTGCTCTTCAGCCGCCCCCAAACTGCGGAGAACTCAGCTCTATAATCATCAAGCTCGGGTACTGTCCAGAGCCTTCTCCAATAACAGTTCTCAAATGGGCTCTAAACCCAGGTCTAGTCTCAAGGATATGAGCCGAGTGCTCTGGGGAGGCCAATCAAGTTCCTCATAAAGGCCTGCTCAACCCTCAGGAGGCTTGATATACGCGTATGACCCCAGAGCTCTGCACCATATATTACAGCTGGTCTGGCTTGAGCACCATAGATTTCAAGCGCTGAGGAGACTGGCTTGAAATAGGTTGTACTCTGGAACTTGCGAATACCCCCTACAATCTGCGAAAGCCTCAGGGCGGACTTTGCTACCTGTGGGCCCCAGCAGAAATCTTCAGTCAGGGTGACACCCAGGTATACAAAGGTTCTCACCCTTTCAAGCAGGGTGCCATTTAGTACAGGGCTAGGGCGGGTGCATTTCGGAGGACCAAAGATCATAAATTTCGTCTTCTCTAGATTAATCTCGTGTCCCCGCGAGACGCAGAATGATACGAAACCATCCAGGACCCGCTGGATGCCTGTTGATGTTCGAGACAACAATAAGGTGTCGTCTGCGAACATCAGAGCAGGCACCCGACCTGACGCCAGCCAAGGGGCATCACTATCCCTGGCATTGTCTAGTTCACCCACTAAGCCATTTATATAGAGGCTAAAAAGTGTGGGTGCCAGGCCACAGCCCTGGGGTACGCCTCTAGTTACTGGGAAGCGGGCTGATAATTCCCCGTTCTTCCCGCACCTGACCTGGGCATAGTTCCCTGCATGAAAACGCTTCAGGACATCTAACAGATAGGGCGGAAGGTCTAGTTCTTTCAAAACCCTCCATAAACTCTCCCTGGGCACAAGGTCGAAAGCGGCCCGCAGGTCTACGAAGACAAGGTAGAGGCTGCCACCCTCAACACTTACTGTCTTCCAAAAAAGGACCTGCAGCCTAAAAAGTTGGACCAGGGTCGAGATCCCGGATCTAAAGCCGGCCTGGAGGGTGGTCATTACTTTATGCTCCTCCGCCCATCCCAGTATTCTATCCAGAAGGATCCGGCCCATTAGCTTCTGAGTAGTATCCAGGAGGCTAATCGGCCTATAATTTGAGGGGACTAGAGGGCAGCCCTTCTTAAAAATGGGGACGATCTCAGCCCCCGCCCAGGTATCCGGTAACTTGGCTCCCAAGAGGACTGCATTAAACAATACGGCCAGGTACGGTGCCCAAATTTTTGGCTGAGAGCGAAAAAGATCACCTGGTATCCTGTCAAGGCCTGGTGCTTTGTTAGGGAGTTGCTTGGTAATCGCAAGTTCTACCTCCTTGAGTGAGATACTCACAACACTACCAGAGGCAACCCTCGCCCCGATATCCCACTGGTCTGTCTGGTGTCCCAAGCCCGAGGCCCCCCGCAGTCGACACTCGTGCGGGAGGCCTAGGACTGGGGAGGTCAAAAGAGGACCATCTGGCTCTAATATCCCAGTCCTATCTAAGTATTCAGGGATTTCAGTCACAAGACTAGTGTAGAGTGCAGCAAAATGCACCTCCCGCACTGAGGGAGCAAAATTTGGTAAAAGAGTCTCGCCTCCCTCTCTCGCACCAGAGTTAACAAGTGCCCAGAATAGTTTTGCATCCTTTGTCGCAAGGGCGCCCCTCAGTTGTTCCCACCTGGCTTCTTCCCACTCTCTCTTGCCCCTAGCCAGCTCCTTTTTATAGATCAGTCTAGTAGCCCTAATGTTCGCTTTATCTTTTGATTTGATTGCCGCGAGAAGCTCCTATTTTAATTTCTTGCAGGCATCATTAAACCAAGGATGCGTTTTCGGCACACGCCTCTTAATTCTACTTGCAGGGTAGAACACATCCCCTAATACCGCAACTAACTGTTTATGTGTATCTAGTGCCTGTTGTTGGCCAGTCGAGTCGCCCATCTGAGCTATAAGGGGAATTGCAAGTTGGTAAATTTTTGCAAGTTGTTGGGGTGAGTCTGCAAGATGAGGCCATTTAACCCTCCTTCTATTATTAGTCAGCATAAGGGGGGATCGTCATAGCGGATTTAGGGTCAGGATTAGTTAGTCCAAAGGAACCTGGCTTCAAAGTTAGGACCAAGGCATTGTGTTCGCTATCCTGTCTTTGTACAACCCTAAATTCCTTGAACTTTTCCCAGTTTTTGGCATCCACCATTAGATAGTCAATGATGGATGTTTGGTTTGTCCGGTTAAATGTTGCTGTTGCAGGGCGATCAGGGTCCAGTCTCCCGTTGCACGCCCGCAAGGATGTTGCAAGGGTGAAATATTTTATTTGGAGCACCAGAGGTGTCCATGCCCTGACTGGCGCAATATTGGGCTCAGGGATATGCCATAGTGCGTCTACATCATCTTGTTCTCCCAGTTCGAGGCTACCCAGCAGTTCGAATTGGCAGTTGAAGTCCCCACCAAGAATTATTGCGGTGAAAGAATCTAGCCCCTGAGTAAAAGAATTCAGGGCTTTAATTGTGGCCGATTCTTGCCCATTCCTGGATGGCCTCGAGTAAATATTTATTATCGCTACGGGGGTTTACTTGGAGGTTTTAATAAGACACACTGGATATCCAGGGAATTTGTTTGGATTTGGGTTGCCTGGATTCCCAGGTGAGTGCCTATCCAGATCGATAGCCCACCCGACGGACGGCCTCTACCTGTAGACACTGCCAAGATGTCAAAAGTTGCAAAGGTCGAACTGGAACTCTCTTCCAGTGCCCAGGTCTCTTGCATCAGGCAGATGTCATATGTTGCCATAAAGGCGGCCCATTCAGGGGTAAGCAGCTTATTTTTTTGCCCGGCTATATTCCATGAAATCAGTTTTAAGCATCCTTCTACTAAATTTTCAGAGCTCTCAGCTTCCCTCTTCCCCCTATTGCTGGTCCTTTCCCCTGGTGTGTAATCAGTTATTGGGTCTCCCCTAGAGATTGGCGGTAAGACATTTTCCTTTATTACCTCTATATTTCGAGAAGCTTTGTTTGTATCTTGTGGGGGAGAATTTTCTCCTAGTCTGAGTCAAACTACCTCTTCCAACACGCTAAACCTATTCCAATGCGGCTGTAGCTGGAATAGGGGACCATAGGAAGACATGCCCTCCCTAAGTGCCCCCCATTTAGAGTACTGTGTGGTGGAAAAAGGCATCCCCTATTTTCATGTGTAAATCTTGGACAACCTGGTTCCAGACTAGGAGTGGGATACAAATACGAGAGGTGTAGTGGACTTATCTGTGTATTTGATCTGTAGAGTGGAACATTACAGATATACTCTACAGCAGAGGTATCCCTGAAGTTCAAAATTATTACGTCACCTGCTACTGTCTTTGGGCCCCTCCCAATCCAACCCACTCTTCTAGCCGACAAGATTTCCCCAGAGACATTTGCTGGCAGGGGTCTATTTACCCCAAGCCACTGGATGCATTTGTTTTTTAGCTCAGTCTCTCTTTCTCTTTTCCCCTCGCTTAAGGGTGGTACTCTTGTAAGTGCTACCACATATCGTTGGGCTTCAGGGGGTAGGTTGATTGTCGGTAACTGATAAGAAACAGCTCTTGGTGTAGCGTTTCTTTTCAGTGGTAAACTAATTTTATCCCCCTTTTCACCCTCTTTTGCCTTCGCTATGACTTTATCTCTAGCATTTACCGTATTTCCCGCTGTTTGGTGAGTCTGCTTCTGTACATTAGTACTGAACGAGGCCTGCAGTGGAACATGTATAGGCATTTGGGTGCTTTGTATAGCTCCTGCATTGGTAGTCTGTACTAAGGGATTTTTATTTTCAACTACTCTGGCGCTAGGATCATCTTGAGATAAAATTTCAGTGACAGGGTGTACAGGATTTCTCACTGATTTAACTGGCTCAAGTTTCCCTCCCCCCTTACTATTCATGACAGAAATAAGTTTGTCAATTTTTGTCACCAAAGGTTTAAGTTGGATAACGATAGTCTGCTCCAGGGATGCTTGTAGATCGGCAACCATATTAGCGACCCAGCATGGTATTCCTAGTGTCGAACCAATCGAATTGGTAATCGGGGTCACCAGATCATGGATTGCCAGTTTATTGTTCCCTCGATTTATTTGAAATGTTTTCTTTCTTTTTCTTTGAGCGTAGTTTACGTACTACCAAACTTTTCTCAGGAGAGGGGGAGGTCAAAATGATTGATCGATCCTGGGCGTCTGTAGAGGTTTCTGTAGGCATCTGACTGCAGGGCAAATCTGTATATGACGCTATCAAATAGGAGCTAGCCTCCAGAGCATTGGTCATGGTGGTTGAGATGTCCCTTCCCTGATTTTGCATACATAATGTTGGTGTAATCGATAGCCTTCTCTCCGTGTTCTCGATGGCATTAGCCACAACACCAATAGTCTGTTGCAGCATTTTATCAATTGCAGTCAAAGTAGGTAGGGGTTGTGGTTCTGCTGCCAGCTGCTTAGTAAGTGATCGTGTGGCAGGCTTTTTAGCTTGTCTTTTCCCTCGATTATTCATTTTACAGAGTAGATATTTGGTGAGCGGTCTAGTTAAAGTACGACAAGGGCCCAGTCACTATCATTCAATGGTCCCACCTCAGGTTCGCCCACCATAAAGTTACGAAACTTTTTGGTTCAGGGAACTCGTACCCAGATGACAACAATACCTTTCCGTAGACAGCCTTGATGGTATCAGTTCCTCAGGAGATGTGAAGGGGGGAGGCCCGTCCCGTCCTCCTCCGTCCCCGGCGGGGGTGAGCGTTCGCGGCACACACAGGGACTGACCCTCCTTCAAGCAGCAGCCTCCCTAGACAAAGGTCCTGCAGCAAGGTATGTTCGCGAAGAAAGCCGCCGCTCTGCCGGGAGTGCCTCGTCAATTTCAGCGCCGCCTGGTGCGTGTCCCCGGTATGCGGCTTCCGGCCGTGATGGTGCTGGGGAGTGTAGTGCCCTTTCACGCTCTCCCCCTGCTCAGCGGCCACAGTACGATGGTGGAAGCGGCGGCGGGGGGTGAGCGTTTGCGGCACACACAGGGACTGATCCTCCTTCAAGCAGCAGCCTCCCTAGACATATATATATATATCTCGGTCTGGAGCTGCGCGGTTTACCTGCAATCTTTGGAGGATTTTTGCGCAAAGCATTGAGGGCCACCAGCGAGGCTAGGATTGCAGTGCACTGGCAGCTGCACTTTGTGATTTGCATGGTACATGTTCTCTGCAGCAGGCATATTAACCCACTGCGCTACCTTAGCATGAGTCAAAACTTCCACTAGACAAACCTCTGATCTCGCTCTAGGAATAACATGAATCAACTGAGTTAGCTTGACATTTTTATTGTGACCTGAAAATTGCTTGACGCCAGCAGCAGTTGCTTTTCAAACCATAATGTATGTGCAAACACGACGCCCACAGTCAGCGCCCGGTGCAGTCTCACCGGTCGCACAGTCCTAGAGCCGGCCCTGCTTTCAGGTGCGTGACCCCACAATGGCCGCTCGCCCTCTGCCTCCCTCCGAGTCCATAGAGCAGAGGCTGTCCTCGCGCAGCCCACGGGCAGCGGCGATGAAAGGCCTCCTTTCACTTCCCAGCAGGCACCGCGGTCGGAAGAGGCCGGGGGATTCCGGCTCTCCCACGTGCAGTTATCAATGCCTCATTAGTCGAGGTGTCAAAGACGCTCATGTCACCCAGCGGAGAATCCCATTACCTGCCCTAATAGGCGCGAGCCCGTGCCCTGTCAGTGGCAGCGACTGATTAGAAAGAGCGACCGTCGATACCCGCGAAAGTTAAGACATATGTTTGTCATTATGTCTATTGATATCTCCTCCGTCAATCGAACTATTTACCCTGCAGCTGGCGATGCTGTACGTACAGCCGGGAGATCACGTGCTCAATATGGAGGATCCCAGCGCTGCACCCGCACCTGCTTTGTCAAAAGTCTGCCAAGGAAAGTGAAAGGGCAAAGACTGCTGGCAGCACTCACCCTGTTAGGAGGTATATTGTGTAGAACCTTGTGACATCACGGATATTGATGGGGCTCAGGCGGGCAACTAGAGCCAAATTTCGGGGGTGGGGCTGAAAAATATATCAAGGGGGCTAATTCTTCCAACCACACACAGAGTGGCTGTAAGAACAGGTGAACACACAACAAAAGCCTCATTTACAATTAATGGTCTTTTAAAGAATTGTTAAGTACTCGGGTGCGGCTGCAATTAGATGTTCGCCAGCCCGGGAAGACATGAAGACGTGTCAGCCCGGGCTGGCACACATGATAGGAATGGGGGGGGGGGGGAGTTGAAGCCCCCTGAGCCCAATGGGTGTTACGCGCCTGATGGGGCTCCACTGCAGAATCTGATGGGGGGTGGGGGGGAGAACTTTAAGTTCTCTGGCCATCAAGGCTTGGAACAGTATGCCTAAACACCTGAGACAGCAGACCTTAGAGAAGCCTTTCAGAAAACTTCTTAAAACTTGGTTTTTCAACCTCCCCGATGACTGGACCAGAGCCGCCATATAGACCCCCCCGCGCCTCCGCCTGACCGGGCTTTTAGGATTTTCAGCGCCATGATGCTCCCTCCGGAGCGAACGCTGCGCTTTATAAATACCCCTCCAAATATCCAAATATCCTATATTTCACAGACATACATTGGCTTCAGGTTGAATGGGGGCCCCTGAATGGTTGCCACAGGGGCTTGTGTTATGCCCCTGGGAGAAACCTAAATCCTATGGGCCTGATTCACAAAGGGACTCCACGCTCAAGCTGGAGGCCCAGCAGTTGTTGGGGAGTTTCTGCAGTCGGGGCAGAGTCTCTGCAACGAGAATACTCATTCCGAGTGCGAAGACTCCCCCGTGACTGCGGGTCTCCACCACGAGAGCGGGGGCTCTTTGTGAATCAGGCCCTATGTGCTTACAGTGAAGGACAGGCCCAAACACCTCCAGGTAGCCTCTCTCTATCAACAGCAGAACATAGTGACCTATACAGGGCACAAGTCCTAAAAAAAAGAAGTGGGGGAACTCTCCAAGTTAGGTGGTGTTACAGGAAGTGAGATCATGGCAGAAAGTGGCCATCACAACAGGAAGTGACATCATAACACGGAGTGAAATCACAACACGGAGTGACATCACATGAGCAGCAGACGCCCAACATCCGATTATTCTAGGCAAAACTCACTGATAAGACTTGGATACTCGGCCCTGGTCTCTCCTCTGATGGGGTCTGTGTATGGCTGAATGAATGTATGAATGTGAAACCGATGTTGGTCGTAGCGCTATGTGACAGATTTGAGCACCACATCATACATGGACCAGGAAAAAAAACCTTGGTAGGACTGAATGTTTGTTGTTCTCTCGACTTCTGCTAATTTAGAGTTGTTGATTAAAGGGTCATAGTGCCTGAAACTCTGTGTTTTATACAGCACAAACCTGTACTGGAGAACTTTGCATGAGCACGACCAGGTTATATTGACACCAGTTACTGTACAGAAAGACACATGTCTCTTTTAGGCCCAGCGAGATGAAGTGATGTTGAGGCGACGCCGGGACTAGAACCCTAACAATTGTTACTGACAGGAACTGTGCCTTAGGGAGCGTGAGAAAGAAATGGGGCTCACTGAATTAGATTACATCAGATGTACGAGGGATTTGCGGAACCCGTACCAAAGAATGCATTGCAACGATGTGAATTATAGGATGCAGGGGTTTTAAACCGGCTCTGCTCTCCCAGTGTACCATTCATATTTAAGGTATTAGCAGGCAGCAGTAGCCTGTTACGGGTTAAATTTGGATTAAACATATATGCCCTACTCTGTCAGCTACCACCACAGGTCGGTCACTTATGCCACGTTCTTCTTGTCGATGATGACAGCCCCACTCAGTGAATGTACATCTTTCACCGCTCACGTGTTCTAAAAGCCCAAGCAGTAAAGTAAGGGTGACGAAACTGGTCCACACTGGGAGCATAAGAAGAGGGATTGACAGGCAGCTTCTGTGCAATGGACAAACAGACACACACAGCAAAAGATTGCAGCTCTCTACTGCAAAGCAAACAAGTGATACAGAGTCTCTGCACAACCCACTGATTACAAGCGTGATCCTCGCTTTAATTGCAGCTCCATATTGAGTGCGCATCATGGGCACATCGGGGGTACACTGTGTGACACCCAGTGACGAGTGACCAATCAGTGGCTGCCAGGGGCGGCTGGTGACATTTGAAAGTAGTGGGGCGTAAAAGTTTGAGGTGAGTGCTCCGTGGCGAGTGAGCCTAGTGAGTGAGTCTGACTGCCATAAGGTGGGTTTGTGGGGTCCTTCTCGCCATTTTTGTAATCACACTGACTATCCCCAGAGCTAAACTAACCCAGCCTATCAGTATTCAGATGCTTATGTCGGCCTGATGATGAGCAACAATCCATCACCGGTAATGCTTAGCCGTTTTCCCCTTTTTACCACCTTACAACATTTAACTAAACTAGCTCCCAACAAAAGAATTCAACAACACTCTGCTATGTTATCCAAAGCGACCTCATCCCTGCTTCACATAGTTTTCACTAGCAGTTTTCAAAACAAAAAAAAGACAAAAGAGACTGTTACAAATATCGTAATTTCTGGATTACAATGCTGGATATTAGATGCCTGCAGAACTGGACAGTGCTCCAAGAAATGGACTTTGTTTTCTCAGCTGGCCGGCGTTTCATTTAATGCCACTTCACTGTCTACCTGCAACACCTTAGGCCTTGACAGGCCTTCTTAAATTAAGTATCTCCTCCATAATTCTATAAAGTCACAACCTTCTCATTCTGTCTCCCGGAAGATCCACCGCATTGGTTCTGCAGCACACCTCAGCACCTCAGTGGGGGATCCTACTCTCGCCCCTGCGCTCACCTCCGCTCTGATCGCGCATGCATCTCTCTGTGCCCCCCCAATCCCAAATATGCACATTGCACAAATGTGCCCAAGGCCAATGCCATACTTCGAAAAGGCTGCAAAAAATGCCTTGTGCAAGTAGGCCACACCATGGACTGTGAATTACCACGGACCTGCACAGCACAAAAACCTGAAGCCTCGCACCCTACCTGAAGCCTCGCACCCTTCTGGCCTCCTTTAATGCGCTGGCAAGACATTTGACTTCACAGCTGGCACAAGTCTTCGGCAGGGCCGCGGTTGCCGCTTCTGAAGAGGTGGGGGCCCAAGTCTATTAAACTACTATGGTCCGGATGGAGGGGTGCTATCACTCTCCTAATAAGAAAATTACATTTTCTTCTAGGGCATTGTCACTATAGCTGAATTTCTTTTAAAGCTGGCAGCGGCTCCTGAGTACTGTCCAAAGTCTTTGAGAAGACCGAAGCGCGGGAGAACTGGTTACAGCATTAATGAGGCCCCCTCATTACATTTTGTAGAGGACCCCTCCCCACTCCCGGGACTCCCCCCACACACACTTAGCTCTGCGGCCCCTACGCAAGGGCTGTATCCCTTCTACATACCCAAACGAAAACAAATATAAATAAAATAAACTTACTTACCGTCCATAGAGACTCCGTCCCGACTCCCGCCATACTGGTTCAAGTCCTGCAGGCAGCACGTCATCAGGACGGCGGCGCGGCAGGCAGCCTCCCTCCCCTCCACCGCCACGCCGCGTTTTTGATTGGTGCGGCCGGCTGCCCCAGGCTACGTCATTTTCTCTCTGTGTGCTACTGCTGCAGCACACAGATAGAACAGGGAGAGTTACTCGAGGGCAGGGGGGAGTGGCTTGGGGGAGTGGCTTTCCCACTGTTGGTAATACTGTCTGTGTGGGCGGCCTCAGGCTGCCCAAACAGTCAGTATTAACAACAGTGGGCAAGCCACTCCTCCAAGCCACTCCCCCCTGCCCTCGAGTAACTCTAAACCAGGAAGTTAGTTCTGCTTTCTCGCCGTGCGAGAAGGCAAAAACAAATGGTAGTTATAAATAACTACCATCTGTTTCTGCCTTCTCGCATGGCGAGAAAGCAGGGGGGGCGGCGCCCAAACGCCCCTATGGATAAATCGCCATTGGTGGCTGCACACTGCAGCACTAACTCTGCTCGTCTGGTGCGGGCGGCTCTGCTAAAGGTGCGAGCTGCACAGCCTCAGTGCTGGGGAAGCACCTCAGAGCCAACCTGGGCTGAGCACGGTGCCCATGATCGCCGCGGCGGGAAATGCGTACTTGCTGCGTGCTCGTCTTAACACGCTTTAGATGAGCAGGGCAGGGTGGACGGTGTTTTTATGGGTAGGGTGGACGGCGTCCACCCTGTAAAATGAGTGGGGGGACGCCGTCCACCGGCGTGGTACCCCGATTTGTGCCCTGGACCTATAGGACAAAATGCAGGGCTGGGATTCTACTCTCCCCTCTTTCCCCTACCCCGTACACCTTAATTTTATACTAGAGGCCTGACAGTCTCTTTGGCTGGGACAGTGCCGTTGGAACCACCACCAGCTTACAAATGAATGTAAATAACAACAGGCGTGGCGCTAACGTATTTCATCTGCAGTGCTTTGTTGAAGACATTTGCAATTTAATAACACCTTAAATAATTGGTATTATCAAAATATGTAACAACTATCTGGATTCATGAACATTGTTAAATAATTACACACACACATGTAAGATGATGGAAGGAAGGTTTGCAAATGCAGTCACAGCCGGCATGCCTCACGGGTGGGGGGCGGGCACGGGGGAGGGGAAGAGGAAGCAATCAGCCTCCCTCCCCTCCCCTAAGCCAATCACAATGCTGTAATTGCAGTATTGTGATTGGCTGGGACGCCGACCGCACAGGCACCTATGGGGAGGCCATTTTCTCCATGAAGGTTGCGTGAAGCCTATATGGAGAAAATGGAGAGTGTGCATGACTGGTTTGGTCAGCCCCAGAGGGCAGACCAAACAAAGGGTGACCAACTGGCGTGGGTGCAAATTCAGGATGGTAGGTGTGAAAATTCAGGACGAAAAATCAGGATAGAAGGTCAAAATTCAAGACAAAAATTTGGGGCGAAAGGTACGTTTTACAGACACATCAGAGGAAGTTGCGCAATAGTATATGAGTAAGTAAATGTACAAGCAACATAAGTACAAGTCCCAAAAAGTTTTTATTAGGTTGAGACGATTGTGCACTTCACAGTTTTTCAGTATGCGCGCAGCTTTGAGCAACTGAGCAGCTGTGCAGGTCTTTTTGTGGTATTTCATATGATCACAATCTATTTATATATCATTCTTTTCTCTCTATTTTTCAAATTACTATTTCATTTTCTTTTCATATTTCCATAATCCTTATTCGCATTCCTTTTTTTGGTCCTTTTTTATTTGATCATCCTCTTGTCCTTCCTTTATTGTTAAATCTTTCTTGTATCTTTCCAGCTTTTTCATTATTTGCATTCTATTCTTCCTTCGTTTTCTCACTCCATTTGTTCATACTTCTTTTTTATTTACCATTTTAATAATTTATATTTCTGTTGACGCTTTTTGCCTACTATGGCACCCATTGCACCCCTCCCCACAGCTGCATCATCGTGATTATTCTTGTTTTGTTTATTAGGTTCAGCTTCTTCTCCTATCTTGTGCTGACCTGAGAGCCACCGATCAAAGTTAGGAAGGGCCATGAAACGCTTTTATCTCACCCCCACTTAGCCGGTGCTTCAATATACCTTTGGCCCATCGTCATTCTAAATGTGATAATCAGCCACTGTCAGAATGACAATGGGCCTGTCCACAGCCTATGTCAGGCCCGGAAGGGGTTGCTCCAGCCTCTTGAGTTCGAAAGAGAAGTGCAAGCTGGCTGCGATTGTGGCAGGGGAACAGCACAGACTGCTGCAGTCCTAAAATTATGGCCAAAAGGCGTATGTAAAAGGAATGATGATGGACAAGACAGCAAAATGAGGAAAGTCCGTGAAATTTACGGACAGTTGGTCACCCTAACCAAACAGTCAGGGCCCGCAACATTGGGCTAGCCACTCTTCCCCTGCCCTCGAGCAGGACGGCCCACTTGCCCGCCCCCAACCAAACCCTTCTTCTGCTTTCTCCCAGTGTGAGAAGCAGAAACATAAAATGGTATTTATAATACCACTTTATGTTTCTGCTTCTCACACTGCGAGAAAGCCATTGGGCGACGCTCCGCCGCCCACAAGGAGGAACCGCCCCTGTGTAAATGGAGTAAACCACTGTCAATCGCTCTGATTAGCAATCCAACCCTTGTTGTTCAATATTCACCTGTTTAAAATTTAGAGATGTAATTGCTTGGCCTGCGCCCTGCAACACATTGGGTTAAAACACATAGAGGCCAAAGAGTAGGTGGAATCCATATGACAATGTCCATGACCTTGTGGACCTTTGGCTTTTGTAAAATTCCAAAAATGAAAGCCAGGCATTCATCACAGCTTAAGTAAGCCAAGTGTCACACCCGGGGCTAACAAACACAACAAGACCAAGCCAAAGCTGACATGAGCAGAACTAGGTTGCACAGTACCAGAGTCTGTATCTATTTCTCCCAATGTTTTACTCTTTAATAATTGCAAAATGTTGCAGTGCGTAACTGTGATATCAATGTGTGTCATAATAAAGTTGGAAAACAACTGAGACATGTACGGCGTATTATTGAAGTTTGGCTTTGAGTAAGGAATTTGGCCGAATTTTGGAAATTTGGCATCATTTGATGACTTTTTAATATGTGGGTGGCTACAATAGATGGATATAAACAGTATGTTATTTTCTTATTGCATTCTAGTTGTGACATCACTACTTAATTGTAATGAGAAAATGACTTCAACACTCTACTATAATAACATATTACAATTGAGTTCTGCTGTCACAATTCCTCTACCTGAACCAACAGACAATGTGAAAGGCAGGTCACTGAGAAAAACTTCAACTTGCTTAAACAAATGACAGGGGAATGAGCATTACAACTCTATTCTGATTATTTTCAAAACCCCAATCATTGGATAGTATGAAGGCATTCACAAAATTATGTTTCTTTTTTGTCGTGATAGAATTCGCTACAAGAAAGCCGAAATCTATCTTCAGGTTTCCACACATTGTAAAGCACTGCGGGTATTGAACGTTCTTTACACTGAAATGTTTACATTGTATGTTTGCAACAAATTACAAAATGCAAATTGCTGTGCTTATTTTTTAAAGTAGAAATATGTTTTATAAGCAGTAGCAAAACACCAATAATTTAAATGAGAATTGTAAGAGGGCCGTGTGTGAGACCATGTAGTATAAAGAATAAAAGACCACTTAGCATATGTAAAAAGTTTATTCCACGTCACCTCACAGTTTGTTGATCTTCTGGGATAATTTCGTCTCGTTCCTCTATCTGGTCACATCACTTCTTGGAGACTCTTACTCTTTTTATAGCAGTTCTTTATTCACTACATAATATCAATGCAATATCAATCTTTGCAATCTTGTTGCGACATGACGGCTCACCAGTTACATCTTAATCTATGATACTTACTGGCAGCAACCCAGGCTCATTGCAGACAACTGTTGCCTTCAGCGACCCATCCTAAATTTTGAGAAAAAGCAGCAGCCTGGGAATTCGTTAACCTCAAGACAGTTGCCCTTTTTAAATTTCAAAAACAAAAAGTAACATTTATAAACACTGCAACATATTTCATTACCTCAAGCCATCTATTGCCTTCTTCATCAGGGGAGTGAATGTCCTTTGTGACTTTGGTATTATTTGTAAGGATATACCCCATTGAGTAAGTTCTTCATAGTTGTGCCTGTAGGTCTGAGCTTTGTGCGGTACAGATCTCAATGGCATATTACAGTGGTGGCTCAGCAGGTGTGCAGGCCCACACACACACACACTCTCTCTTTCACACGCGTTCACACATACTGACACCACCACATACACAGGGACACATCCATTCACAGCATACACTCACACATAAATGGATGAATATTCATACATACACCTTTATTTATTTATTTGGTGTTTTATATAGTGCGAACATGACCCTGAGTAGGGTGTCAGAGCGTTTTAAATTTTCATTTCCAAAACAGTTATGTTACCAGGTCATCAGTTGTTGTGCAATGATTTAGAGCAAAAACATGAAGCTCAATATACAAATATACAAACCACAAAAAGGTTAATGTTCAAAGAAAGGTAACGTGTAACTGATCAGGAAGGATCCATGATGCTGGTGAGTCTGTTGAGATTATGGGAGGTATTTACTCATATAAATGGAATTGCTTTGTTTTTTAATGCAGAGATGGACAGGATTTTTCTAATGTTGGGAGGGAGAGCGTTCCAGATTCTCGGAGCTGCGCCAGAGACCGCTCGGTCATAAGTTATTTTCTTACCAAAACGGGCCGGTTTCAGTAGTAGATCTCTATGGCTCCTAGACATGAGGCATCCTCCAGACAGAGTGATTTTCTGGGCTGGGTACATAGGTGTTTGGAAATGTACCGCTTTGTGAGTGATGCATGCAAACTTAAATTGTACATGCACCTGATGTTTGAATGCAGCTGTGATCTCTGGAGGGAAGCCTCATGGTTCTTGGAGGATTGGGACTATAGCCTCCTCTCATTGGATGACCTTGGTATAGTTCATGCCGGGCCCCGCTCATAAAAGGGGCTGTGGAGCGGGAAGTAGTCTCTTGTCCGCTCACCGCTCTGCAAACAGGACGTCGCTGGTCCACCGTCTGGGGTACCAGGATTCTGCTTCTTTGTGTTCCTCTTCTTCCCAGGAGTAGAGAAGCACACTCATTTGCCCAATTGTGTTTGTTTTGTCTTCTTTGTTCTGCATGTTGCCGCAGATTACTGCCAGTACGCTCCACTACCAGCTGTGCTGCCACAGTCTGGCAAGTGCCTCTGGGAGCCGCACGCGCTTGAGTGCCATGTCTCACTTGACCTGAGTGCAATTGTGGTTTTCCTGCTCTCTGTGGTGGCTGCGGCGGGTACGCTGGGCCGCGGAGGTGAAGAGGACATAGGGGGCTTGCATGCTAGTACTAATAGGATACATTGCTTTTTGGAAGGATTAATGTGGGGGTTGGTGCTTAAGGCCCTAGACTCTCACTCGGAAGGCTAAAGGTTTGAGGCTTGGGGTCTCTATGGTCAGGTGCATCGTTAAAAGTTTTAGGCTGGGTAGGGATTGCTGGCCAGCGTTAGGCACAATGTGACTTGTGCATGCACTACGGGAGTGTCAGATGTGTTGGTCCATCCCAGTGTTTACATTGGTAACAATTTGAAAACCACTATTGTGTTTTATTTCTTTTGTGGCACTGCCCCTCTCATTGTAGGATTTTGGAGCAATTTAAATTGCACGTATACATTATACTTTGACAATAAGTAATGTGTGTGTAAATCAATGTACAGGATTTTAAACAAGACAGTGAGGGTTACTGAGGATGGGGGTCACATCTCCTTCATGGCTTGCTGGGGGGAAAAAATCCTTTACAACGCATGCCATTACCCTGCATTTTTACAACAACATTTTTTTTACAACGCACAGCTTTACACCACACCGTGACAATGTATTCCCCAAAGTAACACCCCAGAGAAGTTAGAATAGTAAATTGCGTTGTAATGGAGAATGCGTTGTAATGGATTGCTTTGTAAAGCTCTGTGCTGTAAACGATTTTGCGGAGTAGAAACTGTGGGGTAATGGCACGCGTTGTAAAAGCGTGCAGGGTAAAGTGTCCTATTCCTTTTTGGGCTGTATCTGAGGGATTCCAGTTTGTGGGCTGAGGGTGACAAGCGGATCTCCGTGTTGAGGGCTGTAGCCCACTTGCCCATTTAAAGTAGAACGGAAGTCTGCCATCTGCGTGTTACATGGAGCATATGCAAAAGACATATTGACACTCTGGGCTGCTCTGATTGAAGGCTGGGACTGGACAAGATACAGATCTCTCTAGCGGGTGCGTGCATTGACCTCCTGAGTTTTAATATTCCCTGAGATTTACTGGACACACAAAGTTGTCTGCAGTGGGTGTCTTGATCCTGTGGGATATTTTAGAATGCGGACTTTGCAACCAGTTGGTTAGAGCAGATTACCGCCCAGTACGCTCTGTCTCTAGTTCTCCAGCCAGGGTCCAGCAAGTGTCTTCGGGAGGCGCAAGGATTGAGAGTCGTTTCTTGCTGAACTGAGTGCCATTTTGGGTCTCCTACACGCTTGTCAGTGGTAACACAGAACCCCTGTTGTTTATAGGGTGGCATCCTAGGCAGCTGAGCTAGGTATGCCTGCCTCCAGTGATAAAGAGAATGAGATGCTTCATAAGTCAAAATGGTTGGCATTTCTCCATCTTTCTATCACTACGTTTTCTATAGACACAAAATACAATCTGACAACACAATACCCAAGTGTCACTCAGTACATTTAGATAGTTTAAAGAGCAGAGTGTAAAATTATTTAATTGCCTGGATGGTGGATTGGCTAAGGAGGTCGTGGGCATCGGGAGGTTGCAGTTTCTTGCTACTGAGCGTTTGTACAAACCACGTCTTGGCTAAGAGATTTGCTGATAGTACGTGCCAAGTTAAAATCGCCAGTAAGATGGTGTTAATGCTTCTCAAGTGCTTTTTTTCCTGTGTTTTAGAGGGCTGATCACGTTTTTTTTTTAATCAGAGTGCCCATGTAGGCCCATAGATCTTACAGCAGCTGGGCAGTCGGTGTAGGGTCAAGCATGAAATCAATCAATCAATCAATCAATCAGAGTACTTGTAAAGCGCGCTACTTACCTGTGAGGGTCTCAAGGCCCTGAGGGGGAGGGGGTGCCCCTACTGATCGAAGAGCCAGGCCTTGAGGAGTCTTCTGAAGGAGAGTAGGTCTTGGATCTGCCGTAGGTGGGTAGGTAGGGTGTTCCAGGTCTTGGCGGCGAGGTAGGAGAAGGATCTGCCACTGGAGGTTGTTCGTTGGATGTGGGGGACAGCGGCGAGTGCGAGGCTGGCGGAGCGGAGCTGGTGGGTCGGGGTGTAGAAGCTGAGTCTGCTGTTCAGGTAGGCTGGTCTGGCGTTGTGGAGTGCTTTGTGTGCGTGGGTGTGGAGCTGGAAGCTGATCCTCTTGTCGACGTAGCTGGGTAGGGAGGGTGTTCTAGGTCTTGGCAGCGAGGTAGGAGACGGATCTGCTGCCGGAGGTTGTTCGTTGGATGCGGGGGACAGCGTCGAGGGCGAGGCTGGCGGAGCGGAGCTGGCGGTTCGGGGTGTAGAAGCTGAGTCTGCTGTTCAGGTAGGCTGGTCCGGTGTTGTGGAGTGCTTTGTGTGCGTGGGTGAGGAGCTTGAAAGTGATCCTCTTGTCGATGGGGAGCCAGTGTAGGTCTCTCAGGTGGGGGGGTGATGTGGCTGCGGCGGGGGACGTTGACGATCAGTCGGGCAGAGGCGTTTTGGATGCGTTGTAGTTGTCGTAGGTGTTTGGCTGGGATTCCTGCGTATGGTGCGTTGCCGTAGTCCAGTCTGCTGCTGACGAGGGTCAGTGTCACTGTTCTTCTTGTTTCGGTCGGGATCCACTTGTAGATCCTGCGAAGCATGCGGAGGGTGTTGTAGCAGGAGGAGGAGACGGCGTTGACCTGTTTAGACAAGGAGAGGGAGGAGTCGAGGATGAGTCCTTGGTTGCGTGCATGGTCGGTGGGTGTCAGTGCTGTTCCCAGTGTGGTCAGCCACCAGGAGTCGTCCCAGGCTGAGGGGGTGGGTCCCAGAATGAGTACCTCCGTCTTGTCCGAGTTCAGCTTCAGACGGCTGTTCCTCATCCAGTCGGCGACGTCCTTCATTCCCTCGTGGAGGTTGGTTTTGGCGGTGTGCGGGTCCTTGGTGAGGGAGAGGATGAGCTGGGTGTCGTCGGCGTAGGAGATGATGTTGAGGTGGTGTTGGCGGGCCCCTTGTGCGAGGGGGGCCATGTAGACGTTGAACAGCGTTGGGCTGCGGGATGAGCCCTGGGGGAGGCCGCAGATGATGTCGGTGGCCTTGGATCGGAAGGGCGGGAGGAGGACGCTCTGGGTTCTGCCGGACAGGAAGGGCATGGTCCAGTCAAGGGCCTTCTCTTGGATTCCGGCTTCTAGGAGGCGTGTCTTTAGAGTGCAATGGCAGACCGTGTCGAAGGCGGCTGACAGGTCCAGAAGGATGAGGGCTGATGTTTCGCCGTTGTCTAGTTGGCGCCTGATGTAGTCTGTGGCGGCGATGAGGGCTGTCTCGGTGCTTTGGTTTCGTCTGAACTCGGAATGGGACGGGTCCAAGATGTTGTTGTCTTCCAGGTGGCGGGCCAGTTGCATGTTGATGATTTTCTCGATGACCTTCGCCGGGAACGGGAGTAGAGAGATGGGCCAGAAGTTCTTGAGGTCCTTGGTGTCCGCTTGGGCTTCTTGAGGAAGGCGTTGATTTCGGCGTGTTTCCAGCTTTCCAGGAATGTCGCTGTTTCGAAGGAGATGTTGATGACCTTCCGTAGTTGGGGTGCGATGGCAGCGTCTGCTTTGTTGAATACGTGGTGTGGGCACGGGTCTGACGGAGATCCTAAGTGGATGGAGTTCATGACCTTGCGTGTCTCGTCGTCATTGACGTTGGACCAGGAGGTCAGGCGGATTGGCGCTGGTGGTGTTCACAAGGGAGGTGGGGTCTGGCGTGGTCGGGGCTGAAGCTGTCATGGATGTCAGCGATCTTGCGGTGGAAGAAGATGGCTAGTGAGTTGCACAGTTCTTGTGAGGGCGGTATGTCGTTGGCATTGGCGCTGGGGTTGGAGAGTTCCTTTACGATGCTGAAGAGCTCTTTGCTGCCATTTGCATTGTTATCCAGGCGGTCTTTGAAGGAGGATCTCTTGGCTAATCTGATGAGGTGGTGATGTCTGCGGGTGGCGTCCTTATGGGCTGCGTGGTTGTCCGGAGTGCGTTCGTGGAGCCATGTCTTCTCCAGTTTCCAGCAGGCGCGATTGGAGGTCTGCTGTTTTTTCCAACCACGTTTTACATCACATTTTACATGTCTAGACGATGAATTGCCTCATTAAAATACTGGTTTGTGGCAAGGGCTGAAGCAGGGATTAGAAACCAGGTCTGTTGGTTCCAAGATCCAGCGCCTCCTTTGGATCTTTAAATTTGTTTCAAAGTGGTTATCATAATTTGTATTGTAGTTCAAACGCACTCTCATTTTCTAAGCACTGTGAAGTGACGACTAATTTTTGGGAACACAGAACACATCTTGATAGAAGAATCGTTTATTGAAGTAAAGTCATAACGACCCCAGAGCAAACCTCCCAGCTCCACAGGCAAGCTTCTTCTGTTCGTCTCTACAATTCAGATTCCAACAGAAGAACCTTGTTGCTAGGAGCTATATAAACATATTACAAGTATAAGAACATAACTGATCTCCCTACTGAAATAAATAAAATACAATAAACAAAAACTTAAAACATTAAATAATAAACTTAAGAACATACATAATCATCAAATTTCTTTGGTCTCACTTTAAGACGGTTACTAGGAATTCTTTTACAGACTTCAGTGGAATCATTAATACCCTCTGTGGTATTTTTTAACCAGAATCTTGTTTCGGCATCATTTCATTTGACAACTTTACAAATGTTCCACCATTTCCCATCAGAAGTTTTGTCTATATTCCTGTTAAGTTTTAAGATTTTCTTAGGATCAGACAACTTAGAATTTCCCTTCTTTGCTATGTTGCTTGGACAAACTCTTACATAATCACCCTCAAGCAAAACTCTCTTACATTTTCCCATTTTGTCATTGTGTCTTGTTTGATAACCATTTTGATACTTAATTCTTTTTTCTCATATTTCATCTTCTTTTATGACCTTCCTGTCACTCCTACCCATCCATGCAGGTACAGCTACGGTAGAAGGAGTCCTACCCTTAAGGAGACAAAAAGGAGTCTCTCCAGTTACAGAATTAGGAGTGGTTCTGTAGTTCCATAAAAAATGTTTTACTTGAGTTCTCCAACACATGTTCATAGATTCAGCCAATTGAATGTTTTCTCCTAAAACATGGTTGAAACGCTCAACCAAACCATGGGGCATATTACCAAGCCCAGTGATATTAGATTATCGCCGCTTTAGCGGATGTTTTCAGCCGCTATCGCCCTATTAGCAAGCTGTCGCTAACTGATGTTAGCAACAGCTTTGAGGCGATAGCGAGCGGTTTGGGGCCCGCTTTGCATGCCAGCGATATTTATCGCTAATGTCATACAAAGTGGGCGTACCCAACCTGTTAGCGACTAAAAACAGCCACTATCTCCGGATATTTTATCACTTTAGAGATAAACATTGCTAATAGCAGGTTATCTCTGCGATAATATCCGACGATGCTTGGGGATAAAAAAACTCGCTAAGCCCATTTAGCGATAAATATCGCTAGTTGTTGGTAATGTGCCCCCATATCCCCAGGGATGATAAACTGGTGTTCTTAAATGTTTAACTCCCCACTTATTAAGAAATTCACAAAATTAATGTGAAATAAATTGTGGTCCATTGTCCGAAAACATTTCTGCAGGACATCCTTCCCTTCTAAAAACTTCTTCACAAAAGGAAATGACATTACTGGTTTTAACTTAAGTCACAAAGGCTACCTCCGGCCATTTTGAATAATAATCAGTCATGACCAAAGCATATTTTTCCACTGAACCTAAACCCTCAAATGGTCTGCAAATATCAATCGCCAGCCTCTCCCAAGCTTTTTTAGGAAAACTCATAGGCGTTATAGGAGAATCTCTCAACACGTGAGATTTGTCACTGCAAGTACATGATATGCACTCCCTCACAAACCTTTCTATATCTCTATCCATATTTGGCCACCAAAAATCCATCCTGGCCTTCCTTTTAACAGCAGACATTCCTCCATGACCCTCATGTAAAAAATCCATTAACTTAGATCTTAGTGAAACTGGTACAACCAACTTGTCACCTCGTCTTATTATTTCATTCACAACCGACAGTTCTTCCCAAACATCCTTGTACATTGCAATGTCATCATCTAACTTCCCATTGACAATTGCAGGCACCTTTTTGATCACTTTAACTAAAGAATCATCAGAAGAAATTGCATTTTTCCATTCCTGTTCACTAATGGCTTGATGAACATCATCAATGTTCGCAATTAGCAAATCCTCATCTTCACCGATACTTTCCAATTTGTTTTCTACAGGCAATCGTACCATACAGTCAGCATTGACATTTATCACTCCCGGTATATATTGCAAGTCGAATGAATACTCTTGTAATCTATATATCCATTTGGCTATGCGTGGAGTAGCTCTACCTGCACCAGTGGTAATGAAAATGTCTAGTAAAGGTCTGTGAGCGGTACGAAGTTCAAATTTAGTACCCCAAATGTAAACACAGAAATGTTGTACACCCCACCCAGCTAGTGCTTTCTTTTCAATAGTGGAATATAAAATTTCGGCGCCTTTAAGCGTACGTGATGCAAATGCAATCACATTCTCATTTCCTTCACGTTCCTACATTAACACGGCTTCTAAACCGTATCCACTAGCATCAGTTACAATATAGACTTATTCTGAGGGTTGAAAGATTTTAAAGTTGTGGTGTTAGCTACAGCCTTCTTCACTGTATGAAAAGCATTTTGACACTCCTTTGACCACAGGAAACTAACTCCCTTCTTCATGATATCACGCAAAGGCTGTACTATATCAGAGAAATTATGTACACATTTGGCATAGTACTCAGCATAGTACCCAGCCAAGGAACTATCTTAATTGATCCTTATCCAATGGTGCAGGAGCATTTTCCAAATCTTCAACTAAATTTTATTTAGATTTAATGCCTTTGTGAGACAAAGTATGTCCTAAATATTCTACCTCAATTTGACAAAATTTACATTTTTGCAAACTAATGTTGAGACCAGCAGCTCCAAGTTTTGACAATACTTCTCTTAACACCTCATCATGTTGATTTTCACTCCCACCCCATACCAGTACATCATCTTGAAATACTAATGCATTTTTAACATCCTTCAATATCTTTTGCATTATCCTCTGAAACACGGCAGATGCCAAGGCTAACCCAAAAGGCATTATGATAAATTGAAATGCACCTTTTGCTGTGATGAAAGATGTTAGATGTTTCGATTCAGGTTGTAGACGTACTTGATGGTAAGCACTTGACAAGTCTAACGTTGTGAAGTACTTTCCACCAACAATACACAATAGCATCTCTTTTATGCAAGGCAACAGATACCTGTCAATCTAAATACATTCATTCAAATCTCTTAAATCCACACACATGCGGATCTTGCCGTTGGGTTTGTGTGCGATCACAATTGGGCTTAACCAATCAGATGCCTCTATTGGTTCAATAATTTTTTCTTTACATAATCTTTGTATTTCTTCCTTCCACTTCCCTCTCAATGCCATGGGCACATTGCGTACCTTATGTACTTTAGGAATGGCATCTTTTTTTACAACAATACGATGTTCAAATCCTTTAAGACAGCCTAAATCTTCTTTAAATAAGTTAGGAAAATCTTCAAACCATTTGTTAATTTTCCTTTCATCAGTTAACAGCACTTTTGAAGGATGATTTGGGTTAGGAATAATACCCAAACTTTTTTGCTCCTTCCACCCCAATAAGCTCCTGCGAGATTCTACTACATAAATCTTAGCTATGGTAACGCGATCTTTGAAATGTATTTTGGCATTAAAATATCCTAGCACCGGTAATTTCATTCCACAATATCCTAGAGGTTCAACATTAGGGTAAAAGGGGAGCATGAGTCCGCCCACATTTGTACTTCAGTATTGTTTATAGTTATTATACACTTGGGAGGAGAATTTGTTACAGATTGATCATTGTGCACTGGATTAACCTGTTCCACAACCATGACTTCAATATCACTGTCATCTTCAATGTTCCCTTCCTCCTTCAAATTTGTTGTGTAAGAATTATTTATTGTGTTTATAGTTTTTTTTTAAATTAGGAACATCATTAGCTTTGCACACTCTCGAAAAATGACCAATTCTCCTGCACTTATAACATCGACTCTTGGCGGCAGGGCAATGTATGGCATCAGCATTGTGTTTATTGCTGCCACACCTGTAACAACACCTTTTGTTATATACTTCTTGTTTTTTTCCAATATCAGTATTAGCTTCTCTATTAGTTTTGGCAACTTTTTTTTAATTAGAATTTAACACACACACTTTGTCAGAATCGGTTTCACTCTTAGAATTATTTTGAGCCAATTCTTTCACATATAGTGAAGTATTTTCAATGCGTCTTGCAATTTCAATAGACTTTTCTATAGATGGATCTTTTAAATCTAATAATTTTTCTTGAACTCTTTTATTATTATTTCTATGAATAAGTTGGTCTCTGATAATTTCATCCCTTAAGTTTTTGAATTTGCAAGTGATTGATAATTTCCTTAATGCAGCTACATATTGCTCCACCTTTTCTCC
This sequence comes from Lissotriton vulgaris, assembly GCF_964263255.1. Lineage (NCBI taxonomy): Eukaryota > Metazoa > Chordata > Amphibia > Caudata > Salamandridae > Lissotriton > Lissotriton vulgaris. Next base: position 1,336,581,454 of record NC_141685.1, read on the forward strand.
TTGGTTTTGAAAACGAGAAAAAAACTTGTGCCTTTCTACCACAATACTCAATTTTTTTCTAAAATGATCAGCCAATGCTGTTAAAACCATTTCATACACATCTTCTTTATCTTCATCTGAAGAATTATCAACATTCCTAACCCTAGGAGGAAAATTAGGTAACGTTTTCAAAACATTTCCCCCCTCTACGCCTAAACACACCTTTGAAAATTGGCTAACTTCCTATTTGGAATAAACACATCTCCACCAATCGCTTCTAGATATGTAATAAAAGCTTCTTTCCAATCTTCCCATTCCATGCACGGAGCACCTGGTTTTTGTAAAAATGTAGGCGGAGTGGGAATACATGATTGCGTAGCCATATCTCTGATGATCTCCTTATATAAGTTCTTGGTCACCCAAAAGATATCCTCTTATACAAGTTCTGAGCTCAGTATTCACTGCCACATTAAATGTCAAATACTCTACTTACAATAGTTTGCATCATATCCTGAACTGTCTTTACTGTGATACTCTTAAAAATAGAATCTTTTTTATTTAAAAAAAATAAAACACAGCAGGAACAGAAAGTTTGAGAGAATCACTGGAACTAAATCACAATATCACTCACCAGCAGCTTAATAACTAATTTTCTTCACTCCGATCATTTTAGATCGTGGCAATGTAGCAATGTTCTTGACCTTTACATTGACACAGCAAACAATGGTAGCCGAAAAGAAAACCAACGCACGGCATTGAAATACGCCAGTGCGCACATAAAGGATTGTGGAAACAATGGTTTGTTGCTAGGTAACAACGTTGTGATGAACGCGTGGTCGCATCTCTTAACGTGTAGCGTCAGCGCCACGTCTTCCACCGCAGGATTCCTTTTCCTCACTGGCGTCATCCTCTCGGGATGTCAAGTCCTTCTCCACAGAACAGGAACTTCTCACTCGTGCTAGCCTCTCGAGGATCTACCTCCTTCACGAGCGAAGTGCAGACACCGAATTCCCTCAGGAATCAAACGCTGACTTTCCTCTTGCTCTTGGCACATCTGACAAGGCACGCGACTTCCTCAAACAATGCCACCGTTGCCAGACAATCAGTTCAGGTACGATTACTTTTAAAAGTCAACTGTTCCTCTGTAGAAATTACGAGCGACTAGGCATTTAGTTAATTAATGATATATTTTTCATGGACGACAAAATCCTCCTCATTTGACTGACCTTTTAATTTGAAAGCGGTTACGCTGGGGTCCTTGACTTCAGTTTTATGACGTTTTCAAGCGTTTTATGATCACCAAAACGTAACTTCCAGAAAGTGAGTCTTCAATCCTCATTGTCCTTTTCAGGTGGTGTATCCCATCATCATCGCCATTTTTGGGAACACAGGACACATCTTGATGGAAGAATAGTTTATTGAAGTATAGTCATAACGACCCCAGAGCCAACCTCTCAGCTCCACAGCCAAGCTTCTTCTGCTGGTCTCTACAATCCAGATCCCAACAGAAGAACCTTGTGGCTAGGAGCTGTATAGACATATTACAAATATACGAACATAACACTAATGTCTTACCTTGTTTGCGCCAATATTTTTCTCCTGCTCAAAACTTACTATTTACACCTTCGGATAATTAATTGCTCCACCTTGAGAATGGGTAAAACCCTTGGGAATCTGCTTCCCTCCTTATTGAACGAAAAGTGAAACCTATCTTATCTGTAGATTTTTCCAAGTGGTCCTGTTTCCTCCATAACGTTTTCTGAATCTGTTCGTGTGATCTATGAGTTCACATTGTATCGATCTTCATTGCTCATATCTGATAGCCCTAAATGTTCCATCATTGTTTTTGATGGAATACTAGTGGGTGATTTTACCTTTTAAGAATGTCCTTACTCAGTCTGCTATTTATTTCTTCTTTCTTTCTTATCACTTTAGGTTAGTCTTTGTTCCGTTTTCTTGCTACGTTAACCTTCAGTATTGGTAACATTTTTATGTATGTTAGTATTCTGTTTCACTAATCATTGTACAGGTTTTGGTGCAATGCGCTGTTGAAGCTCATGAAATGACTCAACCATCCATTCCCGATTCTTGTTACAATATCTGCTTTTCAGCACTGTCCTCTGCTGAACGTTGTGCCTGCCCACTGCATTACCTGGGTAAGTGGAAACATTGTGTGTGTCATGTCAAACACTTTCTACAGTCTCTTCTCACATAAGTAAGTCAACGTCTGAAAGTTTCTTGACGTTGAACATGGGCATCCGCAAGGGGGGGGGGGGGGCACTTGCCCCCCCTGGATCGCCAGTGCGTCCGGTGCTGGCCCAGTGGCAATGTGGTATTATCACTCAGGCAGCGCATGTTCCTGTAGTGGACTCCCATGTGTTCTGAGCAGGGAGGCCGACAACATTCCTTTTACGGATGTCTTTTGTCTCCTTAATTTTCACAATTACAGCAGGCTGTGCTGTTCCCCGTGCGAGAAGCCCCAGGAGTTTAAACATTCTCTCACTTGGGACCTCTCGCACTTCTCTTTGAACTCTAGAGGCTGCAGCAGCCCCTCCCTGACCTCGAGCAGACTGTGGCAGGCCCATTGTCATTCTGTCCGCTGCTGATCATCACATAAAGAATGACAATGGGCCGTCTGCCTTTAACGTGCCTTGCAGACATCCTACCTGTGTTTTAAAAACAAAACTTAAAGACTGTCAGCAAACACCACCACAGAGGCGCGGCCAGACAGTCTGCTCTATGGGGGCAGGGCGATTCACAACAAAGCCTCATTAACAAGTAAATTGTCTTTTAAAGACCTGTGAAGTAGACAGAGGGAGACAGACAGAGGGTGACAGAGGGAGGAAGACAGAGGAGAGACAGAGGGAGGGAAACCGAGGGAGGGAGATAGGGAGGGAGACAGGGAGGGAGACAGAGGGAGGGAGACCGAGGGAGGGAGAGAGAGACAGAGTGAGACATAGAGAGAGGGAGACAGAGAGAGAGGGGGACAGATAGGGTGCGAGACAGAGGGAGAGAGAGAGGGAGGGAGACAGAGGGAGGGAGACAGAGGGCGACAGACAGAGGGAGACAGACAGAGGGAAAGGGGTGACAGAGGGAAGGAGACAGACAGACAGAGAGACAGCTAGAGGGAGGGAGACAGACGGAGACAGATAGAGGGAGGGAGACCGAGTGAGAGGGAAAGAGAGGGTGACAGAGAGAGAGAGAGACAGAGAGAGGGAGACCGAGAGAGAGGGACACAGAAGGAGGGAGACAGAGGGAGGCAGAGGGAGACAGAGAGAAAGGGAGACAGAGGGAGACAGAGGGAGGGAGAGGGAGACAGAGAGAGAGAGGGAGACAGAGAGAGAGGGAGCCAGGGGGAGACAGAGAGGGAAGGAGATACAGGGAAGGAAACTGAGGGAGGGAGACAGAGGGACAGAGACAAAGGGAGGGAGACAGAGGGAGGGAGACAGAAGGAGAGAGAGGGAGGGAGACAGAGAGGAAGACAGAGAGAGAAAGGGAGACGGACAGAGTGAGTGAGACAGAGGGACACAGAGTAAAACAAAGAGAGAGATAGAGAGAGGGGGAGAGAGAGCAGGGAGACAGAGAGGGACGGAGACAGAGAGAGAGAGAAAGAGGGAGGGAGACAGACAGAGATAAAGACAGACAGAGACAGATGGAGGCAGAGACAGGGGCAGACAGGCAGAGAGATGGAGAGGGAGACAGAGGGAGGGAAACAGGGACAGATAGAGCCAGGGACAGGGAAAGACAGATAGAGGCAGAGACTAAAACAGACAGAGTGACAGAGAGGGAGACGGAGAGGGGACAGAGGGAGAAAGAGGGGGAGGGAGAGAGACAGAGGGGGAGAGGGAGGGACAGAGAGAGAGAGAGAGAGAGACAGAGAGAGGGAGACAGAGAGAGGGAGACAGATAGAGGGAGACAGACAGAGGGAGACAGACAGAGGGAGACATAGGGAGGGAGCCAGAGGGAGAGAAAGGAAGGGAGACAGAGAGAGGGAGACAGAGAGAGAGGGAGACGGACAGAGTGAGTGAGACAGAGGGAGACAGAGGGAGAGATAGAGAGGGGGAGAAAGAGGGAGACAGAGAGGGATGGAGACAGAGAGAGGGAGGGAGGGAGACAGAGACATACAGAGACAGATGGAGACAGGGACAGGGGCGGACAGGCAGAGACAGACAGAGAGATGGAGAGGGATACAGAGGGAGGGAAACAGGGACAGACAAGGACAAAGAGAGACAGAGACAAAAAGAGACAGGGACAGACAGACAGATAGAGGCAGAGACAGGGACAGACAGATAGAGGCAGAGACTAAGACAGACAGAGACAGAGAGGGAGACAGAGGGAGAGAGAGAGAGAGGGAGGGAGATAGAGGGAGGGAGACAGAGGGAGAGAGAGAGAGAGAGAGAGAGAGAGAGACAGAGAGAGAGGGAGACAGAGAGAGAGGGAGACAGAGGGAGGGAGACAGAGAGAGAGGGAGACAGAGAGAGGGAGACAGAGGGAGGGAGGGAGAGGGAGGGAGAGGGAGGAAGAGGGAGACAGAGGGAGGGAGACAGAGGGAGGGAGACAGAGAAAGAGACAGAGAGGGAGACAGAGAGAGAGAGAGGGAGACTGAGGGAGGGAGACGTAGAGAGAGAGACAGAGGGAGGGAGACAAAGGGAGGGAGACAAAGGGAGGGAGACAGAGAGGGAGAGAGACAAACAGAGGGAGACAGGCAGAGGGCGACAGACAGAGGGAGGGAGACAGACAGAGAGAGACAGACAGAGGGAGGAGAGTGACAGAGGGAGGTAGACAGAGGGAGTCAGAGGGAGAGAGAGGGAGGGAGAAAGAGAGGGAGGGATAGAGAGGAAGGGAGACAGGGAGAGAGAGGAAGGGAGCCAGAGAGAGACAGAGTGAGTGAGACAGGGGGAGACAGAGAGAGAGAGAGAGATAGAGAGAGGAAGGGAGACAGAGATAGAGAAAGGGGGGACAGAGAGAGAGGGAGGGAGACAGAGAGACTGAGAGAGAGAAAGAAAGATGTGTGTATGCCGGGTCTGGTGGCTCAGTGGACGAAGGCATATGCTGCAGGGGCATGTGTTCACCTCATCGTCATAGTTTTTTGTTGTTGCTCTAGCCCCACCCCCTTTCCCCACTGACCCCGCCCCAACCGGTGCAGCCCTCGGCCACAAACCAACCTGTAAATTTGGCCCCCGAGAGAAAGTTTGTGAGTACCCATGCTCTAGAACCACACCAACCTGATTTAGAATTGTTTTGTTTTTTTCCGGCCATTTTTAGTTTTCCCCTCTGTTTTATTGTAGTTCCCAGGTCGTCTGCGGTGGCGCCTCAGAAGATTTTTATCTTCCCCTGTGGGTTTCTTTGTTTTTTTAAGCTCTTTGTCTTATTAGATTTTTTTTAAATGTATTTAATACTTGTGCTCAATCATGTCGGAGGATGGTGATGAATTTAACATTTTGCCCCCCCCCCTCCCCCGAAACATTTTTGCGGATGCCCATGACGTTGAAGGCTGTTGTTGGTTAGCAGTTTTGATGGCCAAGGAACTGGTAGGTGTGCCTACAAGGGATTTGCTCAAATACTTAATTTTTAAATTATTTTTGCTCTTTACGTAATGCAAGTTTTTATGTGTTACTTGCAGAATGATTATTATCATTGTTTACAATAAAATGTGTCTTTTAATATACACCCGTGTGTTTTGATATCTTTTTTTACCTTCTCTAATATGATCTGATGTTTTCATATTTTATTAGAAAGCCACAATTGTATATAAGTCGTTTGTGCATGAACAGTCTAAAATATGCATAAACAAATTAATCTGCAAGTAAGACATGAGAACTTGCATTAAGTACAGAGCAAAAATCATTTAAAAATGAAGTATTTGAGCAAATCCCTTGTAGGCACACCTACCAGTTCATGCTTTGGTTAGCCGGCTTGATGTTGAAGACTGTTTTGGTATACCCTTGGGTCGGGCAAAATTGTATACTCAGGGTTGGTGAATTTGTGATTGAGTACCAGTACATTAGTGAGGGGAGCAAGATGAGAGTTCTTTGATGTCACTATTAACCCTTTAATTGCTGCCGTCGGCCAACGGTCCTCACGAGAGCTACCTCTCCAGTGCTGCGCACGACCGTTGGCCGACGGGCCAGCATTCGTTCTCCGAACGTTCAGCACTGGGCGCTGAACGTTCGAAGCTGGGAACGGGTTAACCATGGCACAATTGTGGCTCATAAACAGGAATCCTCCTATAAGTATGTTCTTCATCGCTGGATACGAAGAGGAGCTAGCTTTAAGCCAAATAAGGATTGGATGTTTCACCAGAAACGCTCGTCCCAATTTTTAAGTATACGCTTAGGGTGGGTGACATGAGCAATCAGGTTCCCATGTTCTGTGATGTAATTTCGTTTTAAAGCCTTCAATCGTAATCCTGCCTTTGTCGCCAAAGGGGGAAGTTATTGGCGCAAGCCTTTATGGTGTGTATGGGTTTTTGTGTGCTTTGCAGCAAAAATAGTGGTCTGCGCTTCCCCTTCCTATCTTCCTACCATACTGGTGGCCATCACAGTTGTGGCCGTGAGCAGTTTTCCCCAACCAGGCTGTTACATCCTGGTCAGTCACCATGCCTAGTGTGGAAGTATTAATCAACAAGTAGCCAAGTGCAAGATGGTCATTAGTCTGCTAAAGAGATTGTGTTACTGTGGGGAAAGATGAAAGTCAATTTTAAATATGAACAAATGCTTGTATTGACCAATACAGTGGCTGTTTTTTATCTCGTTCTTAAGATGCAGGTCTCTATGCACCATGGACCAAGGAGCAGAGGACTTCCAGACCTTGTGGTCCCTGCCCTATTTGGAACTGTGGTGGTTTGGTGCCCCAGGTTACCAGACCCCTGGCAGCCAGCTGGCACCCTGGACAGGGTATGCCTATGAGCGGGCATTGGTTACCTGTACTGAGAGTTTCTGGGTCACGGAGGGTTGGGGTCTCGTTGAGTGGATTACTCCAGATGTCACATTTTCATTCTTAGTAAAATGGTGGGGGTGAAAGTATGGCGACAAAAAGCTTCCCTGGTTGTTATGTCCACCTTGAGGGCATTTGGTGGATCACTGGGTGGAAAGAAGGGGGATACGAATGGAGTTTGGCAGTGAACTGATATTCAGTGGCCAAATGCCTCCCTTGTGGCCACCAGCACCTGTTTCATAAATAAACCAGATGGGTAGGGGCGATCACAACCTGTGGCATAGGGGCCATTTAATGCATGCTGTTCCCTGGGGGAGTTTGGAGGGATTTTCTTTTGCCCACCGATCTCAGAGGACTATATTTGGTCCCCTTTTTGGTGCATGATGAGGAGCACCTCTCTGGGTGCCAGTTCTTTTGAGTGCTTAGCAGTGCCCTGGGGGCGTATGGTGTGGACCCCATTGAGTATGGTTCGCATTCCCTCAGATTTGGGGCTGCCACCGCTGCAGCAGGGATGGGACTTCCGGGGCTGGCAGTGCAAAAGAAGTGGCAAAGGGAGATTGGATGGCTCCAAGTGCTATGACTATACCCTCTCCTATTTGGATAGAATAGGCAAATGTGGAGGTGGTTTAACGATTGTATATAAGGATATCATACACTTGTCTCATTGACTCATTAACCATTGCCTCAGATTCTGTTGAAACATTATTTTTCATATTAAAAATGTCTTCTACAGAATCGTTTGTGGGAGTCCTGACTTACCAGCCTCCTGGACCTAGGCCGTCCTTCATTATGGAATTTGTCAATCTTCTAGAGCCTCACCTTGGAAAACATTATCTCACTTTTTGGGGGAGATTTTACCTATCATCTGGATAATGCCACTTGCAAGATTTCGCAAACTATTAAAGATACCATGGTAAGTTGTGGTTACACCCAATTAGTGAAGACTGCCACTCATGATGCAGGACATATTCTTTTTTTTTTTCTTCGTCCTCCAGCTTTATTGATAGTTTAAAATTAGATTTCTATTTTCTAGGACTTCAGTTGCTTTTCCCATCCGAATTTAAAAACTGAATACAAGCAAATGAAACTCAAACATTTGTCTAAGTGATATAGTGTACAAAAATAACATCTTGATTTCAGTGAAAACACATTTCTTTAACTCCTTAATAACTCCAAGTCTGCTCTTTGTGTCATTTCTGGTGTATTGATGTATGGTTTAGATTACCTTACTCCGCTGAATATTTCATTTAAAACATTGCTGCGAGCACCAGTCATCTCCAATGCTAGTTATCATTCAATAACCAAATTAGATTTTACTTTCATTCTTGATTTTTCTTTTGTGGTCACTCACAGGTATGTGAATCTTTACTCCCACTCTTGCTTTGAACTGTAGTACGACCCGATATACAGATGCACTTAATGTATGAAGAGGTTGCAGTCAGTAAATCCAAGGCCACCGTTGCAATAATAAATGACTTATGGAAGTTCACAGACACTTCCCCAAGTTTTCCTAAACCCCTCTTGCACAGGATCACTACCAAGAACTTGGCGAGGGTCATCTCGTCTGACTCGACTTTTCCCACTCAATCCCTATTAACCAGTGGCACGGATAGGGGGTTCTTTAACAAAACATAAACATTTTTGTAGTTAAATGCAGAAAGTCGATTTTTCCACCCCTTTCCTCATGTTGCACGTCTGTTACAATTGTGGGAAACCAGGACACCTGGCTCGTGACTGTGACCACGCAGATGAGCAGAAATGTTATTCTTGTGGGGAGTTCGGACATATTCAAAAAGATTACACCAAAGTGAAATGCTACAGGTGTGGAGAAACTGGCCACGTAGTCATCAACTGCAGCAAGACGAGTGAAGTCAACTGTTATCGTTGTGGGGAATCAGGGCACCTTGCACGGGAATGCACAATTGAAGCTACAGCTTAAATAATGTCCTTGTCGCCCCTCCTCTTTTTGATTGATGGTTGTATTATTTTCTCTGAATCATCTTCATTGGCCAAAGGTTGGCAAATAGAGGCTAGTCCCAGGCCAGTGAGCTTCACTTGACATGCAGGACATATTCTTGATTGCATCTTCTCCAGTGATCATCGTATTAGGGTGGGGGTACCTCTTCCTCTCTCCTGGTCAAAATATCATGCAGTTCATTTCTTTCTTGTGCTCCCGGTAACGAAAGAAGGTTCCAGAAAGGGGAACAGTAAGGTGCTTAAAGGAAACTTAAAAAATATTAACAAGTAATTATTTCCTTTGGCCCTTAAGGAAAATCAATGGAATTAATGTAGTGACCCTAACTCGGCGTCCAAAAAGTATGCTAATTGGCCTGCGGTAGCAGTTTATTCCATTGCCCCTCTTTAAGAAACGTATATAGGTAGAAAAAAGCCTACGTCCCCCTGGTTTTCAGAAAAGCTTAAGATACTTAAGCAATCCTGTCACCGCCAAGAACGCATGTGGCGTAAACATTATGATTTATCGGAGAGAATAAAACATAAAGCTAGGTTGGTAGAATATAATTTAGCCATTAATTCAGATAAATCATCCTTTTACACTCAAATTACATCATCTCCCAAGTCCTCTAGAGATCTATTTAATTTGATTAGCTCACGGTCTAACCCTCCTACTTTGGAGCACAATGAGAGCTCACAGGTCTTTTGTGACCGAATGGCTAATTATTTTCACTCCAAGACTGCTAACATTTTCTCCTCCTTGGAGAATCTTAACTCTAAGCCTATTAATTTGGACCAAAATATTAATCCGTTATCCCTTAGCTCTTCTTATATCATAAAAAGGGATCACTGTCTATCTACCTTTCTCCCTCTTTCAAATGAACAGACTGACCAGCTTCTAGATGGGATCAAACCAGGCTCACCCTTGGCTCTTTGTTCTCCGAAGTTGATGAGGTTGGGTAGGGATATTATCATTCCCTATCTTACAGCAATGCTCAATATTGTCATCTCTTCTGGATGCTATCCACTTAATCAGAAACCAGCTGTATCTAGCCTCTACTAAAAAAAGATTATCTTGACTCAACAGAATTTAAAAACTATCTCCCCATCTCCTTACTTCGGGTTCCTGCCAAGATTCTGGAGAAACATCTTAATGCTCAATTGAGTATGTATTTGGAAGAAAAGCATCTACTTGATGCTTCTCAGTATGGATTTAGAAGTTGCCATGGGTCTGAAACTGCACTGATAACTGCAGTTAATAACATTCTCACCTTGGTTGATGCTGGGCAGACCGTACTGTTGATCTTATTGGACCTGTCTTCGGCATTTGATACCATTTTGCCAAGAAAGCTAATTGACCGTCTTCAGGAATACGAGGAGACAGATTCTGCCTTGAAGCTGCTGGATTCCTTCTTAACTGATAGGTCACAGAAAGTTAAGATGGACCAATTTTATTCAGACCCCCACCATCAATCTTTGTGGAGCCCCACAGATGTCCTCTCTGAGCCCTAGCCTTTTTACTATATGTCTCTGCGCTAGCAAAACCGATCAGCTCTTTTGGTCTCGAGATAATTATCCTATGCAAATGACACACAACTAATTGTGTCTATCACGGAGGACATAGAGCCTCAGCCGCCAATTTTAACAGCTGCATGAAGTCAGTGGCATCTTGGATGAAAAACAACTATCTTCAGTTAAATGTGGAACAAAACTGAGGTTTTGTTGTTTGGTAACCTTTACCCATATGAGCCCATTCATGGTGGCCAGAAACGCTTGGATCATGTGCTTGTCCTGTTGACGCGGCAAAGAACATTGGTGTCGTAGTTGACATCAACTTATCTGTCAATCCTCAAGTTAAAAGGACAGTGTCATCTCGCTTTTGGGTCTTAAGGACCCTTAGGAAGATATTCCCCTGCCTCTCTCTCTCTGCACAGAAGTAAGCATCAGTGGCACTGATTCTATCTAAGATGGATTACTGCAATGCCCTTTATCTGCATATAAATAAGGCCTCTATCAGTAAGCTACAGCTTTTTCAGAATGCAACAGCAAGAATTGTCTTGGATGTTACAAAACATCATTCATGTTCGGCTGCCATCAAGAAACTGCACTGGCTTCCGGAACAGAAATGAATTCTGTGCAAAGCCTTATGTATTGTGCATAAAGCACTACATAACTCAGCACCAGAGGTAATCAGACATCTCCTCCAAAGATACGTCCCCACTAGACAACTATGTTCCGCCAATAAAAATTGGTTTGTTGTCCCCAGTTACAGGAGGGTGAGATGGGGAGGAAGAGCTTTTGCTGTGGCAGCTTCCAAGCTTTGGAATATGCTTGCACTATTTATTTCTTGTTTCACGCCACATCTTCCTTTTCGTAATGCCTTGAAGACTTGTCTTTTTGCCTTGTAAACTGGCTATTATTGAGGTCCTTGCGCCTGTCAGATAGTCAATCTGCTTCAGCGCCTTGACGCCTTTGGTTATTTACGCTATATAAATTGATCATTCATTCATTCATGAGTAATTGTACCTGTTGTAAGTGTCTGCCTCTAATTCCTCTTCGCCCATTTTTTCATATAGTGGCGTTGGGCAGACCAGTTGGCCACTGGATACCTCAGCACCTCATGTCGTCTACGTGGAAGCGCAAGGGGGTACAAAAGTGCTGTTGTTGGAGCGAGTGTACGTAAAGTGCTAAGGTATTCTACTCTGCAGGTGGGGAAACAGACAGGGCAAAGGAAGCGGGAGAGGTCGCCTGACTGTTTGGGGTCAAGAGGTCAATGTTTGCCCACTGGGTGAATTGCATTGGACAACTGCTTGCCCCAGGAGTATACACGCCCAGGTATTATTTATGGTTCTCAGGACACCCCCTCGCCGCACGGCCACCAGCTGTGTGTGTGCCCCTCGCCTCGCTGCTGCCCGCAGCCTCGTTGTGCCTGCCTCGCGATCCCCGCCCCTCCGCCGTATTTGCGTGTGCTTAATTAATCTTTCTGTTTCCTTTCTGTTTTTATTTGCCTTTTATTATTGTGACTGCTGTCCCCTTGCACGTTGTTGTTTAGATTTGTTTTTTGTCCTTCAGTCCCCCTGTGCCTGCCCGCCCCGCTCCCCGCTTCCTGCCGCCGTCCAAGCGGCCACGCCCCCTTTTCGTTCTGTGCCCTCCCCGCTCCCGCCTCCCAGCTGCTCCTCCCTCCCTCCCACTTTGCCATAAATGGCGACCGCGCGTAAGCACAGCGGTCACGCGCAGCGGGCGCGTCGATTGTGCGCCGAAGGCGCGCCAAAGGCAAGCCCGTCTGCACCTGGACCGCGCCCAGCGCCAGGACCCCTGGCCCCCGCCGATGCAAGACGACCCGACAAACCTACGACGCCACGGCCCTCAACGCACTCAATACCGACCAGAACCCCACCTGATGCCGGGCCGCCCCGAAACGCTTCCACTGACCCTTCACCTGCACAACCTGCAAGTTCATCTGCCTCCGAACATGCACCGCGCCCGCCAAGCCAAAGTCCAGCAGCGACCTCAAGTGCATCCTGCTCAACACCCGCTTCGTCCACAGACACGCCATCGAACTCTGGAACCTCCTCGACACAACCTCACCAGACATCGCCTTCCTCACTGAAACATGGATGAACGCCTCCTCAGCCCCCGACATCGCCATCGCCATCCCGGATGGATACAAGATCATCAGGAGGGACCGCGTCAAACAGACCGGAGGAGGAATCGCCATCGTCCACAAAAACACCATCCGCATCACGACCGACGCCGACGACACCTTCACCGCCGCCGAACACCTCCACTTCCAGATTCACACCAACCCAAAGACGACCCTCAGAGGCACCCTCATCTAGAGACCCCCGGGACAACGCGCACAATTCAGCGAAGACATCACGGACTTCATCAGCCCACACGCCCTCCCCTCCGCCGACTACATCCTCCTAGGGGACCTCAACTTCCACCTGGAGAACAGCAAGGACCGCAACACCGTCACCCTGCTGGACAACCTCGCCAACCTCGGACTCAAGCAACTGGTCAACACCCCCACTCACTACGCCGGCCACACACTTGATCCCGTCTTCTCATCCAGCAAGCACATCGCCATCAGCCACTCCACCGGACTTCACTGGACCGACCACAGCTGCGTCCACTTCAGCTTCAGAAAAACCACCACCCACCACCACCGGCAACAGATCCCTCATAGAAGCTGGAGCAAGATCACCGCCGTCCAGCTCACCACCTCCCTCAGCCAAAACCCACCGGCCAGCACACCGGACCCCAACGAAGCAGCCCGCAACTTCACGCAGTGGCTGACCGCCTGCGCCCACGACCTCGCACCACTGAAGAACCCTCCCAGCAAACCCAGAAGCAAGAAGGCCCCCTGGTTCACCGACAAACTCAAGGACTTCAAGAAGACCTGCCGCACCCTCGAGAAAGCCTGGCTCCTCGACCGGACCACTGACAACATGACCGCCCTCAAACACGCGACCCGCAAGCACCACCAGCTCATCCGCACCACCAAGAAGAAATCACTTAAGGATCGACTGGACAACAACGCTCATGACAGCAAGGAACTCTTCAGCATCGTCAAGGAGTTCTCCAACCCCAGCACCGGCAACACCGACATCACCCCTTCACAAGATCTCTGCGACTCCCTCGCCTCATTCTTCCACCGCAAGATTGCCGACATCCACAACAGTTTCGGCGCACCATCCACGCACCCAACCGTCGAACCAACGCACCCCACTGCCACCCTCCGCACCTGGACCACGGTGACCACCGAAGACACAGCCCCCGCAATGAACACCATCCACTCCGGAACCCCGAATGACCCCTGCCCTCACCACGTCTTCAACAAGGCCGACTCCACCATCGCATCCCAACTCCGAGACGTCATCAACACCTCCTTCGACACCGCCACCTTCCCGGAGAGCTGGAAGCACGCCGAGCTCAGCGCCCTACTGAAGAAACCAACAGCGGACCCCACCGACCTCAAAAACTTCCGCCCCATCTCGCTCCTCCCCTTTCCTGCCAAAGTCATAGAGAAGATCGCCAACAGACAACTTGCTGCCTTCCTCGAGACGAATGGATCCCTCGACCCCTCGCAGTCCGGTTTCAGAGCCAACCACAGCACCGAGACCGCCCTCATCGCAGCCACCGACAACATCCGAGCCCTGCTCGACTACGTGGAAACAGCGGCACTCATCCTCCTGGACCTCTCCGCAGCATTCAACACTGTCTGCCACCGCACCCTAGTCCAACGCCTCAGCAACACCGGCATCCAAGAGAAGGCACTGAAGTGGATCATCTCGTTCCTCGCCGGAAGAACACAGAGTCCGCCTCCCCCCGTTTCGATCCGAGGCCACTGAAGTCATCTGCGGCGTCCCGCAAGGATCATCACTCAGCCCCACCCTCTTCAACGTCTACATGAGACCTCTCGTCACCATCGCACGCCAACACAACCTCAATATCATCTCCTACGCCGACGACACCCAGCTGATCCTCTCCCTCACCAGAGACCCCGACACCGCCAGAACCAGCCTCCGCGAAGGGATGAAAGACGTCGCCGAGTGGATGAAGAACAGCCGCCTGAAACTGAACTCAGACAAAACGGAAGTCCTCATCCTGGGACCATCACCCTCCGCCTGGGACGACTCCTGGTGGCCCCCAGCCCTGGGCACCGCCCCCAAAACCTACAGACCACGCACGCAACCTGGGATTCATCCTAGACTCCTCCCTCTCGATGACCAGACAAATCAACGCTGTCTCCTCTTCATGCTTTCACACCCTCGGCATGCTCCGCAAGATCTTCCGATGGATCCCGACCGAAACAAGGAAGACGGTCACCCAGGCCCTCGTCACCAGCCGACTGGACTACGGAAACACCCTCTCAGCCGGAACCACAGCCAAGCTACAGAAAATACTCCAACGCATCCAGAACGCCTCCGCCCGACTCATCCTGGACATCCCCCGACGCAACCACATCTCCGGCCACCTGAGGGACCTGCACTGGCTCCCCGTCAACAAGAGGATCACGTTCAGGCTCCTCACCCACGCACACAAGTCTCTCCACGACCTGGGCCCCAAGTACCTCAACGACCGCCTGACCTTCCACACACCCATCCGCCAGCTACGGTCTGCTAGTCTCGCCCTCACCGCCGTACCACGCGTCCGAAGAGCCACCGCCGGAGGCAGATCCTTCTCCTACCTGGCGGCCAAGACATGGAACTCCCTCCCCATCCACCTCCGGCTGACCCAGGACCACCTCTCCTTCAGGAAGCAACTGAAGACCTGGCTGTTCGAGCAGTAGCTAACCCCTTCCCCAAGCGCCTTGAGACCCTCCCGGGTGAGTAGCGCGCTATACAAGTGTCATGATTGATTGATTAAATGGTTCTCCAAAACCAACTCCCTCAGTCAGTAATCGTTTGGTCCCACATCATCCCGAGATTACAATCGAGAGGGGGTGAGTCGGCCAAGGCCCTCAATTACTCCATCAAGCTGATTAATACGAAGGTTGATAAGCTGTTTAGATTACCAAGGTTGCGGGCTATCCCACATGGGTGCATCCAAGGGGAAAACTTATTTGTCCAGGATGGGGTTCACCTCTCTAAACTTGTTAAATGAGATATTTCTTGAGAACGTCCTCGCGTGGTTTATCCATCAGCCACTCTGACCATGACCATCCTAAGGGGGAGGCCTGATAGTAGGTGAACTATGCTGCCTGTGGAGGGTGAGGTCATGATTGGTGTGGCTCATTGTGTTCATAGAAGGCAACCTTTTACCTTGGGATAGGTGGGACAGGGGTCTCACGGGGCCCTCCAAGGGGTACTTGCAGCAAATCGGCTAGAGGCTGCGGGGTGTAGGAGTGTTTGCTGCCAACAGGCCCTTACGGCCAATCCCAGCATGGGCAGTGGGCGCCAAGCTAGCACAGGGCCTTGGGGGATAATGAGGGTGTAGGGGGTGCCTGAGATAGGTAACCTGGTGGGCAGACGGGTCCCCTGCACAAGCTTATTCCGGTGAGGGATGCAAGGAGGTCAACCCCTCCCTAGGGAGGGGCCCTCACATGTTGGCCAGTCATGATCTCACTCAGAAGCGCAACACTGCATACACAGGGACAAGGCTAGATATGGTTAGGAATTCTCTATGTATTAGAGTCTATGTTATGGTCAGCCAGCCATCAAAATTGTACATAATACTGTACATTGTGTTATGGTGTTTCTGCGTCAAGTTTTGTAAAGTGATATTGATACTGAGTGCATTTTTAATGTGGTTTGTTTGTTATCATAATAAATACAGCAAGGGATTTTCAACCCCAAGCCCAAAAGTTTTAAAAGTTTGGTGTGAGCTGTTTTTAGTAATGAGGGATGATGGAGGTACAGGTGGGAAGATCTGTGCTCATTCATGGGAGGTGCTGGGTCTCAGCAATACCTGGCCATATTGGCCCAACCCCAGTCTGAGAAGAGTGACACTGATGGACATTCATCCCTGAGCAGTACAGGGCTTGATAAACTGAAGTGCCCAGGTCCGAGTCTATCTGTGACGCACCCCCTTGTCATGGAAGGAGGACCTCCGAGTGCTTTGCCGGGCTGAGGAGACTGCACCCACTGAGCTGTGAAATCTTTAGCCCAGCAAATTTCGGCTTAGGCCGCCAGGCGCCTACGCATGTATAGCCCCTGGCTGCCTGTCCTGACCATGAATGCAGTCTGACCTTTGCTAAGCCTGACAGATACTCTTTATGTTTGCAAAAAGGTGGGGTGTGAGACTGCTACTGCCTTGTTATATTTTTATAAAATGCTCTGCAAGTGGCTGAATGTAAAAAACAAGCATTGGCATAACCAATAGATAGTGTTTAGCCACGCAACACTTGATGTTGTTGCATCAAGGATATTGTGCTGCATAACTAAATACTTATAAGATACTAAAGGCGAGACCTATTGGCTATGCCAATGCTTATTTGGGATTGTTTCTTAAGAAGGCTGCATGTGCATTGCTCCCAGTGTAGCCAGGAAGAATTTTACAGTACAACACATTAAGTAAGCAAAAGCAAAGAAAACAATGTAATCAAGTGGAGGGTTTTTTTCCTTCTGCAGTGCACAGCAGTTCCTGCTTCACCCTGCTGCGCATGGTCAGTTAAGCTGCCCCTCTAACCAGAGAGTCTGAGAATGGACAAAGGGTGATTCCCAAAGGAGTTACTTCCGCCTCCCCCACCTCCCTCCTGTGGCCTTGTTTTGGAAAAATGCAAAGAGACTGCAGAGTTCTTTTTATTTGTGCAGCTCGTGGCAGTGATTTACACAGACTAACTACGCAAATATAACACAGCCAACCGTAAATCTTATGTCCTAAATGCACATGTATTTGTTGTCTTATAACCCCTAAATCCAAATGCACCTGTATCACTCTTAAACTAGTCCTTTTTGTGACGTGTGTTTGCTGGTCATGTGCACAAGTACCAAGACTTTTGGGGTGTTTCTGAAAGTATCCAGATAATAGTTTTCCGTTTTGGGTGTTTCTAACACCAGTGTCTAAAGATACAAGTAAGTGCCGCTGCCAATGTGCTGTGATGCACGAGGGTCGTATTGGTTGGCAATGTTTTAAATTGGAGTTTGTGAGAGGCATATTGTCGTTGTTAACATCCTTTAGGATCTGATAGAAACATTTTTGTTGTCTAAACCTAGTACCCTAACTGAACGTGATCTGCGCTGCCATAGAAGAGAGACTACAACTTCCAGAATGCAACAGGCCGTTAAAGTGGAAAGGCAGAACTGGAATAGTGTGCACCTGATGACATGAAGCCACCTGTTAACCCCATAAATCAACATTGTTCTAACAATGACAAGGGAAGCTGGTATCCTCCGCAGGCCGCTTTGAGTGACGTGCAACGCTTTCAAGGCAGTTCTTGTTAAATGCTAAAATCATTCCTAAAAAATTTATTGTTGTGGGTGTTCATAGCAAAGCTGCTAAATTCCAGTGCAATCTGCCCTTGCAACAAACTGGCTCCATTTTACGAACAACCCTCCCCTTCCCTGTGGCTACTTGTAAGACTTGCGTGGTCTTCAGCTGTGCCATGTTTTACTAGACAATCCTTCTCATGGCTGAGCTCAGTGCTCACCCCCTTTCTGCTTCACAGCCTCCATGCAGACAAGCTCAAAACGAGCACTCTGAGATAATTACCTACAATACAGCTACTAAAATCACATGGCAGAACTATACAAAAAGAAATGTCAGATGGTCAGTCAGATGGAGGGGGGGAGAGAGAAGGGAGCGCGAGAGATATGGTGAGCAGGCCCCCATCATCAGGGGCAAGCCGCAATGGCCTAATACTGGCCACTTCTGCACCCGGCGGGGGAGCCCGCAGCTCTGTGTTTCAACTGAGCTCTTGGTGCTCCCCTCGCCACCTCTCTCCGCTCTCACTCGCTCCCCTTGCCTTTTCTCTTGCTGACAGTGATCTGGGCCGTAAGCCTGAGATAATGACGTCATTGGCGGCGGACTGCAGGTCTGTAAGGCGTACAAGTGACAGCGGGGCACACAGCTCCCTGTTTCCTGTGCCGCTGGTCTCTGAGTAGGGGGCGGGGAGCCAGAGGGCGGGTTCTGACCAATGACAACTGCAACCATCGATCAACCCACGACACTGCAGACTCAAAAATAAATTGCATACCACTATGTGTGATGCGAGCATCACTGTACTGGTTCCATTGGTACAAGCTAGTAAACAACTTGAGAGCAGACTGGCTCTGCGCCACAGGTTTTTGAGGAACTAAATACAAGTGTGACCTCAGTCAAAACAGCTTTTGGGTTGCTGCGGGCCTCTGAAAGCCTGGTGCCGCCACAGGGCTGTTATCTGCACCCCTGCTGGTCTGTAGATGCTGAGGGGGGAGAGGTGGGGGGAGTGCGACCCAGAGCACACAAAGCGCTTCCCTAGCGGGAGCGAGCAGTTAATTACAAACAGATATCACCAAAGCCTGCTTGCGCAAGGGAATCGCCAAACGTGCACGCGTTGCCATTGAAAGCAACGCGAAGCGTGCACGTTTTTGGGCGAAAAAGCTAATCAATTCCAAGAGGCCTCCTCCTATGCAGCCCATGCCCGCTGCGTAGGCGAGACCTAAAAAAGGTCTATGACACAGTCAACGCTGGCCACGTCATACAATTTTTTTTACTTTCAAGCTCACCGCACAGCAGGCATGCATTGGAAGAGCCCTCTGTGGACCTTAGTGGTGGATTAACACATCACAATTGAAGTCCATTGACAGAGCTGTGTGTGGGACTTTGTGTTTGCAATGTACCTCATTCCACCATGCATCACTCTGCTATATCAATAGTGCATGTCATGGTGCATATCAGAATGATGTGTTATGGAAAAGCTTTTTGATGGTCTAGGTGGTGAAATAGCTGAGGGTAACACACATTAGAAATTAGGTTCATCAGAACATCTCTATGCGAGCTTTAGAGTTTCAATAGCAGAAAGTGATGTATATCAGAAATTATGTGCCTAGGCAGAGCTGTGCGGGAGTCTCAATGCCAGAATAGCAGCAGGAAAGGCACATTAGGATCCAGGTTCAGTGGTAGAGCATTTTGTGGGTTTCAGTGCTAGAATGCCAATGGATGCTGTATATCTGAGATTAGGTGCATTTGGGAAGCTGTAGTGGGGCTCAGTCTTGAAACAGCAGGAGTGTTGCACATCAGAAATGTGGTGCATCAGCAGAGCAGTGTGAGGGTCTCAGCGGTGCAACAGAAGATGTGCTGCTCATCAAAAATGAAGTGCATTTGAAGAACTCTGTGACATTCTCAGGGCTTGGAATAAAGGATGAGTATGAGCAGCACATCACTCATAAGATGCATCGGCAGAGCTGTGTGAGAGTCTCAGAACTGGTATAGAAGATGTGCGGCACATCAAAAATGAGGTGCATCGGCGGAGCTGTATGACAGTCTGAGGGCTAGAACAGAAGATGAGCAGCACATCACACATGGGATGCATCGGTGGAGCTGTGTGAGAGTCTCAGAGCTGGAACATATGATGTGTGGCACATCACACATGAAGTGCATCAGTGGAGCTGCAGGAAAGTCTCAGCGCTGGAATAGAAGATGTGCGGCACATCACGGATTGGCAGCGCTATTTGAGAGTTCAGCGCTGGAACAGAAGATGTGCTGCACATCACACATGAGGTTCCTCAGTGGAGCTCTGTGGAAGTCTCAGCGCAGGAACTATGGCTTGGTGTGCCCTGTTGTAAAGTTTGAATTATTGGATTATGGCTCGGTGCTGACTACGGTTAAATTTCACAGTGGCTATTAGGAGAAAGAATGAAAGATTGCTCGGGCACTAGTAAACAACACCCGCGGCCTATGCAGGTAAGAGCGGTAAGGCAGTGGGGCCCAGTGTGTGGCGGAGGTGGGGGATTTCGACTGACGACTAGGGAAGATTCATTATTTATTTAATTTCCCCTCGTCATTGTCCATCAAAATCCCCACCGTCCCACCACCCCACCGCTCTTACCTGCAGGGGTCGCAGCTGGTAAACAATTATGCTCCTTGCCCCAACTGGCTTCTTCCCTTCACCCTGCGGGTAGCGTGGTGAATATGACCTGTTCCCCTTCCTCTGCAGAGGATGGATGACAAAAAAAAAACTTTGACAAAGACACTAGATTTTGGATAGGAGAGACCTGCTGGCTTTGCCAATGCTTTTGTGTGTATATGTCAAATCTCAAAAAAGGTGAAACCAAAAGCCTCCCAAAGCCATCTATAGCAAATGAGACTGTCTAAATGAAACCAGATGTTGCTAACCAATAACAACAAAAGAATTGAGAGTGTGAGCTGCTGCTGACCAATGAAAACACAGGAAATGAGAGTGACAGGAAAGTTTACCAATGGTAAGTAGTGGGTGGGTTCTAAGCCTCTTTTAGATTTTTTTTAACCAACAATTTTCAGCACCGATGAGACCTAAACATGGATAACCTTTACCTGCACTTCTAGTATTTGTCCCATTTTTACTTCTAAGTCCCTCGTTGTCATGGGCTGATTTTCACCCAGTGCAATCACTCTGCGTGAAATTCCACGATTCACAATTATGGGTTTTCTGGTGTCTCAGTGCTCAGTATTATTGAGTCTGCAAACTACAAACCCACTATTTCCAATACCAGAGACACCGGGCTCTCTGTTGCATGCTGCACAGGTAGGGCCTATGGGCAGGAGTGAAGCATGGCCCATTCCTGGTTCTGCAGTTGGACGGACAGAGCAGGACAGACTTAACACTGCCCTGGCCCCTTTCTTCCCACTGGCGCTCATACAGACATTTTCCACCTGCTCTGAGGAGGCAGGAATGTCTGCTGTCTTCTTATCAAAAAGGGGGGAATAAGCACATGGAAAAGGACCAAATGTGACCTGGTCAGCCTAGTTATTCGTCATTCCGGGAAGAAAACATGTAGTTACTGGAATTTCACCCAGGGATACTGGTCAGACTTTGAGATCAAGTGTCCCAGTATCCCCACGCCACTTTCCCGTAAATCTGTAATGAGGATCTACGACTAATAAGAATAAATCCCATATGCTTCCTAAGTACCATGGGCAAAATATAAAAATGCAAAGTCTGAAGTTTGAGTACCAACATATTGTGACAGTAAATGTATATAAAGGTAAGTATAGGTGTAATATATTTGACTCCATATAGATGTACCTTGACGATACATATATGTAGAAAATAATAAATCTATGTATACATAACTTCACAATATTTAGGTACTCAATATTTAGGGGATAATATTTTTGCATATAGATAGTTTGTCCAAGGTCTTCTGCTAAGTGACCACAAACGTGGTCTTTACATGAAATGAGTTAATGAAATGAACAGATATTAGAACTCAGCTTTGTAGTGGGACCCTTTCAGGGGCGCAACTAGACTTGAACTTCGGGGGGAGGGGGGCTAGCAGTTCAAGCCACGGTGCATGCAAACAGCATTTATTCATGCCTGTATTTTCTAGCCAGATATATTGGCTTTGCTAGTGCTTTCCCCCTTGGTGCGTCAAGAGTGTCCACCAGACCTGCGCACATCAGATGTGTGCAAGATGGTACCAAGTGAGCCCTGTGTCTGCTACACAGTGAGCCCTGTGTCTGCTCTGCATGTCTGACACACAGAAAAAAAACATTAAAGCCCTATTGGAAGGTGTCTTAGAAGAAGTACATAAGCCACATAATAAACAAATGGTTCCAAGGAACAAGATGAGGTTTGTGGGAGGATCTCTCAATGAGCGCATGAATGTGCTCCCACAGACACAGAGTAGACTTACATGAATCCCATTATTGATGTGGAGCATATACTGGGATTAATAAAGTTATGGGGGGTTGTAGCTAGCTGTTACAAAATGAGGATGGGTCACCAAGAGCTCAAACGGTAATGGCATTCTCAAAGTGGAATATGTAGAATACCTGTTCACAATGCAAAAACAAGCACAAGTTGATATTTATATTGCACAGACCTAGCTTTTAGCAACAGAGCACTGTACATTATGGGAAGTGATGTCAAGTGGGGGCGTAAATCTTTGAATTAAAGCACATTTACATTTGCATCTCACATATTTAAAGTTCAGGCACAGTGAGATTGAGTGATTTTCACAGAACTGCACAGTTTTCATTTGAATGCCAAGCTGGATTTAAACCGATGATCCCAGCTGTCAAGGTGCTGGTGTTCAAAATGTTGCATTGGAGATTGGTACCTGTGGCATCCACTGCCAGGGCTTGCAGCACCTACTGACAAGGGGACATCCATATTTCTGGCGAAGAAGGGAGGACAAAGAATTGGTGAAATGTGCTGTATAATTTGCCTTGGCATCATTGCTGTGCTGCTTGTACACAAATCCCTCTCTGCCATCTGTCATTTCACACTCCTCTCTTCTTTGCTGTCTCACAGTCACATTCGCCTCTCATTTATTTCTCTTCTTTTTTCCTCCATATTCGCTCACACTTTCGTTTTCTTCTTTTTCACTATTCTCTACCTCTTCTCTCTATCTTGCTCCACAATTTCTTCCATCTGTCCTCTCTCTCTCACTCTCATCCTCCTTCCCTCCTCCTTCTCACTTCCTATCATAAATAGGCCATGTTGGACACTACCTGAGAGAGAGGCCTGTGGTACTTTCACTGAAAATGAGCTGGTGTCAAGTATCTCAGTCTCCACAGAGTTCAGCTTTTACTTTGTTGGAATGAACACTGAAATAGCTCAACAAGGCCTGTGAACTGGCTCTGTATGTATACCAGGGGACCAGCTTTAGTTTAGTGGCCTAACGGCTAGAGCAGTCGACCTCGAAGCTGGGAAACCGCGTTCGAGTCTCGGCAGGGACGCTCAACATCCTGTGATTCTGGGCAAATCACTTAATCTCCCCATACCTAAAAAATGAATGTGTCTGTATGTAACGCAACTGGTGCCCATGTAAAGCGCTCTGATACCGTTGAGTTGAGTTTGCGCTATATAACACTCCGGAAAAAACTGTCTGTAAATGAGCTCAACAATATATTTATATGACCTCTGCTCCATCTGTGCTTGGACTCTGCTCTATCTGTACAAGGGTTCAGCACTATGTATGCAAGGACTCAGCTGTGTCTGTGTTGCAGCTCAGCTATGAAAAAATATGGGACCTGTTTTTGCCAGAGTCCTACTGTTTCCAAATGTGCAGCAACTAATTTTAACAACTCAGGAACTCATTTATGTCTACTAGATGTTCATCCCTAACTCAAGACGAGTAATCAAATTTAGTTTTAGGTTCCTATCCTTAATAAAACAGGCAGTGAAATGTGCTTCTCAATCCCAAGCAGTCCTAACCCTTCCATTGGTATGTTGTGCAGCAACACAATAGGCATGTGATGCTTTGCACTTCAATTGAACCTCTCATCTATGTTTATCTATTATTCTAATTTACTCTCTACTGCACACTCTTTTCCCACCTCATCTTCCTCACTATCTTTACCTTGTTGTGAATGCTGTCTTGACAGTTTATTGCATTTAGGTCAATTTGCTATTTATTTTGGCCTTTATTTGTTGTGAGGAAATTTAGAAAGAGCAGGTAAGTTGAGGCAAGGGATGGAGACAACGGTAAATAAAAAAGAAGACACAAGTGAAATGTCAGGAGTGGGAAGTGGCAGATGGAGAAAAAAGAAAAGGGAGGATGACAGGCAGCAGGAGAGGAGGCAGCGAAATGAGGAGAGAGGAGAGTGACTACAGGGATAGACAGCAGGAAAGAGGGCAGGATGAACAGTGCTAGGGCCCAGGCGACGGACTATGGATGATGCAATAGTAGTCTAATATCACTGCAGCGCATGGGAAGAACAAGTGGGATTGGGCAGAAAAGCAAAAAGCACATAATAAACGTGTTGAATTTCACGTTTTATATGCACACCAAAGAGCTTTAAAACCCACGCTTCATGCAGACATTAAAAAAAGCAAGGTACCAGGACTGTGTCACAGCCACAAGTGTGTTAACCCACAGGTAGACACTTGCTGGTTTGAAGTTGGCATAGAGTTGTAGAAGGAGAAGCAGGCACCAGCTGACTGCAAAAATGGATCCGCTTGAGGAACAGCAGCAAGGGCCAGCAACTGCACAGCCAACATGCATTTCGAGTCAGCCTTTGAAATGTATGTGGGTATCAGATCTAGAGTATGGCAATCCTTTTCCCTTCAGCTCAAGGTTTTCCAAAGTCAGCTGTCACTTGCAGAGATGGGAAAGATGACCAAGAGGTAGACCCCATGATTGCCAAGCTGTCTGGGGCATGCAATGCTGCTGCAGCCGAAAGCATCAGTAGGTCCTGTCCATGCACCGCGCCAAGCTGATCCACCTCTTCAGTCGATTATGTGTCCATCCACCAAGCATGCAGGGGAAGAGGAGCACAAGGGCCTTCCGTGAAGTGGACTATGTGGATGTCCTGCTCTAACCAAACTTAGCCAAAGAGCATAAAGAAGGCAGAGGAGCACAGTGGCAAACTGCTCTGCACCATTGCCTATGTATTGACTGTTAGAGTAACTGTGTGACATGACGTTAATGTCATGCCATCACCCTGAATCCAATACTGTATGACAGTCTCAAAAGCAACACCAGTGCTAGCACCTTAACTGGCCTTGCTTCTGAGATAGAACATAAAGCCTGTGATATTTTACTCAGAGGATCCGGACTGCTGCCTGCAGGGCCAGTTTTTAAAAGACCCGTCCACACTAATAAATAGTGCCTCTATAAATATGTAATTCTGCTGCCCCAGCCTTTTTTTTGCATCATTATGGATTTCTGCTTTTGCAACATATTGCATATTTTAGCAGTAAAATGTGTTTCCAGCTCAAGTGGAGCAAAAGTTACTCCAAATGCAGCGACACGTGTTGCTGCAGAGTGTACGGCCTTCCGCAAAGGTTGACTGGCCATCATTAGTTGCTTATTCCTGTATTTGGGTGGTAAGCTAGTACTAGCGAAGTCAAACCTTAGCTCAGATGCGTAAAAATGACAAACTGATGAAGTAATACTATCACAAAATGTGCCACATTATATTACATACATCCCTATTCTTGCTGCATAATTTAGTCAACCCTGCCGCATAATTTGGTCATTCCCTTTCACCTAATTCCAGTGGCCCTGTTAATAAGTGCCATCCACTACGGAAACAAAGTGCGGCTCATAACCCTATTTGTCAATACCACGTTGCAGGTTCTTATTTTTGTAGCCACTACTTTGATTTTTTTAACACGAAAAAACACAAGCCCCCTCTGCTCAGCAAAATGCCAGATGCTATGCTATTGACAGAAAAGTCTGGACTGTCTGGTGGACATTGAACCACTGCTAACCCATTTGCCTCCTACCAAAGTATGATCCTGGCGGAACATCAGGTCTGAGGTGCTAACAGACCTGCTGGACAAAAATATGCCTACCTTAGCTGCAGACTCCAACATGGTGGCCGAAAGTCAACTGGATTAGGTCAGCCATTAACCAACTAGCTCCAGAAAGAATTGTCAAACAACGTAACAATACACCCACCGCCCCATAGTACAACCTTGAGTTGCAAACATTAAAATCCACATGCAGACGTTTAGAACACGAATGGAAGGTGGACTACAGTACGACGGCCAAAAATAATTATAACCAAACACTAACTGACTATAAAGCAGCCATCATCACCTACAAAAAGAACTTCTACAACAGCAAAATAGAGGGGGCCGCCAACAGGGCAATGTTTTGCCCCTGATCAAGTGCTCTGTGATAAAATGGCCACTTTCTTTCAGTCAATAGTTCAAATAATATATCAGGAATTAGAAAGCCTGAGCACTGGCCCTCCCTCCCCTCAGGCCGCTCTCACAGAAGACGTGACATTTATCACCTGCCACCTGACCAGTTTCTCCCCCTTGACAATCGACATGGTAAATGACCTATTACTGGCTATCAAGTCTGGCTCTCTAACAGACCCCTGTTCTCCGGACATCATTCACGGTGTTACAAAGTAAGTGTCCTGCTTGCCCACCTCCTGAACAATGTTATTAATACTGGTGTCTTTCCGACCTCCTGGAAGAAAGCTTGTACCCAACCTATTTTAACGAAGCCCTCCATTGATCCTCTAGAAAGTAATAAACTATTGCCCGATCGTGTCTGCCCCTAGCTGCCAAAGTCTTGGAAAAAGCCATTAACTCAGAGCTCATTGAATACCTAGACACTAACAACCTCTTAGATTCAACACAACATGGCTTTCGATCGGGCCACTCCACTGAGTCTGCATTAATCATGGCCGCTGAGTAAATACATTGGCAAATTGACAGGGGTGGCAGGGCTATCCTGATCCTACTTGACCTATCAGCCACGTTTGATACGATTAATCATACTGTACTTACGCGATGGATGGAGGCAGTAGGAATTGGAGACATTGCACTCACCCTTCTCACCTCTTTCCTCAACAGAGGATGTAATGGGACACCCTAGAATCAGGCAAATTTTATCTTCCAGGGGAAGTGCCACATGGGTCAGCCCTCTCTCCAACTTTGTTTAACATTTATGTAACCCCATTGGCCAAACTAATCAGGGACTATGGTTTCCCGCAAGTATCATATGCTGACGATGCTCAAATTATTATCTCCATCTCATCAATGGCAGATTCAGTGGCAGACAGATTCCATAGCTGTCTTGGCCACACCATGAAATGGATGCAAGAGAACTATCTATAATTAAACAAGAACAAAACCTAGGTCATGGAATTCGGAAATGGTCCTCTAATCTAGACCCAATCATGGTGGCCAGCAGCGGCTGGAGTGTGTCCTGTCCCTTCCACCAAAGTGAGAAACCTTGTTTTTTTATGTGATCCCCAGCTCAACTTTTCAGGGCAGATCAATCAGTTGACATCAGCCTGTAACTTCCTTCTGAAAATGCTTCGTAAAAATCTTACCTTTTCTGCCTATGGAGTTGCGGAAGATGGTTGTGTGTGGCTCTTGTTCTCTCCTGCCTAGACTATTGTAACGCCCTGTACCTAAGCGTTGACAAACGCCAGCTGTCTAAACTTCAGTCCCTACAGAATGCAGCTGCACGTACCTTGCTAAACATTCCAAAATATAGTCATATTTCTGGTGCCATTAGAAATCTACAATGGCTTCCAGTTAAGCAGCGAACTGAGTTTAAGGCACTGTGCCTGGTCCATAAAGCCCTATATGGGGGTGGGGGGCTAACGACTACCACAATTTATTCCAATAGCATGTCCCCCACCGGACATTAAGATCTGCCGTTAAAGCTCTGGTCCACGTCCATAGAGTTAAGAAGACCAGATGGGGAGGCTGATGTCTCTAGTTTATGGCATCTAAGCTCTGGAATGAACTTCCACTTAATATTAGGCTTTCATCATCTAGCTCCCAGTTTAGGAGCCAGCTTAAAACCTGCCTTTTCCCTCTTGACTTCTACACCTTCTTGCTTCCGCCAGTGCTTTTAGAAGCCCTTTACTTACTTACTTAAAAAGGAAAACATTCTCCCAGTCATTCTATTTATATAGCGCTTGCTGCAGCTCCTCATGGGTCATAAGTGCTATATTAATGCAATTGCACACAATACAGTTTGCCATTTTCTACCTTGTTTTCTTAGAAGCATTCAAAGGTATCAGTCCAGTTGGGGAAGGGGCTGAAATCACCTTATAAGTGCTAATAGTCAGTCGTTACCTCTCCATCAATACCATAGTGAAGGCTCAAACACATTGCCCTGCACAGCCAGAGCCCCCGGCATGAGGAGGTCTGCACCCTAGGAAAAGTGAATCACCATTAACCAGCACCCCTCCCGGAAAAAAATGTTTTTGTAGGAGCAGGAGATGCTGAGCCTGTCTCTTTTAAGAAAATGAAATGTCTTCGACGTGGCTTTCCGAGCAGAGCTCTTCACGACAGCCCGGGCTTTCAAGGTACCTTCAAAGATACAGCTCAGGCTATGACCCATGAAGGAGGGGGGGGGGGGTATTTTAGCTCAATGGGTGTTGCGTGCCTGGACTCATTCAGTTAGCCAGAAGTTGTGAGAGTGACTGAAAAAACAAGCATTTGCAATGCAATCGGTCTTGCATTTGTGAAAGTTAGAGCTATTGGCGGTGTAAATGATATTGTTTTTTACTTATGTTTTTTGTTTGTAGTGGACTGGATGCGAGTGATAGGTAGTTTGTGCATGAAGTGGTAAATGAACTGTAGATAGAGTAGTAGAAAGAGTGTGTGAGAAAGGGAGAATGAAGGGGAGAGAAGGTTATAGATGCATAAAGAGGCTGCACTGCAGGGCTCGAGTCGGGGTACCACACGGGTGGACGGCGTCCCCCCACTTATTTTACAGGGGGGACGCCATCCCCCCTGCCAAACAGCTGGACTTCACTCTTTAGCCCCTTTGGGACGAGGAGCTCGGCACCTTTTGTGACGTCACTTCCTGTCGTGACGTCACTTCCGGTGACAGCGTCCCCCCACTTCTCTTTTCAGAACTTGTGCCCTGCTGAAGACACCGAAAGAAGAGGAGGAGAGTGTGTGTTTGAAGTTTGGATTTTTTTGAAAAGTTATGGTAAAGAAACTGTGCTGAAAGACTTGAAGTGAACTAATAGGAGAAATGCTGGATTAGTGGGTGGGAAAGCGAGAGAGTGGTGCGAAAAAGAGTACGAGAGAGAGAGGGAGTAATGGGAGGGGCACTTAGGGGTGGGGGAAGGTGAAAGGTGGACCTGTATCCAGTACGATGTTGTATATGAAGGTACTGGTAGCATGTGTGAGCAGGCAGTTTAGAGAGGATAGAGATAGTGTGAGGGAGGGATGTGAGAGGACATTGGAATTGCAAGATGAGAAGTGTTAGAGGTAGTGTGAGGGAGAGATGATAGGGATTTTTAAAGTGCGACGTAGAGATAGGTATTTCCGTTTCTGCACAGGCAGTTATACCACCTATAAGCTGGTAGTAAATTGTTGGGTAAACCACGAACAAGCAGAAGTTGCAGTCAGGCACAAGAGGTAACCCTGACAGAAATCACAACTGTACCCGTTTTGGCAGTGTTCGATTGGTGTAAATGACAAGGTATACAATAGCAAGCAGAGGTGTTCGACTATATGATTGACCCTACTAGGGTAAATTGAAGAGAACCCTATGACCCGCTAAGAAGATGCATCCCAGTGGCAGCGCTTAAGCAAGAACGGACACAATTATTTCAAGGGTCTCCTTTTGGAGTGACAGAGGACAACTAAGCAGAGAATAAAGCGGAGGCAGACAGTTGATTTACCACAATAATGATATGTTTTTCGAGACATGTCTATACCGATGGCCATTGTCACTGCCACTGAATCCACGTTAATTTGAATTTACTTATTTATTTGAATTGAAGTCAATTATTTGTCCTGTGCTGAGCTACACTTTATCAGGGCTCCCTTCCCTAATTTTGTGACAGTAAAGATCAGAGTTTGGCACCTAAACTACTCTTTATTACCAACGTATGAAAGGTATTGTAGGTCGGGTGAGATTACATTCGTAGCATACATGCTTTCACTCACCAGTGTACTCCCCATATTTGTCTATGAGCATACATGGGCCCTGGCAAGGTCTGCACCAACACAGTCAAAAATACGCATTGCACGTGGTAAAAGGTATAAAACACTGGAATGTCACGCTTGCTTAATGTAAAAGATAAAAATGTCAGACATAGACACACTGAATACTAACTACACTTTTCCCACAACTGAACATGCCTGTCTTCCCCACACTCAGTACCTGACCGCCCTCAGCATAGTACTGTGTGCCCGGTACAGGGCCTTCACTACCAGCCGGTCCTTGAGGGCTGCCGGCGGCAGCACCTTCACTCTCCCAGCCTTGGACTTGGCAGGAGGGTCGGAGCGGGACTTGCAGCCCTGGTGTGGCATGACGAGCAGGGGGCGAATCGGCAAGAAACAGGCGGCAGCCCACAGCATCTAATGAGAGGTCAGGCACAAGGAGGCCGCCATGTTTGGCAGCACTGACCAGAAGTAGAAAGTAGCTGTCCACTCACTTGTCTGATTCCACCCCACTGAAACTGTGCTGCATCAGTCCGCCCAGGGGGCAGAATAGCAGCTGCACGGTGAGTGTACGGCAGCTATCTGTGATGTAAAAAAAAAATCCTGGACAGCGCAGCGGCCAAGTGTAACAAGCATTGAAAATGCAATAGGTTTCGCCTTTAAGTTAAAGCCATGTGCTTTGCTAATGGTATTGTAGAGCAAAGCAATTGGCTTTAACTTAATCAAAGGCGAGACCTATTGCATTTTTAATGCTTGTTAATTTTAGGTAGGGTGCTGCTTTCCAAAAGAGCGTTGGTGCAGTTTCTCCAAACAGCATCACTAGGCAGCACTGCCATGTCTACTGACGTGGACTATTTCTGCTGCCTTTAACAGGCTCTCTGAAAGGAGCAACAGTGTTGCAACGTGTCCCAAGCCGATTAACCCCTTGCCTGCTGGGCTAATTCCCCCGCTGTGCTGGGGGGCGGGCAAAGCGCCCCAGTGCTCATGACGAGCTCAGCTAGTCATGAGCCACGGTGGCCGTGTGCTCATGACAAGCTGAGCTTGTCACGGCCACACCCGTTTCTTCAGAACATTCAGCACAGCGGGAGAATTAGCCCTACGTGCGAGCGTTCTGACCGTTATGACGAGCTGAGCTCGTCATGAGCACACGACCACCGTGGCTCATCATGGGAGGGGTTAAGAGATATCCAGAGAGTGAAAATCTAGTTACTTACTTACTTGACTTGGAGCATGCAGAACTTGACTCAAATCCCAGTTTGGTACTTGACCAGAAAGTGTATGATTTTGTGCAAATTTAACCTGAAATTTTCAGCATGTAGTTAAATATACAAAACACTGTTAGAGACTGCCCTCTCCTCGCCATTAATGCTAGAGTTCTGTAATCTGAACCTCATCTAACCACACACCATACTAGTCTACGAGCGACTTTAGAGTCTCTCTTGCTACAATAAAAACGTTCTCTGTTGTGCACTTGTGTTGTCAGTGCTACAACACACAACAATAAATAGGGATAAATACACAAACAGCCTGTATCTGTAATCTTAGATTACATGCCCTACAGTATCAAAGGAATCAGCTTCTAATTTCGGCTTCCTCGCATTGCTGAATTGTGTGATTCTTGGCGAACCATCCTGCTTTACCTCAATTATCTTATCTTCTAGTTTTTACGACTGTCGCAAATCAGTGTTTTCGGGACTTCTGGGTGCTATGTTCAACCCTAAACATTTACTCAGCAGGCATGTGCACAGTTACGGTCCGAGGGAGCAAATGTCTCCATCGTACTAGTGAACAGCATGCTTAGCTAGGGTGGTATTCACCAAGATATGAAGTGATTGTGACTCAGCAAAACTACTGCTAACTCCAGTTTAGGCGCTGACATGACACCATGGTGGGCAGATGGCAAGCCTAATGACCGACATAGCTCCCACCTGCTGTGGTGACAGCGCGAGGCGCACACTAAACTTCACAATTCATTTAAATAAAAATTACTAAACACACCGAGGCACGTCATGCATGAGCCCCAAATATCTACCGACTATGTAGCATGGGGTCAGTGGAATTTTTTAGGGGGCAGTGAAATTCATCCTAATTTTGACGTAATTGAAAATCCACAGGGTTTACCTGATTGGCGAAGTTTCGTGGTGTTTCGTGATGTTTCAGTATTTCACAGGAAAGGCTCAAGAGCGAAAATTACACAATATTTTTACGTAAGTGAAATTGTTTAATTAATGGGCGGATTTCACCTTTCACAAAATGTTTCGCTCCATGTTGACGGTAGCCTTAACCAAGACTGGTCTGTGGCAGACTCCTTGAAATCAAGAAGTAAAAGTCCCATAATAGGGCCGTGAGGCCATAAGCATGTCTAATATCGCACAGTATGGTAACATTATAACATGACACATATCCAACACCAGTCATCTTCCATCCTACCCCTCCACCATGGCGCTCACAGACCCCCTCCTGCATCAGCAGAGTCTCCGACGGAGGCGGACATGGGTCGTCGCAAGCCAGTGGGGGCAGAGGCGGAGGTGAGACAGCCCATCTTGTCAAGGCCACCCCCAGCGAAGACTGACCCCTCTACCTCACAGCCATCAGCAGACATAGCCTTGATGGAATAGGACTCGTAGGCAGCGAGTGATTTCTATTAAAGTCACTTTCGATCTAACCTCAGCCCACTGCCGTCCCCACAGCGATACCCCAGTTACGGAATCAGGCCATTTAAGTTTTGATGGCAACAAGAAATTATGAGGAGAGTAGCGCCTCTACCCTCATTAGCAGTCCGCAAATTGAACGTAAAAACAGAACGTTTATGTGCCCCGCAAATTGTATGTAAAAACAGAACGTTTATGTGCCCCATAGACATGAAAGAAAATACACATTTGCAAGCTGGTAACATATAATTAAAAAGCACATCCACATCGCCTCACTTGCACTGATAGCTACAGAAATGAGGAAAATAAACGGAAACCTCGAGTGTTCGCGGCCCGGGAAAGCCATTGGCAGGCTGCCAGCTATCCGAGAAAGAAGGAGGGGAGGAGCAAAGAGAGGATAATCTGTCGCCAGTGAAATATAGTGCGTCCGTCTCACGCCGCGAGTAAAGCAGCCAGTCCCCGGGTGCACATCTTCTGTCCGTCCGCGTGCACATCTTGAATCCGTATTGATTCAAAAAGGCCCTTGCATCGCGAGAGCAACGCATGCGAGCTGGTAATGCCAGGCGAGATCTAAAAAGAAAGGCTTGCGAAGTGCGGCATCTACGAGGGAACTGCTCAGTTAAAAGGAAGTCCAGTGGCCGTGAGCTGGGTTGAGTGGAAAAAAGTTCCTGAGCAAAATAAAAAGAACAATGAAAGAGGTTGTGGCGCAGCCTCCAGAGCTCCTGACTTTGAAACTGGGGAACCGGGTTTGAGTCTTGGAATTGTGATAAGCATATGAACTGTGTTATTAAACTAAAAATGCCACTACAAATAACAAGCTGATTAAGCAGAGGTGTGCGAGCCGCACAGTGCAAAACAAAAGAAAGGTGCAGCATTACGCAGAGATCTGCAAGCTGTGCAGTGCAAAACAAAAGAAAGGCGCGGCTGCCATACTTAAAGAAAAAGTATGGCATGCCGTACTGGCAGTGCTCTTTGTCAAAGTAAAAAAAAAAAGTTCCAAAGACAGGACATACAATAGCACAAAGTGATGAATAACAAGTCTTGGGGGCGATCCATGGGAGTCAACAATTGAGAAACAAGCATAGGCCAATAGGTCTAGCCTTTGGGCCTTATAAGTGTTTAGCTTGATATATTGACTTATATATCAAGTTATATTAAACAAGTGTCAGAAGCTTTTTTGTTACCTTTGTCCAGACTTACGCCTCACAGTTTTGGCCGTGGTATCTGGCTGTGCCAATGAAATCGATCCTGAAAGCTCTGTGTCTCCCATGCCCCCGACAAATTGGTCTTTCCCTACCTACTTCAAATCATAATCCTGGCTTGACTCACGTGCAATGCTCTAAAGTACACTGAAGGCGTTACTAAGCGCTTTATGAAACTCCAAAATAAATAAATAGGCAAAAAATTATATGTTATAATTCTGTGAACTATCTAGGCTAAGAGCATAACAAACTTAACATGATTTATAATGCTTCATACATTTCTCATATTTCTAGACAAAAATAATTATTTTATTTTGCAAACTATCCATCAAATATGCATCATATGGGCAAAGTCCATGATAATCAGACTGAACTTGTGTCAAACTTGTATCACCCTGCTGAAAGAATGTTTGCCGTTGCACGGAATTCCGAGGTATTGCTTGAAATGTCAGCACAGAGTGCATAAAATATATGATTTCACAGGTGACTGCCGACGTAAAGAATGCTTACATGCTTGATGCACTGCCTGAATTTTAAACAGTGTGTGAATTAAAGGTATTTCATATTTCCACTGATACCTTAATTAAAATTAGCCCAGCGGTTAGCGCGAAGTTGCAAGGTGCGCGGCCAGATACAGAATTTTTGTCAACACTCAATATATCTTGCTTGTACTGAGTCCGACACTAGGAGGTTGAAGAGCGGAGTCATCTAGAATTTTAACCTGCACTTCCGCATATCAAACACAGGTGTCTGCAACAGTGCATTAAAGCGCCGTCTACCATTGAGCTATATAATTTGTAAGCACAACTACCCTGCACGCAAACACCCACATCCCAGAAACGTGGCAACTGGAAACCCACGTTAAGTGCTAAGTGGCTTTTCAGTTCGCAGAAGGCGCTAAAAATGTTGCTACTGCTCGAACATCAAGACATTATTTGTAGGTTTTATCTTTCCAAGCACTTGAAAAAAGCATTTCACACAAAAGAAATACTCATATGATTAATGTACGGTCTTAAGTATTGCAAAGGATAATTCAAATAAACCTCATATGTAGATTACGATGTACTCTTCCGTTAACCTCACATGAAATGATTTTCAAAGACAAACTGCATCGGGAAAACCCTTTTTGTCATAAGTGAATATTAAAATTGCATGTTTACCTATGTATTGGACATAGCACCAACTTGTAAATTTCTAGATTTTTCAGAGAGCCTCGAACCACTATTCTTCAAGCACAGAAAAACAGAGAAACCTTCGGGAAATTGTAAAAAAAAAAATGCAACTTTTATCATCGCACCTAATAAGTAATACGATGCACATCTCAAACCAAATTCTGCCTTTGAGTTGAAACAATAGATGTTACCATGTGTGCGTTAATGGCAATCTTTTTAACAAGCTCTGAAGATGAGCAGTGCAGCCCGACTCCAGAGATTCCACATGCAAACTCTGCACGATACGCAGAACTTACTCAGACATTTCAGCAGAGGCTAATTTGAAACATAATTTTTCAATTTCATTGCATTTCCTTGTCGCAAGTAATTTATTAGGAACCGATTTCCGTTAGTGTTTACTAAATGTTATCCCAAAACGTGCATTTTAAATCGTGATTTTCAATTAAAATGGAGGGATGCTCCTTTTTAAAAATAACATGGAATTGCCTTCAAGCCCACTTAAACAAGCACAAAACAAGCGCGGCCACGAAAGTGAAAGCGACTGCACTATGTTAAATTAGTAGCCTGATCCACGACCAGCTGCCAGCCTGCGCGCCGCTGCTCGATCCCGAGACCCAAAGGTCATGGGAGTGAACGTTTAGAGGAAAGGTGGGACATGCACCAGTCTTTGGCCATTTGCGTGCTTTCATTATTGAAAGCCACACGCAAAGGCCAATGGAATGTGTGGGAGGAGTCAGACCCACACGAAGAAGTCTCTGGGAAGGCTGGAGTGATTCCAAGAGGCCCTCTCCTAGAGTAGTGCATGCGCGCTGCGCTAGGCTCGACCTAATAAGGTGGGACAAGCAGGACCCATTATCTAATTAGAAGCAACGTTTTTTATAGGACACTGACAAAAGCCAATCAGAAGCTGGAGGCGGGCTATAACCCCAAAGACCAAATACAACCTAGGCTCGACCTAAAAAAGACTCTGATGTTAACTGGCATAGCACTAAGCAATTCACTGTGGGCCAATGTCCTTTAGTCACACGAGGATAGCATGACACGGACATTAATGATAGAAACTTAATAATGTTAAATGACTCAGAATGGCAAGTACATTGTGTTTCGTTATTGTTCCTAGAGGAATATTCTTTTAAGATATGTTTATTTCTGGTAGCGATATATATACTTGTGGCATATTTCATGTCATCCGCTTTTGCATAAGAGTGAAAGGGGATGTATGTTGTTACAACGCATACCTTTACAACGCATTTTTTACACCGCAACATCCATTACAACGCATTCCATTACAACGCATGCCATTACAACAAATTCTTTGAAACTCCTTCAAAACGCATTCCACTGCAACGCATACTACATTTAAAACGCATACCATTACAACGCATACCATTACATTGCATGTATGGTAAGTATTGGATAGTGTAGGGGTAAAAATTACTATTCTAACTCCAGGGGGTGCAACAGTAGGGTAAGTATTGGATAGTGTAGGGGTAAAAATTACTATTCTAACTCCAGGGGGTGCAACAGTAGGGTAAGTGTTGGATAGTGTAGGTATGCGTTGTAATAGTATGCGTTGTAATGACTGCATTGTAATGACATGCGTTGTAGTGGTATGCGTTGTAGTGACATGCGTTGTAATGGTTGCGTTGTAATGGCATGCGTTGTAATGGATGTTGCATTGTAAAAGTTTTGTTGTAAAGGTAGTGCGTTGTAAAAGTTGCGTTGTAAGTGTTGTTTCCCAGTGAAAAGGCATGATCTTGCAGCGATGGTACCTTTATGTGGCTAGGTCGTATTTTAGGTTGCTAACTGTCCGGACCTCATAAGCCCCAAACTGTGCCTACATGTCATAAGTGAAACTAATTAGACTAGCCGCTTGGACAAACAGATTACATACTATGGATGTGGCTGGTAAATGTATATTGTTGGATTTTTCTGCATACATTTTCAGGCAAACAGCCTGCAGAATCACCAGAAACACAGAGAGGCTGCTCTCGTTTGTCTTTACTATTCGTTTGTGTTTTGTAGAAAGCACCTTGTAAAACCTGAGTCATACTTGGCACCTCCCTTGGTGGCGTCAGGTGACGCTAGGCAGTGGCATAATGAAACTTGAGTGGGTCCCCCTGCAAAGTACATGCAGGGGGCCACCCCACACTCCAGTCCGAAGATCTCAGGCCATGGGACTGCCAGTGCTGAAAGAAGACCCGCCCCCCTGGAGCTCGGGTGCCCCCCTGCACCATGGGGGCTGCAGAGGTCTTTGTTATGGCACTGAGGCCAGGAGATGTTTGGGGAGGACTCTGTACCTCCAGTAAATGAAATTACCTCTAGCCTGTTGGTGGACATGGTGTGCTGCAGGGCACAAGTCCTAAAAAAAGAAGTGGGTGGACTAACCAGGTTAGGCAGTATGCAAGTGAAATCATGACACGTGCCATCACAGCATATGTCACGACGCATGACGTTGCATGTGACATCACAGGAAGTGACGACACTGGAAGTGAGATCACAAGAAGTGACATCAGATATTAAGACCTCACACATATGTTTATCAGGTGTATCAGGAATACATTTAAGCACTTTATGAGATTTAACAAATGAGATTTGGTGTTGGGGTTGTGTCAAAAAAGTAGCGCAATCCCAACGCAAAATCTGGGCCTCAACTAATACATTTATGTTTTTTATACCCTGCCACAAAGAAATTGGCAACAAGGAGAAGCATGGTAGTAGATATGTTATGCTTAATTGGTTGAAAAGTCTACATTTTAAAATATTTGATTGGGTTAAGGCATCTGGTGCGAAGGTGCCCTGTAAATCTCAGGGAATACAAATAATGGTGAGATAACTGGAATTTAACGTATTTGTCTCATGTAACTCATCTTGTACATTGATTTACTCATGTACATGATTTATCAATGTACAATGTGCATGTTAAGTAAAGAGCTCTGACACCCTGCACTGACTTGCATAACACTATCAAAGAAATACAAGAGTGCTATTGAAATTGTTATTTGTGTAAATACTGGAACAGACCAACCCTTATGACATTCTTACAGTGCATGCATCTATTATATACAGGGACTGAACAAAGGCAAAAGGCTGCTTCTTTTAAGTACCTGCGAAGAAATAAGCTGTGTGCCTTTGTTTCCCCTCTTTGGCATTTACATTTAAGTTGAGGTTCCAGCACACTTCCAGTCAGGATATAAAAGCCAAAGGAGGCAGGATGGCCCCTTCACTTTGGCCCAGCTGGAGGTGTAAAAAAGCCCCCTCGCTGCCTGGGTGTCTGAAAATTACACCGGGACACATTCAGCATATTTCTGTGGGGCCCATCTTCTTGGCAGGGGGGACGGCGTCCACCCTGTGAAAAGAGTGGGTGAACACCGTGTACCTGCTTGTACCCCAGACTCGTGCCCTGGTGTGCTGGGGTTTAGAAAAACTGGTTGACTGAAGCCAAAGCGTGCGATGACATGGCTAGCAACAGTGTTCATCACCGCCACTCGGAAACTGTAACGTACTTCTGTGCACTGTACCTTATTGGCCTGACCAGGATGGGCCTGGGAATGTAGCGGGCCCCTGCCTTTCAAAATGAGACAATCTGTTTGATTCTGCAAAATCTTGTTGGGGAGCATCAATATCTTAAGAATGTTCTTCCCTCTATGTCAATAGAGATCATTTGTGAATCCACGCTGTAGGTCATCACAAAAATTTAAACTTTGGCTTTTGGAGTTGAGTTAGATCGGCACCGGTCCTGGTGATCCTAAGCACACCTTTTGGCTCCTGCCAGTCCAGCGGCTAAGGTCAATATTCCACCTGTACTAAAATGAACCTATTTAGTGGCAATACAAGATGACGTAATTGATTCATTTGCACAGGGATCTTTATGTATCTGTCAAGTACCAAGACACTGCCCTGGGCTTTGGGGCGCCAGTGGTGGGACAATTTGAAGATTCATTCCATCCCCTCTTCAGAGAGCCCTTTAACTTAACACCTTCCGTGCTCATGACGAGCTCAGCTCGTCATAAGCTGTGCTCATGACGAGCTCAGCTCGTCATGACCCGCGCGGCACTCACACGCGGGGATAATTCCCCTGCTGTGCTGAACGTTCCACGAAAACGGGTGTGGTCATGACGAGCTGAGCTCGTCATGAGCACAGCGCCACTGTGCAGCACGACGAGCTAAGCTAGTCACAAACACCGTGGCGCTGCGCGCGCTCCCCCTCCCCCCAGCGCAGCGAAGGAATTAGCCCCACGGCGAAGGGGTTAAGGGTCTCAGAAGACCCTTCCAGATAATTACAGCCAACAGTACGTTACCTTGACCCAGTGCTTCCAGCAGAAGGTCTGAAGTGAATGTTTGATGTTACAATGCATACATTTTCAACACATGCCTTTACAACGCAGTTTTTACACAGCAACATCCCTTACAACGCATACATTTACATCGCATGCCATTACAACACATTTTTTAAACTACATTTACAACGCATTCCACTACATCGCATTATACCTTTACAATGCACACCATTACAACGCATACCATTACATTGTACTTAAGGTAAGTGTTGGATTGTGTAGGGGAAAAAATTACTATTCTAACTCCAGGGGATGCAACAGTAGGGTACGTGTTGGATAGTGTAGGGATATTATGCATTGTAATGGTATGCGTTGTAGTGACATGCGATGTAATGCCTGCGTTGTAGTGTCATGCGTTGTATTGTCATGCGTTGTAGTGACATGCAATATAATGGTTGCGTTGTAGTGACATGTGTTGTAAAGGATGTTGCAATGTAATGACTGCCTTGTACATGTAGTGCAATTGATGACTGCGTTGTAAAGGTTGTTTCCCGTCTGAAGTACCTCCTAATGCCGAGCCCAATGTCCTGTCCTGTCCTTTGCCAAGGGTGTGTGGCAGGCGTGACCGTGCTTGTGGCGCAGTCACTGAGAACGGATGGCTGTTGCTGGAAGTGTGTAGGTGGGAAAATATCCTTGACTGCACGTTTTGCTGAAAGTTTGCAGATATAATACAACCAGCAGCAAGAACGGCCATCCACGGTACATTACTTGATTTTCAATGCATCAGTTCTCCACAGCAAATGATTTAATATGAATATTCCCATTTTTTTCGAAGGCGCTTTAAATGCACCAATACTACAGAGCTAGGTGGGTCAATGTGCCACACTGGAAGTCCTACCTTTTTATAGGAAACCCCACCCATCACATTTTAGGGTATTACATTTTTTACATGCTGACAGGATGGTCCAGTCATTTTATTTTTTCAAATGTAACATCACTTTTTTCCAGCTATAATAACTGAGAGTTAACACTGGACAGCTACCGAAAGTGAGGGAAATTACATTTGAAAACATAAATGACTGGGTGATTTTCTAATTTCCGCCGTTCAATGCCCAGAAACGTGTAGGTGTGCAGTGTCGGAATGATCATTGAGTCCACCGGGCATTTCCCTGGTGAACTGGGGCCTTTGGGGCCTGGGCCGCTGCTGGCACCTGTGCTACCTTCTCCAGCTCCTCCTAGCTTCATTGCAGATGGCACAGTGGGTGCTTTAGGCAGTGCCTGATTAAACCCTGTAGAGGCCCCTAGGCCGTCGAAATTTCGGGCTCCCCAGGCAAATTATCTCCTAATACTTTTTAGGTCGAGCTGGAGTTAGCATCCGAAGGATGTGTCCAATCCCGACAACTTTAGTGATCCGTCCCGGGGGAATGAGGGACAAGAGGGTGCCACGCGCTTCTCTTGTGCTGGATTTGACTGTGTGCACGCGCAGCCACACTCACGCATGCGCACATACACAGCCACACGCATACACAGCCACACGCATACACAGGCACACACACACACCCCCCCATCACCGCCGCACCTACACACACACTAGCGCACCTACACGCACACACAGAGACCCCCCCACACACACACCAGCGCACCTACACACACGCACGCATACAAAGACCCCCCTCCCCCCGCCGCCGCCATCGCACACATACACACACACACACAAGCGCACCCCCCTCCCCCCTAGAACTAAGCCCCACTTACCGCCATTCGGGACTTCTGTAGCCGGGGCTCTCCCTCGGGCATGGGAGCCCCGCTCTCAGGCACTCCGTGGGCGCGTGCGCGGGACTTCCGAAGACGGAAGTCCCGCCCAAAGGAACTAGCTCAAACGCGCATGCGCAGTGACCAGACGCTCCAGCCAAAGCAGCTCTGCGCCTCCTCGCACCTGGCCCATACGAAACTTGTCTTTATTGAAGTAAGAGCAAGACAAGAAGATAACTTAAGAAAGCAAAATAGCATTGTGTGTCATAAACGCACCGCATTGTCTCAATTGTTTCAAAAGTTTTTCTTGTCTCAGGGTTCAGCCGCCTTCTTCCTCCGTTTTGTCGTGGTCGCTGTGAATTGGGATGGGGTAGAGTAGCTTGTCCTGGACCCGGCTTCCTTGTGCCTCGGTGACACTGATCACTGTACACCATTCAGATCTGGGCCCGCTGCGCGCGCTGCTCTGGGCTCTGCTTGTGGGAGGTGTCGGTGGGTGGGGCTGTGCTGCCTTCTAGCGAAGGTGCTTTGCTGTAACCTGAGATTTGGAAGTTGGTAACCATGGTCACAGGTACACACACGAGAGGGAGGCGCACAGGTGGTTCACACGAGAGCGCCCCCTGCACAGGTAAAACATACGCCCCCTGCTCGCAGAGACCAGGCAGACAGACCGACAGACGCCATGCATCGGTCCTGGGGCACCGTGGCCTGCCTCTTCCTCCTGCTCCCCTCTTTCGGCTTCGCCCCGACCAGTATCCCCCTCACCCAGCCGGCCACCTGCGACACCTCGCAGTTTTTTAACACGGCCACCCTGGGGTGCAGCAGCTGTGGGACAAACAGCATCAAGAGTGCTGATGGTGAGTGTGGGAGTGGGGGCGGAGGGGGCTTGGGTCAAGGTTACTGATGTAGGAAACCCGGAAACGAAGCTTTTTTCCGATAATTTGCATTACCTTTGCTTGGAAAAAGGCTGTATGTTTGGATCTGCTTGCAGAATGACAAGTCTGATGAAACTCCAGATTTAAACACAATCGCCATAAAATGCAGTACTGTTGTATATTCCCAACAGCCAGGAATTGCGCCTGCTTCAGAGCCGCCACCCTCTTCTGAAAGGAGCAACAGTGCAGAACATTCTCCGTTCAATGCTGATAAAGGCAGGCAGAGCAGCAGCTACATCTTCATATTGACCCTGAATCCCCTGCAGATATGCAGCAGTCCCTTCATTGTCACTCTGAATGCCCTGCAGGTAGGGCACCAGTTACAGCTTCAGATCACTCTGAATGCCCTGCTGGTAGGGCAGCAGTTACATCTGACCCGGAGGACTGGATTGGGTGCTTTACGTGGGTCGTATAAATCATTGTGGAACCTGTCTCTAGTCATCCCCAATTTTTCAAATTTCGCCATAGTATCGTTTTCATGAAACGTCTGTTGAAATTAATATGATGTGAGGTTTTGTAGAACACTTTTCTGGTATAAGAACTGAAGATATAAAGCAAGAGTGCTGGTAGGCTAAAGCAAGAGCCACAAACGTGTGAGATAGTGTTTGAAATGGAAAAATAGAGGTGCAAGGACCCTATACCACAGTACCTGCTTACTTTTAAAAGTACCGGTACCGGGTCTGTGAACTTTTTATTACACCGGCAATCGGCCGATAATTACATTTCACATGTCTGGTGCTTTCCCCAGTCTCTGCCCCAATATATTTGATCTCTTCTCCCACCAGATGTATGTACTAAGATGAAACGCTTTCCACACGTTGAACACACACATTTTTATTTTGAAGAAAAATTTTCATATTTGAACATGATGGTTGTATTATTTACATGGCAACAATTTTTCGGGGCTCGCTCGTTTCATGCCTGGGTTCATAGAGCCGTGTGGCTCTCCCTGTTTGTTGACTCGCCCACATCTACCACGAACGTTTGAGTGTTTGTTGTTTTCAGTAAGGGTTGTTATTTTTTAAAAATATTACATGCACTTCCTGATTGCTGAAAAACCGAAATGGTATTATCATCAGATGTTATGCCGTGTAGTCATTACATGTGTTTCGTTGTTGTTTTTGCCACATTGTCCTTGGAGGTTGGGCTCATAGCAGAACTGAAGTGTCACTGCCTGTCCTACGGCCAAGTTAGGTGCGGAAGACTGAATGGCCATTTTCAGACCTCGAACCGTTATATGGCTTTGAATAAATCGGGTATTTTTCCCGCAGGTGTAAATCTGTACTCGTTCACGGGACTATTTTTCAGCTGCAGGAATTGCTGGCTGCCTTTTCATCTCGAATTGAAAATTGTATTGATGCCGTTTACAATAAGACCTAATTAAAGATATGTTTTTGAATGTGCAGTTAGAGTCTACCTTTACAAAAAATAGACTATACCTTTAGTTTTATAAGACATTTGAGTTTGTCAGACTTTACTAAAACTCCAGTGGGTTATGCCTTCATTCGGCAGCTTAAAGGCACCACATGACTTCAGGAGGTGAACGTGCTTGGGCTTACATTTCGTTTTAGAAAAAAAAGGAAAAAACCCAAAACAAACAAACCATTTGTAGTCACCATCTGCAATAAGCACATCTGCAAACAGTTTTACATGGCAGGCAGGCAAAATCAGTATGTCCCTGAGGTCAGGGCTTCTCAGGTGATTTTCAGCCTGTTCTTAACTGTGTTTCTAATTTGACAGCCCTTTTGTTTGGAGATTATTTTCCACCTAGGTTGGGTTTTCTTTGCATGGTTTTTCTTTTTTTTTGTTCTTCCCTCAGTCTCTCGGGCGCCCCGGTCACCAC
The DNA here is from genome assembly GCF_964263255.1 of Lissotriton vulgaris. Taxonomy (NCBI): domain Eukaryota; kingdom Metazoa; phylum Chordata; class Amphibia; order Caudata; family Salamandridae; genus Lissotriton; species Lissotriton vulgaris. Next base: position 1,336,625,110 of record NC_141685.1, read on the forward strand.
CACAGAACCAAACCCAGGTTTGCTCCTATCTTTTTTCCATTCCAACATGATGGCGATGTTTGTTGTGTCTCTTGTCTGTCAGTGGAGTGCAATGGTGTTATGTTAAGAGTCTATAAAGCACCACGTATTTTTAGGTCTCGACCACCACCACAGCATCACTCAGCACCACCACAGCACCACTCAGCACCATTACTGCACTACTCAGCACCACCACAGCACCACTCAGCAACACCACAGCACCACTCAGCACCACCAAAACATCAGTCAGCACCACCAAAGCAAATACACAGCACCACTCAGCACCACAAAAACAAAACTATGCACCAACACAGCAACACTCAACAAAATGACTACATTACTCAGCACCAGCCCAGCATAAGTCAACACAACAACAGCACCACTCAGCAACACCACAACACCACTCAGCACCACCACAGCACCACTCAGCACCACACCAGCATCAATAAGGGACACACCAGCATCACTGTACACCACCACAGCACCACTCAGAAACAGCACAGCAGCAACCAGCCCAACACCAGCATCACTCAGCGCAACACCAAAATAAATAAATAACACCCAAACATCACTCATCACCACACCAGCACCACTCAGCGCCACCACAGCATCACTCAGCACCACCACAGCATCACTCTGCACCACCACATTATCACTCTGCACCACCACATTATCACTCAACACCACCACAGCATCACTCAGCACCACCACAGCATCACTCAGCACCACCACAGCATCACTCAGCACCACCACAGCATCACTCAGCACCACCACAGCATCACTCAGCACCATCCCAGTATAACTCAGCACCACCACAGCACCACTCAGCATCACCACAGCACCACTCAGCACCACCACAGCACCACTCAGCACCACTCAGCACCACCCCAGCGCCACTCAGCACCACCCCAGCATCAATCTGCGCAACCATTCAACAACAACTGGTTCAAATATGTTCTCTCAATGTTTCAAACTTTATTACAAATGTCACAAAAAGATGTTAATGTTTCACTTCTGTTCTTGGATTTTCGTCACAATAAAATACACTGAACATAATCTTCACAAACGTTTTTTACAAACGTTTAAGCTATTGCCATTATAAATTAAAATCACTTTTATTTAAGTATTAATTATTTAAAAAATTAAAAGCCATTGTAATTTGTAATATCAATACAGCTAAATCACGTAAATACAAAACATGTTGCATTACAAATGCTATAGGTGTCACATTTGCGAAAGTTAAAACTATTGGCATTGTAAATGACAAAGCGATTAATTTAACTATTTTCAAAACCAACACATAAATAAAAAAATTGTCATTTACAAGACCAATAGCTCAAACTTTCCTAATGCGAGACCTATTGCATTGCAAATGCTTGTTTAATTTTACCAACCAACAATTTTAATAAACCAATTTTAATACACAAAACTAAACATTAACAATTATTCATCCTATTAAACGGAAATATTTGTTTTAAATGTTTTAATAAACCAACAAACCCTTAAATATTCAATGGGTAGATCACATTAATACAGTATTTTATCTATAGAGTATTTAAGTTTTTGTTTCTTTGAGATCATTCATGTTTTTCTACCTTTTAGAAACAATTTAATAAAGCTTGATTGTAATTTTCATTCAAGATCAAATCAATATTCGTTTGATCCGTTGTCACTGGGCCCCTAAAAGGAGTGGGGCCCATAGGGCTATGCCTACTTTGCCTATTTGGTAATCTGGAACTGGCTTTAGGAGAGATAGTGGAGGGGAGGAAAGATAAAAGGGGAGAGAGTGCAAGAGGAAAGGTTTGGGCTGGTTTGAGCATTTTTGCAAGGGCTGCTTTGATTTCCAGTACGTCCATCCCAACAACTTAAAACATAGCTAGATGAAATAGGACTCAACATGTATGGATGGGATGTCAGTAACTGTCCTGTAGGCTGGGAGTCCGACATGAAATACTTGTATTTAATAGTATATGCACCCAATTTTCAGTCTACAAAGAGGTTTAGTCAGCCAGCAGCATTTGTCCAACGCCTGCTCCACAGAGCTAGAAAAAATTCCAAACCCTGCCCCACTGACTTCTCAAGAAAGCTAGGAGAACACATACTCAGGTTGTCAAGCTGAGCTCAAGGTGACGCCTCAAAAAGTGTGGGATGGAAGCTCAATACAATTCATCGAGAACTGGTGACTGATGGCAAAGCTAGGAGAGAGGAGAATTGACCAAGTGACTGTCACAAGAAAGTAAATAGTTTGTTACTGTTAGAAATTGAGTTTCTGTTTGGCAGAGGTATGCACCCGGTCCAAGTAGGAACCGCAATCCTAATCAGGGTAAGTGTAGTACACACTAAGGGCCATATGTAGGAGGGGTAATACCGGTCGGTAACGGTGAAATTCTGAAAATTTCACAGTTACCGACCAGTATTTAGGGATTTGAGATGTAGGAGGCTGCAAATAAGGAATCGGTAATTTACCGATTCCTTATTTTAAGGAATCAGTAAAATACTGATTCCTTATTTTGAGGAATCTGTAAATTACCAATTCCTTAAAGCCTATGTAGATAGCACTCAAGTGAGTGCATTGTAGCCTTAAGGATTCGTTATTTACCACCAACTACAAGTTGGTGGTAAATACAGAATACCTTTGAAAAAGCAATTTTTTGCTTTTTTCTCAGTGCCATGTGGCAGACATACATGCCCTTAGGGCATGTATGTGCGCCACATGGGCACACATGCACGATTCAGGGGTGCACCCTGCCACCCTTGAATATGTTCCCCCTATTACCGATTCAGTATTTACCGAATCTGTAATAGTAAATGGCCTCCAGGCCCATAGGAATGAATGGGAATTACCGAATCGGTAAATACCGATTTGGTAATACCGAATATTACCGAATCAGTAAAATTTACCGAATTTTTAGCTACATACTATTTACCGATTCTGAAATACCAAATCAGTAAAATTCAGTATTTCAGAATAGGTAAATAGAGATTACCTACATATGGCCCTTTATGTTTACCTGTGCTCATCCTCTGGTAGCTAGGCACAGAGCATTTAGGCTCAACTAAAGAGGCAATGGGTAAGTATTTGTGTGCACACACACAGAAACACAGTGAAAACACTACATAAGTACTCCACACCAATTTAGAAATATAGGCACTATTTAGCTGAGTAAAACAAGAACAAAATGACAAAAATCCAACATACACTAGTCAAGATATGATTTTTGCAAGATTAAATCAAAATGCAGTGCTTAGAAGTCAGTTGCTCCAACAGGGGCTATCTAGTCGCGCCTTACCAGGGCAAATCCACAAGTTCAGTCTGACCGCTAGGGAGCGTCGGCTGGCACAGGATACACGCTGACAGTACCATGGATGAATTGATGCTCGTGGACAATGAGTTGAAAAACAGAGGGGATGTGTCGATGTTTCTGGGCTGTGGTTGATGCGTTGGGGTGAAGCCACGCAGGGCCGGGAATGCCTCAGTGTTGGGGATGCGGCGTCACGGACGTCGGCGATGCGGTGCCAAGACTCATGCAGCAGCGGTGTCTGCAAAGTCGGGCTGCATTGTAAGTCAAGGTCGTTCCATTATGCATTCCTCAAGTAGTGTCCATGGCTTGGGTACAAGCAGCAGTGATATCGCAGGGAATGCACCGATTCCAAAAAACGCTTGGGTGTTAATGCATTGGTTTCTTGGGTTGCAGCACTAAACATTCACTTCCAAGGGCCCAGGACTGAATTTGGCATCACTTGGCGGAGCAGGACTCACAGCAGAGGAACCAGGTGCTGGCAGCAAAATGCAGGTGAAATCTTTGTGTGGTATCTATGGGTTAGAGTTTTGGGTTGTCTTTATTCCTTTATGTGACTCTACTGTTATTGGAATGTTTATTATGGTTCTGGGGTCTGTGCTCTAACTGGAGTCAGTTATTTCCTGACCTCTGTTCCTGGTTGACGTGCTTTGGTATTGCTGTGAAGGAACTTCAATAAAGAACCTATCTACAATCCAAGTCTTCTCTCCGCTCTTCCTTGAAGACCTGATGTAACACTTTGAATCCCTGAAAAGCAAAAACAGGAGGCAAACCTTGGAGAACCTTCAGAGATGCAGGATGCAGTTAACAAGTCCAGTCCTCTCACTCCCAGGCAAGAAGCAGAAGCAGGCCAACACATCAAAGTGGCAGTCCCTCTTGGCAGCAGAACAGCTTCTCTTCATTGTAGAATGTCTCTCCAGAAGTGTTCTGAGTATATGGTGTTAGATGGCCAGTACTTATACCGATGAAAAGTTCAGCGGAGGGTTATGGAAGTGTTCAGAAATGTTATGGTGCTCTACAGGTAGTGGTCAAATGGTAGTTGCGAGGTCTAGGTGGTTGGTGCTTCTTGATCAGAGATAACCCTGGTCTCCGAAAAAAGAAGGGGGAGAGGAGCTCTACCTTCTGTGAAATGCAAGAAAAGTCAAGCGCACACAACCTAAATTAGTTGATAGGTATTGTCTTGTGTCCAGTACTTATACCCATGTTAGCCTGTGAAATAGGGAGACTTCAAAGAAAGGTCTTTTTCGTGCACAAGACCCTGCCCTTCCCTGCCCTGGTACCAGACACACTAGAGGGGGTATGCAACTTTTTGTGTGTGGACTGGCACGGCCCTATTCAGGTGCAAGTGTCAGCTCTTTCCTCTCACTTTAGTTCAGGAAGACCCACCAGCCTTGTGATTGGCCATCAGGATATGCAGGGCACAACTCAGCTCCGTTTGTTTGTGGCTGTCTAGAGGGAATGCACAAAGCCCAGCTGTAACCCAACCCAGACATGTATTTCAGGGACAGGCAGAGGCACAGAATGGTTAAAGTAGTAAATGGCCAACTTTCTAACAGTGGCATTTTCAGACCTGCAATTTAAAAACCAACTTCACTAAAAGATGTGTTATTAAATTGTGAGTCCAGAGACACTTAACATACTCTTCCTATCTTTTCCCAATTGAAGCTTACACTTGTAAAGTGTTAGAAGGCAGCTCCAACCCATATAGGAGAGATGCCTTGCTGTAGTGAAAACAAATTTAGCAGTTATTCACTACCAGGTCATCTAAAACTCCAAAGTACATGCCCTACCTTTTAAATCCACTGCACTCTGCCCATGGTGCTACCTAGGGCCTACCTTAGGGGTGACTTAAATGTTATAAAAGGGACGGTTTGGCCAGGCAAGTAGGTGAACTTGCCAGGTCGAAATAGCAATTCAATAATGCACACAGGCTCTGCAGTGGCAGTCCTTGGATAAGTTTGAAGGTCTACTCAAGTGGATGGCACAATCTGTGCTGCAGGCCAAGTATTAGCATTTGATATAATGGCCCTGGACTCATGGTGTGTGCTGTCTTAGGGACTTATCAGTAAATCAAATATGCCAATCATGGAGAAACCAAATGCCATTACCTTTTAGACGCAGAGCACCTGCACTTTAGCACTGTCAGCAGTGAAAAAGTCCGAACACCAGCCAAAATGGAGTTAAGCACACAGTCAAAAACAAGAGATCAGAAGGCAAAAAGTCAGGGGAAACCACGCCAAAAGATGCCAGGCCTAAGAGTTAAAAAAAGACAAGGAAAGAAAAGGTAAAGTGCATACGCCAAGCTGAGCCCAACTAAAGGCAACAAAAAGACAAGTGAAGCGAGACTTGATAACTGAGGTGGGGTGAAGTAGCCACTTGAGGCAGCTGATTTGCTCAAATCCTCTAATGATCGGAAAAATACACTAAACTGCTTTCATCATGTTGGGTGTCATCATGCCCCTCATCCTTCTGTCGCAGATGAGAACTCACAACAGTCATCCAGCTCACGTCCCTCCAGCAGGCCACAATGATCTGTACCTGCCATGTGCGCTCAGTTGCTTTTTTCCCTATTTTTCTCAGATTACATTTGGTTTTAATTACAATGTCAGTTTAGGAAACCTTTCCAGTCAGTGCTGCAATGTTTTTTTCAACTTCATTCTTTGATAACAACAATTGCTTGGAGTTCTTAGGCTTTTCTTTGCCTCCACCATGATAGGTCATATTCAGAACAACTATAAACCCGGTATTTGTAAAATGCAATCTAATCACCCGTAAGGGTCTCAAGGCGCTGGGGGCAGTCGGGGAGATTAAGTGAGCTAATGCCCAGAGTCAAGTGATGCTGATCTGATCTGCCTCCAATGCTTGGGATCAAACCGCGAACTCCGCGCTCTGGATTCAGCCGCCCTGGCCGCTGCAACTATAAATTAGAGGCATCTTATGTGTGATTTGAGTGGGTTCTATGTCAGAACATTGATAAGAAAAATATCCTCCGGCATAAATATCTTGACCCAAATATCCTTTACAGAAATATTGCCCTAGTCAGTGTAGATTTTCTATCATTAACCCCCATAGGACGATAGCTTTTTTAAACACAATATATAGAAAAACATATTTTTGTTATATTATATTTAGGCCATGATATTATGATACCATACCTTGTGCCCAAATAAATTCACACATGCGAGGAACTTTGCAAACATTACCGTCTTGAAGCACAACGTGAAGAATGCCAACAACAACACTCTACGCCACACCACCATGCAGGATATTTTGTGATTCACAGTCTTTGCGTTTGCTTCCTGAACGCAAGGTAGCTTTCGTCTCCTTATATCAGTATCTGCGTCGAGGAAGATATTGACAACATGGGACTGTGTCAAGACAGTGGCAACTACATCAGGCCTGTCTATCATTTTGAGGTTTCAAGCGCACAGGAACACCACTGCGGCCCTGGAAGCGTGCTTGTGGCACATCTGTGATAACTAGGCACTTTTAAATATGGTTGACTGCTGGGACCAGAAGATTGGGACATCAAATTTCCTAATTTCTAAACCACTGTTGCTGAAAGGAGGTATGCCTTGTGGAGACCAATTTGCACTTCTTCGCTCCTATCCTAGATACCGGGATATCTGCACTGTTCCCCAATAGTCAAACACGACAATGTGACGTAGATGAGAGGGTTACCCTGTGATCCCACCTCCTGAATAGCCCATGCAGTGCTATTAGTTTGTCTAGATTGTCAATGTGTGTTTAACAGGCCTTGTTGGACATAACGTCTTTGGAGCAGTGTTTTTGGCATTTACCAGGCATCACAGGGGTCACTGACATTATTCCTTGGTGTTCTGGCTGCCTCTGATGGAACCTTTCTAGCAGTCGCCAATCCTAACTTCTGCATTAGTTGGCAAGATAGTAGAATGATTTGTGGGGCACTAGTTTTTAACTGAACACCTGAGTGAATGCCAAGTTCAGGTTAAAGGGCCTGCTCGGCCGGTTTTTAGTAGGAATCATACCTGTGTCTCCATAGATCTGCCCCCAGAAACACTTCTTACCTGCCTGTAATCAGGGGAGTGTCCCCTTGCGTGCCTGCTGGCTTGTCCCCACAAGGTGGCAGCTTCAATCATGACAGATACTTTGTCTATGGTGGCTGTGCTGCCTCACCTTCCTAAAATGGCCGCCAAGCTGCGTCTTTCGTCATCTTCTCACCCACCCATCAAGGCATCCTCCAAAGCGTGTTCTTTCCTGTCAGCTATTGTTATTATTGTAATGCTATTATTATTGTTTCTATAATCTAGGAGCAGACCTTTGACAGTCCGTTGGGCCTTGTAACCTGTCCAGTTAGTTTGTTCTTCTAAAATCTCATTGTCGCTCTTGGATTTCAAGTCTTACCTGCTCCGCTTGTTCTGCTTGTTCATGTTCTGAATGTGCGCTTCAGCCCTCAGAGCTCCAGTGCTGCATTCTTCAGTCCGGTGACTTTTTATGTGCTTTTTTTTTTTACATTTTGGAGTACTTTTGGCACTATTTTCTAGCCAGTATCCGTTCGTCAGAAAGGCATGTGTGGCTTTTCTGAGGGTCACCTTTACTCAAACCCTCCAGGAAGGCGGTTCAAGACAGTAACCTGCAAATCACAGGTATAAATTCCTACAGGGCCGGCTCAGCCTTTAATCCTTCCCAAGTGTATATAGTGAGTATCGCTACAGGCAGCCATAATTGCTCATACTATTAAGCACTCAGAAGGGTTCAGACTGAGGCTGGTGCTATGACAATGTGCAGAATTATTCAATTTAGGCTTGCCTTGCTTGTCTATTATTTTCCTGGACTCTTGGGTACTCATAATTCAGGGTCAATATCTGCTTGCGCTTTCCACTTTATCCTATTACATGTCAGTCTCGCTTCTTTCCATTCTCCCTTTGATACATTCCGCGTGTGCAAGGGCCAATCTTTATTTATTCACAACTAGATGGAATTCAGGAAAAAAATAGCGCAGTCAGCAGCCAACTTGGGCTGCAAGGACATCGGAATACATTAAAAACAGCCAACCAACAGAACTGCCGCCAACGCAGGAAAGTTTGGCGGCAGCGAATAACCTCGGAAGGTTATACAGTGCCTGTTTAGAGGGAAACGGAGGGTGCTCTGGGTTCTTGTACAATCCAGGTTACTGTCCCTCCAGAGTATTTGCGCTCTGGTAGCCATTTCCTCGCTCTCCTGGACTGATATATGCACGTTCACTTCACAAGATGGACGAATCTGATCTGTCCTACACTTTGCTTTTAATATGTCCAATTGATCAAACATTAAAATTCCTTTTTTTGATACAATTCAGACATTTTTAATCATCACTATCACTATTATCACTCACTTCTCACCAATTCACAAAAACCTGCTCCGCAGTAAATCTGGCGTTTGAGCAGACTGGGGAGGCATTCGGCCTCTCCCAGTCAGTGGTATAACTGGGGACTAAGAGTGGATCCACATTCTCCCTACCTCTCCTCTTGTTGAATTGCATTCTCTTTATGCACCAGTTTCCTAAACTTGTAGCAGTTTCCTATAATGTCAGTGTTAGAAGTGGTTTGCAAAAAACCATTGATACACCAGACGCTAAATAAAGCAGAGGGGCATCCACTTCCATATTTGGGGACTGTAAAGAAGAAAACATTATAAAGGATAACTGGACGCCCCTTAGCGACAGCAGCAGCCTTCATGGCAGCAGCCCTGCGGAAACAGGGAGCTAGAACGATGGAAGGGGACAGCACTGGAGGCTTTGTGTCGCAGTCTGCACAGGAGGAGAAAGCAGTGGCTGCAGCCAGCATCACAGGATTAAAAAAAATATATTCGCTAGCCGCTTATTAAACAAGCATTTACAATGCAAAGGTCTTGTCCTTGTTAAAGTTAGAGCTATTGGCATTGCTCATGACATTATTTTTGTTTTAAAAACAAAATGGCGGGGCGTGGCCAAGATGGCGGGGTGAGCGGACGCTTCTTCCCGCAGCTCCTCCGGCCCGACTAGGCCCGAGCCCTTTCTAGACAGCTTTCCTCCCCCCACTGGAGTTCAGCGGCCGCGGGACGGGCAGCGGAGACCTTGGTGCGTACACCGGTGCTAATCTTTGGCCCGAGCGCTTCGGCAGGAGCACACTCGGGGGCCGACAAGCTGGCTGCGGAGCGCCATTGACAAGAAGCGGAGCGGATCGCCGGCCGGGAGGCCTGGGCGGGCCCCGGCGCCAGTATCTGGCTGCTTGGTGCGGAGTTTGCTTGCCTACTCGCATCGGCTTGTGCCTCGGGAGCTGAGGCGCCGGATGACTTACCACCGCGGGGCGCCGAGAGGAGAGACGCCTGTTGTCTGAGCATGGAGGCGCTTGAGTCTGCGGCAGTAGCCTGGTACACTGCGTGTGCCTCGGCCCTGTAGCCAGTTTGGGACCGAGCTCCGGAAAGAGAGTCACGTCATTCGGCCCTACTACGACTCGACGGGCCCAGAGGAGACTCATTTCTGGGACCCTGACTCTCTGCACGGCTCCGGCAGTGACCATCGGACTCTGAGGGTCGGCCCGGCAACGCCCGGCCGCCATCTTATCTCCACGACGGCGGTGACGCAGATCTCCTACAGTGCCGTCCTGGAACAACTCCTGCGCCCTCGGCCCTGAGCAGGACTCCCGTCCTAGGAGATTCCACGGACCGGGAGGTCCTTATAGTGGTCAGTGGCTTGAACTTTAATTGGAAGTGTGGGTCGGCCACCGCGGCGGAGCCTGGCCGCCATTTTGTTCTCGGAAGCACGGAACGCCTAGCGGCCCTGCTGCATCGGACTCTACCCTCGGTGGTGCCGTCAGTGGGGACTCACCGACGCCGAGACCTACTACCAGTGGCTCGGGATCGCCTCTTTGGTTGAGTGGAGTGCTGTGGTCCATAGTGCACGAATGTCGGGGAACCGGGGCGCGAAGAGGGGTGACCGCACCCTCCTGGACATGCTCAGCAGGGCCCAGCAGCAACGCGACAGGGCGCAACCATTCCCGAGCTCTTCCAGAACCACGGGTGAACCGGCGGGGGGTGAGCCCCCAGTCACAAGATCCTTCATGGAGGACCTGTTCAGTTCACTCAAGGCTGACTTCCAAACGCTAAAACAGGAGGTAGCCAGCGAGGTGCGAGAGGTCCGCAGAGAGGTGGAGGGCCTTGGTGAACGGATGGAAACGGTGGAGGCAGCGGCTCAGCGGAGGGACGAGGAGATTGTCCATCTACAGCAAGACGTCCTACGCCTCAGGCAACAGCATGTCGACCTCCAGGCACACAATGAGGACCTGGAGAACAGGTCGAGACGAAATAACATTCGGGTCCGGGGTGTTCCGTCCGCAGAAGAGGGAACTGATTTGGCTGGCTACCTGAAGGACATGTTCAGGGAGATCCTGGGTGAGCCCGCGGACTTCCCGATCCGGATTGATAGGGCCCATAGAGTCGGCCGACAGCGGCAGTCGGCGGCGCCTCCCCCGGACTTCCCAGTGAAGGAACGCATAATGGCGGAGGCCCGCAAGAAACAGCCGCTGACCTTCCGTGAACGGCCTGTAGCGTTATTTCAGGACCTGTCTGCCATCACGCTGCAGAAGCGCAGGGCCTTCAAAATCGCGACGGACTTCCTAAGAGAGAATGAAACACCGTACTCTTGGGGACACCCCTTTCGCCTTATTTTCCGCTGGAATGGCGTACTGCACCAACTGCGCTCCTTGCAGGATGTCTGTGGAGTCCTGGGCCTCACGGCCACGGAGGAGAGTGAAGCGACGCCGGGCCGGAGGCGCCCTGATCGAGGAGGACGACGGCGATCGGCGAGGCGGAGGTCGACGGCTAGTGCTGGGAGGCCGGACTCACCCACCATTAGAGCAGAAATGGCCAATGCTCTGAGAGAAGCGGCCAGGGACTCGGCTGCCACGAACGGTGTCGCCATGACGGCGTAGAATCGCTCCGGGGGGAGATGGATATAGCTTCTGCAACGACAGGTTTGGGGGATGGAGGGAGGGTCGGGGGAGAGGCGGGAAGAACGAGTGGCCGGACGTCCACTTTTTGTACTTTCCACGGACTTGTCCGTTTTGGGACATGACTGGGACAATGGGTTGTTCGGGTTTGGGTAGGGAGTTGGCCAGTTGCCACGTGTTTGATTTGAGGGAAGTTGGGAGTTGTTTAGGGGTAGAGGGGGCACCGTCCAGTGTCTTACATGTTATTGCTTTGTCTTATTTTGCTTCTCCTGCGCTGCTGTCCCGTGCCCCTCCCCCGTTGATTGGGCACCCGCGGCCTAGCGCGCACGGTCCTTTGGGGATATGTCAACACTGAAGGTAGTGACTCTTAATGTTGAGGGACTGAACAATCCGGTAAAGCGGAGAGCAATCTTGTCTTTGCTTTAGGGGACACAAGCAGACATATGTCTCCTGCAGGAGACCCATTTACTACCACAGGATTGTCACAGGATGCGCTCTAACAAGTTTCCCACACAGTTCTTCTCCTCTGCTGCATCTAAGACCGCGGGGTGGCCATTTTGATAGCAAGTTCCTTCAGGGGGGAGGTGCTGTACAAATTCGCAGAACAAAAGGGGAGGCTGTTAGCGTATCGCCTCAAGCTGGGGGACACGACGTTCACTATCGGCTCTTTATATAGCCCGAACGACCGCCAGGAGCGCTTTCTTGACTCAGCGCTGGTGGACGTGACTGCCTCCCCAGACAGACATATTATTCTAGGGCGTGATTTGAATATAGTTTTTGACTCCACACTCGATAGGTCTGCGCAGCGATACCCGCAAACTGGGGAACCTCACAGGCAGGGAAAGCTCGAATCGCTGACATGGACCTACATGATCTTTGGCGCACCCTTCACCCCACGAGTAGGGACTATTCTTACTATTCACATGCACACTGGACTTATGCACGGTTGGACCACTTATTGGTCAGTAGACCGATGTGTGCCTCCGCTACAGCGGTGGACATTGGGGTCCTGTCGTTGTCTGATCATGCACCGGTCGTAGGCACATTTGCGCTTCCGCCGCCCCCCCCCCCCCCCTCTCGTGAGGTATGGCGACTTAGAGACACCCTCTTACATAAAAAAACTGTTGTTAAACACATTGAGGAGGCGATCCGGGAGTATCAGGCACACAACGATAATTCAGACACCTCACTAGCGGCGCAGTGGGCGGCGTTGAAGGCGGTTCTGAGGGGGGAGTTCATTTCCATCTCCTCGGCAGAGAATAGGGAGAGACAACGTAAGAGGGAGGAGCTGACTTCCAAGGTCCGAGAATTGGAGCAGGTCCATCGCCGTACCGGAGCTCCTAGGGTGTGGAAACAACTAAAGGCCGCCAGGAAGCTCTTGTCGGCGTTAGACATGGATAGGGCGGAATACGCGGCGCTGCGTCTAAAACACGCGTTTTACCCAGGTGGGGATAGGTGTGGCAAACTCTTGGCGAATAGACTCCGTATAGCGCATCAGCGTAACGTAGTAAAGGAACTGCTCGGTTCTGATGGGGTGGCAGTCTGACGACGCGGCTGTGGCGGAGACGTTCCGTAGGTTCTATGAAGAGCTTTACACGGGGGAACCCCCTTTGCCGCAGGATACTGTGGACTACTTGGAGTCAGTGGCCCTTCCGGCCCTGGACCCAGCACAGGCGGAACATCTAGAACGCAGTATTCATGTGGAGGAGGTGATATCCGCTATATCCAGGCTCAAACATGGGAAAGCCCCGGGCCCGGACGGCTATACGTCCCTGTTTTATAAAACCTTTTGCTCGATTGTGGCTCCTATTCTTACCCGCCTGTTTAACTCCTTCTCCGCGCCGGGGGCCATACCGCCGGACCTGTTGAGGGCAACGGTCTCAGTGATCCCGAAACCTGGGAAGGATCAGGCCTCTGCGGCTCGTACAGGCCTATATCCCTCCTGAATGTTGACCTTAAATTATACACAGGGATTCTGGCGTCTAGATTGGCCCTGCATCTACCGGGCCTAGTTGAGGCTGATCAGGCTGGTTTTGTCCCGGGCTGACAAACAGTCGATAACACCAAGAGGGTGGCGCACATCTTGGAGAAAGCCTCGCGGATCCCAGGTGAGAGGATGTTGCTGGCGGTAGACGCTGAGAAAGCATTCGATCGCGTTCATTGGCCCTATCTCGAGCAGGTACTCCAGAAGGTGGGTATTGGGGAAAAATTCTGCTCGATGGTCTTTAACTGTTACAAGTCCCCTTCGGCTACAGTTAGAGTTAATGGGTGCAGTTCCCGCAGCTTCAAGATTGAAAGGGGTACCAGGCAGGGAGGCCCGCTTTCCCCCCTCCTTTTTGCTCTCTATATGGAGCCGTTTGCCCAGAGAATTCACCAGAACCCAGATGCGATTGGGGTCAAGATGGGGCGGTATGTCCATACGATCAGTCTCTATGCGGACGATGTCCTCTTGACCCTGGATGATCCAAGACGGGCCCTCCCGGCGTGCATTCAGGAACTAGACGCTTTTTCGAAAGTGGCGGGCTTTAAGATGAATATGGGCAAGTCAGTGGCCCTAGATGTGTCCCTGGCTGCGGATACAAGACAAGATTTGCAAAGGCTTTTCCCCATGCAGTGGTCGTCATCCCTGGTGCCTTACCTGGGGATTCTGCTAGCAGCGACGTTGCCAGCGATGGTAACGGCCAATTATGCCTCCCTTAGTAGGAAAATCAAGGAAGAGCTGGGCCGCTGGAGTAAAGGCATGTTGTCCTGGCTTGGCAGGATTGCTGCGGTCAAGATGACGGTCCTGCCCCAGATCTTGTATCTCTTTCGAGCTTTACCGCACCAGCCACCTACGGGATGGATCAGACAGACGAAAGCCGACATTGCGCGCTTCATCTGGCAAGGCCGCAAGCCGAGAATGAAGAGGGTTATTCCCACACTGGCCCCTGAGGCGGGAGGCCTTGGCATCCCGGACCTCCGGAAATACTTCCAGGCGGCGCAGATGCGCTACCTGGTAGAGTGGAGCAAGTGAGAATCTGACAAGCATTGGCTCTTTCAAGAGCAGGCAGTAGCGGGGCGCCCCCTTCAGGAGGTGCCATTCTTGCGACGGATTCACCGCCCTCCCAACCTATATGCTTCCTTTGTCACGCGAGTCCCCTTGAGGGTGTGGGATACGGTCAGTGAAGTTCATGAACTCACCACATTCCCCTCGCCTTTCACGCCGATAGTAGACAACCCTGATTTCTCCCCGGGTCTGGAACCGGGCGCCTTCTCACACTGGAGGGAAGCGGGTTGCCGAGCGCTCTTCCAGATGTATGACTCTGAGGGAGTGGTCCCCTTTCAGCACTTGAAGCAGGAGTTCCACCTGACTGAGACGGATAGGTTACGATACATGCAGATCAGGCACTGCGAGCTTCAACCTCAGGTGCGAGGTACTGCTGATCGCCAGATAACGCCGTACGAGCAGTGGTTGGTAACCCGCACTTCTGATGCTAAGCTGATCGCGGACCTTTACAAATTCCTGCAACCCCCCCCCGTTTCATTTTTATAACCCGGGTAGGGAACGCTGGAATAGAGAACTGGGAAGGACGGTTAGTCATAAGGAGTGGGATCAGATTGCACATCGGGCGAGACACTCTGCATATCACACAGGTCTCACAGAAACACTCACCAAGGTGTCCACGTATTGGTATTATACCCCGGAGAGGCTACACGAAATGAATAGGAATATTGGGAAGGAGTGTTGGAGGGGGTGTGGACAGGTGGGGACTCTCACACATGTACTTTGGGACTGCCCCTTGTTGCAGGATTACTGGATGGAGATCATTGATGAGATAGGTGCTCATTTTGAGATTGAATTGCCACGCTTCCCGGCGTATGTTCTGCTGGGTCTCCCGAATGGGCTGATGTACCCGCTGAAGTCCCGCAAAGGCAGGCAAATAGCAATAGCGCTGGGGTCAGCGATTCAGAACATCCTGATTCATTGGCGCACTACCACGGTCCCCTCCATCACGGGCTGGCTACACAGGCTCTGGCACGTTTTAGGTATGGAGAAATTATCGCTTATGTTGGCGGGGGACGTGGAGCAATTTGACGAGTTGTGGCAGCCCTTTCACGCGCTATTAACCACAGAATTCAGAGAACTCACCTGTCCACGGTACCTTAGACTCCTGAGACTCACACCGCCGGTGGTTCCAACTGACTAAGAAAACATGGGATGGGGGCTCATGGGGCGGGGGATGGGGTGGGATGGCAGGATGCTTTATTGCTGAGCACTGGACCGGGGGGGGGGGGTGGGAGGGTGTTGAGGTGAGTTGGGGTGTTTGGAGGGAGGGGTTCAGGGGGGTAGTGGAGTTGGTTTCTTGCTTTTCTGCCTTTCACTTTTTAGCCCGCTTGATGGTGGCAACCATGTTTAGCCCTTACTATTTTGCTCATTGACTTTTTCTTTGCAGTAGCCCTGTCCACTATCGCGCTCTTTGATTCTTGCTCTGCTATTTTCATTTGAAATGTATGTACCCTTACCCCTTTTGTTCCCTTACCTCCTATGTTTTTGCCTTAATAAAAAGCTTTAAACCTAAAAACAAAATGGCATTGTTATTTACAATGCCATTAGCTTAATCTCTCGCAAATGACAGACCTATTGCATTTGCATCCACACACACAGACACAGAGCCACACGCACCCACACACACAGAGCCACACACTCAGAGCCACACACACACAGACAGAGACACACACACACACACAGAGCCACACACACACAGACAGAGCCACACAGACAGAGCCACACACACACTCAGAGCCACACACACACACAGAGCCACACACACACACAGAGCCACCCACACACACACAGAGCCACCCACACACACACACAGAGCCACACACACACAGAGCCACACACACACACAGAGCCACCCACACAGACAGAGCCACCCACACAGACAGAGCCACACACACAGACAGAGCTTCACACACAGACAGAGCCACACACAAAGCTCTCTGCCGAGGAATGCCATAGGAAACAGAAGCATGAAAAACCAGATCACAAGCAGGGCACAGAGGCACAAAAAAAGGATTACAAGCAGGGCACTGAGGCACAAAAACCGGATCACAAGCAGGGCACAGAGGCACAACAAGCAACGAGGGGCTGGGGCAGATCAAGCACAAGCAACGAGGGGGCAGCAAGCACAAGCAACAAGGGGGCAGGGGGGCACAGAGGCACAAAAACCGGATCACAAGCAGGGCACAGAGGCACAAAAACTGGATCACAAGCAGTGCACAGAGGCACAACAAGCAATGAGGGGGCAGGGGCAGGAGAGCAAGCACAAGCAACGAGAGGGCAGCAAGCACAAGCAACGAGGGGGCAGGGGGCACAGAGGCACAAAAACCGGGTCACAAGCAGGGCCCTGAGGCACAAAAAATGGATTACAAGCAGGGCACAAAGGCACAACAAGCAACGAGGGGTCAGGGGCAGGAGAGCAAGCCCAAGCAACAAGGGGGCAGCAACCACAAGCAACGAGGGATCAGGGGGAACAGAGGCACAAACACCGGATCACAATCAGGGCACAGAGGCACAAAATGTAGGATCAGAAGCAGGGCACAGAGGCACGAACAGGGCACAGAGGCACAGAAACCGGATCACAAGCAGGGCACAGAGGCACAAAAACCGGATCACAAGCAGGGCACAGAGGCACAACAAGCAACGAGGTGGCAGGGACAGGGGAGCAAGCACAAGCAACGAGGGGGCAGGGGGCACAGAGGCACAAAAACCGGATCACAAGCAGGGCAGAGAGGCACAAAAACCGGATCACAAGCAGGGCAGAGAGGCACAAAAACCGGATCACAAGCAGGGCACAGAGGCACAACAAGCAGTGAGGAGGCAGGGGCAGGAGAGCAAGCACAAGCAATTAGGGGGCAGCAAGCACAAGCAACGAGGGGGCAGGGGGGCACAGAGGCACAAAAACAGGATCACAAGCAGGGCATAGAGGCACAAAAACCGGATCACAAGCAGGGCGCAGAGGCACGAACATGAAACAGAGGCACAAAAACCAGATCACAAGCAGGGCATGGAGGCACAAAAACCGGATCACAAGCAGGGCACAGAGGCACAAAAAACAGATCACAAGCAGGGCACAGAGGCACAACAAGCAACAAGGGGGCAGGGGCAGGAGAGCAAGCACAAGCAACGAGGGGGCAGCAAGCACAAGCAACGAGGGGGAAGGGGGCACAAAGGCACAAAAACCGGATCACAAGCAGGGCGGAGAGGCACAACAAGCAACGAGGGAGCAGGGGCAGGAGAGCAAGCACAAGCAACGAGGGGGCAGCAAGCACAAGCAACAGGGGGGCACAGAGGCACAAAACCAGATCACAAGCAGGGCACAGAAACACAAAAACCGGATCACAAGCAGGGCACAGAGGCACGAACAGGGCACAGAGGCACAAAAACTGGATCACAAACAGGGCACTGAGGCACAAAAACCGGATACAAGCAGGGCACAGAGGCATGAACAGGGCACAGAGGCACAAAAACCGGATCACAAGCAGCGCACAGAGGCACAAAAACCGGATCACAAGCAGGGCACAGAGGCACGAACAGGGCACAGAGGCACAAAAACTGGATCACAAGCAGGGCACAGAGGCACAACAAGCAACGAGGGGGCAGGGACAGGAGAGCAAGCACAAGCAACGAGGGGGCAGGGGGCACAAAAACCAGATCACAAGCAGGGCACAGAGGCAAAAAAAACGGATCACAAGCAGGGCACAGAGGCACAAAACCGGATCACAAGCAGGGCACAGAGGCACAACAAGCAGTGAGGAGGCAGGGGCAGGAGAGCAAGCACAAGCAATTAGGGGGCAGCAAGCACAAGCAACGAGGGGGCAGGGGGGCACAGAGGCACAAAAACAGGATCACAAGCAGGGCATAGAGGCACAAAAACCGGGTCACAAGCAGGGCGCAGAGGCACGAACATGAAACAGAGGCACAAAAACCAGATCACAAGCAGGGCATGGAGGCACAAAAACCGGATCACAAGCAGGGCACAGAGGCTCAAAAATCGGATCACAAGCAGGGCACAGAGGCACGAACAGGGCACAGAGGCACAAAAACCAGATCACAAGCAGGGCACAGAGGCACAACAAGCAACAAGGGGGCAGGGGCAGGAGAGCAAGCACAAGCAACGAGGGGGCAGCAAGCACAAGCAACGAGGGGGAAGGGGGCACAGAGGCACAAAAACCGGATCACAAGCAGGGCACAGAGGCACAACAAGCAACAAGGGGGCAGGGGCAGGAGAGCAAGCACAAGCAACGAGGGGGCAGCAAGCACAAGCAACGAGGGGGAAGGGGGCATTGAGGCACAAAAACCGGATCACAAGCAGTGCACAGAGGCACAACAAGCAACGAGGGAGCAGGGGCAGGAGAGCAAGCACAAGCAACGAGGGGGCAGCAAGCAAAAGCAACAGGGGGGCACAGAGGCACAAAACCAGATCACAAGCAGGGCACAGAAACACAAAAACCGGATCACAAGCAGGGCACAGAGGCACGAACAGGGCACAGAGGCACAAAAACTGGATCACAAACAGGGCACTGAGGCACAAAAACCGGATACAAGCAGGGCACAGAGGCACAACAAGCAACGAGGGGGCAGGGGCAGGAGAGCAAGCCCAAGCAACGAGGGGGCAGCAACCACAAGCAACGAGGGGGCAAGGGGGCACAGAGGCACAAAAACCGGATCACAAGCAGGGCACAGAGGCACAAAAACCGGATCACAAGCAGGGCACAGAGGCATGAACAGGGCACAGAGGCACAAAAACCGGATCACAAGCAGGGCACAGAGGCACAAAAACTGGATCACAAGCAGGGCACAGAGGCACGAACAGGGCACAGAGGCACAAAAACTGGATCACAAGCAGGGCACAGAGGCACAACAAGCAACAAGGGGGCAGGGACAGGAGAGCAAGCACAAGCAACGAGGGGGCAGGGGGCACAGAGGCACAAAAACCGGATCACAAGCAGGGCACAGAGGCACAACAAGCAACGAGGGAGCAGGGGCAGGAGAGCAAGCACAAGCAACGAGGGGGCAGCAAGCACAAGCAACGAGGGGGCAGGGGGGCACAAAGGCACAAAAACAGGATCACAAGCAGGGCATAGAGGCACAAAAACCGGATCACAAGAAGGGCGCAGAGGCACGAACAGGAAACAGAGGCACAAAAACCGGATCACAAGCAGGGCACGGAGGCACAAAAACCGGATCACAAGCAGGGCACAGAGGCACGAACAGGGCACAGATGAACAAAAACCGGATCACAAGCAGGGCACAGAGGCACAACAAGCAACAAGGGGGTAGGGGCAGGAGAGAAAGCACAAGCAACGAGGGGGCAGCAAGCACAAGCAACGAGGGGGAAGCTGGGCACAGAGGCACAAAAACCGGATCACAAGCAGGGCGGAGAGGCACAACAAGCAACGAGGAGGCAGCAAGCACAAGCAACAGGGGGGCACAGAGGCACAAAAACCAGATCACAAGCAGGGCACAGAGGCACAAAAACCGGATCAAAGCATGGCACAGAGGCACGAACAGGGCACAGAGGCACAAAACCGGATCACAAGCAGGGCACAGAGGCACAAAAACCGGATCACAAGCAGGGCGCAGAGGCACGAACAGGGCACAGAG
This sequence comes from Lissotriton vulgaris, assembly GCF_964263255.1. NCBI lineage: Eukaryota > Metazoa > Chordata > Amphibia > Caudata > Salamandridae > Lissotriton > Lissotriton vulgaris. The sequence goes on from NC_141685.1 coordinate 1,336,645,023, forward strand.
GAACAAAAACCTGATCACAAGCAGGGCACAGAGGCACAACAAGCAACGAGGGGGCAGGGGCAGGAGAGCAAGCACAAGCAACGAGGGGGCAGGGGGCACAGAGGCACAAAAACCGGATCACAAGCAGGGCACAGAGGCACAAAAACCGGATCACAAGCAGGGCACAGAGGCACAAAAACCAGATCACAAACAGGGCACAGAGGCACAATAAGCAACAGGGGGGCAGGGGCAGGAGAGCAAGCACAGGCAACGAGGGGCAGCAAACACAAGCAACGAGGGGACAGGGGGGCACAGAGGCACAAAAACCGGATCACAAGCAGGGCATAGAGGCACAACAAGCAACGAGGGGGCAGGGGCAGGAGAGCAAGCACAAGCAACGAGGGGGCAGGGGGCACAGAGGCACAAAAACCGGATCACAAGCAGGGCACAGAGGCACGAACAGGGCGCAGATGAACAAAAACCGGATCACAAGCAGGGCACAGAGGCACAACAAGCAACAAGGAGGTAGGGGCAGGAGAGAAAGCACAAGCAACGAGGGGGCAGCAAGCACAAGCAACGAGGGGGAAGCTGGGCACAGAGGCACAAAAACCGGATCACAAGCAGGGCGGAGAGGCACAACAAGCAACGAGGAGGCAGCAAGCACAAGCAACAGGGGGGCACAGAGGCACAAAAACCAGATCACAAGCAGGGCACAGAGGCACAAAAACCGGATCAAAGCATGGCACAGAGGCACGAACAGGGCACAGAGGCACAAAACCGGATCACAAGCAGGGCACAGAGGCACAAAAACCGGATCACAAGCAGGGCGCAGAGGCACGAACAGGGCACAGAGGAACAAAAACCTGATCACAAGCAGGGCACAGAGGCACAACAAGCAACGAGGGGGCAGGGGCAGGAGAGCAAGCACAAGCAACGAGGGGGCAGGGGGCACAGAAGCACAAAAACCGGATCACAAGCAGGGCACAGAGGCACAAAAACCGGATCACAAGCAGGGCACAGAGGCACAAAAACCAGATCACAAACAGGGCACAGAGGCACAATAAGCAACAGGGGGGCAGGGGCAGGAGAGCAAGCACAGGCAACGAGGGGCAGCAAGCACAAGCAACGAGGGGGCAGGGGGGCACAGAGGCACAAAAACCGGATCACAAGCAGGGCATAGAGGCACAAAAACCGGATCACAAGCAGGGCGCAGAGGCACAAACAGGAAACAGAGGCACAAAAACCGGATCACAAGCAGGGCACAGAGGTACAACAAGCAAAGAGGGGCAGGGGCAGGAGGGCAAGCACAAGCAACAAGGGGAAAGCAAGCACAAGCAACAAGGGGGCAGGGGGGCACAGAGGCACAAAACCGGATAACAAGCAGGGCACAGAGGCACAAAAACCGGATCACAAGCAGGGCGCAGAGGCACAAACAGAGGCACAAAAACCGGATCACAAGCAGGGCACAGAGGCACAAAAATCGGATCACAAGCAGGGCACAGAGGCACAACAAGCAACGAGGGGGCAGGGGAAGGAGAACAAGCACAAGCAACGCACAACGAGGAGGCAGACGCACAGCAGAGGGGACAGAGGCAATAACACGGGCACAATCAGGGAAGAGAGGCAAAAAAAGCGAGCACTCACCGAAGGACTCAGCAGCTTCTTGACTTCTTCCGGCGGCGGTCGGGCAGAAATGGCATCAGAAAAGCGCTGACATTTTCGCATTCGGGTGCGTGGTTTTTGCTGTTGAGTGACGGATGACGTTACGGAGTTAAACTGCAAAAAACACGCCCCCAAATCTGAAAAAGACGGGGCTTGAACAGAGTGACGCCCCTCTCCTCCAATGGCTGGCCTTCGTTTAGGAAGCCGGCCAATGGAGAAGAGGGGCGGGTTCAAGCCCCCTACTTGTAAACATGAAATCTCGGCTGCGCGACACTGCTGCGCAGTGTACACTAGGCCGAGACCTAAAAACAGCAATCCTAATGGTGGTGGGACAAGTCACCCATTAAAAAAAACAATACATTAGTCCCGAAACAATGGATAGAAATGGCCGCTCTGTAGGTTTAAAAGATGTTGGGCAATGCACTCAGGGCGGGCTAAACAACGGAAAAGGCATGACAAATTCATGCCCTTCTGTTGTGTTTTCTTTATTCTGGAATATAAGAGCAATTTTGACAATAGACATAACACAAGACACACAGTGTGGTGTGTAGGTGATACTGTTCTTGTATGGAAACCTGGTTTCAAAGGAAAAGGCTTATCTAAATGTATGGGTCCTTTTGTAATCTCTGCTGTCAAGAAAAATGTGGTCGAACTGGATTCTGGGGAAGTTTGGAACACAAAGATTATGTAATTCACTTCCGTTGATTGCAATTATAGTTGCATGTATTTTACTTTAATATGTTCACACAAATTTTGTATGTCTGATGTTTAAAATATTGATGTGGTTATCCTGTGTTACAAATAGTTTTAGTTTTCTTTTTACTTGTTTTTTTAGGAGGGAAGATGTGTTGTGTTTTCTTTATTCTGGAATACTCCTTGAGAACATTCACTATGTAATGTGTGATGCTGCATGGAACATTCAGCATGTAATGTATGATGTTACTGGGTTCTACTGCTGTTGGGTTGGGCATTGTATGAATTACCACTCTGGCAGTTGAGGCTGGATGGCACTTCGTGAGGGTTGTGTTTTATTCTACTGGAATATATATATAACTAATTCAACTCAAGATTTCCTGCTCATCTTTAAAACACCTTCACAAATGGAGAGAATAATAAATGGAGCAACAATAGTGGCAGCAAATGGGAAGTCTATGGGCAGACTGTAAGACCATAAGTAAATACAGCATGTCTCTGTTCGAGACTGTGCATGCACCTCATCTAGAGCCAATGCCTAAAATTAGTGTGGCTTCTTGAAATTCCCCATCTGGGAATTCTCTTGATTTGTTTTAATGGATAGCAGTGGAAGATTGGGTAAAAAGAGAAAAATAAATTATTTAAATTACATATGAAAGTCCCTAATATAAAGTATTCATTAGTACTTGGCTTCCATCGTAAGATTAACAAGCATTTGCAATGCAATAGGTCTCGCATTTACGAGAGTTTGAGCTATCGGCATTGTAAATGACAATGCCTTTTATTTATGTGTTATTTTTAAAACAGATAAGGCATTGTCAGTTATAAAGCCAATCGCTTAAACTCTCGCAAATGAAATATCTATTGCATTGCAAATGCGTGTTGATAAAATTTCAAAAAGCGTTAGAAGGGAGACTGTCCTGTTTTAGGCACAACAAAGCTATTTGAGAAAATAGTGCTGGAAGGCTGTAATTAAAGCCTACTGAGTAACAACACACATAACAGGCGGTGGCACCATGGGATGGTTACAAAATGAGACAAGGCGGCACTAAGGAGGGAATACTAAGCCTTTTGACTAATGCACAGCTACAGTTTACAGTGGACATTGACACAATCTAATGAAAAATATGAGCGGATCTTCAATTCCCTACCTGAATACAGCATGCCTAACAGAACACTGCATGTGCTACCCAGGCTCGACCTAACAACTGGTTGTTCAGTCTGAATTGCGCTGCATTCCCTTTTCAGACCTTACATTTTAGCATCTAGACAATCGCAGGAGTAAGGTATATCTAAAATTTAAAAAATTAATATGGGCTGAGAAAGATGTATCCCATGTGTGATACGAAAAGTACCCATCCGTTTCAGCGGAGCAGGTTTTTACTTTCATAAGTTTAGCCACCTGGCCTGCTCCATTAAAAGCTAGATAAACATCAACACCTGCAGAAGAGGCGAAGCTAGGATGCGACAGTCTATACAAATAAAAAGAATTGTGACATTTCTGTTGCCACCGAGACAGAAATTCGAGCCATCACTGACTGAATTTTATGCTGCCTAGAATGAGAACCCTATGTAGTTTTGCTCATTTGGACCATTGCCGAGCTGCAAAATTGGTAGTCACTTTCAAGTCGAAGCCTACTAGACAGCGCTGCTGTCTTGTTTGCTAAAAACATCTTGGGGACATCCAGAAAGCTTCCTTCCCTGGGAATAAACCACACAAATTGGTTACTATTGGCTTTGTGGTTTGTAGCTCACATTTGCATACTTTTGATTTGCTGGCTTCATTTGGTTTAGGTTGTCCAGGGTGAATTCATCCCACCCATGAAGCATTGTCTATTTATTGTATTCTTCCATGTGCTAGCTTTGTGTAAACAGGTCATTAAGCCTTGTTCATAGGTTGTCACATTTGCTGTGCATTCAAAGACAGATGTCAAATGTCAGGCTGTCTCTTTCGAGGTAGCTTGGTGTTTACTTTTCTTTCTCTGACTTCGAAGTGAGAAGATGTATGTGACAATCTTGCTGTAAAAGAAAGCCTTTTTTCCAACGCACAACACCATTTAAATGTCTGTGAATGAACTGTGCAGATATTTCATAATATATCAGAATCAAGAAAGCACAAATTAAGCGCATTTCTTGTAATTATGAAGTGTAGCGGAAACATATTTAATACGATCAAAAATCAATACACTAGCAGATGACATTACCAAACATTATTGTTAATGCACTGTATATTCTTATCAATAAAACTATGTCTGTGCAAAAAAAAAAAAATCGCCATTTGAATTGAAAGATGTGTTGTCTATAATGGCAGTGCGCTACCACACCATGCATACTCTATTGTACGGCATTCCACGTCACTGCACTCTACTCTGCACCACTCCAGTCTAGGCCTCTCTGTCCTACTCTACTGTGCACCCCTCTACTTTACGCCAATGTACTCTTTCCCACTGCACTCTTTGCCAATCCACTGCACTCTACTCTGCACCACTGCACAGTATGCCACTGAACTCTCCTCCATATCACTCTACTCTGCACCATTCTATGCCATTGCATTCTATGCCACTGTACTCTACGCGACTAGACTCATGTCTGCTCTGCACCACTCTAATCTACTCAACTGCATTCTACGGTGATGCCACACCACTCTACAGCCCTCTCCTCTATGCCACAAACTTTTAGCCATGCTTGTGTAAAACATGGCTAAAAACAGTGGCAAACGCTCTTCCATAGGTAAGACTTGTTGGCTTTGCCAATGCTTGTCCTTAGTCAAGTTTAGCATTCAAAATCAGCACTGGAGGAAAATAAAGTTGTGACCTAAGCAAGATTTTCTGCTCATAGTACCAATAGGAGTGGTAAAGCTGAGGAGTATACGGAGGTTAAATCTGAGATTTTCGATCAGGAATGCACAATGAATAAGCAAGTTGAAAGCTTGGATGGCCTAGGTAAGCACACCAGGTGCTGGACCAGAATGAAAACCTTCAACATTAAATATTTGAGTTGCTGTCTTCCATACATGCTAAAAAAGACCCAATGGGGGGAGACTTCCGCCTGAAATCGACCTCATTTTACAAGCCAATGGGGAATATAACCCCCCCACCCAATTATTGTTTCAAAGCCACCATCTTTCTGCTTTTGAAATACTAGCAATGAAGAAGCAAAAAGATGGATTTTAATGGAGAAACTCCAGTCGCATGAAACACGAACACAACCTTCTTCCAAGCCATCCTCTGCGCCCAGGCATTTCATTCCCGTCATCGCACTCCACTAACATCAGACTGTGATGACGTATAATATAATAAGCATGTATGGTCTCCTTTATTTCGTTCACCATCAATTCATGTGGATGTGTTTTACTTTATTAGTCTTGGCAACGCAATGAAAGAAACCCAATTTGTTGTTTTGAGACTCCTCGCCGATGAAGAAAGACGTCAATCATATGAGTGCGTGGCCGCAGCCATCTATGATCGCATGCATTTTGTCAATACCAAATGTAAGGGACACTAAAACATAAACATTCTGTATCCCGTTGACTTCTACGTTGACAGCTGCCCGTTGTAGCCCATCAAGCTCTACCCAAGTCAAATAGCCCCCACCAATCCTTTACATTTAGTGGCCCCGCTTTTTGCACAACCTACCCATCTCTTCCTCCACATGACTGCCACTTCCACGCTGCATTCCTCCTGCGGCGGTGGGTCCTAAGTCTACCCTGGGTCGCCTTCCTGGACACCTGTCTTTTACTCCCAACTACCAAATTCCCCTTCATTGGGGTATCCTCGAAGTCTGACCTGCATGGAGTCAGCACTGAGAACTTACCACCAAAGGCCCTCCCCAGCTGCAGGGCCAATTTGGTTTTGCCAGTCCCTGTGGCCCCAAGAATAACAACAAGACAGTGAGCAGCCATCTCTTCACACAAGCAAACTCTAAAACTTCCAGTTGATATATATGAGTACGCACGTATGAGCATGGTAGAGGACACATCCAACTCACAGGAGACGCTTCCATGCAGTGCGTTCATGGTGGCCATTTTAGAGTGGAGACAGTTTTTCAGGATTACTCCAGACCAGAGGAAAATTCTTATTTTTTTATATGATGATATACAAAAGAGTACAATGACGGAGGGCTGGCAAAATCCTATATTTAACTAAAGAGCGAAGGAGGAGGAATAGTAGCCCCTTTTATTTTTTACCACACTGCCCAGTGTTTCCCAAGTGTTCCCGGGGCATAATTGTGCTTGGCAATTCAACATTTACTGTAGAAATTAGTCTAAAATAACCCTCGATTTATATATTTATTCATTTTTTTCACAGCGCGAACGTTAATTGTCAGAGCGCTTTACAATAGAGCGAAGTAAATTACATAAGAAATGACAGTAGCATGGATCAGGTAAAACTACTTATAGGTACTCGTAATGAAAGTTACAGGTTACTAAATTACAGATAAATTCAAGATGACATAATACAACAAGAAGCAGCCACCATTGTTAAAGCTGGTGCCCCAAGTGCTGTGTGGGGCAGGATATAGAAGAAAGTGAAAGCGCGCCATGCGCGCGATATGCTGAAACGCCGGCGGGATGACAGAATACCATACAAAGGAAAGTGGAAGCGTGCCATGCGCCTCCGCAATCTGTACGCGTGCACAGCTCTTGTCTGTATGCGTGCACATCTCCTGTCCCCCTTCCAACGAAAAATCAACGACAATAGATCTCGCCATGCGACAGCGCATGCGCTGCATCGCTAGGCGAGACCTAAAAACAGGGTTGGATTGGCTGGACAAAAAGGTAAACAGGAGCTGTTATCAAGGGCTATATGTTGCTGATCTCCTACCTAGTGCTCACTGTGTCCAGCCGCTCTATATACTTCTCCGGGATGAATAATGGCCAATTGAGTGATGTCACTTCCTGTGCAGATCGATGATGGAAATGAGTCCTCTTGCGACAGTTTTGGCAGGAAACCAGTGATGTCACTTTCTGTGCATATGGATGGTGGGAAATCCATTGACGTCACTTTGTGTGCATATGTAAAAAGGTTATGTGTATAATTAATTTAATTAACTTCTTTTTAACCGTATCGCTGCGGCGGTCATTTTTGCGCTGCGCGGCTTTTTTACAAAAGCCGCGTTACATGATGAGCTCAGCTCGTCATCCTCACACGCCGCCCGTGACTGATGACGAGCTGAGCTCGTCATCAGCATCGAAGGGGTTAAACAACATTTTTAGGTGTAAATCTTTTTTCTATATAGCAACACAAAGAAAAGGTGCCATACGATCGAGCCACGCAGGGCTCGGCTGATCCAATGTTAAATGCGTTAAGGTAAGCGAGCTCCATTGTAAAAATACATTCCCACCACCCGCCCAAATAGAAAAGAAGAGAGGAAACTAAAGCAAGGAAATACAGAAAAAGAAAAAGAAAAACCACCCTTCACCCTCCCGAGGATCATGGTCTCTAAATAGCCCAACATGGAACAGCGTGTTTTGGATAAGGTTGAGATGACTCATGTATGGGTGTCCGGAGTAGTGAGGGGCAGGAGGCGTAGATATTTGGGGCAGTACAGTTCCCTAAATTCTGGAGCTAGTAGAACTAAAAAGGGTTGGCAAAGGTCACTAAAGAAAGGAGCCTTTGCCGGCCAAGGTGAGAAAAATCTTTTCCATGCCCAACACGTGCCACAGATGCTGGTACCACCCTGTGTGTGTGGGAACCCAGGTAGTCTTCCAATGTATGAGTATGTTCTGGTTGGCCGTGCCGAGGACGATGGCTACCTGTTAAAACTACATTTTTACATTAAAAATTAATTAAAATATTTAAAAAATAAAACATTTATGTATACTTTATATATTTTTTTAACATTAAAAAATATTTTAATATATTTTAAACATTATGTTCAGTGGGGTTTAAATAAGTCCCTACCTCCATTTTTGTTCAATGGAAGATTGTTGCAGTACCAATGTTGAAGCGCTGGACTTTCTCCAGGTCTGAGCTGGAGTACATTTACTACTGTTTTTGGAGTTTTTTTTAACCTGCAGTGATTTTAGAACTGGAGTTTGTGAATAGATATTGTCTGACCTTTTTGTGGGTGGTTGCATGCTCTTTTCTACCACCTTCCTTGCCTTCCCTTACACCCTCGTTACTCCTCCCAAGACCTTTCCCACTTATTCGTACATATTTCCCCTTCTCCGGCTCCTCCCCTCTGTCCCTCCCACATTACTACTAAGGCATATACCCAGTGTGTTAAACAGACATGTGCTGTCCGGTACTGAGTACCTGCAGTTCTTTAATTTGAAAGGAAAAGTAGCGGCAGTCTCTGTGCTGATGCAATATATTTGATGGGAGAATGCCGGCATTCTCAAGAGCCAACAGGTACTCTAGATAGTGAATACCAGAACTTCTATATTTCCATTTAAAGCACTACGGATATCTACGTGCATGGAGATCTCTGTCGGTGGGGCGGAGACCTAGAATCATAAAAAAAAGGGGAGGTGCACTAGTTGTTCCAGTAACAGTTGTGATTAGTCGGCTCAATAATTGGTCCTGTCAGGAATAAAGGCTATCGCTTGCAGCTCTCTGAGCGGGCTTTCAGTATGCGCAGGTGTCTTACCTGTGTACATGTTTTATGCCTCATGTTCAGTGATTTGCTTGAATGGGTGGGGTTTTAGCCTTTTAGCTAACAAAGGCCACATTATTTCCTAGGTTTAGTTCCAAAACATTCCACTGCGAAGGACCCTTGACCCGGAGGGATTTCTTGTCTAGTTCTTTGTATTTTTCGTGGCAGACTGATGGAGATTGGCATTGCCTTTGACCTCTGACAAACGTATAACGTAGTGCCAGTCTCTGAAGGAATTCTAGGAACGTTGCACAGTATTGTATTTTAAGATGGATGCCAAGGAATTGGGATGGTGTCCTGTCATCCTTCTCATGGTTTGGTGTATGGAGTATTCAGTGGTGCCACCCAGTGAACACTAGTTATTCAAACCTGATAAAGTTCCCAAAGCTAATTTAAAATTGAATTATATCACGATTTGGCACAGTACCCTTTACACCGGGTAAAGCTCATAAAGATTTGCCTGAGAGACCATCAGAAGAATTAAGTATAATTATAAAATATGATATAAGTAGAATAAAGTTCATAGCTTTTAAAAACTTAAGTTCATGCCAATCCCTATATAGGGTAATAGCAATTCACTTCAGTTAAGTAAAGAAATACAGAGCGCAAATTACATATGGGTCTGTCGTATTTAAGATTCATCGACTCCTGTATAAGCTAGTTGGACTCACTAATAGCAAATTCCCACCCTTATAGCTAGATTAATTCCACATTGATATAACTGACATGCACACTAATAGCAGTGCCCACCACTCCTCGTTGTGACTTCCCATATGATGCCCCTGCCCCAAGACTTGGCCCGGCCCTTAGAGCTTGAAAAATAAAACGATAATGAACCTGTGTGATTATTGTTTTATTTTTCAAGTCTTGAGGCTGGCGGGGGTGTATGCTCCTCCGCAATAGCGGAAGAGCAATTCCTGCCCAACAGATTTTCTTTCATAATTAAAATATAAAGCCCGTCATTGTCATGCACATTGTTACCCTTCAACCAGCCACCTCGCGACTTCACTGAAAATTCTACAAAATCTACCCAGGACGTGCTCTGGGTTTTTCGATTTTCCCTGAACCTCATCCTGAATTCTTCATTGGTGAGTCCAATTAAGCCCTCAACAGGGTAACCTTCATGTGGTTATTAGACTCAGCTTCTCTTCCTGTCAGTGGTCTATCCCTGCGCTTGCCAGAAAACAGGTCCCAAAGGAGAGAGCTTGAATACTTCTGGCCGTCCTTCCTTGCGCTACAGGCTTTCCCAACCTCTGTGAACCATTTTCTGATTGTCATCACCTTCTCTATACTTTGGAACAATTCCTTTGGGGATTTAAGCTCAAATGTTTCCTCTCTGTCCCTAGGTATAATGTTGCTGCTACCATCTATGGGTAATAAACTAAAATCTGCCCTTTCCCTTTTCATGGTCAGTATCCTGTCGTCCAGGGCTATCCTGTGGGCCAATCTTTCATGAAGAGCCTCCTCTTCGGAGAGTTCTTCAGTGTACCTTGAGCGGCCTGAGTTCTCGCTAGAGGCAGGTGCCCATGGCACATTGGATCAGTTTTGGGGATGAGGAAGTGTCCTCTCATTCGAGTTAAAGCATATTTGGGTCATCCTCCTCACTCACGCCATCCTGGTTCTCAGGGTCGGTGGCCTCATCCACAGGATGGGCCGGCACATACACTGCCAACAGCTTCTGAAGTGTTACAGTGATACCCTTTGCAGAGGATCCTTAGCCTCTTAAAGGTAAGCTCCTTAGCCACAACTCCTGGGGTATCCATTATTCTACTAATGTTGGGACCTTTTTGGAGCTAGAAAAATGCTAACAAGTTTTCTTAGTCCTAACTATAGTAAGTTTTAGGAATTTAGGAAAAAAAATCAACAAATCAAAAAAAATATATATCACTTTTAACTAAAGGCAATTTTTAGATGTACTCATGCAGTCACTTATTGACCAAGCGGTATCAGCAAACGCGAAGCTAGGTCTCTATAAAGTGTATTAAAATGAAGTGCACTGTGCAGAGAGTCCAGTGGGTCCACAATTGGTTTCCAGAGGCTAAAGTAGATATTAATAACGCTCTTTTTGTGGTAGTGTGGCGGGGCAGTTAGGCTTATCAGAGAGTAGTGCTAAGCATTTGTTGTACTCACACAGGCAATAAATGTAACACATTCAAAGAATAATCAGATACCAATCGAGAAAAATAAAACTTGTTTGTATATACATATTTTGAACTGAAGATCTTCATTTAGAGGTAAGTGCAGTGTTTGATAGAAATATTTACAGGTAAGTAAAGCGTTCAAATCAGTGTGCTTTTACGCACAATGCAATCCTAAAAAAAGTCAAAGATGCATAAAGACCTCTGAAACAGTCGGCTTTAGGGATTCACCTTGGAATAGTAGTGGGCCAAGGTTCAAAGTACTACCAGCAATTCTTCGAGAACCACTCGGGTTCTACTGGGAGCAGGGTATGGTGAGGCTGGTAACTGTTGCTCTAGGGAGAAGGGGAGCTACCTGAAAAGAGGCTGCACAGGGGGACTTGCGGTAAGTCCAAGGGCTCCCAAACGGGGGCTCAGGCACAAGGGGTCTTAGAGCATGAGGCCAAGCCGGTTTGTCGATGCCCAGGCCGAGCGGCTCGGATCCAGAGTGATTAGGTCACCTGGGCTGGGTGTGCAAAGATGCACCTTGCAGTCAGGTCAAGGACGAACAGCTGGCAGGGGCAAAATGAAAATAGCTGGGCCACTCTAAAAGTGGATCTAAGTGATGCTGATGTCCCTCAATGGCTGCTTGGTCCTGGTGCAGTGAGAATCTGGACTGGACTCTCGCTGTTGGTGTTTGGTGCAAGGCATCCAGTACACAGGGTTGGTGCTGCATGGCTCCGGTTGGTCCTGGTGTCTTCATACTCAGTGGGGAGACAGCTCTGACCTTCCGGAGCATGATAACCTTCTCCTGGTCATCTGCAGCTTTGGTCAGGCCTGCGGAATACAAGGGAGTTGGTCCTCTACTCCAAGGGAGACTGTCACTGGTTTTTGAAGTGCTGGCAGGCTACCCAAGGCTTTTTTAGTTCTCCAGCTCGCAGGACAAGTCACTCTGTTGTGATTTTCGAGAGAGGGCTGAGGACAGCAGGATTTTGTGCCAAAGTTCTGCTGCAGGTCTCGCCAGTCAGTGACTCTTCTTCATCCTTCTTCTGTTGATCCGTTGAATCTGAGTTCTTAAGTTCAGGGGTGCCACCTAAATACTAAATGTAGGGGCATTATGGGGAGTGACAGGTAGTAGCCAATGGGAAACCTACCTTTAGGGTGTCTACACCTTCTATATGACCACTACCTGTGGGAAGTGGGCATAACCCTGGCCCTAGAATGCTAATTCCATGCAAACCAACATGGAGAAATCTGAAAAGTATGGTCCACATAGGCTAGCGTGCCCTAGGAGTGGTGCTAGCTGATTGTGGGCACACCTCCTAGTCTTACTTATTTTCCCCCTGTCTTACCGCCAAAAATCATGGTCAGGAAATGGAGCGGGCACCTCCACTATCTGAGGAGACCCTGGGTCGCATAACAAAGGTGGCAGGGTCTTTGCATCTTCCCACGCTTGAATGTCCATCCTACTTGGAGGAGGTGTGAACACCTCCACCAAGAGCAGGCTTTGATTTTGGCTTCAGAGAGCGAAGGCTCTCACCACAGGAGGTCAGAAACCTTTCTATAGTAGCTGGCTGTTCAAGACCAGTTAGTCAACACACTAGTAGTCTGTAGGTTTTCAGGGGACACCTCTAAGTTGTCCTCTGCTTGCATTAATTAATAATTCCAGCACTGGCATCTAGTGGCAGCTCCTCGAGGGAGTGCTGCGGGGCGGTGGTGAGGGGCGGGGAGGGGCAGTGTGGGGGGTAGTAAACTCCGGATTGCGGCGGAACAGAATTGTGTATAAAAATAAATGAATAGAACGAATTACATTGTGCGCTGCATCGCAGATTTGGAGACCTACCACCCCACAGCACTCCCTCGAGGAGCCGCCACTGCTGGCATCCATGTGGTTTTATTAAGACGAGGTGTTTGGCACTAACCACCATGGGATTCAGTGAAGCCATCATGGAGCTGGGGAACTCGTAATGATGACTGTCCACCCATTTACTTATTGTAGCTTCCCAGTGTACTGGAAATATCTAAGGGTGAACTTAAATATCACTGGAACATATCCACTCTTGCAGATATGCCCTCACATTGGTATAGTGCACCCTGCCTTAGGGTGGTGTAGCCAGCCACATGGGTGTCTTGCTTATGCCACATGTAGTGCTGGCAGGCATGGCACACAGGGATGTGTGCCATGTTGAATCTTCAGTTTTCTCTGCACCAAGACATGCAGGCTGCAATGGCAGTTTGCATGAGCTTGGTGATGGGTTCCTTAGGGTGGCACAATCGGTGCTTTAGCACTTAGGGACTCACTTTAGTTCCAAGGCACTAGGTACCAGCTGTACCACTTACTAGGGTCTTACAGGGATCGTCAAGGGGTGTCAATTGTGGAACAATCGTAGGGTTTAGGGAAAGAACACTGGTACCGGGACCTCATTTGCAGGAACCCAGTACACTGTCAGTCAAAGTTGCACCAGATGCCAGGCAACAAGTGGGGGGTAACCATGTCAAAAGGAGAACTTTACCCCACTTGGGGCACCCACCAAGTAGCAAGTTGGGGACTGCATTAGGTGCACCAGGGCTCCCGAGGCCCAGCCAGATCCTTGTCATCTGCAAAAGCCAGCACTGCACCTACCTTGAGGGAGCAGCTATTTCTGCTTGCGCCGGCCAGGCCGGAGCAATCTGTGTTTCTCTTACCGCATGCCTGCGGGCAGGGTAACAAGCCTGCTCCCTCCCAGCTGGAGTGTATTTAAATCTCCCACTGGCTGAGAGTAGTTATGCCTATCATGCCCGTGCTCCAGCAGGCAGGGAATGCATGTTTGCTCTCACCCCGCAGGAGATTTAAAAATCCCCTGCTGGGCGGGAGGAATCATATATCTCCCTACCAGCATAAATGCGACCAGGGAAACTGCTGTGTCCTGGGGGTGGGCTCCCAAAGACACAGTAACTGTTCCGGGCCCAAAGGGATGGGATCCCCTGAGCCTTTAGAGCCTTTAGTGTGGGGGATTACGTGTCCCCCCTTCCTTTTAAGTTTTGTTCGGCCCTGGGAGATGGGATCCCCAGGTCCTTTTTAGACTCAGGAAGTGGTATGCGTGGCCCCCTCCCCTTATTTATTGATATGGTCCCAGGGAATAGAGTCCCTGGGGCCTGTCGGAGTCTTTAGGATAGGCCATGCACCCCTCCCCTTTTCAAACATGTGGGCCACAGGAAATGGGGTAACTGGGGTATTTTTAGGCTCATGGGGGTATCTGCATAGCCCTCTCTCCTTCCTTAAATATCAGCCCCAGGTGGTGTAGTCCCTGGGACCTCTTAGAGGCTTGGGGAGGGTGGCCCTGCACCCCTTGCCCTAAATGATGTATGCACCACCCCCTGAGCCTTGTCCCTCCCTGGGGGCATGTCTTATCAAGTAGGAACCCCTATTTATTTAAAATAAATTACAGCAGTTATACTGGTGTTTTAAAAAAACGTTTTGCCCCTAGTCCCATCAAGGCAAGGGGTTCAGGGTATCCTTTCCCTGCCCCCTTATGTCTTTTTTTACACCTTTTTTAGGGCTTTGGGCTAAGTCCTGCATCCTTAACCCCTTTGGTGCGCAGGTCGGCCCCTGGCCGTCATGCGTCATGGTGGGCCTGTGCAGAAGACGGCCGGGGCTGCCCGAATCCTGCCCACTATTTAAATCGCCCGCACAGGGCGAAAATGGGCGCAGCTCTGAAGGGGTTACAATAGTGCTAATACCTGCCTCCCCAGCCATTCCTTCAGCTTTGGGGACCTGGAATAATCTGAACTGTTGCATTTACATGCGAGAGAGATGGTTAGTAGTTGTTTTGGCAGCAATGACAAGGGCAACTTGTGGTGCAAGCTGCAGTGACGTCCTGGTCAGAGCCCTGGCACTTAATATTTAACAAATTAAGCACCGGGTGCATATAGACAGGGGGGCACACCATGTACCCCACTGCATGCACCCCCTTCGCAGAGCCACCAGGCTTTCCTCACCCCAACACTTTTAATGGTGGGCTCACAGCCATGAAAACTGTGGCAGTAAGGAAACTCGTATTATTCTTGTTGGTGCCGTAGGGCACCGCCAGAATATTGCAGCCTCAAACCACTGCAAGACCGTTGAGGAACCAGGGATCCCGGGGGTAGCAGCTGTCTCATGTTGGTCCGACCGCCAAAGTCGTAATACAACGGCCAAATTCTTAATTAGCCACTATGTGCAGGCTGGCATGCCCTACATGGACATATCCATCCTTCCAAAGAGACAACCACCAACTTGTTCAGTATGAACATCAGCTCCAAATGGAACCCACAATTGACTACATACTCATAACGATGAGGAATGCTCCTTTAAGATAATCCATCCTTCCTACGTGTACCATTACATGTAAGAAGGATGGATTATCTGTTGCACTATTTTTTATAAGTTCTGTATATCTTCTAGATCCAATTTTTACTGATGTTTAAAACGAGCCTAGAAAGAGCAGGATAAGTTACTAACTCTCATGAAGTACTTGCAAACTATGCACAATTAACGCCTTAACCGCAGCAGTTTTTCCGCTGCGGTGCGGGCGTTCTAAAGGTGGGCGGAGCTTCGTCAGCCATTGTCCCGAGGCAGCACTGGGGCTGGAGTGCTCCCGTCGACCGTTGGACGACGGGAGCACCGAAGGGGTTAAATAGCTGCCACCACATCCTTCTTGATGCAGTGGCAACCAAGGCCTGAGTCTTGATATATACAATGTTTTTGAGCATTAATTGCTCAAAAACTACTGGACAGTTTTACACCAATACACGAAAGTAATCTTAAAGGACCAAGATCTAACATTAGGTGTAAATGCTTTCAGCAGCTAGGGCTGTAGCTGTGGTTAAAATTCGTATGGGAAAAACGCATTTTGGGACCCCCTTCTCCTTTTTTCTCTGTCCCCGCTTGACGAATTACCTCAGATGTTTCCAGGATGGAGCTGAGGTGCCATTTCCTATAGAAACACAATCCTAACTATAACTACCCATCGCTACTGTGCAGCTATAGTTAGGTCCAACTTTCCTTAGGAAGAGACATTTTTTTGCTAATAACTTTGACACAATTTGACAAACCTTCACAAAACTTTCCCCCCAAAAATTCATCCACCTCAGCTCTTTCCTGGAAAGTTTCGAGGTGATTCATCAATCGAGGGCTGAGAAACATAAAGTTCTTAAAAAAAGATTTCCCCATTCGGTGTTATTGAGCAGTTTAGAAAACTCAAAATCAATAAATCAGTCTAAAAGGGCATGTGCATCACTTTTTAATAGGAGGGAGCAAGAATGTAGAATTTCCCTTCCTATTTACAAGTTTTCAATGGTTTGTGACTTCAACAGTGATCACAAATCATTAATCAGTTACTGACCCCAGAGTTGAAGTGGTAAGTGATTCACAAAGAGGAAGATCTCACTGCTCTGTAAAGTCCGTCTTTAGAGATTATCTAATAATAAATCATAATTGTTGAAAAGAAATAAACTGAAACCCTGCCTGATCCCACCAGTGTATCAATAACGTAGAGAACAGTGCACAAGCAATTTAGCACTCACTACACGTCAGGGCTGTCCTTACCCCTCACTGCCTGCGCTCTAGTGCCATCATCAAGGCTTCACTTTACGCATCAATGCCTGCGCTCTAGTGCTATCATCAGGGCTTCTATCTAACCCTCACTGCCTGCGCACTAGTGCCATCATCAGGGCTTCTATCTACCTCTTACTGCCTGCGCTGAAGCCATCATCAGGGCTTCACTTTACCCATAAATGCCTGCGCTCTAGTGCCATCTCCAGGGCTTCTCTTTACCTCTTACTGCCTGTGCTCTATTTCTGTCACTAGGGGTTCTCTTTACTGGGGGCCCTAGCTCGACGATGGGCTGTAGGGTCGGGAGGTGCTCTGTGGGGCTATGTGAGAAGTATTAAGTGAAGAAGGAGCACAGCACCTCGGGGGAGGGAGTACGGAGGCTTGGGCCTGTTGAGAAGGTCTTGTTGTAATTGAAGAAAATCCGCAGCAAGGGAGTTCATTTTCTGTTCCATTCTGTTCAGTTGTTGTGCTATAAAGCTGAGGAAGTTTAAGGTTTTAGGCAGGGGTCGAAGATGGCTGGGGTCTATGGAGGGAGGTTGAGCAAGGGAGAGGGGTTGGAAGGAGTTCATAGGAAAAGGAGAGGGGGGAGGTTGTGTGCTTGGAGTCGGTATTGTAATGTTCCTATTCGGGGAATTCAGAGTAGGGGAGGTGGGGCTGGTGTCCAGGAGAGGAGGGAAAGAAAATCCGGGTCGGACGTCAGGGTTCTGGGCGTTGTCAGCGAGATTGGTGGCGGAGACAGGTTAAGAATGAGGGGGAGCTGCATCGGTTTGACAGAGGCGAGGTAAGGGGCGGGGTAACAGGGTCAGTGAAGGAGGAAGGGGAAGGTTGGGGTGGAGGGTTCAGATTCTCAGGGGTGGGGAGGGGAGTGTCAGTGGGGATAACAGTAGCAGGCGGACTGAAGTTAGAGACCAAGCTGTTAACATTGACCTTGGGGGGATTGTTGGTTGTGAGTTTGTTGCTCCTAGGGGGAGCAGTAGAAGTGAGAATGGTGGGTGTTTGGCGACGCAGAGTGAGAATACGGGTTGTGGGATTGTAGTGAGTGATGGTGGATGTCCATGAGTTGAGGAGAGGGTCGTCAGGGCAGGGAGATTGGATCAGTTCCTCTGTATTAGTGAGGGTAATGGGGGATAGGGGAGAGAGGGTTTGATAGTTCAGTTGAGTTACAGAGGAGAGAAGTGTGGGGTCGGTGGCTTGTATGAGAATGGTTCCAGTTCTTTCCATGGAAATAGTGAGATCCCCTTTGAAGGTCGGGGAGATGGTAGTGGAGATTTTTTCGCCATCAGGAATTGTAACTGACTGGTCGACTTGAAGGTGACCAGAGAAGCTGTTTTTCCATTGATAGGGGCGATTAGTATAAAATATGAAGTTTGTTTTCGTCTTGGACATATTTTAGAAATCCTCTGCCGGTTGATATAAAACTTGGAATTTTGTAGTACACACTGATAATCTCACATCTTCTCATTTCATGCTTGTTCCTAACACTTTGTGCCAACAATGGTCTGGCAAATGTTATTTTTCATGCTGATATGTTATGCTTGCTGTTTACTCTACGGGTTTTATAATGCCATTTTAAAATGACATGTTCCACCCCGCTATACCTTCGGTACACATTGCTGCCACATAACTATGTACCAATATATGAAACAAGGGAACCCGTAAAGGTAGCGGAGGACCTCGGGTAATTATTAATTTTAAAGCTAACAAAGGTCCTAAGCTTTTAGATGCCTCTAAGAATAATAAGCACAGGCTTTGAATAAGAACTGTGTGTCTTTATCCTCCAGTGTCCAGCCGGACAAGGAGGTGTTTATTTCAAAGCAACAGCTACCACGCTCACCAGACGGGACCCACTCGCCGTCCCACGGCGATCACATTGCGGATCGCAAGGAACAGGCTCGCCCCATTGTGCGCGGCCCTTCACAAGCCCACAAAGCCGGCAGTAAATAAACTACTGCTAAGGTCATACTGCTAGTATCTGGCCGGAAACAACATTGAAGTTTCCCCACTGAACCGCGACGCCGCCTAACGCTAACCGCTTGGCGTCCTAGATAGGTTGATGCCTCCACCCGCCTCAATCCCGCCACCCTCGTGACCGCACTACAATTTAGTGCCTGGCTTGTATAAACACAATCAGGCAAAATTGATATTTGTAGTCCAGAAGATGATCCCAATTTAATTTTGGAGACAGGGATCGAAACGTTACGTCGACTGTTTGTACAGTACTGCTTCCTTTTCATTTTGTAATATGTGTTGCAGTCACTGTTGGTTAGAGCATACGTAAGATTTCACTGTACTGTAAGCCACCTTTTTCTCCAACCTGTTTGCCTGTTATTTGTTTTTCTCTTTGACTTGGTACAGGCTTGTGCCCAGTTATTCATTTGTGGCTTGCTCCACTTCTAAACTCTGTATATATTCACTAATCCTTTGCAATAAACACCTCCTTGTCCGGCTGGACACTGGAGGATAAAGACACACAGTTCTTATTAAAAGCCTGTGCTTATTATTCTTCGAGGCATCTAAAAGCTTAGGACCTTTGTTAGCTTTAAAAGCCACATAACTATGTAGCATGCAATGATCTGCCCATACTCTTTGTGCTCACTTCGCGCCAGAACTTGCAGATTATATGAACACCGTTATCTAAAAAAGACTCTAATGTTTTCACTTAACGACAGCGTAACATTTCTTGTTGTATTGTGCTCACGTCCCTGTTTCTGTTTGTATTTTATATGAAACACATGTAACTGCTTTGACTTTGTTTCTGTGCACAGTCGTTATCTGTCTGTGATTACCCCATGTAATGGTATTTACCTCGTATGTAATACCTATAACCTCTACTTCCAACTATGTAAAGCGCTCTGATATCCTCCGGTCATGTTTGCAATATATAAAACTATATATATATATATATATATATTCCAGCCAAACGAGTCGCTGTAGAACCTTACCACTTAACAAAGGCGGGCCTCGGATGGGATAGCGAATCCCAATATCATCCAACCAAAAACCCTCTCCAGTCAGGAAAAAGAAATCCGGGCCACTTGAAAGTGCAAAAGCGTGTTTATTCAAGGCTTTCTCGACGCGTTTCGCAGTAGATCTGCTTTTTCACGAGACCGAAACCAACCAGGAAGTGCAAGTTATATACAGTCACATGGTACAGTCACATGGTATTCAAATCATACGCATGGAAAACAGACTACCTGTAAGTACTACACGGGCTGTGTCCTATGTAAACAAACACTCGTTGTGCATTGGAATGGACATAAATAATAATAATCAAATGGTAACGGTGCACAAATAAGAGTTACATTAAGTTCTCATAAAGCCCCCAAGGACCTACTATATTGCAAGGATTCAGGGCAACCTGATGGCAAAAGGGTTTATGGCAAAAGGATTAATTCATACAGTTGGTGTGATGATTGCGCCCGAGTGGCGTAAATACTTCATGTGCAAAGTAGTCCCATAATGTATACCTTATGCATTCATGTGCAGCCCCAGTGGGCACAGTGGTCACAATTAAAAAACGGGGGGTTAAGTCAAGAAACCTTAGCACCTGAACAGCCGTGAATTGATTCATTCATACTGTCCATCTCAATGATTGCGCCCAAGTGGGCGAAGCCAGTTCATTCTGAAGTTCACAGTGAAGTCCATTCATACAGTGCACGTTATCCAAGGTTTGTGATTTGTGGACAGATTCCCAGGCAATTCTGTGAACCAAAAAAAGACATTCAGTGAGTGACTGTACTTAAGGTGATAAATGATGCATAATTAGTTAAAAAACGACAGACAAGCATAGCATGTTAACCTAAATGCACACTCAATTCCTCATGTAAATTGTGGCCGTTAGGTTGGGTTGTCCTGTACTTGATGATCAGTCTAGATTCAAGTCTTCTCATCTCTTTTATACGGTCTCCCCCCCGTTCTCTTGAGGGGACCGTTTCCAGGACACAGAATGATAGCAAGTTGGCATTGCTTTTGTGGTGCGTGGCGAAATGCCTAGCAATGGGGTACTGTTTGTCTCCATTTGTTATAGCTCGCATGTGTTCTAGCACTCTTTTCTTGGCCTGGTGTTTAGAGCTGCCAATGTAATGCCGCTGACAGGGGCATTTCAAAGCATAAATCACATGGTCTGTGAGACATGTCACATGCTTGGTAATTTTAAACTTGTTGGTATCTTTTGACAGTTGTATTTCCTTTATGTTTTTACTGTTGCGACAGGCTTTACACCTGCCGCAAACGTAAAAGCCCTGTACTGGGTTTCTCTGTTTGATCGTCTTGGGTAAGAGAGTCGAACAGAGAAGGTCTTTCAGGGATTTCGGTCTTCTGAAGGTAAGTTGGGGATGTTCAGAAATATCTGGAGCCAGATCTTTGTCCAGTTTCAAAATACTCCAGTATTTACTGAGAGCTTTCCTTACCCCCTTGGAGTCACAGTTGTAATCGGTGATAAATCTACTGATCATCCCTTTGTTGGACTGGCTCTCTGGAGTGTTAGGGTTAAGAAGGCTTGTCCTATCTTTCTCTTTTGCCTTAGCCAGAGCCCTGGCTATGCATTTGCGGCCATATCCTCGCTCTTTGAACCTTTCGCTCATCAAGGTTACCTCTTTATTGTAGTCTAATTCATCAGAACAATTTCGTTTGGCTCTGAGGAATTCTCCTACTGGGATGGAGTTGATGAGATTGGTCGGGTGACAACTTGAGGCGTGCAGTAAGCTGTTCCCAGCCGTACTTTTGCGGAACAGGGTTGTGGTAAGACACATGAATGCATAAGGTATACATTATGGGACTACTTTGCACATGAAGTATTTACGCCCACTCGGGCGCAATCATCACACCAACTGTATGAATTAATCCTTTTGCCATAAACCCTTTTGCCATCAGGTTGCCCTGAATCCTTGCAATATAGTAGGTCCTTGGGGGCTTTATGAGAACTTAATGTAACTCTTATTTGTGCACCGTTACCATTTGATTATTATTATTTATGTCCATTCCAATGCACAACGAGTGTTTGTTTACATAGGACACAGCCCGTGTACTTACAGGTAGTCTGTTTTCCATGCGTATGATTTGAATACCATGTGACTGTACCATGTGACTGTATATAACTTGCACTTCCTGGTTGGTTTCGGTCTCGTGAAAAAGCAGATCTACTGCGAAACGCGTCGAGAAAGCCTTGAATAAACACGCTTTTGCACTTTCAAGTGGCCCGGATTTCTTTTTCCTGACTGGAGAGGGTTTCTGGTTGGATGATATTGGGATTCGCTATCCCATCCGAGGCCCGCCTTTGTTAAGTGGTAAGGTTCTACAGCGACTCGTTTGGCTGGAATTGTTTGAAAAAGAACCGCGCCCGCCCCTTTTTTGAACTTGGACACGGCAACATTGTGTCAACGCTGTCTGCAAACAAACAACGGACAATCGCTATGGAATTTACTTTTCTAAACAGTAGCGGAGGTTTACTACAGTGACGCCCTTCCAGTATCCGCCAGTGACATTGGTGAGTTCCTGTGTGTCCTGTTACACTCCGTTACTGACTTGGGTTTGCATTAATATCGCTAATCACGAGCCACGTCACTGCAGCGCTGTTCCAAGGGGCTAAAGGCTTGACACACATCACGCAGACCGGTGTGTGAGTGTGTCACGAATGCAAAGCGGGCGGAAGTTCACATTTCCCGCATACACTCTAACTAACTGTACTTACAATGGCTTCTAATAGGAACCAGCGGCGGAACGAAGCAGCAAGCCGCATGTTTACCAATGTAGACTCACCTACCTCGAGCAACACCTCTGAGAATGTTAATCAGAGAAGCACTGGCCCAAATAAACAGAACCTATGGAATGCCTTGTGGAAGCTATTGGTGACAGAACAAAGCAAATGGTGGGAAGCCACCACACTGCAAAAATATATCGAAGTTGACAGAGTACCAAGGGGGCTGAGAATCTACACCACGCCTACCCTTGCAGACCCAGATCCGGATATGGTGGAAGAATGGGCGGGAAACAGTCACGAATGCTCCATAAGAATGCTCAAGATCCTAGTGAAATACGCAAACAAACACTGCGAGAAATTGGCTTCAGAAATAGAGGCCATCACTAACCAGTTAAAAAGCCTGTACGAAAGTGAGAAGGACTTTGACAGCGAAATGGCAAAGTTCGAGATCAAGCTTGAAAAGCTGGAGAAGGAAATTCGTGACAAGAAAGAGAGTAAATTCATACGGGACCGTAATGACTATGAGCTCGGCCAAGTATGGACCTTTGCCAAAAGATACGATCATTTGCGATCCAAAACCACACAGGAGGCTACATCATCCCCTGTCCTTAATGGAACAAATGCAACGAAAAACAAAGATCATGTTGAACCCAGGGAAGCAACCACCACTTCAGCTGGGCCGAGCATTGCACCAGCACGCAATCCAGAGCTCATGAGCCCAAAAGAGAAAATTTTAATGGAGTTCAACATGGTGGCCCAAGGCAGACTAACAGGACAGAACAAGCCATCCGGAGGAGGAAAAGGACGAGGTCAAGGCGGGAGAGGCGCCGGAAGAACTACCGTAAATATGAACACCAGCAACATATCGAGCCCAGTGGGATCCAGGACAAGGGGCCAGAGAAGAGGAAAATAATGGAGTCCAACACAATCATCAACCTGTCCACTCGGGAGCTGAACACGGCTGAGAAGGAGGTACTTTCCTTTGGATTATCTTTCTGCCCCACATCCTCCTTTGACTATACCCAGAGTCGTATTGACCTCTTTTACTTTACTCGTAAGCTGCGCCTTAAGAAGTGGCATGCTACGAAACTTTCTTCTGAGGCCCACGAGACTGCACAAGTACCCACCAGTATCACAGGTGAAGATGTGGATACGCTACATCTACTCCATGAACTGGAAGGAGACTTGGACACGCTCGAAAACTCGTTGTCTAATGTGATACCTGATGATGTTGACATTGGTTTGCATGTTAAAAGCGGTTTTAGACCCAAATCTGTGTTCTTGCCGCAAATCGCTAATGAATCAATCGATATCTTTGAAAAAGCCATGGTAAAAGAATTTGATAGATTGTCCAGGTCCAAGATCCAGGTAAGACACAACCTAACTAAAATGCAATCTGAGGCCATCAAAACCTTGAGTGATGACAAATCTATCGTCATCAAGAAATCCGACAAAGGGGGCAACATGGTAGTGTTACCCCGGGATATGTACATTAAGGAGGGTCTGTCTCAGTTAAGTGATTGCGTCAAGTATGAAAAAAGCAATAAGGCAGTTTACCTGGCCTGTGTTTCAGAATATACTGAACAGCTCAACAAATGGAGGGAAAGAAAGTTAATTATCAAAGAGGAATTTAACTTCATCCTAAATAGATACCCCAAATTGCCTGCCCTGTACCTGCTTCCTAAAGTTCACAAAAATAGTACCAATCCCCCCGGTAGACCCATTGTATCATCCAGGGGCAGCTGTTGGGAGAACACCTCAAGATATGTGGACTTCTTCTTCCAACCTTTGGTGTTGAACTTACCCTCATATCTTAGAGACTCTGGCCACTTCCTTCAAAAAAATCAATAACATGTCTTGGAATCCTGATTGGCTGTTTATGACACTCGATGTAAACAGCCTTTACACTTGTATCCCCCATCAGCAAGGGATTGACGCATGTAGACACTTCCTTAAAACTCGGTCTATATCCTATCTTCTCCACACAGAGATGATTCTTGAAATGGCACTTACTTGCCTAACCAAGAACTTCTTCTTATTTAATGAAACAGTCTACCATCAGCTGCTTGGCACAACGATGGGGACTTGTTTTGCGCCGAGCTTTGCCTGTCTGTACTTAGGACTTTGGGAGGAGAAGGTGGTCTATCAGTCCCCGGCGTTCCTCACTAAGGTTGTTTGCTGGCTACGCTACATAGACGATATCTTCGTTATAGGGAAAGGTAGCCAGCAAGAGGCGATGGATTTCGTCAATGATTTGAACTCTAACGATTTCAACCTTAGTTTTACCTGTAATACAGATCAGACATCCATTGAATTCCTCGACGTCAGGGTTGAAAACAAGATGAACACTCTTACCACAACCCTGTTCCGCAAAAGTACGGCTGGGAACAGCTTACTGCACGCCTCAAGTTGTCACCCGACCAATCTCATCAACTCCATCCCAGTAGGAGAATTCCTCAGAGCCAAACGAAGTTGTTCTGATGAATTAGACTACAATAAAGAGGTAACCTTGATGAGCGAAAGGTTCAAAGAGCGAGGATATGGCCGCAAATGCATAGCCAGGGCTCTGGCTAAGGCAAAAGAGAAAGATAGGACAAGCCTTCTTAACCCTAACACTCCAGAGAGCCAGTCCAACAAAGGGGTGATCAGTAGATTTATCACCGATTACAACTGTGACTCCAAGGGAGTAAGGAAAGCTCTCAGTAAATACTGGAGTATTTTGAAACTGGACAAAGATCTGGCTCCAGATATTTCTGAACATCCCCAACTTACCTTCAGAAGACCGAAATCCCTGAAAGACCTTCTCTGTTCGACTCTCTTACCCAAGACGATCAAACAGAGAAACCCAGTACAGGGCTTTTACGTTTGCGGCAGGTGTAAAGCCTGTCGCAACAGTAAAAACATAAAGGAAACACAACTGTCAAAAGATACCAACAAGTTTAAAATTACCAAGCATGTGACATGTCTCACAGACCATGTGATTTATGCTTTGAAATGCCCCTGTCAGCTGCATTACATTGGCAGCTCTAAACACCAGGCCAAGAAAAGAGTGCTAGAACACATGCGAGCTATAACAAATGGAGACAAACAGTACCCCATTGCTAGGCATTTCGCCACGCACCACAAAAGCAATGCCAACTTGCTATCATTCTGTGTCCTGGAAACGGTCCCCTCAAGAGAACGGGGGGAGACCGTATAAAAGAGATGAGAAGACTTGAATCTAGACTGATCATCAAGTACAGGACAACCCAACCTAACGGCCACAATTTACATGAGGAATTGAGTGTGCATTTAGGTTAACATGCTATGCTTGTCTGTATATATGTCTGCCGTTTTTTAACTAATTATGCATCATTTATCACCTTAAGTACAGTCACTCACTGAATGTCTTTTTTTGGTTCACAGAATTGCCTGGGAATCTGTCCACAAATCACAAACCTTGGATAACGTGCACTGTATGAATGGACTTCACTGTGAACTTCAGAATGAACTGGCTTCGCCCACTTGGGCGCAATCATTGAGATGGACAGTATGAATGAATCAATTCACGGCTGTTCAGGTGCTAAGGTTTCTTGACTTAACCCCCCTTTTTTTTAATTGTGACCACTGTGCTCACTGGGGCTGCACATGAATGCATAAGGTATACATTATGGGACTACTTTGCACATGAAGTATTTACGCCCACTCGGGCGCAATCATCACACCAACTGTATGAATTAATCCTTTTGCCATAAACCCTTTTGCCATCAGGTTGCCCTGAATCCTTGCAATATAGTAGGTCCTTGGGGGCTTTATGAGAACTTAATGTAACTCTTATTTGTGCACCGTTACCATTTGCTTATTATTATTTATGTCCATTCCAATGCACAACGAGTGTTTGTTTACATAGGACACAGCCCGTGTACTTACAGGTAGTCTGTTTTCCATGCGTATGATTTGAATACCATGTGACTGTACCATGTGACTGTATATAACTTGCACTTCCTGGTTGGTTTCGGTCTCGTGAAAAAGCAGATCTACTGCGAAACGCGTCGAGAAAGCCTTGAATAAACACGCTTTTGCACTTTCAAGTGGCCCGGATTTCTTTTTCCTGACTGGAGAGGGTTTTTGGTTGGATATATATATATATATCTATTTTTTTTTTTAATGCAACACATTCTACGAATTTAGAATAATATTTATCCAAATAGTTAGATATCTTATTATATTTACACAAGGTGTTCTTGCAACACTATCACTTTTTTTATGGATCCTTGAAAAGATTATCATTAAACTATTTTCTCAAATAAAAAGTTAGGGTCCTATTCGCAAGCGGCATTCTGTAGTATATTTAGTAGAAGTACAGTACAGCACAAAATGCTCTTCAGAAACCTACATGTGGAGCCCTCCACCTCCGCCTCTCCTATGTATTCTGTGTGGAGATCTCTGCACACTCAGGTATACATTTTGGTAGTAAATGTGGGAAGAACCAGAAGGAATGGATGAAAAATGGGGGCTATCTACTTCAAAAGGGATGGGTTTAGAGAGGAGTACGGAGGGGTTTAGGAAGGGACATGCACCCATCCAGAAAGAGTAAGCCCACTGATATTGACAAATACAATTTTTAATTTACTGCAGCCAAAAAAGTCCCATAACACTCATAAATGTACAACAGCCCACTATTGGAGTAAGACAAGCACCATGTATGAGAAACCTTTGAATTCAATCAATCAATCAATCAGAGGAATTGTAAGCGTGCTACTCACCCGTGAGGGTCTCAAGGCGCTGGGGGGAGGGGGGTAGTCAGCTCCGTGTAGTCGAAGAGCCAGGTCTTGAGTGTCTTCCTGAAGATGTTCAGGGAGGGGCGTGTCTGATGTTGATCGGGAGCTCATTCGAGGTCTTGGCCGCGATGTAGGAGGAGGCTCTTCCACCTGTTCTGTCTCTGCGGAAGCACAGAGTTTCGGCGAGGGCGAGGTCGGCAGATCAGAGGTTTCTCTTGGATACGTGGAGGGAGATTCTTTTATTGAGGTATTGGGGTCTGGTCTTGTGGAGGTATTTGTAGGCGTGGGTGAGTATCTTGAAGGTGACTCTTTTCTCAACGGGGAGCCAGTGGAGGTTATGCAGATGTTGAGTGATGTGTTTGTATTGAGGGATGCAGAGGACGAGTCTGGCTGTGGTGTTCTGTATGGTATGGAGTTTGCAGAGCAGAGACTTGTTGATCCCGGCGTAGAGGGAGTTTCCGTAGTCCAGTCTGCTGGTTAAGAGTGAATGGGTAACGGTCTTCCTTGATTCAGAGGGGATCCATTTGAAGGTCTTTTGGATGATGCAGATAGAAAACTACCAACAGTGAATGCCCAAGTAGACAAATTAGCAAGATCAAGCTTCATTGCCATCTTCCCTCACCTGGGATTTCCACACAAGGTCCAGGCTACTATCTCTCTTGTTCTATCTAAACGTCATTACACCAATCGCCTCTACCACAGATCATCATTAACAACTATGAAAAGACTACAACAGATTCAGAAATCTGCTGCCAGACTACTTCTACATTTAAAGTCACAAGCCTACATCGCACCTGCCTTGAGGTTCCTACATTGGTTACCGGTTGCCAGAAGATCCACCTTCAATCTGTTTTGTATCACCCACAAAGCAATGCATGGAACAGGACCACTCTGCATCAGGAATAAAATCACCAAATACATTCAGCAAAGAAGCCTCCGCTCAAGATTGGTACCTTGCCTCAAAACCTCACCATACAAGAAAAAAACAAAGGTGGTACATCTTTCTCTGTTCAATTAGCCAAACTATGAAATTCATTACCTCCAAACATAAGATCCACAGATAACTATCTTACCTTCAGAAGACTACTCAAGAGTAGGCTCTTTCCTACATAACCGCTATACTCAAACGTAATATACATTATGTACAAACACAGGGGTGTTTGTAAACATTTATAATTTGATTATATGTAGGTAGCAAAATTGTTATATTTCTTTGTACAGATCTGTATTATAACTATGGTTTAAAAATATATATATATTCTTTAGGTCTGCTTAAGAAAAATAAATATTATTGTATGCTTAACATGTTTATATGTCACTGCATAGTTTTCATATGTTATTTTATTAGATGGGTATTGGTCCCTGTTTTGTTCACCTATCACAGTAAGTAAACATTATCATAAGTATCTTTATCTGAAAGATACAATTTTAAAAAGTGTTATTAAAAACCAAATAAATGTGCTTCAAGCACAGCATCACTTGAAAGCCTGAGTTTGTACAATGTAACTTTAAATCCAGTATATTAGCTTCCTTATACATGTATACCCTTTCCATGTAGCTATGTATCTATCTACTTATTGATTTACACTTACTGTAGAAGAACAAAAATATACATGTGTAATCTTTCTATGTAGTTATGTATTACTTTACTGTTATTGTAGAAGAAAAAAACACCTTTGACCCTCTCT
The DNA here is from genome assembly GCF_964263255.1 of Lissotriton vulgaris. NCBI lineage: Eukaryota > Metazoa > Chordata > Amphibia > Caudata > Salamandridae > Lissotriton > Lissotriton vulgaris. The sequence goes on from NC_141685.1 coordinate 1,336,673,789, forward strand.
GGTGCACAACTCTGCCTCACCCTATGCCTCTCTCAATATATCCTCTACCTCCACTGTCTGACTCATCCCAATCCTCATTCTACTACTCATTCTATTATTCTGCAAAATAACATTTCTAGACTCTTCTCCCCTCTATCCCTCCTCGGCTTACCTGAAACTTCTTTTTACTACTATGATCTCCCAAGCAACCCTTTCTTTAAACTCTCCCCTCGTGTATCGCTCCTTTGTCTCATCTCAAACCTCATTTTACTCTTATAATTTCCCTAATCCCATTGTAGAGACTCTTCCCTTCTCTATCTCTCATTTAGCTCATTCCAAGCCTCATCTTACTACTATGATTTACCAAATAGCACTTTCTAGACTCTTCCCTCTTCTATCCCTCCATTGTCCTATTCAATCCAACTAACCGAGTCACATGTCCCCCGCTCAATTTAACATGTTTCCCTATACTAATCTACCACTAATGGGTTCTGGAGTAGCCTGCTACTCGCTAAAAAACACTTTGATGCCTCGTCAGGGGTTGTAAGCGCTGTATAAAAACAATAACAATGTAGCGGCTCTTAGTGCTGCAATTTGCTCTAGCGGCATGGCTTAAAATAACACCTCATATGAAATAATGGTGAACTAAACAAATATTTTGACTTTAAAAATAAATATGTATGTATAAAATTGTTTTGGATTTAAAATGTTATATTACATTTATTTTTAAATATTTTACCATTTTAAAATAACCTATTTAAGAAATAAACGTTTAAACTTTTAATAACAACCTAAAATCATGTAAATTAATTAAATTAATAACTTTTACTTAAACATACTAAATATCAATGAAATAATAAATGCTAGCAAGGGTGAGAATTTCAGAATTGGGTTTAAAAATGTTTAAGAATGGAGTTATTATATTTTAAAATATTGCATTATTTAATGATGATTTAATGTGATGAGTTAATTTACTGTAACATTCTATTTGAATTGTTAGTTTAATCATTATTTTTATTTATATTACATTTTCATGTTACATTAAAATTATTTCAATACTATTTTTTTAGGAATTTTCAGTATTTTTTAGGAATAAAGTTTCTCAGCAATGTGGCGAGCGAAAGGTAAGTGGTTTCATATATTTATTTATTTCATTTTCCCTATCCGGTCGTCTGTTGATTCCCACTACCTCACCCTGCCCCACCCCACCCCACTGCCCCCCCTCTTACCTGTGCCAGCCACGCCTGTCAAATAGTAAAGTTCACAGTTGACTTCATGTCTGAGTGAGGGAGCAGTGTGACTGGTGGGCTTTAGTAGAACGCTTGAATGTCTTCGGTGTGTGAAATTCCAGTTGGTGTTAGTCTGTGCTGGTTATGCGGTAAGTGTGAGCGGCCTGATGTGTATGTATTAGTTGGTGGATTGCGTTCTGGTTGTGGATAACACCTTGGTAGAAAGTGTTTTGGGAGAAACGTCACTGCTGCTTATCTGTGATGTATTGGCTTAGTGGCCATCAACTATGAAACCTTAAGAGTTGCTGACAGCCTGAGTGAGAGAGTGAGACAGTCTGTAGGAGTCTAGGATTCCAACTGGGGATTTAGTATCTCCTCTCCCAGAAAAAGGTGGAAGGTCGCGTGCAAAGCAGCGGAGCCACCTAAGCTTTCCAGTTCTAGGCAGAGTACACTTTCTCTGAGGCAGCAGCTGTGATAGGTATGAGACTGAGATATGGTCATTATCACAGCACTCTTTTAAAGCCATGTTATCCACTGCTGTGACGCTACTGTAGTCTAAAGCATCATTTCATTTTCATTTTCAATCTTTATTTCGATCTATTTAGATCATAAAAGATATACATACAATTTAAAATCAACTTGCAATCGATAGCAAATAAAACAAAGAGTATAAAACCTTACAGTAAACATTTTCAAGCATCCTTTCACTCAGGGACCGATACAAGCGTTTTTTATCTCATAAGATTAAAAGTAAATGCAAAAAATATACCCTGCTCTAACAGAGTAAATTGCGTGAATGTCCCGAAATGGTTTCCATTTAACAGCTAAATTGCTGCAGTTCATAAAAAATACCTTTTTCGTTTTCGAACAATCGGCCTCCATTTCGGTTTCACTGTCTATATTATCAGTTGTTTTATTTAAAACATATTTTATTAACAATTTTCTTGATAGTCATATTACAACATATATGTAGATTAAACATTCTGATCTTCCGAGAGGAGACGGTTGCAGTGCAAAACTGAGTGGTTAGGACAGCAACCGCATCAATCCTACGACATGGCAATCCAACCAACACAAACAACTACCCCATCACCCCCTACCCCATAGCTTGGTCCGAGGAAAGCATCCACTCCATTCGCAAAGTGGTCAACAACTGCGCGGGCGTTTTACCTAATGAAAGACAAGATGGAGCAATTCAAAGAAATGGGAGGCAGGGGAAGCCGCTATGGTCCATCAGCCTCCCAGGCAGGCGCGGAGGGAAGCAGACGCTGGGCCCGTCCTCCAGGTTGCAGCTCCTCCAGCAAGGTATCCCAGGCCTTGGCCATCTCCAATGAGCACAGTCCCCTCTTTGCTTCCCTGAGCAAATTTGCATCTTCATAGTCCACGCTCAGCTACGGCCGGTCCATTGGGGCTGAGGGGCACTCCCCTCACCATTTGCCCCTAAGAACAGTGTCTGTCCGACTGAGCAAAGGTCAGCTTGACGGACACTGTTCATTTTCAGCTCAGGCAGCCAGGCACTAGACGTGCGCTAAACGTGCATGCTCTTGGCTTCCTGAGATGAACTTTGGTGGGAGTAGGAAGTCACATTTCCTGTGGGCATGACCTCCTCAGTTCAGCAAAGGACCTTGAGTCCCTCCCACTCAGTGGTGAGGGGTGTGTCACTCATTGCCTCGCACCTGGGAGCTTCAGTTTTAAGCTCTGAAGCACCCATGGTTGAGTGTCAATCAGAGGCACTTCATCACATGGTGGGGTGGGGTCAGCAGTCTCACTGACCCCATCCAACTCTGTGATGACGTTGGGACTGCTGCCTTCCCTCATTGGCTGATCTTAGGTCAGCCAATGAGGGAAAGCAAAGGTCAGCCAATGAGGGAAGGCAGCAGTCCCAAGCAGTAGGGGCCTGTGGAAGGAGTTCCGTGGGTGGTGAGGCGGGGGTTGTAAACAGAATATGGATAAAAGGAGGTAAGTAAACAATTAAATAAATAAAACAAATTCCTTTGTGCCCGCTGCATCGCAGAATGTGATGCAGCACGCGCAATGAAATTCGTTTTTATTTATTTAATTGTTAACTTACCTTTGTTCATCTATATTCCGGTGTTTACTACCCCCGACCCTGCCCCTCCCCCGCCTTGCTTCACGGACCTCCCTCCACGGGCCGCTACTGGTCCCAAGCCTCCTGGGACCTCAGAGGCAGAGCTGCAGGTAACAGGTTTTTTAGGTCTCGCCTTTACCATTCCGCAGGAATGGGAAATGGGGAGAATTCAAGTCGGCAAAATACTCTTCAAACCAAGGGCTTTCAGCCCCGCGGTTTTCTTGCAGTTCGCGTGAATCACATGAGCAAACATGCACGCGCATTCACGGCCAGGGCTTCTCCTCCCCTAGCAGCACTCCTCCCACACCAGCAACTCCCCCCTCCCACACCAGCACATCCCCTCTCTCTCCCCGCAAACACAGCCTTGCCGTAGCAGCACTCCTCCCACACCAGCACCTCCCACACCAGCACCTCCCCTCTTTCTCCCCGCAAACACAGCCTTGCCCTAGCAGCACTCCTCCCACACCAGCATCTCCCCCCTCCCACACCAGCACCTCCCCTCTCTCTCCCCGCAAACACAGCCTTGCCCTAGCAGCACTCCTCCCACACCAGCACCTCCCCCTCCCACACCAGCACCTCCCCTCTCTCTCCCCGCAAACACAGCCTTGTTAAATCTAACAGCCCATGTTTCTTTGCAAATATGCCACCTACAGCTCCACAGAGGGGGAAAACACGTTACTACTCACACTTGTACCATCCGGTCATCTTCTCTCACTGACTTCCAGTGTTCCACCACAAAATCTTTGCACATAATATGTGGCGAGAGGTGGGCGTGATGCTATGCGAATGGCTTTAAAAGCAATGCTCATGTTTTTGATTCTTGTTTGTTTCTAACAAGCCTGCAATGGGTTGACGTAAAGACCATTTCATTTCCGTGCGTACTTATTTATGTATGTGTTTTATATTTACTTTCCATAATTGACCTTTGTGTAGGGTGTTCTAGAATGTTCCAAGCCTGCTGACTCAGTCTTTGCAGCAGGACAGCACACGCTCATTCACATACAAGCAGTTCTGTGGTCGATCACTCTCGTACTGTCCAGTGAGTTGAAAATACATGCTTTCTAAACAAACTTGCTGCGAGGCTGCAGTCGGCAGGCTGAAACACTGGGGGCTTCGCAGGCAGGCACCCACGCGCGGTATTGTCTGCTTGCGAGTTTAGGGGTCAGTTCAGAAATTTCAGGATTAGTAAATGTAATATCCTGTCAAAATTCGCATGATAATGAATAGTGGCGGGCCTCGCCGGCTGAGCTGGCAAGGACCGCCGCCATGCTGCAGCCTGAGAGATAGCACGGTTAATTTATGAACACGGAATTATGCTGTGCTGGCGTGAGAGGAGCTGGTCACATGAGATCAGCGTCGCCGGTGTGTGAGGCTGCGTGCATTTGTGTGTGCGTGAGACTATAAACAGATATGTGGGTACTGGGAGGGGGTTGTGTGCGGGGTGTTGCTGGTGTGTGGAATTGATTCTTAGAACTGTGCTTACCGTTTTAACTTGATTTTGCTACAAAAAACATTTTTACAGCTAGCAAATCAAAAACAAAATGAGGTATTGCTGCAGAACTTGGTGGTTGGTGTGATACAGGAAGCCAATGATAAGAGAAAAACTGTAATTGTAAATAATGTAACTAGTGAACACATTAAATCGACCAGTGGTACAGCCTTGCCCTAGCAGCACTCCTCCCACACCAGCACCTCCCCCCTCCCACACCAGCACCTCCCCTCTCTCTCCCCGCAAACACAGCCTTGCCGATTATTCATGGCCGTCCGCAGGCCGGCCGAACCTCCCCAGCCAGCTTCCCCCAGGCCGTATCAGCACTCCTCCCACACCTTTGAAGTGAAGCTTAGCTTCACTTCAAAGGCCCCTGCTGTCGCATTTCTCCTCCCCCTCCCCTTCTCTGCCTTCCCTCCGTCTTCTTTCCACCGTCTTCTTTCCAGGTTGAAAGAAACATCTGCTTAGTTCAGGGGTACTCATAGTACGGCCCGCGGGCCAGTGGCGGCCCGACAAGCCTTCCCTGGCGGCCCGCGGACCCCCGAGACAGCTTAACTGTGTTTCCCGAGTTTTTTTTTTAAAGTGTCTGCAGCAGCGAGAGAGACTCTTGCTGCTTTGTGGGGGCTGCCGGCCGGGCGATCCGAGGAATGGCCAGAGTAAAGCTGCAGGGGCCTAAGGAGAGGTGAAATACAAAGGCATCATTAACATGCAAATGGTCTTTTAATGACCTGTGAAGTGCTCGGGTGCGGCTGTGTGTGTGTGCCCCGGCTGGCGCACAGGCAGGGTGAGGTGACAGAGGGAGTGGGAGGGAAAGGGAGGGGGAGGGGGACGGAGAGGGAGAGGAGAGAGAGAGAGAGAGAGAGAGAGAGAGAGAGAGAGAGAGAGAGAGTGAGAGGGAGTGAGTGAGTGAGTGAGAGGGAAGGAGGGAGTGAGTGAGAGGGAGGGAGTGAGTGAGAGGGAGTGAGAGGGAGGGAGGGAGAGGGAGGGAGTGAGTGATTGAGAGGGAGGGAGTGATTGAGAGGGAGTGAGTGACTGAGAGGGAGTGAGTGACAGAGGGAGTGAGAAAGAATGAGTAAATGAGTAGGAGTGAGTGAGTGGGAGTGAGTGAGTGGGAGTGAGTGAGTGGGAGTGAGAGGGAGAGTGCGAGAGGGAGAGAGAGAGGGGTTGAGAGGGAGTGAGTGAGGGAGAGGGAGTTAGTGAGGGAGTGAGTGAGGGAGAGGGAGTGAGTGAGGGAGAGGGAGTGAGTGAGGGAGAGGGAGTGAGTGAGGGAGAGGGAGTGAGTGAGGGAGAGGGAGTTAGTGGGAGTGAGTGAGTAAATGAGTTGAGTGAGTGAGAGGGAGTGAGTGAGAGGGATGAAGTGAATGAGAGGGAGGGAGTGAGTGAGAGGGAGTGAGAGGGAGGGAGTGAGAGGGAGAGAGAGAGGGAGGGAGGGAGAGGGAGGGAGGAAGAGGGAGGGAGGGAGAGGGAGGGAGGGAGTGAAAGAGTGACTGAGAGAGTGAGAGTGAGTGAGAATGAGTGAGTGAGTGAGAATGAGTGAGTGAGTGAGTGAGAGGGAGTGAGTGAGAGGGAGTGAGTGAGTGGGAGTGAGTGAGAGGGAGTGAGTGGGAGAGAGTGAGTGGGAGAGAGTGAGTGGGAGAGAGTGAGTGGGAGAGAGTGAGTGGGAGAGAGTGAGTGGGAGATAGTGAGTGGGAGAGAGTGAGTGGGAGAGAGTGAGTGGGAGAGAGTGAGTGGGAGAGAGTGAGTGGGAGGGAGTGAGTGAATGAGAGAGAGTGAGTGAGTGAGAGAGAGGGAGAGAGTGAGAGTGAATCAGTGGGAGAGGGAGGGAGAGGGAGTGAGTGAGACGGAGAGGGAGTGAGACGGACAGGGAGGGAGAGGGAGTGAGATGGAGACAGAGAGGGAGGGAAAGGGAGGGAGTGAGAGGGAGGGAAAGGGAAGGAGACGGAGAGGGAGGAAAAGGGAGGGAAAGGGGGTGATACAGAGAGTGAGTGAGAGGGAGGGAAAGGGAGGGGGACGGAGAGGGAGTGAGAGAGAGGGAGGGAGTGAGAGAGAGGGAGGGAGTGAGAGGGAGTGAGAGAGAGGGAGTGAGACAGTCGGAGTGAGACAGAGGAAGACAGGAGAGAGGGAGGGTGAGAGGGAGAGAGAGCTAGAGAGAGGGAGGGAGACCGAGAGAGATGTGTGTATGCCGGGACGGCTCAGTGGACGAAGGCGTCCGCTGCAGGGACCTATGATCAACCTCATGGTCAGTTTTATGTTGTTGCTCTAGCCCCTCCCCCTCCCCCACTGACCCTGCCCCCCCACCGATGCGGCCCTCGGACACAAACCAAACTGTAAATTTGGCCCCCGAGAGAAAGTTTGTGAGTACCCATGGCTTAGTTTATGTAGGAACACTTTTACCCCATGAAGGTAACCTTAATCAAAGAGGATAAGGAAAGACACCACATAGCTTATGCTTATTTTGGATTTTCCCATCTATATTAAATCGGTAGATAGACCATTCGATATCCAGTAACATTTAGAGATATTCAGCTTTTCCTTCGTGGTCAGTAAGCATCCCTCGACTCACTCTCTAGATTCTCTGTAACTCTTCTGGAACTCAGGGCCCCTGCGCGGACGACAGAGAACTCGGACAGCATCACTGACAAAGCCAACAGGTAAAGCGTCATTGCTGCATATTGTTTTTATCAGCACAACGGCTAGCATGTGATTAGAGCAGTCAGACACAAAAGGTAAGCATTGTGCTTTTAGTATAATGTGCAGTGTGCTTGCTACATGTGTACCGTGCATCGTCATTGTGCTCTGTGTATAATTTGCAGTGTGTTATGTGAAGAACGTGCATCCTCACTGTGCTGTGTGCATGGTGTGCATTGAGATATGTGATGAACGTGCATTGAGCAGCACGTGTAACGTCACTGTTCTGGGTGTACAGTGTGAATCGTGTTATGTGAAGAATGTGCAGTCATGTGTATAACCTGCTTCATTGTATATGTATATTGTGCATTGTGCTACATGTATACCATGAATAGTCATTGTGCTCTGTGTATAATGTGCATTGAGCTATGTATGTAACGTGCATCGCCAATGTGCTAAGTGTATGTGCTATATGTATAACATGGATTGTACTATGTGTATAACTGGCATGTACTATGCGTAGCGTGTGTTTTGTGCTAACACACAAAGAGACTGTAAACACCGCACTGCTTACATCACTTCCTGGGTGAAGGCAGCGGAATACACAGACAGTGAGCATGCTTGCAGTGTGATCTGGGCCCTACATGTGAGTTTCCTTCATATGATCAAACTCTTAAGCAAGGCACTTTCTGGCCAGACTCAATCCTTTCACAACATAGGACTTCCGAGTTTCCAAAGTGCGAGTCCATTTAAGAGCAAGCTCAGGAACAACAAGCATTGGCAAAGCCAAAAGGTCTCACCTTTAAAAAAAGACCCGGTCGTCGACTTTGTCAATGATTGTTTCCCTTGACATTATGAAAAAGAATAATTACAAATTGGCTGTCACTGCATCACAAAGCTGTGTGTGCGCCATTTTGGCCGTTCTAAAAAAAAAACATTTACCATCCAAGATGGCAGGCAGCCATTTTAGAATAGTAAATTTAAAAACAAGTATGCATGATGTTATGCAAAGCAACAGAAGCAAGCACTCCGGTAGCAGTGTGCTATCCCTGGGACTTTGCAGCAATAATAATAAAATTTATGCAAGTGTGGGAAGCGGACATGCGGGGATCACGACGAGTGGCGAAGCAAGTGACCCAGTAATAGTCTTTCAGGCACGCAACGCCACTCACACCCACGCAAGTCCACTATCACCCACGCAACGCCACTCACCCAAGCAACACCACTCACACACGCAACACAACTCACCCACGCAACCCCACTCACACGCAACGCCACTCATCCACGCAACGCCACTCATCCATGCAACACCACTCATCCACGCAACGCCACTCATCCACGCAACGCCACTCATCCACGCAACGCCACTCACACATGCAACGCCACTCACACATGCAACGCCACTCACACATGCAACACCACTCACCAACGCAACACCACTCACACATGCAACGCCACTCAACCACGCAACGCCACTCACTCACGCAAATCCACTCACAACCACGCAGTGGCACTTTTACCCACACAGCACCACTTTCAGACACGCAAGCCCACTCTCACACACGCAACGCCACACTCACCCATGCAATGCCACTCACACACGCAACGCAACTCACACACGCAACGCCACTCACCCACGCAAGCCCACTCTCACACACGCAACGCCACACTCACCCATGCAATGCCACTCACACACGCAACGCAACTCACACACGCAACGCCACTCACCCACGCGACACCACTCACCCACGCAACGCCACTCACCCACGCAACAACACTCACACATGCAACGCCACTCACCCATGCAACGCCACTCACTCAAAGCCACTCACACCCACGCAGTTCCACTTTCACCCACACTGTGCAGTGCACAATAGGTCTTGCAGTAGGAAAGTTGGAGCTATTGGTTTTGTAAATGACAAAGCCTTTTATGTTTTTAAAATGAAAACAAAAATAAAAGGCATTGTTATTTGCAATTGTAATAGCTCCAACTTTCCTACTGCGAGACCTATTGGCAACGCCACTGCTTGTTTTTTAAGTTAATATTTGGTGCGTGCGTGGTGGCATGAATATTTGGCAATGAGTGTTGTGAATGGATGGGAGTATGCAGATGCATGCCTGAGTGTGTATGTGTATGTGAGCGTGTGTGTCCCGTCCACCCCTTCCCTGCTAAAATTACCGACTGCCACTGTCCACCCATCTCAACTAATACATCTTCCATTTAGAGATCTGCGGGCCCCGGGACCTCTTCCAATTGCGGTACATATGACAATGGCCCTAGTGGATACACTAAAAAAACATGAATTAAACTACACATGTCAAAGTAATTCACAATATTCAAGGGCAAAAATATTAACACATTTATTTACACAAATACGGAAATCTCTTATATCATCAGAAGATACCATGAATACATATTCTCATCAATTAACACATTTGAGATTAAGAAGGTGCCCCAGGAGGGAGGGTAGGTAAGCGTAAATTTGTGCTAAGGTGGAGGTAAGTGGTGAAAGGTGGAGGGCAGTGAGCATTATAAACATCAAAATCAATTCATGAATGCAAATCCGGCCTACAACATGGCCAAGCTGTTTAGAACACCATATTGCATGGGCACCTAAGAATCTTAATACTGCTGTCCGCAAAGTTGAAGAGGGTAAGTAGCCGTCGACGTTTCAACCCTGGAGGGTAAATGTAGATACTTGTGATTCTTACATTAGGGTCTTCATCAGGACAAGGAGTGTCTATAGGTCACTGTGTTGACCGAGCCTTCTAAGATGTCTGTAACATAGTTTGGCTATATCCAATACCAGCGATACAATTGAGGACGTACTTCATTGAACACTGACTTAATAACATTTGGTTTCTTCATTTGTCCGGTTTTGGTGACTAAATAATAGAACGTATTGCAGTCCGCATTCTGACTGAACAACACAATTAGTGATCCCTTGTCTACAACCAATACTTGCTTGAACATTCTGTGCCCCACAATACCCAGTTCATCAACATACGAGTTCAACCTCTGGTCATTTTCCGACTACCAGTAGGCGAGACTACGTCATCCTTTAATTTCCCTCTGGCGGGTGACGTGTTCGTTAATAGCGCGCGCGGGCCCCCTTGCAGCAGTATTCAGCTGCTGCCGACCGGGACGTAAAGCGTGCACGTTACCGTTCTCCCTTTCCTCAGTGCTCCGTATTGCATTGCTGCGAAGGGGGGCTGGGGGGGGCAGCCGACCCCGGGCGGTTTGAGAGGGCAGGCGGGGGGAGGAGGTTGTGGCAGTCTCCCGGGCATTTTTTAAGTTTGGGCTGATTTTCCCTACTAGTTATAGCCCAAGTATAAATTCTGCCGGCTCCTCCTCCCGGACACCATTTTAGGTTCGGTGACCTGGTGGGCGGCAGTTTGTCTGTGAGAAAAATTTTTGCCTTGAGGTATTTAGTGTTAGTGTGTGTTGCTTTAGTCTTTTTGTCGTCATATTCTTGAATTATGGCTGCTGAGGACTATAGAGTTTTGGAGGCTATTCGGCTTCTCAGTGAGGCTGGGAGGTTGGATTTAGTTATCGGTAATACTGAGAGCCCGTCGCAGCCTCACCGTCAAGCTTCCGACGGTGTTGCCGCTGTGGTGGCGGCCTGTGTCACCCCCAAGCGCTCTCGCTCGGGGGCGTTGAGCGAACGTGGCCGCTCTTGTGTTAAAAAATCGGCCCAGAATGTGCAGGCACGGAAGATGGACGAAGTGGCGAGTGAAGCGGCCCAGCAGTCTTTGGTTACGGTAAGATCTGCTCAGGTAGAGGCTTTGACTGCAGGGGGACCGCGGGAGCTGTTCCAGGCCCCGGCGGTTTCGGTGCGGGCGGGCTCTGTGTCGGCGCAGCGGGAGTGGAGCAGTGGGGATTAGGTGGTGGAGCCTTCCCCTCCTCCTCGCAGGGTTGTTTTTCCTTCAGATGAGGTGGTGCTGCAGGAAAAGGGGATTATAAAGGGAGATTGGTTGAGGGGGCCCGTTGGTCCCGGTGTGGTTAGTAGGGGCCCGGCACATCAGTCCAACCTTTTTCTTTTCAGGTTAGGGACCGGCGTGGGACAGCAGACTCGGTAGAACGGAGTCCAGCCCATGTTCGCCGAGGAGAAGGGAGGGTGGAGCCCAGCGCGGCACATTCCGTGCCGGCGGGGGATCCCGGCGTGGTCAGCAGATGCAGGTCCGGCGCAACCTCGCTGGCCCCTACATATCTTCACACACAGAGGATGGATTGTTCTGTTGCAAATCCTTGCAGGAGTAATAAAAGGTCAGGGATTATGATGAGGAAAGCCCAGAAGAAGGGGAATTACGTGATACTGTGTCGGGGGGGAGGCATTTTCATGCTTCTCGTAGTGTTTTTACAGGCACCAGTATTTGTATTTTGTATTTGTGGGGTATTTGTAGAGCGCGACGTTCGCTCCGGAGGGAGCATCTTGGCGCTGGTGAACTTAGGAAAGCCGGTCCAGAAGGAATTAGATGGAAGCCTTAGAGTGGTCATCCGGGAGTTTAAAAATCCATGTTTTCAAGAGCTTTCTGAAGGGTTTTTCCTGGGTTTGTTGTCTGAGGGTTTTGGGCAGTTTGTTCCAAGCTTTGGTCGCGAGGAAGCTGAGGGTTTTCGCGCCCTTCGTTTTCAGGTTGTATTTCGGAAGAATGATAAGATTGTCATCGCTTGAACGAAGGTGACGGCTGGGCAAGTAGTGGGGAAAACGTCTTGTGAGGTATTTAGGGCCTGTCTTATTGTAGGCACGAAATCTACTCGAGCTCGGCGGAGAAGGGTAGGTCGATCTGCGCGGACACGGGAGGATAGAGCATACTCCTTGGGCTCTTCCCCGATGTCTAGTCCCGCCGACCCCTCATGTGGCATGTAGTCCTCAACCTTTAGGCATAGGAGTACCCACAGAGGTAACATAAGACACACATGACACTAGCATGTTTGCCCCTGCACATTTATACGGTCCTGATGAATCGCGGGTGACTAGACCCACAGCGTGAAACATGTCGACCCTCATCACCTTTAGCCTCATCTAGGGTCACCTGACCTAACCTGCTGACACCTAGTGAGCCTAACCCCTCTTTTTAACTGCAGCCAGGGGACCCCCAGAATAAATTGAATTCCGGTACCCCTTGCTACATTTTAATACCCCACACACCACCACACCTAGCCCGGTCCACACACCCCCACCTCACCATAAGGCAGTTGGAAAAAGATCTCCGCCAAAGAGCCCCTCTTTGAGGTGAGCCCGTCGGGGATTGCACCGCCTCCCCGACGAGGAGCAACTGCCGATGATGAAGCATGACATCCTTCGGGGTGTGTGAGGCCATTACATCCAACAAAATGGATGCCCCAGGATGTTACTCTAACATCTGTGGTCATGCCAGCTAAACACTTCCCACACTCTCCATAGGAACAGTACAGCGACCTCCCTTGTTTCCTTAGTGCAAAACACGGACACAGCTGCAACTGGACCTTCCACCCACCCCCCTGGGTGGTAAACCGTGTCCGTTGATCTATTGATCACCTTCTCTAACTCCCTTCTTTTGATACAGATTGTAGGCACGAAATGCCATAATCAGGATTTTAAAAAGAATCCTTTTGTGGAGGGGGAGCCAGTGAAGCGAACGAAGCGCTGCAGAAATAGAGGACCTGCGGGGGAGACCTAGGACTAGACGGGCGGCTGTGTGAAGTACGCTCTGCAGTTTAAGGATGGTGCTCTTCTTGACTCCTGCGAGCAAGCCGTTGCAGTAATCCAGTCGCGAGATTATGAGTGCGACTGTCACCGTCTTTCTGGCATCGATGGGGAGAAAGTCGAAGAACTTTCTCAAGGATCTAATGGTTCCAAAGCATTTGCCCGCGACGGTTCTGGCATGCTGATCGAAGGAGAGTTCGGAGTCAAAGATTACACCAAGATTCCTAGCTGACGACACTGTCTGGGGGGGGGCAGCAGAGTTGTCTGGCCACCAAAGTGCTGGACAAAAGGTATTATTGGTGCCAATCGGGAGGATCTCCGTTTTACTTGAATTACATTTCAAGTGGTTATTTTCCATCCATAAAAATACTTCGGTCAAACAGAGTTTCAGGTTGAGTTCAGCTTTGGTAGATAGTTTGTCCAGGGGTACAATGAGTTGTGTATCATCGGCATACGAGGTGACAGGTATGCCGAATGATTCTATCAGATTAAGGAGAGGAATGAGATAGATATTAAAAAGGAGAGGGCTCAGGATAGATCCCTGCGGGACACCTGAGGGGACAGGTTTGTCTTTGGAGTGGAATGGGCCCAGAGTAATGGATTGGGAACGGTCGGACAGGAAAGACGTAATCCAGGAAAGGGCGGAGTCGGAGATACCAATGTCCCTGAGTCTACTGATGAGGATGGTGTGGGAGACGGTGTCAAACGCCGCAGTTAGGTCGAGCAGGATTAGGATGGAGTTTTTTCTCTGGTCTTGTAGAGTTTTTATGGTATCCGAGAGTTCGATGAGGGCAGTTTCTGTCGAGTGTTTAGGGCGAAAACCAGATTGTTGAGGGTGAAGAAGGTTGTAATCATCCAGATAGCGTTTCAGCTCGCAGTGTACTAGATGTTCCGTGATTTTTCCCAGAGCCGGGAGCAACGAAATAGGGCGGAGATTGGTAAGATCCGTCGGGGGTTTATTTGCCTTCTTCATAAGGGGCTTGACAATACCTTTTTTCCAACGGCTGGGTACTGTACCTGACCTAAGCGAGGAATTGATCAAGTGGTTAATGGTAGGGTTAACCTCATCGATTAATTGGTGAAGGATCTTGGGGGGGCAAGGGTCGGAAGGGGCGCCAGATCTGCAGGCCAGGATGGCTTTTTTCGACTGCTCGAGAGTGACAGAGGAAAAGCAACTGAGCGTGCAGTCTAGGGGGGCCAATGAGGGGGGCGCTGGGGAAGTGGCGGGGGGAGGGAAAGTACTTTGGATCGAGGCAATTTTTTCCTCTAAGTAATCAGAGATTTGATCGCAAAGATTCTGGGAAGGGGGGATTTCAGGCTGAAGTGCTTTTGGATGCGTAAATGATTTAACAATCGTGAACAGGGCCTTCTGTTTTTGGCCTGCATTTTTTATAGCATTGACGTGATAGTTTTTTTTAGCCAGTTTGATTATTGAAAGGTAGTTTTTCCTTGTCGCGATATAGGAGGTGCGATTAGTGACTTCATAGGTCTTCCGCCATTTTCGTTCTGCCTTTTTACATAGCAGATGCGCATTTGCAAGATCTGGAGTGAACCAGGGGGCATTGGTTTTGGTTTTGCCTCGTGAAGTGCGGGGACGTGAGGGCGGAATTCTGGATTTGATTTCTTGAGTAATCCAATTGTGAAAAAGATCGGCGTCGGTCTCGACGTTGCCGGAAAGGATGGGGGCTTGAGTTTGCATTGTAGGATTAAGAGTGATGTTATCCTGAATCTTTTTCCAATGAATGTGATTGTCGAGGTTTGAAACAGCTTTATTTCGCCTGGATAGGTTTTCGCTAGGAATGTGAAATGGGATCAGGAAGTGGTCAGACCAGATCTGAGGTAAGGGGGATAGAGTGATCAGGAGGGGGGAATTTGTGCAGACTCCATCAAGGGTATGACCAAGGGAGTGGGTGGGTGAGGAAACGAGTTGCCTAAAGTTGAACATCTCGAGGGCTTGTGTGAAGTTAATGGTATGAGTGTCTGTTTTCGATTCTAAATGAAGGTTAAAGTCGCCGAGGAGGGTGAAGAATGGGTATCTAAGTGAGAGTTGGCCTAAAGAATCATACAGTGAGTCAAGGAACTCAGATGCGTTACCAGGTGGGCGGTAAATAAGTCCGCCTGAGAATGAGGTGTGCTCACTCAATTTAATAGAGAAACCTAGTCCTTCGGTCTTTTTTAGAGGCTCAAGGCTGAAAGTGTGACAGGGGAAGGAGTCTTTAAGGATGATTGCCACACCTCCGCCTCGGCCCTTGGCTCTGTCTGCCCTGAAAAGGGAGTAGCCCGGGGGAAGAGCAACAGCAATATCAGGGTTACTATCTGTTGTTAGCCATGTCTCAGTTATCATGAGGCAGTCGAAGTCGGACTCCAAGATCAGATCGTGTATATCTTGGTTGTGCTTGCACATGGAGCGTGCGTTGATCAGGCCACCTTTAAAGAGAGGTAAAGGGGCCAGTGGAGTGTTGGCCGCAGGGGCAGCAGAGTGGAGTTCAGTGGACCAGTGGCAATGTTTGCAACTGACTGGGCCTGAAATAGAGGCTGGATCGAGTGTACATGGACAGTGCTTGGTGACTTGTAGCTGGCGGAGGTCGTTGGGATGATAGGAAATGCGGGGGGTAAATTGGGCAGAGTATCCTGCGCCTGTCGCGGTCTTGTCGCGGACGGGCGCAGACGGGCGCAGACGGGCGCAGACGGGCGCAGACGGGCTTGCCTTAGGCGCGCCTTCGGCGCGCAAACGGCGCTCCCGCTGCGCTCGTCCGCTGCGCGTCCTGTGCATACACATTTATGTTGGAAGGCGGGGGCGTGGCCTGAGAAAGGGGCGGAGTCTGCGCGCACGCCGGTGGCTATGGCGGCTGCAGGTGATTAGCAAAGAAGGGCGCGATGCAGCCCAAGTGATCAGCTGAGCGCGAGTGAGCGCTACGTAGTGCTTTGGTTAAAAAGCATTCATAAAGTGACAACACACGAAAATACAAGTTTTTTAAAAATGTAGCAGAGTACCACCAGTTCCCGGCTTCCGCCTCAGGACTGGGACCAGTTTTACACGTTGCCGCTGATGTCAGCAGTTTAAGTAGTCAGGATAAGGGGGCGTGGCCTGAGAAAGGGGCGGAGTCTGCGCGCACGCCGGTGGCTATGGCGGCTGCAGATGATTAGCAAAGAAGGGCGCGATGCAGCCCAAGTGATCAGCTGAGCGCGAGTGAGCGCTACGTAGTGCTTTGGTTAAAAAGCATTCATAAAGTGACAACACACGAAAATACAAGTTTTTTTAAAAATGTAGCAGAGTACCACCAGTTCCCGGCTTCCGCCTCAGGACTGGGACCAGTTTTACACGTTGCCGCTGATGTCAGCGGTTTAAGTAGTCAGGATAAGGGGGCGTGGCCTGAGAAAGGGGCGGAGTCTGAGCGCACGCCGGTGGCTATGGCGGCTGCAGGTGATTAGCAAAGAAGGGCGCGATGCAGCCCAAGTGATCAGCTGAGCGCGTGGCAGTGGCAGTGCAGGCAAAGAAAGTAATGGTGTCCAGACCAACTCGAGAGCGCGGCCCCGCAGGAAGGGTTCCTCGGATGGTGGACAACGTGGACCATATGGCATGGAGATCGGGGTCAGGGCAAGCCCCCGTTTTAAACCCAGGTGAGCTTTGTGAAACACGGGCCAGACCAAAAATGGGTGAGACAGGAGGTAAATTGTTTAAGGGGCGTTATGTCAAAGATCAAGGGGTGGGAACGGGTGATGGGGAAGGTGCGGCGGCCAAGGTTGAGAGTGGCACGAACACTGAGTCCGCAGGGGAGGGAAAAGATCCTTTGCATAGCAAGGAATTGAAAATTAAGAAGTTACCCTATATGGGTGTGACCAAGCCTTTGGGTGCGCATTTGATGCTCTCTACTAAAGAAAGGATTTGGAAAGGTGAGTATGTAGAGCTTTTGAAGCTGTTACACAGAGAGGTGCGATCTTAGGAGGGTTCAAAGGAGGAAGAATATGAGCTGGCTAAGTGCCCCAAGATACCGCTGACTATCGAAAACTGGACGTCAGCATTTTTAATTTACGCTAGTGTGTATTGCGAAAAGTTTCCGGAGCGCTGCGTTGCTTTATTTAAATACATGGATGTTATCAGAAAAGCCCAGATCACTGGTAGTGGTTTTGCTTGGGCGCAATATGATGAAGAGTTCAGGGCCCGTGTGGCGTGGGACCCTGATGCCAAGTGGGGTGAACTGGACACGGATCTTTGGCAACACACGATGGGTGTTTCAGTGGGTGGTAAGACCATTTTCACGGCCAGTGCCTTACCGTTGGTTTATCGGCCCTTTCAAGGGAAGCCCACAAGGGGAGGGGTGGGCAGCGCAGCAGTCTCACAGTCAGGAGGGGGGGCTTGTTGGGATTTTAACAAAGGGCTCTGTTCAAGGGAGCTCTGCAGATTTCGGCATGAGTGCTCACAATGTGGAAGGAGACACCCATCAGTCAAATGCTGGGGGCCTAGACCAGCAGGCGGGCAACAGTGGTCCCAGCAGGGTGCTAGCACGTTCGGCCCCTCCCAACAATCCCAGGCTAACAGAGGAGGGAAGTCTGCTCCTGGGGTTGGACCCAAAGGCTCGTACTTCGGTTAAGTTTGATCAGTTGGCGGCCAGTTTGAGGGCGTACAGTGATGTGAGGGCTCAGGATATTTTGTTAAAAGGTTTTCGAGAGGGTTTCAGATTGGGATATTCAGGCCCTCGGTGCGGAGGTGGTCCAGGAACTTGAAATCAGCTGATGAGTTTCCAGCAGTGGTAAAGGAGAAACTAGATAAAGAAGTGCTTGAAGGAAGAATGGCAAGTCCTTTTGTTGATTGGCCTTTGGAGGATTTGATCATCTCCCCTATAGGAGTCATTCCTAAAAAAGAGCCTGGGCAGTATAGGTTAATCCAACATTTATCATGGCCAGAGGGTGCATCGGTGAATGATTTCATTGATGAAGAGTCGGCTTCAGTGTCCTATTCATCGGTGGATGTGGCCATGTCTTTGGTGGTGGCTGCGGGCCCTTTAGCTGAAATAGCAAAATGCGATATCAAATCTGCATTTAGACTGCTTCCAGTCCATCCTGAAGACTGGTGTCTTCTGGGTATCCATTTCCAGGGGAAGTGGTACGTGGATAAAGCACTGCCAATGGGTTGCTCGATGTCCTGTGCTCTTTTTGAAACTTTTAGCACTTTTTTACAGTGGTTTTTCACTCACCGATCTGGTCATGAGCTTGTCACCCACTATCTAGACGATTTCTTTTTTGTGGGGCCCCAGGGATCCTCTGAGTGTCAGGCAGCATTGGAGACATTTCAAAACCTTATGAATTATTTGGGAGTGCCATTGGCACCCGAAAAGACAATGGGTCCTTGCGCGACCATGTCCTTTTTGGGAATTGAGCTTGATTCAAGATCTATGCAGGCTCGTTTGCCGCAGGATAAGAAAGTGAAAATGCTGGACCTTTTACAGACAATGTTGGCGAAACCAAAAGTTACAGTGAAAGAGATACAGGTCCTCTTGGGTCATTTGAATTTTGCTTGCAGGGTGGAGAGGGTGGGCAGAACTTTCTGCAGGCGTCTGGGCAGGGCCCTGTCAGGTCATCATTTGCCTCATCACTGTGTGCGTTTGACAGCTAGAGTGAAGGAGGATTTGCGGATGTGGTCCACCTTTTGCATTCCTTTAATGGAGTGCCTTTGGCCCGAGAGGAGGACTGGTTGTGGGAGGTTCAAATGTTTTCAGACGCAGCAGGCAGTGATGGTTTTGGTTTGTATTGGCAAGGCAGGTGATGTGCGGAAAAGTGGCCGGAACTGTGGACGAATGGTGGTAGAAGTATTGCTTTCCTGGAACTTTTTCCAGTGTTGGTTGCTTTGACGCTGTGGGGGCAGGAATTGGCCCATAAAAAAGTTTTGTTCCGAATTGATAATCGGGCTGTTGTGGACATTAACAATAAACAGTCTGCCAGGGATCCCCAGATTCTGAAATTGCTGCGAGTGTTTGTGTTGGGGTGCCTTAGATAAGACATCAGCTTTAGGGCGCTGCACATTCCTGGTGTGGACAATGACATTGCGGATGCTTTGTCTCGTTCACAGTGGGAGAGGTTCCATGGGCTTGCCTCGGAGGCGGACAGGACACCGACACGCATGCCGGAGCAACTATGGGAGGTCGGCAACACAGGGTCCTACAGTTGGTGGTAGGTTCGTTGTCATCTTCTACTCAAGCCGCATATGACCTGGCTTGGAGGGAATTTTTGGCATCTGGAGCTTGCAGGCGTGAACCTGGTTGGAGGCGTCTGGATAATGTGGTTCAATTTATTCTGTCCTTGATGGATAAAGGGTTATCTAGGGTTACTATTGCTGGGAAGTTAGCGGGCATATCCTTTATGGGTAAACTCCTTTGGGGTTACTCTCCTTCAGCCAGTGAAGTGGGGAGGAGATTGTTGGAGGGCTGGGCTAGGGAAAGCAGTGTACAGCAGTCAGTTCGGAATCCCTTGTCTTGGCAGAATTTGGCCCGGTGGTGGAAGCACTACCTTCTGTTTGTACGGATGATTTTGAGGTTTGCTTGTTTTCCACCCTCATGGTGTGGATGTTTTGTGGAGCATTTAGGGTTTCTGAGTTGTTGGGCTCTAAGTTCAATCAGGGTGTGGGTTGGGGGGATATTCATTTGTCTGAGAAAGGGGTTCATGTATGGCTGCATCATTCGAAAACAGATCAAAGAGGTAAGGGTAAGGGTGTTTGGTTGGAGGCATCCTCCCCTTGTATTACGTGTCCTTTGCGGTTAGCCAGGAGATGGTGTACTGTTTCTGGTGGGGCTATGGAGGCTGGCGTTTTTCAGCATGCAGATGGCGCCAGGGCCACTGATTATCAGTTGCGCATGGTTCTCCGCAAGGCTTTGAAGAGTATTGGTTTGGATGAAAAGAAGTATGGCACTCATTCTTTTCGAATTGGGGCAGCAACTGAGGCTCATAATCGGGGCTGGTCTGGGCAAGATATTATTCGCTTAGGGCGTTGGTCATCCAGGTGTTTTCAGCGCTATGTACGACCTGCTGTGGGCGATGCGCTTGCGTCATCATATTTGTCTTGAAATTTGATGCTGCCTTTTTCATTCCAGGTTCGGTGGCTGGTCCCCAGTCAACGGCTCTGACCATTTGGATTGTGGGCCATTCATTCATGAAGCGGGCACAGATTCAAGCACGGGATAGCTATTGTGGATCATTTCTTGGTTTTATTGAACGTTTTTCAATGTAATTTGGAAAGGCAGAGGGGGTATGTGTTGGAAGGAATTGGTTACTGCTCCTAATTCTTGGTTGGGTGGGGGCTCCTGTCCTGATGTTTTAGTTATTCATCTGGGTGAAAACGATTTGTGCAAGGTGAAGGGAGTGGTTCTGTTACGTGCAATAAAGAAGGATCTTTCTCTATTGAAGCAGCAGTGTTCGGGTTGCCATGTTTTTTGGACGGAATTGGTTCCGAGGAGATCCTGGAGAGGAGCTCACAAGCCCAAAGCAAATGATAAGGCACGGAAAAAGATTAACTCAGAGGTTACTAAGTTTTGCAGGGATCTGGGTTTTGGGCGTGTGTTGCATGGTGACATACGGTATGATGCAGTGGAATTCTTTCGGGATGATGGTGTACACCTTTCTCGGTTAGGTATGGACCTTTATCTGTTGGAGTTGCGAGAAGTTCTGTCTCGCTGTTTGAAGATTCAGGAGTTTGCTGGTTAATCCCACCTTTTTCGTTTTTAATTATATTTGCACGGTTTTTGGGGGGCAGAAAGTGGGGTGTATTTCTCCCCCCCCCCCCCCCCCCCCCCCACCCCGCTTTCTGGGTGGCGGGGTTTAGTTGTTTTTTGTCAGGCTTGGTAAGTTTGTGGTTGGTTTTTACTTGGTTGGCACATTCGGCAGGGGGAATTGGGAATGACGACTGTTTGGGATGGTTGCATAGGTTGGGGGACCAAAAGGGGTTTGAGGGCAAACAGTGGATTTTGTTTTATGGTTTGGAGGGTTTGTAAAGTTGAAATGTTTATGCAGGGTTTTTGCATTGTTGGATTTGTAATGATGTAATGTTCGGGTGGGGGCGGGGTTAATGACGTGTTAGGGGTGGGGGTGGGCTGGGGGAAATTAAGGAAGTTATTATTTAGTGAGGATTAGTTTTGTAAGGCATTGGCCGAGGTTTTTAATTTGTTAATGTGCACCTGTTTCAATAAAGCGGCCTTTTTCACACACATATACTTGTCTGGTGGTCTGCTCACTCCCCCCTCGCCCCTCCCTCCCAACGGACGTAATCTGCTTCCTCCATTGAAGGTATTTGCACACTCTGAGGCTCTTGTGATGTGTCCTTTTGTCATTCTTAGTCAGTCGGGGAGCTGATTCCGCAACTATCGTTTGTCTCTCCCCTCTCTCTCTCTTTTAGAAGGGAATCTTAAAGTTTCGATCCCAGTTACATACAGCTTGGGTTTATCACCAGTAAGTGAATTGTCACGGTTTCTTGGGGCTATGCGCAGTTTCTTCAGGCATAAATCCCGAGTGCGCTACAATGCATGTTTCATAATTATTCAATTTTTCATTTTCACTTATTAGCAATTGTTCCCCCTATGTTTGTTAGTGGATACTAAACTACCGGTTGCCTCTTTTGGTTATTTTTAGCTAATTGGGAATCTTGAAAGTACTGATTCCTTATTTTGAAGCCTTGAGCATTGACAAGTAAGTGTTATCTCACTATATCTGGACCTTTTTTCACAGACGCAAATTACCAGCGGATTAGATCATAATTAACTAACCCTTTCTCACATGTCCTTTCTCACATGTACTTTCAGACACCAACAGAGGTCCCCTTTTGCAGTTGCAGCCTCCGGACCCATCCTACTTTACCACCGTTTACCCCTGGTGGTGTGGGGTCATTTCACATTTCGTATTTTGATATATAATTCCTTTCATTTACATCACCTGTTTAGCTAATAGTGGTCCATTTATCTTAGGTGTCCCACTCTTTGTCCAGTGAAGACCCTAATGTAAGAATCACAAGTATCTACATTTACCCCCCAGGGTCGAAACGTCGACAGTTACTTACACTCTTCACCATTGCGGACAACAGTATTAAGTTCTTATGTGCCCATGCAATATGGTGTTCTAAACAGCTTGGCCATGTTATAGGCCGGATTGGCAATCATGAATTAATTTTGATGTTTATAATGCCACCTGCCCTCCACCTTTTACCTCTTACCTCCACCTTAGCACACATTTACACTTACCTACCCTCGCTCCCGGGGCACCTTCTTGAACTCAAATGTGTTAATTGATGAGATTTTGTATTTATGGTATCTTCTGATGAGATAAGAGATATCAGTATTTGTGTAAATAAATGTGTTTATATTTTTGCCCTTGAACATTGTAAATTACTTTGGCAGGTGTATCTTAATTCAGGTTTCTTAGTGTATCCACTAGGGCCATTGTCATATGTGCCCCATTTCTACCCACGCCCTAGTGATTTAGCTGGGTTAACCCCTTGTTTTGTAACTCTAGTCTTCCAATTGAGCATGATTTCCCACTTTGCCAGTATCGGGGCAAGATCTATATATCTCAGAGTAACCTTGGGCCAGATGTGCAAAGGTCTATTGCATTTCTTAACGGGTTGAATTGCAGTTTGTGCCTGTTAAGAAATGCAAAACAGCATTTTCCTATGCAAAAAGGTCTTTAGGGAATCTCAAAATGGGATTTCTACCCAGTAGAAATTGCATTTTGTGATTCCTAAATGGGAAATTGCAAATAGGGATTTCTTACTAGCGATTTCTTAGCACATGTTCTAAGCATTTCCTAAAGGCAAAATGAGCATTTAGGTAATGCAATTTCTATTGACTCAAAGTCGATGATAACCATGTGTAACTTAAAAAAAAGCACTCAAGATGTTTTGTTTAAAGTGCAATAGAGCCCACACATGCCCCTAGGGCATATGTATGCTCTACATGTTCACCAATTATTTTGGGGTGCATTACGGAGGGCCTTATGCCCATCACCATCCTTGGTTTAGCATTTCCTAAATAGGGATTTCCTAATTGGAAATCACTATTTAGGAAATGCAAAAACGGCCCATTGGTACGAATGGCATGGAATTTCCTAATTGTGATTTCCTAATAGCGATTCATACTCTATATTTCATACATATCATTTTGCATTTTCTAAATAGCGAATCCTATGGAGTAGCTATTTAGTAAATGCAAAATTGCCTTTTCGTACATCTGGCCCCTTGTGCTTAGGTGGTCTCGGGAACATCCTCAGCAGACAGGCTGTAAGCGTAACGGGTAATATACATTCTGTTACCTCATTTACAAGGGTCACCACCCCCATCCAGAACTCTCCCAAGTCATGGCAACCCCATACCATATGGTACACATCTGCCCCCACTAGGCAGCATCTGGGGCACCGTGAGCTGGCCCCCAGAAAAAATGTGTTGATCTTTGCAGGGGTGATATTCGCTCTATGAATACAATAAAAATGAATCAATTTGAAACGCACAAAAACTGGAAATTCAGTGGGACTCCAGCTAAGAATTTAGCCCAGTCCGGGCCTGTGATAGAGGTGCTGATATCGTATGGCCAGGTGTCTCATACAGCGCCAGGATCCACCCTGCGTCCACGAGGGTTGAGACTGAGGAACCTCAAGAAAGCGGGGAGCCTGCCTAAGGATCGTGTCCATTGGGGTCCAGGGTAGGAAGCCTCAAGGAAGTGGGAAGTCCTGCTTAAGGAAAGGTCTATATGTGCGGGACACTGTCGTTGACACTGTGGACCACACGAGAGCACAGACAATGCTATACTGAAGAAAGTGGATAGTAAACAGGAGATCAAGATACAGGGGAATGGGAATGCTGATTGGGCTAGTAAATCTAATACAGTCACTGACACAGGGGTAGGTACAGGGTCGGGAGTGGGCAGAAAAGCTACACAATTATGGACTTAGGTAATAAGCTTGAGAGCAAAGAAGTGAAGTTGAAGTTACCTTATATGGGAATGTCTAAGTCATTGGAGGCACACCTCATGCAGTGTACTAAGTAAAGGATTTGGCAGGAGGAGTACGTTGAAATACTGAGTCCTCCATAGGGAACTGAGGCACAAGGAGGGCTTGAATGAGGAAGAATTGAAGTTGGCAAAAGGGTCGAAGGTGCGGGCCGGTGACAATAGAGAATTGGACAGCGGCATTTCTCGTATATGCAAGTGTGTACTGTGAAATACCCGGAGAGGACAGTAGCACTCCTTATGTACTTAGAGATTATCAGGAAGGCACAGTTGAATTATGGACGCTATGCTTGGGCCCAGTATGATGAGGAATTCCGTACCCGCATGACAGTAGACCCGGAAGCACAATGAGGGGAACTGGACCTATACTTATGGTAACACACAATGGGCCCAGCTAAATTCGATAAAATTATCTTTACCACTAGCGCTTTGCCAATCGTTTATAAGCCCTCTCTGGCGTACCCCACCTGGGAAGAATTGGGGGGTTCGAGAAAAGGCCAGAGTAGCCAGGGTGGGGCCTGGTGGTACCACAGTAAAGGACTCTGCACAAGGGAAATTAGTAAGTTCTTGCATGAATGTTCTGAGTGCGCAGGCAGACACCCATTGGTCACATGCTTTGCAGTGGGCGGGTCGTCTGGTTATACATCAGGTTATAGACAGCAGCAGGGGGGCCTGGGTGGGCAGCATGACATCACACCAGGGCAGCAACATGTACAGGCCACGGGCTACAGGGCCGGTAGGGGTGGACAGGGATCCGGAGGAAAGGACTTGTACGCTCATTAAGTTGCAGAGACTTGAATTTTGGCTCTCACACTATGACAGGACTGACGATGCTAGGTCACTGGTACAATGTTTTAGAGACAGATTCAGACTGGGTTACAATATCCGGAGAGTGCGACGCTGGGCAGCTAACTTGAAGTCCGCGAACGAACATGCACAAGTGGTGAGGGAGAAACAAAGTAAAGAGATTCAGCAAGGCAGGATGGCGGGTCCCTTTGAGGAATGGCCTATGGAACACCTCATTGTGTCTCCGATCAGTGGTACTCAAAAAAGAACATGGGAAGTTTAGGGTAATTCAACACCTTTCTTGGCCTGAAGGACAATCAGTTAATGATTTCATTCAATCTGAGCAGCTTTCAGTGATATATTCATCTGTAGATGTGACCGTGGCATTAGTGGAAAAGGGCGGGTAGGGGGCACTGATGGCTAAGAGTGATATCAAGTCTGCCCTCCGTTTGTTACTGGTACACCCTGTCGACTTTCCACTGCTGAGTATCCAATCCGAAGAAAACTGTTACATGGGTAAAATGCTCCCATTGGGTTGCTCCATTTCGTGTGCTTCAACACATTTCTGCAGGGGCTATTCATTTGTTACACTGGACACGACCATATAACACATTACCTGGACAATTTATTTTATCTGTACTCCCAGAGACTGTCAGCGCCTGCTGGATGGTTTCCAGAAGCTCATGGGTGACTTAGTTATGCAATTGGACACAGAGAAGAAAGTGGGACCCAGCACGGTCTTGCATTTTTGGATATAGTGATCGATTCAACTGCTATGGAGGCTCGGTTGTCAGAGGACAAAAAACTTACTATGCAGAACCTGCTGAACACAATGCTGGGTAAAAACAGAAAGGTGACAGTAAAATAGGTGCAGCTCTTGTTAGGTCATCTCAACTTCATCTGCATGATGGTGAGAGCAGGGAGAACATTCTTTAGAAGGTTAGGTTTTTCTCTCTCTGGGCTGCCCTTAACTAATGATCATATTCGGCTGTCGGCTGGTGTTAAAGAGGACTTGAGAAGGTAGACAGCCTTCTCACAATCCTTCAATGAGATTCCACTAGCAGCTTTGACTTACATAGAGTAGGATGCTCAATTTTTTGGGACGCAGCGGGAGATGGTGTCTTTGGCCTTTAATGACAAGGTCATTGGTGCACAGAAGTCATTTCTTCAATTTTTTTCCCTTGGTAGTGGTGGTGGTGCTATGGGGGAAACAGCTGGCACATAGGAGAGTTCTTTTTGGAGTCAATGAAATGCCAGTTGTCTATGTAGTTAATAGGCAGTCAGCCAAGGAGCCACAGTTGCAGCAGTTGCTGAGAGTTTTTGTATTGCACTGCTTACGACTCTACATCATTTTTAGAGCCAGACATGTGTCCAGTGTGGACAATGACATTCCTGATGCTTTGTCTCATTCACAGTGGGAGAGGATCCATGGGCTGATCACGGACGCCGACTGAGTGAGGATACGGATGCCACCACAGCTGTGGTCCCTAGGAGAGAGAGGATGCTCCAGTTGGTAGCTGAGCCGTTAGCTGTTTCCACAAGGAGGACCTAATATCTACCTTGGTCTCAATTTTTAGGGGGGCACGTGGAGATCGCTGGAATGGGATAGGGTAGAAGATGTTGTGCAATTTATACTCTCCCTCATAGAAAATGGCCAGGTGAGGATCACGATTTTGGGTAAGTTGGCGGGTATTGCATTTATGGACAAGCTGTTGTGGGGCAACGTCCCCACCCCCCCAGCTGGCGAACTTGGAAAAAGATTTTGGAGCATTGGGTAAGGGAAATGGGGCAAGGGGGTCCTATTCTGAGACCTTTGACCATGGATAGTTTGAGTGACGTAATTAAGTCCCTTTCAAGAGTTTGCAAGGACAATAGTGAGACTGTTATTTTCCAACCTTATGTCATTGATATTTTTTGGGGTCTTTTGGGTGTCTGAGGTACTGGGGGTTAGGAGGAGTAGGGGCTTGCTGTGGGAAGAAGTGTGTTGCAGTGAGAAAAGCTTACATGTTTGGTTGTACAAGGCTAAGATCGACCAGAGGGAGGAGGGCAAGAGCGTTCTCCTGAGATTTTACACTCTAGCAGGCATTTGCCTGGTATGTTGGGTCACTGCCTTACAACCAGGGGCAGTCATTGAGAGGATGGTTTTTAATCACAAAGATGGTAAGCCAGTCACATCCTTTCAACTGTTGTCCATAATGCGCAAGGTGCTGGCACGGATTGACTTGGACGCAAGCCGGTTTGGGAATCTTTCTTTCAGGATAAGGGTAGCTACTGAAGCGGGCAAGTGGGCTTGGGGTCAGGGCAACCTCATGGTGTTGGGTAGATGGTTGTCAAATTGCTTTCAGAGATATGTCAGGGGGGAGGTAGATGGGAGGAAATAAATCTACAGATTGCCAACTTTGTTTCTGTTTCAGGTTCTGTTCCGGGGCCCCAGTCTGCAGGGCTGAAGATCTGGATTGTGGGCCACTCTTTCATTAAGTGGCAGAGTGTCAAGCAAGTGCTAACAACCATGGGGTGAAATTGGGGTTCAACAAGGCTTTATATTTTAGCACATGGGTGGGTAAAGGGGGATGAAATGGAAGGAGCTTCTTCCCTGTCTGAATATGCTTCTAGTTGGTGGGGAATGTCCTGCTATCATTCTGCTTCATCTGGGGGGAAATTACATGGTTGTACAGAAAGTCTTGGAACTTATTAAATCGATGAAGGAGGATCTGAGAAAGATCCATAGGTTAAGGGCAAGTTGCCACATACTTTGGACAGAATTCATACCAAGGAGTGTTTGGTGTGGGGCGGTCAAACACTCAGCTATAGATTTGGCTAAGAGGAAACTAAAGAAGAAGATGCCGGTTTTCTGTAGGGACCTCAGGATTGGTTGAGTAGTTCACTTGGACCTCCTCTAGGATGCAGAATTTTTCAGAGGAGATAGTGTCCATTTGTCATTCATGGGAATAGGGTTATAACTATTTCGTAAAAAGTTAGTTTTGGAAAAGGTACTGGATATTCAGTAGTTGGGGATATTTCCCTTCAGGCTCTGAGAGGGTTAGGGTGTGGGGGGCAGAAAAAGGGAGGGGGTTCTTCTTTCCCACTTTCCCCCCATCATCTGGGTGGCGGTTGGCTGAGGATTTGCCATGATTTACAGAAGTTTATTGTTGTCAGCGGCGGGTCAGGCTGAAAGGGAATGGGCAGGCAAGTTCACACCTGGATGACCTAGGAAGTTCAAGGTTAGGTAGGAAGTTGAATGGGTTCAAAGGTTAATAGAGGTAGAAAAGGTAAAGGGATTTTAGAGGTCCCAGTTATGGTTGAACAGCTCTGGTGCAAGTATTTTATTGATGATTTAAGTTGTTATTGGGGAATATTTTAGGGTGGGGAGTAGCTTATGATTGGTGATTAAATATGTATTGTGAGGTTATAGTTTTGTAAGGCAAAGAAAGGCCAAGGTTATTTTGTAATGTGCCGCTGTTTCAATAAAATGGCCTTTTTCACATAAACCTGGTGTCATGGTATGTGCTGCTCCCCTCTTCCCCAAGGGGAATTAGGGGGGGGGGGGCAGCTGACCACAGGGAGGTCTGCCCCACAGATATTTTGGGGAAGTGGAGCAGTTCAGCGACTGCCCGGGGGATCGAGCTATTTTTGGGCTACTTGTGTAGCCCAAGCTATATATAATCAGCCAATTTGAGGTACCAGCCACCATTTTGTCTTGGTGACACAGTGGCTGGCACCTGTGCAGTAGCATTTTTGTCCCATCCCTCCCATTCCCTTACCTAAGGTCTTTGGGTTTTAGTCCATCCTAGATCCCCTCTTTGGAGTTGGTTAGTTTTATTACATACAGGTGCCCAAGGGAAGGTAATATATTAGGTTGACACTTGATTCAGGTGCATAGGCAGTTGGCTGAGAAGTTTTCAAGATTTACAGAAGTTTATTGTTGTTGTCAGCGGCAGTTCAGGCTGAAAGAGAAGTGGTAGGCAAGTTCACGCCTGGACGACCTATGAAGTTCAAGGTTAGGTAGGAAGTTGAATGTGTTTCAAAAGTTAATAGTGGTAGAAAACGAAAGGGATTTTAGAGGTCCTAGTTACTGTTGGCCAGCTCTGGTGCAAGTATTGTATTGCTGCTTTAAGTTGTTATGAAGGGGGGTATTTTAGGGGTGGGGGTAGCTTATCACAGGTGGTTAAATATGTAGAGTGAGGTTATAGTTTTGTAAGGCAAAGGTCAAGCTTATTTTGTAATTTGCACCTATTTCAATAAAGTGGCCTTTTTCACACAAATCTGGTGTTATTGATCTGTTATACTCCCCTCTTTCCCAAGTCTTTCTTTGTGGCAGGGCTGGTCTTGCGATGCAGCTCTCATAGGGAAACCCCTGGCAGGCTGAAAGACAGTGAGTGACCTGCTTTCTTGGCTTGAGTTGTCCCTGTAAGGCAACTCACCATCGGTATATATTCACATTTACAGAGCTCGCAATGTTCCAAGGGACGAGGGTACGTAGCGCTTGCATTCTGGGAAATCTAGTCCCAATCAGAATGTCAATAAAACACTTGGAGCAACGCAGCTATTCGCACAAGAACCCAAGCAACGTTTGACCGCTACAAACATAACTTGATTCCAGGTCCATTTTAAGGATTAAATATTTTGGGGGCCCCTGTTTGGAACAGCTTTAAATTTATGATTCAATTTCAGCTTTTTCATGCCCTCTTTGGCCATTACTGTGTTTACATCTAATATTCAATCAATCAATAAATATGGGGTTTTTAAAGCGCGCTACTCACCTGTGAGGATTCAGAAAAGGGGGTGGTGATGAACAGAGTGTCTGAATTAAGCAGACCACTCTTACCCAGTCCAAAGATCAGGGCTTGATCCATCACCGTTATTTATCTCACTGCCCCATCCCAGCTCAGAACCTGGCTATATGCAAATCAGTCTGTCCCTGGCCCAGTGCATCATGGGAACAGGGCAGACTAAACTACCAAGCCAATTCTTCACCAGAAAGGAGACAAGCTACCGGGGACCGGTTTCTGGCATTTCAGCCGTCTTCGGCCCGGCTTGCTTGAATCCTGATGGAGCAGTGAGAAAGGGACTCATGTCTGAGTATACCCTGCCACACCTATAGTGGCCAAAAACGATTCAGAAAAGGGGGTGGTGATGAACAGAGTGTCTGAATTAAGCAGACCACTCTTACCCAGTCCAAAGATCAGGGCTTGATCCATCACCGTTATTTATATCACTGCCCCATCCCAGCTCAGAACCTGGCTATATGCAAATCAGTCTGTCCCTGGCCCAGTGCATCATGGGAACAGGGCAGACTAAACTACCAAGCCAATTCTTCACCAGAAAGGAGACAAGCTACCGGGGACCGGTTTCTGGCATTTCAGCCGTCTTCGGCCCGGCTTGCTTGAATCCTGATGGAGCAGTGAGAAAGGGACTCATGTCTGAGTATACCCTGCCACACCTATAGTGGCCAAAAACGATTCAGAAAAGGGGGTGGTGATGAACAGAGTGTCTGAATTAAGCAGACCACTCCTACCCAGTCCAAAGATCAGGGCTTGATCCATCACCGTTATTTATCTCACTGCCCCATCCCAGCTCAGAACCTGGCTATATGCAAATCAGTCTGTCCCTGGCCCAGTGCATCATGGGAACAGGGCAGACTAAACTACCAAGCCAATTCTTCACCAGAAAGGAGACAAGCTACCGGGGACCGGTTTCTGGCATTTCAGCCGTCTTCGGCCCGGCTTGCTTGAATCCTGATGGAGCAGTGAGAAAGGGACTCATGTCTGAGTATACCCTGCCACACCTATAGTGGCCAAAAACGATTCAGAAAAGGGGGTGGTGATGAACAGAGTGTCTGAATTAAGCAGACCACTCTTACCCAGTCCAAAGATCAGGGCTTGATCCATCACCGTTATTTATCTCACTGCCCCATCCCAGCTCAGAACCTGGCTATATGCAAATCAGTCTGTCCCTGGCCCAGTGCATCATGGGAACAGGGCAGACTAAACTACCAAGCCAATTCTTCACCAGAAAGGAGACAAGCTACCGGGGACCGGTTTCTGGCATTTCAGCCGTCTTCGGCCCGGCTTGCTTGAATCCTGATGGAGCAGTGAGAAAGGGACTCATGTCTGAGTATACCCTGCCACACCTATAGTGGCCAAAAACGATTCAGAAAAGGGGGTGGTGATGAACAGAGTGTCTGAATTAAGCAGACCACTCTTACCCAGTCCAAAGATCAGGGCTTGATCCATCACCGTTATTTATCTCACTGCCCCATCCCAGCTCAGAACCTGGCTATATGCAAATCAGTCTGTCCCTGGCCCAGTGCATCATGGGAACAGGGCAGACTAAACTACCAAGCCAATTCTTCACCAGAAAGGAGACAAGCTACCGGGGACCGGTTTCTGGCATTTCAGCCGTCTTCGGCCCGGCTTGCTTGAATCCTGATGGAGCAGTGAGAAAGGGACTCATGTCTGAGTATACCCTGCCACACCTATAGTGGCCAAAAACGATTCAGAAAAGGGGGTGGTGATGAACCGAGTGTCTGAATTAAGCAGACCACTCTTACCCAGTCCAAAGATCAGGGCTTGATCCATCACCGTTATTTATCTCACTGCCCCATCCCAGCTCAGAACCTGGCTATATGCAAATCAGTCTGTCCCTGGCCCAGTGCATCATGGGAACAGGGCAGACTAAACTACCAAGCCAATTCTTCACCAGAAAGGAGACAAGCTACCGGGGACCGGTTTCTGGCATTTCAGCCGTCTTCGGCCCGGCTTGCTTGAATCCTGATGGAGCAGTGAGAAAGGGACTCATGTCTGAGTATACCCTGCCACACCTATAGTGGCCAAAAACGATTCAGAAAAGGGGGTGGTGATGAACAGAGTGTCTGAATTAAGCAGACAACTCTTACCCAGTCCAAAGATCAGGGCTTGATCCATCACCGTTATTTATCTCACTGCCCCATCCCAGCTCAGAACCTGGCTATATGCAAATCAGTCTGTCCCTGGCCCAGTGCATCATGGGAACAGGGCAGACTAAACTACCAAGCCAATTCTTCACCAGAAAGGAGACAAGCTACCGGGGACCGGTTTCTGGAATTTCAGCCGTCTTCGGCCCGGCTTGCTTGAATCCTGATGGAGCAGTGAGAAAGGGACTCATGTCTGAGTATACCCTGCCACACCTATAGTGGCCAAAAACGATTCAGAAAAGGGGGTGGTGATGAACAGAGTGTCTGAATTAAGCAGACCACTCTTACCCAGTCCAAAGATCAGGGCTTGATCCATCACCGTTATTTATCTCACTGCCCCATCCCAGCTCAGAACCTGGCTATATGCAAATCAGTCTGTCCCTGGCCCAGTGCATCATGGGAACAGGGCAGACTAAACTACCAAGCCAATTCTTCACCAGAAAGGAGACAAGCTTCCGGGGACCGGTTTCTGGCATTTCAGCCGTCTTCGGCCCGGCTTGCTTGAATCCTGATGGAGCAGTGAGAAAGGGACTCATGTCTGAGTATACCCTGCCACACCTATAGTGGCCAAAAACGATTCAGAAAAGGGGGTGGTGATGAACAGAGTGTCTGAATTAAGCAGACCACTCTTACCCAGTCCAAAGATCAGGGCTTGATCCATCACCGTTATTTATCTCACTGCCCCATCCCAGCTCAGAACCTGGCTATATGCAAATCAGTCTGTCCCTGGCCCAGTGCATCATGGGAACAGGGCAGACTAAACTACCAAGCCAATTCTTCACCAGAAAGGAGACAAGCTACCGGGGACCGGTTTCTGGCATTTCAGCCGTCTTCGGCCCGGCTTGCTTGAATCCTGATGGAGCAGTGAGAAAGGGACTCATGTCTGAGTATACCCTGCCACACCTATAGTGGCCAAAAACGATTCAGAAAAGGGGGTGGTGATGAACAGAGTGTCTGAATTAAGCAGACCACTCTTACCCAGTCCAAAGATCAGGGCTTGATCCATCACCGTTATTTATCTCACTGCCCCATCCCAGCTCAGAACCTGGCTATATGCAAATCAGTCTGTCCCTGGCCCAGTGCATCATGGGAACAGGGCAGACTAAACTACCAAGCCAATTCTTCACCAGAAAGGAGACAAGCTACCGGGGACCGGTTTCTGGCATTTCAGCCGTCTTCGGCCCGGCTTGCTTGAATCCTGATGGAGCAGTGAGAAAGGGACTCATGTCTGAGTATACCCTGCCACACCTATAGTGGCCAAAAACGATTCAGAAAAGGGGGTGGTGATGAACAGAGTGTCTGAATTAAGCAGACCACTCTTACCCAGTCCAAATATCAGGGCTTGATCCATCACCGTTATTTATCTCACTGCCCCATCCCAGCTCAGAACCTGGCTATATGCAAATCAGTCTGTCCCTGGCCCAGTGCATCATGGGAACAGGGCAGACTAAACTACCAAGCCAATTCTTCACCAGAAAGGAGGCAAGCTACCGGGGACCGGTTTCTGGCATTTCAGCCGTCTTCGGCCCGGCTTGCTTGAATCCTGATGGAGCAGTGAGAAAGGGACTCATGTCTGAGTATACCCTGCCACACCTATAGTGGCCAAAAACGATTCAGAAAAGGGGGTGGTGATGAACAGAGTGTCTGAATTAAGCAGACCACTCTTACCCAGTCCAAAGATCAGGGCTTGATCCATCACCGTTATTTATCTCACTGCCCCATCCCAGCTCAGAACCTGGCTATATGCAAATCAGTCTGTCCCTGGCCCAGTGCATCATGGGAACAGGGCAGACTAAACTACCAAGCCAATTCTTCACCAGAAAGGAGACAAGCTACCAGGGACCGGTTTCTGGCATTTCAGCCGTCTTCGGCCCGGCTTGCTTGAATCCTGATGGAGCAGTGAGAAAGGGACTCATGTCTGAGTATACCCTGCCACACCTATAGTGGCCAAAAACGATTCAGAAAAGGGGGTGGTGATGAACAGAGTGTCTGAATTAAGCAGACCACTCTTACCCAGTCCAAAGATCAGGGCTTGATCCATCACCGTTATTTATCTCACTGCCCCATCCCAGCTCAGAACCTGGCTATATGCAAATCAGTCTGTCCCTGGCCCAGTGCATCATGGGAACAGGGCAGACTAAACTACCAAGCCAATTCTTCACCAGAAAGGAGACAAGCTACCGGGGACCGGTTTCTGGCATTTCAGCATTTCAGTTCTGAAACTGGGATGGTGCAGTGAGCTAAAAAACGGTGTTGGATCTAGCCCTGATCTCTTGACTGGGTGAGAGCTTTCTGCTTAATTCAGAGACTCTGTCCCTCACCACCCCTTGTTGTAAATATTTTTGTCCACCCTAAGCGTGGAAGGGTATTCTCAGATGTGAGACCCTTGCTCATTGCACCATCAGGATTCAAGCAAACCGGGCCGAAGACGGCTGTAATGCCAGAAACCGGTCCCCGGGAGCTTGTTTCCTTCCCAGTGTAAGAATTGGCTTTTGTAGTTTGGTTTGCCCTGTTCCCATCATGCACTGGGACAGGAACAGACTAATTTGCATACAGCCAGGTTCTGAAACTGGGATGGTGCAGTGAGCTAAAAAACGGTGTTGGATCTAGCCCTGATCTCTTGACTGGGTGAGAGCTTTCTGCTTAATTCAGAGACTCTGTCCCTCACCACCCCTTGTTGTAAATATTTTTGTCCACCCTAAGCGTGGAAGGGTATTCTCAGATGTGAGACCCTTGCTCATTGCACCATCAGGATTCAAGCAAACCGGGCCGAAGACGGCTGTAATGCCAGAAACCGGTCCCCGGGAGCTTGTTTCCTTCCCAGTGTAAGAATTGGCTTTTGTAGTTTGGTTTGCCCTGTTCCCATCATGCACTGGGACAGGAACAGACTAATTTGCATACAGCCAGGTTCTGAAACTGGGATGGTGCAGTGAGCTAAAAAACGGTGTTGGATCTAGCCCTGATCTCTTGACTGGGTGAGAGCTTTCTGCTTAATTCAGAGACTCTGTCCCTCACCACCCCTTGTTGTAAATATTTTTGTCCACCCTAAGCGTGGAAGGGTATTCTCAGATGTGAGACCCTTGCTCATTGCACCATCAGGATTCAAGCAAACCGGGCCGAAGACGGCTGTAATGCCAGAAACCGGTCCCCGGGAGCTTGTTTCCTTCCCAGTGTAAGAATTGGCTTTTGTAGTTTGGTTTGCCCTGTTCCCATCATGCACTGGGACAGGAACAGACTAATTTGCATACAGCCAGGTTCTGAAACTGGGATGGTGCAGTGAGCTAAAAAATGGTGTTGGATCTAGCCCTTATCTCTTGACTGGGTGAGAGCTTTCTGCTTAATTCAGAGACTCTGTCCCTCACCACCCCTTGTTGTAAATATTTTTGTCCACCCTAAGCGTGGAAGGGTATTCTCAGATGTGAGACCCTTGCTCATTGCACCATCAGGATTCAAGCAAACCGGGCCGAAGACGGCTGTAATGCCAGAAACCGGTCCCCGGGAGCTTGTTTCCTTCCCAGTGTAAGAATTGGCTTTTGTAGTTTGGTTTGCCCTGTTCCCATCATGCACTGGGACAGGAACAGACTAATTTGCATACAGCCAGGTTCTGAAACTGGGATGGTGCAGTGAGCTAAAAAACGGTGTTGGATCTAGCCCTGATCTCTTGACTGGGTGAGAGCTTTCTGCTTAATTCAGAGACTCTGTCCCTCACCACCCCTTGTTGTAAATACTCACCTGTGAGGGTCTCAAGGCGCTGGGGGAGGTGGAAGTGGGGTGCAGCTCTGGGTCAGCTGAAAAGCCAGGTCTTGAGGCTCTTCCTGAAGGTGTGCAGAGTAGGGGAGCATCTGATGTTGACTGGGAGCTTGTTACAGGCCCGAGCTGACATGTAGGAGAAGGCTCTTCCACCCGTTCTGGTTATGTGGATGTGTGGGGTTTCTGCTAGGGCGAGGTCGGCAGAGCAGAGGTTTCTTTTGGGTACGTGGAAGAAGACTCTTTCGTTGAGGTATTTGAGTCTGATGTTGTGGAGGGATTTGTAGGCGTTGGTAAGTAGTTTGAAAGTTACTCTCTTCTTGACGGGGAGTCAGTGGAGTTCTCGCAGGTGTTGGGTCATGTGCTCATGTCGACTTGTGGGGTGCCGAGGACGAGTCTGGCCACGGTGTTCTGGATGGTCTGGAGTTTGTGTAGCACAGATTTGTTGATTCCAGAGTAGAGGGCATTTCCGTAGTCCAGTCTGCTGGTTATGAGTGTGTGGGTGGCGGTCTTTCTGGCTTTGGGGGGATCCACTTGAAGGTCTTATGGAGTATGCGGAGGGAGTTGAAGCAGGTGGAGGTGATGGTGTTGATCTGGTAAGTCATGGTGAGGGAGGAGTCTAGAATGATGCTAAGGTTACGGGCGTGGTCTGTTTGGGTGGGTGGGTTTACAAGGGCAGAGGGCCAACAGGTGTTGTCCCAAGCGGTGGGGGAGGGTCCAAGGACAAGCACCTCTGTCATCTCCGAGTTGAGCTGTAGGCAGCTTCTGTTCATCCAGGCTGCTGTTGTGAATGTATCTAGGACCCTAATTAAGACATTCCCGATTTATGCCCTTGTGTGGTTATAACAAATCATATCCTTATAAAGGCATAAGAATCATATCCATATTAAGTCATAGCCAATGCATTCCAAATATGGCAAAGGCTACTCCCATAGACTCCTAGAAAGCACAACGCGTTCTTAAACAAATCAAGCCTCCAGCAGCCCGGGAATTCCCCCTGCTTCTGTTTTGATTTGTCCTAGAACTCCTGAGAGTCCTGAAAGAACTGCCAGTTCTTAGTGACGTCTTATGTTCAACCTTACGCCAAACTCGGCACCTTCCAGGTATAAATATACCAACATCTGCCTTAAGCAACACACAGTGGTTTGGAGCAGATCGGCTATCTACTTGCCCGACGCCCTGCTGATGTGAATGCCGAAGGAAGCCGACCCTCCCTGCTGACGCACTGAGAGAGACGCTGTCTTTTCTCCTGCAGAGAAATCCAGCTCCAGTGTTTTCCGGTCACCCTTGCGGGTTGCTGGGAGATCGAGTCCTGAGAGAGAGATACAAGACCTCCTTCATTCTATACCCAAGGTACGGAGCTGATTAGACCCATAGAGAATTCTTGATTCAGATTCTTGGCAAAAACTGTAACTCATCTACTCCTTCCCACATACTAGGCTTAGGTTAGGTACACTGGGGTAGGCGTATCTTAGAAACACCAATTGAGTACGTTTAGTCATTATTTTATCATTGTATGTATTTTATCCATTTTAAGTATCTTATGGCTTAGAAACCATATAAATGCTTTTACAGTATTATTTCATAATGCTCCTTTTACTGTACACACTTTACTTTATAACAAGTATTGCAATTGTGGCAATTCATTTCTCTTGCATGAGAAAGAAGACTGCTCAATAAATAACCCTTATATTGAAAACGCCCGATTCTCTATTTCTCTGCATTTCTGGTGAAACGAAGCATGCACGATTGACTGAGTAAAATAGCTATCTATTGTTTCCGCGACTCTGGAGATATACTCCTTTTTCTGGAGGGAGCAAAGTTGTCATGTTTATGCGGTTGTCAGAAGCTAATCCCTTTTTGTCTATTCAGGAAAACCTAACACCTTCTTGTTTACTCGAGAAAGTTTCTAGTGACCTCTGAGCTAGCTGGCACACACAATTAAGTCTAACATAGTAAATAGAGACTTAGTCGACCTCAGTCCTACGTCTAAACTATCCTTTATGATATTCCAATGCGCAGAGCCTATTGGGAATATAGGAACTACACTTCATGGCGCCCAACGTTTGGTAAGGCGATAATTTAATGCTAGATACTAGAGTAACTCAGTTGTGCTTTTCACACAGACCCCTTTTTCCCGTAAAAACTCCAATAGACGTCTGGAGTGGGTAAAAGGTTAATATCCACCAAAACTTAGTAGGAAGAGATTCCTATGTATTAGTTTTTGGTTTAGTCAACGTTGAAGGATACAGTGTTCCAAAATATTGTACACCTAATCTTTGTTTCCTTGAAACTTGCTCTGCAAACTTTCTGTCAGCAGAATGTCAGAGAGTGACGACGAAAGTGAGAGAGCTAGACTAGCAGCTCAACTTTTGACGGAAGACACAAGTC
Organism: Lissotriton vulgaris; assembly: GCF_964263255.1. Lineage (NCBI taxonomy): Eukaryota > Metazoa > Chordata > Amphibia > Caudata > Salamandridae > Lissotriton > Lissotriton vulgaris. Next base: position 1,336,711,745 of record NC_141685.1, read on the forward strand.
TCCAACAAGATCAACCAGATGCAATACTCATCCCGGTAAATGTAAGGAAAAGCTTAACTATAAAACGTATAAAAAATAGAGTATCATCAAGAGGTGGTACAGTCATATTTGTTGTCGAGGCACATGAATATCGGCAGACAGAGGTATTCTATTCATGGATAACTTTTCCAGCAGCAAATGCTGTAACACACGAGTTCCACTACTACAAAGAAGGGGAACCTCCAGCGGAATACATTCCTTTCGAGGAAGTTGAAATCCCACTAACTTACCAAGAGCATGAGCTCTGGTTCAATGGCGCCCTAAATCATCAAAATCACATTACCAGGCTCGGTCCACTAGGTAGACCAGGAGCCACATGGCCGGTTCTAGCCAGCTATACACCACATCCTGACATCGAAGAAATGTCGGACAAAGAACTTTTAGTTCAACTAAAACAATTAATTAAAATACATAGACAATTGGTACAATATGTCATGCGGACTTTAACAGTCCAACCTGCTGTAAAAATTCCACAGCACACCCCTCACCAGGGGAACACTAATAAAATTACACCACAGACCATACAATCAGTCATTGGTAAATTACCCGCAAAACGGGAACAAATTCCGTTCTGGTTAGCTCAAAAAATTACCCAAATAGAGGCAGTATTTCCTGATACTACCCCTCACAAAAAACACAGAATTCTGACCATCTGCCTACCAATGGGGATTGCACCACATGTGGAGGATTGTGACACTTGGGGAACAGTCTTTGCCTCAATCTACACAAAAACACATGGTGTTCCGTCTATGGCGGTTATACCAGATGTACTAAGACAGATTCAAAATGGATACCAATCTTTCATATTCCCAACACATTGGCAAGATGGCGGGGAAATGCTATGGCATACTGAAGGTCTTACGTAAAATCTTGGATCTCCTACCTATTACAGCTAGGAAAACATTAGTACATGCCTTGGTCACGTCCCATCTTGACTATGGGAATTCCCTGCTCTGTGGCCTCAGTAAAAAGGGCCTGAACCAACTGCAATGTGTTCAAAATGCGGCGGCCAGGCTTGTTTTAAACTTGCAGAGGAAGTCGTCGGGGAAACGTGCGTTACAGATCTTGCACTGGCTCCCCATGCGGGAACGTATCCGGTTTAAGGCCATGTGCATTATCCATCGTATTGCACACGGCAAGGGCCCGGCCTACCTCCAAAGGATGTTAACCATATATCGTCCAAAACGCCTTCTGAGATCTATGGGCAGCATGCAGTTTTCGGTACCCCGCATCTATAATGCGCGGATGGGTGGGCGTTCTTTTAGGTTTCTAGCCAGCAAACAATGGAACGAACTCCCTATTGAGCTTCGTTTGGAACCGTCGGAAACGAGGTTCCGGCAGAAACTTAAGACTTATTTGTTTCCGGAAGATTAGTATGGAGTCAGTGTCTCACCTCTCCTGTCCTTTCCCCTCATCATGGACCGAACTTTGTTAGGAGTCTTGTTGGAATGCATCCTAGCGCGGAGACGCACAGTCCATAGTGTAATCAGGCGCTTAATAAATGTTTTTTTTATTATTATTATTATTAATACGGTCCAGAGCCTGCTTTAAATCTAGGTATGAAATTACTGAAAGACTTTAAGCAAGTCTCGGCTATACTACTAGCCAACATAAAAGGAGAGGCAGCATCCGTGGCAATCCGCCAGAAATAAAAAAAAAAGATATAGCAGATCAACCTTTTGAACTTGCCAGAATAATTGAAAAATCCTATGAAGAATTAGGTAGAGACACTTTAGGTGGTAAACCACTAAAACCACAACTAACAGAAAATCCTGAAAAGACTTTCATTAAAAATAATTTAATAACTCAAAAGAAGAAGTGGGAGGGCAATAAGCAAACAACTCCCAGGGAAAAACAGTTCCAGACCAGAGGAAGGTCTCCCCAACGGAGATCTCCAGAAAGGGGGGGCAAGTCTCCACAACGGGAGCCCTCTGAAAAAAGATATAACCTTAGAAATATGGATAATTTGAAAAAACCTGTCAGATATCAAGATATTGATACACGTCCCTCTCGATCTTTTCAGACTTCCTCACAGAAATCGGAAAGAAGAGGACGGTCAGAACATAAAGAAGAGCGCGTCAAGTCCAAAGACAAAGAACCTGCTCATCAAAGTAAAAAATTACAATTTCCCAAAAAGAAGGTAGCCAGTTGTAGGCGGTTTGGAAGGAGGGGCAGACATACCAATGCGTGGTTAGTAGGGCTTTATTTTTATGAAAGTCTTTTTCTTTCGCTGTGTCAACCTTTCTCGGGCTAGAGCAGCTGGGTCCAAGGTGGTAGTCGAGGCACGGTATCTTCGGGGGCTGGTCCGCCTCTGTCCGGAGTCTACGGTGTCCCCTTCGTCTTTCCTCGTCGTGTCCCAACGCCACATGCGGAGAAAAGAGGACTCTTTAGTAAGGCGTTCGGTGTGTCAGTAAACCCAAAGGGAAACCGGGAAGTGAGGGCACCGGTGCTAGTGTATATCACAAACTCTCTCCGGTGTGCTATATGTGAGGGGTTATCGGTGGGGGAAAGGAGGTAAGGGAAGGGTAGGGAAACAAGGGGTGGGAAATCTATTTACAATATTCACACTGCGTCTCCTCGCCTCTCAAACACACGCTCACGTACCTGCCTGAGCCACACTCTCCGTGAGCGTGGCGGGGCGCTGCGTGATGCAGTTGGCCTCCAGGCACCGCTTCCGTCTTCCACTCCTCCTCCGATGTTCCTCTCTCCACTTCGTCCTCCACGTTCTCCTCTCCAAATCTTCCGCTCGCTCTCTACTCTCCACTCCCATCTCCGTAGTGTTTCAACACCCTGCTCGTTCCTCTTCCGGGGCTTTAGCCAATCCGCACAGTAGTGCGTCACAGGTGGGCGTATCCTCCTCCTCTGATCCGACCCAGTTAAAGGGACCTTCCTCGTATTCCCTCAGCTGTGGTGTCCACCCGGCTTCGGACTCTGTATCCCAAGGGTCCTGAAGAGGGGGAAGAGAGGGGTTTGGAGGCAGGTCAGGGTTCCACCAGGCGGTATGTTGGTCATTACCCTCTTCTTGACCCGTCCCACGGTCACACACCTCCCCCCTTGGTTTCTCCCGATCGGGGAGAGGATTTAGACGAGACAGACAGTCAGTGTTACCGTGATCCACCCCCTTCTTGTGTCTGATGGTAAACGAGTAGGGTTGTAGAAAAAGGAACCACCTCAACACCCTGGGGTTTTGTGATTTGTGACGATACATCCACTGTAGTGGAGCATGGTCGGTAAAGAGCGTAAAGGGTTTCCCTTCCAGATAATATTGAAGTTTTTCTATTGCCCAACGTATAGCCCGACATTCCTTTTTCGATGGTGGGGTATTTTCTCTCCCGGGGGTGTAGTTTTCGACTTATATATAAGAGGGGATGTTCGAACCCATCTTTCCCTACTTGAGACAATACAACCCCTATGCCAACGTCAGATGCGTCGGTGGCCACAAGAAAGGGTTTGTCAAAGTCTGGTGCTATTAAGACTGGACTGGTGGTAATAGCCTCCTTCAGTTTTTCATAGGCCTCATTGGCTCCCTCTGGAGGATGTAGTACCTGTCTTGGGTTTACCCCCTTCTTGAGAAGGTCGGTAAGGGGACTAGCGGTCTCTGCAAAGTTGGAAATAAATCGTCTGTAATAGCCGATGAGGCCTAAAAAGGCCCTTAAATCCTTTTTAGTTGTAGGGAATGGGGTTTCTCTTATAGCTTTTACTTTTTCTTCTTGTGGCGCTATCGCGCCTTCTCCCAGCATGTACTTCAGATACTGGACTTTAGGATAGGCGGCTTTAGACTTTTTTGCGTTTATGTGTAGGCCCGCCCTCCTCAATGCTGATAGAACAGACTGTATGTGGATTAGGTGGTCCTAAACACAAAGAGTGGCAGGGTTTCATTCATACCCCACCGCAGTGGCAACAGCCTCTTTTTTATAAATGCCAATGCTACCATTAAATTCTAGTAATCCTTTTTTCTCACGTCTTGCTTGTTCATTATTCATTTGCGCTGCGCAATCTTTTTGTCTCATTTATCCTTTTGCTTGGACTCTTTATCATGCAAGGTGATGCCAATTTTCAAATTTTCTCATGTTAGGGCGGGCCATCCGAACCTCTCAACCCAAAACACGTACAGATGCATGGTTTCATGTAAGCAGTTTATTTATCCAATGCATTTCGGACCCTTTCTGGGTCCTTCGTCAGGGAACATACTGTGAATGATAATAACACAAGTATTAACAACCCACATTTCAAAACCACGAACTTTTCAAAAAAACTTTGTTCTGTACAACATTATCACAATCGATCTTGTATAACATCCTTCGTGCTCCACTGTTTCACATGCCCTTTCTCTATGCAACCCGTCTCCCTGACTGTGCTCTTTAGAATTATTTGAAAGAAATCAGTCACACCTGAACTTCTTCCCTCTCACTACGAGTCTCAAATGAATCATAACCGTTCTCTTTTCAACATAGTTCTACCCCATTATTTCACGCACTGGTTTTCTTTAAGCTGAATGGTAAAACTTGCCGTTTTCACTTATAAGTCAGTTAACTGCTGCGCTGCAACAACCCCTTCCCTGATTTCACCGGTTTCTACGTTCAACGTACCTGCTTAACAAACGGCATCACTCTCCCCTTGGTGAAAAATGACGGCTAGCATTGCTGAGATACTCCCCTTCCTTTAACAGGCTTTCACGATTGAGACCCGCCTCCTCCCTTAAACCCACAGATTGCACCTAAAACATGGAAAACAATCCTGCTTGGAGTGACTACCTTTCCCATAATCCTTCTAATATTCATATAATATTTACTTTAAACTAGCAACCTTTCACTCCAAATATATTTATATGTGCACGGTAAACTGGATGGAGGATGATAAGTAATCAAGAAATGTCCACAAGATTGAAACAATGTCCGCGGTAAAATATGCGTTCTCGCTTCTTTCACTGACACGTTTAAAACAAGCTTCCTGAATGAAACCCGATGTTCAACCTTGCATGCTGAGTTCAATATATTTTCATTGTTCCTGCTAATAAAGTTCATTTGTTCGCTGGGTGCTAACCCGGTGGGGCTAGATTCGACAAAATCACAGAAGGAAGCAGGTTGCACACCGTTTCTTCGAAAACAATTCTCGTCACAAAACTTTTATCCAACTATTATTTTGATTGCTGGCGTGCTCACTGATTCGTGCCAAGCCCACACGGCACGTGTAATACCTAAACACAAAGAGTGGCAGGGTTTCATTCATACCCCACCGCAGTGGCAACAGCCTCTTTTTTATAGCACCCAGCGAACAAATGAACTTTATTAGCAGGAACAATGAAAATATATTGAACTCAGCATGCAAGGTTGAACATCGGGTTTCATTCAGGAAGCTTGTTTTAAACGTGTCAGTGAAAGAAGCGAGAACGCATATTTTACCACGGACATTGTTTCAATCTTGTGGACATTTCTTGATTACTTATCATCCTCCATCCAGTTTACCGTGCACATATAAATATATTTGGAGTGAAAGGTTGCTAGTTTAAAGTAAATATTATATGAATATTAGAAGGATTATGGGAAAGGTAGTCACTCCAAGCAGGATTGTTTTCCATGTTTTAGGTGCAATCTGTGGGTTTAAGGGAGGAGGCGGGTCTCAATCGTGAAAGCCTGTTAAAGGAAGGGGAGTATCTCAGCAATGCTAGCCGTCATTTTTCACCAAGGGGAGAGTGATGCCGTTTGTTAAGCAGGTACGTTGAACGTAGAAACCGGTGAAATCAGGGAAGTGGTTGTTGCAGCGCAGCAGTTAACTGACTTATAAGTGAAAACGGCAAGTTTTACCATTCAGCTTAAAGAAAACCAGTGCGTGAAATAATGGGGTAGAACTATGTTGAAAAGAGAACGGTTATGATTCATTTGAGACTCGTAGTGAGAGGGAAGAAGTTCAGGTGTGACTGATTTCTTTCAAATAATTCTAAAGAGCACAGTCAGGGAGACGGGTTGCATAGAGAAAGGGCATGTGAAACAGTGGAGCACGAAGGATGTTATACAAGATCGATTGTGATAATGTTGTACAGAACAAAGTTTTTTTGAAAAGTTCGTGGTTTTGAAATGTGGGTTGTTAATACTTGTGTTATTATCATTCACAGTATGTTCCCTGGCGAAGGACCCAGAAAGGGTCCGAAATGCATTGGATAAATAAACTGCTTACATGAAACCATGCATCTGTACGTGTTTTGGGTTGAGAGGTTCGGATGGCCCGCCCTAACATGAGAAAATTTGAAAATTGGCATCACCTTGCATGATAAAGAGTCCAAGCAAAAGGATAAATGAGACAAAAAGATTGCGCAGCGCAAATGAATAATGAACAAGCAAGACGTGAGAAAAAAGGATTACTAGAATTTAATGGTAGCATTGGCATTTATAAAAAAGAGGCTGTTGCCACTGCGGTGGGGTATGAATGAAACCCTGCCACTCTTTGTGTTTAGGTATTACACGTGCCGTGTGGGCTTGGCACGAATCAGTGAGCACGCCAGCAATCAAAATAATAGTTGGATAAAAGTTTTGTGACGAGAATTGTTTTCGAAGAAACGGTGTGCAACCTGCTTCCTTCTGTGATTAGGTGGTCCTGCCATGATCTGCTGAAGATAACAATGTCATCTAAGTACACTGAGCAAAAGGAACGAAAAGGCAAGAGGACCTCATGCATCAACCGCTGAAATGTGGCCGGGGCTCCATGAAGGCCGAACGGTAACACATCAAATTCAAAAAGCCCATCATCGGTTGAAAAGGCCGTCTTGTGTCTGTCTTCTTGTCGGAGAGGCACCTACCAGTAACCTTTGGTCAGGTCTAAAGTGGTTATATAGTGTGCATCTCCTATGCGCTCTATTAGCTCGTCTACCCTCGGTATGGGATATGCATCAAAGGCTGATATGGAGTTAAGAGCCCAAAAGTCCATACAGAATCTCGTGGTGCCGTCTGGTTTAGGCACCATTACGATGGGTGATGGCCAGCCACTGCGAGAAGGTCGAATCACCCCTAACCGCAGCATCTTTTGTACTTCTTTCCTCCATGCCATCCGCCTTGCTGCAGGTATTCTGCAGGGTCTTATTTTCACCTGCTTTCCGGGTTCCGTCTGTATGCAATGTTCAATCAAGGATGTGTACCCTGGTAGGTCGGAGAACAGGTCTGAGAAGGGTCAGTGTGTGGCTTCCAGCTCCAGCTTCATGTCGGGGCTTAGTTCGCTATTAATCGGTAAAGCCCCTAGGGTGGTGGACGTTAAGGTGGATGGAAAACTGAGCTGGGCGTTTCTGGGGTTAGGTCCCAACCATTTTTTTAAGAGGTTGATGTGAAAACACTGTTTCCGGGCCGGGGATATTTGAAGCCTGTATGTGGTGTTCCCTATCACTTCAACGACCTGATAGGGTCTCTTCCACTCTCTGTGGAACTTGTGGGAGGTGGAAGGGAGGAGGACCAATGCCCATTCACCCTGCTTCAGGGTCCTCCATCGCTTTCCTTTGTCATAGGCCCTCTTTAGGCGTTGCTGCTTTTGTTCTATGTTTGAGTAAGCCATGCCCCTCAGCTTCCCTATCTTGCTCCGCAGCAGCTGGGTGTATTCCAGGAGAGACCAAGATTCCTCTTGGTCTTCTCTTTCCAAGGCTTCCCTGGTTATTTCTAGGAGGGACCGGGGATGTCTTCCATAAAGTAGTTCAAACGCGGAGTAGCCGGTGGTGCTTTGAGTCTGGGCCCGGAGGACATACAGGGCTAAAGGGAGTAAGCGGTCCCAATCCTGGTTCTCTAGGGACAGCATTTTACTCAGGGTGGTTTTGAGGGAGCGGTTGTACCGCTCCACCAGTCCATCCGTTTGTAGGTGATACGTTGAAGTGCGTATTTGGCGAATGTCTAGTATCTTTGTGACTTCTTTCATCAATTTGGACACAAAGGGGGTTCCTTGGTCGGTTACAACCTCTTTCGGGAACCCCACCCGTGAGAACAACTCCAAAAACTTCTTAGCTATGTTCTTTGACGTAGGGGATTTGAGGACAAAGCCTTCAGGGAACCTAGAAGCATAGTCCACTATAACTAGCGCATAGGTGTTCCCCTTGGAGGAATGAGGTAGAGGCCCGATGATATCCATGCCAACTCTCTCAAAGGGCTGACCTATGATTGGCATGGGTTGCAAGGGAACCGCTGGGGGTCTTTGCAGGTTCTTCTTTTGACACACTTCGCATGTCGTACAGTAGGTGGTGGCTTCTTTATAGATGCCAGGCCAAAGAAAACACTTCAGTATGTTTTGTAGGGTCTTTTCTGCACCTGTGTGACCGGCTGTTAGGTGTGTGTGTGCATAGTATAGGATCTGCTCTCTGAAGTCCTTGGGTACTAGCAGTTGTCGGGGGTCACCCTCTTTTCCCTCCCTGTACAGTAGATCGTTCATTATGACAAACTTAGGAAAGGGAGAACCGGGGTTGTCCAGGTTGGCATGAGCTGCTTCCCACGCGTTATATAGCGTTGCATTGTTTGCCTGGCCAAACCGAAAGTTGCGGTCTAGAGCCCACGGCTGGGCTGCTAAGAGGATGCTTGGGGTTTTCCTTTCGGGTGCCTGTGTCTTGGTCCTAAACAAAGCCATGAAGTCGGGGTTGTCTAACCCTAGAATTAAGTCCTCAGGAAGTGCCTCCACTGCCCCTACTCTCCCCACACAAGGTTTTCTTCCTACGGGTTGTAATGATAGTTCGGCTATGGGATAGGGCTTCACGTCCCCATGAACATATCTGATAAACACCTGGGAATCAGGTACAAGCTGTCTAGGGAGTACTAGTGATTTTTGTATTACCGACTGTCGGCATCCTGAGTCTAATAACGCCATAACCCATCGGTGGTTAACCATCACTCTTACGTAAAATGAGGGGCCCATCTCGGCAGTGTACATGACGGCCTTAGGGGCGTAACCCACTTCCATTGGTTCTTCAGTCTGCTTCCTCCGTGGGCACATACGGGCAATATGTAAATGTAAATGTATTGGCATTTATATAGCGCACTACTTACCCGTAGGGTCCCAAGGCGCTTCGACCGCTGCGAAACCCTTCCTGGCTTCCCTGAGAGATGGTCCCTTAATGGGTATCTCCAGGGTGAGACCAGGCATCCCCGGCGGTCTGGTGGGGCCGTTAGTGAAGATGAGGCAAGCTAATGCCCAGAGTTGCCGAGTGTGATCGCTGATCAGAGTGGGCACCGAGGCGAGAGAATTATCGAGTCTGCTGACCCTGGTCCAGAAACCTGCTGTCTCCACTCCCCACAGTTGAAACACTGGGGGCTCCGCATCACTGGGTATTCTGCTTTGTAGGGTTTCGGCTTGAGGGGTTCAGTTCCCGTTTTTCCTCTCTTGTCCGATTTAAGGATCGGTGGTATTTTAGGTTTCTCTGAGTCCCAGGGACATGCTTTCAGGTGGGCTCTCGAGTAGTTGGACGCCATCTCTATCGCCTGGGCCGGAGTTAACCCTGCATGCTGCTTCAGCCATTCTTTGTGTTCCGTATAGCAAAGCTTCCATGAACTGCTCTAAGTATATGCAGTCCATGATTTCGTCTTTGGTTTTATTCTCGGGTTTGATCCACTTGTCGGCTGCGTTCTTCAAGTGGAAATGCAAAGTCTTTGTATTTTCCCCTGGCATACCCTTTTCCTTCCTAAATCGGACTCGGTACGCTTCTGAGTCCAAGCCAAGGTGGTCGAGTATTACCGTCTTTATTTGGTGATAGGGGGTATTCCCGGCGGCATTTGCAACTTGATACACTGCTTGCGCTTCTCCTGAAAGCAGGGGCGCCAAAAAAAACGGCCACTTGTCTTCCGATCCGCCTGAGCTGAAGTCATCTGGCGCTCTCCTGCCCACTCCAGCTTCTCCTGTCCCTTAATTAGGTGTTGGATCAATTGGTCCATCTCTGGTTCCGGGATGGAGGGGACAGATCCCACTTCTGACACCAGTGTAGGCAGTTTGGAAGGAGGGGCAGACACACCAATGCGTGGTAAGTAGGGCTTTATTTTTATGAAAGTCTTTTTCTTTCGCTGTGTCAACCTTTCTCGGGCTAGAGCAGCTGGGTCCAAGGTGGTAGTCGAGGCACGGGATCTTCAGGGGCTGGTCCGCCTCTGTCCGGAGTCTAGGGTGTCCCCTTCGTCTTTCCTAGTCGTGTCCCAACGCCACATGCGGAGAAAAGAGGACACTTTAGTAAGGCGTTCGGTGTGTCAGTAAACCCAAAGGGAAACCAGGAAGTGAGGGCACCTGTGCTAGTGTATATCGCAAACTCTCTCCGGCGTGCTATATGTGAGGGGTTATCGGTGGGGGAAAGGAGGTAAGGGAAGAGTAGGGAAACAAGGGATGGGAAATCTATTTCCAATATTCACACGGCGTCTCCTCACCTCTCAAACCAGCCTGACACACGCTCACGTACCTGCCTGAGCCACACTCTCCCGTGAGCGTGGCTGGGCGCTGCGTGATGTAGTTGGCCTCCAGGCACCGCTTCCGTCTTCCACTCCTCCTCTGATGTTCCTCTCTCCGCTTCGCCTCCACGTTCTCCTCTCCAAATCTTCCGCTCGCTCTCTACTCTCCACTCCCGTCTCCGTAGTGTTTCCACACCCTGCTTGTTCCTCTTCCGGGGCTTTAGCCAATCCACACAGTAGCGCGTCACAGGTGGGCGTATCCTCCTCCTCTGATCCGACCCAGTTAAAGGGACCTTCCTCGTATTCCCTCATCTGTGGTGTCCACCCGCTTCGGACTCGGTATCCCAAGGGTCCTGAAGCAGGGGAAGAGAGGGGTCTGGAGGCAGGTCAGGGTTCCACCAGGCGGTATGTTGGCCATTACCCTCTTCTTGACCCGTCCCACGGTTACACCAGTATTAAAGTAAAACATGCAGAGGATCCCGAGGACACAACTCAAGAACGGAGAGTGGGCCCAAACAATGCTAGACAGCGCAGCAGAAGTGACCATAACTCGCAAGATCCTGATGAATCTTCTGGAGACAGTGGACATGAATGAATACATTCAAGTGGAAACTGCGGATACCAGAGTCAGCGTGCCTCATAAATTATATGAAATAGCATTACGTATAGAGGGGGACAAAACTAGGAAAATAAGAGGTCTCTTCTGGGAAAAACTTTCTAAAGGTTATGATATCCTTCTAGCAGAAAAAGACTGGCCACCAGAGTTTGTTAGGGAGTGCCCACATGGCGAAGACATGATTATGCCTGCCTTCTCAAAACACATTCCAATTCATAAAAAAAACACATATGCAAGAAAATGGGCAGTGGACCATGCCCCTGCATTATATAAAAATCATGTAAGATGGGATGAAGATTCTCCTCACCATAAAATCCAGTTAATAAATCAACCTACTGCACAGAGGCAGTATCCTATTAAGCAAGAAACTAAAAAACAAGTCAGGGGGATCTTAGATCAACTTGAGTACCAGGGGGTGATTAAAACATGCACCTCACAAATGAACAATGCTTGTTTCCTGTCTCTAAGCCAAACGATTCATATCATCTAGTTTTGGACTACAGACACCTAAACTCTTGTTGCAAAACATTTGCAGTGCAAACCTTACACAGTGCAGCACTAATGAATAATATTGTGTGCAAAAAATATAAAACGACATTAGATATTTCAAATGGTTTTTTCTGTGAAAACATTGCACCAGAAAGCAGGTATTTGACCGCTTTCTCCAGCATGGGGGCCCAAAAGCAATTTTGTCGTCTCCCACAGGGATTCAAGAATAGCCCTGGATTCTTTTCAGCCAGGGTAACAGAGTTACTACAAATATATGATGATGAGGAATTATCCTATGTCGATGACATCTATCTTACAGACAATGACCTGGAGACACACTTGAAAAGAGTGAACACCATCATACTTGAGTTCGCATCTGAAGGAAACAAATTTAACTTTAAAAAGTCACAAATTGCCCACAAGACTGGCCTATTTTTAGGATATGAATTATCAAGTGAAGGCAAAATCCTAGCAGACAACTTCTTAGAAAAGTGTGCAGTACTCCAAGCTCCAAAAACGCTGAAAAACTTACAATCAATTCTAGGTTTCCTGAACTTCGGAAGAACTTATATTCTAAATTGTGCAGAGAGGGTTAAACCACTCTACGAAATAATAAAAACTGATTTCAAGCCAATTAATCGGACTCAGAAACACACAGAAATTTTACGATCATTACAAACAGACATGTTAACTAAAACAAAACTGCAAACACGCGCAAACGAACGCAACCTTGTAATCCGAGTCATCCCCGGAAGATGCAAATTTACATACCTGACCTCTTATGAGGGAGAAACAGTACCAATAGCTTACAAATCACACTTGTACACACAAGCTGAAATGAAATTCAGTTCTACTGAAAAAATTCTAACTGCGGTTCAAACGGCTGTAGCAAAAGAAAAAGCCCTAGCTCATGGGAAGAGAATATCTGTTTTAACAGCAGTATCAGCCCTTGAAGCAGTAACATGACCGAGCATTCAAAATGCTACGGCATTAGATCCAAAATGGAAACAATGGGTTAATTCTCTTGATACAACTGAAGTGATACACGCATTTGATCCCAGAATGAAAAAGCTAGAACATCTAAAATACGAACAAGAATGTCCTCGGTCAATCGAAATTCTGCCTCTGGAACAGTACACCTGTGTAATATATGCAGATTGATTTGCACAACACTACGTTGTGGATAAAATGGTTTACAATTCAGCGTGTGCGCTTGTTAAAGGTCGCTGGCGCTTAGGTAAATTCAGACCAATGGTCACTAAAACTGAATCAATAGGAAACTTTACAGCTCAGCGAGCTGAACTACGAACATTGAAGATAGCGCTTGAAAATGCAGATCGCGAATTCCCCACACTAATAGTGTGCGATTCGCATTACTGCGTCGAATCTTACAATAATTCCATGGATTGAAAATGGTTACAAAGATGAAAGAGGTGGCACTATAAAACATAAAAAACTGTGGGAACAGGTAGTTCTTTTGCAGAAAGAACTACAAAAGTCTCACGTGATACATATGCAGATGTCAGCAACATTTACAGAACATGATTATTCACAAGGTTCATCGAATAATGAAGAAATGTATTGCTTTAATCATTTTGGGCATCATTATTTGCATAAATCTGCTAATCCTAGAAATGTTTTCAGTTATAATCAATGGGAACATTGTCCAACTCCGCCAAAAGGCAATTCGAAAACATTTTATGAGAAATTCCCATACTTCTCAGGGTTTAATATCACTGATCCAGAAACGTTTTATTTCAAAGTTGTGAATAAGACAGGAATGAAAAACATTTTGACAAACACTAAACTGATTTATTCTGAAAATTTTTATGAAAAAATATTTGGTTTTGAATTTTGGAAAAACAACATTGAGACAAAAACTGTCTGGGGTACAAAAGAATGGCAGGTACAAGGACTGGAATCATTATTCAGAGCCTGCATGATCCCAGAACAAATAATGTTCCTGAACGACACCATTCAACAAACAATCTGTCTTGGGCTAGCCAAGATAAAAGATTTAAACAAACCGTCTATACCAAAACCCATACCTGATAGTAATAGCTCTACAGAAGTGGAGATAGACGTATCCCATATTTTAAAACAAAACAGAACAAATCCTGATTGGAAAAAATGTTTGATCTGGCAAACAGACACTAATAACTGTCAAGATAGATTCCTGAACAAAATATCGGGGTTCAAACAGAACAGGCCAGACCCAAGATATTCCCAGAGACAACATCCAGGGATAATAACAACCTATAGTGTAGGAAAACTATGCCTCAAATGGCTACAGAAATCCACACTGCCTAAAATTAAGCAACAAAGGTGCTGACTTGCGAGATTTCTTACTGGGACCTCGCAAACAACGTCAAAAACGTTTAATATACGCCGGTCTATACGCAGCTTATAATGAAGCTTGGAAAATAACACAAATTGAAACTGCAGAAAAAATACGAGAAATTGATCGTATTAATTTGGAAAATTCACTTTCTGTAGTTGAGAATGGGTTAACGACTCTGTCCTCCAGAATTTATTCACTGGACAGCATTGTATCATCTGCTATTGATATAATAGAACAGGATATGCTAATGTTACAACATGGCCAGTCCCAATTACGTTCTATTGTACAGTTAGGCTGGACGTTACAAAATTTGCGTTCAGGCAACGTGCCATGGCGTCTAATCAAAACAACGTCATTATTTTCTATGTTTAACCTTACTGATAAACAAATCTCTTTGGCACAAAGAAGGGCAGACTATACGGTGCTGAGCATTGAAAAACTAGAAAAATGGCCATTAACAATGTCAGAACGACCGGTCATTAAATGGATAATACATGGCACCATTACAATCCTGATAACAACTATTCAGTTTCAATACTGCCAAAAGTATATACTAGCAGGCCTGTATGAAAGGTAGGGTAAAGGATACATCAAGTCAACTTGGAATTTACCTTATACACATAGATGTTGGAGAGGGGGGAAAGAAAGAGGTATTTCTTAGTGGTAACAACTGTAAAAAATCACTAAGCGGTACACTTCTGTGTCAAGGAATTAACTTGCATGGAGCCTGCGAAGGTTCATAATATACAATGTATGAAAAAAGAAAGTGCAATTGATAAAATAACTAGGGAAAAGAGCAATATGTAAGGCACAACAACCAAATAAAAATTACAAGTTTGATTTATTCAAGAATTTACAGTATCATATTTTTAAAAACACAATCAGTACATTATTTCTATAAAAATACACAAAATTATGTATAAAAGAGTATTTTTGACACAATTATGCAAAAACACATATAAAGTACATAGGTGGCAAACAATAAAAATCATCGACGCGCGTTTCGGCGTTAACAAAACGCCTTCATCAGGAGCCACATTCAATCTGTAAGACATGTATAAAAAAAGGTTAAAAACATGTTGAGGTCATAAATACCTCATAACAAACAATCAATCATTAAAAACATATCGCTGTGCTTACATAACAAGTGAATCCCTACAAGATGCAGCTACAAATTGTAGCTACAACTGATACAGACTAATTAGTGTATATTTGAGCAGTAATTATACCCATTGCTGGAAAGAGGGCTGCTTTACGGTATCAATGACAGCAAAAAGTCTGTCATTTGTGGAGCAGCAGCGGAAATTTTAGGGTAATATTATTAGCTTGAGCGCAAAAAGGCCCAGATTGGTTGGGGGTATTCCATTTCCCCCCCCCCCCCCCCCAAAAAAACCTAGACATGGATCTCTTCTCTTTAGTCTTACCTACTGAACACAAGATAGGTGTTCTCTATTAGTGCTGGACAGAGTCTGACAGCTGTTCTCTTGGCGGAACTCTCTCGCCTGGCTAGAAGTCTTGGTCTGTAAAAGATGTATTTACTCATATCAGTATCCACACACACAAAACATTGACTTATTCCCTTCCAAAGAATTTACTTCGATAACTGAACTGAGAATAGAGTGTTATATATGTTTAATAAATACATCTTTTACAGACCAAGACTTCTAGCCAGGCGAGAGAGTTCCGCCAAGAGAACAGCTGTCAGACTCTGTCCAGCACTAATAGAGAACACCTATCTTGTGTTCAGTAGGTAAGACTAAAGAGAAGAGATCCATGTCTAGGTTTTTGGGGGGGGGGGGGAAATGGAATACCCCCAACCAATCTGGGCCTTTTTGCGCTCAAGCTAATAATATTACCCTAAAATTTCCGCTGCTGCTCCACAAATGACAGACTTTTTGCTGTCATTGATACCGTAAAGCAGCCCTCTTTCCAGCAATGGGTATAATTACTGCTCAAATATACACTAATTAGTCTGTATCAGTTGTAGCTACAATTTGTAGCTGCATCTTGTAGGGATTCACTTGTTATGTAAGCACAGCGATATGTTTTTAATGATTGATTGTTTGTTATGAGGTATTTATGACCTCAACATGTTTTTAACCTTTTTTTATACATGTCTTACAGATTGAATGTGGCTCCTGATGAAGGCGTTTTGTTAACGCCGAAACGCGCGTCGATGATTTTTATTGTTTGCCACCTATGTACTTTATATGTGTTTTTGCATAATTGTGTCAAAAATACTCTTTTATACATAATTTTGTGTATTTTTATAGAAATAATGTACTGATTGTGTTTTTAAAAATATGATACTGTAAATTCTTGAATAAATCAAACTTGTAATTTTTATTTGGTTGTTGTGCCTTACATATTGCTCTTTTCCCTAGTTATTTTATCAATTGCACTTTCTTTTTTCATACATTGTATATTATGAACCTTCGCAGGCTCCATGCAAGTTAATTCCTTGACACAGAAGTGTACCGCTTAGTGATTTTTTACAGTTGTTACCACTAAGAAATACCTCTTTCTTTCCCCCCTCTCCAACATCTATGTGTATAAGGTAAATTCCAAGTTGACTTGATGTATCCTTTACCCTACCTTTCATACAGGCCTGCTAGTATATACTTTTGGCAGTATTGAAACTGAATAGTTGTTATCAGGATTGTAATGGTGCCATGTATTATCCATTTAATGACCGGTCGTTCTGACATTGTTAATGGCCATTTTTCTAGTTTTTCAATGCTCAGCACCGTATAGTCTGCCCTTCTTTGTGCCAAAGAGATTTGTTTATCAGTAAGGTTAAACATAGAAAATAATGACGTTGTTTTGATTAGACGCCATGGCACGTTGCCTGAACGCAAATTTTGTAACGTCCAGCCTAACTGTACAATAGAACGTAATTGGGACTGGCCATGTTGTAACATTAGCATATCCTGTTCTATTATATCAATAGCAGATGATACAATGCTGTCCAGTGAATAAATTCTGGAGGACAGAGTCGTTAACCCATTCTCAACTACAGAAAGTGAATTTTCCAAATTAATACGATCAATTTCTCGTATTTTTTCTGCAGTTTCAATTTGTGTTATTTTCCAAGCTTCATTATAAGCTGCGTATAGACCGGTGTATATTCAACGTTTTTGACGTTGTTTGCGAGGTCCCAGTAAGAAATCTCGCAAGTCAGCACCTTTGTTGCTTAATTTTAGGCAGTGTGGATTTCTGTAGCCATTTGAGGCATAGTTTTCCTACACTATAGGTTGTTATTATCCCTGGATGTTGTCTCTGGGAATATCTTGGGTCTGGCCTGTTCTGTTTGAACCCCGATATTTTGTTCAGGAATCTATCTTGACAGTTATTAGTGTCTGTTTGCCAGATCAAACATTTTTTCCAATCAGGATTTGTTCTGTTTTGTTTTAAAATATGGGATACGTCTATCTCCACTTCTGTAGAGCTATTACTATCAGGTATGGGTTTTGGTATAGACGGTTTGTTTAAATCTTTTATCTTGGCTAGCCCAAGACAGATTGTTTGTTGAATGGTGTCGTTCAGGAACATTATTTGTTCTGGGATCATGCAGGCTCTGAATAATGATTCCAGTCCTTGTACCTGCCATTCTTTTGTACCCCAGACAGTTTTTGTCTCAATGTTGTTTTTCCAAAATTCAAAACCAAATATTTTTTCATAAAAATTTTCAGAATAAATCAGTTTAGTGTTTGTCAAAATGTTTTTCATTCCTGTCTTATTCACAACTTTGAAATAAAACGTTTCTGGATCAGTGATATTAAACCCTGAGAAGTATGGGAATTTCTCATAAAATGTTTTCGAATTGCCTTTTGGCGGAGTTGGACAATGTTCCCATTGATTATAACTGAAAACATTTCTAGGATTAGCAGATTTATGCAAATAATGATGCCCAAAATGATTAAAGCAATACATTTCTTCATTATTCGATGAACCTTGTGAATAATCATGTTCTGTAAATGTTGCTGACATTTCTAAATCTGACATCATATTATTAATATTTTCAAAGTCCCAATCATCAGAGAAAGTACTAGGTGATACAAAGTCACTTAAGGATATCTTGAACTGGTGTGGATATTTTCAAGAGTTCAACCGGGCCATAGATTTCATAATCAGTATTTTCCGATGCTACACCACCAGGTATAGGAATGGCTGTGATGTTCACTGATGATAGCTCTCTTTTTTCAATATGAGAGGGTCTGTGAGGTTTTAGTACCAAGTTGATGTTCTGACTTGCTGTGTCCATTGTACTGTATTTTCCATCAATCATTCTTCCCAAGCTTAAAACTAAGATGAGCCAGAGCAGGAGGAAAAGTACACCTAACGCAATCCACAGTTCAATCCATGGTGAAATCAAAATGTTTCTCCAAGTTGATGAAAGAGTTCTGTAATCTTGTCTTTGAAAGTTTTGTTCGCTGGCTTGTCTTCATGTTCACTTGGATCATCGAAATTGATAAAGTAGCTGGATGCAGTTCTGTCAATTGTTTGGATGGCATCATGATTGTTGTTTGGATGGCATCAGGATTGTTATTAATATTTGTAGTTGCTTCTTCCTTTTTCATATTGGTATAGTCTGAGGCTACATCATTGTAGACAGGTGTTTCTTGACAAACTGTTGCAATCTGGGTTTCAAGAGGCACAAGTTCCATGGCTTTGTTGCATTGTCCTTTTTTATTCACTGCAGGTTTTTCGAATGTGATTAGTCTCTCAGTTTGAACTTCTTGGATTGTAGCAAGGTTTGGTCTTCTGCTACTTCTTGGGAGTCCACTGGGCCTACTACTTATTATTTGCCACATGGTTGTGGTTTTACCAGGTCGATTGATACAACTCGGTTCTCCTTTTTACCAGCAAGTGGCGGTAGTACTACTGATCTTGTTCCGCTGATAGCTAAGACAGGTACTGCTTTTCTGTAAGAATGCCCAAATTCCTTCTTCACCGCGATCTTCTCTCTGACCAGATCCCCAATCTTTGGAATCCAGGCAGGTCTTGCTGGGGACAGGTGGTTTCTCTTCAGTGGCCGTTGGCTTTAGTTTTGTGTTACTTAGACTTCTTCTCGTTTCATTCAAGTCCTGTAAAACAGCCAAACGATCTTTGATATCAAAAGCTTTTTGTTCCACCACTGAAGTCTGACAATTGAGGTCTTCGATAACCATTTTTGTACCAAACAAAAGTTCATACGGAGTGACTCCACCCAGAGAATTTCTTGGCAGATTGATAAGACTACGTTGGATACTTATTAGATGTTTGACCCACCCATCACCCGAACCTAATACCCTCGCTGTTATAGATTGCTTTATGTCACATTTTTTTCTCTCCACTACCGCATTTCCCTCAGGATGGACTGGACTAGAATACCGCAATGCAATGCCCATGCTGGCCATGGCCTCCTTGTAAGCTCGAGAGCTAGCGCAGGACCCTAGTCAGAATGTAGCATTCCAATTGCATATGTGCCGATAAAGACTCGCAAATCTTTTATAACAGTTCTGGCGTCAGCCGAGCGCTGGGGCCACATCCAAACGAAGCTTGTCTTAATATTTATGGGATCGCATTTATACGGTCGGACGCCTGCCTGTAGATAGTCTAATGCTGTCTAATAGAGGTGTCTGGGCTTTGTTTCCCTGCATTACACATTCAGTATTTGAACAGGGGGTCCTTGTTGTTCACATTAAGGTTCATAATATAACCTTTCATGTCACCTGCACGGCACCCCTGCTACACAGATAGAGCCTTTTTCAGACAGCTTTCCAACGGAAGCTACGTTCTAATAAGTGACCACAGCTGCTGTGGCATGGTGCCAGGAAAAGCCTATCTCGTGAGCGTTACTTCCATGGTCACTTGTTGTATGCAAGTATTGTATTCAAACAGCAAACCAGACATGGAGGCGGCAATATGGCCTTCTTTGAATATCTCTTCTATTCGAATTGATACTTTAAGCAGAATGAAGTCTATTCTTTTGCAAACAACTGTGCCTTTAACCTCGTCTAGAGAAACGTATGATCTGCAAGTTGCAAGGACAGCAGCAGAAATACATGCATTATTATCAACAAATTGCCACGTACATTTTGTAGAAATGTTAAGCCAAATCTTAAACATGTCTGATACCAGCGGCATCCCACATGTATTTAAGACAATTTTTTCGGGACTGTTAGCACCCTTTGAAGCAGTTCTTGGCATCTTCCTGAATTTCGTGCATTCTGTGTTCGGCAGCCTGCCTCTCATCTTGGGACTCGTACCAGGAATCTTATTTTTGTTCCTTCTGCTCCGATATGGCAAGTCAAGTCACAGACAAAACCCAGGCTACAATGGAAGACATGATCCTAGCAATGCAATACCGAGAACGGATCACTAAAGTCCTCGGCTTGGCTCGGCTAAGAGATCTGAATACTACCTGGTTTCTTTCATTCAGACCAATCTGGCAAGATTGCATCTTACCTGTTCTACGATGCCTGCTATGTGGAGAAGAATGCGTGTTAGACGTCTGTCTCACACTTCCATCAGCAGTACCTATGGATGTTGATACTTTGCTTGGTTCAGTAACGGCTTATGCAACGTGTTGTCCCCAGTGGCTACCCATTCTGATGACGGCATTCGTTGAGACCTCACCATTATGATTAGGTGGCGGTGAGGTACGAGATGAAAGTGGCACACATGTACAACCTTCCGTGACCATTGCTGATCTCAACACCGATGATGGCAATGCTTCACACATATGCACTATTTCTACTTTTTCGGACCTGGTCCAACTTTCACCTACTGCTGTAGACACATTTTTTACCAGCCTATCTGAGTTAATGTTCTCTCCTAACAATGAGAATAACTTTTGAAATAGGAGCACACAGCGTTCCCTGAACTCTGAATTCGGCCTTCAGTTTTGATAAACAGAACTTCTAAAAAACATTGGAACTATTTTTCTTCCCAGAAACGAAATTATTTTTCTCCAGTTCCCAAAATATTTACTTTTTTTTGGCACATAATACTCTGCTTAAAGTAGAACTACTCTTGGAGAACAAGATTTCTAATTTTAAAATCTCTAGAGACAATATTTTGACTTAGCCTCTAGCACATGTACAGTCTTGTATACATATGTGATGAAATGGTCTCAACCTTCTCTTCTGTATTTAGAGCCATTTCATAAATATAAATGTCATGATTCATTCAGTCAAACATTCTAAATGTACAAAATATGCATTATCTGAATGACACCACTGCTTACTAAAAGCGTACAGTTTTATACTCATTTTTCGTCTATATACCATTTCAAATACTAACTATGTATTTTGGGGTGGGCTGAAAAACACATGCATTGGTATATGTTTAGTATTGCTTAGTATTTAGTAATGATGGACATTATACATGCAGTGGGTGTTGTGAATGTATCTAGGACCCTAATTAAGACATTCCCGATTTATGCCCTTGTGCGGTTATAACAAATCATATCCTTATAAAGGCATAAGATTCATATCCATATTAAGTCATAGCCAATGCAGTCCAAATACGGCAAAGTCTACTCCCATAGACTCCTAGAAAGCAGAACGCGTTCTTAAACAAACCAAGCCTCCAGCTGCCCGGGAATTCCCCCTGCTTCTGTTTTGATTTGTCCTAGAACTCCTGGGAGTCCTGAAAGAACTGACAGTTCTTAGTGACGTCTTATGTCCAAACTTACGTCAAACTCGGCACCCTCCAGGTATAAATATACCAACATCTGCCTTAAGCAACACACAGTGGTTTGGAGCAGATCGGCTATCTACTTGCCCGACGCCCTGCTGATGCGAATGCCGAAGGAAGCCGACCCTCCCTGCTGACGCACTGAGTGAGACGCTGTCTTTTTTTTCCTGCCGAGAAATCCAGCTCCAGTGTTTTCCGGTCACCCTTGCGGGTTGCTGGGAGATCGAGTCCTGAAAGAGAGATACAAGACCTCCTTCATTCTATACCCAAGGTACGGAGCTGATTAGACCCATAGAGAATTCTTGATTCAGATTCTTGGCAAAAACTGTAACTCATCTACTCCTTCTCACGTACTAGGCTTAGGTTAGGTACACTGGGGAAGGCAGATCTTAGAAACACCAGTTGAGTACGTTTAGTCATTATTTTATCATTTTAAGTATCTTATGGCTTAGAAACCATATAAATGCTTTTACAGTATTATTTCATAATACTCTTTTTACTGTACACACTTTACTTTATAACAAGTATTGCAATTGTGGCAATTAATTTCTCTTGCATAAGAAAGAAGACTGCTCAATAAATAACCCTTTTATTGAAAACGCCTGTCTCTCTATTTTTCTGAATTTCTGGTGAAACGAAGCATGCTCGATTGACTGAGTAAAATAGCTATCTATTGTTTCTGCGACTCTGGAGATATACTCCTTATTCTGGAGGGAGCAAAGTTGTCATGTTTATGCGGTTGTCAGAAGCTAATCCCTTATTGTCTATTCAGGAAAACTAAACACCTTCTTGTTTACTCGAGAAAGTTTCTAGTGACCTCTGAGCTAGCTGGCACACACAATTAAGTCTAACATATTCAATAGAGACCTAGTCGACCTCAGTCCTACGTCTAAACTATTGTTTATGTTATTCCAATGCGCAGAGCCTATTGGGAATATAGGAAGTACACTACACTGCGAAGTCTTTCATTCCTTCCTGGAAGCTGATTCTGGTGTCTTCATGGTTCTTCGGCAGGGAGAGGATGAGCTGGGTGTCGTCGGCGTAGGATACTATGCTGAGTCCATGCTGTCTGCCGATGGCAGCGAGGGGGCCATATAGATGTTGAAAGGCGTGTTGCTGAGTGATGATCCTTGGGATACTCTGCAGTTGATCTCTGTGGGTTCGGATAGGAAGGGTCAGAGTCTGATTATTCAGGTATAGTGATGTGTGTTTTCAAAGTTGTATCACTGCAGCAGCTCACTAATATTAGTGCAAATATTCTCTGTGACCCCCCACCATTTCTCATATGTGAGGTCCCATTGTGATCTAAAAGAAACTTTTTTTATGGATGGTGCACGAAACAAACACATCTCTCTACAAAATGTCTGGAACAGACTCTCACACATCTCCCATGTTAAAAATAAATTAAAGGAAAACGGTATTTAAAACAATCTGTTTGATAATTATTCAAGGTCATCGGGGCAAGACGCTACAGAACAGAGCTGGGTCTTTGGGGGAGGGGGCTGAAAGGCTGGGGCCCTGGGACAGCGCCCACTTTACCCATGCCTTAAAACTTCTCAGCTCGATTCTGCATCGAATTAATGCTCTTGAATAGGTTCTCAGTTCAGGCTGGGAACACTCCCCCTCCGAGATTACACCTGCAAATGGAAGCTGCCTTACCAAACCTCTTCTGTATGCCCAATCTATGAAGGTGTGCCTGAAAACATCCCTCATCTCTTTTTTGTATGCCCAGCCTATGCAAAACCTAGGCATAAATGGCTCAAACCTGTGTGCCTGTTGCTCGGAACCAGGGACCACTATTTAAATTATTTATTGAAATATGAATGGTTTTTATCATAATCTTTTCAAGAAAATGTAATGTCAATGAACTGTGGTTTATACTTCTATGTGCTTTTATGATATTTTTTATATCGAAATAAAGCTTTGATGATGATATGTTCTCTCAATAATTAAAGAATTTCTTGTCAGAACTTCCTCTGGATCTCATATGGGTTGTTATTTAGTGTATTTTAACGCGGTGCTGCCAAATTAATTGTTTAGCTCGTATAGAAATCATTCTCTGTGTGGGAAAAGCCCTGTAGAGTTAGAAGCAGCAGGGGTTCGGTATTTGCAGTCTGGAAGTGGTATTTCTACACGTCTTGTTTTGTGGACAGGGGGCACTGGGCAGCCGAGGATAGGGAGGCGGAGGCTGCACCGCTGCCTGGTTGTAATTGCATGGCTGGAAAGTGATCGGCCGGCGGGCAGGGGCCTGTCACTTTAAACGCGCCCCTTCCCCATGTCCAGCCTCCGGACGCGCATGCGCAGTGTGCTGGCCAGTTCCACGCCCTCCCCTTCTCCCCGGAGGACCCAGTAGCAGTCCCCATCATGGCACCGATCCAACGCCGGAGCCCCTGAGAGCTACAGAGAGGGAGGAGAAGCCAGCCTTTGGACTGGGTTCAAGAAGCTGTCAACAGCCTCAACTGCTGGGCAATTACCACCCAGGGAGGCTGGTGCGGGTCACCAGAGGGGCGCGGAACCCTGCCAGGAGCTGCAAATCACAGGGCGGGGGGCAGGGGTGCCCTGCACCCGACCGCGGGCAGAGGAGTCGGGCCCTGCACCAGTTGCTGCAGATCACAGGAGGGGCAGGGGTGCCCTCGGCAGATACAGGGAGAGAAGTGCATCAGATCACACCGGAGAGGCAAGGGGTGCCCGGGGAGCCGCCGATCAGAGCCCCACAGGGAGAGAAGAGACACCTGGGTCCCCGGAAGGGTAGGGGCGCCCTGTGAGTGGATCTGGACCGAGACCCCATGAGCTGTGCCAGCGACACCCCCAGCAGAGAGGACAAGGAGGTCTCCCTGGAGCCTTGCACCGGGATAGCGCCCAGAGACCCTTCGCCAGCGCTCCAGAGCAGGTAGGCTTGACAGACACGCCGTTTAACACCTTTCTCGAGGAATGAAATGCTGTTTTATTAAAATGCAAGCTTACTCCTATCTATGTATGGGATGTGCGAGGGGGAAGTGGCGCCATTAATTCAAACGAGTCAGGTTGTGGTGTTTTCTCTCTGTGTGATGCACGAGAAAGTTGACGTTTGTTTTCTTTTCTTTCTGTCCACGGGGCTTCTGGGCTGTTTGCCAAAATGTCTGTCTGTCGGAGTCCAGGGGCGGGAGGGAGGGCTGCAGTTTGGGTGATAGTGAAAGTGGTGGGTGGGGAGAGGACAGCCCCATCAGCAAACCCTTGGTATGCGTGTGGGTGAAATGTATCCGAAGAGAAAACACCTTTTATGTGCGCACTTAACACCCACGTCTGGCGCAATAGAAGGCACCATTTCGAAATGTGCAGAATCCGTTGCGCATCGATGCATGCGTGTACCGTGTACACAGAGAGGAGCAAAGGCATTCATGTTTGTGTTTCTCATATACAGGGGCAGCAGTAGGGCACGGGTGCACGCGTGTGCCACGTGCAGGGCACGGGTGCATTCGTGTGACCCGCAGAAGCAGCCACATGGCATCGATGCATGTTAGTAATATGTGCAGAGGCGGTAGCTATGCATTTATCCGGGGGTCATGCGTGTCGCATGTAACGAGGCAGTGATGGGCCATAGTCATATGTGTGAAATCTAGAGAGGCAGCAGCAGGGCATTTCAGTGTGTGAGAGAGGCTGCAGCTTTGCATTGATGCACATGTGTAATGTGTAAAGTGGCATGGATAGTTCATTGATCAGTGCGTGTGACATGTGTACAGGGGTAGCAAGAGGGCATTGCGTCATGCGTGCTGTGTGCAGAGACACCAGTACGTTTCTTCACATGTGTGCTAGAGCTCAGGGGCATTGTTGAATGTGTGTGATATGACCAGTTGGATCTAGGACATTGCTTCCCATGTGTGATGTGGCCAAGTATGGCTGCAGGGCCACGATTCGTGGGTGAAATGTACAGAGGCAGCAGAAGGGCATTGATTCGTGTGTGAGAGATATGTAACTACAAACCCTCGATTCACGTGTTAAATATGTACAGAGGCACCAACTAGGCATTGGACTGTGTGTTTTACCTATTCAGAGGTAGCCGGGCACTTCACATGTGTGATATGTGTGGTGAAGCATGATGTCAGTAGTCCATTTGCGTAGTATGTGTAGAGGCAGCAGCTGTGGATTGAGTCTTTTGTGTGGCGCACAGAGGTAGCAGAGGGGCCTGTGTGTGGCATGTACATGTTCAGCAAAGGGGCCTTGGTTGATGTGTGTGCCCTACGGAGACCACGGCAGAACACTGAATGAGTGATTAGTAGAGAGACACCAGCCGGTCAATGTCATGCGTCTTACATGTTCAGAGATGCCAGGGCATTATTGCATGTATATGACATGTCCAGAGGCAGCAGAGCTTGATTCATGTGCATATTTACAAGGTCCGATATGCGCGGGCGCAGCAGCAGGTCGTTAGTCCATTAGTCTAACTAGCACCGAGGCCGCAGCTGGGCATTGGATAGTGTGTGAGATATGTACAGAGACAGCTGAACGGCATTGATTCATGTGTGTGATATGGGCAGAGGTAGCAGCTCGGCATTGATTCGTGTGTGCAATATGTGCGGAGGTAGAAGCTGGCCATTGATTCATGCGTGTTATGCACAGAGCCAGCAGCTGGGCATTGGTACATGTGTGAGATATGTACAGAGGCAGCAGCGAGTCACTGATTCATGTGTGTGATATGTGCAGAGGTAGCAGCTGGGCATTGGTTCATGTGTGTGATATGTACAGAGGCAGGAGTAAGGCATTGATTCATGTGTGTGGTGTGTACAGAGGAAGCAGCTGGGCATTGGTTCATGTGTGTGATATGTGCAGAGGTAGCAGCTGGGCATTGATTCATGTGTGTGATATGTGCAAAGGTAACAGCTGGGTATTAATTATTGGGTGATATGTACATAGGTAGCAGCTGGGCATTGATTTATGTGTGATATGTGCAGAGGCAGCAGCTGGGCATTGGTTCATGTGTGTGATATGTACAGAGGCAGCAGCTGGGCAGTGATTCATGTGTGTGATATGAACAGAGGCAGCAGCGAATCACTGATTCATGTGTGGGATATGTACAGAGACAGCAGAACGGCATTGATTCATGTGTGTGATATGTAAAGAGGCAGCAGCTGGACATTGGTTCATGTGTGTGATATGTGCAAAGGTAGCAGCTGAGCATTAATTCTTGGGTGATATGTACAGCGGCAACAGCTGGGCATTGGTTCATGTGTGTGATATGTATGGATGCAGCAGAAATGCATCTATTCATGTGTGATTTTTACAGAGGCAGCTGAAAAGCCTTTAGTCTTGTGTGTTATATGTTCAGAGGCAGAAGAAAGGCATTGATTCGTGCGTGTGATATGTGCAGAGGCAGCAGGAATACATTGATTAATGTGTGTGATATGTACAGAGGCAGCAGCGGGGAATTGGTTCATGAGTGTGATATGCACAGAGACATCAGAAAGGCATTGATTCATGTGAGTGATATGTACAAAGGCAGCAGCTGGGCTTGTTTCATGTGTGTAAGATATTGACAGAGATAGCTGCGCATTGATTTGTGTGTGGTATGTACAGAGGCAGCATCTGGGCATTGATTCACGTGTGATATGTTCTGAGACAGCAGAAAGGTATTGATTCATGTGAGTGATATGTACAAAGGCAGCAGCTGGGCTTTATTCGTGTGTGTAAGATATTGACAGAGGTAGCTGCGCATTGATTTGTGTGGTATGTACAGAGGCAGCATCTGGGCATTGATTCACGTGTGATATGTTCTGAGACAGCAGAAAGGTATTGATTTATGTGTGTCGTATGTACAGTGGCAGCAGTAAGGCAGATTCATGAGTGTGATATGTACAAAGGCAGCAGAAAGGCACCAATTCATGTGTGTGATATGTACAGAGGCAGCAGAAAGGCATTTATTCTTGTGTGTGATATGTGCAGAGGCAGCAGAAAGGCATTGATTTATGTGTGTGTTATGCACAAAGGCTGCAGCTTGGCATTGATTCTTGTATGTGATATGTACAGAGGCTGCAGCTTGGCATTGATTCTTGTATGTGATATGTACAGAGGCTGCTGCTTGGCATTGATTCTTGTATGGGATATGTACAGAGGCAGCAGAAGGCATAGATTCATGTGTGTGATATGTACAGAGGCAGCAGCTGGGCAGTGATTCGTGTGTGTGATATGCAGAGACAGCAGCGAGGTACTGATTCATGTGTGTGATATGTCAGAGGCAGTAGAAAGGCATTGATTCTTGTGTGTGATATGCACAGAGGCAGCAGCTGGGCATAGATTCATGTGTGTGATATGTACAGAGGCAGCAGCTGGGCAGTGATTAGTGTGTGTGATATGCACAGAGGCAACAGTGGGTTTGATTCATGTGTGTGAGCAGTAGAAGGGGATTCATTTGTGTCTACTTCACTGACGCAGCAGCAGGACGTTGCTCCTGGAGTGTGATATGCGCAGAGGTACCAGAGGACATTGGTTGATGCGTGCACTCAGGCATCAGAAGGACATTGACACGCGTTTGTGCAAGGACTATAGTCCACCTTAGCCAAGTTTTGAGTTGTGTGTGACATGTCCCACGGCCACTTGATAGCAGAATTAGGGGGCTTGGTGACAAGGCACACATTGCTGGGATGGTGTGTTGGGAATAGATGGTACCAGATGGGCGACAGAGGAAAGGGACGTCTGATTTTCAGACTTCGGGCAGGGACATGACTCAGGCGTGAAAGGGTGGTTAGTCTGACGAGAGGGCATTTTACTTTAATGTTGAGGGTTGAAATAGAAATCCTCTAAACTTGGGTTGAAGGGTGTGACCAAATCAAACAATCCCTCCCTATGTCTCTAAACTCAACGTACCAGATCTAATTTCTATGAAATACTAAAATGAACATATCTCGCTCTGTTTGAATCTGCAGTTAAGATGAAAAAATTTGCCCAAGCACTCAATTTGTGACACTATATAGAAGAAAGGCTTGAATTAGGCAACAATAAATAAACATGAAAATTGTTAAATAAAAAGTTAGGAAGAACTCGGCCGAGATTCCTGCTTTCCCCCAGCTATGTGACTATACTATGCCGGCCTAGTGCAGTGCAGCGGTCCCCCTGCCTTCCATCTGTGTAGGCTACAGTGGATCCAGAACACCCACTGCAGACTACTCCTACACCTTCGAATGGCACACCACACATTTAAGCCCTCCATTAACTTCTGTGCTTAGACACTTCTCCTCCAGCCACTCTGCCCTTCAGGCAGTCCGGGGTGTAAGCCCAACCTTTTTGGAACACAAGCTCCAAACATTTCAACCAGGATGGAACCTCCTATCCAAGGCAGCAACTCTGTTTATTCTTTGATGCTGAAAATCTCACATGGGAAGTGGAAGTTTGCCTGTGCGCCTCTGTTCGACTGCAAAACTCTGCAAAACCTTTGCAATCGCAGTAAGAAAATGCTCTCGCACAAGTATAGCAATGGTGCCCTTGTCCATACTGCTAGTAAGAACAGCCATTGGAAAGCAATTTGACAGAATGGTTCAGCACACCATTTAATAAATGGTGTGCTGAACCATTCTGTCAAATTGTACACAGTGCCTCTGGCATTGAATCTGGAGGCCTAGGGGTATATGGCCTCAAGTTCTTGGCACCCACTTATAGGACTAGACCAGGATTCATTAGATTGAGTGCAGTCAAGTGTCTCACCCTATACCCCTGTTCTAGTATCACAAATAGCCATTGGAAAGCAGTAGGTCCAACCATAAAAAGCGAGTCATGGTTTTAATTATGTTTTAATTTGCCAGCATATGCGATACAAATCAAAAGCTCACAAGTAAAAAAGAAAAAAGACAACCTGCAACTATCAATAGGTGGCAAGCTTATGTTTGCAAAGACCGTTTAGTAAAATAGATACCCTATTTCTGGTGGCTGTGCATAGTTCATCAGGCAAAATGCTGTCACTCACATTGCACGACAGCCAGTGCATGAATTGGACTGACCCATGCTGTACTGTATGGTGACTGGAACAAATTGTGTTTGACAGTGAAATCGTCCAACGGATGAAGGGGGCTGACCGAAAACCTACATAAATCTGTCTGAATATTTATTATGGAGGTATTTGAAAGATGAGGTAGGGCCACATAGCTAAAGTGTTTCTAAGCCAAACCTACAAATATCCCCATGACTCTCATTTGGGAATAAACAATAGTCCTATCTGTGCCACTGAACCTACTGCTGCTATTTTTTTGTCATTTTGAAGTGTGATTGAAACAAAGATTTTAATAGGATAAAAACAAATCAAGACACTCACTCTACTTGGAAATCTGCGATTGACCTATTTTTGCTGAAACCCGAATTTTACGCATTCTCGCTTGCGAGCTATATGTTTTTATGAGTAAAACTGCATTTCTATGGAAATGTTGTGGCCATTTCAATGGAAAATGTGCTTTCTGTTAATGACCGTGCACTACCACGCCATGATCTAGTAATATGTTTGTAAGATGTGCTTCGCTCCGCTCCACCAGCAGGTACATGCCACACCCTTTCCATGCTTCTGCTAAATGGGCGTGATTCATTTGCTAGGCTCACTGTTAATGCTCGGATTTTTCAGAATCCCTAGGACTTCAGTGATGTAACATTGATGGCAGCACCCCCACCCCCTGCTGAAAATTGCTTCAGCACCACTGAGCGGTGTTAATGCAGTGCAGTGATAGGGGGTGCAATGCAAAATAGTCATGTCCACTTAATTATGCGATTCTGTAGCCATAGTGTTATCCACATTATTATGGATGTGCTGCATTTGCCATATATTCCTTCATCTGCTTCATATTTTGCTGTTTTTACAAAAAAAATCGTTTCTAGGTCACCCCACCTAAAGTTACAAAAAATGTGGCAACACGTGTTGCCAGGCAGTGGAAGGCCTTTGGCAAAAATCATTAGTCACCTCTTAGTTGCTTATTGCGGTATTTGGGCGTTAAACTGGTACTAAGGAGGCGAAACATTTGCCAAGACCAATTTAGTAGGAGTTAAAATTACAAACTAATGCAGGGATACAACCGCAAAATGTTTAGTATTATGCAGCATAATTTCCCATTTATTAATGCAAAATGTATTCAGCCCCCCGCATAATGTGTTCCTTACCTGCTGCATTATTCCAGTGGCCAAGGTACAGTGCAGCATTGGTCCCTGTATCATGTTTTAGTGTTATTGTGTGCTCTTCTGTGGAGCTGTCTTTCCACAGCATCATTGTATTTGCGCCCTCAAACCTTTAGTTTTTCCTCCATTTTTTTGGAGGGAGGGTCAAGCATCCGCCACTTCACTGGACCAGGAGCACAAATAAATCGCGGACACTCTGGTCTGAGTACGATGATAAACACGTTTTTTTTTAATTATTTTTTTTTATACACATCTTGAATAAAAGGTTTACCGGTTTTTATCCCCGAATTATTGTCCACGCACCCACACAGGCGAGAAACCGGAGCAGATGAAAGGCGGGGCAGAGGACAGATCCGCGGTTTCATTTATTGGGCGCGTGGGGGCCGTGCTAATTTGAAACACATGTGCGCCGGGCGGGGGGAGGGGCGGGCTGCCTCTTCCCCGGGTAGCTTTGCAGCTGGGACGAGGCCACGGAATGTGGGGAATGCGTAGCAGGCTCCGTCGACTGCTACAACTCGCAGTTGCTCACTCGGCAGCCCCGAGTCACCCAAACGGGTATTTATAGCCCCGCGTTTGGAAGGAATCCCGAATTCATGGCGGTTATAACTCAAACCCCAGAATCTGGCGAAGGTTACGTAGGACAATTAATGCGTATTTTTCCGTCTCTGTTTTATTGTCAGTCACTGGTTAACCCAGGGTTCATGGAAAAAAGATTCCAAACGCTGCAGGTCTTCCAGTGCGTGCACAGTGTCTAATACAGGGGCGCTTAAGCCACCCCGCTTTAGCAGCTTGAGCGGGTGGGGGTGCCTTTACGCACTTCTCAATGAATTGAGGGGCAGATTTACAAGTCCCCTGCGCCATCACTACGTCACTTTTCGTGACGTAATGGTGGCGCAGGAGGCTCCTTCATATTTACAAGGAGAGGAAAAGCCACCCTGCGTGACTTTTCCTCTCCTTGTAAATATGGCCCCTTCACACGCAGCATTGTGCGTGGAAGGGGCGTTCCATGGGTGTTGCTGTGGGTGTTTTTACGCAACACCCATGGAACAAGACACATCTCCAGATTTACGAGAAATCGTAAATCTGGAGATGCGTGTGAATGCTACGCCACCATAGAGGTGGCATAGGGAGGCATTTCTACGGAGCGAGATGGAATGACCGGAGGCCCCTTCGAGTAAGGAAGTGGGTCGAATTTCTTTCATCATTCACAGATGGTTAAGACATACAGTGTTGAAGTCTCAGCACACCAGAACATTGGTATCCTTGGCGACATTGGGCCCTGGGCTCATTTATGGATCATACACCTGAGTAGCCAGGCTTGGCATCAGGTTTAGGTTGCAACACCCAGTCCTGATGAAGACTCGCAGCTGAAGCTCCAAAGTTCCCTCCTTGCATCAGCCGAGTCGAAACGTCTACGCTCTCCCTCTGAACAAGACCTGTACCTACATCCTATCCGTTATATCATGGAAAATGCATTAAGTGCACATTGTAATTTACAGAATACATGTAAATGAAAGTTTTAACATGGACAGGTCTGCATTCTCTGGTTTTGTTTACCAGTGATCCTTTAAATACCTAATTGGTTCTATCCTCATCTCTACGATTTGCACTTTCACTACCCAGCATCACTATCCCGATACTTTTTCACTCTTTTCGCGCGCAACCTATGTCTATTGAAAAATATTCCTGACTAGCTTACTCATCGCGCGTTGCTGCGATCTCAGAAGAAAGGAAATTTAAGGAAACTTGTTATGATAACATTCAATTTACATTGTGTCATTTTTATTGAAACTTATTCATTTTAATGTGGAAAATATTTTAAAGTGTTTTTAATTTTGTTTATTTATTCGAGTGTTTGTGGATACACAGTATTTTTTGTTTTTCCGTCTGGTGCGTACACAAATAAATCAGGTTTTCCGACGCATGAGCTGGCCACATACAGTTGTTCATGTGAGAAGCACGGATTTTCCAAATCTAGTCCACACACTTGCAGCGATTGTCCTTGTGCTTTGTTGATGGTCATTGCAAAAGCGAGTCGCACCGGAAATTGTAAACATTCAGTATTGGAAAGATTATGAGGGCCCTAGGGGGCCGATATTTAACCTCTTAGCTACGTCGAACGTTCAGCACCCAGTGCTGAACGTTCGAATAACGAGCGCTGGCCCGCCGACCTACGGGCATGTGCAGCCCGGGCAAGGTAGTGCTCGCGACGACCGTTGGCCGACGGCAGCGCTTAAGGGGTTAACACTTTTTTTTTTTGCCAGAAACCTTTGCGGGAGTGTACTCAACAACTTCCCAAAGTTTCATGCCGATTGGATGAATGGTGTAGTAATGCATAAATGACAAACAGACACACATACTTTCGTATATATATATATATATATATATATATATATATATATATATATATATATATTCTAATTAAATGTTATTCGGGAATCAACTATGTGTTGTGGCGCTCCTTCATGTGTGGTTTCTTGACATATGTATGCATAAAGAGTAATTAATGCATGCATACGGAATTTTGGTTTGGTTATTAAATAAGTGTTGTAGTGCTCTACGCTCTACCTTAAAGGACTGCCAGGTTTGCTCGGATCAAATGCTCGCCCTGAGCTATTTGGGAGTGGGGGGGGGGGGGGTTATATTCCTGGCCCCTCCCTTGGTCTGATGACGCACTGCAGCTAATGCAGCCTAATTCACGCGTAATCCCTCAAATGTGATACATCTTCCAGTGAAGATCAAACAAATCATATCCAACCCTGTTGGAGGCACACACATGTCCCTTCAACTCTGCCAGGTCTCCTGGGTGTTATGTTTTTTCTGGTGCTGACATGAGTCTGGGCTACAGTGTCAGGTGTGACACATTCACCCAATACTACTTTGCAAATGCATCGTGTACCTTTTCATTTTTGGTTTAGCTTGACAGAGCAGTTGGCATAATGTATTGATACCAATCCTTCAGAATTCACCTACAATGGGATTTGCATCTGTCCAAAGAAGTGTCATTCTCTCACCTCATTCTGTTGGTTGATTTAGGGTATACTTCCGCAACCCGTGAAGTGCTTGTTGCAATGCACTAGGGGCTATTTTGCATCTCAAAAGTACTCTGAACCATCAAACATTAAATGATTTATCTCATAAACGCATTATTGATAGAAAGTAATGTTTTTTTTTGTTTTGTTTTTCACTGTAGAAAGCTTTTAAAAAAATATGTATTTAACACTCAAAATGCGAGCCAGAACTAACTATGCCAATGCTGGGTGACAGTGTAAGTATGGGCTCAAAATCCTGGCCTGAAGGTGCCACACAAAAGATGAGACATCTTGGCTGCTAGAAAGTAATCAAGGATAAGGGACAAACTGTTCTCTGACGAATAAACATTCATCAAATTGAGACATTAGAGATTTAATCGACTCCTGTTTTCCTCTCCCAGTTCGAGCATGAACATGTACTTCCAGCTATACCTTTTTGTTTTAATTCATTTTTTCCTGTGCAATTTTGTATTTATTAGACGTGTGCCCAAGTGCCAAAGAAAGCCTCCACGAGTTAGGCCCGTGTGTGCGGTCGTGTAGGCCTGTCACATTCCTCATCCATCAGGGACCGGCTTCACACCACAGCCCCAGTGAAGTTCGGAACGTGCATTTGTGTAATTACAGCGTGTGCTGGGCCCGGGGAGGGGGTGGGGCTGGGGCTCGGAGAGCAGGGCTGGCTGCACACGACTAGCAACCCTCCAACGGTCGGGAGTCGAGAGCCCAGGCCTCCAGGAGCAGTGGGTGATGGCTCTTCGACCCCTCGTTCACCTGGGCAGATACTGTTTCAAGTGTATGGCACAGTATGTGAATAATACACACGGCCCCTGCCAGACTTGGCACTCCCTGATAGGTGTCCAGTCCAAAAAAAGCCTGACCTAGAGTATCGTGGCCAGTTCTAGAGGTCGCATCTCGAGTATAGTGTCCAGGTTGGGAGGGCATGTCTCAAGCAGTGGCGGCTGGCATGTACCAAAGGTGGTGAGGCTGGGGCAAAAAAATAGAATAAAATAGACTTTCCTTCCTAACTTGCATCGTGGCATCCTCCTCCCGCGCCTGTGTTCTGATCGCATCAGGATTGGCTAGAGTAGGCTCTCTCTGCGCTCCTAAGAGCACTGGAGGCCTACACTTTCTGTAACCTTAGAGAAGTTTAAAATGTGCATGACTGGCTGGCCGTCCTAAGAAGGCCGGCCAAAGAGACCTTTTAAAGCACACAGCTCTCTGCTGCTGCCACTCGGCAGCACTGACCCCGCCCCGCCCTGTCCTGACACTTTGTTTGGGACAGGTTGCTGAAAAATAAAATGGTGATAAACTTCATTACCATTTTATTTCTCGCCACTGTGACTTGTGGGGCGATGCTCCTTTGCTTAAATGGAAGAGCCGCCCCTGGTCTCAAGTACTTTGTCACGTTCTGGATGTCTCGCCCTGTTTGTCGTGTCCAGTTCTAGTGGCCTCCTCTAGAATATTGTGCCCAGTTTTAGAGGTCACCTCATCAGTACTGTGTTCCACTCTCAATGTTTCAAATAAAGTACTATGCCCAGTTCTGTAGGCCTTGTCTACGCTCTTCTGTCCTGTATGCTGCCTCGTTCTGTGTATTGTGCCCAACTTTTTAGGCCTTCTTTACACTAATATGCCCTGTGCGAGACCCCATTGTTCCCAGTTCTGAAGTCCACTGCAAGCCATAGTGCCTACTTCTATATGCCTTCCCTGGAGTATTGGATCTAGGTTGTGCGGGAGGTCATGTACAGAATGGGGACAATGTCTATAGAACACACCTGGAGTACTGTGTCTGATTCTGGAGATCTTATCTGTAGTTGGGGTGCTCTTGCAGTGGCCTTATTTGGAATATTTTCCTGTCCCTATGTTATTGTTATGTTATGTTGTATCTACTTGCAAATCTCAACGAATCACTCTCGGAGGTGTATCTCACCGCTGGGCCTTTTCAAGCAACGCATCCAATCCTTAAACTAGCCATGTTTTTAGTAGTTTCCTAAATTGGTCGAAATCCACACAGCTACTGAGATAGTAAGAAGCTGGCTCTGTGGCCTCGGAGCAATGTAGGAGATATCTCTGCCTCCATATTTTGCATCACAAATCCGAGGAATGGCTAGAGAAGTCTAATCACTGATCTCAGTGTTGCGTACGGGACGATAATAACACAACTTTTCCTTCAGATACCTAGGAAATCTTCCAAATAGAGCTTTGTGGATGAGACCACATATCTTTAAAGAGATGCACTTTAGGATCGGTAACCAGTGAAGGAATCTAAGGATAGGTGCTGCCGGAAGTTTACAGACTAATTGGGCAGTCGTATGTTGTACGACTTACAATTTTCTTAACACGGTGTCATTGGCTGCCATAAGCAAGGCATTACTGTAATCCAGGCAACTAATAATACGCGCCTGTACTATCGTTTTCCCGCCCGAAGCAGGGACTTTCTTCAGGATGGGCATGTTCGCAAAACATGTCCCTCACGTTGTGGCTACATGGTTTTTCATAGTGTTAATTGTGTTTGCCTAAAAGTGGAAGCTTCACCTGTAGTCATATGAGACAGGTTTGAGGTTTTTTCCAAGTATTGTCTAGTTCTGGAAGTTCTATCTGGAGTGTTGTGTCCAGCTGTGGAGCTACAAGGAGTCTTGTGCCCAGTTTTCTCTGTGTCCGTTGCTGTATTGTGCATAGTTCTGGAGAGTGGGTCTGCGATATTGTGCCATATGCTGGAGGCCATCTTGGAATGGGGAAGAAGACACACTGGTGACGGGACTGAGATAGCTCTTGACATAATGCACGGATGCACACCTATTTAGCAGGAGACCCTCATTCGTGTCCCCTATGCCCCTCATAATCAGACTGTCATCTTGGCCAACTTGCTTTATTCCCTCGTAGTTACTTGCCACTGCTAAGAAACTATCCCGGTCTCATCCGTGTTCTAAACACAACTTTGCATCCATCCAGTCATTCATCCTTCAATTAATTCAGGAAGGACATGTTGGTTTTGGATGCTTTAAGTAGCAGTACATTTTTGGCGTCCAAACACCTATATTGTTTGTCTTTCGCCCCAAGGGAACAGAGCAAGCTTTGAAGCGGGTCTGGCATTTTTTAATTTTTAGCCCAAATGTCGCCTCTCCCTCCCCCGCCCGGTCTTGTAGTTTGGGAGCGGCGCCTGCTTTCATGAAGTTGTGTTTCCCAGATAGCCATCTCCTTGTAATTGCCCGGGCCCGGGTTACTTGAGCCCTCGGAATAGCTGAGCAAATTCCAGCCGTTCGCTCGCAGCGGCCAGATATTCCGGTTACAATCGCCCTTTTGTCCTCGTGCGAGCCCTGCTTGCCTCTTCAGCTAGTCACAAATACCCCAAAAACGCAAAACAATACTCTGCTTTCAGCAAAAAAAGTACAATCAGCGTTTAAGGCAGTGATATCGGCGGCGCGTGCTGGAGCCCGCAGTCCTGGAAAGGGGGGGGGGGGGGGGGGGGGGGTCGAAGGCTCTAGCTATGTGTGTGTATCTGTCTGCCCTTATCTAGACTCTGCGGTCTAGAGAGATCTTTCTTTTCATTCCGTTCTGTCACCTCCTGTTCTTATCTCTATCCAGAATCGCCCGTCTATCTTTGTGTATTCGTTGTTGTGTAACCTTCCCTATCATTATCCAACCTCCAGCTCTCTCTGTTTATTCTCATCCGTCCGTCTGGCGCATCTCTGTGTATCACAGTCTGTTCTCTCATGATCTGCCTCTCTCGTGATCTATCCATCGCACTTACCTATCTTTTTCTGTCTATCGTTACTTGTCTCAGTGGTTCCCTTTCTAGCTCTGTCCTTACCTCCCCCATGTCTAGCTATCTTGTTGTTTGCTTTGCTGTTGCACGATAGCCTTACCTGTTATATTTTCCATTCTGTCCTACTGGAAACATATCCATATATCTATTGTTGTTATCTATCGGCAGCCAATTCAGTGGCGGCTTCTCCACTAAGGCGGAGCAGCACCGCCCCACTGTCTTCTGAGCAGTTAAAAATAAAATGATAACGCAATGTTATTATCATTTTATTTTCCATACTTGCTCAATTCTACGTGTGGGCCGGGCTAGGCTGTGCAGAGCAGGGGAGCAGTGGTGAGCACTGAAGTGAGCATCACGGTTTGGCTGATCGCCTTGGGCCGGCCAAACAGTCATGCGCACTTTGCATGTTCTCCACCGGGCTCCACTGGGTGAAGAAGATGGACAGGCTCATAGTCCCCATCTCCGCATACCGCGGCGCTCAGATCAATCACGACACTGCTGGTATGGTGACCGCAGCATCGTGATTGGCTTAGGGGAGCCTGTGTGCTTCCTGCTTCGGACCGGGAATCAGAAGAGGAGAGGCGGCTTCGCGGCGACCGTACCCAGGTAAGTGATTTTTATTTTTTTTCACTCCTACTCCCAGCGCCCCACTCCACCACCCCGGTTTGGTTGCAGCCGCCACTGGTAGCCATTTGTAGATCCACTGTACCTATCTACCCGTATCCACACCAGTCTATTGTTATCTGCACCTATCTGCATCCACCCTCCTGTCTCTATCTTTCTCACAATTGTTTAGTCTATTTAATTTGTGTTGTATCTTTGCCTCTTTCTCTGTTATTGTATGTCTGTCCACATCCAGACTGCCTTTCCACCTTACTCTAGTGTTTCTATTATATTCTAGAGTCTTATTCCAAGCCTATCTATCCGATTCAGTTGGATCCATCCATTCTGTTCATGTCTATCTTCTGGTTTGTCTATTGTATTCCAGTTTATCAATCCTATGCATCGCCTGGATAACCTATCAGGTGATTAGCCCCGCTTTATAAATCCTGATTGATATGCACGTATATCCAGACTATTCGTCTTTGTATCTTATTGTACCCTGCCTACCCTATTTAAGTCACTTTGTCGTAATCGATAGACTCTGTCCTCCATATCCCACTCTGTTTTGTTCTCATCTGTTTTTAGAATGTTTCTAGTCCCTTTAATTCAATTATCTCTTTTCAAGTCTATCTTCTTTATTCACCCCAATCTTGCTACCTGTTTCAAGTTTGTCTGTACTATCGTATACTATCTAATTTACACATTCTGCAGCATGATCCCCGATTGGCTGTCTTTTTAGTTTTCACCACAATTGCACCCTAAGGGGCATTGCCCTTTAAATAATACCTTTGTCCTTCTTTCCTATCGGTTCTGCTACAGATTGGCCCTTCCGTAATAAATCTGGTGATCGCCGTGCAGACTGAACTAAGCGAAAAACAGAACTCCACATCCCAGTGCAAAGTTATCAGTGTTCTTTATAGCAGTAGCTCACTAAAGTTAATTTATTATATTTCTATTGCAAAATAATACTTTAACTGCTGCCAAACACGTTTCCCTATCTGGCTTGACATGCCCTTGAGCTTTCTCGAGGCTAATGAGGAGCGAATCTTAATCCTTTCATATCAATGCTACTTTTGAATAGGCCATACTTTTCCTAATTTACTTATACAAGATCCTATGTAAGTGATATTGTCTATAACATTGGTTACAACACCAGGGTACCATTAAATGTCTCATTCCTTTACAGACAAGCATTTACAATGCAATAGGTCTCGCATTAGGAAAGTTTGAGCTATTGGTATTGTGAATGGCAATGTTTTTATTTATGTGTTGGTTTTGAAAATAGCGAAATTAATAGCTTTGGCATTTACAATGGCAATAGTTTTAACTTTTGCAAATGTGACACCTATACATCCTTCGGATGCGTATTTCCAGGCTCGACCTAAAAATGAAAATGGTGAAAGTTTGCCTTATGCAGATTAACTGTTCCCAGGACAGCCGACACTTTTGAGGCTTCAATCACCAAGACAGCCGTGCATAGAAGGTCAGCTGAGGTGTCAGGGGCCTGGCTTTCAGGTGTAAACCGGCCTTTCAATCACAGAACAAGGTGTTCACCATTACTCCGTGGTATGGTGCATCTGCACACGTGTGAATGGTAAAGCGTGTGCATTGTTAGGACGTCACCATTACTCCGTGGCTCGTGCACTCTGTACATTTGCCCAATTGTGAATGGTAAAGCGTGTGCATTGTTAAAACGTCACCATTACACCGTGGCTCCTGCACTCTGTACATTTGCACACGTGTGAATGGTAAAGCGTGTGCATTGTTAGGACGTCGTGAGAAAAGAGT
This sequence comes from Lissotriton vulgaris, assembly GCF_964263255.1. Taxonomy (NCBI): domain Eukaryota; kingdom Metazoa; phylum Chordata; class Amphibia; order Caudata; family Salamandridae; genus Lissotriton; species Lissotriton vulgaris. Next base: position 1,336,751,601 of record NC_141685.1, read on the forward strand.
AGAACATTTGATAATACAACCAGGGAAGAGACCAATATGTAAAGCACACAAATCAATTAAAGATATAACAATTCAGATTTATTAATAAAATTACATTCTCAAAAGTTTATACAAGAACATATTCATCACAATGTTAAAAAATACACAAAAAACTGTATAGCTAAAATATTTGTAACACAAAATCACAAAAAATTACTTAAAACATAGGTGGCAAACAATACAATTTGTCGACGCGCGTTTCGGCGTTGTCAAAACGCCTTCATCAGGAGCCACATACAATCTGAAAAACATGTTTTTTTTAATATAAAAAGAGACAGTTAGAAACATTTCTTAGTAAAAAACTCTTAACCAACAAACAATTGTTAAAAATAACTCTTTGTGCTTACATATCATGGACAGCCCTACACAAGACAGTTACCATATGTAACTGCAACTGATACAAACTAGTTCATTTATATTTATATTTGAGCAGTAATCATCCCCAAACTTTATTTTATAAACCTACGAGGGGGAAAAAAAAAAAAAAAAAGGGGGGGGGGGTTTTGGAGTGGGGGGTGAAAAGTGAATAATAAGGTTGAACCTTGTATACAAGTTCTCACTTACATTTGGTATTTATGTCGTTTATTCACTAACAAGTAGACAATGCGTACAATTTATCTTTATAGTGATTATTCTAATCGTTAAATGGAGATAGTCTACATATAGCTTCTCCATTTATTCTTTGTATTTGATTCTGGGATCATCTTACCTAGTAAACACGGTATAGGTGATCTCTAATAAATCTGGATACGGTCCAACATCTGATTTCTTGGCCGTAACTGACACTTTGGTTAGTCTTGTTCGACTATTATCGTCTGCAAAAAATATACTAATTAATCATGTGTTGTCCTTCTATTTAAACGATAGTTTTATTCATACACCTTGATTTGCAAACTTATTTTTATGGGTAAGAGATCTTTTAAGGATAGTTCCTCTTTTACATTTACCACTAGGTATAATTGCTAGTGACTTTCCGCAGATGGGAGAGCACTCCTTTTTTACATTATCAAGGAGGAAGACGGTGTTCAGATTTACTAAAGGATTCGATATGCTTTCAACGATAGCACTTAACAAACTAGGTTTGGCGTATATTTAAGAATTCGATATGTTGTCTTTAATTGCACTTAACTGTCTACATTTGACATCTACTCACCATATATATTAAAAGGTATTGCTGACAAAGCGATCGAGGCCCCAAATGTCGCTGTAATATCGGTATGTTTACAGCATGCTACAAAATAATAATGAGGGGCGTGTATCATTACTGTCGAGCGATTCAAGGTTGCTTTCTCATATCAGTGCAACATCACATTATGCTTACCTAAAAAGTAGGGGAGGGAGGCCGCTGCGTCAACCTGTCAAGAGCCGATTAGGTCACAGAATGTGCTAGTTTCCGAGCGTCTTGCAGCCGTTGGTATTATTTATATTTTTCCTACGAGGGTTTAAAAGTATAGATAAATATTGCGCTGCAGGATGTTGAAACGAGTCTTGCCTCTAGTCTATCCGCTACATTGTGTCTCGCCCATTTATTCACTTACCTGAGCTAAGAAGAATTATAAGCCGACAAAGCAGCCTGTTGGGTTCCGGAAAGGAATCCGTTTCTTGGGGTCTACAGCAGCGTATCGCGGCCGTTGATTTGGGCGTGTTACGTCCTAAGATAGATACAAGGCGGCACTCGGTTACAAGATAGTACGCCAGTACATCTAATTCAAAGATATTCAAGCGGCAAACCCTATCTACACTGATAACTTACCGAAAAGGATAGAAATCGGTCCGTATCTTCAACCTGCGGGCGCGGCGCACATGTCCTCAGCCAGCTTCCCGCAGCCGTTGGAAAAGAGTAATCGACCGGCCTAATGGGCGGTACCTATTTAAATACCCGGATGTATACGTAAATCTCAATTCTTAAAGGGCAAGAGGCCGATGGCTTGCTCAGGACTACTGATAGCATAACATCCATCTAGGCGGTAAATATTTGGTGATCTTGTCTCATCCGAGGAAGCAGGTTACAATTGATGAAATTCTGTAATTATCGATCGACCAGATCAACAATTGTTGGATAGTGTACTGGCTCACAGTACAATGCAGGCAACGTACTTATTGGATACTCATGTTAGCTTATACAGAGTCTAAAGGCTGAATTTAAAAGAGGCGAGTGGGGCATTTAGGACGTCACCATTACTCCGTGGCTCCTGCACTCTCTACATCTGCACACGTGTGAATGGTAAAGCTGTGCATTGTTAGGACGTCACCATTACTCGGTGGCTCCTGCACTCTGTACATCTGCACACGTGTGAATGGTAAAGCATTAGGAAAGTTTGAACTATTGGTATTGTGAATGGCAATGTTTTTATTTATGTGTTGGTTTTGAAAATAGCGAAATTAATAGCTTTGGCATTTACAATGGCAATAGTTTTAACTTTTGCAAATGTGACACCTATAGCATTAGCTCTAGCAAGGCTGCTATGGAAGTACCTCTTCTTTAAAATCAGCATAGGAGCCACACCAGCCAACACCAAACAGCCATCAAGGAAGGACTGCAACGCGGATAGACCAGCACGATCAGGTGAGAACCACAACATGAAAACCAGTGCCTCCATGAAAACTGCAACTTGAAATCCGACGAGGAAGGATTCCCAGAAATATCTTACGTCGTGGACCCGCCGGAGAGTTATCCAACTCGTCGCCACATAAATGTAGCAGTATTCTCCAAAGATGATACGCACGACCGTGTAATTAAAGTTCCTTTATTAAGATAACTCCCCAGAGCAGCCGAACTCCAGCTGCTCGGTCTTGAAACTCCCAACATTCCTATTCTGACTGAAACAGCAATCCCTTGCGTTAAGTCTTCCAAAAATGCGAGGGATTGCAGTGTACATTACAAATCACAACACTCTGTCCAGTCGAATGCTGTACTCAAGTTGATCGTGTACAGGCAAACAAGGGCCACCCTACTCACAAGGAACCAGGGTATCTAGTATATAGCAAGGAACAATGGTTCCTGTGGACAATGTGTATAATATATGATAATAGTTTAGCTCAAAGGCAGTGCACCTGGGTAAAGGTAAGTCAAAGAGAGAAGTAAAATTATACACAACAAGAAAATCAAGGTAAATTGCTATCTATATAAATTACGTAATCAAGTCAATCAAAAAAGCTGTGCGGTGTCCCAAGTGAGCATAGAACCTATATATCAAAGGTGGCAGTTTGTGACATAAAAAAGGTTTCAAGTGATGCAAAAACGACCATAACATAGATATACAGAAGTTATTAGCATCCTTCTAGAACAATGGTAAGGGTTGGAGGATGGTTTGTTTTTAAATGTGTGTCTCTTGATTGACTTGATTACGTAATTTATATAAATAGCAATTTACCTTGTTGTGTATAATTTTACTTCTCTTTTCGACATACCTTTACCCAGGAGCACTGCGTTTGAGCTAAACTATATCATATATTATACACATTGTCCACGGGAACCATTGTTCCTTGCTATGTACTCAAGTTGATCAACCTGTGGGCGGAGTCAACGCTCCACCTTTAGTGTGGCTTCTGGATGCTTTTTGTCTGTGATTATATAAGTGTGCCTACAGCTGCCAGGGCCGGCTTTAGCACTGGTAGCGCCCTGTGCCACAATGTTAGTTGGCGCCCCCACGGACTCCCTCACTACCACCCATTAACAGTTCCCCCCAAGTCTCCATAACCACTCTCTATCTATCGGATGTATTTGATTAGTTATATAACTCCACCTATACAAGTTTAGGGTGTTGGAGCACTTTACATCTCACACACATAGAGACAATAAAACATAGGTGTGTAAATCAGTGTATAGGAAACGTTACTTAAGACAGAGGACTACCAGGTGAGTCACATGCCACCCATACTGGTAGGCAGTATAGTTTAAGAGAGCTTGGTCTGGAGAAGCACAGACTCAGAATGTACAACATAACCCCATGGTTGGGGGTTACATTTAATAATAAGGATTTTGTTTTGACGAAATGAACCCTTTTGGAAACATTAGAATAATGAAAGACGGAGGGAAAAATCATAACTCTCTAATCTATACCTTGCAGTTTGCATGCAGCTCTTTCATTTCACTGTTCCATGTTAGGATTTTAATATCTACACTGTTAGTAACAAAAGGATCTCTCTGAAAAAAAGCACTGATCGATTCAAACCATATGCATTTTGTGATCTGCATGGTACACATTCTTTGCAGAAGGGATATTAATCCTCTGTGCTTCTATAAAAATGAGTTAAAACTTCCACTTGACAAAACACCTTCTCTCTCCTGGAAGAACATTAATCACCAGAGTTATCTTTACGTTTTTATTGTTGTATAAAATTGCCAGAGGCCAGCAATGCTCAGCATGTGCTTTTAAAACCATCTAATACTTTAAATACGGCGCCCCCTCGAAGAGTCAGCACCCGGTGCGGTGGCACGGGTCGAACCGCCCTAGAGCTGGACCTGACAGCTGCCCTGTCAAAACCAGACCTAAAAGAGAAGCTTAGAATAGGAAGGTAAGGGTTGGAAGAGGTGGTGAGACGAGAGAGGGGAAATTGAGGTCCAGAGAAGGAGTGTGGAGAGGGATAAAAAAGAGATTACAGGGGTAGAAGGGGGAGATGAGATTACTAGGTAGCTCCATGTTATCAGAAACACCAGGCGCCATTCCAGGGCTTTCCTATTACAAACCACTGCCTTCAATTAAGTTGGTCCACCAGAAATGAACAGAGACTACAACTCCCAGAATACATTGGGTTGTTAAGGAAAAACACTGAACTGGAAAATAGTGCCCCTGCTGCCATGGAAGGGGAGCGCTGGGGGGAGGAAGGGGGGTCCAGGGGGGGTCTCCCCCCCCGGACGGTGTTAAAGTGATGGAGGGCGAATGAAAGAGGGGTGAGGAGAGGGAGTTACGGGAGGTGCATGCTGAGTTTGTGCACCTAGAGTTTGAAGGGCGGAGAGCACGCCTTGAAAGTTGTGTTTTCATAAGGGGTGTGTAAAGGGGTGGGGTTAAAGTAAAACAGACGGGAAGGGGCCGGCTGCTTGCTGACGGGCCCGGGGGAGAGACGTGTCGAGGGGCCGAGGAGGAGGAGAGTGACAGATAATCAGAGAGGGGAGGGACTGCGGCCGGAGGGAGGAGGAGAGAGGGGTCCCGGCTGGGGGGCAGCAGAGGCAGCGCCAGCATCCAAGTGAGCCCTGGAGTCGGAGCAGGATGGGGGACCTCGGGGAGCCCCCGCCAGGGTCCTGATGGTGGCAGCTCTGTGTCTGTGGACCCCCGTGCAGGGCGAGAGCAAGGTAAGCCGACCACCCACCCACATCTCCCAGCGCAGTTCATTCACCCCTCCACAGCTGGGGGGGGGGGGGGGTCTCGAGGAGTTATAGGCATGGAGAATCGTGCCCCACCGACCAGCAGCAAGGGGCTTGCAACGTGCGTCCCTGCACTTGATACTGCAGGGAGGTCTGTGGACACAGGGTCTCCGGTATTCACGGGGTAAGGGAGACTGCAGGGCGCTCTTTCGGAGAGGGGGTGTAGGGGGGAGATCGAGGGGGTAGAAAGGCTGGAGGTTACAGGGCTGTGACATTGTTCTGCGCTTGCCTCATGCATGACAGTAGCGGAGTCAGTCCTGGTTTGACAGCCAACAACAGGAAGCATGCTGGGACTTGTAGTCTAGTCTTCCCATTCTAGTCGGTTGAACCACAAACAAATGAAAAGGGACCAGTTGACTTTTCCACGGTATCGTACCGGGACATAGGGCTGCAGGGACTGGCGTGAAGATGGAAGGACGAGGATTCCTTCGGGGTGGGGTGGGGGTAATGAGGGAGAGGCTGCAGGAAAGTTCACATGGGAGAGTCCATGCAGGGAGCTGACAGGGGACGGAGTGGGAAATGCTGAAGGAGCGACCGCATGGAAGAGCGTGCTTATGTGGAGAGCGGCTGCATGCAGCGTGATATGTGGAGAGAGGCTGCATGCTGCGTGCTTATGTGGAGAGAGAGGCTGCACAGAGCGTGCTTATTTGGAGAGAGAGGCTGCTTGCTTATGTGGAGAGAGGCTGCATGCAGCGTGCTTATGTGGAGAGAGAGGCTATATTGGCAAACAACTCTAATGCAGGTTGTGTCCCCAAATAAATTATTACCGCCGACGGGCCCGGGATTCCAGAGGAAATGCTGTGCCCGCCTCCCTGCTCGGGGCCGCGCTGCCATTGGCGGACCCCTGAGGCAGGAAGCCAGGCAACGGGAGAGAAGACGTAGGCCGGGCCAGAAGAAAGAAGGAAGTCCCGCCTGCTGCTGGGCTATGATTGGCTGCCCGCCGGGATGGAGCAAAGAAGCCGAGTCCTCCCGCGGCCCGTGGCTCCCGTGAGCTAGGGAGAGACCCGGAGCCGCCCCAGAGAAGAGAAATCCTGCGTAGCCGGTGAGTGGGGTCCGGTGCTGGTGTGTGTGTGTGTATGTGTGCGTTTGCGGCGGCGGGGGGAGGGGGGTCTTTGTATGTGTGCGTGCGTGTGTGTAGGTGTGCTGGTGTGTGTGTGGGGGGTCTCTGTGTGTGCGTGTAGGTGCGCTAGTGTGTGTGTGTAGGTGCGGGGGTGGGGGGGGTGTGTGCCTGTGTATGCGTGTGGCTGTGTATGCGTGTGGCTGTGATGTGCGCATGTGTGAGTGTGGGTGCGCGTGCACGCAGCTGAATCCAGCCGGGGAGAAGCGCGTGGCAGTTTCTTGTCCGTCATTCCCCCGTGTCAGCTAGCTATAGTTCTCCACCTGGACCGCATCCTTCGGATGCGTGTTCCCAGGCTCAACCTAAAAATGAAGCAGCTTGTATACTCTGTCGTTATCCTGTTGAGAAACCCACGGAAAATTGATTGAATATAAATAAGTCAAGTGTTGTCCATGGGCAGGTGTAGCTTTTTTGGTAAGATTGCTTCCCGATCGTTTGTATCTGACAAATGGTAACTGGATTCGGGATGTGATGATCCTCTTTATCAAAATGTGCACTGTAATCAAAAAACTATTTTCAAAGAATCTAGATCTAACTAAGATCATTCACTCCACTTAGCAGTTTATTTCAAGATTTTTTGCAATCAAGTGCTGTAAGCATTGAACAGTGTTCGAATCTGACACATCCTATTGAAACAGTCATGATCCTTGAACTTCACTAGGCGGGTCGCCGGGTCACTCAGAATGGATCTTGATGGTAAGGACTGAATTAAGCACAATCTGATTGGATCTGTGGTAACCAGCCTGTTAGAAATGGGGGACTCTAGTTAGAAATAGGTTGCTCCAAGTCCAAGTTGGGACCCTTAATTTAGTCATGGTAAGGGAGGTACACACCCAAGATAACCCCTGCTTGCCCCCGTTGGTAGCTTGGCACAAGCAGCCAGGCTTATCTCCGAGGCACTGTGTAAAGCATTTGTACATATACCCACAGTAACACAGTGAAAACACTACAAAATGACACCAAACCAGTTTAGAAAAATAGCCAATATGTATCTGACTAAAACAAGACCAAACCAACAAAAATCCAATATACACAAGCATAGATATCACTTTTAGAAGGTTCAAAAGAGTTCAGTCCATAGGAAACTAGGAATGTGTCACTTCTATCACAAAGTACCTGGGATGCGTCAAAATCAAAGATGAAAACAAGCGCAGGGGAGGTAAGGCGCTGGAAAAGCAAAGGGATAGCCTGCTTCGAGTCAGAGCGGGTGCTACAGACATCAGTGACACAGTGCACAGGACTTGGGCTGTGGCGATCTTCTAGCTGCACGGCGGGCGCCGCGTCAAATCTACGGCTGCACGCGGCAGTGCGTTGATTTTTCAGCCACACGGCGGTGCTGCGTCAGAAAGAACAGGCACTGGGGGTCGATGAGTGGATTCTTGCAGCAGCAGCCACCTCCAAGGGCCCAGAACTAGAATTGGCACCACGTGGCAGGTCAGAACTCCCAGCAGAGGAGTCCTTGGGCCTGGCTTTGGGGTGCTTTACATGTAGTAAAAGGAAAGGTTTGGGCCTGGCAAGTGGGTGCAGGTTGAAATGAAGGTTTAAAACTACCCACGCAGGCACTACAGTGGCAGTTCTGAGACATGGTTACAGGGCTACTGATTTGGGTGGCACAATCAATGCTGCAGGCCCACTAGTAGCATTTGATTTACAGGCCCTGGGCATATACAGTGCACTTCACTAGGGACTTACCATTAAAATAAATATACTACCATGGATAAACCAATCACCATTACAATTTGGACAGAGAGTATATGCACTTTAGCACTGATCAGCAGTGGTAAAGTGCCCAGAATCCTAAAACCAACAAAAACGGGTAATAAAACAAGCATTTGCAATGCAATAGGTCTCGCATTAGGAAAGTTGGTGCTATTGTTCTTGTAAATGACAATTTTATTATTTATGTGTTGGTTTTGAAAATAGCTAATTTAATAGCTTTGTCATTTACAATGCCGATTAGTTATAACTTTGGCAAATGTGACACCTATAACCTGTGGTGGTGCTGAGTGATGCTGTGGTGGTGCTGAGTGGTGCTGCGGTGGTGCTGAGTGATAATGTGGTGGTGCTGAGTGATAATGTGGTGGTACTGAGTGGTGCTGTGGTGGTGCTGTGGTGGTGCTGTGTTGGTGCTGAGTGGTGCTGTGTTGGTGCTGAGTGGTGCTGTGTTGGTGCTGAGTGGTGCTGTGGTGGTGCTGAGTGATGTGGTGGTGCTGAGTGATAATGTGGTGGTGCTGAGTGATAATGTGGTGGTGCTGAGTGATAATGTGGTGGTGCTGAGTGATAATAATGTGGTGGTGCTGAGTGATGCTGGGGTAGCGCTGAGTGGTGCTGTGGTGGTGCTGTGGTGGTGCTGAGTGATGCTGTGGTGGTGCTGAGCGGTGATGTGGTGGTGCTGAGTGGTGCACATTAGGAAAGTTTGTGCTATTGTTCTTGTAAATGACAATTTTTTTATTTATGTGTTGGTTTTGAAAATAGCTAATTTAATAGCTTTGTCATTTACAATGCCGATAGTTATAACTTTGGCAAATGTGACACCTATAACCTGGGGTTGCGCCGAGTGATGCTGTGGTGGTGCTGAGTGGTGCTGTGGTGGTGCTGTGGTGGTGCTGAGTGATAATATGGTGGTGCTGAGTGGTGCTGTGGTGGCGCTGAGTGATGCTGGGGTAGCGATGAGTTGTGCTGTGGTGGTGCCGAGTGATGCTGTGGTGGTGCAGAGTGGTGATGTGGTGGTGCTGAGTGATGCTGTGTTGGTGCCCAGTGGTGATGTGGTGATGTGGTGGTGCTGACTGGTGCTGTGGTGGTGCTGAGTGACGTTGGGGGGGCGCTGAGTGATGCTGTGGTGGTGCTGAGTGGTGTTGTGGTGGTGCTGAGTGGTGCTGTGTTGGTGCCCAGTGGTGCTGTGGTGCTGCTGTGGTGGTGCTGAGTGGGGCTGTGGTGGTGCTGAGTGATAATGTGGTGGTGCTGAGTGATAATGTGGTGGTGCTGAGTGATGCTGAAGTAGCGCTGAGTGGTGCTGTGGTGGCGCTGAGTGGTGCTGTGGTGGCGCTGAGTGGTGCTGTGGTGGCGCTGAGTGGTGCTGTGGTGGCGCTGAGTGATGCTGCGGTGGAGCTGAGTGATGCTAGGGTGGTACTGTGGTGGTGCTGTGGTGGTGCTGTTGTGGTGCTGTGGTGGTGCTGTGGTGCTGTGGTGGTGCTGAGTGGTGCAGTGGTGGTGCTGAGTGGTGCTGTGGTGGTGCTGAGTGGTGCTGTGGTGGTGCTGAGTGATGCTGGGGTGGCGCTGACTGATGCTGTGGTGGTGCTGAGGGATGCTGTGGTGGTGCTGAGTGGTGCTGTGGTGGTGCTGAGTGGTTCTGTGGTGGTGCTGAGTGGTGCTGTGGTGGTGCTGAGTGATAATGTGATGGTGCTGAGTGATGCTAGGGTGGTACTGTGGTGGTGCTGTGGTGCTGCTGAGTGGTTCTGTGGTGGTGCTGAGTGGTGCTGTGGTGGTGCTGAGTGATAATGTGATGGTGCTGAGTGATGCTAGGGTGGTACTGTGGTGGTGCTGTGGTGGTGCTGTGGTGGTGCTGAGTGGTGCTGAGTGGTTCTGTGGTGGTGCTGAGTGGTTCTGTGGTGGTGCTGAGTGGTTCTGTGGTGGTGCTGAGTGGTGCTGTGGTGGTGCTGTGGTGGTGCTGTGGTGGTGCTGTGGTGGTGCTGCTGAGTGGTGCTGAGTGGTGCTGTGGTGGTGCTGAGTGGTGCTGTGGTGGTGCTGAGTGGTGCTGTGGTGGTGCTGAGTGGTGCTGTGGTGGTGCTGAGTGGTGCTGTGGTGGTGCTGAGTGGTGCTGTGGTGGTGCTGAGTGGTGCTGTGATGGTGCTGAGTGATGCTGTGGTGGTGCTGAGTGATGCTGTGGTATTGCTGAGTGATGCTGGGGTGGCGCTGAGTGGTGCTGTGGTATTGCTGAGTGATGCTGGGGTGGCGCTGAGTGATGCTGGGGTGGCGCTGAGTGATGCTGGGGTGGCGCTGAGTGATGCTGGGGTGGCGCTGAGTGATGCTGGGGTGGCGCTGAGTGATGCTGGGATGGCGCTGAGTGATGCTGGGATGGCGCTGGGTGATGCTGTGGTGGCGCTGGGTGGTGCTGCGGTGGTGCTGTGGTGGTGCTGAGTGATAATGGGGTGGTGCTGAGTGATAATGTGGTGGTGCTGGGTGATATTGTGGTGGTGCTGAGTGATGCTGGGGTAGCGCTGAGTGATGCTGGGGTAGCGCTGAGTGATGCTGGGATGGCGCTGAGTGATGCTGGGATGGCGCTGGGTTATGCTGTGGTGGCGCTGGGTGGTGCTGTGGTGGTGCTGTGGTGGTGCTGAGTGATAATGTGGTGGTGCTGAGTGATAATGTGGTGGTGCTGAGTGATAATGTGGTGGTGCTGAGTGATAATGTGGTGGTGCTGAGTGATAATGTGGTGGTGCTGGGTGATAATGTGGTGGTGCTGAGTGATGCTGGGGTAGCGCTGAGTGATGATGTGGTGATGCAGAGGGCAGAAAGGCACAAAAACTAGTCTAACAGAGGGCAGAAAGGCAGAAAAACAAGGGTAAAACGAGTCTAACAGAGGGCAGAAGGGCACAAAAAACGAGTCTAACAGGGGGCAGAAAGGCACAAAAAACGAGTCTAACAGAGGGCAGAAAGGCACATAAAACGAGTCTAACAGAGGGCAGAAAGGCACAAAAACCGAATCTAACAGAGGGCACAAAGGCACAAAAAACGAGTCTTTGATTTAAAAAAAACTCAGCCATCAGACCAAACCACAAAATGTGCCTTCGACTAACATGACAGATGTAGTCTCGATTGACCTCTATCCTGAAATATCGTAAGTGACCTATGATCAGTGTAGCTTCAGCGTCATCAAATCCTAAGACGTCACCAAGATAGCTTAAACCGAAGCCCAGAAAACCCATCAGTGCTGTTGTAGCAGGCTCTTGCGCTGGCTTCACCACACGAACTGGCCGCAGGAACTCTCACCTCTTCCGTTGGTAAACTCCAATAAGGATAAGACATCTATGCTGCTGACGTGTCAGATCATCACCCGGGAGGAAGATGTACAAGCCTGATGTTTTTATAGCGAAAAGTTCTTATGAGTTTTCACAGATAGTCACGTAAGCATAGGGCATATACCAGGTGAAGGAGAGTGCATTTCTGAAGCCCTTCTCCAAGTACTTGGGGACAAAAGCGGCAGGCTCACAGTCTCGACACATGCAAAACACAGAGGCACAAAGGCACACAGGAATAAACTACTTGGCTGCACTGAAGCTGCATGGGACGCTCTGTTACAGCGGTCACAGGAAGCGGGCATTACTGCAGAGATCTGTAGTAAACCCGCAGGCCGCTGGTTGTAACCCATGAAGCAGACATGGCTGCAAGCTCTGACGTGGGGAATTGTGTAAGGCCTCAAGACAGCACGAGTTTGCTTTGTGTGTCTGTTCACTAGCAGAAGTACTACTGTGCTGCACGCTGTAAAAATGAGCAAACATGTTTGCTTTATGTTTATTCTACGCATGTGAGTGGCTGCACACTCCTGAATCCAGCTCGGGGGGCTCCCACCAAGCAAGTAATGTGGCGGGAGGGGTGAGGAACAGGGCAGGAGCATCGGGCACAAGGGGGAGTGGGAGGGGCTGAGATGCCTCATGGCTCCACGGAAACCAGGAACAACGTACTATAAAAAGCCGAACAATGTCTAATTAAACTCCGGTGAAAAAATGGGGATGGTTAGAAACAAAAGGACCCTATTAAACAAGCCTGGAGTGCTGCGGGAATGAAGGAGCGCAGTAGCAGCAGGATGCCGAACTTAAGTTACATTTTGATAAGAGCGTCTCTGTCGCACGGCCTGGCGGCTGTGAAAGTGAAAGTACGGCCGGCCGGCCGTGGGCAGTGAATAATTAGGGGAGGAGAAATGCCTGAGGCAGAGCGCACGCTGGGGGATGCCGGTGGGAGGGAGGCAGATCGCTTTGATGTGCACGCGCTTTTCACGGGCACTGCATGGAATCGCCCGATGGTTAAGCCCCAATATCTCTTGCCAGCAATGCGCAATCGCATTAGCAGGCGAGACCTAAAAAGGAGTAAGAAGGCAAAAAGCTTGGAGTTACCCCGCAAAAAAGGGTCAGGTCTAACACAGCCAGATGGACAGAAAGTCACTGTTCTTTTCCAGGGCTGGCCAACAGCTTGCCATCTGGTAAAAGACTGTAGTTAGAGGGCATCTTGGGCTGCACTGTGCCATACTGTGCTCTCTGCTGAGATCCCATCTCTTCACTCCTGTGTAGTGTGAAATGTGCCAAGTGGCGCAGAAACGGCGACCATCCCACAGCTTTTATCCTTACATGCATTTCAGTTTAGCACTGTTGTGATGGAGACACTTACTTAGCAGCATATAATATACCGATAGTTTGAGGGCTGCTCAATGAGAATTTTACAACTTTATAAGCTACAGTTCATGATAGGGGCCTAAAGTAACTGTTTGGGCTGCTTAAATTAGCACAAACTTTTTGCGAGACTCTCAAAAAGACACAACAGTGCTCAGACAAATCGCGATATCTCACTGAAATAAGGAGCATATTATTTCTTAGCCTAATGCAGTCTTTTTGCATTATTCATTATTTCTCATTTTCCTGTTCATCCTTGTGCCCCAATAAAGTATCTTCAAAAAGCGTCATCAAATCTGATAAAAGTTCTTGTTCCTTTATTGCTGAAGCTTATTTTCAAGATCTGTTATGATATTGATGTCACCAAGAACGAATAAAGATGGACTAATCATTACTGAAATAGATATGTGCCCTGGGAAGAATGTATCCCACTCCCACGGGGGTAAAATACATATGTTTGCCTTATTACTGAATGATTTAAAAATGCCAAGTTGTTTAAAAGGGCATCAGTACAATGTCTTAAGTGTAAGGGGATGGGAATCCTAGCCTTTGGTTGGCTGCCAAAAGGTTTGAGCTATTGGCTAATGTCTCAGAAGGTTTATTGGTAGTTGTAGAACCTACAATCTAATATACCAGCAATCCTTTTTTTAGGTCTCGGCCTGCGTAGGCTGCGCTTGCGCAGTCTTGCTGGCGAGATATTGTTTTAGAGTATGGGGCTTAAACCCGCCCTTCTCCTCCATTGGCTGGCTTCCTAAATGGAGGCCAGCCATTGGAGAAGAGGGGCGTCTGTCCATTTAATCCCAGTCTTTTTGGATTCAGGGGGGGGGGGGGGAGTGTTTTTTAGGTTCTTTCCCTCCTCTTCCCATTGGCTGGAATTTGTCATTCCAGCCAATGGGAAGAGGAGGGAAAGAAAAACACGCCCCCCAGTCGGAAAATGATGGGGCGTTTCTCCGAGGCATTTCTGCTTGACCTCGGAGAAACATGGTGGTGTCATGGCTTGGTCCGTTTTCCTGCCGGAGCTCGCTTTGCTGCCTCCTACCGAGGGTAAGTATCTGCCTTCTAGTGATGTTTGTGTTGTTGTGTTATTTCTCAATACCCGTGTGCTTCGAGGCATCGCTTGTGTCTTCAGAGGGTCTGAGCTCCCGAGGCTCCTACCTACAGCTCCGCCAGAGGGTCCGCTCCCAGCAGAGCATCCCACCCTGCCCACACATCTGCCCGCAGGAGGGTGCGCCTCTTCCCCCCAGCAGATCTGCCTGCCGGAGGGTCACCGGCTTCGCTGCATCTCCCACCCGCCGGAGGACTTGAAACCGCGCCTTGGATCCGGCCCACTCTCTGGTCGCTGCTACCGGCTCGGGGACTCGCGGATCACCATGGGGGAAGTGATTTTAACTCACCTGGACGAGGGCAGGCGGCAGTACATCTCCGGTAAGAACCAGTGGGGGGCTGTGAGGAATGAGGGTGAACGCACTACAGACCATGTACTGAATGTTCATTAATGTACCCGCTGTACTGGGCCCGCCCAAGGAACGTGACAGGTTTCTACTTTCAGACATACGGGCCGGGCAGTTTCAGTTCCCCAGGCTGTGCAGTGAGTCCAGGCACTCAGTCAGCGAGAACGAGTTACTCTGAGCATAGCACTGTATGATTACATGTTCATGGAGTTAGGCTAGTAACTTTCATGGGTGCTGAGGCTAAACTTCAATGTAAAATGTGCGTGTGCGCATATCTCAGCCCCCCCCGAACCTTCCCCGGGCGTGGTGGTAAGAGCGGCTCGCTCTGCTGACACCGCCTCCTGGTTGCAGCCAGGCGCCCTCCGCCCGGTATCTCCGCTGTGACCAGTCCTAAGCCCCGAAGTTCATGAAGGCCTCCTCATATCTAGTTTAATTCATCCTGCCTCGTCCACGAGCATGCCTTGTTACCACAATACTTCACGTCTGACCCTCTGATGCTGTCTCGTCTTCATTGCCTATCGCCTCCGGTGTGCCCCCAGCCTACCTCAGTTCCACCCACTAATGCAAAGTGTGCTTGGTTAAAAAGCCAACTGTAAAAAATAAAATGAAACGCCAACTGTTGATCCAAGGATGGACCTTAAGATTGCCTTGTGCAAGATGCACATGTGTGTGTGGCTCTCTGTGTGTGTGTGTGGTGATGTGTGTGTGTGTGTTTGCTGTGTGTGTGTGGCTCTGTGTGTGTGGGGGGCTCTGTTTGTGTGTGGGGGGCTCTTTGTGTGTGGGGGGCTCTGTGTGTATGTGTGTGGGCTCTGTGTGTGTGGGCTCTGTGTGTGTGGCTGTGTGTGTGTCTCTGTGTGTGTGGCTCTGTGTGTGTGGCTCTGTGTGTGTGGCTCTGTGTGTGTGGCTCTGTGTGTGTGGCTCTGTCTGTGTGTGTGTCTGTCTGTGTGTGCGGCTCTGTCTGTGTGTGTGGCTCTGTGTGTGTGTGGCTCTGTGTGTGTGTGTGGCTCTGTCTGTGTGTGTGGCTCTGTCTGTGTGTGTGGCTCTGTGTGTGTGTCTCTGTGTGTGTGGCTCTGTCTGTGTGTGTGGCTCTGTGTGTGTGTGTGTGGCTCTGTCTGTGTGTGTGTGTGTGGCTCTGTCTGTGTGTGTGTGTGGCTCTGTCTGTGTATGTGTGTGGCTCTGTCTGTGTATGTGTGTGGCTCTGTCTGTGTGTGTGTGGCTCTGTGTGGGTGGGTGCGTGCGGCTCTGTGGCTCTGTGTGTGTGTGGGTGCGTGTGGCTCTGTGTGTGGCTCTGTGTGTGTGGGTGCAAATGCAATAGGTCTCGCATTTGCGAGAGATTAAGCTATTGGCATTGTAAATGACTATGCCATTTATTTATAGGTTTTAAAAACAAAAATAATGTCATGAGCAATGCCAATAGCTCGAACTTTAACAAAGACGAGACTATTGCATTGTAAATGCTTGTTTGGTATTTGCATTGCTGTATTAAGCTCTATAGCCAGTTCACTGACCTGGCAGCGATTCCGTATCTACTGAGAATTTTGTTTTTTAAATATAAATTGGCCTAGCAATGGAGCTTTGTCTACTGGGGCAATATAGCTACTGGCACCACTATTATTTAATAAATGTATGTATTGCGTAAGTACAGTGTTTCATGTGGTCTTTCAGTTAACTTACAATAACGTTCTTATTTACTGGCAAACAAGTATCTACAGCTTAACCCCTTCCATGCTGGTGACGAACCCCAGCCGTCATGCACTACGGTGCTCGTGTGCTGATGACGGCTGGGGTTCGTCATGGCCCGCCCCTGTTCGTCCCCAGCCGTCATGCACTACGGTGCTCGTGTGCTGATGACGGCTGGGGTTCGTCATGGCCCGCCCCTGTTCGTTTGTTTACCGCACGGGGGCGGAATCGGGCCAGCAGGGAAGGGGTTAATGATAGCAAGGGAAAGCTAGATTCTAATCGAATAGGGAAGATAGTATGTTTTTTAGTCATGTTCCTTTTGAAGCAAAATCTGAAAGCTTTAGTTTTCAGCTGTTCACTGTAACTTTTGTGTTTGTGTTCAGTCTTCAGGTTGGGGTTAAGAGCATGCACCCAGTGATCTGCTTCTGTTTTTTTATCCTCATGAAAGATTGTTAATCAAATGTGTAGACATTGAGTGATGGTTTGCATCTGGGATGTCATGCATTGTCAATTTCTTCATGTATGCGAGGCCTTTGTCCACTATACTTTGTGGACGGTGCACAAGCCCATAGGTGTGATCTGTCGCCTGCTGGGAGCCAGTCAAGTGCTTTATGGGTGGGTTTGAAGTGCTTGGCTATGAGCTTTTTTGCTAGACAAGAATACATGATATTGAGTAGTAGGGTTGTGCCATGGCTTGACTCTGTTGTCCGTGTAGAGAGGTAGGAGCTTTTTCTACCTCTCCTTTCTCGCGCAGCCACTGTGACCTCCTTCTCTTACTTGCTGGCAAATTAAAGTCTTACTTTAATTATTTTGCCAACTGCCCCAGCCCTACAACCTCATCGTCGCTAATCTCACACCCTTACCTTCCTTTCTCTGTCCAGCTCTTCTGAGTCCATCTTCTTAACCACTCCAGTTTTGCGTGCACCTAGAGCGCCAGAAATCTGTTTAAACCATCCTTCCCGCTCCTTATCGCTATTGTTTCGCTTTTACCGCCCCCCACACAGTTTCTCCACTCCACGCATCTGCCAATACTAATGATAGCCCACTCAATCCGATGGCCCCTCCTTTGCTACTTCACACCCACCTCCTCTTTCTCTCTACCTGCACCAGTTCCTTTTTAACGCCTCAGATACTTTCTCCCCCTCTACACTGAGCTTCACCGATGGTGTGCCCCACTACTTCTTCAACTGATAAGTACGCTATCACTATTACCTCATCTCCATCTGATAGTTCTGGCGTTGTCACCCCCACCAAACCCAAACTTTCGCCTGCCCCGAAGGACCCGAGATCCCCTCCCATTCCTTATGCACCCCTAGCCTTGGCTTCTTGAACTTCCTTCCACCCTTCTTTCCTGATTATCCTTGGTGGCCAGTTGGTATGACCCAATCATCCATTCATCCCATGTGCTAAAGAAGGCACACCTTTTGGCAGTACACCGGGGGCACCACCTGCCAAAGTAAGTTTGTGATTCCTGGCCCCCTGACAGATCTGTCCTCCAGATTGGCCCAGAGATTCCCTTACCTTCATGGTTTACCAAGGGAACCCTTGCAGACCAAGCTCTCTGTTTGTAATTCCCTGGGCAGGAAGGGAGCCCAGTACCACTAGGCAGATGGCAGCGTTGCCTGCATTCATCATGGTGTCTTATGTTTTCTTTTCGCCCAAGAGGGAACGACCACCCTCACCACTGTGGGTGGTGCAATGGCGTCAAAGCCTAGATTTGTGATCACCTGGAGCCCTCCCTCTATCACTTTCAGAGATCTGTCCCCTCGTTGTGTACCACTTACGCCTGCGCAAAATAATCACCTGAGCTTAGTTACCAGACCCGGGGGTGCATTCTGCAGTGCAGTTGACCATTCAGTTTTTACTATGATCTGCTGTTTATTGCCCCCATGAGTATAGCCAATCTTTCAGTTGGGAAAAAATAAGTGCAGATACTCACCAAATCAACCATGGACTAAGGGTGGAGTTTGGGGGTGAGGCTAGGGGCGGGGCCAAAAGGTAAGCATTTGTTAATAAGATTAACCCCTTCCCTGCTGGCCCGATTCCGCCCCCGTGCGGTAAACAAATGAACAGGGGCGGGCCATGACGAACCCCAGCCGTCATCAGCACACGAGCACCGTAGTGCATGACGGCTGGGGTTCGTCACCAGCATGGAAGGGGTTAAGGCTTTCAGTGCACAATTGTGCCTGAGGATACAGAAAGAGTTCTGTTACCTGTTTTTTTAATTATTTTTGCATGTACAAAAGGATACATTTAGCAATAGTTTTCAAATGCGTGCAGACTGTTTCTGCACTTATAGGTTATGAACAAAATTTGAATTTTCACTTATCCACAATAATATGTACTGTGGGCAGACTGAGAAAGAAACCTAGCCAATGATATACCATGGTCCTGCTCTTGTTGACAGATTTTGCCTCTACTTATCTATATTGTTCCTGTTTATTGAACGGTGCTACTTCGTTTAACGTACCTTTTGTCATCCCCCTGAACGTGGTAGTAGTCTGTTTGAAAGTTACAAAATAATGTAGTGCAGTGATGTTAAAATATTTGCAGAACAAAAACAAACATTGTGGAACTCCATGTGGTGGCTATGAAAATAAGCATTGATGGTGTATTATGTTGCAAGCCACCTGACTTCATGGCAAAGTTAAAATTGTATTCATAGTACTTCCTGTGTATTTTTATTCGTATTTAAAGTTCACATGAGCCTCTTTTAAATATTTACCATGAATATATATAAATATTGGTTCATGTTTACTGCATTTCAGCATGTAACTTTATATTGTGAAAAATAGCATTTCAATTAATTTTGGAGCCAAGCTACTTCTTCATGAAAGTGGAACTCTCCTTAAAGTATGCATTTTTAAGTATAAGTAGATAAGTAATTATGTATCCCCTTTTTCCCTCCGCATCTTTCGGAAGTCTCTCAAACTGCAGGGCTCATACTTCCTGTCCTTTCCCTTACTATTTTGACTTGTTCCTTCTGCTTACACTTACTTTCACTTCCTCCACTTCACCCCTGCCACAAACTCACCACTGCATTTTCTTTTCCTTGGTGTTCGCAATATTTTGACAGCTGTGCATTTCCTTCACACAGTTTCCATAGAATCAAAACTACAACTGGGACATATGGACATATGTGGCCATCACTGCGTGCGCTCTGCCGAGGCCGAAGAAGGGATGGGCGTTTAGTCTGAAAAGTTTTATGCCCCAGTAAAAAGCACGGTCAGAAACTCCTACTGCCCAGATCAGCCCCAGAGCTCGGGACCAAGGTTCTTCATGAACACTACGGCACATCCTGAATACTCTTAGACATCTAAAGGCGACTTCTTTCACAGTGTGTAGGATACAAGACTCCTATAGTGTATTTAAAATGAAACTACAGAAACATAACATCTGGGAAACTGAAATACTCCGAGAGAATAGGTACACAAATAGTCACCAATGCACTGCAGCATGGAAGGAAATGGGTGAAAGATAAACAGGACAACGCATCTCTGACTTTGATTACCTTAGGTTCTTATACTTCTCTTTAAAAAAAAAATGATTTACAAACTGATAGGGAAGACATATCAATATACATATAATAAGAAAATCATTGTTTACAAAATAGATGTATCACGCTCCCTAACAGAAGCTTGTTTCAGTTTCCACTTGGGACACAATACAACGTAATTCATTTTGTTCATACATAAAACAGGAGCAACAAAAAGAGTGTAAATGTATACAACAACAACATATCTATCCAACAGAATAAGTTACTATCCAACAAAAGAAGAAAGTTAAGTAGACACAGGGCCTTCAATAAAATTGCCCCAAATTTTCTCGAATTTTTTTAATGAGCGAGCTCCTCTAAGTTTAGCTAACCCAAACTCCATAGAGTGAATTTCATTAATTAATGACCACCATTCCCAAATGTTAGGAGGTTTGGGGCAGATCCAAACTCTAGCCAATATAAGTTTAGCACAAGATATGGTTCTTATAGTTCTCATCAAGAAGAGGTCGGCGTTTTTACTTGTGAACTTAAGGACACGACTATGGGGTCCAGTAGGGAAACATTTCAATGCCACTCTTTTAGATTTTGCTTGCAGACAGTTGTAGCTGTATGTTTGTAAAAGCCTGATGTGTACAATGCTGATACTATAAAGTGGGGTTCGGATCAGCCCATTGCTTATCATTGGTTTGCTTCCTTGTCAATATCATTTGCTTACTTCTCTTTTGACTGCTTTCCTTTCACCTCTTGCTTCTGTCCCTTTTTTCGATTGGATGGCTTACAACGGGGATCTACATGTTTCTTTTTCTTTGAGCGTGACAAGGGAATGCATGTATTTTTCTTTCTCTTCCCCCATACGAGCTGCTTCCACCACATCTGTCCCCCTATGCTCTCCATATTGCTCCCCCCTCCCCCCGCAGCAAATAAAGCATAGGGTATGGTTTTGATGGGTTTGACTAAAGAGCAAACTTTAGCGAGTTGTTTTTGTTTTAGCTCCAGCATTACACATGTTCCATGAAAGCCCTTTCTTTTGAACATAAATGTAGCATTTGAGGCAGAAGATGTAACTAGCATGACTGATAGGAGAAATATATTCACCAGGAGACGCATATATCTGCTTCCTGGACTGATGCAGAGCACCTAAAGGCTTGAGCCTTTGTTTCAGTTCAGAGCCCTGGGGAAAGTATATTAGGCCTTGGCAATAATTTTCCTTTGACTTCTGGCACTTCTTATTCAAGGCCCCGAAGAGCTGTTATGTTCTTTGAAATGCATGCAATCCTCTGTGGTATTTTTTCGATGAATCATGAACAGGTTTTAAGTCTGTTAGGAGTTTCATGCTTGAAAAGTATTTGAAAAATAAGCCACATAGTTAATAAAGATGTACAGATATTGAATTCAATGTACACTTTCCAGATGCCCTACACTATAAGTTACTTCTCCTCCAGCAATTACTCTTAAATGTTTTTCTTTTACTTTTTTTAAACAGCACTTTACAAATGAGCATTGTCAGACCCTTTAACTAAACATTTGCATTATAAAGGCAAGACCTATTTGCTTTGCCAATGCATGAGCTTGATTATAACTTTTTAAAAATTTATTTAGATGATTAAAAACCATCATAAAAATACATAATACAAAATCATCAATTACATTTCTGAACCATACAATATTAAAAACAGAATTAATGCAGTTATAAAAACATATAAAATTATGTACGTCCTAAGTCAACCTCTCGTATTTCTTAGGTTAACAGCAACTTTTAGAAAACTCATGATAGAGCATAAGGTACGCATGTCAGTAGCTCTTTGCAGAAAAAGTAGAGCAGTTTTGGCATGACGAAATTTTAACTCTTTTAAAATATCTACAAGAAATCTGCGGCGAGGGGTTCGATAAAAAGAACATAAAAGTACAAAATGGAGGGTGTCCTGCGGAGACCTATAGTAGCAGCCGCAGGCACCCTTCTGCTCAATTGTTAAGGTACAACCAGACTGGTAAGCTAAAATATTAGTGAACAAGTTGAGCTTAAAACAACACATTAAAAATCTATCTTGCTGATTATACATTAAGAATAAATACGATTCCATACCCTCTCCGTTGCTTACTGAACGATGTGCAACAACAGATGTTTTTGTAGAGTCAAGCTGTTTCCTACCCAGATCATGTTTTCCTAATAACAGCTTTTGGGTCCGATATTCACAAGAAGTGTCAATCAAAGACTGATCGCTGAACAGTATCTGGTGATCTATGCTCTCTAAAGTATCTTTAACGTATTTTAGCCTGGGGATTTGAAGGCACTTGTCTTTCTGTAGGCAGTCTTTGACTATTTGCCTACTTAGCTCTGCTTCTGGGTTTACCCAGATTCGCAGCCAGGTCAGGATGGGTCTCACTTTTATCTGGTCGGTAATATATGGTATACCACGCTCTGTGTGTGCAATTGCTGCTGGGATGCTCTGTGGTGTCTTCAGAATCTTGCGTAGGAACTTATCTTCCTCTACTTGTAACTGATGTACATCCCTAAAGCCCCAAACCTCTGCCCCATACGTGGCCTTGGCGGTGCTAACAGCTCTATACAATGTCATTATTTGCTCTGGTGACCAGCGGCCCAGCCTACGTGTAAAGTTTAAAATAGCACCGTTTGCTGAGACCAATTTCCTACACCTTTCCTCAAGCAAGGAGGCAAACCTAATCTCTCCATCAAGCAAAAGACCCACATATGAGAATGTGTTAACAGTTTCTAGCACATGGGTTCCTATTTTGAATACATATTATTATTTTTTTTTTTTTTGGAAAACCTTTATTTGACATTTCAACCAAGTACAAACACGGGCCTACAACCCCCAGGGCCGGCCGCTAAGCAGTTGCAACACAATAAAACAATCAAAACCCAGACTCAGCATCCCGGGGAGCAGATTCGCCACGTCGACCATACGTACTGGTTGTAAAACATATCAAGTTGGTAACAGGATAAAAAGGTTCCATTTCATAATATAAGATAGAAGGATCAGGTGCCATACAGTATCTCAAGTTGCGAAAAAAAGGGGGGGGGGCGAAATAGCAATATGTCCACAGTTAAATCATCTTTGTGTAAGTCAGCGGCGTTAAAACATACTATTCAGGATTAAGCGAGCGTACAAATACAGTTCGCGCCAGCTGAATGTCCGCCCAGTAGCACTGAAACATCGCGAGAATTGAGGCACATATGAAACAGCAGAGATGGCCATAAAAATTAACCCATTACACTGACCCGGAAAGGAAGAAAAGAGAAGGGCAAAGAAAGATAAGAAAAAAAAAGGCCATAGAAATAAAACGAAAAACAAAACACCCATCCCCCAACCCCCCACCCTGCACCCCTGCAGATGACTACGGCCTACCCCCCTAGCAGCGTGCCTGTCGCCCAAGAACTGAGACCCGAAATATAGAAAGACCCAGAGAAAGACAGAAAGAATTTGAACCCCACCCAAAGAGGGGAAATGGAGGAGGGCTATCTTCTACGTGCTCTCGGTCTCTCCCCCCCGCCCTAACAAAGGGGTCCCCCCGAAACTGTCACATCTGAATAGTCCAAACTGAGAAAACATCCTGGGGGGAACCACCAACCCTGCCCCGGACTCCGTTAAGCTAATGAAGCAGTCCCGTTACCGATAAAACCACAATGAACAACCCAAACAACAGTCTCAGCCTTGGCCCCGTCGATCGAATTCGCAGAGTCCCTCAGACGAATAAAGCCCCATCATCAAAATGTCAAAAGATACACAGAAGTGGTCGGAACATAGTTCAGTAGATGGAAAAAAATAGTAGATCCCAAAGTAAGCAGCTGGTACCGACGATGTCCCTCCCCGTTCCGAAGCCAGGCATTATCACATCCGCTATCTTGATATACCAACTGGGGAGGGGGTTCGACACAATCCAAAACAGTTGACAGTACCAATTAAAAGGTTCCAGGATAGGGACAGCAGTTGAATGTTCCGACAGCTGCAAAACCGGGGATTCCCAAAAATTAGTTAAGTCACTGATCACAGCCCATTCAAGTAGATCCACTTCTGTAGGGGCAGGCTCAGCTTCCAGCACCAGGTCTAATTGCGCCACTGGGGCGTCGATCAAAAGGCAAGCTGGCTGCCGGATCTCGGGCATCGAGTCAGGATCCGGTCTCAGTCCTTTAAGTCCATCTGCCGCCGACAACAGGCCGCAGGTCTGAGCTGCCACAGTCGCCTGAAGTGCCTCTAGGGCCGCCAGCACCTCCCGCAATGACGGGCCACTTTGGGCCTGCTCCGCCCGGTTCCATATTTCCTCAGGCATAATGATCCCCATGGAGAGGCGCCTTCTCCGGGGTAAGATCAACCGTGAGGGACCAACCGTCAGCATGCATTAGTGCGCGACGAGACTCCAACCCAAGGTGCGCCGGCGATGCAAGTGCCGGGCCTCCGGGTCAGGGACCCCTGCAACGCAGCACCGTGCGTCACTCGTCTCCTCACCTCCAACACAACACCAGGCTGCAGATGGTAGCAAAGCAATCCAAAAATTTCGAAAGTTCCAGAGACCGGACCCTGCCGCCCTCAACAGTCCGCTGTTGTTCAACTCAGACCCGGCTAAGCCACCACTCGAGACCCCGGCTTCCAGACTGGGTTAGGCCACAAATCGGTCCTTGACGTTACTCCGCTCCACAATGTCAGAAATACCCCGGGATCACACCATCGGAGTGTGGATTAGTTCACACACACGGATCCGGGCAGGAAGTCAGGATAAGTGACAGGATCTTGGAGCGTAAGACGGAGGTCAGCGGAGCCGGGAGACTATGCGGCCATCTTGCTTGCTGTCGTAGCTCCTCCTCCGAATACATATTTCTTAGGTTTTTTTTTCCCTGCCACCATTACAAAGGATTTGGTCAGGTTCATGGAAAGATCTAGATTCTCCATGAACTTTACAAATCCATTGACAAGATGTTGCAGACTCAGTGCTGTTCGTGCATGCAGGACCGCGTCATCCGCGTAGAACATTACTGGTATATGGCGCGATCCTGCTTTGGGGCAGTCAGTCTCCAAAGCCACCAATGTGCTTTCCAAGTCATTTATGTAGAGCGAGAATAAGAAAGGGGCCAGGATACACCCCTGACTCACTCCGCTAGTGCACGGGAAGGGATCGGTACTCACCCCGCCCCCGCGCGCTATAGCGAACCTTGGCAGTGGTGTTCCAGTGCAATTCTTTTAAAATGTTTGAGTTCCGGGCCAATTCCCAATTTGAACATCAAGGCCCAAAGTTTATTTCTATTTACGTTATCAAAGGCCGCCGCCAGGTTCATAAACCCCATATACACAGTTCCGTTGCTGGCTTTTGTGTATTTAGCAACTAGGAGGTAGAGGTTAAGACATTGATCGCTAGTTGATTTGCCCGTTCTGAATCTGTATTGGGTATCTGCTAGGGTGTGGTGCTCTTCTGTCCACTCAGTAAGGCGGTTTAAGACTGCCCTTCCTAATAATTTAGCTGACACGTCTATCAGCGATATTGGTCTATAGCATTGCGTATTATCCCTGCTACCTTTCTTATAGATGGGGACAATCAATGCTGTAGCCCAAGATCGTGGGAGCTCAGATTTTATTGCTGCATTTAATACTCTAGTCATAATGGGTGCTCATAATTCAATATTACTTAGAGATCTGGGGGAGTGCCGTCCAGGCCTGGTGCCTTATTTCGGGTCAGACCTTTACTTGCCTTAGTAATTTCCTGTAGAGAGAATTCTAATTCCATGGATCGCGCCCCCTCCCAAGATTCAACCCTAGCTGTCTCACTCTGGTGATTATATAGACTCTCAAAATGGGTGACCCATTGTTCGGGGAGTATATTGGTGCTGATAACAGGGGAACTGGAGTCTTGAAAACACAGACTATTGATGATTTTCCCAAATTGGGTATAGTCCCTATTTTCCCCTGCTTCCCTCAGGTCTGCCCAAACTACCTTTTGGAGCATGATCTTTCTCTGTTTGACCTGCGTTTTATAATTACGCCTACACAGGGCAACTTTATGCTTGTCTCTCGGGAGCGTCTTAAGGCACAGTTTTAGCTCCCTCAGTGCCCGCGAGCAATTAGAGTCAAACCATCGTGGAAGTGCTGAATCCTTTACAGGGCGTTTGGTTTTTAGTAATCCATCGACCACCTTAGTTAGAGACTCAAATGCCAGGACCACATCTCTGCCCTCTGTTGTGAGTTCTAGGCAGGCCTCTATTTGTTCTTTCCCTCTTTCTATTAAGGTGCTGTAAAATTCTTGAGCATTGATCTTTGCCCATCTTAAGCGCCTCCCCTGATCCGTTGGGCGCATCTCAGTGTCTGTAAAGGCATTCCTTGATGTCAGCCCATTATATAGAATTTCGAGAGTTAAGGGATTATGGTCACTGAAGGGGCTCCAGTCCGTTCTCACCTCTTTAACCTGCTCTTTTGCAATGGTGGATATTATAATGAAATCTATAATGGATGAGCAGCCTCTGCCCTTAAATGTTGGTGTGAGAGTGTCTCCTGAACTCAAGGCCAACAGGTCGTTAGTGTGTGTAAGAGCAAACCTGTCAAGTAGCTTCATAAGCATTATTCCCTCTTTATTATGTTCAAAATGTGGTCCACTTTCGACAGGGCAAGAGGACCAGTCAGGGCTCACGGGGAGAAGTTTTAGGCACAGGTGACAATTAAAGTCGCCCATGATCAAAATAATTGGTTCTGGGCCCTCCTTCCTTTGCTCAATTTCTTCATTTAATCTACTCTCTAGTTCCTGTATTACTGGGTAGTTCCCTTCAATCGGCCCTGAGTTATAAAAATGTAATATTAGGAACCTCTGACCTTGTCCTTGGAATGCCGCTGCCTGTAGAGTTTCTGATGCCCAAGGGGGTTGCGTCCATATGCCTTTTAAGTCCAAGTCAACATATAAGGCTAGCCCTCCCTTCGCCCTGCCTGATCTACCTTCCTGCGCAGGCAGAGAGAAGCATTTATAGCCATCCAACTGATAGGGGGAGAGGCCTCGTGACCAGGTCTCCTGAAGCGCTATTATATGGAAGCCACTGATGTACTCCCTCCAGTCCTTGTTATCAAATTTCCCCCCAGGCCCGCTATATTCCAGGACAATAAAGCTAGCCCTGCCCTAGATGCTTTTCCTCCCTTTGGAACCTGATCATTGGGTCTGCACTCAGTTAGTTATCTTGTACAGCTTTACCTCACTTGCAACCACACCCCTATGTGTTGGGGGTTCTTCAGTCCTCAATTCTTCCAGGCTTTCCCCAGCCCACTTCGTTGTGCATGCAGGTCCGTCCCCTGTGATGGTCTTTTCTTGCCCATTCTCTGCTGGGGGTAGTCAATCGTTTTTGTCGAGCGACTGTAGGGGGGTGAATCTATTTCTCCACTGTGGGTAATCTCGAGGTGGTAAGAACTGGCCTGGGTGGTTGGGCATTCTATCCCTTTGTCTAGGTGGTGCCCTTCCTGTACTCCACATGGGATAGGTCAAATTATAAGTGCTCCGCCTCCTCGGGTAAAAATATCCCAGAGGAAGGGTGCAAATGGTACTGGTATGGTTTCTGTTTGTATTTCCCAGTATGTATTCCACCAAATTAGTGTCTCTAAAATTTGCCACAATACAATCCCCTATTATGTCTTTCTTTCTGCCTCCTAGCCAGTTCACTCGTCTTACATGTAGGATCCCCCCACTTTCCCCGGTATTCAGGGGCCTATGGATATTCAGCCATTTTATTATTTTGGATTTAAGTACTAGATGTGGTTCTTTTTCTGCAGCCCTGAGTTCAGGCACCCCTGAGAATACAATAACGTAGGGGCATGCTTCAGGGGGCAGATTTATATGTGGTGGTGGACTTTCTGGTCTATCATATGAAGCATGGTCATTTTGAAATAAGCTAGTTAGACCTTGACATGTGTGATGCCCTTCTTGCCCCATTTGTGTGAGTGTTTGCTGTTGGACTTTGTCTGTGTATTTAGTTCCCTCCTTCTGAGCGTTTCCCCTCCCTAGGTGTACTGGAGCTTTAGATGGGTCATGTACCTGAGCGATCGTGTGTTGCATATTACTAACACAGTTGTTTTTGACCGCTATTTGGCCAGTGGCCGTGTTTGTGGGTTGTTTGGCGCCTGAGGTAGGATTACTGCTTATCGGGCCCTTAGTCTTGCCCTGTTTAATCAATTCATTAGCTATTTTATCCATCCTACTGACAATCGGTTTTATCTGGCTAATGATGAAGGCTTCCAGATGTTTTTTTAGGTCTCCGATTACCTCGTCCATCCATCCTGGAGGTCCTACGTGGACTGGCACTACTTCATCAGGGGTTACCTCTTGTCTATTTTTGGATCGATAAGCTCCTGTGTTTGATTTGTTTTTTCTGAGCTGGCCCTTGCTACGCCCCCGTTGTTTAGGTCTGCTGTGTATGGTAGGATTGCTGTCCCTCGTGTCGTCTGCCCCTAGCTGTGCTACCTGTTGTGTGCATGGGATGCCCTCGATTGAGTTGCTCACTATCTCCGTGTTGGGACTTTCAGATGTGCTTGGATCCCAAGATTGTGTGGGGGTGACTAGTATGGGAATTGGAGAAGAGGACAGACTCCTTTCCATACGCTCAATCTCCCCGGAGACTTTCCTCAGCATCAGGTCTATGGCGGTAGGTTTTTTGGTTTTATTGGATGGTACATCGTTTATCTCTAAAGTGACCTGGTTTGGTGTACCGGCTAAATGTGCTTTACTCGTAGCCGAGCGTGTTTTTGGAGGTTTGGACATGATCAAATTTTGAGTACACTATCTCCCAAACCTGGCCTTCCTGGCTTCCTACTGAGAAGTATCACAGTAACGCTAATACGGCCAGTACCTACCCTTCCCCTAATCCACAATGTTATATTATTTAAGACGATATTATTAGGTAGTTCAGTAGTATGGTCGTTGTGTTGTTATCCTCCCAGTAAAAAAAATCAGAGTCAGAGATAATGTACCTTTTGGATGAGTCAAAGGCAAGGGGGGTGGCCCAGCCCGGCCTTGTCCGGCCTTGGACGGCCACAGACGGCCCGCCCTCTGCCCGGGCTCAGCCCGGCGATGCCCGCGTGCATCCCGTGACGCAGGAGGAGCGGGTCTGCCTTGCGCGCCTCCGGGCGCGGGAAAGTGATGCTGCAGGCGGCGGCCCCGTGTCCTGATCAGGGGACGCTGGGAGGTGTAGTCCGTGATGGCTCCCTCCTCACTGCGGCCGCGTTGTCAGGTGCGGCGGCGGGGGAGAGCAGGGCAAGGAGCGCGATGTCCGGGGGTCTGGTGGGCGAGTAGCTTCCAAGCAGTATTGCCCCCAACAAACTTCCGATTGATTATTACTTATTAATGCCAGTGCCAAGGACTGGCAGGATCCACCCCTCCTAAAGCTCTAGTTGACCTGCTTATCCGTTTTCGAAAGCTTTAACCTTTGCCCTTCACATCATGATGTATCCTCTTATTCAGGGGGGGTGAAAATATGTCATGGGGGGTGAGAATAATGCCTGATTTTCAGGATAACTAATAACTGTGTAGATGACTTGCATTTGAATTCCTTCTGTGTAAATGTATTTAATGCGAATATTTTTCAAATCTGATTTAATTTGGGTAGTCTGTAAATCTGACATGGATGCTGTCATTTTTAGGTCTCGCCTACAGCATTGCTTTAGCAATGCTTGTTTGGTGAGATTACAGTAAGACTTTCAAAAGTCTACCCAAACTGCAGATTGGGTTCAGTGCATGTGAGCCAGGCGCATGCACATCGCCAGCCACATCGCACACCATTTGTCTGAGCCTCTGCATCAGACTTCTAAGGAATCCGCTCCACCCCCCCCCCCCCCCCCCCCCATGCCGCTCCCCCGCCACCCAATGCCGAGAGCTTGTTTAACATTCCGGCAGTTCACTCTTTGTTTACACTGCGCGCTCTTCTTCAAAGGAATGCACTCCCCCGCCACAGCAATGCCGAGAGCTTGTTTAGGATAATTTTGGGCTTCGCTGCTTCCTGGTTTGTGCCATGGTGTTTACTGTTTGTTTTGTGTTTAGATTCAGTTTCTGCAACCCGAACTCCTGTACTAATAGTGCGTTTTTTTCAAATGTAGCACTCATTTTCATACCCATGCCACCCTAAGCGCTGTAAATAGTTACAAGCAACTCAAATGACAGACATCGCAACTAAATACACCGATGTCGCAACAATGCAAATCAGAATTAGCCTAGCTTGGATTTCAACTACTGAGCCAAAGATCGCAGCAGATCTCAGCGGCAATAATTGAAAAAATGGCTCAAACGGATTCCTATTTCGAAATATAGATTTAAATAGCAATCCTTGCGTGAACGCAAACTTGCAGTGGAACAGTTTTTCTGGCTGTAACGATAAATGTCAGAACAGAACGTGTTGTCAAACAAGCCTAAAACCAAGTCTTAACTGTCAGCACCTTGCTAGGGATGAGTTGAGATAGCCTACATTGAAACTGTCAGTGGTGTAAGGCAAACTGACACCCCACCCCCCCACCACTACCCGCCCCGACTCGCATATATTCATGGGCTGTATAGCTCATCACCCCCCGAAGACTGGGGCCCCTCTGAAAGGTTGCCCTCCTCATCCCTAAAATCAGTTTTACATTTTGAAAAATGGAGTTCCCCTTTTCCACAATGAAGATTTGCCTTTTGTTGTTCGAACGCAAATCCGCTGTACCTATGTGTTCACTGAAAGTGTTTAGTCTCTAAACCGCATGCATTAGGTGCTCTTGAGTTTTTTTTATTTTGATTGCCAAAGCAGTCTCCTGTCAGGAGGAGGTTACAGCTTCCCTTCATGTGTCTTTCTCATTGAAAGTCAGCTATGGCTTTGTTTTTGGGAAGTATGCCACAACGTGAAATCTGCTATTCGATTACACTGCACTCAATGCTACATACACTCCAAACAATACCACTCAGTGCCACATAATTACACGCCACACAATTACATTCTACTGAATACAACATACACTCCACACAATACCACTCAGTGCCACATAATGATATGCTACATAATTAAACTGCGCTCAACGCAACATACACTCCAAAAACCGCTCCGTGTCACCTAATTACACATCACATAATTACACTGCACTCAATGCAACATACACTCCAAAAACCACTCCGTGTCACCTAATTACACATCACATAATTACACTGCACTCAATGCAACATGCAATCCAAATACCATTCAGTGCCACATAATTACACGCCACGTAATTACACTGCACTCAATGCAACATTCACTCCAAATACCACTCTGTGCCACATAATTACGCACCACATAATTACACTCTACTGAATGCAACACACACTCCACACAATACCACTCAGTGCCACATAATTATATGCTACATAATTACACTGCACTCAATGCTACATACACTCCACACAATACCACTCAGTGCCACATAATTATATGCTACCTAATTACACTGCCCTCAACGTAAACATACACTCCAATACCACTCAGTGCCACATTACACGCCACATAATTCCACTGCACTCAATGTAACATACACTCCAAATACATCTCAGGGCCACATAATTACACGCCACATAATTACACTGCACTAAATGCAACTTACACTTGAAATACCACTCATTGTCACATAATTGCACGTCACATAATTACACTGCACTCAACGCAACATACACTCCAAATACCACTCAGTCCCACATAATTACACGCCACATAATTACACTGCACTCAATGCAACATACACTCCAAATACCACTCAGTGCCACATAATGACATGCCACATAATTACACTCTTCTGAATGCAACACACTCTCCACACAATACCACTCAGTGCCACATAAGTATATGCTACATAATTACACTACACTCAATGCAACATACACTCCAAATACCACTCTGTACCACATAGTTACCCATCACATAATTACTCTATCTATCTATCTATCGCCCTCAATCTATCTATCGCCCCTCACTCAATCTATCTATCGCCCCTCACTCTATCAATCTATCTATCGCCCTCACTCTATCTGTCTATCTATCGCCCTCACTCTGTCTATCTATCGCCCTCACTATGTCTATCTATCTATCGCCCTCACTCTGTCTATCTATCTGTCGCCCTCACTCTGTCTATCTATCGCCCTCACTTTATATATCTATTGATCGCCCTCACTCACTCTATCGCCCTCACTCTATCTCGCGCCCTCACTCTATCTATCGCCCTCTATCTATCTATCGCCCTCACTCTGTCTATCGCACTCACTCTTTCGATCGCCCTCACTCTATCTATCTATCGCCCTCTATCTATCTATCTATCTATCTATCTATCTATCTATCTATCTATCGCCCTCACTCTATCTATCACCCTCCCTCTATCTATCGCCCTCCCTTTATCTATCGCCCTCACTCTATCTATCGCATCAACACAGCATCACTCAGCTCCACCATAGCATCACTCAGGGGCACCACAACATCACTATGCGCTACCACAGCATCACTGAACGCCACAGCATCACTCGTCGCCACCACAACATCACCCAGCGCCACCACAACATCACCCAGCGCCACCACAGCATCAATCTGTGCAACCATTCAACAACAAGTGGTTCAAATATGTTCTATCAATGTTTCAAGCTTTATTACAAATGTCACAAAAAGATGTTAATATTTCACTTTTTTTTTTTAAACCTTTATTTACAAATGCACAATACACAGCGTCTGCCTACAACCCCACAGGGCCGGCCGCTATGACAAAAACTGGCTGAGCAAAAAATGTAATACGAGGCAGTACGTTGCTGGAGCAATCTATCACATCAACATTATCGGCAAGAGCGTAATAACATACAAATAGGATAAGAGAGGTTTAATTTTTTGTTTTTGTCGAAATGAACACAAACAAACAAACACATGGTATCATAATGGCAAGGGTTGCTGGAGGTGGGAGGGGGGGAATGGATTTAGGAGAAAAAACGAGTGTAAGGGGGGGGTGGCGCGCATAAGAGAGCAAAGCATGTGGTGAGTAGAGGAGAGGAACGTAAATCACGGAGAGGAGGGGAGAGGGACTTCGTAGTCAAGTGGAGGGGAACAGATGTCTCCACGGTAAGTATTCCAGGGAGCCCAAACCCTGGACCACTTCCCTGGGCGCCCCCGGGCCTCATATACCGTCTTCTCTCGAAACATGGACCAGTCCATGTTCTCTTTCCAGGCACTGAGCACTGGCGGTCTAGGGGAGCCCCAATATTTCACTTCTGTTCTTGGATTTTCGTCACAATAAAATACACTGAACATAATCTTCACAAAAGTTATTTACAAAAGGTTAAGCTATTGCCATTATAAATTACAATAACTGTTATTTATGTATTAATTATTTAAAAAAAAAATAAAAGCCATTGTTATTTGTAATATCAATACATCTAAGTCACGTAAATACAACACATATTGCATTACAAATGCTATAGGTGTCACATTTGTGAAAGTTATAACTAATGGCATTGTAAATGACAAAGCTATTAATTTTGCTATTTTCAAAACCAAACATAAATAAAAAAATTGTCATTTACAATACCAATAGCTCAAACTTTCCTAATGCGAGACCTATTGCATTGCAAATGCTTGTTGGAAGTGTGCTGGCCCTCCCTTCTGTGAGTCAATGCAAGTCCCATTCTGAAGGCAAATATTCTCTTCGGTGTTAATGATGGAGTCCTTGAGATGAATGTACTTGGCGGAGAGGTCAATTTTGAACATTTCTGTTCACCATGTTAATGGCGTACTTGATTGTAGCCTGGTGGACCTTCAAGGGCATTCGCTTGAACTCTCTTCCCGACCTGGAAGTGCTTTTTCAAGCTGAAGGGACGATCAGCGCTCATCAGGGTGAGCTCAGATAAACGATGTCTGCCTTCTGGTGGAACCAATGATATTAGCGTGGATCACTGCTGGCGCAGAGTGCAGGCTAGCGCCGACTCAAAATACTGAGAGAAATTGGATAATCGCCATGTGGGTCTTACAGTGACATTTCCTCGCCTTCACCATTCGAACAGTAATAGCTATGTTCAGTTGGGATAATTTGTATTGTGGTACGACCCCTGCTTGTCAAGGACCCTTTTCGTACATTGAAATATCAACACACTTTA
Organism: Lissotriton vulgaris; assembly: GCF_964263255.1. NCBI lineage: Eukaryota > Metazoa > Chordata > Amphibia > Caudata > Salamandridae > Lissotriton > Lissotriton vulgaris. Next base: position 1,336,785,226 of record NC_141685.1, read on the forward strand.
CGTGCTAGGAAGTCTCAAATGCATTGAATGCAGTAAATAGCTGTGATAGGCTTCCGCGCTGATGCAACAGAAAGCAATCATGTGTGCCCTACAATCTCCAGCAATGTTGCCTTTGGAAGAGCAATGTCCTTATAAAGGTATTGGACCCCTTTCTCTCATGAGGAAAGAGAGAGCAGATTCAGTTGTATCTTTACTATGTATAGGAACAGCCTACCAGAAATCGCTTCTGATGCCTGAAGAATGTGTAATATGAATGAATCAATCTGCTGTTCAATCAGCTAGTGGGCAGTGGTGCACAGAGAGCCTTATTTATCGCCAAGCCACTTTGCTGTGAAAGAAAGTGCGCTCTAATAAATCCAGCAAGAAGCCAGACAAAGGTGCACACAAGAATCGAACAGTGTTGAGATTATAAGACCCCTGTACAGTCCCCAGACATGTGTGGTGCCTGCGGCCATTTAACACACCCAAAATTTACAATGTTCATGCGAGTAGTGGATTGCAGTTTTAATCAACGGTGGCTGACTTTTGCACGCCCCACTACAGTTAGCACATCTGTTTTTCTCAGGTGAGTTTCCATCACTTCTGCTCCACTCCTGACACTTCCGTGAACAGATGTCATTCTCTGCTTTTCAACAGATGTGGCTGCCACTCATTTTGAGACCCCCTTTGATGGTTTACGCATGCATTATGTAACAGTAGTGAGTAGTAAGGCCTTGCTGAGACCAGTGGAAAAAAAACACACCTAGAATCCACTGAACCTCTCTAATATCTTAGTATGTAGCTTTGCCAAGCTGTCATTATACACCATCTTTCAAGGGGTGGGTAATGGCGGGTATGGGGACAGTGCAACATCGTAAACCACTAGACCGGCTTTTGATAATGGCGCTTAACCACTGTTGTGAGCACCTGCTGACTTTGTAAACCTGCAAGCTTGTCCGCACACAAGGACCATATATGTCACCATTGGTATATCAGTGAGTGTAGATAAACAAGAACTGAACAGAAGAACATGAAAGCATTAAACCAAAACCGAGAATGAAAAAAAGAAAAGCATTTTGGGAAAAATATGCCAACTGCAACCTCGCAGAGAGGCCACGTTGGGCCTCATTAGCAGTGGTACCTTCTTAGAACAAAATGTAAAACACTACCTACTGGTAATTAAAAGGGGGGGTCTTCATGTAAAATGACCACCAGTGTTTGTATAAACCTTGATAAAGTCATCTTTACTGTTAAAATAGTATCCATTGTGCGCCCTTGCGGGAAAAAAACGTCAGCAGATGTGCCAGGCTTATGCGATTATACAAAACCTCCCAGGTATCTGTGAGGGCATTTATCAAACTTCCAGCTGAGAGGTCTACCAATCTCTGGGCTTGGCACAGTAATGGACCGTGCTCCCATCCAATCATTTGGCAGCCCCATGAGGGCGATTCCAGCGGCCAGGCCTTCATTGCTTCACTTGCAGTTTATGCCCCCGCAACCCAACATTGTGGGGGAAGGCAGCATGCTTGAGGCCACCGGGCTTTCACGCTTGAAATGGTGAGGGTTGCTGAGGCCGGAAGTCGGGCCGGCCGGCAGAGCAGGCCTCGGTTTGGTCGCCCAGGTCAGGTCCAAGGGTATTTTCTGCTTCAAGTGATTGAGGATACCTCAAGCCTCACCGGAAACGAGTGCCCAGCACACCGGTAATTAGCGGAAGCCCGGGCTCCACGGTGCTGCCCTGGCCGGCAGCGCTGCCGACGGACCGAGCCCGGTTTATTTCCCCAGGCCGGCTGCGAGCGGACCAGCTCCCAAACAAGCAGATGGATTTTTCCGCCCTAGAACTCCAGCGGTGATAAATCTTTCTGATAAAACCCCTTAGCAGGCCTGTCCTGTATGACATCTTTCGCTGCTGCGATAACAGATCTATCTCCGCGGATCTCGCGGCGCGCATCGATTTTCCAAGCGCGCGCTATCCATGCAAGATCAAAAACAAAGGTGGAAGCCTAGTACGTTTGCACCAAGGGTGCTCTGAAATACGGCTTCCAGCAGAGATGAGAGAATGTGCCAATGATTCGCCCCCTTGCACTTCTGAGGGGAGGCTTGATTGGAGCACGGGCCGGGCTGCAGGCCGGAGAGGCAATTTATCAGCGATGGAGCCAGGTCCTGGGGGCAGTGTGTATTTTCAGACTCCATAACCGCTCGGTAGCAAACCTGGACGTACTGGTAGAAGGATATTCTGGGAAACAGGAAAACGAGCACTAACCGAAGTTCCTTGATTGTGTTTCAGAAGCACTTCAAGCCTCAAAGTGATATAGCAGTGACGACGTTTGGCACTTCAGACATTTCAAAATTGTCCATGTGACTTTTTTTATATTCTATTTTCCTCTGCATTCAGTTTGGTTCGTGTTTACATTTTCACTCATATTGACTTTCTACGTTTCATTTTATTGCATTGTTTGCGTTCATTTTTAGGTTTCGCCTGCACAGGGCTTGCGCTGTGCATGAGAAATATATTGTTTTTAATATAAACAAAAAAAGGGACTTACATCTTGCCTCCTCCCTTTCCTTGCTTCTCATTGGTTCCTGTGCCTGCCACTTACCTTTCCTCCATTTCTATTGGCTGTAGCATATTTTCCTGATTTTACCAATGCTTCTTCCTTGTATGCTTCTGTTATTAGTTTCCTCCCGCCGAAATACTGTTAACATCTGCTTTGGCGGAACTATATTTTCATAAAGTTTAGCCTTTTACTATTGCAACATATTTATATAGCAATTTATCATCCAGAGAGATTAAGTGATTTGCATAGAATCACAAGATGTTGCTTCGGTGTCACCAAGACTCAAACTGGGATTCTCCAGCTCTCAGTCAGCAGCTCTGGCCACTGCGTCACATCCTCTCCACTCCCGTGTTATCTGTCAGGGTCCGCTTTCCTTCTCCCAGACGATGATTAATGAAAACCGCCCTTTATTCATTACATGGTTGCAACCAATGAATTACCAATACTTATTAGTTGTTCTATTATTATGATTTTTTATTTACCTTTCTGATATGGTGAATGAGTTCTGTATCCACTTTTTTTAACCTAGACTGTGTCTCCTGCCAAATGCAGAAGAAGATGGCATGTGTCCCTCTATGTAGGTCTCGTCTGAGAAAGTGCATGCGCTGTCCCTTGTGTACACTTCAACGTAGACAAACCCACAGCCCCAAAACCTGTACCCTGCCCTCCGCAAAGAAACTGGAGCAAGATCAACGAGGAACACCTCAACTCAACCTTCAACCGCAATACCCCCCTCCCACTTCGACCAATGCAACCTTGCCGCCAAAGAATTTCACAGATGGATCACCAACTGCGCAGATGAGCTTGCACCCCTCTGCAACCCCGGCAGACAGCCCCCCAGAAAGGCCACCTGGTTCACACCGACTTCCAAGAATCCAGACGCACCTGCAGACGTCGCAAGAAGATTTTAAGAAACAGCAAATCCGCGGAAGACCACACCACATGCAAGAACGCCAGGACAGAATACCACCAACTCATCAGATCCACCATAAGGACTTTCATCCAGAACAAGATCCTCGTCAAGTCCAAGGAACTCTTCAGCATCATCCAGATATTCATGAAACCCACCAGCGAAACCATGGATATCACCCCCTCCCAGGACCTTTGCAAGAAGCTTGGCTCCTACTTCCATCTGGAAATCAAGTCCCTCTACGACAACTTCAACGAATAGACACCTGACGCCGAAACAACTCTCTCCTCCAGAAACGTCAGCCAGCTCACCATCTCCTCCTGGACCCCAGTCACCACTGAAGACACCGCATCAACCATGAAAAGCATTAACTCAGGACCCCCCACGGACCCCTGCCCCCCCTCACATCTTCCACAGAGCTGCCACTGCCATCCCTCGGAACTAAGATGCACCATTAACGCCACCTTAGAAACCGGCACTTTTCCTGACGACTAGAAACGCGCAAAAGTCAAGCCCCTACTTAAGAAGCCCTCAGCAGATCCAATGGACCTCAAGAACTACTGACCCATCTCCCTTCTCCCCTTTGTAGCCAAAGTCATAGAGAAAACCGTCAACGTCCAACTAACGAAATTCATCAAAGAGAACTCCATCCTCGGCCCCTCCCAATCCAGATTCCGCAGCAACCACAGCACCGAGACCAGCTACTCGGCGCTGCAGACGACATCCGCACGCTCCTCGACCAAGGCCACACTGCTGCCCTGTTCCTAATCGACCTCTCTGCAGCTTTCAACACCATCTCCCACTACACACTCACTGCCAGACTCAACAACACCGGCATACAGGGAACCACCCTCGACTGGCTTCCTCCTTCCTTACCCGCAGAACCCAAAGACTCAAACTTCTGCCCTTCCTCTCCGAACCCACAGAGGTCAACGGTGGAGAACCCCAAGGATCATCTCTCAGCCCTACCCTCTTCAACATCTACATGGCCCCCTCACCGCCATTGTCAGACAGCACAAACTCAGCATAGTATCCTACGCCGAGGACACACAGCTCATCCTCTTCCCTCACCAAGGACCCCACCACCATCAGACTCAGCTTCCAGGAAGGAATAAAGGACGTCGCATCCTGGATGAGCAGTAGCCGCCTAAAGCTCAACTCAGAGAAGACAGAGGTCCTCATCCTTGGACCCTCCCCATCTGCATGGGACAAACAACTGGTGGCCCACCGTCCTCAGCAACCCCCACGGACCACGACCGGAACCTCAGCATCATACTCAACTCCTCTCGTTCCATCAACGCCGCCTCCTCCACCTGTTTCAACACCCTTCGCATCCTTTGGAAGACCTACAAATGGATCCCTCGTAATCAAGAAAGAACGTCACCCACGCTCTCATAACCAGCAGACTGGACTACGGAAACGCCCTCTACGCCGGAATCAACAAGTCTCTGCTCCACAAGTTCCAGGCCATACCGAACACCACAGCCAGACTCGCCCTCGGCATCCCTTGCCACAAACACATCACCCAACACCTGCAAAACCTCCACTGGCTCCCCGTCGAGAAGAGCGCAACCTTCAAGATACTTATCCATGCTTACAAATGCCTCCACAACACCGGACCCCTATATCTCAACAAAAGAATCTCCTTCCATGTACCCAAGAGAAACCTCCGATTTGCCGACCTCACTGAAACCTTGCGCATCCGCAGAGCAAGAGCGAGTGGAAGAACTTTCTCCCACATTGCGGCTAAAACCTGGAACGAGCTCCCGATCGATATCAGATGCGCCCCCACTTTGCACATCTTCAAGAAGATCCTCAAGACCTGTCTCTTTGACTGACTGTAGCTGCTCTCCTCCCTCTAGCTCCTTGAGACCCTCTCGATGAGTAGCGTGCTTCAAAATTCCCTGATTGTTGATTTAGTGTGATATCTCTTGTAAACTGGAAGATGGTTTAGAGCCCGCCCATTACTTACTATTGGTTGGCTTCCACATCACTCTTATTCAAAATGATTCACATCATTTGTATGCTTGTTTTTAAAGAAATCCTAGTGTCAGTTTCAAGCCTAAAGGGGTGGAGATCCAAAATAATGTTCCAGAAATAATCACCAGATCTGCGCAAGAGTTATTTTGGTTCTCTCAAAAGCTCTTACTCCGCGCTTGAAACTTTACGCTGTGGAAAAGTTAAGCACTGAATGTGTTGTGCAAACACTCCAAAGTGTATTTCTCGTGCTCAGTGTATGCATGTCTCATTTCAAGATTGCCCCTCAAACTATTACCAGCCCACTTGATTAGATGACGTGCAGATCAGGAAACATCCTTTACAACGAAGCTGGATGCATGCTGTGCCTTTACAGCTCCGGCAATAGAACAAATGCGTTGTTAACAAGCATTCGTTTAGCACGCAAGTCGCTTTGGAGGGGGAGGGTGCGCGAATTGGTGAAGTGGTTTTGGATTTTAAGTCCAACACCTTCCCTACTGTTTCACAGACTTGAGTTGGAATAGTAAATTATACCACTTCAAAGTCCAGCACCCCTCTAAGGCAAGTAGTTCTAACGACTTGTGTGCTAAAGGAACGCGTTGTAACGATGCGTTCTTTCTAATGCTGGTGTTGTGAAGCCACGCCTGCCAAACGCATGCGGGATTCCGTCATACATTCAGTGTGGGAAGCATCTGATCCTGGTGTAGAGTGAGTGCTTAATTGCACATTGGATCTCCCAAGAAAGAGGCATTTACGCTGAATTGATAAGTGGCCTCTTGAGTAGCAGGAGAGTAGGGGTACCTGTGGAGACACAGCGGGAGGAGGGTTCATGCTGAGGACAGAGGCCATGAGCAGCAAAGGAAGATGGGGCATAGTAGAACCTTTCGTAGACTGCAGGGAGCTTATGATTTACAGTGCAGTCTGGGGAAATGTTTTTTATGTACCGAAGCAGTTTGTGATGCACAAAAGGTGTACAGTCTCTCAATAAAACCACCTGTGCTGCACCATGAAAGGACAAGATCAGTATGGATCAGCACAAGAATATAACAAAGTACACACGAATTGAAAACTTCAAAGGAATCAGTGCCACCATCTATGCCTTCACGTGAAGGATCATGTCAACTAAAGGTCGATCTCCATAAAGATGATGTGGGTTGGCATAACGGAAGAGACTCAGGGCTTTACTCTTACCACGGAAGGAACGATTGCGTGTTATGAAGCAAAAGAAGATCTAAGAGATGGAGCGTTTTGATTTTAGTATCGGACCTGATCTACACCTGCACTTCAACCTATGGTGCATGTTCACGGTAACGAGGTTGAGTGAGCATTACGCAGCTGAACTTGTGGAGGTTTAAGATCTGCTTAAGAAAGATGGATGAATCTGTTGTGTTTATCAAGGAATAGATTATGGAACAAGAAAACCGCCTTAAGGTAGTGAACAAGGGTCTGTATTTATCCAAGTTTAATTAACCCTGTCAAAGTGACCTCGGACATTTCCCTGTGGTGGTATTGATAGAAGCGGATCTTGGTTTTAGATTGGGTGTGCCACAGTTTGATCTAGCAAATACGCTTGGTACAATGCCATATAAACGTGTTTAGTAAAAAATTTGAAGATTCAAATTCCAAACTGATTAATATTGGGGTTAAAATGCAGGCTTCTGAAGGCAGTAATTTCTGCTTCAAGTTCTGATTCACACAATAGCCGCACATGTTAGGGAATGATATAGTGTAAAGCTGATACTTAGAATATTTCGCAGATAATGAGATGTTAGAGGGAGGAAGGCATTTGTATAGACAAGTTAGTAATTTATATGTATTAACTTGGATTTTAAAATTGCACTTTTACATTGTGTGCTTTTCCGAGCGAGACTTTTATTTCTACCTAAGAGCCCCTAATTAAGCTGGACATGGCAGGATATATAGGTATCTCCATGAAATATGCAAACCTGAGAAGAAATGTACTGTAGGAGGGATCACACATGGTACAAATCTCTGTGTCTTGGAAACAATTGATGAACCAGGCTCAAAGAGGTTGAAGAGGAAGCCGGGTTCACGGGGGTTGAAGAGAAATAAAATCAAGATATGCATAAAGGTTTGTTATTGATTTTTTTTTCGACAATATTTTCTCATCATGTTTATAACAGTAGTGTGCTGAGCGTGCAATATCTTTTCCAAAACGTAAAATATTTTGAATATACTATTCAGAACATTTACAAAGGTGTTATACCAAGTGAACCATATGACTTAATTATGATTTATCCAACTAAACATTTCTTTATCCAGTAAAAATGTTTATTATTGTCAATCTACTTCTCAGGTTCTGTGACTTGTGTCTTTCTTCTCAGTCTGAGGTCTATCCTTCTTAATTTATATTTAACATGGTTCATTGAAAAAAATAATTGAGGAATGATAAACTCCCCTTGAAAATCCAAACACGGTGCAGCTCTTCTGTACTATGGCGATTCTGCTACACAACCAGCTCACAGCCAGTTTCTAAGAGTGCGGAAATTCTCAATGGGAGTTATTTTCTAGTCTTCAACTGTGTGCATTGTAGGCGTTTTCTAACCATCATTTAGGTAGGACACAACGTGTTTTTTTCGTGGTTTGACCTGTTAAACTAGTAGTGTGTGCCAGAAACGGGCAAGCGATAAAGCTTTTGCAACTATGTCCATAAAAGTTCAGGACTAGACTGAATGTTTTATATCATTCAAAATCTCTGAGGACTAAAGCAGCGCCTTAAACATTTTAAATTACTTTATTTTTTTTATCTTTGTTTACTTAAATTAGACTTTTTTCACAATAAGATTAGTGCTTTCCTATGATGTAAACTGGATTGTGATTTAGCCCTTTATGACGTGTTATTATACCTGGCCCGGTGCCTTTCACTTTATTAACCTGCGATGGAAAAAGGCATGTTATGCGCAGATCTCTGCGGTAGACTCGACCCCAGGCTCTAATAATCATTTTTCTAGGTTTAGGCGCAATTTCACCCAGGGAAAATAGGGTAACCTGGAATTGCTTTTAAGATTGTATCATTCAAGAAAGCTCAGGTGAACCATATGTTTGAGCGCCTATTTCATGACAGATGTGTAAACAGACGTCAAGTTGCAAGCCTCCTATAAAAAACAAAGAGAACATCAAAAATTAATTTTTTTTCCTGAGCTATCGCTCTTGCGATTGCCAATAAATCCTTTATTATCTATGATGGCGAACAAATGCTTGCCACGTAGGGTTTCCTTACAACTACTCCAGGAGCGTCCAACACGACCAGGAGACATTAATCCATTCAAGCTGATATACTGTTTTGTCTGCAGGGGGTGCAGGGAAGATGTGACACACTTTCAGAATCGTAGCCTTCACCAAGGGTTCACCCTTTCTCCCCCCCCTCCCCCACACACACACACCCCAGCATGTCTGCGTTAACTTATTGCGCCATTTGTTCTCCATCCGGTGCCTAGGTGGCAGACTGGGTTGAGCGTATGCTGCAGATTGGTGCAAGTCGCAGGTCACGCTTGGCCCCACCACGAACAACTTAAACTCTTACTCTTTTAAGCATGGTAAATAAAGTGAGCTCGACTGGGTTCTGTGAAAATGGTTTTGGAAATGTATTTAAAGAAATCAGTGGAAGTACACATGGTATGTTATGGGAAGCAAAAGTGGACAAATCCACGTGGATTTCTTCATAATGTAGAATTTCCATTAATTGTGTGGTAATTTTTCACACAACGTTTCAGTGTTAACTACTAAGATACGTGCTGCATTCTTTTAAAGTGTGTTTTCAATTTCATGATCTTTTTTTTTAGAATTTTTACTTTTTGAGCATCTGCTAAAACCTTAAGGGTGTTTTAGAATGAAGCAAAAACAAGCTTGACATGTTGCCAGAGTTTTCTGCACAGCAGAATTTGCTCTTTCAGTTGAATCTTACCCAAACAACTTGGAACATGTACTTTGCTTTATAAATGGCTGACCTATCAACACATGTCTACTGTTCATGCCCATTCGTTACATGAATCAGGAACATTGAACCACTCCATGTGACACTCTTACAACTTCACGAAACGCATAAAGGTTGCTGATTAATAAATTCCATGGTTCGAGAAGTTTTCTCCCATGGTGTGGAGGTCTTTATTTTTTTTTTCTTACTCTCAATCACCGCCAGGTTTTACCTGGCGGTGACAAACAGCGCAAAAAGAGCCATCCAATTTCAACTCTAAATTGGGTCAGAAGTCCTATGGCTAATCTCCGACAGCTTGTCCTTTGCAGGAGTATGTCAACGACATTGCCACAGCAGGCCTTTAAATCACTCAGACCATAAGTTTGGTGGAGACGGTATTCCGTCGCCATTGCAACAGAGAACCCTTTCTGACAAGCTGTAAACCAGCCTTTGATTATTATATTTAGATGTAATATAGCACCTAATGATGCATTACAAGGATTGATAGGGGCAAAATCATCAAACCAACCAGGAGTATGAGGTGAGAGAGAAATACTCCACTTGGGCAAAACTAAAGTCCACTCAATATATATATTTTAAAGAACTGTTATCAAAAAGTCTATCGATAGCTGAAGCGATATGTAGCCACTAGCCAGCTCTAACAATGCTCATATTGCAAACACATTTTAAAACTTTCAAATCCCAAAGCTATATCACTAAATTTCACATGCACAACTACACAGAAAAATACAGTAATCTTTTGATAACGTGGTGGACTTAAGTCAATACCTGGTAAATTAATGGGCATAATAATCCTTTTCAGTACTATTCTGGAGAGGTTGTATATTTTACAGGGGCTACGTTAACACTTCGGCAGTTAAGATAAAGAAAAGGCCAATTTTGGGGAGGTATTATTAACTTTGCCCGCATGCCCTAATCTTGCCATACTCTCCAACATATTTTCCAGAAGATAAAGAAAAATATAGTACATTCCCTTTGTGCTAACTTTGCTGCAAGTTGTACGCGTGCCTCAGAAAGGTAAAGTGATGGGGGAGAGAGCAAATATATGGTAGGGGGCATCCTACAAGCACTATTTTGCATCGACATTTTTAGAGAATTTTGTCAGTGAGAAATTCCAAAATGGCTGAACAAGCAGGAAGGACACTAGGGTTGCCTTGAAGGCGCTACTTGACTTGACTTAATTAAGTGCCCTTTGTTTTGTTTGGTGCATTTTTGTCCTTTCGTTTTGGAGAAATAAGGGAAGCTATCATTATTGAATGCACATGCGTTTAATGTATCTTTGTTGTGTTGTGATCATCGAAAAAAATGTGGAAAAGAAAAGGAAATGTGTTTCCTCTTGGTTTTTAACTGTTCGTGAACAGTGGTGTGTGATGACCATTTTAGAACTTGCACTCTGCAGTTGGTTGATGTAGGTTAGTACATTTTCTAAACACTGCCGAGTAGTCAGTTCGCACATATGTTCGCATAGAATAGAATAGATTCTGAACTTTCTAAAATGGCAACTACCCGCGCTGCCTCCTCTTGTACACACGTCTTGATTGTAAGTACAACTTCTTGCTGAAGTAGAGCAATAGTAGTAAATATTATGTGAGTGTCAGAAAGGGAGCTTGAAGTAATGTACGTTAATATGGGAGAGACCCACGGGTAGAACGGAGTGGGAAGGAAGTAAAGTCTGGGACAATGAAAAGGAGTAGTAGAAATGGTAGCAAAGAAAGGGAGTGGGCTTGGATTAGTCTCATGAAATGAAAGTAAAAATGGGTCTAACTGGAAGGGGAGAAAAGAGGAAGGGACGGGAGAATTGGGGAAGTGTTGAAAGGGATGGTGGATAAAATTAGGAGAATGCATTGAGTTGGTGAAGAAGATGAAAAGAGTGGGAGAGGGGCTGCACAGGAGAGGGTATGGACCTAAGTGGAGCAATTCAATGTTTTTGCAATACTGCCAATATGTCATCTATCAGAAACGTTGGTTGGAGCAACTTGAGAACCTACCTGTTTACAAATTCGAAGATGTTGCCTGGCTCTTGGTACGTTTATAGTGTTAAGTGATGCATGTGTTATAGCGAGGCACACTGGTTTGATGGTCTCTCTGTGCTGTATCTGCCCATGAATGCGTTGTGGAGCTGCGTTCCAGAGGACAGGATTTTTTGGTGAGCCTGGTACAGAGCAGTATATTCTGATTCCTGCATTCTTCTGGCCGCACGGCAAAGTGACACCCAAGGCCTACTTGTATTCTCACGCAGAGACGTGGAATTTATAAGTTAAGACACTTTTTTGATGCCATGTTTTTTTCCCCTCTAGTGTTTGTAAAGAGAGCAAGAGCTTTGGCCACAGGAGGTGAAATACGAGTTCACATTGGGTAGACAAAACCGCAACGTGCTTCAGCCGAAGTCTACTGGCCAATGGGTGGTTCTTGGCATGCTAAGGCACCACAGCACACTGGGGTAAGTTTATATTTGTCGTAAAGTAATGGTTGAACATCTTGAGAAGAGGTGCTTATAGAGGTTCCTGCGGCACAAAAAATTATGTCGTTGGATGCTAAAATAATAAAACACTGGCAAAGCATATAGGTTTGACAATAATATTTTAGTGCTGACAAAAACAATGTAAAAATACCTATTGCAGTAAAAAACAGTATTCTTTAGTAATTAAAAAAAATTGCTTTATGTATACCATCCATAGATTAGTGTGTGATGACAGAGTGTCCAGTTGAGGTGGAAGGATACACAGTATGTTAGCCAATATAAAGAAGGTGAGACAAAAATACTCCTCTGGGCTTATCCAAGATGTGATTGACAGAGGCTCAAACAAATGGGTGACGTTTCCTGAACCAAGAAAGCTAATAGCTGAAGGAGGCTGAACCAAGTAGAGTATGTTGAGAAAACAGTATTTTTGCCTTGAATGAGGCAAGCTCCATTGCGATCCAAACCGAAAAAAGAGTAGTTGGGAGACTGCGTAGTAAGAGAAACGCGTTACAAGACATTGTCAGCAAAAAACTCAATGAGATACAACGTGATGAAGTACAGTGGATTAGTGCTCACCATGCCAACATTTTGCCGGTATTATAAATGTGAACAGTATTTGTAGTTTTTTTAGGAGGCACACATCTAGAACTGTAATGGCTGAGGACAAATCCCATTTATCGTTCTTAAAATTGAAATTCATATGAAAAAAGTTGTATTTCCTCCTATCAAGTTTGATGTGAGGAAATGTATTAAAATGTAATTCATCATATCAAGTCTGAATCTATAGGGCCTATTCAAGTGAATTTAATAGAATTGCTACAAAATAAAAGTGGATTTTAAGAACGTTAAGTGGTATGTGTCCTCATTAACCATAGTCCTGTGTGCCTCCAAACAAAACTAGTAGTCTCAAACAGTGTACATTCAGGTTCTTGAGTGGACTGTGGAGTCAATGGGCATTACAGGACTCTGCATTCAAGAACATGCTCTTTTTCCTTTGAGGCACTTCAGTGCATCTCTTCTGCGTAAGTGACTTCACAACTACCTCTTAAATTAAAGTTGAGTATTCCGGTTAAAGCAGGGCCTAGAAGCTGTCAACAAGGCCTATCTTACTATTACAGATTACTTTATATTTCACGTTTATTTTATTGATACAGTGCCCACAGTGCCAGAAACAATTCAGCCTCAGTTCACCTACAGTCAAAACAGGACAGCCCAAAACAATAAGTAGTGCTTAAAGTCGCACAAAGCTATTATACTTAATCAAACAACAATTTAAAAAGTAATAACAGGAGTCTATATTAAAACAGCAGAACCATGTTTCTAGACATTGAAGGAGAAATTTCTATGAGGTGTGTTCTCTGCTTAGTCGTAAAAAAAAGATGAAATGGCCCAACATTACCCTGGCAACTATTTTCACTGAATGGTACCAGCAACTTCAAGCATTGCTCAGTGCTTTAAATGGGCGTGTACTGTCCAGTACCGAGTACCACACTTTTTTCATTTTAAGAGGGAGTGTACCGGCACTTCTCAAGACAGACGTAATACTTCTAATTGGAGAGTACCAGCACTTCTCAGAAACAAGCAGGTACTCTGGTACGTAGTAGCTGCAGTTCTATTTTCCCATTTGAAGCACTGATTCTGCTACCTAAGTCTGATTCCGCTACCTAACTTTGTTCAGTGCCACTTACAAACAGTGAGTTAGGATCCATGTCTTGGACTAACTCTCTTTGGAGGGTGAAATTCTAATTCATATACCCTCTAGAACAAGCCTTGCCATGACTAGATGTCTGCTCTACTTCCAGCGCTCTCACTTATTCTAAAATTTGGGATTCCACTAATGACAAGCCAGGTTTGTTCTGCTGCCTGGAAAGGTAGGCAGATTTTCCCAGGCCCTATATTACTTGAAAAGCTTGAAATTGATCGGTCTGCAGAATTTCCATGAGATGTTGAGGTTCATTTATGTAGACCACCAAGCAATAAAACCGCCCAGAGTCCTGGATGGGCCAACAGGATGCAGTGGCCTCGCCTAAAAGGGCAATTTTGGCCAACTAAAGAGATCGTAGCATGTAGCCTTGGTTACCATGTGTCAGTAAGAACTGTAAACTTATAGCATCCCTCACATGGAGTGTTGCCAGAATATTGTTGTTAGAATATTGTCTGAAATAAATATCCTGTCGGAAATATTGTCTACAGAAATATTGCCCCACTGAAATTCTGAATGGAAATCTAAACCCATTGTGAGGATATCTTTCTAAACCGTATTTAGAACGCAGGATTTATGTCAAGATCCATTTCTGCATGCGATACTCTTACATACAACCGTCCACATAATGATTGTTATCAGAAGCCCAAGGCCGAATTAAGCTGCTCTTCCATGCACTGTCTTTTTTTTCTGCCCTCCTGTGGCTATCTGATCTTCCTCCGTGTTAATCAGCTCACGTCTGGTACTCCTGTGTTCACTCTGACAGCACATGTCTATCACCACATGTCTATAGACAGTCTGCTGGGGGTAGGTGGCGCTCAATAGATTTACTATATAATAAAGATATTAAAACGTTGCAACTCCATCACCTGCCCATCCATTCACCACATGCTCTCTGTTTCTTCTACCCACCCTGTCCCTTCAGCCATCAAATGCGCTCTCTTCCTCTTGTTCAGATTCTGTTTCTCGTTCCTTCCCGTTTACTTTTAGCTCTGCTCTCTTCATCTTCTCACCCTTTCCTTCTGGAGGTAACTTTCTTTACTTTGCTGCCTTTCCTTAAATCCATCACGCGCTCTGTCTCTACTCACTGTGTACCTCCTTTTATACATGCTGTCAGTCTCTCCTTCTTCACCTGTTCCTCTGTTCAGTTCAGGCTTTTTCGTGCCTCACTCCTACCTTGCCAGAACATGGTGCTAAGGACAGCACCTAGAAAGCCCTAGAGCCTTATTTGATGGCTCCCGGCTACTTTTTTTTCCTTGCCATCACCCCCAATTTACTTGCCCAGTTTGTTAGAACTTAGCCCGACTTTGAGTGCCCTTAACCCGGGTTTGATATCCCTCAACTTCAGATTGAGTGCTGAATAGTGTCATGGCAGGACATATTTCAACATCTTCCTAAGGATATCCAAACCAGTGTCAAACTTCTTCTCCTGCAGTGATTCTTGTGAGCTCTGAAAGAGTCAATCTCTGTGTTTGCAGAGTGAGACTCCCTCCTTGAAAAATTAAATAAATAAATAAACGTTAATCGTGGCCAAATCAGCATTGCAAGGTCTCCTTAAGGCTGTAATGTTTAATGGTGTTACTTCCATTTTTAACACGAAATCAAGGTGATTTAGGAAATGCCAGAATTAATCTAAGGCACTGGTGATTGCTCGGACCGTAGTCTAGATGATTGTTTTTCATCAACTTTGCCATTCTAGACAGAGATAGACCTTATGCAAACCGGTCTTGGCCCTCCTCATCAGCGAGGCAAGGCTTGAGTCCTACGGAACAATGAGCACAGAACCTAATTCTGGGCTTACCTGTCGCCCTTCAGGCATCTAGTGCAAAAACAACAAGGTGATGGAAGGAATGCTTGAATCAACCTCTAAACTGCCAGGCAAGGCCCCTCCAGATGGGAACACAGCCAACCTCAGACTGATTTGAACCTACTTGGATCTCATCAGTGAGGTCTGTGCTTAATTTGAGCAAGTGGTTTATCAAGCACTGGCACTTATTTTAACTCATCAGACTTTCACCCGGCGCAAGAAAGAGAAAAGTAAAAAAAGGAGTAAAAGACTAAAAACCGCACCAAAGGGGAAAGCATGTGTGAAAAAATCTGTAAGGGTGAGATAAAGAGGCATGGGGTGTCTGTGGTGGATAAAAGAGGAACAGAGTGAAATCCATACTAGGCATCCATGGTGTTTGGCACCTCGCTTTTCAAGAGCGTAGGCCACTGTCAAAACTGTGGACCGTGTGACTTATTCTTTTACAAATTAATAACTGAGGTATAGCTTAGGCCATATGCAACACTGGACATGAGACCTACACCAGGGCATTCCCATCACACTTAATGTATCTACCAATGTGATTGAAGGAATTCTTGAATTCATTTCAGCCCATAGTAATCACTAGGGCCTCAGTCCAGACCGTCTTCTGCCCACTGTGCCATTCTGCACGTATGCAAATGTCTTAATCCTACTCCCTTAGGTACAGTCCAGTCGGAACTGCCAGGCAAAATCCTCTTCAGATGGAACAAAAGCAACACAAGACCAGTTTTGACATACTCGGGTCTAATCATTTAAATGTAGCTTAGGTCCAGTAGCCCAATTAGGCCGAAATCGGTTTTGGTTTGCTTGTGTTGCGGTTCAGAGAGGACCTGGCTTGGCAGTTCGGTCTGCACTGTTCTGTTGGAGCAGGAACCAGGCCTATTTTCATATGGCTGGGTTTAATCTGAGGTGGCATGGTGGTAAAAAAACAAACCAACTGGGCAGCCCGAGTAATTGCCAGAGATTCACTCAAACACTCCATCACTTTTTGATTCTTCTTCGAATGCGGCAGGACTTGTGTCGTGAGCCGTATAACTGTTTATGAAGCATATAACTAAAAATAGTGTTGCACATACAGAACCAACTCTTGCACAAAGTTTTCTGAATGCAAGTACGTACCACCAGGAGAAACCTGTGCTTTTCTTATGCTTTGCCTAGTACCCACCCCAACAAAAAGCCTGTGCCACCAATATTCTGAGACCCCTCTGTTGTTGGTCACATAGTGCTCGAAGCACGGCATTCTATCTTTACAGTGCGGTTTCCAGAGCCAGAATTTACCAGAACAGTTCATTGGGTTGAGCGCCTCTTTCAGGTCACAGGTTTCAAGTTTTGGAGGGTTGGAATTCCTTTGGTTCACTCACAGGGCAATATAAAGACCATTGATTTGGATAAGAACCCCCAAAGTGTTACCTCTTGTTGTACGTCTGTATTCTGCTGACGGTAAGAGTGGAAAACAGGCATCTGAAGTATACACCAGGAGAAGAGGATGGGTCTACCTGTGAAGGTAGGGAAGAGGATGCCAACAGCACTATTGGCAGACGTCATCAGTCGTTAACCACCCTTTCTCCACATTATGCACATTTAGCTCATAATTAATAAATGGACAATTCGCGGTGGTTAGTGTACTTCGAAAAGGGCGCTAATAGCTCTTAATGCCATGAGCAGATGGAAATTATGCTTAATTAACATCCTCAGCAAAGAGAAGTGATACCTAATTACTCTTTAGGCAGTAAGAGGCAGGGCTGTTTGTGATGTGTTGAATGTAGATGGCTAATCTGTTCCTTTCTTTCAAGATCTGTAATTCCTGTCCCACATGCATGGATCCATTTTGGGATGAACAACCCCTGCTGTACTGTTTTGCTTTTCACAGTTTGGGCTAGACTGTTCCCCTGGGGAGCAGGGTCAAGACTGATTTGCATATGGCTGGATCTATACTGAAATGGGATGGGGAGCAAAAAAACTGATGGATTAAACCCAGATCTGTGACTGGGGATGAATGTTTGATTTGTTCAGCATTCTGTCCATCATCTTTCCTTTTTGCATTTTTTGCTTCTCCTGCGTCTGGCTATTTGCGTAATTGGTGGACCACCATATTGTTTAGAATCTCAAAGCACAAACTGACCAAACGTGCAATGGTCCTCAACACCATTACACTTAGTGGAAGAACTGACCCTATTTATTTTAGTGCTACTTCTGTGCCTAGGAGTAGTTATTTAGCGCACTGTGCCACCAAGAGACCCAACTACTAATGCCATATTGCCAGCTTGACCAGTTTCTCTCTTTATCTGCTTGATCCTCGGGTTCCGTTTCTGCCATCATTGTAAGTGCACAACTTATGAGTCACCAACAGTATTCTAAGTGCTTCACAGAACAATAGCCCTTGGTTGAAGGAATGGTAGGGGCCAGAGTGGGAGGAGGAGAGAGAATTTTTTTAATGATAAATAAAACTTTACAAAGGTGGAGTTTTTTCCCAACATCAATGCTATAATCTGCTACAATTTTGCAAGCAACATCTGAATCCGCCCACCTGTCCCTCCATGCGTTCATACCAGGAGCATCAAATCGACACAGCAGTTTAACAGCCGTAGTATAATTTTTTATTTAACTTATTAGGACCCGGGAGCTCCACCTGATCTGTTGGCCTTCTTATCCCCTTTCCTTAGAGAAAAACAAGGACAAATAATTCATGGCACAAACCCATCACTTTCCTTCTTGGGTGGCACAGCGTATGTGGAGGTCCATGGAACATGACATTCAACAGTAGTTTCCACGTTTCTTGAACCTCATACCTTCCAAGTTGATGTGCAGACACTCTAGCGCCTGGATGGACCACAATCTGTGGTACCACTGAGTCAGTGATGGCGCCTCTTTCTTGTTGTCCCCATTTGAACTCAATGGTTACTTTGGCTGCACCGTAAGGCTGCTGGGACACATACCACGTGCCCCCTCCCCCCGACACACCCCACCGCCCCCACCCGAGTGGTCAGCAGCCCCCTTTCCAGTAATGATGGTTAGATTAATGGGCCTCGGGCCCTCTGCTCACTTGTCCCGGTCAGCTTCGGCCGGCCCCATGACGGGGATTAATGGGCTCTGCTGCAGGGGGCTGGGATGCAGATTTCTGTGCTGTCGTCTTCACAGAGTTTGTTGCCCCGAGAGCAGCCGGGAGAGTGGCTAGGGAAGGCAGCGCATTCTGGGTGATTCCAGGGAAGGCTGCGGGAGCCTTTCTCGCGTCATTTGGTGACGGTGCCAGTTATGTGTTGGTGGACAAGCGGAGTCTACTTACTCTGCTGGCGTGCTGTGTGATCTTGGGATTGGTGATTGATTCGTCCATCGACATCGTGTTTGGCATATCGCGCAGAACGGATTAGACCCGCGGTCTCCTGCTTTCACAGTTGCCGGCATTAACCGGCTCTGCTTGCTGCCATCTCAGCGTGCCTAGAGGCATCCTGCCTGCACAGTCAGTCCCCGCCACCCCCACTGCGCAGGCGCTGCGTAGCCGGATCATCTCTGGGCCCGTGCCTCATAATGGATGAGCCGGGCCTATGATGTTACCGCGCACCCGGTCAGGTTCTGGGTGAAGGCTTCTCAGGTCGCCAGTCACTGGATCCGCCTTACCAGACTACGTCTGCCCCTGAAAAGACCTGTGCACGTAGACAATACATTTACCAAGAGCTTTTCTGCTGCTGACAGTCTGTTTGTTCTCTGTGTGTGTTTATGAACATGTGTGTTTTGTGCTGTGTGTGCATTTGATACTGTAAATCTTTTGTGTGTACTCTGCACGTGCGTGTGTCTGATGCGAAGTCTGTCGTACGCTGCAAGCCTGCTGTTTGTGCTTTTTATGCTACACATCTTTTCTATGCCCATTGCACATGACGAGCATGTTGCATGTGTGTTTTATGCTCCACATCTGCTGCTGTGGGTCGTATGATTCAAGCCTGATGTGTGTTGTATGCTGCAGGCCTGCAGTATTTTCTTTTTGTACTGCAATGGTCTGTATGTCCATTGCATGCTGCAAGTGTCTAATGGTGCAAGCCTAATTCACGTGTGCTTTATGCTGGCAGTCCGCTGGATGTGCGTTTTATACCTTACCTCTTCTGTGTCAATTGTATGCTACACTGCAAGTATGCTTCAGATGTGTTTTGTGCTGCATGTCCGTTGCATGTGTTTTATGATGCGAGGCTGCTGCATATGTGGATTACACCTCTTGTCTGCTGTATCCGCTTTTTATTCAGCACATCCTGTATGTGCACTGCAAGCATGTTGCATATCTGCTGATGCAGTTCTTCTGTGTGTTTTATTTTTCAAGGCCTTTGCATGTACTTTTATGCTGCAAATCTTCAGTATGTCTGTTGTTCGTCTCAAGTTAACTGCCTGTGTGTCTTATGCCCCATGGCTGTCCCAGGTATGTCTTCTGATGCAAGTCTGCTATATGTTGGCTCCATGCTGATAGCGTGCTGGTTGGCCTTTTATACTGTTGATCTTCTGTAGGTCCTCTGTACGTTGCATGTCCACTGAACACGTCTTTGTCTTTATGCTGCATGTCTGCTGCATGAGCACCTTATACTGAAAATCCGTTCCATGTGTGTGCAGCACATCTGCCGTGTCTGTCTCTTATGCGGCAGGTGTGCTATATGCATCTTATGCAGCCAGCATCTTATGCAGCCAGTCCGCTGTATGTGTGTCTTATGCTAATGTTTTTCTGGATGTCTTGTGATGCAAGTTTGCCATATGTGGCATAAGCTTTAACTGTGTTGTATGTGTTATATGCTGCAATTCAGCTTGGTGTGTGTTTAACACTGATTTGCTGGATGTTTCATCTTTCGCAAATCTGCTTCTTCTGCATCTTGCATGGCTGCTATGTGCACTGTATGCTGCAAGCTTGCTGGATGCTTCACACCGGATGGTTTTGTGTGTTCCTCTGCTGGCTGCGGCATGTGTCCTGCACTGCAGCCTGGTGCATTTTGATGATGTGCTGCAGTTTATGCCTTTTTGGCCCAGTAACCATCATCACACGCATAAAGATGTCTGAGTAGTGATACCAGGAGAGACGTGCAACCTCAACAAATCCGCTGTCGGCCAAGGCTTGGGGCGTAACACAAGCCCCTGCAGCCCCTGTGGTGCAGGGGAACCCCAGCCCTACAGAGGGGCGTCTTTCAGGCCAATGTCAATGAATATCTGTGAGATATGGGAGCCTCGGGGCCGGGGACCTCATTACATTCTACGGAGGGGAGGGGGGGGGGCATTATTTTGCGTTATGCCATAGTCGAGGCTCTAACAAAGTTCGCTTCTTCCAGACACGGAGGTATTTACTACCACCAGGCTTTAAATGACGTTGTAATTCTCTTCATGGTAGCAATGTGAGGGCCCCCAGTATGACAGCGGTTTAAATTGGCTAGCACTGAGTACCTGTACTTTTTATGTTGAGAGGGAGAGTACCTAATTTACCAGGAGAGATGCAAAACTTTGAATCAGAGTATCGACCCTTATCGAAAGATAGAAGGTTCTCTGGTCAAGGGTACCTGCACTTGCATTTTTCCGTTTAAAAGCACGCACGGGGGAGCTTCAGAATCCATTGCCCGAACCTTCAGTTTATTTATGTTCATTCGAAGCTGTCGTACAATTGGCTGTTTCATTTTCTTGCTCCCTTTTAAGATTCCTTTCGTATTAAAAGGGCGCCTGTTCTCGGCAACAGGAACCCCACCCAAAAGCTCTTTGTGAGTGAATTAAAAATCCTCGTGGGTGCGTAATTTATGTCCTCGTTACACACTTATGAGAATTCTTAATCTTGCGCAACGTGTTAAATTTTAGACTTCCCCCCTCACCCCCTCTGATTCACTCCTGGTGAATGAAAAAACATATTTTAATTGCGCGAAGCTGTTGGTTGAACTTTGCTTGACCCCTTAAAGAAGGGTGGAGGATTCCGCCCCCTCCCCTTATCGTCTAATATAGCCCCTCTCAATTAGCAGATTGCGTGCTGTTTCCGAGGCGAGTCTTTCCGAGCAAGGAAGGGTGTGTATGTAGCAGCACAGCTTCCCGGCAGCAGAGATCATTTATAATAACGTTTCATATACATCTGGGTGGCGCCGGCCACTTCCGGTATTCGAAGGGCCACTTTGAGTGGATTGCTGTAGGCCGCTTATGTTCCCTCTGAAGTAGATTCCGCCATTTTTAAGGCCCCGATAAGCCAGGAGTCAAGTGAGCTGACAGCACGTCCTGTAGGCTGCCCACAGCCTCCTTAACAGCGAACAGCAAGAACGGCCCTGTGTTTCTAGGACCTTCATCACATGCATCGCAGACCATGTGATCTGGAAGCTCTTCTGCGCGGGTGTAAATGCAAAAAGAACAATTGATGAACAGAATGTAGATCAACATACATTCACCCCAGTCCAGAGATCTGGGCCTAAACCCTTCGTTTTTTTGCTCACCATGCCATTCCAGTTTGGACCTAGCCATATGCAAATCAATCTTGACCCTGCGCCCAATGAGAACAGTCCAGCCAGAACTGCCAGTCCAGGTCCTCCGTGGACTGGAAACAAGCATCCTAGGACCGGTTTCGAATTGCCTGGTCAGGTCCTATTTGGACTGGAAACAAGCATCCTAGGACTGCTTTCGGTCACATCTGATGAGGGGTGTTACCCCGAAACCGGTCCCAGGATGCTTGTTTCCGGTCCAGGGAAGACGTGGCTTGGCAGTTCGTCGGACTGTTCCCTTGAGGCACAGGGTCAAGACTGATTTGCATATAGCTGTGTCGAACTGGGGTGGCAAAGTGAGCTAAAGAATGATGATGGATTCAACCTAGATATGTGACTGGGGTGAGTGTTTAAAAAGTTTCAGCACTCCATCCATCATCTCCTTGTGTTTGCTTTGCACACCTTAAGATGACAGGGTATGCCCAGACGTGGGTCCATTGCTCACTTTGCCACTGGATTCAAGCTTTCTCAGGAATGGCGCCTAGGATTTGGAACTCACTCCCTCCCGAAACCAGGCTTATCTCTTCCACTACACTCTTCAAAAAAGAAGTAAAAGCTATCCTCATGGCTAAATTCACCTGTACTACTATCTCGAACCCTATCAACACCCTGCGATGATCTGTATTACTTGCTTGACCCCTTATCTACTTGTACGAGCTGTCTTATCTCCCACTTGACTGCTTTGCAGCCACCCAATTGTATTATTTGTATTGTATGATCTACTGATTTACTTATTTGACTTTGTTCCCTCATGTACCCTTCTGTACTGTGTGAACTATTGATCTACCTATCTGACTTTGTTCCCTCATGTCTATGTAAAGCGCTATGATATCTGCAAAGATCTTGTTCGCGCTATATAAAACTCTGAAAATAAATAAATAAAATAAATAAGCTAGCCTGGCTGATGGGGGTGTTACCTCGAAACCGGTCCCAAGATGCTTGTTTCCGGTCCATGGAAGACATGGCTTGGCAGTTTAGGGCTGGACTGTTCCCATGAGGCACAGGGTCAAGACTGATTTGCAAATAGCTGTGTCTCAACTGGAGTGGCGCAGTGAGCTAAAGAATGATGATGGATTCAACCCAGATCTGTGACTGGTAGAAAAGTTTAATCAATCCGTCCATCATCTCCTTGTGTTTGCTTTGTTCTACCTAAGTTGGCAGGGTATGCCCAGACGTGGGTCCCTTGCTCACTTTTCCACTGGATTTAAGCTAGCCTGGCTGATTAGTGGTGTTGCCCAAAACCGGGTCCCAGAATCCTTGTTTCGGGTCCAGGGAAGACTTAGCTTGGCAGTTCGGGCTGGACTGTTCCTGAGGCACAGGCCCTAGACTGATTTGCATATAGCTGTGTCTGAACTGGGAAGGCGAAGTGAGCTAAAGAATGATGATGGATTCAACCCATATCTGTGAATGGGTGTGAGTGTTCGAAAAGTTTGAGCACTGGGTCCATCATCTTCTTGTATTTGCCCGGGTGTAAAAGATGGCAGCCCTTTAGTTTGTGAAATATGGCCACTTCAAACCTGAATTGTAAGCACTCTGCTGGAGTCCTGAGTCAAATTTGAAGCCCTCAGTAGTCTGAACGAAGTGATCTAGAAAAGGGACTGCGTTATATGCGGAATGTGACCCTCCTGCCTACAGACCTGGATTTGGACTGCTGCTTGTTCAGTTTGTAGTCCATCCACACCAGAACGTGGGAAACTATTTGACAGCAACACTGGGGCAAGCCACTAAGAATACAGGGTCCACCACTTCAAGAAAACACTCGAAGTGAAAGGAATGGCCTAGATTGGATGTTGCAGATTTGCAAAAGTGAGAGGGGTTTGAAGCATACATTGGGAATCCGCATAAATTATGTAAAACGAGAAGGTAGAGTAGACACTAAACTTGGAGCAAGATATTTCCATGTGATAGATGTGTGGCCACAGGCAGAAAGCTCAAGTGGAGCTGACAATTTACTGGCAGGACAGTGCCACGATGGAGCTGGAGCTAGGCATGTGATTAGAAGCAAGCATGTGGAGGCATAGAGCGTTGGCAGAAGATGGTATACAACGGATCAAGTTGTGTGATATTACGCTAGCAATGAGCTGCTCTCTCTGCAGGGCTGTCATGAATTGTCAGCGCTATAAGGAAAAGACCTGTTAGTGCAATGCCAACGTTTTATTCAGGTACTCTGCATCTAAGCACACCCAAACTACAGGTTGTGGGTACACGAACCTCTTGTTCAGGTGCAACGTTGCATTTTTTTTTCTTTTCTCCAGTTTTGCTTCATGGCTGTGGCTCCCTTCCTTGCAGGACGAAAAAGGTGGTGATCTTCAACCACGGACTCTGAATAAAGAAAGTGATTTATCATGGGCAGCCAATGGCCATCACATTCCACAGAAACATACCTCTACAACCCTCTAAGAAAGTGACTTAATGTCAACCTTTCCGTGGCCAATCACCTTTCACCGAGACGTACCTCTTCAACACTCAGGCCCTCCCTAAAAAAGTGACAATATTTCAGCATCTATGGGGTCACCACCTTCCTCCAAGGTACACCTCTACAGCCGTCCGGCCCTCCCTAAGAAAATTACTTAATTTCATCATCTCTGGGACAGCTTCTTCGAAGTTATATCTATACAAACTTCAGATCCTAGCTAAGTAAGTTAATTAATTTCAGCCTCTCTAGGGCTATTGCCTTCCACCGAGAAATACCCTTACAACAAGAGAGTGTCTGCATTTCAGCATTCCTGGAGCCACATACTTCCACCAAGGCGTATCTGTATAGCCGTCAGACCCTATTTAGAAAGTGACCTAATTCGTTTTCCCTGGGTCCATGAACCTTCACCAAGATGTACGTCTTCAACCCTCAGGCCCAACTAAGAAATGATCTTTCTTTCAGCATTGCTAGGGTCATCACCTTCCACCGAGACCAATTACTGTGCCTCCTAACTCCTGAAGAAAGGGATACCTTATTGACAGCCACTTGGTCATTAACTCTTACTGCCACATACACCATAGTGCTGAGAAACGTTCTCTGTCTCATGTGGTGTGTACCAAATCTCAATGTGTAAATACTAACCAGAGTGTGACTACATGGATTGTTTCTGAATTGATTCTGTGTTTTTCCTTTTACATATCCATCCCAAACAAAAAGTATGGCTGTTAACAGTGTGGGGATGCCAAGCCTCATAACCCTCTTTGCACCAAACTGCCATTTTTTATCCTCCGATTTAATTTTGAGAAACTGTTTTCCCAGAATCGCAAAATTTAAACAAGTGGAGAAGAGGTTCTGACTTCGGTTGACAGCTTACTTTTGTAAACTGCACTAAAGAATTCTTGAGAGGAAAGCAGTGTCAATTCTTAGAGCCTCGACATTGTCTCTAACCTGACATGTCAGGGTAAAGGCAAAGCGCAAGGGAAGGAAGGCTGGTTTGATAAGAATTGTTCTGTGGCCAATCATAAACTCAAAGTGGCCCTTAAATCCAAACCAGTGGATAGATTGCTCGTGGCTACCCTTAGGAAAGAATATAAGACAGTCGTTGAAAGAAGGCGGCGCAAGATTAGAGAGGACGCTTGGGCTGAGTTGACATCAACTGATGTGTTGAAAAACAGCGCTAAGTTCTGGGCTGTGGTCAACCAACCCTGTTTTTCTGACTCTAGTAACAATGAACTGGATTGTGGAATACAAGAAGATAAATGGCACTTTCACTTTAAGTCAGTTTATGAACAGGAGATTTCGGGGGTAGAGGCTTCAACCACCTTTTCCAGACTGCCTTACATCCTAAATGTAGACGAGGGTGAGGTGGCCGTAGCCATTGGTAAAATGACTAGTAACAAGGCTCCAGGGCCGGATGGTGTTCCCTCCGACCTTTTTAAAGTTAATATTTCATTTTGGTCCAAAGTTTTAGCAAATGTTTTTAATAGAATTTCAAAAACAGGCATTCCAGAGACATGGTCCCAGTCGGTGATTGTCCCTATCTATAAACAAGCATTGGAAATGCAATAGGTCTCGCAGCATTAGAGTTAGTGCTTTTAGAATTGTTTATGGTTTTTTTTGTAAATCTTTATCAATGCTAAAGAATTACAAATAAAAAAAGCCATAAACAATTCTAAAAGCTGTAACTCAAATGCTCTGAGACCTATTGCACTGTGTGAGGGTGAGGGGTTGAGGGTGAGTGAGGGTGAGGGTGTGTGAGGGTGAGTGAGGGTGAGTGAGGGGTTGAGGGTGAGTGAGGGGTTGAGGGTGAGTGAGAGTGAGGGTGAGTGAGGGTGAGTGAGGGTGAAGGTGAGTGAGGGTGAGTGTGAGTTAGGGTGAGGGTTTGCGGGTGGGTGAGGGTGAGGGTTTGAGGGTGAGTGAGGATGAGTGAGTGTGAGTGAGGGGTTGAGGGTGAGTGAGGGTGAGTGAGGGTGAGTGAGGGTGAGTGAGAGTGAGGGTGAGTGAGGGGTTGAGGGTGAGGCGTTGAGGGTGAGTGAGTGAGGGTGAGGTGTTGAGGGTGAGGTATTGAGGGTGAGGGGTTGAGGGTGAGTGAGGGTGAGGGTGAGTGAGGGTGAGGGGTGGCCAACATCGCTATCCTCGTTAAACCAGTTGGCTCATCAGTGTTTGTCAACAGTGCGCCTTGTTGAGTAAGCAGAAAGAGATCGACGGCGGTTCGATAATGCCACAGCTCTGTGCTAACAAAAATGCGGAAAAAAGTAAGCATTTAAATCATTGGCAAATTCTACGGAAATTGATTGCAAATGGGAGCAGCTCTGCTTGCAAATCCTCCCTCCGTCGCCCAGGCTGCTGGACTGGAATTGCAGCAGCTAGAAGTGAGGAAGAAAAAAACAAGCAGCAGAGCACGGCTTCAGTGTTGGCATTGCTGGGGGGTAGGAGGGAAGTGGGGATTTAAAAAAAAATGCGACACGGCGGGCAGGGGAGGGGGCGGAGCGGGTAAAATAAACAAAGCGCAGAAAAACACACAGAACCAGGGCTACATTCAAGCGGATGAGAAGTGATAGCAGAGGGAACTGTCACTGTTTTTGTCCGGCAGTATGAAGGGGGAGAAATAAAAATAGGTTGCAGTTAAAAGTCACAAGTACGAACGCATCAGGGACAGCACCAAACGGAACTCACATACGGGGTTTTCATAGGCGATAAACTGGCCCCCAGCTGACTCACTCTGTGACCTTCTCGAGGCGGAAAGGCTAAGTCGCAGTTCATTGATTTGCCTTAATTTACAGCGCTTAGAGGATGGGGGGATGTTGGGGGAGGGTTAGGTAAGGAAGGTGCGGAGGGACTATGGGAGGCGCAAGAACGGACATACGAGGATGGCGGAAAAGGGCGCCAAGCGAGGAAGCATAATGGGGGGCGGATGGCGGGGCAAAGGAGGGATGAATTGGGTTTAGGGCCGTCCAGGAGACAGAAAGTGGGGAGTTAGGGTTATGGGCGCGTGGGAGAGACGTGCAGTTAAGTGCTATTCGGAGAATAGGCCTCCAACGCAAAGGGAGCGGAATAAAGAAGAGCTAAGTATGTGGAGCATCAGCAGATGTTGGGTTGGCACTCGTGGCGCATAGGCAGTAAAGGTTTACGGCAGGAATGAGGCTTAGATTGGGTAACACGGAACTGGGTTGCCTTTGGGGGGTCCTAGCAGAGTGAACGGAAGAAGTTGCACCTTGCCAGGAAGGGATAGCACGAAGTTGAACGAAGGAGGTTTACAATGTACGGCGCGGTCCCGGCGAAATTCAGGCGGGTTTGGGCTGGGGGGGGTTGGGGGAGGGGGCGAGAGGAACAGGGGGCGGGGGGACGGTGAGGGTGCCACAAGGTGGGGGGCGGGATTGGGCGGCCAGGGAAGGCACAGCGTAGGTGGTTACTGACAGGAGGCAGGGAATGAGGAAAGGAATTTGTAGGAGGAAGAGAGCAGGGAGGGCCACGGAGGGTAAGGGCGGGCGAAGTGGGGGTTTGGGGGGGCCGCGGAGCCCACTCCACCAGGCATAGCAGGGAGCGGCAGATAAGGGGGGTGGGGAGGAGGGGGCGAAGGGTGCAAGGAGCCTTGGAAGTGCCGGCAAGAAGTTGAGAACGCTCCCCCCCCCCCATAGTCGAATAAGGAGGCAAGGGTCAGCAGAAACACAGATCGGCAGTGGTAGTGAGCAGAATGGAGGACAGAGAAGGGAGTGTGTAACGCGGATGTGCTGGGGGAATATGACGACTTAGTGCAAAGTGAACGAAAGTCCGTTCGAGTTAACAAAGTACATAAGACAGTTCACTGTATAACATTCACATGTAGGATGGTGTTCGACGCGGGATGATGGGAATGACGGAGCGTGGTCAAAAGTCAGGGGGTGATTGGTTTGTGCATTTTGTGGGAGTGGACTTTCCCCGGGGTGTCAGGGCGCTTCACGAAAGGGGGCCGGGATGTGTTGCATGGCTAATTGCATGGCCGGGAGCGGCAGATGGGGGGGTGGGGGGGTAAGGGTGCAGGCAAGGAGTTTGCTGCCCCCCCCCCCCCCTCGGGCTACAACGAGAAGGAATGGCTCATCCTAGACAACGCGGCGTATTTTAGGGCAAAAGGGAATTAAATTGCTTGCTGAAAAAGGATTGCACATGTGCTGCGGGCGAGATGGAGGCGCTGTGCTCTACTCCAGGCGCTTGGCCTCGTTGCCGGGGTTTGTGCTGAGAAGCACTGCGGGCGAGAGGGAGGCGGTGAACTTTACTGGAGGTGCTTGGCCTCGTTGCCGGGGTTGTGCTGAGAAGGACTGCGGGCGAGAGGGAGGCGCTGTGCTCTACTGGAGGCGCTTGGCCTCGTTGCCGGGGGTTTGTGCTTAGAAGCACTGCGGGCGAGAGGGAGGCGCTGTGCTCCACTGGAGGCGCTTGGCCTCGTTGCCGGGGTTGGTGCTTAGAAGCACTGCGGGCGAAATGGCGAGCGACGAGCGACGTGGCCAAACATAGGAAGGTGGAGAGAGGACTCTTGGAGCGCACCGCCCCCTCGGGACGCACAGCAGCATAGCGGACATCTTGAAATGGATCACATTGGCAAACAAGACAGAGGGAAGAGAGGGGAGGGGGAGGAGAAATGCGACACGGCGGGAAGGGGAGGGGGCGGAGCGGGTAAACAAAGACGGACGTGCACGCGCTTTTAAGCTCAATGCGCATGCGCATAAGCTCAATGCGCATGCGCATTGAGCTTAAAAGTCACGGGCACTGCAAGGAATCGCCACGATTCCTTGCAGTGTGGATAAAGAGTGGATAAGTCGCAATACTCTCGCTTGCTCGATGCGCATGCGCATCGACAGGCGAGACCTAAAAAGGGGATAGGGGTGACCCTGGCAATTACCGCCCCATATCTCTTATTGACTCCGCGGTAAAAGTCCTAGTGAGAGTGGTCCTATGTAAACTTACATACTGGCTAGAGGATACCAACACCCTCTCTCCCCTACAGTATGGTTTTAGAAAGGGGCGTAGTACCATAGACCAAAGCTTAAATCTACAATTGCTTATCGGGAAATACACAATAGCGAAGCCAGGATCCCTGTATATTGCCTTCATGGATCTGTCCATTGCATTTGATCGAGTAAACAGATCCAAGTTATGGGACCAGCTTCTCAGAATTGGAATAGATCCCAATATTGTGTATTTCTTAGCGGACCTCAATAGGGACCTTACAGCCACGGTACGATATGATAGAAAAGGTAATTGCTTGGGTAAAATCACTATCACCAATGGTGTAAGGCAGGGATGCATTCTAGCTCCCCTGCTTTTTACACTATACATAAATGATCTGGGTGGCGTTTTGGGAGCAGCGAGTAAGGACATCCCGAGGGCAGGGAAGTACCTATTGCCCGCATTATTATATGCGGACGACGCTGCTCTCTTAGCTAGAACTGCAGTGGGTCTTCAATGCCTGTTAAATTAATTTTATGATTTTATGATAAATCTTGATTTAAGTGTTAACTATGGCAAATCCCATGTCATGGTGGTGGCCCAGAAAGGGAAGGCCATGAAAAATGTAATGACACTGCAATGTAATGGGCATAAGTTGACAAGAGTCTCCAGATTTCCCTATTTGGGGGTTGTATTTGATGACTGTTCGACGTGGCACCCCCAACTGCTGGAGAAAAAAAATGCCCTGGCACGTTCCATTTCTGCAGTGCTGGGCTTTTCACGTAAATTAGGGGTGAAACCTCTGGAGGCAGTTTTAAAGGTGTATGCTGCTAAGTCTATTGCCATCGCCATGTATGGCGCAGACCTATGGGGTTTTAGGCCAGTTAAAATGCTTCAGGTAACGTAAGATAACTTCCTTAAAACGATTCTCTCCTTGCCAAGATCCACGGCCGGCTTCATAGTACATCAGGAATGCGGCGTGGATTATTTGGAAGATCTAATCGCTATGGCCCCCCTACTAAAATGGATCTCAGTCTGGCTTAACATGGAACTGGAAGTGAACCATGCAATTTTTAAGGACTGCCTAACGCTAGATCATTGGGACAAGGTCCCCTGGTTGAAATATGTGCAACAACTATGTGTAAAGTTAGGTCGGCCGGAATTGTTTAATAAACCATCTAACCTAGTGAAAGGTGACTTGAAGTGGGTCAAAAACACTTTTTTGTTGAACCGAGGGATGGACAGAGAAGGATTGGAGCTGTTAAAGCCATCTGTTAGGACTCATCAACTGATTGCATCCTCCGGTCATGATCTGGAACTTTACCTAAAGGTTGTCAACAATTCAAATCATAGATTCCTTTTAACTAAGTTCCGACTAGACAAAATTCACCTGCTAATTTCTGGCCGTCCTGATTGGACTAAGCCACTTGATCTAGATTTGTGTAAATGTGATGGCTGTTCGATTATGGATACTGTACACTTTCTGTTTTTCTGTGATCATTTTAGTGATATTAGGAAAAAGTTTATCATACCCCTGTTAAAGGGGAAAGGGTTTAGGCAAGTGAAGCCAGCTTTATTGTATCTCCAATTACTATCAAATGTATGGGAAATTTACAATGTAGCCAGATTTTTAACCATAGCGGTGAGACTCAGCAAAAAGATCAACTGGTCCTAGATGAATTATTGTAAATATTAATTCCTGTAACTTGAATCAAGTTTTAAAACCAAATTTTCTTATGTTCCTTTTTTTAACTATATAATGATGTACATATTGCTGTTTTTAAATCATGACATCGTGTGTTAGCATTTTTTAAATCTGGTACTCCCTCCTTTCTTATATTGTATTTTTATGTCATTATGCTGCCTGGTGTCTTGTGGACCATTTTGTGTGTTTTTGTACTTTTGTGGTTTGGAAATTGTACCGAATAAAGTATTTCTTGACTGACTGAGAGGAAAGAAGTGTCAATTCTTAGAGCTTCTTTTATGCCCCTGTGGTAGTTTCAAGTGGAAGGAAATATCTTATGTAGGGCTTTACTTTCTGATTGGACATTTTGCATTTAGTAATAGGGTGTAATGCATCCTAAAACCATTACTGTTCTGTTTTTTAGGTCTGGCTTTACAGCACATCTGTTGACTAATGTTACCATCTCTTTAAAATATATAAAGAGTGGACAACTGCTGGTTCAACTTGACAACACCAGTCAGGCACAGGACTCAGTGAAAAACCTTCTTAGGTTTACGGTTAATTGGATGGCAAACAATCTCATGAAAGTTAACCCAGACAGAACTGAGGTACTTATTATATCAAATCAAGAAAGTCCCTGGTGTGAGCTTTTCTAGCCTCCCGAACTTGGGGAGGTACCAATCCCAGGAAGAGCAGTAAAAAGCTTAGGCTTAAAAATTGACGCAGATCTGTCAATGGCTCCCCAAGTCCTCGCTGTTGTAGGCTCTTGTGTAGGTCTACTAAGGCAGTTGCGAAGACTTGTTCCCATTCTTTCTGCCTCGACTTTACAAACCATTGTGTCTGCCACAATCATCTCGAGGTTGGACTATGGAAATGCTCTTAATCTGGGTCTACCTCGAAAGCTCCTTAAGAAACTGCAGGTGGTCCAGAATGATGCGGCCAGGCTGATTTTCCCACTACCACGGAGCACACGAGCAACGCCTCTTCTTCAGAGGTTGCACTGGCTGCCCATTGAGCACCGAGTGCATTTCAAGTGCCTCTGCATAGCTCATAAAGCTATCTATGGAGAGGCTCCCAAACAAATCAAAGATCGTCGGAGGAAGTATGTGCCGGGCAGAACCTTGCGCTCTTCTGAAGCCTGCAAACTAGCCCCTTTGAGATTCAACCTCAAATCTAAGGGAGGGAGAGCTCTGTCGGTCCTTCTCCCTCAAATCTGGAACGAGCTTCCGGCAACTTTGCAAGGGGAGCCAATGTTGCTACCCTTTAGAAAGGCGTTAAAAACGTACCTATTTAAAAAGACGACATCTTCAACGTAAATTGCCAACTGGATGAGGGGCACGTTACCGACAGCTATGTGTTGTGTTCCTTTCTATTTGAAAAAGCGCTTAGAGACCAGTGGTGATTTGCGCTATACAAAACTACAGTAACATAACATGACATAACATAACTTAACTTTGGCTCTGTCCAGAGGAGTATTACTTTTGTACCTCATGCCATTGGCTGTTAGTTATTTCATTCCACATTCTTTGGAGTGCATGTTTTGGAATACACAAGGGACTGTTTCATATCATAAACGTGCCTAAATCATTACACATTACAATAATTACCTCATAAATGCATTATGTAGTGAAAGCAGTCATTCATGTTTTTCACAGCTTTTTAAAAATACATTATCCAGTACTTAAATGCAATCCAGAACTATTTGCTTTGTCAAACGATGTTATACCTTTTGCACAGGTAGATTTCTTTTCTATTTGGTTACATGTTTTGCATGATGAAGTGATAACACATTTTGTAAGCGATTTCATAGCTAAACTGAAAAATAATCTGAAATGATAAATTTGTGTAAGTGCAGTGTCAGCTAATTTTCAGGTCAAGCCTATTAGACAGTGCATGCGCTGTGTGTTGAGAGGTCTATTGAAGCTTACCAAGAACATAGAGGGCCTAGGAGCCAACCTATATCTTACCATTGTTTGGCTTTCCTTGTCACTTTTATTTACCTGCAACTTTTTTTTTAAACCATTGACATTTTATTAGGTTTATATTTCGAACTTAAAATGAGAAGAGGTGGAGCCTCCACCCACGTCTTGGTTTCTTAGCATCACAAACAGTATTTCCCAAACAGTTCAAATGTTTCTCATCCCTTCTCCCCCACCACCAGCGAACATACAACTGTGGGGAAGTGAAGCAGGATTTCTGTAGCCTGCAACTTTTAATCCACATACATAATTTAATTTAAGTGGTAAGTCCCAGTTTACATGCCCTTTGCCTCAGGATAACATCCGTAGAGATCTTAGGGATCTGGGGCAACCAAACTGTACCCGTTTAATAGGTAATCCACTAGTGGTTGCCATTGGTTATCAAATTTATGATCCATCTTTAACAATGAACGATGTTGGTAAAGAGCGCACACTAGTAATGAAGTTAAACTATGTTTCTCGATATGTGTGCTGTGTTGAAAAATCTGCCTCCGGAGCATATGAATGAGAAACTAGAGAAGTGGCCTAGTCCCGGAGTGGCAACAAGGACTACAACACGCACAACAAGTTCAACAGTATGTACATTAAACACAAATTTAATGAAGATTCTCTTCAATTCAATTTTACACAATATACATTGAAACATCTAATCTTTGTATGTTAGTTATTTACATGAAAACAAACGATATCACAACAAAATTGCAGTACAACAAACTTTTCTGTGCAATGAATCCCAGAACCCAATGCATTTCGGGACGCTTGATCCCTTCATCAGGGGTATTCTGTAGAAAAGAAAGGAAATATTTCAAATGATACACGTTGGGATCAGTACTGTATATATTTAAGCAAAACACTCGTGATTCTCAAATACATCATGCAACCTTCACCACAGTGTTGTGAAAGGTGTGTGCTAGAAATACCACTTACTGTCTTCTCACAGGTGTATACTAAAGAATATTCCAAGACAACATCACGGGGAGAGAAGAACTACAAAGGATTTTTAATGACAACATCCTGATTGACCCGGTTCAGTATCTTACTGTGTTGCCAAATTTCAAAATTTCACATACCTGCTTATCAATACTGACTCGGCTTCTGTAGATAACAGCCAGTTAAAGGTTACAAGGATATAGAACGCCTGTAGATAAAAAAAAAAACACCTGACGATTGCCTGCCTGTACCAAGAGGTGAGATGAGGCACTTCTTTATGGTCTTTAGTTCACGGTATTAACATAAAAGGGCAGTCCATCATCAGGTGTTTTTTATCTACAGGCGTTCTATAACCTTGTAACTTTTAACTGGCTGTTATCTACAGAAATGGCTGGCCGTTTCAGTGTTATAGTTGAAAGAGGTGTACATCATCTTTTTCATGCAAGCCGTAGTCCAATTTACACTGAGTAAATTCTTTGATTCCCCCTCCCTTTGGAATTGGTCATATAGCATTCTGCACCCTGTGTTTGCCCATTTCACAAAGACATTCACTACTATGCCTGGAAAGAAATCTAAGTTGCCAAACATGTTTGTAAAGGGATAGGGCAATGCGGTCAGGCTTTGGTTTCTCGTAAGGGTATCCCATATGTCCACGGTTGGTCTATTTATGTCCGAGCAGTAACAGACCGGTGGTCTTGCATGTCTAAGGAGACAGGAGATCGCCCACGGGCCAGGCCCATCACCACTGCATCCACATTGATCCAGTGGCCTTCATTCGCGATAATTAGCCACATGTATCAGATTCTCAATTGGATTGCCTGGTAATATTTGTATCGGATTCTCAATTGGATTGCCTAGTAATATTTGTTAACGTCGGGTAGATTCAGCTAGGAGCATTCAACATCTTCCTGGACACACTCGCCTGCTTTCCTGCACAAATAAATTAGTTGATTGCCTGCTGTAGAGTAAAAATATCTTTCTTGTGCAGCTTTATGGGAAAGGCCTGGAATGCTGTATTTAATCACCACTGCTCTACCCAGCCTATAGGTTCCTCTGGCTGGCGCCTGCATCTTTAATGTGTCTCAGCTTGTCAGACTTGTGTTGGTCTCTCCCATGTAGCATTGCCTCTTCACAATCTCTGGCTGGCACTGCTGCTTCCATTGGTTGTTATTCAAGTAGGTTGTTATTCAAGTACTATCTTTCTTTCAATTTCCTGTGAAGCACTCCATAAGAGTGCATATATTTTTGAGCCTACTTCATCATGAATGTCCCTTCCACTGCACTCTGTGTTGTTCTCTGTTGCCTGACTGCTTCTTCCTACCCTTCACTCTTGCGTTCCCCGTTGGCTTTCCTCATTGTTTCCCCCCACCCGCATCCTCTGTGTTGCTTTCTCTTAACCTGTGTTGCTTTCGCTCTAGTCCTTATTGTTGCTTGTTTATCTCCAGCGCCCCTGTTGCTTTTGCATCCCCTACCATGTTGTTTTTAGCATCCATCCTACTCTCCTCTGTGTTGCTTCACAGTTTGCTCCCCTTCCTTCACTGTGTTGCTTCGATTAACCTTCCACATGTTGCTTCCCCTCCCCTACCCGTTTTTGTTTTAAACACTTTTTGCACATTTTATTTTGTTTTTAGCCATTTTGCACAGGATTGCGAAAAAAATAGCACAGAATACCCTCTTCAGTGTCTCTGCACTTTGGTGAAAATAGAGCAGCAGCGGCCAGCACCGATCGGGGGCGATTGGTCTTAGCGCCGTGGCTCAGTTCTCCACCCTGGCTATAATGCAGTCTGGTTGGAAAGAGAGAAAGTGTGCATGACTGTTATGGTCAGCCCGAGAGGTCTTGCCAAACCGTCATTGCGCACTTGGGAGTAGGGGCAAACCACTCCTCGGCTGCTCTGTCAGCCCCGTCTCACCTCACAAAGCTGCTTTGCAAAATGAAAAAAAGAAAATTATAATAACTGTGTTATAATACTCTCATTTGTTTATTTCTTATACTGTTGAAAAAAACTGTGGGGCGACACTCCTTCGCCTTAGTGGAGGAGCCGCCACAGAAATAGAGCTCATATTATTCTCATTGCGTGGTTCTCAATCTAAAGGCCTCTCAAAGAAGAAAAACAGAGTAGTATTTTTTGATGACCTGAAGCTAAGATCCGCATCTTCAACAGAGATGCCTGTAGCAAAGCGCAGTAACCCTTGCATGTGATTTTAACATCCTAAAAGTGGATTTTTTTGCCCGCATATTCGGGGATCAAAGGGAATGCTAGCTCAGAACTCTGCTAATGGGTATCTTTTTTTCGGAGCCACACTAAGCCCTAAATTGAAGCAAGATGATTCAAATGCACTGGTGATAAATTTTGTTCGCGAAAGGATTTTTTGTGCCATAAGTTGCTGCAATGTAGGGCCAAGCCTCTGCTAATCTAAGTAAAGGGTGCTTAGCTATGTAGGACTTGATTCAAAGTAGATTTCCTAAGCTAGTGTGACATGGCTTTGCGTAGAATGTTAGTTCCAAATGAAAATGAAGCCAGGTTAGTACAGTGGGTAAGAGGAGTATATTTCAATTCCTTCAAAAGTGCGCATTTTACAGCAATTACGCTTGGGTGGTTGTGCATAGAAATGTGTACTGGGGCTTGTGCCTCGAGTATAAATCGCATGCAAGAAACCATTTGACTGCCTTTTCTGTGGGCAAAAATTACATTCTTAGCATAAGCATGGTTGAATAAAACATCAGCACGCAACTGTTCGCAAAAAATGCACTGCGCCCTTTTTTTTTTAAACGTTCAAGCAATAGAGCATTGTAGAATTTCACGTACTACTGCTTTGCCTGATTTTTTTTGTGTGTGTAATTCTTGGTTTTCACATTGAATTCAACACGTATTGTTTTTTTGGGGGGGGTAAATCCTTTAAAAAAAAAATTTAAAAGCATTAGCAAAGCTAATAGATCTCTCAATTTGGACCTCTTGGCTTTGCCAAGAAAATTTTTCTTTTTACCGATCCAAGTTGGTTGCTACTTGGATCGATAGGTTAAACATAAATATTGCGTAAAAGCGCAAAATAAAAATAAACCAGGAGTGTTGTGACAGGGGAGGAGAGGAAAAGCGGCACATGAGGGAGAGAACAACACATGGACAAGAGAAGAAGCACATGATTGAGATAACAATATGGGCAGCGGTTTGCTAGGGAGAAGTCCCCAAGAGAAGAGCACACCAGGTAGGAGATGTGTTTACAAGTGAGAGAGCAACAAGAAGTGTTGGGTAGGGTGGGGAGAAGCACACAATAGAGTAAGAGAGCAGCACACATGTAAGATCAACACAGAGCACGTGGGGTGGGTATGTTGCAAGGAAGAAGCACAGGAGAGACTGGGAGAGACCTAAAAAACATAAGCCCTTTTATGGAGTGCTTAACGAAAAAGAAAAACTGTTTTTTAAAAGCGAATAGTGGAAGAATAAAACTCAAGACAGTCCCAAGGATAGTGAAGAGGCTATGCTCTAGGGGAGGGAAGAAGAGAGCAAGCCACCAAATAAGAAGCAAGCAAAAAAAAGATTGACAATAAAGGAAACCAAGGGCAAGCAACGGGCGGGCTGTAAGCCTGCCTTAAATTCACTATAAGTCTTTTACAACCTGTCAACTTGTGCTGCCTGATAGGCAAGACCTAATAAGCGAGAGTTCATTAGTTTATTTGGCAAAGCCAATGTCAGCCAAGAATACATTGTTTCTCAAAGTCTGAACAGCAGAGGGTGTTAAAAAGTTACACACAAAAAAGTATACCTGCAGGAGCCTCTGGCCAGTCAAAGAACAGTGATCAAGGACAGGAAACTGTACTAGGTCCCTGCTCCAAGGCAGGGTTACGGAGAAGCCTCACGATGAAATCGGAAGCAAAAAGAATCTGATGACCAATAAGAAGTAAGGTAACAAGTGACGTGGAAGAAAACAATGGTAAGTAATAGGTGGGCTAATAGATGGGCTCTAATTACGTTTTGAATTCTTTTTAAATTAATTTGTTTACAAGACATTTCGCAAGCACAGCACAAGCTCATGCTGGCGAAACCTAAAAAGATTAAAGTTCCAATTGGATAAAACTAGAAACCTAAAATTATATCACAAGTGACTGTGCAAACAATTGACAAATTATTACCTACAATCCCATTCACGCCTTGCTGTGGTCTTGCCTATGAAACAGCACAAGTTGACAGATTGTGAAAGACTTATTGTGAACTGCAGACACATGCATGCACACACTACATGGATGGGATTGTAGGTAATAATTTGTCACCCCCAACCCCCACCCCCCCCATGGGGGGGTGGTTGGGGGTGCCGCCGAGCTCTTTGCCATGGCCGGTTTTCTGCCGATTTTGTTACAGGGACGATTTTGCAGCTATGCTGCAAAAACGGCCCTGTAACAAAAACGGCCCCCAGGTGTCCAAAACCGGCCCCCACCCGTGCGGCGCACCAGGGTATTGCTCAGTGCCCGCTACAGCCAGTCCGGGCCTGCCTTCACCACACCCTCCTCCTCATCTCTGTTTGGTTTCAATCACCCCTCTGCCCTCCTCTGTCTTTCTGTTGTGTTTTAACCAGCTTCCACCCTACTCCTAGTCTCTGTTGTGTTTCATCTTCCCACTCCCTTGTTTCATCTCCTTCCACTAACCAATGCTTTTAAGCTACCTTCCTGCCTTTCTGCCACTCTTCATTGCGTTTGACCCACCAACTCCACCCTCCTTCAGCTCTCCGTTCCATTTGACCCACCTCACCCACCCTGCTACTACTCTCCATTGTTTCACCCAACCCTCCTCCAGCTCTTCGTTGTGCTTTACCGCTTCAAGTTCTCCATTGCGTTTCACCCGCCCCCCTCCCACTCTGTGTTGCGTTTCATCCCACTCAACCTCCTCTCACTCTGTTGTGTTTCACCCCTGTCCACCTACTGCTCTCAGGTTGCTTTTCACCCCACCCTCCTCCTGGTCGCTGTTGTATTTCCAACTGTTCTTCCTCGTGTTGCTTAAATCGCCACAACCCACTGTTTTTAGTACATTTAAAGTAAAAAATGTATTTTCAGAGTTGCCACTTTTCCACAATTACTTTTGTTGTGAAAAAATGTAAGAAATAATGACCAGGACTAGATTACAAAAGGAATGTATGCCCTAGTTTGCACTAGCATGCAACTGCAATAGATGCACAGATAAGCATTGGCAAAGCCACTAAGTCTTGATTATGTGAGAGCTTTTGGCGTTGCCAATTTATTTTAGCTGTGTTGTACGGAGTGTGGCTGCTGTTTAGCATGGCTAAAAGTTGTGGTGTGGTGTAGAGGAGAGTGGCTTAAAGTAGAGTGGAAAGGGGAGGAGTAAAGTGGAATGGAGTGGAGTGGCTTATATGGAATAGTGTAGAGTGGAATGGAGTGACGTAGATTGGAATGGAATACAGTGACATAGAGTGGAGCGGCATAGAGTGCCTTTGTGTGGAGTGGAGTAGAGTAGAGTATCGTGGAGTAGAGTAGCATTGTGTGAAATGTAGTGGCGAAGAGCAGAGTGGTGTAAAGAGTGGAATGGCAAACAGTGGCGTAGAATAGATTGCAGCGAAGTGGCGATGGGTAGAGTGAGTAGTGTAAAGTGGCATAGTGTAGAGTGCGATTGTGTGGAGTGGCGTAAAATGGAGTGTTGGAGTGGAATAGGATTGATTGGAGTAGAGGGACATTGTGTGGAAGGGAGATGAGTGACATATTGTAGTGAGGTAGAGTAGTACAGTTGTGGGTGTATGTAACTAATTGCTTTGGAGACTGCAGAAAGGGGGAAAGCAACATTAATAAGAAGCTGGACGCCCGTGTTAAAAGTAGGGAAACACATTGCGCTTCAAGCAATAATGCCAGAACACTTATACAATAAAATAAAAAAGTGCATTGCAAAAAGAGTAGGAAGAATGCATGTACTTGGTCCATGCTCCAGGGAGGAGCTAACAAAGGAAAATAAGGGAATCCTAGAGGAGCTAAGCAATTGAAGGAATGCAAATGAGTTACAACGAAAGCAACTAATGGTATTCAGTGGGCAGATTGTAAGCCTACTGAACTGTAAACAATATGTCTCACAGCACATGCGCTGTGTAGGCAAGACCTGCCCATTGCAGGCGAGACCTAAATAAATTGTGTCCTATGCATGTGGTGTATTCGAAGGCTGAAAAGAAACACATAATGGTAGTTTGTCTCTGTTTTCTGCTTGCACAAGTGTCCCAACCCTTGAAGAGTTTCCCTGTAGTCCCACAGGAGTTCACTTTTAACTGTTTTTCTTGCCCCTGTATTACATTGTTTTGTCTTTTCATATCTATGTGAAGCGCTCCGATATCTGTAAGGATCTTGTTCGCGCTATATAAAACCTTGAAACGACAACAACAACTCCTTTGAGGCTGACGAAGGGGGTGTATCTCGCAGATTCTCTTGTATCTTTCATTACACTCCCAAAAAACTACCTTGGGTGGAACAAAACGTGTGTACCAGGCATGGGTTGTACAAATTTAGCGGATCCCTTGATGGCCTTGTATCCGTGCTAATGTTTCTGTAATGCAATGTAGGTAGTCCCTCATTTAAATTGGTGCTCACACCCATGCCCTGGTTTTAGATTTGCACCGGTGCAATGGACATTGCAAGAGTGACCACACAAAAATCTGCAGACCCTTCTGTAATGTGAAAATTGCCCTCACAGTGCAAAAACTAGCAAAACCGCATTTTCTGACATCTAGATCCTAGTGCCTACTTCTTGATGTTTGTCCAAGAAAGCTGACCGAGAGTTGAATGCAAGTTCATATCTAGGACAGTAAAAGCAGACACTTTATTGTGTATTTGTAATGCTATCAGTACAGAATATAGAATAAAGCTATCTGTAATACCCCAGTGCATTCTTGAGGCAGTTATTGTGCATTACCTGTGCCCCAACACGCAGTTATTCTGCCTTTTATCTGCTGCCCAGCTATCGTTGTGCTAGTGATGATACCGTTATAGACCGGGGCTTGCCTGGTATAATGCTTGTATTATGATTGTGGGACAGTAATCTGACATTCTTCGGATGGTTATTGTGCCCTATTAATCCCCTTGAGGACAGTTACTGGTCCAGGTGCTGTAACCCCACTATGCAGTTGCTGGACTGTAATCTTGTCCCAAGCTGACAATTATTTCTGCTGTGTTTATTCCTCAATCAGACTGTCACAGTGTCTGTAATCCTGCCCGTGACGCACATGGAACGTGTTGTAGCGGCAGGGCCAGATCGCTGGTTTTGAGGCAGGGGGGGAGGTAGGAAGGGGTAAGGGGGTGTAAAAATAAAAAAAAACATACCTCCACGCCACATCTCTCCTCAGTCGTCTCTCCCGGTCAGAACGAAACAGGCAGCACCCAGGCTCCTGTGAGACAGTGCAACGTTGAGATTGGTCTGAGACTGAGTGCCGTGGTTCGGCACTTCACCAGAGAATGGGAGCCTGGGTACGTTCGCAACCCATAATGCAGCCTGTGTGGAGAACATGCAAAAGGGGCAGGACTGTTTGGCCAGCCCCACACAGCCGGCCAAACAGTCATATGCACTTACAGTGTGCCACCACTCCGCTCCTGCTCCTCTGCCACCAGAGCAGGCTCTCCCTGCCCGCAAAGCTGCCGTACCAGGTAAGAAATAAAATGATAACCTTGAGCTATTATCATTTTATTTTTCCTTCATTTCACTGCTGCAAAGCAGTGGGGCGACGCTCCTCCGCCTTAGAGGAGGAGCCACCACTGGACGTGCTGCCCCCTTGGATGGTTAATATGCAGTGACATGACTCCCACCAGCAGTCTTATGCCAGT
Organism: Lissotriton vulgaris; assembly: GCF_964263255.1. Taxonomy (NCBI): domain Eukaryota; kingdom Metazoa; phylum Chordata; class Amphibia; order Caudata; family Salamandridae; genus Lissotriton; species Lissotriton vulgaris. Next base: position 1,336,826,772 of record NC_141685.1, read on the forward strand.
GTCTGTGCCTCATCCCAGGACGTTTTTAGTAGCAATAAGACCTACCAGGGTACCACACGTAGGGAGAAATATTCTGTTACTTATCTCACTTTTTTTCCCTTTCATTTTGTATTAAATTGAGGGACAGAAATCATGTTTTCCCGTTTGTATTTTATGTGTATATCCATAGGAATGGAAAACTGGGCCTCTTAAAAATACCCAAAACTGTTTATTAAGATCTCATGGTTCTTTATGGGATACTAGCACACCTAACTCCGTTTTAATAAACTCTGCAGAAATCATATCCTCTTTTTTGATTAATTCATTTCGAACCAGACATCTTCTAGATGCATTCAATATGGATGCTGCAAGTGATCCCTGGAGAAGTGAACGATGCCTGCAGAGACTTTAAGTTGACGTCAAATGAGATGCTTTGTTCGGTTTCATGGACTCTGACTTCAAGTTAGGTTTCCACGCGGTTCCAGGAAACCGGAAACCTGTTATTCCGGTTTCCCCTCCACTTTCCATCTCAGAACTTTCTGGTATGCGCAGTGCACCTAAGGTGAGTTTCCCAGACAGTTTGGCATTAGGCCAGGACTGGACAAGCTTGCTTGGGTGCATCCGAGCGCTTATGAGGAACCACTCCACTAAGTCCACACGTAGGTAATTGTAAAAATAAATAAGAAATAACCGCTGGAAATCACCTGTTTGACATATTTAGCAAAAGTCTCTTTAATCCAACGTATATTGGGACAGTGTCTACCTGCCTATTTCGTCATTCAGAAACATTTCGAAAAGTTTGTTTTAGATTTGGAATGAGGCCATCTTTTGGGACCCAGGCTCTTTCTGTAGAAAGGCTGGTCTAGTGGAATCGGGGCACAAGTCCTAAACAAGCATTTACAATGCAACGGTCTCGCCTTTGCAAAATTTAGAGCTATTGGCATTGTACATGACAACATTTTTATTTATGTGTTGGTTTTGAAAACAGATAAATAAATGGCATTGTCATTTACAATGCCAATAGCTTAATCTCTCGCAAATGCCGGTATATCTCTCGTAAATTTGGTATAATGCTAAACTTGGATGTCCAGTCTTACCAATCAGCCCCATAATTAGTTTCTGGCTATATAAAAGAAAGTGAAGACCCTAGTGAGGGAGAGCCAGTAGGTTGCTGTAGAAAGACTATTTAGGATTGGTTATTGGAAAAAGCTTCTTTACTTTCATGAAGCCATCAGTAGGTGTTTAAAATATCGCACATAATCATCTCAAAGAGTAAGTGCACCCCTCCCAAACACTGCTCTACCTTACCCACAAGAGCCCCCTTTCAAAACAAAAATTGGTAATCTTGTAAGTGTTAACAGAGAACATTGGACTGGGCAACCATATGATCAGGGCTTTAAGTAGACAATAGTTTCAGACGCATGGGACCTCAGTGGTAACAAGACCGGAAAACCTGATTGCAAAGCACAATAATCCATTCATCAGCTTATGAATGAATACATGTGATGACATCTTCAACGAGCTAAGTATTAAGGCATGTTGCATCAACCAGCACCATGCGACAAATCTTTATAATCATCTTAAGTATACTACTCAGTTTATACAATTGCTCAGGTCTTTAAGTAGCCCCGGTTCTGTCTGTGCTCAGCACCGGCAGTTCCAAAAATCAGATGCTGAGATGGGTCGCTATTGGGCTACATTTTTGCATTCACCTTCAGGGTGGAAAAAAATCTTAGCTCTGCAGCAGTACCACCCTTCACTGATTCGATGCAACTTCAAAGAGACGCAATATATTTATTTCTGCCTCATCGTTTCAGAATTGAGGCCTTTTCAATATTCCATACAACGAAGCCATAGTTGTGTCTTATTAATCTTATGCAACTAACAACCATTGGCAAAGCCAATAGTCCTGGCTTGTTAGATGTGTAATGGTACGTGTTGTATGATATATCTGGATACAATGAAAGAAGCAGCAAATTACCAAAAGCACAGATTTATAATTTCGGTGTTTTAAGCCACACCCTAATTACATCCACCACGCCCCTTTGAGAAAACTCCCCCGTGTTTCCATCATACTTAAAGCCCTGAAATTGCTACTCATTGACACATGTGCACGGAAGCAACATGTCAAGCAATCACGAAGTAATGTTTGATATCAATTTACAGCAAGTACAAAAATTAAAGTTGTCTCGGTACCCCCAACAATGCACACCACTCCAACCCAAAAATATATCTGCCAAAGTGCACGAAAGGAATACAGACGGGCTCCAAGCAACCTCAACACGTATATCTCTATTAAACGCCAAAGAAGCTGTGTGGGAAAACAAAGCGCACGAGGAACCATAACCTCGGCTACCTTCTGCACACCGGGCAGGTTGGATGCTCCTGTACTCGGACGGACATTAGATAATAAATACATTTGTCAGGTGGATGCGTGAGCATGACGGAGCCCGCAGCCATGCTGTAATTCCCCAAAACAAGACGAAGCACATGACTGTGATGCTGCAGCCCACTGTGCACCGCCCCTTCTCAGCATCCGTGTTCACAAAAACACAGATTAATAAAAACAAAACAGAAAGGGGTGACCGACCGGCTGCGACCCACGGAAAACTAGATCCAGGCACCGATGACAACGCGTGAGCAGGGCTCCGGCAGTGTTGTTAACCCCGATTGGTCCAAATGAATAACAATAACGCAGCATCCGCAGCTGCCTGGACCGAGGGACCCATCCAGACACAACTATTCCGCAGACAGCACAGAAAACTAGCACACGCACCCTAATCACAATACAGAAACAATAGAATACGTGTTAAACTAAAACATCAACATTTAACGATGTCGACACTGGCTGGACCGACAGTGTACATCAGAATTAGGACATTCTTTGGGACCGTTAGGCCAGTGCGCCTAGATATATAGAAAGCAACAACCACTTTTTGTTCTGGTCAATAAACAATAAATGGTGCTCTAATGGGACATATAACATCACATCTAGTATTGCTGTGGTGTAGGGCAAAACTATTTACACGATTCTAAAAATACAAATTCCAGAAACCAAAGAGGACTGATTCCAATAGAAGGTTTGTCAGTTTGACCCTTAAGAAGGAAATACCATTTACTGGGAACATGAAATAAGTGCTCGAGGTGATGCGCCCGGTTACTATCGCCTACATCCCCTTGGAGCAGAGTCCCTGGCCGTTACGACGGCTCAAACTTTGAACCAACTGCCCTGCACTTAAGACACTACCAGCCAAGTATCCCTCCTAGGAAGCCTGTGATCCAGAAATTCGGAGAACCACCGGTGTACTTTTCTATATAGCAAGACCACGGACAGCGTGGCGTTACACAAGGAAATTCCACTTGTCATCAGTGAAAGTCCCTTATGTCCCAAGAGACAAGTGTTTCTCAGAGGGGAAAGCTCAATGGGGGAAGGAGGGGGTTGCATGGGGTCCTCACAAAGCAATGACCCGCGCAACTCTGAGCTCGAGCCGGCACATCCGCTCCAGGGGCAGACCTGCCCCTCCCTGGAGGCCACATGTATGAAGAGCAGAATGACCATAACAGATGCAAACGTCCTCTGAAGCCAACGGGTGACATGTCGTTCAGTGGCAGCCTGCGTGCTACTACACGTGCAAGCTCACTGCTGTCCACAAGTCTTAAAGCCTACATGTGCAGCACAAGTAGAGACAAGTGCGCATCTTTCCTTGCCATGCGTGTCACCGGGGATGCCTGTGCCTCACCCACGGCGCTGCCACACAAACCCTCTGTTTTCCCACCCTTTGCCCAGCGTGGTCACTCACCCCGGGTCGGGCCGCCTGGAGCTGCAGGGAGGCGGCTGCCTGTGTCTCGCGGCCCGGGAGGAGGAGGAGAGAGTGCTGCGCCTGCTCAGCTGAACACCGGCAGTGTGTGTCCGGATCTGAAAACCAGAACAAGCCCCATCGCCATTGAAAAGAAGTGAGAAGCAAGCACACGCCCACCAAAATAAGTCCAAGCAATCCCCCACCGCACCCGAAAATGCGTAGAATAAGTAACAGCGAAGTACTTTCATTCTTATGCTTCTACCGCTATAACATTCCCCTCTAATTGTTTTCACGTTTTTCTCTTTTCTGAACGAAGGCCTGGCGTACACGGACCAGCAGCCTTTCCCATTTAAACATGATTTTTCAACGAATGTCTGTCCCCCGGCAGTATCCTATTGAATGGCAGATTCTGAGGCTCCTAATACATGCTGTTTTGTTATAAAACTATTCAACGGCGATTCGTTTGTAGGAAACAACCAGGAACAACGCACAACAACGGCACAATAACTCCTCGGCGAGAGGGAGGGTGTGGGGGGGCGGGACTTAAATAAAGACACGGAAACGCCCTTGAATCGCGTTGTGACTGGGAAAGAGTGATTGACAACCAATCTCTTCCAATGGCTAGCCTCCATTTATGGAGCTAGCCAATCGAAGAGAGAGGCGGGACAAAGCCCCATACTGTAGGATCAAAAGATTTTGCCTGCGCGAGCACTGCGACGGGCAGGCGAAACCTAATAAAGAAGTGGGGGGTTATTCAGAATGCAAGTGGCATCGCGGCGCGCGACATCACAGGATGTGGCATTATAAGAAGCGACATAAGAACTTAAGACTACACATGTATGTTTAGCAGTTCTATCATGAGTACATTGGAGCACATTTCGAGTAGACATGGAAACCCTCCTGATTTAGGCAGAAGATTCACACTTTTGAAAGCTACACATAAAACAATGTTGCCTTTTGTCAGCGTGAAGCTTCCTCTAGCCACGGTGCTTTACATGAAAAATAAATTATTTCAATGCCTCTTCAGGGGTAGTAAGCTCTATATAAATTACATTTATTTTGTGTATATACAGGGAAAGACTAAGGCATCTGACATTCTTACAGTGCAAGCATATCTCCTAAACAGGGACTGAACAAAGTGAAAAGCTGCCTCTCTTAAGGATGTGTTTAATGCTAACAAGGTGTGAGCCTTTGTTTCCACTCAGCTTAATTGGCATCTAGGTGTGAGGTTCCTGACTGCTGCCAGCCAAGAGACTCGAACAAAAGGAGGCCTGGTGACCCCTCAGATTCAGCCCAGTAGGAGTCTGAACTAAGAAAGCCTCCTCCCACCTGCATGTTGTTGGGATCGAAAGCAGAAAACAACGTGCAGGTGCTGCTGAATGTGTCGCGTGCTTGCAAATTACACCGGGACGAATTGAGACTATTTTTCCATGGGCCCCAACTTCTAGCCAGAGTGGGCGGCGTCCACCTTGTGAAAAAAGTGGGTGGACACCTGTTGTGAAGTCAGCATACCAGTAGTTGGGAGTGGGCGGAGCTAGGGGGTCAGAGGAAGAGGAGGAGCGGACTTAGGAAGTGGGCAGTTAGAGCAAGGACAATGCAGGGATAAGACGTAGTGAATAAAGCTCCAGTTAACATGAATACTTGTGTCTGTGTTTCTTGTAGCAGGATGCTACAACTGGCGACGAGGGTGGGATAGGATCACGGTGACCCACCATCCCTGCTGCTGCCAGAAATACCCTGTCCCGGGCACCCTTCAAGACGAGGTCGTGATCGCGCCGTCTGTGCCCCGAGAGGATTGCCGCCACGACAGAGTGAAGCCAGCATCAAGACGCTGCTCCACGATCGGGCGATCGTGTAGAGCCCTGCCCTGCGAGCTGAAGGGAAGCGCTGCATGGCCGGCGTTTGAAAGACGCTTTCGCGCCAAAGGAAAGCGTCGGAATTGCACCAGTGACGCTGACAGTAAAGAAGGTACCGGGAGCTCACCCCGATCCCCTTGAAGTAGCCCGTAGATGTGGAAGGGGTCCCAGAAGCCAAGTGACTCCTGCAAGCGCGCCGGAAAGGAAAGCTGTTCGCGCTGGAAGCGCGCGTCACGCCGAATGCGTGCAACTTGGCAGGTCAGCGGAGAAGAAGAGCGGGAACGTAGGAAGTAAGGCGGGAGCCCACCCCAACCTCACCTGATAGCTGTGGTGGCTGAAGGAAAGTGAGCCCTGATGCGTGCTGCCCCCGAAGACGCCAGCCGGTGAGTGCCGAGTGAAGAGACGTGAGTCTGGAGGCCTGAATGAGACAGATCTCGTGGGAAACGAGATTCCCACAGCGGCGGCCATCTTTGAGTCAGGCGGACTCTATGGACATACCCTGTGTGATTCATAGGCGGCCATCTTTAAGTCAGGCAACAAAAAAAAAAAAAAGGTGAACAAGCATTGGCAAACAAGAAAACAAGCATTGGCAGAGTGGACCAAAACAAACATTGGCAACCGCAAGTGAAGCAGGCATTAGTGAAAATAAGCATTGGCAACTGCAAGTGAAGCAAGTATCAGTGACTAACAAAACGAACATTGACACATGCAAACAAACACTGGCAAATGCAAGTGCAAAATAAATAACCATTGGCAACTGCAAGTGAAGCAAGCAGTAGTGACTAACAAAACAAACATTGACACATGCAAACAAACATTGGCAAATGCAAATGAAGAATAGACAAATATTGGCAACTAAGTGACGCAAGCATTGGTGACGGCAACAGAACAAACATTGACGCATGCAAACAAGCGTTGGCGAATGCAAGTGAAGAATAACAAAGCGCTAAAAAGACGACAAACAAGCCCATGCAAATGCAAGAAGCAATCTAAGAAGACAAGCATTGGTAAAGGAAAGTCAACGGGCATTGGTGCCTGCAAGGACAAGTATTGGCCAAGAGTGAACAAGCATTGATACATGCGAACAAACAAGCAGTGGTACGTGCAAGCAAACAAACATTGATCCACACAAATCATCAAGCATTGACACATGCAACTCAACAAACGGACAAACGAAAACAAGCATTGGCAATGACCAAACAAACACTGGGGAAGACAAGTAAACAAGCACTGGTGCATGCAAATAATCACACGGTGGTACGCGCAAGTCAACAAGCCTTGGTATGGGCAACTACACAAGCGCTGGCAAATGCAAAACAGTAAGTGTGGACAACAGCACGTGGACAACTCTGCACGAGTCTTGGCAACCAAACAATACAAGCACATGCTAACAAAAGAGTGTATCAATTAACAAGCAAAAGCAACCATAAGAGTGACTCGACGAACAAGCATTGACAAAATAAAGGTCAGCACGGGTGGAAACGCGAACAGTGAGATACGCAAGCGAATGTACAGTGGCGAATGTCATGAAGTAACGCGCGTCCATCACACAGAGGAAGCAACAAACAAACACACTGAAGGAAGAACTAATGAGCAAGCTCAAGCTTGATCACAAACTGAAGCACCTGAAACCCGAAGAAAGCGGACAGCACAATGCCCTGCGTCTACGACCGATCAGGACCTCCTTCTCTCAGGGCGGGAGGAGACGTAACTCAATATTTCAATCCACATCGTGAAGTATCGCCCCCAGTGGCACAGAGTGACGATTGGATTCAGGACCTCAAACGGCACTGGTGGCTGGAAGCATTGGACGATTTCTTGAAAGCCAACGGTGAGCAAAGAGAAAGAAAATGTCTACTGTTACTCCTCCATCTGGTGGGTCCCGGGGGCCGATGCCCAATTAGAACATTTTCCAAGGAAGAAGCAGACACTTATGACAAACTCCAAGAGGAACTCCATGCCCATCTCAATGCACAGGCAGAGGTAGATCATAATCGCATGGTCTTCAACATGACACGGCAGGAACCAGGCGAACCACTGCCGCATTTCATCATTCGGTTGCAAAGTCTGGTTCAAGGCTGTCATTTCGACACGTTTACGAATGAGGATGCTGTTCGGCTCCGAATAATCGAAGGCTGTGAAAACCCCGAAACAAGCCGCAAGATACTTAGAGGCCATTGGTCGCTAAAAGAAATCATCAAGAAAGCTGAAATTGGGATGCACGTCCAGACAAGAGGCAAATGGAGGGATGTGCATCTGAGTACAAAACTTCGAAATACCTGGGAAGAGAGAACCCAGAATTCCAACAACCACAAAAAGAGAGAGAGAGAAGGCAGACCAGAGAAAAGACAAAAAAGACAGCGGAGGAGGAGGCACAGTAACATGGAATGCTCAGAGTCAGACTACTCTGCGTCTGGCCACTCGGAGAGAACCAAAGAATACGCGAAGTCAACCATCCAAAGAACAACCCCCCGGAATCATCCATCCTCCAGGAGTCCCTCAAGAAGTCAGTCACCGCGCAACACACGTCACTCTGATAAAGAGGGAGCGTCCAGTGGGACAGATTGCACTCCTGGACAACACGACATTCTGCACGACCAGTGGGGGAGAAAGACAAACAATAGGAGGAGCGGCAGTGATCAAGACAGGAAATCGACGTCGAAACATCAATCACCAAGGGGCAAAGATGAGCCCGAGGAAACAGCTAGCAGAAGGATGCACCACCCACAGATCAGAGACACTAGATCACCAAACAAATGGGGAGGAAAAGATCCATACAGTCATGGGCCTCAAAGCATCCCTGGGCCCCGCGACAACGTAGAAACAGAGCGTGGATGGGTAACATCAGACGAGGAGAACGAAGAGGCAAACGCCTGGGATCAAGCGCAAGGGACAAGCGCGGAATCTTCAAACAATCTCCCAAATGAGACAACAGTGAAAACGCTACGACACAGACACACGAAGAAGCCTTGCAAAGGCAATTCCGAGACGGAAAGCAGCTCGTCACGGACTACCCGATTCCGAAGATCACCTGGTAAGACATTCCCAAAGGAACACTCACAGAAGAGACTAACGGAGCACCCCTCTGATTCAGAGAGCATGTCGGTCCGATCCTTTGAGTCAGGAGAATCGTGGTCCCGACAACGACCACACGCAACATTCTTAAAGAAACATTCTCAGCGGGAAGTGAGTGAGGACCCCTCTGACTTAGATAACATCTCGGTCCGATCCGTTGAGTCGACAGAGTCGTCGCCCCGACAACGGCCATGGCGCCAAGCACCTGAACACATCAGCGAACCAAGGGACACTTTTCCCGCTAAGAACAACGTGTCTAACCCCAATGACAATGCACACTCGATTACTCCACCAGACAACCTGCCACATCGAGCACAGGTGCATTGCGACGCAAAGACTACACCGTCACCCCGGGTAGGGGCAGAAAGATTGACTCGAAGGTCCTGGTCCTGGTCCCACAAAGGGGAAACAGATATCGTGGCCAGTAGCACTCAAATAAAGACGGACCAACCAGTTGATCCGCAAAGGAAGTCGGGCACGCCCGGAGAGCCAAGTCATCATCCGACAAGAACGAAACACACAACTACCCAGCCGGTTCCAAGGCTTGCCTGGATCAGGCGCAAGCAGGAGTGGGAGAAGCAACCTGAGGCAACCACTCAATCTCCGAGTCATACCAAGATGGCCTCCCCAGGTCATACTCCCCCGGCTGGCATCCCAGACTCGAAACAGGAAGACAGTATTGGTCTCGACCTGACCAGGCAAAATGAAGCAAAAACACATACAGACACGTGGAAGGGAACTAAAGTAACATCCCCGTGGAAAAGAGGCCGAGCGTCACGTGAGCAAGAGTCACAATGGGGGACAGACTGCCGATATCAAACTGAGCTCACCGTAGGCACCCCGGACACTGAAGGCCCCATCCCTCCAGACATCCGCAACAGAGCTTGTCTAGTCAAAGACGAACTATTGGCGAACACTCATCACGACATACGTCCATCCCAGAGACTGATAGTGGAGATGGACTGAGAAGTCAGTTTATTTGTTTGTTTTGTTACAAAGGGGGGAGATGTTGTGAAGTCAGCATACCAGTAGTTGGGAGTGGGCGGAGCTAGGGGGTCAGAGGAAGAGGAGGAGCGGACTTGGAAGTGGGCAGTTAGAGCAAGGACAATGCAGGGATAAGACGTAGTGAATAAAGCTCCAGTTAACATGAATACTTGTGTCTGTGTTTCTTGTAGCAGGATGCTACAACACCGTCCACCCTCGTGTACCCCCGACTCGTGCCCTGAGTGGAATGGATGATGCTTTAGTTGAACTGTCTTGGATATCCAAGCAGCCTATCCACTGCTCTGCGTGCACCCACTTCGCTCGTGCACCTGGCGCCGAATGAAATGTCATTATTAGACAGGAAGCTGCGTGGAGTACTTGTTAATTGATATCTGTGGATCTATAGGGCCGAGTTTTTAAATCAGAAACCCCATTCCCGATGCCTTTCCTTACTTGCCAACAATTGGCAGTGTACAGAGACAAACAAAATACAAGTACGAAAGAACAACTTCACCTGCTCACGACAAAAAATAAAGCCACATAACAGATCGCCAGAACACTTTAATGGAATTTTAAAAGCGCCTTGACAGTGCTCTGGGTTAGGGGCTAGCTTGAACTTGCTTTTCTGTGTTATTTCTCTACATAAAATCGCTTTCAAAGTTCTTTTCAATCTCTCACAAGACTTCACTAACGCTTAAAGCACAGAAAACACACCAGGGAGCGTGTGACGTAAACACTTTCCTATTGATGGTAATTTAATATGCTGCTTTATTGGCTCCATCATCTGCTGGTGGTTTCTGAATTTGACCTTGGAAAAACTAACTGTAGTATTTTAATTTGTTATGCAAAATAATGTGTTTTAAAATATGAGGAAAGGCAATGAAAATACACATTATTGCGCAACAAACAAGCGCAGGAGAACTAACTACACAAACATTTAAATGGGACAGAAAAAAAACTAATTTAACTGAATTGACAAATAATGCATATCCCAATACCTCCGAAACAAAAGTGTTAACGTAATATTGTAGGAGATAGTCAAATAAAGGGCAACGTGGTATGGTGGGAATCTGGGGGATGAATAACCTCGACAGCTCCAACATTTCAGGGCACAATCCTTTCAGTTGGCGGGGCAGCGGGCTTTACTTGGTACTGTCCAAAAGTATTGAATATCTTGTCAATGGGCCCGCAGGAAGAAATACATTTATTCTGATGCTATTTGAGTGTACACTCAGACTTGGGCAGCTTTTAAAGGCGCAACCATGTCCATGTTCACTCGGGCCTGGCAGTTTTTAGAAAAGACTCATATCAGCGTAATCTTCTCTTAGGATACAGTTATGGCTATGTTTTTTCTGAGTGTAGCAGAATTCACTCTAGTGATTTGCCACGTTAGCTAAGACAGCAGGCATGTAGGAGGGACTATTTCATGTTGTATAGAAAGCCCTAAAGTGAGTCTCATTTTCTTCTCCATGCCTGATCAGGCCAGCCATGGAATGTTTTTACTGCATTCCTGCATGGATGCACTCGAAGCAAGTAATGTGGCAGGCCTGGCTAGTACATCCTGCTCTGTTGTGCCCTGAAGAAGGAGCTTTGTGCTTGGAAACCTACTTCCATTGTTTGACATGTTAGAAAGGTTTCATGGCAACTTAAGGGCAATGGAAACATATTGTGTTAACACAGGAGACTTTGCTAGCCTTGCACTTAAAAAAAAAAACCTGTTTTGCGTGAATTAATGAAAGCTGAGGGTCATCATCTTCATGGCCTGTCCAAATCTCTCTGATCTCGGGGCTCCTGCTGTTCGATGTAAATAGCCAGTATTTTATATAATGCTCAATATTTTGATGACCCTGTTTCTTTGCGCCTGCAATTTTGGTGCACAAGAAACTGATGCTAAGGAAAGAGTGATTTGCCCAGCATCACACTTTGGTCAAAAAGTGAAGCCATGATTCCAACTTTGGTCTCCTGACTCTAAAATGGGCTGATGTAGAGTTGGCAGAGACGGTACTCCATCGAAACGGTGTCAGAATACCCTCTCCCCCAAACTGAAAGTCCTCCCGCCTGATTTACTAACAGGCAAACTTAAGTATATCCTCAACAGAGCCTACTCCGCTTCGTCACTAACCTACTCCTCCAACGACTGATGGATTATGGGCCATCATAGGCTCACATTTAACATTGTCTGCCCAATTTAGAGTGGATGGTGGTATATGTTTTTTTGGGCTGTTTGTCACTTGGTGTCAAACTGGAAGTGAGGGACCATAAAAAAAATTAAAGAAAAATAATGACCACACTCCCTGGGAGACAGCTTATATAGTGTGGGGGCCATTAGTTTAAAATTTTTCCAAATACAAACTCCTGCTGTGGGATTTTTTTGTAGAAAAATGACATTGTTAGGATTTGATGGGCGGCCATCATGTTTGACAGAACCATCCATCAAACTTACACAACATTTACGGGAAATGGTGTGACAACAGTTCCTGACACTATTTGCATTTCTCCACAGGGCTGGCTGAAAATTTTAAATTTAGCAGGCAGAGAATACTCTGTATGGCGGGAGTAAAGTACTCTGCCATACCGAATGACTTACCTCTGCCCCCCAAACTCTAAATCAGCCCTTAGGAACTTTGCACTGCCCATTTCTTTTCAGGTACAGGTTTTAGCAAGAATAGGGAGGTAAATGGGAGGGTGGTAGGGGGTTGGACGGTGCACCAACACTGTTCTCCCCCACCAGAGAAGCGCGTTCTGTGCACTGACGTGATGAACCGCCTTGCTGATATCACATCTATCATATGTCGCACTGCAAGCTTTAAATCCCTTACAGAGCATTGAGTCTTTTCGCACAAGATAAAAACTAGCGTGTCTGGGGTGTTGTTGTAATGAAGCATCGAATTGCACCAGTTTTCCATACACCATGACATAAGTCTTGCCCAGACAGTGCATGCAGTATTTCTTAAATATCTTTTGCATTCTTTCAGTGGGCTTAGAGTGCCCATTGCATACCATTGGTTGGCTTAATTGTTACTCTTCTTTGCTTGCTTATTATTGGTCAGATGCCATATGCTTCCTTCCTCTGTGTGTGTTTGTTCCTCATCTGAAGCATGGATGCATTACCCATGTCCTTTCTCTGCTTACTTTTTTAGGCAATACATTTTTCATTGTGTTTAGGCAATCTACCCGAGTGTGCCTTTATCAGCTGGCTGTACTTCTCCCTGACTCTCTTTCTCTCCGCTCAGTGTTGTTGCTTCTCCCGCAACTCTCCTTCCCCACTGTTATTCCTTGCCCCTGCTGGGCTCCCATGGGTTGTGGCTTGCTCCCATTCTCTCTCTTCTCCCCAGCTTGTTGCTTGCCGCTACCCATTTACCTGCCATAACAACTAAAAAAGCTCTATGACATGACTGTGCCATAGTGTTGTCTCCCACACACCCTCCGTTTCCGTGTTACCAATCTGAAATAAAAACAAGCATTTGCAATGCAATAGGTCTCGCATTAGGAAAGTTTGAGCTATTGGTCTTGTAAATGACAAATATTTTATTTATGTGTTGGGTTTGAAAATAGCGAAATTAATAGCTTTGTCATTTACAATGCCAATAGTTTTAACTTTCGCAAATGTGACACCTATAGCATTTGTAGTGCAATATGTGTTGTATTTACGTGACTTAGCTGTATTGATATTACAAATAACAATGGCTTTTAATTTTTTTTAATAATTAATACTTAAATAAAAGTTATTGTAATTTATAATGGCAATAGCTTTAACTTTTGTAAATAACGTTTGTGAAGATTATGTTCAGTGTATTTTATTGTGACGAAAATCCAAGAACAGAAGTGAAATATTAACATCTTTTTGTGACATTTGTAATAAAGCTTGAAACATTGAGAGAACATATTTGAACCAGTTGTTTTTGAATAGTTGCACATATTGATGCTGTGGTGACGCTGAGTGATGTTGTGGTGGCGCCGAGTGATGCTGTGGCGGTCAGTGATGCTGTGGGAACGCATAGTGATGTTGTGGTGCCCCTGAGTGATTCTGTGGCGGTGCTGAGTGATGCTGTGGTGATGCGATAGATAGATAGATAGAGTAAATGCGATAGATAGATGGAGGCGATAGATAGATAGAGGGAGGGCGATAGATAGAGTGGGGGCGATAGATAGAGTGAGGGTGATAAATAGATAGATAGATAGAAAGATAGATAGGTAGATAGATAGATAGATAGCGTGAGTGTGATAGATAGACAGATAGAGTGAGAGCGATAGATAGATGGGCAGATAGATAGAGTGAGGGCAATAGATATTTAGAGTGAGGGTGATAGATAGATAGATAGTGATAGATAGTGATAGATAGATAGATAGATAGATAGATAGATAGTGATAGATAGAGTGAGGGCGAAAGATAGATAGAGTGAGGGTGATAGATAGAGTAAGGGCGATAGATAGAGTAAGGGCGATAGATAGAGTAAGGGCGATAGATAGAGTAAGGGCGATAGATAGAGTAAGGGCGATAGATAGATAGATAGATAGATAGAGTGAGTGAGGGCAATAGATAGATAGATAGATAGATAGATAGATAGATAGATAGATAGATAGATAGATAGAGCGAGGGCGATAGACAGAGTGAGGGTGATAGATAGAGTGAGGGTGATAGATAGATAGAGTGAGGGCGATGGATAGATTGATAGAGTGAGGGGCGATAGATAAAGTGAGGGGCGATAGATAGATAGATAGATATAGTGAGGGCAATAGATAGAGTGAGGGCGATAAATAGATAGATTGATAGAGTGAGGGGCGATAGATGAAGTGAGGGCGATAGATAGATAGATAGATAGATAGATAGATAGATAGATAGAGGGCGATAAATAGATAGACTGATAGAGTGAGGGGCGATAGATAAATACGTCTCGCTTTTTGGACCTTCTAAGTATTTAGTTATGCAGCACAATATCCTTGGTGCAAACACATCAACTGTTGCGTGGCTAAACACTTATAAGGTCCCAAAGGCGAGACCTATTGGCTATGCCAATGCTTGGTGTGGTTGTGTGTGTGGTTTTGTGTGTGTGGTTGTGTGTGTGTGTGTGTGTGTGTGTGGTTGTGTGTGTGTGTGTTTGTGTGTGTGGTTGTGGTTTTGTGTGTGTGTGTGGTTGTGTGTGTGGTTGGGTGTGGTTGTGTGTGTTTGTGTGGTTGTGTGTCGTGTGTGTGGTTGTGTGTGTGATTGTGCGTGTGTTTGTGTTTGTGTGTGGTTGTGTGTGTAGTTGTGTGTGTGTGTGTGTGGTTGGGTGTGTGTGGTTGTGTGTGGGGTTGTGTGTGTGGTTGTGTGGTTGGTGTGTGTGTGTGTGACTGTGGCTGTGTGTGTGTAGCGAAATAGATCTTGCCCCATATGCCAATGTGTGTCCACAATGTTTTTTAATGTCATTACTAACAAAACTCTGGGTACTTACATAGACATGTTCTCTTCATTAATGTTTTTTAGTTTTATATGTAAGAAGCTGTTTCACATGGAATGCGTAATGTCCTTTGTCTTGCCTGTTTGAGAAGGCTTAGAGGGTAAACCTTCTGGACTTATCCTGTAAACAATAGATGGAAAAATAAGTCCTCCTTCTTGGCACAGCTCTTTCATACATGCAGCAACTGGATGAGTTCATAAACGTTGTTATAATGCTCTAATATCTCTTTGACTGCAACATCACCAAACCATTGGTGCGTCATGATTTACTCTGGGTCATAACATCACTGCTCCTGACTGTACTCAACAGAACCATGTATGAGAAGTGTTTCTTAAGTTTTCTCCCTGAATCTCTTAATTCCCTACAGTCACTACATTGCCACTCAAGGGTGCATAGATACATGTATGAATGCAGTCTTTTGATTTCTCAAATGATGACATACCCTTTTAGCATGTGGGGGCCCTGACAGACCCATATTTGAAAAGTGTCTATTTACTCCCCAGGTTAGAGCAAATGAAGTCCTGGATGGACCATATAAAATTATGTATAAACGGTGTTCACTATTTTTCACAGCATCCCAGAACATCAGTGAGTAGGCACTGACTGTCGCAAGGCGTTTTCCTGGTGGGCTGGTAGGGTGGAGGCCGGTTTTAATAGGTTGAGAAACATTTATGCCCCCCAACACCACAGCCCCGACAACAATGCTATTAAGGAACCAAAAGGAAAGACAGCTTCGTTTTGCGTGGCTTAGAGTGTTACTTTAGTTGGAGAAACATTATAGCCTTCTGCTTGTACGAAGCACACAGGATAAGTGATGTATTTCAAGTTGCTGCCATAATATAGGAAAATGCATGGGTACCTTAAAAGTGCAAGACTAATCCAATAACCATCAATAAACCAAAAACTTGCTGCCTCAAGTAAAGAACTACAATACCTCTTCAGGAGTAGTAAGTGCTATATTAAGTGCAGTTCCAATAAAATTTATTGCACACACTAATACTATAACACTCGGCGGCTGGGCATTCAACCGTAGTCCACAAAGGTTGCATAATAATTTCCTTATACTGCTTGACACTCACACTCCCATAAAACAAATCGTCTATGGGTCATGTCAATCACCTAGGTCTGTACCACTCCACAGCCATAAACCACCCATCGAAATAGCAGGAAATGATGCACCATCATGGGTGTGAAATACTGTGCAAATGCTATAATACTGTCACAATAGCAAGATCGCAAGTTGTGTTAACATTAGTAGACTAATATAAAATGTTCTAGTCTACGCCTATCACAGACCAAGCCTTCTTAGTCCATCAGCCTTGTCAAGACAGCCACCTGTCTGCCAGGATGCATGAACGCAGTTGTAGAAGGAGCAGATAACGGAAGATGCTTCAAAAACACCTCACTAGCCCTCTAACTCACAACGCCTGTTGTCATCCACCACTAGGTCTCCTGTCCCCTTCCACATGGTGTGGGGTAACACTCCTCCTCCACCAGGTGTCACAAGCCATCGGACCCATAAGGGCCCCAAAAGCTTCTTCAGGGACACCTGCTTCTCCGACCTCTCACCATCTCCACTCAGTCCCCTCACCTTGCATGCACTGAAGACTCCCAGCTTTTCCAGCGTGCGGCCCCGGGGAAAACCCCGCACCTGCGCCTTCCTCTGTTGGGCTCGCTGCTGCTGGCTTAAGCCAGGCCGGGTGGGGTCGCTGGTGCTGGAGGCCGTCGCGGGCCCAGCGCTCGCGCTCCCCAGGGCCGCCCCTCCCACTGGCGGGGGCTGCAAGCCGCGCGGGGCCGATGAGGCCTGCGCCGTGTCCGCCATAGGAACGTTGTCAATGCCCGCACGTGTTTACATAAAGCTTCGCTTGTTTTGTTGAATGAAGACCTGGTGACACCCCTCCGTTTGCATTTCAACTTATCGGCATGCTGGGAAGTGTAGTTTTCTAAACAAAAGAGCTGAAACGTAATAAAAGACGGACTTATTTGATGTTGTTAGAAACAATGTGTCTCTCATTAGGAGCCATCTTGAAATGGAAATAGAAATGTATCTTTTTAGGTACGTTTAAATCTCGTTTATGCAAATGGACCCGTCTGTTAACAAGCCAGCAACAAAACAAAAATATTACAGGGCGCCACCGCGCTGCCCGCGGCGACCCGGACGCTCTTGGCCGGCCGGCCAATCCGCTCGCGGCCGACCGGAAGTCCCGCCTCCCGAGGTCCGCGAGCTGCCGGCGCATGGAGCGCCCTGCCGTCCGGGGTAGCCCGGGTCCCCAGGAGGGGGCCGGGGAGAAGGAGGAGTGTGGCGCCTGTTGCGGGGCTCCTCTGACCTGAGGGAGCCCGATTTAGATGAGGAGACGCGCCGCGCCGTGAGGAGCCCCGCCGGAAGAGCGCAGTCGGTGAGTGGGGCCCAGGGCTGATGTGAAGTGCGTGCGTGCCTGTGTGTATGCCTCGGGGGGGGGGGGTTTGGAGGGGGGGGGGAGTGTGTGCGCGCGTGTGTGCGTGTGTGCGCGAGGGAATGTGTGTGCGCATGCGTGACTGTGTGTGATTGAGAGTGAATGCGAGGTAGGGGATAGTGTGCCTGTATGTGTGCCTGTATGTGTGCCGTATGCCTGCGTGTGCATGCGCGCGCCTGTGTGTGTGTGTGTGCGTGCATGCAGAGGGGTGGGGGCTGCCTGTGTCTGTGTGTGACCAAGGGCTTTGCACCGCGCATGCGCAGCTATCAGACGCTCGCTCCCGAGGTGAAATCTGACCTCGTCAAAGCGCGCGTCTGGTAGCTGTCCACATTCCTAAATACGGGCCACAATAGGTCTGAAGCAGACACCTTCAATGCTCACGCATTGAGGGTAGGTCTGCTCGACCTAAAAAGTGCTATGATGCGCCCAGCGCCAGCTGCGTCATAGCACTTTAAAAAAAAAACTTTCAGTCATGCTGCGTGACAGTAGCAATTCTGTACAACACAGCGAAACATTGACAAAGCCAATCGCTCTGGTCTGGTATGCAAGACCTATTGGCAAGACCTATTGGCTCCGCCTCTGCTTGTTTGTTTACCTCTTCAATGTACCCTAATGGGAGTTTATGAGCTACAGTAGCCATTGAAGCATTTTTCTTGCTTTGTTTTGCATCCTAGTGTTTTTAATTTTCACCTTATTATTTGATTAAAAAATCATTTACAATAACGACAACGCCATTATATTCAACATACACAACACAAAGCTTACAATTAATCATCTTAAGCTGCCCCATACCAACTATAAGAGATAACTAAAAACCACCATGTTCGTCATGGTTGTCAACCAGCATTACGAACTGGAAACCAAAACCATATTGTCATCCAAACACATGCTAGATCACGTAACCTAAAAAATTGTAAGTCCTATTTCTTCGCACTTAACTTTACGTGTTGACTTTATTAAATCGTATTCCATGCATAGAGATTGTTATCTAGGATTTTCTACCTACCATAAGAACTGATAACAAGTCCTTCCTCGAACATCCCTTCCCCCGCTCATGAATTTAACCACAATGCTTATAGGAGTCATTTCATCACAATAGCACAATATGATAACCCATAGAATGTTGCATTCAACATTGAAAAAAGCGACTTAACTCTTTGCTTGTCTCAGGGCCGGACTGGGGAACCTTAGAAGTCCTGGCAAAATACTATAACCTGTGCCGCTCCCGTCATCTCCTCGCGTAGTCTCTCTCTTTTCATCCATATTTTCTCTCTCTCTCTCTATCACACTCAGATGCACCAGAATTGACCACCTCTGCCCTAAAGCAAGCATTGGCATAGCTAATAGGTCTCGCAATGGCTTTCTATTTTTAGGTCTCGCCTGACCCAGCGCATGCGCTGATCTGGGGAGACTTTTAGTGAGGGGTCAAAAAATGCTACCATGGCCAGCCTAGAGCTACAGATGTGCGCGGGCACTCGCTTAGGAGCAGAGGCGCCATATGGCAAACCTCGTCATGCTCATTAAGCGCCCGCGATCACTTTCACTTAAGCCCGCGATCACTTTCCCGGCGCACCTTTGATGTTCTCGTTCAAAGAACATCAAACATCAAAGAACATGTTGTGTTAATGCTGTGCTGCTGCCGCCCGTTTGACTTACAACATGCTTTCTCTTTCCAAAAACTCGATGTTTGTTTGTGTTCCTTTATTTTGAGATGCTTTTAGTATTACTGTCACACACACAACCACGCACACACAACCACACTCACACAACCACACACACACAACCACACACACACATACACACAACCACACACACACACAACCACACACGCACAACCACACATACACACATACACACAACCACACACACACAACCAAACCCACTGCCACACACACAACCACAAACACAACCACACACACAGCCAAAAACACACACAACCACCCACAACCACATGTACAGCCACAACCACACACACAACCACAAGCACAACCACACACATAACCTCACACACAACCATACACACAACCACAACCACACACACAACCACACAACCACAACTACACATACACCCAACCACACACAATCACACGCACACAACCACCCACACACAACACACACAACCACAACCACACACAACCACTCATAACCACACACAACCACACACACACAACCACACACACAACCCCACACACAACCACACATACAACCACACACAATCACACACACACAACCACAAACACACACAATCACAAACAAACACAACACCCACAACCACACCCACAACCACATACACAACCACACACAACCACACACACAACCACAAGCACAACCACACACATAACCTCACACACAACCACACACACACACAACCACAACCACACACAGCGACCCAACAACACACAACCACACAATCACAACCACACATACACCCAACCACACACAACACACACAACCACAACCACACACAACCACACACAACCACACCCAACCACACACGACACACACAACCACACACACAACCACACATACAACCACACACAATCACACACACACAACCACAAACACAACCACAAACACACACAATCACAAACAAACACAACACCCACAACCACACACACAACCACACACACAACCACACACACAACCACATACACAACCACAAGCACAACCACACACATAACCTCACACACAACCACACACACACAACCACAACCACACACAACGACCCAACAACACACAACCACACAATCACAACCACACATACACCCAACCACACACAACCACACAACACACACAACCACACACAACACACACAACCACACACAACCACACACACAATCATAACCACGTATACACCCAACCACACACACAAACACACGCACACAATCACACACACTCACAACCACTCACAACCACACACAACCACAACCAAACACACAACCACACCCACACCCAACCACACACACAACCACACACACAACCACACACACAACCACACACACAACCACACACACAACCACACACAACCACAACCACACATACAACCACAACCACACAGACAACCACAACCACACACACACACAACCACACACACTAACACACAACCACACACACAACCACAACTGCACATACAACCACACATACAACCACAACCACACACACACAACCACACACAACCACACACACACCCACAACCACACACACAACCACACACACACACACACACACACACACACAACCACACACACAACCACATACACAACCACACACGCAACCACACCCACAGCCACACACGCAACCACACCCACACACGTAACCACAGCCACACACACAACCACACACACACACACACACACAACCACACACACACAACCACACACACATAACCACACACACACACAACCACATACACACAACCACACACAAAACCACACACACACACACACAAAATCACACACACCCACAACCACACACACACACAACCACACACACACACATACACACAACCACACACAGAACCACAGCCACACACACACACAACCACACACACACAACCACACGCAAACGCACAACCACACACACACACACACAAAATCACACACACCCACAACCACACACACACACAACCACACACACACACATACACACAACCACACACAGAACCACAGCCACACACACACACAACCACACACACACAACCACACGCAAACGCACAACCACACACACAGCCGGCTGTATGTGGTTGTGTATGTGGTTGTATGTGTAGTTGTGTGTGGTTGTGGTTGTGTGTGGATGTGGTTGTGTGTGTGTGTTTGTGTGTGGTGTTGTGTGTGTGTGTTTGTGTGTGATTGGGTGTGGTTGTGGGTGCTGTGTTTGTATGTGGTTGTGTGTGTGTTTGTGGTTGTGTGTGGTTGTGTGTGTGGTGTGTGTGTATGGTTGTGGTTGTATGTGTGGTTTATGTTTGTGTGTGGTTGTGTGTTTGTGTGTGTTTGTGTGTGCGGGTGTGTGTGTGGTTGGGTGTGTGTGTGTGTGTGGTTGGGTGGTTGTGTGTGGTTGTGTGTGTGGTTGTGTGTTGTTCTCAAATGCACACACACAACCACACAAACACAACACACACAACCTCACACACAAGCACACACACAACCACAAGCACACACACAGCCACACATACAACCACACCCACACACACAACCACACACACAACCACACACACAACCACATATACAACCACACATACAATCACACAACCACATACACACAACCAAAACCACACACACACACAACCACACACACAACCAACCACACACACAACCACACACACAACCAACCACACACACAACCACACACACAATCACATACCCATCCACACACACAAATACACACACACAAGCACACACATAGACAACCACACACATCAAGCACAAACAACCACACACACACACACAACCACACACACACACACACACAACCACACACATAACCACACCCCCACCCCCACACATTCAACCACACACAACCATACACACAACCACACACCACACACAACACACGCACACAACGCACACACAACACAGACAAGCACACACAGCCACACACACAGCCACACACACAACCACACACACAACCACACACACACAAACACACACACATACACCCAACCACACCCAGCCACACACACACAACCACACCCAACCACACACACACACAACCACACCCAACCACACAAACACCCAACCACACCCAACCACACAACCACACATACACACATACACAACCAACCACACACACAACCATATGCACAACCACACACACACAACACACACAACTCACAGAGAACCACACACACACAGCAACAAGCACACACAACCACACACATAAACATGCACACACAACCACAAACACAGCACCCACAACCACACCCACACAATTACACACACACAACCACACACACACAAACACACACAACCACACACACAACCACATACATAACCCCACAACCACACACACCCAAACACACACACACAACCACACACACAACAACACACACAACCACACACTGTACACACAACACACACAACCACACACATACAACCACACATACAACCACACACACAGCCACACATACAGCCACACACACACACAACTACACACACAATCACACACACACACAACCACACCTTCAGTGCACACTTTCACCAGGCACAGACACCATAAGTCATCAGTGCACGCTTTCACCGGGCACACACCACCAGCCGTCAGTGCACGCTTCCACCAGGCACACACCACCAGCCGTCAGTGCACGTTTTCACCAGGCACACACACACACACACCACCAGCTGTCAGTACACGCTTTCACCAGGCACACACACACCACCAGCCGTCAGTGCATGCATTCACCAGGCACACACCACCAGCCGTCAGTGCACGCTTCCACCAGGCACACACACCACCAGCCGGCAGTGCACACTTCCACCAGGCACACACACCACCAGCCATCAGTGCACACATCAATTGCTAACACATCCACAATTAACTGTTGTAGCATTCACAGTATGGCGCACTTTACGTTTAAACATATTAATCTAAAGCGCAGTATGCCACCATTGCTACAAAAATAAATACCCATTTTTTGGCCTACAATGTATAGACTTTTGTTGCAATTGGTGTTGCAATATTTAGCAATGCCAATATCTCAAACGTAATTAATGCGAGACGTATTGCATTGCAAATGCTTGTTTATTTATTTATTTATTTATTTATATACCGATCTGAGAGGGATTAAGTAAATACAATTTTTTTGCCAAAAAGCATTTTTGTTTGTGCGGTCGTAACTCAGAGGGCTTACTTGGGGAGAAGCAACACGAAGAGTGCAGGTGTGGAATGAAGGATAACAGGGCAACATAAAACTGCAACATTAATAACGCTAAAATAAACTGATTTTAACTTTGCAAGTGCTGCGAAGTAAACACATGTTGGGAGTGCAAACAAGGCAGAGAGAGACCAGGAATTGGGAGCTCTGATAAATAGGTGAAAGTCGTTAATGCTGAAAAAGAAACCTGTACTGGAAGTGCTAAAAACAGACCAGAATCTGGAGTCTTGAGACAGAGACAAAAATGTAAGCACTATGTTTAAATCCGAAATCAGGGGTGTCCAGAAGCAAGACAAACATTGGCAGTGCTGAGAATCAAATTAATTACGAAGAGGATCTTGAAACCGGGCAGTACTGAGAAACAGTGCATAAAATGCGAGTGTGTATTCCCGCCAACTACTGAAGAAGGCAACAGCGAATCATGGATATGCCAGGAAAAGCTACCAACTTGAGCCTTTGCTCTTTAACTGTCATGCAGGCTCACCCTTCTGGAACATAGTAGGTTCATCAGGGGATAAGTCCTAAAACTTAATTGGGTAAATTAACGTAAGCAATATGCAATATTGCCATGTGAGTGAAATCACTTGAAGTGATGGTGCAGAAGTGACCTCACAAAAGTAGTAAACTCCTCACTTTAATGGGAATGCACTGTTTTTACCAAGCGGAGACACAAAGGGAGATAGGTTTTGGTATGTACATATATTTACAATGAGTACACTGGAGCGCTGTGCAAGGTCTAACTCAGAGCTTTAATCCGAAAATGAATCTAGGACTTGGGTGCTGGGCGGGGGGGGGGGGGGGGTTACCATTTACTGTGCCATGATAATGTTTTTTATTTTAGAGGTGAATCTAATTTTTTCTTAAGTTCACCTCTCTTTCTTCTCAGCTGTGTGCAAGCTTTCTCCTCTAGCTCAACTTTGTCAACCCAATTTTCCAACACTTAGTTGTCACCTCTTCTCTCTCCTTTGGAGCAACGTTCCTTTTAAAAAGCCTGAAAGCTACGATGTTCCTGCAACAGCTGCTGTGCATGCTGGGAAATTAGTGCCATCCCATTGGCAAAGGAAGGGAAGCAGAGAATAACAGTCTATTACTTCAGCATGCATCAGGACTACTTGCTTGGTGCATGCTGGGAATAGTGGTTCCACCTTGCCATTTTACTGACACAAAAATAGGACTACACATGACTGAAACATGGCGCCATCTTGCAAAGTATTGGAACGTAAGCCGACCTAATGAGGTAAAGCTGCCGACCCTTTGCGGGGGGTTGTAAAAGAAAGAATTAAATCTAGTAATTCCTACAGTCTTTAACTTTATGTGCTACTTTGAAATTAGTACGGTAAAAAATGTGGCTACGCTTACTTGCGCAGTCTATTAAATGAGTGCAGGGCTGCAATACCTATAACCCAGTGCAGTTTGTTTTTGTGTCAAAAAAATCCCATCTGCAAACTAGGAGCGGCAGCGGTCTGAAACAGGTGGCAGGACTAGAAAGGAGGGTGATACGATCTTTTACAGCAAGCAGCTGTGGCAACCACTGACCTCAGCGTAGCATGGTGATGCTCAAGTGTGCAAAGGTGTTGGTGTTATGTGTGGCAGGTGAGGAGAACCTCGACCTCTCCCTGCCCCCTCAACCGCTCTAGTACACTAACATAAAGTTGGTTGGTTGAAAGCTTTTATTCGATATGCAAGATATCTTGAAAGCATACATACATATAAAAACAGCATTTCAAAACAGTAAATAGGTGTGTCAACATTTAAATGCTAAGACAATAAAAATAGGATTTGACCCTAGATAAATTAGCTAAAAACTGAATTAAATTGAAATTGACAGTCTCTTGCAGCGAATCAACCATGAGCGTTTTAAAAATTTGGAAACACCGCAAACAATTGGAGGGGAGGTATCGGTCAATAAAATACGTAGTGCAACCAAATGCCTATGTGTTCCCAGGCGTCTAAAAAGCGGTTTAAGCCAATATCTCTTAGGAATAATGTAGTCCGGGCACTCAAAGAAAATATGTGCTACCGTTTCTGGCCTAGATGGACAAAGGGCACAGAAGGGCGATAGATGAACACCGGATTTCCATTTTAACACGAAGGCCCCGATTGGGAGGGTGCCTACCCTGAGCTTAAAATACAAAGCCCTATCAACTGGTAAGGTGATTAAGTCCAGGCAGGGTTCGTAGGCTACCACGTCCTTTATTTCCAAAAATGCTGCAGTCGAGTTGCAGTGGTTTGGGTTCCCGATAAGTTTGCCAGAGACCCAGTCCCAAAAAGTTTTTTGAGGTCAGCCTTTGGTGGAGCAGATTTTGTAGTCCAACAGTCCCCCAGGCCCAACTAACATAAAGGACAAAAGCAAACCCCCAGAGCATGCAAGGGTCGAAGAAGACAAGAATATAAATCTTTAGTGGGGGATGATGATGGCGGTGGAACAGTTATTTGGTGTATTTGATGACGGCGGGGAGCGATGAACGTGATTCGGTCTGCAAAAATAATGAAGCCTGAAAAGTCAACAAGCACACAAGCTGATTCCGAAGCAAAAGATAAAAACAGTGCACCCAAACTAACCTAAATGGCCTGATGTGGAAGCCTTAAAAAAATACAGCCAGCCTCCATGGGCGGGCGCAACACACCCAAAGGAGGGACAAACGTAAATGATTAACCACACGAAAGAAAGCCATTTCAAGAGGCACACGAAGGGACCAATGAAAAGCGATGTTTGTGCTGAAAGCCCATGGAGTAGATACAGCTTTTCTCAAGACCTAAAAATTGCCTCCAAGCCCTACAACCCACTGAGGAAATGGCTCGTGGAATAAAAAGCCTATCACGCCCTGGTTGTTTTAGATCAGGGCATGTGCACAGAAGATGGTCCGTGGTCTCTTTGACTTCGCCAGTCCAGTGACACAAAATATCTGTATTGCGTTGGTCGTGCAAGGATTCTACAAGGTGCAGAATTGCAAAGTGAAGTAACCAAAATATATAATATTCAGTTTACATTCTTTTAGCAAATTAGAAACAGAGTGTGGCTGCCTGGCTTGTTTGTACGTTTTATCAAAAGAATGTGTGTTTGTTTCAAAGGCACTCTGTTTCAAAAGTGACAAAAAAGAAACCTCCCTAATTCTGGATTTTAAGGTGTGTTTCAATTGTGACTGCACCAATGCCGCAATTAGAGGACTTGGGTCTAGACAATACCTTTTAATTTATGTCCTCAGAAGTGGACATGGAATGTATGGCTTAGTTATTTCTGTAGCCTAAAAAATGTAGGACTTTGGCTTAGGGGTAGACGCCTGAAGGTTACCAAATTCCTGTTCAACCACATTTCACTACACAAGTCTCCAACTTTCAAATTCTTTTTCTAAGAAGCTGCTAACCCATTTGCTATAGTAAAAAGATAATATGTACTTTCATTGCAATAAATGTACAATTGTGCAGAGCAAAAAGTACCATACATTGCAACACATTGGATTAACTATAACTATACTTCTGAATGCAATCCTTGTTTGCGAACCTCTCCAGCCTGGGGTACCGATGACTTTGCGGTGGTGGGAAGTCTAGCTCCGGTGTGACAGTGAGCAGCCGACCCCAACATTTTACATTTCCATCCTGTGGGGCCGAAAGGCTTGGAGTCTTTGCATCTTGTTGATGCTTCTATCATGTATGACTCATGCTTCAGTTCCAGCACACATGCATGGGAGCCTCAGCCTGTGGTTGATTGTAGATTTCAGAATAATTACAACTTATGAACAACATCAGGGTCACATCATTTTATGCAGAGAACTGTATGTAATGCACGTTTGTGTGCTTTTGCAATTATTTATATAATTGTTCCTTTTTAAGTACATTGGGCTTGGTACTCACCCATTAATAGCGTTCTCTGTTTGGGTCATGAAGGTAATCGGGGTGTATAGAGAATAAGTGATTTGCACCTAGAGTCACAAAATTGGTTTCGATAGAAAAGACTCAATTAGAGGGGAGGCCGACTGATTTCCCCTCCGCCATCTTGGCTACAAACCGCAAAGTAATCAGAAATTCAATGTATAGCACAAAGAAATATATAAATATTTGCATAGTGGATTGGGGATATCCAAGCCAAGTCATCCTGAAACACAGCTTTAAGGATAAGTCTCTATCAGAGGCTCAACCGGTCCTCCTCGTGATTGGTAACACGCTCCCTTATGTCAACCTGTGATCTTCTCATCACAGTAATCGAAGGCGCCATCAATAGTATTGATGGCGGCCATTGACTTGAGCGGCTGTGGATGTGAACTCTTGTGAATGACTTTAGTGGTGGGGGTGCCGTGAAAGCATCTTTATAAGCACCAGCACAGCTGTCAAACAGCCCTGTGTCAGGATTTCATTGGTTTTACACCTAACAGCACAAAGCATGCAGGTTCTTGTTTCATTGTCATCATTATAAACACAGGACTAACAAGCCCCAGATCAAATCGTGCTGTTTATAGATCACAACTGAGGGCACAGGCTAGAAAGTACAAATGTTTAGTTTTAAAGTAACCTATTTTGTAAGTTATTGTTACAGAGTACTAGCTTGCTTTGTCTACAGTTCCATTTTCAACCTAAAATATGATGGTTAAGAAAGCAACCATTCGTTTCAAAAGGTCTGGTGTACTTGTATAGCACGGGGTGCCATCAGAGGGCTCAGGGGATGCTTCATTCTGCTGCATATGAGTGAGTCCACCACAGAAAGAGTGCAGAGTCTAACAGCAGTCAGCTAAAATACTTCCTTAAATGCCTGATACGAAGGGCTTTGCATGAACCCTCTTGACTTCTGATTGTTGGGGTCAAAGTGATGCCAAGAACCAGGATCTGTGAAGGAATTTTTTAGAATGCCAAGTGTCATCCCCCGGCCTGGCAAAGGGCCACATTCACTGCTTCCAGAGTCAACTTTGGCGAACCACCTGGCCTGGTTCTGCCATAGACAGGTACAGCAACCTAGGCATGACAGGGGCATATTTCAAGGACTACGCCAGCTAAGGGTGATGGCGAAGAGCCACATAACCTCATGGTTAGCCTTGGGAATTTTATTTGTTACTTTTTGTAGCGAGTGAAGGGGAGGGTAAAGCGGAGACCAATTAATAGCTGTTCATCTTGGATTTAGGAAAGAACATTTTGGCCAAGAAAGTTCTGGCCAAAGACGACTTGATGTGTTGAACGACTAAGAGCACGCACTTGCCTACCCCTAGTGGAACTGATGCAGGCAGAATTGGTACCTCTAATAGGAGGGTTTGTTGTGAGGGGGGTTCAAGGCGAGGGGAATCCTAAACCCAGAGGATTCTGGCTCAGCTGCATTTTAAAGCCTTTCTCAGGATGGCATACAGCATTCTACCTCTATATGGGTAGAAATGCACAACCATGTCTGTGGGGGAGCCTTGGATTACATGCCAGTTGGTCTTTACAAGTGGGGAATGAACGCCATCTTGTAACAAGGTGTGTGTGGGTTTGTTGCGCGAGTTTAGTTGGATCCATGAAAGGTAGAATACTTCGTATGCAGAAAACCACGGGTGCGAATTGCTTTAAATGTTATTTCTGAAACCTGAGTATGACTGTTGTGTAACCACAATCACTCTAAAACACCCAGCCACGAGGTGAGGCCTGGGTTGGCAAAACCTAATCTTCCCTAGGACTATCCGTTTTGTTTGGGCCAAACCACCATCGCGCTTGTAGACTCCCAAACAGTGCCAAGGGCTTCTGAAACTTTTGCAGTTCTGCTTTCTAAAAGATTGTCAAATAATAGAATATGTCTTTAGAGGCCCGTGCTGCTTAAATGCTGAGAGGATGGCAGCAAACCTGTCTCGTGCCGGGGCTCCAAACCATATAGTGTCCTGGTGACATGCGTCGTTGTACAAGTAGGGTTGGTTAGCAGAGGGCAGTTCTGGAAAGTGGATTAACGAAATTCATGTGTTATTGCATGAAGTAAAAACACACTATGCAATATATTCAGGCCAAACTGACCATACCCCGCTAAACAGGCCACAGGGCATACCATTTCTTCTTTGCTGCCCTTCAAGTGGAATAGTCTGTCTTGTTCACCTTGGAGTTGATACTAGCTCTATAGTGCGTTGGGGGGGTGGGGTGGCTTGCGCGCGCCATCGACTACCAGGCATCCTGTGCTAAGCTGAAGATGATGGTTCTATTGCGTTATGAACCTAGCCGGAAGTCAGCAGAGAGCTGTATGTGGCCAGTGAATGGGCGGGAGGCTGGGTTCGGAGCGCGGAAGCTGACGGACAGCTATTGCGTCATGATTTAGTGTTCACTAAAGAGGCGTGCCTTCAACCCTTTTCAGAACTGAGGGAGGATTGGGAGGGTCCTGGTGAACATGGGGAAAGCGTGTTGCTTTGTTTTCACTTTTTAGGTCGAGCTGGAGAAAGCATTGCGTCCAGCTCGACAACTAATGTTGCCCTCCTCCTGGGAATCTGAGATGCGATTGGTGTCTGTGGACGCGCACGTCCAGGCCGGCGCCGTGCACATCTCCTGCCTCAGATTCCCTGAAGTGCGAAAACACACACCTACACACATGCACATGCACGCACACACACACATGCAGGCAGGCACACACACGCGCGCATGCACACGCACGGCAGGCACACACATGCAGGCACACCCCCCTGCCCCCCTTACCTTACTGGGCTCGCACCATGTGGAACACGCCGGGCTTTGCTCCTCTGCCAGGCCAGCACGAATCGGGACTCTCCCCTTAGGCATGGGAGCCCCGCTGTCTCCCCGCTGGTCTTCACCCGGGCCCCCTCCTGGGACCCTGGACTTCAGCTGCGGCACTTTGCTAAAATCGCTTTCACTCCGGGCTCGCTCCTCAAAACAAAACGTAGGAATGGCGCGCATGCGCAGGCAGCCCCCGCCCTCCCACTCCTCACAGCCCGGATACTGAGCTTGTTTAGTAATGTTTTATACCACGTACTGTCCAATCAGTATCTTGCGTGCCCATTATTAAGGCCTGCGCAGACTTTACCCGAAGGTGTCGGAGCGCCTCACAATAGGTACACAATTGCCCCCCCTACCAGGTCTACACAGGTTCAGGGACGGCTCCTGTGATGCACAACTCCCAGTCAGAGGTGTGCGACGGTCCACGCTAAGGCACAGACACCCCAGGAGTTTCTGTTCCACAAAACTGGTGCAGGGGTGGGTGTCCGTCATCAAGCACAAGGACCACAGCGCAATGTACGGCTCATTGCGTGGGCTCTTGTCTGTGCACTGCTGCGGTGTGTGCCCGTGCAGTGCTGGTCTCAGCACTGCCCGAGTATTGTTAGTATCGGGCAGGGAGTTGTGCAGCTAGTTTAATGGTAGTGATCACCACTATGTGAGGGCATTACGTCAGCGCTCTTCCTGCTATGCGCAGAGTCACTGAGCCTGATGGAAGAAACATTGTCTCCCAGCCCCAGCAAGGCCCGCAGACAGGTTACCATCTACAGGGTGTGGGTTAAAATGTCAGCGCGCTCTCCTGTTGCCCAAGTGTTAAATTCCATGCTGCGCACCAGGCCAGAAGGCTTTGACTTGTTTTCCTTGCTTTGGTACTTGCTGCCACAGGTTTTTGATGGCTAGTAAGGGTTAAAAACACCAGCAGACAAATAAACTAATTTGAAATGAACGAGTTACTCGGACACGGAATCGGTAAACATGAGAGCCCTGTAAAATCCCCAAATATCCAATTTTCTGAATAACGGCTCTTCTATTTATAAGACGAATGAGTAAATGATTTGTGGTAAGAGTGAGGTATGCCTCTAATCTTCTGATTGCTTTTTGGAAACTGAAGATGTCAAGTAATGCTAATTTGCCTCCGTAGCAATGGAAATTAACGTGTTTTCAAAAGCAGTACTCAGTACTCAGTTACCCTTCATTGAAGCATTTACAATTTAGCAGATACGGGGATAACTGAGAAACAACAAAATAAAGTAGTCTGCTCAGGATCACGCAGTTCGCAGACCTCGCAAGTGCTGGTGCCATAGCTGATGCACTAACCACTGGTTCACATCTCTTTCACCGAATGCAAAACCTCACAGTCTTGATAGGCTCTGTTTACACCCATTATAGCCTTGCCGCAGCATCAAAGGCACAGAGGTGCTGGTGATACAGTTAGGGCTCACCGGGGTCCCCGCTTTGGGGTGCCCGTCTGCCATCACGAGAGAGAGTTCTCCAACATGTTGCCTGCCTTAGAAACCCTGCAGGAGTCCAGCTGGAGAAGTTGTAGGATGGGAGAGGTTTTCCTGTGGTTGAGGACAGGCAGAGGGAGGTGGGTCTCAGGAGATGGACTTCCCCACCTCCTGATGGTAAATATACTCCAAGAACGAGCAGCAGTAGGGGGAGGGCACGGGGGAAGCCATCATTTTATCAAAGGAACGAAGAGGAGCAAGCCCTTAGCAGCCCTCAGCAGCGGTACTTTACTAAAAGCAAACTTTTCAGCGCTGACATTAACTAATGTGTGCTTTGTACTGTTGCCCCCAGTTATTTCTGCTCTGCCTGCTGGATTTCACTGACCGGGACCTTGTGTTGCGTAAAGCCCAATATACCTATCGCATCACCACAGCATCACTCAGCACCACCACAGCATCACTCAGGGGCACCACAACATCACTATGCGCTACCACAGCATCACTGAACGCCACAGCATCACTCGTCGCCACCACAACATCAATCAGCCCCACCACAGCATCAATCTGTGCAACCATTCAACAACAACTGGTTCAAATAGGTTCTCTCAATGTTTCAAGCTTTATTACAAATGTCACAAAAAGATGTTAATATTTCACTTCTGTTCTTGGATTTTCGTCGCAATAAAATACACTGAACATAACCTACATAAATGTTATTTACAAAAGTTTGAGCTATTGCCATTATAAATTACAATAACTTTTATTTAAGTATTAATTATTAAAAATAAATTAAAACCATTGTTATTTGTAATATCAATACATGTAAGTCACGTAAATACAACACATATTGCATTACAAATGCTATAGGTGTCACATTTGCGAAAGTTACAACTATTGGCATTGGAAATGGCAAAGGTATTAATTTCGCTATTTTCAAAACCAACACAAATAAAAAATGTGTAATTTACAATACCAATAGCTCAAACTTTCCTAATGCAAGACCTATTGCATTGCAAATGCTTGTTTTCACTTCTTCGCCTCTAGTGTGATGGTGTCCGGGTTGTGGGTGAGCTGAGAGCCACCAGAGTCACTGCGGGGGAGGGCCTCCTTCAACACTTGACGAACAGCGACCCCCAGCTGGGTGCATACTATAAAACTGTGGTACTCCTAGTATGGCCCGCCGGCTGCCGGCGGCCCAGCAGACGTTTCTTTGCGGCCCGCGGACCTTTCAAGTAATATACCCATGGGCCCCCAGAGAGAAAGTGGGGGAGAGAGAGAGGAGAGATAGAGTAAGTGGAGAGAGAGTGGCGAGAGAGAGAGAGAGTGGGGAGAGAGTAGAGAGAGACACTGACTAACTGAAATACAGACTGACTGACAGAGAGACTGACTAGGAGAGAGACTGACTGACTAGGAGAGAGACTGACTGACTGACTGAGAGAGAGAGAGAGAGACTGACTGACAGAGAGAGAAACTGACTGACAGAGAGAGAAACTGGCTGACAGAGAGAGACTGACAGAGAGAGACTGACTGACACACAGAGAGAGAGACTGACTGACACAGAGAGAGAGACTGGCTGACTGACAGAGGGAGACTGACTGACACGGAGGCTGACTGACTGAGAGAGACTGACTGACTGACAGACTGACTAACTGCGAGAGCGTCTGACTGAGAGAGAGACTGAATGACTAAGAGAGAGACTGACTTGAATAAGAGAGAGACTGACTAAGAGAAAGACTGACAGAGAGAGAGAGAGATTGACTGACAGAGAGAGATAGACTGACACAGAGAGAGAGACTGACAGAGAGGGCGAGAGACTGACAGAGAGAGAGACTGACAGAGAGAGAGAGAGACTGACAGAGAGAGAGACTGACAGAGAGAGACTGACAGAGAGAGACTGACTGACTGAGAGACTGACTGACTGAGAGACTGACTGACTGACTGAGAGACTGATTGACTGACTGAGAGACTGACAGAGAGAGGTACTGACAGAGAGAGACTGACTGGCTGACTAAGAGAGAGACTGACTGATAGAGAGACTGACTGATAGAGAGACTGACTGAGAGAGTGACTGACTGATAGAGAGACTGACTGACTGACTGAGAGAGAGACTGACTGACTGACTGAGAGAGACTGACTGACTGAGAGAGAGACTGACTGACTGAGAGAGAGACAGAGAGAGACTGACTGGCTGAGAGAGAGACTGACTGGCAGAGAGAGAGACTGACTGGCAGAGAGAGAGACTGACTGGCAGAGAGAGAGAATGGCAGAGAGAGAGAATGGCAGAGAGAGAGAATGGCAGAGAGAGAGAATGGCAGAGAGAGAGAATGGCAGAAAGAGAGACTGGCAGAGAGAGAGACTGGCAGAGAGAGACTGGCAGAGAGAGACTGGCAGAGGGAGACTGGCAGAGAGAGACTGGCAGAGAGAGAGAGACTGACTGAGAGAGAGACTGACTAACTGCGAGAGCGTCTGACTGAGAGAGAGACTGACAGAGAGAGACTGACTGACAGAGAGAGACTGACTGACTGAGAGAGAGACTGACTGACTGGCTGAGAGAGAGACTGACTGGCAGAGAGAGAATGGCAGAGAGAGAATGGCAGAGAGAGAGAATGGCAGAGAGAGAGAATGGCAGAGAGAGAGAATGGCAGAGAGAGAGACTGGCAGAGAGAGAGACTGGCAGAGAGAGAGACTGGCAGAGAGAGAGACTGGCAGAGAGAGACTGGGAGAGAGACTGACTGAGAGAGAGACTGACTGACTGAGAGAGAGACTGACTCAGAGAGAGACTGACTCAGAGAGAGACTGACTCAGAGAGAGACTGACTCAGAGAGAGACTGACTGAGAGAGAGACTGACTGACTGAGAGAGAGAGACTGACTGAGAGAGAGACAGAGAGAGACTGACTGGCTGAGAGAGAGACAGAGAGAGACTGACTGGCTGAGAGAGAGACAGAGAGAGACTGACTGGCTGAGAGAGAGACAGAGAGAGAGAGACTGGCAGAGAGAGAGACTGGCAGAGCGAGAGACTGGCAGAGAGAGAGACTGGCAGAGAGACTGACTGAGAGAGACTGACTGAGAGAGAGTCTGACTGAGAGACTGAGAGACTGACTAAGCGAGAGACTGACTAAGCGAGAGACTGACTAAGCGAGAGACTGACTAAGAGAGAGACTGACTAAGAGAGAGACTGACTAAGAGAGAGACTGACTAAGAGAGTGACTGAGAGAGAGAGAGACTGACTGACTGAGAGAGACTGGCAGAGAGAGAGAGACTGACTGAGAGAGAGACTGACTAACTGCGAGAGCGTCTGACTGAGAGAGAGACTGACAGAGAGAGACTGACTGACAGAGAGAGACTGACTGACTGAGAGAGAGACTGACTGACTGGCTGAGAGAGAGACTGACTGGCAGAGAGAGAATGGCAGAGAGAGAATGGCAGAGAGAGAGAATGGCAGAGAGAGAGAATGGCAGAGAGAGAGAATGGCAGAGAGAGAGACTGGCAGAGAGAGAGACTGGCAGAGAGAGAGACTGGCAGAGAGAGACTGGGAGAGAGACTGACTGAGAGAGAGACTGACTGACTGAGAGAGAGACTGACTGAGAGAGAGACTGACTCAGAGAGAGACTGACTCAGAGAGAGACTGACTCAGAGAGAGACTGACTCAGAGAGAGACTGACTGAGAGAGAGACAGAGAGAGACTGACTGGCTGAGAGAGAGACAGAGAGAGACTGACTGGCTGAGAGAGAGACAGAGAGAGAGAGACTGGCAGAGAGAGAGACTGGCAGAGAGAGAGACTGGCAGAGAGAGAGACTGGCAGAGCGAGAGACTGGCAGAGAGAGAGACTGGCAGAGAGACTGACTGAGAGAGACTGACTGAGAGAGAGTCTGACTGAGAGACTGAGAGACTGACTAAGCGAGAGACTGACTAAGAGAGAGACTGACTAAGAGAGAGACTGACTAAGAGAGTGACTGAGAGAGAGAGAGACTGACTGACTGAGAGAGAGAGACTGGCAGAGAGAGAGACTGGCGGAGAGCGAGACTGGCAGAGAGCGAGACTGGCAGAGAGCGAGACTGTCAGAGAGCGAGACTGGCAGAGAGAGAGACTGGCAGAGAGAGAGACTGGTAGAGACTGACTGAGAGAGACTGACTGAGAGAGAGACAGAGAGAGACTGACTGGCTGAGAGAGAGACAGAGAGAGACTGACTGACTGAGAGAGAGACTGACTGACTGAGAGACTGACTGACAGAGAGAGAGAGACTGACTGAGAGAGAGACAGAGAGAGACTGACTGACTGAGAGAGAGACAGAGAGAGACTGACTGGCTGAGAGAGAGACAGAGAGAGACTGACTGACTGAGAGAGAGACTGGCTGAGAGAGAGACTGGCTGAGAGAGAGACTGGCTGAGAGAGAGACTGGCTGAGAGAGAAACTGGCAGAGAGAGAAACTGGCAGAGAGAGAAACTGGCAGAGAGAGAAACTGGCAGAGAGAGAGACTGGCAGAGAGAGAGACTGGCAGAGAGAGAGACTGGCAGAGAGACTGGCAGAGAGACTGGCAGAGAGACTGACTGAGAGAGACTGACTGAGAGAGTCTGACTGAGAGACTGACTAAGCGAGAGACTGACTAAGCGAGAGACTGACTAAGAGAGAGACTGACTAAGAGAGAGACTGACTGACTGAGAGAGAGAGAATGGCAGAGAGAGAGACTGGCAGAGAGAGAGACTGGCAGAGAGCGAGACTGGCAGAGAGCGAGACTGGCAGAGAGCGAGACTGGCAGAGAGCGAGACTGGCAGAGAGACTGACTGAGAGAGACTGACTGAGAGAGACTGACTGAGAGAGACTGACTGAGAGAGACTGACTGAGAGAGAGACTGAGACTGACTGAGAGAGAGACAGAGAGAGACTGACTGACTGAGAGAGA
Organism: Lissotriton vulgaris; assembly: GCF_964263255.1. Taxonomy (NCBI): domain Eukaryota; kingdom Metazoa; phylum Chordata; class Amphibia; order Caudata; family Salamandridae; genus Lissotriton; species Lissotriton vulgaris. The sequence continues at coordinate 1,336,863,240 of NC_141685.1, forward strand.
GACTGACTGACTGAGAGAGAGACTGACTGACTGAGAGAGAGACTGACTGACTGAGAGAGAGACTGACTGACTGAGAGAGAGACTGACTGACTGAGAGAGAGACTGACTGACTGAGAGAGAGACTGACTGACAGAGAGAGAGAGACTGGCTGAGAGAGAGACTGGCAGAGACTGACTGAGAGAGACTGACTGAGAGAGAGACAGAGAGAGACTGACTGGCTGAGAGAGAGACAGAGAGAGACTGACTGACTGACTGAGAGAGAGACTGACTGACTGAGAGAGAGACTGACTGACTGAGAGAGAGACTGACTGACTGAGAGAGAGACTGACTGACAGAGAGAGAGAGACTGACTGAGAGAGAGACAGAGAGAGACTGACTGGCTGAGAGAGAGACAGAGAGAGACTGACTGGCTGAGAGAGAGACTGGCTGAGAGAGAGAATGGCTGAGAGAGAGACTGGCTGAGAGAGAGACTGGCTGAGAGAGAAACTGGCAGAGAGAGAAACTGGCAGAGAGAGAGACTGGCAGAGAGAGAGACTGGCAGAGAGAGAGACTGGCAGAGAGACTGGCAGAGAGACTGACTGAGAGAGACTGACTGAGAGAGACTGACTGAGAGAGTCTGACTGAGAGACTGACTAAGCGAGAGACTGACTAAGCGAGAGACTGACTAAGCGAGAGACTGACTAAGAGAGAGACTGACTAAGAGAGAGACTGACTGACTGAGAGAGAGAGAATGGCAGAGAGAGAGACTGGCAGAGAGAGAGACTGGCAGAGAGCGAGACTGGCAGAGAGCGAGACTGGCAGAGAGCGAGACTGGCAGAGAGCGAGACTGGCAGAGAGAGAGACTGGCAGAGAGACTGACTGAGAGAGACTGACTGAGAGAGACTGACTGAGAGAGACTGACTGAGAGAGAGACTGAGACTGACTGACTAAGAGAGAGACTGAGACTGACTGACTAAGAGTGAGAGAGAGAGACTGTTGGAATTCGGGTCAAAGTGTGTATGAAGCTAAGCAATGCCTCTTAAGATTGTTATTGTCTGCTTATAAAAATGTATTATCAAAATGTGCTCTTTGTAGTTACATCTGCCTTTAAAATACAGCATAGTTGCATTGCGCATTGTCTGTTTTGAAACAGTTTTTTTTTAACTTTAGCCCCCCCCATGACCCTACCACTACCGGTGCGGCCCTCGGCCACAAACCACACTGTAATTTTGCCCCCCCAAAAGAAAGTTTGTGAGTACCCATGTCATAGAATGACTGTTCCACGTACATGGGCGAGGCTAGACCTTGAGGGTAGTTCATGGTGGGGTGGCACATAGTGGGTCTAGTTGTTCTACAGGTCAGAAGAATGACAGGTGATTGCTGCTTTCATTGATGACCAGGCAGTGTGCCAGTGATGACGCGTGAATTTAAACCATCCCGGCACACGTGTTTAGTCTAGGCCTTGATTGCCCAGTCTAACCACAACCAATCACCTGGGGAGCAAGGCGGTGGGTGCCGATTCACACTTTTGTCCCAGAGTCCTGCTGGCGGGCAGCGAGGGGCGTGTTCAATCTAGAAGCATTACAGGCATTACTCGTCACACCCGAGTATGTATGACCCCCCTCACCTACCCCAGCTATCTCTACACTAAATATTACCACAAACCCTTGGAGCCACCAAAGCAACACAAAGCTGTCACCGCACACCGATCTGCCATAACTGATCCGTGGAGCGTCTTGGGGTAATTATGCAAAGAATTGTACATTATCTAAGCGCGACTCGTGGAAATAAATGACTGACTGCGGGAGGCAGTAGGCCTTCGTATTAAAAGCCCCTCCTACTCTTCTGTCTGGATGTCCATCCATCTACCGAGGTTAAGGCGAAGGAAACACGCAGGGTATCAAACGTAGGCACCTGAAAGCACGAGCTGTTGAGGAATTACAGTTTTCGATTTGTGAAACATTGTCATGTACAATTGGGAGAACACGTGTGTGCAGGTAGGTAGTCTTAGCCAGTGTGAAGTGAATCTTGAGTATTGAGGAATTTTCACAGATTATTTAAACAAAGTTGGTTAAAACAACCACATGATTTTACCACATAATTAACTTTTTGGGAGTGAATATATGGTAAATGCAAAGGCTGCACTAGACCGTAAATACCAGGGTTAGGAACAAGATGATCCTCAGGGGATAGGGGGTGTGTACGAGGAAGGTGGGGGGTGGCAGCCGTGGAAGAGGGAAGCAAAATTCAATTTTATGTATCATTAATAAATCACGAAAATGAAAATGGCCCCAGGGCGTATAACTCAGCTGTCTGCTCCGGGGTGTTACTCAAGCGTAATTTGTTGATGGATATTGGGCCATCATTCTTTCATTCCACAGACCCCCACCAGAACTCCCCTCCCCATGAGCCTCCAACAGGGTGGGGGTAGGAGCCAAGCAGGGAAGGGACAGTCGCTGGATTGAGAGGGAGGCAACATAGCACCAAATCCGAAGCACTATAGTTTTGAGGACACTGCCCCATAGATTATAGTGTTTTATTTTTTATTTTGATAGTTTATGCGGAAGTCGGCAAAGGGTCACGAAATGTTAGGCGGTGGTCCTGTCGAGTTCAATGAGCAGGACTGTTCATGACGGCCGGACCCATACAAGCCTTTTGGCATGGGCTGTGGATAGACAGTAAACCTATATGGGAAATCATTCACATAGCCAGGCGGTGTTTCGAACGGCAGGTCTGATTCCGGCCATCTTGAACCAAAGCCGGACAACCTCGATGCACAGACATGTAGCTGGGGCACTTTTTCCCCCCTCTCCTGGTTTAACCCCTTCCATGCTGATTACGGCCCCCAGCCGTCATGCACCACGGTGCCCGTGTGCTGATGACGGCTGGGGGCCGTCATGAACCCACCCACTCTTTAGAAGTGCCGCAAAGGCGCAGAATCGCTGCCGCGTCCAAGGGGTTAAAGTACGTTTCTAAAGAGTAGGTCAGTCAGAATAAAAGCCTGATGAGGACTCTCAAGATGCAGGCACCAGATTTTTAACAAGGCCTTTAGATTGCGCGGCACTCACAGTAAATTCAGGGGCTGAACGGTGACCTCCTGAATTGTATTGCCGTATGTTTTTCGTCATTTCTGATACTTTGCAAAATGTTTGTATATTACAGTTTGCATCCTCCCCCCCCCCCCCCCGAGAAAAATCGAGTAGGAAGTGCCTGCTTTTGTAAAGGCGTCTTGCTTTCTACTTCCTCTCCTGCCATAACCTTCCTTCTTGTGTTGTGCGTTATTGAAATTACGTGCTCTCCCTTCACCGTTCCTTCTGGAACAAGTAATAGTCTGTTGAGGAAGAATTTCCCCAGCTGCTGCTGGCCTTATTCTTATTTTTTTTAATTTCAAAGTATTTTATTAAGAACATTTTTTAAAACATACAATTATCATTGCTTTTGCTATCGCGGGGTAACATCACAAACTGGCTGTATTTGCCATGGCACAGGTAAGCGGTTTACATGTTCGGCTGTTCCCCTTTCCGCTGTCTTACAAAAGGAATGGTAGTGAGTGGGAGGGGATAGTAAACAAAAAGAAATAAAAAGAAAAGAAACAGAAGAGAAGAAAGAGAGTGGTGCACAAGGAGAAGCTGACATTCGAGGGTCTACTTTGACCTGCGGGACCTTACTCTTCTTTTTAAGGCTTTTCCTGAATGGTCTACTTGACGCTCCTGCAGACCTTTTTGATGCCTTCTGCTTTTCCGCCTTTTGGGGAGACATAGCGCCCACAACACCATCCTGCTGATCTTTTGTGTACGCCAGTGCCCATATGGCCTGGTACGGCCTGGACCCCCTCTTCCCTTGACTTACAACCGCTAGTGATGTCCCCTTTCCTGGTGCCAAAGTTGCCCGCCTCCCATTTACCCTTGAGGCGACAAGTCAATCATCACAAGGGATTTTTGGATTAGGGGTTGGAAACCCCGGCTATATTTATTACAAATTAATATTTAAAAAAAACATTTTATAACCATTATGTACACAATACGCAGAAAGTCCCGTGCCTTACATTGATTGGTACATATGTCTCATTTGCTATCCATAACATACTTCTAATACATAGACATTCCTATCCGAATCTAAGCATTTCAATAATCAAAATAATATTATCTTTCTGCGTATCTCTATTTGGGCCTACGGCAAGGTCAATTACTGGCCCCCAGATCGTGATCAAACTATACCTGTCGGGACTGGTAATTTATCGGCCCCCGGGGAGTGAAGTAACCTTCAGAGCAGCGTTACCCGAGGCTGTTAGTAATTTGGCTACGGGCTGCTCCAATTTTACCATCATTGGAGATCTAAATCTGCACTTTAACAACTACAGCAGCCCCTCAGTCGCCAGTTTCCTGGCCGACCTTGAGGCGTTACAGCTTACTCAGTTGGTGACGCAGCCCACACACTCAGGGGGTCACACCCTTGACCCGTTTTTTACCAATCTGACGGAAGTCTGTGTCACCAGCTACACACCTTTGGCGTGGACTGATCATTATTTGATACAGTTCCACTGCCCTATCGTGGCTAGTCCATCTAAGCCAATGGTGTGTTCTGTTCCAAGAAGACGCTGGAACAAACTTAAGCTAGATGAGTTCTTTCATCTCTTATCAGCGGACCCGCTTGACGGCTCAGGTCCTCCGGATCAGATGTACGACAGGTTCACCGATTGGGTCTCCAGGGCCCTGGACACCCTCATCCCCTTGGTGACCCGTAGAACTGGTCCTGGCAAGGCCAGCCCTTGGTACGACGACTCTCTGCGAGCCCTGAAGGTGTCTTGCAGGCGCGCAGAGCGGGCCTGGCGCAAAGCCTATTCCAGCTCTAAGAAAGTCTTATATCAGGCTACAGTGAAGGTGTACCATCGGGCGGTGTGTAGAACCCGTGCCGCTTTTTATGCGACACAATTCAGGAATAGTTCGAACCCAGCAAAGACTATCTTTAAGGTATTGAAAGACCTCACTGCCAAAAAGGTTATAACATCACATCAGAGCTCTCTGGAGCACTGTGAAAAGTTGGCAGAGTTTTTTCTGGAAAAGGTGAATGCTATTTACCGAGGCTTCCCCGTGGTCGTTCCCTCGGTGATGACATCATCTAAGCCTCCACCATCTGAGGGGTTGTGTTCCCTACCTTTGTTAAATCCAGATAGCCTAGGCACTTTGGCTCGCAAAGTGAAATCTGGGTCCCCTGAGGATCCACTTTGCCCCGAAGTGTTCAAGGACCTTGCGGCACATGACATCTCTCCGCTTTGTTCCTTGGTCAATGCGTCTCTGACATCTGGCGTCGTTCCACTTAAGTGGAAGCGAGCCATGGTTCGTCCGATCCTGAAGAAACCTAGCCTGGATGGAAGCAAGCCGGAGAGCTATCGGCCTATTTCACTCTTGCCGTGGCCGGCTAAGGTGATGGAGGCACACGTAAATGCCGCTCTCTCGGAACATCTCCGTCGAGCTGACATACTCGACGCTACGCAGAATGGGTTTAGGGCAGGTCACAGCACGGAGACGGCTCTGCTTTATATGGTGGAGCACCTCCGCTCCGTGCTTGACGCGGGACAAACGGCAGCGCTGGTGCTATTAGATCTAAGCGCTGCCTTTGACACCGTCTCGCACCCTATCCTTCTGCAGCGTCTAGAGGATGCTGGTGTCTCCGGCATTGCGCTCGACTGGTTCCGGTCATTCTTATCAAACCGGGCCTTTAGCGTGACCGTCCCACCCTTTCAGTCAAAATTCCACCCGTTGAACCTGGGCGTCCCCCAAGGCTCCTCGCTGAGTCCTACGCTGTTCAATCTGTACGTAAGGCCGCTAGCTGAGGTTGTCAAACTATGGGGTATGACCATGGTGTCATATGCCGATGACACCCAGCTAGCGGTCACGATCAGCGGGGATGCGGAGGTTGACGCTCCTAGGTTTCAACAAGGACTGAGGGCGGTCGCTAGGTGGATGACGCTTAATTGTCTCCAGCTAAACGCTAGTAAGACCGAGGTGATGGTATTTGGTAGGCGACCGGAACTGTGGGGAGAGAGATGGTGGCCGGAGGAGTTGGGTCCCGCTCCCATCCCAGTCGCCGAGCTTAAAAACCTCGGGGTCTGGTTGGACCCTTCCCTTACGTTTGCTTGCCACACCAAACGCACGGCTGCTTGCTGCTTCGGCATCTTGCGTGGGCTCCGTCCTGTGCTAAAGTTCTTCGATGCCCCCACCCGGCAACTCATGATCCAAGCTACCGTCATCTCTAGATTGGATTATGCTAGTTCTTTGTTGGCCGGTCTGAATGTAGCCGAGATAGGGCGCCTGCAGCGGATCCAGAATGCAGCTGCGAGAGCGGTGGTGGGTCTTCCAAGATTCTGTCCCACCTCCAGCACCATTCGAGCACTGCACTGGCTCCCGGTGGCGCAGCGGATTCAGTTTAAGGTCCTCTGCGTCGCCCATAAGGTCTTGAAGGGGTCCCCGGCAACGATCCTCACGACCCTCATGGCCAACTATATCCCGGCACGACCCTTAAGGTCGTCAGATCTCGATTTGGCCGTGGTTCCGCGCTTTAAGCGAAGCAGGGCCGGTGGTCGCTCATTTCGAGTGCGGGCCGCTGCCCTGTGGAACTCTTTACCCCCGGCAATGCGCGCCATGAGCGATGTGCTCTCTTTTCGTCGCGCCTTAAAAACATTTTTATTCCCTTAGTTGGTGTGTTTTGTGCTGTTTTATTTAGTTGTGTTGTGTAGCTGCCTTGTCGGGCGCCAAGACGCTCCTTAGCTGGAGCATTTGTGCGCCTAATAAAAACCACATAACATAACATAACATAACATAACATACCCGCACTCCAACTGGAGTGCACTTGCGCAAGGGGGGGCCCGTTTACTGGGAGGGTCCTTCTCCCCCGAGCACCCCCTAAGCCCTGCAGATTATCTCCATAAGGGGCCCTTGCAGTTACGTGCAGTTTCCTTGCGCCCTTGTGTGCATGCGGGGTGGCTAACCAGCCTACTGGAAAGCGTAGCTCCCCTCCCCCGCACCCTTCCAGCCAACTGGCTGTAACTGCCCCTGGAGTTCTATGAGCGACCACTTGTCCCTCCCCCTTGGGCGACCCCATTAAAGAATGGCGCCGCCCGCTAAGGACCTTAAATTTAAGCTCCACCAATCATGACCTTACCGCCACAGGCCTGCATAGTTGCCCGACTATCAGGCCCCCACATCACTAAACCGAAGGTCATGCCCTGTCCCTCGACCTAACTAACCAAGCCAGAAGGTTCTCCATGAAGAGTTCATTACCCCATTTGGGCAAGTGGACGCCATCTTTTAAGAAGAATGGCTCCCCCCTGATGCACCCATGGACAATCGTCTGTAAATGTGGAGCCCAGAATAACCTATCCATTTTGTTATTGATCCTTTTCACCGAGTGGTTTAATGCCCTCACAGACTCCCGTCCCCGCCATTGGAATCTCAGAATCATATGTGACCACACCAGGATGGACCCCGGACATAGCCGTGCCAACCAACCCACTTCAGTGATCAGTGTGTCAACCAGACCTCGCCTACCCAGATGTAGCAGATCATTCCCTCCCAAGTGCAGGATAAAAACCCTAGGGCGAGCCCCTTCCCTGTCCAACAGATCTAACACCAGGCCCCTGAAATGGTCAAAGGGCATTCCACCTTGCCCATGGAAGGATACCCTAAAAGCTGCCTTGATCTCTTCTCGTAATTGCCTGAAAGAAAACATTTGTGTAAATGTTTCACATATGAATGACCAATGACCCACACACTGTGGGATCCCTGGTCCCAGGCATGCACCTGTTTCTGCGAAGATCCAGACTGTTGCTGCGCCCCCCCCCCACCCCAGTTTCCCTCCTGCGTGACAGGCTTGAGAAACTGTAAAATGAACAAAAAGAATGTAGCATCAGCTAAACCGGTCTGTGCAATCTTATAGCATATGCAGCCGCATATAGCTCTTATAGCAATTAGAGGACCACCTGCCAATCCTCTGCACTTCGCTCTTAGTGAAGCCCCTTGCTGCCGCTTCGGTGGCAGCCCCTATCCTGAATGAGTGTGTTCCAAAACTGCTGGGGTTCAAACCTGCCTTCTGCACTGCCATATCCATGACACTTTTAAATTGAAATTGCGTGAGCCGGGTACCATCACCATGAATGAACTATGGTCCCCCTGCCCCCTTGGGCCTGCGCGGCAAGAAGGCCTCTAGGTTGGTGACGGGGCAGCAAGGGTTCCCCTTTGCCTGATGCAGTACCACCCCTTCGCCCCAGGCCTCCTGATCGGTCTTAGATCTCTGAATGGAAATAAACAAAGAGTCGCCGTGGATCCTGGCATGGCTAAACTGTAGTCCCCCCTGCCCATCCTGTTTGTTCTTTGACCCCAATTCCCCAATTCTAAAAGCTCCGTAAAATGCCAGTGAAAAGGCGGCGCTGAACAAGAAAACTTCCGCCTCAGTGTTGCAAACCTGACACAGACTCCCAAGTATCAAGGCCAAGGTATTAACCCCTATTGGCCGCCTAGGTCCGCTGTAAACCTTTAGGGCGCTGCCACCCCTTCAAAGCTTTCTTCCCTGTGAAAGTATTATTGTGGTCACTCCTACCCCTTGCTTGCGCAAAAAAAAGATAGCCACTACATGACTCCTTGCTGCTGCCACGGAGCGCCCCTCATCTTTCAGTGTCCCCAGGTTAGAGAGAACCGCCCCAGTAAAAACAACAATTGATGGACAGAATGCAGAACAATGTCATACATTCACCCCAGTACAGAGATCTGGGCCTAAATCCATCGTTTTTTTGCACTCCACACCACCCCAGTTCAGACATGACCATATTTAAATCAGCCCTGATCATGTGCCTCATGGGAACAGTCCAGCCCGAACTGCCCCAGTGTCATGCCATCTCTCTCCCCATTCTGTCCCCAAGAAGTTACAGTAAGCCCAAGACGCCCCTTCGTATGCACTCCTGGTTCTGGGCGCTAGGCTGGCTGCCACAAGGTCCGGTAGTTGTGGGCACCAAGTTACCGGAGACGTTCTGGGAAAGGTGTCGGGTTTTCTGCCGCTGCTCGGAGATGCGCCCTGAATACCTGCATTTTAAAGCGAGAGTGTGCACCAGCAACGTGATTTAACACCACCGGGACTAGCTTAGCTCCAAATTGCATATCCAGTTTCATGCACAACAGAATTATTTCCTTCAACAGATGTAGGATCATCTTACACCTTGCTGCCTGTTGATTGATGCATTCTACTACCGTCATGTTGTCTGACCAAAAATCCACTGATTGATTCCTCAGTTGCTCTGGCCAAACCGTCAATGCCAATGAAGATGGGGAACAACTCTAAAAACGCAATGTTGCATGTTAAACCATTTGGAACCCACCATACTGGCCAGCGCTTTGCCACCCACTCAGTACCTAGTATAGCTCCTATGTGCAGAGTCCATCATTAAACCTAACTCTGCGGAAGGTGTGAGTGGAACGGGCCATAGTACCGTGCAGTTGAAGTCACTCACGAATGCCATCCAAATTCGCATATCCTGCTTAACCTCACAGTACAGCCTGATGTGATAGTGTTTTTCCATGAGACCTGACATGGCTTGTGATATGGATCGTGAGAATGGTCGTGCCACAGGGATAACCCACAATCAAAGTTTAACTGACCCACGGTCTGCTGCAGCTGATGCAGCATAACCTTCCCTTTTGCCAAGCATTGCTGCAAAGCTGACGTGAACTTTGTGATCTTCTCTTTGGGCAGCTGTGAGCAACCCTGGGCTAAGTCCAACTCTATCCCTAAGAATTTAATCAGTGTGGATGGCCCAAACGTCTTCCCTTGTGCCAGTGGTACCCCAAAAACCTGCATGAGCGCGCAGAATTCCCATAGTGCCCAACCACACTCCTGGGAGCCTGGTGCTCCCAGGAAAAGGAAGTCATCAAGGTAATGCAAAACATACTGGTGCCCTGTCACCTATCTAAAACCCCATTCCAAAAAGGAACTGAGTAAGTACAGGATACCGAGCAACCCTTAGGCGTGCATTTATCCATGTAGTACTTCCCCTGGAATTGGAAACCCAGAAGATGAAAATCTAAAGGATGGACTGGCAACAAGCGGAAAGCTGACTCAATGTCTGACTTCGCCATAAGCACGCCAGGGCCCAAACCCCTGAGCATCTCAACAACCTGATCAAAGGATGAGTACCTGACGGTGCACAACTCCTCATTAATGGCATCATTCAGGGATTGACCTCTAGGTGCAGAAATTATATGTATCAACCTAAATTCCCCAGATTCTTTTTTTAGGGACCACCCCCAGAGGACAACAGACTAAATCTTTCACTAGTACGCTGTCAAATGGGCCTGCAATTCTGCCCAGGCGCAGCTCTTTCTCAATTTTTGTTGCTGCTACCCCTGGATTGACCCTCACGAGAGCTGGTTCTTGCATTCAAGTGACCCTACATAATCTGGAGCAGGAATCCTAAAACCATCTCTGAAACCTTCTAGTAACAACCTGGCATTGAAGGACAATTATATCTATTTAACCAGGGAATCGAGGCACTTGTTATTATGGGAGAACAGGCTTTAGTAAGAGAAATACTATCATTTCTGCTTCTTTCCCCCCTATCCTTTGATTTCTTAAAACACTTGGATTCGGGGTGGGATGTATTGCCACAGAAAGAGCATGAGTGCTTGAATTTACACGTGCCTGCAGCCCTAGTGCATGTATGCCTGTTGAAATCCCAAAATGCCCTTTTTTTCCCTCCCCCCACCGCAGGAGCTCGTGGGGGGGGGGGGGGGGGAAATCACCGAAAGGACTGAAAGGACTGGCTCTTGGCACTGTCTTGCGCCCTCTGCTCCAAGTGGTCTAACCACGAAATCATGTCAATTTGGTCCCATGCGAGAGCCGGATCAGAAGCCTTCGCTCTTCTAAAATCTTTATCATATTCCTTCCAACCTATCCCACCATATTTGTCATGTGCCCCAGTGGTCCTGCTCTGGTAGCATGCCATTTCTGCAGCTAAGCTTGGGAACCGTTCTGCCATAACTGCCATGTAAACCGAGAAGCCCCTCACCCAATTAATCAAAGACTACTCAATCCTATATTTCTGCAGTTCACTTGCCCATTCCTGCGAGAGCATCCAATCCTTCTTTTTATTGGCCTCCTCCCTTTCAGTTTCATCAAGCAGTAAAGAAAACATATTAATGTAAATCCCGTTCCAAATTTTTTCCTTCATGTCCTGCGTTACATGTCTTGCCAGCTTTTCCCTGGGGGTGCGCGCTTCCCCCACACTTAACACTGGCAATGGCTGCTGTTTACTTAATGTGGCTGCCCCTGCTGGCTTCTCCTTTGCTGCGTCAGTGCCTGTACTGCCTGCCGGCAACTCCTTGCTGGCCCCAAGGGGGTCTGTCCCACACACTGAGCAACAGGAGGTGGAGCGACTGGAGATGGAGCTCCCTGCACTTCCCTTGGCTTACCGCCCGATGCCCCGTCTAACTGAGCCACTACCTGCCTGGCCTTATCAAGTAAGTTCTCCCTGCTGCCAGACATCCGAGCTGTCGGGGACCAGTTCCCAACCTTCTCCAACTAGGGGAGGACCGCCGCCAAACTGGCTACCAAATCCTGCTGAACTGGGGGAACCCCCGGAGGGGCACCCGCCGTAGGGACACCTGAGGTCTGTGGGCCACCACGTGCCAGTCCCGGTTGCCCCCCTGTACCTAGCGGAGCATCACCCCCACCACTGCCTGGTGGATTGCTTCCCTCAGATGGCCCTGGCTCCCCCCCCCCCGACTGCTTGCGGGACTGGGGCCCCGGCTCAACAGGTCCATCAGCTCCCTCTCCCTTCGGTGGCCCCCCTTCTTGGATCTACTCCTTCTGGGAACAGTAGGGAATGCTGCCTAGGGATCCACCCCGGATCATCTGGGCCTGTCCTCTACCTCTTTGGGCCCATCAACGTTATCCCTAAGGTCTGCAATGGCTTGACCCTTTTGATCAACTTTTTTCAGTCTGTCCTCCATATCCGCCATTTTACGCATCATTGCTTCCAGGATATTCTCAATGCGAGAGCGCTGCTCGCTCCTCTTTGCTTAAGGGGCCATTGCACCTATAAACAGCAAAATTGCTCGACACACGTATAGGGATGCACCACCAACAATACCAACTTGATAGTGACCCCCCAACAAAGCTAAGGCACCCTTGGAGCAGACTACACAGACCAATACTAGTCACTAAAACATTCCCACAGCACCACGTGGCCTAGGACACTGCCCTGACCCTTACCTCGCAATCGTAGGGGGTACATGACCGGCCGCAAGCTCCCACGCAACCAGAGCCACGCCCACAAGCTAATCCAGTGGGTCAGGTGAGTATTCTCCAATCCGCGTGGCTCCAGGAAGCGCTCGAATGCAGGACCGTCTGTGTCCCCTGAAGTCCACATGCTGGAGATCCAAGAAGGAGACTTCAAAAACAGCACCCACGCTGCTGCTCTCCACTGCTCAGAACCAGTAACAGCCCACACTGCTCCCAATTTGCTTGTTGGTGTCTGCCTACATAACAAAAAGAAGAAATTGCCCTCCAGCTGCTCAATCTGCTCCTGTCCGCAGAATAAACGAAATGCCCCTGATCAGCGCCAAAGCTTCCGCTATCTAAGACGAGTGCCGACCTGCAAGGACAAACAAGCATTTGCAATGTAATAGGTCTCGCATTAGGAAAGTTTGAGCTATTGGAATTGTAAATGACAAATATTTTATTTATGTGTTGGTTTTGAAAATTGCAAAATTAATAGCTTTGTCATTTACAATGCCAATAGTTTTAACTTTCGCAAACGGGACACCTATAGCATTTGTAATGCAATATGTGTTGTATTTACATGACTTAGATGTATTACAAATAACAATGGCTTTTATTTTTTTAAATAATTAATACTTAAATAAAAGTTATTGAAATGTATAATGGCAATAGCTTAAACTTTTGTAAATAACTTTTGCGAAGATTATGTTCAGTGTATTTTATTGTGATGAAAATCCAAGAACAGCAGTGAAATATTAACATCTTCTTGTGACATTTTCAATAAAGCTTGAAACATTGACAGAACATATTAGAACCAGTTGTTGTTGAATGGTTGCAAAGAGTGATGCTGTGGCGTTCAGTGGTGCTGAGTGATGCTGTGGCCTTCAGTGGTGCTGAGTGATGCTGTTGCCTTCAGTGGTGCTGAGTGATGCTGTGGCGTTCAGTGGTGCTTAGGGATGCTGTGGCGTTCAGTGGTGCTGAGTGGTGCTGAGTAATGCTGTGGCATTCAGTTGTACTGTTGCGTTGAGTGCTGCTGAGTGATGCTGTGGCGCTGAGTGATGCTGTGACATTGAGTGATGCTGTGCGTTAAGTGGTGCTGTCGCGTTGAGTGGTGCTGTGGCATTCTGTTGCGCTGAGTGATTCTGTTGCGTTGAGTGGTGCTGTGGTGTCGAGTAGTGCTGTGGTGTCGAGTGGTACTGTGGTGTCGAGTGGTGCTGAGTGATGCTGTGGTGTAGAGTGATGCTGTGGTGTTGAGTGATGCTGTGGTGTTGAGTGATGCTGTGGCGTTGAGTGATACTGTGGCGTTGAGAGATACTGTGGCGTTGAGTGATGCTGTGGCGTTGAGTGATGCTGTGGAGTTGAGTGATGCTGTGGAGTTGAGTGATGCTGTGGCGTTGAGTGATGCTGTGGCGTTGAGTGATGCTGTGGCGTTGAGTGATGCTGTGGCATTGAGTGATGCTGTGGCAGTGCTGTGGCATTGAGTGGTGCTGTGGCATTGAGGGGTGCTGTGGCATTGAGGGGTGCTGTGGCATTGAGGGGTGCTGTGGCATTCAGTGGTGCTTTGGCGTTGAGTGGTGCTGTGGAGTGGTGCTGTGGTGTTGAGTGGTGCTGTGGTGTTGAGTGGTGCTGTGGTGTTGAGTGGTGCTGTGGTGTCGAGTGGTGCTGTGGTGTCGAGTGGTGCTGTGGTGTCGAGTGGTGCTGTGGTGTCGAGTGGTGCTGTGGTGTCGAGTGGTGCTGTGGTGTTGAGTGGTGCTGTGGTGTTGAGTAGTGCTGTGGTGTCGAGTGGTGCTGAGTGATGCTGTGGTGTAGAGTGATGCTGTGGTGTAGAGTGATGCTGTGGTGTTGAGTGATGCTGTGGCGTTGAGTGATGCTGTGGCGTTGAGTGATGCTGTGGCATTGAGTAATGCTGTGGCGTTGAGGGGTGCTGTGGCATTCAGTTGTGCTGAGTGATTCTGTGGCGCTGAGTGATGCTGTTGCGCTGAGTGATGCTGTTGCGCTGAGTGATGCTGTTGCGCTGAGTGATGCTGTTGCGCTGAGTGATGCTGTGGCGCTGAGTGATGCTGTGGCGCTGAGTGATGCTGTGGCATTGAGTGATGCTGTGGCATTGAGTGATGCTGTGGCATTGAGTGATGCTGTGGCGTTGAGAGATACTGTGGCGTTGAGTGATGCTGTGGCATTGAGTGGTGCTGGGGAGTTGAGTGGTGCTGTGGCATTGAGTGATGCTGTGGCGTTGAGTGATGCTGTGGCGTTGAGTGATGCTGTGGCGTTGAGTGATGCTGTGGCGTTGAGTGATGCTGTGGCGTTGAGTGATGCTGTGGCGTTGAGTGATGCTGTGGCGTTGAGTGATGCTGTGGCGTTGAGTGATGCTGTGGCGTTGAGTGATGCTGTGGCAGTGCTGTGGCATTGAGGGGTGCTGTGGCATTGAGGGGTGCTGTGGCATTGAGGGGTGCTGTGGCATTGAGGGGTGCTGTGGCATTCAGTGGTGCTTTGGCGTTGAGTGGTGCTGTGGAGTGGTGCTGTGGTGTTTAGTGGTGCTGTTGTGTTGAGTGGTGCTGTGGTGTTGAGTGGTGCTGTGGTGTTGAGTGGTGCTGTGGTGTTGAGTGGTGCTGTGGTGTCGTGGTGCTGTGGTGTCGAGTGGTGCTGTGGTGTCGAGTGGTGCTGTGGTGTCGAGTGGTGCTGTGGTGTCGAGTGGTGCTGTGGTGTCGAGTGGTGCTGTGGTGTCGAGTGGTGCTGTGGTGTCGAGTAGTGCTGTGTTGTCGAGTGGTACTGTGGTGTCGAGTGGTGCTGAGTGATGCTGTGGCGTTGAGTAGTGCTGTGGCGTTGAGTGGTGCTGTGGAGTTGAGTGGTGTTGGGAGTTGAGTGGTGCTGTGGAGTTGAGTGGTGCTGTGGAGTTGAGTGGTGCTGTGGAGTTGAGTGGTGCTGTGGAGTTGAGTGGTGCTGTGGCGTTGAGTGATGCTGTGGCATTGAGTGGTGTCAAGTGATGGCTGTGGTGTCGAGTGATGCTGTGGCATTGAGTGATGCTGTGGCGTTGACTTGTGCTGTGGCATTGAGGGGTGCTGTGGCATTGAGGGGTGCTGTGGCATTGAGGGGTGCTGTGGCATTGAGGGGTGCTGTGGCATTCAGTGGTGCTGAGTGATTCTGTGGCGCTGAGTGATTCTGTGGCGCTGAGTGATGCTGTGGCATTTTGATGCTGTGACATTTTGATGCTGTGGCATTGAGTGATGCAGGCAGGCATCGTGGGCAGACGTCGGGGTTTGTGGTGCACACGCAATAAGCCTGGCGAGGATACAAACTGACATTAAAACTGCTCGTTTTATGCACAGGGTAGGATTATAACCCAGGAGGCAGCCTGCCTCGGAAGAAGGCACAGCTGCTACCTCCGGATTATGCAAACAAACACATGTAACATGACATTCTGAGGCCATAGACAAACCGCTGCCTGGGAAGTAAGCACATGTACTTAACGAATTCCACCCCAAGTGTGTTTGTTTTCCAACATGCCTGTGAGCTCGCGACACAATGCTGCTGAAACCCGGGCATCCCAACCACTTGGCCAAACTCTCGCACCTCTTCATTAGTTTTCCATCGGCTGCGCCTTTTGGTAGCACAAATGCAGAGGGTTTGAAAATGCGCATATGCATCCAAGGGGTGAGAAAACAATCTAGGGTGTGAGAAATCGCACATCACAGGAGCTGCAATCAATACGAGTGGCTGGCAGTTTTTGTCGGCCATCCATCAGGAGAGTCACACGCAGTCTCTATAACATGCAAACTCATCTTGAAACAAACGTACACTGCTAGGCTAAACATGGACTTACAGGACAACTTTCACATAACGCAATCGCAGGTCCAAATGCAATTCTGACTCAGTAGCGTCAAGAAGGCAACGCTGGAAAAAAATCAGATAGTTTCACTGACAATTACTGCAGGCAGAAAGAGTGCAAGATAAGACACGCAACAGTTGATTCCGCACTGTCAGGATGAGGCGGTCTGGTGCGATGATGATGGGGAATAGAAAAACCTGTATGAACCGGGCTTGTTCTCTTACACAATATTATTTCTCAAAAAATATAGTTTGATAACTAGTTTTAAATGCGTGCATGCTGTTTGCGAGGAATGCAGCGAGAGAAAACAAATTTAAAATACAAAATACGTGTGCAATGTTATCAAGTGGATTCTTGACGTAAAAAAAGTGTTCAGTAAGTGTCAAATACTGACCAAAGATAAATACTGCAGCTTTCACATAGGACATGCAAAAGAATTTTCAATGGCAACGGGCGCCGACTAGCAGGAAACGCAGCAGGAGGTGGTGCGGGACGGCACGCCGAGTCAACCAAAAAAAAAAGTCTTCGGAGTGAGTTTTATGTCAGCGGAGCCTTTTGGTAGCACAAATGCAGATGGTTTCAAAATGCGCATATGTATCCAAAGGGTGAGAAAACAATCTAGGGTGTGAGAAATCACATATCACAGGAGCTGCAATCAATATGAGTGACTGGCAGTTTTTGTCGGCCATCCATCAGGAGAGTCACACGCAGTCTCTATAACATGCAAACTCATCTTGAAACAAACTTACACTGCTAGGCTAAACATGTACGTACAGGACAACTTTCACAAAACGCAATCGCAGGTCCAAATGCAATTCTGACTCAGTAGCGTCAAGAAGGCAACCATGAAAAAAAATCTGATAGTTTCACTGACAATTACCGCAGAAAGAGTGCAAGATAAGACACGCAACAGTTGATTCCGCACTGTCAGTATGGGGCGGGTCTGATATGATGATGATGGGGAATAAAGTAGGAAAGTTTGAGCTATAGCTGTTAATTATTTTTTTGTTTTTTATTTATGTGTTGTTTTTTCTAAATAGCTAAATTAATAGCTTTCTTCTTTACAAAGCCAATAGTTATAATTTTTCTAAATGTGACACCTCTAGCATTTGTAAAGCAACATGTTTTGTATTAACGGGACTTATATGTGACTTATATGTATTGATATAAAAAAAATCAATGGCTTTAAAAAACAATAATTAATACGTAAATAAAATGGATTTTATTTTATATTGCCAATAGCTTAAAGTGTATTAAATATATTTAGTGAAGATGCTGTGGTTGCGCTGAGTGAGGGTGAGGGGTTGAGGGTGAGGGTGGGTGAGGGTGAGTGAGGGGTTGAGGGTGAGTGAGGGTGGGTGAGGGGTTGAGGGTGAGGGGGTGAGGGGTTGAGGGTGAGTGAGGGTGAGGGGTTGAGGGTGAGTGAGGGTGAGGGGTTGAGGGTGAGTGAGGGTGAGTGAGGGTGAGGGGTTGAGGGTGAGTGAGGGTTAGTGAGGGTGAGGTGTTGAGGGTGAGTGAGGGTTAGTGAGGGTGAGGTGTTGAGGGTGAGTGAGGGTGAGGCGTTGAGGGTGAGTGAGAGTGAGTGAGGGTGAGTGAGAGTGAGGGTGAGTGAGGGTGAGGGGTTGAGGGTGAGTGAGGGTGAGTGAGGGTGAGTGAGGGTGAGGGGGTGAGGGTGAGGGGGTGAGGGGTTGAGGGTGAGTGAGGGTGAGGGTGAGGGGTTGAGGGTGAGTGAGGGTGAGGGGTTGAGGGTGAGTGAGGGTGAGGGGTTGAGGGTGAGTGAGGGTGAGGGGTTGAGGGTGAGTGAGGGTTAGTGAGGTGTTGAGGGTGAGTGAGGGTGAGGGTGAGGCGTTGAGGGTGAGTGAGGGTGAGAGTGAGTGAGGGTGAGTGAGAGTGAGGGTGAGTGAGGGTGAGGGGTTGAGGGTGAGTGAGAGTGAGGGGTTGAGGGTGGGTGAGGATGAGTGAGGGTGAGGGTGGGTGAGGGTGAGGGGTTGAGGGTGAGTGAGGGTGAGGGTGGGTGAGGGTGAGTGAGGGTGATGGGTTGAGGGTGAGGGGTTGAGGGTGAGTGAGGGTGAGGGGGTGAGTGAGGGTGAGGGGTTGAGGGTGGGTGAGGGTGAGTGAGGGTGAGGGGTTGAGGGTGGGTGAGGGTGAGTGAGGATGAGTGAGGGTGAGGATGAGTGAGGGTGAGTGAGGGTGAGGGTGAGTGAGGGTGAGTGGTTGAGGTTGAGGGGTTGAGGGTGAGTGAGGGTGAGGGGTTGAGGGTGAGTGAGGGTGAGGGTGAGTGAGGGTGAGGGGTTGAGGTTGAGTGTGAGGGGTTGAGGGTGAGGGTGGGTGAGGGGTTGAGGGTGAGTGAGGGTGAGGGTGAGTGAGGGTGAGGGGTTGAGGTTGTCGTATTACAAGCTGTGCTGTCATCTATGTGTGTACTCTGGAAAGGGAATTGCTGCACACTGTGTTTTTTTTTATTGTCTCAATCAGCGTTTGCTTTGAGCAACGCATCAACTGGGTGGTTGTCAGTGCCCATAATGTTTCTTGGGCGTGTTTTTACATGCCGCCTACATGCGGTGTGCGACAACTTAAGGGACACACGCAATGCTTTTGACTACTTGGTCTTCTTATCGGGTGGCCAGAGGGGGCCTTCAGAGGTGAGACAAATATTGTTATTTATTTCTTAATTATTGCAGATGACTTGACTGGGGGCGGTTTAGCCGCTGCGGCTTGACGTCTGAGTCACGAGCCACTCTGAGCGCGCACAGACTGACCTGCTCCATGGGGTCACATGAAGGTGCTGCAGGGACTTCTTTGTCGTCTCAGTTGCAAGGCAGCACTGCGAGCCACCAATGGACTTGTTTCAGCATGCTCCCACCTTCAGCCACCCAACGCTGTTGTGACTGCGTGCCCACATTTTGGTGTTGGAGGCAGCACAGAAGCACAAGAGCTGCGGAGTGACCCGTATTGTCTTTAGCCTGTGTCCGATCAAGTTTGGCCAACCGCAAGCTGTGGGAGTAAAGAAGTACGGAAGTTTAAAGCCGACCGGGCATGTCGCAGGATCCTGGTGTACTTCTGCTCCGCACTTCGTTCTGGAGAAAAGGAACGATTTGGTAAGATGGAGAGTGAGGGAGAGGGAGGGAAAGTGAGGGAAAGGAAGGGAAATGGAGTGAGAGGAAGGGAAAGGGAGTGAGACGGAGAGTGATAGGAAGGGAGACGGAGATGGAGGGAGGGAGAGAGAGGGGGAGGGAGACAGAGGGAGTAACAAAGTTAGAGTGAGAAAGAGGAAGGCAGGAGAGAGGGAGGGGGAGCTAGAGAGAGGGAGAGAGAGGGTGAGTGTGGGTGAGGGTGAGTGAGGGTGAGGGAGGGTGAGGTGTTGAAGGTGAGTGAGGGTCAGGGTGAGTGAGTGTGAGGGGTTGAGGGTGAGTGAGGGTGAGTGAGGGTGAAGTGTTGAGGGGGTGAGGGTGAGGTGTTGAGGGTTAGTGAGGTGAAGTGTTGAGGGTGAGGGTGAGTGAGGGTGAAGTGTTGAGGGTGAGTGAGGGTGAAGCGTTGAGGGTGAGGGTGAGGGTGAGGTGTTGAGGGTTAGTGAGGGTGAGGTGTTGAGGGTGAGGGTGAATGAGGGTGAGGGGAAGGGGTTGAGGGTGAGTGAGGGTGAGTGGTATTGAGGGTGAGTGAGGGTGAGGGGTTGAGGGTGAGGGATTGAGGGTGAGTGAGGGTGAGGGTGAGGGTGATTGAGGGTGAGGGGTTGAGTGAGGGTGGGTGAGGGGGGGTGAGGGTGGGTGAGGGTGAGTGAGGGTGAGGCGTTGAGGGTGAGTGAGGGTGAGGCGTTGAGGGTGAGTGAAGGGTTGAGGGTGAGGGGTTGAGGGTGAGTGAGGATAAGTGAGGGTGAGTGAGGGTGAGTGAGGATGAGGTGTTGAGGGTGGGTGAGGGTGAGTGAGGGTGAGTGAGGTGAGGGAGGGTGAGTGAGGTGTTGAGGGTGAATGAGGGTGAGAGTTTGAGGGTGAGTGAGGGTGAGGGTGAGTGAGGGTGACGGTTTGAGGGTGAGTGATGGTGAGGGTGAGTGAGGATGAGGTGTTGAGGGTGAGTGAGCGTGAGGGTGAGTGAGGGTGAGTGTGAGTGAGGGGTTGAGGGTGAGTGAGGGTAGGTTAGGATGAGCGATTGAGGGTGAGTGAGGGTGAGAAGTTGAGGGTGAGTAAGGATGAGGGTGAGTGTGGGTGAGTGAGAATGAGGGGTTGAGGGTGAGTGAGGTGTTGAGGGTGAGGCTGAGGTGTTGAGGTGTTGAGGTGTTGAGTGAGAGTGAGGGTGAGTGAGGAGTTGAGGGAGAAGGGTTGAGGGTGTGTGGGTGAGGTGTTGAGGGCTAGTGAGGGTGGGGGAGGGGTTGAGGGTGAGTGAGGGTGAGTGAAATTGAGGGTGAGTGAGGGGTTGAGGGTGAGTGAGAGTGAGGGGTTGAGTGAGGGGTTGAGTGAGGGTGAGTGAGGGTGAGTGGTTGAGTGAGGGTGAGTGAGGGTGAGTGAGGGTGAGTGAGGGTGGCATCGACAGGCGAGACCTAATAAACCATGGCAGTTATATGAATTTGCCAGTTGCTTGGCGTTGTCAGCTAAGGTCTGGCATGCCAATTTTCAGGCAGACCCCTGCAATGGAAAAAGTTAAAAGGACTAGGTTTGACACAAGATGTGTTTTCTGATTAGCTCCCAAAGGAAATGTTGTTCGCACCTACAGCCAAAACCGCTGAAAGGATTTACACCAAACTTTACATGAAAGTGGAACCTGACTCAGAAAGGGTCTTTCATTGGTTTAGTGTAAATCTATTCAGTAATGTTTGACATGTACGCGCTTTAAAAAGTTGATGAGCAGGCTTTAAAGGGTTAATACTTCTGTGTATCTGGGACATTTAAACTGTTATTCAGGAAATCGCGAATCCAGTGAAATCTTTCCCAAATATGATTGGCGGATACAGTGCATTAATTTCCATCCCACCTTGAAATTCATGATTTTCAACAACAAAAAGTTAATTTCGCACCGTGGAAAACGTATCACTCTGCAGTTAGTGGGGATGGGGCTACTCAGAGGAAAATTAAGATCCAAAATAATCAAGAAAAAAAAAACATGTTTGTTTTGCCACGGTAACTATTTTAAGAAAATGGCAATTCCGTTGCCATTTTAAGCTTCTGAAAAAGACACCAGTTTGCGTAGGAGATAACAAAGCTAATCTAATTAAAAGTGTATTTTTGTGCGCAAAATATTAAACAAATGTAAAGAAAAAAATGAAAAACGAAAATAATAAAATATAGTAAAAGAAACCGTGGTGCACAGAGCCAAAGGACGGGCGCGGGGGGGGGTCTGGGGGGGGGGGGTGCTTGGAGTGGGTTGGACAAAGCCCTATGGATAATCCCTGCTGCCTTCGTCATTCAGTGATCGGCACAAGCGATGAATCCCTGCTGCCTTCGTCATTCAGTGATCGGCACAAGCGATGGGCTGGGGGCATCGGGTGATGACCCTTTGACAAACCACCGCTATGTTTAGCCAAAGGCCCAGTGCAGCTTGCAGCAATAATGGAAGAAAAAAAAGCCTCTCTTATACAAAAAATTAAGTTAAGGTTCTGATTCGAATGCAAAAAACAATTGAAATTCACCAGTTTTGGTATACAACGTACACATTTGAGGCATGTGCTGCACACACGTTCTTTATATAGGTTATAATATCTGACGGTATTGAAAATACAGTGGACATATGTATGTGGAGTTCTGCAAAATGTAATGCCATTAAGCATTTGAATGATTTTGAATGTATTAAAAATAAAATCTACAGCCCACATGAGGTATGAGATGGGCGCGTGCGCGAGAGATGCTGCCTGACTCTGCACCTTCCTCGGCATTGAGGTTTCCTTCGTCTCAGCACAACCATAACACAGTATCTAACAAATCTGTGAATCTTGCGGTCTGGCACACGTGGGCGCGAGCCGTGAAAAATGAAAGTAGGGATTAGAGCTGTCCGGGTTGCATCCGCTTGTTGTGATAATGGCCCTGACCCGCGCCGCTCAACATGGTGGACGGGATTGCCCTCCATAAGAAAACAAGACAGAGGGAAGAGAGGGGAGGGGGAGGCGAAATGCGACACGGCGGGAAGGGGAGGGGGCGGAGCGGGTAAAATAACAAACAAGACGGAGGGAAGAGAGGGGAGGGGGGAGGAGAAATGCGACACGGCGGGAAGGGGAGGGGGCGGAGCGGGTAAACCAAGACGGACGTGCACGCGCTTTTAAGCTCAATGCGCATGCGCATTGAGCTTAAAAGTCACGGGCACTGCAAGGAATCGCCACGATTCCTTGCAAGTTGGGAAAAGAGTGGATAAGTCCCAATACTCTCGCTTGCTCGATGCGCATGCGCATCGACAGGCGAGACCTAAAAACATGTATGAACCGGGCTTGTTCTCTTACACAATATTATTTCTCTAGAAATATAGTTTGACAACTAGTTTTAAATGTGTGCATGTTGTTTGCAAGGAATGCAGCTAGAGAAAACAAATTTAAAATACAAAACACATGTGCAATGTTATCAAGTGGATTCTTGACGTAAAAACAGTGTTCAGTAAGTGTCAAATACTGACCAAAGAGAAATACTGCAGCTTTCACATAGGACATGCAAAAGACTTTTCAATGGCAACGGACGCAGACTAGCAGGAAACGCAGCAGGAGATGGTGCGGAACGGCACGTCGAGTCAACAAAAAAAAAGTCTTCGGAGTGGCATTGCGCAGAAGGAAACCGGGGGAGAGAATTCCTTTGAAATTTGAAGCTCTCGGCATTACTGTGGCGGGTCTGATGCAATGATGCGAGGCGGCTCGGGGAGCAAATGGAAAGCGCGTGCACGGGCACATGCACTGTGCGAAATCCGCCTGCCAAAGCCCCTTGATCAGCTTTCCTGATCCACCTCTATATGTCTCGAGCTGCAATGCGCTTGCGCATTGGCAGGTCGAGACCTAAAAAGAAATCGAATGAAGCTTCCCACCAAGGCTGAGGAGCCCCCTGTGCCACCTGAGGGGCAGCTGCCCAGGTTGCTCCTTTCCGCCGTATCAGGAAAATGTCCCGGTCCGCACTGAAGCTTGCGCTGTTTCTGAAGAGAGCCGACCACCTTTTCCTGCGACGTTCAAAAGCCAACAAAAACCGGAGCTGCCACCAAGCCCTTGGCCCGGGCTGAGCGAGTATAACGGCACAGCGTATGCGTAGCCGGTGAGCTTCTGTCCCTCTAGATTCACTGGTGCACTGATGGCGACCTGCAGAGGAGTAGAGAAATGCTCCAAGACATGTCTACCACGAAGCCCAGGGATCACCACTGAAGCGCCTTGTCTGACGACCTGAAAAGGAGACAAAAAGAAATTGGATTAAGCCTCCTAGTGAGGTTGCTGGCGCCCTGTGTAAGCTGTGAGGGCAGCGAGCAATGAGGCCGTTCTCGCCGCTCCCCAGCTTTTTATCTTGAATCCGGGCCGGGACCGGGTTCTAACAAGCTCCTGGCGTTTGTCCGACGTGTGTACCAGAAGTGATCACTATCACTTCCAGTTCACGAGCCGGCAAACCAATCACAAGGGAGGTGCGCGCTCCGTGTCACAATGTGCGCGGCCTGGCCCGCCTCCCTATAGCATCATTGGGGGCCGGCCTGACCGCCATACATGCGGCGTGTCTGATGCCGGCTCCTGCCATACTCTTCTCAGCCCTAGGCCAAGAAAGGAAAGCACTTCCAACCTTCAGGGTACTGAGAAACAGGGATTTATAATGTGTTGTGATCAGGTGCTATGAACATGGGTGAGGGCAGTCTCTATACCATCTGTTAGCAGCATCTTCAAGTAATATTTCAAGGTTTGCTGATGGTGAGGAGCTGACTTCTCCACCACCCACTGCCTCCTCTGCACTGTGTGATCTTGCTCATAAATGCCCGAAGAGCCCAAGGAAAGAAGACGTTCTGCACCAAATCACATATGTGTGAGAAAAGGGGGCTGACTCAAAACCCAGCATCTAGACCAGCAGAACCCACAATTGGCATCAGGGAGCTACTCACCCAGGCCTTTTTATTTAGCTTTTTAAATCTTTTTTTGCATTTTTTTTATCTTTCCATTAAAAAAAAAATTCTACATCAAAATAAAACTTTGTGGTTACAGTGGTATTAGTAAGGCAACCATACCAAATATTTAATTTATATATATTTAATGCCATAAAACATCAGCTTATGTTGGTTATACTAACGTATACATATATGTATCAACATATTGTATACCTGGCTTAGTAATTAGTCTGTTCCAGAGATTAATTACCAACCCATACTATGTTGAACTTTTTAAGTGAGCTTTGGCTTAAATATATTGTTTTATCGACCTCCATACACCAGGTGAGATGGATATGTCATTGATCTGAGGATGGAACCTCCACACTGACCCATGTCTGAAGTATGTCTCTCATAACCACTGATAATTTGACATTGACCAATAGTTTATAATCTCTGAAGATCTACGAATAGTGCATATTCCCAATATAACTAATTTTGGAAATACTTCCTTTGGCATACCAGCTGTTTTATATATTGAGCAGAATACTGTTTCCATTAACTGCTGCATTGTGGGGCATAGCCACAGTATATGATAGAATGTGCCTTCTTGCCCACAACCTCTAAAACCTCTTTCTGTAACACTATAACCCAAATATTTTAATTGTGTTCTATAGTAGTAGGTTCGGGACAGTGTATTGAGATGAACAAGTTCAAAATTTGATTTGATGGCTTCTTCTCTAGCCTTCATTAGGACCTCTTGCCAATTATCGCCATGGGTTTTAGTTTGCTTATCGTGCTATTATAGCCTTGGGTTGAAGGGGGAATAACAGAGAATGAGCTTTTCTTATGTATCTCACCTTAGATATACTACTCTGTCCCAACCCTGGAATCCAGACAGAGTGACATAGTTTCTCGACTGATTACCCATCGTACTGGAGCGTCTGTACTTATTTTCCCTTTCCTGATCAGGGCACCATGGCTCTTTCCCATCCCTTTTTTGCCACATCTCCTGAAGAGGGAAGGGGAACTGTCAAGCTTCCTCCATGTAAATAATGAAGATCCCCCTTCTCACCCATCCTAAACCTCTGCATCTTAAGAGGATGTCTCGACCTGGTCCTCGCTAATTCCGACTTAATCTGTAACCAGCTAGTAATTAAGAGTTTAGGCTGGGGATTTCCACTATTACAAACCAAACCCCTCTGCAGAGTGTCTGCAATTAAATTGAGGTACCTCCTCCCAACAGGAAGCCCTGTAGTATGCTGTGCACAGTTTTGAGAAAAAAATTGGCGGGCTCCATTAGGGGGTGTTCTGAAATATTATAAATCTAGAGAGCGCTATCAGGTTAAGTAATGGCGACCTCCCAACCAAACGGTAAAGTCCTGCCTGGATCCTGAAGTTGGACATTAATGGCTCCAAATTTTAATCAAAGCCCTTCCTCTTATTTCTTGTCATATATATCCCAAGATGTTTAAAGCGTTCCTGATTTACGTTGAACTGGAAGGTGGTTTTGGTAGCACTGGGTCTCTATTTCCCGAATGGGCACAGCATTGACTTTTCCAAATTGTAGCAAAGCCCACGAGTTCACCAAGTATCTGGGAGATTTTTAAGGTTTTGAATGGTTTCACCTGGGTCGGTAATATATGCTTCCCTGTTGATGTATGCATCTGAAACGTATATCCTCATTCAATCGCGTTTACTCTTGGATCTTGATGTAGATAAATCCATTGATCCAGAAATACCTCCTACACACTCACTTGCACTACACAGCGCCTACTGCTGTTGAAGCCTACACCCATCCCCATGAGACTGCTCTTTCCTCCTCTACTTAACACCTATTCTGTAAACACCACCTCTCCATGCATATTAAAACTAGACCACCATGCTGCTCTTCTGCCAAGAGGTCATCTCTCCATTAAATGCCACATCACGAAAGCTCTTGACAACACTTGCACTCTGGACTAATGCCATCTTGACAACATTCTTACAGGTATTCCAAAATAATTTTCTCGACCCTGGCATGGCTAGGGTAAGTTAAGTGATCTCACTCCTTACTTTTCTGTTAAGTTATAGACAAAGGAAATTAACACGTCTCCTTTTCTCCACAGAACAGTCCTGGGATGGACAGCAGTGGTGTGCAGGGCATCCGGCCTCAAGCCAGCACTGGGGTGTGAGGTTCTAGAGCGGCCGATCCAAAATCCAGTTCTAGACCCATTCAAGCATCCCGGCATCTCCTTTTCCTGCGGGATGCAGTAACAACTCCAGGAACACAGGGGTATGTACACTTGTCACTATTACCTTTACTACCTCATGTATTTTTGTCTGCTCACAATTTTTACTACCTCATGTATTCTTGTTTGCTCACAATTGTCACTATTACCTTATGTAACGTAACGTATGCTTTTGTAATCTGTTCTTTTGCAATGTTTCTCATTATGTTCATTTCTGTTCCTAATGTGAAGCGCTCTGACGCCTTCGGGTAAAGTCCGCGCTATATAAAAATGCATAAATAAATAAATAAATAAATAAATAAACTTGCCTTTTTGAAATTGTTATCTTGGACATGTCTGTGACGCTGCTAGAAACTTGCTGTTTCTCAGTATGACTTAAGACATGACGTCAGTAGTAAGACTGGCCCAGGTTCCTGATGCAATGTGACTGCTCCAGCAGTGGATACTGGTATTGAAGCAGACTGTCTGTAACTGGTTTGAACCCCCAAAAGATTACCCAGAGTTCTATTTTTTGCTGCAGATGGAGGTTGCCACAATAAAGCTATAATAAGGGCTACCATACAAGAGCATGAGGTTGTCATGGAAAATAACTCATGACAACCGCTAACAGAGAGACCACTAGTGACATTTATTTTCAGGAAACTTGACATTGACATGTAGTGTAGTGAACTATTTTTCATAAGTGCATCCGTGTGAAGGTTCTTTAGTCAGTGCATAATTTGTATAAAAAAAGAAGTGTCAGGACTCTCGTGTGGAGGCCACAGCAGCTTACATCACCAATTGCTCCTGCCAGCACTGCCAATGTTGGTAACAACACAACTCCTAACCATGACACTCCTACAGTTGTGACAATTCAGACTATTCCATGCACCTAAAGCTATAAGAAAGGCTTGTGCTGCAGATAATAGTCATTTTTAATGTATATTGAAAAAATAATTGATGTTGCGGTTACCTCTAAATTAGCCAGAGAGCACCACCTGACAATCAAGTGCCAGTGCCGAGCACCGGAATCCATAGGCTCAAATTAAGCACTGCCTTTAGTGGTTTGTAAACTACACAGTCCACTCTACAGGCAATTGATGATAGTACTTGCTCATGTAATGATTTGATAGACTGGTAGAGATCACCTGTTTCGGGGTGGAAGACAGTTTGCGCGTATTTTATATGTGTATTGCTAATTGTATAATACACCTTTAGCCAGGAGCAACGGAGCGTAGTGCATAGCAATAAAGACATTGTGAGAACTATGTTGAGAACCAGGAAGTGGAAGAATTTAGATCATGTACATTACTTGGGGCTTTGGTTGATATGTGCACCTATGGTGGAGTTTGGTGGGACTCGCAGGGGTGGGGCGATCCTCGTTGTTCATCACGAGGTGCTGCTTGAAGAGGTAGGTCTTTAGCTAATTTATGACCTGTGGAAGTGAGGGTGGATTACTGATGTCTGGTCAGATGTTTTTCCGGATCTTTGTGCAAAGACATAGAAGGCTTGATGGCTGTTTTTTCTAATATTTTTTATTTCATGATCTTGAACCAGGCATTCTCAGTGGTTAGCTTCTTGGTCAAGTAGGCAACTGCTTTAACTGCGGCTACTTTGTGGTGACGCAAAGGGTTCAGAAGACTATGTGAGCTTAGCGGGATTCCTCATCCCAGGTCCTTCAAGAGGGGAAGGGCAGCCGAAACAGGTCCTCCAGGACAGGAGAAGCTGCCAGTGCATTACTTCATTGGGAAAGGGTGGCCAGTACGAGTCCTCCAGGACAGGAGAAGCTGCTAGTGCAGGTCCTCCAGGACTGGAGAAGCTACCAGTGCAGGTCCTCCGGGACGGGAGAAGCTACCAGTGCAGGCCCTCCAGGACGGGAGAAGCTACCAGTATATACCTTCATTGGGAAAGGACTGCCAGTACAGGTCTTTTAAGACAGGAGAAGCTGCCATTGCAGGTCCTCCAGGATGGGAGAAGCTGCCAGTGCAGGTCCTCCAGGACAGGAGAAGCCGCCAGTACATTCCTTCATTGGGAAAGGGCGGCCAGTACAGGTCCTCCAGGACAGAAGAAGCTGCCAGTGCAGGTCCCCCAGGGCGGGAGAAGCTTCAAGTACAGGTCCTCCAGGATGGAAGAAGCTGCCAGTGTAGGTCCCCCAGGACGAGAGAAGCTGCCAGTACAGGTCCTCCAGGGCAGGAGAAGCTTGACAGTACTGGTCCTCCAGGACAGAAGAAGCTGCCAGTGCAGTTCCTCCAGGATAGGATAAGCTGCCAGTGCAGGTCCCCCAAGACGGGAGAAGCTGCCAGTGCAGGTCCCCCGGGATGGGAGAAGCTGCCAGTACGGGTCCTCCAGGACTGGAGAAGCTGCCAGTACATTTCTTCATTGGGAAAGGGTGGCCAGTGCAGGTTTTTCAGGACGGGAGAAGCTGCCAGTGCAGGTCCTCCAGGACAGGAGAAACTACCAGTGCAGGTCCTCCAGGACGGGAGAAGCTGCCAGTGCAGGTTCCCCAGGACGGGAGAAGCTGCTAGTACAGGTCCTCCAGGACAGGAGAAGCTTGACAGTACAGGTCCACCAGTAAGGAAGAAGCTGCCAGTGCAAGTCCTCCGGACAGGATAAGCTGACAGTGCAGATCCCCCAAGACTGGAGAAGCTGCCAGTGCAGGTCCTCCAGGACTGGAGAATCTGCCAGTACATTCCTTCATTGGGAAAGGGCGGCCAGTGCAGGTGTTTCAGGATGGGAGAAGCTGCCAGTGCAGGTCCTCCAGGATGGGAGAAGCTGTCAGTGCAGGCCCTCCAGGACTGGAGAATCTGCCAGTACATTCCTTCATTGGGAAAGGGCGGCCAGTGCAGGTGTTTCAGGATGTGAGAAGCTGCCAGTGCAGGTCCTCCAGGATGGGAGAAGCTGTCAGTGCAGGCCCTCCAGGACTGGAGAAGCTGCCAGTACATTCCTTCCTTGGGAAAGGGCGGCCAGTACAGGTCCTCCAGGACGGAAGAAGCTGCCAGGGTAGGTCCCCCAGGGCAGGAGAAGCTGCAAGTACAGGCCCTCAAGGACGAAAGAAGCTGCCAGTGCAGGTCCCACAGGACGGGAGAAGCTGCCAGTACATGTCCTCCAGGACGGGAGAAGCTCACAGCACAGGTCCTCCAGGACGGGAGAAGCTGCCAGTACATGTCCTCCAGGACGGGAGAAGCTGACAGCACAGGTCCTCCAGGACTGGAGAAGCTGCCAGTACATTCCTTCTTTGGGAAAGGGCGGCCAGTGCAGGTGTTTAAGGACGGTAGAAGCTGCCAGTGCAGGTCCTCCAGGACTGGAGAAGCTGCCAGTACATTCCTTCATTGGGAAAAGGCGGACAGTACAGGTCCTCCAGGACGGAAGAAGCTGCCAGGGTAGGTCCCCCAGGGCAGGAGAAGCTGCTAGTACATGTCCTCCAGGACGGGAGAAGCTGCCAGTACAGGTCCTCCAGGGCAGGAGAAGCTTGACAGTACTGGTCCTCCAGGACAGGAGAAGCTGCCAGTGCAGGTCCCCCAGGACGGGAGAAGCTGCCAGTACATTCCTTTATTGGGAAAGGACGACCAGTTTAAGTTCTTCAGGGCGGGAGAAGCTGCCAGTACATTCCTTTATTGGGAAAGGACGGCCAGTGCAAGTCCTCCAGGACGGAAGAAGCTGCCAGTGCGTGTCCTTCAATGGGAAAGGGTGGTCATTACATGTCCTTCAACGGTAAGAGGGAAGGAGCTGCCAATGTAGGCCCTTGAGGTTGGGAGGAGTTGCCAGTCCTGGATTTTCAGGTGGGAGATATAGGACGAGAAGACAGTGGTTTCTACAATGCCTTTTCCAGGGCTACTGTGGAGTCGCGGACACTAGCAAGAAATGTGTTGGTGGTGTCCAGAAGGGCTTGGATGGTGTTCTTTGGTCTGATTCAAGGATGCATGCGAAGAGTTGAAGGAGGCTTGCGTAGTAAGCATTTTCAGCATAGTTGCTGTGGTTAGGAGTGGTGCAAAATATTGCATGGATTTGTGGAAAACAGGAGCTGATGACAGGCTGTTTTATCGTGGAAAAAACTGTTGAGCCAAAAATCTCCGATTTAAAATGCAGGTCATCCAAAACAATGGGAGTCAAAAACTTCTACAAAGAACGTGGAGGCGTTTATGCATTGGGGTGAAAGAGTTAGTGTGTGGGTCAGGAAAAGGAATCGGGTTACAGGTAGCGATAGGGTGAGTTTAAGATTTCAGGTAAGGGTGTTTTGTGTAAGTGTTATGGGTCAGTGTAGGATTAAGAATTAGAGGGTGGATAGAGTTACAGTTATTAGCAGGATGGGCGTTCTATTTAGGCTTAGGGGCTACTATGGGAGAACTGAGACTGGGGCAACGAAGGGTAATACTTTTGTTTTTTAAATTCAAAGATAAAGGGAAAAACCGAGATTTATCTCAGAATTCCAGAGAACAAGGTTCTGATTTTTGTAAAAAAAATTGTTCCAAAAGGGAAATGTTAGTGTTTGGATCATGCAATTAAATCTCTCAAGATTAATCTAAAAGTGTTTTTTTTTCACCTGAGGGAATGTTGCAAAGGAATGGTCCAGTAGCGTTTCTTTGCCTTGGTGGGTGGGGACAAGACTGTCCTATGGGGCAAGCGGGAGGTTGGTCGTCAATGACTGATGCCTCCAAAAGGTGAGTAGTGGTCTGGTGAAGTCAATCACTAGGGAGGTTACTATAGTGGCTTTCGTTCACACTGCCCTATCAAGGAAACGCCCTTGCCCCAGCGACAGCAGGCGAGGGGTAGATTTAACATAGATTTACTCCACCGTAGGATCCAGACAGGGCAGCAGGCCTGGATTCACAAGGATATTAACGGTGTTTGATTGATGGACTAGAGCCAGGGGACTTCCCGCTCGCTCATCCTATAACAAATGCCGGCCTGTGTGCACTGTGGGCAGTCCATCCTTCCCAACTAATGCAAACCTAATAATGTCTTGATAGCTGTACATGTGGAGCTCGCAGTCCTACAAAGGCAACCTCGAATTCGATAAGAATAATTCCGATTTAAGGGGCGTTGGCTGTTTTCCCCGAATGCCGACGTGAAAACTGTTTTAGGACTCCTTTATTGTAATTTTCTGTGTGTAT
Organism: Lissotriton vulgaris; assembly: GCF_964263255.1. Lineage (NCBI taxonomy): Eukaryota > Metazoa > Chordata > Amphibia > Caudata > Salamandridae > Lissotriton > Lissotriton vulgaris. Next base: position 1,336,894,640 of record NC_141685.1, read on the forward strand.
TTTTCAACCACGTGGAATGGGTGCTTAATACGTCTCACCTACAGTCAGCTTTTAGCTGTTTCTGCACGAAGACCAATTGTAGTTAATATCAATACTTATAGTGGGTTTTGCAGGGCTGGACTGGCCATAGCGAGCATCGGGTATTTTCCCGGGAAGCTGGAGGAATGGGGGCCGGTTTTGGAGCAGTGGGGGGTGGTTTTGATTCTGGGTGCTAGCTTTGCAGCGACGCTGCAATATCGGCCCCCAGTAACAAAAGCAGCAGTGCATTGGGTCAGTTTTGTTAAGCAGCAGTGCTTCACGCTTGCCCTGTCCTCGGGGTGGGGGCTGGTCCGACAAAATTGCCAGGGGTCTTTGGGTTCCCAGTTCGGCCCTAGGGTTTTGGGCAACCCCATACGTTCCACTGAATGGCTTTCTTGTCAGTCATTTGCTTTCTTGTTTTGAGTGGTTTTCCTCTCGCTTCTTGTGCTTCTCCCCTGTATCATAGCTTCATAACCATCTTTTTTTAGTGAAAAACTTATATCCTCCCACATCTTTAGATTCAGGGAAATTCTTTTTTATGAGCACTGCATGCGAGTGCATGTGTTTCCCACTTAGGTCCGTCCAGTTCTCTATGTTGCTCCCGCCTGTTGCTACCCCTTGCTCCCCATGCTGCTCAGTTTTGTCTTTTTTTTACTTTATACCTCTTACCTAGCTCTTCCATAACTTGCCTCCAATGCTGCTCCTACTGCTAATCAGTGCTTTCTTTAAAATCCCACCCACATGCCAACGAGTCTATTTGAATTTAAGTAAACATTTATTGTGTTTTTTTTAAATATAATTGGTGATGTCATCAATGATGTATTTTAACATGCCATGAGTGATGTAAAAATTGAGGTCAAAAGCAGTGCATGATGGGGGCACACGTTATAGCCTGTCCGCTAAAATAAAACTGAAGTATTTCAGTGTCTTTTGGGTTTTTAATGTTAGCTTAGCTCTCATTCCAACACCTAACTATAATGCTACTTTTACCATAACACGTTGTTTTTTTCAATCAAATTCTGTGAGTTAAAAAAAAATAGAAGTTATGGTCTTGGCACCCAACTACAAGTTTACTTTAATGATTGTTTATTTCCAGTGGGAAAAAAAATATGTAGGGGCTAAAAATGAGAAAAGTCTTTTAAAACTCCAGGCATAGTATTACAGCTTTGTAATGGTGAAATACTATCCAACCTTCCCCTTACCAGTCCCTGACACATGTATTTCGATCTCATCAGAGCTCGTGAGAGTGACATAGATTTGTCCAGACGCAGGGGAGAACCCAGTGTAACTCAAAGTTTACCCTTTCAGGCTTAAAGTGCTGCATAAATGATGCAAAAAAGGAAGTAGGGAATCCTAACGCTATCAAATATTAAGTGGAGAGCAGCTCCTTTATATGGAGCACTCTATAACACCAATGATGCACCAAAAATGATCACCACAAATGTCTGTTTCTAGCAGAGGTTTTAAGCATAAGATGAGCATAGTGCTATTCGCCCGAGCTAGAAAAGTGGCAAGGCCTCTTGCCAATTTTTGCAGCAGGGTTTTTACGCCTGGGATTAGCTAGTATCATCCACACTGAGCTGAAAAATGACAAAAGGCTCTAGGAAATGCTGCTAGTTTTACAACTTTGATTCCATCAAGATGGCGAATCGGGGAGTCACACTTCTGTCAAAGATACAGGAGGGTCCACTCTAGTTACTCTTTAGAACACTATGGGTAGTTGCGTTAGAACACTGGGGGATCAACTGACAGGCTTCTGCTGCCTTTGGAGGTACATGTTTTACGCAGAATATCAGGCTTTATTCTCACATGGCTGAGGAAGATAGGGTGAACTTATAGAAAATGTACTCTCATTTTAGGGTCTGGAGCACCTTCCATAACCTCTTTCAGAAAATCATGAGGGAAAACGGTTTTCACTTAAACACGGTCCATCAAATCCCAGCAGAGGATTTGCCTTTTTCACAGAGTTGGAGGTAGAGCTTTCTCTTACACTGCAGCACAACTTGGAACTCTCTCCCATCAGACATAAGACGCTCTCCAACCCTGCAAACCTTCAAACGGGCACTTAAGCTCTGGCGTTTCGACTGACCGGAGCAGCCCCCCACCCTCTTTCCCTTCCCCAGCGCCTTGAGACCCTCACGGGTGAGTAGCACGCTTTACCAACCCCTGATTGATGGATTGAGGGTAAAATCCAAGGATTCACCAGAATTCATAACAATGAGGCTAAGCCACCAACAAATGATTTATATTGGGACTAAAATCTATTATCACCCTTTATGTTTTGGCTTTGGTCATTTTTGCAACCCTCAAAACCCAAAATCCACATTGTGGCCACCCAATCAAGGTAGTCCCTTTCGGCCCTATTATGCTCCTGTGGGTCAGGGTGTGCTCATCAAAACAATGCTGAAATTCAACCAATGACTGCATTGAAAACATCCCCGGGACACTGAGTTGCTCTCTGCCTGGTACAGTGTGGACAGGGAACAGAAAACCAACTCCTTGACAGCACTCTTTCTGGGAGGGAGAACCCCTGGCCCGGCGAAAGCATGGAGAAAAGCTGCTAGTGCTGGTGGGGGCAAAGCAATGCAGCTGGATCTCGCCGCACGTAGAATGAGGACAGGGAGATGAGCTGGTGGGGCCGCTTGGGCCCTTGGGATCCCCCTGGCGCCCTAAGGACTCTAATTACTGTGGGTGTCCTGGTTTGGGCCAAAGCACCCACAGCACCCTTCCTTATTTAGGCCCTAGGGGATGGGGCCCCCGGGGCCATGTAATGGCTCGGGAGTGTGCCTGCATGCCCATATTCTCTTAACCCTTTCGCTGCTGATGACGAGCTCAGCTCGTCATCACCCACGGGTGTCGTGTGCTGATGACGAGCTGAGCTCGTCATAAGTGAAGCAAAAGAGCAATTTGCAGCACAGCGCAAAAATCCCCGCAGCAGCCATGTGGTTAAAATACTCTTGCAGCTCTGGAGAATGGAGTCCCTGGATCCATTTAATGGCTCGGAGAGTGGGGCAGAATGCCTCTCTCCCCTCATTTAAAAATGCAGTGACTCCCCCCCTCGCCGTGGCCCACCTGGGGGATTAAAATTGAAAAGAGTCTGCCATATTCTTACTCTAACATGGACTTGCAGTGCCACTAAAATAAAATTATCATTTTAGCCCCAGGTGGGTCCGTCTGTGACCCCCTCCATCTGGCCAAAGGGGTCCGGGCATCCCTACCCTGCACCCCGCCCCCATTTCCCATTTTGTTTTTTTCAGGGCAGGAGACTGAAACCCCAGAGCCTAAACTGGCCGCCGCAACTTATTTGTTGATGTTGTGGCAGCCAATCAGATCTAATCTTCTGATCTGTCAGAAATATACATACATTTTGAAACTAATGTCTCAAGAACTTCTGAGCTTTTAGACAAATTTGATGTAATTCTGTTCTTTCATTTTTGCGTCATTGCTTTTCAATTTTCCAGTGGAAAATTGCGTGCCAAAAATGCGCTTTGGGACCTCGCCTTTTTCTCAGCCACCCCCGCTTGACAGATTACCCCGAAACGTTCCAGGAAGAAGCTGAAGTGGTTTAGACTTTTTGGGGGGGGGAAGTAGTGTCAAGATTCATCAAATGGCGCTAACATTATTAGCAAACAAAAAATTACATTTCCTGTTGAAACCTGGTCCTAACTAGAACTACCCAGTGTCGACCGCCATTGGCTAATACAATCTTTAAAGGTAAAGTATGTTTAATTTACTTCCTACTAGTACTTATGTGTATGAAGTAGTGAGTCCTGATCCAACTGTAGCCAAACGTACCTGCGATGCTAAGTTAGAACACCTATTTTGCCTGTGTGCAAAATATATGATGTATCCCTTCTTTTGGCGTTTACAAGAGATCTATGATGAGGATATTTATGGAGTACCTTTCTATGGAGGTGTATGGTCTGGCGTAAGATATTTGCATTTTTAGTTGATGATTTCCTTTGTTTTGAACATTATGCAGCGTCCATGCTTTATAAGCGAAAGATGAGGAGAATCTTTGGATCGTATGTTTACTGTACTCTCCTATTTTAGATGCTTACAATGCTGCTCGTTGGATGTTTCTAATGTATCTCTACTGGAATTGTTTGAAACGTACCAATACTTTAGGGCTTGACGATTAATCTTCACTTTGGACGTTTACGGTTTACCCGTGCTTCTGATGTTCACTTCTGGTTAACGCTTTGGTGGGTTCCTATGAATCCATTTGCTGGACGTTTACAGTGTACCAGACTTTAGATTGTCTGTTCAAACTTAAGAGATTGGTGAATAAATTCATGTGTTAGATGTGTGTAATGTATCCATACTTTTCTAGATCATTGTATTGCCATACTTCCAATTTGTAAAGTTTTTTTCAAACTTTAAAATTGTTGGTGTTTCTGTTCTTTAGATACTTACAATCTAGCTGTCCATTAAATGTTTATAAATCAGCTATGCTCAGTACACATACAGTGTATCCTCTCTCTTGATATTTGCCTTTTGTTGTATCTGCTCTTAAAGGGTACGTGAAATATATTCCTATGATCGCAGGACGTAAACACACTTTAGATGTTTACAAAATGCCTATACTTGGGATGTTTACTGTATCTACCCCTGGGATGTTCAGCATGTATCTATGCTTTGAGTACTTACAGTAGCCCCAATGTGTGCACCCACAGATTTAAACCTGCACGTGAGCACAGATTTACACATTTTTGGGATTCCAAAACGTTCCCAGTATTCCACATGGAAAGCTGAAAAATATCCACCCTCAGCTGATCTGAAGGTGGACCATTCCCCGTCCCACCCTGGAAAGAGGTTTACGGCAGCACCCGGCAGGAGGAAATATGCGACCCTTTCTGGGGTGGAAAGCGGAATAGAGGAGTTTGTGATCACCCGCAAACATACTTGTGGATAGGGTCCAAAGTGTCCGTCCTTAGTGTGCTTTGAGTATCTAAATTTTGAATGTTTACGATTTGTCTATTATTAGGAGGGGAATAATATAGTCTTATTTTTTACGATCAATCCTAATTTAAATGTCTTGAATCTTTAGATGTTTACCACGTTTCCATCCTTAAGGCGTTTGTGATAAATCACTAGACGGATATTTCTGACACGGTTATTGATTCAAGTCCACCTTTATCCAATGGACATAGCTCAGAAGGTCCTTATGTGAAGCCAGTCTGTTCTTAGAAGAACCTTTTAATGCGTGAATGGCCTATTTCTCTTAGAGTAGAATTCTGAGTAGAGTGTTTGAATGTAGTACTTTTCACTCATTTCCTCTTTGAACATGTTGTCGGGATGTAGCAGTTACCACTTTTCTGTGATCTAGCTGGTTTACGTTCCACTTCTTCATGCTGTACATTTGGATTTTTTTTGTTGGAAGGTAGAAAATAAAAGCAAAGGCTATATATTGTTGTCCTGATTTAGGCTTGGTGCATCAAACACAAATAATGATGAAAATGCAAATAGCCTAATCTAAGAAAACTACGGTTTATCAGTAAAGCCGCCTTTATTTTAAAGTTGAAAAGGATACACTATGTGTGCGCGAGTCAAGACGAATACTGGGTCTAATAGTCAAGTGTCGGCTATTGGCTTTGGTTATTTCATTGGTGGGGTGCTCTCCCGCTTGTGTTGTTTTCCTTAGAAACAGCGTGTACTGTTAAGTCTACTCCTCTGATATGCTGCTGAAATCTGGTGTGATCTGAAGTTTCCAAGTTCGAATCCTGCCAAGGCTAGCTCAGCATTTCAGCCTACCGCGGACATGGCATGAAGTGCCATTAGCGATTAGCGTGAGTAATGGCAGCATCTACTAGTTACAGTGCCTAGAAACTGCATGTACTTTGGTATGATTCTCAATGTATGGAGAATAAAGTTATGTGATTTTTATTTCTTAAAAATATCATATGGAGTTGTGGTCGATCACAGAGTTTCCTGACACGAGCGGTGTAAGGTTAAATTCAACGGCATGGCAGAAAAGGTTTCCAAGCACTTCACTCCCATTTGCCATCAGGTGGCTGCAACTAGAGCTTCTCCTTTCTCGCCACCTTTATTCCAACTGTGCCTTCATTAATCCCGCCCTTTCTGAGGCGTGGAGGTCAATGGAGACTGACTTTGTGTTCATAAGGCTTCTGGGGACCAACTTGTAAATATTTATCACAAAATTCACCATGTAAAATAAAACAAGCATTGAAAATGCAATGTCTCACCTTTGATTAAGTTAAAGCCTTTAGCTTTGCTAATGGTACTGTATTCTAGCTTTGCTTTATTTGGTGTATATTTGTGATATGTGCATATATTTGCTCTCCTCTCGCCCCTTTCATGTGCCTCATGCTATTGTAATCCTCACTATACGAAATTAACACACACACTGTTCCTCTATTCATTCACCTCCCAAATTTGAAACACTGCTCTTTTCCTACTAACGCTATGCTTTAAACTACTACACAGCTAACAAAACAATTCTAACTACATATAACTACAACATATCGCAAATATACACTAAATAATGCAAAGCTAGAATACAGTACCATAAGCAAAGCAAATGGCTTTAACTTAATCAAAGGCGAGACCTATTACATTTTCAATGCTTGTTGTCTCTGTGTGGGCACGTTTTATGGTCTGCTGGGCCGCTTTTTACTGTTGGTTTTCCTGGCATTAAAACAAACATTGCCTGCAGCAAGCTCAAATCCATGCTGTCTTCAATGCCTTACAAAACCCCTAAACAATGTGTCTTCACATGTTCAAAACTGCCCACTTGACAAGGCACACATTGTTTTTTTTTAAGTACCTTCAGATATGTAAAAGCAGAAAGAAGACAAAGTGAGCTCAATAAAAAGACCATTTATAAAAAAAGAAAAAAAAATTTAAAAAGCAAAGAAAGTATAACTAAAGAAAAATATAGCACATGTAGACAATCCTTTCTCTTCTGTTGATCACTGACAGGTAGGTGGGTAACGTTCAACACTAAATGAAAATAGAGGGGATTAAAAACTCAAGAGGCTGGTGGAGACCACCTGTGTGTCAGGCAGAGAACCCGGGTCAACCCTCCGCGGGAAGCAGTCAGCCAGTCCTAATCTTGTGTTTCAGGGTGCCCGCGTCTGATGGCTTGATGCTTAGCCGTATCCATAAGAGAACCATTGTGCCATGTCGAACTGGTCAACTGGACCACACGCTGCTAAGCAGTAGAAAGTTGAAATAGGAGCGTCTCTCCTGAAACCATATCCGCAGCATGCGTTAAGTAACTAAATCCGGATATATCGCCCGTGCACAGAATGCGGTAGGCGCTCTCTGCTGTGGAGCTCTCGCCAGATACTGTCATGAGCAAACTTCAAGCGTGCTCACATCAATCACCCCTGGCTTGGCCAGTGATTACTTTTCTTGTTGATTCCTCCGGCTGATCTGCTAAGCCATTTCTGTAGTAGTGCCTAGACTGCTACATTATAGCGCCATGTAGGAGTGCTTATTTCATTCAAAAAGTGTAGCACCCTGATTTCATGGATGTAGCTCAGTGAATTCCACAACTGTCACGTGATCCGTCTGCAGATACATATCTTTTACTACATTATGGGGGCTTCATGATGCACATATATGATGCTGTGTACGCCTACATGCAAGTGAACTGGCTGGAAATATAGCACACGCTTAGCTTGCTGCACTAAGAGTAAATCAGCTTACGGATATAGCGCAGTATTCTGAATGAGCGAAATTAATGCATAGATGTGGGGAGCTGCGCTTTTGGAGTGAAACATTTGGACGTATAGCTCGCTATCCCACAAAGGCAACTATAGTGCACACTTAGCGCGGCCGTTCCATGTGCCCCTAATGCATTGCATTTATTTCATATTTCACTTTCTACTCCTAGCGAGGTGCCTGAAACACATGGCCAGAGGAGTGTTGGTCTTTTGCGGGCTCTGGTGCGATAATTCTTGGTTAAAAACGCCTATCTCCTGAAACATTAACTGAGTCAGCTACATTTCTTGAAAAAGCAGGAACCTTCAAATTAACCATGAGAAGGAAGCATACTTAAGTGAGCATGAGAGAGAGGGAAGACCTCAGGGTGGAGGTGAAGAGGACTGGGAAAAAGAGGCGAGAGCGGAAATACGCAAGACACTTTACGTCCAGCTTGGAAAACAAATGCACGAATGGAAACCAAGTTAAAACAAGACGCACGCGAGGCTAGCATATAAAAAACCATCCAGAAACTATTCCATTTTAAGCAGCATAACTGACAAAATCAGGCGCGTGATCTCTGCACTCGACAACCCGATCTCTGCACTCGACAACCCCTTCCACGCGAGTACTTTGCTGTGTATTGTCACTTAGCACTATTCACAAGTTTGTTTAACAATTAAAGTGACATAAGCTCCAATAAAACTTACGGCGCAGCTAACTTTGCCCTCCGTCTCAGGAAGCCCATGAACAATAAACAGGGCAACTCTGGGGAATTTGCTTTGGGATGGGGGGAAGGGGAGGGAGGAGCTGGTAGAATTCCCAATGAGGAGCCAGCGTTTCCGCTAGCAGCACACCCTCCTACGTCACGCCAAACAAAGATGGCATCAGCTTGTCCACATGGCCCGTCCTAAAAGTGGACAAGGCGGTAACCCAAAAGCCCAATTTTCAGTCATGCTCCAGCGTTTAACATAAACGATGACACAAGCCAATTGAAAACAAGGGCGTGGCTTAAAGTCCCCTTCCGAAACTGTATCGATTCCAAAAGGCTCTCGCAGAGCGAGTAGAGCATGCGCGCTGCAACGCCAGGCGAGACCTAAAAACTGCCACCTTCTGTGGACTGGGCAAGAAACTTGTGACTTCCTGTTATCTTCCAGCCTCTTTGGGAGAGCGACCATATTTACTGTTACTTTTATTTTCTTGAGTATTTGGATCTGAGTGCCTAAATTCTCAGGGCAACATTCATCTCAAGCCGCCGGAGTGACGGGTCGTCGTTGAAGTAAAATAATCCGTATCGCCCAGAATCATTTTCCAAGTAGGTTCTCCAACTGGCAACTGGAACCATGCCGCTGACTCCCTATCACAACCAGCGAGCTACGCAAAAAATCCTCTTGATCCCCCTCCCATAAATAACAAGATCAATTACCGGAATCATCGGATATAGAGTTAAACATAATCAGTTCTTCTGACTAGCGTACTCTACTCATGAGAGACCCCCAGCCCATCTTCAATGTGTGTGTGACAAACTACTGTCTTTAAGGATACTAAGTGCTCACTCACCTGTCCTGATGATGATCTCTACTGAATGAGATCAAAACGCTGTCAACCTTCCTAACTCCTTATTTCATTATATTAAAGTTACAAGAGGAGTTTAGTATTTTGTCCTTTAAAAAAAAATACATGTTTTAATGTTTTTCACCCATTAAAGCACTTTTATGTCACCTTTTTTGTGGGCACTGGATCGATATAACTTACCAAACAAGCATTTGCAATGCAATAGGTCTTGAATTTACGCAAGTTTGAGGTATTGACATTGCAAATAACAATGCCTTTTATTTTTGTTTTCGTTTTAAAAACATAAATAAAAGGCATTATCATCTATAAAGCCAATAGCTTAAACCAGTGTAACTGCGAGACCCATTGCATTGCAAATGCTTGTTGTTTTAGCCTCTCAGGTTTAGGCCACTGTAGTATTTTACTGTACTGTATTATAGAGCTTGTATAGCAGTTACTACCCCTATGTTGTGCACTGACGTGCTTATCCATGCAGGTAGCACACTACAACATGTGGCTTTTGTGGTTGGAAGTGTGTTGTTTTTGATTTAGGCTTATGTGGAAAGTGTTTCCAAGTCATGGGTGAGGGCTACCGTGGAGCAGTCATCGTGTTACAACGCAGCACTTGTCGGTGTAATGGACGAAGAAGTGTGAGAGACTGACATGTTTTATAAATTGTGTTATGTCAGTAGTACACATATGTTCGAGGCATATGGGCTGCAGATGGTACATTATGAATAGATCGCCATCTGGTGTTGGGCTCGGATGATTGCACTTTGTTTTTCTCTTGGAGAGTCTTTTGTATCTTGGTGACTCCTCCCTTGGTTGGTAGTGCGCATGGGCATCGGCTCCATCCTTAGATTGTTTTTTTCCGCCATCGGGTTCGGATGAGGATCGAGACGCTCCAGATCAACTTCAGAAGAAAGTGATTTATCGGCGCGTATTCCCTTTCCAATTCGACGGTATTGTTATCGAACGCGTTCATTTCCATTCCGACGCGTTGCAAATTCAAAATCGAAGAGAAAAACTTGGATCTACGTCGAAGAACAGGAGGCCTTTCTCGACGCAGTCAAGCCCGGAGTCCATGGAAAGGACTCCATTCAAAAAATGTCCAACGTGTGGTGCTAAGTTCCCACACAAGGACCTACACGAGGTGTGCAACCTCTGTCTATCGCCTGAACACGAATCCAGGGACTGCGAAGCCTGTGCAGCATTCTCCTCCAAGCTAACGATTAGAAATCGTCGAGCTCGAAGACACGAGGTTTTCAGAATGCAGGCGGAAGCGATCCCGGAGCTGTTCGGAGACGAGCAAATCGAGGAAGAAGAGGACCAGTCGGGGTCGGAAGGGGACCAGTCGGAGGTTGAAGAACTCATCGAGCAACAAACCATGAGTGACGACGTCCCCTTACCGAAAAACCGACCCCGTGCGGTAACGACCCCGCCCTCGGGCCCGGTCAAACCGCTGAAAAAAGTTTCCGACGCCCCGCCCTCGGGCCCGGCAACGAAACCGAAACTGAAACCGAAACACTCGGACTCCCACCATGTCGGATCCGAGAAAAGGGCGACATCGACTTCGGCACCGAGGCTACATACAAAGGAGAGCTCGGTATCGAAACATTCCATGTCGAAACATAAATATGACTTATCGCCCAAGATACACTCGATACCCAGAAAGTCGGAATCGAGCAGACATTCGGTGTCGAAAACAACAAGATCTGACGATCGAAAACAAAAGCACCTCTCGGAACCAGGACCTTCGGTACCGATTCAGGAGCAACAGACAGATCCCAAACAAAAGATCTTGTTTATTGATCCACAAACTGGGAAAGTGGTCACGAAGAAGAGAAAGAATGAACAGTCAGAAGATAAACCTCTTCCTTCAAAAAAGAGAACAATGGGGACGAATATAACTCCTCCTGCTTCTCCTCGTCCTAGAGTCACACCCTCTTCTCCTATTCCTCACAATAGGCCAAATATTCCTACACCTTCCACACCAAGACCAGCTACACCTCAGTCAGATGTAGACAGTGATCTAGGGGAGGGAGAACCTCAAGGGGATGACGAAACTATCCCAGATGAAGAGGACCCATGGGAAAATTATGATGTAGGGTCAGATGAGGACAACGACCCAGAGCTATATCCCTCAAAGCCTTCACCACCTGATGATAACACAGGTTTTGTGCAGCTCATTAATAGGGCAGCAAAATATCACAAACTAGATATGCATACAGAACCTCAAATAGAGGATTTCTTGTTAGAGACTCTACCTAATGCACAGAGAACATCAGGTAATCTTCCTATGTTGAAGGGTCTTCTTAGTCACACAGAGGAAATATTCGAAAACCCAGTGAGAGCCAGGGTGTTAAACCCAAGAATTGATAAAAAATACAAAGCGGCTCCAAAAGACCCAATATTTATTAGAGGGCATGTACCTCTAGACTCGCTGGTGGTCTCAAACGCTCGTAAATGAGCAAACTCATTATCTACAGGAGAGGCTCCTCCACCAGATAAAGAGTCGAAGTTAATAGATGCATCAGGCAAAAGAGTAGCATCACAGGCAGCGAATAGCTGGCGTATAGCCAATACACAAGCACTACTCGCACGTTACGACAGGGCACATTATGATGAGTTAGAAAAACTTCTCACACATCTCCCAAAAGAACATCAGAAAAAGGCAGATCAATTAATACAGGAAGGTAAAATAATAACCAATACTTCCATTAAGTGTGCATTAGACGCAGCAGACACTGCAGCAAGACCTATTAACACCAGTGTCATGCTAAGAAGGCATGCATGGCTTAGAATCTCAGGATTCAAACAAGAAGTACAAACAGCCCTACTGAACAAACCATTTGATCAGAAGACATTGTTTGGTTCAAGCACAGACGAGACATTCGAAAAAATGAAGAAAGATACGGAAACGGCTAAGTCAATGGGAGCATTGCAACAGCCAACACACAGAGGTTCCTTTGTAGATCCACCTATAGAGGGGGCTCAAAGAACACAGGAACGAATCAGCAATCCACATCTTTCACACCAACATCACCCAGAGGTAATTCAAGAGGCAGTTACAGAGGTAACAACAATAAGGGTAGAGGCCGCGGAAATAATAACAACCGCAACGCCTCAACACCAAAACAGTGACTTCATAGAGCTCCCCCCAGACCACATAACACTGGTCGGGGGACGTCTATCACAGTTCCTACCTGTCTGGGAAAACATCACGTCAGACAAGTGGGTGAGACAAATTATCCAACATGGTTATTGCCTAGAACTCACAGCTACCCCACCAAACATCCCCCCCAAACAGCGTCCAATGAGTCAAGATCATCTGACATTGTTAAGAGAAGAAGTTCTAGCACTTCTACAAAAGCATGCAATAGAGAAGGTCCCAAAAGATCAACAAGGAACAGGAGTATACTCTCTATACTTCCTGATCCCCAAAAAGGACGGGTCCCTAAGACCAATATTAGACCTCAGACCTCTCAATGCTTACATAAATTCAGAGCATTTCCACATGGTCACGCTCCAACAAGTACTCCCTTTACTGAAGAAAGGGGACTTTCTTTCTACACTGGATCTAAAAGACGCTTACTTTCATATCCCAATTCACAAAGCCCACAGGAAATACCTAAGGTTTGTGTTAGAAGGACAACACTATCAGTTCAAAGTCCTTCCGTTCGGTGTCACAACAGCACCAAGAGTTTTCACAAAATGTCTAGCTGTGGTGGCAGCACACCTAAGAAGACAACAAATACATGTCTTCCCATAATTAATTAATTAATTAATTAATTAATTAATTAATTAATTAATTAATTGTGGGTTTATATAGCGCTAGGATAGACTCCCGGAGGAGTATCTCCGCGCTTCGACCGCTGCGAAACCCTTCCTGGCTTCCCTGAGAGATGGTCCCTTAATGGGTATCTCCAGGGTGAGACCAGGCATCCCCGGCGGTCTGGTGGGGCCGTTAGTGCAGATGAGGCAAGCTTATGCCCAGAGTTGCCGAGTTTGATCGCTGATCAGAGTGGGCACCGAGGCGAGAGAATTATCGAGTCCGCTGACCCTGGTCCAGAAACCTGCCGCGTCGGGAATCGAACCCTGGTCCCGGGCCGTCCTCTGCTCTCGGGTCTGCCGCCTCTAACCAGTGAGCCACACTACTGCACAATACTTGGACATACTTGGACGATTGGCTAATAAAGGCCAAGTCAAAGGAAGAATGTCTTCACAACACACAGAAGACAATTCAATTGCTGCACCACCTAGGGTTCACGGTGAACTACAAAAAATCACACCTGCAACCAAACCAGATTCAGCAATACCTGGGGGCTACAGTAGACACAGAAAAGGCAATAGCATACCCCAACCCAATCAGAGTACAGACAATGGTCGGGTTAATACAAAGATTTCAACCACAACACTCACTACCAGCACGAGTGTTTATGCAACTATTAGGCATGATGTCCTCCTGCATACTGCTAATACCACATGCCAGACTATAAATGCGCCCACTACAAGAGTGTCTAGCGACAGTGTGGAATCAGGCTCAAGGTCAGATTACAGATCTGGTGTTGGTAAACGACCGGACGTATCGCTCTCTGAAGTGGTGAAACACAGAAAAAATTTACAAGGGACGGTCGTTCCTAGAGCCAATTCCACAAGTGATAATAACAGCGGACGCATCGCTCTCCGGATGGGGAGCGCATATGGACAGATACACAGTGCAGGGGAAGTGGAGTGTGCAGCAAAAGAAACTGCACATCAACTACCTAGAACTATTAGCAATATTTCTAGCACTAAAAGCTTTCCAAATGCAAATAACAGGCAAAGCAGTCCTGATCAGAACAGACAACATGACTGCAATGTATTATATTCAAAAACAGGGGGGGGGACACACTCTCTCCAACTGTCCAGACTAGCACAGGACATATGGAGATGGGCCATTCCTCAAAAGATCTACCTGTTAGCGGAACACCTACCAGGAGTTCAAAATCAAATAGCAGACATCCTAAGCAGACAGTCAGAACAAGTACACGAATGGGAGCTGCACGACCAAATACTATAGCCATTCTTCCAAAAATGGGGGCAACCAGAGATAGATCTGTTTGCCAATCATCAGAACGCAAAATGCAAAGAATTCGCATCCAGGTACCCACACCAACGGTCCCAGGGCAATGCACTGTGGATAAATTGGTCCAACAAATTTGCTTACGCGTTCCCTCCTCTACCACTAATTCCGTTACTGGTTCGGAAACTGCAGCAACACTCAATGACAATGATACTAGTGGCACCCACGTGGGCAAGACAGCCGTGGTTCACCACGCTGCTACAACTCTCACAAGTACCACATCAAAAGCTAAGGTTATTGCCCATGCATCTTACACAGAACCATGGAGAAATAATGCACCCAGATCCCAAACAACTGAACCTAGCGATCTGGCTCCTGAGGTCATAGAGTTTGGATACTTAGATTTACCTCCAGAATGTATGGAAATCATTAAACAAGCAAGACGTCCTACCACCAGAGCATGCTATGCAGCAAAATGGAAGAGGTTTGCTATACACTGTAACAGTAAGCACATCAACCCTCTGGACGCATCCACTAAACAAATCATTTGCTATTTATTACACTTACAGCAATGTAACCTAGCATATACCGCTATCAGAGTTCATCTCGCAGCCATAGCGGCGTACCTACAAAACAGACAACATCTGTCACTGTTCAAAGTACCAGCAATTAAAGCTTTCATGGAAGGACTAAAAAGAGTCATTCCACCAAGAAGACCACCTTCCCCAGTCTGGAATCTCAACATAGTGCTTACCAGACTAATGGGGCCACCATTTGAACCTATGCATAGGTGTGAAATACAATTCCTCACATGGAAGGTGGCCTTCCTCATAGCTATCACGTCACTTAGAAGAGTAAGTGAACTGCAGGCTTTTACGATTCAAGAACCATTTATGCAGCTACACCAAAATAAAGTGGTTCTTAGAACAAACCCAAAATTCTTACCGAAGGTTATTTCAGCATTCCACATCAATCAGTCAGTGGAGTAACCGTTTTTCTTTCCAAAACCACAAACAGTAGCTGAAAGAGCCCTACATACATTGGATGTTAGAAGGGCCATATTGTACTATATAGAAAGAACACAAACTTTCAGAAAGACAAAACAGCTATTTGTTGCGTTTTCTCCTACATATATAAAGGCAATCCCATCTCCAAAGCGGGCATTGCCAGATGGATTGTAAAATGCATTCAAATATGCTACTTAAAGGCAAAGAGAACATTAACTGTTCCTCCTAGAGCTCACTCTACATGTAAACTAGGAGCATCTATGGCATTTCTGGGAAACATTCCACTAGATGACATATGCAAAGCGGCTACCTGGGTTACACCGCACACCTTCACAAAACACTATTGTGTAGATGTGCACACAACACAACAAGCTAGAGTGGGACAAGCAGTATTAAAAACATTGTTTCAGACAGTTGCAACAGACACAGGCGACCACCGCTAGGGAGAGAACTGCTGTATAGTCTATTCATAATGTACCATCTGCAGCCCATATGCCTCGAACGGAATATGCTACTTACCAGTATGCATCTGTTCTTGGCATAGAGGGCTGCAGAGTGGTACATGCCCTCCCAGCCTCCCCGGAAATCTGTGTCTGTTCCAACATTATCTTATTTAGATACACTTACATGGGCACTCTTATCTGTATTCTACTATACTACTCCATCTAACCCTACTATGGCAAAACAATCTAAGGATGGAGCCGATGCCCATGCGCACTACCAACCAAGGGAGGAGTCACCAAGATACAAAAGACTCTCCAAGAGAAAAACAAAGTGCAATCATCCGAGCCCAACACCAGATGGCGATCTATTCATAATGTACCACTCTGCAGCCCTCTATGCCAAGAACAGATGCATACTGGTAAGTAGCATATTCCTTATGCAATGTTGTTGAGGCATGAGGTGCTGACAAGAGCATGGAAGGGGAGGAGTCCACATGTATGTCAGGGCTGGGCCGTGGGATGAACCAGACTTTGTCGTTGGTCCCAAGATACTTCCACCTTTGTGGTATACACAAGGCGCTTTGGATGCTTCCGGGGTGGCCAGATAATGTTTCTTCTCAGAAGACTGCCTCAACTGATGCAAAAGACGCTCGGATGGCATGGGTGTTATATTTCTGCTGCGTGCTTTTATGTTAAGCATGTGTTTTCATCATTTCTCGTCAGACAAGGATCAATACAAGGCCCAGCTAGTGCCCAGCCCTTCTGTTATTCCCGAAGGGAACAGATTGGCTTTTATTTGACTCAGCAAACCTCTTCTTAACCAGTCGCGTACTCTAGTCACTGACATAGGTCTTAGTGGAAGACACAGTTGTGCTTTAGGTACCACAGGGAAAGGGAGACCACTGCTGCTAAGGATTTCGGGAGGGGCATATAATTCGGTAACATTTTCCAAGCAATAGCTTAATGGCACTAATTTAGATCTGTGGTGGAAGGATGAGCGTCTGCATCGGCCCGCCAAGCCTTGAACCCTTGACCTGCAGGCTACCCTAATGCACTCAACAGGTGCATTATCCAACTGAGAAACCTCACGGGCTTCATCAGATAGGCTGATGGGACTCTGAGGCTGGTGTGGTATTGGGCATATTTTGTATATGTTTCTAAAGTTTTCTTCTAACTTGTGCTTTAAAGTGCTATATTTGAACGACGTGTTTGCAACAATTTGCAGTAAATATGTGGTGTAAAAGCCGCCATTTGAATCCATTTTTTGAAAAATGTTCGTGCCTGGGGGAAAACCCTGCATCCTCCTTTTGCAGTTCGTGCTCGCCTGCTTCGCTCGCTCGCTAAACAACAATACAATTTTTCGCCTCACCACTTTCAAAATCCACCAGCCGCCCATGGTTTCATCCCAAATTGACTGTGTAGCACTGTTTCGGTTTGTGCCCTTGAAACTTAAGTGAACCCGGAGACCCGAGTAAGAATCGTGCCTCCTCTGCGTGCACTGATTGTGTGGCTTTATGCAGGTCACTATCTCTGCAGGCTTCACAGTTCCCGTACCTGCTAAAATGTCGGCGCACCAATCAGCGTCTTGGTAACGTGCAGCGCTGAACGTAGTCGGGTGCTTTTATCGTTAAATTTAAGACAATACAGTCATATTAGGAAAGCTGCGTTGACCTTGTCAAGGTTCGAACGAGTGACCGACCAGGAGGCAACAGCGGGTGTCAGCGGCGAGCGTTTAACTGATGGAGCATTAGACAGATCAGCGTGTTAATCCGTGGACAGAGATGCGCTTCAGAGAGCAGTGCCAGAGAGGAGAGAAGCTCACGCATGCATTTATACAGCAGCTGCTGTCGGAAACCGTGACAGCTCAACTATGAGTAACAGAGCCCTAAATTTAGAACAACAGTAGAATTCGTTATGTCGCAACAAGCATCTATATCACCTGAAAATGAATGCAAAATCGAACAGCTCTTGTCCCTGTTGCATTTCAACCTCATATATAGAACAAACTATATGCCCCCTCAGTTATCGGCACGTTTGTTTCACCATTTCATGTCGCCCTTTTTTTAATGTTTATTGCAAGGTGCCAGGTGCATCGTTTCACCCCAACTATGCGGAATATGACTCACGAATCAATTCACCCGTTCACAGATTTGACCCCGGTAGTACACTTTGTTTTTCATGCTTCTAAGGTTGATAATACAAATTCCGGTAGGTAACACTCATCTGTTAAAAAATGCAAGATGACGCTGGGGTATTAATGGGCTTAATAAAATCCACAATAAAAAATCGTAATTAGCTGCATTATGCCTGAGCATACGTATTTTCAGTTTCATCCCTAATTGACTGTGTAGCACTGTTTCGGTTTGTACCCTTGAAACTTAAGTGAACCCGGAGACCCGAGTAAGAATCGTGCCTCCTCTACGTGCACTGATTGTGTGTCTTTGTGCAGGTCACTATCTCTGCAGGCTTCACAGTTCCCTTACCTGCCGAAATGTCGGTGCACCAATCAGCGTCTTGGTAACGTGCAGCGCTGCACATCTTCTGCTCGGCAGAGAAGGTGTGCACAACACCTCGAAACACTGAAGTTTCTGCTCTGCTGTTCCAAACTCACCAATCGCAAGCAAGAAAGGTCCAGCTGCGTAATCCACTGCCTGGTACAGCTTGGACACTAATCTTGCGTCGACCTCCATTCTTGTCCTCCTCTTAAAATGGCGTTAAGTTCAGGACAAGGATGGACGATAAGTGCATAGACTCATAGTAATCGTAGAGTGAAGCAATCGTTGTGGAAGCGACTATAATCCTGAATTGTATACCGAAGTATCCCTGACGGTGACATACATTTATCCTGCCCACGAAGCGACAGCCATGACTGCACTGAGGTCGGCCTCGGTGGGTTACTGGCGCTGTGAGCTGCACTGCGTAGCTCCAGCGGTGTACTTGTAAACAACACGGAGGCACAAGTCGAGAAGGAAGGGGGAAGGAGGGAGGAGACGGCTTGGATTGGGAAAGTACCCACGGGGTTAGGATTGTTCAAAGATGTAGAGTTGCCGTCTGTGCTGTCTTACTTCCAGCCTCTGCAGAAAAACACAGAGCCTGCCGGGAACGAGCTGACTTATGGCACAGAGATAGTCATAATAATGTGCTGAATCGTGGTGCGAAAACAGAGTTGTAACAAGCCCGAGGGAGGGGGAGGAACAGCAGAGAGTGGGTTGGAGGTTTTAAGACTACATAGTCTGCCGGAATCCCTCTGTCCTCCCCGTGAACCCCTGCGCCTGTGAGCACCAGCACCGTGCCTGGCCGGAGTAGTTAATAAATCACCCCTCCACTGATAAGAAAGTTAGTTACTACAGCCGTAAAGCAGGCCATGTTGTCCGTAGGGGCTGTCTAAAAAGCGGACAGGGCGGCAACTAAAAACCCTCCTTTTCAATGGGAAGCCAGCCTAAACGCTGACGATACCCAATGAAAAGGAGGGGCGGGGCTTACAGTACCCTTTTTCTTGCAACATCTCTCACAGGGCGTGGCAGCTTCGCTGCTCCGACCGCGCAAAACCTAAAAATGAAAAAACAAGCTATGTTGCAATGAATAAAACAGTTGCATCAAAATCATTATATGTTGCCCAGCGCCATATTTGCCTTTCTAACTAAACTATGTCATTTGGGTTTTGAATGTAATTCTACAAAAAATAGAGAAGTTCTAATAATAACGTATACAGGACTCGCTGCCCTCAGCGAACAATTGTTTCTCGAATACTGCTCAACAATACAGCTTTGGTCAGTCAGGCTGGAGCATGGAGCATTCGGTCGGATCTTGGTCCAGTCGCAGCCGGCTTTCCTCATGGATGGGGGGCAGGTGCGAGGGGTCGCAGGTGGGAAGAATTGGGGGGGTTGCAAGTAAGTTTAAAAAAGTTTAATTAGCCTTACCTTCCCTTCCGCCAGGTCCTGTGTCTTCTCAGCTCCTGCTCTCCTGCCTCAAACAAGAACCAGGCAGCCAGACTCCCTCCTGACCCTCCCAATAGCCAATCACATCGCTGCAAGAAGCATTGTGATTGGACAGGATGCCGCCCAGCCAAGGGCAAATGGGGTGGGCGTGTTCTCCATTTAGGCTGCTACGCAGACTGCATCGAGAAAGAGCAGAGTGCGCATGACTGGTTTGGGCGGCCATGGAGGGCCCACCAAACAGTATTTTCGCACTCAGGAGTGTGCACATCACTCCTCCCCTGCCCAAAGAGCAGAGCAGCCCCGCCCACCCGCAATGCACACAGGAAACATAAAGTGGTAATAACTTTCAGTTATTACCATTTTATTTTTTTGGCATTCTCGCACTGCGAGAAAGCCGTGGGGCGACGCTCCTCTGCCCTAGTGTAGGAGCCTCCCCTGGATTGGTGAGACTTCACAGAGGTAAGCACAGCTCAGCAGCACAGGAACACATGACTACTGGCTCTGGAGTGGCAAGGCATATTCCAACTACACATTTGCTCAACACTTCTTAGCAGCCTGGATGCTCTTCACGGTTCCGTAATTTGGTCCTAAAACCTTAAAGGAATCCAAGTTAGGGTTACTTTTAGTGTGATGGTTAAAATTAGGGTACAGCGGTGGGAATTAGTTGTAGGGCATGCAACTATTGTATTAAAAACTTAATGTAAATACAGGGTCTGTATTCATTTCAAACTGAAGGTCTCAAGCTTTTCATTTCCAGCTTCAAACTTTCGGCTTTTCAAACTTAAATCTTTGAACTTTCAACCTCGAGTCTTTCTGGTTACAACTGATCCCTGTGTTGGGATACTTTTCTCACTAAGGTCTACTGCGGATCATGGTGATCTTCAGGTTTCTCCCATCATTATAAAAGTGAGACCTCTTGGCTTTGTCAATGTTTTTGTTCTAATACTGGTCGAAAAAATAATACCAACGCACCTGTGCCGCAGAGACTCTGTTGAACTGATATACCCCCAGATTCATCAAAGTGCCGTTTTGCGAGTCCTTAATAGCGATTTTTAAGGAATCGCTATTAAAGACTCGCAAAACGGGATACATGTAGAAATCGCAATATTTTTTGCGATTTCTATTGCTTCCTTATTTGCGATTCCCTAATTGCTAATCGCAAATAAGGAATGGCTTTCCCATTCATTCCTATGGGCCTAAAGGCCCATAGGAATGAATGGGGAGTAATTCCTTATTTGCGATTAGCAATTAGCGAATCGCAAATAAGGAAGCGATTTCAAGGGTGCCAGGGTGTCCAAAGGACACCCTGTAGCACCCCTGAAATGCAAATGTACACTGGTGTTGCGCACACACATGTCCAAAGGACATGTGTGTGTATAACATACAACTTAGAAAAATGCACTAAAGGGCATTTTTATAAGTTTTCACTATTCACCACGAAGTTAAACTTCACGGTAAATAGCGGCCCCATATTGCGAATTCGCAATTTTAAAAAGGTTCATGAATAGCATTAAGGAATCTCTAATTGAGATTCCTTAAATGCGATTTTTTGCAATTTAGCGAGTTCTATAATTGCGATTTTTGCATTTGGGATGATGAATCCCAAATGCAAAAATAGCGCTCGCAAAGGGCCAGATTCTCAGAATCTGGCCCTTTGCGAGCCGATTTCAGCATGATGAATCTGGCTGATTGATACTTAACAGTTTTTTTTTTACACGCAAGACTTTATTGAATATTCCATCAAGTTACAGTATTACGCCTACAACCCTGAGGCCGGCTAACACATTCACTTTCTTGCTTGAGTAAAAATAATACACAGCTGTTTAGCCGACAACCTCCGGTCCGGCAGCACAGTCAATGGTAGGAATGATCAACTTTAAAACGCTTTTGTCACTCAAATCCAATTTCGTCCTGCTTTTGTATTTTATAATAACATAACTCAACTTAAGACTCAATTGTAAGATGAACAACATCTCGTTTTATCGCCAATCTGTCATTTTAATATGATATTTGCATTAACCTAGACAGCTATCGCACCCACCCCAACCCTCAATTTGGCCCTAGCTTATCAGTCCGCTCTGTTCCCCGGATTTCCCCATCCTCCGAACACCAACATTGGCTAACGACCCCAGGTAATTAATTTTCTTCTATCTCGTCCTCTGAGCTATCGATATCTTCTTCTAATAAAGGTTCACACAAGTCCCCCCTATATGTATTCCAAGGCTGCCATACTTTGTTCCATTTGCGGGGATTCACTCTCATTTTATACACCGCCCGCTCTGTCACCATAAGTGTGTCCATGTTCCTGCACCACTGTGTCAAGGTTGGCAGCTCCGCCGCCCCCCACCTCTGTGCTACGTCTCGTTTGGCAGTCATGATGCCCACAGTGGCCAATAGTCGACCCTGATGCGTTAGCTCGTTAGGGCCCCACACATTCAGCAGGCACACACGGGGTTCGGGCGCCATGGAGACCTCTAGCGTTTGGGAGATGGTGCGCATCACCTGTCGCCAGTAGCCCACGAGGACTGGGCACCCCCAGATTGTATGCAAGAAGGTGCCTTCTTCTCCACATCCCCTGAGACAGTGTGGGTGGTCCGCCCTGTGTAGTCTGTGTAATGTAGTCCTTGTAAAGTACACCCTATGCAGAATTTTTAACTGCACCAGACGGAACCTAGCCGAAATGCCAGCTTCACGCGGGGACGCCATAGCTGCATTCCAGTTCGTTTCATCCATATCCCCTATTTCTTCAACCCATTTTTCCTGCAATTTGCCTAGTGGGTCTGGCAGGTTATTTAGCAATTTTCGGTATGGAAGGGAGGTAGCGCTTTCCGGCATGTAATCAGTAAGCAGGCGATCCTCAAGCGGCCAGGATTCCGGGACCGTTGTGCCTGTTGGGATAGCTGTCATCAGGGCGTGTCTAATTTGAACATATCGGTAGGTTTCAGGGGTACCTAGGTCGTAATGCTGCTGAAGATATGAGAACGGGACCACCCCCTCCTTCGACCACATGTCCCCAACCGTGGAAATTCCTATATTGTCCCATTGAGTGAATCCCTTGCTGTGTCGTAAGTGTCCCAGAGCCTTCGTGTCCCACAACGGTGTTAGTTTTGTTATGACTCCCCCCACCTAAGTCTCGCCTGCGCTTTGTGCCACAGTGTTACCGTGTGCTTGGTGGGTCCCGTCAGTTTAGCTGCTTTTCCCTTGTGGTACAGTGGTGCCAGTAAACTATGCGTGCCCAACTGCGCCCTGTCCGCGATATAGGCCGGGTCGTTCTGGGGGGCTTGTAGCCATTGATTGATCATTTGAGTTGTGCCACCCAATAGTACAGCTGTATATTTGGCAGGGCGATCCCACCATCGTACCAGCTACTATTAAGTTTCAAATGCGCTATACGGGCTGGGCGGTCACTCCACAGCAAACTTGTCATCATGGCCGTCACTTTTTGAAAATAGCTTGGAGGTATCAGGTTCGGTGCGTTTTCGAGCACATACAGAAAACGTGGCAGTGCCATCATTTTGAATAATGCAGCTCTGCCCAGCAGTGTCAGGGGAAGGGCTTTCCAGTGCCTTACATCGCTCCGCAATCGAGTGAGCGGAGGTTGTAAGTTGCGCTCAAAGAATTCGGCAACGTCGTGTGTGACGTAAATCCCTAGGTATTTAAAGGAGGTGGTTGCCACCGTCAAGGGGCAATTGCCTGGAAGAGTTGGAAACGGACCTTTTAGCTCATAAATCACTGACTTCATCCAGTTGATAGTATACCCAGATGCTCGCCTGTGTGCGTCGCATAGCGCCAAGAGGCTCGGGATACCTCTCTCCGGGTCTGTCAGATAGATCAGCATGTCATCTGCATACAGGGAGACTCTATCTTCCCAGTTGTCTTCCCAGCGGATCCCCTTTAGCAGCGGGGTCTTTCTGATAGCAGTGGCCAGCGGCTCCAGAACCAACGCGAATAATAGAGGCGAGAGTGGGCACCCCTGTCTGGTCCCCCGCGCCAGTGGTAGTTCGCGGGAGATATGTCCGTTCGCCACCACGTGTGCCACGGGCTCGTGTACAGCAGCCGCACCCAGGAGGTAAATTTAGGGCCGAAGCCCATGTGGGCCAATACCGGCAAAAGGTATTGCCATTCCACCATATCGAATGCCATTTTGGCGTCTAATGACAGTATAGCTGCCGGCTCCGTCAACAACGGAGCCCGCGCCAACGCCCCATGCACTCTACGGAGGTTTAACGCCGTTCTCCTATGCGGCATAAAGCTAGATTGGTCAGGGTGGATCAGTTGCGAAAGGCAGGGCATCAACCTAGTCGCCAATAATTTCGCTTGAATTTTGGCCTCCGCGTTAAGAAGTGATATCGGCCGATAGGACATGCATTCACTAGGTGGTTTGCCTGGCTTTGGGATCGCCACAATAGTCGCTATCCGTTGGTCGAGGGGCAAAATTCCCTTTACCAGACTTTCCTCGTACATCGCCAGTAGGGGTTCACTCAACGACTCTGACATAGTTTTATACCACTCGATAGGGATCCCGTTTGGGCCGAGGGCCTTGCCAGATCGTATCGCATTGATAGCCAACTGAATCTCCTTAGTTGTCAAGTCAGAGTTGAGTTCTTCTGCCGCGTTCGGCAACAGGGTCGGTGTCTGTACATCGCAAAGAGCTTCCATCGCCATTCCCTCTGTTACCTCGACAGTTTGGGTGTATACCTCTTGAAAGTGGTCGGCTAACGCGCCCACAATTTCTTCAGGACGTGTGTGCATCACCCCGTTCACAGCAGCTAGTTGCAGTATAGTCCTATTACCCCCATTCTTTTTGTCCAGCCAGGCCAGGAGTTTACTTGCCTTATCTCCAACGTCATACACCCTATGTGCGGTAGCTACGACGTCCGTCACCGCTTGCCGTCTCAGGTGGTCATCATGGAGCCGCAGGCACAACTGAAGGGAATGTAATGTGTCATCAGATGGATTTGCCATGTGCGCTGCGTTGGCTCTGCTAAGTTCTAGCTCAAGCTCCACTAGTTCTCTCCTCTGAGCGCGTTTGTAGCCTGCTATAGTCGAGATGGCCTGCCCTCTCAGGACTGTCTTGTAGGCTTCCCACAAGACCGAGGGGGACCCGACCGAGGCCTGGTTTTCTGCAAAGTAATTCCGGGTCGCCTTCTTCAAGTCTTTACCAATGGATGGTACTTTGAGATATCCTGGGTAGATCGGGTACACTCTTATACGGGTCCTCTCCTGACTGGACATGGTTAATGTCAATGGTGAGTGGTCCGAGATACCTCTCGGTCTAATCTGTACATCATCTATCGTGAGGAGGCCAGTGCCCAGGGTGAAAAAGTATTCAATTCAGGACAAGCTGTTGTGTGTAGCGGAGTAGTAGGTGTATTGCTGCTCATCCGGGTGCATATAATACTTATCAGTTTTAAGAAACCGGTTTCTCTCTTGTCTCTCACCTTGTTCTCATTGGGCTCAAGTAAGTTTGTGCTGGCATCAAAACCTCCTGGAAATGGGGTGGGGCACTGGGTTCTCTGTGCCGACACAGCACAAGGGGATTCCCGCATGGTAATAATAATAATAATAATAATAATAATAATAATAATAATAATAATCCACATTTGTAAAGCGCGAACAATCACCCGTAAGGGTCTCTAGGCGCTGGGGGCCGTCTGGAAGATTAGCAAGCTATTGCCCAGAGTCACATGGTGCTGGGCTAATCTGTGGCCGGTGCCGGGGATCGAACTGTGATCCCCAGAGTCCGGAGTCCGTCGCCCTAGCCACGGCGCCACACCTCTTCCTTTTAGGGTTATTGTACGCTGAATTCATACTTTTCCTTTATATGCATTTACGGAAAAGCATAGAGAAGTTAGCAGACTATATTATTTTGGTCGAGGCTACTTTTTATTGCTAATAACTTTGGCTCCATTTGTTGAATCCGCACAAAATGGTCCCCACCAGCAGTTCAACACACTTGGGACCTATTTAGTGGGATGGACACAATCACATTTGGAGTACTCGCTGCCTAGTGGCATCCCTCAAGGCACAATGGCACCTCTACTTTGTGCCATTTCATACTTCTCTGTCTGCGAGTGGTCAGACTCTTCTAAAAAGCTTCTTCTTACAGCCTGACTTTCGGGCTTAAAACCCCTAAGCCGAGGGAATCTTTACATCAGCCATGGCCAAGGTCTTTAGACTCTTCATGAAGATGTAGAACCCAGGGCCTCTGGCCAAGATAGTCAAGTCTAGACCGCTGGCTCCACTGAGGGGCATTTTTTCTTGCTCTGATTAGAACCTGGAGTTAATATTGGCTTTGGCACCCCCTGAAACCTTACCATGTCCTTTAAGTCAAAGAGCTCCAAAAAACAAGCAGTAGAATTCCAAGGGGTGGACCCTGGCTCATCAGAGCACAAAACAAGGCACTCCCCAGTTATGGACCGTTTTCTGCTCCCTCATCAACCTCCATCTCTGGTCACCTTCAATCTCACCTCATCAGGGATGTCCAGAAACTACGATCAGGTGTAGTCAACTGTAGTTAATTGGCAAATGGAAGGTTTTTATTTTGAAACAAATTCCTCCAAGTTGATAGCTGCATGCAAAATGGGGGAGAGGAGTTGGCCTAGGGGCTAGGACGACCGACTTCTAATCTGGGGAACCGGGTTCGAGTATCGGCAATGACGCTGAACATCCTGTGATTCTGGGCAAATCACTTAATCTTCCCGTGCCTAACAAAAATGAATGTGTCCTCATGTAATGCAACTGGTGCTATGTAAAGCGCTCTGATACCCGGTACCGAAGTTCGCGCTATATAAAACTCCGCAAAAAAAAAAAAACAACTGTTCAATATGCTCTGATGCTGCTCCGTGGTTATAGATCTGTAATCAGCATCAACCCAGATGAATGTTGGAACTGAATGAGTAACACAAACCTCCACAGACATGAAAGGCGATGCCCAAGCCTTGTGCTCTGGCAGAGTCCCGCAAGCCACTATAAAGGCTGCAGTTGGAATCAGATCCCAGTGCTGAGTTTAAGCACTGAAGATAAGGGCAATGAGTACTGGACTGTCCATCAGAGATCCAGATGCCCACCCCGCCGCCATACTAAGCCAGAATTCAGAGGACCAGGAGCTTGTGAAAGAAGGTGGCAGTGGTGCGCATAGTAAGTTAGCACAGGAGTGTCCATGCTAATCTTCTTGCTCTTCTAGAGGGAGTAAACAAACAGAACCTTGATGCCTAAGCACTCGGGTACCTTAAATGTACTGTGCCACACCAGGCACAAAGAACCACTAATCCGGACAATGCTGCATCGCGGCCAGGCATCTCCTTTGTCAGATCCCTCGCTGCCGCAGGAAGGGCTGAGAATATGGGAGACGCTCCCGGGTTTTCCATAGAGTTTCACGTCCAGGCAAGGATCCCTAACTCCCTCTTCATTGTTCATGTGGCCAGTGGCAATGCTGCTCCCGTAGCAGTGCTTAATTTGTTTAAAAAAATGTCAGGGCTCTCGTCAAAGGCAGCTTGCGCCACACACTGCCCCGGTCATGCGGTCAGTGACAGTAAGAAACGCAACTACTAACCATCGCACTCCTACAAGTGTGACAATTCAGACTATTCCAGGCCCCCAAAGCTATGAGAATGGCTTGGGAGGCAGGTAATAGTAATTTATTATGTGTATTGAAATAATAATTGACTGGGTGGGCTGGGAGCCTATTATACATGCTTGGAAAGCCCACAAAAAGATATTTTGCTGTCTGGTAGACAAGACCTAAACATTTACCCTATTGAGGATAATGTTAGCCAAGATCTGCTTCAGCTGGCCATCTTATGGTTCCTAGTTCTTCTTCAGCCCACAGCTTCCGAGAGCTGCAGGAGAACATATCGACACTATTAACCAACCCCTTCCAATGCAAGACCACGGAGAACAGTGTCAGTGACTCTCTGTGGATCCCGTCTCTGCTACAGCCGCTCTCACTTAGTTTTAATGCAGCTGGGATGACAACCAAAAAGTTGCTGCAGGTATGGGCCTCTGACACTGCTGTGACTGAAGTACTGTGGTAGAAGGACCTTGACGGCAGCAATCTGAAGCAGGCCAATGGTGGTTTCCAAGCTGCGCTTCGCCTCATCGCAAGCGATGAAAATTCATAAGCTATGTAAAATGCCTTGTAATTTACTTGATTGCTGGAAATAGACTGATGTGACAATTTGCAATTGGTTAAATATATCCTGAAAACATTTGACTTAACTCAATTCTATGTAGGTTAAGAGGTGGTTTTAAGCCAGGTCATGTGTGGCCATCAATGTACAAGAACACACATGTGAGGGACACGTTGGAAATTTCGTATATTGTACAGAAGGAAAAAGAGGAAGGGCAAACTTCATATCAAGGAGGAGGAAAAAGAAAACTGCTCAGTGGGGGGGTGTAAAATGTCACATTATGGGCACAAAAAACATTCGGGTCATCATCCTTAAAACAGTATGATTCTGTGGAATAAAGTGTCAAATAATGAAAGTTTGTGTTGAAAGTCTAAACATTGCCACCTAATTTACTGCTAAAAAATACAAAGCTTTACAATTGGTAATATCAATTGTCAAAGATCCTGTCAGTGAGCGAGGCTGGCTCGAGTTAGAGGCACCAAACTGGAAAAGTTATGGGGAAATAATGGGAATTGTATGTGGGGGGGCGGGGGGGGGGGGGCAACGTCTTTGGCTTCACGGAAACCAATGTCTTGTTTGTTTGCAATAGCCACAGATTCATACATGGCGACCACAGTCTAACCATGTCTCGGAGATTCTCAACCCAACCCTCTTAAATGCCTGTAAGCAAGAGACAGCTGCAGTTAAGAAGGGGGTTTGAGACGGATTTGGGATAGTCTAAGCAGACCGCTGCTGCTCTGGAATGTCTCACTCCAGGGTGGCGTGCTCACCCTTACGGAATGTGGTATGTCCCAAGCAAACGGCAAAAGGTGTGTGCCTTCTGTCTTACGTCAACGGCTTTGAGGCTCCAATCTACCCGGCCCAACAGGCTCTGGCTCCAGAAAGACCAGTAGGATTTAGCTTCAAAAGGTCACCTTGACCTCACCATTGGAGCGTGCAGGTTCGAGCAAAATCCGAAAATCCTGCTCCGTCACTAGATCGGTTACCTCTTCACTCTTAAAAAGGGTGTGACCTAAAACCACACCAAGTGCGGCAAACAGCGACGCGGTCTAATCTTAGGCCTTTTAAGAAAATTTGGAATATCGCAGAGGATCCGCTATTGGTCTTTTACTTTCCACCCTCGGCAGAAGAAGGTTATGGTCCCCAAGGCCTTATGCAGCTCACCTGTAGTACTTCACCTCAAAATCAACATGTTTGTTGTGGTTATGCAAACAATCATGGCGGGGCCCTCAAGGTTCTGCTTTGATAATTCCAAAGTAATGCTCTGAATAATGCTGCAAATGTCATAATCCACACAATTCGAGTTAAGACAGGCAACCAATAGAATCTAAAAACGTTCTCGCTTAACTCAGGTAAAAATTAAGTGGGAACTATATACTCCCAGCCACTGAAGATGCAGGATCAAGCAAAATTAGGGTTTCACAAAAAAATAGATGTATCACTATACATGACCCTATGCTCTGTGGGCATGTTTAGGAAAGATATCCGAGGAATTTTTATTTCTCAATATAAGTATGTACAAAATCCTAGATTTCATGCACAATTACTGACATTGACACAATGTGCACGCTTTCCTCAACACATTTCTGTCCATGAATCAGTTCACTAACCAAACTGGCAATATAGTTTTACAAGGTACAAATGTTAATATTTCAATGTGTACAATACACATTTAAACCAAACTACAAAATGATTTCAAACTGGGTCAGACCTTACCTTACGGCCAAAACTCGTGCAAAATATTGTGCTGCTGCTTTCACTGTACTCGTGAGTAAAATTTGATACATAACTGACAATGGGGAACAAAAACATTTGATAAGAGCACTACCACCCATCCGTCAACCTGCTGCTCATCTCCACAAACTGTCAATCTTCTGGAATTACTCGCAGCATCACAATGTTCAAAAGTGTGTTGATTTCCACTCTGTGAGGTCATCCTGCACCGTTTTGCAGGCAGTATGATGAGCTGGGAGTTGAAACCTTTGACAAAATCCCTCAGCATGTAAGGTCTGGGTAGATCAACCTTGCTTGGGCGAGGATCCTGCCTCATCCACCTTTCCAAGACTGGAAGTCCATACAGGCTTTTCTTGAGTTGGAGGTAACTTCTGACTTCTCTTATCGGAAATTGATCGTCGCAGAGTAAACCCTTCCCATGGTAGTTGCTTGTGAAGAGCTACTAATGCTTCCTGTACATCTTTCCTGTGGGGTTTTGTGCTAAGGTAGCATCGTCTTCTGCAGGTTTTCGAGGGTTTCTTGGGCTGGTTTGGATTCTGATGCACTACTAGAGTTTTCGTTCACTTAAGTTTGTTTTGCTTATTGTAGTTATATTTTGTATAGTTAGTATGGTTTCTCGTGCTGAATTGGTCGCATTTCTAGTGCAGAGCTATTGTTATTGCTCGTGCAGTTGCGATAACCCTTGCTGGTGTTGTTTTTTGTGAATGATTAGTTGTGTTTCTGGGCTTGATTAGTACAGTAGTTTAAAATGGTTTTATGTGCTCACTTAGTGCGTCTACTTGGGCTCAGTTCATGGGCTTTCTTGATTTGCAGACCTATTTCACTGCATGGCAGCGACAGACTCAGTCTTGACGCCTGTGTTTGCCGCGTTCTTTTTAAAGAAGGGGTGCCCACCTACACCCCCGCTTCCCTTCCCACCCTGCTGACAGGCATTCCCCCACCTAGAACTGCAGCGCTCTATTTAACCAGGCACTGAGCATTGCGGCCCCACGTCTGTATACCGCATTTTCTGTTGCAAATGTTGTCATTTCATGGGCTGGTGTGGTCTACTGTGCGTGCCTGGTGTGGGTTTCGTGGTCTGGCTACCGTTTGTTTTTGTTGGTGTAGTTTAGTTTCTCATGTATGGTTGAAGTGTTACCTTGTTCCGGGCTAATATGGTTTCTTGTGCTGAGTTAGCGTCGCTTATTCAGGGTTAGGATTGTTACTTGTTCGGGGGTTAGTGTGGCTTCTCGTGATTTCTTCTCCCTAGATAGAGTGGTTTCTTGCATTTGAATAAAGTGGCTGTCTGCACTTGATGTTTGGGATTCCCTCGGTAGCTGTCCGGTGTAGTTTTGTCTTCTAGCTGAGTCGTTTCTTGGACGGGGTTGGTGTGGTTTCTGGTGCGGAGCTCATGTGCTTTCTTGGTCAGGCCTGTGGTGCTTTACTGTGCACGGTTGGCTTGTTTCATGCAGGGGGGGGGGGGGGGGGATTGTAACAAGGTTAGCTTTGTCTACTGGACAGAGTAACTTGATCTATGTGCATGCTTACACTTTTTGGGGACAGTTCGTGTCTTGTGCAGCGTTCTGCCCTCTTGGCGATGTCTACTGCCTGGAGATCGCCCTGGGCTTGCCTCTTTCTCCAGTCAGGTCCTTGCAGCGATTGGCGGCCCGGGCTGCATTCCTTGCAGCTCGACCAGGGAAGAAGTAACGCGGCCCGGTGATCGCCTGCGGCCGCTGCTGCCCTCTTGTGGTGGAAGTCCAGAGGCCGGCGAGCTGCACTAAGGGCGCAGCTGTCAGTCACTGCGGCGATATTACAGAAAGCGGCCCCGCGCCAGCGTGCGATGTATTGAATAATATAGGGCGTGATCTCGCCGATAGTGCAGGCCTCATCTGTATGGCGCGACCCAGGCTCCGTGTCGCGAGCTCCTGCTGGCGTAGAGTAGTAAAATAGTATACGTACTATTGTGTCAATGGCAGCATAAGCTGGAGCCACCCGAGAAGGACGAAAAGCCAGACCAACGCGGAGCTTTGATGTGCAAGCAACACAGACCTCTGCAGCGTGCGCTTAACCCACTGAGCTACCTTTGAATCATTAGAGCCGTATCTCGTATTACCTGTCACCGAGGCGATACAGCTCCGGTGTTTGGAGGGGGCAGGGACACGCGCTCACGCAGCCGTCCTTCTCTCCCACCCCTCCACGGACACGCGCAGGCCAGTCGGCGCTCTCGCCACATCCCGTCCCCCAGCCGCTCCGGGGAAAGCGCTGCGATTCAATTGTCTGCAGCTATTTCCCTGGAAGCTAAAGCTCTGCAGCCGGAATGCAATAAGGGCAGGTAATAACTGCTCTGTCCCCTCAGCCCAGACTAATCTCCCGGCCTGCGCACGGTCACACGTGGTGCCCGCGGGGGAGGGGGCCGCCCTCGCACATCTCTCTGCTCAGATTGCATGTCCGCGGTATAATGGGAGCTGTGTGCTCTCCCCTGGTGTGAATGGGGATAATGTGACAATAGTCAAGTGTGTACTCACACCGCCACACCGTGGAAATGTGCATTCACTGTGCCGTAATACGAAGCTAGTGATGCTTTTTTCGGGCCCTAACATGAACAAAATCTCACCGCATTCTGGCTGTAAGTGTTCCGCAAGCGCTGTAATAATAGGAGTACATTACCTGTGCAAAATAACGGACGACTTATTTTCTTTTTGTGTGGAGGTGAAACGTGTGCTTTCCCATTATAATTCCCAAAGTGGATTTTATCCCTTTGATAATGACGACAGCGTATATTATTCGTGCAGCGTGGAAGTGGGCACTCTTTGTATGGATATATAAGAACAAGGTTCAATTTCCCAGGGTGCCGCTTCAAACCCCAGTTATTTCATGCCTTGAAGCTTTTTCCCCAAAGGAATCCCCCATATACGACCTGCTTCCTGGGCGAGCCTCAACATAAGGGAACACCTTTGAATGAACATTTCTTTTTGGGATATTTGGGTTCAAAGAACAAAACCCCTGCTCTTATGAAGAATCACCTGCATATTTCAAATACAAACAATAAACAGCAAAAACTAGGGCATTATTATTTTTTTTAAAAACACCATCCCAAAATAGGTGCGCAATTAACAACTGAAACACTCCATTTCCACAAAGTAAACATTTGTATTTGTTTACCAATATAATGTACTATTTAATTTCTGACAAATAATCGTGCTGTTAATAATAGCCACGCATGTGACGTGCAAAATGGAAGATGGGTTGCTGTCACCTAAGAGGACGATTGTGGCATCCGGTTTAGTGTGACGTTACAGGCGGCATCGAGTGTTGCCCCCATGATGTCACTCAGAATCCGTTGTTAAAAAGGTCATAGTTGTTGAGTGATGCCCATCTGCAATTTTCTGCTCCTCCTCATATTTGAAACGTGTATATTCACGCAGTGTAATTGCGACCAAGCACTGGCAAAGCCATTAGGTTGCAGCGCCTGGGGGGGGGGGGGGGGGGGGGGGGCACTGAAGTGAGGGAACAACACAGAGCTTTAGAAAAGGAGCACACGAGGGGTGGGCTGGAAAACACATGCACTCTTGTGGAGTGTTTAAGCGAAAAAGAAAAAAGTAGTTTTCTTCAAGTAAGCTGTAGACGGAGAAAACAAAACAGGATATGTTCCAGGGGAGGAGCACACACAAGGTAAATAAGGCTAGCCTTAATGTCGAGAAATGAGTGCTCTGAATTTGACATTTTTTAAAAAAAAAATTATTGAAGAAAGGGTATTTTTGCCTGTACAAAAATATTGCCATGTGTACATAAATGGATTTGAAATGTTACCTGTTTTCTCCCATCCCTCTTTTTATATACCTTCCCTGACCCCCTTTTCCCGTCTGAGTTTTATATTGTACTCTTTTATGGCCAAATTGGCCGAAATAAAGAATTTTTGAATTGAAAATAAGGCTAGTCGTTAGTAACAATAGTGCCTACCAATGGTAAGCAGTGGGCAGGCTTTAAACCCGCTGTATGATCTGGTAAGCTGACTCTGGGTCTTTTGCGATCAGACTCCATCACTGTCTGGTAGGCTCCACCTAAAAATGGGTTCTCATCTTTTTTTTTTGTTTTGAGGTGTTGCCACAAGTCCAGCAGCTATGCACAGATAAGGATGCGGTGCTCGTTCTGCCATAGGACCAAGTTGCGCCTCACTGATGAGACCCTGAAAGGCTGAAACAAGAATAGGGCTGCTTGTGCTACTCTTCATAGAGGATGTGGCCAAGCTGTTTGAGCTGCACGGTCCTGTTGGATCAGAACCATGACTCATTTGCATATGGTTGATCCCTGTCTGGAGTGGCATAGTGGGCAAAAAGTGCTGACAGGACAAGCAAAAGCCAGTAGTAAAGATTTTTGCAAGCATTCTACCCATCCACCTTTGTTATTTTAACTTTATTTTAGATGACATTGTGAAAAATGTTCATCTTTTGTACAACAGTATGAATAGTGGGAATATGTTTGTTCCTGCTGTCATGAATGGACAGAGTGTATTCTTGTAGCGAGGTGGTGGAATGTATTAATTCACTGTATCATTATAAATTATCATGGGCGTGAGTGTTTATTATGCCATCTACACTGCGAAAGGGCGTATTGTCCATTAATAAATGGTGTACCTTTCTTAAGATAATGTGAAAATGGTGTATTTTTCCTCTTGTGTGTTTTATCCTCGAAATATTTGTGTATAGTTTGTGTGAGGACCTTGTGCATTCTTGTGATATTAAAAGATGTTTATTTATTTTGTCATAGGAAGTGTGAATTATTTATACAATAATGTTTATGAAGTCTCCTGGTGGCGATGTGAATAATGCATGTTTTTCATATGGATGAGAAGGAATCCTGGATCCTCCATGTGATAATTTTATTTACTTTAAGTGTTTAATAAAACATCACTTATTATCATACAATAGCTCGGCAGTGCTAGTACTTACAGAATAAGGGAGTGAAACATAAGCAAAGTATGAAAATGAGCCACGCCATTGAGAGTCCAGCCAGGGATATTTTCATCATCTGAATTTTTCATTGCAATCACATGTAATAGTCTTGAGCAAAGTCTTTCTTCAACAGTTCAGTTTTAGCAATTTCCTGAGTCAGAGGTGGTTGGGCTCAGCTGGGAGATGTGGGTTCTACAGTTTTGGGCCTTTGAGGTTGATCGGTGGCCCTCCATGTTCCTGATGGCTGGAGAGGAGGGTAGCAACATGTCATATTGTGCTGATCAATGGTTTGGAGTGGGGATGCTTGTCTAATCTGAAATACCATTGTTCAGGAAGGCTTGTGGATGAACCATCATATTTCGACTTTGATCCTCGCCATGTGTATAACTTACTTTCATCTAGGCCCGGGATTTTGGCAAACATCTTAGGATTGTTTGAGCCCATACTGAAACTCTCGAGTGAATCTGCAAATTCCAGATCTCAAAATATTTTTGGTTCAAAACCTAATATTGGCTCAGGGTACAACACACTATGTGGGACCCCGTGCCTTTGTTATGAAAACGTGTGAGTTAGATCGATGGGCTTTTTTCTTTTGAATATCAAGATATGTGAATACTGCAGATGGGCATGTTTCATCGGATCCTCAATGCATGTTATTTATTTTGGAAACAGTGTTTCTGTTTTTAATGTTCAAAATCGAAATTATCTAGAATCTGCAATATACCTTGGCCCGTCCGGAACCCCCTGGCATTTGCTTACTTGGTCCATGTAACAGACATGCTGATAGGTTTGTAAAGCATCGTTGTTGCCTCTTTCCATCCGCTGTGTGCCCACTTGACTTTAGGAGCTTGCTTCAAATGCCACAGGGAGTTTTTTTTAATGGATTTTTTTGTACAGAATAAAATACCACGGCCATGTGGATTTATTTAACATTGTAGTTGGGGTTTATGCAGGCCATGCTCCCTAACTGTTTTTCGAGGGGGGGGTGGAGCTTCTAAAGTTAGGCTGATGGCCATAGGCTCCACCCACACCTTGTTGATAAAGAAGGTAAGAATATTATTTCAATTTTTCTGTTATTTTAAAATCATTCGTGGCACTGAATCACAATAAGTTTACCCAACGAAGGTCCGACGGGTTCGGCCTACTGGATTTTCAGAATACGCACCAAGATATTCCGTTTTAATTTCATTGTATGTACATTTCCCTGCCATGGATGTGCTGAGATCTAGCCTCGTGGATCAACGCAGACCCATAATGTAGGTCCAAGGTCCCTGCAGCACAATCCTTTGTATTTTTTGTAAATTATTAACTTCCGGAGCCTCCCTATTGTTAGTTCTATAGACACAATAGAAGTACTATGTTCTGCCTGCCAAAGTCAATCTTTCTTTGATGTTTATGGTGCCATAGATGTACTTGAAGGAATGTACTTTGTCTTGCAGAAGCCCATCGTCCCAGCATGTCTGAGCACTATATACATAATCAAAATATTAAGTGCAAAGGGTTAGTCCATTTGTTCTCTTTTTAGTGCTGTAGACTCAATAGAAGGATTATCTTCTGCAGATATGAAGCTGGTCTTCTATTATGTTTAGCTTGATGGCAAAGTAGATTGGCGGGCACTGCAGCAAAGGAGAACGCAGAACCCAAGCAGAATTCTATGAAATGTAAAGGTTCAAAACTGACCTGCGACTATTTAAGTGGGCAGGTTTTCACTGCTAACCCAGGGGAGAGGGCCCCTGGCCCAAGTAGGTAGTGTTTCACCACTACCCCAGGGGAGAGAGACCCTGGCCCAAGTGGGTAGTGTTTCACCACTACCCCAGGGGAGAGAGACCCTGGCCCAGTGAGCAGTGTTTCACCAGTTACCTAGGGGAGAGGGCCCCGGGCCCAAGTAGGTAGTGTTTCACCGCTACCCCAGGGGAGAGGGCCCCGGGCCCAAGTAGGTAGTGTTTCACCGCTACCCCAGGGGAGAGAGACCCTGGCCCGAGTGGGCAGTGTTTCACCACTAACCTAGGGGAGAGAGACCCTGGCCCAGTGGGCAGTGTTTCACCACTATCGTGTTTGAGAAAAGCCCCAGTCCCAGATGGGTAATGTCTCACGTCTAGCCCGATGACTAATGTGGCCTGCGCGGCTGGGCAGTGGTTCTCTGTTACCCTGGTGAAGCATGCGCCTCTAGCCTTTCAGGCAGTGTACGCCTGTGGGCTTAAAAGGCATCAAACGCCAGCCCTCCTGTGGGCGATGTGTGACGGGCCAGGCAGCCCAGCACGAGCTTCCAGGGATCTCTGACAAAAGGCCTCCCTTCCTCCCCCTCTCTGAGGGTTTACAGGGCAGCCCAAGTTTGAAAAACATTAACCCTCTTGCCCGGTGAGTGATTGAAGGACAGTGAGCCCAAGGCTTCTCCGGGCTCTTAAAGAGTGGTATTTGTTCCCTAACTCCTTTGAGGGCTCGGGGGTGTTACTGCCCCACTCTCTGGCTTTCCTCGCGTGGCAGAACCGCCACTCTCCCCTCGTGATTTTCAGGGCACTACCCCCAAGGACAGTGGGGGGTTTACGAGGAAGTTCTCAACTCCAGGTGGGATTAAAGAACAGTGCCCCCAAAGCCGTGTGCGAGGCAGTTACCACTACCCCGCATAGGGGCAGTGCCAGGCCCTGTTCGGCGAGAGGGTTTGAGGCACAGTGCTCCCTCCCCCTCCCTCCGAGCTGCAGCCCTCTTGCCTCCCTCGGAGAGCGGCAGCCCCGAGGCACTGAGGCCAGAGAGGGCGGGATTGGTCCTTTCCCTCCCCGGCTCTGCGGGGAGGGGGTGGCGGTGGCCTGTCCGTGCAGCTGAGCCTGTCACACAGCCATTCACACTGTCACTGCTGGCCGGCCACATGCGCCCCGCCCCCACCCCCACGGACGCAGAGCCCTCTGCAGACCCAGGGCTTCCCTCGTACACACGGCCCTGCACAGGCACACAACAGGCTTCCCTCATACACGGATTCCTGAGCGTAAGCCCCGACCCGGGGCGTCCCTCGTACACACGGCCCTGCACAGGCACACACGGCTTCCCTCATACACGGATTCCTGAGCGCAAGCCCCGACCCGGGGCGTCCCTCGCGCACACACAGCCTCTCCGCGGACAGCTAGCTACCTCACGCACAGTGCCCTACTCTGATGCACACTTACCCCGGGTCCCACACACACGCACTCATGGGGCTCTCACACATGCCGAGCTCCGGAGCCCCCTCTGCCTGCCCTGAATATGGATTATTGTGGCTGCCTTCTGGGGACAGTGTGCCGGAATGAGGAGGTAAGGCGCTGCCTGTGTAATTGAGGGTCCCGTGGACTGCGGGGAGGGGACTTCAGGTCTCACTGGGAGGGCTGCGCCTCATTTCTTGCAGGGTTTGGATGGTACCGCCTGGCTCTTATGAAAGATGTTTTGGTTTAAAGTTCCTTTGTGGTTTGACGCGTAGGCAGAGGAGGCATGGATGGACATTCATTCATTTAAATCGCACTTTGTGTGCGGGAGGGAGACCGGGGTTGCAGGCCATACACGTTCATTTCGCCTAATTTACTGAATAATGATGTTTTAGGGAAGAGCTGTGCTGGGGGGGGGGGGGGGGGGATGCTGAGCCCATGGGGGGTGCACTGATTAAGATAGCCCCACTGCTTTTAAGGCTGTTGGGGTGTTAGAGTTGCGTGGCAGGGGTGCAAAGCCCCTATAGATGAAGGCATCGTACTGTGTGTTTCTTTGAAGCTCGTGGAGCTGAGAGGGGCGTTCCTTGTGAAATGTACTTTCCTCAGCTTGTGCCGAAGCCACAATTGTGCCGTATTATGCCGCAGTTGAAATGCTATCGGAACCATTCAAAAAGCCATCCTTGGAATGCGCTGCAAGACCGTGCCAGTGACAGGTTGTGCGCTTTACAAATAAGTGTACCATGTCTTCTGAAACAGCATTGTCTCGGGTGAGGCAGTTTGAAAGAGGCCGCCCTCTCCCGGAGCATTACACATATATCAAGACTATGCCTGCACCTCTGAGCTCAAAAGGGGGTGGTCCTTGTTTTTTAAGGGGTGGGCTGGGGGTTGTCATTCCATATTGATGGTCCCGGGACACACATTATCCGTATGGACAGAAGGCACATATCGATTTTACGGAGTGCTCTACCTCGCTGTGCATTTGAAGCAATAACCCCCCCAGAGCCCCAACAACAAATACATGGAAAGGTATCTCTTCCTGGAAAGAAGCGCTCATAGCGAAACCAGGAGAAGACCAGACGGGCTGGGAGAGCATGTCACAGGTCAGACGAGGGTGACGAGAGTGATTGACTCTATCCAACCCTACCGGCCCTTCCAAGGCCCCACTTGTTTGGATTTTTCTGAAT
The DNA here is from genome assembly GCF_964263255.1 of Lissotriton vulgaris. Taxonomy (NCBI): domain Eukaryota; kingdom Metazoa; phylum Chordata; class Amphibia; order Caudata; family Salamandridae; genus Lissotriton; species Lissotriton vulgaris. The sequence goes on from NC_141685.1 coordinate 1,336,933,484, forward strand.
TTCGGTAAAAGTCAGTCAGGGCACCTCCGCGGGCGCGGATGGTCTTCGTGGCACATGAGCCACCCATGGAGCCCGCTCCTGGCGCGGCTTCACCTGTGAGGGTGAGACCGCAGTATGTACCCGGGTGCAGGGCCAGGGCGTGCTGCGGAAATGGACCAACCGGAGCTCCCGGCCCGGCTGCTGTGCGCTGGGAAAGCCCTGCAATCCTGCCTGGGTGGGAGAGGCGCGCGCTGGTGGCCCCTCTGTCTGTGTCTTGTTTACTCCCTGTCCAACACCCTCGATTTTGAGGATGGTGTAAATCAGTGCTTTAAATGGGAAAAAATAAGTGCAGGTACTCATTAATATGAGCTAGAAGAGTGGAAAGTGGGCGGGGCTAGGGGCGGGCCTAAGAGCAAAATATGATGATACATAATGAATTCTGTACCAGTTGCAGCCACTATAAAAACACATGAAAAATATGTGTATGTAAACGAAACAGGTTAACTCGTTACACAAAATGAACTCCAAACAGGTTGATATGTGAACAGTTCCTCGTTTTGTAATATTTGCTGCTTTTTAATGCCATACTGCTTTTTTGTTGTTGTTTGGCACAATACTATCTGCTCTCAGGCATACACACACACACACACGCACGCACACACCCACACACACACACACACACACACACACACGCACACACACACACGCACGCACACACACACACGCACACACTCACACTCACATACACACTCACTCACACTCACTCACACTCACACACACTCCCTCTAAAATCTCCTGAGTGTCCTGATTCTCTCCCTCTTTCCCTCTCTTTTCTCTCACAGAAAAACAGGCACGCACAAGTCGGCAAGCACACAGACATAAGCAAACACTCACAAAAAGTCTCAGGTGGGATTAAAGCCATTTTAAAGTCCTTACCTCCCATGACTTTCTAAATTGTTGCTGTCCATGTTCTGCCTCCATACCTGTGTTTGCCCAAATGCACACAATAGTGGGAATGTGATTAACAGCACAGGGTCTAAATGGGCCCTCCACTGTCAATACTGTGTGATGGTGAACACAGCGACATCATGCAAATGATCCCAATCTGAATAGTTCAACAGCGGCTCTGCTCAGGACTATAGAAGCGCCGTGGCTGTCAAATAGGTTCCAACCATGGCAGCCTCGTGCTCACCAGCACTAGCAGCCAGTGAGCCTACCTTTCATGAGTATTGGTACTCTCCTCAGCAGAAGAGACGTGCTACTACACACATTTAAAACAATGCCACTGCCCCTTTCCCTACGACCAGGCTCTTCCTGGTTCCATGCCTTTACATAGGCATGTTCTCTCCGTTCGCCTCTCATCTTTACCCAGCCTCTTAGCTTATCTCCCTAGTACTGCTTCTCTTCTTCCCACCTTTTGCTTACTCTCTCGACAAGTCTTCAATTTCCCTACTTGTCTCCTTTTCTCCCCTCCATTCTGTACTCATCCCCTAAATTTGCCATCTGGCCAGTATTTTGTTCTGCAGTGTGTGTGTGTCTGTGTGCGTCTGTTTGTGTGCGTCTGGGTGTGTGTGTGGGTGTGCGTGTGTCTGGGTGTGCGTGTGTCTGGGTGTGTGTGTGCGTGTCTGCGTGTGTGTCTGCGTCTGGGTGTCTGGGTGTGTCTGTCCGTCTGTATCTATCTGTGTGTATGGTTGGATGACAGCACGACATGATGACGTCACTGAATTATACCAATTACTTTATAACCGGGATCACATTTAAAACTATTAGCCATGGGAGATGGGATGCGCAAACATGGAAGATGACAGCACGACATGATGACGTCACAGAATTATTCAAATTACTTTATTGACAAGACGTATCCACGGGATGGGCCAAACGGGATAAACATTTCAACTGTAGATAATTATCATGGGAGTGCACGAACACGGAAGAAGGCACTTGGATTATGCAAATAGAATGCAAATTTGAAAATATTAGCCATGGTAGATGGGAAACTCAAACACGGAAGATGACAGCACGACATGATGACAGGAATCATGCCAATTACTTTATAACCGGGATCACATTTAAAACTATTAGCCATGGGAGATGGGATGCACATTTTAAAATATTAGCCATGGGAGATGGAATACACAAACGCGGAAGATGACAGCACGACATGATGACGTCACTGAATTATTCAAATTACATATTAACAAGATGTATCCACGGGACGGGTCCAAACGGGATAACATTTTCCACTGTAGATAATTATCATGGGGGGGGGGGGGGGGGGGGGCACGAACACGGAAGAAGGCACTTGGATTATGCTAATCACTTTATTAACAAGACGTATCCACGGGACCTGCCAGACATCATATGCATATGCAAACGAGATAAAAAAAATTAAACTATAGATGATTATCATGGGGGGGCACGGACACGGAAGAAGGCACTTGGATTATGCAAATTACTTTATTAACACAGTGATTAATGTTGGAGGGGCTCACAAAGAGAAGCAGCTCCTTTCCTGAACAAAAAAAATGCAAAGAAAACCGGCTTTGGCTGTCTTTCTCAACCCATTTACACACCTGATTGAGAGGGGCGGGGTGAGGCTAAAGCACTTTCAGCTGAACTGTTGTTGCGCATATGATCAACAGGGAAGGGTCTGTCTCGAGACCCTGCACTGTTAATCACAGCGTGACGCAAGGCAAACCCTATTAGACCCCTGCTGTCTCAGGCCATCCACATGGGCGCTGCTGGAATCACTCTGTAAGAGGCTTGGCGCCCTTACAAGCTCCTGAGAAGCATGGCGTGATCTATCCTGTGCAATAGGAGAGACATAACCGGAGCCTGCAGTCCCGATTCACAGGGTACCGGTACTCTCTCTGGCTAATGAAAAAGTGCCGGTACTGAGGGCCTGAAAATTCAGAAGTGCCGGTACTCAGTACCGGTGAGTACCGGCCCATTTAAAGCACTGGTGTAAATCCTGCGTCCCCCCGATGTCCCCAACTCTTACTTCTGCCTTCCCTGGATTGCAGTCTGGTGCCATCTTCAACATCCCGGGCTGCTCTGTGCCCCATGGCAGAGCCCTGAAATGATGTCACTCGCAGTGAGTGGTGTTTGTGTGTCTCACACAGCTCTGGTGTGGAACCGTAGCAGAGCCATTCGCAAGTAAGGGATCACGTCAGCGGCAGTGACCTTACAATAGAAAGAGAGAAAACAATTCAGAGCACGGAGTGAGCACAGAGGCAGAACCACCAATGGAGGCAACAGCGGACTCCAACAGTGAGATGTGTGACAGAGAAAAGCGAGGTTTTTTTTTAACAGAAGGAGCATAAAGATAGCAGGGTGAGGAGACTTGGCGCTGCTTCGAAGCTTCTTGGTCACCATCCTTAAGGAAGTACTGCTTCTGGGTCCCAGATACGGACAAGGCATGGTTCGGAGGTGTTTCAGTGTGCACAGACTTGTAGGTGATGCCAGATAGTCCTAAGTATATTCTGACTTCCAATGGAATAAACAAGAATAAAGAGAGCAAGCAGTGGTGGCCGCCTCTTTTCTTATAATGTGGCTAAAATCTGGAACAGTATGCCTTAGCAGATCCGTGCCCAACCTAACTACCTCACCTTCCGGAGACCGAGTAAGACCTTACTTTTCCCAAAATGAACAGGCCACAGTCAGTGTGTAATCAGGCTATAGCGCTGGGATGCCTATGGGTAACCAGGCACTCTATAAATCCTGTTTCAATTCAATTTCAATTCAATTCAAGACTAGAACATCCCTGGAGGATTTGGGTAATGTGTTTTTAATTTAAAAAATATATATAAATCTGGTGAATCTGTCAGCCAGGTTAAGAACCTCTCTAAGAGGCTCTAGGAAGAGTTTGGGAAAACCTACAAGCAGGGCATTTCCGCCGTCAATTTGATACATAACCACATTGATCCACTGTTTGACAATTAAAGGGGAGTGGTATAGTTTTCACTTCTTAGCCCGGTGTCAGTGTTAATATTTTTTTTTCACTGTGTGCTTGATCTGCACATGCATGGTAAGATGTGAGTCTCAGGTAAACCCCATACAGTTTCCCTGTTTGGCGGTGTTAAGAGAAAATGCACATATTTTTAGTGCTGTGAGAGTTAAAATGTTTTTTTGTTTGGGGGGGGGGGGGGGGCAAATAAGTCAGCATTTTAGGTTGTGGTGTGTTCAGCAAGAGCATTAACCGCATGCGTGCGGGCGGAATTCCGCTCGTACGCTGAGTTTTTTAAAACCGCATGTTTAAATCCAATGGTAGAGTCCTACAATCATGCTTGCCCTGCTGGTAGCGACCTACTGTTGCCTATCCCAGCGGTAGAGAGGAACACTCATGTGCCCAAATGGAGTAGCCTGGTAATCACCTGTTGTAATTGTATGGCCCACCAATTACATGACCAGTAAAAGTCCAACGATCACCAGTCCTACCGGTAGAGCCCAACAATCGCATGTACCAGTAAAAGCCCAACGATCACCAGCCCTACTGGTAAAGCCCAACAATATCATGTACCACAAACATAGAACAAACAACTGCTGACCAGAGGTTCAGCACCTCAATTGCAATTTTTCAACAAGTAAGTGTTCCGTGCATTCCCTTCTTGAGCCCGCTGCAGTTAGGCTCCTCTGGATACCAGAAAGACAAAACGTTTTGAGAAATGAAGGTGCACCAGAATAAAAGTCCAAAGTATCAAAATGAGTCCAAGCAAGTCTTCTTTATTGTGTATCAAAATCTTAAAATAGCCTTCAGCCAACGCGTTTCGGTCCAAGATGGAACTTCATCAGGGCTGAAACAATTACATTAACATAACGTAAGTCAACATCTAGACCAAGAACATTCTAACAGGACAATGCAAACATTAAAAATCACATCTCTACACACATATTTGTGACAGAGGCATACACATAATAATCATAAATTCATACATTAACAATAGACGGCCCACCTTAAAAACATATATATACATTGAAATACATATAAATACCAAACAATTAATATAACAACCGATTAAGGGTATGTTCTGTCCATCATTTCCTGTGTTAGTGTTACTAATCCATATAACCCTCTATTTTCTGGATTTAACCAAACTTCCACATGCAACAGGGTGAAAGAGGAATTGGTATACTGCTGTGCCTGTGGTCCTAAGGTTACTATAAAGAATAATTTATTTGTATTATAAGGAAACAAGAATCTTAACTGAACCAAAATGGCCTAACAGCAAAGAATACGTAATTTAACCACAAAGTGGGAGTAGAGCTCTATAGCTCTGAACCTGAGAGATCGAAACACAAAATATCACTAGTAATCCTAATTCGTATGAGTATTTATTTTCAGGATACAATAAATATCCCAACATTTATGAATACCCCTCGTTATTGGTACAGAAATAGATAATGAGGGACAAGATTTCAAAATCCTACATACAATCACCCCAGATACGGGAAGAACATAGAACGTATTTACAGCAGTAAGGGCAAATCCTCTTGGTATGCAGACCCATTTAGACCATAGCATGCAAAGGCTGGAGATAGATATTAGTATGCAACATAGCTACAATTAAATAGCTAGCGTGCCAAGACCTCAGGTCGCAAATTGTCTTTCCTTGATAAGATACGCAGTGTGTGCTGAAACTGCTGTCCGATAACGTGGATTTAAATTCTGCGCCGCTGCACATCCGTGTTATGAAGCGTGTGCGCAATGACATATCACTTCGTCAAGCCTACAAAGTTAAAAAAACCTGTGTAGTACGTATCACAAAATCCCCCACAGTACTGGCCGCCATCTTAGAGAGGATAAAACCCCTAGAAAAGTAATACTCCGTATCGATATAACATGAAAATTAACAGGATCCCAAAACCACCCAGTGTCATTAATGTGTTTTTAAAAGTGAAACAACGAATATTAAGTGGCAACTGCGTACCATAAACTAACCTAAAAATAAAAAATTAACATAATTGTAACTCCGCACTGCGTCACCTCTATATTTTAATACTTAAACGTGATAACAAATATCATTTAAGTAAGACTGTGACAGTTAACATTAGGATGTTATTATATTCTTATATATTTGTGTGTCTTTCTCTATTTTTGTTTTACTTGGTTGGGGATAGGTACCTACATTGAGAGTTCCCATCAGCGTAAGGATGCTTACACACCTTAAGAATAAGGTATCACAGGTTCACAGTATTTTCTTTTTCCTGGGAGCTGTCCGCTTCTTGTTTACTTCACCAGCTTTCCGGTCCCGAAGAAGCGCCTAAGGATCCCTTAGGGACCAACTAAGAGCGCGAAACATGTTGACCCTTTTTTATGAGTGATTTATTCACCCTGGCACCTATTCTGAGAGCAGCAGTTAGTCATACATCCGCCCTCGATATTTGTTTTTAAGAGGAGCTCCAGGATTTACACCTTTTTTAATTTACTATTCGGACCCCCGAATAATCACAAGTCCTAGGTACTATTTAGTATTTTTAATTCACCCACTCATTTACCTCCCTAGGCCCACACACCCACATGCACGACTGCAGTGTCTCCTTAAAAGATTTCCGTTAAAGAGCCCTCTCGCGCGGCCCGTGGGGTAGTGCAGCGACGCCCTCACGAGGAGCAACGGCCGATGATGAAGCATGACACTCGCAAAGGTGTGTGAGGGCACTATATCCAAAAAGAGGGATTCCCCCACCACTATTTATAAACCCAACCTTCTTTGAGTTATACCACTTGTTACAATTCCCTCTTACCAACCAAAATTGGGTTGCTTCTCTCCCGAGCCCTTAGGAACAGTTACCCCTGTGTATAAACGTTATTCTTTGGGAGCACGGGTACTGGACCTCCTTTCTTTCCAAATAGCTCCTGGTCCCCAATTTGTTTTTGTGTAATGAGTTAAACAACATCCCCAAATTATCACCATCATTCTGCAAGCTCCTCACTGCCCCCCTTTCTTGTATAAATGTTTTGTGGTCGGATGGATTAAATTGATGCGGTCAGTTAACGCAAAAAATTCCAGTACCTCACCTACACAAATGTAAACTTAATGTTGATTCATCTTCTGAAGGAATCCGGTAGATTCGGAAGTCAGTCACAGAACAGTTACAGCTGATCCTAAGAACTTGAGAACGAACCAGGGCTGTCTTTAAAGTCTGTAAGGTGCTCACTATAAAGGCCTGCTCGTTCCCCAGCACGAGCAGGCCTTTATAGTGAGCACCTTACGTTCCCCAGCACCAGCCCGACAACCTAAACAGCGACTAAAAAATTCGAAATGAACGTGGAGTAATGAGGCTACTACCTTGGTATCCAAAAACTCATCACTGTCAAAAGGAATCTGACAGACGAAAACAAGACAGACAGCACCAGCCCGCGCGCTTTGCTGTCCCTAGTTTCTGGTGTACTTACAGCCACGTTTAAACCCCACGGCCAGGCATGTAAGCTCCCAGACTGAAGTAGGCACAGTGAAAGGTGCGGGAAGGATTGGTGGTGATGCACGTGAGCAGGACTGCCTCTCACGCGCGTGAGTGCGTTTCCACTGTGTCCCATTAGTAGCAGGCTGTGACATTGAACTGAATCGCGTGTTTGCTTTTCCAATGTTGTCATGGATCTATGTTTTTATGATAACGGCCATCTTTAGAACACAAATCAAGTTGCCACCTGGCACAGGGACCGCTGTCGCCGGTCCCTGTGGCATTCGCCCGGTCAGCCTCAGAATGGTTGGAGGGTAGCCCATTGTGCGGCATGCATGCCAAACACAGATCAAAGCAGTGGGCACGGCACTCATTGAGCTATCTTACCAGCTGTGATGATGCATTGACTAACCAGGAATGGCTACACGCAGAACACTAGTTAGGTTCAGATGCGCTTTCTGTCCTTGGGAGAAACTGAATTACAGATTAGGCGTTTGATTGCACGCGATCTGATAAACCAAGATGCCTGTGCAAACTCTGTTTACCAGCATCTCTGTGCCGCATTTTTATTGGATGGGGTAATTATCGGCCTGGTGATGCACGCTGTGTGTGCAAGGTGGGAGCTACCAGTCAGACCAGAAGTGCCACCTCTGCAGAACGAGCAACCGACCTCTCTCCAGGCCTAGGGTAACCGGCGCACTCACGATCAACCGTCTTGAGATTTTTTTAAACCTTTTTCATAGCATGGCATTGTCCGCATTGACTGCCACATGAAGTGTTAGCCCCACAAACTTCTATCAGGATTGTTTGCAGGGCTTTAAGCGGGCCGGGTCCTGTCGGTTCTCAACACCGGCAGTTCAACAAAGCAGGTGCAGAGACGGGTCCCTATCGGGCACTCCATTTTTGCCCTCTCCCTCAGGGTGAAAAAATAATCTTAACTCTGCAGCAGTAGTACCACCCTTCACTGCCTTTTATGTAACTTCAAAGAGACTCGTTATAGTACTTTCAGTCTCATCATTTCAGAACTGAAGCATTTTTAGTATGCTATTAAAGCCATAGTTGTTGCTTATTTATTTTATGCAACTAACAACCGTTGACAAATCCAATAGTTACAGCTTGTTGTAGGTATAATGTTACTTGTTGTGTTATATATCTGGTTGCAATGCCTAAAAAGCAGCCGAATACCAGTCGGGCGACACACTATGCTAAACACAGATTTTCGGTTTGAGTGTTTTAAGCCACGCCCCCTAATTACATCGGTCACGCCCCTAATTACATCGGTCATACCCCTTTGAGAGACCCCCCCCCCCCACCCAGTTTTTTATCCCACTTAAAGCCCTGGTTGTTTGGACTTACTTTTTAGCATTTGATCTTCATTTTCCAGTATTATATTTTTTTGTGGCTTCTGATTGATAAATGTGTGCTCCTTTTAGTAATTAAAACTAGGCTTGGAACTCGAAGCTCTTTATCTGTTTGCTGTTTGTAAAGTGAATTGCTGCTGCCTTGCACAGACTGTATATCTCCAAACACCAACCTGGTGCTTGTCTAAGCTGCCAATATTTGAGCCAAGGGGTGTCCCGGAGAAGAGATTTTTTTCCCCATTTAGAAGCTGGGGTCCTTTCACTAGTTGGTCGGGCAGCTCAGTCACAGCACAGACAAAGTCTGTTTTTTTCTTTCTCTCTTTCCCTCTCCCTCCCCCTCTCTCCCCCTCGCTCCCTCTCTCTCCCTCTCTCTCTCCCTCTCCTTCCCTCTCTCCTTCCCTCCTTCCCACTCGATTTGTTTCTCTCACCCCACATCTCTCTTGTACCTCCTCGAATTCATGACCTGCTGATCACTTCAGATGTCAACAGCGCGCCTTTAACTCGCTGATCTGTATAGAATGAATGCAGCGAACGTGGAAGGCTCTGGGTTTGGGTGTTGGCAACACAGAACAGCCGGGATGGTTCTGGACAGAGGCTGTTAGTTTGCTCAGGTCAGTCAGCCGCCTATCAAAGCAGCTGGAGTCTGGGACTGAATTTGCCAATGTCTGTGGTGAGGGAAGCAGGAAGCTGTTGCCTACATCTGGGGCCTAATGTGCTTACGTTTTTTTATAGCTTAAGACAGTTTTTGGAATGGCATATCCAAGAAAAGACAGCGGAAAATCAATCAAGCAGGGTTCTTATAGAGCGTGGCTAATCACCCCTGAGGGTCTAAAGGCGATGGGGGGGGGGCAGGTTCTTCAGTTCAGTCAAAGAGCCAGGTCTTGGGGTCCTTCCTGAATTGAGGCAGTGAGGGTGATTGCTTGAGATATAGAGGAAGAGAGTTCCAGGTCTTTGCGGCGAGGTAGGAGAAGGATCTTCCTCTGGCGGCGGTCTTGCGTATCCGTGGTATAGTGGCCACGATCAGGTTGGCGAAGCGGAGGTGTCTACTGGGAGGGTAACACTCTTAATCTAGGAAAAAAATGTCTTTAGTAGCCAGAACAAAACCCTACAGTAAGTCACAATCATAAGCTACTCTTGTGACACTATAATTCTAGCAGCCAAACATATCTCGATACACATAGGGGGAAGGGTACAATCTAAAACTTTAAGAAATGTACATTTCAAAAACCTTTACAGCATTCCTCTTTCTTAGCATGAGGGTTGAATCCGTTTTGCTCCATGTGTTATCCTCTCTAAATGCCTCACTTGCTGAGTTTGCCCATTACATGTTTACTTTGTATTTGCCTTTACCCAGGGCCACTGGAATTATGCCGCCGGGGAGGATCAGATTATGCGGCACAGCTGACTATATAGTATGTAGCAAGGAAAAGCAAATGATGTGACCTAAAGCGACACATTTTGTGGTAGTATTTCTTCATAATTTTGCCATGTTCCCACATGTTAACACTGTCTAAGCAAAAAGTTAGCATCATTAGTACAAGTTTAACCCGTTCCATGCATCACAGTGGGAGTGTGCGGAGGATGGCCGGGGGCCGTCCGTACCCCGCCCACACATTCATTTGCCCGCATCGCGACGCAATTCGTACCACGGTCAACGGGTTAACATCCAAATACAGCAGTAAGCAGCTTAAGGATAATCATTCATCTGTTGCATAGGGCCTTCAACTGCATAGCAGGATGGGTCGCCATGATTTTCATAACTTTTCATCCCGTTTGAGCTAGAAACATTTTGCTTGTTGAAGTCTGCTGGTTATGCAGGAGATGATGAATTACGCGGCAAATGAGGTAGATCTATAATTCTGCGGAAAAACCAGCTGTTGCATAATCACATAATTCGAGTGGCTTGCTCTTACCGCTCCTCCTCTACTTAATCTCCTCACCCGTCTCTCTTACAGACCCTTTCTGTTTCTCCTCACATGTGTGTTGCACCTACTTCTCATCTGTTCTCTATAAAGTGCTTCGCTATCCCTCTGGGTTGAGTAACACTTTACAAATAAAAGAGTCACTGGCAAAAACACGCAAGGAATCTTTTTTTTGGTTAGTACTCTCTTTACCCTTTTTTTTCTTTTTATTGTTCTCGTTTTAGAACAGTAGACTAGAGAACCTTTCTAGATCGATGTTGTTATTTTTTTTTAAGTTCTCCTTGTTTATGTTGGCTCCTGGCTGCCTAAATTAGGAAATCAGCAACATTTGAAGTAATTTCCGGCATGGTAAAGTGGAAAGCTTCTGAGCTACAGGAAACCTCTTGATATCAACATCCACAATGTTGTGACCCCTGCTTTCCTGAATAATTGTGGCCTGTATGTACTGTAGCACTTACTTAGCACGTCATCCTCTGGCAAAGCCCTGAAGTGCTCAGATTTTCATCAGGTTCCTGACACCCTTTCAGAATGTTTGGTTGACAAGTTGCAATTTGGCTCATAACGTGGTGCTGGGTAACGTGCTTGAGGCTCAGAGACGTGCTCATGCAGCCATCATCCATTACTGAGTAGAGCAAGAGCACAATCACTCTGGAGATCTTCTGACCCCAAATATCTTAAAGAGTTGTGTGAGGTGATTAATTGTGCTTTGTGTAAGAATTAAGCAGTAGTAGCCATTCCACTAACTAGAAGGTGCATTCTCTGTGTCCTGTCCCGAAGAAGACCTGGTTGTGTAAATAATTCTATGGGTCGAAACGTCAACACCGTAATATGTAAGCATGGACTGTATTGAGTAATATATACTATGTTTGTCATGTATGGTCAAATATACTAGTTTAGAATTATGCAGCTTGGCATTGATCTGGATATCTTTTGAGCTGTTTCTACACTTTTCACAACTGTTGCAACTCACAAGCACCGCTTCACTGTCTTTTTTTTTTTGTGGTGTACCTGTCTATATTTGTGTCATTAGTGTTCATTATCTAATGAAGACCTTAAAATCAATTGTAAGATTGTGTGATTTTGATACTGTGGTGGTTGCCACTTAAACACACTTTGGATATTCAGAATTAGACCGACAAAAGCATTGTTGTTGTACATTCCAAGAATGGAGCGGAATGCTTCACCGCACATAAGTGCGAGGTGTTGTGGGGAATACAAGAAATAGATGCAGCAATGCCTACCTCCCGTTTCAAGAGTGGTGAGTTTTCTTACATTGCACAATATGAGGGATGGTGCAGTACACTCAACAGCGAGAGACTCTTCCATATCCCTATTTCCGTAACACAAACCTAGGCGTGTTGTGCTTGGCAAAGAGGGAAACAGGAAGATGTTAGACACAGCAAGGAGAGTCGTTCCTAAGGACTGTGCCCCAAGTCACACAGATTTACCTCTAAACTTGATGTTGTCGTCCCTTAAACATTGTAAGCGCCGTGGGAAAAATCGTGTTTGTGACCCACCCCAGTATTGCCAGTTTTGCAGTAATCACACACATACACACATCACACAAACCAATTTTCCCGGTGCACTTTCGCTAGGTAATAGTTTGTAACATTTGAATTGGGGAAACGGGCCGGAACAAGGGGAAATATGCAGAATTTGTGTGTGCTTACTCCAATTCCATGTTAGTCCTCACAAACTTTTATTTTTGTTTCACTGTTTTTGTTGAAAAAAAAACACACTGTACTTCCTTTCTTGCCACCTTTTCTTGCTGATTGTGGCAGGCCGAATAGCTGAGGTGCTCAGTGCCAACACCCGAGGTCTCTAAGTTACATGCATGCCACTGGTAGGTATCCCTACAGCACACGTTCTGCCTTTCATCCTTCCAAAGCTGACACAAGGGAGAAAATATAATTTCATAATAACTAGGGCTCCTAGTTTTATGGTCTTCATTTTTTGGGCATTTCCGTATGAATTTTTCCTTATTTATTTTTTGCTCATTTAATCTGTACATGGCCGTATTTATTTTGTTCTTCGTTTAAAAAAAATGAAGCTGCAATGGGTAGATTTCCATACTTATTTAACCTATAAAGGTGTACTCATTTTTTAATACCCAGTGGGTGTTCGTCATTTACAGCGCAATATGGTCATCTGAAAACATTGGCATTGCAGAACTACTTAAACAGCTGTACTACTGCAGTTATTTAAGCACAATTGTGTGGTTGTTTTTCTTTTTATCTCGCCTAATGTGCTCAATTTGTTTAGCTTTTGGCAAAGCACTCATGATTGACAGTAGTGAAAATCACCCAAAAGAAAACCTATTTTTTGTATGTTTCCATATTTAAAAATAAATACAGACAGGAAAATAGGTGAGAATCTGAAAACTGGGAGTCTAAGGACTAACCAATAACTTTGGACTAATCACTAACTTGGATTCTGAGGCAGTGTGCTGACCAGTATGAAGCGCTTCAAGGCCTGGTCATGAGTAGTAAGCGCTATATACATGCAAATACCATTAGTAATGAACCCTGGTAGTTAAGGACTAATGGCGACTTCATTTCATGATGTAGTGAAAGAGGACTGCAAGTGGTGTAGTGGAACGCTGCCTTCCCCCATATGAACGTTTCACACCTTTCAAAAAACTTTAAAACCATTACCAGGGATTGTGGCCAGCTTTCGTTTTTCAACTATCTTCAACCCATTTATGTCCAGAACTACACAGAGCAAATGTATTGGTACCCCCATGATGGATGACCGCATTCTGTTTTTAGATTTTAGAATGCTAAGACTCTATAGAGAGACAAACACTCCAACAACGGGATGGGGAATGGTACAAAGAACGCGGGGTGGGGGGGTTGCAGGATGGGTAAGTTCCCCGAAAATCTGGCTAACGGTGCAAAGTCTTTCAGAAAAAAAAGTGGTGGAAGGGGAAAACGATAGGGACTGTCACTTTGAAAGGGGAATCTCGGTGGCCCGGGGGTGGGGAGTCTGTGTGCGTCAGCCATGTGGAAAGTGTGCTGCTGCTGCGCGCCCCCCCCTCCCCCAGGCCCCACTGTGACCCTTTGTTCTCCCCCAGCAGACATTGTCCATTGTTTCCCATCGGCCCATTCTCATTTTTTGCTGCGTCAGAAGCCGCTGGTGGCGGCTCACTCAGCAGCAGCTGCTCACCTGCGCCATTTCCCACACCGCCCCGCGGCCAGAGGCTCCCCGAGGTGGGGCTGCGGGACCCTGGCCTTTATCCCGCAAATCGCATTTGGGTTTCTAAAATCTGTATGGTATTACCCAAAGGGTTTTCTCAAACCCTTCAATGCTATGGTTTTATATGTCTATTAATGTATTTAGCATACATTTCTGCGGTACGTGCCAGTGCTTAATTTGTCAAATAAATACGAAATAAGTGCAGGGCCCAAAGTTTTTTCTAGCAGTCCACTCTGGTGCTGCTGAATCCTGGGGTTGTGGGTCCAAATGATGCCTGGCCTTCACTTTATAAATAATTAAATAAATAAATTCCACCATGTATCTCTTCCAGCACCCTACATTTACTCTGTTTATCTCGCACTTGTAGGCTCTTTTTTTAGGCCATGCGTGCCCGCCTGGTAGTGGTTTCCCTAGTTTTTTCCCCCTCTTTATTCTAACGTCTTCCCGTTCTGATTTTTCTGTGAAAATGAAAAATAAAGCCCTGTCCCTAAAAATAAGTGGTAGGACCCAGAATGTGGAGTCCTCTTGGATTCGGAGCTCTGGTGGACTCCATGATTAAACTAAGTGCGTAGACAGTGTTCCTTTATCTAAACATGCTTAGAAAGGTATACCCCCTCTTTCAGACCGGCCACGTGCTACTAGGTTGGTACCATGTCTTCCATCATGGCGGCCTCGACGACAGTAGCCCAGTACACGCATGGTGTCGGACTGTGGGTGGCGGACGCATGACAGCAGGTACAGTATCGGGCGGCTAGACTGTGGCCTATGCACACAGGAGCAATCCTTTTCCAAGTGCCGGAATATCAGAAGACAGACTCTTGTATTAAAATACTAAAGGCCTTTCTGAGGTGCTTAATATAATGAGCTGCCTCTTTAGCATAAATCGGAGATCGGTCTGCCACTTCTAACAGCATTTTAACCAAGGTCGTCCAACATAGGTTCAGAAGGCTAGTGCTACGCTTTCAGGATATTTACAGAGAAGACAGTTGCATATAAACGGTCTAAACCGCAATAGTTTGGTATAGTGGTTATTCTTAAAGTCCCTAACACTGCCCATCGCGGGTCAAAATTGGACAGCCCTGGTCGTATCCATCGACTTGGATTTTATTCTTATCGAAAAGGATTTCTCCCCATAGGAAACTTGAATAAACTCCCTTTGTAAAGTCGCTTTGGACAGACTTCTGGTCTTCTTGAAACGGGCTCCGCAACTTCTCTCTTGTGCACTTTTGTTTCTGAGGACACACAGGGTTTTATAATATACAGAGGCTATTGAGTATTCAGGACGTAAGAAAGTGTCTTCTAGGCAGGGCACTGTCATTCTAGTCAGGGCCACTGGAATTCTGCGGCTGGGGAGGGCCAAATTATGTGGCAGGGTTGAGTATATTATGCTGCAAGAAAAAGCAGATTTTGCAGCATAATGCTGCACATTTTGTAATAATATTACTTAATTATATTGTCATTTTTGCACTTCTTAACACTGTCTGGGTATTGGTTATACCTCATTAGTTCCAGTTTAATTTCTAAATACAGCAATAATCTACGGAAAGGTGATTGGTCAACTTTTGCAATGGGCCTTCCAGTGTGCTGCAACACGTTTTGCTGTGTCTTTAGTAATTTATGAACCGTTTGAGGTAGAAACAACATTTTTTGTTTGTTAAAGTCTGCAGATTATGCAACAGATGATGGCAAATCCATAATTATGGGGGAAAAAACAGCAGTCGCACAATTGCATAATTCCAGTGGCTCTGCTTATAGCCCTCATGTTCCATATCAGCAAGTCCTGAATAGTGGCTTTCTTGGTGTTTTTTGTGTCTGTGTCTCCTATAGACCTCAACAATGATATTCGAGGGCCTGTTGGATGATGTTCACTCAAGATGGGTGAAACGCCTCATCAGAGGTAGTAATATATATATATATTATATATATATATATCCCCTCCTGGTGTCAGCGAGTTTCCTTCCGGCTACCTGAATGCCGGTGGTTCCAAGTTTGCAGCGACAAGGTCTGACACAGCGGCTAGGAAGCACAGAAACAAATTGGCGTTATGTGATTCTGGAATTGGATTAAAACTATTTGCAACTATACTGGAGTGCAGAGGTTTTCTGTTACAGAGCATGAGGCATTTTGAAAGCATGTGTGTATATATATATATATATATATATATATATATATATATATATACGTATATATATATATATATATAATTTGTCAGCACAGAGTTATAGCCTTGCTTATGGTTGCCTTGTTCCAATTAGCCTGAGTGATATTTGAAACAGAAGTAGACCATTGTAATAGCCTCACAGAAGGTTGCATGTGTGTTACAAATAGTGCACTGTAATGAAAATGTCACACACTAACTTTGTAAAAGTTATGTAGCATATAGGACCCAGAGACCTCCACTCTGGCCCAAACCCCCAACCACCCTAACGAGGTGCCAACACTTCTACAGAGACGCTTTGCTGTTGCGGGTCAGTTTATTAAAAAATAGTATATCCCCCTTGTGAAAGGGAAAAAGGTCATAACAAAAATTAAATGTGAAAATACACTTAGAACACATAACAGTCTCCAAAAACCACGAAGAAAGAAAGTGTCAGTAAACATGTGCAAACATAATTGGAAGACTTTGTCAACAGCATGAAGCACACCCACAGCACCAAGGGTCACCTGAATGCCATTGGACCACACATGTGCAACACCTGCATCCGTGGGGGGCGGTCCTGCACCACTGTACCCTTGTCCTCGCCATGGGCACAGCCCCCCAAACAGAAAGCTCCCCAGGGGCTGCGACGAGTTGGGCAGGAGGAGCGCACCCCGCGCCCACTCCCAATGATCTATCTGTACGCCCTCTCACACAAGCTGGTGGACATCCTTTGGTTGGCTCAAGACTGCAGAACCTTACTTGCCCCTTAGTGCTTTCCTGGTGGGGGGGGGCTTTTTCTGCAGGACCTCCTCCTGCTAACGAGGGGTGACTCTAGGATTCTAGACCCTGCCACTAGGGCGACCTGGGCCCCAAGGTCCTTCCCCCTCCCCACCACAAAACAGTCTGTGCAAATGCCCAGATGTCCCTAATAAACAAATCAATCCCTGAATGCGAAAGGAACCCGTTGGTGCTCTTGTAAATGTTATGTAGCTTATAGCCATGATGTAACTAAGAGCTCCATTTTCACAGATTAAGGAACCAACTAAATGGCGGAAGATCAGGGCCGGACTGGCCATAGTGGGCACCGGGCATTGCCCCGGTGTGCCTCCAGGGTGGGGGTGGGGGATGGTTTTGCACCCCGGGGGAGGGGAGGGGGGCGTTTATGTTACCGGGGCCAGTTTTATCAGCCCCCTGTAACTAAAGCAGCTGCAGTGTTTTGATCGCGCAGTCCCTCCTCTCCTCTTCTCCCCCACCGGACTCAATTGACAGAGCTGGTTTGCATTCCCAGTCCGGTCCTGCGTAAGAGGTCTTTTACATTTTTTTTTTAACCTGAAGCACTGTTTTGGTGAAGGAAGGGTGGCACTAGTCCTGAAGCCTCCTAGGGCCACATTCTCCAGCTTTAAGATTAGATCACATCTCCCTCTAGTGCATGGGTACTCGCAAACATTTTCCTGCGGGTCGAAAAGTTTGGTCTTTGGTGTGACCGAGGTCCGCACTGATGCCAGCTGCCAGGAGGGAGCGTAAAGTGGGTGGAGGGAAAGCGTAGCATTTACAACTAGTTGCTGCACTGAATTGCACAATACAGAACCAGGAAACCTAGGATGTATCTCGCTTCCCCACTTGACCAAATTGTATGATCCTGGGCAATTGTTTTCTTTCAATTGCCCTCTTTTTTTCTTCAATCTCACATATATGTGGACCTCGAAATACAAGACTTCAAGATGCATGCTGTACAAAGCCGTCTCCTGTGTTTTGGATTTAATCACTAATGGCATTGTTGTCATTCATGGTGCGGGAGGGGGGGGGGGGCATGAGCTTTTCTAAATTCAAGTTTGAAAAGTAAAGTATCACTTTAAAAAAATATGCTTTTGAATGAACGCCATAATCTGATTTACTAAGGTGAAACGATTGTACAGGTTCATGAAAGTCTTTTCAGAATTCAAAGTGTATTGTATGTTGACATGTTTTTGGTCTTTAAAAAGGAAGAGTGTTCCTTAAGTTAAATGCTGTTTTTCTTCCTTCACTTAACTGCAATTATTCTTTAAATAAGTGCTTGCAGTTTATTTTTGTAATGTTCGTGCTGAGTCGAGAAACAGCAGCCTAGTGCTGCTGCTGTTGCCCAGGGACCACGTATAAAGGCCAGGAGGGCCACACTTTGAGTATCTCTGCTCTAGTGCAAAGTCTAGTGCAAAGTTACTAAAATAAATGAAACTCCCCTGGCTTCCAGTTGCTGTCATCAGTACGAGAATCCGTGTTCTTACCGGTAGGAAGAGAGAAATCTGAGACCAGACTTCTCTGTATCAACCAGAGTACCAGGCCCCAGACCCCTCACCTCTGCCCCACGGGCCTCTTTGGTTCTCCAGGACAGCGCCCTGTGAATATTTACCATTTATATCGCATACCCTCAAAATAAACATGTTCTTGGCTTGTAGTGACTTTCTTTCCACCAGATTAATATAGGGATACAATACGGCTGCCTCCTTGAGCGTGGGAACGCTGTACACGTTTGAATGAGTTTTGGAATGTGAAGGAAAGCAATACTTCGGACGATCTCCACTGAACACGCAAAACCAATAAGTCTCTTCCTGCAACCCTGCATTTACATTTTTTTTATTTGCAAATATGCACTAGGCCTAAAACTTTTAAAAGCAACAAAAAGTTAAAATTCCTTTGTCAAAAGGGGTCATGCGTTTATTCGTTAAAAAAGTAGGAAATTTACCCTATGTAGGTTTACCAAAAAAAACCAAGCTTTTACAATGCAATGGGTCTCACATTCGCACGAGTTTGAGCTATTGGCATTGTAAATGACAATGCCTTTTATTTATGTTTTAGGTTTTAAAACATAAATAACAGGCATTGTCATTTACAATACTAATAGCTTAAACACTTGCAATGCGAGACCTATTGCATTGCAATAAAGGGCCTTCTCGACCGCTTGTTAGATTGTAAATATCAGAGAAAGAGACCAGCCTGCGATGTCTTCAAAGTAGTGATAAATAGTGCAGCGAAGATGATGTATAAGTGTTGTAAATTACACAGACACAAAATATGAAGTAAGTTACATATGATCTGAGCTATAAACACTAACAAAGCGCTCCAACACCTTTCGCTCTGTGATCACACTGTTGTGGCTCATGAGGATGAGAGGGGAGGGGGGCTATTTCCTGCCCTCTCCGTGATTTGAGTGTGCAGTGTGGCATTGCGTAATGTCATTGCTATCTTTGGCCTAATAAAAAACACTCCAGCTGTAGTAGGGCCCTGGCTTCACCTCCTGGTGCAGGGCGGCTGTGCTCTATGGCAGGCAGGAGGGAGGGAGGGATGGTATTGTCTGCAGCTCCACCCTCGTACAGTGCTATTACTAGTGAGCAAGAAGTTCTTAGCTGGTGGTATTGGTGGTGGTGCTATTGGTATTGGGGGTGGTGGTATTGGTGGTGCTGGTATTGGTGGTGGCGATATTGGTGGTGGTGTTATTGGTTTTGGTGGTGTGGTACTGTTATTGGTGGTGGTGGTATTGGGGTGGTGGTACTGGTATTGGGGGTGATGATATTTATTGGTGATGGTATTGGTGGAGGTATTGGTACTGGTGGTATTGGTGGAGGTAATGGTGGTGGTATAGACGGTAGTATTGGTATTGATGGTGGTATTGGAGGTGATGGTAGTGGTGGTGGAGGATTTGGTGGTGGTATTGGTAGTGGTGTTATTGGTGGTGGTGGTGGTAGTTGTTTTGGTAGTGGTAGTGGGGTTTATGGTGGTGGTGTTGATGGTGGTGGTTTTGGGGGTAGTGGTGTGGATGGTGGCATTGGCGGTGGTGGTGGAATTGGTGAAGGTGGTGGTTTTGATGGTGGTGGTATTGGTAGTGAAGGTATTGGGGTGGTGGTGTTGTTAATATAACTGGCTTTTGAAAACAACCAGGCAGGTGGCTTTAGTACAGATGACATGTAACACAGATGTGCTGTTGCCAGATTCAGCCCATTAGCACAGGATTATGTGCTACTTGGAATTCAGGTGACTTAATTCGCGAATCATTTCTGAAGCCATTTTACTTTGGTGGTTGCAGGCGGCTGTGCTTCTTAAAAAACACAAGCTGTTTCAGGTGAAGCAGGCCATGTCTGGCCTGCAGTAAGAGAAACTCAATAAAATATATAGTGCTTACAGACTAAATAACAGGTCCCTTGTAACAATTGAAGTAAAAGGACCAGTGGCCATGGTAGGGTACAAATGAAGACCAGGCCATACGAAGGAGGGACTAACAAGCCTATTAACGAATACGAAGGCAGCACTTAGGAAAGACAATGACACAGGCCAATAACAAATATGGGAAGAGAGGGTGTCCTGCCTCTCTCCCATACTCTACTACTGAAATCTCGCAGAGCGAGTAGCGCATGCGCGGTACCGCTTGGCTCGACCTAAAAAAGTTAAATGAGAGCAGTTTGGAAAGCAGGTATTGGCATGCCAGTCTTGGCATCGAAGTGAACTAATTTTTAGGTAGCAATGTGTAAGCGAAATGGCTTCACTTACAGTGAAGCTAATCAATTCCTAAAGGGGCAGACTAGACCCATTTCCCCATGCTGAATACTGTGGTTGGGCGGAAGCAAAACATGAATGATAATGACACAAACTAATGGGTGAAGAGGGCTGACTGAAAGCTTCTGCAAACGGATGTGTGTATATATTTGACTTTTTGTTAAAAGATATTAGGCTGGCAAAGGAGCTAGAGCTTTATCTTGACGAGACCTCAAATGTATGAGGCTGGTACTAACAGTGCAGCGGATGTGGTACAGGGCCTTAAGATGGCATGGATGGCATCATATGTATTACCCACTTTCGATGGAAGGTTGTATGTTCCTTCTAGAGTATATTCAGAGTCTGAGTTTTTCTGACAGCGAGTGTAATTGCACTGCAGAGCTTTCCGTGGCTCTTGAGGAAAAAGTTGTTTAAGAATACTTTACTTTCTGGGGTTTTGGTGTGTCCGGGTGTAGCCCTCTTTTGCTTCAGGAAGCACATGTGCCAACACCCCTCATCTGCAGCCCAAAAACAGTGTTATGGGAGCAGCATTATTTGGCGGCCTCTCCCAAGTAAGGTGATTATAAATGTGCCGCATTTATAGCTCCTGTGTCATCGATGCTAAGTGTTTGCGGCTCTTTGGAAGTAAATGAGTGTTTGGGGATTATTTGCAGGAAGCCTGACTTCGTCCTTTTGTGCTGCACTATTTGTAGAGTGCATCAATCAATCGGGGTTCTTGTAAAGCATGACTACTCAATTGTTAGTGTCTCAAGGTGCTGGAGAGGGTGGGGATCTGCGGTTCAGTCAAAAAGCCAGGTCTTGAGGTCCTTCCTCCATTGAGGCACTGACTGTGATTGCCTGAGATGTAGAGGCAGAGCGTTCCAGGTCTTCGCATCGAGGTAGGAGAAGGATCTTCCTCCAGCTGTGGTCTTGTAGATCCGTGGGATGGTGTCCAGGGCCAGATGGGCGGAGCGGAGATGTCTGGTGGGTGTATAGTGCAAAGGGCAGGCAGTCTATCAAATTCCAGACCCTCTACTGTTTGAATTGTGATTGGTGCAGACAAACACATAGAAAACACTGCATCCTTTATACCATGCACTTAGTGCAGTTGACATGCTTGCAGATATGAGATGCTGCAATGCTTGTATCAGTTTCACAGTACGCCTAGTTGCGCAGGATCAGACATTTAGTCAGTCAACAGTATTTGTAAAGTGCAACATTGTCACCCCTAGGGGTATCTGGGCTATCTGTATAATGTGCTTGGTGCAGCTAGCCTATACGTGTCACATGTGACTCTTCCAACAGGTCTGGCTGTTTCTTAACCAATAACCACGCTTAGAATTTTAAGGTTCGCTTTCCTTCCCCTTTAAGTGGAGGTCTACTGATCTAGCTCAAATGACTGACTTGTTTCGATTTCCACTTTCCAACTGATCTCAGAGAAGAACATATCAGAAATACTGTTAAACTTATCCATGCCTTCTTTTACTTTCCTCCCGACTTTAATTCTTTAGTTCCAGACTGTAATTCTTAGGAGACTGTCTTAAGTTTAAATCAAGTTTTTTGTTTTTTTTTAAGTTATCTATTTAGTAAGTTTTATGGAGTATCAGATGCGATCCAGTGTTTTTGGTGTGCATAAGTTGCTGTTTTTGGCAACTGTCCCTTCACATTATGTTGCATGGAGCCGTAAATGGAATATATAAACAAGAAACCGACTGAAGAGCCCACTTTTATGAGGAACAGATGTCCCAAGCCTTTGTGGGTTGATTTTGTTTATTTTAAAAACACAACTTCAACAAATGAAATGATTGGATATGTCTGTCAAAAAATTGGACTACATTTACAAACGTTTGGGAAAAGGTGATGAAAGTTAAAATAACTTTACAACTGTGTCAGGCAGATCTAAAAACCCTAAAACTGAAAAAAAAGGAAGTTGGAAGACGTTTTTGTAGGTAATAACCAATGAGTAATGGGGGAAAAGAAGCGATTTGGTTCAAAAGTAGCAGTACCTGTGACTATATCTTAAGAACCTGGGTCTTTCCTGCCCTCAACCCAATAGTATATTTGTTTATCCCAGAATTCCATACCCCTAACATGTGTATTGTGGGGTTTTCTCTGAGCTTCCCTTTGTGGTGCCACGACTGTGGTTCCTAGGATCTCTGCAAGATTGTGGGTGCAGGTCTTTTGGCCACCAAGATGTTACCTGCGCAACCAAATTTTGCTCTTTTTAATGTGACTTGTGGCGATGGGGTGAGTCTACAAGCTAGTTTGACATCCCCTTCCTGGTAAAGTTCTTGTCGTGTAGTGAAAATGTGACAGTATGCACGCACCATCAACCTGCTGTCCAATGTTCTGTCACTCTTCATCTCCTAACATAATATGAGGCCAGTGACTGGCCTACAAGCGCCTTATCAGCGCGGAGTGATAGGATGGGGGCGCCATGGTGCTGCATTCCTTGTGACATCACTCTCTATCCTTGGCCTGGTCACCTGTGCAGTGCTAAAGATTGAAGGGGCTGCAGGCCTGCTTGCCATCCTGACACACCGTGCCTGGCTGCCGCTTCGCCAGATGTGTAATGCTAAGGAATGGGCGAACAGTGGCGCTACTGTCTGCTGTGGAATCACCCACCTAGCCTACTTCAAAGTTTAGTGTACCAGGGGGCGTAGGCCGAGACTGTACCTGCAACCTCTGCTTGATCCGCCCGCCAGTGGGCCACCTCTCTGCATCATTCCTCTCGGGTACTAGACGGAGAGAGATCTCTGGGAACGTGGGAGATGGCTGCTGCCTGAGTTAAGTCTACATACCATATTCACTTTACAGTGTCATTTCTGAAGTACCTAGGACTGCTTCGTCTGACTACAGGAAGCAAAGAATCGACGCGAATTAGTGTAGAGGTGGCGGGGGTAAGATATGAGTTTGGATGGCCATTTAAAGGGAACCGCAGCAATTTGTGGTAGTGTGTTTGTCTATGAACTCAGTCTGAGGGCATCGGGACACGCATTTACCTACCCTCTGTTTGAGCAATTGAGCAAAGAATCCCGACCTGCCCTGGCTCCAGAAAGAGCCTCTAGAATGGCTACTAGAGTGTTTCTTCCTCAAGAATACTGTTCAATAAAAAAGACAAAGGCTTCGAAACCCTCGTGAAAATGTACTCAGCCTGCTGCCGCCTCCTCCTAGTACCTGCTCTTCATCTTCTGTGTTATGGGGTTCTCTGGAGAGCTCTCCACTGCCCCTGTTGGCGAGGGCTGGTGTTTGACCTACCTCTGCAGACTAGATGTGGCGTTGTTCGTCGTGGACCCACATCTCACACTGACCCTCCTGTGGCTCATGACAATACTCTGACGACAGAGGGTGCCTCCATGCTACACCCCCTTAGATGCCCAATAACCCTCACTGCACGTCTGAAGGAGATTTGGGCTTGGGTTACAGTGCTGAATGGGTATTCTTCAAGCTTTTTCTCAAAAACGTGTGAGCCTTTTACATTACACTAATGTTGGTGACATCAATAAAAGATTGCTTACTTGGATAATTGCCAAGGCAGCAGTTTCGCAGTCCCAGATGCTAGACATTTTGGAGAAATTTCAAGACTGCAAAAAAAGGGCTAGTACTGTTTCTTTTACACCCCCATATGTATACATGTTATTTGGGATATGACTGATAAAGTAGAACCGTAAGAGGCACTATATGAGTATTACAGTTGCGCCGGTGGAGAGATGGCTTAGCTGTCAGCCCCCATGGGTTACAGTTCAACGACGTTGCTACTTGGTTTTGCACTTCACTTGTGACCACCTGTATTATGGTGTAATGAATAAACCGGGAGCAAGAGGAAAAGTTGGTTGCCTCCTCTTTTTGAAGAAAATGGCCCAAGAAGGCCTGAAAGGTGATAATCCTGGATCCTGCTTACCAGGAATTATACCAGTAGTGGACAATATTTGTTCTTGAAACCTGCACACATTGACCTCTTGTGGACTGTTTCACCACATTGAGACCCTGTTACAGGCCTGTGATCAGCACTCCTGACAGATAAGGCAGTCCCAGTGGGTATGGTTATCGGGGCCTACAGCATCCCAGCCCTTTACAGTCTGGGTGACTCTTGCTGCTGAACCCAAGTTGTTCAGTGAATTTGCAAAAAAACAGTTCTTGTCCTCAAAGCAGCATAGTAAGTGGGAGCGGAATTTCTAAACAACACAATCGATGGGAGGGAAATAACTCAAGCGAATGATGTTTGGGTGAAATATTGTAATAGTATGATGACTGGGAGGAGAAATACCTCCACTGGACTATGACAGGGAGCGAACTGACTCAGAAGCACAATGAGTGGGAAAGCACAAGCAAACAACATCATGATTGGAAGACTGTTTCCCCCATAGCATTGCAGGCTTTATAGTTTTCCTCAACAGCACTAACATTGGAAGTGGTGTATCTCAACCTCAATATGGCGTAGTAAAGTTTTTCATCAAACCTCTGATTGGGAGTGGGCTAACTAATCATCACATACCTCAAAAACACCAGAGCTGGAAGTCCAATATCTCAACAGCAAGAGCACTCAGAGTGGTTAACTACAACACTGTTTTGGAATCGTGGTACGTGTACCTCACGATGCTCGAGAATGGAATACCTCTGCCTCATGATGCTTGTGAGTGGAAGAACTCAACATCACGACAGGTGGTAATATTAATTGTATTGTAATTCCATTTATATAGCTCTGACTGCCCCTGACGAGGCGTCAAATCGTTTTTTTGGCGAGTTATGTTAGTCAGTTATTTGGATTGAGAAGGATAGTGGAGGGATAGAAAAGGGAAAGAGGTTTTATTTAACACTTGCTACCCCTGATGAGGTGTTGATGTGCTTTTTCAGCGAGCAACATGCTACTTCCGGAACCCATAAAAGATTAGTGGTGAATTAGGGTACAGAGCAGGAATATCGTCTTAAAAATATCGACTAACATAAATATCGCTGCAAAAATATCTACAGGAAGAAATATCGATGACAAAAATATCGTCTGACCAGAATATCGACAGACAGGTAAGTAATATCGTTAACATTAATATAGTTGTAATAAATATCGTTTACAAAAACATAGTTTACAATAATATCGTTTTTTAAATAATTATAAGTAATGTAGTGTTTTTAATGATTATTTTTAGTCAAAGTAGTATTTTTAGTAGTATATTATTATTTAATAATGTATTTTCAGTTGAATTTAGTATTAATAGTTCCGTAGCGGGTTGTGGGTTTATAGGGGAGTAGGGTGGGAAGTAATTTAAATATAATGAAATAATACATTAATTAATGTTTTAAATGAATATAAATAGTGTAATAAATAATAGTTAATTAATTTCAATTAGTTAATTGAATAATAATTATGTAATTAATTATGTTAATTTTTTTATTATTTTTAGGTGTGTGTACAGGATTTTTTTAGTGAAAATGTTTTTGGGTAAAGGGGTATTTTTAGGGTTCAGGGTCAGTTTTCAGTTTTTGGGCAAAGGGGTATTTTTAGGGTTCAGGGTCAGTTTTCAGTTTTTGGGTAAAGGGGTATTTTTTGGGTTTAGGGTCAGTTTTCAGTTTTTGGGTAAAGGGGTATTTTTAGGGTTCAGGGTCAGTTTTCAGTTTTTGGGTAAAGGGGTATTTTTAGGGTTCAGGGTCAGTTTTTAGTTTTTGGGTAAAGGGGTATTTTTGGGTTCAGGGTCAGTTTTCAGTTTTTGGGTAAAAGGGTATTTTTAGGGTTCAGGGTCAGTTTTCAGTTTTTGGGTAAAAGGGTATTTTTAGGGTTCAGGGTCAGTTTTCAGTTTTTGGGTAAAAGGGTATTTTTAGGGTTCAGGGTCAGTTTTCAGTTTTTGGGTAAAGGGGTATTTTTAGTGTTCAGGGTCAGTTTTCAGTTTTTGGGTAAAAGGGTATTTTTAGGGTTCAGGGCCAGTTTTCAGTTTTTGGGTAAAAGGGTATTTTTAGGGTTCAGGGTCAGTTTTCAGTTTTTGGGTAAAGGGTTTTTTAAATATAATGAAATAATAGATTAATTAATGTTTTAAATAAATATAAATAGTGTAATAAATAATAGTTAATTAATTTTAATTAGTTAATTGAATAATAATTATGTAATTAATTATGTTAATTTTTTAATTAATTTTAGGTGTGTGTACAGGATTTTTTTAGTGAAAATGTTTTTGGGTAAAGGGGTATTTTTAGGGTTCAGGGTCAGTTTTCAGTTTTTGGGTAAAGGGGTATTTTTAGGGTTCAGGGTCAGTTTTGGGTTTTTGGGTAAAGGTATTTTAATTATATATATGTATTATTGTTGTTATATAAAGTAATGTGTAAAATCAATTTATATGTCCACATTTATTAAGTTTATAATTAAAAAGTGTAGTAAATTTTTTTGAAATAGTTAAAAAATAAAAGTAATGTAATGTATTTTGTTAATAGTACTTATATTTATTTATTATTTAATGTAATTTTAATTATTTTAAAAAGTCGATATTTTTTACATCTATATTAATTACAACGATATTTTGGAGTCGATATTTATGTACTTACCTGTTTAAGTATAGGGTGTCGATATTTTTGTAAACGATATTTTTGCAACGATATTTATGTCAGCTATATTTTTGTTATCGATATTTTAACACCCTACCGTGAATTAGTATAGTGAAATATGAAAATAATTTGAGTGGTGGACATGTTAGTCTGTTATTTGGATTGAAAAAGATAGTGGAGGGATAGAAGAAGGATTTCGTATTTTTTATTTGTTTGGAGCTCAGCAGTAGGAGGAGACTTAGGATGAGTAAAAGGGAGGTGGATATTTTTAAACTTTAACCCCTTCAATGCTGATGACGGCACCCAGGCGTCATGCATTACGGTGGGCGTGTGCTGATGACGGCTGGGGGCCGTCATGAACCCGCCCACTACAGAAAACGCCGCACAGGCGCAGAATCGCGGCCGCGCCCAAGGGGTTAAATAGCGCATCTCACACCCGTAGGTGTACCTCGGCACTTTGGTTATAAAATACCTCAACCCCACAACGTTTGGGAGTGGAGTACCCCACAACGTTTGGAGTGGAGTACCCACAAAGCTTGGGAGTGGAATACCTCCCCAGTGCTAGATTTGATTGTAATCATCTTGCTGATGTTTCAATCCTGAATGAATTCCTGGCCGTCCACTCATCTTTCCAGCTTAAATGCTGCCCTGTGGGCGGGGCTTGTTTGTGACCCAGTTGGATGGAATCTGCACGGGACATCAAACATTACAATTGAAAGATGAAGCTGAACAATGACGGCATCATAAAATGTGGGGGGGGGATATATATGTATTTCTTAAAGTTAGTGGGGCTTGATTAGTACTGCAGCCAACACAGAATAGTGGTTGGGAAAAGCCGGTGCAGTTAGTCTTTTTTTAGGTTTCGCCTGGCGTAGCACTGTGGCAGCCTTTTATTTTACCATTTGCCCCGACCGCCGCCAAAAGAAGTCGTCCTCTGGTGAGTGCTTGCTGCTGTCCTGCCCCCCCCCCCCCTTGTTATTCGTGCTTGCTGTCCTGCCTTCCCCCGCCCCCTCTCCCGCTGTCCGTATGCCCGTTCCCGCCACCCTCCCGCTGTCCGTGTCTCCGGCCCCACTTTTAAATGCTTGTCTTTAAAGGGCTGTCCTCTAAATGTCTTGATGGGCACGTTATTGTGCAGTGCTATTTGGAAAAGCCGGCCATGTCCCTGTGTAAAGAGGAACGCTAACTCGTACGGGGTCCTTGTCCCTTTTCTACTAAACCCTTAACGCAGCTGTGGCCACTCTTGCTTGGGTCCTGCTGTTCCTGTGAGAACTAGGGACTGCGCTGCACAGGCCCGCCGAGTACAGAACAGGGCACCGCGGAACGCACACAGGTAACGAGCGGCAGGAGCACCGCGCACCAGCCGCCGGAAAAACAAACAACGCCACAAGCGGCCACCGCCATCTTACCGCTTGGAAGTGCGCGAGGCGTCCCCCTCCGTTAAAATGGTGACGGCGCAACTTGTGTTCCATGCCCAATGAGCTTTGTAAATGGGGTATCATCCCGGACAGAGGGAGGTTGTTTACTCCATGTGTAGTGTTTTGGATGTGTTTCTTCCTCACCACAGCTTACCTAACACGACTCGGCTGTTGCTGGCCTTACTACCCATGCTAAGCGGTACTCTTAATAGGCGCATTTCTTCAGTCAGCTGAATGCAGAGTCTGTTCGAGAAAAGTGGGTGAAGTCGCCTCGGTAGAGAGGAAAATGAGACCCAGTGTCTGCTTAGTGAAAAGAAATACCACCTGGCCCCTCGCTTTTGATGATGTATAATGCCAGGTTAGCCTCTTCTAGGTCTCCGTCTATATGCTATTTGACAACACCCTATGGAATTATTGAAAAATTGCTGCTTTTTTTAAAAAAAATTGTAAATATTTTAATTGCTCTATTTTAACAGCGACTACAACCCGATGTAACTGTACCCCTTAATTATGTATTTCATGTCTATGTGCTTTTTATGATTCGTTACGAATCGAAATAAAGTCGTTTTTGAACTTGAACTTGAACTATATGCTATTTAGACATGATAGAGCAAACGTGGTTAAAGGATAGATCAAGAACTAAACAGTGCGATGTAATGACTGGGAGTATTGGCGGGCTAAATTGGTATTTCTAATTCAATCTGCGGGTGGTTGTCTAGGCTGACGAAGGAGGGCAGATATTCTATGCCTTATTGGTGTCTCTTGGAATTCAAATAGTAATTGACTCCCATCAGAGAGAAGGCGTTCATTCATGTCATACTTTCACTTTGAATTCAACGGACGTGAGTCGGTTTTGGGAAGGCAATAATCTTATTCAATATTTGTCCAGTCAGCAAGTTGCTTTACTCCAGGTATGCGGTGGCAATCTCCGAATGGATGTCCATCAGATGAAATCGTGAGTTTTAGGTGATGCTTCATGAACGCTTTGATGGTTCCAGCGATGTGCAAAACCCACCTGCGCTTGGCTCATTGGAAATGCCCAGGCCTCCTGTACCGCATCTTGAAGGTTTTTTCAGTCAGGGAATACGAATCCGTCAATTTATCGAGGACTTAACTCTGTTGTTCTTACTGAGGCCTGTCTGTATTGGTATTCCGTCTCTCTTAATGGCGTGCAAAGGGATAACTTCTAAAGGACAGTCTCACGTGCACATTAGTGTTTGTTACTTAGTTCAGGAGCATCATCTGCCCATGATTACTTTTTAATCTAGTATTTTACCAGATGTGCAAAGTAAGAACGTGACCGTTTTTGTTCCCATGATGTAAAAACGAGGCTGCTGTTTGACTCACAAGCATGTATTTGCATCCTTAGATAACTTGGTGATATGAATCTTGTTTTAAAATGCATATTCGTTTAGTGCGCCTTGAGGGTTCACTTACCCCTCAGAGTGAACTTGCATTGCCTTTTTTTCACGTTTGAAGTACATTATAGAATAATTTCCCTAGCATTCATTCATATTGTTTAAAGTAGTAATCACGTAAAATCATTACTTATTTGAATCGCCTCGCACCCTTCTCTGGGTGGGTGTGTGTGGCTCTGGGTGGGTGGGTGTGGCTCTGGGTGTGTGTGTGTGGCTCTGGGTGTGTGTGTGTGTGTGGCTCTGGGTGTGTGTGTGGGGGGCTCTGTGTGTGTGTGGGGGGGGGCTCTGGGTGTGTGTGTGTGTGTGGGGCTCTGGGTGTGTGGGGGGGCTCTGGGTATGTGTGTGTGTGTGTGGGGCTCTGGGTGTGTGTGGGGGGCTCTTGGTGTGTGTGTGTGGGGGGCTCTGGGTGTGTGTGTGGGGGGGGCTCTGGGTGTGTGTGTGTGTGGCTCTGGGTGTGTGTGTGTGTGTGTGTGGCTCTGGGTGTGTGTGTGGCTCTGGGTGTGTGTGTGTGTGTGGCTTTGGGTGTGTGTGTGGCTTTGGGTGTGTGTGTGTGGCTCTGGGTGTGTGTGTGTGTGGCTTTGGGTGTGTGTGTGGCTCTGTGTGTGTGTGTGTGTGTGTGTGTGTGTGGCTTTGGGTGTGTGTGTGGCTTTGGGTGTGTGTGTGTGGCTCTGGGTGTGTGTGTGTGTGTGTGTGGCTCTGGGTGTGTGTGTGTGTGTGTGTGTGTGGCTCTGGGTGTGTGTGTGTGTGTGGCTCTGGGTGTGTGTGTGTGTGTGGCTCTGTGTGTGTGTGTGGCTCTGGGTGTGCGTGTGTGTGTGGCTCTGGGTGTGAGTGTGTGTGTGTGGTAGTAATTGCTGTCTTCTGAGCTCGTCCGTAGGGTACAATAGGTCTCACATTTGCGAGAGATTAAGCTATTGGCAATGTAAATGACAATGCCATTTATTTATCTGTTTTCAAAACCAACACATAAATACAAATGTTGTCATTTACAATGCCAATAGCTCTAACTTTTCCAAAGGCGAAACTGTTGCATTGTAAATGCTTGTTATTTTAATGAACTTATTTTAATGAACTAGAGTCTTTCGGGGTACAGATGTGTTTATTTCTCTATTTTCTAAGACCCTCAACCCCCACGTATTCAAACTGTGACTAGACGACCCCGAGCACCAGGTGTGCAATTTAAAATGTCAGCCTGTCGGACTTCGGGAAAATGCGGCCGAACTTTCTGGCGCCAGAGTTAAATGTGGCTGCCCGTCCCGCCTGCACCTCAGGACACAGCTCCAGGCCCATGTGGGGCTAAAGCTGGCGGCGAGAGCGGAAACTGCCGGCAGAAGCCATTAGCCCACTCCTGGCTTCTCATGGCCCAGGCTGGGGGGCACAAGAGAGCTGTCAGTCACAGGGCGCGCAGGCACAAAGGCCGCACACAGAAGGAGAGGCCAGGCCTGCCCTCGCCACACGGAGAGTTCCACTCCAAGGAGCAGGTAACCGGAGAGGGAAGCTCTCACACACACACACAGCCCTCTTCAGGCCTTTGTGGCCTTCACTGGAGTCAACGAGTGTGTGTTTAGTCATGAGAAGCGGCTCTGCGCGAGGGCTGCTGGGTTATTCTGAAGCCGAGGGCAGCTAGTGTGTGTTTAATGCTAAGGGCAGGCCGAATCCGCGCCACAGAGCTTTCTGCAAAAAAAATGCAGATTTTTGGATGACGGTGGCTGTTTTGGAGTTTTCCCCCAGAATTGAGTGTTTTAAATGGAAAAAGAGAAGTGCCGGTACTCATCAAATTGATTGGAGAGGGTCTTAAGGTACTGGTATGGGCGTGTCTGGTGACGTGGCTGCGAGGCAGACATTTACCAATACCAGCATTTGCTTCCATTCCATACATAGCGCCCTACTGCCCTTCGGCTCATATGTGCAAGGCGCAGTTGGTTCTTTTTTGCAGCATTATATAGCGCGAATTTGGCCCGAGGACATTAGAGTGCTTCTTCACACGAGAAGCAGGAGTCTTACATGAAAGCATACTTTATTGTTTTTATGGTTTGAGGAGGTTAAGTGAAGGACGTTGAACCGGCTCAGGGATTTGACCTTCCCATACCATAAAAACAAAAAAGTATGCTTTCATGTAGAACTTGTGCTTCTCATGAAAAGCGATTTAATGTTCTCGGGTTAAGTTCACGTTATATAAAACTGCATAAAAGCACCATTTACACCTTTCACGCATGAGCCGAACCTGGCCGAAGGGCGTCAGGCGCTCTGACAGTATTCCAGCGCTAGGTTGCAGCTGCTGCAGCCTTACACTCTAATTGATAGCGCGACAGTTTCAATGTCGGGAGATCTAGCTGTCAGGACACATCACATTTCAGTCGCGCTGTCAGTTAGAGTGTAAGGTTGCAGCAGCAACCTCGAGTAGGAATAAACTGGCTATCGACTGTCTGAGTGGGGCTTGAACAGGCTCCACTCTGAAAGCTTCGTCTGCTGCAGTCCGGAGAGTTGTAAACGAAGATGGGGGCTTGTCAACAAGTAATGGAGTAGCCAGTCATGTAAGTTGTAGAAGGTTTATTAGGTCTTAGTCACAGGTAATTTCCAAGATGGTAAGGAGCAGGTAAATAGTCCCACCAGGAGCAGCATCTTTGCTGTGCAGCCCACACACTCCAACTGACACTCATCCATACCAGGCGCTCCCGCATTCCAATACATCACCAGGCGCTCCAGCATTCCAAAACATCACCAGCCGCTCGTACATTCCTTTACATCACCAGTCGCTCGTACATTCCTTTACATCACCAGGCGCTCCAGCATTCCATTACATCACCAGGCGCTCCAGCATTCCACTACATCACCAGGCGCTCGAGCATTCCATTACATTACCAGGCGCTCCAGCATTCCATTACATCACCAGGCGCTCCATCATTCCATTACATCACCAGGCGCTCGAGCATTACATTACATCACCAGGCACTCTTTCATTCCACTACATCACCAGGCATCTGGAAATACATAGCATCACACTCACAGTGGCTGAGAAGCAGGGGACATGTGACCAAGGAGAGGATGCATAGTAACTATTCAAGCCACAACATATCTCCTCTCCTTGGAGAAACAAACGACAATATCAAACAATGTACGGTGGGAATACACACCAACCAATATCATGTGCACAACGGATGGAAGAAAAGAGACCAACTAATAAATCGTTCATTACAAGGACTAAAGATGAAAAATGATAAAACAGTCCTTTGATATTAGATACATTATAAATTAAAACAATTAGAAATCACAACAATATAATCCTGTGCCGTACACAGAAAACTAAAGACACCACTGAGGTGTAACACAGTGTAACACCCTTACTCAGGCCCTTCTGCACACACCAGGACATTTAAGTGCAACATTTGCACTAACTGGGGCACACGCCCTACAAGGCACACATCTTCTGCAGACTTAAAGGGAAGAAAAGCCTCACCTGGTCAGTGCCGGTCGCTACTCACGCCCCATCGCTGCCGCTGCCCTCCGGAGATAAGTTCTGAGGCTGCATTCATTTGGTATCGTTGCTGCATTGATTTTATTTTATCGTCCTCCGTGCCCCTGCTGTACTGTTGTGTTATGAGGCTGCATTCATTTGGTATTGCTGCTGCACTGATTTTATTTCATCGTCCTCCGTGCCCCTGCTGATACTGTTGTGCCTGCTTTATTATTGTGCTTAATTTAGTTTTGTGTACATCGCGATCCCCGCCGCTGCTCCCCCGCGGCCCCACTCCCGCTCCCTCCAGCATCACCGATCCCCTCCCCACTCGCCACCCCGCACCCGCCTCCCAGCTGCTCCTCCCTCGCTCCGCCCCCCCCCCCACTTTCCACTTATGACAGATGAACTTACGCGCAGCGGACGCGCCCTATGCGCGCCGAAGGCGCGCCAAAGGTAAGCCCGTCCGCGCCCAGCGCCAGACCCCCTGGCCCACCCAGAGACCATCCCACCCGCCGAACTTACGACCGCAACCCTCACTGCACTCAACACCGGACGCCTTATCGACTGTCACCGAGCCGCCCCAGGAAGTACCCATGGACCCTTCACTTGCCATTCCTGCAAGTTCTGCTGCATCAGGACCCACGCTGCAATCACAAACACCAAACTGAACTCCAACAACAACCACCTGAAGTGCATCCTGCTTAACACCCGCTCGGTCCACAGACACGTCATTGAACTATGGAACCTACTCGACACCACAGCGCCGGACGTCGCCTTTCTCACGGAAACATGGATGAACGCCTCATCAGCCCCCGACATCGCCATAGCCATCCCGGACGGATACAAGATCATCCGAAGAGACCACATAAAAAAAACAGGAGGAGGCATCGCCATTATCCACAAGAACACCATCCGCATCTCGACCAACTCCGACGACACCCCCATAGCCACTGAACACCTCCACCTCCACTTCCAAATCCAAACCGACCCCAAGACCACACTCAGAGGCACCCTCATATACAGACCCCCAGGACCCCGCACACAATTCAGCGAAGACTTTGCTGACTTTGTCAGCCCACACACCCTCCCCTCCGAGGACTACATTCTCCTTGGGGACCCCAACTTACACCTGGAAAATAACAATGACAACACCACCACCCTGCTGGACAACCTCGCCAATCTTGGACTCAGACAACTGGTGAACACCCCCACCCACTACGCCGATCACACGCTTGACCCGATCTTCTCCTCCAGCAAGCACATCACCTTTAATTACGTCACGGGACTCCACTGGACAGACCACAGCTGCGTCCACTTTAGCTTCAGAAAGACCACGACCCACCACCACCCGCAAGGAATTCCCCGTCGAAACTGGAACAAAACTACCACCGACCAGCTCACCACATCTCTGAACCAAAAACCCCTTGCCACATCAACAGACCCAAATCAAGCAGCCATCAATCTCGCAAAGTGGATCACCCACCGACCTGATGAACTAGCACCCTTGAAAAACCATCCCAACGAGACAGGAAGCAAAAAAGCCTCCTGGTTCAACGACGACCTCAAGAACTCCAAAAAGAACTGCCGCACCCTTGAGAAAACCTGGCGAAGAAACCCCACCACAGACCACATGACCGCCCTCAAGAACGCCACCAAGAAATCAGCGTTCAAGGATCGACTAGACAACAACGCTCATAACAGCAAGGAACTCTTTAACATTGTAAAAGAGCTCACCAATCCCAACGCCGGCAACAACGACATCACTCCCTCTCAAGACCTCTGCGACTCTCGAGCCTCGTTCTTCCACAGCAAGATAGCAGACATACACAACAGCTTCGGCAACCAGTCCACTCCCCCCACCACCGAACCGAAGCCCCCCACCAACACCCTCCACGCCTGGACCCCGATCAGCACTGAAGACACCATCCGCATGATGAACTCCATCCACTCCGGATCTCCAACCGACCCATGTCCCCATTACATCTTCAACAAGGCCGACTCCGTCATCGCACCCCAACTTCGGGACATCATCAACTGCTCATTCGACACCGCTACCTTCCCGGAAAGCTGGAAACATGCCGAACTCGGCGCCCTCCTGAAGAAATCTACAGCAGACCCCACCGAACTTAAAAACTACCGCCCCATCTCACTCCTCCCGTTCCCCGCCAAAGTCATAGAGAAGACCGTTAACAGTCAGCTCGCCGCCTTCCTTGAATCAAAACAATTCCCTCGACCCCTCACAATCCGGCTTCCGAGCCAACTACAGCACCGAGACTGCCCTCATCGCAGCCACAGACGACATCCAGACCCTGCTCGACAACGGAGAAACAGCGGCCCTCATCCTCCTGGACCTCTCCGCAGCGTTCGACACGGTCTGCCACCGCACCCTTGTACAACGCCTCAGGGACGTCGGGATACAGAATAAGGCATTAGCTTGGATCATCTCGTTCCTCGCCGGAAGAACACAGCAAGTCCGCCTCCCCACTTTCAGATCAGAGGCCACCGAAGTCATATGCGGCGTTCCACAAGGATCATCGCTCAGCCCCACCCTCTTCAACATCTACATGTGCCCCCTCGCATCCATCGCACGCCAACACAACCTCAGCATCATCTCCTACGCAGACGACACCCAGCTGATCCTCTCCCTCACCAAAGACCCAACCACCGCCAAAACCAACCTACATGAAGGGATGAAAGACGTAGCCGAATGGATGAAGAATAGCCACCTAAAACTGAACTCTTGACAAGACGGAAGTCCTCATCCTAGGCACATCTCCCTCTGCCTGGGATGACTCATGGTGGCCCCCGGCACTAGGCAACGCACCAAAACCAACGGACCATGCTCGCAACTTGGGATTCATTCTAGACTCCTCCCTCTCGATGACCAGACAAATCAACGCCGTCTCCTCATCATGCTTCAACATCCTACGCATGCTCCGAAAGATCTTCCGATGGATCCCCACCGAAACAAGAAAGACAGTCAACCA
Organism: Lissotriton vulgaris; assembly: GCF_964263255.1. Classification (NCBI taxonomy): domain Eukaryota; kingdom Metazoa; phylum Chordata; class Amphibia; order Caudata; family Salamandridae; genus Lissotriton; species Lissotriton vulgaris. Next base: position 1,336,969,784 of record NC_141685.1, read on the forward strand.
AGCACTCGTCACCAGCCGTTTGGACTACGGAAATACCCTTTATGCCGGAACCACAGCCAAATTGCAGAAAAGACTTCAACGTATTCAGAACTCCTCCGCTAGACTCATCCTAGACATACCCTGCCACAACCATATATCCGGTCACCTGAAAGACCTGCACTGGCTCCCTGTCAACAAAAGAATCACGTTCCGTCTCCTCACCCACGCACACAAGGCACTCCACGACCTAGGTCTCACATACCTCAACACTCGCCTGACCTTCTACACCCCCACCTGCCATCTTCGATCGGCCAACCAAGCCCTCGCCACATTTCCACGCATCCGGAAAGCCACCATGGGAGGAAGATCCTTCTCCTACCTGGCGGCCAAGATCTGGAACTCCCTCCCCACCCACCTCCGTCTCACACAGAACCACCTCTCCTTCAGAAAGCAACTCAAAACCTGGCTGTTCGATCAGTAGTGAACTCATCTCCCTTAAGCGCCTTGAGACCCTCCGGGTGAGTAGTGCGCTATACAAATGTTTGACTTGACCTGACTTGACTTGACACTAGGGTTCACAACCGAGGACACAACTCTCATGCAACGCACATCAGGTGCAAAAACGTAAACCCAAACAAGCATGGCATGATACAAGTAGCCAGCACATTAAGAATAGCATCCTGCAACAATGACTCAATCAAATACTGATCATGCTAATGCAGCAAAGCCAGTCTTCTTTAAAACACAATAACTTTAGGCAGACAATTAAGCATGGTATGAATCAAAACAGGGCAGCCAATTAAGAACAGTACTAAGGTATAAACTGGCATAACCCTATAAACAAATTTAGCATGCCACCAACAACACTTGATGTCTCCGGTGAGTGACCTCTCACCCGAACTCCTCACAAAATACCTGATCTCTGAAGACGCTTCCAAGTATTTCGCAAAGCACTGTGGTAAGTCCAATCCAACACAGCGTATGGAGAGGTCAAAGTAACAGGAAAATGGTGCCTGTCACTGAAGAAATACACTGAACAAGTGATGGCAGGCTGGCACGAAGATCATCAAACAACGATATTAAGCTGTTGACCAACCAAAAATGGCCGCTCAACGTGATTTCATGAGGCACGGCAGGAATCAGCCAATGGGCATCCAACAGCCCCTATGTTCTGAGGAGCTGTGGGTGGAACACTCCGCCCTGCTTGTAAACTCAAGCGCAAGAGCTCGAGCTAAAGCGTGCGCCCACTCAAATGTCGCATAGAATACTGGTGCCAGAACAGTAAGTGGACATGCACTTACAATGATACGGTCACGCAGGCCCCATCCGTCACACATGAAAAATGCACACCTCCATGGCATGCTCACGCCTCCAATTAATTTACGTCAGGTGGAGGCCAAATTCAGGTGTTTAAAGTCAATCCCAGTGGCAGCAGGCATACACAAAAACTTGCTCTTGTAAATTCACCACCAATATGATGCTGGCAGTTCTCTCCATTTACATGTTGGACTTAACTCCAAGCTGCAAGCTCAATTCAACTGAACGCTGGACATTCACTTTAAGTACTGCCAATCCACTTGTATAACAGATGTTTGAATGCTGGTTCACTGCAAATGCATTCTAATGTAACATTGCCAGTTTTACCCTCTAGCATAACTAGCCAAACGCTGAACTACTGTGCGCTGACCTGTCAAAATGCCCTGGACTGCAGGCTGTCTGATGTAAATAGACACTGTTGGGGCTACCAGGTGCATCACTTCCTTACAGGCTTCAATCACTTTTCCTTTTTTAATTCTTAGTTACTTCTGAGTTTTCTTAATTTCTGACGCAGGGTTCCTTTCCTTGATTGTTGCCATTGTTGTAAACCAAGCTGGGGGCTTTGCAACAAGTAGTCCATTTGCCAGTAATGCAAATTAAAGAAGAAGTTTATTAGGTCTTAGTTATAGGTAATTGTGAAGATGGTAAAATAGCCCCACCAGGAGCAGCATCCTTACTGCTCAGCCCACACACTTCAACTGACATTCATCCATACCAAGTGCTCTAGCATTCCATTATATCACCAGGCATGCCAGCATTCCACTACATCTCCAGGCACTCCAGCATTCCAGTACATCACCGGGCGGTCAAGCATTCCTTTACATCACAAGGCACTCCAGTATTCCATTACATCACCAGGCGCTCCAGCATTCCACTACATCACCAGGCAGTCCAGCATTCCACTACATCACCAGGCACTCCAGCATTCCATTCCATCACCAGGCACTCCAGCATTCCATTGCATCAACAGGCTCTTCAGCATTAAATGACCAGACACTCCAGCATCCCATTAAATCACCCAGCACTACATAGCATCACACTCACAGTGGCTGAGCAGCAGGGGACAGGTGACCAAGGAGGGGATGCACAGTCCCTATCTCAGAGCATGAGACCGCTGCCACTGGGAGTGCCACTACTCTCTTAGCACAATGAGAAGTACCAGCACTTAAGGGGAAAACACTGAAAAGTGCCGGTACTCAGTACCAGTGAGTACTGGCCCATTTAAAGCACCACCCCAGGTGTTGTTTATTTTGTACATTTCTGGCGTGTTTGGGCATTTCTGGGCTTTCCTGTAATTCTTCCTTATTTTCGAAAAGTACTGTGGCTTCCAGGTATTATGGAAATTCCCTACATATTTTCTTGTTCAAACCGAATCTATATAGAGAAAGTACTCCTATTTATCAATACTGAAAAAACACTGCTAATCGCCAACATTTCAGGGACGGCCAAGGCCTTTGTCAACTTTGCCTGGCAATATAGGCTGGGCATCAGCTATAGACTCCTGCTGTTGGATGTGGGTTATTGCTGTGTATAGCTGATGATGAGTAGTTTCACAGGTGCTGTGGGGAAACATGGTAAGTGATGTGAATAAGAATGCTGGTCTGCTTCTAGAAGTGATATAGTGAATAGGTGAAACAAATTGCTGAGGCAAATTATGTTGCAAGAGTCATTTTTGCAAGTGAATAACGTGTAAGCCGACATGTTGTGGTCGTTCAAGTGGCTGATTGTGAGTGATACGTTGTAGGCGAGTGGTGTTTTAAACATCTGATAGAAAGTGAATGGTATGGGCAAGCAGGCTTGAGTGTGAGTAGCTGCAGTTGAGTTCTTGTGTGGGTGGAAGATTTAAGCAAATGTGGCAAGTGCCATTAGTGGGTATTGAGATGACTGGTTCTGCCAGATAAGTGTAGGTGAGTGCTGTAAGTTGCAAAAAGAGAGTAGCTTATGTGACGTTATTGGCTATTCAAAGTGATGCAGTGGGTCGCTGCTAAAAGATGCAACAAGAAGTAGAACACGTCAACGTGAGTGGTTGCAGGTGAAGGGTGAGTTATATCCTGCAGCCAACAAACTACATAGACAGATCACCAACTGTGCAGACAACCTCGCCCCCAATGCAACCCCTACAGACAGTGCCTCATAAAAGCCACCCGGTTCACCACTTACCTCCGAGAATCCCGACACACCTTCAGACGTCTCGAGAAATTATGGAAAAAAAGCAAAACCTCAGAAGATCGGACCACCTACATGAACGCCATGACAGAATACCACCAACGCATCAGCTCCACCAAAAGGGCCTTAATCCAGAACAAAATCCTCACCAACTCCAGCAACTCAAAGGAACTCTTCAGCATCATCCAGGAATTCAACAAACCCCTCAGTGAAGCCTCGGACATCACTCCCTCTCAGGACCTCTGCAACAAACTTGGCTCCTACTTCCACCTGAAAATCAAGTCCCAATCCGACAACTTCAATGAACGGACACCAGACACCGAAACCACTCCTACCTCCAGCAACACAGGACAGCCTACCATCTCAGCCTGGACCTCGGTCACCACTAAAGACACCGCTACGACCATGAAGAGCATCCACTCAGGAGCTCCCACCGACCCCTGCCTGCCACACATCTTCCACAGAGCCGCTGCCGCCATAGCACCCGAACTACGATGCACCATCAACGCCAACTTCGAATCCGGCACTTTCCCTGATGACTGGAAATGCGCAGAAGTCAACCCCCTCCTCAAGAAGCCCTCTGCAGACCCGATGGACCTCAAAAGCTACCGACCGATCTCTCTCCTCCCCTTCGCGGCCGAAGTCAACGAGAAGATCCTCAACATCCAGCAAACGAACTTAATCGAAGACCACTCCATTCTCGACCTTTACCAATCCGGATTCCACAGCAACCACAGCACCGAAACCACCCTCCTCGCCACCACAGACGACATCTGCACTCTGCTCGACCAGGGCCACACCGCGGCCCTCATGCTACTCGACCTCTCTGCAGCCTTTGACACCGTCTCCCACCACCCTCTCACCCTCTCACCACCAGACCCCACAACGCCAGCATATGGGGAACCACCCTCAACTAGATCCGCTCCTTTCTCACAGACCGAACCAAAAAAATCAGGCTCCCGCCCTACCTCTCTAAACCCTCTGTGGAGAACCCCAAGGATTATCGCTCAGCCCCACGCTCTTCAATATCTACATAGCCCCCCTCGCCAGACAACATGGACTCTGCATAGTATCCTACGCCGACAACACCCAGCTCATCTTCTCCTTCACAAATGATCCCCACACCACCAGACTCTGCTTCCAGGAAGGAATGAAAGACATCACACCCTGGATGAGCAGCAGCTGTCTGAAACTCAACTCTGAGAAAACAGAAGTCTTGTCTTCGGACCCACCCTCTCAGCATGGAACAGTAGCTGGTGGCCCACTGCTCTCGGCACCCTCCCAGGGACTATGCCCGGAACCTCTGCATCATACTCAACTCCTCCCTCACCATGACCCGACCAATCAATGCCGTTGCCTCCACTTGCTTCAACACCCTCTGTATCCTTCGCAAGACCTTCAAATGGATCTCCCCGAATCCAGAAAGACTGTCACCCACGCACTCATGACAAGCAGACTGAACTATGGAAATGCCCTCTACACCAAAATCAACATATCCCTGCACCACAAACTGAGGACCATCCAGTACACCGCTGCCAGACTCTTCCTCGGCATCCCACAACATGAACACATCACTCAGCACCTGCGAGACCTCCACTGGCTCCCCGTTGAGAAGAGAGTAACCTTCAAGCTACTCACTCACGCCTACAAATCCCTCTACAACACTGGACCCCAATACCTCTACGAAAGAGTCTCCTTCCACATACCCGAGAGAGATCTCTGCTCTGCCGACCCCGCCATAACCCCACACATCCGCAGAGCCAGGGCGGGGGGGAAGAGCCTTCTCCTACATCGCGGCAAAGACCTGGAATGAGCTTCTAATCATAGGTGAGTAACGCTTCACAAATCCCTGATTGATTGATTGAAAGTCATAGTGAGTAAGGTGGCAAACGATGAAGTGATGACTAGTTAAAGGATGCTGAGGTAGTTTGAGACGTGCTTCGAGGAAATGCTGCTGTAATAGGCTGATGGCATGTAAATTGTGTGAGCGACTGGTGCTGTGAGTAATATCATAAATATGGATGGCTTAGAGGTATTCAGTGACTGGTGTTGCATGTGGTTGAATATGTGGTGTGTTAATTGGTGTGCTTTGTATTGTAACTATATCATGGTGATTGAACAATGTGCACAATTTGTGTTATGCCTGGTTTTGAAAGTGAGTGACGATGTATTTGGTTGAGTGATGTTTCATATGGGTTAATGTGCAGTGAGTTGAGTAGCTACGGGTAAACAGTGTTGTGTTGCTGAGTTATAAAGTGAGGTATGAGGTTGGTGTAACAAATGAGGCATGCTGTCAAAACATGGCATTTGATTTTGCTGTGGGTGAGAGATATGGAAGCAATGTGTTACGAGTAGCTGAGTGAGGTGAATGGCTGGGTTGTAGTGGAGAGTCTGGTGTGACTGGGAGGGGCATGAGTAGGTGATGGCAATAGTAAGCAAATTATGTTGTGAGTGGTATGATTATACATGTACATAGGTGACTGGAAGGACCAAGCAAGCTGTCAGTAGTGTTGTGAGCAAACCTAAATCAAAAACTTACTCCAGGATTGCATATGGACAGGCCCACTTTCTCTCACTCTCCCTCACACCAACCGACGTGTAAACAGTTACTGGTTCTCACGACAATTTGAACAGTCAGTGCCAATCACATGCAACACAAAAACACTCTACGCATTCTCTACACTTCCTTCCTGTACACTGACAACCAAAAAGCAGTGCCTACAAGCTTAAGCTTCCTATCACTTACTTATTTCTGCTACTCACACACCAAGGTGCAGTAACATAAAACACAGTAAGAGTAGAACTCTGCAGATCACACCCACATCAACAAAAACTTCCATGTTGACCACTTAAAACTCACGCTCTTCCAACCACGCACAAACATCTGAGTTGCTTGCCAATCCCCAGCACCGTGATTCACCACCTCGCCAGGGGTAAAGCACAAAAGAACGAAGCTATTGTGCTTTGTTATATGCATGTTTTAGTTTTAATATGCAGGCAACACCTCTAGGTAGTAGGTGTTTGAAGCTGATATAGCACCTGGTTGCCAATATAGCAACATCTACATTTGTCACGCATAGTATTGATACTTTCAAGACAATTATAATTCTGGATGTGCTATTATTTCCCTCTTAGGGAACACCACTACCTGTTCTTTTCTTGAACCTCGCCAGGGGTATGAAGCACATATAAACGCAACTACAATAGTAGTAAGTAGCTGATGCTCTGAACATGTATGAATGGTGCATGTGATGTGGGTGCCAGTGGATTATATGAATAACACAGTATAGTGAAACCGCACTGGAGAGGATGGTGAAGATGTCAATTATTGCACACAAGTCATGGAAGATGTGTCTAATGGCTGTTGAAAAAGTTGTATGAGGGGATGTGAGTGGATATGGGTGACTGGTTGAATGGCTGTGGTTTGTGCTGTGCATTGCTAGTAATGAGTAGTTCCTAGTGTGCTGCGATGAATTATGATAGGTGAGATGTGAATGAATGATGTGGCCAACTACTGGAAGTGATGCAGTGATTGAGTGGTGCAAATGACTGAGGGAGGTTACGTTGCGAGTGAGATATCCTGATGTGAATAATGGTGTAAAAGCGGCCAGGTCATACTGTGCAAGGCTGCGCAACATGATTGTTTTTGGCGTGGTGTCTCAGGTGACTTGCTCCAGATATTTGCGTTTGATCTTGTTGTCACAGGTTCGAATCTCACCTGGCCCACACAGCATTTCATCCTTCCAGTTTTTTTGAGTGGGGTACAAAACATCCACTCACTGCTAAGTTGCCCTGAGGGGCAAACATACCCTTTACAAGTACATATAAAGCCATAAGCAACTTGGTTGGTTAACATAATTCAAAGTAAATGAGGTATTGTGCAAAGGGCTGGTTTAGTGTCTGACTGACAGTGAATACAACATGGTCACAATAGTTATTTAAGTTTGCACATAAACCAGTGGCGTAGCTTAGGGTGGGTGCCATAGGGGCAGTTGCCCTGGGCTCAAAACTCTTCGGGGCATTTTTAGGGGCACAAAAAAGTGGAAGGATACTTGCGTTGCCCCTGGCTCTGGCAACCCACACTACGCCGCTGACCTCAACATTTTTACAATTTTTTTTCAGTGAGCGCCCCTAGTTACTCTTTCTACTGGTCACAGGAGATTAAACTTTAAGCAGTTTTAAACCGTGACCGAGAAGCTGGATTAATATGTGCTAGTGGCTTTTAATTGAGGGAACCCAGAAGACAACAAGATCAGGCTATGGTGGCTGCACCAAGTGATGTGGGCAAACCAAAACCTTTCTGGCTGGCAGTGAGGGGTGAGTCAGGGGGTCGGCCGGGTCCTCAATTGATACCAGTGTCACTGACTTGCATAGGGTTCTGTATTTTTTGCCGAGAGACTTCAGCTCACGTCCTGTATGGAAGCAGAAGGGCAGCCGACTTGTGTCAAATGTGCTGCCTCTTTATTCACCTCAAAGGGGCATGGCATTGCTCCTTATTTTATCCACATACTGATATTTCATCATCATAGTGTCGTCCAAGATGGACACAAGTCTGGCAGCTGCACAGTCGTTAGTCTCCATAGATAGAGAGAAGAAAGGCCAGTCTGGCTTCAGCTGCAGTGACCCCCTGTTGGCACAGACCAGAGATGAGCTGGCAGAAAGCCCAGTGGGTAGAGTGAGCGTGGTAAGGGCCGGCTTGTAACTTCCTTCTAGGACAGGTACCCCTTAACAGAGAGTCCACGTGCTTCTGAGAGGTTCCAGTACTCTCCCATTCAATGTATTGCACCTCTGCTGAGAAGTGTAGGCACTCCCTCTCGAAATAAAGAAGGCCGTAACTCAGTGCCTGACAGTACCGGTCCATTTAAAGCACCGAGTCCACTGCAATTGACCCATCCATGTTAAAGAATCTGTGGGGTTAAATCTTATTCCTTGGCGAAGCTTGAAACCTTTCTGGCTTCCAGAAAAACTGTGCGGAGGCCTGTGTGCACAGCTGAAGAGTTGAAATGCTGTCCCTGGTCATTCTTGTCCACTCACAGTGCGGGCCTAGCGCCTAGCAGAGCAGTGGGTCCTCGCCCACCACTGATTAAGTTGTTTGGAGGCCGGAGCAGGATGCCTCGTTTCTTGCTTTCGGGCATCAATCTGCGGCCGGGCTGGGGCTCTCTCCTCTCCCTCACCCCTCCCGGGCCCGCACTGGCCTTTGTTAGTTGCTGGCTGAGAGAGTCCAGTGTTCAGTGCTCACTGCTCAGTGGGCTCAGGCCCCCTACTCTGTGGCGGTTGGCGGAGCTTTCACAAAAGGGAGAAGCGTGAGCCGAGGAGGCGGACGGCCCTTTTGTTTTTTTTCGCCTGGCAGTTGCCGAGTAATAGACAAAAAGACGCGCCCAGTCGTGAGGGAGGTCGAAGCACGGCCGAAGCCGTGGGTGGATGGTGGCACACATGCCAACATTTTACCGAAGGAAAGTGGAAGCTTTTTAAAAACAGAATCGGGAACATGTATTTCTCCCATTGAAGTCTATTGAAACAGGCATTTTCAAGAGGGAGAAAGCCCAAAAAAAAGCAATTTCTGGCTTTAACCAGGTCTATTGGCATGTATGGGTTGAGCTGGGCGGTGCATGGGATCTTTGCCCCCCTAAAGGATTGGGTACCTAACATGCCCCCTCTCCCCCCAGGAGCCCTATCGTCCTATGCCCAAGGTAAGGAGTTGTATTTCATTACCTTCCAGTGGTATTGGTGTTTTTTTGTGTTTCCGCTGTTGGGCTATGGGCCGCCATCTTTCTTTTCCTGCCCTTGGTGCTTCTTTCTGCTAGGTTTTAAAAACTGAACATTAGGGCTGAAAAACTTTTTTTTACACAAGACAAGTTTTGGTAAGTTCCCAGTTTTAGGCTTTAGTGAAGGATGCAAAGTTTCCTTTATCTGAGAATAGTTTTTTATCGCATTGCAAGATAATTTTCACTGCAGACTTCAATACCTCTAATGTATAGCAGGTCAAGCCAAGCCAAGGTGTGCAACGCCACTGGGCTAAAAGGCTGTGTTTCAGCCTAGTCTGTGCTGCAGCTTCCAGCACTGACACAATTCTTAAGATGATGGGTGCTTGGCAGTACTGGAAATGAGGCCTCAGTGGAAACCCTGTATAAAGTATTTCACAGCGCACCCATGGACTGAAATACATAAAAAAAAGTATGGGAACAGTAATCATGAGTTCACAGGGGACCGACCGGGCAAAGATGTGGCTATAAAAGAAAAAAATATTCTTCAAGATTTTAGTTGGCCTTTCACCATCAAAAAAATATATAACGCGCACACACCTTAAATGAAAACTAAATTCAAGTTAAAATTACCAGTGTGAAATGCATTCATTTATGAAAGCTTAGTTAGTTAAATGTGATCACTGTGGATGTCTGTGTGTGTAATGAGGCAGTCCTACAACTGAATTGTGACCTGTATTTATAGTGCTGCGAGGTCCAAACCTGTCACTGAAAGTACTGTAAATATGCAAGTCATTATTATAAAATCGTTTTACACTGGTTATAAGATAAGCTGCAGCAAAATGAACATAGACATTTTGGGCCTGATGTACGAAGCCATTTGGTCATAAAACCTGTAATATGCAAAAGCACAAGGTTTGTGAACACTAAATGGGTTTTTTAAGCTACTAAACTCATTTTGCCATCAATAACTGGTTACCAAACCGCAAAATGTGTTTAGAAAGGCACAATGAATCACTGTTCAGAAGGGGTGTGTTTAGGTCTTCCCTTCTAAATAAGGATTCGTTATGGTATGTATCAATGTTTTGCTACCTAAAGAAATAAGTCACAAAACATTGAAAAGTTACTGATTCACGAGTTTATGCGATAACAGATTTGCAAATCTAAATGTAAAAAACGAAGTTTGCTAGGAAGCAGGCAGGACCACAGCCAACGCTCAAACAATTTAAAAACAAACTTTTCTATTTTGAATGTAGCCCCTTTTCCTTTAAAAACAAAAACAGCTGCATAAAAAAGTTTCTTTAATTGTGATCACAGACATGGTGACCTGCTGACCCCTTCAGCTCACCATCCATTCCTGTGATGGCACCCAATCATAGTGAGTTGCAATTTGCGTCCTACATTAAGAATATTGATGAGGTAGGTCTGATTGCGACCATTAAAATTTGCAATTTTGTGAAATGACCTATCCGTACATAGGTCTCTTCACAAAATTATTTTCAATGCACAAAAAGTCGATGGGCAATTTACAACCACTTTTTGTCAATGGATATTTGTCACAGCAGTTTAATATTAAAGAAGTTTGTTAACAATATATATTTGTAGTAAAATGCAGTCAGAATATATGTATTTCAAGGGAAAAATCTTATTTGCCAGTTTTCTAAGTGTGGTTGCTTCCTGGATGGATGTAGCTCGGTATTCTTCTGTGAGAACCGCTCAATGCAGGGTGCTAACAGCAATTTTAGTTTGATTCAGAATAGCGCAGATACTTGGCAGAGTAGTTAAGAGGCAAGTAATATTGCCAATTGGCACTCACTTATTCAGTCTTGAGAGGAATTGTAAACCTGAGACTTCAATCAATCAGGGATTTGTGAAGTGCACTACTCACCCTCGAGGATCTCAAGGCGCTGGGGGGGAGGATTTCGTGCAGTTTCGTCTCATCCGAAGATCCAGGTCTTGAGACTCTTCCTGAAAGCTTGCACTGGCGGGGGTTTGCCTGATGCTGAGAGGGAGTTTGTTCCAGGTGTTGCCTGCGATGTAGGAGAAGGATCCCCCTCCCGCTCTGGCTCTGCGCATGCGTGGGATTTTGGCTAGGGCAAGGTCGGCGGATCAGAGACTTCTCTTGGGTGCGTAGAAGGAGAATCTTTTGTTGAGGTATTGGGGTCCGATGTTGATGAATTTGTAGGCGTGAGTGAGGAGCTTGAAGGTCACTCTCTTTTCAACTGGAGCCAGTGGAGTTTGCGTAGGTGTTGGATCATGTGGTGTTGTCGCGGTATGTCAAGGACAAGTCTAGCTGCGGCGAGCTGGATTGTCTGGAGTTTGCGGAGTAGAGATTTGTTTATTTGCGCATAGAGGGTGTTTCCATAGTCCAATCTGCTGGTTATGAGTGCATGGGTGACGATCCTTCTCGATTCGGGGGGGGGGGTCCAATTGAAGGTCTTGCGGAGAGTGTTGAAGCATGTGGAGGATACCGCATTGATCTGTCAGTTCATGGTGAGGGAGGAGTCTAGTGCAATGCCGAGGTTGCTAGCGTGGTGTGTGGGTATGGGCGGTTCGCTGTGGGTGGGGGGCCACCAGGTGTTGTCCCATGCTGAGGGGGTGGATCCGAGGATGAAGACTTCAGTTTTCTCTGAGTTGAGCTTTAGGCAGCTGTTACGCATCCAGGAGGAAACGTCTTTCTTAATTAATTAATTAATTAATTGTGTGCTTATATAGCGCAGGAATCACTCCCGAAGGGGTACCTCCGCGCTTCGACCGCTGCGAAACCCTTCCTGGCTTCCCTTAGAGATGGTCCCTTAATGGGTATCTCCAGGGTGAGACCAGGCATCCCCGGCGGTCTGGTGGGGCCGTTAGTGAAGATGAGGCAAGCTAGTGCCCAGAGTTGCCGAGTGTGATCGCTGATCAGAGTGGGCACCGAGGCGAGAGAATTGTCGAGTCCGCTGACCCTGGTCCAGAAACCTGCCGCGTCGGGAATCGAACCCTGGTCCCGGGCCGTCCTCTGCTCTCGGGTCTGCCGCCTCTAACCAGTGAGCCACACTACTTACCGTCCTGGAAGCTATGTCTGGTGATGTCGGGTTTTTTGGTGAGGGAGGGGATGAGCTGGGTGTCGTCGGCGTAGGATGCTATGCTGAGTCTATGTTTCCTGACAATGGCGACGAGAGGGGCCATGTAGATGTGAGCGTGGGGCTGAGTAAGGACTTGCCAACTTCACATCCTGAAATCAAGTGTGTGAACCCAACAGGATCAAGGTCCTGAGACCTGTAAGATGTGTGTGGCCTCAAAGAAGCTTCTGTTGCAACATCCTGATTAGCAGACTGACAGCCTCCAGTCCCAGGATGCTCGTTTCTGTTCCAGGGAGGACCTGGCCTGGCAGTTCGGGCTGGACGGTTCCTATAAGGAGCAGGGTCAAGACTAATTTGCATATGGCTGGGTCCAAACTGGAATGGCGAATTGAGCTAAAGTACGATGGATTTAACCCAGATATTTTGACAGGTGGCGAATGCTTGATTTGTTCTGCATTCCATACATCATTTGTGTGTCTTTTGCTATAGTAAAATTTATCGTTAACTGAATAATTCTTATTACACCTGCTGCTAAATCATCATATCATCACAATACTAATGATAGTAGTGATGATAACCTAGGAGCAGAGTTTCCTCCTCGATTGAAGCATGGTGTGCAGGCCGTCATTTCATCTAAATGAGTGTTTCGGCAATCTTTAGCAGATAAAGGTAGGGATGCAGGTGCCTCAGGTCATTGGATATCCTGGGGTTTGTCAGGAGATGTGATCCACTATGAAAGGCAATGGCCAGATCCTGTGGTTATGTCTTTTACTCATTTTCTCATGATGTCTATCGGCGCACGTGCCTCCTTTTAGAGAATGTGTTAAATCAGTGGTGTCCAATGTTGTCCAGGAGTTCCGGATCCATTTAATATTTTCAGGATATCTACATAAGCTATATTTGCATGCACTGAATCAGACTCAAAATTAATTGCCAGTTCAGTGTTTCTCGACTCCGGCTCTCCTGGTGGACCTATGTGGAGAGCCATAGTGTAAATTAGCAGCATAATTTGTTTAAGGAAATTGCTCTCACATTTCACATATGTATGGTCCGGATTTGATTAAAAAGAAACTATTTTATAGATGTTGCATGCAACATAAACCGAACATTTTGCTACAAAATGTAAGACACATATATCAACCACAATTAAAATAAAGCGAAGGAAAACAGTATTTAAAACAATCTGTTTAAGAATCATTCAATGCCATCAGGGCAAGACTCTGCAGAACTGGTTCCATCAGGGGACCCGCTGAAAGGCTGGGGCCCTTGGGCCAGATTCCACTTTGCCCATGCCTTTAAAAGTCGCTGCATAATGTATTTCACCGGGCCTCTTTTTAATTTGTTAACACATATGCGAGCACCTTCAAAAATGTGAGTTCAGGGTGAGCGTTTTACAAAAGATCCTGCTTGATTTAATAGTATATAGTGTTTTTTCATGTATGATAAGAAGCAAGGCCACATGTAGGGTACAGGTGACAGCTGTCTAGCCTCTTAATTCACTAATAGCAGTGTTGTCAGGGCGGCGGGCAGGCATGTCTGCATTCATGTTTAAAAAGGCTTCACTTTTAACAAGTTCCTCTCAATGCAGTGATCTCATCTGATGTACTAAGGTGAAACGCCTTTGGATGTTGCATAAATACATGCTTTGAAGAGACTTTGTCAGATTTTTATGATGCTTCTTTTATGATTTATTTACATGCCTTCGACTCGTGCATGAGGCCTTGGAGCTTGGCTCTTGTTAACTTTTTGGCTCGCCAAACTCTGCTGTATATGTGACACAATATTAATCGCTGAGAGTCTGAGAAATAACACAACGCAAGTGAGTGCTATAAACAAAGACTGTAAAGCATGGGAGGTGTGTGATTTGAACACTGACGTCAGATGCGTGATGGGTGTGTGAGAACAGGTGTTCTCCATAAACGCTAGGGTTTTCCTAAATGAACTATATGTAATGTGAACTCATTCTAACTTCTTTTACCAACTCTCTCCTAGCAAGAGGGTCCTCAGGGCTTTACAAAAGTCCTACACATAAAGCATAACAAAGAGCACGAGGTGAGTGGTGTGTGTGACCTGTGTAACATAAACAGTATGCGCACAGGATGAGGTGTCCCTTCTGGGGGTCTCTTGTGCTTGTCAGATGCCAGAAACAAGGCGTATCCGTAGGAGCGCCTGATCACTTTTCTGTAATATACTCTAAAACCAATCTAAGGGCAACGATTGCTATTTACCTGATTTAGTGCAAATTGGCCCTGTTGATTTATGATGGCGTGTATATTTAAGTAGTATTTGCATATTTTCAATTAGTCTCGCATTATGTGACACATAATATGTTTACCTCCGTGGAGTGGAAGGCGAGCGGCTCTGCCGCCGTGCTTCAGGGAGGAAGTTTTTTTTAAATGTCCCTCTCCCGGGTATCCATCAGGAAAGGATGAATGACTAGCATTACATCACCTCTGCACACTCTCTGACGAGGCAGCCCTTGGGAACTAGGACCTCTGGCTACAGCATGCAACAACTCAAAATCTGACCAGACCAGCTATTGTCTGCTGCTGAATGACGGAAGGCTGAGAGGGGCTCAGTCATATATCCCCCCCCCTGCATTCGCTAAAGTATCAGTCTTCCTTGCTGGAGTGGCAAATCTTGTGAATTAAAACCATTAAGGAGCATTGAGCCAGTCTGCGAGCCACTAACCATTTATTCTTCATAGACTATGTTGCGGGGCGATCATGGTATTTTCTAAAGCAGTCACATAATGTGTTAGGTCTTTAGTTGTACTGTTCCTTTACAGCTTCTGGCCTTAAATCTCAATCAATCATTCAATCACTGCATTTCTAAAGCGCGCTACATACCTGTGAGGGTCTTAAGGCGCTGGGGGGGGGGGGGGGGGGGGCGGCGCTGCTACTGATCGAAGAGCCAGGGCTTGAGAAGTCTTCTGAAGGCCAGCAGGTCCTGGGTCTATCGTAGGCTGTGAGGGAGAGGGTTCCAGGTCTTGGCGGCGAGGTATCAATCAATCAATCATCGCATTTATATAGCGCACTACTTACCCAGTGGGTCTCAAGGCGCTGGGGGAGGGGGATCTGCTATTGCTCGAACAGCCAGATCTTGAGTTGCTTCCTGAAGGCGAGCTGGTCCTGGGTCAGGCGGAGGTGGGAGGTAGGAGAAGGATCTGCCGCCGGCGGTGGTCTTCCGGAGACGTGGAACTGAGGCGAGGGCGAGGCTGGCCGGGCGGAGGCTGCGGGTGGGGGTGTGGAAGCTGAGTCGGTCGTTGAGGTATGTTGTGTAGCGCTTTGTGTGCGTGGGTGAGGAGTTTGAAGGTGTTTGAAGGTGATCCTCTTGTTGACAGGGAGCCAGTGTAGGCCTCTCAGGTGGGGTGTGATGTGGCTGCGTCAGGAGATGTCGAGGATCAGTCGTGCTGAGGCATTCTGGATTTGTTGTAATCGTCTCAGGAGCTTGGTTGTTGTTCCTTAGTAGAGGACTTTCCCGTAGTCGAGTCTGCTGGTGACGAGGGCCTGGGTGACGGTCCAGGCACGGATGGGCGCAGACGGCTTGCCTGCTACGCTTCAGCGCGGCACCCTCCATAAGAGGCGAAGTGGGAGGGAGGAGCAGCTGGGAGGCGGGAGCGGGACGGCCAATGGTGACGGGACACTGGAGAAGGGGCGGGCCGCAGGGGAGCAGCGGCGGGAAGCGGGGAGGGCACAGAGGGCAAGGGACACAGAAGGGAAAAGGCAAAAGGGCAAAAGGGATAGAAATTAGTAAAAAGGAATAAAGACCCCGAAATACAGGACAGAAATGCAGGCTATACAGGTGTGAGGAAGGAAGCTACGACGCTACCTAGACCGCGAGAGCGCACCAACGGCGAGCTCCTGGCAGCGGCAGCGGTGGGGGAGAGTCAGAGGTGCACTGGAGGAGCCGTGCGGCGTGGGGAGCGACCTGACCCGAGAATCTGCTAATCTACTGCTTAGCCTGTCTTTTCAAGAGCTTCCAAGTTTGGCAGGTAGGAGAGTTCACTTGCATTTGTATCAATGTTTTGAGCCTGGTCCGTTCCACTCTTTACGCCCCTGATCTAGTCGTCAATTAGACCCTGGTGCACACCTTTGAAACTCGCACAAGGATCTCAGACACTATTCCCATTGGTTCACTTGATAATGCTCAAAGTACCATAAATTCAACCAGATGGAACCACAGTATCCTAGAAACTGTCAATCGACCCTCGAACTTGCCAGTGTTCCATCCTGTCCCGCCAGTCCTGTCCAGTCAGATAGAGTCTTGTCTTATATGGAACCTTCCTCTTCACTACATCCACCACTTCCGTGACGACAAACAAATGTATAGGAAATTCTGAGCCACCAACAACAAAAAGCAACTTGAGGCGTGCCTTAGACTCATCCAGTATTGAATTCCCAGTGCCTACCTGAAACCTACTTAAGCCGAATGTGTTATCTTAACAAACACATGCCCATAGAGTCAAGATTTTCTGTCTGACATAAAGCTAGACAGATACACACCAAAATTTGCTACTGATGACTCTCAGTTGCTCCGACTCATTCTCACCACTGACTTCTCCTTCAAGGCGCTCATTATCAAGAACATTTTGACCGCATAGTACCAACCTACACAGAAGACAAAGATGAACCCGATCTCCAACAAGCTGTTTTCAGAACTACAATTCAAGCGCTGTTTGGATGGGTGTAATTCCCTACTCTGCACTATTACTCTGATACTACCCCTCCTGCCAAGCATTCTACATGCTACTGCCCATCTCATCAAAGGACTGAAGAAATACAACCCTCTCACCCCAACCCAGAAGGACGTACACTGACCACTCCACATGCAGTGTGTCATCTTACAAACCAGCTGCCTCACCAACAAAGCAGTTAAAAACAACCAACCTGACCAAAAATCTAACCAAATCAGACAGTTAACATATCACAAGGAGTAACAACATCGCCAGGCCCGAAATCAAGAAATGCAAAACTCAGAAATCTAGAAGTCAACCCGTCACCCACCATGCAGAGATGATTGAGAATTTTGTTTCCCCAACACCAACTTTGCCCCATTCAGTGCAATTCGGAAAAGTTCTTAAACCCCACTACTTCAAGGAGTAGTTTTTTTACTCTATAAAATTGGCAGACTAGTACCTGTGGTCTCAATCCCTGCAGCAGAACTCCCTGTCTGCCATTCCGTACAGTTACACATAAGCCTGAATTCTGCGGTCTCTATTGGCTTGTTCTGTAGCGGCTGCTACCGGGCAGTGGGTAGGGCGGTGTAAAAAAAAGAAAAGGGAAAACAAAAAGTAAAGAAAATTTCACTTACCTCCCAGGTGGCCTCCTCTCCTCCGGCCAACAAAGCAGAAAGCACCCAGGCTCCCATCTCATAGCCGAGCACGATGTTGCGTTACAGCACCCAATAGTGAAATATACAATTATGATAAAATTGTTAATATCCTTTTATTTTTCCTGTGGGCAATGCGCCACTGCCTTAGAAGAGGAGCCGCCGCTGGTTTTGTCTCGCTTTGTGGCTTCCGAGCT
Organism: Lissotriton vulgaris; assembly: GCF_964263255.1. Lineage (NCBI taxonomy): Eukaryota > Metazoa > Chordata > Amphibia > Caudata > Salamandridae > Lissotriton > Lissotriton vulgaris. The sequence goes on from NC_141685.1 coordinate 1,336,987,538, forward strand.
ACATTTACTCTACATACATTCTAATACGTACATATGTGAGGCATAAGGCATAGTTTGAGAAATGTAAATATTTGGCCTGTTCTATAGGTTCTTTTGGGTTATTTTGGGGATGTTTTTTTGGGTGGGGAGTACTTTGTCGGATACAAGTGGAAGGTTGAAATTATAAAAAATAAAAAAAGGATCATTATTTGTTGCCCATTGTCATCAAACATGGCAATCAGAGGTAGCGGGTTTCAGTACTGTAGGGGCAGTTCCTGTCTTTGTCGCGGAGTGTCCAGGTTCATAGTGGTGCCGACAGTGAGTGTTGGTGCTATGGCCACATCTGTACGAGGCTAGTAAAACCAGGTGTGGATGTGGTGGAGCATGTGGTTGTTGGCTTGGGCTGCCCACAGATCTCTGTGTGTGTCCCTTTGTTGGGTTGGCTTAGCAGGCGGTGAGTTTCTGTGTTGAACAGAGGCAGCTGATACCACAGCGGTGCTGCTGTAGAGATGGTGGTTTGAGGTTGGTAACCGGTGTTGATGTGACCGATCCGGAGGTCAAGTGAAGCCAGTGGGTATTTTTATGGGGGGTGCCAATGTGTATGGTCCTGTTATGTTGGATAAAGGCATGGATCCTGAAAAGATGGGGACAATGATGCAGGGGTGGCACAGCAGTCTTCTCTGTAGAGCAGAGCTATTCTACCATCGTAGAAGATTCAGTGGGTATTGGTGTGCAGGAGACAGCTGGTACCACGGCGGTGGAGACAGCAGATAACTGCACTAGAGCAATTGCGTATCAATGAGGCAGTAGTTAGCTGTGGGGTGGAGCCAACGACTGTTGCGGAGGAGTGGGTGGATATTGCTATGACAGAGACTGTGTGAATTGTTGAAATGCCACATTACTGATGCTACAGAAATGGCGGGTGTGGTCATGTATGGGTGGCTTGAAAGCACTGGGCATCTCAGCCACTCTCTCAGACTGCTGCTGCCTGCAGTCTTCTTGGGCCTAGCGGCAGACTTTCAGTGCGATGAGTAGGCACTGTTATGGAAATGGCATGTAAATGAAGTTTACTTGACCTCTGACCCAGGAAGGAGATAGGCATTGTTCTCTGTAATAGTGCAGCAAGGTCTGAAACGGATCTGAGCGGGCCCAGCTCGCAAGTACCTCTGAGCCGCTGAGGGTGGAAGGGCAGGCGCAGAGACTGGCCCGCACCGCAGTAATCCAAGGCGCTTTAATTTAGCACCGGCCGCCTCCCCATATTTATACTGGAGCCTGTGGGGAAAAGACCCGTGCACATTGCCTAGAGGTAAAAGGCATAGCTTGCCACCACTTCCTGTCTGGCCCGCGCCGTTTTTATGCACTTTCAGACCAGGTGCACAGAGAGGCTGCATGCAGCGCCATGTTTTTTAAAGTTTTGTTTTAGGCTACACTTGGTTGTGCCCTGTACCCTGCAGTGAACATACTAGCCGTTTGCTGGGTAGAGGGCCTACTTCACCCATTGAGGCGCCAGCTACCTGCGTCATTAATATTCACGACTCCAGGATTCGTCAGTGCGCCTCAGTGCACCCCTCAGCAGACGCCGTGGCTTCGGCCTGCGCCGCGCTCCACCTGTGCATTATTCTCTTTCACAGTGTCGCAGTCTTAAAAGGAAGAGGGTCACGGTGCCTCGGAAAGTGGGACAGTCTGAAGGGACGTCGAAGAGTGCACGCGTCGGCGCGCGGCTACTGCCGCCCTCCTACGTCCGCAATGACGCACTCGCGGCCTTGCGATCGCTGGAGTGGCCAGTAGCACGGTGGTCCTTATCTCGTGCCCGCCTGTCTCGCGACCCGAGGCTTCTGCAGTCTGCCCTGCCGCGTGCAGTGGCTGCGCGCGCGCTCACGGACGGAGAGCTAAAGTTGCACACTGCAGCCGCACTGGCAGTGCAGACAACCTTCATAAATGCGACGTTGGAGATGAATCCGCTTTTGAACAGATGGGGACACTCGGCTGTCCGGCAGAATGGATGCCTCTTGCTGGACTCGCATGGCATATGGTCCATCGGCCAGGGATGTCCAGCTGCTCCGCGCTGTGATATACGAGTGGACAGAGCAGGGTGCGGGCACAGTGGGTCTGTGGAGGCAGACATCAGTCCTCTTCAGCAGGCGAAGAGCGAGGCCCTCCCCTCAGAGGCACATACAGTAAGCAATGTGTGCAGAGGAGAGGTGAAGTGAGCTGTCCATGGGAGAGTGTTCTGCATCCACAGTTACTTTAGCACGTGCACTTCAGCTGCCCCGAGTGAGTGTAATGTGAGGCCTTCTTTTCTCTGCAGGAACTTGTACCATGGCGTCCAGCAGGGGTGGCTCTGCGCTCATGGTGGCCCTGGGCTGGGAGTGTAGGTAGGGGGCCCCGGAAGAGGGGTTCCGGGCGGGGCGGAGCACGGAAGCCAGTGAAGGGGGGGGGGTCAGGGTTTTTGGAAGTGGAACAGAGCCAGAGGCCACCAAATCCCTGCCTGGGGCCACCACACAAACATGTATCCATCCTCAGAGGATTATTATATTAAGGATATATATTGGCGTGGTGGCCCCTGGGATTTGGTGGCCCTGTGCAGGTGCACAGCTTGCAAATGCCTAAGGCCGCCCCTGCGTCCAGTGGGGCTGCGAGCAGAGCCCTCCCAGGTGTAAACCCGAGCTCTGTCCTTTCACGCTCAGTATGTAGTTAAAAAAGAAGATAGACACAGAAACCAATGCACCCACAGGCGTATGCACACTTTTTTACTTCTGAACACCACTGAACGAGCAAACCCATTGGGTGCAACTGTAAATTGTTTGTGAAAACCGAGTGCAAAAACACCCTGATCCTTAATCTAGAGGGGTCTCCAAACCGGTCCTGGAGGGCCGGATCCATGCCAGATTTTTAAAATAACTACATGTATCTCAATGGGGATATCCAAAAAATCTTGCATAGATCCGGCCCTCCAGGACCGGTTTGGAGACCCCACAGGCCCGAGACCAGGAAAATGCAAAGTTTCTCTGTTGAAATCTAGTCGCTATACTTTTTGAAATCTACATATTGATGCTTGATTCTGTCGGGGTGGATGACCACCAGACACTGACAATGTGTCATTTGATTAACCTCAGGGACGACTCTCAGCATTTCAGATGGGTTGGTGTAATTGAACCTGGGATGCGATACATTTTCAACTTCAGGAGGTTGGGTATTTTCGATGGTTTGCAGTTTCACGAAGATAACCATTTTCATTATTTGAAGGTGTAGCACCAATTTAATGCTTTTGCGGTTTTAGTTGATGGTGGTGTGCTCTTGGTTTCAGTAGGAGGAGCGCTAATGGTGTCAGGAGACAAGGTGTTACCAGTTTCAAGAGTTTGGCCATTTTCGCAATTGGGAGTTTCAGTGCCCCAATCTCACGCAATCTTGTGGCTTTACATTGTGGCCCATTTTTTGGTTTTAGGTGTTGGGTTATTGTTTGTTTCAGTCAGCCAGGCGTTCTCAAATGTAGAAGAAAAATCTTTTCCAAGATGTGTTATTAATTTCAACAGAATCTCCCTTCTTGGTGATACAAGATGATGCATTATTAAAATCTGACAGTGTGAATTTGCAGATTACAGGAGGGTAGAACCTTCTTGATTTTAGTACATCGGGCATTTTTAAGTGGACCCTTTCAACTTCAGGAGGTGGGCCTTTCTGAATGTTAGAGGGTGCACTATTATAGATTATCAATGATTTGGCAGTTTATCTTTGGAGGGTGCAGCATTCTTAAACTATGGAGATGTAGAATTCTTGCTCTCAGGAGATGTTCGCTTCTCGATCTCAGGAAGTGTGGGATTCTTGATTCCAGGTCTGGTATTATCAGTTTCAGCAAGAGTGCCATTCTAGTTTTCAGGAAATGGGACAGTCTAGCTGCCATGAAGTGTGACGTTATACATTTGGAAATTGTCCTTTTTTTCCTGTCGGAGTTTTATATAGCACAAACTCGACCCAAAGGTATCGAAGCGCTTTACATGCGCACCAGTTGCGTTACAGATGGACTGATTCATTTTCTTAGGCAAGGGGAGATTAAATGATTTGCTCAGAATTACCAGATGTTGAGCTTTGCTGCCGAAGCTCGAACTCGGTTCCCAAGCTTGGAGGTGGACCGCTCTCGCCGTTAGGCCACATCCTCTCCCAAGTCCTCCTTGACTTCAGGAGGTGGGTTCATTTTCGGTTTCACAAGGCTTGTGGTGCTCGATGTATGCTGGTAGAAGTTCAGTTCTTGTACCTGGAGTGCACTTCTTCCAGATGTTTGCCCTTTACTGGGCCTAGAATTGTTATTAGTCGGCTGACTCCGTTTACCCCTTAGCTCTTTGCTGAACTTATGATGAATTCCTGCATATTTTTATGTGCTTTGTCAATTAGCCATTGTTATACTGTTGCACTCGATTCTGTGTGCGCATTTGTGTATGCAAATAACTTCCACAGGAATTCATCAGATGGGGAGTAGCTACATGATTATGAATAACCCTAAACATGACAGCCTTTTCCCATTTGGTCGTCTGTCAAGCACAGTCCTCTGTAGGATGTTGACAAGAATACATATTCAACTGGGGCCCTCCAACTACCGTCCATTTCAGCTGAATCTCACATGAAATGCTCGTAATGAACCGCCGCACCCGCTCAGAAAGACCGAAAACTCCTGAACATTAAAAAACAATCTTTTGCCGAATCAGCATTTCATATGGCCAAAAAACACCTGACAATAAGTACTCAGACAATACATTATATATTTTCCAATATTTTTTGGTATATAATCAAACAAATTAGTACCACAACTGGTAAGGAATTCATTTATTTTTGCTAGCAGTGCTGCAACCAGTGCTTACGTCAGTGAAATAGCCAATGGTTATCCTGGAAATCTGGCATGGATCTAGCTCTGAACCAATTCTAGACACTCTTGCCTTAAAGGTTCAAGCAATGCCTTAGAGCATGTGTACAATGGAGGCCCTGGAAGGATGGATGGTTTTGTAGAATATCGACATAAGGCAAATTTACATGTAAATATTCTGACGAGCTCATCTGCAGTCAGTGGCCATCTTGAAAATCTGTACTTTTACGGCAGCCCAGCCCTAACGGGTCAGGCTGTATTCCTTAGATGGAGCAGGTCGTGGTTGGGATAGTTGAAGGAGGGCAAAAACCCTAATTTTCCTGTGATTTTTTTCTTCTTTATATCTGCGGCTTTCTTGTAATTCAGCCGAGGCGTTTGAAGTGGCACCATCCCTATGCTAGAGTGATTCACAGGCCACATCCAATAAACACAGCATTTTTAAATTGCATAAGTCACCTTCCCACATTCATTTTGTTCCAACCCACAGCAACGTGGGCTCTTTATCAAAGGAGAGCAGTTTCCTGTAATTTGGGTCAGAGGAACAGGAGAGGAAAGGATCTGGTAACAACAGGGGATACAGGGATACCGAAGTCTCCGCTAACATGAGGGGAGTGAATCACTTCCCCCAAATCATGATGGAATGGTGACTAACCAATTATACACACAGAGCACATTCAGGATGAGAAGAGAAGGCAAGGCACCATCGCCTGCAGTCTTCACCACCAACGATTCCACTGAAAACCACAATACCTTGGGCTCACTTGTGGAAGGAGAATTGATGCCACCTTCATGGCTTTTTGTATCCTGTTCTCACTTCTTGTATCTGATTGCCTCAAAGCTGCTCTACATAGACAACATTGTCTTCCTGGAGACCTAAGCTCCTATTTTTATGATGTAGGCATGGGTGGTTCTCCATTAGAGCGCTGGGGCTGCTTCCCATTGAAATTCTTGCACAGATATTAAATAGATAGATTTATTTAGCAATACTGTCGGATCTCTAAACAAATAGATGTATCTAAGTCTGGGTTCTCTGTCCCAGGCTCCCTGCCTCACCTCGCTCTGAAGCATGAGACGGAAGCCAGACAGTAAAGCAACTTTCTGAACTGTGATTCATGACTCAGGGCTTACCATTTCAACTGTAGCCTATGGAGGTATCCACTAATGACGCTTTTAGCGGCTCTGTTTTGAGTATCGGTTTCCATTCCTTCGTGATGCCAGATGTCTGTCATTCACAGGCATAGATCCCATCCTTTCGCATTCAGCACGCGTAGGAGTGGATGCAAGCAGGTGTGATTTACTGCCTTGTCCTCGGTAATAGTAAGTGCTATAATGCTAATCTTGTGTTATGTATATTGTTTTGAGACCTCTGGTCACGCTAACCTCCCCCACTGTGACACCCAAGGCCCTGGCTTCATGTCGTTGACCCATTTATAAGTAGAACGGCTGTATATGTTCACCCTTGAAATTGATCTAAGAGACGAGCAAGGTTTTTGTTCCCTTATGAAGTTGATCCTTCAGAGTCAACAGCAAAGGGAGAAATGTGCTTCTAGTAAAGTCAGTTGTATGATGTTAAAACTGGCCCATTCTTCATGCCTTCAACATTAATGCCAAAAACATGGATTGATTTACAAACAATGAATGTTAATAACGTTCAGGTAATCATGTCAGCGATTTAGTTCCCATCTTATTTCACATTTTATTCAATCTTGCGTTCCACAAGATTGTTGGTTATTTTACCATGTTGTGTTTCTGTTTTTTTAATAGTGTTTTTCATTGCTTTTGCATTGTGCACACTAGAGCCCTGCCAGGTATCTGAGGGGGCTTTGATTGAGAGCTCTGACGCCGAGGCTGAGGCCAAAGCTAAGTGCCTGTCAGAGGTTAAAGCAAAGTCCCTGTTAGAAGATGGCCTCTGCACAGCACACAGAACAGTGATCATGTTTTCCGGTTTCATTGACATTCTGTGGAAATGTGTCTGAATGGGGTACTCTGGTGTCAACACATTCACAAGGCAAAAGTTGAAAAGAAATAAGTTGCTTAAATGTGATTTAGTGCTGTGAATGTTTGGTAGTGGTGAAGTGAGGGAGGTCTGAGGAAGTGCATTCGGGGAAGAGTGTGAAGATTTGTAGATGGACGAGCTGTGCAGAGATAAAAAGCACGCATATTTAACATAAAGCACACATAACTGAAGGCCAACACTACTTCCCCAGTTCTCAATTCCATTTAATTAACAGACTCCCATTTCAGAATTAAAAAATGTCCAACGTTAATTATTTATAACAAATCATTGTTGTTTCTCATTTATCTTAAAGAGCTAACAACCATTGACAAAGCCAATCATAGTGTCAGGTTTTAGGTGTATGTCAGTTGTTGTGTTATATATCTGGATGCAGTTACATGTCCTAGAGAAACCAAAATGTGGTCCGGGTGGCACACTAAGGGAATGACCGACATTTATTTTACATGTTTCCATTTAGAGAGCCCCCACTTTCTTCATCCCAATTAAAGACCTGTCTTCATATATTTCTGTATGACTGATTGCAGTCAGCAGCTGTGGGTCCTTCCCGAACCCTGGTTTGAGCATTTTCTTCCAAAGTTGATGCCGCATGTAGTGCAAGCACACACTTTAAAATGGCTGAAGTTGTTGGCGCTGTACAATTTTACACATTACAGTAACTGTTGAAAATATTAATGCATTAAGATATGGGCAGTTTTTAATGTGTTTAATATTTCAAGACTATACGTTCCCTTTGCTTTATAAGCCTTTGTTTATCACTAAATTCATTTGCTTTAAAATGCACTATTTGCTAATCTTTTTTTCAATTTGTTCTCGGGAGGAGGATCCACCCTGGACCCCATGATTGTTCATTAAGCTTGCTCGCGTCACCCGCTTCATATCAGTCATACCCAACTTTTATGGCCCACCACTTTCAAATGTCACTAGCCACCTCTAGGTGGATTTTTCTGCTCATTCATTGTCATTTTTATTCCATTCTCTGCAAAGTGCCCTGCCACCTTAAGCCCAGGGTCTTCATGCACTATATCAAGAACCTAAATTAATAAATAATGGATCGCCCACATGCATAGTTGTGACGTCATGTGTTTTGATGAACTAAGTATGCATTCCACATCAAAAGTTAATATATCGAACAAGGTAAACGTAGAAGGTATGAAGAGTCTGACAGTCTTTTGGACTTTCCAATGAGTGCCCTGATTGCAAATGAAGTACAGAAAGTGGCTGCAAAGACTTGATAGCAGTTAACTCCTGAGGTGTTCAACCATCCCAGATGTGCAGCAGGACGTTTGAAATAAATAATGTATATCTTGATTTTATTTTTTTAAGCGGTGCACCACAGAAGGATAGTTTCTCAGCAGTTGCATGGATTTTCAGCAATAGCCTTTACAACACCAACTGGGCATGCAAAAGAACGAGCCAGTGATTGGTTCGAAGGCATTGGCAAAGAGGTCTTTAGTCCTTTTTCCACATTTCATTCAATCGGCCTCCTGGTAAGGAGCAGCCAGAAAGAGGACTGAATTATGGTTCCTTTGGTCTTGCATGAAATAAGAGACGATTGTGAATGGCAGACCTAAGGTATTCGATCAGGTAGTTCTGAGCTGACCATGCGGTGCCATGTTGGAAGCACAGTGTTTTGAATCTGCAGAGATTTCAGAGCTGGTTTAATGTGACTGGTTCCTTTTTAGGTTAAATGCATGTGGTGCTGGAGCATTCAAGGTGAACATATTGTATTACATACTTAATTTAAGGGGCTTTAGGTCACACTCCTTGAGAGATTGACTTATTTTGCCCCAAAACCGTCAGCCGGTGGTTTGAGACTTTTTCCAATTACATTTTGGATTAACCCACAGGAGCATCTTTGTTCTACCGTTTTTCTGATGATTGTTTGAACGTGCCTCTTCTTCAACAATGGAAAGCGTGACAGACTGTTTAACATTTGAAATCAGTCGATGGAATGCCGAGTAAAAGTGTGGAGTGAGCACTGACAACAGCATTTGGAGAAGAAAAAAAATGAGTGCTACAGGAACAACCGTTGGCAGAACCAATATGTCCTGCTCGCATGTTTCGGCACTGAGTAAAACATTAACTTAGTCTCAAAGATGCTTTGCATAGGGAAATCAACCGGTTTGCTTTCCCTATACAAAGCATCCTTGACACCAAGAATTCAGCGTGTGATGTAGTACTTTTGAAATGTAAAGTAGTGCTTAATGCATGTACTTCATTGAGGTGGAATGATACATCAAACTGCTAATAGCATGCGGTGAGAGAGCTGCTTTTCTGAGCAAAGCCTAAGGCCCATGCTATTTAGGTGTTAAATATTTGCCAACAATACGATATAGAGCTGTTCAAGCCATACCTAGAAAGAGTTGTTTTTTCCGTAGCTTCAATTTTTCAGAAGCTTTTGTTGCACTTTTTTACAATGGGTTTGACGTTTAATACAAACATTAAACCTACTGGTTTTGCGAGTGCTTATTTTTGATTTTAGTCTAAGAATGACACGAGATTCTCAACTGTTTTGACTAGTCGTCTTATTCTGATTCCATGTCAATTTCTAATTTAAGGATCAAAGTCCATTCAAGTTAAAGACAATCTGGCTTTCGTCAGGGGGGAGAGAAGCAATGTAGAGTCCCCATCACTGACATTAAACTTGATTTGCCCTCTTCCACGCACGTCCTCAAAAGAAGGCGTGCCATTAAGAATAAGCAAACTTTCTACGTACACACTGCAACAAAAACATAAATAAACAAACGATATATAATTAAATCGATTAACAGCATGCATATATTTAATTATACATACACTTATCTATATAATAGTTAAATAACATTAATGAAGCTCATACATATGATAGTATACTATCAGTTAGCCTCATGTTCCATGAGAGCTTAAATCATTTTCGAAACCATCTTATTACTAAAGACTTGTACAGCATTTAATGTTTCCCAATTCTTGCTCTAACCCAACGTTTTCTGTGTGCTGTTGATGATGAAGTGTTACAACAGTGTCTGTTGTCAACGCGACATTACAGCTACATGGGGTAATCAGTCTCCCCTACCAGGCAACACAAGCTGTCTGTTGGCGGAAAGACCTAGTGTGGGCTTGCAGTGGGCGTAGAGCCCGCCCATTGCTTATCATTGATTGGTTTACTGTCACTCTCTTTTGCTTGCTTTTTGTTAGCTTATGTGGCTCTTGTGTTTATCCTCCTGGAACATGGACACTGCTTTCTTTCCGCACACTACTTGTATTTTTTCTTATGGGTTAAGCGATCCATGCGAGTGCATGTGTTTTTTAGCTGTCTCCCTTGTGTACTACTCTTTTCCAGCCTTCCAACTACACGCCGTATTGCTCTATGTTATCATGTGCTTCTCAAAAACCATCAAATTTCGCTTCCCTTATGAACATCTCCCTCTACCGGGTAGCTTTCTTACCCAGGTGCTTGTCCCCTGCCAGCTTCCCATTGCTCTCACTCTCCAGTTGCTACTCCCTCCCACCTCCACCCACTGTGTTGGTTCAGTTTCCCCACCCTCTGTGTATCTTCGCACCACCCACGCCCTCCTTGCTGTTTCACCACCTGCTTCCTTTGTAATGCTTACCTCACCTATGTCCTGTGTGTTGCTCCAACCACCCGCAAATGTTTTATAGGCATGCACATGCTTTCTGTTTTTGACTACAAAATGACATGGCAGACGTAGTGAGCTTTGAGCCCACCCATTGATTACCACTGATTAGCTTTATTATCAATATCATTTGCTTGCTTCTCATTTGTTAATATGTGCAGCCTTCTCATCCTCCTCTTGTGTTTGACCATCCAGTGGAGCATGGCCAAAGTACTTGTGTCCTTCCTCTGCTCGTGATTTGGAAGCTATTTTCTTTCTTTTCGCTGAAGCACTCAGTGAAAGTTCATGTGTTTGTAAACTGGCTCTCTCATGTGCTTCTTTCTACCCTTTCCCTCTGTGTTGTTGCATGCACCCTCTGCCTGTCTGTGTTGTTGCTTGCTCCCAGCTGTTGTCTGTGTTGGTGTTTGCCCAGGCCCTGTTCTTGTTGTTACTTAACCCCTCTTATCCTCCTCCCACTGACCATGTTGTTATCGCCTGTTCCCCCCCTTCCATGTTGCTTCCCTCCATCTGTGTTGCATCCCTCCCTCACTGATGCTTCCCTTCTTTGCTGTTGCCTCCCTCCCTTCTCTTTTCTAGTTACTTCTGTCCCTCCGTTTTTCTTGCCGCTCCCCATTGCCTTTTGCCCCAAGTACACAAAAAAGCATTATGGCACAGTCATCGCTGTCCACGTCATAGCCCCTTTTCCCCATAGGCCCACCATTGCACGTGTTGCCTCCCCACACGCTCTCTGTACCTCAGTGTTGCTTTCTGCCCTGCCTCTGCCAGCAATTAAAAAAAAGCACCATGACTCGGCCAGCATTGGCCATGTTAGTCCTTTTTTTATTTTTTAGCAATGCTGGAAAGCAGACACACTGCTGTACAACATGGCAAAAAAAATGACAAATCCAATACCTCTTTTTACATTTTTTTATTCTAATAAAGTTCTCATATCACCAGAGCTGCTGCAATCTCAGATGACGTTAAGTGGACGGCCTCACGCCTGATGCCCCACCACATCAAGCTGGGCCAAAAAATCTGTATTACTTTGATGGTTGGGTATAATCCTAGGGCTACTCAGTTTTCCGATTCCATTATACCACTCCACCTCAAAAGTCGGCCCATAGAGCATCCGCAATACCTTGGATGCACTCCAGATCCTACTTGCAGGTACGATGCATGCCCATAATTAAGCCAATGCTCGGGGAGGGAGAAAACGGACCTAACCAACGTTAACATATCTCCCTTTTGGCAAGAAGTACAAGATAGGACAGCAGACTCCTCTGGGATCTCCCCAAAAGGCTGAGTGACACATTATCTACTCCCAACAACACCAACACAGGACTCAGCTTGATTTTGACTCACAAAATTACCACTATGATATGACTCACAATGTCCCAAAACCCGACAAAAGGTTCACACACACATGGCAGCATCTGACAACTTACGTCACCTGCTCGGAGCGCTCCTGTTCTGCGCCCCCTTGGCTCAATTCCCAAAACCTATTTGACTACCCCCCTCCGTCAACAAGACCCCCACTGGCATTCAAGGTGACCGCGCCTCCTAACCTGAACAACACCTTCCCAGTCGTGCGCCTATTCTTTCCAACACCTTATCCTGAGAATTGCATACTCACTTCCCTGACACGGCACCATTAAGCATATCCTTTATGATGACCCCCTACGTTTAGGTTTGTTATGTTTCTGTCTTTCTCTGATACCTGGGTTTGGCCTCCTCCTACCCTCCCTTTGCAGTGTATTCAATGCCTAAGACTCCTTATAAATTCGGCCCTAGGCGGCTTTATTTAGGGGCCTTATTTATACACTTGGGATAATGCATATTTGATCTGATGCCCTGTTGATCTCTTCACTTTTTGCATAATCTTGCATCAGTGCTCTTAATCAGATATATTCACTTGTGATTGCTTGGCTCTTTTAGGTCTTCATGTCTTTGACTGTTTTCAAAATCTCAATAAACAGACTTAAAAAAAAATAATCTCTTTGCCTCCCCCATTTGATTTTTAAGAGGCTGTGCCTCTTCTTCCCATAGAGTAGTTTATGTAGATGTAAGCGATTGATAAAAACAGCAGTTTGATGATCTTGAGGACTTATTTGGGGGTTTTCCCCCACTGCTCCCTGCCCAATGCCCCTTCCCTGACCCCCCTTGACGAAGCCCCCTCTATTTGTTGTACAAAAGGGGGTGGTGATGGACGGAGCATCTGAATCAATCAAACACCCACACCCAGTGAAAAGATCTGGGTTTAATCCATCACCGTTCTTTAGCCCACTCTGTCACCCCAGTTCAGACATGGCTATATGCAAATCAGTCTGACCCTGTGCCTCATGGGAACAGTCCAGCCCGAACTGCCTAGCCATGTCTTCCCTGGACCGGAAACAAGCTTCTGAGGACCGGTTTCTGGCATTCCAGCCGTCTTCAGCCCGGCTTGCTTGAATCCAGTGGCAAAGTGAGCAAGGGACTCACGTCTGAGCTTACCCTGCCACACTTATGGCGGCCAAAAGCGGTACAAAAGGGGATGGTGATGGACGGAGCATCTGAATCAATCAAACACTCACACCCAGTCAAAAGATCTGGGTTAAATCTATCACCGTTCGTTAGCCCACTCTGCCACCCCAGTTCAGACATGGCTATATCCAAATCAGTCTGACCCTGTGCCTCATGGGAACAGTCCAGCCCCAACTGCCAAGCCATGTCTTCCCTGGACTGGAAACAAGCTTCCGAGGACCGGTTTCTGGCATTCCAGCCTTCTTCAGCCCGGCTTGCTTGAATCCAGTGGCAAAGTGAGCAAGGGACTCACGTCTGAGCATACCCTGCCACACTTATGGCGGAATATAGCTGTCTCTTCGAGTCAAGCTATATTCAGGATATGGGCATGAAGCCCCGCCCACTCTCCACCCATCTTTCAATTGGCTTATGTTACTTTCTTTTTTGGAAATGGTGGCTTTTCATTGGTCAATAGGCTTAGTAGTCCCTCCTTAGTACTGCCTTTTCTCATGTTGAAACCTCCCATGAGGACACCCCCTGTTACATGTGTTGTTACACTGTATGTTTTGTTTACAATCTGTGAGCACTGTTTTCTTATAAGCCTTTCTCCGACCTGCTGTTGCAGGCCGACACACTCTCCCACAACTTTATGATTTTTTATTTTGCAATGCAGCAGGCGTGCTTGCACTTTAACTATGGCGGGCAAGCGACTTTTCTTTCTTATGTGCGGCTTGCCCAACTCTATTTTTGAAACATTGTATGGTTTATTTTTTCACAGCGCGGCACGGCGGTAGTGGCGCCCGCGTGTCGTCTTCTTAAAATGCTAGGATAGCAATGGTGTACGAGCGACTTTTTAAAATGCTCAGCTTATCTGACTTGCACCCTCATTAAACTTCATTTACCCCCCCAAAAATATATATATGTATCTATTTTTTTGCAGCGCTGCACGCTTTTAGAATAGTGTCCGTGCACCTTACTTTTGTTTGCGTAAGCTAGGGGCTGCGACTGGTCCCTCACCACAGCTTGAGGGGAGTCCTTAAAATACACACTAGGACTTCGCTCTCCTAAAGGGCAGCTGACGCTGCCTCACAGCCCCCCTCCATGCCGATTCCACAACAACAATGGGGTGCGAGGCACAGGATGGAGCATGCGTGCGTGTTGCTCTGAGTAAGCCATTCCCCTCAAACGCTATTCACCTGTTGTTGGAGGCACGTGGGGACAATAGAGCGCTTTATAAAGGGACGCTAATCACACCATAACTATATTTTATTAATGTATAGATTACTAGCAGCCCGACCCAACGTTGTCCGGGTATGAATTGCTGCCGGCCAGTAGTATATTCTTTCGTAGGATTTCGTTTTGATAGCATTTCTTATCTGTGACAGGCCTGTGTAACGCTCTGATTCACAGTGCACTGCTGATGCACTTAAGAGTGCGCGTTCAGTAGTGTGTGAACTCGAGTTTCCCTACTTTATTTTTCCTTGCAATATTATATAGCGCGAACTCGACAACATGGCATGAGAACAATTTACATTACAGAAGAACACATTCATTTGTGATGGGCACGGGGAGACAAAGCGATTTGCCTGGAATCACAGGATGTTGAGCTTTTGCCGAGATTCGAACATAGCTCCCCAGCTCTAAAGTTCGCAATTCTAGAACTTGTGGCGGGAGGTGTGTCTAAAAGTGTATGTCGGTGCTGGCCATCAATGAGAGAGACCTGTGCATTTTTCAAATCGGTGGTGAAAAAATATGAGTATGTTGCTGGAGATGTGGGCCGCCGTGCCAACAATGTACTTACCGGGGGAGGGTGAACACCCATTATTCCGCAACTTTCTTTTCGCATACCATCACTCCGCATACTTTCATTACGAAAGTACCATGACTCCGCAATGCCATTATAACACATGGCATTACATTTTATATGCTTTTACCACGCATACATTTACAACGAAATTCGTTGTAAATGCATGCATGGTAAAAACATGTTTTTTTTAATGTTTGGATAAGGTAAGTATGGGTATAGGGGTATATGTTTTGGGGTACTGAGGTATATGTTTTGGGGTGTTTGGGTATTTTAAGGGTTCAGATATAATTTTGGTTTATGGGGTACAGGGGTAGTTTTAGGGTTTAGGGATATGTATGGGTTTTGGGGTACAGGGGTATTTTTAGGGTTCAGGGCTAGGTTTGGGTTTTGGGGTATAGGGGTATTTTTAGGGTTCAGGAGTAAGTTTGGGTTTTGGGGTACAGGGGTATTTTAAGGGTTGAGGGCTAGGTTTGGGTTTTGGGGTACAGGGGTATTTTTAGGGTTCAGGGCTAGGTTTGGGTTTTGGGGTACTGGGGTATTTTAGGGTTGAGGGGTAGGTTTGGGTTTTGAGGTACAGGGTTATTTTTATGGTTCAGGGCTAGGTTTGGGTTTTGGGGTACAGGGGTATTTTAGGGTTCAGTGGTAGGTTTGGGTTTTGGGGTACAGGGGTAGTACCGGGGTATTTTAGGGTTCAGGGCTAGGTTTGGGTTTTGGGGTACAGGGGTATTTTAGGGTTCAGTGGTAGGTTTGGGTTTTTGGGTACAGGGGTATTTTAGGGTTCAGGGCTAGGTTTGGGTTTTGGGGTACAGTGGTATTTTTAGGGTTCATGGCTAGGTTTGGGTTTTGGGGTACAGGGGAATTTTTAGGGTTCAGGGCTAGGTTTGGGTTTTGAGGTACAGGGGTATTTATAGGGTTCAGGGCTAGGTTTGGGTTTTGGGGTGCAGGGGTATTTTTAGGGTTTAGGGATAGGTTTGGGTTTCGGGGTACAGGGTATATTTATAGGGTTAAGATGGGTTAGTGTGTAAGGGTGTTGGGATATTTTAAGGAGTAAGGGTGGGTTATGATTATGGGGTGCAGGGGTATTTAAAGCGAGCAGGGTGGACACCCGAAGCTGGAATGTACAGAAGCTGGGAAGAAAAAACAATGAAATATTGGGCACAACGCTCGCTTTTTTTCCCGTAACCCCGCACACGCCCACTCCCCCAGCACACGCCCACAGCACACGATATGAAACATGGCATGAAGGGCGGAAAGTACCACACTCCCCCAGCGTTTGTCACGCCCACAGCACAACGCAGACCCGCCCACAAGGGACTACTTTGCTGGCACGGTTCTTTTACCTTTTAAATGTATATGGTGGGCGTCTGCATAGCCTATGTCCTTCTGCTGCAACTGCCCTTTCCATCACTGTATTGGGTGTTGTGATTGGTGCTGTGGGTCCTGAGATTACCCGCCTCAAAGTTTTGGGCTCTCTCTTTATTATATTAGTATAGATATAGATATACATGTCACTTTTCGACCGCCCTCCGATATCACAACGTTAAAAAGCATGTTCAGTGACTGCTTTACTTGGGGTGGGCTGGAGTCAAGGAGTTTCCAGGTGCAAATTCCAAAGTATACCATTGAAGTGTGTGGGTGAATTGAATCTCTTCGGTTGAGCTGTAGACTCTTCGCAAACCAGCAGATCTTTATGCCACGTGGCACCAGTCCAGTGGAAGATCCTAACCAAGTTCACATGTAAGATCCATACAGTTATATGATGCCCTTATGGGTAGGTACGACTTCTTTGTTCAATTATGTGGTGTTCGAGCTCCAAACGTGGCAATTCCAGGGCTTCCCTTTCTCACCCACCCCTCCTACCCAAATACATGCCTGCAGTCCCTCGTTCGCATAGTGTCCAATTTTACTGAGTTCGGTGGTAGTCTAGCGTTTACCGCTGCATTACAGCTTTCGGCTAATAGATTCTCTTGAATTGTTTATTTTAAAAAACAAATAATGGTGGATTTGAAAGAGTTTGGAGCATGTCCTTCAAGTGAGCCGTGCAATTAGTGCATTGATGGATTATTGAAAAGGGGGACAGGGGTCAGTATATAATTGGAAATGTTTGTTCGTGACTTGACAAATAATGTTCTCGAACATCGTGTTGAGGGGCGGGGAGACTCAGCGATACACAGCCATGCAGGTTATTTCTGGTCACATCCCTGACAGTCCATGAACTGTTCTTTGGCTGTGCCCTTCAGTTGGTTGCGCATGTAGTTCTTGTCTGAAGCAAGACTGTAACACTTTCTAAATTGAAGGGCACCAATGTCTGGAGCATGCCGTTAATGAGGGCGTTGTGTAATTGTTGGAGAGAAATAGATAAGGGTCATAGGGTGGATGTTTCTAGAGCGGTTACAAGAGTCCATTGAAACATCAGCAGAGCTCATGCAATTCACCTCCCCTCTATAATCGCCTTCCTTGTGCGAAGCACCCATCGAGTCCTCATGGTGCACCTCTAAAAAAAATGCACGCATCAGTTTACACTGGTGAAAGACTATTGAAAACAAGTGAGGCCACTTCTGCTCAGGGCCCCTGCCCTGCTCAGTATGCCTACATTAATGGTAGACCCAGCTAGAGAAAGGGGGTGACACCTCTGCCTGTTGCTAAATGGGAGGTAATGGCCGCCCATCTCCCTCCAGAAACGCCACTCAGACACCCACTGGAGGTATATTCGAACAACAGGGACACCGCCCAAATTCCCCACCCAGGCTGCCCACAGCTAGAACTCGGGCCCCGGCCCCTCGGGCATTGCCCGTATGCCCCAAACCAATCCGACGCTGGTAACTGCTGGTAACTGCCATATCAATGCAATTTACAGTTACATTGTCTCCTTCCACAGAGGCACGGAACCTTTTGTATATTACACTATTAAATTTCATTAAAGCGCTTTTCGATCCTGTACTTGTTGTAACTAGAGCACAGAAAATGGAACAAGATGTCCCCACAGTCAATTAATACTCCTAACACTAAGTGAACAGCAAGAATTAGAGGCCTTCGTTGATGTCAGATCGTAAGGAAATAGCCTCAATTGCAAGGGAATAGTTTTAGGAGGGAGAGAGTGCCCGAAGACAGGCCTCCACATCTGTTCTTCTTCAAATATGGCGTCTACTAACATCACCAAGATGGCCGCTCCAAAGGTTGGAGGCCACAGGTGGTTCCCGGGCTTTGGGATGCCTGGTTCAGTCATTCAGTGAAGAGGAAACCCATTCCCGGCGCGCTGTCAAAACGGCCTCAACTTGTCACCCGGGCTCGAGGTGGCTGTACACAAACCAGCCTCAAAGTGACACGTGCAAGTACACATACCGCTTACCACATGCTTTGGATTTCCGTTTGTACGCATGGACCAGAGTGAGGCACAGCTTCTATTTTTAGCAGTTCAGGCTGCTCAGCTCCACGGACGCCACTGTCGACACTGAAGAAATACAGCCACCCGCCAGGGTGCCCTGGGTAGCGTCCCCCATTCTCCCTACAGTGAATTATAACTTTCTATGCCTCGCCGTAGGAATCTTTCTGTGGAAAAACGCTTAACAACGGGCGGCAATGTTCACTTTTCTGTTTCATATGGTTGTACGTTTCTAGCAATCTCAGTGGAAACTGGTGTCCAATACTGCTGGGCTGGTGCGCTCTTGGAGTGGACTTGATTCAGTAGTGTTTCAGATGCTAAATGCCGACCAGAGGACGATGGTTTTATTCCTGGCTGACCCAGTTGATCAAGTTGTGTGATCCGGTACAGATATTTGAGTGCCACTAAGAAGGAGATCTTTGAAAGGAGCTACGAAGAGCCATATCAAATGTGATATTAACATTCCCAGTCTGTAAGCGATATTTGCAAAAGATATGCACGAGTTTACCTTTAAGTTTAGGTTACAACCTGTGATATCCAGGTTTTAATATCTTTAAAATTGAACAGCCCACAGTGTGAAGCTGTTTACTATCATAGTATGCCCCTCACTAATAATAATAAAGCCATATTTGTCTTGTTCACAGCCAACATAGACTTTTGATGCCCACTGGAAGGGCAATGTGAGGTATCCCAAGGTCGGCTACGTTCAATTTTCTTTTTGCTGAGATCCATCCTTCTGAAGTCATAACCTTTACATTTTTGGGGGGGGATGTTTATATAGTGTGACCTCAATCCGAAGGTATCAGGTATCCGAAGGTATCAGGTATCAGAGCGCGTTACATGAGCAAATGTTGCCATACTTAAGGACACATTCATTCTTGTTAGTCACGTCAAGATTAAGTGATTTGCCCAGAATCACATGATGTTGAACCTCCCTTCCTACCGAGACTCGAACCTAGTTCCCCAGCATCGAAGTCGACCACTCTAGCCTTTAGACCACAACCCTTTGGGACCCACCTGCTTGTAAAGTCCCACAAGAAGTGCTTCTTTCTGTAACACCTCTCTTTCAATGATTACCCTTCATTCTTGATGTACTATTGGCCCAGAATGGCCCAGTTTCTCACTGCCCAAAATCAGAAGTGCAAAGGATGGTTGTAACCTGCATAGGATGGGTATAATTGGCGTGATTAACCATGAAAGTCCTGGTGAAAGATGAATTCACGTTGGTCAAAGGAAATTGATACATTAACATTTTTAAAAAAGCACAAACAGATTGTCAGTAACTGAATAGGAGATCCGGTATTTAATACTTTTGGTTACTTGGACCTGTTATGCAAGTACTTTGAAGCATAAAATATGAAAATAAAATAATTTAAAACAGGGATATAAAATAAAAGCAGAATTACATCTCCAAGACAGGACACTGGGATGGGCATGACCGCCCCTCCCAATACATTTTCATAGGGAGAGAGTATACCCTATTGCTACCTTATAATAAACCATTTACACAAGCCCAATTGTGAATTTTATTTTCTTCTCTGCATCCGGTATCAAAAAAGAAGTCTTCCAGCAATAACAATTGAGAATCCGGTCTCATTTCTAGTCTAAAATGAACTGGCCCTATCAAAAATAGTCAGTAGAGGGAGGGTGGGTAACCCAATATACCCTTGCTGGCTTGGGCAGATACTATGTTAAACGTAAGGTGCCAACAAGGGATTTGTTTCACAATCTTATAGACAGCTTTAGGGATCTCTATTGAAAAGAATTTTAGATCCTGACTGTAAACATCAGTAGCTGTATTATATTCAAAATGTCCAATTATTTGGGACAAAGCAAAGATGTCAAAATAGAAGGCTACCACACTAGCCACAAAATAAGAGAAGCAACACAAGAGAATTCTGTATCAAAAATTGTTATTATTAGAAGCAGTTATAAGGGTTCTTCATCAGTTACCAGAATAAAACATAATACACAATTCTAATGTACAAGGAATGCATTAATTTATCCAACAGTACAGTAGAAAACGTCCAAACTGTTGCATACGGTACAGTGACTACTACTAGATTTGAAGTAAGTCACTGAACGCAAGATGTCAGTGATTGCAGAAGTGGACGTGAAGGTCAACGTTTCGGTCTCAACAAGATAAATCACAAGACCATCATCAGGACGAATAGTTAATTGTATGGCGATGACCCTTGGAAAAGAGGGGGGCCTGCTTTAGCCAACTGTAAGGATTGGAAAGTATTTTGTTTGTAGCAGGTTCTCACTGAAACGCTTTGTTGAGGTTTCAGAAACGAGTTATTTGGTCACAGGATCACCATTGTATTCATTTGGAATTTTTCAAAGTTATTATTTTGTTTGCTTGTCCGAACCAAACGAGATGTGCTTCAACCGGCAGAGTCACGGATTGCCCTTCCGCGACAAAACGTTAGCAGAAACAGTCTACCATTGAATGTTCAATGAGGCTTGGATGTCTTTGACTGAATTGGCAATCTCCATATGGAGTATCTTCATACGCTGTTTGGGTTTGACGGCCTTGCATTGTTGAGTAGTACAACAAATTCACCACGTTGAGAAGCCGATTACTATGGTTTAGTTTGGGAACACTGATGCATTCCTTATGTTTTGGCACTAATTCTATAGCTTTACAAGAAAAAGACCTCATATTGAAGCATTTGTGTTACTGACCATCTAATCCTGCTGATGTATATCCTCATCCTTGGGACCGTTAGGCGCACGAAAATATTTTCCCAAGGCACTACAAATAAGGATTGATATGTCTTATAGGGACGCATAGGATGAATCTATTGCACGATACTAATTGAGTTTTTCACTCCCTTCATGTTGATTGGTAATGTCCATTTTATAGTTGCCTGTATGAAGAGTTTCATAGAATGTTGCTCATTTGTTTGGGAATGGTTTTTATAATTTATGCAATATATGAAGATTAAGCCAAATTTGGACAACCTGGCAAGTAGTTAAACAATATTTTTCACTTGTCAGTCATTCTAAATGTCGGTGAAGATTTCAGTGAAAAACGTCACCACTGCAAACAATGTAATCTGGAAGTGTAGGCAATGAATCTATGTACGTAATCCATCCCCTTTCGTCTAAATTGGCCAATGCAGGGGACAAAAGCCTTGCTTCCCAAGCCTCGTCTCCCATCCATATCAAATGATGCCATGTCAGCCCTGATACTACAGTTCGGTTGGTCCGTCATTTTATAAGTTGATAATGGCTGTGGTTTTTGTGCAATTGTAATGGGAGCCTTTTTTTCCCCAAACATTTGGTGGATGGAAGCATTCTGATCTGTTGGTACCTCAATGAAAGGCTGTTGACAATTCCATTTCTTTCGTATATAGTCATGCTACACATGTTGTACTGATATGGTAGAGCTAACAATACTGGGTACTAGGGAAGTGAGTGTGTAGAAGGGGGCCAAGCATTGCCAAGGTAAAAGAAGTTTGTGTATTTGTCACAATCTCTTCTCCTTATGAAGGCTTTGGAAATGCTCCTCGATGGAAAAGACTTGTTTGAATATGGATAAGGTTCATAGAAAAAGAACTCGAGGTAATGCCACATATCTCTTTGGTGAAGATGTGAAAAGTTCTGACAGCATTCCATAATGATCACACACCAAGATTTGTGAACAGCAGGGGCGGTTAGCTATGCACAGTATCCACACTTAAGCTGCTTCTTGTCCGCACATTCATGAACTTTGCCCAAACAGATTTAGACTGTGTCTTTGATGACGGTGTCAGGCTGCCACTTAGTCCAGCACACGGTCAGGGTGTCCCCGACCTAAAAATAGACACCCGGTGTCCTCCTCTCGTGTTGCACGTTCTGAGTCATGGTCCTAAAGTTAGCCTTCCACCCATGGACGGAGAACCTGCCCCGCTGGTCCTACTCAGCAAACATCTCTTCTTTCGCTCTACTCTATCGAGTGCGTCCTTTAGCAATCAATAGGTTGGATTAATTTATGTATTGTTATGGAGTACCAGTGATCAGCTGCACAGATTGAAGAGTGCACATTACATAGGTACGGTTGCCTTTTCATCGGGTATCATGATTGCTCTAAATGTTGTTGTATTACTCTGAAGACGATGTTGAGCACACACATCATGTGTGGTGGGGGCTGTTGACTCAGATTGTCTTTTGCACCTTGTGGCCGTGGGTGTCGTAGACTTCAAATGGGTCTTGCTCTGTGATCTGGAGGTTTGTTGAAGCTGAGTGGTTGTGGAAGGTGTAGGTGATGTATGATCCCGAGAACCAGTAACTTGGGTGATTTGTGTGAGTGCGCTCCATAGGTGATTGACGATCATGAAGTCAAAGGTTCTTCCTGCATAGTGCCTGTTTTTGTCACTCCGGATAGCTGCTCGCATGCATGGGACTTTAAATGCTTTTGGCTTTGTGCTCAGAGAAGTTCGTGTGCAACACTAAGTGGCTTCCCAAAGCGGGCTATACCTCCACCAAGAGGCTAAAGGTAGAGATTCTGAGCACACACTTCTAGAATGTAATTACACCTTCACTTCAGACGTTTCTGTTTTGCACTATGTGTGTGCGTGTATGTACACACACACACACACACTCTCTCTCTCTCTCTCTCTCTAATGCATATAGTGCTAGTGTAGCTTTAGAATTTCCTGTTTTGCATCACATCAGGCTACTTCTGACATCAGAAGTATCCTTCACCTATCGAATATTGTTCAGTTCTCTAGGCAAAGGTCATATTATGTAATAACCTTTTACAGTTGAGTTGTGTCAAGAGAAAGCCTGCTACGCTGCCTGGGGCACTACCTCCCTGAAAACAAAGCACTGCCACTAAAAGAATTAATGTATAGAGAATATTCTAGTGTAAGATTTCTTTCTTGTGTCCATCCTCTGGTTTGGGCAATAGCTACTAAGAACCTGTGTATGGTCCCCTATGTATTCAGTACACGCTGTTCAGCACAGGAAGAGTAACACTGAGCACTTGGAAAAGGGGTGATAGAAAGGGTGAGGGGAACCATGTATTATAAGAAATAAAGTACCTCTAATCAGCTGGTGCTTCTCCCATTACTCTAAACATATGGATGGATGGTTCTAGCTTGTAGCACGTGGGTACATTGGGGTGTGCTACAGATATGCACTTCCTATGTCAGCTCTCCGATCACACAGAAAGGATTTTACTGCTGTAATTCAGGCTACGAATTTATCAAAATCTGACTGACAGCCATTTTTGGTTGTCTTTTTTTTCCATGCCTCACCTTCCAGAACGTAGAAGTGGGGGAAGACATAAAAAATGCACCTTCATTGTTCTTGACTTCTGCTTGGTTGGCATAGTGCGACTCATAAAATCATTCATTTAAGTGCCACAAACCCAGACGCAAAGCACACACCATAAAACTCCACTCAAGCAAACAGGAACTCGCTGTTATAATCTTCGCATACCAGTAGGAACCATCTCAGTTCAAATCAAACCTAAAATGACACTCTAGAATCAACAACACATGCCCACTGCCACTACAATAGGTTACCAAACTAAGAATCACAGAGACGAGACACAAGGCTGTGTGACCACTGCGGCTCCAGTCAGTAACAAAACCAAGAGTCACACAGCCCAGACCAAATGATACCTGGTCACTGCCATTCCAGGCATCACCAAGAGTTGCACAGTCTAGACAGAAAAACACCTGCTTATCACTGCTCCAAACAGTACCGGAACATAGAGTCACACATTCCAGACACGACACCTGATCACTGCCACTCTAGACCGTACCAGAACCTAGAGTCATGCAAACCAGACACAACAATACCTGATCACCGCCATTCCACACAGTAACAAAACCAAGAGTCACCCAGTCCAGGCATGACCACAAGCAATCACCACCACTCTAGGCAGTGTCAAAACCTACAGTCCAGATGCAACACCCGGTCACTGCCACTCTAGACCGTATCAGAACCAAGAGTCGTGCGAACTAGACACAACCAGAGGCGCAACTAGAGCCAAATTACGGGGGGGGGGGAGCTAAGAAAAAATTTCGGGGGGGAGGCTGAACCTTTAATCAGTAGGCATAGTGGAACTGCAGGGGCTCATAGAAGGGGTGAAACAACTGCAAGGCCTAATTAACATTCAAATGGTCTTTTAAAGACCTGTGAAACGTTCGGGTGCAGCTCTGTGTGTGCCCGGGATCTGTCTCATCCCGGGCTGCCACACACGACTGGGGGGGGGCTGAAGCCCGGTGAGTCCAACTGGTGTTGCGCGCCTGGACACAACAACACCTGCTTACCTCCACTCTAGACAATACCAGAGGCTAGAGTCATGCAAACCAGACACAACAATACCTGATCACACAATTCCACACAGTAATAAAACCAAGAGTCATCCAGTCTAGGCACAACCACATCTTATCACCACCACTCTAGCCCGTATCAAAGCGCAAAGCTGTGGGCATCAGGCCCAGTGATACCTGGGCACCAGCTTCTGCCAATCAGATAGCTCAGCGCACACACTCCAGACACTGCAATAGTAACGGCTGCTGACCTGGTCAGTGTGAAAAGTCAGAGTTGCACAGATCAGACACAAGGACGCAACAACATGACTCCCGTCACAAAGAAAATCCAGGACCGTGCAAAAAGGACCCCTGTTGATTGCAGAGAGCGATATGAACCCATAAAGATTTTATAAACGTGTTATAGATGTGATGGTAGCACACAAGCTTGCTACCCCACCCCCAGCAAAGCCCAGAGATTGCAGCACTTCCTGTGGGACAGTGTTCCCTGACCCTGCATGCTAGCAAGCAGATTACCTAGGACTCCCGTGATGGGCAAGTGGCTACTGACCTCCTGGGAGCACCACTTAATCTGTCGGGGTGCTGAGGCGGAATAATGGGATCTGACCTCTTTGCATTCGATTACCTTCATATTTTCTGGCTTTTTTCTTTCAAATCGCTGACTCCCTTCTCGGCAGGCTCTTTCTCCCTAGTAAAAAAAAAAATTACTTATCCCCTGCCCCTACTGTCTGCCGGTAATCTTTCAGTTGGCTGTGAAGTAGCCATGGCTACTGAGTTTATCTTTGCTTTCTTGGTATATTTGTGTCCCCATTAACTTCCTCAAAGCGCTCCATATTTATTTCATAAGTGGACTGACATGCAAAAAGTACGGAAGCAATGATACACTGTGTGTGGGGGTAACATTCCATCCCTTCATGTTTGGGGTTGCCTTTGCCATTACAGATAGAAATGAGAAAAGTGCAAATCTGTCACAGCCCCACGTTAGGGTTAGTTCAGCCTGAAGTACAAGGCCATGTCACATACTCCAATATGAATATCAGTTGTAACAACTCGGAAATTCGTCACAATTAGATTTACAAAGGCATATAATTACAATGCTGTACACTACAAAGCATCTTACAATGTAAGTAGTATTCATGACACACATATATGTGTGTGTGTGTGTGTGTATATATATATATATATATATATATATATTCCCAACTCCTTACTACAGAGTACGCCGTCGCCTGCCAGAACAGCGGGTGTGTCGTCGCAAAAAGGACTTCCGTAGTCGAGTCCTTAATATTAAATTCTCCAGCACGCAGTAGAACAACACGCTTGACGACACCATGTGCTGGCCAAAATTCTTTCATTGAGTCAGCCCCCCGGACGCGTTTCGCCTGACCTGCAGGCTTGATCACCGAAGGTTTATGTTTTGTGGCGGCCATTATAACATGGGTTATAATGGCCGCCACAAAACATAAACCTTCGGTGATCAAGCCTGCAGGTCAGGCGAAACGCGTCCGAGGGGCTGACTCAATAAAAGAATTTTGGCCAGCACATGGTGCCGTCAAGCGTGTTGTTCTACTGCGTGCTGGAGAATTTTATTTATATATATATATATATATATATATATATATATATATATATATATATATATATATATATATATACGCACACATATATATACACACATATATAGAGAGAGGTTTAAAATTAAAAATTCATTTAATATTTTTTATTACAATCTATTTTTGGTGTGGAGTAAATCCCCTTCACTGCCCTTTTTATTTGTGTGTGTATATATAACATATATATGTGTGTTTATATTTTTATGCAGGGTTAAATTTAATTACAATTATAATGTAACCCCCTTACGACTCCTGAATCCTCAAAACCCCTTACTACCCTTAATACACAACCCACCGCATATCAATAAGAAACCCTCACTATCCCATTCAACATCCACCCCAAAATCCCCTTACTATCCTTTAAAACTACCCATCTCTAAGCCTTAAACCTTAAAAATCCCTTCCTCTCCCCCTTTTTAAGTTGCACAAGTCTAAAATAAAACAATCATTATTAATAATGTAAAGAAAAAAAAATATATATATATATATATATATATATATATATATATATATATATATATTTTAAGGGGTAGTAAGAGGATTCTGGGTTGGATGTTGAATGGGATAGTGAGGGTTTCTTATTGATATGGGGTAGGTTGTGTATAAGGGTAGTAAGCGGTTTTGAGGTTTCAGGAGTCCAAAGCGGATTACATTATCATTGTAATTAAATTTAACCCAATACACATATATACATATATACATTACCCACTGGCTGTTGCCACTGGGTAGTTATAGTTAGGACCATGTTTCTATAAGAAATTGCTTTTTTTGGCTTTCTAAAAACTTTTGTGCCATTTGACGAATCATAAAGAAGCTTTCCCCCAAAAAGTCTTATCCACCTCAGCTTCTTCCTGGAAAGTTTCAGGGTGATTTGTCAAGTGTGGGCCAGAAAAAGAGAGGGTCCCAAAACACGTTTTCCGAATGCGATTTTCCACAAGAGAATTAGACACAACTACAGCCAAAACGGGTGAAAGGGATTGTACCAAATTTGGCAGAAAGCTAGTTCTTGAGCCAGCTGGTCAATCTGCAAATGTAAGGGGTGCCTGGAAGCCGGTTTTGGCTTTAATTGATGGACTCACTTGAAGATTCCTGATGACACAGATTTGTTCCTTTTGAGAGGTATCGTAAGGGAGCATTAATGAAAGCCAGCATGGAAGTTGGAAAGCCACTTAACAGTATGATCTATAGTTTGCCAATTTTAAAAATAAATGCAGACAGAACATACATTGTTTTCTGTCTGCAGATGTAAAACAAATCAGTAAAAAAACGGAAAACGTGGAGTCTTGGGTACAGGGCCGGCTCTAGGGCGGTGCGATTGGTGCCACCGCACCGGGCGGGGGCGTCATTTTTTAAAATGTATTGTGTCATTTTTTTAAATGTATTTTATCATTTTGGAAGCACCTGCTGCTGTGTTCCTGGCCTCCAGCAATTTCCATGCATCAATTAAAATGTCATGATAACTCCGGTGATTAATGGTCTTTCTGGAAAGAGACCAGAGGTTTTTCTAGTGGAGGTTTTGACTCATCCTAGGTAGTGCAGAGGGTTAAATGCCTGATGCTAAGAACGTGTATCATGCAGATAACAAAGTACATATAATGCAAATAGGTCAGTGGGTTCCTGCTTTTGTAAGAGAGCTCCTTTTGTTACTTGTCATTGATAAGTCAAAATCCTAATATAGAACATTGAGCTATTAACTGTCATCAAAGATTTGCATGCAAACTGCAAGGTATATGTTAGAGCTAGCTTTGAACAACTATCACTCAATGTGCAATGCTGCTCTTGCTGAGCATGTCAATCACATTATATTACATTTACAAAACTGCCCCAAGATGTTGTTTAAAGTAGTGAAGGAACTCTCTGGTGCCACCTGTCAACCCGAGCCTCCGAGTCTCGACTTCAAACAGTGTCATGATTTGGCGATATTTTTCGTGGATAAAATTGACAAAATCTACTCTGAATTTGACAAACATACATCTACCATAATAAATCTGCAACCTAATTACTCTACAACACTGTGTACCTCACAGGAAGTAGCTCATGTCAGTAGCAACAGTCTCCTAGACGAATGGACTCCTCTGGACAACCTTTCTTTTCATAACATTCTTACAAGCATCAAGTCTGGCTCCCCACAGGCTGTGCTTCAAAAACGATATCTCCCTATACTCACAATTATCATGGTGCTCCTTAACGTATCACTCCAGGAAACTAGGGTTCCTGCAGCCTGGAAACATACGATGGTACTCCCCCCTACTCAGAAAAGCCAACTCTGACCCTGAGATCCTCTCTAACTTCCGCCCAATTTCCCTGCTTCCCTCTAAGATCTTGGAAAAGCACATCAACCCCCAGTTAACTTTAAGTTTGTTGAGGCACAAAACATATTACATCAGTCTCAATCAGGCGTTAGAGCCAGTTTCTCCACAGAATCAACACTACTGGGAGTTACTGAGGATATTCAACTAGTCGACAAAGGAGAGCCGGTGGCACTTATTCTATTGGATTTAAGTGCTGCGATTGATACTGTTTCCCACCCCTCGCTTCTAAAGATTCTCCATACTAAGGGCATTTGTGGTAAGGCACTCACGTAGATGTCCAGCTTTCTATCTAATAGGACCTTTCAGGTCTTCTCCCCTACTTCTCATTCCCGGACTCATGTGTCCCCGTATGGAGTACTCCAGGGCTCCATTCTCAGTCCATTGCTCTTCAACACCTATGTCAGCCCTCTGGCCACGATAGCAGAGCAAGCAGGCTTAACAATTTACTCCTACACTGATGACACCCAGCTTATCTTCTCGTTTTCCTCTAAGGAAACTTCAAAGTCACCCTCTCTTCAACCAGGGTTAATAAAGATAGCCGACTGGATGCACGCAAATAAACTTAAGCTAAATGGCGGGAAAAAAGAACTCCTCATCTTCGGCAACAATAAAACTCTTTGAGGCCTCCAACATTGGCCGCCGCAGATGGACGCTCTTCCCCTCCCATCACAATCGGCACGCAATCTTGGCGTCATCATTGACGACCAACTGTCGATGGAGCAGCAGGTGATTAAAGTTGCTTCAACTTGTTTTGCTATTCTCAAGTGGCTTAGGAAAATCCTCTGGATTCTTCCTTCTGCCACTAAAAAAACTGTCATCCAGGCTGTAGTAGTATCCATATTGGACGACGGTAACGTGCTATATCTGGGTGCTGGCAAGGAAGTGCTCCGCAAGCTTCAGGTAGTCCAAAATTCTGCAGCAAGACTGCTCTGTCAACTTCCTAGAACGGCTGCCACTTCTGGCGTACTTCGTGATCTTCACTGGCTGAGAATTGCCAATCGCGCCAAATTTAAAGCCCTCTGCTATATGCACAGAATAAACATGGGCTCAGCTCCCCACTATTTAAGTGCATTGGTGCAACACTATCGCCCTTCACGTTTACTTCGACCCTCAAATCAATTAAAATTTCAGGTGCCTAGAATCAAAACAGCCAAAATGGGAGGACGCTCTTTTACCTTTCTAGCTCCCTCCCTGTGGAACTCCCTTCCTATCCATTTACGCCTTGAAAAGCAGTACCAAAAATTTCGCAAGAATTTGAAAACCTGTGTTTTTAATCAGTAAAACCTTTGATTCCTCCTGTTGGCCCTTGCCTCTTGTCCTGTATTGTCCTTAGGCGCCGGGAAACCTCTGGGTAGCTGTGCGCCATATAAATTCAATAAATAAATAAATGTGTTTTTTGCCCAGTCTTTCATCAACCTAATCCTGTGACAAGGGTTAATTTGGTTTAGAAAACAATTCTTATTATGAAAAAGAACCCCCAACAATGATGTTACGTTTTAAATTCAGAATTTGTGCTTTTCTAAAATAAGGACTCAAACTATATTGCCTACCAGTATCGATGACATGTCACTCCTACACTACACTTTGTAGTCCTGTCTGATGTAACTTTTCCTATAGGCTGATTTACATACGTATGATTGTGTCTGTGCAATGTGTATGTGGTGGAAAGTGATCTTACACCTTACACTGGTATGAGCTATGCTGTAAAACTATATTAATCTGAGAGACCGTGGTTATGGTGACTTGAGGGGCACTGTTAAAGGGTGTTAGTGAGGGAATCCGTGGCAGAGGTGGTCATTGGGGGGCGCCAACAGACACCAGTGCTAAAGCCGGCCCTGCTTGGGTATAACAGACTAGCACCATCAGAGCTAATGCTGAACCTGTTCTGTGTACCCAGGGCAGTATGTGGAGGGGTGCACTAACACTACCCATGTGTAGAGGCAAGCTATATTCTATGGTCGGATTGTGTGCTAACTGTATTAGGGATTGTTGCATCTGGTTGTGGTTTCCGAGTGAGTGATGAGGCAGCACGCTGTGAATCTCTGGAATGCTGTGCACTGTCAGCTGGAGGGAAAGGCCAGAGCAGGAGCCTGTGGTGTGCTAGTACCATCTTATCTTGTCATCAGCAACTCTGCTAAAAAGAGACAAGCTGCAGTTGTGCTCCAGCTTAGAGGTCATATTGTTATAGGGGGTTTTGCCAAGGCCTGTAGGTCTGACTTGTGCTCTAACACTTGCATAAAACCTTTAAAACAAACATTTGCAATGCAATAGGTCTCGCATTATTAAAGTTTGAGCTATTGGCATTGCTAAATAATTCAACACCAATAGCTCAAACTTTAACAATGCAAGAACTATTGATATATATATATATATATTTTATACTTTTAATTGGCACTCATATATATGAATGTAATTGTTATATGTATTTTGCACATACAAATACCCATATGCTATGCACTTGACCACTTTATGCTTGCATGTCTGCATTTACTTGCATTTTCTGACAAGAAATTGAATATGTATTATCAGGCAGATCATTTGAGACCATTACTATTGATTATCCTGCAAAACAGGGGTCCCGGCTGGGATCTCCTATTGATTTTTTAACCTAGATTTTGCACTTTATTCATTTGGTTGCACTTTTTTGCACAACAGCACTTTCACGAAATACTTTTCTGTATACATGACAAAGTACAGTGTTATGCGATCTTTTTTGGAGTTTGACAACAGTTTTATTCGCTGTTAAATAACTGTATTATGCAGATATGAGCAAACAATGATTTCATTGCTAGATATTGTTATGATTTTAATAATTCTAGTATTTATTGTTTTAATAAGAACAGAGCAATGCAATCAAAATGAGAATTGTGGTCGCAAACACAATAAGGTCTATGTGTACTCTGTATTTATACAGTTATCAGGTCATTTGTGATTATTAGCATTTAGAAACAGCGTCATTATGAGTCTGTTTTCTATGTCTATACAACAATGACTAAAAGGTCATGTGACCTATGACCGATGACAAGAAGTGCTGCTATTGGTGTTTTATTATTTAAATTGTACACATTCACAAACGCTGTCATCTGGTGAGCAAGGCGACAGGTTCGCCAAAACGCGTCGGATCGTGGCACCTTTGGGACTATGCTTACAAAATCAATAAAAAAACTCTGCTAAACCTACCACGCAGACTTGGAGTCCGTTTGTTCTCCTGGAGGGCGCTGTCTTGTGCGGTGTGCTGCGGGAGCGTTAGCGCATATACATATATATATATATATATATATATATATATAAAAAGACAAAAACTTAGTGACGGGCCCATAAAAGCAAATTAAACGATATCCTATGCAGTACGTTTTGCGACCCATCTGTTGTGTAGCCTATTAAAATAATGCATAAAAAAGACAAATGAGATGCAGACCGTAGAATATTCGTCCTAGTGAGAAAAAATGTATTTGTTTACAACAGCTACAGCAAACTGCGCCACTTGGCCTGCGAGTTCTCGGCGTAGCAGTGAGCGGGCGGCTTGTCTGCATGCTGCTGCCTGTGTGTTTTATCTATGACTGCGCATTCCATTTGAATCCAATTTTCTTGCATTACCTCTGCCCAGGTCAGGGAGGAATGGCTGTCAGATTCCCCGCGGAATAAAAAGAAGTAAAAAAAAAACAGCCTTTCTTCCTGAGGCAGCAAGTTTCAATTCACAGCGCACATGGCTAATGTACATATGTGAAGGTTGCGTCCCTCCAGTCAGAGGGGTGAAGGTGGGAACAGGAAGGAAGGGGCCGTACCCGGCATCTTGGCTCGGTGCCCACGCAGAGATTGCTGAGAAGCAAAAGATAGCTGGCAGGCAGTGGCAGGGAAAATCATTTGAACACGTGGTCGCCCATAAACCTAAACACGCTGGGAGCCTGAAACTTCTCCTGAAGCGGCAAAAGGCACAACTGGCAAATCAAGCTGTGCCCTAAAAAGCCCGCTATGGGGATGAAAAAATGAAAAACAATTGCTTTGCCAATACAGTTCATCTGTATAGTACAGAATGTAATGTGGGCTTATTCAAAGTCCTCTTGAGATACAAAATAGACCTTCATGCATTGCAAAGCGCGTACCCCAAAGGAGGAGGACTGATACATCAAACAGCCACTAGCATGAGGTGAGAAATATGTACTCCTCTGCGCTGATCCAAAGCCCAGCCTATTACTCTACACATTTTAAAGCAAGCATTGGTAATAATAGTATCACCGACAGCTATGCTGACAAGCTAGACTATAACACCTTGACTTCGTACAGGCTGCAATAAAACTGTTCTGCATACAATCAGCAAAGTGAAGGAAACATGGTCTCATGGCTCCCTACTGGGGTTGATACATACTATCCAGGCATCATCCTGATGCGGGTACAGAGTCCTGCCTCCTTGCAGTGGATACACAGTGGTCTGGCTGATCATCTTGCTGTGTATTCATTGTATGAGATCATATTCTGGTGATGGATACATAACGTACTGCCTTCTTTTTGTGTTGGATACACAGTGCCCTGCCATATTTTTTTATCAAGGATACATAGTGCCCTGTCCACTTTTTGTTGTGGATACATAGTGTTGCGCTTTCTTTAATGTGGTGGATACGTGGTTTCCTGTCTTTCTTTCCTGGTGACATATAAAATCATTGTGCCATCTTGATGGGAACAAATAATCTGGTCTATTTCCGGTGGTTACAATATAGTATCTGGTTGCTTTGAAGGAAACAAGAGTGTCCTGCCTCTTTTTGGGGTCACATATAATATCTTGGTTTCCTCATTTGAAGGGTACATGGTTTCCTACTTCTTTACTGTTTATGGGCAATCATTTTATACTGCAATTAATTTGATTGAAAAACAACTTTTCTGAACAATCTGTTTTTTGTTGGTTGCCGCATAAGACAGAGCACAACAGTTTCTGAGCTTCTCTTATTCGCAGGGTCGAGCCTGGGAGATCATGTGATAGCTAGACACTATTATTTGCAGGAAAGAACTTGCAGCCTGCCCATTGTTTACTGTGTGTTGGCTTCAGTTTCACTTTTCTTTACCACCTCCCAATCGGCCAACTAAGGAAAAACATCACTTCCGTTCTTCTCTGTGGAGCATGGACCCGTACATGTTTGTGAAGCATGGACCAAGCACAAATTGATTCAACTTAATCAGTGCCCAACTACTGCTTCAGACGTGATTGAGGTACTATTTCTCCTACCCCCACTCCCCCCCCCCATTCCCTCCTCGGTCTGGTACTCCCTCCATCGTACACCACATGTTCCTCATTTATTTACCCTATACCCCCCCCCCCCCCGATCCTTGTTTTTTAAAAATACATATTGCACAGCAGTGCAGACATATGACTTATGATACGGCAGAGGCGCAACTAGAGCCAAATTTCAGGGGGGGGGGGGGTAAGAAAAAATTTCGGGGGGGGGCTGAACCTTTAATCAGTAGGCAGAGTGGAGCTGCAAGGGCTCTTAGAAGGGGTGAAACAACTGCAAGGCCTAATTAACATTCAAATGGTCTTTTAAAGACCTGTGAAACGTTCGGGTGCGGCTCTGTGTGTGCCCGGGATCTGTCTCATCCCGGGCTGCCACACACGACGGGGGGGGGGGGGGGGGGGGGCTGAAGCCCGGTGAGTTCAATGGGTGTTGCGCGCCTGTGATACGGTATACGCTGTCCGCGGCATATCAATTAAAACATTTTTTTTTACTTTGTCGTGTTTCCTGTTAGGTCGAGCCTGGGCAGCGCATGTGCTGCTCTGCGAGACATGCTGTATTTGATTATGAGCTTGAAACTCCGCCCGCTCTCTGTCCATATGTTTCATTGGCTTGTGTCATTGTCCTTTCTAAATACTGGTTCTGATTCATTAATAGGCTTCTTAGCCCCTCCTTAGTACCGCCTTGTCTTCATTTGTAACCTCCTATGAGGATTGGCCCTTTTACTTCAGTTACACAGTATGTCTTATTTAGTCTGTAAGCACTTTTGTTCTTTAATATTGTTCTCCTATTGCAGGCTTGACATACTTTCCTGCAACTTTCAGCGCGCCATCCACGCTTTCACTTTCCAAGCAGCCCGGGACAATGGCGGCTGAGGTCTCGCATTTACAAGAGTTTGAGCTGTTGGCATTGTAAATGACAATGACTTTTATTTATGTGTTAATTATCAAAACAGATACATAAAAGGCATTCTCGTTTACAGTACCAATAGTTGAAACTCTCGTAAATGCAAGACCTATTGCTTTACAAATGGTTGTTTTTTGTTTGTTTCAGAATTTATTACAGGCGCGCGTGGCTCCTCTCATGCTTTACTTACATTAATAAGCTTTCCAGCATTATACCAGATAGAAAACTGCCATACACTCTGAAGTGAAAACTGTCAAGGAACAATTTTTGCTGAGTTCAGAAAGACATGGTTGGGCTTTGAGGCTGGGCCCCTCAGACCGTGTCACACAGGGGAGTGAGCAGGCAGATACAGCCTCCTGCCCAAATTTGCAGATATCTGCCAGGGGTAACTCTACTCTGAGGTTATATAGCAGCCCCGGGCTGGTGTGATAACCTGCTTAAACCATTCACAAATGACGGGACTTATTATCTCATTTATGGACCCCCAAT
Source organism: Lissotriton vulgaris (assembly GCF_964263255.1). NCBI lineage: Eukaryota > Metazoa > Chordata > Amphibia > Caudata > Salamandridae > Lissotriton > Lissotriton vulgaris. Next base: position 1,337,022,484 of record NC_141685.1, read on the forward strand.
TACATTTCCCAAGGTGACTAGATGACATTTTGGTTGTAGTTTTGGTTTTGCTATGTTGTGCTGGTCAAATGTAGCAAGTTCACCCTCATTCATGGGACGTTTCATGGGACAAAAAATAAGTAATGCTTATTTTGCTTATGGATCATGGGCATTTTGTCTGGCCCCATAAAATTAAATGTTCTTTTCTTCATTCTGCTGCAACTTATTTATTTTGATTTTGTTGTTTAATGATGAAATAGAGTATTGACCTTTCAGCCAGCATTGGTTTTGGGCAATGCATTCAAGTTCAGAAAATAAAGCAGTGGTCAGCCAAACAGCATTACACTTCAACAGACGCATGCTAATGGACAAACGATTAAATCTGCACTGTTCTTTGTGCCTGCCTTTATCCCCTCCCACCCATATCAGCCTGTGTGATGTCCTGTGAATAGTTTCAGCTCTTTATGCAAAAGGGCTGAAAGTTAAAATAATAAAAGTTGTATGACGTGGCAAGTGTTGACTGCATCATAGCACTCTCATTTTCTTTACTTTCAGCCACGTTGCACAGCTGTTGCAACACCGTTGAAAAACACATTGACAAAGCCAATAGATTTCTTATTAGCAAGCCTATTGGTGTTGCCAATGCTGGTTATGTCTTGCTTACAAGCTGTAAAACCACTATTGTGGAATTACCAAGAACTTACAGTGGACCTGCAGCCTGCCCATTGATCGCAATTGGTTGGCTTTATAGTCACTCTCTTTTGCTTGTCCAATGACTTGCCTTGTCTATCTTGTGTTTGTCCCTCACCTGGAGCATAGCCTCTTAACCTCTCCCCCCGCTGGTGACGGAACCACTCCGTCATCAGCCGCGGTCGCGCTGTGCTGATGACTGAGCGGTTCTGTCACGGCCCGCTCGGCACGCCTGCGCGGCCCGGATTCCGCGCCTGCGCTGAGCGTTCCATTGAGTGGGCGGGGCCGTGACAGAACCGCTCCGTCATGAGCACAGCGCGACCGCGGCTGGTGACGGAGCGGTTCCGTCACCAGCATGGGCACGCCGCGCGGCCCCCCCTGCCCCCTTAGCGCTGCGGTGGAATAGCCGCCGCAGCGAAGGGGTTAAGCATCCTTTTGCTTGGCTCACTTTTATGGAACTACTTTGTTCTTTCATGAGAGTGGATGCGGTTTCCATCTCTCTCACTTATGTGATTCTTATCAAATATCTGCCACTGTGCTCTATGCTGCTGTCTTCCTCGTGGTATAAGCTCTTTCTCAGTTGCTTCTCCTGCCCCCTCTGCCCCCAGCGCACTGTGTTGCTTTTCTATTTGTGTGTTTATCTGGCGCCCTGTGATGCGCTTTCTTGTGTGCTACTTTTTCTCATTCCCCACCCACACACCATTGCTTCTCTTTTCCACTCCCTGTTGATACCCACCCCTGCGTTTTGTCCAACATATTTTATTTATTTACTTGGTTTTTTGGGGAGGTGGGGTGACCTAACAACAAATTCCTGCCATCTCTTCCGCCTTAAAAAAAGCTGCTTTTATTTTATTTTTTGAGCCATCTGAGATCGGTGGGAAAAAATGTCACCCATTTCATTTTGTGGGCTCATGCAAGCGTAATGACTCATGCCCACACACAAGTCTTCATGCAAGCGCAACCCAGCAAATAATGGAGCTGCTTCAGCCGCTCCATTTCGCCTTTTTTATTCTTTTGCCCATGCTGCACAGCTGATGTCATGGGTTCAACATGATTGCTTTTTTAGTCAGCCCCCACAACAGAAAAAAAAGAGATTTTTTTGGATCCAACCACTAGATGGCAGAATAAATTCACACCATGTGAATCTAGAAGAGCTCCAAACTGCAAAACTATTGGTACTAGTTAAAAAAGTGTTTCTTATTGTGTGCTTCAGTTTTAGAGAGGGATCTTTGCGAGATGGCTGACTCCTACATCGTATAGCCAAAGATAAAACCAAAAGCATAACTGGGCAGCTAAATAACAATAAAGATGTCAGGAATAAGAGTCATATAAGTGTAGGTAGAGGGATATAGAGATAGACTTGTTGACAAAAAGGAAAGAGTAACAGGATAATAGACATTGAAACATACCGAGACCTTAAAAGATAGAACGACATGCAAAGAAATTCTACATATACAAGGCGTTGAAATATACTACACTGTAGTCGTTTTTAGTTGTCAAAATACATTATGGCGAATGCAGGAAGTGTTTTCTTATGACAAGACTTATACTCTTATCCTGACATCACTCACTGAGCTACAAGACTAGTGCAGCCAATAAGATTGAGGAATAGAACGCATGGGAGTGATATGATTTTATGTTTACTTTTATTTTGTGTTTGATTTGGAATGGCTGTGGCTTAAGTTTGTTGCCTGTGGTAGAACTTTTTTGTGTGACACATATGGTTAGTGAAATGCACCCAGCTCAATGAGTTTGTTGAAAATGTGGGATATCTTCATCCATCCCAATCAGGCTTTCGCGCTAATTATTCCACTGAATCCGCACTCCTTGGGGTGACTGAGCAACTCCGACACGGTATCGATAGCGGTGAGACCTTTGCGCTTATTCTTCTTGATTTAAGCGCTGCTTTCGATACCGTGTCCCATTCCATCTTATTGGAGTCTCTCTGCTCCCTTGGTGTTGTTGGACCAGCGCTTGCCTGAGTGGCCTAATTTCTCAATGAGCGCACCTTTCAGGTTTTCTCAAACAAAGCTGAATCTGCGATTCACTCCTCTGCTTACGGCGTCCCTCAAGGGTCTATATTGAGCCCTCTGTTGTTCAATATTTACATCAGACCACTTGCTTCTATCGTAGAGGACGCCGGTCTGTCTATATACTCATATGCAGACGACACGCAGATTGTGTTTTCTTTGTCTAGCAGCAGGGCTCAGGACACTTCTGCCCTTAAAACTTGCCTTTCTCGTGTTGCAGCTTGGATGCAAGCGCATCTCTTAAAGCTCAACGGTGACAAGACCGAGGTGATCATACTAGGCAAACATAAAGATCTGTGGGGCTCTAGACACTGGCCCAGTGATATGGGTCCGCTGCCTACCCCCGTGCCTGTTGCTCGTAACCTCGGTGTCCTGATCGACGATAAACTCTCGATGAGGCAGCAGGCAACTAAGGTCGCTGCAATCTGTTTTAATACTCTACGCTGGCTGCAGAAGATCATATGGATGTTGCCTGAGTCCACTCGAAGAACTGTCGTACAAGCCCTTGTGATGTCCCGCATCGACTATGGCAATGTGCTCTATCTAGGAGCAGATAAAGCCACAATCAATAAACTCCAGGTTGTACAGAACTCAGCTGCTCGCCTGCTGCGCAATGTTCCACGTAGAACGTCCGCAATGCAAGCTCTGCGTGACCTTCACTGGTTAAAAATTTCTGATCGTGTGGTCTTCAAAACTTTGTGCTTCCTATTTAAGATTCGTCAGGGTTTTGCTCCCATCTACCTGCACAATCTTGCCCAGCCATATCAGCCTGGCCGCTCTCTTAGGTCATCCAACAATGGCAATCTTGTGATTCCTAGAATCCGACTGGCAAAAATGGGAGGCCGTTCATTCGCATATCTAGGACCTAAGATGTGGAATGCTCTCCCGTTGGCGCTAAAAACAGAAACTAGTCTTCTTGCTTTCCGCAAAAAATTGAAGACTCTTCTGTTCTAAGTTCTTCGGTTCTGTTTTTCTTTTCTTTCAGCAATTGCTTGTTTTCTTCTTCAGTCTGTCCCTGGCGCCGGGAAACCCATTGCGGGTAGCTGTGCGCAATACAAGTTCAATAAATAAACAAATAAATAAAATGTGATCAACCCTGCCATTCTTATACAACGATTGGTTCCAGTTCTTGGGTGGAATTGTGCCGCACCATCAGATGTCCGTACGTCACATTTTTTTAAAATATAAGTTTTAAACAGTGCAAACTCCACCAGAAGGTATCAGAGCCCTTTACATGAGCACCAGTTGCATTACAGACGGACCCATTCCCTTTGTTAGGCATGGGAAAATAAGCAATTTGCCAAGAATCACAGGATGGTGAGTGTCCTTGTGGAGATCCAAACCTGGTTCCCCAGCTTCAAGGTCAGCTGCTCTAACCGTTAGGCTGCATCCTCTCCTCTTCCTTGGGGTGACAGGATTTGGTTGCTCCATGTGATTCTACATCTTTGTAGGACATAGAAAGGTAGCTAGACATTAAAAGATATAGCAAGGCAGAAATGCATAGGAAGACAGACATTAAATGGTAAGTAGAAAGAGATAAATTAGATATAGAAAAAAATGCATTGATAAGTAGATATACATTGAAAGATTTATATTGGTTCCTGGGCTCCCTTTTGGTAGTGTATGTTTGCAGTAGTTTTTTGATATGATATTGATGGCCTATATGGTAGAAGTTGGTTTTGGTGCATGAGATTCAGAGACATGTTTCAGACATGGCGCGGCATGCCTCGTGCACACAGGCATTGCCACGGAGAGTGCAAGAGAATAGAGGTAATCAAATACCTTTCAATAGATATAGGACCATGTGAATCCATATTGGAAATAGAGGTTACCTAATTGCGTTTTTCTGCGAATCGCAATTAGGTAATCTCTCTATTCCTAATGTTTGAAACTCAGAGTTTCGTTTAGCGATTCCTAGTGGGTCTCAAATGGACCTACCTCATGAATATTCATGAGGTAGGTCGCAATTTGTGACCCATTGGGAATCACTAAAATCACGGGGATGGTGACCAGCTGCGGTCAGCGGACCACCATGTCCGTGATTGCTTTTAAATAAAGCAATCTTTTTTGTAAATGCAGACTGTTTACCTCAAAGGAAAATGGGTGCGTTTAAAAAAGAAAAATGAAAAGTTTTCTTTCCATTTTTAAGAGCAGGCAGTGGTCCATGGGACCACCTCATGCTCTGAAAAGATGTTGTACTACCATTCACAAAGGGAAAGGGGTCTCTTGGGGCCCCGTCCCATTTGCAAAGGGTTAAATGCGAATGTTTGCCACCGCATTTTGGTCGCAAAAAATTCTTACATACCGCTGCGATTCGGTATTAGGAAGGGATGCCCTGAACACGCCCCTTCCTAACACTGAATTGCAAACCCTATTTGCGATTAGGTCAGGGCTTTAAGTGGGCCGGGGACGGGTCTCTATCGGGCTCTCCATTTTGGCCCTCACCCCCAGGTGAATTTTATTTTTTAACTCTGCAGGAACACCACCCTTCATTGCCTTTGATGTAACTTTAAAGAGACTCGCTATAGTTCTTTCAAAGTCCCATCCTGTCAGAACTGAAGCCTTTTCAAAGTTATATACAACAAAGGCGTAGTTGGTGCTTATTTATCATATGCAACTAAGACCCATTGACAAAACCAATAGTCCTGGATTGTTGTAGGTGTAATATTACCTGATGTATTATATGTCTGGCTACAATGACAGAAGCAGCAAAATACTAGTCGGAATGCATACTAAGTTAAGTACATATTTTTGGTTTGTGTTTTAAGGCCTCTTTGAGAGACCAGCCAGTGTTTCCATCCCACTTAAAGCTCTGGATTAGGTAATAGGTTGCCGTGTTGCAAATAGAGTTTGGTACATCACAAAATGATTTTTTCGAATCAGGACACTTGCAAACAGAAAAAAGCTTCTTACATCTGGCCAATAATAAGGTAAATCTAAACTAAAAAATAGAAAAAATAAATGTAGAAACGCCCACACAGGGGGAAAAGAACAATTGGTAGACATAGCCATGCAAATGCAATTATTAAAACCGAGATGGCTATAAAATATACTTTAGCCCACTTAACCACTCTGCTTTTATCATATTATGGAACTGAAGGGTTACCTGTAGAGGATCACACAGTATGGTCTGCTTTCTTTCCCAGACTCCGGACACTTTTCAATATTATGCATTCATTATTCTGTCCATTTCTTTATTGCATTATAAAACGTAAATGCGCCGCCCCCATTCCTTGTCCGTTCTGTCCCCCTGGTCCCTGCTCCCATCCATGTCACTGGAGTCCGAACTCTTGACCTCTTGATTGCTGACCCGTCATGAGAAGCCCCCATCTGTTGAAATGTACACCGCCTCAGCCTCCTTGCCTGAGGCTGCCTGCATCTGTTAAAACAGAGGGCCTCGCGTCTGTAGCATCATAAACTGCCCACGTCACGGAGCCCATCGCAGCCTGCATAGGGTCTGGTGCATGAAACAGCAGAACCTGCACTGGGTCTGATGGCAAAACCATCGAAAACCGCACCGGATGTGACGTCAGAACCATCGCAGGCTGCACGAGCATGATGCCGGATCCATGCCAGCCTGCACTGGGTCTGATGTAAAAACCATCGCAGGCTGCACGAGCATGATGCCGGATCCATGCCAGCCTGCACTGGGTCTGATGTAAAAACCATCGCAAAACGCACCGGATGTGATGCCAGAACCACCTCAACATGCACTAAGTCTCATGTCAGAACCATGGCAGGCTTCACCGAGCATTTTGCCGCTTTCCATTCCAGCCTGCAATGGGTCTGATTTTGAAGTCAGGCAACCTCCTTGGTACGGCCTGGAGCCCCTACCTGTACATTTAGCAAAGGACCTGACGGGAATATTAGAAAAGATTAGCCTAGCCATAATGGGGTGATGTATGATTAATTGGGACCGAAAAAGGCAAGGCCAGGTATGCGTCTTGAGAAAATGGCTGCCACCCTTCCCACACAAAAGCGTACTGTATGGCACAAACTTTAAGCACCCCTCATCCATCAGAGTAGACCACACTATACAACATCACAGGCAACCACCACTCTCGCACATCATTCAAATACACCACACCATCCAGAATTACAGTACCCCGTCGCACCAAACCAATAAACAAACCTTGCCAAACCCCAACATTCCACACCCAACACTGCCACACCACCACAGCAGATCACATCACACCTTAAATTATCTATAACACACAACTCACTACATACTAGCGCACACTGCACTCAACACCACGTCACACAGCCACTGTCACAATGTAACAGAAGGACATGGGACAGATAGTTCTGTGTATAGTCTGGAATAAAAAGAATCTCGATGTGGCATAAAAGGATATTATAATAAGTGTATGAGTCAGTGTGCTTAATAAAAACAGTTGAATGCTCATATAAGTTGATAAGTTGAGCGCCAACGGAGGAGAGTGTCCACCTATTTGATTCCGGTTTAAATTGAGCTGATTTTAGTTTTGTTTTTTAATGTTTGAGGTAATGCGCAGGCTTAAAAAAAAACCTTTTGGGGATTTTTTAAAGACACAATAGATTGTTACATGCAACAGCACGTGCATTGTCTCAGGCAAAACATAAAAACTACCTCCGTACGCACGAGCAGTGGAAGGACACTACGCAGTGAAGCAACACTCGGGGCATGCTCCAGGGAAGGGACAAACACATAAAGAGGAAATTAACTTGGCACATGCTGACCTAAGAGAAGCAACGAAATGAGAGTGACAATGAAGCCAGTCAGTGGTAAGCAATGGGTTGGCTGTAAGCCCCTTGTAAGTAAACAAAATGTCTTGCAAGTGACAGCGCATGCCTTACTTCAGGTGAGACCTAGTGAATTTGTGGGTCGCAGTCTGGAAAGCGAATTGACAGTCCCACTGTCAACATTCCAGTGGGTATACTAACGTAGCATTATGGCCAATTTCTAGGGGCTTTAGTGCTTGTTAAATAGCTTCTCAACCTGTTAAAGGCCTGAGCCAGGGTCTCGTCTGTTCTTGTGATTTTTGCGGTGAAGGACTGTTGCTTATTTTGAACTCTCTAGAACACTGAAAGTGTTCGCAGCAGAGGTTTTGAAAGCCACTTCCTGGATGAGCAATCACTGAGACTCGCATAAGGTCTTGCGCTTCTGGTGGCTACGTACTCCTGCACTGTTGATGAGATTTGGATTTATTGCCATACCTATCCAGTAGTGTCCTTCTAAACACAACTCCACTAAACCCATAACTTTGAAATTTGTAGAGAACCTGCATGCAACACACACATTCTCGACCTCTCCCAAATGTTCAGTTTTTCGAAAAGGTTGTCCAGTGGCTTTTTTAACCCTCCTCATATTCATAATTTCCCTCACCCAAGACTGTACTGGGCTCCATGCCTTCCAAACCCAAGACTTTGTCTCCTGTGAGCACCGGATTTGCTCACCAACAGACTTTGGTTCCGGCCAAATCCGCTAGTCTGCACCAAAAGCCCGCTGCCCAAGTTCGAGTGGCCCAACACCAGGAGGAGGTCTTCCCTGCAATCCCGACCGGAGCTCTGGTGATCTCTGACCTGCCTCGAATTTCCAATTGACGCCTGAAGCCCCTTTCTGGAGGATCCCCTCTGACCGGAGCTGGTAAAAAAACCCGACACCTACACCCGACGCCCAGCGGCCTTGGGTGGCCCAAACGATGGTGTCCCAGCATCCAAAGGCATTCCAACTTACCTCTCCAACTGGCGGTAACCTCCAGAAGAGCTTTGTCCACAAGCCTGCAGTCTTTGTTGCAACCGGAGAATACCCATTGAAAACAGGGCACCCGACGCCAAAACAGCACCCTTCACCTATCCGCCGCTGCGTGTGCACTTTGAGGCTACTCGGATCCCCCTTTGCCCTGAACCTAACACCAAGAGCTTTACTCCCATAACCTTGTGGCCTATTTGTGAGCAGCCACCAACCGGAGGCCCCTATCCCCTATTAGATAACACTGCATCTGGTTACACTACCCTCTGATAAAGCCTTACTGCTCGCCCACACTACCACAAATAGAGAGTACGGTGCTATCTACTTTTACTTCTGCCTACCTTACGTAGCATGTACCTCATGAGCACGTCACTTGCCCCCCCAAATCTTTTTTCATACCCTCATGCTATCCGTCTAGAAAAAGGGAGGTCATCTCTAAATGATAGTCGGTATCTCAAAGTTAGTCTTGAACTCCCCGCTTCCGCTGACATGTTTCACCTACAACTCCTAAGCTATAAGTATTTCATAAAGTTGTCTCAATGACACCTCTTAGATCAAGTAAACTAGATCATTCTGTGGTATTTAATAATTGTGCCTTGCTATTGTTTTAAGCTTAAGAACTCTATTTTTCTCAAGCTCTCTATCAATGCAATACTTACTAAGTTTATCCTAATCCCTCTTTGTAGTAACATACTCTCTGATTTTGTAAATTGTTTTGACATCCACGTAGACTATTTTCACACTACTAAAATCATATTAATAAAATGGTTGCATGTGCCAAGTTAGTGCTCTAGGAAGGAGCTTTATAGTGATACACAGGCATGGAGGCAGTTCATGTGGGCGAGAAAGTATTGTGAAAACTCGTGCTCATTCAGTCCTTGGCCTCTCCGGTGAGAGTGTGCAGAAGGACAATAATGTGAGCCACCTCTGATGGTTCTCCGTGTGAATCTGGCAGGTGCCCACCAGCAAGCGGCCGAGCTCTGCCGTTTCTTTGGCATACCTTACCCACTCCATTGTCAGATACTAATCAAAGTTGCAAGACAGTAGCCTTTTATGGCTCTGTTACAAACAACTGAGTCACACAGTGTCTAAGAAAGGGCTCTGACATAGGGAAATTACAACTCGTCTTTTGTGGGCGACATTGGCTCAGTGTCTCAAGGGGCATCACGTTTGAGGATCCAGGCCTTTTGTTTGCAGATAGTCGTGCTTGGTGATCAGTTGGTTAAAGAAATGTGATCCAAGACTACAACTCCCAGAGCGCATTGCTCTGGCAAGCGAAAGGCCAAGAAAGAGCTTCCTTGTTGCATGGAGTTATGGCGGCCCCTTCCTTTAGGTGACAGAATGTTTCAAGAGCTCTGGTTGGAAGCATGGTGCCTGATCCGAAAGTGGCCCAGGTGGGTGTTGTCCAAAAAACCCCTGGCAACCTGATGGCTGATCGATTTTAGTTCCCTCGGTCAGTTTTCGCTGACAAATGCCCTCCTTCACCACATATAAATACGATCATCGTGGTTAAACGTTATTGTTGAAATTAACTGGGCAGGGAAAGAGATTCTGTGGTTGCAAGCAATCTCTCCCTCTGTGATAAGGACCCCTAACCATCTAGAAAATCACACCACCTTGCTGTGGGCTTGTGCTCACCACCTTGCAGTGGGCTTGTGCTCTTAAGGCCCAGGTTGGTCTTTGCCTGTAGAATGTGTTCGCCATGCTTCCCTGGGTGTGAAGTGAAGCTTATATGGATAATTCTAGGCAACAACACACTCATGCTTTTTATGCAATTGTTTATAACGTATTGCAAGGGAGTGCTTGTGACAAAATTCTTTGAGGTTGGAGCACTGGTGCAGAGCAGATGACGATAAGTCTGCGGGGGTGTACACACATTATCTAATAGATAAAGCACTCTAAAATGTACATAATGTGGACAGGACAAGTTGCCTGAGTTTTCCAAAATCGTGTAAATGTGCTCGACATGGGGTGTCGTACTCTGTTGCAGTCATAGAACTCCTTTGTGACTTGCAGTATCCTGATTTTGTAAAGATGGGTGTGCTTTATCTCATATAATACTATTATTCTGGACCCTTGCTCGTGAATAAATTTGACTCTGACTTTCTTTGCTTGTGATTTTGGAGTTGGAGAGAATCTAGAATGTACCTGTGAGACAGCTCTTGAGCTTGCGTATCTGAACCTGCGCTGTACCAGCGCTTCAATCACTATGCTGTACAAACATACCGGGTTGGGTCCTTATCAAGCAAAGATGGGTGTGCTTTATCTCATATAATACTATTATTCTGGACCCTTGCTCGTGAATAAATTTGACTCTGACTTTCTTTGCTTGTGATTTTGGAGTTGGCAAGAATCTAGAATGCACCTGTGAGACAGCGCTTGAGCTTGCGTACCTGAACCTGCGTTGTACCAGCGCTTCAATCACTACGCTGTACAAACATACCGGGTTGGGTCCTTATCAAGCAGTGGAGTTTGGACCAGTCTTGCGGCTGTGAGCAGATGCAAGACCTTTAAACGAAGGTGCATAGCCTATCGCGCCAACCACAACTCTTGATCTCCTTTCCCTCCTCATCAACTGTGTGCTCTACCGAACTAAGTCTCACCATTCTTGGTCGGCTCCATTCTTGAACATCCCATGCCTTAAAAAGTCCTAAACCGGTGTAAACTTTTCACGTTCAGATGGCTTATCTATAGAGCTCAATCATGCACAACCACCTCCAGTTTCAGACAGCATGAAAAACCTGGCTCTTCGCACACATAACATTGCTGTGACCTAGAGAACGCCTCAGCATTTAGAACTGGATCGAAACCTCTTGTCTACGAACACGGCCTTGTAGCTGCGCCATATTTAGAGCACTTCTCCAAAACCCATGCTCCTCAGCCAGCATCTCCAGCATGGGCCTATTAACAACCCAGCACCATGGGTGCCCAGGTAACAAATGGAAAAAGTGGTGCACAACGACCTCGTCAGGGGTTTGAAACACTACGTAAATTTTATACAAATGTAAAAACGAAAACCCCAAAAATAATTTTGCAAAATAAACTTAGGTAGAGAGTTGAAACTCCAGAATAATATCCATAGACAGTCTGCAGGCAAACAACTCAATATCTCTATATACATTCTCAGTCACTGGAAATGCAGCCCACCCCCGCAGTCTCTGTCTTCGTACAGTTGTTAGTAATCGAATTTTCCTCCTAGTATGAACAATGACAGTTGTATTTTCATACACATATTTCTGTTCTCTTCACCTTTGCTTCCCAGGTGATTGCCTGTGACTGCCAGAACCGCGCTTCTTAGCACCGCTGATGGTGTAACGGTCAAGAAAGAGAGATGACACTGTGGATCACTTGTCAGTGTTGCACCAGGATTTCTGAGTTCCAGTCCCAGCTTCCCCACCAAACCAACCTTCCTGATTCATCAGCTAGTCTGTGTTTTCCCTACTAACTCTTTTTCCCTATCTGTTAAAATGTGAAGACCATAGAAACTTGATTTGAAAGACTGAAACATCTGCATGCGAAATGTCATTAAGAGTCAGGACCAGTAAGGGACATGGTACCTACATATAAACTTTGATAGGATGATAACCAACCTTCATCCAAGGAAATAAAGAGGACAATGCAAAAGAAAATGGGTTAAAATCCCAACATCCCCCTACCCACCCTACCCATTAAACAGCAGTCTCATAATTTCATCATTGCTCTTAACATCCATTAAAAAACACAGTTCATTAAGGGAATATCCTCACAGGATTTTACCCTCAGAGCATATAAACAGTCTCACTCCGCCATCTTTGGAATTTTTCATTTGAAACCAACAGAACATGCTATAGAAGTGCAAAAAATGCAGTATCCGCGTTATTTCTAACAGCCAATAAACTACTCTGGCATTATAACCAACAGTGAAGACAGCAAAGGCACAAGGCAGCAGGGACCCCATCTTCAGGCATCATCTTGGGAAAACACTACAGAGCAAGGGCCAGGCCTGTATTCCAGTAGCAGAGAGAGTTATCCTACACCAGGTAATAACACAGGTGACTGATTCGGCTGCCTGGACATCAGGGCAAAAAAGAAGTGTGAAACAAACGCAAAGAATACGAACAGCACAATGTTCAGACAGCCTAAAGCAACAGACCTATGGGTTGCAGGAAGATCAACAATGACACCAGGAATCCAGTGAGACCCTTGTGTTCAATGATAGAGGAGAGGGCTCGGGTGTGATGAAATATCCATGTACCAGTGTTTAAGATCTTCATTTTCTTGGCCATATGCTAAGCAAAACCAGGTATTATGGGAGAGCAAGGTCAGCACATTTTAAAGGAACCCATTGTGTGCATCATGGTGTTTGACCAATCAGAGATGCCAACTCTGAGCAGTGTAGACTCCATCTCGTCATAGGCTCAGTGGCCAGCGAAAAGGGAGACACCCATGCATATGGTGTGTGCCTCGTTATTTTACTGTAAGCATGTTTCCATAGTGCCATGTAGTGCCTTGTTCACCTGCGCCAGTTACGTTTACTATCCGAGATCCATAAACCATCTGTTCAAATCTTTTTACTAGCCCAGACTGTGTTTACTGTTGAACCTTACCTGAACTTTAAATTAACACAGTTTGAAAAAATGTTGCTCACTCGTTTCAGATTTGACCTGTTCCATTTACTGGTTGCATTTCCAAAGCAAAATGTCTGGATATCCACACTTTCTATGTGCCCTTGTGATCTAGTGTCCCCACAAACAACGATACACACAATGTTATTCTGTAAATTCTTTACTGAACCCCGTAAACGCTGGATACTGCCCATTTTGAAATTCTGGGGTCTTCGACAGTGTCGCCCAGCGTATCTGGCACTTCAGTATCTCGAAAATGAAAACTATGCTAAAGCGATCGTACTCTACCTCAAATTTTGTATACGTCACCGTATGAACTTATGAGTACGAATAACATTGCAGTTTTGCACAAATGAAAGAAACTAAGATAACAGGAAAGTTGTATGTTATTATAAATGCCGAAAAACCTACACAAACTGAGACGTTGTTGCTCTTTTTAAATATGCTTTTTTAACAAATGTATTTTTAACGGTTTTTAACTTTTGAAAAATTTGTAAATTGCTCATTTTGAACTTTTATGGTGTTTTTTAAGAAAACTACCGAATAAAGTTATTATTGTATTGTATTGTATTGTATTGTTTGACCAATCAGAGATGCCAACTCTGAGCAGTGTAGACTCCATCTCGTCATAGGCTCAGTGGCCAGCGAAAAGGGAGACACCCATGCATATGGTGTGTGCCTCGTTATTTTACTGTAAGCATGTTTCCATAAACCTCCTTAAACTTTAGGAATTTGTGAAAAACTATCTTTTTGCCACATTCCCCCACTTCCAAGTTCCTGTTAAGATGAAATAATGAGCATTGGTGGGAAACATTACCTTAGTTGTACGTGGTTTGAAACACTATTTTAATGAAGCCATGTATACACAACTCAAGCCGGGTTTCTGCCCATCCAGAATCAACAGAATTACCACTGTCCTTTGCAGAATCCCTCTGGGGTAAACTCTTACGCAAAAAATGTTTTTTTTTACATCTCCTAATGCTTTCCATCACCAGTTTTTAAAAAAAAACTAATAAGGGAAACTACACAACAAGAAAAGCTCATTTGTGGTAGAAAAAAATAAACCAGAAAAGTTGAAACTCAGAAGAATAAAGTGGCACATATAATTTATTGACCACCGTAAGGTATAAATTCCCACCACTACCAGCTTTCTGCAAGTCTCTTTGCTTTGGCCTATATTTTAAGATAGGTTGCTAGAAGTTCTTTAGTTGCTCCTGCGCACAGCTTTTTGAGAAGCAGGATCTTCCAGGGTAGATCTTATAGTCTCAGAAGACCTGCACAATCCTAACATTTTTCAACAAATGTAAGTTGGGCTCATCCGTGCTCTTGTGCCCCAGACATGTTATGCGGGACCTGCTTGCCTCCCACTTTGCACTTTGTAGCAGCTATGGAGTTACTTTTCAAGGCTAATTTTTTCTCTAGGTCTGGCTTTAGCCAAGACCTTCTGATTTTAATAAAATTATATACATAATATACTTCCTTACAGGTGCTTGCAGCCAGCTTGCTTCATCGATTGATTTGTCCGTGTGTCATTCACATTTTTGTTCCGCCCACTATAGCATCCCTCATGGGGCACATGGTCAGCGTACCTCGACCTTTTGCTTACCTCTCTGTGACCAACAGCAGTCCACCCTTTCACAATATGCTCTTACACAAAAAAGTAGTACCCTTGTGCAGTTTTAGAAGAAGCATTAGAAAAAGTGGGCAAAGACCAATATTAGCGGCTAACGTCAGATCTTTTAGCTTTGCTAATGGTGGTTAAAACTCTAGGCAGTATACATAATAGGCTTGGGGGATGTCTTGCGCAGAGTGAGATTTCTAGATCCTAGAGGGATATTATAGAAGGAGATTAGAGCTTCAAGAGCTAGTTCCGTGTTATTTTTGATTAATCCAACATATCTTACTGATACTTCTGGAGTAACTGGATATTTAGAATAACAACTACTTTCTCTTTGTCTACATTAAAATAAATGTCAAACCGAATAGCCAGGTTATCCACAAGATAATTATAATATTCCAGAGGGCGAGCAAACCACTATTTACACTCATGGACTGTTTGCGAGCAGTTTATCAGTATGTGTTTTCTTGCTTGCGTCAGTAATCTTTTCATTCTGGTGTCTTTTAAGTCTATCCTCTGCCTAGATTTCTTATCACCAGCTTTTTTTAGGTTTCGCATAAGTGAAAGCTGCGCAGTGCGCAGCTTTTCGCGAACGTGAAAACCTAATGAGAATAACTATGTGGCTTGGGAATCCGCCCTCTGTTCCATTGGCTAGCTCCATAAATGGAGGCTAGCCATTGGAACAGAGATCTGTCCGTCATGGGCGGACCAGATTCGTGGGCGTTCCCGCGATTTCTTCCCTCTCCACCCTTTTCTGATCGTCATCGCGGTGGTGGGCGTGTTTATTTTTTTTTTTTTTTTCAAGGTTTGTTTTCGCCATTTTGGAAGTGTTGTTTGCAGGGGTAGGTTGCGCGATGTCCCGCTGTCCATTCCCGCCCCCCCTCCCGCTGTCCGTGAGCCCGTTCCTGCTCCGCCATCCCGCTGTCCGTTTGCCCGTTCCCGCCCCCCCCCCCCGCTGTCCGTTTGCCCGTTCCCGCCCCTCCCATTGTCCGTGTGCTCGTGCTTTGCGTTTTGGCAGAAGTGGGATACTTTTATATATGTAGTGCTTGATCATTGGGCTGATCCACTCGTTGCCTCTGCTGTTTTACTTATGCCTAGTTTTAACTCATGATCACTTTTGGCAAGTCGTTTGAGGACTGTTTCTACATTTGTGAGAAACGATTAATGCTCTGTATACTCCTACCTCAGCTCTTTCTCTTCTCAATGTGTGTGAATAGCGCCACCTTGTGTGTAGTGGAAAGATCTGCCAGAGCTACGATCAATGAGGCTTGGAGGTGCAGGTCCACGCATCCCTCTCGTCTTAGTTTCTATCGTACCAGCGAGCACCTTCTGTGTGCCTCATTGCACTGTTTCATCCTTTCTGCTGAGGTGCCTGGACTGGGGTTAGTGTGCCACCGTTATTGACCCACCAGTCACCATACCCATTTCATCCCTAGAGCCTTCTCCAGCTAGCGAGCGAATAATGCCACAGAAGGATGGCTGAAAAAAGAGTGCAGGTCCTGCAGTAATCACAACTCGACACCTCATCCCCGAACTGCTTTTCTTTGTTGCCTCATCCGTTCACAGCCAGTTTTAGCTTGTTTTTTTCGCAGATTATTGGGAGACGTCGTCTAGTACAACCTGATCCCAGTGAGCGTTTCTGCTGTACAGCCTGTACCTCTTGAGATTCAGTGTCGCGCTTGGCCGTCTTTTTGACACCCTACCGTACTGAGCACGTCCGCTTACAACGTTCCCAAATATTGGGCTTGCTAAATAAACTTCCTTGGTTCGACATTTTTCTAACAAATGGGCACCTGCCTTGCTTTTTTTGTTGCATTCTCTCCTTCTCGCAAGAGGAACTGAAATGTTGAAGGAGTTCAGCTTTCCAACTCTGCCTCTGGAGTCCAAGGATACACTCTGGACCACGAATTACCCGTATGTATGTTCTTCCTGTGGGTGAGCCCTTTTCTAGACCCGAGATCAGGACGCCTCAGGGCACACAGTTATCCTCAATGGCGCCCTGCCTGAAATCTGTGCTGTTCTCCACCCCGCCTAGGAGCCTTCGCTCATCACCACATTGTACCTGGGCCAGACGCCCTCATCCCACGACGCACCGCGATCCACTCTGTGACTGTGACAGAACTAATGCTGCAGAGGGACCATGAGGCAAAATGCCGGAGTGAAGGAATTCTATTTAATGTCTAAAGGGCTTGCTGAATCCAACTCGAAGTGACCATAGACATCTGCACACGTGTACCTGCCCCTCACAACGAGCAAAGCACTGCAGCATTGTTTAATGTATTACATTTTGGGGCATTTCTTTACAGATGAGCAGGTAATAGTTCTTTAACATCCAAACTCATGCAAAAACTGTACTAACTCCCAGACAACTCCTTTCAGTGACACCAATGAAGAGGCGGGTATCTCGGGCAGTACCTCGGGAAAATGGCACAATATAAGGATATCAGCCGTCCAAGATCACACATAAATCCATATGACTCCAGCCCGAAGAGACTGAACGGAACCGGAAGCAAGAGGCCCTTGCCTAGCAGGAAGTATCGGAGACCTTGGCTCTGTGTCTGGGGTATTCGCCTCCTCCTCCTCCGGCCAAGCTCGACCTTTCATCACTCTCACCCCCCACCCAGGGTCCTCCGTCCCACACTCGCTCCATTATCGGCAGGCCTCTAAGGGGCAGAGCGTTGCTGCAGTTTTACACACTCCCTCGAGTCTGGGGTACACCTCCTCCACCTCTGGCCAAGTTCGACCCCCCGCCCCACGTACGCAGCTCTCCCTTCACGCTCGTTATCATCCTCTCTTTCATCACTTCTCCCTTACCCTCCCTCTATTTCATGCTAGAGGCTTCTTGCGAGCCTCAGCTGGTGAAACTCTGCTTCTGTGCCAATCCTGACCTCTGTGTGGGGCCCTGTGTGAGGCTCTTTGCATGTGTGTGTGGGGCTCTTTGCACGCGTGTGTGTGTGGCTCTTTGTGTGTGTGTGTGTGTGGCTCTTTGCGTGTGTGTGTGTGGCTCTTTGCGTGTGTGTGGGGGGCTCTTCGCGTGTGTGTGGTGGACTCTTTGCGTGTGTGTGGGGGGCTCTTTGCGTGTATGTGGGGGGCTCTTGTGTGTGGGGGCTCTTGCGTGTGTGGGGGGGCTCTTGCGTGTGTGGGGGGCTCTTGCGTGTGTGTGTGGGGGGCTCTAGCGTGTGTGTGGGGGGCTCTTGACTCTGTGGGGGGCTCTTGCGTGTGTGTGGGGGGCTCTTGCGTGTGTGTGTGGGGGGCCCTTGCGTGTGTGTGGGGGGCTCTTGCGCGTGTGTGTGGGGCTCTTGCGTGTGTGGGGGGGCTCTAGTGTGGTGTGTGTGGGGGGCTCTTGTGTGGTGTGTGTGGGGGCTCTTGTGTGGGTGTGTGTGTGCAAATGCAATACGTCTCGCATTTGCGACAGAGTAAGCTATTGGCATTGTAAATGACAATGCCGTTTATTTATCTGTTTTCAAAACCAACACATAAATAAAAAGTTTGTCATTTACAATGCCAATAGCTCTAACTTTTACGAAGGCGAAACCGTTGCATTGTAAATGCTTGTTTAGGTTTCTGGTAGCTTCTCCCACAAACAGTTTCAACCCTAGATAGACACTTTAGATTTATTTTCTACATTTTTTTTTTTTTTTAGATCTGAAAGCCAGCAGTAGGGGCTAGGCCTAGAACAAAACAAAATTGGGCAACAAAGGGGCATTTTTGGAAGAGACATCTTGGAAGCCTCTCGCCTGTGGTCCAGCTGTCACCTCGCAGACAAAGGGAAGATAACTGAGCAACACGGTCCCTGTCGTGTGCGGGGGTTCAGTAAATATTTGTGCTTTGAATTTCACCTTTTTGCGCATGGCGCCTCGTAGCTGGGGTGTCCGGAGACACTGCAGCAGGCACCACGATGCGCGGCGTCTTGGAAGGTGGTGTGGCGGGAACAAAGAGACCGCGCAGGCCTCTGCTGAATAGATTAACAAGATTTTCATAATTAGAGCGCGAGGACAATAGGATCGGCCGTGGCGCATCGCCCCCTCCTGCCGCCGCCATTGTCTTGCGCCCGATAATGGACAGGCGGCCCAGGGCGGGAGCGGAGATGCCATGTGGTCACTGCGCCTTCACTTTCTCACACTGCTAAGGGGGGCGGGGCGCTTTGAACATCTGTCCAGCAGAAGGCCTCAAGCCCAGGCCCGTACCCTCGTGCGGGATCCTGCGCGGTGCCTCGCGGCGCTGCCTCGTCTGCTTCGGGACAGTCTGTTCCCAGGGAGGGCCTCGGCAGCTCCTCTCCTTCGATTCTGTGCTTTCCCGTCCCAGTTCCCTCCCTGGGTGCGGCCCAGCCCACCTTCTTCACTTCTGCCATAATCAGGTGTAAACGTATATTCAGTTTGTCTGGGGTTTTACCCCATGAGGTAAAGCGTGTGCGCAGTATCTGCTGTCTGGGTAAAGGGACGGAAATAGATTAGATAGTTTTGAGAGAGTGATGACAAGTACAAGGACTAGCAGATCTAGAATTTGGGGAAAAAACGTTTTACCACCAGCAAAAATCCCCAAAATCCTTTCCCATTTAGGTAGAAACCCAGCCAGTGCCTGAGCCATGTTTGGCCACGTTTTCTGTCTGGAATATTTTGTTGTTTTGTGGGTGTATTCATAAGGTAGTGTGATGCCATGGAGACCAGGGTGGGACATGGTGAATCTTTCCGCTTCAGCCCTGTGGCATCACCTCGGCTTAGGTTCACAAGTCAACCCCTCCATCCACTGTGGCTTAGTTGACGTGACGAGTGCTCCAAAGCCCTGGCAAGTTTGCAAGGCGCAACAATGCCAAACCCGCTGTAAACAAATAAACAAGTTTCTCCTACATTCTGCGAAGGGGTTAGTCTTCCTTCAATAGGGCACCCAGGCCGCCATCAGCAGAGCCATGCTATGTTGTTTCAGAACTGGCTTCCTAATGGCTTCTGTTTTCTTGCCACCTAAATATGAATACTCTCTAGTCAGGGCAGTGGAAAGCTAGTCCAGTAGAACCTCTAGGACTCCTGCTCTTCAGTTTCAGCTGGCGAATGGGTAATGAACTGGAAACTTCTCACTTACATGGACATACACGGACACGTGTGTGTATATAGCAATGTCTGTCGCATTTAGAAAAGCATGCCAACTTTATGCACCATCAAGGGCTTTGTGAACCGGTGGCCACCTAAGAGGCGCAGCAGTACCCAAGATCAAGCCAGTCGGAGCCAAGTGAAAATCTTTTTGCTTACCATCCTGCCAAACATTGGAATTCATTAACCTGCATACTTTAATTGTACATAAGGCTCCTCCTATGAATGTAAGTTTTTCACATTGTGAGTTTTCATTAACTGTACAATAAACAAATCTTAAATCTCATTAACATGCATAAGAGTAGAAGTCCTCGGACATTCAGTAGGCTGCTGGCGAGTGTTTGTACTCATGGACACATGGGTGGATTGGACATTCAGGCGGTTGCAGCAGAGTGTATTCGTGTACATATGGATGGATAGAACATTCAGGCGGCTGCTAGAGAGTGTTTATACTCATGGTACATGGGTGGATGGGACATTCAGGCAGGTGGATGCCGGGGTGAATACTTGATATCCCTCAACCCAGGTTTTTAACAGATGTTCAAGCTTTTATATTTTTTTCAGCACTGGGCTTGGGCACTCTGGAGATGTAAATAGAAATTTTGCACTTCTGGCTCAGAGCAGTGTGTATTTTTGTAAAGTTTTATAACACCACCGTAGGTCAGTTAAAGCTTACGAAGTTCTCGAGGAGCTTGTAAGCTGCGTGTAATGTAGTGCTGCTTTAATTTGCCCTGCCAACTGAAAAGTTTGCCATGTCGCATGGGCTGGCATGTGTTGTACTACAGATTTTTCAGTTTCAGGTTAAAATTGCATTGTCAAAAACAGCACCAAGAAAAAATAAAGGTTAGAAGGCTTAAACGTTAAAAAGACATGTTTTAATATTATTACTGTTACTATTTACCAAAGATTAAATAATACATAAATCAAGTTAAATATAATGTATGTTTCGCAAAGAGAGAGGACGTAGGGCCACAGCTAGGGCATTATCATGGTATGTCACTCCCCCTAGCATAAAGCAAGAAGGAGATATTTGTAAGAAGTCTGTGGTAAGACACTGTAGAGGGGTCAACAGGGGGTTACCCCCCTCGTGAGTGCATGCAGTAGTTCGAATATTTAACATTGTAAAAATTATTTTATCTCCCCCACTCTTCTGGTTAGTTGGAGAATAATTATTTTTAATTCCATATTACTGGCTTCAAAAAGTTTATAATAATTGAAATGTCAGCAGAGGAGATCCTGTAGGGCTCGATGTGGCGGTATCTCGATATTTCTGTGTTCATTGGATCCCATCAGGCAGACATTAACTTGACCAACACTAGTTTTGTGGCTCACAACGCCTGTGCCTCTGGATACCACGCTTGCTGGTTAGTTGACTATAGCCAAGCTTTGGTCTTTGCAGGAGTTTTGGTCTTCCATTTCTAAAGCTGTTTGGAGCCAGCACACATCTTCATTTCTATATTTCTAAGTTTGTGTGCCTCGTATTCACTTGGTTCTGGTTTCAGCATTTCTCCTGTTAACACATAATGACTCCCCCACTAAATTATTAGTTATGTATTATTTTGTGTAACTCACGTCATAATAAATCTCCAATGAAGGACGTCTCTATGGTGTCTTCTTGAACCCAATAGTCTCTTCTTTTCATGTTTAGCAAAATGGGGCTTCTGAGCGTGAAGTGCACTCTGTTCCCAAAAGTGTGGCATTATACCAGCCACAAAGCACAAAAATATTACTTATAGGGGCCCTGATGCTGGTGCTCGTGGGGCGGATTGCCAGTCATGACTTTGTCCTGCACTTCCTATTGCCAATATTCAGCCTTTCCTGGCTTTGCAAGCAAGCACTTGCACAGAAGTGCAAAGAAGAGTATGTGAACGTATGTTCGGATACATGCTGTGGTACATTAGTTGACTTGCTCCTTTGTGTAATATGCTTAGTGTGACAGTATCTCTCCAGTTTGCTTGGTGTCAATTTTCCTGTAATCGTTAAAGTAAAGCTTCATACCTTGGGATCCGTGTGTTTACACCTAAAGACATTGTGACTTACTGAGTTCACAAATGTACTTATTTAATTAGAGTTTTTCTAATGTGCTGTCCTTCTTGGCTTGACACTGTTTCAGAACGTGCTTGGATCCGTGGATGTTATGTTGTTAGTTCCACTGTGGAAGGCTCAGACATTGGTACAGATAAACCTCACATACATGAGGCTCGTTGATTCGATTCCCGGGCCCTTGGTCCTGAGATGGTGCTGGTTGGGAACAACCAGCTGACATGCAAAGCAAGTGGGCACGGAAGGGTGGTTGAGGCTGGGTTTCTTGGTCATTTGTTCTTGAACGCGCTTCAATTTCTCTCCTGTGACATGTTTAACAGAGCTGACCTGGTTGCCTTAAATGTAATTCCTCAGAACTTATGCAAGACCATCTCAAATGTGATGGCACGTTATGCACAGCCTCTGAAAAATCATTATTTTACCCAGAAAGCCCTTTTCAGAATGGCAAGATGGCTGCCCTTCCTTTAAGGGCGGTCAGCACCAGGGGCAGTCCTGACAGAGGTTTGAGTTTAGTGCTGCACATTAAAAGGTTCTTGCTTTTGTCCAGGAAAAAGAAGCAGAAGCTGTCCTATTGCAGCCGCAGAAAGGCAACGTGGTCCTGCTGTGGCTTTGCAGGTGATGCTAAGGGGTCATAGCTGTAGGAAAAGTTTGTTTTTTGCTTGGAGTGCAGAAAGATAGCTTGTCTTGCGGTCGTTACAGAAAACAAACCGTGTTGTGCTAGAAGAATCTGATCCAGAGCTGCTCCAGGAAGCACCTCCAGAGACGTCTATCCTACTCTGTCCCAAGGGGCTGATCCTGTCCTGAGGACACCGAACCTTCCCTTCCACAAGAAGCAGAACATGCCTTACCAAGTCCAGAACTCATGAGCTCTTACCACCATGGCTGCAGCTAGTACATCCTGGTCTAAAATACCACCACAGTAAGCGGGCCTTTAACTTCCACAAGAAGCACGTGCTCTCTGCATGTACATCCTTTAGGGACCGGATCTCCCAGCATGCTCCACGCCCGCCCACAACCCACCAGTTAATTAACACTTGAGATAAGGTGGGTGTAAAAAAGGCCATGTTTAATAACAACACACATAAACATGACATTGCATAGTTATATCAAAACGTTATTAAAATTCATATTCTGAATAAAATCTTGAACTTCACATTATCATAACTCATCTTGAAAATCAGAATATCATTATCCTCTCTTCTTTCCCCCAGCACCAAGGGGCCCTCTGGCTCGGCTCTCCCCAGGTAGCGATGCCCACGCGAGGTGCAACCCACCTGCGCCACAGAGTGATGGGCCCCAGCCCTCGAGACCTTGTCCGCCATTTCCAGGGCACCACCACTCGTCCACCAGGTTGCCCAGGATCCCAGGAGGCTCGTACCTGTCGCCCTAGCCTCCCCAACCGGTGGTCTCCATCCCCCTGTGGAGACCTTACCTTCTCTCCCCTAAGTGCTGGCCTAGGGAGTGCTCAAGGTGGACTCCCGTCTATTTCATCCATCTATATCAGTGTTCCAATGTCTCTTTTCCGCCACAAGGGTGACTAGGGGCCATAGGTCCGTCGCCCTTCCCCCCTTCCAACAGGTGTAGAACAAAATACCCAATTCCATTAATCCAGGCATCCATGCCAATGTCAGACAAATGCACTCCGTCATGATGAAACACCGCTGGTCCAGAAATCATCTTGTGGGGTAAGTGTAGCAAACGGCCCTTCACTGAGCACAACTTTGCCAACTCACCATTCAGACGTCTCACCGACACGTTCAAAACCCTAGCCCTGATGCCATCGCCCCAACATTTCCGTGGGATCATACAAGACCATGCAATCCTGGCCTGTGGAAAGGTGTGCCCTAGCCAAGAAAATTCCGTGAGGAGCGCCTCCTTGACCGCCAAACGTCCGCGGTCCACCATGTCGTTGCCGCCCAGATGGATGATGATCAGGTCCGGGGACTTCTGTCCCTCGCGTTCTCTAATCTCCTCCATGAGCCGCCGCAGATGCCGGATGCGCATTCCTCCCACACCGTGCCACAAAAATTCGGCCCCATCCAAACTCTGTGGTTTCCGCACTCGCCGCCATTGCAGATGCCCAGCTGCCCGCCGCACGAACGAGTGACCCAACACCCACACCACCATTCTTGGCATACTAATAATCAGAGAGGAAATAGAAAAGTTTAAGCAAGATCATGGCAAAAACATCTTGTCAAAGCAACTCAGGGCGTATGTAACGCCTAAAACAATCGGACGACCAGCGGCCCACTTTTTTGACCGCAGTAGATGACAACCCTGCTCCTGCCGCTAAAGTAGCTGCCCCTATCCTGAAGGAATGGGAAGAGTAACCTGTGCCCCCCAACCCCAGATCTACCAAGGCCCTCTGCAACACGGCCTTGAATTGGTATTGTGATACGCACTCACCACTCTCATGGATGAACAGGGCCGCCCCCCCCCCCCAATAGGGCAGATGGCTAAGTACTCTTGCATGCAGGCGACCGGGCATACCGGGGACGCTGGACCGGGGCGCAGCTGAATCACCGCCCCCTTACCCGCCTGGTCAGTCTTAGATTTCATAAGGATCACCACCAGTCCCCCAGGTTCTATCCTAGTATCTTTGAACTGGATCCCCCCACCCTGGTTACTACGAGAGGACCCTACAATTTCCCCCAGGCAAAAGGCCCCATAAAATGCCAGGGAGAACACTGCTGCAAATAACTTGCCCTCAAATGCCGAGGTGCAAAGTCTAGGTAAGGTCCCCAGGATGTCCCTCAAAGTCCTAACATCTAAAGGGCGTCTGCAATCCCGCTTAGGGCCCTCCAGCCTGGCCCATCCGGACAAAGCTTTCCTAACCACAAATGAGGCCCAGGGGTCATGAGCACCCGCTAATCTAGCAAAGAAGCCTACCGCTGAAACATGAGCCCTAGCATAAGAGAGAGACCTGCCCTGGTCCCTGATTTTTTGCAGGAAGGAATACATGGCTTGATCAGAAAACCAGCTTGTGATACCCGCCTCCTGCACCAACATCCTGTAAGTCAAAAAACCCTGCTGATAACCAGCCCGAGTGCGGTCACTCAATGAGGCACCTACCAGCCCCGCTAGAGCGGGGCTCCCATCCTCCACAGTGATGGTGGAAACCCTGTCATCTCGTCCTCCGCCTCTGGGTGGTACCTCCGGAACTCCTGCAACTTGGAACGAGACAAAGCATCAGCAGCGTGATTGTCAACGCCCAGAATGTATGCAGCCCTGAACAGTAAATTCAACCTTAGACATTCCAACACCAGGTGCTTCAGCAATCTCAACACATGCTTACACGTAGCACCCTGCCTGTTGATGGCCTCGACCACAGCCATGTTGTCTGACCAAAAGATCACAGATCTATTCTTGAAGCGCTCAGCCCAAATGGTCACTGCTACCAGGATCGGGAACAACTCTAAGAATGCAATGTTCTTAGTCAAACCCCTCTCGTGCCACTCCATTGGCCACTCCGCCCCACACCAGTGAGGACCCAGGACTGCCCCAAACCCAATGCTACCAGCCGCATCTGTGAACAACCCCAGTTCCTTGCTAGACACCGCAGGCGCCGGCCAAACAATAGAGCTGTTAAAGTTTGCCAAAAAATTCCGCCACACCTTCAAATCGTTCCTCACCTCAGCCTGGAGGCGCACCCTGTGGTGCTTCTGGGACAGGCCGACCATAGCTCTGGCTATTGATCTCGAGAAAGGGCGTCCCATTGGGATTATCTTTAGGGCGAAGTTTAGCTGACCCACTAGGACCTGCAACTGGTGTAAAGTCACTTTAGGAGTGGCCAACGCCGCCTCAATGGCCTGGGAAAATGCCTGAACTTTATCTGGAGGCAACCTGCACTCACCAGCCACTGTGTCAATCTCTATGCCTAGAAAGGACATACATGTCGCCGGGCCCACAGTCTTTCCCGGAGCCAGGGGTATCTTAAACTCCTGAAACATGGACACCAACTGTCCTAAAGCCTGCTCGCAATCTACCGAGGCCGCCGGCCCCATTACCATAAAGTCGTCTAAGTAATGCACTACCTCCTTGCAACCTGTCCTATGGGAGAACAACCATTGGAGCATTGAGCTGAATGTTTCAAAATATCTGCAAGACACAGCACACCCCATGGACATACACCGGTCATAATAAAACTGGCGATCCAACTGGAAACCCAACAGGTGATAATCATCCGGGTGTACAGGCAAAAGGCGAAAGGCTGACTCTATGTCTGTCTTGGCCATGATGGCCCCAGGGCCCAGGTCCCTCAACCTCTTCAGGGCAGCATCAAATGAGGAATAAGTCACCGAACAAAGGGCAGGGTCGATGGCATCGTTCACTGAAGACCCTCTAGGCGCTGATAGGTTGTGGATCATCCTAAATTGGCCTGGCTCCTTCTTGGGCACCACCCCAAAGGAGAGCACACATAACCAGGTAGGGGGGGAGTCAGGAAAGGGCCTGCTACCCGCCCCAACCCTAGCTCTTTGTCTATTTTCAACTTCACTACTGCCGGCTGAGCCCGTGCAGAAAGCAAATTATTGCAAAATTCTACAGGGGGGACGTCTTGAGCTGGAATGCGAAAACCTTCTGAAAAACCCAAATATAGTAACTCGGCTGCTGACCGGTCAGGATACTGATTCAGCCAATAAATCAGTTTCCCGATGTCCACTGGAGTGGGCAACTTAAGGCTGGGGAGGCTTGATCTCCTTGCCCCCACCCCCTCTCTCTTTGGATTTTTTAATACATTTGAACTCTGGATACGAGTGGTGTCTGCAGTAGGAGCACACATGTTTGAACTTGCACTTATCTGTGGGCCAGGTGCACGTCTTTTTGTTAAAGGCCCAGCAAGTCCCCCTCTTCTCCCCGGGCCCCCCTTGTGAGGTCCGAAAGGGCTGCCTATTGGTTTGAAACCCCCCAGACTTGCCATTGACACTCTCTAGCCAGACATTGACTTCCACTTGGTCCCAACCCATGTCAGGGTCCTGCACCTTTTCCCATCTAAAGTCTCTATCATAGTCCAACCACGCAGGACCCCCATGAGTCGTGTGTGCCTTCAAAATCTTATGCATATAATACACCAAAGATGCTGCTAACTCTGGTTTCTTTTCAATCATCACCGTCATGAACACCTGAAAACCAAAGAGCCAGTTTGTAATGGACTCTTCCACTCTCGGTCTCCTATCCTTGGAAGAGCTATCCTTCCCATCCCTTTCCTTGTACTCCACTTCCCATCTTTTGGGTCGAATGAGAGAAAACATATCCACATATTCCCCTTTCCAAATCTTCTCTTTAACCTCCAGGGACACATGTGTTGCCAAGCGGCCAGGTTTAGACAGAACATAACCCTGCCCTCCCTCAGTCTTAGCCCCTCCAGCTGGTACACTACTCCTGCCCTCAGGCTTACCTCCTGAAGACGCGGAATCAATCGGCACTGATGGGGTTGTCTGTTGTCCTAACTGCACACTGGATCCCTGTGCTTTGACCAGCATGGCCAGCTGCGCCCTAATCTCGCTGAGGGTGACGTCCTCCACCGTACTTGGAGCCCATGGAGCGACTTCCGCAGTTGTGGCAACCGCCACCGGGATGGGGGTGGGGGCTATCGCCACCGGCGTCGCCCCGACCCCCCCTACCTCCTGGACCTTGGGACCTGGCGTTAATGCTCTTAGGGCGCTTAATATTTCTGTCAGCGGGCCTGTAGCTGCACCCCCTGGTTGAGGGGCTACTGGTGCTGCTGTGCCAGGTGGATTCACCCCTCCCCCCGAGGCCGGTACCGGTGCAAGGGCAGCCAATCCCCCCCGAATCTCCGCTAAAATCACCCCTGTCCCGTCCTCAGGGGGACCTACAGGGTGGGGCGTCGGTGGTACACCATGGGTGCTGCTGGGCGGTACCGATGGCGGTATTTCCGGCTGCTTAGGGGGGGGGTATGATCAGGACATCGGGTTCAAGGGGCACAACATTAGGGGAAAACTTATCCCGGCTTGCTGCCTTCTTATTCTTGCCCCGCCCGCCTTGCTTCTGTACTCTGGATTTTTCCACTAAGGGGGGGAAAGCCGCCCTGGGGGGGGGGGGGCCCTGGCCTCCGGGGACGCTCCTCCACTACCTCCGGCTCCTCCTCGGGTTCTGGGGGCTGCTCATCTCCCTCGCTGCGCGATCTCGGGATCCTTTCCCTTGCGCTCCTGTTTCATGCTCTTGGGCGGCATACTGACTGCTCGATTCGCGTTGGAAATTATAAGCTCCCCCCTTTCCGTTCAGAAGCCAAAAAGCAGTTGACAATGATTTGTTCCACTCCTACCATCTGCATATAACATGCATGGGAGCGAGCGGCTCAAGCATAAGAGGAGAGAATTAACACGTTTTGTGAGAGAAAGAGCTTAGCTGTGGAGAGATGTGTGTATATGTGGGTGGGTGTGTATTATGTGTGTATATATATATATATATATATATATATCTCCCCAAACGCGTCATGGCGGCACTGGCTGAATAAAAATTTTTGTGCTACAATATCTGGGTCCACGCTCGTCTGTTCGTGCCTGAAGGTGAAGTGAAGGCGAGTTTTGGAGTGATATATAATATATATATATATATATATTCCAACACACTCGTTCACCTTTTTGCATAAAGAACGATGTCCAGGCCAACAGCTCGGTTCACACAACTGGTGTTTATTCACAGCCCACTCAACTCGTGAGCAA
Organism: Lissotriton vulgaris; assembly: GCF_964263255.1. NCBI lineage: Eukaryota > Metazoa > Chordata > Amphibia > Caudata > Salamandridae > Lissotriton > Lissotriton vulgaris. The sequence goes on from NC_141685.1 coordinate 1,337,050,946, forward strand.
GGGAAGTTGTTCCCTTGGAAGTGCACACAATTTACTAATCCGGCTTGTGTGCACTTCCAAATCGAGGATCTTTGGTGTACAAAATTATTTCACGGCCATCCAGCCGCGGAAGTTGCACCGCCCCAGAGGAGGGGGCCATGGAGACACAGAACTGCTTCAAGTCTCTGAATGGAAATCGGATGAGAGGAGAAAGTGACATTTCATTTCCCGGAGGCCCACTAATGGCTGTGAATAAGCAATGATTTTTGTATGAAAGCACAGAAACTGATTAATGAAAATATTCTCAGAAGAAACACTCCAAGGTTAAGAGGACGAAAATAACTTAACACTACAACTCCCAGCGTGCAGTATAAATTGAAATAACCTGCTGCCAATTAAAGAGCATGATATAAAAAAAACAAGAGACTGGAGTAAGTTGTTTTTCTGTGAAATCTGCGCTGATACAATGCAATGCCTGTGAACAAGGAGTTCAAACACTCTGAAGCGCGTAAGGCAAGTAATTATTTCCGAAGGATGCAATGTCTGTTTGCTCTTACTAATCCGGCTTGTGTGCACTTCCAAATCGAGGATCTTTGGTGTACAAAAAAAAAATACATATATATATATATATATATATATATATATATATATATATATATATATATATATATATATATATATATACACATTTTGTTATTATTTTTTCGCATAGTATATCAATACAATTTCTAATATGAGCAGTCGGCTTACCCAGTCATCAGCATAGAATCCAGTTGTGGAGATGGCTAGCTAACTTGGAGAGCCGTTCAGTCATAATTGTATTGACCAAACTGTGTGGCTGGTTAGCAAAGAAAGAGAGCTGCCCAGTCCTGAGTGCAGACTCCAGTTCTGGAGTTGGTTGCTAACTCAGAGGACTGCCAGGTTAACAACCTATTCTCAAGATCTGAGGAGGGCTAGCTAACCCGGAGTAGCCACAGTCGCAAGCTTTCTGCTTACGTTGGGATGGACTAGGTAGCCATAAGAAGCCTCGCAGGCCTCATTGGCTGTCAGTTCTAGGTTGGCCTAGCTGACCTTACAGGGAAGCATACTCAAGATGAGCTTAGTCACTCGTGCTACGCAGTTCACGTGACATCGTGAAGTTGTACAGTCGTGTTTAGTCTCCAGGGTTGGGTCAGTTAGTAGCTGATGTAGAGAGCTGCAGTTTGTCAGTTAACTGATCTCTCGGGTACTTTCAGCTTCTGCAGAGGTTGTGGGAAAGTTGGTAGCAGCTAAGAGAAGGGATCTCCAAGGGCAATGCCATTTAACAGAACACTTTAATATTTCCAGATGTAAGGTTTCGTTATCACTAAAAGTCATCGAGACTAGTGTAGAGAGAACCTGAGATGTGAGACTTTAATTCAAGGAGTGAGCGCTGAGTTGACACTCAAGCAAGTAAAAGCTACATTCAACCCTACCCACCACCAAATCATTGTATTTGTCCATATTCTTTTATTCGTGTCATTTAATTAGTTATGCATATTTATTGGGGGTCAGTGAAAAATGAAATTAACACTCTCACTAAATTAAAGTATATGTTGGGTTTTAGGACGTAAAGGACCCATCTACAAGAGCATAATGCACTCCCCCCAAAAATAAGCATTGCAGTAGGAGCACATGTGACTATCAGCAGCCATGTACACTTCATGAAGGAATCGAATTGCCTTTCTTTTTAATTCTCTATCAATGCTGTCAGTGTGCACAGCGATGGGCCTACGGATCATGATTTACAGCCTAGAGAAAGACTGAAAAGAGGATCACATATCTGCAGTTTTTGTGTGAAAAAGACATACTGATAAAGAAACAGGTTGTTTTAGTCTGTGTCTATGCGTAAAAACTGAAACCTAGAAGCCGTAGATAAGATGCATTGATCAAGAAGTAGCCTGAAAGATTTCCCTGTTCTGCTGTGCATTGTGGGAGGATCTCTCAAAGCCGCCATTAGAATCACCCCGTGACCACCTGTGGGGTGGAAGAAGCTTGTGTGAGCTTGAGTGAGTGGAGTGGCACGCGGTTCTTGGTACAATAACAAGGTATTGACGGCTGGCAAGGCACTCGGACCCATCTATACAACATTACATTCCACATAACAGTGCCCTGCGGACACATACCTTTTTAGACTACACATATTTACAACCGAAGGCACCAAAACCCCAAGTGACTTTCCAGAATCACAGGATTGTGAGTCAAGTGCCTAAGTGGTCATTTGAATCCAGGTCTGCAGGGGCAAAGGTCAGCATCGTTGCCAACAGAGTACAAGTACCCCCAACACTGTGCGTGCCACGGGAAGTTAAAAGGGCAGGAAGCACTTTGTTTCTATTGCCAGTTCAGCTTGTACTTTCAGCTACATTAATAACAATGGGATTACCCAGTTTGTGGAAAGAACCAGGGGAATACTGCAGTAAACAATCAATGGTTCTGCTACCTTTCTCTCACGGAATATATTAATGCTCAAATCAAGCCCCCCACCATGGGCTAACCATTAAATGTGACAAAAAATTATTTCAAAACAAGGCTGTTAATTTCAAAAAAAGTTCTCCCAAATATTTCTAATAATCATACACAAATCAATAAAAAATATTTTTTTACAAAAAATTATTTTTGATTGATTTGTGTATGATTATTAGAAATATTTGGGAGAACTTTTTTTGAAATTAACAGCCTTGTTTTGAAATAATTTGTTGTCACATTTAATGGTTAGCCCATGGTGGGGGGCTTGATTTGAGCATTAATATATTCCGTGAGAGAAAGGTAGCAGAACCATTATTCGTGTACTTTCAGCAAGGCGCCCCGATTCATAGGTGAAAACTTATCCAAGAGGACTGTGGAATTGTATTTAAAAAAAATGGAAATCTGTTTAAAAAAATGGAAATCGTGATCATGAGTTAAATGAGGCAGTCAGTTCTTGGGGTGGGAGTTCAGTCAGGTAGGTAAAAAGAAGAAAATATTCTGTAACTATTTTGTTGGTCTTAGTTACAACGTGAAGCTAATTGAATATATATATATATAATGTAATGCACACACCTGAAATGAAAAATGAATGCAAGTTGAACTAATCTGTGGCAGATTTTGTTATTTTGGTTGGAAAGCTCAGCAATCACTACAGAGTTCAAACATCTGTGCAACTGGCGGGTCACAGATTTAAATCCTGGTTGGTGCACTGGGGAAAAGTGATGCGTATGTATAATGCTAGGAGATCCTATCTTGTAACAGTAACGCAATTTATTAGTTTAAAAATGTATTCCACACAGTAGAACGAGGATACACATTTGAAATAATGTATAGGCAGGGAGGGCCGACTTTAGCACCGGTGGTGCCCGGTGCAGCAGTCTTTGTTGACGCCACCCTCCCATGACCATTTTTCCACTAATTCCCTCACTCCCTCTCTCAAACAGTGACCCTCATCTCTCCATAGTCCCTCTCTGACACACTTTTCATTTATTTTTAAAAGTGCCACTCACAGTTCACTCGCACTCAGTTTTGTGATCTTCATGGTAGGGGTTCTTTGCAGCAAGCTGCTCTACTTTAGGATGAGTCAAAACTGCCACTAGACAACATTCCAATCTCTCACCAGCGGGAACATTAATCACTAGAGTTATCTTGACATTTTTATTGTTGCCTGAAACTGCTGGAATTTCATGTGCTTTTAAAACCATAAGTTATTTTTAAACACAGTGCCTCCCCACTAAAGACAGCGCCAGGTGCAGCTGCACTCATCGCACCGCCCTAAAGCCGGCCCTTTGTATAGGCTACACACGGCAGAAGCTGCTGCAAAATGAGCAAAAAAGATTTGAACAAAAGCATTTTCTTGTAATCTTTGGAAAAAGTGTGTTTTTCTTTTCCGTTCCCATATACTCCCACCCTACCCTGCTTAGTTTGGAATGCCATGTCGTCTCTGCGGCCTTCAGACACATCCCAGATTGTACTTTTGAGCCCTCAAGAACATGTTTGTCAGTAACCGAGTTCAGGCTCAGTACTACAAACTCCCTCCACACATCAGAGCCTCCTTCTCCCTTATTGAGTTCCAGAAGAAGCTGAAGATCTGGCTCTTCATATAAGCACCTTGGGACTACACTCCTGCACACCTTCTCCAAGTGCCTAGATACCCTCTTGGGTGATTAGTGCGCTCCACACTCCTACACACCTTCTCCAAGTGCCTAGATACCCTCTCGGGTGATGTGTGCGCTCCACACTCCTGCACACCTTCTCCAAGTGCCTAGATACCCTCTCGGGTGATGTGTGCGCTCCACACTCCTGCACACCTTCTCCAAGTGCCTAGATACCCTCTTGGGTGATTAGTGCGCTCCACACTCCTACACACATTCTCCAAGTGCCTAGATACCCTCTCGGGTGATGTGTGTGCTCCATACTCCTGCACACCTTCTCCAAGTGCCTAGATACCCTCTCGGTGATTAGTGCGCTCCACACTCCTGCACACCTTCTCCAAGTGCCTAGATACCCTCTCAGGTTATTAGTGCGTTCCACACTCCTACACAACTTCTCCAAGTGCCTGAAAACCATCTCATGGTACTAGTGTGCTATATAAATCAACATAACATAACAAATGAAGCTTCCTTACTAGGGCACTACTCTCTGACAGGGGCTTCCAGAATTGGAACCAGTCCCTCCAATGACGTGTTCAGAACTGAACACAGTCCTGCAGTAGAAGCCTTTTAAATGAGACACAATACTCCATTTAGGCCACCCTAGCTAAGCATAATTTCTATGATGAGGTCTCCAGACGTAGACACAATTCTGCAGAAGACGATTCCAGCACAGGACGCAATCCTCCTGGGCGGTATTTCAGAATTCGCGTGCAAACTTGCTTTTTAGAATTCAGTGGATTTCTTTTTCTTTTTGATTTGTTTATTGAGTATGAACACAGATAACGAACCCTAAAATGCTCCCACTTTACATGGAAGAACTTACATCCATTTTTAGGTCGAGCCTGAGCAGACCATACGCTGCTCTGCGAGGCATGCTGTATTCAGGTAGGGACTTGAAGCTCTGCCCACTCTCCGCCCATATTTTCCATTGGCTTGTGTCATTTTCCACTGTAAACTGTGGCTTTTTATTGGTTAATAGGCTTAGTAGTCCCTCCTTAGTAGCGCCTTGTCTCATTTTCTAACCTCCCATGAGGACACCCCCTATGTGTTGTTATTCAGTACGCTTTGATTACAGCTTCAGAGTACTATTTTCTTATATAGCTTTGTCCTGCCTAGTGTTGCAGGCAGGACACGCTCTCTCCTAATGCTTTTTTAAAATCTTTATAGCACGGGCGCCAAACGCATTTGCAGTGGGTCTCGCATTTGTGAGAGTTTTTAGCTATTGGCATTGTAAATGGCAATGCCTTTTATTTATCTGTTTTAAAAACAACACATAGATAAAAGGCATTATCATATACAATACCAGTAGCTCATACTATCATAAATGTGAGACCTATTGCATTGCAAATGCTTGTTATACACATATAATAAGTCCGTGGTTTGGCGCGACACCACTGTATATTAGCACAAATATCATCACCTCAGTTCAGTACTCATCAGAATCCCCATCCCACTTTCACTCAGCCTCTAAGCATCATTTTGCAGATTGTCTCCTTGGGCTGCTTCGCCTTCTGCCTGTTGCAGTTGTATTTCTATCCTGTTCCGTCCATGAGCACCCCCTGGCCACCCCTGTGTATATCAGTCTGTGGCGCACTCCACATTCTGATTGTACCTATTGGGTAAATTCTCTGGTCCACCAACCATTAGTTGGGAAATGGCTGCTGATCCACTTCAATGCAATACATTTTTGGCTGCGGCCAATCCCAGTTTCACCACCTTACTCATTACTTGTGTGTGCTTAGATCGGGGTACACAACCCAATAGACATAACTGTTTTGTCGGTTGCAACAAAATCCTGGTAGTGATCACCTCTTCCCAATACTGCCGCACCCCCTGGCAAGTCCACCACATGTGCGAATAAGCGCCGACTGCTATCCTACATTTGGGGCAGTGTTCCGATTTGGACAGATCCAATCTGTGTGGCCACTGCGATGTCACATAGCCCCTATGTACATTTAAAGTGAATTCATTTCAACCTAGCATTGCGGGTGGCTTTCCTGCAGTTGATAAGGACACTCCTCCACTCTTGCTCCCCAATTCCTCCCGCATGCCTCTCTCCCAGGGGGACTTCAACGTGGCCATACGCAAGCAGGGTGTGGGCCCAGTAGGACATAAAATCAATCTACTGCTCCCATACATACATGTCTGGTAGCGTCTGATTCAGTACGTGCACGTCGGGCTGCAGCAAAGGCCAACCAGCCCTTCCAGATCACCGTCGCAAGCCCAGCATATGCGGGAAAGCAACTGCCGGCATCGCCCCATCTAGCACAGCAGGTTGCAATGCATACCCAACCAATCTACCATCCTCATAGAAATCTTCCTTGTATTGTGGATATCTCCCCCATCCCTGTGTCTCAGAAAAGCCTGTATCACTGGGCCTGTCCCCGTACGGCAGGGGTCCAGTTGTTGCATATCCATAAATCCGCTCCCTTCCTCCCTGGACACTTTGTCCCATCCGGCATGGGTCATTCGGATTTGCAGTTGTTGCATATCCATAAATCCGCGCCCTTCCTCCCTGGACACTTTGTCCCATCCGGCATGGGTCATTCGGATTTGCAGTTGTTGCATATCCATAAATCTGCGCCCTTCCTCCCTGGACACTTTGTCCCATCCGGCATGGGTCATTCGGATTTGCAGTGGTTTCCTTGCGGGAGGTCAGAGGGAGCCCTCGCACCCTCACTGGCCTTGATACTGGCTTCAGTATTGGACCCGCCGGATCTGTGTCCTCATCCTTAAACCAAGGGACACCGTACTGGAGCTGGGCTGCTTGGGAATACACTTTAAAGTTCGGTGTTTGCAGGCCTCCACCATCTCACGGGAGCTTCAAACCATCATGGTATCCTGACTCTGCCCCAGCTTCAATACAGCAGCCTGAGCAGGCCGACCAGTCTGCGGAAGCAGCCTTCTGCCATGTGCATCGGCTTTCTGTGTTTTTTGCTGTGTTACACTCCATTGTTCACGGCACAAAGAACCCCTGTAACCTTCCTCTGCCCAACCTCCTTTAGAAAAAACAAGGTCCGCCTTTTGAAAAATTCTGCTTTGTATTGGAGGCCCCAGTAGGTGGTGTGGGTGGGGGTCTCTGTGTGTACGTGTGTGTACGTACCCCGTGTGTGCATGCATGTGTGTGCTGTTATGTGTTTTCTGAATACAATATTATCCTCAGTCCCTTCAGTTCTCTCGTCCCATGTTGTGCGTCCACCAGCAGTGTCCATTTATCCTTTTGTTTGCTGTTCCGCCATTCACGCTGTTCGGAAGAGCAAAGGTTTATTCTCAAACAGGCTTAGCCCGAGGCCATGAAAACTGATTTAATTTCAGGGGATTTTTTTTCAATTCAATGTGGGAGTCACCTTTTGTCAAGCGTTTACCCTCAGTGCACCACAGCGACTACAAGCGCCCCCAAAGAAATTAAAATGAAAGCCCCTTTCGGAAAGGATCACTTTGCTGCCATTATCTGGCCGTTTAGGGGTCCGCGGCACATCAATATAGGCAGGCCAGGGGCATGCCGGGTAGCGCCTGCGCAGAGCCGCCGTTTAAATCCCCTTCGTAGGCCTGAAACCCTGAGCGTAGTGGCCAGGGGTGTGTAAGTCAATTAAAGCAATGGCTAATCTGATTGTGCTGTAGCCACAAAGTGGCTTAGAATATCTGCTGGGAGTGAATAGTAAGATCCCTCCTTAAAAAAACAAAAAAAAGCACACCGCACATTCCCCTTGGGTCTTTGTGAATAACCAGTGTGTGTGGGGGGTGGGGGGGTAGAAAGAAGGCAGCAACAAAAGGCCTGTGGGCAGCAGTGGGGGGGGGAGGCAGATGTTGCCGAGGCTTGTCCGTGTCTTGGGAGTTTGACCGGAGGGGATTGTTCGGCATGGTACAATACATATCGTGGTGTGTGTGTGTCTGTGCACCTCTGTAATATGATCAACTGAGCGATGCCCCTCCCCCTCGCCTTTCCCGGGCCGCGATGAAATTTGGGAATTCATTTTGCCCCTCAGCGAGGCTCTCTGGCCTGTCTGTCTTCATTAGTTCAGAAGACAGGGCAGACGAGGGGAGGGATGGCGCAATTAAAGTTAGTTAGGCCACAGACATTGATGTGTTATTAGCATTCCTGGGCCCTGCTATGATTACTTACTTGTGTGGTTCGGATCATGTCCCCTCCCCCAGGCGAAATATTCTCAATCATGAGTGTCGATGAAATCGGAAAATGTATAAATGTATTTATTTGTAGTATTGGAATGTCCTGTTAACTTGGAGGGGGGCGGGTTTATGTTAAAGCTGAAATACACAGCTGACCAAAAAAAGTGCTGCGTTATAAAAAAAAATTAAAAATACAATGAAAATGCACACATGAGGTTAAAAGAGGTAAGAGTTTAGGAAGTGGACTGTTGGGATTTTAATTTGTCCTCGTGGTTGGTTTGCAGCGCATCTGGTGGCCGTAGTTCGACAAGAAAAGCTATCCCGGTAAAGAAGGCTTGGCGGTCGCTCTTCGATTGGATGGCGGCATGCCATTATAATGGCAGGTGTCACACTGGCATCTCAGAGTGAACGCTACGTAAGGTGCCGAGGTAAGCCAGAGCTGACCGTGCATGTGCGACAATGGCGCTTGAGTCTGCTAACGCATGCATTGGGTGTCATGTAGAATGTCTGATGGGGGAGGTGTCATTGAAGCCTGGTGTCTGTCAAGCGCTGCCATCAGGTACACAGGTAGGATGCAGCAAGGCCAGGAGTACGACAGGTGTCGGCATCGGTAGCGCTGAACAGCGACTTCAATGGGAGCTATTTGGATACATTGTTGTGTAGCATTCACCTATGTGCGGTAAACCAGAGATGAGCACTTAATGTATAGAGGTGGAGCACAAAGGAAGCTTTATAAAATGGCCTCTGTTTATAGCCATGTAGAGTGTCTGGGAGGAGGAGAGAGTTGGGTGACATAGTGTGCACCAGAATGTCTGGCATTCAGCACCCTGCGGTAGGCCGCAGTGTGATGGGGAACGTATTTTAGTGTACTACAATGGGGGTATGAATAGAACACACACCTCCATTGGAAGGCATCTGGAGCATCTGGAGCGGGAGAAACATGATGATGATGATGCTGCATCCTGGACTAGTACCTAGCAGGCACCACCATGATCATCTCTCGCCAGGTGTCGCTGGATTCTCTTTTGGTTCCCAACATAACCACATGCGACACATTGTGAATGACATCAGTTGTAAATGGAGCATAGTTAGGAAGACTTGTTAAGGGAAAGTTCCCATAATCCAACAGGATAAATCACTCAATGGATAAAGATTCTCTGCCCACTGGCTGGTTTGACTGTTTTCTACACGTAACTGAAAAGTACAGACTCTAGTGGCTGACTGGGTCGGGTGAGATGCTAATCCAACAGTTTAACCTCCTAAACCCTGATGTCTGGGTGTACTGGGCTATCATTCTCTGCTTTAATTTGTGTCCAGTGGTATCAGGAGAAGTCTCCACTAAAAGTTCAGTCTTCAGAAGACAGAGATTCCAGTTGATGAATACTTGAAATAAGAGTTGAAAGGCATTAGCAAATAAGGGAGGCTGGAAAAAACGCTTCTCTATAATATTAATAATGTAAATAGACCACATTAACCAATCAGTACTCCTTTCATCGCATGGTAAAGACTGAAATGCTGAGTTTGCCTACCAGTGTATTGTGCAAGTTCACTTCATTTGTTGTTTCGCTCAACTGACTAAGTTGTGGTCTTGAGAAATGTCTTGATATATGTTAAACATTGGGGGGTGGGGTGGTGGAGTGCCTAGAAACTTCTAGAGAGTTGTGTGAGCTATTTAAGAATAGTTGTTCGTTCAGTTGTTTGCCGTGAAGCAAAGCTCTTGAAGGCTCGATTGAGAGCGTGGACTCGTGAGTACACAGAGGGTTAATTTGGAAGTAATCTAAAAAAATATATCTATAGGGTTGGAGAAGAAAGCTGAGTTTGACTTAATAGTGCAGCTGGTTAAACAGTTAACTCTAAGCATCTACTTTCTGTCAAATGCCTCCATTCCTAGTGGGCCGTTTGAGCCCTATATGTACAGTGGTACCGGTTAGCACATATATTTGAATTATGAGTTTCGGTGCTGTAAGCGCACCAATCTGTCCCCCTTTTTTTTACTACTCCTGCATTTTTGACATGGAACAACCCTCAACAATGTGCTTTGTAGCTTTGATACTGTGTCCATGATGCGTTGGTTCTCTTAGTGGCCTGGTAGCTTTTATCAGTAATTTGTTTTGTGACCTGGTGGAACCATCCCCTTGGTGCACTGATGTGTGGGTGTAAGGGTGTTCATGAGCTAGCCAAACCCCTTACTCACATGTGACGACAGGTCTGAGTTGAGGTAGAGGATGGTCAGATCTTGCGATCACTTAACACATGTATTGTGAATTGTGAGGATAGACATTAACCGGTTCCATGCTCATGACGGAGCCGCTCTGTCATGAGCCGCGGTTGCGCTGTGCTCATGACGGAGCGGTTCCGTCATGGCCCTGCCGCCGCGCCTGCGCGGCGCTGATTTCGCGCCTGCGCGGCGCGTTCTATTGAGCGGGCCATGACGGAAACACTCCGTCATGAGCACAGCGCAACCGCGGCTCGTGACGGAGCGGCTCCGTCACAAGCATGCAAGCGCCGCTCGCCACGCCCCCCCCCCCCCCCTCCCCCCTCCCCCTTAGCGCTGCGGCGGAATTGCCGCCGCAGCGAAGGGATTAAGTTGTGGATAGAAGAATCGGGTCTACTACATTTTACACTTAAGACTGTTGGCTCTTTTTTTCGGGCCAGAGGCACGAATACACAAATAAGTGCTTGAGGCACCCTGAACCTTTTTGTCATGTAAAATACTAACCGGAGTACAATGATACCTTTTTGACAAATGTATTTACATCTCTGCTGTCTTTGAGAATGCAGAATTTAGTGATAGACCCTTTTACTGCTAGGTGTTTCATGCATCTCTATAAAGAATAGAACGTGTATATGTATGTGTATATATATATATATATATTTTTTTTTTTTTATTTCTTTTAACTAACACCATACATATTGAGAGAAAAAAATTGTTGTAAATATCTCAATTGTTGATCAAATTATCCTTACTGTGTTTAATGAATTTTTGAAGATATTTATGTGTATAACAACGTTATATGGTTTTAATGAGCACAATGCACTTTCACGTCAGTCACCATCTCATAGCCTGTGATTCTAATGCAATTTGCACATTATAAGATGGCCGCCAAACTTTTATACAAAATATGTCTTTCTTTCATGTTCATGAAATGTATAGCTGGCCAATGGCTTTAAATGGCGACTTTATTCATGCACTAACGTTACACTGACGAAGCCTGCAAAGGCGAAACGCGTCTGTAAGGGGTGAGGGGGGGTTTGGTGTAAATAAATTTGTTAACTGAATACCAGCGTGCCAGCCTATCTTTTTCTGAAACCTTCATTGGGACACAGAAACGTGCAGCTATATATATATATATATATATATATATATATATATATATATATATATATATATATATATATATATATATATATATATATAAAAAAAATTTATATATATATATTGAAAGATGTGAACATTGAAAGGACACTACATTTTGGGGCATTTGAAAAAGTCGTTCTTGACGAAACGTGTCATGCCTGTGGTGTTTAAATCAAAATTAAAGCAAGTGCAGTGCTCCTGATACCCGTGTGGGGTCTTTTCCTTTCGGCTGAAGGGAATTTGGTTTGTGATAATAGTGTGCGGCCACAGCACACATGAGCACCCACCCCACAAGCTGTCCGGCTTTTCAGTGGCAAAGAAAATTGGTTTTCCTCATGGACTGGGGTAAGGCCGGACTGCCGCGGGACTAAGAACTGCACCCATGCCTGAATTGGACCGTGACTTCACGGGAAGATTACACTCACTGTAGTGGGGATTCCGGGATGCAGCGCTGATTCTGCGGAGAGGTGAGGGTTCAGGACTGCTGTTTTGCCTGCTCCACCATACATCGCAGGAAGGGAGAGGATGAAGCAGTCCCCGCCCACTTGGGGAGTACTTACGTGACGGACTGCTTCAAAGTGAACACGGAATGCCGGGTTTTCGAAATAGCCGCCCTACCTGCAAGAACGCCTCAACCAATCTTAGAGGGGCGTATTCTTTAAAGATGTGAACATTAAAAGGACACTACATTTTGGGGCAAGCAGTCAATATGTGTATATATATATATATATATATATATATATATATATATATATATATATACACACACACACACATACATACATAGAGGGTAAATTCGAAGAAAGATTTACCTTTTGCTAGACAGTGTAAAATGTTATGCTGTTGAACCCAAAGGTGTGTCCATATATGGGTCATTATTTCAATAGGATTTGGAGAGAGCACCCATCATTTCACGTGGGTGCTCGTCAGGTCAGGCACAGAAATTTGGAATTTGCACAACATTTGTATCCTTTGTATCCCTAAAAATGTCCAGGTGTCCGCGAATTTGTTGCAAAGCTCGCTCGAGTTTTCCACTCGTTCAGACGGTGGCAATACTGGACATGTTGTGTTCCTTTAGGTCACAGTGTCTCTGCAGCATGGAGGCATGCAGCCTACAATGAACTGCCATAGAAGCAACAGGCCATTTTTAAGTGCATTCCAAATTTCAGTCATTTGTTCAACAAGAATACAATATTTACCCACAGCCTTGCAGCGATCTAGGTAGTGTATATTCTGTTTCATCGGGAGTAGGGTTTCTCTAACCGGTGCGTAGTGTCGTGTACAGCTGTAGGTCTTCTCTACTGCTGTGTAAATTCCACATCATTCGCTTTTGCGCAATTGTGAGAAATCCCACAAAAATTATGAGAAATTTAAAGCCGACATTCAGTGCTTTATTTTAGTATGAAATCAAAGCTGAACCCAAGAAAACATTTTGTGCTGAAAAAAAAGTTACAAAAAGGTCTGTGCCACGAACAAGAGTTACTAGAGTTGTTGTCGTTCATGTTGTTTTCGTGCTCCCACGCTACGTGGAGTAATTTAAGGAATTTCACTTAAAAAGCGTAATGTGAAATTATGCGAGTGATTACATGAAGTTTTGCAAGTGATTACGCTGGCGTAACAGAAAATTCACCCGGATCTAGCTATTTTCCTTTGTTTGATGTCATGGCTAAACCCCAAGGGATGCTATGTTGGCGCCTACATAGGGGGTTCTGGAGCATGTTGTGTTACATTGGGGTCTACTGAAGGGAGGCACCACTTATTTCTTATGGGGCTTATCATGCCTTTTTCTTCCATACCCTTATTGGCCCTTGAATCATTTCAGTGAACTTCGTTTGGAAATGAGGGGTCAGTTATAGTATGTTAGTTTCTGGATGGAAAAACATTTTGGATTCCCCGTCCACCCCCCGCCACCTTATTTTCCCCTACAAATATGAAATACCTAATATGAGGTTCACACAATCACAAGTCCGAACAAAAATCAATATAGAGAGAGAGCAGTCAATAAAGCCACAGTCCTCATTATTTGTGAGCCACGCCTCCCTTCAACCCAAGCCTTCCAGCTCCTTCATCCCTTCGCGGAGTGATACATATCTTTAAGTGCTACAGTCATGAAGCTGGGCGTTGCTTTCCTGTATAGCAAGCCCCTCTGGTTAGAGGATGTATTTCTAGTTGTCCAGCTGAGGCTGATTGGACTAAAACAGATTCACCCCTTCCATTACGTGTACACAGCATCTACTCTTGGGCTGAAAGACTGTGTTTAGTGTAAACCTCAACAACAAGTGTGTTATTGAACTGGCAGCCCCGATTCCAGTGCTTAATTGGTAAAAAGTAAGTGCCAGGGATCTGGAGGCAACTGCAGCTTGCAACTCCCATTGAACCTTCCCGCCCAGCCAATGGCAGTACCAACACAACTACTAACCATCCCACTCCTTCAAGTGGGACAATTCAGCCAATAGTCATTTATAATGTATATTGATTTAATAAACAACTGTTGTTGTGTCATCTTTAAATTAGACAGACAGCGCCACCATGTGGCAAACTATTACAAGTCCCAGGGTTGACAATTCAGTGTCAGTGCTGAGCACTGGAAACCACTGGCTCAAATTAAGCATTGCCCGCCTCTGACCCGGAAGTGCTTGGATGCCTATTAGTAGAGGCTTTGTGAAGAAGAGAACATCATGCTCTCGGCTGCCTGAGACGGTGAAAATTCATAGCATGTAATAAGTAAAGGAAAGCATATATATATACACAGTAGAATAAAGTCATACTGACAATATAAGAGAAAAGCAAAGTAACATGAAAACAACCGAATGTGAACTGCAAAAGAGTTAACCATGTAGGTGCACATTTGGTTGGTCAAGTGGAAAACCAAATAACCAGCTGCTTTAGTAACTTCTGAAAGTAGCACAAAAGGGCCCAGAGCCTTAGCTAAATTTGGTGTTCCCATGAGAGCACGCACATTCATTACACGTCCACACTCAGATGTTTTGTCAATGTGTTGCTTCTTTCGTAGCCGTCTCCTGTGATAACATGCAATACAATCTCTAATTCTTTTTCCATGTGCTCAGCTTCGTTGCTTTATTTAAGTCATGCAATTATCCATACACGGGGTAGACCCGGCAACCCTCAGATTCCGGGCTTAAGTTGCGTATATATCATGTGATGATTCTGTTGAGAACTACTTCTGTAAAGTGAATTATTACTGGATAAGAGGCTAAGGATAATTCTATGTGTGCCCAAATAACGGGAAAAGGAAAAGAGCACACCAATTTTCAAGTAGAGAATACATTTTTATGCGTAAACAGAACATGTCAATGAATCACATAAGAGTGTTCCTAGAGGTGAGCTCTGATGGTGCAGTGTTCGTGAACATGATGTGCTATAATTCAAACAAATATTGAATGACAAACACACACAAGAGCTTACTGATAAATATTCGAAACTAAATTTCCAGTGGCAAACAGTTAACTCAAAGTTATGCCCATTTCTAATCTCGCTCAATCAAGCATTTGATCATGTAGGCATCAACATTTCCCCCCGTTTGGTCCTTAAATGTGGCTGGTCTTCATCAGGACAGATACATGGGATACACCCTAAGTAATAAAAAGAAAAATTGTGTTTTGTGGTGTACCTAACAGTACTGGACATAGGCAATTAATATATGCTATGCAAAGATCTTACCTCACCAGACATGTGAGCGTTGCACCATTAGGTAAAAACCCTTTATTCAGATTAGGACCCAAAGAAATGATATCCTAAAAGTTATATACAGAGGCAAGAGTTAAAGAACTAATTATGCAGGACAAGTCTGTATTGGCCATACGAAATGGGAGTTATTTGCTAACCGCTATGTAAGTACCCAGTCTAGAGACCTCCATGATACTCTGCGGTTATAAGAAAACTTAAAATCAAATATCAAGCTTGGCTGCCATTGCTGCCTGCGTGCCAAGAAGAAGTTATGTAAATTTCCAAGGGCGGCAAAAAAGGACACAAGTTTGCATGTAATAGAAAATTCCATGACAATAGAATCCCAGGAGCCCTCGGCATGGGACAGATACATCCACAAGATGCTAATTTGGTGTCCTAGCTTGACAGTATAGTTGTAAAATATTAACTAGGATCATTTTGTAAAAGCGCAAAAGCATGTACAATCTTAACAAGCTACAATGGGGGATCTCACCCGCGCTCCCAAATATCTAAATTAAGTAAACCAAGTATAGGTTCAAATTAACAAATGAAGTATCAAACGTGAAATTCCAATCAATCACAATTGTATCACAATGTCATTATGACCATAATTTTTGTCCTTCTAACAAAATTGACTGGAATCTAGCAAAAATTGACCTGTATAAATTTGCAAGGATGTTGAAAATAAAGAAACATTTCACAAATCATCCTAAATTACCAAGTACTGTGAATAAACCTGATTTTAGTAATCTCTCAATTCAAGAGGTACAAGACACCAAACTTTTATTGTCACTAACAAAGAGTGAGGAAGACCCATTAACTCCATGGCTGCTAAGGGTTTTCCCCCCCGGTGCTGGGATCCCACATTTACCATTGTTCATGACGAGCTCAGCTCGTCATGAGTGTATGGAGGTGTACATCATGACGAGCTGAGCTCGTCATGAGCGTCCAAGGGGTTAACGATGTCACAATTACCTATGGATCTAGAGATTAACCAGATATATATATTTATTTGATTTCCATAATACAGCCCTGATGAAGTCATTGGCCGTTGTACCGGGCCAGACGAAACACATGTTGGCTGTACTGACTGTATTGGATTTTGATACACCAATCAACATAATTTAAGAATAAAGAAGAACATCACGACCAAACATACAATTGTGGACATTAACTTTATATTTTGATACTGGATCTGTTGAAGTGTCAGACCAGGATTGGAGGAATGACTACTGCTCGCTCTTGACCAGCTAATTATGGTCATAACGACATTGAGATACAATTGTGATTGTTTGGAATTTCACGTTTGATACTTCATTTGTTAATTTGAACCTATACTTGGTTTACTTAATGTAGATATTTTGGAGCGCAGGGGAGATCCCCCATTGTAGCAGTTTTCTACGCACTAGATGTGGCTTTTGAGGGTAGTCTGGTAACCACCCTCCTTCTCGCCTAGCAGCACCACTAAATATTTCACATAGTACTAATCCCTGGTGATACAGAGAGCGCCCTTACCAGCAAGGTCACCAGCTGTATATTTCCTTACAATCTTAACAAGTAGGCCTGAATACATTTCTAAACAAGTAGGGCTGTATAAATCACATAATTTCAGTCAACTGATATGAAGACCCAAAGTAAAGCTAACTATTAATCGGTGCCCATAAATGGTCATGGGGAACATCAAATAACCAGCTGCTCTGGTGAGTTCTGAATGTAGCAAAATAGCGCCCAGAGCCGAAGGCAGAGATGGTCATCTCGCGAGAGCAGGGCATGCAGTACACATCCACGCTCAGGTGTTTTCTCAGGGTGTTGCTTTAGGCTTCGCCTGTGGTTGGCCTCGCGACATGCAGTACCTGATTCTTATTCCACGTGCTCAGTTGCGTTGCTTTACGTTCAGTCGTGGCTCGTGGGCGGCCCTGCTTCTGTGTGTCTGTTCTTTACCTAGGATGGCCTGCCCCGTTGCTTTTCTTGTAGTCGTGCGGTTGTGGTATCCCTCTCCCCGTGTTTTGCTGATTTGTCTGGAGTAAGGCGACTCCTCATCCCAGCATATTGTTTTACTCTTCTCCTTGTCTCGTCATTGTCCTGCTCTTATCGCGGTACATTTCCTTTCTTGTATTCCCGGCAGGCTGTTATCCCAATGCGTTGCTTTATTTGTCTTTTCGTCCCGTCTTTATCTCGGTGGTCTGTTGTCCTTGTAGTCCTATCCATTGTCTGCCCTGCTCTAAATTCCCCGAATTGGTTTCCTTGTATTTTTGAACTCTTGCTGTCCTGCCCTCACTCTCGATGCATTGCTTTATGTGGCCCTTCCCCGTCCTTGTCATGTACTCGAGTCTGTTTGCCCTCTTCCTGCTTCAGTGCTTTGCTTTTCTGTCATCGTGTCGTGTGGCTGCCATGTTCCTGTCCCAGTGAAGCGCCATCTTTCTCTCCAAGTGAAGCTATGGTGTTATCTTCTGCACGAGGGGGAAACACGTGGGATCCCCTTAGCATCCTGCAAACAGGATTGATTGTGGCCAAGTTTGCAGTGTTTAACTTTTGTTTATTGCTTGGGTCCTCTCTCTCCATGTTCTCACTTACATCACTGAAACCTAAACATTCCTAGGTCCTTCCATCTTGGCCATAAAAAAGACACTCCCGTCAAGGTCTCACGTGAGCTGTCAATCAGCGTTACCTGAGGCTTGAACCGCACTTGATGATGCACCATGAAAAGGAATGTGCAAAAGCCAGAGGCAGTCTTCCCTGTTTCCATGTATTATCAATGTTTTTTCATTCTTTAGCATGTTAACGACTTTAAACAAGGCTGTACAACTTTGGGGCAACTTACCTCATCATTCCCGGTACATAAAAGTATTTTATGGAGATATTTAGTATAGACAAGTAAAGCAAATGACATCATTGTAGCCAAATGTCACTTATTTACCTCGTCGGTGGTTATCTTAGAAACCTGACTTCAGACCTGAAGCACAGCTTCCCAAAGGGACTGAATGTTATAGTCCGAGACAGACAGTGCCCGTATCTTTTTTGTGGTGGGGAGTTTTATATAGCGCAAACTAGACGTAAAGCACTATATAAAACAAAAACAAAAAAAGAAAGGCGAACTGACTGCCTCTGATCATAACATTCAGTCCCTTTGGGAAGCTGTGTTAAAGGCCTAAAGTCATATTACAGATCAGTACAGCTCTTTACATGAGCACCAGTTGAGTTTCAGATGGACACATTCATTAGGTCGAGCCTGGACAGCGCATTGGCTGCTCTGTGAGGCATGCTGTATTTAGGTATGGACTTAAAGCACCGTCCACTTTCTGCCCATATTTTTCTTTGATTTGTGTCATTGTGCTTTGTAAACTGTGGCTTTTCATTGGTCAATAGGCTTAGTAGTCCTTTCTTAGTACCGCCATGTCTCACCTTGTAACCTCCCATAAGGACTGGCACTCGTACATGTATTGGTACTCGGTAGGCTTTAATTACAGCCTCGAGCACAATTTCGTTAAATATTTTTCACCTACCTGCTGGTGGAGGCAAGACAAGCACTCTGTCCTAAAGCTTTTTTTTTTTTAATAGCACAGCACACTACTTTGGCAGCCGCACCTTGGAGAGGTGTGGCTCACTGGTTAGAGGCGGTAGACCTGTAAGCAGAGAACGGCCTGGGACCAGGGTTCAATTCCCGTTGTGGCAGGGTCGTGGACCAGGGGTCAACGGACTCGATAATTCTCGCCTCAGTGCCTACTCTAACCTGGGAACACACTCGGTAACTCTGGGCATTAAGCTTGCCTCATCTCTACAACGGCCCCCCACAGACGCCAGGGATGCCTGGTTTCACCCTGGAGATACCCAGTAAGGGACTATCTCACAGGGAAAACCAGGAAGGGTTCCCCAGCGGTCTGCAGCGCCAGGACACTCGGTTAGAGTAACAGTGCGCTTTACAAATACCCCACACACAAATACCCCACACACACCTTTGATTTGTCTCACCATACGCGGGCGCATGTTTTTTTCCTATTTATTCACTTTTTTATTTACAAGCTCCCCATGCCTTGCTTTCACGTTAATGGAGGCCATGCCCCTTTCTTTAGATGAGCTGCATCTAAATAAAGGTGTGCGGCCGCTATTAAAGTAAAACCACAGCATGGGGCGCGTTTTCTAAAAACAAATTTGTTTGTCAACTTAACAAACAAATGTTTTTTATTTGTAAAAGCACCCCATGCCGTGCTTTCTCATTAATGGCGTCCAGGCACCTTTCTTCAAACTCAGCTCATCTGAAGAAAGGGGCGCGGCGGCCATTAACGTGAAAATGCGGCATGGGGCACTTTTACAAAAAAGGTATTTGAAATGCAATAGGTCACGCATTTGCCAGACTTTAAGCTGTTGTCATTTACAGTTCCAATAGCTCAAACTCTCGCACATGTGAGACCAATTGCACTGCAATTGCTTGTTTTTTGTTAGGCACGGGGAAATTAAGGGATTTGCCCAGAATCACAGGATGTTGAGTGTCGCTGCCCAGACTCGAACCCGGTTCCTCAGCTTCGAGGTTGACCGCCCCAGCTGGTAGGCCACATTCTCTCTCCTTAAAAAGTGGGAGTAGCTTGAATCCGCTGATCACGCTGTGGGTGCTGCCCAAGTAATTTTAGTCTATACTTACTTTCAGATGGGATCAGTCTGGTAGTAGAGTTTGATAAATGAGTGGAAAACGGAGTTGTAGTTTACGAGGTCTGTGTCTCCTAAGCCAAGGCCCACCAAGATGATATTGGATGCAAAAGGCTTCAGGACACTGGAGTCTGTAAACCTTCCTGTGTTCACTAAACTCATTGTAGCCTCATGGCTTCTGTTTCTTTGGAGTGTAATATTTGCTTGTCATAGTTTGTGGTAGTTGCCGCCTGATGTGGAAAGCGAAATCACCAAATCCCCATCATCGCTCCTCACAGAATATGCTAATGAATGGTGGAGTCATGTAACTCACTCAGCAGGATACAAAACATACACAGAGCAACAAAAAAAAAATAGGCATTGCAAAGTCAATAGGCATCTAGACAAGTCTGCATTATGTTCTTTCTTTTATTCATTTCTTTTTGAAATCACATGGAATGGGCCTTAAGGTGTCACAGTGTCTTTAAATGATGGAAAGGCGACGTGCTATTGTTTGCAAAAAAATGTAATAAACTAGCATTGGTAAAGCCAATAGGTTGAGCATTGTGGGACTATTGGCTGTGCAAATGCCTTTTGCTGATGCTGTGCAGTATCAAGGGGAAATGCAAAATGATTTTTGCTGGTGCTGGGCAGCATTGGCAAATAAACAAACAAGCATCGGCATAACCAATAGGGCTTGCCTGTGGGACCTTATAAGTATTTAGTTATGCAGCACAATATCCTTGGTGCAACAACATCAACTGTTGCATGGCTAAACACTTAGAAGATCCCAAAGGCAAGACCTATTGGCTATGGCAATTCTTGTTATTGTCTCTGGGTTCTCCTGTCCTCAATTTGGTTAGTAAATCAGACAGTAACCCGATTGAGAGGAGTTACAACTGACCAACATGTTAATAACTGACAAGAGCTACCTATGCCATTGAATGAAATGCAAGAGCAGCAAGGTCAATAAACAACTGAATATTGCACTGCCTACAGGATGTATATCAGAGCAGCATAGAGGCCAGTTCACTCTTAGATTGAAGTATTTACAAAAATATACATATTTACAATATTTGGTCACCTCAAGTTAACATTTAACCACTTTGGTTTTCAACAGATGGTTGTTTTCTGTTGTTAAAAAATCTCTTAGTGTTGGACTGGCTGTGATGTTTAGTAGGACAGCATTCTAGGCAAAAGGATCAGAATATGGACAGTGTGCCGGGTGGTTTTAGTGAGACAAGGAGGTGTTGACTGAATGATCTTAAGTTGCATGAGGCAATATTTCGGAATAGGGCATTAAAGTGGTAATTTGGAGCTGACCCAAGATTAGCTTTGAAAGCTAGCATTAAGAGCTGTCCAAAGGCCCTGTTTTGAGCATAAATCCAGCAAGATTGATGTCAATAGTGCGAAGTGAGGGTGTTTCTGGGGAGTTTGAATACTATCCTCTTGACAAATGTAAAGACTTTCTTGAGGGAGCTCAAGGCATGATGAGAAAGGTCCACTAAAACCTTTGTAGTTATACATTTGTTAATAACCCATGAGCTAATCATTGCTTTGCCTTAAAGAGGTAATACAAGGTTGGATCATGGCTATATTTAGGATTTGATATCTTGTTGCAGTATTGTGAGTGGTGATAAAAGATTCCAGCCACATGGAGGGATTTAGAATATGTAGATGTACAGTAGATGTAGCAAAACTGAGTGTGCCGCGCAGGAACCAGGTAGAGTAGGTAGCAGAACTAGTCCTGGAGAAGGGAGACTATTAGACCTCCATCTTAGAAAGCATGCGAAAGTTGGGAAAGAAGTATTTTGGGGTGCAACCTATGTGTACGTGGTAGGAAAATCCAAAATAGGGGCTGATGTGGAGGTTATGTGCCAATAGCTGAGCGTAGAGTTAAAATAGGTGGAAAAAGGAAGCAGCAAAGAAAGATCTAGAAAAAAAAGGCCGGCATTAGTAGATAGAAGCTGGCACTTCAAGGTGTAGACAAAGTGTTGAACAGTAAACCTCATCTTTATCTAGACCTGTCAATGAATCCCATACTTGAAAATACATTATGCTATCGCTTCTAAATTTAGGAGCCTAAAATTGATGTAATCACAAGAAATTCACGCAAGCTCACATAAAATGTCTAAAAGGTAGGCGTTGCCGGAGAGTGTAGGCCTGCACCGTAGTGCTTCGTGCTACATTCGGATGTCACGCTCTTCCAAGTGCAACTGTATTCTGAAATGTCAATAACATAGTGGAAAAATATTTACATTAAATATAATGCTGCTGAGCAGTGATGTGCATAGGATCAAGCCAGATCAGTGCTCTGGAGGGATCTATGCAGGGCTTCGGAGGTGTCCCGGAACGGGCCGATTGCCACTCACCAAGATCCAGCCGGGGCGGCAGTGGAGCCGGCCCCTCGGGGGAACAACAGAGGAGAGACCAGGAAGAAGCGTTGGCGATGGCAGGTGCCTTTTGGGAAGATTCGCACAAAATCACAACCGACTCCGATGACAGCACCCTACATTCAGACTCTGAACATAGTGCAGTTCCAGCGCTGTGCCGGGTTTAATTATAGTTATGGGAAACGGGGACTCCTGGTCGAGCTTACACGACACCTTATCACTGGGAATATGGCTAGGTCGGCTGAAACTAAAGGGTCCTATAATTTACTTGCGTGGAATGTGCCGAGACTAGGATCAATTCAGAAACGCCACCGTATTCATGCGTTCCTCCTTAGACACCAAACACACATTGCTTTCCTCCAGGAATCCCACCTCACAGATTCTGAAAGTCCGAAGATGCGGAAAAAATGGAGGGGACCCATTTATTCTACAAATTATTCAGCCTTTGCTAGAGGGGCAACTATCTGGGTACGACATGGGATCCGGTTTGTTGAACTTGAACGTCGGGTCGACGATCAGGGGAGATATATCTTAGTGAAGGGCACTCTGGATGGTTCCTTGCTGGTCCTAGGGAGCATTTATGCTCCAAACTTTGAACAAGATAAATTCCTATACAGGCTGGGTACGGTTTTGGCGGAATGGGATGGGATCCCTTGGGTACTCGAAGGGGACTGGAATGCGATACTAGACATAAGATTAGATAGTTCGCATCCCCCACTTCAGGCCTCTGTAACGAATAGACTGACCAAGTAATTCACCTCCCGGGTAGATGGCTGGACATTATCTGATGCCTGGCGGGGTTTCCACCACACACATAAGGAATACTCTTATTATTCCCCAATACACAACCTCCACACTAGGATTGACCACTTCCTGTGCTCTAGAGCTATCATCACGGCCTTAGGCGGTTCAGAGTACCTAGCTAAGACCTTTTCTGACCATAGACCCCTGACGCTCACACTTCTCTGGCGTAGGGTACCGACCCCGGTGCCCACCTGGAGATTGAATCCACGAATCCTAGAGGACACTCCCTTTCGTTCATCATTATCTACCACTAAATCTAATTACCTGAGAGAGAACTGGAATACTGCCTACTCGAATCTGATAGAGTGGGACGCCCTAAAGGTAGTGGTCAGGGGAGCGACAATAGGGCAACTAGTAGGGGCTAGACAGGAGATACACCAGACACTTTGCGATGTGGAGGACAGACTGCAGACACTGGAGAAGATGGCAGCCCTCGACCCTGAGAGGAAAGGGGAGCTGCAGACCACACACAATGACCACGCTGAAACGTTGGAGACGCTCAGGGCAATAGATTATAGGGAATACCTTCAACGGAAACACACCGAAGCTGACAGATCCGGCACACTGCTTGCCCGACTGGTGAAGGATCAACCTGATCCATCGAACATAACCAGCATCCGTAACCAGATGGGCATCATAGTCCATATACAAGCTGAAATAAATACCGCATTTCACAACTATCTCCAGACGCTCTATACCCCCTCTGTACCAATAGATGGTGCAAGGATCAATGAGTTCCTACGGCACCTCCCCTTCCCGGCGCTGTCGGAAGATACAAAGAAAGATATTGATGGCCCCATTACCCAACACGAGATCCGCGCAGCGATTAAAAGCCTGAACCGCAATAAGACACCTGGCATGGATGGTCTCCCTGTGGAGTTTTACCTAACCTACTCGGAACTCCTAGTGCCGGTGCTGGAAACAGTCTACAGGGTGGCATTTAGCACTGGCCACCTACCTGAATCCACCATGCAAGCATTAGTTACGTCCATACCTAAGCCGGGACGAGACTTGCTAGAAATGACCAACTATAGACCTCTCTCCTTGCTCTCCACAGAATACAAGATTCTAAGTAAGGACCTTGCAAACCGTATGCAATCACACCTCCCCACACTTATTCACCAGGATCAGTGTGGATTCCTTCCAAATCGCAGCACATCTCTGAACACTCGTAGATTACACTCGATAATGACAACTACTTTACGCGAGCTCCCTGCGCGGGTGTATAGCGCTTGACCTTAAACAAGCATTTGGCGCTCTATCCTGGGAATTTATGTTTGAGTCTTTGAAACGATTTGGGTTTCCGGATAACTTTCTGAAGTGGGTCCGCCTATTGTATACATCACCTACGGCCAGGGCTCGCACCGGTCGATATATCTCAGACCATTACATGGTACACAGAGGTACAAGACAGGGCTGCCCCTTGCCTCCATTGTTGTTTGTGCTTGCCCTTGAACCCTTGGCCTTATCCCACCGGAGAACAGCTGATCGCCTGAGCATCCCTATTGACGGAACACAACATGTTACATCTATATACGCGGATGACATTCTCTTATATCTCTGCGATCTTACAGCAGATCACAACCCGATACCTGCCATAATTGACACGTTCAAGCAATTATCAGGACTAGCGATAAACCCTATAAAGTCGATCAGTTTTTTCTTCCGAGAGGCACCACACTTAACTCATATTCGGTTTGGTACATATTCTATGCCGGTTGCCCCTACTACCTTTAAGTACCTGGGTATACAGGTGTATAGGACGCCAGAAGATCAGATTGATGGTAACATCCAAAGTGCAATAACGAGGCTCCGGAGTAGTGTAGGGTTCTGGACCTCCTTGCCTTTATCAGTGATGGGAAGAATTGCTATTTCAAAAATGGTTATGCTCCCTCGCCTCCTGTATTATTTTGAGAATCTACCAGTGAATCTCCCTCAATCTATTTTTAGTACACTGAATACCATCTTGATCACTCTTATTTGGGGGGCCGGCCGGAGACGGATCAGTCTTCGGAAACTCCAGCTGGGGCCGATGGCAGGCGGGCTAGGGGCCCCCGATTTTCGGGGATACTACTATGCTAGTCAGCTCCAATGGCCTTCCTTTGGACTGCGGGTAGGAATCTGCATGAGATCGGCTTCACGCCGGAGAGACTTGATCGGGGAGAACTCCATTCTTTATTGTTGCCCAAGACCCGGATTCCTCAAGATTGTCCCCCCTTGCTAAAAACTGCTTTACTTTGTTGGAGGAAAGCCCTTTCCTACACGTCGGCGTTACCACCCTATGCGGCGAACATTCCTTTATTAGGCATCCCCACGCCGCAGGGTAGACTCACTTGAAATAGACTACAAGGGTGGACAGATAGTGGGGTGGAGAAAGTGATTCCTTTTTTGGGGATGACACCCTATTGGATCACGAAACCTTTGTGCAGATCACTGGAGCTCCACCACGCCTATACTTGTTACATGCCACGTGACACACTATATTAGGACCACTTGGGCACCACAATGAACCAAACCCACACAGCACGAACTAGTACACCTTTTATATTACATGGGACCGGGGGGCCATCTGGTGCCTTGGTTATATACAGGGATACGGGCGCACACAGCGATCCCGCTTTTGACCCTTAGAACACGCTGGGCAGATGATGCAGACACTGAAATCACGGACAGAGCATGGAAGACCATATTAGAACACCCCAAAAGAGTATCACGTAATGTCAGACTTAAATTTATTCAAACGATGGTGCTCCATAGGGCATATCTCACCCCCCAAGAGAATACATTGTATGTTCCCGGACTCTCCTGATTGTTGCCCCCCCCTGTGGGGGGGATGAAGCGGATTTTATCCATATGATGTGGTCCTGCCCTCGACTACGGGGATACTGGGCCGAGGTCTGCCAAACCCTCATGACTCTGACACAACTGCCGGTCCCTACAGAGGCTTTGCCCTGTCTTGCAGGACTGCGGCACCGCTCAGGAAGGCTAAAGTCAAGCTAAAATTCCTAGATCTGGCACTCGTTTCGGCCATAAGGGTCATAACCATGAGATGGAAGTCTCCCAAATCCCCTGCAGTGACCGCGTAGCAAGCAGACTTAGTGCAGTGGTGTCGGGAGGAAGGGAGGGCTACGAAAACACCCTATAGCACTGGAATGGGAAGCCATGTTGTTTGAACTAGAAACACTCAACTTAGTCCCAACACAGGCGGCTGGGTCTCAGTAATGTGGAGAAGTGTGGCTCAGTGGTTAGAGGCGGCAGACCCGGAAGCTGGGATCGACCGTGGACCAGGGTTCGATTCCCCGCCTCAGCGGGTCTCGGGCTCAAAATTCCACGGCCTCGATAATTCTCGCTCCGGTGCCTACTCGACTCACGGGGTCTCACTCTGCAACTCTGGGCAATAGCTTGCTTAATCTCCACTACGGCCCCTCGCGGCGGGATGCCTGGCTTTCACCCTGTGGACATCCTGCCGGGGCCTCTCACAGGGGAATACCAGGACGGGTTCCCTATGCAAGCGCCAGGATGCCCTTTGGGTGACAGGTTGCGCTATATAAGTACACCTACATTTACATTTACATTTACATTTAATGTGCATGAGCCCCCAGGCACTTTGGAGTTAATGACCCTTTCTGCTGACACAGGCAATTTCCCTCCATCCCATGCACCCTATAGTTTGAGAACTGCTCGGGATTATCTACGGGTAGTGAAAGGCCAGGAATGAGAAGACCAGGAGTGGGAGGGGGGCTCGGGTTAGGGTAGGCTTGATTAAAAGGGTTTGTAGAAGTTCTTATTTAATTGTAAACAATGCACGTTATTGCACTGAGAGTTGAATTGTACCGAAAATGCTCCTCAAATTATAAGCTGAATCATGTCCACGAAGTACCGATTTGCTTCAGACAAGAGATACCCTGAATTGCACATGAGACAATGATACGATCTATGTGTCCGGCAGATTAGGGAGGGGGAAAACTGAAAAGGACTGTATAATGCTTTCATGACTCTGTGATTCACCATGTCAATTTTGCAGTCAATAATAAAGTGTATTAAAAAAAAAAGTATAATGCTGCTGAGGAGGAATAGATCTTTAGTCAGCGAGTGCTATGGAGAGATTTTTGGCAAAGAACACAACATCAGGAATTGGTAAAATTGCTGCATGCGTTAACTTGCTCTAGCAGCACATCAACCTGTCTCTGTCCTTTACAAATTCAAAACCAGTAGTATTAACTGAAAGCCCAGCAGCGCGAATGAAAACAAAGCAGGCTTCAGGCGCCAGGCTCCGGCGCCATTGTCCTGATAGGTGGGCGCCATACACACGTTTAGGAAGGCAATTCAACGGGCTGTGAAGCCAAATCAAGCATATGGCCAGAATTAAATGTGCATGCTCTCGCAAGGAATGCAGAGCAGAAACAGGGTATCTCATTGTACTTTTTGGCATTGAATATGTTTTCTCTGTCAGAAGCTTTAAGAAGAAACAAGCTCACGCGACTCGCGCTGAAAGTAAAAAAAAAAAAGCGTGCAGGCTTCAGCGGAAGAGGTGGAGGGGTGCACCCCCGAGTGGTGCACGCGCTTGGAAGGGCAGTCTGCTCATTTTCAAGCACTGCACTTGTGCTTGTGGCGCGCCCCTGCTCGCTCCCGCATGGTGGATGCCGCCACAAGCACGAGTGTGTGCTTGAAAATGACCAGAGCGAAGGCTAAAGGTCCTCCTAAGCAGCGCATGCGCGCTATGTAGGCAAGATTTAAAAAGGAAAGACACAGCGACGCTCCCACTATTGGCTTCCATGTAATTTGACTAGAGCTCACTTACATCACCACGTTTGTGTGCACGCAAGTCGAATGATGCAAGTTGCATATCGAAGATAAAGCAGGCCATTGCATATTGACTGTGGCATTGTTCAGTCAAGTGCTATGCACTACCAGGGCAGCAATGTTGCGATGGACTCGGTGCTTAATTTGAGCCTGTGGTTTCTGGTGCGGGGCACTGGAACTTAATTGACAACACCAGCACTTATGACAGCTGCCACATGGTAGCGCTGTTTGTGTCATTTAAAGATGACAACACCAGATGTTTATTAATTCAATATACATTAAAAACTACTAATACCTGCCACCCAAGACATTCCAATAGCTATATTCTATATTGCTATAGTCTGAATTGTAAAACTTGTAGCAGTGTGATGATTCATAGTTGTCTTGGTACTGTCACTGGCAGCTCTGGAAGTAGCAACAGGTAGTGCAAGCTGCAGTAGCTTAGTGGCGAGTGTCCTAGCAAACAAATTAAGAACAGGTGATGGTAAGCACACTGTATTAAGGACAGGAAGTGAGCTCTTATGGAGTGGGTGGAAGGGTTAAGTATGGACGGAGTAAAGACATGTTTGTCAAGAGAAGAGAGGCAATGGATGAAGAGGGAAACTGGGAGGTTACCTCGGTGTCATTTTTAGAAGGATACGCATCATCACCTCTTGATACACAGACTCGAGCTTCAACCGCATGTGCTATAGTCAGTTTAGGGGAGCGTCATAGTGCAGGTGTACATCCACCCCGGTTTTCTAGCATTGTAGTGTGAATGTTGAGACCACAAATTCATTCATACATTTATTTTTGCTATAGAAAGGTAGGGCATGTTAAAAGAAGCTGGAATCACATGCACGGATCCAGGCAAAGCACGGGCCAAGGGGAAAGTCCTACTACCTACCACAACAACAACACCGGGTAAAGACCAGGGTGAAAGTGCCACTCGCCCCCCCCCCCCCCCCCCCCACATACTCTGAACGCGCAGCACTTCTCCAGCAAGGAAGGAACCGTGGACAAATCCAGCACTCTCAACCTCCATTCTCAGTGCACCGCTTCTCCAGTTCTCTTCTTTGAGTAAGGCCTCTACATTTTTACCTCACAAAACCCTTTGCGGAGAATAAATAAAGTTATGGTTCGGTCACTCCTCGCCTACCTTGTGCGCGTCATGCAGCCAATAACTGGGCCACGTGGACACAGAATGCCAACACTTGGGTATATCACCCGCCTTCACACCGGTGTGCACCCCTATAGCTACGGCTTAGGCGCAGGGACAGTTCTGGGATGTTGGGGGGTCCCCAAGCAGAAAGGGAATGTGCGAAGCTCCTCTAATTTGCTTACAGCGTGACCCATTGAGGACTGTTAGCATCTCAGTAGATGCCCCTGCAACTGACGCTGCTTCGTGCAGCCCCCTCCTGGTTTGCAGCCCCTCCCTCTCATCCACCTACAAGCCACTTACCGCTCATAAAGGGCTGAATGTGTGAGAGTTGCTGACCACCCGAAATGGTTAATACTGGGGGGCTGGAGGGGCAAACCTGCACATGGCATACCACGGTGTCTATGTGTGGGCATCCGGGCAAGAGGTCGAATGGTCTAATTTCAGGACAAACCTGTAGATGGTGCCTCCTTGAACTGTGACCATAGAGGGGCCCCCCTCCACGGGGCCTCGCCACACAATAGCAGCGACACTCACCCCCAAGTGTCCAATTGTAACGAGACACCTTTCTTTCAATTGGAAAGTAGAGAACCAGTGTGCCCGTGCCACCGTGGCCTGGCTGTGTCGCACTGGTGCGGGCCCCCAAGTTGGTAGGCTAAGACCAGGGCCCTGGGCAGCTATCCACACTGCCCATGCCAACCGCTGGCCCTGCTTGGGCAATTACCACAATCCAATTTATTTTATTCTCCCAGAGCAGATTCTCATCTTTCCCAGGTCCTTGTTTGAGTAGCTCATTCTTTCAAATGTTTTGAGTTGGATTCTGGGTCATGTCACCCTCTTCATCCCATTACAAAATCAAGGCTGCATGTCCTAGAAAGTAAACCTGTGGTGTATGAGCTACTCGCATGTGAACATGGGCAACTTGAGAGCTAGCTTGGTCAGCCTGCACAAGCTCAGTAGAAGGCATCAAGACATATCCCCCAATCACTATGCTGCCCTATTCATCTCCGTTTTAGCTTGTTTTACATTCCAATGAACTATTTCCAATTTTCTGCATTTTCCAAAAATGCCCCAAATGACACTTACTGATAACTCTCATTTCTACACCTTTACTGAACTTACTTACCGCTCGAAAGTCCACGACCTTCATTTTATACAGTAGTAGTCAAATTTTCAATTGCAGTTAAGATTTGTACATTACATCCATAAACGAAACTTTTTCTATACTAAGTGATTTATATTCATTATGCAATTGTAACCAAAGAAAGTCACATCAGTGGATTGTGGCGTAAAGTGGCAGGGGGTGTGGTGCGTTCCACCAAATGTTGATTCTGCGAAATAGCATCATCTGGCGTGGAAAATTGTCCGCAGAGATATGAAATGATGCTTGGAATTCCTCGCCACGTCCTGCACGTACTCTGCACTATCCTGCAACCACATTTGCTGCATTCTAGTTTTCAAATGTGTGGGTGGCGTAATAGTAATTTGTCTGATGAATAAAAATCATCACAAAACAGCATTTTACAGTACATACAAAAACATTTTAAATACTCATGCACATTCGAAATATACCCGTGCAAATTCATATAACCATGGAGATTCATTAAAATTACATTACTTGTGACAGAGACATGCGAATATTAATTTAAAAACTCTGAGTAAAAGAAAGTCAGTGAATTAAAATTGAACACCAATCAAAAAACCACATGAAACTTCAACGTGCCAAGTGCCTGAAAACAAGTAACCAACTAATGTCTAATCTTAGAAACAACCCTATGAAAAAGGACATAAGGAACAAAAAAAGCTAAGCTACAGGTACAACCATTTTTACGGAAATTGTTAAAAACTTAATTGACAAATTAATGAAATAAAAGCACCATATAAACATAAAACGAGGGCTTAGTGTACTGTTCAAAATGTATCCCTCATACATGCCGGAAAATAAGTAGTAATAGGGCTGCATTTGCGGAGTCTGATGAGAATTAATCACTGACCAGTCATGTTTTTTGCCACTAAGCCCTCTTTATCGGCAATAAAATAATTCTTTTTTTAATCTTTTTATTTACCAATTGTTTAAAACTAGATTTATTCATTTCTGGAAACTAAGACCACAAGTCAAAACTCTGGAAACATGTTAAGATCAACAAGCCCCAGCATATTCAGAGTGATTTATTTCATGCCAGTAGTTGTATGCTATGGAGCCACGATCAGATAAAAACCAAGAGTGTATGCATTTCAAAAATGACCCTTGCCCCACCAAGGACTGTCTTAGGAGACCAACCCCCAAACAGAGTATATGGCTTGGCCAATTGACCTGGAATTCCAAAGACCGGCTTACAAGCCTTAATTAATAATCAATCCAATACTTTAGCATCTTTTCCCCTGGTGATGGGCGAGCCATAGGCAATAGTTGTCTGTAACTTGGCTCTCATGACTTAAACAAGGTTTGAAGGATTGGCATCTCAGCGAGTTAGGTAGTAATTTGAATGTGTGGGTGTTGCTTTTTAGCACGTGCCTGCTACTGACTGAATTAACTGCTCGGAACCTTGTGTTCTACGGAATTCAGTAGGTTTCGCGCCCTTTCTGTATTTCTGTTCATTTCATTTTGTTTGCTTTTTCAATTTACAACTTCATGATTTTTCTCTGGCTGCCATATATTTCTCAGAATCCCCCACCTCCCAAAATGCTGCAACATAAAAGGAAACCAATGTAGGGCTCTGCTATCCACGAGCCCAGGCTTCCATGTCCTGGCCAGTGGATGCAAAACCTAATCTTAACTTAGTAGGAAGGGACACTGCGGGTGTAGGCAGGAAGTACTTACGAGGCCCTTTTAAAAAATATTACATTGTGCAAGATATGAAATAGGGTAATTTTTTGAATAATTCAACAACCAGTTTTGCTTTGATCATGAAGTAGGTTTCCTGGAAAATGAGGTCTTTGAAAGCCATCTGCTTCTGTCAAACATTTACAGTAATTGTAATCGCTATTTTTGTTCCAGCCAGATTTTGATGTGATAGCTATTTAAAGGAGAACTCGATCTGTCAATGTATGTGTAGTTTTTCTCTTCAACTGCTTCAGGACATGCCCTTTTTTTCAAAACCGAAAGTAGTCACTGATAAGCAAGGAGTGTGGCCCTTGAGGTCTGCTATGATGGACCTTCTGAGCACGCTCAGTTATTACAGGGTTGCTTTGAATCATCCCAAACCCTAATTTTGGTGCAGCTGAGGTCTTTGGTCAAGAGGGAGGGGGTCCTCACTGATAATTTATATTTTTTATTTTGTATTCTCTACAACATACTCTGCCTTCTCCAGAGGGGCCACGATATGGGTGCGTCACGGTACTCCATTTGTGGAACTGGAAAGACGGACTGACGAACAGGGGCGCTATGTACTGGTGAGGGGCACCTTGGACGGGGAGGTGGTAGTGCTGGGCAGCATCTATGCCTTGAATTTTGACCAAGATAGATTCCTTGCTGCAGTGGGCCGGGCGTTGGCGGACTGGGTGGACGTCCCCTGGATCTTGGGAGGTGACTGGAACATGATCCTAGATGTGAGCCTTGACAGATCACACACCCCCCCTCCAGGTGGCAGGAGTACATAAACTGTCAGAATCGTTTGGGACATGGCTCCGGGGTTGGAGGTTGGTTGACATCTGGCGCACACTGCACCTGACACACAAAGAATACTCATGCTACTCCCCTGTGCACAACCTACATACCAGATTAGATAGGTTTGTATGCTCCACCTCTGTCACGACTAGATGCGCCACATCGGATTACCTTGCTAAAACGTTCTCAGACCACCGGCCGCTGGCGCTTGACCTACACTGGGGTAGGGTACCCTCACCGGTCCCTACCTGGAGGCTTAGCCCTGCGCTGCTCGAGGATGGCCCGTTTTGATCACATATAGCTGACGCCTTAACTGGCTACTTCGATACAAACTGGGACTCTGCGTCCTCGAATCTAGTGGAATGGGATGCAATGAAAGCTGTAATACGGGGGGCTGCTATAGGCCGCCTGGTGGGAGCCAGACAGGAGATCCATGGTAAGCTATGCGAGGTAGAAAAGCGCTTGCGCGACCTTGAAAATGCGGTAGGGCAGGACCCTGGCCGAAAAGCTGATCTACAGCAGTGTAATATCGAACATGCTGAATTGCTAGAGACCCTGAGAGTGATGGACTATGGGGCCTATCTGAAACGCCAACAGGCGGAGGCGGACAGATCCGGTGCTCTGCTTGCCCTGCTGGTCCAGGATGCCCCTGAGAGCCCTACAATAACGTCTATCCGGAACGCAGCGGGTGAACAGGTACACACTCAACTGGGAATTAACACTGTATTTAAGACTCACCTGGAGAACCTGTATGCTCCCCCCTCTGTAGATGCCAGGGACGAAATTCCTAGGAGAACTAACGCTCCCAGTGCTGGCCCCGGGAATCCAGGCGGCTCTAGCCGGGCCTATAACACAGCATGAAATAAAGATAGCAATCCATACGCTTAACCGGGGCAAGACCCCGGGCATAGATGGCCTGCCAGGGGAGTTTTATCAAACATATGCTGATGTGCTGGCCCCCGTCCTGGAGAAAATATACAACACCGCTTACGAGGTTGGCCATCTCCCGGCTACCACCATGCAGGCCTTGGTGATTTCTATCCCGAAACCCGGGAGGGACACTCAAGATATAGGTAACTACAGGCCCCTCTCCATGCTCTCCACGGAGTATAAGATCCTTAGTAAGGCTATTGCCATGCGGATTCAACACCACCTCCCTGGCCTGATCCATACTTATCAATGTGGCTTCCTCCCAGAGAGGAGTACCTCCCAGAATTCGAGGCGACTCCACGCCCTCATGACAACTACACCTCACAACTTACCACACGCTGGCTGTATAGCCCTAGACCTCCGTCAGGCGTTTGATTCCCTGACGTGGAACTTCATGTTCGAAGTCCTGCATCGCTTTGGTTTCCCAGAGGCCCTTATAAAATGGATCCACTTATTGTACACAGGTCCGACGGCTAGGGCACGCACAGGAAGACACACATCTGACAGCTATGAAGTCCATAGGGGCACCCAACAGGGCTGCCCACTGTCGCCGCTACTGTTTGTGCTGATGCTGGAACCCCTGGCTATTGCGCTTCGCAATAGAGCTGTGGAGGAAGGCATACCGGCGGGAGGCACCAACCACATGGTCTCAATATATGCCGACGACATCTTAGTGTATCTCCGGAACCTGCGAGGGGACCACTCGCCCTGGCGACTGTCTTCAGACGCTTTGAGACCATATCTGGACTGCTATAAACCCGGGAAAGTCCCTAGGTTTGTATTTGTATTTGTATTTAATTTATTTATAGAGCGCTAACAATCATCCTGAGTAGGATATCACGGCGCTAAAGTTGGATGCTGAGAGGTACGATAACCACACTGAGTGATGATTTATTCTGATTTAGGGAAGAGTAGTGTCTTTAGTTGTTTCCTAAAAGACAGAAGGTCATCTGTCAGTCTAAGACTGGGAGGAAGTTCATTCCACTTAGTAGCCGCCAGATGCGAGAAGGCTCGCTCTCACATCCTGACAGTCTTCACCCGGGTGGTGGTTGCTCTTCCTAATGTACTGGATCGGAGGTTCCTCGGTGGTCTGTGGAATTCAACTTTATTATGTAAAATGGTAGGGCCTGCGTTATATAGCACCTTGTGTGTGATACATAGTAATTTAAAATTGGCTCTTTGTCGCATCGGGAGCCAATGAAGCTCTCGCATGCAGCTTTTAGCCAAATCAAATTTCTTTTTATTACAGACCGCCTTTGCCGCGGCATTTTGTACTATCTGCAGTTTAGAAAAGAGATAGTCTGCCATTCCGACAAACAGTGAGTTGCCATAGTCCAATCTGCTCATCAGCAATGACTGAACCAGAGTTTTCCTACATTCAGTCGGGTTCCAGGGGAAAACTCGTCTGAGCATTTTCAGCAATGCAAAGCTTTTGCCGCAGACAGTGGAGACATGTGATTTCATGGACAGAGCACTGTCCAATACCACTCCCAGGTTTTTTGCTTTTGGGGTGGGATTCGGAGGCAACCCCAGGTTGCTTGGCCACCAGCTGTTATCCCAGAGCTGGGGATTTTTGCCAAACAAGAGGATTTCTGACTTGTCTGCATTTAATCTCAGACAATGCTCTTGCATCCAGTTGGCCAGTTCAGTCAGGCAGTTTATCAGTCGGGTTTTAGGATCATCCTTTTCATCAATGGTAACCATTAACTGGGTGTCGTCAGCATAAGAACACATTTCGACACCCCACCGTCTTCCAATGGCTGCCAATGAGGAAACGAAAACATTAAACAAAGTTGGACTGAGTGAGGCCCCCTGGGGAACCCCATATTTAATGTTTCGCGGGGGAGAGATGAAGTCACCCAAACACACTGATTGTGTTCGTTCCTCCAGAAAAGATTTTAGCCATCCCAATGCCTTGTCTCGTATACCTTTCCCTTCCAGGGATTTCAGTAATTGGTCGTGTGGAACGGTATCTTCTTCCGAGATGGCCAACAGCCCCCCCACATACAGTTCAGAGATGGCCAACAGCCCCCCCACATACAGTTCGGGGCCTATGAAATCCAAGTGGCACCGACCACGTTTAAATATCTCGGAATACAGGTCTACCGGGACCCAGAGGCCCAAATTGACGGTAATATTCGTAAGGCCATTACTGGCCTACTAGGTAGCATAGGCTTCTGGACGTCCCTACCCCTATCGGTAATGGGACGAGTGGCAGTCTCGAAGATGGTCCTGCTCCCCCGTATACTGTATTATTTTGTAAACCTGCCGGTCCTGCTCCCACGTCAGATTTTCACCACACTAAATACATTACTGGTCAACCTCATATGGGGCTCGGGGAGGAGACGAATCAGCCTTAAACTGCAACTGAACACCAGACGGGGTGGCCTGGGCGTACCGGACCTACGAAGTTACTACTATGCCAGCCAGCTCCAATGGTTGACCCGATGGGTGGCGGGCAGGGGCTTGCATGAGATCGCTTACACGACGGACAAATTAGCACGTGGAGAACTACACTCCCTCCTCTTGCCCAATGCTAGGATCCCCAGAGACTGCCACCCCCTCCTGCATGTGGCCCTGACTTGCTGGAAGAAAGCACTGTCATACACGGCTGGGACCTCTCCATACGCGGACAATATACCCCTACTAGGACTCCCGACACCACAGGGGACTCTAACACAGTGCAGACTACGTCCCTGGACGGAGGCCGGGGTGGATCGGGTGGGAGACCTGTTCGGCGACGACACCATGCTGAACCACACCTCGTTTGTGCAAGCCACGGGAGCGCCTTCACGCTTATATCTATTACACGCCTCGGTGACGCACTATGTGCGACGGGCTTGGGCCCCACAACGTACGAAACCAGAACAACATGAATTAGTACACCTCATATATTACATGGGCACGGGGGGGACACCTAGTGAAATGGCTGTATGTTGGTATCAGAGAACATGTGACATCGCCGATCACTACACTCAGGGAGACCTGGACTACAGACTCGGGTGAAAACATAACGGACGGGGGGGCGTGGCTTGGCGGGCGATGATGGCGGTCGCAGCTTGGTAGAGCTCCCGCCGGCCCGAACTTACTTTTGACATTTATCCTGGCCCCCGAGCCCGCAGAAAATCCCTGGCGAGTCCTACCGATTCCGGGGAGTGTCCTGTTCTCTCCGGTGTCGGGATCCCGCGATTCTGTCTCCGCTGGGACCCTGAGGTGCCGACGGCGGAGTGTGGCCTGGTGGCTGGCCGCGAGCCGGGGACCTCGATTTTGGTGACGCCGAGTGGCGGCTGTTGGAGCGCGGCTGGGGGTGCCATCTGTGGTGCGGACCCCGGGCGTCCCCGCAGCGCTCGGACCCTGAGCCCGTGGTTGGTGCCGGGCGGGCGCCGTCGGTCCGTGAGTGGGCCCTAATCTCTCCGGTGCCGGGATCTGGCGGCTCCATCCCCTCCGGGACCCTGTGGCGCTGACGGCGGTCTGCGGCCTAGTGGCTGGCTGTGGGCCGGGGACCTCGATTTTCGGGCGGCCGAGAGGTGGCTGTGGGCGCGCCGCTGTGAGTGGCGTCAGTGGCGCAGACTTTGGCCGGACACTCCACCCTGTGGCCACTGGTGGGTGAGGACACTGCTGCATTCTCGGGCCACTGTTGGGTGGGGACACTGCTGCATTATCGGGCCACTGTTGAGTGGGGACACTGCTGCAGCCTAGGGGCACTGATACATGAGGACACTGCTGAAGGTGCCCTGCCTCCTCTGGATCCTGGAGGCACCTGTGGGTGACGCAGCTTTGTGGGGGCCTGTCTGGTCCGGAGCCTCGTGAGTCGTGCCACTGAAGTTGTAGTGACCTGCCGCACCTCCTACGCGGGCACTGGACCCGTTGTCCGGGCGTGGGGCCGGAGGCGTCCTGTGCTTATTGTTGTGGACTCACTGCCCCGGGCCTGCTGAACCTACCCGTCCAGTCCAGTGTGCAGATCCGTTGTGTCCGTGACAGGCCATGACCAGGGGTGGCGGAGGGGGCCCGCCTAAGCAGGGCCCCATGGACAAGTTTGCCGGGCCCAGTGGCGGCGCCGGGGCATCTGGCGGAGGTGGCGGATCAGGGCCGGACAACGCTGCAATCCTGGCGGCCATTACCCAATCCCGGGACATGCTGGACGCCAAAATTGGGGCAGTGGGAGCGGACGTTACACTGCTTCGCCAGGACCTCCGAAACGCGGTGGCGCGGATCACCGAGACTGAATCTCGAGTATCGGTGACCGAAACGGACATTGGCGCCCTGAAGAAAAGAATGGCGGAGGTGGAGTGTGTCCAGAAGACGCTTGCGGCCCGCGTGGAGGATGCTGAAGGGCGCGCACGGAGAAATAACCTCTGCTTCATTGGCTTTCCGGAGCGGTGCGAGAAGGATGGCATGGTGCGTTTCCTGACTCACTGGCTGGAGAGCTGGGTCCCTGAGGGGACATTGTCGGCGCGTTTTGTGATTGAACGGGCGCACAGGGCCCTGACTCAGCGGCCGCCTGAGGGGGAACGCCCTCGGCCGGTCATTGCTCGGCTGCTGAACTATCATGACCGTGATGCCATACTGCGGGAGGCGAGGAACAAGGGCTCGCTTACATTTGAGAATCATGCCATAATGATCTTCCCGGATTACACGAAAATGGTTCAGCAGCAGCGACAATCCTTTGTGGCCGCCAAGGCTAAGTTGCAGGGCCTGAAGCTTCAATACTCTCTCCTGTACCCGGCCCGCTTGCGGGTGGTACACCAGTCCCGGACACACTTCTTCGATACACCCGAGGTTTTTCGTTGGACTGATGAGACGGTGCGACTCCGACCCCATGCCCAGCCGGGGCTGGATCCTGGCGGGTCCCAGAGATCATCGCCGGAGCGGACGGACCGCACCAACCGGAAAGGAAGGCATCGAAGGTCCAGATCTAAAAAACGGTCAGCGTCCGCCAGTGCGACGCAGACGAACGGCACGCTTGACTCTGAACACTCTGATGCTGGCAGTTGAACTCTGGCGGTGCCTGGTCATTGGTGTTGCCCGGAATGGACCGACTGGTGAGACTGTTCCATGTGACTTTATCTGAACTTATCTATATGCTTCTATGACACTCTGAGGCTTTGGGTAGAGCCACTGCGGGGCTCGGGTGGCGGCTTCTATGGGCCTTAAACCCTCACGAGTAGTGGGTGTTGTTGGGGGGGTGGTGAGTGTGTGTTGATGGGGGTGTTGGGATCCATTGGTATGGTGGGCCCTGGGCTCTCTGTTCTGGACCTGGGTCTCTCCATGCCGCGACAGATACTTCACTGTTTTCGGAGGTATTGGGGTGGGGGGTGTGGGGCGCAGGGGGGGGTTGTCTTCTTGTTGGGGGTTGGGGAGGTTCGGGTCGGGGGTGGCCAGGTGGGTGTTGGGGTACTGGGTGTTCGGGTTGGGAGGGTGGGACCACACGTGTCTTTGGCTTTTGATTTTGTTGCCTTGTGGGGTGCGCCAGGGTGGGGCGGAGGGCTAGATGCGGGACGCTGTATTGATTATGGCTGATACTACGACTGTACCTCCTCAAAAGACCCTGCGTGTTGTGACGTGGAATGTGAGGGGTATTCTGGACAAAATCAAGCGTGGGGCTGTGCTGCGTTGGGGGAAAAGGGAGATGGTGGATGTGCTGCTGCTTCAAGAGACTCACATGCTGGGCTCTAAGGCCCTTAGCCTCCAGAGGTTCGGGTTTCAGCAGGTGTACCATGCGGGCTTCACGAGGGGTTCGCGGGGGGTGGCTATCTTAGTACTCCGCAGGGTAGCTTATGTGCATGAGAAGCAGTGGATTGATCCTCAGGGCCGGTATATCTTCATCAAAGGCAGGTTGGGTACTGAACAGGTGGTTTTTGGTAGCGTATATGCCCCCCCCCCTCTGCAGTGGGCTTTGTCTGAGCGGCTATTCGCGCTGTGGGATGAGATTCCGGAGGTCCTAACCATGGTGGGGGGCGATTGGAACGAGGTCATGGATGTGGGCCTGGATCGTCTGAGGCGGGTGCCTGTGGTGTCGGATCCCCCCCCTACTACTGCTCCCACCAAATTGTGTGCGACTGTGAGTGGCCTGGGCTGGGTTGATGTATGGCGGCACTTTCATCCTGCTGTGCGTGAATTCACATATGTGTCGGCGGTGCATGGGTCCTTCTCGAGACTAGATTATCTGTTTGTGCCGGGTGCCTGTCTGAGTCGGGTCAGGGATGCTATGATACTCCCCAGAGGCCTGTCTGATCACTCCCCCGTCCTAGCTACCATGACCCTCCCCTCCACGAGACAGCCGTTTCGATGGCGGATGTCATCTTGGCAGTTGCAGCGGCCCGAGTATGTGCGTCACCTGCGTGAGGCGATTGACCATTTCTGGCGCGAGAACTTGGTAGGGGATGTGAATGCAATGGTGGTGTGGGAGGCGCTGAAACCCACGCTTCGGGGCATCGATATAGCTTGGTGCGTGGCTGCTCGGCGAAAACATCGGGAGGCCATTGTGACCGCCGCGGCCCGCGTAGAGGAGCTGGAGCAGCGTGGTCGGCTCGGGAGCGACGAAGGCATTGTGCGGCGGCTCTTGCAGGCCCAGCAAGCGTACGTACGCCTCTGTCCTTTATGAGGAAGCCCGACAGGCGTGGCTCGCCACGCGCAGCAGGGTGTATCAGTGGGGCGACAAGTCCTGTACCATGCTGCATAGATTGTGCCAGGCGACCTTCCAGCCTCTGGTGTTGCCGGGCCTTACTACAGATGATGGCTCGGTCATGACCGACCCGGACTTGCTGGCGGCTAGCTTTGCCCGTTATTTCGAGGCGCAATACGCTCCCCGAGATCACTTGGAGACAAGCGAGATTTCCGCGTATCTTGACGACCTGCTACCGCAGGCCGTCTCGGATGAGACCAGAACCGCACTGGACGCCCCGCTTACGGCTGAGGAGCTCGGAGAAGCCCTTGGTCAACTGAATACGGGTAAGGCGCCCGGCCCGAGTGGTTATCCAAGTGAATTCTACAAAAAGTTTCACGTCCAGCTGGGGCCCCACTATCGCTGTGCCCTAGAGGCGGCACGGGCTCAGGGAGAGCTGCCACCAGATTGGCGTCATGCTGAAATCGTAGTATTTTTGAAGCCGGGCAGGGCGCCTGACCGACACGACTCATACAGGCCGATTTCCCTTCTTAACATTGAGGCCAAGGTTCTGGCTAAGGCCTTGGCAAACCGCCTCCTGCCCCACGTTGCTGATCTAGTCCACCCCGATCAGGCTGGATTCATGCCTCGCAGGGCCACTCGGCATAATATTCGACGGGCGCAGGCAGCGGTGGATGCCATGGGTGCTAGAGATGAACAGGCGGCACTCCTACTGGCGGACATGGACCGGGCCTTTGATTCGGTGAGCTGGGCATATCTGTTCACACTGTTGGCCCGCCTCAACCTGGGGCCGGTCTTCTTGTCGTACATTCGTCTCCTTTACACCAACGTTACGGCCTCGGTCCGTGTGGCCGGTGCTACCTCTGGGCGCTTCCATGTAGGTCGCGGTACTCGGCAGGGTTGCCCGCTGTCCCCATACCTGTTTGCCCTCGCCATGGAACCTCTGGCGTCGCGAATACGTGCGGATGCCCGGTTGCGTGGTTTCGTTTGGAACGAGGATCTGGTGGATAGGATTGCGCTGTATGCGGATGACGTCCTCCTCTTCCTTACGGATCTACGGCGATCGGGCCCCCGGGTTCTGGAAATCATGCGGGAGTTTGGCGGGGTCTCGGGTCTTCACCTTAACCTGAATAAATCGACCCTGTGGGTGCTGGGTGGCGGTGTGGTTGCTGACCCCTGGGCTGCTGAGCTGCGAGTGGCCTCGGATGGCCTAAAGTATCTGGGCGTTTTTCTCTCAGAGTCGCGGGCCGTGGCCTGGGCGCGTGGAGTCTTGCCGGTGTGGGAACGGGTTCAGGCCGATGTCAAGACATGGTCTAGAATGCCGCTTACTATCTTTGGGAGATCGGCCATCTTCAAGATGGTGGCGCTTCCGCGGCTCCTGTACCAAATCCAGAACTTCCCATACCCCATTGGCCTGGAGTGGTTCCGTCAGGTTAACTCAGTGCTGGGCCGCTTCCTGTGGAGTGGAGGTGCGGCCCGAGTGGCGTTGAAGACGTGCTTTCTGTCCACGTACAGTGGTGGCTTGGCCACCTCGGACCTCCTCTCTTACTACCAGGCTTCCCAACTACTTGTCCTTAATGAATGGTGGTAGGGGGGATCCGGCTTATGCCATAGAACGGTTGCTCATGGGTGACCGCACGCTCCACACCATTCTTTATTCCGCTCGCCTACGCCGTGCATTGCCATCGGTCACCGGAGTGGTCTTTGCGGTATGGCGACAGTCACTGCGCCGCATGGGATGGTGGGGCAGGTTGACGGCTGAGACGCCGCTTTGGCACAATGGTTTGCTCCCGGAGCTGGCGGCCCTGACCGGGTTTGAGGGTTGGGAGGCCATTGGGATTACTCAACTGGGCCAGGTCATGTCCGGCACCACCCTCAAATCTTTCGAGGAGCTCCGTACAGAGTTCCAAATGCCTCAGTCCCAGTTCTTCCGCTACCTCCAGCTGCGGCATGCCCTCGCCCCGAGCATCGCCGGTCTCGACTCCCTACCGGAATTTAGCCCAGTGGAGGCCAAGGTGTTTATGGGGGATCTGGGGGACAGGAAGGTCTCTAGGATTTACCAGACACTTATTATTCATTGCTCCTCCACCCTACACTCCCTTCGGGAGGCGTGGGAAATAGACGTGGGCCCCCTTGATGAGGACGATTGGAGGGAGGCACTGGAATCCCCACGTGGAACCGCCATTGCGATCCGGCTCCGGCTAATTCAATTCAAATATTTGCATTGTGCTTATTATACGCGTGAGCGGTTGTGGAAGGCTGGGTTAATTGCGTCTTCGGAATGCCTGCGCTGTGGGGTGGTGCCTGCCTCTCTGGTGCATACGGTGTGGTCGTGTGGCCGGTTGACTGGGTTCTGGAGAGGCGTGTGGAGTTGTCTAGCTGAGGTCCTGGGCTGGGATCTTCCCCGTACCCACCGGCTGGGCCTCTTGCATATCATGGAAGGGATTGGTGGCAATGTTTATAAGCGCCACTTGTTGCTTTTGGGGCTAGTCGTGGCTAAGCGAGACCTGGCCCGAGCGTGGAAGTCAGTGAGGGCTCCCCCCCTGTCTGCGTGGAAGGCTGGGCTAGATTATTTCATGGGTCTGGAGAGACCGATCTTTGAAGCGAGGGGCTGCCCGCGCAAACACTTCAAAATTTGGAAGCGTTGGGCTGACTACCGTGGTCTTTCCTTGGACCCCCCGGCGGAGCAAGAGGAGGACATTTGATCACAGTGACAATTTTGGCCTGATGCAGCAACGCCCTGGTGGCATTACACCCACATATTTCTTTTCCCTGTTGCTATACATACACGTGTGGTAGGGGGGGTTGGGGGGGGGCTGTTAGAGCGGGGGGGGTAGCGTTGTGGGTTAGGGTAGGGTGTTGGGGACTTTCTATACTAAGCCTATTCTGAATCTGCTATATCATTTGCTGCATATGTAATTGCTATATTGATGTTGTTGTGGTGTTCTCGATGTGTGGAGATGCCACATGCTTGATGATCATTTGCTTAATAAACTTGGTTGTGGAAAACATAACGGACGGGGAGTGGAAAGTTATTCTAGGCCATCATAGAAGGGTATCCAGAAATGTTAAGTTTCAGTTCATACAGGCCATGATTCTCCATAGAGCTTACCTTACACCCCAGAGACTACATAGGATGTTCCCTGCCGCTGCACACTGCTGCCCGAGATGTCAACAAGACGAGGCACATATTCTTCACATGCTATGGACATGCCCGAAGTTACATACTTACTGGGGGACGATCACACACACGCTGCACTCCATAACAACACTCCGGATCCCTGAGGGAGCATTACCCTGCCTACTAGGGAACAGGAAACGGCCCAAAACATGCAAGGCACAATTGAAATTCACGGACCTGGCACTAGGGTTGGCGATCAGGGTGCTCACTATGAGATGGAAATTGCCCAGGGCCCCGCAGATAGAAATGTGGCGAAGCGACTTGCTAAAATGGGGCAAAGCAGAATCCGCGGCACTGCGGGAAGAGGAGAGCAAGGGCCTTCGCAAATACCCTATAGCACAGGAATGGGATTTAATGTTGATAGAACTGGAAGAGGCAGACCTGGACAGTTCAGAAGACCTGGTGGGGTGAACTCACACATGTAGCGGGGGGGGGGGTCCGAGGCTCACGGGCACCAGTGCAACTCACAAGGGCTAGATCGGACCTAGAGCCTTTAACAAGTTCCAGATAGACAGAGCCACCTTAGCCCGGGATGTAGAGTGTACATGAGAGAACGACCAGGAGACAGGGGGTGGGCGGACGGGGAGTGAGGGACAGTTGGGGTATGACACTTATGAAAGGCATGATTATGGTG
Organism: Lissotriton vulgaris; assembly: GCF_964263255.1. Taxonomy (NCBI): domain Eukaryota; kingdom Metazoa; phylum Chordata; class Amphibia; order Caudata; family Salamandridae; genus Lissotriton; species Lissotriton vulgaris. The sequence continues at coordinate 1,337,094,972 of NC_141685.1, forward strand.
TTTACAGAGCATAAATGGGAAACATCCGCGGAACTGTTATGACGAGCAACCCATGATTGAAATGTTATGCTCCCAAAAATTAATGGTTAAGAAAATGGAAAAGACTGATGTGTGATATGATGAGAAAATGTACAGAAATGTATGTCATACTGAACAGTCACGAATAAAGAGTTTTAAAAAAATATATATATTTTTTTTATTTTGGACTGTAAAGAGGCACTACATATTTTGTTTTTTAAGGCCTGCTTCTAAATTACATCCTACGATTCTCTAAATAGTCCTGTCTCCATGGACTGTAAGACCATCCTCAGGATGTTACTTAAATTGCAGACTCATACGGTTCATGCACATGAAAATTGGATACTCCCCAGGAGCTCTTAAATAACAAATATTTAAGTTTTTCAAGTTTCAGGCACCCAAATAGATACTTTAGGAAAGTCTGGGAGGTTCTATATGTCTTCAACTCTTTGTGTATCACTAGGATATATGTCTGCCAATTGTTTAGTAAACATGTATGCCAGAAAATATTACTAGAATACCACATGAATGCTGCGCTTAGAAGTGTTGTTTCTAATTAAAAGAGAAAGTCTGTGTAATCATTTCTGTGTAGTTCTACAGGAAGTTATGCCAGTGAGTAATCCATGTCCACCAGGCAAAATGGCGGCCATCTCCATTAGAATCAACTGTAAAAGTTTGGCTTGTGAGTTAGGCACCTGGGCTGCTTTTTGTTAGTTTTTTCTTCTCTGAAGAAGACTAGTCCGCTGTCAATAGCTGTTTCACAGTACCAAAGGGGACGAAAGGTGTCCAATTGACTCGGCATCACTGTCAATTTCAACGTTTTGGTGATATTTTATGAGGATCTAAATAATTAAACTTGATTGGAAATGCATTTCATAGCTTGTTTTGGTAGAGTTCCAGTTTTATCAATTGTTGCTCGTGGTATGTTACAGAACTTTATAGTGCGTGTATCCCGATATGAATCGTGTTTTGATGCACACAACAACTTCAGTAGGTGGATGAAAGGAGTTGACATGTTTGACAGTGAGGTATTTCAGAACATTCCAAAAGGAGACTGGTAAAGACCATGTTCAGATGTGTGGGGGGAACTCATTCTTAAGGGAAGGAGACTTAACCTAGAAACATCCGTAACCTATTCCTATAAACCAGAAACCTAGAGTTGTGGACTGTAGACTAGGGGAGGAGGCCAGAAAGTGGTCTCAGGGGGAACATAGAGGGTTATTCTACTGCACTGTTATTGAGGGAACGGGAGTATCCGTGCTGTTTGTAGTTTGGTGTCTTGTTTTGAATTTCTTCAGTTCTCTAATCTTTAACGTTTAAAGTTAGTAAATGTTGTATTTTATCCTTAATACTTGCAGATGTGCTTCACTAACCAGGTTTTATCATCTCTGTTTTCTCTCAGGACTCCTGAAGATGCACTGGACACCGGAACATGCCCAGCCCCTGAACCAGTGGCCAGAGCAGCACCTCGATGTCTCTTCAACGACCTCATCCCCAGCTCACAAATCTGATCTGTACCACAGTAGTCGTCAGAGGTTCAACTACGCCTGGGCTAATGATGACATCTCTGCATTAACTGCGTCCAACCTCCTGAAAAGATACGCGGAGAAGTATTCTGGGGTTTTGGACTCGCCATATGAACGCCCAACACTAAATAGCTACACAGATGGAGCCTTCGGGCCAGTTAATGGACAGAAGGGTGACCTTGAATCCTGGCAGATGTCACAGAGTTCAGAGGGTACATATCCTCTAACCTCAATGCACGATGGACTTGCTGGTTCAAAGTCAGGAGTCCCTTCAGCCGTCGCTTCAGGAAATGGCTCGGTGGGAATAGGCAGTCCTTCCATTGGACCTGGCAACTTATCTGACTCCATATATCCCAGCAATACATGCGGGGGACCCACGACTTCCAGCGGACTAGGGACACCGCAAGACTATACCTCGGGCTACAGCAGTTCCTACCTGCCACCAGGTTACTGCAGCCAGCCTGCCACAGCACTTCCACCATCCCATCCTGCGTCCCTTCATAGCTCAGGTCTTCTGCAGTCGGCCCATCCGTCACCCACGCTAGTACCTGGCTACAGTCCGTCTGGGCCAATGTACAACTATGCCTCAAGCGCTTACCCAAGTCAGCCTGCCCTTGGTCCAGGATATGCCTCCATTCACCCTCATCCTTCTGCTTCTTATCTACCCTCTGGCATTGCAGCACCAACACCTCTCCCACCTCCTAATGCTTCGTCCAGACCATCAGTTGTTCCTGGCTACGGTTATCAAAGTACGGGCTTAGGCCCAATACCAGTACCTCCCATAAGCAGTGAGTCGAGCAGTTCACTGAAAAGGAAAGCCTTTGAATTGCCCGTGGAAGAAGAAGGTGATAGCAGGTACAGAAAATACAGCTATGAGCAACCAAAGTCTACCTCGGAGCCCCAATATCAGATGTCTGACAATGGTGTTCCTAGTGAATGTAGAGGCAATGGCTTTAATCGAAGTAACGAAACATCGCAGGTGTCCTATAAAACTGGGAAGCGGTCCACCGCGGAGGAGCATATCAGCAAATACAATAACCAGTCAATGAAAGCCATTGTGTCCCCCAACTCATATGCAACGGAAGCATCGCTCAGATCCAGTGAACCCTTCGACAAGTTCACGCCTGCCGCAATGGTGAATGGTGAAAGGGGAGGTACTGAACATGGGCACACCTTTGCACACAGAATGCAGGTTCCAGTTATCAAGCAAGAGCCATTTTTTAGTCAATCAGAAGAACAACTGAAGAACACGGATCCTCTACTTTTGGAACTGGTAAACAATGAAATTGTTGACTGCGGCCCACCTGTGCAGTGGACGGACATTGCTGGACAGGTGTCAATCAAAGCAATGATTGAAGAGGAGCTGGTGTGGCCTATACTGAGGCCTGGGGCCTACACTGGAGCAAGTCGTCCACCGAGGACCATTTTGTTGTTTGGACCCCGGGGAGCGGGAAAGACTCTACTGAGCAGATGCATATGCACCCAGTTGGGCTCTACCTTGATGAGGCTCAGCTGCGCTTCCCTGGTTAGCAAGTGGAAGAGCGAAGGCGAGAAAATCCTTGAAACCGTTTTCTTCGTGGCGACCTGTCGCCAGCCATCAGTGGTCTTCATCAGTGAGATTGATATTCTCCTTTCGCCGCGGGTGAAGGAAGAAGGCAGTCAGCTGATGAACTTGAAGACCCAGCTCCTCTCCTACTTGGAGAGCATAGCTACTTCCGCCAACGACAATGTTATTGTGATAGGAACAACCCAACGGCCGGACGACGTTGAGGAATCTGTGCACCGACTGTTTGCAAAGAGGTTTTACATCTCTCCACCTGATACCCTGGCCCGGCGGCAGATTCTCCACCACACCTTGGCACAGCAAAACTACTGCCTCAGCGAACGGGAAATGGCTTCCCTAGTGCAGCACACAGAAGGCTACTTGAGCAGTGAGCTGGTCCAGCTCTGCCAGCTAGCGGGTGCCGACCAGCTCCACAGCATCGCTGGCCAGCTGCAGCCGACGAACTACAAGGACTTTGAGGGCGCATTCTGCAAACTGCGCCCCAGCACATCTCAAAAGGAGCTGGACTTATTCGCGGAGTGGAACAAAATGTATGGGTCGAGACACTAGCGGCAAAACAGTGCATACTTAAGGGACTTTGCTGGCATTTCTTTTTGAAAAACAAAAAATGAAACAGTCACCTGCCAGTGTATCGACACCTGTATTAAACTACAGGGATGCCCCCTGTATCAAACTACAGGGGTGCAGGGGAAAAACTTAAACAGACGGCTGTTGTGTGTAGCACTCACACTCCTGTGATGGCTCCGTTTTGCGCGTGGATTTGTGGCATCTGCTGGGAGTGGTTTCTTTTTATTCTTTCATGTGTTTTTTGGAAAGAAATAGCGAACCTCTTTTGGGGAAAATTGCAATTTTTTTTATAGGTGGGGGCAAAGAGGTACTGCTTGGAAAATCTGCTGACTGTGCAGTATATCAGGAATCTGAAAATGTGCTGCACTGTTTGTTAATCATTTCACAACCCACAGACTACGGACAAAATACAACTGAACCAGACAAGAGGAAAGAAGACAATTTGCATGTTCAGTAGCCACTCGACGTCTGGGTGTCTCCGCTATGTTTCGCTACAGACCCTTTCCTCTTTATTTTGTCTTTTCATCTATCATCACTGGACAGTCAAACCCTTTGAAGGCACTTTTGGGGGGACCCTCATGATCCACTCCAGACAGAGTTCTGATTTCATGACGATGCCACAGGGAAGAAAGGAGCCGGGGAGCAAACCTAAGAAAAAGGGAGGGGTGGAAAACAAAATGTAGATTAATATTCTTAGACCTCATTTTTATTTTTTTAATGTAAGGTAGTTTTCCCCCCTCCTTTTTGAATACTCAGGAAAATTTACCTCAGAATGTATGTGTTAAGAAACAAAACTTTTAGAATAGAGGCCGTATACTTCAAAATGGCGGCATTAATGAATCAGTACAGACTATGTGCTTTCTTCCAAAAAATAGAAAAAAAGACAACAAAAGAAGAACAAGAAAAAAGCTTGAAGTTGTTACAAAGATAAACATTGAATGTATTTCAGGGGTTTTCACACAAAAACGTATGCCATATTTTCTTTTTTTACATTGTTAGTGTTATAGTGTTGGTGGAGTAACGTGTCTTCAGAATGTATAAGTAGTACAGTAGGTTAAAGATATTCAAGAGAACCACTTTTTGGATCAGCCTACAGGGAAACAATTTATTATTGTTCACTCTTTTTTTGCTGGGACACCTCCAATACTCTGCATTGTCTCTAGTCTCTCTTACGTCCAGACTGGAGCTGTCACAGGGGGACCTAGTGTTGCTTTGTTTTCAAACAACGTTATAATGTTTGAAATGTTGGTCAAATAATTAACTTAGCTTTAATATGCCCAGGGTGAGAATGTATGTTGTTGTGTGTTGTAAAGAAACAGGAAGTTTCCTCGGATATGTAAGCATGTGTTAATGTAGGTGAGAGCGTATCTTAAGTTGTGAAATTGGCATCCCCATCAGTAACTTGAATGGTGCATTATAAGATTTTATTTTACCTGGATAATCTTTCAGATTCCACAAGGGGCTCCACCCATTTGAGAACATACATTTTTATAAAGCTGCAGTCCTGGTTCAAGTAGCCACCATTACTATGCAGATGACGCTACTAGATATAGAGTGAATTCGGAGATCTTGCAAATTTGCACAGAAAATGCTCTTCCGAAGCCTTGGGGTGTAATTGCTGGGGCAGAGTAGTGCAGCTTTAACCCTGTATATCTTGTCACTCTTGAAAATCCCACTGCAGACTCGGTTGCACCAGAGGGAGATCACGGATGGTGACCTGATCTCACAAGAGCCTTCACAAAGATGAAGGGGTCTTCTCCCTTGGTGTCCAAAGTAGGCCGCTCTGGAGCAGTGAGGAGTAAAAACGGAGTTTCAGCCACAAAAGAACGACTGGCAAGCTCTTTTCAAGCAATGGTGTTAGGCTGCAGTGCGCCATGAGGGTTTACATTCAGCCTCATGCGAGCCCTCACATAAAAACAGAAGTCTATCAATCACCAGGTGAACTTGATGGAGCAGTACGTTAAACATGACTCTAGAGTGTCAATCTATAGGCCTACTCTCAGGACCGGTCACTGCTGGTCATATCCTACACCATCAGCCTGCTGGGTTTTTTGTTTTCTTCTGTTGTGGTACCATGTGCCATTAGTATGATGACATAAGTCTGGTTCCCGGTTGGCTGTTGCCAACCCTTAAACATATCTCCCATCATAAAGTAGCACTCTTGGACAAACATATATGCACTATCCCCAAAGGGGCTTGGAATTATCCAACAGATTCTTCTGCAATACCAAAAGATAAGGGGTCTAAGCCAAATTGGCAGAGCACTCATCGGCAGGCACAGTTTTTGCTCATCCTGGCCATGTTCTGTAGATATCTCTCTGAAATGCTTGCAAGTGCTTGTAAAAAGGCATAATTAGAACTTGGAATCTGATTCTCCTTTTCTGCTCCATTCACAAGATCTGCAAGTTCAATAAACTGTTGGACTACAGAAAATAACGAGACGCATAGCTACCATTCCAAAGAACTGCACATCTTTTCTTGTTACCACTTGACAATCCCACAAAGCTTTCACCCTGTCCCTGATCAAGCGTGCACTTACTCACCACAGTCCAACCCTCCTGTGGAGCCTGAACCCTCACTTTGATCGCACCTCTTCTCAAATGTGGACCTGGGCTTTTGTGCACTAGGAATCGCTCTTACTCATTCACCAAAAATGTCCTGCACACTAGATCACGTCGGACTCCGCCCAGTTGACTGTTTAACGATGTAATTTGAAAAGGTATAATCCTGCCTACATCACATTTTAAGTTCTGAGCCTTAAGATGCCTGATCGAAGCCTACACTAAAAAAGATAAAAGTTTTCGTGCTATTTTCGTCAACCTGACAAAAACTGGTCAAAAGGGAGCATGGTGTATGTCTTGTGGTCACATCCACCACCATTATTTTTCTCTCTGTAAGATAAAAAGTTTCATTCCTGGAAGTGCAATGAGTGTAAAAGTAGTAATAGGCTGTGTCCAGGCTGAAATTCCTTGTGCAGGTTATTGATAGTTGGTATAATTACAGCTCTACTTACCATGGATATGGCATGGCAATGTTTTTAGAAGTCCAGAGTTAACTTCCAGACAGTTCCTAGGTTTCCATCGGTTTGGTCAAGAAACAGGTATATGGATTTGGAAATGGACAAGAAATGTTTCCCCTGTTGAGAACATTTTAGGTGCCCATTGCATAAAAACCGCTGGTCCTGCCTGTTACTTGTACCCATTTTAAATCTTCAGACGGGCTATTTCTCCCATCCATAAAAGCGGAGGAGAGTAAACATGGTAAATCAGACCACGGTTTCAAAGTTTTGACACTGCACAATAGCTATTTTCACTCAGTTCAGAAGCACACTCGTTGTCTTAAAACCTAAACCATTTATAGGATACCTGTGTCCCTATTGCTAGGGCCCCCTAGCTAAGCCTTGCTTGGACTAGGGCTAGGGAGCCAGTGTGCGCCTGAGTCTTCTCTAGCCCTACGTGTTTTATTTGAACAACTGGCCTATTGTGTCCCAATATCTGCATAGTCCACCCTCCTTTGTTTCAGAAAGAATGTCCCAACCTTCATGCCACAAACGGCCTCCAAATATTTTTTGGGGATTTTCCCAGTATTCGAAAGTTTGGATGAAATTTGAATGTGGGTCCATGCGGCTCTTTTGCTTTAACTCATCCACGGAAAGTGCAGAGGTCCCACTGAGGTCATTCTAAAAGAGGAAATGGGCCCTCAGCACTGAAGGTCTTTTATTGTTTTCCATTTCAAATGATGATGCTTTGTTGAGTCCAAATGTACTGTTCTGTAAGTTACATGTTGCTTCTCTCCCAAAACAATCGGCTGTGAGAGCGCTATTCAGTGGGAGACCTTGTGTCAATGGTTCACCAGTGACCTATATTTCAAGGCCAACTTTTGCCTTCTAAATGTTTTATTTTAGGCCAGACGGAAACCAACTCTCAGCATTTGCACAAATGTTGATTTGGAGCCTCTCTACCCTACACCACATCCTGGACCAGCTTCAAGTACCCATGACATTGAGCATCCTGCGATAGTCTGATGACCTATAACATGGTCCGAGGTCGAGCGTACCAGACAGGGCAACCTGTCTAGTTGCAAAGACATATTGTGGGCTTACCAAAAGACAGGGGCTCACAGCCCGCCCATTTCTTACCATTGGTTGGCTTTACTGTTGCTCTCATTCACATGCTTCCTATTCAATGGCTTGCCTTGTCCATCTCGTGTCTGTCCTTCCCCTGGAGCATTGCAAATTCACTTGCCTCTCCACTGCTCACTTTTAGAGGACTACTTTTTTCATCTTTAGTATTCCCCAATAGTGCATGTGTTTTTACAGCTGCCCCCCTAGTCTGCTTCTCTTTAGCTCCGTGTTGCTCTCTCACCCGTGTGCTTCTCCCTGCCCACCTCTGTGATGAGCTCGGTCTGTGTTGCCTTTTTGACTGTGTAATGCTCCCCCCAAAGTTTCACGTTGCTCTTTGTGTTTCCTGTTTGCTATCCACACTCCATGTTGCTTGCTCTTTTCTGTTTTCTTTTCTTAACCACGATTCACACCCACTGCGCCCCAGTTATGTCGCAGGTTATTTTATTTGTTCTTCTATAGCCAGGGAGGTTGCACAGCCTAGCTAAAAACAATTGGCAAGGCCCAGATTAACCAAATTACGATACCTATTTCTTTTGCCATTGCTTTTTGTTTTAATTACTGCTGCCCTTACCCTCCTGTCTTTGGCTAAATAGACTTTTTCCTCGGTTGCAAATATTACTTGTTCTATTGCCCTTTCAAGATATGTGGCCCATCTTGCTGTTCTGAAAAAAAGACCAAGGTGATGGGTGAAATGTTTGCAAAATATCTCAGTCACTGACCGGCACTCAGGACACATGCCATTCCATTGTTTTTGTTTTTTCCCCCTATGCACTAAAGACATTTTGCGCCGGATCTCATGTGTTCAACAGGAAGAGATCTGTAAGGCAACAGAGATGAGGTCTGGTGCATAAGTAGTAATTGGCCATAGGACTAAGACACCTGCATTCTTGAACAAGCCTCCCCACTTGAGTAAACTGTGATCATGGGCAAGCATGTATATTGTCGTGTGCCTCAAACCACATTATTGGAAAAACGAAAAGAATCAGAAGCACTTAAAGCTAGCTGCTACGCACCTGGACAAGTAAAGGTAGTAGTGTCTCCTTAGGCCACCGTCAGCTATGCGAGACCTGATGAGAGCGGAAGTTGAGCCGCGGCCATACTCCCGCCTTGATTGATTCAGTCTCCTGGAGCCTCCTCTTGAAGCGCTGTTGTTGTAGACATGTTGGCAGCAGGCAGTGTTCCTCGTTTCACATTTTGTACAAGAAACACGGGGCTGCGCAGCGCCTTTCTCCCCGGGGCCCTTCAGCACGTCTGCCGTCGCTGTGTTTGCAGGAAGTTGCCCCAGCTGTTGCCCTTCTGCCGTGAGAGCCAGAGAGGTATATTTCTGGATTCTGCCATCCCAGATTGGTATGAGCTGCGCCTTCGATTTGACCTCCTGGGCTCTTGGGGGCGCCAGCTCCTAAGGGAGCCGTCAAATCCCTACGCGGAAGAACAGCTAAGTGCCTCTTCCATCCCACGCAGATCACAGCGCTGCGGTGCCCGAATAGCCCCGCCCCCGTGCCGTACCCCCAAGGGGTCTGTAGCCAGGTGAACGCTTTACACATGGAGTACTGTATCCCAGCAGGCACCTGGGTGGCGCCAACCACGTCGCCGGGGCGACGGCCACATCCTCTCACAAGCATATAGAACCCCATCCTCTTGGAAATGCAGTTATTCAGCGGAAATGCACCCACCCTTCCTCCAAATACCAGTCGGTTCCATTTTATTTGAACATATCGTTTTCCATAGGGCCTTGGTGCACATTTTACCTCTCAAGAGGCTTAGACTTGTGTTTTATTACGTACTTGGAATCATGTGAGCTTGACGTCTCTGTATTAATGACGTGTCAGGCAAACACTCCTAATATTTTTGAACTATTGAGAGATCGTTGATTTAGGCAGAGAAGGGTGGGAAAGAACGTCATCTCGTGGGAACTGAAGTTAATTCCTAAAATGTGCGTTTATTTCATGTTTAGAAAAGGGTCGGGCTAGACTGAGAGCCACTCTATGTCGGCCGGGTGTCATTTTTAGACTGTTTCGATGCTTTGTTTTCCTGTCCTACTGTTCTCTGTTTCATCTCCATGTAATTACCAGAATTTATCCAACTCAAGCACCTTGCACTGTCGCACACTGATGACGTCACTGTTGTCTTGCGCATCTACGTGTGTCCAAGTCTTCTAATTTTTTTTCTAAACTTTGTAGTGGGAAGTGACAATATTTGAATATTTAAGGTGATCAGTTTCTCTGATTTTTCATTATATTTATTGCTTTACTTTAGGAGGCTGTCAGAATGCTTTACCAGTATTCGCCATTCTAAAAATGTGTGGGCCATCGGCATCCCGAAAACTCGCAGTTACAGAGGTGGTCAGTCTTTCTCGTCGTGCTGTGCTATCCCTGTGTAGTTAACCCGGCCGTGAGGGCTGCTGTTGAAAACTAATGGATGACAGATTACGGGGCCACAGATGTGCTCAGTTAACCATTACTGGCCGCTCGTTCACAACAGTAATGAGTATTAGTGTTTACTACCCCCAGGGACTAATCCTTTATTGTTTTTTTTTTCCACTGCAAATGTGATCACCTTTCTTATGCGGATTACTGCCTAATGAGTGGTGTTCTGCGCTTGTGTTACTTATGGAATTCATCATATTAAAAAGTCTCCTTAGCTGACATAGCATTAAATAATTTGCACAGATCCTGGATTGGAGCAACCTCGGATATCAACCAGTGAGTTGACTCCGTTTCTTATGTATTTGAATAGTAGGCGTGAACTGGAACTTAAACAGCACATAAATAGCCACGAAGCTACCAAGTATGGACTCCTTCCATTTCAGAGTTTTGAGATGTTTACAATATTGCCCATTTGACAACAGGGGAAGCTACTAGAACCATGCACTGTTTGCTATTTTCACAATGAAGATCCTGTTCCTTACCCAAAACAAGACAGACTTGCTCCCGCAGACTCGCGCCAAAAGATGTTTTTTTCCCGCCAGAGCCTTAGGGACTGTTGAACATTGTATAGTTATGGGAGCAGGGTGACCTCTCTTTGTCCTAGTAATGTAATCCTGTTTTTCTTTTTCCGCATTACTTGGCCAGGACATGATCCCCCCCCTATCTATTACTGGCGTAATAAGACCACAGGTGGCTAGAGGCTGCTACCTCCAACTGACCGTGTGGACCAGGCACATTTGTTGCCAACAAAAAATAACTGCTGAACACTTTTAACACCTTTACATGTTAAAAAAAATAGTTTTTGAGGGAAAGCAACTGCTAAACTATAGAAACTAGCCAGGGCAGGCTGATTCTTCCTATGGGATGAACTCGTGGAGACCAATACCCTGTACATTGGAACTGCACCCCTCTTAGCATCTAGACCGATGAGTGCAGTGTGACCCTCTGCAGCCGCACTCTTCGACCTTTGGGCCCTATAGGAAAGACATTTGATATAGTGTAATCTTCTAATGGGGTATATGTATCCTTTTATCGTCAGCCAAGCTCACATTTTTTTGTGAGCTTGCCTGACTTGTTAATATCCATCTTTTTATGAAGCACACAATGTTAGTGCTTTGGTTGGTCTTAAACACTCTCAGTTGTGGGAGGTGAAGGTGCTAACCAGATCTGCGTGGGATCATCCCTCATGGACAGTTCGTCTCTTGGCGCCATTGCTTGCTTTTTAACCAAATGGCCATCATCGGTTTCATTTGGCGAATGCTAGTATCAGTGTGAAGACACCATTAGAATGCATTTCACGCTGCCTGGTAATCATTTACTTCCTTAAACATATGCTTTGAAATATACCATTGATCAAAGATGATGTCATGCTCTCTGAGAGATGGGTTCAATATATCTTCAAAGTGATATCACCTGATCTGACTATTCGCTGGCGAGTAGCCGATCCTGTGCTTTTCCGCCCAGTCATATGATTTCGCCAGCCTAGGTAGGCAACCGGTTATGCAATATAAAGAAGTAATGGTCAGCTTGTCTGTCAGTGTCTTGTAGTGGCACGAGGCATAATTGGCAACCCACTTCTTCGGCTGACATGTTTTTTGCTTGGAGTTATATAACGGCACTGACATGGCGAAGATGGTAACTGACAAACCTCTAGGTCCGCATGCTACTGACTGGGTATCTACTGGCTGGCGTGACGTATGCATGGTCACCAGGTCTCTGCGAGATCAGAGCACTGCATTCCGGGGTAGCCCTGAAGGATCACACCGGAGTCTTCCAAATGTATCCATGCCTTGTGAGTGATTCTCATGCATTTGGATCATGGTCTTTGACTGTAACGTATAGCATTTTGTGCTATCTTAAATCAATAAATGTGGTCTGTCGTAGGGGAAGCAAGTATAGTTTTTTTGAAAGGCTTCATTATGTGCAAGATACTATAAAAATCTTGAAAATCATACAATATTTAAATACTTTAAAAAAAAGAAATATATTTTAAGAAATCGATCTAATCTGTTTCTTTTTTTAGCCGAAACAAGCACATTTGTTCCTAAAATTTCTAATACAATTCTTACATTACATACAATTGGTCATCAATAAATTAAAAAGAGCAAATTCAGGTGTTTTACTTTCTGAAGTTAATTATAAATAACATCAGACATTTCTTAGATGGCTTAGGGGGAAAGTAATTCCAAATGATTGAGATTTAATATTTTGCGCTGCATTTAGACGGTGTTACCTTGCTTTGTAATAATAAAAAACATGCGCATGGATTAAGATGACAGTGCTCTGGAGCCATAGGCCCATCGTGCAGATGTAACCATTATAGATTGCAACCGTGGTTTTGCTATGAATACATTAAAGGCGTTGCATCCTGTGGCATGTAGAACTTCGCCATTAGAGTGTCAGTTTCCCATTTCTAAGTTTGTATATCTTGCATTTTTTTTTTTCAACTAAAGGAACATTGCATTGGCCACCAGCTCCCAACATAAAAGATGTTTTCGGATGGGCCAGGCCCCTCGTTTTGAGGATGTTTTGGTGCCTAGCATCCACAGCAGTACACTGTCTTCTGCATCTTTTGCGAGCGATGGAAATGTAGCAGATGTTGCACAATTTCTATCGGAATAAAAGTAGTCCGATATGTTTACCAGGCGGAGAAAAGGCTTATTGGTGCCCAATTTCTTCCCTTGCAAGCCAGGTATCGCAAGCCTCCATCAGTGGGCCAAAGTCTCACTCCATGGTGCCCTTTCTCGCTCCAGTGGGGTCTCACTCCAAGCAACTGGAAATGGTTCACTTAAAAGCCTAATGTGGACTTAACGTCTGAAAAATATTCGTCTGTGTGCAGCCTTAACCCATGATCCCCTTAAGGGCAGCCAGAAATGTTGCAAAATAAGCAAGCTCTTTCTTTAGCACGAGCAGAGCATGTGCAGAACCTGCCCTGAGGCAGTGTTTACCCCCACCTCATTTTCTTTGGGGGGGTTGACCTTGCCTAGCTCGATGGATAGTGCTGTACCGAGACACGTAGCCTCCTCGTGAGTTCCTCTTGTACCAAATTTTGAAAGAGGGCGAAGATGCTTTCTCGACAACACTTCCCACACCCCCCACCTCGTCCCCTTCCCAGTGTAGGATTTCAGACCTAAGATCTCTTGGTGCCTCAAAAGCTGCCTCTCTGGGCTCCCCTTCCTCCTACCTCGGCAAGAGGAATGTCCCTCTCTTAAGACCAAACCCTGGAGTCCGTGAGTGTTAATAATGTCTGATGGATGCCCTGTAACCCTATCCCTCCTCTCTCCAGGCCCTGGACAGCTGCTGTGGTTAATCATTAGAGGGCAGACAATATGTTTCAAAGTAGCCTTTGGTGGACATGTAATTCACGAGGAAGAAATGAAATCCTTGCCTCCTCCATTATACCAATGTAGCTGTTTCTTGTTGCCCTGCCTTTTATGGCTCAGGATCCACACTGCGGATTAGGTCATAAATTGGATTTTTATTTTTGGTGTTTTTGTTGCCCTTAATTCCAAGGGCAGCGTTTTAAGCTTTTTTGGACAATAGTTTAGGGCCAATGGTGCTGCGTAGCACACATGTGCCGGACTTTATCCTCTGTGCATCATCACAGGCGCAATTTTGCAGAAGGGGGCTTTATCTGGGAGAAGGGGCAGATTTACCTGCCATTAACTGAACTGGGGTGTCTGGCCCTAAAACTAATTCAGCAAATAATTTCTTGCAGGGCGTCAGTTGTGATTGCCTCAAGAGGACGGGCGCTTCACTAGCATTTCCAAGTTGTGGTAAGGTGCGAATTTTTAGTTTCTCAGACACGAAAGGCGAGAAGGGCGTTTGCTTATTTACAATGGAGTTTACAGATTGTCTGAGCCCCGAATGAACATGTTCCCAAATGTTCCTTTGTAGCACATATTGGCTGCTCATTCTTAGCGTAACCGGGACAGTGAGGTTTCATTTTCTCTTCCGTGGACCTTTTGACTCCTTCAAGTCATGGGTTAAGTTACTGCCCTGGCGGGGAAGACCACGGTTCCAAAGTAGGCTAGCAGTGATAAGAGGATACAAGAGGGAAGAATCCACTGTACAACATCAAACAACCATCGGGCCCATAGAACTTGATGTAGGCCATGGAGTTCCATGTGGAGATCATGTTGCATTTTCCCAGTTCAATTTTAGATGCATGGCATTGATGCGGATCAGCCAGGAGTTCCTCTCGGATTGTCTCTTAGACTGCCCGGGAGCGAGTTTCATCTGCCCAGCTCTGGTACTAGTCCATCTTATGCATAAGCCAACATGGTCCCCAGAAAGAGAAGGTGCCTAAGTCCACCTGCCAAATTGAAGGCCTTGTACGTGGCACTGCGCTGTCCTGAAGTGATATGCACAATCAGGTCTCAGATTCTTTTGAGCTGATTAACAAATTAACCGCATCGCTGCTGCGGTGATTTTTGCACTGTGCTGCAAATTACCATTTTGCTGTTGTCATGACGAGCTCAGCTCGTCATCAGCACACAACACCCGTGGGTGATGACGAGCTGAGCTCGTCATCAGCATCGAAAGGGTTAAGTAGTCTGGCAGCCCAGTCTGTGCAAAAGGAGTTGCAGCAGTTTAAAATGCTTCGATTCATTTTCTGCCTAAACATGTAATAGTGGATATCCTGGAGCAAGAAAAGGTAAATATCCTTGTTGAGCAAGTCCTTCCGCTCAATTCTTCGTGAGGAGGTAGATGCGGCTGCTGCACCCCACTGACCAGGGAACAAGGAAGGCAGCCAAATCTGCAGGCCCCTTCTATCGCTCAAACATGAATTGGATATATCCAGAAGATATCGTGCAGATAGCCTACACATTACCCGATATGGGCACACACAATAATAGGGAGTGTTTACATCTGTATAGATAAGTGAAACTTGAGTGAGGATCTCTGGGGTTTATTGACTGCTTATTTATTGCAAGGCCCCAGATTGGTACTTTGCTGCAACATTGCAATGCTCGCGACAGTAGTGCCATCACCAAAAGTTTCATGAATTGGAAAGTTGGAGGTGAGAACAATTGCCGCCGCATGGGAAAAATTCCACATATGTGTTTTAAACCCTAGAATGGATGATATTGTCTTTCTCCTTGTGTGCGTGCTCCAAGGACAGAGTGTCCACTTAAGAGAAGCCTCCCCCTCCCACTTCCAGATCTGGTCTGTTTCCCATCCCTTGACCTACTCTTCACTGCTGCGCCCACCATTATTTCTTTATGCTTGTTTCAATCGAGGTCTTGATTGACCCCATTCCAAAGCTCAGCTTTTGCACAGTGAGATGATAGCGGTAAGGTTTATTACATTTTTTTCTGAGAGCCGTCTTGTTTCCTTTGAGGTTTGGGGCTGCAGTAATACCATTCACAGAAATTAGTGATTTCGCCCAACAGGAATCCTAATGCAAGTCGTGTGACACCTATATAAACATTGTTTATGCCACAGATAGATTACACACATGGCAACTCTTTTTCCCTTCTTAGCATCTGATCAACCGCTTCAAAGACTACCGAATACTGTAGCATCTCTACTTCATTACCTTGTCCCGCAAAGACTTGTACGTCCGGCTCTATGACCATTGCATTGGTTAGTCGCCTTTCAAACTATCTGTTGTACCCATCATGCCTTATTTTGTCCGACAGCCGTCTTTACGCTTCTGCTCTGCACCTTTACCATCCACAATGCTTCGAGAGATGAACAATTTGATGGCAGAACAGTTCCTGCTTTGAAAATTTCAAGAATCAAAGAGGATCATGACAAGTATCTTTGAAAACCTATATATTGCCCTTCCTGCATTAGACACATATTGTTCTACAGCACCAAGAATTCCCCAGGCCTTCCATGCTCCAATAAAAAAAGCTCAACACACACACCTATATGATATTATATAACATATGTGTGTTTTTTTTCATTTATGACTGAAATAAAAAGATGTGCCAACCTGTGTATTGAAGAGTTTTACAGATCTGTGCAAAACACTGCATTCAGATTCATATTTTTCATGTCTCTAAATCAATAACTGGCATTTTAGGCTCATAATATGCAGCCTTGATTTAGAATTCTATGTTTATTATGTGTCAGAGTATATTGATCACACACAATCAGCAGCGGTTTTAAAAATACAATTTATAATATATAAGAATGATCCAGTTAAAAAAATATATAAATGATCTCTTTCAACCAAAGGAAAATTTTAAATTATTTCTTTATTCTCATTTCTCTAACGGGCGATTAGTCTCTATGCATGTCAGTGCATTTGAATAATTAAATGTCAACCCACATTGTCCACCTAAATCATATACCGGCCTAAAATTCTTTATATCCGTACCCAACCATTGCCAAGAGCAGGTGTTCTAACTCATTGCAACAATCATACAGGCATTCAAAACAGTAACAGATGCCTTTCACCAGGACCCCATTAAATGACTACCATACACCTATATTTCTGTTTTTAATACAGAAAACCAAATAGTCTAGCACTGAAGGCAGTGCAGGGTTTCCAATAAACATATTCCGAATTGTATACAAGTGTATTTTTAGACCAAATAAACCAAAGAAGCACATAACTGGTAAGAGTTGAATTGTCCAAAATTACCACATGAGGGTTCTGGTGATATTTACACACCAAATACATTTTCCTTCGTCTTGATTCATTACCATGCTACTGGACTATACTGCATTTGTACCTTATTTGCTGCACATGATCAGCAACAGCTAAGACTAGGCTGCGGGCTACTGGGACAGTGAACAGCAGCACACCAAAGCGATCACAAGACGGAACCAAACGGTCAAACAGTATGGCCCGTTGACAGTAAAACAACCTGCCATTTTTATTATGCTCAGGTGGTCTGAAATAGACTTTTTGTATTTTGGGCAATCACAACGACTAATGCGTATATATATTTATATATATATATATATATATATATATATATATATATATATAACATCAACCTTGCAGATAAGGTACGAGGAATCACTCTATGAAAAAATCAGGTATCTCTAGAATGTCCTCTTCACACCCCAATGCAACCAGCTGTCTTACATAAAATATGTTAAACGGAAAGAAGCACTATGAGGGGACTTGCATATTATCAAAGAGCATTTTATAATTAACAAGTGTTTTTTAATTACCTTCCATTTACTGTCCATGGTGTGATGTTCTAGACTGGAAATGCTATATTACTAAAGATGTATCTGATTAATGGCATCACCAGTCAACATGTTTGACATTAAAGCCTGTCAGTAGAATGTCAACAAACCACACAGAATATTGTAATCAGCAAAATCTTTAGATAGTTTGAGGATTACATCCCTTTTTACATATTTTAGGGAGGTTCATTTAAACCACAGTTGTGTTGTATTGCTCTGCCACTTTGCAGTGTGAGTGTGTGCGCATGCGTAACTTCCTTGTGGATATGTTGACTTGCCGTATGAGTGTCTATGGAGTGCTTTTGACAGATTTGGGCTAACCGTTCACAAAAGAAAATGTCTCTGTAGGCTGTTTTTACATTTCCCAAAAAGTGGTACTAGATTTTTTTTTTTTTGGGGCGTTGTCATTTTGACTTTTTACATCCTCTGTAACCATTTCTACCTCATTTTGCAACATATTGTACATGAAGTATTTATTTCATGTCTTTTTATTGTCTGGAGAGAAAAGAAAAACAATGACAATTCTCTTGAGCTGTAATGGTCTACCTCAAAAGATACTGTATTTTAAAAAGAAAGTATTACACAGTATTAAAGAGATTACATGGATTTTGGTTTCTGGAGTGCTTTTTTTATTTGTCATAGGCCTGGCTGTAAAAAACATGTGAGTGCCTCTAAAAAACAGCAGCAATACCAAGGGTAGATCTTTGAACCTCAGTTGTCTGGCTTCCGAGGGGTTATTATCAAATTGGATAGAGAAATTTAAGACGACTTTACTTTCAAAGTGTTGCAACTTCACTTTCTACTCAAGTTAGTCACACAAACGTTAATGCTTGGAATGGCCACATTGACACACACCTTCTCTGTGCCCAACAAAGGATATACTTCAGATACCTTTGTACCTATCATGTTCCAAGGAGAGAGTTAACATCGGCCTCCAAAGATCTTGGGTAGTCCTGAAGATAAAGAGGGGAAGATGTTGCTCTGTGGTTGGCGCTAAACTCCGCCGAGACATCTCCCTTTAAGAAGAAAACGGATACAATTTCTGTGTTTTTAATTAACCATTGAAGATTGCCAGTTTTCAATCCTCAGCACCACAACATGATTCAAGCACTGCAGAAAATTGTAAACAAACTTGAAGGAAACAATTTGACAAAAATTAAAGTACTTTTCCAAATAGTCTTTACATCAAACAATGACAAAATATTCGAATGGGCATGGTATTCAAAGCCACGGTTGGTCAAATACAGAGTTTATCAAAAAAGAAATCCTAAAAAGATCCATTTCTGAAGTGACTTCAGCTGAATGTTATATCAAATTGAAATATTTAAGAGTATTTGGAACAAGTTATGTTTAACAATTAGTTACAAGACTTTTTTTTTTCTTAATTTTTTTTTATTGACAAGCAAATCAGGGAGATTAACATTTTCCATATACAAAATAAACAAAAAAAGTAAATCAGATGCAAATTAGTGCAAATTCATATTAAGTACAGGTACAGATCAATATACGACTCATAATAAACGCAAAAAAAAGAAGAGTCGCAAACAGAAGAGAAGTAGTTCCTAGTAGGTACAAATCAATAATAACATAGTTACAAGACCTTAAGCGTATTAAAGTCTTTCTACTATTTTTTTATCAGTCAAATTTTTCTTCAAATGAAGAAAAGGGTACGGAGACACAAAAGGATGAAGGTGGCTCAAGATTAAACGGCAGAGGAGAGATGGTAAGGTCACTATGGATAAAGGTGGGACGGTGCCAAGGAAGGGCAGAAATGGGACTTAGATTATCAGCTCAATGTTGGAAAGAAAATATGTTCTACCTCTGGCTCGGAAGTCTGTGGTGGGTGCTGCTGATGATGATGAGCTGGCAGAATTTTGTGGAACTACTGAACGGCGGGGAGCCCTGGATTATGAAGCTGAAGCTCAGGAAGGCACCCTCACACAAGAGCATTTTTTGTTTTTTGTAAAATGAAGATTGCTCGTTTGAAGGACAGAAAGGGGAGTTGGGCTTTCAGAGCGTGCAGATACAAAAGAATACGAGGGGAGTCAAAATCATAAGCCATTGAACAGGTATAGGGTATCCCCTAAAAAGAATGAAAATGTTTAGATGTTTAGTTGTTATGTTAATTCATAGCATATTCATCAACTTTCTTTTGTGAAATTGAAAAGTCATTGTGATTCAGTTTGTCCATCAGGTGGGGTTGTCAGGATATTTTTGTTTGGAAATAAACTGTTGCATTTACTACATTGTACATTACATGTGGTTCCGCCCTATAAAAATATATATGGCCGCTACAAAACCTTAGCACAAGTCTACGCAAGTCTCTTTGAAAACCTTTCAAACAACTTCCCAAACTGGGTCTTGCTGCGCAACCGCACTTGAATGATGTGTCCCACCCCTGAAAACAAAATGTCTCATCCTCTGTTCAAGGAACGCGAAGAAAGGCAGACCCTTTTGAGACGGGGTCCCTAAAAACCTTCCGAGTACCTTAATTCCAGAAGTGCACTGAAAGCAGAGCCAATGAAATATCCTAAAATCTACAATTGGATGCACAGAACATCCCAGCCAAACTTACTCTCATGCGTTGAAGCCACCTCTTTCATTTCTGCATGGCTGCGTGACAGGGCAGCACGCGCCAGAAGATTCTGCTGATGCAGGACATTACTAGAAATTTGAAATCCTCCGTGAATCCATAGTGGGGCACGGTATGAAAGAGCCTGCACACACTCGACACCGGCTCCAGGGTGTCCTGTTTGCTGGGGACTTCATTCATGTCAGGGGACCTCCGGGCACTTTGCTGTCTTCTCTTCTCAGCTTATGGAATTAAATGTAACAGTATTATTTAAAAAAATTTAGTGATCTGGTGGCACTCAAGAAATAGGTGTTATTTTTTATTGTCCATTTAAATGGTACCCACCCATTGTGGGAATGAAAAGTAGGCTAAGTCCTGATTGTGTCTGAGCGCATGGCCTTCAGTTCCTTTGAATGGCATTCAGCACATTGCCTTACTTTGCATATGTGAGCCACCTGTCAACCGATCAGGCTTGTGTTATGCGCCTGCACCATAGGTAAGTAGCATAGCTAAAGATACATAAACATCGGCAAAGCCAGTATGTCTCGCCTATGAGAACTATTGGCAATGATTTGGAGCCATTCTGTAGGCTTGTTTCAAGGTATTATTGGACATCTCAAATGGTTTGGTGTTTAGAAGTGTACTGTGGTGATTGTGTGTTTGGTTCTGCAAGTCTAGGAGACAGTCTCGAGAGTTTTTCTTTGGAGATGAGAGTAGAGTGTTGCTAGTAGGAGAGCGCGCCGAGGAATGCTGAAGACAATGAGCATGATGTGATCAGATTGAAAGAGGTTTAGAGGTTCAGCAAGGTATAGTGCTGTGGAAACTAGTATGAGGTTTACCTATGGAGTGGGTTGGACAGAAGTATGTGGTAAAAAGTGAATGATCAGAGAGGCGTTGTGGAAATGAGTCATGCTGTGGTTGATTACTGAGTGTCAGGTTGGAATCACAAAGAAGAATGATTGGAGCAGGTGGGGCGTGTCAGTCAAGAATAGTGTCACGGCAGGGTGGTTGTGTAGGAATAGGGTGGTTGAGTGTTTATTATTTAGTCCCTCTACCTTATGGTTGAGGTGAGGTACGCATGAAATGTTGAGATAGTTAGCGGGGAGGGCTTATGGTACGGTTGAGTCATTGTAGTTAATCCAGGTCTCCTTGACTGCAGTGACATGTAGCATGGAGCAGGAGGGTCGAAGTCAGATGACTTTTTGTTTCCAGAGAATGTAAATTCCATGTGTGAACTCTGACGTTTGCCTAGACTTTAATCACTGGATGTGTAGATAAGGTGTCCTGTGGTTGATATGGGGAGACAACACTGAGTGGAGAGATGTAGTATGGTAAACATTCTTGCATATAGGCCAGAAGCTTTAGTCAGTGCAAGGCAGAGGAGGAGGAAAGATACGCATATGGGTAGCGGAAGGCTTAAATTGTTTGCAGTGGGTTTGGCTTTCATATCTTAAGTAGTAAAGCTGGTTGATAGTGTATCTATGCAGCAAGCATCAAGCCACGCAAAGCATATCTTAGTTAATATGTGCAGCCATATAGATTTTAGTTTTCACATATAATCAAATCAAAAGCACCAGCAACAGATTTGGAGCAACTAATGGTCGATCCCCAAGACATGTATACTTTGCTGGGCATGTGATGCAGGAGGTCACAGAAGTCTTAGTTGAAGAGGGGATGCTGGAATAATTTAAGGATAGCCACTCTAGGCAAAAGAGTCATTGTCTGTGTGCAATGGGGTGGTTGTGGGGTTAGTTTTCCAAATGCAGTGAGGAAAGAAAAATTAGGAAAAACACAACCCTCAATAATCTCACTCTGCTAAAGTCCCTCCACACAAAACACAGACAACTTAACATATCGGCCAAAGCGAAGTATTATACCAACAACATTAACAAAGCTGCAAGCCGAAGCAGAACACTCTTCAAAATGTTCAGTCACTGCATCAACCTATTGCCTGACCTTTTCCCGCACTCCATAGGCGTGTGCAATGCCATTATACACTCCTGCAACAAAAAAACACAGATAATACAACAGAATCTTTACAAAACCAAACCTGCTTCTCCTCTTGACACCCATTCATCTTCCCAGCTTCCCACAATGGTCATCCTTCAAACTCCTGTTTCTCAAAAATATAACTGACATCCTTGCCTTCCTCAAAGCCACTGCCCATGAGGATGTTTGACCGTCATTCTTCATCAAAGCTCTTCCTGGAGAAGCTATCTCACACGCACCAATGTCAATGCCTTCCTGGCTCAAAGCAACTTTCCAGTAGCTCTCCAAACAGGCCATGTCCTCTCTCTCCTGGACACAACTACACTAGAGTTGATACCTCACCAACTATCAATTAGCCACAATGTGCACGCATCTTATCTCGCCTAGTTTCACTGGTTATCAATAAGCAAGTGAGAACATTTCTAACTTCGTACCCATGCTTTCAAGGATCTTCCTAACGTAGGGCCTCCATACCTCAACAAGCCCTTCCAGCCACTTTCACACATCCTCCAGACTTCTCCGCTAAGCCGGATTCTTACTTGCACACATGCCACACATACGGAAAAGTTCAGCCAGCGGCTAAGCACTCTCCTTCATCGCTCCCAGAACATGGAATGACCTGCCACTACACATCCGAGACTCCTCCTCACTTCTTGAATTCCACAAGAATCTGAAGACCTGCCTGTTTGAGCAACCTGACCTGGCTAGACCCTCACCTGCTGAGCACCTGGAAACGCTCCTGGGTTATATAGTGCTGTACAATTCTCCATAACATTAAATATAAACATAACATAAATGCAGGCCCAATAATAATTTACACTTTCGTAGCAAGATCATCAAGCAAGGCCAATATGGCTAGCTTTAAAGGAATGTTTTATGTTAATGTGAAGCATTTCAAGTAAATTGCATGGGAATGGATACATATTTGTGAGGAAACGAAGAACTGTAGAATAATATTAGTTTGGTTAAAAGGTCTGGTGACAGTTGCACTGTAAAGCCAGACCTAAACATCCATGTAGGTTAATTACTGCCCTCCACCCATCCATCTGCTCTGCTGCCAGTGAAAAACACTATAAATTATCTAGTCTCCTTAGACACTTTAATAGCATTACTGTATCATCTGTCTGCCCCTGAAAATTCAAGCTCCGACATCTGGATAAATAAACAAAACAAGCACAGCTGTGTGGAGGGCAAGCACATTTTCTGTGAAAGCATGCAATTTCTTCTCAATCAAAACGTGTACTCTTGGCTCCCAACATGTGGGCGGAGCCAAAGACATCTCTAGTGATGTTCACATAATTGTCTGGCAACCGCTGCAGTCACCCATACCATAAAAAGCAGCCAATGCACAACTTCAAGATCATATCAATGCTATCCTTCTCCTGCACGACTATCAATCCAGCTTCAGATCACGCTGCAGCGCTGTCACAGATACCTTACAAATCCCAAACAACTCCCTCCTGCCCACAGATATAGGTGAACCCTTCCTCCTGATATCACCAGATCTCCCATCTGCCCTCAACACTGCCGACCACCCTACCCTCATCCACGCCCTAAATATATTGAATGAGATTCACTGGAAACGTCCTTCCCTGGTTCTCAACCTTCCAACTAACACATATTTGTGCACATAGGCACCTCCTTATTCCAGAATAGCTACATCATGTGCAGAGTTCCCTAGCGTTCCATTTTGTCCCCATCAACTCCTACATCAAAATTCACCAATACACCAACAAACACAACTATATTTGAAAGTTTCTCTCCCAACAGCCAATGCCTCAGACACCACCTCATCCAGACCTGGATGTCCAGCACCAACCTGGAGCTGGAAAACCTCTCAACACAGCGTTCTTGCTATCCCCCAAGAACAAGGAGCAACAAGTAGCCCAAACCTTGATCTAAAACATGAAACTCCAACTTTCAGCCAATGCCAAGTCACTCAAATTCACTCTGGACATCGATCTCACCTTCAAGGAACACATCCCCAAACAAACCAAGACAGCCTGCTACCAGCTCTCTCTGCTTAATAAAGTGAAACCATGAGACCCAGAAAGTAACTTCAGAGCTGCCATTCACTTACTCCCACATCTTTATGGTGAAAATGTTCTGCTTTAAGACTCTACGCTGCCCCCCCTACATGCTTCAGCATGCCTCATTAAGGGCCTCAAGAAGTAAGACCACATCACCCCCTTCATGATGGACTGACTTCCGTACCCGGCCAGCACCATCTGCAGAACAAACAGCATCGCCTGTAAATCCATCATGACCAACACCTTTGTCTACCCGGCTGACCAGATCATCATCACTAGGCACACCCCCAAGACCTTTGCGACTCCCTGGCCTCATTCTTCCACAACAAAATCGCCGACATACATAACAGCTTTGAAAATCAGCCCGGAGACCAGTCCACTCCACCCACCTCCGAACCAAAACCCCCCTCTAATAACCTTTGCGCCAGGAACCCAATCACCACTGAAGACACCATCCGCCTGATGAACTCCATCCACTCAGGATCGCCAACCGACCCATGTCCTCACCACATCTTCAACAAAGCAGACTTCATTATCGCACCCCATCTCCGAGACGTCATCAACTGCTCCTTCAACTCCGCTACCTTCTTGGAAAGCTGGAAATACGCTGAACTCAGCGCCCTTCTGAAGAAACCCACAGCAGACCCCACTGAACTTAAGAACTACCGCCCCATCTCGCTCCTCCCATTCCCTGCCAAAGTCATTGAGAAAGCAATCAACAGTCAGCTCGCCGCCTTCCTCGAATCCAACAAATCCCTCGACCCTTCACAATCCGGCTTCCGAGCCAAACACAGCACCGAGACCACCCTCATCGCAGCAACAGACGACATTCGAACACTAGAGGACAACGGAGAAACAGTTGCCCTCATCCTACTTAATCTCTCCGCAGCCTTCGACACAGTCTGTCATAGCACCCTCATACAACGCCTCAGCAACGTCGGAATACAAGGAAAAGCATTAGACTGGATCATCTCATTCCTCCCTGGAAGAACCCAGAGAGTCCGCCTCCCCCCTTTTAGATCAGAGGCCACCGAAGTCATCTGCGGCGTTCCACAAGGATCATCGCTCAGCCCCACCCTCTTCAACATCTACATGAGTCCTCTTGCATCCATCGCACGCCAACACAACCTCAACATCATCTCCTACGCAGACGACACCCAGCTGATCCTCTCCCTCACCAAAGACCCAAACACCGCCAAAACCAACTTACACAAAGGAATGAAAGAAGTAGCCGAGTGGATGAAGAACAGCCGTTTAAAACTGAACTCGGACAAAACGAAAGTCCTCATCTTAGGTTCATCCCCCTCTGCCTGGGACGACTCATGGTGGCCACCGGCCCTGGGAACTGCACCCATACCTACGGACCACACACTTAACCTGGGCTTCATCCTGGACTCCTCCTTCTCTATGACCAGACAAGTCAACGCCGTCTCATCATCATGCTTCAACATCCTACGCATGCTCAAAAAAATCTTCCGCTGGATCCCCACCGAAACAAGAAAGACGGTCACCCACGCACTAGTCACAAGCCGACTGGACTACGGAAACACCCTTTACGCCGGAACCACAGCCAAACTACAGAAAAAACTCCAACGCATCCAAAACGCCTCAGCCAGACTCATCCTAGACATCCCCCGCCAAGCTCACATTTTCGGTCACCTGAGAGACCTCCACTGGCTCCCCGTCAACAAGAGAATAACGTTCCGTCTCCTCACCCACGCACACAAAGCCCTCTACGACCTAGGACCCGAATGCCTCAACACGCGCCTGTCCTTTTACACCCCCACCCGCCAACTTCGATCGTCCAATCAAGCCCTCGCCGCGATTCCGCGCATCCATAGATCCACCATGGGGGGAAGATCCTTCTCCTACTTAGCGGCCAAAACCTGGAATTCTCTCCCCACCCACCTCCGCCTTACACAGAACCACCTCTCCTTCAGAAAACAACTAAAAATTTGGATATTCGATAAGTAAAGTACCCCCCTCCCTCAAGCGCCTTGAGACCCTCTGGGTGAGTAGTGCGCTATACAAATATTGAACTTGAACTTGAACTAGGACTTAAACCAAAGAAGTGCAAAAAAGAAATAAAACAAGGCACAGGCCATTCCTTGGAGGTACAAAGAGTGTAAGACTGTTAATGGCAGAAACAGGTGACAGGGGCCCGCCGAGATCTCCCCCCAACTCTACACTCTCTTAAATAGGAGTGTCCAGTGTAGGTCCAGCACGTCTGGATCCAGGTCATATTTTAGGAATAACCACTGACTATGGAAATAATTCAATTTAGATTCATATGCAAATGTATCCTATATGGGTTTCTAAAGATCTGCTTGAATCCATCCCTCCTAATTCTACATTGTAAGCGCCTGATCTCAAAGAACCTGGAATTACAGATCAGTGATTGACAAATTCCAGATGACTACAACTTTATTCACTTTATGATGAAGAAATTACAAAGACTTACCAGCCTTTCTGCCAGTAAAGGGAAAACACTCATTATGAAATACAACCCCGCTTGGAAGACCCTTGAGACATCAAGTTACTAATAAAATTCCCTCTCTCCTCTCACAAAAAAACATATGGTTGAAAGAATTTACATCGCAAACTGCGCCGTAAATCTTCCAGGGACAAACAGAAAGAATTAGAGATATGTTTCTTCAAAAGTGTTTGTATAAAGTATCCTCTACCTTGTTTTTCAAGCACAAAATGAACCAAAAAAATTTTTGTTGAGTTTCCTGAATATACACATTGTGAAATGAACGCCAATTTCCTGGCCCCTGTGCTTTTAAGAAATAAAAAAAAACGAGGGCAGAAAATGGTGGGAGTGGAATGTGGTGAACCAAACACAAATTCAACTTAAACATCAGTAGCTCCAGCTCAGATCTGTGGGGAAAATACAATATTAAAGAGCTATTCAATATTCCCTAGTTTGAAAATACAATTTTTAAAATCTTTTCAATGTGCTCTTAATTTTAAAAGTGTTACTCTTTATTTTTGTTTTTCAGAATGAACATGCATCCCATATTAAAGTCCTGTAATAAATTATGTGACAGAGTTAAGGTGGACAGAATGAGTATATATCTTCAAGTCTCTCAACAAGAAAAAGAAATTGAATCGCACAATGCTCTGTTTACAAATCTCCAAAATGGTTCCTTTTAAAAAACATTCTTGTGTATGAAATGGTTCTACTTCCTATTAGCAACATTCAATCCGACATTTTGTTTTTATCTTAGTCATTAAAACAGTATAACAAAAAAAATACAGAGTACGCCACCCTTCTCACATAGGAGCTATTACAATCCCCAGTAATCCCAACCAAACATTCAGGTATGCCTTGAATCGTTCCAGAGTGCACGATGCAACACCGATGGCAGCGGTGTCCCACCCCAATGTTACGTAACAAAACCTATATTTCCAGTTTGTCTAGTGACTGAAGCTTCTCCCTTATGACAGTCTTAATGTAATGAAAATAAGTGGTGCCCTGAATATCTAATGTTTTTGGGGACAGACCAAGACTCCTTTTGGAGTCCCGAACAGGGCTCTAAGTGGGATTAAAAAGTGGGAACAGGAGGCTCTCAACAAGGGACGTGGTTTATGCATTTAAGGGAACAGCGTAAACATGTAAACTACATTTCTGTGATTCCCATACTGTGCCACCGAACCTGTATTTTGGTTCCTCGCCGAACATTGTGATACACCCATCCAGATATATAACACAGCAATTGACATATACCTAAAACTGGCTAGGACTGTTTATTTTATAAGTGGTTTTTAGCCCCTTACGATAAATGAGTAACAGCAATGATTTTATTGTAAATAATACTGAAAATGTTTACATTCTGGAAATTGGGAGGTTGTGAATTAAACATTACTGAGGCCTATGGAAGGGGTGGTGGTCTTCAAAGTGTCTTAAATCACTCCTAATATGTTCACTCTGTTAGACCATCTTAACACCATCAGTGCTGCAGCAATTCTCCCTCTGTGCTACTCATGATTTATTCCCATTGTTCATGACGAGCTCAGCTCGTCATGAGCACACGACCAGTGTACTGCATGACGAGCTGAGCTCGTCATGAGCATGGAAGGGGTTAAACCTCACCCCTTTCTTTCTTCAGTGGCCTCTTTTCATCCTCTCATGCACTTCCTTGCTTCTCTTTCACTTTACCAACCCCAAACACACAGCGCACCCACTCACCCGTAAGCACTGCATTTTCTTTTACTTTCGCCTTGTTGATATGTTAACAGAATTTTAACATTGTACCTGCTTTACACAGATTTGCACTAAATCCCAATTGCAACTGGAATACATGACCAATGTTGTGTGCACTCTGCAGAGAGGCCAAGGATTGGTGGACCATGTACTCCGAACACCTTTCTGACCCACTGGAAGATACTAGATCAAGCTCGCACAGCCTCAACTCCAGAGCTCTCAATTGTGGTCAATTCTAAACACCTAGATGTGACTGAGTTGAAAGCATGCACTATACAAAAGTAATATGCTGCACGGAAAATACACAAATAAAACATCCTAGAAATAGCTAACACTGTTAGGGAATGCAAGATTAAGTATTACATGAAATATATACAGAAACTAAATCGCTGACACGGATGACCTTTTATTTTTTTACAGTCATTGTTCATAAGTCGAGTGTTTTTGCCAGTACAATTAAAGACATAAAAATAGGGCCCGATAAGGCAGATGAGGTACTGAAGTGCATTACCTGATGGGTAGTATGCTACACTGTGAGCGAAATGCTTATTTGGAAGAGTGTTGGATTGCAGTATGGCCTCTTTAGAATGTGCTTTGTCGCTGCGCGCTAGCGACTAGAGTGGTGCTCTTATATTGCCGTAGGTCACTGCAACTAGACGTGTAGTGGCAGTAACAGAAGTGACAGAAACATTTCATGCACCTTACATTAACATATTGCTGTTCTTTCATATTGTACAGAATACAGATCTTTGTAGAATCCAGCTAGGAGCGACAGAGAAGCATCCTAGGTAGAGCACTGAATACAGGCAGCCATGGTGGAACCTATAGGTGGTTATGAGAGGAGAGAGGCCTGCAGGCAGGAGCTGTATAGAGGCCTCCCCATACAGCCCAGTTGGCTGCCAGGAGTACTGACGGACAGAGCGGTGCCCCATTATCCTGAGCTGCATGCCAGGTGAGGAGAAGCACGTTCCTCTCGCATCTGAGGAGGATTACCAGGAGTGAACAGGTGATATTGTTATCATTTTCTGTGTTCACTGTAATTTTTATTTTGAGCAGTAGCAAATACTTAATGGGTCCTGATGAAGCGATAGATACCTTCTTGGATCTTTAATTTCCGCAGAAACATGTCGACCAGAAAATCTGGTCAGTAGTCATTTGTTTAACCTACTGACCTATTTGCACTCATTTGTTTTTATCTCCTTGGAAGTGGACGGCTCCAGAATAAAGTGACCATTGCGTTCACTCTCCAATTTTATCAAGAGCACTTTTCTTTTTTCACACATTTTTCTATGCACTGCTTTCAGTTACATATATACACCAGCCACTGATCTCTTGGGTCCTAGTACCATTGTAGTTAACCATTTCACCATTATACCTTTTGAGGTGGTTACAACATGGACTCCCCACTCTGTGAAGTGGTCCAGACTTGGAAGGGCGGTAAAGAAAAAGTAACTGATGGATATTCTTTCACATTGTGCAAATATCCGGTTGTATGCCTCACATTCAAGGCACACATAGAGTCATCAAGACACACATAGACACTTTTCCTTATAGACCCACAGTTATTTTTGTTGTAATACATATCTTGATAAGGGGGCTGTAACTGTGCTGAGGTCGTTAAATATTCCCTTGGACCCTCAACCCACCCGTTCGTTTTTTGATGTCTAGAGGCAGCCATGGTAAATGCTGTCAGAAGTCCATTCAGAAGTGCCCAGGAATAACAACAATACATGCTCTTTAGGGACTACCCAGGGGTGACAGAAGAGGGAGGCCAAGTACTGTACTTGATAACTGGCAGCCCATGTAATGCTCTGCAGCAGGGACGGCCTTAGGCATGGCAAAGCTGTGCACCTGCGCAGGGCCGCCAAACCCCAGGGGCCACCACGCCAATATATATCCTTAATATAATAATCCTCGGAGGATGGATACATATTTGCGTGGTGGCCCCTGGCAGGGATTTGGCGGCCTCCGCCTCTGTTCCAAACACCCTGACCCCCCCTCTTCACTGGCCTCCACTGCGCCTGCGTTCCTCCGGGGGCCCCCTACCTACGCTCCCTTCCCAGGGCCGCCATGAGCATAGAGCCTCCCCTGTCTGCAGGGTCTCACCAGGTCCGAGGGCTCTTGGGCACATACTGGATACAGTCAGCATAAATGCCTTACATGGTCTACCTAGGAGTTACAGAAGAATAGCCCATATCCTAGCTAGATACAGGCACCCATCGTAAAGAGTGAAACGCCACAAGTGTAAACAGATATACAGGAGAAACACAGCCTATAAAGGCTCTGAAAAGTCTTCTCAGGATCCTATGGGTAATCCTTATGTATGTACTTGTTACTGGCTTCCAGGGTCCACTGTCACATCAAGACAAATGTGACATGTCACACACTAGGAGGTCATGGCCTAATGCCCAGCTTGTGCAGGAACATTCTTTGCTTTGTCGTGGAGAATTCTCATGTAGAGTTTAGATGTTGCTTGCTAAGGTCCACCTGGAGCGAAAGAGGTGCAGCCAAACTTTACTTGCTAGGGTCTGTGCTGGAGTAACTAGCGGATAGCCCAAGGGCTTGCATGGGTTTTGGAATCCAAATAAATGCTCTATACCTTTAACTTAAATGGGGAGCAACCCCTGACATGAAATGGTTACAGGTAACCAGGATAACAAATCAATCAGTCCACCTAGGAGCAACAGACCCCATGGCATCTACTTATCGTACCAGAAGCCAGGAAAAGTAATCTCTATGGGTTACCCTAGAGTAGCAAAGGAGCACCCACAATGTGTGCTAATTTAAGGCTGCCAGAATAAAGAACTTATGTGGCCCCTCACAGAGAGAAAAGGACTAGTGGTGATGCGCTCGATACAGGCAGTCTGAATAAACGCGTAAAAGAGTCAGTCCTAGGGTGACCTAGGGGTAAACTCTGGTCATGCACTTGTGGTGTCAGCCAAGGTAAGTGTTCCATGGTGGTCAGTCTTACTGACTTGATGGCGCTCCGAGGACGAGTGGCGATGGAAGGTGGTTAAGGCTTTGGAAGGAATATTATCAGTGTTTTAGATGATTTGAAGGATTTAATGGGGTTTATGGAATGACAGGTTGAGCTTGGGGTAAGGGTCTTAGCCCATCTCTAGCTTTGGATGCTTAGACTGGATGTCTTGACAGGAGAGGCCGAGAGGGTCCGGAGCAAGGGGCTAAGAACATGAAGCTCGAGGATGAGGCTGAAGGGCTGGAGACCAACGCATAGGTTGGGGGCTGTGCAAGCAGTAAGTCTCATTCCTTTGGACTATGAGGACGCTCTGATGGAAGAAGGCCGTATGCTGCAAAATTATCCCATATGCACCCTAAACTCTCTGCATCTCACACAAGACTGGTGACAGATATGGCCGAGCATGGGAGACCCTTCCCAAAGGCATCAGACAGGAAATGGCCTTTGGCATGCACTAACTGCAGGCAGGTGGGGTTAAGTGATGTAGGCTCCATGTCAGAAAAAGCCTGATCTTTACTTCCTTTCTGATTTTTTCTGTGTTTTTACTGGGTAGAAGTTCTTTAGTTTGGCTGCATGTACTGCCAACCACCTCCCCCACCATACTGTTCTCCATGTATGACAGACACACTGGTAGTCTATAGCAGAGAACTCTGTGCTGTATCTTAGGAATTTAACTTGGGTGAATAATGGCCTTTTCTCATGGATGGCCCTGTGGATGATGCAGAGTGCTAAGAAGGATGAGCCTCTGGCTATACGGAGCCAAAGAAGGGCCAGGAACACTAGGATTCGTTCCCATCGCTCGAGTAGCAGAGATCTTGAGGCTGTACTTTGCATCCTTAGCAGCTTCTATAGTATGGAGGCTGTTACTTGTAGATATAGACCATTTATACAGACTACACGTGACGTGACATGGGTAATACTAGCTGTAGGACCACCTAGGGATAAACGCTTTGTGGAAAGATGATCCTACGTTTTTCACATTTTGTAGAAAGTGTTTGTGGCTTAATTCACTTCAAGAAGTTGTTGGATTCATAAAATCTGAAATGAATTACTTTATTTGATGTCAAAGGTGGGACTTTTAGTTTCTTGGGCCAGATGGTTGCAGAATTGTTGTTTATCCATTGTTACCTATCAAGATCTCAGGTTTGGAGCAGCATCTCTGGATGTTCTCATTTTAGGATGATCTGTCTGTAGTCCGTGAAGGTGTAGCAGATTAGATTGAAGAAACTGATCACTTCTGATAACAGTGTCAGATAGATTGTAAGCAGGAGCGGAGAGAAAATAGGGATGTTGATGTGCCTGATTTGGAGAGAAGAGGAGATCCAGTTTAGGATAATTCCTTGAATTCCTGAGCTTTTCTGGTTTTAATAGTACAATCTGATGGTGGAAATGTCAGACAGCCAATCGATCCAGGCATAGCAGTGCTGCTTCTTCATATGTTCCAACCATCCGCTTTAGTTCAACAGATGAACATCAGGGCAGATTCGGTGTCTTCATCCGAGCAGAAGCTCATTTGGTGGTCAGAGACTAAATTACCTTGTATGAAGTCAGAGATCTGGGAGAAAACTGGTTTTTCAATGTGTTTCCCTGAAGTAGGTCATTGGCAATAATACAGTATTTGGCAGGATCAGGATAAACGTTATTTGTTTTGATGACAAGTTCCTCGGTAGTGGTGATGCAGAGATTGAGAAGAGTAACTTTTTGGTGAAAGTACACTATGAGTTACCGAATTCTGAGAGGACCCTATTGAGTTATTTTGCCATTTTACAGTTTAAACCCATTGTGTAAAGACATGCCTCTTTTTTCATGATTACCCGCTAAAGTTTTGAGCTGATGCTCCTGGTTTCTCAATTCTGAGAGTGCACTGAAGCCTGCTAACCAGACCTCTGTGCCAGTGTTCTAAACCTTTACAAAGTGTATTTTGAATGGTCTACCCCCAATAAGATCCTAGTATATGGTACTGGTGGTACCCAGGGCATGTTAGTTAAAGTGTCCACCCAGGGTTGCAGCACTGATTGTGCCACCCTGAGTGTGACAAAGCACAACATTCCCCCCGCTACTGCAGACTGGAAGAGCAGTTTTAAAACTTCTAGTATGACTGTACCATTTAAACGTATGACAAATTCCAAATATCCCTTAATGATATACATGTTATCCCTAGGGAAGGCCTATCGAGACCTAAGGCAAGGCGCTGTATATATTATTAAGTAGGACATATATTTTCATATGTCCTAACAGTAAAAGTACCAAATTGTTATTTTTACTGTGGAAAGGCTAGCAGGGCACATTGACAATTACATTTACAGGCTGTCATCTCAGCCCATCTAACGTTTGAATGGGACTATTCAAGTTGGTACTTCGAGGTATCAAATTAATCGTAGCATCAAACCGGACTTGATGCCCAAGTCAGATTTAATGTCACTTTTAGGAAAGCACCATTTAGTAACTTGCTACTCTGTTGCCCAGTTCATCCTCTGGTCAGTCATACAGCCTTCTGCCCTCCTGGGGAGGAATGTCAATGACTCCCCAGCACAGGGACAATAGAAGTCTGCCACAGAAGCAGTTATTATCCCCCCCTCTTGCAGGCAGCCACACAGGATGTTGGCCCAAAAGGTGAGCTTTAAAGGAGAAGATGTCTTTGATGGGCAGTTGGCAACTGATCCAGCGCAATTCCTAATTCATAAACCAGGGACCATGAAAACATGTCACACATAAATCACTTACCAACCAATGGGGCCCATCACACATTACCCATAAATGATCCCTGAATACGAGCGCTTTATTAGGGGGTTTAATTTTGTCAGTTTTTGTATATGTACAGTTCTATGCTTCACATTAATACCACATTTATATTCCTAACTATTGTTAATGTTCACTGTCTTCTTCTGGTTGATGGACCATTACCTAACGAGTTGATGGTGACTATGATAAACTAAACAGTTTAATACATTTATTTAAATAACCATAAAGTCATTTTTCCGGTTTAGTAATTTTATCTCCTTAAATTAAATGCTCATTTCAGATTATCAGTACACACACAAGACCACTTATAAGAGAACAATTTATCAAGCAATGTAATCAAAATGAATCATTTACCTCAACATGAAAGCATGCATAAG
Source organism: Lissotriton vulgaris (assembly GCF_964263255.1). Classification (NCBI taxonomy): domain Eukaryota; kingdom Metazoa; phylum Chordata; class Amphibia; order Caudata; family Salamandridae; genus Lissotriton; species Lissotriton vulgaris. Next base: position 1,337,129,245 of record NC_141685.1, read on the forward strand.
GGTAAGGGAAAGAAAGTACAGAAAAATTACTTTGCAAAAATATATTGCGGAATTTAGGCATTTAAGGAGGGTGTTACCCACAAAAGAATCAGGAAACCCCTTCCTTGGCCGAGGTTGTGGCAGGGGTCACCAGAGATAGGCTCGGAGGACAAAGTTAGCAGGACAGGTGCAGTTTAAGTCTTGCAAATAAGCTGGCAAACAACAATATTCTCCCAATCGATCTACCTTTGCGCTAGTTCTCCTCGGACGCAGTCTCCTCCCCAGCACTCCCCCAACGTTTTCGTACCTAAGGTGCTCTCTGTCTTGGCCTGATCCGCTTTCCCTCGATCTCTGTGTCTCAATATCGCTCTCTCTCTCTCTCTCTCTCAATGCTCTCGATGATCTGACGACACATCCACAATTTGGGATATCAATTATATCCTAATTCCTAGCTCACTATCTTACAATGTTGCAGTGTCAGTAGAAACTCTGCCTATGATTGGTTGACATGGGTCATGTTTGAGTCTCCTCATCAGGTTCTCATCGCAAATCCATCCCATTCCAGTTTTAACAAAGGAAGTATTAAGGATAAATACATTCATATACTACTAATATTAATTGTTATACATTCTGCAACATTTTAATATTATGACATCCGCTTCACATTCAACTTGCGCGTAGCGATGGCAGTTCCCACAGTCACTGTTGCATTTTGGCCCATAAACAATAGGACACAGGTGAACATGGCCTTCACACAGATTACATCAGCTGGTACAGTCAGCAGTTCGTGAGCAGGCAGAGCTCTCCATGCATGCGTACTTCATACAGACCAAAACAACCACATGCAGGCTCGAACAAGAGGGCATTTTCATGCAGGCCCAATCTCGTACTAAAGTAAATATTCACAAAAGAATATTAATTCATGAAATAAAACCTATTATGTTTACCTCCCACCATACTATTACCCTGTATTAGTTATTACCTAGCGAAAGCTATTAATTCAAAGCAGCTTTTCTGTTATTTGTGCACAACATGCAAAATGTGTAATGCACAACCTAGCATAAGCATGCACTAGTGCAAAGCGCAAGCAGTTAATACGTGCCCATGCCATCCTGGTTTAATATATTAGGTAAAATGCTTTGCCCCTTGTGTGTGTTCAAGGTTGGTTAGTCCATGCAGTTAATACATTATTATGGAGGTACTTAATTTCACGAGGGTGTAATTTTACAAACCTCACTCCATCACAACTATACTTGAGGTGATGCTCTTTTGGTCAGGTAGATGGGCTGCCAGTGAGAACAGGGAGGAGAAACCGGTGGCTAAAACAGTATTTTCTGTTGCTTGTAGCGCTCAAATATCCACACCTCTAGGGTGGGCACCCTAGCTCCTCACACCAAGCGAAGGGTTCAGACATCTTGGTAGTGGGTAGAATAGTGCACTAGTGGATAGCTAAGGTTCCACACTTACCCGGAAGTCATAAGGCTGGAGAGAACCAGGTAGCCCACTGACTAGTGACCACTTCATCCCGAGGGCATTTTCTGGGCATAGAAATGGCACCCCTGATGCTCATACCTCAGATCACATTTTAACTAGAGAGAGGACCAAAGAAGGACTGCCCTGGCAATAGAGGTTACTCCAGCCGCTGGATTGCACCTGCTGCTCCTTAGGCTAGCAAAGAGAGGACTGTGCCTGTGGTGCCTGGTTCATGATAAATTCACTCCAGAGCCCCAGAAAGAAAAGCTGAACTCCAAGAATCAGTCGGCTGACTCCCAGTTCCAGCACTAGGAACATAAAAGCTGAAATAGCCTGTTCTGGCCCGTAAGAAGCCACTTTCAGAAAATCGCTGCTGACTGCCAAATCGCTGCTGACTGCCAACGTGCAGGCAAGAAATTACTCCTCAATGCTCAAAAGTTGTACCGAAGTCACACAAATGCAGAAGAGCAATTAGAGTGCGGATTGGTCACCAAAGACGAATAATAGCCCTCACCAAAGGGAACCGCTGGACCTGCTGTCGCCCAATCACAACTGAATTTCTGCTGGACCAAAGAGGACTTCTTAGGACATTGACCCCTGTGGCCAAAGTTGCTCCATCTGGACTGTGGACCAAGGAACAACCCCAGGAGGAACCACATCAACCGCACAGCACCAACTGCATCCTACAGCATCCTGTATCCTCCGCATCAGGAACAGCAGTCTGTGTATAAAGTGTGAAACTAGACTTGAGACTGCTTTGGTGACCAGCTTACTGTCCAAATACTCCTAAGTGGCTCCCCTCACCTTCTCCCTGTTGGTAATAGGCCACCCCGTTCGAGCCGAAGTAGTCAAACACAACTCTTCAAAAGTATTAAAACGTTTTCAAACGTTATGGTTACCATGCTTGTTTGCACTTTGTACTAAAAAGCTAAGATTTACGTTTTACTTTAACATCTATATCACTGGAAATCTCCAGTAGATTTTGCTCATCTTGGTGTCTAAAATTCATAAAAAGAGAACCTATATTCATAAATTGGTGTTGGATGTTTCTTTCATGTTGTGTAACCTTCTTATACTATTTGGTGCGTCAACCCAGCGTTGATCTAGAAGTTTTACAACAAGGCTGACTGGATCCTATACTGTTTCATTAGTGTATTACATGGTTTTAGCCACACATTCGCACCATACAATACACCACAATCCTCACACATTGGTAGTAATGGTGTCTCTTTGCTTTCTTAATCCATATAAGCTCTTGTGCCGTTGGGGGTGTATTTTATCGATTCGGTTTCATTTTTTTCTTACGCTTCATAAAGGGCATAGGTTCATTTTTAGCTTTTTTTAATCTTTTCATTGATCCCAGGCCTCCTTTTTCTGTACTTAATCCAAATTGACATTTTTTCAGCTATTAGTCTGTCAAACTCTTTTGTAAGCCAACTGTAGAATTGCTGTTGGTCGTTTATTGGAAAAGGTCTTGATGGGGCAAGGGCTCACAGTTTGAACTTCTTCCATTTGCTATAAAACAGTTTCCTGATCTTGTGGGAGTTTTTCCGGTCAGGCGGTTGACACAGAATGAGATGTGATAATGGTCAGTCCATATTATTCTTCAATTTGTAGTTAATGTGAAAATCTCATCTAGCTGCTTAGTGAATCTATCAAAGATAAAATGCTGGAAAAAAGTTGTTAAATTGAAACAGTTGTACTTGTGGCAATTGTACACAAATTCTAAAGAACACTGCCCAGTACCACTTATTGCCTCAGGACCTCAAGAGAAGACCTAACATCTGTTAGAACATCCAGAACATGCCTAGAGACATAATTTCCATAACAAAGCATCAAAACGAAAGATTTGTTTTTTTTACAAAAGGCAATCTTCCCAGAACTTGCTACCTTTCTCCATATATTCATTCAGTGAAACCATAAGAATCACAAACCTGGTCTAAAAATACTTCTACACATACTCATCCCAGAAGCAAAAATCACAGGGAAAAGGCAGCCTACCGCAGGTTCTTTGCACTAAATCCAGTAGTAGCCACCCATCGCTTCATTACCACCATGCAATGATGAGGCTGTAAGGCAACCCACTTTGAAGGAGAAACAGTAGAGAGATCAGGGTACTCTATAAATCAGATCTGACTACACATCTGGGAGATGGATATATTACACAATCAGACATTTGACTGTAGGGTTGGCCTGCACATCCTGAAATTTCGATGGGTGTACTGTGCTGTTAAGTAACTCACAAGTACATTTGGGTACAATAGTGAGTACTTCATTCACTCAGAAGAGGCAGCGAAAGGGCAGACAATACTGCTTCTACCACACTGAAAACGGTCACAGAGCAAGTAGATCACAAAACGCCCTGAAAGACTGTGTGCCCTCTATCACAGCCCATTTTGTCATAAACCCTGCCTGACGTATCCATAATAAATTTGTATCAGATCAATTTACAGATCTTGAATTTTACTTTAAATTGTTTATTAGTGTTAGTTGGAGATTTTGAAAACCTGAGTGGATTTTACTATTCTTAAGCCCAGGCTTCTTTGGTGATCTACCTTTCCTTTCCCAGCAGCGCCTGGGGCACACAACGCCTGTCCCTGATTCCTGGAACCTTTGCAATGTTATTGACACAATCTGATATTTCAAAGGTGTAGAAAGGTAGTCTAATGTGAGGCACTGTAGGCTGATGCCTTCCTAGACTGGAACTCTTAATATGCGCTCAGTTACATGACCGAGCGCCTAGAATCCTGGAAAAGGTTTTGTAGGATTTTGAGAACAAGCTTCTGTGTGGCAAGCTTTATGCACTCAGTCGGTTGTATTGTATACAGTATTTTTCAGTATTTTGAATATGCTGCTTGCAGGGGGGAAATTGCTTTTTTTAAATTTTTTATCCTGAATGTCTCAACTTTTTAATGTTTTTGCCAACAGGGATTGACTTTGTGGAGCTCTAAAAGCTCCAGAGCCTGTAACAGATGAGGACTGACGACTCAAGTTTGGGATTCAGTCCTTCCTCTCTGTTCCTGTTGAGCTTACAAAATGGGCCCAACTGAAGCATGCCTGAGTAAGTACATCACCACAATAAGGGTTTGGGGGCAGTCGACCAGAATGAGGTCAACCCCCCCAACCGGGATTATTGGGGGAATGGTGCAGTCCAGTGGACTGTGCACCTTTTTAGCTACATTCCGTTAAAAGATGTAGCCCAGGGGATTTATAATGGCCATTTTGGGCTGCCACCCACCATTTTATAGTTAGATGACCAATGGCAGCCCGTTTGTTAGCGGGGTAGTGTTTTCTTTGAGCAGCAGGATCATTGTATTGGCAGCAGCAGGACGGCGGAAGATAAGGTTCAGCAGGCGCTCTGCTTCCTACGCGAAGCGCAGCCCTTGGACCTGTTGGTTGGTTGATAGCGGTGCCTACGCCCCCCCTGTGAAAAGCGCATTAGTCGTGGTAGAAGCTGCAGTGATAGCATGCTCACCGCTGCAGAGAGCACTGGCATAACGTGGCTAGAAGGTAGGGTGGTGGGCCGCTCGTGACTGTGGCGAGCTTCTCAGAGCAAAACGAGGGTGGTGCGAAGAGAGAGGGAGGAGCTTCTCTTCTAGGCATGCGGGGGGCGAGGAGACACAGATATAACACAAGAAGCTCCCCCGATTGGGAAAGAGACCCTTGGGGGGAGCACATAGTCATGCGAAAAAAGAGGCTGGGTGAGAGAGGGACTGTGAGCATTCCAAGAAAGCTGGGAGCCCACCCCTCTGGCCTTCAATATGAAGAGAGACAGGCACTGTTGAGTGGCCATGAAGAAATAGAAGAACAGTTAGTTACAGCCAGTTCATGGTAGAAAATGGCAGGAGGGGGGAAGGAGTTGCAGAAAGGGCCAAGGAAGGGCCCAGGGAGTGCTCCAAGGATTGGGGGAGTCATGTCACAGCCGCTCATCTCGACAGTGACAGCAATATGGGGCAAGAAGGCCCACACTGATTGGCAGGGGGAGAGGCCGGTCCAGGAGGCTTTCTTCAACAACCAGACACAAGACACAGTGGGGGGTGGGGGTGTTAGGGGTAGGTCAGGAGTATCCTTAGAGAAGAACGGTTGGCTAGACAGGGCACAACAGGGTTTGAGGTCGCAGTGGACAGGGGGAGTCATGTGGGGGTGAAAAGACATCTGAGACCTGAGAGGATATAAAAAATAAGGAGGCCTAGAAGGCCACCATGGCCTGGCCTCAGACCATGTTGGAAAGCGGGGCTCAGCCTCTGCGTTGGTGGCAGCATCTTTGGAATGAAATGAGGATACGGGGTTGAGGAGAATGACGATGAGGAGCAGCTATGTTTGGTGCTTGAGGGGACACTGGAGCCTGGTAGGCATCAACCCAAGCGTGTGTACTCCCGCATAGGTCAGGGGAGGTGAATGCACAGGGAGGAAAACGCACATGTGTAGTGGGGTCAGATGGAAATTCAGAGAGGGAATCCCGCAAACCTCTTATTTTAGGGAGTCATGGGTAGATTGGGTTCAAGTAGTGGAGGCCAATGATCACAGTGTAGGGGGCAGAGGGGCGTCAGGGGGATGGGGACAGAATATAAAGGCAGAGGGGGTCAGCACACCGGACTTAGCCTCTTTCTTGCAGACAACAAGACACCGCAGAGCAGTGGGCGAGCATGGTGCAGTTCAACTACCCTGAGGAGAAGGGATGACAAGACACTGAGCGGCCAGCTGGACGGAGTTGTGGGGCACGGCAATGACTGACACAAGAAGGTTTGGTGAGGCCCCATTAGTGCTATATGCAAACATGTGCACAGCAACATCAGCAGCCCGGACATATGGGTCACGACGGCCAGCATCACCGGAGCTTGTGATAGCCCCTCATGACCAGATAGAACTTTACCCTGCATCAGGCATAGTTTACCCATTCAGTTGAAGGCTCCACCACACGCCCAGTGGACGTTGGCAGATGAAGTGTCATATGACACGGAGCTGGATTATGATGAAGAAAGTTTGGAAGAGGGTGAGGTTTTTGGACAGTGATGTACCAATGGAGGTTGAGCAGCGGTGATGGCCACAAGAGTCAGGGCAGATTGGGTCTGTTGATCAATTTCTGCCAAGTGTTTTGCAGGGTGCAGTCAAGGTGCCAGCAATATCCAATGACACCAGGTTAATAAGCAGACGTGTTTCACCAGCAAGGCTGGAGGCTTCGGACCGGGCACTGTCCTTAATGCCAAATAAAAATAAAGGGCCCATGGTGACAGCCTCGGTTATAGTGGCAATTGGGGTGGATGCATGGCAAGAGCGAAAGAAGTGAATGTACAAGGTTAAGGAAAACACTGTATGTGATGGATACGGGGGTAGGCACAGAGGATAAGAGGACAGACAAAGGAGACAAGGATTATACAGGTAAGATGGAGGGCAAGCAAAGAAAAAGCAGGTCCTACACACAGGCTGGATTTTTTGCTGGGATCAGCAGGGCTTTCCGCAAACAGCATTTTTTTATTGCACTTCGCCGCTTGCGGAGCTCCGCTTAGCACGTCTGAGTTTTTTTTGCACTTTCCAGAGTATCGCGTAGCGCAAATCCGCAAACTCCTACTAGGGGCCCTTTCAATGGCGTGCCTTACCTGTGGAGGGATAGTGAAGGAAGTGACTTGATTAGGGCCACCCGGGTCACTCGCAACCACCTCTCAGCCTTCCAAAGACACAGACAAAGGTGCAGGGTTGGAGCAAGGGGTGAGGAAAAAGGGGTGATGGTAGTTGATCTGGAGGGTAAAGAAAGCAAAGAGTAGAAAATAAAGAGAATGCCATACATGGGGATGACAAAACCCTTGGGGGCATATCTAACGCTGTCCACAAAGGAAAGAATATGGAAAGGGGAGTATGTTGAGATGTTCACATAGAGAACTCAGTGCCAAAGAAGGATCAAAAGAAAAGGAATATGAATTATCTAAACGACCTAAGGTGCCAATGAGTGTCGAAAATTGGACCGCAGCATTTTTTATCTACGCCAGCGTTTACTGTGAGAAATCCCCCAAGAGAAGCAAGCCCCTGTTCAAATACATGGATGTCATACATAAAGGTGCAGATCACATAATGGGGGTATGCCTGGGTGCAATATGATGACGAGTTTAGAGCGTGTGTGGCACTAGATGTGGATACAAAATGGATAGAAACCAGTTCTGATTTATGGCTGTATACAATGAGCCCTTCCAAATTTGGGAAGACAATTTTCACATACAGTGGTTTACCCATTGTGACCAGCCCTTTCAATGACATGCCTCACCTGTGAAGGGGTGGTGAAGGAAGTGACCCGATTAGGGTCATCCAGGTAACATGCGACCACCTCTCAGCCTTCCACACAATGAAGAGTCGGTCAGACAGTAGAGATGCAAACCACAGTTATTTATTAGTCATACACTCGAGCGAAGTCCAGTCTGACCAGCCTTCTTGGATTGCTGCAGAGGGGACTGACTTCAAACAACAAGGTAAGGCGTAAGTACATTTCCAACACCCCTAAATACCTTCCCAAACTGGATTTTTCTAGTTGGGAGCTAATGAGCAAAGGAGATACAGAAGGATGAGTTACAATCCTGGGACCAGGCACGCTTTATCTTGTATTTAAGGTTAATCTGCCTGCCCTCACCATTCTGAGCAGTGGGAGCAAGCCTATCTTGTCAGAAAGGTATGCGTTAATAAAACATTCTATTCATTAGCACAACAAACTCAGCCTTGCAGAAATACCCGTACAGAGGACAGATTGGCAGCTGCTTCTCGGTGAGGCAGGTGAAGAGTGAGATAGAAATTAGTTTCGATCATTGCTCGAAATGGCGGCTAAATACAAAATGGTGCAGCGAATGCTAACTTAAATTGTACAATGCAGAGGGAATTCAGCAAAAGCATTTTCCAATCCAACAGTCCCTCCTTTTAGCATTCGCTAACTAAAACAGATAACTTCCCTAAAGAATAAAAGGTATTAGCAACTACAATCCAATACATGTAATCAATATTCAAAAATACCTTCATCTATTGACATGATATCTTGTATCTCTTGCATCATCATGGCAGTTATCTTAGGATCATATACTAAACCCTTCGGCTTGGGCATTAGAGTCTTGGCATGATCAGCACAGCAAGCAGGGAGACAATGCATGCATAGGCAACAGGCAAAGAGTAGGCCAGCAACTATAGCTAAGAAAATGAGGATCTTCCAACCCCAGGACGCAAACAGACCCCAGAACCATCCAGAGAGGGACCAAGGACCATTCCCCTGGTGGATGTCGGATGCATGTTTGTGCAACTTCTGAATGGCAGAGTATACATTAGGGCCATGATCTGGTATATACATGTCGCAACTACTGCAAATGACGCAACAGGCCCCTCCCTGATCAGCAAGGATGACGTCTAACACCATCCGATTTTGTAAAGCAACAAGCCTCGCAGCCGGGAGCTCAGCTGTAATATTTTTCAAAATACCAGCTGTGGTATTAATGACCCCTCTACTACTCGGGTGAGGCAACGGATGTTAAGACTGTAAGACATAGGACCCCAAAAAGGTACAATACCCTTCATTGCGTCTGTGAACTATTGCAAAGTGGTGTGTGTCTGATCTATATCTTCTGTGTTTATTACCCTTTTAACTTGAGTTAGGTATGCACTCCTACATTCTAATCGATGATTCCTATGGTAACTGGATGGCGCTATATACACTGGGGGAAGAAGGAAGGAAAGATAACAAGTACCTGACCATATCCTTGGAAGCCAAACATAAGCTTGAGACCCACAGACAAAATAAACCTTAGGTGGTAGGAGCAAAGGCGGACTACTTACTCGTGTTCAAAATATAGGTGTAATTACAATGGCTCTCTCCTACTTTGACCGGACCTATTCCATGAACACAAAAATCAGCTGTCATGTTAACTATTGGTATTGGCATTGTTTTATCCTTGGTAATATTACGAGACTGAAAACGTGAAATATTCAGTAGCATTGAACCCCTGGAAATCTGACATTTCATTCTGAAGCCACGTTGCATTTTTCTTCTGCTCATAAACGTTCATACAAGCTGTTGGGGACAATGTATCAGGGGCCCCTTCCTTTCCTGGAGTAAGCTCTTGATGGACACGTATGTATACTAATACTGTGTGATAATCAGCTGTTGTCATATCCATAGCAGAGGAGTGACAATGAATATACACCATAGTAAACAATGTGAACCAACCCTCACAGCTCCCTAAATATGAAAATGACATCGAAATCAGGAGGTCACTTTTATGTGTTACTGAGGGCAGTAGTCCGCATATCCAACATTCTGTAACATTAGACATACCATGTGCCTGGTGCAACATCTACAAGAATACATTGTCGACATATGTTTTGCGATGTTCCCCTTTGTGAGGGGCCAAAGTAACAAACGTGTTCAGGGGAAAGAGATGTTTTTACCAATCAGGGAATGCACTGGGTATTTCTCCTCCAAGAACCATGCTATTCCAAGTACAGTTACTAAAAATATCACAATAACAATTACTACGAAAACTATTTTACTCTTTATGGACCAACTAGACTCATTCCGTTCTGAATGCGTGCCTGCAAATGGCTGTTCTTCTTGGGACATGGGTCAACCATATGGGTACATTGTGAAATCAAGGGAAAGAATGTAAGCAAACTAGGGGCAAAAAGGGAAAGTTCCCAGCGTCTGTTAGAGCCTCACTGGCAGACTCCTATTGCTCATCTACGTTGGCGCTGTTGAGCTGTTGTACCAGCTGTTGCAGGAAATCCCACATCGCTCAGGATAATGTACTCCCCTCCGGGGATCACATTTGATCTATCCTGTCCTATGTCTGAACAGTGCACCAATTGTGCCTTTCCCTCAACTAACTCTGTTGGTACTGCAGCATAGTACACCCTAACTAATACAGTCCATCCCTAAATAGTCTGACTTCTCCTTTGTTGCACCATTCTTCCTTCAAGGATGCAAGTTGTACCTAGTCACTTCAGGCACAGAGGTGTTGGGAAAGAGGGGCTCAGGGGCCTCAGACACAGAGGGGTCAATGGACTGGGGCTCAAGCACAGATGAGCCAGCAGAACGGGACTCCTAGACTGCCCTGATCTTGGGTGGGACCGCCTCATTTAACACTGCCTTGTTCTCCTCCTCAGTTTGGGTCCAAGTTAGCTGGGCATCCGAGTAGAGGATAAAGCGGGGCACCTGCTCCCCCTCAAAATCCCCAATGCCTTCAAGTGCCCATTGGTCGTACGGCAGGGGAAGAGGTACCCGGCGGCAGTGCTGTAGGTGAATCCAGTGCTTTCGGCCGGCAACTTTGACTGCTCTTCGGGTGGCAAGGAGCACCTGTACCGGCCCCTTCCACCTCGGCTCCAAGGCTTTCTTGCATTGAAAGTTGCAAGTTATGACATAATCCCCAGGCCGAATATCATGTCTGGGCCCCTCAGTTGCAGGCGGTAGGGTATCCTTGATCTGTTGGTGAATAGACATTTAGTTAACTCATACAGATAGTCCACCAACAGAGGGTATTCAATTTCAGAAAACTCTTAGGGGCGTGGGACACCCCAGACTTTCGCCAGGTGCCCAAACACAACTTCATAAGGGTAACAGCCCAGTTCTAGATTGGGCTGTTGTTCTGGTTGACTATAGGGCTAATGGTAAAGCATCTGGCCATTGCAACCCTGTATCTTTGCCAACTTCAGTTTGAAAGTACCATTGTACTTCTCAATCAGGCCTGCTGGCTGTGGGTGGTTCGCAGCATGAAACGTTTGTTTGATGTGGAGTCCCTCGCAAACCAACTGTATCATTCTTGCATTAAACTGGCTTCCGTTATCACTCAAAATCAAATGGAGCTAGCCAAAGCGAGGAAAGAACTCTGTTGTATCCTGGTTTCAATGTGCTGCTCCTGGTGGGGATGTATTACTGATGAACTACAGGACATTGTAAACTTTACAATAAATACTCCTGAAACACTACAACCTGCTTGGAGTGAATCACTACAAACTCCTTGTGGAGTACCTTTGCAGTTGCCATGGCTGTATTTTCTTTAGTGGGGTAAGCCTCGACCCATTTACTGAATACGCAAACAACCACCAACACATATTTCAAATTGTTGACCCTGTCCATCTCAATGAAATCAATTTGGAGAACTTCAAAAGGAAAAGCAAGATAGGGTCGCCAGAAGGTGGGAGGCAAGTAAAATCTCGCACTTCGAATTTGGGGAAGCAGCGGGTAAGATACTCGCCTGGAAAACAAGATCCGAGCAAGCGCAAAAACACATCAGAGAGATTAGGGTTGAAGGTGAGTCACTCGCCCGCTTGTCGAGCTCAGATATCGGAACTGCTTTTCTGAAATTTTTTCAGAACATTTACAAGGAAGATACTAGGGAGGATTCTGTAGAAAAAAAACATCTGGCTTGAAAGGGTCTCCTTGCCCAGACTCTCTAATGATGAAAGCCTGGGTTTAGAGAGAGAAATCTCAGAGGAAGAAGTAAAGAAGGCTATTGCCCAGTGTAAATGCAGGAAGGCAGCCAGCCCAGACGGGCTACCAGGGGAGCTCTATTGCTCTCTTAGTTAGGCCATTATTCCAACTTTGACCAAACTTTTTAATAGCATTCTCTTGAATGGTGAGAACCCCCCAAATTCTTGGAACGAGGCAACGGTGGTGTTGATCCTTAAACCAGGGAAAGATACAACTGCATCCTACCGTCCGATCTCATTACTTAATAATGATTATAAAATCTTTACTGCCATCTTATCCAAATGGTTGGAGAATGTAGCAGATTCTATTTTACACCAAGATCAGAAGGGCTTTGTAAAGGGACTCCAATTAGCGGGCCTTACACATGACTTAGTTGAGGCCATTGACATTGCATCTGCCTTCTCTATCCCTCTGGCTGCTCTTACCCTGGATGCGACTAAAGCTTTTGATAGAGTGAACTGGGCCTATCTGGCCGCTGTAATGAAAAAATGTAACTTAGGCTATCGATTCTGTCAAGTGATAGAACTCCTATATAGGGTGCCAACTGCCAGATTATTGGTCAACAGTTCACTGACGGAGGCTTTTAACATCACAAGGGGTACAAGCAGGCAAGGCTGCCTGCTCTCCCCCCTCCTCTTCAATTTATATATTGAACCCTTTGCTCAGGTTCTAAGGGAAGACCCTAGTATTCCCTCCTTTAAATATGCGGGGTGGGAAAGGCGGGTGGCCCTATATGCAGACGACATTCTTATATTAACGGCCGATCCCGACCTTGCCTTTCCAATTGTCATCAAGAGAGCAGAAGAGTTCGGCAAGGTGTCAGGATACGAAATAAATGCAAACAAAACTGAAATGATGGCCTGGAACATTAGTAACACGCAGCTGAATGTCACCCCAAATTTATGCTACCTAGGGGTCAGCATTATACAGGAGGTAGGGACAATTCCCGATTATAATATTGATCGGGTATTTAAAGCAACTCAGAAGCAGCTCAAGGCCTGGGCGCACCTCCCTTCAACCATCTTTGGGAGGATAAATCTAGTGAAGATGTCCATCTTGCTCAAATTCTCATTTCTCTTTAATTCCATCCCTCTGGCTTTTGATACCAAACAAATAGATAAGTGTCAACGAGAGATCAATTCCTTTATCTGGAAATATAGAGCCACCAGACTGGCATGGAAAAAGCTTAGGCGGAGGAGGGAAAAAGGTGGGCTGGCATTACCGGATTTGCAATACTATGCATGGGCCTTTCAGCTCTCGCATTCTAGAATGCTGCTAAAAAAACAACGATTACCCCAGGAGGTGAAATGTTTTGGGCCATGCTAGAGGGGGCCAACTTACCAGCCGAGGGCTTCCTGTTTAAAATTGGAGACCAAAAATTCTTCAAAAAAGTCAAATTGAAAATTCTGCTGTCACTAGCGAAAAGCTGGGCTACGATCAGAAAGAAAATAGGAATTAGCTATTTTTCTAATCTTGCTCCACTGTGGGAATCGCCAGGTACTCCACCTTGCCTGCAGGATAGTTTGGCAACTCCCTTGAAAGATTCTGGAATTACGAAGTGGGGAGAATTGTTGGCCGAGGGTGCACTACAGTCCTGGGAAGAGCTACGGGTGAGAGTGGGTTCTGGCTTATCCCGATTTAAATATATTCAGCTAAATAGTTGGGTGCAGGCACAGCTCTGAAAGGGGGCTTCTTTGGGGAAGGAGAGTAACCTGGAGGAGCAATTGGTAGCAATGCCAGGAGGTAGCAAAGAGGTCTCAGTATAGTATTGGGCAATTTTGGAGGAGGTCGATGGGGATTTCAAACTAGCTGATGAGCTATGGAGAACTGAGATAGATATCCAGTGTGAGCAGCTGTGGATAGAGTCATTCTCCCTTTTGCATAAATTAGTGAAACCAGCATGGTTGAAGAGAAACCACCTCTTCACAGCTCACCGAGTGTATCTCTCTCCCCTAAGATTATCAACATTCCAGCCAGGGAAAACATGTAACAAGTGTGGCTTGTTGGGAGCATCTGATGCCCACATGTTTAGAGATTGCCCCCCATTTGGCTTTTTTGGGATTCTGTTATTAACGCTTCTGTGAGCATGAGTCTCCCACTAATCATTTTTGGCATTGATGGAAACACCTCGAGACATGCAAGATCTTTTCTCTTTTACACTATCTTACTGGCAAGAAGACAAATTTGTAAATTCTGGGTAGAAACTACCGCACCCACACATTCTGGCTGGTTGACGTCCCTTTACGAAACATCTAGAGTTGACCTGGCTAGGTCCTGCTACAGGAAAAAACTCGAATTCTGGGACTTACTGGTACAGTGGAGATAGAATTACCGTTTTTTTTTCTTCCCCCGGGTCCTTTGATTATGCCTCGATACGCTCCTTGGTCCATCGTAAATGGTCTCCCAGATAGAAATATGGTCCAACAGGTTGATTGTAACCTTGCTGGAGTTAATATACCTACCCTCCCACCTCGGATGCTCCTTCTGCCATCTACTACTTCTTGTCTCGAGGTGAGATCTAAAAAGGTCTTCTGAATTCACCTGGGGGTGACACGGAAGGTGGTCGGTGTTTCCAAAATGAGGGTATAGGCTAATGAGGACAATAAAAAAAAAAGGAAAAGCAGGAGGTGCAAAATTACCAGGTGGTGTAGGGGTACTCTTTCCAAGATTGTGCATCATACACACCATACAATATTTAACCAAATGGGCGACTGTTTTTGGGATGCTGTCATTTTGCCACACGGGATCTAGCAACTTGCAAATGCCTTTCACACTGATATGGGCTGGCCTGTGAGCGATGGTAACCACAGGAAGAACATATGCATCTGGGAACATCCATCTCTGCTTTCCGGACTTATCAGTACAACACCCATTCTCGTCCAAACATGCTGTGCTTTCCTGCCATATTGCTAATTCCTCAATCGTTGCCTCACTTGACATTTACCAACGTGTCCTCAAACATGGTAATCTCGGGCTCCCATCTAGTGGGACCTGCTACAAACATCCTTTCATTCTTGTTCAAGCTGTCTCCTTAGCTGTCTGATCTGCAAAGGCATTCCCTCTGCCTAAATCAGCCATTACTGCCTTGTAGGCGCTACACTTCACTACTGATAATTTCTAGGGAAGTGTCATGGCTGACAGAAGCCTATGTATTAAGGGGCCATGCTGGATCCTCATCCCATAGGAAGTGAGAAACCCTCTTTCTGCCCAGAGCTGCCCGAAATTATGGGCAACTCTGAAGGTATACTGGCTGTCAGTATAGATGTTGACAGCCAGTCCCTCACTCAACTCACAGGCTCGAATAAGAGCAACAAGCTCTGCAGCTTGGGCCGACCGATAGGGAACTTGTGATGTCTCAACTACAGTGTGTAGTGTCATTATTGCATACGCAGCTATTGTAGTGCCATCTCGTAACTTGAAACAAGAGCCATCAACATATAGTTCCCCTTGGGGGTCAGATAGGAGAACATCATTCCGATCTATCCATCTTTTCGTCTCCTCCTCTGTCCGGAAAATACAATCATATATGTCAATTTCTTAGCTCTCAGAAGGGAGGGGTAGTAACGTGGCTGGGTTCACGGTGGCACATCTTTTTATCGTGATGCGTGCCAAAGAGAGCTCATAACCGGTCAGACACACACTGGTAAGACACTGCGTCTTGGTCTTATTCAAAAGGGTATCCACAGCATGGGACACCATAACTGTGAGGTCCGTATCAAGTACGAGCCCAGCCGATTGTCTTATTGAGATGGCCACAGTCGCGACCGCTATTAGGCAGCTCCGGAGGGCTCTGGCGACAGGATCAAGCAAAGCAGAAAAATAAGCACACTGCTGTTGCTTACCTCCAAAGGCCTGTGTTAAGACAAAGTGCACAACCGGACGTCTCATGAACGTACAACACAAACAGCTTCGCGTAATCAGGTGTGCCAAGCACAGGAGCAGAGCAAAGTGTGACTTTTAATTGCTCAAAAGATTGCTAATATTTATGCGTCCAAGGCATGAGTTCATGCACATCTTTAGTGGCTCGTGCTAACAGGGGCTTTATCAATAACGAATAGTAAGGAAGCCATTGCCGACAATAGGAACTAATGCCAATGAAAGGGCGGACCTCCCTCTGAGTTTTGGGGGTAGGTATTTTAACAATAGCACTGAAGCGCTCAGGAGTCAATCTCCTACCCTCCTTCAACAGTTGGTGACCAGCTATGTGACCTCCTCTTGACATTATTGAAATTTAGTAAGGGACACTTTATGTCCATGATGTGCCATATGCAATAACAATTTGACTGTGCTGTCTTTGCAACACTCTTCAGTGTCAGAAGCAATGAGGAGGTCTTCGACATATTGGAGCAATAAATTACCTGAGGGAAGTGTGAGGGAGTCTAATTGGGCATTTAAAGCTTGATTATATATGCTAGGGCTCTGTGTGCCGAGTAGTGCAATAGAATCGAAAGCTCCTACCAGCCAGTATAAAACCAAACAAATGTCTACTGTCTAGATGTATTGGAATACTGAAGAATGCATTTTTCAGATCAATGAAAGAAAAGTATTTAGCAGAGGAAGGTATCATCGTCAGATGAGCAGTAATGTTAGGGAGCACCGGAAACTGAAGAACAACTATTTTATTCACTTTGCGCAAGTCAATCACTAAACAATATGCATCTGGATGGTCACCAGAGGAACCCGAAGGGGTCCTTTTAAGGATGGGAAGAATAGGGCTATTGTATACATTCGCAGGCTTCTCCTCAACAACCCCTGACTCAATCAAGTCCTGTATAATTCACAACAAGGCTCGCTCTTCTGCCTGCGGTATCTTGTACGGACGAATACTACATCCTTGTCACCCATTGCCCACAGCGTGGGGGGGACGTCTTTGAATTCAGCAGGGAGTGGCGCATCCTTGGACTGACACTGCTTAGCATTGACCACTTAGGACCCATTATCATGTAAACACCTTTAGGGGAACAATAAATTGTCGCATGCAACTTTTTTAACAAATCTAAATTCATCAGATTTTCTCCACAATTAGATGTTACCAAAAACAGCAAATCCACAGTAAAATGCCCTGAAGTCAATGCAAGAGGTTTAGAAATGGGGCTCACAACCGGTACACCAGAAAAACCTACCAAAAAATATTTTAGGCAGACAGACCTGCCCCGGTGACCAGTATAAATAAATAAATGAGAAATTGAGCTATTCATTGCACCTGTATCCACCAGAAATCCCTTGGCTGAGCCATGCAAATCCACAGTAACATAAGGACCGCGCTGATCTACAGGTATCGGAACTGGTCCCTCACTCTGCCCTTGGCTGCCCTAACTGTGAGACATCCCTGCCACTCATCCATGTCGTAATCATCATGATAATATTTTCCACCACTAGTGTCATCAAAGTAGTTACCACTCAAACTATTCTGTGATGCTATGGCATGCTGCGCTCTGTCCTGTCCACCAGCTTCATGGCCCCATCCACGAGAACTTCGTCATCTATGGGCCGCGACTTTCTGAAACAACACTGGACACTCGCTCTGCCAGTGTCCCTCCTCACAATATGCACACTGATTTGGCCCTACAGGCGTAGTAGTCCTGTTGGTATGTGGAAACTGCCTGTCCAAACCACCACGTCCTCTACCATTCCCCCTAGAAGCCTGCTGCAACAACACCTTCGTTTTCAACTCCTTATGATTTTTCTCCTCATTCTCCCTATGCTCATAATACTGTGCCATACTCAATATCACAGAAGGGGAAGAGGTAGTCCAAGTGCTCTCCGAAACCTGCAACTGAGTTGCTATCTCAGGAAGCAAGTTCACAACAAATCTATTAACGAACAATCGAACACCCCCTTCCACTGACAAATCCTGTCCACTAAAATCCAAAAAGACACCCTCAAACCTGCTGAAGAAATCTGACACACTTTCATCTTTCTCCTGACGACCTGCCATTAACCTTCTCGGTGGAATGAGAGAGTGCATATACGTAATAATTTGGCTAGGCAAAGCTAGTATCTCGGCCTTGGGCTTTCCCCCACTCTTCCTCTCCTGATCCTAGGTTTTAATCTGATCCCAGGTGCCACCCAATTCCACAACGTGGTCCTGCGTGTGCACCTGTCTCCAAATACCAACAGGCACCAGCAGACCAAAGAACATTTCAATATCCACAAGCATCATCACCGTCGATGAAGCAGCCTCAGTCAATTCCTTATAATATGCAGTGGGATTTTTCCTAGGGTCAGGTAAACGCCAAAGGCCGGGTTCACTTTGGCGTTTAAACTTAGTTCAAGTGAAGCAGACATGATTTATTCAGCAAAAAAAAATTTTTGCAGCTTCACTGTAGGTTGTATATTCTCTTTGGGGGCATTCAGACTTGAGTCATAGGACTATCAAGTAGTATCAAACATCCTTACCTCGCTAACATAGAGGCAAATACTTAGCAAACACCGAGTCCCTACGATACTCGGCAGTGATTAACTTGATGAAATCAGCCATGATCCTTTCTCTGAACAGTCATCTTAAGAACTTCGGATCTAATTCATGATGTGTTTCTCACATACTCTCTTGAAACAGAAATCCTGCATTGTATATTTCTCAGAGTACTGATGGTGTGTATTATTTTCAGTCGACAGGAAGCGATTACATACCTTTGCTCTTGCTTCCTTTTTAATAGAGCGGTGCTTCCCTCGTTTCCTGAGCCGTTGCCAGGCAGGGTGGAGCCCACTACTTCGACTACAAGGGTAAGACGAAGTACACTATGTTACATGCAAGCATTTCATTTAAGTGTCTTCATGTTGAAAAATTACAGAACCAATGTGTTGCTTTACCAAAACAATTAGGTTACAGTTAAATGTGGATCAATTACACGTTATTATGTCTGTTTATGTGGTCATTTTACTGTTTTTTGTCTGTGTCTCTTCTTTCTTACCACTAGTGACATACTATACACCTGCAAGCAAAGACTACACCTAGGAATTCAGGTGATCTTTTTTCATGTTGCAGTCTGTCAAATATGTAGTCACTTTTTAATATTTCACTATATCCTTGCAGTAGCATTATTTAATATCTAGGTCCTGATGAAAGCAATGGACTCTTTAGTCCCCTTAATTTGCTGAAACATGTTGACCATCTTTACATCTAGGTAGATATTTGTTAAATCTACCTTGCTGCTCTTTTAATATTGGTGGAGCGAGCAAAAAAACAGAATAAAATTTTTTCATTCCTGCTCCCTCAGCCAATTTTATTCTCACTAAGCACACTTTTCTTCACAAGCACTGCAAATCAGTCACCCCCATATTTACCGATGGGTATTTTATGACACTCTAACCATATTGGTCACTACCAGGTTTATAAGAGGTTATAAGATCTGACCTTCCATCTTGACCGGTAGTGGACCCATTATACGGTCAACAGGAATCCCAAATGAAGGGCGGTTCCGAGTGGTGACTGATGGGTATCCTGTTAGGGATAACAGGACACATATTTATGCTTTTTCATAGAATTTAAATGGGTTGACACAGATTTCTTTAGTTCAATGTACCACACATAGACTTTGTATTTAGACCATTTGACACCTTTGTGTTTCATATGTTCAGTTAGGGAATGTGTCTCTGCATGGTCTTTAAAGTCCCTTAGGCCCTCCTTCACCTTATTGTTCTTTATCTCTAACATTACACTCTCTCACAGAAATAGGCAGTTAGAGTCTTTGGTAAACCCTGTTACTTCTTTTACAGATAGCCAAGTATCTCACCACGTCATATTGATCATTAACCATAGAAGAGAGGCAATACTTTGATGACAGCTGGTAGGAAGATATTCTTATTAGAGGTATATAATTAAAAGTTAATTGTAGTAGTTTATGTACATGATCTTTCCATCTGTGCATTAGGTACCCACTGCACCGCCAGGAACACAAACATTGAAGATTCCTACAACACAGAGAGGGTGGTAGCTGTTGATGGAGTGTCTCTTCTTTCTATCCAACTCCCCTTTCCCCCCTGCTGGTGACGTTGCTGCAGAATAGCGGCGGAACCGGTGGGCGGGCATTGGGAACAGCTGCCATTCAGCTTCTGCAAAGACCGAAGGGTTCCTGACAGATTGAAGTGCCCACGAAGTCACTTTGCCCAAGCAGAATGGCAGAAGGGTTTAATTTCAAAGCGTTATGTGAGATGTTAGTGGGAATCCAACGTGAGGTAGATGCAGTCGGAGAAGAAAACAAAAGTTTGAAAAAAGAATTAATAGCTTCTCGTCAAGAGACCAGAGTATTGTCACAAAAGGTTGATGGGTTAGCCATGGGAAATTCAGCAAGTAGTCCCACAGTCTCCAGTCAATCGACCACAGATCCTAAAAAAGTTGCTCAGGTAATTCATTCGGTCTCCCCATTAATACCTTTAGCAGCTCCGGAAAGATTCCAAGGTGACCCCAGAAGGCTCAGTTGTTCTTAACTCAATGCTCCCTACACTTTATGTGTCGTCTCAATTGATTCCCAGTTGCTCAATCCCGGGTGGCCTTTGTGTTGTCCTACTTGGGGGGAGATGCAGCAAATTGGGCAATGCCATTAGTCTCTAGAGATGACCCATTCCTTTATGATTACGATTTATTCAAGAATGAATTCCTTCGAATTTTTGACAGGAGAAGGATATCCCAGGCTACTGATAATGAACTGCTTGAGCTACGTCAAGGATCTAAGGATTTAATGACTTATTTGACTCACTTTAATAAATTGATTATAGAAACAAATTGGCCAAAAGAAAAAAGAGCGGCTCTTTTTTTATCGAGGATTGCGCGATGAAATTAAAGAGACTTTGGTGCAAATACCTAATCGCCCTACAGAACTATCGGCTTTGATGGATCTAGTTTTAGAACTTGACTTCCGTAGTGCTGAGCGTAGAGGTGAAAAGGAGAAAGATTTTAAAGTGAATTTCCCTTGTTTTGATAGAATGAAATCCGAAGTGGGAAGAGTGATCGGGCAGAATAATGAAGTCGAACCAATGCAAATTGAAGCTGTGCAAGGACCTTTGAGTAAAAACGAAAAAGAACAGCGAAGGCAGAAAAAACGGTGTCTTTATTGTGGAGCTTCCGGACATTTTGTCAAGGAATGCCCGAAACGTCCAAAGACGCCGATGAAGGGAAACGCCTTGAACCATCAGTAGAGGGGGCCGCTCTGATGGAGAAAGAAGAAAAGACGACTCCAAATTCTCACCTGATCATGAATACTCTGCAAACCTTCACTCCACATGTTATTCTCCATATGACTTTGACGTTTGGAAAACAAGAGATTTTTGGAGTGGCCATTATGTTGGACTCAGGGGCCACTGGGAATTTCTATGACATAAAGTACGCTCAAAGAACAGGAATCCAATTGATCAGAAAAGAAAGAAGTGAGTCAGTTCGCACGGTGGATGGAACAAATCTGTCCTCCGGCCCTATCACTAGACATACTGAACCGTTAGAATTAATCGAGCCGATGGTCATAGAGAAATTCCCCAATTTAATCTCATTGATGCCCCACATTTCCAGTTGATCTTAGGACTGCCATGGTTGGCAGTATATAATCCAACCATTGATTGGGAGAATCGAACAGTAAAAATGCTATCTAAATATTGTCTAGAGCATTGCTATCACGCAGAAGACCAGGAGGTGGAGTTTTCGCAAGCTTCATTACTCTCTATTGGAGGATAATCAATTGGAGAGATTAATTCCATGGAAATTCCTATGGAGTATCGAGACTTTGAAGAAGTTTTCAGTGAACAAGAAGCAGAATATCTACCACCGCATTGCTCGTATGATTGCACTATAGAATTGGAACCAGGAGCTGTGCTTCCTTGCAGTAGGATATTCGCCCTGACTGAAGCAGAGAATTCTCATTTGAAATATTATCTTGATAAGTACTTAGCGAATGAATTCATAAAACCTTCACAGTCTTCAGTGTCATCTCCATTGTTTTTTTATTCCCAAGAAGAAGGAGATCTGCAAGCTTGTATTGATTATAGGACCTTAAATCAAGTGACAATCAAAAATCGTTACCCTCTTCCATTGATTTCTGTCCTATTGGATCAAATTAAGGAAGCAAAGATATTCACTAAACTCGACTTGCGTGGGGCTTACCATTTGATTCGCATGAAGAAAGGTAATGAGTGAAAGACTGCTTTTAGAACGAAGTTTGGATTGTTTGAGTATAGAGTGATGCCCTTCGGTCTCTGCAATGCTCCTGCAGTTTTTCAACACTTCATTAACGATGTGATGGGAGACCTGATTGATAAAATTGCCATTATCTATCTGGATGACATACTCATCTATTCCTCCGATCGCAAGACCATCCAGAACATGTCAGAATGGTGTTAGAACGCCTGCGTACTCATCGTTTATTTGTCAAACTTGAAAAATGTGTATTCAGTTCATCAAGAGTAGAGTTTCTGGGGTTTGTTTTATCTTCACACGGCATTACCATGGATCCTGGAAAAGTACAAGCTGTGGAAAGCTGGCCCTCCCCAAAAGATGTTAAAGAAATTCAGAGATTTCTTGGATTGGCAAACTTTTATAGACGGTTTATTCAGGGATTCTCTCAATTGATTGTTCCAATCACTCGATTACTGAAGAAAGGTGTGAAATTTCAGAGGACCCCTGATGCAGAGCAAGCCTTCCCAAGCCTCAAGCAAAGATTCATCACAGCCCCCATCTTGCTGCATGCAGATCCTTCTGAACCCTTTTTTTGTAGAACCAGATGCTTCCGATCAAGCCATAGGAGGAGTCCTTTCGCAAAGACATCCTAATACTGGACAACTTCATCCTGTTGCCTATCGTTCTCGTAAATTGAGTCCTGTTGAGATAAATTATACTATAGCTGAGAAAGAGCTTCTGGCTTCAGGAAGCTCTTCGAGTTTGTCATGACCTACCTCTAGCGGGACATAAAGGAATAACTAAGACTATGGATTTGGTGCAGCGTTATTTTTGGTGGCCTGGGCTGTCCTCTCATGTTAAACAGTATGCCCAAACATGCGAGTTATGTGCTCGAAGTAAACCTACTAGACAGGCACCTCAAGGAATGTTACAACCCCTTCCCACACCAACTCACCCGTGGCATACTATTTCAATGGATCTCATTGTAGAGTTGCCTGTAAGTAAGGGTTTTGATACTATTCTGGTGGTAGTAGACACATTCACTAAAATGAGCCATTTCATTCCACTATCTGGATTACCCACAGCAAAAGAATTAGCAAGAAAATTTAGCGAACATGTCGTGAAGATTCACGGAGTTCCCAAGATAGTAATTTCATATCGAGGCTCTCCGTTTGTCTCTCATTTTTGGAAGGCGTTTTTGCAGGGGCTCGGAGTGGAGACTCGATTTTCCACCAGTTACCATCCCGAGACGGATGGTCAGACGGAACGAATAAATCGAGAGTTGGAACAATACCTTCGTCTGTTTCTCATGGATCGGGGTGGAGACTGTTCAGAAATGTTATGGATGGCAGAATTTGCATGCAATAATGCGAAAAGTGCCTCCACGGGATACTATCCATTTTATTTAAATTATGGGTGACATCCTAACCCTTTTCAAACTCAAGAAGATTTGGAAGTTCCTGCTGTGGGAAATCTAATGAGGGATTTAGCCTCCCTTCATAAGATTGCTGAAAATAATTTGACTAAGGCCAAGATGAATTAAAAGAAGTGTGGGGACAGACACCGTAAGCCAGCACCTAAGTATCAGGTGGAATATCAGGTTTGGTTGTCTTCCCGCAACTTACATTTGAAAGGAAATAGAAAGTTCCAACCCCGCTTTGTAGGCCCCTACGTCATTGAGAAGGTTATGGGAACCGTAACAGTAAAATTAAAGTTACCTGCTAAGTTAAGTATTCATCCTGTCTTTCATGTTTCACTTCTGAAAAAGACTGCCCCCCACATTCGGTTGGGAAGGCCCCCAGATCCTCTAGAAATCCAAGGTCACCCTGAATATGAAGTAAAGGAAATTTTAGATTCCCGATTCCGTAAAGGAAAACTTCACTATTTGATTGATTGGAAGGGTCACGGTCCTGAAGAGAGGTCTTGGGAGCCTACTGGGAACATTCATGCCCCACAACTAATTAATACATTTCATGAGCAACATCCGTCCAAACCAAGACCGATAAATCGGTCTTTGGGAGGGGGTACTGTCAGGAAACACACCATCGCCTCCATTGTACATTCAGGAACACACACCCTTAGGAAAAAGAGGCTTGTGATCATTAAACCTAGTTTAGTCAATCACTGGTGCACAGTAGTATAGCTTACATGCACCCTAAGATGGCCGCCGCTGTGACCATCGTTTCGTTATTAGGAACCGGCAGGTGTAGTCTAGTCATTGAGTGGAGTGCGCGCATTCTAAACTGCGCACTTCAACTGAGGTTTTCTCCAGAGAGTACCGTAGTCCTATTCCTCTGATATTTGAAGACGGAATTTGGCCATAGTTCTGAGTTAGTTGCGGATATTAGTTCCGCTTCCTTAGTGAACATTTAGTTCTCCTCTTGTCAGAGTAATTCTCTCCTGGTAGTCACGAGAGAATTTACATAGTAAGCTTAAGTTGGAAAGCCTTAGTCACTCGACGTCTGTCTGTTCGGTTCCACGCAGTCGAGTGGAATCTTTGAGGCGAGGTGCTGTGGAAAAGTAGTGAATTTCCGCCTCGCATTTTCAAGTGCTACAAGACTAAAGAAGAGCGGTGAGCGGAGACTGACAGAGTAAGACTATTGCAGAGCTAAACCAGGTCTTCGCCCAAACTCATACCTTTTGAACCTCCCTCTTAGCGCTTTACCTATTCCTTCCCTTCCTTCTCTATCCTTCCCTGTCCCTTTTTGCGCGCTCTTCAAGTGGATGTAAATAATTGCATATAAACTGGCAAGGTCTACAGCAAATAAGACAAGACTTATCCAGAACAAGAAAAGAACAATATTCTAAGGTGTTCACTTTTATAGCAGTTCACCAGGAGTTATTTTCAACGATATTTTGAGAAGATTGCAGGTATAGACTAACATTACACTTTCTCACAGAAATAGGCAGTTAGAGTCTTTGGTAAACCCTGTTACTTCTTTTACAGATTGCCAAGTATCTCACCACATCATATTAATCATTAACCATAGAAGAGAGGCAATACTTTGACGACAGCTGGTAGGAAGATATTCTTATTAGAGGTAAATAATTAAAAGTTCATTATAGTAGTTGTATGTACCTGATCTTTCCATCTATGCATTAGGGCCCAACTGCACGGCCAGGAACACAAACATTGAAGATTCCTATGACACAGAGAGGGTGGTAGCTGTTGACGGAGTGTCTCTTCTTTCTATCCAACTCCCCTTTCCCCCATGCTGGTGACGTTGCTGCAGAATAGCGGCGGTATCGGTGGGCGGGCATTGGGAACAGCGGCCATTCAGCTTCAGCAAAGACGGAATGGTTCCTGACAGCCAGTAGCGCAACACATCTGAAAGCTTGTACCTGAGCAATCGCTGCCTACGCATTAGCAATACTTGTCTCCATACTCTGAATTAAAGCAGATTTTGTGTTTTGGCCGCTCTATTTTTGCCCGAAGATACTGACAACTCAGGGCAATTTCCATTACACTCTAAAAGCCGAAATTGTCACCACACATATTTCAAAAACATCTGCTGAAAGTATTTCTTCAAACCTCTGCGGTTACGGTAACTACACGCTTCCCCGACAGGGCTTGCGTTGAGTAGTATAGTTAAATTAAATCAACAGCTGAGCACTGCGCCCAGAACCGTCCGGTGTGGGCCACCCACTATTATTAACGAGTTGCATGGCTATATACCCACCCATCACTTTCCACGCAATCAAAAAACAGGTCCTCCCGAGAACTAAAAAACAAACTCACTGGCAACTTTAGTTTCCTGCAACCCCATTGGCTGAGCAGGGCCTGACCACTGGGAAAGGAGAGGGCCAGGGGACAGCAGCACAGTGGGGATACTGCAGAGGAAGGAGTACGGCACAAGCACCTCCTGCGGCTCCGGCTTACTACTACCCCCGAATTACCAGGCAAACTTGCTAGAAATTACTGAGCCCAGACACCGACTCGCAGGCAGCGGATCGCGCTGCCCCTAAAAAATCTAATTTGTGGATTAACACTCAGCTGGCACTGAGTCTCACAGTGACACTGTCACTTACCGGTGAGCCTTGCCATGGTAATGCAGTTTTATGGCCCACCGCCCCACTCCTTGTGCTGCTACAACAGTCACTCGTGACTCCCTCAGCAAATGTGCACGACGGTCCGCACCCACTCATGCTCAGCAGCAGGCGTCACAGTGCAGCTCAGTGGGCTCCAGTCTGGCATGGTCATGATTGAATTTGATTTACCACCATGCAGCGGAATAAGCAGCGCTGCTATGACGCAGGTTAGGGCAGCCTGCCTCCCACAAACTTAACTTTAGGCAGCAGGACGTAATGTTAAGCGGCGCCGGCGCCTAATACGTCAATCACGTTTCTGATGATACATTGTAGCACTAGCCGCCAGCTAGTAGCTTCTAACTCAGCCATCCCCCAAGCCCAGCGCCACGAGCAGCGCTACCAGCTACTCCAGCTTTGTTTAGTCAATATAGCAGCACTAACGGCTTTACAGCCAAGTAGCTATAACTATTAATTATGCGTGACAATGCATTTCAGTGCGGTGATGCAGAGCACCGCACTGAAATGCTTTAGTCTAATGCCTGATGCGTGACACTAGTTGGCAGCACTGGGAAGTTGCAGCGAGAGGGACAGTCCTTGGACCTAGCAGTGGAGATGCAGTTTTGAATAGGGGCCTAGGTGTTAGAGGAGGCGGTAGGGTTTACGTTTTGACGACGAAGAGGGGGTAGTGGAGGGTCACCTGCCTGGCATCAGAAGTGCCCAGGCATGTTCAAGGACGCTGCATCCATCTTTCCTGTTGCCAGAATAAGTCGAGACTTGTCTGAGTAAATCAAAAGAAAGAGATGGAACACATCCTGGGATAGAGAGCTTAGGATGCACTGTCCACAAGTTTACTTTTAAATCACTCCCTGAAAACAAACGTGCTGCAGGAGGATGAGATAAGAACATATGTTACCAGAATTCACAAAAAAGGACGTGAATGCCAAAAACAGTCTTATAAACATATCCTTAGCGGTAGTGAAATGATGGAACAACCGAAGAGAGTTGTATAAATGTATTAAAGTCACTGAATTGCAGCTACTCGGTTGCAACCTGCATTCGAGCATGGCTTCACAGAACGGCGGATGTACCAAACGACTCATGCTAAATAGATTGAAATGATCTTCGTGTAGGTGACAAGACATCCCATTTTTGCCAGAAATAGTCTGGATTTCAGTGTCTATCCTAGCAAATTTCTGGAAACGCATCAGATGTCACGAGGGAATTCTGCACTGAGGGAGACGAGTCTTGATGTGTACCTGTGCAGAATTATTTCTATTCGACAGTAAACAACTTAAGCACCACAGATTAAAGTGTGCCGGGAGTTTAACTTTTGCTCTATTTAATTAATGATTTCCACGCTCTGTGGCTAAAGGTCAAGGGTTGTGATTCCTGATTGAAAAATATTGCTTTGCCACTTCAGTAATGTCTTGTGTAGCTCAGTGAATATCGGCCACTCACACAAGCAATACTGCACATGAGCTGCTGCAACGATCCTATACCGTGCACTGCAAACTTAGATTACACATTTGACACTCTGTGAACTCTCTTGTGCTCCCTCAGTATGCATTTATGGACCTGAACACATTATCTTCCGGATTGGTCGCCACCTTTCAGTGTCCATAAATGACAATATTATGTAGATTTAGAAAAAATCAGTTCCAGTATGTAAACTGGGCACGAATGATTAGTCAAGAAGCACCTAGAGGCATGGTGTGCTAGAAGTCTCCAACAAACAGGATCTTCAAGAACACAGCATAGATGCATCCTGCCATTTATTAAGTATGCAGCTTTATTTCAAAGTACATGACATTTCTCCTCAATGCTATATAATATGGCCACCTGCTGTATTACGAGAACAGAGTTGTAATTATGGTTTCCCCACTTGTTATAGTACCTCCTTTACCCTCCCAAACCCTCTATATGATAGTCATATCGCTCACTCTAGTAAATTTATGGTTTCATTTTTTGCGCCTCACTACTTTCAGACTTCCCCAGCCACCACTGATGTTATCATACTGTGGTTCTTCCCTTGAGTTTTAGTAAATTTCAAGAAGCGCATTCCTCTAGTCTTAGCTTCTGAGTGAGTTTCATTATCACCCTGCACCAAAGTGAATAGACTCATATTGTCTTTTTTTTATTATTTTTTTTTATTAGCATTTTAAAAGACATACAATGTCCAACACTTAATTAACATACAGACCGTTGTACAACAACATCCATCATCCAGTTACAATTTTCATTATTATCCGTGAAGTCAGCTTACAGCACTACTATTAATTACAGTTAGTTCACCTGGTGCGTGCTCAAGTATTCCACCAGATAGTTCCAATAGTCTCTAGGCTTTGAGCCCGCGGGTAGCTCCTCTTCATATGTTTGCAAAATGTCTTTGCAATACGTCAAATCTTTGATCCACTGTTTAATCTTTGGGGCCTGTCTGCTACCCCAGCATAATGATACTCTACGCTTAGCTAGTAGTAAGGCAATTACACAAAGTGTGCGCTTGGTGGCCCGTACCTCTGTAACTAGCCCCAATAAACATGGGCGCACTGAACAATCAACAGTTATGGACAGCATAGTACCCAATAGCTGTGTCACTTCTTTCCAGAATTTAGCCACCTCTACACAGGACCACGCAAGGTGTAGGAAATCCGCTATGTCAGTGCTGCATCTTTGGCATCTACAATTCGTACGCAGTCCGTACCTGCAGAGTCTTTCGGGAGTGTAATAGGTCTGATGTAGGTACTTATAGTGCAACATATGTAAGTTACCATTGGGCGTCAATAAACTCGTTAGCAAACATGTGGTACTCCATTCCTCCTCCGTTCATGGTACATCTAGACTGTTATTCCACCTCCTCAATGCCTCGTGTGTAGTGTCTGCTATATCTCCCTGCAGTGCAATGTAAAGTCTAGACACCATGTGTTTCGCAGTAGGGGTTGTGAGCAGTAGCTGCAGCGTGGCCAGTTGTGGTGGTTCTGCTGGGTACGAAGGGTATAGCTTCTTCATCCCACCTTGTGATCGATAATATGTAAATTGAAACAGTAATGTCTGGTTGCTAATATATGAAAGGTCGGCAAGTGTTTTAAAAACCCCAGCACAGTATACACCCCCCTTAGTGTCAATGCCTACTTGATGCAATAGTCCCATTCTCACTTTTTCTTGTGTGACCGAGAGTTCCGGATGGTAGTGTAGTGGCAGTGCCGGTGCATAGAGCGGTAATTTATTAGCCTTTCGTCCCATTGTTCTCCAAGCGTCATTTGTCATATCTATGGTATTTATGTCTTGATTATGTAGTGGAGGCCTGCAATGTGTTATTATAGCATCCAGTGGAATGGGCATGGCATCACCCTCCTCAATTGCGACATGGGTTAGATACGGGATCTAATGATACCAGAAATGCGCATATTGTGCCTGTGCACATAAATAATAAACTAAGAAATGTGGAACCTTAAATCCTCCCTGTGAGTAGGACAAAGTAAGGTCGCGCAGTTTAATTCGGGCCTGTTTACCTGCCCATATCAGGCGAAGCACCATAGTATTTATCCTACGAAAAACTTCTGTTGGGGGTTTTATCGGGATATTATTGAACAGGTACAATAATTTGGGCAGGATAACCAACTTTACAATGGCCAGTCGGTCAGTTAATGATAATGTTAGCTGAACCCATCGCCCTATTTTCTCTTCCAGTATGGTGATTGCCGTGCCATAATTTGTGCGAAACACCTCTTCTGGGTCTCGATGATACCAAACACCCAAGTATCTTACGGGCACGGCTTGCCATTCTAGTGGATAGTCCGTGGGGTGCAGGTGTGTGGTGTCTGTCAGTGGAATAATTAGCGATGTGGCCCAGTGTATGTTGAGGCCCGAATGTTGTCCGAATTCAATGTATTCTTTTAGTATAGGGTTCAGGTAATCTTCCAGGTCACGTACATATAACATCATATCATCTGCATATAGTGAGATATGCAAGGGTCGTTGTGGGAATTGGAGCGTTGAGTAGTGATGCCTTTGTCTAACCTTACACGCCAATGGTTTCAGTGCTATCGTGAATAGTAGTGGGGACAGTGGGCAGCCTTGTCGTGTTCCCCTGGTGATGGATATGGCATTAGATATGTATTTATTAACCCTAATGCGTGCTGTTAGAGCAGTGTATAGTATCTGCATCCATTGTAAGAACATAGGAGGGAAACCCATACGCCTTAGTACTGTATGTAGATATGACCATTCTATTGAATAAAATGCTTTAGCAGCATCTAAAAGAATCGCAGCAGCTTTAGTACTGGGGTTGAGATAATGCGATAATGCAAAGAGTGTTCTGGTATTGTGTGCTGTTGACTGTGAAGTATCCCTGATTGATCTGGTAAGACTAAATTTGTCATTAGTGGTTGCAGTCTAACAGCAAGGAGTTTGGCCAGTATCTTTTTAACCACATTGATGAGCGATACCGGTCTGTATGACTCGCAATATTCAGGGTCTTTGTTTGGCTTTAAAAGCACTATTATCATGGCTTCCCTTAGCATTGGTGGTAACCTATTCTTATCGTGGGCATCCCCATAGAGTTCTACCAGATGGAGCGCCAATTGATCCACAAAACTCTTATAAAACTCACAGGTGAACCCATCTGGGCCTGGCGCTTTGCCATTCGGGAGCGATTTAATTACTTCAGTCACCTCCTCCACTGTGATCGGTAATGAGAGGTATTTCCTTTGTGTATCTGACAACCACGCTATCTCTACATCTGCCAGATATTCCATTATTACGTCTGAGAAAACTGTTTGCTGTGAAGTGTATAGGTCCCCATAAGTCACCTCATAGTCCCTTAAAATTCCCTGTGTGCCATGATGTAGCACACCATTAGCATCTCTGATCGCATGGATATTCTGTGGTGCATACCCGAACAGATTTTAGCCACCAGTGTTCTTCCTGGTCTGTCCCTTCACCATATGATCTTGCAGTTTGCCGCTTTGTTACATATCTTAGCTCGTCTTCTGCAAACGATTTATATTCTGTCAGTATGACCCTAATGTCACCTAATGTCTTTGTGCATTGTGTACGCTCATATTCGTTTTCCAGTGCGCGCAGTTGTCCCTCGCGCATAGACAGCTGCCTTCTTATATGCCTGAGAATCCCAGCTGTTGTGCTTATACAAACGCCTCGAATGGTGGCCTTAAACGCCCCCCCCCCCCCCATAGTAGGCCAGGGTCCTCCATAGTGGGTTTATTGAGTCCAAAGTACTCTGTATTGGCATGACCAATGGTGTCAGTGTATACTGAGTCCAGTAACGCTTTTGCTTTGAATCTCCAACTATAGGGGGGTGGTACATAGCATGGTATAGTCATGGAGAGTAAAACTGGGTTGTGATCTGACAATGTCCTAGCCAAAGGATTTATGGAGCGAGTCCATAACAGTATGTCATCTGAGCCCAACCAGTAGTCGATCCACGACCAACTGTTGTGCGCTGCTGACACATGTGTGGCCTCTAGCTGCCCAGAGTGTCGTGATCTCCAAACATCAGTAAGTCACATGTCTACCAAAATGTCTTTAAGTTTACCCAATGCTCGTTTGTGAGGTTCTACTGATGCGCCCAATCTATCCAGTCCTCCCTGTAGTGCAATATTAAAATCACCACCCAAAGCAGTGGAGTGTCCGGTAATTCATGCAGCTTATGCCATATTGCATGGTAAAAACTCAGGGTCATCTATATTCGAGCCGCAAGTATTAATTATAGTCAGTTTTTGCCACCTCAGGGTACCTGTTATTATAACATAGCCCCCTAGATCATCAGAAATAGTCGTTTCTTTATATATATTTTTTTTGTCCTCATATGCCACCTAGGTTCTGATTGTGCAACCTACCGATATAAAATCACCATGCTGCCTCAGTTCTTTCGACTGGTGGAGAGTGTGGAAATGGAACGGGGCATTCCTCCCACAGCAGTAGTGCGTAAACCAGCTTTGCAGAGACAGAAAACCATATGGAGGTCTTAGGAGTACAGCCAAAAAGCTAGGATAGCATTGGTGTTCGGCTATGCCCAATGATGGGATTGATGGCTTAATCATTGGACCTGGGGAAAACAAAAAAAAAAACAGGTTCTCAATGGTCCCACCTCAGGAGATGCCAGAAGGATCTTTTGTCGCTATTCCCAGCTCTAGCCAAATCTAACCTGGAGACCTGTTGTGCAGAAGTGTACCAATCATTAATAGAGGGAGGTAGAGAGTCTTTCCATTTCTTACAAATCTCCCTCCTAGGAAGCAGGATAGAGTAGAAAATCAACTTCCTTGCCGATGTTGGAACGCTGTCCACAATGCCAAAGATTACAGAGGTAAGGTCTAGAACAATATTAGTGCCAAGTGATATTGAAAGGGTCTTACTTATGGCTTCCCAAAACAGAGAAAGACGAGGACACTCGAAAAACATGTGTATGTCGCTGCGGCTAAGAGCCCACATCTTGCACAAGCCACCCTATTTCCCTGATTTAATTTAGAAAGTCGTTCGGGTGAATAATAAGCTCGATGAATGGTAAAGATATGGTTTCTACGTAACCATGCCGGTTTGACGATATCCCACAAAGTGCCACATGATGTAATCCAAAGTTCTTGAAGGTTGGAGGTAATTAGATGCGGTGACCAAAGCTGTTCCGGTAGCAAAGATTCACCATCCAGTTCTTCCAGGATTAGATTATACCAAAATGAAATCTCCTTCTTAGTGAGAGGCTTGTCAACTAGAAGGGTGATAAGGTTACTGTGTGTACCCAATGGAAATGTATTTCCTCGAGATGGTGAAGCTTTATATGCACTGGACCAACTAGACATTTGCATGTATTTAAATCTGGAAAAGTTCGGACCAATTTTGTTTCTTAAACAGTCCCAGGGTAACAAAGTACCATCAACAAATAGTTCTCCCCATACCGGAAGTCCAGCATCTCTAATAGATTGAGTAAGTGTATCTCCCAGCCAAGCCGGGCTTTCCGGAAGACCCCACAGAGGCGTTTTACTACCATAGTACCCTATTTTAATACCTTTTGTTAGCTGGGCCCAAATTCTTGGCATACCCCGTAAAATTTTCAGTTTGACTTTTTTTTAAACTTAGGATCTCCGAATTTAAAGAGGAAACTTGACTGGCTCACCCCCTCTGCCATCAATAAAGTAGAAAAAATAGAACCAACTCCATGATCTGATGGATTCTTTAATAAAATCCTAGCGTGAGATAGCTGGAAGGCCCAGGCGTAGATCTGCAGGTCCGGGGCTACCAGCCCACCCTTATCCCTACGTCTCCTGATTTTCTTCCAAGAAATTCTTACAAGGTGATTATTCCAGATGAAAGTATTAATGTCAGCCTGTAATTTTTTAATAAGAAGAGGTTCAAAGTATAAAGGAATAATGTTAAATAAAAAAGTAATCTTCGGTAGAATAGGCATCTTAACAAGATTAATTCTACCCAACAAAGACAAAGGGAGATGGGCCCAATTCTGGAGCAACTTGCGACATTCCTTAGCCACTTTAAAGAAATTATTAGTAGCAATCTGATCTATGTCCCCAACAACATCAAGGCCTAGATATCTCATCTCCTTACCTGGCCGAATGCCTGAGGTAAAGGAACTCTGATCGATGTTCCAGGTCAACATCTCAGTTTTTAATGTATTGATCTCGTAACCGGACACCTCCCCAAACTCCGATACCAGTTTAAATATTGCAGGAAGGGCCAAGTGAGGTGCGGACGTGAAGATGAGGATATCGTCTGCATATAGGGCCACCTTTCTCTCCCAACCCCCGCATGTGAACCCTTTGATGTCAACACTGCCCCTCAAACTCTGGGCAAATGGTTCAGCATATAAATCAAAAAGAAGTGGAGAGAGTGGGCAGCCCTGCCGAGTTCCCCTCGAGATGTCAATAGGGTCAGACAATACCCCATTGACCAGAACACTGGCCTTAGGATTCCGGTATAAGAGAGCGATAGCTCGACGGACTCTGCCTCCCACATTGAACTTTGCCAAGGCCTCCGACAAGTACAACCAGTTGACCCTGTCGAAGGCCTTGGTGGCATCCAACGTTAGAGCCGCGTGTGGGAAAGATTTCAAAACCGCCATATCCATAGCTGCTATTAAGTCGTATGTCAGTTGGAAGAGCTGACGCCCCTTGACAAACCCCTTCTGATCCGGATGTAAAATGAAGGGTGCAACTGCGGCTAATCTATTTGCAAGTATGGATGAAAATATCTTGTAATCTCCGTTTAAAATAGAGATTGGTCTGTAAGAACCTCATGCCGTTGATAGCTTCCCAGGTTTTAATATTACAGTAATGGAAGCATTGTCCCATGACACTGGAGGAGGCACCCCGTCCATAAGAATCTGGTTAAACAAGACTGTCAAAAAGGGGGCAAGCTCTTGCTCCAGTGATCTATACATTTCTGCTGGTAGGCCATCTGGGCCTGATATCTTCCCATTCTTGGCATTCTGGATAGCTCTCCTCACTTCATCTTCTGAGATTTCAGTCTCTAGCTTCTCACTCTGGTTAGCAGAAAGACATGGGAGGGAAATGTTATCAAGCCAATCCCTGATGGTAACAGGATCTAATATTTTTTCCTCCCGGTATATGGCTTGGAAATATTTTGTTGAAGGCTGTTCTGATATCAACATCCACAGATAAGGGGACCTCATTAACTTTGATCAGGTCAATGTTGTTACGGGCCTGATCCGTTTTGGCCTTCCATGCCAGTAATTTCCCAGCACCCTCCCCATACTGGAAATGTGCATGCTTACTGGCCTCCCATCTTTCTTTTAATCTCTGGTTGAGAGTTGAGGCTAATTGACCCTTTAAGGAGAGTAATCTTTCGCACAGAGGTATCAAAACATCATCCGTGGAACTAGCCTTGGAGTCAATCTCAAGCTGGGCTATGGCTATATTCGCCTCCACCGAAGCGACAGCCTCTCTATACTCCTTTCTTCTATAGGCTACTTTAGCTGTAATTAGGCCTCTCAGAAACGCCTTAAGAGAGTCCCAGACAACTCCAATATTAGAAGAGCCTACATTTATATTCAAGAAATGCACTACCTCAGTTTTTATGAATAGTATATCCTCCGAGTGAAAGAGTAGTGAACGGTCAAAAGACCAGATCCTTACCGGCGCTGTCAAGGGGGTCGTAAGTTCCAGTAGCACGGCCGAATGGTCTGATAGATGTATGGGAAGATATTTGATGATCTTAACAGCGTCTACTAACGTCTGGTTAATTAAAATGTAATCTATTCTTGATTGGTGGTGATACTTATAGTTCCTAAATGAAATGCCTTGCTGTTGGCCTGCCCTTAACCTCCAGATATCCACATATCCATATTGCTTCATTGCATTTATCAAAAAAGATCTTGACTTCGACGGGACTTTTGATCTATTATTGGGAGTTTTATCTAATATGGGGTCTAAAACAATGTTAAAGTCCCCTGCAAATATTACAGGCTCTGGGTAGGACAAAAGATGAAAAAAGATAGTTCTCAAGACAGATGGATTATCTTGATTAGGCCCATAGTACCCCACTATTGTTAGTTGAAAGCCCCAAATAGATAGAAAAGCAATAGCCCATCGACCATCTGGGTCCACGTTTGAGTCTAGGAGCTTGATTTTAAGATGTTTCTTAAAAATAATCGATACACCTCTAGAGGTCAAGGAAGAAGTAGAGTTCGCAAAATCAATCCATTTATTGACCTTAACCAATTCATCGATTTCGACCTGAACCAGATGTGTCTCTTGGAGGATGATAACCTGGGCGTCTGAGTCACGAAGATACTGCAGAAGTGTTCTAGCTCTGGGTTTAGTGCGCAAGCCATTAACATTCCATGAAATTATCTTTAATTTAGTCATCATAACCGTTCCGAACTCCACCCCGTCTCAACTCAAAATAAGAGTCAGTAATGTGCTGAGCCCCCCTTTAAAAGTTAGCAGCACGTCACAAAGAAATATATAACTGATTAAGTGCAATATGAATACAAAATTTATATTTTATGTATATATATTTTTTTCTTTTACATTTTTAATGTTTTTAGTGTTTTAGTATTTTCATTTTGAAAACGTTTTTTTTCCCCTCCTTTTATTTTAAGATTATGTGTTGCTTATTGACTCTGTTCAATGTAGATAAAAACATCATATATTCATACCACAGGATTAGTCTGTATCACTAGGAGATCTGGATCTTATTTTTCTGATCGCTTATTTCCTAGGTCTGAAAGGAGCTCATCAGCGGCTTGGACTACATAACCCTTAATGAGACCGGGAATATAAGCTGAGCTGTTGCACCTAGTTTCTTAAAGGCGCCTAAGCGCTTATCGAACTCCCATTGCTTTTCCAGCGAGATCCTACATAAATCTGACCTTATAAGAAAAGTAAATCCCTTGCCAGGTAATGACTTCTGCTTTAACTCTAAATTTAGAATCTGCTCCTTAAGGGCGTAAGTGTGAAAATTGACCAAACTTTTATGAGGTTTCGACCTTTGTGGATTTAATCTAAAGGGATCCCTATGGACCCTCTGGATGTCAGTAGCCAAAACCGCTAGAGATTGATCCAAGGAAAGAGATTCTTTTAGTAAATGAACAATGAACTTCTTGATATCTGGTCCTTCTGTTCCTTCTGGAATGTTAAGGATGAGGATGTTACCCCTTCTAGCATCGTTCTCCAACACCTCCATTCTGTCTTGTAGGGCCTGATCCTTTCTTTAGTTTGCCAATATCTTCCACTGCCTTATCCAGGTGTAACGACATCACCCCAACAGTCTCTTCTAACACACCAGTTCTGGAAGTTAACCCGTCTATTTTGTTGTCGAGGGACTCGCAGTAGTTCCGAATCTCCCTCTGTATAGATGCAGACTCCTCAAACCCCCTTTTTATGTCACGGGATAGGGTTGAGAACAATAGCAGCAAAGGGGCAGATGTGATACCACCTTTCTCCAAGGATAAAACAGTATCCGGGTCCGGATCTGGAAGCTGACGCTGATCTAAGTAAGAACACCTAATTGGTGGGTCTGACCCCCTGCTGCCCCCATGCCCGCATTTGCTATGTATGCAGATTCTACGAATAGAGGGGGAAGGGGGTCACTTGGTCTTTCTCTTATCCCCATGTGCCTGTCAGAGGCGTTATCTAAATCATCTACCCTCAGGGTGTTAACAGTAATATCTATAGCGGCCAGAGCTGCATCAATCGGAAAGGAGGTAGGTAAGATGTGATCTGACTGAGGTAAAGCTGTACAGACAGGGGACCCATCTGCTCCGACTACAGTAGTTAGAGTAGAGGCTTGACCATTTGCCAGAGGGGTCTGGTCAGAAGGGGGTAGGACAGATGCTAGGTTATCAGTAGAGGACATATCTAATACTGAGAGTGCTGGCTTACCCTGAGACTCCGTGAGGCTCAATACTTGTGGTATTGCTTTAAAGTATGAGCGCAACGAAGGGGTGATTTTAGAACTTAACTCAGACAGAGCAGTGGGTTTACGTTTAGTTTGTGCTTTTCCTCTCACTTTCCCTCTGTTGCCCTTAGTTTCAACTTCAGTCGAAAGGTATGAAGAGGTTCTCTTACCTACTGGGGATGATGCAGCAGCATTGATGCTTATGTTGGCGTTGGAGGGAAGCTCCCTTGATTGTGTTTTGGCTGACGCCTTGCCCCTTCTGTGATTATTTCTCTCCTTACCTTTAGGCTGTAGCTGCTGATACTGATAGCGCTGCTGGAAACGCTGTGTACGAAAAGACGAACCTTCGTCGGAGTTTATAGACCCCTCGGAGATATTTTGCACTTCAGACTCTCTTTCTTCATTAACAACGCCGTCTATCTCCCCCTCAGTCTCTATGGCATCCACTTCAACTCTTAAGTGTGGTCTCAAGGATCGGGCCACCGAAACGCCAGCCTCAGCACATGAAGCATGCAACAGACTGCGAGCCTTCCTCCCGCGCCGCAGCCCGATGGCTGCCGCGGACCACCTCTGCAGGATCGGCGGGGCTACCAGGGGGATGGAAGTTATGAGAATAGGCAGCGTGCAGCCTACGTCTAGTCTGCCCGCTCCTTCAACCTTGGATACACCGACAGACAGCCCTGCCATAGAGACTGAAAACAGACCTCAGTCTAAGGTATATCGGGCGATAAATGTAACGATTTTTCCGCTTTCCTTTTCGTCAAGTAAGTTAGTGTCAGCCTAAATTTAGTATTTATAGACCGCCCGCAGAGAACAGAGGTTTTGCACAAAAGCAATCCATCGAGGTCCGTCAAATTTCAGTCTCAGGCGGGGTAAACGGCAACCCGAATCACGGAGCACCGCGGCAGCTCAGCCGTCTGCCGCCATGTTCTAGTTTCTATATTGAAGTGTAATCCTTTCTTAATCATTATAACAACTACCCTAGAGTATGAGGAATACAATTACGTATGTATGGACTCCACCCAACGTCTCCCGATATGAGTGTTAGAGTTTAGTGCAATATGCGTTTCTTGTAGGAGAGCGATGTCTACCTGCAACCTGTCCAAATATGCAAATATTTGTCTAATCTTTTTCAGGTTATTTAACCTTCTAACATTCCAGGTTAACAGATTCAAGTGTTTTGGCTGTAGTTTCTCATTGGACATCTCTATCCGTTGACATCCAGTATGTTAATACGTAGTGCTTACTACATGCAGTGATAGTGTTTTCTGAAACACGAATAATGGTGTGATACACCCCGTTACAGTTTTGGATTTCAGCGATGTCTTTCAGGTACATTGGTCTGCATAACAATCCCCAACATCCGCCCTCCCTCCCCCCCACCCACTTTAGCACCGCAACCATGCCAAAGACATATCCCCATTAGAAGAAACAACATAAACTTTGATTGGGCAACATCCGCTTAAGGGGTCCACCGAGTGCACACAACTCCATCCAACATAGTGGATGTGGTCAGGCATATATTATTGATGCAGCCTAAACATTTCCTACAGCATGTAGGCTCCCATAATGTCCGCTAAGTTTATATCTCTGAATGGCACAACAGACTAGGACACAACGTTCAGCTCCCCAGCATACAGTCTGCATTATTTGCAGCAAAATCTAAAATGTGGGGTACAATGCATCAACAGAGTTGCATCTTTACCAGTATTGCTAAACCACTTAAATAACAGTGTCATAAATTGCATCAATCTCCTCCAATGTGTCAAACATAGCTATAGCTTTTACTGAAATTTAAAAGCGTTCAATTCGGTCTGGTAGGTCATGTGCCGTTGCTCATCTTATTGAACATGTTAAGAAAAGAAAAACAATTGAGCATATATGCAATGTATAGATATGTCCCTCAGAGGGGAGCAGTTCCATCATATGTTATCATGTGCACTATTGCCAGACATTAGAAGTTTTAGCACTTCACGCGCTCTGGGCGGGCTTATTTCCTGCCAGCTGTACATCTGCCAATTTTCCACCCATAGCAGACATCAAATGGTGCACACTCCATCTGTGCTTCCTCTTGCACCATAGCATCTGTAATATTGTCTGGTACTACCATGTAGACATTTACCTTACTAGTCTATAGTGTCGCAATTCCATTGATAGTCTTCTTTCCTAGGAGTGGCTACTCCGATTCCTGGTTCTGCTCTGCCCTGCTTTGTTCTTTCCGCTTATTGTTAAGTTTCTTTAAAAAATTCTGCGCTTCTTTCGGTGTCTGGAGTATTGTAGATCGACCATCATGTGTTACCCCAAGTCTTTCTGGGTAAAGCATAGCATACTCAATTCCTAGTTCTCGCAGTTTCTTTTTCACTGGGTTGAATTCTTTTCGCGCAAGTTGGACTGTCATTGTAAAATCTGGGTACAATTCCTGCACGTTTCCTTGGTAGTTTAGGACACGAGCTATTATGGGTCTTGGAGTGGTGCCAGGTTTTGTTCATGGGGCTAGGGATCTATGCGCTCGCTCTATTAGGAAGATCGCTGAGAGATGTTCTGCACCAAACACACTGCAAAACATTTCCTCCACGTACGTCTCCATCCGTCCAGTGTTTGTGGATTCCTGAACTACTGCGATTCTTATGCTATTGCGACAGTATCTCGCTTCCAAATCCTCCGCTTTATTTTTGATAGTGTCTAACAGCTTTTCCATCTCTTTGCATTTTTGGGTCTTGCCATGTGATTCGTCTTCTACCGCAGATATACGGGTTTCAGCCTCGACAAGACGCTTTCCGTGCTTGTCCAACTGAGCCGCCATATTGTCAACACACAGGGTGATGGTATCTAGTTTCCCGTTAATATCTTGTAGGCTTTGTTGAATGGCTTGCAACACTTCCATGCCTGAATCTCGAACATTTTCGGTTTCAAGTTCAGTATCTGAGTGTGTTGTTGCACCCCTAGTACTTTTTTTCACTTCAAATGGCAACTTAGACTGTTGCTTGTCCGGTTTTCCCATTGTTGCTGTGTGAAACACCCCAATTGCAGAAATGTTATATTGCTTTTCCACCTGGCGTTCCTGAGATGAGGCACAGTGCTTGTTCCGCCACATGTGATCGACGTCCCACTTCAATCCTACAGTTCTCAATTAATGCCCACTACACCCCAGAGACTGCAGACAGGCAGCAATAGGTGTTTTGCTCAAAGGTGTATATGAAGCCGCTTTACATTTGGCTACCTCCGCCTCCCAGCCAGCTACAGTAATGATAGTGTCTCTCAGATAGCCATCACTAAGTATTGAGTACTCCGCTTCTAGGTATTGTCGTGGACAATAGCAACTACAATCCCATCAATCGCAGATCTCTAATTTTGCACATCAGGAGCCATCAGAACAGGGAATTTAGACACACCATATCCCATTGTCTGCCTTCTTCCTCTACTAATCACTGGGACGTTCCACAGAGAGATGGCGATTGTTCACCGGGCACATGAGTCTTCATGAGTATAATGCGGAATTGGTGTTAATGCCGCCTTATGTCCAAATTTCTGCTGACGTTTCTCCGCTTCACAGCACCAGATATTGCTCCCCCGGATTCAATGCATGTGAGGAGCACCTATCAGTGCCTATGCGCAATTGTTGGGAGAGGCAGTAATATCAGCCAGGGTTTAGCCGATCGCTGTGCATACCGCAGGGCTTTATGCCAGCTATAATTCAATTTCTCTGTCACAACGTCTCCAAAGGGCACTGCCTGCTGTATGTTGCGCGCGTTTTGTATTAACGGCCGCCGTTTGAGTAGCTGCCAGCCATTTTGTGCCGAAGGTCAATGTTTACATCTATTTGTGTCTCGCCATCTCCCCATGGTAATGTTCGTGTGCCCAATCCTCAAAGCGCTTAGTGTGCCATGTTTAGGACGTGCCAGACGTAGCTGGACCTTAATTCAGTGAGCTGCATTGCCTATTTCTTCGCCTTGTTTGCTCCGATCATTTACACATCAGGGCGCCGCCATCTTGATCACCGCAGAGCTCCTTGCGTGTCTGGCTAATTTTCTCAGAATATCTGCGTTTACCGCATTTTCCCGCAGTCACTCTGTCCTTACCGAGTTGCTGATATCTTCCGATCTTACGTTTTTCGATTTACAGCCAAGTTTGGTGTCTGCAAGCTGTTGTTATTGCCACATTCTGGGCCTGACCAGCGGAGCTGTCCTAACAGGCCGCCATTCCGCAGTGCGCCCTCTAGCGCCCCCCGACTCATAATGTCTTTTGATTACAAAAATACAACAGCTACGGACTTGTTTTATAGGTATTATTTACTGCATACTGAAGGGTTTGGTTAGATTTTACATTTCTCATATCAATTGACAAGATATGTATTCTTTCAAAGACATACTGCCAATTGTGGAATTACTGTGAAATCTGCCAGGGAATCCCGAACTTCAATTTGCATGTATGTGTCCAAGCTGTTATAAAATCAACAGGTCAGTGATAGGCAAATGTTTGATATATAGTTCTAATAGAGTAATGAAACTAGGCATTTAGGAAGATGTGCACATATATTACAGCAGTGAAAAATGCATGTTTGTCTTCCTCAAGTGTCAGTCAAATCACCTGAGAGTTAGCCACCAATCACAGCTTTTGCAGGTGCCATTATATCAATGGTACCACGTTTTATATTCAGGTTCAACTAAAACAATACATTCATAAGGTCACGGAATACTGCAAAGATATTGAGACTATGGTTGAACGAATTAGCCACAACTGTTGCCGCTGAACACTTTGTTCCCTCTCTACACCTTGGAATTCACAATTAGGCAGTAACTTCAGTAACGGACTAATTGGGAAATTCTGTGTGTTGGGAAGCCTATGTATATTGATGAAGCGAGCTTCAGAAATTAGTTTTATTCTGACTCGTGGATTCATTTCCCTGTAACATGAACTATTCAATTAATGAGCTGTTGCATGATTTGTTATATTAATTCAACTTAGATTAGGTTTGCACCATACATGAACACGCGGAAACTAATAATATGTGCTCTTGTTGCATTTGCGAGTCTGTTTTGTAACACATGATTAATATTGTTTTGTTTGTCATGTTTGTCCTTTTGTCTTTGTCACTATTAATATGCGGCTGATCATTCATGGCATGTGCTTTATTATATGTGCTTACATGTTTGTCTTTTGTTATGATTGTCTGTCTGTGTATCATTTAATCATCGTTTTACTTTTTCAGAGATTTAAAGCTGGACAATATGAAGAATGGTAGATATTTTATGTGCTGCTTTATTTGTTTGTTTCTGCTAAATGTCATTTATTAGTGGGTTAATTATTAGCAATGGTCGGGTGGGTAACAGATGGGTTTATTTTACCTGAATTAATCACTCTTTTTGTGTTTGTTTAAATACTAGCTCGAGTGGTTTGAGGCCTAGTTCTTGTTCTGGTTCTGAAAAATGTTGGTCGGCCTGTACGTGAGCAGAGTGGGAGCCAAGTGCAGTCATCTTGGAAACTTTCCATGGAGAGCTTTTGCATTACCTTTGAAAACACTGTGGCTCTGACAATAGAGACTTATTCACGAACTGCTCTGGATGTTCTTTTTACAAGGCCGAGGAAGTGACAGGGATGATTTTGCCGAGCTTTGGTGGAAGTCAGAAAGGCAACTTTTAAATTTGTTGCAATACGCTCGTAAGTCGTTGTCCCTCCATGTGAATGAACAATAATG
The DNA here is from genome assembly GCF_964263255.1 of Lissotriton vulgaris. Taxonomy (NCBI): domain Eukaryota; kingdom Metazoa; phylum Chordata; class Amphibia; order Caudata; family Salamandridae; genus Lissotriton; species Lissotriton vulgaris. The sequence goes on from NC_141685.1 coordinate 1,337,172,361, forward strand.
TGATGACGTTCTTACCCTGGGAGAGGTGGTTCTGGTGGTCTGACAGTCACCAACCAATCAGGGTGCTGAAGTTTATGGAAAAATTACATTTAGTTAGATTAGCGAGCAAAAATTGTATAAAAATTGGGCCTCTTGAAGGGAATGGGGCTGACTGTTTCCTGAGGGCGAAGTGCTGTCCGATTTCCTATGGATTTGTAAGCATTCAACTGTTTATTGAATTTATTTTCCATTTCAGGTCAGAAAGCTAACTTAGGGTTTACGGTTGATGTTTTCTTTAATTCATTATTACTTACAATGTTGAACTGCCAGATTTTGAGTCAATGATTAATGTATTAAACTGAATAAATTTTTTAGAAAAGGAGAGTGCACACCAGGTTTAGTGTAACGTTAATCTGTGAGTAATTTAGACATGTGTTATTCAAAAAATCATTCTTCACCCATAGGAGATAGTAGTAACTACCTTCTCCCACACATCCCTTCACGACCACTATCACGTACACTCACGTCTGTTTTAATTTCGACTATAGACACTGGATTCGACACGGATGTGTTGTGGTAGCACTAGAAAGAACATGTTTGAACCAATCACTGTATGTTCACTGCTGGAGGAAGCATTTACTGTATGGATATAATACCCAGACAACATAGTCTGGTATAAGTAACTTATGTGTACAAGATATATGCTATATGCAACTTATTTATTTGTTTCAGCCCTGATGAATCGCGAAGGCGATGAAACACGTGTCGGCTGGCTGTAATCTTCATTAAAGACACCAAGATTTACTCATCTTGTGAACTTGTTAAATTTCTGTCATTTTGTGCTTTGGAACATGCTTGTATATTGTCACTGTACATAACGTCTATACTTTATAGAGTGCTACGGCAAACCGTTTACCTATTGATCCTTACTATAGTTAATGTGGCTTAATGGAGAGAGCAGATAGCTTCTAATGAATGTATATTGTTTATTTCTGAGCTGAAGCCAGGATCGCAGATCCGTTTTTCTTGTCTAGAGCTTGTTCTATGTTGTCTATCTCCCTCTGGGGGTCCCACTTGATTCAGAGCAGGAAGGGTCCTGTGTGTATGCTGATACAGCGGGGGAGGTTTGCGTAATATGCTTTAGAGTGTTTGTAGACTCCACCACAGCTATAGCTTCATTCTCTTTCGAGGGTCTGCCTTACAACTCTAGATACTTTGGCTTCTAGTAGCGGTTTATGGCTTCTTATATGTGTAGCCGCATAGTCTGCTCTGATGCTTGCTGGGATATTCGGACCGTAATTGCTTAGCGCTGGGTGATCACCTTAAGCTGATATATACGGGTTGTTTTCCGCAATATGTTCCGGTTGCCATTCATTAGAAGCTATCTGCTCTCTCCATTAAGCCACATTAACTATAGTAAGGATCAAGGCAGATTTCCTGAGGAAGGCGACGGCCGAAACGCGTTGAAGGAATTAATTCTGCAATTAACATTATATCTCTTACAATGATTATGTAGTTTTTTAAAAAATATGTGATTATTTATGTGACTACTTTCCTATGTTTTGTATATGATAATGTCCATGGTAAACAAAAAAAGTATATAGTTGAGCAAAAGTATAAAAAGTTTATATAAAACGTAAAAAAAACAGAAATTGATAATATTTTAAAAAAATAAAACCAAAAAGTATCAACTAGATATATATGGGTGAAGAATGATTTTTTGAATAACACATGTCTAAATTACTCACAGATTAACCTTACACTAAACCTGGTGTGCACTCTCCTTTTCTAAAAAATTAATTTACCTTGCCAGGGTTCATCGGATTAGGCAGGGGCCCCACTTTTTCCTAAATAGATTAAACTGAATAAATAAAATAATTGTTTGATATTAATAAAGAGCTAATAAAGATTATGCGTTTTTGAGAATTCTAAAATAAACTTTTAAAATGACAAGCTGGTCTTGATTATTGTAGAAAGTTTAAAAACAACATATTAGATTAATTCGCCTCATGATTCAGCTGCTCTGTTGTTTCTATGGGCCTCGTATTGATTGGTAAGTCTGGTAGTAGATGGTGACATCATTTATGCAGAATTTTAGTAGGAGCGCTGGATCAGTTTTTGGTAGCATTTGTATGGTTATATGTTGTTTTTGACATGCATGTTACATATATGTTGGTATAGTCATAGGAATAATGTTTAACAAATGTTAAGTTTCTGATTTGTCAGATTGTTATATGTAGTCGTGAGGATTTTTCCAGCAGTGTGAAAAATTCCTGGTTATTTGCCGGCAAAGGTAGTGTGACTAGAAGAGTTACACAGTGCATTTGTTCTGTTTCAAAATTGTGGTATAGAATATATCACGTGTTGTGGATGTACAACACAAGTTTAGGGACCTTAGATGTGACTGGTTAAATGAATAGTGAGGATTGCCTATGAAATCGTAGCATTAAGTATAGGGACTTGTTGCCCGTTTTAAAACTTTTTGTGAAAAGAGTAGTAGGATTTATCTAAGCTTGAGAGAAGGCTGAGATAGCGTAGTCTATTCTTATCAAAGTTTGACGTTTTCCGTGGTTGGTTCAAGTCCTGCCAAGATCTCGTGTGTGAATGATCAGGGTTTTCGTATGTATGTGTGAATAAATGATCGTATAGAAATAGCGTCATCTATTTTATGCGAAGAGTGAGTTCTGAATGACTGTAAAAACTATCTATCACTTTGTTAGCGAAACAGACAAGTGGTTTGTTTATTCGTAGTTACTAATTAAAATTTCATTGGAAAGTTTGCTTAAAATGCCGCTGTGAAAAAGTTTTGTGAAGGAGGGGTGAGTTTACGGAGTAACACACAGAGAAGCTGCAGCGGTAACATACGTCATTTCGGTTTGCACTGTGATTGGCTAACATGCGTCACAGAAAGCGCACTGATTGGCTCACGTGACTGTGACGAGCTAGTACCAGATTGGTCAGTTCTGAATACTGTATTTCTATTGGAAGAGCAAGGTGGTGACATGGCTTAACCTGATTGGCTTGTTGGTGTCTTTCGCGCACGGATTGGTTGGAATAGCGGAACACCAGAGAAACATTTTCGAAGCTTAAGGAACAACAATTTTTACTTAAAAACATGAGTTATTGGAACGATAGTGAGAAAAAGAAGCCTTCATGGTTTCAGAGAGTGAAAAATTATTTTAAACCTGACAAGAAAATTGAAACGCGTGGTGGTAAATTACTTCATAAGTACAAAACACCCACAGCCTATATGGAAGGCGAATATAGCTATCATACTGTAATTTGGTTTGATAATTGGATGCATTATACCAGAAATGATGGCGTATTCGCTTGGCCGGATGATGGGTCATTTAATATGAAACTTTTGGGAAACTTGAGAGGAAAAATGATGGATCTTGTGCCGAAGCCGAGACCTACACAATTTGAGGCATTGGTTGAATGGGAGGTTGAGATGATGGAACTTGAGCGTGAAAGCAAATGCCTGGCACCTGAGGTAATAGAAATTTTCAGGTAGCCAATGTGTCCCCCACTCGCACCCAATCCATGCACCCATGTTCCTTGTATGTCATGTAACTTCCTTCCCGTGCATGCTAGAAAGACGCATATGCATTTGCGTCCAACGTTAACATGTCAGTTATATAGTTCCCCAAGAAAATCCCGTTAATTAGGCTTCTAGGCCTATGGTGCCAACGTCTTTACATGGTACACTTTTGAATCTCGCACACGTTTTCTCCATGTTTTCGGGCTAGGCCTTTAATTGAGGCTCCAAGTCTCTTCTGTCTCTGAAAGCTGTAGTTTAGGTATGCATCCCTGACCTCTGCCTTACTTCCTGCCCAGTGAAGCGGTGCCCGGCTCAGCCTGGCCTGCCTGCCAAGATAGTATTTTGCCTACAAGTTATCTGCTCAGCCTCCTCGAAAACACATTCCAGTCTAGTGAAATAGGTAAACATATTCCCGGCTGCAGAGCAAAGGGCCCGGCCTTCCTGTCCTCCTTGCAAGTGATTTACAGAACCCGTTACCATGGTAGGCCCATGGCCCCGCGCATTGCACCAAGACACGTATGCACGCACTAGCATCCAGTATTGAATGGCCTCTGTCCGAGAGACCTTTTACTTCAGACACTACATCCTCCAAACATGAGATACCAGATATGCTATAGGTACAGGTCGTTCTGACATCCCAGACACCAGTCTCCTCTACTAGTGCTAAAGTCAAAGCCCCCAGTTCTCCCCAGTTACACGTCATGTTCAGTTGCGCGCGCATCTAGGCCAAAAAGTTTCTGCTGATCCTGCAAACTTTCTCTAAGCATCCACCCACTTGTGACGTTTCTTGTGACGTTTCTCTGACATGTCAAGTGCACGCCCATGTGTACGCCTTCTTACACGCCTCCTGTTACGCACATGTGTTCTTATCTCTCTCTTTTCACCTGTTACGCCTACTGTATTCATTTCAATTATACTGTTTTACTATATATAATGTGTGATGTTAATAAAATGTTGAATATCCCTTCCTGAACCTTAGTGGTGATAGAACATGATGTCCTGTTCCTCGAGGATCATAATTAAAGCCCGTATGACTCAGATACCACGGACTCTGCCTCTCATTTGATTGAGCTATCCTTATTGATATTTAATGTATGGAAAAATAGTCCGGTAATTTTATTTACCACATATTCTGGCGCCCGAATAGGGACTCCCCCCTTCCCCACTCGCCGGCGATGTAACGCAGGCCTTGACCCCTTCTACAGCCGTGAGGGATCCAGTGCACACCGGCGGGTTTTCCTGCTATCTCCCTCAGGCCCACGGAGGAGACGGAGACTGCGGTCCGGCATCCAGACGAGGCGGTGAGGAATGCGGAGGATCTCGACCAGAGCCCCAAGTCAAGAGAGCAAGGTCCGAGGTATCCGGAGGCCCACCTGTTCCGAAGCGCATGCGTAGGAGCAATCGTAGCCCGACGCAGTCCAGTCCAGTCCAGTTTCCGAGGCCTTCAGTTTCTGCTTCCCGGTGAGTACCGTTGTTGGGAACGCATCTAGACGGGTTCATTAATTTGTGCCCGGTCAAGACGGGTCTGGGTACACAGACCTGGTCCAGACGTGTTCACTTAGGTGAATACGGTAAAGACGTGTCTCTTTATGGGACCGGTATTGTCTGTACTGTTTTAGCAGTGCATCTAGTAATCCAGTATTCTAGTATTGTTTCTCGAGATTTTCAGAATTCGTGTTTTCTATGTACCAGGTAATATCAGTCTGACATGTTTCAATGTGTTTAATGTTGTGGTATGAATGATTGTTTGCTATTCATTACTGTGTTTATTGTGCTTACGTTCAAGTCAGTTCAAAAATGCCGCTGTTCTCGAAATTACGTCAGATAGGAACTAGGAAAGGGATACTCGAAGAAGCAGTTCCCGTCCCGCCTAGGGACACTCCCGGACATTTTATATACCACAAGCACGGCTTAGATGCCATACTGTACCTAGATTTGTGGGTGGATTACACAAAAGATCTGGAAGAGAAATATAGATGGCCTGTCTCAGGGACATGGGATGCTGATTGCATCATGAGAGTAGAAGAAGCATTATGGAAAAAGAAAGCCAGACAATCCCAGAAAGATGCCATAGAATTATGGCGTAAAGAAGCGCATAGAAGAACAGAGAACGAAATCAGGAAAGTAGAGGAAAGTAGAGAAGAATCTGAAAAAGCCAGAGAAAGAGAGTTACTAGAAGAAGGTGAACGAGTCAGAATAGAACAACAGAACCGACAACGAAATACCCTTATTACAGGCATGTATCCTGTTCTTGCCGAGGGCCTGCCCAAGGCGACCCCGGAAGTACCCCGTAACTTGCCACCACCATTGGTCCCGACTAAACTCCGTCACAAACAGACCGCAGCGGACATTTTCCTTTCTTCTTATTTAGATTTTGTAGCTCCAGAATATACCAATGTACGCGTACCACCAGCTAATAATGTACAGCAGCCTATTCAGCCTGTTCAAAACATACATCAGCCTATTCAGCCTGTTCAAGACGCGTTACCTCCACTCCCTCAAGATTCGACGCCCCCACCCGTTGTCATTTCCCATCCTGTCACTACTACTGCTACTGTCCCTCCTGCTATCGGTCCTAACAATCCTTTTTCTACACTTACAACCCAGAGTCTGCCTACATTACATACACCTACTTTTCAAGCTATGACACCAGTAGTATCAACACATCTAGTTGATGGTTCCGCTTCCGCTTCAGGAGGCGCCGTAGGAGGTCGCCCTGTCACCCCGCCTCAAGTAAAATGAATGACGCTTAGAGAAGTGGCATTACAGCGTACACCCAAAGCTGCGACATTCGCAACCCGTAGACAGTACATAACAGACTGTAGATATGACCCAGTACCAGGCAAAGAAGATATGATGTTAATTTCATTACGTTTACGACGTGTTACAAACTATTTGATTCTTTTACCAGAAATGACTAACCATTTAGACAATATATACCATTTTATTAGAACAGGGGAGAGACCAGAATGCATTCGCGAGGCCATGGCACACCACAAGGTTGAGACACAAAGAATGATCTTACAGTTTTTGATCAATTGTTTGATAAGGGAACGAGATCGGCCAGGTACAAGCAAGGAAGAGATGGACATACTGATAAATTGGAGTAACAATATAGCTGATGGTAAACATAATAAACAAAGTTGTATAGAATCCATGTACAGAAAGATCCGTAAAGAAATTATAATAATACACGAAAAAGAAAATGCAGCTAGGGAAGCCGAGAAAGAGGAGAATGAAACCTCAGAGGAGGAAGATACAGATAGGGCAGTAGAAGACCCAGATAGAATAGCGTACGTAGGTAGAGCAAGACCTTTTGACAGACCCATTCGTCTAGAAAACAAGAAACGTTTCCTTTCTCTCATACCAGAACAATGTTCTCTTGAACATGTATTCCAAGCCACTGATAGAATACTGAAAGAAAGAATAGGTTACAGTGAACTTAGTACCATGCGTGATCAGGAACTAGCACGGTCAGCAGTACAATGGGCTGGGAATACTAGTATATATAAAGATGATTCAGTAGCGCAAACATTTTTGAGTCTTTCCCCAGACGAACAGCGATTAGCTGGTATGTACATGATCCAGCATCTCATTACACTATATGAAAGTCAGCATTCTGATCCAGGTCCCCTATATAATGTACTGGAAGAATTACTCCTAAAAAGATGGAGAGGCCTAGGCACCGATTTAATTAATACCATTCTAGAACAACGCCACAAATACAGAACTTTCCTGACTCCACATTTCGTTCCTGTTCCACCCCCAGTAAGACAACCATTTTACATAGACAGACAGAATCCCTTACGAGAAGTTCATCCCGTCCAGACCCCAGGGGGTGAGCTTCAACGAGTATTTGTATACACCCCCCTGACCAAAATGGAATTATTGGAAATGAAGAAATTAGTGCCCTGTCATGATAAAGATCCAGCAGGATTCCACCGTGAATTAAAAGACATGTTACTCATGGGGGATTATACGTATTCCGACATTCTTAAAATGTTAAAGGTATTGTTGCCTGCCGGCATTTACGAAAAACTTAAAGAGAAAGAATGGGAGGTGGGAGATAAAAAGATTATTTGGACTGAATTAGAAGACGAAGAAAATAGGCGAGTCCCAGGTACAGGTCTTGGGGACAAAGCCAAAGCATTACCAGGATTATTAGTACAAGTCTTGCCTAGGTTATTGACAGTTAAAAAGGAAGACTGGGATGCAATCTCAGCCTGCAAACAGAAACAAGACGAAGACACTAGTGATTTTTATTCTAAATTCGAGAAATGTTTTATTATTAATAGCGGCCTGAAAACAAGTAGTGAATCATATCCACATTTCTTTGTGACCAAACTAGTCGAGAATTCCTTACCACAAGTTAAAAACAGAGTACTGAAAGTCGAGAGTACTTGGCAAGCTAATACTCCTTCCCAAATGTTACAAATGTTACAGTACCACCAGAACCGAATCAGAGAGGAACACGAACATGAACAGAGACGTATGAAAGATACGAAAATGAAAGTACTAGTTGCCCAGTCCGTCCCAGCAGATGGTCAGAAGAGGGGTACAACACAGACTAGTCATCCTGCAGCTCCTGTTAAAGGGAATTGCAACTACTGTAAACAGCCAGGTCACTATATAAACGAATGTCCGGTTCTGAAATACAATATTGCTACAGGCAGGACGAAAGAAAGACCGCGTCCACCTAGACCAGAAAATGTTCCACAGAATATTCCACAGAATACACAACCTCCCCAGAATGCACAACAACAGACAGTAGCTGTACCCCGGCCCCAACCCATTGCTGCCACGCAACATGTCACACAGCAAATGTACCAGTATGCACAGTCAGAGTACCCCGATTATCAGCAGTATACATGAAACAGCCTAGAGAGGGAGGTTGGCTTGCCCCTTATCGAGGTACCTGTAGATCAAGAGGGTCCCTATGTACATAGTCAGGTATTAGGGAAAGACAGAACATTTTTGATTGACACAGGGGCGAGCAGAACTACCATCAGTCACGACGAGGTTCCAGGGGCACCCCTCTCGGGCTCACAGAATGTTTCCCTTGGATTTTCAGGAAAGCCTATTGTTAACGAAGTGTCAAAGCCAGTTCCCCTTGCAGTTGGTCCATTGTCTCGTACTACAGACTTGTTACTTACGAAATCATGTCCTGAAAACTTGCTTGGTATTAAAACGCTGAAAGCACTAGGAGCAGTGATATGTTGTTCTCCGGAAGGAGTGAGATTGTTTTTACGTGACTTTAAAGGTCATTATGTGTTGAGAGATTTTGATCCAAGATTGCAAAATGTACCACAGCATTTATGGGCGCAAGGTCCAACTGATGTAGGTTGTATGCACATTACACCGTATCGTGTCACTCTCAAACAAGGTGTTGTACTGCCCCGAATCCGACAATACAAATTGCCCCCCGAGGCTGTAGCAGCCTTACTGAAAATTATTGACGAGCTCATTGCACAAGGAGTAGTTGTAGAAACTGACTCCAATATTTGTAATTCTCCAATCATTCCGATCCTTAAACGAACGGACCCAAATGCACCTCCAGTCTACAGACTGGTGATCGACCTTCGAGAACTGAATAAATGCATAATACCACAGTACCCAGTGGTCCCCGATATTTCTTCCCTGTTGACTGCCATTGATTCCGAAGCTGCGTTCTTCACCGTAATAGATCTCAAGAACGCCTTCTTTAGTGTCCCCATTCATCCGGAAAGCCAGTATCTTTTCGGATTCTCTTTAAATGGCCGAAGCTTCAAATTTGCTCGTGCACCTCAAGGGTTCACGGAAAGTCCTAGTATTTACAGTCAAGCTCTGAAACGACAACTAGACAGTATTCACATGCCTACTGACACTGCACTGCTGCAATATGTTGATGACTTGTTAATTACAGCACGGACCGAACGTGACTGCGAACGCGCATCACTGACTGTCTTGTATTTTCTGGCCGAAAAGGGGCATAAAGTGTCCCCTTCGAAGCTACAATTCTGTGCCCAGCAAGTGGTATACCTAGGACACTTGCTGTCCAAGAGGGGTAGACAGTTGACACCAGATCGTATCCAGTTAATTGCACATCTGCCACAACCCAACACACAAAAGGAAGTACAGGCCTTCATTGGCCTCACTTCTTACTGCAGACAATGGATTCCCCAGTACGCATATCTAGCCAAGCCACTCATACAGTTGACAACACAGGAGGCAGCGACTTCGACTGTCCTCCCTTGGACTCAGGAACATACACAATCTTTTAATGACTTGAAGAAAGCTTTATGTCAAGCACCTGTTTTAGCGACACCATGTTACAGCAAACCTTTTACGCTTTTTGTCACAGAACGCGATGGCACAGCATTATCTGTTCTCACACAAGATCAAGCAGGACACCATAAGCCTTGTGCTTATTTTTCTAGTACATTGGATCCAGTAGCCCAGGCTCTGCCTGCGTGCCTAAAATCAGTTGCAGCAACAGCTCTAGCTATCAGACAAAGCGATTCAATAGTGTTAGGACATCCCTTGACAGTACAGGTTCCACACTCCGTGGAAGTTCTCCTAAACCGTACCCAGACTCAACACTTGATCATAGCACGACTGACAGGATATGAACTGACACTGTTTCAACCACACATAGAAATCAGACGTTGCAACATACTCAACCCTGCCACATTGTTACCCTCCATTACAGCTGATCCAGCACCACATGACTGTGTGGAAGTCATTAATACCGTGACAAAGCCCAGACAAGACTTGACAGACATTGCATTGCCCGACACAGACCTGACACTTTACGTGGATGGTTCATGTATGAGAACAAGCACAGGAGAGTTAGTAGCCGCATATGCAGTGACCACTGAAACTGAAGTCATAGAAACACATCGTATTGACACATTATCTGCCCAAGCAGCAGAGCTCATCGCTCTGACCCAAGCCTGTATACTAGCCAAGAACAAGAAAGTAAACATATACACAGATTCACAGTATGCATTCGGAGTCGTTCACGACTTCGGTGTTCTCTGGGAAGAAAGAGGTTTTTTAACTTCTCACGGTGCCAAGATACAACATGGTCCCCTCATTCAAGCCCTGTTAGAAGCAATACATTTGCCTACAGCCATAGCCGTCATGAAGTGCAAAGCACATACTAAAGTCACCGATACTATTTCCCAGGGTAACGACCTGGCAGATCGAACAGCCAAACTCACAGCTCAGACTCAGACAGACATACCGACTGATCCGACAAAGACTGAAGTAACTTCACTGACACATTGTATGACAGTTAAGGATCCCACACTAGAAGTACTCGACATACAGACACATGCAACCCCAGATGAAATCAAGAAATGGACTGAACAAGGAGGGGTCCAGACAGATCAGGGATGGATGACGAAGGGAAGAGCCACATGGTTCCTCCCCGACTCTATGGTTCAAGTTATCATTAACACAGCACATAGTCCAGCACACTTAGGAGAGAAAGCCATGTTAGACAGTTTACAGAATCTTTGGTTCAACAAGCATTTACGAGCAGCAGCAAAACAGAAAGTGCGTACCTGTATGATCTGTTGTCAGTTCAATCCAGGCAAAGGTATCCCCGTGGAACAAGGTGGATTTCCTCCTCCTGACCATCCTTTTGAAGTCCTCCAGATGGATTATATCCAGATGGACAGATGCTGAGGATTCAAGTATGTCCTCGTAGTCGTATGTGCCCTTTCCCGATGGACAGAAGCATATCCAGTCCCAGATTACACTGCTGTAACCACTGCCAAGCAGTTGGTCCGTGAATTTTTCCTGCGATACGGTTTGCCCCGTGTCGTGTACTCTGATAATGGTCAGCCATTCTCGTCCGAGCTCATGAAACAGGTGTCACTCCTGTTAGGTTACCAGTGGAAATTCCACTGCGTACGACACCCTGAAGCCGCTGGTCTCGTTGAGAGACATAATCAAACCCTGAAAACACGGTTAGCGAAGGTCTGTGCAGAAAAAGGTGTAGATTGGATAGTAGCCCTGCCAGTTGCCCTCTTTTACATGCGAATGGTAGCCCATTCTAGAACTGGATTGTCCCCGTATGAAATAGTTTTTGGACGTCCCCCAAACATGTGGGGTACGCCTATGCCCCGAAGAATCACTGACGTTGACAGTACTATGCTGACAGATTACCTAGCTTCCTTGATGTCTGCACTACTATCTTGTCGTTCACAGGTCGCGGCTGCCTTCCCGGACAACACCCAAGTAAAACCGCAGGAAATCGTCCCAGGGGATTACGTCTACGTCCGCAACTTTGACCGATCAAGCCCTCTGGAGCCGAGGTGGAAGCAGCCAAAGTTGGTGTTGATGACCACGAGGACCGCAGTGAAACTGGAAGGACGTAAAGGCTGGTTGCATTCCAGCCATATTAAGCGCTTTCATGGATTGTGTCCAGAGACTGTAATCAAGGACTGCCCCCTTTCAGACACTGACTCTAAACTCCCCCTGTTAGAGAAAACTCCACAACAGGAGTACCGAGCCAAGTTGAGGTCTAGTAAGTCCGACAGCGTTTAATTGTTTAAGTCCCCCTCGGGTGAAGCGGTTAGACATGTTTCTGACATGTATAAGATAGACCCAAGTAGTCAGAGAGATAGGCGAAACGAAAAGAGAGAAAAATATTGCAAAAATCTGCATAGCCGATGCGTTATTACATTAATTTTTATGTTTCTTCTGAGTTTTACGATCATATGCATAAGTTTAATGCTACATGTTTTCTTTCCTCTTGATTCTCATGTACATAGTTCCTCTAATGACACTGTAGAGCACACTTTCAGCGACCTGCCCCCCCACGAACTGTCTTATCGATTAGCAATGCGCAATAATACTTTCATTTGTATGTTACACCATTCTCACCAGACCAGCAATGCCACCAATTGCTGGGTATGTGGCCGACTCCCTCCCTATCAGAAATACAAGGGAGCTCTGCCCCTCTTTCCTTATCCGTTTACACATAATGGTTTGTGTGGTGCATGGTTTACTTTAATGTCCTCCCTAGACAGTACGTCCACGGTTTCCCAAGGCAATTGGATTTGGGGGAACTTGAATACAGTTATGAATAAAATATGTTTCCCAGACAAGGAAGGGACCGATCTAGAAAATGAAGTATATGGATTAGGTAATTTTACACTTAACCTCATGATTCTGAATGTGCAGTCTGAGACTAATTCGGACTTGCCGTTTATTACAGTTTTGCCAGTAAAAGGCGAATTATGCGTCAGAAAGAATGGTTCAGTACATCTAGGACACAGTGATTGTAATACTGTGGTCGAATTCAGTGATAAAGGAAAGTCTACTTTCAAAGCCTCCCGCCATTCTTATTTTATATGTGGTCAGACAGCTTATGTACGTCTGCCATTAGATTGGGATGGGACGTGTTATATCGCGTTCCTATTGCCACCTGTTTTCCTAGCCCCGCCTGATTATCATCGAAATTCGCATCTTGTACATGTGAGACATAAGAGAGACCTTCCTCCCGTTATCGATTATTCTGAATCAGCATGGGATCAGTATAAGGATTATATTAAAGGATACTTCTGGTTCATAGGTCCTGTCCAAAATAGTAAGATAATACGAAGATTGACCAGAACTTTGGAAGCAGTAGTGAATGAGACTACTTTTGCTTTAGGTAACCTGACTGAGGAGCAGTCTGCTATGAGACTTGTTGTTCTTCAAAATCGCCTTGTCCTTGAAGTCATCCTGGCTGATAGGGGCGGGGCTTGTAGAGTCATCGGATCCAGTTGTTGCATGTTTATTCCTAATAACGCGCCATCCGTGTATAAGGCAATAGCGAGGCTCCATAACATAGCTCACCAGATGCACCAGAATCCAGACACCTGGACTTGCTCCGATTGGCTCTGGAGTGTGATATCCGCCTGGGGATGGAAATTGTTGTCATTCCTAGGAATAATACTGCTCATAGTATTCAGTTGTTGTCTCTGTCTGCAATGTGGGCCAGCGATTTGCGGCTTGTGCGCCACAGCTTGTATTCCCCGTCCAAGTACACGTTCCCGTTCCCGAATAAAGAAAGATGAACAAATGATGCTATATGAACAGATAGACGGTCTCATGAACATAGATATATCCTAAAGGGTGTAGTAGGGGTCAAGGAGGGAATGAGGTAATAGAAATTTTCAGGTAGCCAATGTGTCCCCCACTCGCACCCAATCCATGCACCCATGTTCCTTGTATGTCATGTAACTTCCTTCCCGTGCATGCTAGAAAGACGCATATGCATTTGCGTCCAACGTTAACATGTCAGTTATATAGTTCCCCAAGAAAATCCCGTTAATTAGGCTTCTAGGCCTATGGTGCCAACGTCTTTACATGGTACACTTTTGAATCTCGCACACGTTTTTTCCATGTTTCCTGGCTCAGTCGAGCTAGGCCCTTAATTGAGGCTCCAAGTCTCTTCTGTCTCTGAAAGCTGTAGTTTAGGTATGCATCCCTGACCTCTGCCTTACTTCCTGCCCAGTGAAGCGGTGCCCGGCTCAGCCTGGCCTGCCTGCCAAGATAGTATTTTGCCTACAAGTTATCTGCTCAGCCTCCTCGAAAACACATTCCAGTCTAGTGAAATAGGTAAACATATTCCCGGCTGCAGAGCAAAGGGCCCGGCCTTCCTGTCCTCCTTGCAAGTGATTTACAGAACCCGTTACCATGGTAGGCCCATGGCCCCGCGCATTGCACCAAGACACGTATGCACGCACTAGCATCCAGTATTGAATGGCCTCTGTCCGAGAGACCTTTTACTTCAGACACTACATCCTCCAAACATGAGATACCAGATATGCTATAGGTACAGGTCGTTCTGACATCCCAGACACCAGTCTCCTCTACTAGTGCTAAAGTCAAAGCCCCCAGTTCTCCCCAGTTACACGTCATGTTCAGTTGCGCGCGCATCTAGGCCAAAAAGTTTCTGCTGATCCTGCAAACTTTCTCTAAGCATCCACCCACTTGTGACGTTTCTTGTGGCGTTTCTCTGACATGTCAAGTGCACGCCCATGTGTACGCCTTCTTACACGCCTCCTGTTACGCACATGTGTTCTTATCTCTCTCTTTTCACCTGTTACGCCTACTGTATTCATTTCAATTATACTGTTTTACTATATATAAGGTGTGATGTTAATAAAATGTTGAATATCCCTTCCTGAACCTTAGTGGTGATAAAACATGATGTCCTGTTCCTCGAGGATCATAATTAAAGCCCGTATGACTCAGATACCACGGACTCTGCCTCTCATTTGATTGAGCTATCCTTATTGATATTTAATGTATGGAAAAATAGTCCGGTAATTTTATTTACCACACACCTACAAATTCGAAATATATTTTAAATAGAGAAACACATGAAGACAAAGTGAGACGCTAGAGAAAGGCAGATATGTATGATGGCTTGTATCCAGTGAGAATAATGATTACTGAAGACTTGGAACAAAAGACAGCTGGAAGGAGAATTGATGAGGAATTAGATGATGCAGTTTTAGAAGACATTTATGCTACTAAACGCAAACCGCCACCTTATCAAGCAGGTTCTCAACCTACTCCGAGAGTTTCTACAGAAACTTCTCCAAATGCACCTCCTAGAGAAGCTGAAGAAGGTTCTCCCAGATTTTTAAAATTACCTGAAAGAGTGGGATCAGTAAATAATTGTAGTACACCCAGAGAAAACAGATTCCCTCAACAGGAAAATAATTTTGTGAGAAATCAAGAGAGATTACCTGCTGGCATTCCAGAAATTTCTAGTTACAATAAAGCGAAGGAAGATTTAATTCAACAATTGACAGAAGGCATGGAAGCAGTGACAGTACCAGTTACTATTGGTCCTGTTGTACCGGTTTTTGATCAAGGAGATAATAGACAAACAGCTTTGACAGTTCCATTAAATGCAGAAATTCAAAAGGTTGCTGAGAGATTTTATTCGGAACTTTCAGAGATTCATAGAGAAAAATCTATGATGCCAAATTTAACATTAAATAGAAGTTTGTCAAGTTCGCAAACACCATCAGTGGCAGATTCAGATTCAGGCCTGTCAGAGAAAAGTCTAAACAGAATAGAATTATCAGAAAATGGATTGTCCCCTGAAACACCTGATTATAAAAAGCTTGATGTTGCTAAATTAAAGGCTGATTTGGAAAAATTAATCATTGGCACAATTGGTACTGACAATTTGAAATTGTATCAGGATGATGAATTACTGTTTATCTGTAAGAGCATTCAGTGGAAATGAAAAACAGGATCATAAATGTGATGCCCAAAAATTTGGGTCCAGAATTCCAGCATCATAGTTTTGATTGTTATCAGTGTAGGGCATTCAGCAAACATATGTAGGAGATTTGCGAGTGGTTGTTTGCATCTAGGACAGTTATCATCAGTCCTAAGCCCCCATGCAAACAATTTAGCTGGCGTGTAATATAAATTATAGATGATTCTATAATATTGAGCCTTTAAGTTAGAGGCTATAAAATATCTAGTTGAGAGGGCTAATGAGAGATCTAAATCTACATTTGGGTTAGATAATTTTAAGGCCCAAGATTGTTCCGTGCGCTCTAAATCATCAGGAGTGCTGGCTAAAAGTAGCTGATATAGAACCCCGATTTTGGTAGATTTTTGGGCATCACATTTATGATTCTGTAACATTGCTCCTATTGGGTCATGATGACTCTTTGAAACACAATAGAGAAGAACAGGCGGTACTGTTTCTGGGATACGCCGTGTTACGGATAATTCTTGCAGCTAGGTGGAAAGATACAGAGCCTCCTACCTTTAATATGTGGCTTAGTCGTTTTATAGCTATCTATAAACAAGAAACCTCAATATATGCCACAAGAGGTAGGAAAATGAGAGCAATAGGAAAACAGATATGGGAACCTATTACCAGGTGGTATAATGAAGAAAGGAGTAATCAGTTATAGGGTCTTTGATTGATTGATTCTAATCTTGATGCTATCCTTCCTTTCTTTCCCATTTTCTGTCTCGTTCTTTCTCTTTTTGTATTATTATTCATTTGTATTTCAGTGCTCCTTCTCTTAATCGTCATATCTTTCTCAGAGGTAGAATTTTGATTATTTATATCTGTGTATGTACCTTGTAATCCATGTATACCGTATCATTCCATATTGTTTATTCTGTATATTCATGTTTTGTGTTCTGAATTTGCCAATAAAAAAAAAAGAAAAAAAAAGGAAATGAAAAACAGGTATGAACAACTGGAAGAAATGGCTGCTGAGTTAGAAATTGATTTGAGTAAACAGAAACATTTGCAAAAACATTACAGAGTGGATTTCTCTGAAAGAGACATTGATAATCTGAATGCTGCTGGAAGAATGACACATATAAGAGAATTAATAAGTTTTCTCAGAAAATTAGGCGAATTAGGTAAATGGAGAATAAAATGGTCAAAGAAAGAACAGGATAAAAGACTAAGAAACGATGTAGTTTCAGAATTTCCAATGAGGGAAATAGCTGGAGGAGGGTATGTACATGTTCCTTGGTCCAGACAGGATATTCTCCTGTTTACTAATGATTTTCCACGTTTGAGAGAAAAGCCAGTCGAATGGTATCGACAGGTAGACAGATTTATAAAAGTGTCAAAAGTTCTGTGGATTGATCTAGATGGATTCTTTGACATTGTTGTCCCGTCAGATCTTTGGACAGAATGCAAAATTTCTGTGGATTGGCCAAAAGAAGAACCTCCCCGAGACCCGGTTACAGGTGCTCCAGCAAAAGATGTCATGGACATTTATAATAAAGTAATTTACTGGTTGAAAGGAAAAATTCCCCCGAAAGAAGTGGACTGGGTTAAAATAGACAGAACAAACCAGGAATCAAAAGAATCAGTTCATTCATTTTATGAAAGGTTACTGTTAGTTTTTAAACAGTACAGTGGCTACGAAAAATTAAGTGAAAAAGACATGAGCCAATTTATATGCAGATTTGTATATGGCCTGCGACCTGAAATTGGTGACATGATTAGAAATGGAATTGTTTGTTGGCAAGCACTTTCAGTTGATGACATCCTGAGAAAGGCAAAATATTGCAGTGATGAGATCGACACAAAACAAAAGAATCTCAAGGAGAAAGCGATGTGGGCACAGGTGAAGGTAGCAGAGCAGCGACAACAACAGTTAGCTTCTTGCAGCAGCAGAATCAGGGAAAGTTCAAGAATAATTTTAATAATAATAAGCCAAAATTTAATGTAAATGTTGAAGAGCTGAAACAAAAGCTCCCATGTTTTAATTGCGGCGAGATTGGACACTGGAATCGTGAGTGTAAAAACCCATCCAGAAATTTTAAAAACAATTCGTTGAATCCACAGGTGCAGTGTGAGTTAAATCCTCAGCAACAATTAATTAAGACAGCAGCGACGACAGATAGCGAATCAGCAGAGCCAGATACAGCAAAGCCAGTTTCAGCAGAACCAGGTACAGCAGAGTCAAATTCAGCAGAGTCAGGTACCTCAAGCACCATTCCCTGGTAGTGCTAACACACAGAGATTTTCTCCCGAAACAGGTTTCTGTGGAGGTAATTTGGTAAACAATGTGTCAAAAGTTAAAATGTCAAATGCTTCTCAATTTTGGTTAAAAGACAAAGAAGAGAGTGATTCTTCAGAAGATTACTCATGACGGTGCCTGAGAGAGGAAGAAGAGTGTGTGCTTGGACCCACTCTTGAGGTAGATCAGTCTGGTCCATTTGTGAATGTTAAAGTAAATGATGTTGATGTTACCTTCCTTGTGGATACAGGTGCTATCCGTTCTACTGTTAGACCAGCAGAAATAGAAAATCTTCCTCTCTCTGGGGAGTCCATCCAAGTTGTAGGTGTGGCTAATCAGCAAATTAAAACAAGTTTAACAGAACCAGTAAAAGTGGAAATAGGCAACTACAAAGATAAGCACAGATTTCTAGTTTGTGACAGCAGTCCTGTTAATCTGTTGGGTCGTGATATATTGTGCAAAATGAATTGCAAGATATATTGCTCACCAGATGGCATTGAAATGCAAACTGCAGAAGAAGATGGCCTTTATAAATTAACTATGTTAATGGTTGATGAGGAGAAAACATTAATGTTTCCTGTGTTTGACAAAAATGACTTGCCAGAAGAGCTAAAAAAGCCAGTTAATCCAGCAATTTGGGATCTAACAGGAAATGATATGGGTCTCATGAAAAATATTGATCCAGTAAAAATCACTGTTAAGCAGGGAATAGATTTTCCAAATGTTCCTCAATATAAAATGAAAGCTGAGATGATTGAGGGTGTCATTCCTGTGATTGAAAAATGCATAAGTCAGGGTGTGTTAAAGGAGATTGAAAGCAGCCCATGTAACTCACCGATAATGGGTATTAAAAAGCCAAATGGAACATACAGAATTGTTCAGGACCTGAGAAAAATTAACCAGATTGTTGTTCCATGTTGTCCAATTGTTCCAAACCCTGCAGTAATTCTTTACCAGATTCCACATGATGCAGGATGGTACACGGTCATTGAACTGTGTAATGCCTTCTTTAGAGGCCCATTACATCCAGAAAGCCAGCAAATCTTCGCTTTCAGGTTCCAAAATAGGATCCTAGCATGGTGTTGTATCCCTCAAGGGTATACTGAGAGTCCATCTATCTTTAATCAGTTGTTAAAGAAATCCCTGGAAGATCTGGTATTGCCTGGTAATTCCACATTGGTACAGTACATTGACGATTTGCTTCTGGCAGCAAAAACACGAGAGAATTGTGTTACTGATACCATTACCCTGTTAAATCGATTGGCAGATGAGGGACATAAAGTGTCACCTGCAAAATTGCAGTTTTGTAAACAAGAAGTGAAATATCTTGGTCACAGAATTGCAAAGGGAACGAGAAAAGTGACAGTTGAAAGAATTAAAATGATTCGAGCAATTCAACCACCGACAACACAAAGATAGGTGAGAATGTTTCTAGGAATGGTTGGTTACTGTCGACAATGGATCAGTGGGTTTTCAGTAATTGCAAAACCACTTCAAAGATTAACAAAAGCAGGTGTAAAAGATCAAATTAGCCTGTCAAAAATTGAACTGAAAGCTTTTGAGCAGTTAAAAAAGAGCTTATGTGAAGCTCCTGCCCTGGGTATGCCAGACTATGAAAAGGAATTTGAACTTTACTGCAGTGAAAGAGAGGGTTTTGCATTATCTGTGTTGATACAGAGGCATGGTAAGTTGAGAAAACTAATTGCATATTTCTCAGCTGTTTTGGACCCTGTTGCAAAGGCTTTGCCAGGTTGCTTAAAAGCGGTGGCTGCAACAAGTGTAAGTCTTGAACAAAGTGAGGGTATCATTATGGGATTTCCTGTAAAAGTATATGTACCTCATTCAGTTGAAATTCTTCTTACCAGAAGTAGGACTCAACACTTGACAAGTAGCAGGTTGACAAAATATGAAAAAACAATTCTGGGATCAGACAATGTGTCGATTGTAAGGTGTGTGAATCTAAATTCTTCCACACTGTTACCAGATGGAGTTATTACTGAGGTAAGTAATGAAAATGACATTGATCATGAATGCCTGGATGTTGTAGATTACTGCACAAAACCAAGACAGGACATAAAAGATGTTCCTTTACCTGAATCAGACATAGTCTATTTTGTAGATGGATCTTGTTTGAGGAATAATGAAGGGATTCTGAGGGCAGCATATTCAGTTTGCACAGTTTCGGATGTTGTTGAAGGTTCACCTCTGGATGGAATTCGTTCTGCTCAAATTGCAGAACTAATTGGTTTAATCCGAGCTTGTGAAAAAGCAGCTGGCAAAAGAGTAACCATAGTGAATGATAGTCAATATGGTTATGGTGTGGTTCATGATTATGGACAACTGTGGTCCCAAAGAGGTTATTTAACCTCTGCAGGAACACCAATCAGAAATGCAAAATTGATCAAGAGATTGATTGATGGCATTCAGTTACCAGAACAAATTGCTGTAGTCAAATGTGCAGCTCATAAAAAAGGTGATGATTACATCACCAAAGGAAACGCATATGCAGATGAGATTGCGAAATACTGCACCAAAAACAATTATTCAATCAATCGGGAAAAAGACGAAAGTCACACAATGAATTCTCTCATGCTAATTTCTGTAGTTGAAACATGGCAGGAAGTGAAAGATCTACAAGATGAGGCAAGTGAGGAAGAGAAAAACACATGGTTAAAAAATTAATGCAGACAAAGAGAGGAAGATGGAATTTGGGTTCACAAAGATGGAAGGCCTGTAATGCCAGACTGCATGATTGCTGGCATGGCACGGATGTACCATGGTCTAGGACATTTAGGGAGAGATTCCATGATTAGATTATTCAGAGAAACATGGTTCAACACGAAATTTAGAATAATTGCGGAGTCACTTTGCCAAAGATGTTTGACCTGCCAACAGATGAATCCTAACAGAAAAACTGTTGTAAGTTTGGGAACCATAGGACGGGAGGGTGGTCCTTTTACCAGATTACAAATGGATTTCATTGAGATGCCGATGCACAACAGATTGAGATATGTATTGGTATTTGTTTGTCTGTTTTCAAGATGGGTGGAAGCTTTCCCAACTCGTCATAATGACTCAGTCACTGTGGCAAAATTGCTTCTTAGGGAGATCATACCTAGGTACGGATTTCCAGTCACCATTGAAAGTGATTGCGGAACTCATTTTGAAAACAGATTGATGAAACTGATTTGTGAAGCTTTGAATATTCAACAGAAGCTGCATTGTGCTTACAGACCAGAAGCATCAGGTGTTGTTGAACAAGTAAATGGAACTATCAAGAATAGAATTTCAAAAATGTGTCTAGCCACAGGAGTGAAATGGACAGATGCACTTCCACTTGTTCTGATGTCAATGAGAAGCACTCCAGAGAAAAAGACAGGTCTTAGCCCACATGACATTGTGATGGGTAGAGTAATGAGGCAAGCATTTGTTCCAGTTGGCAAATTAATGAGTATTAATGATAGTGCAATCATTGAATATTGCCAGAACCTGTCTGATGTAGTGAATTCTGTGTTTCATCAGGTGGGAACAGATGTAATCTCAAAGGAGAAAGTCCAAGCTCATGATTTGTTGCCCGGAGACTGGGTCAGGACCAAAGTTCATCGAAGAAGAAACTGTTTAGTCCCAAGGTGGCAGAAAGCAAGACAGATAATTTTAGTTACAACAAATGCAGTCAAGTGCAAAGGGCTAAAAAGGTGGATTCATGCAAGTCATACAATTCGTGTGCCACCTCCTGAAAATCCTGATGAAGACAGCTACACAACAGCAGATTCAGATTCAGAAGGAGACCCAGAAGATCCTGAGTCTGATGATCAACAAGAAAATCAACATCAAGAGAATCTAGATGAGAGTCAGAGCTTGAATGAAGAAGATCTGAATATCGAAACTGGAGATCGAGGTGTTGATGAAGATCTGCTTGAAAAAGAGTCTCTAAAAGAAAAGGGAGATTCAGAAGAAGCAGAAGATTCTGAGCGAGATGAAAATCTGAGCCAAAGTATTGAAAAGCAAAAGAGTAACTCTGTGTTCAGGAGCAAAAAGCCTGAGACTGGGAAGCTGAAGATGATTCCTGCTGAAGAAGTAGAATTACCAAGTACCAGTAAGGATATTGTTCCGAATGGAGTGAAGCTGCGGAGTAAAGAAATTCCTAGGTACAGATTTGAAATCTCAGATACAGATACTGATGAAAGTGATGAGGAATCTGAAATAAGAAAATTCAGAAAAAGAGCTTGGAAAGCTGAATGTAACGAAAGTGTGCCAAAGAAAAAGGTCTTGAGAAAAGGAGACATTTGGCCTGAAGACAATTTGAAATTCAAGCTGGTTAAGAAAACAAAAGATCAAATTAACAAAATATCTAGTCAGGAAGGTGATTCTGAAAAGAAAAGTGAAAATAAGAAAATAGAAGTCATCACTCGAAAGACA
Organism: Lissotriton vulgaris; assembly: GCF_964263255.1. Classification (NCBI taxonomy): domain Eukaryota; kingdom Metazoa; phylum Chordata; class Amphibia; order Caudata; family Salamandridae; genus Lissotriton; species Lissotriton vulgaris. Next base: position 1,337,194,807 of record NC_141685.1, read on the forward strand.
AAAAGAGTAGTTAGGCCAAATGAGAAATATAAGTCTCCAGAGTGGACTTATATTATAATCCCACCAATTGTTGAGGTTGAGAGCAGCAGTAAGGAAGATTTGGCGGAACTCAGTGATAAGGATTGAAATTCTTTAAGTTTATTGATAAGGGTTTTGTTTCCTGGCATAAGGCTGAAGAAAATTTGTTGGGTGACTTTAGGTCGAAGAAAAGCTGTTTAGTTGGAGAGCACATATTTATGTGACACAAGGTTGAAGAAAAGCTGTTTAGGGTTTTATTTTTTTTAAAAAATGTTTTAAGGGGGGGATAGTTTGCAGTTACTCACATTTTCACATTTTTAAAATTTGTGTTAATTTTTAGAATGCCTAGATCAGATACTTCTAGGTGTTCGATTCTTAAGCGATGCTGTAAAATGACTTCAATTTGTGTGATATTATTAATTCTACTTTGGTTAATTTTAGCTGTGGTCTATCCTTTGGATGTTAATAAGCAAAAATCTAAGACTAATATAACCAGTAAGGTAGAGCCTAAACATGAGAAACATGCTGGCAAGTCTGGCAGAGTTATTGAGCATGATCCAGAGACTCATCAAGATAGGTCTGTTGGAGATTTCTCAAGCAATTCCTTTTCCAGGCTTCTGTCTGAATATGTTAAAGTAATGAATGTTAATGACTGCTATGTTTGTGTGAAATTGCCTGCTTCTGTTTCAGAGGGAGTAACCTATAATATGTTACCTCTCACTTATGGCATTACTTGCAGTGTAATTGCTAGCCTGTTTTATCAAACTGGTTGTCTGGAATATTATTATTCTGACTTTGATGAGATTTTTGCAAATCTCAAAGTTGTAAATAGCTTAAATAAAGTTAGGCCTGGGAAACAGATGAGGGAATTCTTTTTAGTTACTAATGAACTCAATTACGAGTACGCTTATAGAAATAATTTAACATGCAAAATGAGAGCTGAAGAAAAAACTTTCCTGAACATGGTTGAGGAGAGAAGGGCTGTTTACCAGAGAAATATGCTTAAGCATGTTAAATCAAGGTTCTGGCAGATGTAGGACGCAAAATTAAATGGTGTTAATACTAATGCTACAATTCACATAGACGGACCAGTTTGTGGTAAATTTTGTATTAGGAGAGACAATACATTATATGATAACTTTTTTGGGGGTGCTAGTCAATGTGAGGATACATATCATATCATAGGGGGATGGGGTTTTAAAGGTGGTAAGGATCAAATTTTTCCTGGGATTTATTTTATCTGTGGTAATAAAGCATATTTTAGCCTCCCAGACCACTGGTACGGGACATGTTATCTTGGCCTGGTCTTTCCAACATTTTTTCATGTTGACAGAAATGAAAAGGGTACTTTTGAATTTGGTGAACATCTGAATCTGAATAGGTATAAAAGAGAAAGTTTTTCAGAAATCCTGGGAGACATCTTTGGTGCTGTGATTCCTATGGTGGGACTTACTATGAATTCAATCAAAATCAGAAAAGTTTCTACAATTGTAGATAGATTGTCAACAGATACTGCAAGTGGTTTTCAATTGGTTAGCACAGAACTTGTTGCTACCAGAAGCATGGTTATACAGAATCGTCTTGCATTAGACATTCTGCTTGCAAAAGAGGGAGGAGTTTGTGGGGTCTTACATGTCCAGCATTGCTGTACTTATATACCTGACAAAAGTCGGGATATAGAGTTGCTTGTTAAGAACATTACGCAATTTCATGAGGAGATAGAACCCATGGAAGAAGAAAGTTTTACTGAAAGAATTGGAAAAAGAATGGAGGCTATCAAAGAATGGTTTTCTGAAGTTGGTAGCTCCATCATTGGCAAAGTGCTCTATGCAGTAATTGTCATCATCATAGTGATAATGCTGCTAAAAATTAGCTGTTTGATTCACAATAGAAGAAAGCATCAGGAAGAAAAGAGAAGGATTTATAAACTCAGAAAGGAACAAGAAAAGGAATATGAGTTAGAAGAAATGCGAAGGGTTCAGTTTGAAAGAGATGACCAGACAGCAGAAACAGGGGTTTAGGGAGACTAATATCGAGAGAATCCAATGTGTGTAGTCTCCAAATTGGGTGAAAAATTTCCTGAAATTTTTGGGTGTTTTTTGGTGATTTTGAAATCGCCAGATGAGGGAGTTGATGAAGCGAGCTTCAGAAATTATTTTATTCTGACTCGTGGATTCATTTCCCTGTAACATGAACTAATCAATTAATGAGCTGCTGCATGATTTGTTATATTAATTCAACTTAGATTAAGTTTGCACCACACACTGAACACGCGGGAACTAATAATATGTGCTCTTGTTGCATTTGCGAGTCTGTTTTGTAACACATGATTAATATTGTTTTGTTTGTCATGTTTGTCCTTTTGTCTTTGTCACTATTAATATGCGGCTGATCATTCATGGCATGTGCTTTATTATATGTGCTTACATGTTTGTCTTATGTTGTGATTGTCTGTCTGTGTATCATTTAATCATCTTTTTACTTTTTCAGAGATTTAAAGCTGGACAATATGAAGAATGGTAGATATTTTATGTGCTGCTTTATTTGTTTGCTTCTGCTAGATGTCATTTATTAGTGGGTTAATTATTAGCAATGGTCGGGTGGGTAACAGATGGGTTTATTTTACCTGAATTAATCACTCTTTTTGTGTTTGTTTAAATACTAGCTCAAGTGGTTTGAGGCCTAGTTCTGGTTCTGGTTCTGAAAAATGTTGGTCGGCCTGTACGTGAGCAGAGTTGGAGCCAAGTGCAGTCATCTTGGAAACTTTCCATGGAGAGCTTTTGCATTACCTTTGAAAAGACTGTGGCTCTGACAATAGAGACTTATTCACAAACTGCTCTGGATGTTCTTTTTACAAGGCCGAGGAAGTGACAGGGATGATTTTGCCGAGCTTTGGTGGAAGTCAGAAAGGCAACTTTTAAATTTGTTGCAATACGCTCGGAAGTCGTTGTCCCTCCATGTGAATGAACAATAATGTGATGACATTCTTACCCTGGGAGAGGTGGTTCTGGTGGTCTGACAGTCACCAACCAATCAGGGTGCTGAAGTTTATGGAAAAATTACATTTAGTTAGATTAGCGAGCAAAAATGGTGTAAAAATTGGGCCTCTTGAAGGGAACGGGGCTGACTGTTTCCTGAGGGCGAAGTGCTGTCCGATTTCCTATGGATTTGTAAGCATTCAACTGTTTATTGAATTTATTTTCCTTTTCAGGTCAGAAAGCTAACTTAGGGTTTAGGGTTAATGTTTTCTTTAATTCATTATTACTTACAATGTTGAACTGCCAGATTTTGAGCCAATGATTAATGTATTAAACTGAATAAATAAAATAATTGTTTGATATTAATAAAGAGCTAATAAAGATTATGCGTTTTTGAGAATTCTAAAATAAACTTTTAAAATGACAAGCTGGTCTTGATTATTGTAGAAAGTTTAAAAACAACATATTAGATTAATTCGCCTCATGATTCAGCTGCTCTGTTGTTTCTATGGGCCTGGTATTGATTGGTAAGTCTGGTAGTAGATGGTGACATCATTTATGCATAATTTTAGTAGGAGCGCTGGATCAATATCAATCAGAATTTAGCATTGTTAACAGAGTGGAGTATATTAATCCATACTCAATGTAACACGTGTATGGTGACATGGTGCCTAGCACATAAAAAAATTAACTGTGTTGATTTTTCAAAAGAGATTAATATCAGTACAAATGAAGCAAAAAATAATTCATTCAAATGTGTGCTGGAAACGAATATTTGAATATGATAAAAACACATCAATACACTAGGTGATGACTTATGCACACATTATTGTTTGGGTGGAGTATTACCCCATTTTGGTATAAATGTAATGCTCATTTCAATCGAAAATGTGTTGTCTGTAATGGTGGTGCGCTACCACACCATGCATACACCACTCCACTTCGCTCTATGCCCTTCCACTCTGACACGCCACTCCATTCTACGCCACTCCACTGTACAACATGCTACTCCATGCCAAGGCACTCCACAACATGCTGTGACACTCCCCTCCCCTCCACACCACTTACCCCACACTACTCTACCCCACTCCACCCCAATCCACTACACTCCAATGCACCCAATCTACCCCAATCCAACCCAAATTATCTAACCCCACTTTAAATTGCATGCACATTACACAAACACTGAATCATAGTGTGAAAATCAATGTATAGGAAATGGTACATCAGACAGAGAACTACAAGTTGTAGGAGTCACAAGGCATCCATACTGGTAGACAGTGTAGTTTAAAAGTTCTTGGTCTGAAAAAGCACACACTGAGAATTTAAAATGTAACACCATGGTTGGGGGTTGGCTTTAATAATAATCATTAATTTGTACCCAAGTTAAAGCATTTTGCAGCATTAGGATAATGAAAGACTCGAGGGGAAATTCATAATGCTCTAATCTATATCTTGCAGTTTGCATGCAGCTCTTTGATAGTTAATAGCTCACTTTTCTATATTAGGATTTAAACTTATAAACTGCAAGTAACAAAAGGGGCTCTCTGACAGAAGCAGTAATGCAGTGATCTATTTACATTGCATGCAATTTGTGATCTGCATGGTTCACCTGCTTTGCATCAGGCATTTTCACCTCCTCCGCTACTTTATAATGAGTCAAAACTTCCACTAGAAAAAAATCAAATCTTTATGCAGCTGGTCCATCAATCTTCAGAGTTATCCAGCCAAAGTGAAGCAGAGAAGCCAGTATTGAGCCCAAGTTTTCTGGTACCACATTGTTCAGCCACTAAATATACATACTTCTCCAAGTCCTCCTTAACACCTCTCAAGTCCCTGACCACTACCCTGCACGCATCAGTGCGGCCCTCTGTCACACCACAACCAAATATTTTTGGCCCTTGGAAAAATATTTGCGAGTACCCATGGTGTATTGTAAATATGATTACATGCAAATGTGTGTGAATGGGACGCGCATCGGTTAAAACATTGACATGGTAAAAGGTAAAGAAAATGCAGGAGAGTGGCTGGATTGTGTGAGGAGGTGCAAATAAGTTTAGCCTAATGGATGCTAATAATGAAGCACAGGGGCACGTGCCTATTTGTCTAAACTGGAATCCCTGGCAACTATTTGGTCGTTTTTCCTATTGGAGTATCTGGACCAGTCTCATTCATTTTTTTTTAACTCTTAGAGCCTTTGCTAACCATCTTGTCTTCAATTGCAGGTTTGCAGTCTGTAAGTTATTTGTATTTGAATGGTCAGGCATGAGTACCCACAAAGACAATGTAATTCTGTGTATGTTCTACATTGGATTTGGGGGGTGCTGGGTAAATAGAGTCACAATCTGCACCCATTTTCTTTTACAGGTTTGTGAGATTGTGCTACTAATACAGTTGTACGGGCAGACGTGAGTACAGGCAGAACAAACAGGTAATTGTTTGGTAGAGTTAAACTGTGGTGCATCTTGTGTATTGTAGTATAACTATCACACATACATTTAAAGGGGACCCAAGGGCAATTTAACGACCAGCTCTGAATACACGCCCTATAAACATATTTCACCAAGAAGTATCAGAGGGTCAAGAAACTAACAGGAAATTATTAAGGACAGTGGAGTGAGATGCCGCCTCTAGCTATGTGACTGGAGAAGTAGTTAAATACGAGGGGCCAGGTCAGGTAAGTGTCTGGTCTCTGGCACCCATCAGTCGCTACTCGGAACCGCCCTTCATCATTTGGGGCTCCGAGGACCAACACTGCACCTGATAAGGTTTGTTAACAGAAAAGGCATAGTCTTCCTGTTAGTCGGTGCATAATAACTGAGGGTTGAAAAATTACGTGCTGGTAAAGTAACTGACGGGGTAAAAAAGTATGTGTGCAGTGCAAAAGCAAAATGATACCAAGAGTAGAGGAAAGTGGGTAAAATAGGTTTAAGGAGCGACAAAAAACTTTAATAGGGTATAGCTCCCAACACCTACATTAAAAATAGCCAAGACAGGGAAAACTTATAAACTGTCTAGTGGTGGAACGTGGTCGACATGTTTCAGCAATTATCGGCCATTAGCCTTGCCTTCTTCAGGACCTAAACATACCGCTACTGCAAATAGAAAAAAAAAACCAAACATGTGAAGAAGTGTTTTCATAAAAGAAAAGGATATTGGAACAACTTAGATATGCAAGTGTCACCTGGACCTCCTAGGTGTGCTTGTTCCAACTTCTTCTCACACAGTCAATGGTGGTCTGAAAATAGAAATGTATAACATGAGCACAACACCCACCACCTGCCCAAAACAAACCTGTTTTATCACCTGTTGTATATTTTATTAACATTGGTGAGGTCCACAGCAAGAAAGTATGACCAATCACACTGTTTGTACTAGTGTATAGCATTTACCATAGAAATTGAAACTTTTCAAGTTTCACAGACTACTTCTTACCTGGTTTGTGAGAAGTAGAAACCTCACCTCACCTGGCTGCGGCTCAGGAGAAAGGTGAAGCACCGCTCTGCAAAAGTGAATAAATGAAAGCCATTTGAATCACTCACCAAAAAGTGCCAACACAAGGTCAATTATTGCCAAGGAGTACTGTTCTAAGTATATACGTAAAAAAGAATAAAATTTCTAGCAAGGTAAAAGAGGCGGTAAAATGATGTTCTAACCGCTCCAAACAATGAATCCGTAATTGTAAAATCGCTGTTGTCATAGCGATGTGTAACCCATAATATGGATTGTTGTAACTTGATGCCAACAAACATATGCCCACGGGAGTTCTACTTAGCTGCCTAAATGCCTTAGACTGCCCCAGCGTGAGAGCCTGTTTTATTGTTATTATTGCGCAACCCTAGCCATGAAGAAGAACTTCTTCAAGTTCGGAGACCCAGTGCTCTGGGCCCAGCCTTGCCCCCCTGCCCCTTGAAAGGACCTTTGCTGGGCTTGTTGGCCCCTAGCGCCTGGGAGCGCTGGAATCCCTTGTCTAGCGCTTGAGAGCGCTGCATTTGGCCCGGTGGCGCTTGGGAGCGCCTTTTCTTAGAGGCTAGCGCTGCTAGCGCTTTGAGAGCCAACCAGTGCCCACCCGGCATCAGCCCGAAATTGCGGTGCCTAGCGAGTGCCTACCTCGCTTTATATGTGCTTTGGCGGCGCGGGTGCCACCCCGCTCCTTGCCGCTTTATTTTGCCCGGTTTTATTGATCTACGAGGGAGCCCACTCCTCGGATCATCTGGGAGCCCGCCTGCCTGCCTAAAGCGAGCCGCCGCGCTGCCCGCGGTGACCCGGAAGTGGAGAGACGGCCGTCCAATCACCGCGCGGCCCGGGAGAGTCAACCCGGAAGTCCCGCCCCCGCTGCAGAGCCGAGAAGCAGCCTGCCGAGGCTCCCCGAGTGGAGAGGAGAGCCCCGGGACCAGCGGGAGAGACCCGCCTTCGCTGGAGAGCCCAGCGCGAACCCGGTGAGTGCAGGTGCCTGCAGAGGAGGGGGGAGTGTCGGGACACATTGCCGGTGTCCGCCCCGCCCCCTCTCTGTGGCGCGACCTCGCGCCTGTAGTCAAAGAGCCAGAGAGGCTCTTAGGGGGCCTTTTTGAGCGATCCGAGTCCCCAAGAGAGGGACTCCAACCCGAGCCTAAGAGAGGCTCCAACGAGAGAAAGCACCTCCGCGTTCTTGGAGCCACGAGATGCCCCGGGGGCACCAGTGGAGTTAGAGCCCAGCGTGGCTCTTGGCAAGCATCATTGCTTTGGGTCCCCAGAGCGAGGGACCCCCCCAGCCCAGCGAGGCTGCACCTTTTTGTTGCTGGAGCCCTGAGAGGCTCAGCAGCCCCCCTTACTGGTGTAAGAGAGCCTGAGAGAGGCTCACCAGTGCCACAGTGGTGGTTCTTCGAGCCCAGAGAGGCTCCAACGTTGCCCTAACTTTCCCTGCTCCAGTTGCCCAGCACTTTGTGGGCAACTGCCACGTTTAGGCCCTGACATTGGGACACCGGGACAGTCACAGGTGGTGACTTGTGAGTTTGGCGCAATTGTTATTGTTTACACACCTCTGAATGTATTGTTTATGCGTCATGTGCCTTTACACCTCTGAATGTTACGGCATCATGTGTTTTGCTTTTATACCCCTACAGGTAGTGTGACATGTAGGTGGTTGTTTTCTCCCTAGTACAGGTGGTACTAGTGAGGTCCTGTTACCAGTGATTACTGGTTGTATGCTCTACTTTTATAGTGTGTGCTATTACTGAAAGTATTATTTCTAAAAGTGCTGATACCCTTGACAGTGGTCCAAGTGGCCCTGTCCTGTACAAATATCCCTTGTAAATTCCGCCCGTGCCTGTTGGCACAGTGTAATAAGATGTGTGTTTTATCTGATGTATATTTATTATAATACAAAGGCTATTTTCATATAACCTTGTGTGGAGTGTTTCTTTGTGGTGGGCCTTGGGTGTTGTTGCTGGGGTGCGTGCGCAAATACTTAACTTACATCGCCTCCAAGTTTAGCCTTGACTGCTCGCGCCACGTTACCTAGAGGGTGAGTAGGGGTTGCCTTGGTGTGTGACTCCCTTGCCCTGACACTTAGAAATGGCGATCCCTGACTGACCTCGACGCGAGTCTTGGCCGGCCAGGGTCCCGGTTCTAACAGTACCCATGTATTCTTCAGTTGTAGGTTTCGCAGACAGTACCCCACACATTTGAACGGGCATACGTGAGTACCAGCACAACAGGTAATTGTTTGGTAGAGTTCCCTTATGGTGCACATGGTATATTTCTGTATCACAAATTCACAATGTGCTGTAACAATCTTTACTTCTATTGCAGGCTCTACAGACAGTGCTACATTTAAGTTTGAAAGGGCAGGGCAGTGGACAGAAAAATCCAGGAAATTACACTCTACGTTTTGCCGGCGATGCCTCAGTATTATGTGGCAGATTGCAATCACGAGCATAGGCATCAACTTTAACCATGTTCCTTTATTTTGCAGTCTTTGTGGCATAGCGGGCTGAACCTAGTTATCGCAAATATGTTCAAGCGCAAAGTTATACCTTCTGCAGAGTTTGATGCTTCACCACAAAGGAAGAAATGTTGCCTTGTATTCAAGGCTGAGTGGATGAAAGAAATTGTGGAGGCTGAGACACAGAAATCACGAAGCAAGGTTCGCATGCAACTTGGGGAACTATTTCAATACAGTCCAAACATGGGCTTGATTTGAAAAGCATGTGCTGAAGCCAAGATTGTTGACTAATTTTGCACAAGGAAGAAATGGATAGATGGCTGGAAACTGGATTACCTGAAACGCCATCTAATCAGCAAAGTTCACGAGTCTGCCATGGTGATATTGAGAAACAGAAGTGCTGCTGCCAGGTTTGGTTCCGGAGTGCGGGCAATGCTGACATAAATTGCCACTGACAAAGCAAATAGAATGGAAGTAGTTGAACGACTAAGATCCCTACATGAGGAGATAAAGATTCTCATCAACAATGTATTGCTGGCAGTCCAGATGAATACTTCAATGTTATCTGTACAAGACATCCATGACCACCTAGCTTTGTATGTGAAGATACCAAACAGCTGGAGGAGCAAGAACTATGCCTTTGAGTTCCTTGAGGCCATCAATAGCGTGATACACTGTGAAGATATGGCAGAACTTCGTAACGCTTTGTATCACACATTGATAATTGATGAGAGCACAAATATTTCTGTTACAAAAACGCTCATTCTGTACTTCAAGTTCAGACCTGTAACCTCAACAGAGCACAAAATACTGTTTAGGGGTATAGTGAAGCTGACTAGTTGTAATGCTGAGGCTATCACTACTGCTGTGAAGGAATTCTACACTGCCAATGAACTGGACCTCATGAAAATGGTCATGTTCACATCCAATGATGCGTCTGTGATGCTGGGTAAAAATAATGGTGTTGCTACTCGTCTTAAACAATCCATTCCCCATCTAGTTGAGCAGCATTGTGTCGCTCATCGAGAAGATTTGGGAGTTGATGATGCCTGGAAGAGGGTTCCAATGATTAAAGAGATGGATACATTATTGAGGACTGTCTACACTGTGTTCTCCAGATCTCCCTGCAAGGAAGTCCTAGCTGGATGAAATGGCATTGGTCACTGATTGTGAAGTGGTCTCTTTTCGACCATTGAATGAAGTCCGGTGGCTTTCAAGGCATTTTGCAGTTGGTGCACTAATTCGGAATTACGAGGCTGTTCTTAAGTACTTTGAGCATGAGAAAGTTGAAGAGAATGATCCAGTTGCTAAATATTGTTGCAAAAAGCCAGCCGACTCAAACTGCCATATTTCCCTTACAGTACTTTATGACATTCTGAGTGAATTTGCATTGTTGTGTAAACTGTTCCAAAAAAGAACTTTGACTACTGTTGAAGCTATACAGTATGCAAGAACAAAGATTGGCCAAATTAAGGAACAGTATTTGGGGGATACTGCCTTTTGGAGCAGCAATGTAAGAGATATGATGGTGTTGTACAAGGAAAGGCAAGAGTTTGACAGAGGGCCTATTTTGTTTTTTGTTTCCCTTCTTTGTGAGCACATGCAAAAAAGGTTCCCTGAGGATGAACTGATAGAATGGGCAAGTTTTGAAATCCAGGCAATATCAACACAATCATGGGAAAGTTGACCTTGATAAAGTTTATCAGCACTGGAAAAATGGCAAGGATCGACGTGAGAAGCAACCCTGTCACCCATCTAGTGATGCCACTTGACTTGTCTGAACGTCCCTCTCCCACAGTCCATATTTGCCTGGATGTCACAGTTTTACAAACTATCTCTGGCGGGATAGCCCAACATTACTTAGTAGCTTTCACATCAAGTTGTAAATGTTAAGTAATTTTGTAACTTATTGTGTATATGTGATATGGTACAGGCTCTCAACATTTCCCCACCTAATGAACAGTTCTCCAGTTAAGAATATCTAATAAAATCTTATGATGGTACCACCTTTGGAGTCTTGTGCTTTTCTAAACCTGAAGTGTACTTGCCTGTGTAACCAATTCATGTAATGGCGTCTTCATCCAATTTGCAAACCGGCCCTAAGACCCTTAACGTGGAGCTGTATGTGTGAAAATACACCATCTTTTCACTTTTTTAAGTAAACATTTGGAGTGACATTTGGCGCTGCACACGCGCGCGGTCTGGTTCCTGGCGCACATAGCCATGGCTGCAGCGCACAGAGACCCTCCACTGCCGCACAAAAAGGAAAAAAATTAGAGGAAACATTGATCAATCCCACACATCTTCTACACCATAAATGTGATTACGAGCCCATTGAGCAGCCTAATTAGCCACCTCTTCTTCTCATCTTCACTTACATCAGACCGTATCAACGTCTGTCTCAGCTGGTCCTTGGATTTCGTCCAGTCCCTGTCCTCAGAGCCACGTACTGGTGTCTCAATATTCTTTAACATTGGGGAATAGGGGAAAACAGTGGGAGTGATAATAGAGCTACCGGGAAATACTGTCGCTACTGACTTGGTCATGGGCATAAGAGCTAGTGAGAGGGTCGCCGAAGCAATAGGTGTTGCCAGGATGCTAACAGTCGTTGTTGCCACAGACAGCGAAGACAAAGAAAGGACAGGAGGTTCCATGGCCAAGGCAGACTGAGCAACAATAGTAGAGACAGCAGAGGCAGAAGAACCAGGTAGCTGGGCCTGTGGGGGAAGAGCGGGATACACCTTCTGCAGGGCATACAGAGGTGAGGGTCGAGCATCTAGCAATTCTTCGACAAAATAGTATTTTTCTTCTCGAGCAACATAGGAATTTTTGCATTGTAATCAAAATCTCCTGTCAGCACACTCTATTCCTCTTTCTATTTTCTCTCCATCATGCGCTACAGCTTTCTGAGTCACTGTCTGCATTGTGGCCTTTTGGATCTCTTTCTCTGCTTTCATTTGTCTCTGTTTAGCCTCTTTTTGCCATGTACTGAGGGAATCAAACACCAACTGCCTACTCCTTCTCGCAAACAATTTTTCCTGGAAGAAATACATTTTCCCTTCATCAAAAGTGCCCGTCAACGGCCACTGTAACTCTCCATTGTCCCTCGTATATTTGTGCCATAACGTACAAAACATAACAGGGCCAAGGCCATGTTTAACATACATGTCAACATTTGGAGTGCCTTCTGGATTCGCTGGCTGACTTTCTTCCAATTGAGCATCAGCAGAACAACAACGACAGCTTAAGCACAGAAACGGGCTAAAACAGGGCATTTTCAAAAGAAAAACAAGTCCACTATTTATGGCGAGCAGACATTTGCAAATATCTTTACCAAAGTAGGTCTTCAGACCTCATCATATACAAATCAAAGTGGTACTATGTCCATAAAGAACTCAAACAAATTCAAGGGCTTGTCCAAAGATGGTCCTCTAGACCATGTCAAATACAAATCTACATGGCGTCATCCACCAAGAACCAAAGCCAACTCACCTGGTGCACACAAGTCAAACAAATTTATTCTCCGCTGCCAACTCTTTAGACCAAAAGGTCAGATCCAAGGGTTTCGCCGTTCAGGACCCCAGTCAGGATGACCAGTGGACGAGGCCCCGCCCGGACAAACAGACGAGGCAGCTGCGAGTACAAGATTCTCCTGTGGAGGGATCCCCGGTCCGCCCTTCCAACTCAACATGACCTGACCTCCTCACCCGACCGCGGGCAAGGATGGGTCACTCACCCGTTGGGGTCTCTGTTTGGGCGCCACCTGAAGGAAGTGACCCGATTAGGGCCACCCCGGTCACTCAAGACCATCTCGAAGCCTTCCACACAATGAAGAGTCGGTCAGACAGTAGCGAATACAAACTAAAGTTATTTATTAGTCATACACTTGAGCCTCCTTGGATTGCTGCAGAGGGGACTGACTTCAGACAACATAGTAAGGCATAAATTAGATTTCCAACGCCCCTAAAGTCCGGACCAAACTGGATGTTTCCAGTTGGGAGCTAATGAACACAGGAGACACAGAAGGATGAGTTACAATCCTGGGACCGGGCACACTTTATCTTGTATTCAAGGTTACTCTGCTTGCTCTCAACTCTCTGAGCAGTGGGAGCAAGCCTATCTAGTCAGAAAGGTATGCGTTAATAAAACCTTCTATTCATTAACACAGCAAACTCAGTCTTGGAGAAATACACGTACAGAGGACACATTAGCTGTTGCTTCTCGGTGAGGAAGGTAAAGAGTGAGATAGAAATTGGTTCCGATCATTGCTCAAAATGGCGGCTAAATACAAAATGGTGCAGCGAATGCTAACTTAAATTGTACAGTGCATAGGGAATTTGGCAAAAGCATTCCAATCTAACAATAGGACCAGTAGCCAAAGGACAGGGGGGACTTCTGGGTGAATGCTGGGATTTTAATAAAGGGTTATGCATAAGGGAATATTGTAATATCCAACATGAGTGCTCCAAATGCAGGGAGGCATATCCTCATACACTGTTTTAGTGCTGCAGTGGAACACCCTGGTGGACATGCAGGATAACTGCAACATAATCAGGGAGGGAAACTTTTTAGACTAAAGAACAATGATTGATTCAACCCAGATCTGTGACTGGGGGTGAGTGTCTGAAAAGTTTCTGCGCTCAGTCCATCATCTACTTTCGTTTGCTTTGTTCACCCTAAGTTGGTAGGGCATTCCCAGACTTGGGTCCCTTGCTCAATTTGCCACTGGATTAAAGCTAGTCTGGCTGATGAGGGGAATTACCCCAAAACTGGTCCACTGATGCTTGGTTCCGGGCCAGGGAAGACCTGGTTTGGCAATTCGGGCTGGACTGTTCCATGACGAATATGGTCAAGACTGATTTGCCTATGGCTGGGTCTGAACTCTGGTGGTGAATTGAGCTAAAGAACGATGATGGATTCAACCCAGATCTGTGACTGGGGGTGAGTGTCTGAAAAGTTTCAGCGCTCTGTCCATCATCTACTTTCGTTTGCTTTGTTCACCCTAAGCTGGCAGGGTATTCTCAGACTTGGGTCCCTTGCTCAATTTGCCACTGGATTCAAGCTAGTCTGGCTGATGATGGGAATTACCCCAAAACTGGTCCACATGCTTGGTTCCGGTCCAGGGAAGACCTGGGTTGGCAGTTCGGGCTGGACTGTTCCATGACGAATATGGTCAAGACTGATTTACCTATGGCTGGGTCTGAACTCTGGTGGTGAATTGAGCCAAAGAACGATGATGAATTCAACCCAGATCTGTGACTGGGGGTAAGTGTCTGAAAAGTTTCAGCGCTCCGTCCATCATCTACTTGTGTTTGCTTTGACCTCATCGTGTCCCCAATAGCGGGGGTGTCCTAAAAAGAGCAGAGGCAGTTTTGACTGATTCAACACTTGTCCTTGCTCGAGGGGCGATCAGTCAATGACTTCATAGCTGAGGAATTGGCATATGTGTCCTATTTTTCAGTGGATGTAGCAATGTCACTGGTGGAGCAAATGGGGGTAGGAGGGAAAATGGCAATAAGTGACATTAGGTCAGTCTTCTGACTTTTGCCAGTGCCCCAGACAACTTTCAATTGCTCAGGATCCGGTTAAATTGCCAGTAGTTTGTGGACAAAGCCTTAGAAATGGGGTGCTCTATTTCCTGTGCACTGTTAAAGCATTTCAGTTATTTTCTACAGTGCTTGTTCTCTTTGTACACTGGGCACGCGGGTGTCACCCTCTAGATGGATGATTTTTTTTGTTGGTCAGCCTAGCTCGGCAGACTGCTAGAGGCTGCTGGTAAGTTTCTATAACGGCAGTCCATTGTGCACACTGAGCGAATTTGAGTGGAACGTACAGATGTATTCTGAAGCAGCAGGAGGTGTGGGTTTTGGTTTATATTGGCAAGGGCGTTGGTTTGCGGAGGGATGGCCAGAGGCTTTGAAACATAAATACGGGAGTATTGCCTTCTTGAATTTTTCCCTCTGGTAGTAGCACTCACGATGTGGGGTTCTGAACTGACCCACAAAAAAGTGAGTGCTTTTCAGGATTGATAACATGGTGGGGGTCCAGGCTGTGAACTGGCAGTTTACCAGGAAGGAACAGGTGCTGAAGCTGTTAAGGGTTTTTGTTTTGGAATGTTTAAAGCAAAACATTTTGTTTAGAGCGAAGTTTAGTGGACAATGTCATTGCGGATGCTTTGTTTTGTTGGCAGTGGGAGAAATTGCATGGACTGGCCACAGAGGCGAACAGGGACAGATGCCAATGCTGAAAGATCTGTGAATAGTAGGAGACAGTGGATGTGCCAGCTGGTGGTGATATTTTTGGCTAAGTCAAGCAGGAAGTCATATGCACAAGCTTGGTAATCCTTTTGGACAATGGAGCCCAGAAGAGGCCTGCGGGTTGGAATAGGACAGAAGATGTGGTGCAGTTTATTTTGACATTATCAGAGAAGGGGCTGTCATGAGTGACAATTGTGGGGAAAATAGCTGCCATTGCATTTATGGGGAAATTGTTCTGGGGTTTTGCCCGTCTGCGGGTGGTTTTGGGGAAGAGAATTCTCGAAGGCTGGGTTAGAGAACAGGACCACACAGGACGAAAAAGGAAGCCGCTGATTTGGCAATTGTTTACAAAGGTGCTCTATGTTGCTTGGAATTGATGAGGAAAAGGAGGAAGCAATTCTATTTGTTACACTTTTGACTTGGATGATTTTTTAAGTATTTTGGGTATTGGAACTACTGTGGAGAAGCCTGCAGGTCTTGTATGGGAAGAAATGGCAATACGGGTCTGGTCTTGAAATAAGTTTGTGCTAATCAAAGATGGACCAGAGATCCAAGGGAAATAAAGAGGTACTACAGGCTTATCCCGTGGAGAGTTGCTGCCCATAAGGTTAGGAGATAAGTTATTTGCTTGTAGAGGAACCCCAGTGGGGGAGTTTTCAGGCCCAAGGATGGAACCTGAGTGACTGCCTTTCAATTGCTATTGGTGCTAAGAAAGGCACTATTACAGTAGGGAATGGTAATAAAATTAATATGGCTCTCATTCATTTCAGATTGCGGTGGCAACTGAAGTAGGCAAAAGATGTTAGTCTCAGTAACAAATAATGAAGCTTGGAAGGTGGTCATCAGATTGTTGCAAGAGATGTGAAGTTGAATGGGGAAATTGTTGAAGTCCTTTACATTTTCTTCCCCTTACTGCTTTTGCTGTCTTTGCAGGGCCAGTTCCGGGCCCTAAGGTTGTCATTTTGTCTATTTGGTTCGTGGCACATTCTTTTGTGAAGTGGGCAGAGTGAGAAGTAGGAAAGACTGGGCACGGTCGCAACATGGGTTTTGATAGAAGTTTAGTTAATGTTATTCTTGTTACCATCGGCGAATCAGATTGAAAGGGAACTCACACCTGAACGAGGAAGGAAGTGAAAGGTTATGCTATAGGAAGTTAAGTTTAGTAGATGTTAATAGATGCACTGATAAGCGGTAGGGGAGGCTAAAGAGTTCACAATTGCGGTATGGGATGGGGTAGATACTTGCTAGGGTTAAGATATGGGGGCGGGATGTTTAAGGATGGGGTAGGTAAACATAGGTGACCTTTACATAGTGAGGTTTTAGTTTTGTAAGGCAAAGTGCACAGGGAATTTGTGTGATGTGCACCTGTTCCAAAAAAAGTGACCTTTTTCACATACAAAATGTGTCCATGATCTGTACTGCACCTCTCTCACCCAATAGGGGCTTGAGGGCAGTCGACGAGGGGGAGGTATGCCCCCCACCCCCAGATTATTGGGGGATTGGTGCAGTCCAGAGGACTGTGCATCTTTTGGGCTACATCGTGTTAACGGATATTGCCCAGGGGGTTTGGAGTCAGCCATTTTGGGCTGCCACTGGGTAACCTAACCATTAAATAGTGGGTGTGAGCCCAAAATGGCTGGCTATAATCCCCCTGGGCTACATCCTTTAACAGAAGGTAGCCCAACCGGTGCACAGTCCTCTGGACTGCACCATGCCCCCAACAACAATTTGTTAGCCGGGTAGGGTTTTCTTTGTCCCCACCCTAAGCAGGTTTAGGAGTCTGGTAACGTAGAGCGGTTTAGCAATAGTCTTTTGATGGCTTGTAATTGGGGCTGGTGTACAGGGGGAAAAGAGTCATTTTTTTAACCACTTATTTTTTATTGTTTTTCCGTCAATACAAAACAATGACAATAAGAAATGGGGATTCTCGATGACATTCAGCAGACATGGTAAGTGGAAATACAATCAATGGCATTGTCACAAAGAATGTACTTATGCTATACAGTACGGTGTCCTTATACAGGAGACCATGACCCACGCAGGCATTTGCAGCACTGTCCATAATTGCAGCTAGATGTCCATGGAGCATGAAAAACATTAGACCTCGTGCCAGGGTAGCATGTGGGGAAAGGACGTCGGTATGAAGACCGTAACATAAGCGCTAGGGGACAGAGAAACACCATACACAGGACAAAAAGCGTCTGCGGGGCAATATGACACGTACTATATTAGGTATGCTGGAGTGTCCCATGCATGACGTGCCTGATGTGTAGAAGTCTTTACTGTTCTGGTATCTCGCCGGCTCATCAGGCAAGGATTCGGCAGATCGAGCAAGAAGGTAGCTCTGGAGGGGACCCCATATGTTTCGTGGTTTTGAGGCTCTGGGCAACGTTTCAGCATACAGAATCAATTGATCTTGGCAATATACTATATCGTCCAGCCATTCCTTGAACTTCGGCGCCCACCCTCTACACCAGCGGCAGGCTACTCTACGCTTAGCTAATAACAATGCAATGGCAAGGAATTTGCGATAGGGCTTTGGGATAAATTTAGTATAGCCTAACAGCGCTAATAATGGCGTGCACTCTAGATTAATGGGAGCCATCTTGCGTAGGGCTTCGAATATTTGGGCCCAGTATTCACCAACTCTGAGACACTCCCAGGCCAAGTGTAAAAAGTCAGCCCCTGGGCTGCCACACCTGTCACATCTATCTATGGTTCTCAAATTGAATTGAAACATTTTAGCCGGGGTGTAATATAGGCATAGCAGAAATTTGTAATGTGTGACACGAAGTCTAGAACTGGCAGAGATCTGTTCTGTTTGGAGGCAGCAGTATAACCATTGATCATCAGTAATCTCATGTCCCAACTCCTGACACCACTTAGTGCGAGAAGAACTGGGGTATTCTGTCTGCTGTGTGCATATATTGTGATAAGCACGGACACCAGGTATCCCGGGGATGTGGCGTGTCAGCATATGCAGAGGGAAAAATGTTGGGGGTTCCTGAGGAAATTCTGGGGTGATAGATCGCATGCCCTGGCGTAGTCTGGCGTAAAGAAATATATCCAGTGAAGTTGGCTGTAGTCCTTGAAACATGCTGTCAGTGGTGCGAAATGTCCCATTTTGGTAGAGATCTCCCAATGTATTGCTGTTAGTGCGCTCACATAGTTTGAGGAACCCTTTTTCTTGTAGCAGTGGCATACGCAGGTGATAGGAGAGGGGGAGTAGCGGTGAGTATAACATCTGGCCTTGAAGGAGAGACAGAATGCGACGCCAAGCGCCTCCTGTGCATGTGATCATGGTAGGCTCAATGTCGCGTGTACGGGGAGGCGCGTTCAGCATGCCATTTAAGAGGATAGGATCTGCCAACCAGTGTTCAGCTGCAATTTGCGGCATGTACTTAGGGGGACCTTCCCAGAGAGCTGGAAACATGCAGAGATCAACACCCTACTCAAAAAATCTAAGGCAGACCCAAGAGACCTCAAGAACTTCCGGCCCATCGCTCTGCTCCCCTTCCCTGCCAAGGTCATTGAGAAAATCATCAACAGACAGCTAACCCGATACCTCGAAGAAAACAGAATCCTGGACCCTTCCCAGTCAGGGTTCCACAGCAACCACAGCACCGAGACTGCCCTCATAGCCGCCACCAACGACATCAGGACCCTGCTGGACAACAGGTTCAAG
Source organism: Lissotriton vulgaris (assembly GCF_964263255.1). NCBI lineage: Eukaryota > Metazoa > Chordata > Amphibia > Caudata > Salamandridae > Lissotriton > Lissotriton vulgaris. The sequence continues at coordinate 1,337,213,668 of NC_141685.1, forward strand.
CAAGCCGGACGGCTGCAATGCCAGAAACCGGTCCTCGGAAGCTTGTTTCCGGTCCAGGGAAGGCATGGCTTGGCAGTTCGGGCTGGACTGTTCCCATAGGCACAGGGTCAGACTGATTTGCATATGGCCATGTCTGAACTGGGGTGGTGTGGAGTGCAAAAAAACGATGGATTTAGGCCCAGATCTCTGTACTGGGGTGAATGTATGACATTGTTCTGCATTCTGTCCATCAACTGTGGTTTTTGCAATTGTCACCCCGAGTGGGATGGGTATGCTCAGACGTGATTCCCATGCACTCCACACCACTGGATTCAAGCAAGCCGGGCCGAAGACGGCTGGAATGCCAGAAACCGGTCCTCGGAAGCTTGTTTCCGGTCCAGGGAAGGCATGGCTTGGCAGTTTGGGCTGGACTGTTCCCATGAGGCACAGGGTCAGACTGATTTGCATTAGCCATGTCTGAACTGGGGTGGTGTGGAGTGCAAACAAACAATGGATTTAGGCCCAGATCTCTGTACTGGGGTGAATGTATGACATTGTTCTGCATTCTGTCCATCAACTGTGGTTTTTGACAACGGTGAGACCGCAGCACTCATCCTCCTAGACCTCTCCGCCGCCTTCGACACCGTCTGCGACCACACTGTACGTGCACACCTCCACAACGCAGGGATCCGAGACAAGGCTCTGGAATGGACCACCTCCTTCCTCTCAGGCAGATCCCAGAGCGTCCGCCTCTCCCCATTCCGTTGCAAAGCCTCCGAGATCATCTGAAGCGTACTCCACAAGACAGGCCCAGCCTACCTCAACAGATGGCTCTCCTTCTACATCCCCAACCACCAGCTACGCTCCACCGACCTCTCACGCGCCACCGTCCCGCGCACCCAAAGAACTACCACCAGCGGGAGATCCTTCTCCCACCTCGCTGCCAAGACATGGAACACCCTCCCACTGAGTCTACGACAGACCCAAGACCTGCTGACCTTCAGGAGAATACTCAAGACCTGGCTGTTCGATCAGTAGCACCCCCCCCCCCCAGCGCCTTGAGACCCTCGCAGTTATGTAGTGACCTTTACAAATTATTGATTGATTGATTAATTGATTGATGGAACCAATAGAACGCATAGTGAGCCTGTGCACATACATAATAAAGCTCGAAATCTGGCAGATCGAATCCTCCCTGAGCATATGGCTGGATGAGCACCTTCCAATTCAACCGAGGTTGCTTGCCCCCCCATATCAGCCTTGTCATTTCGGATTGGAGTGTTTGAAAGAAGTATCGTCCAGGATGATATGGAATATTTTTAAAAAAGATATAGTATTTGTGGCAAAACCATCATTTTAATCAATGCTGCACTTCCTGCGAGGGTCAACGGTAGGGAGATCCATGGGGTGACATTATCTGTGATCCGATGTATCGCAGTCCCGTAATTGGGACGCATCAACTCGTCTCTGTCTCTAGTTATTACTACCCCTAGATGGCGTAGGTCCAAATCACACCAATCCAGCGGATAGTCCAAGGGGAAACGCGAGACCGCCGAGGTCAAGGGCAACACTTGAGACTTCTCCCAATTTATGTGTATCCCAGACAACTTAGCAAACACTATGAATTCTCTCAGTAGAGGGTTTAAGTTATCCTTCGGATGCCTCATACACACCGTTATATCATCCACATATAAGGACATGAGGATTTGTCGCAGATTACATCTAACAACCCTGTCTTGGTGATGCTGCCTCAATTTTGACACCAATGGTTCGATGGCTAGCACGAAGAGGAGAGGGGGCACCCCTGCCTCGCGCCCCAGGTTATGGGAAGCGCATCGGATAGATGAGAATTAATTAACAGTCTCGTCGTTGGCAACTGATATAGCAGTCATATCCAGGACAGGAATAAGGCAGGAAACCCCATGCGCTTCAGCACCCCATAGAGATAGTCCCATTCAACAGAGTCGAATGCTTTAGTGGCATCCAGGAAGAGTGCTGCCAGGAGCAGCTCCAGCGCCACATTCTGTAAGGTAGAGAAGAGGGCCCAGAGGTCATGCGTGGTCGCTCTGCCAGGAACAAATCCTGCCTGATCTGGGGGCACTCATTTTTCCATTAACAAGGTTAGCCTATACGCAATAACCTTTGGCAATATCTTAACGTCGTAATTAATCAAAGATAGCAGCATGTAAGAATCACAGCGAGTTGACGACTTACCGGGTTTAAGTAACAACGTGATTAACGCCTCCCTCATAGATGGGGTAGTTTGCAAACTTCGAACGATTCCTCATATAGTTCCTTTAATATCGGTGCCATCAAATCAATGTAAGTTTTATAAAACTAGGCTGGCAACCCATCGAGGCCGGGGGCCATCCCAGATTGCAACTGCATAATGGCCTCTCGTATTTTGTTTAGTTCGAAAGGAGCGCAGAGGAATTCCCTTTGCGAATCGCCGAGCCAGCCAAGGGCAACATCACCAAGGTAGCTGTCTAATTCAAATTATCCCCATGTTGCGAAGTGTAAAGTGTGGAATAGTGTGCGGTAAAAGTAGCTAGGATGTCGGGAGTATCGCGTTGCAGGATCTCCCCCGAGATTTTCTAACACGCAATTGGAGTGGCCATCATATGGTTTCTGCTAGTGTCTTACCAGGCTGCTCACCCTCCCCATATTTCTGCGTCACCCAGTATTTCCCTTGAAATTTTGTTTCCCGGTCAGCGGCTTTTGTATATTCAGTGAGTTTCTCCCGAAAAGCATGCCGAACAACCTTGTCCCCACCCAGGCTCAATTGTGCCTCGAGATCTTTAAGCTCCATTTCTAGTCATCTGGTTGTATTCCGTATATCCCTCAACACCCCTGAACCCTTGGAGATACAGAACCCTCGTACTGTCACTTTAAAGGCTTCCCAGATTGTTTCTACAGCATCTATGGAGCCCTTATTCCTATGGAAAAAATCTTTGATCTCATCCCCCAATTCGCTGTGATATACCATATCTAGGAGCGTTAAGAGCTGTAGTCTCCAGGCATGTGGAGGTTTGTTATATCCTTGCGGGGTAATTGTAAGCTTGACCGGAGAGGGGTCTGAGTATGTTCTGGCTAGATGTGTGACATCTTTCATAAGGGGGCCCAACCCTCGAGACTCCAGATAGTAATCTAATCGTGCCCAAGAGGCGGCATGCGCCGTAAAGTGGGTGCCCTCCTGCTTAGTGGGATGAATGTTTCGCAAGGCGTCTAATAATCCCATCTCTCTCTTAATGCCCTGCAAAACATGGTATGATCTGTTGTAATGATGTGGTGCGTGGTTTGATCTGTCTTCCGTTGGGTTGAGAACTGCATTAAAACCCCCACCCCGTATGATATGCGTGGAGCCAATGTCCAGTATTTTCCCCCAGAGCATAGCGAAAAATTCCGGAGTGTCTACATTTGGGCCGTAACAACCCACCAGGGTGACCGAGTCCGTACCTAACCGCCCCCACACTATGGTGCATCTCCCATTATGATCCAACAATGTACCCACTAAGGCGAACAGTGTCTGTTTTTAGGTCTCATCTAAGCTATCACGATGCTCTGGCGAGATATTAAGTAAACATTTATCAGCCTGCAGCCTTTGGGAGCACTTTTGCGGCCGCTTTGATGTTCTCATTGAGCTGCGCGGCCACTGAGAACATCAAAGCGGCCGCAAAAGTGATCACCGTTTGTGAGCGCCCCACTCGTGTGCTTTCCCCCCCATCAATTTCCCTGCTGGCATTCCTCCCTCCCTTCTCACCCAGTCCTTGTTTTCCTTGTTCTTTGATCTCAGCAAACAGCCTGGAAAGAAACGTCATGCGGGAGGAAGAGACGGGCTGCATTCCCAGCCGAAGCAGCCCCGGAAAGCGCGTGAGTAAGCTGGTACCGACGCTTGATTCCAAATGCCAGAACACTGCTGCTTACATGTCAACACAATTTTGCTGGCACAAAATATTGTAGTTGGTGTTGCAACTCTCCCACCCTCTACCGCAGGGCTGCCTCGACGCCGCTCCCCACAGTGCCCGGTGTCGCAACTCTCCCACTCCCGCCATCCCCCGCAGGACTGCCTCGACGCTGCTCCCCACAGTGCCCGGCGTTGCAACTCTCCCACTCCCGCCCTCCCCTGCAGGACTGCCTCGACCCGCTCCCCACAGTGCCCGGTGTCGCAACTCTCCCACTCACGCCCTCCCCCGCAGGACTGCCTTGACGCCGCTCCCCACAGTGTCCGGTGTCACAACTCTCTCACTCACCCCCTCCCCCGCAGCACTGCCTCGACCCGCTCCCCACAGTGCCCGGTGTCACAACTCTCCCACTCCCGCCCTCCCCCGCAGGTCCTCCTCGACGCCGCTTCCCACAGTGCCCGGTGTCGCAACTCTCCCACTCCTGCCCTCCCCCGCAGGACTGCCTCAACCCGCTCCCCACAGTGCCCGGTGTTGCAACTCTCCCACTCCCCCCTCCCCCCACACAATGGAACGACCCCATGGATCCCAACCACCAGACACCATTTGTGTTATCCCGCACAATCTCCTCCAGGCCAGCCTGGTTCCCCGCCTTAACCCTGCAACCAGACTCTGACTGCCCTGTCCTACGCTGGCGAAGTTTCCTATCTCTGAGCAGCATGCACAGGACCACACTGTTTGCGGAAGGCTCAACTCCCAGGTAAAAGGCGCTGCGCCAGTGACGCTCGTTATCACGGTTGCTCACATATGCTGTTTTTATTTTTACGTAAATCTCGAATATTCCATATGCCATTCCAATATAAAAATGTGTATCTAATGCTAAATCATATTTTGCCTTAAATGGAATGTTTACTACTTATATTTTTAAAGCAGATACATGCGAAGACTTCAGGGTCCTGGTTAATTTAGATTTGCATTTAATAACATTTGGCAGTGTTCCAGGCATGCCTTCAGGAGCAACAAATGGTACAAATGCGCAATACAGATGCTCGTAACGTAACATAGTTTGTGTGTGCCTGCTGTGGACAAAGCAAGTCTGACACTTTACCATTGTACACAGCCTTGCCTTTACTAAGTCCTTTGTGTTTACTTTGAGCCACGTAGTATTTACTTTTCTTTTCTTCGCTTTTCTTGACTCAATACACAACAGTACCGTATGCTGTTCCCTTTCCCATATACACACGCACTCTGCCTGTAGTTGACATATAGCAAACTCATGCCCTGCAGCACTGTTTACTATCTGCGAGATATATTCCTTTTCGAATCTATCACACCATCTATTGTGTGTTCTCAATTAGCCCCTAAAACATGCTTGTTTTGGTTTCTATACTTCAAGCTGCGCCTTTACCCCCACGCACACAACCACACATGCACACAACCACACACGTACACACCCAACCACGTACACACCCAACCACGTACACACCCAACCACACACACAACCACACACCCAACCACAAACACACAACCTCAGACACATACAACCCCACACACACACAACCACACACACAACCACACAGACACAACCACACAGACACAACCACACACACACAAAACCACACACACACAAAACCACACACACACACAACCACAACCACACACACAACCACAACCACACACACAACCATACACACACAACCACACACACACAATCACCACACATGCACACAACCACACACGTACACAACCACACACGCACACACCCAACCACGCACACACACAACCACGCACACACACAACCATGCACACGACCACACACCCAACCATGCACACACCCAACCACGCACACACCCAACCATGCACACACCCAACCATGCACACACCCAACCATGCACACACCCAAAAATGCACACACCCAACCATTCACACACACAACCACTCACACACAACCACACACACACACAACCACACACACACACACCCAACCACACACACACACACACAAACACACACATTCACACACAACCACACACACACACAACCACACATACACAATCACACACAACCAAACACACAACCAACCACACACACACCCAACCACACACATACACCACCAGCCGGCAGTGCACACTTCCACCAGGCACACACACCACCGGCCATCAGTGCGCAATTTCTACAGGCACACACACCACCGGGGAAAAGAGTCATTGTGTGGTTGATTGTTGCTTTGAGACAAGTACAGTGTTGGTGGCTGTTGGCTGAGACGTTTGCCTGAGTTTAGCTAATGTTATGAATGTAGTCAAACCAGGCTCGGGGGGTAAACAAGCTCACACCTGAATGAGGCAGGAAGTTTAAGGTTAAGCATTAGGAAGTTAAGTTTAGTAGATGTCAACAGATACACTGATAAGCAGTATACTTGCCAAGGTTAAGTTATGTGGGGGGTGGGACATTTACAGGTTGGGGAAGGTCAAAGTAGGTGATCAACTTTTGTGTAGTGAGGTTTTAGTTTTGTAAGGCGGAATGCCCAGGGAATATGTGTGATGTGCACCTGTTTCAATAAAAGTGACTTTTTGCACACACAAAATTAGTCAGTGGTTTCTGCTGCGCCTCTGTCACCCAAAGATCTTAACTTTAACACCACACTATTGCTGTGAAACATCAGTCCTATGGTAATCAAATGAGGAAGCACCAGTGGGACGCCCACGTTCTTAGATTTAGACATTCTAATCAAAAGCTCAGAAGACTTTCCTTTTCTGAAGTCAGTCTCACTCGATTGAGGGTTTCCTTTCTTCTCCACTGATTTGAGGTATTTTTGGCAATGTTTTGACTTAGTTATGACTTGTTTTTTTCAACTACATCTTGTTCATTTTCAAGTTTGTTGTCTTGTCCTCTTAAACAGCAATGGTATTAAATCCCACATCACTAGTGTCTTTTAGTTCAACAGAGGTCCTGCATCCACTTCACTGAGGCCCGATAACTTTCTGTACTGTAGATCTCAAGCAAGTCAGTAGAGCCTTACTAAGTTTTCACATTGCTTCAAAGGCTGCACCACCTCTGAAATGTATCAGGGCTGACCCCCAGTGGAAGAAACAGCCCTCTGCCCAAGGTCCAGTTGTACCCTGGCAGGTGAGAAATTAGCTATGCAGAGAGGTGTACTCCCCAGAAGGCTGACCACACCTCCATGGTGGGCAGCCCTGTCTGTACACTGGAAGAAGTGTTCTGCCATTTTTAAAAGTGGTAGAATAGAGGGCCCTGGGTAGAAAAGGCAACCTACACCCAGATGTGGTTACCTCAAGGGCAGCCTAGATGCTTGGACTAGCTGTCCAATGGCTACCAGCTCCCACACCCCTACCTCCCCTAAATTTAGGATTGAAGGGACCCCTCTGTCACCAGACCCTCCGATCTGAACAATTTGCGTCAGGGAAGTGCCGAATGGAGACCAGTGTCACCAACAATAGGACTTTGCCCACAGTACCAAAGCAAAAGAGGGATACTCTGTTTTTTGTGGCAACAGATTTAGAACTGAGTGAACGACCCTCGTCCTTGGCTATGACTCGGCACGCCTGAAGTGAGGTACACTGTGGAAGCCCGAAGCACCCTCAGCCTTCCCTGGACAAGTGGCACTACTCTCTGGTAACCAATCCACACACTCAACGCTGCATCTACAGGGAACCCTGTGCCATCTTCATCTGACATCAGAAGTTGTGTATCTGTTTTGTTTTTGCAATCTGTTTCTTGCAGCACTGTGTAAGCGGTAAAATCAGCACCAGTTTGGCTCGTGTTCAGCACCAAGGACAGTCAGGACAAACTTTGCACCTGGACTCCACAGGCTAGGTAAAATTAATCTGACTGTTTTGGTCAGGTCCCGGGGCCTGCCTGATCATAATTCTGAAAAGGTTCTAGATAACTCGACCTGCAAGTGACCAATTGTCCCTAGTGGTTTTTGCCATTGACTGCAAGGTTATTTTTTTCATGCATTTTACTGCACTGATTTAATATTGTTTCAAAAATCTATAATTCCAGTTATATGTATGTGGGTCCAATCATTTTGGTGTCTAAATTAAGATAAAAATACACTTTATTTTTTATACATTGGTGTCTGATTTCTCTCGAGTCTTGTCAATTACTTATCGTACATGCTGGTACTCTGAAATGCTTAACACATATTCCTCTAGTAAAGCCTAACTGCTTAGGACTTGTTAGGGTGAATCCAAGGACCCTCTTGGGGTATTGTGACAATATTACATGATAAGACTACCCAGCCAAACCACATATTATTCCACTTTCCTACAGTTAACCTCCCGTGCCGCAGTATATGTCAACCACATTTTCAAAAACGATCTTAGAATTGCCTCCATCAGAAATTCCACATTTTACTTAAGTCAGAGCATGACTGTATACAGTTCAAGTGAGTCCAGCTTATTTCGCACTAGTGTTATTCACTTTTGTAGGTGTAGGAAGGTGGATATCTGACTATATGGTTATCCTCAACTTTTTACCTAGTGTTTTGCTGGTTTTCGACTTAGTTGGCCAGGGATCCTGCTATTCAAGGCCCCAGGCTATCTGCTCTCCTTATAATATGGACTCCATGTACTTTAGGTACATACCAGATTGGTTACTGGATTACCTTTGTGAGCCCCTGTATAGTGTACCGTAGGTACCCAGGGCATAGGTGCATCCAAGGCCTACCAGGGGCTGCAGCATTTATTATGCCACCCATGGCTGGCCCTCCAAACTGACACCACAGGCTGATCACTCAGCTTGGGTAAGGTGGTGTAATCACCCCTTACTTAGATATAGCATACCTATATCTACCTTATATATAGACACATATGCACCTATAAGTCACTCCTATGGTAGGCCTCGACAATCCTGGAGGCAGAGTGTTTGGTTTTATGTGAGAGGGTGCCCTAGCATGAGCTGAGCCCCTCTTCAGCTTTCGGAACCATCTCCTTATAGCTGTTCTATGATATAGCCATACCATATACTCTTAAGTGCATTATAATCCTTGCTGTTAATGCTAACTTAACTTGTCGTGTAAGGTGTCAAACACTTTGGAATACTACCCCCCCCCCGCCAATTCTGGCGGCGGGGGTAGCATTCCACCCTTCTAGAGGGAAAAGTCATGTATGTTACTGCTTTACCCGGTTAAGGTTAAACAGAGCCTCAGCATCACAAAATGGATGCTGCTGCCGCAGACACAAGTCTGGCCTCCTGCTGCTGGACGAAACTCCGGCAGGGGAGGCCTGGACAATAGGTTTCCTGTCCAGGGAGGTGCCAGCACCTCCCTAGACAGGCAGATGTGTATTGGGACAGGGAGGGCTGCATCAGCAGATACTTTTTGAGACACTGCCTGGGGCACACAAGGTGCTCCATGCATAGCCCGGTTCAAACCAGTTGCTGGGGCACTCCAGCCCCACTCTGGCGCAAAACTGGACAAAGGGAAAGGGGTGTAACCACCCCCTTCCCAGGTCCACCCATAGAAGGGACCTAGGCAGGTAATCCAGCCCTTTAGCATAGTATAAGTATAGGAGCTGTGTCCCCAGGACTTTAGATTACTCTGGAAAGAAACTTTGATACAGAACTCTTGGACCTTCGACATTCTATTCTGACTAGAAGATGGAAGACATCTCCCTTGTGGTCAAGAGTGACCACCCTGTGCAAACAGGCACCACCAGTAACTTGCAGGTCTGCTTGTCGATGCTCCTGCCGGAACCCAAAGACTCAGCGACACAGGAACTAGACTCTCAGACTTCTCTAACTTTGACCCACATCCACAGCAAAGCTGAGACCCATGGCGGACACGAGAGAAGTCTGACCAGACACCCTGGACATCCTGAATTTTGCTAACTGCTCGACTACTGAGGTATCCTCACAGTTGTGCATTGGGGTACGAGAAGCCCCAGACCGGAGCACTGTTTGCACCGAAGCTCAGCCCTTCACACTCCACGAGTGCTGCGTGGGGCCTGCTCTTGCATTTCAGCTTGACACATCTCTCTGGTGGCTAGCCCATTGGCTAGTGAGCCCCCTGAAGACTTTCCTTGTAAACTAAACTGCTTTCCTGGTTGCTCCAGGCTTGCTCCAGCTTCCCTTTAAAGGAGAAGCACCACAGACTTTGCTGGTCTGCAACAGAGCCAATATTAACATCCTGCGTGGGTTGCATTTGCCAAGGCTTGTTGGGTCCAATCCGGATACCGACATCGCAGTCAACTAGATCCTTCATGGGACAGCTTGAATCCATCGCCTGGTCATCGTTAATGACTCCTGGACCTCGTAGCTGAAGAGACAAATTCACCTTCTCCACCTTCAAGCACGCAACATCGCCTGATTCCTTCCTGGTCACTGGCTAGTGACCCAAACTCTGTCCCCTTTGCTTTCAGGTTCTTCACATCACCTATCCACCCTTGTATCCACCCAGACACTTTTTCTCTGGTCGCCTGCAGCACTTCTTTGCAGATCTCCATAGAAAACGACGACGAAACCCGACACGAAAAGACACCTATGCACCCGGCTTTCCTGGGTGAGGTAACACGAGTACTCCGGTGCTCCCATGGGTCTTGACTCTCGAAGTGTCCTAGTTTAAAAGGGTTCCACCCTAGTCCATCCGGAAGTGTCCTTAAACAGTAACTTTGTAACTTCTTTGTTTCCCATTACAAGTCAATGGTAACTCGCGACTGTGTTTAGACACTGCACGCGTCTCCAGTGGGCCTCCTACTTCCTAACTTTGGTGGTTTAGTGTAGTCCCAGCGATTCTACAGGCCCTAGGCCTGCTGTCTAACTCTCACGTGGTTCTTATACCACTTTCTTAGTATATGTTTCGTGAGGCCCCTAGGGCATAACCGTATATGTGCAACTTATCGTATGCTAATTGTGTAACTTGTGATGTACTTTTACCTCTGACCTCATAAAGAGTGCAGAGGGGTTGTGTTAGACATAAATACATATATATTTGATATGTACCTTGTGTGGTGTCTTTTTATTTGGTATTCAAGGGATTATAATTGGTAAAACAGCGTGCTTCACATGCTCTCTGAAATCTTAGCCTATGACTGCTGGTCCATGCTACCACTAGGATAGCTTGTCTATAAGGTTGGCTTTACAACCACCATCAATAAGGGTCGATTAGACTGGTGCAAGGTGGCCACTAAAATAGTGGACATCATATGCCAGGCTAACTTCTCACATTGGTGTGCAGCAGATGGGATAGGAGCTTGCTGTTGTTTTACCATATAATCTTAAGATATCATTTGAAAGATCACATTAAGGTACCTGTAGGTACATATAAACCAAATTCCTACTGAACTTAGCAGTTGTAGGTGGTAAGGGCCTAGCACACCCTGACTACAACTCCTAGAGAGGTTCTAGTAGGAAACCATTTAGTGTAGGTAGGTGCACACACCACACCTCACTAGAAAATGTCCTTGGAAGCAGGCCCTAGTGGACCTCTTCAAGAAGAAACCCAGAGGGTGCCTTCTAAGTATGACTCATTCACTTTTCATGAATTGAGAAGCCTGTGTGCAGTCAGAAGTTGAGACAAGGACAGAGTCCAACCTTTAACCACCTGGTAGATATCTTAGTGGCTCATGATGTAGAGCAGGGGTACTCATAGTACGGCTGTAAAGTTGGTGATGTAATCAGCAAGCAGACAAAGTGGTAGGGTTTAGGTATTTATTCCAAGTAGAGTTATAGGAATAAGTTAAAGAAGAAGAAGGGAAGCATTGAACCCCACCAGGAGCAGTATGTTACATGCTCAGCCCAGTTATCAACTGACTCCTAGAGTCCAGTTCCTAGCATTCCATGACATCATAACAATGATAACATTCCACAAGAAAACTAGACTGGCATAGGAGAGATGCCAGACATGACACATCTTCCCCTTTATAATGGAATTGAAAATGCAAAACATAACTGCAACAAAATGAAGATAGAAAGAGGATGAAGAAAGGATAAAGAAAGAAACTCATAAGAAGAGTATAGATGGAAGAAACATAAATGGAAGAATAAAGACGGAACAACAAGAATGAGAAGAGAAGACAATAAAAGTATGTAGAATATAATGGAATGAATAGAAAGGGTAACAGAAGGACATAAGAAGAGAACAATAGAACATGCGAAGAGATAATCTAAGAAAGATTTTAAACAGAAAGGAATCACGAGCAGTAAAAAGGTAGAGGTGAATAAAAGAAAGAATTGTGACAAAAGAGAACAATCAGAAGAAGAAGTACGAGAAAAGGAAGACGAGAAGAATGAAAATAAGAAAGAGAACACAAGACACATCTCCTCCCTAAAGGAATAAAGAGGAAAATAAAAAGCGATAGTGGAAACCAACACCAACGTTAAGGAGCACAAAATTCAACAACTGGCCATATTGGAGAAATTGTGAACCAAAAACGGATGAGTGACAGGTAGAAACACATCAAGAATACATAAAATAGAATCAAAACAAATATATATATAAATATAAGCTCCACCTGAGAAACAATCAGAAGTTCCAGCGAAATAAGAAGAACGTGGAAATCAGGAGCAAGGAGAAAGAACAACATTGCCAGAATGAACAATCATGAATTAAACCTTAAAGGCGAATAAAATCTGGCAAAAATAATCAATCAAAAGCAATACATGAACAGCATTTAAACTTATGTATCACAAATGAAAACTGAAATCCCTGTAACGTACGTCTACGCACAAGAAAAATTCAAGAATAATAAAACCTTTGTGCACAAGGTAGAGAATAAAACCAATAGAGCTCTATGAGAAAACAGTACTGTAAGCATGCATAACTCTAAATTATCACTTATAACTGCATCATGTAACATAAAATTCGCCAACGTAGCAACAGAATTGGTAGTATTTATCCCTAGATCAAAAAAAAATAATGCTGTAAATGATAGCTAATCATAAGAAGAATAAACAGCATTAAACTATAATAACAGGATAAAATCAGCGTCGAGATAAGCATGAAAATATACTTAAACTTTAAATCATAATAAACATACTAGATGCCACTTAAAATCTAATTGCAGTAAAACTGTAAAAGGCAAACGTACAGCATAAACATTAAATCAAAACTAGCGTATATTACTAAAATATACATGTTGAAGTAACAATTAGTGAAAAGAAACTAACATAAATAACGTAGTCACCGTTGTCAAAGTGCAAATCAGAATAAAAAAAAAAAAAATGAACCAGGCTGTGCGAATCAGCGTGAAATTCGCAGTTGAAACTCAGCATGGAAGAAATGCACTAGAATAATTTGAATAAATAAGTGGTGTGCATGTCACCGATACCTTGGAGACATGCGCGGCAATTACTTAGTAAAAAGGTAGATCTGCGAGGTAATTACATTGTGAAAATGTAGATCTTAAAATAAATATGAAAGTACCTGTGAGAAAACTCAAGGACACGTCTTGTAGATGAAGAAAACGTGAATGGTATTTTGAAGAACTTAAACATCCAAGAACGTCTTGAGGCACTTTGAAAAAAACGTTGAATTAACTTTATTATTCCGTTTTATAGACAAACGTGGTTGGCAAAGGAAACTGTGGCATGTAAACCAGGATGAAAGAAAACCAGCATCAAAAACGTAACTCCAATATGGTGTCACGCACAGGTGACGCCGCGCTGAGTGGTTGAAGGCACGAAATTGCAGCAAAATCAATAACGCAGGAGTAGTTGACGTCATTATGTGCGAAGACTGGAAACGTTCGGTTATTCTGAGGCTGCGCGCGCTTGCTGAACGCGCTGACTGTGAGCTCGAGCAGTACCAACCTGAATGAAAGACAGTTAAACTGCCGCTTTTGAGAGGCAAGTAGAAATTTAATGTCATTTTCATAGAAATCGCCATAAGCCCCTAAGCATTTCAAAACCATTTCCTCATTTAAAAATAACGTGGTAGATGCGTAGTTGAAACCGCATATAAGGAATAATGCAAACAATTGCAGCGCTGCCTGAACACAAAGTCTTGATTTATGGCAGGAAGGTTGAACACAACACGAATGTAAAATGAAACACTGCATGGTCTTAATTAGTCAACTGGAATGACGGAAATAAGCGCTGCCGGTTTAAATAGTAGACCAAAAAAAAATGAAGTGCAGAATTCACTCGGCAAGGAGTGAGGATTAACACTGCAGGCTTGTAGATCTAAAGGTGGCAGGCTTTCAGATCCGGTGCAGTCTTCACTCGAAAATCAGACATTTGAATACACACTGCAGGCTTATCAATCAGGAAAGAGCAGTTTGAAATCCACGTCTTAGAAACAATGACTGGTCATTCATGTAGGCTTAATAACTAGAAAGCTTTTAAATCCGTCAACAATACTTGCAGCTTCAGCTTTCACACAGCTCTGGTTCAAACACGAGCAGGAACACAGGAAAAGGTAGAAAGGTAGAATTCTTGAACTCGCAGGAAAGTTACATTATGGAGATTTGAACCAGAAATAAGGTGTAAACTGATGCTGAATTTAAGTGGAGACTGGCACTTGAAGTAAGTGGGCGACAGTTAGGGTGGTCACTGGTGGGGCTCTGAGGGTGCCAGAATGCTTATTAATTGCTGGATAGAAGAAAATGAAGTTTATTACCTTGAGGTTTCTTTAATCTTAGAAATCCTTGGAGTAGAATGCAGAAGTTCACCAGAAACGTCGCCAAAATTGTAAAGTTGGTGATGTAATCAGCAAGCAGACGAAGTGGTAGGGTTTAGGTATTTATTCCAAGTAGAGTTATAGGAATAAGTTAAAGAAGAAGAAGGGAAGCATTGAACCCCACCAGGAGCAGTATGTTACATGCTCAGCCCAGTTATCAACTGACTCCTAGAGTCCAGTTCCTAGCATTCCATGACATCATAACAATGATAACATTCCACAAGAAAACTAGACTGGCATAGGAGAGATGCCAGACATGACAACGGCCCGCGGGCCGGTGGCGGCCCGGCAAGCCTTCCCTGGCGGCCTGCGGACCTTGCAGACATCGTACCCGAGTTTTCTTTTTTTTTGAAGTGTCTGCAACCTGAGCGCGACTAAGACTCTGCTGCTCTGTGGAGGCCGGGCCGGGCCGGGCATTCCCTTCATAGTCAGAGTGGGGCTGCAGGGGCTCTGAGAGGTGAACAAAGCCTCATTAACATGCCAATGGTCTTTTAAAGTCCTGTCAAGTGCTTGGGTGTGGCTGTGTGTGCGCTCCTGGAAGTTGTCACAGCCCAGGCACACACAGGCAGGGTGAGGAGGGAGAGAGAAGGAGGGAGGGAGAGCAAGTGAGGGAGCAAGAGAGAGTGAGGGAGGGAGAGTGAGGGAGGGAGAGCAAGCGAGGGAGCGAGGGAGGGAGAGCAAGGGAAGGAGAGGGAGGGAGGGAGAGCGAGGGAGGGAGAGCAAGCGAGGGGGAGCTGGGAGCGAGGGAGAGCGAGGGAGCAAGGAAGAGCGAGGGAGAGTGAGGGAGGGAGGGAGAGCAAGGGAGGGAGAGGGAGTGTGAGGGAGAGCGAGGGAGGGAGAACAAGCAAGGGAGAGTGAGAGAGAGGGAGCGAGGGAAAGGGAGGGAGGGGAAGGGAGCACGAGGGAGGGAGAGCAAGGGAGGGAGAGCGAGGGAGGGAGAGAGAGGGAGCGCGAGGGAGGGAGAGCGAAGGAGGGAGAGCGAGGGAGGGAGAGGGAGGGAGTGCAAGTGAGGGAGCGAGGGAGAGCGAGTGAGAGGGAGCAAGGGAGAGCAAGGGAGAGCGAGGAAGAGGGAGCACGAGGGAGGGAGGGAGAGCGAGGGAGGGGGAGTGAGGGAGGGAGAGCAAGGGAGGGAGAGAGAGCGAGGGAGGGAGAGTGAGGGAGGGAGACCTCATAGTGAGGGAGAGGGAAGGAGAAAGAGGGAGAGCTCAGAGTGAGGGGGAGGGAACAAGAGAGAGGGAGACCGCAGAGTGAGGGAGACAGAGGGAAGGAGAGAGAGGGAGACCTCAGAGTGAGCGAGACAGAGGAAGGGAGACAGAGGGAGGGATACCTCAGAGTGAGGGAGAGGAAGGAGAGAGAGGGAGACCTCAGAGAGAGGGAGAGCTCAGAGTGAGGAAGAGGGAAGGAGAGTGAGGGAGACCTCAGGGTGAGGGAGACCTCAGAGTGAGGGAGAGGGAAGGAGAGAGAGAGAGGCAGAGGAAATGAGGGAGAGGGAAGGATGGAGAGGGAAGGAGAGAGAGGGAAATTAGAGTGAGGAAAATAGAGTGAAGGAGAGGGAAATAGAGTGAGGGAGAGGGAAATAGAGTGAGGGAGAGCGAAAAAGAGTCAGGGAGAAGGAAACAGATAGAGAAGGAGACAGAGGGAATGAGGGAGAGGGAAGGAGATAGAGGGAGACAGAGGGAAGGAGGGAGAGGGAAGGAGAGAGAGAGGGAAATAGAGTGAGGGAGAGGGAAATAGAGTGAGGGAGAGGGAAATAGAGTGAGGGAGAGGGAAATAGAGTGAGGGAGAGGGAAAGAGTGAGGGAGAAGGAAACAGAGAGAGGAGAAGGAAACAGAGAGAGGGAATGAGGGAGCGGGAAGGAGAGAGAGGGAGACAAAGGGGAGGAGGGAGAGGGAAGGAGAGAGGGGGAAATAGAGTGAGGGAGATGGAAATAGAGTGAGGGATAAGGAAACAGAGAGAGGGAGACAGAGGGAATGAGGGAGAGGGAAGGAGAGAGAGGGAGACAAAGGGAAGGAGGGAGAGGGAAGGAGAGAGAGAAATAGAGTGAGGGAGAGGGAAATCGATTGAGGGAGAGGGAAATAGAGTGAGGGAGAAGGAAACAGAGAGAGGGAGACAGAGGGAATGAGGGAGAGGGAAGGAGAGAGAGGGAGGTAGAGGGAAGGAGGGAGAGGGAAGGAAAGAGAGGAGAATAGAGTGAGGGAGAGGGAAACAGAGAGAGAGGGAGACAGAGAGGGAAAGAGAGTGAGACAGTCAGGGTGAGTGAGACAGTGGAAGAGAGGGAGTGAGAAAGTCGGAGTGAGTGAGACAGAGTTAGACAGAGAGACGGAGAGAGAGGGAGGGAGAGAGAGGGAGAGAGAGAGAGGGAGAGTGAGGGAGGGAGAGTGAGAAAGAGAGGGAGGGCGAGAGAGAGAGAGAGAGAGAGAGAGAGAGAGATCTGGTGACTCAGTGGACGAAAGCGTCCGCTGCAGGGACCTGTGTTCAAGCTCATGGTCACAGTTTTTTTTTGCTCTAGCCCCGCCCCTTTCCCCACTGACCCCGCCCCCACCGTTGCGGCCCTCGGACACAAACCACACTGTAAATTTGGCCCCCAAGAGAAAGTTTGCGAGTATCCATGATGTAGAGAATGCATCAGACCCAGGTAACCAAGGGGGTAGACAGGGGGCCATCTTTCAACAGAGGAAAATACCACTGGAGATGATCCATTGGTCTCTGATGAGGATGATGACCAGTATGCAGCTGATAAAGCTCCCCTGGGCAACACAGGACTCTCTGGAGGTGGAGAGGGCCATGGTAGGCCCCCCTCTAACCTTCGAAATAGCAATGGAACCAGAAGGCCCAGATCACTGTCCAGTGGTTCTGATCATTCTGATTCCTCAGTAGGGTCCAGTGCCTCTGCTGTGAGGAGGATGACTTCCCCTCAGAGGAGAGAGCACAAAGCTAGGATGAAGGAAGTCAAGCTTAGGATCAAGAGGCAAGAAGTTGCTCTTGCAAAAGAGACCCTGGCTCTTGAAAGAGAGAAACAGTTGTGTGGGGCTAGAGCCCACTGGTGGCAGCATAGTACCTAGAGATAGGGAAAGGTATAATGACCATAAAACCCTGAACAAGATCGTCCCTCCCTATCAGGTTGGGGATTACATCCACAAATGGATAACTGCTTTGGAAAGGGCCTGCAAAGTGCAGAAGGTCCCCAATGAGCAGTGGGCAGCAATCTTGTGGTGATTCACAATAAGAGAAAGTGGTAGGCGCACAGCACGTATGGTTTGAAGTTTAACTGATAGCTATTCAGGAAGGGTGCACTCGAGGGTGGTGTTACCGTCAAACACCGTGAAATATCGAGTGAAATAGTGTAAGCAAGGATTTGCATTTACATCCCCTCATGGAGGCACTCCTGGGTGTTCATAGAAATGATTCAAAAAAGTTCGAATTCAAGGTAGGTTTATTTGATATATTCAAAGTTTTTCAATTCAAAGAGTTCGTGGAGTTCATTGATATTGTCATCATAATGAGGTAATATGAATTTTATGGTCAATTGTGTCCCCTAACGTAGACCCCAACGGCTCCATGTCTGTGCTTCAAGTACATGTATGTTCCCTCCACAACCAGCTATGAAGACGCAAATACATTTGCGTCCAACGTTAACATGTCCTCTTTCAGATCCACCATGAATGGGTCGGATATTCAGTTCCTAAGTATGCCTTGCCACCGTCTTTACATGGCGCACTTTCACGTTTTTCTGGCTCTGGTGAGTTAGGCCCTGATTCCTGCCATCGAGCCTTTCTGCCTTCTGTCTCTGAAAGCTGCAGCCTGCCGCTTCCGTGACCCTTGCCTTACTCCCTGTGCGGCCAGCGGTGCCTGGCTCGGCCTGCTTGCCTGCCAACACAGTATTCAGCCTTCAAGTTATCTGCTCCGCTCCTCGAAAATACATTCCTGTCTAGTAGTTTAGGTAAACATCCTTCCCAGCTGCAGAGCAAAGGGCCCGGCCTTTCTGTCTCCATGCAAGTAATTCATAGCTCCCGTTACCATGGTAGGCCCATGGCCCCCTTGCTTTACACGTAGACACGTAGTCGCATATGCACGCACTAGCAGTCAGTATAGAATAGCCTCTGCCCGAGAGACCTTTCCTTCTAGATAATACAGTTCCTCAAACACAAGATATTAGATATGATTTGGGATTAGGTTGTTCTGACACGCCAGACTTCTGTCTCCTCATGTAGGGCTAAATGTCAAGTCCCCTTCACCCTCCAGTTCCACGTCAATAATACGTCATGCTGCTGCGCGCGCATCTCTGCCATGTATTTCTGCTGACACTGCAGGATTCCTCTTTGGATCCACCTACCTGTGACACTTCTCTATGACGTTGTCTAGCACACACCTCCGTGTACGCTCTCATGCACGCCTTCTGTTACGCACATGTGTTCTTATCTCGTTTCTCTCAGCTGTTACGCCTTCTGCATTCATCATCACTGTATGCATTGACTATATATATGAAATTCTGTTAATAAAACATTGTACATGTCCATGTCCATTCCCTTCCTGAACCCTCGTAGTGATGGAACATGATACCTGGTTCGAACCAAATTCCTTTTTAAGGAATAAAACCCTTATAACCTCAGATGCCACGGACTCTGCCTCTTATTTTCGACTGAGTTATTCTTATTGAACTTTACCGCATAAAATTCTGTATAGGTAATTTAAATTTACCACATAATTGGCGCCCGAATAGGGACCCCTCCCCCACCTTACGCGCCGGCGGTGCATTGCAGGCCCGGTCCCCTGCCACAGCTGTGACGGACAACAACGCGTACCCGCAGGATTTCCTGTATCTCCCTCAGGCCAACGGAGGTGACTGAGGTTGCGATCGACACCCAGACGAGGCGGTGAGGAGTGCGGAGGATCCCGACCAGAGCCCAGCTGAGAGAGCAAGGTCCGAGGTATTCAGAGGCCCACCAGTTCCGAAGTTCCGAAGTACTTATGTCACGAATCTAGTCGAGTCCAGTCCGGTCCAGTCCAGTGTCGAGTTTCCGAGGCCTTCCGTTTCCGTGCTTCCCGGTGAGTACCGTTGCTGGGGACGCATCTAGACGGGTGCATTAATTTGTGTCCGGTCAAGACGGGTTTGGGTACACAGACCCGGTCTGCACTGTTTAGCAGTGTATCTGTACTGTTTAGCAGTATATCCAGTATTCCGCTATCAAGTTATTGTTCGTTTTCCGAAATGTTTTAATGTGTTTTAATGTCGTGGTATGAGTGAATGTTTGATTTTCATTACTGTGTTTATTGTATTAGTGGTGTCCAAATACGAGTAAGTATCAAGTACCAAGTATCACGGCTGTAAAATGCCGCTGTTTTCTAAACTGAAACAGATAGGAACTAGGAAAGGGATACTCGAGGAAACTGTTCCCATCCCACCCAGGGACACTCCCGGATATTTTATGTACCACAAACACGGCTTAGATGCTGTATTATTTCTCGACTTATGGGTGGATTACACCAAAGATCTAGCGGAGAATCAGAGATGGCCCGTTACAGGGACATGGGATGCCGAGTGCATCTTGAGAGTAGAAGAAGCATTATGGAAAAAGAAAGCCAGACAGTCACAGAAAGATGCCATTGAATTATGGCGTAAAGAATCACACAGACGGACAGAGAAAGCACTCAGAAAAGCAGAGAGAAGTAAAGAGGATTCCGAAAAAGCCAAAGAAAACGAACTACTAGAAGAAGGAGAACGAGTTAGGATAGAACAGCACGATAGACGTCGTAATGCTATTATGACAGGATTGTATCCAGTCCTGGCCGAGGGCCTGCCCAAGGCGACCCCGGAAGTACCGAAAGATCAGCCCCCTCCATTGGCTCCGACTAAATTAGGTCACAAAACCGCAGCAGAGATTTTCCTTTCTTCTTATTTAGACGATGTAGCACCCGCATACACCAATGTTCCACCTGCACCTATACTTCCCCAACGACAGACCACTCCTCCACCACTTCCTGCATCCCCCATTAACCCTATTAATCCGCTCAATCCTTTCGGGTCTGACACGACCCTACAGACAGATCATGCTCAAGCCCCCGCTGTAGGAGGTGCATCAGGGGGTTTCCATACCCCGCCACCAGCACACCGATTAACTACTAGAGAACTAGCAATGGAACGTACTCCGAAACCAGCCACAATGGAAAAGTTTAAAGAGCTTCTTACATACTGTAGATATAACCCAGTACCAGGCGAAGACGGTTGCATGATATTAGCCTCAATACGTATAAGACGCGCTGCAAACTTTTTGGTTTTATTTCCAGGAATGCAAGATTACCTAGACAGGATATATCATTTCGTTCGGACAGGGGAGGGTCAGGAATGTATTCGCGAGGCTATGGCACATCAGAAAGTAGACCTTCAAAGTATACTATTAAGATTCCTCATAAACTGTTTCATCAGAGAACGAGACCAGCCTGCTGTAAATAAAGAAGAGATGGAGGTACTAACTACGTGGAGTCAGAATATTTCAGAGGGAAAACATGATAGAAAGTCATGTATAGAGGCCATGTACAGGAAAATTCGTAAAGAAATAGTAGTATTTCATGCAAAAGAGAAAGCTGAAAGTGAAGCAGAATCAGACGAATCAGACACCAATAAATCCTCAGGGGAGGAAGAGCCAGAAGATAAAGGAATGATAGCTTATGTAGGAAAGGGTAGATCCTTTAATAAACCGATACGCCCAGAAAGCAAGAGACTTTTTCACTCCGCTATGTCAAACCCGAAGACTCCTGAACATCTATTTCAGGCTACCGATAAAATACTTCAAGAACGAATGGGGTACCATGTACTCAATTCCATGGACGAACAGGAATTAGCCAGGTCAGCAGTACAATGGGCTGACAATTCTGATAAATATAGTGATGACGCATTAGCGCAGACCTTTTTGAATCTTTCCCCAGACGAACAGCGACTAGCTAGTATGTATATGATACAACACCTCCTTATATTGTATAAGAGCCAACATTCTGATCCAGGTCCCTTACCTGATATACTAATAGAGCTACTCATGAATAAATGGAGAGGCCTAGGTACTGATTTAATTAAGGTAATTCTAGAACATCGACTCAGATATAGTGCTTTCCTGAATCCACAGTTTGTTTCAGCTCCACCCCCAGAAAGAAAAATGTTTTACATAGACAGACAGAACCCCTTGCGAGAAGTGCATCCAGTCAGGAATGCTGATAATACCTTTAGACGTGTGTTTGTGTACACGCCCATAACTAAAATAGAATTATTGGAAATGAAGAAACTAGTGCCCAGTCACGATAAAGACCCTGCAGGTTTCCACCGTGAAATAAAAGACATGTTACTCATGGGTGATTATACCTATCCCGACATCATGAAAATATTGAAAGTATTATTGCCTGCCGGTATTTATGAGAAACTCAAAGAAAAAGAATGGGAGGTGGGAGAGCAAAAGATTGATTGGGCTGCATTAGAGAACGAAGAAAATACCCGAACCCCAGGCCTAGGGCTTGGGGATAAAACTAAAGCATTACCAGGATTGTTAGTACAAGTATTGCCACGTTTATTAGCAACGAAAAAGGAGGACTGGGATGCAATCTCAGCCTGCAAACAGAAACCTGATGAAGACACTAGTGATTTTTATTCCCGATTTGAGAAATGTTTTATTATTAATAGTGGCCTGAAAGCAAGTAGCGAGTCATATCCACACCTTTTTGTATCCAAATTGGTCGAAAATTCCCTGCCCCAAGTTAAGAATCGTGTACTAAAAGTCGAGAGCACATGGCAAGCAAACACGCCTTCGCAAATGTTACAAATGTTACAGTACCACCAGAACAGAATTAGAGAAGAACATGATCACGAACAAAGACGTATGAAAGACACGAAAATGAAAATGTTAGTAGCTCAGTCAGTTCCAGCTGACGGTCAGAAAAAGGGTATGACACAGTCCAACAATTCAGCAGCTCCTGTTAAAGGGACATGCAACTATTGTAAACAGCCAGGTCACTATATAAACGATTGTGCAGTCTTGAAACACAATATAGCTACAGGTAAAACTAAAGAAAGACCGCGTCCACCCAGACAGGACCAGGTCCAACAACAAGTACCACAGAATATCCAGCCTATGCAAGCTTCACAACAGACAGTACAGACCGTAGCGGTACCACAGGCACAACCGATTGCCGCAACACAACATGCAACGCAACAGATGTACCAGTATGCCCAAACAGATTATCCCGATTATCAGCGATACACATGAAACAGCCTAGAGAGGGAAGTTGGCTTGCCTCTTATTGAGGTTCCTGTAGATCAAGAGGGTCCTTACGTACATAGCCAAGTGTTAGGAAAAGATAGAAAGTTTTTGATTGATACAGGAGCAAGCAGAACAACAATAAGTCATGATGAGGTTCCAGGGGCACCCCTCTCAGGCTCCCAGAATGTTTCCCTTGGATTTTCAGGCAAACCTATTGTAAATGAAGTATCGAAACCAGTACCTCTTTTAGTTGGTCCGTTGTCTCGCACTACAGATTTGTTATTAACGAAATCATGTCCAGAAAACTTGTTAGGTATCAAGACACTGAAAGCTCTAGGAGCTGTGATATGCTGTTCTCCGGAAGGAGTCAGACTGTTTCTACGTGACTTCAAGGGTCACTATGTATTGAGAGATATTGATTCCAGATTACAGAATGTTCCTGCACATTTATGGGCACAAGGCCCCACTGATGTAGGTTGTATGCACATTACACCATATCGAGTCACACTCAGGCCAGGAGTAGTATTACCACGAATCCGACAATACAAGTTACCCCCAGATGCTGTAGTGGCTTTACTGAAAATCATTGACGAGCTCATTGCACAAGGAGTGGTTGTAGAAACCGACTCGAATCTATGTAACTCCCCTATTATTCCAATTCTTAAACGTACTGATCCAAATGCACCCCCAGTTTATCGATTAGTGATCGATTTACGAGAACTAAATAAATGCATTATACCACAGTATCCCGTGGTTCCAGACATCTCGTCTCTATTGACTGCCATTGATTCCGAAGCAACGTTCTTTACTGTAATTGATCTGAAGAACGCCTTCTTTAGTGTCCCAATCGATCCGGAAAGCCAATATCTCTTCGGATTCTGTTTAAGTGGTCGAAGCTTCAAATTTGCACGCGCACCTCAAGGATTCACAGAAAGCCCCAGCATCTATAGCCAAGCACTGAAAAGACAACTTGACAGTATACACATGCCTGACAACACTGCCCTGCTACAGTACGTCGATGATCTACTGATCACCGCCCGAAGTGAATCTGAATGTGAACAAGCATCATTGACGGTTTTACATTTCCTGGCTGACAAGGGGCACAAGGTGTCCCCTTCGAAGCTGCAATTCTGTGTTCAGCAAGTGGTTTACCTTGGGCACTTGCTGTCCATAGGGGGGAGACAGCTAACACCTGACCGTATCCAGTTAATTGTAAACATGTCACAACCCAAGACACAAAAGGAAGTACGAGCTTTTATAGGCCTCACTTCTTACTGTAGACAATGGATCCCTCAGTATGCATTTCTAGCGAAACCACTCATACAGTTGACAACCCAGGAGGCAGCGACATCGACTGTCCTCCCTTGGACTCAGGAACATACACAAGCTTTTGACGAATTAAAGAAAGCCTTATGCCAAGCACCTGTTTTAGCGACACCATGTCACAGCAAGCCTTTTACACTTTTTGTCACAGAACGAGAAGGTACTGCATTGTCAGTACTCACCCAAGATCAAGCAGGTTCATACAAACCGTGTGCTTATTTTTCTAGTACATTGGATCCAGTAGCCCAGGCACTGCCTGCGTGCTTGAAATCTGTAGCAGCAACAGCTCTAGCAATCAGACAAAGTGATTCCATAGTGTTAGGACATCAATTGACAGTACAAGTTCCACACTCTGTCGAAGTTCTTTTAAACCGTACACAAACTCAGCACTTGACTATAGCACGACTGACAGGTTATGAATTGACATAGAAATCCGACGTTGTAATACATTGAACCCTGCTACACTTCTGCCATTAAGTGAGACAGACCCTTTGGCACATGATTGTATTGAAGTCATTACCATCACGACGAAACCCAGACAAGACTTGACAGATACCGCATTACCAGATCCAGACCTGACACTTTATGTGGATGGTTCATGCATGAGAACAAGTACAGGAGAATTAGTGGCCGCCTACGCAGTCACAACAGAAACTGAAGTCATAGAAACGAATTGTATTGACACCCTGTCAGCTCAAGCAGCAGAGCTCATCGCTCTGACTCAAGCCTGTATTCGAGCAAAGAATAAGAGAGTTAACATATACACAGATTCACGGTATGCTTTCGGAGTTGTACACGACTTCGGTGTACTCTGGAGAGAGAGAGGGTTTTTGACCTCTCACTGGGCCAAAATTCAGCACGGTCCCCTCATTCAAGCTCTGTTAGACGCAATACATCTGCCTACAGCGATATCCATCATGAAGTGCAAGGCACATACGAAAGTCACAGATACAATTTCCCAGGGTAACGACCTGGCAGACCGAACAGCCAAGCATACAGCTCAGACTCAGACTCACACAACTGACCTGACAAAGACAATAGTCCCGACACCGACACAGTGCATGACAGTTAAGGATCCCGCCCTAGATGTAATTGACATACAGACACATGCTACACCAGACGAAATAAAGAAATGGATTCAACTAGGAGGGATCCAGACAGAACAGGGATGGATGATGAAGGGAAAATCTACATGGTTTCTCCCCGACTCTATGGTTCAAGTTATTATTAACACAGTACACAGTCCTGCACATTTAGGAGAAAAAGCCATGTTAGACAGTATTCAAAACCTCTGGTTCAATAAACACTTACGAGCAGCAGCCAAACAGAAAGTGCGTACTTACATGATTTGTTGTCAGTTCAACCCAGGTAAAAGCATTCCCGTAGAGCAAGGTGGATTTCATCCTCCCGATCACCCTTTTGAAGTCCTCCAGATGGATTATATCCAGATGGAACGTTGTCGAGGATTCAAATATGTCCTCGTAGTTGTCTGTGCACTCTCCCGTTGGACAGACGCATATCCAGTCCCAGATTACACTGCTCCGACCACTGCCAAGCAGCTGGTTCGTGAATTCTTCCCCAGGTATGGTCTGCCCCGTATCGTATACTCAGATAACGGTCAGCCATTCTCGTCCGAGCTCATGAAGCAGGTATCTCTCCTGCTCGGCTATCAATGGAAATTCCACTGTGTCCGACATCCCGAGGCAGCAGGTCTCGTGGAACGTCATAATCAGACTCTGAAAATTTGTCTTGCCAAGATCTGTAGAGAGAAAGGCGTCGACTGGATAGTAGCTTTACCAGTTGCACTCTTTTATATGAGAATGGTTGCACACTCAAGAACAGGGCTATCCCCGTACGAGGTGGTCTTTGGTAGGCCACCGAATATGTGGGGGACGCCTCTGCCAAGAAAAATTACTGATGTTGACTGTAACATGCTGACAGATTACCTTGCTTCCTTGATGTCTGCACTACAATCATGTCGTTCACAGGTTGCTGCAGCCATTCCCATCAGACCAGCAATGCTACCAATTGTTGGATATGTGGCCGACTCCCTCCCTATCAGAAATACAAGGGAGTTCTGCCCCTCTTTCCGTACCCATTCACACACAATGGTTCCTGTGGTGCATGGTTTAGTTTGATTAATTCCTTAGATTCTGATTCCGTAGTTTACCAGGGCAACTGGGTATGGGGAAATCTGAACACAGTTTTGCATAAAGTATGTTTCCCTGACAAGGAGGGTCTTCCCAAAAGGACAGGGACTGATCTAGAAAACGAAGTATATGGATTAGGTAACTTTACACTTAACCTCATGATTCTGAATGTTGAATCCGAAACCGAACCAGTCTTGCCCGCTATGTCCGTATTACCAGTCAAAGGTGAATTATGTGTCAGAAAGAATGGTTCAGTACACCTGGGTCATAGTAAATGTACTACTGTGATCGAATTCAGTGATAAGGGCAAGAGACTGACATTCCCCCCTTTACCCATTCCAACATGGCCACCATTCCCGCTCTTATAGTCCCTTCTCCATGTCCCTCACTTTTAGTCTATACCTCCACCTTCACGACCTAATGCTTCACTTCCAGACCGTCGCGTTATCTGTTGTGACCGCCACGGCGTGTACGATGTAGTAAGTACTTCTCCTCGCACAGTTCTCTTCCTGGGGACTTTGTTGATGCCTCTGACACCCCTGACCCTTCTATAATCGTCACCTTTAGAACGGTAATGATTACTTGAGCCCTGCACACCCTGTGTGCATATGTCACGTTATTCTTTGCACTTTGCATTATCATTATTTTTTGCACTCCGCATTTACCCCCCCCCCCCCCACACACACCCCTTGCTTATCCGATCGGTGCACACATCACTTCACCATATTGATCGACACTTGGAAACAATTTAACGGCCAATACCGCTTCCGGTTTTTCATCTCCCCATCCCTGACCCGGGCTTGTTTCTTTTTTCAGCTCTCCTTGATAAAGGGCGTGCAGCCCGAAATGCATTGGAGTCTCATGGTCTGATGTTACCTTTATAATGATATGATGACAATATCAATGAACTCCACGAACTCTTTGAATTGAAAAACTTTGAATATATCGAATAAACCTACCTTGAATTCGAACTTTTTTTAATCATTTCTATGAACACCCAGGAGTGCCTCCATGAGGGGATGTAAATGCAAATCATTGCTTACACTATTTCACTCGATATTTCACGGTGTTTGACGGTAACACCACCCTCGAGTGCACCCTTCCTGAATAGCTATCAGTTAAACTTCAAACCATACGTGCTGTGCACCTACCACTTTCTCTTATTGTGAATCACCTTCATCCGCCAACCGGCAGGGAGCACGCCAACCCAACATGCAATTTGAAGAAATCTCAAAAAGCACCGAAGCGAGGGCCCACACCCGCGCCTACGATGAAAACGAATGCCAACGCATTTACGCATTGATTGAAGAAGATATTAGCCCGATTACACCTTCTCGCAATAAAGAGCAATGCCTTAAACAACTTTTGTATCTATCGAAACGCCACATCAACCAGAAACTACATGCTAGTACGCTGTTGAAATACCATCGAGCCCTCAGAATCCCACGCGGTTTACGTATAGCTCTAAAACCGTCTCTTTGTAAGAACTCTAAAGACTTTAAAGACAAATGGAATGGTATACTTTACAAGTGCAGCTTAGATCTCATTCTACTCATTGTTGAAGAATTGGCCAGCATTCTTAAAGACCTCGAACAAGAAATCAAGGAAACTGATCGTCAACTTAAAGATCTACTTACACCAGAGGAACTGACTTCCACGCTTGAAGACATAAAAACCATTCTTGACAAACACCAAAGAGAAATCAATGAACGAAAAATTTGCAAATACCGAAGGGACACGCTTGATTACAAGCTAGACGAAGTGTATACATGGGCTGACGTATATGCCCAACGCCGACAAAACAGACCTTACAACACTCAAACTGACACTTCTTCTTCAGGAAGCGATTCGTCTTATCGTCCTCCACAAAAAACAACTACCATTTCCTCTGTAAACCGAACACCCATCAACGACCAGGCATCCTCCTCTACCACCGGACCAGAGCAACCCTCCACGGTTCATTTTTTAGAATCAGGCCCAGAAACAATCGTAGACCCCGGAGGAGCAAGAAGAAAAGAACTGGAAAAAAGTCCTCCGAACACGCGAAGCACTGTCACCAAGAAGGACCTAAAGACCAAAAAACCCATTTAGTCATTAACATTTCCAATACAGACATCTCCAAATACCAAATGGATCTTCTCGAAAAGGGTACTTCAATAGTTCCAGTAACTCACACCAACCTTCTTGAATTAGAAGTGAGTACCTTTAAGCTTACCAGGAAACTTAGGTTACGTCACTTCTTCGAGAACATTTTACCCCCCCACGCTGACGTTAAAAGTGACCAACTTATGGGCTTACGCCCGCCCAGCAATTTTCAGGCTCCCAATAGCCACAAAAGCATTGACCTCTTCGAAAACCTTGTAAGAAACGACTTGTCTAAAATGAACTTTAAAAGTCCTAGCAAATACAGCAACACCTCACAAAAGGATCGTGATACTCTCAAATCCTTGGCCAACAATCCGAATATCAGATGTGTTAAAGCCGATAAAGGAGGAGCTCTTGTGATTATTAATACCAACATGTACACTCAACGTTTACTTGAACACATCCAAGATCCCGACACCTATATGGAACTCAACAACAATCCGACCAAAGAGTTTCAAAACACTTTACTGAACATCATTGACAAAGCACATCAATCGGGAATAATTGAAGACCGTACCAAAAAGTATCTTTCTAAGGAATATCCAAGAAGCCCTAAAATTTTCATGAACCCGAAAATTCACAAAAACCTATTTGACCCGCCTTTTCGGCCTATCGTCTCTACTGAAGGATCCATTCACAAGCCCACGGGCAAATATCTAGACAGGTATCTTCAACCTTTGGTCATCAAATCCTCAAGCTATATAAAAGACACCACTGAATTCCTCAACAAACTCGCCCTTGTTGAGATCAATAATGACAAACCATTGATCCTATGCACAGCCGACGTCAGCTCACTATATACCTCCATACCCCATCAGGGAGGTATTGAAGCAGTTGAACAAACCCTACTCGAGAGTAACATTGATCCCAAGATGCAGACATTTCTCATGGAACTCATGATCTACACACTTTATCATAGTTATTTTCAAGAAAATGACAAGTGGTACCTTCAGCTTACCGGAATGGCGATGGGAAACTGTGCGACTCCTACCTACGCTAATATATATATGGAAAATTTGGAAAAACACATATTTATGCAAATTCCAGATTTCATGACAAAATCAAAATGTATGTGCGATACATAGACGATCTTTTTTTCCTATGGGCCGACTCACAAGAAGCGCTCATTGCAGCCCTCACGGATCTCAACACCAAAGACTCACGCATCTGTCTCACGTGGCAGATAAGCGACACAGAAATTTCATTTCTTGATGTGCTGGTGAAAATTCATGACCAGAAAATTATTACCGACCTGCATCGTAAAGCCACCGACCGCAACAACACACTGCATTATCACAGCTTCCATCAAGGGTCCCTCAAGAAGCACTTGCCCTTCTCACAAATGCTGCGCGTTAAAAGGATTGTATCCGAAGAAGACACCTACAACAACCGCATCAAGGAGATGCATCAACGGTTTCTAGATAGAGGTTACCCCAAACAAATCCTCAACGAGGCAGAAACACGTGTTGCCAACATCACCAGACAACAGAGTCTTGCTAAACATACCAAACCACCCTACAAACGCATGGTTCTCGTTTCTAAATTCTCTACAGCCACCAACAAGTTCAAAAAAATCATTCTCAATCATTGGCCTATTCTCCAAGTGGAACCAGACTTTCGATATCTTTGACAGCCCCCCACTGTTCGCTCACACACGTGGCAAGAACATCAAAGAGATTCTCTCCACGCAACCGACCACTCATCAAAATTTCAAAGGAACACAACCATGCCAAAACTGCAATAACTGTAACTGTATAATCAGAGGAAATCAAATCAAACACCCCATGAAAGGTAACTCTATCAAATTACGTGTGAACGCAACATGTGACTCTATGAACCCATGCGGAAAATTATATGTCGGTAAAACCGAAAGAAAAATCAAAGTTTGTATCAACGAACACAAGTCTAACATTCGCACCAAACAGGAAAAATCTAACATTGCAACACATTTTCAGGAATTTCATCATACCATAGCACAATTGCAATTCACTGTGCTAGAATGTGTTATCCGAACTGAAGGGATTGACAATCGCAAATTGTTACTACAGAAAGAACTAGAATGGACTTTTCGCTTGCAAACTCTCAAGCCTCATGGATTAAATGATCGCGTTGAATACAGTTGTTACCTATAATCATTATCTGTTTACCATCCGCATTGCTCTTTATTAACTTTCATTCTTTCTTAACTTTCACCCTGTTTTGTGTATATATTTTCTTGTACTTCCCGAGTTATACATGTAGTCCCTTGTCAGTCTCCCCCCTTTACCCATTCCAACATGGCCACCATTCCCGGTCTTATAGTCCCTTCTCCATGTCCCTCACTTTTAGTCTATACCTCCACCTTCACGACCTAATGCTTCACTTCCAGACCGTCGCGTTATCTGTTGTGACCGCCACGGCGTGTACGATGTAGTAAGTACTTCTCCTCGCACAGTTCTCTTCCTGGGGACTTTGTTGATGCCTATGACACCCC
Organism: Lissotriton vulgaris; assembly: GCF_964263255.1. NCBI lineage: Eukaryota > Metazoa > Chordata > Amphibia > Caudata > Salamandridae > Lissotriton > Lissotriton vulgaris. The sequence continues at coordinate 1,337,244,516 of NC_141685.1, forward strand.
TGACCCTTCTATAATCGTCACCTTTAGAACGGTAATGATTACTTGAGCCCCGCACACCCTGTGTGCACATGTCACGTTATTTTTTGCACTTCGCATTATCATTATTTTTTGCACTCCGCATTTAACCCCCCCCCACACCCCTTGCTTATTCCGATCGATGCACACATCACTTCACCATATTGATCGACATTTGGAAACAATTTAACGGCCAATACCGCTTCCGGTTGTTCATCTCCCCATCCGGGCTTGTTTCTTTTTTCAGCTCTCCTTGACAAAGGGCGTGCAGCCCGAAATGCATTGGAGTCTCATGGTCTGCTGTTACCTTTATAATGATATGATGACAATATCAATGAACTCCACGAACTCTTTGAATTGAAAAACTTTGAATATATCGAATAAACCTACCTTGAATTTGAACTTTTTTTGAATCATTTCTATGAACACCCAGGAGTGCCTCCATGAGGGGATGTAAATGCAAATCCTTGCTTACACTATTTCACAGCAATCTTGTGGCTCACCTTTTTAGATAAAGGCAGAGATAAGCTCCTAACAGTTAGTGAACAGGATGCTGACAACTACACTGTCCTGAAGAGTGCTCTGATAGATGGGTTTGGCTTAACCACTGAGCAGTACAGGTTACTGTTCAGAGACACACAGAAGACACATACTCAAGACTGGACTGATTTTGTAGATTGTGCTACTAAGGCTCTGGAGGGCTGGTTACTGGGCAGCAAAGTACAAGACTATACAGGATTGTATAATTTGATTATGAGGGAGCAGATCCTTAATAATTGTCAAAACCAGCTTCTACACCAGCACCTGGTGGACTCTGATCTGACCTCTCCCCAAGAATTGGGTACGAAGGCAGACAAATGGGTCAGAACCAGGGTTAGGCCTCAAAATCAGGGTGGTGACCAGAAGAAAGATTCTACCAAACCACAAGAGAAAGGTGGGGATAAATCTAAGGACAAATCCACTAAAGGGCCCCAAAAATCCTCTGAGTGGGGTGGGTCCCAAACTCCTTCCTCTAATGTTATGAAACCTTATTGCCATGTATGTAGACAACCTGGCCACTGGAAAACTGACAGCAGTTTCCCAAAAGCCAGCAATGAGGAACATATTCCTCCAAGTAATACTCCAACACCTCCTATTACTACTAGTAGTAATCCCCCAGGTGGTGGTAGTGCCCCCAAAACTTTGACTGGGTTTACTTGGGGAACTCAAGTAGACTCTGGCCCAACCAGGTCCCCTACTACAGCAACTCGAGAATGGCATGGGGTTTGCCAACTTCACTGCTTGTCCCAATACCTTGGGCAAGTACAGACAGGAGCCCCACATCAATGGTCAGAAAGCTGAGGCCTATAGGGACACAGGGGCTAGCATAACTATGGTGACTGAGAGACTAGTCCCCTCAGAACAGCTTTTACCTGGGTTCACATACCAGTTGACCAATATTGATGGAGTGCAGAAAGATCATGTCATGGCAGTAGTAAATCTCAGCTGGGGAGGTGTCACTGGCCCAAAGAGAGTGGCAGTGTCTACAAACGTGCCTGTAGATTGTTTACTGGGCTGAGATAGAAAAGGAAACCTATTCCAAAATGGTAAACCTTCCTGAAAAGGTTGGTAGGGCTGTGATGGTCACAGCCCAAACTCAAACAGATTTTTGTGTTGTGAAGCCTGAAACTATGGATCATTCCACTCAGACAGAGAGCATTGGGGAGGAAGAAAAGTCTCCCTCCCACCAGACAGTAGGTGAGGGTCAGCCTCCTCAGGGAACTGACTCTACCCCTTGTGAAGGAACTGCCCCAGAGGTAGTCAGGCCTGGCCTGGCAGAGCCCCTGATGTCAGTGGACCCTTCTAAGGTGGTACCCAGTCTGGAGCAGGTAACCTGCCCCTCTCTACCCTGCCTCAGTCAGCCCAGGGCTGTAGAGATCAGGGAAACCGGTGGAGCCCAAAGGACCCCCTGTCCAGAGGAACCCCCCATCAGCAGATTAGGGGCACCAAGTCTAACAGCCCTAGCCAGGTGAACATTCCTCAAACCTCTGAGGGATCTCCCTTACCCTTAGATAGGAACCTCCCTCAGACGGACTCTGTTGGGCACAGGCAAACCTGGGACCTAGTGGCCCCAAACCTGACCTGTCCCTCCAATGGTCCAACCAAAGGGACCCAGCCTCCAGCTGTAGGCAGCCAGAGGTTGACCCTGAGAGCACAGTGCAACTCAGTCATGGAAATAAAGGCATATATGGTGGATAGTGATTGGAGGAAGCTGAGCCCTACATTAGTGGAGCCTCACTTCAGTATTCCATCCCAGCACCAGCCTTTTACTTTGCCAAAACACACCACAGGTAGAGATTCCCTATGGTGGAGACCCTCTGATACCCTTAGGGTGAGGGATTGCTTAGTGGGCCATGAGCCAGGGGGTAATCATCATGCTAGTGCAAGTACTTCCTTATATGGCCACTTAGGCAATATAGGCTTACCTGGACAAGGATAGCCTTATCTCCTTTCGTTTGGGGGAAGGGGGTTATGTAGGAAGGTGGATATCTGACTATATGGTTACACCAACTTTTTGCCTAGTGTTTTGCTGATTTTTTACTTAGTTGGCCTGGGATCCTGCTGTTCAGTGCCCCAGGCTATCTCCTCTCCCTATAAAATGGACTCCATGTACTTTAGGTACATACCAGATTGGTTACTGGATCACCTTTGTGAGCCCCTGTATAGTGTACCATAGGTACCCAGGGCATAGGTGCATCCAAGGCCTACCAGGGGCTGCAGCATGTATTATGCCACCCCTGGCTGGCCCTCCAAACTGACACCACAGGCTGATCACTCAGCTTGGGTAAGGTGGTGTAATCACCCCTTACTTAGATATAGTATACCTATATCTACCTTATATATAGACACATATGCACCTATAAGTCACTCCTATGGTAGGCCTCGACAATCCTGGAGGCAGAGTGCTTGGTTTTATGTGAGAGGGTGTCCTAGCATGAGCTGAGCCCCTCTGAAGCTTTCGGAACCATCTCCTTATAGCTGTTCTATGATATAGCCATACCATATACTCTTAAGTGCATTATAATCCTCGCGGTTAATGCTAACTTTGGGTTGGCTTTATCAAAAAATGTCATGTAAGGTGTCAAACACTATGGAATACTACCCCCTCCCCCGCCAATTCTGGCAGTGGGGGTAGCATTCCACCCTTCTAGAGGGAAAAGACATGTATGTTACTGCTTTACCCGGCTAAAGTTAGACAGAGCCCCAGCATCACAAAATGGATGCTGCTGCCACAGACACAAGTCTGGCCTCCTGCTGCTGGGCAAAACTCCGGCAGGGGAGGCCTGGACAATAGGTTTCCTGTCCAGGGAGGTGCCAGCACCTCCCCAGACAGGCAGATGTGTATTGGTACAGGCATGGCTGCATCAGCAGATGCTTTTTGAGACACTGCCTGGGGCACACAAGGTGCTCCATGCATAACCCGGTTCAAACCAGTTGCTGGGGCACTCCAGCCCCGCTCTGGGGCAAAACTGGACAAAGGGAAAGGGGTGTAATCACCCCCTTCCCAGGTCCACCCATAGGAGGGACCTAGGCAGGTAATCCAGCCCCTTAGCTTAGTATAAGTATAGGAGCTGTGTCCCCAGGGCTTTAGATTATCCTGGAAAGAAACCTTCATACAGAACTCTTGGACCTTTGACATTCTATTCTGACTAGAAGACGGAAGACATCTCCCTTGTGGTCAAGGAGTGACAGTAACTTGCCAGTCTGCTTTGTCGACACTCCTGCCGGAACCCGAAGACTCAGCGACACAGGAACTGGGCTCTCAGACTTCCCTAACTCCGAACCACATCCACAGCAAAGCTAAGACCCGTGTCTTACACGAGAGACATGGGACCGGACACCCTGGACATCCTGAATTTTGCTAACTGCTCAACTACTGAGGTACCCTCACAGTTGTCCATTGGGGTACAAGAAGCCCCAGACCCTAGCATCATTTGCACCGAAGCTCAGCCCTCCACACTCCACGAGTACCACGTGGGGCCTGCTCTTGCATTTCAGCTCGATGCGTCTTCCTGGTTGCTAGCCCGTTGGCTAGTGAGCCCCCTGAAGACTTTTCTCGTGAACTAAACTTCTTTCCTGGTTGCTCCAGGCTTGCTCCAGGTTCCCTTCAAAGGCGAAGCACCACAGACCTTGCTGGTCTGCAACAGAGCCAATCTTGACATCCTGCGTGGATTGCGTTTGCCAAGGCTTGTTGGGTCTAATCCAGATACCGACACCGCAGTCAACTAGATCCTTTGTGGGACAGCTCAAATCCAGTGCCTGGTCATCATCGATGCCTCCTGGACCTCGTGGCTGAAAAGAGAAACTCAACTTCTTCACCTTCAAGAAAGCGACATCGCCTGATTCCTTCCTGGATCCTTCCGGTTCACTGGCTAGTTACCCAGACTCTGTCCCCTCTGCTTTCAGGTTCTTCACATCACCGATCCACCCTTGGATCCACCCGGACTCTTTTCCTCTGGTCGCCTGCAGCACTGCTTTGAAGATCTGCATAGAAAACTACTTGTATACCACGGTTACTCCATGCAATTTAGTGGAGCGCTAAGGTTTCCTGGTGACACAATTGTTGTACTAAGATGGAGTCACAGTTGTTCCCTGTTTCATGAGTCCCATGTACTTCAATGGAGTCACAGACTCCTTCTCACAGTTACACGTGAAGCCTTCACATAAGTCCAAGCCAGTGTCACAGTTCCCGTCATACCCTTCAGTGGAGGGACTCGCATTCCCTCTGTTCCCGCCATCCACTTCAGTGGATGGACGCGCATTCCAACAGTTCCAGCCATACCTTTCAGTGGAGGAACTCACATTCCCACCGTTCCCGCCATACCCTTCAGTGGAGGGACTCGCATTCCCACCGTTCCCGCCATACACTTCAGTGGAGGGACTCACATTCCTACCGTTCCCACAATACACTTCAGTAGAGGGACTTGCATTCTAACAGTTCCCGCCATACACTTTAGTGGATGGATTCTCATTCCCACTGTTCCCACAATACACTTCAGTGGAGGGACTCGCATTCCCACAGATCCTGCCATATATTTCAGTAGAGGAACTCGCATTCTCACAGTTCCCGCCATACACTTCAGTAGAGCGACACATATTCCCACAGTTCCTGCCATACACTTCAGTGGAGGGACTCGCATTCCCAAAGTTCCTGCCATATTCCTCAGTAGAGGGACTCGCATTCTCACAGTTCCCGCCATACACTTTAGTGGAGCGACTCGCATTCCCACAGTTCCATCTTGTAGCGTTGGGCTTTGTGGCCACTGTACCAGCGGCCCAAGGCTGCCTCTGCGCATGTCTGTTTTCCAAGGAGCATGAAACACATCACAGAGTAGTTCTGAAGTCATTGCAAGTGGCGGTTAGTGGGGTGGCATTGATGGGCCGGTCCTCTTGAACTGCTAGACTTTTGTGGAAATAGATATTTGGATTAACTTCTGGAGTAGGGACTTTATTTCACTGCTGTTCGCTGCAATAAAGTCACTCTCATTCCCATAGATGCTGCTTTACATTTCAGTGGAGTCTCTCAAATTCCTACAAGTCGAGTTGCACACTTCACTGGAGTCACACGCTTTCCTGGCATCATTGCTCTGGTGTACTTCAAAGTACTCTTGCTCGATCACAACAGCATTAGCAGTAATGTCTTGGGGTTAGTTTTCAGGTCCACGCATCCTCATCCTTAAACAGTTAGCTGAGCCTCACTCGGCATGCCTTGTAAACTATACTTGGCAGTGGTGTCTCATTGGAGAGGCACATCCACAGATGTGGCAGCGTGGCGCACTGCAGTGTGGCCTCACATGGGACATCATGTTTGTGCCCATGTACCTCAACATAGGCCTGCTCGGGCCCCTCAGTGTTAGCCTCATACATTAGGGGATCCCATCAGTACCCTCATGCCATCAAAGGAAACAGTGTTCACTCCCGCCACAATCTTGTGCTACACTTCAGTGGAGCTTCAACCCCCCGCACCCATTGCCTAATGCATAGGGTGACCAGGCCTCCCGGATTTGCCAGGCGGTCACAGTTTTCCACCAGCTGTTTCAGTAGATTTCAGGAAATTTAGCTCACGTCCCGGTTTCTAGAGAGGGTCGACTGAAAACGGCGGGAGTTGCTTTTTAGCTTTTACAAAGCGGGGATAGTTAGCAGTTGCTCCAAGAAAGCAATTTAATTAACAGGCAATCCACTGGGTTTAAAAGTTGTATTTTATGTATGTTCTAACTGCCTGTTCTGTAATTCTCTGATGAGGAGGCTGCCATTCTGTGCGCTCACTTGAAGTAAAATTGTAGTCCTTCTATTTTTGGGAACTGTCCCGTTTTTTTTGCTTTAAAATTCTGGTCACCCTACTAACCAGTTCTACGAAATATTCTTGATTACCACCCAATGCTGGCCTCACTCACTTCAAGATTAGGTCAGGTTTAACCTTAGATTAAGATCATATTCGAGAAGATGAAACATAGCATCACTTCCGCAAATCACTGGCCATCCTATTTAAGGGAAAACAAATCCCACTGCTCACAGATACCATGCGCAGTGTTGCTCAGTGGTTATTGCGTAGTAAAACCTGAGCAGAAGAGGTGAAATCGTGCGTGGTGAGGTAAAAGTCTTATTGTATTGTATTGTAATAGCATTTATATAGCGCTTACTACCCCTGACGAGGCGTCGAATCGCTTTTTCGGCGAGTAGCGCGCTACTCCAGGACCCATAGAGGATTAGTGTTGAATTAGTATAGTGAAACATGCAAGTACATTTTAAGTGGAGAAGTGTGGCTCAATGGTTGGAACGGCAGACCCTGATGCAGAGGTCTGGCCCGGGACCAGGGTTCAATTCCCCGCCTTGGCGGGTCTTGGGCTCAACATTCCACGGACCTGATAATTTGCGCCTCGGTGCCTATTCCAATCATGGAGTCCCACTCTGCAACTCTGGGCAATAGCTTGCTTAATCTCCACAACGGCCCCCACAACGCTAAAGGATGCCTGGCCTCCACATTGGGGGTGCCCAGGAGTGGACGCCTCACAGAGAAAGCCAGGATGGGTTCCACAGCGGTATTCGTACAAGCGCCTTGAGACCCTTGCGGGTGAGTAGTGCGCTATACAAGTATCGATTTACAATTTACAAGTGGTCGATAGGTTAGTCAGACATTTGGATTTGGAATGATAGCAGGATAGAGGAGGACAAAGGTTTGTATTTATATAGCGCTTGTTGACGCACGCTATTCAGGAAGCCTACAAAGGATTAGTGGTGAATTAATATGGTGAAATATGAAGTAATTTCAGTGGTGGATCTTAGTCAGTTACTTGGAGTTAGAAGAATAGCGGAGGGATAAAAGGGGAAGAAAGATTTGCATTCATATAGCACTTGTTCCCCTCATGGGTGTTGAAACGCTTTTCTGGAGAGTAGCACGCCACTCCGGAACACATAAAGGATTTGTGTTGAAAATTAGTGTAGTATAAATATGAAGTAATTTGAGTAGTGGATATGTTATTCAGTTATTTGGGTAGTATATTTGTATAGTTGAATATGGAATTTGAGAAGTGAACACGTTAGTCTGTTAATTTTGATTGAAAAGGATAGTGGAGGGATAAAAGAGTGAAGGATTTTTTTAAGTCTTAGCAGTAGGAGGAGGCTTTTGGATGAGTAAAAATGAGTTTTGGAGGGGAGAAGTCAGAGGGAAGAGTTTAGAAAGGTTTGTTTTAGGGGATCGGTATAGTAAAAAGAGGTGTCAGATGATGCAAAGAGGGGTAGAGTAGGAGAGAGTTTAGAAAGGGTTATTTTGGCGATCATAGTAGTAGTATGGGGTTTGGGATGAATGAGAGAGTGGATGTAGAAGATAGTGCATTGTAAGGAGTAGTAGAAAGAAGTTTGAGATGAGTCAGAAGGTTGAGCTAGAAGCTATATTGAGCGAAGTATAGGCTGAGAAATAGGGTAGTGCATTGGAAATGCTAAATTAGAAGAAAGTGATAAATATATAGATCCATAAGTACATTGAAAGTATATAGATACATAAAGGAGGTAAGTATATGTAGATTAAAGATATCGATAGAGGCACAGGATGAGAAATAGGGTAGTGCATTGGATATGCTTTTTCAGGAGAAAAGTAACAGCCACACAGATCCAAGTACATGGAAGGTACATAGATGCACAATGGAAGTATGTACATGTAGACCAAAGATGATTTTTATTTATTTCTTATTATTTTTTCTCTTAACATAATATTATTTTAAATGTTTATACAAATTAATACACAAAGATAGGTACATATCTATAGTGAAAACAATTGCTTATATATTGTGGTGCATGCTGGTACATTACTCTGTGCATAGTAGTGTGCGTGGTGTATATTTAGTGTGAGTGTGTTGCTCTGTTTATGGATGTGGATGGTGTGGGATGGGTATTGCTAAATGAGAAAAAAGGCATCATTTCTGGCCCTAGTCCCGACCAGTCTTGAACAGGATCAAACAGGCAACTGCCCTTGTCCTCTCCGCCCATAGCCGCGACGCCCGGGCTGAGACGCCCTAAGCCTGGCCTCTTATAGCCCTAGTAATCAAGTGACCCCTTCAGCCAATGGGAACCCTAGCCCTAACACTATCCAATCACAACACTAGCCCTAAAATCTAGAACCAATAGGAGACCAGGACCGTACAGCCAATGTTAGCCCTAGTCCAAGCACCCAAAAAGTTCAAAAACCCTGATCTCTAAGTCCAATAAAGGCCCTAGCCCTACCAGTAGTCCCAACCCAAGTCCAAGCAACCAATGGCACAGGTAGCCCTAGTCCCTACTTACAATAGAAAGCCTAACCCTACTCTTAGTCCCAAAACTAGTCGAGCAACCAATCACACCAGAAGCCCTAGTCGCTACTTCCAATTAAAGGTCTAACCCTAGCCCTAGTCCCACCCTACTCCCAACAACCAATATCATAGGAAGCCCTAGTCCCTACTTCCATTAGAAATCCTAACCCTAGCCCTAGTTCCAACCCTACAATGATTGAATCACAGACCCAGAAACCAATAAGAACCCTCAAATACCCAACCAATGAGGACATCAACCCTAATCCAAATCAACCACCAATCAGTGTACACGTGTACCAACCACTAGCAGACCATATAATGTCCCAGACACCTCGGACAAGGTTTGCTGGCCAGGGAGTTGGAAGCTGCTTTTCCTGTTTAGAATCTCCTAGGAGACAGAGAGGCTCAATCCACACTTTGGACTACTTCAGCTAAAGGCCTCACTAACTTGAAATCTAATAATACTGTTTGAATACCACTATACTCCCTCTGCTGGCCAAAAAACAAAGTGCACAGGCCCTAGTAAACACAGTTTAAACAGCTCACAGAAGCACCGTCTGATGTAGAATATCCCTGTTGTGGGGTGAGGGGGAGGCAGGGGGGCTGGTTTCACTGGCTTGTGAACACAAAATGGTGGCTGGGGGGTGCACTGTTTAAACATACAGGTCCTAGCACAGAGCAAAGGAGAAATTTGGAGGGAAAACAGATTTGTCACCAAGGAATGAGAATAAGTAAGTAAGTAAGTAATATATTTATTTGTGTATGATTAATTAAAATCTTTACAAAAATATAAAACGCCATATGGCAGTACAAATGATTTAAAATTCAGCAATTACTATTATCAATTCAAGGTTGTTATTAAGTCCTGATAAGTCTTTCAAGTGTGCTTGAGTCTTTCCTTCATTAAATCGAAGAACTTCACAACCTGACAATTCAATTTAATATCGCTGGAGGAAAAGCACAGTTTAACTGCCTGCCTACAGGTCCGAACGGCATATAATCTAAAAAAAGGTAGCAACAACTTATGTCTCAGGTCCGTTAGCCTCGGGCAAATGCATATCACATGGATAATGTCCTCCTTGCCAGATTTACATAGCTGACATAAGGCCGAGGTATGAATTCTCTCCCATGGCGGCAGGTGTGGTAATATCGGGATGGCTCCAAGGCGCAATTTTAGGAACTTTTCTTTGATTTTCATTTTCATCCCGATATTAAGATATGCTTGTGGCCGTATTTTTCCGTAGTCTCCCACCGTTATCCAGCCATGCGCCCTATTGGCTAGGTCTTTCTTATCTTCTATTGTCGAAATTATTCGGGCAGATTTTTTTGCCAATTTTTTGAAGGACTGGTGGTCTATGGCGGTTTCCCAAATGTCGGATAAGCCTAGCACATCAAGAGATCCAAATAGGTAGTCCCTAGGCAGTGAAGTGCGACATCTAATTAGCTCTTCCCAGACCCTGGCATTTAAGGAGTCCGGGTCTGCATCGCGGATCTTCCGCCAATTAATTACATATGCGCTCCGTCTTTCTAGTGTTTGTTTGACCACCCCAAATTCTAAACGTATTTGGGCCAGAGACGCATATTTGGGAAGATTGAAGATGGCCCTGTAGCAATTGGCTAAGACTGTGTCTAATAGTGCAGCGTCCTTCCCATGCAACGATTCACTCCCATAGGTGAGCGTTGGTTGAAGTTTCGCTCGGAGGATTTCAAGGAAAGGTTTAAGGGTAAGAGCGGGGAGTTTAGTCTTTAGAGATTTCAGTGCGAGGTGGGTCATTATTGCCTTCCCTCGGATGGACTGGAGCTGAGGCCTGGACGTGTTCTTAGAATCCAGCACAACACCAAGGTACTTGTATGTGGCTACCCGTTCGAGCTTTACTCCGTTCAGGTACCAACAAGGGATCCTTTTCTTCCTGTAGTTCACCGTCATGACCTTAGATTTATTGAGGTTTATTTCTAGGGCATTCTTTACCGAAAAGGCATGGGTACAATTCAAAAGGTGCTGAAGGCCTATTGGTGATCGGCTTATCAGCACTAAATCGTCCGCATATAACCAACTAGGGAGGGTGACTTTTCCTAGTTTAGGCGCGTGATTGCGGCATTTGTCAAGTTCTTCCGGTAAGTCTGAAATAAACAGGTTGAATAAAATTGGCGCTAAGCACACCTGCTTTAGACCTTTAGTTGTCTTAATCTGCTTCGAGAGGTGCTGGCCAGTTCCAATTTTGATTTTAATCCAGGTTTTGGAGTGAAGCAGTATTAGGACATCTAGGAGATGCTTCGGAATGCCCCAACTGAATAATTTTTCCCCAAGTTTATTTCGGTCCATGTGGTCAAAGGCCGCCGTGTAATCAATAAATGAGAGGTATAGCGGTAGGCATGAGAGGGATAAACTACAGAGGTTGGACTTCAAATCCCACAATTAAACAAGGTAAATGGGAGCTATCATGGGCAGGGAAAAACTACAAGTTTAAAACACAAAACAGGTGATAAAATGGGCAATCACAGGCAGGTCAAAACTACAATTTTAAACTGTAACAACCACATGCAAAGACAGTAATCACAGAAAGGGAAAATCGTTTTTTAAACAACTTTTTGTTTTGGGAAGAGACAGCACTAGTCTGTCTCCTTACCCAGACATGCCAACCCTCCCGATTCAGGCGTGAGACTACCGATTTCAAGGCTAGTCTCTCGCCTCCCGATTCCTGCAAGCAAAAACCCGATTCCTCAGGGGTTTCAGGTGACATGGCTTGGTATTGTGTAAAGTGCTAATTCTTCCAGCAATAGTCAGAGTGGTAATGCAAGGGCTCTAGAAGGGGTGAAAAACCAACAAAGTGTCATTCGCAAGGGAATGGTCTTTTAAAGACCTGTGAAGTACTGGGGGGGGGGGCAGCTGCGTGTGTGCAGGGGAAGCTTTTTCAGGCCGGGCTGCTACAGGGGGTTGTGGGGGGGGGGGGGTTGGGTGTGGTGCATGCACTGCCAGCAACCTGCCAGGTCAGTGCACACAACACTTGAATCACCCTCTCTCTGCCTGCCATTGTGCTCCATGCTTCTAAAAGGTAAGAAATGAACGTGCGTTTGCATTTCAAATGTTCGATCCTGCAGCAGCACACTTCCAAAGCCCATACATGACAGTAACCCCATTCTCCCTATTTTTTTAAAAAAAATCTCCCACTTTGCTCTTCTGAAATGTTGGCATGTATGCCTTACCACTTCCTGGACTCTGCTCACTGCAGTCTGGGGCACAGGTAGGCTGCAACTTGTGGGCATGTTAAAGTGGATGAATAATCTATCCTTCATTGTGCACCTCTTAAATTGCTAGAATGCCAGTTTTCGTACTGGCACACAAGAGCCTTCATTTTCTGTGCACCCGCTCCTCCGTGGGTGAAAACAGCATCTGTCCCCAAGAGGCCTCCTTCCCTTGTTGACCCAAGTGCCCCCATCTTGCCGAGCCCATTGTGCGCCCCTTGACTTCCCTTCTGAACAGTACTCATTCTTGTTGACGTTCGCGCTTTATTCTTCCACCTTTCAAAGGCCGGGCCTTCTGTGATTCCTTTTCAGAGATCGGCGCTGCTGCCACAGAATGCGGAAAGATGGATATTGTCCGTCAGCATTTTCCGTCCGTCCTCCGGAGCTCGCGCCCTTTCCTGCAACTGCTGAGCAGCCCCGATGGTGCAGTCTTCAGCAACGGCCACATTGAGACCTCCTAACGAGATCTATTCGATGACTACTGAGGGGAAACGCCATGGACGCTGGGGAAAAGCCCGGATAGTTGTGTTTTGGCGTAACAGCTACCATTTTTGCCAAAAACTGCCAGCATTTGCAACTAGGGTGACCAACTGGCATTGGTGCAAATTCAGGACGGTGACTGTTAAAATTCAGGACAAAGGGTCAAAATTCAGGACACAAATTCAGGACAGGAGGTCAAAATTCAGGACAATTGGATAAGTTTTACAGACACATCAGTGGTCGCGCAATGGTATATAAGTAAGCCCAGCCATATCCAAACATATTCAACCATTTGCAAACCTATCCATCATGGATCCTTCCATCTATCCTTTCACTCATCCATCCCTTCTATCATCCTTTATCCATCCATCCACCCTTTCACCCTAGCCATCTGTAAACTCATCCATCCACTCTTCTACCCATCCATCCATTCACTCATCCATCCAGCCATATACCCTTTCACCCATCCAGCCATCCTTTCTCTTACTCATCCATCCACCCAGTCACTCATCCTTCCACCCATCCACCCTTTCAGTCATCCACCATCCTCCCTTCCTCTCTCCATCGTCCCTTTCCCTTAGCAATCCTTCCTTCCATCCATCCACCCACCCATCTATCTACTCATCCACTCATGAATCCATCCATTGACCCTTCACTCATCCATCCTTTCTCTCATCCATTTATCCTTTTACTCCTGCACTCATCTATTCATCCTTTAGTCCATCTACCCTCCTTTTCACTCACCCATCCTTACATCCACCCTTTCACTCATCTGTCCATCCATTCACCCTTGCACTTATCAATTCATCAATCCATCCATCATTTCACTCATCCATCCATCCACCCACCCACCCACTCATCCACCTTTTCACTCATCCATCCTTTCACTCATCCATCCACCCTTTTACCCATCCAGCTACCCTTCCACCCATACATCCAGCTATTTACCTTTTCTCCCTTCCATCCTTCCACCACTCACTCATCAATCCATCCATCCTCTTTTATCATCCATCTATTCAAGCTTTCATTCATCCATGCACCCTTTCACGAATTCATCCAGCCATCCACCCATCCCTTCACTTACTCACTCGCCCACCTTTTCATATTCATTTTGAGCTGAGCCTTTTTGAGCTACAGACGCCATTCCTGGACTGGGACAGAAGCCACCCAGGGCAGAGACAGGATCCACCACAGGTGGGGGGTAGGGGGAGGGACAGGAGCCATCACTGGGGGAGGGGGGTGGGAAGGAGGGGGACCAGGATCCACCAGGGTGGGCACAGGGGTGGGTATGCAGTATCCTAGTATCATCTTGGTCTCTTCCAGGGTGGGGTAGGGCTCCTCACCCCCTCCTGGACAAGACAAGGAGAAGTCAGTCTCTCTTTCCAAAATGTTACTTTTATCAGCCCCCACTGTGAAGTACAGTACTTAAAGGAGATACTCCGAGAGAACTGATTTAACTGATTGTCCTCCTTACTTTGTTAATCAGTGTGGGTGCGATTGTGCCATTTCTTTATTTTATTACATTAACCCTTTCGCTGCGGCGGCTGTTCCGCCGCAGCGCTAACGGGGCGGGGCGGCCGCATGCTGGTGACAGAACCGCTCCGTCACCAGCCGCGGTTGAGCTGTGCTGGTGACGGAGCGGTTCCGTCATGACCCGCCCCGCTCATTAGAACGGTCGCGCAGGCGCGAAATCAGCGCCGCGCAGGTGCGGCGGCCGGGCCATGACGGAACCGCTCCGTCATCAGCACAGCCCAACCGTAGCTGATGATGGAGCGGTTCCGTCATCAGCAGGGGAGGGGTTAAAGACTGCATGTTTGAAGAATCGAGGTTTGTTTACAATTTAGTGACAGTTATTAAGCTCTGTGCTGTGATGAGAACCACATGCTGCCTCGGTGTAATCCAGACCGGTTGTAGGATGTTTGGGGCCCTGGGCAGAAAGGGAATGTCTCACACACGTCCACGGCACTCTCTCCTCAGGCTCTGAGAGACTTACAGTGGTGGCAGCAGGACTTGCTGCACCCTTCAGCAGGAGATGCTATTGGCTATGTAAAACGTCCGCCCAGTCTCCCTTAACCGGGGTCATCTTCCCTCTACACGTAAGAGCCAGGTTTGGAGAGTGCTCCTACAACTGTGAATGAATGGGAGGACTTTGAATTTAACTGCCTTTGTACAAGGTGGCATCTACTGGGCTCCGCCTGGTTGTAGTTTGCTTTCAAATTGGCGGATGACCTCCAACAGAGACTACACAGTTCCAAAAGGGACCTGGGAGTCTGCACATTGACATTTTATTTCCTCCTGCCACTAGTACAGATGTCCCTGTGAATGTGCTGGGTGAGGGGAGAGTCGAGGGGCTGACCATTACCCCTTGAAGTGTCTACTCTGCAGGTGACATAGAGCTGCTTGCTCCGCACCCTCTTCATCCCTGTTGAACCGGACCCCTCGTCTGGAGCTACTACCGATCTCAGCCTCATGAACCAGCTGAAACCGTCCCATGGAAGCTGCAGTTGTTCATAACTCCTGAACACCAAGATTATGCAGCTAACCAGTGTGCGCACACCATTAGATTGGAAGAACCCATACTTTCCCCCAGGGGCTCGGCACATACAGGGCAAGGAAATCTTCTCCCCTGCACAGTACATCGTCCACTGACCCAGAACATATGCAGCACGGATTGCAGAAATACAAACTTCCTCAGAACAAGCACATGAAAAGCAACAGGAGGAACAACTTTGCTCACACACAGAACACACCCAGTATATAAATCAACAATGCAATCTTCTTTCAGTCTCAAAAAATGTCTTGTTTAGAAAAAAAGTGTAAATGCATTTTTGCCAAGCAATTTTTGTGTGAATAAATGTGCACTATCCACACCTGAATTATGAAAGGAAATTTGCAATACAAATACAAATTGCAGATACAAGACGCATTCAGGGCTGTTTGCATCTCAATAGATGCCCCTGCTCCTGAAGCCGCAGCCCCTCCCTCTCAGCCACCTTCAAGCACCTCTTAACAGCTCATCAAGGGCTGGAGGTGTGAGGGGTGGGGGCTGCAGCTTCAAGAGCAGGGGCATCTATTCAGATGCAAACAGCCCTGAATGCGTCATGTCAAGTCAAGAAGGGAGGTGAGTGGAAGCTGTGCGGCTTTAGGGAGGTGTGACCGGTGCCCGGTTAAAATTACGGACAAATGGCGTCCGTTAAAGAATCCTTCACGGACAACGGACAGACGGCCGAAATTACGGACTGTCCGTGAAATTTACGGACGGTTGGTCACCCTATTTGCAACTGTTAAACAGAGCCACTGGATTTATATGGCAAGACACCTCCAAATTATTCTGCAAGACTGACTCAATTATGCTGCAAAAAAAAGGAAAATTATGCGGCCTAATTCTGCGCATTTTTTGATAGTATTAATTATTTTGCCATTGTTATTAATGTAATAATACCTGGGCAAATATTTCCCCTGTTTATTACTAGTTTAACAACAAAATAAATAAATAAGCAACTAAAAGATGACCAGTTAACCCTTGTCTTCCAACGTGATACCTCCGGGTCTAGCAACGCTATATAAAACTCAAAATAATAATAATAATAATAACGTGTGGGAACACATATCACCACATTTTAAGTACTTTTAATCCGTATGAGCTAGAATCATTTTTTTTTGTTAAAACCAGTGGATTATGCAGCAAATGAAGGATTAACCCTTTGCATGCTGAGGACATAATGGTTACATCTTCGGTTGCGGTGCTGCTGTGCCAAGGACGTAACCATTAAGTCCTGACATCAACCCACTGGGGAAGCGCTGGGCCACCTATTTTCACCCCTGGCTGGATATGGTAGCGGAAGCGCTTCCACTGCCATCCCCATCCCCATTCCCCCCCCCCACCTCCCACCCCCTCGGCAAGGTGATGACGTTGTGCTGAGTTCTTCCTTTACCCCTGTGCCTGTTTTGAATGGATTCATACTCCACGATCGCAGAGCAGGAATCTATCCACTGGACCACCTGGGATGTTTTTCTTTGTTGTTGGGGAGCGACCCCTTAGGTGAGGGTCACTCACTACCCCTAGGGCATGGTCGTGTTTCGGTCTCGCCTGGTGGCTGATTTGGTCGTTTTTAGGCTGATCAGCGCCCGAGGGGGACTGAAACCCACTAAGCATCAGGGATGTTATTTTTGTGCATTTGGGAGTGACCCTTTGGGCAAGGTTTGCTCCCCTGGGGGTAATATGCTTTTATCGTGTTTTGCCCCCCCCCGGGGCTAGAATGGCAGTTTTTTGGGCAGATCTAGCCCCGAGAAGGGGGGGGGAGGAGAGGGGGGGGCGTTGGGTTAAAACTCACTAGAAGCCAGGGATTTATTGAGTATAATAAATATGGGGAGCAATCCGATCCCTTTTGGGGGTAAATGTAAATGTTTTGACCATTTCTGCCCCCTTGGGGGGCAGATCACCCGGCATATATTGTTAGGCCCATCTGCCGGGGGGCAGATGTCACTAGACCACGAGGGATTTTACTGTTTATGCCGCAAAATGTTTCGGGGAGTGGCCCCTTGGCAAGGGTCGCTCCCCTTTTGGGACTGAATGTTTTGGCCATTTCTGTCCCCCTTCGTGGCTGATCAGTCATATATTTTTAGGCCCATCTGCCCCCAGAAGCCACTAGACCACCAGAGATTTTACTGTATATAGCGAAAACATTTTGGAAGTGGCCCCTTAGGCAAGGATTGCTCCTCTTCTCGGGTGGATGTTTTGGCCATTTCTGCCCACCTCCAGTGTAGATTGGCCATATTTTTTTAGGCCATCTGCCCCCACGGGGCAGAAGCCACTAGACCACCAGGGATTTTATTGTATATGGCACAAAATGTTTTGGGGAGTAGCCGCTTGGGCAAGGGTCGCACCCCATTCAGGGTGAATATTTTGTGCTTTTTCTGCTTCCATTGCGGGCAGATCGGCCCTGTATTTTTAGGCCCATTGCCCGCAAGGGGGTGTAGAAGCCACTAGTAAAATCAGGGAAAGTTTGTGTTTGAAATATAGTTCAGCTAATAGTCTGCATGTTTTGTCATCATTTGTAATCGTAATGTTATTTTTCCCCTTTTCATTTTAGTGCAATGCTTTTGTTTTACTTTGGTGTAACTTGTGCTTGCAGCTTTCGGCACTGATAGAGCTGTGTAGTTGCAAGTCTCGGGTAAGGAAAAGTTTTTTATACTGTTTACTCCAAATGAGTATCAATGACCTGCATTAATGTGTTTTTTGAAATGATGTAATAATAGAAGCCTATTTAGCTTCTGTTGAAATGTATGTATGTGAAATGTTCCTTATATTTGTGCACAATGTGTATTGTGTTGCCTTGCGTGTCATTTTCTTTTGTTTTCTTTTCTAGTGGAATCTCGTTGGTGCTTGCTGTGTCTGTGCAGAGTAGATGCTGGTGAGTCTAGCAGTCTCTGGCAACTGAGTGGTATTGTTTTACAGTATATACTATATAGGTCTTTGTGTGCTTTGTATTGATGGACTTTACCTTGCAACTGCTATATGCCAGTTTTGTTTCTTTTTGTTTGATAAATCTGAACTTTGTTTATTATTTTTTTTACAATGTTGGGTGTTGTTGATTTGTTTTCTAAGTTACTTTTCTAACTAAGGATTATGGCTAGCTGCAGGATGTCCGTTTAACAGGTTGTTGGTATGCTTGTTCGAGTTGTCTTCTGACCATGATTATGAGACTGACTCTGCATCTGAGGGAGAGGAAAAAAAAACAGGATTCTAGCAGTTATTTTACTGTCAGAGAGTAATCACCTGATGATGAAGCCACTTCCAGTGTGGATGAAGAGCCGCTTTTAGACGAATACACTGGTGTGCTACTCATGCAGCAAGAGGCATCTGGATTGCAGCCTGGGGCGGCAAGGCTTTCCATAGGAAGTGCTGGACTCTGGGTTGACCCAAACATGATGCAGCCGGTGTTGCCTGCCTTTAGTAGTGTTGCAGGGTGTAGAGTGAATTGTGAAACTTTTTTGCCTATAGAATTTTTTCAGTTGTTTATGGACGATGTATTTTTGGGTGAGCATGTTGAGAAGTCTAATTTGTATGCTGAACAGTAATTGAGGGACAATAGTGCCAGACTTAAGCCCCACTCTAGAGCTACCCGGTGGACTCCCACAAATCTGGATGAGTTGAAGAAGTTCTTGGGTTTAACTTTTTTGATGGGCCTAATAAGGAAGCTGTAGCTTGGTCTACTAATCCCTTGATGGCGTAATCTGTCTTCTTCGGATGTTGCATTTTGTTGATAATGATTTAGTGTTACCACAAGATCACCCTGATTGTGGCCTGTCCTTGATCACTTGGTAGAGATCGATTTCCAGAGATCTATGTGCCAGGGAAAGAAATAGCTGTTGACAAGTTTTTGGTCCTATTCAAGGGCCAATTGGTTTGTAGGCAGCATATTCCTAGCAAGAGGGCATGTTATGAAATTAAGATGTATATGCTGTCTGAGAGTTGCATTGGATAGGTCTATAATTTAAGGGTCTACACTGGTAGGGATTTCAGTATTGATCCCCCTGGTTGTCTGTTCCCTTTTGCAGTTACAGAGAAAATTGTATGGTAACTTTGTAGAGGACTTTTTAACAAAGGTCACCATTATCATTTATACATATATAACTTTTACACTGGTGTACCATTGTTCAGGGAATTGTTCAAAGTGGACACTGTTGCTTGTGGCACAATCCGCTCTAACCGTAAAGGTTACCCAAAAGAGCTTGTTTGTAAAAAACTTGAGAAGGGTTAGCACAGTGCCTTATGTAGTGATGAACTTCTAGCTCTGACATTTTCTGACAGGAGAGATGTCTATATGCTGGCTACCATCCATGAAGAAAGTACTTCAACTGTGACTGGGGTCAGGTTGCTGAAGTGCGCAAACATGTTTGCATTTTAGACTACAATAAGCACATGGGTGGTGTAGATCGGGTAGATCAGAGGTTGGAAACTCACACTGCTGTTGGTAAGGCTCACGTTTGGTATAAGAAATTGGCTATCTATTTATCCATTTAGCAAACTTCAATGCTTTTGTTGTATTTAAGGATTGTTCTCCTTAGTCAAAGATGACATTTGTTCAGTTTCAGCAGTTTCTGATAGGAGGTCTTGTTGTAGTGGAACAGGCAGAAGTTGCAAGAGAAGCAGTGGTAGAGGAAGTAGCTCAATTGAAAGATCTCCACTTTCCTGATGACATTCCTTCCACGGTCAAAAAAAAAACTTTCCCGCTAAGAAATACAGTCTGTGCCCAAAGAGGTATCCGGAAGGAGAGTCATATGTACTGCCCCGATTGTCCTTCTAATCCTGGGCTGTGTGTGCCCACATGTTTTAAGTTGTACCACACAGAACAGAGTTTTTGTTTGCAACTATGAGCATAAAAGTAAACTGACCGGTCTGTATCATTTTATATTTTTTGGTCAGATTTTATGGTTGACATTAGTGTGATGTATTAAGTTAGAGCTGTTGTGTTTGTAGTTATAATTTTGTATTTATTTCCAATGGGTTTGTGTTTTCATTTTTGTATTAAAAAATGTGATAGCAGTATGCATGGACTGGTGCTTAACTGGCAGTGTGTGTGGACTGGCTTTTGGCTGGCAGTGTGCTTGCACTGGTGTTTGGCTGGTGGTGTGTGTGGACTGGCATTTGATTTGTGGTGTGCCTGGACTGGCGCTTGGCTGGCGATGTGCGCAAACTGGTGCTTGGTTGACAGTGCATGGACTGGCGCTTGGCTGGCGGCGTGCGTGGACTGGCGGTTGGCTGGCGGGGTCTGTGGCTGGTGCTTGGTTGGCGGTGTAGGTGGACTGGCGCTTGGCTGGCAGTGTGCGTGGGCTGGCAGCTGGTTAGCAGTGTGAATGCACTAGGGCTTGGCTAGCGGTGTGCGTGGGCTGGCTCTTGGCTTGTGGTGTGCGTGGACTGGCGTTTGGCTGGCAGTGTGTGAGTAGGGACTTGCTGCTGGTCACTATGCACCCAGCTAGCCAAACGCCAGTGTACACACTCGATCAACTGCTAGCCAGTGTGAGTGCTGTGTCAGTCATGGG
Source organism: Lissotriton vulgaris (assembly GCF_964263255.1). Classification (NCBI taxonomy): domain Eukaryota; kingdom Metazoa; phylum Chordata; class Amphibia; order Caudata; family Salamandridae; genus Lissotriton; species Lissotriton vulgaris. Next base: position 1,337,265,122 of record NC_141685.1, read on the forward strand.
GACGTATAAAAAGTATTGGGCCCTTGAATGGCACTGTCTGTTGATTTGAGTGTTATAAAGTGCTGGGCCCACGGCAGGCAGTGTGAATGGTCATGTATGTGTCTCACATATGAAATTGTGGGAATGGCCTGTAAAAAGGTTGGTGCCTTGTTGCGGCTTTGCAGCTCACAGGCTGTGAGTCATTGGTTCCGTTTTGGGAACTTTCAGTTATTAACAGTGTATTTCACTTTTGTGAAATCTCTTGTTGAAAAAATATACATTTTAAACCTTTCACTCATCCTCGTGCCAAATCCAACCAGTATGTGTGTGTACTTGAGGAATAGATGGGTGGGAAGTAATATTTGTCTTTTTCTGCCAAGGTTTACATCATCTCTAGGGAAAATCTACCAATTCTAGTTATTTTCATAAACTCAAAACCCTGAGGAGTACAGGGTGGTGTGCCTTTCGTAGATCCCAAGTTTTCTTACCCACAATGTCCTCCTAACCTCAAAAATTTGACTAAAGTCACACATTTTCCTTGCATTACTGTGCCATCTTCTTCCAGAATTAGAAGGAAACCACAAATTTCCCACCACCCAGTGTTCTGCCAGGTCTCCCGATAAAGTTGCTACCTCACTTGTGTGGGTGGGTCAAGTGTCCATGCTAGTGAAGGGCCCAAAACGTCTTGTGGAGGTGATGGAGCAAAGACTCGTAGAAAAGAGACTTGCTCAGAAGCAATCCACTCCTTTAACTAACAAGTTAATAAAATTGTTTTGTGTAAAACGAATGCGCACCACATGAATACGCAGGTTAGTGAAGCTTGCTTATGTGTTTACTATTGCGAATAACATGAGCGGCAGTACACACCTCCTAAAGATAGGAAAGTGCTTAACGACAACCAAAAGGCCGACGATCCAGTCCGGTTGGGCCGGATGAAAAGGGTAAAGGGCGGCAAAAAAAAATCCTCAGTTTCAATGGGAGGCCACAGTTTTACGTAAACGATGACGCCAGCCAATAAAAAAGAGGGGCTGGGCTTCAAGTCCTCTTCTCAAATCTCCTCATCAACAATATGTCTCGCAGAGCGAGCAACGCATGCGCGCTGCAACGCTAGATGAGACCGAAAAAGGAGAAAGTTACACAAAAATGTTGGGGTAAGGTTGCATCAGACCGGTTTTTGTGTTGGGGCTGGGTTTAAGTTAGGACGGTTGCTATCACAGCTCAGATTTCTACTGGAAGGTCACAGATGATGGTCACAGATATGCAGTTAAAGTGCATAAGAAAATGTATGGGAACTGTGATCATGAGTGCAATGGGGACAGTGCCAGTGAGTGTAAAGGTGGTGCGAGAGACTCGGTTGGAAAAAACACAAATGTTCTGCATCTATTTTGTTGACTTTTCACCTGAAGGTAAATACTTATAAAATATAACACACATCTGAAATAAAAAATAGATGTTAGTTAAAGTAATGGGTGAGAAATGCACTGTTTTACATTATGAAATCTCATTTGGTTACTGCTATCACTGCAGATGACTGTGTGTGTGTACCCAGACAGTCACAGAACTAAATTTTGCTTGGTTCAGTGGGTAATAGTGACATTTATAGTTCTACAAGGTCTCAGCCTAGACTGAAGCACTAAGAATGTGTCATTCATCATTTTAAAACTGTATTAAAAACAATATAAATTGGTTAATTCTCAATGTGCCCATAGATTTAGTGTTTAAGTTAAAACAATGGCTTTCAAAGTATATCATTTTGGTAATATGCATTCAGACTGTATCTAGTGCAAGCCTTTTTTGTAATTTCCATTAGAAGAAAGCATTCCACAACACAGGTGATACAACCCTTACCTACCTCTCAAAAAGAATACATCTTTGTCACCAGAAAGCCTCAAATAAAGCCATCAGCTAAAGTCTATAGATTTATTGATTAGCTAACTGCACATATTTACATTTCTTTCAAGTGGCAGGCACCCTCGCAAGAAGGCTTGCTTCTGAGTTTTTTGCTGTCTGCCTGTCCCTGGGCTTCACTGTACAAGAGGCTGCATCGCTTTTCTTTCAGCCAAGGTCTGCATTAACTATCCAGAAGAGTGTTGTTTTTTTAAACAACAAGTAGGGTGAACTATTTTTGTAAAATTAAAAGAAGATTGGGAATTTCGTTATCAAGTCAACCTCCTCACTTCAACCACTCTTTTGAGCTCATATACATTCACAAACAAAATCGATGAATGACTATCACATTCTGAAATATTGCACTCCATCATCCTAGGCTCCAGCCCGCTCAATTTCCAACACTGAGGAAGTTTAACATCAGTCTGACCACCAGTATTAGATACTGTATCAAACTGTGTCACACTCCGAGGACATGTGCAGACAGGGTTAGTGCTGCTACTAGCACAATTTCTGGTATGTAAGCCTAATTGATAGTCATGCCAGTCAACAATGATTACCTTTTACAAAAAAGGGCAAATCCAGGAGCTAGACATGTACTCTTAAATGTGACCGCAACCTCGTAGGCAAAGAGGCATCTAGAAAATGGGAAACACCACAATCTAAGTGGTTAGAAGGTTTTTCCAGGTTCCAAGCTCAGTGAGCAGATGCCTCATCGCAAGGTGTAGTGCGTAGTCCTATTCATGGCTGGATATGGCAGAGATAAAACTGAGCACACTTGAGGGGTGTCTAGGGCTTCAATTCCTGCAGTGGAACAGAGATGCAACACAGTGGCTTCACTCAAAATGTTGGAACCCATCCTCATGTTATTAAATTGCCTGTTTTGACCACCCTTTTCTCATCACAAGACTGTCAGATTGCACCATGGGTGCCTAAGCATTTTTCTGAGCTAGTGTGGTGGGAGTCTCAGTTCATGCCAAGGAAAGACAACAAGATCTTCAGTTTGAGGACTCTAAAGTGGCCTGTGGTGAATCAGTGCCATGCGTGTACCTCTGAAGCTAACCTGTGTGGCAGACAGATGTGCTGGAGGACTGCAAGTGGTGCAACTGCAGGCAAAACATCGAGCTAAAAGGCCCTTACCAGATACACCTGGCATATGACCGATGCTGGACAAACAATCTGAGCGTGTGTAGTCACCTAGATCATTGGATGGAGGTCTGGGAGTGTCTGAGTGACAAGTTTCAGCCAAAGATGCAGAGAAGCCTGGAGGTCCCCAACTCTCCCTAGATGTATTGAACATTTAAACACCTCCCAAAAGAAAAAAGGGGAAAGTGGAGAAGGGAGCGATAAGACACAAGTGCACTTGCTGTCGCTGATCAGGTTGCCAAAATCTGGGACTGGAGTATCGTCTACCTGTAGACTAGCCCACTTTCTTGCTCTTAGGTAGTGTAGTGAGCAAAGACTAAATGAGTATGAGGTAGAGGTAATTTATCAGGTAGTATTTAAGTATGCCAGGTGAAATGAGACTTTAGCATCAACAAAGACCGTATGCATACCCGAATCCCAAGCAGATGGTGTGGTGTAATAGCAGAGGTTAACCAGTATGCCGGCGTTGCTCCCCAGAATGCCCAGGCATCGGATAGGAGGATCAGAAGGAGATGGCCACCCTGACGCACAAGGAGATAACACAAACAGGAAAGCCAAAGAAAGTAATAAAGGTAAGGGGTTGAGAGGGAACTAGAAAAGATGAAAAATAACAAAGGTGAGAAATGCAGGATCAGGTGGACAAACTATAAGAAGCAAAGAGCCAATACAACTATGAATCATTGTCAGGTAAAGAGCCTTGTGTGTAGTGTGGTTGCTTTTGATCTCTCACTATTGACCCGGAAGTGTATTGCAATCTGGATGTCCTCCTCTGGCTTGAGTAGCACTATAACTTTCCCATTCTCTGTTGCCCAGTATTCTAGAGCATCCATTCTCTTCCCTGTCAGCTTCTGGTGATTGATTGTGAAATTAACACAAAGGGCAATACACCTAGCACTTAATGATTTCCCTCAGCACTCTGGGACAGAAATTCTGAGACTGATAGGCAATGATGATGGGCGACTGGTTCAGTAATTGTGACCCTGCCTCCAGAGGAACAGAAACCTAAAAACCTTGTGAACAAACTTGAGTTTTTGTGATGTAGACAGCAAGGCTCCTGATGGCGCTTGGAGAAGAGGAGGCTCTCTGAATAGTTAATGATACACAGGCAACATCAGTCAAAAAGGATCTAGAAGAGGTGGCCTATAAAATCACTGGGACATAGAAATGGATCAGAAACTCAAGAAAAACAAGGCAGCACTTCAAATACAGGCCCTTTAATATAGTCAGTCAGTCAGTCAAAAATATCTTTATTCGATTTAGTTAAAAATCATACAAAGAGATAAAAACATTTCATACGAGGTTAAAACTATTTACAATATCATACAAATCAGAGAATGCATGGGTTTTATAAAAAGGCAAATTAAATTCATTTTGTGTTTAGCAAAATTTAAATACATTGATTAACACAGTGTTAAAAAGACCTGTTGTTCTGATGCGTTTTTTTAGTTCTAACTGCTGCCACCAAAAAATTGGCCATACAAAATGTAATGCGTATGCTGTTCAAAGATTGTAAGTATAACAGGGCTGGCCTCACCTGTGGGAAACCAGCCTCCTTCAGAACAGGTAACAGATATTTTTTCCTGGGCTCTAAATAAAGCCCACAAAACATAACAAAGTGCATGGTGTCTTGAGCGGAAAAGTGATCACAACAACGGGGGGGGCTAAATCAGGTTTTTCCCATATTTTAAAATTGCCCAAATAAAAATGTAACAAATTAAACCTAAACTTAGTTAGGAGGAATCTGTGGAATGGGATCGTAACCAGGCCAAGGTAAGGTGCTAATGCAAATGAATTTACAAGCAGATAATGCCTCCTCACTGCCCGTTTCACAAGTTCTTTTCCCTCACGGGATGCTCTTGCCCTATCCATAAATTGCTTCTTAATCAGGTCTATATCTTGTTTTTTGATGTCCCGGGGAGATGAAAAAAGTTCTGGTCGTCCCAGGTCTGAGAACTCCTTCATCAGATAGGCCATCCATGGCACCCTTTTAAAGTGGTCCAAAGACATGACGTCAGCCATGATCTTATGGTTGAGAGGCAGCTCCTCGTTGAGCCAGGTCTTCAACCAAAAGATCAGGGGTGCCATGTTCAGCCCATCAGTGACGAAGTCCAGGCCCACCTCCATATGTATTGAAAAAGTTGGTGTGGACTGTGGGACAGACAGGAGGGACCGAATAAATCTGTTTTCAGCCTTCTGAATTGGTTCCAAGTTAACATAGCCCCAAAGGGGTGAACCATATGACGCCAATGTGACTGATTTGCTTTTATAGATCTTCAGAAGGGCTTCCATCGGCCTAGCACCCAACCTGCTCGCAAATCCCATTATAGCTGCTGAAGATCTTGTCACCGCCAGCCTTTTCGCCCTGACCTGGGGTCCCCAGGATCCCCTCTGATCAAAAAGAACCCCCAGATATGGGAGGCCCTTTAATATAGTGAGGGCGTGCAGCAATATGAAGTCTTTAAAGGATGTGTGGTATCGGCCATAATATGTCTCAAATGAGATGTGGCAAATGCAGGCAGAGGCACCAAATACATGTGCAGGTAGTACCTAATATGTGAGATGGAGCAAATGTTGAAGGCATGCAAATTCTTAAAATTTGAACTGTCGGAAAGGCAATCTGCAGAGAACTTTGCCTGCCAGACTCCTGCTGGGTGAATTTTAGGTATACCAGTTCTAGGGCGTAGGCCTCGTTGAAGGGAGTGGCACATGAGGTGGGGAGTGAGCCCACAGTAAATCAACAGATGCTTTGCCCGTCAGAAGAGTTCAGAAGAAAACATTGGTGCACTTCAACATTTAAGTGATCTCAAGAAAAATTGTAAATTATGGAGTGTCTTGAACTGTGTTTACCTTGATCCGCCCCTTTGTAATGTATATACAAGCTCCTGCCCATTGTGGGAGCTTACTTACTCATGACTTCTACCCCTCCTGGTGTATAGGCCATCAACCAGGAATCTCCAGCCACCTCTGTCCTGGACTTTTCGTTCAATCTGACTCCAAGTGTAACTCATCTCCTTGCAGTCATCCCTGAGACCTAGGTGCCGGGTTTTTCCTGGCCTTCCTCTTTTCCTTTCCCCTTGAGGGTTCCTGGTCAGGCCTTTGTGTTGGTGGTGTTTGATGCAGGCTTGCGTAGTGTGTGACCTATTTAGCCCCAGCGTCTTTTCATGATTTCTTCATGAGCAGGTAGTTGGACAGTCTACTGCCATAGGTCGTTGTTGCTGATGGTGTTTGCCATAGGATTTGATTTGAAGGGTTTCCCTCAGGCAGGTGTTGATCAAGGTCAGAACTTTGTTGTTGGTGCTGTCTGTTGGGGGTAGCTGGTGATAGGTTTTCAGAGCCAGGGGTCTGCTAATATCACTGGCTGCACTTTAACACTTGAGCAACCACAAGAAAAATTATAACTTAAGAACTGCCTTGAGTTGCATTTGCCGTGAAGCACTGGAGAGGGGCTGGACAGACTTGTAACCAGTGTGCTGTTTCACCCTTCAGTAAAAACGTGAAAATACTTGATTTCTATTATTGATGAAATTGGTGAATTTCATTTCCTTCTTACTTTTCCAGAAGCAATTTTTCACCCAATCCTAGTGGTAACCAACCATGACCAGCAGGTCCCTATTCACAAACGTCTTAAGCTTTTATGCTAAGTTTGATGCTGTCACTCTGCTGGAAAAGAGAGGGGTCCCATTGAATTCAGGTTATAGTAGCTATTCAAGGGAGGGAATCTGTACCTGGCCAGTTCCACTGAATCCTTCCAAATGTGGCCCAGTGTAGGGGGCTGACGTGGGACAAAGTGGCACAGCAAAGCTTCCACTTAAGCAGCTACAATGGGAGCCACGACTGGGCCCAATGGTCTTGTGGGCTGTGACACAAAGTATAATCACTGCTTGATGGACTCCTTTCTGTCTGATATTTGTGAGAAATCTCAGAATGCCATGATAGAAGAAGTCGGTATGTTCGAGAACTGTTGAGAGAGGGAAGTAATAATGTGCCTAGTATGGCAGTGAGAAAAAGAAACAAAGCAAAGAAAACAAGCATTGGCGTAGCCAATAGGTCTCGCTTTTGGGACCTTATAGACCTTGAGACCTATTGGCTATGCCAATGCTTGTTTCGGTAGGCACGGGGAGATTAAGTGATTTGCCCAGAACACAGGATGTTCAGCGTCCCTGCCGAGACTCAAAACTTGTTCCCCCGCTTCGAGGTCGACCGCCCTAGCCGTTGGGCCATATCCCTTCACATATAAGCATAGATAATTAACTGTGATGCTATGTGCTAAAATGTAGGGCATCTTATATTTATAAAAGAAGAACTTTTTTGGGAGGAGATTCCAGTTGTCAGTTTACTGAGGCCACAGACATTGCTCTGCTGACCACCGTCCTATTTTTCAGAACACGAATCCTGCGCTGTTAAGTCACTTTAAAATTGGTGAAAAAGTAACTGAGAGTGAACGTTATCCTCACTCCGCCAGACTTTACATTACGCTTTTCCTCACGTCTAAAAGAAGCAGCAATAATTTAAAATCTGCCTTGAGTAGTTCACACGTCTTTCTTGTTTTGAAACTGCAATGCCCCTGTAACCGCACTAAAGACAAACAGCTGCTCGCAGAGGTAAAAGAGTCTCCTGGGTCTCCTAACAATTAGCATTTTCCACTTTTATCATCCAATTCACAAGTAAAAGGATGCAAATAATTTAACTTGCGCCTGTTTGTTCAGTTTACTGTGAGTTTTTGCTGGCCTAGAAGTAGGTCCCTTTACCTCCACTCCTTTAGGCCATGCCCCATCTCTCTGAGGTCCATTGTGATTGTATTAATATATAGCGTTTATAATCACTGACAGGCGTCGAAGCACCTTGTTGTACGTGGTTTCTCATCAGCCAGAGCAAAGGATGTCACCTTCATCCCCCTTGGCGCAGGCAATAGCTGTTCACAATAACTTTTTCTTCTGCTAAGATTGTGGGACCTGTTCCATTTATTATTCTAACTCCAGTACTAAAACTATTGTGAAAACCGACTAGCCGGGTGTGGGGCAGATCACAAAATGCAACAGGGTATGCAGGGTGCATGTCCGCCAACTCACACAATGCCAGGCCATCGCGTGTGACGTTGCTCTTCACTGGGCCATCTGACAAGGAGAGCTTTTCATACAGAGAACCCTAAAATTAACAAGAAACCTTTATAAAGTAACGTTTCAAGTTCAAGCACAGGGCCTTTAAATTCAAAACATCCGAGCCTTTTTCGGAAATGGACCTCAACAGATATCCACAAGCAAACAAACATATCTCACAATCAGAGATCCTGATGAGGCTTGCGCAACCTTTCAGGGATGAAGGAGGTCCATGGCAAGTGAAGCTAAACCCTGTTAATAACAATTCAAACACTCATTATTTGCAAAAACAGTTTTACAACAACAGGGCCATAACTTGATCAAATGTTTTCTAAAATGTGCTATCAGATGAAGATTTTAGTGGAGGTATGTTTCCCTAAAAGGTTAGAAAGAGTATGGCCTGCGTCTTACCTGCCCCGGTGTTCTGGCTGCTCCCAAGGCGCGTGTCTGGCAAAGTAAAAGCAACCTCGAGCAGGCAAATGGAAACAAGCATGCGCAGCAACGCTCATTGTAAACAGATGGCCCCTGAGCACCACTGCATGCTCCCGCAAGGTGGATGCCAGCATAAGCACGAGTGTTTCAAAAGTGCAGACCGATTCCTAAAGGTCATCTCCTAGCGCAGCACTTGCATGCTGCGCTAGGCTCAACCTAAAAAGGAAGGGTGGAAAATGGGAGAACACACCCTCAGCACCAACACCCCTCCTGAAATCTTGAAGGAGCTATCGGAACTTCTTAGCTTCACTCATACAGTGTCTTACAGTTATGATCAGCGTGGCAGGCCGGCCTATTTTGATTTTCTGGCTGTTCCCTTGCAGGGACATTGAGGGGGTTCCAGCGTTCTCAGCTGGGTTTGCCATATGAAGCTGTATCTTTCAAGGGGCGCAGGCCAGCAGTTAATGTCTGACTTTGTGGCCAATCACTAAATACTTTTGTCCCAGCTGGGTGTCTTCTTGGCAGTGGTTGAGGTCAAACGAGCAAGTTAAAACTTTGCCTCCAAAGGAGGAAAAATGCAAAGGTATACTCCTGTGACAGCTCACAGATCTCCAAGAGATAAAGTGAGGTTTAAAAGTGTTTTTTTGACTCAAGCTCTCTGTATTGGTAAGAGTGTATGCTCTGTAGAAATGTTGGATATATCTGTGTGTAATTACACAATCATTTATAGAGCAGACAATATAAAGTAAAAAAATTTTTTAACACTTAATATTAAGTATTTATTACTGTCACACCAAACCCATTTTGTCAACTTTGACTAACAAAAGATTAAATGAAAACAAAACCTGCAAATATTAAAAATGATGCCTCGCGGGTTACGTGCAGATGTTTGCAGTGGGTCATAACTAAACAAGCCCTATACGTGTTCCTGATTGTATGTTATGACTTGTAGGCTAAATAAGGATATCTGCAAGAAAAACATTAAGCTATTGAGCCATCAAACAAAAAATAGAAATCTGAGACCTACACATTACATGTAATTCTCTGCAATAGATGTATCAGCTCTGAGCTACTTAATAATTCAAACTTATGAAAAGAGGCTGCACAAGTGCATTAACCATGTGATTTATGTTCTAGTTTTATACCTTCCAACATAAATCCCTCCAGTTGTGGTATTAGCTCACATTTTGACGTTATTTTAAAATGCAGTCTATTGCCTCAATTACAAGTCCCGGGTGGGGGGGGGGTCAGTGAGGGTGCAGGTGCTATTTATCACACCAAAGCACTGAGTTCAGAATTGAACAGGAATGATAAATAAATAGCTCTTGTTACTAGTTAAGTCATCATATATGGGGCATAAGGTGTGGATTTTGCTGTTTCCTGCAGCAAAATCCACACGTGCCATGTTTACTGAAGCTTCCCGTGTAAAATGTTGGCAAGTCAGACCTGCCAAAATCCAAAGGTGCGGTCTTTATCGCTTTTATCACTTCCGGTAATTACTGGGTCCAGTAAACATCTCGCCATTGGTAACTGCGATCCCAGTGCAAACAAGTGTTTGTAAAAAGATCAGAGGTAAATGAGCAACCATTAATTAAAGCCTATTTGTGACCAATTAAGAAAGACAGAGTAGCTTTACTATCGCTTTTCTTATGTTGGCCATTTCTTTTGAGTTAGTTCGTGAAAATAAATGCATACAAAGACAGTCACTGTACACATCTCATGTCTCCACGACTTGCAGCTCCACTGCCTTACGGCCACCTGTTCCTCTAGACTAGCTGTAATTCCAAAAAATAATGCATCTATTGATAGCAGCGTTACATGCATAATAGGGGTGTGAGAGCGTCTTCTATAGCTATTGGTTTGTTGAAGTGTTAAAGGAAGTGCTGGGCCAACCCAAAGGAAAGCATGCAACATTGCGTCTTCATTTGATTGTTGTCATCGGGCACAGAACCAGGAGCACCACCATCCCCCAGAGCATTAAACAAGTCTTAATATTTTTAAAGTGCCACAAATGTCTTCTTTTCTGCTGATCTTTTCCGCCATCTCTTTTCCAGGGGGAACAGAAGTAACTTATAATGTAGGTTCATTTTCCCAAATGCTAAGGAACAGGAGAGAAAAATACTATTCTCTTAAGTCAAAGTCAAACGGAAACTTTATTCAGCCAATATAGGCCATAAAGGCAGATAAAACACGCAATAAATAAATACTAAAACTGATTGTTACCTAATATTAAAAGAACTTACCAATATTTCATAAAGCTATGTAGGACACGATTCTCTCATGGTGGGCCTTTGTTCTCCACTTCTCTAGGGTTGTCTGCAATTTTATTCAACTATTCCTTTTCATTCTCTAAAGACATGGAATACTTTTCTGTAGATTGTTTCCTTCCCCTTTTGCATCCCTTGGGGTTCTTGTGTGGGCAATCTCGTTCACTTAAGATTTTTCCTTGGGGCCCAGACGGGATTTGGATGCGGGCTCCAGATTCTTTTTCTCCTAACCTCTCTTTCTCCTTCATCATTTCCAGGTTACCTATTTTTGGACAAAGGTTTTGTTTTTCACTCCTGTTTTCCTCAGTTCCGACTGCCTCTTAGCCTCCCCTAGCGTATCCTCCCTAAACATGGCCCTTCCTTGTAATCATGATCTGCAACAAAAATACTTATCTCCTTGCCTTACAGATGCAGGGGTTGAGGCCATCCCATCACTTTATCTTTTGCACCTTCTTCCTCGGGTCCCTTCCCATGTCTGCTGAAACATTACCCCAAAAATGGGTAGAGAGTGAAGAAGGGATTTTAGTATTTTTACCAATGGACATCCTTTGCAGTTTTGGAGATAGTGTAAATTCCAGGCCAAGAAAATCGTTCCAGGATTGCTTTCTCCTCCCAAAATGACCATTCCCTAGCTCAATATGGGCAACATATGGGGCCTAACTTAGAGTTTGGTAGACAGGGTACTCCACCAAAAAGGTAGCGATGTGCCTTACCTGCCAAACGTGCGGTTCCCCACTTTGTTTAAAATCATGAAAACCAACATATTTCTGATGGCTGAGCCTATGCTGGCACTGCCAGTGGAAATGTTTGACTGATGGCCTGACTGACATTGGGCTGTCAGTCAATAGTCATCAGGATATCCACTCTACTGAGGACAGACAATCCAACACAATTATTTTCTTGTTTGGATCTCCTGGGAAAGCCAGGTAGTCTGGATAGGGAAACAGTATGAACCATGCTCATATACAGGGGAAAAACTTCTAGCGTATCAAGATCATGAATTAAATTGTTTTTCATCAACAAACTCCCCCTTCAGGAGTTTGTTTTGGAAAAAGAGAAGTTTTTGTTGTGTTGGTGCACTGAACATAGTGCCTGAACAGGAAAGCAAAACCAAAGGAAATGATGGACGGAGCGTTGACAATACAAGCACTCACCCCCAGTCAACTGATCTGGTTTTAATCCATCACCGTTCTTTAGCCCACTCTGCCACCCCAGTTCAGATATGGCCATATACAAATCAGTCAGACCCTGTGCCTCATGGAAACAGTCCAGCCCGAACTGCCGAGCCATTCCTTCCCTGGACCGGAAACAAGCTACAGAGGACCGGTTTCTGATATTTCAGCCGTCTTCATCCCGGCTTGCTTGAATCCAGTGGCAAAGTGAGCAAGGGACTCACGTCTGAGCATACCCTGCCAACTTATGTCGAACAAAGAAAAACCAAAGGAAATTATGGACGGAGCGTTGACAATACAAGCACTCACCCCCAGTCAACTGATCTGGGTTTAATCCATCACCGTTCTTTAGCCCACTCTGCCACCCCAGTTCAGACATGGCCATATGCAAATCAGTCTGACTCTGTGCCTCATGGAAACAGTCCAGCCCGAACTGCCAAGCCATGCCTTCCCTGGACCGGAAACAAGCTACTGAGGACCGGTTTCTGGCATTTCAGCTGTCTTCAGCCCGGCTCGCTTGAATCCAGTGGCAAAGTGAGCAAGGGACTCACGTCTGAGCATACCCTGCCAACTTATGGCGAACAAAAAAAAACAAAGGGAAATGATGGACGGAGCATTGACAATACAAGCACTCACCCCCAGTCAACTGATCTGGGTTTAATCCATCACCGTTCTTTAGCCCACTCTGCCACCCAAGTTCAGACATGGCCATATGCAAATCAGTCTGACCCTGTGCCTCATGGGAACAGTCCAGCCCGAACTGCCAAGCCATGCCTTCCCTGGACCGGAAACAAGCTACCGAGGACCGGTTTCTGGCATTTCAGCCGTCTTCAGCCCGGCTTGCTTGAATCCAGTGGCAAAGTGAGCAAGGGACTCACGTCTGAGCATACCCTGCCAACTTATGGCGAACAAAGAAAAACCAAAGGAAATGATGGACGGAGCGTTGACAATACAAGCACTCACCCCCAGTCAACTGATCTGGGTTTAATCCATCACCGTTCTTTAGCCCACTCGGCCACCCCAGTTCAGACATGGCCATATGCAAATCATTAATAATCACAAAAGGGAATGGACACTTGTATCTACAATAACCAATGGTTATTTGTTGACAACCCTCATAGACGCTGAGATTTTATTGTTGCGGTGTATCTTTTATCCGCCCCTTCTCTAGCGTCATGGCATAGTCATCGGGTTGACAAACGACGTGCTATATGCCTGCCTCACCCGAGGCAACCTCTGGAAAGTGTAGAAGTGTCCAGAAATAGTGAGAGCTGGTCCAGAGGGATAGAGTGCAGTGCCACAAGGAAAAAGTCTGAAAACAGTGTTGCACCAAAAACCAAAAACTATTTATTATAAAGAAGATGCACACTGTGAATTAAAAGGGGGAAATAGTGATATATTCGGTAATCGAGTTACAGGATTACCATATAACTCTATCAGTAGGTCAACATGTTTCAGCTCTATTGGGCCCGGAGGGTCTGTAGAGCTTTCGTCAGGACAAAACAAAACTTGATACTCACACTATTAGTGTAGTGTTCAATGGAAGTATGAAAATCTCACACTCAGATTCCTGTATTAAGGAAACAAAATACGATATGGCATTTAAGTTCATACTGTCACATTAATTACCAGCATATAGCCTACATAAAAAGGGTCTCTCTAGTTGGATCAAGACATAAAGGAGATTATAGTCATTTAATCTTATTTATATTGTGAGCATCGCACTGTGGGTGCTACAATGAAATGGATGCCCAGACGTGGGTCCCAGGCACTCCACACCACTGGAGTCAAGCTAGCCGGGCTGATGAGAGGTGTTACCTCGAAACCGGTCCGGTCCTCGGATGCTTGATTCCGTTCTGGGAAGGACATGGCTTTTGTAGTTCGGACTGGACTGTTCCCATGGGGCACAGGGTCAGAGCTGATTTGCATATCGCCATTGTCTAACCCAGGGTGGTGTGGAGTGCAAAAAAACGATGGATTTGGGCCCAGATCTTTGGACTGGGGTGAGTGTGTGACATTGATCCACATTCGGTCCATCACCTGTTGTGTTTGCATATTCCGCCCTAAGTGCGCTGGGGATGCCCAGACGTGGGTCCCAGGCACTCCACACCACTGGAGTCAAGCTAGCCGGGCTGATGAGAGGTGTTACCTCGAAACCGGTCCGGTCCTCGGACGCTTGATTCCGTTCTGGGAAGGACATGGCTTTTGTAGTTCGGACTGGACTGTTCCCATGGGGCACAGGGTCAGAGCTGATTTGCATATCGCCATTGTCTAACCCAGGGTGGTGTGGAGTGCAAAAAAACGATGGATTTGGGCCCAGATCGTTGGACTGGGGTGAGTGTGTGACATTGATCGACATTCGGTCCATCACCTGTTGTGTTTGCATATTCCGCCCTAAGTGCGCTGGGGATGCCCAGACGTGGGTCCCAGGCACTCCACACCACTGGAGTCAAGCTAGCCGGGCTGATGAGAGGTGTTACCTCGAAACCGGTCTGGTCCTCGGATGCTTGATTCCGTTCTGGGAAGGACATGGCTTTTGTAGTTCGGACTGGACTGTTCCCATGGGGCACAGGGTCAGAGCTGATTTGCATATCGCCATTGTCTAACCCAGGGTGGTGTGGAGTGCAAAAAAACGATGGATATGGGCCCAGATCTTTGGACTGGGGTGAGTGTGTGACATTGATCCACATTCGGTCCATCACCTGTTGTGTTTGCATATTCCGCCCTAAGTGCGCTGGGGATGCCCAGACGTGGGTCCCAGGCACTCCACGCCACTGGAGTCAAGCTAGCCGGGCTGATGAGAGGTGTTACCGCGAAACCGGTCCGGTCCTCGGATGCTTGATTCCGTTCTGGGAAGGACATGGCTTTTGTAGTTCGGACTGGACTGTTCCCATGGGGCACAGGGTCAGAGCTGATTTGCATATCGCCATTGTCTAACCCAGGGTGGTGTGGAGTGCAAAAAAACGATGGATTTGGGCCCAGATCTTTGGACTGGGGTGAGTGTGTGACATTGATCCACATTCGGTCCATCACCTGTTGTGTTTGCATATTCCGCCCTAAGTGCTCTGGGGATGCCCAGACGTGGGTCCCAGGCACTCCACACCACTGGAGTCAAGCTAGCCGGGCTGATGAGAGGTGTTACCTCGAAACCGGTCCGGTCCTCGGATGCTTGATTCCGTTCTGGGAAGGACATGGCTTTTGTAGTTCGGACTGGACTGTTCCCATGGGGCACAGGGTCAGAGCTGATTTGCATATCGCCATTGTCTAACCCAGGGTGGTGTGGAGTGCAAAAAAACGATGGATTTGGGCCCAGATCTTTGGACTGGGGTGAGTGTGTGACATTGATCCACATTCGGTCCATCACCTGTTGTGTTTGCACAATGAAATAAGAGCCGGAAGAATAAGGGGAACAAGGGAGCGGGTCATTAAACTGGGACACTAGATCAGATCTTGTTGAGTTGCATTTACATAGATGTAAGTGAAATGATCAGCCGATTGTAGCAGAATGGAGTAGGCTGCAGTTCACGTGTATAAGCTGATTTGCAAATAATTGGTAAGTATACATGAGGGCAGCTGCCATTTAGGTTGAGCGAGGGCAATGAAGCCTATGCGAATTAGTGAAATCCTAATCTGGGAGAACGAGGCTGTGCCGTTTATAATGAATGCAAATGCATGCGTTCTTATTGGGAGAGAAGCCGCTAGTCTCAGCGTGTTTATTAAAGTGCACGCGATAGTGCAATGAAGCTTTTCCGAATTAGTGAAATCTTAATCCGGGAGAACGGGGCTGTGCCGTTTATAATGAATGCAAATGCATGCGTTCTTATGGGGAGAGAAGCTGCTAGTCTCAGCGTGTTAATTAAAGTGCACGCAGTAGTGTTGAACGGCAGATTCTCGAGTGCACACAGGGGTTCACAGGACTGGGCAGGCTGTATTCTATGCTTAGGCATTTCAAAAAACATAAGGCTGTGGCAAGGTTACGGCGCAAAACAAATAAAGCGCGATGTTCCCAAATACCTTAATTGCCGGTAAATCTCTCCGCATCAGGCGGACATTAGAGTCGCAGTACACAGGGCATTTGCTGGAAAAGTAAAAGCAAACACGTCGCGTGAAGATGAAACTTGGTTCAAACAGACCACCGCCACTTACTGTGTTAAATGAGGGAGACTCTCCAGGCGCCATTCTTACCCTCGTGTTAGTATGCAACTGTTGCTAGTGCTGACTCTGCACCTGGAAAGTGGGAGGTTACTTCTTCGTTCGTTTTTAAAGGAATAAGAAGCAACGAGGGGTTAGCGCTGTCACCCAGTGTGTTTCCTGGATCGAGGGTTTAAAGGGGCAGCGAGGCACTTTTAACTACCGATGTGAAGCCTTCGAAATTATTGAGAGTGGTGACAGTGTCGAAGGGTACTAGATAGGTCCTAGACCAAGAAATATATATACAGAGTGTCAATATTTCTCAGAACACATGCCACTATAAATCAGATGGGAAAAAATGGTTTCATAATATTATACACACAGTGCAATGTTGGTTGGAGTCCCGCGTCTGTGTGAGTTCTGTTATAGCAGACAAAAGGGTAAGAATTGTACTCAATGCACCTGATATTTGTTGCTTAGGGAAATGTTCATATTAGAAAACAGATAGTGTTAGTAAAACTGGTGCCATGGAATGTTATCGTTCATCCCCAGTATATGGGTCCTGAGTCGGTTGACCCATCGTTGTTCCCTTTCGAAGAGGATACGTTCAGCATTATTGTTCTTATCATGAAGCATTTCCAAGATTGTCCATCTAAGGTCGTCACATGAGTGGCCAGCTTCTACGAAATGTGTGCAGAGTTTGGTTGTACTTTGCCTCATGGGAACAGTCCAGCCCGAACTGCCAAGCCATGCCTTGAAAATGATGGACGGAGCATTGACAATACAAGCACTCACCCCCAGTCAACTGATCTGGGTTTAATCCATCACCGTTCTTTAGCCCACTCTGCCACCCCAGTTCAGACATGGCCATATGCAAATCAGTCTGACCCTGTGCCTCATGGGAACAGTCCAGCCCGAACTGCCAAGCCATGCCTTCCCTGGACCGGAAACAAGCTACCGAGGACCGGTTTCTGGCATTTCAGCCGTCTTCAGCCCGGCTTGCTTGAATCCAGTGGCAAAGTGAGCAAGGGACTCACGTCTTGTCTTGTTTCTGGTCCAGGGAAGGCATGGCTTGGCACTTCGGGCTGGACTGTTCCCATGAGGCACAGGGTCAGAATGATTTGCATATAGCCATGTCTGAACTGGGGTGGCAGAGTGGGCTAAAGAACGGTGATGGATTAAACCCAGATCTTTTGACTGGGTGTGAGTGTTTGATTGGTTCAGATGCTCCGTCCATTACCACCCCCTTTTGTACCGCTGAACAGGAAAGCTTCAGTACTTTCATTGGATCTCCCATGGTATCAGCTCTGCTCATTGCACAAAGATCTCATTATGCCCAGTCGAGGTCTCTAAATATAGCGAGCTGTGCTCTCTCAGGGCTGCAGAGTACATCCCTCCTCTGACCTAGCAGAACAGAGCATAGCCTGTCAAAAAGGCCCATAGTATATTAGGCCTGAACTCTTTAGGCATTATCCCTCAGTACCAAAGTCTTCCAGCAATCTGTTCATGACACCTAGACGGGCTGCTGTGGTGTGTTCTCCTGTCTCAATAGGAATAGGGGCTGTAGGACAACTCTGCCTATCACCGATCACAATGAACATAAATGATTCAAATACAAATTAAACTGGCCAGCCTTTACTAATTTCACTTTTACCACATTTTGCTTACATCTTGCATTCAGTAATGTCTGGACGGTTGTACAGTTTACTACAATGTTTTGCTCAAAAGAGAAGTTGTTTCCCTCTGCATCCATTAGTAATCCTCCGGTTAATCTATCTTGATTGGCTCAGAATTTGTTTTTTAATGACATATTCCAGCTATATACCCCAATCTGCAAATTGCTAGCCTTGAAAATCCTGGGCTATAGATGTTACTACGGTATTTAATCTTTTATCCCCCAGAGTCATTCCATTGTCCAAGCTTTCGAGTCAGCACCTTGAGATGCAGTGGTTTGAGGATTTTAGAAAGTTCACCTGAACCATTTGCTTTAATGCTAGTCCTGGTCTTGTGGAATGATCAAGCAATAGTGAAGGCCTCTTGTAAACCTACCTATTAATGGTAATATCACCATCTCTGAGTTTTCAGGTCAATCCTTCCATAAATTGTTGCAAGTATATTTTATTGATTACTGTTTACTAACTAGAGATGTCTTGTTGCAGCCATTTATCACCCAAGTCTTTAATTAGGTAATTTGAGGTTTATCGGGTCTCACCATGAATCCACTTCTCATCCCTGGATTCTCTTCAGTAACTTTCTTCCTCTAGACTTTCCTTCTAGGGTGGCTCTTTCCTATTTCTCCGTATGCTGGGTTGGCGCCTCGATAGGCAGCTTGTAATTCTTCTGCCAATAAAGGGGCAATTTATTGGGCCATCTCTCTATGGGCCCAGCTAGTTTGACAGCAACCCTTTCAAAGTTCATAAAGAAATAAAACAAGCATTTGCAATGCAATAGGTCTCACATTTACGTGAGTTTGAGCTATTGGCTTTCGAAATGACAATGTTTTTTATTTATTTTGTGTTTTTAAAACAGTTAAACAAAAGGCCTTGTCATTTACAATGCCAGTAGCTTAAACTCTTGTAAATGCGAGCCCTATTGCATAACAAATGCTTTTTTTGTAAAAGTGCCCCATGTCGTGGTTTCACTTTAATAGTGGCTGGACACCTTTCATTAGATGCGGCTCGTTTAACGAAAGGGGCGCGCCCGCCATTAACATGAGAGCTCTGTGTGGGGCACTTGTAAACAAAAAAGAAAAATAGAAATAGGAAAAAAAACACGTGCCGCATTCGGCGCCGCAAATAAACCAAAGGCGCGGCCTCCACCAGTGTATCAGCATGGCGTGCTGTGCACAAAAAAAAGCGTTGCAGGAGTGCATGTCATGCAACAGCAGCAGGCATGTGATAACCATTTGACAAAATAGTGCTTGGAGGCTGTAATTAAAGCCTACCAAGTAACAACACATTAAATAGCGGGTGTTGTCATGGAAGGTTACAAAATGAGACTAGGCAGTACTAAGGAGGGACTACTTAGCTTATTGACCAATGAAAAGCCACAGTTTACAAAAGACACCCGCACAAGCCAATGAAAAATATGTGCTGAGATTAGGCGGAGCTTCAAGTCCATACCTGAATACAGCATGCCCCGCAGAGCAGCGCATGCACTGCCCAGGCGCGTCCAAAAAATAATTCAGCTACGGTGTTAAGAGCATCACACAAAATGTGTCTGGCATTTAGATGATTGATTTTAACTTTTGAGGCAGTCAAATGTCTGCTGAGCCTGGGACCTACAACCTGCAGTGCTGGCTCTCAGCGGTTTGAATAAGTCCACCATCAAGGCTGGTATGTCATGGTGCAAGTGCATTAAAAATTATTTCAAGGAGATTAGCAGGTGTATGCCTGACTTGATGATATTTAATTTGGATGTGGCCGAGCTGCTGCAAGTGAGACTGACTAATAAGTTTACATTTCTGTAACTCTATTTAATAGGTGGAAAACTAGAGAGTTATCACAAATTCTGGACTTTAGTTTGCTGTCCTGTGAAGGGTTTGCTCCGCAGATACACACAGCAGGTCCTCTAATAAATATTGCTTAATGGAGTAAAAACACTTTCTATTACCATTGCAAGCTTAAAAAAAAGTAGCAATGCAGGAGACATAACCATCACAGGAGTCTGTGTCTTAGTATGAAAGAGAAAGCGAGAAATGCACGCGAGAAAAAAAGGTGCGAAAGATTAGGGAGTTCGAAAGAAGTGCAGCAAGATTGTACCTGGCAAGGTCACGTAAGGGGAGGAAATTAAAGGAAAAAATATGCGAGAGATGGAAAAGCATGTGAGGGAATAGTTTTAGTGAATTTGAGAGGGAGAAAATAGGTGTGTGAGAAAAGGTGCATAACAGGATTGTGTGGGAGAGGAGCATGGCTGGACTGGAAACCAAAACCGTCCCTGGCAAACTGCTGGACCGGCCCCGGGGGAGGGGGGGTGCGGCTGAGATGTTTGCTAATTTTGTTACAGGGGGACGATATTGCCAGTCCCTGGTAACACAAGCATTTGCAATGCAATAGGTCTCGCATTTACGCAGGACCTATTGCATTGCAAATGGTAGTCATCACAGACAACGGGAGCGGGGAGAAGGCACGGACAACGGATGGGCATGGGCGAGAAGGCACAGACAATGGGAGTGCGAGCGTAGGGAAAGGCAACCGAAGGGTGGGAAGTGGGAGGGACTAAACAGTATGGACAATGGGAGGGTCGAAGGGAAGAAGCAACAGAACAAGAAGAGCATGGGAGTTGGGAGGGAAGAAGTAATATGTAAGAAGCAACCCAGACAATAAGAAAAATAGTACCTGAATCCCAGCAATAGCAGCAGAAAGACACTAATCAGTACTTTGTCCATTCTCCACATGAAAGAAGAGAACGTGGAACTTGCACATGCTGGCCAATTAGGAAGCAGCAAATAAGAGTGAGAGAAGAGGAACCTAAAAACGAAGGCCTAATTTCACAAAGATTGGTGTATGAGTAAGTGTGATTTGCTCTTATACTCATGAATTTCAGAAGTGAGACAGGACTACTATTGATTACACTTGACTTATTCCTAGAATTCAGGCGTACTACAATAGAAAGTCACTGCAAAATTGCAGCGAGTCAAGCCCATAGATTCAAATGGATGAGTTACATTATTAACCTATATCACAATCATATAGCACCATCTCTCTCCAAGTCCATGAGTACAAGACGTGCCTTTTCAGTTTCTGAGTATTAATAAGGCACGCACATGGTAGAAAGAGGACTACATTTCTGGAGGGCCTATAATAAGACTAATGCGTTCACTTCAGAAATGTTTGTTTGACACTAAGATGATAAATTCGTATTCTGGTCCTTTCTTCTCAGCCTTTTGTCTTTGTGAAGGTCATAAAATGGGTATCACACAGCTGGTAAAAATAAACATCTAGGAAAGATTGGAGTATGAGTAGTTGTTACTTACTCTTTTACTACTACTGGTTTTCGCCTGAAATTCAGCATTACAAGAGTAAGTCATAACAAATTCTTTGTGAATCAGCAGCGCTAAGAATCACTGGGTGGAACTTTATAAATATGTCTGTTATGTCGATTTCAGAGCGATTCGATGGGATGCTGATTGTTTTATGTTCCCATTGAAATGCACTCATTCTATGTAGCTACCGACCTAGTTACCACAGTGTAGCCATTACTCCTGACCCGTCCAGCTTTACAAACTTAAAGAGTTTCGACCTCACTTAGATCACTAGACAGGGGCTAGTTGAGTTAAAGCTGAAACAGGGAGGTTGGCCGAGAGCCAAGTATTTATAAGCAACGTCGCTGCATGAGGTCTGCCACAGCTGCAGCCAAAGAGCTCGCAGGTGGCTCAGTGGGCACAAGATCACACAATGCTGCTCTGTCGCTCCATGTCTCACTCCCTCGCCCCGGCAGCAATGAGGGACTCGCCTCGGAATGTCCACGGTGTCTGACGACGAGCAGGAAATGTCTGACAACCTTCCCTAAGCAATGAGGGCAAACATCTGAGCGTTGTTGGTGCCTGCAGCGTTTGATTAGTTACACTGTACATGCGTACACGTTTAAAAAAAAATCTTGACTTTTCATTTAAATGGAAACATAAACAAGTACTCTCCAACTGAAAATAAACAGGCTGTTCTGGTATTTCGAACTGCTTTGCTATATTCCAGTGCACCCAGTGTCTACGATCTGCTTGTACAGAAGAGGTGATACACAGAAACACCTGCTACTAACCTTGACATTTTTACATCTCTCGGTTTGTCTTCTTGAGAAGATTGTCTCTGATCATTGCACCCTTACATTGCACTATACTAGGGTGTTTGCGCTCTCACTTCCGTGACCATTCTCTGGGACAGGAAGTGATGTTCAGAGTGAAGGTCCGCAAGCACCTTCCCCCTCAGGATCACAGTCAGAAAGGAAGAGGCTGAATCAGTTGGATGGAGAACTGTGGAGAAAGGTGCCTTAGAAAGAGACTCCCAGGGGAAATGGGACTTTACAAAGAGAGCAGTGATCCTAATAGCTGACCAGAAAAGTTTTTTTATCAAAATGCCAAGCTCGCAACAGGAAGCAGATGGGAGCCCGTGAAGGAAGCCAGCCGACGGAGCGTGTGAGCCAGTGGGGCTCCGTGGAGAGCCTCGCCTGCTGCCTCGCCTGACCCGCAGGAGGAGGAAAGACCTGCTTGGAGAGCAGCGGGGGAGTCCTGCCCGGTGAGTGAGGGCGCGTTTAAATACAATGGCTATTCCGTGTGCCACTGACTCACCCTGCATTAAGGGAGACAGGAGATGAACAGCACGTAACTGTATATGGTGAACGCGCGCGTTCACATTTCCAGTCCAGCCAGCCTGCAGCCTGCGAGTGCCCATCTCCTGTCTCCCTTGAAAGCCCTTGAAAGCAAAGTTGTCGACAATAGGTCTCGCTGGTGACAGCGCTTTGCGTTGCGTCGCCAGGTGAGAGACCTAAAAAGGGATTTTCTCCCCTTCCTTATTGTCAGAATTCAGAGCACTATGCTGTGCGTTTTCTCCTGAGGGAGCAGCATGGCGACCTTGTATATTGGGTTCCATGGTGACTTCAATTTGCTGTTGGGGGTTCTTGGATTGAGTGTGGCTATTCTAATGATCACTGTGGATAAGAACACTAGAGTTACTCATTTGTTCCTATCAGAGTAACATGTGAATATTTTTAATTCCAAGGGTCACTTCTTCCTAGTTAACAAAATACCTAAAATGCCCTGGAATTCTCTAAATATCAATAGGATTAAATATATTTTAAACCCTACATTCTACATAAACATAACTCAAGTTAACCGATTTTTATTCTTTGATTCCTTAGGTTACGGCTGAACTGAGTTATATCCACTCAGCTGCAAGACTCTCTTCTTAGGGGCAGGTTAGGGCTGAACTGAGTTATATCCACTAGGCTGCAAGACTCTCTTCTTAGGGATGTTATCTTGAACACCAAACTTTCTCTGAATGTTGACGACACATCCAAGGTACACTTACTCTTTTCTACAAGGGTGTCCTGTGCTCTTGTGAAGTAATGCCCACAAATTTGAATGCAAATTGCTTTTTTTTCTATCTTTAGTCTCTTCAATTACACTGTTTCCCCAAATGTTTCTATTATGTTGTTAAAATGTCTTTTAAATGCCATGGAATAAAATGTTCATCACAATAATACTATGTTTCTTTCTTTTCGAGGAGTCTCCAACGTCCCTCTGGGTGAATGGAGAACTTGGGAAGTCTCTTTCTATTAGGGGCCTGCGCCTTAACTTATTCAAATGAGTGTTTGTTTCTTCTCTCACGTTGTCTTTTATATTTTGCAGGTCGCAGGAATCTAGGCTATGCCACTTCTGGACTCCGTTAGGGTCTCAGGGAGTAAGAAATCCAGTAAGTGAAGTAAAGGTAGCCATGCACTTCATGCAAGGAGCTCCTGCTCCTCCAAGGTCCATGGATAACGAATGAGGTGGATGGTTTGGGCGTGGCTTTAATAGTCTTGCATACACAAAATGGCCACCCACTCTTGCAGGAGGGTGGTGATTTTGCAGAAGGGTTGCTGTGTGAAAGGCACGCTTCCCTCTGGACCCTATAAGTGTTCTTCTTTCTGGATGCACCCCTCAAAGGCTTGCACACTTTTACCATCGTCTCACTTTGCCCATGCCCATGAGCATTGGGTGCCCCTGTTGGTGACTAAACCCTGGCACATATTTCTTTAATACTGAGATAGGAAAATTGGGATGTGCCCTGGTGTTGGCTACTACATCTGCCAAGTTGTCCCGAGCATTTGTGATTTGTGATTTGAGATAGCCTACCTGTTTGGGTTTGAAAGGGTTATTACAAAGTGTTTTGTTCCTGTTGGGTATTTTGAGTGTATTTCTGGAAGGGGTGGGTTAAATGTCTCTCGCCATCTGTTCTTCTATGGGATTCATGACATATTGATTCCACTTTTGACACCTTCTGTAGATGAGAAGATGGAATTGCACCAGACCGATAGAGTTGATCTAAATTATTCTTGAATGGATAGTAAGAAACTGGGCAGATACCTCCATTACTCATTCAAGTCCATCACTTTGTTTGTTTCCTCATGTAGATACTCTTTCTGGATCGAATAGCTTCTTGGAATGTCAATACTTTTCCTTGGTGAAGTCTCCACCCGATAGCTGCCAAAGAACACAGACCTAGAAGCACAACCATATTTTGGAGAATCAAACATGTGTAAGTGTTAATATTGTTTTTAAATTGTCCACATGTTATTTCCTTTTCCACTTTCCTTTTTTCAGGTTGTATCATAACTTATATTGTAGTTTAAATGTCTGAAATAATAATTTAGACAAAAAAAACACTAGTCTTTTTTATTGGTATGCTGGTTTCCCACTTCTGTAATGTAGTCTGTAACAATTACACATTTACATTCTTTGTAACTATAGGATAGTTTTCCTTAGGTGCTTCTAACACTCCTTGCTATCCATTTGGTTGTTGTTTAGGCAATCCCTTTTTAGGTTTTGCCTAGCAAATGCGTACGAAGTACGAAGTACGCATGCGCTAGGAAAACCTTATGTTTTTCTCTGTGGGGTCGGGTATCCGCCCCCTCCTCCCATTGGCTAGCTCCATAAATGGAGGCTAGCCATTGGGAGACGGCTCTGTCCGTCAATCCCGGACCAGATTCGGGGGCGTTCCCGAGAATTTTTCGCTTTTGGCGACGTCACGCTACATCAGACACAAGCCCTCGGGAACGCCCCCGAATCTGGTCCGGCATTGAGCCGGCACCCGCCTTCGGTGGGCGGGGTTTATTATTTTTTTTTCTCAAGCCGTGTTTTGTTTACTCTCGTCCTGCCTTTTGCAGGAGTGGGCTGCGCGATTTATGTTGCCGAGCAGGTAAGTCTGTACCCGTTCCCGCTCCCCCTCCCGCTGTCTAATTTGTTTTTAACTTTGTTCGTGTTTCCGTTAACACGACCCCCCCCCCGCCGTTCCCGCCGGCCCCCCCTCTCGCTGTCCGTGCCTTGTTAACTTTGTTCGTGTTTCTGTTAACCTGCCCCCCTCCCCCGTTCCCGCCGGCCCCTCCTCTCGCTGTCCGTGCCTTGTTGGCTAGGGTAATCGTGAACCCTGGCTTTCAGTCGCTCCCTTTAAAACCTCCCCGTGCTCGTTTTAGCTTCCAATCCAACGGGCTCTGCAGAAGCTAGGGCGAGCCGAATGTGACCAGTGGCACTGAGCAGCGAGCGAATGACGGCAGCTTGCCCCACGCTGCTGCAGTATGGGCTGAGCTCCACCACACGCAGCAGGTACTAGCAGCGGCATGCTGGCAGATGGCCTGTCCTGCTGCGGTGCGGGCACAGCCTGCTCCACGGCACGCAGCTTGGGCTCTGTGGCAGCTGGCCTGTGTGCTGCTGCTGCAGTGTGGGCTCACATCGACCAGCCGCACCCAGCACCGGCTGCAGAGAGCTCATTCTGGTGCAGGCTTCAGTCTGCAGTAGTACACACCACAGACCCCCCACATTTGTGCAGCGTGGGCTGTTGTGCTTGACACTCCACGTCTGACCACGTATCACCACCCCCATGGAGTCAACTAGCGTAACATAACTCAGTACTTGTCTCAGCATGTATAGTTTTCCTGGCGGGGCTCACCTTTCTGTATGCGTTTGTTGTGTGTATGCGTAGGCTTGTAACGTTATGTGTGCTTGCATAAATGTGTTTATTTTCTTTTCACCAGGGATATCCGTTTGGTCCATTTGAGTTTCTGCACTGGGACTTTCAATGGCCTGAGTGTGTTCTTGCCGCTGTGCTCAAGTCTTTGTCTTTGTGTATTTGCTGCTGTATGTGTAATCTGTTGCAGTGTCTCTATGTGCCTGTCCTTTTATTTGTATGACTGTCGGAATGTGTCTCTATGTGCCAGTTTGTGGATTGTGCCTGCTTGATTTTATATTTCTGTGTCCGTTTGTTGGCGTTTCTCTGTGCCTGTCTTTGCTTGACTTTGTGCCTTTCCCAGTGTGTGTCTGCCTCTTCGTGTTTTTGTGTGCCTGTCCGATTGCGTGTCTCTGTGCCGTTTTCTGTCGGTACCTGACATGAAGTATTTCCCTGAGCCCAAGGTTGTGCTTGGCGATGTGCGGGTTGGCCTGTTGTCCATTTACCAGGATACTTATTTTGCCTATCTTATAATGTGCGCAAGAATTTATGTATATATTGTGTGCGGCAATTTTGTGTCTATCGTGTGAACGAGTTGTGGTGTACTCGGGTCTACTGATCTTGTTTGTCGGTTTGTCGCTTCTTGTCTGGCTACATGTGTCATTTAATTTCTTCATATATTCTTGCGAGCATGTTGGGCTGCATTGTTCCTTATGGTGTGTGCACAAACCATGCTTCCAGGTGTTTGTGAGGTTGTCTTTCTGTCTGAGTGTAACTGACTCTGTTGTGGACTGTGGTATGCATGCGAGTCTGTCTCTGTATTAGTTGAAATTTGTTGTTTTAGATTTTGATTCCTGATTGCGACACAAGTACACGGATCTCAGCGGGCTGAGTTCTGAGAGTTCCCAGTTGATAACTAGTGATTGTGGAACGGTGAAACCAGCTATTACCAGCGAGTTTGGGTGAACTGTTTGGTAAGTAGCGCTCAGGACTTGAGGGATACCCGGGGAAAATGAAATAATGATTACCCCTTTAGGGAACCTGGGTTTGCCATCCTGGTTTTGACGAATGTGCGGTTCTGATTCAAGGCACATGTTTGTTTTTATCTGTCCCTCTTACAGAATTTGTCCCCTGTGACTCTCCTTCATGAGTTTGACAACTCACCGTTGCCTTTGAGTCATGCCCTAAACCCAGGAAGTTGATACAGTGAGTGCAGATAGTGCTTACTCTGTGAGAAGAGGTGCCGAGCCTCTGAATACTGTTTTTGAGAGCCGAAGGGCTAGTTGGGGTTATGTGCCTTAGCTCCTGACATCTTCCTTAACCTGGTTCACGTTGTTGTATGTGATCCCCTGTCACATAATTTGTTGCTCCGCTGTCACATAATTCTTTGCTCCCCTGTGATGCTGTGTGTGTGTGATGCTGTGTGTGTGTGATGCTGTGTGTGTGTGTGATGCTGTGTGTGTGTGTGATGCTGTGTGTGTGTGTGATTCTGTGTGTGTGTGTGTGTGATGCTGTGTGTGTGGCTGTGTGTGTGTGGGGGTGGGCTCTGTGTGTGGCTCTGTGTGCGTGTGGCTGTGTGTGTGTGTGTGTGTGTGTGTGTGTGGGTGCAAATGCAATAGGTCTCGCATTTGCAAAAGATTAAGCTATTGACATTGTAAATGACCATGCCATTTATTTATCTGTTTTCAAAACTAACACATAAATAAACAATTTGTCATTTAAAGTGCCAATAGCTCTAACTTTGTCAAAGGCAAAACCGTTGCATGTAAATGCTTGTTCTTCAGTTTTAGCGAGGGGCTCCAACTGCCCCTCTTTCTCCTGTCTTTTCTTTCTTTTTCTTGGTTTTTGCATTATTTATTTTTTAAAAAGTGTTTTGACTTTCATGTCGGTTTTCATTTGATTCCTTTATCCCCTTCGAAGTTCTGTGGGTTGCTTTTTTTCTCAAAATTCTATAGAGGTGAATGTTATTGTCTTCTCCTTGAGCTTTCCATGCCCTATGGGCTAGGATTGTTATTAGGGTGCACCCAGTCCTCTTCCCGCTACATGCCTGTCTTCGGACCACATTCTCCAGCGATGGTGCATGTCTTCAGGGTCAGTCAGCTTTTAATATAGAATTAACTGCTGCATGGTTAATATTATAAGTGGTGGCATAGCATCTACCCTATAACAGCCCGTAAAGCCTGTTAGCTTCTTTAGTTAGACTCCGGATGATGGTTAATTTTTAGCACCAAAGAGCTAATATAAATGTAATCCATACAAAACATAATAATATGAGTTAAGATGTCAATTCAATTCAAAGATAGCTTTATTCGATTTTTGAAAATAAAAACCATAAAAGCACATTTTAAATACAATTTAAAAACATTTCCTTACATTTGTACATTATGCATACGTCTAAAACTTATATAATTTGATAAAAAAAACCTGTAATAAGGTAATTCCAGAAAGTGATATATATAATATATAATAGATTAAAAATGTTCAATTCATCGAAGCTCTACATTTTACTACATACTTAAGGAACTTAGAAACTGCTACCACAGTGACTTCATCCTGTAACATATACAGTTTGATCAGAGCTGGTCTGCATTGCCTTAGTCCCCACATTTTTAGCAGCGGGACTAGATGTCTCTTTCTTCCCCATTCATAATATTTACAAAATAAAATGCAATGAATATTTGACTGGATTGAAATATCGTCACACGGGCAGTTAATCAATTTGGCAGACCAATCGTTTACAATTGGAAATGATATCAGCCTGAAGAAGCAGTCAGTTCTCATCCTAGTTAATAATAATCTCGTATAGACAGAGTGTAGTGGTGATAGGTATGGTTGTACGCCTACTTTACACAACAGTAGACGATGGTGGGAAATACTTAACTTATTTCCCTCTAAATAAGATCGCCTATCTTCCAACAAACCTAAACAGCATTCTTTAAGAGCTTTTTTTGTAATTAAAGAACAAGAAATGGGGTTTTCAAACAATTCTGAATGGCCTATAAAAGTTAAAACTTTACTAACATAGGAAAGCCACACTATATTTCTCGAGGCTGCTAGGTCCATGCAGTCTCTGATAACGTCCCTGCTAAACACTGTTTCGCTTGAGGTCCATATCTTGTGCCAAAGCATTATTGGACTTATCTTAATTACATCAGTGATATGGACCCAAGCAAGTTCCTTTATCCCCTTCGAAGTTCTGTGGGTTGCTTTACTTCTCAAAATTATGTAGGGGTGAATGTTGTTGTCTTCTCCTTGAGCTTTCCATGCCCTATGGGCTAGGATTGTTATTAGGGTGCACCCAGTCCTCTTCCCGCTACATGCCTGTCTTCGGACCATATTCTCCAGCGATGGTGCATGTCTTCAGGGTCAGTCAGCTTTTAATATAAAATTAACTACTGCATGGTTAATATCATAAGTGGTGGCATAGCATCTACCCTATAACAGCCCGTAAAGCCTGTTAGCTTCTTTAGTTAGACTCCGGATGATGGTTAATTTTTAGCACCAAAGATCTAATATAAATGTAATCCATACAAAACATAATAATATGAGTTAAGATGTCATATAGTGCTACATACTGTAGTGTTGCCACATCTAATCTTTGTAAATAGAAGATATTTCATTATAGGCGGCATGTGCACTTGTAGTGATGAATCTAGTGCCAATACTCCACTCTGTGCTTATCAAAGGTTTTCCTGTTGCGTGAATGATCCTCTACTAAACAGACCCTTACCACTAAACAGACGCTTATCACTAAAACGGACGTACCTGGCCAGAATAAAAAGGCACAACAACGCAGCAGACCTCCAGCCCTCCTTTCCAGCCGACTTCTCGCCGCACCCGCTTCGCGGGTGCCGCATCGTTAGTGGGTGCTGGAAGCCAAACATCAGCTGGGAGGAAAAACAACACCGGAGCACAACTGAAAGGCGGTGAGAGGCGCGAGGCACCAGCGGGGCTGCGAGCGTGCGGGGACTTCATTTCCCAGAAGTCCCTGCAAGACCGACGTATAGCTTCCGGTCCGCTCTCCCTGCTGGCCCGCCCCCCGCCCATCAAAGGCACTTAAAAGCGTTCCTGCCCTTTAGCGAGCGGGACGCTTATTACTAAAACGGACGTACCTGGCCAGAATAAAAAGGCACAACAACGCAGCAGACCTCCAGCCCTCCTTTCCAGCCGACTTCTCGCCGCACCCGCTTTGCGGGTGCCGCATCGTTAGTGGGTGCTGGAAGCCAAACATCAGCTGGGAGGAAAAACAACACCGGAGCACAACTGAAAGGCGGTGAGAGGCGCGAGGCACCAGCGGGGCTGCGAGCGTGTGGGGACTTCATTTCCCAGAAGTCCCTGCAAGACCGACGTATAGCTTCCGGTCCGCTCTCCCTGCTGGCCCGCCCCCCGCCCTTTTACACCCCCTACTTAACAACACCTTACTCCCGCAGCGCGGGACGCAGCCCGGGCGAAGACTGGGCAAAGACAGGGCCGTTTGAGGCCGTTCGAGGACGGCAGAGGACGGCCCTGGCCCAGAACCCCAGCATTTCTACCCCTCTACCACATGTAAGGAAGGCTGCCCAGTGACACTCACCTTACTTTTCAACATGGAGTGGCCAGCCACAGGATTCACCGTCTATCTCCCGTGAGGCCCACTTCGAAGCTCCTGACTCATATCACACATGACCACCATGCGTCCCAGAACTAGAAGCAACACAAAAAAAGCCACGGCCGTGGCACAAGTGACCGGCCCCATAGATCACTTCATATCCCGGGTCAACGAAACCATCGATAAGAGCATTATCCTGTTGGAAAAAAGAGTCTCCCTGGACCTTATGCACGCCAAACGCTCTTCTCTGGGTTCCCTTGCAACCGCAAGCTTCCCCGCTCACCAGGCCGTTAACAACTGTTCTTTACCCTTACCCTTAACTAATGTCCCCATGCTGACCGTCCCGAATGCTGTAGACTTATCCGTGACTCAATCAGACTCCGATTTGTCATATGTTGACCTCGAGGCTACCCCAGACTTAGAAGCATGCCAAGCACCAACTGACAAACCAGAGCAGAGTGTAGCTAGTCATCCCATTCTACCTGACACAGAAATGACTCTAGAACCGATAGAAGCAAGGAAAGACACCTCCACTTCCACCAAGGCTGTGCCCAACATTAAGGAAAAACCCAAAGCAAAAGTCAGGAATCATAACTTGATTTCACCTACCCCTAACTCCACGTCAGGCATACCCTGCTGGGTGGAAAACATGGTAATAGACCTTAAATCAGATCTCGAAGCCACAATAGCGGCACAAATTAAACCTTTAATATCGAAGCTAGATAGACTCACGTCACTAATTAATTCGAAATGTGGTAGCAAGATAAGCGGGAACGGCCCCGCAAAAACGTATGGGGTAAAAGAAATACTTCCCAAAAAAACACCCTGCACCAAACATGCAACAGGCACATCGATCAAGCCTAATACTCCACCAGCTAGCAAGGCATCAGCTATACAGCTTCTAACCCAAAAAGGGAGTAAATCAGATGCTTCCCCAGTCACCCCTATTGCGGTAGGTTCTGCCTCAGCAACTCAAGCAGCCCCGAAAGCTTCTATAGGTCCAACCAAAACAAATAACCGCCAAGCTAAAGGCACTAATGGGAACATTACTACTCCAGCAGTGTCTCCCCCCTTAGAGAAACCCCAAGAATCTAAGACAAAGCAGTCTCGCCCTAAAATAATCAATTTGCCGCCGGAAGCTTCCCCCTTCGTGGTGGTCTTAACAGCTGTACCACCACTGAAGGAGGGTGTAAGAGAAACTTTCGCAGAGCTAAGGAATAAATGTGCCCAGTGGCTCCAACTGCATAAACCCTTACCTGCTCACATCAGGGGTGAGATCTTTTCTGTACGTAGAGGAGACTGGGTGGGCAGGAACATGAAGACCATAGCGGGTGACGTTATTACCATCAAATTTAGGGAGACAGGGGCAGCAAACTATATCTGCAACACACCCAGCAGCGGACCTGCCACCCAAATAAACCCTCTTCCCTTGTGCTATTTCCTACCTACACCCTCACGACAAAATTTTCCCTGTTCTACTTTTCCAGCAAACAGAGGGTTCATATACCCCCCAGAATACATTACGTACCAATGCCAGCAGCCTCCACATACTCCGCGATTCCCACAAATACCACAACATACAACTTTCCAGTGGCAACAACCCCCTCAACTTCCTCAACCTTTACACCACTTCTCTCAACAGTGGCAGCAACCTCCTCAACCCACACAACATATCATTCACCAATGGCAGCAACCGTGGCAAGGACGCCCCCCCCCCCCTTTCAACCCACTAGGTCCCAACCACCGAGGCAGAGAAAGGGATGAATGGAGAGGACAAGAACAGTGGAGAAACTACAGTGATCCCCCACGTTGGGATGGCTGGAATGGTCTTCCCCTAGCAAATAAGTATAGTGCCCTAGAGTGCGTTGACTGACCACCACAGCTAGAAGAACAGTCTCTAAACAGCACTGACTCACTGGGATCCCCGGACTCTCCTCTACCCCCTCCAGACCCAGAGATTCCTAGTGAATCACAAACAGTTAAAACCTCTAAGAACAATCCAACAACCCTAAGCCTGATCTCCTGGAATGTTGCAGGGTTAAGGACAAAAGTGGAGGATGGGACAATTATGTACCACGTGCACAGTCATCAAATAATCTGCTTACAGGAGACGTGGTCACAACAAGAACAGCATTTACAGGGGTACAAGACATTCTTCTCCCCCGCGACGTCGGGACAGAAGGGTAGATCAAAGGGAGGACTAAGCATCTATTTAGCCAATACTATTCAAAACATCAAAACAAAGGTCATCGAACTGGACCCTAATTTCCAGATCCTTGGTCTCTCCCTACCGAAAAAAGAGTCAATAGTCATTATTAACTTCTACAATAACCTGGACGAACCAGAGTTTCAGAGCGTCCTGACTCACCTCCACAAAAAACTAACTACCCTTAGAATGAAACAAGGAGAAAGAGGTGCGGTATCTATAATATGGGTAGGCGACTTTAACCTCCACACTTGTACCCAACCAAAACAAAAATGTCCTGGCATGGTGACAGAGGAAGGTCTTTCTCTTATCCACTTCTCGCACAACAACATGGGCAGATTAATGAATGATCTCCTATCAGATCTGGACCTCCAAGTAGCAAATACCTTGGACCACGGAGCCAACACGCTAGCACCGACCTACATAGGAAGAGGTTACAGTACCACGGTTGACTTCATAATAATATCAGCAACCTTACAACCAAGAGTAAAAAACTTCGAAGTCAAACCGAATTCCCAAAGCGATCACGCAATATTAAAATTGGAAGTGACAATAAACCACCAACAATGCCCTCCTATGACAATAGCCAACGCACTGACCCAGGAAAACATAAGCATGGACAAACTAAATGGGTACTCAATAAAGTGGGGGAAGATAAACCCAGAGGAACTCACTAAAGAGCTGATAAAGTCAGTCTACCCCCAAATTAAAAATTGCCTGGATATATCAACAGAAGAAGAGGAACTCCTTAACAACTTCGCCCAAATCATGGATAAATTAAAGGTTCTACTTACAGCAAAACACAAAGCTGGACTACCCCGACTAAAAGGCTGGTTCAATCAAGAGTGTACCAAGGCTCATACAAAACTTAAACTAGCCCTAAACAAAGACGAAAGGGATCCTCGCACTATAGCCATCCTAAGAAGCGAATACCACAAAATCAGAAAAAAGAGAAAAGAGGAACTTAAGCAAGCACTTTGGAACGAACTCCATACCAGTGCACAAGACAAAAACACCCAAGCCTTCTGGAGAATTATAAGAACTCCCTTTTTGGTTGATGACACGCTCCCAAAAATCGAAGTCGCAATAGACGCAGCAGAATGGGTATCTCATTTCACTAAAATCTTCCAAAAATCATCCTCTGATCAAGAAACGGAAGAGGAAAAAGAAATATCTCCACCATACCCTATAGACATGAACTTTGAAATCTCTGAGATCCTTCTGGCACTGAATTCAACCAAAAAAGGAAAAGCTCCAGGCCCAGACGGAGTCCCGGCTGACTTTTTTAAATACAAAACAGATCTCTGGGCACCGATCATAACAAGGGTGTGCACCGCAACGGCAAAGAAAGGAATCTTGGAGTCATGGACAAGGTCCATAATGGTGCCGATATTCAAGAAAGGTAACCGCCAGGACCCTGCTTGCTACCGCCCAATTTCTTTGTTGGACTCACTGGGGAAGATGGCAGGCAGAGTGATCCTAGAAAGACTTCAGGATTGGGTGGAGGAGAGAGGTATACTATCTGACCTACAATTCGGTTTTAGAGAAGGATTAGGAACCGTGGAACAAGCCCTAAACCTTTCGGTCATTTTTGGAAAATACGTGCAAGCCAAAAAAGAAAAACTTTACATGATCTACGTGGACTTGTCCGCGGCTTTTGACTGTGTCTCTCATACTAAACTATGGTCCCTTTTAGCCCAAATGGGGGTAGATCCGCCACTCTTGAACTTTTTAAGGGAACTCTATTCTAATCCTTCTGCAAGAGTTCGTTTTGGCACAAAGGGGGAGCTGACGGCGTCATTTAGAGTGGAGCGTGGGGTCAGACAAGGATGTGTCCTGGCGCCTTTCCTTTTCTCCCTCTACACTAACAACTTGGAGGTAGAGCTTTTGAAGGGTGCCCGGGATCTCCCGCAGGCCAAACATCGCCCGATCCCCGCTCTGCTCTATGCGGACGACGCCGTCCTCCTGGCACGAACCCCTTGTGAACTCCAAAAATCTCTCAAAAGATACTCTCAATTCATGAGAACCCTAGATCTTCACATAAATGTGAAAAAGACTTTCGTGATGAAGGCTGGGGTCGGGAGAAAACATCAAAAAACCATTTTCCTTGACACCCAAAAAATAGACTCCACAACTGAATATTGTTATCTGGGAGTCACAATAGATAACAAACTCTCCTGGAAAAAGGCAGTGGAAGCCAGGAAACACTGCTTTAAAAGAGCATTAGCAGCATTGGTGACGTTCACACAAAAACTGGGAAAACGTCCGCCCATGGAACTGCTGACTATATATAAAGCCAAATGCCAATCGACAGCCCTATATGGCGCAGGATTATGGGGTCATACGGACGTTACTTCCCTGTAAATTGCAGAAAATAACTTTTTTAGATTTCTCCTATCAGCCCCAAAGCGAGCTTCGACTTATGCCTGCCACACAGAATTGGGCGTTCCACATATCGAAGATCTTGCGAAAATACAACCGCTACTCCTATGGCGCTGCATCTGGGCTTCAGAAAAAAATGACCTTACAAAGACGATACTGGCAGACGCAATGTCCCTGGACTATGCTCTAAAAATTAAATGGCTAGCCTATATCCGGAACTTCTTCATCGACCTCGGAGTAGAACAATACTACTCAAATCCTGAAAAAATTGGAGAACTTACAAAAAACAACTTAAAAACACGAGCCTTGGGACATCTGGAAAACCTGAGATTACAATCAGAAGTAGGGAAACAGTCCGTCCAACATGCAATAACGGTCCAATCCACCTTTTTAATTCAGCCCTACTTAACTCTCAACATTGGTACTTTTGACCGCTACCTCCTGATAAGATTCAGACTAAATATATTCCACAAGCTGGTAGCTTTTCCAACCCCAAACGTCTGGGATTCAAATCCACCTCTTTGTCCTTGTGACGGAAAATCAACACAAACTACCCTCCATACCGTCTTGTTCTGTAAATTTTATCAGGAACACCGTAAAGTTTGGTTATTGACTCTCCTAAAAACTTGGGGTCTTAGACAATGTCGACCAGCCATGCTGAGTCTGCAGCTTTTGGACACAGAAGCCACATGCTACCATGTTCTTAACTTTTTGAAATGTATATACAGACACAGAAAAAATCTCTAAAATAACTGTATTGTACAAATTATTCGATTTCTTTTTTAACTTCCATGTTATTTGTAACTACATTGTACTGCAGATTTTATTATGTACTGCTTTTATGGATCTTTAAAAAATCCGAATAAAGTTTATTATTATTATTACTAAACAGACATCGCAATGTAAGTGTTCTTGACCGTCAAGGCCAAACCTCTTGGCTTGGCCAGTGTTTGTTTTCCACTTATAGCCCGTAAGTCCTTCGTCAGGCAGAAGGAAGCAAGCAAACAAACAGCAAGAGTTGTTCTAGGTTGGACGAAACACCTACATAAAATCAGGCCTGCTGTAGGCCCGCCCGTCTCCCACCTCTGACTGGGAAGCCGAGTCTTTCAGCTGACGCAGTTGATATTGGTGAGCGGCCGGTTGCTGTGAACGGCTATTATTTGTGTTCATTCTCCCATCCCTGCCAGAAAAGGTGTCTTCCATTCCGCCGAAATTGCTTCTTTTTTTCTTCCCGCTGAGGGGTGTTCGCAGGTCAAGGTGAGAGCGGCTTGCAGTGGGCCTGGGCACTAAGGCGTGACTCCTTCTGCCCCAGCTCTATAAATAAAATGGCCGCATCCCCTGTGCCGCGGCGGAGCTGGGAAATAATTGAAGGATCTGCCGTGCAGGGGGGACGCCCGGTGATACCATTCGATAGAAAAAGTGTCACGTTTGAGGGGAGCGTGAAAGGCTGCGCGGTCGCTGGGCGTGAAAGCAGCCTAAAGCTACAAAACGAAATGAGAAAAGCCTCAGAATAATTCTATCATATTTTATGGAATAGAGAAACAACGTTCTCCAGAATTTTCTGCAAGCAGATAACATCTGAATTGGTGGAGAGTTTGGCCTTAGATTACCATGGAGCGGCGAAGGTTTATGCTGTACCGGTTCTGACCAGTGAGATTCCTGGATAGTCACAATTTAACTCTAAGACTGCCTGAACTCCGAGCTGCTTTGTGCTGCTTACACCAGATTGTGATATGCACGAGTTCAAGTGCCCCAATTTTGGCAACAGTCGCAACAGTGAACGTGGCTGCCACAGCAACAAGAAACTGCTCTGGGTCTCTGTCGCTTGAGTCTTCTTCCAAAGACACCATGTGCTTCACTGCCAATTAGTTTTTAAAATAAATCTTTTTTATTAACTTTTGCTCAATTGACCATAGATATCAATAGTTACATCACTTTGTACACAGTTGATGTCTCAACATTACCACATTTGACTTCTTGGAGGTGGGAATATAAGGACACCGGTCTTATATATGACAGAAGACCCAACCCATGACAGCTTGTACATACAAGCAGATTAAATCATTTCAGTAGACCAGGGCCCCACATCTTCCTTGCCCTGCCTTTTTGGTTGTTAGACCTCCACTCCCAACCCCACCCTATATTTGAGCGATGGTGACCATATTTTCTCCCCTTCACTGCCAATTAGTGACAACAGGCCTGACTGAGACACAAATGGTGCCTGTTGTGTCTATGGGGTAAAAGACAACAATATCTCAAAAAGTAACACTAGGGGAGTCAGATATACTGGTATGTAGAATACATTACGAGGAAGGAAAAAATGGGAGACTCATGTAAAGTTTTTGAAAAAGTGCACATGGCATATATTTAGAAAAAGGTTGGTACAGTTGTAACTGCACTGTAAGCTTGGAATGCATAGGCAGCCCAACTTGGACTTGGTGCACAATTGTGCTCGTGACACAAATAACGTGGCGACGCAAGTGACAAGGTGAGAACAGCGGAACAGCGCCCAGTGACAACAAGTGAGATAATATATACAAGTGACTGTGTGGTTCAGCACAGTTTGATTCACAAAGGTTGCATAGGAATGAATGGGAGCGATTTAGGTGGAACCACGCGAAGTAGAGGCGCCGTCAACTGCGCTGTGGGGTCGATGACGTTTCGATCCTATGAATTCAGGATCATCTTCAGGACGGGGCTGCTGTTTATGGAAGTGGTGTACAGGGGGGAAGGGAGAAGGGTCCAAGGGGTGGACGGGGAAGCTGGAAGGCGAGCGTGATAAAATTAATACAAGCGCAGTGGGGCCTGCTAGTGGGTCAGGCTGTCAGGGGTACTGAGGGCAGGGTACAAGGAGAAGGGGGGCTGGGGGCGCAGGGGGGTGG
This sequence comes from Lissotriton vulgaris, assembly GCF_964263255.1. NCBI lineage: Eukaryota > Metazoa > Chordata > Amphibia > Caudata > Salamandridae > Lissotriton > Lissotriton vulgaris. Next base: position 1,337,302,925 of record NC_141685.1, read on the forward strand.
CAGCGGGTGCCGCTCTGGCACAGGGGAGGTGTAACTGGCACCGGGCAGATGAGCATGGGAACTTCTGAGCGATCCCTGAGGAAAGTGCTGGCCAACCACTGTGGAGCCTGGCATGGACTGTCCCTAGCGGGTGTGTTTGGGGAGTAGGTGATGTGAGGTGGGAGAGTAAGGGGCTCTCAACCTGGTCGGGGGACCCGCCAGGGGTAGTGTAATGAGGCAGGGGACACTTAGGGTAAGTGGTAGCTCAATAGCTTCCTGCTTTGGGGCATGCTCTGGTGGGGATTCCGGTGAGTTGTCAGGGTCCCCTTTGTAATGTTTGAAGTGTGACACATTCCGTGTTACAGATTTGCTGCCTCTGACTGCCATTATCATAGCCCCTCTGATCTGAGAGACCTTCCACGGTCTCAGTTAAAACGGCAGCCGGAACTTGCTTCCAGGGTGCTGGTCTTTGATGAGCGCCCCGTCCCCTACCGAGAGTCTCAGTGTCTGTGTTCGCTGGCGCTGGGACACCAGGTGGTTCTGCTCCTCATGTTGGGCATGGTCACGATTCCTCAGCACCAGGGCTTGTTCCCAGGTCAGATGGTGACTATGACGTTGACAATCCGGCATCCAAAACACAGAGTACTTGGAGCCACTCCTGTGGTGGAGTGGGGTGTCAAACGGTATGCTTCAGGAAGGTGTAGATCGCACTTTCTAGACACCGTTGCTCAGCCTGTGCTATTTGGATGGTCTTGGTGAGGGTTCGCACAAACAGCTCGACCTTGCCGTTAGCTTGGGGCCAGCGGGGGTGATCCATTAATGCTTGGTTCCACGGGATTCAAGATAGTGGGCCAGGTCTTGGCCATTGAAAGGAGGAACCGTTGTCTGTGTAAAGCAGTGAGTGTCCATCCTTTTCTCCAACTTCGGGATGGTTTCTGAAGTGGAGTTAGTTTTCATAATTTTGATCTCCGTTTAGCTGAAGTAGTCATCCATCATGCTGAGGAAGAGCTTGCCCTCTGGGAGATTGCCAAAATCAGTGCTTGGTTCCGTGATGACGGGTGGAAGAGGGTTGCTTCCACCTGTGGCTTGACAGAAATGTTGGACATTCTTCTTGAACTTGTTGTCCAGGCTTGGGACCATACTTCGTTTCTTAGCTTGTTTTTGGTTTTCATGACTCCCTGGTGGGATCCATGAGCCAGGTCTACCATTCGCTGAGTCAGACTGGCAGGCACAGTGAGTCTGGGTCCTCGTAGCAGGCACCCGTCAGCCGAGACAGAGAGTTCCCCTTTTATGTGTTGCAGTGACTTGAGTATGTTCTGAGCTTCTGCAGTCTTGCCTAAGAGAGTGGCCATGATGTTGTCCAATTTTCTTGAATGGATGGCAGCCATCACTTGGTGGAGACAGTCGTCTTTCGGGTCGCTTTGATGATGTCAGTGAGCGAGACAGGAGGCAGAAGCAGGCATGATCTTTCTACCACAATCCATACATACTCTTCGGCCTCTTCAGGTTTTGTGCCTCTCGAGGAGTGGCGGGCCACATCTGCCTCAAGAGATAGTCTGCTGGATTGTGGGAGCCAGGTCGGTATTCCACAAAGAAATGATATTCCTGAAATTGGAGTATCCACTTCTCTATCCTTGGCGGAGACTTGGAGGCTGAACCTTTGAAAAGTGGTAGAAGGGACTTGTGGTCAGTATTGACAACAAATGGGTGTCCGCACAGATAGATGTGAAAATGACAGAAGCCCCAATGGACGGCTATTGCCTCTTTCACAATGTGAAAATACCTTTGCTCGGTCTCGGTCAGGGCACGACTGGCATAGGCGATGGGGGCCCATTCTCCACATAGCATCTTCTGGGATAGAACGGCCCCTAAACCTGTGGGGCATTGTGTTGATGGACACCTCAGTGTCTTTACTCAGCTCGAAATGTGCAAGTGTGGTGTCGGCAGACAAAGCTTGCTTGGTGTTCTGGAAAGACTCTTCCTTGTCGGGACCCCACTGCTAGGGGTTCGATGCTTTTGTGACTTCCCACAGCGAACCTGCGAGCTGAGTCAGATTCTGTATAAAACAACCACAATATGTGACAGTGCCTAAGAAACTTCTTACTCTGGTGACTGTGGAGAGTACAGGTGCACTCTGAATGTCGCTGACCTTGGCAGGGTCGGGGTTGATCCATTTGACAGAAAAACGGTACCAAAAAAAAACTGATTTCCTCCTTCAAGAATCCACACTTGTCTTTGTGCAACATGAGGCAGCAGTTCCGCATACGATGGAACACATATCTTAACCGTCGGAGGTGTTCTTCCAGGTTAGGGGCATGGGCCAAGATGTTATCAGTGACATTCAGGACACCAGTGAGCCCCGCCAGCACTCACCGGATGATATCTTCAAACAAGCAGCGTTGGAGATTTGAAGTTAAAGCGTTTATACCAGTGTAGCCCCAGGTGCTTGGAAAAAGTGGTCACATGTCGGGACTCCGGAGCAAGAAGAATATGGTGGTATCCGGAGCAGAGGCCTATCTACGAAAACCATCGGGAGTCTCTGAGCTCTCCCACAATGCCAACGATGGTGGGGGTCAGGTGACGCTCCTGTTTGATGGCAATGTGCGGGACTCAAATGTCAATGCATATGCGCGCCTCCCCAGGCTGTTTGGGCTTGTGTGCAACAACGACGGGGGACACCCATGGTGTGGGCCCTTCAACTATCTCAATGATGTCTGCTTTTTCCAACTTTAGTAGCTCGACCTCTACCTTGGGTCAGAGGTGGAAGGCCACATGATGATGTCTCAGGGCCACCGGCTGCATTGAACAGTCAATGTGGAGATGGACCATATGGTTTTTTAGACATCCAATGCCTTGGAAGAGTTGTTCAGACTCCACGAGCAAAGAGCGCTGACATGCACTCCAAATGTGAATTGAACCAGTTTTAGCTGTTCAGCAGTGTGGCAGCTGAGTAGCATGCCTGCACCTCCCTTGGCTACATATAGTTTCCTCTTCGTGGCTTGACCTTGGTGGCTGATTGAGGTGGTGAAGATTCCTGCCAGAGGGTGGAATGTGGCGATGCCATAGGCATCCGGCCATGTAGTGATAGGGTGCAAAACCAGGGGTGTCACCATACCTCCATGTAGAGCCAGAGGTAGGATGTTTATTGAGGCTCCCATATCGATGAGCATCACTATCAGTTGTCCTTTGACCATGATATGGCATTGGGGAGCTCAGTGAATGCGACTTGGGCCTGGTTCCACAATGTGGATGGCGTGGACAGTCCTTTCTGATTGGTCTTCGTCCATGTCATCATCTTCAGCCCTCACAGACTCGTAATCCACCTGATTCGCTGTTCTCCTTTTTGTCCTTTTGCTGTGAGTGTCGACGGGCAGACCTTTGGGCAGTGATTCGTCTTGCTGCAGGCTTAACATTTCCGTTCCTTGGCTGGGCAATCACCTTCGTGGGGGTGGGGCTACTGCACCACCTGCATGGCCTTGCTGCTCGCTGTGTCTTGGATGGATCCTTTTTCTTTGGAGGTAAGGAGGCTGCTCCTATTTGATTTACCGGTTCGGACTTCACGGCCCATTGGAGCGTGGCTTTCATGTGAGCTGCTCATGATTCAGACAAATCCTTCAATCTGCCTATGTTAAGGATCTCATCCATTGCCATTTGGGGTACTTGCAAACTGTGTTCTTGTAGCTTGCCCGATGCACAGCCCCAGATGAATTTGGCACGTATTTCAACTTGATTGCCGGCAAGGATGCAGGTGGCTGCCAAATCGCAGAGTCAAGCGTAGAATTCATCTCCTGACATCTTCAGTTGCCTGGCTGGCTTGTCTGAACAGAAAACATTTATAGTCCGGATTTACTAGTGGGGCAAAGTGAGTAACTGGCTCCGTCTTGGGCGTGTTGTACTTATGGGGGTCTGGCTTTATGTACCTTCTTGGATGATTTGTGCACGGTAGCGCCCCCAAGGTAGAGCAGCATTGGTCATTGTCTGTCTTCCTCCAGTCCAACCTCTGCAAAATAAGTCTCCAGGCGGGCCACCCACATGGCTCACTTTGTGGCTTGGGATGACGGTGCACCGGCTATGATGAAAGGTTTGATGATGGGTACTGACATCATGGATGCTGATGCCAGTCGAATACAAACTGGCCAGGGTCGTGTGGTGATGCTTTTGATCACTCCTCCCTGGTGTTGGGTGTAGGGAAATGTGCCAGTGTGGCTGATGGGCGCACAGTGACCTTCTTCCTGGGAGGTTAGGGTTTGGACACGGACTTTCTGCTGCCTTCCCTTCCTCTTCCCTTTTGTAAATGCCTGTTGTTTGCTGCCACTTTTGGTTGTGCAGGGTGGAGGTGCGCAGTTGGGCCACCTTCTGTGGCCCTGGATTTCTCCCAAAATTTGTGCTCACCGAGCACGTGCTGTTCAGCAATCTTGGAATGTGGTGTGGGCCGTGGAGTGTATGTTGCGGGTTCGCTATCGACACGTGGCAGTTACTGGAAGCAATCAGGGCTGATGGGCGGAGTCATGCTAGCCATGCAGCGATACTGCTTTCTGCTTCCTGATTCTGAAGGTGTCGTGCTGTGGGTTCTGCCGATCACCGCACAACGGGCAGTACATCCCGTCCGGCGTCACCTGTTGTTCTGTCAATGGGCTACCCGATGGTCAATGGGCTACACGCTGGGCCTAGTTGCTGCAGTGATGCATGGCGCAGCGCCTGGGCGCGCAGGGAGACTCGCACACACTGGTTGTGATCTGGCGCAGGACTGCCTCTGCGCAGCACCACCCATTTATCGGCCGTGGTCATGTGACCACACGCACAACTAAAAAAGACTCTGGTGCCGTTGTGTGTATGAGAAACACCCCTGCCTGGCCGAGAACATTACAGTGCCTTCACTGCCTCATGTGGGTCATATTATTGTTTTGATCAGTTTGACTTTTCTAGGACTGGTCCGTCACCTAGTGAGAAGCCAGTATCACATGGTGAGCACAGGGTGGCTGGAAACCTCTACACAAAGGCGGTTTCCTGCTCGCGTGATGAAGGCTCTGCAGGATTTTAACACAAGCATTTGCAATACAATAGATCTTGCATTTGCGAGAGTTTGAACTATTGGCATTGTAAATGACAATGCCTTTTATTTATGTGTTTTGAAAACCGGCAAGTGGTGTGCTTAAACATGCACTTTGTACTTATAGTCCTTGCTTACGAGAAGCAAGGCTGGCAGTAACTGCGCTTCTTTTACTATTAGCCTTGCTTCCTGTAAGCAACGACTATAAGTACAAAGTGCATCTTTACGCACCACTTGAAGATTTTCAAAACACATAAACAAGAAGCATTGTAATTTACAATGCTAATAGCTCAAACTCTAGAAAATGCAAGACATATTGCATTGCAAATGCTTGTTGAGCTCTTAGACGAAGGTGGCAGCAGCCATAGAAAGGCTGGGACCGTGATGCCAGGCTCTTTGATTGAAAAGCAAGAGGAAGGAGGAGGCAGCTGCAGCAAAAACAGACCTCGGTGTTAGAATGCACAGTAAATGTGGCAAAATAAGAGCAAGATTTACAGCCCTATTTACAACAGAGCTTTGTAAATCATGAGCACTGGTCTTGACTGCTCACAAGCTCAGAGTAAACAACACATGTAACAGGGGCAGTCCTTGAAAATGGTCAGAGCTTTAAAGCCCATATCCTGAATACAGCATGTATCGCAGAGATAGCGCAAGTGCTGGTGAACAACCTTTACAACGAAACTTTTACAACGCACTACCATTACAACGCGGTCATTACAACGCAAACCATTACAACGCATTGCACTGGGGGGCGCCCTAGGATAGGGAATACGTTTAATTTTCTATCCAACACCTTCCCTAGTGTCCACGGGGACTGGAGTTGGAATAGAAAATTAAACTTTTCACTATCCAGCACCTCTAAGCGCTATGCGTTGTAAAGGTATGCGATGTAAAAACCGCGTTGTAAAGGCAGGCGTTGTAATAGCCTGCGTTGTAACGTCATACATCCCAAGTGCTGCCTAGGTGAGACTTTAAAAATCGCCCGGCTCATGTCCATTAATGGTAGGTGGGCTTTGAAAGTTTGTTGCTTTAAAGATTGTGTCCTGGTTCTAAAAGGTTTGGGTCCCAATACCCCCCAGCCACAGTTAGCAACCAACCTCTGCATCCCCGAGGAGTGGGGTGGGGGGGAAACAAACATTAAACCGCAGTTATTAAAATCAAAAAAACAGAAAGCCTCTGGCTTATCAGCAGTACCATCTTAAGAATTTTGGGGCCCCAAGCAAAACATGTTTTAGGGGCCCGTTAACGAAACAAATTAGAGTTGTATTACCCATTGCCCGATAATTCAAGAACTTAAGATGACAAGCAATACTGAATTATAAATTAAACTTTAACAGGGTCACACAAAAACATCTGAAATGCGTCTTGCATGCGACCTCAAACATTCTTAAAATGACACTGGATAGATCCCCTGAAGTAGAGGTAAGGTAGAGAGGTTTAGATAGAGAAACAGACTAGATCGAACACAAATGGTAAGTTCACAGCCCCGGGATGGCCCTGGAGAATTTCCCACTTTGCCCATTCCGTAAAAAATCTCTGTTTATCAGCAAGCCAGAACTGCGCCATTACACCAGCAACCTCTCCCACCCCCTCACTCCCCATCAATGGGCCTGTGATAAATTGAGGTCTACCTAACTCTGCCGACCACAGCAGCTCTTCGCTGGTCAGCTCCACCACCATCCTGGCCATCTCCTCGTCTTTGAAGATGCCCTGCACCCTCTGGATTTCCCCGTGTACAGGACATTTTGTACAGTGGGGTCCCGGCAGTACAGGGTCTTCCGGACCTGGCTCACACGGGGGGGGGGGTTGCGGCGCTTGCAGCGGTCTCCTGGTCAAGCAGGTCTGCGTGATGGCCCCCCGGTGGTCCTCCAAGTCCAGCCTCTCCTTCTGCAGGCGCAGCGTCCGCAGGGTGGATGAGGAGAAGGGGAAGGTCTCCTTAGTCTTGCCCTGATTACCTTAAATACTTCTTGAACATATTGTTTTAAGGGGCGGAGCCAAGTAGCCCATCATGGCGGAGCTCCGCAGGACCGCAATCAATCCTCCATGAATCCTGCCTGCACACTTACTTGTTGGTCACCCCGCCGATCCCCCTGGGCTCACAGAACCCTGGAGTGACTTTGGGGCTGTCTGCTGGGCTTGCTGGAAGCCATGGGGCTGTCTTTGGTCCCCTTTGGAGCAGCTGCCGTGCTTGCAGATCTCGGCCTCGGCGGCACTGGGGACGTCCCCGTGGAGGTGCGAAGCACTCCTGATGGCGTTTACATTCAGAAATTACGGCCATTATCGCAATGCCTTGGCAGGCATCGCAGAAAATTAAGTGCCCCAACAGGGGTGAAATTCATCAGCGGATGCCCGCTGGTGCTTCCTGGCCCTCAGGTGGGTTACGGCCTACACCCCGTAGGTCACTGGGTCCTGGAGTGCTGGCTGGGTGGAGCTGTGTGCGATGGCTGGGGACCCTCCCGAGAATGTTGGCAGCTGTTTGGAGGGAGCCTAGATTGGCATTGCGGAGACGTGTAGGCCCTGTCGGGGGTGAAGCTCTAAAAGCGCCTCTGTGTCCAGGCAAGATCCAAGGCCTGTATGCCGTGAGAGGCCGGGGCCTAGAGTGTGGACCTAACACATCGAGGAAGACACGGAGCGGCCCTGCCAGCAGCACCCGGGGACACGGTACAGGCGACTACAGCAGCAAAGAGGTGAGGAGCACTTTAGGGGAGGAGGGGCGTGCTCTCAGCCGTGGAGGTGGCTGGATTAAACTCTGGTGCGGCTTGAAGTTACAGTTGGGTGGAGGCCTTCCCTCTGAGCAGCAAAAGACACGCCGTACGCGTGCACATCTCTTGTCCTCAAACAGCAAGTGCACCTTCCTCAGCGCCGTATAAAGATTGACAATCTCCAGTAGACACGCTGTGAGCATGCACATCGGCTCTCCGGGCAAGTGCACATCAGAACGCGCCATGAGCATGCACATCTGCTGTCCGGGCGCACATCGGCTGTCTGGGCAAGCGCACATCTCCTGTCCTCCTTCGGACGGAAAACCCACAACAATAGATCTTGCCAAGGTGTGCAGCGCATGTGCTGCGTCGCTAGGTGGGACCTAAAAACATTACACATTTTACAGGCTCTGAAAGGAGGCTTCAGAACCCTTTTTGTTTGATTTTGAACGAGAGGGGCTTTTTAGCCAGTTACAGCACGAAGCCTTAACCACTCTCTTCTTCCCTGCTGTTTTCATTACGCTTCCAGGGCTTTGTAGTCATTGATAAGCTAAAAGCCCTGTCTCTTATTCATACTGTAAAAAGTTTTCCAGGCTGGCAAGTCTGAGGTGGAAGCAGAAAACGTTTGGAGGAAGTGGCAGGAATTATGTTTTTAATATGGTACTAACCATAGCATGTTCTTGTATACCGCTTTCGATTTACAGACCAGGTTTACACTATACCACCTCACTGGTGACACTTTAAATCAATCACACATTATCATTTTACCCATGACACTACTTTGAAATTTCCACAGCTCTTTTCAAAGCATATGACTCCTTTAGAGATATTTCAGAGGCCTAGATATTTTACAGAGAAAGGTGAGGATAGTAAGTAGACTCTGGCTAGTACAGAAGCTTTTCAATCACTGTGTGCAGTACCAAAAGAAGGAAGGTCAGCAAAGGAGGTGACCAAGATAGCCACATTATGTGAAAATGGCTAATTTGGTAAACTTCTAAATGGGCATCTTAGCATTCTGCAACATATCCCTAATATTACATTTAAATGTCACTTTTTTGTATAAGTGGAACACAACTGGTATCTTTACATGTGGCACATATGTCCACGCCTGTGTGATATTTACCCTTTGTTTACCCGTACACTGTGTAATATCGCCTCCGGCAGTTATTGATGATTTTATTATTGGTGCTGTTATTTCACAGCTAAGCTGGGGCGGCCATGGCGGATTAGTAGGTATAGGCTGCGTGCCATGATTCAGTGGCGTAACATAAGCCCCAGCAGTGCGGAGGGGCCCTGAGCTCCAGGGGGCCCCCCTCAGCAAAAGTGGTAGGTAGGGGTCCGGGGATGTGGGTAGGCCCTCCATATACTTTGCAGGGGGCCTCAAGTTTCATTACCCCACTGGCATGATTTAATGCCATGATGACACCTGATCCCCAGTTACCATTTAAATCACTGGTCATTGGACCCTATCTTACTTGTCCCTAATTGTTACAAATGGGAGCAGTTTCATATTTCACATTGCTCTGTGACAATAACATTGTACCTTTTAATAGATGGAGAAGTGTATGAAAAAGGGTAATTTAAAAAGCGATTGTTGTCAATGTCCTTAAAAAAGATCTGCCACACTTGATCTCGATGTAATATGAAAAACAGCAAAGACAACACCATATAGCTTCAATTGTTAGTTCTAAAAGAACGTAAACATATAAAAGGCAAATATCAAATTAACCAAGCAGAGACATTGGTTAAGCTGCAAATCTATTGCTTTTCCTCTAACTTTTTTCATTGTTTGAGATAAAGCTGCATTGCTCCCGTGGCACATCTGTGTTACCACTTATTTCTCAAAATAACACAGGCCATGAGACTTAAATCCACGTGCAGTAGAACTGCCCTGATGAATCGAAGTCCCACTTGAATCGCGGATTTCGCTATATAGATGGGTGTCATCTTCAAGCTCAGCCCCACAAGGTTTATAAAGGGAGACAATGGATATTTTGTGAAATCTGCTTGGCCCACCTTACGTTTTTCCTTCAATCTACGCGCTCCACCTTTACTTTTTATTTCACTACGTTTTTAGTTCGAAGATCCTGAACAATCCTAAAAAATAAATTTGCCAAATGTAAAATGAGTATGAAAAAAATGTGAAACCCCCCCAAAAATGTCACCCCCACCCCAAAAAAAAGCTACCTCCTTTTTAATCGCTTTAGAAGAGAGCATGTTAATAATCTGAGCAGAGCACATATTGAAGCTTGAATTAGCCGTGAAGTAGTTTGCTCATGGGCTGGTCTATTCCCTAGTACCCACCTTTAGCCTTCGTGCCCCGGGTCTGCAATGTTAGGCCTAGCCACAATATTGGCCACAGTATATTCTTCAAGGGTCTAGTTTGTTTTCTGTGGTATTTTCTCAGCCCTAGGTTCAGGCTTATGACTCGCTATTCAAATTCTCAGAGGATTTTCACTTGGCGGTGCCAATCACAGTAATTGAATATGACTGGCTGAAAGCCAAAGTTACGAGAAAATTGGCCGCCCCTGTAATTAGCCAGCCTTTAAAAAAAAAAAAACAGTGAAGCCAGAAGTCAGCCTTGCCCCAGGGTCAGGTCAGTGGAAGGTTTGTATTGCACAGGCCCAAACGTTTAATGGTCCCTCGCTGTTACTTTAATGAAAGGGTGAATTACTACAGCCAGGACCCTTTTGGAAGGAAAGCACACAGGTCTGCCTGTGTAGAGTCTTATTTATTTCAGTTGGACGCTTTGAGCCAGTGTCCAGGCGAGATCCCCAATGTCCTTGTATGATTAGTGTCAATTAAGACATGTTTCGCTGGAGGATTTAGAACTGTGCATTAGGAGTTGGCTATTTCTCATCCAACAATTTAGCAGCAGATGTTAATAAAACATCAGACAATAATTTAGGATGGCACCTGAAGTGTAGGTTATATTTTTATGATGAATATAGAATAATACTATATGAGGTAATTATGTTTAGGTGTCGAATTTTAAATTTGACCATTGGAGTTGGTTACATGTAATTTAAAAACAATAGGCCTAACTTATATTCAGAGATTGGTTTAGACTTACACACAAGGAGTCGTTTCATTACTGAAATGAAAAAATAGAATTGTGCATTAGGAATTAGTTTTATTTTAGTGAAGAATTTAGAATTAGATCTTATGCGTTTTTTATAGTTAAATGAGAAATGTAATATTGTATCTTAAAAACGTGTTTTATCAACTGTTATCATGTACCACTCAAAACGGCCCTGTGTGCATGAATTAATACTGATTTTTCTAAAACTATATACAACTTCCTATAGATTTTAGAGGTTTTGTGTGTGTGTCTGACAAAGTCACATTCACCATGCTGTAAACTCTAATATACAGTAGTATTGTGGCCTCTGGCATGGATACCTAGAAGCTGAAATCAGTAATTTGCCTGCTTGCAGCTTCTACCTGCGCCTATGGTCTAGACCGCAATCACTTTATAAAGGGTTTTTGGTGGCTTTTGGGTGTCTGGATAATCACAGAGAATTATATTTTCTGTTCTTAATTTGTGGTTGGTTATAAACTATGTATTAAAAATGCATGCACTGTGTGGGAATGATCTACAAAAGTTCCCTTTTAGTTCCTTATTTTTACACCTAGAGGTGTATTTGACCTTGGTATGTTCTTACAAATAATGACTTGTTCATTTAGTAAATTTACATTGAGAACATCAATACAAACTGTGCAGAAATGAGCAATTCCTCTGTGATACGCACTTTTCCCTTGTACCTACATTGAGGGCCTACGTCTGTCCATCTTACTTTATCCCTTCTCAAACAGGCATCATGCCCGGGGCAGAAAGAACGAGGTGGATAGGCCATAAGTAAGTCCTTCAATGGGCACACAGTATGTTTCCATACTCACCTTGATACCAAGATGTTTGTGTCATATGTCTCATCTGGACTGGAAGTTCATCTATTATGGTAGTCGTAGTCTGTCACCCACTGTTCAGTTTTCTTATATAATATTCCTCTCTCAACACCAGAACCACTGCGTGGCTTCAATTTTTAATCTGCTACAAAATCCCTTGTTTCTTCTCTACTGGTTGCCAGTAGCTGGGACCGCTATCCGTGTAAAGATATGTACATTCTAGGTTTCTGCTCTAAGCTGGCCACAGTGTTGGAATCATGAATAGACAGGATCCAGCTGCTGATGGTGGATCCTGGAGACTTTGGCTCTAATCCTAACTTCATCACTCCACCAAACTGTGTGATCTTGGTGAAATCCCTTTAGATTTTTGTCTGACTTCCCAAATGTTCAGGACTGGGAGCCCTTAAAAACAACCCAAGGCCAGTGTTAAATGCCACAATCCTGTAGCCTTTGATATTGCCTGCTGTCAAGTCAACAAACCAATTTCATAATTCCCCAACATCTACGCTATTTGTTTTTTCACCATGACTCCACCACCGTGCTGCCATATGGCCTCCTGACATGTTTGTGAATCCAGGCGTTTTAGCCAACCAGTATGTTGTAAGAATGGGTTTTAAGACCATATGTCATGTGTTAAAAGGAACATTACATCTCCAGAAGGCAATGTGTTATTTACTTAAGAGTCGGGACCTGTTGAATGTGCCACACACTGCATGGAGCCTCTTGGCAGCTATGCTCACAGATCCCAGCTTGGATGTTCCCAGCAGCCGACTCCATGGAGCTTGTTCAATGGCTCGCACCGCTACTGTGCAGTGTAGGTATGCACATCAATCACACATGGGTCTCGGAGAGGGTCCTTTTCCCTCAAGGGACGTTTCTTCCGCTGCCCAACGAGTAATTGGCCCCCAATGGTGACTAGAACTGCCATGACATTAGCCATAGCGAAGCAGAAACTACTGACCCAATCAGGAAATAATGTTGTAACTGCGCTTGACCCACTCCTTGTTTTGCCATGCTTCCAGTACCCCCTCTCAGCTCATAACACAAGCTCTACCGACCTTCTTGCATTCTGTAAACAACAACCAGAGTGTTCAAACCGGTCTTCCAGACGATCGAACCTGCCTAAAGATGTTATCCCACAAAACTCCCCCTCAGCACGTCCTCTTGACTACCTTTACTCTTTTTACAAACCTTGTACCTTGGCGCTGTGGTCCAGTTCAGTCTGTTGAAGTGAGGCTTCAGGGCAACTTCCAAACTGCACTAGTTAGGTGGAGGGCAAGCTCATCATTACAAGATGGCGTTCACAGTGAAGAAGAGCTGTCTAGTCATCCTAGTCTCACCTGCTCGACCCGCCTCCTCCCATGTATGACACCAACACTGCACACAGCTAATTGTTTCTTTTCCAAATGCGCCACACCACAATCCTGCTATGTAGCACCTTAAAAACCGCAACACACCAAAGAAAATGTGCATACTTGCTGTTAATGAGAATTTGCCAAGCGACCGTTCAGTGCGTACTGTGTATTTTCGAGGATTTAAAAAATAAATAAAAGTATGTTCTTTTGTGATAAAGCGCCTTGTGATCCTATTAATTTAAAGCGCATGTGCAGTAATTGCGTTTGTCCGATAAGAGCCATTGTCACTGCGATAGACTGTATTGCCTTCTAGATTAATGTGCCGTTGATTTTAGAGCGAGCAAGATATAAAACACTGACCGGAATGCAGGCTGCCGAAAAGACCCACACAGGTCACGGACAGAGGCGTCATGTTGGCCCCCAGGTGCAACGTGGTCTCTCGAGGGCCAGAGCAACCCGAAAATTGTGAGGTTGCCAGCCTAAATTAACTTTTAGCAGTGCCTCAGCTCATTTTGAAGGGTGCCTCCTTTTGCGTCATGCTACAGCCCCTGGATAGCAGTGGCTAATGCAAATAATGCAAAAAAAGTCGACCTGGAGAATGTGAGGGGGTCCTGAGTTTCCCGTATCCCACAAATATTTATTGGCATTGGGCCCCGAGAATGGTTGGGGCCCTCCCTGCACCTCAGCGGCCTGTGTTAGTCCCTCAGCAGAACAAGCAGCAACTGGTGCTGAAAGGGCCTCTCCTCCACCCAAGGTGATGTCGTCGGTCCGGATGGGACGGTAGAAACGATTTAATGACCAGGGGGACCCCCGCTCCGGGGATGGCAGTTATTTCCCCGTGACACATGGCGCACTTAGCCGCGCGCCTTTTTTATGAACGGGAGATGGAGGTTTTGTGGCTTATTCAATAAGATCTTACTATGCCACGGGGACCAGAGGGAAATGGTTGTGGAGAAACGGATTACTTCCTGGGGGATAAGCAATGAAAGGGGGTTGGGGGATGTCTTTAAGGATTTCACAGTGTCTCACGTTGCTCTCGGTTGCGAGATTACATTAAATTCTTCAGTGTAGTCCGAGCATATGCCACCTCAAACTGCTTTTTTTTTGCTAATCAATATCCACATCAGCTACATTTTATGTTTGCTGCTATAGTGTGACTTTGTAATTATACTGTTACCCACTGGGGTCCAATGTAAGCCACATTCGTCCCAAACAGTTTTCTTCTACCAGGAGTTTTCTTAGCGTTGCTAAATGGTCTCAAGCATGGAGGACCACATTCATTCAGTTCTGAGCTTTCATGTGACAACCTCGTGCACTCTGAGAGCTGTAGTCTTAGACTGCTTCAGTGCATAATTTGTTAAAAAAAAAAAGAATATGTGCAAAGGCCCTAGTTAGGAGGCCACTGCAGTTTGCACCACCCTTTGCCCCTACCAGCACTGCCAATTACCGTATATTTAATTAAAAAACAGCCGTTGCTGTGCTCACCTCTAAATTAGATAGACAGTGCCACCATGTGGCAGACTGTCATAAGTGCAGGCGTTGACAATTAAGTGCTGGTGCCGAGCACGGAAATCACTGGCTCAAACTAAGCACTGGACTGCTTCCAGTAAGCCGGCCCAATGCATCCCAGAACAATGATTTCAAACAGAACATCACAGGGCTTGAACATAAGGTGTCCTACCAGCAGAGAGCAATCTTATTAGCACAAGCACCTGCTGTATGAGCTCTTATGTTTGTCTGACTTTCATCTATGCTATGAAGGTCACTGGACATTAGTGGAATTTTAGAAATGGGGTCTTTAGTTGGCAGAGGTATTTACCCAGTCCAAGAAGGGACTTACAATCCTAGTCAGGGTAAGTGTAGTGCACACTAAGTTTACTGTGCTCACCCTCTGGTAGCTTGGCTCAGAGCAGTCATGCTAAAGAGGCAATGTGTAAAGTATTTGTGTACACACTCACAGTAACACAGTGAAAACAACACAAAAGTACTCCACACCAGTTTAAAAAAATAGCCAATATTTATCGGAGTAAAATAAGACTAAAATTACAAAAATCCAACACGCACAGGTTAAGTATCCAATTTTTAAAGACTAAATGCAGGTATAGCACTTAGAAACACATTAGCTCTTGTGTGAGCTATCTCAACGTGCTTGACAAAGTAGAATCCACAAGATCAAGCTGTCTGCAATGGAGCATGAGCTGCCTACAGAGTCGTACAGATCCCCAGTACAGTACCTTGGAAATGTTGAGCAACAAAGACGTTGCACGGCAGTGTGAGGTGAGGCGTCACTTGAGGCAGCTGTGGCATTAGTTCCTCGCAGATGGTGCATTGCACAACAGAGGTGGGGAGTCAAGGAAGCAAGCGAGGCATGGGTTCCTGGAGGCGGTGCAGAGTCGTTGAGCTGCTGACGCCCAGGGACGATGCGGGGCGCAGGGGAATTTCATGCTGCAGTTTTAGCGAGGCATTCGTTTGCTGGTGGGACGGTGTCAATGAAGAGTTGAGGGTCTAGCCGCGAGGTGCCATTTTCGCAGTATCACAGTCACACCACGGGGCAACCGGTGTGGGGTCGGCCTTCACAGAATTCGGTGAAATGGTACTTGGGTCTCCCTCTGTGGCGGTCCTTCGGAGGCACTGTGGCAGCATCGGGGCTTGTGTTGTAAGTAGCGGTCATTGGGTTCTGTGGGGATCGCAGCTTTGATGCAGGCAGCAGTGCGGTGTTGAAATCCGGAGCCAGTTCTGAAGAGGTGCTCGAACTCACCGTGCTGATCTTTTTAGCACTATTAGCAAACACAAAATGCCTGCCCCGACCTTTTCTTTTAACACTTATTCGAACCAATAGGACAAACACAAATATTTACGTTTGGCCTGGTATTTATTTTATACTCATCAGCTTCAATTTTTTCAATATTTTTTGTAAAAAAAATTAATACAGAAAAGAAACAAAAACATTCAATAAGTTTCGCTTAGACCTGTACACTACTATTTACAAGACTGACATTATATACATTTCAAGAAACATTACAATTCTCATGCATTCTACATATAATATACATTGCAAAACAGAAACAAAACAGAAAATTGCGACAAGTTATTATTCAACAGACCTAATCTGTATTCATAGACAAAGAGAAAAGTGAGACAAAGAGAAAGAGTAAGACTTTCGTTAGACAATGACTTGACACTGGCCACAGCCAGTTGAAACGCTTGGTGTAACAAAATCGCTTCTTCAGATGTGCCGACGCGTTTCTAGTCCAAGGAAACCAGTTCCTGGACTTTCATCAGGGCTTTGTCAGTTGTCTATATCGAAAATGCAGAAAAACAATAAAGTTTGTATTATTTGACTGCATTCCTCTTAGCATTCAATATTACACTTTCGCTTATTTACATAAGAAAGTACCTGGGGTCTTTTGGAGGAAACCTTTGGCCTCTTTCAGTATCTTCAGGCTCAGGTAAAGGGGGGGTGGGGGGGGTGGGCGCTGTTTTACTACTTGTAGGGAAATGAGGACAATCCGACCTACAAACAAAAGGCAGCAACATTGTAACTTCTGAAAGTTCAATCCCATAAGGGCTTAATGCAGTTGGAGCGAAGTGGTGCCTACCTCTCACGAAAGGGTCCAAAAGCACAACGCGGCTATATGTCCAACCTTGCTTCTATTATGTATCGGGATCTAGTAAAGAGATAGGTTGACTCGTTAGCCCCTTGGATTTGGAGGTATTGCGCAAGGCTACTTTTGTATAAAAAGCTTGAAAACGTACCTTATTTTTCAACTCACACGAAGTAAAAATCATTCGCTTCTGCCCATTAAGGGCTCCTTTGCGGAGCGTGAAGTGCGCGAATTGTGACGCGCTGTTTCCTTTCCTATCGTGGCTTATTTCAAATAAAAGAGAATTGTCCTCCACTGCAGCACCTACAAATGGAACATTCTTATGTAAGTACTCGTAAAGTTCACGGAAACTTAGCGCGGCTACTTCTTATACGCGTCGCTATGATAACAGGATATCAAGCTCGTACCTCTTGCCGCCACCTCGCCCGGAATCAAATCACTACACGCTGGTAGTCTCGGGGGCCGTCTAAAAAGACCTATAAATGTTACTAAGCGATCACCGCAAGGTTTCTGGGACTCGTACTTTTATTAGGTAAAGCAGACTTTAGGAGCGCTTCGAAACTCTGTGACTAAGAAATTTCAGTGTATCAGAATGTGAGACATGTTGTACTCAAACATTTAATTGAAGTGCAACTTCGTCCAATATTGGTTACAAGAACCGGATTTGGTGATTTTTTGCAGCTTGAGGAAGCGAGCTGGAGTTGAAAATACAGCCGTGTTGCCAGCAATCATGGCCCAGGGGAGATTTTTATTTAGCAGCATGTGGAGAATAAGGGCACAGAAGTAAGTTGCCCATTCTAGAATTACAGTTGGTCCCTGCATTAGTTGGACCACTCATAGGCGAGCTATTTCTGACAGGCTATTTAATCCTGTAACTGTGCTGTTAAATTTCAAAATGAGGTATGCCTCTTTCTGCAGTAGAACTCTATCAACATCAGTTAGGCATTTGGTCTGATTCATAGTGAATAAAATCGACCATTTAAAGTCATTCTCGCTGTGACCCTTCTCTAGGAAGTGCTCAACAACTCATTTCCCAGGAAGTGGATTTGGCACCACTTGGCAAGTGTGGTTCTTAGCAGGGGAGCCCGGGTGAAGTTGTTGATGGCCCTGAGACTTCCAACAGGAGCCAAGCTCAATGCAAGCCCTTGGCGAATATTAGAAAGCCGGATGCAGAGCGCAAAGTCCAGTCCTCCCACTCCCAGGCAAGAAGCAGCAGACAGCAAGCCAACACAGAAAGGCAAGCAGCAAAGTGGCAGTTCCTACTGGCAGTATAACAGCTTTTCTTACTGGTAGAATGTCCTCAGTCCATAAGTGCTCTGAGTATAGGTCTCAAGGTCCAGTACTTATACCCATTTTAGCCTTTGAAGAAGGCAGACTTCAAAGAAAGATTATGGAACAAATACACATCTAAGGATAGGGATAATACCTAGCCAAAACATGGCTCTTTTTGACCCTCACAAAATAGAGGCAGTAGAAGCCCAATTGCATAGGCGCTGATCTAGACAATGAAGTGGGTAGTGAGAGGAGCACTCCGGTATTTCAATAAATTTTAACTAAGCTTAGTTACTATAAAGTTCAACACAAGCGTGCAACAGAGGTAGCACGTTTGTCCTAACCGTGCCTCAATTTGAAGTCCTAACTTGAGCGTGGAACACACTCAACCTCGTTGCACTGTTGCTATATATATAGCAACAGTGCAACGAGGTTGAGTGTGTTCCACGCTGATCTAGACAATCCATGTTTGATTCCTTGGGGTTATGGAAGAAGGAAATTATAGAAAGGGAGAGAAGAGCTCAGGCTCGATCCCAGAAGGCAGTATGGAAATCAGAGAAGCAAAAATTGGCGGAATTACAACAAGTAAAGGTGGCTACAAATATTGCCTGTCTAGGCCTCTGGCCAGTATCCTATGCGATATACCCCCTTAGCACAATCAGACACCCATGAGGATGAATTACTCCTACACCCCCCGCTACCACCATATCACATACCTCCACCTCTACTTCCCGCTGACGGACAACTTCCCGACGCTAACGTACAACAACATCCCGGTCCAGACTTGCGTCCCGACCCTACAGCTCCAACCCCATCTCTCTCTCTGGCCCCAAACCGGGTTGATTACAGATTGACACATTTGTCTAAAGTGCAGAGATACAGATGCCCCCACATTAACTTGGTGAGGTTGTTCTAAATGCATGCTTGTGCAATTGATTGAATTGGAGACACTTGTCATTTTGGGAGATTGAAGACCGGGAATATTAGTTTTCTCATTTATTGAGGGTCCCCAATTTTAGGGGACAATGAGTAAACTAAGGAAATGCATTTCTCATTGTTATGTCGTTTTGGAAGTCCATATTTGGACAAATTGCTCCACTCCTCACCCCAAATTGGAGGATGTAGGTGAAATTTGGGGCGAATCTTTGAATAGGGTTTTTTAAATAAAACATATACAAAGACAATGAAGATTTGAGTGGCTGCTGGACGGCTCCTTAGATTTAAACGAAAATACAGTATTTACGTTTTATTTAAGGGAAAAAAGAAGGTAGATAAACAAAAAACAAACATGCAATATGGGAAAGCTTTGGAAAATGGGAAAAACATGCACCACATTAGCAGGGCTTGAAAAAAAGTCCACTCACAATGTCAAGCATGATTTAATATGGACGAGCTATTTTAGGGATTACCATAGCGAGTTGACAACGGGTGTTCTGCTTACTCAGCAAACTGAATAAGAAATAACAATGCTTTTGAATATTGTTATCTTGCAACATTTGCTCAGCTTTCAGAAACAGAGGTCAACAGTCAGTTTGTTTCCTGTGACTGAAGTTAAAGGATTTTGTAAAGTGAACTGGTGACAATTGCACTGTGCAAAGCATGTGAAATGAAAGGCTGTAAGATGCCAGGTTTCTTTCTTTTTCTTCAACACAGCACTGAAATAGTTTGGTGAATGGTTCAAACATTTCAAATATGCTTCACCAATTATGAAGACACACTTTTGTAAATTTGTGGTGAGGGATTTTTTTTTTATAGGATCAGAACAAATTAGAATGGTTTGCTTGGTGATGTGCAAATGTTAGGTATTTTTGCTGAATGCCAATTTCCAAACATTGTTTGTGCACTGTGTATCTTTATCAGTAAGACTACACGTTAGTGGGAAACTTTTAGTGGCTATTTCAATTGTGAATATGCTATCTGTAATGACAGTGCACTCCTACAGAATGCTTTGTTTTACTAATATATTTGTGATAAGAGAGTTTTAGTCCTAAACTGGAAATTATTGCTATTCTTGCCCAGATGACAATGCTATTACCAAGTCAACCACCACAAGTTCCAGCTAGCCGACAGCCTGACGCACCCCATGCCCAGAATGCGCAAAACATTGTGCTCTAACAGGGATATATGCCAATGCTAGCCCATTCAATTGGGTCCTTTGTTTCAGTGAAGGTGCATTCCACCCCAGGTTCACAACCTGTTCGAACAAGCTTTCTGGGGACCAGGGCACTCAGGGGTCACTATGCGCCAATTGCATCAACTGGAGTGGCCCCTACTCGTTTTGACTCAAAGGATAGCAAGACAGGGCAGTCCAAGGCTTTCTCGAAGAGGTGAGATGCAGTTAGACATTCAGAATACAGCACAGGCTGTACTACCAGCTGTTGAACTCAATGTTCAGTCAGAGCTTTGTTTTTTACACTCAAGAGAATTATATTACACATAAAATTAGGATAAACTGTGAAAACCAGATGTCTCTACAACCCTCTGGGCCAGAGTTCTGATCCCAGACAGTATTATAGTGCCTAGATGCTAAGCACTATAAAAACACAGTGAACATGAAAAAGTACAATTTGATTATTTATTCAATCTTTATTTCGACCATTTGGTCATAAAAGATACACATACAATAAAATCACATAAATCTGTCACAATTATTAAAACATCAATGCATGCTATTCAAATAAAAAACAGACTTTACAAATGATTGTTAAAAAATAAGCGATTCTACAATCTACCCAGCATTTTTTAAAAGACGACTGCGCGTATGCCAGACATTCGTGAAGAATTTGGAAAGTGCAAAAACAGTTGGGCCGGAAACATCGCTTTTTAAAATCCTGTACATCGGTACATATTCCCTGCCACCCAAATTCTTGATCAATGGCAGCAGCCAATACTTTCTAGCTGTCTTGTATGCTGGGCAGAAGAAAATCACATGCAAGTCATTTTCCTCTTTGTCAACGCAAAGAGGACAGAACTTGGTAGAATGGATTTGTGCCCAGGTACTAGTAAAGGACCGTAAAGGCAGAGTGCCGTATCTCCACTGGAGAAATAACTTTCTGGTGAGTATGGGGTACACGGGATCAAGAGCTTTCTCAAATGTATAAAGATCCTTGGTTTGCAGGAATAAGGAGGAAAGGGACCCCTCTGTCTGGGTAGCTATAACCCTTACCCTTTTGTATTCGTGGTACAGCTTCGCCAGTGCTCTCTTAGGGATTCTTGGTGCTGTGTTAGCTGGTTCGGTCCACAACTCGGGGAGCCCCAAATCTGTGCAAACTGACTGGATGTTTTGGACCCAGGGAATACTGAGCGCCTTGGGGTGTTTTAGTAATTCGACCAGTTCCGCCCTGTAATCGGCGAGATGGTCACCGCTCCATAGCCTGCGCCAGAAGGCAATGGGTCTTAGACTTATCTCGTCGGCAAGTGGCCGTAGCCCTAAATCAAGCCTCAAAGGGAGGAGCGGGGTACTAGAGGGAAGTGCGGTAATTTGTCTTAAAAACCTATTTTCTGTGCAAGACAAAGTCCGACATGGAACGTGGCCCCACAATTCAGCCCCGTACAAGATCGCCCCCCTTGCCTGTGCCTTATATATCTGAATTAGGGCCCCCAATGGGCGATAGGTCGAACCGGTCATCATCCGGGAAATGCCCCCGGTGATTTGTACTAGTTTAAGGTTAGCCCTAGTTTGATGGGTCTCCCAGGTCATGTTTTCATTGAGTGTCACGCCGAGGTATTCGAACGTGGCAACTCTTTCCAGTCTCGTTGCTCCTAGTAAGGGATTCGGGCGCTGTTTGGGGCTTGGGTTCAACACCATATACTTGGTCTTTGTGGCATTGATTTCAAGCCCTCTATCCTGACAGAAGGCCACAAAGGCATCAAGTATCTTTTGAATGCCCATGGGTGTCTTGGATACCAACAGCGTGTCGTCCGCAAACATTATTGCGGGCACACTGTTGCCATTCAGTTTAGGGGCATCTGTATAGTCGGTGGCATTTAGGTGAGCGAATATCCCGTTGACGAAGAGGCAGAACAGGGTCGGCGCCAGCACACAACCCTGTCTTACCCCTCTGCCCACGGGAAATCTATCTGTCAGCTCCCCCGACCTCCCACACCTCACCTGGGCATAATTGTTATGATGGAGCCTCTGTAGGGTCAATAAAATGTCTGGTGGGACGCCCATCCCTGCTAAGATGACCCAGAGTTTTCCCCTGGGCACGAGGTCGAAGGCGGCTCTTAAGTCCACGAAAATCGTGTACAGACTACCGCCCTCGAACCTCACTGTCCTCCAGTAGATCAAGTTCAGTCTGAAGACCTGGTCCACAGTCGATACCCCTTTCCTAAAACCTGCCTGATATGGACTGAGGGCGCCCACCTCCTCAATCCATTCCTGAAGCCTGTTCAGGAGAACCCTGCCGAACAGCTTCTGTGCTACATCTATCAGGCTAATCGGTCTGTAGTTGGCTGGGAGCAGGGGGGAACCTTTTTTGAAAATCGGGACCACCTCAGCACCCAGCCAAGTACTGGGGATTTCCATCCCACCGAGGACACCATTGAAAAGGGCTGCGAGATAGGGCGCCCACACGGTGGTCTCCTGCTTATACAGATCTCCCGGTAGCCCGTCCAGGCCAGGCGCCTTCCCCGAAGCCAGGCCTGAAATAGCAGCCGTAACCTCACTCAGTGTTATCTGATCCGCCTGCAAGCCCTGTCTCACTGGTCCAATTAGCACAGGGGATTCTCCGGACTCAGCGCTATATAGCGACTGGAAGTGGGCCTGCCACACTCCAGGAGCTATATTAGGCACCACTGCCGAATGTAGGCTCCCTGATCCCCCATTCACCATTCTCCAGAACAGGCGTTGGTCTTGTACTGCTAGGGCCTTTGTAAGCTCCTCACACTGGTTTTCCTCCCATTCTATTTTGGCCTGTGCAAGAAGCTTCTTATAGGCTTGTCTGCATTGCTTGAGACGTTCCCCTCCTTTGCCTTCCTTAATTACTCCGAGGAGTTCTGTTTTGGCCCGCCTGCAGGCTATGTTATACCATTGTGTTTTGCCTCGGGGCCTCACTTTTGGTTTTTGCACTTTGCGTGTAAAATGGGGTGCCGCCACTTTTATAAGTTCTTTATGGGCATCAAACAATTTACTCCTTGTATCTGTTTGGTTTGCCACACTATCAAGGTCCCCAACAGTTTCCAGGATGGGGGTAATCTCTGCATAAAGCAGTGGGAGTTTGTCCTTGTTTGTGACCATATGCTCCCACCTAATTTTTCTCCTATTGTTGTCTATCAGGAGTGTGGGATAATTCCCTGCCTCATGGGTCGCTAGGCCCTGGGGTGCTGGGTGGACGAGGTCTAGCTCGAGAGCATTATGGTCACTGTCCATCCTATCAACTACCCTAAAATCCTGTACTGTTGGCCACCTCGCTATTTGTACCAGAATATAGTCCAAATGTGACTCCCTTCCCTGGCGATTATAAGTATTTTTGCCTGGTGTGTCGGAGTTAGTTCGCCCATTACACGCTCTAAGTCCATACCTTAACGTGAGGGCAGTAATTTGCAACGCCAGTGGGGTCCAAGCTTTCGGAGATGGCACATCAACCCCAGGTATTGCCCACCTCTCTTCTTCTTCTGATAGGAACCCTTCCTGGAGGCCTGGGAGTGGCTCAAAGTGAGAGTTAAAGTCCCCACCCACCACATAGTATGAATCAATCGACAGTTCCAATAAAAAGTTCGAAAGTTCATTAAAAGTCGGTTATTCTTTTGCCCTACCCATTGGCCTACAATAAATATTAATCAGCAGGAGGTTGACTTTGTTTGGCCATGTTAGAGAGACCACAAGAATGTCGTCGGAGCTGCATGGGAGCCGTGTTGCCACACAGCCCAGGTGAACAGCAATCCATGTCGCAAGACCCCCTGAAGGTCGGCCTTTGCCTTCCCACCTAGCTGGAATACAAAAGGATGCGTAGCCTTGATGCTCGTAGTCCTCTCTGGCCCAGGTTTCCTGGAACATACATATGTCACCAGTTTCTATGTACTTTCCCCAGGCCGGCTCTTCCAATTTATTTGCTAGTCCCGCGATGTTCCAGGAGATTATCCTCAAATGTTCGGAGGTGGTAGATCTCATGGCATGAGGGATGTGGGAGGTAAGTCCATAGTCCATTTGTGTTGTGGAGCCTGCGGCTGTGGCAGCAGAAAGTACGTGTGGCTCCATGGGTCCCAGCTCCCCCTCGCCCTCAAGGGAGGGAGCCATAGTTGTCCGCTCAGCAACATCTACTCCATCAGTGGCTAGGTATGAGGATTCAATTTGACCGTGTTCTGAGGCGAGTGTGTCATTCAGTGGGCCAGAGATAGCACCGAGGGACACAGTGGAGGGATCCAAGGGGCCACAGAAGCCCGATACCCCGGTCGCCGATTTACTGACGGTAAGTCAGTCGACCCCCTCCAGCCCGTTCAAACAGTTAAAACGATTAAAATCGCAGAAGGGTGTGTCCGGCGGTTGGAAGTACGGGCGTTGGACAAAGCCTTTATGATTGCGTCTGTAGTTCACCCTTGTCCAGCCATCGTGTGTTGGGGCCTGATGCCTGGGAATTGGAGGAAAGAAAAAGGATACTGGGAGGGTCTGTATGGTGGAATCAAGGGATCGGTTCGTACCTCCGCAGATGTGTCGAACCGTGCCCGGATCTTTGAAGGTTACCATGATACAGTCCCCCACTATGGTTTTCCTGGTCTTCCCTAGCCATGGAACCCTTCTCACCATGATGATCTCGTTATTAAAGTGAGGTGGCAAGGGTCGGTTCCAGTTAAGCCATTTGATTACCTTTTTCTTAAGGGATTGATAATCCTCGTTTTCTCCTGATCTTAGATGGGGGGCACCAGCTAGGACCACCACCAGACTATTAGCCTCAGGTGGGAGGTCTGGCCTCCGTGGTCTAGGAGTTGGGCAAGTGGGCATGGTTGGGGGGGCATTAACCTGATCTTGATGTGTTCCATTGGACTCTATTTGTGGACTGTGTGGGGCTGGGACCACCGGATCAGTGGGTCTATTACTTGGGTTATTGTGCCGTGCTTGGAGTTGAACAGCCATAAGGGGTTGCAGAGGGGCGGCAGATGGCATGCTTCTAGGGGGGGCTTTATTAACGTTGGTTACTTTGGAAGATTCCCCACCCGAGGAATGAGTTTCCACTAGCTTAGTCTGCTTGCTTACTAGAGTATTCAGAGTGGTGAGAGAAGTTTCTAGCAAGGTGAGCCTAATCTCCACTTTTTTAAACTATCGGTGATAGGCTGCAGAAGGGAGCGGAGTAAAAATTCTATGCTCCCCTTAGCAGAGAGTGGGTGGTTTGGAATCGGCGTAATAGCCTCTGGCTCTTTGGTGGTAGCAGTTATGCTGGGGTTTGAGAACTTGGGTGGTGGCACTATCTCCGTAGTCTTCCCTGGTAGGGTGATGTTAGTACTTTTCTTACCAAAGTCCAGATGTGATATTTTAGATTTCCCCCGCCCCCCCGCTGTTTTCCGAGCCCGTTTACTGGGTGGGGGCCTGTGTATCTCCGCCATGACATTTAATTTAGACTTGCTCTTATTAACCAGATGTGTGGGTTGGATTTGGGTTACCAGGTTGACAGGGGTATGGGAAATCTCTAAGGGGCCCGGCTCTGTGATTTTCCCAGATGCTATCCCTGGGGTGGAGGGAACTTCCCTTAATAAAACAGGGATATCCTCTAGCGTTAAACTACTGGGTAGCGAGTCTACCTCTTGAGTGGCGGGATAGGGAATGATATCTAGCAAAGGCCTAGTTTTCATACATTCAATGGAGCGCCTACGCTCCGCCCTTCGTTTCTCAAGTGAGCCTTCGGATTCCGCCTCACCTTTATTGTGTTTGAAATACTTGTCCAAAGTCCCGGTGCTGGAGGCACCATCCCTTAAGGGGGTTTCCCGTAGTGGAGGCGAAGGCATGACCTTAATTGCAATGCAAAGTGGGATCAAGAGAGTGGGCCCAGCCCGGCCTCCTTCGGCCCCGGACGGCCACAGACGGTCCCGCCCTTGTCCCGGGCTTCTCCCGGCGCCCTCCCGCGCGCTCCCGCGACGCGGGAGTGGTAGTTCCTTTTAGAGGTTGTACCGAGGGGGCGTGGCTGGCAGGGAGAGGAGCCCAGCTGGAGACGGGCGCGCGGAGACTCCTGGACAATGGAGTCCTCCGCTCTGTCCTCGCAGCCCTGCCGGTGTCGGTGTCGATGAAAAAATGCCCCAAGATGCAAACAGCCTCAATCCACGATGCGGGACCCGCGGAGCGGGTCCGGCGAGGCGTGGGGGCTGAAGGAAGGCTGAATCCAGGAGGTGTGGAAGTCAATGCGCGGAGCGCGGCGTCCAGGTGAGCAATCCACTGGTGGAGCCTGGAGGAGCTCGTTAAGTCCTGCTGTGTTGGGGGCGCGGCCGGCAGGGAGAGGAGCCCAGCTGGAGACGGGCGCGCGGAGACTCCTGGACAATGGAGTCCTCCGCTCTGTCCTCGCAGCCCTGCCGGTGTCGGTGAAAAAATGCCCCAAGATGCAAACAGCCTCAATCCACGATGCGGGACCCGCGGAGCGGGTCCGGCGATGCGTGGGGGCTGAAGGAAGGCTGAATCCAGGAGGTGTGCAAGTCAATGCGCGGAGCGCGGCGTCCAGGTGAGCAATCCACTGGTGGAGCCTGGAGGAGCTCGTTAAGTCCTGCTGTGTTGGGGGCGCGGCCGGCAGGGAGAGGAGCCCAGCTGGAGACGGGCGCGCGGAGACTCCTGGACAATGGAGTCCTCCGCTCTGTCCTCGCAGCCCTGCCGGTGTCGGTGTCGGTGAAAAAATGCCCCAAGATGCAAACAGCCTCAATCCACGATGCGGGACCCGCGGAGCGGGTCCGGCGAGGCGTGGGGGCTGAAGGAAGGCTGAATCCAGGAGGTGTGCAAGTCAATGCGCGGAGCGCGGCGTCCAGGTGAGCAATCCACTGGTGGAGCCTGGAGGAGCTCGTTAAGTCCTGCTGTGTTGGGGGCGCGGCCGGCAGGGAGAGGAGCCCAGCTGGAGACGGGCGCGCGGAGACTCCTGGACAATGGAGTCCTCCGCTCTGTCCTCGCAGCCCTGCCGGTGTCGGTGTCGGTGTCGGTGAAAAAATGCCCCAAGATGCAAACAGCCTCAATCCACGATGCGGGACCCGCGGAGCGGGTCCGGCGAGGCGTGGGGGCTGAAGGAAGGCTGAATCCAGGAGGTGTGCAAGTCAATGCGCGGAGCGCGGCGTCCAGGTGAGCAATCCCAAAGGACATTCAGAATACAGCACAGGCTGTACTACCAGCTGTTGAACTCAATGTTCAGTCAGAGCTTTGTTTTTTACACTCAAGAGAATTATATTACACATAAAATTAGGATAAACTGTGAAAACCAGATGTCTCTACAACCCTCTGGGCCAGAGTTCTGATCCCAGACAGTATTATAGTGCCTAGATGCTAAGCACTATAAAAACACAGTGAACATGAAAAAGTACAATTAGCATTGCCTTTTACAGACCATGTTGCACAGGGTTGTTCTAATTAGACATATTCTTTTTATGAAAGTTATTTAAAATTGAACAAAGAACATTCTGATAAAGTGTTATTGCAACTGGTTTTTGTAGGGGAGACAGAAATTAATGGGAAATATATGAGGGAGAGGAGGAAGACAATGGAACAGGGGCTGGTCAACCTTCACTGGATCCGGCACAGCAATTTAGTGGAGGATTAGGCCAAAATGAATATGCCTACTACTTACAGGAAGGGTCATTGAAAGGATGAATGCCCTAATTTACAGGGCCAAACAACGGGGGTGAGAGGAAGGGGTAATTCATTCACATGGAGTGTAAGCAGAAGTGGTGCAAGCACACTTCTCAGACTAAGACTTCGATGCAGAAATGAAGGAAGCAGAGTAGAGAACAGATGTAGAAGAGGAGAAGGCAGATTTTGATGGAAGAGCAGAACAGATTAAGATGAAGCTAAACAGAGGGAGGTAGATTTAGCTAGGACGAGGACAGATTAGATGATGGCTATGTGTTACATTTTTACTTTTTATTGAAAACACCTAAGCTCTATGTATTGACAAACA
The DNA here is from genome assembly GCF_964263255.1 of Lissotriton vulgaris. Classification (NCBI taxonomy): domain Eukaryota; kingdom Metazoa; phylum Chordata; class Amphibia; order Caudata; family Salamandridae; genus Lissotriton; species Lissotriton vulgaris. The sequence continues at coordinate 1,337,330,870 of NC_141685.1, forward strand.
GCTGTGTAAATAGAAATGGGTTTTAGTGAACAGGAAGTAATGGCACTCTAGCACTATTGACGTTATCTGATTATTAATTTGATTCTGTCACTGACATCCACTATATTCATTTATCCATTTGTATTAACCACTTTTTTCACCCGCCATGACCAACACTGGGGTTTAGTTCACTTAGAAAGTTATGATGCTGACGTTTTATCTAGAACAAAAATGTCAATTGTTAGGACCTCAGATTAAATATTTAGAATTTCATTTCTTCATGTAATCCGAATATGTTATACATTTTCTCTCTTGTGGTTTCCACGCATGCTGGGTGACGGTAGTTTAACTTGCCACTCATTGTGGGTATTTTAATAATAATTTTTATTATGGACATGGATTTCCGTGCCCTTTTGTGAGATTATTTCTTTCTATTTCTCAGCCCTGAAGAGTTGTAGAACACAATTTTCTACAACGAAACACACGTCGGCTGGCTGTTTGTAATTCATGCCTGATGGTTCTACATGATCTTCTATTGATTATGAGTGCGCAAGTCTGTTGTTAATTATTGACAAACAGCTTTTGCCAAGTCGTATTTGCTTGGCCTTGGATTCTATGAGAGAATCTGTACTCCTGCTTTATTTATTTGTATACTCTTTATAAGTTCTGATTGACATCATTTGTGCCTTATTTATTAGAATAGGTAATCTTTTCTTTGTGGAACGCACTGTGTGCAAATGATGCTGCTTTTTTTGCACTAACTTTCTTTTTCTATTATCAATTTCTGAGACCTGATTGATATCTAACCAATGAATAACTCCTTAACAAAAATACTCACAAACTCTCATTAGTAACTACAATATATATTTGCATTTGAATACTTGCCTGGGTTTATGAAGGAGTTTTTATGGTCGAAATATGGTAGCGAGGATTTCCAAACTATAAATATACAGACAGAAGCTTTTACAATGATGACTACTGGCATTTGTATATAATACCTTTGAATAGCCTCCATAGGGCAGTCTAGGAAGGGCAGAAGAATGCTCATGATACCAGTTAATAAAGCTGGTCCCTATGTTACTGTACTGCTAAGGGGGGAGGGGCATGAGTTCCTGGTGCATACCGGTGCTACTTGTACCTCTCTAGTTCATAATCCCTTTCCTAGGTCACCCCTCTCAGGTAAATTTAGTACATCTGTGGGACTTTCTGGCATCCATGCTCAGAATACTATTTTTTTTATATCTATCTAAAAGAACTAATGTGTATCTATATTAATGTTTTCATTTCAACATTGTTCGGAGTTGAAGAGAATATTGTTGTAACAAATTACATTGTAAGGTGGAATGTGCTAAAATGCATTCTAAATGCAGTGCATTCACCAGGGACTGCAAAGGATGGATAATATATAGTAGGATTACATTTATGTATTGAGGTTTAGTAATGAGAATATGAGTATATGTAAATACAGAAGGACAGTGTGCATTGAGTAACTGTGCTTCGTATTACACTATTTTAGGATACAGTGAGTGTAAATGTAATATGTCTTTCAGTATACAGGCGCAGTCTTTAACCCCTTCCATGCGCATGACGAGCTCAGCTCGCCATGAGGCAAAGAGGAGCTGTGCTTATGACGAGCTGAGCTCGTCATGAACAATGGGGTTCGATTAGCATCAGCACAGGAGGGGAAAACCATTAGCAGCCAAGGTGTTAAAGGTGTTGCAATTGGATTTTAAGGTATAAAGGATTGGCATAGTTTGGCAACTACGAGTATTTTGATTCCCAGAGGTGTTACTATGCAAGAGATTTTCAACTGTATTTGCTGTTGGGACAAGCTATAGTACAATGTTTTAATTCTTCTTTTGCTTTTGGAGATAATGGATTTCTTTAAAAGCCAACAAATACAGCATGCACCATTAATAGCACAACTATTGCAAGACCTGTTGCTACCAAAGCTTTAACTGTAGAATGTGCTGCAGGCACCTCCTCCATGGACTATGTATCAAGGTTGTGAGTACACAATTATTTAGGTTGCTTCTACTACGCATGATATCATGATATAAAGATAGAGGATGATGATATGTACTATGATCCTAAGTATATTATTGAAAGGGCTGGGTGGAGGAAAAGGAAGAAGGGAACAGGGGAGGATGTATGCAAACAGAAAAGGAATATGGATAGGCCCAAATGGAAAGTATGTTTACCAACGATAATGCTTGCTCCCATGGCCCTACTTTTTCATGGTTCATCACTTGTAGGGCGTGATGGAATGATCAGACTGTTTTTCTAAATGTTGGTACAAAGATTAAATTGGAAAGGGTACATCCACTGCCCCAGGCCACATCTCTTCCCCACATTAAATGGACTTCCTCAGCATACCCCCTACTCAAACTACAAGTACGTGTTGGTTATTGTGTGGATGTTCAGCACATGGACTGAGGCCTACCGATCCAAGAACTGCAATGTATAAACAATTGCCAAATGCCTCCTGAAAGAATTCATACTGCGCTTTAAAGTACCTATGCTTTTGGGTTCTGACAATAGACTGGTGTTCATCTCATGTGTGATTGAGGGGTTGTGCAAGGGGCTTGGAGCTACACAGAAACTACATGTGTTCCACAGAAACTACCAAGTGAGAATGGTATCCCAAGCTCATCCTGAAGGTTGCACATGCTCCACACAGCAGAGAAAGGAAGAGTGTGCAAGCGGGCCCCAAGGATACATCACCTAAAGAACATCTGGAAACATCAACGCCCCAACCCCTCAGTCTACAAGTTGTGACAACGAGACATCTTTACCTTCTTCATCCCTTTGGTTTTCTTCAGATTGAAAGTGCCTAAGTAATAGAAGTGCTAGTAACCTCTCAAATTACTTGAAGATAGGCACCAATGGTTACTTTTTCTGTTTACAGGTATGACCACTGAGGCTCTGCATTATTCCTTTGGAAGCTTTTGAAAAGAGTAAAAGTACAGCAGAAGATAAGACAGTCTTCCAACTAGTCACACTAGCCACACATACCAATGACCGGAACAATGCCTCAAGACTTTCAGCTTCACTCCTGTCAACAGGAGGGACGGTGGAAATAGTATTCTTTATCTTGCCATTCGCTCAACCATTTTGTGCTTCACCCTTCATCACTGACGATCTCTCTGTATCACAAACGCTCTCGGGCTTCACTCTTGACTTGCCTCATTCATGCACGGATGCCCACACCTTGTTTGTGCCCTGGCCTGCCACAAACTGACCAACTCATGCTCAACCAGTCGGACAGGGAGTTTCCCGGATGCTTATCATCTTCACCCTGCGCATAACGCCTTGCAGGCGTCCAACAGCTACCGTCTGCGGACTTATCAGACTGACCTCTACCATCTGTGGACTTATCAGACTGACCTCTACTTGTTGTGTAATCATGCTTTTCGCCTATGCCCAGCAGGGGCCTAACAGCTATCACCTGCTGATTTTATCAGACTGACCACTGCTTGTTGTGTAAATTATTGGTTTTTCTTTGTTCTCCTTGCACGCACAGGGTGGGGATGAAGGGTATATAAGATGCAGAACCAAAGTACTCAGCTGATTGCCTCCTCAGACATCTATGGGTGTCTGTTGCCGATGCTCTCTCTCTCATGAGATCGAAATAAATATGTTTTCTCTCCGTGCTCCAGTGTTGGTCTCATTTTGTATTCCGGACCCGTGGACGATAGTGTGACCCTGCACCTTTGGGTGGTCTTCTAGGAGACCCCCAAATCCACAAGACAGTTTTGGTTCTGTTGACATCCTCATGCAATAATATCATACATAACTAATGGGGCTATGGATCACCTCTTTTCACCCATTGGACTGAGCAGGGTCAGCTTTAGGGCAGTGCGACCAGTGCAGCAACACTGTGCGCTGACTTGGAGGGGGGTGCGACCTCAGGTGGAGGACTGTGTTTAGCAATAACTTACGATTTAATGTAGCTGATGCAGAGTCCCTTATATCTCCAGATTTCAGGCAGCAATAAAAATGTAAAGATAACTCTTATGATTAATGTTCCTGCGAGAGAGAGAGATCAGAGTTTTGTCTAGTGGAAATTTTGACTCGCTATAAAGTAGCACAGAGGGTTACTATGCCTGCTGCAAAGAACATATCTGTATTTTAAGTGGATAGCTGAGTAGATTAGTAATGCCTGCCTTTACTAGCACTTTAAAACAAATGAAATGCATGCAAGAGAGGAACTATGACGAAATGAGGGGCCCTTTTACTTTTGTCAGGAGGTAGTCAGGGAGTCTGAGAAGGAGGTCATGGGAAGGTGCGCTGAAAAAGATTGTTGCACCAGGTGCCACCAGCGCGAAAGCCGGCCCTGACCAATGGTAATTCACATTGTGCTTCCATCCTCTACATCCGTGGTACTCAGAGTGTGGCCCATGGTCCGCCAACGGTCCGGCAGACCTTCCTTGGCGGCCCACAGACCTTGTAATGGGCTCCCAGTAATACAAAACAGGGCCGCTGGAGCGTGCATGATAGCAGCTTCACTGCACATTCTCCCTCTTTTGCGTTTACTGAGAGCCTCAGTGATGTCACAAGCCTGGCTTGGCAGGAAGCATATCCCCTTTTAAAGTCAGCTGTTGCACTTTCACAGCTGACTTTTAGGGGAACTTTCAGAAAGCTCCCTGCTGCATTTGCTGCCTTTGCCATCACCGTCTCCACCCGCAGCCTGCTGAAATGAATGGCCGGTAAACACGAATTTTGGTAAGGTAATTTGCTCCCGGGGTATATATGTTCAAATAGATTTTACCTGTAAGTGAATTTTTATTTTTTTAAAACAGCGTATATATGGATATTGATGGATGTGCGTTGTTACAACGCATGCTTTTACCACGCATGCCTTTACAACGCAGGTTTTTCAACGCAAGTCGTTACAACGACTTGCATTGGGGGGTGCTGGATAGTGAATAGTTTAATTTACTATTCCAACTCCAGTCCCCGTGGATAGTAGGGAAGGTGTTGGATAGTAAATTAAACTATTACCTATCCTAGAGCGCCCCCCAGCGCAATTCGTTGTAATGACTTGCGTTGAAAAACCTGCGTTGTGAAGGTACTGTGTTGTAAAAGTTGCGTCGTTAAGGATGTTTGCCATATTGATTAACATGTACAGTAATTACATCTGAGAATGTAATTTACATGTTTGTGGTATATGAAGACGGGTGAGTCATTTAGATTGAGCGATATACGTGTGGCTCGTTGGACAGGTTCACCTACTGACATTAGTACCGTAGGGGGACCACTCGGAGCGAACTGTGAACTCACACGTCAAAAAAAATCTCTCCATCAGGGTTTTCAATAGTTTGAATAGTCCACGTAAGCATTTTGATACAAAAGTGGCTTTATGCAAGTAGCTACGCAAGAGGTGTTCTGGAGGATTGGTTGTGGTTCTTTCTTGTCTTACATCATAGTTAACATAGGTAGCTTAATTGTTGCTCCATCACCATATGCCTTCTCATAGATGCTACATTGTCAGGTGCCAGGCTTGAGAAGGTGCTCCGACCTAGGCTAAACCAGTTGCTGCATTCCCTGCCCCTTGCAGCCCAGTGAGAGAGTGCACAACATTATGCTAAACAGGCATCATACCATATTGTGAAAAGAGGGGACTGAGCTGATCTGCACATAACTTGTGATGTAGACAGACTGTACTTCCGCTCAACACTGGAAGAGAGACTATCTTTCCCCAATGTTGGCTAACATACCCGCGATGTGTTAAGATATTTTTATACTCCAAGAGTGCCTGGTTTTCAATAGCCCATTGATGTTACTGCTGGTTGAAGGCCTGATGGAGGGTTGATTCCCTAAAGAGGGTACTGCCAAGAGGACATCAGTCTGTGTGTGTGCATCTGCACGTTTGCATCCCTAAGTTAATTGAGCTCACTGATCATGAGAGCATTTCTTTGCTGGTTGTATTGTGTGCATCTTTTCTATTGTTTGAGATTCCCTTTTGGCCTGCGTTGTCACTCAGAACCGAATGTTTACATCAGTTTGTGGGTTTGTGGGTTATCACACAAAGCTGTTGAAGGAGGGTAGTGGCTTCTGGTCTTGCACCTACTAGATCAAATCTGGCTCATCTTGATTCTGAACTTATTCGAAATCCGAATTTGTCCCAATTCTAGCGCACATGGATACACTCTGGACACCAATCTCAACCATCATTGAACATGTTGTACAGAAAAATAAGACAGGCCGATAAAAGCTCTCTCAACTAAATACATTTAAACCATTACGACCAGAAAGCAACTTCAGAACTGTCCTTTCAAGCGCTCATACTCTCACATCTCAATTGTGAAATATGGCCTCCTAGAATCCATACAGGTCCTGCTTAAGGGCATCACACATGCTGTAGCAAGCCCTTTCAGAGACCTTTTAAAACATGTGCAAGGTGGACAATTGCTAGGGCCCCCAACCTCAAAGGGGCTCCGGGGAAGAAGATCTTCCTGTCTCTATCGCTCTCCTGTCTATTTATCTCAACCCTTCCCTTTTTCCTTTGTCTCTCTCTCTCCCTCTCTCTCTCTCCCTCTCTCTCTCCCCAGTGTAATTGTAAGGATTTTTGGGGGCCCTATGAAAAACATATTTTGGTGGTTTTGGAGTGACCCTGTGTCAGAAAGTTTAAAATTGTATAGCATGATGTGGACCTCAATAAGCAGAAAATAGTTAATTAAATTCAATGTTGGTCCTAACAGAGAGTCCCAAATTTGTCTTGCCCGGGGCCTAAAACATCCTGAAGATGACACTGAACACAACTCATTAAGGGCCTAATGAGATATGACCAAATCACATCCACCCTGGTGGAACTTCACAGGATGCCCTTCCTGGCCCACACCATCTTCAAGACCATCTGCATCCTTGGTACTCAGTATGGCCGTCGGGCCACCAGCGGCCTGGCAGACCTTCCTTAGCAGCCCACAGACCTTCCTTGGCGTCCCGCTGACGTTTTAGTGGGCTCTCAGTAAACATAAAAGAGGGTCAGTAAACAGTAAAGAGGGCTGCTAGAGAATGTGCGATAGCAGCTTCACTGCGCAAGCTCCAAAAGCCCTCTTTTGTGTTTACTGAGATCCTCCGTGACGTCATGCGCCTGGCACTGGCGGGAAGCACATGCCCTTTAGAAGTCAGCTGTTGCACATTCACAGCTGACTTTTCTGAGGACTTTCATAAAGCTTCCTGCTGCCTTTGCCAACAACGACGTCTCCAACCGCAGACTGCTGTTTCCACACCCGGCAGCCTTCTTTACCAGTACTCTCCACCGCCATTGAGGACAGCAGCAGGGGGTCACCCGTGGATCAAGCCAGCCTGCTTCTTTCCTCACCGCCCGCAGGCCAGCTTCTTTGGCAGCCCGCTTTCCTCGTCTTCTGCCTTCCTTCAGGCCAGTTGTCCTTGTGTGGTATATGTGATGGCCTAATTTCTTTATATAACGCAACATTATACTCTTAAATCAAATGAAATGCAATTTTGTTTAGCGCACATATCCTCAATTTACGCATTTGAAAGTTGCTTGAATGATTCGTAGATCTGGACATTTGTATCTGCGTTGCACAACATTGTAAATGCTGGCAGCACTTGGCTGCCTGCTATGCTGACGAACTGTTGCCTGACCCATAGTACTATTTTTTTTAACCCAAAGGCATTGTTAATTGCCATACAAAAGGATGTTTTGGCCAGCACAGCTGTTTCACTGCAACTTATAGAACTTCTTTCCGTCACTTCAAGGTAGTTTTAGATATTTATCTAATTTCACTGATTTCACTGCTTAGTAATAAAGTGCCCCTTGAAGTGTCACACATAGGCAATGGAATGTCACACATGAGCATGCTAAGACCCTAGAAATGTCACACATAAGTAATCTGAAAACTTGTTTGCTATGTGCAATATATTACTCTTGAATGCCTTTTAACTAGAAAGAGTTGTGTAAATTAGTCAAAAGGCATTAAAGGTATAAGCAAATGAAACATCACCATTTCAATGTAAAGTGAAATGTAACCTGTCACTAGTGTGTAATCTTATATAAGCAGATGCACAGTCTAAATGCTATTTCTAGCCACTGTTGAATATGAGGACAGACCATGGCTCAAGAGAGGCAAAGGATTGTGTGGGTCATGATGTCCACCCCCTCCGTTTGGAAAATACGAACTTGACCTTTGAGACATTGATCAGCCCCACACCACGCCTGAACACATTTACGCCAAAGTCAAAAAGCACACTTTATGAGAAGTTTTTCCAGTAGTTTGAAAAGCTCCTCCTTGTAGCTTTGTAGATACATCTTTTGAAATACAGAATTGTCTAGTAATGTTTTGAAAAAGGTGGTGATTTTTTTAACTTTAGTATCCCTGGCCCCACCCACACGCCGATTGGTGCAGCCCTCGGCCACAAACCAGAATATACTTTTGGTCCCGAGAAAAAGTTTGTGTGTACTCATGCTCTAAAGCAGTGGTTCCCAAACTTTTTTGACCTGGGGCTCCCTTGACCTAATTGGCAGTTGGCCGTGGCTCCCCACCATTTTTTTACCAGTGGGGGGATGTAAGCCCGACCAAGGGAAGACCGAGGCCCATATAAATTTGAAACCGTGTCTAATAAATCAGCTTATTGTGAAGTAGACTCTTGCAAGCTCAACTGTGTCCCTGTGAATGCCAAGCTTCGAGAGCACAAGAAGATACACACACTATCCAGGGGAGACAGTAACGATGGAGTGTTGGATTACCACACGCCATCTCCCCTTGTGCACCAGAAAGAAATACCTTTTACAAGGCACACAGTATTCCCCTATTCTCGTTCCCTGGGCTTCTAAACTTTTACCAAAGATCTGCACGCCCACAGTCCTTTGCAAAGTTATCCTCATATTCTAGAAGACAGAAACAGGAGCAATTGCAGTGGTAATGGTTTGGGGCAAAGGCATGCTGCAGCCAGAGAGTTTTAGTACAGCACTGTTTAATACAAATGTGAGCTCTTCTCAGATTTTAACTTCCTGCATCTCTCAAATTCTGCTTGCAGCCCCAAGGAATGATGATGTGTTGAGGAAAAAGAATGATGAGGCAATTTGAAGCTATTTTCAATAACATAAGAAGCAACCTTTTGTTAAATGCATCACATTGTATAATGAGACCGAATGCTTTATGTAATGTTGGCATATTTAAACTGGGACTGGAGCCAGAATGGAGCAACGTAAGCCAGTGGGAGCTGTGCTCTGCTCCAAGCTAAGACACTGACACGACCAGGAGATCCCGTACAGATTTTGATCAACTTACCCAGGTGGAATTTGAAACATGATAACCAAGAGCAACCATGACGTTATGCCTCTAAAAATCTACACTCTACTTGGCAAACAGCGAATATTGTCAGTCTTGCTGCGGATTTCAATTCCCGCTAATGGCACGGATGCTGCCCAACAAACATGTGGTAAAGAAATCCCAAGCTCTCATTTTAGCTCTAATATGAAATTATCCTGTTTCTAATTCGTCCCATCTTGTCAAGTTGCTGTTTGGAATTTCCAACAGTTCTTTAATTGGGTCGGCACTTCATTTTTTCGTTTGAGTACCAGCACTTCTCCTCTGCTGTGGACAGCACCAGCACTCATACAGGTTGCAGGGTAGCTGAAGTGGTGGTCTGTGCTGCAGCGCAGGTGCTGCTCAACTACTACTGATGATAGCGACAGAGTGGAGCATTTATGTGCGCCTCCCTAAGAGCTGGACGCCAGTGCAGACTTACCGACTCCATGGCGCACACATCTTATCTCTCTCTCACCATCTTGTCATTAGTGGTGCCAAAAGTGCCAAGCAACTTGCATTTCCTGCAGCCAATAAGTACAGCTGCTCAAGAAAACAAACTACACATTTTCCTTTTTGACTCACAAGTTTACGTGCAAAACACATTTTCTGCTAACATGCCTTTACAACCTCTCTGGTAGCCCCCTGTCTTTTGTTCTTAATTAGAGAGGCTTGTGTCCTTCAATTCTGGGTCACAGGCTGCTCCGGTACATACCTGTTAAGCATGAGTGAGCCGTGATTCTGTCCTCTTACCTATGTAACTGGAGAAGAGGGTCCCACGAGGCACGGCAGAACACGGCAGGCAGCAGTAATGCTGAACAATCTGCTGTGTATGCCGGCGTATGCGGAGGCTAAGTCTGTGAAGGAACGTAGGTATGCACGTATGGCGGCAGTGCGCTCTTACTGGGCAAAACCATATTCCTGGATTGTGCAGGCGGCATTTCTAACTCCCCCTTAGGTCGCGCTGCGGGTACAATAACCTTCCTTTGCTAATGCATTCAGGCCCTGGTAGACAGTCCTGCTCAGCACACGGCCAGACACTATTTTCCCACACCATGCGCGGCGCCCCTGGCAACTCATACCGGCGCACCGGGGCGCCGCGGCGCACAGTTTGGGAACCGCTGCTCTAAAGGATTCAAAATGGAACAGTGGATCAGCCAGCATAAAAAATGGCTCCTTTAGCTTCACTGATCACATATATACATCCATCTAAGAAAAGAACCCCTCAGTGGCAGCGCTGGTATGCCTACACTTTGCCAATGTTTTTTTTCCTCTTTGTGTTCTATCCTTTAAAAAAATGTATTCATTCATCCATGTATTTATTAAACTGGGTCTTCAGGTTACGTTAATTCAAAGAAAATAGTAACTTTTCTATGTGCCCCTAAGAGAGGTATATTTTTCAACTATGTTTATTAACGCTAAAAAGAGTACATTTGCTGCTTATTCGCTGTCAGGAATTACCTATACTGTTCTATTAAAATTTTAAGCAATGGTTATTTTTGTATTTAAAATTCATATTGCAAGCTTATAGCCATTATGGTTACACTATGGCATATTTTTTTTTCTCTCTTTACCATTTTTGTTACATATTACTGGAATATAAAAAAAAATAACCATTGAACCAGCCCTCCATAACTTTTTAGGTCTCGCCTAGGCAGCGCGCATGCGTTGCTCTAATAAAGGACCTTTTGAAATTGGTCTGGTCATTTTCAAGCACACTCGTGCTTGTGCTGGCATCCACCTTGCGGGAGCGAGCAGCGGCACGCATGCTAATTGAAAACATATGGCTCTTGCGCCCCCGCTGCTCGCTCACGCAAGGCGGATGCCAGCACGAGTGCTTTAAAACAGCTGCTGCTTGTGCTCTTTTGAAAGATGGGAAAAATCAGGTTTTCAGAACATGCAGATTCAAGTCTTTACTATAATTGTTTCTTTTATTTGTTCTGCATGTATTTATTTGCATATAATAATGTAGTATTCTCAGAGCATTACAAATAGCCACAAATCGTTAAAACATATACAGGTTTTATATTTAAACCATTGTCACAATGAAAGTTGAGCTTTAGAGTACTCCCCCTAACTGTAAATGCCTTGTATTAATGGCTAACTCACTCTCACTGACTATCACACTCTTATTGACACTCTCACAGACTCTCACTCTCTCACACTCTCACTGACACTCTCACACCCTCTCACTCTCTCACACTCTCACTGACACTCTCACTCACACTGACTCTCTCACTCACACTAACTCTCTCACTGATAGACTCTCCCACTGACAGACTCTCCCACTCTCCCTCTCTCACTGACTGACTCCCCCACTCTCCCACTCAATCACTCTCTCTCACTGACAGACTCTCAATGACAGACTGACTCACTCACTCTCACTGACAGACACTCACTGCCTCACTCTTACTGACAGACTCTCACTGACTGACTCCCTCACTGACTCACTCACTCTTTCTCACGCACTGACTGACTCACTCACTGACTGACTCACTCACTCACTGACTGACTCAATCACTGACTCACTCTCACTGACTGCCTCACTCACTCTCACTCACTGACTGACTCACTCTCACTGACTGACTGACTAACACTGACTCACTCTCGCTGACAGACTCTCACTGACTCTCCCCCTCTCTCACTGACTGACTCTCCCACTCTCTCTCATTGACTGACTGACTTAATCACTCTCACTGACAGACTCTCCCACTCACTGACTGACTCTTCCACTCACTTTCACTCACTGACTGACTCTTCCACTCTTTCACTGACTGACTGACTCTCCCACTCACTCTCACTCACTGACTGACTGACTCACTCTTTCTCACTGAATGTCTGACTCACTCAGTCTCACTGACTCACTCTCGCTGACTCACTCTCGCTGACTCACTCTCTCTGACTCACTCTCACTGACTCACTCTCACTGACAGACTCTCACTGACAGACTCTCACTCTCTCACTGACTGACTGGCCCACTCTCACTGACAGACTCTCTCATTGACTGACTCTCCCACTCTCTCACTGACTGACTGACTCACTCTCACTGACCACAATAAACTGAAGGCTCACTGCACATCTGACATCTGACCTCCAACCTGCCTGGCGAGCTCACAAACCACCTCCGGAAGAGTCTCTACCACTGCCCTTCTTAACATCGCTAACTTATCTCCTAGCCTTGCCAATAGAGTTGTCTCCAGACCTTTGGTTTACACCTCGCCAGCCCCACACGCTAACCATGGGACTGGTTTTCCGCCAGAATCCCATGGTATAGAACGATCTACCCCTTCAACCATGTCTCCTATGCATACTGATACCAGGGTCCAGAAATACTGCCTTCCTACCCCCTAATGCCTTCCCCTTGCAGGGAGTCTGATAGCACTGCCCCAGAGCTACTGCCCCCCTACCTGTCAACATCCCCCTCATATAGGGATTTCAAAACCCTGCATTCCAGAGCTGCCAAGCTAAATCAGAATATCCATATCTCCATACTAGACCTAATGAACCTCCTGCACCTCGCTGAACTCTCGCTCGCCAACCTCAAAATCCAGTGGACCTCCACCCCCCCACACACCACTGAGACCCCCAAGCACCCTCTACCGTTACCTTTGAGACATCTGCGCCCTTGCAAGCAACCATGCCACCTCTCGGAGGAAGAAACCCTAGCTCTCGCCCTCTCCTACAACTCTACACATGTCACCCCTAGCTCACTAGACCTCACTGAAGAGGAAATCCTTGCCATCCTCAGCGACTTTGCCCGCTAGACACCAGAACCGCACATGCCATCTGCACAGTCTCTATTAACACCAACAGATCGGCTACCTTCCACAACAGAAGTGTGGTCAAGAGCAACCTAGTGCCGGTACACTTGTCCACCCTAACTCCTGACACGCCCCCTGATTCCTCTCTATCTGGCCTCTTAATCAACTGCTGATCGGCCTTTAAGCACGCCGTTGACATTGCTGCACTCATCATGAACAAAAACTTTGACTTAGCTATTCTAACAGAATCATGCCTCAATGACTCTTCATCTCCATGCATGGACTTCTTAGTACCTCCTGGCTACAACATTGCTAGACTGGACAGGCAATCTAACAAAAAAGGAGGAGGCATCGCCTGAATCTATCGCTCCAACCTCAGTGCCACAGAATTCCTGGCAGATTCTACCGACTCTTGCGATTACCTTGCACTCTCCATCTGTAGCAACTTCACTCTTTTTTTCAAGTTACACATCATCTATCATCCCCCTGGCATGAACGACTCCTTCACTGACCAACTCATGGAACTTATTACTGCTAAGTTCTCCTCGAACTCTAAAGATATCTTTCTGGGTGATTTCAACCTGCATTGGAATGACTCCAAGGACTCTCATGTCAACACCATCAAAGACTTCCTGTCCGATCAAGCCCTGACCCAAGCCTGTTCACTCCCAACACACTCAAAAGGGGCCACCCTCGACTGGATCATCTCTAAGGAATCAACAGTCAAGCTTATCTCTATAGACCCTTGTGACTGGTCTGACCACCACACCATCACATTCCTACTACCTGGCACCCACAAGATAAGGGCACCACAACCAGTGATTCCTAAACGCTGGATTAGAGACACTAGAAACCTAGACCACAATGAACTGAAGGCTCGCTGCACATCTGACCTCCCCCCTCACATTTTTCAACGGTCATTGACCTCAATAAACATTACTCTGCAACTATCTCGAACATCATGGATGAACTAGCCCCCCTAAAGCTAAAAAGAACCCAAACAAAAGATAAGAACCCCTGGTTCACTGGACCCCTCAACAATGAGAGGAGATGCCTCCAGCAATCCGAAAGAATCTGGAGACAGCACCCCTCCGCCGCACATCTTAAACTTCTCCGCCAGGCCAGAAATGCCTACAATAAGAACATCCTTAACTCTAAAAAATAATTTTTCAGATCCGAACTAGAGAACGCCAAGAACAGACCTCGCAAGCTCTTTGATCTGGTCAAACCCCAATCCAATAAACTGGTCAAAACATCGAAAGAAACACCCAAGTCTTTAATATCATCAGAGGAATTCTCCTTCTTTTTCGCTGACAAAGTCACAGCCTTAGAAAATGAACTTAGTGCCGCCACATACTCTCTATCCCTTCCAGGCATGCACCCTCCTCCTGAGATGCCCCTATAGACTTCACCTAAGAATCAAGCACTTTGGACTGACTTCAATCTCTATGACGAAGACTCTGTATCTATAATCCTATCGTCCCTAAAACCAAATAACTATTCCAACAACCCACTCCCCTCCAACTGCCTAGTTGCGGTCACCCAATCCATTATTCCTAGCTGGACTGCAAATATCTCCTACCATGTGTATGCAGACGACACCCAGCTCTACATCAAAGCCTCCTCTCTCGAGGATATTCTCTCCCTGAATGAGGCCCTGAAATCAACCGTCCATTGGCTCACCTCCAAACAACTCAATCTCAAAGCTAAGAAAACAGAATTTCTCCTAATTTCCCCTCCAAAAACCAATCCCGACACACAGATATGGATCAAGGCTATCACAGCCCCAGATTGCCCACCGACCACCATGGACTCAGCAAAATCTCTGGGAATAACCCTTGACTGCAAGTTGAACATGCGAGACCACATCAACTCAATGGCCAAAACGGATCAGCCGGATTCCACTTGAGCTACCTCTGGAAACTGAAACCCTTCCTTGACACTACTAACCTAAAAAGTGCAGTCTAAGCACTAGTAATCTCTAGACTGGAATATGGCTACTCCACCCTTTCTGGTTTACCCAAGATCTCCCTGGCACCCTTAAAAGCCTGCCTTAATGCTGCCGCCAGACTTCTTACAAGCTCAAAGAATTTGACCATATACCTCCACACCTGAAAGCATTGAACTGGCTTCCCCTCAAGGCCAGAATACAACTTAAACTGGCCTGCATTACACACAAGGCCTTATACTCAAACTCTCCTGCTTATCTCGCACAGAAACTGGTGGTATCTGGCAGATTCAGAAAACTCCTGGTTCGCCAGAGACCTCTTACTCCAACCTGCACGGTTTCGGAAAAAATAAACTTTTAACCAGGCTTTCTCTGGATCCGCTCCAAGAATATGGTACTCTCTCCCACCAGCCATCAGAAGAATCCCCTCTTTGGCACATTTCAAAAAGGAGGCCAAAACCTTCCTTATGGGTAAATTCCTCTCCTAAATGCTGCCTCCTACCAAAACATAGACCTTGACCAACTACTGACTAGCGACTCCCTTCGGAATACCGCGCTACTTCATCAAGAAATCTGGGACCTTATCTGGAATTATTTAATTGTAAACTGTGTATACATGTCCTCTACCTTTAATGTGATTCCTTGCCTAATGTGATCACCTGTAAAGCGCTCTGATACCCTAACGGGTCAAGTTCGTGTTCTATAAAACAATGAAAGAAAAGAAAATGATAAGACTCTCACTGACCGACTCTCTCTCACTGACCGGCTCTCTCTCAGTTACAGACTCTCACTGACTGACTCACTCTCACTGACTGACTCACTCTCACTGACAGACTCTCCCTGACAGACTCTCCCACTCTCTCTCACTGGCTGACAGAATCTCTCTCACTGACTGACTCACTCACTCTCACTGACTCACTCTCACTCACTGACAGACTCTCATTGACAGACTCTCCCACTCTCTCTCACTGACTGACTGACTCACTAACACTGACTCACTCTCGCTGACACTCTCACTGACTCTCCCCCTCTCTCACTGACTGACTCTCCCACTCTCTCTCACTGACTGACTGACTTAATCACTCTCACTGACAGACTCTCCCACTCTCTCTCTCTCACTCACTGACTGACTCTCCCACTCACTGACTGGCTCACTTACTCTCACTGACTGACTTACTCAGTCTCGCTAACTGACTATCTCACTTATTCTCACTGACTCACTCTCACTGACTCTCCCACTGACTGACTCACTCTCACTGACAGACCCTCACTGACTGACTCACTCTCACTGACAGAGTGACTCACTCTCTCACTGACTGACTCTCACTGACAGACTCTCTCACTGACTGACTCACTCTCTCACTGACTCACCCTCTCTGACTCACCCTCTCTGACTCACTCTCACTGACAGACTCTCACTCTCTCTCACTGACTGACTCACTCTCACTGACATACTCTCACTGACAGACTCTCACTGACTCACTCTCTCACTGACTGACTGACTCACTCTCACTGACTGACTGCCTCACTCTCTCTCTGACTGACTCACTCTCTCTCACTGACTGACTCTCGTGCTGACTGACTCACTCTCACTGACTGACAGACTCACTCTCACTGACTGACAGATTCACTCTCTCACACTGACTGACTCACTCTCACTGACTGACTCACTCACTCTCACTGACTCACTCACTGACAGATTCACTCTCACTGACTGACAGACTCACTCTCACTGACTGACAGACTCACGCTCACTGACTGACAGACTCACGCTCACTGACAGACTCTCTCACTGGCAAACTCTCTCACAGACTCACTCTCTCAAAGACTCACTCTCTCAAAGACTCACTCTCACTGACAGACTCGCTCTCACTGACAGAATCACTCTCACTGACAAACTCTAACTGACTGACTCACACTGACAGACTCTCACTGACAGACTCTCTCACTCTCACTGACTGACTCTCACTGACTGACTCACTCACTCTATCTGACTCACTCACTCTCACTGACTGACAGACTCACTCACTCTCACTGACTGACAGACTCACTCTCACTGACTGACTGACTCACTCTCACAGACTGACTGATTCACTCTCTCACACTGACTGACTCACTCTCACTGGCTGACTCACTCACTCTCACTGACTCACTCACTCTCACTGACTGACAGACTCACTCACTCTCACTGACTGACAGATTCACTCTCACTGACTTACTGACTCACTCTGACTGACTGACTCACTCACTCTCACTGACTGACTGACTCACTCTCTCACTGACTGACTCTCACTGACAGAATTTCTCACTGACAGACTCTCTCACTGACTGACTCACTCTCTCACTGACTCGCTCTCTCACTGACTTACTCTCTCTGACTCACTCTCTCTGACTCACTCTCACTGACTCTCTCACTGACTGACTCACTCTCACTGACATACTCTCACTGACAGGCTCTCACTGACTCACTCTCACCCTCTCACTGACTGACTGACTAACACTGACTGACTCACTCTCACTGACTGACTCACTCACTCACTCTCACTGACTGACAGACTGACTCACTCTCACTGACTGACAGCGAGAGAGAGTGAGTCAGTCAGAGAGAGAGTGACTGACTCTCCCACTGTCTCTCACTGACTGGTGGACTCACTCACTCTTACTGACAGACTCTCTCACTCACTTCACTGACTCACTCTCACTGACAGGCTCTCACTGACCAACTCTCTCATTGACAGGCTCTCTCACTGACTGACTCACTCTCACTGACAGACTCTCACTGACCAACTCTTTCACTGACTGAATCACTCTCACTGACACTCTCACTGACAGACTCTCACTGACTCACTCTCTCTGACTCACTCTCACTGACAGACTCTCACTGACTGACTCTCCCACTCTCTCACACTGGCTGACTCTCCCACTAGCTCTCACTGACTAACTCACTCTCACTGACAGACTCACTGAATCACTCTCACTGATAGACTCTCACTGACAGACTCTCTCACTCTCTCACTGACTGACGCTCCCACTCTGTCTCACTGACTGACTCACTCTAATTGACAGACTCTCACGACAGACTCTCACTGACAGACTCTCACTGACTGACTCACTCTCTCTCACTGACTCAATCACGCAAACTGACTGACTGACTCAATCACTCACACTGACTGACTGATTCTCTCACTCTCACTGACTGACTGACTCTCCCACTCTGTCTCACTGACTGACTCTCCCACTCTCTCTCACTGACTGGTGGACTTACTCTCACTGACAGACTCTCTCACTCACTTCACTGACTCACTCTCACTGGCAGACTCTCTCACTGACAGACTCTCACTGACTGACACTCTCACTGACAGACTCTCTCTGACTCACTCTCTTTGACTCACTCTCACTGACAGACTCTCGCTGACAGACTCTCACTGACTGACTCTCCCACTCTCTCTCACTGACTAACTCACTCTCACTGACAGACTCACTGACTCACTCTCACGGACTCACTCTCACTGACTCACTCTCACTCTCCTACTGACTGGCTCACTCTCTCTGACTGACTGACTCACTCTCTCTCACTGACTGACTCACTCTCTCTCACTGACTGACTGACTCACTCTTACTGACTGACTCACTCATTCTCTCTCGCTGACTGACTGACTCTTCCACTCTCTCTCACTGACTGACTGATTCTCACACTCTCTCTCACTGACTGACTCTCACTGACAGACTCCCATTGACACTCCCTCACTGACTGACTCACTCTCACTGACAGAGTGATATTTGTGATATTTGTGGGGGTATTTCTAAAGCGCAGCGTTCGCTCCTAGTGGAGCATCTTGGCGCTGAATTTCCTGGTAGAGGATCGAAGACCAGTCGTGGTAGCAGTATGAGTTTAGATGGCTGCCTTGGTGTAGTCATCCGGAAGTTTAAAATCCAAGTCTTTAGCAGTTTTCTGAAAGGTTTTTCGTGAGTTTGTTGTCTCAGATTTTTAGGCATGATGTTCCAGGCTTTAGTGGCCAGGAAGCTTAAGGTTTTTCCACCCTTAGTCTTCAAGTTGTACCTAGCGGGGAGGATGAGGTTGTCCTGGGAAGAACGGAGGGATCGACTCGGGTTGTAGTGGGGGAAGCGTCTGGTGAGGTATTTTGGACCGGATTTGTTAAAAGCCCGAAAGGCAACAATCAATATTTTAAAAAGTATCCTTTTATGGAGAGGGAGCCAATGCAGGGATCTTAGAGCTGCGGAAATAGATGATTTTCTGGGCAGCTTTAGGACCAGTCGGGCAGCCGTGTGTAGAACACTTTGAAGCTTGGTCAGAGTAGTCTTTTTTGCCCCCGCAAGGAGACCGTTACAGTAGTCTAAGCGTGAGATTATAAGGGCTACTGTTACTGTTTTCCTAGCGTCAAGTGGAAGAAAGTCGAAGAACTTTTTTAGCGATTTTATTATGCCGAAGCATCGGCCCGCTACAGTCCTGACGTGCTGGTCGAATGATAAGTCTGAGTCGAATAGGACACCAAGATTCCTTGCTGTTGTTACGGTCTGGGGTGGGGCAGCTGAGTCATCCGGCCACCAGAGGGCTGGGCAGAAGGTGGTGTTTTTTCCGATAGGGAGGATCTCCGTTTTGCTAGAGTTACATTTGAGATGGATAGTATCCATCCATTGGAAGACCGCTGTCAAACAGTTTTTGAGGTTGAGCTCTGCCTTGGTTGAGTTATCCTCTAGGGGTACGATGAGTTGCGTATCATCGGCATACGATGTTACCGGTATGCCGAATGATTCAATCCGGGATAAGAGTGGGATGAGGTAGATATTAAAAAGAAGGGGACTCAAGATGGACCCCTGAGGTACCCCAGAGGAAATCTTCTTCTCTTTGGAGTGGAAAGGGCCAAGAGCGACAGTTTGGAACCTGTCGGTTAGAAATTATTTTATCCAAGATAGGGCGATTTCCGAAATCCCTATGTCCGTCAATCTGCTGATCAGGATGGAGTGGGAAATGGTGTCGAACGCCGCGGTAAGGTCGAGAAGAATGAGAATTGCATTCTTCTTCTGGTCTTGCAGCATCTTTATTGAGTCTGACAGTTCGATCAGAGCTGTTTCGGTCGAGTGTTTGGGACGAAAACCAGATTGTTGCGGATGGAGTATATTATGGGCTTCCAGATATCGTTTGAGTTCTCTGTAAACCATCTGTTCGGTTATTTTTCCCAAAGCCGGGAGGAGTGAGATCGGGCGAAGATTGGTCAGGTCAGACGGGGATTTGTTGGCTTTTTTCATGAGAGGTTTGACTATACCCTTTTTCCACAGGCGGGGGACAGATCCAGTGCGAAGCGACGAGTTAACTATATCGTTAATGTTTGGGTTCACCACGTCGATGAGTTGGTGGAGGATTTTGGGAGGACAGGGGTCAGAAGGAGAACCAGATTTGCACGCCAGAATGACTTCCCTGGTTTGAGCCAAGGTGACAGGAGAGAAATTCTTAAGGCTACCAGCTGGGGATTCTAGTTGAGAGGGGATAAGAGCACCTTGAGTTGTTTGTGAAGGGGGGAAATTTCTTTGAATGGAGGCGATTTTTTCCTCAAAGTAGTCTGATATTTTGTTGCAAAAGTCTTGGGATGGGGGGATTTCGGGTTGAAGTGCTTTGGGCTGGGTGAACGATTTTACTATTGAGAACAACGTTTTTTGTTTCTGACTAGACTCCTTAATGGCGTTGACATAGAAGATTTTTTTAGCAGATTTAATGTTGGAGAGGTAATTTTTCCTTAGTTGGATGTAAGAGAGACGGTCGTCAATGTCATATGTTCTGCGCCATTTTCGCTCTGCTTTTCTACACAGTAGATGAGAAGTAGCTAGATCAGAGGTGAACCAAGGGGCGTTGGTTTTAGTTTTTTTATGAGTTTTGCAGAGACGTTTGGTGGGGTTCCGAGTTTTATTTTCTTGTGAAATCCAGTTATGGAAAAGATTTGCGTCAAGTTCGACGTTACCAGATAAAGTGGGGGACTGAGATTGGAGGATAGGGTTAAGAGTGAGATTTTCTTGGACCTTTTTCCAGTTGACGGGGTTGTCACGATGAGGGTTAGTTTTACTGGAGGTTTGTGGGCGTACGTATTTGATGTGGAATGGGATCAGGCTGTGATCTGTCCATATTTGGGGAACAGGGGGTAGGGTAGTTAAGGGGGGAAAATTGGTGCAGACACCGTCGAGGGTATGTCCTAGTGAATGAGTAGGCAATATGACACTTTGCTGAAGGTTGAATATTTCTAGGGTCTGTAGAAAGTTGTTGGTTTGTGGGTCGGATTTGGACTCAAGATGTAGGTTAAAGTCCCCGAGAAGGGTGAAATGTGGGTATCTGAGTAAGAAGTGTCCCAGAGAGTCGCTCAGTGTGTCTAGGAACTTGGAGGCATTACCGGGTGGACGGTAGATCAGACCACCTGAGAAGGAGAAGGATTCACTGAGTTTAATTGAGAAGCCTAGGCCTTCATTGTCTTTTAAGGGGTCTAAATTGAACGTGTGACAAGTGAAGGTATTTTTCAGTATAATGGCAACTCCTCAGCCTCTCCCTTTCAGTCTGTCTTGTCTGAGGAAGGAAAAACCCTGGGGGAGTGCAGTGGCTATGTCCGGATTGCTGTCTTCCGTTAGCCAGGTTTCTGTTATCAGGAGACAGTCGAGATCAGAGTCAAGGATGAGGTCGCGTATGTCTTGGCTATGCTTACACATAGAGCGGGCATTAATCAGACCACCTTTAAAGGGCGGCAGGGAGTCCTTGGGGAGGGATAAGGGAGTGAGTAAATGGGCTGGGTTTTTGATGGAGGACCAGCGGCAATGTTTGCAGCTGAACGAGCCGGTGAGGTTTGACATGTCAAGTTTGCAGGAGCAATAGTTAATACCACGTAGTAGGTGAAGGTCGCTAGGAAGGTACCTGATGTGTGAGGTGGTTTGGGCTGAGTTTCCTGCGCCTGTCGCGATCTTGGCGCGGACGGGCGCAGACGGGCTAGCCTTAGGCGCGCAAACGGCGCTCCCGCTGCGCTCGTCCGCTGCGCTTCCCGTGCATGCACATTTCTAGCTGAGAGGGGCGTGGCCTAAAAGTGGGCGTGGTCAGCGCGCACGCCTGGGCTGATGGCGGCCGCTCAAGAGGGAGGAAAAGCGCGACAGCGTTCAAATCGGCTGCGTGCTAGAAGCGATATTTGACTGTTAAAAACAGGATAGTTTCAGAAGTACAAAGTAAGTGACACCACACAAGTATTGTTAAAAACAACGCAGAATGCAATATTTCTCGTACCGCCAGCTCCCGGCTTCCGCCTCAGGACTGGGTCAGGGAATTGTGTGCAACGCTTGTTGTCAGCGTAGATATAGGCGGGATGGTGGGCGTGGCCTAAAAGTGGGCTTGGTCAGCGCGCACGCCTGGGCTGATGGCGGCCGCTCAAGAGGGAGGAAAAGCGCGACAGCGTTCAAATCAGCTGCGTGCTAGAAGCGATATTTGACTGTTAGAAACAGGATAGTTTCAGAAGTACAAGGTAAGTGACACCACACAAGTATTGTTAAAAACAAAGCAGAATGCAATATTTCTCGTACCGCCAGCTCCCAGCTTCCGCCTTAGGACTTGGTCAGGGAATTGTGTGCAACGCTTGTTGTCAGCGTAGATAAAGGCGGGATGGTGGGCGTGGCCTAAAAGTGGGCATGGTCAGCGCGCACGCCTGGGCTGATGGCGGCCGCTCAAGAGGGAGGAAAAGCGCGACAGCGTTCAAATCGGCTGCGTGCTAGAAGCGATATTTGACTGTTAAAAACAGGATAGTTTCAGAAGTACAAAGTAAGTGACACCACACAAGTATTGTTAAAAACAAAGCAGAATGCAATATTTCTCGTACCGCCAGCTCCCGGCTTCCGCCTCAGGACTGGGTCTCACTGAGAGACTCTCACTGACAGACTCTTACTGACTGTCTCTCCAACTCTCTCTCACTGACTGTCTCTCCCACTTTCTCTCACTGTCAAACTCACTCTCACTGACTCACTCTTACTGACTCACTCACTCTCACTGACAGACTCTCACTGACAGACTCTCACTGACTTACTCTCACTCTCTCACTGACTGACTCACTCTCTCACTGACTGACTCACTCACTCTCACTGACTGAATCCCTCTCTCTCTCTCACTGACTGACTCACTCTTCCACTCTCTCACTGATTGACTGACTCTCCCACTCTTTCTCACTGACTGACTCTCCCACTCTCTCTCACTGACTCACTCTCACTGAAAGACTCTCACTCTCTCACTGACTGACACTCCCACTCTCTCTCACTGACTGACTCACTCTCATTGACAGACTCTCACTGACAGACTCTCACCGACAGTCTCTCTCACTCATACTGACTGACTGACTCCCACTCTGTCTCACTAACTGATTCTCCCACTCTGTCTCACTGACTGACTCTCTCACTCTCGATTATTATCTGACGAACTCACTTACTCTCCCTGACACTCTCCTTGAATCACTCTCACTGAATCACTTTCACTGACTGACTAACTCTCCCACTCTCTCACTGACTGACTCTCCCACTCTCTCTCACTGACTGGCTGACTCACTCACTCTCTCAGTGACTGACTGACTCCCTCTCACTGACTGACTCTCCCACTGACTGGCTGACTGATTCTCCCACTCTCTCTCACTGACTGAATGACTCACTCACTCTCTCTCACTGACTGACTCTCCCACTGACTGGCTGACTGACTGACTCACTCTTAATGACAGACTCTTACTGACAGACTCTCACTGACAGTCTCTCACTGACAGACTCTCACTGACAGACTCTCCCACTCTCTCTCACTGACTTACTCTCCCACTATCTCTCACTGACTCACTCTCACTGACTCACTCTCACTGACTGACGCTCCCACTCTGTCTAACTGACTGACTCACTCTCATTGACAGACTCTCACTGACTGACTTACTCTCTCTCACTGACTGACTCACTCTCACTGACTGACTGACTCAATCCCTCTCACTGACTGACTGACTCACTGACTCACTCTCACTGACTCACTCTCACTGATAGACTCTCACTGACAGACTCTCTCACTGACTGACGCTCCCACTCTGTCTAACTGACTGACTCACTCTAATTGACAGACTCTCACTGACTGACTTACTCTCTCTCACTGACTGCCTGACTCACTTTCTCTCACTGACTGACTGACTGAATCACTCTCACTGACTGACTGACTGACTCACTCTCACTGACTGACTCACTCTCACTGACAGACTCACTCACTCACTCTCACTGACTGACTGACTCTCACTCTCACTGACTGACTGACCGTCTCTCCCACTCTGTCTCACTGACTGACTCTCCCACTCTCTCTCACTGACTGGTGAACTCACTCACTCTTACTGACAGGCTCTCTCACTCACTTCACTGACTCACTCTCACTGACAGACTCTCACTGACCGACTCTCTCATTGACAGACTCTCTCACTGACTGACTCACTCTCACTGACGGACTCTCTCACTGACCAACTCTCTCACTGACCAACTCTCTCACTGACAGACTCTTTCACTGACTGAATCACTCCCACTGACACTCTCACGGACAGACTCTCACTGACTCACTCTCTCTGACTCACTCTCACTAACAGACTCTCACTGACAGACTCTCACTGACTAACTCTCACTGACTAACTCTCTGACTCTCCCACTATCTCTCACTGACTAACTCACTCCCACTCTGTCTCACTGACTGACTCACTCTCACTGACAGACTCTCACTGACTGACTCACTTTCTCTCACTGACGGACTCACTCACTCTCACTGACGGACTCACTCACTCACTCTCACTGACTGACTGACTCAATCACACACTGACTGACTGACTCTCTCACTGACTGACTGACTGATTCTCCCACTCTCTCTCACTGACTGAATGACTCACTCACTCTCTCTCACTGACTGACTCTCCCACTGACTGGCTGACTGACTGACTCACTCTTAATGACAGACTCTTACTGACAGACTCTCACTGACAGACTCTCTCACTCTCACTGACTGACTCACTCACTCTCTCTCACTGACTGACTGACTCTCCCACTCGCTCTCACTGTCTGACTAACTCTCCCTCTCTCTCTCACTGACTGACTCATTCACGTTCACTGACTGCCTCCCTCACTCTCTCTGACTGACTCTCCCACTCCCTCTAACTAACTGACTGACTCACTCTCTCTCACTCACTCTCTCTCACTGACTGACTGACTCACTCACTTCTCTTACTGACTGCCTCACTCAATCACTCAATCACTCTCACTGACTGACTGACTGACTCACTCTCACTGACTCACCCTCACTGGTAGACTCTCACTGACAGACTCTCTCACTGACTGACACTCCCACTCTGTCTAACTGACTGACTCACTCTCATTGACAGACTCTCACTGACTGACTTACTCTCTCCCAATGACTGACTGACTCACTTTCTCTCACTGACTGACTTACTCAATCACTCTCACTGACTGCCTGACTGACTCACTCTCACTGACTGACTGAGACACTCTCACTGACGGACTCACTCACTCACTCTCACTGACTGACTGACTCTCACTCTCACTGACTGACTGACCGACTCTCCCACTCTGTCTCACTGACTTACTCTCCCACTCTCTCTCACTGACTGGTGTACTCACTCACTTTTACTGACAGGCTCTCTCACTCACTTCACTGACTCACTTTCACTGACAGACTCTCACTGACCGTCTCTCTTATTGACAGACTCTCTCACTGACTGACTCACTCTCACTGACCGACTCTCTCACTGATCAACTCTCTCACTGACAGACTCTTTCACTGACTGAATCACTCTCACTGACACTCTCACTGACTCACTTTCTTTGACTCACTCTCACTAACAGATTCTCACTGCCAGTCTCTCACTGACTAACTCTCCCACTCTCTCACACTGACTGACTCTCCCACTATCTCTCACTGACTAACTCACTCCCACTCTGTCTCACTGACTGACTCACTCTCACTGACAGACTCTCACTGACTGACTCACTTTCTCTCACTGACGGGCTCACTCACTCTCACTGACTGACTCACTGACTCACTCTCACTGACTGACTCAATCACTCACACTGACTGACTGACTCAATCACTCACACTGACTGACTGACTCTCTCACTGACTGACTCTCCCACTCTCTCTCACTGACTGAATGACTCACTCACTCTCTCTCACTGACTGACTCACTCACTCACTCTCACTGACTGACTCTCCCACTGACTGGCTGACTGACTGACTGACTCTTAATGACAGACTCTTACTGACAGACTCTCACTGACAGACTTTCTCACTCTCACTGACTGACTCACTCACTCACTCACTCTCACTGACTGACTGACTCTCGCTCTCACTGTCTGACTAACTCTCCCACTCTCTCTCACTGACTGACCATTCTAATACAGTTTTTGAGTTCATATATGTTGGAGATTTTAACATTTCTGTTTGCCCTCTCTCTAATCAAAAGTTGTGTGGCACTTTGAACCGTGTTGGAGAGCCAGCTACACATTTCCAACACAATACATATGGAGAAACTTTGAACTCCTTCCTACTCGCCTATGATATGGAGGTCCTAGAGATTGAGCAGGATGGGAAGGGTGATAGCTTGCCAACTTTTGTAGGGAGAGGGGCGAACACTGTAATTGATTTTATTTGCATGTCTTCCGAACTAGCTCATTTTAGCTCTGATGTCAAGGTTGTAGACCACATGGTTAGTGATCATAACTGTCTTGTTATTGAAACTAGGTTTTGGAAAGTTTGCATAATTCCAGATAGTAGCCCTATCACAAACATTGAGGTACATAGGCCGAACGGATTTAGAATAAGGTGGGCAGGGGATAATGCTGAAGTAACTTCTAATTGCATTATCTCATGCTGCTTAAATGACATTACATCAATTATTGATGAGAAGCCAAATATGGAGGCCTGTATTATTCACTTTACTAAAATCAATGTTTTTATTAGTGGTAAGTTTACTAGGGCTGCTGGAAATATTAACAATAAAGCCAGGGGATGGTTCAATAATGCATGTACTGTGGCCCTGAAGACACTAAAAAAGGCATTATCCACCAAACCTAGAGACAAAACGGTTGTAGCTAAGCTTAGATCTGACTATAACTTAGCTCTTAAGCAAAGGAAAACTGAACTACGTGAGGAAGCTTGGGAGAGATTTGATCTAGCGGCTGTATCGAATAATTGTACTCTTTTTTGGACAGTAGTAAACAGCCCCTTTTTAACAGATGATAAATTCCCCGTGTTAACCTCAAACGTAGGTAAGGAATCATGGGTACAGCATTTTTCTGGCATTTTTAATCCTAACACGGTAATGTTGCCGATAAGTTGCTCTCGATTTACAAAAGGGGGTGGTGATGAACAGAGTGTCTGAATTGAGCAGACCACTCTTACCCAGTCCAAAGATCAGGGCTTGATCCATCACCGTTATTTATCTCACTGCCCCATCCCAGCTCAGAACCTGGCTATATGCAAATCAGTCTGTCCCTGGCCCAGTGCATCATGGGAACAGGGCAGACTAAACTACCAAGCCAATTCTTTACCAGAAAGGAGACAAGCTACCGGGGACCGGTTTCTGGCATTTCAGCCTCTTCGGCCCGGCTTGCTTGAATCCTGATGGAGCAGTGAGAAAGGGACTCATGTCTGAGTATACCCTGCCACACCTATAGTGGCCAAAATCGATTTACAAAAGGGGGTGGTGATGAACAGAGTGTCTGAATTGAGCAGACCACTCTTACCCAGTCCAAAGATCAGGGCTTGATCCATCACCGTTATTTATCTCACTGCCCCATCCCAGCTCAGAACCTGGCTATATGCAAATCAGTCTGTCCCTGGCCCAGTGCATCATGGGAACAGGGCAGACTAAACTACCAAGCCAATTCTTTACCAGAAAGGAGACAAGCTACCGGGGACCGGTTTCTGGCATTTCAGCCTCTTCGGCCCGGCTTGCTTGAATCCTGATGGAGCAGTGAGAAAGGGACTCATGTCTGAGTATACCCTGCCACACCTATAGTGGCCAAAATCGATTTACAAAAGGGGGTGGTGATGAACAGAGTGTCTGAATTGAGCAGACCACTCTTACCCAGTCCAAAGATCAGGGCTTGATCCATCACCGTTATTTATCTCACTGCCCCATCCCAGCTCAGAACCTGGCTATATGCAAATCAGTCTGTCCCTGGCCCAGTGCATCATGGGAACAGGGCAGACTAAACTACCAAGCCAATTCTTTACCAGAAAGGAGACAAGCTACCGGGGACCGGTTTCTGGCATTTCAGCCTCTTCGGCCCGGCTTGCTTGAATCCTGATGGAGCAGTGAGAAAGGGACTCATGTCTGAGTATACCCTGCCACACCAATAGTGGCCAAAATCGATTTACAAAAGGGGGTGGTGATGAACAGAGTGTCTGAATTGAGCAGACCACTCTTACCCAGTCCAAAGATCAGGGCTTGATCCATCACCGTTATTTATCTCACTGCCCCATCCCAGCTCAGAACCTGGCTATATGCAAATCAGTCTGTCCCTGGCCCAGTGCATCATGGGAACAGGGCAGACTAAACTACCAAGCCAATTCTTTACCAGAAAGGAGACAAGCTACCGGGGACCGGTTTCTGGCATTTCAGCCTCTTCGGCCCGGCTTGCTTGAATCCTGATGGAGCAGTGAGAAAGGGACTCATGTCTGAGTATACCCTGCCACACCTATAGTGGCCAAAATCGATTTACAAAAGGGGGTGGTGATGAACAGAGTGTCTGAATTGAGCAGACCACTCTTACCCAGTCCAAAGATCAGGGCTTGATCCATCACCGTTATTTATCTCACTGCCCCATCCCAGCTCAGAACCTGGCTATATGCAAATCAGTCTGTCCCTGGCCCAGTGCATCATGGGAACAGGGCAGACTAAACTACCAAGCCAATTCTTTACCAGAAAGGAGACAAGCTACCGGGGACCGGTTTCTGGCATTTCAGCCTCTTCGGCCCGGCTTGCTTGAATCCTGATGGAGCAGTGAGAAAGGGACTCATGTCTGAGTATACCCTGCCACACCTATAGTGGCCAAAATCGATTTACAAAAGGGGGTGGTGATGAACAGAGTGTCTGAATTGAGCAGACCACTCTTACCCAGTCCAAAGATCAGGGCTTGATCCATCACCGTTATTTATCTCACTGCCCCATCCCAGCTCAGAACCTGGCTATATGCAAATCAGTCTGTCCCTGGCCCAGTGCATCATGGGAACAGGGCAGACTAAACTACCAAGCCAATTCTTTACCAGAAAGGAGACAAGCTACCGGGGACCGGTTTCTGGCATTTCAGCCTCTTCGGCCCGGCTTGCTTGAATCCTGATGGAGCAGTGAGAAAGGGACTCATGTCTGAGTATACCCTGCCACACCTATAGTGGCCAAAATCGATTTACAAAAGGGGGTGGTGATGAACAGAGTGTCTGAATTGAGCAGACCACTCTTACCCAGTCCAAAGATCAGGGCTTGATCCATCACCGTTATTTATCTCACTGCCCCATCCCAGCTCAGAACCTGGCTATATGCAAATCAGTCTGTCCCTGGCCCAGTGCATCATGGGAACAGGGCAGACTAAACTACCAAGCCAATTCTTTACCAGAAAGGAGACAAGCTACCGGGGACCGGTTTCTGGCATTTCAGCCTCTTCGGCCCGGCTTGCTTGAATCCTGATGGAGCAGTGAGAAAGGGACTCATGTCTGAGTATACCCTGCCACACCTATAGTGGCCAAAATCGATTTACAAAAGGGGGTGGTGATGAACAGAGTGTCTGAATTGAGCAGACCACTCTTACCCAGTCCAAAGATCAGGGCTTGATCCATCACCGTTATTTATCTCACTGCCCCATCCCAGCTCAGAACCTGGCTATATGCAAATCAGTCTGTCCCTGGCCCAGTGCATCATGGGAACAGGGCAGACTAAACTACCAAGCCAATTCTTTACCAGAAAGGAGACAAGCTACCGGGGACCGGTTTCTGGCATTTCAGCCTCTTCGGCCCGGCTTGCTTGAATCCTGATGGAGCAGTGAGAAAGGGACTCATGTCTGAGTATACCCTGCCACACCTATAGTGGCCAAAATCGATTTACAAAAGGGGGTGGTGATGAACAGAGTGTCTGAATTGAGCAGACCACTCTTACCCAGTCCAAAGATCAGGGCTTGATCCATCACCGTTATTTATCTCACTGCCCCATCCCAGCTCAGAACCTGGCTATATGCAAATCAGTCTGTCCCTGGCCCAGTGCATCATGGGAACAGGGCAGACTAAACTACCAAGCCAATTCTTTACCAGAAAGGAGACAAGCTACCGGGGACCGGTTTCTGGCATTTCAGCCTCTTCGGCCCGGCTTGCTTGAATCCTGATGGAGCAGTGAGAAAGGGACTCATGTCTGAGTATACCCTGCCACACCTATAGTGGCCAAAATCGATTTACAAAAGGGGGTGGTGATGAACAGAGTGTCTGAATTGAGCAGACCACTCTTACCCAGTCCAAAGATCAGGGCTTGATCCATCACCGTTATTTATCTCACTGCCCCATCCCAGCTCAGAACCTGGCTATATGCAAATCAGTCTGTCCCTGGCCCAGTGCATCATGGGAACAGGGCAGACTAAACTACCAAGCCAATTCTTTACCAGAAAGGAGACAAGCTACCGGGGACCGGTTTCTGGCATTTCAGCCTCTTCGGCCCGGCTTGCTTGAATCCTGATGGAGCAGTGAGAAAGGGACTCATGTCTGAGTATACCCTGCCACACCAATAGTGGCCAAAATCGATTTACAAAAGGGGGTGGTGATGAACAGAGTGTCTGAATTGAGCAGACCACTCTTACCCAGTCCAAAGATCAGGGCTTGATCCATCACCGTTATTTATCTCACTGCCCCATCCCAGCTCAGAACCTGGCTATATGCAAATCAGTCTGTCCCTGGCCCAGTGCATCATGGGAACAGGGCAGACTAAACTACCAAGCCAATTCTTTACCAGAAAGGAGACAAGCTACCGGGGACCGGTTTCTGGCATTTCAGCCTCTTCGGCCCGGCTTGCTTGAATCCTGATGGAGCAGTGAGAAAGGGACTCATGTCTGAGTATACCCTGCCACACCTATAGTGGCCAAAATCGATTTACAAAAGGGGGTGGTGATGAACAGAGTGTCTGAATTGAGCAGACCACTCTTACCCAGTCCAAAGATCAGGGCTTGATCCATCACCGTTATTTATCTCACTGCCCCATCCCAGCTCAGAACCTGGCTATATGCAAATCAGTCTGTCCCTGGCCCAGTGCATCATGGGAACAGGGCAGACTAAACTACCAAGCCAATTCTTTACCAGAAAGGAGACAAGCTACCGGGGACCGGTTTCTGGCATTTCAGCCTCTTCGGCCCGGCTTGCTTGAATCCTGATGGAGCAGTGAGAAAGGGACTCATGTCTGAGTATACCCTGCCACACCTATAGTGGCCAAAATCGATTTACAAAAGGGGGTGGTGATGAACAGAGTGTCTGAATTGAGCAGACCACTCTTACCCAGTCCAAAGATCAGGGCTTGATCCATCACCGTTATTTATCTCACTGCCCCATCCCAGCTCAGAACCTGGCTATATGCAAATCAGTCTGTCCCTGGCCCAGTGCATCATGGGAACAGGGCAGACTAAACTACCAAGCCAATTCTTTACCAGAAGGGAGACAAGCTACCGGGGACCGGTTTCTGGCATTTCAGCCTCTTCGGCCCGGCTTGCTTGAATCCTGATGGAGCAGTGAGAAAGGGACTCATGTCTGAGTATACCCTGCCACACCTATAGTGGCCAAAATCGATTTACAAAAGGGGGTGGTGATGAACAGAGTGTCTGAATTGAGCAGACCACTCTTACCCAGTCCAAAGATCAGGGCTTGATCCATCACCGTTATTTATCTCACTGCCCCATCCCAGCTCAGAACCTGGCTATATGCAAATCAGTCTGTCCCTGGCCCAGTGCATCATGGGAACAGGGCAGACTAAACTACCAAGCCAATTCTTTACCAGAAAGGAGACAAGCTACCGGGGACCGGTTTCTGGCATTGGGACAGGAACAGACTAATTTGCATACAGTCAGGTTCTGAAACTGGGTTGGTGCAGTGAGCTAAAAAACGGTGTTGGATCTAGCCCTGATCTCTTGACTGGGTGAGAGTATTCTGTTTAATTCAGAGACTCTGTCCCTCACCACCCCTTGTTGTAAATATTTTTGTCCACCCTAAGCGTGGAAGGGTATACTCAGATGTGAGTCCCTTGCTCATTGCACCATCAGGATTCAAGCAAGCCGGGCCGAAGAGGCTGAAATGCCAGAAACCGGTCCCCGGTAGCTTGTTTCCTACCCAGTGTAAGAATTGGCTGTTGTAGTTTGGTTTGCCCTGTTCCCATCATGCACTGGGACAGGAACAGACTAATTTGCATACAGTCAGGTTCTGAAACTGGGTTGGTGCAGTGAGCTAAAAAAACGGTGTTGGATCTAGCCCTGATCTCTTGACTGGGTGAGAGTATTCTGTTTAATTCAGAGACTCTGTCCCTCACCACCCCTTGTTGTAAATATTTTTGTCCACCCTAAGCGTGGAAGGGTATACTCAGATGTGAGTCCCTTGCTCATTGCACCATCAGGATTCAAGCAAGCCGGGCCGAAGAGGCTGAAATGCCAGAAACCGGTCCCCGGTAGCTTGTTTCCTACCCAGTGTAAGAATTGGCTGTTGTAGTTTGGTTTGCCCTGTTCCCATCATGCACTGGGACAGGAACAGACTAATTTGCATACAGTCAGGTTCTGAAACTGGGTTGGTGCAGTGAGCTAAAAAACGGTGTTGGATCTAGCCCTGATCTCTTGACTGGGTGAGAGTATTCTGTTTAATTCAGAGACTCTGTCCCTCACCACCCCTTGTTGTAAATAGATAAGTTGCTCTTGGCCAGTACTTAGCCTAGATATCACCTTACAGGAGGTCCTAAGTAGTATCAGGGCTAGTAAGGGCGGAAAGGCCCAGGGACCCGACGGTGTTCCAGTTGATGTGTATAAATTCGCACCTGAGACTTGGGGGCCAGTACTAGTCAAAGTTTTTAATGCTGCTGTTCGCTATACTATCCCGTGTACCTGGTCTGAATCAATAATAGTTCCCATTCACAAGAAAGGGGACCGAGGAAACGTTAAAAACTACCGGCCAATTTCATTGCTGGATTCGTCCGTCAAGATTATGAGCCGTGTCCTCCTCGTCCGATTAGAAGAGTGGGCAGAGTCTAATCAGATAATGACAGACTGCCAATATGGGTTCAGGAAAGGAAGAGGTTGCATTGAACAATGTTTAAACCTGGAACTCCTGATAGGGAAATACACCCGAGCAAAAAATGGTTCACTCTACCTCTGTTTCGCTGATCTGAGCAGCGCTTTTGACCTGGTGGATCACGCCATACTATGGACTACCTTGCTAGAAATGGGAGCACCTAGGGAAATTATATATTTTCTGGCCCGTTTGTACGAGAGGCTTAGCTCGAGTGTTCGGTACGGGCCTTCGGGCGAATGTACAGACAAATTCAGGGTCAGGAGAGGTATCAGACAAGGGTGTGTTTTGGCACCCCTGCTTTTCACTCTGTTTATTAATGAAGTAGACTCGATCCTTAAGAAGGCACCAGCGGACGCCCCTAGAGTAAACACAAGTACCATCCCCGTGTTACTCTATGCGGACGACGCTGTGTTGCTCTCTAGGACTCCTCGGGGTCTACAGCTTTTGATGGACAATTTTGTGGCCTTTATTGAAAAAAGAAAGCTGGTCATTAATAAGAGCAAGACATATGTGATGGAGTGTGGAGCTAGTAATGTTAAAACTAAAAAACCCTATAGGTATCTTATTGATGGCCAAGTGGTGCAGTGTGTGGAAAATTTCTGCTACCTGGGGGTTACCTTTTCCAAAAATGGTCGCTGGGATGTCGAGCACAAGGTGGTGCGCGACAAAATGATCAGGAGCGCCAATGGAATATTTGCTTTTGCAAGTAAATTAGGTAGTAGAAGGCCCAAAGAAATGCTTAAGATCTTTGAAGCTAGGTGTCTTTCGGCTGCTCTCTACGGAGCAGGGGTATGGGGGGTATCCGGGGTAGAACCTTTACAGGTAGAAGAGAATAAATTTCTGAAAAAATTATTGTGTCTCCCGACATCCACTGCTAATAGTTTGGTCCACAAAGAATTAGGACTACATCATCTAAATGATCTATTACTGTTGAGACCTCTGATGCTATGGCGTTCGGTCTGGATGAAAGACGAAACCTCATTTAATAGGGCTATCATTGAGGATTGTTTACGTCTAGACTATTTTCTTAAAATCCCATGGATTAAATACAAAATTGAATCCTTTTCTAATGTGTTTGGGTTAAACGTTACATTAGATCACTGTTCTGCTTCGGATCTTTCTAAAGAGAGTCTGAAATTAATCTTTTTAAATCGCTGTGCAGAAAGACGAGCCACGGATAATCTCAAACTTTCTACCTGTATACGTTACAACCAATTGAATGAATTTGTGGGCCTACACCCTTACCTCTTCCAGGTAACTAAAGGGCAACATCGGTTTGTTCTTACCAGGATGAGGATGGGTACGGTCCACCTATTGGTTGCATTCCCTGAGATTAAGATGCGCCCTACAGGTCCATGTCGGTGCGACAACATTTCAGAACAAAGCACAGAGCACTTTCTACTTATATGTAACCTGTATAGTGAATATCGTAAATTCTTTTTAAAACCTTTATTTATTAAATTTGGAGCAAGAACCATCAAAGCGGCAATGAAATTACTTTTTAATTTGCATCACCCTGACATCTGTTTTTATACGGCTAGTTATTTACTCAAGGCCATTAGTTCTAGGAAAAGCATGAATTTTTAAACAAATAATTTTTAAAATAATTTATCCATTGGAAACTTTTTAAAGTGTGTTATTTGATTCGTTATATGTATCATACTGTATTTTTTTGCGGATTGCGATTGTAAAGTGTATTTTCTTTTAACATGTATTATATGTATGTACTTTTATGGACATGATTTACATGTTTCCGAATAAAGTTTTTGACTTGACTTGACTGACCCATTCACTCTCACTGACTGCCTCCCTCACTCTCACTGACTGCCTCTCCCACTGCCTCTCACTGACTGACTAACTCACTCTCTCTCACTGACTGACTGGCTTACTTTCTCTCACTGACTGACTGACTCTATCACTCTCACTGACTGACTGACTGACTCTATCACTCTCACTGACTGACTGACTCACTCTCACTGACTGACTCACTCACTCACTCTCACTGACTCATTCACTCTCACTGACTGACTCACTCTCACTGACAGACTCACTCTCACTGACACTGACTCACTCTCACTGACTCACTCTCACTGACTCACTCTCACTGACTCACTCTCATGACAGACTCTCACTGACAGACTCTCTCACTCTCTCTCACTGAATGACTTTCCCACTCTCTCTCACTGACTGGCTCCCCCACTCTCTCTCACTGACTGACTGACTCACTCTCAATGACTGATTGACTCTCGCTCACTTATTGACTCTCTCTCACTGACTGCTTTCATTGACAACGCGTGAGCACTCCGGTGCATGCGCCTTTCATCTCGTGCCTGGCGCAGCAGCCATGCCCTCGCGCAGTACTTGCAGAGGGCTGGGCTCAATGGAAACTGATCCAGTGCCTCTTTTTTTCCGTGAGCACAGAGTGCCAGCTGAGGTATCCCATGGTGCCTTTCTCTGCATCCTCTTAGTTCTCTTCTTTGACCTGGTGCAGTCCCAATACGACGCCCCATGCTTTTGCTTGTTTTAACAAACTTTCCCTTCCCCAAGGTTTGCTTCCTTCATGAACGAGATTGCACAACCACGTCAGTTCTGCCAACAACTGACTGCGGTGACAGGAATTTAAAGTGATTTATTTCTTTGCTGAAAGCTACCGCGCTCCCAAAAGTGTGTACCTGTTGGTCCTGAGTCCTCACTCCAAACTCTCCAGCATGCGACGTACGTAGAGCGCCTCAGTCTCTGGCGGTGCTGACAACTCTGTGAGTTCTTGTGCTTCACTTTTTTGTTAGGCTCGCTCCAGATTGGCCATGTGTTTACACTTTACACTGAGAGAAAATGCAACCTGTGCGTCCGCCCAGACACGCAGCTTACAGGGAACTGTGGTCGCAGGCCATTTTGGACTTTACATACGTGGTCGGTTGAGCACTTTAGCTTCGGATGTAGCAGGCCCAGCAGTATTTTGTGCTAATCATTCCTACTGCAGATGGTGTTTGGGGGTTTTAGCTTCCTGATCCATGCAAGCGTATAGCGGCCGCACATGATCATGTCTGGGTCAGAAGCTTTCTTGTAAGAAAAGGGACTTTGAATGGTTGCACCTTATTTTAATGGTATTGCCAGTATATGCACTTGAGGTCAGTTTAATTATATTGCCAAATGGAAAGACGCACATTATGGACACACTTGTTGGGGGGTACGTTAAGCCACAGTAGGCCTGTTCTGGGACTTCTTTGTTTTGGGGAAAAAGCAAACTATTTCCACTAACTTAGCTTTCACGTCTACTTCAGGACCAACGCAGTTAGTAAGGGTTTATAGGACCCTGCGTGCTCTAGTTTTCTATTGTCTCTAAAATGTTTAGTCCATATGCACATGCTGAGACTGTCTCTTTAACGATCTTGAATACCGATCTTAGAAAAATCTTCTGGCTACTCCCCTCGGACACCCGGAGATCGGTGGTGGATGCCTTGGTGACCTCCAGATTGGACTATGGCAACGTGTTCTATCTGGGGTCTACCAAGGCGGTTACTCGCCGCCTCCAACTGGTCCAGAATGCCGCTGCTCGGCTCCTTTGTGGTTGTCGACGGACCATATTACGGAGTGTCTGAGGGAACTCCATTGGCTCCGCATCGATAGTCGTGTAAAGTTTAAAGCCCTCAGCTACATGCACAAGATTAAGGTGGGTGTAGCTCCCCTTTACCTTCAGTCTCTTGTTAAGCCCTACATTCCTTCTCGCTCCCTTCGCTCCTCTTCTCAACACCTATTCTGTGTGCCCAAGTTCAGGCTGTCCAGAATGGGTGGTAGTGCCATTTTTAATCTTGGACCTAAACTTTGGAACTCCCTCCCTTTGGCTATTCGTATGGAAAACAGTCATGCTTGCTTTCGAAGGGCAGTGAAGACCTGGCTCTTTGATCAGTAGTTTTCTTGTCTTGGGTCAGGTTGTTTTGGTCAATTAGCGCCGGGAAATCCTATCGGGTAGCTGTCGCGCTTTACAAACTCAATAAATAAATAAATACCACATGCTAAATTTAATGCTCAGCTACCCGTTCCCTGCACTGTCGGTCTCGAAGTCCAAGTGCTATTAAGGGAGTCCTAATACCTCTTAATCGCTGTTTGTTTACAGCCTCCAAAGCAATATGGTTTCTGTTGTCGTCGCTCTCTTTTACATTAATGTTAGCTTTAAGGAATTGGAGGTGCCATTAGAATAGGTAGCTGCCGCAGGCAAGTGCTTCGCTGGCCACTCAGCCATTCTTGTTAGGCACATGTGAGCGGGTTCAATAGTTTATAACTTTCTGCTGCTCGCTAGGTTTTTCCTTTTTCCATCTGCAGCTGAATTAGTGAAGGGTTTGCCCCTTGTGTTGCTGTTGGCGCCAGCGCCCCTTACAGGGTAAAACGGCATGGTCTTTGTGAATATGTTTTAACATAGCATTCCCTGCTTTGCACATATGGGTAGCTAAAGATAAGTGCAGATGGTATTATCTTGATGCAGCTTCCACTTTCGATGTTCGCCCATACAAGGTTTGGTTTGCCGGTGACTGCTGTATGTTCTGTTGCGTGGGGGAATCCTTGAGTGAGCAACTAATGCATTTGTAGTGTTATGCATAATGTACTGCTCTCACGTAGGTGTTTTAAACTCTTAAACGATCCCAAACCACGCCTGCCACCGACCATGGTCTTGCTGCTCCATCCCGGGGCCCACCTTGTTGAAAAGCTAAGGAGCAGTAGGGCGTTCTTTGCAAAATATTTTAAACTGTGCACTTTAATTGATACACTTTCCATTCTGTGTTTCAAGCAAACATGTATTCCTGAATCAGACTGCATGACTCAGTGTGTAGTAATTGTATAGCTGGTCAAACCCTGGTGGCACAGAACCTCTGATAGTGTGGTGCATGGCTAAACACTTACAAGGTCCCAAAGGCGAGAATTATTGGCTATGCCAATGCTTGTTATCTGGGTTGCTGTATAATGTGTAGGCATAGCTCCGGGGAGCTGTGGGCCGCTTGCAGTGGCGGCTGACACAATGGAGAGGTGGTGAGGTGAGTGGAGGAGGCGCAGGGTAGAGCAGGATGGGGGAGGGTGGGGGATGATAATTACTTTTTTAAAAACACTTTCCCTGAACCGCCGGCTGCATCGCTCCTTGTGCCTTGGTGTTCTGCTGTGCTGCTTCGTGGTTCCAGCAGGCACTGGGGCAGCATCAGTCTCCCTGTGCAATCCCCGAGCGACTGCAGAAAGGGGATTGGCCTGAGCGGTCGGGAAAGACGCTCCGCTCAGGACAGGGAGTCTGTGCTGTTTCTTCAACCTGGCTGTTGAATGCAGCTGGGTTACAGAAACCTAAGTGCGCATGTGTGTTTGGCCTGCCTGAGACAGTCGGCAAAACACACATGTGCACCTAGAAGTGCACATAGCACTCCTCCATTGCCCTGGCCCGCCCCTCCCTGCACACGCTGGCTCAGAGCCAGTGGGGCAACGCTCCTTTGCCATTGCAGAAGAGCCGCCCCTGGGTAAGAGCATTTTCATTTTTATGTTTTTTTATAGCGTGAACTCGACCCAAAGATATCGGGTATCAGAGCACTGTACATGAGCACCAGTTTCGTTACAGACGGATACATTCATTTTTATAAGGCACGGGGAGATTAAGTGATTTTCCCAGAATTACAGGATGTTGAGCGATGTTGTTGTCACTCGAACCCGGTTCCCCAGCTTCGAGGTCGACTGCTCTAGCCCTAAGGCTACATCCTCTCAGAAACTCTTAAAACACGGGGTCCTGAATTCAGAACAGTACGGTGTTCACATTGAATCAGACTACAGAGGAATGGAGGTGAGGAGAAACGTTATTGAGAAAGTACAAAATATCACTCTGTACACTTATATAAACATTGCACACATTCATGTGACATTATGCATATTTATAATTGGAGCAACGTGAAGATAAAATAATTTGCACAGATTAACACATGTTTTGGTCAAAGTCCAAAATCTGCCTAGGCCTAAACTCGTAGCTTATTTTTTCAAAATCAGCAACTAGACCACATGTCATGCAGATCTCTGCCGAAGGTGCTCAACCCGCTGAGCCAGGGCTACACCTTCAATCTCATCTAACTGCCGTGCCACTCGAGGTCGGTTGGCAGCGCTCTGGGGCCCTCTTGTTCCGATGTTCTAAGTACTTCGGTTGACTCGGTGGCACGGCCTGGCGTCGGGGAGCGGTTCAGGAGGTCAGACCCCGCCCCCACCTCTCCAAGTGCCACTCATGCGCCTTTCCCGTAACTCACCCGGCGTTTTCTGGGCTGTCAAGGCCTCACCCAGGCGAGTTTGGGGAAAGCGTATAAATCTGCCAGCGCCTACGGACGAGGGAGCCGGGAGAGTGATTGCTCGGAGCTGTTGATAATCAAAGCCATCTTGGGACCGGAGGGGGCAGGGCAGGCAGTAATCCCCAGGAGAACAGGGCCACAGTCGCAGCCCGCGGTGCTCCTACTCGCGGAATGAATGCCATATGTTGGAAATTGGAAATCTGCTATTAAAATGGCGGGGGCGGGAGGGGGGCTTGATTTATTCTGTATTTATGCTCTGCCGCCCGGCACAGGCCTTTCCTTGAGCCTCGGTGTGAATATTTCCAGCACTCTTCCATAGTCAGGAACATTTTGTGACAGCTCCCGAGTGGGTCTCTGCCCGGCGGAGGCGATAAGTGCGCTTCTTGGAAGGGCTCCGCCCCTTACACAGCCAATTAAAAGATGTATTTCAGTTACGGGTTTAGCGAGGGTCCCCGGGTCCTGGAGGTAGCCTTTTCTGTTGGGTCTGAACAGGTGTCACACAGACATTATGTGTCAATGTAAATATTACATTTGTTGTACATTTGTTAAATTGTGTGCTTGTGATTTTCGCGGCCTAGAAACTCTACCATCGGAAAATATGATCAAGCAGATCGGGGTGGAAATAAAACTCTGCTTCCATAGCTAACTTTGCAACTCAAGATTACTTAAAAGGTAACTGTATAAACATCTGGCGGCGGAGTTC
Source organism: Lissotriton vulgaris (assembly GCF_964263255.1). Lineage (NCBI taxonomy): Eukaryota > Metazoa > Chordata > Amphibia > Caudata > Salamandridae > Lissotriton > Lissotriton vulgaris. The sequence goes on from NC_141685.1 coordinate 1,337,371,178, forward strand.
ATGGGTTCATAGAGTGACTGGGAACAATACTCCTCTCACCCCGCGACTGTCCATAAACGTATCACCAATCCTGCCTGGAATTTACATCCTTCCTGGTAGCCCCCGATATTCCAAGATTTCACCGGTGCCTCACCAGGGGATAGCAATGGTGCCCTGGCAAAATGGTGCCTGGGTGGTTCAGAAAAGACGGCCACAATTGGGTAGTGGTTGCCCATTTCACCACTGGGCCCTGATACCGCTGCCTTTGCACTTCTACCAGTGGCCACCCACCCAGGGTTGGATTGGGATTAAAAATCAGCCCGGGCATGCATAAAAAAATCGGGCCACATTAGCATAAAGCCTTCCCTAAAATCGCTGCTTCAGCTAATTTTACATAAAAAAGGGGGTGCATCAGTTTACACTAGTGAAACACGTCTGAAAACAAGTGAGGCCACTTCTGCTCAGGCCCCCTGCCCCGCTCAGTATGCCTACATTAATAGGAGGCCCAACGGGAGAAAAGGGGTGACACCTCTGTTGCTGCTATACGGGAGATAATGAGTGCCCATCTCCCTCCAGAAAGACTATTTAGACACCCACTGGTCCGCTGGAGGCATAGTCGAACAACAGAGACACAGCCCAAATCAGCCCCCAGGCTGCTCAAAAGCAGCCCTCAGGTGGAACTCGGACCCCGGCCCTTCGGGCATTGCCCGAATGCCCCCGTTACCAATCCGACGCTGCACCCACCCTCAAATCACTTTAGATAGAGTTTGGTCGTCTGGGCTGTTGAGTGAGTTTGTGGTTGGGGGGCTGTTGACCCACAGTGAACCACGCATGATGCCCCATACCAAACTGGAAACAAAGCCAATGTCTGCTTCTCACATCTGTGGGACAAGAGGGTCTGATTACTAGTACACGTGCTACTTATTGCACTTGATAAATAACAATACCACCGGGTATAGCCCCTATTACTTTTTTTCTGGGGAATAAGATGTGCATTTTGGTGTTTAACACACCAAAATCCACAGGATAAGGTAAACACAGTATGCTTTTCCACGGTTAAATTTCAGCAGTTTTGACCAGTTGAACTTTAACGAAGGTTGAGTTATTTAACGCATCCGATAATTATCGGTATTTATCGGATGTGTTAAATAACACTCAGCTCGCAATTCCAACCCTGTATAAACAGGGGTTTATGCAGGGGTGGGAAAATAACGAGCCACCTGTAATCAGGCTTAGATTGTCTTTGCAGAGTAGCTTCTCTGACCATCCGATCTAGCGCATATGGTGCTTCCACCACTTGTAGGCAAATGCATGGATGGCACTTCAAGGGGGCTCAAGTGCGCCATTTTGTTGTGAGCAAAGTAGCTAAAATTTCATAAGTACCCACATCTGTTTGCTCAATTAGTTTTCCATCTACTCTACTATTTCATCCACCATTGTTAAAGCAAGTATATTATTACTAATGGACAGGGCCACTGGAATTATGCAAGTCTGTGGCCCCAACATTTTTTGCATAAATCTGGATTTATGCAAAAAATCCATCACACATAAATCCATATGCACTTAGGGGTACAGAGAAGGAATATCGCCGGGAAAATATCGCCTTACATAAATATCGCCGCAGAAATATCGACATGAAGAAATATCGATGTCAAAAATATAGTTTGACAAGAATATCAACAGACAGGTAAGAAATATCGATAACAATAACATAGTAGTAATAAATATCGTTTACAAAAACATAGTTTACAAAAATATTGTTAATTAAATAAATATAAGTAATTTAGTGTTTTTAATGTGTTTTGTTAATTAAAATAGTATATTTAGTAGCATTTTTTTAGTGAATAATGTATTTTATGTTGAATTTAGTGTTTAAAGTTCTGTAGCGGGTTGTGGGTTTATAGGGGAATAGGGTGGGAAGTAATTTAAATATAAATAATTAATTGATTAATTGAAATTATAAATTTATATACATATTTTAATAATTAATAGTTAATTAATTTTAATTGGTTAATTGATAATTAATTATGGTAAATAATTATGTTAATTATTTAATTATTTTTAGGTGTGTGTACTTCAATATTTAATAGAAAATGTAGTTAATTAATTACATTTTAATTGAATAATTAATTAATTAATGATTATTTAATTATAATTAAATACATTTTTATTTTTAAACCAATAAATAATTTGTAGTTTGTGTATTGGTGTTTATAAGTTTATATAGTGTGAAATCAGAAAAAATAATTATTTTTGTTAATAATTTGAAAATTCAATACTATTCAATAATTAATTACAAAAAAATTAAAGTAAAAGAATAATTATTTTTAGGTGTGTAGGTGTTTGTTAATAATAATATATTTAAATGTATATAATAAATAAGTTTATAAACTAAATTAAATGTAATACTAAATTTGACAGATGGTGTATTTGAGTTCTTGCGTTTTCCCTACTGTTGCACCCTCTGGAGTGGGAATAGTAATTATTACCCCTACGCTATCCAACGCTTTCCCTACTGTTGCACCCTCTGGAGTGGGAATAGTAATTATTACCCCTACGCTATCCAGCGCTTTCCCTACAGTTGCACCCTCTGGAGTGGGAATAGTAATTTTTACCCCTACGCTATCCAACGCTTTCCCTACTGTTGCACCCTTTGGAGTGGGAATTGTAATTTTTACCCCTACGCTATCCAACGTTTTCCCTACTGTTGCACCCTCTGGAGTGGGAATAGTAAGTTTTACCCCTACGCTATCCAGCGCTTTCCCTACTGTTGCACCCTCTGGAGTGGGAATAGTAATTATTACCCCTACGCTATCCAACGCTTTCCCTACTGTTGCACCCTCTGGAGTGGTAATAGTAATTTTTACCCCTACGCTATCCAGCGCTTTCCCTACTGTAGCACCCTTTGGAGTGGGAATAGTAATTTTTACCCCTACGCTATCCAACGCTTTCCCTACTGTTGCATCCTCTGGAGTGGGAATAGTAAGTTTTACCCCTATGCTATCCAGCGCTTTCCCTACTGTTGCACCCTCTGGAGTGGGAATAGTAATTATTACCCCTACGCTATCCAACGCTTTACCTACTGTTGCACCCTCTGGAGTGGGAATAGTAATTTTTACCCCTACGCTATCACGCGCTTTCCCTACTGTTGCATCTTTTTGAGTGGAAATAGTATTTTTTACCCCTTCGTTATGAAATGTTTTAACTAATAATATTTATAATATTTTAAATAAATGTATGTATTATTTTTGTTATATAATTTTATGTGTTAAATATATGTATATGTACACAATTATTAAGTTTATAATGAAAAAGTGTAGTTAATTAGTTAAAAATAGTTAAAATATTAAAGTAATGTAAAGTATTTTGTTAATAGTAGTTATATTTATTAATTATTTAATGTAATTATAATTAATTTATAAAGTTGATATTTTTAACATCTATATTTATTACATCAATATTTTTGAGTCGCTATTTATGTACTTACCTGTTTAGGTATGGGGTGTCGATATTTATGTAAACGATATTTTTGCAACGATATTTTTTACATCGATATTACTGTAATCGATATTTAAACACCCTACCGCACTTAGGGCCATATGTATCAAGCCGTTTTTAAATCGCAAAGGCCGAAATTCGCAGAATTTCGGCCTTTGCGACTCGCAAACGGCCGTTTTGCATGTTTTGGACTGTATGAAACATTCCCAAAATAAGGAATTGCAAACTTGTGCGATTCCTTATTTTTCCATAGCATTTAGGGAATCGCAAATTTGCGATTCCTTAAATACTATGTATGTAGCAATTTAAGCTTGCGAATTTTGTTTAAGAATTCGCAAATTACCACCAACTTTCAGTTGATGGTAACTTGCGAATTCTTCCAGAAATGCACAAATTGGCATTTTTAAAGGTGGCATATGATGCACACACATGCCCATAGGGCATGTATGTGCACCATATGCACACATGTTCTTTTCAGGGGTGCAGCAGGGTGTCTTTGAGACACCCCTGCACCCTTGCAATAATTCTCAACCTGCGATTAGCAAATTGCGAATTCGCAATTTGAGAATTATTTTGCATTCATTCCTATGGGCCTCCTGGCTCATAGGAATGCATTGGAAATTATTCCTTAATTGCGAATTCGCAAAATGCGAATTCGAAAATAAGGAAGCTTAAGGAATCGCAAATAAAAAGCGATTTTGTTCATACATACCATTTTGCATTTCCTAAATAGGGATTCCTTAAAATTCGCTATTTAGGAAATGCAAAATAGTTTGATAATCCATATGCACAAATCCATATGCACATAATCCATCATGTGCTGCAAAATCTGCAGATTTTAAGAAAAGTTTTTTTCCCAGCTCAAATGTATTAAACAGTACTAAAACATGGCAACACATGTTCCTGCACACTGGAGAGCCCTTCACAAAGGCTGACTAGTCGTCTTTTAGTTGATCGTTGCTGTATATGGGTGTTTAATTTGTACTAACATGGTGAAACATTTTTCCAGACAGTGTTACCATGTGTTTAAAATGTCAAAATAATTAAGTATTACTATCACAAAATGTGCAACATCACGCCACATAAGTTGCCTTTTTTTGCTACGTGGTTTAGTCAACCTTGCCACATAATTTGGGCCTCCTCTGCTGCACAATTCCAGAGGCTGTGCTGATAGGAAATACTGTGTACTTTGGATTTGGTTTGGTCTTGGTCACCGTGTGAACTTTACTAAATTGGTGCACTGTACTCTGAAGCAATCTGTTGCTTGCCTGGCCAATCAGCCTGCATCGTTTTCTATTATTTTTAAGCCGTCTATATGTCCAGACCATAATATAGATGTATTAAAAGTAGAGCAACATTGCTTATCACAGGGTTGTCAAACATTGGGAAACGTGGGCTGGATCCAAGCTCGATATTCCTAGGAAATAAATGTATCCTTTGATTTCCTAGATTAGTCGCTTCAAGAACTCTGAATATGATCCTAATGAATGCAACTTCCCGTACTTGGTTAGCACAAGGGAAGGTTCAGTACCAAGAAAGATGGGGAACAGCGTTTACAACGCAACTTTTACCACGCACTACCTTTACCACGCAACTTTTACAACGCAAGTCGTTACAACGACTTGCACTGGGGGTGCTGTAGGATAGGGAATGGTTTAATTTACTATCCAAAACCTTCCCTACTATCCACGGGGACTGGAGTTGGAATAGTAAATTAAACTATTCACTATCCAGCGCTCCCCAACGCAAGTCGTTGTAACGACTTGCGTTGTAAAAGTTGCGTGGTAAAGGCATGCGTTGTAAAAGCATGCGTAGTAACGACATACATCCAAAAAGAGCCCTAATGTCGCCCTCCTGTTATTTTTATCTAGTGACTGGAAGTCAGTTGAGTCAAATATCATATACAATTTCAACTTGGTCCACCTGGGCGCAAAGGCTTGAAGGACGTGTCCAAATACAAGGCAGAGGCCCACGAGGAGGGACCTCCAAGGAGATCGATAGTCCACTGCAATCTCGAAGGCCAGGCGATACGGCTGATCTTCAACGGCACACACCCTGCTAGATGGGAGAACCCTATGATGGCTAACTAGTCCCCGGCTTTCACACTCTTTTGTTATTTGTAACCAGTTCGTGAATATATTGCAAATGATATTTCCTTGAATCTTCACACAGAAATTCTGTACCCTGACCACCTTGGAGGTAGATGGGTTCAATATTGTGGAACAACTACTTTAATTTAAGTAGTTGAGGGTAGCAGTGAAAAGTATTAAAAGATGGAAAACTAAGGGTGATAAACACCAAGAGTATTCTAGGATGTCAAGGTCGCTGGTCCCCAGTACCGAACAGAACCCCACGAGGTAGCGTGCCTTGCAGTGTGGGTGAAGGTTCTACCAACTGTGCTCGAGACAGAGAAAGGACAACATGTAGCTAGGGCACTTACTTGAGTTGGGGATGAGGTAGTCTTAACCACTTCATCCACATTTTACTGTGAGCTTAAGTTAGTTTGAGGAAGAACATTAAAGGGGAACTTGTGAGGGTCTGGTCACGCTTCATCCCTATGTAGTCGGCCATTTTGTAAGCAGTGCATGTGTACTGTGCGGGCAAACCGCGTTGAAAGACCAAAGTAAAGCCTGCATCCTGGCCATAAGAGAGAGTGTACCTGCAACCCCACCTCCGACAGCCATTCGTTTAGGGGGAGGCGCAAGCATGACAGTCTCCAGTGGGATTAATTAATGACTTCTAAGGAGCATTACATTTGAAAAAGGAAAAAAAAGTCGGATAGAAAGGAAGTCTGTCAAATCCTTTTGCCTTTTCAACATTTCCACTGAGTGGTGGATTGTTTACAAAGGGTTCAAGCAGCCAGGCCTTGAAGTGGGCAGCAGTTTAATTTGTGGGTTTTCCTGTTAAAAAGTGGCATGTACAGTATTTACGACAGCCATTTAAAGCCCATAGCGGGAAGTCGAAGAAGGATTCGAGAAATTTTATTAGAATTTCCCATCAAATTAGCCAAGGCAGACTCTTAACGGATGTTCCACTCTGACATTGTTATTAATGGCAATTTTATACTAATGAAAATCAGGCCCCGCTCCGCCGTATCAAATAGCGGTACAATCACTTGCTGATTAGCTGTGCGTAGAGCCAGCAAGGCCGCTGGGTGAACCCGGCTCTTCTCATTGCTTTTCAATGGGCACTTAAGGAATCAACTGTAGCCCAACCAGGTGCTCTGGAAGCACTAAAACATGAAAGGCCTCCTTGTGTGCACTTAAAGGAAGTGATGTCAGCAAGCATCTCTGGCCACGCCTAATTTGTAGTCGGAGGATGTAAAAATATTCTTACACTGTTTTGCATTTGCAATTTCTCTTGAATGTTTGGCTGGTATGCAAAAAAGGCTATGCATTTTTTTTTAACTTCAAATCTTATTTTATAAAAGATATTCAGAAAAGCATGTAAATGCAATACAATAGGAGGGAGGCGTCGGACATCCAACTTTGTAAAATACCACAGCGTCGTACGAAGCTAGGCGACAAGAGTATAGGTGGTTAAGTTGTGCTTTTTCTTGAGATAGAAGGTTTTTTGACGTGGGATCTTAACGGAAGGACAGAAGTAATATAAATTAAAATAATTCTATCCTCAGTGGTAAATTGAGCGAACGTTTTCAAAGTGTGTCTGCATTAAATGTCAGGACATTTCTCAATTTCATCTTATTAAAATATTTATCAATTATATAGCGCCCTCCAAAAGCAGATCTGTGTCTTGGAGCTCTAACTATGTATGCTATAGTTATCGCTTTCAGTGACCTCAATTCATTGACTTTGTTAGGATGAAACAAGAAGGTGGCCCCACAGGGCTTCAAGGCTGTGAATTACCACTTTTGATTCACCAACTCTGTGAATCTCGTCAAATCCTTAGCTGCTTTTGGAGGCCAGGTACCTTGTCTGCCAAGTGCAACATCTTCGGAAACAGAGTAAGTCCGCGTAATAATAAGTGCTGTATAAGTCTATTTAGAAATTTTAATTTTCATGTATCCTTTTATCTTCACTCTCTCCCGCCTTTTGTCTGAGGCTGCTGTTTGAGTCTTAATATGGTCTTTTGCATCATGCCACTAATAAATATTGCCTCCAACAACTTTCCGACCATTGCAAACGAATCGCCTGTAAATGTATGATCCTGTACTGTTTCTTGCTATTTCTCTTAGGCTTAGATCACTTCTTGTCAAATGTATGGGGGAAGCCATTCTGGAGAATAAGGAAGGATAAAAACTGACTGGCGTGTCATGGGAGCATCAATGTATCACTCTGAAATAGGGGCTTCATACCTGCCCCCTCCACCCAGTATAGCCCTGTGTCTTCTGCCCCTTCCACCAGCGCCGGATTGGCAGGGCGGGCAGCCGGCCATTGCCCGAGGGGCCTGAAGCCAAGGCTAGCTGGTGGGCCAGTTTTTCACACTTAGATAAAATCACATTTGCTTCCCGCTGGCTGCTGCAGCCTTAGAGGGAGGATTAGAGCCCATTACAACTAAGTACAGATAATGTCAGCCTCATTGTCTTGTGCGGTAGGGCAATGAGCCAAACTGAGTAGGCGCTCTCCTCCTGTCCTGTGTGTCTCAGCATGACAGTGAGTGAGGCCACCTTTTGGAGCATCACAGCTAGCAATAATGTTACCTGGGGGTGGTGTGAAACGGGCTGTACAGAGAGACAGGTTGCGTGTCATGGCCAATCAAGAGGCACTATTTTGTCTCCAGCAGCAGACAAATTAGTTCTGCAAAAAATTCAGCCAGAGAGCTTTTGAACACAATCAAGGATTTATCAAAATTCGGTGAAAGCAAACAATTCACCCCAAACACAGATTTCTGTGATAAACTAGCAGATTTTTTTACAATAAAGTAAAAGATGTATACAACGACTTCTCCAGTCATCAGGCTGGGGATAGCCCAGGCGAGCTGGGTCGTCTAGATCACGGCGGAGGAGGCTCGCCTAAAAAGTTCAATCATTTGACGCTCGAACGAGTGGAGATGCTTATACTGTCAATTAAATCCGGATCCCCACTGGACCCCTGTCCAGGTATGGTCCTTCACATAGTCCCTAATACCATTCCAGGCCACCTTACACCCTTCCTAAATAATATTTTGGATGCAGGATCCTTTCCAAATATCTGGAAATAATCTCTAGTACGGCCCATCTTGAAAAAACCCTTGCACAACCCTACGGTGGTTAAAAGTTATCGGCCAATCTCCTGTCTGCCGTGTCCAAACAAAATTCTCGAAAAAGCCCTCAACGAAGACCTGCTACTTTTCCTAGAGTCAAACAACAAAATGGACTCTGCACAACATGGTTTTCGGCCCTTACATAGTACAGAGTATGCACTTGTTGCAGCCTCCAAGGAGATCCTCATTCAGCTAGATGTAGGAGGAAAGGCAATACTACTTTTGCTAGACATCTCAGCCGCGTTTGATACGGTAAACCATCAAGTACCCATCCGGTGCTTATCTGAAATGGGGATCACAGGCAAAGCCTCCAATATACTACGATCATTCCTAGCGAACAGAGAACAGTGATGGGAGAACACAAATCTCATCACTATGCCCTGCCATGCGGGCCGCCCAGGGATCTTCGCTATCTCCAACTTTGTTCAATGTCTACGTAACCCCATTGGCTAAACATACGCTCTCATGGCTTTACTGCTATGTTATGCGGCTGACACACAAATAGTAGTGTCTCTATCATCAAAGCCAGATGACATGGCAATAAAAGCTAATAAATGTATGGTCCACATCATCAGATGGATGTGTGCAGGGCCGGCTTTAGCTCTGGTGGCGCCCTGTGCGACAATGTTTGTTGGTGCCCCCCACAGACTCCCTCGCTACTAACCTTTAGCAGTGCCCCCTCAAGTCTCCATAGCCACTCTCTCTCTCTCAGATGTATTTAATTACTTCTATAGCACCACCTATACCAGTGTAGGGTGTCAAAGCACTTTACATCACACACATTACAAAGACGATCAATCATATGTGTGTAAATCAATGTATGGGAAATGGTACATAAGCCAGAAGACTACAAGGTGAGTCACATGTCATCCATACTGGTAGACATTATAGTTTATGAGTGCTTGGTCTAGAGAAGCACAAACACAGAATTTAAAATATAGCTCCATAGTTGGGGGCTGCATTTAGTAATAAGGATTTTTTAACCAAAGTGAACCTTTTTTGAAAAATTAGAATAATGAAAAACGGAGGAAAACATCATAATGCTCTAATCTTTACCTTGCAGTTTGCATGCAGCTCTTTGATGACAGTTATTAGCTCGCTGTTCCATGTTACGATTTTAACATGTACACTGCTAGTACCAAAAGGATCTCTCTGACAAAAGCACTGACATATTTAAACTATATGCACTTTGTGATCTGCATGGTACACATTCTCTGCAGCATGCACATTAACTCTCTGTGCTACCATAAAAAAAGTTTAAACTTCCACTTGACAATACTTGTTCTCTCTCCAGGAAGAACATTAATCTCGTGTTATCGGAGGCCAGCAAAGCAGCAGCAGGTGCTTTTAAACTGTGTGATGAATATCATGGCATAATCAATATATTGATTGCCACTGTTTTACTTTTTATTATTATGTGATTGTATTGTATTGAAATTGTATAATTTGTCTTTTTATCAATTTTTGTCCTAATTTATGCCTTATTAGTGTTTATGATGTTTGGTTTTAACATGAATACTTATTAAATGAAACAACGTTTTTTTATATTCTCTTGATTTTGTGGTTCCCTTATGTATTTACCTTCCCTTGTGTCTTGCTAAGATTATGCCATGATATTCACACAGTGTATTTCGCTGCCTTAGGAATCATGTATTCTGAACAGGGGGTCCTTGTTATTCACATTGCAGGTGCTTTTAAAGCCATAAAATAGTTCCAAACATGGCGCCCCCCGGAGAGTCAGCACCCTGTGCGGTGGCACTGGTCGCATCGCCCTAGAGCCGGCCCTGGATACGTGACACTGTCTAAAGATGAATACCTACAAAACTCTGGTGGTACTATTCGGTAAAAATACTTCCTTCTGGAACACATCTTGGTGGCCAAAGTTAGCCGGGCACTGTCTATCCCCAGTAAAGAAGGTAAAAAGTCAAGGTGACCAGCTGTCCTTATCGGACCAGGTCAATCTTATTACATCATCCTGCTTCTACACGCTGAAGATCCTAAGAAATATTTTACAGTTCATACCCATGGACCTAAGGAAAACAGTGATTGTTGCCTTGGTGTTATCAAAGATCGATTACTGTAATGCCCTGTATCAGGGTGCAAACAAGATGACTCTACGCAAGCTTCAATCACTTCAAAATGCAGCAGCATGACTACTGCTTAAAATCCCCAAATTCAGTCTGGTGTCCCAGAGATCTGCACTTGCTGCCGCTCCAGGCCAGGGTCCAATTCAAGTCCTTGTGCATTGTTCACAAGACCCTCCACAGTGTCAGACCGGCCTACTTCAGCAATCGCATTAGATGGCACATCTCTCAACACAATCTTAGGTCGTCGACTGCCTCTCTGCTGGTCATTCCTAGGGTGAAGACAGTAATATGGGGTCGCAGAAGCTTTTTAGGTTTCGCCTATTATCATTCGCTTGCGAATGTAATAGGCGAGAATTCAAGTGCTCCATCGACTCGTCAAACCACTGCGGTTTTTTCACAGTGCATGTGAGTCACGTGACCACAAAAGCGGGTCACGTGACCACACAAGCACGCGCATCTCCCTAATCCGCCTGCCACACTTCTCCTCCCCTCGCTCGCATTCCCGCCAGCCCACCAGGCTCTCCCGCCCCCATCCGGCTTCCCTCCGCGCATCTCCCTAATCCGCCAGCCACACTTCTCCTCCCCTCGCTCGCATTCCCGCCCCCCCACCAGGCTCTCCCGCCCCCATCCGGCTTCACTCCGGCCATTTGCCAGCATTGCCGACAAATGAGACAGAATGGAGAAATACAGAGAGAGGCTCCTAAAGTTTTCACATAATTACTTCATTCCTCTGAAGCACATACCAAGTTTTAATGATAATGGAACTCTGGAATTCCAAAAGGGACAGACCCCAGACAAAATTCCCTACGTGTTGGCTGGCACTGGAATATTCTTCACAACAAGGATACCCACACCTTGAATACAGGCAGTATGAAAACGCTGACGAAACGCAACTTCTAAATCAGTAAGAAGCTCCCAAGCCGATGTCAATGACGCAAACAGAAAAATAAGGCTGACCTACTAAAACCGGAGTACAAAAGCATTTATTTATGTACGCATTTTTATATAGCGCAAACTTTATATTGCATCACGCCTTCTGGAACATTGATACCTATGCAGCCTATCTTTCATGCTTATAGGCACTACAGATGTCGACATGTAAGGAATTTAAATAATTCATGCATAAAAACAGGCAGGGCAAACTCCCAGACACGAGTATTTAGTAACAACAAAACAACACACTGAGGGAGGCAAACATACGATAGGATACGAGAAGGCGATGTCAAATTATGTAGGTCAGAAAGGGAGCGTTAACAAGCACGAAAACCCGCTTCCTTCCACGCAAAAAAAACAAGCACTGGCGTTGCCAATAGGTTTCGCATTTGGAATGTTGGAGCTATTGGTTTTGTAAATGACATTTTATATTTATATATCGTTATTGGCATTGTCAATAACAATATATCAATATAAAATGTCATTTACAAAACCAATAGCTCCAACTTTCCAAATGCGAAACCTATTGGCAACGCCAGTGCTTGTTTCATTTGGCATTAAACTTTGGAATACTCTGCCTTTTACACTGAGAAGCCAAACCAATAGACTGCTGTTTAGAAAATCGCTAATAACTTTGCTTTTTGCATCCAATCCCTAGCCTCTGCCTGCTCTCTCTGCTCAAGATTCAACAACAGATATAGCGCTAAGACGCATTGGCATACATACCCTTTACAAAACCTTCATTTCATTACAGAGATAAGCCCCAGGCGCCTGCTTCCACTCATCTTGAAAAATGTGAGAGGACCCCTATTCATCACTGAACACAAATAAAAAATAATGCAAATAACCAAAATGAGCAAAAGAAAAATCTTTTTGACTACACAAAACAATTTTTTTAAAACATTACTTTGAAAAACATTCATACTGGGCCAAAATGACAAAGGGAAGGGGAAATGGACATGGGAGGACAGTGACAAAGTTGATTGAGCAAGGAGAGCAATGTGAAGAGAGACACAAGGAGAAGTGAAACAGCATAGTGGAGAAGAATGACAAGAATATGGGAAGGTGAAAAGGAAATCAAGTGAGGAAAAAAGGAAAGGTAGAGAAGAGGGGGTAAGAGTTCTAGAGAGGCAGACAGGTGAAGGGAGTGAGGGGGAAGCGATTAGGGAGAAGAAGTGATGGAAGACATTGGAGAGAAGGACAGCAATTGTTAAAGATAGAGGGAAAGCTGGAAAGCTAAAGTGGAGAAGAGGGAGGAACAAAAGTGGTAGAGGATGTGGCCTAACAGCCAGAGCTGCCGACTTGGAAACCAGGTTTGAGTCCCAGCATTGGTTCAACACCCTGCGATTCTAGCGTCCATGTAAAGCGCTCCAATAGCATTGGGTAGAGTTTTCTCTATATAAAACTCCAAAAATAAAAGTGAATGACGACGGAAATGATGAAGTGGAGCGGAAGGCAGTAGAGGGCGTCAAACATTTTCTGGTCTATGAAAAAAAAAGGATGGTTACGACCTCATATGCAGTATCCTCATTCTCTCTCTCAATCAGTCTTAGTCTAGGGCTTAGTTTAGAGGTTGCTGTCATTCCAGGAGGTAGTGTTAATGTAGATCCAATCCACTGGTGGATTTTTCTTCATCAAATGGATTGAATGGTAAAGGAAACTCTATCTGTGGATTCCCCTTTGGTGTCAAGGCTGCCTCCAGAAGCAGGCGCACTTTCCGTTACTGTCTGAGAGCAAGACAGCGGAAAAGGGCAAGGTTTGAAATACAGAGACATGAAATAAAACTTAAAGGGAGATACAAAATGGCAGGGGAATAAGGGCCTGATATATACAAATAACTGAAGAAATAGCCCACAGGGGGACTGGAGTGGGAGAGAGAGGGGATTTGTATACAGAGAGAAATATAGTAACAGAGAGAGGGGAAATGTGAGAGACTGAAGCACATGTAGAATGAGAGACACCCAGTAGAGCAAAAGAAGTAGAGTATGAGCAGGGCCGGCTTTAGGGCAGTGCGACTGGTGCGGTCGCACGGGGCGCTGACCTGTGGAGGGGGCGCTGACCTCAGGAGGGACACTGTGTTTAGCAATAACTTATGATAGGAGAGATGAGGGGCACCTTTGCCCAGTGTTAGTGACAGAATCCGAGGAGGCGAGCATGGGGAGTGGGTGCGCCAAAACTGATTGTCGCACCCGGTGCCACCAGCTGTAAAGCCGGCCCTGAGTATGAGAGAAAAGGAAGAACTGGAGAGAGGAGCAAAAAGTGATAGGGAGAGCAAGAGAGGTGCATACCGCACGTATGAAAGGAATAGAGAGACATAGAGAAAGAAAATAATTTGGAGTGAATTCCTGCAGCTTTTCCAGATTCAAATCAGTTCTGTACCCACATTACAAAAGACATCAAGTACGAAGTTGTATGCAATCCCCAAAGTCATCGCTTCAAGAGAGGCTCTTGAGTGACAAACAAAAGAGGAAGACCTCTGGGGCCTCATTTATAAAAAGTGACGCATCGCTGCGTGAAAACAGCGATGCGTCACTTTTCACTGCGCACTCCTTGCGACACCAATGATGCGTCATATTTAATGTATGACGCATCATGTCGCAAGGACTTACAGATATGTCAGTATTTCTGACGTATCTGTAAACGCAAAAGTGACGCATTGCTGGAGTGTGTCACAAAAGTGACGCAACTCCAGCAATGCGTCCTTTCACATGGGGAAAGCCCCATGTGAAAGAGCTTGCGTCAGTCTTACGCCTGCTGTGAGGCAGGCGCAAGATTTTGACGCAACAGCATCCTAAAAGTGACGCAGTGAAATCTCATAGATTTCACTGCGTCACTATTACGAGGCTTTTTGCGGGGGTACGCCCCCTCTGCATACATTATACCTGACGCAGGTATAATGTGGCGCAGGGGTTTAAAAAGTGACGCATCTACCTACATGCGTCACTTTTTAAATATGGCGCAACAAGGCGCATATTTTACGCCGCTGGTGCGTCACAAAAAGTGACGCACCAGCGGCGCAAAACTGACGCAAGGCCTCATAAATAAGGGCCCTGGTTCCTGAGGGTGAACAGAATCCTCCAGACACAAAGGTTGCAGAGGGTTCTTGGGCTGATAAAATACAGGATATTCAGGGATCTTTTGCGGGGGAGCACAGACTAAGTGACCAATAGGTGACAAACACATTCAGGCACCCAAAGTAGAGAAATGTATAGGCCTGAATATCAGGTGAGGTGACCTGTGGATGAATTGCAGTGGAATAATTGTGTGTCTAGTGGTGCGTCTAGTCTTGGCCAATGCTACTGACCGCCCGAGTTTAGAACGCTTAATTCATCAGAGATTACTCCCGATACGAAGCAACATTTCATGAAAGGTCATTATCCACAAATGTGGGCCACTTTTTCCTTCGCTGCCCGGGCCTAATTTTGTTCCCAATCCGACCCTGCCTTTCACACAGTAAAGCTGTGTGTCTTCTGCCCCCTCCACCCAGTATAGCCCTGGACCTTGGAGCAGAGGGAGGGTTCAGTGTGTGTGGGGGGGGGGGGGGGGGCAGATGAGCTTTAATCGTACCACCCCCACGGACAAATGTTACTTTCCTGTAGCAACAATTTTCATCTCTGTTTTTCAGCATGCTACCTTCCATCTAAGCTTATGTTCCCTGAAGAATATTTTTTTCAGCATGGCCTATACTAGATTCCCATGGCATGTGCCAGCCTGCCTGCCACCTTAGTAGTTAAGTCTGGAAAAGCATGTTCAAAGAATTGCTGCTATTTTGGGTGCCAGCTACAGGCAACATGTGTATGATTTATTTTAATGTTGAACCTCAGCCCAGAATGTTACGTTGCTTGACCCCCATCTTTGGGTTGCATTTGTCATTTTCGTGGCTGAACTGGGAGGTTAAAACCAATGCTGGAGATAAGTAGCTTGTTGTTACCCGCCATATGCAAACGTCACAAGTCAGGCAGGGGTGGGGGCAAGGCAAAGCTGGTACCAGCGGCTTATTTGGAGAGCAGTGGGGACCGAGGGGCAGAAAGACTTTGGAAATCAGAAGGTGGGTATAGGAGAGAGGGTGTGGTCTCACGGCTAGACTGCCAACCTTGGAGCTGGAATACCAAGGTTGGAGCCTCTGGGTGGACTCCACTTCCTGTGATTCTGGGCAAATAACTTCATCCCCCGTGCCTACCAAAATAATGAATTTATCCTTGTGTAAAAACAAAACCCTGACGCGTCCTTCCCCAGGAACGGAAATAGCGTTTCTTTCTCTCCAATGTTTCCACCTGTAAATAATACTCCCGAAAATTGGCCTTAATGAAGGAATGAGTGCGTCACACAGGACTCATTGCACGCACACATAGAGACACCCGCCCGAATGGTGCCACTCCTCTAAAGATGGCTGCAGGATTCTGGGGCCGTCAGGGCCGAACTCAGACAAAACTGGCCTGGCCCTCGATGTGGGAAGTGCTCCACACTCACGAGTCTTGATTCAAGCCATGCTGCGTGGGTAGTACACGTGCTGCACACTTTTGGGAGCATAAGTGGCAAGTGGTGCTTTTTAAAGCACACTGGGCCCACTAACATTGTGCACAATATTATACGTTTTTCTGGGATATCTAGTAATGGAATTTCGGTCACAAGGAGTGCAAACGTTGCACTAAGCACTTAGGTCCCAGCCTGCTTTGGCCATGAAATCAGCCCACTCTGGCCCTTTGGGCCCGCCGTTATGATGTGGCAGTACTGCCAGGTAGGCCAGTCCGGGCCCGGTTTAGTCATCACTTACAATTGAATGTTTCCAATATCACTATTGATCATTTCCCTGTTGCGTTGAATACTCCATATGTGATGTGCACAAGCTTCTACTATTTTACGGTACTACCACATGTTTGCAATGTTAGAGCTGTGTGTGTCTTTGCATGCAGACGTGTGTGCGTATCACCGCCAACATAGATGAACCTTTGCTTAGTTGAGGTCTATGGTTAGCACCTGCACTGAAGACCCACCAATCCTTTTTGGGTTCCGGAGTGGCGTGCTACTCGCCGAAAAAGCGCTTTGTCAGGGGTAGCAAGTGCTATATAAATGCAAACCCTTCCCTTGTCTAGACATCCACTATCCTTTTCAATCCAAATAACTGACTAACCTGTCCACCGCTCAAATTAATTTCATATTTTTCTATACTAATTCACCACTAATCCTTTTTGGGTTCCGGAGTGGCGTGCTACTCGCCGAAAAAGCGCTTCCTCAGGGGTAGCAAGTGCTATATAAATGCAAACCCTTCCCTCGTCTAGACATCCACTATCCTTTTCAATACAAATAACTGACTTACCTGTCCACCGCTCAAATTAATTTCAGATTTTTCTATACTAATTCACCACTAATCGTTTTTGGGTTCCGGAGTGGCGTGCTACTCGCCGAAAAAGCGCTTCCTCAGGGGTAGCAAGTGCTATATAAATGCAAACCCTTCCCTCATCTAGACATCCACTATCCTTTTCAATCCAAATAACTGACTAACCTGTCCACCGCTCAAATTAATTTCATATTTTTCTATACTAATTCACCACTAATCATTTTTGGGTTCCAGAGTAGAGTGCTACTTGCCCAAAAAGCGCTTCCACGCCTCGTATGGGGTAGTAAGCGCTATACAAATGCAATTACAGCACAAAACAATAAAATCGTTTGTAAAGGAGTCATAATACACGGAGGTCTAAAATAGATGTATAGAAACTTCCCTTTAGTTTTCTTATTTACAGTCTAGTAGCATCACCAGTTACCTGTGAAGAATGACTTTGCTGCAATAAGTTATTACCTTTGAGTTGTGGCATCACAGTGTTTGTAGCCATAGCCAGCAAATAGTGTGAAGGGCAGTTCACGTCACAGAATGCAAATGCGATTTAAACAATGAAAGGGAGCCTTAGCCTTGCCAGCTTTCTGTACTGCTGCCTTTCAATGAACAGCCATTAGCTGAGAAAAGAGTTCCATGGAAGTAGGTTTATATTTTGCCGAGTTAGAGTTCATTGGACGAAAGCAGGGGTCTGTCTGCCTGGAATCGCACATTATGAATTACTGCAGTTTTTGAAAGGGACTTACATTACACAGCATTTATGTTTTTGTTAAGAAATTACTAGCCGTGTACTGTTTGTTTTTTATTTTGCACTTCAGACTTCTAACTATTTACATATATGCGAATACTCTATCTCTTCCATATGAAAGAACATGAAACCAGGAATGTCAGCATTTTGACTGAAGGATAATGCTACAGCCATGCATCGTTGGGTATACATTTACTTCTGGTGTTGTTAGAAGTATATTATATACCAGCAAACCCCTTGAGAGGCCTTAGACTAGGTTTGAGGCCCATTCCTTGGAGAGGGGAGTTAAGTCGGCCGCCTATAGCGTGTCATGGGCTCGAGTCTTAGAGTGGGTTACAAGCACCTAAACGCTCTTCCTCTTAGAGTGGTCACGAGGCCTTCGATGCAGGGGAAGTGACGATTTGTGAGTGACGGCCCTTTTAAGAGGGCCTGTTCACACACTCTTCTCAAACACAGAAGATTAAATAGTCCATCGAGTGAAACACAAAACAGTAGGCTATCGCTGTCAGTTTATCGTAGTCTCAAACTTGTTCAGGTCAGCAGGACACGGGACAAACTATGCCGGGTACAAGGACACCAGAGCTTGTCTACTCATTCCGGATATGAGCGCTGGGTGCAGACAGGCCCAGGATGTGGACATCAGCGTCCAATGTCCGAATGGTGCCTAGAGTGCTTATGGCAGTCCACCTCAGTGATGCGCGTGACACTATGAAGGGAACTCTGCACACGCGCCAGCGGAAGTCTAGAAGGGTTTATTAACAAAGGAAACAAGCATTGGCATAGCCAATTGGTCTCGCCTTTGGGACCTTATAAGTGTTTAGCCATGCAACAGTTGATGTTGTTGCACCAAGGATATTGTGCTACATAAATAAATACTTATAAGGTCCTCAAAGCGATACCTATTGGCTATGCCATTGCTTGTTTATTATTTAGTCATCCTTGTGTTTTTCAACTAGATTTTAGGGAGCAGGGCTGACCATCTCCTGTTTTATCTGTTCCAGACTGCTAAAGGCTCATCAGACCATAGTAAATAGGTGGTATAGACAGTGGCGGCTCCTCCATAGGGGCATTTGGGCACCGCTCCCCTGCTTTCTCGCAGTGCGAGAAGGCAGAAACATAAATGGTAATAACTACCATTTATGTTTCTACCTTCTCGCACTGCGAGAAAGCAGAAATGCCTTGTTGGGGGTGGGCGGTCCTGCTCGAGGGCAGGGGGGAAGTGGCTTGCCCACTGTTGTGTATACAGACTGTTTGGTCGGCCCTGGGCTGACCAAACCCCCTGCGCCTACAGCTTTGCAGTTTGCAAGTCCTGTTGCCCCTGTCTCAGTCCCTTAGGTGGTTTTGCCTACTCATTTCCTTCAGGATGATGATGGTGACACTTTGGCTGAAGAGGGAGAAATACAAAACTCACCCACAACTGTGGATGAATGGGATGAGTATATAATTCCAACACCATCCTCACCAGTCCCTCAAGCGGTTGCTTCCCCTCCTGAAGATATAGGAGGTTTTTACGCTATCATGGAAAGGGCCGCAGCTAGATTTCATCTTCCAGTATCGTATCGTAAAACAGAGTGTTTTCTTTATGATTTTAAAGACCAAAGTAGAAAATCGGTTCGTTCAATCCCGATAATAGATCATATACGGAAAGAAGGGACGAAGATAATGAAAACTCCATTCTCAATACCTGCGATTCTCCCTAGAATCGATAAAAAATATAAAGCACCGGATGATGCTCCTGCTTGTTTTACTGGGCACCCAAGACCAGACTCCGTCATCTCACAGGCGGCCCAACGAAATCTCGTAATCCATCTCTACCAGTAACGGCTCCACCTGATAAGGATGGGAGGTGCCTAGACAAAATCGGTAAAAGCTTTACCACCATTGCAGGTGCTACAGTTCGTGCTACGAATTCTTTGGCAATTTTAGGTAGATATGACCGCCAAATATAGTCTGACATTTCCCCTTATCTCGAATATCTGCCTGAGGATAAGAAACAGGAAGCGAGAAAAATACTTCTGGAAGGCGAAAGGGCTGCGTCAGAGATTATTGATATCTCCATGGATATGGCTTCTTTGGATTTTCGCCAACTTGCCGGAGCAGCAACCCTTAGACGTAAGGGTTGTTTGAAATCCACCAACTTTCTCCCGAAGGTCCAGACAAAGATTCTGGATATGCCATTTGATGGGGACCTATTGTTTGGGAAGCACATAGACGAGGCATTACAAGAAATCAAAAAAGATACAGATACCGCCAGGGCACTGGGTACCTTACAATACAATAAAACGCCTTTTCGAGGAGGGAGAGGCAGAGGTTCATATTAATTTCGTGGAGGATATCAGAAATACCAATACCAGGGCGGTCAAGGTCGACATGGATACCAACACCAGCAGTCCTATAGGAATCCCCCAGCGGCCGCTTATTGAGAACAGGGCAGAAGACGCCAACCTCAAGGCAGAGACTC
This sequence comes from Lissotriton vulgaris, assembly GCF_964263255.1. Classification (NCBI taxonomy): domain Eukaryota; kingdom Metazoa; phylum Chordata; class Amphibia; order Caudata; family Salamandridae; genus Lissotriton; species Lissotriton vulgaris. Next base: position 1,337,391,418 of record NC_141685.1, read on the forward strand.
TGCTAGAAAACAGTGACAATCTTTCAACACCTGCACCAGATATGCCACAACTAGTCCACAAAATTCCGAATATATCCCAGCATCTGAAAAATTGGAAGAAAATAACTACAGAAAAGTGGGTTTTGGACATTATCAAATTCGGTCACACCCTAGAATTTATCAATTCCCCCCCTCCTCATCCATCTCTGAAAAAGAATCCACTGCATCTTGCTCTTCTCAGAAAGGAGGTAAACAACATGCTTTCGAAAGAAGCGATAGAAAGAGTGGCTCGCTCTCGGGTGGGGAAGGGATTTTATTCCCGCTTTTTTCTAATAAAGAAAAAGTCAGGGGAATGGAGGCCAATCCTGGATTTAAGAAAACTGAACAAATATCTTCAATGGAAGTCCTTCCGCATGGTCACACTTCAGGAAATCCTTCAGCTTTTGGATCATGCAGACTTCATGACAACGTTGGATCTCCAGGATGAGTACTTCCACATCCCAATTCATCCGAAACACCGGAAATTCCTACGATTTACTGTGGCAGGTGTACATTTCCAATTCAAAGTCCTCCCATTCCGCTTACGCTCAGCTCCGAGAGTCTTTACCAAATTCCTAGCTCCAGTAGCAGCACATCTCAGGCTGCATGGCATCCAACTATTCCCTTATCTGAACGATTGGCTAATAAAGGCTCCTTCCTTTCAGCAGGCTTCTCACGCAACATCCAAATGCCTGCACGTTTTTCACTCTCTAGGACTGTCTCTGAACATTAAAAAATCAGTCTATCCTTCCCAAAGGATTCAATTTCTAGGGGCAATTCTGGATACCATCCGAGACAAAGCATTCTTGTCCAAAGAAAGGCAATCTTGACTTGTTTCTCTGGCGTCAGACCTCCTAAAACGAAAGTTCACTTCTGTAAGGATGATCAAATCTTTTCTGGGGATACTATCATCAGCAATTCTGCTAGTACCTCATACCCGTCTGAGAATGAGACAAATTCAGGAGGAACTGGACAGTCAGTGGCTACAAACCTCGGGATCGTTTGACAACCTAGTGAAAATAACTCCAGTTATGCGAGAAACTCTTTCTTGGTGGAGGCGTTCCAAAAATGCCTCAGTCGGGCTCACCTTTCAACCTTCTGTACCGGATTTCATCCTCACAACAGATGCCCTCACAACAGATGCCTCCCTAGAAGGGTGGGGCGCGAACCTTCAAGATCTCTGCATCAGAGGGAAGTGGTCTGCTGCAATGACAAAGATGCACATCAGTTTTCTGTAGCTTAGAGCCATTTTCCTGGCACCGCAGTCTTTTCTCCCAAGACTTCAATGGTCAACGGTTTTGATCAGAACCGACAACCACTTGCATGCATTACCTAAACAAGCAAGGAGGTACCCGGTCTCACCTTCTGTCTCTAGAAGCTCACAGCATTTGGGAATGGCTACTCTCTCACAATATCAAAATAAGGGTGGAACATCTTCCAGGGATCCACAACTCCTTAGCAGACACTCTGAGCAGGACATCAAAATCCTGTCACGAATGGGAGCTGGAGCAAACAATTGTAGAGAATATATTTCAAAAGTGGGGTAAGCCAAATCTGGATTTCTTCACCTCCAGGAACAATCGGAAGTGCCCATTCTTTGCAAGTTGGGATCCGGAGAAGGGCTCTTGGGGGAACGCCTTCATGATGAGATGGACCGGGATTTTTGCTTACGCATTTCCCCCTTTCCCGTTGATTCCAAGACTTCTGCGCAAGCTCAAGATGGAACCATGCTGCATGATTCTCATTGCACCGAAATGGGCACGTCAACATTGGTTCACAGAGCTTCTCCTACTATCCAAACGCAAACCGTACCGTCTTCCAACAATCCCGAACCTATTGTCAATGAGCAGATGCCAGATTCTTTATCCTCGTTCAGTCCAGTTACAACTTCATGCATGGTTTCCGGATTCACAGAGTTTAAGGAGATACATTTACCTCAAGACTGCAGAGACATTCTGGCTAGAGTGAGAGCTCCTTCGACTTTGAAAACGTATTCGTTAAAATGGAAACTGTTCTGTTCCTGGCGTAGCAACAAAGATATACATCCTTTAAAATGTTCTCCAGATAAGATTCTGCCTTATCTTTTATCTTTGTCTAAATCTGGTCTCATGTTTGCTTCTGTTAAACTACATCTAATAACCATTTCTACCTACAGGTGCTCTACAGGAGCGGAATCCCTTTGTTCTAATCGTCTGATTAAACAGTTCCTAAAAGGGCTTTTCAGAACTTTTCCACCTATTAGGGCTCCTCCTCCAGAATGGAGGCTCAATTTGGTGCTGCAACAACTAATGAAGCTCTATTTGAGCCCATTCACAAAGCCGATTTAAAGTATCTCTCATGGAAAACACCGCTCCTATTGGCACTCACCTCTGCTCGAAGGGTAAGTGAAATACAGGCTTACACTTTTAAACAACCACATTTTAAATTTACCAATGCCTATGTCCTTCTAAGAACTAATCCCACGTTCATACGTAAGGTTCCCTCTTCATTCCATCTTAATGAGCCTGTTATATTATGCTCTTTCTTTACTAATCCGTCTTCCTCTGCTGAGAAATCTCTACATACCTTAGATGTCAAGAGATGTTTAAAGTTCTACATTTCATGTACTGTGTCCATTTGAAAATCCGACCAATAATTTATTTCCTATGGTGGTCAGAAACCAGGATCAGCAGTGATGAAGTCCAGTATCGCAAGGTGGATTGCATCTACTATCCATTTCTGCCATTTCAAAGCTGGACATCCTTTGTCAAACAAACCTAAGGCTCACTCCACTAGGGCATTATCCTCATCCACTGCTCTTTTTGCCGGTGTGCCATTGGAGAAGATTTGCCGTGCTGCAACCTGGAAAAATGTGCACACGTTTACACAGCATTTTTGCCGGGATCTGGCAACAGAGGCTGAATCAGCAGTGGATGAAGCAGTGTTGCGAAACTTTTTAAAATAAGGTAAGCCTCTGTAAGGAGGTGATATTAGTTTTGCTATTGACATGTTCATTATTGCATATATCTATTTGATGCATATGTTTATGAATTGCCCTTTATTAGGGTTAAAATGTTACTGCATTGTTGTGTTGGGTTTGCAAGGTATCTATAGTGTTTTCTTATGATACCCACCATCCACTATACATCTAAGTATTGTTTACTGCTAGCTATTCTGATTCTTAGCATGTGACTCTATGAAAGATACCCCAATACTGGATAAGAAATAGAGTTATTTTTTTTAATTTTTTATTGAAGATATACACATCATAGCCATACAGTGTAACATGCGTTCATAAATGTGATACATAAAAAAGAAAGAAAAATAAAGAGCATAATCATTTCTTCAAAATACTTCAAATTTTTCCTAACAGTGTGACACGTTACATATGCCACTATCCAAAATCTTGCATTATATGCACAATCGGTACCAGCGGTGGACATAGTGTGCCATAAAGACAATAATCATCTATTCTATAAACAAGTACAGGCGATTATGTATAAGAAATCTGAACAAACATTCAAATCAACTACTAATTCCCCAAACCCACCTCCCCCCGGTACTTTGCGCACAGTCATTATAGCCTACGGTCCGGCTTGGTATGTAGATTTAGAAGATGTACTCCGTCGCCGTGGCAACTAGTTAAGTAGGTTCTTACATGTAGTGGTGTGTGTAAAATGATGCACCCTCGTCCTGCGCGTGCGTGGCGGGTAGTGCCAAGCATAGCAGCATGACAGGTGGCTCTAATGGCAATGGGAGATAGGAGCCCTTTATAGGGAAGGGTCACGGGTTCGAAGTCGAGCAACAATACCCGCCAATCTAGCGATATTGGTGTCTTTCTCAAACCCCTGTATTCCTCACGTTGTAGCTCAGTCCCTTCCGCTTTCCCCCATTTCAGTACCTCGCTGTGCCAATCCGTTGGGCTCGGGGATCTAGCGGACTTCCAGCGCTCTGTCACTGTTCTTTTTGCTAGGAGGAGGGCCAAGTTAGCAAACCTTGGTGAAGGGTTCTTCTTCCTGTCTCTGAGACCCAAGCCTAGGAGGCAGTACTCTGGGAGGTCATAGGGGTACCTGGGCATAATTGCATTCAGTGTTGCGCGGACTGTTTCCCAATAATGCCCTAATTTGGGGCAAGACCACAGCACATGTAGCAAGCCTGCATCTGACTCATAGCATCGTGGGAAAGCATCCACTGCATCCGGGTACATAGCATATAACCTGCACGGGGTAAGGTATGCCCTATGCAGTATCATGAGTTGTATAAATTTGAATCTGGGGTTGAGTGACACTTGCTTAGGATATTTTAAAATCCTATCCCAGTCTTTGTCAGTAAATCCCATGGTCATGTCACCCTCCCATTTAGTACGCAGGGGTTACAGTGTGACCGCCCGTTTGGTACGAATACCATGTGTTATTCATGTCGTCAGGCGCCCGCCATTACCCATTAAATATTGCAGAGTTAGGAGTGAATGCGTGGGGGGTTCAGTTCCATTAGGCGCACAGGTAGTGTGTATGTAATGCGCAACATGTGTGTGCAGTAGAAAGAGCATATCTCGTGTCTGGTGTGTGCCTGCAAACTCCGCATGTGGCATCAACTGACCTTTGGTAAAAAAATTTCCCAATGTTGTAATGCCGGCATCAGCCCAGGGCTGTAGTGTGCGTTTAGTAAGGACCCCTGACCTAGTTGGCAGACCAAGAAGGGGTATAGTAGGCACATAAGGAGCATGGCTGCCAGTGTACCGTATGGCGCTGCGCCAACAGCTAACCGATAACCTCAATAAGTGTGGTAGAGAGTGGGGGAGTATAGCTTTCGGTAACAGTATTCTGTGTATGAGTCCCCTATCTCTGTCTGCTTGAACCATATGTATTTCGTGCAAATTACGCCCTGCCAGCTAGTAGGCCAGCCACTGCAATTGACAGGCGGACCTATATGCACGCATATCCAGGACCCCCAGTCCCCATTTAGCAGTAGGAAGTTGTAGTTTCGTTAGTCCTATGCATCGTCGTCCTGTTCCCCATATAAGTTCTATAAGGAGAATGTTAAGGAGTTGGAAGATGCGCGCTGGAATAAGAATGGGGAGATTCGTGAAAAAATATAAAAGGCGTGGTAGGACCACCATCTTGGTAATAGCTACTTTCCCTGCTATAGACAGCGGTAGGGAAGTCCAAAACTGTGTCTGTGACCTAAGGGACGTTATTGCATGACCTAGGTTACCATCAAGGAGATCCACCTTTGTTCAATATATGTTGATCCCCAAATAATTAAAAGTGATGGGTGCAATATGGAAATTGTAGGGAGCAAAACATACCTGGTTTCCCGCAGCAGCATCAAAGAAATATCCGTACGATTTAAGCGCATTAATAGAGAAAATGAGTTGCCTGTAACTCCAGTTATCCAGTATTGGTATCTTTCATAGATTCACATGCGACCCACCCTCCTCCCCGGAGAGACTTACCTTATCATTATGGCATACTTACTGTCACTTGTGCTACGAAAATCTGAGCGTTTGCCTCTCTGTAGAAGGTTCTAAGAGGGTGCTGCAGCATGATTGGCTGTGTTCCAAGTTTGGTTCTTTTTGCAAAAGGACTAAGATAGGCTAATGTAGTGACTTGGCTGTCCACAGTAGCCTATTGTATAATGCTATTATGACTATATTTTGTATGTTTTTATTGTACCGCTAGACTACCACCTCGTCGGCGGGGATGGTTCTAAGCATATGAATCTATGAAAGATACCAATACTGGATACCTGAAGTTACAGGTAAGTAACTCGTTTTGTTGTGCGCTTTGTAGGAGAGCCCTAAAAACGATTACCAGTGAATCACAGACTCGGTTGGACAGAGGGCCCTCCTGCAAACCTAAAATAAATAAGCGCTCTAACTAAAAACAAGGTGGAAATATATAAACATGCCCAAATGAAGGTTTTCAACGGGAGTCACACTAGTTAATAGAACAAAGGGGGTTATGGGTGACGGGCCCTGATGTCACAAGAAACAGAGAAGACAACCTTCAAATGGGACAAGAATGGAAACTTAATTGGCTGAGCGAGCTATTCAGCACCTTCTTTTCTCTGGAACCAACATGTGAGCGCGAGGCTTGAATATGTAGTATACAGCGCTATATAAAGGCAAACCTTTTTCTCTCTTCTATCCCTTCGCTATCCTTCTGAATTCAAATAACTGACTAACCTATCCACCACTCAAATTACTTCCATATTTCACTATACTAACTCAACACTAATCCTTTATGGGTTCCGGAGTAGCTTGCTACTCACTGAAAAAGTGCTTCGATGCTTCGTCAGGGGTAGTAAGCGCTATATAAATGCAATTACAAAACAATACAATACACAGCCACGTCTCGTGCAGGTAGGGCAGTGGGGCTGGGTAGGGTGGGGGGGATTTCAAAAGATGACCACAAGGGAGAAATAATTACTTATTTAATTTTCCCTCGTGCTCGTCTGCAAAAATGATGGGGTCATGTGGCATTAGTTTCAATGCTTGACTTCTGAAAACTGCCCTCAAGGGGCTTGGGGTTATGTTGACTGATTTTCTAGCGTATTCTGCCGACCCACCCCCGAAACTGGCATCCTTTTGTTGAAGCAGGGCTGAGTCCATCTCTCGGGTGAGGAGGTGCCTTGAGACTGTATGAGGACTGTGACGTAGCTGCATGTGGGTCACTCTTGCACCACTGCAAGAATACTTATGAGCCACACGCAAGTCACTCATGGCTCATATTTGGGCAGGGCGATCACGGTGGAAGGATGTTGGAGACTGCATCAGGGAACCTGTGGGTTGAGCGGCTGGAAGGCCATTGCTTGCTTGCCGCTCTGGAGAGTCGCGTAAGCTTCTTGACCACCTTTGTCTGATGGTCTGTCTGAATACAGCCACTTTGCAAGTCACTCAAAATTTGGCAGCAGAAATGCACTTCTGGGTGGAACTAACAGAGTTGTGTTGTCACTGATTTATTGTGAGAAACCTGGGGTGGTGAAGTTGTGATGGTACCTCTTCCAATGGCCATAATCATTTTCAAAAGTTCAGTAGGGGTAAATTGGTGGTTCACCGATCAGGGGCATTCATTCTGTGTTAGCAGGCTGGGAGTTTGTTGAAAGTACGATGGTAGACTTGGTGTCCCGATATACCTGTGAGTTGCTAGGGCAGGGCGAGTGGTGGAACTACAGCCTCCCTTGAAAAATCAGCATCTTCAGTATTAACCATTGTGTTTCTTCTGGTCTTCTATGCACTGGCCTGTGCACATCCAGTAATAGGTGTCAGGATAGCTGCTTTGTGAAACTAGGGTACAGTACTTTGTTTGTGGATCTTCGTCAGGTGAGTATTGCTTGACTGTTTCTGGAATGTATAGTGGGTAGAAATACCTCCGCTGTTCTGCACCATGATTACATTTTCTTTGAAAGGACCTTGTCTTCAACTCTGGTTGAAAGTGGGCTCTGATCATCATGTGCTTCACAGGCATGGAGGCAACTGGCGGATGCATTCTTGTGCAGGGGCATAGGAAAATTTGGAGGCTGTGTGGTCTTCATCCAATCTAACCCTATCTACACCTCTGGGGTTCAGTGATGCACTCTGTCAGTGCTGTGAAAATGTATCACATTGATGGAGGCTGAATAGCAGCCTCGTTGCGGTTTTGTTTTCTGACTAGCCGATGTGATGCAGAATGATGGTGAAGCTGCACCCTCGCTTCTCCTTTAGTCCAGTTCTCTTTTGAGGTCCAACCTAGACAGCGATTGTGCTGTCAGAATGATCTGTTGTATGTATTTTGAGGGCTTTGACACCTCCCATCTCTTTGGATTTGTCTAGTGGGTTGTCTTGTAAAACTCCTTGCTTGCTAGTGGGTCATTCGGCTTCCTGGTTCCTCCTTTTTGTAACTCGTTCACTCCCCTAAAGCATCGCCCCAGGACTTATCGACTTCTGCTCTTTTCTATTTTAATTTCTGCTCCCGAACTTTAAAAAACTTCTGAACAGCTCTTTGGAGCTCCTCACACACATTCATCAACACAGCGACTGCTTCATCTTTAACCATTGCAGCTGCTTCAGGAGGCCCAGTGCCTTTCTTTTTTTCTGCGTGCTCCCCACAGGTTACATTTTACTTATAATCAGCACAGCGGCCGCCAGGTTTAATTTTTTAGTATGGCGATTGCACAGCTTTCTTTTGTCTGTGTCAATTTTTTCTCCTCCCTCACCCTGCTCTTTCACAATCGCAGCGTGTGTGTACTGTAAAGAATACCATTTGCAGAGAAATGGAAGCAAGTGTAACTAAGTAGGCAGTCGTTACAATTCAGGATTGGATACCTGAAGGAATAAGGGAAGTTAAATCAGGTACAGTACCCCATGACTGTTTTCACCCACCCTCCCCTTCATCTATTGCCTCTTGTTTTCTCCAGACATCTGAATTGCCCCTCAGACTTATTGACGAATGATAGCAAATCATTGTACCCCTGAACCCACTGTGAGTATCGAAGGCTTCTCAGGGGGTCATCGTGTAGTTTGAGGGGTGGCGGTTTGTACGCTGGAACGGGTAACTTAAAAGTTCGGAAAGGTGCAGAGCCACTCGTAACAAAGTTATAAAGTCCATTGGAATAGGATGGTCTAAACTAAAGAAAACTACACACATTTCTTTTAGCAGTGTGTTAAGATCCTCCTCGCCGAGACCTGCGTGTAACATGCTGTTCATTGGTTTGGCTCATACCAAGACCTGACTTAGGCTGTTATCAATATGAAATCCTTGCAGCTTTCCAGTGCAGGCCATCCTGCGTTGCAAGATGAACCAGAATAAAGGAGAGAAGGGCTTGGAAAGCCACGCCTTTATAAATTATGAGTATCCTACTTTTGTCTGTTCACATCGTCTCGCACACTTGTTCATTACTTTAACCCTTAAGACAGAAGAACGTACCACTTCTAAAGCGGTGCAGGCGCCAGGGGAGTACTAATATTTTGAATGGCGTAGTTTACTAAAAACTAGCTTTCAAGTGACAATTATTTTAACTGGTTTGAGGCTAACTTCAGTAAATAGTATCCCAGTCTAAATCGTGTTATTGAAAGTTAAAGTTAAATTGTATTTTCAGTGGGAGAGGACCCACTGTACAGTTGTGATTGATTGAGTGCAACAACTGATTCAAATGCATAGTTAAAGGAATCAAGAAGCGTAGGTTCCTTTTATTTAATATAGCAAGATAAACTATTTATTTAGTAGCTTTTATAATTTGAATATCAGACTAAAGGGTGTCGAAGCGCTTTACATGAAAAGCAGGTTTTGGTAAAGTAAATTAGTGTTTTTTTAAATTATTGAAAGTATCTAGCAATATATCAATACATTTGTGCGCATGTTTGGGGTTATGTAGAACATTGCGTAAAAAATACTGCTGGTTTTTGCGATTTTGCATGAACAGATGGGAAAGTATGTGTATGATGAGTGATAGTAGTAGCAGGGGGAGTGAAGAATTCTATATTGCCATCAATATCATTGGCCACCTGGGCATCAATTTGAGTAGTGGCCGTTACGGGGCAGTAGTGGTGAGGCAGGGGGTGAGGTGGGAGGTGCAGGAGGGGAAGGGGAGGGAGAGGGAGAAGGGAAGGTGCGAGGGTGCCAAGAAAAAAAAAATTACTTACCTGCGTTGCCAGCCGCTGCTTCTCCTTGTCCTCTTCGATCCAACAGGAAGCAGACTCCCCTAGCCAATCACGACACTGCTCTCACGAGCATGACAGCAGCATCGTGATTAGTCTGAGCGCTTTGGTTCAGCGCTCAGACAGGCGGTGGGAGGCTGTGCATGTTCCCCACCTGGCTGTGCAATACGGCCAGTTGGAGAACATGTTAAGTGTGCACGACTGATTGGCCGACCCAAGACGGCCGGCCAAACCGTCATGAGCACCTAAGTGCATGAACCACTTCTCCCCCTGCTGGCTGTGAGACTGCACCGCCTGCAACTTCAGAGACTTCTGAAAAATAAAATGATAATAACGTGGCGTTAACATTTTATTTTTCCTGTGGGGCGATGCTCCTCCGCCTTAGCGGGTGCCACTGCTGATCAGTTCATCCATAAAATGTCCTATTCTTCTTACCATCTAACTTTGTATTCTCTCACTCATTCAACATGCATTCACTCATCCCTAAACCTGGTCACACATCCTTCCATTGAGTCATGTTTATAATCTCCCACTAAGCAATCCTAACAGCTGCACCCATGCAATTATAAATAAGTGTAGAAGCACTAACATCAAAAAAGATATAGTTGTTGGCTTGGTGTGTATGTTACTGTGTGTCTGTCTACATGTGCGTTATCGGTTTGTGTATCTACATGCCTTTGTGTCTGTGTATGAGTGTCTGCGTGCCAGCTGTCGCATGTCTGAATGTGCATGGTTGTATGTATGGGGGGGTGGAGATGTCTGTATGTGGCCTTGCACACTCTTGTGTCTTTGTCTATGCCTGTCTGTGTATTCTTGTGCAATCTGTTTATTTCTATGTGACACTGTCTATGCATGTCCTGGTAGAGAATGGTTGCCCAGAGGATATAGTTTAAGACGTGAACCGCCTCTAGAGTTTCCTCTTTCACTGTCTTATTAATAGGACTCTTTGTGATTTTAAAGGCTGACTGCTCAACTTGCCTGCACATGGAGTTTCTGAATCCTTCTGTCTGAGAACAAGCGGAAGGATTTTACTTATGATGAAAAAAATATGTTTTCCTATTTCGCTCGCGATCATGCATTTCATTCAGTTTCTTTCTCTTGGTTGATTTGCTCAGGCAGAGGTGACATCCATTTAATGCCCCTAAAGCTCTTGACTACTTGACAAGAAAAAGACCGCATACTGTCATCCTTTTTTCGCAGTGTGAGCTAGGTGGCCATGGCTGACATGCATGAAGGGTGCCCTTAGCGCACCAGAACGGTATGAGGTAACTTCAAATGACAGGAAGGACTAACGCATCGCCAGTTTTTATTCTCATACATTATCAGCATTAAACATGTGCAGTAAATAGTGACAGGAGATACGGGTGTACCCTGCGCTTCACTGGGATGACAAAAACATGACGCCTTCCTCGTGACATTTCTTAACTGTATTTTAAGGTTCTTGACCCCAAAACACCGTTTACTTAATTGGCTATTAAATTATTCATACCTATCCGGACGGATTTCCAATTTCTGTGACTGCCAATTTTGGCATGTACTTAGTACTTTTACCTTGTTAATCCTGCAGTGCTAGTGAAAGAAAGTTATTGCTAGAAAACATTCTAAACAATTTCTATACCAAAGAATACCCTTCTGTGTCTAAGATATAGACATATGTATGGCAAGCACCCTACAAAAACATGATAAGCATAAAGTACTTATATCAATCAGTTTATTTATTTATTTTATTTAAAATTATTTTTTTCTGAATTGTTCATACTTGAATAGATGAAACAATGATTCAATTATGCGGCAATCACCAGACCGTTTAGATTTAATCATTAATGATTCAGGTAACGAAATTCGATCGTTTTGAGTTGCCTCTTATAACAAACTTCTATAGGGCGCTTGTCATACATATGTCTATATCTTATACACAGAAGGGTATTCTTTGGTATAGAAATTGTTTAGAATGTTTCCTAGCTTTAACTTTCTTTCACTAGTTTTATTCCCTATGTTATAGCTAGTTTGCTGATAGGGGTCCCTTGTTTTCTAAATAATCCTGCAGTGCTATCAGCCGCGGTTCCTCCGCTATGGTGGAGGAGCGTTCGCCCCCCTGCCAGCTGCCTCAAAACGTCAGGAAAGGAAAAATAAAACTATATTAAACATGTTTTATTTTTCAATTCCTGTTAAGTCTTGGGGGACGACAGTTGCAGGAGGAGTGGTAGTGCACTGTTGTCAGTGCGCATGACAGTTTGGCCAGACATCTCAGGCCGACCAAGTAGACATGTGCACTGAAGCTGTTTCCAACCCCGCTGAGTTGCTGGGTTGGATACAGCAGGCACAGGCTCCCAGTCTACCTGGGAGCGCAAATCCTGGGTGCTCAGGCGGCCTAACACTGCTCTCATGAGATAAGAACAGCTTCAGGATTGGCTACAATTGAGTCTGAAGGCCTGTGCCTGCGAGAAGAGGAGCAGAAGAACGCTATGCAAACTGTGCAGGTAAGTTTTGTTTGGGCAATTGTATTTTTCCCCTGCCACTCTTCCACAGCACCAGCCACTACTGAGTGCTACTAGGGAGATGGATGCTTTCCCTCTATCCCGAAGGTGGTAATCCTCAGGCTGTGTCACCTTGCCATACGTTGACAGTCTGACACTAGACTGCTATAAACCTTCACTATTATAAGCTTGCATTGTATATGCTGGCTCTATAAGATGGCGTCCTTCTCTCTGCCCCACTTGATCCATCCTTCACCCCTCACTGTTCAGCCATTGTCTGGTAATAACTAAGCACATTCCCTTTGGTACAAACTATCAAATTGTATTTAATTCAGTGACATGTATCAGAATACTGGGGCACTCATGGTAAAAATCTGGTCCTTGAGAATTCTGGGCTGTGTAGACTCCCCTGTTGCTGAACAAGTCCGATAAAATCCAGGTGAAGAGTGTGTCCTGCTCAGTTGTGTTTTATTGCTTTTCAGCTCTTTGGCTCTTTTGCACATAAGTTTTTATGACCTTTTAAAATTGAATTGTACAATTTGGAATTTTTACAAAATGTGTTTTTAACTATTTTGTGTTATATGAAATTGCAAAATGTGTAATTGGAATGATTTTACAGTGGAATGATTTTATATTGCTGTAGTATGCTTTTATGATTTTTAACAAAATCGAATAAAGTGGTTTTTGACTTGACTTGACTTGACTTGCTTTTCAGCAGAGGATAAGCTATGAATCAAGCGGGTCTTTGACTGCAGTATTTTACTACCCCAGCAGTTCTGCCGTATATAATGTAAGCACCCACATCATGACTGTTAGCCCTAGAAAAAGCATATTTATTATTGTCTATTGTTGGAGGTATGTAAAGGCTTAAAAATAATCCCAAGTCGGAGAAGTAGCATTGATGCGTGTTCGTATATGCTGCCCGGATATGCAAATTCATAGTGTGCGTGTTTGACCCGTGTCTGCTGTCACAGTATATCAAAAGACAAGTACTGTCACGCTGGCACCATGACAAGACTACAGCTGTGGTCGCCATATTGGGAGAAGCAGCAGTGTTGTTTGTCTACCAGGACATCAGCATGTAAAATCAGCAGTTTGTGAGTTGTTGCAGCCTCTTTCAACTGTTCTCCTAAAGTAACCAGAGCATCCCCTGGTTCTGCCAGTCACGATAAAAAGTGGCTTCAATCTTGTTCTTTGGAGGAGGGGGTTTGGGGTAGGGCTGGAGCTGGGGCACAAGTGCCTTGTGGGTACTTCTCGGCATGAAACTCCAACCCCTCCAAGGCCTCGTCTCCTCCTCACACTGTGAATATTTTGTTTGAGTTGGCAGGTCTGTGCCTCTTCTACACATATCCTATAGTTTCGTTTCGGCTGCTTTAGTGGCCTAAAGGTTTGTATCCTGGTGCAGAGCCTCAAGAGATTTCACTCCAATAGCCTCTCCATGTGTACATTTTTGTGAGTCTTTGTAGTCAGCATCTTTACTCCCCACAGGGTCTTTATAAATAGAGAGCGCCAAAGGATTGCATTTGTCTGCATCTATTCCCGTTCTGTTTCCTCACCCTTCCACCAACCCTCTCACCTCTCGCCCATACTTCCACTGCCCCTTTCAGCTTTCCCCCACACCTCCACTGCCCCTCTCTTCTGATGGATACAACTGCCAGTGGATTCCTCACCTTGTGAATATCCCCCTGCGTCAGCAACATTCGGAAAATCTTTCGTAGCTCTTCACGCCGACGTGGACGACATCACAGAAGCACGGCATCGCGCGCGGCTCCGCTGACGTCACCGACTCCATAATAGGCCTACGTCGGTGTGATGACATCAGTTCCCTTTTTTCCACGTCGTCGACGCTAACGGTTTTTCTAGGGATCCTCAGTAGCTACTGGGTAACTCTGTTACTATTTGTTACTTTTAGTGCTTTCTTGCTTCTTTGTCTCCTGTTGTGATGTCCTCGAAGAAGACCGGATTCAAGCCGTGCGGAGAATGCGGAAAGGTGATGTCTATCAGGGATCCGCATGAGGACTGCGTATGTTGCCTTTCTTCAGACCATGATGTCCAAGGGTGTCCATGCTGCAAGAAAATGAACCCCAAGTCCCTCCGAGAAAGAGAAGCGAAGCCTCTGGTTGCAAAGATGAAAGGTAAAAAAGTAAGGAAGAGCTCGAAGTCACGCTCGAGGCGGTCGAGGTCGCGTTTGAGGTACCGCTCGAGGTCGCCTTCAAGGTCGTCTTCGGGTCATGCTTCTAGATCAAGGAAGAAGCATAAGAAGAGGAGGCATGGTTCTCGACGTCTTTCCGAGAAGGATTCGGACACGAAGTCGAAGTCTCCAGGTAGGAGGCGTGGGAAGGATGATATATCTCCTTCACCTGTTGTTCCGGATCCGGAAGGTGAGGGTTCACCTGTGGAGTCTCCGGAGCATTCTCTGGCTCCAGCATCGAGTCCGTCTCCGGCGCCGTCTCGAACTCCAACTCGAGAAGACGAAGATGCTCCTTTGCCGGAAGGGTCTGCGACTCCGGAGAATCAGCAAGAGGATTTGGCTGATGCAGTTCCTGTACCTCAGCAGGAGCAGCCTAGGGGTCAATACCCCTCTGGAGCACCGGCTGGTCCCATGGGTCCGATGGCCTTTAACCTCGGTGTGCCTCAGGCATATGCTCCGGCACCATTTATGCCTTTTATGCCGACGCCGACTCCGGCTTGGCATTTTCCGGACCGAGGTCGTCGACGCCAGTTCCATCTTCGCTGGCTCCAGTCCGACCTTGTGCACTCCATACTGCACCACCGGCTCAGAATTCAACGCCGGCACCGGCTCCGATGGAGTCGGTTGTGGCTCCATCGATGCCGACCCCGAAGATGAAGTCTAGGCGGGAGGCTCAGAGGCTTTTGGAGGAGCGTAGGTATAGAAAGCAGGACATTGAAGAAGGTGAGCTGCAGGATTCTGACTATATCTTTGAAGAACTTAAAGAGGCCAGTGGTCTGGAATTATCTCCAGAGTGGGAAATTTCCTCAGCTCCTGACGTCCCTTCGAGGGATGTAGTGCCATATCACACAGTAATCAGAAAGGCGGCTGAGTTTTTGGATCTAAATCTGCCCACTGCTGAGTTCAAGTCGAACATCTTGACGGAGGTATTACATTCTCCCTCTTCAATGGTGGAACCTATGTTGCCTTTTAATGAGGCTATTACAGAGCCTGTTTTAGAGGTGTGGAAGAAGCCCTTTTCATCCCCTGCTGTTTCTCGAGCTGTTGCTAGAAGATATAGGGTAGCTCCTGGAGATCCTGACTTTCACTCGACTTATCCATCTCCAGAGAGTTTGGTTGTTCAAGCAACCTGTTCCAAGACTACAACTGGGGCTTTTCCGCAGGTACCTGTTGACAAGGAGTCTAAAAAGCTGGACCAATCAGCTAAAAAGGTATTTTCATCAGCTAGCATGGCTCTCAAGTCCACAAATACAACGTGCCTTTTAGGATGATATATACATGCTTTGATGGACTCTGCTAAGCAGTTGGCACCAAAAATACCGGAAGAGGATAGACAGAATTTCAATGAAGTTCTTGGGGATACTCAGGCTGCTGCTCGCCAGGTGATCCAGAGTGGCTTGGATACAGCTGACTCTGTGGCAAAGGTCATGGGGTCATCTTTTGCTACCAGAAGAGCTGCGTGGTTAAAGTCCTCTGAATGTTCTCCTGATGTACAGGCTACGTTAATAGACCTCCCATTTGATGGCTCGGGCCTGTTTGGGAAGAAGGCGGATGCTGCCTTGGAAAGGTTCAAGGACAGTAGGGCAACGGCTAGATCTTTGGGCCTTCAGACCAGAGGTACATTGGGCAAAAGATACAGAGGATTTGGGAGATCTTCATTTCGTGCCTACAAGCAACCACAACAGCAGCAACAGCAGCAGAATCCTCTGTACAAGTCGTACAGGGGTAGAAACAGAGGCCGCCCAAGAGGTCTTCAAGCTTTCTCCTCCTCCTCCTCCTCTTCCTCTTCCCACCCCCCATCAACCACAGCAAAGCAGTCCTAGATTCGCCATTCTGGATCATGATGGTCCTGTAGGGGGTCAGCTTACTCATTTTCTACCGGATTGGGAATCGGTCACATCGGACCTTTTGGGTTCTCAATCTCGTGGAGAATGGGTATGCTCTTCCCTTTCGGGAATTCCCCCCAAATTATCCTCCTTGCCAAGGGTTCTGCACAGAGGATCACCTGCTACTTTTGCAGGAGGAAGTCCTGGCATTACTAAGAAAAGGTGCGATAGAGGTGGTTCCGGAGCAGGAAAGGGGTCAGGGATGCTACTCCCGGTATTTCCTGATCCCCAAGAAGGATGGCAGACTTTGTCCGATCCTGGACCTCAGGGTCTTGAATCTTTTTCTGAAACAGGAGAAGTTCAAGATGCTCACCCTTGCGCAGGTTCTTCAAGTGCTGCTGGAAGAAGACTGGATGGTGTTGATCGACTTGCAGGACGCATATTTCCACATCCTCATACTGAAGTCGCACAGGAAGTATCTCCGTTTCACGGTGGGTTCGCAACATTACCAGTTTGCGGTCCTTCCGTTTGGTCTTACTACTGCGCCTCGAGTCTTCACCAAGGTGATGGCTGTGGTGGCAGCACATCTCAGAAGGTCAGTGATACCAGTATTCCCTTATCTGGACGATTGGCTGATCAAAGCAGAATCTCCAGAGATGGTGCTCCATCATCTGCAAGTCACAACTCAGTTGTTGTACAGATTGGGCTTTTCGATAAATGTACCCAAATCTCACCTGGTGCCCTCCCAGCGCAACCTGTTCATAGGTGCTGTACTGAATACTACTGTGTGTTGGGCATTCCCTCCACCTCAAAGGATTCAGGACATACAGGAAATGATTCCTTTATTTTACAATAGAGCGGTCGTTCTAGTCCTGAAGGTTCTTAGTCTGCTCGGTCTGATGGCTTCCTGCATTCTGTTGGTCAACCATGCACGCTGGCACATGAGGGCACTCCAGTGGTGCCTCCGCAGGCAGTGGTACCAGCACAACGGAGATCTCAGGGAGTCTGTGAGGATCTCCAGAGAAGCTGCAGCGGATCTGTCTTGGTGGAGCGTGGAGGGCAATCTCTGTCAAGGAAAGCCCTTCCATCTGCCTCCATCAGTGGCCACGGTGATAGCGGATGCATCCACTCTAGGGTGGGGTGCTCATCTGGGGGACCTGGAGATCAAGGGTCTTTAGTTTCCAGAGGAAAGGTTGCTTCACATCAACCTTCTAGAGTTATGGGAGATACGTTTGGCGCTCAAGGCATTCCTCCCTTCCCTTCGCGGTCGGTCGGTTCAAGTCCTGACGGACAACACGACCGCCATATGGTATGTCAACAAGCAGGGAGGAGTGGGATCGCATTACCTTTGCAGAGAGGCTCTGCGTCTCTGGTCCTGGGTTCAAGACCACCAGATTTGTCTGATGGCAAATTATCTGGCCGGAGTTCTGAAAGTATGTGCAGACAGTCTCAGTCGGCAGTTCTCAGCCGACCACGAGTGGAGGCTTCATCCCGAGATGGTTTGTAACGTCTTTCGGACGTGGGGAACTCCTCAGGTGGACCTGTTTGCCACTCAAGAGAACGCTCACTGCCCGTCGTTCTGCAGTCTCTAGTATCCGATACAGGGAGCTTTGGGGGGACGCGTTTCAGTTGAGTTGGGGCTTAAAACTCCTTTACGCGTTTCCTCCCATACCCTTGATTCCTCGGGTTCTGAGGAAGATTCGTCAAGACCGGGCCCAAGTTGTATTGATCAACCCGGATTGGCCAAGGAGGGTGTGGTACACAGATCTTCTCACCTCTCCTCGTGCCCGCCGCTCCGTCTCCCTCTCAGGGCAGACCTCCCCTCTCAGGGAAGACCTCCTCTCTCAGATGGAGGGGCAGGTTCTACACCCCCACCTCCAGACCTTAAATCTTCATGCCTAGAGATTGAACGGGGCTACCTGAATTCTTTTTCTCTCCCGCATGATGTGGTGTGTGAGAAGTTGGCCTGATATGTGATGTTTCCAATTCTGGAACCACCTTGTATCAGTCCAAACAATCCCTTATGGTGTCTGGTTGTAAGTCAACCTTGTAGACAAGCTATCTTAAGGGTAGCATAGACTAAGCAGCCTTAAAGGCTTAACTCAAGAGGTCGTGTTAAGCGAGCTGTTTTACCACATACAATCCTGTAATATCAAATGGAAGGACACCACACAAGTATATATTATGAAAATATATGTGTTTATTTCTAAAATAATCCCCAGTACTCTTTATGAGCAAAGGAGCACAAGCGTTAAATCAAAAGCACAGTATAACATACAAAGTTGCACAATTATGGATGAGGGCGGGTGGCCACTCAAACCATATATTAAACAAGCACTGGCGTTGCCAATAGGTCTCGCAGTAGGAAAGTTGGAGCTATTACAATTGCAAATAGCAATGCCTTTTATTTTTGTTTTCATTTTAAAAACATAAAGGGCTTTGTCATTTACAAAACCAATAGCTCCAACTTTCCTACTGCGAGACCTATTGTGCACTGCACAGTGTGGGTTAAAGTGGCACTGCGTGGGTGTTAGTGCCTTTGGGTGAGTGGCGTTGCATGTGTGATTGTTGTTGCATGGGTGAGTGGTGTTGCGTGGGTGAGTGGTGTTGCGTGGGTGAGTGGCGTTGCGTGGGTGAGTGGTGTTGCGTGTGTGAGTTGCGTTGCGTGTGTGAGTGGCATTGCATGGGTGAGTGTGGCGTTGCGTGTGTGAGAGTGGGCTTGCGTGGGTAAAAGTGGCACTGCGTGGGTGTGAGTGGCGTTGCGTGGGTGAGTGAGGTTGCGTGGGTGAGTGGCGTTGCATGTGTGAGTGGTGTTGCATGTGTGAGTGGCGTTGCGTGTGTGAGTGGCGTTGCATGTGAGAGTGGCGTTGCATTGAGTGGCGTTGCGTGGATGAGTGCGGTGTGTGGATGAGTTGCGTTGCGTGGATGAGTGGTGTTGCGTGGAAGAGTGGCGTTGTGTGTGTGAGTGGCGTTGCGTGAGTGAGTTGCGTTGCTTTGAGTGACTGGCGTTGCATGTGTGAGTGTTGTTGCATGTGTGAGTGGCGTTGCGTGGGTGAGTGGTGTTGCATGTGTGAGTGGTGTTGCGTGGGTGAGTGGCGTTGCATGTATGAGTGGCGTTGCGTTGATGAGTGGCGTTGCATTGATGAGTGGCGTTGCGTGGAGGAGTGGGGTTGCGTGGATGAGTTGCGTTGCGTGTGTGAGTGGGGTTGTGTGGGTGAGTTGCGTTGCGTGTGTGAGTGGCGTTGCATGTGTGAGTGGCGTTGCATGTGTGAGTGGCGTTGCTAGTAAGCTTGTTGACCTTTCCTTTTTCTCATTTTTGACTGATGAGTCTGACCTCGGAGTTTAATGTCCCAGGACAAGAAGAAAAGATTGTTGCCTTCTCTCAAGAATCCCTTGATCAAAGCCGACCTGCAGAAGGATTGCCAAACGGGCTGTGCAAACGCTTTCAAATGTGTTTTCCTACTGTTCCTCGGTGCTCTCGGCTTGTAAGCCAGCTGTGTTTACTGGCAACGAGCACAAGGAAAACAAGTAGCAGTACTCGAGGAACTGCTGAGACCCCATCCCGTCGCCACAAACAATGTGTGATCCTCCCACCTCCAAAATGATCACACGAGTTCAAGTATTGGAAAAAGGCTCTGCAAGTAAAAATAAATGCACGCACAGAGACAAAGTGACAAAAAAATGAGTTCGAGTATTGGAAAAAGGCTCTGCAAGTAAAAATAAATGCACGCACTGAGACAAAGTGAAATAAAGAATGGCAGCCGAAGCAAATACAAACAAGCAGCAATTGGCCACGGCCTGCCTGCGAGGCTCTAAAGGCTCTGCAAGTAAAAATAAATGCACGCACGGAGACAAAGTGAAATAAAGAATGGCAGCCGAAGCAAATACAAACAAGCAGCAATTGGCCACGGCCTGCCTGCGAGGCTCAAAGTGTTAGAAGGCAGGTCTTGGGCAGAGGCAGAGTACTGACTTAGGAATGACTGTGAGGCGCATTGGTGTGAAGCACATCAAAGGGCTTCTCCTCCCCTAATTAGGAGAGGAGAAGCTGTTTCGGGAAACTGAAAGTACGGCCGGCCTGCGGCCGGCCATGAATAATTAGGGGAGGAGAAGCCCTTTGATGTGCTGGGCTGGCCCTGAATGCGCGTGCATGTTTAATCACGTGGTTCACGTGAACTGCATGAAAACCGCGGGGCTGAAAACCCTTTGGTTTGACGATGTTTTCGCCACTTGAATTCTCGCTCTGCTCGATGTGCTTGCGCACATCGATAGGTCGCGAGACCTAAAAAGTGGTATAAGAGATACCAATTGAACAGTGGTTAGGCCTAAGGCCTAGGGAATCGCTGGGAGCAGTCGAGACTAGCAATGCTGAAGTCGGAAAAAGCCCGCGGGATTCGGGTGCAGCACTTAAAGTGCGGCTTGCACCAATGCAATGTCAATGGTGCGTAAAAGTTACACAAATAGAGTTTAAGGACACTTCCGCTGAACCTAGATGAACCAAACTTTGGTAGATCTCTGGGGGTGTAAAACCTTGGTTGTGGGAAGCCCTAAACCCAAGTTTGAGAGCCGAACCAAACTATGGTACGTTGAGACAACAATTAAAAGAAACTTTGAAACCGGAAATGCTACAGCAGACTTTCTTTTAATATTCTGGAGTGACTGAAGAGGATCACACAGCGCTCTACAAAACTCCAGGAAATAATAAATGAACACATCTGAACCAAAGGGGGGCCTCACCTCCACCCTGGTGGGCATTACACACCTGGCATGGCCCAGCTTGAAGAGCAGACTCGTGATGCCTTTAAGTCATGCATGTGTGTAAGGGATGCGATGGAAAAGATCTGTCTTTCATCTCCTTTGGGGGGATCATTGGAATGAGCGCTCAGTCACCACAATTCACTCTTGTTCCAACCTCCAATAACAAACAGACCTGTGTATTCACTGGGCACCTACAGACCGTAAGACATCATCAAATACCCTCCACTGAAACATCCAGTAACAATGACTAAAGGCCAATGCCCTTTAGTTGCCACTGTTCCATCTCTCTGCTCGGTGTAGGTCTATGGCCGCACTGTATCCATTTCTGTTTCCAGGCTCTGACCCCTCAGGGCTTTAATCTTAATCTTCCTGTCAGCCGTCACTCGGCGCCTCTTGCCAGTGCTCGCACTTGCAGCATTTTTTCGAAGGTGTGTCTCCCCTACGAGCACACATTCTTCTGTGGCGCATTGCATAATGTCACACCTGCGCGAGTGTATCTTCACTCGTAGATGTCTCCTGTTGGCAGTCTTGACACTTTTCATTTTTATTATTTTTGGTCGCAACAAAACACTCTCGTTACATTTTATTTGGTTTCTCAGGCCGCCGAGGCCTTCCTTTCTATGTTTGGTGCTGCAGCTCAGAAGTAGGAAATGCGTTTCAAACCCACAGTGACAGTTTTGGTTTCAATCTTTGAGTGAGTGGGGTTGGGTGTAATTTAGAGACAATTGAAATTCATGTGACACTCCTCTCAGTAGATTCATTTGCAATGCATTTGCCAAACAGTTCAGTTCTTATTCATGTTCCACTAATGTGGTTTATAATGTTTGACACAGTTGCAATACACTTGCCTCTCGCTTTGCTTATAAATATAACGCGTATAATTATTGATACGGGTATAGTTCCGGTGCCAGGCTTTGCACGTAATATGCCTGACACAAGTATCTGGTGCCTCGCTTTGCATATAATGCCTGACATAAGTTTCCGGTGCCATGCTTTGCATATAATGCCTGACACATGTTATGTTATTGAGAATTTGTAGAGCGCACGTTCACCAACAGGTTCCTTGGCGCTGAAATAATTCCTTATTCCATCCTTGGAGACACCGCTAACACAAAGCCAAGTCTAACTTTCAGACAGGTCTTCAGCTTTTTTCTGAAGCGCAGATGGTCAGTTTCTATTCTCAATGACATGGCCAGGCCATTCCAGAAGGTGGGTCCCTGAATAGAGAAGCGTGATCTCCCATGCGTTTACGTCTGAAGCCCTGTACCACCAGTAGATTCTTGTGCATGGATCTTAGCGTGCGTGTTGGGGAGTACCTTTGAATTTTTGAGGAAATGTACTTAGGGCCAGTATCATGAATGGCTTTGAAGAGGATACAGCCGGTTTTAAACATTGACCGCTGCCCCACAGGAAGCCAGTGCAGCTCCTTCAGCAGTGGATTAACGTGGCTGCGTCTGCCTTGTTGATAGATGATTCTTGCTGCCTGATTTTGTATCAGACGGTGTATCTGGTTACGCTGGAGGCCTAGGTAGATTGCATTAGCATAGTCAATTTTGGATAAGATCAAGGCCATGAAGATTTGAATGTTGGCCTCCCTGCTGAAAAACCTTCAGATTTTTCGCAGTTTCCTAAGTTGGAAGGAACAAGCTGAAGTAAATGCCCCGATCTGCAAGTTCATGGTGAGCTCAGAGTCAATATAAAGGCCTATGTTCTTAATCGAGGTCTTAGGGGCAGGTGCCGATCCTAGTTCTGCGGGCCAATGAGTAGGGGTCCAATGCTGAATGTGAGAAAGGGCCATCTTTTCTTGTCTTGGTATGCCCCCACTTTTTTTTCTGAACTGCTGATGTGCTTTGACTGAGTGTGCCCTGGGTCTCTGTCAATCGTGTACCCATGGCCAGTGTTCCTTCCCTAAAAAGAAAAGCTATGCTGAAACAAAATACCCAATTGGCCTCTCTGGCCACCTGTCAGCCCCTAGTAAATGGTACCCAAGGTACCCAGGGCAAGGTGACTAGAGAAGACCCCTGAGGGCTGCAGCACTTATTGTGCCACCCTCAGAGGCCCTGTACCCTGACACACACACACTGCCTTTGCATTCTGAGTGCCTAAGTGCAGAACTAAAACAAGAGTCGACATGGCACACACCCCTGTGTGCCATGCCCACAGACCCACTGCCCTGGCATACTTCATTCACCCCTCTAGCTGGGTGCCCTATTCCAGAGGTGAGGGCGCAGGTGCATGAGCCCTGTGCCCCTACAGTACCCAGGGCCATTCCTGGGCACTGTAAGTGCAGTGATGCAATTTAAGAGTATATGGTGCTGGGAGGTTGTCATTACGAACTCCACAGCACCATAGTGGCTACACTGAAGACTGACAAGTTTGGTACCAAACTTCTCAGCACATTAAACCCCCACTGATGCCACTGTGGGATATAATGTCAAATGCACGGGAAGGCATCTTAGAGATGCCCTCCAAAACCCGAACCTACAATCCACGTCTGGGCTGAGTGGCTGCAGAGGCTGCCACACAGCAAACATGTTGCTGGACCCCTGGGTGGAGAGACCCCGCTCTCCTGGGCCTGCAACAATGCACATCCTGGGCGAGGTGCTAGGCCTCCTCTCCCAGGATGGACAGGGGGAAGCTTCAAAGGCATGCCGCCTTTGTGAGCCTCCCCAGACCATTTGCTGTACCCAGCAACCAGCCCCCCACCTGTTCTACCCACACTCCGGCGGGAAGACTGGCGGGATAAACTACGTCAGGAAGGAGGGTGTGTCAACCTTTGCCAACTCCACCCCTCAGGTGGAGGAGGCAAGGTGAAGCATGACCCTGGGCCCCGGCCATCTTGTAGATGGGGAGCCCTGCGTAATCCCAGCTAGGCTCCTGCCCACCTCCCACAAGAGAGGAGCAGGATAGGGGGTGTACTCACCCCAGGACAGGGACCCATTTGTCCCTGCCCTTGCCCTACCTGTAACGCCCCATAATTTAGTATTAAGGGGCTCCCTGAACCTTCCTTCCTCAGATCCCGATATCAAAAACAGAAGAAAGAAGATCAAGAAGAAGAAGACTAGGCTCTATTTACAGCTCAACAGAGGATGATCCGAGATCTTTTCATTTCTAGACCTTGAGCTGTCAGCATGGCCCCCGTAGCGATCCTTGGGGGAGATTTCAATATTAATGGTATAGGTGGGCTTGGATTACACCCGACAGATAAATACCAAGGGCGTAAGAAAAGGGTATGTAGGGCAATCATTAGCCTGGCAAGAAATAACCCATTTTTTGATGCATGGTCTATACTTAAGCCGCAGGACGATGGGGCAACTTATTTTTCAGCCCCGCACAGGGTCTGCGTAAGGCTAACTTATTTTTTGATCTCAAACAGGCTGGTAGAAAAATCACAGATAGAAAAATGACCTCGCATCATATCAGATCACAATCCATTAGTGGTCTGTCTAGATGCCACAATAAAAACTAGATCTACGCGCAAGTGGACCTTGGAACGCGGATTATTAAAGGATAGTAGCTACGTTCTTCACATGAAAAAATGGATTAAGAATTACTGGGATATTAATTGGGGTAGCACAGCCACAGGCTTTACCTGGGATGCCTTTAAGGCAGGTGTCGGCGGAGAAACGTTGAGTTTTAGCCTATTTAGACAAAGACAGGAGCAGGCAAGGGCTGCCGAGTTGCCCCAAAACGTAACAGATTTGGAGTCGGAGCTAGTGTCGTTAACTGTAGCAATGGCACCCATAGATCAGACCCTTATTAAACTAGCCAGGGCAAAGGCGGCAGCAGGGGAAAATATTGCTTCAAAAGCAGCAGCTGCATACTCAGCAAGGAGGGAGCACTGCCATGAATACAGTGAACGGGTGGGTCATACCCTAGCAGTTCGAACTAGACAAAAGGCTGCGCTGGGGGAGATAAAGGGAATTGTAGACAGCACGGTGCGTCTAGTAACGGAGCCAGCTGGGATTTGTGAGGTGTTCAGACAATTTTACACCAAACTCTAAAGTGAAGATCATTTGCCTGACCAATCGCAAAAACAAAAGTATCTCGCAGATACATCATCCCCAATTCTTACGCAGGAAAGTAGAGACGAGCTAGAGGCATTTATGGAGGAGGAAGAAATCAGATCCACCCTGGCGAGCTTGCCTGCAGGAAAAGCTGCAGGACCGGATCAGATCCCCATTGAGTTTTACAGAACTTTCCAGACAGACATTTTTAAATACTTAGTTGAAACATTGCAGCAGGCACATGGGGGCCACTCTATACCAAACTCGTGGGCGGGGGCTGAAATTGTTATTATTCTTAGAAAAGGGAAGCCATCGACAGAGGCAGGGACCTACAGGCCAATTACATTACTGAATGCGGACACAAAAATCTATTCTAAAGTGCTGGCCTCCAGGCTCTCCAGAGTGATAGGTACACTAGTTAGTAAGACACAGCACAGATTTATTCCAGGGAGAGGGACAACACAACATATTCGGAGGGTTATCACCTTATTCGACGCGTCAGAGGTCTCAGGAGGCCCAATGTCTGTTATGCTTTTGGACGCAGAGAAAGCGTTTGACCGGGTCTCCTGGGACTATCTTTGGTCGTCATTACACTGGGCAGGTATAGGTAACAGCTTTATACAGGCCATACAGGCACTGTACTCTGCACCCACAGCGCGTGTCAGGGTTAATGGGGAAAATACGAAGACCTTAGAAATTAGACGAGGCACGAGGCAGGGCTGCCCTTGTTCGCCACTACTATTTGCGTCATATCTGGATCCATTGTTGCGTAGACTGGAAGCTAATAGGGATATCCCACCGGTAAAGACCGTGGGCAGAGACTGTAAAATACTTGCGTACGCCGATGACGTAGCAGTCATCACGCCGGCCCCCACAGAAGCCATCAGGGAAATAGAGGAAGAAGCTGTAATGTTTGGCAGAATTTCTGGTTATGCCCTTAATGGACCGAAAACGCAAATTATTAAAAACAATAAGGTGCCCTGCTCTGATAGCTGCGTTACAGATTCAGGAGTATATTTGGGGATAGATATATCTGCAAATCTGGATAACATTGTGGCAAAGAACATCGAGCCGATAATTAACAAAGCAAAAAAAGATCTTGACAGACTGCACTATCTCCACCTCTTGATAGTGGGACGGGCGAACGTCATAAAATGATAATATTGCCAAAGTTGTTATACATATTTAGGGCGATCCCATTAACATTTAAGGCAAAATGGTACACTGCATTGGATCAGATGGTAAATAGATTCTTATGGGCACACGGGAAGACGAGGCTTTCTTTGAGGTATATGGCACTCCCTAGATATAGAGGTGGCTGGGCCGTCCCTGATTTTAGAATGTATCACTGGGCGGCAGCCCTCCAGTACTTGTCTGAGCTTATAGGTGGAGCCTCAATGGAGGCAGAACAAATAGCGGACTCTACACCTATATACCCAGTATTGCTAGGAGGAGAGGCACTTAATTTTTTTAAAAATATACAGACTCCAGTTATTACAAGAGAACTAAATTAAAAACTCTGATTGCAGCATATATAATATGGGCAGCATTTAGGAAGAAATGTGAACTTGGGAGATACAATGTGTACACACGACTGTATGGGAACAACTCACATCCGACAGAAATCTTCGCAGACTCGGTATTTTCAGACTGGGGACGGCAGGGAATTGTGAGAATTAAGGATCTTATGGGAGTATAGGGTTGTTATCAGTTCTCCGAGGTCCAGCAGATGTATGGCGTAGACACAAAAAGCTTTTATAAATACTTGCAAGTAAGGAGTTTTTGGGGTCAAAAAAGGGGGGCCCGGCTGGATTTGGGGAAAATCCAGTTATGAAATATATCGCAAAAAAAAGGCAATTGCACGTTCAAACTAATTTATTTTAAACTCATAGCAAGCAGAGAGGATGATCTAGGGAAACATGAAGACAAGTAACCTGAGAGACTGGGGGTTGGGCAGGAAAGCTTCCACCTCTCATTAGAACTAGGAAGGAATATTCTTTGCTGCGCTGCATTACAGGCGCAACATTATAAAACTATTTTCTCATTGTATTATACGCCGGCAAAGATCGCACAATGAGGGGGTACATCTGGTATCACATGCCCCCGATGTAACAGCACGGAAGCCGGGGTAGTTCACATCTTTGCTACATTCCCAACTTTGCTCCCTCTACACAAAGCAATTGAAACTTTTCTGGATAAATCTATGGGTATTAACACAGTGCTTACACCAGCAAGGGTTGTTCTAGGAGTAGACAGGGAAAGCACTGCTAATTACTTCATTTTCATAGCAATGGCAGTGTTACGACTATGTGTGGCAACAGCATGGTTAGATCCAATGCATCCTACATTTCAATGGCTGCCCAGGCTTCTCTCCATGTATAATCTGGAATGGGAGATATATGCAAGGAAGGGGCTAAGGGGGAGAAGGCTAGGTCTACAAATATGGGAACCCATGAAAAACTGGAAGGATAGTTAAGACCCCAGCAGTTATATTTGCCGTTACTTAACTTGCTATGGTTATATCTATCTCCGGTAACAAGGTGGTGCAAAAGTATCTTTTGTATATGTTATTGTGCAATGAATAATGTGAGCTTTTGTTATTAATTTTTAATGTATGTTTGTCATTATCTGTTCTCATTTGTAATGCGCCCTGTAAGGGGGAAAAAAGAGGGGAAACATCTTTAATAAAAAAAAATAAAAAGAAGAAGAAGACCCGCCGCGCAGCTGCTAACAACAGGACAGCAACGACTGACTTGGCCCCAACCCTACCGGCCTGTTGATCCTGAAACCTGCTCCTGCCTAATCCCGGCGACCTCCGCGGACAGCAACCTTGGGGCACCCAGAGGACCTGCCTGCCTTGACCCTCTCGAAGATTGGGACTCCCATCAGCAGAGGCTCTGCTGCAACAACCCACCTGGTGCCCACCAGGAAGCTCCGGACCAGCCCCCTCTGCACCAGCCGAGCCCGGGCCGGGCCAACCCGAACGAGGACCACGAGGACATCCCCCCGGCGACTGGGACCCGAATTCCAGTGCCCAAAGACCCTCCTCGACGAACCAGCCGATGCCTGCAGACTCAGAACCAGGGACCACCCCAACAGCGACCAGCAGAGGGTAAGCTTTTCCGACAACCAAAGACACCCCTGCACCCGGCGCCCTACAGCCCCCTGTGCCTCCCCAACTTACCTCTCGAAGTGTTGGTCGCCCCTGGAGAGTCTCCGTCCCCGAGCCTACAGCCTTTGTTCACTCTTCAGGATCCTCATTGGATAACATTGAGCGCCCGATGGCTCAAAAGCACCCTGCACCCAGCCGCCCGAGTGCCGCTGGCTGTGACCCCTTTGTCCTATCCTACTTCCCCCCTTGCCCTGAGCAAGTGACCAGGAGCCCAGCTCCCAGAGCCGAGTGGCCTGCTAGCCAGCAGCCACCAATCGAATGCCCCCTTTCCCTCATTGGATATCATTGGGCCTACCTACCTCTGCAACCGGCCGCCCCTGTGCCGCTGGGATTGAACTAACTGTACTTACCTGAACCCGGGGGACCCCTGAGTCTATACCCAGAACCTTAACTTCACCAACCAAGTACTCTCCTGGAAACCGGGAATTCAATTACCTGCCATTGGATAACATTGACCCATTTTGACTCGAATTTTTTTTACGTGTGAAGTTTTGAAAACGGAAAATATTCCTATAAAAACAGCCAAAATCCGAATTCCGAAGAACTCACCTGTGATCAGGAGAGGAGCCAGTACTGTACCTCTCAGCCCAGTACTGAACCGTAAAAGTGTGAACTTTTAAAACCGCTTTATATTCATGAAAATTCATTTCAGTAACTAAAACGTTTTTGCTAATCTGGTTTCAGCTTAGTCCCCAGGACTGAATCTAGAATCTACTCCTGAAACTACCAATGTAATGCATAAAGTAATCAACTGTACTTATATGTAGAAAACCCATTGAGCTCAATGCTAAAGTGTGTTTTAAGATTGTGTTGCTTACTAACCATACTGTTATCATTGTGTTTACGAACCTTATTGCTCCTTTGCCAAGTATTTACATGAAAGTACTCATAACCAGAAAATTATATTTTTATAACTTTTGGTTCTAAAAATAAAACAACTATATCTGTGGATATAAAAACAATTGGCCTGAAGTTCAGTCCTTGAGTGTGTGAAACCTTTTGCTGACTGAGTGTGTACAACAAATGCTTTACACTGTCCTCTGGTACTGCCTTACTGCTCGACCAAGCTACCACTTTTGAGAGTAAGGTCAGTTGTGACTTTAACCTCTTTTATACCTCTGGGGTTGGTGAACTCTATACACACTGTACACACATTCTAGTCCAGTATATATAGAGACACTTTCTCACACTGAAGTTTATTGTTAGGGATAATAATTTCAGTTTTACCTGAATTTCATTTATACATGATTTTTATTCATCCAGTTGCTGATAAGCAACATAGTATTCCTAAGTAACTCCATGTACAATTCCGGTACCATGCTTTGCATATAATGCCTGACACAAGTATCTGGTGCCACGCTTTCCACATAATGCCTGACACAAGTATCCGGTGCCATGCTTTGCATATAATGCCTGACACATGTACAATTCCGATGCCATGCTTTGCACATAATGCTTGAAACAGGTAGAATTTTGTTGCCATTCTTTGCACACAATGCTTGACACAGGTACAATTCCAGTGCCATGCTTCGCAGATAATGCCTGACACATGGACAATTCCGGTGCCATACTTTGTTCATAATGCTTGACACATATAAAATACCCGGTGCCATGCTTTGCACATAATGCTTGGCACAGGTACAGTTCCGGTGCTATACTTTGCATATAATGCTTTTCACAAGTATCCGCTGCCATGCTTTGCATATAATGCCTGACACGTGTACAATGCCGGTGCCATGCTTTGCACATAATGCTTGACACCGGTGCACAATTCCAGTGCTATGCTTTGCACATAATGCTTGATACAGGTACAATTTCGGTACCATGCTTTGCATATCATGATTGACACGGATACAATGCAGGTACAATTCCGGTGCTATGCTTAGCACTTAATGATTGACACAGGTACAATTCCGGTGCCATGTTTTGCAAATAATGCTGGCTAGACCTAAGGCTGAGTTACCTCACTGCTTTCAATTGCACTCCTCTCATCATAGACTCAGCCAAATCTCTCGAAGTCACCATGGACAAGCACATGAATATGAAAAAAATCATATCAGCAATGTATGTAAGGGAGCAAACCACTTGTTGAGGTCACTCAGAAATATCAAACCTTTCCTTCCACTAAATCTTTTTTTTTTTTTATAAATCTTTTTATTATTTTAAACAAGAAAAAGGAATAGACGTATCCGGTGCCATACATACATATGCTGATAAAAGGGTGAACAGGAATGCTAGCAGGCTAAACATAGAGCAACAGAAGAATTCCTGAGAGGCCAACAGTAATGAATACCGAATAAGACTTGCAACATTACAATCAATAGACATGTGAACTGCGGACCCTCAAGACCCTCCCACCCATGAAATCAAAACAGCAGAAAAATCATGGCAACCAGACACTAGAATTTGAAAAAGAGAATCAGGATATTTCGATAATATTGCTAGTAAAGGAAAAACTTAAAAAGTGATTGAAAAAAAGGAAAAACCATATGGGCGATAACAGAAAGAAAACAAAAAAACCCAACCCCCCACCCTGCACCCCTGCAACGGCTATCGCCTAACCCCCACTAGCAGTGTGCCTGTCGCCCCAACTAACTAAGTTCTAAAAGTAGAAAAGATAAACTGTGGGGGAGGCATTTCCATATAAGCTCCCAGTCCCCTTTCCCCCTGCCAGAGACCAGCACCCCCTATGGTGAAACGTCAATAATTTCTATAATCAACAAAAGATAAATTAGGGGGAGCCATGAAGCACCTCCCAACCTCCCGCAAGACCAACAGCCACGAAATCTACATCCATTGAGGCCGTAATACCAACTACAGTCGATCACTCTCAGCCCTGGCCCTTCCGAACCATTATGTGAACCCCTTCCCTTACTTCGGCAGGAGAATCAAAGTGAAAAGAGAGTCTGAATAAATGCAGTACAATACAATTCAAAGTCAGCAAGTTGCCAAGAACTTCAGCAGCACAGGAACACTCCATCATGAACGGAGAGTCCCAATGTAGTTTTTTCCAAGATTGGAAAGTCACCAAAGAGGGAGAGGATGGAACAGAAGTCCAAGGACAATCACCCACGAGATTCACCGGGAAGGGGACGCAAATCGATTCCAATATGTTCAAAACACTGGGTTCAGGATTTTCCAGGAGACCAACCAAGGGCTGTTGCTCCTCTTGTCGCACTGGGCTCTCGTTCAGAATCAAGATGGTCGTAGCTGAAATCGTAGCTTGCGGTAACACTTGAGATGTAACCGGGTCCGGTTCCACGCACTCCATAACCAATAGGCTCGTCATCATTTTGTGAATCAGGGCATCCACATGGGAATGAAATGACCCGATGGCTGCCATTATCGTCTTTAGCGACGGCTCACTCTCCGTCCGGTCCATTTCTCCACGCTCAGCAACGATCATGTTCACTTTCCCCAGGGAGCAGGCTTCTTCGGGGGGAACAGACAGGAGCGGAACGGACGGCGTCAGAGGGCACTGGTCAGTTTCGCGGCAACAATATGTATCTCGCTTCGAGAGCGAAGACCCCGACGCACCGAACACCGGCCGGGCCACACCGGGTCTGCGGGTCAGGGACCTCCACCCCTGACCACTGTCATGCCACGTCACTCCTCCCTCAATGTTGGTCAGGCAAGATGAGCGCTGTCGAGATCGGGCAAGAAAAACCCTCCACCTCGGTGGACCGGACCCTGGCTGCCACTCACGGGCGATGTTGTTCAACTTCGACACGGACAGATCAAAACTCGAGGCCCCGGCTCTCCTGCTGGATTAGGCCGCAAACTTCAACTCGACGCAGCTCCGTCACCCAAGCGAATTAAGTTTTCGGAATTGCACCATCGGAGTTATCATCGGTTCATCTACACGGAGGTTGGGCGTGAAATCAGGATTATCGACAGGATCTTCTGGCAGGATACGGAGGTCGGTGGAGCCGGGAGCCTAAGTGGCCATCTTGGTTGCCAGCGTAGCTCCTCCCTGTCCACTAAATAATTTAAAGCAGGTGGTTGAAGCGCATGTCTTGCCGAGTCTAGACTAAGGCAGTGCTACCCTCTGTGTCCATCCCAAATACGCCCTGGCTCCACTAAGGTCATCACTGAACCCGGCGGCTGGACTGGCCATAGGCACCAAACGATACAAACATATATCCCCAGTCCTAAAATCTCTCAAATGGCTGCCCTACGAAGCACGAATTCAGTCAAAGATTGCTGTTCTGGCGCACAAAGCCCTTCACTTCAATACTCCCAGGTACCTTGGGGAAGAGGTCTGGCGCCATGGCCAGGGCGACTGACGCTGGAATCTGGTGCTCACTGTTAGATCCCCGGCACAGGTGACAGGTCAGCCCAGCACCACGTGACTCTGGGTAATAGCTTGCTTAATCTTCCCAACGTCCCCCAGCACCGGGTTGCCTTCGGGTAGCTGTTCATGCTTTACAAATGTTGTATTTACATTTTACATTTACATTTTACCTTGCGTAAAAAACTTGAACTATCCTTTGGTTTAAGAACCTAAAAAAGCCCCACTACCTTACTCTTGAAACCACTCATTCTTAACAAAAAAAGAACTTGTCACCGAGCTTTCTACGGCGCTGCACCAAAGATATCGAATTCATTTCCACCGAAGTACGCAGAATCTCTTCAACGAAGGCTTTGAGATTTGAAGCTAAACGATTCCTTATGAACAAATTCTTACCCTAAGAGGGATAGGCTCACTTGCTCGTTGACATTGTTCCCACTATCATGGAACCTCCATTTGTAACGGCTCTTCTTTAATGCACACTGTGACCCCCCCCTTGTTGCCCGTGTGCACTTGCTTATTGTATTACCCTCCTGAGCGCAATTGTCCCACATTCCGTGACCATTCCAGTCTTTTTTTCTCTATCTCTCTACCGGATGTTGATATTGCATTCATGTTCTTCCTCCCATCATATTGTAAAGCGCTCTGATATCCTTCGGGATCTTGTTCGCGCTATATAAAACTTTATAAATAAAATAAATAAATAAAATAAACAATTCCGGTGCCATGCTTTGCATATGTTTGACACCGGTACAATTCCGGTGACATGCTTGGCACATAATGGTTGACACAGGTACGATTCCGGTGTCATGCTTTGCACATAATGGTTGACACAGGCACAATTCAGGTGCCATGCTTTGCACATAATGGTTGACACAGGTACGATTCCGGTGTTATACTTTGCACATAATGGTTGACACAGGTACAATTCCGATGCCATATTTTGCACATAATGCATGACACAGGTACAATTCCGGTACCATGCTTTGCATATAATGCTTGACACAAGTATCCGGTGACATGCTTTGCATATAATGCCTGACACCAGTACAATTCCGGTGACATGCTTTGCACATAATGCCTGACACGTGTACAATTCCGGTGCCATGCTTTGCACATAATGCTTGACACAGGTAAAGTTCCAGTGCCATACTTTGCACATAATGCTTGACACATGCACAATTCAGGTGCCATGCTTTGCATATAATGCTTGATGAAGGGAAACCTCCGGTGCCGTACTTTGCACATAATGCTTGGCACAGGTACCATTCCAGTGCCATGCTTTGCACATAATTCATGACGCAGGTACAATTCTCCAGTGCCATGCTTTGCACATAATGCATGACAGGGGCACAGTTCCGGTGCAATACTTTGCACATAATGCTTCACGCAGGGACAATTCCGGTGCCATAATTCGCACATAATGCTTGACGCAGGTACAATTCCTGTGCCATACTTTGCACATAATGCTTAGCGCAGGGACAAGTCCGGTGCCATGCTTTGCACATAATGCTTGACACAGGTATCCGTTGACATGCTTTGCACATAATGCTTGGCACAGGTACAATTCCAGTGCCATACCTTGCACATAATGCTTGACACTGGCACAATTCTGGTGCCATACTTTGCACATAATGCTTGACGCAGGTACAATTCTGGTGCCATGCTTTACATATAATGCTTGACACAAGTATCCGGTGCCATGCTTTGCATATAATGCTTGACACAGGTACAAATCCGGTGCCATTCTTTGCACATAATGCTTGACACTGGTACAATTCCGGTGCCATGCTTTGCACATAATGCTTGACACAGGTATCCGGTGACATGCTTTGCATATAATGCCTGACACCAGTACAATTCTGGTGACATGCTTTGCATATAATGCCTGACACGTGTACAATTCCGGTGCCATGCTTTGCACATAATGCTTGGCACAGGTACAGTTCCGGTGCCATACTTTGCACATAATGCTTAGCGCAGGGACAAGTCCGGGGCCATGCTTTGCACATAATGCTTGATGCAGGTAAAATTCTGGTGCCATGCTTTGCATGTAATGCTTGACACTACTATCCGGTGCCATGCTTTGCATATAATGCTTGACACAGGTACAATTTCGGTGCCATGCTTTGCACATAATGCTTGACACTAGTACAATTCCGGTGCCACGCTTTTCACATAAAGCTTGACGCTAGTACAATTCCGGTGCCATACTTTGCACATAATGTTTGACACAGGTACAATTCCGGTGCCACGCTTTGCTTTTAATGCTGGACACAGATACAATTCCAGTGCAATACTTTGCACATAATGCTTGACACAGGTACAATTCTGGTGCCATACTTTGCATATAATGCTTGACCCAGTTACAATTTCGGTGCCATACTTTGCACATAATGCTTGACAGGGGTACAATTCTGGTGCCATACTTTGCACATAATGCTTTACACAAGTACAATTCTGGTGCCACACTTTGCATATAATGTTTGACACAAGTACAATTCCAGTGCCATACTTTGCATTTTTTGCTTGACACAGGTACAATTCCCGTGCCATTCTTTGCCCATAATGCTTGACACAGGTACAATTCGCGTGCCATGTTTTGCATATAATGCTTGACAGAAGTATCCAGTGCAATGCTTTGCATATAATTCCTGACACATGTACACTTCTGGTGCCATGCTTTGCATATAATGCTTGACACCGGTACAATTCCGGTGCCATACTTTGCACATAATGCTTGACACAGGTAAAATCGATACTTTGCACATAATGCTTGACACAGGTACAATCGATACTTTACACATAATGCTTGACACAGGTACAATTCAGGTGCCATGCTTTGCATATAATGCTTGATGAAGGGAAACTTCCGGTGCCATACTTTGCACATAACGCTTGACACAGGTACCATTCTAGTGCCATGCTTTGCATAAAAATGCTTGACACAGGTACAATTCCAGTGCCAAACTTTGCACATAATTCTTGACGCAGGTACAATTCTCCAGTGCCATGCTTTGCACATAATGCTTGACACAGGGACAATTTCGGTGCCATAATTCGCACATAATGCTTGACACAGGTACAATTCCAGTGCCATACTTTGCCCATAATGCTTGGCGCAGGGACAATTCCAGTGCCATGCTTTGCACACAATGCTTGACACAGGTACAATTCCAGTGCCATGTTTTGCATATAATGTTTGACCCAGGTACAATTCCAGTGCCATACTGTACACAAAATGCTTGACGCAGGTACAATTCTCCAGTGCCATTCTTTGCACATAATGTGTGACATAGGCACAATTCCGGTGCTATACTTTGCACATAATGCTTGGCGCAGGAACAATTCCGGTGCCATAATTCGTACATAATGCTTGACACAAGTACAATTCCAGTGCCATGCTTTGTACTTATTTGCTTGACACAGGTACAATTACGGTGCCATACTTTGCACATAATGCTTGACACAGGGACAATTCCTGTGCCATGCTTTGCACATAAGGCTTGACGCAGGTACAATTCCAGTGCCATGCTTTGCAAAGGTACAAATATGGTGCCACGCTTTGCACATAATGCTTGACACATGTAGAATTCGGTGCCATTCTTTGCATATAATGCTTGACACAGGTACAATTCCAGTGCCATACTTTGCATATAATGCTTGACACTGGTACAATTCCAGTGCCATACTTTGCACATAATGCTTAGCGCAGGGACAAGTCCGGTGCCATGCTTTGCACATAATGCTTGACACCGGTACAATTCCATTGCCATGCTTTGCACATAATGCTTGACACAGGTACAATTCCAGTGCCATACTTTGCACATAATGCTTGACACAGATACAATTCCGGTGCCATACTTTGCACATAATGCTTGATACAGGTATCTGGTGACATGCTTTGCACATAATGCTTGACACAGGTACAATTCCAGTGCCATAACTTTTTTTTCTTTTTTTAAACCTTTATTAGAACAATAAACCATACAGTGGCGCATACACAGATCGGTCACAGGAGAAGCAAGTACAATGTCAGGTTCACCAAAAAGACAAATGAAAGATTGGAGTGTGAGCAGTCTTCAAACTACACAATACACATTACACTTAGTGGCACAGGTCAGCATGTAATATAAGTAGCATTGCACAGTAGGAGCATGTAATACTGAAGAGGGAGAGCAGCACAACCAGTGGGTTCCCCACACAATATAGGGCATAAAGCAGAGCATTAAAAGATAACAACATCCCCTAACAGGTTGCAGGTGCCGCAGGCAGACATGGTAAAGTCGTGACATGATGAGCAGGAGTAACAAGGCCGTGTCAGAAACAGAGGGCAACAGCCGCTACATGTACATCACAGCCCACCGGTGCAGACAACACACGGATCGTTAACGGATGGCCTGTAAGACCAGCGCTGTAGAGTCAACAAGGAGGAAAACCCCTACGGCAAGTCACCCCGGCCAGCATCATCAGCATCCTCACTGTGGGCGGGTCTGGTCAGCCAGTAAACTTGTAGCGGGCTCCAAAAATCTTTAGGCCTGCACCGCACGGCATCATATCAGCATATACATTATATTGATCCTGACAATATACCATATCGTCTAGCCAGTCCTTGAATTTCGGAGCCCTGCCCCTACCCCATCTACAGGCTATCCTACGTTTTGCTAGTAATAAGGCCACATCTGCAAACCTGCGGTAGGATAGAGGCACGTCTTTCGTGTATCCCAAAAGCAGAACTAGGGAATCGAACGGTACAGCCTGCTCAGTCATAATGTGCAACGCCTCATGGACCTGAATCCAATAGTCATGGACTGCATCATATTCCCAGGCCAAATGAAGAAAAACAGCCCCCTCTGCCCGACAACGAGCGCATCTATCATCCTCTGTCAGGCGGAATTTGTATTTCCTGACCGGGGTATAGTAGAACCTCTGAATAAATGTATAATGTATTATCTTTAAGCTAGATGAGATATTGGCAGTAACGCCACAACAATACGCCCAGTGCTCATCAGTGTTCTCGATACCCAACTCAAGAGCCCACTGCTCTCTCGCATGGCTAGGCGGAGTATCTCGCTGCTTTCTAATGGTGTTGTACAACTTAGAGACCAGATGTCGACCATCAGAGACTAACAAGGCATGAAGTGGTAAGGCAACCCCAGGTTCATTCGGGAATTGCGGCAGTAGAGCACGCAGCCCCTGCCGAAGCCGCACATAATAGAAAACCTCCAGGGGGGAGGGTGGCTCCCCACGGAAGAATTGATCCTTTGTACGAAGGGTGCCCTCAAGAAAGAGGTCGCCCCATGTGAGCACCTTGTTTCGCTTGCACATAGCCTGAAACCCAGTCTCCTGTAGCAAGGACAGTTTCGGGTGGTATGCGAGTGGTAGCGCCGGGGAGTAAAGCAGCATGAGCCCCAAAGCGTTTGCAATACGAACCCACGCATCAATTGTGCAGTGCACCGTGGTGGACAGGGTATCCACATCATGAGGTCTTCCCAGTACCATGCCCTCCAGTGGGAGGGGATGCACGATCCATTCTTCAGCTGCTATCTGTGGCATAAAGGGGGTGGGCCGCATCCAATGATAGGCATAGTGTGCCTGAGCGCTAAGATAATAGATCTCAAAATCCGGGACATCAAACCCCCCCCTGTCGTAAGGCAGCGTCAAAGTGGACCACTTCACTCTCGGTTGCTTGCCCCCCCAAAACAATCTAAGGAGCTCCGACCGAAGGCGCCTATAAAAATAGGCACCGGGGTAGTATTGAATATTCCGGAACAGATAAAGGAAGCGTGGAAGCACTACCATTTTCACCAAGGAAGCCCTACCCGCCATAGAAAGTGGCAAAGACATTCACCGCGTAATGTTATCAGCCAGCTTAGAGATAGCAACTCCATAATTGAGCCTGATCATCTCTTCCCTATCCAGAGAGATCACTATGCCCAGGTAGCGAAGATCCGTATCGCACCACTCCAGGGGGTAGTCCAGTTGGAACCTCTCAACAGATGCAGTTAGCGGGAAGAATTGCGATTTCTTCCAATTCATATGAATACCGGATATGCCGCTGAATACGATAAGTTCCCGCAGGATCGGGTTGAGGTTCAACTGTGGGTCCTTCACATATAAGGTAATGTCGTCTGCATATAGTGACACACCTATTTGGCGTTGAAAACAATTAAACGCACTATGCTTATGTAGTTGCCTGATACGACACACCAACGGTTCTATGGTGATAGCAAATAACAAAGGGGAAAGAGGACAGCCCTGCCTGGTGCCTCTCGAGATAGGCAATTGAGGGGAAAGAACTCCATTCACCACCACTCTGGCCACTGGTTGGGTGTACAGTAGTTTCACCCATGCAATAAATATTTTGGGAAAGCCCATTCTACACAAGATGTCAACTAGGTAATTCCATTCAACCGAATCAAATGCTTTCGTAGCATCCAGAAAAACCGCGGCAACAGGGAGTTCAGGAGCAATAGTTGGAAGCAAAGAAAATAGTGTGCGAAGATTATGGGAAGTTGCACGCCCGGGCACAAAGCCCGACTGGTCCGGGAGCACTATAGTGGGCATAAGCAGAGATAGCCGTGCCGCTAGTACTTTTGCTAAGATCTTAGCGTCACAATTGAGTAGCGACAGGGGACGGTAAGTGTCCGTGTCTAACGGGTCCTTGCCAGGTTTTAATAGGGACGTAATGGCCACTTCCCTCATCGACCCGGGCAGAATGCCCACCTCCAGAGACTCCTCAAAGACCTCTTTAAGCACCGGGGCCATAATATCAATATAACATTTATAGAACTCAGCAGGGAGTCCATCCAACCCTGTCGCCTTCCCGTTGCTCAGAGACATTATGGCGTCTCGTATTTCCTCCACTTCCAACGGGCCTCCAAGAAATGCTCTATGGCCATCAGAAAGCCAACAAAATGCAAGATCATCAAGGAATCCATCATAACGGACCTCGCCCGCCTGCTGTGAAGTGTATAGTTGTTCATAGTGTTGCATGAAGGCTTTCTGGATCCCTAACGCATCCCGACAACGGGTGCCGTCCTTCAGTGCTAGTTCTAGGACCCCAGTGCTAAAACGCGGGTGCCTTGTGATTGAAGCAAGCACCTTACCAGGCCTCTCCCCCTCACAGTATTTCCTAGCTGTCCAGTATTTCCCTCTATATTTGACTTCCCTAGCAGCTTCCTCTTCAAAGTCCGACAGTTTCCCCCTAAATGCATGACGAAGTTCCGGGTCCAGATCCGTAATCATCCTGTTCTCTAAGTCTTTTAGGTCCGCCTCTAGTGTCGTTATGGTTTTAACAATATCTTTGAGCACCCCACAGCTTTTGGATAACGCAACCCCACGAACCGTCACCTTAAATGCCTCCCAAATCAGCTCCACACTATCCACTGACCCCTTGTTCCGCGGAAAAAAAGCCTCTATCTCCTCCCCAAGTTCTGTCTTGAATATGGGATCTAACAACACTGAGGGAAATAATCTCCAAGGTGGACGCGGCCTGTTGAGACCCGGCATCGTCACAACCACCCTAACTGGGCAGTGATCTGAGTACTAAGTCCTGGGGAGATGTTGCACCTTGTGTAATCTTACGCTGAGCCCTCGCGATAAAAAACAATAGTCTAAACGTGCCCAGGTGCGTGCATGCGCGGTGAAATGAGTGCCCTCCCTACTGTCAGGATGTGTAAACCTCCAACTATCCACCAATCCAGCCTCATATAGTATGCCCCGTAGAATGTCTCTCGCTTGTGTGTTATATTGGCTGCTCCCATCAGATCGGTGTGCCCCAGGCCACAACGCAATGTTAAAATCCCCGCACCAAATAATGTGTGTGGCGTCTATGGCAACGACATG
Source organism: Lissotriton vulgaris (assembly GCF_964263255.1). NCBI lineage: Eukaryota > Metazoa > Chordata > Amphibia > Caudata > Salamandridae > Lissotriton > Lissotriton vulgaris. The sequence continues at coordinate 1,337,431,619 of NC_141685.1, forward strand.
GCCCCAAAGGGTGAGAAAAAATTCAGGAGAATCAACATTCGGTGCATAACAGTTCACAAGAACAACAGTATCTAAACCCAGCCTACCCCACACAATCACATAGCGCCCGTCAGGATCCAACCTCTCCTCCAGTTCTTGAAATGCGAGCGTTTTTTTAATCAAGACAGCAGTCCCACGAGCATAGGACGAATATGATGAAAATTTCTGAGTGGAGGCCCAGCGGGCAGCAAATTTAGGGTCAATTTTTGGACGTAGATGCGTCTCTTGTAAGAAGGCAATCTGCACCCAATGCCTATCCAAGTACGCCAGTACATTCCTACATTTCCTGGCATCATTAAGGCCCCGCACATTCCAAGACAGGATTGGTAAGGTATCCAGTGTGCCATCAGCCATTCTCCACATAGTTGACCATCAACGCTGACCCACACACACACCAGTGCTGCCACTCAGGCAAAGAACAGTATAGTGAGCTCACATTATGCAATCCATCTGCACCCAATCCGCGCCATAACCATATCGCAAAAACCCCCCAACCCCAGCTCGGCAACCCCAACCCAGTACACCCCAAGGCCATACTAGTCCAAAACACAAGACCCCTCCCAAAAACAGTGCAAGTAACGTACATGACCCAGTGCAAGGACCTACACCACAACTCACACTAGACATCCAGCAACATCCCACTACCCCCTGGTGGCAGGGTCGGATCTGGGTGAAAAGCACAGAACCACGCCACAGCGCGACACACCAAGAGGGGCCCGAAAGCGAGCAGGAATGTCCAAACCTATGGTTCAGAAGCACAATCATAACCACAGCAGTGAGAATAACAGTAAAGGGCCCAGAATCGGCCCCATGGGCCCAACGTACACGAGCATTGGCACGCCCTCCCGCCACCCACCTGAGCAACCCAAACCTGCCAGGACCCCACGCCCCCCCCCCCTCCCATAGCAAAAACCCCCAAACACAACATTAGTATCGGAAACACCAAAGTCAATGGGGAATACCCTTCAGGGTGCAGTCTAGAGGCGCACACAACCACCCCCCACACCTCGCCTTTGACCCTCATATCTCAAGTAGGCACGGCCCAGATAGTGGGGGGGTGCCTGGAGTACATTACCACCATAGTCCGGCGCTCGTCCAAAGTCCTCAAATAGAATGTGATAGAAACCAATGCGCAGTTCTCCACTGTTGAGGCAGACAGCAAAACAGGAAGGCTAAAGGATAGAAAGACAACGCACGGCAGACCCTCAGTTGTGCACAGTATATACATCGACCAGACAGTATGCAGTATCACTCATCTTCGTTGGCCGAGTGAAATCCCTCCTGTCCTACATCTCCACCGCGTCGGTCAGCAGCACGCTCCCTTTTAAGCCGCTTCACGAAGTCCTCCGCCTGCTGTGGATTTGTAAAAAAATTTTGTTTCGCCTGATGTGTCACTCGCAATTTGGCAGGGTACAATAGGGCATAATCAACCTGGAGGTCTCTGAGTTTCTTCTTCACATCCAGAAACTTACGCCTCTGCTCCTGTACCACAGGCGTGAAGTCCGGGAAGATGGTAAAGTTGACCCCGTCATAAGAGAGTGTGAGGGCGGTGCAGGCTGCACGCAAAGCCGTGTCTCGATCCCGATAATTGAGGAGACGGGTGATTATCGGTCGCGGCGGAGTCCCAGTGGCTGGTCGCAGACCAAGGGATCGGTGTGCCCTTTCCACGATGAATTGCTTAGAGAAGGCCTCCGCGCCAACCGCGCCAAGCAGAATCTTCTCCACACCAACCACGCGTATATTATTGCGCCGACTTCTGGCCTCCAACTCCTCATTCTTCGCAGCAATAACCCGGAGCACATTGTCCATACGCGCCAGTTGTGTTGTGTGGGTAGCCGCCGTGTTGTCGTGGTCAGAAATGCGCTGCTCCGCCGCCGTGATTCGCTCCTCATGAACGTCCAATTTTTGCACCACTGCATCCATTCGCGACGATAGCTTATCCACTTTGTCCACTATAGTCGCAAACCCTTGTCGCATTTCCTGCATCATTTGCTGAAAGTCAGGGGCAGCAGGTTGAGGAACAGTGTCAGGCACAGCAGAGGGGGAGCGAGAGCCCCCCCCCCGCATCTTGCGCGACTCGGGAACCTCTCTTGGCCGCTAGGGAGTCAAAAGACAGCTTTTGTTGTTTGTTGTTCGGCTTACCCATGGTCAGATGTCTGAAGTTGTCCACTGCAAGCTCTGATATAGTGATGTAGTCCAAAAGTGGCCAAGAAGCACCTAGCCACTCAGGGCAAGAGCCCCCTTCTCAATTGTTCAGCATGCACCCTCTGCGGGAGGGCCAAAAAAGGACACAGCAGGAGCGTTCCAACACAGCAGGGATGTGGCACCCAGCCCACAAGCAAGAGCAGGGGTATCAAAGGATAAGGAGGCGATAGTTAAAACAGCAGTTCCCTCCGGGGGCTCATCCCCAGCCCAGTAAGCAGTACACCAGCACTGTGATAAGGCAGCCAAAGATAGAAAAATGCAATCCCCCGCCGCAGCTCATTCACCAGTGGGGCGGCCGCCAGACTACCGCATCACGGGAGGCACAAATCAAGCAGTAATGTCCCACACAGTAGGCACCACAGTCGATAAGTGGGCTCGCATCACTGTCCCAGCATTAATTGCCAAGCCGATAGAACCCACGAAAACAATGTCAGGAGCGGTCCGTCAAAGGCTAGCAGTGGCCCCCTGGAACACCGGCATCTGAGGCTAGCACGAGCACCACGCTACACCAGCCTCCGCAGACCCACACAAATCGCCAGAGGCGCCGCAGCATAGCAGGTAGGGCCTGCACCGGGAAGCCAAGGACGGCCGGCACCACGGAGAAAAGCAGAGTAGGCAGGTCCGATATCCGCAGGTCAGCCGGGAGCCGGGGGGGGGTGCCCGCAGACGGCCACAGCAACCAGGGGCACAAGCAGGCAGTGAGAAGACCCCGCCTCATGTGGTCCTCACAATGGCCGCAGCCCCGCCGGCCGCCGGGTCCGTAGGCAGTAGAGCAGCGCCACAGGGATCGGCAGCAGCAGTGTAGGTCAGCTCTTCCCCAAACGCAAAGCGGGGACCCCAAACAGCAGCCTCACTGGTCCGACGATTGGCACATACTGCTGCAACGAGCCGGGAGGTCCCATTCAAGAGGGCGCCCGGCGGCCCCATACAGGAGTGCACAGGAAGGCCTACACGCCTCGTGGTGCGCCGCGGCCCCCAGTAGAACAGCAAGCCGGCCAGCAGACCCGGACGCTCCTAGGCCACCACACGGGCGTGATTGCAGTCGCCTGTAGCTCCGGACAGGAACGGCTCAGCACGGTCAAACTTGGAACGAAGGTGCATCAGGTCCGTCTCATGTAGAATACATGGACACAGGCGGCGCAGATGGTGGTAAAGAAGGATAAATGGAGGATATCATCTTCAGACTGCAGGAGCCTCACATAGGTGCGGCCATGCTGCTAGTGTGCCCTCTAGCGCCCCTCCTCCAGTGCCATAACTTGCACATAATGCTTGACACTGGCACAATTCTGGTGCCATACTTTGCACATAATGCTTGACGCAGGTACAATTCTGGTGCCATGCTTTACATATAATGCTTGACACAAGTATCTGGTGCCCTGCTTTACACAAAATGCTTGATGCAGGTACAATTCTCCAGTGCCATTCTTTGCACATAATGTGTGGCATAGGCACAATTCCGGTGCTATACTTTGCACATAATGCTTGGCGCAGGGACAATTTCTGTGCCATACTTTGCACATAATGCTTGACACAGGTACAATTCCGGTGCCATGCTTTGCACATAATGCTTGACACAGGTACAATTCCAGTGCCATGCTTTGTACATAACTCTTGACACAGGTACAATTCCTGTGCCATACTTTGCACATAATGCTTGACACAGGCACAATTCCGGTGCCATACTTTGCACATAATGCTTGACACAGGAACAATTCTGGTGCCATAATTCGTACATAATGCTTGACGCAAGTACAATTCCAGTGCCATAATGCTTAGCGCAGGGACAAGTCCGGTGCCATGCTTTGCACATAATGCTTGACACCGGAACAATTCCAGTTCCATGCTTTGCACATAATGCTTGACACAGGTACAATTCCAGTGCCATACTTTGCACATAATGCTTGACACAGATACAATTCCGGTGCCATACTTTGCACATAATGCTTGACACAGGTATCTGGTGACATGCTTTGCACATAATGCTTGACACAGGAACAATTCCAGTGCCATAACTTGCACATAATGCTTGACACTGGCACAATTCTGGTGCCATACTTTGCACATAATGCTTGACGCAGGTACAATTCCGGTGCCATGCTTTGCACATAATGCTTGACACAGGTATCCGGTAACATGCTTTGCATATAATACCTGACACCGGTTATATGACGTTACCACGAATTCCGTTGCAACGCATGCCTTTTCCACGCATGCGTTACCACGGAATTCGTTTTCCCCTCATCATCTTTACCACGTCGCTCTTACGTCGTAAAGAGGAAGCGGAAGTTTATTCCGCTTCCTCTCTTACGACGCTGTTTTCTTCGGCACGTCGGGATCGTTTTTTTATGGGGGGGGAGACCCTCCCCAACCCCCCTTTTTAATCATACGGTTTTTTTTTTGTTAGTGGTAGAGACATCGTTGAAGGCATACGCGTTGGAAAGACGTTTATCTGGTAAGTGCCTCGTTGTAAACGTTACGCGTCGTACTGCCTTCGTTGTTAATGATGTTTCCCCTTGACACCAGTACAATTCTGGTGACATGCTTTGCATATAATGCCTGACACGTGTACAATTCCGGTGCCATGCTTTGCACATAATGCTTGGCACAGGTACAGTTCCGGTGCCATACTTTGCACATAATGCTTAGCGCAGGGAGAAGTCCAGGGCCATGCTTTGCACATAATGCTTGATGCAGGTACAATCCTGGTGCCATGCTTTGCATGTAATGCTTGACACTAGTATCCGGTGCCATGCTTTGCATATAATGCTTGTCACAGGTACAATTTCGGTGCCATGCTTTGCACATAATGCTTGACGCTAGTACAATTCCGGTGCCATGCTTTGCACATAATGCTTGACGCTAGTACAATTCCGGTGCCCTACTTTGCACATAATGCTTGACACAGGTACAATTCTGGTGCCATGCTTTGCATATAATGCTTGACACAGATACAATTCCAGTGCGATACTTTGCACATAATGCTTGACACAGGTACAATTCTGGTGCCATACTTTGCACATAATGCTTGACCCAGGTACAATTCTGGTGCCATGCTTTGCATATAATGCTTGACTCAAGTATCCGGTGCCATGCTTTACATATAATGCTTGACACCGGTACAATTCCGGTGCCATGGTTTGCATATAATGCTTGACCCAGTTACAAATTCGGTGCCATACTTTGCACTTAATGCTTGACACAGGTACAATTCTGGTGCCATACTTTGCACATAATGCTTTACACAAGCACAATTCTGGTGCCACACTTTGCATATAATGTTTGACACAAGTACAATTCCAGTGCCATACTTTGCATATATTGCTTGACACGGGTACAATTCCCGTGCCATTCTTTGCCCATAATGCTTGACACAGGTACAATTCTGGTGCCATGCTTTGCATATAATGCTTGACACAAGTATCCGGTGACATGCTTTGCATATAATGCCTGACACCAGTACAATACCGGTGCCATGCTTTGCACATAATGCTTGACACAGGTACAGTTCCAGTGCCATACTTTGCACATAATGCTTGACACAGGTACAATCGATACTTTGCACATAATGCTTGACACAGGTACAATTCACGTGCCATGCTTTGCATATAAAGCTTGATGAAGGGAAACTTCCGGTGCCATACTTTGCACATAACGCTTGACACAGGTACAATTCCAGTGCCATACTTTGCACATAATTGTTGACGCAGGTACAATTCTCCAGTGCCATGCTTTGCACATAATGCTTGATACTTTCACAATTCCGGTGCCATACTTTGCATATAATGCTTGACACAGGGACAATTCCGGTGCCATAATTCGCACATAATGCTTGACGCAGGTACAATTCCAGTGCCATACTTTGCCCATAATGCTTGGCGCAGGGACAATTCCGGTGCCATGCTCTGCACACAATGCTTGACACAGGTACATATCCAGTGCCATGCTTTGCATATAATGTTAGACACAGGTACAATTCCAGTGCCATACTTTACACATAATGCTTGACGCAGGTACATCTCTCCAGTGCCATGCTTTGCACATAATGTGTGACATAGGCACAATTCCGGTGCTATACTTTGCACATAATGCTTGGCGCAGGGACAATTTCTGTGCCATACTTTGCACATAATGCTTGACACAGGTACAATTCCGGTGCCATGCTTTGCACATAATGCTTGCAAAAACCAGAGTTGATGGACAGAATGCAGAACAATGTCATACATTCACCCCAGTACAGAGATCTGGGCCTAAATCCATCGTTTTTTTGCACTCCACACCATCCCAGTTCAGACATGGCCATATGCAAATCAGTCTGACCCTGTGCCTCATGGGAACAGTCCAGCCCGAACTGCCAAGCCTTGCCTTCCCTGGACCGGAAACAAGCTTCCGAGGACCGGTTTCTGGCATTCCAGCCGTCTTCAGCCCGGCTTGCTTGAATCCAGTGGTGTGGAGTGCATGGGACTCACGTCTGAGCATACCCATCCCACTCGGGGTGACAAATGCAAAAACCACAGTTGATGGACAGAATGCAGAACAATGTCATACATTCACCCCAGTACAGAGATCTGGGCCTAAATCCGTCGTTTTTTTGCACTCCACACCATAATGCTTGACACAGATACAGTACTGGTGCCATGCTTTGCACATAATGCTTGACACAGATACATTTCTGGTGCCATGCTTTGCACATAATGCTTGACACAGGTACAATTCTGGTGCGATGCTTTGCACAGGTACAATTGAGGTGCCATATTTGCATATAATACTTGAGACAAGTACAATTCTGGTGCTATGCTTTACATATAATACTTGACACTGGGACAATTCCGGTGACATGCTTTGCATATAATTCCTGACACATGTACACTTCTGGTGCCATGCTTTGCTCATAATGCTTGACACCGGTACAATTCCGGTGCCATGCTTTGCTCATAATGCTTGACACCGGTACAATTCCGGTGCCATGCTTTGCACATAGTGCTCGACACAGATACAGTTCAGGTGCCATGCTTTGCACATAATGCTTGACCCAGGTACAATTCAGTTGCCATGTTTGCATATAATACTTGAGACAAGTACAATTCTGGTGCAATGCTTTCCATATAATACTTGACACAGGTACAATTCAGGTGTCATATTTGCATATAATACGATACAGGTTCAAATAAGGTGCCATAATTGGCATATAATGCTTGCTATTCAGGTGCCACTAACTTTGCTTTTAATACATACAGTCCTTAACACAGGTGCAGTTCAGTTGCCACTCTCTTTGGTTATAATGTGTATAATGCTCACTTTGCTTATACATAAGGCTCCCAGTTTTTCGTTTTCACTAATTATTACAAATAAATGCTGAAAGAAGACAACATTTTTCTTGCTTGCATTTATTTTTAGAAGCTGGAAAATTACAAAAAATGTGGCTTCTTGTGAGAGACTCTCCAAGGTGTCTTTCGTGATTTCCAAACAACAACTGAGCAGCGATAGAGCATGGGGAACTAAAAAACACAGGGTGACATTTTCTTAAATACAGTTATATGTTAATATTTATTTGTAGTACAATGCTAATATTTACCTGCAGGTGTAGTGTTTTGTTATATTTGGCTGCGTAATTTGCTAAAACATGGCAGGCATAAAAGTATGAATATATATATTGCGCAATATGTAATATTATTTTACTTAATATGGCTTTATTCTTTCAATTTTAATAGCTTAGTTTCGGTATTCTGAAAATGGCAGTTTTTCTTTTGAAATCAAGACAGGATTATGGCTGTTTCTAATACAGATGTTTTCCATATATTTCTCATAATTTTGTAAATAGTCAATTTTACATGACATTTTATATGTGATTATAATTTAATATTATATGATTGTCATGTCGGTTTTATGGTTTTAACATGGTATAAAACTAATAAACTTTATCGAATCTCATCAAATTGAGTGTAATTATATCAGTGGAATAAATGTGTATGTACACGATTTTATGACTTAATTTATTAGCAAATCACAAAATATATATGGATAAATGTTGATAAGATGGCCAAAAAACATAAATCGATAAATACAGTTGGAAATGTTAAAACAAATAAAACTGAGAGCCCTACTTATAATGCATAATATGCTCGATACAGTTGTACTTCAGGTGCCACCCACTGCTTTTAATGTATAAAAAGCTTGATGCGGATACAACTCAGGTGCTATTAACTTTGATTACAATTCATATACTGCCTATTTTATTTGTCATTTATGTACCACCTGCTATTGGTGTAAATGATGTGCTCCTTACTTTGGGTGCCATGTTTGTGCCACTTTCTTTGGGTGCAATTCTTGTACCGCTTGGTTTGATGGCAACTCATGATGCGTCATGAAAGGAAGGGGGTGTGTCAAAACGTGTCGTGTAAAGAGGTTTTTCTCTATTGGATTTGGGTGTTTTGACTACACCCTTTTTCTTGAAGCTTTGTTTTTGGGCTGCTTCCTGCAGGTCGTTGGGCACCTTCCTAAGCTCTACTGTAGTCTTGGTTTTATTGTGGCTTACCGGTGGGGGTTGGGAAGCGGCTCTGTGGTCCCCGTGTGATTTTAACGTGGCAATGACTGGAATCGGGTCTATTGCTCCCTTGCAAGATGTTTGTGGGGCCTTATGTTATTTGATGTGACAAGCTGGGTACGGTTGGTGAGCGTATCCGGGCACCTTTGCTCATTCACAGAAACCCCCTTCCCTCTCGTCGCACCTCTCTCCCCCTCAGATCCAGAATGCTTTGGGTCTGCGTGCCTCGGCATGAATCAGGGACTTTTTACTCGGTGACACGCTACTCCAGCAGTTTTGAAGGGGCATGATCCAATGAGCAGGCTTTGGATGTTTGGAAGTATTAGGGGAGAGGAGGAGGGGAGTCAGGTGCGCAGCTGGGACTTGTACTCGTGTAACAAACTGGGACTGCTGATTGCCCTTGTGTATTTTCCTCCAGACTTGTTGTCAAATTGTTGCTTATTTATGTGTGGCCTAAGGAAGTACTATGGGGCACACCATTCTCCCAAGTGCATGGAAAACTAGGCTTCTGGCACAGGAGTGTCGCCTCGCTTTGGAACTGAAAAGGGGCCTCCACTAGCTGAAGGCCTAAAACTGTTGAAGAATGGGGTCCTTTCGACATGGGGCTCTTCCTAGTGACTTGGGTGAAGGGACCTGGGTGCCTGTTTTTCTGCACTGGTTGGGGCCGTCCTGCCCCCTTGTCAGACTGCCCTCCCACTAAGGCGTGGCCAGCCAACCCTGCCATGGGGGACTAGCAGCAGAGTGGGACCTAGTCTCCTGTGGTCACCCAAATGGTGGATTTTAGGGCAAATTCCTGGCTTGAGTTTTCTCCTAATACTGTGTCACTAGTCTTTATTGTTGTGGTGAGTTTTCTGAAGTTGGTGTGAAGTGGATGTGTCATACTAGGGGTTTGGATTTACTGCGTATTTGGATTGGGCGATTGCATGAAGGCATTGTCTCCCCAGACAGCCGCCCTACCTGCCCCTCCCTGCTATGCCTGTGGCCCTGGTGCTTGCTGGGCTGTGTTACCTGCCTCCTGCTGTTGCCATGTATTTGGCTAACCACCTGGTCCTTGTTGCGGTGGTGTGCCTGCTGACTGATTTCCTTGCAACTGAATGTATGGCTTGTTCGAGTTGAGCTGGGCTTGGTTTGTGGATTGGGATTTTGCGGGGACTGGTCCAGGCCTATCACTCCTGTCTCGTGGTACGCCTTCAGGTGGCAAGGGTCGGATAGATGGCCCTTCCTGAGGCAGTAGAAACATTCTCTAGTGTGTCACTGCCCTCAGCCTTCCTGGCCTCTCCCGACATTACTGGGCTGGAACACTCTGGGGTCCCACGGTGGAATCCCTTTCAAGACTGGTGCCGTTAGCAGGCTTGCAACCAATGCAACCTGCTTGGGGTTGATTTTACTCAGTTTGTGAGGGCTTGGCTTAGTGGAGTTTTTCTGGGCTTGCTCAAGGTTTTGGCCCTTACTAGTGGGCCATTGTGTGAGGGGTGCGTGTAGTGGCCAGCCCCCTCCGGCTCTGGGACTTTCCCCATCTGGCTGTGGGGGCACTTCCCTGGGGTTGCCTATCTTTTGTTAGGTGTGCTGAGTTCTTTTCAATGGTCACTCATTTGGGCAACGCATTTGGCAGAAGGTAGGGGGCTTCAGGTGTGGGGACGCACTGCATAGTGCCGGGAAACCTTGGTTACGTCACTTCCTCACTCGGGGAGGTGCCAGAGTGGTGACAGAGGCTGAGCTAAGAAATCCGGGGGGTATGTGCGGTCTGTTTGTCACAGCCATTACCCTTATGCACCTATCTTCAGGGGACTCAGTAGGAATGCACAAGTCAAGGTCCAGGATCTCATGCTCCTTGTGTACCTTACTGGCTAACAACGTTTTCATCTTTTTGGCTTTCCTCATGAAGAGGTGGTGTGTGCAGCATGCCCGCCACTGAGCTAATACGCATAGCTTGAGGAGATTTCCTGTATACTCCCGAACCCTGGCTGGCATCCATGAGGCATGGTAGTGTATGTTATGTTGGCTAAACGCGGTGGACTGTTGAGCTTCGGGGGATTCTAGCACCGAACTGGGGTGAGGCTGAAGTCTTTTGGGTTAGCCAGTCGGGCAATATCCCAGCCCTAAATCTAGAGACTCGCTGCTCTGTGGAGGGCCCTCCGGCCCCCCTTGACCAACGGATTGGTGTAACCTCGTGCAGGAACAGCTGGGATGGGCGGCATCAGAGAGAGCACCTCCATGCCGGTGTATGGTGGGGGGCGGTACGGATGCCTTGCTTGCGGATTCTGGGACAGAAATGTAGGGTGGCAGCCACCTTGAAGATGGCCCATTGTTCAAACAGTGGCTCTCTTTTAGTCTTTTTCTACCCTACATACTTGGTCAAACTGTGTGTCCTCATGTGTTCTATTGCGTTGGTGTCGAATGTTCCTCCCTCTGGCCAGGGGAACGCATGAGTCTTAGTGTGTGTGCCAATCACTGCAAAATGTATCTAGGTTTTTAGCCTGCCTAGGGAATCTATTACGCATGTGGTTCAAAGGCAACTACATGATGGGTTGGGAACTTTTAAGGGATTTAGTGCACTTCTAACCTCTCAAGGTTTTTAGATAATCCAAAGTTCTACTCTGATCTTGGAGAAAATATGTACAAGGGATTATGCCGGCAGTAACCACTTTACTACAAGCTCCGCTTTACGACAAAGACGCAGCAAACAAACTTTTACAATGCATAAAACAACGCATATGAAGGGTTAGAACCTGTAAAAAAAGTGCAGAGCTTAATTTAAAACATTGTGAATTGTACTTTTAGCAGCGTAGTAGCAAACATGAAAAGTGGCAATTTCTTCATACGCACATAGAAACATTAATGAGGCATAACATTTATCTTGAAACACAGTTGCAATAATTTATCATCACCACAACATCAAGAAAATTGCATCAATTGAAAAACCACAATGAAAATAGAAGAGAAAAAAAACCTTAGCCCACTTCTAGCGCATGCTGGTCATTGATGAGGGAGGCTCTGCACGGGACACCGAACTATGAGAGCTTGATAGTCTGTCAATACCAGCTCAGGAACAAATCTAGTAACAATTTACACAGAGAAGAAGTAGCAACTTGACAACTACAGGCCCTCCTCGGCCAAGCACAAGCTGCACCTATTTTTCCCTAACGTCCTATTTTTCCCTAACGTCCGAATTACACCCTATGTCCCACCCAGAGGTCATGCGTACCTGCTGTGTCATGCCCAGTGGTACACGCGAATAACCCCTCTCCCTTTTTTCAGAGACTACAAGTGTTAAGACACCAATAGCACTAAGAAAACTCCTTTAGACAAAAAAATGAAGATTGAGATTCTGGCTCTATATCACATCCATAGGCTATGTGTATCACCAACGTGGAAGCCATTTTGTATGTTCAGGTTACTAAGCAACAAAAGTAGTTGGCATTGGAGAATCACAACTCTGCTCTTGAGTAATCGGACTAAAATCTTTCGCTACTGTTATGCGAGTTGCAACACTGTTAACTCGTCAGCAACTCGCAAGCTGGACTTAAGTCTTAAGCTAAATACAATTATTTCTCTTAGTCAAGAGATCGAGTCTCCTGTGAATTCATACTTTGCGAGTCAATAATTCCCTTGCTTTTCAGTGACTCGCATGCTACATTTTAGTGTGAAAAATGTTTGCTGAAACATAAGTTTCTTCATATATTCCAAACTCTATTACAATTTCTTGTGTGTCATGGCGAACTTCTGCAGCTATACACACGCTTTAATTTTATGTGAATTTCTCCAGCGATTCACATGCCAGTGTGAATTTCACATGTATACTTTAAAAAAGTTTTAGAATTCGTATCCAAATTTATGCCTATGTAAATTTATAACGTTTGAGTCATTGTTTATGTATGCAATGATTTGAAAACTATTTAGCCTTTGTATATCTATGCAAGGGTTGATGTGCTGACATACCTGATTTTAACATTCTTCAGAATCAAATACATCTAGAATTTGTGTGATTATTACATGCTTGGGGCAATGCAGAATGTAACAGCAGCTCCATTTTTTCCTGCATGTTCAGGTGAACCACCAATTAAGTGGAAGAAATGGAAAAGTGTATTTGAACGCTACGCTAAGGTGTGCGATGCGTCTTAAAGTGCTGAAAGAAATACTTCTTTATTGCTCAATTGCTTAGGCTATGAAGGGCAAGACGTTTGTGATCACCTCCCGGAATTGTCAGCTTCAGAGGTGGAGGGTCTAAATGATTATGACATTTGTATATGCAAGCTTGACAAACATTATCTTCCAAAAATTAGTACTATTTTAGAGAGGTATCATTTTGGAAAAAGAGTACAAAAGGAGGATGAAACTGTGGAATCCTATTTAACGGATTTGAGAAAATTAGCGTCATTGTGTAAGTTTGAGGCATTAACAGATGAGCACATACGTGATCAATTCTTGTTAGGGTGCAACATGGATAAAGTGAGGGAGGAACTATGGTTGTGTGACGAACCAACTCTTGATGAGGTGGTTGCAGTAGCAAAGAGAATGGAACGTTCTTTAAAATGTGTAGCTATTATAAAGAAAGATAACTCGAATGATGTTAATGTCCAAAGTGTCAATGGGAAAATCAAAGTAATATGATGGGGAAAACTCCAGACACAAGGAGTAAAATACATGAGAAAAATGTTGTAAGGAAGGAAAAACATAATAGTGGTCACATAACATTGAAGAGTTATAGATGTGATAACATTGAACACCTTGCAAATAAATAAAAATGTTCTGCTCTGGTGAATACTTGTAATAAATATAAAAAAAGGGTCATTTTTCGTCCATTTGCAAGAGTAAGTCTACTCCTAGGGTTAATAGAATGGAAATTTATGATGATGAAGGAACTAACTCCAGTCCTGAAGAGTATGAATGTGGACAAATTGTATCTGTACTTAGCAATGGATCTACTAAGAAGTCATGTCCATTTGATGAAATCAGAGTTGATGGATCTTACACACGTGTGTTGTTTCATTCTGGAGCAAAGATAACTATTGTTCTGGCCGTTGGTGCCAGATTTGTCTCTCTATGGAGTTCCCTTTGCCCAGGTCTATTACATAGTTAAAGTATTGGTCGGCATACTTAGATAAGGTCTCTTTTTTTTTTTTTTTTTTTTTTTTTTTTTTGGGAAACCATCATATTTATAGAGAGTAATAGTACTAAAGTTTAACACAAAACTTTCCACATGACTTTCGGGTCGGAGTTTTTGTTCCATTATTTTAATTTTCCTTTTATTTTAATATACATATAACATACATTTGTCATACATATATATTATATATCTATATACGTATATATACATATATATACATATACATATTTTTTTTTTCCTTTTCTACTTATTTTTTTTTTTTTTTTTTCCCTCCATTTTTTTCCAATTTTAAACACCCTCTGTGAAATATACCGCTTAAACTCTCCCTATTATTTTGTTTATTTATTTATTGTTTTTTTTTTTTTTTTTTTTTTTAATTTTTTTTTTTTTTTGGGTTTTTTTTTTTTTTTTTTCCCCTTTTTGTTATATATTTCCTTTCATATATACATATATATATATATATATACATATCTTTTCCCCTTACCATAATTTTTATCTCAATGTGTCCCTACTATGTTGACCACTAGATGTTCCCCTGTTGATGGTCATAAATAGATGTCAGAAGTTCATCTGCCTCGAGTGGGGAGTGAATATTGTGCATTTTATTATTATACATGACCCTCAAGAAAGCAGGAAACCTCATCTGGACAGTGGCTCCCAGAGCCCTAAACTTCTCCATTTTCTGGCCTAACTCCCATTGTCTATCAAGAGTAGATCTAGATAGGTCGGATCTTACAACATAAGAGAAGTCTGGAGCTTTTAAAGCAGTCGATTTTAGAGCTAGATTCAGTATCTTCTCTTTGACGGAATAGGTTAAGAAATTGACTAGAATCTTCCTTGGTTTAGACCTCCCCTGTTTTAAGCGGAAAGGATCTCTGTGAGCTCTTTGAATATCTTTTTCCAGCTCCTCCACGGACTCCTCCAGATTCAAGGACTCTTTGAGCAGGGAAGCAACAAATTTTTTCATTTCACTCCCCTCTTTTCCTTCTGGAACTTTCAAAATTCTAACGTTGTTCCTCCGTGAGTAATTCTCCAAAGATTCCACTCTCTCTTTTGTTGCGTTTCCATCACGTTTTAAATAGTAAATCTTCTCATTAGCAGAGTCTAATTTAGCTTTTAATTCAGTTACCGTACTTTCGAGAGTATCTGTCCTCTCAGAGAGAAGATCAACTCTCTTGTTCAGGGCATCAAACGCCGCTTTGATCTCCTGCTGATTGCGCTTGGACTCAGTGAACCCGCTTTTGATTTCATGCAATAAGTCTTCCAATGAAATCTTCTCCTGTAACTCTAGGGACTCACCCGCCTTGACCAGGGGGGCTGAAAACCCAACCTCCTCTGAGGTATTTTGGACAGGAACCCCTGAATCTACTTCCACATCCACAGCCACCACATCCACTGCGGCAGATCCTTGGGTATCATCTGTATCGCCCATATTTATGGCCCCCTCTTGAGATCTACTGGAGATTTCTAGGACCTGAGGCAACACCTTAAAGTATGATCTGAGTGAGGGGGTGAGCCTCACTGCACTGTTTTTGGTGGTTTTGGTTTTTGATTTGGTGCCAAGTTTTAAGTCTTTTAACCCTTTTAGAACAGACAGCCGAGGAGCTATAGCTGCGGTAGCTGTAGCTATAGTAGCGGAATTAGTGGAATTAGCGGAGTGGGTCCCGGAAAAAACAAAGATAGAAGGGCCCTGAATATTTTCACTGAAAGCGCTCTCTAAATTTTTAACCCCCTCCTTAGCGTTACCGGGGTTAGGACCCACTTTAGTAACAATATCAGTATCAGTGAGGGGGTTTAATGTCAGTATCTCTTCTCCACCTTTGCCACCCTTAGCACCCTCACACCCCTGCCCCAACACCTTACTTGGAGGTAATGCCTGGACGAGTGCTTCTCCTGCCTTTCCTCCTTCCTCCACTGGTGCTGCCCTGGTCCTGGATTTGGGTTTAAGGCGACGGGTCCTCTGGTTTTTATCCTCGTTGGAAGCACCACCGGACTGAGCTCCTTTAGTTAAATTTTGGCACTTTAATAAAGGGCGGAGGCCGCTAAGGTCACCGCGAGCAGCCGCTCTGCGGCTCCTTCGCAGCTCCACGGCTGCCTCTGCCCACCGGGAAAGTGAGGCGGAAGGTGGAACCACAAACCCACACAT
The DNA here is from genome assembly GCF_964263255.1 of Lissotriton vulgaris. Taxonomy (NCBI): domain Eukaryota; kingdom Metazoa; phylum Chordata; class Amphibia; order Caudata; family Salamandridae; genus Lissotriton; species Lissotriton vulgaris. Next base: position 1,337,447,657 of record NC_141685.1, read on the forward strand.
CCATACACACCCACCCAAAAAGTGCTTTCAAATGTGTTTTTGAATGTTTTTTTTTTTTTTCAATGTGACTGCGCAGAAGCCTCTGTCTGCACTCTCTGCTCTCTCTCCCTCGCAGGATACCAGGAAGCCAATATCATGTCTGTGCAGATTCTCCCGACCGCCACGGCAATCCTATAGCCTCCTGTAGACAGCTGACAGCTGCCCCCCCTCGTAGAATACCGAGAAGCCTGTCAGAAGCCTGTCAGAGTCTTTTGCAGATTTTCCCTTTCCTTTCCCGACCTCCACGACCTCCACGGTAATTTTTCCGAAGACAGCTTAGTGGCTGACAAAGCTGCCGGCGGCAGGGCGTGCTTGGGTGGGTGGAGCGGGTGGAGCCTGAACCGTGCCTCTCACGGAGCTCTGCTATTCAACGGCTCCTGCCGCGAGAAAAGACACCCGGCAGCCAGGAAAACAACCAAAGCCAATACCGATGCTGTGCCAATAAAAAAACCAAATAGACGCCGAGTGGGATCAGGGGAGGGTGAGGAGGGGTCAGATCCTTCAGACCAAATCACGCTCAAGGAAGTCCGCCGATTCTGCCGACTAGCGTTCCGATTCCTGGGCTTACAGGAGCTCCGTATGAGAGACGCGACCTGCCCTAACCGGCGGCCGCCATGTTTTCCTTCCTACCAGCTAAGGGGGGGTTTTCCAGGGAGGGATGGGGGAGGGGAAGGGGTAAAATGATAAAATATCCTCACTGTTCAGTCACTGTTCCAAGATCACAATTTTCATTAAATATACTTTTTTCTCTATTCCGTTTAATTTGCATTGGGAGATGCAACTCTCTATCGAGTTGGAATAGGGGTTTAGAAATTAGCTGATGGGAATAAAATTTTTGTCCTGGAATGTCAATGGCCTGCGTGTTAAGGGTAGGAGGTACAGAATATTGCAATACCTGAGGGACTCTCCAGCGCAGGTCATTGTCATTCAGGAAACACATCTCCTTCAACACGAAGTGAAGGATATGTTGAGTAGAGTTAGATGGGTAGACTGTTTTATTTGCACTAACCATAATGCAAATATTCGTGGTATACTAATTATTTTTAAAAAACAAGTAAAAGCTCAGATTATTACATATGAGGAGGATTTCAGTGGGAGATGGTTATACGCTAAAGTTAGTCTAGACAATAGTTTATACAATTTGGTTGGTTACTACGGTCCCAACCAGGATGACCCCTCATATTTGAATAAAATTCACAGTCAGCTACTAACAACTCAAGGTCCAATAATTTGGATGGGAGACTTTAATGTGGTACTTAACCCAAAATTGGATAAATCCCCCAATTCAAGGGCATTAACTTTTAAGAAATCCAGGCAGGTATTGGGGGATGTTATGTCGGCACTCGGATTGGCAGATCCATGGAGGGAGAGAGCTGGGGAGGTACTTGGTGTATCTTATCATAACTATAAATATAACCATAAATCGAGAATTGATTACGCCCTTTTCAGCTATTCATTAAGAGATCCCCTAAAAGACTTAACATATTTGCCCTCACACTTATCGGATCATTCCGCTATATCTTTCTCTCTACAATCGGTCCAGAAATCCTCTCAGACTTTATGGTCATTTGACCGCACGATTCTCTTAGAGGAAGAGGAAATAGACCTCCTCATCCAAGAAACAAAAATTTTTATGGATATAAATATTAACTCTGCTCAGCTAAATACAGTATGGGAGGCCTATAAAGCGTATTTGAGAGGTTATATTACCAATAGGGCCTCTTACAGAGGGAAAATTTATAGAGCAAGGATCGCCAACATCGAAAACGATATAGCATATTTGGACCAACGTATTGGTTCCGGAAATGGGACTAATACGGAATTAGAACAGCGGAAAGACCTAAAAGAGAAGCTAGAAAGCATTCTTCAGGAAAGGGTTGCAATGAGATGGGAAGTAAGTAAGCTCTCCAACTTTGAATATGGCGAGTCCGCAGGTAAGGTCCTCGCCTGGAAAATTAAATCGGAGCAGGCAAAAAAACATATAAAACATATTATTGTAGAGGGCGAGACACTGGAAAGATCATCTGTTAAAGAAATTGGAAAAGCTTTTTTGGAGTTTTTCCAACAAATATATAAGGAAGAAACTTCGGAGGACCCCATCTCAAAATCTAGATGGTTGGAGAAGATTACGCTTCCCATTCTCAGCCTTGAACAAAGAGATCGTCTCGATAGGCCCATTTCAGAGGAAGAAGTGAGGGAAAGCATCAAAAAGGTGAAGAGGGGTAAGGCAACTGGCCCAGATGGTCTACCTGGTGAACTATTACGGGTCGTAGCACCTGAAATAGTCTCGGTGCTGACAAGACTCTTTAATGATATTTTAATAAACGGTGTGACTCCTCCTAAGTCATGGGGTGAGGCGATTATTGTCCTGATTCCGAAACCCGGGAAAGATCCAACCAAGTGTGGCTCGTATAGGCCAATCTCGCTTCTAAACAGCGATTATAAGATCTTTGCAGCGGTGTTGGCGAATCGGTTGGGAAGCGAGGCTGGCTCAATAATCCACACTGACCAAAAGGGTTTTATAAAAGGTAGACAACTTTTAGACCTTACCTACGACTTAATTGGGGCAGTGGATATCGCCTCTACGTTCTCTCTTCCTTTGGCTATTATGACCCTCGACGCTACCAAAGCCTTCGACCGTGTAAATTGGGCATACTTAGCCGAAACCATGAAGAAATTCGCTTTTGGTCCAAATTTTCGGAGATCAATTGATCTCTTATATGCAAATCCTAGTGCAAGGATTATGGTAAATGGTGTATGTACCGAGCCCTTTTTGATTACTAGGGGGACAAGACAGGGATGTCCCCTGTCCCCTTTACTTTTTAACATATACATTGAGCCACTTGCACAATCTTTTAGGGACGACTCAAGAATTGCCCCATTTAAATTTGATGGTTGGGAAAGGAAAGTAGGGCTATACGCCGATGACATTGTAATCTACACCAGTGACCCAGTAAATGCTTTTCCCATAGTGGTAGAAAAAGCCAAGGAATTCGGAACTATATCAGGCTACGACATCAATGCTGATAAGACTGAGTTAATGACATGGAACATTGCCAATCCGGGTGTTGGGGTGACGCCCTCAACTAGCTCAATACGTTACCTTGGAGTTAAAATAACACAAGACATTGAAGCCTTAGCAAAAGCAAACCTAGACCTGGTTGCCAAAGAGTGTAGGGCCCTTCTGAGATCCTGGGTAGGTCTTAGACTTTCAATTTTTGGGAAGGTTAACATAGTAAAGATGTCTATCCTCCCGAAACTGATTTTTATTTTCAACACAATTCCCATTGCATTTGACCCCAAGCAACTTCTTAAGTGCCAACAAGAAATAAATTCTTTCATCTGGGGCTATAAAGCCACGAGGTTGGCTTGGAAAAAACTGAGGAGGAGGAGGGAGAAAGGGGGATTGGCCCTCCCAGATTTGCAATACTATTCTTGGGCGTTTCAGCTTTCCCATTCAAGAATGCTATTGAAGTCACCAGACCTTACTTCAAATGGGAAGCTATTTAGAGCTATGCTGGTAGGGGCAAACCTCCCATTAGATGGGTTTTTATTCAAGTTCGGAGATCGAAAGTTTTTCAAGAAGGTGAGGCTGAAGACCCTATTATCACAATTAAAGTCATGGGTACAAATTAGACGCAGAGTGGGGTTGGCCTACTATTCTAACTATGCTCAAATTTGGGATTCCCCCGGGCTGCCATTGTGCCTACAGGATTCTCTGGCAACCCCCCTAATCACAGCTGGGCTTTCTAGATGGGGTGAACTGCTATGTGGAAATAGCTTGATACCGTGGGAAGTTCTTAAGGAGAAAGTAGGGCCGACACTCTCAAGATTTAAATACACACAAATTAGCAGCTGGGCCAGAGAAGTAATCAGGAAGGACCCTAATATTGGGAAAATCAGTCCTTTAGAACAACGGCTAGTCGAGAAACAGATAGGAGGTAAGGAGGTGGCTCGTTGGTATTGGTCCATACTGGAAGAGATAGATGGGGATTTTCAACTTCCAAGGGAGCTATGGGGCAGAGAAATTGAGGCATTGGACGAGGATAGTTGGATAGATTCCTTTACCCTTCTGTATAAATTGGTAAAACCCGCTTGGCTTAGACGAAACCATCTGTTCACTTTACACCGGGCATATCTTACCCCTTTACGTCTATCCAAATATCAAGAGGGGAAATGTTGCAATAAATGCCAACTGCCAGCAGCTTCCGACATACACATGTTTTGGGAATGCCCCCGAATAGCTACCTACTGGATGGAGATTAAAGTAACTTTGGACTCAATTATCAAAACCAACATTTCCTTATCCCTACCATTGGTCATTCTTGGCTTCGACCGGAACATTACTGGGGCAGCACGGTCATTTCTGTTCTATGCTATCCTGTTGGCAAGACGGCAGATATGCATGCATTGGGTGGATATCACCTCTCCCACTCACTCAGCATGGCTAACCTCATTATACGAAACCTCAAAGGTTGACAGGAAAAGATCATGTAGAGTCCAGAACCTCATATTCTGGAAACTTTTGACAGAGTGGAAGTGAAGCTCTTTTGGGGTTTTTTTTTTTTTTTTTTTCCCCCCAAATATCCGATGATTAAGCCCATCTACTCATTAATTCAGTATAATGGCCTGCCTAGATTTCGACATATATATACTGACTTCACTGGCACGAAGTTGCCTTGAGACATCGTCACAAGATATATGGATGTTTAACCAACCCATAAAAATCTCTGCCTAGTTGTGTAGCGGCTCAATTTCCAGGGCATTGCTCCCAATGGCGGTGAGTTGGTTGGGTGGTTAACACCGCATCTAAGGGACGTGTGTCAGGCAGATGAGGATAAAAAAAGAAAAAAAAAAAAAAAACGAAAAAAAAAAAAAAAAAAGATAACTATTGTTTCCAATGATTTTTACATAAACAATCTGAAAGAAAGAATAACATTGTTTGAACCAGACATTATTCCATTAGCATATGGTGGAGAGCCAATCAAGCTTCGTGGATATTTTCATGGTTTGATTGAGTACAAGGATAGGATGATTTCAGGTAAAATATATATCTCTAAAATAAGCGATAGCATCATAAGCTGGATTCACCAGAGTGATTTGGGAGTATATTTGGATCCCAATTCGGATCCTCCCATTTTGTTGAAAGATTTAACTTGCTGTGTTGAGAATGTTGTTGATGTTGAGATAGTGGACTCGTTAAAGAAAGAATTTCCCAAGGTACTTAGAGATGGTCTTGGATGTCTAAGAGGATATCAACACAAAATAAAACTTAAACATAATTCTATTCCTGTAACTTGTAAGGTGAGAAGTGTACCAATTGCTGTCATGGGTGACATGGAAAAGAAAATTATCAAATTAAGAAAAAATGGCATCATAAAAGAAGTGAAAGGGACGGAGGGGCTTGCCCCGGTAGTGGCCGCACGTAAACCCAATGGTGACTTGCGTCTATGTATAGATTTATGCCAGTTGAATAAAAGCGTGGTGGTTGACAGATATCTCCGAATTGCTGGTGTTAATGGGAGGTGCAAAAGTTTTCAGTACCATAGACTTGCCGTCAGCATACCACCAAGTTGAACTTGAGGAATCTAGTAGAGATCTCACGGCTTTTATCACTCCATTTGGGACGCATAGATTTATAAGGATGCCTTTTGGGCTAGTTTCTGCCTCATCGGTATTCCAACGTGCCATGGAGAGGTCCTTAAAGATTTGAAGGGAGTCTGCATTTATCAGGATGATGCGCTTATCTATGGGGAGGATGTTAATCAACATGATGATCGCCTTAGGTCTGTTCTTGGGAGATTGAGTGATAGTAATCTGACAGTGAAGATGGAAAAGTGTAAGTTTCGGACAAATTCATTGAATTATTTACGACATAACATTACAGGCAAGGAGTTAGACCGAAAGAAGATTTAATTAATGCCATACATACAATGTCTTCTCCTTCTAACAAGGAAGAGCTTATGAGTTTCCTAGGTATGATTGAATATTATGCCAAATTTGTTAAAGAATTTGCCGATTTGACTTCAAATATGAGATTGCTATTAAGGAAAGGGATCAGTTTTGTATGGTCAAAAGCGTTGTCAAGATGAATTTTTAGTTGTCAAAGAAAAACTTAGTTGCGCGCCCTTTTTCCAGAGTTTTGACTCAAAACTTAGATCAGTTTTAACAACTGATGCTAGTGAAAAGGGATTAGGGGCTGTTTTACAACAAATTTGTCCAGATGGTATGAAAACTGTAATGTTTCTTTCGATAAGTTTGAAAGATCCGGAGACTCGTTATTCTGTTGTGGAGCGAGAGTCCTTAGCTGTGTATTGGGCTGTAAGAAATCTCAAGAGATTTTTATGGGGTGTTGAGTTTGAAGTCAGATCAGACCATAAACCGTTAGTGGAAATTTTTGATAAGAAGGGATTAGATTTTATTTTGTGTCGAATTACTAAATGGATTATTGGTCTACAGGAATATTCATTTAGTCTCAGATACATTCCAAGTGTAGACAACAAGATTGCTGACACATTGTCTTGGTTGGTGTCTTCTGAGTGTAAGGAAGATGAAGATTTTGATGAGGATTGTGATTGGGTGTGTGCGCTTGATTTTGGCCATATATCTGAAGAAAATTGGGTTAACGAATTTAAATTAGATGTCACTCTCAAAGAAGTGATGACTTTAATCAAAGAAAATTGGAGGAATCTCAAAAAAGGCTCTGATTGTACCAAACCTTTCTGGTGTATAAGAGACGAATTGAGTGTTAATAAGAACATGCCATTAAGGGGTACTAGGTTGGTACCTCCTATGAGTATCAGAAATGATATTATACACCTGGCTCATCAAAGTCACCCTGGTATCACCAAGACTAAAGAAAGAGTACGTACATCATATTGGTGGCCAGGAATGGATACGTTGATTGAAAGAGTAGCACAAGAGTGTGATGCTTGCAATGTGAGTGATAAATCCAGAATTCCAAGAGTTCAACCCATTATTTTAAGAGCTCTACCAAAACCTCCAGGGGATGATATTGCACTTGACATTGTGGGTCCCTTACATGCAAATGGTTCTCAAATGTTTCTCTTAGTTGTTACAGATATGTTTTCTCGTTGTCCAGAGGTATTTTCTTTTGACCAATATTGATACTAAATGTATTAACAAATGTCTTAAATCATTATTTGCTAGAGAAGGTATGCCAAAAACAATATTATCTGATAATGGTGTTCAACTGATTTAAAAGGAAATGGAGGAATTTTTATGGTCATGTGGCATTGTGCATAAAAATTGCTCTCTTTATCATTCCGAGGCAAACGGGATGGTAGAGAGATTCAACAGAGTCCTGAAAGAAATGATAAGCTTGGCTAAATATCAGTTCGTCGATTGGAAAAAAGAAGTTGTTAAGAAAGTTGAGGAATATAAACTAACTCCACATTCTACGACTGGTAAGACTCAGTTTCTTCTGTTTCGTGGCAGAGTTCCTAACACTCTACTTGAACCTTTTTGGGTCAATGAGTACACAACTTCTAAAGGAAAGGAAACAAAATGTAATGACAAAGAGGTACTGTTAAAGGAAAGTCAAAAGGCAAGAAAAAGGAAAATGTATTTTCATAGGAAGAAATCTGTTAAAGCTTTGAAAGTTAATGTTGGAGACTTAGTGGCTATCAGACGACCAGGAATTTTAGGATGCAATAAGTCCATATATATGGATCCCATGGTGGTAATCAAAGTTTTCACAAATGCAGTAAAAACACATGGTCATCGAGTATGAAACCTTAATAGAGTTGGTGTAGTGAAAAGTAAACAAGAACTGAAGAATGATCTGGATCACCATGCTTTTACAAATGAGTGTTTGGAGATGGATAATCTTGATTTTTCTGGTTCAAAAGAACTTAGGAGATCGTCAAGATCCACAAGACGTCCAAGTCATCTTAAGGAATGTATTTCAGACTTAAATTATTGTTTTCGCCCATATGTTTGGTTTGGAAGGGGTGGGAGCACACTGCTGACCTCCCAGCACAGTTCGCCCCTTAGCATTATGGTAAATGCAGTTTATAGTGCATGCTTACTTGGTATTTTGCTGGAGTGTTCCACCAAAGTTGTTGCAGGTTAGTGCTGTACATCTCTAGACACATGTGTTTCTGGATTATATCCTTCATCAGTGGAGATAAAGAAAAAAAGGATTTTCCTCTGGGGTGGCTGAGCAGGCTGCCACAATTCTTACAGGTCTCAGTATTTCTCACAGGCGCACAGGTGCATCTCCACAAGCTTGTCAGCTCAATGGCTCAAGGGAGCCTTTTCAAACAGAAAGGGGTGGGCGCACACTGCTGACTTCCCAGCACAGTTTACCCCTTAGCATTATGGTAAATGCAGTTTGTAGTGCATGCTTACTTGGTATTTTGCTGGAGTGTTCTACCAAAGTTGGTGCAGGTTAGTGCTGTACATCTCTAGAAACAGGAGGTGTGCTGGGAGGTGAGCCGGGAGGTGAGCCAGTGTGCTCCCATCCCCCTTCAGTTTGAAAAGGCTCCCTTGAGCCACTGAGTTGATGAGATTTTGGAGATGCACCTGTGCGCCAGAGAGAGTTACTGAGACCTGAGAGACTGTGGCAGCCTGTCCAGCAACCCCAGGAGAAGTTTTCGTTTTTTATCTCTACTGATGAAGGATAAAATATAGAAACACATGTGTCTAGAGATTTACAGCACTAACCTGCACCAACGTTGGTGAACCACTACAGCTAAAATTCAAGTAAGAAATCACTGTGAACTGCATTTACCACAATGCTAAGGGTCGAACTGTGCTGGGAGGTGAGGCAGTGTGCTCCCATCCCCCTTCCGTATGTTTGGTTTTATGGTTTTTGTTCAGTTGTTAAGGAATGGAGTGTGATATTCTCTTCTCTCTTCTCTATGATTGTTTTAAACTTATTCTCTTATCTTCCCTCCCTTGGTGTTATCAAGGGTTATGAGGTATGACAATCTAGAACTAACATATGTCATGCTGGGGACTGGAGCTGAGGCAGTTGATCTAACAACCTGGCTGGATGAAATCCTTTGTTAAACCTCTATCAAGATCATCTCCTGTGTCTGGATATAATTATCATAAAATACTACACACACCCAGAGAAAAGCATACCTTCTGTGTCCCATCCAGCAGTCAAAGCAACTAAACAATCCTCACCTTTCCTAGCGTGCTGGCTGTCGGAGAACTGTGACCTCCACCGGATCAACTCTGAGGCCGCCTTGCAACTACTCAGCACGGACACATAAAATATGCAATATGTCAGATTTCTGCTAGTGACAGGGTGCTCAGATTAGACTTTTATGCTTCTTCCTAGTTTGCCATAAACCAAATGCTGAGACGAACGATCAGATGTAATCTCTTACTCACTAACAGCGGCTTCAGGATGGACCACTGCCCCGTGGATTCAGGAGAACTTCCAATCAATTGTGGCTTCTGCTCACCGTTCTTACTGCGCAGATGGGAATCCATACGGGTGGGGTCCTTTTCCTTCTGCTACAGTCAGGCTTGAAGAACCAATCTCTTTTGGCCGGCTCACCAAAATGTTGGTGGCAAAACAGGAACAGTTGGTTTAGTTAAACGCAGCAGCCAGGAGAACAGGCACATTGAGTCGGGTCTGAAGACTGTCTCAAAGCCCATTGGCTTCACCCTACTTTTTATACATTACATGAAGCGTAAAAAGGCAATTTGTACATTCTTTTGGAGACAGAAATCTGGGCCTCTTCAAGGGGTGATACATCTGGTAATTTGATAAGAAGCGCAGGTGGGTCTTGACCTTTAGTAGGAACAATGTGGGGCCAGTCGGTATCTGTCCAGATGTCCGGCATGAGGAGTGCATGATCAATGCGTATAGTGTCCATGCTGTGTTCTGATTAGCTGAGTGTTCCTAACTTAGTGTGGCATCCAACTTTATGGTGTTTTGCGAACGCGCTCCCCTCTGGCGAAACGTGTTTTATTGGGGCCAATCTCCTGAGAGCATTGTGGTGTTGCTGCCTATTTGTGGGATTGATCTGCGTTTTCCTGTTCGCACATTTCTCTAAAGGTTACATCTCACCCCACCTGTGATTTGTCAATCAGTTGCTTCAGGCCTAGGTCACAGGGCCTGCCTGACCATATATTTCTAACTCAGGGTTCATTGGGAGGTCATATCGGGCGGATTCATCAACAGCGATGCAAATTTGTTGTTATATGTACATATATCATGGTGTACATCAACATCGTCTTTATCAATATTAACACATCCAAATAACAGCACTGGAGGCCTCAGTATATTTTCTTTTTTTTTTAGCTTGCTGCATGGAAAAATGGCAGTTCCTGCACCATGTCTGATGAACTGTCATGCCTGGATTGATAGAGAATTCATAATACAGCCCTTACGGGTTTAGAAAATATCTTAGCCAAGATAGCTCTCCCACTGCTATTTTCACCATGATTTCACTATATCCGCTGTCCCATCTCATCTTGTTTTGGTGATGTACTGGGGGACGTTAAACAGTTACAGGGCTTCCCCATTGCTTAGTTCCTGAATGCCTACCTGCTGAAATGATAGCTTGTTTTTATGCAGAGCGCTATACTGCAGTTTTGCTGTCTCTAAGCACCTTAAATAAAACCTGTTACTTTTACTCAAGTTAATAGTAGTCAATTCATCGACCACAGCAGGATGAAAGGTTGAGTTGGCTCCCACCTTGATTCAAACTAATGACCTGCAGATCACACCAGATGTCAGCAGCATCTTCTTCACTGGAGAAGCCAGCTGCTCAGGACTACACATGTTCAAGCTTTGCTTTTTACTGTTCAATTTCATTAGACAGCACATCAGAATAGAATACAGATTTTCTCCAAAGCAGTTAAGGGAGAACATAGCGTCCAGTGGAGGTGCGTAGTACCTGCCCCTGCGGTGCAAGGGTGCGGCCCAACCCTTCAGGGGGCCCTCAGCCCTTAAAGAGGGGCGCTTTTGGGCCAAAATCCAATAGATATATGTAAGATAGGAGAGTCTAAAGGTAACCTCTTCACATTCTCCTGTGGGTGGGGGACTCACCGCTTTGCATTACGCCACTTCTCCGGATAAAACGGATCAGATGGTATCTTTTCAAAGATGAAGTTGTAGGTGGAGGAAATGCAATCTTCGGGCAGTCTTCACCATTCCAAGGGTTTATTCAATCGCCCGACAAGATGTATAACAGATACTGAGCATTCAGATGTGCAGTGACGTTTCGACAACCCTTCTACAGAGCTAATAGGAAGTCAAGAGAAGGTATGAGTGTGAGGGGCTTTCATACATTTGTTTCAAACCTCATGTCGGATACAGTTGTTTGAACACGGCTGTATAGATGATGAATCTTTACAAAGCGATTGTGTGCTGAAGCTAATGTGCTGAATGTCCGACTTATATTTAACAAAATGTGCAAATGTGTAACGTGTGATGTCATCTACCATTAGTACAAACCTCCATTTTCTCTCGTTAGGCTACATTTAAAAAAACAAAAAGCCTTGCAGGGGGCCGCCTCAGCTTTCATTACACCACCGTTTTCAGGTTTGGGTTGAAAATAGATTTTCTACATCCCGATGCTACAGTTCCAAGAATTGTAAAATGCATAGCACATAACAAGTGTTACTTCTATATGGGGGACCTTGATGGACAGTTTCAGTGTTTGAGACCAAGGTGCACAGCGTCAAACTCAGAGACTATACAGTTATAAATTCAGACATCATAGTGGCACATTCACAGATTGGAGACCTTGGCTGTACAGTTACAGATGTGGACACATAAGGTGCACAGTTACAGATTTGGAGGCCTCAGCGGCACAGTTACAGATTTGGACACCTAAGGTGCACAGTTACAGATTTGGAGGCCTCGGCTGCACAGTTACAGATTTGGACACCTAAGGTGCACCGTTACAGATTTGGAGGCCTCGGCTGCACAGTTACAGATTTGGACACCTAAGGTGCACAGTTACAGATTTGGAGGCCTCGGCTGCACTGTTACAGATTTGGACACCTAAGGTGCACCGTTACAGATTTGGAGGCCTCGGCTGCACAGTTACAGATTTGGACACCTAAGGTGCACAGTTACAGATTTAGAGGCCTTGGCTGCACAGTTACAGATTTGGACACCTGAGGTGCACAGTTACAGATTTGGAGACCTTGGCTACACAGTTACAGATTTGGACACCTAAGGTGCACAGTTACAGATTTGGACATCTAAGGTGCACAGTTACAGATTTGGAGGCCTTGGCTGCACTGTTACAGATTTGGACACCTAAGGTGCACCGTTACAGATTTGGAGGCCTCTGCTGCACAGTTACAGATTTGGACACTTAAGGTGCACAGTTACAGATTTGGACACCTACGGTGCACAGTTACAGATTTGGAGGCCTCAGCTGCACAGTTACAGATTTGGACACCTAAGGTGCACAGTTACAGATTTAGAGGCCTTGGCTGCACAGTTACAGATTTGGACACCTGAGGTGCACAGTTACAGATTTGGAGACCTTGGCTACACAGTTACAGATTTGGACACTTAAGGTGCACAGTTACAGATTTGGAGACCCTGGCTGCACAGTTACAGATTTGGAGACCCTGGCTGCATAGTTACAGATTTGCACACCTATGGTGCACAGTTACAGATTTGGAGACCCTGGCTGCACGGTTACAGATTTGGAGGCCTCAGCTGCACAGTTACAGATGTGGACACCTAAGGTGCACAGTCACAGATTTGGAGACCTTGGCTGCACAGTTACAGATTTGGACACCTAAGGTGCACAGTTACAGATTTGGAGGCCTCGGCTGCCCAGTTACAGATTTGGAGACCCTGGCTGCATAGTTACAGATGTGGACACCTAAGGTGCACAGTCACAGATTTGGAGACCTTGGCTGCACAGTTACAGATTTGGACACCTAAGGTGCACAGTTACAGATTTGGAGGCCTTGGCTGCACAGTTACAGATTTGGAGACCCTGGCTGCACAGTTGCAGATTTGGACATCTAAGGTGCACAGTTACAGATTTGGACACCTAAGGTGCATAGTTACAGATTTGGAGGTCTCGGCTCCACAGTTTCAGATTTGGAGGCCTCCGCTGCACAGTTGCAGATTTTGACACCTAATGCGCACAGTTACAGATTTGGACACCTGAGGTGCACAGTTACAGATATGGAGATCTCGGCTCCACAGTTACAGATTTGGAGGCCTCCACTGCACAGTTCCAGATTTTGACACCTAAGGTGCACAGTTACAGATTTGGACACCTGAGGTGCACAGTTACAGATTTGGAGGTCTTGGCTCCACAGTTACAGATTTGGAGGCCTCCACTGCACAGTTCCAGATTTTGACACCTAAGGTGCACAGTTACAGATTTGGAAACCCTGGCTGCACAGTTACAGATTTGTTCACTTAAGGTGCACAGTTACAGATTTGGACACCTAAGGTGCACAGTTATAGTTTTGGAGGCTTTGGCTGCACAGTTACAGATTTGGGGAACTTGGCTGAGCAGTTATATATTCGGAGACTCTGGCCACATGGTTACAGATTCAGAGAATCATGGCAGCACAGTTACAGATTTAGAGACCCTGGCTGCATAATTGCAGATTCGGACACCTAAGGTGCACAGTTACAGATTTGGACACCTAAGGTGCACAGTTACAGAGTTGGAGGCCTCTGCTGCACAGTTACAGATTTGGAGACCTCAGCTGCACAGTTGCAGATTTGGACACCTAAGGTACACAGTTACAGATTTGGAGGCCTTGGCTGCCCAGTTTCAGATTTGGAGACCCTGGCTGCACAGTTGCAGATTTTGACACCTAAGGTGCACAGTTACAGATTTGGACACCTAAGGTGCACAGTCACAGATTTGGAGACCCTGGCTGCACAGTTACAGATTTGGACACCCACGGTGCACAGTTACAGATTTAGAGGCCTCAGCTGCACAGTTACAGATTTGAAGACCCTGGCTGCACAGTTGCAGATTTGGACACCTAAGGTGCACAGTTACAGATTTGTACACCAAAGGTGCACAGTTACTGATTTGGAGGCCTCGGCTGCCCAGTTACAGATTTGGAGACCCTGGTTGCACAGTTGCAGACTTGGACACCTAAGGTGCACAGTTACAGATTTGGAGGCCTCGGCTGCACAGTTACAGATTTGGAGACCCTGGCTGCACAGTTGCAGATTTGGACATCTGAGGTGCACAGTTACAGATTTGGACACCTAAGGTGCATAGTTACAGATTTGGAGGTCTCGGCTCCACAGTTACAGATTTGGAGGCCTCCACTGCACAGTTGCAGATTTTGACACCTAAGGCGCACAGTTACAGATTTGGACACCTGAGGTGCACAGTTACAGATTTGGAGATCTCGGCTCCACAGTTACAGATTTGGAGGCCTCCACTGCACAGTTGCAGATTTTGACACCTAAGGCGCACAGTTACAGATTTGGACACCTGAGGTGCACAGTTACAGATTTGGAGATCTCGGCTCCACAGTTACAGATTTGGAGGCCTCCACTGCACAGTTCCAGATTTTGACACCTAAGGTGCACAGTTACAGATTTGGACACCTGAGGTGCACAGTTACAGATTTGGAGGTCTTGGCTCCACAGTTACAGATTTGGAGGCCTCCACTGCACAGTTCCAGATTTTGACACCTAAGGTGCACAGTTACAGATTTGGAAACCCTGGCTGCACAGTTACAGATTTGTACACCTAAGGTGCACAGTTACAGATTTGGACACCTAAGGTGCACAGTTATAGTTTTGGAGGCTTTGGCTGCACAGTTACAGATTTGGGGAACTTGGCTGAGCAGTTATATATTCGGAGACTCTGGCTACATGGTTACAGATTCAGAGAATCATGGCAGCACAGTTACAGATTTAGAGACCCTGGCTGCATAGTTGCAGATTCGGACACCTAAGGTGCACAGTTACAGATTTGGACACCTAAGGTGCACAGTTACAGATTTGGAGGCCTCCGCTGCCCAGTTACAGATTTCAAACCCTGGCTGCAGAGTTGCAGATTTGGACACCTAAGGTGTGCAGTTACAGATTTGGAGGCTTCGGCTGCATAGTTACAGATTTGGACACCTAAGGTGCACAGTTACAGATTGGGAGGCCTCGGCTGCCCAGTTACAGATCTGGAGACCCTGGCTGCACAGTTGCAGAAATGGACACCTAAGGTGCACAGTTACATATTTGGACACCTAAGGTGCACAGTTACAGATTTGGACACCTAAGGTGTACAGTTACAGATTTGGAGGCCTCGGCTCCACAGTTACAGATTTGGAGGCCTCCACTGCACAGTTCTAGATTTTGACACCTATGGTGCACAGTTACAGATTTGGACACCTAAGGTGCAGAGTTACAGATTTGGAGAACTCAGCTGCACAGTTACAGATTTGGAGGCCTCGGCTGCACAGTTACAGATTCAGGGAACTTGGCTGAGCAGTTACATATTCGGAGACCCTGGCCACATGGTTACAGATTCAGAGATCATGGCAGGACAGTTACAGATTTGGAGACCCTGGCTGCACAGTTGCAGATTTGGACACCTAAAGTGCAAAAGTTACAGATTTGGACACCTAAGGTGCACACTTACAGGGCTGGAGGCCTCGGCTGCACAGTTATAGATTTGGAGGCCTCAGCTGCACAGTTACAGATTTGGAGACCCTGGCTGCACAGTTGCAGATTTGGACACCTAAGGTGCATAGTTACAGATTGGGAGGCCTTGGTTGCCCAGTTACAGATTTGGGGACCCTGGCTGCACAGTTGCAGATTTGGACACCTAAGGTTCTAAGTTACAGATTTGGACACCTAAGGTGCACAGTTACAGATTTGGAAGCCTAGGCTCCACAGTTATAAATTTGGAGGCCTCCGCTGCACAGTTACAGATTTGTACACCTAAGGTGCACAGTTACAGATTTGGACACCTAAGTGCACAGTTACAGATTTGGACATCTAAGGTGCACAGTCACGGATTTGGAGGCCTCAGCTGCACAGTTCTAGATTTTGACACCTAAGGTGCACAGTTACAGATTTGGACACCTAAGGTGCAGAGTTACAGATTTGGATACTGAAGGTGCAGAGTTACAGATTTGGAGGCTTCGACTGCACAGTTACAGATTTGGACACCTAAGGTGCACAGTTACAGATTTGGAGGCCTCGGCTGCACAGTTAAAGATTTAGGGAACTTGGCTGAGCAGTTACATATTCGGAGACCTGGCCACACGGTTACAGATTCAGAGATCATGGCAGCAAAGTTACAGATTTGGAGACCCTGGCTGCACAGTTGCAGATTTGGACACCTAAGGTGCACAGTTCTAGATTTGGACACCTAAGGTGCACACTTACAGAGTTGGAGGCCTCACAGGAACAGTTACAGATTTGGACACCTAAGGTGCACAGTTGCAGATTTGGAGACCCTGGCTGCACAGTTGCAGATTTGGACACCTAAGGTGCATAGTTACAGATTTGGAGGCCTTGGTTGCCCAGTTACAGATTTGGGGACCCTGGCTGCACAGTTGCAGATTTGGACACCTAAGGTTCTAAGTTACAGATTTGGACACCTAAGGTGCACAGTTACAGATTTGGAAGCCTAGGTTCCACAGTTACAAATTTGGAGGCCTCCGCTGCACAGTTACAGATTTGGACACCTAAGGTGCACAGTTACAGATTTGGACACCTAAGTGCACAGTTACAGATTTGGACACCTAAGATACACAGTCACAGATTTGGAGGCCTCAGCTGCACAGTTCTAGATTTTGACACCTAAGGTGCACAGTTACAGAATTGAACAACTAAGGTGCAGAGTTACAGATTTGGATACTGAAGGTGCAGAGTTACAGATCTGGAGGCTTCGACTGCACAGTTACAGATTTGGACACCTAAGGTGCACAGTTACAGATTTGGAGGCCTCGGCTGCACAGTTAAAGATTTAGGGAACTTGGCTGAGCAGTTACATATTCGGAGACCCTGGCCATACGGTTACAGATTCAGAGATCATTGGTTGCCCAGTTACAGATTTGCGGACCCTGGCTGCACAGTTGCAGATTTGGACACCTAAGGTTCTAAGTTAAAGATTTGGACACCTAAGGTGCACAGTTACAGATTTGGAAGCCTAGGCTCCACAGTTACAAATTTGGAGGCCTCCGCTGCACAGTTACAGATTTGGACACCTAAGGTGCACAGTTACAGATTTGGACACCTAAGTGCACAGTTACAGATTTGGAGGCCTTGGATGCACAGTCACAGATTTGGAGGCCTTGGCTGCACAGTTACAGGTTTGGAGGCCTTGGCTGCACAGTTACAGATTTGGACACCTAAGATGCACAGTTACAGATTTGGAGACCAAGGCTGGACAGTTACAGATTTGGACACCTAAGGTGAGCAGTTACAGATTTGGACACCTAAGGTGCACAGTTACAGATTTGGAGGCCGCGGCTCCACAGTTACACATTTGGACACCTAAGGTGCACAGTTACAGATTTGAAGACCCTGGCCTGACAGTTGCAGATTTGGACACCTAAGGTGCCCAGTTACATATTTGGAGGCCTCAGCTAGACAGTTACAGATTTGAACACCTAAGGTGCACAGTTACAGATTTGGACACCTAAGATGCACAGTGACAGATTTGGAGACCCTGGCTGCACAGTTACAGATTTGGACACTTAAGGTGCACAGTTACAGATTTGGACACCTAAGGTGCACAGTTACACATTTGGATACCCTGGATGCACAGTTACAGATTTGGACACCTAAGGTGCACAGGTACAGATTTGGAGACCTAAGGTGCACAGGTACAGTTTTGGAGGCTTTGGCTGCACAGTTACAGATTTGAGGAATTTGGCTGAGCAGTTACATATTCGGAGACCCTGGCCACACGGTTACAGATTCTGAAATCATGGCAGCACAGTTACAGATTTGGAGACCCTGGTTGCACAGTTACAGATTTGGGGAACTTGGCTGAACAGTTACATATTCGGAGACCCTGGCCACACGGTTACAGATTCTGAAATCATGGCAGCACAGTTACAGATTTGGAGACCCTGGCTGCACAGTTACAGATTCAGGAAACTTTGCTGAGCAGTTACATGTTCGGAGACCCTGGCCACGTGGTTACAGATTCAGAAATCATGGCAGCACAGTTACAGATTTGGAAACCTCGGCTCAACAGTTACAAATTTGAAGACCTTGGTTGCTCAGTTACAGATATGGAGACCTCGGCTGCACAGTTACAGATTCAGAGATCCTCTCTTGGTCGGCTGGCAGACCAATTCCTGTTTGCTAAGGATCCTTCCATGACCTCCCGCTCAAATAATTAGAAAAAAAACTTTTATTTAAAATGTCCCTACGACACACTGGAACTGGGGTCATTCAGGGCTCTATGGAGCTCTAACAAGAGTGCTGCTTATTCACCTGTATGCACTTTGTGTTCGCTATCTGCAAACGAAACTATACACCATGTGCTATTTTACGGTCCAGCATATGCAAAGCCTAGAGGGAAATGGATACGCCCCCTGTGCAAGTATTATGGCTTTCAGAGACACCATGAGGCAATGAGAATCTTGAGGGGCAACATATCCATTTACACTGTTTTTGCCCTAAGTAAGTTTTTATTGATGACTGGGCTTATAAGGAAAGCCAATGGTCTCAAATTCTAGACCTGCAGAAATGTGTTGCTTGCATTGGCTGCTTCTTTTGCACATGAACGTGTTTGTTACCCCTTACCGTGTCATGAGAATTGCTTTACATTTTTTAAGTGTTTTGTATGCCAGGTTTTAAGAGATATTGAATGGTCTTAACAATCTGGAAACATTGTATTCTAATAAATGTTTTATTTTCTGTAAGTGTTAAGGAATCAATTTTCAGAAATAAACTTTCTATTGATTGATTGATTCAGAGATCATAGCTGCACATTTGCAGATTGGAAATCTCTGCTGCACAGTTACAAATTTGGAGACCTTGGCTGCACAGTTACAGATTCAGAGATCATCTACTTTGGGAGTCTGAGTTGTGACCAATCTGCTCTACGGCAGCCCTTTAGGTGGATTTTCTTGTCTTTGCTCAGAGTACAAGCCACGCGACTCCGGTTTGAGCAATACTGTTCAAAAGTTATTCTATTTCTGAATCACGTGAGAAGGTGCGCACTACGTTGGCACCAGGTTTACTTTCCATGTTATTTATTAATTTATTTATAAATGTGGGAGATAAGTCTGATTAAGCACAGGCTTCTGCTGAGCTTCCAGTTTCTATGCCAGGTCCTTATTGTCTTAATAACCGATAAGTGAAGGGAAAGCTATAGGTTTCATATGGGCACCAACTTCTTGCAAGAGACCAATTTAATACCTAACGAAGAAGAGAAAAGTGGAAATTATATTAAACCCCAAGGGCTTAGTTGACCGTGAACGCTAAAGTGGAATAGAGATAGACAAAATGTCCACATTGCACAAGCAGTAAAGTAGTTAGGATGCCATGGGCCTTGGTACAAGCAAGGAAAACTGCCTCTTTGACTGCTGTTGAGATAGTAAAATACAGCAACCTGCAGGGTTCCATGGGTCCTTTGGGGCTCTGGGGCCCAGTGTTCTGTCTCTGCTGCACCAATGGTAGCTAAGTTCCTGTGTACAAGTAAATCCCCATTTCTGATTTTCAGAATCAGGATTTTGAAAATGTTACTTCTACAAAAGACCTTTGCAAAATGTATACATTTTGGCAATATGGTGGGATTTCCTCATTTGCAATTATTCGGTAAGAGACAATTTGTTGGCGTTTGCGGGGTTAGCAAGCCTACAACAGGAGGTGTATACCTGCAAACGTGTTCTTTCATTGGTAATCACATGGCTTATTCCAAGTAGGTTTCTGCCCTAGAAATGCATGTACAAAAGGGCAGGGATAGTGGGAGAGGATTGCACCGTATCCGTATGTTTGGGGGCAATGATTTTTCATTGGGGCAAATATTTCTCACATGAAGAAAATAAAAAAGTTAAATGCAGAGTTTTCCACCTGGTGCATTTTAGACATTTGAGTGCTAATATTGGTGTGACCAGGTGACCTGGATTCGCCCCAGCAGTTCTGTTTTTTCACCAGCTGGCCTGGCTGATTTCGGGAAATTTAGCTCACTTCCTGGTTATAGAGAGGAGCAACTGAAAAGAGTGAGAGGTATGTTTTTATGTTTTCCAAAGCAGGGCTAATTAGCACTTGCTATAAGAAAGCAATTTAATTAACAGGCATGATACTGGCTTTAAAAATTGCATTTTATTTATTTTCTTAGTTCCTCTTCTGTAATTCTTTTTTTTTTATATATATATATTTTTATTTTAAACTTCAAAATAGAAGCACACATTTTCAAAAAAAAGAATACAAATTTTTTCCCTCTTACATTTGTTCATATCACAGTAGTAAAAGCAAATCAAAAATCAAAAACAAAATAAGCTCAAGAGAAGGAAGCAAAAGCATCAACATATCATATTATAACATTATGAAAACAAATTTGTAAATCAACAGCATAAACTATCAGCCTATTCCTGTTCTCCACTTCTCCAAAGGTCCCCAAATTTTGATACCTCGAGCTCTCCCCATCCTACCTTTCCTTGCATATATATGTTTCTCTAGGTTATGTATAGCAATAAGATTTGATAACCATATTTGCATGGATGGGGGACTCTTATTTAGCCATACTCTAGCTAGCGTTAATCTAAAAACAGCAGCTACCATGAACAGAAACAATGCGTCACCCGGATCCATTTGGGCGTTTCCCGCGTCGACTCCCAACATAATAAGACTTACTGTAAGAGTTATTTTTACCCTTAGTGAGTTGACTAAAAAATGCTCCATATCCTTTATTAACACCTTCGCTGCTATTGATATTTTCCTCCTGTGCTGCAGATCCTTATTTCCCATTGTTCATGACGAGCTCAGCTCGTCATCAGCACAGCTCCACTGTGCCTCATGACGAGCTGAGCTCGTCATGAGCATCGAAGGGGTTAATATATATAACTGGGGACATGTAGCAAACATGTGGACAATGTCTGCCTCAGTGGAATTACATCTGGGGCAAGTAGTACCCTCTGACCCCCCCCCCCCCCCCCATTTCGCAATCCTGGCTGGAGTGTGATACAGCGAAAATAGGGTTTTGTAATGTTGGGATTGCAAGGGGGCAGAGCAGAGCATGGACCGACCTAGTTCCAGGGATTCGTTAAAAGATTCAGGAGTAGGCCCTATTCTCTCCCCCCATTTCTCCCTATGCTTATCCAGGTCATCTGGTCTATTTTTTGCCAAAGCAGCATATATTAACCTAATGGAGTATTCCTCCCCTGTAGTTATCCCTTCCATCAATTCATTAGGTTGAAAACCCAACGGCCCCCCTTGTTTGTTTCTTAAAAAACTCCTAACCTGAAGATATTTTAAAAAGTCCCTTCTATTTATTTTATATACATTTACCAAATCCTCAAATTGTACAATCGCCTCTGAATTTATTAAATCCCCAATTTGATGTATCCCTTTATCTTCCCAGCCCGCCATTACAGAATCAGCAAAAATTTCTTCAGGGAAGGATTTATTTTTATAGACTTTGGTGTATCTATTGAATCTTCCCATGCCTGCCTTTTTCAAAAAGGAGCTCCAAATTTTAAGTGCCGCCCTAAGAGTCTTATATGTCTGTCTTCTAAGATAGCCCAAATCCGTAAAATACAAAAAGCAGTTTTCTGCATTTTGCCCTAATACCACTGTGTAAGCTTCGATTGACATATTAATATTCTTCGATAACCCCCCGCCTCCTCCTATTAGTCCCTGCATATACTGAAGAGCAGCAGCCAAATAATACAATCCAAAATCTGGTGCACCCTGTTAGACGGGGACCCGGAGGGTCGGCCGAGGACAGGGGGAGAGGCCTCCGGTGAGGGCCGTCTCCAGCGATCGTACAGACGAGTAACTTCCCCCCCCCCCCCACAGATGGACACCACTCAAGGATGAGGTCAACGCACTTTATATAAGGTTCTTGAAGCAAGGTTATCAGCGATACAGTGAGGTCTGGACACGAGGGTCCTCTCAATTCTAGTCTCTGTAGGGGAAGGGGTAGCGGGACAGTCTTGGTACCGGTCCGGTACAGGTGTGGCAAGAGGGAAGCTCACAATCCTCGAGCTTAGGGGTCTGCAAGGTCGGGCCGCGGCAGCGCCAGCAGGCTTGGATGATAGTTCTCGAAGGAGGGCCGCGGCAGCGCCAGCAGGCTTGGATGATGGTTCTCGGAGGAGGGCCGCGGCAGCGCCAGCAGGCTTGGATGATAGTTCTCGAAGGAGGGCCGCGGCAGCGCCAGCAGGCTTGGATGATAGTTCTCGAAGGAGGGCCGCGGCAGCGCCAGCAGGCTTGGATGATAGTTCTGGAAGGGGGGGCCGCGGCAGCGCCAGCAGGCTTGGACGATAGTTCTCGAAGGGGGGGGGCCGCGGCAGCGCCAGCAGGCTTGGACGAGGGTTCACGATGTAGAGGGCCGCGGCAGCGCCAGCAGGCTTCAGAGATGGGTTCACAAGGCAGGGCTGCGGCAGCGCCAGCAGTCCGTCAGGGATGAGTTCTTCAAGGTGTCTCTCGACTCCAGGATACACCTGCCTTCCTGCTTTGGAGCAGCCCCAGTTATAGGTCTGGTCTCCTTTGATGTCCGGACCCTCGCGCTTGGAGGTCGGGAGGTCCGGGATTAGGGAGTCCAGACACCCAGCAGGGGGGTGGAGCCAGCGCCCGGGGAGGCCGGGGGCTATCGGCACCTGGCGGGGGAGAGCCATCGACACTCCTTTCTCCCATTGACCTGCCAAGTGGTCTCTTCACCTCCTGGGTGGATGGGGTGCCTCGATGTCGGGGCCTGGCCAGGCCCAGGGTTGGGGTCGAGCCGAGGCCACGCGGCCTCGTGATGCAGTGTCCAAGATGGCGGCTGGGCCGGGGCAATGCTGTTGATGGAGGCCCGGGCCAGCCGATACCGGGGTGTTCGGGAGCAGGCGTCCTGTTGGGGACGGGTTGCGGGTTGCTTCCGTGGGTTGCCGGGGTGGTTCTTTCTGGGGATACAGGGAGAGCCGGTGTCCGGGCCCTGTCATGCGGGGAGGGAGCGGGCCGTCCACGAGGCCTGTCCAACATGCGTCCCCCCAGCTGAAGGCAGGGAGAGTCACCCATCC
This sequence comes from Lissotriton vulgaris, assembly GCF_964263255.1. Taxonomy (NCBI): domain Eukaryota; kingdom Metazoa; phylum Chordata; class Amphibia; order Caudata; family Salamandridae; genus Lissotriton; species Lissotriton vulgaris. Next base: position 1,337,470,826 of record NC_141685.1, read on the forward strand.
TCTTGGGTACTCTCCTCGCCGAGGCGGAAAAAGCGGGACAGGCCGTCCGCGTTGGCGTGGTCCTGGCCAGGACGATGCTCCACAGTGAAGTCCATCCCCTGTAAGGAGATGGACCATCGTAACAGTTTTGGGTTTTCCCCCCGCATTTGCATCAGCCACTGCAGGGGTCGGTGGTCTGTCTGTACCCTGAAGTGAGTACCGAAGAGGTAGGGCCGGAGTTTCTTGAGGGCCCATACCACTGCGAAGGCCTCCCGCTCAATGGTGCTCCAGCGCTGTTCTCGAGCCAGCAGGCGTCGGCTGATGAAGGCCACTGGCTGATCGACTCCCTCGGCGTTGAGTTGAGAGAGGACTGCCCCAACGCCACGATCCGAGGCGTCCGTCTGGACTATGAATTCCCGGCTGTAGTCGGGGGCCTGGAGCACGGGGGCGGTGCACATGGCAGTCTTCAACTTCTCGAAGGCCGCTTGACAGTCCGGAGTCCAGTTGACTGTTTTGGGGCTTTTCTTGGATGTGAGTTCCGTGAGGGGCCCCACAATGCTGCCATAGTCCTTTACAAACCGCCGGTAGTATCCGGTGAGCCCCAGGAAGGCTCGGACCTCGGTTTGGGTGACAGGGGGTTGCCAGGACTGGATGGCAGCGATCTTGAGCTGAAGGGGTGCCACCAGACCGCTCCCCACTTGGTGTCCAAGGTAGGTCACGGACCCCTGGCCAACCTGGCATTTGCTGGCTTTTATGGTGAGGCCGGCCTGCTGGAGGGCGTGCAGGACTTCTCGAAGGTGGTGAAGGTGGTCTGCCCAGTGGCGACTGTACACAGCAATATCGTCCAGGTAGGCGGCGCTGAATTCTTCGAGGCCCGCCAGTACCTGGTTCACGAGTCGTTGGAAGGTAGCTGGAGCGTTTTTCATGCCGAATAGCATCACTTTGAAGTGGTAGTGGCCATCCGGGGTAGAGAAGGCGGATCGTTCTTGGGCCCTGGGGGTGAGGCCGATTTGCCAGTAGCCCGCTGTTAGATCGAAGATGCTCAGGTAGCGGGCAGCCCCCATGCGGTCAACTAGCTCATCTGCCCGGGGGATGGGGTGAGCGTCGGTTCTGGTAACGGCGTTCAGGCCCCGATAGTCCACACAGAGCCGGAGCTCGGGGGCAACGCCCGGGGCGGCAGCCTTGGGGACCAGTACGACTGGGCTGGCCCAGGGGCTGTCGGATGGTTCGATCACTCCTAGTGCCAGCATTTTGGTGACTTCATTCTGGATGCAGGCGCGCACCCGATCTGGCACCCGGTACGCCCGGTGTCGAATAGGCGGACTATCCCCGGTGTCCACGTCGTGAAGGCACCAGGGGGTGACCCCGGGGGCGAGGGAGAACAGGTTTGCAAATTGTAGCAGGAGAGCTCGACAGTCTTGGCGTTGCTCCGGGGTCAAAGCGTCGGGGAGTCTGACCCCTTCCACTGAGCCATCCTGTTCACGGGTTCTCAGTAGGTCAGGGAGGGGCTCGGAGTCTTCCTCCGTCCCACTATCTGTTGCCATCAGTAGGCTGAGTTCCAAGCGTATGAAGTGGGGTTTGAGTCTGTTGGCGTGGAGGACTCGTAGGGGGTTCCGGGGAGACTCCATGTCGATCAGGTAGGTGACGGGGCCCTTGCGCTCTATCACCTTGAAGGGTCCTGTCCATTTGTCCTGCAGGGCACAGGGTTCGACCGGCGACATCACCCAGACTTGCTGTCCCGGCTCGAACTCAATGGAGGAGGCATGCTGATCGTACCATTTCTTCATGTCCTCCTGGCTGGCCTCAAGGTTGGCTTTGGCGAGCTCCCTGAATCGCCGGGTCTGGTTGCGGAGGGTCAGGAGATACTTATACACATCTGGAGGAGTCTTCTGGGGGGCCATCTCCCATCCTTCCTTGACCAGGCTGAGGGGACCCCGGACTGGGTGTCCGTACAGGAGCTCAAAGGGGCTGAAGCCGAGGGATTTCTGGGGGACTTCTCGATAGGCGAATAGGAGGCACGGGAGCAGCACGTCCCATTGGCGACGTAGGGGCTCTTCCAGGCCCATGATCATTCCCTTGAGAGTGCGGTTAAACCGCTCGACCAGTCCATTTCCTTGCGGGTGATAAGGGGTCGTGAATTTGTAGGTGACCCCACACTGTTGCCAGAGAGACCTCATGTACTTCGAGATAAAGTTCGTGCCCCTGTCGCTGACGACTTCCCGGGGGAAGCCCACTCGAGAGAAGATCCCCATCAGGGCTCGGCCTACTACAGGCGCTGTCACGGTCCCAAGAGGAATGGCCTCGGGGTAGCGGGTGGCGTGGTCCACCAGGACCAGGATGAACCGGTGCCCCTGTGCCGTTCGGGGGTCCAGGGGCCCCACAATGTCTATTCCTACCCGTTCGAACGGGGTGGTGACGACGGGAAAGGGTGGCAAGGGTGCTTAGATCTTTCGCCCGCTCTTCCCGCTGGCCTGGCAGGTGGGGCAGGCCCGGCAGTGGTTGGAGACATCATTTCGCATTTTGGGCCAGTAGAAGTGAGTTACCAAGCGGTTGTACGTTTTGTCTTGCCCCAGGTGCCCAGCGAGGGGGACATCGTGTGCCAAGTTCAAAAGGAAGTCTCTGAAGCGGAGGGGTACCACCAGTACCCGACTGGCCCCCAGCTCAGCTATTCTTTGCTCACTATTGAGCAGGTCATTGTCCCAATAAATCCAGTGGGCCCCTGAGGTGTCTCCTGCGCTCTGGGCGAGGGCTTGCTGCCGGAGTCCCTCGAGGGAGGGACAGGTTCTCTGTTCCTGTCGGAATTGTTCCGGGGTGGGACCACCCTCTTGATGCCACTGGGCCAGTTCGGGAAGGTCCTGGAGTCGAACGGGCCCTTCTTCGTTTTGTTCTGGGGGATTGGTTCTTAGGGCGGCTCCCTCTGGGACGATCGGAGGAGGAGGCTCTGGATCTTCGGGACTGGGGATGGCACGGGCAGCCATGGACCGGGTCGTTATGCAGGCCCATTCAGGGAGGCCCAACATCCCCAGGAGCTCTCTTCTTTCGACAGCTGCCCAGGGGGAACTTTCGAGGTCGTTCCCCAGGAGGCAGTCCACAGGTGCATCATCGCGGACAGTCACTTTCAGCATTCCGGACACTCCTCCCCACTCGAAGGGGACGCAGGCCATCCGACACAGGCTTTCTGAGTTGTCGGCTGACCGGACGGGGCAAAGGATGTTTGGCAAGATCTGATCCGGGGTCACCAGATGACAGCGGACTGCTGTCACACTGGCCCCGGTGTCGCGTAGGGCTTCAGCCCGGCGCCCAATAATGTTGACCCACTGGCTATATTTCTGCGTATTGGCGGGTAGGGGGGCCCGCGGGATCATGTCTCTTTCCCCTAGGCAGACCAGGGACATGGCGGCTGGTTCCCACTCGGGCTGGCCGGCCTCGTACTCCTCAGGGTCTTCTGGGGTTTGCCCTTCCCCCAGGGCGGCGGCAGCGACCTGGCAAGGCATAGGGTTCTGGTTTTTCTGGCAATTAGGATCGTTGGCGTAGTGGCCGGGTCGCTGGCATCGGTGGCAAGTAACGTTGGTTCGGAACCCCGGACGCATCGGGGGGTTTCCCCTGCCGGCCGGGGGCGGGGCGTTGCTGGCGGTAGCCACCGGGACGGCGTCTCTGCCCCGACCCTGGCCTCCCCCTCCCCCTCGGGGGCGATGGGGTCCTTGTTTGGTTCTGTTCGGTTCGCTGGGCCCGTTTCGGGCAACTCGGGTGCTTTCCCATCGGTCAGCTTCGGCGGCGAGTTGCCGAGGTTCAGTCAGTTTACTGTCGAGGAGGTGCTGCCTGAGCTCGACGAAGCAGTTGTTAGAAAGGTGTTCCCACACAATAAGGTCGAAGAGTTGCTCGTAAGTGGTCACCTTGCTGCCCTTGATCCACCCCTCGAATGCTCGGCTGAAGAAGTTCACGTACTCCACCCAAGTTGTACCCGGGATCCGTTTGCAGTCGCGGAACCGCTGACGGTACATCTCGGGCGTGAGTCCGTATCGAGTGAGGAGGGCGGCTTTCATGTGGTCGTAGGATGTCATCTGATGGTCCGGGAGTTGCAGCAGGGCGTCGCGCCCTTCGTTGACGAACTTCCCCCATAACCCGGCTCCCCAGTCGCTCCGGGGAATCCGGTGGGAGGTCATGGCTACCTCATAGGCTTTGAACCATTGTTGGATATCATCGTTCCGGTAATACTCTCTGACGACATCCTTGGGGATGTGGACTTTAGGGTCTGTAGTGGTAGGAGTGTTCGGGCGCTCAGGAACCCCGAGATCTTTGTTCTGTTTCCGAAGCTCTATTTCTTTGAGGTTGCGTTCATGTTCGTAGGCTAACTTTTTCTCTTCTAACTCTCTCTGTCTTTGTTTCTCTTCCCGCTCCTCTTGGAGCCGCAAGTGTTCCAACGTTATTTTTTGTTCCGCCAATTTCAGTTCTCCATCCAACTGCAGTCGAGCCAGCTCCAATTCATGGAGTCGGCTTTTTTCCCGTTCTCGGATCTCCTCTGGGGAGAGACCCGTTCTTCTTTCTTCCGTCGGAGGGGTGCTCGTTTCCGGTGCCTCGAGGCTTTGGTTTTGGGGTGCGGCCGTACCCGTCTCTGCCCAAGATTCCAGGGCCTTTTTGAAGTCTTCTTTCGTGCTTAGTCCTGTGGTAGCAATGCCTAGTTCAATGCAGAATTGGTTTAGTTCTCTGTGGTTGTACTCTTCTAGTTTCTCCATTTGGAATTTTTCTGTGGTTCCGTTCTCTTTTGTTGTCATTGTGGTTGAGTCGTGGGGTGAGTTACTCTCTGTACGATTACGCGTTGGTTCGGATCACGCCGCTGGCCACCAATGTTAGACGCATAACGCAGGTCATACCTTAGATGGTATTTTCACAAACTTGGAGAATATACTAGTGACTGATGTCCTACCAATGACGTGGACTGATCATCACTTGGTACTGGCCACAATATTAATGAATAAAACACCCATAGCCACTTTGCTCCCCCCCAAACATGAAATGTTTAAGGTCTGGAAAGACGTTAATATTCCCAGTTTTCAGGAGGCGTTACAGAACTCTACACCCACATGGGCTACTGATCCAGAAACTGCTACTAATCAATATCATATATGGGTCGGCCAGGCGGCCAACAAACTGGTACCTGAAAAAAGAATGTCCAGGAATAGAAGATCCCCCTCAGCACCATGGTACACGGAGGAACTAAAAAAACTAAAACAGCAATGCAGAAACAAAGAAAGAATTTGGAGGAAAAAGTATGAGAACGAGGATAAGATAGTGTACAAGGGACTGCTAACCCAATATAAACTATTGATCACAGAGACAAAAAAGAAATTCTATACTGAGCAAATTGAAAGTGCAAAAAACTCGAATAAAAAGTTGTTTGAAATAACTAAACAGCTTGCGGGAAGTGTCCCAGACCTTAACCCCCCGTGCTCACAAGATTTCTGTGATTCATTGGCTTCATTCTTTTTTAGCAAAGTGAATGACATATTTTCAGCCTTCAACCTAGCCGATAACCAATGCCTTGAAAGGATAGATACCCCATCCCCAAGTATAAATTTTTCCTGTTTTGCAGAGGTTACGGAAGTTCATATTCAGGACATTATTAAAACAATTAAATCCGGATCAGCCCTGGATCCATGTCCCTCAAACATCCTCCGTTCAATACTGGATACGGTTATCCCAGCCATTACCCAAATAATTAACCTCATGTTCCGCACAGGCATCTTTCCAAACCAGTTAAAAAAAACTTTACTCAAACCCCTTTTGAAAAAACCTGGCTTGGACAAAGCAGAACTTAAAAACTATCGGCCTATAGCGAGTTTACCTTTCCTTGCTAAAATAGTGGAAAAAACCATGAATATTCAACTTACGGAATTCATCGAGCAATACCATCTGCTCGATGAAACACAATTTGGATTCCGTAAATATCATGGAACGGAAACAGCACTTATCAAAGCTGCAGATGACATTCGACTCATCAGAGACCAAGGTGGCACTGCACTGTTGGTACTCTTAGATTTATCTGCTGCTTTCGACACGGTTGACCATAAAATCCTGGTCAACCGTGTCGAAAAGATGGGTGTACAAGGCCTAGCAAAAGATCTGCTAGCGTCTTTTCTAGCAGAGAGATCCCAGGCAGTTATACTGGGCCAGTTTGAATCCGCTGAGTTATCGCTGCCATGTGGGGTGCCTCAAGGTTCATCCCTTAGTCCGACACTATTCAATATATATGTGTCGGACCTCGCTAATACCATCAAAGCGCACGGGATGAACCTTACCTCATATGCGGATGATACACAGCTGATACTGGCTGTCAGGAACAATGGGGAAACAGTGGCGGAAAATTTCAAGACAGGTATGCTGGCCATTGGAAAATGGATGTCAGCAAACTGTCTGAAATTAAATTCTGATAAAACTGAGGTGGTCACCTTTGGCCACCTCAGTCCTAGCTGGTCCCCAACTTGGTGGCCATCATCTTTTGGAGCCGTACCCAAACCAGTTACGAAAGTAAGAAATTTGGGTGTCATCTTTGATGACAAGCTAAATTTTCTGGCTCATGCTAATCAGACGGCCTCTACGGCGTTTTACAAACTACGTCTGGTTAGGAAGATTCTTCCTTTTCTTCCTACTAATGTGGGAAAGACACTGGTCAGCGCTCTGGTATTGTCAGCACTGGACTATTGCAATGGCTTGTTTGCAAACGCACAAGTCAGGATAATAAAGAAATTGCAAACAATCCAGAATGCGGCAGCCAGACTTCTCCTGAACATTCCTAAATTTAAGCCAATACAAGAATCCTTGAGGAGTCTTCATTGGCTCCCGGTCAGGAACCGAATTAAATTTAAAACACTTTGTATCGTCTACAAGGCCTTACATCAACAAGCACCTCAATTCCTGCGCGACCATCTTGTCCCATACATTCCCACTCGAATGCTACGATCAGCAGGACAGAATGACTTGGCAGTGCCTCGGACTAGGCTGGTCAACTGGGGAGACAGACGTTTCCTAGTTGCCGCCCTAAGATTATGGAATTCTCTCCCACAAACCATAAGATTATGTCCGAACCTAATGTCCTTCAGGAAGAAACTGAAAACCTGGCTGTTTAACCTCTGAAAAACATCCTCAGTATCCAACAAGTGAGTAATACAATACAGCGCCGAGACGCCTGCGGGCAATTGTTCGCGCTTAATAAATTCTAAAAATAAATAAATAAATAAATTAGACGGGGACCCGGAGGGTCGGCCGAGGACAGGGGGAGAGGCCTCCGGTGAGGGCCGTCTCCAGCGATCGTACAGACGAGTAACTTCCCCCCCCACAGATGGACACCACACAAGGATGAGGTCAACGCACTTTATATACGGTTCTTGAAGCAAGGTTATCAGCGATACAGTGAGGTCTGGACACGAGGGTCCTCTCAATTCTAGTCTCTGTAGGGGAAGGGGTAGCGGGACAGTCTTGGTACCGGTCCGGTACAGGTGTGGCAAGAGGGAAGCTCACAATCCTCGAGCTTAGGGGTCTGCAAGGTCGGGCCGCAGCAGCGCCAGCAGGCTTGGATGATAGTTCTCGAAGGAGGGCCGCGGCAGCGCCAGCAGGCTTGGATGATGGTTCTCGGAGGAGGGCCGCGGCAGCGCCAGCAGGCTTGGATGATGGTTCTCGAAGGAGGGCCGCGGCAGCGCCAGCAGGCTTGGATGATAGTTCTCGAAGGAGGGCCGCGGCAGCGCCAGCAGGCTTGGATGATAGTTCTGGAAGGGGGGGCCGCGGCAGCGCCAGCAGGCTTGGACGATAGTTCTCGAAGGGGGGGGCCGCGGCAGCGCCAGCAGGCTTGGACGAGGGTTCACGATGTAGAGGGCCGTGGCAGCGCCAGCAGGCTTCAGAGATGGGTTCACAAGGCAGGGCTGCGGCAGCGCCAGCAGTCCGTCAGGGATGAGTTCTTCAAGGTGTCTCTCGACTCCAGGATACAACTGCCTTCCTGCTTTGGAGCAGCCCCAGTTATAGGTCTGGTCTCCTTTGATGTCCGGACCCTCGCGCTTGGAGGTCGGGAGGTCCGGGATGAGGGAGTCCAGACACCCAGCAGGGGGGTGGAGCCAGCGCCCGGGGAGGCCGGGGGCGATCGGCACCTGGCGGGGGAGAGCCATCGACACTCCTTTCTCCCATTGACCTGCCAAGTGGTCTCTTCACCTCCTGGGTGGATGGGGTGCCTCGATGTCGGGGCCTGGCCAGGCCCAGGGTTGGGGTCGAGCCGAGGCCACGCGGCCTCGTGATGCAGTGTCCAAGATGGCGGCTGGGCCGGGGCAATGCTGTTGATGGAGGCCCGGGCCAGCCGATACCGGGGTGTTCGGGAGCAGGCGTCCCGTTGGGGACGGGTTGTGGGTTGCTTCGGTGGGTTGCCGGGATGGTTTTTTCTGGGGATACAGGGAGAGCCGGTGTCCGGGCCCTGTCATGCGGGGAGGGAGCGGGCCTTCCACGAGGCCTGTCCAACACACCCCAACCCCCTCTATCCCTTGGCAACGTGATAAATTTATAGGCCCTACGAGTTTTTCCTTGGGCCCAAATAAATCTGTTAGCTACACTCTCCAATATATTGAACCATTTGTTCTCAAAAATTAAGGGTATTGACCTGAATAAATACAAAAATTTAGGCAAGACCATCATTTTCAACACATTCGTGCATCCAACCAAAGAAAGGTGCAAGTTATTTATCCTTTCCAGGTCACTTTTTACCTTTGCTATCAGAGGCTCCATATTGCGCTCGACTATCTCCTCTAAATTTACAGAGATATCGATCCCTAAATATATAGCGCTGTTAACCACCCTGTTATCGAGACTGGTTGCAAACCTATTCATGATTATCTGGGTTTTTGTTTTGTTCAGGCTGTATCCTGAAACCAGCCCAAAGCCATGCGCCTCTGCTTCTACTCCCACCATAGCTATATCCGGATTCGGAGTCAGTATAGCCACGTCATCAGCGTAGGCGAGAGTTTTCACAGTGCAGCCATTTAATGACATAGACCGAATTTCAGGATTTCCTTCTAATTTGCTGAGTAGTGGCTCTATGTATAGGGCAAAGAGCAATGGGGATGACGGACAGCCCTGGCGAGTCCCTCTTTGTATATGCACTAGATCTGAGTGACCTCCATTTACTCTAATTTTTGCGACCGGATCTCTATATAAAGCCTGTATGGCCTGAATGTATCCTGGCCCGATACCACACCACTTCATAACTTCCCATAGATATTCCCAGGCGACCCTATCAAAAGCCTTCTCGGCATCTAAGAAGAGTGCTGAAATAGGGTCGCCTGTGGCCTCTGCCGCATCAATCATAGTAATCAGTGTCCTAATATGCTGTGTAGTACCCTTCCCGGGTATAAAGCCATGCTGTGATGGGCTCACCAAATGTTCAATGCAGCCTGCTAGTCTCTTTGCCAACATCTTTGAGTATACCTTAACGTCTGAATTCATCAGAGTGATTGGCCTGTAGGATCCAGGGATATTTAAGGGCTTCGCTTTTTTAGCAATGACAATTATATCGGCCCCTCCCCATGAATCCGGAGCCTGCCCCCCTTGTTGTACATATAGCATAACCTCAAACATATAAATCAACAAGCAATCGCGAAATACTTTATAAAACTCGACCGGAATTTGATCAGGCCCAGATGCCTTTCCTGACGGTAAACTGCTTAATGCATCGATGAATTCCTCCAGGCCTAGGGTAGATTCTAACATTTCTCCTTCTTCCTTTGAGATAGATGGTGGGACTATGTCTCCCAGATAGTTGCTAATTTCCACTATTCCCCCTGTATCTTCCCGTGTATACAATTTCTCATAGAATATTCTAAAAACATCTCTGATCCTATCCGGATCTGTAACAGTGACACCCACTGGATCCAATATCTCTTTTATCTCTGCGGCTGCCCTCTGCTGTCTAACTTTAACCGCGAGGATATGTCCCACTTTTTCGCTACACTCATAAGCCTCTTGTTTTTTAACCAAATATTTTTCAGCAAGCTTCCTAGAAAAGCTTTCTACAGCTTCTGCCTTTAATGCTACCAATTTTAGTAATACGTGTTCCAATCTGGATTTGGATTCTACTGCAGCAGCTAATTTTCCTTCCTCTATATTCAGCTTTTGCCGGATAGCTTCAATCTTTAACCTCTCTTTCTTGCGTCTTGTCAATACATAGCACACTGTTTCTCCTCTAACCCCAGCTTTGAAGCAATCCCAAGTTTGTCCTATGGAGGCAGTACCATGATTGATCTCCCAAAAGAACCTGATCCATTCCTCCATATGCTTCCTGTATTTGGCATCTTGAAGAAGACTCCTCTCAAAGGTCCATGTTGACCTCTTGCTCTGTATTTGCAGAACCTTTACTGTCAATACTAAAGGACTATGATCGGAAATAATCCTTGGGTGCTTTTCAATCTGTGTCTCCGAAACCAAAGAGAAAGGTATATAGGGCTATTCCTAACATGGTCAACAATACATTTTTGGTAGATCCCTGGGCGATGCAACATCCACTGTTAGATAGTAGTACTTTTTTTCGGCACCACATCAGGTGTTGGTAAGATTAGACTACTTTTTAGTCTCCTCTTCTGTAATTCTATTCTGATGAGCGCTGCAATAGTGTATACTCAGATAATGTACACTTGTAGTCCTTCTTCTATTTCTGTTAAATGTCCCTGTTTTTATTTTTATGAATCTGAAGCCATATTACAGGATAAAGCGTGCTCTCTTTCTTTGCACCATGCACTCCTTTCAAAAGGAGGGCCCTGCCAAACAAGGAGACTGTGCAGTATTATATTGAGTGTGCTGCCCCCAGGGCAGTCGTAAAGCCCTGCTGCCCTGGGAGCAGCTCATTCAAGTGAAATATAGAATGGTTTTGAGGCAGCAGCTATGTGTTTCACTGTGCAGGCAGCATCCCGCCTGCCCTGTTAATGGTGATAAAGATCCCCTTGCAGGCGGATGCAGTGAGTGCCTGCATCCGCCTACAAGGGGATGTCTGGGGTGTCCATAGAACTCCCTTTCCAACTCCAAAGGGCTGCTATTAGGGTGCACACAGACAGTGTTCCTCCTGACAGCTTCTTTGCCTCTGCACCCACGTCTATAATACGGCCTGGGCGCAGAGGAAAAGGGAACCCCTCATTTGCTTGCAAAATGGGGGACCACCCTCTGGTGATAACGCTGGCTCTATGTGTGCGCTAGTGCTCTCTGTATTACAGAAAGGGCTGCACTAACGTTTACGGGGTTGCGGGGAAAAGGGCGCAAATGCTCATTTCGCCACCCCCAGGGCCCTTTCCATAATACGGTGCCTGGTCACCCTAGCTTATGTCCAATTATAGCTGCTGTATATTTCATTCACCACTCCTCAGACTCTATTTTATAAAGCACTAGCTTACCCGTCGCGCGTTGCTGCGATCTCAGAAGAAATTAAATTTAAGGAAACTTGTTATGATAACATTCAATTTACATTGTGTCATTTTTATTGTAACTTATTCATTTTAATATGGAAAACATTTTAAAGTGTTGTTTTAATTTTGTTTATTTATTCGAGTGCTTGTGGATACACGGTAGTTTTTTGTTTTTCCGTTTTTCCGTCTGGTGCGTACACGAATAAATCAGAAGGTTTTCCGACGCGTGAGCTGGCCACATACAGTGTCCATGTGAGAAGCAGGGATTCTCCAAATCTAGTCCACACACTTGCAGCGATTATTCTTGTGCTTTGTTGATGGTCATTGCAAAAGCGAGTCGCACCGTAAACTGTAAACGTTCAGTATTGGAAAGATTATGAGGGCCCTGGGGAGCCGGGGGGCCGATATTTAACAATTATTTTTTTTGCCAGAAACCTTTGCGGGAGTGTACTCAACAACTTCCCAAAGTTTCATGGCGATCGGATGAATGGTGTAGTAATGCATAAAGGACAAACAGACATACTTTCGTTTTTATATATATATAGATAGATAGATTTGAAAGTCCAAAATTTGCTCCAAGAGCAGGAGGATTCCCAATGGAGCACATTTCTGACTCTAAAGGCAGAGTAATAACAGTAACTTTGATGAGTAGACTCGACCTCCCAAGTGAAACAGGATCATTCAGCTGTCGACAAAAGAAGTGGGATTTTATTTGTTTTCTGAACAGCAGTAACGACTAACAACAACTGTAGCGGTTTTATAAACCCATCGTGCATCATAAACTATCACAGCACTTGACAACATGGCTTCTTCGTGTATTACCCTTTTGTTTCTGAATTCATTAATTCCTCCAGGCTTTCATTGCACAGTTAACCTGCTATTTTCTCTATCTCCTTATTCGTTTGAACGTTGTTCATATTTTTCCTTGTACCTTGCTGTACCAACAAACGTCTTCAATAATTTTCTATTTACCTCGTTGTACTAGAGTAAACTTTCTCCTGTGCTTCAATCCATGTATGCATTTCCTTTTGTTCTCCTTCCCCTACCCAGAAACCTCCTTTAGAGCACCGATGAACATTTTTTTGTGGTCTCTACAAGTTGAATTTTGCTGTCCTCTAGTGGCGTATGTTATTACAGCTTCTGCCTTTTTACCCTGCTTTCTTATGTATTTATTTCCCGCCTATTTTGATCCCAGAAAAAGAGCCTGGAATTCGTGGATATTTCTTAAATACTTCAGTTGTGTCTATATATAAAACGGCACATGTGTCTATTTTTTATCTTTTCCATTGTGTCTTTCTCTTGGTATTTTCTACATTGCTTGAACAGTAATGAGTTCATTTATGTCTAAATATAACAAGCATTGCAAATGCAATCGGTCTCGCATTTGCTTGAATTAGAGCTAATGACCATGTCTTTTACCCATGGACCCGGTAAACGCATCTGATGCACGCAGTATGACACTTAAGTTATGTCTTTTAAAGAGGTCTGAGAGGGTGCAGCCAGATGCTGCAGGCAGCCATGAAGGGTAGATAAGCATGATGTGAAGTCGCCAATCTGCTGGGACATGGATGTGGTTTCAGGGCAGCTGCAGTGGTACTTGTTAGACCTGGCACCTTGGCGTGAGTTTCCCTTCCACTTTTTGCTGGTGTGCCTCCGATGTTTTGCTGGTTTTCCGATACTCAGGGCACTGCGCCACGGCCGACCCGTGCCGCAGTGCAAGTGCTCCCTACTGTAAATGGTACATGTGATTGGTATCCATGATTGGTTCATTGGATTTACTGTTAGTCCCTAGTAAAGTGCACTAGGAGTGCCAGGGCTTGTAGATGCCAATACTGCTAGTGGGCCTGCAGCGCTGGTTGCGCCACCCACAGAAGCAGCCGTAAGATGTGTCTGGGGACTGCCACCGCAGAACCCGCGTGCAGTCTCGTACTGTCATGCCGGCTGGGCAAGTGCACCCACTCGCCAGCCCCTGAACCTTCCCTTGACTACATATTAGTCACCCCTATGGTAAGCCTGCGGGCAGGGTGCATTGTAGGTGTAAGGTAGGACAAGCCCTGATGTGTGTGGCATGTCCTAGTAGTGACTTACAACTAAATTCGTATTTCACTATTGAAGGCTACCTGCTCCCGTTAGGCCAGACTGAGCTGCTGGAATTATTACACCCTATGATCCCAGCAGGCTCAGGGAGCATGGTAGAGAGTCGTGTTTAGTATGCCTGAACTCAGGATGATAAAATATTTCTTTTAGTAAAGTTTATTTTAATATCCTGGGTTTGCAAATGCTACTTTCAGAAAGTTAGCATTTGCGTGCCTAACCATTTCAGCCCGCCTCTGCTGGTATGTGTATCTGACTGTCTGGGATGGGTGAGTGACAGGGCTGGGGGATGACAGGTGGTGAATGAGCAGATTACACCTTAGTGGGAGGTAGGAGTGGCTCTTGACTCTGAATCTTGCTGTGCTCTGCCACCACAATGCTGGCTCCACCCTCCTGGGGAGCGACTGATGACTCAGCCGACACCTGGCCCAGGAAGGGCGAAGCCCCATCAACAAGGTACTCTGGCTGCCCCTGTCCGCACAATGCGGGCTCCACCTCCTGTGGGGCGTCTGATGCGCCTGCCCCTCACACTGAAAGCAGAAGCCGGAGTACACCCTCCAGAGTGCTCAAGGACTGAAAGTGGCTATGCAAAGGCCCCCCTGGCCTGCGAGAACAAAAGAAATGCGGTATAAAAGTAGGAGCCCTGCTCCTTGTAAATTAGATCCTGTTTGGGCTTCAGAAGGAATTCTACCCGACGAGAAGGACCTGGAAGGACAAGGAAGAGTGCTGTCTCTTGCCTGTGTCTGGTGCCTTGCTGCAGAAGGAGAGGAAAAGGAAAGACTACAAGAAGACTTTTGCTTTGTTAAACTTTGTGCCAAACTCTGCTGAAAGATCTCCAAGGGCTTGCTGTTGAACTTGCCCCCTGACCAGCGCCCCAGGACCAGTGGGCGCTACATCCTGAAGAAAGCGACTGTGTGTGCTGCTTATCGCTGCAGTACGGACAGAGGGGTCTGGGAGCGCTGGGCAAGCCTGCCACGCTCCCCGTAATCCAAGGCATCGACATCCCCCCAAGCACCGTGACCGGGGCCCAAAAGCAACAGCGAGAGCAACGTGAGGTCCAGCCGCCGCTGGCCCGAGCACCGTGACCGCAACTGCACCGGGAGCCCGAGAGCAAAGTGAAGGAGGACCCGTCCGGTCCAAGCTCCCGAATTGACTGCGCTTCGAGCCGTCAATCCACCTGCGAAGACGGACAGCTGCCCTGTGATAACCCCCTCTGGTCGGTAGCCTGCCCGACAGCTCAGCTGTGAGTGCACAGCTGCAACCGGTACTTTGGCTGGGTACGTCCTGCACTTGGGGACCGTACTGCCACTTGCCGTCACCACACAGCCGCCGCCTCCAGGATCGGAGCGAACGACGAGGAAAGGACCCTGCCGCCACAGAGCACCGCCGCCCCGGATGACCCGTGACCTGCCCGGCTGAGAGCCGCAGCGAACAGCGACCCCGGAAAAGCAACGCGACGTGGGACAGCTCCCCTGGAAGCCGCCCGCTCCACAAGAATTTGAAAGGTACTGTGTTGTATCCTCACAGTGCGAGCGTCCTGCAACTCGAGCTCGCACCGCGCTATCTGCTCCCAACGCGAGCCGCCTCTGAAACAGAGGCTCGCCCTGCTCCTGGTCCTCGAGGCCCACGCAGAGAGCGCATTGAGGCGCTACGAGACACTGAACCTTGTCGAACCTGGGCAGAGGGCCCAAAAGATTGCTTATTGCTAAAAGAGAACTGTGGCAACCTGAACTTAAGTAAACTGGAACCGCTATTGAAAGTTTGACAACTGTATTTACAAGCCTGCTTGAAATTTATATAAAGATATATATTTTTACGAATACAGTTTGGTGTCATTGTGTGGTGGGTTGGTTGTGACGGTGTGATATTGCAAATGTTTAACCCTATGTGCCCCAAAGATTAGCCAAAGACTGCTTAAGCCACACTACCTAGAGGGTAAGCAGAGGTTGTCTGGAAGGTAACCCTCAGCCCTGACGAGGAAGAGAGAGTCCCTGCTTGTCGCTAGTTCTACACTGCGCCAACTAGAGCCTCCCCCTTCCTACATTGGACGCAGCGGTGAGGATTTTTTCGAATTTACATTTGCAGTGTCTATACCTTAACTTCTGACCATTGCACAGTGATTTCAGTCCAGTTACTTGGCCACAGGTTTTGTTGTAATTTTGCCGAGAGAAGATCCCTAGCGAAGAAACCATGCCGGGCACGAAGAGCCTGGATGGGGCGGAGTCCACGACCTCTGAGATTTTGGAGGTGGAATGGGACGCCGCAAAGCTGGACAAATACTCAAAGAGTGAGCTGAAGTTTTTTTGCAAGAAACTCAAGGTTCCGCACGCTGGTTGCAAGAACAAGCCAGAGCTCTACAAGGCCCTGAAAGCCTGGATAGAGTCCAGAAAGGCCCCGGAGGATCAAGATGCCCTCGCGGAGCAAGATGCGACTGAAGAGCAGAATGCACCTATGGATCTGGTGGATCTCGAAAGGCAAGACAGCGTGCACAGCTTTGGTAAAGGCCTGTCGCCAGAGGAGCTGGCGGACAGGAAGGAAACGAGGGATCATGAAAGAAAGCTGGCAGAATTAAAAATCCAACTGGAGCTTGAAACCAAAAGAATGGCGCTGGAAGAGCGAAAGCACCAAATGGATTACGAATTGAAAATGAGGGAGATGAGTCTAAAGGAGAGAAACTTGGATCATCCTCCCTCTGGTGGCAGCACATCACCAGTGCAGGTAGAGTCAAGAGTGCACATCCCCAAAGATGTAGTTAAAGAGTTCTTTAAGAGGGATGACATAGGACAATGGTTTAGGGCATACGAAGTAGCCATGTCCTCCCACCGGGTCCCTGACAAGGATTGGGGAGCAGGGTTGTGGGGAAGGTTCCTTAGCGAAGGGCGAGATACCCTGCTAGATTTGCCCGTTGAAAACCAGAGGTCCTATTCCCACATGAAAGAAGCTTTGATGAACAGGTACGGGCTTACCCCTGAAATGTATAGACAGAAGTTTAGGGGATGTACTAAGCGGCCTGGGAATACGTATGTGGAGTATGTGACTTATTTTTGCAGAGCACTGGATGGTTGGGTGAAGGGTAGCAAAGTGAATGATTTTCAAGGTCTCTTTGATTTAATTGCATGGGAGCACTTGTCTGATCACTGTTTTCCTGAGTTACGCCAACACCTGATCGATAGCAAGCTGTCCAACCCGAGGAAGCTTGCTGAGGAGGCGGACCGCTGGCTCAGCACCAGGGTCCACAAGGGTCCAGTGGGAGACTCCGCCAAGAGTGGGCAGGGTCCCCAGCAGAAGAGTGGGGGGGACAAGGGAAAACAGAAAGGGTTCCAAAAAGGCCCCCAAAGTAATCCCCAAGGGGACCAGCAGAAAGGTTCTCAGCCTACCCCACCCCCAAAGCAGAATGGGGCCCCGACAGGTAAACCTGTTCCAAAGGGGCCCTTCAATTGTTTCAAATGTGGTGAGCCGGGGCACATATCCAGTGACCCCAAGTGTCGCCTGTTTGGAAAACCAGCACCCACTGGTGCTCCGCCCCGTCAAGTGACTAGTGTTCACTTAGGAGAAGAAGTGATGGTCCCGGGGGGTGGAGATCCCGTTCACATGACCCTAGTCTCACTAGGAGACAGTGAGATGATCCCTACAAACTACCTGCCCTCTAACACTAAGAAATATGGGCAGGTGGTGATCATCAATGGTAAGGAGGCTGAAGCTCTTAGGGACACAGGAGCCAGTGTGACTGCAGTGAGGCAGCACCTGGTGTCTCAAGAGCAGGTTGTACCCCATGCCTACTGTAGGGTTATCAATGCTGATAATTCAGAGAGTCAGTGTCCGATGGCTCAAGTTCCCTTCGAGTGGGGGGGGGGTCTCTGGTACTCTGCAGGTCTGTGTGAGAAAAACCATGCCTGTTGACTGTTTGCTAGGGAATGACTTGGAGCACTCCCCTTGGGAAAAGGTGGAAAAGACGACTCACCTGCGGATGGTGGGTCTGCCTGACTGGGCGTGCGTGACCACCCGGTCAATGGCAGCCAGTAGGGGTGATCAAGGGATCCTGGGGCCTGAGGGAGAGGCCCAGGAACCGGCTTTAGGGAGAAGGCGCAGGGGGCGCGGGAAACCGGCCCCTGAAGTTCCCACGGTCCAGGAGGAGGCAGACCTTGAGGGGGATGCCCTGGAGCCTACAGGGGAACAGATTGCCGAACTGGGGGACCTGCCTGAGCTGACCCATTGGCAGCAAGAAGGAGGACCCTCCAGGAAGGAATTCTGCAAGGAGCAGAAAGAATGCCCTTCTCTCGTGGGTATGCGGCAGCAGGCTGCAGACCAGGCCAATGGTGTTCAGGCCAAAACACATTATGTGTACTGGGAGAACGACCTCCTGTATTCAGAGCCTAAGGCTGCTGAACCTGGGTCAGCCCGTGTGCTGGTGGTACCCCAGAAGTTCAGAGCCTTCCTACTGGGTCTGGCTCACGATGTGCCTTTAGCAGGACATTTGGGGATGGACAAGACCTATGACAGGCTTGTCACCCACTTTTACTGGCCCCAAATGCACAAGAGCTCAGACGCTCATTGTAGAACCTGTCCGACTTGCCAGGCAAGTGGGAAGAGCGGAGGAAGGAACAAGGCTCCCCTCCAACCCTTCCCTGTGGTCAGTACGCCATTCCAGCGAGTGGCTATTGATATTGTTGGGCCTCTGGACCCCAAGACAGCCATGGGCAACAGGTTCATCCTGGTCTTGGTGGACCATGCCACCCGGTACCCTGAAGCCATCCCTCTGAGGACAGTGACGGCCCCCGTGGTGGGACGAGCACTGATGGGAATTTTCTCACGAGTAGGATTCCCTCTAGAGGTGGTGAGCGACAGGGGGAGCAACTTCATACCCAAGTATATGAAGTCCTTTTGGCAAGAGTGTGGTGTAACTTACAAATTCACCACGCCTTACCATCCCCAAGGTAACAGGTTGGTTAAGAGATTCAACCGAACCCTGAAAGGCATGATCATGGGCCTGGAAGGTCCAATGAGGCGTAAGTGGGACGTCCTCTTACCATGCCTGCTCGTTGCATATCGCGAGGTACCACAGAAGTCCCTAGGGTTCAGCCCCTTTGAACTGCTGTACAGTCACCCCGTGAGAGGACCACTGAGTTTGGTAAAGGAAGGCTGGGAGCAATCTCCCAGGAAACCTCCCCAGAATGTATATAGCTACATGCTGGCCTTCAGAAACCAAACCAGGCGCTTCAGACAACTTGCCGAGGCAAATCTGGAAGCAAGCCAGGAGGAGATGAAGCGGCGGTACGACCAGAATGCCACTCTGGTCGAGCTACAGCCTGGACAAGAGGTGTATGTCCTGGCCCCAGTGGAACCCTGTGCCCTTCAGGATAAGTGGACAGGCCCATTTGAGGTTGTGGAGCGCAAGAGCCCAGTGACATACTTGGTGGACATGAAGACGCCCAGGAACCCTTTGAGGGTCCTACATGTCAACCGCCTCAAGCCCCACTTACGAAGGTCCGAAGTGGGCATGTTGTTGGCAACTGATGATGGAATGGAGGAGGAGTCGGAGCCTCTTCCTGACCTCTTAGTGGCCTGTGAGAAAGACGGGTCAGTGGATGAAGTTAACCTCTCACCCACCCTGACCCCCGAACAACAGAAAGGCTGCCGCCAGTTGCTGGGGCAGTTTCCAGATCTGTTCTCCCTGGTTCCGAGTGTCACAGATTGGTGCGTCCATGATGTGGACACTGGAGACAGCTTACCTGTGAAGCATAAGGCTTACAGAGTGACTGACAGGGTCCGGGCCTGCATCAAGGAGGAGGTCTCCAAGATGCTTGCCCTTGGGGTGGTTGAGTCTTCCAGCAGTCCTTGGTCCAGCCCCGTGGTCTTGGTCCCAAAGGCTGCTGCGCCGGGAGCCACACCCGAACTCTGTTTCTGTGTGGACTACAGAGGACTCAATTCAGTCACGAAGACTGACGCGCACCCCATCCCCAGAGCTGATGAGCTCATTGATCGGCTAGGGGCTGCCCGGTTCCTCAGCACGTTTGATTTAACGTCGGGGTACTGGCAGATCGCCTTGACCGATGGGGCAAAGGAGAGGTCAGCATTCTCTACACCAGATGAGCATTTCCAGTTCCGGGTGATGCCATTTGGAATGAAGAATGCCCCTGCCACCTTTCAGAGATTGGTCAACCAGGTGTTGGCTGGACTGGATGAGTTCAGTGCCGCCTACCTGGATGACATCGCGGTGTTCAGTGGCACCTGGCCAGAACACCTGCGACACCTCTGGGAAGTGTTGATGGCCCTGCGCAGAGCAGGCCTCACAATCAAGGCAAGCAAGTGCCAGATTGGGCAGGGTTCAGTGGTGTACTTGGGACACCAAGTGGGGAGTGGCAAGGTAGCACCCTTGCAACCCAAAATCGAGACCATCCTGGCTTGGGAACCCCCCAAGACCCAGACTGCAGTGAGAGCCTTCCTGGGGCTCACTGGGTATTACAGGAGGTTTGTCAAGGGCTATGGCATGATCGTGACCCCCTTGACAGAGCTGACTTCGAAGAAGCAGCCCAGGAATGTGATTTGGACTGACACCTGTCAGAAGGCTTTTGACACCCTGAAGACTGCTCCTGGCTCCTGATTTCTCCAAGGAATTCATAGTGCAAACAGACGCTTCAGAGCATGGTGTAGGGGCTGTTCTTTCACAGATGACTGAGGAGGGCTTTGACCAACCCGTAGCCTTCATAAGTAGGAGGTTACTTCCACGGGAAAGTAGGTGGAGTGCAATAGAGCGTGAAGCATTTGCTGTGGTCTGGGCGCTGAAGAAGCTAAGACTCTACTTGTTTGGGTCTCACTTCCGAGTTCAGACGGACCACAGGCCCCTCAGATGGTTGATGCAAATGAGGGGTGAGAACCCGAAACTGTTGAGGTGGTCCATTTCTCTACAGAGTATGGACTTTACGGTGGAACACCGCCCTGGCACCGATCACGCCAACGCTGACGGTCTGTCCAGATTTTTCCGCCTTAGTGATGTGGAACTCCCTGGGGAAGGGTAGTTCCCCCCACATTTCAGCTGGAGGGGACACATGTTAGACCTGGCACCTTGGCGTGAGTTTCCCTTCCACTTTTTGCTGGTGTGCCTCCGATGTTTTGCTGGTTTTCCGATACTCAGGGTACTGCGCCACGGCCGACCCGTGCCGCAGTGCAAGTGCTCCCTACTGTAAATGGTACATGTGATTGGTATCCATGATAGGTTCATTGGATTTACTGTTAGTCCCTAGTAAAGTGCACTAGGAGTGCCAGGGCTTGTAGATGCCAATACTGCTAGTGGGCCTGCAGCGCTGGTTGCCCCACCCACAGAAGCAGCCGTAAGATGTGTCTGGGGACTGCCACCGCAGAACCCGCGTGCAGTCTCGTACTGTCATGCCGGCTGGGCAAGTGCACCCACTCGCCAGCCCCTGAACCTTCCCTTGACTACATATTAGTCACCCCTATGGTAAGCCTGCGGGCAGGGTGCATTGTAGGTGTAAGGTAGGACAAGCCCTGATGTGTGTGGCATGTCCTAGTAGTGACTTACAACTAAATTCGTATTTCACTATTGAAGGCTACCTGCTCCCGTTAGGCCAGACTGAGCTGCTGGAATTATTACACCCTATGATCCCAGCAGGCTCAGGGAGCATGGTAGAGAGTCGTGTTTAGTATGCCTGAACTCAGGATGATAAAATATTTCTTTTAGTAAAGTTTATTTTAATATCCTGGGTTTGCAAATGCTACTTTCAGAAAGTTAGCATTTGCGTGCCTAACCATTTCAGCCCGCCTCTGCTGGTATGTGTATCTGACTGTCTGGGATGGGTGAGTGACAGGGCTGGGGGATGACAGGTGGTGAATGCGCAGATTACACCTTAGTGGGAGGTAGGAGTGGCTCTTGACTCTGAATCTTGCTGTGCTCTGCCACCACAATGCTGGCTCCACCCTCCTGGGGAGCAACTGATGACTCAGCCCACACCTGGCCCAGGAAGGGCGAAGCCCCATCAACAAGGTACTCTGGCTGCCCCTGTCCGCACAATGCGGGCTCCACCTCCTGTGGGGCGTCTGATGCGCCTGCCCCTCACACTGAAAGCAGAAGCCGGAGTACACCCTCCAGAGTGCTCAAGGACTGAAAGTGGCTATGCAAAGGCCCCCCTGGCCTGCGAGAACAAAAGAAATGCAGTATAAAAGTAGGAGCCCTGCTCCTTGTAAATTAGATCCTGTTTGGGCTACAGAAGGAACTCTACCCGACAAGAAGGACCTGGAAGGACAAGGAAGAGTGCTGTCTCTTGCCTGTGTCTGGTGCCTTGCTGCAGAAGGAGAGGAAAAGGAAAGACTACAAGAAGACTTTTGCTTTGTGAAACTTTGTGCCAAACTCTGCTGAAAGATCTCCAAGGGCTTGCTGTTGAACTTGCCCCCTGACCAGCGCCCCAGGACCAGTGGGCGCTACATCCTGAAGAAAGCGACTGTGTGTGCTGCTTATCGCTGCAGTACGGACAGAGGGGTCTGGGAGCGCTGGGCAAGCCTGCCACGCTCCCCGTAATCCAAGGCATCGACATCCCCCCAAGCACCGTGACCGGGGCCCAAAAGCAACAGCGAGAGCAACGTGAGGTCCAGCCGCCGCTGGCCCGAGCACCGTGACCGCAACTGCACCGGGAGCCCGAGAGCAAAGTGAAGGAGGACCCGTCCGGTCCAAGCTCCCGAATTGACTGAGCTTCGAGCCGTCAATCCACCTGCGAAGACGGACAGCTGCCCTGTGATAACCCTCTCTGGTCGGTAGCCTGCCCGACAGCTCAGCTGTGAGTGCACAGCTGCAACCGGTACTTTGGCTGGGTACGTCCTGCACTTGGGGACCGTACTGCCACTTGCCGTCACCACACAGCCGCCGCCTCCAGGGTCGGAGCGAATGACGAGGAAAGGACCCTGCCGCCACAGAGCACCGCCGCCCCGGATGACCCGTGACCTGCCCGACTGAGAGCCGCAGCGAACAGCGACCCCGGAAAAGCAACGCGAGGTGGGACAGCTCCCCTGGAAGCCGCCCGCTCCACAAGAATTTGAAAGGTACTGTGTTGTATCCTCACGGTGCGAGCGTCCTGCAACTCGAGCTCGCACTGCTCTATCTGCTCCCAACGCGAGCCGCCTCTGAAACCGAGGCTCGCCCTGCTCCTGGTCCTCGAGGCCCACGCAGAGAGCGCATTGAGGCGCTACGAGACACTGAACCTTGTCGAACCTGGGCAGAGGGCCCAAAAGATTGCTTATTGCTAAAAGAGAACTGTGGCAACCTGAACTTAAGTAAACTGGAACCGCTATTGAAAGTTTGACAACTGTATTTACAAGCCTGCTTGAAATTTATATAAAGATATATATTTTTACGAATACAGTTTGGTGTCATTGTGTGGTGGGTTGGTTGTGACGGTGTGATATTGCAAATGTTTAACCCTATGTGCCCCAAAGATTAGCCTAAGACTGCTTAAGCCACACTTCCTAGAGGGCAAGCAGAGGTTGTCTAGACAGGTATGAAGTGCACTTACTGAGGGAAGCATTTGAGTGGGAAAATACAATCTGTAAAGTCAGAGGTGGTCACAGAATAGACAAGAGTGGGGACAGAAAACCTGGTACAGCTACAGTGGGTACAGAAAGTGAAGTCACGTCCTCCGTCAGTCAGCAAGAGGAGGGATACACCTTGAATCAAACCGCAGACTTCTGCACATCCCCTTGAGCCTGAACAGATGTAAACACAGACCGGCCATGCACACAAACGGAGCTCCGTGCGCTATTATGAACCTGGAGAGTTATCGCCGGCCTGCAATGTACTGCTGGACTGCAACAAGCAATGGTTAATCCCAAGATGCCTTGAGGCACTGCAGCCCCTGCAGACTACAGATGATACAGATGTCTTTCAGGAATGATACTGAGCTCCTCTCCTTGAGGAGGGGGCTAAAAACTTGGATGTTTTCCGAATAGCCATTTTGTTTTTTGGTAGCCAGTTAGGCACGGCTCAGCACCAGGACACCTTTGGGTAGAAGTGCGCTTTAAAAGCTTATTAATATAACATAACATAACATAACAGATGCAGCAGACTCCTGGGTTAACATCACAGAAGCGAAAAGATAAGTAAAGGAATAGATAAGTATGAAAGTAAGAAGGGAGAGACCTATGTTCGTCCAGTGCAATTTCACTCCAAAAAGCAAGCTTCGTCGACATTAAACAAAATTGCAAAGTTTACAGCACGATGTCCCGGTGTTCCTCCCGTCCAGGCACCTGCACTCACACCAGCATATGCTTGAAGGTGCTCTCCGGATCGATTCCCACCTTTGTCATACCGCTGACTGAGCTCAAGTTGAGCCATTCATGAGTGAACGGCAGCCATGCCAAAGAGAAGGAAAGGCACTGGTTCCAAAATGACAATTGGAAAGAGAAGTAGGACTAACACTGTGCAACTACCACAACAAGACGGCCATCTTCAAAAGGGGCTTTTATAAAATAAATCTCACAATGTACTGGAGGTGGTAGCAGAGGTCACCAGCCAATCCGCCATAGATAAACAAAGCGTGGTGTACCGCGGGAGTTGGTGGCGGGGGGAGGGCACCGCACGGGTCGCCATAATTAAAGATAGCGAGTTGGGCGAGCTGCACACAATAAGACGTGGTACTGCCATGATTTATTGTAAAATAAAAATACAATTTGGGTGAGCTGCGATGCCTGTCCCGCGAGTGGTGCATGTGGCCCCATTGTGAAAGTGAAAGCACACATAGTGCGCTGCAAATACAAAAATATGCAGCCGCCATGGCTAAAGCTGCTGTCCCACCCGTGATCTTTAGATTAATTAAGCAAAGAGTTCTCCCAAAGGGCTAATGCAAGCTATACAGTAAGGACACACGTAAATAGGCCTGTCCTGATTGGAGATTACAATAGAAGACAGGGATGTACTAAGGAGGGACTAATAAGCCTATTAACAAATCAAAAGCCAACATTTACAAAGGACAGTAACAGCAGCCAATTGAAAGGATGGGCGGAGAGTGGGCAGAGTTTCAAGTCCATACCTGAATACAGCATGCCTCGCAGATCAGCGTATGCGCTGCCCAGGCACGACGTGAAAATGGTACATACATCAAATTTTCTAAATCTTGTCCTTGGTGTCTTTCTCTTGCCATTTTTAACTTTTGTTGAACAGGAAAATACTTTTATGTTTGGATATGACTAGCAGTAATTGTGGTACGAAACAGTATGTCTTTTGATTTTTCCCATCATTCTCTGTAATTGCTTTTATGCGTTTTTTAATTTTTACACATTTCCCGTTGTGCACTTGGCATATGTTTCATTACAAGGACAATCCAGGATTTTGAGCATGTGTGCTGAATTGTTCGTCAAGTGCTCATTTATTGGCCAAGGCTTTGGCTATGGCATTGGATTGTCTCTTAAATATGGTAGCTTTTGGAATGTGTTGTTCTGTCCATATAAGATATTTGCCAGAACATGGCACTTTTCTAAAAGCACCATGTGGTATCCTCCGACCTGGGGGTATCCTTGTGTGTACCACCTTCCCCTCATCACAATGTGCACTTGGGCAGCACCGCTGTGACAAGAGTTAGAATGTCACAGCGGCCAACGTTCTAAGGCGAGCTCCCTGCGCGGACCACTGACGGGAGTGTTTGGTGATCACAGGTGTGGCTGGGGTTCTCTGTCTATACTGCTTGAAATAAACCCACATGGTTCACCTACAACTTGACTACTTGTATCCTGACATGAGTGTGTTGCTGCTTTCCACACTGGCGACGATCGACGGGATCCACAAGGACTAATCACAGGGACCTCAACACGCTCAGGAGAATTGAAGTAGAGCGTTTGAAAGCATTTGTGAGTAACCTAGAATCACCCCCGTCTAAAGTATATAGAAGATAACGGGGCAAAGGGAAGCATCTTGGGAAATAAGTCAAGATAGAGGGATGTATGACTTACAGTGAAGGTTGGGACTGTCTTCCCTCAGCCTGGAAGTTGCTCACCTGCGTCCGAGTGCCAAAGTAGAACAGCTGGAAGTCTAGGGGTGTGTTGGACAGGCCACATGAAGGGCTCGCTCCCTCCCCGCATGACAGGGCCCGGACACCGGCCCTCCAGGTGCTACCCACAGAAGCAACCCGCACCCCGTCCCCTACGGGACTCCTGCCCCCGGACATCTCTGTATCATTGGGCCGGGCCACTGTCAGCTCCATTGTCCGGCCCGGCCGCCATCTTGGACACTGCACCACGAGGCCGCGTGGCCTCATCTTGACCCTAACCCTGGGCCTGGCCAGGCCCCGACATCCCGGCACCACCATCCTCCCAGGAGGTGAACGGACCACTTGGCAGGTCAATGGGAGAAAGAAGTGTCGATGGCTCTCCCCCGCCAGGTGCCGATCGCCCCCCGCTTCCCCGGGCGCTGGCTCCACCCCCCTGCTGGGTGTCTGGACTCCCTCATCCCGGACCTCCCGACCTCCAATTCCGAGGGTCCGGACATCAAAGGGCGCCAGACCTATAACTGGGGCAGCTCCAGAGCAGGAAGGCAGTTGTATCCTGGAGTCGAGAGACACCGTGAAGAGCTCATCCTTGACGGACTACTGGTGCTGCCGTAGCCCTGCCTTGTGAACTGTCGTCCTTCCCGCTGGCGCTGCCGCGGCCCTCTGCAACCTTCATCCTCGTCGGGACCTGCTGGCGCTGCCGCGGCCCGTTGTAACTACCATCTTCGTCGGGACCTGCTGGCGCTGCCGCGGACCGTTGCCACCTACGATCTCCTCGGGACCTGCTGGCGCTGCCGCGGCCCGTCCACCTAGAACACCAAGCTCGAGGATTGTGAGCTACCCATCCTCTCATCGTAACTACCAGATTGGTAACAAGACTGTCCCGCTACCCCCTTTCCCTAACCGAGACTCTATAATCGAGGGGACCCCTGAGTCCTGACCTCCTTGTACCATTCTATCGTACCTCAAGTTCGCTTATAAAGAACGTTAAACTTTATCTTTGTGTGGTGTCCATCTGTGGGGGGGAAGTTACTTGTCTGTACGATCGCTGGAGACGGCCCTCACCGGAGGCCTCTCCCCTTATCCACGGCCAACCCTCCAGGTCCCGTCTAACATTGGTGGCCAGCGGCGGGATCCGAATCAACGCGTACGTACAGAAAGTGACTCACCCCACGACTAAACCACGATGACAACCAAAGAGAGCACAGAAAAATTCCAGATGGAGAAATTGGAAGAGTACAACCATCGTGAGTTAAAACAATTTTGCATCGAACTAGGCATTGCTACCACCGGTCTGAGCACGAAAGACGATTTCAAGCACGCCATTGAGTCTTGGGCGGAAACCGGGGCTGCCAGACCCCCGGACCAAAACCGTGCCGCATCAGAGATCAACACCACTGCTCCCGAAGAGCGGAGAACGGGTCTCTCACACGAAGAGATCCAAGAAAGGGAAAGAAACAGACTACACGAATTAGAGATGGCACGACTCAAGATGGACGGTGAACTAAAGCTGGCAGAACAAAAACTGAACTTGGAACACCCACGGCTCCGAGAAGAGCGGGAAGAAAAACAAAGACAAAGAGAACTCGAAGAAAAGAGACTAGCGTACGAACACGAGCGCAAACTGGCAGAGATAGAACTACGGAAGCAAAACAAAGACCTGGGGGTGCCCGAGCAACCGCGCACCCCAGGAGCTACAGAACCAAAGGTCCACATCCCCAAGGATGTCGTTCGAGAGTATTTCCGAAACGACGACATACAACAGTGGTTCAAGGCCTACGAGATCGCCATGACCTCCCACCGGATCGATCGAAATGACTGGGGAGACGGTCTATGGGGGAGGTTCGTCAATGAAGGCCGCGATGCCCTGTTACAGCTGCCAGACCATCAAATGACGTCCTATGATCACATGAAGGCCGCCCTCCTCACTCGATATGGACTCACGCCCGAGATGTACCGCCAGAGGTTCCGCGACTGCACCCGGATCCCGGGTACAACTTGGGTAGAGTATGTGAACTATTTTAGCCGAGCCTTCGAAGGATGGATCAAAGGTAGCCGAGTCACCACCTACGAGCAACTCTTCAATCTCATTGTATGGGAGCACCTCTCCAACAACTGCTTCGTCGAGCTCAGGCAGCACCTCCTCGACAGTAAATTGACTGATCCACAGCAGCTTGCCGCCGAGGCTGACCGATGGGAGAGCACCCAAGTGGGCCGGGGTGGACCGAACGAACAGAACCGAAACAACCAAGGTCAGCACCGTCCCCGAGGAGGAGGAGGAGGCCAGGGCCGGGGGAGAGACACCGTCCCGGCCGCTCCCGCTACCAGCACCCCCGCCCCCGGCCAGCCGGGGCAACCCCCCGATGCGCCCGGGGTTCCGAGCCAATGTCACTTGTCACCGATGCCAGCGAGTCGGCCACTACGCCAATGATCCGAACTGCCCAAAGAACCAGACTCCGGGGCCCCGCCAGGTAGCTGCCGCCGCCCTGGGAGAGGAGCAAATCTCCGAAGAACATGAAGACTACGAACAGGAACAACAAGAATGGGAACCGGCCGCCATGGTTTTGGCGTGCCTAGGGGGAAGAGACATGATCCCGCGGGCTCCCCTACCCGCCAACACCAGAAAATACAGTCAGTGGGTGAACATAAATGGGCGCAGGGCTGAAGCCCTACGTGACACGGGGGCCAGTGTGACGGCCGTCCGCTGTCACCTGGTAACCCCAGAACAAATCCTGCCGAACGTGCTCTGCCCCGTCCGTTCAGCCGACAATTCTGAGAGCCTGTGTCGGATGGCCTGCGTCCCATTCGAGTGGGAAAGAGTATCCGGCATGCTGAAGGTGACGGTCCGTGATGATGCCCCCGTGGACTGCCTCCTGGGGAACGATCTCGAGAGTTCCCCGTGGGCCGCTGTGGAAAGAAGAGAGCACCTGGGGATGTTGGGCCTCCCGGACTGGGCGTGCGTAACCACCCGGTCCATGGCCGCCCGTGCCATCCCCCGACCTGAAGAACCCGAATGGCCAGCACCTCCTCCCCGATCGCTCCAGTGGAGGACACCGACCAGACCGACCCCCCAGAACAAACCCAAGAAGGGCTCGCTCAGCCCCAGGACCTTCCAGACCTGGCTCAGTGGCGACAAGAAGGGGGACCCACCCAGGAACAGTTCCGCCAAGAGCAAAAGACCTTTCCCTCCCTCGAGGGACTACGACAGCAAGCCCTCACCCAGAGCGCTGGAGATACCGCCGGGGCCCACTGGATCTATTGGGACAATGATCTGTTGTATAGCGAACAAAGAATCGCGGAGTTGGGGGCCAGTAGAGTGTTGGTGGTGCCCCTCCGCTTTAGAGACTTCCTGTTGAATTTGGCCCACGATGTCCCCCTGGCTGGACACTTGGGACAGGACAAAACCTACAACCGCCTGGTGACCCACTTTTACTGGCCAAGAATGAGAAATGACGTCCTCAACCACTGCCGGTCCTGCCCCACTTGCCAGGCCAGCGGGAAGAGCGGCCGCAAACTCAAGGCACCCCTGCAACCATTCCCGGTTGTTACCACCCCGTTCGAAAAGGTGGGAATAGACATTGTGGGGCCCCTGGACCCCCGAACAGCACAAGGACATCGATTTATCCTGGTACTGGTGGACCACGCCACCCGCTATCCCGAGGCTGTTCCCCTGCGAACGGTAACAGCCCCGGTGGTCGGCCGAGCCTTAATAGGGATATTCTCCCGGGTGGGCTTCCCCCGGGAAGTCGTCAGCGACAGAGGCACGAACTTTATTTCAAAATATATGAAATCTCTCTGGCAGCAGTGCGGGGTCACCTACCGATTCACGACCCCCTATCACCCTCAAGGAAACGGACTGGTCGAGCGGTTCAACCGCACACTCAAGGGAATGATTATGGGGTTGGAAGAGCCCCTCCGCCGCCAGTGGGATGCGCTACTCCCGTGCCTCCTCTTCGCCTACCGAGAAGTCCCCCAGAAGTCCCTCGGCTTCAGCCCCTTCGAACTCTTGTACGGACACCCTGTTCGAGGGCCCCTCAGCCTAGTCAAAGAAAGTTGGGAGATGGCCCCCCTGAAAACCCCTCCAGACGTCTATAAGTACCTTCTGACCCTACGCAATCAAACCAGACGATTCAGAGAAATAGCAAAAGCGAATCTTGAAGCCAGTCAGGAGTACATGAAAAAATGGTACGATCAGAATGCCTCCTCCATAGAGTTCGAACCTGGCCAGCAAGTATGGGTGATGTCCCCCACCGAACCTTGTGCCTTGCAGGACAAGTGGACAGGGCCCTTCAAGGTGATCGAGCGCAAGAGCCCCGTCACCTATCTCATCGATGTGGAATCTCCCCGGAACCCCCTCCGGGTCCTCCACGCCAATAGACTCAAACCCCACTTTGTGCGCTCGGAGCTCAGCCTACTGATGGCTACAGACAGTGGAGCGGAAGAAGACTCCGAGCCCCTCCCTGACCTACTGAGGACCCGTGAAAAAGATGGTTCAGTGGACGGGGTCCGACTCTCAGATGCCCTAACCCCGGAACAGCGCCAAGACTGTCGGGGCCTCCTGCTGCAATTTGCGACCCTGTTTTCCCTCACCCCAGGGGTCACCCCCTGGTGCTTGCACGACGTGGACACTGGAGACAGTCCCCCTATCAGACATCGGGCGTACCGCGTACCAGATCGGGTACGTGCCTGCATCCAGGAAGAAGTGTCAAAAATGCTCACCCTCGGGGTCATCGAGCCCTCGGACAGCCCCTGGGCCAGCCCAGTCGTGCTGGTCCCCAAAGCTGCTGCCCCGGGCACCACTCCTGAGCTCCGATTCTGTGTCGACTATCGGGGTCTGAACGCCGTCACCAGAACCGACGCTCATCCTATCCCCCGAGCAGATGAACTGATCGACCGCATGGGGGCTGCCCGCTACCTCAGCATCTTCGACCTGACAGCGGGCTACTGGCAGATCGGCCTCACCCCCCGGGCCCAAGAACGATCCGCTTTCTCCACCCCCGATGGCCACTACCATTTCAAAGTCATGCCATTCGGCATGAAGAACGCTCCAGCCACTTTTCAGAGACTGGTGAACCAGGTATTGGCGGGTCTCGAAGAGTTCAGCGCCGCCTACCTGGACGATATCGCTGTGTACAGCCGCCACTGGTCAGACCACCTCCGCCACCTCCGAGAGGTCCTGCAGGCCCTCCAACAGGCCGGCCTCACAATCAAGGCCAGCAAGTGCCAAATCGGCCAGGGGTCCGTGACCTACCTCGGACACCAAGTGGGGAGCGGTCTGGTGGCCCCCCTTCAGCTCAAGATCGCTGCCATCCAGTCCTGGCAGCCACCCGTCACGCAAACCGAGGTCCGAGCCTTCTTGGGGCTCACCGGATACTACCGGCGGTTTGTGAAGGACTATGGCAGCATTGTGGGGCCCCTTACAGAGCTCACATCAAAGAAACACCCGAAAATGGTCAACTGGACTCCAGACTGTCAAGCGGCCTTCGAGAAACTGAAGGCCGCCATGTGCACCGCCCCTGTGCTCCAGGCTCCCGACTACAGCCGGGAATTCATCGTACAGACTGATGCCTCCGACCATGGCATCGGGGCTGTCCTCTCCCAGCTGAACCCCGATGGACTTGACCAACCAGTGGCCTTCATCAGCAGACGCCTACTGGCCCGAGAACAGCGCTGGAGCACCATCGAGAGGAAGGCCTTCGCAGTAGTGTGGGCCCTCAAGAAGCTCCGGCCCTACCTCTTCGGTACCCACTTTCGGGTGCAAACAGATCATCGCCCCCTGCAATGGCTAATGCAGATGCGGGGGGAAAATCCCAAACTATTGCGCTGGTCCATCTCCCTGCAGGGGATGGACTTCACTGTGGAGCACCGACCTGGCCAGGATCACGCCAACGCGGATGGCCTGTCACGCTTTTTCCGCCTCGACGAGGAGAGTCCCCAAGAAGATGGGTGACTCTCCCCGCCTTCAGCTGGGGGGGACGCATGTTGGACAGGCCACATGAAGGGCTCGCTCCCTCCCCGCATGATAGGGCCCGGACACCGGCTCTCCAGGTGCTACCAACAGAAGCAACCCGCACCCCGTCCCCTACGGGACTCCTGCCCCCGGACATCTCTGTATCATTGGGCCGGGCCACTGTCAGCTCCATTGTCCGGCCCGGCCGCCATCTTGGACACTGCACCACGAGGCCGCGTGGCCTCAACTCGACCCTAACCCTGGGCCTGGCCAGGCCCCGACATCCCGGCACCACCATCCTCCCAGGAGGTGAACGGACCACTTGGCAGGTCAATGGGAGAAAGAAGTGTCGATGGCTCTCCCCCGCCAGGTGCCGATCGCCCCCAGCTTCCCCGGGCGCTGGCTCCACCCCCCTGCTGGGTGTCTGGACTCCCTCATCCCGGACCTCCCGACCTCCAAGTGCGAGGGTCCGGACATCAAAGGGCGCCAGACCTATAACTGGGGCAGCTCCAGAGCAGGAAGGCAGTTGTATCCTGGAGTCGAGAGACACCGTGAAGAACTCATCCTTGACGGACTACTGGTGCTGCCGTAGCCCTGCCTTGTGAACTGTCGTCCTGCCCGCTGGCGCTGCCGCGGCCCTCTGCAACCTTCATCCTCGTCGGGACCTGCTGGCGCTGCCGCGGCCCGTTGTAACTACCATCTTCGTCGGGACCTGCTGGCGCTGCCGCGGACCGTTGCCACCTACGATCTCCTCTGGACCTGCTGGCGCTGCCGCGGCCCGTCCACCTAGAACACCAAGCTCGAGGATTGTGAGCTACCCATCCTCTCATCGTAACTACCAGATTGGTAACAAGACTGTCCCGCTACCCCCTTTCCCTAACCGAGACTCTATAATCGAGGGGACCCCTGAGTCCTGACCTCCTTGTACCATTCTATCGTACCTCAAGTTCTCTTATAAAGAACGTTAAACTTTATCTTTGTGTGGTGTCCATCTGTGGGGGGAAGTTACTTGTCTGTACGATCGCTGGAGACGGCCCTCACTGGAGGCCTCTCCCCTTATCCTCGGCCGCCCCTCCAGGTCCCGTCTAACAGGGTGTGTTTATTGCCCCATGGGGAGTGTCCTATCGCAAACACCCGCCAGTCTTGAGAGTGTAGGTTCCGTCATTGCATGAACATACAGAGCAGCTTGCGCAGTTGTGAAGCACCTCCGTCGTCATTTTAAGGAAATAACACTACTATGGATGGGGTGAAGTCTACGCAGCGTGTCTCCTGTGAAGTGTCTTGGAAGTCGTGTCTGAGGGAAAATTCTACTACCACAGCGAAGTTTGGCACAGTTATGTTTGACAGTGAGGAGAATCACACCAATAACCCCAGTTAATAAATCGCCATTCCAACTGAGGAGCGTGCTTGACGACAAAGGGAAGAACCTTGCCCCAAGTAGATTTGGTTGTGGCAGAGTTAGAGAGTAATAATGGAGCACCGCCAGTCACGCTGACTGGCACAGCTGGGAGGCAAAGGCGAGCCGGTTGCGCAGCGTTGGACCACAGGATTTGGAATCTGTAGCCTGTCACGCTGATAGGCACAGCGTTTTCTCTCACCACTTTGGGTAACACAAATTTTGGTCACAGCCATCGGAGCAAGGTTTAAGTGTGCGACAGCGTGTGCCACTCATATTCGCATAATACCTGTGTGGAATTCATCCCAAGACTGTGCGCGGCCACAGAAAGGGAAAAAAAACTGAAAGGTTACACTTGAGGAATGATGTGAGAAAGTAACTGGAGTTTCACTAGAAAATGGTCTTTTAAGTATATGTGGCCACCTAGTGATTAAAGTCGTAAACATTCCTTTCTGGTCATTGTAATGATGGTGAACTGCTAGAACATAATCTAGAGGAAACTGTTTTTAATACTTGTAGTAACTAATTGTTTTGCTCATATAAAAAAAAAAGAAGGTTTGCCCGTGAATAAAGGAGGTGGAGGCTCTGGTGTGTAGGAAACTGGGTGATGGTGAGCTGTGATTTAACGTAAAGGGTTTCTTTTGTGCTCAACTCATTTTTCAGACGTAAGTTTCTATTATAGCATAGAGACAACATGTAGAATGTCACTCCGCCACCGATTTTTTATCCACCCCAGGGGAGCCAATCCTAAAGTGGAACAAATGTAAGAAAGTCTTTCAAAATTATGCAGTGGTGTGTGGACCGAACTTGGGGTTGTAAAGCAAAGTAGCACTTCTCATGCATTACCTAGAAGCGGAGGGGCAGGAAATTTTGGAACACTTGCCTGAGTTGAGTGCAAATGATGCAAGAGGGCTGACTGAATACGAAATTAGCCTTAAAAAATTAGATGTCCATTTCTTGCCAAAGATAAGCACAATAATGGAATGTTACCATTTTGGGAAGAGAGGACAGAAAGAAGGAGAAACAGTAGAAGTGTTTGTGTCAGAGTTAAGGAGGTTAGCTGCAACATGCAAGTTTGGGGCGCATGTGAAGAGAGGATACGTGATCAATTCCTGCTGAAGTGTAAAATTGAACGCATACTTGAAGAGATGTGGTTGAAAGATGACCCACCTCTGGGGGATGTACTCATTGTGCCAAAACAAGTAGAACATATAATGGAATGCGTGAGTGAGATAAAGCAAGATTGCGAGGTTAAAGCTAAGGTAAGCGAGGTCTCAACAGATAGTGAGGATGTACTAGCAGTCAGGGCACAGAAGAAAGAAGTAAAGGAGAACAAAAGCAGTTGGAACTTCAAGGGGAATTGTTACAGGTGTGGTAAACAGGGACATTTAGCGAATGATAAAGAGTGTCCAGCATTGAAGTTCACTTGTAATAAGTGTGGGAGGAGGGGACATTTTAAACAATGCTGTAGAAGCAACCCTAATTACAGAAAACCATTCAAGAGCGAAACCACACGCGCATGTGATGAAATTGTATTGCAGGTTGAGAGAGGGTCTGTCAACAGCCCCAAAGATGTCATAGCAGTAGAGGAGACTAAAATTGAAGCAATGTTTCACTCGTGTTCGAAGCTAACAATTTCTGCAGATGAGTTTGAGAGAATCTCTAAGGGTAAAATGAAGTTGCAGAGGATGGATGTGAGACTGGGAGGCTATGGGGGGCAACCCATACAAATGAAGGGCTACTTCTGGGGCACGGTAGGCTACAAAGACAGGTTGACAGTAGCTAAGATATACGTGTCTAGAAAAGGGGATAACATCCTGGGGTGGCAAGCACAGAAAGAATTGGGAGTATACCTCAATCCCAACAAGAAACCCCAAATACTGGTACAAGAAGTGAAAAGTACACTAGAAGGGATAGAGGGAAAATTCAAGGATGTGTTCACGGACAAACTGGGATGCATAATCAATATACACACAGAATAAAACTCAGAGAGAATTGTAAGCCTGTCTCTGCCAAGGTCAGAAATCTGCCCATTGCCATACAAGAAGCAGTGATAAAGGAACTTGAGAAATTGTGCGAGTTGGGGTGATCGAACCCTTGGAGGCCACTGAGTGGTTAGCCCCCATAGTGGTAGCCAGGAAGGGAGGTGGTTCTGTACGCTTATGCATTGATTTGAGGGCTCTAAACAAAGAAGTCATAGTGGACAAGTACCCTATACTGAACATCACGCAGATGATAAGCAGGTTAGCGGGGCGAATGTTTTACACTTGATCTGACATCGGCATACTACCAGGTCAGGCTCCATACCGATTCGCAGGAGCTTACAGCATTTATCACACCCAAGGGGGCTTATAAATTCAAGAGGATGCCGTTTGGACTAGTATCTGCTGCCGCAGTTTTCCAGCGGATCATGAGCAACCTCCTAAGTGGCATCCCTGGGGTGATGTGTTATCAGGATGATGTGCTGGTGTTTGGGGAAGATGCGACACAGCATGAACTAAGACTCAGACAAGTCCTAAAAAGGTTCAAAGAGCAAGGGCTCACTGTGAAGCGAGAAAAGTGCAATATTGGGTGTGCAGAGTTGGAATTCCTGGGACACAAAGTCACGACGGACGGCATCCGGCCCAAGACAGATCTGCAAAACACCATCATCAATCTCACAGCACCAAGAAGTAAAGACGAGACTAAATCCTTTTTGGGAATAGTGGAGTTTTATAATAAGTTTGTGCAAAAAGGGAGTGACGTTCGAGTGGAGTTCGGAGTATCAAAAGGAGTTTGAAGACACCAAGAGGGCGTTATCTGAAGCACCCAACCTCAAATCCTTTATCCCGGGCAGAAAGACCGTGCTGACGACTGATGCCAGTGCCAAAGGCCTTGGGGCAGTCCTGACGCAGACGCAAGTAGCAGACGGTGGGGAGGAGACGATAGTGTTCGCATCACGCTCACTACGAAAGGCAGAGTCAAACTATTCCGTGATCGAGAGAGAAGCCTTGGCGGCTCAGTGGGCGATCGGAAAATTCAGAGACTTTGTATGGGGAGCGAAATTCCACCTGAGGACAGACCATAAGCCCTTAGTCGAAGTCTTCAGCAAAAAGGGCCTTGACGCCATATCTAGCAGGATCAGACGATGGGTAATAGGTCTGCAGGAATACACGTTCAACGTGGAATATGTACCAGGGATGAAGAACTTCGCAGCTGACTGCCTCTCTCACCTCGTGAATGAAGATCACAAGGAAGTCCAAGAAGAAGAGGGTGACGATGTCTCTGAAAAGGATATGCTGGCGGAGAATGTGTGCGTCATTACCCAGGGTGCCATTGATGATGAACAGTGGAAGAAAGCTTTAAACGCCGATGCACTCCTGCAGAGGGTGTGTGAGAAAACCAAGAGCGGCTGGATAGACCCAGACAAGAAGGAGGAAACTCTCGAGCCATACTGGATGGTCAAGGATGAACTATCCTTTGCCGACAAGTGTCTGTTCAGAGGCACAAGACTAGTCCCTCCCGAAGCGTTGAGAGAGAGCCTGGTGAACCTAGCCCATGAGGGACATATGGGAGTCACCAAAACTAAACAAAGGTTGCGGCTGGACTACTGGTGGCCAGGGATGGATTTGGAAATCGAGACGAGGGTAAGAGATTGTGTGCCATGGGCTACCAGCGACAAAGTCCTAAAACAACACACACCTCCCATGCACTGTAGGCCCCTTCCAGTGGGTCCATGGGTGGATGTGGCCTTGGACATCGTAGGTCCTCTGACAGGAGAACATTGCACACCCTACATTTTGGTGCTGATAGATCTCTACTCCAGATGGCCCGAAGTGAAGTTTGTGTCAGAAATCACGACCAGAGTAGTCATAGATTTCTTTGTAGAAGTGTTCATCAGGGAAGGATTGCCAAGCAATCTATTGACAGTCAATGGGGTACAGCTCTGCTCGAAAGAAATGAAAGAATTTCTAGATTGTAATAGGATCATACATAAGTGGTGTGCACTATACCACCCAGAGACAAACGGGATGGTCGTGGGTTTCAACAAGACGATTAAGGAGGGCATCCACTAGCGAAGGCCAGTGGGTTGTGTTGGAAATATGAGGTCTTGAAGCGTCTGGAAGCATATCGACTTACACCACACCAAACCACTAGTGTGACACCTTTCGAGTTGCTGAAAGTGAGAAAACCCAACTCAAGGTTAGTTCCAGGGTGAATGAAATGGTACAAAGGGTGGACAAGTCAGAATAAGGATTCATAATGGCAGGACAGAGAACGCAAAGTCATGATAGGGAGGAAGATGGAGTATGACAGACGTCATGCAGTCAAGGAGATGGAGTTCAGGGTGGGAGACCTAGTCAGAATCAAAGCTCCCACGGGCAGGGCACACTGGTCTGAGTACACTGAACCCACCAAGATTGTTAAGTTGTTTAGGAATGCAGTGAAGACTCAAGAAGGGAAAATATGGAACATGGGGAGGGTGGTTAAGTACACTGCTCCCATTGTAGACACATTTAACACCCCTATGAGCAAGAACAGTACCCTGGGCAACAATGAAGGCCCCAAACAGGGGTGTCCCACACTGGTTAACCCTTTTCCCAGGGCGAGCGGCAGGAAGTTTTGCCGCCCCAAGTATTTGGAACACTATGTTGATAAATAATTGGTAATTATGTTTTTATCGTTTCTGCAGTGTGTCTCAAATGTGTAAGGAGGGGGATGTGTGGTATCCTCCGCCCCGGGGGATCCTTTTGTGTACCACCTTCCCCTCCCCACAATGTGCACTTGGGCAGCGCCGCTGTGACAAGGGTTAGAATGTCACAGCGGCCAACGTTCTAAGGCGAGCTCCCTGCGCGGATCACTGACGGGAGTGTTTGGTGATCACAGCAGTGGCTGGGGTCCTCTGTCTATACTGCTTGAAATAAACCCACATGGTTCACCTACAACGTGACTCCTTGTATTCCTGACATGAGTGTGTTGCTGCTTTCCACGCACCAATTTTGCAAGATTTTGTTTGTTGTAAGGAGCTTTGTATCTCCGTGCTTTGAAGTGGTTGTGTCCAACTAGGCAAGCCAGTTGTAAATGGTTGAAGGATAAATTATAATTTTTCCAGATGTGCCTTTTTGGTTTTAGCCTCAATCCACCCAGTTTATCTATGAAGTAAAACATCTCCTTGAGGTTGAAGAGCTGTGGCTTCGTGATTCCGAAAGCCATGAGCACCTTTGTGATATAGAGAGATTGTAAGTGAAATAAACAGTAGGACGGTTGCTTTGTCACATATTTGACCCCGAAGCCAGCCATTCTTACTCTACCCTGCTGTAGGTACAATAATGCCTGCTACAAGTAAATACATATGCCACACTACTACTTAACAAAGTTGAAGTATGTGTATGGTTATTTGTATCCCCAACCACGGGTACCCTGAAAAGAGCAGAGAAAAGAAGGGGAGCACTGCAGTAGTGCTATCTTAAAAATGTGTTCTGTAGCAGGAAGGGATGGGCACACCCTGTGTACGGATGGGGTTACACAAGCCAGACAGAGCTAGGACCAAGAAGTAACCAGGTTCCTTGGAAGATCAGACCAAGCCAGAGAGGCAAAGTTAGCAGGGGTCTTGTCAGAGGTGTATATTGGATTCTGCTGAATAGGTTGTTCATTTGGTTGTCTAAACTGGATGACGGCCCAAGAGTAATTGGGTTAGCAGTAGCCCAAGATCAGAGCGGGCGAGAGTGTCAATCTCAAAGACTGGGAAGGGTTTCACAGTGGAGTATGCTTCACTGCAGTATCTTCATTTACATAGAGGGAGACAATGCATGCTTGTAGTTTAGTGCAGAATTGGCCAGAGCATGCAAGCAGCAGGAAGCTGTTGTTGCCAGCATACACTCAATAGGTGGACTATGCTTGCACTGCCCCATGATATTGATCTGATGCAGAGAGTTCTGTAGAAATTCAGTGCACCTCATGTTCGTCCGCTGTTTTAAGGTCAGGCAGGACAGTAGGCAAACACAATGGTATCAGGAGAGCGGATACAATCCCCTGGTGAGCACCAATATATTGGAGGTTAAGCAGTGATGATTGAGCCCCTGGAAAGACATTGGTGCCATAAAAACCCTTACTTGATGTTTGTGGTCCGCCATCTCCCAGTGTCAGTGCCTGTATTAGATAGGGACAGCTGCCATATTGTTGATCCCATGGTGCACGCCTCTGAGCTCCAGCAGTCCAGGGTAAAAAACCATCAGAATGTGCTGGATATATCTGGACCGAAGTTTACTCTTCGGTAACTCTGCTGTTCCGATCCCCGGATCTGGTGGGCATGTTGCAGAATCCGGGCTGTAGGGTGAGGCAGCCCACTGTAAAATTCCACCACAGTTTCGGGAGCAGCGCAGTTAGGCCACCAGACCCAGTGCTGTCCAAGCCAAGCCTTTTGGTAGACATACTACTGGATTCAGCCTGTAAGTCTGTTCTTGCTATTTGGAAGAATACAGCTTCTACCTCTTTTTGAACCTGGCTGAGCTGGTATACCCCTGGAAACCACAGTACACCAATGTTTGGAAGACACCCAACAACAATTTTGCCACTTCCAAACCCCCATTAGTACCCTAATAGGCCCTAAATCATTCTTTTACTCAGACCTGCTTTGGAATCTGTGCATGTACAAAGTCAGAGTGTCGCCCCCAGAACAGGCGTACCTAAGTATGTATGTTAACACGTAACATGTGCTGCAGATTAATGTATTCTGCTGAATATGTACTCAGTCCTTGCTCCATGTATTTCTCTATGTATGTTATGATGCCTCACGGCAGGCCTTCCATGCTCGCGGATGTAACATGCTGTGCTAACAACATGTAACATGTGTTATATTTCCCGGTACAATGTTCTCTGCAGGCTATGTACTTGCTCCTGGTATTTCATCAAGTATACTGCGGTCCCTGTACTGCAGGGATAGTAGTATGCTATACCTGTATTGCAAGTTGTCATGCCAGCTGCTGTAACCCTTTTGTGACTCTTTCTTTTTTAACTTTTACTCTACTTTTATTTTGTTCTGGATATTGCTTTACCTTTTGTATGAGGTATCTCTCTTTAGTTCCAGTAAAGTTCATAGTCTATCACCTAATCCTGCGCATGAAATCTGTTCATTGTACCTATGTACCCTGTTATGTATTTACGTCATTGTTTTCTTTTGTTGCATTTTCAAAACCCAATCAAATCCTCTGGGAAAAAAAAAGTTTTGTAGGACTGTAGCCCTTGTGTGTCAGGGAACATCTACATTATTTCACCACAAGCCATCTGAGGAGCTGCATGGGCTACAGGTAGCCGCTGTGCCTGGCCCTCACCCATCTGCACCT
The DNA here is from genome assembly GCF_964263255.1 of Lissotriton vulgaris. Classification (NCBI taxonomy): domain Eukaryota; kingdom Metazoa; phylum Chordata; class Amphibia; order Caudata; family Salamandridae; genus Lissotriton; species Lissotriton vulgaris. The sequence goes on from NC_141685.1 coordinate 1,337,510,971, forward strand.
TGTGCATAGGCGGAGCTGAAGAAGCTCACCACCCTCCAGCTGAAGAAATAAGAATCCTTCCCTCCTGCCTCCCTTTCACCTGCTCTGGGGCTCAAGATAAAGGTTGGGTATTTGCACAGGCAATGCTGCACATTGCCTGTATTTACTTTTCCTTTGGTCTTCTGGTTTGCGGTACAGCTACTGGTATAAGACACCTCCTTGCAGATGTACATAGCAGTCATGTTCTTTTTTTCTTTTTTTGTGTGGCCCATACCACAAACGACATCACCTCTAGATGCCAATGAACTTATTTGAGGCAGCACTGAAAATATATGAATAGGAATTTGAAGGTTTTCAAGGCTTTATGTAAGACCAAGGAATTGGCAGCTTCTTGACTAATAAAGTGTGGCTTTACTTGTGATGATGCACAGCTAAGAAACTTTGCAGTCCTTTGACTGAGTAGGTTTTTGTCCATCAAAGTGACTTAATTAGTGCGTAAGAAAATATCGTACCCTTCACTCTTCGTGGTGTTCCTGCAGGGACCCATCAGTAGAGCGAATATCGAGTCTTAAAGGTAACTCATTACCTGAGCCGAGGCAGCATTGTGCATGCATGGGAGAACAGCATGGCTGGCTTTGTCTATTAAAGATCATCCAAGCTGCAGCTTTCTGGACACCTTAGAGTCTTCAGAAGTCGAGAATAGGAGTCCTCAGGTGCAGTGAAACTGTACAATCCAGTGTGGAACCTACAAATGTGCTGACAACCAGTTTCTACTGGTCACATGGAATAAAAGGGAGCAGCTGCAGAGCTAAGTAAATCTGCTTTCGCCAACCTCTCCAGACTGAGTCAGATACTCAAACCACTGTCCAACAGGTGTCCAATGTTGCCCACCTCATTAGTTAAAGAGTACTGACGCCAAAGAAGGTAGGCCAGCTGAGCAGGTGACGGGGGCCGAAAAGTAACCCTTCTGTTACCTTCAACACTTCTGCACTAAGTGTACGCCTCCAGGTGCTTTTCCAGCTGGACACTGACTCCAGGCCTCAATCACCATATTCATGAATGACAGATGATCAGGCTGATGGCAGGCACTCCATTTGTAGCCACTACTCCCTGCCGCTCAGATACTACAGGAAACACTGCAGTGAGTGCCCAAACCCTGAAGAACTGTGGTCAGCTGATCCAACCGGAAGGCGAGGCCCACAGGCCGGAGGTGACCTAGGGTTCCAACACACTGCGACCTGAACACGCCCCAAGACGTTTGTGAAAAGATATCATATCATCCATTAAGGTGACCAAAAATGCATCAGTCACTTGGTTGGGATGGAACCCACAATGGGGGAGGTTGAAAATACCATGATCTGCAATGTGTTTATTTATTGAGAGTTTTATAAAGCGCAAACATGGCCCCTAAGGCATCCGAGCGCTGTACAGTATAACAAAAGAAACAGGTAAAACATGTACAGGTTGGTTATAATTTCAACAGCTGGGTCACAGTTTGTCCAGGTATGTTACGAAGTAAACAGATCTACATGTAGGCAACCAGTGCAGCCCACGCCAGGGCTTCGTCCATGCAGGCTACATGGTAAGGTTTGCAGATCATGTAGCTGGTTTGGCTTTGCTATGATAGGCCGTTTCTGAACTAATCAGTATCTTTTCAAGTCGGTGTTTCACATTCTTCTTGAGACCCAGAGAGCAGGGGTGGGTGCGTGTCTCCGGGGGTGCAGAGTAATAAAGCTTTGTGTTAGGTTCGCCCAGCCAGTGTGTCCGCGTAAGGGCAATGGTGGTCGAAGCCCTGTTATCACTGAAGCCATGACTGTTTTGACAGGTTCTCAGATACCGCGCAGTGTATGAGAGACTCCTCCTTCGCCCCTTTCAGGAGCACATTAGCAAGCAGGGCGCCGACCTTTAGGCTTTCTCTAGCGAGCGTGACTTTCAAAATGGCACTCTCACAGTGCGACATTAACAGTGGGAAGCGACACACAAAAAAGGCGAAGCAAGGTACACATGGGTGGAATCAAACTAGAGTCCAAAGGACAGGATGTGTAGAGAGGACACAGGCGCAGAAGAGCCGATGCGCTCTGGTCATTAAAAAACATGGCTGACAGGCGGAAGTGAGGTCTGACGGAAGTGTGGGTAAACAATTGGGTGAGTTAGAATACCGGTTACCTTGAAATGTCTAGGTTACAACTTGCTTGGAGATGCCCGAACAAAGCCTTTGGAGCTGGACGGACGTCTCTGTGGCCAGACGGAAGAGACTGCAATAGTCAGTTTTAGGAAGAATAGACTGAACATGGGCCTTGTTCCAGAGATTCTCTCTTACCAACAATTGGATGGCTCCCCCTTCCTTCTTTACGACTACATTTACTAATTGCAGGTCTTACAAGGGTGCCATTACATAATTAGCAACTGTGACCACCAGAAGGTATGCTTTAAGGGCCCTGACCTCGAATTATAATATTTGGCTGCCGAATTGCCATATACAGCAGCATAGGTCTGGCCTATGGGCAATCAGGCAGTGCCCGATGGGCTGGTCTGACAGATCAGTGTGTGGGCTGGTTTTTCAGCAGTTGTGGTCCAGTTTCGTGACCAGGTGGGCACGTTTTTACTGTTGATGTTCCTGATATTACCACTTTTTAGTTATTTGCTTCGCTAATGGGGACCTATTTTGTGTCTCAATCCGACCCTGCTATATAGTGAAATGGCCTTAGATTGTCATCCAGGCTCCACCTGAGGATGTATAATTAACTTGTTTGGTTGACAGCAAAATGATATCTGACACATTTTTTGGACATTTATTTAGCACAGTGGCGGCTAGCGACATTTGAAAGTGGTGCGTGTAAAAGTTTGGTATGAATTTTATGTATTGAGCGAAGCCGGCAAGCCCATTGGACAAACATGGGGTCCAGGCTGCTTCCTCCTGCATAGAAAAATATGTATAAAAGATCTGCTCATCTTCAACTACCTGTCTTTCCTCTTCAACACCCTCTTTTCACTCTTCTCTGAATGCACTTCCTTGCATCTCTCTCACATCCCCACTTCCAAACATACAGTGTCCTCACTCACATGTAAGCAATTTATTTACTTTTGCTTTTTCCCTGTATATATTTTGCATCTCTGCACCCCCTTCACACACAATTTCACAAAATTGCAATTACAACTGGAATACATGAGCATTGTGTGCTCTGCAGAGAGGCCAACCCACTGACAGACTCTTTGCTTTGGCTTCAGCTTTAGCGTCAGAGCTCTTAATCAAAGCCCCTCATAAACACCTGCTTGGCTCGAAGTATGCATGGTAAACAAATACAGAAACACCACATGATTGAATCGCTATCTCTTGAAAAGGCAAACTTAAGTAAAATTTGAAATAAGAGGCACTAAATCGCTGACATGCATTGCCCGTAACGTTTTTAACACTCAATGGGGCATATTATCAAGGGGGTTTATCTCTGCTTTTTTGGCTTTAATAGCCAAGAAAGCGGAGATAAAATTATCTCCCTATTACCTAGCTGTTGCTAACATCAGTTAGCGACAGCTAGTAGGAGATAGCGACCATCTTGGGCACCGCTTTGCATGTCAGTGATATTTATCACTAATGACATGCAAAGTGGGCGTGCCAAGATGTTAGCGACTGAAAACAGTCGCTAACATCGCTATCTCCTATTAACAACTTTTGGAGATATTCGCACTAAGCGCGAATATCTCCAAAAGCTAACACCTGCCCTTGAGCAATTCTTAGCCATGTTATCCAATGGTAGGTGGATAACATGGCTAAGAGCATTAGCTCGGTAATGCATGAAAATCGCTGCCTTTTCAGCGATATTCATGCATTTCGGCCGATTTTTATCGCTTAGGAGATAAACCTTGATAATAGCAAGGTTCCTAAGCGATAAAAATCGCCGCAGCTCAGCGATAAAAATATCCCCGCTAAACCAACATAGCGATAATTATCTCTAGTTGTTGGTAATATGCCCCGTTGTTCTTAAATCAGTCCATGTTTTTGGCATTAATGTTGTTAAGGGCATAAAGTTAGGGCCAGTTTTAATGTCATACAGCAGATAACTGTCTACTGTAAGCATATATCTCTCGCTTTCCCGTCACTTGGATATTTGGATCAACTTCAAAGGCAATAAGAACCCTGACCTGCTCGTCTTTTGCATCCATTTCGTGGGGGAACAAATGGAGCAGGTCCACTCCTAATGGGGCCAGCGACATGTAGCCAGGGCCTGGGGGTGTCACAGTTGGGGAGGTTAGCATGACGAGGGGTCTCAGAGCAATATATATAACAGAAGATTAGTATTTTACCACTTAACTGTTACAGAAGAGGAGGCATCAAAACGTGCTTGCATCCACTTGTACTTGGGCGAATGGGAAATGGTGGTATCTAAGCCTGTGAAGGATGGTTGGCTGCTCTTACACAGGGGTAAAGACTCCAGTGCCCCAAACCATGACGATGAAAGCACCACTGGCCTATAGAGGATACTACCATAGACTTCAATGACAATGATTCATTATGAAGGGCTTTGGAACAGCAAGCCCTGCGTCCTGCTTCAGAGTTCAGAAAGTTGATTAATGCCTGGCTTCCGTTTCCTGCTTCAGAGCGAGGCGAGACAGGCAGTCTGAGACAGACAGCCAGACATAAATACATCAATTTGTTTAGAGATACAATTGTATATCTAAATAAATCATTCTATTTAATATTTGTACTGGAATGTGAAGGAAATAATTTGAGGGGCCGCAGCCCCAGAGGCCAAATGGAGAATCCTAACCCCCCCACCCGATCTAGCACTATGACTCTCCATTAGTTGCTGACAAAGGATAGGCACTGCTGGATATGGTGGGCTGAGGACTGGGGGAGGAAAGGTTGCATATTCTCAACATGACAGTGTGGAGTGACCACAGGATTACTAAGCGAGCACAATTTGTAGTGCAATATTATTGGTTTGTTAAAAGGTTTGCCATGGTGGAAGCAGTATATGAAAATTGGAACCTCTGTATGGTTGATAATGTTAGGGAAACAATGTAATCCAGACTGACAAGATTCTATCATTTAAATAAAGCTGCCCGGCAGACTTTGAATTGGGAAACTGCGGAACCTGATGTACATTCTGGACTACGCATAGCGATGGCCTGTGGGGTTGGGAGAAAGGAACTGACATACTTTACCTTGTGGAGAGTGAAGGAGGGGGCAGGCTGATGTGCCAGGTTCTTTGCTGGGATAGGTCAGAGTAGCCTGAGAGTGTGATATTGTGAGGGATCTTAGTGAGAAGGAGTGTCAGGAGATTGTGACTTGTGTATTCAGCAATTCATGCAATCCTACATTGAAACTAATTCAGTTGAATGTTCTTCACCACACGTATCTGACACATTTCGACTTAGCAAAATCTAAAGAACATACTCAGGCTTATGTCTCAGATGTAGAATGGATGATGTGGTTCTCCATCATATGTTGTGAGCTTGTACTGTACAAGGTGTGTGCTGAGCGTAGGTCGGTTTGGGACTGGAATATCAAGATCAAAAGATCGTCTGACATAGCATATTTTAAATATTGTTTACCAAATGACTGCCCTTTTGGAATTAAAAATAGAAAATCTACATCAAGTGGGATAATATTTTTGAAAAATATATTTAGACAGCAATATTTATGTCAGATGATATTTCTGTCCAGTACACTCCGAAGTGCAAGCCCTAAGTTATGTCAGAGACTACAAGAGTGACTGGGAGGGCCTGCCTGGTACATCCTGAGGTAATGCCTAATTTACTAAAGTATAAGTGCTACAGCCCAAAGTTTTGCTCCGAAGCTTACTGCAAGCTTTATTGAATGTTAGTGTACCGCATACCAAGGCTGCATTGTGTTGATTCTACCCCGTGCTTCTTTCATCCATCACAAGACACCCTTTGCCCTTTATCTCACTCTTACAGGTTGTTTTTCATTCCAGTATTCTTTCTTTGTGATTGCTTATCTTTCCCCTCTTCTTTCTCTATGTCTGGATCCACATTTGTTGATGAAAAATAAGTGCTGTTCCCCCAGTAGCCTGTCTCCCCGAACCACCAGCTCAAATTTAAGCAATGACCAGAGGTATGTGTTTTGGGACTTCTTGACGACCCCAGGAAGGCTAAGCCAGTACACCTATTCACAGATCTAGCTTTGTTATTAGTGAAAAGAGAGACTCTCTATTTGCAGTGCTCCAGTCCTACTTGTATAGGTAGGAGACATCAGAAAGCTCTGTAATCAGAGAACAGACCCAGTCTTGTCTTAAGAATTTTGGGAGCCCTGGGAAAGAAATTCTTTGGGGTCGGGGGCCTGTTTGGGACAAGTTTACATTTTATTACCCATTTTCTGCTAATTTTCGCACAATGGTGCAAACAAAATGTAATCATATTTTAAAGATTGAAATTGACAAACCTAAAATATATAAAAAATTCCCTTTCCCAGGACCTTTGGGATGTAGGGGTCCTGGGCAATTGCCCACTGTGCCCAGGCCTTAAAATGTCTCTGCAAATGCAACAAGATGATGGACGAAGTGCTGAAACTTCTCAACCACTCACCCACAGTCAAGCGATCTGGGTTTAATCCATTGTTCTTTTGCTCACTATGCCACCCAATGGATTTAGGCCCAGATCTCTGTACTGGGGTGAATGTTTGGCATTGTTCAGCATTCTGTACATCAATTATTCTTTTGGCATTTGTCACCCCGAGTGAGACGGGTATGCCCAGGAATGGGTCTAGTGCTCTCCATGCCACTGGAGTCAAGCTAGCCTGGCTGATGAGGGGTGATACTCCGAAACTGGGCCTATGATGCTTATTTCTGGTCAAGGGAGGTCCTGGCCGGGCAGTTTGGGCTGGACTGTTCCCATGGGGAGCAGGGTCAAGACTGATTTACATATGGCTGATTGTAAACTGGAATGGCATGGGGAGCAAAATATCAATGGATTTAGGACCATATATTTGTACTAGGGTGAATGTTTGACATTGTTCAGCATTCTCTTCATCAATTGTTCTTTTTCTATTAAAACGTCTCTAAGCAGACCCAGTGGTGGGGGTGCGTGACCTGCGGAAGTATGGGAGGCTATACTGGCACAATTGGCCATAAATAGGGTGCCTGGCAAACCTCTGTGAAGCTTTAGCTCACAGTTGTAGTGTTATATAAGCATGTTGGAAATGGAATACACAAAGATACATCGGGATGATGGTGCTTGAAAAGTTGTAGGAAAGATATTTACCATTTTGTTGATATAACTGTTGGCTTCTGCTATGTCATCAGTCACTCATCTTTGAAGAGTGTATCATGAAGGAGGCAAGTACTCCACTGTATAGACCTTTATGTTTTTAGGTCAAGCATCAGCGCGCATGCGTTGTCTGCAAGACCTGTTGTAATCGCTATCTCGTGTGTAATCCCGTCTGCTGCTTGCCATACGCTGACTCCAGTGTCCCTCATCTTTCCTGCCTTCTAATTGGTTCACACACCCAAAGGATCACTTCCATATTTTCCTGAGGAGCATCGCTCAACAACAGATGTATTCCCTTTGATATGTGGCTGTCTGCGTTGGTTTGTTTTCCATTTACCCTGTTTTTAGCTGGTGCTTTGTTCCCTCGCCTGCACTATAATTGTCATATCACCGCGCTTTGCGGGTCCCTGCTTCACCTTAGGGGGCAGATTTATGAGGCCGTTACTCCTCTTTGCGCCGCAATTGCGTCACTTTATTTGACGCAACTGCGGCGCAAACAATGCGCCCTATTTACAACGTGACGCATCTAGGAGATGCGTCACGTTGTAAAGCACTGCGCCATAAGGAGGCGTTCCTGCGCAGGGGGGGGGGGCGTTCCTGCGCAGGAACGCCTCCTGAAAGTGGCTGAGTGAAATCTATGAGATTTCACTCAGTCACTTTCAGGGCAATGCTGCGTCAAAACCCTGCGCCTGCTTGAAGCAGGCGTAGGTCTTGACGCAGCATTGTGCAGATGGCGTACCCCCGAGCCTTGCTGGAGCTGCATCGCGCTTGCGACGCAACTCCAGCAATGTGCCACATTTCCGGCACAGATGCGTGACGCATCTGTGCCGTTTTTGCACCATGGTTCGCCGCATTATAAATGCGGCGCACCATGGGTGGCGGAGCTGTGGCGCACTGTGGCGCATGTTAACTGGCGCATCCCTGGGGATGCGCCAGTTAACATAAATCTGCCCCTAGGTTTGGCCACCATCTTGGGTGAGTCTTTTGTATGCCTGGCCATTTGGGGGTAGCAGACCAGCTGTCGCAAGGACACGCTGACCTGCATATAAGGGGGCATTCTAGGCGGGCTGCTCTGTTTATTTCTACCTCGGACGCCTGACCTGACATCATAACGCCATAGCGCGCTGCAGGGCGAGCTATTCACTAACGCAATAGCGTTTTTTAAAGCCCCGTTTTTCTATCTGTGTTTGGTTTGTTTTCCATTTACCCTGTTTTTAGCTGGTGCTTTGTTCCCTCGCCTGCACTATAATTGTCATATCACCGTGCTTTGCGGGTCCCTGCTTCACCTTAGGTTTGGCCGCCATCTTGGATGAGTCTTTTGCACGCCTGGCCATTTGGGGGTAGCAGACCAGCTGTCGCAAGGACACGCTGACCTGCATATAAGGGGGCATTCTAGGCAGGCTGCTCTGTTTATTTCTACCTCGGACCCCTGACCTGACGTCATAACGCCATAGCGCGCTGCAGGGCGAGCTATTCACTAATGCGATAGCGTTTTTTAAAGCCCCGTTTTTCTATCTGTGTTTGGTTTGCTTTCCATTTACCCTGTTTTTAGCTGGTGCTTTGTTCCCTCGTCTGCACTATAATTGTCATATCACCGTGCTTTGCGAGTCCCTGCTTCACCTTAGGTTTGGCCGCCATCTTGGGTGAGTCTTTTGCACGCCTGGCCATTTGGGGGTAGCAGACCAGCTGTCGCAAGGAGATGCTGACCTGCATATAAAGCAGCCATTCTACGCGCAGCGTTTGCGCGCAGCGTTTCGCCGGAGTGACGCCGGAGTCACGCCAGAGTCCAGCCCGTCTGCGCCCGTCAGCGTCCCGGAGGCGACTAGGGCGACGGACTGGTCTGGTCTCTGGTGGCCTTCCTATTCTATTTTTCCATCATGCTTCAATATTCGGCGCAGGAGCTCCGGTCTTTACAAAAGATAGGGGGGCTCTTGCTGCAAGGTTTTTCCGGCCCGCTACAAGGGTAAGAGTCGGTGCCCGGACTGTGAATGGTTGCCACAGAAAAATCTGGCTCCTGTGTTAGACAGGGAGGTAGATAATGTCAAGCATCTTTGTCTGCTTTTAAATACCAGATCTCTCAGTCGGCATGCTCTGGACATTTACGATCTTTTGGCAACAGAAAAGCCTCTGTGCCTGATGCTGACTGAGACGTAGCTGGGGGAGTTTTCTAATCCAGATATTGCTGCAGCTATCCCCCCTGACTACAATATCCTTAGGCAAGATAGGTTGAAGGGGCGAGGGGAGGGGTGGGGGGGGGGGGGGGTGGCACTTGTGGTGAACAAACAGGCCACCTGTACCACTGTTCCTTTGGAGGCCATTATGGGTTGTGAATCCCTTGCTTTCTCCATAGTATTAACGCCGCACCAATCTTTTAAAGGACTTCTTGTCTATAGGCCCCCGGGGCCGACAGGCACCTTTTTTGAAGAACTCCAGTCGATAATGTCGACATTGGTACTCAGATCTGAGCACTGCATATTGGCCGGCGATTTCAATATCCATATGGTCTTCTCGACGACCTCTATAGAGATGTCAGTACCTTTACAGGTGCTATGGTCAGATCAGAGGCTGGTTAAGTACTATGTGTCGGAGGCAAGGAAGCCATCTAGTGCTCCTCCCCGGCAGTTTTGCCAAGGATCGAGGGCGTTCCATCGGGTGACTCCAGAACTACTGGCACAGGCATGTCTGACTCACCCTTGCCTTTTGACAGGGGACCTAGAAAGGGACTCAGAGCTGTTGCAATTGTGGCTCACGGAGAGGCTAGATGATCTTGCCCCGGTGAGGCCTCCTCGCAATATTGCAAAACGGGCGTCCGCCCCCTGGTTTACCGAAGCACTGGTGGCCTCACGACGGCAGTGCAAGGTGGCAGAGAGAGCGTGGCGTTCGCAATACTATCCGGTGGCAAAACTTGCCTACAGAGCCTCTGTCAAAGCATACCATCGCGACATTTTCTCTGAGAAAAGAGGCTATTTTTCTAAGAAAATTGAGACTGCCTCCAATTCATGTAAGGAGGTATTTGCCATTGTGGGGGAATTCATGGCCCCTCGTGCCTCTACGACCCAGGCACCCCCCACGGAGGCATGGGTGAGTGCCCTTGCCAACTTTTTCACCCCCAAGATCAAGTTGATTCAGGACTCTTTTCCCGTGAAGAGCTCTGAAGTCTCTTACTTTTCAGAGGGTGTTTCTGTTTTAACAGCTAGTGCAGACCCGATTCTGGCAGACTTTCCACCACTTTCTGCTTCCTCGTCCTTGAACCTGATGGCCTGTCTTAAATCAGGATCACCTCTTGACGCATGCCCTGCCAAATTTTTGGCTAAAATGGCTGAAGTCATTAATCCCATCGTGAATCCTCTTCTAAATCAATCTCTCAGTGAGGGTGTAGTCCCTCAGGCTTGGAAGCAGGCGATGATCATCCCTCTGCTTAAAAAGCCCGGTCTGGACTCGGAGGTATTGGCTAATTATAGGCCTATCTCGCTTCTGCCCGCCTTTGCCAAGATCCTCGAGAAGCATGCGCACAAGGTGCTCTCCGATTATCTGGAATCTCACGATTTACTGCACTCCACTCAATCCGGCTTCCGCACCAACTTAAGCACCGAAAAAGCGCTTCTGGAAGTTTCGGAGGCAATTAAGGAGGTGCTGGACTCAGGAGGCAAAGCGATGCTTGTGATGCTCGATCTGTCGGCGGCCTTTGACACCGTCCCCCACGAGGGTCTCCTCGCCAGACTTTATGAGATCGGTCTGAGGGGGACGGTGCTCGGCTGGTTTTGATCTTTCCTGGCTGGTCGTCGACAAACGGTCTGGGCCTCCCCCAGCTCCGCCGAAATGCCGCCTTTGGGTGTCGGAGTCCCTCAGGGCTCTGTGCTGAGCCCGACTCTTTTTATCATCTTTATGACCCCTTTGGCGGCACTGGCGGAGTCTTTCGGGGCCCAGATCGTTTCCTATGCCGATGACACCCAGCTCCTCTTTACTTGCGGGAAAGGAGCGGATTTTGATGGAGAGAGTATCCGGGGCTGCCTTGGGGCTGTTTTTAATTGGTTCCAGCTTAACAGCCTCAAGTGCAACTCGGATAAATCGGAGGTACTTTTCTTCGGTTGCAGATCGGATCCAGACTGGCAGGAATGGTGGCCTGTAAATATGTTTCCTCCTGCAGGCTCCTCTCAGTTAGCCAAGAACCTGGGTATTAAGATCGATAATGGCTTGACACTGCGATACCAGATTCTTGGTCTCACTGGCACCTGTTTCGGTCTGCTCTGGGTGCTCCGTAAGTTTCTTCCTATACTATCGGAGGATCACAGGAAGATAACGGTTCAGGCTATTATCGGTTCGAGAATGGATTATTCCAATATCCTTTATCTTGCCCTGCCGGAGTATCTGCTGCAACGACTGCAGGTGGTCCAGAACTCGGCAGCACGAGCCATTTTTGGTTTACCTGGCCGTGCTAGAACCTCGGGCCTCTTGCAGTCACTCCATTGGATAATCTTCAAGGCCCTGACCTTGGCCCACAAAGCTCTACATGCCTCAGGAGCAAAATATCTACAAAAAAGGCTAGCTTTTTACCATCCTGCTAGGTCCCTGAGGTCGGGGTCTTTGTTTCTTGCCGTGGTCCCCTGTATTAAAAGGGCACGTATAGGAGGTCGTTCTTTTAGACTGCTGGCTCCGCAGCTCTGGAACACTCTGCCAGTGACACTGCGTAGTACTGCAAATCTACTGGCTTTCAGGAAGGGCCTTAAAACCTGGCTTTTTACTTTGTAGATAGCAGTCTTGACTGTTAGTTAGGGTTTCTCCCACTCTTCTGTTTTTTTTCTGTCCGTTATGTTGTGATGCAGGTTTGCAATAAAGCGCCAGGACACTCTTTGAGTAGCCGTGCGCTATACAAGACAAAAATAACATAACATAACATATAGGTACTATGGGCCAGATTTAGGTGGCTAAATACCGGTCAGTAACGCTGAAATTTGTTAAATTTCTGCGTTTCCGACCGGTATTAAGCCATGTGCAATGTAGGTAACACCGAACGCCATCGCAAATAAGGAATCGGTAAAAATACGGGAAACCAGTTGCTGATTCCTTAATTTGCAATTAGTAGACAACAAAACCCCTAAATACCGAATCGGTAAATAACCTTTAAAAAATCGTTAATCCGATGTAGCAAAAATCAGTAGTACCGAATTTTCGGTATTTAGGATTCGCTAATTACCACTGACTCAAAGCAGGTGGTAATCAGGTGCACTGCATTTAAACAGCCCCAAAATGCAACAGTGTGAACCCAATGGCGGCCCTCTACGTAATTGCAAGGCGTCTACGTTTGCGAGCAGCAGGACTGAGGATCTGGAGACGGGAGGAGCGCGTTTACAGACTGCGCATTACACTGTTCCAACTGACTGAGGCTGAAATCCATGAGAGGTACCGGCTACACCCAAACACCATCCTGGACCTGATACGGGACCTGCACCCACTCCTGGAGCACCAGACACCAAGGGTGCATGCAATACCTACTCATGTACAGGTACTCTATTGCCTTCACCTCCTGGCATCTGGCAGTTACCAAGGGGTAATAGTTGTGGCAGGTGGAGTGTCACAGAGTTGCCTGTCGTGTTTTCTCAATAAATTCCTGGACGCCATGTTGCAAAGGATGCCACACTACATCCAATTCCCCAGCACACAGGCAGAACTGCTGAAGACCAAGTTGGACTTTTTTTTACCAGAAGGCCCAGTTCCCACAAGTCATCAGTTGCATTGACGGGACACATATACCAATCTGCCCCCTTGCTGCGACTGAGTACATCTACGCAATTGGAAATCCACCCATTCTATAAATGTCCAGGTCATATGTGATGCGTCTTCCATCATGACCAACATAGTTGCAAAATTCCCAGGGAGCATGCATGATTCATACATATTTAGGAACAGTGGGATCTATACCCGTCTCATTGCGGGTGAATTTGGAGAGGGCTACCTGCTAGGTAAATACATGTGACACCCCCTGAAGTATACACCTGTTGCTGCGATTGTTGACTGTAAATAACTTACTTTCTTCTCACACTCAGGTGACACTGCCTATGCGGTGTGTTCTTTCATCCTGACTCCATACCTGCACCCATCCACCCCAAGTGAAAGGCGATGTAATGTTGCACATAGATCGACGCGCAATGTGGTTGAGCGAACATTTGGACTCCTCAAAACCCGGTTCCGCTGCCTTCACAAAAGTGGAGGTGCACAGCAGTACCGGCCCCTGGTCTGCTGCAAAATCATAGCTGTAGGTGCCATGCTGCATAACCTTGCCACTAAGAGGGGGACACCTGTGGAAATGTGTGAATCTGAAGAGGAGGATGAGGAGGAGGAAGGTACACAGCCACAGCACAGCAGGCGGCACAGCTGCAGCAGATGGGAGACAGAGACGGTCAGAGATCACACAAAATTATTTCTGAGTAATTAATGAGACAAAGCCAGTTAATGCATTTGTGTCAGGGTGTTTAATAGACCTTACAACAGGCAATTGTCCAGCACACCGTAACACCAGTGATGTGTCCAATGGGTTATGTCACCCACCACACAATGGAATTTGAGGGCAGTGCCTATCTCCTGCGGCTCCGCACACCCCTGCTGCATTCTGCAGGCACACTGTCCTCACCAGTGCTGTGTCCTGCAGCAGAACCATGCCTCACGCTGCGCCTCCTGCTCTCTGGCAAGGGGGTTACAGGACTGTGACTGCTTGCCTCCTCACTCTCTTCCCCATCCCCTGTTCCGGTGGCAGCAATTTGGTTTGTCTGAATCACCTCTAAGGCACTGGTGACTGTGACCAGGCCCTGAGTGACCTCACGGATGCACTTTGCCATTTCCAGTTGCATGGCCACTGATCGACGACTGAGCACATGGGTTGCATTGCACAACCTGTTGACAGACTTGGTGTACCCTGCAAGTATCTGCGTGTCTCTGCGCCTTGCAGCACACTCACTATCCACTCTGCCGCAAAACAGCCTCACTGCTTCCGACAACTCCTTCATTCCCTCTGCCACAGTATTGTTGAGGCAGTATATGGCGCCTTTCATGTTGTTAACATTTCTGTTGTTTGCCACCATCTGAAGTTGAATGGCCCTCAATGTCTTTCCCTGAAGGCGCTGCACTTTGAGCATCTGCCCCTCCAGTCCAGAGAAGACACTGGATTCCTCAGCGTCAGGACTCTGTGCCCTTTGTCGCCGTGCACGGGCACCTGTGTTGGTTTCCTCCATGGGGAACTGTGTCACAGATGCCTGTGTGTCATCCCTCGGTGTAGTCTGTTGTGCTTCCTGGCTGTCATCCTCTGTGGCATCTATCTCCTAGAGGCTAGCCACTGCATACCTCCTTGATCGTGGTGGTGGTGGTGGGGATGTTGGTGTGGTGTTTGCAGGTGAGATGACTTCCTCCTCAATTGGGTTTTCCTCCCTGGAGGCCTTGCCAGTCTCCTCTTCTGCAGCCTGGGGCGATGTTCCACCTGTGGATACCGAATTTACTTTTACTCACTTGCCTGCCAGCATTTGTCTGCAAATAAATTTCACGACTGACATTCTAGCTGTCTGTCCTCACCTATCTCATCTATTGATGTGTGTGACATGCCTATGCTTTTTGGGGACTGACTAATTTGCTAATAGTTGATAGGGACTACATCTCGCATGATGCATTGCTGATTTTAAACAAAACCTGTTCTGGAGAGGGATTCTTGCAGGGGGATTGGGGTTAGGGAAGGGAGACAGCATGCTGTGCATTCATCTTACCTTGTCTGTTGGATGCTGTTGCTGAGCTGTCCACGTCCCCGATGCCACTGACGCTCTCTGGCTGGAGGGCGGACTCAACCATTTGCTCTAGGGCAGTTGGAGCAGGCGCTGTGGAGCTTCCCCCGCCTGTCTTCCCCGCTTGTTTCTGCCGGTCAGCCACCCTCTCCTTAGCACGTTTCCTCAGGTCATACCATCGCTTTTTTAAGTCCTCTGTTGTGCAATGTGTGACGCCAATTGTGTTGATCTTCTGCTGGATCGCCAGCCAAATCCTCCTTTTATGGGCCTCAGGGACATGCAGAGATCTCTTGCCAAAGAGTTGGCCGTGGTCTTTAACAACTTCCTCTATGAGGACCTCCAACTCCCTCTCACTAAACTTGTGCTTGCGCTTCCTTTCGCCAGCATCCTTCCCCTTCTCCTCTGAGGCCATGGTGCTGTTCCTCTGTGTTTGCTGGGTGGTAGCTGTGCAGCTCCAGTGCTCTTGCTCCCTGTCTCTCCAACAGCTACAGGATCAGTGCGCCTGCATGGGTGTGGCCACTTCCAGGTTGTGAGGTCATGAGGAAGCACAAGATTGGCTGATTCGACAATTACTGATTTTTTGAAATACTGATTCGCTAATTACAGAATCGGTATTACAGATTCTGTGTTACCGATTCGGTAATGGGGAATCAGTAATTTATTTACCAATTTGTAGGAAATAGCTAATTTTTAACGATTATTACCGAATCGCTATTTTTTACCGATTTTTTTACCTACATCAGAAATACTGAGTTCTTAATAGTGATTCGGTAAAAATCGCTATTAAGGACTCTTTATTTCGGAATTACCTACATCTGGCCTCATATTTCTTTTACCCCTTCCATTCTTCTATCCTTTTTGCCCATGCATGTATTTTCATGTTTTTACATGTGGCTCGCTGGCTTTAACAATGTTTGATTCTTTTTCCTCGTTTGGCGTGTGGGGCTAATCGCTCTCAGAAAACGGCATGTTTTGTTTTTACATTGGTAACGCTTTTCGGGAGGATGCGTGGGGAAGCAGCGTGAGGATCGCTGGCTTTAACAATGCTTGATTCTTTCTCCTCGTTTGGCGTGTGGGGCTAATTGCACTCAGAAAACCGCATCAGTTTTTTTTTGCGTTGGAAATGGTTTTCGGGAGTATGCGTGGGGAAGCAGCTAAATGTGAATTAGTGTGCTGAGATATTCTTTCAGCCATCTAGGAAACAGCGTTACACGTCCGTTAAAACACATAATTAAATGCACCCTGATACGGAGAGCACAGCAGGAACGAGTACGAGTAAAGAATGTCATTAGCACATGCAAATCAGCTGCACTCTTAAGAGGCGCTGCCAGCAAATCCTGCGAGGGCGAACAGGCAGGCAGACAGAAGCACCATGTTCTCACCCGCCTCACGCGCTGCCCTTTTTATAGCGTTTAACTTTAAATGTCCATGAGACAGCTCAGATGGTTCAAACGAACAGCTGTTGTACACTCACCAAATTCAAGAGGAGGTGAACCTCCATATTCGTCAAAGTAGGTGTAATCCTTCCAAGTTATGCACACACTGTGCAATATGACACCTGCTTTATTTGGGCCGGTGCTTTCCGGTGCTTAGCACCGGCACTTATATTTCAGGGCCGGGTCTATTGTATTTTTCTAGCCTCGGCCCAGTAATTATTAAAAATAAATGTACGTACCTTTCCTGTTCTCAATTCCGATCGGATGTCTTCCTGGTATGTCAGCAGAGAACGACCCACCCAGGTCCAGGCATGACGACTGCATCACGTTAGTGATGTCAGCAGTCACGCATGCCTTTTACCACAGGGCGTCGTCATGCTCCTTCCGTTTGGATAATTGCAGCTTAGGACGGGCGGCAAGGCAAGCTGGGAAAGTTCCGGACGTGCCTCTGAGACCTGGTAACTGTGGTATTACTTTTAGCCATCCAGAGGCCCAGCTGAGGCTACACGGAACAACCCGTGTTTCCAGTTTTTCAATAAACTCTCTGGGGCGCTTGCAGCCTGTCAGCGGTTGGCAGGCTCGCACTGAGGAGGAATGTAATGCTTTGCTGCAGTTTGAGCCTTTTAACAACGGAAGCAGCAATAACAATACCAGAGGATTCATAATTACCACCAATCCAGGAATTGAATTCGAGCAACTGTAGGCAAAAAAGGTGAGTTGGATGTAGTTCCCAAAAACTGAAGTTTTAATCCGAATGATTATGGAAGTCGGATGAACATGCAGGAACTGGTGAGCTGAGAGCATGAAGATTCATAAATGTGAGCACGCCAAAACGAACTTCTGTACCTCTACACTTTTCCTGTATATCCAAACCTTGCTTCGCTGACTATCCCAGAAATCTTGTATATTGTTTGCCCAGCTGATTCCAGCCTTCTTTAGTAAAATCCGCAGCAGTTAGTTCCCATGTACTCCCAGAAAAGATACCAACGGTAAAAAAAAAAACCTAGCGCCGCTTTCTCCAAGAGCTCGCAACATACGTCTCATTTAGAGAAGACACCCTTCGATTTACAAATGCACTCAAATGTGTGCAGTTTTATACCCTGGCTGCAGCACTCTTTGAAAAGAGTTGTCTAAACTGATGTGCATGACGGGGTCAGTTGCTCGCAAATCAGCCATTCACACAGCTTAGTTGAAGGGAGTTATTAAAGGGCATATGGTCTATTCAACGTTCCTGTTCGATTGCTTCCAGAACAAAAGATGTAAAAAAACTGCATTGACCATTGTTTTTATAAAGGCAGTAGTTGGCAGTGCAGTGGTAGATGCATTTTTTTGTATTAAACTCATCCTTAGTTTTTTTTATTTGTCTGTGCACAGGAGAGATGGCAACAACAAGCGACCCCAACCTTTTGTTATACCCTTTATTTTCCTTCGCTTAAAATACCGACGGTAGAGGGACTCTCAAACATGGGAGAGAAAACGCTATGAAATCCAAACAAAGACCCCAGGCACAATCACAATACCTGTAAAGTGCCACAGCTACCCTGAAAGGGTGTCCTGTCGCTCTATACCGTAAAGGTAAGAAGGGAGAGACAACTCTACAGGAATAACCAAGACTTAATCTTTTCTGTGGATGACTGTCAGGAATGAAGTGAGACCTGATGTCTTCAGGTTCTTTTCCTAAATGTGCCTGGTGAGTCATACAGAGAGCGCTAAGCACTGAGCGCTTTTGCACTGGGAACCAGTGAAGAGACTGAAGGTGTTTATTCATATGGTAACGAGGAGGTATGCCTACACAATTCAATCTCATTTTATAGCCCTAGAGACCGGGTGACTAGTGTGTGCAAAATCTGTTTCTCAACACCACCCTTGTTTTTGGTGTACCTTTGCAGGACAGATTCTTCCAAGTACTTATAGCAACATCATGTGGTATAAGGGGCTAGTAGTCAGTCTGCAGGTCTGTAATCCAGGGGTGTCCAACTTAGGTTCATATGCACTGGCTCCATGCTAGGCCTATGACAGCAGCAAGGAGAAGAATTGGGCTAGTTATTATGCAGGTCTGTAAGCCAAGGGTGTCCAACTTAGGTCTATGCGCCATGGGTCCATGCTGGGGCCATGACAGCATCTAGAAGAGGAAAGGGGCTAGTCATTCTACAGGTCTGTTACTTAGGGGTGTCCAACTTAGGCCCATATGTACTGAGTCCGTGACCGGCTTATGACCGCAGTGAAGAAGGGGAAGGGGCTAGTCATTCTGCAGGTCTGTGAGCCAGGGATGGCCAATTTAGGCCCATGTGCACAGGGTCACATCTCCTCTAGAGGCAGCAGCTTCAGGGAGGCCCGGATTTGTATCTGCTGCTTGGTAGACATGAAAATGTATTCAGGGATATCTGGGGATCACCTGCTTTGGGCCATATTCTGAAGGGGTTTGTCTGCAGGTACTACAGCCTGGCTTTATATGCACCTTTCCTTCGTTGTACAGAAGGTGAAGAACATTTCCTGCTTCCCAAATTCTGTAAGGTGATGAGAATGTGAGCTCTAGGCACAGGGGATATGCCAGATCCAATCGAAGTTCAAGGTGTCTGCTTAAACTGTAAACACAACTTCCAAATGATGGTATTGGGTGGATCTCTTATCGCAGATTCCAGCTCACTCACATTTTTGGGTGATCTCCACTTTGCTTTAGCTGAGGCTGTCTGTGTGTTTTGTTAGGCTCAGAGGGTGGGGCCAGTCTAAGAAGTGGGTGGGCCAGTAGAGGAAGTGGGTGTGGTCTCCTAAATAAAACTGAGCACCTGCACTTAATATTTTACAAATTAAGCACTGACAAGGTGAAACGTCCCAAGAGGAGATTGGGCCCTTCCTTACCTCTTGCACATGGCAGCCTCTCTTCCCCCCCAATGCAGACCATCTTGTGGCCCCGGTTACTCTGGATGAGATCCAAAAGGCTTTGAAAAGCCTACCGGTAGGTAAGACTCCGGGCCCCGATGGACTTACGGTCCCCTTCTGCCGCCTGTTTGTCCCTCAAATTCAAGACTACCTCCTCAAGCTATTTAATTCTTTCTCTGACCGTACTAACTTGACCCCTACAATGACTGGGGCTGAGATAGTTCTTAAACCCAAGCCAGGAAAGGACCCAACATTATGTGCATCCTATCACCCTCTCTCTCTCCTCAATATAGATGCCAAGATTTATACTAAACTTCTAGCAAACAGATTAGAGCCATATCTTCCTATCTTGATAGGCCCCAACCAGGTGGGATTCATATGCCACAACCAAGGGGCGGACAATATCAGACATACAGCCCACCTGGTGGAAAAGGTCCAGCGGCAAAACATGCCAGCATGTCTCCTCTCTCTTGACGCTGAGAAAGCGTTCAATAGGGTAGATTGGGCCTTTCTAAGAACGGTTCTGCAGAAGATTGGGCTTGGGCAGTCATGGTCTCCCGGATTATGGCGTCTTACGTTTCCCCCTCTGCGCAAATTAGAATCAACTGACTCCTTGCCGCCCCGGTGCAGATTCTCAGGGGCACCTGGCAGGGATGCCTGCTATCCCCTCTACTTTTTGTCCTTGCAGTAGGACCCCTTGCAATAGCTATCCGTCAATCTGCCACAATCCAGGGTATTCCTTTCGGTGGCGAGGACCATAAGGTTGCATTAATTGCAGGCGACCTCCTGCTCATCTTGAACTGTCCCAGAGACTCCCTCCCGGCATTAATCTCACTCCTCCCCATATTTGAGTGTGTCTTGGGCCTCAAAATCAATATAGCAAAATCGCAGGTGCTGAACCTAAGACTCCCTCCACAGGAGGTCCTAGAGGTATTCTCCCTTGCTCTGTTTTAATGGGCTGCCCACTCGATTCCGATATCTAGGCCTTAATGTGACTTCCTCGCAGGCCTAGTGGTCTCAAGCTGACTGGAGGAATGCCAATATTCTGTTAGGGAAGACCTAAAGCGATGGAAATCAGTCCCTGGGTCATGGCTAGGTCGACTCAAAGCAGGGAAAATGTCTATGCTGCCGAAGGTGCTCTACCTCTTTCAAACACTCCCCACGCCTATTCCCCAAGCGGATATCGTCAACCTCCAGAGGTAAGTGAATTCCTTCATTAGGGAAAGGGTAGACCACGATTTTCTACTAGAATTTTATTACTGCCAAAAGATCTGGGTGGCTTGACTGTCCTCATTTCCTTGTCTACTATTGGGCGGCGCATTCACTTTACATCTCGGAGTGGGTGGTTCATGAAAGCGAGAAACATTGGTTTCACATGGATAGAGCGGTAGCATGCAGGCCTCTCTGGGACTTGGCCTGGTTGCCAAGGTGCTCACGACCACATAGTGCCTACATCGCAACCCCCACGAGAACGGTCCTTGACATATGGGGTAAATTGGCTGTAAGTAGGGGTCTCACCTCCTTCCCATCCACCAATACTCCACTGGCCCGTAACCCCAGCTTTCCTCCGGCCTTACAACCCATCTCCTTTATAGGTTGGGGGGAAGGGGAGTGATGCACGATCCGCAATCTCTTTGAGGTGGGAACCTATATGTCCTTCGACCAGTTTAGACAAGACTTTCACCTCCCTGCCACAACACAATTGAAGTACTACCAGCTTTGACACTGGCTACGCATACCCACTGGAATACATGGGGCCATGCGCCAGCTTACCTCCTTCGAGACACTGGTACGTGCCTTTGACGGCTCGCGGATGCTGATCTCACTCACATACCGGCTTGCGGATCAGTAGGTCCCTGCAGGGAGGACCTTTGATGAAAGTGTGGCACAAGGCCTCCCTCCTGCGCTCCCTCTGGGAATCCGTTGCCCTGAGTTACAGGGTTAATTCCTCCTCTCGCCTGAGACACGCACTCATGTTTTTTGGGGAATTAACTTCTTTAAGTCCCACCCTGACGAAAAGCCCAGGACCTATTCAGGCCAGATAGGAAGGGCTGAAACATG
The DNA here is from genome assembly GCF_964263255.1 of Lissotriton vulgaris. Taxonomy (NCBI): domain Eukaryota; kingdom Metazoa; phylum Chordata; class Amphibia; order Caudata; family Salamandridae; genus Lissotriton; species Lissotriton vulgaris. Next base: position 1,337,532,317 of record NC_141685.1, read on the forward strand.
TTGGTGTTAAAGCTAGGGTCATAGAACCATCACATCCTCAACACCCTATTGTATATATTTTAACCTTCCCTCCCACTCCATCATTAAAGAATTCTTTAGGAGTGGGTGTGGAATTTTATCTTTAACAGTAGGCCCCATACACAATATTTTTAAGTGCTCCCTGAAACACGGTTGAGCCCACCCCGACTTTTAGCAGTCAGGGTGAGCCCTATGATGAAGCATGTCACTATTAGAGTGAGTGAGGGCTATTTAAAGAAAGCGGGTTCTTTCCCTTCCCACCCATAACAACGGGTTGGACAAATTTCATGTGTTTCTCTCTTGAACTTTGTTCTGGAGAGGATCACCACTACACACTTAAGGATCCCCATCCAATATGGATCACTCTTTCGTTGCTTGTCCTAACGCAAGAGAAAGCAACATTCAAACTACCGAAGGGACAGTTCACTGGTAATAATGATATAAAATAGGAAGGAAGTGTACTTTCTATTCTCTTGATTGAGGACCTCTCTACCTGCCCGGGACCTGTGGATCCCAGGATTAGTGTACCAGCTACTGGAATGAGGCCATGTTTGGCTCCAAGGGCAGAGACCAAGCAGCAGCGACCATAAAGGAGAAGGCAGCAGGAGCACCAGGCCAGTGGCATAACTTAGGCACCATAGCGCCCGCTGTGCGGGAGGGGGAGGCTAGCTCCAAGGGCCCCTCAGCACAATACCCTGGCTGGAGAGCTCCTAATTGGGTCCAGAGGAGACCCCTCCACGTATCTTGCAGGGGGGGTCAAGTTTCTATACGCCACTGGGCATTACCGGTGTCTCTTCTCAAAGTGTACTTACTCTGGAGTAGCACCAACCTTGCGTGTGGCTTCATCCCTGGTCTTAACCCCTCCCTTCCGACTTGAGGCTACAGCTGATAAGAAATAATTGATGTTCCTGTACCCTACCATCCCGCTCCACAAATTGTTTCTGCTGTTAGTATTAAACAGCGGCACTGCCAATGTTTTTTTGTTTTTTTTTAAAACCTTTATTTAACATTTGCAATCAAATACAGACAAGGGCCTACAACCCCCAGGGCTGGCCGTTAAGCATTTTAGTACGTTATTACCCGCAACTTCAAACCCGCCTCCCTGGAGAGCATGGGATCTCAATTCACAAAACGGATCGGTTGCAAAGGTAGTCCGATTTGGACACAGGATAGGAGGTTTTCATTTTAAAATAATAAGTAGGAAGAGTCAGGTGTCGCACAGTGTCTCGGATCACAAAAGGAGGGGCGAGCAAAGAAACAACGTGTCCAAAGTAAACTTGCCATAAAATAAGTCAACGGAGTTAAGACCTAAGACATAAGGATAAACTAGCACATTATTATTCGTCTACTCCAGCATTATTGTCCGCCCCAGAGCACCAAAACCTCAGAAAAGTCAAGGTACAGATATAGAAACAAGGATGTAAGAAAGCCGAACCCACTACACTAACCCGGAAAAGGAAAAAGAGAAGAAGACCAGGGAAGAGAAAGAAGAAAAGAGGCCATAGAACAAAAATAAAAACGAACACCCATCCCCACACCCCCCCACCCTGCACCCCTGCTGATGACTACGGCCACCCCCCTCGCAGCGTGCCTGTCGCCCAGTAATCAGAACCCGAAATATAGAAGAAGAGAAAGAAAGAAAAGGCAAAGAGCCCCACTCGGTGAGGGAAATCGGAGGAGGGTATATTTCTACAGACTCCCTGTCTCCTTCCTCCCGTCGTAGCCAGCCCCGCCCCGGACTCCGTTAGGTCAAGGAAGCAATCCCGTTAAACCCAGTGCCACAATGAGAGACCCAGATAACAATCTCAACCCTGGCCCTGTCGATCAAATTCACTAAAGTCGTCAATTAAAGAAAGTTCCTTCCACAAATTACTGCAAAAGTCTACAGAACAGGAGTAAACAGAGGAGAAAAGAACGGCAGATCTCAATGTAGATGGTTGGTGCCAATGTTGCCCCTCCCTGTCTCCGAAGCCAAGCTTTACTCTATCCGCCATCTTGTAAGACCGACAGGGGAGGGGAGTCGACAAGGTCCGAAACAGCAAAAGATGAAAAGTAGAAAGTTCCAGAATGGGGACGACATGTAAATGTTCCAAGGGATACACAGTCGGGGGTTCCAACAGCTCCATTGGGTGATCGGGCACAGTACAGTCAGGTAGATCCAGTACAATAGGGGCAAACTCTGCTTCCAGCGCCGGGTCAAAACAAGTCTCCGAAACATCTATCGAAATGCAGGCTAGCTGCCGGGGCACTGGTGTCGAGTCAGGATCCGCTCTCAGGCCTGTGAGTCCTTCCGTCGCAGACAACAAATTGCAAGTCTGGACTTCAATGGTCCCCTTAAGTGCAATGAGTGCCTCCAGCACAGTTCGTAATGACGGGCCAGTTCGAGCCCGCTCCGCTAGATGCCTTTCTTCCTCCAACATGATGGTCCCTATGGAGAACCGCCTTCTCCGGGGCAAAATTAGGCAGAGCAGGAGTAAGCCATGAGGGACTGACGGTTAGCAAGCAGTAATACGCAGCGAGGCACTGACCCAGGGGGATCGACGATGCAAATGCCGAACCCCCCGGTCAGGGACCCCCGCGACACAGCACTGTGTGTCACTCGTCACCTCACCTACTGTAGGGCACCAGGCAGCTGGTGGTAGCAGACCAATCAAAAAGTCGGAGTGTTCCAGAGAGCGGACCCGACCTCATTCAGCAGTCCGTTGTTATTCAATTCGGACCCGGCAGAGCCCGCACTCGAGACCCCGGCGTCCCTGCTGGGTTAGGCCTCAAACGATCATCGACGTAACTCCGCTCCACAACGGCGGAGAAACTCCGGGATTGCACCACCGGAGAGCAGGTCGAATCACACACACGGATCCGGTGCAGGTAACCAGGATAGGCGACAGGATAATAGAGCGAAGGACGGAGGTCAGCGGAGCCGGGAGACTATGCGGCCATCTTGGTTGGTGTCGTAGCTCCTCCTCCTCGGCACTGCCAATGTTAATACAAAATTATTACAGCTTAAAAGGTGTTCCAATCTATTGCTGCGCAGCATGGCCATAGGTGCACAGGGAGGTTGCCATCATTGTTAGAGGCCTATATTCATACCAGGGACCTAGTGAACGGAATGCCGCTTCAGGACAGGTGATGAGGCAGGAGACCCAAATCACTATTGGTCTAAAGACATTGGGCCAGGTTGATTATTATTGGATGCTGTGCAACAAGACCACTTGCTGCACTGCAACAAATGTAAAGGGCAGAAATGCGCCATATTTACTAACAAATGGTGAATCCTGCTGTCTTCCTGCGCTGGGGCACTCAGTGCAGCCTAGCACCAACACAGTACCCTCGCACCATGGTGAAAGGGTGCTCACGTTACTTGAATGATTGTTTGTATGCAAGAAGGGACACCTTCCTGCACAAAAAAACACCCTTAGAGGCGTCTATTTTCTCTAAGTGTGCTGTAGAATGCTGCACACGTAGAGGAGAAAACGAGGAAAAATGAAAATACTTCTTGCAACGCCTCTACTGGGAAGGCGTAGCATTTTGTTGCATTCCCAGGTTTAGCTGTCTTGGTACATCTAGGAATGCGCCAACATACATGGATGGGTGTGTGGTAACACACACTCTCCACACATGTAATGCCTTCCCGGCGCAGAGTAACGCATGGCAGTGACTTGGGCTGCCTTGTGTTACTCCAAACTTACCATACAGCGCAGGGCCACGCAAGGTGGCCTTGCGTGGCTTAGTAAATCTGACGTAAGGATTGCGTTGCCCTTGCATCCCAGGGCAACGCAATCCTCTGATAAATCTGGGCCATTATTTTTACCCCATAAAAGCTTTTTCAGGCCTAGAGGAACAGAAATACCTTAAGTGTAAGAGTCAGAGGCACGAACCAACATGCCAAAAGCTGTGTTCAGCCTGCTGACCAAGCAAGGTCTCTATGGAGTAAAACTCCTGCATGAATCAGGCCATGGTGCTTGTACTCCATAAACCCAGGCGTGTTCCTCCCAGAGCACAACACGCATTTGGACCTGATTCTCAACTGATCCACATTTGCAGAGTCCGCTTCAGAGGTGACAGCAGAGGACCGCTCATCCAACTAGTGTTTTGTGTTGTCCACGTACGTGCCTGGCCACTTTGAGCTTTGTCAAGAAACCCAATACAATCCTGATGTTTGTAGGACCAGGACCACGAGCAGTAAATGCATGGAACAGCCTTGCAGCAGAGGTGGTGGGACAAATCGGTTAGACAATTAAAAAATACTTGGAAGGGACACAGGAGCGTATGTAGCAACTAACTAGACTTTGCGGTTTCACCGACCATGCCACTTCAGACAAAGACCAGCCATACACAAATCATCCATGGTCCTGCTCCAGTAGGATCAATCCAGCCCAGCATTGCCAGGCCTTGTTCCTTCCAAATGGGATCAAAAGCAACTTTTGACCGATATATCAGGATAGGATATGAGCTACCTAGATTGTCCTGGCGGCCTCATCTGCCATCTGTCCTAAATGTCAGTATATGTGGCATCTGTCACTAGAGCTACCTTGAGCAGGAGAGAGATGTTTGCCAGTTGTTTGTGGTTGGCAGCACGCAGCCGGTTTGCTTTCCGTCTCACTCAGCTGCGTGACCGCGCCACTTCCGCCCTCTCAAGGGCAACCTTGCTTGCTTCTGCTAGACAATCTTTTACGATATACTGTAAACAGAAAACTGCACTGAAGCCAGTTCTCAACCACGGGAGGGCGGGTGCTATTGGAATAAAGAGGGTTTTGTTGTGTGTTGTCGGTCTCTTGTTGGCCCTGCAGTTTAATAGTAAGTTATATAACTATGACAAGGCGGAAGAGAAGTTGTCACGAGGAGACACCTAACAGCAAATGTATGCTGGGGCTGCCCACGTGGCACCACTGTGCCCTGGGGACTGCAGCCTCCCTGGGGCAAATCTCTATAAATAAATGCAGGGAAGTCCTGCATGCCCGCTATAGCCCAGGGCCCGCTACCTACCCGGGGCACTTAAAAACATGTGTGCGGGTGAGCCTGATGGGCCTGCCTGCACCCCAGGGACCTCCACCTCCCTGGGACAAAACATTTACTATTAATGTAGGGGCTGTACGTCCGCCCCCGCAGTCCTAGGGACCGCCACCTCTCCGGGGCAATTCTTTCAAATGAAGGGGGGCAGGCAGCCCCCGCAGCACCAGGGACCACCACCTCCCCAGGACTAAGCACTACAATGGAGTGTGGCCGTGCCACACCCCCCACCCCCCCTTTCATGGAACCATGCATGGCCCTGGGAATGCTCCTGCGCTTGTTTTCAAAAGCAGTATGTTTCAGCTGCTGCCACAAGAGGGCAGCAAACAACGATCTTATTTCAACGTGTTTATTCACTTTGCCAGACTCAGTGAATAACTGACTGCATTGAGTTTCTATGCCATGTGCAAAGTTAACAAACCTTGATGAAGCCAGTCAATTTGAATTTAACATACTAGGGTGGAAACCTCACTCCATCTGCTCTTGCTTGACTTCCAGTGAGTTCATAAAACAAACCCAGTATGTACAAATGATTTGTATGTTAAAAAACTAAATTTGGAGAAGCTGGATTACACTCAGCAAAGTGGGCATCACTGAACAGACGTGTATCATCCACGTCACAAATATATACAAGAATGACCTCCATGAAAACAAATTATACAGTTACAGCTACCCCCACACACACAGACCAACAGAGAAAAAGCACCAGTGCACACAGGCCTACATGCGCTCGTATACCACTTGACATGCAGTCACTCATACACAGACTGAGAGACATGTTTTGTTGTTTGCATAAATAATGCTTTATGCTGCTCACTGCCCTTTCATACACTGCAGACACACGCAGTATAATGACCTACTACTCACCTTCAGAGGCAGCCTGTGGGCCAAGGGCACATCTGAGCCACCGCCAAAGAAGCGTATATGGCCTTAGTAGCTATATCATTTAGTTGATTCTTATTTTGGTATTGTGCAGTTGCTTAGCAGCCACCAGAAAACATTAAAAGACACAAAAAGTAAAGATGAAAGGAAGTTCCAAGAAAGCTCTAGGAAGGAGAATATACACCAAGTGCTTCGGCGGTCACATCCAGTTTCATTCACCCAATGTTTTTCTTGTGTGCAGTTTTAGGTTTCGCTGGGGGGCGGAGCCGTTAGGCTCCTCCTCCAGAGAAATCTGTAGTTTCTAGTATGGGTGACTTTAACCCGCCTCTCTGCTTCATTGGCTAGCTCCATAAATGGAGGCTAGCCATTGGAACAGAGAGGCGTCCGTCAATGCCGGACCAGACACGGGGGCGTTCCCGAGATTCTTTGGCTTTTGCCGACGTCACGCGACGCCGGGAACGCCCCCGAGTCTGTACCGGCATTGCCGGCACCTCCCTTGCTGCTCGGGTCTCCTTATTTGTTCCTAGCTGCCCCTCTCCCGCCTCCCTCGTCCTCTCCCGCCCCCCTCCCGACGTCCGTGACCTTTCCCGCCCCCCTCGTCCTCTCCCGTCTGCCCCCCCCCCCCCCAGAGCGGAGGAGGGAAGCCCGACTTGCCCAGCATACAGGTTTAATGTGGGCGTAGGATCCTGCTTTGAGAATCTGGTCACCCTACCTCCGGTCATCCCATTTTTCTGTAGCTCCTGTCCTGCACAGCAGTCCATCGTTTGTGTCGTGACTCTCCCGGCTCACTTACCCGGAAGCGGAAGCGGAAGCACGGTTGTCAGACGGGTCAATGTCAGCAGCAGCAGCATGGCGGCTGCGATGCTTTTGCGAGTCTTGCGGTGCGCCTTGCCGAGGGCGGGCGGGAGCCTGAGCCTGCAGACCCGGGGGATGAGGGAAGGTACGTGCAGCCTGTGCAGGGCACCTGCTGGGAAAGGGACACTGGCCGCGGCGCTCCTGGCACAGCTTGTTTTTTTTTGCACCTGCTCGCCGTCCCTACACCACCTCGTGCCCAATGCTGAATTTAATTCTCCGAATAACTCCGCGAGGGCTGGGGGCACATAATGCCCAAACTGACCCGAACACACAAGCCGTAGTGTGTGTGGTCCGTCTTGCACTCTGTTGGCTCGGGGTTGAAACACGCGTACTTTCACCCAAACAATTTCAGGGGTTTTAAGTGCAGTCAAATACCACAGTGGCTGCTCCATCCCATTTAGCTTTCCCGATAGTGTTTACATCCCCATGCCCTTGCTTCACCCATCCCTCCTCCCCTTCCTTCCCCAGTCACTGCTTGTTTTGCCCCGTTCATAAGGTTTGTTTCTTTTAAGTAATATGCACGTCGGTTGATGTTTTTTTCGGGCCACATTCAAAATTGCGCCGAAATATAAATCTAATTGTGTTTACGGTAGCTCTTCCCAGTCATTGCCGTTTAATCTGATAACAACACAGCGTCTTGAAAGGCTGCAGAGCCCAGTTACTCCTTGCACTGACGGAACCGCAAGGGAAAGCAGGCGGTTACACAAGACCACTTGTATTTGCATTGTGTTCCTGAGCACTGGGGAGAGTTGACTATTTAATGTGCTATATTTGGTGCATTTGACTGCATCTGTCTTGCGTGGCTAGGAGTTTCACCCGTGGAAGTGCATGTTTATTAGCCTGCTGTCCTGCCTGTCTGCTTGACTGTTTATTGGTATTTGAAAATTCTGGGTTATTTTATGGGCTGTGGATGCCATTTTAGGAATGAAAGGTTTCGGGCATGGCAGTGTAACAGTGCACAGTGCGAACATATTTATCCAGTATGTTGGTGAATGCTGGTTAGATTTGTGTCTTTGTGTCATGCATGTTGGCTAAGCGCATGGACATACTGCTTCTGATTTTATCGGGTACCTTTGGCATGCATGTTGGGGAGCTGCAAGTTCTCGCTGTTAGTCAGGCTTGCTCATGGGCTCGTTTCATGTGTATCTTCACGTCACATATTCAGTTTTGGATCATGTGCTGCATGTTAAGTTTACGTCTTGAACAGGCTAGTTGTGTTTTTTTTTCTTAAGTCAAACTGTGAGCAACATGTAAACAGACTGTGTAGTCGCTTACATCGTGCTATGTTTGTGTATAAGTCGTGGGCTTGCTTGTGTCATGTCTTTACTGTATTTAAGTCATGGGCAGACTGTGGGTCCCATGTGTTGCATTGCACCATGTTGTGGTTGAATCATTGACAGTCAATGGATCACAGCATGATTTGCTTGGACTAGTTGTAGTTAATAGGCAGGCTGTGGGTCACGTGCACCATTGCAGAGGGTGTGCAATTCATGAGCAAGCTACGTAGTCCCATGATGATTGTTTTGGCTACATTGTGTTTGTGGTGTATTTGTGTGTGTATTGTGTTTGTTTTCCATGCTAGGTATAAACCGTGGGCAGGATGGGGCTGTCACATGCTTCTCACCATGGTTTGCTTTGTGAGTGTGGTAAATAAGGATGCCTACTTGTGCTTGTTGGACAGAGGGAGGGGTGTGCCCTGTATGCTGTGTATCTAGTGTCTGCTGACTGTGTCTATAGTGTCTGTGAAGTAATGTGCAGTATATTCTACCAGTCAGCTGGAAGAGCGAAGAAGTAGTGCTGAACTGCTGTCAACGTGTTCCTGGTGGGGGTTTATTGCCAGTGGACTTACTTCGTACAACCCACTTCTTGTGCCACATCGATATGCGCAGGTATGGCTTGATACGTGCTGTGGTCAGTTCCTTTCAGCCGTCTGCATTGGACATCTTGCTCTATATGAAGACAGCTATGGACTGAATTTCTGCTTGTAACTACCCCTCTTTGTGTCGACTTCTAGTAATAAATCTCCATTTGTGATACATTTTACCCGGATATATTGCTTACTTCGTCATTACGCTCCATTCACTATTGAACAATGAAAGTAAAAGTACATGACCTAGGAGATTCCTGTACGTTTACCCCCTTTTTAGGTCTGGCTTCATAGCCCATCTGCTGCGAGACCTTCTGTGATCATCAGGGGTACTACATAGAGTTGCTCCGGCTCCGCACACATGTTGGTTGTCAGAAGCACAGCATGTGATTGGACATCAGTTGTAGTAGTCCGCCTAAGATATTGTTTAATTGCACTTATGAGTCATGCACCGTTCATGATATGCTTTATAGGTACTTTATTTTCCCCACATCGCCAAGGACTCGACCATCCCTCAGCACTGACACCGCAAGCTTTAATAACCACAGAGCTAAGGTTGAAAACAAAGCAGAAGCACGTCTCTCAGTTCGTGTCAGCAGTAGAAGGGCGCAGTATATTTCATATTCCAAAGATGGATGCTGCTTCAAAATGTAATGGCTCAGGGTTGTTTGAGTGGGCTGGTTTCCATCGGTTTGACTATATTGCTCAGTTTGTGTGAACTCTGTGCACATCCGTCTGGTTCCTGAGTAGTGGCTGAAGTGGGCGGCTCCAGACACAGGTCTGCAGAGAGGTGTACCGTAGCCGCCTTCCAGAGAGGGGTCTCCTGGTGCACCGACCTGCCATCCGCAGCCTCACAGGCACACAGAGGATGATGCTGTCTCAGCCCCGCATATACATTCTGTAGCTCAAGAGGGATCAACAGCTTTTCGTTGAAGTGTGCTAGAACAAGTGTGATTCCTAAAATAGCAAGGTGGTGGTAGGGCACCAAGGTGGGATCAGGGCTCTCAGGGAGTGGACGGGTGATGGGGGATTGCAGGTCTGGCAGACTCTCCTATCACCCCTATATATTGCTTGGGTGTATGACTCATTTCTGAGCCCTTGAGGCCCAAGCAGTGATACAAAAAGTCTGATAACTGCCTCACCCTTGTCTTGTAAATGCTGAGGTCCATACACACTCAACAGCACATTGAATATTTTTCTGTCTGAATGCACGCATATTTCTGTCTGCCTCTGCTCGTCTACCTATGCAATGTATGGTTCTGCTTAGTTCTGAGCATTTGTGTGTGTCTGTCCAACTGTGTTTTTCCTACCTGTTATGGATGCCCATTGTACAGCCCCAGCAATTTGTAAATCAACACTAGTGTATTCATTGACAACTACACCCAGTAAACCATAGCAACTCAGACCTTGAAAATTCTACTCTCCCACTCACTATGGCAAGTCAGATTTTATCAGGGCGAACTATTTTTAGGGCCTGCTGGCCCATTCTGGGGAGAGAGCTGGAGCTGCCAACGAACAGATGTTCTGAACCTTCTGAAAGTGAACGACAAATACAAACACCTTTAAATCTTGTTTGTTGTCTAGTTACATTTGCTCTTTCCTCAAACCCAGAGATCAAAAGTTAGCTTATGTCTTTTTTACAAATTGCCGCTTATTTTATCCTGGTGACTGCTGTTTACTTTTATTTCTCGGACAGTGAAGTTAAGAGGATTTTGTAAAGTGAACTGTCTGACATTCCTTGTGAAAAGAAAGGCTTTAGGATGTCAGTTTTTTTTATAATACATAACATTTAAATAACTTGTAAATGGACAGTACAAATATTTCAAAATATATTAGCAATTAGGAATGTTCATTTGCTTTATTTTTTAGTGTGCTGGAAACAAAGAGTTTAATAGGCTCAAAACAAATTCGAACACTTTACTTGGTAATGTACAAGAGATAAATATCTGCTGACACCTGATATTCAAGTATTTTTGGTTGTACGCTGTGTAGTTTGATCAGTAAAACTGCATGTCAGTGGGAAACTGTGTGTTTTAGTAATATATTTATTTAAAGTGAGAAGTTTTTAAACAGAAATTGAAAAATCATTCCTGCCACCGACCTGATGACATTTCAATTAGTGAAGTAAGAGGCGAGTTGGGGGTCATGTGTACCCTGTAGGTGGGCTAGGTACAAATTTTACATGGAACATAATTGTAGTCTATTAAATCAAAGAAAAAAGAGTGCCTCTAATAAGAGAAATTCTGAAAGCACATTGTTTTTATATAATTGTCTTTTATGGTAAACTTTTACCGAAATAAAGATTTTTTGAATTGAATTGAATTGAAAGCACATATTTGAAGGTGTTCTCATGTGCTATGAAGAACAAGGCGGCTCAGTAAAATAAAATATTTGCCCAAGATCACACAATTTGAGACCAGTTTATGGACCAAGAGCATTACAGTTAGGTTGAATAGATTATTAATGTAATCAGACCTGCAGGTCTGGTAAGGTTTTTATGATTTTTCAAAGCTTGCTACTGATGGAAAACCCATCTTCTACTGTTGATTACACTATCCTGTGGGCCATTCAATCATTTTCACAAGTTTGGGTGGCTGAACAAGGGATGCCTTTGCAATTGTGTGTCAGTTACTGTTGGTGCTTACTGACCGGGGACTTGTCTTAGGTATCACCCAGAGAGGAGCAAGCACATCAATTGCTACTTGCAACACTTATTTGCAATAACAACTCTAGACATGCCACACAAATGCTCAGTTGTCTGCAAGACCCATTGTTACTCATTCTTTAAAAAATACACAAAGTGAGTTTTGACTTTGCTCAGAGCAATATTGGACTTACTTTCATAAGTGTTTTAATTTCAAAGGCCCTTGATTCAGACTGCAGGCTATCAGTTGCTTGGGCACCGACATTACAACTCTTTTCTCTTTATATATCTTTACATAAAAGTATATCTGACCATAGATATGATCATGCGACCTTTATCAAAAAAATCCAGTAATGGATATATGATACGGTGAGAAAGGGCTACCTGTTCTTAATGGTGGTGGAGTAAGACGATTGTTTAACATGTATGCAGAGCATCGATTTTTTTAAAGGGAGAGCTGTGTGGGCTGTGTTGGGCTGAGAGCTGTGTGGGCTGTGTTGGGCTGAGAGCTGTGTGGGCTGTGTTGGGCTGAGAGCTGTGTGGGCTGTGTCGGCTGTGGGCTGTGTGGGCTGAGAGAGCTGTGTGGGCCGTGAGAGCTGTTGGCAATATAAATAACAATGCCATTTATTTATAAGTAAAAAAAAAAGAAATGTCATGAGCAATGCCAATAACTCTAACTTTTCCAAAGGCGAAACCATTGCATTGTAAATGCTTGTTTATAATGCAAACTTGACCCGAAGGTACTGGAGAGCATGACTTGAGCAGCAGTTTAATTACACTGGGACACATTAATTTTTGGTAGGCACAGGGAGACTAAGTTATTTGCCCAGAATCACAGGATGTTGAACTGACGCTGAGACTCGAACCTGGTTCCCCAGCTCTAAAGTCGGCAGCTCTGACCATTGCGCCACATACTCTCCCCTATGTTATTGCCAGCAGTAGTAATCGTGAAGTATGCTAGTGTTTAACAGACCAGCTGCCATAGAATACTTGGGTTTTCATCAAACCTCCACATGTTGACCGTGTTAGAAACAGATAAAACAAATATATTGAGGGAGAGTGCCACTTGCATTTAACAGCAGTGCTATACTGCTGCGATGTGTTTTAAGCACATCTCTGCTGACTTACAATATTTTCAAACTCGTCCTTTGTGTGTCGCTTACAATTTCCAGTAAAGAGGAGCTAATAAGCATGCAAAAGCCTAGAGGTCTCACTTTTTGTATAAAGTCTGTACAGACACAATAGATTTCTCCAGTATTGAATCTTTCATAGATTCACATGCTTGTATCTTCCTCATCGTCATGGTGGGAGTCTCACGGTAAATGAATAACCATAGAAGTAAAACAAAAACTGCATAGAAAACCCATAGGGAAGTATAGTGTTTGGTAACCTATCATCTTTTTTTATGTGGTCCAAAAGTCAGCCAATCCGCTGCCAGCCCTGAGATCACACTCCCCAGCAGAGCCACCATACCTCAGATTTCCAACCGCCGTCGTGTGAGAAGGAGTCTCCCTGAGCCTTGCTCAGTTTGTTCCCTGGTGAACCTTTGAACTCTCTAGCTACAGTCTTTTCAACTGAATTTGAGGTACTGTTTTTCCTCTCTTGTCACAAAATGTCTGAAGGCTCTAAAAAGAGGCTTTTCATACCATGCAGATCTTGTGGGAAGGCCAGATTATATTCTGAAGACCCCCACAATGATTGTTTATGTTGCCTTCATCCCAAGCATGTGCCTAAGGAGTGCAAGCATTGTAGAACCTTCTCTGCCAAAACTCTTAAGGACCGAGGGGCTCATTTGCTGTTGTGGCTTCAGAAAAGAAGGTCACCTCAGAGACTGATTCAGAGGATGATTCTAAGATACACTCTTCTAAAAAGCAGAAGACCGAACCTTCTGAGGAGAAAGTGGATTCGAAAAAGCAGAAGATAAAAGACAAGGAGTCATCTTCCTTTTCTCTGCCTCATACACCCCTAAAGAAGTCCTCAGAGACGAGTGCTGTGTCTTCAGCCTGTCGACGAAGACCAGAGCGTCTCCGGCACTTGTAACTATGAAGACGTCGACAACCTCGTCGACGACCACATCATCGACGACAAAGATCACGAAGACAACAGCGTCGGCGGCGACATCCACAAAGATGACGCAGTCGAAGACAGGATCGTTGACGACCCAGTCGACGGGGAGATCGTCGACGGCACCGTCGACGACTAGTGTGCAGACGACCTCGTCGACGACCATTCTGGTTTCTCCATCAACAACCTTGTCAACGGTAGCTCCATCGACGACAACTTTCAAGTCTCCGATGGCAAGATCGCTAACGACGATCTCAATCAAGAGGTTTCCGCCGTCGATGGACTCGTCCACGGATAAGAGGAGCACCGAATTTACCTCATTGGAGAAAATCTCACTGCTTCCACCCTCAAATCTGCTGGATATGCAGGAGCCGGAAGAAGAAGGGCCATATGGAGTGGCCTATAGCCCCTCATAATTGCAGATTAAAAGCCAGGATACAGATGAGGACGAATGCCAGCAAGTGCAGGAGGATTTTTCTTTTAAAGACTGCCCAGTATTTGGCTCCAAAAGATATGAGTCTTTCCAACAATCGTATGATTATGAGGAGGAAGAAGATACAAATCCTAATGTGAGGGAAGAGTCAATGTCTATGCCTCTTTCGCTAGTGTCTGACTTACGACACATGATCAATGACTATTATCATCACTTCCTGGATGCTAACGCCCCTGCCACAGACACCTCAGGCAGATCACAACCTAAGGCCGAGGCTTCGGTGGTTCAGCTTCCACCTTTGGTGCAGAAAGTGCGCACCCCTCCAATAATTACAATCAGAGATGACTTCACAGAGAGCGATGGGGAAAAACAGCCAGAAGAAGGGGAACTTCTTCAGTAGGATCCAGTGGGCGACGAATGGGATCAATATATCTTACCTACCACTGTCATCAGTGATGTCATCAGTGACATTACTGACCATGTCATGAGTGATGTCAGGGCCGACTGGCCATAGCGGGCACCGGGCAATCCCCCGGTGCGCCACGCAGGTGGGGGCCGGTTTTGGGTCCCTGGGAACCGTTTTTGTTAAAGGGCTGTTTTTGCAGCATAGCTGCAAAATCGGCCCTGTACCAAAATCGGACGAAAACCGGCCCCAGCAAAGAGCTCGGCGGCACTTCCAACCCCCCCGAGTGGAGAGGGGGGGCGGCCGAGCACTTTGCCAGGGCCGGTTGAGGTTCCCAGTCCGGCCCTGAGTGATGTAATATGTAAAGTCATAAGCAGTGCCTTTAAATCTGCAGTAACCATATCGCTTCTAAAAATAAAGCACACAGCTGACCCTTCAGTTCCTTCTAACTATTTATTCTGACTCCTTACATCTGTTCTTCTCAATAATTCATGATCCCCTGGTGTTCAAACGTACCCCCTCCTTCGTCACTATTCATAATCTGCTCAGTCCCCTTCTACCTTGTTTTGCGATCAGCACTCAGCAGACAATGCCTTTCCCTACGTGTCCAATTTCATAACTCTCCTCCATACTCACTCTTCCATATTTGACACTTGTTCATCACCTGAACCTACTCTTCACACTATCCAATCTTGATATCCCAGATTGACACCACATTGACTTTCATAATATTTCTCACATTCCATGTAACTCATTGGTGAACCCACAGGGCCCCACGAGGGTTCAAGCTGGTCACAGTATGGGCAACAGCTACAGAATGGGACTCTGGTTTTGCACAGATCAAATAGCACAAGATAAACATGTGAACTATCAGAGCACAACACCAAGAGCTTATTGGGCAATCAGGTGAGCACAT
Source organism: Lissotriton vulgaris (assembly GCF_964263255.1). Lineage (NCBI taxonomy): Eukaryota > Metazoa > Chordata > Amphibia > Caudata > Salamandridae > Lissotriton > Lissotriton vulgaris. Next base: position 1,337,547,409 of record NC_141685.1, read on the forward strand.
GTCTGGCTCACAGAAAGACTGCAAAAGGACTCGGTATCCCTGACAGGAACAATTACTGTCCTCATTCCCAGACAATGCACAGCATCAGACTTATTCTTTAAGCAGCCCTGCCAAGTATCACGCATCAGGCATCAGCCTAACGCATTTCAGTGTGGTGGTCCGCGTCACCACACTGAAATGCAAAGTCACGTATTAATGCGCCTCCTCAGCTGACAAATCGGGATCTCTGATAATGCACATTAATGGTTGAATTTAAGCTGGAGTGGCAGCGCATGTCACCGTGGGGTGCGCAATGGTCCCTGGAGGCTAGCTAAGCTGCTCGTAGGGTAGCTGTCGCGACAAATTAACACACTGATTATTGTTGGATTTCCTGACACCACGCGCCACAGAATTACAAGTGACGACATCACAGGAGTCAGTGACCGGCCAATAGCTACTACAGAGACAGTGTGAGTTATCAGAAACTCACAATAATAGGCGGGTCGGTCCTGCCACCTGCAGCACCAATGTGCGCACTGCGGCAGCCGGAGTTCTGATAAATTTTGGCTGCTGGTGGCAGGGTTGGATTGGGATTAAAAATCGGCCCGGGCACGCATACAAAAATCGGCCCACATTTGCATAATCACTCCTCAGTCAAATCAGTGCTTTGCCGTTCAGTGCTTTGGCATAATTTTACATAAAAGGGGGGGAGGTAAGAAAAATGCACGCATCAGTTTACACTTGTGGAACACACCTGAAAACAAGTGAGGCCACTTCTGCTCAGGCCCCCTGCCCCGCTCAGTATGCTATGCCTACATTAATGGGAGGCCCATCGAAAGAAAAGGGGTGACACCTCTACCTGTTGCTATATGGGAGATAATTTGTGCCCATCTCACTCCAGAAAGGCCAGTCAGACACCCACTGGGCCGCTGGCGGTATAGTCAACAACAGAGACACCGCCCAAATCGACCCCCAGGCTGCTCAAAAGCAGCCCTCAGCTGGAACTCGGACCCCGGCCCCTCGGGGATTGCCCGAATGCCCTCGTTACCAATCCGACGCTGGCTGGTGGTAATCCTTGGCAGCCCAGCTCGCACTGTGCAGCTGGAGCCCAGAACACACATGACCATCCCAGAATCTCATCATGATTGTCTGGGCGTTCCGTCCATTGCGGCAGGTCAGGGCTCGCTGGTCTGGTGTGGGACTAGTCCATGTTGTAACATTGCAGCTAGTCGTGTTACCGAATTGCTGCACTCATCTCACCTTGCTCACTGCAAAAAAGTAAGTGCCTAGCTAGTGTCGATAATTATGCGTGCATCCATTTTGTCTACGCGTCTCCGGACGAGCTGCGCTCGGGCCCCGACTTCGATTTAAACCGTCGGAAACAAGGTCCGATCTCTTCAATTAATAAATGCCTAAAACCTTTCCTACTTATCTAAATTTCCTATTTTATAAAAACGAACGAAAATACATACCCTCTTCACTGTATTTCATCACATTTTAATCCATTTTAAATACATTTGAAATAACATTTACACATCAAACTTTGTTTCAAGCAACAAGCCTAATAATAAAATATAATGATACTAAACAATAGTTCCCATAAATTGGGCATGTTTATAAAACATTAAAACAATACCTATAACATCATTGAAAGGATATACTTACCTTGCTCAGAAGCAGCAACAAAAGAGGAAGAAAATGGAGGACGCTGAGACTTTATATGTTTGAACATTATTTTTATTTGTGATGTTGTTAAGTTCCATTCTGGGAGCTTTTAAGTGTTGCTGCTCAGAAGGAGTTAATAAAAGATAATGCGTAATGCTAGCCTCCTTGTCTTTAATAAATCTCGATTCTTTATTCAGTAAACCTATAAGAATCGTCATTCTACAACGAAAGAAGTCATGGCCACTAAATCGGCAAGTACCTTGATTCTGGAAAGAGCTTCCATGATACATGAGTTGCAGGGGGCTGTGGTGTACATATCACCAAGAATATATATCTTTGACTGCACTTTAAAGTGAACGTTGTTCCCATTTATTTTAACGCAAAATAACGTTTACGTGATTTGCTTCGGGAGTTATTGGCGTAGGGTGGGGTGATGAGCAGTGTCAAGTGTGTATTATTGAATGCACATGTCTTTGTGGCACATTGCATCAACATTATCACATGTTCTTTCTGTTACCACCCACTGGCTCCTAAGCTCCTAATGAACAAGCACTGGCAAGCCAATAGGTCTAGCTTTTGTGACCTGCTCACTTAACCAATGCTTTTTGTCTTTGCTGTGCAGCGTCGGCAAAAAAAACAAAAACATGATAATAATGAGGTTGCTGAAGGCGACATCACACCCAAGGCACATGGATACATAATGATGTATGCATGAGCATGCATACCTATGGAATGACGTGACCGCATTGCTCACATGATTTATTCCCTAAATGTGAGCAGATTTCAGATACAAGTCAGCCAATCAAAAGGATGGTAAAGAGGCTTTGTTTCAGGGGAAGGACAAACACATGAAGAGAAGCAGATAAATGAGAGTGACAAGCAAGCCAACCAGTGGAAAGCAGTGTGTGGCTCTAAACCCACTACAATTTTTTTTGTATGGTCCGCAAGAGGTCGTTCGACAACAGAGTGCTTTGCTTGTACCATTCATGTTATCTATCATTAGAGGTGAACGCAGTATCACATTTTAATATTCAACATATTAATTGGTCGAGTTTTCATCCAAGTCATTTTTTTAACTAACTCAGGGTTCTCCAATGTCAGACCTGGAGGACCGGATCCATGCAGATATTTTAGCATATCCCCATTTAGATAAATGTAGTTATCTTAAAAACCTGGCATGGCTCCAGCTCTCCAGGACCGACTTTGTAGAACCCTGATTACTAGAATTAATAAATCAGCTAATCATATATCTAATAAAATGAATCCAAAGTACAAGAATACATGTACGTTTATTGGAATTGTTCTTATGCACATAAGGTCATCTAAGAGACATAATTTATTAGTCAGAAAAAAGGTATAATTTCGGTTTGTAAAACGCACCTTTCTGAGCAGAAGCCAGTAATGATTTCTTCTTTATAAAGCCATGTTTCATCGGAGGAGCAGCAGCTTGGAACAGATGGATATAACATTTGTTACTGTAGCGGAAATGTGAATTTTGGCACAAAACTGCAAGAATTTTAAATATAATTCAACCTTTGGTCAACCAAATATCAGAGTCTATTTGCAAACAATGACACCTGTCGAAATATCAACAAACCACCATAAAAGTCAGCAACAGTTATGTTTGCATATGTTTCCAGCCAAGCTTTGTGCTGCAGTGGAACTATGATAATTGCAGAGAAGGAAGTGCAGTGCTTCTGAGTCTGCCTCATGAACAGGTTGTGAGGACTAGGAATGGTCATCTAAAACCGGAGGTGAAATCTGAAACAAGGCTCCTTCTTTGAGCATTTTTTCTGCTTCCAACCCAACCGCGTCACACCTCATTTTCCTGATTGTACACGCCCAGTTCATCGAAAAAGGTGACAATGGCTCCAGTTTTTATTAAATATTGTACCTAATATTTGTGTTCAGTCTCCTTCCAGAGGGAGAAGCAAAGACATTCTCATATAGGATATTCAGGGGTCTTAGAGGTGCAAAGGCAACATCTGTTGCCTGAGCTAGTCTTCACCATTTTCTGTGGGTCTAGTTACAATTGAAATAAACAAAGGCGCCCCTCTTCGTTTCATGTAAGCAGAAATATGGCCTAAGTGTGCAGGTGTGGAGAAAACCCCTACCCCAGCCCACCATCTCCATCTCCAGGTCTTGCTAACAACATCTTTCATAGCTGTACATCGCCCCAGTATTGGAACTTTCGTAGATTCCCATGCTTTGTATCAATCCCCCGTCGTCGGAATGGGAGCCTCGGTAAATAAAAAATACCATAGCAGTAGGAACAAAAGAGAAAGAAAGGCCTAGGCCTCCTCTCATTTTGTAGCATATCACCCTCTTTTTGTAAAAGAGACCAAAAAAGTTGCAACAACCAATCAGAGTAGCCTCACCACATAGAACCCTCCTGAGAGAGCCTCAGAGCCTCAGATTTTCTACCGCACGTTGTGCTAGGGGAGTCTCCTCTGAGCTCTGCTCAGTTTTCTTTCTACAACTTGGGATTCAACTATTTTTTCTTCAAAGATGTCAGATAAGGAGAAGACGGCCTTATTTAAGGCTTGTGCTACCTGTTCAAAGAAAAGGTTATATGTGGAGGACAAGCATAAGGATTGTATTTACTGCTTGTACCCAGACCACAAAGCCACTGATTGCAAGATCCGCAGAACCTTCTCCACTAAGAAATTGAGAGAAAGGGAAGGAAGACTTTTGACCTGGGTGCAAAAGATGAAGTCTCGGAAGGAGGTTATTTCCAGTGACAGCGAGGATTCCCCCTCGGCTTCTTCATCAAGGAGGTCTAAAATGAGGGGTAGGTCTTCCCCTTCAGCATCAGCTGAGCCTCCTTCTAAGGCCTCTAAGACCTCTGATAGGTTTAGTAGGTCCAGTCCCCGAAAATCTCCTCACCAAGGTGCAAAGGAGAAAGAGGGATTTGCGTCTGAAGTGGTTTCTACTCGGAAGGGGTCTCAAAGGCCTTCTGTTCTCTCTCCACCACCTGGGAAGGCAAAAACTTTTAAGAAGCCTGCTTCCCTACCTCAAGAAGGGAAATTTGAGAAGAATACCCGCTCGTCGACGATGGCATCTTCAGGTACGTCGACGACGACTGCTAGAATCCATCAGGTGTCCATTTCTGCTTCGTCGACGGTCCCGTCGACAACGGCGTCAACGACTCAAGCTTCGACGACGACTTCGTCGACAGCTCAAGTTACTCTCCCTGTGTCGTCGATGATATTAATATCCTCAACATCGACAATGATGGCGCCGACGGTGGTGTCGACGACGACGATGGCGATGACGACGATGGCGATGACGATGGCTGCTTTGACGACGAGCTCGTCGACGATGACGTCGATGATTTCTCCACCGTCGACGATGGTTCTTCCTCCTCCGACGATTACGTTGACGGCGACTCTGTCGACGGTGCAAAAAGCTAAAATTTAAATTAGAAAACGCCAGATTACACCGGAGATGACATCTCCACGAAGGGTGACGCCCTTTCCTCCGGCCTTACTTATTGAGGAAGACTACTCAGAGGAGGATGATAGTCCATATGGGGATGCGTACAGCTCCAGGTCAAATATCAGGACTCAGACTCTGATGACTATTACGAAGAACAGCGACAACCTCCTCCCATGGAGTGAACACAGGAGCAATCCCAGCAGGGTATGGTTTCTATGCCCTCCTCTTTGATAAATGACTTACAAATCATGTTAATGGATTATAGGAGAAGATTTCCATCTCAATCCTCCGAGTCCATACAGCTGCATCCTCTACCACCACCACCTCCTCCATCAGCTTCTGCGGTTCTGCCACCAGAACAAGAACCCTTGGAAGAGAGACGGGCTATCACCACGGGTCAAGCGTATGGTGATAATGACGATGGTTCTTCTGATGATGGACGAGAGGTGTCAGAGGTCCCAAACCCGGATAGAGAGTGGGACGATTATATTATTCCAGACCCGCCTTCTCCTTCACCGGATCAGGTAGATTCCCCTCCAGCAGACATCGGAGGTTTCTGTAACCTCATGGAAAGGGCTTCAAAAAGGTTTGGCCTTCCGGTTCCAGTGGTTCAATCGGACTGCTTCCTCCATGATTTCAAATAGCAATACAGGAAATCCATCCGCTCTGTTCCCATCATAGAGCATGTATGGTCTGAAGGTGTGAAGGTCATGCAGTCTCTAGCTACGGTTATTCTGGTACTTCCGCGGCTGGAGAAGAAGTACAAGGCCCCTGATGGTAGTCCCGCTTGCCTGGTTGGCCAACCGAAGCCGGACTCAGTGATCTCCCAGGCGGCACAGAGAAAATCAGAGAATCCATCGGCCTCTCTGGCTTCACCACCTGATAGGGAAGGTAGACGCCTGGACAATGTGGGTAAAAGATTCTCTTCAATGCTCAGCCTCCTGGTTCGTGCCTCCAATGCACTTGCAATTATGGGACGATATGATCGCCAAATGTGGTGCGATTTCTCTCCGTTTGTGGATCTGCTACCTGACAGTGCTAAAGTGGATGCAAGGAAGATTTTGGAAGAAGGCGAGAGATCTTCCTCAGAGATAATTGACTGCGCCATGGACATCGCCACAACTGCTTTTCGTGCCTTGGCAGGTTCGGCTGTCCTGAGAAGACAAGGTTGGCTTCGGGCTACCTGGTTTCGCCCTGAGGTGCAAAATAAGATTTTAAATTTGCCCTTCAATGGGGATATGCTTTTTGGCAAGCATATAGATGACGCCTTACAGGATATTAAAAAGGACACAGAGACAGCCAAGTCCTTAGGCACACTGCAATATCGTAAGGGACCTTTCCAAGGGGCAAAAGGCAAGTGTTTTTCCAACTACAGAGGAGGATACCAACAGCGCCACTCCTCCTATTCCCAATCGTCTCAAACCTATAAACCACAATACTCTCAGAGGCAGAGTCAATCAGCATCTTTCTCTCGCCAGCCAGCAAGAGGTCGACAGGGTCACCAGGGGATAGATTAGTCTAAATGGCAATAGCGGCCTCTTGGCTCTGTCTTCTGTGCCTCCTCCTCCTCCGGTAACATCAGTGGGGGGCCGGATTTCTCATTGTCTACGCAGCTGGATGATCATAACATCAGATCGGTGTGTCCTAACTATCATTCGGTTTGGCTACACATTGGAATTTCAACACTTCCCACCTTCCAGAGCCCCTCGCGCCACCGAATCAAAACATCTACGACTTCTACGTCTCGAAGCCCATCAACTCTTCATCAAGGGGGCGATAGAACCTGTACCTCAGTCTCAAAGAGGACAAGGTTTCTATTCCAGGTTTTTCCTAATTCGCAAGACGGAAGAGAAGTGGCGCACAATTTTAGACCTGAGGGAGCTCAACACCTATCTCATAAAGCTGTCATTCAGAATGGAATCTCTTCAGGATATTTTACGGCTTCTCAATCCAGGAGATTACATGGCAACTCTGGATCTAGAGGACGCATATTTCCATGTACCGATCCATCCATCTCACAGACGATTCTTATGCTTCACAGTAGCCAAGAACCACTTTCAATTCAAAGTCCTTCCTTTCGGGCTCAGATCCGCCCCACGGATATTCACAAAGGTTTTAGCCCCAGTGGCGGTGTTTCTCCGAAAGCAATCTCCAGAGGTTTTTCCCTACCTAGATGATTGGTTAGTAAAGGCTCCATCCTTTCAAGTAGCTTCCGCAGCAGTCGACAGCTGCATTCAACTTTTCAATCAACTAGGTCTACAACTCAACAGGAACAAATCTGTTCTTCACCCATCCAGGTCGGCCAGATTCCTAGGTGCCATTCTTGATACAAGTTGCTGCAAGGCTTTCCCTTCAGAAGAAAGACAGAAAAGACTCATTCTTTCGGCTCGTCTCTTACAAAAGAAACGGTCTCTATCGGTCCATCTGTACAAGTCACTTCTAGGATCGATTTCATCTTGCATACCCTTAATTCCGCACTGCAGACTTCGAATGCGTCCACTGCAGGAGCAGCTAGACAAACAATGGTGCCAGGCAGAAGGCGCATTCGATGACAAAATAACAGTAACACCATTAATAAGGAAAGCGGCCAACTGGTGGACGATGAAAGACAATATCTTAAAGGGTCTCACTTTCAAGATTTCTCCATCTCCCTTGGTTCTAACCACGGACGCCTCACTGGAAGGCTGGGGAGCAGTATTGCATGATCTACACGTGAACGGTCATTGGACGCCCGAGCAGCGCTTTTCCCACATCAATCTTCTGGAACTCAAGGCCATTCAATTAGCTTTGCAAGCTTTCCTTTCAAGGATTCAGAATTCCACAGTACTGGTCCGTACAGACAACACAACGGTCATGTATTATATAAACAAACAGGGCGGAACAAAATCTCGAGTTCTTTCAAGGGAAGCCCAAGAAATATGGAATTGGGCAATTCTCCACCGGGTTTCTCTTTCAGCAGAACACCTCCCAGGTACGCTCAACACGACAGCGGACGCATTGAGTCGTCTAAAATCAATCTGTCATGAGTGGGAGTTGGATCAAAGTACTCTCGATGAGGTCTTCGCCGATTGGGGCACTCCGACCATAGACCTGTTTGCAAGTCCAGAAAACAGAAAATGCAAATTCTACGCAAGCAGAGATCACCATCACAGTTCACTGGGGAATGCTCTTTTGATAGCCTGGTCAGGTGCATTTGTTTACACCTTTCCTCCAATACCCCTGATTCCGAGGCTGATCTGGAAACTCAAGGCGGAACCTTGCAGAATGATTTTGATCGCATCAGCGTGGCCCCGCCAGTTCTGGTTCACAGAGCTTCTCCTACTCTCTCAAGATCAGCCAATTCACCTATGGCCCATCCCATCTCTATTGACAATGTCTCAGGGCCAAGTGCTGCATCCAGTCCCGAACTCACTCCAATTGACGGCGTGGCTCCTGAGCACAGAGAATTCCAGGATTTGAATATCACTCGGGAGTGTAAGGAAATACTATATCAAGCCCGTGCACCAGGTACAAATAAGACTTATCGCGCGAAATGGAAATGTTTCTGCTTATGGTGCCATCAAGATCTCCATCCGTACACTTCTGCTCCTCACCAGGTTTTACCTTACATTCTTTCTCTGGCTAAGTCAGGTCTGGCGCATTCATCCATCAAAGCGCACCTGGCGGCTATCTCTAGATTTAAACAGACAGCCTCAGGTCCTTCTCTTTAGTCGGAAAGGATTATCAAGCAATTCCTAAAGGGTCTTTTCAGGGTTTTTACTCCAGTCCGGCCTCCACCTCCAGTCTGGCAACTCAATTTAGTTCTGGCTCATCTCATGAGACCCCCATTTGAACCTATTCACAGAGCGGATCTTAAGTTCCTTTCATAGAAAGTAGCTCTTCTTTTAGCCTTAACGTCGGCTAGAAGGATAGGTGAGCTCCAAGTGCTTACTATTAAGGAACCCTTTTTACAGTTCAAGAAAGACACTTTAATCCTGAGAACAAATCCAAAATTAATTCTGAAGGTCCCTTCGGAATTCCATTTGAACGAACCAGTGGTTCTGAAATCTTTTTCCCCTCGACCATCGTCTCCAGCAGAAAGGTTGCTACATTCCTTAGATTCCAAAGATGTTTAAAATGTTATTTAGAACGGACAAGAAGTTTCAGGAAATCTTCACAGCTCTTCGTTGCTTAAAGTTCTCTGCGGAAAGGTTTTCCGCTTTCAAAACAAAGCATTTCACAGTGGATTTCTAGTGCAATTCACTTTTGTCACCAGGAAGCGGGCAAGCCACTGGAAAGATATGTTCGAGGTCATTCAACGAGATCAGTCTCATCCTCTGCGGCTCTCTTCGCTGGAGTCCCTATCAAAGACATTTGTAGAGCGGCTACGTGGAGCAGTACCCACTCGTTCACAAAGCATTGCTGCTTGGACTCTTTCATAAGAAGCGAAGCGGCAGTCGGACCAGCAGTCCTGAGAAATCTTTTCCAATGAGAGGTGAGCTTTATCTACTATCCCTCCTGCCTGTGATTGCACATTTTGTATCAGATAATGTTTTCCTATCTATTGTAGCAAGATATATTTGCTTCCTATGAAAAGAAGTATACTAAGAGATGTTGATACTCTTGTAACAAAATGTGCTCTTATTGTTTACTGCTAGCTACTCTGATACAAAGCATGAGAATCTATGAAAGTTCAAATACTGGGGCAAGAAAACAAGTTACTTACCTGTAACTTTGGTTCCCCAGTATTGGTAACTTTCATAGATTCCCATGCGCCCACCCTCCTCCCCTGGGAAAGCTCAGATCTCCCCTATGTAGTTCAGTTACACAACGGCCACGAAAATCTGAGGCTCTCTCAGGAGGGTTCTATGGGGTGAGGCTACTCTAATTGGTTGTTGCAACGTTTTTGGTCTCTTTTACAAAAAAAGCTGGATATGCTACAAAATTAGATGAGGCCTATGCCTTTCTTTCTCTTTTGTACCTACTGCTCTGGTATTTTTTATTTACTGAGGCTCCCATTCCGACGACGGAGGAATGATACAAATCATGGGAATCTATGAAAGTTACCAATACTGGGGAACCAAAGTTACAGGTAAGTAACTTGTTTTCTCACTGGTCTTCAAACTTGATAATGCTAATCCTCCCAATGCAAATTAAATTAGTCATGCATTCCAAAAAGACATACACTAAGCACTTTCGGTGACAGGATCTATCGGGCAAATTTCAATATGAACCATTACTAAGCGAAGCAGTCGGTTCTAAGCAGCCTGCCACCTCCCAATGTTGTCCACTGCTGAACGACATTAATTACAACCAAGTGTAAGCTGACATAGCACCCTGGACGAGGAGCATTCACGGGCAATAATAGTTGACGCCGGGCTTAATGGGGTCTACAGTACTATGCAGGTGGTTGTGGGGCACTGTGGATGAGCTTCTAACATAAAATAGAGCATGATCATTACAACTAAACACATTTAAAATGCCTTTCATCATTGTATCGCACAAACTCCATGTTAGAAGACAGAATTAAGTTATGGTGACATGTGTGATGCCGCGATGATTCTAAAACCTGCTTTGTCTTGTACTGCTTGTTTCACTTCCCACCCAGTGTCCAACTCTGAATGGGACCAACTTGACAAAACTCCTCGAATGCATGAACGCAGCACACATTTGCAGTGCAATTGCTTTTCATCTTGCAGCAAACATCACCTATGTCTAACATGCAACCCCTCAGTCAGTGCACAACACTGCAAATGCCTTACTGCAAGCACCCAATACACTTCGGATAGGCCATAATCAACTATGATTAGACACTCACCAACAATATCCACCCAGCAATACTCGATACACAACACCATTCCAAGTACCCTTTTGAATGGTCTACATCAACCAAAGCATTCTAGTCAGAGCCGCTGATACCGCTGTGCACCGAACACAGCACCAAAGAATTATACAGTAGTTGTTATACCACTGCCATCTTAACAGCACTCCCCACTTACCACCCCAACCTAGATCTTAGGACAATCAGATAAACTTAACTTAATCATATCACTCCCTCCTGTGCACAGTATTCCATCATCGCTCTTTAACTGGTGAGTGGTGCCTGCCTAAAAATGATCTGACCATGCTTGGCAATGGACAACCAACTGATGAACTCATCGGAAACCCTGAAGCCCTTGAGGCACTCATTCATATAAGTAGCAGGTTAAAAAGGCCTTTATCTAAAGAAAACTCATTTTATTTTAAATATAGCTTACTTGAACCATAATAAATCAGACATTAAATGAATGTCTTTTGACATACTCGTTCAAACCCAACCAAACAACCACATGCAACTGATCAGTAAAAACCCCAAGCCTGTAAGAAAAGTGCCCCAGATAATGAAAGCTCTGTGGTGCTACACTAACGTGAGAAAGGACTACACATATGCAGATAACCATATTTTCTTGCAATTATTATGTGACATTGAACCGAAAAACCCCTCACAGACTAAAAAGAATCAGAGCGAATGGGATTCGAACGTATGAAGCATTTATTGCCATTGCATTGGCATGAAGTAATAAACTGTCCCATTTACATGGTGCCCATCACCTTTTGCGAGGTTTCGGGCACAGGTCATGCAGCAGGGTCTAGTTGGTTTTAAGTGCTTCTTTAAAGCTGGATGACCCGGAGATTACTCTAAACTGGGACACCAAGTTCCAAAGAATTGGACCTGCCACAGAAAATACTCTGTTGCACCTGGGTTCCATCCTCCATCAAGAGAATGTCAGAAGAGCCATGGTTCTCGATATCCGAAGTAGTCAGTAGTGATGAATGCGTTGTCCGAGCAAGTCGGACAATAGCTTGCACCCAGCATGCTAATTTAACCCTGACCCTGTCTCTGAAAGGTGTCAATGGAGAAAACTTCTGCTCATATTAGGGCAGGGCCAAAGCTGAATTTGTCACTCTCTGCGGTTGCACAAACAAGCTAAAACAAGGTTTGACAATGCCAATAGGTTCGAGATATGAATACACACTCAAGCCAGACTTAAAAATCCATGTATGTTTAATAACTGCCCTCCTCCTATCTGTGCTGCTGTCAGTGAAAAACACCATAAATTGTCTAGTTATCTAATACACTGTAATGGCATTAAAATGATATGTGGGTGCCCCCCTAGTTTCAACCTCAGGCAGCTGGATAAATAAACATGATCACAACTTCGTGGAGGACAAGCACTTTTTTTCTGAAAGCGCGCAAATTCTGCTCAATCAAAACATGTACTCCTAGCTCCCAACATGTGGGCGGAGCTTAACCTCCTCCTGGTGATACTAACATAATTGTCTCGCAACCGCTTTGCCATCAAGCCAAACCATAAATACAGTGGGATAGAATGAGTTCAAAGAAATAACCAGTGGTACAAATTTATTTGAGTGTTTCCATCTATCATATTTTTGTTACCTCATCTACACATTAAACAGTTTCTCACTGACAGAATTCTAGGAACCAACTCCCTGAAACCAGTTCTGCCCTGTGTTATGACCATTGCAAGACCGCTCATTGCCTTGGCTGCGCTGTAAATGATTTCATTGAAGGGACATTTCCATATTAGTTTGGCTCGCTCTAAGATCTCTAGCACTGCATGCTACTGAGGCTGGCTAAATGAAAGTGTGCCATGCACTGAAGAAACCAAGGTGACGAGCTTGAGAGCTCCCAGTTTGACACACATTGTGCCGTAATAGTTGACAATAGTTATTTCTAGCTCTTTGAAGCATGGTGTGTGTCTTCCACACTGAAGTCAGCAGTTTAGATGACTTGACGTAGGTGCTATCCCATTCATGCAAACTCCATATTCAAACAGCCATGGCTGGAGATTAATGTATAGTTTATTTCAGAAAATTGATTCCTTAAAACGTATAGACAATAAAACAATCATTAGAATACATTTCGAGATCATTAAGACCATTCAAACTCTCTTAAAACCTGACATAAAAAACACTGAAAAAAAATGTAAAACGATTCTCATAACACAGCAAGGAATAGCAAACACGTTCGTGTGCAAAAGAAGCAACCAGTGCAAGCAACCAATTTTTCTTGGTCTAGAATTTGAGACGTTTAGCTTTCCATATAATCCCAGCCAAGGATAAAAACTTACTTAGAGCAAAAACAGTGTAAATAGATGTGTTGCCCCTCAAGATTCTCATTGCCTCCAGGTATCTCCTAAAGCCATAATACTTGCACAGTGTGATAACGCAAGTTCGCATGCTAGTGTCTGAGGGGTGGAGAGGTGGGCAGGACAGGAACGGGAGGTGGCTAGAAAGTGAAGGGGCAGAGTAGAGTAGGGACACGAAGGGAACAGTCGAGTGAATAAAGCCCTCTAAAGAATATGAGAGTCTGTGTCCAGTCATTGCTAGGAAGACTCTACAACTGGCGACAAGGGTGGTGAGTCAGCGCATGGTCTGAACGCGCTACTCCCTGAATCCAGCGGACGGCTAATTTCCTGTGACGCCGTGGGTGTGGTGTTGCCGCCGCGGTGTGCGTGGTCATCTGGGTGCCCCCCCCCCCCCCAGCTGTGCTGGCCGCGCTGAGTGTTATTTGCTGTGGTTCCTGGTTCCCCGGTTTGTGAGCTGTGGGAGTGGTGATTACGAATGCGGACGAGCGCTGCGATCTGGGTGCCCACCCCAGCCACGTGTGCTGCCCAAGACGTGCTCATCATACAAAATAGAAATGACCGGTCCTCTATGTGTTGCTGTACTAGTAACTTAGAAAACAGGACTCATGCAAAAAGTGAATGAGTTACAACTGGCTGAGATATTCCCATCCGCCCCCCCTTCTGGCGGAATCTCATCATATGGGATTTGTTAATCCATCCAACCAGCCGCCCAAACCATCAAATGACGGTGCGGATATGGATGTGGAGTAGAAACTCTAGCCAGAATGTTACTCAGAGGGTAGTGCTAAAGGTGTGTAGTGCAGTGCTGTGGTGAAGGAAAATTAAAATTAACGACTTAGACAAAAAATATGTTTAATGAGGATTGTCTAAGTGTCAAGGTTAAAACCACACCAGGTAGCCTGAATATATAACTACACTATGGCGCTGTGCAGGACGGTCAACATGTTTCAGCCAAATTGGAAGTCTATCCGGCTTTCGTCATAACCTAGATAATAATAAGCTACTGCAACATGGAAAACGTGAATGTGCAAAATAGTAACAAAAAGTAACATAAATTGGTGTTATGTTATATATAAATACTTATATCTACCAGGAACTTGGAGCCCCAATGTTCACAAGGAGCCCCAATGCTCACCTCACCCGGCAACCGCTCGGGAATATGAAGCCCCGCTCTAATGTGTAAAGAAGAAGAATGGGGCATAAATACCAAAGTTATATACCCCAGCTAATAGCTATTACATCCAATCTCTAACCATCTTAGTGTGGACGGAATCAATACAAACCATAGTCACAACCACACAGGTATTGGCAAAGGAAAAGAAGAAAGCACATACTCCTGACAATAAGATAGGGAACCATTCACTACAGTCCCAAATCCATCACAGGTTAGATTAAATTAAAAAAAACAAGTTGTTTCAGGGTCATAAACTAGACCTTGTCTGTTGTTATTGCTTTTTAAAGGCTGATCAATAATACCAGAAGGAGGAGACCTTACCTGTCCGTCGGTACCTCTCTCTGTCATCCGAGAGGAAGTGGAGGTACCGACAAGACCGGGCTCCTCCTTTTTATACTGGAGTCAATTGAATAATTAGCTTGTTTGGCTCAGTTTCACCCGCCAAAATCGAGACTAATTAGTAATTACGAGGCGCTTGTATCATTGCGCATGTGTGTAGCCAAATCGTTATTGTGGTGTTGTGGATTCCACAAAAAGCGGACGCTAACACTCGGCGCATGCGCACAAGAGATAGGGCGTCCAGCGTCAAGGAAACAGCAAGGCGCTTATCCCTTGCGCAGCCGTACTGGTCGGACAAGCCTTACCGAATAGTGAGCTGCTAAACACCGCTCTGCTGTTGTTAAAAAGGATGGCTGCCAGCTTATAAAATATGTAGATGTCAGCTGTTACGCCGATATCATGATGGCCATAGATACAGCAAAAGGGTAAAGAAGGAAGATGTAAAGTTCAATTAAATACGGCACATGCGCGGCCGTCGTGCATCATAGAAACAGCGAGACGCGCCTCCGCCGCGCAATCACCGTAGCCCGATGTGCTGAATTTACAAAAAACAGCCAGCAAATCTACTATTATGTACAATGGCACTTAATATGACCAAAAAAGAGATGTAATACCGCATCCGTACGGCATCCATCTCTCCTAAAAGGTTTAGGGGGACAATAGTACTCTGAGCTTGATTAAGAGACCAGAGACATTTAAGTGTTCCCGATATCAAGTCTCTGTAGCATAAGGGAACATAGTCATACGTGTAATATTTTGAAATTGACTAGTTATATCCATACAGACAAGTCAAATAATGTGAAAAATTACACTTTATATTGACACATAGATGAAGGTGTCAATAATGAGACGTTCAGTGTGAAAGTCACGCAGAAGGATGCACTAACCACCACTCGAAATCGTCAAGAGGTGATAAAGTAGTTTGCAGACGATTGTATACAAGCAAGTGGCTGTAGAAGATGATATAACTGAGACAGAAAGCCTAAAAGCTTGTTGTATCCATTCCTTTCCCTTCACAACTAAAGATAGAATAAGCTATATTGAAGGATGTGGATGTATCGCAAGATGCTTAAAGAGACATCCACGGAATGGAGTCATTCAATCCTCTGCTGTCACTACGGAGCTTAAAAATCCACTTTTGCTCCTTAATGAAAAAAAACTTAGAATTATCACTGATGTGTGGTGGGATGTAAGGATGTTTCTAGGATCACCCACTTCAAATCTTCTGCTTGATGTTTCATTGACAGGAAATGATTTGTCAGACTAGTGGACTGTTTGTGACACCGAATGGTGCTTTTGTGTTCGCTGATACGAACCTTCATTTTCCGTGTAGTATGGCCAATATACCTAAGTGAACACGGGCAGGTGATCATGTATATGCCTCCCTCGGTGTTACAATTAGTATGTTTCCGGAGTAACCATGGATTTCCTGTAACTATGTCCACTTGGTCTGCTTTGTATGTCTGAGGGCATGCGCTACAGGAGCCACATGGAAAATGGCCACGTACTGGTGGAATGTGCCACAATGTATTAGATGTTCCTGTCACTTTTGGTCTAGGTCTAGTATGGACCAAACTATCCTGTAGACTACGGGCCTTCTTGAAAGAAAACAAGGGTGGTGGAATGTTAGTTTGGGCTATGGGAACGCCTCAGCCAGACTCATCCTCGACATCCCACGAACCAGCCACATCTCCGGACATCTGCGAGACCTTCACTGGCTCCCCGTCAACAAAAGAATCACCTTCCGCCTCCTCACCCACGCACACAAAGCCCTACACGACCAAGGCCCGAGCTACCTCAACAGCCGAGTCAACTTCTACGCTCCCAAACGCCACCTCCGATCAGCCAACCACGCCCTCGCCGCCGTCCCCCGCATCCGAAGAGCGACTACAGGAGGAAGGTCCTTCTCCCACCTGGCCGCCAAGACCTGGAACTCCCTCCCGACCGACCTGCGCCTGACCCAAGACCACCTCTCCTTCAGGAAGAAGCTGAAGACCTGGCTGTTCGAGCAGTAGCGGCTCCCCCCCCCCCCAGCGCCTTGAGACCCCACGGGTATGTAGCGCGCTTTATAAGTGTCACTGATTGATTGATTGATTATGTTCAGAATATCCCAATGTTTTCGCACTGTCTTTTGAATCCTATTAGAAAGGACACTGAATGTGCTGACAAAGGTCAGCCTATCCAATGCGCCGTATTTAATTGAACTTTACATCTTCCTTCTTTACCCTTTCGCCGTATCTATGGCGATCATGATATCGGCGTAACAGCTGACATCTACATACTTTATAAGCTGGCAGCCATCCTTTTTAACAACAGCAGAGCGGTGTTTAGCAGCTCACTATTCGGTAAGGCTTGTCCGACCAGTACGGCTGCGCAGGGGATAAGCGCCTTGCTGTTTCCTTGACGCTGGACGCCCTATCTCTTGTGCGCATGCGCCGAGTGTTAGCGTCCGCTTTTTGTGGAATCCAGAACACCACAATAACGCACAAGCCTGTTAAATGAGCCACGATTACGATTTGGCTACACACATGCGCAATGATACAAGCGCCTCTTAATTACTAATTAGTCTCAATTTTGGCAGGTGAAACTGAGCCAAACAAGCTAATTATTCAATTGATTCCAGTATAAAAAGGAGGAGCCCGGTCCAGTCGGTACCTCCACTTCCTCTCGGATGACAGAGAGAGGTACCGATGGACAGGTAAGGTCTCCTCCTTCTGGTATTATTGATCAGCCTTTAAAAAGCAATAACAATAAACAAGGTCTAGTTTATGACCCTGGAACAACTTGGTTTTTTAATTTAATCTAACCTGTGATGGATTTGGGACTGTAGTGAATGGTTCCCTATCTTATTGTCAGGAGTATGTGCTTTCCTCTTTTCCTTTGCCAATACCTGTGTGGTTGTGACTATGGTTTGTATTGATTCCGTCCACACTAAGATGGTTAGAGATTGGATGTAATAGCTATTAGCTGGGGTATATAACTTTGGTATTTATGCCCCATTCTTCTTCTTTACACATTAGAGCGGGGCCTCATATTCCCGAGCGGTTGCTGGGTGAGGTGAGGTCGTCTCCCACGCAAAGCGGGTTGAGTATTCACAGATAGGTCATTTTTTCTGTGAAAGAGTCAGTATGCTCAAGAACAAGCTGAGTATAATATACTTAAGCTAGTGTGTTGTCTGTACAGTTTCTTTGTGAATATGTGGATATACATGTAAATATGTGTTTGTTTTTATATGTTTTTTCAACAGGATTAAGACATAATTTACATCTTCCTTGTGAACATTGGGGCTCCAAGTTCCTGGTAGATATAAGTATTTATATATAACATAACACCAATTTTTGTTACTTTTTGTTACTATTTTGCACATTCACGTTTTCCATGTTGCAGTAGCTTATTATTATCTAGATCCTGACGAAAGCCGGATAGACTTCCAATTTGGCTGAAACATGTTGACCGTCCTGCACAGCGCCATAGTGTAGTTATATATTCAGGCTACCTGGCGTGGTTTTAACCTTGACACTTAGACAATCCTCATTAAACATATTTTTTGTCTAAGTCGTTAATTTTAATTTTCCTTCACCACAGCACTGCACTACACACCTTTAGCACTACCCTCTGAGTAACATTCTGGCTAGAGTTTCTACTCCACATCCATATCCGCACCGTCATTTGATGGTTTGGGCGGCTGGTTGGATGGATTAACAAATCCCATATGATGAGATTCCGCCAGAAGGGTGGGCTGATGGGAATATCTCAGCCAGTTGTAACTCATTCACTTTTTGCACGAGTCCTGTTTTCTAAGTTACAAGTACAGCAACACATAGAGGACCGGTCATTTCTATTTTGTATGATGATTATGATGTAGGGAAGTGAAATGACAGGTCGTTAAATATATTCCCTTGACCCCCTTAAAATTCTTTTTATTGGCCCAAGACGTGCTGCTTAGTGCCGGGAGCCCACCCCGGTCTTACCTGCCGCTTGGAGTCCTTCTTGATGTCGGGAGCTCACCCCGATTTGCCGCGCTGCACCTCTCCATCGACGCGATTGTCGGTCCAGTGAGTGCCTCCCTGTGTATGCTGAGGCCCCAGTGTGTGTGGAGCTGAGCCAAATCTCGCAGGAAGCGAGATTTCGACGGCGCCGCCATCTTAAGATCAGGAATGCATCTGTACCTATCTCCTGTCAGGGATAGCCGGCGGCCATTTTAGAGTCAGACAGCAGTGGTTCTGCAATCAAGCACCGGCAAATGCAAGCCTGAAAACTGATATTTAGTGCCAAGAACTTGCGGAAATACTGTTGCGACACCAGGAAAAGGGAAAGAGGACAGGCAGTCCACAAGAGCGTGATCCCTACAGTGGATGTATGCAGTAACATATCCGGTGACGCCAGCAAGTGCGTGATTGAACGAAATAGATACCGTCGCAAGTGACTATCTGAGGATACTACTACGTCCCGAAACTATCTATAAGGATGTCAGGATCACCGTCTCGCCAAACTCAAGCCCAAACCCCAACCGGCACCAGCCGACCAGGCATGATGGGTGTTTCCTTCCTACTCCCATCCAAACCGCTCGCACTTGTAGCTGGAGGAGGAATGGGCCTTCGCTAACAAGAGTGGCTTGAGGACTTCGAAGACTTCATGCAAGGGTCCCACGTGACGGAAGAAGATCAGAAATTAATCGCTTTGCGTAGCCTCATAGGAAAGGAGGTTGGTAAACTCATAAAATAACTGTCCGTGGGGGATGCTGGGTCATACGCCAAAGTGCGTGATGCACTAAACAGGAAGTTTCTACACAAAAAGAATGTTGACTATGAAAGGTACACCTTCAACCTAGCCTCACAAGAGAAGGAAGAACCCGTGAGCACATTCATCACACGGCTTCAACGGCTGGCTCGATATTGCAAATTTGACACATTCTCCACTGAAGATGCTCTCAGATTACGCATCATAGAAGGATGTCAATCGAAGTCACTAAGAAGGTGACTTCTAAAGAAAAGCTATACATTAGATGAAATTGAGGAGATGACTAGAGTTCATGACCAGGCGGAAGAACACGGCAAGAAGATGGAAGCAGGGCGTACAGAGAAGCGTGAACAAGCCTTCCGGCTTCAAGCTCGTACCACCTGCAGATCCTCTCATGGTAGACAAAGATCGTCTAGACCTAAAATTCATCATCAACACACGGGTCACAGACGTCACAGCTCAAGCAAAATGGACAAGAGACGGGAACGTCAGCTCAAGTGTTATAGACGCGGATTTGACTTCCCTCACGCTGATGCAAGTCCCGCCCTTGGACAACAGTGCCGGAAATGCGGGAGAGACAACCATTTTGAAAACGTCTGTGGAGAATATCGAAGAGACAAGCAGAGGGAACATGGCAGGTCATCTCGTCCAACGACTACGCGCCATCACGTCAAAGCGGTACAAGATCGCCGAAGATCATCCACTGTATCCTCACAATCAAGTGGGGCATCCCACAAATCGTATTGGTCCAGGAGATCGCCGTCACAAGAATGGAGGTCACCATCGCCTGTGTCACAGGACAGCGACGAATACATCTGTATGGTGGCAGATCCTGATCAACTCAAGAAATACCCGCGACACGACATCTGTGTAGGTGAACATGCGGCTAAGTTTGTGCTTGACAGTGGCGCCTCCCTAAACTACATTCCAGTGACAGAATATCGCAGGATGAATCCAACCCCTCCACTGAGCCCAGCACACGTGAGAGTATATACCTGGATGTCAAGAAAACCACTTCCCTGCCTAGGAAAGTTTGCAACCACTCTCACCCACAGGGATCACACTGTGCCCGCTCACATACATGTGATCGAGGGACCAGAAGCAGATTGCCTCCTCAGCCTTCCCACCGCTGAACGACTCCGACTGGTAGAGATCCTCTACAGTGTCAACGATGACCCAGACATCATCCACAAATTTCCCAAACTATTCACAGGACTCGGAAAAATGGTTCGCTGTCAAGTGCGGCTACATATCAATGAACAGGTAACTCCCGTAGCTCAGCATCACAGAAGAGTCCCATTTGATCTCCAAAGGGCAGTCGAAGAGGTATTACAAGAACTACTGCAAGCCGACATCATCGAACAAACAGATGGACCCACCCCATGGGTTTCTTCAGTGGTGATTGTGCCAAAAAGGGTACCCCAGACAAAGTGCGCCTCTGTGTTGACATAAGGGTACCCAATACCGCCATCGAGCGAGAACGACATCCTGGGCCGCATCTGAGTAACATGATTGCGCCCTTAATGGAGCTCAAGTATTTTCCAAGTTGGATCTTAACAAAGGGTACCATCAACTTGAATTACATGAAAAATCACGGTACATCACCACGTTTGCTACTCATCTCGGACTTTTCAGATACAAGCGGCTTAGCTTTGGGGTCTCTTCTGCAGCTGAGATCTTTCAAGAAGCCATAAGAAAGACAATCCACCACATTCCAAATGCCCTAAATTACAGCGACGACATCCTGGTTTATGGTGCAACAGTGCAGGAAGATGACACAGCACTAGACAGGGTTTGTCATGCACTGCTGGATGCTAATCTTACTCTGAACAAAGAAAAATGTGAATTTCATAGGTCCACGCTGAAATTCTTTGGACACATTTTCTCAGGCGCAGGAATGAAGCCTGACCCTAAAAAAGTAGCAGCCTTGAACGACACCATGAGCCCTCAGGATATAGGAGATGTGCGATCCTTTCTAGGGATGGCGAGCTACTGTGCCAGGTACATACAAGACTATCCCACCATCAGCTATCCTCTGCGTAAACTCACAAAACAAGGGCAGCCGTTCCAATGGACAACGCAATGTGAAAAAGCCTTCCAGGAGATCAAAAGGGCGGTTGAATCTGCCAATAACTTGGCCTACTTTAATCCTTAGAGGAAAACAGAAATCACGGCTGATGCCAGCCCCGTTGGTTTAGGATCCATACTAGCCCAGTTTGATCATGACACTGACCAACGACACATTGTTGCATATGCCAGCAGAAGTCTTACAGACACAAAAAGAGCTTATTATCAGCCCGAGAAGGAGAGCCTACTGTTGTTCAGACGCTGACAGTTATCACACCTGGGCTACCTCTTCCATTATGACGGTTCCATAACAATTACCACAAATTGCAACTGTACAGACAGTTCCTAGGTCACTTGAGTCTGCCCCGATTGTAACTGTCCCACATTCGACTGCCCCAATAAACATTGTCCTGACTCCAGAAGCTCAAGGAGTTGTAGGAGGATTGGCTGTATCAGGGTTTATCCCGACATTCCAAAATTCACAAATTGTTGCCTGGAAACCACCACAAATGATCCAGTCATTGAGAGATGTGAGAAGGATTGTGTTTACAACACCAATAATAGAGGGAGAAGCAAAGTTATTTGAGGACGGAATGTTTTCCACCATGGTTTGAAAAAGCTGCAGGACTTAAAAGGTCAGAAATTGCAGAATGACAAAATACCAGAGAACCTGGAAAGGAGACACCACTAAATGTTTCAAAATTAAAGGTTGAAGGTGAAGAAATTCATAGGAGATGTCTAGATCTTGGGCATTTGACCGAGTATCAGGAGAAAGAATCAATTTAGCTGAGTAATGAAATTACAAGACATGCAGCAATCACATGATAGAATGACTGACTTGGCCTGAAAGTGTCAGGTTCCACCTTCGGATTCCTCGGGGCTGTAGTGATGCTCAAAAGCTGTCCACCTCTCGAATGTCCCAAGTCCGGAATATCAAATACACGCGGGCTAGTGAGACACTCAAGCGGGGGAAGGAAAGGGTAAGAACAGCAAGGAGGGAGATCTGTGGATGACAAAATAAAGACACCGTAACTATCTTGTTCTTAGAAACAACACACAGACACTTTAAATACCCCTACCACAACACATATATTTGTAAGTATCGATCTACCTGTAAAGTAAAAGAAGGATGTATCAATACCAGAAGAGAGAAGAGGGAGGTTTGCAATCTTCCTGCCCGAACTACCGGAGAGAAGACAAACAATTATAGGAATGAAAACCTAATAAAGCCTAGCAGTTTTAAGCACATTGCTCCCTGTGTGCTTTCTTCCCCCCCAACCTACCCTATGGTACAAGCAGAATGGCTGGGTATGCAAAACAGGGTTGACCTGATTCCCCCCTCCGTCCCTCTCTCTCTCCTAGGAAAAGAAACAAGGCGTACAACCAAATGTGAAACTTGAAAATGGTATTAAGATAATCCTTTCAATGTACAGGGTCATAGTAGAGCGGACATAGTTCCATTAATAGTTCACATAAGTTATAACTGACTCAGAATTCTGAAACAAAACCAACACTGTATATGTACCAATACTCAGTTGAAGTAACCAATAGTATACTCAGATCACTGAGGTGATATTATTGTTGTAGAGCCACTCTGGTTTGTACTCCACTCCAAATCATACGGTTTTAACAAAGAAAATACATACTCCCGAGCCACTGTTGTAGCTCATAAAAGTCAACCCCAAATACTCCCTGCAAGAGACCCCAGAGAGGGTAATATCGCCAACAGGGAGTATGCGCTCAGCGAGGATGGGGGAAAGTGAAGTGGGCTACTTAACACTTCTCTGTACGAGACCATGGAAAATGAGTCTCTTCCAACAGAGGAGTGTCCTGCCAGTAAAGCCCCGTCTAAATGCTCAATGCTCCCCCGCATGAGACGCCAAACGCGGCGTTCATGGCCAACGGAGGAACAAAGCCCAAAATTGCCGGGGAAGCCGGCCAAGGAAAACAGGAACAGCGCGAGCTGGGAAGCAAGGATCCCGAACATGCATAAGGCACTCTTACCCCCCCACACTCCTTCTATAACGGGACCGCAGCCTATCCACCAGGATAATCAGCAGCTTCCTCTTCTTCAAACTGCCGCTATATCCGGGTCCGATGAGCGTAAAAGTCACATGTTACGTGACTCCCGCTCTGCATATCGGGAACTGTAGATTTACTGCTACGCGCCGGCAGACAGCATTTACCGGCATCAAAATACCTGACAGAAAGTATGATGTTCACCTTTCAAAATGTTTTACTTTACAGATAAGTTATAGACTTCAATTGGATGATGGAGCAATTGAAACAATGCATTCTTCAGGAATGCAGTTACACCTAACTGAATTGGTAAAGTGCATCCGTAATGGGAGTGATTTTGAGAAATTAGAAATGAAACCATCCAAGAAGCATGAAAAGAAAAAGAAACAGGCAGAGGTAGATTGGATAAAATAACAAGCATTTACAATGCAATGGTCTCGGCATTATTAAAGGTAGAGCTATTGGCATTGCTCATGACATTTTTTCTCATTTTCTTTTTTTAAAAACATAAATAAATGGTATTGTCATTTACAATGGCAATAGGTGAGCATTAGACAGTAGTAGAGAATATTCCCGGACACAGAGCCACACACACAGACAGAGCCCCTGTGTGTGTGTACGTGGCTCTGTCTGTGTGTGTGTGTGCGTGGCTCTGTGTGTGTGTGTGTGCGTGGCTCTGTGTGTGTGTGTGTGCGCGCCTCTGTCTGTGTTTGTGTGTGTGGCTCTGTGTCCGCGAATACGCTCTACTACTCTCTAATGCTCACCTATTGCCATTGTCAATGACAATACCATTTATTTATGTTTTAAAAATAAAAAAAATGAGAAAAAAATGTAATGAGCAATGCCAATAGCTCTAACTTTAATAATGCTGAGCTTGGGAGGAGGGGTCCCTGATCTGAGAGCTCCGGACTGTCCCCGAACCATGGAGGGGGCTCCCTGCATGTACTTTGCAAGGGGGCCCCCTCAAGTTTCGTTACACCACTGGCATAACGTTACTCTTTGATGGTAGTGACGGGTGTGGAAAGGAGCTTTATGGATTCTGTGGTTTGAAAATAAAACGCTGCCTGTGGTGAATGGACAAAGCGGGCAGGAAAGATGAGACAGTGACAACAGGGTGACAGAGTGACGAGTAGGGACCAGACTGTAATGAGTGCACGTCTAGCTGTGGTGCGCTGCAGCAATGGCGGGCATTCCATCGACAGGCGCCCAGGTGACAGGCGGAACAGCACATGAGCACAGATGCATGCAGACGTCCTGACACACACAGAGACGCAGAAGACAGTAACACCGCCCTGTGATTAAAAGGCACTACCCAGAAGTCTCTGTCCTATATAGTCCGTGCACAGAAGGGTGCACACAGTAATAAGGGCAGAGACACCTCAGCCACATCAGAGCACAGGCAGCAGCTTCAAAAGCATATGCGACGGTGTGATCCTTATAAAAGAACCCTGTGTATTTATTTCATTTACTTCTGTAAAATGCTCCTGTGTACTGTTCTGATACATGGGTGACACTATGTCTTGCTGGGGCACGGAATGACTAGGACTGCACAGAGGGCCCTGTCCTGACTTTGAATGAAAATGGAGGAACGAAGAGGAGGGTGGTGAGTCAGGAACATCCGCAGTGCCGCGCGGCGAGGAATGAGGGAGCCAGCCCAATAAGGACACAGGCGCTAACAGGGCAGAGGCTGGTACAGTGCCCAGGACAGCACTGCATGCAAACATACATAACAGAAGGGGGTTTAAACTGAAAACACAATGTACAAAGCAATGATCCTTTGAAGCACTGATACCTTGTGTGATTGTTCATTTCTGATATGTGCCATTCTTGATAACTATGCGTGCCACTTCGGACAGGACGACTGGACAGACCTCACCTCATGTGCACGTCTGACAGCTTGATCTTTTATGAGGTGCCGTTTCGTGTTTCTGCTTTGGTGCTCAGCCTTGCGCCAGTGAGGAACTGTGTAGCCGAGACCTGGGCTTTTGTTTTCAAGCAGCTCCCGCCCCTGCTGTATACTGAAGAGCATTTCTAATTGCCTCCCCCTCTTCAGTGTGCCTCCAGCCTCCATGACTCCGCACTCGGGACAGCTGTGCCCTCTCTGGGGCAGGAACGTTCTTCCGCCTCCACCTGTTATCAGACATCGCCCTGCGATGCAGAGAGAGCCCCACTCCTGCATCCCACGGACAAGTCACAACCAGCTCCCACATGCGGGAATAACAAGACGTACCCCATTGCTAACGTACAGATGAGAGGACTGTCACCCTGAATCCCAGATTCTGCCCGACCAGAGCCAATGTCCACAATGCGGCCAGCCGTTCAGGTCTCACTGAGAATGTGTTTATTTGCCGAGTATTTTTGACTCTTGACACCCAAGAGAAGCAAATCTAGGCGGGTTCGAACATACTCTCCTCACAGACCAGGTGCGAAGCAAAAACACGAGGCTGCCAGAGGCTAGATTATTTCAGTGTGTCCCCACACCCTCACGTTTGCCTGTCAAGGAGGTTCTCGTGCCTATAGCGTCCAGGTTTGGATACATGGTTTCGCTCTGCTATCCCCACCCTTCTCTGCTGGCTTTACCGGCTCCCTTTACCAGACTATGACAGTGCAGCGGTCTGTCCAGGGGGGCGTTGTCGTGAGTTATGAACCCACTTTTCTGGAAGAAAAAGCAGAGCCCCCCCCCCCCCCAAAAAAAAATCTGGTCAGGAGCCTAATGCGACATGTAGAGAGTGCTCCTGACGCGACGCGGTCTAGCAAACACCTTTCGAGGTGGCCTGTTTTAAGGCCTGCTGTATGGCCTGCTTTAAGTCCCAGACTCAAATGAGGAGGTGGCCATCGCCCAGCTGCATGCAAGATGAACGTGAGGTGCGAACACACACAGGTGCTGCTGGAAGCTTCTCACCTGCACTTTCAACAAGCTTGGGTGTGCTGCTAGTAACCCCGACCCCTCCCCCACACACAAACACCTTGGCTGGCCCCCGCTACTAACAAGAGGTTCACTGGCGATGGTGGCAGTCAATCAGTTAGCACACCGGTTGGACTGAACTCGGTTGTGAACGAGTTTGGGCTTCTGAATACGTATGCCCTGTGGAAAAACTACTGAAGAGTCTGCCGGTCAATTGATACAACCAATGAAACCAATCGAAACCAACTGTCACATCACACGAACAACTGCACTTGAAAAGGCCACTTTCGGTAGCGCTGTCTGCTACCCATTCCCTGTGGTACACCAGCGGTCTCTATCCTGCTGGCAGTGGCACAACATGGATACCACCGGCTCCGGTACAAGCACGGAACATGGACCCACTGACTGCTATTGGGGTCCTAAAATGCAGCATTCTCGGGGTTCATTGGCCTGTCGGGGTTATGGGCCCAGGTTCCACTGCACCTACTATACCTTCCACGACTGTTGACCTCCCTGGATGTCTTGTCTGCCCATTCACGGCTGCGGCAGTGCTCTCCCTGCATTCTCCAGCGTGCCCTTTCAATAAGCTGCCACGGAGAATGGGTAGAGGGGCCCCCTATGCCTTGCACTAAAACCATCCCTGCGCCAGGCAGCAGCGGCGAAGTGCAACCTAGGGGCCGGCGCGTGCTGCCCTCGCCATCCTTACCTGCCCTTTCACCAGGCTGGCGGCGAACTGCCTCATGACGGCCTCCACGGTGTAGGCGCTGGACCAGCCGCGGGGGGTGAGCAGCTCCATGCAGATGGCGCCCCCGTCCAGCACGTAGCCGTTCTCCAGGCGCGGGCTGAGCACCTGCATGAAGGGCGGCGAGAAGGGGAAGTTGTCCGGGAAGGTGAGGTTGAGCAAGATGAACTCGGTGTCCGTCTCCTTCATGTCCTGCCACAGGGTGGAGTCTTTGTCCAGCTGGTGCAGCTTGACGTTCCAGTCGAAGAGGCTGTCCTCCACCAGTTCCACCGTGATGAAGCGCTCGCTCATCTTGCGGATGTCCTGCAGCTCCTTCATCAGCCGCCGGCTGCGCACCTGCGTGCAGTGCTGGTGGGCAGCTGGCACGGCGCGGGGGTCTTGGAGGCGCCGCCGGCGGCGGGCGCGCGGCCCTCCTTGGCCTAAGTTAGGAACGCATCTTCCGAGGCGCCAGAAGAGCCGCCAGCCCCGAGAGCGGCCATGTTCGCCGCAGGTACTGTAGTTATCTAAGACGCACACACGCAAAATGCGGTACTCGGAAGTAACACTATGACACAAAGTGAGCAAGAAACAAATGAATACTTACCTGGAGTGGCAGCTGCGCTGATCCTCACCACAACAACACAAAAAAAAATGGCTGCCGCGAAGCTCCGTTTTTTTCGGAATCGGGGGCGTGGTTTTGCTGTCCTGAGTGACAGACGACGTCACAGGGCTAAAGAACGCAAAAAATCACGCCCCCGAATCCGAAAAAGACGGAGCTTCTTTGGAGGGACGGCTCTCTCCTCCAATGGCTGGGCTCCGTTTAGGAAGCCAGCCAATGAAGGAGAGACAGGACAGGGAGGCGGGACCTTCTGCGCTACTAAGAGTCATTAAATCTCCGGCCTAAGACTGTGCAAGCGCAGCCTTTTAAGCCTTCGACCTAAAAAGTAATCGACAGGTTCTTAAGGTGTGGAAGAAGCTTTGTCTTATCCACTGAGAGAGATAGCGTGTGGAGTATATGTCCATGTAGCATGCAGATGAGGTGATATAGCAGCATTTATAAACAATTTTCTAAAATTGAGAAACAAACCTGTGCAGTGACACACACAGGTTGACAGAGTTGTCAAAATGTCAAAGGTGCTGTGTATTGATTTGAATACATTCTTTGACATTGTAGTGCCAAATTTTCTGTGGGCTGAATGTAAAGTTGTTGTGCAATGGCAACGTCAAGAACCAACAAGAGATGCCCGCACTAATGCCTCTTCTCCTGTAGGATTCTTTGTATCTCAGTTTGTTATTGGTTTAAGACCAGACATCAGTGCACACATACAACAGAGTGGGATTTGCTGGCAGACAAATCGCTTGATGAGATCCTGAGGTATGAGAAATATTGTAGTGCTGAAAAAAGAAATGCAGCAGAATAAGCTTAAGGAGAAATTATGTTGGCCCAGAGGAAGTTTGCTCAGAGAGGGTTTCAGAACCAATCTTTTCCAGGAAATCAAGGTGGTATGCAAGGTGTTGATGCAGTAGTAGGAATACAAGGTACTCAAGGAGGATTCGATTTTTCACAGGATAGAGGTAGAGGTGTTCCAGTTGATCTGAATTCTAATATGGATGTGGCGACTTTGAAGAAGATCACTCCTTGCCTCTAGATGTTTGAGGTGCTGAGTCCAGGAGGAGCTGTAGATGACAATGTTATCCAGGTAGGCAGCTGCATATCCCTGATGAAGTCATAATAGGATGTTATTGTAAATAAGAAGTCCTCTGTAGCCAGGTGTAGTGTAGATTAATATTGTAGATTTATTGATAAGATAATAACATCAGTAAATCATTGGAAGATGGTAAGTCCATATGATGCCCCACCAGGAGCATCCTCTGTCCTGCTCAGCCTGCACACACCAACTGACACTCCACAGCTCACCAAGCACCCAACATTCCATGACATCATCATTCATCCAACATTCTAGACATCTACAGGCACACCAACACTGAAACTGGCTGAGCAGTAGAGAAGAGAAACATAGGCAAGGGGAAATGCAACAGTAGATTATAACACATCCCCCTCCCTAAGGAAACCAAACCCAATAAAAGGATTGAAAGTACATAAGTCAATCAAAATAATAAATACATCAGATTACAATAGATGCATGAAAATACATTGAGCAAATGAATCAAGAACACATCACAAGAGGGGGAGGAGCTTCGCCGGCGACCAAGATGGCCGCGTGAGCTCGGAGCTCCGAAGACCTCCCGATCCTCCGCAATAATCCTGCTATCCATCCTGTCCCACGATTCTGGGAATCTATTGCTGAGCCGGTCCTGAGGCGGCACCCGCTTTCGGAATGAAAATCCGACATTCCTGGACTTAGTTAGCTCGACGGACCCCGGAGGCTCCGCCCGCATCATTGGCGAACGTTGAGGGGTACAGCGGTGTCCTCATACGGCGCCTCCCTGCCTATGCTTCGTCTCCCCGGCGACTGCCCCTGGTATCTGAACTCTACTGCGAAACGGCCTCAGTGACGGACCTTGGAGTCTCCATCGTGCATACTGCGCGCACATCACAAGGCTTCCTCGCCCCTCTTGACCACCCTGTCCGGGCGTGCCAACATGGCGGGCAAAGGAGATTTGGACAAAGGCAAGGCTCAGCGAGTCAACAGAAAACCGCCCCAGTCCCAATCTCCCAGTCTAAGGGATCACCGGGACTGGCGGGCCGCACTACAGACCCGAGAAGGGACGAATCCCCGGACGATTCCGAAATAACGCTTCGAGATGTTATGGGTGCGATAACGGGGGTGAAGACGGAGATGCACACTCTCCACGAGGCACTGTCCGGCAAGGTTGACTCTCTGAAGATCGAGTTAAACCTCATCAGGACCGACCTCGGTAAGACTAATGACCGGGTGAAATCACTGGATCTCAAGACATCGAGCCTGGTCACTGATGTGTCCGACATCCAGACCGAGGTGCGAGACCTGAAGATGGCGAATGGGCTGCTGGCGCGCCGACTGGACGAGTTTGAGGGTCGTGCGCGACGCCAAAATGTCCGCATCACCGGGGTGCCGGAGAAGGCCGAGGAGGACTCAACTGAACTTTTTGTCGAGGACCTGGTGGTTAAGAACTAGGCACCGGGGGGCCTGAGTAAGTTCTTCTCGGTGGAGAGGGCCCACAGGATACCGGGTGGGCCGCCGAAGTCGGGCGCTTCCCCTCGCCCTATCATCGCAAGACTTTTCAATTATAGGGACAGAGACGCAATCCTGCAGGCATCGAGAACCGCGGGCCCACTGCGCTTCCAGAACTCGGAGGTGAATTTCTTCCTAGACTTTACCCAAGCAGTACAGAAGCGACGCCAGAGCTTTGCAGGGGTAAAGAGAAGGTTGAGAGACTTGGGCCTACGTTACTCTATGCTTTCTCCGGCCAAACTCCGCATTGAACATAACCATCGGACTCTGTTTTTCGACTTCCCGGATGAGGCAGGGCACTGGCTTGATACCCTGCCCCAAGAACGACCTGACCCGGCTGACAAGACGGATGAGACCACCGGAGGAGCGGAAGCGCAGGAATGATTGTCCAGACTATTGACTCTCTGAGAGCTGGAATGCCGCAAAGGACAACGGCTTAAGACATTGCTGCTATTGGTTTGAATATTTTGTTAGTAATATGGGGGGTGACGGGGGGGGATAGGGTGTCTCCTTTCTCCTCTGTGGGCTTCTTGTAGATTAGTTAAGGGGCGACAGGCACACTGCTAGTTGGGGTGGCTTATAGTCTAATGCAGGGGTGCAGGGTGGTGGGTAGTTGGGGTGTGTTTGTTCTATTTCTTTACTTGTTTCATTCTCTGTTCTGGCTGAGGTTTCGTTTGAACGCTATGATATATTTGTGGGCGCCATTGCGGGTGGGGGGGAGGGGGCGGAACGTCCTGGATGATGGGGGGTAAATTTCTTAACTTGTTGAGCTGGAACGTGAACGGATTAGGGGACCGAATTAAAAGAGGGATTGTACTGCAACTGCTCAAACGTTGTTCGCCAGATGTAGTTTTCCTGCAGGAGACCCACTTAGTGGGACATGCGTGTAAAGCTTTGAATAGACGTGGGTTCAAAATGGTGGCACATTCGGGGTTCTCCTCGGGCTCCAGAGGGGTGGGCATTATGGTGCGCACGTCCCTCCCGTTGGAGGTGGAGTCTACACTTGTTGACGAGAGGGGCAGATTTGTGGCGGTGGTGGGCAAGTGGGAGGGCCGCACGTTAGTATTGGTTTCGGTTTATGTTCCCCCGGGGCTGCAGGAGACTACTTTCAGGGATCTGGGTGGCGCAATATAAGGTCTCCCCGAGGGTTTGTTAATCGTGGGTGGTGATTTCAATTCTGTAGTTTCGGGGGACTTGGACCGCTTCCCATCCAGGGACCTACGTGCTTCACAGTCCTGGCTCCCGGATTTCCTGAGCTCCATGGGGATGGTTGATTGCTGGCGTTTACTGCACCCCACCCAGCGGCAGTACACCTTCCTATCGGGTGCCCACGGCAGCCTTTCGCGTATAGACTACGTACTCACCCCGGCGGCCCAGGCGCAATCCGTTTCCACTGCTCGTCTCTTAGCTAGGGGCATTTCGGACCATTCCCCGGTTTGGGTTTCCTTCGATTTCCAGATACCCGCGACCTCGCGAGTAGCTCCCATTAATCCGTGGTACTTCCGGGACCCAAAGACCAGGGCACTCCTGGCTAAAGCTATAGAACGGTACTTTGCCGAGAACACTGGCTCGGTTGACTCCGCCGTTTCCCTCTGGGAGGCCTTTAAAACCGTGCTTCGCGGAGAGGCCTTCTCTCTGATTGCAGAGGCCCGCCGACGGCGGGACGCGGACGTGGTGCGGCTGGAATCCGACCTCGCCGATTTAAATTCTCAGCTGGCACTGAGCCCATCTCCCGAACTACTGCATGCCCTTTCCCTTAAACAGTCTGAACTCCGGGCTACTGCCACTGACGCGGCGAAGGCCTTGAGTAGGGAACAACAGGGCAGGATCTATGACTCGGGAGACAAAGCGGGCAAGCTTTTGGCTTGGCTGGACAGACGGGAGCTCGCGTCCCGGGTAGTCCCAGAGATACTGAGTGATGACGGACTGTCTCTTACAGCCATTGTTGGGTCCTTCGCAGAATAGTTTGCGGCGGTCTATACATCTGCGAATCCCCTACCAGAATCTGCCTCGGCTTCCCTTCTGGAAGACGTCGTGCTTCCCTGCCTCTCAGATATCGAACGGGAGGACATGGAACGGGACCTGACCACAGATGAGGTGGCATTGGCGATTCGATCGTTGCGCTCAGGCAAGGCGCCGGGGCCCAATGGCATTCCGGTTGAGCTGTATAAACTCAAGGCCGACACGCTTGCCGCGCCCCTGCTGGGTATGTTTCTTGAAGCCCGCGAAGCCGGGGAGCTCCCGCTCGACCAACGACTTGCCACCATTGTGGTGATACATAAGGAGGGGAAACCACGTGATCTTTGCCGGTCGTACCGACCCATCTCACTTTTGAACGCCGAACCCAAGATTCTGGCCAAATTGTTGGCCAACCGGCTGGTGGGAGTGATCTCGGACTTGGTTCATCCGGACCAGTCTGGCTTCATACCACACCGTAACACGGCGCTCAACTTGAGACGGCTTCACGCGGTCATGGCACGGGCTCACCTGCTTAGTGAACCCACAGTACTCGCCTCACTTGACGCCACTATGGCCTTTGATTCCTTGGAGTGGAACTACTTATGGGCTGTGCGAGCCAAGTTGGGGTTTGGACCCGTTTACATCGGCTGGGTCCGGTTCCTGTACTCTACCCCGCTGGCGAACGTAGCTGTTAATGGACAGTTGTCTGCCTCCTTTGCATTGCACAGAGGCACTAGGCAGGGATGCCTGCTCTCGCCGCTCCTGTTCGCCCTAGCGCTTGAGCCTCTGGCGGCGTGGATCAGGACACATCCTGATATCGCCGGGATAACGTGGTCTCCAGGATTCGAGGACCGGGTGTCGCTCTATGCGGACGATATCCTCCTATACCTTACCTCCCCCTGCCGCTCGCTCATAGTGGTTTTTGACCTGCTGGGAACCTTTGGTACCCACTCGGGCCTGGTAATCAACTGGTCCAAGTCCTCACTGTACACGCTGTGTGGTGACACTCCGCGCCTTCCCCGTGGGTGCTCAATACAGATTGCCCAGCGGGGTTTTCGGTACTTGGGCATTTACGTGTCGCAGGACTCCCGAGCCCGATACTCACATAACTTGCTTCCGCCTCTGGCGCGTTTGCGCCGAGACGTTGAGGGCTGGAAAAAACTACCGATCTCCCTGATGGGCAGGGCTGCGCTGTTTAAAATGATGGCGTTGCCACGCTTCCTTTATGCCCTACAGAATACCCAGGACCCTGTACCGGCCAAATACTTTGGGGAGATCGAATCCTTGCAGCGAGCATTGTTATGGGACGGTAGACCACAGATCTCGCTGGTCAAGCTGACCATACCGTGCTATGATGGGGGCATTGCTTTGCCTGATATACGGCGTTACTACTGGGCGTCTCAACTCGCGGCACTCAACCATGGCCTCTATGGCCCGGCGATCAGCCCGGGCTATGCCATGGATCGGTGGCTCATGAGTGACGGAAACTATTATAGAGCGCTATACTCCAGGTCTCTGGATCTGAAGTTAACGGGTCCCACTAAGACGGCGGTACACTTATGGCGGGCAGTCACTAAAACCTTGGGCTGGCAGGACAAGATTACCATGGCCACTCCACTGTACGACTCAGACATATTGGGAAAACTGTGGCATACCAAGGGCTTTGACAGGTGGGACATTATTGGTATATCTAAGGTTGGGGACATGGTGGCTGGGGGAGGGATTAAGTCATTTGAGGCACTGCAGTCCGAGTTCCAACTAGGGGCGACGGAATACTTCCGATATGCCCAGCTTAGGCATGCCCTCTCTTCCCACATTTCGGAGGGGGAGACAATACCTGAGTCATCCCCCCTGGAGGATCGGGTGCTGGACGGTCATATGCCGGACAGCGCTATTTCCCTGACATACAAGAAGCTCGTTAATGTGCGTGCTGACCTACTGGCGCGATTGAGGGAGCTCTGGGTGAACGATGGCATAGAGGTGGACGATGAGGAGTGGCAATCGGCGGTCTCCTCCCCTAGGGAGGTGGCCATATCGGCGCGGCTCCGCCTTGTCCAGCTGAAGATATTGCATAGAGTGTACGTCACGGGCCCCAGACTTATACATATGGGGCTCTCACTGGATGGTATGTGCCGGAGAGGATGTGGTATGACTGCGACCTTCATGCACATTATATGGGAATGTCCTGAGGTCACTCGATATTGGGCACGTGTGCATGACGTGATGAAGGAGGTGACTGGTGTGACTTTACCAGCGGAGGCCCGGCGATGCCTCCTCAACATTTGGGGCCCGAATGACTACAGTGTAGCCCAGACCCGTTGGGTCACCCTGGGCAACATGGTGGCCAAGAGAGACATCGCTCAGAAGTGGGGTGCGCTTGTTCCTCCCTCGCTCAGCTTGTGGGAAACCAACATGGACTGGTGCATGCTGCGTGAGAAGACAGTGTACGTGGCCAGGGGCAAACCCAGAATATGGAGGTCTGTGTGGGGAGCTTGGAACTCGTACCGAGGTGATATTTGTGCACCCCCAGTGGAGACGGAATCTGATGTCCAGCTGTCCCCGTAGTGCCCCCTTACCCGTGGTTCCATGCTGTTTATCCTGTTGTGAAACTCCCCACACGACCCACTGTTGCTAAGTATTGTGAGCTGCTTGGGGTGTGTAGCCCTTGACCTCTCCCCGCGATGCAAACCCACTGTCTAAGATCCGTCCTCAGCCTATTTTCTTCTTTCTTTCCTTTTTCTTTCTTGTTTCTCATACTTCCTTTCCTAGCCAGTGCGGCTTTCTTATTCCATGGTTTATTTATTCTCGAGTTTTGTTCTATTTGAAAATTAAACCTGATTGCTTCTGCTAACAGTTTGGTACACGAATTTACCTGCTACCTCAATGCTGCCTGGCCTCCGGGATGTATGGCTGAATAGCGGTGTATTTTTATACAAATAAAGGTTTTCCAAAAAAAAAAAAAAAGAACACATCACAAAGGAAAACATGACAATTCATAATGCCAATGAAATCACACACCTAGAATCACAATAAAAGAGTTCCCAGGAAAGCATTGAACTTAGACAGTATTAGAATAATCAATCCAACATAACATACATAAAACCAGAAAAACCTTAAAGAGAGTCATAACCAGGTAAAACCCAAAATTGCTTCAAGTCAAACATTTCATAAGTAAGAAGCAGAGAAATCTCGCAAGAAAGTGTCATCTGCAACACAGTCTTAACCGGGATAACACTAAAAAGAAAGTTACAGGAAAAACCATTCAACCACAAACCAAACAGTGAGTGTGCACGCAGAGAAGCTTCATGTGGAAGTGTTTACTCTACGCAGTCCAAACCACAATAACCAAACAGGAAAAAACCATTCACCCACAAACCAAACAGTGAGTGTGCACGCAGAGAATCTTTAAGTGAAGGTGTTTACTCTAGGCAGCCCAAACCACAACAACCAATCAGGAAAACCATTCACCCACAAACCAAACAGTGAGTGTGCACGCAGAGAAACTTCAAGTGAAGGTGTTTTCTCATACGCAGTCCAAATCACAATAACCAATCACTCATATAATCCAACCAGTGAGTGTAAACCCACCCAATACAACAGTGAAGAAAATCGACAATCAGTTCCTGTTGATAATCAAATCCTTAGTTCCAGGGTAATCCAGAGTAATCCTTCACCAACACGCAGTTTCTTTTACCTCGTCGCCAGTATTGTAAATAAGAAGTCCTCTGTATCCAGGTGTAGTGTAGATTAATATTGTAGATTTATTGATAAGATAATAACATCAGTAAATCATTGGAAGATGGTAAGTCCATATGATGCCCCACCAGGAGCAGCCTCTGTCCTGCTCAGCCTGCACACACCAACTGACACTCCACAGCTCACCAAGCACCCAACATTCCATGACATCATCATTCATCCAACATTCTAGACATCTACAGGCACACCAACACTCAAACTGGCTGAGCAGTAGAGAAGAGAAACATAGGCAAGGGGAAATGCAACAGTAGATTATAACAGATGTCTATTAGTCGCTTGAAGGTCACAGGTGCCCCATGTAAACCAAAAGGAAGCACCCTGAACTGGTACAGTCCTGAGGGAGTGGAAGAAGCCTTATTCTCCCTTGCAGTGTGTGTCAGAGGGATCAGCCAGTAGCCTTTCGTCAGGTCTAAGGTGGTGAAATAGGTGGCGGTTCCTTGGTTCTCAATAAGTTAATCTGCCCTAGGAATGGGTTATGTATCAAACTTGGAAAGGCTATTGAGTTGTCAGAAGTCTATTCAGAATCTAATAGTGCCATTTAGTTTTGGTACTGGAGAACACCAGGGTCTATTGGATGGTTCTATATGATGCCTCCCTCCAACATTCTGGACACCTCGTCTTCCACGGCCTGTCTCCTAGCCTCAGGGATTCAGTATGGTCGTAGCCGGACCGTTTGTCCCTTTTCTGTCTGCATGTTGTGCTCTATAATGGACGTTCTCCCTGGGGAACAGGAGCAGACATCCCTATTTCAGGCTACCAATGAAGGGAGTTGCTCCCTTTGGTTAAAACTTAATTGTACCCCCATTTGTATCTCCCTAATGTCACACAGTGTCTGGTCAGGTGGAAAAGTTATTTCTAAAGGTTATGTATTCCTCACAAAAATTAACGGGCATGATTCACCGCAGGGGTTGCTGTCTTCCTCCCATCGTTTGAGGAGGTTTATGTGATATATTTGGCCTTTCGTTGGGCGGTGCGGAACATACAAGCGATAGTTCACCGGTGTGATTTTTGGTAACAGGGTGTAAGGACCTTGCCACTTTGCGAGCAAATTGTTGTCTGAAGAGGGCAATAGATAAGCTCCTTCTACACCACCTGTAATACTCGCAGCTTGCTCTTGTGATCATATCCCACTCATTGTTTCCCCGAGCCTTTTTCATGTTGGTTCTGATTTTGTCCCACAAGGTGTGTGTCTTATCCTTGTGCATATTCTAATATAACTAACCACTCATCTTCTTCTGTGTCCCATTTTTCTGCTGCATTGTCCAGCAGGGTTCTGGGTTGATAATCAAATGCCAACTCGAAGGGGCTATACACCGTAGAGGATTGAGCATGGGTGCGGATATCATATAGAACATGCGTCAGCTTCCTGTGCCAGTCTCTCCCTGTCTCGCACACCATTTTCTTTAAGATTCTTTGACTGTTTGGCTGTACCACTCCACAAGACTGTCTGTCTGGAGGTGGTACATGGATGTCCTTATTTGGGTGATCCCCAGCTGCTGAAATACCTGGGCCATGAGTCTGGACATAAATCGGGTCCCTTGGTCCTTAAGGAGATTTTTAGGAAATCCTACCCGGGAAAAATACTCAATCATGGCCTGAGCTACAGTTTTAGTTGTCATGCTAGATAAGGGAATCTCCTCTGGGGTTCACTGACATAATATCGACAGTCAAAATATCGAGTTGCAGAAATATCGAGGTAAAAATATCGAATGACAGAATATCGACTTCCTATCTGCAAACAGGTGAGTACACAAAATATCGACTCCAAAATATCGATAGGAAAAAATATAGAATGTCAAAATATCGAATTTATTAAACATCTTAAAAGTAATGTAAAAGTAATATAATAATAAATATAATTATTTTAAACATACTTAAAATACTTAAATAAACTTAAAATGAATAAATAATTAATGTAACTTTAAAAAAAAAAAATTTAAACACATATATATATATATATATATATATATATATATATATATATATATATATATTTCCACACGATCCACTCCAATCAGGCTAGAAGAATGACCAGCACACCGATATCGTAGATGATGATTTTTAATTCAAGCCCCTACCCCCCACAACAGACGCGTTTCGCCAGAAGGCTTCGTCAGTGTCAACCTGTGCAATATTACATGGCGCCATTTAAAGCCACTTTTCATATTCCCATCACAACATAGATGACGGTTAGTTTGTAATAGGAAAGCTAATGCAGCGGCCATTTTTTAGTGTGCAAATAAGCAAACAAATTCATTTTACCAAAACGGCGCTATGTACAATAAAGTGCTCTAGTGCAAATTAAAAACAGATGTAGCAACAAGTTACCATTTCATTATATATGCGTACATATTGAGACACGTTAATTGAGCATTTCCACAAAAGGCTAGGATATTGGCAGCAGTATATTTGGAAAAATACCCATTTTTCGCCATAATCCCGCCTTTCTCACAAAGATACTGCCCTGAATGGGCCTGTCTGGATTCCCAGTTGGGACAATACTTAATTGAGCCCTGGATGGGCAATCTTAGTCCCTGAAGACAGTCGAACAACGCTCACATTTACATTTCACAGGAATGTACCTACATGATTGTATTATTGCATTCTAAGATGTTATTTTCAATGCAGTTGCTGAATCAATACCGATTTGTATCTACAGGTGTACCCACATCTCTTCATTGTTGTTTAATCCCCAGGGGGCCATTGTTTTTAAACCAATGATATACTTTGACTCTAAAGTACGGAGTGATCTTTCCCTGTCTCCTCCCCTTTCGGTGCGCTCCACTTGGTCTATATAATAAAAGCTGAGCAGGTCCCTGTCGCTTTGGTGGAGTTCTGCGAAATCACGTGCCACAGGGTACGACTTGTCTTTATTCGCAATCGCCCGCATGTGTTCAAGGATTCGCATCTTTGTAGGTTTGATTGTACTACCTTTATAGCGTTTCCCGCATGGACAGAGAAGGCAGTAGATAGTATACTCAGAGTTACAATTAAGTAATTTTTTGATGGTTCTCTCTGGCTCATTTCCATCGGTTCTGCCTGGGTATGTTTTAGTTGTTTTGCTATTTTTACAGGCCTTGCAGCCTAGACATGGGAAAAATCCTTTTGATTTCGAGAGTTGTAGGGATTTTTTCTTGGACGTAAAATGACTGTGGACAAGATGGTCCGCCAGTGATTGACTGCGCTTATATGTTATTACTGGTCGCTCTGGAAGGACTTTTTTCATTATATGGTCAGTGCCAAGGAAATGCCAATTTATTTTGAAAAATATGCATAATCCTTCCTGACTTCACATTGAAAGTTGTGATCATTCTGGGAATTTCATCTTGTTTTTGTACAGGTTTAACTACCAGAAGTTCCTCTCTCCGGATTTTCTTGGATTTCTCCTCAGCAATGTTTAATATATTGTGAGAGTATCCTCTAATCTGGAATCTTTTTTTGGCTTCTTCCTTTGCCTGAACGTACTCCTCCTCATCCGAGCAGTTTCTTTTCAGGCGTAGGAGTTCGCCGAAGGGGACGTTTCCGATAAGGCATTTGGGGTGGTGGCTTGCTGCATGCAAAACATCATTCCCCGCCGTGGGTTTTCTATATAATCGGGTTTGAATCTTCCCCCTGTTGACATAAACTTCTAGATCTAGGTAGTAAACACTGGTGTCACTTATTGTGCTAGTGAATTTGAGATTCCACACGTTGTCATTCAACGCGGCAATATAGTCCTCAGCCCAGGTTCTATTACCGCGCCAAACCACAAAAATATCATCTATGTACCTTGTCCATAGTAAGATGTTGTCTGTCCACTGGTCATTGGCCTCCCCCCAGGCCTCGTGCTTCTCCCACCAGCCGACGAACAAGTTTGCGTAGCTGGGAGAAAAGCACGAGCCCATAGATGTACCCCTAACCTGCCTTTACAGCTGTCCTGCAAACAGAAATATATTGTTATACAAACAGAATCTCATCATTTGTATTAACATTTCATTGTGTTCCCGGAATTGGTCATGTTTTTTATCCAGGAACCACTTTGCCGCTGCCAGACCGCTTTCATGAGCAATGCAAGTATAGAGGTTCACAACGTCAAGAGTTATTAGTAGGAAACCCGGTTCCCAAGCAATACTGTCAATTAGCCGCAAGAAGTCTTGTGTATCCCTAACATATGAGGGAAGTTCTTTTACAATTGGTGCAATATATCTGTCAATAAATCTAGATGCATTCTCCAATAGGCTGCCCATCGATGAGACGATCGGTCGTCCTGGTGGTCTTTTTGAATTTTTGTGGACCTTTGGCAGGTGATAGAACGTTGGTAAAATGGGTGTTTCACACTGTAGGTATAAGAATTCATCCATGTTAAGCATTCCTTGTTGTTTCCAATCTACCAGCAATTTCTGGAAGTCCATGGTGCTTTTGACGTATTCTGCCCTGTTGATTACAGTGTAACAGTCCGCATCCCTCAATTGTCTGAGGGCCTCCTGCTGATAATGTTCTTTTGTAAAGATCACGATGTTTCCACCCTTATCAGAGGGTTTGATCTTGATGGACTCATCATTTCGCAGAGATTTAATTGCTTCCCATTCTTTGTGTGTTATATTTGAATCCTTAACGTTCATTTTCTCTTTTGCCAGCTTTTCAAGGTCCATGAGAACTGCATCGCTGAAGACATCAATCGCGTTGGGCGTTAGGGAGTTTCTTTGATTTGTTCTTTATGTTGCTCGGATCTCTGATCTGTTTGCTCCCACTCTGTGAGGATTGTATGCTACCACTCTGGTTGTTTGATGTTAGAGATACTGTGTTGTTCATTGTATCAAGTAATTGTGTCAAGGTTCCGGTTGAAATGTCATTTTCAATGATTTGCGCTTCTGCATTCGGAGGTTTACTAGGATGCATTGCAAAAATCTTCTGGAATTTCAGCTTTCTAATATA
The DNA here is from genome assembly GCF_964263255.1 of Lissotriton vulgaris. Classification (NCBI taxonomy): domain Eukaryota; kingdom Metazoa; phylum Chordata; class Amphibia; order Caudata; family Salamandridae; genus Lissotriton; species Lissotriton vulgaris. Next base: position 1,337,588,390 of record NC_141685.1, read on the forward strand.
TCTGAAAAGGTCAATTTTGGTATCGACTAGATTGAAGTTGTTGGACGGACAGAAGCTTAAGCCTTTTTTGAGTACATTCTCCTCTTCCTTGGTCAATATTCTTGTGGAGAGGTTGATGATGGTTTGATCTTCTGTTTCTTTCACCATTTCGTGCGTCTGGAGACGCTCCTCGTTACTCTTGGCGAGGCGGTAGCAGCGTTTCCCCCTCTTGCCCCTCCTTTTTTCCTCTTTGATTTTGTGCTGGGGGGTGATTTCGTTGTTGCGGCCTCTGTCTCGTTTCTTTTATGACCTGAAATTCGTCGAAAAAAACATTCTCTTTCTGTGCATCTCTGGCTTTATCTTTATTCGCCTGAGCCTCCGCTCGTTCCTCATCTGAGATTTCTCCTTCAGATTCAGAGGTTTCTGCATTGCTTGGTCCGGGAATACCTTGCGCAAGGCGTTTTCTCGTGGCATCAAATTTCCGGGCAAACGTCAGAATTCTCCCCGACATGTAATCTTGCTCGTCTCTTTGAAATTTGTTTTGTTTTCTCTTCCTGATTCCCAGTTCATATTCTTTTACTCTTTTTAACATTGTTGATCTTAGGTCGTCACTAGTTTTAGTATCTTTTTCATTTGCGATCGTTTTTTCCAAGTCCGCTATTTCCTTAAGACATTCTTCTCTGTCTATCCATGCATATTTTATAAGCATCTTTACCATCCCTTTTGCAGTTTCAGCCGTGTATTCTGCCCATTCTTTCAATAGAGCTGGGTTTGGCCTTTCATATGATGGTACTGTAAAAATACGCAAGCCTCTTGGAATACGATCGCAATCCACGTAACGTTGAAGGGAGGTGGCTTCCCACCATTTTCTTACTTCTCTCTCCATCAGCTTTTCCAGCCTCGGGTACAAAATTTTCAAATTGCTGGGGGGTGCAGTTGTTGTAGCTGCAGTAGCTGCTTTTGCCGGTTTGTCTTTTGTTGATTTAAACATCATTTCGGCCGCTGACTCCCTCTCCTGCAAGAGCTCCCCTGTGTTCGACATATTGTTCGTTTTTAGTGTCTCAATATGTAGCACTTATCCTTCAAATGGCGGGGTGGTGTCTGCAAATACACACTCTTTTGCGGGGCTAACGGTGTTAGTAGCGATATCTTTACGGGACAGAGGCTCACAGAGAAAATGTTCATAAACGTTGCCGCTTCACTCACCAGTTCGAAGCGGGTAACTTGGATCGTCCGCCGAGGCCTCAGCAGGCATGCCCCAGCTCCTCGCTCTTTACTGTGGGTCCGCGGTGTGGTCGAATTCCGTATTTCTCCAAGGTTGGGCAACCAATTCTGCTCAATCTTTCTGTTCAATACTTGTAGCCTCGGGGCTAACGGCCATCATAATTTACAACACCGAATTCTCACCGCCGTCTCTCCTCACAGTGGTGAGCCGCTATTATATTTCCACACGATCCACTCCAATCAGGCTAGAAGAATGACCAGCACACCGATATCGTAGATGATGATTTTTAATTCAAGCCCCTACCCCCCACAACAGACGCATTTCGCCAGAAGGCTTCGTCAGTGTAAACCTGTGCAATATTACACAGCGCCATTTAAAGCCACTTTTCATATTCCCATCACAACATAGATGACGGTTAGTTTGTAATAGGAAAGCTAATGCAGCGGCCATTTTTTAGTGTGCAAATAAGCAGACAAATTCATTTTACCAAAACGGCGCTATGTACAATAAAGTGCTCTAGTGCAAATTAAAAACAGATGTAGCAACAAGTTACTATTTCATTATATATGCGTACATATTGAGACACGTTAATTGAGCAAAAGGCTAGCATATTGGCAGCAGTATATTTGGAAAAATACCCATTTTTCGCCATAATCCCGCCTTTCTCACAAAGATACTGCCCTGAATGGGCCTGTCTGGATTCCCAGTTGGGACAATACTTAATAAAAAAAAAAAATATATATATATATATATATATATATATATATATATATATATATATATATATATTATTAACAAAGCATATACAATATTTTTTAAATAGGATAGCGAGAGAGTTACATTTACTATTCACACTCCAGAGAGTGCAACAGTAGGGAAAGCGCTGGATAGCGTAGGGGTAGAAATTACTATTCCCACTCCAGAGAGTGCAACAGTAGGGAAAGCGTTGGGTAGCGTAGGAGTAAAAATTACTATTCCCACTCCAGTGAGTGCAACAGTAGGGAAAGCGTTGGATAGCGTAGAGGTAAAAATTACTATTCCCACTCCAGTGAGTGCAACAGTAGGGAAAGCGTTGGATAGCGTAGTGGTAAAAATTACTATTCACACTCCAGAGAGTGCAACAGTAGGGAAAGCGTTGGATAGCGCAGGGGTAAAAATTACTATTCCCACTCCAGTGAGTGCAACAGTAGGGAAAGCGTTGGAGAGCGTAGGGGTAAAAATTACTATTCCCACTCCAGTGAGCGCAACAGTAGGGAAAGCGTTGGATAGCATAGGGGTAAAAATTACTATTCCAACTCCAGAGAGTGCAACAGTAGGGAAAGCGTTGGATAGCGTAGGGGTAAAAATTACTATTTCAACTCCAAAGAGTGCAACAGTAGGGAAAGCGTTGGATAGCGTAGGGGTAAAAATTACTATTCCCACTCCAGTGAGTGCAATAGTAGTGAAAGTAAATACTTCATATATAAATATAAATAACATAAATATTAATACCAAATACAAAATAATTAAAAGATTTTACAATTTTATAAAACATATTAATTAATCAATTAAAATTACAAATAAAAATTAAATATAAATTAAAATTACCTACTAATACTAATTATTTACAAATTACCAATAATGTATTTTACAATATAAAAATATATAAAAATTAGACCCAAAATAAATATTAAAAAATAATAATTACTTACAATTAAATTACTTCCCAAGCTATTCACCTATAAGCACACAACCCACTACAGAAAGTAATGTAATAAAATTAACTTATTTATCATTTAATCAATTACAATAAATTACAAATTATATTTTAATTATTTAACTATTAATAATAAATTATCAATTAATTCTAAATATTTACCAATAAATAATTTTACATATTTAATTAATTATAATTAAATTACTTCCCACCCTATTCCCCTATAAACCCACAACCCACTACACAAAATAAATTACTAAAATTAACATATTTATCAATTATTCAATTAAAATTATTTACCAATTATATTTTATTTAATTGCCAATTAATACTTAATTAACAATTAATTCTAAATAAATACCAATAAATAAATTAACATATTTAATTAATTATAATTAAATTACTTCCCACCCTATTCCCCTATAAACCCACAACCCGCTACAGAAAATAAATTACTAAAATGTAAATATTTATAAATTAATCAATTAAAATTAATTACCAATTATATTTTAATTAATTACCAATTAATAATTAATTAACAATTAATTATAAATAAATACCAATAAATAAATTAACATATTTAATTAATTAAAATTAAATTACTTCCCATTCTATTACCCTATAAACCCACAACCCGCTACAGAATTATATTACACAAAAATTAAAAATTAATATTAACTTACCTTAAATTCGATATTTTTGTTGTCTATATTGTGTCTAGTCGATATTATGTCCATTCTATATTTTTGATTCGATATTATGTCCATTCTATTCGACATTACATTTTTCTAGTCGATATTTTGGTAGTCTATATTATGTCTAGTCGATATTATGTCCATTCTATATATTGTACTCAATATTATGTCCAATCGATAATAAAAACTCGATATTTTGACTCTACACCCTCCTCTAGATATCTAGGGCCCGATTCACAGAACTAACTTAAGACAAAATCCTAAACTTACAACTATTGGTATTCACAGAAGTTAGGATTTTGTCTTAAGTTTGTCTTAAGACAGACTTAAGACAGACTTAAGACAAAATCCTAACTTAAGTCTGTCTTAAGTCTGTCTTAAGACAAACTTAAGACAAAATCGTAACTTCTGTGAATACCAAAAGTAGTAAGTTTAGGATTTTGTCTTAAGTTAGTTCTGTGAATCGGACCCCTAGTTGTGTAATCCACGAGGACTAATATGTACTGGTGACCACGGGCAGAAGCTGCCAGAGGACCGGCCAGTTCCATGCCCACTCTTGTGAAAGGAACATCTATGATGGGAAAGGGTCTCAAAGGAGCTTTAGGTGGGTGAGGGGAGTTAACCAGTTGACATCTGGGACAGGCCGCACAAAACCGGTGGATATCTGAAAACACCCAAGACCAATAAAAGCACCTAAGGGGATATTCCTTTGTCATCTCTCTTCCATAATGTCCACCCCAAATCAGACTGTGTGCTAAATGGAGGACCTGTTACCTAAAAGAGAGGGAAACCAACAGTTGCATAGCAAACTCCACTGATTTCCAGGTTTTGTGATACAATAACCCCTTGTTGATATAAAAGAAGAGTCCTACCTGTCCGTCCTCTTTGGTTACAGCATAGGCCCATGCTTTTTGCAGGTTGGGGTCCTCTCTGTGTGTGGCAAGTAAACTACCCTATGTATTCTCAATAGTCCCTGTAGGGGGGGCGTGGCCGAACAGCCACGATGGCGGACGGCTCCTGCTAGAGCTCCGTGCCCGGCCGGGCCTTATCCTGCGGCATACAGTCTAGCGGGACCCTACGGACTGCTGCGAGGAGGGTCTGGAAGCGGAATCCCACAGGGACCACGAGACCCGAGGCGGCGGCGGCACAACGGGCTGGGAAAGCGCCCGAATGACTGACTGGAGATCTGCGGCGGGAGGCCTTAGAAGCCGGGGACTCGAGTGAGGAGGTGTTCCGGCGGCGGCTCTCTTGACCGTGGGTCCTGACTGGCGGTGGACGCCGGATTTCACAGAGTGGGCTCCCTGTCCTGTGAAGACTGGTGGCGGAGGACTGGGACCCTGAAGAGATCACCGGCAGGCGGCGACGCCAGAGAGGTACTGTGTGGGAGGTGAGAGGCAGCACGCTGAGACCCGGACCTGTGGTGGCGGGCCGCCATCTTGGGCACTGCGTGGCGAGGAGCCCTGAGACGGCGAACTGGTTCACACGGGGGGAGTGACTCTTGGTACCCCCTGCGGCTCGGTTCCCCTCTCAGACCCTTTTACAGCTGACGGACCGGCTGGGAGACCCGAGGTGCGTGGGTCGGTGGACGAAAGGCTGCACGCCGGGTGGCGGCTGGAGCGGGGGGTTGGCCCCTTGAGACCAGAGGGTGTCCCTGCTGACCGGCTGCCCACGGTGACCCGACGAGGGGGGAGGCAGAGCCCCTGTGCAGATCCTGGCTGCGGGATAAAGTGCCTGACTGCCCGGCCCCTTCCACACTGGGAGCCGGAGAGCCACCCTATTGGCTGGCACACGGAACACCGGAGACGCAGTGGCTGCGGGGTGGAACCTGAAGGACCGATTGCACTCCGAGCTGAGAGGACCGCTCCTTACAACCCCGCTCAATATGGTCCGAAAGGGCCAGAGACACGTGGACGGCCCAGGCGAGATGGTGGGGACAGGCCCACAGCCGGGTGCAGGAGCAGGTGGTTGCGACCCTGGCCTGGGCGACCGAACGGGGCCAGGTACCCAGCAACCTGACAAATTGGACCTTATCCTACAGGAGATCCGCGGCTCCCGCCAAGCACTGGAACAACAACTGGGAACACTCACCACTAACCTCTCCCTCCTGAAAGCGGACCATGGGAAGCTGGCAGACAGGGTTAAGGATCACGGGCTTGAAATCGCGGACCTCACACCCAAGGTGGCTGATCACGACACGTCCATCCGGGACATTCAGGGACAGATGACCGCGTTGTTGGAGCGGGTCGAAGACGCGGAAGGCCGTAATCGGAGGAATAATATACGGGTCATAGGTCTGCCGGAAAAATGTGAGGAACCACGAGCTGAGGAGTACATGGAGCAATGGTTCAGGGACCATTTAGCGACGGACGGACTCTCCCCATTCTTCTGCGTGGAGCGAGCGCACAGAATCCCGACGGGACAGCCCCGGCTGGGCCGCCCTCCTCGCCCACTCATCGTCTGTATCCTCAACTACCGTGATAGGGACACTCTACTGAGGAAAGCCCAGGAGAAATCCAACATCCTGTTCGAAAACCATAGGGTGTCACTCTATCCAGACTACACGAACATGGTGCAGAAGCAGAGAGCCTCCTATATGGAGGTGAAGAAGAAACTGAGAGGTGCCTTACTATTCCCAGCCCGCCTGAAAGTCATCCACGGGAAGAAATCACACTTTTTCGAGAGCCCAGCAGATGCAGCGGAATGGCTTGAGGTGATGGAACTGGACGGCAGCCAGGAGGCATCCCAGGAAGAGATGGCGAGAGCACGGGACAGGAACTCGGGAGGTAGCCGCCATTCCTCGCCTGGGTCCGGAAAGAGCCACGGGGAACGCGGCCCATCATGGACACATCAACGGGATGAACGACGGGAGGCCATCACCCTCGCCGGCGCCTTCAGAGAAGATGTGGCAAAAATCACCACAGACTCCGAGGATACCACAGGACCCTCAGACTCTGAAGATAGCGTGGTGCTTTTTCCGACGATCACCCCTAGAGCTGCAGACGACCTCATAGACAGTTAGCTTGCGGGGCGATACCCCGCACCGACTTCTTTGCAGCGGTTTAAGTATGGTATCCTTTTTGAAATGTTTACGTCTGGCCCTGGGCACCGATATCAGACTGGGCTTCGGCGTGGGGAGGGTGGGGCGGGACGGGGATGAGCGGACATTGGTTTCCCCCCCCCGGTACACCAGTACCCACTGGAAAAGATCCTGTGCCAGAGGCCACGGAGTGTGGACTATAACTGCTAACGGATGAATATGTTGGTACTGTATGTTATTACACTGCACTTCCTTTTCAGTATTAGACGCCCGGCCGGGTGGCCGTTGAGCCGGTAGAGACCGGTCCTGATACCACGAGGTTTATGCGTGTGCTGGAGCTGCCCCCCCATGGCGAAGGCATAACTGTTTGGTATTATATGTTCATAATGTTACAGTTAGGCTCGGCTACGTTCTATGGCTGCGCCAAGTTTGTGTTAGACATGTTACAGGTTGTACTAGGTGCCCTCTCCTTGGTTCAGCTCCCCGGTGTTCTAGACACGCGACCACCCCTGGGAATAGCTCTATCACCCGCAGACCATGGCTGAACAATCTGGACAGTACAGATTTATTACCTGGAATGTACGAGGGCTAGGGGTGGTGCAGAAAAGACATAGGGTCCACTCCTACCTCCTTAGACAACAGACACACATAGCCTTTTTACAAGAAACGCACCTCACGGCTTCAGAAGCGCAAAAGCTCCGGAAGAAGTGGAGAGGGACTGTATACTCTACGTCCTACTCAGCATTTTCCAGGGGGCCACTATCTGGGTGCGCCACGGGATACCATTCACTGCACTGGAACAGAAAATAGACAAACAGGGCAGATATATCCTGGTTAAAGGGGCTCTAGACGGCCGATTGATAGTGCTGGGTTGTATCTACGCCCGAACTACGATCAGGAATCATTCTTGCAGGCGGTTGGGAGAGCCCTATCCCCGTGGGCGGAACTACCCTGGGTGCTGGGAGGGGACTGGAATGCGGTACTAGACCTGACCCTGGATCGATCGCATCCGCCTTTACAGGCGGCCGGCATCGCCAAGCTCACTGAAACATTTAGGACGTGGGTGGATGGTTGGGGACTTAGTGACATCTGGAGAGAGACACATCCCACACACAAGGAGTACTCCTTCTACTCCCCAGTACACGGTTTGCACACACGTATCGACCGATTCCTATGTACCCGCTCGCTGACCCCATTAATGAGCGCCCCAGAATATATAGCCAAGACGTTCTCGGACCACAGGCCCCTTAAATGTATGATTACTTGGGGTAGAGTTCCGACCCCGGTCCCTACGTGGCGGCTGGACCCCCAACACCAGCAACAGGCCGCCCGCAGAAGCTGGAACAAGATCACAGCAGACCAGCTCGCCACCTCCCTGAGCCAGCACCCTCCTGCCAGCTCAGCGAACCCCAGCCAGGCCGCCGACAACCTCACGAAGTGGATCAGCAACTGCGCGGACGAACTCGCCCCACTGAAGACCCCGCCTAGCAGACCCGGCAGCAAGAAGGCCCCATGGTTCACCGACGAACTCAAGAGCTCCAAGAAGAACTGCCGAGCCCTCGAGAAAGTCTGGAGAAGGGAACCGACACCGGACAACAGGACCTCCTTCAAGCTTGCCACCCGGAAACACCACCAGCTGATCCGCGCCGCCAAGAAAACAGCATTCAAGGACCGGCTGGACAACAACGCACACAACTGCAAGGAACTCTTCAACATCGTGAAAGAGCTTTCCAACCCCAGCGCAGGAAACAACGACATCACCCCATCGCAAGACCTCTGCAACTCCCTCGCCTCATACTTCCACAACAAGATCGCGGACATACACAACAGCTTCAACAACCAACCAACGCACACCATGACCGAACAACCACCCCCCACCACCACCCTCCACGCCTGGACCCCGATCAGCACCGAAGACACCATCCGCACGATGAACTCCATCCACTCCGGATCACCGACCGACCCCTGCCCTCACCACGTCTTCAACAAGGCCGACGCTGTCATCGCACCCCACTTGCGAGACATCATCAACACATCCTTCGACACCACCATCTTCCCTGAGAGCTGGAAACACGCCGAACTCAGCGCTCTACTCAAGAAACCAACAGCGGACCCCACCGACCTCAAGAACTACCGCCCCATCTCGCTCCTCCCGTTTCCAGCCAAAGTCATCGAGAAGACCGTCAACAAGCAGATGGCCGCCTTCCTCGAGACAAACGGATCCCTCGACCCCTCACAGTCCGGCTTCCGAGCCAATCACAGCACCGAGACCGCCCTCATCGCCGCCACCGATGACATCCGAGCCCTGATGGACAATGGAGAAACAGCGGCCCTCATCCTCCTAGACCTCTCCGCGGCATTCGACACGGTCTGCCACCGCACCCTAGTACGGCGCCTCAGCAACATCGGAATCCAGGACAAGGCGCTGGAATGGATCATCTCCTTCCTCGACGGAAGAACACAGAGAGTCCGCCTACCACCGTACAAGTCAGAGGCCTCCGAAGTCATCTGCGGCGTCCCTCAAGGATCATCTCTGAGCCCCACCCTCTTCAACGTCTACATGAGCCCCCTCGCGGCCATCGTACGCAAACACAACCTCAGCATAATCTCCTACGCCGACGACACCCAGCTGATCCTCTCCCTGACCAACGACCCCGCCGCCGCCAGAGCCAACCTGCATGAAGGGATGAAAGAGGTGGCCGAGTGGATGACGACCAGCCGCCTGAAACTGAACTTGGACAAGAAGGAGGTCCTCATCCTGGGCTCCTCGCCCTCCGCCTGGGACGACTCCTGGTGGCCTCCCGCCCTGGGCACCGCACCCAAACTGACAGACCACGCACGCAACATGGGCTTCATCCTGGACTCCTCCCTCTCCATGACCAGTCAAGTCAACAACGTCTCCTCGGCATGCTTCAACATCCTACGCATGCTACGGAAGATCTTCTGGTGGATCCCCACCGAGACCAGGAAGACCGTCACCCAGGCCCTCGTCACCAGCCGACTGGACTACGGCAACGCCCTCTACGCCGGTACCACCGCCAAGCTCCAGAAGAGACTCCAGCGGATCCAGAACGCCTCAGCCAGACTCATCCTCGACATCCCACGAACCAGCCACATCTCCGGACATCTGAGAGACCTTCACTGGCTCCCCGTCAACAAAAGAATCACCTTCCGCCTCCTCACCCACGCACACAAAGCCCTACACGACCAAGGCCCGAGCTACCTCAACAGCCGAGTCAACTTCTACGCTCCCAAACGCCACCTCCGATCAGCCAACCACGCCCTCGCCGCCGTCCCCCGCATCCGAAGAGCGACTACAGGAGGAAGGTCCTTCTCCTACCTGGCCGCCAAGACCTGGAACTCCCTCCCGACCGACCTGCGCCTGACCCAAGACCACCTCTCCTTCAGGAAGAAGCTGAAGACCTGGCTGTTCGAGCAGTAGCGGCACCCCCCCCCCCCCCCCAGCGCCTTGAGACCCTACGGGTATGTAGCACGCTTTATAAGTGTCACTGATTGATTGATTGAACACCTGGAGGACGGCCCGGTCAGGGTGACTATTTTGGAGGCCCTGACACAATACTGGGAGATCAACTGGGACACGGCCTCCTCCAACTTGGTAGTTTGGGACGCGATGAAAGTGGTTATACGGGGTGCAGCGATTGGGCAGTTGGTGGGAGCTAGGCAGGAGATTCATAGGAAACTGTGAGGTGGAGAATTGTATAACTGTGCTTGAGAGAGAGGTGGTGGTGGACCCAGAGAAACGTAAGGCGCTGCAGGAACAGAATATCGCACACGCTGAGATGCTAGAAACACTGCGCACCATAGATTACAAGGCATACTTACAAAGACAGCACACAGAGGCTGACAGATCTGGGGCGCTGCTGGCCCGAGTGATCCGAGACAAGCCGGACGCCCCGGTCATTACCCGAATTCGAAATCATAGAGGTGACATAGTGAACACCCAAGCTGCCATCAATAGGGCGTTCCATGACCATTTACTGGCTCTATATGCCCCTCCTGCCTTAATTGACCCTACACTCATACCTGATTTTCTGAAGGACCTCCCTTTCCCACAACTGTCCGCGGCGACGCGGGAATCCATAGAGGGCCCAGTCACCCAACACGAGATACGCGCTGCGATCACACACCTGAATAAAAACAAGACTCCGGGCATGGATGGACTCCCGGTGGAGTTCTATTCCACTTATTCCGACACACTAGTACCGGTACTGGAACAAATGTACAGGGAGGCCTACGAGAGGGGCCATCTGCCACACACAACGATGCAAGCTATGGTCATCTCGATCCCTAAGCCGGACAGAGACGACATGGAGATTGTGAATTATAGACCCTTATCTATGCTGGCTACGGAATATAAAATCCTGAGCAAAGCTATTGCCCTACGTATTCAACCCCACTTGTCTACACTTATCCACTGCGACCAGTGCGGCTTCCTACCAGGGCGCAGTACCTCCCTCAACACGAGGCGCCTACACGCTATTATGTCAGCGTCGCCAGCTGAACTGACGCGGGCGGGGTGTTTCGCTTTGGACCTCAGACAAGCATTTGATTCGCTCTCTTTGCCCTTCATGTTCGAAGCCCTGTCTCGCTTTGGATTTCCGGCTCCGTTGCTGTGGTGGATTAGGCTACTATACACTGATCCCACAGCTAGGGCGAGGACCGGACGCTATGTATCAGCTGAGTACCCGGTCCACCGGGGTATCAGGCAGGGATGCCCTCTGTCCCCATTGTTGTTCGTGCTGGCGTTGGAACCACTCGCCATCGCTATCCACCAGCACGCGGGGACCCTGGGAGTCCCAGTGGCAGGGACGTCCCACATCTTATCCGTGTACGCGGACGACATGTTACTTTATCTCCGAGATCTGGAGGCCGACCACACAAGATTGAGTGACACCTTCCGCCGATTTGAGACGGTATCTGGTCTGGCCATCAACCCGGACAAATCCGTAGGATTTTACTTCCGGGAGGGGCCCAACCCGCCCTCATTGCAGTTTGGTACTTACACGATCTCGGTTGCCCAAACCAGTTTTAAATATCTGGGAATTCGTGTATACCGGAGGTTGGAGGACCAGCTGGACGGTAATATATCGAGGGCCATTACAGGTCTCCGGGGTAGCGTTGGCTTTTGGGCGTCGCTCCCGTTGTCTGTCATGGGGCGCATCGCCATAGCGAAAATGGTAATGCTGCCACGGATGCTCTACTACTTTGTGAATTTGCCCATCTGCATCCCGCGACGTACCTTCGAATCCCTCAACTCCCTACTGATCACCCTTATCTGGGGGACGGGCAGACGACGGGTCAGTCTTTTACGCCAGTCAACTCCAATGGCTGTCTTACTGGCTGGCCGGGCGGAATCTCCAAGAAATTGGATGGACGGCGGGCCGGCTTGCACAGGGTGGCCTTCACGCCCTATTGCTGCCCCGGAGTAGGATCCCGCGTGAGTGCCACCCACTGCTCCGCACTGCCCTTCTATGCTGGAGGAGGGCTCTGGCCTATACGTCCGCGGCCAAGCCATACGCAGATAACATTCCACTGTTGGGACTACCAACACCACAGGGTCGACTGACTACCCGTGCCCTCAGTGACTGGACGGCGAATGGGATCGAAGACGTGGGCAGTTTTTTTGGGGATGACCAATTGTTAGACCACCCCACCTTCGTGCGTGTGACAGGGACCTCGGACAGACACTACATGCTACATGCCACTGTCTCACACTACATCCGGACGACCTGGGCACCGCAGCGCACTCGTCCACGTCAACATGAACTGGTACACCTGATGCACTACATGGGGGCCTGGGGACACTTGGTGAGATGGCTGTACACCGGGATTAGGGCTCATGCTGCACTCTCCCTTGACGCACTGAGGGAATCCTGGTCACGGGACACGGGGGAAGACCTCACGGACGCAATCTGGCGGGTGGTCCTGGAACACCCAAAGAGAGTTTCTCGAAATGTGAGATTTAAATACATACAGGCCATGATACTTCACAGGGCATAGCGATACAAAAGGGGATGATTGACGGAGCGTTTGAACAAATCAAACACTCACCCCCAGTCAACTGATCTGGGTTTAATCCATCACCATTCTTTAGTTCACTCAGCCACCCCAGTTCAAACATGGCTATATGCAAATCAATCTGATCCTGTGCCTCATGGGAACAGTGCAGCCCGAACTGCCAAGCCATGTCTTCCCTGGACCGGAAACAAGCATCCTGGGACCGGTTTTGGATTCATAATCCTCATCAGCCAGGCTATCTTGAATCCAGTGGCCAAGTGAACAAGGGACTCACGTCTGAGCATACCCTGCCACACTTAGGGCGAACAAAGCAATACAAAAGGGGATGATGGACGGAGCGTTTGAACAAATCAAACACTCACCCCCAGTCAACTGATCTGGGTTTAATCCATCACCATTCTTTAGTTCACTCAGCCACCCCAGTTCAAACATGGCTATATGCAAATCAGTCTGACCCTGTGCCTCATGGGAACAGTGCAGCCCGAACTGCCAAGCCATGTCTTCCCTGGACCGGAAACAAGCATCCTGGGACCGGTTCGGATTCATAATCCTCATCAGCCAGGCTATCTTGAATCCAGTGGCCAAGTGAACAAGGGACTCACGTCTGAGCATACCCTCCACACTTAGGGCGAACAAAGCGATACAAAAGGGGATAATGGACGGAGCGTTTGAACAAATCAAAACTCACCCCCAGTCAACTGATCTGGGTTTAATCCATCACCATTCTTTAGTTCACTCAGCCACCCCAGTTCAAACATGGCTATATGCAAATCAGTCTGACCTGTGCCTCATAGGAACAGTGCAGCCCGAACTGCCAAGCCATGTCTTCCCTGGACCGGAAACAAGCATCCTGGGACCGGTTTCGGATTCATAATCCTCATCAGCCAGGCTATCTTGAATCCAGTGGCCAAGTGAACAAGGGACTCACGTCTGAGCATACCCTGCCACACTTAGGGCGAACAAAGCGATACAAAAGGGGATGATGGACGGAGCGTTTGAACAAATCAAACACTCACCCCGAGTCAACTAATCTGGGTTTAATCCATCACCATTCTTTAGTTCACTCAGCCACCCCAGTTCAAACATGGCTATATGCAAATCAGTCTGACCCTGTGCCTCATGGGAACAGTGCAGCCCGAACTGCCAAGCCATGTCTTCCCTGGACCGGAAACAAGCATAATATTTCATAATTCATAATTCATTTCTAAAACCCCCCCTCAGCGTTGACAGTCTCAACGCTGAGGGTGGGTTTTAGAAATTAAATAAATATATTTTTTGACGGACCTGCTCTTGAGTGTGCTCCTGCTTGTGTCGGCTGACACAGATTTATCGCTGACTGTGTTCCGGATGCCCCTGCCCAGCGGATTGACTGTGTGTTTTTACGGGTTGTAGCAGTGAGAGGGGACCAAGGGAAACGGCCGTGGACAGTCTCCGGTTCCATGACTGCGCGCCTACCACCACCTACCTGTTTCCAGCACGAACCTACTGTTTGACTCACTCCCCCACGCCACCCACCCGGACTGAGCGCTACAGTGCATTCTGGGACTTGTGGTTCTTCATGTCACACGAACTACAAAGGGTGTGTCAACTACATCAGAGGGAGGAGATCCAGGTGCTGGGAGGTATTTTACGCAGGAAGGAGTCATTTGGGGGAGGACATGCCACAGTGATTGGGAGCTGAAGAAGGCATTTTGAGCCGAAATGCATTCGCCGCCACTGGGAACCCATGATTAAAGCGAGCTGTTGAACCCTGAACTCCTCTTGGCCTCCGAGTTCTTCTTTTGAGGAAACTTCTCTGTTATATATATATATATATATATATATATATATATATATATATATATATATATATATATATAGGAACTCCGTTCCCCACACGCTGCCGCTTCCCCAGACGTGGGACAAAAACAGACACGGACCACCAGGTAATAGGATGCAGGTTTTATTCGAGTGCTGTCGCCATAACGTTTCTGCTCAAAACGAGCCTTGATCACATGACAACGTGAGGATAGTGCAAGTTTTCTTTTAAAGTGCTAGTGCCACATTCTAGTTACATCACATGGGATGGACATGGAAGAAAGACTAGTAAAATACATAATATATCATCGTAGAAAAGAAAAATATATATATAAACAACAACGAAAATAATGGCTTCTTCAGGAGATATAAGTATATGTTAAAATCTATTAAAACATACATTAATATCAACAGTGTTGATTCCCTGCATGTTGCAAAGATATATGTGCAATATGGAGCCAAATATAAACATAAAATCCATATGTAAACATGTAATTATCAAGCTTTTTAAATACCAATCTTTAAACACTAGTCCAAAGTAAAATCAATCACGGGATAAATCCCCATGCGTAACTGCCATCCGGAGTGACATATACCCAAGTAGTGCTCATAAAGTAAAGTGCATAGTGCATAGTGTGAATAAAAGAACACAAGTCTAAAAATAATTCTGGACTGGTTCCTCTGGATCAGACTGAGCCCAGACTTGATCACAGAGGGACTGACCTCACTGCTGGTTATCCTATCAATAGCAAATGCTGAACAGATTCATGAAGGCAAGGGTTTTTAAATAGAGATTCAAGGAATTTAAATGGATGCCTAAGTGCTAACTAGATAGCAGTATATACAGTACAGTGATATCATGTGCAAAATGTTGTTTCAAGATCATAAATATTGATGAAATATAAAACAATAAATAACTATCAAAAGTTAAAAAACGTATTAAATTCATATGATACAACAATATAATATTACAACATGATATAGTAGCAATAGTTTTAAATTTTGGAGGCCTCATTGCAAACATGTATACATATCTTCTGTAAGATTTAAACCATTAGGTTGTTTACTATCTAGTTGAAGAATGTATTTAGTTTCAAGTTTTCTTAACTGGGCCTCTCTATTGCCACCTCTTCTACTTCCACATATGGAATCAATAACATAGTACTGTAGCTGGTTGCTGTTGCTTTGGTGGAATTCCTTAAAGTGCCTGGCTACAGGATTTGTATTGTCCTGATTTGTGATAGCCCTAAGGTGCTGTAATATACGTTTGTGGACCGGGAGTTTAGTACTCCCGATATAACGTAGGGCGCATGGGCATTCCAGGATGTAGATTTCAAATTCAGTTTTGCAGGTAAGAACCTTACTGATTGTGCGGTCCTTATTGCCAAAACCATCTCTGAAGGTCTTTTTATTAATGCCACGTGCACAGGCCTTGCAAGTTTTGCACTTAAAGAAACCTTTGTTAGTCTGCCACCACGAGGTTTTATCAAGTACTTCTGGACTTGTATCCACCAATTTATCTTTCATTGAAGGTGCACGACTATAGGTGATAGATGCCCTATTGGGAAGTAAATCCCCAATTGTGGCATCCTTTCGAACTGTAGGCCAATTTCTATTTATGATCTATATATATATGTTGCGATGTTGAAACAAGGAAACCACTCTGGTCTCCGGTTACAAAAAGTGTTAATTGCAGACCCCCTACCCCTCCAACAGACGCGTTTCGCCACACGGCTTAGTCAGTGTTGGCGTCTGTGAAAAACAATGACCATTTTATTTCTTTCATTTCCACGGACAACCAGTAAACAGTAAAAGTGGACTGTTTGCATACATCCCACTATGGCGGCCATCTTAACACATGTTTTAACTGGGTCATTTAATTCGATAAAATGGTCATAAAAAGGTGCAAGTGCAATGTTAAAAACATTTTTTTCATCATTCAAAGAATAATTCATTATGTGGAGAAGAGAAACAAAGGAAGAAAATTAATCAATTCCTTATTACAAATCCATAATATACGTCTTGTTTTGTGCATTAGTAATATCTATCCTCAGGATATATCCAATTGTAATATGTTATGCATAATATAACTAAAAGGCAAGAATATGAATGCTGGAGGAGGAGCTACGACAGCAAGCAAGATGGCCGCATAGCCTCCCGGCTCCGCTGACCCCCGTCTTTCGCATGAAGATCCTGTCATATATCCTAATTTCTCGCCTCATATCCGGGTGCATGAACTATTCTGCGGACTGATGGTGCAATCCCGAGAATTTTCCGACATGGTGGAGAGGAGTTATGTCGAAGTTTAATTTGAGGCCTAGCCCAGTCTGGAAGCCGGGGTCTCCAGTGTTGGTCTAGCCGGGTCCGAGTTGAACAACAGCGGACCGGAGAGAGCGGCAGGGTCCGGTCCATGGAACTTCCGACATCTTTTTGATTGCTTTGCTGCCGATCTGCTGCCTGGAACTGTACCGGAGGTGAGGTGACGAGTGACGCCCGAGGTGGTGTGTGTGGGGGTCCGAGACCCGGGGGCCTGGCGTACGTAGCGCAGGTGCCATCGGATCGGAGACTTGGTGCGCACTAACGCCTATTGATGATCGGTCCCTCACAGTTCATTCCTGCTCCGCCGAATCTTACCCCGGGGAAGGCGCCTCTCCGTGGGGGTCAATATGCTTGATGCTATGCAAAGCCCGGCGAAGCGGGCTCAGTGCGGCCCGTCATTGCGATCAGTGATGGCGGCCCTTGAAGCACTTCAGGCGACTATGAAGACCCAGGCCTGGAATCTGATGTCGGCGGCGGACAGAATTAGAGGATCGGGACCGGACTCTGATGTGCTGCTCGAGACCCGGTGGCCAGTTCCTTTCCCTATTGCTACCCCAGCGCTGCAATTTGACCCGGTGCTCGTAGCTTTCCATGCTCCTACAGAAGTGGTACGGTTCGAAAATGTGGAGATCGGCGATACACCTACAAAGTTGGAATCTTTGGAATTGCAATTGGCGGAACTTTTCACTGCTTTTCCCGATTTGGAGTTGCTTACTCGTAATAGTGATCTGTGTGAGACTGTGTTGCACCCCTTTCCCAGCGGGTCCATCAAGATGGCGGATGGGATAGTGCCTGGTCTTGGAGTCAGGAAGGGGCATCGTTGGACTCGAGCGTCTACTTTGGGACTTGCCATCCTTACCTCGACTTATAGACTATGGTTCAACAACTTCTGTTTGACCTTTGACAATTTTACGGTGGGGCTGTCTTTATCGGAGGGGATCAGCGAATTTGCTCGACGGGGCCAAGGTTGAGACTGTTGTTTGAGGTTTCACAATTTTTACTTATTGGTAACGGGACTGCTTTCTTTGGTTAACTGAGTCCGGGGCGGGATTTCTAGTTTCCCCTGATGTACTGTTTTATTGTGGTCTGCTTGATCGTGTTATCATGGCGGGGGATTCTTCGTTGAGACGGGGGGAGAGTCCGGGAGTGCGTTTGACATAGCCCTCCTCCATTTCTCCCTTTTTGGGTGGGGTCTTAGTCCCTTCTTTCTTTCTCTTTTCCTTTTTTCCCTTTGTCCTTCTATATTTGGGTTCATTTACGGGGCGACAGGCACGCTGCTAGGGGGGTAGGCCGTAGTCATCTGCAGGGGTGCAGGGTGGGGGTTGGAGGGGGGGATTTTGTTTTTATTATTTGTTTCTATGGCCTTTTTTTTTTCTTCTTCTTATCTTTCTTCGCCTTTTCTTTTGTTTCCTCTTTTTCGGGTCAGCGTAGTGGGTCTATTCTTTTGTCAACTGTCGACTTTTTATCTGTGCCTACACTTTCACGGTACTTCAGTACCATTGGGCGGGCGCTCCATGGGCGCGAACATTGATTGTATGCTTGTTTATCCTGATTCGTATGCCTAAGCGCCATGGTTTTGGGTAATATCGAATTAATTGTGGACCTCCTATGGTTTTGCCCGCACTTTACGCACCTTTGTGATATAGTACGACACCTGATCCGTCTATCTATATATTATAAAATGGAACCTTTATTATCCTGTTACTCGTATAGTATGCCATGCTGCCGGTTTTAATTGTAGTCATACTGTGTTCGCCCCCCGGGAGGCCGTGTCTGGTTCTAATTGCTTGGTTGAAATGATATTGATTAGCGGCCAGCCCTGGTGGTTGTAGGCCCATGCTTGTAACTGGTTGAAGTATTAATAAAGGTTTTCCAAAAAATTTAAAAAAAATTAAAAAAAGAATATGAATGCCATTCATGACACTAGATATTTCTGTCAATATCTAAGGTTATCACAAACCCTGTCTCCACAAATAATCACGCCCTGTATGGGCTCGCTCAAATGTTGTCCTGCACTGTATGGGCATTCCCATGTCCGGTGTCTTGTGCAAAAGAGAGATATAAAGACATTAATCTTGAATAGTGCAGCACTCGCAGTAGAGGGGAGATATCTTATACACATGCTAGTTCTCTATTGGTGTAATCCCACTTAGAGTGGATATTAACTCCTCCTCTCCATGGTTGTAACACAGTCAACTAGTTTCTGTTTACGTTCAGGCCCATTTACAGGTGAACCCACAATTCTTCATCGTTATTGAGCCCTATAGGCCATTTTCTCTGCAAATCGATGATATATTTGGATTCAAGCACCCTTAGAGCTTTGACATGGTCACCCCCTCTTTCTTTTCTATCTACCTTATCAAGACAGAAGAATGTAAGGAGGTCCCTGTCGCTGTTTGGTGTGTCTCGAAATGGCGTGCCACGGGATACGTCTTGTTCTGATTTGTTATGGCACGCATGTGCTCTAATATAAGTTTTTTCGTGGGGTGAATAGTACTCCCGATGTATCTTTTGGAGCATGGGCATTCCAAACAATACACCGTAAAGTCTGAATTGCAGTTGAGAAATTTTGTAATTTCTCTCATAGGGCGTGCATCATTTGGTCTTCCCGCATATTTGAATTTTTTCTTACTATGCTTGCAGGCCTTGCAACGCAGGCATGGATAAAAGCCTTTAATTGTTTTCATCGCCGTTGCTTTAGGTGGACCTTCAAAGTGGCTGCGTACAAGGTGATCGCCTAGTGATTGACAGCGTCTATATGTTATGGACGGATGTGGTGGTAGGATTCTTTTTAGGGTGGCATCTGTTTGTAAGATGTGCCAATTTTTATTAAACATTTGTACTAATTCCCCTGATCTCATATTGAAATTAGTAATCATACGTGTTATGCCCTCCGTTTCCTGTTTTATTTTATCCACCAGTAGATCTTTCCTGTCTATCTGTTCCACTCTTTTAGCAGCATCCGCCAATATTTTTCTTGAATAGCCCCTTTCTTGAAATCTCATCGTGGCTTCATCCATGGCTCTTTTGAAATCCCCTCCGCCCGAGCAATTTCGCTTCAGACGGAGTAGTTCTCCAAAAGGTATGTTTCTTATTAAGCTTTTAGGATGGTGGCTTGCTGCATATAACACAGGTTACCCACTGTGGGTTTTCTGTATAGTTTTGTATGTAGAGTGTTTCCTGCCACATAGACCTCTAGGTCCAAGTAATTCACCGAGGTGTTACTTATGGTGCTGGTGAATTTCAAATTGAGCTCATTGTTGTTTAGCGTGGCAACATACTCCTCAGCCGAGGCTCGGTCACCACACCAAACAACAAAGTTCCATCGGCATGGAAACATGCCATGGTGAGCCCCCTACTCAAAAAACCGACAGCTGATCCGGAGGTTTTGGCAAACTATCGGCCCATCTCCCTGCTTCCCGCATTCTCAAAAATTCTGGAGAAGCATATTCATGGTGCTCTCACTTTGTTTACTGAAAATAACGGTCTACTGCATTTCTCTCAGTCGGGCTTCAGGGCGGGGCATTCCACTGAGTCTGCCCTTCTTAGAGTTACTGAGAAGATTAGGGAGCTTCTTGACGACGGCCAAACGATCGCACTTGTCTTGCTCGATCTAAGTGCAGCCTTCGATACCATTTCTCACTCCAGACTACTTGCTAGACTGGGGGAGAATGGTATCGGAGGTATGGCGCTGAAATGGATTGAATCCTATCTGAGCCATCGCACCTTTCAGATCTCGTCATCTCAGGCCCATTCGGACATCTTCAGCTCGCCTCACGGTGTGCCACAAGGCTCAATCTTGAGTCCGTTATTTTTCAATTTGTACCTCCGCCCACTGGCTGACCTAGCAGAGAGAGCTGGCCTAGCATTGATGACTTATGCTGATGATTCACAGATTGTTTTTTCGTTATCTAAATCTGATCCTCTATCTCCATCTGCTCTTAAACTAGGCCTCCATGAAGTCTTCAGCTGGATGTCTAAAAACCAGCTGAAGCTCAATGGGGAGAAAACAGAGATCCTCCTTCTTGTTAAAAACAGAGATCTCTGGAACGACACTCACTGGCCGTCATCCCTGGGTGTTGTTCCTACCCCAGCTACCCAGGTTAGAAACCTGGGGGTCCACATCGATGATTCCCTATCGATGAAGCAACAGGTTAGTAGAGTAACCTGCACTTGTTTTGTCATCCTCAAGTGGTTGCGTAAGATCCTATGGATGCTGCCTCCTGCGACCCAGAAGACCGTGGTCAATGCACTAATTACATCCCGTCTTGACTACGGTAACATCCTTTACCTGGGTTCCAACCAAGCTGTTGTGAGACGTCTTCAACTGGTCCAAAACTCCGCGGCCAGATTGTTGTGTAAAATCCCCAGAACAGCAAGGATTTCTAAGCATCTTAGGGATCTGCATTGGCTCAGTGTGGAAAACCGGGTTAGGTTTAAAGCCCTGAGTTATATGTTTAGAATTAAAGCGGGTACTGCTCCCAAGTACTTACAGGAGTTGGTTAGGCCGTACCTCCCTAAACGCAACCTCTGCTCCCTCAATGCAGCAAAATTCACAGTGCCTAGATTTAAACTGGCGAGAGTTGGAGGAAGATCCTTTTCCTATCTGGGCCCGACCCTTTGGAACTCCCTCCCCCTCTGCATCCGGAAGGAAGATAACTTCGCCACGTTTAGGAAAAGCATTAAGACATGGCTTTTCGATAAGTAGGGGGGCCTTCTGTCCTCTGCCTTCTGTGTACAGCTCTGTCTCCATAAGCCCCGGCGCCGGGAAACCCTTTGTGGGTATCTGTGCGCCTTATAAATGTAAAAAATAAATAAATAAATAAACATCAATGTACCTTGCCCAAATCATAATTTTGGCCAGCCAACCTTCGTTGGCCCCGCCCCAGGCCATGTGCTTCTCCCACCAGCCAATGAACAAGTTTGCGTAACTGGGGGCGAAGCAGGTGCCCATGGCCGACCCATGTGTCTGTCTGTACAGAGTCCCTGAAAATAGAAAAATATTGTTCTCAGGGCAGATTTCTGTCATTGTTAAAAGCTTGCGGTTATGCTGATGGTATTTGAGTGGTTTACTACTCAAAAATCAAGTGACAGCTGAGATGCCATCCTTATGGCCTATACAGGTGTATAAATTGGCTATATCCATGGTGATCAGAAGCATATCCGGCTCCCATGTGATATTGTCAATTAATCTAAGGAAGTCCTGGGTATCTCTCACGTATGAGGATAAATCCTTAACAAATGGTGCAAGGTAGGTATCTATAAACTTCAATGTATTTTCCAGGAGGCTGCCTATCGAGGAGACTATGGGCCTCCCTGGGGAATTCTTTGAGTCTTTATGCACCTTCGGGAGGTGGTAGAAAGTGGGGATCACTGGTGTCTCACAGTTTAGATATTCAAATTCATTTTTATTAAGCATCCCCTCATCCCTCCATCCTTCCAACAGGCTTTGATATTTTAAGGTACATTTAACATAGTCTGTCCTTGATATAATCTCATAACAGTCCTTATTCGTTAAATGTTTCATTGCCTCTTCTTTGTATTTCTCTTTGTTGAAAACCACCACATTTCCACCTTTGTCCGAAGGTTTTATTTCGATATTCGGGTCGGACCTGAGGGACTTGATGGCTTCCCATTCCTTCCTAGTAATGTTTGAGTTTTTCATGTCCATTTCAGTTGTTTTCGTTGCCAGTTTTTGTAGGTCCATTAAGACTGCATCATTAAATACATCCACCGCATCATGGGGGGTTTGAGGTAAAACTTTAGATTTTCTCTTTAGATTGCTAGGATCCCTTTGTTGTTGGATTCCTGCAACTCTCAAGCCCTCAATTGAGTTTGGAATGTCCTCCATACCAGCCAGTGTCTGTGCTGTCATTAGAGTCTCGAGATCATTGTCCCTTAATTCAGGTTGATCATTTTGGTCATCATTTTCTCGATCATTTGTTGCTGCATTCATGGGATTCAGAGCGAAGATTTTTTGGAGTTTAACCTTACAAACATATTTGAATAAATCTATTCTTGTTAGGACTAGATCGAATTTGGCTGTGGGGCAGAATGTCAAGCCTTTTCTAAGTACTCTTTCTTCGTCAGGCGTGAGTTTTCTCTCAGAAAGGTTGATGATTGTTTTGTTGTTTTTACCACCGTCCCCTCCTGCCTTTACTGCGAGTGACCATTGGGGTGGTTGCCGTTGCATATCCCTCTTTTTCCTCTCCTCGTTTTGCGTTTCTTTTTTTGCTTTGCTCCGATTTTGAGGGGGGATGTGGTTTCTGCAATGGCCGCTGTCGTGTTTCCTTCATTACTTGGTACTCGTCTAAAAAAGTAGGAGATACCTTGTCTACTCCCCCTTGTTCTCTGCTGCTCGTTGATTCCCCTTCTGAGGCTTCCGCCTCTGATTCCGAGGTGTCTCTATTTGCAGTGTTCTGAGTACCTTGCGCCATCCTTTTTCTTGTGGCGTCAAATTTTCGTGCAAATGTTAAAATTTGTCCAGTCCGATAATCTTGTTCGTCTCTTTGGAACTTCGTTTGTTTTCTTTTTTTGATTCCAGATTCATACTCCTTAAGTCGCTTCATCATCGTGTTGCGCAAATCTTCGCTTGATTTCGTGTCTTTGTCTTTGCTGATTAGGTCTTCCAATCTCTGAATTTCTGCCAAAGCCTTATCTCTGTCGCTCCAGGCATATTTAATTAAAATGAGTACCATGCCTCTTGCCGACTCCACCTTGTATGCTGGACAATCTTTCAACAACTGCGGGTCCGGGTTCTCATATGATGGTACTGCAAATATTCGGAGCCCCCTAGGGATTCTGTTACATTCCTCGTAGCGCTGGAGGGAAGTTGTTTCCCACCATTTGCGGTTTTTTCCCTTTCCTGGGCTTTCTCTAGTTGTTGAAATAAAATGTGCAAGTTGCTGATGGTCGCAATTGCTGATACTGCCCCTTCTGTTCTCAACAGGGCTTTGGAAATGCTTTTAAACACGTCCGCTGCAGCTCTCTCTCTTTCATCCACACTGGACATTCTCACAGTTGTGCCTGTTGTTACGTACACACTTTACTTGGGAAAACTTACGGGGGTCTGCACAGAACAGGATCACACTTCGGGACAGAGGCTCAGCTGTAAATGAATTCAATGGAGTAACTGCACACAACACTCACCGATACTGGAATCGCCCCAGGCTCCCGTCCTCCGACGTCGGCAAAATGAGGGTCTTCTCCGTCCGGTCGCGCAGCGGCTTGTTTTCTCCACTAATTTTCTTTCGGTTACTGCATTAGTCATTCGATGTCCAATAGTCAGCATGCCTCGGGGCAACAAAAAAAAAAAAATATATATATATATATATATATACTAGCAGCCCGTCCCCACGTTGTCCGGGTATGAATTGCTGCCGGCCAGTAGTATATTGTTTTGTAGGATTTCGTTTTGATAGCATTTCTTATCTGTGACAGGCCTGTGAAACGCTCTGATTCACAGTGCACTGCTGATGCACTTAAGAGTGCGCGTTCAGTAGTGTGTGAACTCGAGTTTCCGTACTTTATTTTTCCTTGCAATATTATACAGCGCGAACTCGACAACATGGCATGAACACAATTTACATTACAGAAGAACACATTCATTTGTGGTAGGCACGGGGAGACAACGCGATTTGCCTGGAATCACAGGATGTTGAGCTGATGCCGAGATTCGAACGTAGCTCCCCAGCTCTAAAGTTCGCAATTCTAGAACTTGTGGCGGGAGGTGTGTCTGAAAGTGTATGTCGGTGCTGGCCATCAATGAGAGAGACCTGTGCATTTTTCAAATGGGTGGTGAAAAATATGAGTATATTGCTGGAGATGTGGGCCGCTGTGCCACCAATGTACTTACCGGGGGAGGGTAAGCACCCATTATTCCTCAACTTTCTTTCTGCATACCATCACTCCGCATACTTTCATTACGAAAGTACCATGACTCCGTAATGCCATTATAACGCATGGCATTACATTTTATATGCTTTTACCACGCATACATTTACAACGAAATTCGTTGTAAATGCATGAATGTTAAAAGCATGTTTTTAAAAAAATGTTTGGATAAGGTAAGTATGGGTATAGGGGTATATGTTTTGGGGTACTGAGGTATATGTTTTGGGGTGTTTGGGTATTTTAAGGGTTCAGATATAGTTTTGGGTTATGGGGTACAGGGGTAGTTTTAGGGTTTAGGGATAGGTATGGGTTTTGGGGTACAGGAGTATTTTTAGGGTTCAGGGCTAGGTATGGGTTTTGGGGTACAGGGGTATTTTTAGGGTTCAGGGCTAGGTTTGGGTTTTGGGGTATAGGGGTATTTTTAGGGTTCAGGGGTAGGTTTGGGTTTTGGGGTACAGGGGTATTTTAAGGGTTCAGGGCTAGGTTTGGATTTTCGGGTACAGGGGTATTTTAGGGTTCAGGGGTAGGTTTGGGTTTTGGGGTACAGGGTTATTTTTAGGGTTTAGGGCTAGGTGTGGGTTTTGGGGGACAGGGGTATTTTTAGGGTTCAGGGGTAGGTTTGGATTTTGGGGCACAGGGGTATTTTAAGGGTTCAGGGCTAGGTTTGGGTTTTGGGGTACAGGGGTATTTTAGGGTTCAGGGGTAGGTTTGTGTTTTGGGGTACAGTGGTATTTTTAGGGTTCAGGGCTAGGTTTGGGTTTTGGGGTACAAGGGTATTTTTAGGGTTCAGGGGTAGGTTTGGGTTTTGAGGTACAGGGGTATTTATAGGGTTCAGGGCTAGGTTTGGGTTTTGGGGTACAGGGGTATTTTTAGGGTTTAGGGATAGGTTTGGGTTTTGGGGTACAGGGTATATTTATAGGGTTAAGATGGGTTAGTGTTTATGGGTGTTGGGGTATTTTAAGGAGTAAGGGTGGGTTATGATTCTTATCTTATGCTGTATTTATAAAGCGCGCTGACACCGGAGGTTTCCTGGCGCTGTGATTAAGATTGAATGTGAGGGCCAAAGCTTAAATGAGGTTTGAGAAGAGTCAAGTTTTTAGGCTCTTTCGGAAGCTTAGCAGGGTGTCAGAGGTTTTAATCAGAAGAGGGAGGGAGTTCCACAATTTGGGTGCTAGATAGCTGAATCTGCAGCCACCCAGTTTCTTTAGTTTAACCACCGGAGTGGTGAGAAGGTGGAGATGGGCAGAACGGAGGTTGCGGGCCAGACAGTGGGAGTTGATTAAAGATTTCAGAAAAGCCGGGCCCTTGGTCTGCCGGGCCTTATATACCAGGCAGCCTATTTTAAAAGCAGCTCTTTGTTCAATGGGCATCCAATGCAGCTTGGCCAGGAGGGGTCTAGCAGATTGCCATTTGGGGGCTTTGCAAATGAGCCTAGCTGCCTGGTTTTGCACCAATTGGAGACGATGAAGGAGAGACTTAGATAGTCCCCAGTAAAGAGAATTTGAGAAGTCCAGGCGGGAAAGGACTAGAGAGATAACTATTTGTACCAAGGATTCGTAGGAAAGTAGATGGGAGATTTTACGAATTTTTCGTAACTGGAACATGCTGGCCGAAATTATGGTACCGACATGGGATTTAAGAGAGAGGTTGGAGTCAATGGTAACGCCCAGGCTTTTTACCGAGTTCGAAGGGCTAGGGGGAGGGCCTAGCGCGTTTGGCCAGAAATGGGGGCCCCAATATGAAGGGCTGGTACCGGGCAGGATGAGTTCCGTCTTCTCTGGATTTAATTTAAGCTGGTTAGAAATCATCCATTGTTGGATGTGAAGCATCACTGCCTGAAGGTCGGATGCAGAGTCAGGGGTGTCTAGAGGGAAAATGATCTGCATGTCGTCAGCATAATTGAGGACAGTGCAGTTCAAGTTACTCAATGAGTGGATCAGTGGACAAAGATATAAGTTAAACAATAATGGAGAAAGGGAGGATCCCTGAGGGACTCCACAGGTAGTGGGGACCTGGGTTTCAGAAAAGGGGCCAAGGTGGACTGTTTGTACTCTGCCCGAGAGGAAGGACTTGATCCATTCCCATGCAGGTCCCTGGATACCCGCCTGTCCGACACGGTGGAGATCCACCGTGTCGAACGCGGCCGATAAATCCAGAAGGACCAATGCCTGTGGGGACCCTCTGTCGGCATTCTCCCGGAGGGTGTCAAGGACTTTTAAGATGACTGCTTCAGTAGAATGTGCCGGTCTGAAGCCAGCTTGATTAGGTTCCAAGAAACCAGAGCTCTCGATGAATGCCGACAGGCAGGTGGTCACGTAGGCCTCCAGAAGTTTAGATGTATAGGGTAAGAGAGAAATGGGCCTGTAGTTAGCAGGGTTGGCAGGGTCAGCTCCTGCTTTCTTCAGGAGGGGAACCAGAATGGCTTCCTTAAACGCGCTGGGGACCTTGCCAGTGCTGAGGGAAGTATTCAGAAGGGGGAGAATGCTGTCAGGCAGAGCAGCAAAGATCGCCCTGAGGATTGGGGGAGGACAACAGTCCCTAGGAGATCCTGATTTGACACGAGTGGTGAGTTCAGAAAGAGTGCTAATGGTGATAGGTGGAAACTGGGTGAAAGAGCAGGGGTTGAGCAGGGGGGAATCAGAGGAGCTAACAGGAGTGGAGAGGGGGATAGCATTCTTAATATTTACAATTTTCTGAATAAAATAGGAGTTGAGCGCATTACAGGTTTCTTGAATGGGGGCCTGAGTTGGGAGTACTCTATGATCGGAAGAGAAGTCGTTTAGGATTTTGAAAATTTCTTTGGATTTATTGCTGGCTGTGTCAATTCTTTCCGTAATATGCGAGGCCTTTGCTTTAGTGATAGCGTTTTTATATTCATTACGGGCCCTCACAAATTCAGCGCGGTCCTCCTTGGAGTAACCCCGTTTCCATTTGCGTTCTAAATGGCGTAGTTTGGATTTTTGTACTTAAAGTTCCTCAGAAAACCAGCGATGGGAGTTGCCATGTCTGGTGTGAGCAAATTCAGTAATGGGGGCGAATCGATCGCTGTCAGATCACAGCCAGGTGGTTATCTCGTCCTGCAAGGAGTCAATGCCTGATTCTGGGTGAATGGTGGGGCGGGTGTTGGCCAAGAAGTCAAGGAACCCCTGGGAGTCATAGGTATTCCATTTACGACACAGTCCAACAGGGAGAGTGGGAGCCTTGATTTTCCCTTTAATTGAGATAGTGACCTCGATCAAGTGGTGGTCAGACCAGAGGCAGGGGGAAATGATTGGACGAGACAGGACAAGGTTGTGAGTCCAGATATGGTCCAGGATATGACCCTTGATGTGAGTAGGGGAATAAATGTTTTGAGTCAGATTGAGGCTTGTCAAGATTTCAAAAAGTTCAGTAGCATGAGACCCGGCTTGATCGTCATCAAACCAGTAGTTGAAATCGCCGAATATGGCTAGTCTGGAGTGATGGGTAAGCAGGTCAGCTACCTGTTCACTCAGAGACAAGGGGAACGATGGCATCGGCTGAGGGGGGCAATAAAGTAGTACGATGGCGAGAACGCCACCTGCAGTTTCCAGGCTAATGACTATATTATCTACCCCAGGTAGGATAAGCGAGGCGGAGGTCAAAAATCTAAAATTTTTGTGTATAATGGCCGCTACTCCTCCTCCGGGGCGACTCAGAGGGCGATTGACATTGAGGATGTAATAGTCCGGGGGGAGGGCCGCCAGGATATCCGGATGGGAGTATGGCGTGAGCCAGGTCTCTGTTAGAAGCAAGACATCGGGTTTGTCTGTACTAAGCAGAAGGAATAGATCGAGCTGGTGCTTTACCATAGAACGGGTATTTAGGTAAAACACTCGAAGGAGAGTGTCATTGCTAAGTGCATGTGGAGAAACTGGAGGGCGAGAGTGGGTGGTGCCGTGGTCAGGCTGGGTACTTAGGCCTGGTAGGTTCCTCGCAATCTCCAGATGGGAAGTACGCTCCCGCACGCTAGGTGGTAGGGGAAGGTTTGAGGACTGCAGTTCCCTGAGTATTTTTGCAGGATACGCGATGTGTGCAGCAGGGGTCGTGGCCCCTGGTCCCGGGCGGGTGCGGACGGGCGAAGACGGGCTTGACTTTGGCGCGCCGCCGGCGCGCCCGCTGCAGGGTGCAGGGGTATTTAAAGGGAGCAAGGTGGGATTAACACACAATATGACACATGGCATGAAGGGCAGAACGTACCACACGCCCCCGGCGTTTGTCACGCCCCCAGCACACGCCCACAGCACAACGCAGACACGCCTACAAAGGACTACTTTGCTGGCACGGTTCTTTTACCTTTTAAATGTATCTGGTGGGTGTCTGCATAGCCTATGTCCTTCTGCTGCAACTGCCCTTTCCAACGCTGTATTGGGTGTTGTGATTGGTGCTGTGGTTCCTGAGATTACCCGCCTCAAAGGTTTGGGCTCTCTCTTTATTATATTAGTATGGATATGTATATTCATATCAGATTTCTGCGGTTCCACAATAACCATCCAGCACTCCTTTTTTTTTTTTTAAGGTCACACGGTTTTTATCACGGTGATGATCACATCAACACGTTTCGACAGCCTCACGCTGCCTTGTTCCCGATGTGGACATGTCATTTTGTTAAAGTTAAATTAGTCTTTCAAATTATATATATATATATATATATATATATATATATATATATATATATATATATATATATATATATATATATATATATACTACTATAATAAAGGAAGAACTTTCAGCCTTTGAGGCGGGTAAACTCGGGAACCACAGCGCCAATCCACACACCCGATACACCGTTGGAATCGTCAGGGTGTGTAGATGGTTATAGGCTATATAAATTTGAAAAAACAACGTTATTTAAAATATTTACAGTAAAAAAAACAGTAGTCCGTCTGAAGTAGCGCCGGCCGCGACGTGCGTGCTCACGTCAGGAGCGCGGGGAGGAGCGGCGTCCAGGAGTGCGACGAGGAGCGGCAGACATGGCGCGGGGGAGGAGCGGTGACGCGAGGAGCAGCGGACAGGCCAGCGGCAGTGCGAGCAGCGGACAGGCTGGAGGAGCGGCGGCTGAGGTAATGGAGCGGCGGACATGGCGTGGGGGAGGAGCGGTGACGTGAGGAGCAGCGGACAGGCCAGCGGCGGTGCGAGCAGCGGACAGGCGCCAGGAGCGGCGACTGAGGTAAGGGGAGCCATGTCGGGGCAGGCGGGGGACGGGCTGGACGGGGGCCCAGGCTGCAGGAGAAAAGAGAATGATCCCGTGTTTTTATGGTGAAACAGCAATCATTAACACACCTCTAGCTATGATGTAAGCTTTCCCAGTCAATGTACACTCTGTAGAACGGATTGGTCAGGTGTACACCTCTGCAAAGAAGAACAGACATATTTAAAGCAGTATATCAGCAGCGGACAGGCGGGAGGAGCGGCGGCTGAGGTAAGGAGACCCATGTCGGGGCAGGCAAGGGTCGGGGCAGGCGGGGGTCCGGGCAGGCGGGGGACGGGCCGGGCGGGGGCCCGGGCTGCTGGACAATGTTGGGGCGGGCGGGGGTCGGGGAAGCCTGTTGCTCCCGGACAAGATCGGGACGGGCTGCTAGTATATATATATATATATATATATATTCACAGAAAAAAACATAGGTTTCACACCAGTTATAGTTAGGAATTAGCATTTAAAAAACCTATTAAATTCACTGAAAAAACCATAGGTTTCACACCAGTTATAGTTAACTGGAAATTTTACTGACATAAAACAATTGAAATTCCCACGTTATAGTTAGTTGGACTCAATATAACTTGCGCGCCTGCAATGCACTGCTGATGACGTCACATATTACATCACTCATGACATGGTCAGTGACATCACTCATGACATCACTGATGACACCATCCAGTGAATGTGTGTCTTTCTGAAAAATAAATATGTTTTATATATGTATATGTAAAGGTCGATGGAAGAATAAATGTTTAAATAAGTGTCTTAATGGATGTTTTTTTTTTTAATTGATTGGTTAACTGGCTTATTAAGTGTATCTTAGTGAATACACATATTAGCGAGTATTGTTTAAATATTTAAATGTTTGTATCAGTGTTTCACTTTGTGTATAAGTGGCTGCATGGGTTGGTGAGTAGCTACATGTGTGTGTATATGGGTTATTAGATGTTTTTTTAGTGTCAGTATGAGTGTCTGTATGGTTTGGTGGGGGTGTTATTTAGCACATAGATGCATCAATGACTGACTCACTGTTTGTATGTGTTTTGAAGACAGCATATGTGCAGGACTGTATGGGTGGATGAGTGTGTATATGTGTGTGTTAGTGAGTGAATGACTGTCTCACTAGTGTCTTTATCAGTAATTACATATGTTTTAATCTAGTATATGTGAGTATTGATGTATATAAGTGAGTGTATGTGAGAGTGAGAGATTGAAAGAGTTCTTGTTTAAATAAGTATGTGTTTCTATAAGTGATTGTTTAAGAGAGTAAGTATGTGTAAGTTTCCTTAGAAGTAAGGTGGTAGTGTGTGTATAGCTGTATATGCAAATAAATGGATGTTCAATAGTTTATTTGCATGTGTGAGTAACTTTTGGATGACTGTCGGTGTGTAACAGGATGTATAGGTGTTTCACTACATATGATGAGTGAATATATGTATGAGTGACTATATAGAACTGTTGGTGAATGAGTGGGTGTGTATATAGATGGTGGTATTACTGAATTGGTTGTTGTAACTGGTATGGGTATCTCCATTTTAAAAAAAATGTTAGTTTCTATTTTTGAATATATGTTTCAAGGGTTACATTACACTGAAAGGAGGTCTGTCACTCTGTCACAAGGATGGTGTCATCAGTGATGTCATGAGTGATGTCACTGACCATGTCATGAGTGATGTAATATGTGATCGTCATCAGCAGTGCATTGCAGGCGCGCAAGTTATAGTGAGTCCAACTAACTATAACGTGGGAATTTCAATGGTTTTATGTCAGTAAAATTTCCAGCTAACTATAACTGGTGTGAAACCTATGTTTTTTTCAGTGAATTTAATAGGTTTTTTTAAATGCTAATTCCTAACTATATGTAGTATCCTGTATATTGTGTGTATGCATATTTCCCACTACTCCATCTGTAGAATACTCTGGTATGATGTCATTTGGAATGTTGTTCTATGAAGCAGTCAGTTGGAGTAGGGCTGAGTACCTATCTGGGTGCTCCTGGTGGGGCTTTATACTGATGTACTACTGATCTCCCATCTATCTACAATAAATCTACTTGAACATCACCAACCTGCGTGGAGTCAGTTACTACATTTATTTGGCGACGATTTGAACTAAAGAACCTACAGGTGCTACCTCTGAAGACCACTAAGGACATCCTGTGTTCCTACTCTCAACCTCAAGTTACTTCAAGCAACCTACAATTTGCTCCAACTCTTCATCTGGCATACATCAGCCCCACCAGTGACCTGCCACCGGTCGCCCTCAACACTCAAGTGCCAGTTCAAGTTCCAGTTTCTTCAGTGAGGGTAAGCCTGCCAGTATGCGTCCTGCGTGATCTGTTTGCCTGTTACATGCCTACACACTTTGCCTGCTGCTCCTACAGTGTGTGTAAAAGACTTTCTTGGCAACGCAGGCAGCACCTCAAGTTTTCACCAGTGTCCATCAGACCGGACAGCCTGCTCAAGCGTGCTGTGTGTGGTTCACCTGGACATATGGACATTAATTGCGCATTCTACAGAAGTAAGCGTGATTTATGTATGGGTATTTGCTCTTGTAAATCTAATGTAACCTGCGAAAGGACATTTGTAAGGAGAGATTCTGGGCCAGCTAAAGCGTGCTGTACTCTACACCAGACAACTGCCACACAAGTGTGCTTTACACTGATTAGAGGAGCATATGAAGCAGCTCTGCTAGAAACTATATGTATTGTGAGCCTCCTCATCTACCTAAGTATGTGCAGAGTTAAAAAAAAACGTGTTGTACACTGTAAAAAGTAAAAACAGTTTATCCGATACCAGAAGACACAAATCAGTACCAGTCTGTTAGACTTCTACAGTATTACGCTTGAAAAAGACACTGTTAGATTGGAAATTCTCTGGCATCAAGTGAGAGGGGGTTACAGAACAGCATTAGCGAGTACAAACAAACCGGAAAATGTTTGTGATTTTAAAGTCTCTGTCTACATAGTTTTTGATTACTTTAACTCTGCCAAAACAGTTGGGGCGGCGATTTGTATTTCAAAAACGGCTCGCGCACATTACCTTTCTTTGCTCAGGAGACTTTCATGACGTAAAGATCCTGGCTCGTCATCAGCTTTGTAAATGGACGTTTTACAGCAGTTGCCCGCTTTGAGCCACCCGGCGTACGTCTCCTGTGCGTGCCGTCATCTTCTAGCTGCATGCATCTGCCTCTCAACGCTCTTTTGTGGAGAATTCATCAAGCTCTAACACGGATTGGTGTCAGTACAACGCGATGTATTACAACGCGTTCCGTTACAACGCGTTTTTTACATCGCAAATACCATTACAATGCATGCCATTACAACGCATGGCATTACATAGCAGATACTTTTACAACGCATGGCATTACATCGTAAGTATAGGTAAGTATATCTTTTTTTTTAAAAATGTAATAAAGTTAATTAAATTAATTTAAAATAATAAAAATAATATAACATTTTTAAAACAGTAATTAATTTAATTATAGTAATTTAATTAATATTAAAATTGATATTAATGTAATATATTTAAAATAATATAATTAATGATATATAAAAAGTTTATAAATAGAAAATAATATAATGTAATTAATAACAATAAATATAATTATAATTTAATTAAGTTATAAATAATACATAATATAATTATATTTAATAAAATTAAAAGAATTTAATTAATTAAACATTTTTAAATAATATAATTTAATTATAATCGTTTATTAATACAATTAAATTAATAATTGTAAATATAGTTATTATTTTAATTAAATTAAATAAAATTAATTTAATTAATTTAATTTAAATAAAGTCGTAATACCCCTGTACCCCAAAAAACAAACCCAGCCCTAAAACCTAAAAACACCCCTGTACCCCAAAACCCAAACCCTGCCCTAAAACCTAAAAACACCCCTGTACCCCAAAACCCAAACCCTGCCCTAAAACCTAAAAACACCCCTGTACCCCAAAACCCAAACCCTGCCCTAAAACCTAAAAACACCCCTGTACCCCAAAACCCAAACACTGCCCTAAAACCTAAAAACACCCCTGTACCCCAAAACCCAAACCCTGCCCTAAAACCTAAAAACACCCCTGTACCCCAAAAGACAAACCCTGCCCTAAAACCTAAAAACACCCCTGTACCCCAAAACCCAAACCCTGCCCTAAAACCTAAAAACACCCCTGTACCCCAAAACCCAAACCCTGCCCTAAAACCTAAAAACACCCCTGTACCCCAAAACCCAAACCCTGCCCTAAAACCTAAAAACACCCCTGTACCCCAAAACCCAAACCCTGCCCTAAAACCTAAAAACACCCCTGTACCCCAAAACCCAAACCCTGCCCTAAAACCTAAAAACACCCCTGTACCCCAAAACCCAAACACTGCCCTAAAACCTAAAAACACCCCTGTACCCCAAAACCCAAACACTGCCCTAAAACCTAAAAATACCCAAACACCCCAAAACATATACATCAGTACCCCAAAACATATACTCCTATACTCATACTTATTTTAAAAAATACTTAAATTAATATATTTAATTTATAATATTTAAAAACGAAATAAATATTTTTAAATAATTAATAATAATTAAATCAATTATAAAATATAAAATAAAATTAAAAAAAAATTAAATACTTACCAATACTTACGATGTAATGCCATGCGTTGTAATAGCATCTGCTATGTAATGGCATGCGTTGTAATGGCATGCATTGTAATGGTATTTGCGATGTAAAAATCGCGTTGTAACGGAACGCGTTGTAAAAGATGCGTTGTAGCGGTAACACACCTCTAACACAGTCTTCTGACACGGAATAATTTTTGGTCTTACAGGTTTGACAAGCGCTTTATTTTCATGAATTGTCTGCATATTGGTGCGCATGTCGATCGTTGTTGGGTACTATTAACAACTATTAATTTTGTTATATGTGTACACTGGAGAGCAAGAACTTCGTTTTTAGACACTTTGAAAAAAGAGCATCTCTGCATTGGCGGGCGTTTTTTTTTTTTCCAAACAAATCTTCGACCTCAAGACACTTCTACACTCTTGGAACCTTCATGCAGCAGTTTTCACGGAGCAATCTGTCTGGGCAGAGCTTTCAACAAACGTTTATCTAGCACTTTTCACGAGTGCTGAGTGTGTTCTTTCTGACTTGTGAAATACAACTGTGCTTGGTGATACTGCCATCTAGTGGTTTTATTTCAAGTACAGTTTAATGCCAAATATGCTTAACAGTATAGTCTCTTTTCTACTACAGCTTATACTTTACTGTATTATAGTTTTGAAGTTTTTGAGGGTTTGTGTTTCCTACAAGTTAACGGAACATGTGTCAAGGCATATTTTGGTGTTCATTATATGCAGGGGTAGGTCCCTGTGTGCGTAAGACACCTTGTGCTGCATTCACATGTTGTTGTTTGGTTTTTTTTTGGTAGAGCTTTGTGTACCCTTACATGGGGGTTGGCTCTACGTTCTATCTGTTGCTCTGTGCACAATTTTGACCTCTCTGGAGGTGTATTTATTGGGTCCGCCCATCATCCTGTGCATAACTTGACCTCATGTCGAGGTACGTTTTTATTGGGTCCGCCCATCATCCTGTGCATAACTTGACCTCATGTCGAGGTACGTTTTTAACACATACATGTTATTTTTACTCATGACTTTACATGTATACCTTCACTTCAGTGCACATTTTTACCTTTCTTAAGGTGTCTAGTGTAGGTTAATGTTTTTTTTGTTTACAGTGCACAACTACTCATGGCATTCCATGTGTTTACCTTCATTTTAGTGCACGTTTTAAACCTTACTTAAGGTGTCTAGTGTAGGTTAATTGTTTTACGTCAATTGTGCACAAAAGTTTTGGGCATCTCGGTTTTCCTCTGCAGTTTCATATTTTACCCTGTTGGGTGTATAGTTTGGGTTTTACTGCAGTGGTCTATAAAGACTGGGCATTTCTTTATTCTGTTTTACAAACTTATTTCGCTGTAGCCCAGTACTTTTCAATTGTATTATTTATTTTATTGTATAGAGAGGAAGGAATTCTAGATTGCATTTCTCTTCTTCTCTATCATCTTATTTTCTCCTGATGTGGTTTACTCTTTTGTGTATTTTCCTGGCCAGTTCGTGCACAGAGGGTTCTCATTTATGGTTTCTGTTTCTTCACTTTATTTCTTTTCGCATTCATCAGAAAGGAGGATGGGAAACGGGTTTTGTATTTCTGTTTTTCATTATCTAGCTTTACTTCTGTTTCTCATTATCTAGCTTTACTTCTGTCTCTCATTATCTAGCTTTACTTCTGTTTCTCATTATCTAGCTTTACTTTGTTTATTATCTAGCTTTACTTTGTTTCTCTAGCTCTCTTCTCTTTATTTCTGTCTGCATGGTTATACACCTGAATATGTTCTTTTGCTTTTATTAGAAAAGAGGATATGTAGTATCCTGTATATTGTGTGTATGCATATTTCCCACTACTCCATCTGTAGAACACTCTGGTATGATGTCATTTGGAATGTTGTTCTATGAAGCAGTCAGTTGGAGTAGGGCTGAGTACCTAGCTGGGTGCTCCTGGTGGGGCTTTATACTGATGTACTACTGATCTCCCATCTATCTACAATAAATCTACTTGAACATCACCAACCTGCGTGGAGTCAGTTACTACACTATAACTGGTGTGAAACCTATGGTTTTTTCTGTGAATTTCATAGGTTTTGTAAATGCTAATTCCTAACTATATATAGGGCCTCAAACCTATCTTTTTTTCAGTGAATATCAAAGGTTTTTTAATAGCAAATTTCTATTGCCATGAAATATAGAATATTTTTTATAATGAATCCTATATTGTATATTTATGTAATACTATTTTTTTTATGTATATTCTTCATTTTTTTTTTTTGCCCTAGAGCGCTCACGGTGCGCGTACCGTTGAGCGCACCGGAAAGCGCAGTCTTCCGGCGCGCCCCGGTGCGCGTACCGGTGAGCGTCCCGTGTGCGCTATTGCCGCGAACAAAAACACCATCGTGACGTATCGCGTAGCCGCGTCCGCGTGATACACACGGCGTAAGCGCACCCGGAAGCACCCGAGCGCATACGATCGCGCTACGTAAGCGCCCCGGGTGATGTCACTGACCATGTCATCAGTGATGTAATATGTGACGTCATCAGCAGTGCATTGCAGGCGCGCAAGTTATAGTGAGTCCAACTAACTATAACGTGGGAATTTCAATGGTTTTATGTCAGTAAAATTTCCAGCTAACTATAACTGCTGTCAAACCTATGGTTTTTTCAGTGAATTTAATAGGTTTTTTAAATGCTAATTCCTAACTATAACTGGTGTGAAACCTATGGTTTTTTCTGTGAATTTCATAGGTTTTGTAAATGCTAATTCCTAACTATATATAGGGCCTCAAACCTATGTTTTTTTCAGTGAATTTCAAGTTTTTTAATAGCAAATTTCTATTGCTATGAAATATAATATTTTTATAATGAATCCTATATTGTATATTTATGTAATACTATTTTTTTTATGTATATTCTTCATTTATTTTTATTTTTTTGCCCTAGAGCGCTCCCGGTGCGCGTACCGTTGAGCGCACCGGAAAGCGCAGTCTTGCGGCGTGCCCCGGTGCGCGTACCGGTGAGCGTCCCGTTTGCGCTATTGCCGCGAACGAAAACACCATCGTGACGTATCGCGTAGCCGTGTCCGCGTGATACGCACGGCGTAAGCGCACCAGGAAACACCCGAGCGCATACGATCACGCTACGTAAGCGCCCTGGGGCGCGTAGCATAAGCGCGTCGGGTCATGTGACCTGAAAATAACACTTTTCATTGGTTTAGAACAGTTTTTTTTCCAAATGATGAAAGCCCCCACCTTTTTTCCTCATTCTCACTTTGTACTTTGACTGAGGAAGACCTGTTTGCAAACCTATTTGTAGTGAGAAATGGCTACAATAGCAGCAGCAGCAGGAGCATCTCAACCACCACCACCACCACCACCACCACAACACCACAGTGGTGGAGAAGAAGAGGAGGAGGAGGAGGAGGAAGAGGAGGAGGAGAGGCGGTTCCTGCCTGAAGATAATACCCCCTATAAACCAAAGGAGCACATTGTCTGGGAGTTTTTTTTAAATCCCAAGGGGCCTAAAGAAAGTTAATGCTCCCAAAGTTACATGTCTGATCTGTGGCACTGTACTTTCAAGGGGGAACCCTGCCAAAAAGTATTCTTTTGGCAACAATACTATGATTCGTCACATGCAACGCCGGCACCCAAACAACTATGCTGCGGCAGAGGTCAGAGAACTGACCAGAAACCCTCCCCAATCTTCTCCCAGCACCTCCCAAAGTAAACAACCCACTCCATCGGGTCCAGAGACAAGGGAGATGGTCCCAAATATCCAACCCCAGTTTGGAGATTTTAAAATAGTTTGTAAATTTTGCGGGACTACAGTTTGCTATGGAGAGCAAAGTATTAAACTGATTAACCATGCTGGAGACAACCACAAGTGCAAAAACAAACCTTAATTTTTTCCTGATTTTTTTGCTCCAGTTGAGCCGTTTACAATTCCCTGTTTTTTGTTTGTCCCCATAAAAATTACAAAAAAATATAAAATTGTTCATAAAAGCCAAAAAAAGTAAAAAATGTTCCAAAAAAGAATAAAAAAAAAGTTCTTTTTAGAACTACCTCCAATTTATAAAAAAATGCTACATTTTTTTAAAACTCTGTCATTCTTTTTTGCCCATGGTACGCTCTGCGGTGCGCGTACCAGGCGCTCCCCCCGCGCTAATCGAAAAAAAAATTTTTTTTTGACCCGCGGGGCCCTTTTATGGCCCCTACATCAAACCTAGTGGGTCAGGGCGGATCTACCCTGCCCCCTTTTGGTCATTTTCCCCTTTGTTTTTACCACCTCTTGTGTCTCGATCCTACCGAGACACAAGATGGCGGCCGCTCCGGACTGTTTGGAATGTTGACAGACACCCGAGAGCCAATCAGCTTTCCGCTCGCGAACTCGCATAGCGTGCTGGAGCGCGCCCCGGTGCGCGTACCTGGGCGCGCTTATAGATATATATATTTTTTTGAACCTAAATTACTCAAAATCCACTGGAGCACATATCTTGAGACATAGCAAAGGCACATCGGGCTACCAGTCCCTACAATTTTGCCAAGTTTTGTGGAAATCCATTCAGCCGTTCGGGCTAAAAGTGAGTCCAACCGCCCTATGGAAATTAACATGGGGAAAACACGTTTTGGGGCCCCCCTTTTATCTCGGCCCCCGCTTGACAAATCCCCCCCAAACTTTCAGGGAAGGAGCGGAGCGCAGCGAGGCAAATTTAAGGAAAATTACAGGCAGATCCCTAAATCGGCACCAAAGTTATTCCCAATAGAATGTTGCGGATTTCCTATGGAAAACAATCCTAACTATAACTACCTACTGGCGACCGCCAGTAGGTAAAATATATATATATATATATATATATATATATATATATATATATATATATATATATATATATATATATTCACTGAGAAAACCATAGGTTATAGACCATATATAGTTAGGAATTAGCATTTACAAAACCATGAAAATTCACTGAAAAAACCATGGGTTATAGACCATATATAGTTAGGAATTAGTATTTACAAAACCTTATTTTACTCACACAAAACCATTGAAATTCCATATATAGTTAGTTGCACTAACTATATATCGCGCAACCGCAATCCACTGCTGATGATGTCACATATTACATCATTCATGACATGGTCAGTGACATCACTGATGACATCATCCAGTGACTGTCTGTTTCTGTAAAGTTTAAATATGTTTTACATATTGAAGAATGAGTAGATGTAGAAGTGTCTGGATGAAGGATTTAGTAGGTGCGTGACTGACTGTATGAGTGAGTGATTAAATGTGTCTCACTGAGTGCATGGGTTAGGGACTAAACTGTCTTAATTTGTGCATCATTATGTCTGTTGTTCTGTAAACTGCTGCATGTGTTGATCAGTAGCTATATGAGTAACTATATGGGTTATTGATTGATTGTCCAAGTATTTGTATGGGAGACTGTGTGTGTGTGTGGCTGGCTGGGATATGTGTGACTCTGTGCAGATCAATGTGTTCTTGTATCAATGATTGTATAAGAGAGTAACTATGTGTTAGTATATGTTTGAAAATGTAAGGTACTCTATGTTTAACTGTATTGATTAGAAAATGGAAGTGTGATTGATTCTTTACAGGACTGACTAGGTGTGTGAGTAACTCCATGGATGAGTGGCAGAGTGTGAGTGTCTGTATAGGTGTATGAGTGCATATGATAGTGTTGTAAAGATGAGTGATTGTATGTATGAATGATTGTATGGGTGAATGAGTG
Source organism: Lissotriton vulgaris (assembly GCF_964263255.1). Classification (NCBI taxonomy): domain Eukaryota; kingdom Metazoa; phylum Chordata; class Amphibia; order Caudata; family Salamandridae; genus Lissotriton; species Lissotriton vulgaris. Next base: position 1,337,628,657 of record NC_141685.1, read on the forward strand.
AATGTGTGTATAGACATAGGAATCAGTGAGTGCGTGTGTTGTAACTAGTATTGGTGTGTCAATGGTTTAAAAAATTATATTCTGTATTTTACACTGGATGTAACAGAGGTTATATTAAAGTGTGAGGAGATGCATTGTATTGTCACATGAATGATATCATCAGTGATGTGACCATTGATATCAAATGAGATGTCATCAGTGATGTCATTTGTGATGTCATCAGTGATGTCATTTGAGATGTTATCAGTGATGTCATTTGAGATGTCATCAGTGATGTCATTTGAGATGTCATCAGTGATGTCATCAGTGATGTCATTTGGGATGTCATCAGTGATGTCATCAGTGATGTCACTGACCATGTCATGAATGATGTAATATGTGACATCATCAGCAGTGGATTGCGGGTGCGCGATATATAGTTAGTGCAACTAACTATATATGGAATTTCAATGGTTTTGTGTGAGTAAAATAAGGTTTTGTAAATGCTAATTCCTAAGTATATATGGTCTATAACCCATGGTTTTTTCAGTGAATTTTCAAGGTTTTGTAAATGCTAATTCCTAACTATATATGGTCTATAACCTATGGTTTTTTCAGTGAATTTCAATGGTTTTTTAATAGCAAATATCAAAAGCTTTAAAATGTCAAGTACGTGGTAGGTAAAAACATTTTCGTGTTTATGCACGCTGATGTGCTTTGAACGCTGCCCCCCCCTCTTTTCTTTTAGGAGTATTCTCTCTTTGCAGATAGTGAAGGGTAGGTAACGCAGGCCTTTGCCCCCGTTGTAATCCGTCGTGCCTGCTTCCCTCTCCATTTGATTGATTGTTATCCAAGCATTTACTGTTTTAGAATTGGTTCTCTTTGGTTCATTCTCTATTTACAAACAAGCATGGAGTCGCAATACTCTGTTTAGTCTTTGCAGATAGTGAAAAATTCGTTAGAAAAAACAAAAGGAATCAAGCAAAATCAGTAGCTCACTAATGGGATCTCTTTTTGACCTCGCTAAAATAGAAACATTAGGTACAACCCCTCATGAGAAATACGAAACTAGTGAGAGGAACTGAGCTCGACGCCATGATGGCTGCAAGACAGCTCGGCTCCCCCGCCCAAAATAACGACAAACCCTATGCAAATATTATAAATAAATACAACACACCAGCAAAGTAACAGGGCAAAACGTTTTATTAAATAACTATTTACATGGCAGCCTGCTGCAACATCGATCCAAATGCATGCCGCCATTCCCGGGATTTCTCCCCGACTACTCTGCGGCCTACGAGATGGAGAGGCCGGGGCGTTGACTAGGCGGGGCCTCCGGTCGCAACCACAGCGCCAACGATCGCTGCTGACGGAGGGGAACTTTGCCACTGATCTGAAGAACCGCTGCCTGCGGTGCCTCCCTGAGCCTCTTGACGGAGGCCCCCGAGGGGCGGTGTGGTGGCGCGGACTCGGAGGGGGCGCTTGGCTCCTGCCCCCTCCCCAAGTCTTGTTGCCCTAGTGTGGCCTGAGATCGCCCCCGACATAGGCGGCCGGCTCCCGGGGTCAGGCAGAACTTTTAGCCTTTTGGTGACTCTTCCATTCTGGACCTTGTCCCACAATCCGTTTGACCTGAAGACACGTCCTGCGGTGCCCTGGTCCGACCATCACATATACCTGCGCCAGGAGACGGCGTGGGGTGCACTGGAAGGGAGAGGCGGCGCGAACGAGCCTCCCCCACCTCCCCAGGTGGAGGTTTCTCAGCTACACCCCAGCGCTTCACGCGACCAGCTGACTTGCGCCCGCTCTTGCGGAACAGTGCCTCCCTCGGCCAGCTGAATTGCGCCTGCTCCACACCTTGTCCCACAATCCGTTTGACCTGAAGACACGTCCTGCGGTGCCCTGGTCCGACCATCACATATACCTGCGCCAGGAGACGGCGTGGGATGCACTGGAAGGGAGAGGCGGCGCGAACGAGCCTCCCCCACCTCCCCAGGTGGAGGTTTCTCAGCTACACCCCAGCGCTTCACTCGACCAGCTGACTTGCGCCCGCTCTTGCCGAACAGTGCCTCCCTCGGCCAGCTGAATTGCGCCTGCTCTTGCTATTACAGCGTCTCACCCGCCATCCGGCTGAATTGCACCCTCTCTTGCGGTACAGCGACAGGCGGCTGCCACGGAGCTCACGAAATGGCGGTCGGCTCCACAGACTTGGGCCTGGCCTGCAAGGATGGCTCTGGGCAACCCTGGAACTCGGACGCTTGACTGATAGGGCATGGGCCCCATTCCCAAAAGCGTCCCCTCAGCCTTGAAGATTCTACAAGAGTCACCGGGGCCCCCGACTCCCGCAGACTTCCGGTGGGGAGCGACTGCCATGATTGCTCGCGGAATGGCCACGACGTAGCCACGGGGTGCTCTATGCTGACGCCAGCTTCAGTCTGAAACATCCAAAAACACTGTAGACTACCAATTCGATCAGTTCCGGTGGAGCCCCAACGTGACCCGGTAGAGAAGAACTTGCCCTCCCCTCTTTGACTGATGGTTCTTGTTGCCTGTCCCTTCTGTTGTCATTTAACAGAACTTTTTGGACTGCTGAAAGGGGTTCTGTTCCGACCGCTGGTTGGTGGAGACATTTTGACTATATTCTGGACCTGCGTTGTCGCGTAATGCGTCATATGAGGCGCCGCGTTAGCGCACCCGGAAGTGCTCCGGTGCGCGAAGCGTAGCTTCCCGGAAGCGATCCGGGGCGCGGCGCGGAGCGCGTAACGTAAGCATAACAGGTCATGTGACTTGTTAATAAAACTTTTCATTGGTTCATTTCACTTTTGGGTTCCTAATGATGTAAGGCTAGGTCATGTGACCTAAAAATAACACTTTTCATTGGTTTAGAACTATTTTTTGTCCCAAATGATGAAAACCCCTCCTTGTTTCCTCACTCTGACTTTCATCTTTGTGAGAGGAAGACCTTTTTTCATCACTTAGCCATAGCAAGTGTTGTAGCTTCAGCTGGTGCATCCTCACCACCACCACCACCTCCTAGGAAGAGAGTAACACCTCCTCAGGTGGTGGTTGAGCAAGAGGTGCCCCCCCCCCACACCTTCTTGTTGCCTGATTCGGCCAGCTCAATCGATCGAGCATGAGACTCTGTTGTGATCTGAAGAACCGCTGCCTGCGGTGCCTCCCTGAGCCGCTTGACGGAGGCCCCCGAGGGGCGGTGTGGTGGCGCGGACTGGGAGGGGGCGCTTGGCTCCTGCCCCCTCCCCAAGTCGTGCTGCCCTGGTGTGGCCTGAGATCGCCCCCGACATAGGCGGCCGGCTCCCGGGGTCCGGCGGAACTTTTTTCCTTTTGGTGGCTCTTTCTGCACCTTGTCCCACAATCCGTTTGACCTGAAGACACGTCCTGGTCCCTGAATGTGTGCAGGGGGACGGTATTGATTGGATCAAGATGGCGGCTTCACACAAAGCTGACTCAAGTGTTGCTGCTGATGCTATGCAGACAAAAACTGGTTTTCAGTTTGTACATTCTTCAGGATTTTTCCATCCAAGGCTGGTTGAGAGTTTGTAGAACGATGGCTTCAGATTTTTAACATACTACTCTTCAACATTCTTCATAAATGTAACAATGTGAGACTCACTAGGAGAACGGCCGTTTATCTTTCCTTTCAAAATGCTGCCAACAATATTTTCTGAATGGAAGACACCATCTTGTTTTTTCAATTAAATGGCTCGCTTGTTATATACTCCTATACCCCTGGCTTTTGAAAGACACCATCTTGTAGAATAAAGGGCTGCGTCAAGGGTGGTATTGCCCAGAATGTCTTGTTTTCTAGTGCTCATAATGATGAAGCCAGAACTGCCGAAAGGGATTCTGGTCCTGCCGCTACTTATTGGAGACATTGAACTCTACTCTGGACCTGCCTGGCCTCGACCAAAATGGCGCCAGTATGGGAGCGACTTGCAACTCCTTCTGAAGTTCTAGTTACTTAGCCTTGACGTTATGGGGGATGTATGCGGTCTTTGTGCACATGGCGGGCGGGGAAGGGTACTGACTGGGAATACGGACAACCCTATTGATGTTGATTTTTCATTATTGATTATTGTATTAATAAAGCTTCGAAGTAATGTTACCCATGATACGCGCCCATGGTGTGCGTATGGACGATTTTATTGTAACTGATCCTGTTATACTTTCAATTAAAAAATCAACCTTCGCTGATCCTGCAACCGTTTGTCACGTTTAGTTTTTTCAATTAAATGGCTCGCTTGTTATATACTCCTATACCCCTGGCTTTTGAAAGACACCATCTTGTAGAATAAAGGGCTGCGTCAAGGGTGGTATTGCCCAGAATGTCTTGTTTTCTAGTGCTCATAATGACGAAGCCAGAACTGCCGAAAGGGATTCTGGTCCTGCCGCTACTTATTGGAGACAATGAACTATACTCTGGACCTGCCTGGCCTCGACCAAAATGGCGCCAGTATGGGAGCAACTTGCAACTCCTTATGACGTTCTAGTTACTTAGCCTTGACGTTATGGGGGATGTAAGCGGTCTTTGTGCACATGGCGGGCGGGGAAGGGTACTGACTGGGAATACGGACAACCCTATTGATGTCGATTTTTCATTATTGATTATTGTATTAATAAAGCTTCGAAATAATGTTACCCATGATACTCGCCCATGGTGTGCGTATGGACGATTTTATTGTAACTGATCCTGTTATACTTTCAATTATAAAATCAACCTTCACTGATCCTGCAACCGTTTGTCACGTTTAGTTTTTTCAATTAAATGGCTCGCTTGTCACATACTCCTATACCCCTGGCTTTTGACCCTTTCCTACGCACGGTCTGTACTACCGCCCTCGGGCGATCTATGTAATGAACAGACTACCATTGCCGAAACACAAGGGAATGCATCTCAGAGAGATAAGTCAGGTACGTGGTAGATAAAAACATTTTCGTGTTTATGCACGCTGATGTGCTTTGAACGCTGCCCCCCCCCCTCTCCTCATCATTTAGATTACCAGCGCCCATTGCACAAAAGCGTACCGGGCGCTCCCCACGCAAAAAAAACGAATTTTTTTTTTTTTTTTTGCCCCGCGGGGCCCTTTTAAAGCCTCCACATCAAACCTAGGGGGTCAGGGAGGATCGACTATGCCCCCTTATGGTCATTTCCCCCTTCGTTTTGGCCTCCTCTTGTCTCTCGATCCTACCGAGAGACAAGATGGTGGCCGCTCCGGACTGTTTAGAATGTTGACAGACACCGGAGAGCCAATCAGCTTCGCTTCGCGAAGTTCCGTTACGCGTCAAGTACGCGAACCGGAGCGCTAACCGGAGCGCTGTCACAGATATATCTGTTTTTTAAAACGTTAATTTATCAAAATCCACTGGAGCACATATATTGAGACCTAGCAAAGGCACATCGGGCTAACAGTCCCTACAATTTTGCCAAGTTTCGTGCAAATCCATTCAGCCGTTCGAGCTAAAAGTGAGGCCAACCGCCCTATGGAAAACTGAATGTTAAAAACGCGTTTTGGGACCCCCCTTTTTTCTCCGCCCCCCCTTGACGAAACCCCCCCAAATTTTCAGGGGCTGCTCAGAAACAAAATGTGCCATTTTCCTGAACATTTCAGCCAATTCCGTCCACAAACGCCAAAGTTATTAGACATAGAATTTTCAGAAATCCCATAGGGAAAAAATCCATCCAAAGCCCAATTGGAGGGGAACCCACCCACTCATAGACCATACCTACGTGGGGTTAGGTTATTCGGGCGGGGGGGTGGATCCAGGGCCTGGCCGCAGGCGGCCAAGCCATGCGGCCAACCCCTAGCCCCTCACAGCCTAAGGCCGTGTGCTGCAGTGGTTGTATTAACGTACAGTAATTATATATTACTTTATGTTAAAGAAACATAGAAAGTAACTGAAAAAAACAAAGGTTACCAGGACATTATAGTTGGGTTCATGTTTTAACCACACAAACAATTGAAATGAAACAACTATAGTTATACTTATACTTATCTGAATTAACTATAACTCATGCCGTTATGTAACTTTAGGCAACAAGTTTTTGTTTCCTAACATAAGTATATCTATGAGAATAACTATAACTGCTGAATTTCTATGGGTTTGTGTGGGTAAAACGTAACTATAACGGCCCTGTAACGTTTGGTTTTTCAGTGATATATATATGATATATTATCTACTGTGACAATGTATATGATATATTGTCTACTGTTACAATGACCCAGCCGACCAACACAAAAAATCCTACTTCTATGCCCGTCCCCGATTTTCATTCTACAAATCTGGTGACCCTATGTTGAGACCACTAAGACTTTTAAGGAACGCATTCACATAGCAAGATGGCCACCATCTTTGTACAGAGCATTTACCAGACAACATGCCATGATGCTGTTGTTTGTCTTTTGATTCCGTGGCACTATCATTAATTGTTGCCCACAAATGTATCTTTTCTTGTAAACCCGTGGTAAATATAACTGGTGTTAGAGCATTAAACGTTGGCAAGGGAGATGCTCTACTCTACGCTTGGCGATTAAAAGGACAGGTCTCTGTTTCTCTTTTGGTCTTGTTGCAGGGATTCTGCTCAGACACAGAACTGTGCACTGAGACCCAGGACCTCTGTGAATTATGGTGGACCAAAAAACTAACCTCAGTACCTAGAAACCCTAACCGACTAGCATCAGTGTCACATTAGCTCTTCGCCCTATAGCAAAGGAACCAATGATTAGGCAACCCAGAACATGCGATTTAGGTTATACTCAGGAATGGTGGAAATCAAGAACACTCTTTTGTTTGTTATTCTCATACCAGTCCACAACAGGAGTAAAAAGAGACACGGGAAAGGTTAAAATATTTATTTTAACAATGTGCTCTAAGATGCAGTCTTTTTGCTAACACAAACAGACATATGATTAGAAATAATATGATCAGCATTGTTACAATTCCATAAAACACAAAAGGAGAAATCATATTACAATGATGGTGGAACAGGTCTTATAGCACTTAGTATATCACCCTCCCTAGCTAGGAACTATGTTTTATAAAATATAGAAGGTCTCTTAGGCTTGTGTGGGGGACCCCATACCTCTACGATCAGCAGGAATGAATCACATCAGGATCTGCAAAAGCTTTCTGTCTCTCTGGAAACGGAATTCTTCCAAAGTGCCTGAAATCATGCCTACAGTGCAATATTAAAGGCACCAGAATCTCAGTTGGCTGCAGCTGCATGTATGTTACGTCTAAAACGTGAGCCGATCAGCCCGAACAACAGCTACCTTGTTATGATAACCTTGGAGGCTTTAGCACTCACTGTGCAGGCTAGGGTCACGATCTAAGTCTAGGGATGCCGAAAACAAGCCCTTCTCATGTGAAATAATTCACGCAGCCTAACTTACAAAAACAGCTATATTCAGTGTTGTGTTCAAAAAGCAGCAAAAGGTAAAATGGCGTTTAAACTTCTAATAAGCCTATGCTAACATAGCAATGTGCGCAAACAAGGCCCAGCCCTCACTACACCCTCCCTTGATTGGAGAACTCACAATAAGGGGGGGCAATTTTTAGAATGCAGAGTTCAAGTTCGAATGAGACATAACCAAGTTCCAAATTTTGCCAAACTATATAATTGAGAGTAAATTCCGAATTAGTAACCACCAAAAAAATTCAAAACCCAACAGGGGTGTATAGTGTCGAACATATGTAATGCGTAGAAAGAAAAAATTAAGGAGAAAAAAATCATAAGTCCAGTACGTGTCTATGAAGCAGAAATAAAATCATTACTTCAATCCAACAGCGTATAGGCACAGTACGTTGCAACTGCCTCCAATAGGAAGTCGTTGCTATCGTCAGTGAACATTTCAGCCATCCAATTCAGTAATGGAAAAGAACACACATGTTCTTCAACAGCGGAGCCTCTAGCAACATCAGAGGACAAATCGGGTGTTCTTCGAGGTAACTGCGTGCCAGGAAGTCATGGGCTGCCGTCCATATATTCCAATTGCCTAGGACTCCATGCGCCACTGCGCAGGCCATAATCCCGACATCAGAACAGTCTAGTTCATGGGCAACTAAGGGACTCATTAGTAGATCATAATCCGGGTTAGGAGACACCGTATTGCAGAGACACAAATCCAGAGCCCATTCAAAACTGCAATCCAGGCAGTGGAAAACTGGCTGCACGCACGTAAAGTACGAAAACCGGAAAGATAAACCATACGCCACACTCAAAGTAGCCAGAGGCAGCGATCCATAGTATTCAAGCATCCGGTTACGAAGTTGGAGCAGCCGGGCAGGTTGTTGTGAGTAACAGAATGTGCAACCATTTTTGAGCAAGCAAATTAACAGCAGTACACCGGCAGCCAAGGTGTGGATTAACGGTAAACCACCGAAGAGGCTGGAAAAAATAGAATGAAAAAATGCCGGTATCACACCAAATATAGTTTGGAGTGAAGTCACAAGGCCAGAACTTACTACTTTAAAAAAGTGTGCCAAGCCCGTGGTCGACGAGGCATTGAATATAGTGTGAATCAATGCTCCAAAATGCAGGGGGAGATCAGTAATCAGAAGGGCATGTACCTCAGTACGAGTGTTAGCCACTTGAAGGACGAATGTTTCACGTGCGGATGTAAGGGCGACTTCTTTTTGAGACAAAAGAGCCCTTATTCGACTCATCTTGTTGAACTCTGCTTTCAAGGTCGGAATGGAAGGCCAGATGGATATATCGAGCTTCCCATGCGGAGGAGGGAACAGAACATTTTTACAACAAACTACACGTTGGGATACATACAGTCACTATGTACGGAATCCCTGCCAGCATACCACAGCAATCTTCATTATTTAAAAGTAAATAACTACTGTTTGCTAACAATGTGAAAGTCAGTGTAATAGCCGGGGCGGATGCACCTTTTAAAATACAGGCCAAATTCGGGGCTTCTGAATTACAAGAGCCATGCAATTGTATATTCCTACATACCAATGAGTGATCGGGTGTGGAAGTGCAATCTTCACCTTTTAAATAAACCTCCTTTCCTTCCCTCAAGCACCTATAGGTAAATGGTAGAGACCAAACTTCATGGAGATATGTTCTACCTAATGGTTCATATCTGCCTATGGCATAATGTTTCTTGCATGCTTCGAATTTAAACAGTGGAAAAGGTAGCGTTATTAACCCATGAATAAGCCAAACTGCAGAATTTGTTTCAGCCACAGAAAACGGTGAAGGTTCTAACTTTTCAATATGCAATAGTGAAAGTGTTGCATCTTTCATTGACATAAATTGGTGTCAAACAGTCAGATTAAATGATAAAAATAGCGAAGAAGTGTTCATATAGTCCCAAGGCACTTTCCCAGCCTTCAACGTTTGTAAAGTCCATGCAAACTGCATAATAGAACACAATTGATTTTGACCATGGTACAAAACTGAGACATCATCTTGCACAATATCAACGACAGAAGAAACAATATTATCTAATATGTAAATTCGGGAAGAAAGTGTGTTAATGCTATTATGTACAACTGCAAGCACTTTTTCTACACTAGCTTGATCAATAGCCCTTAACCTAGAAGCAGCTTCAATTTGGGACAGTTTCCAAACCTTGTTTTAAATAGCGTAAATCCATCTTTTGAATCTGCCTGTGGCAGGACCTTTCACAAAGTCATTCAAATCAACATCGTCAGTCAATTTAGATAAATGAAGCTTAGCCGACACCAAAGTGGAATGTTTAAGCCAGTTCTGACATAGCTTGCCTACTGAATAGGTAGTGACTGAATGGTCACTCTCTAAACGGGGATCTACCCTAACCTTTGTATAGCCAGGGGCCATACCCAGAAAATGATGCTGGCATGAATCTGCACTTCTTTGCCATAACAACCAACCTTGGGGATCCAAACTGGAAATGTTACAGGATGAATTTTGCAACAGAGTCTGTAAATCACTAAGGGACCTACTGGTGTGATTATTCCATTTGGAGTATTCTCCCAAATCAGGAATAGAAGGCGCATTTCATTTTTAGACGTAGTCAATCCAAAGCAGGTGGTTTGTGAAATAGTCGAATTTAGAAATAACATATGGTTCGGGATGAGACATGCACGATGCAAGGCCTCAGTGTCTTGTACTTGCCAACTTTTAGAACCCCAAACAGATTTAAGATCAATCGTATCGTTCCACAGCTCATAGCCTCCTATTGCCAATTGGTTGATAAAAGACTTGGAATACAATAATTTAGTGTGCTAAGTCTAACTTTGGAAGAGGACTTCTCAGTCATCTTAAAATAAAATGCACCAGGGTTGGATTGATTAAAATCAGTAGAGTAAGAAAACTTTTTCAAAAGAGTTTTGGAGCTGCCTTCAACAGGAGCGGGACAATGTTCCCCTTCTGTGTAATTAACCACATTTCTAAATGTGTTTGCTTTGTGCATATCTTCAGGATCAAAGGCAGCATGATATTTCAAATCAGAAAATAGAGCCCCTATGGCTTGGACGTTCCAATCATCGGAGTGTATATTTTGTTTAACCACATCCCCCATTGAAACACGAAGTACATTAGGGACATAAATAACATCTGTGGGCCCATGTATTTGAAATTTAACAGCATCCCATACAATCTCATCTAATACAGGCCAAGCAGTGATATTCAAAAAAGTCTGGTGCCTCTCGTTATTCTGTGTGATGAGGAGTGAGGTGCCAAAGTTCCATCAATTACTCTAATTGTAGTTCTTTCTTTAACATAGTGTCCATTCACGAGACGGAAAAACTATACCATAAAACCAATGGACATGAATAAAAAAATTGAAAAAAGCACCAGCCAAATGTAAGTCCAAGGAGGAATTAAAAAATGTTTTTTAAACCAAACAACAAAAATCGAAACTTTTGAGGGGGACTTTGATGTGGTAGAGTCAGAGTCAAATGAAAAACGTGACTGGTTAGCCACACAGGTCTGCAAATCGGGCATCAATAAGTCTGTGGGGTAAGTGTACTCAAGGGGATCAACAGCCGGTGGATTCAATAAAGGATTTGTAACTGTAGGCATCTCGATTGCAACGTCAGGGCCGGTGTTACTTGCCGGAGCCAAAACAGAATTTCCGGACAAGAGACCGCAGGTGTCATAATAAGAAGAATCGGCCACTCTGTGTAGTTTGACATTGTCAATGGAGATGTACCTGTTTTCCTTACGACCAGGAAGTGGAGGTAAAATTACTGTTCTTGTACCCTGCACATGAAGCATAGGAACTGGAGCACGATGTGAGGGGCCAAACTCCTTCTTGTTCTCGACCTTCTCTCTGACCAATTCACCAACTCGGGATAGCCAGCCAACTACCAGAATCTGCTATGCAGCATCAGTTGTGGAGGGAGACTGTCACAGGTCTTTTGTAGATTCTGGAAAACAGCACAATGTTCATCTACGTCAAAGGGAGCGGCAGATGCCACCTGGTCTAGACCCTCAAGGTCCGTAACAAACATTTTGATGCCAAAGAGCATTTCGTATGGTGTCTGCCCACCCAGAGACCTTCTAGGGAGATTATTAAGTGCACGCTGAGCGCTATTGAGGTGGGCTAGCCAGTTCCGGCCTGTACCTAAAACCCTAGCTGGCAAGGATTGCTTTAAGTCACTGTTCATCCGCTCCACAACACTATTGCCCTCAGGTCTGTATGGAGACGAAAATTAGACTTGGACCCCCAATAAACGTATGGCATCCTTGTACGCCTTAGAGGGGACTGCTGGACCCTTGTCCGAGTGGAAGGTACTACATGCAAAAGTTCACACAAAGACACGCAAATCCCTTACGAAAGTTCGAGAAGTTCGAGAATCAGTACTCCTTTGGGGCCACACCCACACAAAGCGTGTGCAAGTACCAACTGCAACTAAGATGTACTTATACGCAGTATCAGAGGAGAAAGGACCACAGTGATCTAAATAAACACAACCAAGTGGTTTATTAGATATAACCAACTGTGCGGGCGTGCAGCAGTAGAAGGTTTAATCTGCTGGCAAATGTCACAATGAAGGACATAATCACGCGTTTGTTTGTACAATCCGCACCACCAGTAACGCTGTTGTAAAAGTGATACAGTCGCAGAGACGCCGGCATGAGCGGATGCCATACCCCCATGAGCGTCCATTATCAGTGAGGACCTGCGGTCTGTGTTGGGAATCAATCTGTCACCAACGTCGTTAATTCTCACATAAGGAACTTTATCAGGACTTAAGTAATAAGAGTATTTAGAAAGGAAGCCTCTAGGGTAATTACTTCCCTTCTCTGTTGCGGTAATAGCTGCCAAGATGTCATCATCAATCTTAATTTTGGAATGTAACTGCTGCAACTACATAAGTCACTACTGCGGTCTTTGCTGCCTCATCAGCAAGACTATTGCCAACAGCATGAACTGCAACGCGCTGATGACCAAGAGTATGAATCACAAACACGAGTGGCAGCCGTTCTTTAAGCTCAGCCACTCGAACCCAGATCATTTTGTGTTTTATTGTGCTACCTTTGGAATCACGATAGTCATTTTGAGTCTGCAAAGAGGAATCGAAAATGAACGTGACATCCGGAGACGTCAAGGACGTAGCCCATTGTATCCACCATGGGTGCAAAGCTTTTGAATTAGGTACACTGGCTTTCGTCACTGTCTCCAGGGCAGGATACTGAGTAACAACCAATATGCATTTTCCCTGCGACAGTGCACGTTCTTTCAGAATGGGATGTATGACATTACAACGCATGCTTTTACCATGCATGCTGTTACAACGCAAGTATTACAACGAAAACCTTTACAACGCATTACACTTGGGGGTGCTGGATAGTGAATAGTTTAATTTACTATTCCAACTCCAGTCCCCGTGGACACTAGGGAAGGTGTTGGATAGTAAATTAAAACTATTCCTTATCCTAGAGCGCCCCCCAGTGTAATGCGTTGTAATGGTTTTCGTTGTAAAACATGTGTTGTAACAACACTGTGTAGTAAAAGTTGCGTTGTACAGGTTGCATACCTTCAGAATGCCATTTGCACTGCTGTCAAACCTTTTTCCACAGTGGAAAATCGCAGCTCAGCAGAAGTGTACAAGTGTGACTTGTAAGCGATAGGGACTGTGTCACCCTCATTAAAAGTCAGGTACGTGAAACCCACCGCCCCAGGTACGATTCTTATAACCAGGTTGGTGTGGTTGTCACGAGTCAGTAAGAACTTAGATTCAAGAAGATCAGCCTGCAAAGATTGCAAGATGGCTGAATATGCAGGCTGCCAGCACGATTTCTTGAAAGTTGGTTGTACCAAAGTGTAAAGATGCATGATACACTGGGTATATTTGGGAATGTAAGTACGCCCGAAATTCAAAAAGCCCAGTAAATACTGCAGTTTCTTCAGTGTTTTCGGAGAGCGCAACTGTGCGCATTTTTCCAGAAAGTGAGGTACTAAACCTCGACCTTCGTTGTTGAGCTCATAGCTCAGGAACAACACTGTGTACTCTGCAATGTGAGCTATCGCAAAGTTGAATTTGTAAACGAAGTCTGCTAACTGACAGATTATGCGGTCAACGCGACACAGATGCGGCCATAATTCGTAGTCTTTGAGATAAATGTCATCCACATACGAACATGCACCCGGGTCGAGTCTCTCTAAAAGAGAGACAATGCGGGCGGCAAAGACGCCTGGACTGTTCTTATAGCCCATAGCCAATCTTCTGAACTGTCTTTGTTTGCCACCGCAGGTAAAAGCTGTCCATTGACTACTAATAGAGGACAGATTATGGCCGAAAAAGCCATTGGATATGTCAAGTGTGGTCTTAAACCTTGTACGCACAAGACTATCCACAAGGGCAGAACTGTGAGTGTTTTGTACCACGAAGGTCCGACAATGAGAGTTCAAGTGCCGGTAATCCAATACCAAACGGTATGAGCCATCAGGCTTGGTCATAGTAAAAAGAGGGTTATTCATCGGAGACACGCACGTTTCAATCACACCTTGATATTCCAATTGTTCAAGGATTTCTGCCACAGGAGCTTTCACTTCACGCCGCATGGGGTATTGGGGTTGCGGCTCTAGCATAGACCGCAATGATATCTCATGTTGGGGGAAAAATGTGTCCCAGCCACAGTGAGTACAGTACAAAGCCGGTGCAAGCATCTAAGCCCACTCTTCTGCAAAATGCAGAGCCTGCTCCTTCTGCACAGTGTGCGCGAAACTAGGCAGGCTCACCTCCTCCCCTTGCGGAGCGGCTAAAACAAAAGGTGGGGGCCAGTCGGCGTCCGCCAACAAAATGTCATAGGTAGTCGTTAGATTCTCACAAAACACCCCTTTTACAGTACGTTGTATGTCACTTTCAATTAAAAGGACTATTTCAAAAAGTCTTTCAGGGGGAGCGACTCTAGTGTCAGCTGTCTCAACAACAACAAACGTGAAAGTTGCTGTCACCTTCAGAAGTGGACGCAATGCTTCCCACACTATGGTAATTTCCGCTGCGCTGTCTAGTAGCGTCAGCGCCCACGTCAGGTTCCGAAGCCGGGTTCTCACTATCTGTGGCATATCTCGCTGTTAAAGCCACAACTTTCTTTTTCTGAAACTGGGGTCCTTGATGTGGAGAGTCTTCCTGCTTGCCTTTACTGTCTGTCTTGCGGGGCTGCTCACGACTTTGTTGGGCACCCCGACCTCTGCCGCCGTCTCCTTCACCGGTGGGTGAGACCGATGTATCCTGCAAAGAGCGAGCAGAACATTGATCAGGAACCTGAAAACGATCAGGTGACTTAATAGTAGCACAGTCGCGCAAATCATATGTGCGCTCAGTAGACGCAGGTATTAGTGATGCAGGACGGGACCCCTGTTTCTGTTTCAAATTCTGATTTGGAAAATTGGGCCGTTCATCCTTGTCATATTTTGCCACCTGAGTTTGCTTCTGCGCTACTTTGGCAAAAGGTTTAACACCCAAACTATTACGGCCAATGGTCTTATAAGCCTCTGTAATAATTTTTGGTAATTGACGGGGTTTATCGACATCGGGGACATCGCGTAAAGCATTCAACACCGGAAAGCTCACCTTGTCCCCCTTGACATTAGCAGGGAAGAGATCGGAAACTACGTCAAACACTCCCACGAGTCTCATCCCCAATTCAACAGCCCCCTCCACTCCGTGTTCATCTTGGACACGCTTAATGATGGCGGGTAGGACAGCCATGGATGGAGTGCCGAAGCACTTAGCATAGACTGTCGCAAAAATCTTGCCCTAGGTTTCACAATCGGGAACCTCTGGTATTAAGTCTTTCTGCAAACTAATGGTGAGAATCCTGTGTTTTTCAACAGGAGTCGTGTTAGGAAAAAGCGCGTCCAGTTTGTCAAATTTCTCAGCAAGCCAAAAATGCATATCATCCTTATCTTGGGGGCGCTTGCCCATAACCGAATTAACCATGAAGGGATTCATTTTGATCCCGGCCGGTGCAACTGGGCAAGCCGAAGCACCAGGTGCCCCCACCTGGACGTTGCGGGTCTCATATTGTACCAGAGCCCGGTGCACCCTAACCAATGAGGCATAGAGCACACGGAACTCCACAATAGTGACAGTGTTATAACGCGGATGCGGTGTGTAGACTGCAAAAACCGTCCACGAGGCCCCTGGAATAGACAAAGGGCCTAACTGAACTACTGTTAAAGATTGGGGAAGGGCGCCATCAAACCAAACGCGATGCTGCCAAGCATTTATAGGGATCTCCAAAGTCCTATACGAGGCGTAGTGTAGAGGCACGGCTGTGGGAGTGTCAACGTGAAACAAACCAGAGTTCGCGTCTACAGCAGGAAAGGTGACCCATGAGTAGAATAGCTCAAATGGGTACGCTGCCTCAGCACTCATCACAAAATCAACCGCCAAGCCATCTACTGTGACGCCATACGTTTGCAAATGATTGTGGACGGCCACCCTACTATGCTGTGGGATGTCAACCTC
Source organism: Lissotriton vulgaris (assembly GCF_964263255.1). Lineage (NCBI taxonomy): Eukaryota > Metazoa > Chordata > Amphibia > Caudata > Salamandridae > Lissotriton > Lissotriton vulgaris. Next base: position 1,337,644,572 of record NC_141685.1, read on the forward strand.
AGCCATAAGGACACGAAAAAGAACAAGAACAATGCAACAAAATGTAGCACAACTGGGTAGTAATTCAAGAAAAAGTGTTTAAATTATCAAGCTTGAATGACCTATGTAACTATAGGTAGGTTTATCGGTCACCACTGTTAACCGGAAATAACAGTGAGGGGGTTGTGGACTGATATAAGCACAACTCAAGAGTCTCAAAATAAGACCACTAAGCTAGTATCATTGTCATATTAGCTATCCGTCCTATAGCAAAGGAACCAATGATTAGACACCCCAGAACATGCGACTTAGGTTATACTCAGGAATGGTGGGAATCAAGAACACTCCTTCGTTTGTTATTCTCATACCAGTCCACAATAGTAGTAAAAAGAGACACGGGAAAGGTTAAAATACTTATTTTAACAACGTGCTCTAAGATGCAGTATTTTTGCTAACACAAGCAGACATATGATAAGAAATAATATGATCAGCATTGTTACAATTCCATAAAACACAAAAGGAGAAATCATATTAGAATGATAGTGAAAACAGGTCTTATAGCACCTAGTATATCACCCTCCCTAGCTAGGAACTATGTTTTATACAATATAGAAGGTCTCTTAGGCTTGTGTGGGGGACCCCATACCTCTAAGATCAGCAGGAATGAATCCCATCAGGATCTGCAAAAGCTCTCTGTCTCTCTGGAAACGGTATTCTTCCAAAGTCCCTGAAATCATGCCTACAGTGCAATATTAAAGGCGCCAGAATCTCCGTTGGCTGAAGCTGCATGTATGTTATGTCTAAAACGTGAGCCGATCAGCCCGAACAACAGCTACCTTGTTATGATAACCTTGGAGGCTTTAGCACTCACTGTGCAGACTAGGGTCACGATGTAAGTCTAGGGATGCCAAAAACAAGCCCTTCTCATGTGAAATAATTCACGCAGCCTAACTTACAACAACAGCTATATTCAGTGTTGTGTGCAAAAAGCAGCAAAAGGTGAAATGGCATTTAAACTTCTAATAAGCCTATGCTAACATAGCAATGTGCGCAAAGAAGGCCCAGCCCTCACTACAGTCTGAAGCGTGACCGGTTTAAGACAAGGTTCCTCCTTTAGGCAGACCCGTCAGATGGCCAGCCGGTCTCCACCACTGAGAGTGAGGATTACAGCTGACACAGCATGAACACCTCTTCACCCCGTCTCCTTTTGTTTCAGGGCGATCTGTGTAAGGGAGGTGCTCTCTCTGTACTGTAGACGTTCACCCGCCAGAGCAAAGGTTGAAGTGCGCGGAATCGGGAGGCACAATGTGCCCATACTTTTTTTATTTATCAAAAAACATTCCCTTATTTTTTGTTAAAAGTCAATCGTTATGGAACGGTTAATTCTGATAGTTTAAATGCCTCAGCTGAAGTTTCATTCAGGGAGTCTCCTGTGCTGTGAAACTGAAGCCAACAGATAGCTAACCAACCCTTCCTGCTAGGGTGCCTGCTTGCTTAAAGAGTTAATCTGCAAAAGTAAAAAGTAATCTGCAAATGTAAAGGATGCTTGGGAGCCAGGACTGGCTTTAATTGATCTATTCACTTGAAGCTTTGTGATGACAATGATTTATTCTTTTTTAATGGTAATGCAAAGATTTAATAACTGAGCTGTGAAGTGCGTGCTTTTAACTGTAATTTTATTTATATAGCGCTTACTACCCCAGACGAGGTGTTGAAGGGACAGCTATGTAAAATAAATTGCATTACGTATAGTCTGGGTATTACTAAAATCTATAATTTGGCAGCACAATTTTATCTTAAACCTTTTTGCGCATTTTGTGGAAGTCTATCTTAAGCTGTGTGTAATGCAGGTTTAAACAAATTATTTACATATTCATAGTGCTTTCTGTCACAGGCTGTGACCTTATAGCAGTAAAAATACACAAGTCACTATTCTTCACCGCACCAACCAAGATTTAATTCTGTGGCCCTCTGGTTACACACAGACCTCTGCAGATCATTAACTAATAAAGGTTTCATAATGTACTGTAGTTAATTTCCCACTGAGTAACAACTTTGACCCCGCCCCAACGCTCATAATTGCTTGCAGTATCACATATCCCATATTTTTTGTATAATGGACTTTGACCACTGTGGCAGGGACTGGCATGCAGCAGGAGAAGGAAGTAGGTCCAAGGGGCTCATTGGGAAAAGGAGCACAGCCTGGAGTTCTCGACGGCAGGGTGCACTACAGGAACCAGCTATACTCAAAGCAGTACACATCATCCCTTCCATCCGGGCAGAGTTCCTTGTAGGGCATTTTCAGGACATTGACATCTTGGTGCAAGACTTTCCCCATTCAGGGCACACATTCGTCATCAGCAAGAAACCTACAGGATTTACCACACCCCTTCAGGGAACATTTATTCTCCTTATTGCACCTTGCACCCAGTGTCGCGTGTGGTGACTCTTCCATCATCGACTCTCTTTCTCCTTTCATGGTATATAGCGCTTCCTCACCTTTTAGGCAGCTTTGTGGCAGTGTCAGCAAGTACCCAGCTCCAAAGGCAAGAAAATAGGTAAGAGGTGCCTTTAATTTTATTTATTGTATTTACTATTATTTAGTTTGATTTTACCAGTGAAAATACGTGTTTTTACTTATAATAACTTGTTTATACGTGGTTTACATCAACCAACTCAATACTATTTTTTCTGTTATGGGATGCATTTTCTCGGGCATCACGAGAGTTAGTCCATTACTAGATATATCAACAAGCATTGTCAAAGCCAATAGGCCTCGCCTATAACAGCTTGGTTTTTGCAATGTTTTGTATCCACACTGGCCAGCATAGCAGATGATTTGCAGTTTGGCCAAAACAATTTGAAAAAGTGCTATGACACAGTCAGGGCTAATGCACTTTTTTTTTAAAAGTTCAGTAACACTGGAGGAATCATAGACCTTTTTATTTTTATTATTATTTTTAGCCATGCTGCAGAGCAGCCACACTACTTTACAGCATGGCTACAAATAATTTGCAACGTCGGCATTGCCCATGCTGTATAGCATGAATACAAGGCATAGGCTGAGCAAATAGTCTCAAAGGAGAGACCTGGTGACTTTGCCAATGCTTGTTAGGTCTCGGAACAATACCCCTGTGACGGCTCAACACTACATATACCATGGTGCTTCTGGAGAAAACTCTATGGCAGAGTTGTTATTAAGTGCGCAACACATCTGTTGTCACCTTTATTGGCAGTCTATCTCCCCCTGGTTCTCTATAACCGCCCAGGAGCATTTAAGACTGCTAGTTTAAATCGCAACTCGTGAATGTCTCCAGTTTGAAGTGCTTATGCTGATCTGAACAGCATAGCAAGGTGCATTAGTCGCTCATCACTACCGCTGCAATGCAAAAAGGGAAGACTTTTGTTTCGATCAAAACACTGATGCTCTGCGTATGTCTTCCAGGAGCTGGCCATTAAAATAAACAAAGCTTCTGACATACAGAAAAGCCTTTCACAAACTTGTTTTTGTTCGCGGCGTGTCTGTGCCTGACCTGACAGCTGAGCAGCAGCAAGGATTGGATTACAAACATTCAGGAGCAGATTTACAAGCCCATTGTGCTGCCAGTACGTCACTTTTTGTGACACACTGGCAGTGCATTTCCCTGCCCCATATTAACAAGGACAGGAAAAGTCACCCAATATGGCCCCTTTACACGCAGCACTTTGCGTGAAAGGGGCGTTCCATGGGTGTTGCTGTGGGTGTTCCCACGCAACACCCATGGTGTTGCTGTGGGTGTTCCCACGTAACACCCATGGAACGAGACACATTTCCAGATGTACGAGAAATCATACGGAGTAGCGAGGTGCAACGAGGAGAAATGTTTTCATTTCTCCTAGTTTTTTTCCTCTTTCAATGCATGCAGCACGCATTGAAAGAGGAAAATGCCTGTTGTGATTGTTTTTGTGCAGGGAGGTGTTCCTGTCCCGTGCCGGCGCATAGCAGTTGTTTGTGCGACAGGGCATGGGAGAGCACAGGAATGCAAGATATCATTGTAAATATGTCGCATTCCTGTGCTCTGAAAGTGCTGCAGCAAAGGGATTGCGGTGCCGCGCTGCGGCACTTTCTTGTAGATCTGCCCCTCAGTGACTGACTGAGTGATAATATTTGCATCTGGTATATTTTGATCTGAAACCTCCAACATTTAATGAAATGCCTCTATATTGTCGTGCTCAAAGTTGTAATTAATAAAAAACTGGGAAACACTCTTAACATATAAAGGACGCCATTTGTAACATTATTGTCAAGAGCAGAATATTTAACTGAGACAGCAATTAGAACAATGCCAAGGAGCAGTCCTATTGTCTTAGGAACTTGGCAAAGAGCGGTCCTATTGTCTTAGGAACTTGGCAAAGAGCGGTCCTATTGTCTTAGGAACTACCTATCACTGAAGAACAAAGAACTATGTGGGGTCAGAATTAGAATTTACATTGATGGACAATAACTTAAAACTTTGAAAGACAACCCAAAACATGCAATTTCATAGACTCGACTGACAATATACATGAGGAGTACTCGTGATATAACTCAGTATCCTACGAAATCCAAGAGAAATAGACAGGCAAATTATCTCCATGCCACACACGTGCAGCTGTCAAGGGTTGTGCATGATAAAAACGTGAACTGAAGAATCAATTTCAATTTCTACCATCAAGTCTTTATTAGTAAGCAGGACAAAACAAGCAGGCAAATGAGGCGGAGGATGAAAACTGTTTGGATGCTTCAGAACATTGATGCAAATGGTTGTCTGTTTGAATTTATCATTTCTGTAGTGTAAGCAAAGCAAATTGCACGATTTAAGGCATACGTATTACAGACAAGTGCAAGCAACACCATAAAAAACACTGCATGTAGAATAAAAATAAACCATATCAGCAAGTACCTGATGACAGACTCTATACAAACTGTAGTTGGTAAAGCACGGAAAAAGTGCAAATACTTTCAAAGTGCATAATGAAACAATCACCAGTCCAGCAATATACAAAAATCAAGAATGTTTTGTAAAACAGCCCTCCCTTTCCTGTAGCATCAAGGTGAAAATACTCCAGCAGTATGCAAAAATTAAGCAAGGTTGGTCAAACGATCCCCCCTTTGGTTTGTGCATGAAGGCACAAGCACTTCAAAGCAACTGGTAAACAATAACAAGTACAGCACCATACAATAATCAAACCAGGTTAGGCACACAATTCCCTTTTTGAAGGCGCAAATATTTCAAAGCGGCTGGTAAAACAATAACAAGTGCAGCAGGCAGCAGCATACACAAATCAAACCAGTTTAGCCAACCAATACCCCTTTGGTTTGTGCATGAAGGTGCAAATATTTCAAAGTGACTGGTAAAACAATAACAAGTACAAAATGCAGCAGCATACAAAAAGCAAACCTATTTAGTTAAATGAATTCCCGTTTGTTTGTGCATGAAGGCACAAATATTTCAAAGTGACTGCAGCATAAACATCAAACACGTCTATTCAAACTCTTTAACGCCTCACTAAAAGTGAACATAATGATAATGGCGAGCCTGATTTATGCTGACCCTCTCAATCTCAAGAAGTATTAGCTATTAGGAGGGTACCATTACTGGCAGCAACCAGCAGCTCTATGGTACTGATTGTCATCATTAATGTAGCACCAGTTCCTTTAGGGTGGGGAAAGAAGAGAAGGATGCTAGGTTGGTCAACACCCTTACTCAGTAGTCGAGTGTGGGTGTCTCCCAATTTGGGAAGTGGGGCCCTCACACATCCATTTGGGTGTCATGCTTCATCATAGGGATTGCTCCTCATCAGACCGGCACTGCAATGCCTGATGGGTACAATAATAGGGGCTCTTTGTCGGAGATCCCCCATGAGATCCTCACTTTTGAGCAGGCGGTCTTGAAGGAAGCAACCAAGGGGAATAGGAAATGACCTTTCTACAATCTCTCCTATGTTGAAACAACAGCAGTTAACACCCGTGCTAAGGACATCTCTATTACGATCAAACCAGCAGACAAGGGCGGGCCATCGTAATCTTATCCACTGAGAATTACGGGAGTGCTTGGCTCAACTATCCAATCGCCAGTATTATACCCCCATTGATCAAGACCCGACGGGGGTTTTAACCACTCGTATCACCTCCATGGTGTATACTGCTGAGACTGAGGGATGGATCAGCAAGAAAGAGACAGACTACCTGGTCAAGAAAGACCCTAAGGTCCTTTACTTCTACGTATTCCCTAAGATCCATAACAATTGGATTCCCCCACCTGAATGGACAGATGTCTTCGGGATTGATTCTTTACTCAAACCCCTCTCCAGGTTCTGCGACCACTGTCTCCAACCAGTGGTCCAGAAGACCCCATCATTCGGGCATGACCCCAGGGACGCCCTGAGACTTATCAGTACCATTGACACTGACCAGGAGATCCAGCTACTAGTGACACTCAATGTGGAGTGCCTATATACAAACATTCCACAGGGGGCTACACTTGAGGTTGTTGAAGCAGCACTCGGGTCAGTTGATTGGGTCTCCCCCACACTGATCACCTTCATTATGGAGTGTGCCTCTTTAGCACTGACCCAAAATTTCTTTCAATTCAAAATGCAACTTTATCACCAGACACAGGGCACATCGATGGGGAGCACCTTCGCACCCAGCCTGGCCTGCCCGTACAAGGCAGCCTTTGAGGGAAGGTGCATTTTCGATATCTCCAACCCATTCTCCCAGAACATACTCCTATGGCGAAGGTGTGTAGACAACATCTTGGTATTCTGGAAGGGGGATGTACAGACATGTAACAAGTTCTGTAGGTGGGTGAACACTCTCAACCTGTACTTACGCTTCACAAACACCATCTCTGACACTCGTATTCCATTTCTGGACTTGAAGATAACACTGACGGAGGGTAGATTACCCGGTACATAGCATTAACACTGCCAGGAAGAGGGCCAGGAACAATAACTCGAGAAAATACCCAAAACTGAGGAGGACATACTGACCTTTGTGACAACATTCACCCCACATTCAAACAGGATTAAACAAATCATTAGAAGAAACTGGGGTATCCTACAGACACAGAACCTGGCACTTGTCCCTCCCAGGTTTGCGTTCAAACGTACCAGCAACTTGAAGGACCTTTTGGTCCACACACGTCCCCGCCCTGGTCTACGCCACAATAACCAACCAACTTTATGGGGTCTACCTCAAATCACAGGTCACTCAGTGTGTGGCTCGTGTTCTGTGTGCCCTCTTACTGAGAGAACACAAGAACTACAGCTATCGCCCAATTTTAGATGGGTCCAAATGTCTCACACCAATTGCAACACCAACAATTGTATTTACACCATTACCTGCCCTTGTAAATAGAGGTACATTGACATGACAACCAGGGGAGTGAAGGTAATGATTATGGAGCATTGAAGCAACATAAGCTGCAATAGACTAACTACCAAACTATGTCAACATTTCACAGAGAAGGGACACGCACCTGATAGCTTAAGGTGGATAGTGATTGAGGCCCACCCCAATCTTAGCAAACAGGGTCTCTTAAGGAGAGAGCAGCGCTGGATTTTCAGACTATCCTGCGACAGAGATGTGCTCAATGAGGGTATTCAGTGGGGGGAGGTAAATAATTAGAGCCTCACCCCCCCACTATCTGCCCTCTTGATTCCCACTGCATGCAGTTGATGTCACTGACTGCAGATACTAGTCATCACCAGCGGGGACTTAGTATCCCTTGAACACATTCGACTTTGCCACAAAACCCAAGCCTGGCTTCATTCAGTCCCTGTCGCCATGGCCGTGTGGACTCCCTACTTCACCTCTTACGTGTGATAACTATCATGACATCCGATTGAGATTTAGCAAATGTGGGCATGTGTATGCACCACAATGCACTTTGAAAAATTCCTTTTTTTGCATTTGTGAAAGGAATTGCAAATTACCATTAACTTGAAGTTGATGGTATTTTGCGATTCCATATTGGGAAAACGCAATTAGCAAATGCATAATGCATTGCATTTAGGAAATCGCAATTTGTGATTCCCTAACTGCATTCACAAAAGGTCATCACAAAATTTGCGATGACCTATTTTGCAAATTGCTTTTGGGTTGATGCATCCCAAATGGAAAAGTACTGGTTGCAAAGGGGCGGATTCTGCGATTCGGCCCATTTGAGACCGGTATTTTGCTTGATGCATGTGGCCCAAAATGTCTTTTCCATGGGACAAGATGTGCCAGCACACATGGTAATTAGGGCCATCATATTTTCAGATGGCACCAGGGACTTCTTAAGGATTTTGGGGGCCAACCATATTTTGGGGGCCCCCGTGAGGAACAGTTTTGAGTTTATGATCCTATTTCATCTCTTTCATGCCCTGTGTGGCCGAGTCACTGACAGTGCACAGACACACTCGTCCAAATTCTAAATGTGTTTACATGTAATACTCAGGGAAAGTGATGTGTGTTTTCAATTTTGTAACACAGCAGCTGCTTGCTAATAATATTGCAAATAATCTGTGACACTCTCCCGTTTCTCATATATGAGGTCCTTATTTGAGCTAAAAGAAACTATTTTATGGATGTTACATGAAACATAAACACAACATTTCTCTACAAAATGTCTATAATAGACACACATATCACTTATATTGAAAATAAATCAAAGGAAAGTGGTATTTAAAACAATGTGTTTAAGAATCCTTCAATGCCATCAAGGCAAGACTCTGCAGAACATAGCTGGCTCTATCAGGGGGCGCCCCTGAAAGTCTGGGGCCCTGGCCCAGAGCACACTTTGCACATGCCTTAACGTTACTCTGGATGGCAACGACCTATAATGGGTGTAACAATGTCCCATCCAGTAATGTCAGCTTAAGAGGCATCAATCGTGACCTGAGGAAAGTAAAGGAGGCCCTGGCAATTCATGTTTTTTACAATACACTCTATTTCCATAAAACAGGCCCATGGAACCAAGCATTCCCCCCCCCCCCCACTCACCCCAATTCACAAAAGACATATACTGAGGACGGGGTCAGTAGTCAGGTCAGCACCCCCCCCCCCCCCCCCCAAAAAAAAGCAGCAGTGCGGTCATCACAACTCCAGTAGGAACTCCGCCCCACCCTCTCTCTCTCTTACAGCACCCGCAGTCACTGCCTGGACGCTCCATTGAAGAATCATCAATCAAACCAATTTCCAACTCCCTTGCTTGCAGGGTTGCATGCAGGCTTGCAAATTGCATTTATTCCCAATATCGCGCGGTAAGGACAAGGTTTATTAAATGTGGCTGTGTGGCTCGAGTTTCACAACGCAAGCAGGCCAGGGGCCCTAAATTAAAGCATCCCCCACTGCAGAGAATTAGAAAACATTCCAACTAGTACACAAAATATATAGTGAGGGACTACTACTATTTGTTTCGTCCTTCGGTCTCACTCAGTCTACGTCCGAGACTCTGACTCACCTGACCTGAGGGCTGAGGCCTGCAGCTTTGGTGAATCAGCAGGCACAGGTAGGCCGCAGCTAGCAATGATTAAATTATGGTGTCAGCTCACAGTCCCTCTCAGGGCCTCACTGTACCAGCCCTGCCCTGACCCATGTTCGCTATGCTCGCCTATGCTGCCCCACCCTGACTGAGGCTGCAGAGTCAGACTATGCAGCTGCGCACCGTGGCCGTGTACAATGTAGCCAGTACGCACGCACCATTTAAATTGCGAGCGTAGCTTTAAAACTATATGTAGGAAGCTGGCTCGGTATATACTATACCAAAGTAAGGTATAGTGTGCAGAGAGTCCAGGGTGTCCCCAGAAGTATAGCAGAGGCTAAATTAGGTAAATACTAACAGCTCTCTTTGTGGTAGTGTAGGAGAGCAGTTAGGCTTACCCAGAGGGCATGTTAAGCATTTATTGTATTCACTCAATCAAGGCTGATGGCACACACTCAGAGACAGAATCCAGACACATTTGGTATGTATAAAAAAGGTATACTTATGTTTTATTTCTAATACCAAGCAGGACTTGGTACAGGTAGGTAAAATATACTTTGAATTGTAAAACTTTACATAAAAATGCAATTGAGGATGGATTTGTAGTTATTACTGGTTTGTAACACTTCAAAATGCAATTTGAATTACAAATTAATTACTTTCAAAATACTTTTTAGTTACTTTTGGATTACTTTGAGTACTGTGGTGCAGTAGCGGTCGGTGGTGGGAGTGCTGCCGGGCGGTGACGTGGGGCGGGGGAGGGCCAGTGTGAGAGGTAGTAAACTATGGATTATGGCCAAATACAGGTAAGTAAATATATAAATAAATAAAACGAATTTCGTTGCACGCACTGCATCGCCAAATTCTAAGTTGACCACCGAACAGGCTGTTGAGATGGCCACTACATTTGCACACAAAGCCCCTCCGCCAAGAACTGAACGAAAGACACATCGTACCCCTCCAGTAGACTTCTCCAGATCCAGGCCCTTGAGACCTGAGGGCCCTTCCCTTAAGGGACCGCAGTGCTTCGAATGCGGAGAGTGGGGCCACATTGCCAGGGCATGCCCTCAGAAAAAGCCACCCGAGGAGCCCATGGAAGTGGGGTATATTCCAAGGTCCATCCTCTACAGTGCGGAATTGGGAGGCGCCTTTTACGTAAGTGTAATGGTAAATGGAGAGCCGTAAAAGCCTTGTTAGACTAGGGGTATAGACAATCAGTGATACAGAAGGCCCTAGTGAATCCTATCCAGTATCTTCCTGAGACAGTAGTTCACATTAGATGCGTACACAGCGATATCAAACAATATCCTGTAGCAAAATTCACACTCAGCTCGGGGGAGCGGACTCTTACACTGTAAGAGGTGGGGTTCTATAAGAATTGCCTGACCATCTCATCATAGGAACAGATAACCCCGGGTTCTTGAGGATGTTCCTTAGGTCCATGCAAACACCACTAGATAAAAGGGAAAAAGACAAAACCCTGCCCGCTTTAGTGTCTCCTGACCATTGGGTCATGAATAGGAGTTTCAGATTCGCTCAACTCAATGACCTAACTCTACAGAACGCCTGGCAAGATGCTCGATCCCAAAAACCTAATACCCCTCTGACGTATCCTCATTTCATCATTACCAACGGCCTTTTGTATAGGGTAGGATCACCGGGGGACGAACCCCAACTCCTGGTCCCTATGGCCTTCAGAGAGCAAATCCTTTTTTTTGCACTCTCACCTAACTGCAGGTCATGTAGGTGCAAAAAATTGTTTTTTTTGGCCAGGGGTTTATAGAGAGGTAAAAAGGTCAGGAATGCAAAATCTGCCAAAAGAAGACCACCCATCGTCCTCCACTGGTACCCCTACAGCCACTCCCGATCATAGGGACGCCCTTTTCGAGGGTGGGTATGGACCTCATAGGACCATTCCCAAAGACAAAAAAAAGGACACCAATGTGCGTTGGTCCTGGTGGACTATGCCATCAGATATCCTGAGGAACTTCCCACTAAAAGCTCCCACCTCATCTAGCATAGCCAAGCATCTGGTCGAGTTGTTCTCAAGGGTGGGGTTCCCTAGGGAGATCTTAACAGACCAAGGGACCCCTTTTGTGTCCCGACTTATGAAGGAGGTTTGTAAAACCCTAAATATCTGACACCTAAAAACATCGGTGAACCACACCCAAACTGATGGGTTGGTGGAGAGATACAATGGGACACTAAAATCAGTCCTCAGGAAATTGCTTCAGAATGACGGGAAGGAATGGGATCAATTACTTCCCCTAGCCCTGTATGTGATATGAAGCCAGGTACAGAGTTCATTAGTGTGTTCCTCTTTTGAGATGCTCTAAGGGAAACAACCCAGGTCCCTGCTGGAGATCACCAAGAAGGCCTGGGAGAGGAAAGAACCAGAGGAATCCCGGGGGTTTCTTGACTATACACAGAACCTGAAAAACAAGATAGGGAAGCTTCGAGACTTGGCATACTCTCAGTTAGAAAAGAAAAAAGCAAAGCAAAAGGTACTATACGATAAAGGAAAGAAGTGGAGAAAGGTATTTGTGGGAGACTGGGTCCTCGTACTCTTACCCTCGTCAACTTGCAAATTCAGATCCAAATGTCTCGGACCTTACAAAGTCGTTGGAACTGTTGGGAGGACGAGCTATAAAGTCCAAATAAGTCCTACCAGAATACAAACCCTTCATATAAATCTGCTCAAAAAGTGGTTAGGACCCCTACCGGCTAATGCCCATTTGGTGGTATCCTCTCTACAACAGTCCAAGCACACACTAGAACAACTGCTGATTCATTCTGATCTATCCGAAGAACAGAAGAACTCCCTTGATGAGGTCCTGAGACCTTTTTCCCCAGCATTCTCAGACCTACCAGGGAAAACATCACTGACATAACACACCACAGAGACGGACCCAGGAAAAATTGTAAAACTAAAACCTTATAGAATTCCCGCAGCAAAAAGAGAAGCCATACGAAGAGAAGTAGAACAGATTCTGGAACTTGGGGTCATTCGGCCCTCTAGAAGCGAGACGGGTCCAGTCGTTTCTGTATGGCCTTCCGGGCATTGAACTCCATCTCCCGTTTTGACGCCTATCCCATACCGAGAGTAGACGAACTCATAGAAAAATTGGGTAATGCCTCCTATATAACCACATTTGACCTCACGAAAGGATATTGGCAGGTCCCCCTTAAAGAGTCCAATAGGAAAAAGACCGCCTTTGTGACACCTGAAGGCCTTTACGAGTTTACGGTTCTCCCATTTGGCCTGCACGGGGCGCCTGCCACTTTCCAGCGCCTCATGAACCTAGTATTGCGTAAACACCAATCATTTGCATCAGTGTACTTAGATGACATTGGGGTCTTTAGCCCCACTTGGGAGACGCATCTAGACCATCTCCAAACTGTACTAACCTTCTGAAGGGATTCAGGCCTCCACATCAACTCAACGAAATCAAGGGTGGCTTTCCAACGGGTCAAGTATCTGGGCTTTGTCCTGGGTCATGGCATGATTGCCCCACAGTCGGAGAAGGTACAAGCAATCTCAGAAACACCCTTCCACATATCCAAAAGGGACTTGAGGGTCTTGTGAGAAGTTGGCCCGATATGCAGCGTTCGCTATTCTAGCGACCGCTATGTATCGTTCCAAACGACCCTTATGATGATTGGTTGTAAGTCAACCTATAGACCAGCTATCCTAGTAGCGTGGATACGAGCAGTCTAAGGCTAAAGACTCGAGAGGGCGTGTTAAGCCAGCTGTTTACCACACATGTACCCCTTGAACACCAAGTGAAAGGACACCACACAAGTGTTATGAAAATAAACAGGATATTTATTAAGATTCACAACAGCCCTGTACTCTTTATGAGGACAGGGTACTAAGCACAAACCAAATCTCTTAGGAAAATACTTCAAGTGCACAATTAAAACAAGTGTCCGAGGACACGGAAAGTCTAGAGGTCTCGGGCGGACCCGATAAGGCAAGTCCGAAGCGAGGGACTCAGGACCCTAGAGTAAAGAGGCTATGCAGGCACCGAAATGCCGAGTTACCTAGACACGAGGGCTGCGGCTGCACAAGTCTTACAGGCGTCGGGGTCTTCGCTGACGAGCTAGGAGCCGGAAGAAAAGGAGTTGCTGGCCGGCGACCAGTGATGAATAGTTCGTAGAGATCCAAGCCTGGATCAGAGATCGTTGACACCTGAAAGCAGAGGGGACCAAGTTCGTACTACTAGCCAGTAGTCAGAGGGTACCAGGAGGGCACCGGTTGGCCGTCACCTCGACTAGGTGAGTGGGCGACGCTAGGCTCTGCAGTCTCACGGACCAGGAGGCGTTGTCGGCGACCCGGATGGAGGTGCGAGCTGTCCCACGAAGGATGATGCTGTCGGCGTCGCTGGGCCCAGGATTGGGGCAACAAGCCTTGGCAGATTTCAGGGCCACGTGGTGGGCCTAAAATGGCGTCTTGAGGGGACCAGGAGGGTCCGGGGTGCTTCTCTCAAAGATAGAAGCGAAGGCCAGTCTGGAGCAACCAGACCAGCAGCGTTGGTTGTCGGATGTCGTCACAGGAGGGCACAAGCCAGCGGCTAGTGACCGGACAACGTGTTGAGCAGCGAGCAGAAGGGCCCCACGCAGATCGTGGAGATGCTGGGAGACTGCACTTCGGTGCTGGAGCGGCTCAGGGTCGGGGCTTCTCGGACCCCAGAGCACTCACCAGGGAATTACTTCGATGGTCGTGCTGGTTAAGAAAGCGTGCAGGTTTTGATGATGGCGGGTCCCTCGAGGTCTCGTCGCACCCACAGATCACAGCTGGGCTGATGACGTGGGTAGAGGTCAGAGGTGCCAGGGAAGCCGGTTCTCGTCGAGCTGGGCCGTCGGGTTCCTTGAGGAAGGACTTGCAGCAAACCGCAGAGTTCTTAGATGGTGCCCGCTGATGCAGGGTGACTACTCCTTAGTCACAAGGGAGAAATCTTGAGAAGAGTCTCGAATGTCCTTTCGTAGAAAGTAGTTCTTGATTCAAAGATGATCTAATTTGGAAGGGTCCCCGCTCCGGCCTTTATCCTAAAGAAAGGGGTGGGTACATGACTAGGTCCTGCCCTAAGGGTGGGACCAGGAAGGGGGGTAGTTACACCCCTCTCCCCTGCCGGACTTTCCCCAGGCCAGGGCTGGCGCCCCTGGAACTGGTTCTGACCGGCAGATGCGTAGTGAGCACCGGGGTGCCACTCCGCAGTCACCTTCTCGCAAAAGCCCTACCTACCCAGAATACACAAACCCTGTCTGGGACGGTGCGAACACCGCCCTTGACAGGAAACCCTTTGTCCAAGCGCTCCTCGCTGGAAGGACTCCCAGCAGCAGGAGGTCAGACTCGTGTCTGTGGTGGCAGCATCCATTTTGTGGAGCTGAGGCTTTTAGTTAACTTTAACCGGGGTTCACAGTTACGTACATGTCGTGTCCCTCTAGAAGGGCGGAATGCTAACCTTGTCGCCAGAATTGGCGAGGGGGCAGCATCCCGATTCGTATGACACCTTACTCGACATGCCTTGATAACGCGACACCGAAGTTACCGATGTGGTACGCGTTATCATGGAACAGCCATTGGGTCTTTGTTCCGCAAGCTGCAACCGGGCTCGGCTCGGGCCAGAACCTAGTTCACACGAGCCCACGCACTCTGCCTTCAGGATTGTCAAGGCCTGCCATAGGAGTGACTGATAGGAACTCGGGCGTCCATTGTACGGTTAGATATAGGGCTACTATACCTAAAGCAAAGGGTGGTTACACGGCTTTGCCCCAGCTGTCATGCAGCCAGTTGTGTCAAATTTAGGAGGCCAGCCAGGGGTGGCATAATACATGCTGCAGCCCCTGGCGGCCCTGGGTACACCTATGCCCTGCGTTACGGGGTCTGATAAGGTGGCCCAGTACCAATTGGTAAATGCACCTAGGGTACATGTCGTAATTTAGAAAGAGAACAGCCAGGCTGTGGGTCTGATTGGCAGGCCCACAGCCAGAGAAAGTCATAAACCAGTGAAACAAAAGCAAAAAATCTGGGTGATCATGGGATTGCAGACCCTACTCTCCTACATGACCCCCCCCCCCAAACGTTGGGACAATAAGCTAACCTTGACCAGGTGAGTCTTCTTGTTCTAAGTGGAAATATCTGGAGAGCCCATCGGCATTGCCATGATCAGTGCCAGGTCTATGTTCCACTGTAAAGTCCATCCCCTGTAGGGAAATGGACCACCTAAGCAGTTTGGGGTTTTCACCCTTCATCTGATTTAGCCACAAGAGGGGCTTATGGTCGGTCTGAATCTTGAAGTGAGTGCCAAACAAGTATGGCCTCAGCTTCTTCAGGGCCCAAACCACAGCAAAGGCCTCCCTCTCAATGGCTGACCAATTCTTCTCTCTAGGGGTCAGCCTTCTGCTTATAAAAGCAATGGGCTGGTCTTGACCATCAAAATTCAGCTGAGAAAGAACAGCTCCCACACCCAACTCAGAAGCATCTGTTTGGACAATGAATGGTTTGGAGTAGTCCGGACTCTTAAGGATAGGCGCTGTGCACATGGCCTGCTTTAGGTCATCGAATGCTTTTTGACAGCCTGCTGTCCACTGAACCTTTTTTGGCATTTTCTTACTTGTCAGTTCGTTTAATGGTGTCACAATGGAACCATAGTTCCTGACAAACTTTCGGTAGTAACCAGTCAGGCCCAAGAAAGCTCGAACCTGAGTCTGGGTGGTTGGAGGAGCCCAGTCCCTGATTGACTGTATTTTGCTCTCCAGTGGCTGAACCTGGCCTCCACCTACAAGGTGGCCCAGGTATACAACCTGTGTCTGCCCTATCTGGCACTTGGTGGCCTTGATAGTGAGGCCTGCTGCTTGCAGAGCCTCTAACGCTTTCCGCAGGTGGACCAGGTGATCCTCCCAGGTGGAGCTAAAAACAGCAATATCATCTAGATACGCTGCACAGAAGTCATCCAGCCCAGTAAGGACTTGATTCACCAACCTTTGGAAGGTGGCAGGTGCATTTTTCAGACCAAAGGGCATCCCCACGAACTGATAATGCCCACCAGGGGTAGAAAATGCGGTCTTAGGCTTGGCGTCCTCAGCTAACCTGATTTGCCAATACCCAGCTGTCAGGTCAAACGTACTTAGGTAGTTGGCCGAAGCCAATCTATCGATAAGCTCGTCTGCCCTCGGTATTGGGTGGGCGTCAGTCTTAGTGACTGCATTGAGACCCCTGTAGTCTACGCAGAACCTCATCTCTTTCTTACCGCCCGGGGTGTGAGGTTTCGGCACTAGAACTACGGGACTAGCCCAGGGGCTATCCGAGGGTTCAATGACTCACAGTTCCAACATTTTCTGCACTTCACTCTTGATGCAGTCTCTAACGTGATCAGGCTGCCGGTAGATTTTACTCTTGACGGGCAAGCTGTCACCAGTGTCAACCTCATGGGTGCACCAATCGGTCTGACTGGGTGTTAGAGAGAACATATGTCTGAAAGACTGAAGAACCTGTTTACAGTCTTTCTGTTGATGTTCGGAGAGGCTGCCACAAAAGACAACACCATCTACCGATCCATCGTCAGGATTCTGAGTGAGCAGGTCGGGGAGAGGGTCACTCTCCTCCTCCTGTCCCTCATCTAGGGCCATGAGCAAACTCATGTCCTTCCTGTCGACATATGCCTTGAGCCTGTTGACATGAAGCACCCTGTGGGGGCTCCGGGGAGTTCCCAGGTCGACCAGGTAGGTGACCTCTCCCTTTTTCTCCAGGATGGTGTAGGGCCCGGACCATTTGTCCTTGAGTGCTGCTGGGGCCACTGGCTCCAACACCCACACCTTCTGTCCGGGCTGGTAAACAGTCAAGACAGCCTTTTGGTCATGCCAAGCTTTTTGGAGTTCTTGACTGGCCTTAAGGTTTTCGGATGCCTTCTCCATGTATTCAGCCATCCGCGAGCGGAGGCCAAGCACATAGTCCACTATGTTGGTTGCAGGCTTTTTGAGAGGTCTCTCCCATCCTTCCTTCACCAAACACAGGGGTCCTCTTACAGGATGCCCGTACAAAAGTTCAAAAGGGCTGTAGCCAACCCCCTTCTGTGGGACTTCTCTGTAAGCGAATAAAAAGGCAGGGGATCAGGACGTCCCATCTACGCCGAAGCTTTTCAGGTAGTCCATGAATCATCCCTTTTAGGGTCCTGTTGAATCTCTCAACAAGCCCATTGCATTGTGGATGATAGGGTGTAGTGAACTTGTAGTTGACACCACATTCCTTCCACATAGCAGTTAAGTAGCTCGACATAAAGTTTGCACCTCTGTCGGAGACGACCTCCTTAGGGAAGCCCACTCTGTAGAATACTCCAACTAGGGCTCTTGCCACAACAGGTGCTGTAGTGGTCCTAAGGGGAATAGCTTCAGGATACCTGGTGGCATGATCCACTACCACCAGTATAAACTTGTGCCCTGAGGCTGTTGGTGGTTCCATGGGACCGACAATGTCAATCCCCACCCGTTCAAAGGGCACCCCACCACAGGCATTGGTATAAGGGGGGCCTTTGTCGTGCCACCTGACTTACCACTGGCTTGGCAAGTGACACAGGAGCGGCAAAACTCCTTGGTATCTTCGTTCATATGAGGCCAGTGAAAGTGTGAGACAAGCCTGTCCCACGTCTTCGTCTGGCCTAAGTGACCTGCTAAGGGAATCTCGTGGGCCAAGGTAAGTAGGAAACCTCGCTGAGACAAGGGTACAACCAGCCTCCTGGTCATGCCAGGCTTGGGGTCTCTTGACTCAGTGTACAGGAGTCCATCTTCCCAGTATACCTTGTGGGTACCTGTGGCGTTCCCAGCAGCCTCAGCAGCAGCCTGCTGTCTGAGGGGTTCAAGAGAAGGGCAGTCTAACTGGTCCTTCCCCAGGTCTTCCCTTGAGGGTCCCCCTGAACCCAAGAATTCAACTTGATCAAGTTCGAACTCTCTCGGCTCAGTTTCCCTCAATTCCTGTAGGTCAGCCTCCTCTGAGACTTGATCCACGACCTGGGGCAAGGGGGAAGGCGCAGCCTTAACCCTACCGATCTTTTTCTTGGGAGGTGTCTGGTCTGTTGTTCCAGGATCCAGCACCTGTTCAGTGGGGCATTTCCTGGCCTGTGACCTGGTCACAGCGAACACATGTGCTGGCAAGCCTAACATTTCCATGTGAGTCCGGTGCTCCACTTCTGACCATTGTGATGACTCCAAATCATTGCCCAACAAACAATCCACTGGGAGGTCTGAACTAACTACAACCTTCTTTTGGCCAGTTACCCCTCCCCAGGAGAAAGCTACAATTGCCATACTGTGATTGGTAGTGACATTGCTTGCATTGGTCACCAGGAATTCTGTACCTGGCATGATCTGTCCAGGGTCCACAAAGTTAGGTGTCACCATGGTGACACTGGCACAAGTGTCCCTATAGGCCTGAGCCATTTTTCCATTTATGAAAGGTGTCTGTCTGTATTTGCCCAAAGTATTGGGACTTACGTCAGGGGACATATCCACATCCCCTGTACTGACAAGGACAGCCTGAGTGAGTGTACCAACTAAGTTGTCACGCCCCTCAGAACCCAGGGTTAACCCTACTAAACCCTTGGGAGGTGCACTACCACTGCTGGCTGTACTAGGGGGCACAGGTGCCTTAGGGGCTGCAGTGGCAGGAGTCTGCCCTCCTCCTTTCTTGGTGCACTCACTAAACCAGTGAGATTTACTTTTGCAGTACTGGCACCATCTTTTGGATTGGCCTTCTTTCTTCTTTTGGGAAGCCTGACCCCCACCCTCTTTGGGTTGTTGGGGACCTGTTGAAGACTTCTGGTCATTTTGTTCCCCCTTAGAACCTTTACCCTTCTGGTCTGCTTTCTTCTGACCACCTTGATTCTGGCCCTGGTTCTGTTTAACTCTTGTACGAACCCATCTGTCTGCCTTCTTTCCCAATTCTTGGGGAGAGGTCAGATCCGAGTCGACAAGATGCTGATGCAACAACTGGTTCTGACAATTGTTTAAAATTTGTTCTCTCATCATCAAATTATACAATCCTTGGTAATCAGTAACCTTACTGCCCAGCAACCAGCCCTCAAAAGCCTTAGTGGCACAATCGACAAAGTCAGACCAATCTTGAGACTGCGTTTTCTGGGTATCCCTGAACAGCACCCGGTACTGCTCAGTGGTTAGGCCAAACCCTTCAACCAGTGTATTCTTCAAGACGTGGTAATTATTAGCATCCTCTACCCTTGTGGTGAGGAGCTTGTCTCTTCCTTTACCTTCAAAGGAGAGCCACAAGATAGCTGCCCACTGACTCTGGGGAACTCCTTGCACAGTGCAGGCCCTCTCCAAAGCAGTAATCCATTTGTGGATGTCGTCCCCTTGTTTAAAGGGGGGCACTATCTTACCAAGGTGTTTTGTATCAAAACTCCTTTCCCTATTACTAGGTACAATGCTGCCACCAGTGGGGACTACCCCACTTAACTGTTGCTCTCTAGCAAAGGCAAGCCTTTCTTTGGCCAGGGCAAGTTCCTCCCTTTCAATCCTCAGATTAGCTGCCCTTTCCTTAGCTTCGTACACTCTCCGCTGAGGGGACGTCATCCCTCTTTGAGAAGAGTTGTGAGAGCCATTGGTTTGAAGGGATCTGCCAGAGCCTCTTGACAGAGATCTGGCTCGTCCATTCCCAATGTTAAGCTGACCTGATAGTGGCCCCAGGGGTCCCCCAGTACCACTGTCATGTTTGCTTAAGTTGGACCTGCTTAGTCTACCGACTTCTACCTGTCCCTTATCTGCCTCATCCCCAGAGGGATCCTCATTCTCATCATCCTCTACATCTTCAGTCTCAGTTGAGAGGTGGATGAGGTCAGGATCGTCTCTGGTTCCCTCAAGGGGAGGCATGTCTCCTTCTGGATTAGAAGAGCTAAGAAGGGTCTCAGCTTTTCTGGCATCATAAGTCTCCAAGAGACCAATCAGAAAGGAAGTTGTGGGGTTAGACCCCTGCTTGATCTTCCTGGAGTGACACACTTGTCTTAACTCCTTGAAGCTCAGCACAGTATATCTTGAAGGGATGACCTGTGGAGGGTCAGCTGACACAAGGGGAGACTCAGAGTTTCCTCCTTTGTCCGACATACTGTTTCTAGTGTGGTGTAAGTGATGCACCTACCTACACTATGTGTTTACCTACTGATCCCTTGCTAAGAGTTGCAGCCAAGGTGTGCTAGGCCTTGAGGAGCTGCAACAGCTGGTTCAGTAGAACTCAGAGTATTCTAAGCTTAGTTATATGTACTAACAGTACTTATGTGATCTTTCAACAAGATATTCTTAGGATACGTGTGGTAAAACAACAGCAAGCTCAAATCCCAACCGCTGCTCACCAATGTGAGAAGTTGGCCCGATATGCAGCGTTCGCTATTCTAGCGACCGCTATGTATCGTTCCAAACGACCCTTATGATGATTGGTTGTAAGTCAACCTATAGACCAGCTATCCTAGTAGCGTGGATACGAGCAGTCTAAGGCTAAAGACTCGAGAGGGCGTGTTAAGCCAGCTGTTTACCACACATGTACCCCTTGAACACCAAGTGAAAGGACACCACACAAGTGTTATGAAAATAAACAGGATATTTATTAAGATTCACAACAGCCCTGTACTCTTTATGAGGACAGGGTACTAAGCACAAACCAAATCTCTTAGGAAAATACTTCAAGTGCACAATTAAAACAAGTGTCCGAGGACACGGAAAGTCTAGAGGTCTCGGGCGGACCCGATAAGGCAAGTCGGAAGCGAGGGACTCAGGACCCTAGAGTAAAGAGGCTATGCAGGCACCGAAATGCCGAGTTACCTAGCCACGAGGGCTGCGGCTGCACAAGTCTTACAGGCGTCGGGGTCTTCGCTGACGAGCCAGGAGCCGGAAGAAAAGGAGTTGCTGGCCGGCGACCAGTGATGAATAGTTCGTAGAGATCCAAGCCTGGATCAGAGATCGTTGACACCTGAAAGCAGAGGGGACCAAGTTCGTACTACTAGCCAGTAGTCAGAGGGTACCAGGAGGGCACCGGTTGGCCGTCACCTCGACTAGGTGAGTGGGCGACGCTAGGCTCTGCAGTCTCACGGACCAGGAGGCGTTGTCGGCGACCCGGATGGAGGTGCGAGCTGTCCCACGAAGGATGATGCTGTCGGCGTCGCTGGGCCCAGGATTGGGGCAACAAGCCTTGGCAGATTTCAGGGCCACGTGGTGGGCCTAAAATGGCGTCTTGAGGGGACCAGGAGGGTCCGGGGTGCTTCTCTCAAAGATAGAAGCGAAGGCCAGTCTGGAGCAACCAGACCAGCAGCGTTGGTTGTCGGATGTCGTCACAGGAGGGCACAAGCCAGCGGCTAGTGACCGGACAACGTGTTGAGCAGCGAGCAGAAGGGCCCCACGCAGATCGTGAAGATGCTGGGAGACTGCACTTCGGTGCTGGAGCGGCTCAGGGTCGGGGCTTCTCGGACCCCAGAGCACTCACCAGGGAATTACTTCGATGGTCGTGCTGGTTAAGAAAGCGTGCAGGTTTTGATGATGGCCGGTCCCTCGAGGTCTCGTCGCACCCACAGATCACAGCTGGGCTGATGACGTGGGTAGAGGTCAGAGGTGCCAGGGAAGCCGGTTCTCGTCGAGCTGGGCCGTCGGGTTCCTTGAGGAAGGACTTGCAGCAAACCGCAGAGTTCTTAGATGGTGCCCGCTGATGCAGGGTGACTACTCCTTAGTCACAAGGGAGAAATCTTGAGAAGAGTCTCGAATGTCCTTTCGTAGAAAGTAGTTCTTGATTCAAAGATGATCTAATTTGGAAGGGTCCCCGCTCCGGCCTTTATCCTAAAGAAAGGGGTGGATACATGACTAGGTCCTGCCCTAAGGGTGGGACCAGGAAGGGGGGTAGTTACACCCCTCTCCCCTGCCGGACTTTCCCCAGGCCAGGGCTGGCGCCCCTGGAACTGGTTCTGACCGGCAGATGCGTAGTGAGCACCGGGGTGCCACTCCGCAGTCACCTTCTCGCAAAAGCCCTACCTACCCAGAATACACAAACCCTGTCTGGGACGGTGCGAACACCGCCCTTGACAGGAAACCCTTTGTCCAAGCGCTCCTCGCTGGAAGGACTCCCAGCAGCAGGAGGTCAGACTCGTGTCTGTGGTGGCAGCATCCATTTTGTGGAGCTGAGGCTTTTAGTTAACTTTAACCGGGGTTCACAGTTACGTACATGTCGTGTCCCTCTAGAAGGGCGGAATGCTAACCTCGTCGCCAGAATTGGTGAGGGGGAAGCATCCCGATTCGTATGACACCTTACTCGACATGCCTTGATAACGCGACACCGAAGTTACCGATGTGGTACGCGTTATCATGGAACAGCCATTGGGTCTTTGTTCCGCAAGCTGCAACCGGGCTCGGCTCGGGCCAGAACCTAGTTCACACGAGCCCACGCACTCTGCCTTCAGGATTGTCAAGGCCTGCCATAGGAGTGACTGATAGGAACTCGGGCGTCCATTGTACGGTTAGATATAGGGCTACTATACCTAAAGCAAAGGGCGGTTACACGGCTTTGCCCCAGCTGTCATGCAGCCAGTTGTGTCAAATTTAGGAGGCCAGCCAGGGGTGGCATAATACATGCTGCAGCCCCTGGCGGCCCTGGGTACACCTATGCCCTGCGTTACGGGGTCTGATAAGGTGGCCCAGTACCAATTGGTAAATGCACCTAGGGTACATGTCGTAATTTAGAAAGAGAACAGCCAGGCTGTGGGTCTGATTGGCAGGCCCACAGCCAGAGAAAGTCATAAACCAGTGAAACAAAAGCAAAAAATCTGGGTGATCATGGGATTGCAGACCCTACTCTCCTACAGGTCTTTTTAGGGCTCTTAGGGTATTATTGACGCTTCATTCCACATTATTCGGAAATTGTGACCACATTACCAACCTACTTCACAAAGACAGCAAGAATGAAGCCCTCCTCCATCCCAGCGAGGGGGCTCTTAAGGCCTTCCATCAGTTAAAAAGTGCCATAACCTCCAGCCCGGTACTCGTTTCATATGGTTTTACCAAACCTTTTGCCCTACCTACTGATGCCTCAGATTATGGCGTAGGGGATGTGTTAACGCAGGAATCCTCAGATGGTACCGAACACCCCATACTTTTTATAAGCCGCAA
Organism: Lissotriton vulgaris; assembly: GCF_964263255.1. Taxonomy (NCBI): domain Eukaryota; kingdom Metazoa; phylum Chordata; class Amphibia; order Caudata; family Salamandridae; genus Lissotriton; species Lissotriton vulgaris. The sequence continues at coordinate 1,337,668,193 of NC_141685.1, forward strand.
ACTGTTCCCACGCAAACTTAAGTACCCTACTGTGGAAAAAGAGTGTCTCCCCATCAAATGGGCAACAGACAAACTACGTTATTATTTGGAAGAGCTCTCTTTCACACTATTCACAGATCATGCCCCCCTCCAGTGCATGGCACCCAACATGAGTAACAACTCCAGAGTGCTTTGGTGGTTTTTGTCACTACAACCCTTTGCCTTTCAGGTTTAACACCAGAAAGGCTCAGACACCACTACTGTGGATTTTCTCTCCCGGGTATTTCCTCTCCCCGATCGGGAGAGTCTTAGGGGGGAGTAATTTCACACAATGTCTTCAGAATCAGGGACTGAAACAGAATGGTGGTCTGCGCCCTCTGTTACAAAACCTTTCATCTCTCCACAGGAGGAATGGAATTCCTATTCCTTCTCCATGCCAGAAGCAGACCCTACGGTGTCAGGAATCAGGCCCTTTAAACAAACCCTGAGCCTTGAACAGACCGCCCTTTGCCATGACATTGGCGTTTCCTGGTCAATAAGAAACAAGGACAGCCCTTCCGGGGTGAGGCACGCTTCCGGGAGGACCGAACGAGAGGAGCAGACCGACGCAGAAAAGAGAAGCGAGGAAACTACCCTGGTTGGAAGAAGTCCATCACCCGAAGACCAGGAGGGAACCAGCAAACCGAAGCAGCCAAAAGGACAACGTTCCTGCGCAACACCTGGCCACGCTTCAGGAGAAGCGTGGCTAGCAAAGGTACGGAGTAAGATTGCGGGTGGGTTGGAACATGGGAAAAGCCGGATTCCTAGAGAGGTTTTTTTCTCTGCATTCTATCTCCCCTCTATGCTACTCCTGTTTCCCTGTGCACGGGAACTTCACTGTTCAGGATAGAGTGTACATGTGTGATTCCCTCACTCCCCGCCCCTCAGTTGTGCTCAAATTCAGGACGCTGACTCTCATCTCCTCTTCTTTTTATGTACCGGAGACCATCGGACCAAGACCCGACCTGTCCCTTCGATGCCCAAAAGGAAGCTACAGTGAACCAAACCATTCAGGAAAAACTTTGATGTGTCTTAACTCTGGCTTCCATTAGGAGATGGTGTTTGTTTAAAATAAAGCCTGCTTTACATAGACCTGGACTTGCGAGCCTTTTGTCCACAAGTTCACAACATGGTAAGTAAGACTTTTCATACTTTGCAGTTAGTTCTCTTTTCTCTAAGCAAACATCAGTTCAACACAGAAAATTTTAGGCCCAGAATCTTATAACATGGGTTCCTATGGGAGAAAAATGGTTATCGGTTTCACAGGTAAGTAAACATCTTACAAGTGAGAGTTTTGGGGGTTAGGACCAAGGTTTCCAAAGGTCCAGGTAGGCACTCAAATTGCACCACCAGCGGCACTAGAGCGGCTGGGTGCAGGATGCCATTGTCAGCCAATGAGACAAGGGGGCACCTCGGTTGAGGGCTGCTCAAGGGCAGGCACTTGGTCTCAGGAGCTAAGCTGCTAGGGTTAAGGTCAGGTCAAAGGAGGTCCCAGGTCAGCACCAAGTCCACATCACTAGCGGCGCAGGGGCTGCCGGGTGCAGGGAACGGGCGCTGAGGAGGGGTCAGGAACCAAATGCAATCCCATGGAGGTTGCTGGTTTTGGATTTGAGCTGCAGGCTCGGTCCAGGAAGCCTTTCAAGAGGAACCAATAGCAGGGCAGGTAAGTTAGAGGACTTGGGGACTTAGGTGCACCTCAGGTCTTCTTCTTCAGGGCGCAGGATGGCCGGATGCAGAGGTGCCTTTTGAGGTCGGAGTTCACCTTACCATGCCACTCGCGATTGGGGGGTCCCAGTGCAGAGATTGCAGGCTACGACGTGGTGTCCTGGAGGGGTCAACCCATGTGGACTCAGACTCTGGAGCTCTGGGGGACCTCGCTGGGAATGGTGGGCCACTGAGGACTCGGATCATAGGCGACAGGGGCAGTGGTGGTTCCAGGCGTCCAGTTTTTTCATCCTTGGCAGGCTCAGAGTCTGTCTTTGGAGAACTGCTGTTTGCAGGAGATCTGGTCTTTGTTGAAGGTAGTCAGTCCTCCCAGGGGTTTTGGAGGTTGCTGGTTGCAAGTCAAGTCGACTTTTGGCACAGGATCTCCGGAAACTGCAAACGGGCTGATAGGGCTGGGTCCAAGTCCGTCCTTCTCTGTTGTCGCCTTTGCTGTGAGACTTCCATCCATCTTTGTAGGTTGCACGAATCCGCCTTCTGATTCAGGGATGGCCCCTAAATACTGTATTTTGGCTACATTTTAGGGGACTCAAGGAAGTAGCCAATGGGCTATTGACCTTGGGGTGACTACAACCTTGAGGTTCTCACCCCACGTCAGGGAGTGGGCACAATTCCTAATCCTGATTGGAAAGTGCCTGCCATCTGCAAGATGGCAGGCACTGAAGAGTGGGCTTCACCTCGCCTCCCTGGCCTGAGGGGTGGGTTTGGAAGAGGTGGGCACACCTTCTGGCTGTTCTAATTTTTCCAGCCTGTCTTCCTGCCGAAAAGGGGGTGAGACAGGAAGGAGGCCTGCTCTTGATAGAAGAAGAGGCTGGGGGTCATGTTGCAAGGCGGCAAGGCCTTTGAAGCTACCCTGCCATGGATGGCTCTTCCTGTCCTGGGGGAGGTGTGAACACCTCTGCCCAGAAAAGGCTTTGTTTCTGGGCCCAGGAAGCGAAGGCTCTCACCTAGGGGTCCAGAAACGTGTCTTGTGGTGGCAGGCTGGTGTTTATCAGTCAGGCAACCCCACCAGAGGCTGGTTATTTTTCAGGGAGCATCTCTAAGATTCCCTCTGAGTGCATTGTATAATAAAGCACACACTGGCATCAGTGTGGGTTTACTATGCTGAGACGTTTGCTACCAAACTTCCCAGAATTCAGTAAAGTCATTATGGTGCTGTGGAGTCCACAATGACAAACTCCCATGCCATATACTCTTTATGGCTTTACTGCATTTACAATGTCTAAGAATGGACTTAGACACTGTAGGTATTCAGTGCTCATGCAACTGTACCCTCACCAGTGGTATAGTGCACCCAGCTGGCGGAGTGACTTTCTTATACAATAGGCAGTGGGTTGCAGGCATGGCAGACAGGTATGTGTGCCATGTCATCTCTTTACTTGTCTCTGCACCAAAACACACAGCCTGCAACAGCAGTGTGTATGTGTGTGTGTGTGTTAAGGTACAGGACCTCTAAGGATGTTAAAATCAATTTATGAAGCGCTCGTACGCCCGTGGGCTTCATGGCGCTATAGGGAGAGTGAAGAATCCGTACAACATAACACTAAGCTAACAATGGCTAATGGTAGGCTTGAGAGAACAGCCAGGTTTTTAGTCCCTTACGAAAGGTGAGTAAATCCTTACTCTGCCTAATCGGTAAGGGTATGGAGTTCCAGAGTGAGGCTGCTAGATGGCGAAAGCAGCAGCCTCCCTGTCGCTTCCTTTTAAAGCGAGGCACCTCCAATAGGGATTTTTGAGCAGAGCGCAGGCTTCTGGTGGGAGTATATTTAGAAACCAGACTGCGAATAAAGGCAGGGCCTTTATCTTGTGTGGCCTTGAAGGTGATACAGCCTGCTTTAAAGGCTATGCGCTGGGAAATCGGAAGCCAGTGTAGCTTTTCTAGTCCTGGTTTAATAGAAGACCATTTTGGCTGTTGTAAGATGAGTCTAGCCGCCTGATTCTGGACTAGTTGAGGTCTCTTCGACAGGCCCACTGGAAGTCCCAGGTAGACGCTGTTGGAATAGTCCAGGCGGGACATGACCAAGGCAATAGTAACCTGGATTAAGGCAGACTGGGTGAGGAAGTGAGCAATTTTTTTTATTTTCCTCATTTGGAAAAAGCTTGCTGAGACCACGGCACCCACCTGGGTTTTTAAGGACAGGTCCGTGTGGAGCGTGATACCTAGGCTCTTTACAGCAGTGGACCTTACAGGGGGGATGCCCAGGTCTGCTGGCCAGTAGTTAACACTCCAGCTGGATAAACTGTTCCCGGGCAAAAGTAGTTCTGTTTTGCCCGGGTTGAGTTTTAGATGGTTTTCGTTCATCCAGCATTGGATGTGTTTCATGGTGTTCTGAAATTCGGACACAGCATCAGGGATGTTCAGTTGGAATAATAGCTGTAAATCGTCCGCGTGATGGCACCATGTGCACTGCAGCCCTTGGAGTCCTTCCCTGGTCACAGTGCCCTTGGTATCCATGATACCTTTTACAAGAGACTTACATTTTTTATTTATTTATTTATATATTTATTTATGCAATTTTATATAGCGCGGACTTTACCCGAAGGCGTCAGAGCGCTTCACAATAGGAACAGCAATGATACAAACTGAGAACATTACACGAACAACAGATTGCAAAAACAAACGTTACGTTACATACGGTAAAGTGATAATTGTGAGCAAACAAAAATACATGAGGTAGTAAAAATTGTGATCAACCAAAAATACATGAGGTAGTAAAAAGTGCACAGGAGGAAAAAGTGACAAGTGTGCAGGCTACAAGAGAAAACAAAGTATAATTTGAGGTATAATACTGCAATATATGCTAGACACTCAGGCACAAGAACAAACGTTACGTAGGCAAAGGTGGCACTTGTGCAAGTATCAAAGGTAAAAAACATGTGAGAGGAAGCAAACCGAGTGTTACAGGGGCAAAGTGGTGAGTGCAAGTTGCAAGAGGGTACCAAACCCAAGTACATGGATAATACTGCAATAAAAGGCAAACACTCTAACCACAAGAACACACTGAGAAGGCACTTCCATGGTCATGGAAAGTAGAAATTTTCAGTAGTGGGAGGTCTTCCTTCAGATAAAAGAGAGGACGTGAGTTACTTTCGGAGGTGTCTCTGGAGGAGGAGAACTTTGAGGTCCCTTTTAAAGGCCTGGGAGGAGGCGGTGGTCCGAAGCTGAGGCGGGAATGAGTTCCAGATTCTCACTGCGTTGCCTGAAAAGGATTGGGCCATTGTTCTTTCCTTTTTGAAAGTGGGAGGTTCAAGCAGTAGATTCTCCGCATTGCGTGAAGGTCTAGAGCCTCCAGAGAGTTTCAGTTTATTTGCCAGGTAGCGAGGAGAGTAGGAGTGCAGGGCTTTGTGGGTGATACAAGTGGTCTTGTAGATAGCTCTAGCCTCAAAGGGAAGCCAGCGGAGGGTAGATAACATCGGTGTGATGTGATCGCTTCTTTTGGCCCCATAAATGAAACGTGCTGCAGAGTGGAAAACAGACTTAAGTGGGGACAAGTGGGATTTGGGGAGGCCAGTAAGAAGAGATTTGCAGTAGTCAAGTCTGGAGAGGGCCAGTGCTTGCACCAGGGTTATAAGGTCCCGCTCCGGGAAGAAGCGACGGATTCCCCAAAGAAGGCGCAGTTGGTATCGAGCAGATTGTGCAATGGAATTGATGTGGGGAATTAGATTGAGTTTTTAGTCTAGTATGACACCAAGGGATTTGGCGCTGTCGACAATGATGGGTTTATTGTTTAGTAGATTCATCTGATCCATCCATGATTGAACCGGGGGAGGAGAGAGTGAGGAGGAGAAGAGGAGGAATTCGGTTTTGGAGGGATTCAGAATCAGTTGATGAGTTGACATCCAGTTTTGAATGGAGTCAAGAGTGGAGCTTAGGATGGAGAGATCGTGAGTAGAGGCAATCTTGAGGTAGAGTTGACTGTCGTCAGCATAGAGATGATAGTGAATCCCGGATTTACTTAGGAGATTTCCCAGTGGTTCTAAATAGAGATTGAACAATGTGGGAGCAAGTATCGAGCCTTGGGGAACACCTTGACCTACTGCCACAGGAGGTGAAAGACTGTTCGCTATTTTGATCATTTGGGATCTGCCAGAAAGGAAGGATGCAAACCATTTAAGCACAGTGCCCTCCATGCCCATTCTCTGTTGAAGAATATTGAGGAGGGTGTTGTGATTGACAGAGTCAAAGGCTGCGGAAAGGTCGAGGAGAATTAGAAGACAGGACCCCCCCGAATCGAGTATCCTCAACGCGTCATCAACCACTTGCAGTTGGGCTGTTTCAGTGCTGCAGTTTTGGATGAAGCCGGACTGACAGTTGTCAAGAAGATCATTGTCCTTGATATGACGGGAGAGTTGTTTTGCTACACATCTTTCTGTGATCTTTGCAAGAAAGGGAAGGTTAGTGATGGGGCGGAAGTTGTTGAGGTCATTCGCATCAGCAGTGGGTTTTTTAAGAAGAGGGGTGACCTGCCCAGTTTTGAAGGAGGCAGGAAGGGAGCCTTGCCAGAGGGAGAGGTTGATCAGAGTGATCCAATAGGAGAGGGAATGGGTATAGAAGTCAATGGCAATGGCACTGGGGATAGGGTCAAGAGAATGGTTGGAGGGCTTCGTTTCTCGTATGCACTTGAGAAGTGCATCTTCAGATATGGGGTCAAAGCTCTGCCAAATGGCTAAGGATTTACGCTCCTCTGGAGGGGTAGGATGAGCGACCTGATCCACAAGTGATTTCACTTTTTCATTGAAGAAAATAGCGAAATCCGCTGCTCTCTTTGTAGAATCATCCACCTTGGAGGTTGGGGGAGAGCAGTTAGGCATTTTGATGAGATCGAATAGTTTTTTGGGTCTATTTTTGGCGGGGTCAAGGAGGGTTTTGAAGTGCGTCGCTTTCCCAAGGAAGATGTGCTTGTGGTACTTGGATCTTGCTGAACGGAGCGTGGCCAAATTATCTGTGGAGGGCACTTGCCTCCATTGTTTCTCCAGGAATCTTAGCTGCTTCCTTTCCTCATACAGGGATTTGTTGAACCAAGGTGCTGAGGGAGTGGGCCTTAACCTTTTGCTTTTGAGTGGAGCGACGTTATTAATTTCAGCTGCAAGAACTATGAGGCATTGGGAGGTGAGTTCGTCAACATCTAGGTTCGGGTCTAGCCTTGGAAGTGATAACAAAGCTGATTCACAGAGGGGACCGAGATCAATATTTTTGGCATCCCGGGACCATGAGATGGCCCTCTTGGGTTGGCCAAGAGTTATAGAGTGTGAAAGTTGAAGAGAGAATGGGATGAGGAGGTGGTCCGACCAATCTACATGAATTGGGGTAGTGGTAGAAAGCATGCCTGCTTTAGAAATAACAAGGTCCAGGATTGCGCCCTTAGAATGTGTTGATTCAGTGCAGTGTTGGATAAGATCGTTTGCAGAGAGGAAAGTGGCCAGTGAGTTCGCAGAGGAGTCTTGCAGTACACCCCAGTGGAGATTGAAGTCACCAACGAAGGTCTGATTGTCACTTCGCGAGTATTGGTCGCTGATGAAGTCGGTGAGTTCATCCATAAACGAAGGGCCACTACGAGGCGGGCGGTAAATGACATGGAATCTGAGGGGTGAACGGTGTTGCAATTGAAGCTCAAGAGAAAGGCATTCAAAGGTTTTGGAGGAGCTGTTAGGAGAGGCCTTAAGTTGTAGGGTGTTTCTAAAGATGACTGCAACACCTCCCCCCATGTTGTCAGTTCTGTCATTCCTAAATAAAGAATAGCCTGTGGGTAATAGAAGATCCAATATAGAGTGAGATGTATCTTTGAACCAGGTCTCTGTGAGGAAGAGTATGTCAATATTGTGAAGGGTGATGGTATTGGAGATTTCAAGTTTGTGTTTTACTGCAGATCTGCAGTTGTGAAGCATGCAGCGCAGCTCTGTCAAGACTGTTTTGGTGACGGGGGCACTAGGGCTCTGAAGGGTGATCGGGATATTGTACTTATGTGGGGGTGCTCGGGAGGGTTTAGGTGGATGCTTTGTTCTGACAGAGGTGATGGTCGGAATGGTGTAGATAGTGGGGTTGATAGGGTATGCCGGTTGAGGAAGGGTGGCGTTCAAGGGCTTGAGTGAGTTGACAGAGTTTTCAGACGACAGGTTGAGCTTGGCTGTACTGGGGAGAGGGGGCGAGGTGCATCTTGTGAGAAGTTGGGAAGGAGTAGCGGTGCAAGAAGGGGTGGCAATCTTAGAGCATAAAAGTGAAATGGCAGCTGTAAGCTGGGAGATGGAGGTGATAAGAGATCCTAGCGTGTTTTCCAGTGAGAATGAGGCAGAGCATGGAAGGTTGGGTGGCTCGATTGAAACAAAGGGGGGTGGAGTAGGTGGTGTAAGGCAGGGAGAGGTGGCAGGATAGGAGGTCATTTGGGGTGTGGGGTTCATAAGTGGGGAAGGGTGGAGGTTGAGAGCGGGAGTTAGTGAATCGGAGGTTAAGGGAGAGTTGTCTTTGTTGGTGTTGTAAGAGGGAGAGGAATTAAGGACAAATTTAGGGGGAGAGGGGTGCGGAACATGGCGGTAGGGTAGAAGGAGAGGGGAGGCCTGTGTGGAGTCATGAGAATATAGGAGGTTTGGGAGGAAAAGAGGTGCAGTGGTTGTGGAGGACCTGTCAGCTAGGAGAGGTGGCTGTGAGGGAACGGGCATCTGGCAGAGTGAGCGGGTTGGGAGTAAGGGAAGTTGAGGAGAGGAAGTGGTTCTGCTGGGCCCGAGGGAGGGAAGTGGAAGGGGTTACTGGGCGGGGAAGGGGAGTAGTGCAGCATTACTGGAGGAGTAGGAGGGAGGAGAGAGATGCAGTGGGATTGAGGAGAAAACGGGGTGAATAACGAAGGGAGGAGGGGTGGGGAGGAGGGATGGAAGGGATAAGGGGAGCATAGGGAAAGTTCACTGGGGGAGAGGGACGAGGAGAGGTGGACTAAAAAGGGGGGTGATGGGAAGGAATATTGGGGAGGAGAAGAGATTGGAGAGTCGGGATGGTGCCGAAGGGACGAGGAGCGTATTGGCTAGTGGTAAGGCTGACGTGATGTGTGAAGGGACATACTGTGAGGGGGGAGGAATAGGAGGGGAGGTCACAAGGGAGGGGGAGGGAAGGGGTCCGACCTGTGCTTCTCGAGAGAGCAGCCAATTGGAGTGAGGTGGGGTCGACGGAGGAGAAACGGAGTAATGGGTGGAGCTGAAAGGAGAGTCATGGGGAAATCCGGTTGCAGAGGAGCGGAGTAAGGAGGGGAAAAGGCAGTCAAAGAGCGAGAGGCAGTCGTCTTTGCCTTGGATCAAGACAGTACCGTTGTTATAGAGTGAGATAGTGAGGTTACCTTTGAAGCAAGCAGAGGGGGAAATTTTTAGTTTTTTCCCATGGGGGATAGAGGAGGAGGAGGTGACGTTAAGGGAATAGCAGAAACTGTTGGACCAAGAGGGGATGTCGTGAGTGAAGAAAATGAAATCATTTTTAAGCCTCCCAAAACGACTATTGTAAAATTGATCTACAAAAAAGGATTCTGGGAAACGTTCAATAGTGTTATGTTTCCATCGTTTAGTTGCAGCTTTAGACAGGCTGGGAGGATAAATGATTTTGTAGCAATTCGTTCCAGCCTTGACTCGAGGGGTGGCCATGATGGTAAAATGTGGCAAAGGAGTGAGGGGGGGATAAGAGGAAGGTGTTACTGGGAAAGCGGTGGAGAAGAGAAATAGAAGGGCAAAAAGGGGGCACATAATCCGGACGTTAAGGTGAGGATATCAGAGCTAATGTGCCGTTTGGGACTAGCAAAGCCTAGGTATGCACAACAGCCTCAACATCTTAAGACTATCAGTAGAGGTGCTCAGAGCAGGGTGCGGAGAACATACTACATGAAAAGCAATTTCTAGCACCAACATATATCTACTGGCCTGGCGCCCTACAAGTCTTGCAGACTCCTTGTCCAACTGGCCATCTCGGATGGGGACTCACATGCCCTAAAACCATTGTGTCAATGGTGCTGTCCCTGCAGTAGGATTCCATCTTAATCAGATCTGACCCCAAGGAGAAGTAACTAAAACTGGGTGCAGAAGGGCTAATAGCTGCACAGCTGAAAAGGGTCAAAAACAGTGCAGCTGTAAACAGCTCTGCTTGCTGCACATCTGTTAACGGCCTTTTGGCCAGAGGTGTGCCAATAGTGGGTACAAATGCACAGTTTTGGGAAAGAACAGATGCCCTGGGAACCTGATTTTAGGGAACCGAAAGGGTCTTGGCTCCTAACTACAGCAAGGCTGAACCAATATAATACGTAATAAGCACTACACTTGCCAGTGCTGGGGGGGCTTATTTAATACACACTATTCAAATGTATAGTATACATGACAAAGACATGCACACCTGCTTTATAAATTGCAATTTATAAAGCAGGTGTGTATGTCTTTGTCATGTATACTATACATTTGAATAGTGTGTATTAAATAAGCCCCCCAGCACTGGCAAGTGTAGTGTTTATTACCTGGGAACCTGATTGTCAGGGACCAAGGGCACATCAAATCAAAGTGCATCAGAAATCTGGCAAATAGTGTGTGGGGTTACTGTAACAGAAACTCGCTTTCCTACACAATATGGTTCCAAGACGGATGTCACTGACTCATGGACACAAACCCTGCTGTCACTGTCAACGAGTGTAGTCATTACTCAGTGTAGTAATGAGGGGGGCCCTGGAGTGTGCGCTACAGCCCTGGAGGCTGGAGCTTTGGGGCTGTTGAGGACTATGTTGGAGCCCATGTTTCTGAGACAGACTCAAATTCACCTGAGGCCTGGAGCTTCAGTGGCAGGCACAGGCGGGCAGCAGAAGACCGCGGCCGGATAGCAATTATTAAATTATGGCCTCATGGTCCCTCCCAGTCAGTTCCTTGGACGGACCCACCAGCCACCTCACACCACGTGCAGTTAATACCACTGAGCCCTGCCCCACCCGGTGCCCCAACCTGACGCAGGAAACCATGCACGCAGCTGCGCACATCGCACCCTGTAGCCCGCACGCACCTTTTAGGAGAAGCAACAACGCCGGCTAGCGTAACTTTAAAACTACCTCCCAAATGGATGTGATGGACCTGCTGTCAGCAAGTGTTGTACTAGCAGTACTATGTGCGGTTCTGCGCAGAGGGGGCCCCTGGAGTGTGGAGGCACCTGAAGCGTGAGGGCTGCGGCGGCCTGTGTTACACTCCTGGTGCCCACACAGACCAGTGCTCAGCACTTGTAAACTAATGGATGGAAATGTGAACATTCTGACCATTACTCTGTGCTCTTGTACACAGTAAAGAAACATTTGCACCCAAACCACAAATGTCTGCTAGTGCCTTAAGGGATTGGCCTGTTTACACACCAACCCTTGATCTGTGCTTGTGCCAAAGGAATTGGCATGTTTACACACATACCCTTGATCTGTGCTAGTGTCATTGGATAGAAATATTTAAACAGGGATCCTTGATCTCTGCTACTGTCAGTGGATAGAAATATATTATTTACACATGGACCCTTGATCTTAGCTAGTGCAATTAGATAGAAGTGTTTACACACGGAACCTTGTTCGCTGCTAGTGTCATATTGGATCGAAATATTTACAAACGGATCCTTGATCACTGTTAGTGTCATATTGGATAGAAAGATGTACACACGGATACTTGATCTCTGCAAGTGTCATTGGACAGAAATATTTACACACAGACCCTTGATCTCTGCAAGTGTCATTGGATAGAAATATTTACGCACGGATCCTTGATCTCTGCAAGTGTCATTGGACAGAAATATTTACAGACAACCCTTGATCGCTTTAGTGTCATATTAGAAATATTTCACACGGACCCTTGATCACTGCTAGTGTCATTGGATAGAAATATTTACACACAGACCCTTGATCTCGGCTAGTGTCATTGGATAGAAGTACTTACACACGCAACCTTGATCTTGGCTAGTGTCATTGGATAGAAATGTTTACACACGGACCCTTGATCTCGGCAACAGTCATTGGGTAGAAGAATGTACACAGGGACCCTTGATCTCTCGGCTAGTGTCATTGGATAGAAATATTTACACACGGACCCTTGATCTCGGCTAGTGTCATTGGATAGAAGTATTTACACACAGACCCTTGATCGCTTTAGTGTCTTATTGGATAGAAATATATGTACAGAGGGACCCTTGATCTTGGCTAATGTCATTGGATAGAAGTATTTACACACGGACCCTTGATCTGTGCTAGTGTCATTGGATAGAAGTATTTACACATGCACCCTTGATCTCTGCTAGTGTCATTGGATAGAAATATTTACACATGGACCCTTGATCTCGGCTAGTGTCATTGGATAGAAGAATTTACACACGGACCTTTGATCTCTGCTAGTGTCATTGGATAGAAGAATTTACACACGGACCCTTGATCTCGGCTGGTGTTATTGGATAGAAATATTTACACACGGACCCTTGATCTCGGCTAGTGTCATTGGATAGAAGTATTTACACACAGACCCTTGATCGCTTTAGTGTCGTATTGGATAGAAATATGTACACACAGACCCTTGATCTGTGCTAGTGTCATTGGATAGAAGTATTTACACACGGACCCTTGATCTGTGCTAGTGTCATTGAATAGAAGTATATACACATGGACCCTTGGTCTCTGCTAGTGTCATTGGATAAGAAGTATTTACACACAGACCCTTGATCGCTTTAGTGTCATATTGGATAGAAATATGTACAGACGGACCCTTGATCTGTGCTAGTGTATTTGGATAGAAGTATTTACACACGGACCCTTGATCTGTGCTAGTGTCATTGGATAGAAGTATTTACACACGGACCCTTGATCTGTGCTAGTGTATTTGGATAGAAGTATTTACACACGGACCCTTGATCTCTGCTAGTGTCATTGGATAGAAATATTTACACATGGACCCTTGATCTCGGCTAGTGTCATTGGATAGAAGAATTTACACACGGACCTTTGATCTCTGCTAGTGTCATTGGATAGAAGAATTTACACACGGACCCTTGATCTCGGCTGGTGTTATTGGATAGAAATATGTACACACAGACCCTTGATCTGTGCTAGTGTCATTGGATAGAAGTATTTACAAACGGACCCTTGATCTGTGCTAGTTTCATTGAATAGAAGTATATACACATGGACCCTTGGTCTCTGCTAGTGTCATTGGAAAAGAAGTATTTACACACAGACCCTTGATCGCTTTAGTGTCATATTGGATAGAAATATGTACAGACGGACCCTTGATCTGTGCTAGTGTATTTGGATAGAAGTATTTACACACGGACCCTTGATCTGTGCTAGTGTCATTGGATATAAGTATTTACACACGGACCCTTGATCTGTGCTAGTGTCATCAGATAGAAGTTTTTATACTTGGACCCTTTATCTCTTGCTAGTGTCATTGGATAGAAGTATTTACACACGGACCCTTGATCACTGCTAGTGTCATTGGATAGAAATATTTACACACAGACCCTTGATCTCGGCTAGTGTCATTGGATAGAAGTACTTACACACGCAACCTTGATCTTGGCTAGTGTCATTGGATAGAAATGTTTACACACGGACCCTTGATCTCGGCAACAGTCATTGGGTAGAAGAATGTACACAGGGACCCTTGATCTCTCGGCTAGTGTCATTGGATAGAAATATTTACACACGGACCCTTGATCTCGGCTAGTGTCATTGGATAGAAGTATTTACACACAGACCCTTGATCGCTTTAGTGTCTTATTGGATAGAAATATATGTACAGAGGGACCCTTGATCTTGGCTAGTGTCATCAGATAGAAGTTTTTATACTTGGACCCTTTATCTCTTGCTAGTGTCATTGGATAGAAGTATTTACACACGGACCCTTGATCTCTACTAGTGTCATTGGATAGAAGTATTTACACACGGACCCTTGATCTCTACTAGTGTCATTGGAAAAGAAGTATTTACACACAGACCCTTGATCGCTTTAGTGTCATATTGGATAGAAATATGTACAGACGGACCCTTGATCTGTGCTAGTGTATTTGGATAGAAGTATTTACACACGGACCCTTGATCTGTGCTAGTGCATTTGGATAGAAGTATTTACACACGGACCCTTGATCTGTGCTAGTGTCATTGGATAGAAGTATTTACACACGGACCCTTGATCTGTGCTAGTGTCATTGAATAGAAGTATATACACATGGACCCTTGGCCTCTGCTAGTGTCATTGGATAAGAAGTATTTACACACAGACCCTTGATCGCTTTAGTGTCATATTGGATAGAAATATGTACAGACGGACCCTTGATCTGTGCTAGTGTATTTGGATAGAAGTATTTACACACGGAACCTTGATCTGTGCTAGTGTCATTGGATAGAAGTATTTACACACGGACCCTTGATCTGTGCTTGTGTCATTGGATAGAAGTATTTACACATGGACCCTTTATCTCTTGCTAGTGTCATTGGATAGAAGTATTTACACACGGACCCTTGATCGCTTTAGTGTCATATTGGATAGAAATATGTACAGACGGACCCTTGATCTGTGCTAGTGTATTTGGATAGAAGTATTCACACACGGACCCTTGATCTGTGCTAGTGTCATTGGATAGAAGTGTTTACACATGGACCCTTGATCTGTGCTAGTGTCATTGGATAGAAGTTTTTACACATGGACCCTTTATCTCTTGCTAGTGTCATTGGATAGAAGTATTTACACACGGAACCTTGATCTCTACTAGTGTCATTGGATAGAAGTATTTACACACGGACCCTTGAGCTCCACTAGTGTCATTGGATAAGAAGTATTTACACACAGACCCTTGATCGCTTTAGTGTCATATTGGATAGAAATATGTACAGACGGACCCTTGATCTGTGCTAGTGTATTTGGATAGAAGTATTTACACACGGACCCTTGATCTGTGCTAGTGTCATTGGATAGAAGTATTTACACACGGACCCTTGATCTGTGCTAGTGTATTTGGATAGAAGTATTTACACACGGACCCTTGATCTCTGCTAGTGTCATTGGATAGAAATATTTACACATGGACCCTTGATCTCGGCTAGTGTCATTGGATAGAAGAATTTACACACGGACCTTTGATCTCTGCTAGTGTCATTGGATAGAAGAATTTACACACGGACACTTGATCTCGGCTGGTGTTATTGGATAGAAATATGTACACACAGACCCTTGATCTGTGCTAGTGTCATTGGATAGAAGTATTTACACACGGACCCTTGATCTGTGCTAGTTTCATTGAATAGAAGTATATACACATGGACCCTTGGTCTCTGCTAGTGTCATTGGAAAAGAAGTATTTACACACAGACCCTTGATCGCTTTAGTGTCATATTGGATAGAAATATGTACAGACGGACCCTTGATCTGTGCTAGTGTATTTGGATAGAAGTATTTACACACGGACCCTTGATCTGTGCTAGTGTCATTGGATATAAGTATTTACACACGGACCCTTGATCTGTACTAGTGTCATTGGATAAGAAGTATTTACACACAGACCCTTGATCGCTTTAGTGTCATATTGGATAGAAATATGTACAGACGGACCCTTGATCTGTGCTAGTGTATTTGGATAGAAGTATTTACACACGGACCCTTGATCTGTGCTAGTGTATTTGGATAGAAGTATTTACACACGGACCCTTGATCTGTGCTAGTGTCATTGGATAGAAGTATTTACACACGGACCCTTGATCTGTGCAAGTGTCATTGAATAGAAGTATATACACATGGACCCTTGGTCTCTGCTAGTGTCATTGGATAAGAAGTATTTACACACAGACCCTTGATCGCTTTAGTGTCATATTAGATAGAAATATGTACAGACGGACCCTTGATCTGTGCTAGTGTATTTGGATAGAAGTATTTACACACGGAACCTTGATCTGTGCTAGTGTCATTGGATAGAAGTATTTACACACGGACCCTTGATCTGTGCTTGTGTCATTGGATAGAAGTTTTTACACATGGACCCTTTATCTCTTGCTAGTGTCATTGGATAGAAGTATTTACACACGGACCCTTGATCTCTACTAGTGTCATTGGATAGAAGTATTTACACACGGACCCTTGATCTCTACTAGTGTCATTGGATAAGAAGTATTTACACACAGACCCTTGATCGCTTTAGTGTCATATTGGATAGAAATATGTACAGACGGACCCTTGATCTGTGCTAGTGTATTTGGATAGAAGTATTTACACACGGACCCTTGATCTGTGCTAGTGTATTTGGATAGAAGTATTTACACACGGACCCTTGATCTGTGCTAGTGTCATTGGATAGAAGTATTTACACACGGACCCTTGATCTGTGCAAGTGTCATTGAATAGAAGTATATACACATGGACCCTTGGTCTCTGCTAGTGTCATTGGATAAGAAGTATTTACACACAGACCCTTGATCGCTTTAGTGTCATATTAGATAGAAATATGTACAGACGGACCCTTGATCTGTGCTAGTGTATTTGGATAGAAGTATTTACACACGGAACCTTGATCTGTGCTAGTGTCATTGGATAGAAGTATTTACACACGGACCCTTGATCTGTGCTTGTGTCATTGGATAGAAGTATTTACACATGGACCCTTTATCTCGTGCTAGTGTCATTGGATAGAAGTATTTACACACGGACCCTTGATCGCTTTAGTGTCATATTGGATAGAAATATGTACAGACGGACCCTTGATCTGTGCTAGTGTATTTGGATAGAAGTATTCACACACGGACCCTTGATCTGTGCTAGTGTCATTGGATAGTAGTATTTACACACGGACCCTTGATCTGTGCTAGTGTCATTGGATAGAAGCTTTTACACATGGACCCTTTATCTCTTGCTAGTGTCATTGGATAGAAGTATTTACACACGGACCCTTGATCTCTACTAGTGTCATTGGATAGAAGTATTTACACACGGACCCTTGATCTCTACTAGTGTCATTGGATAAGAAGTATTTACACACAGACCCTTGATCGCTTTAGTGTCATATTGGATAGAAATATGTACAGACAGACCCTTGATCTGTGCTAGTGTATTTGGATAGAAGTATTTACACACGGACCCTTGATCTGTGCTAGTGTCATTGGATAGAAGTATTTACACACGGCCCCCTGATCTGTGCTTGTGTCATTGGATAGAAGTATTTACACCTGGACCCTTTATCTCTTGCTAGTGTCATTGGATAGAAGTATTTACACACGGACCCTTGATCTGTGCTAGTGTCATTGGATAAGAAGTATTTACACACGGACCCTTGATCTGTGCTAGTGTCATTGGATAAGAAGTATTTACACACGGACCCTTGATCTGTGCTAGTGCCATAGGATAGAAGAATTTACACATGGACCCTTGGTCTCTGCTAGTGTCATTGGATAAGAAGTATTTACACACGGACCTTTGATCTCTGCTAGTGTCATTGGATAGAAAAATTTACACATGGACCCTTGATCTCTCGGCTAGTGTCATTGGATAGAAAAATTTACACATGGACCCTTGATCTCTCGACTAGTGTCATTGGATAGAAAAATTTACACATGGACCCTTGATCTCTCGACTAGTGTCATTGGATAGAAACATGTACACACGGACCCTTGATCTCTACTAGTGTCATTGAATCAGAGGTGCAACTGGAGCCAAATTGCAAGAGGGGCTAATAAGAGTTGGGGGGGGCTAAGTCTTCCAGCAGTAGGCAGAGTGGAGCTGCACGGGCTCTAAGGAGGGGTGTAAACACAACAAAGCTTTGTTAACAAGTAAATGGTCTTTTAAAGACCTGTGAAGTACTCGGGTGCGGCTGCAATAAGACGGTCGCCAGCCCGGGAAGCTGTCTCAGCTGAAGCCTGTTGAGCCCAATGGCGCCTGCATTGGATAGAAGATGTATTTACACAGACCCTTGATCTGAGCTAGTGCCGTAAGGAATCGGCACGTTTACTCGCACACCTTTGAGCGCTGCTATTGTTCTGTTTGATTGAAATGTTTTCTCACAGACCCGTTTCTTTGCTAGCGATTTATGTTCGAGAATCGTAAGCACGTAGACCCAATGATCTCTGCTAGTGTCTTTTGAGATAGACCTGTTTTCACACAGACCAGTGTGGAAGAGAAACGTTAACGCGCAGGCAGCGCCGTGACCTCAGCTTGTTCAGTATGGGCTCGAAATGTCACAGCTGCTCCCTCGCCAAACTGATAATAGCGCGCGCGTGCCGCCCGCAGCTCCTGCCCCTAGGGGCGGAAATGTGCTCGTCGTCCAAGCGACGGAAATGTATTTGTTTTGGTTCGTGGAGTGCCGTGTCCAGTCGAGGAACCGCTGTACACCGGTGTGGGCACCAAGCAAACCTACATTCACTTGTCACACACTTGTTTAAGAAGAAAGGCTTGTTCATGGGCATGAATGCGGGCATCTGGAAATATCATCTTTTGATGGGCACACGTTTGAGGACGGTAAGTGCGGCTCGCACTAAACGCATATACTCTAAAAACTTAGGGCCAGATGCATCAAGCATCCATTTTGCGATTCCTTATTAGCGAAAAATAAGGAATCGCTAATAAGGAATAGCAAAATGGAATGCATCAAGCAATCACTATTAAAATAGCGATTCCTTAGAATTCCTTAATTGCGACTCGCAAATTGCGAGTCGCAATTAATGAATACCTCCCCATTAATTCCTATGGGCCTAGAGGCCCATAGGAATGAATGGGAAGACAATCTCAATTTGCGAATCGCAATTAGCGATTCGCAAATTGAGATTGCGAGTTCAAGGGTGCAGGGGTGTCCAAAGGACACCCTGTTACACCCCTGAATGTGATCTGTGCACATATGTTGCGCACACACATGCCCTTTGGGCATGTGTGTGCGCAACATGAAACTTAGAAAAATGCACAAAAGTGCATTTTTCAATGTTTTTTCAAATTACCATGAAGTTGTACTTCGTGGTAATTTGCGTGCCCTATTAGCGAATTCGCTATTTTTGATACTTTCATGCATTGCATTTAAAGAATCTCAATTTGAGATTCCTTAAATGCAAACAATCGCAATTTAGCGAATTCTCTATTTGCGATTTTTGCATTTGGGATGATGCATCCCAAATGCAAAAATTGCACTCGCAAAGGGCCAGATTCTGAGAATCTAGCCCTTTTGCGAGCGCATTTCGCTTGATGCATCTGGCCCTTAAACTATAAAAGTAGTGATCCTGCAAAAAAATATTCTCAAAATATAATGCAAATAATTTTTCATTGAGGGTGCGACCGTTCTCTTTCTTCGTATTGTGTTTTCTTACCAGGACAAAAAAGCAAAAGAAACAAGCATTGGCAAAGCCAATAGGTCTCCCTGCTATGGCTCTTTCCTCCCCTCCATTCTTACGAATTCTCTCAACTTCGTTTTTTTGTTTATTGCACCTTACTACACTATTATAACTGATGTAACTTGTAATGCAATGATCCTCTGGTAAAGCGCTCTGATACCTGCGGGTCTAGCCAGGGCTTTAAGTGGGATGAAAAAACTGGGGGGTCTCTCGAAGGGGCGTGGCCAGTGTAATTGGGGCGTGGCTTTAACAAACTTACGCTAAAAGTCTGTGTTTAGTATAGTGTGCCGCCGGACTTGTATTTTGTTGTTTCTGTCATTGCATCCAGATATGAGACAACAAGTAACATCATACCTACAACATGTAAGGACTATTGGCTTTGTCACTGGTTATTAGTTGCCTGAGATAACTAAGCTGCAACTATAGCTGGTTAACACCTTGGGTGCTATGGGTTTTCCCGCTGGGTGCTGAATTCTGAAAATCCCAGGTAACGTGGCAAAGCCAGCTCGTCATCCGTGTAGCGCAGGTAACGCCCATGACGAGCTGGCTTTGTCATTAGCGTCGAAGGTGTTAAATATAATATTGAAAAAGCTTCCAATTAAAGCCCTGGTGACCCTACCACAATATTGCTGCTCTTGCGTTTCAGAAAGAGAAGGGAAATCCAGAACGAAAATGACTCTTTAACCCCTTCACTGCGGCGGCTATTCCGCCGCAGTGCTAAGGGGGTGGGGGGGCCGCGCGGCAGTCTCATGCTCGTGACGGAACCGCTCCGTCACGGCACGCGGGTGAGCTGTGCTTGTGACGGAACGGTTCCATCACGGCCCCGCCCGCGCTACAGAACGTTAGAATTCGTGCCGCGCAGGCGCGGCGAGAGGGCCGTGACGGAACCGTTCCGTCACCAGCACAGCCCACCCGAGGCTCGTGACGGAATTGTTCCGTCACCAGCATGGGAAGGGTTAAAGGATTTCCCTTCCCCCACAACGCTCACCTGGCATGACGTCATGCCGTAACTTCTCCACTAGTGAGCAGTGTGGACAGCGCACACCGATGTGCTTGCTGTCTCGAAATGGGTCTCTATCAGGCAGTTTTGCACCCTGGCACTTTTTTCCGGACTGCAGTGACAGCAAACTGCTGTCACTGCTGTCCCAAAAAAAAGAGGGACCGCCTGAGCCAGGGCTCAAAACAGAGCCCGATAGAGACCTGTTTCGAGGCCCCGTTTCAAAAACTGCCGGTGCTCAGACCCCTTGAGACCTGGCCCACTTAAATCCCTGGGTCTAGCCAGCGCTACATAAACTTCTCAAATCAAATCAACTCAAAACTGGTTTTCCTGAACACTGAGACCTGAGCAACATGGCTGATGCCCGGTGGAGCTGCTAGACAGCTATTGAGATTGGCCATGGTTTCCCCCTTAACCCTCACCTACCCAGCCGGACATTGGGCACAGTTCCTCCTCGTCTCCCTAATGTGAGTCTTTCCTCCCATCCCTCCTACGAATTCTCGCAACATTGTTTTTGTGTACTGTTCCTTACTAAGCTCTTGTAATTGATGTAACTTTTAATGCAACAATCCTAAATGTAAAGTGCTCTGATACCCTCTTGGGTCAAGTTCATGCTTTATAAAGTTCAAAACTTTATAAACAAAAACCGAAAAACAGGTCTTGGCAATCCGATAGCTATAGGCTTTGTCAATGACAATGTCTTTCAGCCACTTGTTATGAAGTGAAGTGGGTGTACATGGGTTGGATTGGAATTATTTATTGTGGTGTTGAGTGGAGTTATGTGGAGTGGTATTATGTGTTATGGATTGTAATTATGTGAAGTGGCAGGGCTTTAAGTGGGATAAAAAAACTGGGGGGAGTCTTTCAAAGGGGCATGGGCAATGTAATTAAGGGCGTGGCTTAAAAACATGTAAGTTAAAAATTTGTGCTTTGCATTGTGTGCCACTCAACTTGTATTTTGCTGTTTCTGTCATTGCATCCAGATATGTGATACAACAAGTGACAACATACCTACAACAAGCCAGGACGATTGGTTTTGTCAATGGTTATTAGTTGCATGAGATAAATAAGCAGCAACTATGGCTTGTATATAATATTTAAAAAGCTTTCACTTAAAGCCCGGGTGACACAACCCCAATGTTGCTGCTCCTGATTTTCAAAAGGTGAAGGGAAATCCTGAGAGAAAATCAATCAATCAATCAGTCAAAGACATTTATAGAGCGCACTACTTACCCGGAGGGTCTCAAGGCGCTTGGGGGAGGGGTGTTCCTACTGCTCGAACAGCCAGGTCTTGAGCTTCTTCCTGAAGGAGAGGTGGTCTTGGGTCAGGCGCAGGTCGGGAGGGAGGGAGTTCCAGGTCTTGGCGGCCAGGTAGGAGAAGGACCTTCCTCCTGTTGTCGTTCTTCGGATGCGGGGGACGGCGGCGAGGGCGTAACTGGCTGATCGGAGATGGCGTTTGGGAACGTAGAAGTTGATGCGGTTGTTGAGGTAGCTCGGGCTTTGATCGTGTAGGGCTTTGTGTGCGTGGGTGAGGAGACGGAAGGTGATTCTTTTGTTGACGGGGAGCCAGTGCAGGTCTCTCAGATGTCCGGAGATGTGGCTGTGTCGTGGGATGTCGAGGATGAGTCTGGCTGAGGCGTTCTGGATCCGCTGGAGTCTCTTCTGGAGCTTGGCGGTGGTTCCGGCGTAGAGGGCGTTGCCGTAGTCCAGTCGGCTGGTGACGAGGGCCTGGGTGACCGTCTTCCTGGTCTCGGTGGGGATCCACCGGAAGATCTTCCGTAGCATGCGCAGGATGTTGAAGCATGACGAGGAGACGGCGTTGACTTGTTTGGTCATGGTGAGGGAGGAGTCCAGGATGAAGCCCAGGTTGCGTGCGTGGTCTGTCGGTTTGGGTGCGGTGCCCAGGGCGGGGGGCCACCAGGAGTCGTCCCAGGCGGAGGGCGAGGGGCCCAGGATGAGGACTTCCGTCTTGTCTGAGTTCAGTTTCAGGCGGCTGGTCGTCATCCACTCGGCTACGTCTTTCATCCCTTCGTGAAGGTTGGCTCTGGCGGCGGCGTGGTCGTTGGTCAGGGAGAGGATCAGCTGGGTGTCGTCAGCGTAGGAGATGATGTTGAGGTTGTGTTGGCGTGCGATGGCCGCGAGGGGGCTCATGTAGACGTTGCAGAGGGTGGGGCTCAGCGAGGATCCTTGGGGGACGCCGCAGATGACTTCGGTGGCCTCTGACTTGTACGGTGGTAGACGGACTCTCTGTGTTCTTCCGTCGAGGAAGGAGATGATCCATTCCAGTGCCTTCTCCTGGATTCCGACGTTGCTGAGGCGCTGCACTAGGGTGCGGTGGCAGACAGTGTCGAATGCCGCGGAGAGGTCTAGGAGGATGAGGGCCGCTGTTTCTCCGTTGTCCATCAGGGCTCGGATGTCATCGGTGGCAGCGATGAGGGCGGTCTCGGTGCTGTGGTTGGCTCGGAAGCCAGACTGTGAGGGGTCGAGGGATCCATTCGTCTCGAGGAAGGCGGCCAGCTGTTTGTTGACGGTCTTCTCGATGACTTTGGCTGGAAACGGGAGGAGCGAGATGGGGCGGTAATTCTTAAGTTCGGTGGGGTCCGCTGTAGGTTTCTTTAGTAGGGCGCTGAGTTTGGCGTGCTTCCAGCTCTCCGGGAAGGTGGCGGTGTCGAAGGAGGTGTTGATGATGTCCCGCAGGTGGGGTGCGATGACAGCGTCGGCCTTGTTGAAGACGTGGTGAGGGCAGGGGTCGGTCGGAGATCCGGAGTGGATGGAGTTCATCATGCAGACGGCGTCTTCGGTGCTGATCGGAGTCCAGGCGCGGAGGGTGGTGGTGGGGGGCGGTGGTTCGGTCGTGGCGTGCGTCGGTTGAGTACTGAAGCTGTTGTGTATGTCCGCGATCTTGTTGTGGAAGTAGGAGGCGAGGGAATTGCAGAGGTCTTGCGATGGGGTGATGTCGTTGTTTCTGGCGTTGGGGTTGGAGAGCTCTTTCACGATGTTGAAGAGTTCCTTGCAGTTGTGTGCGTTGTTGTTCAGCCGGTCCTTGAATGCAGTTTTCTTGGTGGCGCGGATCAGTTGGTGGTGCTTCCGGGTGGCAAGCTTGAGGGTGGTCATGTTGTCTGGTGTTGGTTCCCTTCTCCAGGCTTTCTCGAGGGCTCAGCAGTTCTTCTTGGAGCTCTTGAGTTCGTCGGTGAACCAAGGGGCCTTCTTGCTGCCGGGTCTGCTGGGCGGGGTCCTCAGTGGGGCGAGTTCGTCCGCGCAGTTGCTGATCCACTTCGTGAGGTTGTCGGCGGCCTGGCTGGGGTTCGCTGAGCTGGCGGGAGGGTGCTGGCTCAGGGAGGCGGCGAGCTGGTCGGCTGTGATCTTGTTCCAGCTTCTTCGAGCAACCTGTTGCTGGTGGTGGTGGATCGTCGTTTTTCTGAAGGTGAAGTGGACGCAGCTGTGGTCCGTCCAGTGGAGTCCAGTGGCGTGGCTGAAGGCGATGTCTTTGCTGGATGAGAAGACGGCGTCGAGTGTGTGTCCGGCGAGGTGGGTGGGGGTGGACACCAGCTGCTTGAGTCCGAGGTTGGCGAGGTTGTCGAGCAGGGTGATGGTGTTGCGGTCGTTGTTGTTCTCCAGGTGGAAGTTGAGGTCCCCCAGGAGGATGTAGTCAGCGGAGGGGAGGGCATGCGGGCTGACGAAGTCGGCGATGTCCTCGCTGAATTGTGTGCGTGGTCCCGGGGGTCGGTAGATCAGGGTGCCTCTGAGGGTGGTCTTCGGGTCGGTGCGGATCTGGAAGTGTAGGTGTTCGGCGGTAGTCAGGGTGTCGTCGGTGTTGGTCGTGATGTGGATGGTGTCCCTGTGGATGATGGCGATGCCTCCTCCCGTCTGTTTGACGCGGTCTCTTCGGGTGATCTTGTAACCTTCTGGGATGGCGATGGCAATGTCGGGTGCTGAGGAGTCGTTCATCCAGGTTTCCGTGAGGAAGGCAACGTCAGGAGCTGTGGTGTCGAGGAGGTTCCAGAGTTCGATGGCGTGTCTGTGGACGGAGCGGGTGTTGAGCAGGATGCACTTGAGGTGGTTGCTGCTGGTGTTCGGCTTGGCGGGTGCTGGTGCGAGGCAGGTCCGGATGCAGGTGAACTTGCAGGCGTGGCAGCTGAAGGGTCCGTGGGTGCGTCTCGGGGTGGCTCGGTAGCATCCCGGGACTCGGCCGGTGTTGAGCGCGTTGAGGGTGGCGGCGGTGTACGTCAGGCGGGTGGGCTGGCCTCTGCGGGGGCCAGGGGTTCGGGCGCTGGGCGCGGTCCAGGCGCGGACGGACGCAGACGGGCTTACCTTTGGCGCGCCTTCGGCGCACAATCGGCGCGCCCGCTGCGCGTCTACGCTGCACGTATGCACGGTCGCCATTTATGGCGAAGTGGGAGGGAGGGCGGATAATCTGAGAGGTGGGAGGGCACAGGAGGAAGAGGGCGTGGCCGCACGCAGGCGGCGGAAAGCGGGGAGCGGGAAGCGGGTGGGGGAGGCACAGAGAGCAGCGCAAAACAATGCAGGGCACCAAAAATGAAAACAGAGGGCACAGAACAGAAGGGGAAAACGATACAGGCAGCACAAAAGAAAGAAATAAATAAAACACACGCAGATTATGACGGCGGGGGGCGGGGTCGACGGGGCGGGCTCAGCGAGGCTGAGGACAGTAGCGAGGGGACGCACACGCTACAGCTGGTGGCCGTGCGGCGCGGGGGTGTCCTGAGGTCAGGTCACACTCACCTGCGCTGCACGGTCGCCATTTATGGCCAAGTGGGAGGGAGGGCGGATCAGCTGGGAGGTGGGAGGGCACAGGAGGAAGGGGGCGTGGCCGCACGCAGGCGGCGGGAAGCGGGTGGGGGGGGCACAGAGAGCGGCGCAAAACAATGCAGGGCACCAAAAATGAAAACAGAGGGCACAGAACAGAAGGGGAAAACGATACAGGCAGCACAAAAGAAAGAAATAAATAAAACACACGCAGATTATGACGGCGGGGGGCGGGGTCGACGGGGCGGGCTCAGCGAGGCTGAGGACAGTAGCGAGGGGACGCACACGCTACAGCTGGTGGATGTGCGGCGCGGGGGTGTCCTGAGGTCAGGTCACACTCACCTGCGCTGCACGGTCGCCATTTATGGCCAAGTGGGAGGGAGGGCGGATCAGCTGGGAGGTGGGAGGGCACATGAGGAAGGGGGCGTGGCCGCACGCAGGCGGCGGGAAGCGGGGAGCGGGAAGCGGGTGGGGGGGGCACAGAGAGCAGCGCAAAACAATGCAGGGCACCAAAAATGAAAACAGAGGGCACAGAACAGAAGGGGAAAACGATACAGGCAGCACAAAAGAAAGAAATAAATAAAACACATGCAGATTATGACGGCGGGGGCGGGGTCGACGGGGCGGGCTCAGCGAGGCTGAGGACAGTAGCGAGGGGACGCACACGCTACAGCTGGTGGATGTGCGGCGCGGGGGTGTCCTGAGGTCAGGTCACACTCACCTGCGCTGCACGGTCGCCATTTATGGCCAAGTGGGAGGGAGGGCGGATCAGCTGGGAGGTGGGAGGGCACATGAGGAAGGGGGCGTGGCCGCACGCAGGCGGCGGGAAGCGGGGAGCGGGAAGCGGGTGGGGGGGGGCACAGAGAGCAGCGCAAAACAATGCAGGGCACCAAAAATGAAAACAGAGGGCACAGAACAGAAGGGGAAAACGATACAGGCAGCACAAAAGAAAGAAATAAATAAAACACATGCAGATTATGACGGCGGGGGGCGGGGTCGACGGGGTGGGCTCAGCGAGGCTGAGGACAGTAGCGAGGGGACGCACACGCTACAGCTGGTGGCCGTGCGGCGCGGGGGTGTCCTGAGGTCAGGTCACACTCACCTGCGCTGCACGGTCGCCATTTATGGCCAAGTGGGAGGGAGGGCGGATCAGCTGGGAGGTGGGAGGGCACATGAGGAAGGGGGCGTGGCCGCACGCAGGCGGCGGGAAGCGGGGAGCGGGAAGCGGGTGGGGGGGGGCACAGAGAGCGGCGCAAAACAATGCAGGGCACCAAAAATGAAAACAGAGGGCACAGAACAGAAGGGGAAAACGATACAGGCAGCACAAAAGAAAGAAATAAATAAAACACATGCAGATTATGACGGCGGGGGGCGGGGTCGACGGGGCGGGCTCAGCGAGGCTGAGGACAGTAGCGAGGGGACGCACACGCTACAGCTGGTGGCCGTGCGGCGTGGGGGTGTCCTGAGGTCAGGTCACACTCACCTGCGCTGCACGGTCGCCATTTATGGCCAAGTGGGAGGGAGGGCGGATCAGCTGGGAGGTGGGAGGGCACAGGAGGAAGGGGGCGTGGCCGCACGCAGGCGGCGGGAAGCGGGGAGCGGGAAGCGGGTGGGGGGGCACAGAGAGCGGCGCAAAACAATGCAGGGCACCAAAAATGAAAACAGAGGGCACAGAACAGAAGGGGAAAACGATACAGGCAGCACAAAAGAAAGAAAGAAATAAAACGCACGCAGATTATGACGGCGGGGGCGGGGTCGACGGGGCGGGCTCAGCGAGGCTAAGGACAGTAGCGAGGGGATGCACATGCTACAGCTGGTGGCCGTGCGGTGCGGGGGTGTCCTGAGTCCTGACTCTTTAAAGGATTTCCCTTCCCCTACAACGCTCACCTGGCATGACATCATGCTGTTACTTCTCCACTAGTGAAAAGTGAGCAGTGTGATCAGCGCACATTGTTGTGCCTGCTGTCACTGCAGTCGAGAAAAAACGGATCGCATGTGCCAGGGCACAAAAACAGAGCACGATAGAGACCTGTTTCGAGCCCTCCTTTAAAAAACTGCCGGTGCTCAGACCCGGCCCACTTAAAGCCCTATGGAATGGTATTGTGTGTTGTGGAATGGCATGTAGTGGAGTGGAATTATGTGGTGTGTTGTTGAATTTTGTGGCATGATGTTAAATTCTGTGGTGTGAATTGGATGTATATGGTGTGTAGCTGAATTTTCTTAGAATCAGGACATTGACTCATTAAATTGTACTATGGGACTGCATATGTCTGGAGCAGCCCACATCCGAAGAGTTGCTGAATAGAGATCCCAGCTTCAGTAGCCCCGAGTTGCAGCCAATTCTGTTGACGTGACAGAAAGGGCAGCCTGCATGAGTGACACTGCAGGAGGTAGTGTCGCAGACACCAGCAACTCCAACAAGGTGGCTTTGGAGTGGAGTGGTGAAAACCTGAGCCAAGAATGGTTTGGGGACTTTCAGTGCTCCAGCTAAAACACTTTTTTTTTTACCTCAGGAGCGGTCCTCATACACCCAAAAAGTCACATTTATAAGTCCCTTGAATTTTTTTGCACCATCACTAGGTGGCGCTGAACGGCTAGTTCTGTACCTAGCTTGTTGGAAGTGTTGGCCCTCCCCAGAGCACAGACTTGAACATTCCTACCCTCAAACGACCATGACGTCTTTGAAAGATGCTTGGCCAGCCATGTGGCACAATGATGAAACAAATGGTGAGGCTAACAGAACTGAACCGGGGAAGGACCATTTAACAAAGGAGTCCAAGCATGGAGTTAAGGAGTGAATGAATCAGAGAAGCACTATGCATATAGCTTCGAGCAGGGAACGCTGCAGGAGCCCAAGATATCTGCTTACTTCAGTAATGCTACTTGGAGCAGAACTGTGAACAGGAGCAACTTTTAGTGTGTTTACCAGATGGCCCCACATCACCAAGGGGCACTATCCTTGTCCTGGCAGTTTATTTAACAATGTAGTCCTTTCTGAGAGATGTAGTCCTTCTTCTCCTTGATGGGTCTAAAGTTTGGGATTGCAATTGTTTGGCAAAAGAAAAATTGCTCTAGAGAGGATGATAATGAGCAATTTCCAGTAGTTGAGTGAACTTCGGAGTGCCGACCCTTTAACCTCTGTGGTGAGTGGGGACAGCAGGGGTGACCTGGGGGGAAAGGCGTCTTTAGCATGAAGGAATGTCTCGGTTCGAGACTCTGCTGGCGGCGGGTTGCTCCGGTGCTGATGCCCCTGACCCCTACTTCAGTAGTGTACACGCTAAGGATGGAGAACATGGCACAAGACAGGCAGACGCTGCTCACCACATTCAGTGCAGATACAGAGCTTCACAGGAGCTGAGCTTCGCCCAGGTCCCCAAAGCCACCATTGGGATCCTCAAAGGTGATCCCAATGGTGGGGTACCCCCGGGCACTCCCCGGTGATGCTGGGCCCTGGGATGCCACCCAGGCGCAGCATACCATGTCTGCCACAGCCCTGGACTTAGCCAGTAAACAACCCAAGTGCAGTCAGACAACGTGTGTCGCCAAAGAAGAGAGCTGGTGTGCAGCCAGGAAGTCTTTATCTAGAGATATATAGTGTATACAATCAAACTGGTCTTTAACCTGTTTCAAGTACCCCCAGTTTTAGCCAATGAAGCAACTTTGGCACACAGCGTCAGGGGTGGCGTAAGTTACATCTAACATCATTTGACTTCTGACATCACACAGCTGAGCCCCTTGCCCCCATCCTTACCCACTCAACAGCCTCCTATTGGTTGCCGAAAGTTTACCACAAGGACAACAAGCCCAGTGAAGCAAAGCAACCCATGCCCTTTTTTTTTACTCCACCACAATAACTGTGCAACTCACGTGCCAGACGTGTTTAGGTGAATTTCCCTTTTCCTACAGCGGTTGTGTCTTTGTTTATAATTACAGGCTGTAAAGCAAAGTGAGGCCATCAAGGTTTTGAACAGCGCTACATAAAATCATAAGATTACATTTACAATGCTTATGCTTCTAGATATGACATGCAAGAATGCAAATGTAAATAAACAAAACATAAACAGTGTGTGCAAAAAAATTGCAAATGAAACTCTTTTCAACTCTGTAGATAATCTAACACGGAACGTGAAAAAAACTAAGTAAAATGGTAACATGTTTGCAATTTCCATTTGCAACAAATCCCTCGACTCCTCACAATCCGGCTTCCGAGTCAAGCACAGCACTGAAACCGCCCTCATCGCAGCAACAGACGACATTCGAACTCTACTGGACAATGGAGACACAGTCGCCCTCATCCTCCTCGACCTCTCCGCAGCCTTCGACACGGTCTGTCATAGCACCCTTTTACAACGCCTCAGAAACGTCGGAATCCAAGGAAAAGCACTGGAATGGATCACCTCGTTCCTCACCGGAAGAACCCAGAGAGTCCGCCTTCCACCATTCAAGTCAGAGGCCACTGAAGTCATCTGCGGCGTACCGCAAGGATCTTCACTCAGCCCCACCCTCTTCAACGTAAACATGAGCCCCCTCGCGGTCATTGCACGCCAACACAACCTCAACATCATCTCCTACGCCGATGACACTCAACTGATCCTATCTCTCACCAGAGACCCTAACACTGCCAAAACCAACCTGCATGAAGGAATGAAAGAAGTAGCCGACTGGATGAAGCACAACCGTCTGAAACTGAACTCAGACAAAACAGAAGTCCTCATCCTAGGCACCTCCCCCTCCGCCTGGGATGATTCTTGGTGGCCAGAGGCCCTTGGAAAAGCACCCATCCCGACGGACCACGCACGGAACCTGGGCGTCATCCTGGATTCCTCACTCTCGATGAACAGACAAGTCAACGCCGTTTCTTCATCTTGCTTCAACATTCTTCGCATGCTCAAAAAAACATTTCGTTGGATCCCCACCGAAACTAGAAAAACGGTCACCCACGCTCTGGTCACGAGCCGACTGGACTACGGAAACACCCTCTACGCCGGTACCACCGCAAAACTCCAGAAAAAACTCCAACGCATCCAGAACGCTTCAGCCAGGCTCATATTAGACATCCCGCGTAAAGAACACATCTCTGGTCACCTGAAAAACCTCCACTGGCTCCCCGTCAATAAGAGGATTACTTTCCGGCTCCTAACCCACGCACACAAAGCACTCTACGAAATCGGACCCGAATGCCTCAACACACGACTGTCCTTCTACACCCCCTCCCGCCAGCTACGATCCTCCAACCAAGCCCTTGCCACTGTACCTCGCATCAACAAAACCACCATGGGAGGTAGATCCTTCTCCTACCTGGCAGCTAAAACCTAGAACTCACTTCCCACTCACCTTCGCCTTACTCAGAACCACCTAGCATTCAGAAAGCAACTTAAAACGTGGATATTTGACAAGTAATTCCCCACCCTTCTTCAAGCGCCTTGAGACCCTCTGGGTATGTAGCGCGCTATATAAATTTATTGACTTGACTTGACTTGACATTAGTGATTCTACAGTCCTCTTCAAGCAGACTGCATCGGCCCCACCACAATCGCATTACCAACTTTATTCGTAGCGAAATGGTGTTCTAAATAAATAGGAGACGGACTTAACAAGTGATAAAAAACACAGATACGATCACACACTGAAATCTAAGCCTATTGTATGATACAACCTCACATGTTTAAACCACGCATGCCTTAACAACGCAGTCTGAACTATGACATTGTCTTTACCACGCACTCCATTACCATGCATGCCTTTACAACGAATTTCATTGTAAGGGCATGCTTGCTAAGGGAATATGTGTGGTAAATTGCATATCCTATACCACCTGCCCTGCGCCCTAACACCCAATGCCTAAGCCCTGTAATACACCATGCCCCACCGCTTAAAACGACACTGACCCCTGACCCTAAGCCCTAACACTTGGCCCCTGCCCCAAAAAACTACCCGACCCCCCCCCCCCCCTGAGCCCTAAAACTGGCCCGTCCTGCCTTTAACACTACCACTTCCTCCCCACCCTGAGGCCTAAATTCCTGCCCAAAAATACCCCGGACCCAGATCCCTCGACCCTGAGCTCTAAAACTGACCGCTGCCCTTAAAACTACCCTTCCCCTGCCCAGAGCCCTAAAACCCTGCCCCCCACCAAAGAAATGACCCAACCTCCCTCTCCCCCATCCTGACTGCTAAAACGGACCCCCAACTATAACAAGCTTTTACAATGCAATAGTTCTCACAACTGCAAATTTTTGAGCTATTAGCGTTGTAAATGGCAATGCCTTTAAAAAAAATTAAAAGCCATTGTTATTTACAATACCAAAAGCAACACCTATTGCATTGCATAGCGCTTGTCCGTTACTGACCATATCTCATAAGTAGGCGAGACCTAAAAATGAATGTGTCCTTGTGTAACTGTAACTCGTGGTCATGTAAAGTCTCCAGTAACTTCGGGTTAGAGTTTGCGCTATATAAATCCTGCAAAAAAAAAAAGAAAATACAGTGTAAACTGTATCAACAGTTGCACTGGGGACGGCTGCCTGCCCCACCCGCCGTGGCGCCCAGTAACGGTTTTGCTTTATTTCACCCACCCCGGCTCCCAGTAACGTGCCGCAATTCTGAGTCATGCATGTGCCCCCTTTAGGGTAGTTCTATCTGTTTGGCCAACAGAACATTTACATTCTGGGACTTGTAGAATGTAGGTTTGCGCTATATAAAACTTTATAAATAAATATAAATAAATGGGGATGGCGACCCTTGACCCTGTCACCAGGTAGGTCGCCCCCCTAGCCACCGCGTGGTCCTCCCCGTGCTGTGTGCTGTTGGCCCCGCTCTGCCCGCTGTTGTTCCTTCGTTTTGCTGGTAACTTGTGCCTGTGTTAGCCGTTTTCCCCCTCGTTCCCCTTTGCCATCTGTAACCCATGATTGTGATTGTTTTTATCTCCCCCTCGCTCCCCTTTGCCTTCTGTAACCCGTGATTGTGATTGTTTTTATCTCCCCCTCGCTCCCCTTTGCCTTCTGTATCCCGTGATTATTTCCCCTCGCTCCCCCTTGGCCTGCTGTGCCCCCCCGCTTCCCGCCTCGCCCTCTGCTTCCCGCCGCTGCTCCCTGCGGACCCGCCCCCCGCCGTTCCCATTCGCCACCCCGCTCCCGCCTCCCAGCTGCTCCTCCCTCCCTCAGCCCCTCATATGGAGGCCGCACGGTGGTAAAGGGAGCGACCCTTGACCCTGTCACCAGGTAGGTCGCCCCCCTAGCCACCGCGTGGTCCTCCCCGTGCTGTGTGCTGTTGGCTGCGCTCTGCCCGCCGTTGGTCCTTCGTTTTCCTGGTAACTTGTGCCTGTGTTAGCCGTTTTCCCCCTCGTTCCCCTTTGCCATCTGTAACCCGTGATTGTGATTGTTTTTATCTCCCCTCGCTCCCCTTTGCCTTCTATATCCCGTGATTGTGATTGTTTTTATCTCCCCCTTGCTCCCCTTTGCCGTCTGTAACCCGTGATTGTTTCCCCTCGCTCCCCCTTGGCCTGCTGTGCCTCCCCGCTTCCCGCCTCGCCCTCTGCTTCCCGCCGCTGCTCCCTGCGGCCCCGCCCCCCCGGCGCTCCGATTCGCCACCCCGCTCCCTCCTCCCAGCTGCTCCTCCCTCCCTCAGCCCCTCATATGGAGGCCGCACGGTGGTAAAGGGAGCAACCCTTGACCCTGTCACCAGGTAGGTCGCCCCCCTAGCCACCGCGTGGTCCTCCCCGTGCTGTTGGCCGCGCTCTGCCCGCTGTTGGTCCTTTGTTTTGCTGGTAACTTGTGCTTGTGTTAGCCGTTTTCCCCCTCGTTCCCCTTTGCCATCTGTAACCTGTGATTGTGATTGTTTTTATCTCCCCCTCGCTCCCCTTTGCCTTCTGTATCCAGTGATTGTGATTGTTTGTATCTCCCCCTCGCTCCCCTTTGCCTTCTGTATCCCGTGATTGTTTCCCCTCGCTCCCCCTTGGCCTGCTGTGCCTCCCACTTCCCGCCTCGCCCTCTGCTTCCCGCCGCTGCTCCCTGCGGCCCCGCCCCCTGCCGTTCCCATTCGCCACCCCGCTCCCGCCTCCCAGCTGCTCCTCCCTCCCTCGGCCTCATATGGAGGCCGCACGGCGAACGCGCAGCGGGCGCGCTGATTGTGCGCCGAAGGCGCGCCAAAGGCAAGCCCGTCTGCGCCCGTCCGCGCCTGGACCGCGCCCAGCGCCAGGACCCCTGGCCCCCGTCGATGCCAGCCCACACGACGGACCTACGACGCCGCCACCCTCCATGCACTCAATGCCGGCCGAAACCCCGCCTGCTACCGAGCCACCCCGAAATGCTCCCATAGACCCTTCACCTGCCAAGCCTGCAAATTCACCTGCCTCCGGACCTGCACCGCACCGGACAAGCAGAGCACCAACATCAACCACCTCAAGTGCATCCTACTCAACACCCGCTCTGTCCACAGACACGCCGTCGAACTCTGGAACCTGCTCGACACAACGTCACCAGACGTCGCCTACCTCACAGAAACCTGGATGAACGCCTCCTCAGCGCCCGACCTCACCATAGCCATCCCGGACGGATACAAGGTCACCCGGAAGAACCACGTCAACCAGACTGGAGGAGGCATCGCCATCGTACACAAGAACACCATCCGCATCAGGACCAACCCCGACGACACCTTCACCGCCGCCGAACACCTCCACTTCCAGATACACACCGACCCCAAGACCACCCTCAGAGGCACCCTCATCTACAGACCCCGGGACCACGCACCCAATTCAGCGAAGACATCGCCGACTTCATCAGCCCGCACGCCCTCCCCTCCGCCGACTACATCCTCCTAGGGGACCTCAACTTCCACCTGGAGAACAACAAGGACCGCAACACCGCCACCCTGCTGGACAACCTCGCTAACCTCGGACTCAAGCAACTGGTGAACACCCCCACCCACTACGCCGGCCACACGCTTGACCCCGTCTTCTCCTCCAGCAAGCACATCTCCTTCAGCCACTCTATCGGACTCCAGTGGACTAACCACAGCTGCATCCACTTCAGCTTCAGAAAAACTACGACCCACCACCACCCGCAACAGGGTCCTCGCAGGAGCTGGAACAAGATCACAGCTGAGCAGCTCACCACCTCCCTCCGCCAGAACCCTCCCGCCAGCACAACGGACCCCAACGAAGCAGCCAGCAACCTCACACAGTGGCTCACGAACTGCACAGATGACCTCGCACCACTGAAGGACCCTCCCAGCAGACCTGGCAGCAAGAAAGCCGCCTGGTTCACCGACAAACTCAAGACCTCCAAGAAGAACCGCCGCACCCTCGAGAAAGCCTGGCGCCACGACCAGACCACGGACAACATGACGGCCCTCAAGCATGCCACCCACAAACACCACCAGCTGATCCGCACCACCAAGAAGACAGCATTCAAAGAACGACTGGACAACAACGTCCACAACAGCAAGGAACTCTTCAGCATCGTCAAAGAGTTCTCCAACCCCAGCGCCGGAAACAACGACATCACTCCCTCCCAAGACCTCTGCGACTCACTCGCCTCGTTCTTCCACCGCAAGATTGCTTCCACCGCAAGATTGCCGATATACACAACAGCTTCGGCGCACTAACCACGCACCCAACCGCCGAACCAACGCCCCCACCACCACCCTCTGCGCCTGGACCCCGATCAGCACGGAAAACACCACCCGCACGATGAACACCATCCACTCCAGATCACCAACCGACCCCTGCCCCCACCGCGTCTTCAAAAAGGCCGACTCCATCATCGCACCTCAACTCCGGGACATCATAACTACCTCCTTCAACACCGCCACCTTCCCGGAGACCTGGAAGCACGCCGAGCTCAGCGCCCTCCTGAAGAAACCAACAACGGACCCCACCGACCTCAAGAACTACCACCCTATCTCGCTCCTCTCTTTTCCTGCCAAAGTCATCGAAAAGACCGTCAACAGACAGCTTGCCGCCTTCCTCGAGATGAACGGATCCCTTGACCCTTCGCAGTCCGGCTTCCGAGCCAACCACAGCACTGAGACCGCCCTCATCGCAGCCACTGACGACATCAGATCCCTGCTCGACAACGGGGAAACAGCGGCCCTCATCCTCCTGGACCTCTCTGCAGTGTTCGACACAGTCTGCCACCGCACCCTAGTACAGCGCCTCAGCAACATCGGAATCCGAGAGAAGGCACTGGAGTGGATCATCTCGTTCCTCGCCGGAAGAACCCAGAGAGTCCGCCTCCCCCGTTCAGATCCGAGGCCACCGAAGTCATCTGCGGCGTACCACAAGGGTCATCACTCAGCCCAACCCTCTTCAACGTCTACATGAGCCCTCTCGCAGCCATCGCACGCAAACACAACCTCAACATCATCTCCTACACCGACGACACCCAGCTGATCCTCTCCCTTACCAACGACCCCGCCACCACCAGAACCAGCCTACACGAGGGGATGAAAGACGTCGCCGAATGGATGAAGAACAGCCGCCTGAAACTGAACTCAGACAAGACGGAAGTCCTCATCCTGGGATCTTCGCCCTCCGCCTGGGACGACACCTGGTGGCCCCCCGCCCTGGGCACCACCCCCAAACCAACGGACCATGCACGCAACCTGGGCTTCATCCTGGACTCCTCCCTCTCGATGACCAGACAAGTCAACGCCGTCTCGTCATCATGCTTCAACACCCTGCGTATGCTCCGTAAGATCTTCCGATGGATCCCCACCGAAACCAGGAAGACGGTCACCCAGGCACTCGTCACCAGCGGACTGGACTACAGAAACACCCTCTACGCCGGAACCACAGCCAAACTTCAGAAAAGACTCCAGCGCATCCAGAACGACTCCGCACGACTCGTCCTGGACATCCCCCGACGCAGCCACATCTCCGGCCATCTGAGAGACCTGCACTGGCTCCCCGTCAGCAAGAGGATCACGTTCAGGCTCCTCACCCATGCACACAAGGCACTCCACGACCTTGACCCCAAGTACCTCAACAACCGCCTGACCTTCTACGCACCCACCCGCCAGCTACGATCGACCAGCCTCGCCCTCGCCACCGTACCACGCATCCGCAACGCCACCGCCGGGGGAAGATCCTTCTACTACCTGGCAGCCAAGACATGGAACTCCCTCCCGATCACCTCCGGCTGACCCAGGATCATCTCTCCTTCAGGAAGCTCCTCAAGACCTGGCTCTTCGAGCAGTAGCGGACCCCTCCCCCCAACGCCTTGAGACCCTTCCGAGTGAGTAGCGCGCTATACAAATGCCCATGATTGATTGATTGATTGATTGACAACACTTAAAACTGGCTGAAAGGGTCACAGATGGGATGAAAGACAGACGCATGTTGACCCACCGCGCGCCACCTTTGTCCCCCACCCCCTGCCCCTCTATGGCAACAAGTCCTGAAATGCACACCAGTGAAATTACTGGTACCGTTATCTGAAAGTCCCCGCTCTTCTACCATCAAGGGTTGTGCAGAACCCTGACAGGGGGAGTTTGTGCCACCAAGAAGGTCTTTAACCGGCCTCATGCAAGAATGAAGCCTCTCTTACAGAGAGGCATCGCTTTTAAAACACCACAGTAACACTTAGTTATACAGGCCGAAATTAAGAAATCACCTTAAAAAGGGGGCGGGAGGAGAAGTGGGAAGGCTGCTGAGAAAATAACCGGCCGCAAATGTATAATTCTCCTAAAATGGGAAGGGACGCCCTAAACCAAACCCAAAAATAACTTTTCACCGAGCTAGGAGCGTTCTGATGACCAGCTCTGAAATCAGACCTTGAGACAAAGGCACGGATTTGAAATGTGACCCAGGGGTGTGTACATTACACACCACAAACACAACTGGCTGTTTTGTTGTTGCTTTAATAACAGGCATCGTCAGACCTCATTTTAATCACCCTGGGAAGAGTGACAGTGAGAAGACCCACTTCAATTCGAACCCTTGACGTGCAGGTTACAGAGGGGCGTGCACAGTTGGTGCATTGACCTGCTGAGCTACCCCATCAGAGCACCTGAGCTGCCAGAGGAGACCAATTAGGAAAGGGACTTTGAGGCACAAAGGGCATTCCCATGGGATTATCTGCAGGGCCTGGTGTTTCAAAGGAAGCGGGTTCCGGGAACTGGAAAAAACAAAAAGGTCTCAGGGATATTATATTCCTGGTGTGTGGACAGGGAGTTCTGAGGTAATGTTGGGTTGTATACAGCAGAAAGCACACCTCCCCTCCCTGCGATAATCCACACCCAAACCCACGCATCCTTCTATTGGATCCACTCGCAGGACCCAGGCACAACAGCCTCATACGTAGCTTGGAGAGACTGCTCAGTGGGTGAATGCACCCACTGTGGCCATCTGTGAGTAGCCTGTCCGCAACTCGGTCAATTCAGGGCCGGGGTGATGCTGCATTTCATCCTGCCCAGGTCGACAGAAAGAGCGCCGTTAAGTTCGGTAATAATCGCTAATATTATTATTTAAAAAGAGACAACAAACCTGTCTGTGTGTGCACGGATAGATCGACACCCACAGCAGAAGGGTGGGTGTAGAATGTGTTATGTGTCCCGGAAAGGACAGACTCAGGGGTGTTTCTGGCAAAAGTTGAAATCCCAGTACTACTGCTGGCTGGCTGGCTGTTTTGGGTGAAGGGCAGTTAACAACTGCTGGGGCACGTGGTGTGGAGGCAACGGTGTTTCTCACCTTTTATAACTCCCCACATCACTGAGGTTGACCTCTTGGTAATGCAGCCGAAAGCCCATCCGCACCCTGGAGGTCTGTACAGTCTTTTATTTTTACTTAGCAACAACAATCAACAGTCCGATGTTCACCGTCAGCTTTAAAGTTTTCTTTCCCTTCACGCTGTTGTTCTCCACATTTAAAGGTAATTTGCTGCATGTTATTTTAACCCATGTAGACTTTTTCTTGTCAATTTCCTTTTTTTAAATGTATTTGTTTTTAGAGTTTTTCGATGAAACAATATCTGCTGTAGGCAGCAGTTTCCTCTACGCCTTTTCCTTCTACAACAAATTGTGGCGTTGCAGCTATTGAAGTAACGTGACAAAGCGTAAAAACTCATTGCAAATGTAATGCATTCTAAACAACGCCCCAACCCAAATCACGGAGTTTGGAAACACACTGCTTCTGCCCTCAGCCATGGACAAATAAGGAGAAATCAGAAGGACATAGCGCCGATCATGGTATGACCAGCTGCTTGGCGAGTGGTTTCTTATCAGAGAAACAGCTGAGTCGAGGGTGGAAGATCAGGAATTTGTAACTAGCACTGACACTCCAGACCTCCTGGCTTCGCCAAAGCATCTTCAGGAGAACTGGTGAGTGTGCACATATTTACACTCTGGAACACATTTCATTCTAGAATCTCTCTGTGCCTTTCTGGTTATACATTTTCGGAGGGGGGGGGGGGGGTCGAATTTTGAAAAAAGAGTGGGCAAATGGTGCATTTTTAAGCAAATTTGAGAAAGCAGGAAGGTTAATAAAGCAATTGTGAATCTGTTCATCTGTTCTAACAAATACAGTGACTGGCAAAACTGTCTATCGCTTGTTCTGCTGACATCCTAGGTGTGCAAAAAGAAACCAATTTATTGGGTGTGAGGTTAGGTTTGTGCCTGAAACAAGAATATAATCATGTACATATTGACACATGCCCCAGTGATTTACGGCACAAAAAGTGCGGGTGCACGCACTGCCAACCCTTTCAACCCTGCACAAAGTCCACCTGCTGCCTTGATGAAAATGAGTAGCTCAAGATATGTGGATCTTTGCAATATTTTCTTAGCAGCAAAGCAATCTGACTGCTCTTGACCTATTTAATGCTATTCCATGATCTTTGAAGTCTCGTGTAAGCACTGTTCTTTCTTTTTGGAAATTCTGAAGCTGTTGCTGGAAACTATCTTGGAGACGCAAACAAAGCTCATTATGTGCACAAAGTAGTAGAGACATTTCGTTTAATTGTATGTGTGTGTTTCACGTTTCTTCAGCCCTAATCAGAACAGCAACTATATAACCAAGCATTGTTTTCACAGGTGCAGGTAGGACAGATACCATTTAATTTCTGTATAGTCAACGATAACCATTATTGTTTGATTTTGGAAAGAGAGCAGGGGACAGAAGGAAGTATGCCCGTCATGACCTTGATGAAAGGGAAGCAGATCCTGTCAGGCAAGGATGGGGGCAGTCTGTCAGGCAGGGGTACTGACAGGCGAGGGGGTCAGGGATTCGGCAGACAGGAGGGAATGACAGGAGGAGGCTGCTAGGCAGGAGCACTGACAGAAGGGGAGGAATTAGGGATGTAGCAGGAAGGAATGACAGCACGGGGTGAGGGATTTTAAAAGCAGGAGAGACTGACAGGAGGAGACTGACATAAGGGGTTCAGGAATGTGACCGACAGGAGAGGCAGACAGGGACTGTCGGGGACAGTGACCGGAGGGGTGGGGGTCAGAGATCCAGGTCTCATTATTTCCGTCTCTGCCTGCACGCCTCCCCCGCTGAGCCTGACGTCAGACCGGCACCACACCCTTTGTCACGACCCCGAAGGAGGAGGGTGAGTATGGGAGGGATGAGATGGCGGCGCTGTCTTGACCGGCACCAGCTGGCATACTGACCTCCTACTGTAGGCCTAGTCCTTCTAATGGAGGCAGCCCGCGCCCTCAAACTTTGCCCCATCTAGCCATTTGTTCTTCTCCCCATACGTTTACTTACCCAACCAATATAAAGGCTTTTTGCCCTTACTAAACTATGTTCTCGTGTACACGTCTGTACCGCCATAGACCTATTTTTTAACCCCCTTCGCTACCACACATTGTGCTCTCTAATATGCAGGCAGACTTTACCCCCTGTAAAATTGTTGTTCTTACCCCCATCAAGGTCTATATCCTCGTGCCGACATGTACAGCCCTTAACCCTGCCTGCCCAGAGTGCACTTTAGTCCCATGCATCCATCCCTCAGTCCATGATTTCCCTTCCCTCGCCATGAGACGGTTTGCCTCTGCCACCTCATGTTGGTAGTGCCATTCATATAACTTCCTTTGCCACTTTTTTGTGCAGCTCCAGGCTTTCCTACACTGAACTTTGGGTGTACTACCACGTTTGTATACTGGCTCATGCAGTTCCATATTATATTCTGACTTATACGCTCTATATTAATAAAATAGCATGTGTAACTCCGTTTCCTATGGGCATATAGAGGATATTGAACGCCCCCACCTTTCGTCCTCTGGCCATTGCACCTCCCCTGACCCCTCACCTATGTCAAAATATTTTTTCCTTTTCTGCTTTCTGCTGGGTTCAGGGAACTGCCTCTGTAATTAGAAATTGTAAAATTAAAGTATGCAAATGCAAGCCCTAGTCGGGTACGGCCCTTCCCCCACAGTGTAAGTTCAAAGGTTGAGGATAAGAAAAAGAATACTAGCATAACATTTATAGACAGTGGTTGGCCAGAGAGATAGGCAGGAGAGGGAGATTCTGACGAGGGGCAGTCTTGCAGGAGTAATGACAGGCACGCAGAGGCGTGCAGGCAGAGCCGGACGTGTCAACGAGGCTCTGACATGCTGCACGGGAGCAAGGGGTCTCTTGCAGCCCACACACCTGGCCCCAACGCGTCCTTACTTGTAGTCCGAGTCGGTGTCCTCATCTTCCTTGCCGTTTGACTGCATGGGCCCCTACGACACAAAGTTGGCTTGAATTTTGTGCCCGCGGCCACCAAACTGCAGCTGGAGTACTACACACTGTGTCAGAAGGAAGTGTGCAGCAGGTCAGTCAGGCCAGCCGGAGGCTCGATGCGCATGGTGCGGGGGCTTCCAGACAGCAGTGCCTGGGGGCCACCTGATTGTTCTTCAGGCCAGCCGTTTCCTCCGCTAACACTCCTGCCAGGAATGGCTCTGCGGACCGAACAACGCTTGTGTCGCGCGCGCACACGCTCGCCTAATGGTCTCCCTCTCCTTTCTGCGCGTACATCTGGCATACGAACTGCTCAGTACCAGCGTCATCCCGCGACACACCCACCATTTGCAGGCGACACAGTACTGTGTCGCCACACAGAGTTTAGAAAGCTCTGATCTAAGGCCTCAGTATGCAGGGTAGTGCCTGCAGACTTTCTTATCTTTTAGGGGGCCATCTGTTTCTAATTAGCACGGCCACGCTAAGGCCATGCTAATTAGAAACTGGTGGCCCCCCCTAAAGATAAGAAAGTGCTTAGCGTCAGCCGTGAAGCAGACGACCCAGTCCGGATGGGCTGTCCAAAAGGGAGAAAGGGCAGTGGCCCAAAAGCATCCTTTTCAAGGGGAAGCCAGCGTTTAGCATAAACGGTGACGCGACCCAATAAAAATTATGGACGGGGCTTCAAGTCCCCTTCTGAAATCTCCTCTCTCACTTTAGGTCTCGCTGAGGGAGCAGTGCATGCGCTGCACCGCTAGGAAAGACCTAAAAACGTCCCCCTCCAAACCCGGCTCCAGCCCCACTTACCTACTTGCATCTGGAGCTTCTTGTCCCAATGCTTCCTGTTCCTTTCCCCACCCATCCGGACATTTAGACCACTGTCTACCTTAACCATGGATATGCGTGGCTAAGGCAGATGCATTGTTTAGGCAAGTGTTGTTCTGCTTGCTGGGAAATGGCACACGTGGCTTAGCCCATGTTGTAAAGGCTGTTTCCCATAAAAGCCCCTTCTTTTTGCAATAATAGTGCTAACTTATCACGTTTAGGATGCGTTCTAATTATTTGATCTGGCTTCAAGGAGCAGCGCACTTTGGAGATAACATTTTTATTGTAGCAGGAGCATCTCAACATAGTACAGAATGGTGCACGGGGTCGAGCCGAGAGTCAATTACAAGCCAGACAGTCTGGGTTCATAGCCTGCATTTTTT
This sequence comes from Lissotriton vulgaris, assembly GCF_964263255.1. Taxonomy (NCBI): domain Eukaryota; kingdom Metazoa; phylum Chordata; class Amphibia; order Caudata; family Salamandridae; genus Lissotriton; species Lissotriton vulgaris. The sequence goes on from NC_141685.1 coordinate 1,337,709,878, forward strand.
TGTAAAACTTGGATTTTGTAGTCTATAAATAATAATAAAAACTTTCCAGTATGTGGCTTCATTTTGTCTAATCCAAATCCAGATAAGGTGGCACAGGTCACAAGTGATTTAGCACTTATGTTACCAGGGCACAAGTCCTAAAAAAAGAAGTGGGGGGACGCTGTCACCGGAAGTGACGTCACGACAGGAAGTGACATCACAACAGGAAGTGACGTCACGAAAGGTGGCTTGCACCATCGGGCTCATTGCCTCCCCTCCTCACCCATTAGATGCGATTACATCTGAGGAGTCAGCGCGTGAGCAGCGTGCTGTGAGCTCCGAGCTCTTCGTCCCAGAGAGGCCAAAGAGTGAAGTGCAGCTGTTTGGCAGGGGGGACGGCGTCCACCCGGTAAAATAAGTGGGGGGACGCCGCCCACCTGCGTGGTACCCCGACTCGAGGCCTGTATGTTACAATTAAATGTGAACTTGTGCAGCATTGTGAGCGTGCATAAGGGTATACTACTTGGGCACTGGCACAATTGTACATAGTGTGTGCTTTGTTGAAAGTTTTCCTGTATGGTCCATGTTGTTAATCCCTTTAAAAAGGCGGCACTTGTGCAGGCACTAATTCCCCTCACTGATCTCATTTGTGTGGATTGTAAATAGAAATAAAAAAAACGATTAACAATATGGACCATACGGAAAAACTTTCAACAAAGCATGCAGCTTTAGAAGGAGGGGAATGGCCTGACACCAGTGGAGTGAGCAGCTTCAAGTGGAGCTCCAATCAGCTGATCCCCCATCCAGTGCCAACCTGCCCTTCTCCGCCCATCCCGGGGACCCCAGGAGGTCTTCTTCCCCATACCTGGGCGTTGAAAAAGCTGATGCAGGTGGTGTTGACAGGAGGGGGGCTCTGTCCTCGCTGAATCTGGCTCGTCCTGGTGATGCGCCGCGAGGCGTAGGTATAAGATGGTGGAGGCCTAGAGAGCAGAGGCCATGCAGTGCAGGTGACTGGACCGAGAGCAGCCCGGGACGGAGGCGCTAACCGGAATCTGGTCAGTGCCACTGCTGGGGTTTCTGGGGATCCTTGTCGACTGTGGCCCTGCCACGGATCAGGAGTGTGTGAGGGAGGAGCTGTGGGCGAGGAGGAGGGCAATCTGAGCCCTAGATGACGGCCCTATCGGGCCCCACTGTGGAGTGATGAGGTGACGAGCATCCCACCCCCGACCAGAGAGGTGACCGGGGGGGAGGACGAGAACTCCTTACGGCACCCTCCCTGGACACTACCTCCGGAGCCCCGAGTGTGGGCAGCGCTGAGAGCTCTGTGTGCCCTCGTCCGTGCCTGTGTGCCGGACCAGCGGTGACCTTGGAGAGCCCTGGATCGAATGGGCCTGCCCCGCGGATGGATAACAGCTTGATCCTGCCAGCAGAGTGAGAGAAATGGCTGGAGTGATCACCTGGTATGATAATATTGGCCCGTACCTCTGCGGGCGGTCGGCCCAAGCTGCGTGTCCCGGCCTGGTTATGGTTGGCCTGTGGAGGGCCTGAGCTGAGTGGAGAAGCTGGTGAGGCAAAGTGAGGAGCATCCTCCGACCGGATTGGGGACCCAGGGGAGGAGAGAACTTCTGACCGCTCCCATCCTGGACGCTGCCTACTTAGTTGGGGCCTTGAGTATGGGGACGGAGCTGGGAGCACTGGATGGCCTGTCCCCATCTGGGTGTCGGGGCTGCGGGAGTCCTGGCCCGACTGGGCCTGCCTCACGGAGAAGGAGCTTGACCCTGCTGGCTAGATAGGGGGAGCAGCTGGAGTAGGCACTAGTCCTGGCAAATTCGGCCTGCACCTCTTGGGCACCCAACAATGCCCCTTTTGCTCTGGGGAGGCCTGAGCTGTGGGACGAGGTTTGCGAGATGAGATGAGGAGGCCGCATTCGAGGACTGGAGCTGTCGGGCAGAATCACTAGGGAGGCAGCAAGGAGGCTCCTGTGCTGACGGTCCTGCGGGAGAGATGGAGAGAACAGACGGCCTACCTCGCATCTCAGCCCGCACATCAGGGGGAGGCTGGCTTGAACTGCTCAACACACTGCAATGCTGCTCGGAGGTGGATTCCCTTTGCAGGGGCACATTGGCGTCAGCTGGGGAGGACAGTGCGGCAGTGAACTGGGCCCCCTCTTTTTACTTGTTGCCGAGAGCTGGGTCCCCACTGCGCTGAGCCCTGAGCCCTGAGCCACTAATACCTCATTTGAGAGGCCTTTCCTGCATAATTGTCTTGGGCAGACACTGGTCCGTGGCTAGAGAGAGAATCGTGGATGGGCCAGGGGCTCCTGGGGCTGGGAGTGCTAACTGTGCCTGGTGGGGCCAGGCCATCTCAACCGTGGCGGTGTAGACAGTTGCTGGTGCCTAGATTCGGGCCTGCCTTACCTGGGACCGGCTGCCCTGCATCTGGAGGCAGGAGATGCCCAGCCAACTGGGTGAGTACTGAGGTCTGCTCTGATGCGTAAATCACAGTAGGGACCTGTGGCATATTGGCTGATCATTACGAGGGAAATTTGAACCTGCCTTCTCCAATTTGGTGAAAAGGCAAAAGATAGCATTGAGAGTGACCCATCTGGGGACCTGTGCAGTTTTCACTCTCCTGGAGTGAGCCATAGGCCTTCTACCATGGACCTTGATTCACGAGTAGCTCTCGCCCACTGCAATCTTTTGCCTGCATCGCTCCCGACGCATAGCACCGAGTGGTCTGCTTTACCTGTAGGGACAATGGGCAGATCCACTCCGAAAAAAGACCAGGACCCTGGCACGCAATGGGACAGGCGACCGATGCGGAGCAGCCTGGGCAGATGCTGGAGCCGACTGAGAGCCTCACATTGCAGGACGTTATCCTGGCCATCACCCCCACCTGTGTAACACTGGAGGCTAAAATTGAATCCCTACGATCTGACTTGGCTCTATTAAGGGATGACCACAGAGGTCTCGCGGAAAGAGTTACCACAACAGAGCGAACGATTGCCAACATCGCTTGCCTCGACCACTGAGAGAATGACTGCCATGGAGGCAAAAATCTGTACACTTGAATTGCAAGGAGAAGAGGCCAAAAATCGCTCCGGCTGCAACAATATAAGAGTGGTGGGACTGCCAAAGGGAATTGAAAGCCCCAGCATGGGGGACTACCTAGAAAAATGGCTGAAGGAGGAGGTTGCCATGGAGGTCAGCCTCTATGAGCTTGAAAGAGCTCACGGTGTACCATCTAGGCTGCCGCTACCAGGAAACCCCAGCGTCCAGTGGTGGCCCGCCTATTTTACTATAAAGACCGGGACCATACTCTGATGCAGGCTCGACATTGAGGAAAACTATGGGTTATATATTAAATTGTAAGAATGTTCCTAGTCTTTTTAAGGGAGGTACAAAAGCAAAGAGCTTCTTTCCAAGATGCAAAAAAGAGGCTTCGACAGTTAGGGCTCACATACGCGATGATCTTCCTGGCCCAACTAAGAGTGGCGGCACCTGACAGTTTCTTCCCTGCTGGAGATATGGGATTGGTTCGATCAGCAACCTCAACCGGGACCCGCTTGCAGCCCCCAAACAAGGCAGGAGCACAGATCCCGCTCAAGAAGAAAGAAGTCGCTGTGTAACTCTGCCCCTTCACAGGCTGTGGTACTGTTGGAGCGACGACAGGCAATAGAGCTGGTGGCGCAGCTGAGCGGTGGCGGGCACCAACCCCCCATGCCTGATGTGGAGAGCATCACAAGGGATTCAGACTATGATCACAGCTCTGGGGTGTCCACAGCCTTGAGTGTTTTGATGCCCAAAAATACCCCAAGAACAGCAGATGAAAAAATATAACATTCAAAGCACAATGATGCAGTAGCGGAACAGGAGCAGCAAGATCGATGCACTGAAGAGATGAGAGGCGCACGCTCTTGACCTTACCCAGGGCTGCGGTCACTACTTGTACCCTCTTCGCTGGATGGAGGGATCGTTGTCAGAGCTGAACAATTTACCAGCCACTGCTAGATACTTGCGGGAATCCATCCTTATTTTGTTGTTTGAATGAGGGGTAATTACCTGCTTGTCCTGGGGAGTGGGAGTAGGGGTATTTGTTATTTGGGGAAATGTTGGGGATCTTTGAGTCATACTGCAATGCTTGAAAGCCTACACTACACATGGGAGGAGATGGGGGAGAGGGGAGGAAATGGAGACCCATACACAAGATCTAACACAGGTGATTCGTCCTACCCACGGCTTCCCTTCTGATCTATAAATGTCTCTCCTGGAACATTCGCAGCATGCACACAATGTCCAAGTGCTATAAGGTTCTTTCTTACTTGAACAGGAGATGTGCTCAAATAGCACTGTTGCAGGTACAACATGTGACAGATCAGGGTGGGTAGAGCGTTTCAGTGCTGTTGGAGGGGCCAAGTATACCATACCACATACTTAGCATATGTGGGAGTCCCATTCCAGTGTCCTGGTACTTGATAGACCCGGGGGCAGCTACATAGAGGTGTGGGGGTGGCTGAAGGGTCAGGACATCACTATTGTGAACATTTACAACCCAAACATAGATCAGAGCACCTTCTTAGATGGTTTGTCAAAACATTTAGGACCGCATCTAACGGGATCAACCATCCTGGGGGGCAACTTTAATATCCTGGCGAATACACAGCTTGACAGATCACACCCCTCACTGAGGGACTCCCAAACTAACCACACGGCTAGAGCGTTCGCACAATGGGCGCAGTACTGGGGGCTCATTGACTCCTGGAGACAGATGTACCCACACAAACTGGACTATTCCTTCTTCTCTGGCCTGCACGAGATGCATGTCAGTCTCAATACCTTTCTTTGTACCACAAAGGACCAAAGATTGGTGCACTCTGTAGAGTACCTATCTCACACCATATCCGACCATAACCATGCTATTACGCCTTCAGTGGGCCCCTCTGCACCCCTCCATCCCCACTTGGTGATTAAAACCCAAATCATTAAAAGGCCAGGTATTCTGCGAAAATATCAGGACCAATCTGCTCCAATACTTAGCGGATAATAAAGACACAGCATCCTCGGACCAAGTGGAGTGGGACGCCTTCAATGTAGTCATACACGGTTATTATATAGCAGAGTCCAAGAAAGTCCGGCACACTATACAGGGGGAAATTAGTACGACAGAGGCCCACTGGAGAGACCTTGAAAAGTGCAGACTGGGAAACCCAGAGCTGCAACCAGACCTTTTGGAGGCCAAGGAAGCCCTAGCCATTAAGACGAAGAGGTTCAGGTGCTTTGATTTTAGACAATATATGGACAGGATGGACAACGAGTGAGACAAGTTAGGGTCTCTTCTGGCCTGGCTTGCCAATCTGACTAAACGGGGAACTCCTATAATGGTGCTTATGACAGAGGGAGAAAACACAATTTACTCCCAGGAGGAGATTAGCACCCACTTCGCCCATTACTATTCATCCCTCTACAAAAGCATAACACTGCATGACTTGGCGGAGCTCTAGGCCTATCTCGGAGGCTTAAATCTACCATGTTTGGAGGAGATAGAAGCGGAGGAACTTGGAGGGGAAATAACACCTCAGGAGATAAAATGCGCCATAAGAACCATGGCCAGGAGTAAAACTCAAACGGATGGATTCCTGGTGGATATCTATGCTGCCTACTTGGAGGAACTAATGCCCAGATTTGTGTCTCTCTATGCAGCAGCTAAGGAAGAGGAGTGCTAGCCAGCTACCACCTGCGAAGCGCTCATAATACCCATTCTGAAACCTGGGAAGCCAGCAACAGACAGAACAGGGTATAGACCACTATCAATGTTGAGCATGGATTATAAAATACTTAGTCGAATATTGGTGACTAGGCTCCTACTGTACTGACTAAATTAACGCACTCAGACGAGGCAGGGTTCATACCGGACGTAACACAGCCATCAATATCAAGAGACTTCTGGCCATGCTATGAATTGGCGTGCAACACCCACCAAATGCAGCAGTATTTGCTGTCCACATAGAAAAGGCATTCAATAGCATGGAATGGCACTACCTTTATGAGGTGATGCTCCATATGGGCCTGGATTGCGACTTTCTCCCCTGGATAAGGCTACTTTACATTTATCCAACTGCTAGGGTCCGAACGGGATGGATTGCCTCTGAAAGACACCCAGTGGAACGCGGCTCGAGGCAAGAATGCCCCTTGTCCCCTTTACTCTTTGCGCTGGCCATGGAACCACTAGCCGGTTATGCGCGGCAGGGACAAGCATATCTGGGGCTTGCCAGTTGGGGACACCTGCATCGCATAGCGCTATATGTGAATGACCTCCTGATCTTTCTTTGAGATACGGAGACGGATTTGAAGGGGGCCCGATCTATGTTTGATTACTTCGGGCTCCTCTCTGGGCTAAATGTGTATTGGCAGAAATCCAAGAACTTCCCAATAGTACAGCGCGGAGTCCAGCCGGAAGGACTGGAGATGCTGCACCGGGACCTTCGATGCCTAATGTACCTGGGCTTCAACATCTTTTATGATCGCTAGGATCTCTTGGAGAGTAGCATAGGGTGAGTCTCTCTGATGCCACATGGACTTCTAGAAGATCCTCCCGCTATCCATAGCAGGATGAATAGCTCTTTTAAAAATGGTAGCGCTGCCGCGCCTTTTATATTTTTTCAGTATGCTCCCAGTCTGGATACCGTGGGAAACATTGAAGGACCTTGATTTCTTGATAGTCGCCTTCATATGGGGACCAGGCCACAGGCGGGTAGCTTCGGCAACAATGCAACGTTCCAAGACAGCTGGGGGATTGGCAGTAACCGACTTTGAGATGTTTTACATTGCGGCGCAACTACAATGGCTCCTGCAGTGAGTGGTGAGCAGGAGAGACTGACCAGGCTTCAGAACAGCGCATGGCAGGCAGAGATACCTAAGAATTCCAAGTGATCACCAGATGCTGGAATTGTTGCCTCCAAAAACTGCATAGCAAGGTACTATTTTCGCTGGATATACCCCTCACTTTGCTTAGATAGCTGCTCCATGGCGGAGATTGAAGGAGCTGGACCAGTGGGTGGAGGCAGTGGTGACCAAGATAGGGGACTTATTCGGAAATGCTCTCAATCGAGGAGTTTAGGGCGGAATTTTCTCCTCCACAAAGCGATCACGGCTGTGCTTCGGAAGCACTGGAGCACTGACTCAACTGAGCCGAATGTGCACCAGATCTGCCAATGTATGGCTTTCTCCACAGGCACTATAAGTGGCATCTTATGCTTATACAGGGAAGCGCATGGGGATCTTCAGTGCCCGCTATAGCAACTGCGATGTGAGACAGACCTGTGAGACCATATTGAAGCTAAGCGATGGGATAAGATCCTTGAAAGAACCCTGAATGTTTTCAGAAACGCGCTCTTTAAACTTGTCAAGTATTACGTCTTTCACAGATCGTACTTAACCTGAAAGCGCATACAGAGGTACTTCCAGGCGGCTGTCGCAGCTTGGCCCAGATGCAGGGAACAAGGAGCACGCTTTCCACATACTTTCAACATATTTTTTGGATGTGCCCCTCACTTGGTGTCTTTTGCGGGGAAGTTAGGGCCATGGTGGCAACAGCTATAGGCAGAGAGGTTCCTACCTCCCCGGGCCACTGTCTATTGGGATGGTTCCCGCGCACTGCTAGAAATAGGATCACAAACAAATTGCAAGACATGGCCTTCATCTTGGCCAAGAGAGAATTCTCAAGGCACTTGAAAGCATCAAGGGGACCCCAAATAGTAGCATGGAGGAGAGAGATGGAGAAGTGTGCGGGATATGAGGGTAGACTACTCTTGAGGGAAGCCAGACAAGAAGTGGGCACTATTGATGCAGCCTGAGGATGGGACACACTAGTGGATAGCTTTACGAACCCTGACTCTTGACACTACCACCACATCACCCGCAAGTTCATTAGCAGCAACCCCCTAGAGAGACCCCTCACAGGAATAAGGCTGCTCCAAGATGCTACAGAAACTTGGAGGGAACCGACTCCTGCTAGGGAGCTCCATGACCCATCTGTATCCCCCCACAAGGCAACAGCACAACAGAATAGGGCGCATGATATAATACGTACAAGACTAAGTATGGACTCAAGGAGGGAGAGGGGCAGGGGCGGCCGCAAATGAATATCATTAATTGGTGAGTTTAAAAGCTTGCTGAATATCTAGAGTGCAAATGCAACAATGATCTGAGATGGGCAAAAAAAAACAATAAAGTTTGTTTTAAAAAAAAAAGCACGCACCATTAGAAGAAGCGCATTTGCTTTAAAACATGCAAAACTTACATAGGCCTAAACACAGGTGATTCACCAGCCCTAAAACTCATCTTTCCAAAATCCCAGGCAAGCCAAACTAACAAAAGAGTCAGTCAAAAACAACACAAATGAACACAGGAGAAAGAAAATATGTGAAAGGGCCAGTTGCCATGGGAGGAAACAATATCAACAAAGGCAGGACAATTGGGGCAGTTTCACCACACAAAAGTTTAAAAAGCACACAAAAGCACAAATTAAAAGCGAAGGGGGTGGTAAGGGCTCGCTGAAACCCAACAGATTAGATGCAGCATGTTTCGGTTCGAGACAGCACATGCGCACAGTCTAGAACCTAAAACAAACTAAAAGTCTTTTGAACAAACAAAATGACCTTGTTCTAAAAAAGCCAGCCTAGGAGATAAGGCCTAATGTAGCAGTCTTATTTCTCTTTCTGGCTGTCATCTTGGAATGGGGCAACTCATTTTATTTCACCAAAGAATGAATTTTGACAAGTGTGTGCATTTGCTGTTAGTTATTGTAGCTTCATTCAACAAAATTACCTTATTCCAAAAAGGCCACCTCAGGAGATGACGTCCATGGTATCAGAGCCCAATTTATCTTCCTGGCTGCCATCTTGTTATGGGGCTGCTTATTTTATTTCACCCAAAAACGAAGTTGGGCATGGCCCTTCTTAGGGGAAATTATCCCAACACTTATTGTTTTTTGCTCCTGGTCTTTGCCAAATCTCTCAGCATGACCATAGAAAACTGTTGTATGTTATGCTTCAAAAAGTATGATCAGCCTGCGCCTACATTATCACTTTGTTTTTATGATTACTTTCCGCGTCACTTCTGTTGGGGTTGCACGCGGTAAACGCGCAGATTATCTTCATCTCTGACCCGCATCTACTCTCTTCCTCAATGTAATTACTACGACACCCTATGATCTGGATATATTATCTAATCGGCGGAGGAGTGCATTTAGTTGTAGAGAAACACATCCACCATTCCCAGGGGAGACTGCCTCACAGTTGCCCCCCTGTACATTCAGTGATGGACCACTTATGATACCTTTCCATCAAGCAAGTGGCCCACATTGGAATCTCAGGAATAACACGTCTTTTTTCATTTAGAATGACCCCAAACACTAATATGTGTTTATACAGGAACATGGGTTGTCCAGGCATCTCACTTGCCTGTGACACAGCACACCCAGTCATTGCGATCAAGCAAGCCCCTTCCCTTTCTATGGGCCACCCTGCTCCTGATCCACTACACCTCTGTGACGGAACCAGATCAACTAGAAATGATATGGCCAAACCATTGCATCCCAACATCAACAGAGTGGTTTGCCCATACCATGAATTCTCTGCCTATACTCTTATTTGACTACCGTGTCTATGTCCCACACCATATGCTCTCTGTGGTCTTTCCACCTAGAGAACCTTCCGAAGTCAGCTGGTTTTAACAGCACCAACCTACCACTCCATAGTTTTAAGGAATGCGCGATATGCGTACATGATATTATTAATAATAGGGCTGCTTAATGAGTGGTCTCTATAAATCTAGGGTACCTTTTTCCCTTATCACTCCTGTCCACTAGAGCTATTTGAATATGTTCCATGTAGCTCAGCTAAATCTATTTTGGTCTTTCCTTTTCTCTCCTGTCTCCTATAGGTTGTGGCTCTTGAGAACACGGATAACACATGTCTCAGACGCAGAGACGTCTTACCCCACTTGACTATAGGTAAAGTAGGAGTATAGGGTGCCTTTCCCTAACTCCAACTAGTTTTCACTTGTAGCACACAATCCTGATGAAGCGCACAGGGATCCACTAGGGACCAACAGTTTGCCCGAAACATGTCAACCTTCACCCACTTTTAGTACACCATACACTTTTTTGCACGATTAGAGAGCGGTGGGAACACACCGGTCCCTCTCTTTATTTAGTTCTAAGGAAAGTCTCCAAACCCATTTACCCTTTTAGCTTAACCTACGGACCCATTATTAAACTTGTCTGGGTACCTAGAGGTAATTTTAACTCCATTTGCACCAACTCACTTGGCCCACACACCTTCATGCACAAGTACGGCACCTCCTAAAAAGATCTCCATCAAAGAGCCCTCTTGTAGGGCCCGTGAGGGACTGCAGCACCCCCCCCCCCGCCCCCACCCCACGAGGAGCACTGCCCAATGATGATGCTATACACTTGCAAGAGTGTGTGAGGGTACAAAAGATACCAGGAGGTCTATCCCCACTACAAGCACGCTCAACCGTTTTCTGGAGACACTCACAAGTTACTCAGAACCGTACTTTGGTTGTGGAGTTCTTCCTCTTTTTTTCCTCAGGAACTGTTACCAATTTGTTATAGCATAGAAATCTGGGCACCTTCCTCCCGTACTGCAGAGGGAAGGGCACGCGCCCCCTCGCCCTCATGGGGCAGGGGGTGAGCATGCAATGTGTTCAGGTACATATCTCTGTGTACCCCATAAACAGGTACACTACATACCCGGGGCTGGTATGGCACTGGCTAGTAGTGGGACATGCCACTAAGTGTGCCACCCACCAGATAGCTTGTCAACCCTGTATTGGGCCTGTCATTGCAGGCCAGTGGGATGCCACTGCACTCCTACCTAGGTTGTCATCCCTTTCATCTCAGCCGATCCTGCATGGGTTGTCCCATACCACGAGGGCACCCCCTCCCAGGGAAGCCCTGAAGGGCGCAGTGGGGTTAGTAGGCTGAAGGCTGAGCGAATACATATGGATGTTCCCTGCCCAAGTAGTGAGGAACCCCCCACATGGGCTTCAGCCCTTCCAATGGTACACTCCTGGGGAGTCTCTTGTGTGGCCTTAAGGCTCTGGACACGTCCTCACTGTCTAGTGAGTGTGGTAATGCATGCGCCTTCCCACCCTGTCAAGGAAGAGGCGCTGACAGGGTGTTCGGAAACATGGGCTGGTCTGCAATGCAGACCAGAAAGAGCGCACTTGTACCTGAGGGTGTTAACTATGTGCTCAGCCTGCTAGTTCAGGCCAGGGTGTGTGTGTATAGCCACTTATGCTGTTTCGAATACCTGTGCCATAGAAGGCTGGAGCATGCACTTTGGCACCTCTTGCAATGCAGATAGGTGCCCAGTCTGCCATCGCAGACCGGTGAATGGCTAACTGGTTTCCCCGGTGTTCTAACTCCCGAGCTCTTGCACCCATGGTGTTAGTGGCAAGGAGCACGGCCGTCCATCGCAGGCCGGGTGTGCGCAATCGCACCAGTAAGGAGGTTGTCTCAAGTCCGGTTTGCCCGGGCAGGGTAGTGAGCGCGCACTCACACCTAAAGTCCCAGGGCCAGGGTAAGCCTATGGCCCAGTCTGCCATAGCAGACAGGTGGGGGCACACTGGCAGCTATCGTGGAGAATGACAGATCTCTGCCATTTGAGGGCCGAATGGTATAGATTGGAGAGAGAGACTCTGACACCTAGCCTCTAGGGTCCGAATCATGGCCCCACTAAAGATTACAATTTGAATTTCATTGACCCATGGCAGACACGCCTACAATTTAAGGAAGACATCTGTGATTCAAAGGGAAACCCCTTAAACCACCCCAATGTCAAAGTATACCTATGGGTGCCATCCTTCAGCAAGAGGTGAGATATGCTTGCTGGGACGTGGGATTGGAGACCCTGAGCTGCGTGGTGCACATTGCCAGATGACTCTGTTGTTCACATGGAGGATAACAGCCCATGAAGGGGACCGCAAGCCATTTCTGATTAGTGACTGGCCTGGGCAGAAGACCTGCTGAAGTGCGGCACCATTAAGTGTGCTCTCCAAGGGTCCGTCTGTGGGCCTCTTGTTCTCCCGGAGATCTCAGGGACATCAAAGATCTCCCCTGAGGGACCTACACCATCTACCTATGCCATCTGGAGAGCGGTGCCCTCTCAAGTGCCCATATCGGCTGCAGAGTCCCATTGGGTAGCGCTGTTTGAGTGTGGAACTAAGATTTGTGTCTGGAGGCAGGACTGTCTAGTGCATAGCCCAGAAATTGTTCCCACATCTAAAAGGCATGTGGTTTCTGTACTGCAGGGACCCTGACACTCATAGGCATCTAGTTGGTAGCGAACGGATTCACTAGTTGTGGAACGTCGCATGGCCCTTTTCATCGACCATGCTGCATCTCTCTTGGGCGACTCGCCGACTGCATGCTCATTGTGTGTGTTATGTTAGGTTAATAAAGCTTCTAGAGAGCAACAGTTACCCTAGGGTGTCCTGGCGCTGAGCACTGCCTAAATGGTTGCCTAAAATGACAAGACAGGTTTTTAGCCCCTTCCTGAGGGAGAGGAGCTCGGTTGAGTTTCTGAGGTACATGGGTAGGCAGTTCCAGGCCGTTGCGTCACAATTGAGTGTGGTGTCCGATTCACAGCATGCGACCCTCGGATGTGGGGGTGTACCCATAGTAGTGCCTCTTTCTACCTTGTGTGGCATTTCTGAACTTGCACCTCTATGTGTGACTAGACTGGTCTGGTGCAACCTTTATCATTGTGCACTGGACATTGTGCCTACTTTCCATGGTGGTACAGAATTTGCAACTCTTCATTGTGTGACCAGAATTGCCTGGTGCAAACCATCTCAATGTGCACCAATCATTGTGCCTCACTTCCAAGGAAGTACGGAATTTGCAACTCTTAGGGGCATATTATCAAGCAGGGCGTTAAAAATTATTGCAGTTTTAGCGGCAGAATACTTCTGCTAAAGCGGCGATAATGGGCTTGATAATCTGGTCTTGTGAATTCCAATAGAAACCCATGTTCTTGTGTGAACATGGGCTTCTATTGGAATTCTCCAGGGCATATTATCAAGCCCATTATCGCCGCTTTAGCTGCAGTTTTCTGCCGCTAAAACAGCGATAATTTTAACGCCCTGCTTGATAATATGTCCCTTAGTGTTGGAGACCTGAAGTGACTCATACCAATACGCACCAGATGCTGTGCCTGGATTGCCTGTGCATAACCCTGATCATCGTGTACCGCTTGGGGTGTCTTCACCTAGCGGGAGGATCCCCTTTGTTTCTCCCTATTCATCGGTTGTTCCCTTTTTGACCCTCATTGTGGCTGACCAACTGCCCTCTTCACACCTGGCCCCTCTGGAAGACATCTTGGTGCCAGGTAGTAGCGAGAGAGATTGCCTGGATTGAAGGAACTTTTCCAAGATATTTTGGAGGCGGATCAAGAGGCTCAATTGTGTTTTGAGACCTGTGGGTGAACTTCCCGAGTGGCTGCTAACCTTTCCTTGTTTACGTCTACCTCCTATTTTAAAGTTGCAACATATCCTCACCTACTTCTTGAGGACCCAGACTAAGTGTGACTTTGGCTGCTTGCGGCCTAGTATCCGAGAAGCAGGGCTTTTATCTTCCATCTGGGGGTATAGGACAATCGGGTGTCAGTCAGTCAGTCAGAATACTTTATTTCGATAAATCAATATCATAAAAAGACAACAGTACTGTACAAAATATGCATTATTTACAGAAATAGAGTAGAAAATGTATAACCATTTAAAAAAAGAAATTTCCAAAGGATTTCATAAAATTTCATAAAATCTCATAAAATTACATCAACCGATTTAGTTACCCTCACTATCAATTTTACAGGGTAAACTAGCATCATTCTAATTTACAACATCCAAATTCATTTATGTACAATTAATCCGTTTCCTGATCCGGGCAGCTCCCACTAATAAAATAGCAACATGGAAAATAATACGATGGCTATTTAATAGTTGTAGAAACAAGAGAGCAGGCTTAACTTGCAAGAACCCTGCCTCTTTAAGTATAGGAACCAAAAATGTCATCCTTAATTCCGTATAATGTCGACAGAACATCAGGAAATGCATTGTGTTCTGAGTGGAAAAGTTGTCGCAGCTACAAGGCATTGCATTTTTTTCGGGGTACTCCAATTAGGGAAGTAGCCTAGATTCAGGTGGATCAAATTAAAACAAAATCGGGCTAGCAGGAACCTATGATAGGGACGGTTCACCATATAAAGGTAAAGTTCGGGTCCTGGTGAGTTAGCTACAATAAGTTAGCCCTTACAGTGGGTTTTCTAAGTTCTACGTCCTCTCTCTCCGGTGCCAACATCTGTGACATAGCTCCCTTAATGTGTGTAATATCCTTAGATGTTATTAACTCTGGTGAGGAGAAGAGCTCTGGTCTCTCTAGTTTATAGAAACTGTTTTTAATATACGTCAACCACCGTATCTTACTGACATTTTCTAATAGAAGACAATCTTTCATGATAATATGGTTCAAGGAGATTTCCTGGTTCAACCAGGTCTTCATCCAACATATTAAGGGAGCCATTTTTATCATGTCAGAAATGAAGCCTGCCCCCAACTCAGAGTGAATGGTATATGAGGGAATGGACTGTGGCACTGTTAGGACAGATCTCATAAATTTATTTTCAGTCACCTGTAAACAATCTGGGGCACTGTAGCCCTATATTTAGCTACCATATTTGGCAACTGCAAGTCATTTAGCTTTGTAAATCTTCATTATTGCTTCTATAGGCCTTGCCCCCAATTTTGTTGTGAAGCCCTGAAGTGCAGAAGTTGTTCTTGCAAAGGCAATGTTTCTAATTTTAAGTTGCAGGCCCCAGTTCCCTCTCTCATCAAAGGTGATCCCCAAATAAGGAAATATGGGCACTCTGCAGAGTTCTTCCTCACAACAAAAAAAGGTTTTAACTTGTTTCTTCCTGGAACTCCTCCCCATGATCATAACTTGTGACTTTTTTGCGTTTATGTTAAGAGCCAAGGACCTCATAAAGTTCCAAAAGCATCTAGCAATCGTTGTAATCCAACCCCCGTCCGTGAAAGAAGGACAGCATCATCCGCGTAGAGGAGAACTGGAATACCAAGTTCCCCTTTACGCGGTGTGTCAAGAGTAGCCTCCTTTAACGCCGGCTCTAGAGCATTAATATATACCGTAAAAAGAAGGGGGGCCAGGATACACCCTTGCCTGACCCCCCTTTCTGAGTTAAAATGGCTAGAACAGCGCCCCTCAGCAGTGACCCGGACCGAAGCCAATAGGCCAGAGTGTAAGTCCGCCAAAAGGTTAACCAGGGCCTGGTCAAGTCTCATATTAAGCAGGATTTGCCATAACTTTGTCTGATTTACAAAATCAAATGCTGAGGAGAGGACAATCGGGGTGAACCAGAGGCTTAAGGGAGGCTAGGGCCACGTAGTCTGCAGGGTGTGATCCATTGACCTGCTAGGTACCAGTAGCACTGCATTAGGGTGCTGAGTGCGTATATGTGCAAGAGTGCTCTGTAAGGATTGGGTTACTACCTGTTGCATCGTGTAACGGTGCAGAGTGAGTGGGAGTGACAGTCTGCAGGCTGACTGTGCTTCATGACACTGGCCAGCAGTGGCACTTTATACATTGATTTAATGCCAGAAGCACAATACATTTGACATTTTGTTTACCCGCGTGGCTCCGGCCCATAGTCCTGCTAAAAAGTGTTCCATTTTTATGTATGAACATATCTTTGACATCCTTGTTACCCGGGGTGTCCCCTGATACCATGTGGGACTGTATTATGAGGATTGCTAGGATGGGCCTGGGGTGGATAGCATGTCACACCTCGTAAGGGTGCTCCTTCTCTATAGGAGGGGGAGTTAAATTAGGAATTGCCCATAGTGTGTATACTATTGATATCATAACGATACAAATGGGCCTAATTCTGCCAGTAATATTTCTAAATGTGTTTTATGCCCAAACGTATATTATGATCATGTTATAATATGACTGTGTGTTGAATATATACTTTATGTACATACATTCTGTGTGAAGTCTCTTTTGTGACACTTGGCGCATTTATTGCATGTGACTTGTGTGCATTTGCTTTACACATTGCCTCGACGGGAAGCCTGACAGCTCAGTGCCAAGCTATCCAAGGGTGAGCACAGGTTATACAGCAAGTGTTATCACCCGCCCTTGACTTGAGAGGTAGGTTCTGCCTGGCTGGGGGAATCCCTTCAGTCAAGCAGAAAGTGCTGATTCCAACAAATGCATTTTGGCTAGTGTGTGCATTTGCTGCTAGTTATTGCAGCTTCATTTAAACATGAGTAAAGACTAATAAATGGGGAGGAGCAACCAGGCCCCCCAGAAGAAAATATAAAATAGTCTCTCAGGCTATGCAATGCAAGCCCTTGATTGGAGGTGAAATTATACACCCAAACAATATCATTTGGTCAGAGATGAGATTCTATGGGCTGAGCAAGTTGTAATCGACCCAGGGCCAGATGTATGACCCTTTTTTGCGGCTGCAAACGGGAAAAGTAGGTGGTAAACCACTCGCAAAGAGGAAGGGGTCCCCAGGGGACCCCTTCCCCTTTGTGAGTATGTTGGAAAAGATTACTGCCATATCACTGCCTGCCCTTAAAAAAATGAAAAGTTTCATTTTTCTTTTTTAAATGCATCCCGTTTTCTTTTAAGGAAAAAAGGGCTGCATTTTTTTAACTGCTTTATTAAACAAGCATTTGCAATGCAATAGGTCTCGCATTAGTAAAGTTTGAGCTATTAGTATTGTAAATGACACATTTTTTATTTATGTGTTAGTTTTGAAAATAGCGAAATTAATAGCTTTGTCATTTACAATGCCAATAGTTTTAACTTTCGCAAATGGGACACCTTAGCATGTGTAATGCAATATGTGTTGTATTTACGTGACTTAGATGTATTGATATTACAAATAACAATGGCTTTTTTTTTTTTTTTAATTAATACTTAAATAAAAGTTATTGTTATTTATAATGGCATTAGCTTAAAGTTTTGTAAATAACTTTTGTGAAGATTATGTTCAGTGTATTTTATTGTGACGAAAATCCAAGAACAGAAGAGAAATATTAACATCTTTTTTGTGACATGTGTAATAAAGCTTGAAACATTGAGAGAACATATTTGAACCAGTTGTTGTTGAATGGTTGCACAGATTGATGCTGTGGTGGCGCTGAGTGATGCTGTGGCGTTCAGTGATGCTGTGGTAGCACATAGTGATGTTGTGTTGCCCCTGAGTGATACTGTGGTGATGCGATAGAGTGAGTGCAATAGATAGATAGAGTGAGGGCGATAGATAAGAGTGAGGGCGATAGATAAGAGTGAGGGCGATAGATAAGAGTGAGGGCGATAGATAAGAGTGAGGGCGATAGATAAGAGTGAGGGCGATAGATAAGAGTGAGGGCGATAAATAGATAAGAGTGAGGGCGATAGATAGATAGAGTGAGGGCGATAGATAGAGTGAGGGCGATAGATAGATAGAGTGAGGGCGATAGATAGATAGAGTGAGGGCGATAGATAGATAGATAGATAGATAGATAGATAGATAGATAGATAGATAGATAGATAGATAGATAGATAGATAGAGTGAGTGAGTGAGTGAGTGAGGGCGATAGACAGAGTGAGGGCGATAGATAGATAGAGTGAGGGCGATAGATAAGAGTGAGGGGAATAGATAGATAGAGTGAGGACAATAGATAGATAGAGTGAGGGCGATAAGATTTCTTAAGTTACTAGTGCAGAGGAGAAGCTGTACTGCCTCGATTATTAGGCACAGGGATTTGTCCAGCTTAGTGACACTAAGGAAGGATGAAAGGCTGAGCCAGTAGATTCCTTTAAGGTTGCAAGCTGAGCTCTGCAGTATGCGCATTAACCCGCTGATATACATTACCAGCAGCTGAAGGAATTCAGTTTCAGGCAGCCCACAATGTTCCAGCCCCTGAGCGTCAGAGTGCATTCTTAACTCTCTCCTGTATGTGCATTGCAGCACCTGTTTCTAAGTATTAAAAAAAGTACTTAAGGGAAAGAGAAAACAAGGTGTCTGGCGCCATCTGGAGGTCTGTCTACACGACCATCCCGCTACGCACAACAAAACAGACAGCATGTCATAAAAGATTATCTTTAACAATCCGGACCATACTACTGCAGAAAAACCTGTACAGCCAGGACCTTGCCTGATCCTAGCATGTCTGATGCATAGGACCCCCACCCTGAGGCCTATGAAACAAACCACATAATTACAATACTCATAACCAAAGAGTAAATGTTTAACACACGCTGTTAATTATCCAATCTAAAAACATACCAACTAACAGGGTAACACTCACGTGCAACTTGTACAATACTTTAAAATCTGTCTGCAATGTTGCTACACTCGCAATAAACTAATTCAGCGGACGACTATTTGTAAACTTAACTAGGTTAAATCTAGCACTTGGCCTCTAGGGAGGAGCGAGCAACCTACCCATTCACAAAGCACTTCAGCGGCCCATCAGCCATAGAAAGCGTTTTACAAAAAGGCCGTATCATAAACGATTAAACCATGCCTGTAACCTGCTTTTTCAGTGAACTAATAGAACTTTTCAGGGGACCTGAGTTCATTCAGAGGGAGCAGAATTGTGTAATAACGTCACTTTGTAATCATAAATCGTATTACCAGGCATCCTGTGTGTGTGTTGTGTGTGCAAGAAATTAATCAGTGATGCCACAGGCCATGGCGCCAAGTAACCCGAGAGCAAACATGTGTCACGTGAGTGGATGCCTGTCATCAGCTGTGGCCCAGCACCACACTGGCACGAAATACAGCACGCAGGCCTAGAATTCGGCATGGCCTCTTTTGAGAATCACTATGCATCCAATCAGCGGTGCTAAGAGGTACCTATGATTAAAGTCACAGGAAAGCCGCTTTGGCATGCCGGGGAAAAGCCCTATGAAGTTAAGCTCACACTTTGTTTTGCTTTTTGCAGTTTTATATAGCACGAACTTGACCTGAAGGTGTTGCTAGGCACCGGGAGATTATGTGACTTGCTCAGAACCACAGGATGTGGAGTCGAAGATGAGGCTCGAACCCGGTAACCCAGCCCCAAGGTCGGCAGCTCTGGCCGTTATGCCACATCCTGTTTTTTTACTGCAGCGTCCACGCACACATTACAAGAAGCAACTAACTTCATGTACAAAATGCACATTGTATTTGGGAACGTGTGGGCTGGCGCCTTCGGCATTTTCAATGGCACATATCCACATCTCCATGGTGTACTCTGCTCATTTGTTAAGTATCCGTGGCTCTGCTAAGCAACTTCAAGCACACAAATCCCCCGCCCCACCAGCTGGGTAAATGTGCCACATTCTATCCCAGAGTCAGTGTGGGAGATATTTTGGCACGGGAATGCCCGACGCGGCGGGGTCCTTCATCATTGTCTAGGTCTGAGGTGAAGGAAACCCCTCTAAGCCGCTGCTCCTTTGTCTCTGTGTTGTTCTTGCCAGCCGCCTATCCTCTTTCTATCTCATCTTTCTTTCCAGGCAGGGTGAGCGGCGCGCGCAGTCCCCAGAGAGCAATTAAACCCGCCCTCCCGGGGACTCCTTTTCAGAGCGGGGTGGGAAGGGGCATGAGGTGCTGGGGAGGGTAGTGAGGGGACATTAGTCATTCTGGCATTCGGGGATGCGCGCCTCCTGCCCTCCTCGATAGTGCAGGCCTAAGCTAAAGAGCGAAGACAGCCAACACCGATTAGACGAAAGGACAGCAGATCGAGTGCAGCGACAAGAGCCCGGTGAGGTAAGGGGGGCGTGTGTGCATGCGGTGTGCGTGTGTGCATGCGTGTGTGTGGGTGCGTGTGCATGCGTGAGTGTGGGTGTGTGTGCGCGCGATTGAGAGAGGCGAGAGGCTGACTTGCTGGGAATGTGGAACAGGAGATGTGCACAGCGCAGGGCTGGACGTGCCCGCCCACGAGGTGAAATCGCCGAGGGAAAGCGCGTGCCCATTCCCTGTCCAGCATTCCCGGCAAGTCGGCAACAATAGGTCTTTCGCTACGCGAGACCTAAAAAATAAGTGGTTTATTCAGAGCTGAACGGAAATGGTTCATATGCCAAGAAATTACCAATTTCCAATCAGCGCAACTCTCTGCTCCCCCACTTTAGGTTAAGAGGTGGAAAGACCCTCTCAACTAGACATTCTCCCTTTGGACTGGTGTATAAATAAGCTCCATAATTAGGGTGGGACTTAGGACACCTTGTGGAACCTTATTTTCCTTTCGACATCCATTATGCACAGCCTGACCGTACTTGTGAATAGTTTACAGTTTCCTGTGAAGTATGGGTTTCATCATCATAATGACAACACCCAGTTCCCAAAGAACTCTACAGGGCTTTTAATTTATATGGGGATTATACAGCATATTTATCACCTTCGATGCTCATGACGAGCTCAGCTCGTCATGAGGTATACCTCTCGTGTGCTCATGACGAGCTGAGCTCATCATGAGCACACCCATTTTCATTAGGGCCCAGCACAGGAGAAGGATACCATCAGCAGCGATGGTGTTAAATACATTAGGCGACACAGTTACCTAAATTATGAGGCAAAGAAACTACATGATGCCGTGAATTTTCTGTAAGTATTATTTTCATTCATTTTAACTAGAATTTGTTTTGTGAAATCTGCAAATTATGAGGAAAATTATGTGGCAAATGTAAATCCACAATTTTGTAGTAAATTCTGTAGTAAATGGTGCATCTGCAGAATTGTATAAATCCCTCACCATTGCCCATTGTTATATTCATGGAGGGTGGAAACTAACACCTATACATTCTAAGTACAAGTGTCCGTTGGTAACTGCACTTTGAAGTAAATAGCTTTCTAAAGCGAAATGCCCCCAAATAAACACGTAATATAAACATATGTAACAGATGACCGTGTAATATGGTCCTACATTGCCATCTTTGGGTTCTGGTGACAGTAATGCTAGATCTATACCCAGAAAGTGTGCTTGTGATTTGGTGTAAATCTGTTCAGTAGTTTTTGAGAAATTAAGATTCAAAATGTATGTATATTTCACAACTCTGTACTTTTGCAGAGGATTTACACCTAATCTGCGATTTAACGAGTTCAAACTACACCATCTGATCTTGAGGTTCTGGCCACCATTTTAGAACTCCTGGACTCGATCTCTGTGTCTTAGAGAAAAAAAACGTATCAGTAGGCAGGGTAGGGGTTCAAGATTCCAAAAACCACAGATCCATCAAAATGGCCAGCGAGGACCCCGTGTGACTTATGGGAATAGGGGATCCATGAAATCGCAAAAACAAAAAAAGGCACTGCAACCAACACGTCAAAGGTGTGTACAGCACAGGGTCGGTATAGTAAGGTATGGTAATAATCTATTACTTAACGTTACATAACCGTCAGAATTCACTGAAAAAATCAGTTCAAAGTGACATTTTTCTAAGTATGGTAATATCTTCCTTCATATTAAAAAAGACTTATTCACTGAAAAAAGAAAAAGGTTAAAGTAGCGTTAGAGTTAGGTGAAAATGTCTGTTAAAAAGTTTTCAACTTTAAACACCACAGAAATTCAACAGTTATAGTTAATAATAATAAACTATAACACGCGTCCTCATTATGCACTGCTTATTAGCTCACATACTACATCTCTCGTGACCCGTTGTATGACATCACAAATAACATCAGTGATACAATCTGAAATGACACAATTGATGACAACAGTGTGCAAGGCAGGGGGACGAATAAGGTCGCTGACCAAGGTGGGCAGCGATTTAACAGGGTTTTCAAATTCAAATAACAAATCCAGAATGGGTAGGTAGTACCAACATTAAGCTACAGAAGTGTGAAAATGTGCATCATTCATGACTCAGTAATTTAAGGGGAAACACAACTTGAGATAAGGCAGCAGAATTTTAAAACCCCCTTCCTCCCAGGATAACTGTTTGGACCACCGATTTTCTGACAGGCCTGGCCCAGACACAATACATGAGGTACAATTGTTGTTGCTGGGTGAATCACTCCACGTTCTTCTCTATCTGATAGCAGACATGTCATATCGGTGTAACCTACTGTGCGTGCACGAGTTGAATTCCAAAGTAACAGGCGGTAACTAAAGCAAAGCCGCTGAGAGATAGCAGGCAGGTCACCTTATGTACTTATAGATTTACATATAGATGCATTCCACTGACGTAAAAGTAGATTCCTGTCTGAATCTCGCATTTTTGTGCCAGAGCTATATTTGGGTAGATGACGTTTGTTCTGCGATTATTAAACATCAGCAAAAATGTATTTTGGCACAGCACTAAAATGTGGCCAAGATACTAACCTGCAAGTAATTACATTTGTATTCCGTTGTATGGTATTAAATAGCTTATGCACTCCCTTGGAACACTTTAAATTAACCCTGTCAAGTTCGGACAGGCCACATTTTTCACATATGGACAGAACAGTACTCTCGTTCTGTAAGTAAAAAGAATGTAGAAATAAATATTTATTTGGTAAAGGAGGGGAGCCTGAATGATCTGCGCTACGAAGACCAACACTTTTTTGTCTTATAGGCAGGTCAGGTCATGTCATGGGGACAAATTCAGGAATAAAATAAACCGTGTTATTTATTGTTTGGTAGAGGGCTGCACAACAAATCTAGAAATTCCCTGCCGCCTCCACCAAAAACTGACTCGACCTTACCTTTTCAGTTCAATCTCAGGAGAAGCTGTGGGTGATGAAAAAGGCAAGACATTAAACAAAAGCAAAAGAGTTCTGAACTAAAACCAATCAAGTGGAGGGTAAAAAGAAAATATTCTAAAGAAGAACGTCAAACATTTTCGTTTGCTGACCTTCGGTAGTCACTACCACAGCAATACGGGCATAGCATATTTCCACGGGGGTTGCCACTTAGGCAGCACTTTGACAGGTTAATGTGTATTTTTCTAGAATAGCAAGTAAAAAAGACGTCAGCGTTTAGTTGCGTCGGCCGCGAAATGGATAAAAAAAAACCAAGCTGGAGGCAGCTCGGGAGCAGCACGTCTTCCGGAGACGTGCGCGTTCACAGAGCACAATCGGCTCGGGCACAGGCCAATAGCCGCTCGTGCACAGCTCTGTACTCCCTTGGTTGTGAGCACGGTGACTATAATACTCGCTGCGGCAGCGCTTCGCGCTGCTAACGGCAGCGAGCCCTAAAAAGCAGTCCCAGACATGGTGGTCTGCTGAGCCCAGCAGGCCACCATCCCTGAGAGGGCCTGTCATTCTCAATGGGCTCGCAAATTGCGAAAGGCTAATTAATATTCATGAGCCTCGCAATTTGCAGCCCCATTGGGAATTGCAAACAGTGTAAAAACGCAGTTGTACATGCAAAATAGTGCAGCGCAAATTGCGAGTTGCACATGATGAGCAATTTGTGATGCGCTATTTTGCATGTCTTACATCTGGCCCCAAGTCTCAAATCATTGTCTGAAAAAGGCTGGTCATATAAAGTCATGGTGGAAGTGGGCTGTCACCACATCTGCTCTATGTATATTGGAGACAATATGTCTGCTTGTCAGTTAGGCTGTCAAAACCCAGTTCTAAAAATTAGTTGCATGATGTGGAGCAGTAGAAACATACAACTCTTCCAATCAGAAGATAAGTAAAGAAGATATGCTACTTTAGAGATACAAAAACAAGAGAAGGAAAGCCAGTGAATAAGAAGCAAGTAAATGAGATTGACAAGAAAGCACACCAATGGTAAACAAGGGGCTGAAAAAACAACTGATGGCTGAAAGCTATCTGTTGGTGACATATGAAAATTCGTTGCAGCTGGTTTGCTTGCATTTTTGAGAGCCATGTTAATGATAACATTCATTCTCTCAGTTCAGGTCAAACGTTATGTTTATTGTCTAAATGAAGGACTTACTGTTAATGGTTTATTTCGAGCTGAAAGGTGTTTTAAGTCTCTTTAGCCTCTTCGATGCATCAGACGACCCCTGCCTGTCCGACGTCACAGTGGGCGTGTGCGGAGGACGGTCATGGGCCGTCTGAACTGCGCATGCATCAATTTTTTCGGCACCGCAGCGGAATGTCTGCCGTGTGTAGCGAAGAGGTTAGGCATAGCCCTTCTTATTGGTTTAGTGGTGTTAAAGAGGTTGAGATTGACAAATGTGAAACCACTGTCAAATACAGTAGTCCTTTTTAGGTCTCGCCTAGCGTTGTAGCGTGCATGTGCTACTCGCTCTGCGAGGCATAATGTAGTATGGTGAGTTTTAAAAGTGGAGTTGAAGCCCCGCCCTTGTTTCCATTGGTTTGCGTCATCATCCACGCTAAACGCTGGCTTTCGATTGTAAATGAGGCTTCTTAGTCCCTCCTTGTTACCGCCTTGTCTCCGTTTGACCGGCCCATCCGGACTGGATTGTTTACATGCGGAATTACACGGTCTCCTTCATAAGTCTGTAAGCACTCTTTTATTTTCATTTTCAGCGCGGTCCGCTTCGGCTGCGCTTGTTTTTTATTTGCAACACTGCTGAGCGCAGGCGGTTCTCGCTTCAGGGACACCTCGCTCGGTTTATTTATTTATTTTTTAAACTTTAAGACTGAGTGTGGCGCCCGCTTCTGGGACACAGCGCTCGGTTTATTTATTTATTTTTCAAAACTTTAAGACTTTCCCAGCACTGCAGTGTGACGCGGGTATGCTGAAAGGGCGAGTCTGACTCCCGTGGTCCTCGGGCCTGGCTGGGTACTTTGGCCCGAGGTCTCGGGTGCCCTCTAAGCCTCACGTGGCCTTTCCCAAGCCATGCTGGAGGTGAAGGAGCACGTGCGTGACGTGGCAAGTAAACCCGCCCTCTCCTTGTATGCACAGGGGCTCTGGAACTGACCCACAAATGCCATGCACTTCCCCTCTCAAAATCAGCTGCAGGAGTAAAGAAGAACCTACCTCCTCACAGAGCTTTAGGTGCCAAGTGACTGACCCCTAACCCCTGCGGTGGTGAACTCCAGTCAGGGCCAGGCACACAAATACCCCATGTAAAGGGATGCGCTGTACAGAAATACCCCAATAAATATGAATGACTGCTAACTGAATACTATAGTCAGGCATGTGACTGAGCTTTGAACCATGGTGGGTTCTACATGAAGAATGTGTTCTTCCAGCGAATTCTTCTTGTGGTAATAACCGCATACTCATGACCCCAACAAAGCACTGGAAGGGCATTTGAAAGATAAAGTGTGTTTCTTGTCTGTGTGGGGGAGAGAGAGAGGCATAGAGAGGGAGGGGAGGAGAGAGAGCGGGAGAAAAACGGGGGAGAGAGAATTGAATGCTTGTGAATGTCTGTATGCGAGTTTGCATGCGAGCATGCCTCTGTGAGGACGAATGTTCGTGAAATAATCAGTTTGAGAGCTGTGTGTGTGGGAGGTATGCCTGTGTTTTTGTGAGCACACCTAGGAAACTGTGCACTTGTGTGGGATTGTGTTCTAGGCCACCACGGTCTCAAAAATTTAGGGAAATAAGCATTTGCAATGCAATAGATCTCGCATTTGAGCTACTGGCATTATAAATGACAAACCTTTTATCTACATTTTTTTCATTGTGCTTTCACTTTAAGAATAGCTGCCGGCCCACCCCGTAAGTGCTGTGTGGGCGGCAGCTATTGTAAAGTGAAAGCAGCATGTCCTGCATGATCCGTATCGTTAGCGAGGGCTCCGGACCATGGGGCTTCAGCCTCCTCTTTGCACCACAAACAACTACTGTCAGGGCAACTATTTTATACCGTCAGTTTAGTGCCCGAACAAAGCAATCGGAAAATGAAATGTGACCAGCCAGCGCACAAACTGGTTCTGCCTCTTGGTTGGTGCAACAAAGAATATGGACTCCATCAATGGAGACCTGTCCATCGGGTGGCTTCCGAGGCGGCTAGACTCGCCCTTTACAACCAGGGAAGCGCCATGGCCAGTCGTGACATCGAGGCTGCTGCGACCCAGGTGCCTCCCAGGGAACAGTCTAATCACGTCCTTTCCGAAGGCCTCAATGCTGTGGCCTAGTCTATATCTTAAAACTCCATTCAAACCGTATTATATTGCCTGTCACATCAAAGGACTCCAACCATTGTCGGAATTGCGCCAACCCCCTCCCTATGGGCGGCGCTCCTTGTTGTGCCCGGTGGAGCAACCCCCCCGCACAGACCAGACCTGGGGGACGGCCCAATGGACCATAGCCAGCCCCACCCTGCTCTCCCCATCTGAAAAAATCCCTTCACATGGACGGCCTCATCCCCGGCCCCCCTTTTAATTTATTTTTTTATTTATTTATGCGTTTTTATATAGCGCGGACTTTACCCGAAGGCGTCAGAGCGCTTCACAATAGAAACAGTAATGATACATGAGGAAAAAATTACAAGTGAGCAAATTACAGAAACAAACATTAAATTACATGAGGTAAAAATGACAATTGTGAGCAAACAAAATACATGAGGTAGCAAACGGTGCAATACATGAGGAGAAAGTGACATATGTGCAGGTTACAAGAGAAAACAAAGTACAAGTAGAGGTATAATACTGCAATATATGGCAGACACTCACGCACAAGAACAAACGTTACGAAGGCAATGGTGGCACTTGTGCAAGTATCTAAAGCAAACAAAATGTGAGCGGTAGCAAACAGTGTGTTACAAGAGAAAAGTGGTGTGTGCATGTTACAAAAGAGTACCAAACACAGGTACAAGGATAATACTGCAATAAACGGCAAACACTCCAAACACTCCAAACAATAGAACACACTGGGAAGGCACTTCCATAGTCATGGAGAATAGAATTTCCTATAGCGCAGGGTCTTCCTTCAGATAATGGAGAGTAGACTCCCATTTTTTTTTTTTAAATATATTTTTATTGCAGGAATTAATACAAGTTACTTGCTGACATCCAATTGCGAAAACAGTGTCAATAGTAGTAAGGGGGACAACTTCAGGAAGTAATTTGGTTACACAGCCTGTTGGCCCACATCCCGGAGGCTGGGCGGCGCTTCTTAATGTCCCACACAGAATGCTCTGGTCGTCACGTGATATCAGCCAGGAGTAATGTAAGTCGTCATCTGCTTTTCAAAATAACTATAATAAAACTCCCCCCCCTCCCTCGCAGTCTAACCCCCCCGGAAGGCCCGAGCTAAATAAACAATAACGTTACCGTCCTAATGAAAGTGAAGGAGCAGCGCCTAGCCCTCCTGCCTCCCCCCACCCCCTCCCCACCCACCCCGCCGTTGGTGTGTTGAGCATATGTCTAGAGCTAGCTGTAGGGAACAAATCCTATCAGAAAGGAGAACACGTCGGAAGAAGGTCAGTGGGCTGGATTGTGTGCATCATCATCGCTATCTGAGTCACTGGAAGTGAGGTAATCTCGCAGGGCCTGCACTAGTGTTTCCCATTCCTGCGCCGCCTCTAACATCTTCTCGTTGCGTTGCCGCGCTGCTAATTGGTACCTAAGGGTGCTTTCTCCAGCTGCCCATTTCAAGAATTCGTTGCGCCATTTAGTGCCCGTTGGACCAACTCGTGCCTTCCAGTGTCTAGTGATCTCACGTTTTGCCAGCAGTAGGCCCAGGTCAATGAATTTACTCGAGAGCTTGTTCTTGGGAGTATGGGGGAACCAGTGCAGCACTCCAACCGTGGCATCCATTGTCAGGTCCCTCCCGGTCACCTCCTTTAGAGTATCCCCTATCGCACCCCAGTAAGAGGACAGTGCCGGACACGACCATAGCATATGTATTAAAGTAGCTGCCGGCGTTCGGCATCTGGGGCAAACCGCCGAGTCCGAGGCAAAATATTTCCGAATTTTCTCTGGGGTCAGGTAGGCCCGGTGTAATATATAATAGTGGACCAGTTGGAACCGGGCGTGACGAGTGCCCTTCCACGCACGGCGCACCAGCTGGGCCCATGTAGTCTCCGGTATATCCCTTCCAATATCAACTTCCCATCTGGTTCTGAGGGCCTCCGGGGGGGGAGCCCCGCATTAATCAATCTGGAATAGAGACACGTTACCGCTTTGACTGTCCCAGCCGACATCATGACGTACTGGCAGGCCTCCGACGTAGGGGGTTCCTCCTGCCCGGTCCGCCAGTGCGTCTGAACCGCCCTCACCACTGCCGCATGTAGAAGGAAATCGCCGCGAGGAACATCAAAGCGCTCCAGTATCGACTGGAATGGCAACAAGACACCTTCCTCGTATAGATCACCCACCATCTGCAGCCCTGCATCTTCCCAGATCCTCAACCGGGACCAATCACCACCGTGTGGTAGGGCAGTGATCATCCCCAACGGGATCTCCGGAGCATAGGGGCGCCTCAGCTGCACATGAGCATGTACTCGGTTCTAGCAGGACCGCATGGCCCGTTCCTCACGTGTGAGGTCTCTCAAGGTCAGCCGTTGCCGTAAAGCGATATAGGACAAGACGTGCCTAGGCATGCCGCGCCCTCTCTCGTCCTCCGGTCCCCGGAATTCCCGTGCAATTTCTTGAGTATAAGTCTGCAGTTGGGCGGCTAGATAATAGTTCTCAAGGTCCGGCACCGCTAACCCCCCCTCCGATTTTGGTCTCATTAGGGTCCTAAGTGCCACCCTGCGGCGGCCCGACCCCCAGAGAAATGATACTAGCATGGAATTCAAGTTCCGGAAGGTAGCCGGGGGGATCCACAGCGGGAGCGTCCTAAAGTAATATAATAGTCGTGGGAGCGCTACCATTTTCAGCAACGCGATACGACCGGCCACTGACAGCGGCAAGGTGGCCCAAAAGCTCATGGAGCCTCTCAGCGCTCGGATGCAGCGAGCAATATTACCGTCTAAGACATCCGCCTGGTCGTGGTACACATAAACCCCAAGATATTTTAGGCAGCACGGTTCCCATCTGATCTCTCTGGCGGTGGCAGGTTGGGGCTCACCGTGTCGGACCGGGAACAGACAAGTTTTTGCCCAGTTCACCTTCAAGCCCGAGAGTTCTCCGAAGGTGGTGAGCGCCGCGTCAGCTCCGGTCAGGGCAGCTTCGGCATCCTCTAGGAACAGCAATAAGTCATCGGCATAGAGGGAAATAAATTGTTGCCCCGATATGGTCTGCAGTCCCCCAAAATGGGCTCCAGTGCGGATCGATAGCGCCAGAGGCTCCACCGCAAGCGCGAAGAGCAGGGGAGACAGGGAGCACCCTTGTCTCGTGCCCTGGGACACTGAATACTGCCGGGAAATCAGTGGGCCTGACCGCACCCTGGCCGTTGCCGAGGCGTACAAGACCGCTGTCCACCGCAGGAACCCCTCCCCCATACCAAAACGCGTCAAGACTCTGTGGAGGTATGCCCACTCCAAGCTATCAAAGGCCTTTTCCAGGTCAACTGATAAGACCAAGGGGCAAGGTGCTCCTTCGTGGGCCTCCCCTAGGATTCGAAATAGGCGCCGGATGTTCATTACCGTATTGCGCCTGGGAATAAAACCCGCCTGATCAACATGGATCAGGGAGCTCATGTGGCCCAATAGCCTTGATGCCAAAATGCTACTCAGGATCTTATAGTCGACCGTGAGCATCGATAACGGCCGGTAAGAGGTCGGCTCGTTACCCTCCTTGCCCGGTTTGAGGAGCGGGACCACCAGAGCCTCGTACATCGACTTCGGCAGGTGCCCCAAGCGTTTCGCCTCCCGATATACCACTAGCAATTTAGGGGCTAGGAGGTCCATGTATGTGGAGTAAAACTCCACCGGAAGTCCGTCCAGTCCCGGCGTTTTATTCCTAGCCATCCTTTTAATGGCTCCTCGGATTTCCCCTAGCTCTACATCCCTCCCCAAGTCCTTCGCCTGTTCCGGCTCCAAAGTGGGGATCGGGAGCAACTGCAAGTAATCATCAATGAGGGTGGTGTCCTGCGACATCTTACTACGGTAGAGTTCCTCATAATAGCGCAGGTAACAGTCTAGGATCTCGGGTTGGGTATATACCTCACCGCTCTCCTCAGTGCGCATGGCCATCGTGGGGGTGGTGCGTCTCAAGGGATTAGCCAGCCACGCCAGGAGCGCCCCCGACCGATCTCCCTCCGCCAATGATCTAGTTAAGTAGATCCTATAATCGAAGCTCCGAAGTCTTTCGACTTCAACTGCCACTGCCTCTCTCGCCGCCAGTGTTTGCTCCTGTAGCTCCGGGTTACCGGGACGGCGAAGTTCTATCTCACGGAGTTTCCGGTCCGCTTCAGCTAGCTCGTCCAAGATAACTTTACGCATCCCCACCTTCTTTGCTATACAATAACCCCGGACCACCACCTTAAATGCGTCCCACTCCGTGGCTCTCGACCCGGCCGTACCGGCATTCGCTACAAAATATTCGGTAATTTTGTCCTCTAGCTCCGTCCTAAACACCTGATCTTCCAAAATCTCGGGTCGTAGTTTCCAAGTAGGGACAGCGGAGGTACCCGGAGACCACTGAAAGACAGCTAGCAATGGGTTGTGATCGGATAGAGTCCTGGACAGATATTCAGTCCTCACTGTCGCGGCCATCAGGTCCGCCGACCCCAGCAACCCGTCCAGCCGCACGTGTAGTTCGTGCATACCCGAGAAGTGGGAGTAGTCCCGGGTATGCGGGTGCTGCGCTCGCCACAGATCCGTCAGTCCCCACTGGGATTGCCACTCCCTCCTACCCTTGGCCACCCGTCGGACCGGGGAGTCCGGGAGGGGGGGGTGGGAACGGTCGAGATCGACATCCACCACCGAGTTAAAGTCCCCCCCAATAAGAGGGGCCCCGAAAAACAGTGGGCTAATGAGCCCGACAGCGCGGTCAGAAAGGAGAGTTGGTCCACGTTGGGCGCATAAATGCAGCACATATTCAGGGCCCTGCCCCCCAAATTACCTGTGATGGCTACATACCGCCCCTCCGGATCCACCACCGATCTAGTCACCTGCAAAGGCACCCCGGCTTTCACCCAAATCAGTGCGCCTCTCGCATAAGCTGAGTATGTCGTGTAGTATACCTGCCCTCTCCACCTACGCTGCAACGCTAGACCCTCCTGCTTTGTGAGATGTGTCTCCTGGAGCATTGCTATCTGCACCCCCCTGCGCACCAGATAGGCATGGATCTTGTGTCGTCTGGACATAGTGTGTAAGCCCCGCACATTCCAGGTAATGCATTTTAGGTTAGATGCTTCAGCCATTGTCCTTCAAAATCACAGTTAGGTTCCCCCAGCAATGCTCAGGCTTGATCGGACCGCTTCGTAGACACACACCATTGGCAGTCGTCCCCCTCAACAACAACAAAACACCCCAAGAAACCCAACTCCCACCCCACCCCCCTAGAACAGGTCCCAAATTGTGCCATCTAGTCCCCATCCAAACCATTACCCCAAGATCCCTCTCCCTCCCAACTAACCTGACGGTAGCCACCGCAGGTGTGCCTTAAGGGCTGAGTGGGGGCCGAGCGCCAGCAGGGGGCCGTCACGCACCTGCGCTACTGAGACGTAAGTGTGCCCTAATCATTTATGGCCCGAATGGGATCCAACCCCAGCATCCCCCCACATCCATGATCCAGAGCTCCTCCCAAAGATCTACTCACATACATTGTCTCGCCCTACAACCGGAGTTAGCTCACCCAGGGTTATCCTTGTCCATCCAGCAGGCCCTCCGCCGAATCCGGGGTAATCACGGGCAGAGTGACACTGTCTGTTTCCGAGTTCTCCGTGTTCTCCGTGTCCGATCGATGCCCACCTGTACCAGTCTCCGAGACTTCCACCCCCGGCCCGCCGTGTGGGCCAGATAGGTTGGAGATCAGTTCCAGCACCCCTCGTCTCTCCGTTGCCGTTTCTACCGTTGACGGTCTGCTCGATCTGCCACGGCGATTCCGAATCCTCTTTGATCTCCGCTGAAGACCTAGCTCCGACATAGCCTGGGAAGAGCAGCCAAGACCGTCTTTGCCTGCCCGATATAACTCAAGCCAAGCGCAGACATCCTCCGGGTTATCGAAAAACTTGGTTGTGTCGTCCAGTATGATGCGGAGTTTCGCAGGAAACAACAGTGAGTACTGAATGCCCTCACTTCGGAGTTCCCGCTTAACCGCCAGGAAGGAGGTACGTTTCCGCTGGGTCTCGTAGGAGTAATCTGGGAAAATGTTCACCTGGCTGTTCTACACCTGAAATGGGCCATTGTGCCTGGCGGCGTCGAGGAGATGATCCCTGTCTCTATAGTGTAGCCGTCTCGCCACCACTGGGCGTGGGAGGCGGCCCTGCTGTAGTGGTCTGGTCAGCACCCTATGGGCTCGCTCCAGAGTGTAGAAGGAGGATAGTCCCTCAGGGGCCACCACCGTCCGGAGCCAGTTCTCGAGGTAGGACACCATGTCGCCGTTTTCAACTTTCTCCGGAAGGCCCACCACGCGGATGTTGTTCCTTCTGTTGCGCCCTTCCGCGTCCTCCGCACGCCGTTCCAGGTCTCCGACGCGGGCCAGTACATCTTTCATAGCGGCAGCCAGAGTCTTTTGCGCAGGTTCAATCGTTCCCACCGTGCTCTCTACCTCCTTAACCCTGTCCGAGAGCTTGCTGTGGTCCGCCCGCAGCAGTCCCAGACTCGTCGCCACCTGTGCGATGTCCTGTTGGAGGGCAGATCGCGTGTCCGCAATTGCCTCGAGGATTCTATCAAACTGTAGCTGTAACTGGGGGTTCCCCGGGTTCTCTGGGGTCATTCCATCGTCTTTATCGGCTGCCTCCGTGTCCGAAGTGGCCTGGGCTCCCCCCTTGGGGCCCCTCCGTTTCCCCATAAGGATCGCGGCCTCCGGCAGGGGCTATCGAGCCCGGGGGTCAGGGAGGTCCCACTCACTGCTGTCCGCAGGCCCCCTCTGATGTCCTCCGTTGTCGATTGCCAGTTGTGCCCCTATAATATTACGTGGGAGGGGGCTTGGAACTTTAGCCCCCTTAATGGTATGCCGTGAGCCCGGTCTCGGGAGCCCCCCGGGAAGTGGGAAAGCCAAGGAACAATGGCCGCCGGGAGAATGCACTGCCTCTGTGCTCGCCAATGTCACCAGCCGCCACCGCTGAAAGTGCGTGCACCCGGGCACAAGCACCACGTGGGCCGAATCACACACGATTCCCCGCTCTCGGTACAAATTTCAGGCTGTGGGGCTCCCACCTTCGTACCTGCCCACCTTCTTGACCGGCTGGGCCGTGTGGAATCAAGCGCCCAAGGAAGGCGCCGCTATCAGCTCCGCCGGTCTCCGTGCTGCTTGTTGGACTGGCGCAGGCTCGGCAGACGTTCCCTGCCCTCTCTGCCAAAGTCCCGGTGGAAACAGAGCTCCGATCTCAGCACTCCGGTGCCGGGTGAAGGAGCAATGGAGAGGAGCAGTCCCGGGTCCCGTCCAGACACAGCTGTGGCTCAGACTACAGGGACGGAGCGGGCGCCATCTTGAGCACCGCTCCGTTGTTGCTGCTGCTTCCCGATCCGGAGTCACCAGCCGCTTCCCGGGTCTCCCGAAGGGTCCTCCGTGACGGGTGCACCAGCCCCGGGTAAAACACTCTAAATGGGGGAGCTGAGGTGCCCGGGGACCACTCTTATCAGGATCAAAGACGGCACCGTCTCAGAGCTGAGCGATCAGGCGACCTCCGCCATCGGCGCTCAAGCCACGCCATGGAGGGTAGACTCCCATGGTAGCGAGGGCGAGCAGTCACTGGTTGGAGCGTGGAGGTGCAAATGCGCAGAAGTCAACCGCCAACCAATACACACAATAACTTATTGTCCAACACAGTGCTTATCTTTTATGCAAAAAGAAAGTACTTTAATCTCACTACAGAACTATATAGAACACAGATCAATGGGAACATAACACAGTTGCATCCCCATCTCTATATCATCCACCACCTGCTATGGTTGGGATCCCATCGCTACAGTTCCTAACATACTTTGGGGCAGATCTACAAGAAAGTGCCGCAGCGCGGCACCGCAAGCCCTTTGGCTGCACCACGCTGTGGCACTTTCAGAGCACAGGAATGTGACTTATCTACAATGATATGTCACATTCCTGTGCTCTTCCCTGCGCTGGCGCAGAAACAGCTGCCATGCGCAAGCACCCTTGCACCATGCTGCAAGGATGCCTGCGTCATAGGTAGATTGCTTTTGTGAAGGAAGGGGCCCCTTCCTGCACAAAAGCAATCACTGCAGGCATTTCCTCTTTCAATGCGTGCTGTAGAATGCAGCACGCATTGAAAGAGGAAAAAACGAGGAGAAATGAAAACATTTCTCCTCGGAAATGCTGCAAACTGACGCATTTCCAGGTTTACGATTTCTTGTAAATCCGGAAATGCCTCCGTGGACATGGGTGTTGCTTGGGAACACCCACAGCAACACCCATGTCCCGCCCCTAACGCGCAAAGTGTTGCATGAACAGGGGCGATATTTACAAGCACAGGTTAAGACATGCAGGGTGACTTTACCTGTTCTTGTAAATATCCCTTAGCAGGCTGCGCCATCGGTGCGTCACGCAAAGTGATGCACCGGCGGCACATGGGGCTTGTAAATCTGCCCCTTTGTGTTTAGACATCGACTAGACACAGATGGCATCATGATCAAACAATCTCACTAGTCAGGCCGATTCCCGGGATGCTACCGAGCCACCCCGAGACGAACCCACGGACCCTTCAGCTGTCACGCCTGCAAGTTCTCCTGCATCCGGACCTGCCCCGCACCAGCACCCGCCAAGCCGAACACCAGCAACAACCACCTCAAGTGCATCCTACTCAACACCCGCTCCGTCCACAGACACACCATCGAACTCTGGAACCTCCTCGACACCACAGCTCCTGACGTCGCCTTCCTCACGGAAACCTGGATGAACGACTCCTCAGCGCCCGACATCGCCATCGCCATCCCAGACAGCTACAAGATCACCCGAAGAGACCGAGGCAACCAGACTGGAGGAGGCATCACCATCATCTACAGGGACACCATCCGCATCACGACCAACACCGACGACACCCTGACAACCGCCAAACACCTGCACTTCCAGATCCACACGGACCCCAAAACCACCCTCAGAGGCACCCTCATCTACCGACCCCCGGGACCACGCACACAATTCAGCGAAGACATCGCCGACTTCATCAGCCCGCACACCCTCCCCTCCGCTGACTACATCCTCCTGGGGGACATCAACTTCCACCTGGAGAACAACAACGACCGCAACACCACCACCCTGCTTGACAACCTCGCCAACCTCGGACTCAAGCAGCTGGTGACCACCCCCACCCACCTCGCCGGACACACACTCGACGCTGTCTTCTCATCCAGCAAGGACATCGTCTTCAGCCACGCCACCGGACTCCACTGGACAGACCACAGGTGCGTCCACTTCACCTTCAGAAGATCCACGATCCACCACCACCAGCAACCGGTTGCTCGAAGAAACTGGAACAAGATCACAGCAGACCAGCTCGCCGCTTCCCTGAGCCAGCACCCTCCCGCCAGCTCAGCGAATCCCAGCCAGGCCGCCAACAACCTCATGAAGTGGATCAGCAACTGCGCAGACAACCTCGCCCCAATGAGGACCCCGCCCAGCAGACCCGGCAGCAAGAAGGCCCCATGGTTCACCGACGAACTCAAGAGCTCCAAGAAGAACTGCCGAGCCCTCGAGAAAGCCTGGAGAAGGGAGCCAACACCGGACAACATGTCCACCCTCAAGCTCGCCACCCGGAAGCACCATCAACTGATCCACGCCACCAAGAAAACAGCATTCAAGGACCGGTTGGACAACAACGCACACAACTACAAGGAACTTTTCAACATCGTGAAAGAGCTCTCCAACCCCAACGCCGGAAACAACGACATCACCCAGTCGCAAGACCTCTGCAACTCCCTCGCCTCCTACTTCCACAACAAGATCGCTGACATACACAACAGCTTCAGCCCACAAACAACTCTCCCAACGACCGCACCAACGCCCCCCCACCACCACCCTCAGCGCCTGGACCCAGATCAACACAGAAGACACCATCTGCACGATGAACTCTATCCACTCCGGATCTCCGACCGACCCCTGCCCCCACCACGTCTTCAACAAGGCCGACGCTGTCATCGCACCCCACCTGCGGGACATCATCAACACCTCCTTCGACACCGCCACCTTCCCTGAGAGCTGGAAGCACGCTGAACTTAGCGCTCTACTAAAGAAACCAACAGCGGACCCCACCGAACTCAAGAATTACCGCCCCATCTCGCTCCTCCCGTTCCCAGCCAAAGTCATCGAGAAGACCGCCAACAAGCAGCTGGCCGCCTTCCTCGAGACGAATGGATCCCTCGACCCCTCACAGTCTGGCTTCCGAGCCAACCACAGCACCGAGACCGCCCTCATCGCTGCCACCGATGACATCCGAGCCCTGCTGGACAACTGTGAAACAGCGGCCCTCATCCTCCTAGACCTCTCCGCGGCGTTCGACACTGTTTGCCACCGCACCCTAGTGGAGCGCCTCAGCAACATCGGAATCCAGGAGAAGGCACTGGAGTGGATCATCTCCTTCCTCGCTGGAAGGACACAGAGAGTCCGCCTACCACCGTTCAGATCTGCAGCCACGGAAGTCATCTGCGGCGTTCCTCAGGGCTCCTCGCTCAGCCCCACCCTCTTCAACGTCTACATGAGCCCCCTTGCGGCCATCGCACGCCAACACAACCTCAACATCATCTCCTACGCCGACGACACCCAGCTGATCCTCTCCCTGACCAACGACCCCGCAGCCGCCAGAACCAACCTCCACGAAGGGATGAAAGACGTAGCCGAGTGGATGACGACCAGCCGCCTGAAACTGAACTCAGACAAGACGGAAGTCCTCATCCTGGGCTCCTCGCCCTCCGCTTGGGACAACTCCTGGTGGCCCCCCGCCCTGGGCACCGCACCCAAACCGACAGACCACGCACACAACCTGGGCTTCATCCTGGACTCCTCCCTCTCCATGACCAGACAAGTCAACGCCGTCTCAGCGTCCTGTTTTAACATCCTGCGCATGCTACGGAAGATCTTCCGGTGGATTCCCACCGAGACCAGGAAGACGGTCACCCAGGCCCTCGTCACCAGCCGACTGGACTACGGCAACGC
This sequence comes from Lissotriton vulgaris, assembly GCF_964263255.1. Taxonomy (NCBI): domain Eukaryota; kingdom Metazoa; phylum Chordata; class Amphibia; order Caudata; family Salamandridae; genus Lissotriton; species Lissotriton vulgaris. The sequence continues at coordinate 1,337,746,965 of NC_141685.1, forward strand.
CCTATACGCCGGAACCACCGCCAAGATCCAGAAGAGACTCCAGCGGATCCAGAACGCCTCAGCCAGACTCATCCTCGACATCCCCCGACGCAGCCACATCTCCGGACATCTGAGAGACCTGCACTGGCTCCCCGTCAACAAGAGAATCACCTTCCGTCTCCTCACCCACGCACACAAAGCCCTACACGACCAAGGCCCGAGCTACCTCAACAACCGCCTCAACTTCTACGCTCCCAAACGCCACCTCCGATCAACCAACCACGCCCTCGCCGCCGTCCCCCGCATCCGAAGAGCGACAACAGGAGGAAGGGCCTTCTCCTACCTGGCCGCCAAGACCTGGAACACCCTCCTGACCGACCTTCGCCTGACCCAAGACCACCTCTCCTTCAGGAAGAAACTCAAGACCTGGCTGTTCGAGCAGTAGCGGCACCCCCCCCCCCCCCCCAAGCGCCTTGAGACCCTCTGGGTGAGTAGTGCGCTCTATAAATGCCTTGATTGATTGATTGACTAGTCAAATGTGCAACTCACTAGTCAAATGTGCAACTCACGTCAGTGTCTTTTTATGCTTGGGTAAGAGTCTCAAGAGTACACGGCAGACTAATATGCGCTTGCTAGTTTCTTGTCCCACATCTACGCTAAGACGATTATCTGCTGGTGTAAGAAAGTCGCTCTGTATATACTGCACCAAAGTAAGATACAGTGTACACAGAGTCCAGCAGTCTCCAGAGGTTTGGCAGAGGCTAAAGTTAGATATAATCTTACTCTCCAAAGTGGTAGCTTGGTCGAGCAGTAAGGCAGTATGTAAAGCATTTGATGTACACACTCAGTCAGCAAATGGTCTCACACACTCAAGAACTGAACTCTAGGCCAATTGTTTCGTATAAAATAAATATACTGTAGTTTTATTTCTAGAACCAAGCAAGCCTGGTGCAGGTAAGCATAAAAATGCTTTTCAGTAGTAAATTACTTGTATGAACACAGTTCAAAATAGCAGTGTAACTTGTACTGGTTTTGAATACAGTTTTAAGAAAGCAGTTTGCAGCACATTGCAGGTATAGTACATTCAATTAAATGGGCTTTATAAGTAAAACGCAGTTAATTACTTTTCAGATTACTTTTGCTAACACAGGACTGGATCCTGGATTCAATCCTGGGACATTTCCTGAAAACAGGTGAGTAAATGCGTTTTGGTTAAAGGTATGATTTTTAAGGAATATTATTGCATTTCAAAAGTTGACACTTAGAAACTTTTTCACATAGAATCACCAATGTTATCCTATGGGAGGAAATTCACTTAGCAGGTAAGTTAGGTTATCGTTACTTTTTCTTACTCGGTGCTGGATCCTGGATTCAGCACTGGGACATTTCCTGAAAACAGTTGAGAAAATGCATTTTGGTTATTCGGCTGATTTTTAAGGAATATTTGCAGTTTTCAAAAGTCGACACTTCGAAACTTTTTGGGAGAAAAAGTGGCAATGTTATCCATGAGGAAAAATGAGTTATTGGTTTCAAGGTAGGTAATCGGTCTTTTGAGTTAGGGTACCAGGGTTAGACTCAGGGGTCTCCCAGGGTCAGTGATGCACTGTTGTTGCACCCTCAGCGGCACTCGGGCAGCCGGGTGCAGAGTGTTGAGGCCCAATGTTATCCAATGGGGGATAGGGGTCTCCGGTTTGTGGCGGCTGGCAAGCAGGCCACAGGGTTGTGGGAGCAAAGCTCCTAGGGTTAAGCTCAGGGCACGTTGGAGACCAAGTTAGCACCAAAGGGGCACCCTCAGTGGAGCTAGGGCAGCCAGGTGCAATGTGCAGTTTTGAGGTCGGGTGCCCTGTTGATTTCAATGAGATTTCTCCAGGACAAAGAAACACTGCAGGCTCAGGGCAGCCAGGTGCAATGTGCAGTTTTGAGGTCGGGTGCCCTGTTGATTTCAATGAGATTTCTCCAGGACAAAGAAACACTGCAGACTCTGGGATGAGGATCCGCCAGAAGTGACCACCACTTTGAGGGGTAAGTTGGGATGTAGAGGGATGGTTAGGCACCACTGGGCTGGGCACACAAGGCCGTGGGTGTCAAGTGCAGGGATGCCTTTGGACATCAGATTTTCTTACCTGTTCTGGTCGGGGTAGGGGGGCCCTCTGGATTGAGGTTGCAGGCGTCGTATGGAGGCTTGACGCAGGTCAGGGGTCGCCGGATCGCGGGGGGGACCTTCTTGTGGTGTTTGTTCACTCAAACACAGGCCGGGCTCGGCGGGTGCAGAGTGTGCTGGATTCGTGGTTCCTGATTGGCACGAGAAGCTGCAGTTCAAACACGTCCGGTGTTCACAGGAGAAACAGCTTGGGAAGTAAATGTAGGCAGGTCCTCCAGGGTTTGTGAGGTTGCTGGCTGCTGGGCACGCCGGGATTTCGCAGAAGCAGGTTAGAGGGGAGACAGATCTGCAGGGCTGGGGACAAGTCAGTGGGCGTCGTCCTCTTGTTAGCTCTGCACGGCTTCTCGTCCTCCTTTTCTTGTTATTGCTGGATCTGAGGAATGAAGGTTCAGGGTGCCCCTAAATACTAAATTTAGGGGCGTTATAGGTAGGTAAGGGACCAATGGGTCCCTCGCCTCCCCCACCCTAGGGATGGAGTTAGCAGAGGTGGGCACACCTCTCTTCCTCACTTTGTTCTTCCCGTCGGGTCTCCCGCCCAAAGTGGGGGGTAGAACCAGTGGGGACTAGTTGCTGAGTACAGCAAGTGGTCTGGAGAGGCTCACAAAGGCAGTATGCCTTTGAAGCTTCTCCTTCGTGAACCCTGCCCATCCTGGGGGAGGAGGCTTGGCACTTCGTCCCAGGATGTGCATTGTTTCAGGCCCCCGAAAGCGGCAAGCTCTCGACCCAGGGGTCCAGAAACATGTCTGGGGGTGGCAGCCTCGACAGCCACTCAGTCAGGTCACTGGGAGTTGGTCGAGTTTCAGGGGACATCTCTAAGATGCCCTCTGTCCTGCATTTTACATTAAATCCCACACTGGCATCAGTGTGGGTTTAATGTGCTGAGACGTTTGATACCAAACTTCCCAGTCTTCAGTGCAGCCATTATGGTGCTGTGGAGTTCGTAATGACAAACACCCAGCACCATATACTCTTAATAGCAGCACTGCCCTTATAGTGCCCAGGAATGGACCTGGGTACTTTAGGGGTACAGGGCTCATGTACCTGAACCCTCACCACTGGCATAGGGCACCCAGCTAGAGGGGTGACTGATGTATGGCAGGGCAGGCTTTTGTGGGAATGGCACACAGGTATATGCGCAATGTCGACTCTTTATTTTGTTTTGCACCAAGACACGCAGCCTGCCAAGGCAGTGTGTGAGTGTCAGGGTACAGGGCCTCTAATGGTGGCACAATAAGTGCTGCAGCCCTTAGAGGTCTTCTCTGGTCACAGTGCCCTGGGTACCTGTGGTACCACTTTCCAGGGGCTGACCTGTGGCCAGAGATGCCAATTGGGTTAGTTTTTGGGGGAAGAACATAGGCCCTGGGAGCCTGATTGGCAGGGACCCAGGGCACACCAAGGAAAAGTGCATCAGTAGTCTGGCAAAAAGTGGGGTGGAGGTTACTGCAACAGAAACCCACTTTCCTACAGCTGGCCATTGTTGCAGTTGCGTGGCGAATATGGTTCGCGCTCCTGCCCTCACAGCATTTGCTGCAGTGGCAGACTCACTCTGACCATTGTTTACGGAATGGAATTGGTGAGGCAGATTTGCACAGCAACACAAATGTTTAACAGCAGGGTGCTTCACATCTGGTTGCTGACATGCGCTGAGGTTCAGCAGTTGCGTGCTCGAGGCCGAGTCATCCATGGTGGGGTGTCTTTGGCAGTTGAGACCTCTAGGCTGATTGAAGTTCCTGCTTTGGTGATGATGCACTATCACTCCCGACATAAGCAGTGGCAGAACCAGTCACTAGAGCCCACGGCAGATTTCTGGGCGGCATGGTGGTATTAATCTGGAAAAAGCTAAATGTAGCTCCTGCAGAACCAGGCAGAGAGCCTAGGTATACCTCTTCATGAGGCGATTCACTTCCTGCATCTCTCTTTGGGATAGTTCTTTTTCTCTGGGTGCTCCTCACACCAGAAACACGCTGGGCTTCTCATCCTGGACAGTCTCTCCTCTTGAAGGCCAGACAGGCAGCAGCAGGCAGGTTTCTAGGCACTTCAGACAGATTCTCCGCTTCTCCAACCGAAAGTGATGTCTTCAGGTGATATCCCCTCACCTCTAGGAGAATGGCTTAAAAGGAGCTGTGTAAGTACTCTGTGGAGATCTGCCTTCCTTGGTCAAAACAATCTTGTGAGTGGAACCAAGTAGGCTGGCACGGATCCTACTTTCATACATTTTCCAGTCAGGGGATGGGTAGTCACTGTCTAAGGCTTCAGAACTGGCTTGGGTTGGTTCTCTTTTAAACATAATGTTCAGGCTTTTCCCCAGACATAGTCTTTGTGCAGAGTAATGGTTCTCCCAGCCGGTAGCATTGAAGTGGACTCCATGCAGGAGTTTCCAATTCACGGGCACAATGACTTGTGAGATCTCTGAACCTGGATGTCAGCAGCCTTCCTGAAAGAGCAACCAGGAACCGGCAAAAGGGGAGCCCCTTTCTAGAAACCTTATCACTTTGCACAGCAGAAACTGCTTTCCTACCCCTTACCCCTGCATTGTACCAAATGACAATGCTCAGCTAAAAATTAATCAACAACCTTTTACTAAAAAGACCTCAGTTGAATGCCACTGTCGGTCTTCTGCGATGCCAAACCAGGTTATTTAAAATTGATCCGACTGATCCTAGTACTCGGACTCGCATAAAACACTGCCTTCTACGTGATACACCCTAATGGCACGCACACACCCTCAACAAGCAGATAAGCATTAGGCCAAAGCTAACATAAAACTCAAGATACCAGTTTCATATGCAACCAGGCAGGGACTCATGCCTGTTTGCCATAGAGGCGACTTCCCTATCTCAACATTGGCAAACTGTTCTCTTAATATCACAATCTATGTTTGTCAAAAGGATCTTGCAGTGGAAGGTGCTGCGTTCAGACAGTCTATAGTGCACAAAGTATGCGTTTAACTTCCTTCACAGGTAAATGCGTAATGTTGTTTGTGTAATGTTCCCATCACGATGATCTCATTAGTCATGAAATCAATTCAGATCCTTTTTACTCTGCCACAAATCCCCGGTTCTTGTAGAACACTGTGTCAAACATCTTCAAATATCTACATCATTCGCTGAGCCAATGCTTATTAAACTACTTCCAATCCAAGCAAGACGTCCCAGGGCTCACTGTACATGTAGTGAATTTTTAAAGAAAGAGCTCCTGAAACTAGTACTTGGCACTGCAGCAAGCTGGCGGGGGTGGGGGACCTGTCAATTTTTGGAAACGTCTGGGATGGATGGCAGAGAGCAATGACAGTATCCCAATTTTAGGGCTCACCTGAACAGCACGCGTGCACTGTCAGAGCAATCTTTTGATTAAAAAAGCTAGAAAACAAGCTTATATCCAGCCCATTACGTACCAAATGCTTACCTTTGGTTGGCTTCCACGTCAATCTTGTTTTCTTGCTTCTTATTGATCACGCCACCTGCTTCCTCCCAGCTGCCTGCCCCCTCTTGCTTTCTTCCCAGGGTTTCTGCCCCGGCCGTGTAGCATGAACCTATCACAGCTTGCTGTTTGCGACCAGTGTCCTTCCTCTGGCTACGCGTTGCTCCAGGAACTTTTTATTTTAACGTTTTGCCAATCTCTCAACAAGATTTCATGGCACTTCACCATAACCCCCTGCTGTGAGTTGTTGCTTCTCCCTCCCCTCCTCCACAGCTCCCTCATGTTGTCACCCATGCCCTCCCCCTTACCATTGCTGCTCCTTCCCTCCCTCCTCCCACACACCTCCCTCATGCTGCTTTCACTCCAAGCCTGTTGTCCATTGTTTCTGTTCCCTTCCTCCTCCCACACCCTGCAGCGCTTTTTTAGACATATTGAACAGCAGTTCTGTCTGCTGTGCAACATAGCTTATAGAAAAAAAAGCACTATGATCAAATCAACGCTGGCCGTGTCATAGATCTTTTTTCTTTACTTTAATCTATGTTGTACAGAAGCCTGCTCTGCTGTGCAACAAGTCTAAAAAAAAATAACATTGACAAATCCACTAGATCTCACATACTCACATGGGCAAAACATACTGGCTTTGCCAATGCTTGTTTAAGCTTGCCTTGGAGATGGCTATAGTCTCAGCCTCATGTAATAAAAAAAACCTAATGAATAAAAAGTGCAAACATTTTTACATAGACGGGCTTTAGGTCAGCCCTGTTCATTTACTGGTCTGGTGTATTCAGCTGCCATTCATGTTTTGCTTTCGTCCTCCTTAGCATATGAAGTGGGGCAGTGGTTTTGCCCACTTCAGGGACTGACTCTTTCTCACCGTGAGTGCCTGCATTTTGCCTAATCTCTTGTGCACTTTACTGTCAAGGTTGGTATGCCACTACTTGGCAACATTTTTTTTCCATACTTTGTCAGTTTTTAGGTAGAGCCCAGCCAGTGCTTGGCTCTCTCACTTTATTTAATATCTTGGAATATTGCGGGAATTTGTCCTAAATTGGGGATGTAGATTGGGGTACCTTCATAGACAAATTACACGTGTGTGCTTTTCAAGAGACATCCACAGACAGGGATTTAGAACATATAGTGTTAGGGCAACCCAGTCTGTGGCCAATAGACCATCAGGAGGGCTCGCTATATGGGTAAAATATTTTCAGAATGTACCACCAAAAGAAAAAATTTTGACTCCCCAGATTTATTAGCATTAGAGTTATTGCCTAAGTCAGGTTCCCCGTCTCTACTGATAAATATTTATAATAGATCAACATCTTTTAACAAACTGTCCCAGATGCTAAAAGCTTTGAATAGAAATTTGCCTAGCCTGGGAGAAGGTAAGTTTCAATTCTATTAAGGTGAACAGCAAAACACACAAGATGATGGACGGAATGTTGCACAATGGCAAAACATTCACCCCCAGTCACAAATCTGGGTTTAATCCATCGTTATTTTGCTCACCAAGCCACCCCAGTTCAGACATGGCCATATGCAAATCAGTCTTAACCCTGTGCCTCATGAGAACAGTCCAGCCCGAACTGCCAAGCCATGTCTTCCCTGGACCGGAATCAAGCATCCTAGGACCGGTTTCTGGCTATCAGCCGTCTTCAGCCAGGATAGCTTGACTCCAATGGCTTAGTGAGCACGGGACCCACGTCGGGGCAGTTCGGGCTGGACTGTTCCCATGAGGCATCAGGGTCAAGGCTTGCATATGGCCATGTCTGAACTGGGGTGGTGTGGAGTGTAAAAAAACGATGCATTTAGGCCCAGATCTCTGTACTGGGGTGAATGTATGACATTGTTCTGCATTCTGTCCATCAACTGTTGTTTTTGCATTTGTCACCCCGAGTGGGACGGGTATGCTCAGACGTGAGTCCCGTGCTCTCCACACCACTGGAGTCAAGCTATCCTGGCTGATGACGGCTGATAGCCAGAAACTGGTCCTAGGATGCTTGATTCCAGCCCAGGGAAGACATGGCTTGGCAGTTCGGGCTGGACTGTTCCCATGAGGCACAGGGTCAAGGCTGATTTGCATATGGCCATGTCTGAACTGGGGTGGTGTGGAGTGCAAAAAACGGATGGATTTAGGCCCAGATCTCTGTACTGGGGTGAATGTATGGCATTGTTCTGTATTCTGTCCATCAACTGTTGTTTTTTCAATTCTATTAAGGACACAGAAGCGAGGATTATGCTTTCCTGCTTCGCTTTATTTTCCAAAATTTATAAGACCATATGAAACCACAATGTCCACAATTTGAAGAATAGCTGAGCTGGTCTTGGGGGTTTTCTATGGTCAGGATAAGTGTGAATCCCCAAGCATTCATCTTCTTTGCTACATAGGTCTAAAAGTGGATTATATGGTTCGAAGCATGCATTAAAATCACCTGCAACGATTACACTATGATCTTCTAAGAAGGAATTCTATGTCAGGACCGGAGGCAAGGATTATGCTTTCCTTCGCTTTATTTTCCAAAATTCATAAACAGCAGCTGTTAAGGAAAAACTACATTTCCCATGAACCAGGGAAAAAACTCAGAGCTGTCATTTCATTAGTCCTATGTTAGTGTCCACATCCCAGTCTGCATAACAGTCTGTGTCACTTCATGCAACCCCTCTTTCTTCTAGCTTTGATCCATCATTACTTATAAAGACAACATGTGTCAGCTTTGGTAATGCAAATTTAGTAGTCATATCAGAAACACATCCAATAACAGTTAAGAAAAGCAAGATTGTAAGGCTGAATCACAAAACCAACAATAATGAAAATGGATTACTTACTCCCATGCAGGTGGGTCTGCATCCATTCTGGTTGCTGGGAGGGATAATCCTCGCCTCCGTGTCCGTAATGGAATTGAAACTTAACTCCTCCCAGGCTACAGCAAATTTCTATTCTATGTCAGGACCGGAGGCGAAGATTATGCTTCTTCAAAGCTTAATCACAACCACCTGGGGCGCATTTAGCACCGGCTTAAAGTAAAATCTCTTAAACGTGGAGTCGGAGTATTTGCCGCTCTCATAAGATCTTCCAAACAAGTGCCCAGAATGAAGGCCTTAGAAGCCCTTGCCCCCCATGCTGACTGGGCCCCATAGGCCTTTGTATTAATGCCCACCTCTTCTTGCATTACCCACCTGACCCAACGGGCTATCGTGTGTGAAGAAACCGCCTTGAATGGTTTTCTGAGTGCTATCAGGAATTGTCGCTCGCCCGGTGGACGAACTTCCTCTGTAGCCTCCTCATAGGCCTTAAGACACTTTACCAAACAGAGCTTTGGGAATCCGCAAAAGCTGGGTAAGAAATCGTACGGGTGTTTGACTTGGTACGGTTACTCATCGTGAACGTTACCCTGTCCGGAAAAGACTCTAGCCGAAATATCTAAGCCTCGAACATTAGAGACTCTCCTGTAAGAAATGAGGCACAACAACATCGCCAACTTTGCAGACATTTCCTTCCACGATAAGAACCAGTTGGGCTGCCAGAAGAGGAAAAGGTTCAATACTAAATTGACGTCCCAAAGGACCGAGTATCGAGGTTCTGGGGGAAAAGACAAACTGATCCCTCTCAGTAACTTGCAGACAAAAGGGTGCTCGCCAAGTGGCGCCCCATCCACCGGAGCGTGTCCCGCTGAAATGGCAGACCGGACAGTGTTATTTGACCTATAGGCCAAACCCTTTTCTGCAAAGCTCGCCAAATAATTGAGGACGTGGGTCAAATCTGCACCCACAGGATCCACTTCCCTTCGGATACACCAGCAAACCCATTGCATCCATGCGGACCGGTAACGCTTGGATGTACTGTTAGCCTAGGCTCTGGAAGGTAAGAGCTTAGCGTGGCTTGAAAGGCCTGGGAGTCTCCATCTTTGCCTGTAATCCACCATGCCATGAGGTATAATGACCCTTCCTCCACCAGGCGATGGGATTCTTCAGAATGCGAGGAAAGTTGGATTGGAGAAGCCCAGGAAAGTTCAAGTAGAACCGGAAAACAAACTTGTGACCTCCACAGTGGCATGACCAACACCACCGTCGTCTTCTGTCTGCGGACCAGGGTTGCTGTTTGTAGGGCAGCGGGCTGTGAAAAATTGCCTGATCGAGGTGGAGAGTAGACCCACTATGCGTTCGATCTGTCTTAACGAGGTGCGTTGCCTGGCCAGGGTCTGGCGAATCTCATGCCTTATCTTCGCGGTCTTCCGAGAGGGGAGACTTAAGAGAAGAGGGTTTGGAATCTATGACGAAACCCAGAAAAAACGCCCTCTGCGTTGGCACCAAGAGCGACTTGTGCTCGTTTATCACAAAGCCCAAGCTTTGTAGAAGCTCCACGGCCATTCGCAGGTGAAGTTCCAACCCCGAGGGGCATTGTGCTAGAATAAGCATGTCATTCAGATAAATGATTAACCAGACTCCCTGCGCGCACAAAAACTCTACTGCTGGCTTGAGAACCTTGGTGAAACATCGCGGGCGGATGAGAGTCCGAAGGGCACTGTTAGGAAATTGTAAGCTTGCCCGCGCCATAGGAACTGGAGGAAAGGACGGTGAAGGGGAAAAATCGGAACCGTCAGGTATGCATCTTTCAGGTCCAGGCGCACTATCAAATCAGATGAGAGTAGCACGTCTCTGAGGAGATGGATACCCTCCATCTTTAAGTGGCGGCACACCAGCCACTCGTTGAAGTCCTTGAGGTTGACTAACGGTCGTCCAGCCCCATCGGACTTGTCGACTAGGAAGGGATTGCTGAGAAAACCCACCGGATGAACCTCCATGCGACAGATTGCTCCCTTCTGCAGAGGAGCGGAGACTTCCTTGTCTATCATTGCCGCATCTGCGGTGGAAAAAGAGATTGGCCGAGGAAGGCATACTGGCAGGGGGAACATTAGAACTCTATTTGGAACCCCGCACCATCTGGAGAACCCAAACGTCCCCCGTAATCGCCTCCAAAGCGGGGAGAAACAGAGCCTGCCGGCCACCAACTTGCAACAGCTCTGAAGGCTGAACACCCACCGTTGCCGCCCTTGTATTCTCCACTGCATTTGAAGCGTTAACCTCTTGTTGAGTAAAAGTTGTTAAATTGTGGATTTGCCTGGTATTGCCCTCGTCCAGACCCCCCCCCCCCTCCCCCCCTGAGAGGGGTTCTGAGATGTGAACCGGCCAGCCGAACGGCTCCTACCACGACCAACCCCTTGGAAAACCCGAGGGTGAAACACCTTCCAAATATTGGACTGGACTTTGTCCAGGGACGTGAACGCTGTGACAAACTTGTCCATTTCCTTGATGAAAGGTTTTCTAAATAAGCCCCCTTGTGCAACTGCCCCCGCCTCTGAGGAGGTCAAGTCACCCAGTTTTGGGTCGACCTTAATCAAAAGGGAGCGCCGGCGTTTTGTCAACAGGGCGCAGTTTGCGTTCCCCATAAAGCAGATAGCTCACTGCGCCCATGCCGAAAGGACTTCCGGGGTAATCAGGGAACCGAAGAGACGGACCTCCATGTCTGGAATCTTGGGCATGGGGCCAATGGCATTCAAGAACTTGTCTTGACAAGCTCACCATGACTGATCAATCCCTTTTTTGGGATCCTTGACAAACTTCACCAAGAACGTGGCCATCTTGGCATCAATGTCTGGCATAAGTGCCACCTTTCCCTCCAAGGTGGGGTGGGGGCACTCAGCCTTAAGTCTGCTACGAGCCTCGTTCTCTAGGGGCTTCCTGAGGCGTGCCGCCACGTTCTTCGCCACTTTATCCGCAGGAGTCTACTCTGCCGGTCTCGGATGGACAATGTCTTCCGGGTCCAACATGTCTGACATTTCCTCCTTGGGAGGCTCCGGAGGCCCTGATGGCTGCCATGACCTCGAGGACCCCACCTCCTTGTCTGATTCCTCAGGGGAGTCATCCTCCTGGGGTTAAGGTAAATCCGTCTGCGGAGGCGTAATATCCGGGGCTGGGTGTTCCTGCGGTGGTTCTCCCTGTGTGGTCTTAGCCAAGAAGGCTTTTTTAAGGCGTGCAAACGCATCCTTATTAACCCCTTGATCACACTTCTTCTTGGGCGGGGGGTGGGGGGCATCACTAGTGTCCTGGTCAGGGCCCTGAACTTGGTGGGGCAGAGGGGAAGCGCCCGCTCTAGACTGCGCCATTTTGGCACACTCCTGCGCTATCCTATCGGCCAACCTCAGTTCCATGGGCATCATTAGTTCATTTACGGCCCGGTAAATAGAGGTGTCAATGGCCTTGTAGAAATTGTCATCCCACTACAGGTAGGATAAGAACTCCTCTTCCTCATTATACTCCATCACTAAGGCTCTAGGGTACCCATAGGCCCATGGGGGTGAGACGCCCCAATGGAGACCGGCACCCGCAGCGCGTGTAAGTTTCTGGCTGAGGAGTCCCCCAGGGATTAATGTGACCAAAGGTGCACAATTAACGAGGCCCAAGCTCCAGGACACCCTGCACCCACACACACACGTCAGTGGGTAAATATATGCTGCCAGGGAGAGGTGTCCATGCTCAGACCAACAGACTCAGCACTGCACTGACCCTGGGATGTCACCTCAGGGCGTAAGAGCACTGTTCTGGTGCACCGCACTGCAACCGACCCTCACAGGTGTTTAAAATGTGCAAAAACGGGGTGAAATACAGACCCAGTCACTCTGGACGTACCAGGCAGCTGGGGTCGCGAGCACAAGCAGGCAAAACGGAGCGCGACTGAATCCCCTAACGGGAAGCACGCTACTCCGCCCGCGAGTTGCGGAAGCCTCACACCACGGCCTCTGATTGGTAATTTGATTGCGTATGGAGCGCAGAGCGTTTTTCGCGACTCGTCAGGGAATCTGAAAAGGAAGGCAAATAACCCTCAAGCGCAACAGCCACACAACGCGTCAACAATTCCACACCCAATAGAATCATGTAAGTACAAAGGCAAAAAGGTCCTTAACTAGCTGCAGAGCAGCGAAGAAGGAGGGGGTGCAGGAAGTGACAAGGACTGTTATGCAGACTGGGATGTGGACAATAACATAGGACTAATGAAATGACTGTTCTGAATTTTTTCCCTGGTTCATGGGAAATGTAGTTTTTCCTCAATAGCTGCTGTTTATGAATTTTGGAAAATAAAGTGAAGAAGGAAAGCATAATCCTTGCCTTCGGTCCTGACATAGAATTCCTTCTTAGAAGATCATAGTTGGAATCATAATGTAATCGTTGCAGGTGATTTTAATGCATGCTTCGAACCATATAATCCACTTTTAGACCTATTTAGCAAAGAAGATGAATGCTTGGGGATTCACACTTATCCTGACCATAGAAAACCCCCAAGACCAGCTCAGCTATTCTTCAAATTGTGGACATTGCGGTTTCATATGGTCTGAGACCTTGCAATGGCCGATTTCCCTCAGATAAAGCTGTTAAGCCCACATTCAAGAGGGCCAACTGCAATAGTCATATTGACTATATACTGATGGATCTGTAGGTATGGCATGAAATTAGTGACATGGAAGCTGCTGATCATTATGAGAGCAACCATTTTCCGATCATCTTCAATGGAAACAGGCAAGGATTATGGATTCGGATTCGGTAGGCTACCCTTCGTACACACCTATAGCACTGACTAATAACAAACGGAATGTTAGGTGGGAGGTGGTTTCAAAATCCAAGAAAGCTATCCATGACCTTTACAGTATTGTCATTAGTAAATTAGAAGTATTTGAGTTGCAGAGCTGGACTCCGACTCAGATTACGAGCCTCCACAATAACCTTTTTGATAAATTGGGAAGTATATTCACGAAAGACTGTAAAAAGAGCAGGGCCCTTCATTTATCGAGCTTAAATTAATGGTTTGACTAACGGATAATAAAAGCTTTTAACATTTGGTTGCACATAGTGGATTTAGGCAACCATTACACCCTGATTACTAAATATGGCAAGAAGAATGGGTCAAACATTTTTGAAATCTGTATGCAGATGTTAACATCGACCAAGCCACAACTGGCCACCCCCATCAGGGATCCAATGATCTCCTGGAGGGTGAAGTGAGGCCTTTTACTCTAGAGGAAAATACTGTCGCCATACAAGCCCAAAAAGTAGGGAAAGCGCCTGAGTTGGATAGAGTACCAGCTGATGTACTTTGTTCGGAACCAGAGATGTAGGGACCGTATGTAAATGGCTTGTCAAATGCCTAATTGGAAGGGGCCCCAGTTCCGAGCTCCTGAAAAGGGGCGGCACAAATCCCTATATATTACAAGCATTTGCAATGCAATAGGTCTCGCATTCACGAGAGTTTGAGCTATTGGCATTGTAAATGACAATTCCAGTAGCTTAAACTCTCGCAAATGCGAGGCCTATTGCATTGCAAATACTATTTTTGGAAAAGCGCCCTATGCCACGATTTCACGTTACTGGCAGCAGCGCCCCTTTCTTTAGACCTGGCTCGTTTAAAGAGAGGGGAGCGGCTGCCATTAAAGTAAAAGTGCGGTATGGGGCGCTTTTGCAAAAAAAGCATCTGTTTGTCAAGTTGGCAAACAAAATGCTTTTTTTTGTAAAAATGCGCTATGTCGCAGCTTGACTTTAAAAGCGGCCGCTCACCTATCTTTGGACGAGCCGCACCTAAAGAAAGGGGCGTTGCCAACATTAAAGTGAAAGCGCCATATGGGGTGCTTGTAAACAAAAAAAGTGAACAAATAGTAAGAAAAAAAACCATGCATCCGCGTTCTGGCCGCAAACAACAAACTAAAGGCACGGCCACCACTGTATCAGAGTGCCAAGCCGTGCTATGAAAAAAAAAATGTGTGGGGGAGAGCGTATCCTGCCTGCAACAGCAGGCAGGAGAAAAAGATTTAACCAGATAGTGCTTGGAGACTGTAATTAAAGCCTACAGAGTAACAACACATGTAACAGGGGGTGCCTGATGGGAGGTTACAAAATGAGACATGGTGGTACTAAGGAGGGACTACTAAGCTTATTGACCAATGAAAAGCCACAGTTTACAAAGGACAGTGACACAAGCGAATGAGAAATATGGGCGAAGAGTGGGAGGAGCTTTAAGTCCATACCTGAATATAGCACTCCACGCAGAGCAGCACATGCGCTGTCCTTGCTTGATCTACAAAAAGAGACATAAATTAATCCTGGGGGACTATAGGCCTAAAAGCCTAATCGATAAAATCCAGAAAATCTACAGTAGACCGATCTTGAATAGGCTATGGGAATAGATTGATACAAGCCAAGTGTTATCCCCCTGCAGGTGGGTTTCTGCCAAAACACTAATACTGTTGCCGGGATAATGCAGTTTATAACCATAAAATGGAAAAATGGAGATGTCGACGGGGTCACTATAAGTGGCATTGTCGACCTACCTGCCACTTTTAACCTTGTCCCAAAAACAAAATTGTGAGAGGTCATGCAAAATGTAGGGGCCCCTTTGGGCTAGTTATCTCTAATACAAACATTGTATTTGGAGAACTACGCAAGGGTGAGGTGGGGCCCAAAAGGAGAGCTGATTGATGCCATTCCCCTTAGAAGAGGAGTTAGGCAAGGATGAACCCTGGTCCCCACTCTTTTTCTCCTATTTATAAATCAATGTATCCCTTATCTATTCGATTGTCAAAGTGATTTGCCTAAAGTGGAGGGACACAAAATACCAGGTCTCCTCTTTGTAGATGATACCTTACTCTTCTCTAAAACGGCAAAGGGGTTATCTATTCTTTAGACGAAATGCAATCTGCTCTGTAAGTTACATGGCCTAGATATCAATAGTGAAAAAACTAAATACATGGTGTTTAGTCACCAGAGAAAAATAAAGGGAAAGATATTGCTTGAAGGTGAATTTGAGTACCTGGGAGTGAGAAAAAGCGATTCTCACAGTTAGCATCCACAGATAGAAACGAGTGCATTATCCCTGAAGCAAAGGGCCAGGTCTATCTGAAGGGCCGGGTCTATTTTAAGATTTGCTAATAGGACCTCCACCTTTTCCATTACTCCCCCAATTTAGATATTCAAGCGCCAAGTCTGCAGAGCTGTTCTATATGAGGCGGAATTGTGGGGATACTGCACCTTTCTCCCCTTGAAAAAGCGGGAAATACCTTTGTAAAGTCTTTGTTGAGACTTCCCACTAGCACCCTGATGCTGCCAATAAGAGTAGACCTTAATATTCACTCTATTTTGGATGTAGCTGCTCTAAACCTGATTTTTTTTTACTGGATAAAGTTGTGGACCAATGAATATTTGGGTCCCAATTGGGATTGTATAAATTCTAACTGATGGCCAGTCAGTGAGCATCATCCGCTGGTTACTTCATATAAAAACATGCCTTATCATGATGGGCCTAAAGGATTACTGGCTCCATCCTACTTCTTTATCTCGTGATACCGGAGAAAGGCTGAAAATATCTTGCTGGAATTTTGTACAAAGAGAAAAGCTCTGTCTACCTAGCATAGTTAATCTGGTAAATTTTTATTTGAGGGTTAAAAGTGCACCCAAATTCGAGCCTTTTCTAGACCTATTAACCCATCCTGCTGCGCAACCACTTTATATCAAATTACGGTTGGGGATCCTACCGTTTTTTTTTGTTTGTTCCGGGAAGAGGTAAAGCTATCTCTAATACCTGCCCTATGGGCTGTCAATCAATTGGGAATGACGAGAATGTTAAATTTTTTGCAAAGCCTACACAAAACAACGTTCTCGTAGGATTATTCCCCTTTGTCGTTTGTTGGGTATTACTGAGCGACATTCATTGCTAAGAATATGTAGGACAAACACCCAAGATGGTAATGTTTATTGTATCTCTAGATATTTGTCCTCAATATGGTATAGTAGGATTAAGGCTCTGAAAAGTGAGTTGGATGCTGACAAGTTTTTACTTGACAATAATTCTTCCCTTCAAGATACTCGTCGAATTTTAAAGAAGTATTCCTTTATAATTTGATCTGTTTGCCAAATACTATTGTAGGGTGACTATTAGTGAATATGAAAGCCTATTTTATTTGTTTTGACGAAGATTGTTTTTATAAAATGTTATGATGTACTTATATTTTTATGAGAATGCTATATGTAAGAATTTAAAACTTTTGTGCTAAGAGGGTATTCTTATCTTGTACCTTTTATGGTTCAGTTAAGCCTAAATAAAGGATTATTTATCTAAAAAAAAAAAAAAACATGCTGAAGAACAGTAGCAACCTTTCCAATATTAATCTAATTTTATAAACAGTATGCCTACACATGCAACATTTACAACGTTAATACATACATAAGAAGGAAAGACATGCTGCGTTTCAACTCACACAAAAGCACTTAAAACACACAAACAACTATTCTGAAAACGTCCAAACGTGACCTAGGGGTAAAACACTAACATTGTAGTGGGCGAGAAACTAATTAACTAAACAATGCGCCTATACCCTTCCTTTCCGACACAAATAAACCCTTTCTAGCATAAAGAAATACATTTCTCGTTTGCAAAACTTCTACTGTATTTTCTTTCCATGGTGTGTTTATGCCTATTGGAAATGTATCGGTATATTTTAACTTGGAGGTTTTTTTATGTGCTTTTGTGCGAGCTGAAGGGCTGCGTTTCTCCTCTATTTGCTTATTTGTAATGTGTTTTAGTGGAAACAGAAAGGCAGTGTGGTTTTCCTTTTTATTTATCTATTTATTTCTGTCAGAAAGGGTTTCTTTATGTCGTCAAGGGAGCATATAGGCACAGTGTATTCTTAATGATTTTCTCGCCCGCTACAATGTTATTGTGGGTTCTTTTTAGGTCGCATTTGTGGGTTTTAGGAAAGTATTTGTTTATTGTGTTTTTCATGTACTTTTGTGCGAGTTGAAAGGCAGCGTGTCTCTTATTATTTATGTATTTACTTTTGACATGTAGCTTGTTTTGGAAAAGTGTTAGAAATATTTGCTTTAATATCCTTTATATTGTCAAAGTAGCGTTAGTTCACTTTAGCATGCAATTTCGTTTTATTATACATGTTTAACTCTATGTGCTTTTTTAAAGCATTTTTTTTGGTGTGCACTAGTGGCATATTAAAGGCAGCGTGGCTTGCCTTTTCATATCTTTATTTATGTCCGACCCTAAAACCTTTTTTGACACTCTATGAAGGAGTTGGAGACACACTTTAAAATCCAAGTGCCTTTCCTAGTAGATACGGAATAACTGATTTATGTTTAATATTCTACTTATTCGATTATATCTTTTATTAGGTTTAAGCGTTAACATCTAAGTTGTTCGTTTATGTAGGTGTTCGCCTGTTCGCTCTATGTCTGCCCTACACCAAACGCCTTTGAAGTTGGGAGCTAGGCTCCAGTCTTTTTGGGAAGTTTACCATCCATTGATTTAGGGCAATTCACTCAATGTCACCGTGACAAAAAAGACACATGTGCAGGTCGCAACATATATCATAGATGTTTCCCTTGAAAACACACCTAGAAACTATTCAGCCCTCTGCCGCCATCCAGACTCCTTGGCGTACCCTTCTCGCTTTGACAGAGAGTGCTTTACAATCACCTTGCGCGCTCAAAGTGACCTAGAGGCTTGAACACACACAATAGTTATTATTAACCACCTACAGCAACACTTTTTTTTTCCGGACTGAAACACCAAATGTACTGTGATTACAAACAGTAATGGACAGTAACTTCTTTATTAGCATGGAAGCGTCTGTTATATTTAAATTTTGTCTAAATACAGGGTGTGTTGCTTTTTGGACCCTTTACATCCTTTACAATTAGAACCGACTTGCAGAGCAATGCTTACATTATTATATTCGGAATGGAAGGGGTAATGATCTGGAGGAAGGGACAATCTAATACCACTGAGGAGTTTACAGACTAGAGGATGTTCCCCCGCCGGGTGATCCACAATTTGAGAATGTCCTGCAGAAATCGCCGACGGAAGGTATTGATGGACCTATACACCATACCTTCCGAGTCTAGGGAGGCAAGTACATATCACTATATGGACAATGTCTGTCTCCAGAGGCTCTAGGTGTCACTGGTGACACCAATCCATCCATCGAGACCAACCCAATCTGTAATGCTTGATCGTGCTTTTGGCCCAGGCCTTGTAGAGCCAAGACACAGCTTGTCACAAAGGACCTGGCACTTTCCAGCATTCCCTGTAATTTTCCACATCATAAGTTGTAGAGAGCCATCCATCACCAGCCGGTGAAGGTTTCCCTCAGGATCCCTGAGGAGACCTGAAAACAGGGGTAGACCATATCGGAGAATCCCAGGAAAGTTCCATCAGATCTGGATACCACACTTGAGATCTCCAGATCAGGGTCACAACCACGAGGTCCGACTGCTGTTTCCGAACTTGAGCGGATAGCCTCATTATCATTACAAATAGGGGAAATGCATACACTGCTTCTGCCTGCTAATTATGTGGAAAAGTGTTCATAGCCACTGCTTTGGGGTCCGGTATCCAACTAAAAGACACGACTAGTTGATGTTCTCGGCGAGATGCAAAGAGGTCCACTGTGAACAGTCCCCATCTGACCAGGAGCACTTGGGAGACAGATGGTTTCAGTTCCCATAGGTTCACATCCTGCAGGTACTGAGACTGTCACCGAGACATGGTTCTCGAGGCAGTAGTCCTAGAAACTTCGGGCCAGATCCACGAGGTTTCTGAATCTCATTCCTCCAAGGTGATCAATGTATCTGACCGCCACTAAATTGTCAATTTTCAGGAGGACGTAGCATTGTATCTTGGTCCAGTATTTGACTGCGAACAAGCCCACCATCAAATTGAGACAGTTGATGTGTAGCTTTTTTAGGAGAGGACCATTTTCCACCAATAAAGAATTTCTCACACCTTGCTCCCCTCCCTGTGCCACTGGCATCAGATTCGATAATTAGGTCCGGGCAGGATCCGAAGATCGCATTCCCATTTCAAGGTTCCATGTGGGCGAGCCACAACTGTATCCCCTCTCTGGCTTCATCTGACAGGGTAACCCTTTGCCAGTAGGTGAGCCCCTGCCAGATGTTGAAGGCCTTCAGATGTTGTTGAGCCCATTAGGGCGCGGATCCCAGAAAGATGGCCTGTATTGAGGTTGATAGGAGCCCCACTATCTCCAGAATTTGCCGGCTGGAGGGGGATGGCCAGGCCGCCGTCCTTCGCAACTCGTGTTTGATCCTGGTTATCTTCCAAGAAGGAAGACTGAAAGTGGGTCCGAAGATGGCTCCCCCATTCCAAGCTTCTGTGTGGGTGATCCACCACTGTATCTCCTCTCTGGCTCCATCTGACAGGGGAACCCTTTGAAAGTGCGTGAGTCCCTGCCGGAGGTGGAAGGCCTTCAGATGTTGTTGGGCTAGATGGTGCAGGGGTCCCAGAAAGATGGCCTTTATTGAGGTTGAGGTCAGCACAATTTGCCAGAAAGAGTTGGGCGGCTTGGCCGCAGTTCTTCGCAACCCATGTTCGAGCCTGGTTATCTTCCAAGAAGGAAGACAGAAAGTGTCTCGAACCAAGCCCACCATGAAACCCAGGAATGCTCTGAATTGCTTAGGTGACAGTACTGACTTCCCCCCGTTGATGATAAATCCCAGCTAGGGGAGGATGTCATCTAGGTACACTATGAGACGCATGCCCCTGCCCTGAGATGTTTGATTACTGGATTCATGACCTTTGTGAAGCACCAAGGTGCGGAAGACAGCCCGAACAAAAGAGTTGTGAACTTGAAAGTCTGAAGATGCCACTGGTACTGCAGAAAGCAACAATGTGATGGGCAGATCGTTATGGTAACGTATGCATCCTTAAGATCCAGGCGTACCATCCAGTGTTGCAGAAGGTCCCGCAGGAGGTTTATACTTTCCATTTTGAAGTTGCGGAAGACCAGCCACCCGTTGAATTCCCTGAGGTTGATGATAGTGTGTTGTCCCCATCTCTCTTCTCCACTAAGAAGAGGTTGCTGAGGGAAACGGAGGGGTGGGGCCTCGTCTGGCATGTAGATCCTTTGGAGAGCAGGTCTGCTCCTTTCGCATCTACTAGGACGGCCCCTGATTCGGAGAAGGAAAGACGGCAAATGGGGGAAAGTTGGAAGGGGGCACCGTAAAACTCAATTCGGAACCCTTGAATAGTTTGAAGGACTCAGGGGTCCAAAGTGACGGGGCCCTTCAAATCTTGTTTCTTGCCCAAATTGCTGGTGAACTGACTTACCTATCCTCGTGGGACGCCGCTAACGCGCTCTAACACCCTGGTGGGACTTCTGGTCCCAGGGTGCACCGCTCCACTGCCCCAGCCAGAGTGGAGACAGCTGCTGCAGGGGGAGGCGCTGACATCGTGCTATAAAGCGCTGCCTTCCCCCACGCAGTGCGGGGCCCTTCAAATCTTGTTTCTTGCCCAATTTGCTGGTGAACTGACTTACCTATCCTCGTGGGATGCTGCTAATGCGCTCTAACACCCTGGTGGGACTTTTGGTCCCAGGGTGCACCGCTCCACCACCCCAGCCATAGTGGAGACAGCTGCTGCAGGGGGAGGCGCTGACATCGCGCTATAAAGCGCCACCTTCCCCCACGCAATGCGGGAGGCGCCGGGAGGCGCCGGGAGAAGCCCGGGACAAGGGCAGGGCCGTCTTAGGCCGTCAGAGGCTTTGAGCCTTGACTTTGAGCCTCTAAAAAAAAACAAAAAAACTTGCTGTGTTTTGACTTGAAAACACTGTGACTGTAGTAGCCCACATGGTCATTGTTCATTTGGGACATTGGGCTCATTAATCAAGCATTAAACTGATCATGAGTAAACGGAAGGGTGCTGCTGGTACGTTTGACGACTTTATAATAAGAGCTGAATCAGTATTATGCCACAAAGTCGAATTGGCTCAGAGGAGGATATCACTTGATCCTTCTAATCTTCTAACCTATAGGCAATACAGTATACATTTGCCAACTACTGCTTCGCATTCGAATGAGGATAGTTGCTCCCAAATCTCGGAACCTATTTTGAATAACTCTGAGATAGAACTAACGCAAACCAAAGAAGGGTCATTAAATACGAAATGAACTGGGGTCTGCCGGGATATCTACAAGACTACGAGCCCAAATAATAGTGGGAACGTCAAAAGAAAGAACTAAGAATTTGGCTGGGAAAAAAAAATCTGAAATAAAAGGGAAATCTGGGGTAACAGGGGGAACAAACAAAGGAAATACCAATGTGCTGGAACACGAAGAGGATTTGTGTAGAACTATTGGGGTACAAACCGATGTTGATCAATACCAAGGCAAACAGAATGAGGTGGTGGGAGGAGAAGAACGTACTGTGGTGGATTTTTTCAAAAATGCTTTAGATTCAATACAGATCGAAATAAACGAATGTTTGGACATAAAAATGAAGGCTTCAGATTGTAAAATCAACCAGTTAAATTTCACTATAGCTCAGTTGGGAACTACGATTAAAGATGGTAATAGAATAATTTAAGAAGGGGCTTGCTTATTAACAGATCTGAGGACAATACAGAATGAAATTAAGAAAGCCAGTGATGATGAACAAACCCCAAAACAACCTAGACTTGAATTAGTAAATACTGCTAGGTCAGAGAGAAGACTAGAGGGACTGAGGGACAGTGTGTCTCAGAGTAAGACTGCTGCTCGACCTGATAATAGATTAAACCACTTGGAAAAAGACAGTGCGAGGGCAGCAATTTACAGTCCAAAGGGGACTGACCTGATCCCTAGCCCGATGTCCTGAAACTGCCCCCAGCCACATGTCCCTATGTCCTAGTATTGGTGGGCGTGCCAGTCCTGAGAAGAGATCAGAAGGAATCTTGGCACAACCTTAGAAATAAAGTGGTAGATTGGCTTTCTAAGCATAAAAAGTTCAGTACCCACAAGGCGAATGAAATACTGATGGTGCGTAGGGTATGGTGGGCGGGGGTTTCATCAAAGGACATACATATAGACTGTATAGTCGTAAATTTTAGGTATCCTCATACCGTACGCAAGTTATTGAAAGCGCACGAGGAGATGTCAACCCAGAACTCTAGCATTTGTGCCCTATCATTAGGTTATTTTTATAAACCTGCTGAAATAGGGTTAAATCAGAACCTTGGTAATTTTTCATTTTGTGAAACCTTTAATAGCTTCCAAGAATTATCTTCCTTGGAGGCGGTTGATTGACTGCAACCGATGAATGTAATGATAACAGAAATCCAGGTAGTACCTGTAGAAAATGAATTTGAGGAAAAAAATAATGCACAAATTAATCATTATTGTGAAGAAATGGCAGTAGGGGTTGAGCAACGTGATTGTGAAATTGTATTACCCATTCCAATATTAAGTGAAATCTGCAAGAGTATATAGGTTAGGGGGGACAACAATACAGAAAACATGCTAAGAGATGGGTCCTTGAGAGCCATATACCCCGAGCACATTGTTGAATTAAAATTGATATCATGGAATATAGCGGGCTTAGGTAGGAATGTTAGTGACCCTGAGTGGAACGATTACATCGAAACGAGCAATATTTGCATCCTACAGGAGACTTGGGCTATAAAGACTCCACATAGGGTAGGGTATAAAACCTTTCATAAAGCTGCATCTCCATCTGTGAGAGGAAGGCCCTCCGGTGGCCTCGTAATATGGGTAAAAGTGACACTTAACATCAGTGTCACGCAATTATGTATTGACTCACCAGATATTCTTGGAATCAAAATAGTAACCAAAGATAGAAGTGTCCTACATTTATATAATATTTACAACAGACCCTGCCCAACCCATAGGGAGTCACTAACAAGAGAAGAAATGGATTCCATTTTAAATGCACTAGATACAAGCATAAGCATAGTAATAGGTGGTGATCTTAACTGTAACTACAAACCTATTAAAGGGTTAGGAAAAATTCTAGATGATTGAAGATAGTGCTAACAAGATTCCTATAGTGAATAATAGCAAGACGGTTCCATGTACTACCCTAGCACTCCAAATAATGAGAGTAATGGTCGGGCACAGTCTGAGAGCATGTAATTGACGTTTACCATCTGACGTCCCAGGGGCCTCAACTTTCTTTAGAAGTAAGTGTCAGAGTAAAATTGATTATATAATTTTATCCATTGATATTTGGCCGTATGCAGTAGATTTAGAGATTAGGAGAAGAACAGAAAGTGATCACCGTCCGCTCGAGTTTCTCTTTTATAGTAGATTATTGCATAGCCTAACCGAGAGTAAAAGTACAACTCATATTAGCCCGGATGATATTATAATTAGTAATAATCGTCTCTCAGTTAAGTGGGCGTACATGTTGGAGCATGATGAATTGTTGGTGTAGGAAGGTGGATACCTGACTATGGTTACCCCCAACTTTTTGCCTGGTGTTTTGCTGGTTTTTCGACTTAGTTGACCTGGGACCCTGCTATTCAGGACCACAGGCCCACTGCTCTCTCTGTAAAATGGATTCCATGTACCTTAGGTACATATCTAATTGGATACTGAGTCACCTTATCAGTCCCTGTACAGTGTACCTTAGGTACCCAGGGCATAGGTGCACCCAGGGCCTACCAGGGGCTGCAGCATGTATTATGCCACCCCTGGCTGGCCATCCAAATCTGACACAACTGGCTGCATGACAGCTGGGGCAAGGTGGTGTAATCACCCTTTGCTTTAGATATAGTATTCCTATATCTAACCCTAAAATGGACACATATTCTCCTATCAGTCACTCCTATGGCAGGCCTTATCAATCCTGAAGGCAGAGTGCTTGGAATCATGTGAGATGGTGCTCTGGCATGAGCTGAGCCCGTTTGCAGCTTGCGGAACCAAGTCCTAATAGCTGTTCCATGATAACGCGTACCATATACTCTTAAGTGCATTATAATCCTCGCGGTTATTTGCCAACTTTGGTATCGCTTTATCAAAACATGTTGAGTAAGGTGTCATACGAATTGGAATACTAACCCCTCGCCAATTCTGGCGACGGGGTTAGCATTCCACCCTTCTAGATGGACACGACATGTATGTAACTGTGAACCCCGGTTAAAGCTTAACACAGCCTCAGCTCCACAAAATGGATGCTGCCACCACAGATACAAGTCTGACCTCCTGCTGCTGGGAGTCCTTCCAGCGAGGAGAGCTCGGACAAAGGGTTTCCTGTCAGGGGCGGTGCTAGCACCATCCCAGACAGGGTTTTGTGTATCCCAGGTAGGCAGGGCTGAGAGGAAGGTGACTGCAAGTGGCACCCCGGTGCTCACTGTGCATATGCCGGCTCAAACCAGTTCCAGGGGCACACCAGCCCCTGAGCTGGGGAGAGACTGGACAAAGGAGAGGGGTGTAACCACCCCCCTCCTGGTCCCACCCATGGGCAGGACCTAGTCGCGTGCCAGCCCCTTTTCTTAGAATAAAGGTAGGAGCAGGCCCCCTTCCCAAATTAGATAATTCTGAATCTTGACTACTTTCCACGAAAGAACTCTTGACTATTTCTGAAGACTCTCCCTTGTGGCTAAGGAGTAGCCACCCTGCACCCGCAGGAACCATCTAAGCATCGCGGTTTGCTGTAAGTCCATCCTCCGGATCAAGACTGCCCAGCTCGACGAGACCCGGATTCCCTGGCACCTCTGACCTCTACCTGCATCATCAGCCCAGCTGAGATTCGTGGGTGTGACGAGACCTGAAGGGACCGGCCATCTTCAAAACTGCACGACGCTTAACCAGCACGACCGCCGAGGGATCCTAGAATGAGTGCTTTGGGGTTTGAGAAGCCCTAACCCTGAGCAGCTCCAGCACCGAAGTCCAGTCCCCCAGCATCCACGAGATCTGCGTGGGGCCCTTCTGCTCTTTGCTGCTCACCGCGTTGTCCGGTCACTTGCCCGCTGGCTAGTGGCCCTCCTGACGACGCACCACGACGATTACACTGCTGGTCTGGTTGCTCCAGACTGGCCCTTGCTCCCTTCCAAAAGAGGAGCACCCCGGACCCTCCTGGTCCACTCCAGACGCCATCTTGACTCCACCGCGTGGGCTTGACTTTGCCAAGGTTTGTTGCCCCAATCCTGGGTCCAGCATCGCCGACAGCAGACACCTTCGTGGGACAGCTCGCACCTCCATCCTGGTCGCCGACAACGCCTCCTGGTCCGAGGGACAGCAGAGTCCAGCGTCGCCCACTCACCTGGTCGAGGTGACTTCATCCGGAGCCATCCTGGTGCCCACCTAATCACTGGCTAGTGATTAAGAACTGAGTCCCCTCTGCTTTCAGGTCGTCTCCATCATCGATCCAGGCTTGGATCCCTCCGAATGTCTTCACTGGTCGCCTGCCAGCAACTTCTTCTTTCAGGTTCCATAGACTTTAACGAGGATTCCCGACGTCTTTTGAACCCTATGCAGCCGCAGCCCCTGGGCTAGGTAACCTGAGCATTTCGGTGCTCCAGCGTAGGTTCACTATCTAAGTGTCCAGATCCTTTTTCGTTTTCAGTCTAGCTAGTCGGATTTGTCCGATAACAGTAACTTTACAAATACTAGCATCCATAGACTTTGTCCCGCATCCCGCGTGAGAGTGCACACTCTGCACCCGATCTCCCTAGGCCTCCTGCTCCTAACCTTAGGGTTCAGTAGTGTAGTCCAAGCGATCCTGAAGCCTCTGGATCTTGTTACTTACCTGCTAGTATTTCGCATTCCACTTTCAGTGTATATGGTTTTTCGTGCCCCTCGGGCATTTGTGTAAATTGTGCAACTTGAAGTATTTTCTTAAGAGTTTTGTATTGTGCTTAGCTCCCTGACTCATAAAGAGTTCAGGGTAGACTTGTTATAAATAAATATCCTTTTATTTTCATAACAACTTGTGTGGTGTCCTTTCACTTGGTGTTCAAGGGGTATATGTGATGGTAAAACAGCTGGCTTAACACGCCCTCTGGAGTTTAGCCTAAAGACTGCTCTTGTCCATGCTACTAGGATAGCTGGTCTATAAGGTTGACTTACAACCAATCATCAATAAGGGTCGTTTGGTATGATACACAGTGATCACTAGAATAGTGAGCACTATATATCAGGCCAACTTCTCACAGTTGGCATGTGTTTATAGTACTTTTGCCAACATTTTTGACACATATGAGTTTGTACAAGTTGAAAGAAACACATTCTTAGACCTACATAAGGGTTTTTTAAAGAACTTATCCTGCTGGTGACAAAAAACCCAAAAAAGACTGGTAGAAATGGAAATCCACAGTTGGCAGGGAAATCCTGGTATAATAAGGAATGCCATATTGCAGAGGCCGAATTAGTTTATGCAATAAAAAATAATAATACGTTGATAGTTAAAGAGGCTCAGCTAAAATATAGGAGAACACAAGGGAAGGCAAAAGCCTTATGGGACGAAGAAATCTGGTCCAATATACTGACTGCTGCTAAGAATAGTGATCAAATGTCTTTTTGGAAAATAGTGGCTAAAGGAAACAAAAAAGAAAAAGGATCCAGGGAGGTTTTCCTTGATGAGACCACTTGGATCGAACATTTTACCAAGTTGTATGGAGCTTGTGAGGATGATTGGTTTTCTTCTGAGAATGAGTTATTATTGAACCCAATTGAAGATAAATTAGATTTTGATTTACAAGAAACTGTACTAGCTATTAATTCAGTTAAAAGTGGGAAGGCCCCTGGACTAGATAAAATTCCGAGAGACTTATATAAACATGAAATGCGTGTCGGGGCCCCTACATTAACTGTTTATGTAATGCTATAGCTGCAGGTGCAGAATTTCCGGAGACATCGAGGGGGGCGGAAATCATTACAATTAGGGTGAAACTAGTTTAATTGATATTTTACAACAGATTTACGCAAGGCATATTTTAAATCGTATAAACATTTGGATGGAGCAACAAGCAGTGCTCTCAAAGTTCCAAGCAGGGTATAGAGCCAAAATAAGTACTATAGATCAGGTCCTTAGGTTTTGCTGCTTGTTCGGTAAGTATGTAAATATAAGAAAGGGACATTTATATGTAGCCTTCGTATACCTTCGGGCTGTGTTTGACTTAATCCCCCGAAAGCTGTTATGGGAGACACTCAGCCGCCAAGGGCTACCAGCCAACCTTTTAGAGCAGATCATGAAGCTGCATGAAAATACCTATGCCAAGGTTAGGTGGGGCCCAGGAGGCGAGCTAACAAGACAGATCCCGATAAAGAGGGGGGTTAGTCAAGGATGTGTGTTGGCACCCACATTGTTTTCATTGTTTGTTAATGACATACCATCATTTTTGGAGGGCTGTAACAATGATGCCCCAAAATTGGGGGGCGAAAGGGTCCCAGCCCTCCTCTTCGCTGACGACACCATACTTATATCACAAACACCCAGGGGTCTACAATGTTTATTAAATACATTCCAAACATACTGCAGCAAAAAAGGCCTTGAGATTAATACCAATAAAACGAAGTATATGGCTATAAACCCGCACAAAACTTTTAAGGAAAATATGACTCTAAACAGCCAAAAATTGGAACATGTTCAGAATTTTAGCTATCTGGGTGTTTCCCTGGATTCTAATCTATCGTGGAAAACACAGATAGAAAAAAGTAAAATAACTTTAACGCAAAACATGTTACCGATTATGAAAAGGCATGGAAATCGTCTTAGCAAAGCAGTTTTACCAGCATTAGAGGTTTTTAAGTTTAAAGCACAATCAGCAGCATTATATGAAGCTGAATTATGGGGACCCATGTGTAAAAAAAACAAATTCTATAGAGCGTTACTAAGACTACCTGTCCGGACACCACTAATACCACTTATTCTAGATATGAATATGAAACGCACCAACCACCATGCGATTTTGAGACCGTTGATGCTCTGAGTTAGACTTTGGTCGACCCCCAAGCTGTTAGATTACAAGGATGGTCTAAAAGAAATAATGGAATTGGACAACTGTAATAGTATCGCATGGCTTAGACATGTTAGAATTTGATTAAATAAGATTGGTCTAGCACATTTCTGGGATGATCTATTAATATTAAGCCGAAATTCGTGAAAAATGTTAAAATCATCGTTCTGGGCACACATGGAACATAGCATATTAAATGAAAGAGTGAATGGATCATTAACAAGCAAGTTCCTCATGTTTAAAGATAGTGCTTGTTATGAATGTTTTTAGATGAAGTACATCCACCACTTGCTAAAACACTATATATGAAATATAGATATGGTATCTTGATGATAAATACAAGTGTAGCAAGGTGGTCAAACGACAGTAATGACTTGTGCACTTTATGCTCAGGCGAGGTTAAGGAATATGACTTGCACATCTTGTTTTTGTGTCCGGCTTACGCAGCCCCCAGAAGAAGATGGATCAGACCACTCTGCTTAAACATAGGTGTAAGATCATATAAAGAGGCAGGAAGGATTTTGAAAACGGATACTAGTCAGGCCATTATGTTTAGTATTAGTAGGTTTTTGCTAGCCATAAATTTTATAAGAACTAAAGCTGGTCTGAAATTGTAGAGAAGTTCTTTGTCTTGGACCTAAGAGTTGCACTATGCTAAAACATTTCTAACCGTATTATCGATGAATATACAGTGAACATATAAAAAATATTTTAACTATTATCAGTGTTAGATTGTCTAGCATAACTATGGATTTATCTCCAAATGTTATATGTTTTTATTTGTATACATGCCTTTTTAAACTATTTAAATAAGGTTTTTAATGAATGATATACGCCCTCACAATTGCCTTCCTGTAACTGCACTTTTTTTCATTTGGTATTTCCCAATAAGATCAACCATGTTTTAATGTATATGTATGTGTTTTGTATGCATCGTTTATGGTACTAAAGTACCAAAATAAAGATTATGAAATGAAATGAAATGTCTGTTCCCCAGTTGTAAGAAAAGTCGCCAGCCTGCCCCCCAGTCTTTCTTGGGAAAAAGGGTGTACACTCACATTGAGCAGAGCCTTGGCTACCACCTCCTCTGGGAGCACCCATGGTGCCTCCATGGCTAGGGGGCCTCTAGTTGAGTAGAAGCCACCAAATCTGGTGTTACTGTATTTATCGGCAGCGTTCGATACGATTTCCCATACCATCTTGATCGAACGACTGTCTGCGAGTGGAATCGGCGGAAGGGCACTGGACTGGATCAGAAGCTTTCTCTCCAATCGCACCCAATCTGTCACCATGGGTGACTTTAAATCGGAGGAAGTTAGCATTTCCAAGGGGGTTCCACAGGGCTCATGTTTGAGCCCAACGCTATTTAACACCTATGTGGCCCCCTTGGCAGATGTTACTAGAGCTTTTGGTTTTTGTCCAGTGTCCTACGCAGACGATACGCAACTGCTCTTCCCTTTTAAAACTCTTACCCCGGATATTTTACAATCTTTTTCCGATGGGATGAAGGCAGTTGCAAGGTGGATGTCATCCAACTTTTTACAATGCAATGTTGGAAAGACAGAGGTGATGCTCTTTGGTGAAGCCAGGATTCAATGGTCCCCTGAATGGTGGCCCTCTGAATTGGGGCCGGTCCCTGTGCCAAAAACTATAGTCAAGAACTTGGGCGTCAGACTTGAACCAGAGCTAACCATGAAGCAAAACGTTAACATCACTGTAGGAGCGTGCTTCATGTGATTGGCCTTCTTCGTAAAATCTTCCCTTTCCTCCCTGATTCTCATAGGAAAACTCTGGTTCAGGCTCTGATCATTAGTCGGCTTGACTATTGTAACGGGCTTCTGGCAGGTGCAAACGAGGAGGTTTTGGACCGTTTGCAGGTGGTGCAAAACACGGCAGCTAGGCTGGTGCTAAATGCTCCCCCTAGATCCCCCTCCAGACCGTTACTTCATGAGCTTCACTGGTTGCCAATACGTCAACGAGTGAAGTTTAAAACTTGCTGTACTATACACAAGGGCCTCAACCAATTGGGACCTGAGTATTTGGCGAACAAATTTATTCCTTATGTTCCCATCCGTGCCCTTAGATCTAGTGACCAATTGCTACTAAATGTTCCTAAGATCACGAAAACCAGGTTGGGTGGAAGAGCATTATCTGTTGTGGGTCCCAAATTGTGGAACTCACTTCCGTTGTCACTAAGGCAATGTAATGACCACTGTCAATTCAGAAAACATTTAAAAACGTTTTTGTTTGGTTCATTTTAAATTGTTCCTTGTTCACAGTACTTTTAACTATGTGCTCCCTTTTTCAGTTTTGCACCGGCAGTTACAGCGCGGAGATACTCCCTTGGGAGTTTATTCATAGCGCTATATAAGCCCATAAATAAATAAATAAATAAATAAATAAATCTGGTGGGGTTCTGCCATTGTCCTCTTTTGAAACACAGGCTTCTGGGGGGGGGGGGGGGGGGGCTGGTGTTATGGTTGGCCAGCTGAGCACCCCTACCACGACCATCCCTGGTGAAAAATGGGGGTATAAATATTCTCTTGTTGGAGTCATGAGCTTTGTGCATTGAAATAAAAGTGGCCATAAACTTGCCCAGTTCCCTTATGAATGGGTCACCAAAAAGTCCCCCATGTGCAATCAGGCCCACTTTTGATGTCGGTAAATCCCCCAATTTCGGGTCTATTTTGATTAGTAGCAACCTGCACCTCTCCGTAGAGATAGGGGAGTTGTCGTTAGCCAGCAAAATTATGGTTCCCAGGGCTCAACCCGATAGAACTTACAGGGAGATTAGGGAGCCTGATGCCTTGAGATTCTCAGACATATCAAGAATCCTAGTAAGGTGGCAATAAATATTGAGGAGCTTATCCTGACATGATCAGCAGGATCGGTCTATCCCTTTCTTAGGGTCCCGGATGTACTTGGCCAGAAAGGTGTCCATGCGAGCGTTCTTCTCAGGGGTTAATGCCACTTTGCTGCCTACTGATAGATGGGGCACTCGGCTTGGAGGCGGTTATGTATTTCTTTATCCAGAGGCTTCTGTAGCCTCCACGCCACATAGGTGACCATTTTCTCCATGGGGTCCATTCTGCTGAGCGTGGGTGCATTAAATCTTTTAGGTATTACATGTCAGAACCCATTTTGGGGCACACTTCCCCAGCGTAGAATCACTGTTGTGAGTCTTTGGGGTGGTGGAAGGATGCCAGGGCTTATCAGAAATAATTCTCCCCATCTGAGGCTATAGAGGATTCCTCCCTATCTAGGGGTTCTGGGGAAAGAGGGGGAGTAGTTGCTTTTGCAAGATGTCCCCAATGGTTCAACCCGATAGGACTTCCAGGAAGATTAAGTAGCCTGATGCCTTGACATCCTCAGCCATGTCAAGGATCTTAGTAAGGCTGCCTGAGATATCAAGGAGCATATCCTGACATAATCACCAGAGAAGCGTCTAAGCATTGCCACGGCTGCGTTGAAAAGCAATACAGTAAACAGCAGATAAATACTGTAATTGACTACAAAAAAGTGTCCCGAAGACACTTATCTGTGGCTGCTAGAGAAGATAGAGGATGCAGGGGAGGCGACAGGGGACTATGAGGAGAGACCTTGACTCCTGATTGGTTAGACTGATGTTTTTCTTTTTCCCAATGGTTCATGGGAAATGAAGTTTACTATTCTTGTTTAATGTGGCTGCTGTAAAAATAAAGTGAAGAAAGTACAGCATATTCCTGGCCTCTGGTTCTGACATATAATGACTAACAGAGAGCATGTATGAGGATGCCTATACTTACCAGGCACTGATAAGGCAGCTTTAGCTACATGCCAGACCTCCAGGCATTGCCAGTGCTTGTTTAAAGATTGTTATCCTCCCGAAGAGGAAACCGCAGAAGCGGCTTGTGTTCAGCACCATTGTCTGCACTGTCCTGTGGGGGCCTCCAGTTCAGAGTGTGGTCAAAACAGTGAGGGACTCACTGCCTTGACATCAAGGGGGGGGGGGGGGGGGGCAGGCAGATCGAGTTTAATGATACACTGAGGAGCCAATTTTGTGTTCAAGTGCTGGAATATCGGGCGGGCCTGGAGGTCAGGGGGGTGTTGGCAGAGTGGAGTGTGTGTTTGGACTACCGCAGGGTACTACAGACAAGGAGTGTGGTCTTTGACAGAATTGTGTGTGCATTCTGCCATTATAACAGTAGCAGCCTTGCCACCAGAGAATTGAGGTGCTTGAAACCAAGGGTATAGTGTGGGTCACAACTGTGGTGATTGGACAGAGCTGTGCATGCGTTCTTGTCTGGACCAGCAGAGTTGCACCGCCTCATGGTTGAAGAGTTTAGGTACCGCTGTTTCTGTTTCGTTGCAAGGAACTATTCAGAGGATGCTGCAGGTTGTTGAGTTGCTTATCCAACTAGTATGATGCTGAGCTTTGGTTTCCAACTTTGGAGTAGCAATGAAGGGGTATTTAAATCTCAAGGTTAATGTACATTGGCCGAGCTTTACTGTTGATTATCTTTTATGTCAAACTGATTGTGATTGTGAATGGGCTCTGTGACTCCACAACGAGTGGTCTGCACTGTTAAGTTGTCTGTCCTGAGGAAGGTCTTTAGGAACTTTGCAAGGCAGGGTATGCAACAGGGTGGTGAAGCATTTGCATGGGCCAAAAGTTTTTCTTATAAGCCCACGGCCATCACTGTCGAATGTCAGTGTGTCAAAGGCCAAGGCCAAGGCCCTGAAGTCTTGATTCCACATCTTGCCTCTATCATCCATCACCACATACTCCCTGCCTCTTTTGCAGGTTCTTTTTCATCACTGCTTTCTCCCTTGGTCACAGTTTTTCCATTTTTCTTTGGCTCCTTCTTTCTACTTTCTGTATTTTTTCTCTTGTTTTGGATCATAATTTGTGTTTATTTTATTTTATTTTTTTAACTTTTTTTTAGTCCTCATATAATCTTCATAGAATAAGCAACCTCTCAGTCTAGTCCGCCCCAACTGCTCATATCTTGGGGGTCCAGTCTCAGCTGATGTTCTTTCGAGACCCAGCCCACGCAACACATCATGAGCTGACCACGAGGTATAATCAGTGGATGCATTATTCCTACCGAACACCACAATTCAGGATCTAAGAGCTTCAAAAGTAACCCAAGCTCAGTTCTTTCCCTATAGGCGTTGACCTTTTAGTCTCGGTCCCTGAAGTATCTTACTGAATTCCACCAACCTCTCCATGTAGGAGGTGCCTGCCTGGCGCCAGTTCTTACAGATTTCCCTTCTTGCTAAGAAAGTTAAATAAAACACAAGTTTGTTCTGCAACCCCATGAGGCTTTCCACCCCCCGTTCTGAAACCCCCAGAGGCTTTCCACCCCCTCAGACGACAAGACAATACAAAAGAGAATTACAGAGGGGCTTACCTCCACTTCTTTGCCCAAAGCATCCAACAAGGTCTTACCCACATTGCCCCAGAACTCCTTTAGGAGAGGACAGGTAGCGATCATGTGTATGTCATCCGCCTCCTGGGAACCACATCTTGTACATCTGGCTTCTCCACTACCCCTTATTTTGGACAGCTTGAGTGGGGACCAATATATCCTGTGGAGTGTGCAAAAGTGGTTTCTCATTAGTGCAGCAGATTTAATCAAAGGGTAAAGCACATCTAAAGATACTTGCCATAAATGTTTCAGATCCTCATAGGGTAAGAATTTCTCCCAGACCAGATAAGGATAGTCCAGCTTCCTGTCTGCTGCTGTGAGGAGGTAATTATACCAGAGTGCTACTTCCTTCCTCTTTGGATTTTGATCTTGCAGGTCGTTCCCCTTTGAGTTGTCCACAAGGGGATGCCACTGTTGGTTCTTTGCCCACATTGAGATTTGGTAGTATTTAAATCTGGATAACGTATCATTGGTTAGGTTTTTCCAGGTATCCCAAGGCAAACATTTGTCTCCATCCACTATGTACATCTAGCGTGCAACACCGCATCTTTTAATGGCTGAGCTAAAGCATCCGAAAAGCACTACGGTGTTCCCAGGGAGTCACACATGGGGGCCCATTCACTGTAGTAGGATAAACCTAAACTTGAACGGCAGTCAAACCACAGTTTGGCAGCAGCATATAAGACCTTCAGTTGGACCTTTTTTAAGTATTTAAGGGCACAAAATGTGTACATACAACCTTCCTCAGGGCTCTCAATCAGCATAGCCTTGAATATGCAACCAATCAGAGTGTTGTCTGGCCTGAGAAATAGCATCCTACAGTTCTTTAATTTCTATGCCCAACTGCACAACTGCAGGTCAGGTAGGCCCAGGCCGCCATGCAAGAGCTTACATCTTAGCCCAAATAAAAGTAGAGATCCTTCACTGGATTTTAGAAAGAAGGCCTTTATCAAACACCAGCGGGATATTATTAAATAGATATGCCAACTTGGGGAGGACGCACATTTTGATCAGATTAATTCCTCCATAATGTGTAAGTGGAAGATTCTGCCATCTTTTCAGAAGTGCGTCTACCTCCTTGGAGACTCCAACTAGATTTACTTTAGGGACTTCTCTTAGCTCCTGTATTATGGTTACACCTAGATATCTTATCTCCTTTGATAGCTGTACCCCCTGTACTGTCATGTTCCAAGGCATGACTTCGGTCTTCTCACTATTAACTTCATATCCAGACAGTGTCCCGAAAACCTGTACTTCAGTAAATAATTCTGGTCGGGTTTGGTTAACATTGGACGAAAATATAATCAAATTGTCGGCATACAGGGCTAACTTCTTTGTGAAACCGTTTACGACAAAAGGGGGGGGTATCTCTTTATTTTGCCTTGAACATTGGTCCAAAGGCTTAATGTATAAATCAAAGAGGATAGGTGACAGAGAGCACCCTTGTCTTGTGCCACGCTCTATTAAGACAGGTGCTGTGAGATTACCATTACCCACAATCTGGGCCCAGGGAGAATTATAGATTTTATTAAGAACCTCTCTGAAAGTCTCATCAAAACCAAAAGTCATCAATACTCTATTCAGGTAGTGCCCGTTAACTCGATCGAAGGCTTTTGCTGCGTCTAAGGTGATAATCGAAAGCGGAGCACTATGCGCCATTGCCACGTCTATTGAGCCAATTGGAGTAAGAACCAGATCTTTCATCTGCCTCCCAGGGAGGAAGCCCTTCTCGTCTTCATGGATTATTGGCCCCACAATCTTACAGAGACGGGTATTTAGAACCCCAGCGAAGATCTTATAATCGTAGTTTAATAATGATATTGGCCGATAAGACTGGCATTGGGATTGCGTTAGGTGCTTCCCAGGCTTTAAGATTAGTGTAATGACAGCCTCACTCCACGAGTCTGGTAGAGGGGATGTGCCTCTCAGAATTTCATTAAACAGCTTCAACCAAATAGGGATAACTTCATCTGCCAGTAAAACATGGATCTCGTTGGGGTTCAAAGTTAGTTGAGGAAAATTAAGTATGTTTCAAAACGAGGGATCACTGTTCCTGATAGATATAAGGAAAATCTAGGTACTGGATAGAATATAAGGGACAGTCAACAAGACTGTTTCTTGTTGCCCTCACACTTCCTTAGGGATGTCATGCTTCATCATAGGGTGAGTGCTCCTCGTTGCACTCTACGGGTACCCCGAAGGGTCACATTAGTGGAGATCTTTTTGTTTTAACGCTGTTTGATGAATGTGAGAGAGTCCTAAAGGGGTGGTGAGTGATATATGTGAACGAGTGAGGTTAAAACTGGCATGGGGATTTCAATTCTGTGTTTAATGTGTGGATTCCTCTGTCAGATTAAAAGACCTGGTAGGTTAGTGCTACTGTCAGCGCTGCAATGTCCCCTAGTAGCTAAGTGTGATTTCTTTAGTGAGATAGCAAGGGTTAACATGTTTTGCATCCTTGTTGGTCTCAACAGATCCCTGGCACTTCATCAGAACCATAAACCAAGGGAGGGTGAATAGCCTAACCCACATGTGATTCTGTAGCGAGTGGCCCCCCTCTAACATGGTGGTACTGACTCGTGATTAATATCACTGGCTGTCCAATCTAAAAGAGAACATAGGAAAAGAAGAAAACCAAGGGAAAAAACAGAGATCATGGCAGGGTTAGAAAATGTGTCTGGCATAAGTGCTCCTTAGCCTGAACCACTGTGTGCGTCTGGAGCTGACATAGTATCCAGACATATAAACATATACACATACATGGCTCCTTATTTGCCAGAAGGTCCCTTATCATGGACCTTTGTGGGAGTCTGGAGCTGACATAGTCAACAGACGTATAAACATCCGCACATACACGGTAACGTCACAGACACAAACATTAGTATCAATATTGTCGTATTTAGTCAGTGTGATGCCATCAAGCAGTAATATTTCAACGTATATATTGTTTGTCTATTATGCGTTAATCTGTATTGAGGAAATGGCGAGTAGACCGCATGTCCCGTATGTAATCGATAATGGATGCAATATGGTTTGACATGCTGGTATTATCTTTTAAGTGGTTGTAATTTAGAATATATCAAGATCGTGTCACCTTACCTAGTCATAATAGACATCCAGTCTCATAGGTTAATGCATAGGGACTTTAAGTGTCAGTACCCAAAAAACAGGTGCCAGTAGCTCCCACCTGCAAACACCGGCTCAAATTAAGCAATGACTGCAAGAACTCCTAGTGGCCAGCTAAGAAATTTTGTGTTAGTAGATCTGAATATTCTTGCAGTCTGCCTTGCGACTACATATATCACCATAGTTCTTGTAGTGCTATTGCAGGTGGGGGTGATGGAGAAGGGCAACATGCCTTCGGCAGATGGGAGAGATGATATGGTCATATTGTGCATTGTCACTCAAAGGAATGCCTCAGGCTGCCAAGCAAGATAAATTCATCAACATGTGTGTGCTCAACCTCTTGTCTTTGTTACTTTTGTTAACTTGTAATTATATAGCTTTTATCAGTTTTTAAGTGCATCAAATAACACGTGTTGCTATTTCCAATTTATTGGGACTGAATTTAATGACGGATGGACTAAATATTGAGAATGCAATGTCAATATGAGTATTTTGATCACAGATCCATCATATTATTGGCATCTAATACTTGTTCCATGGCACATTCTTCAATAAGGTCATTGTAGTTATCTGTTCAACGTTTTGGCCTTCAGTTTCTAAGTAGATCACCTTAGTGAATGGTAGTTTTCCATAGATGAGGCTCCCTCTGTAGGATCTTGACACCGTATTGCTCAAGCCACTACAAATTCTATTCTTTTTTCTTGCGGATTACCAGTCCTTAGGCTGTTTACGGAATAACAATATCCAAATTTTCTGTTGGGCTTCAGAGCAAAACATTTGTAATTTCAGCTTTTTAGTAAATTTACATGTCATTCAACTTTTGAGAAGTCGCACCATACGTGTATCTAGGAAGCAGCCACTGCCCCTCTGCCATAGCACACAGGAGTCATCCTCCCATGATGGGACATTGCGGTACAAAAGGGGGTGGCAGAGTGGGCTAAAGAACGGTGATGGATTAAACCCAGATCTGTTGACTGGGTGTGAGTGTTTGATTGGTTCAGATGCTCCGTCCATCACCACCCCCTTTTGTACCGCTTTGTTCGCCATAAGTTGGCAGGGTATGCTCAGACGTGAGTCCCTTGCTCACTTTGCCACTGGATTCAAGCAAGCCGGGCTGAAGACAGCTGAAATGCCAGAAACCGGTCCTCGGAAGCTTGTTTCCGGTCCAGGAAGGCATGGCTTGGCAGTTCGGGCTGGACTGTTCCCATGAGGCACAGGGTCAGACTGATTTGCATATGACCATGTCTGAACTGGGGTGGCAGAGTGGGCTAAAGAACGGTGATGGATTAAACCCAGATCTGTTGACTGGGTGTGAGTGTTTAATTGGTTCAGATGCTCCGTCCA
This sequence comes from Lissotriton vulgaris, assembly GCF_964263255.1. NCBI lineage: Eukaryota > Metazoa > Chordata > Amphibia > Caudata > Salamandridae > Lissotriton > Lissotriton vulgaris. The sequence continues at coordinate 1,337,785,199 of NC_141685.1, forward strand.
TCACCACCCCCTTTTGTACCGCTTTGTTCGCCATAAGTTGGCAGGGTATGCTCAGACGTGAGTCCCTTGCTCACTTTGCCACTGGATTCAAGCAAGCCGGGCTGAAGACGGCTGAAATGCCAGAAACCGGTCCTCGGAAGCTTGTTTCCGGTCCAGGAAGGCATGGCTTGGCAGTTCGGGTTGGACTGTTCCCATGAGGCACAGGGTCAGACTGATTTGCATATAGCCATGTCTGAACTGGGGTGGCAGAGTGAGCTAAAGAACGGTGATGTATTAAACCCAGATCTGTTGACTGGGTGTGAGTGTTTGATTGGTTCAGATGCTCCGTCCATCACCACCCCCTTTTGTACCGCTTTGTTCGCCATAAGTTGGCAGGGTATGCTCAGACGTGAGTCCCTTGCTCACTTTGCCACTGGATTCAAGCAAGACCGGCTGAAGATGGCTGAAATGCCAGAAACCGGTCCTCGGAAGCTTGTTTCCGGTCCAGGAAGGCATGGCTTGGCAGTTCGGGCTGGACTGTTCCCATGAGGCACAGGGTCAGACTGATTTGCATATGGCCATGTCTGAACTGGGGTGGCAGAGTGGGCTAAAGAACGGTGATGGATTAAACCCAGATCTGTTGACTGGGTGTGAGTGTTTGATTGGTTCAGATGCTCCGTCCATCGCCACCCCCTTTTGTACCGCTTTGTTCGCCATAAGTTGGCAGGGTATGCTCAGACGTGAGTCCCTTGCTCACTTTGCCACTGGATTCAAGCAAGCCGGGCTGAAGACGGCTGAAATGCCAGAAACCGGTCCTCGGAAGCTTGTTTCCGGTCCAGGAAGGCATGGCTTGGCAGTTCGGGCTGGACTGTTCCCATGAGGCACAGGGTCAGACTGATTTGCATATGGCCATGTCTGAACTGGGGTGGCAGAGTGGGCTAAAGAACGGTGATGGATTAATCCCAGATCTGTTGACTGGGTGTGAGTGTTTGATTGGTTCAGATGCTCCGTCCATCACCACCCCCTTCTGTAACTTGATGGGACATTGGCATGAGCTAAGAAGCCAGGTGATCATTTTGGAGGAGTTGTGGGTCAATGGCAACAGGAGCAAGTTGTATCTGGCCTGTAAATGATGGCCCAGATCCACAGCAGGCAGTGGTGGAGTAAAAGGAAAGCACAAAGGCCAGGACCTGACCTGCAAGAATTGTCTTTCTCAGGTTGTTTTTCCCAGTTACCACCATTATCGTCTTATATGAACCTTGAAACACATCTCAATGCCTGCCTGACCCCCGGCACCATAACTTATTCTAGTTTGCAAATATTAGATGGCAGTGCTCAATGACTAGTGATCCACAGACTGCACCAAAAACCAACGTGAAAAGCTTCAACATTGCAACAAGTCACAAGAGAACCCGCAATACCCAACATAACTGAAATCCCAGATCCCACTTAGTCTCTCTGGACTGCCACAGGCCATGGAGTCATTCTGTGTGCCAAATTTGAGCACCCCTGCTTTGGTTTGGGTGTCTCAATTCCCCACTCTTGATTGTGAGAGCCTTTCTTAATTACATTACCTCTCTTGTGCAACCATGCTCCAATTAGCACAAGCTTCCATGCTTGGGCTCTAGTTTTTGCCCACTCGCCCCTGTTGCCTCAGGCTTATGAGAATCTCTAGTTGTTCAATCTTTGAGACACCTGAATTAAGACTCTCCCAAATATCCTCAGACAACCAAACAACCCTCCTACCCGACAAATAGTAATGAAAATCACTGTCATCCTACGAGTGAAAGACCTGTCCAGCGACAGAGTGACCCCAAAGTCTAGTACATTCAGTGAGCCTGTGTATACCCTCTCACGTCTTCCCCTATATGCAGCCTTTAGGGCCAGCTCAGAGCCCTGACAGTGTGCACCCTCACTCTCAACTCCACACCCACACATCACCCAATGGACAGCAGCAAATACTTTGTGTACCTCGGAACTCAGTCCTTGTGGCCGCATCCATCCCAGGATGTCTAAAGGAAATCTGAACAGACCCTGATGGTGTCAGGGTCATGCTCCCAAAAACGCTAGAGAGTGTTGATAGACAACATCAAGAATTCAGTTCCCTCCCAACCCCCCCCATCTTTTGTCTCTCTTTTTGCATTCTCTCCTTTAATGTCCTTTTCAGGATGCCTTACCAAAATGATCTCAGGAACCATAACTTGTCTGTTGATTTGTGTGCTTAAATATGTTAATCAGGATACGCACAGGACACCTAGTTGTGCAGATCTAAAGTCACATAATTAATCTGAAATTGTTAATTTTCAAGCTTTTGAAGTTTTCTGGGTAAATTCCTTAATTTCCTATTCTAGACAGTTGGAGCCCCCGACATCCTACAACGATGACTACAGGCATCTAATTGTTGAATAGGTTTACTGTTAAGGGAAACGCATGTAAACAAGCATGGGCAAGGCCAAAAGATCTTGCATGTGGGACCTATTGGCCTCTGCCAATGGTTTGTGGTAATGTTGTACACCATAGATAATAGCAAATATTTCCTCAAAAAATATAATCTGTGGTGTGGCCAATGGCAACAGGGTAGGGGTCAGGGGAGAGGTGGATGTAAGGTGGTGTGTAAGTGCAGCGAATCACCACTTCACAAGTCACAATCCACATGGCGTTGATTGTGAGTCGTAGAGGTTTTTTTGAGGGTTTAATTCCATACTGCTCTTTATGTTATGCCCCTAACTTCTAGAAGAGAAACAGTTTTACAATACTGTGTTATGCTGTATCTTCGTCGTTATCCATGTACCGCACCCCAGAGTTTTTTTGTTGTTGGTTTTTTTATGAGTTTTGAAAACCTTTATTGAGAAACGATTTGCACTTCGAGTTACATACAGTATGTACAGGCGGGAGATCCGCAATCGCAAAGTGAAACACATTTGTTTAATACATCACATAAGCCATCATATGCAGGAAACCCACGGCAATGCACAAAAAGAGAAATTCTGAGGTGAAGCAGGAGGAGCAGGGCGGTCCCTGGGGGAGACCCCAAACAGATGGGAGAGAGCACAAAGGGCCCAGGGGGCGCAAGAGTAGGGGAATAGCACCTCACGGACCAGCACAGGCCGCCGCCGCGGTGGAGTGCTGGCGGGGAGCTGCACGGGAGAGGTCGCAGAGGGCAAGGCGTCCTGTCGCTGGAGATAGGAAACCAGGGGACCCCAGATATCGATTGGGCGGCTAGTGGCTGGCACCGAGTCCCAGAATTCGGACAGAAGTGTCTGACAGCGTGAAGCATCCCCGAGCCAAGCGCTAACTTTGGGCACGGACCTGCGACCCCAGCACATGGAGACCCTGCGCCTTGCGAAAACGAGCAGCATTGCAGTCAGCTTGCGAGTAGCGTCTGGGTAGAATTTTACAAAACCTAGGAGACAGAGCAGTGGGTCAGGCATGACGGGGGTAGAGGTAATCTCAGTTACAGCGACAAACACGTCACGCCAGTATGCTGAGACCTTAGGGCATAGCCAGGCTTGATGGGAAAAGTTTGCAGTAGGAGCGGAGCACCGCAAGCATCTGTCTCTTGGGATGAGGTCCATTTTGTGCAGCTGAGCAGGAGAGCGGTATACTCTATGCAAATATTTAAAATGTATGAGGCACAAACAATAATTTGGAGATAAGCGCTTGGTCTGATTACAGCAGTACAACCAGTCCTCATGAGAAAGATCTGTGCCCAGGTCTGCACTGCACGGGCGCGTTCAGTGGAGATAGAGTCTGCAAGCGCAAGGGCGTAAATCTTAGTGACCAGCTTATGGGGGGAAGTGGAAGTAAAGAAAAAGTGAAGGCCAGTCATCAAAGGGGGGAGGGGGGGAGGCTGAGGCAACGTGGGGTGAAGTTCCCTGCAGAGAGCTCTGAGTTGATAATAGAGCAGAGTGTCCATGGGGCCAGAGTCAGCCGGTAGAGAAAAGAAAGTGTTGCCGGGATAAAGGTCCGATACCGTAGAGAGCCCCAAGCGAGAAGCGCGTTTGACCATACCCGCAGTCTTCAGAGGGCGGAATGTTGGGTTGTGTGTAATGGGCATAGCATTTGCAGAGAGCATACTAAAGCCAGAATATCTCCGGAGCCCATCCCAGGCCCATCCCAAAGTCTCAACCTTGTCGATCTCACCGAGTGGTGGCTTTGCTGGGGCAAATAAAGCGGTCGAGAGCAGCCAGGGGGCTGCAAGATCAGCTTCCACTGAAACATGCAACTGGAAAGGCGTCGGGTGTAGCCAGAAGTGAAGAAAGCTGGCTTGGGCGCTGAGGGTGTAGATTTTGGAATCCAGGGCAGTCAGTCCGCCACGCAACAGAGGGAAAGTTAGTATATTGAATGCAATTCTAGGTTGCCGTCCCGCCCAGACAAGGGTAATTGAGTGAGCGGAGTCTGCAGAAGAAGTGAGCTGTAAGGGGGATGGGGACGTTCACAAATAAATACAAAAACTTTGGGAGCACCACCATCGTGGCAATCGCTATGCGGCCAGCTAGAGACAAAGGTAGCCATAGCCAGAGTTGGATCTTAGACTCCAGCCAGTCTACAACGCAGCCAAAATTGGACTTCCAAAGTTCGTCCACATCCTTGCTGAGCCAAATGCAGAGTTACCTGGTAGGTCCCGACGCCCATACAAGCGGGTAGTCCGGAGTGAAGGGGGCAGTGCCATCTGAGAGGTGAAAAAGAATGGATTTGCTCCAGTTAACATGGATGCCGGAGAGGCCCCAGAATTGTATCACCTCGCGGACCATAGGGCAGCGATTACGGACATAGAGTGTTACATCATCCGCATACATGGAGACGACCAGGGCATGAGCCGCGAAGCCGAGACCCCTCTGAGTATGGTGTTGCCGGAGCCTGGCGGCAAGGGTTTCCATGGCGATGGCGAATAGCATGGGTGAACGCGGGCACCCCTGCCTTGTGCCCGAAGCGATGGGAATAGACTCCGTGATCTGACCATTGATCCGAAGGCGGGCCTTTGGGAGGGTGTAGAGGAGCTGGACTTTGCGCAGAAAAATCGGGATGAAGCCCAAGCGAGGGAGAAAATAAAAAAGAAAGGGCACTCCAGAGTATCGAATGCTTTGGTGGCACCCAGAAAGGCCGCCACAGCCAGAAGAGCGGGATTCATTTAATGACTTACGGAAAAAATGGTCCTGAGATTGCGTGAAGTAGCGCAGCCAGGAATTAAGCCGGATTGGTCCGGGCGAGCAAAAATCTGCGTGAGGGGGAGAAGGCAGGAGGCAAGCAATTTGGCAATGATCTTATTATCGGTATTAATGAGAGACAAAGGGCGATAAGAGTCGCGGATCTCGGGGGGCTTGTCCGGTTTCAGGAGAAGCATTAGCAGAGACTCGCGGAGCGACGGAGGGAATTGGCCACACTCAAACGAGTCGTTGTACATGGCAGCAAAGTGCGGGGCGAGGAGGGGCGCAAAAGCCTTCTAAAAGGACGCAGGTAAGCTGTCAGAGCCGGGAGGCTTATCCCCAGGCAGATTGTTAATGGCCGCCAGGATCTCCTGCTTAGAGAAAGGTTCATCCAGGTATTCCTGGTGGCAATTGCCCAGCCACAAAAGCTCAAGGGTATCAAAATATTGATAAGAATATTGCGCTGGAGCACAAACCCAGTTGTATAGATCTGGGAATAAAATGCGGTGAATCGAGCCACCACTTCCTCAGGAGAGGCAGTTCTATCCGAACCCCCGTCTTGAAGTGCAGTGATATAAGAGGCTGCGTGAGGCTGATGTAAAAGATTAGTCACAGTCTTGCTGGGATGGTCCCCCTCTCCATAGCGGCGCGCCCTCGCCTCCCTACCCAAAAAATGAAGCTTCCTATTGGCCTCATCAGCGAAATCAGTGAGCTTACACTGAGGCGTCGCAAGAGTGTCAGGTTTAGGGTCAACAGAATGTGAGGAGTCCAAAGCCTTGATCTCGCCCTCCTGCCTGTCCAGAGTACTGCGAATGGAGCGCAGCACGCCGGATTGTCTTGAAATGCACTCACTTCGGATCACCACCTTAAAGCCCTCCCAAAGTGTGGAAGGGGAGTAGACAGAGCCTTCATTAAGGTCAAAGTAGTTTGTGATTGTGGTCTGGATTTCATCACAGAATCCGGAGTTTCGGAGTGCGTTGGGGGGCAGCCGCCAAGAGAACGCACAACGCAGGAAGTGGGGGAGTTGCATACAGAGGTGAACCGGAGCGTGGTGAGAGATGGTGCACACCATGTGTTCCACCTAGGTGAGCCATGCGAAGGCGTCATAATCCAGAGGTCCAAGAGGGACCAGCAGCCCCGGGAGCACGTCATGCAAGTACCTTTGCGCGCCAAATAGGCGAACATGCCGCCACGCATCGAGAAGTGAGTTATCGTTGAGTATGGAGTTTAGAAGAGAAGTCGCGCGCGGGTGGAGAGCATGTGTACCAGAGCAATGGAGAGCGGCTGTTAGTGTAATGTTAAAATCGTCCCCCCCAAAGGAGTGCAGCTGGGCCAGAGAAGAGATGTGCTGCCAAACCTGGGCAAAGAATTCAGGGATCAGGGACATCGGAATTGGGACCATAGAGCTCTGCAAGGGTCAATGGCTGTGCTAGGAGAGTGCCGTGCAGGAGAACGAATCGCCCCCGGGGTCCGTAATCACCTGAGAAGTGTGCCAGAGGAGCCCTCTGCGCATAAGGATAGACACCCCACGAGAGTATTTGGAATAGAAGGGGGAATTCATTTCACCCCAATGTCTGGAGAGGAGCCTGGAGGAGGTGGCAGGCAGCAAATGGGTCTCTTGTAGGAAACAAATGTCAACCTTATGCTGGATAAGGTGGGCATGCACCAGACGGGCCTTGCGGTGGTCATTAAGACCACGGACGTTCCAAGTCCAGAGAGTGGTGTCTGTCATGTCTGTGTGCCGAGGGAGTGAATGACGGATAGAGCCTGCTGTGTAACGGGGACCATGAGCAGAGGAAATGAGAAGTGCAGTGTGAAGAGCAATGTAGCAGTTATCGTGTCCCAGAAAAGAACAAAAGACAAAACAATCAACAAAGCCTCGGAAGGAGGCAACAAATCCAGAGAACCCAACCTCCTGCCACCCACTCCAACCCCCCAAATAGGCTGAGAGACCAAGCCAACCCACCCAAGGAAACCAAAACTGGGAAGGGGAAACTCAGTGTCCAGGAAGGAAATTATCCCTTAGAGGCATGATTTTGCCCGGCGTACACCCCTGCCGAAGAGACATGGTTGCCAAGCTGTGCGTAATTGCGGATAGCATTTAGATCGGAAGAAAACTGCTGGGGCGCCTGGGAGACAGTGAAACCCAGCATGGGAGCAAGGGGAGAACATAGGAGAGAGGAGATGAGGGGAAGGCCCGTATGACAGGAGAGGAGAGTGGCCCCACAGCCATGTCAAGCCTCAGGGCCAAATGTACAACAAGCAGGAGCAAGACAGAGAAGAAGAGAGCCGCCTGCAATAAGTGGAGCAAAGTGGAAGTCAGCCATGGAAAGCAACATTACACCAAGAAGCACAGATTACAATGACACAATAACAACAGCAGGAGTCAATCATTGTCACTTAGGTTGCCGTCAGCATTAGCCTGGGAACCAGAAGGGGAAGAGCGTTGTACCTGGTCAAGTTATTTCGCATAGCTCAATGCGGCCTTCGGTACCAGGATGAAATGCACCTTGGAGCCCTGCCTGACTCGCAGCTTAGCAGGGTACACCAGCCTTCACTGCCATGATGTGGTCGGGGAAAAAGGCGAAGGAGTTCCCTTGATGACGGATTTCCCCCTTCTCCCTGGCCGCACGAAGAACAGCGTCTCGGTCCCTGAAGTTCAGCAGCTTGGCGATGATGGGGCGGGCCGGAAGGCTGGGAGCAGGACGAGGGCCATGGGAATGGCGGGCGCTCTCAACATTAAAAACGGGGGAGAGAACGTTGCCAAAGAGATCACGGAGGAGCCGCTCCACAAAGTTTTCCATTTTGGGTATGTTGGAGGATTCGGGCACGCCAGTGATGCGGAGGTTAAGTCCTCGTACTTATTCTTGATCAGCTCAAGAGCCTTGTCCATTTGGAGAAGTATGTGATGGTCTTGTGTCGTGGCATCCTCAGCATCTGAAACCCTCGCCTTGACCTGAGTCAAGCGTGTGTCATGCGAGTCGACCAGGGCCTTAACAGTGTCCAGGCGGGCAGACAGCTGGTTGAGCTGGGTGGGGATTCCAGTAACTGCGGTCTTCATGTCCACTATGATGGCCTTCAGATTATCCTCCCTGGTCGGACCGGCATCGGACTGGACGGCCGACTCGCCTGCTTCGGTGACAACTCCATCTTGCCGCGTCTGCCGGTATTGATCGAAAGCGATTTTAGGTTGTTTGGGGTCGGCTTTCTCCATGGTAAGGCAAGGCATGTAGACGGGCCGCCGAGGCGAGGCAGATGGTAGTGGGATAGGCCGCAGCTGGGGGAGGCGAATGGAACAATGCGGCAAGCGATAGTCCCGAAGGGAGACTGGTGAGGGTGGAGATCAGGCCAACTGCTCAGGGCTACAGGTTCTGGTCCCACTTTAGAGAGCTACGATGAAGCAAGGCCCCCCTGAGAACAGAGGCGGCAGGAGAGTGCGCTACTCTTGGCAAGTCAAAGTTCAGCAGGCATCAGATGAAAATAGCAGAGCCAGGCAAGTGGGGCCGTGAGGGTCAGAAATCAGGTAGTATCAGTGTTTGGAGAGGCAGACAAAGCAGTATCCGACCACCGAGGTTGGATCACCCGCCAGACCAGCCCAGCACCAGGTGCAATGGAGAGACGATGAGGGTACGTGAGGGCCGCTGCCCGCAATGGAGATAGGTGGAGGCCGCCCAGAAAGTCTGCAAGCCTAGACGAGGGATGAGTGTCTGCATGTAATGTCCGGAGAGCCAGCAGCAGGTGAAGAGGAGGCAGCCACGCGGTCCCCGGCCACTCACGGTGAGCGCCGCAGGAAATACAAGCCCGCAGGGGTAGACGCAGCCAGGATATGCGGAGGTGCGCCACCCGCATCACAGGGCCCAGGGAAGGCAGCGAGAAGTGGTAGGCCCAGCCCAGGCCCCAAGGTACAGCACATGCCCCCCTATCCTGCCGTAGGAAGCCCCCGCGGTAGCGTAACTCACTAGGGGAAGAAGAGGCTGGGCGGCAAGCAGGCTCCGATGGAGCGGTCTGGTCCCAGCCGGTCAGCAGAGGCGATGAGGAGAGGCGGCGGCATCTCAGCGGTGTGTAGCGGGCTTCAGCCGCATGCTTGAAGGAGGGCCCAGCAGCCGCGCCAAGCCTCAGCGGTTGAAATTGGGTGCAGCTGCAGCGGTTTGGGCTCAAAAGGGGACCGATCAACGCCCCAGGGTAAGGAGGATCAGGATGTCGGGGAGCAGGAAGGCAGCTCCACCGATGTCCACAGGATCGTGGCAGATTAAAGGCTTGGCCAGCAGAGCCCACTCAAGGCCATCTTGCAGCCGGCTAAGCCACGCCCCCCACTGCACCCCAGATTTAGCCTTCTGTAATTGCTGTCACTACCTTTTGAGTCGAGAGTTCAATCGAAGTAACTTAATTAACGAATTGCAATGAAATAGAATGTTAGGAGGCATGTACGAGATGGCCGAGGTGTAAAATGTATACCTCGGAGCTCCGCCGGCGTGTAGTACCAAAACCATCCCTATGTCGGGTGCTGGCCCCTGACCACGGCTTAGGAGACTTCCCGACTGAGGGTGGTGATCAAGAGGACGCCTGGGGCCACGACATTGACAGCATAGAGGAGTAAGCAGCCCTGGCGGTCTGAGCGGTTGTAACCTACGGAGTGCGCCGGACACGATCCAGAGGCCGCTCGTGTGAGGGCGTGCGGTGGGCCAAACTGCGTAGCTGCAGGCCACGGCCAGGCGGCCTGGTGAGATGGAGCCAACCCCCGCAGACATTTTAGACGATGAGTGCGACGCCCAGGTGCGGGATGTGGGGGCTACCTGCTGAACTGAAAGACGTGCAGGAGACCAACTTCCCCCCCGCCCTCCACATGCCTGACAAATGCTGCCGTACCGCCGGGGTGTGAGGAAACCCTTGGGTGGGATTGTACTGCCAGACTGGGCGCCCACACGCCATGACAGTTTTACCTGGGGCTGCAGGAACCGCGGGAGCTACCGCAGCTTAGAGGCAAGGGCACAGATATTGGGCCTACTGCAGCCCGCGATTGCGGACCGGCCCGCATCCGATTAACCGTGCAATCGTGCAGCACTTGGCCACCCTTCCATCTGCTGGGATTTACTATGACACCCGGTGCAGCGCACACGACCAGGCCCACCATCCCCCCCCTGTTCTTTGTTGCCTCCCGTTAGGAAGGAATATGGTCACTATGTGGGGGTAGGGAGCCTTGAGCCTTGGAGAAACATCAGGCGGGAACGAGAGAGGCCTACTTGGGGTGAGTGGTGAGCGGAGGCTCGCGCTGTAAAGAAGGGAAAGGCCGAGAGTGGTCTCTCGTAGCACGCACTCCGCCCCAGGCAGTGACACACGCACGCTCACTGAGCATTACCTTGGGGGGTGCAGTCTCTCTTCGTGGCTTGGGCGTTACACTGTGCGGCTTCAAGTTGGCGGCGGCTGCTCCTCACTGTGAGAGTCGGGCTACCAGGCGACGGCCTCGCAACTGAATGGCTCCCGGCACAACTCCGTTGATCTTGGGCAAGGACCTTGGACCCACGATGGTGAAGGTTCACAGGTCTCTCCTGGGCAAAGGCACGCTCGGGCGGGCAGCGGTGATTTCTCACGGCTCCCCCTCGGGACGACGGTCCTGGCCGATGGCAATACTGATCACAGCACTTCTGGTCACGCTGTCGATTGAAGCAGAGTGCAAGACTGCTCCAGGGCACACGGTCACGGGGCAATTCTCACAAAGGTCTCAGACTGCAAAAAGCACATGCACACAGCGTCGCTGAGACACACTTGGAAACTTTTATGTTCCTGAGTTTCCACAACAGGGAGCCAGCTCCTCTCGGGCCCTTGGAGACAAGTTACTTCAGGACACAGCACACAGCAAAGTCCTTTCAAGCAGGGGGACACAGCACATAGTAAAGTCCCTTATCCTCTCCTTAGTCAAATCAGCAAACTACAGGCCAACCCCAGAACACACAGCAAGGGAAGTCCTTCTCTTCAGCTGTTCTTCTTTGGCAGAGGTTCCTCTTGATCACAAAGTAGTTTCAATCCTTTTTCAGGCTTGAGTTCAGTCTTTAGTACAGTGGTTTCAGCTCTCAGATTTATACCCCTAAATGCCTTTGAAGTCTTTGTGTTCAAGTGGCTTTGAGCCCGATCCAAACCAGACCTGGGTGTCTTCCTACCCGTGCACACCCTCTTCCTTTGATAGTGAGGGTCTGGGCCCCAGACGATCCGCAGGAGGTGGAGCCATCCTTTTGTGGCAGCAATACAGCCCTCTTCACATCCAGGGGCTACTCCTCCCCTAAACCAAATGCAGGTCAGCCTGTTGATGTCTCACCTACTCCTCTCTGATGTCAGTACACTCCCCAGACCCTGTCACATCCAAACCCAGATAGTCAATACACAACCAGGCAGAGGCACACAGGATGGTTTAAGACAAGAAACCAGCCACTTCTTAAAGCGTGGTTTCTAAACACACAATTTAAAAAACCATCTTCACAAAAAGATGTGTTATTAAATTCTGAGTTCAGGCACACTAAACTCCATCTCTCCATCTTATGCCTATGGGAAGATATGCTGGAAACATGTGACATAGCATTCTCCATTCTGTCCTATGGGCAAGATGGCCTTGCAAAAGTGAAAAACGAATTTGGCAGTATTTCACTGTCAGGACATGGTACACACCTCGGTACATGTCCTACCTTTCACATACACTGCACCCTGCCCAGGGGGTACCTTGGGCCTACTATAGGGGTGTCTGATGTGCATAAAAAAGGAAAGGGAAAGCCTGGCAAGTGGGTGCACTTGTCAGGACAACAAGGCAGTTAACAAACTGCACACAGGCACTGCAGTGGCAAGCCTGAGATCTCTTTTTAGGGCTACATGTGTGGGTGGCACAATTAGTGCTGCAGGCCCTCTAGTAGCATTTGTATTACCAGCCCTGGCACACATAGTGCACTTTACTAGGGACTTTACTAGTAAGACAAACATTCCAATTATGGACTACCAATTAACATAACACTTTATACACGGAGCCATTGAAGAATCCGCCCGAGCACTCAAACATATAACAAATAGCAAATATAATAAAGTCAGTTCTTGAATTAGTATACAAATCTATATGGTTCATGCTTCAATGTCCATGAATTTATTCAACTTCCTTCAAATCAAATATTCTTCTCTTGGCACAGCTAGTAGTCCACATCCATAAATACAAATAAACAATTCTTCAGTTCACGCAAAGTAAAGCAGCCAACACGTGTTTCGTCATGCAATGTAATGCATCATTGACTTCTTCAGGGCTGAAATAGTACCGATACCATATCAACATCACTAGTAGGGAGGCTAGGTAAAACCCTCTTCTTCCGAACGCCTAACTTGATACCGTGTTATCTTTCGCGATTAAACATCATGTTTTGAATCGTTCCGTCTCGCTTCCCAATACATTTTTTTTTTAAATCTTTTTATTAGCAAAGTTGTAGAGCAACAACAGAATATAGATATGCTTATACAATACTAATGTTAAACTCCGTTGCACATGTATGCGGTTGCTCATAGCAAATATACAAGCTTGGTAAATTCGATTTTTCATTTTGTCGATGAATCATTACAACTAACAAACCCCTTCATTCCCGATCCCACCCTCCACCCTGCGAGTTCCCACCCTTCACTCTCTAAATAGGTATATGATCTAAATATCGCTATGCGGGTCACACTCTAGTCATTTACACATAGTTAAGGTCAATACACAGTCTGGTTAGGTAGCGGAATGCGACAGACGGGTTCGATCTACCCGTGTTGCCTCATAGTGCACCGCAGGTATTGTTCGTGGCAGTGCATATGAGAATGAGTATGGGCGTAGCCGCACCCCAATTGGCTAGTCACTAATATCCTCTTCATCACTATCATTGCCAGCCTCAAACACCCCCAAAGTGTCAAACCATTCCAGTGAGATAGGTGTCTTGCGGAGGCCCCTACTCTCTTCCCTTTGTAGTGCCTCGCCCTCAGCCTTACCCCAACGTACAACTTCCGCCCTCCACAGATCAGGGTTGGGCGGTTTCGATGACTTCCACCGTATCGTGATGGCACGCTTAGCCAACAACAGGGCCAGATCCGAGAAGCGCGCCGCCACGGTCCTGGTGCGGGTCGATGGACCTAGCCCTAGGAGCATGTGTTCAAGTGTAGGTGATCGGGTCAATGTACCAGCCTTCTCAAGTGAGTCATGGACAGTGGTCCAGAAATACCCCAGTTTGGGGCATTGCCACATCATATGTACCAGAGATGCGTCGTCTGCATCACATCGGGGGCAGTTGCTCTTGGATGCAGGGAACATCATATGTAGGCGGTGTGGTGTTAGGTAAGCTCTATGCAGCAACATCAGTTGGATGAACTTGTACTTGGGATTTCTAGCTACCTTTCTGGGGAATTGCAGTATGCGCTCCCACTCCTTATCCCTCAATGGCCTCCCAATATCCGCCTCCCAAGTCGCCCTTAGTGGTGCCAGTGTAAGCGCCCTCCCCGATTTAATGCTAACAGTGAGCCACTTAGTTAGATGGCCGCCCGTTCCCATGAAGTAAAGCATTGTGACTAGAGGATTTGCAATAGGCTCCTGTCCGTCGGGTGACCAGTTGCGCAAGATATAGTGTCGGAGACCGGCATGCAGGAGAAAGGAGCCGCCGGGTATGCCCTGCGTGGTTCTGAAGTCTTCGAAGGACAACAAGTGCCCCTCCGCAAACAGGTCACCCACATGTGTCACACCCGCGTCATGCCAGGGCTCCAGTAGAGTCGTTGTAAGTGTGCCCGGGCCCAGTGGTATGCCCAAGAGTGGTATTGTGGGGGCATAAGGTGTCCCTGTGGACGTATATTTCAATGCCCTTCGCCAAAGTGTGATCGCCAGTTTGAGTAGTGGCGTAGTGTTCCTAGGTAGATCCGATCCAGGCAGGAGCAAGATGTGTATTTTCCCCTTAGCATGGTCCTCTTGGGTCAGATTAATCTCATGAAGATTGCGGCCCGCCACCCAGTAAGCCAACCATTGTAGCTGACATGCATAATGATAAGCCCTAAAGTCCGGTAAGCCCATGCCTCCGGAGTTGGAGGGAAGCTGCAACTTAGCCAGCCCTATTCGCCTGCGGCCATGTCCCCACACAAGTTCTGTGAGCAGGGAGTCGAGGGTCTTGAATGTTACCGCTGGGATCTGGAACGGCAGGTTGGTGAAGTAGTAGATAAGACGGGGCAACATCACCATCTTGGAAATAGCCACTCTGCCGGGTATGGAGAGCGGCAATGTAAGCCAAAATTGAACTTGAGACTTCAGTGCTCTAATGGCCCTCCCCAGGTTGCCGTCTATCATCATGCTCGCCTCTCTATATATCTGTATTCCCAGGTAACGGAAGGTGGTTTCCGCCATCTGGAATTCATGCGGGGCAAAAGACAGGGGGGTCGAATCACCCGCAGCTACAAAGGCGAATCCGTAGGACTTAGACTCGCTGATGGTGAGGCCAGATATTACTCGAAAATCCTCAAAAACCTGGGAGACTGGGCCCAGCTCACCCCTCAAATCTCGGAGATATAATATGATATCATCCGCGTATGCAGAGACAATGTGGTCCGTACCATGCCGCCGTATACCGTAATGGGGGGCTAGCAGCCTAAGTCTGCAGAGCAATGGCTCGAGGGCAAGGACGAAGAGGAGAGGGGAAAGTGGGCAGCCCTGCCTGGTGCCTCTGGCAATGGCCATGGGGCCCGAGATTTGGTTGGAAGTGCGTACCCTCGCCGTGGAGATTGTGTATAATAATCTGACCCAAGCAAGGAATTCCGGTGGGATCCCATATTTTGATAATGTGGCAAACATATAGTCCCATCTCAGGGAATCAAAAGCCTGTTTTAAGTCCAGAGAGATGCACCCTTCGGAGCCCACGCCCGCATCGTTCCCAAGCATGAGCTGGGCCAATCGCCGAAGGTTCATGGCCGTATTACGGCCTGTGACAAAGCCGCATTGATCCTGGTGGACCAAATGTGGCACGTATTGTACGAGCCTTGATGCCAGTATCTTGCTCAAAATTTTTGAGTCAGTATTAAGAAGGGACAGGGGTCTGTAATCGGCCAACTGCAGACCGTCTTTGGCCGGTTTCAAGAGGGACGTAATCAGAGCTTGCATGGTTGATTGTGGTAGAGAGGCTGTGCGTAGAGCTTCCAGATAAACAATGTGTAGTCGCGGGGCCAGGAGGTCCATGTAAGTGGCGTAGAAGTCGGTTGGCAGGCCATCCGTTCCAGGGGCCTTACCCTTAGGGAGGGTTCTGATTGCCTGTCTGATTTCTGCCAATGTTATGGCACGCTTCAAGTCTTTATTCTGATCTGCAGTAAGCTGCGGGAGAACCAGTTCCGCCATGAAGGTCACTAATGCGGGTTCGGACAGGGGTAGTGGGGGGCCATATAGCGCGGTATAGTAGTCCTTAAATGCTGTATTAATCCCTACTTGGGTGGTAGCCAGCTGGCCAGAGTGGTCCAAGATCCGCAGAATGGGTTGGCTGATCGGGGAGTCCCGCAGGATGCGGGCAAGTAGGGGGCCGGCCCGGTCGGCCTGTGTGTGCTGCCTATTCGTGTACTCCCTATAGTCAATAACTCGCAGCTCTTCCAGCAGCTCTGCATGTCTAATACGTGCCTCCTGCAGTGGTGGAAAGGGAGCGTTGGTACCCGCTGCCTCGTTCTCTAAGGATGCAAGTGAGCCCTCCACCTCCTTAAGCTGGCTAAGTACCTCCCGTTTCCTTCCCACCCTAGTAGTCATAGCAGCCCCCCTCAGACATACTTTGAAAGTGTCCCATTCTACATGCCGGGAGCTAGCCGTGCCCGCATTCGTGGAGAAGTAGGTATCGATAGTGTCGGAGAGGGAGGACCGGAAAACCGAGTCCTCAAGGAGTTCAGGGTTTAGTCGCCAGGTCGGTATGGGGGCTAGCCTCCTACCCCACTGCCATGTAATTTCCACGGGGCTATGGTCCGAGAACGTTTTCCCCATGTGTTGTGTTTGGACAATCAATGCAGTAAGGGACCTTGAGCAGAAAATATGATCGATTCTGGTGTGAAGCTGGTGGGGAGGGGAGAAAAAGGTGTATTCCCTGTCCATGGGGTGAATGCTACGCCACACATCTGCCAAGTCCCAACCCTCAGCCCAACTCGCAAGCGCAGCAGCCTGTTTCCTGCTCTCAGTAGCCAGTAAGGGGGGGTGTGACCTATCCAGTAGAACATCAAGTACAGCATTAAAATCTCCCCCTATTACCCAGCGAAGGTCAGCCCAGTCTGCAAGCACCCCGTTGACACTGGACAGAAATTCCAACTGGTTCGTATTAGGCGAGTACATGCACCCCACAACAACTTCCTCCCCATCCAACAGACCCCTCACAAACACATAGCGACCCTCCTTATCAACCCGTTGCTCCAACAACTGGAAAGGAAGAGACCCACGCATCCAAATTGCCGCCCCCCTTGAGAATGCGGAATATGAGGTGGCATAGAGCTGTCCTCTCCACTTCTTTCGCAATTTCACCGCTTCAGCAGCGTTCAAATGTGTCTCCTGTAAACAGGCAATTTGTGTCCCTCTCCGGTTGAGTTGTGCAAGGATTCTATGACGTTTATGCACTGATCCCAAGCCACGAACATTCCAGGTGCACAAGTGGTAATTGTTAAGAGGTCCCATTCCCATCTGTGCGGTGTGGCAAGGTGTAACAACTGGGCGACCCCACATGTTCTGCTGTGCTAAAATAGAAGAGTGTCTCGCAAACAATAAACCCCCAAACAAAAAGGTCCCTGAGCCAACGTACCCAGGAGCCAAACCATGATGTCCAACGTGGGCACAACACAGTCAAGTACGTGTGCATACCGGGGGGTGGTGGACCTCCGACGGTTGGCACTGAACTGTCTGCGTGGGCGTGAGAGCCCACAATATGATGGATCCCTGCACACTCAACCCACCATATGTGAGGGAGGGGATTTGACATACGTTACCACTTGGAGAGAAGTAATCGTGTCGTGGCTCAGAACTCCGCTGCCATCTGTGCCGTGATCTTCGGGAAAAGTTGCAGGCTGTCAACTGAACCAGACACCTCAGTATGAGTGTCAGTGGTAACGGTGAGTCTGTCTCCGGTTGCTCCCGCGTCGTGGGCAGCCAGGGCCGCCTCAGTGAGACGCTGATGTGTGGATGATGACGTGTGGTCTGTCGCCTGTTGTCCGAGAGTATGCGCCGCCCCCGATGCTCCATGAGATGAGTGATGTCCAGGGCTGTGAGCGTCGTTCCGTCGGTCTGGCGAGCCCCTACGGGCGTTGCTGTGGTGGTCTGTGAACTGGTCCTGCGACGTCGGCGGAGTCAGGGCGACCTCCATCCATTCAGACGCTTCCTCAGGCGAGTCAAAGAAGTGGGACTTGTTGTTATGCAGGATTTTTAGCCGAGCAGGGAACAAAAGGGCATATTTCATGTTCCTGTCACGCAGTCTGCGCTTCACCCCCATGAAGGTGGACCTGGCTCGCTGTACAGTGGGCGTGAAATCAGGGTAGACCGAGATGGTCTTGTCCTCGAAGCGTATCGGCGCTTCCTCCCTGGCCGCCCGAAGGACAGTGTCACGATCTTTGAAATGGAGGAGACGAGCGATCAGTGGGCGCGGGGGTGCCCCAGCTAGTGGGGGCCGTGATGGCATCCTATGCGCCCTCTCTACACTGTAGAGAGCGGTGAGATCTCTCTGGCCCACCAGCTTCCTAAGCCAATCCTCCACAAACTGCGTAGGGTCTCTCCCCTCGCTTCTCTCCGGAATGCCCAGGATGCGGACGTTGTTGCGGCGGGCCAGTCCTTCCGCCTCGTCCACTTTTCCCCACAGCTGCTCAAAATACTCGTCAAACCAAGGGTTTTTCTGTGCGGTTTTCTTCGAGTTCACGTGAATCACGTGACCAAACAAGCACGCGCATCAGCCTCCCTCCTAATTGCATTTTTTCACGGCCGCCACCACATCAAAGGGCTTCTCCCAGCGTGTGCTCTGCGGCTTCTCCTCCCCTAATTATTCATGGCTGGCCGGTGGCCGGACGTACTTTCAGTTTCCCGGCCGATTGACCCTCGGATGGTATCATGTCATGCACTGGCGTTCTACAGCCATCTTGCAAAGGAACCTGCTCATTTCCACAGGACAAACAACATCCCACTGTCCATGCACCACAGTTTCAGGAAGGCCTCGATAATACAGATTGAGGAACTCATACACCATTATTTTCATGACTGAATACACGAAACAGCAACACCCCATCTAGCTTGATGGGAACTTTGCCTTGATCTTATCCTCACCCCCTGGTCCCCTTTAGATTGCCAATGTTCAGTCACCTACACATGTGACACACGTGACACTCTTACCACTCCTACCGCTTCTATCAAATTGCCCCTGCAAACACACCTCTTCAGTCATGGGCTTTCCCATCACACACCATTCTAACTAGCTACCTAGTCGAATTGTTTCTATGAATATGAGGCAAGACTACAACCCCCAGAATGCATTATGTTCTCAGAGGAACGTGTAGCATTGCAAGACTGCGTCTCGAGATACGGAGTCAAGGCTAAACCTAAATTTGCTGGCAAATGTATTTAAACAACCAGTCTAAAAACAGATTATGCGTCAGTTCAAACTTCTCCACACAGCACGCCCAGCATCCCTATCTTTGGTTTGCTGCAGAGTTAATTTCCTAAACCCGCCCTCTATTTGGAGTTTCACAACAGAATTGGAAAGTTTTGAACACTCCAGTGGGCGCTATGTACTGTCACCAAAATAACTGGTTACGATGTGGGCTCTGCTTTTCCATCTCTGTTTCTTTTACATTTTTATGAGGATAATTACAACTCCCCGACTCCCACGCCCCCGTCCTCGCTCCATCTGCCCAGGCGTGCGCACCTGCGCAAACAGCGTCAGCCACACACGGGACCCTATGCCTTCCCCATGCCTCACTGCGTTTCCGGTAGTAGAGAGGAAGTAGGCTCCTCCCACGACCCCTCCTGTTAGAAATCACATACTTTTCATTCTTTTCTGTCGACGTCCTTTTACGGAAAGAAAGAAGTCCAAGGCAAATTCCAGGACTGTCTGCAGACAACTCATTTATAATCCCTTAAATGAATGTATGTGCAATCTCCATGTGATGCAGGGATGAACAATATGGCTGACAGTGGTGCTTAGTTTTCCCCTACATCGTGAACTTTCTGTGACCGAGTGTGTAGAGTGGGGCTAAACCACCCTAAGAGAAGGGGGTGTCGAATTCATGATTTAAAATGTCATTTGTAAATCAGTGGTGAGAGGTGCTGCAGCATGGACACTACCTCCCAGTTCGAGGTCCTGGTAGTTAAGTTATATGCTGTTTCAAACTAGCACACGAGTCCCAGCTCTCCCAGGCGGACAATTTGTGTGGCCTTGTGCTGATCACTATATGTCTCCCTGTCCCAGCCAGACCATCTCTCAAAAACTGATGGAGCCCAATGTGATTCAGTTCCCCGTGTGCACCACACCATACATTTCCTTCATTCTTATGGTGGATGGGCCCAATTCACTAAAGTAAACTGAGACGAAAGTAACTTTTACTACTCGTAAATGCCCTTTGTGAATACCAAAAGTTGAACTTTACGACTTTCGATATTCACAAAGTTCATTTACTAGTAGTAAATGCCCTTTGTGAATACCGAAAGTCGTAAAGTTAGACTTTCGTCGTATTTTACCTTTGTGAATCGGGCCCGATGTGTTTCGTGTACGCCATAAACCGAATTGCCTATTTGATCTTGAATAAAAGCTTCTGCTGGGATTGCGGACCATGGCACAGTGGTGGCAAGACTTGGCATAAGGTGGGCATTCCTACTCACTACCCAACTCTTGTGTGTGGATAGCCTTAACTTAATGGAAGTCATTCTTGGCTTACTGGTGGAGCTCACTCCTGGTAGTGCTCTGTGCTTGGCATAAGTATGGTAATTGCTGACACACTGAAGGCAGTCCTTGCATCATGGTGCCCATCCATGGTGTTGCTGGCCCTGGCATAACGCTAATAATGTGTTGCAAAAGGTGGACATTTATGTCCACTTGCCACCCTTGCAAGAGTGTTGGGCCTGGAATAATGGTGGCAAAGCCTGGGGTACCATGTGCAACTACGGTGTCAGTTCCAGCAACAACGCAAGCATTGCTATAAAGGCGGTAATTTGAGGCCTAAATTGAGAACTTTGATGGTGCCAATTCTAATTATTATGATAATCCTGCCATAATTATGGTAATTATTGCCATATTTTGGGAATCTGTGGCCTCAGATTGTGATACTTGGGCATATAACACAAAATGTACCCGTGTGTGGCTGTGGTACATGTAGATGCTTGATGAAAATGATAAACTGATGTGTGTAACTGACAAAGCTATTAATTTTGCTATTTTCAAAACCAACACATAAATTAAAAAAGTGTCATTTACAATACCAATCGCTCAAACTTTCATAATGCGAAAAGTTAAAAGTATGGGCATTGTAAATCCCAAAACAAAAAAATAAAATGTCATTTACAAAACCAATAGCTCAAACTTTCCTACTGCGAGACCTATTGGCAACGCCAGTGCTTGTTCTTATTCCCAACAACAATAATATCATATGAGCATGGATCACGGAATACATTAGTATCATTGTTGCTGATGTTGGTGCTACTGTGCGGACACAAGTTACAGTATACATTGACATTGCATTGACAGGCATTGTGCGGGTACAAGCTGTGACATACATTCCCATTGCATTTAATTATATTGCTGATGTCGGACCTGCACATATTATGACATTCATTGACATCGTATCCACCCATTCCAACACAGGCATGGCCTAACTTCTAAATGTGGTTACCTTTGAAGATCAGCTTTTTACTCTTGTCTGTGCTAAAAATGTCTGTGAAAGTGTGAATGGAAAGAGCCTTTTTAAGACTTCCCTGCCTAAATATTTGACTGATCATCATTACAGTTAGAAAACATCTCTCAGTCTGCCACACAGATAATTGATTTTGGTTCCTATAGACCAATTGCAATAACATCGCCCTTGCTCAAGGAAGTGGGGTTTTAACATAATGGCTTATGGACCAATGTTGACCTCAGAGTTTTTGGCATGTATGTATACATCATTGAAATTTTAGTGGTGCATCTTGAGAGCATGTTGAGGGTTCATATCTATGACAGAAACCCTAAATGTACTTTTGGAATGCCAGACTATCCACCTCTGTCTTGTGTTTGTGTTCTAAGGTTTCTACTGTGCAGATCTAAGAATACTGTAGAGGGAAGATGGCCTTTGTCTTCAAGTTGTCCTGGCTGATGTTTATCACTGGCCTTGCTCTGGGATTCACCACCGCCTTTTACGTCCTGCATAATTTACTTGAACCTAGAGATTTGCAAAGCCTCATTCTGTCCACGCCAGTCATCAGCAAGAACCTCCACTCGGTCATAAACAAATCAGCGTTGTTTAACTTGGTTTACCGGCATCATTCAGGTGGGTATGCATGGAAGACCTCCTTGGGTTGAGGGGTTTGGGGAGATAGAATTACAACAATGTATGTGTTTTAATATGTTGTGAGGCCTCAGTAGCAAACATAAGGAGATGGTGGACAGAGCACTGAAACTTTTTCAGACACTCACCCCCAGTCACCGTTCTGGGATGAATTCATCATCATTCTTTAGCTCACTTTGCCATCCCAGTTCAGACCCAGCCATATGCAAATCAGTATTGGCCCTGTTCCTCATGGGAACAGTCCAGCTCGAACTGCCAAGCCAGGTCTTCTCTGGACCGGAAACAAGCATCCTGGGACCAATTTCTCCAGGACCAGACAAGACCAGTTTGGATCTGTGCCTGTCGAGGCAAATTTATAGCAACCTGACTAGAAGACTTTTGGGTGCTGTGTGGGTTGAGTTCCGATATCCCACTGGGCAGGGTTTTTCTAAGATGACGCCATGAGAAAATACCCTTTATTTGCCAGGTCACTCCCCCTTTTTTTGGTGAATTGTATTGCTAACTTTTAGACTCTGTACACAGGGGCACTGTTCTACAGTGCTCACTGTGTGTGCTCTGGCCTAAAAAACTTGTAGAAATTGCCTAATTGCTAATTACCAAATGTAACTCTCCTTACAGGTCATTGTATATGGTGTAGCAACTTCACCCATGGCATGGAAAGTTATAAGTCACCCTTGGATTACAGCCCTTATTGTGCCATTCACTAGTGTGACAAGGGAAATATATCTTCAGGTCTACTACTGTAGCCTGACTTCTGCAATTTAAATCGGCAGCCTGACCTGTGAAAATATACCTTTTGGCAGGGGAAACAACTTCCTTTTAAATATTAATAAGTCACCTCTATGGAGGCCTTGTAACCTACCAGGAAGGGGGCATAGCATTTAAAAATGGGACATGTACACATTTAATGTCCCCATGTCATGAAGTGACAAGCCCCCAAAATCTATTTTCTCTCTTGAAGTCCCTGGCTCTCTATGAGAAAACTAGAGAACAGATTGAAATATTTATCTGCTTTCTTGAGTTTGGTGCCAGCTAAAATGTTTAATATTAATTAAAAATTCAATCCAGTGGTGAAGTGGTATTTTATTTTCGAGCAAACAATTCTGTTAATATTTAGCAACATATAGACATACCCAGCAGTTTCCCAGTAAGATTCACCCAGCCCCATGTAACATAAAAACAGATTACATAAAACTTTGTATTGTAACTGTTACCTGTACCTGTAGGTACGCAGCACCTTTATGTTTTATTCACATTTTGTGTTGCAGCAACCTGTGTGCTATTTACAGCGTTCTGATATTGTCTGGTCATGTATGCGCTAAATAAAACTCTCTAATATTAATTGCTCCCGTTATTTGGGGCCACAAAGGAAAGCATTGCATGCTATTTGTATAGCCACATACAGAGAGGTATTTTTAGTAAATATTTAGGAAGAGTAATTTCTAGAAACCAACTTTTCCCTGCCTGACGCTCCTGGTGGCTAATTTACAATATCTCTCGAGCAGCAGTCCAAAGTGCTTGACCCTAATGAGGCATGAAAACTGCTCCAGGAGCCGGGACAATGGCCTATGTGTGTTGAGGTGTCTTCTTCGCCTGGCAAGAAGACCATCTGGGGTGGGACCAGGAGCTTAATAAACTTGAAATGAATCTTCCCTGCCACAAGTAAGGGTTAGGTGACACATGGAGATGACCACCCTTTGTCTCCCTCATCAGGATGGAGCCAAAACCAGTTTGAGGAGAGTTCCCCAGGAATTGGTTTTGAGTGTACTTTCCGGTACATACATAATATGTAGAGAAGGTATTATGTGACATTTTGACATTGAAAATCCAGCACCATACAATTACATGCATTCAAAATTTCATTCTTTGAGAACCAAGCAATGTCTTAAGTGGCCTGGAGACTTAAATGCAGCATAGAAAAAACATAGAAAAAACGTACCACCATTCATATGTTACGTAAGTCATACCAAGAATGAGAAAGAGGCATAAAGACATTTAACGTATCATAATTCACTGAACAACACACCATTTACAAATAACAATGTGCAAAAAGGAGAGGTAAAGACTAGAGAGTACGGGAAAACCCAGGACAAATAACTCAAACCAAGTAAAAAAGAGAGACAAAAGAAATTCTTGTCTGTTTTTTCTGAAGATGAATGGAATAAAAAAGAAAGAACACAAGCAAGAATTGACTCATCTTGTTTTCTCCATTGTCTGCATAACTCTTTGTTGTTAAACGTTAATTGTTGTTGCCTCTTATTTTTTGTCTACTTTTTCTAGTGTATGTACTACTGGTATCTGGTCATGTGAGGTGATCAATGCTGTTTCAAATACTGTGAATACTTCAGGTGTTGCAGTAACAAGTACCCTTGCTGCCAATATTTGTTTCAACATTTTACTTTTTCTTGGCATTTTTTCACTAAAGTCGTTAAGAATTCACATCTCTGATTCCCCTTATTGGATTCTTGTCATTTTGTGTAATTTTGCTTATTACATTTTCTCTGTTTTTATAAATTCAAGTGGGATCTTTATTATATTGTGTCTTCGACTTTTTAACTGGTACTTCTAAATGCTTTCCACATTTTCTCTAAGTTAAGCCTACCTGTTCTGTGCAATATCTACCAGGGGTTGAGTTCACTCAGGTTTAAATTATTGAAACCTTTGACTGGACCGCACAGGTTAGTGAATGTATTTCTTGTGGTGGACCACCATCCACCCTAATTAATAATGTTTTTTTTTTAATTGGTGTTTATTGGTGGGATCCAGAACTTTTGTTTAGCAGTACCACACAGTTTTAAAAGTTGAAATAAAAAAAAACGAAATCAAATTAAAAGCATATAAAATGTTTTGGGATGTTTAATTGGTATAAAGTCGTTTTTGGCTCATCTTTGATTTTTAAAATTATTTTGGAGTCGAGTTTTTGCATCCTTAGGGGCATATTATCAAGGGCTGTATCGCCGCTTTAGCGGCACTTTTTGCCGCTAAAGCGCCAATATTTTTATCGCCCTATTAGCAAGCTGTCGCTAACAGCTGTTAGCGACAGTTTACAATAGCGCCCGTTTTTTTTACATCTTTGCATGTCAGCGATATTTATCGCTAATGACATGCAAAGTAGGCATTCCTCACTAAAAGTAAAGGGAAACAGTCGCAAACACAACTTCCCCCTATTATCAATGCCCGCAAATTTAGCACTGGTATTCTCACGCTATTTCTGGTTTTCGCCGCTATCACTGGATTTTTATCGCCTTAGAGATAAGCGTTGCTAATAACGTGCTATTTCGGCAATGAAATCCATCAATAGACGGCGATAAAAAAAAAATTGCCGCAAACCTGGGTTAGCAATCATTTTCGCCTCTACTTGCTAATATGCCCCTTAGTTTTTGGGGGGGAAATGGAAGTGGATCAGTCTACCATGGAGAGCTTTGGCGTGGCAGAGCTGACAAATGTGTTAACAGAGAGGGCTGAAGTTGAGTAGGGAACCCAAGAAGGAGGATTTCCAGAAAATCGTTAGGACCTGGCAAATGTCTGCCAGCTACAGACCATCTCAATGGAGGATGTAGAGCTCAGGGATACCGGAGAAGAGCAGAGGGCAGGGGATAGCCTGCCCCTGAATGGGCTTTTCAGTGGACCTTTAAAAGTTGGGAATGATGCAGGATCTGACAGCGTAAGCCTATCTGAGTAGGCCATTGGCCAGATGGAGTACAGTGGCAATCAGTCATCAAAGGAGCTGCATGCCAAGCAGGGATCATAGTCCTGGAGGAAAAGAAGATGGCCTTGGAAGAACAGAACGCCAGATTGGAACTCTTGGTATTTGATGAAGATGGTGGAAGCAATGCTGAGAGGTGTACAGGGGAACCACACAGCCCTTGCTTGGCAAAGTATATTGTGTCTAGCTCTGTGATGGAACCTGGAAGGTAGACTCAGACAGTTAGCTGATGGTCCCTGGGGTTGGTAGGAATCACTCCAGAGGGCCACAGTGAATGGGGTCACAGTCACTGCTCTGTGGGATTACCTATGCCAGCTAGAGCATGGTGTTGGAAAAGATGGGTTCTCTAGAACAGTATTGGTAAAGAGTGGTTTGTAGGGTAAGGAATGTCCAGGAGGTAGAATCTGTTCTCCCTGGGGCCATGATATCCCTAGACTGAGAGTGTAATTGCCCAGAGAAGGGGAATTGTTGTCCCCAACTTTTCCATAGACAGCATCCTTGGCAGTGAGCTCCCACAGGTGAGGAAAAGCAAGGAGAGTCTGCCACCCAGGGTGGCCTGAAAACATACGTTTCTGGCAGTGCTGTCCCTGAGCACAGGATACTGAGGCCCTGGACAAGAGCATGGGGTAAGAGATGGATGCCATTCACAGTAGGAAGACCAGAAGGTCAGGGATTGCTTGATTTGACAGGAAAGGACCATAAGACAAGTACTGGGAGGGCCACTTCTCACCTTAGGTGCTGCCAGCACTGTGACAGCGGCAGGAGTCTGGGACATGGGACAGACAAACTCCTACAAGACACTGACTGTGTCACCCTGGAGGGGGAATATGTGTCCATCCTAAAATTCCTGAACTGCCAGGCACATGCTCAGGATACAGACGCTGAGGTGGCAGAAGTGGGAGTGAAAGGAGGGTTTCTGCAACCTGAGGTTGTAGCCCCCCCAGTCCGAGAGACCTAAAATGCCAAAGAGACCTTGGGAGCAAGAGGGTGATTTCCAGGTAGCCCAAATTCTGGAAATGAGGCCTACCGGAGGCACCAGAGGAGTGGCTGGCTAGGGGCCTGGTTCCTGATATTGACAGCTGTCAGTGGACTTATGAGAAGTTGGCCTGGTATTTGCTGTCCACTAATTAAAGTGGGCACCGTGCACCAGTCCAAACGACCCTTATGATGTATGAGGTCAAAAATAACCTTTAGAAAGCTATCCTAGTGGCAGCTGTGGAGAGCAGCCTTCAGGCTTAATCTTGAAGGAATGTGAAGCAGCTTGTTTAACCAGAATATTACCTCCTGAATTAATTAAATGAAAGGAGAACCACACAGTAGTTATATCAAAATATGTATTTATTTATATATATAACACTCTCTAGTATCCTCTACCTGAGGATAGAACACCATGCACACAATACAAGATCAATAGAACAGTTGTAAGTAGCACGATACACAGGGGGCTCCAGGGGAGACCAAACCATATACTAAAATAGTGGTATAACAACCACGGGCTCCATACAATTCTATGGGGAAGTCACAGTTGCAATTTTATAGTTTAAGGACCATTCTATAAGGACTTCGAGGAAACCCTTCAGAACATAAGAGGTTGGAGAGCCACCCCACCCGTTGATACCGTAGTACCAGAGTTACCTATCCCAGAGGAGCCGGGTGCATAGGGCTGAAGTAGCGTCGGAAACCGCTGTTGTTCTCTATAGAAGGCTTCAAAGAAGTGCTGCTGCCGTGAAGGTGAAAAGGGTCTGGTGGAATCCAAGCCTGGACTCTGGTAGGAAGGAACCTGAAAGCAGAAGGGATATAGTCTGGTTCACTTCAGAGTGACCAGGGGCTCGGTAGACGAATGCACACCGATGTCGGATGCTTCAGGTGCGAAGAAGGAATGCTTGACTCTGCAGCCACGAGGACCAGGAGACGTTGACAACAACCAGGAGCCAGATGCGAGTTGTCCCACAAAGGATGTCAAGTGCTGAGGGGTCGGTGTCCGGCTGGAGTAGCAACAAGCCTTGGCAAAAGCAACCCACACAGGAAGGTCAAGCCGGTTACGGTGTGGACCAGCAAGGTCCAGGGGACTCACCAAGCAATGGGGAGTCAGGGCACATCTGGAGCAATCAGCAAAGCCCAACATAAATCAAGATGACCCTCATGAGGACCCACAGACTGAATGACCAGGAGTCGCGAGGGGACCTCGGGCAAGATTGCAAAGTACCAGCCCATGGAGCACTCAGTGTGAGGAGGCCGGAGTTATTTGGTGCAAATATTGCTCAGGGTCAGGACTACACGGAGTCCAATGCACAAGCTCGGGAATTGCCAACATGCATATGCAACTCCAAATAGACTCAGTGCACAGGGTTTCGGGTTATGCAGTCTCCACGAGGATACTGGCCTCATACTTGCTGAGATGGCAGATCGACCTCAAGGACCTTTGTAACCCACCTCCTGTGTTGTTGGAATCTTCAGAGTCCGCAGGAACTCAGGAGCAGCAGACCGGTCAGTTGCGTTGAGGTGCCTGCGAATGCAGGGGAGTGACTCCTTCACCCCAAGGGAGATTTTTCAGTTGTCCTTAGTGCACCACAGGTCCTGCACAGGGCCTGTATGGAGCAAGGGCACTGACAAAGCTTTGGACAGAGAGGGGGACGAAGTTGGGCCTATTCGAAGTCCAGCAAAGTCCAGAGTGTCCAGATGGTCAAAGGTCAGTGGTTTCTTCTTGTAGGATCTTGTCCACATAAAATCTAAAGAGCTACAGTCAGGTAAGCCCTTTTATACCCACAGGAGAGGGTCGGACAGATTCAGGGGACCCTCCTAGGGGAGGGGCAGGACAGAGTGGAGTTTACTTCCATGTCGTTCATCCAGTTTTGCACCAGAGCAGGAGCTAATGGCTCCCAGAACTGGTTTGAGCTGGACTATGCACAGGGATACCAAATGTGCGCAAGGTGCAGACTTTCAGGCACTCTGATTGCACCCACCCAGCCCCAATACACTAAATCCTGTTTGGGAGGTGGTCACACTTCCCTGTGACAGGATGCCTATTGTGCTGTCTTTCTCTGCTTGAGCTTGGCTCAGCAGCAGGAAGGCAGAAATTTGTCTATGGTTGGCAGCATCCATTTTGTGCTGTTTGGCTCGAGAAGGCTGGCACCAGATAGACCAGTGACCCTACAAAGCTTGCTTCAGATGGGTAGAATCATACCTCCCACACTGGTTACTGGTATGGAGGTATGATTCCAAGGAGTTTGATACCAAATATGATATGTTTCTATGCAGCCGTTTTCGAGATAGCATTTACTGCAAGGTTATAATGCACCTCTACCTATATGTCCAGCTGAGTCAGACAACCCGGAATAATGGTCTCCGAAGACTGCAGAGAGGCCCTGCTCATGCAGGGGCACCCTCTCACTTAAAAGCCAGCACCCTGCCTTCAGGATTGATAAGGCCTGCTGCTATACGGGTGAATTATAAGTGTTAAGTGTAGTGACCAATACATATAGCGAACCTATATCAAAAGGAAGTGGTGCAAGCACCAGCTTACACAGGTTGCAGTAGCAGACCTGTAGTTCAATTTTTCATGGCCTCTAATGGGTGGCATAATACATGCTTCAGCCCATGGGAGGCCTCTGGGGTACATATGCCCTTGGCAAAACAACAGTTGATGGACAGAATGCAGAACAATGTCATACATTCACCCCAGTAAAGAGATCTGGGCCTAAATCCATCGTTTTTGCACTCCACACCACCCCAGTTCAGACATGGCCATATGCAAATCAGCCTTGACCTTGTGCCTCATGGGAACAGTCAAGCCCAAACTGCCAAGCCATGTCTTTCCTGGACCGGAATCAAGCATCCAAGGACCGGTTTCTGGCTATCAGCCATCTTCAGCCAGGATAGCTTTACTCCAGTGGTGTAGAGGGCATGGGACTCACGTCTGAGCATACCCATCCCACTCGGGGTGACAAATTCAAAACAACAGTTGATGGACAGAATGCAGAACAATGTCATACATTCATCCCAGTACAGAGATCTGGGCCTAAATCCATCGTTTTTTGCACTCCACACCACCCCAGTTCAGACATGGCCATATGCAAATCAGCCTTGACTCTGTGCCTCATGGGAACAGTCAAGCTCGAACTGCCAAGCCATGTCTTTCCTGGACCGAAATCAAGCATCCTAGGACCGGTTTCTGGCTATCAGCCATCTTCAGCCAGGATAGCTTGACTCCAGTGGTGTGGAGAGCATGGGACTCATGTCTGAGCATACCCATCCCACTCGGGGTGACAAATGCAAAACAACAGTTGATGGACAGAATGCAGAACAATGTTATACATTCACCCCAGTACAGAGATCCTGGCCTAAATCCATCGTTTTTTTGCACTCCACACCACCCCAGTTCAGACATGGCCATATGCAAATCAGCCTTGACCCTGTGCCTCATGGGAACAGTCCAGCCCGAACTGCCAAGCCATGTCTTTCCTGGACCGGAATCAAGCATCCTAGGACCGGTTTCTGGCTATCAGCCGTCTTCAGCCAGGATAGCTTGACTCCAGTGGTGTGGAGAGCATGGGACTCACGTCTGAGCATACCCATCCCACTCGGGGTGACAAATGCAAAACAACAGTTGATGGACAGAATGCAGAACAATGTCATACATTCACCCCAGTACAGAGATCTGGGCCTAAATCCATTGTTTTATTGCACTCCACACCACCCCAGTTCATACATGGCCATATGCAAATCAGCCTTGACCCTTTGCCTCATGGGAACAGTCCAGCCCGAACTGCAAAGCCATGTCTTTCCTGGACCGGAATCAAGCATCCTAGGACCGGTTTCTGGCTAACAGCCGTCTTCAGCCAGGATAGCTAGACTCCAGTGGTGTGGAGAGCATGGGACTCACGACTGAGCATATCCATCCCACTCGGGGTGACAAATCCAAAACAACAGTTGATGAACAGAATGCAGAACAATGTCATACATTCACCCCAGTACAGAGATATGGGCCTAAATCCATCGTTTTTTTGCACTCACACCACCCCAGTTCAGACATGGCCATATGCAAATCAGCCTTGACCCTGTGCCCCCTGGGAACAGTTTAGCCCGAACTGCCAAGCCAGGTCCTTCCTGGACTGGAAACAAGCATCCAAGGACTGGTTTCGGGCTTTCAGCCCTCATCAGCCTGGATAGCTTCATTCCAGTGGCATGGAGAGCACGGGACTCATGTCTGACCATACCCGTCCCACTCGGGGTGACAAATGCAAAAACAACAGTTGATGGACAGAATGCAGAACAATGTCAGAGACTGATTTGCATATGGCTGGGTTCAAACTGGAATGGCATGGTGAGCAAAAAAACGATGGATTTAGGCCCAGATCTCTGTACTGGGTTGAATGTATGACATTGTTCTGCATTCTGTCCATCAACTGCATTTGTCACCCGAGTGGGACGGGTATGCTCAGACGTAAGTCCCGTGCTCTCCATGCCACTGGGATCAAGCTATCCAGGCTGATGAGGGCTGAAAGCCCGAAACCTGTCCTTGGATGCTTGTTTCCAGTCTAGGGAGGACATGGCTTGGCAGTTCGGGCTGGACTGTTCCCATGGGGCACAGGGTCAAGACTGATTTGCATATGGCCGGGTTCAAACTGGAATGGCATGGTGAGCAAAAAAACGATGGATTTAGGCCCACATCTCTGTACTGGGTTGAATGTATGACATTGTTCTGCATTCTGTCCATCAACTGTTGTTTTTACATATGCCCTTGGTACATGTGTACCATATACTAGGGACTTATAAGGGTACCCCGGTATCCAATCCGGAGTGTCCCAAAGTACATGCATAACAATTTAAAGGAGAAAGCAGATAGGCAACATCAAGCAAAAAGAAGCAGATCCTACTTCCCTACAACTCTGTGATTGCTTACTGTTTTGGCAGATCTTGCCCTAACTGAAGGACAGAAACCAGCCATAGGAAGCAGAATTAACCGCAGCACCTTGTTAGCCATGGTGGTATTGTTCATCTGCTGTGTATAGACTATGTTTAGCTTTATCCCAGGTGGGGAATGCTCATTAGAAGTGTTCCTTTGGACCAGGTTAGTGGCTGAGCTGTTCTTGGCTAAACATTTCAACAGGCAAACTTGAAGTTAGGCCAAACATTTGAGGTGGTCCATCCCCCCCTGCAGAGAGTGGGGTTGGTAGTAGGATGTAAGAATGGATCTGAATCTGCTAAATAAGAGGGCTTTTCCACATCCTTTCAACTTAAAATAAAGACAACTGCCAAGAATGACTGTTCCTCATTGCCCTTGTTAGCCACAGAAGACCTGTATGTGAAAATACCCCTTTTGTGTGGTAATCCCCATTTTGTTGCTAAATTGTTTTGCTGTTTTTTAGACTCTGGAAACTGGGGCACTGTTGCCTAGTGTATGTGCTGTTACCCCTAAAACATTACAAATTAGCTAATCCCTGATTGGGCATATTTAACTCTCCTACAATGCCATAGTATACATTTTAGAAACTACAGCCATAGCATGGGAAATTAAATGTGACCTGTGGACTGTGCCATCTACTAGTGCAGCAAGAAAATCGTGGCTTTAGGCCAACCACTGTAGCCTGACTGCTGCAGGCAGTGACAGGGACAAAAACTTCCTTTTAAATGCTAGTAATTCACACCAATGTATGCATTATAGCTCACAAGGTAGAGTGCATAGCATTTAAACATGGAACAATTTAATGTCATGCTGTCCTATGAAGAAACTAGCGCACAGTTTAAAATATAATTCTGCTTTCTCAACTTTGCGACGAGCTAGACATTTTAATATTTATTAAAAGCCTAATTCCATGGTGAAGTTGAATTTTAATAAATATGTAGGAAATTTTTCTTTTGGGAAGTTACCTTTTCCCTGCCTGAAGCTACAGGAGGCTAATTTACATTAGCTCTTCAGTAGCAGTCCAGCACATTTTTGACCTTAAACCTATGTGAAAACTGCTTTTAGAGCAGAGACAATGGCCTGGATGAGGGAGGTGATTTTCCTCCCCTGACAGGAAAACCAGTTAAGGTGGACCTACGGATTTAATTAACTTCAAAGAGGACTTCCCTGTTACAAATAACTGAAAGTTGAACCTGGAGATACTGGCCTTTATACCCCTAGTCTGACTGGCATCAAACAAAGTGGGAGGAGAGATACCCCAAGGATTGTTTTTGAGTGACCAGTTGGATGAGGAGTCTGCTCATTATTTGGCCAAACGTCTGGGTGGTCACTCAGGCCCTGCACAAGGTTGGAAGGGTATCCCCATCTTGGATTTTGGGAATAAGGTGGTCTGGGATTGTTGGCAGAAGGACAAACAGGAACTGCTTCAAAAGTGGGTAGGATTGCCCCAGGGAACTTTTACTTAATTATTTAGGAAGTAGCCAGATTTAACCCTCAACCGCTAGATGGGACCAAGCATAAATGTGCCACTCCAAGGTACCACCCTCAGAGCACTTTCACGACCTGTGGAAGTAAAGATGAAGGACTATGCCTGCTGTTTGAGATCTGTAAGGAGACTGGAAGGGCTGGACCTACTCCTACTTACACACAGTACAAAGAAGTGGACTCCTAGTGTCAGATGGCTAACCTTCTGTGTGTTTACAGGGACACAAGCTGCACAAGGCCTTTTCCCTGACGTTCCCGGCTGACCAGAAGTAACAGGACCTAGACTGGAACCTGCTGATGGCCTCTGCTATGGTGAGTCTTTGCCCCAAAAGGCTGCTCCTGAAGTACTGGGATCCTTAGCTGTGTTTAACTGGACTCTTCCTAACATCTTTGAAAAGTTGGGGGCCGCTGTAGAACCAGAAGCAACCAATTAGGCCAATCTGCGCATGTTGCATCTTCGCTTGGCTAGAGGAACAGGTTTCTTCTGCTTGGAACTTTTCTGCAGCAGCAAATTCTGTGCAGTAAATTCAGCGGGACCTCAGCAAGAAAGTTTCTGTTCTTGTGGAACTCATAGTCTAATACAACCTGCAGCCTTGTCTCATTGGAGGATTCTGAGCCCCGAAAAAGAGACTAGGTGCCTGATTTAGATCGTGGCAGACAGGTTACCCCATCACAATGGTGACAGATATCCCCTTCCGCCGAAATAAGAATCCCATTACGTCTTATTGGATTTATATTTTGTCAGATAGGATATCCATCATCGTTGTGATGGAGTAACCCTTCCACCCAGATCGAATCATGCCCTAAGTTTTAATGTAGAAATCATGACCAGGCAAAGGTGCGAAAGGTATTCGGCCAACGAGGACTTCTCTGGGTGTGAAATAGGAATTTTCTTGCTCTGAGCTTTACCCAACCAAACCAGTGGCTTAAGCTGGGCCGTGTCCAACTGCTATAGAGCCTTGTGGAACTCTTCTCAGCTACAGCCTGCAGCCTTGCGCCTGCTAACGGGTTTCGACTTGGTCAGCCTGAAATTGTGCCCAGGTCCCAGTCAACCACGACAATACACTACCGTTAAAGCTTTACTTTTCCTTGGCCCTTTTTTAATTAAACCTTTAAAAATTCACATCTATTGCAGCATGTATTGGATTTTTGTTATTTTTTAATGTCATTTTACTTGTTACATTTTTCTCCACTTTTATAAATTGGAGTGGGAGTATTATTGTTTTGTTTCTTTGACTTTTTAACTGTTTTGTTACTTCTAAATATTTTACACTTTTTCTCTAGGTTAAATATGTCTGCTCTTTGCCATAGCTACCAGGGTGGGAACTCAGTCATAATTTATTGAAACGTTTGACTAGACTCAACAGGTTACTGGACTTATTACTTATGGTTGACTACCATCCACCTCAATTAATAATTCTGTTTCTTACAGATGCTAAATCAGGTCTCCTGCTTCTCGGCAGCTGTTTCCTGAGTATAATAAGTTCAATATTTTACCAGTTTCATTTTTTAATGGATATAGATTTATTTAATTATATTCTTTTTTGGCGTTCAGTTTCTAGATGAGAACATTTTATCTGAAAGGGACTCTAGGCGCAGATGCCCTAACTTAGAATTTCCCCAGGCGTCAGACTGGATCCGAAAGATTTTGTGTGAGCAGTACCCTTAAGCATTGGTAGGTGGCGTTGATCAGCTCCTCGTGGAGTCATCCGTTCAGTCGCATAGCATGGGCAGGGCCACTGGGGAGGTTGCCCCTGGCATAAAGTTCTTAGGGGTGCAAAATTGGGGGTGCAAATTGCGCAGGCAAGTACTTGCCTTGCCCCGGTCGCTGGCAACCCTTGCTACGCTGCTGCGTCTGCGTCGTATGCACTGGAAGTGAAGTCCGTAGCACATAGGCACCACCTAGGTGCGCTAATGTCAGTTCTTTTCTTTCCATGCCAGCCAGCGCTGATCCAGAGAAAGGCTACCCCTCAGTCATTTTTTTGACTGGTTGTTTTTTTTCGCTGTTTTGTCAAAATTTTGGGAGGTTTTCTTCCTGGTGTGGTAGGAGATGTCATCCAGGAAGTTTTATTCTGTTTATTGATGGGAGTTTACTTAGTAATGTAATGCTCTTTTACTCTGCCTCCCATGTTGGACCCCCTGCTGCCCAGGTACCCTGTTTTGCTTCCCCACTTGCAACCCCTGTTTTGCTTTTGCGCTCCCTGTCTGGCATTTTTCTTCTTTTTGGTTGCCAATCTAACTCGTATCAGTAACTAAAATCAGGAAAGAAGCACCCAGGTCATTTTGTGCATGCAAGCCGGCAGAAAAAAAACTGCCTTCTATTTCAGAAGGGCCTCCTTTTTTTTTTTAACACTTTAGCCATAGTGCACAGCATCATTAATGCTGTGCAGCATGGCTAAACTCCATTGGCAACGCCAATAGGTTACAAAGACTAGACCTATTGGCTTCGCCAATGTTTGTTCCCCAGCTTGTAAACAGGAGCCTCCCTGTTAAAATGAAATTGGGACGTTGGGTTGAGAACCTCAAGGAGAAGAGTGTTTTCTCTATGCACCTGTGGACTACACAGTAATCATTCAAGCTGTTTTTTCTGCCCCTGTTCATCTGATGTTAGGAAAAGTTATTTATTAGATTCACAGTGGTATTCGGACTTTAAGTGATGCTCTGTTGCAAATATGTTTTTTTACACGGTTCTGCTTGTTCTCAAATTCTGGGTTTTAAAGACCATATACCTATCTTCTAATGGTGAATTTATATTTATAAATTTGAAATGATATCAATGTTAATTATTTGGAAAATAAAAATGTTGATATATTTTTGTTTTGCGACCATGTAATTAGTCAAAATCCTCAAACCTAATAACATTTGATATAATTTGCCTCCAAAATTGTCCCGCTCTCAAGTCTCCAGTTTCAGCGATTTTCATAAATAAATATTGCCTCCCTAAAATGCTTTCTTTAACAAGAGGCCCTTTCTTGTCAATGAATATCAGTGTTTAGTCAGGCTCGCACTTCTCCCTACTGGTCACAACCAGCCCTCGTTCCTCTTGAGACCTGCATTCCTGCACCCCCCCCCCCCTTTCGTGCTGTGACGCTGACACCTTTACTGAAAGTACAAACATGCCTCTTCCATTTGCTTCATGTAGAAGCCGTTTTTAAACCCAAAGCTTTACTCATAATCTGCTTCCAGGAGCCCTGTGATGTGTTTTACTGCCGCCATTTTCAGATTTTTGCCAAATTACAGGAGAAAAAGAGTAGCAGAGTTCTATCACGTCTGCTTCAGCTGAGCTTCAAAGACGTCAACCTCGGTTCAGTTTTGAGGTCTCATCAAACACAAAAGGTAATGGGAGGGAATGCTTGCAGTTTGCCTAAGCGAGTGTAAACTCAAAGGTGCTATTTCCTGCCAAGAACTTTCATATTTAATCCGCTCAGAAAACACACTTGCTAGTCTCCCCCTGCTGCTACTGGTTATCCTTCCTCTGTGTGCGTGCTGCAGCTATTCACCGTGCTTACATATCGGTGTGTTATTAAAAAACGCTATTACTTCTGTTTAGGCGGGAACGCGCCATTTTCACTTTGTGAGATCCTTTCTTTGTCTTTTGAAGGGGCACACAGCAAAGTTTCCATAATGCCAGGTTACTCACCGGTAATATTAATTACTTTGAGTCCTCATCTTCCCGTCCCATTCCTTACCAGTGAGCAGCCAGTCTGCTCCACAGAAACCTACTACCTTGCCAAGCTTTTCGCACCTCCTCCAATATGGCGCCACCATCAGGTGACCATAAAGGGGGACGTGCGTCATAGTAACATCCTGAGAATACCAAAGAAAACCCAGAAAGAAACAAAACAATCACCCAAAAAAAAACAAAAAAGGGAGGGATGAAGGACTGGGTTCTTTAAGACCCAGCGGTGCCAGGGCACAACACCTGAAACCTTCGTGGGTAACCTGCTCCGGCGTACGAATCACAGAGACACGGGACACTTCCTTCGGCGTCAAAGATTCAAGGTTTATTTACTGCAGGGAACACAGAAGTCACGACAAGTACACCACGTGCAACTTGGGGAGACTGCTTCAAATTGGTTCTGTGGATCGCTCCTTTTATACAGTTTTTACCCATAAGACAACATGGCACACAAAAGTTTACAACCCGGTTCCCACAATTATCCCCCAGAGGGGTCGCTTTGGTCACTTTGATACACATGAGGTCCGGAACATAAGTGCGGAAACATTTGGCGGTTCCCAACTGTAAAAACCCATCTTCCCACCATTAGCGAATTCCAATCAGCAGTAAAACAGATCGAAATAGGAACAAGGACAGGTGCAGAGGAAGACGGAGACAGTGGGGAGATCGGAAAGGGTGTAAAAGGGGAGGTATCGGGAAACACGAGATACAGGCATCAAAGGGACGTGCCTAATGAGATGCACGGCTGAGACAATAAGTCCGTGCGGCAAGATGAGCCTCGAGCGGCGCCATCTGCCTTACAGTAGCAACCCCCTCGTCATAAAGACACTTACAAAGAACATGTGTCTTCCGCAAATATCTTGGGAGTCCCAGGGTCGCGAAGCGGACAGCGTCCGTTCGCTGACTACTTGAGGGCAAGAGACAAAATGGATGCCGTATCTAAGATGGAACCCGTGGGTACAGATGAAAAACCCACATAACAAACGAACGGTTTAAGTTAGCACAGCGAAACTGCGCACACTTACTAAACTCGTCATTTGCGGTTCATAGATACCAGACTCGACTATATTCGTGCGAGTTAAAAACACCACTTACAATTGTCACGGAACCTCAGACGCTCCTTTTGCCCTCATGTAGGCAAGCACTAGTCGGAATCATATTCGATATTCATCAAACCATCGAGATGTTGCTGTAGCATAGCTCTGTCCAACCGAGTCCCCTTGGTAACAGGTGGTTGTCTTATACACGTTGTAGCACAGAGGCCACATAAGGCAGGACCACACTGCACACAAAGGCAACACGTGAACAGGAACACTACAACGACTCCGATGATCATCAGAATCTTCCAACCCCAAGTCGACATCAGGCCCCAAAACCACCCAAGTAGCGTCCAATCCCCTACATCCACGTGTATGGATTCGGAGATCTTATGCAACCTCGAAATGGCTTGATAGACAGTTGGAGCATTATCTGGAATAAAAATGCAGCAGCTCGAATGGATCACCTTACATACCCCACCCCGATCTGCTAAGATGACATCTAAAACCATACGGTTTTGCAACGTCATAAGTCTCTCCGCCTGAAGTTCAGTGGTGATATTACCAAGGGCACTGGCAGTAATATTAGCTGTCGATTCTACCACTCGAGTCAACTGTCTCAGGTTCCTACTATTAACCATAGGTCCCCAAAACGGGAGGAAACCCTTGAAAAAGTCTCCTGCCTCTTGACCGGCAGTATCCTCTTCGCTAATTACGCCTCGCACAACTCTAGTCTTATGATAATCGGCATCTACAGTGAACGTCGGAGGCAACAAATTTGCAATGAAACATGAGCCCATGAAGTCAGCGGGCAACCATGTGTATGCACGATCATAACAGATAAAGTATGTACCCTTGGCAGCCAGAAACACAGGGGACGAGAACATCGGCAGAATGTAATTTTCAGTGCAAGCACTTGCTCCAAGTCGGGCTTGCGATCTTCGACCACGACCCATGAGACAAAAATTACCAGTGTGGGGTACGACCCATATCGGAGGCGAGCTTTTAAGCTGCTTTTCGCTAGTGAACGCACTATATTCACCTCTACTTAGGACCCTATAGGCTTGTATCTCTTCTTCGGGAATAAGCGAGGGATCATAGATATCACTATCTAAATCCTCTATTGCTATCGACAAAGGTTTTTGATACGAGGTAGGACCAGAGTAGGGGGAACGTGGTTCTCGAATGGGGTGGAAACCCAGTGCGCTTCGAAACATTGTTTGGAATGCTCGAGCAGACCCTTGGGAACTATACGGTAACACCAGATATGGAATTCCCTTATCCGTAGTATGTGGCATCAACCCACACACCCAACAATTAGTAGTGTTAACCACTAACTGATGCTGATGAAGGAGCTGAATAAAGGAATTGTTGCGGAATTCTACACGTCTAGCCTGCTCGTGTTCAGGTAACATGTGAAAGGAATGGGGAGAAACAGTAGAGGTAAGTTTAGGGTCAGGAGTAGGAGTAGGTGTAGCAGAAGGCAAGAAGTAAGACATCGTGTAATACACCCCACCCGCCAATAATGCTGAAGCAGTCAAAAACAATACAAACAGTTGGAATATAAAACATTTGGTAC
The DNA here is from genome assembly GCF_964263255.1 of Lissotriton vulgaris. Taxonomy (NCBI): domain Eukaryota; kingdom Metazoa; phylum Chordata; class Amphibia; order Caudata; family Salamandridae; genus Lissotriton; species Lissotriton vulgaris. The sequence goes on from NC_141685.1 coordinate 1,337,824,216, forward strand.
GACTGAGTTGCTGCAGCTTGAATCTGTGAACCTGAGCTCCTTCCAAATCATTCAGCTTCGAGAATGCCATTCCCTACGACCGTCCGCAACGTTTCTTGACGCACTTCGTTCTGTGTAGCAATAGTCAATCCCTAGGAGTTCCCAGGAACCGACGGCCTTTAACCTAGCGTCAAGACCTACTATCCAGAAGGAAGTACGCGCGCGGCCCTACGGCCTTCAATGCACAATATATATGTATGCAAAAACAAAGTCTCTCAGCTGTGGAAGCAAAAAGTACAAGGAATGAAGCTCAATATATATACAAAAATAATTACAGTAATACGAAAGTTCAAAACTGATCACGGAAAACGAGATAATGCAATTGGCAATACAGAAAAGCAGGATCTTTTATTTGTCCTTAGTGCGAGATCGCAAAAAGTATCGGGTTTTCCCCGGACGTGTCTGCTCGTCAAACAAGGGATCCGTTGAAGAGACAGCGTCCTGCTGATCAGTTGAGTGTTCTGGTCTTGAGTTTTTCGATGCTAATTGTTCAACAGTGTCTTTCTGCTGCGCTGAGGATTCTCCAACAGGCTGTGCGTCGCTAAAGGGTACAAACGCCGGCAATGTTTCTGTTTCAGATGATGCAACGCCTCTCCTTACCCACGGGTCTGCCGGCAAAGGAATAGGGACTCTTTTGGTGTGGGTGGCATGCACCCAATTCTTACGTCCCTCGAGACGAACGGCAGTCCTCGTGGCCAGGAGCACTTGATAGGGTCCGGTAAACCTCGGGTCCAGGTTATTCTTGCGTGAAAAATTTCTCGTCACCACCCAGTCTCCGGGCTGGAGCTGGTGGCCTGGACCCTCCGTCTGCGTCGGCAATGCGTCGTAAACCTGTTGGTGAATTAACCTCAGTTTAGCAGTCAAGTCATGTAGATAATCGATCAACATTGGGTACTCAAGATCAGAGAACATTCCTGGCCTAGGAACCCCCCACACATTCGCAGGACGGCCGAACACTATTTCATAGGGACTAAGCCCTACTCGGGAGTGTACAGTCGCCCTAGTTGACAGTAATGCTAAAGGTAAAGCGTCAGGCCACGAAAGACCAGTCGTAGCCTGAATCTTCGCTAACTTTAGTTTAAGGGTGCCGTTGTACCCTTCAACCAATCCAGCTGACTGGGGATGATTGGCGCTGTGGAATTTCTGATTAATTCCAAGGCCCTTACACACACTCTTCATCACACTTCCAACAAACTCACTTCCGTTATCTGACCACACGACTCTAGGCATTCCATACCGAGGAAAATATTCCTTCAGTAGGATTTTCGCAGTAGACAAAGCAGTATTGTCTTTGAGAGGATAGGCCTCGATCCATCGGGAGAATGCGCAAACCACAACTAAAACGTATTTCAGGTTATTGCATCTCTCCATATGGATGAAGTCCAATTGAATCACCTCAAAGGGACATGAAGGGGGAGCAAAACTGCCAGGAGGAGTTGGGGTTCCTTTGCCAGGATTGTACATCATGCACACCATACAATTCTTCACCAGACGTTCAGCACATTTCGTAATACCATCATTCTTCCATACAGGGGACAACAATTTGCAAATACCTTTCGCGCTAATATGTGCTAACCCATGCGCCATTGTCACAACGGCCAGCACATACGCATCAGGCAACATCCATCTTTTCTGATCGGTCAAATCAATCCAACAACCATTCGCATCCAACTTTCCCGTACTTTCTTTCCACTTCGTCTTTTCAGTCTCGGTGGCCTCATTCTGAATTTCTTTCACACTTTCGATAGTGTCTTCACACATGCTCGATTCTGTAGGCCACCTAACCGAACTCGTCACATACATTCGAGTGCTAAGGTTCCGGCAGTCTCCTTAGCAATCTCATCCGCAAACGCATTACCACGACCAACATCATCCGTCACCTTACGATGCGCACTACATTTAACAATCGCAACTTGCGTAGGCAACGTCAATGCATCCAAAAGATCGTTCACAAGCTGGCCATGCTGAATCTTCGTACCATGCGACGTCAAGAAACCTCTCTCTCTCCACAATCGTCCAAAACTGTGAGCGACGCCAAACGCGTATTGGCTGTCGGTAAACACATTCACACGTTTCCCTTTCGCTAACACACATGCTCTAGTAAGAGCAATCAATTCTGCAGCTTGGGCAGAATTCTGATTCAACCTCGCAGTCTCAACAACAGTATTCAACGTTACAACAGCATAAGCAGTAGTCACATCGCCATTCGGCAATTTAAAACATGACCCATCCACATACAAAGTACCATCCGGATCTTCCAATGGGGTGTTTTTAAGGTCCACTCGACCTTTTGTTTCCTCTTCAGTCCTCAAGTAGCAATCATGTTCTGCTACTTCAACTGACTCTGTGCTAATTGGTAACAAAGTTGCCGGGTTCAGAACATTACAACGTTTTATCTGAATGTGGCTTGCCAAGAGCGTTAACTCGTACCCAGACAACCTCGCACTTGTTAAGTGCTGAGTTTTCGTTCGATTCAAAAGAGTATCGACTGCATGCGGAACCATCACCGTAAGCATATTATCCATGACCAATCCTGCTGATTGTCGGATGGAGACCGCGGCTGCCGCAGTTGCTCTCAAACAACTCGGCAATGCTCTAGCTACCGGGTCCAAGGTCGAGGAAAAATATGCACATGGACGTTGCTTACCACCAAAAGGTTGCGTTAAGACACTCAAAGCACAACCTTCTCTCTCGTGAACATATAACGTAAACGGCTTGCTATAGTCAGGAGTACCCAACACAGGAGCCGAACACAATGAATCACGCAGTTCAGAAAAACTTTTCTGACATTCTTCCGTCCATGGTAAAGGAGTTGAAACATCCTTGCACGTAAGAGCCACCAATGGTTTCGCTAGCAATGAAAAATTAGGAATCCATTGCCTGCAGTACGACGTGATACCTAGAAAGGCACGCACATCTCTTTGGGTTGTTGGCACAGCCATTCGCGCAATTGCTGCAATTCTCTCTGGGGTCAACCTCCTTCCCTCCTTTGACAATAAGTGACCTAGGTAGGTTACTTCTTGACAACAATATTGGAGTTTAGAAGGTGACACCTTGTGATTTAACTCACAGAGATGTTGCAGCAACGACACTGTAGCAATTTTGCAAATGTCCTGAGTATCAGCAGCCACCAATAAGTCGTCGACGTATTGGATCAAGGCCGCACCGACCGGCAACCTAAACGCATCCAGTTGACCCTTCAAGGCTTGGCTGTAAATAGATGGACTTTCACAGTAGCCCTGAGGAGCGCGTTTGAACCGGAAGCTACGTCCACCGAGAGAGAAACCGAAAAGGTCCCTGCTCTCCTCGGCAATCGGGATGCTGAAAAACGCATTTTTCAAGTCAATCACCGAAAACCATGATGCAGAAGCTGGAATCAGAGTCAGTAGCGCCGTGATGTCAGGCACAACGGGAAATTGAGGAACCACAATTTTATTCACCTCCCGTAAATCGATAACAAAACGATAAACAGGCGGTTTCGAAGGATCAGTACGTTTAAGAATGGGCAGTACAGGGCTGTTGCACACGTTTCCCCGAGTCTCCTCAATAACGTCTTTCTCGATCAAATCATAGATGATCGCTAACAGTGCTCGTTCACCATCAAGGGAGATACGATATTGGGGAATACGTGGCAATCGCACATTCGATTTCAACTGAACAACATAAGGGGAGATATCAAGTAGGCCCACATCATTTGGACCCGTTGCCCACAAAGACGCAGGAAGAGAACTCAATTCCGGTGGGAGCTTATCGAGGGACAGGTACATGGGAGAGACAACCCTCTCTCCTAACGTAAGCTTTACACCCGCAGGAGAACAATACAAAGTTGCGTACAAACGTTTAAGCAAATCCAGGCCCAAAAGATTTTCACCACAACCCGTGGTTAGAATCAATGGAGCTTCTAGCTCACGTGGCCCAATTTTAAGGGGCAAAGGGCGTGAAACTGGATTGCTAACAGGGGCGCCAGAGAATCCAACGGAAACATTTGTTAAGCCAGACAAAGGTGCGCCAGGGAGTTTCGAATGCATGATAGAACTTTTCGCTGCACCAGTGTCCAACAGAAAAGGCTCAACGACGCCCGATGTAGCAACTGCGACGTAAGGCCCTCTCTGATCAACCGGAACTGATACCACTCCCTCTCCTTGTCTTTGGCTGTCCTAGTAATTACTGTCATCAGTTCCCTGATCGACGTAATAATCGTCTACATTGTACTGCGCAGATCGTCCTTGCGACGATCCACGTTGGTCGAAACAATTATTAGAATTGGATGAGTTATCTGAGCGATCGTTCTGAGCACCACGACCTCTACCACGTGATGCCTGCTGCGAACCACCACGACCTCCTCTAGATGAGTTACCATTGTTACGTTCATTCAAAACAGGGCAATTGAATTTAATGTGTCCCTCCTGTCTACAATAAGCACATTGATTGTACCCCAACGAAGATCTTTAGGAGGAGGAGTCATTACGAGTTTGGGATCTGTTCGATTGCGGCTGCGATCTATTCTGTTGTGAATTATTCTGATTCGAACGTGGAGGATACGCTTGCTGAAGCAGCACTTTAGTTTTTAGCTCTTTCGTCTTTTTATCAGCACGGTCGTTCTCTTCTTTCTCCCTATTCTCATAGTATTGTGCCGTAGCCAATATCTGAGCCGAAGTAGAAACGGCCCATGCACTTTCCGAATTCTTCAATTTATTGCTCAAATCAGGCAATAAGTTTGAAACAAATTTATCCACGAACAACCTTTGACCACCCTCAGTGCTCATATCCTGCCCACTATGGTCGATGAATGCCTCCTCGAACCTCGTAAAGAAGTCGGAAACACTCTCGTCCTTCTTTTGCCTACAAGCTGACAATTTGTCCCAATTTACCCTCATAGCTGGCATAAGAGTTTTCATTAGCGTTATAATTCTTTGAGGAAGGGCAGTGATCAACTGCTCGGGTTTAGCACCACCAACTTGTCGCGCATCTGCCGCCACAATGGCAGCCCAAGCACCACCTAATTCGTTTGCGTGATTTTCCTGACGAATCTTAGCCCATACCGGTTGCGGTACGACATTGCCGAACAACATATCGATATCGGCTAGATTCATTATCGTAGCATCTACGAGCTGCGATAATTCTTTATAATACCCTGCAGGGTTTTTGCGAGGGTCAGGCAAAGATTGCTTCACCTGTAACACTTCCGATCTCTTCCATGGGAGATGTATCCATACTCTCTGGAAAAACGGCGGGATCGGAGGGGCAGCTGCGGGGTTACCTGGCATCCAAACCGGCGGAACTTCACGCATGGGATATTGGCCAGACTCATCTGTCTGTCTTTCGACATCCTCGACAAACAAGGCTTGAGGTATAGGAGCGGGACGAAAAGATAGCAACCGTTCAACAGCACGTCGAACATTAGTATCCACTATCAGTCCAGTCGAAAACTGAAGCTGTAGATCAGACAAAGCGGTCAGCACCTCGTCAGGCGCGTCGGCCGATATCTGATCACGAAGAACCTTACACATTTCCTCGAACACAAATCTCTGGGTTGGTATATTGAACTGGCAAAACGTGTCGAGTACAACACGTGGTGGATTTCTAAGGGGGTGCGTCATCCAACCCATCGCCATATTATATAGCGAAGCACGTTCCCTATTACCAGGAAGCTGACTACGTCTCTGAGGACCATCGGAACCAGCGGACCCTAGAACAGGTCCAAGCGAATGAAAGAAGCTAGCCGCAAGAGGAGAATTACGACTACGAGTAGAGGGAGGAGTATAGGACACAGGACTGACAAGTGAAGGAGTAGAAACAGTAGCAACAGTAGGGGTTAACAAAGCAGGAGCAGTAGCGGGAGCAGGAGTATGTGGAAGCGGAGGAGCAGTAGGAATGGAAACAGACGAAGGAGCAGGAACAGTCGGAAGAACAGGTGCAGGTTGAGGAACAGGCAAAGGAAGAATAGGTGCAGGAACAGGTACAGGGGGAATCACAGGGGCTGTGGTACCCTGTACGTATGGAGGTGGCGACTTCATAAGATAGGACATTAAAGGATCCTCAACTGACTCATCCTTCGTTTCTGACTCCGTAGGCAAAGCGGGATAACATTTATCTACGGTCATACGCTGTAATCTGTCAAACACTTCCTTTTCCCTAACCTCCTTATCATGCTGGAACTGCTCTGCTTTCTTTACAATGGTACCAGCAGTATCTCGCTGATTTCGTTTAGTCTGTCTGATTTCTTTCTGTCGGGCTTCTTTACGCCACAACCGAAAGGCATCAAACATGGCCGGCCTTGACTTTTTCGCGAACAACTTAACCTCTAGATTATCTAAGATCGGGGCCTCGAAGCTACCGTGAGGTGGCCAGCGAAGGTCACCATCCTTTTTCGTATATTTAATCCAGTATTCATTAAAAGTAATTGGGCCTAGCCCATGTTTACTGTAGAGCTCATAAGTGGGAGTTCCAACCGGAGGTATCGGACACGAGTCCTCCAGTCGGGAATCCGTACCACAAGGCCTGAAACAACTAAACAAAGTACTACGACCAGGCATCTTGCACACTAGCCGAGTTTCACAAACTTCAAGGGTTACGGGATTTACCAAGTCCCAGCAAAGAACAAAACCCTCGGTTTTTGGCGGCTGCAGTCGTCAAACAACACAACAAAGTACGCTAGCAAAGTGTCACCGACAAAAACACTCACACAGCGTTAACAACAAAAACACTCGCTAAAGTGTCAACAACCAAGAACTCTGGGAGCGACCCACAAATACTTAACTCAAAGATCGATGGCGTCACCAGGAAGGCCCGTCAATCGTCTCGCTATACCAAGGTCTACGCCAGGCGCCAAAACAGGTCTACAGTCAGGGCAGCAGTCCGTCGCAGCCGTCCGGAGGCGGGAATCTTCGCGGGAAAAGTCTTCGGGCCACTTATTTCGACAACAGGATCGATGAAGCGGAGTGCACCTTCCCTTGGAGATTTCACACGAAGTTCCTCACGATCGTCGGGCTTGGACCGGTACCACTGATGCAGCCTCACGTTGGGCGCCAACTGAAGGACTGGGTTCTTTAAGACCCAGCGGTGCCAGGGCACAACACCTGAAACCTTCGTGGGTAACCTGCTCCGGCGTACGAATCACAGAGACACGGGACACTTCCTTCGGCGTCAAAGATTCAAGGTTTATTTACTGCAGGGAACACAGAAGTCACGACAAGTACACCACGTGCAACTTGGGGAGACTGCTTCAAATTGGTTCTGTGGATCGCTCCTTTTATACAGTTTTTACCCATAGGACAACATGGCACACAAAAGTTTACAACCCGGTTCCCACCATTATCCCCCAGAGGGGTCGCTTTGGTCACTTTGATACACATGAGGTCCGGAACATAAGTGCGGAAACATTTGGCGGTTCCCAACTGTAAAAACCCATCTTCCCACCATTAGCGAATTCCAATCAGCAGTAAAACAGATTGAAATAGGAACAAGGACAGGTGCAGAGGAAGACGGAGACAGTGGGGAGATCGGAAAGGGTGTAAAAGGGGAGGTATCGGGAAACACGAGATACAGGCATCAAAGGGACGTGCCTAATGGGATGCACGGCTGAGACAATAAGTCCGTGCGGCAAGATGAGCCTCGAGCGGCGCCATCTGCCTTACAGTAGCAACCCCCTCGTCATAAAGACACTTACAAAGAACATGTGTCTTCCGCAAATATCTTGGGAGTCCCAGGGTCGCGAAGCGGACAGCGTCCGTTCGCTGACTACTTGAGGGCAAGAGACAAAATGGATGCCGTATCTAAGATGGAACCCGTGGGTACAGATGAAAAACCCACATAACAAACAAACGGTTTAAGTTAGCACAGCGAAACTGCGCACACTTACTAAACTCGTCATTTGCGGTTCATAGATACCAGACTCGACTATATTTGTGCGAGTTAAAAACACCACTTACAATTGTCACGGAACCTCAGGGAGGGCAGGGATCAGGAATGGAACGGGAAGACCAGGACTCGGAGTAATGAATATTACCGGTGAGTAACCGGGCATTACCTCCTCGTCCTGCCTTCCCATCCCATTCCTTACCAGTGAGCCCATACCCAAGCACACAGTGATTTTAAACAAAGAGACCAAAAAGTGCAATCAACAGGTCTATTTAATCAACAGAAAGCAGTACAAATCACAAACCATGTAAAGCAGACAAAACATGTGAGCCAAAAGCAGCGGAGGCCGCCATCCCCAAATGCAGACGATAATGTGAAACAAACGCATGGGGAGAAGCCCAGGTGGCAGCATTATAAATGTCTCTCAAGGAGGCCCCCTTGAACATGGTCCTGGTTGACCTACCCTGAACAGAAGAGGGGAGAGGACAGTGGGCAGAATCGTAAGCAGAAACCACAACACCCTTGACCCAACGAGTCAAGGTGGACAAGGAAGGAATAAGACCCGCCCAGAGACGCCGTAGGTGACAAACAATGAATCAACCATACGGAAACCAGAGGTCCGATCCAAGTATATGAGGAGAGCCCTCAGCACATCCAAAGAATAGAGGACCTTCTCCTCCGGGGAGGCAGGATCTGGAAATAAAACCGAGTGAACATCCTCCTCCTAACAGTGGAAAGATGACAACACCTTGGGCAGAAAAAACTGACTGAGACGGAGAATGACTTTGTCAGCGCAAAAACGTAAAAAAGGGGGAGAAGACACCAAGGCACCAATCTCACCAACCATTCGCCCAGAAGTAATGGCCACCAGGAAAATAACCTTCGCAGAAAGGAACTTAAGGTCCACCAAGACCAAAGGTTCGAAGGGGGGACCTGTCAAGGCCTGGAGATCCCAGGCAGGCACAGGAGAGTGAGACACAGGACGCTGAAGCAAAAAGCTCCTCAACATGTGAGTCACCAACGAGGAGATAGAGGACACAGAGGAACCCCGAAAAGGAAGTACGTCCGCCCACTGCGCATGCAGGGAGGAAACAGCGAGTCCCAAGACGAAACCATCCCGCAAGAAGTCCAACACCTTCACAGCCTCACAGGAGGAAGAAGAGAGACCCTTCCCAGAACACCAGGAGGAGAAGTTCTTCCAATGACGGTCATAGGACTTCAAGGTGGAAGGGCGCAGAGACAACTGGATACACTGGGCAACCTCAACCGAGCAACCCTGACCCAACAAACTCAACCTTTCAAGTGCGAAAGCCCCAGCCGGAGGCGGCGCAGTGAGGTAACACTGAGAAGCGGAGCCCGCAGAGGAAAAGGCGACAGGGGAAACCTCCAATGTGGGCACACAGCCAAGGTCAGAAGCAGGGGAAACCAAGACTGACGAGACCACTCTGGCACAACCAGAAGAATCTCCGCTCGGTTCAACCTAATCTTCTGGAGGACTCGCGGAATCAGAGCAAATGGAGGGAACGCAAACAGGAGCCCCAGCGACCAAGGGACGGAGAAAGCGTTGACCGCCCAGGCCAAAGGGAGGGAACAAGGCTGCAAAACCGAGGAGAAGGGCAGAAGCCTCCGGGGCAAACAGATCCAGCCAAGGACGGCGGAACCGGAGGACAATCAGATCGAACAGATCCGGGGACAGACACATAGTCACCGAGGAAGGGAACACCCTGCTCAAAGAGTCCGCAGGCCCATTCTCCTTCCCAGGAAGATAGACCGCCATCAGAGACAAAAGGTTCCGCTCCGCCCACAGACAGATCACCCTGGAAAGGACAAACAGAGACCGGCACATGCCCCCTTGACGATCAACATAAGCCTGAGCAACGTGGTTGTCGGTCTGCACCGAGACCGCACGGCCGAGAAGGAGAGGAGCAAACCACTTAAGAGCCAACCAGACCGCCCTCAACTCCTTCCAGTTTGAGGACTGGAGAGACTCGAAACAGGACCTCCAACCCTGAGCCTTGGAGGCACCCAACACAGCCCCCCAACCCACCGCACAGGCATCCGTGGACAACACAACCACATGCAGAGGAGGAAGATTGAACGCCTGGGAGAGAGACTGAGGGGACAACCACTACTGGAGATCCATCCGAATCACAGGAGAGACGGAAATCGAGGCCTCGTAGTCCAGGGAGGCAGGATCCCAGTGTGACAGGACATGATGTAAGAGGGGATACAAATGTAGCCTGGCCCAAGGGAGGAGATGTAAAGTGGACGCCATCTCCCCTTGACTTCTCAACCAGAGATGGACGGACACCTGAGACTGAGACAGAACCCACGAAAGGTGACGTAACATAGTCAATTGGCGCTCCTGGGAGAGTAACACCATCCTGAGATCCATGCGGAAGAGAGCCCCCAGGAACTTCAGCGTCTGGGAGGGCACCAGGGAGGACTTCCGGTGGTTGATGAGGAACCCAAAGGACCCCAGCAGATGACACACCTGATCCACATCCGACAGAGCCTGAGAAAAAGAAGGAGAAACAATCAACCAATTATCTAGATAGGGAAAAACTTGCAGACCACAGGAATGAAGAATAACCACCAGAGGGGCCAAGAGCTTCGTGAAAACTCTTGGCGTTGATGAAAGGACTAATGGAAGCACCCTGAATTGGAAGTGCCGGGAACCCACAGCAAACCGGAGAAACTTCTGATCCTCCAGACAGATCGGGACATGTAGATGAGCATTCATCAGATCCAGGGATGCCAGGAAGCTCCCAGGAAGAACCTGATGCAGGATGGACAACTGAGTCACCATTTTGAATGGACGACAAGGGATGAAGCGATTGACACATTTCAGATCCAAGACAGGACGCAGATCCGAAGTATGCTTCTTGGAGACCAGAAAGAGGATCGAATAATAACCCTGGCTGCTTTCCAGAGGCGGAACCTCCATGATAGCCGCTTTCTCCAACAGAAGGCGCACACCTTCCAGCAGGGCCACACGACGCAGAGGAGCACGGGGCAGGGGAGTCACAAGGAAGGCCGGAGGGGGAGGAGAGGAGAATTCGATCTGATAACCTTCCAATATGGTCTGAACCGCCCAGGCATCCGGAATCGATAACCACTGGTACAGAAAAGATTGAAGGCGACCCCCAACCGGCAAAGGCAGACAGTCATTGCGAAGAGGAAGAAGCGGGGGCAGCAGCACCGGCAGGGGCCCGGGGCTTGGCACCTCCAGCTGCCCCCCGGCCCTAACCCCTGCCACAAAAGGGCTGTAATGCACCGAGAGCAGAAGGCCCAAAGGCATGTTGGTAGCCAAAACCACGCCCCGAGAAGGGTGACGGACATGAGCCACCAGCTTGCGGTTCTCCGCCGACTGTTTCACCATCTCCTCCAGCTCAGAACTGAACACCTTGGAACCCGAAAAGGGCAGCTTCAGCAGGACCGACTTCTGAGAAGACTCAGCCTTCCAGGAACGCATCCAGATATGACGCCTCGCCGCAATCGAAGCACCAGAAGCAGCCGCAGCGGCGCTCAAATTGTCAAATGAAATATCCGACAAGTATCGTACTTGCAACTCCATGAGGGCCAGAAGAGAGGAAGCATCCTCCCCATCCTGCAGAACAAGAGACAGGGACTGAAAATCTTTGAGGAGGAACTGCATCATGTAATTAGAATAGGCCGTCACCCTGACAGACAAATTAGAAGCAGCATAGGAACGCTTCACAGCCCCTTCAACATGCTTATCCACAGCGTCCGAAGGGAGGGCGTCATCCAACAGGACCAGACCATAAGAGAAAAGTCCAGCCATCAAATTGTCAACTTTGACAGCCTGAGGAAAATCCGCAGTAAAACCCTCCAAAGGATACCGCTTGGATAAAAAGTACGGGAAGGCAGATTTATCCACCTCCTTCCACTCATGATCCAGCACCATGCGCACAGCACCATGCAACAGGAAGTATTCAGGAGTCGGCTGGTGATATTGTGTAAAGTAGTCATCCTCCAGGACATCCCACACAGGAGGAGTGATCCCAAAGTTATCACGGACATGGTCGAACATGTCAGAGAGCTCCGCACTCTGAACAAAGCGCCCCCGGACACATTCCTCCTCATCAGGACCCAAATCGCCATCAGGAGCGTCATGTTGATCAACAGACCCACGAGGCACCTTGGCAGGAGGGCCCGCAGCCACCCCCTCATTGATTAGAATGCGCAAGGCATCCAGAGAAGGAGCTGAGGAAGAGGCACCTGAATCCATCATAGACCCAGGAAAACACTGGTAAGAGCCCAAACACCAAAAACGCCAGCAACAACAGTCCAGTGCAACAGGCACACACAGAGGACAGCTGACAGCCAAAAAGGACCCTCCAGAAATACACACGAAGTCCCAAGGGCCCGAGCTCACGCTGGATCAGAAAAAGAGGGCGGGCCATAAAAAGCAACCGTCCGCCCCAATTTCGCCCCAGGCACACCATAAAGCATTACCGCAAACCCTGCCCGCTAAAGCAAGGCGTCGCGGGAAAATGACAGCAACAGGAACGGCTGCTAAAGCAAGCCGAGAACTGACCCCACATCAGGTGAGCTAAACAACCAAAACGGCCGCTAGAGCGAACCGCGTAACAAAGAGAGGCTCCCGACAGCATAGAAGGGCACAGCGGCAATACGTGTGTACAAAGATAAACGGTCGCTACAGAAGGCCGCCAAAAAAACATTGAAAATAAAGAAAGGGAAAAACTTACCCCACCTCTCAGCTAGGCAATAAGGAAACTGCTCGCAGAAAAAAAAGAACAGGATGTTATTATGACGCACTTCCCCCTTTATGGTCACCTGATGGTGGCGCCACATTAAGGGAGGTGCGAAAAGCTCGGCTAGGTAGTAGGTTTCTGTATAGCAGACTAGCTGCTCAATGGTAAGGAATGGGACGGGAAGACAGGACGAGGAGGTAATGCACTTTAGTGCAACAGAGAACAGCAGAAATTACTGTGATCCTGCTGGGAGTGTCCTAGACACTCCACTGACCTACGTAGCTCTTGAGTCTGTTACTGTCCCTTTGGTTGTGCCTGTAGGTGCATTTCCTGTACCCTATCTGGATTGTTCTCTCTTAACAATCAGTCAATACCTGTGATTGTGCCTAGCAGACATTACTTGCAGTTATCATATTAAATCATTATAGTGACAGCAGTCGGGGCTGCCATCGCCCATGGTTATTCCTCCTCCCCTGTTATGTTTTTGACATCAGAATTTGTCACTAATGTTCTTTTTAATAGTTCAGGGCACTAATAAATGCTACAACTGAAAAAAGACACCATCAATGGGAGACTGTATTTCTATTAATTTGGGGATTTGTTTTTAGTGGTGTCATTTTAAACTAACACTGATCAATATCTTGTTTTAAATCTCGTCATAGGAGTGGCACTGGTGCAAATTCATTTTGCAATTAAAAAGAAAGCCTAAGATATTATTGCTCCATTAAAGGGTTGCATTTCAGCCGACATTTAGTTAATCAGAGGTTTCTCAGGTATCTGATTCTTTAGCAAAACTGCAGTTCACATATCTCCATAAAAGTAAAGATGTATATTGGGATCAGTGGCAATCAGTTCACATTCTGGATAACTGGAATATTTAATTAGTAGTTTTAAATTTAGAATTTTGATATCTTTCTTTTGAGATAAAGAAGATGGGTGAACGAGTAATGCAAAGGTATGGGTGTGGATTCACTTCTAATGGATAAATAATTTTTACGTTGTACGTTATTTCAGAGGCAAACCTGTTCGGGAGAAGATATAACTATTGAGGTGTAGCAAAAGCTTCTGCTTTGTCTATGGTGTTAGAAAACAAAATACTCCTGTGAAGTTCTCAATGTGTTTCTTTTTTTATGTTTCACCTAGACAGTGCATGCACTGTCTCTGCAAGATATTTGTGTACATATAGTGGCTTACAGCCCACCCATAGATTACCATTTCTTAGCTTCAGCGGCACTCTAATGTGCTCTGCTCCAGTTTGTCACGGCATGCGGGTGTCATGTCCTTTTCTCGTGTTTGTCTCTTCCCTGAAGCGTATTCCAATCGACTGCTCCCATTTTTGGAGCGGCTTTGTTTTGTGTTCAAGAATTCCATATAAGTGCTTGTATTTTCATGCCGTCTCCCATATCCCAGTCTTTGTAGCTTCTATTCCCTTTCACCCGCCCACCTTCCATGTTGCTTATTTTACGACCCACTCCCTACACTGGACTCTAAGCCACTGAACTCTATGGTACTGCACTCTACACCACTCCACTCTACATGACTCTACTCTACTCCACTGTACTTTGCACTACTGTACTCTACTCCACTCTACTCTATGCCATTCTACCCCACTGTACTATATGCCACTACACCCTACGCCACTCTACTCTACACCACTCTATTCTACACCACTACCCTCTCCACCATTCTACTCTTCTCTGCCACACTCTACTGCACTGAACTCTATGCCACTTTACTCTATTTTGCACCACTTTACTTTGTGCTACTGCACGCTATGCCATTCTGCTCTGCACCACTTTTCGCCACTGCACATTATACCACTCTACTCTGCCGCACTCTGCACCACAGCAATCTGCAGCACTGCTCTCAATGCCATTATACTCTAACTTGAACCATTCTACGCTACTGCACTTTACGCCACTATACTCAACTCTACTCCACTGCATTCTATGCCAGTCAGCTCTGCACCACTCTACTCTAGGCCACTGCTCTCTACGCCACTCAACTCTACACCACTCTACTCTGCACTGCTGCACTCTACCTCACTGCACTCTAAGCCACTCTACTCTGCACCACTATAGGCCACTGCACTCTACACCACTACATTCTACACCACTCTAGTCTAAACCACTCTACGGGACTGCACTTTAGGCCACTCTCCTCTACTCAGCACCACTCTACTCTAGGCCACTGCACTCTACGCCAATGCACTTTGTCACTCTCCTCTATTCTGCACCACACTACTTTATGCTACTGCACTCTACTCCAATCAACTCTATTCTATGCCACTCCACTCCAATGTATCAACTCTACGCCACTGCACACTAAGCCAGTCAGTCCACTCTACTCCACTCTAATCTATTCCACTCCACTGCCCTCCATTCTATGCCACTCTACTCTACCATATGACACCCTCTGACACTACTCTGCACCACAGCATTCCACTCCCTCTAATTTATTCTGCACCACTCTACTCCACTCCTGACAATGCCACTTCACTCTACGCCACTTTACTTCATATATATAAAAAATAATATCCCAACTGGTATAATTTGTAGACAATTAATAGAGATATGCGTGCAGCATTATCAAGCGAGAAACAAGGAGACTCTGTATATTTATCATGTGTGCTCAAGGCATCATTTACTCCAAATATATCTCAAAGGATCGGGCAAGTACAATTACAGTTAATATCAGCACTGCAATATTACAATTCAAACAGAACAACCCAAAGTTGTACAAGGTGCACGAGTGAAGAGGTGAATAACACTACGGCGACATGTGACAGAGTGATCAGCGTGAGCGGCGCAAAGTGTTTGTGCATAAATATATACAGTGAATAAAAACAGAGTGGTTTCGAAATGATTTAAATTAGTCAATTTCTGTTTGTCAAACTTTACGAAAACCACTATGTAAGGGGCGCCTAAAGTCTTGCTGATAAGTCGACGGCGTTTCGATCCGTAGAAATTAGGATCATCTTCAGGACAGGGAGGAGTTACGCGTTACTCTACTGCCTTCATCATTGGAGGAACCCTGCATCTTCCCCAGTAAAAGAGGAATACTCTCATGAACCGGCCTCCCTCACATGGCCTACCAAACGCGACATATGCACTGCCATCAACCCTCCCTGTACTGAAGATGATCCTAATTTCTACGGATCGAAACGCCATCGACTTATCAGCAAGACTTTAGGCGCCCCTTACATAGTGGTTTTCGTAAAGTTTGACAAACAGAAATTGACTAATTTAAATCATTTCGAAACCACTCTGTTTTTATTCACTGTATATATTTATGCACAAACACTTTGCGCCGCTCACGCTGATCACTCTGTCACATGTGTTGCTGTAGTGTTATTCACCTCTTCACTCGTGCACCTTGTACAACTTTGGGTTGTTCTGTTTGAATTGTAATATTGCAGTGCTGATATTAACTGTAATTGTACTTGCCCGATCCTTTGAGATATATTTGGAGTAAATGATGCCTTGAGCACACATGATAAATATACAGAGTCTCCTTGTTTCTCGCTTGATAATGCTGCACGCATATCTCTATTAATTGTCTACAAATTATACCAGTTGGGATATTGTTTTTTATATATACAGTTCTCTACCCCAATCCCAACAAGGTTGATGGGTTATCACTTCTGTGTTTTTATACAAAACTTTACTTCATGCCAGTTTACGCCACTTCTCTCTACCCCACTTCACTCTACCTCAGTTCACCCTACCACAGTTCATTCTATACCACTTCACTCCACTCTGCGGCACTCTACTACTCTATGCCACTCTACTTCTCTATGCCACTCCACATCACTCAACTTTACTCTACTGTGCTCCACTCCACTCTACTCCATGCCAATCCACTCCACTCTACACTGTGTCACTCCTCTCTACGGCAATCTAGTCTACTCCACGCCACTCTACTGTACTCAATGGTGCTGTACAACATGACTAAAACCCATTGGCAAAGCTATCAGCTCTTCATAGGCGAACACTATTGGCTTTGGCATTGCTTGTTTTGAAATGATGAAGGATTCTCAACATTTTAAGAGTCTGCTTGAAAGGGTATTCCTAATTTGTGTGTGTGTGTGTGCGTGCGTCCGTCTGTCTGTCCACACTCCTCAAAAAAGAAGTACGTCGATTCCAATTTCAAATGATTTTCAAGTGCTTTATTTTTCCAAGAGATATGCAGCAGTTCACTTCTCTCCTCCTTACACGTTTCAGCCTTCTCAGAGGCCTTGATCACAGGTGAGCATTGTCCGTTCAAACTGTCTGTTATTGACAAATACCAAACCACCTTTTCATTCAGTAGTTTGCTGGTCTTGCCACTATAGGCATGCGCATCAAGAACAATAAAAACAATTAACTTTTCACAGCAACTTCTTTTACCAGTCTCAATTAATTATTTACCCATTTGTATTTTTGAACTCTGTAGTTTTCTTTTATTTTCCATCTCGTTCTGATGCGCACAATGATTTATGTAAATGTAAATGTATGAAGCTTATATAGCGCATGACTTACCCTGGGGCATCTCCGCGCTTGCTTAGGGAACCCCTCCTGGTATTCCCCTGTGAGATAACCCTGGCAGGGTATCCACAAGGTGAAAGCCAGGCATCCCACCGCGAGGGGCCGATGTGGAGATTAAGCAAGCTATTGCCCAGAGTCGCAGAGTGTGAACCCGTGAGTCGAGAAGGCACCGGAGCGAGAATTAACGAGTCCGTGGAATTATTGAACCCAAGACCCGCCGAGGCGGGGAATTGAACCCTGGTCCAGGGCCGAACTCAAGCTCCAGGTCTGCCGCCTCTAACCCCTGAGCCACACTTCTCCGTGACTCTGCCATCTGCTTTTACATCTCGCTGGTGCATTCTTAACTTCATTTGAATTCTGCAAGAAAGCATGCAGTGTTCAATCTTGCCCACATCTCTTACGATTTCATCTACAGGTTAGTCCTGTTTTTGTCTTCTTCAGAAGATGTAGGCGGGCCGGGCTCCTTCTACCAATAACACCACCAACAGTTCTCTGTGAACTGAGCCCTAGACCCTGGCAGGGCGGCTTCGACATGCGGGCACGAAGTCTACCAACTATACACCCATCCACACTCCTCAAAAAAGAAGTACGTCGATTCCAAATTCAAATGATTTTCAAGTGCTTTATTTCTCCAAGAGATATGCAGCAGTTCACTTCTCTCCCCCTTACGCATTTCAGCCTTCTCAGAGGCCTTGATCACCGGTCAGCATTGTCCGTTAATATATATAATCTCAACAAGAGAGTATGAGGTATACTCACTGCATATCCTCCAAAAGAAATCCAAACCAACTTCAAAAAGATGCTGTGATAGAGCAGATAATGTTCACTTGGACATTTACCTAGGGCCTAGAGTCTACTAGAATGCTAAATATTTTGGATGTGTAAGCCTGAATCCAAGATATTGAGCAGTCTAGGAGACGCCAGGTCCTAGGTAGACGTCCAAGTGATACATTATCTGCACCATCACTGCATTTTTTTTTTGGTTGGTTTTGATTCCTTATTTCATTTCATAATTTGCGCTAGTTAAAAATATTCTTCCAGAACCACATGGCATTGCACTGTGCAGAACACCAATGGTGGCATAGCAGTGTGTCCTGGGCCATGATGCAGGAGAAGAGATCGTGCTTGCCAATACTTTGCTTTGCCAATGCTTGTTCCTTTTCCAATTACTTCATTGTAGATCGACGCCTATGACTGTTCAGAGTGCCTCAACCCCTTCTCGTCACATTCAGTAATTCTGTTATACATTGCTCCATTTGTTTGAGTATGTGCTGGGAATGTTTCATAGAACATGGGAAAGGGTATGCCACCTGTAACCATCGTTCCCAGGAGTTCTTACCTTATGTACCATCACATAAGATTTGTAGGGCCTCTTTTTAGGTTTCGCCGGTGCTTGAGAAATCTCTTGTATTTAAAAACAATATCTATTAAAAGGAGCTTAGAGGCCACCCATCACTTACCTTTACTTACTGTTGTATTCTGGGTATGCTGTATAACTCAGTTCCATTCTGCAACTGGTATGTTTTAAGTAGGGAGAAGGTTCATTGAGGCAGTTGCTTACAGGATCTAGCGCTTGCTGGTCGCTGCTTTCCAACTTGTCCAATAAAGAAATTCCTCCAACATCACAGTGTGCGGACCCTCATTTTAACAGTGACAACGAGCGGAGGCACTGGACCGGTGAGGAGAGCCAAGGACCTCCAGGGCAGTTACACATTTGGAGTGTGAATCATGTTATTTTTCCGAGCGCAGTGTGTGGATGACAACTTTCAACTAGGACTCCTCAAATCCTGCTATAGTTTTGGACTTAGACATTGCTTCAGGGGATTGTATGGAGATAGCTTTGTGATAGGTACGGATAAATTTGGTTCGAAGGTACCCATCCCTTCAACGCGCGAGCCGAGACTTGCACGAGCTCCCGATGAGTGCAGCGTACAAGGCTTACACCTGCTCCGCTGCGAATGTGCTCAGCCTTGAGAGTTTAGCCTAGAATAGAGAACAGCTGTCAGTGCGCGGGTGCGCACTCAGTGAGCAGCGAAGAGGATTAGCGGTGAAAAAAAACCTCAATCTATTGGAACTGCTGGAACAGTGCTCCCTCGAAGATAAGTGAACCATCTCAGTTGATCGGAACAGTGCTTCATTGAGAACCAGGAAGTAAACGGTACCATTTCTGCCACTGTAACTCAGCGAGCAATGGGATTGGATGTTGGCAGCTTCATGTTGATCGGCTGATATTCTGCTGTAACACAGCATCATTGGTGCAGTCTCTTTTTACGGTATATTGGACCAAGGCAAAGGTAATTGGAACCTGTATGATCGACATCACCGACACTCGGCACTACTTTTCTTAAGTAAGTTTGTTGTTTTGTCCCTAGACAATGGTGACTACTTTTATTTTGTTACATTAGTGTACCTCATGTTCATTTTGCAACCTCTGTTGCATGTAATTTCGTGTTCATCCTTTTCATACTGCAACCTTACGCATAGTGTGCTTAAGCAAGCCATTATCATGCAGTCCATTTACCTTCCACCCACGATCCTTGCTACTCCAGGTGATCCCATCATGCCTTGAAAGAATTGACAGGAAGCGTTTGTGCGAATGCCATACAGGTTAGCTTCTGCATGAGCCACTTTTCAATGCATAATGCAACAGTTGTTAGGAGCTCTGAGTAATGTAATGTACTTACAGTATGATGTACTGGTGTGGGGGTGGACAGAGAAGATCATGATGGACGCTTGTGTGAGGTTTCGGAAAATGCTGGACTTGCTGTAGAAAGTGGAAAGTAAACATTTTCTGTGAAGCAAGTGGAATATCTAGGTTGCAAGGTTTCAGGTGAAGGTATTTGCCCAAAGATGAATTTGTTGGAGGCAATTGAGAGGGCACCGAGTCCACAAGACAAAGAGCAGCTCAAGTCATTCCTTGGATTAGCAACGTGTGTAGATCACTTTGCTGATAGAGTGCAACCAATGAGAGAACTGATGAATAATCGGGCAAGATATGATGTGACACCTGAGTGTCAGAAATCATTTGATAACATAAGTAAGTGTATTTTCTCCAGTATTGTATCTTTTATAGATTCACATGCTTGAAGCTTCCCCATTGTCATGTTGGGAGTCCCATGGTAACAGTAAAATAGCAGTATTAAAACTTTAATAATGCCCATAAGAATTCACTAGCTTTTAGCAACCTATTACCATTGTTATAAAACATCCAAACTCTAGCCAATCAGAGCGTAGACCATAGAGTCTCCTTTACCTCAGGGCCACCATACCTCAGATTTCTTATCACACGTTGTGTTAGGGAGTCTCCCTGAACTCTACTCAGTAACAGTGTTTCTACTGTTGCCCATTTGAACTCCAGCTAGCTGTTCATCTCTTCACTTCATATTTCTTTTAAGGTACAGGCCAGGAGTGTGAGTACCTATTTTCCTTCATAATGCCAGAGTCTAAAAAAGGGTTGTTTAGGCCCTCTAAGACTTGTGGAAAGTCCAACCTTTATTCTGACGACCCGCATAAGGAGTGTCTTTACTGTCTGTATCCAGACCACAAGCCCAAAGAATGCAAGTCCTATCGTACTTTCTCCTCAAAAACTCTCAAGGACCGTGAGGGTAGGCTGCTTCTCTGGCTACAAAAGAAAAAAGCAGCAAAAGACTCAGACTGTGAGAAGCCCCATATGTCCTCCAGGAAGAGAAAAGAAGAAGGGTCTTTCTCATCGCTTAAGGACCCTAAAAAATGCAGATCTCAGAGTAAGGAGAGGATTGAGGAGAAAAGAGCCAAGAAAGACAAGCCCGGTCCCCTTTCTTCTCACCAGAGGTAGGGTTCAATTCCTCCATCGATGCCCTCTTACTCCTTCCAGAGATTCTTCAGCTGACAGAAAACACTTATCGATAGCCTGGTCAGTGAAGAAATCTCTGTTTACGGCCTCGGTCTCCACTGCAACGGGGCTCCATGGACAGTTTAGTCAGCGACACGTCCTATGCCGACGGTCGAGACGGCGACCGCGTCGACGACGGCAGTGGTGGTGTCCCCATCGCCGACTGCGGTTAGACCATCTCTGTCGGTGAGGGTTTCTCTGTCGACGGTTCAGCAGGTTTGTTTACCGTTGATGACTCTTCAACTGCCACAGTCGGTTGTGCAGTCAACAACCCCATCGACCATCCCATCAACGATCCAGTCGACGATGGAAAAAGTCAGTCTACTTTTAGAATCGCTGCCTTCCTTTCTGCAGGACTTTTCAACAATTTCTCCTATACCACCTACTCGTCTTCTGGATTTTCAGGAGTCTGAAGATGATGAGCCTTATGGTCCTGCTTACAGTCCTTCACAACTCAGGGTTAAGTGCCAAGACTCAAAGGAAGAAGAGACAATGGATGATCCGTCTTCTTATTTGGAGGGGGACTGTTCTTTCTTGGATAGAGGGCACCCCAGTTTTCGATGTTTGGACGTATTTCAGGAGCACTATCCTTATGAGGAACAGGAAGAGCACGCTCAAGAACCCTCCATAAATACCCCTGTGTCATTGATAACTGATATTCTGGGAAAGCTGAAAGATTATTATAAGAGATTTCCTGAAGCAAATTCTGCTCCACAGCCGCCTCCTGTTCACGAGACCCCCCTCCTGTATTGCTGGCTGTATAACAGTTGCAGAAGAACAAGACCGTTCCGCCACCTGTGGAAATTCCTGTGCCAAGTCAGGATGACAACGACCAGCAACTAGAGGAGAGGGAACTGCAGTTGGTCCAGGATGTCTATGATGAGTGGGACGACTATGTGGCCCCTACTCCACCTTCTCCTACCGCGCCTCCAGCCGACTCTCCGCCTGCAGGTATTAGCGAGTTCCACGATCTTCTGGAACACGCTTCTAGGCGATTTGACCTTCCTATGCCTGTCAAGCAGAGTGCTTTTTATACAATTTTAAGCCTACAATGCAGCGCTCCTCCTTGTAGACGTCTTATGGCAAGATGGCCTGAAATTGATAAAGATGCCAGCTTCCATTCCTGCAGTGGTGCCGAAATTGGACAAAAAGTACAGGGGGTTCGAGGACTCTTCCGAGTGCCTGATTAGACACCCGACATGTTTCAGTCATTATGCAGGCGGGTCAAAGGAGGTTGATGAACCCTTCCTCTCCATGTGCGGCTTTGCCTGCCAAGGAAGGGCACTGCATGGACAACATAGGCAAAAGGTTCTTCTCTTTGGCGGCCACTGCCATCAGAGTCTCCAATGTCATGGCTATCCTCGGAAGGTATGACTTCCAGATGTAGTCCGACATCTCAGCCTTAGTGGAGTTCCTATCTGAGGATAAGAAGAAAGAAGCAAAGGAGGTGCTATCTGAAGGAGAGGGAGCCTCTTCCGAAATGATTGATGTGGCTCTGGACATTTCTTCAATGGCCTTCAGACAGATGGCAGGAGCAGCTGTATTGAGACAGCAAGGGTGGCTAAAAGTTACGATGTTCCATCCAGAGGTTCAGGCCAAGGTTTTAATCATGCAGTTCGACAGCAAATTTCTCTTTGGTAAACATGTGGCTGAAGCGGTGCAGTCGATCAAATCGGATACTGAGATGGCTAAGTCTTTAACTAATCTGCAGCAGAACATTTTTGATTCCTTCAGGGGCAGAGGTAGAGGTCAATATCTCTCTCATCCCCAGCTTCAGCAGCGTTTCCAGCCATATTATCAACAGGGCTTTCGTGCCCAGTACTCTTCGCAGCCCTTTCCGCAAACATCAACACCAGCCTACTCTAGAGCAGCAGCACGTCGACGCCCACCATCAGGAGGAAGAGCTCACAACTGCAATAAGAGACAATGAGGATCCACAGGTCCCTGCTATCGTAGTCCCACTTCAATTTGGCCCTGCTTGCTCTAAATTCTTAAGTCAATGAAAGTTAATATCTTTCGACAAATGGGTGTTAGACATAGTTCGCCACGGTCACACCATGGAACTTGTTCAACAGCCCCCAAATTTGCTTCCGCAGAGAACTTTCCATCGTCATCTCCAAATCCTCAAGAGGGAAATCCAATTGCTCCTCGCCAAGCAGGCAATTGAAGAGATGCCACCCGATCAGCGCAATCTGGGGTTGTATTCTCACCTTTTCTTGATAAAGAAAAAGAGAGGAAAATGGAGGCAGATAATGGATCTCAGGTTATTAAACAGGTTCATCAAATCTCAACCCTTCAGAATGTTATTGCTCCAGAAAATTCTCCTTCTCTTGGATGCGGGGGACTATATGTCCTCTCTAGATCTTCTGGATGCATATTTTCATGTTCCCATTCACCCGATTCATCGTTATTTTCTCAGGTTTGAGGTGGAAGGGTGCCATTATCAATTCAGTGTACTGCCCTTCGGGTTAAAGTCAGCTCCAAGAGTCTTCACCAAGTGCTTGACTCTAGTGGTAGCTTTTCTACAGCGAGCCAGTCACCAGGTATTCCTTTATCTGGACAACTGGTTAGTCAAGGCCCCATCGCTCCAGGCTGCCAGAAGATCGACAGATGTCTGTGTTTGGCTCTTTTGCTCCCTGGGGCTCAGAATCGACTGGGAAAAGTCCTCTCTGGCTCCCTCCAGGTCAATAGTATTTCTAGGAGCAACTCTGGGCACTGCACTCTCAAAAGCATTTCCCACAAAAGAAAGGATCTTACGACTTCAAAAGACAGTGCGGGCTGTCAGCAAAAAAGTGTGTTTCAGTAAGGACTTGCAAGTCAATGTTAGGGATGATGTCATCCTGTATCCTGCTGATTTCGCACTTCGCACTGTTGCCTAAGGATGAGACCTCTCCAGGAGGAGCTCGACGCTCAATGGATTTAACTCGAGGCTCATTCGAGGACATCATTACAATCACACCAGTGATGGTTTCAGCAATGTCCTGATGGACAGTCAGAGACCATCTTCTCAAGGTATCGCTTTCCTCATGACAAAGCTAGGTTTGGTTATGAAGTCGGACACTTCCATGGACAAGTGGGGTGCCCACCTGCAAGAATTGCAGATCCACGGGAGGTGGTTGGCCAAGGAAGCACAGTGTCACATAAACCTCTTGGAACTGAAAGCAGTTCTTCTGGGTCTCCAAGCATTCCTCCCAAGAATCAGGAAGTCATTGATCCTGATTTGCACAGATAACACCACCACTATGCTGAACAAAGGTGGGACAAGATCTCTGGCCCTCTCAATCCTGGCTCAGCAGATCTGGGAATGGCTGATAGTCCATGGAATATCAATATAGGTTCAACATGTGCCAAGAGTCCAAAACGATTGGGCCGATTCCCTCAGCAGGGACACGAAGCAGTGTTACGAATGGGAGCTAAACGACAAACAGTTGCAAAAGGTTTTTGGCTGGTGGTGGTTTCCAACCCTAAATCTGTTCACTACGTCACTCAACAAAAAATGCAGATTTTACACCAGCAGATTTCCTCAGCCAGGCTCTCTAGGAAATGCCTTCCACTTCTCTTGGGAGGGAACGTTTGCCTAAGCATTCCCTCCGTTTCCTCTCATTTCAAAGGTTCTGCAAAAGATCAAACAAAAGCCTTGCCGTGTCATTCTAATCAACCAAAGTGTGGGCGCGACAGTACTGGCTCACAGAGCTGTATTGCCTATCAAGGTTTTCTCCAATTCTGTTCCAGCCAAAAGAAAATCTTCTCTCTTCATAAACCAGGGCCAAATGGTTCATCCTCATATCTGCACACTACACTTGAAGGCTTGGCTCCTCATCACACAGAATTCAGACAAATAGCGATTTTTTAGAAATGTCAGGCAAAAGCCCGAGCTCCTTCTACGATCAAATGCTACTTGACCATGTGGAAAAGATTCTGTATATGGTGTACTGTGCACTCTTGCAATCTTCTCTAATCGCCACCTGAGGACGTTTTGCCCTATCTCTTGTCTCTCTCCAAAGCTGGTCTGGCGCATGCGTCCATCAAAGTGCACTTAGCGGCAATCTCCAGATACAGATTACTTTCTGGTTGTTTGTCTTTGTGGTCGTCTAACAGACTGATAAAAGAGTTCATGAGAGGACTTTTCAGGGTCTACCCTCCAGTAAGACCTCCTCCAGTGCTATGGCAATTAAATACCGTCCTCTTGCAGCTTATGAAATCACTGTTTGAGCCAATTTACAAGTGCAACTTAAAGTACCTATCTTGGAAGGTGTCCTTCCTGTTGGCCATCACGTCAGCTAGATGCATTAGTGAAATTCAAGCCTTCACAACAATGGAGCCATACTTGCAGGCCTTTCCAGATAAAGTGATTCTTCGTACCAATTCATCTTTCATTCCGAAGGTACCTTCTGCCTTTCATCTAAATGAGTCAGTGGTTTTGCCCTCTTTCTTTTCAGCTCCGTCTTCGCCAGCTGAGAGAGCACTCCATTCTCTGGACATTAAACAATGTTTAAAATTCTACTTGCAAAGGGCTCTGCCTTTCTGAAAATTTACTTAGTTACTGATTGCCTTCTCAGCCCCTAGGAATGATCAGGCTTTGAAGCGGGCATCTATCGCTTGCTGGGTCTCATTGGATATTCTCTTTTGTCATGAGAGGGCTGGCCGCCCTCTGGTTTCCAAGGTCGCAGCGCACTCAACACGCAGGGTGGCAGCCTCCTCTGCCCTAATCGCAGGAGTGTCTTTGCCTGATATATGCGAGGCAGCGACATGGGCGAACGTTCAAACCTTCACAAAACATTACTGCCTGGATGCCTGGCAGAAGGCGGATGTAGTAGTTGGTCAAGCTGCTCTACGATGTCTATTAGCATAAAGTATGATCTCCTGACCTGACGTGGAGCCGGCTGCAGTGGGAACTCTCGATTGCTGTGGGAGCCTGGTGGGAGTGGATTGGGGGCAGGGGGGCGGCGGTGGGTGCACTGGTGCACAAGGTGGGGCCAGGGATTTATCGGGGGCCTCGGGCTGGGAGAGTCAACTCCGTTGGCGCTTAGCTGCTAGTCCCTGGAATCTGCCGGTCCCTGGAGGAGGAGCCGCGAGACACGACAGGCGCAGGAGCGCAATAAATTTGACTGAGGTGTTCATCGGGCGGGATGCGCGTGATGCGAAGACCGGGCCAAGACGGGCCCATCTTAGCCCATCAGTGGCTAAAGGAGACTAGGCTGGGCCACACCTCGTGGTTTTTAAAACTCGCATTCAGGTAGCCTATGCCGAGGGGAGACCAGATTCCCAGCCAAACACGGACATGTGGGACTTGTATGTAAGTTGCTTGTTTTTTTTAAACAAACGCAATTCAGGCTCAATTTTCAATTTGAAAACCTGTACAAACTTGCTAATATTTGTATGTTAATTTATTTTGTTACTTCTGATCTTAACCAGCGGGACTCTGAAAAGACTTGCTATACTCCCTAAGAACAAAAGCAAGGACATTTTTAAAATAGTCAGTGACTATTCCTCCCCTGTAGCTGCAGTTAAGCCTTTTACCCCTGCGGAGGAATGGACTGGCCGTATGGCTGCTCCTTTCCATGATAAGATTAAAGACGTCCAGGAGTCCTTTTCAGCAACATCAGCGGTGTGTTTAGACAGCGCTATACCTGTCTCCTCACTAACACAAGCCAAAGTACCTTCTTTCGAACAGTTTCTGAGGCTCTCCATGGAAAAGTCTCTAGATATTATGAAAGGCCTCAAATCCGGTTCCCCCTCTGACCCTTGCCCTGCCCCCATTTCGGCCTCGACTGCGGAGATCATTAATCCAGCGGTCAACCGGGTCCTCAATCTCTCTTTGGAGTCGGAGCAGGTCCCAGATAGGTGGAAAAGAGCTACAATTTTACCCCTATTGAAAAAACCAACACTGGACCCAGAATTAGCCTCCAATTACAGTCCAATATCTCTGCTCCTCATTTTCTCTAAAGCCCTCGAAAAAGCAGTGAACATCGCCACTACTGCTTTTGTCGAGACTAACTCATTATTACATCCGTGCCAGTCCGGATTTAGGGCTAATTTCAGTACGGAGACGGCACTGCTGGAAATCTCTGAAGCCATAAAGGAGGTTAGGGACAGAGGTGGCCGAGCCGTACTCATATTGTTAGATCTATCTCCGGCCTTTGACACCATCCCCCATGACCGACTCCTGCTGAACTCCGGGAGTGCGGGTTTGGGGGTATGGTGCTCAATTGGTTTGCCTCCTTTCTAAAATACCGCCAGCAAACAGTGTGGTCTCCTCCTTCCGCTGCCCCTATCCCTCCTTTAGAGGTGGGTGTACCTCAGGGCTCCATTTTGAGCCCTACCCTTTTTAATATATATATATATATATATATATATATATATATATATATATATATATATATATATATATATATATATATATATATATATATATGACACTTTTAGCGACTCTAGCAGAGGAATATGGAGCTAAAATCATATCATACACGGATGATATGCAGCTTCTATTCACCTGCAACAAAGATAAGGATTTTAATAGAGACAGGATTAACAGCTGCCTAGCAAAAGTGTTCTTTTGGCTCCAGTGAAATCAGCTTAAGTGCAACCCTGGAAAGTCGTAGATCATCTTCTTTGGCCACCGCCCGGCAATGTCTGGCGCAGCTGGTGGCCTGTCGACATGTCCCCTCCTACTACATCCATAAAATCAGTGAAAAATCTGGGGGTGAAGTTGGATGAAGACCTTTCCATGCAGTCACAGATCCAGTCAGTGGTCGGCACTTGCTTTGGCATGCTTAAGATGCTGAAGCAGTTTCTACTTCTCTTACCTATCACCCACAGAAAAACGGTTGTCCAAGCCTTGATAATCTCTAGGCTGGACTATGTGAATGCACTTTACCTAGGGCTACCAGAGTATTTACTGGCCAGACTGCAGGTGGCCCAGAACGCAGCAGCCAGGGCAACACTAATGCTTGGCCCTAGAGTCCGCATGATGACACAACTGAGATCCTTGTATTGGTTCCCAGTTCATAAGAGGATCCAATTTAAGTCCTTGGTTCTTGCTTTCAAGGCTCTCAACGGTAGTGGTGCTGGGTACATTGCGAAGAGAGTGCAATTCTACCACCCTCATTGCACTCTTAGGTCTTCAGCACTCCAACTGGCACGTACACCTAGATATCTGCGAGCTCGCAGTGGGGGCGCTCTTTCCAGGTGCAAGCTGTGAAACTGTTGAATAAGATGCCGTTTGAACTAAGGATGATGCTGGATCTCCTGGCATTTAGGAAATCACTGAAAACGTGGTTGTTTCAGCTTTAAAGTCCAGATCAGCTGTCATTGAGGCTTAGCGATATCAGTTAACAATTCTTAGCGCCGGGACACTCAACTGAGTAGCTGCGCGCTTAACAAAACCTATGTAACATAACATAACATAACATAACTGTGAACTGTGAAATACTGCTGCCCTGTAAAGATGGGGAAAAGAAAGACTACAAATAATCCGCCTTCTCCGGCGGTAAAGGGGGCGTCTCGACAGACATTACTGAGTTATCTGACGGGCGCAGTAGGAGCCCTTGAGAAGCAGATTTCTACAGTAGAAGAATCTATACATAATGATAAACAGGGGGTTATAGGCAGTGAACCTGCAGAGACTAACATCCAGGCGGCCCCCTTGGGGCACTTAGAAGACATAAACGATATGGAGGGTACTCAATTGTTATTACAAAATGGTTGTAATCACTGTGAGACTGACCATATCTCCGCTAGTGATCACGAACAGGACTCGCAACCCCTGCCTAAGCGCCCAAGAAATCCGGGGGCGATAACAAAATAAAGGTCATCGGCCAGAGATGATCAGGCACACTTAGGGGGTCCTAAACCAACTATACTGAAACCCCATAAGAAAGCAAGTAAGCATAGCAGCATATCAAAGCGAGAAGATAAGCTCCATAAAACAACCTGCTGCCGTCCCCATAGACATAGAAAACCTAACAACTTTGGTAAAAGATCTAGATCTATTAGTTAGAGAAACATTTGTAAAAATAGCTGATAGGGTCTCCGCTATTGAACAAAGATTAGTAACAAGTATTAATAAGAATACTGATAGTAATTCCCAGATGAGCGACAGCCGAAGGGAATTAACAAGGACACCGACTGCAGGTATTGCAATTACACAAGCCAAGCCATATTAGGGAACCAAGCGATACAAAAGGGAATGATGGACAGAGGGTTTGAGCAAATCAAACACTCACCCCCAGTCAACTGATCTGGGTTTACTCCATCACTATTCTTTAGCTCACTCT
Organism: Lissotriton vulgaris; assembly: GCF_964263255.1. NCBI lineage: Eukaryota > Metazoa > Chordata > Amphibia > Caudata > Salamandridae > Lissotriton > Lissotriton vulgaris. Next base: position 1,337,853,527 of record NC_141685.1, read on the forward strand.
GCCACCCCAGTTCAGACATGGCCATAGGCAAATCAGTCTTACCCTGTGCCTCATGGGAACAGTCCAGCCCGAACTGCCAAGCCATGTCTTCCCTGGACCAGAAACAAGCATCCTGGGACCTGTTTCGGGTTCATAACCCTCATCAGCCAGGCTATCTTGAATCTAGTGGCAAAGTGAGCAAGGGACTCACGTCTGAGCATACCCTGCCAACTTAGGGCGAACAAAGCGATACAAAAGGGGATGATGGACAGAGCGTTTGAGCAAATCAAACACTCACCCCCAGTCAACTGATCTGGGTTTAATCCATCACCATTCTTTAGCTCACTCTGCCACCCCAGTTCAGACATGCCACATGCAAATCAGTCTGACCCTGTGCCTCATGGGAAGGGAATAGTCCAGCCCGAACTGCCAAGCCATGTCTTCCCTGGACCGGAAACCAGCATCCTGGGACCGGTTTCGGGTTCATAACCCTCATCAGCCAGGCTATCTTGAATCCAGTGGCAAAGTGAGCAAGGGACTCACGTCTGAGCATACCCTGCCAACTTAGGGCGAACAAAGCGATACAAAAGAGGATGATGGACAGAGCGTTTGAGCAAATCAAACACTCACTCCCAGTCAACTGATCTGGGTTTAATCCATCACCATTCTTTAGCTCACTCTGCCACCCCAGTTCAGACATGGCCATATGCAAATCAGTCTGACCCTGTGCCTCATGGGAACAGTCCAGCCCGAACTGCCAAGCCATGTCTTCCCTGGACCGGAAACATGCATCCAGGGAACCAGCAATAGGGAACAAACACAAGGCAAGGTTAGTTATGCTGGAAAAACTTTACGGACACTGGAAGAACTACCACGTTCTGTACGGTCTGATAAATCCCAGGACAAAATAGGAAATATGAGACAGGTATCCAACTTTAGAAACGCAAGCCTTGCCCAACTATTTAATAATGACAGCCCCCTAGTCCCAGTTCGATTGAGAACTCCAACAATCCCAGACTATCTAGAGTTACCACCAGCAGCTATACTTTATACTGTCATCCTTGCTAATGTCCCTAGGCTAATGACACAAGATTATGAAACATGGGATTCTCTAAGAAATAAAGCATTCCACTGGTTGGGGGCCAAGATAGGGTTAACCGAGTTACTTTTCTCAGACCTTAATATGATGAGACGATGTGAGAAGTTGGCCTGATATATGATGTTTCCAATTCTGGAACCACCTTGTATCAGTCCAAACAATCCCTTATGGTGTCTGGTTGTAAGTCAACCTTATTAGACAAGCTATCCTAGGGGTAGCATGGACTAAGCAGCCTAAAGGCTTAACTTAAGAGGTCGTGTTAAGCGAGCTGTTTTACCACATACAATCCTGTAATATCAAATGAAAGGACACCACACAAGTATATATTATAAAAATATGTGTTTATTTCTAAAATAATCCCCAGTACTCTTTATAAGCAAAGGGGCACAAGCGTTAAATGAAAAGCACAGTATAACATACAAAGTTGCACAATTATGGATGAGGGCGGGTGGCCACTCAAACCATATATTAAGAAAGTGGTATAAGAGATACCAATCGAACAGTGGTTAGGCCTAGGGCCTAGGGAATCGCTGGGAGCAGTCGGGACTAGCAATGCTGAAGTCGGGAAAAGCCCGCGGGATTCGGGTGCAGCACTTAAAGTGCGGCTTGCACCAATGCAATGACAATGGTGCGTAAAAGTTACACAAGACCCTAGAGATGTGTACCAATGTGGGAACACTTGGATTGCAATGTTACCTCACCCACAGGAAGCGGGTGCATAGGGTCGAAGTGGCGTCGGGTTTCGTCACGCAGGTTCTTGGTGCTTGGAGCTGAAGATGCTGCAGGCGATGTGAAGGAGAAGTGTCCGGTGTGATCCAAGGGTGGATCAGAGTCGTAAAGTACCTGAAAGCAGAGGGGACAGAGTCTGGGTCACTCAGTAGTGACCAGGGTGGAACCAGGACGGAACCAGGCAATGTCGGGCGCAATCAGGTGGTTGTCGAGGAGCTTCTCTCCGCTGTCACGTGGGCTCTGGGGCATCTGCGACGTCCAGGAGCAGGTCACTATCTGTCCCACGCAGGTTCTCGCCGTCGGCGCAGTCGGCTTCAAGATTGGAGCAAACAACACTTGGCAAAAGCAATCCACGCAGGACTGGGAGATTGCCTGTCACTCGGACCAGGAGGGTCAGAGCGGGTGCTCCTTTTCACAGGAGCTGGTGTAAGTCTGGAGCAACCAGAATCACAAGTCGGTTTTAGGTTTTCGTCAGCACAGGGGCCACAAGCCAGCTGGCAAGGGACCGGGCCAACGCGTCGAGCCAACACAAGCAGAAGGGCCCCACACAGCACTCGTTGAGTGTGGAGGGGTGAGCTTCGGTGCAAGAGTAGCTCAGGGTTGGGGCTTCTCAAACCCCGGTGTACAGCTTCGAGGGTCACTCGTGGGCTGCACGGTCAGCGTCTCGTGGTCTTTCCAAGATGGCGTGCCCCACGCTTCCGGTCGCCTCCACGGGTCTCAGCTCTGCAGGGACTGTGGATCGGGCTGTAGGAAGGCAGGCAAGCTTGATCTCGTCGATCTTTGTCGCTCGAGTTCCGGCGGGAACTGCAACAAAGCAGGCGTTGAGGTGCTGGATGGTACCTGTTTGCACAGGGTGGTCACTCCTTGACCACAAGGGAGATTCTTCAGTCTTCTACGTTGACTAGGACGTCGAAGGGTCCAGAGTTTCGTTTCTTATGTTTCATCAGGATAATCTGAGTTGCATTGGCACTGCTCCCACTCTTATTCGAATCTGGTGGGCTGGATTACCTGCTAGGTCCCCTCCTATGGGTGGGACCCAGGAAGGGGGTGGATACACCCCTTTCCTTTGATCCTGGCCGCGCTGGGACTGGGGCTGGTGTGCCCCAGAACCGGTTTGGCCGGATTATGCAAGGGGCAGCCTTGTGCTCCCCAGGCAGTGTCTGGTTTCTTTCAAACCTCCCTGCTGCAATCCACTATCTCCTGTCTGGGGTGGTGTAACACCGCCCTGCGACAGGAAACCCTTTGTCCAGGCCTCCTCTGCTGAGTTTCGGTCAGCAGCAGGAGGTCAGACCCGTGTCTGTGGCAGAGGGATCCATTTTGTGGATCTAAGGCTCTGTTAGAAATCAACCGCGTTTCAGTAAAGTAACATGTCTTTTCCCTCTAGAGGGGTGGAATGCTACCCCCGTCGCCAGAACTGGCGAGGGGGTAGTATTCCAATTCGTATGACACCTTACACGACATGTTTTGATAAAGCCAAACCAAAGTTGCTATATAACCGCGAGGATTATAAGGCACTTAATAGTATATGGTATGGCTTTATCCCAGAACAGCTTAGGGAGTTGTTCCCGACAGCTGCAGACAGGCTCAGCTCATGCTAGAGCTCTATCTCACATTAAACCACGCACTCTGCCTCCAGGATTGATAAGGCCTTCCATAGGAGTGACTCACAGGTTTATATGTGCCCAGATATAGGTTTAGATATAGGTATACTATTCCTAAGCAAGGGGTGATTACACCCACTTGCCCCAGCTGAGTGATCAGCCAGTTGTGTCAATTTAAGAACCAGCCAGGGGTGGCAAAAGCTATGCTTCAGCCCCTGGTAGGCCTTGGTGGCACCTATGCCCTGAGCACCTATAGTGCATGGTACAGGGGCTGACAAGGAGTCCATTTCCAATTGTGGTATGTACCTATAGCACATGTATTACGAATTTAGAGAGAGAACAGCAGGCTGGGGGTCTGATTAGCAGGCCCACAGCCTCAGTAAGTCGAAAACCAGTGAAGCAAAAAGCAAAAATTTGGGTTGACCATAGGATAGCAGACCCTACTCTCCTACAGACGAGTATGTAGGCTCAGAAGAGGAGGTAAAACATTACCAGAGGACTTTATTGTCTTGTCATTCAAAACACCCAGATAAGTAGAAAATATTCTCAGGAAAACAGGAAATAACACCATCACAGTGCAAAGTATTAATGTCTTACCCCTGGCCTACTTCTATCAGCCAACTCGTCATAGTAGCTCCAGAATGTCTTGGGGAGGCGGATCAGGGAATGAATATAATGTTCCCAATGTGGCAGTAAGAAACATATTTGATGCCCTATCAGGATTAGAGGAGACAGATTGACTCAACAAGGATTTACAATGCAATAGGTCTCGCAATGATATTGTTTTGATCTATTGGCATTGAAAATGTTATTGGTTTTTTTTCTTCCCCTTCATGAAGCATTAATCAAGTAATGGCGTTGTAAATAAGTATGGGCGGAAAATCCGTTCCGCTCGCGGATTTTCGGTAAATTCGCAATCCGCGAGATTCGCGAATTTCCCGCAAAATCCGCAAATCCGCGAGCAGCGGATTTTATGGCTTGCTCGCACTGTTCGCGTGAGTTCGCGGCTTCCCAGTTCAACTTCGCGCCCCGCGAATAAGCGCTAAATTGCAGAAATACGATCTTAGCAAAACTGAAACTACTTACCAGGTTCAAAAGTTCAAGCTCATCATTAGTAGCCATTTCCTGTAGTGCTTCCTGAGGGGCCCCTCCAGAGTTCAGTTGCCTACTTGCAACTATTATGTGACCCTGCTCTGACCCTCAGAATAGTTACACATATGCCGCAAAGGTCCTGAATTACAGCTAAGGGAGACAAGCAGGAGCCAGGCTGGAAGTTCAAATCCAGTGACACATTAACCAGCCCCTAATTCATTATTGTCAGTTGGGGCAGGGCAGGTGTTGTAACTAATTTTGCAACAATGAAAGCACTTAGCAAGTGCAAAAGATCACTAATCAGGAAGCACTAAGGAAGCAGGTGCCAGCTAAAAAAATATTCTGTGACACATTAATCAGCCCCAAATTAATTCAGGTCACTTGAGGCAGGGAAGGTGTGCTTTGCTTTGCCACAATAATGTACACTGGACAACCAGAGGGTGCTGTGATGAAACAGAGGGTGGCATGGGTGGGCCAGAGGGTGGCATGAGTAGTCAGAGAGTGGCAGTGGTGACAGAGTACCACCGCCAAGCTCCAGAAGAGACTCCAGCGGATCCAGAACGCCTCAGCCAGACTCATCCTCGACATCCCACGAACCAGCCACATCTCCGGACATCTGAGAGACCTTCACTGGCTCCCCGTCAACAAAAGAATCACCTTCCGCCTCCTCACCCACGCACACAAAGCCCTACACGACCAAGGCCCGAGCTACCTCAACAGCCGAGTCAACTTCTACGCTCCCAAACGCCACCTCCGATCAGCCAACCACGCCCTCGCCGCCGTCCCCCGCATCCGAAGAGCGACTACAGGAGGAAGGTCCTTCTCCTACCTGGCCGCCAAGACCTGGAACTCCCTCCCGACCGACCTGCGCCTGACCCAAGACCACCTCTCCTTCAGGAAGAAGCTGAAGACCTGGCTGTTCGAGCGGTAGCGGCACCCTCCCCCCCTCCCCCCCCCCCCCCCCAGCGCCTTGAGACCCTACGGGTATGTAGCGCGCTTTACAAGTGTCACTGATTGATTGATTGATTGACAGAGAGTGGCAGTGATGAAGAAGAGTGTCCCAAACAGGCTGGACACGTAGAAACAACAAGTTCGCAAAACTTGCGACCCGACAGGTAAGTTCGCGTTTGCGAAATTGTACAAAACCCTCGCGAACTGGCAGAAACCCGCGCGAACACAAAAAAAATAAAAATTCGCGAGAATTCGCGGATTTTGCGGATTGCGAGTTCGCAAATCCGCAAATTTCGCGAACGCGAGATTCGCTAAATTCGCCCATGCTTAGTTGTAAATGACAATGTCTTTTATCCCCTGTTGACTGCCGCAAAGCTAATCTGCATGTGGCCATCATAAAAAGGAATATCTGACAATCGCATCTTAAACATTTTGCAACAATGCTATAGTTTAACTGGGGTTCACAATTAAATTGTAAAATAAAATGTATATTCTCATATTAGCACATTGAATGCATTCAAATAAAATGTTATTCTTACATTTCTCAGATCGCTTTGAATATTTTTGTCCAGCCCACTATTTCCCTCCGAGATATAACCCTGAAAATATCTAAACTAAACACCTCAGCACCTCATCATTGGTAGTAGGCGCAATATACATACTGAAGTACCGAAGATTATTTACCACCTCCCAGTTATAGTTATATTCACAACCAATCCCATTCCCATTCCCAATAATTAGTCAGTTGGCAGTGTAGAAGGTCCAAGCATTTATTAGACAAACAAACTCTGCCAGAGGAGCTCCTTGCGACCTAACCCCACGAGGTTCGCCAAGAAGACTGCTGGCACATTGTCAGGACATCATATATATACAGTTGCGTTTACGAAATCATGGCCCAACATGGAAAAGTACAAGCTGGTACAGTTTGGTACAGAAAGGAAAGGCCATATATGGCAGACAAAGAACCCTTGGTTTAGCTCATCCTAGATTAGCAAGGTCAAACGGGTGACTCCCTTCTGCCGGCTTCGAGACAGCCCGCCCGCACCCCTCCTGGAATGTGCTTATCGGGCCTTCTCCTGCTACCTACAACCTTGACGGGCCTAACGAGCTGAAACAGCAGTTCTGCAACAGTTGGGTTATTTCTCAGGAGAATGCTTTTAGCCAAAAGGAAATGAATGGGGTCTGTTAATGCAGGGCTTCGAGCGAGGCCACAAAATGGCGCCGGTCAAGACAAGGAAGTGTAAAATGCAGAGAGTGGTGCAAGCTAGAGGTCTAAAACATGACAGATGGAATTATGCTAATGTTTGCGTGCATATGTTAAATATTTAGATAGATGCATCATGCTAATCCTAAAATATCGATTATAGACACTGTATAGTCGAAAATCGATGCCAGTTCCTCAAACCCTCCTTTTAGCGTGGTGTAGCTAAATATAGAGGACAGAGATGCTAATCATCAAAAATATCTTCATTAATGGCCATTAACTCATGGATCTCTTTTTGCAGCATCTGAGCTTTAGATGGGGCCTGGGCCGGCACACACAGGGTAGTGATCCAGGAGGCACAATGGGAGCAACAAGCCGGGCCGCATTGTATCAAAACGCAACAGGTAAAGATGATACCGGCTGCTCCGCCCAAAATCAACAACAACTTCCATCCCCAGGTGGATAGGAGCCCCCAGAACCACCCTGACAGTGACCAAGTCCCATTATCAGTATGCATTTCGGAGGCAATGCGGTGCAATTTTTGAATGGCCAAATGAACAGAGGGGGCAGAGTCTGGAATATACACGCAACAAGAGCTGCCAATCACGCGGCATGCTCCACCGCGATCAGCTAAGATGACGTCTAAAACCATAAGGTTTTGGAGCGCAACGAGCCTTGTTGCCTGAAGCTCAACCGTGAGGTTGGTCATGATATCAGTAGTTATGTTGATGACATTTTCCACTATCCTAGATAACCTCCTTATCTCTCTGCTATTAAAGATTGGGCCCCAGAATGGCACTAAACCTTTGCTAAAATCTGTGAATTGCTGTAAGGAGGTGTCAGTTTGGTCGACCTCAGTTTTAATAAGCTGTCTACGTGGTCTTTGAGGTACCGCTGAAGGCGAGGGACCCACGGGGCGTAATTGGTGCGTTTGGTGATAATCGGAAGGTGCTATGTATACAGGTGGATAGAGGAAGGACATGTAACACCGTACCGCCCAATTACATGGTAACCAAGTGTATGCATTTTCACCACAAACAAAATAGACATTGGGCGGGGTGACCAATGGAGGGCTGATGCGTTTTTGTAGACGATAGGTGTAATTGCAGATGCTATCTCCAACCTGTACACGGCCTATCCCCTGCACACAGAACACTGAGGAAACATTCAAAATAGGAATGGGTACAACACGGTCTCTGGTAACATTTCGTTCGATAAAAAGTTGAAAATATTGGGAAGCATTGACATTTCTAAAATCATAAAGTTCTTCCTCCATCCAGGCTTCATCCCTAACCGCCAGATACCTCTGCATACAGGCCTGTGGGTCTATTGATCCCCGCCCCCATTACCCAATTTCTTGAAACCATAGTGTGCATCAATATAATCCATAACCATGTTGTGCTCATTGTAATCAAAATCTCTACGCTGTTCACCCCAATGACGATATATGGCAGAAAACTGTCGAAACCATGCCTCACAGCTTCCTAAGTAAGTCATAGGCAATGAAAGGAATAGATCATGGTTATGAGCCACCGAGGGCAGGAGCCCACATACCCAGCAATCAGTGGTGTTGGCAACACTGTGTGTTTGGTGAAGCATCTCAACAAAAACATTCTTAGTATAAGTCTGGCTATGTCGCTCTTTGTGGGGTGCTAAAGTGTACAACAAATGCTCAAATGGGGCAACAGTAGTCGGTAGGAAATTTTGCAAAGGGTACTTATGTTAAAGATATACAAATAAACCCATAAACACAGCTACAATGACAGTTATAACCACTACAAATGCTATTTTGACCTTCGTGGTCCATGTGGAAAACATTGGCTCATAAAACGGTATATAGCGTGGAGCAATGGGAATTTCTTCGTCTCGAATAATGCGGCCAAAAGGGTACATTCCTAGCTAAAAGTCCAAAAATAAACTCGGGCCTAACAGTCCGTCCTGCCAGAGGGTTCTTCTCCCTGTGTCCGTCAGAGTCTCACAGGCAGACTCCTATCATTCCCAAAAGAACCCAAGTGTGGTGGTCAAAATTATTCCGTTGTACAACCTGGCCTTTCGCTGATTTTAGTCTTTCTTTCTGAACAGAGCACAATGATCAAAGTTCCAGCTCTCAACGGGTTCAGTCCAGTGTCTCGCTCAGTACCTCAGACCAACAAGCTAGCAAGCCCTATTTATGCAATCAAGTCTTTCCTTATCTCCTGATGTTGGGGTCTGAGGCACCGTTTTTCTGTCTTCTTGGTTGTATCGCACATTACCCGGCACTTCCTGATCAGAAAATAGTACACCAGGTGCGTTTTGCACATGAAAATCTTCGTTTGCAGGGGTACTGAGAACAGGATTCAAAGCGCTTGCAGATTCAGTAGAGACCGAGTCGTCTGGTCTCGTCACTCCCTCCTCTAGCCTTGTTTCAATCACACAGGCGTCAGAAAAGGGTACAAATGCAGCAGCTCTCTCACTTTCCTGTGTCAGAATTCCTCCTGAGCGTTGCTGATCATAGGGAAGTGGAAACGGCAGCTTCTTTAGATGGGAGACATGTATCCAATGCTTTCTTCCATCCACTTTAACCTCCGTCCGGGTAGCAAGGAGGATCTGCCGGGGCTCGGACCACCTCGGAGCCAGGCTGGTGTCTCGCTCAAATTTCTTCACCAGTACCCACTGGCCGGGTTGTAGCCGATGTCCGGGGCCCTCTGGCAGTGGCTGCAGTACGGAGGCTACCTGCTGATGAACAGAACGAAGGTCTTTACTCAAAGCATAGAGGTAATCAATCAACATAGGGTATTCAATATCAGAAAAAGATCGTGGCCTGGGTACCCCCCATACATTAGCTGGCCTACCGAAAATAATCTCATAGGGAGAAAGGCCAGATCGGGAATGTGGGGTAACACGTAGTGACATAAAAGCTAGAGGCAAGGTGTCAGGCCATTTCAATCCTGTGCTTTCCTGTATCTTGGCCATTTTTAGTTTGAGAATACCGTTATATTTCTCCACGAGCCCTGCTGATTGTGGATGCCGGGCAGCGTGGAATTTTTGCTTAATATGTAGGCCCTCACAGATATGTTTAACGAGGGCCCCATGGAAGTGCCCCCCGTTGTCCGACCAGATCAAACGGGGCAAACCAAAGCGGGGCACAAACTCTTTGAGAAGGGCTTTAGCTGTGGCCATGGCAGTATTTTCTTTCGTGGGGTAGGCCTCAACCCATTTGCTAAAAGCACATACTACCACCAAAACATATTTCAAGTTGTTGACACGCTCCATGTGAATGTAGTCCATTTGGAGTACTTCAAAAGGCAGCGTCGGGGGTGCGAAATTCCCACTCAAGACATTCTCTCCCTTCCCTGGATTGTGTTGCAAACAGACCATGCAGTATTGGACCAACCGGACAGCCGTCCTTTGAATATTAGGGTTGTTCCAAACTGGATCCAAAAGTCCACAGATACCTTTTGCTCCTATATGTGCAGGGCCGTGCGCCATAGTCACAACGGCCTGTACTAGTGCATTGGGCAGTAACCATCTTTGCTTCTCTGTCAGATCAACCCAACAATTATTCTCATCCAATCTTCCTACCTCCTTTTCCCATCTCTCTAATTCTGCGGGTGTAGCTTCCTTCTGTAATACTCGCACACTCTCCATGGTGTTATCAAACAATTCAGATTCCTCCACCCACCTTGCGGAAGAGTTCACAAACATCGTTGACATTGGGGACTGTGCTGTCTGTTTGGCCACCTGGTCTGCGAAGGCATTTCCCTCCCCCACCTCGTCCACTATTGCTTTGTGCGCACTGCATTTGATGATGGCTAGTTTCTTGGGTAAAGTGAGGGCGTCTAACAGTCGCAACACCAAGGGGCCGTTTTGTATCTTTTGACCATGAGAAGTAAGAAAACCCCGCTCCCTCCACAGCCGCCCAAAGCTATGGGCCACGCCAAAGGCGTATTGGCTGTCTGTGTATATGTTGACTTCAAGTCCTTCACTCAGCTCACAGGCTCGCAATAAAGCCATAAGTTCAGCAGCTTGGGCTGACCGGTGAGGGACTCGGAATGTTTCGACCACTGTCTTCAAAGTCGTAATTGCATATGCAGCTGTTGTTGTTCCATCTGCTATTTAAAACAGGACCCATCTACATATAACTCCCCTTGGGGTTCAGCTAGAGGAGTGTCTGATAAGTCGATCCTGCCCTTAGTTTCTTCCTCAGTGCGATAAATGCAATCATGTATGTCATCATTAAGTTCACTCGTAGGGAGTGGTAACAACGTGGCAGGATTTAATGTTGCACATCGGCTGATCGTAATATGTGGTGCAAATAATGTTAACTCATATCCAGTGAGACGTGCACTTGTGAGATGCTGTGTTTTTGTTTTGTTTAGCAATGTGTCCACAGCATGCGGCACCATCACTGTCAAGTTGGAATTTAGAACGAGTCCTTCTGACTGTCGGATGGCCACCGCAACAGCTGCTGTGGCCCTCAGGCAGCTTGGAAGTGCTCTTGCGACATTATCCAATGTAGCTGACAGATAAGCGCAGGGTCTTTGCTTACCACCAAAGTCCTGCGTTAACACCGAAAGCGAGCAACCGTCGACCTCATGCACGTATAGTACAAAAGGTTTACGGTAGTCAGGAGTGCCCAAGACGGGCGCGGAACATAAAGCAGTTTTTAAAGAATCAAAAGAGTGCTGACATTTATCCGTCCAGGGGAGGGGTTCATGCACGTCCTTAGTAGTCAGATGCAACATAGGTTTAGCAAGAAGGGAAAAATTAGGTATCCATTGGTGACAGTAAGAAGTTATGCCAAGAAAAGCGCGAACTTCGCGTTGCGTGCAAGGAACAGACATTTTAGCAATAGTAGTAATTTGTTCAGGTGTTAGTCGTCTACCCTCCTTCGATAGTAGATGACCGAGGTAGGTCACCTCCTGTCGACAGTATTGAAATTTAGACAAAGACACCTTGTTCCCCTTAGCAGCCAAATGGTGCAACAATTTAACAGTCGCAATTTTGCAACCCTCTTCCGTATCCGAGGCAATCAGTAAGTCATCCACGTATTGTAGTAGGACATTACCCTCCGGCAAGTCCAGATCGTCTAATAAAGCCTTAAGGGCTTGGCTATATATGCTCGGGCTTTCAGTATAGCCTTGGGGTGCGCGACAGAAGCGGAAGCTGCGTCCAGATAACGAGAATCCGAAGATCTGACTGCTATCAGGGTGAATGGGAATACTGAAGAAGGCATTCTTCAGATCAATGACCGAAAAGTACTGTGCAGTCGGTGGAATCATGGTAAGGATCGTGGTGATGTCAGTTACCACAGGATACTGTGGCACCACAATTTTATTGACGGCTCTAAGGTCAATCACAAAACGATAAGCAGCTTCCTGACCCGGTTCACCGGAATCAGGGCTTCTTTTCAAAATCGGTAGAATCGGGCTATTACAAACGTTAGCAGCTGTTTCCTCCACTACTCTCTTGTCGATCAAATCTTGAATAATCGACAGCAAAGCCCGCTCCCCTGCAGGTGCTATCTTGTACTGTGGGATGCGCGGCATTTTGGCACCCTGTTTCAACGTAATGTGAACCGGGGGAATGTCCAGCTTACCCACATCGGCATCCCCTGTTGCCCAGAGCGTGGCTGGGTTACCCTCAAACTCCGGGGGAAGGGGTTCATTTTTGGCGAAGCACTGTTTCATGTGGTCAGTGCAGGGTCGAATAGTCAAATAGACCCCGTCAGCAGAACAATGTATTGTCGCGTTTAATTTTTTCAATATATCCAAACCCAACAAGTTCTCTCCACAATGTGAGGTCAGTAAAAGAGGAGTGTCAATGGTGGCGGCACCGATCGAGAAGGGGAGAGGTCTGGAGATGGGACTGACAACTGGGACTCCCGAGAATCTCACTGAGACATTATTTTGCCCGGACAGAGCCGCCCCTGGAACCAATGATCGAGCAACAGAACTATTCATTGCTCCCGTGTCAATTAGGAAATTCTCAGAAGTCCCCATCACTTCCCCTTTTACATAGGGTCCCTTTTGATTGACTGGGATCGACACTTGGCCCCTACTCTGTCCCTGGCTGTCCTATGCTTGTACATATGTATCCTGATCTTCATATTCATAATCATCGTGATAGTACTGTTTGCTATGATTATTATCGAAATGATTACGCTCAGACTTGCCTGATCTCTCTTCTCTGCGCATATCACTCCGTTCGGGGCCTCCCCGTCCACGTCCTCGCCCTCGGACTGCTCTGTTTTGGGCAAGCAACAGCGGGCACTGTGCTTTTCAGTGCCCCTCCTCTTTACAATAGGAGCACTGGTTCAGACCCACAGTCGGAGCCCCGCCCGTGCCTCGGCCTGTACCCACCCCTCTGGACATGGGTCCTCTGGCTCCTCTCCCCCCTCCTTGTCCCCGGACTACCTGTTGCAGTAATAACCGTGTTTTAAGGTCTTTTGCCTTCTTTTCTACTTTCTCCTTACATTCGTTCCCCCTATGTTCATAGTACTGGGCCATGCTTAAGATCACCGAAGGGGTGGAGGTAGTCCAGGTACTTTCCGCCGCCTGCAAGCGTGCGGAGATTTCCGGGGCCAAGTTCGTAACGAATCTATTCACAAATAGCCTAATACCACCTTCCGTAGCCAAATCCTGCCCACTAAAGTCAATAAAGACTCCTTCAAACCTTGTGAAGAAGTCGGATACACTTTCATCCTTCTTCTATCGGCACGCAGTCAGTTTGTCCCAATCAACCTTCCTCGGAGGTATCAAGGTGTGCATAAAAGCAATAATTTTTGCAGGCAGGGATGTTATTTCATTTCTGGGCTTGTCTCCCGGTTTAAGGTCTCGATCCCACGCTCGCAACTCGTCCCACGTCCCGCCCAGTTCAGCATGATCAGAGTCATGCATCTGCCGCTATATATCAACCGGCACGAGCAATCCAAAGAAAAGCTCGACATCTGCTAATGTCATTACGGCAGAGGCCGCAGCTTCGGTTAGTTCTTTGTAATAGGCGGTAGGGTTCTTTCGGGGGTCGGGCAGTTGGGATTTCAGGGAAAGGACCTCACTCCTTTTCCATGGAGTGTACACCCATTGCTCTTGGAATCTGGTGTCTATCCGTTGCCGAGTAATGACTTGGTTATCATCACGTAGTTCAGGAACCTCAGGATGATAAATAGGATGGACTTCTCGAATGGGGTGCTGCGAGGTCCACTGGGTCAGTAGGTGTTCTGAAGTCCACTGAGGGCTTTTTAAGAACAATCTCCCTCTATACTGGACCAAGGTGACCACACTTTTGTACACCTCTTGTGGGGCCAAATTAAATCTATAAGCCCAGTCTCGAATCTCATATAGTATTTGAGGAGCGCTCCCGTTATTGAAGCTAACCTCCCAAGACCAAATAAGGGAATTAGACATCTGGAATATCACATGCTGTTGCATTACCGGCTCTAAATCTTTTACTGTACTCCATATGTCTTCCACTGTATATGCATCATTCCTTATCCATTGGACAGCCTGATCTGCTAACGCTTCCTTCTCACCATATGCCACAGATGATCTAGTGAACAGTCGTTTACCATCCAACCCTCCGGATGCCCCTCTCGGAGTCGGATCCGCCATACCGGGTGTGGTGCTGGCCGAATGGGAGACCCCCACGGGGCTCGGAACACTCAATTGTACGCGAGGAAATGGTAGAATGTGTCTAGGGTCAGGGACGAGGGTAACCATGTTCCCCGGGGAGGGGGATAGGATGCCGGTGTCATGCTTAGGAGTGACAGAGGCTCGTTCTTCCGGCGCAGATGCTTGGGGCGCAGCCGCCGTTTGAACAGGGACGGCGGGATATATGCGCTGCAGGGCATATGGTGGAGGAGGTCTCTTGTCTAACAGATCCTCAATCTCGTCCTCAGCTTCATTTCGCGTTACGTACCTTTTATCCACTTGCAACCTAAATCGCCTATCTTCTTTCTCAATATTCTTTTCTGTTCTATTTTTGTCATGCGCAATAGCATTCTGCGTTATAGTCTGCCCTTGCTGTATCTTGAGGAGTTTTTCTGACCGAATACGTCTCCTCTTCGCCTCTTTCTGCCATTGGTTAAGAGTATCAAACATGGCCTGTCGGCTACGTTTAACAAAAAGGCGCTCTTGTAAATACTGAATCTTTTTCTCATCAAAGGATCCAGTTTTTGGCCACTGTAATTCTATGTTATCCTTGGTGTACTTATGCCACAAGGAATTAAAGAGAAGGGGGCCAATACCGTGTTTGCAATACATATCATGGCTGGGTGTTCCTTCCGGAGGGGCAGGTTGACTTTCGTCTAACCTCACGCTCTCTCGGTGGATACAGCCAAAGCATAGTTTACTAAATCACAGCATTTTCCTTCTCTATTGTATGTGAGCTGAAAAGGAATCAAATATTATTCACAAAATACAAAATCAAGTATTATTAATTACAGTTCTCTCATTCACATGGCCATGTTTCCATTCAAAGTCACACTTGCATCGCAACAATAACCCTTCAACTTGACATAAAACGACAATACTGAGCTTTTCGTATACCACAAAACAGATAAAACAAGGAACAACAATGCCAACGTTGCAAAAAGGTGGAGCCCGTCGACTCCCACCTATGGAGAACTCTTTCAAATATCCAAGGCTGCAAATAACATCTTCCGATAACAGTCTTATCCTTAGACTGCCTGGAGATAGTCTACACAGGTTTCTAAACCACAGACCAGCCTACAGGCCATCCAACAGCATTCATGGTTCACCTCTCGGACTATGCTGGCTAAGCCCGCTTTTTCAAGCACTGCTCCAGATCTGTCCGAGCGCTACCCAATCTCAACTGTCGGCATTCCCAAGAACAGTCCGGCCGAGTGGGAACCGCAGTTCTCACGGAAGGCGCATAGTCACTATCTCCAGTTTTCCGTACAAATCAAAACCAGAGGCGCCTGCACGTGCAATTTCAATGTTGCCCCGTCAGACCCTCTATTCAGAGTATCTCCGTGACCACAGGTCACCAAATGCCAAGTACCAAATCCGGAATCCAACACAAAATGGGACAAAACACTCACCTGGTGCACACAGGTCTGATTGCACGTTCTCCACTGCCAACTCTTGCTAAGGCCAACGTGGCTGGTTCTCGGGTCACGCCCAAAGGACTCCGGCGTGGGGCCAGTAGCAACTGAGGTCCTCGCAACCGGGAGGGTAAAGCAAAACCCCAAATTCTCGTTGGTTTATTCTGCAATCCCCCCCCGATCTAGAGCACCCCTTTCGATGTCCCGACTATTTTCTGAAATACAGAGGGACGACCCCAACGCGGAGTCCCGGCGGAGTCGCCAACTGAAGTACCGAAGATTATTTACCACCTCCCAGTTATAGTTATATTCACAATCAATCCCATTCCCATTACCAATAATTAGTCAGTTGGCAGTGTAGAAGGTCCAAGCATTTATTAGACAAACAAACTCTGCCAGAGGAGCTCCTTGCGAGTAAACCCCACGAGGTTCGCCAAGAAGACTGCTGGCACATTGTCAGGACATCATATATATACAGTTGCGTTTACAAAATTATGGCCCAACATGGAAAAGTACAAGCTGGTACAGTTTGGTACAGAAAGGAAAGGCCATATATGGCAGACAAAGAACCCTTGGTTTAGCTCATCCTAGATTAGCAAGGTCGAACGGGTGACTCCCTTCTGCCGGCTTCGAGACAGCCCGCCTCGCACCCCTCCTGGAATGTGCTTATCGGGCCTTCTCCTGCTACCTACAACCTTGACGGGCCTAACGAGCTGAAACAGCAGTTCTGCAACAGTTGGGGTATTTCTCAGGAGAATGCTTTTAGCCAAAAGGAAATGAATGGGGTCTGTTAATGCAGGGCTTCGAGCGAGGCCACAAAATGGCGCCGGACAAGACAAGGAAGTGTAAAATGCAGAGAGTGGTGCAAGCTAGAGGTCTAAAACATGACAGATGGAATTATGCTAATGTTTGCGTGCATATGTTAAATATTTAGATGCATCATGCTAATCCTAAAATATCGATTATAGACACTGTATAGTCGAAAATCGATGCCAGTTCCTCAAAACCCATGCGAAGGTCTTCTCCCATGTGACAGAAAACCACCCCAGTCGGTTCCAGTGTATTTTCACTGTCCTAAAGGATGTTAGGAGACTTTATCACCTGAATCTAAATACCAGGGATCCACACCTTACGGCATTTGCTAAAAAACAAACGTCTGTTGGAAGTTAAATGACACTCGATTTGCGGTCGTGAAAAGTCCCCAAAATTTTGTCTGGTTATAACATAACACATAGTACGGCGAGCACATTCCATGCCTTTTGCAGCCTAGTGTCAGGTCGAATTAGTTTGAATAATGTTCAGAGTTGGTAGTCCTTTGTTGTGTGTGTAGAGGTTTCCCACTGCCTTTTTGTTTTTTTTAGAAACTTCTTTCAATATAGCGCCTTTGCACACTGTCTTGGCTTTGTAGTGCTGTGAATTAGAGGTGTTGCTGAACCTAGGGGACTGGCAAGTGCCATGAGAGAGAGGTCTGTGCACTGTACTGTGGCTAGTTAATATATGTGTGACCACTGGAAGTTCTACCGTGTGCTGGGAAAAGTGTAAAATGTGCAGGTTCACGCCTGGGTGTCTGTAACGTGCACTGACATAAAAAGGAGCGCTGAGGAGCACGAGTGCTGCCTGAGCTGAGCTTATAGACGAGTAGGTGGAGATAGCCTTCTCCACACGGCCTTTAATAGCAACGATAAGAACCAGTTGTAATAAGCGGCGTCAGAACAGGCCGTAAAGACAGTTTCAAAGGAGCACCAATAGGATTAGTTAGTAAGGTGCAGTGTCACATAACCAGCAAAAAACGATGACAAGGAACAGCGGCAGAAGTGGCATTAAAGAGCATGGCAAGTAGAAGCGGTAAAAAGTGGCGGTGAGCAGCAACAGCAAGAAACGGAGCAGTGAGCAGTGTAAGGCTCTGTACTAAGAAGCGGCGGTAATGAGCAGTGTAAGAAGCGGTGTTAAATGACGAGGAGCAGCAGCAAGAATTGGTGGCACGGAGCAGTGTAAGGAGCTGTAAGTGGTAGGACACATGTTGCTGCTGCTGGTGGCCCAGGGCCGAGGACACGGCATGCAGGGTGGCCTCCGACAGCCAGCCGTCTGCTTTCTCCAGCACCGAGGGCGGCAGGGCCAGCCTTGTGAAGAAGGAAGGCTGTGCCGCCGCCAGGAAGGCAGACATGGGGAAGTTGGCCGGGTGGAGGAGGTGTTGGGTGCCGCGTGGAACGGGTGGTAGGCAATGGCAGTCCCTGAGAAGGCTGGGTCTCTCATGGGGTCATCCACCGGTCCGAAGGGTAAATCCGAGCGGAGGGAGGAGGCTCAGATGATCCGGTGTGTCCGGGGGACAGGGGATGAGTAGGGAAGGGAGGGCCTGAAGAGGGAGCCCATGGAAGTGCGAAGAGTCAAGAGTAGGTCTGATCTCCGCTCAGCTGCTGCACAGACTCCTTAACTCATGAATATCTCCAGCCCTGTGTGTCTGTCCCAGCTCCTCCTTGGCCGCACACTGCGCTCCTCGGCTCACACGTGCCTTCCCCAGCCGGCTCTGGGGTGTCTCTGCACTGTCTCAGGCGCCTGCTGCTGCTCAAGGCTGTCCCGGGCTCAGCTCTGCTCAGCTGCACACAGCACTTCCCTGCTCACATGCGTCTTCCTTGCCCGGTCCCCCCTCCCCCGCACTAATGAACCAGGCCCCCTTGATTGATGATTTGACGCAGGTTAAAACAAGCGCACACGCCTCAAGTTAAACAAGCATTGGAAATGCAATAGTCTTATGAATTAATTTTTTTTAATTTATGTTTTGTTTTTTAAAATAGCTAAATTAATAGCTTTGTCATTTACAATGCCAATAGTTATAACTTTCGCAAATGTGACACCTATAGCATTTGTAATGCAACTTGTTTTGTATTTACGTGACTTAGATGTATTGTTCTTACAAATAACAATGGTTTTTGATTTTTTTAATTAATTAATACTTAAATAATTTATTTAATTTTTAATGGCAATAGCTTAAACTTTTGTAAATAACTTTTGTGAAGATTATGTTCAGTGTTTTTTATTGTGACGAAAATTCAAGAACAGAAGTGAAATATTAACATATTTTTGTGATTTGTAATAACGCTTGAAAACAGCTTGAAACATTGAAAGAAAATATTTGAACCAGTGATGCTGTGGTGGTGCTGAGTGATGCTGTTGTTGCGCTGAGTGATGCTGTAGTTGCGCTGAGAGATGCTGTGGTTGCGCTGAGTGATGCTGTGTTTGCGCTGAGTGATGCTGTGTTTGCGCTGAGTGATGCTGTGGGGGCACTGAGTGATGCTGTGGTGGCACTGAGTGATGCTGGGGTGGCACTGAGTGATGCTGGGGTGGCACTGAGTGATGCTGGGGTGGCTCTGAGTGATAATGTGGTGGTGCTGAGTGATAATGTGGTGGTGCTGAGTGATGCTGGGGTAGCGCTGAGTGATGATGTGGTGATGCTGAGTGGTGCTGTGGTGGTGCTGAGTGATGCTGGGGTGATGCTGAGTGATGATGTGGTGATGGTGAGTGGTGCTGAGTGATGCTGGGGTGATGCTAAGTGATGATGTGGTGATGGTGACTGGTGCTGAGTGATGCTGGGGTGGTGCTGAGTGGTGCTGTGGTGGTGCTGAGTGGTTCTGTGGTGGCGCTGAGTGGTGCTGTGGTAGTGCTGAGTGGTGCTGTGGTGGTGCTGAGTGATGCTGTGGTGGTGCTGAGTGATGCTGGGGTGGTGCTGAGTGATGCTGTGGTGGTGCGGAGTTGTGCTGTGGTGGTGCTGAGTGATGCTGTGGTGGTGCTGAGTGATGCTGTGGTGGGGCTGAGTGATGCTGTGGTGGTGCTGAGTGGGAGATGGGGAGAGGGAGAAAAAGGAGAGCAGGGGGAAGGTAAAGAGAGGGAGAGAGGAGAGAGAGGAGAGAGGAGAGAGAGAGGGAGAGGGTGAGAGGAGAGAGGAGAGAGAGAGGGAGAGGGAGAGGGTGAGAGAGGAGAGAGGGAGAGGGAAGTGAGGGAAAGTGAGAGAGGTAGAAGGAGAGAGGGAGAGTGAGAGAGTGAGGGGAGGGAGAGAGAGGGAGGACGATAGGGAAGGAGGGAGAGGAGAGGGAGTGGAGTGAGAGAGGGAGAGAGAGAGAGAGAGGAGAGTAGGGAGAGGGATAGAGGAGGAGAGAGTGAGAACCATGTTATCGACTCCAGCACCATGAAATACCAGGAAGGCACATTTGGTTTAGGAGCTTGATGCATAATAAAAAAAAACAAGCAAATAAATGGAAGCACTCCTCATGGAAACGGGGAACCTTACAGGCTAGATTTTAATTGGGGTCAGGAACTGTGAATTAAGGGGATTCCGCCATGCAACATTACACTGTAGAAGTTGTGAATACAACGTAACTGGATGTAGGCAGAGAAATTAGGTCAAACAAATGATATTCCGGAGTACACTTCAGTCTTGAATCCGAAAATGTACCATGCAGGTAGTACACTGTAAATAAACATTTAGGATAATGCTAAGTTTGGCAGGCACATTTTTGCTGAGCAGCCGAGTGCTTTGCAGTGGCATGCTCAGTGTGAGGCAGTACAATTTACACAGCGACTACAACAAGCATTGGGGTGTATTAGTCAAACAAAGACGCAAGCACAGTATGAGGGTGAGGGGGCAACGCAGGGGGGAGGATTACAAACGCCACGGGAGAGGGGAGCAATTGGAGTGTGGCGGAAGCATCAAAGGGCTGGGAATGCGTGGGGGAAAGGGGCGCAACACGGTGAAATGGAGCAAGCTGGCCACGTGCAAATGCACGCAAGCTTGCAGCCATGGAAAACAGGGGTAGCAATTTGAAAAGCCCCTGTACAAAATGTCGAGCAAGCTCGACCTAAAAAGACCATTATGCTGCTTATATGGAGGGCTCTGGCTATCCAATTCGAGCATGCTGACTCCACCCGCATTTGTATTGGAATGCATGATTCTTACAGCCCTTTAAAACCTATTGTTTAGATGTTTGTTTAAAGGGACCTTTACCAATCAAGTTTGAAATAATGCAGTACGCGTGGTACTTTCAAGCTGACAAATCATATGGCCAGGCCTTTTGTACAATATGGTTTAATGCATATACAGTCGAAAAAGTATTGTAGACACTGTACTCAAGTTAAAATTACCTTTGTTTAAATGCACGTGCGGCACTGCATCCCCAGATGTTGAACGGAAATGATTTTTCGGCATGGCGTATGTTCAGCCCTCAGTTCCCTGCACAAGAGTAGCGGAAGAATGAAATGCTGCACTGAATTTTCCATGATAGCTAGCCCTGCAGTGTGTTTAAGACATTAACAGGGTGTTCATGTAACATATGATGATCTTCTAAATTTTACATCGCGGCTGGCATTGCATCGTATGTGTGACGTTAACGTGACATGTAGTACTGGTGAGCAATAGAAGGGAGCTGGTAAATGAATTATCAGTAATATGCTCCTGCTCTTGGATTCACCTAATGGGCAACGATACTGGATGCGTGAAGTCGTGGTGCGGTAATGAAATACCCATTTTCGACACTGATACAGCGTATGTGTAGCTGTAATATATAGTTATCACGGAGGTGATGGTGCAATCGGAAAATGGCTGCGAGGAAGACGGCCTCATGTTTTGTTAATATAGCGCTTTTATAGCCAACAATAGACTCATTCATTATGGAGAAGAGGGGCTGCGCTGCAAAAAAACAAAGTATTGGGCAGGCTGGTGGCCTGAGAAGCGTCCGTGAAGCAGGGGGCGGGGAGCCAACCCTTTGATGTAGCTCATGGCCTGGCGGACGTGTAAACAAGAAGTCATCAACACACGCGGTTATCGTGACTGTGCACAAATTTGGCCCAGCCAAGTAAACAGAGTCAGACAAGTCATTGGGCGACATTGCTCGTTTAGCTATAGAAAGTATTTCAAACATGCACCGTCTGCCTGTGTTAATGTTGCAGCCAATCAAACCCTAAACTCGGCATGAAGGTGGCTTTCATAAACGCACAAACTTAAAATTTCGCTCACAGACACTGCTTGGAGCTGAATTCAACTGGCTCAGTGAAAGTCATTCTTTGAAGCTGAAACTCTTACCTCTGAAGTTAGCTTGAAAGTTGCAGTTAGCCATAATCAATTACAAAATGTAATCAAAATTGAAGAACGTGGATGAAAGTACGGCCGGCCGCTCGATGTTGTTTGGGAGGAGGGAGGGATGAAAGTGAAAGTATGGCCGGCCGGCCGTGGCAGTGAATAATTAGGGGAGGAGAGGCAGAGCGCACGCTGGGGGAAGCTTGTGGGAGGGAGGCTGGTGGCTTTGAAGTGCAGAGCACAGCTTCAAATGCCTGTGGGAGGGAGGCTGGTGGCTTTGATGTGCACACGCTTTTTGCCAATGCGCTTGCGCATTAAGCTTGCTTTTCACGGGCACTGCATGGAATCGCCCGATAGTTAAACTCTGGATAAGCCCCTATATTCTCGCAAGCTCAATGCGCAAGCGCATTGACAGGCGAGACCTAAAAAACACGTGAAAGCACTTAATGAGCCATGACGGCTCATAACTGTAAACCAGCACCGCCTCTCCCCTACCTCCTCCACCGCCCAGGAACGCACAGGAAGACGGCACAAACGAAACAAAAAAAAAAAAAACGGGGCGGAAACAGGATAAAGAATCCCGCCCCTCCAGGACTCCCTGACCTGCCTCATGGTTGCCAAGGCAATATTTCAAGAAATATTGTCGTGCTACCGTAAGGCAGGTCATGGAGTCCTCGAATGGCGGGATCCAGAGCAGACAAATCTGCAAAACAGGAGCTTTTTCCAATGGCAGGCCTCCGTTTCGAGAGGCCTGCCAATGGAAAAAAAGGGTGTGGCTTCACGCAGTACTGAAATCCCTTCATCACAATATCTCTTTGCCTGCAGCAGCTGCGCTGCAACGCAGGCTTCGACCTAAAAATAGGAAATGTAGTAACAGGCTGACAGGGAAGACTGACACCTATACTTCCATATATATCTCTGGTAGCAAATTAAAAGCTATGACGAAACCTGTTAATGATACCTTAACAATTTCTGCGGATGTGTCCCATGGAACCGATAACCTTGGGATGCGAAGGGCAGGAAGTAAAGGGGGGGAGGATTATGTGAGTATGGGGGACACCTCTAAAGATACTCAACTAGGTATCTCTGTGGATAGCTCATCCTATGAGGCAGACGTGATACACGATACATCTCACGCGGAATGCGTCCAGCCAGGAGGGTCAGGGTTTGAAGAAGGCAATACGGGGAATATATCTTGTAGCCGGGCTCCGCTCAAACTTCATGAATCAATATGGTTGAAGTTTTTATAGATAAGTTTAACATATTGTGTATGCAAAAAACTTGGATGGTAGATGAAACACATATTAATGGTTATATGACGTTCCATACTCCGGCTGTCCCTGTTATACATGGGAGATCTAAGGGGGGATTATGCATTTATATTTCTAATCGCCTGAATATTGACAAAATTACCCTGATAAACACTGATGGTTTTCTTGTCAAATTGTAACTATGTATGTGGATAAACACTGCTGTTACGCATCAGTACATTTTTATAATAATGCTGAAAGAGACCAAATTGTGAACTTTTTAAAAAGATTGGCTAGAGACTTGAATAAGCTACAGAACGGTAATGCAAGGGAACTGATTGTTGTTTGGGGGGGGGGGTGATTTTAATATTTGTCTCTGTCCATTGAGTGGAGGGAAGAATTGTGGATTGCACCTAGAGAATAATGATGCTTGCTCCCACTTTCCCCATTCAATATATGGGGAAACGTTAAATTAGATTATATTCTCCTTGGATTTAGATTTTGCCAAAAATCTCTGTTCACCCTCCATCCCATTCACCCAGACGTTTAACGGAAGAGGCATGAACTCAATTATAGACTATATAATATTTCCGAATAGATATGCCTCTAGACTTAAAATCGCCCTAAGTGACCACTTTCCACTTTCCTAAATGTAATTCAGTATTCTCAGTTAAAAACATAGCTGTGAATAAAACAAATGGTTATTCCTTACAATGGGGGAAGGTTGAGCCAATGGAATTTACTAGAAAAATCGTGGCAAATTGTTTAAACTCCTTTTTAAGCTGCCTGGATGAGAAAAGCACTCCTGTTGAAATTTTATAATCCTAGTCCCAGATTACAAACAAAATAAAAGGGGCCCGGTGGGTTGTGAACAGGAAAGATCAGAAACCCAGCCCTGGATGGTTTGATTCGCACTGCATTAAAGCTTATACAAGATTAAAACAAGTCTTACACTAACCAGATAGATTTATCCACGAGTTCAGGCAGTGCAGAAAGGAATACACTCAGGCTCAGAAGTCCTGTAGAAAGGAACTAAACCTATAGTAGAAAATTGCTATTGGAGAAAACCTGTGGGTGGATTTTTTCTCCAAAGTATATAACTCTGGAAAAGAGGATGGTATCACTCAAAAAACAACAATAACATGGGGAATAACGGCAACAGCCGGTGAGCACATTGATCTCTCTTTTCACTAGAGGAAGTAACATATGCAATAACCAAGAGTAAGGGCGGTAAGGCACCCGGCTCTGGCGGTGTCCCAGCAGACCTTTTAAAATCTAATTTGCTTTTATGGGGCCCAATTTTAACGCAGGTTTTAGCGGCCTGCTGTACTACTGGATTCATTGAGACATGGTCAGAATCCATTGTGGTACCCATTTTTTAAAAAAGTGGCAGGCAGGATCCAGCATGATACCGTCCAATATCCTTGCTGGATTCACTGGTGAAAATAGCGGGACAAATCATATTGAAGCGGTTGCAAGACTGGGCAGAAGAAAACCAGGTGCTGTCAGACCTACAATTTGGGTTTCGCCAGGGCTTGGTAAAGCTCGAACAGGCACGGAACCTTAACATCCTGACAGCGAAGTACACATGGTAAAAAGAAGGAAAATTAAATCTCGCCTTTGTAGACCTATCGGCAGCTTTTGACTGCGTGGTATATGATACATTATGGGAGATTTTAACTTCTGCGGGGGTTGAGACATAATTAATCCAATTTTTAAGGAAATTTTACTGCAACGCCAAAGCAAGGATTTGTTATGGACTTAAAGAGAATGCACTGCACCTTTCAAGGTCGAGAGGGAGGTTAGGCAGGGATGCGCCCTGGCACCATTTTTATTCACTCTTTATACCAATGGTCTTGAACAAGCACTGGTGGCAGGATGTCAGGACCTGCCACACATAAACGCCCTATACCTGCCCACTTGTATGTGGACGACGCAGTGCTGATGGCCCGTACTCCACTGGGACTCTAAAGTGTACCTACTAGGTACACTGAGTACATGGAGAATCTTGGCCTGCATGTTAATATCTCCAAAACTTTTATAATGAAGTGTGGCAAAATCGGCACCAGTTGCAGGGAGATTTTTATTGCCAATAGAAAGGTTGAACCTACCACAACATTTCCTTATTTAGGTATTTTAATCGACAACAAGGGGACATGGTATCAGGTCGTAAAAAACAGGAGTCTGCACTTTATGAAAGCTACTGGGGCCCTGGCTAACTTTGCAAAAAAGCTGGGAAGAAAGCCGCCAGCCGAACTCCTGGAAATTTATAAGGCAAAGTGCACCAGCATAGCAATGTACGGGGCAGGTGTATGGGGCTACCCTGATACCAAACCTATCCAACAAGTGGAAAATGCTTTCCTAAAATACCTCCTGGTGGTTCCAGACAGTTCCTCTATTTAAGTATACCTTACAGAATTAGGTTTGCCTTATATTTCAGAAACAATTAAGATCCAACCGGTCCTGTTGTGGCACAGGATTTGGACCTCCACTACAACTTATTTTAACTGAGATGTTTTGAAAGATAGCCTCACTTTAGACCGGGTTCTGGAGATCCCCTGGCTGAATTATATAAAAAATGTTATGAAAGATCTGGGTCACCCAGAATATTTTAACAATCCTGATATTTTGCATACGGTAAATAGAACATTTCTTTAAAAATCCTGTATGATCCTCAGGGAGGCAAACAGATTTGCAAGTGAGGCATCTAAGTCGTCGGTACAATCCAATCAACTTATACTCACTACATTTGGTGCACAGCTGTACCTAAATTTTGCATTAAGTGGGTATGATCGATTTGTATTAACCCGCTTTAGATTTGGATTTTTTCCCCGTGCAGTAAGCTTTCCTGAAATAAACGACTGGTCTCCAACACTAATTAGCTGCCCCTGCGATAACCAATCCCAGCAATCAACCATGCACTTGGTTTTATTTTGTAAATTTTATGCAACACAAAGGAAAAGATGGATATTACCTGTTTTAAGACTCTGGGAACTGAGACCATGCAGGCCTGCGTTCCTAGCCTTGCAATTTCTGGATAAATAATGTTTCACAAAGTCAGTTGCTTCCTTCTTGAAAAGCATTATTAAACACAGGAAAGGCATGATTATATGAAAAAGCATGAGATATCAAAAGGATTTTGAAAAACAAAGTGGGTACTAATCAATGTACTCTTTAGTAATCAATTTTTTTATAATATAATCTTGATATTTTAACAGTTTTGTTTTTATAATTTTCTGTACAAAAAATCGAATAAAGCTGGATTGATTTGATTTTGATCTCCTGAGTGTCTTTTCTATAAAATAAGTGTACTATTGTTGTATAAGTAATTAATATGTTTTCAAATATTTTTCTATTTTATGTTTCAATATATGTCTACATTTTTATGAGCTCATGTTATATGCTCTTTATGATTACTGTTCGTGTTTTGGTTTCTGGGTCGCATGGTGGGAGGGTTCACCTTACCCGCCGCCTCTGACCCTTTGGTACTGCTTGCTATTCGGATTCAAGCATGTAAATCTATAAAAGGTACAATGCTGGAGAAAAAAAACAAGTTACTTACCTGTACACTGTGGTTCTCCAGTATTCATATATTTTATAGATTCACATGCAACCCTCCCTCCTCCCCTTTTCAGGTTCACCTTCCATACCTCTTTTATTACCTTATGGTACTCGTGCTTGAAATCTGACGTATGGTGGCCCTGCAGGGGAAGAATACTCTATGGTCTACACTCTGATTGTCTAGAGTTTGGATGTTTTATAGTAATAGGTTGCTAAAAGCTAGTGAATTCTTATGGGCATTTGAATGTTAAAGTTTTAATACTGCTTTTTTACTGTTACCGTTGGACTCCCACCATGTCCACGGGGAAGATTCAAGCATGTGAATCTATAAAAGATATTAATACTGGAGAACCACAGTGTACAGGTAAGTAACTTGTTTTGTACAGGCTGTGGAGTTGAAACCCTTTGAATCTAATAGTTGCAGCATTGTATGCACCAATGTTAGTATGTATGGAGATGGCGCTGCCCTGATGCAAGTGGAGAAGGGACAAGGGAGGAGTGTGGCATTTGCTTCTCATACGCCTAGAGATGGGGAATATCATTACTCCACCATGAAAAAGGAAGCACTAGCCTGTTAGTCAGGTGTTCAGCACTTCCGGAACTATGTGTGCGGAACAGAATTTGAGCTCAGGACAGATCACAAACCATTTATGGATTTGTTAACCACAAGAGATGCAAAGTAGGGCCTCACCCAAATTACTAAATGCTTGTACAGATTGCAGGAATTTGTATTCAATGTTTGCTATGTTCCGGGCATGAAGAATGTTAATGCCGACTGTCCCGGTTGCCAATTCCTGCTGAAGGGGCTGATGAGGAAAGTGATTGGGTGGTGGCTGATGTGAAACGTTCTAGTCAAAAATCCACATCTGAGGAGGAATGGAAAAAAGCAGGGAAAAGAGATGATGAGTTGCAGACGATAGTGGTACTTTTACCATAGTATATTACCTCTAAGCAGGATCTGGATTCCAGTTTGTCCAATTATAAGCTAGTTTGGTCTGAGTTATGGTTCCTGGATGGTGCTTTTAGGCGGGTGACAAGCTGTAAGTGGCGAGAGCTTTGAGAGAAAGATTGATGGTGACATTAATTGAGGCGGCATGGTGGCATGTCCGAAGTGAAAAGGAAAGTGAGACAGAATTGTTGGATGCTGGATTAGATCAAGATGTTGAGAGATTTGTGAGGGGTTGTTTAGCATATCATGTGCCTGCTGTGACAAAAGTCATGTGCGCAGGGAAACTTCCATAATTCCTATAGAGCTTCCAAAGAGGGCGTGGAAGAAGGCGGTGAAGGCCGTATATAGTCTGTTTGTGCTCATTGACTTTTTCTCGTAATAGCCAGAAGTAGCTTTGGTGAGTGATGTGGAGCCCAAGAGGATAGTGGAGGTCTGTGAGGAAGTGTTCCATAGACAAGGATATCCAGAGGAAGTGGTAACCAATAATGGCCCTCAGTTCTTATCTGGTGAGTTTGAAGAATATCTTGTAACAAAGGGAGTAGGATGTAGGAAAACCTTGATAGTGGAAAGGTTCAATAGGGTGTTGGGAGAGAATGTACAGTTGGGAGTTCAGGATGGTCTAGAGTTAAATAAACAAGCATTGGAAATGCAATAGGTCTCGCATTAGAAAAGTTGGAGCTATTGGTCTTGTAAATGTACACATTTTTAAGTTATGTTTATGTTTTTATAATAGCAAATGTATTAATTTTGTTATTGTAAATGCCAATATTTATAGAATTTGCAAATGTGACACCTATAGCATTATTAAAGCTAGATGTTTAGTATTCCCCTGTCTTACATGTATTGATATGACAAATCTTAATGGCTTATACATTTTATATGTAATATTAATTACATAATAATTTTTGTAATGTATAATGGCACTACATTTAAAAAAGAAAAAAATTGTGAGAAGATTATGTGTTAAAAATCAAGATTAAAAGTGTAATATTAATTTTTTGGGTACTTTTGTAATAAAGCTTTAAACATTGATACATTGCATTTTTGCTGAGAACTGGGTATAGTGAGGGTGTGAGGGTGGTAGAGTGAGGGAGGTAGAGTGAGGGTGGTAGAGTGGTATAGTGAGGGCGGTAGATAGAGTGATGGCAATAGATAGATAGAGTGAGGGTGATAGTTAGTGTAATTATGTGGTGTGTAGTTATGAGGCACTGAGTGGTATTAGGAGTACATGTTGCGTTGAGCGCAGTGTAAATATGTAGCATATAAATATGTGGCACAGAGTGGTATTTGGAGTGCATGTTGCATTGAGTTTAGGGTAATTATGTGGCATGTAATTATGTGACACTGACTGGTATTTGGAGTGTATGTTGCATTGAGTGCAGTGTAATTATGTGGTGTGTAATTATGTGGTAGTGAGTGGTATTTTGAGTGTATGCTGCGTTGAGCGCAGTGTAAATACGTAGCATAAAATGTTGTTGTAAAGGACGGGCTTAGCCGGCAAGCATGGCGGTCGTGTAGAGCGTGAGCTCCGGCCAGCCTTTCTGAAATCCTGCAAATATATCCTTTCCTGGTCCTTGTAAACAGGTCCAGACAACTCGTATCGGAGCCTGAACCCTGTGGCCGTCCCCTGCCCCCGAATGGTAGCGCTGGACTACTCCTAGCAGCCAGGACGTCGCCTGTGATTGAGGGGCTCCGGAGCGGCCTACACAGCCGGGGCCTCAATTTTGGCATGGCCCGACGGTGGGAAGCGGCGATACCGTGGTCTTCCGGGACCCGGGGCTTTCACAGACAACACCTCTTGTGGACCAGCGGCAGGCGGCGCCCCGGGAGCTGAGCCCAGTGGGGACCCCGGCGGGGAGTCGCCGGATACGCACGGAGCGAGGGACCTATCGAGCTGCCGTGGAGCGGCGGTGCCTGTTCGCCGAGGGGTGCGCCTGCCTTGGTCGAAGTTTCCACTGCTGCCCCTGGTCGGCGTTGCCACGTGTGGGGCCGTGGTGGCAGAGGACGATTACTCGGGGGTCGAGTCGGGCCTCGGTGTGACGCAGTTGGCGGCGTTGAGATTGGGCCTCCCGTGTGACCGGCAACGCAGGGGTGTGCTGGCAGATTGATGCGGTTGGGACCCCCTCGCCGTAGCAGGGTAAGCTCTTGGAGTGTCTGCTACCTCTCCCCCCCTGCCTCCCTTGGAGTGGGAGTCGGACGGTTGGCAGCCATATTTGGACCTGGGTCCCCGTGGCGGGCCTGAACTGCGCGCCGAGAACAACATGACGAGGGGTAGCGGCAGCCAGAGTAGGCAGGGGCCCATTGACAAGTTCACGGAGGTGGCTGGCGCGAAGGGTACCCCGGCGCAGGTACCGGACAATGCGGCGCTAATGGCGGCCATCACACAGTCCCGGGATGTCCTAGATGCCAAAATCGGGGCAGTGGGCTCGGATGTTACGCTCCTCCGGCAAGACCTGCGGAATGCTGTGGAGCGTATAGCGGGTACAGAAACACGCATAACCGAGGTGGAAGACGATGTTACGTCCTTGAAGAAGAGAGTCATGGTCCTTGAGAGGACGCAGAAGGGCCTTGTACAACGGGCGGAGGAGGCGGAAGGATGGGCAAGGCGTAGTAATCTGAGGTTTATTGGCTTCCCGAAGGACTGTGAGAAGGGGAATGCTGAGCACTTCCTTACACAATGGCTGGAGAGTTGGATTCCACCTGAAGCTCTCTCCCGTTGCTTTGTGATCGAGAGGGCCCATCGGGCGCTGACGCAGAACCCGCCGCCTGGCGAGCGCCCGCGCCCCATGATTACTAAACTCCTGAACTATGCGGACAGGGATGTGATTCTAAAGCAGGCGAGGCTGAAGGGCAAGCTGACTTATGACAATGCCAATATTTTGATCTTTCCGGATTACACCAAGCAAGTGCAATAACAAATCCAATCCTTCGCAGTGGCTAAGGCCCGTCTCAGGGGTCTGCAGCTACAATATACCCTACTCTATCCTGCAAGGCTGCGGGTGATCTTTCAGTCTCGCACCTTCTTCTTCAACACCCCAGAGGAGGTCTTTCAATGGACAGATGAAACTGTGAAAATTCGACCCAACAGAGCAAAGGGAGGAGAGTCTGATTCCTCTACAAGTAATCCGGCAGGGGGAGACCAGGAGAGGCAACGTAAGCACAGGGGCCGTTCACGCTCAAGCCGCAGCTCGAAATCTGTATCAGCCACGCGTCGAGACGGGGGAGCCCAGGACGCACAGGAGGATGTGCCTTGACCTTTGTGAGACCTGACTATTAACTTGCTTAAATGCTGTATGTGTAGGGACCGGTCACTTTGCTGTCGAGGCTGGTGTCCCCACAAGGGTTAGTTGGGAGGGGGCGACGGCCCAGTTCTATATGGGCTGCTGCAAGGGGTTCAGTTGGAGGGGGTGGTACTTGGCTCCCAGTTGAGGCCAAGATCATGCTCCGACCACAACAGGTGCTTCCACGTTTGGGAGGTGCGGGTGGGGGGTGGGAGGGGAGAAGTTTGGGTTTGTTTGCGAGGGAAGGGGGGAAGGGTTGTGCTGGAACTAATGCTTGCTGACTGTCCAAGAGGGTGCCGGGGCTGTTTTTACATGGGCCAAGAGGAGGGGGACGGATATACTCCTCCTGCAGGAAACGCATCTGCTCGGTACCAAGGCCCTGTGTCTGCAGAGGAATGGGTTCATATATGCATACCACTCTGGGTTCACTAGAGGTTCGCGGGGGTAGCGGTTCTCGTCCACCGAAGGGTCCCATTTATACATAAACGTACCTGGACAGACCCACAAGGTAGATTCGTGTTTGTACATGGTGAGATTAGGGGTGACCCGGTCCTCATTGGTAGTGTATATGCCCCGCCTCCGCTACAATGGCCCCTAGTAGAGAAACTGCTTTCCCTATGGGTGGACATGCCAGACGCCATGTCCGTCGTGGGTGGGGATTGGAATGACGTAATGGATGTTGCAATGGATAGATGGCGCAGTGTGGATGGTGAGCGTGGAGCGGCGGGTGGTGGCAGTCACGCGTCCCGGTTGCGGGCTCTGGCCACGGGCTTGGATTGGGTGGACACGTGGCGGCATAAACATGGCATGCGCAGGGAGTATACTTATTTTTCGGCAGCGCGCGACTCCTTCTCCAGGTTGGATTGCGTTTTTGTTCTGAGGGGCATGGTAAATAGAGTATTGTCCTCTGATATCCTGCCGAGGGCGTTGTCTGACCACTCGCCGGTGTACGTGATACTAGACACTGGTCGAGCCCGACAGCCGTTCCGATGGCGTTTGTCGTCGTGGCAACTGATGCAGGGACCATATCGGGCCCATATGACATGTGAGATTGCCCACTATCTGTCGGTGAATGTGGGCACAGTGGACACCGCGGCGATGCTCTGGGAGGCGATGAAGCCCACACTGCGCGGTGTGGACATCTCATGGTGTGCGGCTGCGCGCAAAGAGAGGCGTAGGGACCTGGCGCGGCGCGAGGCGGACATAGAGGCGCTGGAGCGAAGGGGCAGAGAGGAGGATGGAGGGGCGGCCAGGAGACAGTTGGTCTTAGCTCAGCAGCAATACTCAGCGGTACTCTTAGATGAGGCCAAGCAGGCATGGCTAGCCACGCGTAGTCGTATCTATCAGTGGGGCGATAAGTCCAGTAAAATGCTACATCGCCTGTGCCAGGACGCCATGCAGGCCCAACCACTGCCCCAGTTAGTGGGAATGGATGGGGAGCCCCTCTTGGAGCCAGCGGCGTTGGCTGACCGTTTCGCCACATATTATGAGGCTCTTTACGCGCCACGTGAATGTTTGGAGGCGGAGTTGGTACAGCGCTTCATAGATGACCTTCCTCCTAAGGCCGTCACCGATGAGGCTCGTGAGGTGTTAGACCGCCCCCTGTCGGATGAGGAGCTCGCCACAGCGCTGGGTGAACTGAACCCGGGCAAGGCTCTGGGGCCGAATGGGTTCCCTAGCGAGTTCTTCAAACACTCATTCGCCCAGTCATAGAGGAGGCACGTGAGACCGGCTCGCTGCCGCCGGACTGGCGCCATGCAGAGGTGGTGGTTTTTTTGAAGCCTGGGCGACCACCAGAGGCCCATGCGTCCTATCGCCCGATATCTCTGCTCAACACAGAGGCCAAGATACTAGCTAAGTCCCTCGCCAATAGACTCAAGCCATACATTACCGATCTGGTGCATCCAGACCAGGCCAGTTTTATGCCACAGCGGGCTACTCGTCATAATATACGACGGGCGCAGGTTGCAGTGTCGGACTGGCGAAAGCTGGGGGAAGGGGCTGCACTGTTCTTAGCAGACATGGATAGGGCGTTTGATTCCCTGAGCTGGACGTATTTGTTCGCTCTTTTGGGACGTCTCAACCTGGGCCCTCGATTTTTGGCTTATGTGCGGCTCCTATACACAGATCTCACGGCGGCGGTACGGGTGGGGGGGGGAGATTTCCCGCTCCTTTCGGCTCGAACGTGGGACGAGGCAGGGCTGCCCCCTCTCCCCATATCTGTTCACCCTTGCTATGGAGCCCCTTGCGGCGTGGGTGCGAATAGATGCTCAGCTCAGGGGTTTCCAGTGGGTGGGGGAGTGACTGACAGGATAGCGCTGTACGCCGATGACGTACTGTTTTTCCTCACAAACCTGGAGCGCTCGGGGCCTCGGCTCCTGCGAATCCTGCAAATTATTGGTGAAACCTCTGGACTATACTTGAACCCTCGGAAATCTACATTATGGATCCTAGGCGGCCCGCAGCCTGTTGGGGCTTGGGCGGGGGAGCTTCAAATAGCCGTAGACGGCATGAAATACTTGGGGGTGTTCCTGTCGGAGGACGCCTCCGTTGCTATGGAACGTAACATCACCCCGGTGTGGGAGTGCACCCGAGACGATATTAAAGTCTGGTCCAGAATGCCACTCTCCATACATGGTCGGTCGGCCATCTTTAAGATGGTGGCTCTCCCACGTTTGATATACCAGCTGCAGAATCACCCAGTCCTGATTGCGCTGAGTTGGTTCCGGTGCCTTAACTCGGCGCTCAGCCGCTTTCTATGGGAGGGGGGTACGGCGCGGGTTGCCCTGCTGACCTGCTTCCGGTCAACCTATACTGGGGGCCTGGCTACTTCAGATGTTCTCTCCTATTACCAGGCGTCCCACTTGTTGGTCCTGAATGACTGGTGGTATGCCGACAGGAGTGACCCCGCCTACGTGGTGGAGAGGGCTTTGATGGGTACGGCGTCCGTCCATACGCTTCTTTACTCGGCGCCGCTCAGGAAGGCTTTGCCATCAGCCACGCAGGTGGTGTTTCAAATCTGGAGGCAGACGCTACATAGAATGGGTTGGTGGAATGTGTTAACCCGGGAGACCCCGCTCTGGCACAATGGTCGCCTGCCTCAGTTGGACACCTTGCCGGGCTTTCGGGGATGGGATGCGATCGGTATCTCCACCTTAGGCGATGTTATGTCACGGGGTGTGCTCAAGTCCTTCGATGACCTGCGCGTAGAATATGCGATGCCGAGAACCCAGTTCTATAAATATCTTCAATTCCGGCATGCTTTGACACCATATATAGCGGGGTTGGATGACCTGCCTGAATTTAGCCCGATAGAGGCAAAAATATTCATGGGGGAGCTGCCTGACAAGAAACTGTCCCGAATATATCAAACCGTAGTCCGACACTGTACCACAGACCTGCAGCACCTTAGAACAACATGGGAACAGGACGTTGGGGACATGGATGAGGAGGATTGGGTGGAGGCACTGGAGAGCCCAAGGGGAGCTGCAATATCCACGCGCCTGCGACTCATACAATTTAGGTACCTACACCGCACATACTACACTAGGCAGTGCTTATGGAAGGCGGGGCTGATTGCGTCCCCTGTTTGCCTCAGGTGTGGGACAGAGGTTGGAACGCTACTACATACAGTGTGGGAATGCAGGGCGTTGCAGAGATTTTGGACGGGAGTGCTTCGGTGCTTGGATGAAGTTCTAGCCTGGGTACTTCAGAGGGACCCTAAACTGACTCTGCTACATGTTATGGCCAGGGTGGGAGGCAACAGGTACAAGCACCACTTGCTCCTCTTGGGATTAACCTTGGCGAAACGAGACATTGCGCGTTCGTGGAAAGCGCCCCAGGCTCCCTCTCTGGCGGCATGGAAACGGGGCATGGACTTCTGCATGGGGATGGAGCAGCCTTTATTTGTGGCCAGGGGGTGCCCGCTCAAACATTATAGGTGTTGGACAGGCCACGTGAAGGGCCGCTCCCCCTCTGCCCGACCAGGCCCGAGCCCGGCCCCTCAAGTGTCACACACCACCACTTCACGTTTTCCGTCCCCTCCGGGACCCTTGCCTCTGAACATATCGACCTCGTGGGCCCGATCCACTACCGGCCCGCGCACCCAGCCTGGGCGCCATCTTGGACCCTCCACCACGAGGCCGCGTGGCTCCCGATCGACCCCAACCCTGGGCCTGGCCAGGCCTCAGACATCCCGGCACCACCATCCACCCAGGAGGTGAGCGGACTACTTGGCAGGTCAATGGGAGAAAGAGGTGTCGATGGCTCTCCCCCGCCAGGTACCGCTCGCCCACAACCTCCCCGGGCGCTGGCTCCAACCCCCTGCTGGGTGTCTGGACTCCTACATCCCGGACCCCCCGACCTCCAAGTGCGAGGGTCCGGACATCAAAGGGCACCAGCCCTATAACTGGGGCAGCTCCACAGCAGGAAGGAGTTGTATCCTGGAGTCGAGAGACGCAGAGAAGAACTCATCCTTGACGGGCTATTGGCGCTGCCGTAGCTCTGCCTTGCGAACCATCGTCCTGCCTGCTGGCGCTGCCGCAACCTTCGTAAACCTTCATCATCGTCCTGCCTGCTGGCGCTGCCGCAACCTTCGTAAACCTTCATCGTCGTCGGGACCTGCTGGCGTGGCCGCGGACCGTTTGTAACCACCATCTTCATCGGGACCAGCTGGCTCCGCCGCGGACCGTCGCTTCCTTCAATCATCTCGGGACCTGCTGGCTCCGCCGCGGCCCGTCCATCTAGAACGCCGAGCTCGAGGATTGAGAGCTATTCCATCCATTTGGTAACAAGACTGTCCCGCTACCCTTTTCCCCATCCAGAGACCAGAATCGAGGGGACCCCTGAGTCCAGACCTCCTTGTATCATTTCACCGTACTTAGAGAATTGCTTATAAAGTATCGTTAAACCTTAACCTGGTGTGGTGTCCGTCTGTGGGGGGGAAGTTACTTGTCTGTACGATCGCTGGAGAGGCTCTCCCCGGAGACCTCTCCCCTTATCCTCGGCCGACCCTCCCGGTCCGTCTAACATTGGTGGCCAGCGGCGCGATCCGAATCACCGCATAATCGTACAGAAAGTAGCTCACCCCACGACGAAATCACGATGACAACCAAAGAAAGCGGATCCACCGAGAAATTTCAGATGGAGAAATTGGACGAGTACAGCCATCGTGAATTAAAACAATTCTGCATCGAACTAGGTATCGCTACCACCGGTCTCAGTACCAAAGATGATTTCAAGCATGCCCTAGAGTCCTGGGCAGAAACCGGGGCCATCGGAACCACCGACCAAAGCATCGCAGCAGTAGAAAAAAACACCACGGCCCCCGAAGAGCAAAGAAAGGGTCTCTCGCAAGACGAGATCCGGGAACGAGAAAAAACACGGCTACATGAGCTAGAAATGGCCCGGCTCAAAATGGACGTTGAACTTAAGTTGGCCGAACAAAAGCTGAGCTTAGAGCACCTGCGTCTCCGAGAAGAAAGAGAGGAAAAACAGAGACAAAGGGAGCTCGAGGAAAAGAGACTGGCATATGAACACGAGCGCAAGTTAGCTGAGATAGACTTACGCAAGCAGAACAAAGAATTAGGAGTGCCCGAGCAACCCCTCACCCCAGGGCCAACAGTTAAGAAGGTACACATCCCCAAGGATGTCGTTCGAGAATACTTCCGAGAGGACGACATCCAGCAATGGTTCAAGGCCTACGAAATCGCTATGACCGCCCACCGGATCGATCGAAGCGACTGGGGAGCCGGTCTATGGGGGAGATTCCTCAATGAAGGCCGCGATGCCCTGCTACAGCTCCCGGACCACCAGATGACCTCCTATGACCACATGAAAGCTGCCCTCCTCACCCGCTATGGGCTCACACCCGAGATGTACCGTCAGAGGTTCCGAGACTGCACCCGCATCCCGGGTACAACTTGGGTGGACTACGTGAACTATTTTAGCCGAGCCTTCGAGGGCTGGATCAAAGGAAGCAATGTCACAACTTACGAACAACTATTCAATCTCATGGTGTGGGAGCATCTATCAAACAATTGCTTCATTGAGCTCCGACAGCACCTCCTCGACACCAAATTGACTGATCCACGGCAGCTCGCAGCCGAAGCTGACCGGTGGGAAATCACCAGAGTGGGCCGAAATGGATCCTATGAACAGAACCGGAACAACAACGGTCAGCACCGTCCCCGAGGAGGAGGAGGGGGCCAAGGACGAGGAAGAGACAACGCTCCGGTCGCCCCCGCTACCAGCACCACCCCCCCGGCCAACCGGGGCAGCACCCCGGCGCGACCGGGATACAGAGCCAATGTCACGTGTCACCGATGCCAACGAGTCGGCCACTATGCAAACAACCCAAATTGCCCACAGTACCAGAGCCCAAGACCCCGCCAGGTGGCCGCTGCTGCCCTGGGGGAAGAACAGATCTCCGAGGAACAGGAAGAATATGAGCAAGAGCATCAAGAATGGGAGCCGGCCGCCATGGCTCTAGCATGCTTAGGGGGGAAAGACATGGTCCCGCGGGTCCCCCTACCCGCTAACACCCGGAAGTACAGCCAATGGGTGAGCATCAATGGACGCCAGGCCGAAGCTCTCCGTGACACCGGGGCCAGTGTAACAGCCGTCCGCTGTCACCTGGTGACCCCAGAACAGTTCCTACCAAACATTCTCTGCCCTGTCCGTTCAGCCGATAACTCGGAAAGTCTGTGTCGGATGGCCTGCGTCCCTTTCGAATGGGGAGGGGTCTCCGGCATGTTGAAAGTGACGGTCCGGGATGATGCCCCCGTAGACTGCCTCCTGGGAAATGACCTTGAAAGTTCTCCGTGGGCAGCCGTAGAGCGAAGAGAACACCTGGGGATGTTGGGCATCCCGGACTGGGCGTGCGTCACCACCCGGTCCATGGCCGCCCGTGCCAACCCCCGACCGGAGGAACCCGAATGGCCGGCGCCTCCTCCCCCAGTCACCCCAGTCGAAGACACCGACCGTGCCGTCCCCCCAGAACCAGCCCAACCTCCGGACCTCGCTGGCCTCGACCAGTGGCATCAAGAGGGGGGGCCCACTCAGGAGCAGTTTCGACAAGAGCAGAAGACCTGTCCCTCCCTCGAGGGACTCCGCCAACAAGCCCTCGCCCAGAGCGCAGGGGATACCTCCGGAACACATTGGATTTACTGGGACAATGATCTGCTATACAGTGAGCAAAGGATCGCGGAGCTGGGGGCCAGCCGAGTGCTAGTGGTGCCCCTCCGTTTTAGAGACTTCTTGCTAAACCTGGCCCACGATGTCCCCCTGGCTGGACACCTGGGTCAGGATAAAACCTACAGCCGCCTAGTGACTCACTTCTTCTGGCCCAAAATGAGGAATGATGTACTCCAGCATTGCCGATCTTGCCCCACGTGCCAAGCCAGTGGAAAGAGCGGCCGCAAACTAAAAGCCCCCCTGCAACCATTTCCCGTGGTCACCACCCCGTTCGAGAGGGTCGGGATAGACATTGTGGGGCCCCTGGACCCCCGTACAAGACAAGGACATCGGTTCATCCTGGTACTGGTGGACCACGCCACCCGCTACCCCGAGGCTGTTCCCCTGCGAACCGTGACAGCCCCGGTGGTCGGCCGGGCCCTGATGGGGATCTTCTCCCGTGTGGGCTTCCCCCGAGAAGTCGTCAGCGACAGAGGCACAAATTTTATCTCTAAGTATATGAAGTCCCTCTGGCAACAGTGTGGGGTCGCCTACCGATTCACGACCCCCTATCACCCTCAAGGGAACGGACTCGTTGAGCGGTTCAACCGCACGCTCAAAGGGATGATTGGGGGGTTGGAAGAGCCCCTCCGTCGCCAGTGGGATGTGCTGCTGCCGTGCCTCCTCTTCGCATATCGAGAGGTCCCCCAGAAGTCCCTCGGCTTCAGCCCGTTTGAACTATTGTATGGACACCCCGTACGGGGACCGCTCAGCCTAGTCAAGGAAGGCTGGGAAATGCCCCCTCTAAAGAACCCTCCAGATGTCTTCAAATACCTCCTAACCCTCCGCAACCAGACCCGCCGGTTCAGAGAGCTGGAGAAAGCAAACTTGGAGGCCAGTCAAGAGGACATGAAAAAGTGGTATGACCAAAACGCCTCCTCCATTGAGTTTGAACCCGGACAACAGGTATGGGTGATGTCCCCCACCGAACCCTGCGCCTTGCAAGACAGGTGGACGGGGCCCTTCAAAGTAATCGAGCGCAAGGGGCCCGTCACCTATCTCATCGACATGGAATCTTCACGGAACCCCCTCCGAGTCCTCCACGCTAACAGACTGAAACCCCACTTTGTACGTTCAGAACTCAGCCTCCTGATGGCCACAGACAATGGAGCCGAAGGAGACTCCGAACCCCTCCCTGACCTCCTACGGACTCGGGAGAAAGATGGCTCTGTGGATGGGGTCCGACTCTCGGAGGCCCTCACCCTGGAACAACGCCAAGAATGCCGAGACCTTCTGTTGCAGTTCGCCGGCCTGTTTTCCCTCACCCCAGGTGTCACTTCCTGGTGTGTGCACGACGTGGACACGGGGGACAGCCCCCCTATCCGCCACAGGGCCTACCGCGTACCAGATCGGGTACGGGCCTGCATCCAGGAAGAAATAACCAAGATGCTCACGCTCGGGGTCATTGAGCCCTCAGACAGCCCCTGGGCCAGCCCAGTAGTACTGGTACCCAAAGCAGCCCCTCCCGGCACCACACCGGAACTCCGGTTCTGCATCGACTACCGGGGCTTGAATGCGGTCACTAAAACGGATGCACACCCCATCCCCCGGGCAGACGAGCTAATCGACCGCATGGGAGCTGCCCGCTACCTCAGTATCTTCGACCTGACGGCGGGCTATTGGCAGATCGGCCTCACACCCCGGGCCCAAGAACGATCTGCATTTTCCACTCCTGATGGCCATTATCATTTCAAGGTCATGCCCTTCGGCATGAAGAATGCCCCAGCAACATTTCAGCGGCTCGTCAATCAGGTCTTGGCCGGGCTCGAAGGATTCAGCGCCGCCTACCTAGACGACATCGCTGTGTACAGCCACCATTGGTCCGACCACCTCCACCACCTCCGAGCGGTGCTACAGGCCCTTCAGCGAGCTGGCCTCACGATCAAGGCCAGCAAATGCCAAATTGGTCAGGGGTCCGTAACCTACCTCGGACACCAGGTGGGAAGCGGCCTGGTGGCCCCTCTGCAGCTCAAGATTGCCGCCATCCAGTCCTGGCAGCCCCCCATCACCCAGACCGAGGTACGCGCCTTTCTGGGACTCACGGGCTATTACAGACGGTTCGTGAAAGACTATGGTACCATCGTGGGGCCCCTCACAGAACTCACGTCCAGAAATCAACCCAAGAAGGTCAACTGGACCCCAGATTGTCAAGCAGCCTTTGAACAACTGAAGGCCGCCATGTGCTCCGCTCCTGTGCTCCAGGCCCCCGACTACAGCCGGGAATTCGTCGTCCAGACGGATGCCTCTGACCACGGCATTGGAGCGGTCCTGTCTCAATTGAACACCGAAGGCCTTGATCAGCCAGTGGCCTTCATCAGCCGGCGACTCCTACCTCGAGAACAACGCTGGAGCACCATCGAGAGGGAGGCCTTCGCTGTGGTGTGGGCCCTCAAGAAGCTCCGGCCCTACCTCTTTGGC
This sequence comes from Lissotriton vulgaris, assembly GCF_964263255.1. Classification (NCBI taxonomy): domain Eukaryota; kingdom Metazoa; phylum Chordata; class Amphibia; order Caudata; family Salamandridae; genus Lissotriton; species Lissotriton vulgaris. The sequence goes on from NC_141685.1 coordinate 1,337,893,981, forward strand.
ACACACTTCCGGGTGCAGACCGACCATCGACCCCTGCAGTGGCTGATGCAGATGCGGGGGGAGAACCCAAAACTACTACGTTGGTCCATCTCCCTACAAGGGATGGACTTCACTGTTGAACACCGGCCTGGGCCAGATCACGCCAACGCGGATGGCCTGTCCCGCTTTTTCCGCCTCGACGAGGAGAGTCCCCAAGAGGATGGGTGACTCTCCCCGCCTTCAGCTGGGGGGGACGCATGTTGGACAGGCCACGTGAAGGGCCGCTCCCCCTCTGCCCGACCAGGCCCGAGCCCGGCCCCTCAAGTGTCACACACCACCACTTCACGTTTTCCGTCCCCTCCGGGACCCTTGCCTCTGAACATATCGACCTCGTGGGCCCGATCCACTACCGGCCCGCGCACCCAGCCTGGGCGCCATCTTGGACCCTCCACCACGAGGCCGCGTGGCTCCCGATCGACCCCAACCCTGGGCCTGGCCAGGCCTCAGACATCCCGGCACCACCATCCACCCAGGAGGTGAGCGGACTACTTGGCAGGTCAATGGGAGAAAGAGGTGTCGATGGCTCTCCCCCGCCAGGTACCGCTCGCCCACAACCTCCCCGGGCGCTGGCTCCAACCCCCTGCTGGGTGTCTTGACTCCTACATCCCGGACCCCCCGACCTCCAAGTGCGAGGGTCCGGACATCAAAGGGCACCAGCCCTATAACTGGGGCAGCTCCAGAGCAGGAAGGAGTTGTATCCTGGAGTCGAGAGACGCAGAGAAGAACTCATCCTTGACGGGCTATTGGCGCTGCCGTAGCTCTGCCTTGCGAACCATCGTCCTGCCTGCTGGCGCTGCCGCAACCTTCGTAAACCTTCATCATCGTCCTGCCTGCTGGCGCTGTCGCAACCTTCGTAAACCTTCATCGTCGTCGGGACCTGCTGGCGTGGCCGCGGACCGTTTGTAACCACCATCTTCATCGGGACCAGCTGGCTCCGCCGCGGACCGTCGCTTCCTTCAATCATCTCGGGACCTGCTGGCTCCGCCGCGGCCCGTCCATCTAGAACGCCGAGCTCGAGGATTGAGAGCTATTCCATCCATTTGGTAACAAGACTGTCCCGCTACCCTTTTCCCCATCCAGAGACCAGAATCGAGGGGACCCCTGAGTCCAGACCTCCTTGTATCATTTCACCGTACTTAGAGAATTGCTTATAAAGTATCGTTAAACCTTAACCTGGTGTGGTGTCCGTCTGTGGGGGGGAAGTTACTTGTCTGTACGATCGCTGGAGACGGCTCTCCCCGGAGACCTCTCCCCTTATCCTCGGCCGACCCTCCCGGTCCGTCTAACAATAGGGTGTGGAAGCGGTGGGCGGACTATCGTGGTCTGGAGCTGGACCCGCCTCCCGATGACACCACGGACCAGCCTCGAATGTCGCCGGACTACCTTGGCACTTCTGTACAATGGTCAGTGGCAGTACCATACTGTGCACTGAAAGTGTATTGCTCAGTAGAGCAGGCAGCAGCGTATAGGGAGGGGGAGGGAGTTGCGGGTGGTGGGGGGATGGAGGGAGGGACCAGTTTGTCATATCCTTGCATTGCATTTTCCTTTTCTTCTTCTTATAATGTAACACGAGAAAATGACTGCATATGTGTTCAACTTTCATGATGATGGTGATTGACTCTGGGTGACACAGTGTTACAGAATATTTGCTTATTATGCACTCAATAAAAATCTTGTTAGACGGACCGGGAGGATCGGCCGAGGACAAGGGGAGAGGTCTCCGGGGAGAGCCGTCTCCAGCGATCGTACAGACAAGTAACTTCCCCCCCACAGATGTACACCACACAAGGATAAGGTTCAACGTTACTTTATAAGCAATTCTTAAAGTACGGTGAAATGGTACAAGGAGGTCTGGACTCAGGGGTCCCCTCTATTCTAGTCTCTTGGTTGGGTAAGGGGGTAGCGGGACAGTCTCGTTACCAATCTGGTGGATATGGTGGTAGATGAAATAGCTCACAATCCTCGAGCTCGGCGTTCTAGATGATCGGGCCGCGGCGGAGCCAGCAGGTCCCGGGATGGTTGAAGGTAGCGACGGTCCGCGGCGGAGCCAGCAGGTCCCGATGAAGGTGGTGGTTACAAACGGTCCGCGGCCACGCCAGCAGGTCCCGACGACGATGAAGGTTTCAGAAGGTTGCGGCAGCGCCAGCAGGCAGGTCGATAGTTCGCAAGGCAGGGCTACGGCAGCGCCAGTAGTCCGTCAAGGATGAGTTCTTCACTGCGTCTCTCGACTCCAGGATACAACTGCTTTCCTGCTCTGGAGCTGCCCCAGTTATAGGTCTGGCGCCCTTTGATGTCCGGACCCTCGCACTTGGAGGTCGGGAGGTCCGGGATGAGGGAGTCCAGACACCCAGCAGGGGGGTGGAGCCAGCGCCTGGGGGAGCTGGGGGCGATCGGCACCTGGCGGGGGAGAGCCATCGACACCTCTTTCTGCCATTGACCTGCCAAGTAGTCCGCTCACCTCCTGGGTGGATGGTGGTGCCGGGATGTCGGGGCCTGGCCAGGCCCAGGGTTAGGGTCGATCGGAGGCCACGCGGCCTCGTGGTGCTGTGTCCAAGATGGCGCCCAGGCCGGGCGAGAGGGCCGGTAGGGAATCGGGCCCATGATGTGGAGATGTTCAGGGGCAGGGGTCCCATATGAGACGGAAAACGGGTGGTTGTTGCGTGTAACACCTGAAGAGCCGGGCTCGGGCCTGGTCGTGCGGGGAGGGGGCCAGCCTTACACGTGGCCTGTCCAACATGCGTCCCCCCCAGCTGAAGGCGGGGAGAGTCGCCCATCCTCTTGGGGACTCTCTTCGTCGAGGCGGAAAAAGCGTGACAGGCCATCGGCGTGGTCTTGCCCGGGTCGATGTTCCACAGTGAAGTCCATCCCCTGCAGGGAGATGGACCAACGCAGTAGTTTCGGGTTTTCCCCCCGCATCTGCATTAGCCACTGCAGGGGCCGATGATCGGTCTGTACCCGGAAGTGGGTGCCGAAGAGATAAGGCCGGAGCTTTTTGAGGGCCCACACCACGGCGAAGGCCTCCCTCTCGATGGTGCTCCAGCGTTGTTCTCGGGCCAGGAGCCGTCTGCTGATGAAAGCCACTGGCTGGTCAAGTCCTTCGGGGTTCAGCTGGGAAAGGACTGCCCCAATGCCATGGTCGGAGGCATCCGTTTGGACGATAAATTCCCGACTGTAGTCGGGGGCCTGGAGCACCGGGGCGGAGCACATGGCGGCCTTCAGCTTCTCGAAGGCCGCTTGACAGTCTGGGGTCCAGTTGACCTTTTTTGGTTGGTTTTTGGATGTGAGTTCCGTGAGGGGCCCCACAATGCTGCCATAGTCCCTCACGAACCGCCTGTAGTAGCCTGTGAGTCCCAAGAAGGCGCGGACCTCGGTCTGGGTGATGGGGGGCTGCCAAGACTGGATGGCAGCGATCTTGAGTTGCAGAGGGGCCACCAGACCGCTTCCCACCTGGTGCCCGAGATAGGTCACGGACCCCTGGCCAATTTGGCATTTGCTGGCCTTGATCGTGAGGCCAGCTCGTTGGAGGGCCTGTAGCACCTCTCGGAGGTGGTGGAGGTGGTCGGACCAGTGGCGGCTGTACACAGCGATATCGTCCAGGTAGGCGGCGCTGAATTCTTCGAGTCCCGCCAGGACCTGGTTTACTACCTGCTGAAATGTTGCTGGGGCATTCTTCATGCCGAAGGGCATGACCTTGAAGTGGTAGTGGCCATCAGGGGTGGAGAAGGCAGATCGTTCTTGGGCCCGGGGTGTGAGACCGATCTGCCAGTAGCCCGCTGTCAGGTCGAAGATGCTGAGGTAGCAGGCAGCTCCCATGCGGTCGATTAGTTCATCTGCTCGGGGAATGGGGTGCGCGTCTGTTCTGGTGACCGCATTCAAGCCCCGGTAGTCGACGCAGAACCGGAGCTCAGGCGTGGTGCCGGGGGCGGCCGCTTTGGGGACCAGTACCACTGGGCTGGCCCAGGGGCTGTCTGAGGGCTCGATGACCCCGAGCGTGAGCATCTTGGCCACCTCCTCTTGGATGCAGGCCCGTACCCGATCTGGTACGCGGTAGGCCCGATGGCGGATAGGGGGACTGTCTCCAGTGTCCACGTCGTGTAAGCACCAGGGGGTGACCCCTGGGGTGAGGGAGAACAGGGTGGCGAACTGCAGCAGGAGGTCTCGGCAGCCTTGGCGCTGTTCCAGGGTGAGGGCCTCCGAGAGTCGGACCCCGTCCACGGAGCCGTCCTTCTCCCGAGTCCGTAGGAGGTCAGGGAGGGGTTCGGAGTCCTCCTCGGCTCCATTGTCTGTTGCCATCAGGAGGCTGAGCTCTGAGCGCACAAAGTGGGGTTTCAGTCTATTGGCGTGGAGGACCCGGAGAGGGTTCCGTGAAGATTCCATATCGATGAGATAGGTGACAGGGCTCTTGCGCTCGACTACTTTGAAGGGCCCCGTCCACTTGTCTTGCAGGGCGCACGGTTCGGTGGGAGACATTACCCACACTTGTTGGCCGGGTTCAAATTCGACGGAGGAGGCATTTTGATCGTACCACCTTTTCATGTCTTCCTGACTGGCCTCCAAGTTTGCTTTTGCCATCTCTCTGAACCGTCTGGTCTGGTTGCGGAGGGTTAGGAGGTACTTGAAAACATCTGGAGGGTTCTTTAGAGGGGGCATTTCCCAGCCTTCTTTGACTAGGCTGAGCGGCCCTCGCACAGGGTGTCCATACAAGAGTTTGAACGAGCTGAAGCCGAGGGACTTCTGGGGGACTTCTCGGTAGGCAAAGAGGAGGCACGGCAGTAGCACATCCCACTGGCGACGGAGGGGCTCTTCCAACCCCCCAATCATCCCTTTGAGCGTGCGGTTGAACCGCTCAACTAGTCCGTTTCCTTGAGGGTGATAGGGGGTCGTGAATCGGTAGGTGACCCCACACTGTTGCCAGAGGGACTTCATGTATTTTGAAATAAAGTTTGTGCCCCGGTCGCTGACGACTTCTCGGGGGAAGCCCACCCGGGAGAAGATCCCCATCAAGGCCCGGCCGACTACCGGGGCTGTCACAGTCCGCAGGGGAACAGCCTCGGGGTAGCGGGTGGCGTGGTCCACCAGGACCAGGATGAACCGATGCCCTTGTGCTGTACGGGGGTCCAGGGGCCCCACAATGTCTATCCCCACCCTCTCGAACGGGGTGGTGACCACTGGAAAAGGTTGCAGAGGTGCTTTGAGCTTGCGGCCGCTCTTCCCGCTGGCCTGGCACGTGGGGCAAGATCGGCAGTGCTGCAGTACATCGTTCCTCATCTTGGGCCAGAAAAAGTGGGTCACCAGGCGACTGTAGGTTTTGTCCTGACCCAGGTGGCCAGCCAGGGGGACATCGTGGGCCAGGTTTAGCAAGAAGTCTCTGAAGCGGAGGGGCACCACTAGCACTCGACTGGCCCCTAACTCTGCGATTCTCTGTTCGCTGTACAACAGGTCATTGTCCCAATAGACCCAATGGGTTCCGGAGGTATCCCCTGCACTCTGGGCGAGGGCTTGTTGGCGGAGTCCCTCGAGGGAGGGACAGGTCTTCTGCTCGTGGCGAAACTGTTCCTGGGTGGGCCCCCCCTCCTGACGCCACTGAGCCAGGTCGGGAAGGTCCTGAGGCTGAACGAGCCCCTCGGAAGTTTGCTCTGGAGGGACGGCCCGGTCGGTGTCTTCTACTGGAGCGACCGGGGGAGGATGTGCCGGCCATTCAGGTTCTTCGGGTCGGGGGATGGCACGGGCAGCCATGGAGCGGGTGCTTACGCACGCCCAGTCCGGGATGCCCAACATCCCCAGGTGCTCTCTTCTCTCTACGGTGGCCCACGGGGAACTCTCAAGATCATTTCCCAGGAGACAGTCTACGGGGGCATCATCTCGGACTGTCACTTTCAACATGCCGGAGACTCCTCCCCACTCGAAGGGGACGCAGGCCATCCGACATAGACTCTCCGAATTGTCGGTTGAACGGACAGGGCAGAGAACGTTCGGCAGGATCTGTTCTGGGGTCACCAGGTGACAGCGGACGGCCGTTACACTGGCCCCGGTGTCACGTAGGGCTTCGGCCCGGCGTCCATTAATGTTCACCCACTGACTGTACTTCCGGGTGTTGGCGGGCAGGGGGACCCGCGGGACCATGTCTTTTCCCCCTAGGCACGCTAGAACCATGGCGGCTGGTTCCCATTCTTGGTGTTCTTGCTCGCACTCCTCTTGTTCTTCGGAGATTTGTTCTTCCCCCAGGGCGGCGGCAGCCATCTGGCGGGGTCTCGGAGTCTGGCTCTGTGGACAATTCGGGTCGTTTGCGTAGTGGCCGACTCGCTGGCATCGGTGACACGTGACATTGGCTCTGTATTCCGGCCGCGCCGGGGTGTTGCCCCGGTTGGCCGGGGGTGGGGTGCTGGTAGCGGGGGCGGCCGGGGCGTTGTCTCTCCCTCGTCCCTGGCCCCCTCCTCCTCCTCGGGGACGGTGCTGACCGTGGCTGTTCCGGTTCTGTTCATGTGACCCATTTCGGCCCACTCGGGTAATTTCCCACCGGTCAGCCTCGGCGGCGAGCTGCCGTGGATCAGTCAATTTACTGTCGAGGAGGTGCTGCCTGAGCTCGACGAAGCAGTTGTTTGATAGATGCTCCCATACCATGAGATTGAAGAGTTGCTCGTAGGTCGTTACTTTGCTTCCCTTGATCCAACCCTCGAAGGCTCTGCTGAAATAGTTCACGTATTCCACCCAAGTTGTACCCGGGATCCGGGTGCAGTCTCGGAACCTCTGGCGGTACATTTCGGGTGTGAGCCCATAGCGGGTGAGGAGGGTAGCTTTCATGTGGTCATAGGAGGTCATCAGATGGTCTGGGAGCTGTAGCAGGGCATCGCGGCCCTCATTGACGAACCTCCCCCATAGACCGGCTCCCCAGTCGTTTCGATCGATCCGGTGGGAGGTCATAGCGATCTCGTAGGCCTTGAACCATTGCTGTATGTCGTCATCTCGGAAATATTCTCGAACGACATCCTTGGGGATGTGTACCTTCTTTTCTGTTGCCCCCGGGGTGCGCGGTTGCTCGGGCACCCCTAATTCTTTGTTCTGCTTGCGTAAGTCTATCTCAGCTAGTTTGCGCTCGTGTTCATACGCCAGTCTCTTCTCTTCAAGCTCCCTTTGTCTCTGTTTCTCTTCCCGTTCTTCTCGGAGCCGCAGATGTTCCAGGTTCAGTTTTTGTTCGGCTAATTTGAGTTCGCCATCCATTTTGAGCCAGGCCATTTCTAGTTCATGTAGTCGGTTTCTTTCTCGTTCTTGGATCTCATCTTGCGAGAGACCCGTTCTTCGCTCCTCGGGAGCCGTGGTGTCCTTCTCTGCTGCTGCGACATTTTGGTCCGGGGGTCTGACGGCCCCGGTTTCTGCCCATGACTCAATGGCGTGCTTGAAATCGTCTTTCGTACTCAGACCGGTGGTAGCGATACCTAGTTCAATGCAGAATTGTTTCAACTCACGATGGCTGTATTCTTCCAATTTCTCCATCTGGAATTTTTCGGTGGATCCGCTTTCTTTGGTTGACATTGTGGTTTTGTCGTGGGGTGAGCTACTCTCTGTACGATTACGCGTTGATTCGGATCGCGCCGCTGGCCACCAATGTTAGACGGACCGGGAGGATCGGCCGAGGACAAGGGGAGAGGTCTCCGGGGAGAGCCGTCTCCAGCGATCGTACAGACAAGTAACTTCCCCCCCACAGATGTACACCACACAAGGATAAGGTTCAACGTTACTTTATAAGCAATTCTTAAAGTACGGTGAAATGGTACAAGGAGGTCTGGACTCAGGGGTCCCCTCTATTCTAGTCTCTTGGTTGGGTAAGGGGGTAGCGGGACAGTCTCGTTACCAATCTGGTGGATATGGTGGTAGATGAAATAGCTCACAATCCTCGAGCTCGGCGTTCTAGATGATCGGGCCGCGGTGGAGCCAGCAGGTCCCGGGATGGTTGAAGGTAGCGACGGTCCGCGGCGGAGCCAGCAGGTCCCGATGAAGGTGGTGGTTACAAACGGTCCGCGGCCACGCCAGCAGGTCCCGACGACGATGAAGGTTTCAGAAGGTTGCGGCAGCGCCAGCAGGCAGGTCGATAGTTCGCAAGGCAGGGCTAGGGCAGCGCCAGTAGTCCGTCAAGGATGAGTTCTTCACTGCGTCTCTCGACTCCAGGATACAACTGCTTTCCTGCTCTGGAGCTGCCCCAGTTATAGGTCTGGTGCCCTTTGATGTCCGGACCCTCGCACTTGGAGGTCGGGAGGTCCGGGATGAGGGAGTCCAGACACCCAGCAGGGGGGTGGAGCCAGCGCCTGGGGGAGCTGGGGGCGATCGGCACCTGGCGGGGGAGAGCCATCGACACCTCTTTCTCCCATTGACCTGCCAAGTAGTCCGCTCACCTCCTGGGTGGATGGTTGTGCCGGGATGTCGGGGCCTGGCCAGGCCTAGGGTTAGGGTCGATCGGAGGCCACGCGGCCTCGTGGTGCTGTGTCCAAGATGGCGCCCAGGCCGGGCGAGAGGGCCGGTAGGGAATCGGGCCCATGATGTGGAGATGTTCAGGGGCAGGGGTCCCATATGAGACGGAAAACGGGTGGTTGTTGCGTGTAACACCTGAAGAGCCGGGCTCGGGCCTGGTCGTGCGGGGAGGGGGCCAGCCTAACACGTGGCCTGTCCAACAAATCTGTTTTCAAAAAAAAAAATATTGTACTGAGTGGGTGTTGTAGTGTATGTTGCATTGAGTGCAGTGTAATTATGTGGCACTGAGTACTATTTGGAGGGTATTTTGCGTTGAGCGCAGTGTAATTATGTAGCATTTAATTATGTGGCACTGAGTGGTATTATGAGGAGTGTATGTTGTATTCAGTAGAGTGTAATTGTGGGACGTCTAATTATGTGGCACTGAGTGTTATTGTTTGGAGTGTATGTTGCATTGTAATTATGTAGCATATAATTATGTGGTATTGTGTGGAGTGTGTGTTGCATTTAGTAGAGTGTAATTATGTGGTGTGTAATTATGTGGCACTGAGTGGTATTCGGAGAGTATGTTGCGTTGAGCGCAGTGTAATTATGTAGCATTTAATTATGTGGCACTGAGTGGTATTGTGTGGAGTGTATGTTGTATTCAGTAGCGTGTAATTGTGTGGCATGTAATTATGTGGCTCTGAGTGGTATTGTTTGGAGTGTATGTTGCATTAAGTGCAGTGTAATTATGTAGCATATAATTATGTGGCACTGAGTGTGTGAGGGTGCAGTGTGTGTGAGGGTGTAGTATGTGTGAGGGTGCAGGGTATGTGAGGGTGCAGTGTGTGAGAGCGCAGTGTGTGTGGCCTAAAGTAGTGTGAGGGTGGAGTGTGTGTGGGCTAAAGTAGTGAGAGGGCGCAGTGTGTGTGTGGCCTAAAGTAGTGTGAGGGTGCAGTGTGTGCGGGCTAAAGTAGTGAGAGGGCGCAGTGTGTGTGTGGCCTAAAGTAGTGTGAGGACGCAGTGTGTGTGGCCTAAAGTAGTGTGTGGGCTCAGTGTGTGTGTCATAAAGTAGTGTGAGTACGAGTGAGGATGAGTTCCAAGCCTGGTAGAGGAATGTTGGCTTGGTCATATTCCACAGCAGACGCCCCAGCCAGGCTGGTGGTATGACACCAGCAGATGCAATATTTATCAATCAGACAGTGCTGTAGGTCCTGTCCGAAAGAACTGCTAGTAAAATTAATACAGCGACAATATCTTGCCAATTTGAAATTAGTGGATTGTATTCATAGGACAAATAACGGTGCCACTAAGGCATAGGGGTCAGTCAATTATTCTGTATTTTACCAAATTTAGGACGTAAAAAAAATATATATATAACACTATACAAATATTCTGCAACAAATACATTTAGAGAAAGAGAATAAAAAGCTGTACAATAATCAAATACGTACGATTTAACATAATAAATACCAAAATAAATAGATGAAATCCACATCAGAATTAATTTGCTTGTTAAAACCATCATAACTAAGACATGTTAGGACTAAAGTGCAGCTAGCTGGGCAACAGGACATCCCAGATTCTTTCTCAACGGAATAGAGGTAATAAAAGCGTAGGTCCCAGGTGTCACAATCGTTGCAACTACAGGCAACTTTCCACACAAACGTAGAAGATGCTTTCGCGGTGCAGCACACATCAGCTACTATCAGGATCCGCGTTTTTTTCCCGCACGATATCAGCTGTGACTAAAGGCAAATAAATACAGCGCTCAACAACAAATACTGCCAAGTACAGCGAACACAGGACAGAAATCCTTCCACAGCCATGAATGAACACTGAAGAACGACCCAGCAGATGCAACATTTCACATTCTGGCAGATCATTTGTGGCTTTTCAACATGAGAGAATTTCAACTGCTTAAGATGCTGCTGAAATTGTTAATATATTTGTTGGGTCTTATGAAACATCAACAGTTTACGGTCTGTGCAGCACTGGTGTGACACATAACCAAAGGTCAGTGCTCAATCACACTGCACGCAGAGTGAACATGGCGTTATATTTGGTGTAATGTCAAATGTAATTAACATTTATGAAGAATATTAAATGTGCCAGCTAAACCTGCTCTGGTCGTTGCGACAGTGGCGGTGAGATCTTTACCCCGACCTCACATTTCATGAAGTCTCTGGGATTTCAGTGCAGGTTGGTCTGACCAGGCAGTTAGTAATAATGCCGTTTTCAGGGTTGTTGCTGAGCTGCTGCATATCAACCCCAAACCCGATCTCTTTTAGAAAATGCTCTTGAAATTGGGAACGTTTTTTTTTCTGCTTTGATGGGTCTATGGAGAAATGCGACACGGCGGGCAGGGGAGGGGAGGGGCGGAGCGGGTAAAAAAAAACAAGACGGAGGGAAGGCAGAGAAGGGGAGGGGGGAGGAGAAATGCGACACGGCATGCAGGGGAGGGGGCGGAGCAGGGAGAGCGGCGATGAGGGTGTGAAGCAGCAGGGGCCTTTGAAGTGTAGCTAAGCTTGACTTCAAAGGTATAGGAGGAGTGCTGCTGGGGAACAGATGGCGATTTGATGATGTGCACGCGCATTTTAGGTCAATGCGCTTGCGCATTGACCTAAAAGCGCACGGGCACAGCACCAAATCGCCAGTTGGGATACTAGTTGGGTAAAGTCTGTTTAAGTCGCTATAGTCTCGTTCTGCTCAATGCGCATGCGCATTGAGAGGCGAGACCTAAAAATGGTATGGAGTTATAGAACCACACCGCATTCTACCACAGAGGTGTCACCCTTTCAACTGTTACGAGGACGCGTGCCATGCTCTAAGGCAATACCAAATTGGATGTATAGAGAAAAGGCATCAGGGGTGGATGTGGCTATGATCCGACACACTATGCAACAAAAACAGAAGAAGTATAGTGTTGATCAAGGGGATAGGAAAACATTGGAATTGAAGGCTGAAGATTGGGTGCGTGTTATGCTGTTGGGCGATGTAAAAAAGGTACATCAAAGTGGCCTGTACCAAGAAAGACCAAGGAAGTTAATAAATTCACATTCATATTGGAAGATGGAAAGAAATGGAATATGAGTGATGTGGTCAAGTTTAATCAGAGGGAGGTTTCAGAGTGCGGAGGTGCACAGACATCTACAAAGAAATGTAATCAACTCATGCCACAAGAAAGAATGTGCCAAAGGGATGAGTGCCAGAAGAAATTACTTGGGAAATTGACAGATTATGTTCTGTCTAAGTAGGTAACCCCACACGTGCTTTGGGGTGTGTGTATTGTGCCCAGCTGTTTACGGTACTTAGTGTGTGTGATTAACTTCAAATCATATTGTGGATTATTGCCATTGTATATTTTATTAGTAACTTGTTTGTTTGTTTTTATTTCTTTTCACATTTCTTTTAACATTTTAGTTGGTCAATGTTTGGGTTATGGGGAAGTGTTGTACTCTGGGTATGATTTGTAATCCAGTTCCATTCTTGAACTAGTATGTTTTAAGTAGGGAGAATATTCCGTGAGGCAGTTGTTCATAAGATCTAGCCCTTGTTGGTCGCTGCTTTACAACTTGTCAAGTAAAGCAAATTCGTCCATCATCACGGTGTGCGGACTCTCATTTTAACACTTACAATTGGCTGGCTCCCACATGGCTCCCTAATCTCTCTGGTTTCATTGCTCATCCGTTTCTCCTCGACTCCGTCTTCTCCTGGGATGGAGCCTGGCCCAAGTACTGCTTCCGGTGGACAGTGTGCTTACACTGCAGGCACTGTGTATATATATATCTCTCTACAGGCCCTCTCTGTCAGCCTCACTTATATAATGCGAATGTTAACTCGTAGGGATCGTACTTCACTGTTAATACTTTGGAGAGTACTGGCCTCCATTGTGTTTAACCTACACCTTCGGCGATGTGTCTGCTACTTATTGCCATTGAAAACATAGCTAAATATAGATGTCCTTGCTATTTGTTGTATGTAATACTTCAGATTGCGGAGTGCATTTCATCTCAAAAGTGAGCCGTGGCTGCCACCTGGTGGATTACTTGTGAATTTAACATGAATGCTAAAAAACACAGATGTCTTTTGTTCTTCACTTTGATTATAGTTGTACTGTATTGTGATTATATAGCGCTTATTATCCCCGATTGGGCGTTGAAGCGCTTTACATTGGCAGCACACTGCTCCAGTTCCCAAGGTAAGCTATTAATCAAGTGATTATTGTTGCTTATTGGGATCACTCCTATTCTCTCAGGGAAAACTATTCTATACATTTACTCTTATTTCTTTCTGCCAAATTACATGAAAATGAGTATGGTGTTGTAATCATTCTGCGTGCTCACTACCTATATGAGGAATGTAAAGAGAGCGGAAGCTGTAAAGATTTGGAGACATGCAACATGGCTTAAAGTAAACAAATAAAGCACTATGAGGTGGACAACGCTGGCCGTGCCATAAAGCTTTTTTTGTTGCTTTCCTTGAGCCATGTTGCAAAGTAGCCTGTGTTGCTGTGCAACATCTTTTTTAAAAAAACATTGACAACGCCAACATAACTCGCATAGGCAAAACTTATTGGCTTTGCCAGTGCTTATTTTAACAGTAGCGGCTCCATGGTCAGCATAATTTTTTTAAATTTTTTAAAACCTTTATTATAAAAGAGCACACAGCTATTCAGCCTAACATCCCGGAGGCAAGGCAGCATATAGAACCAGGAGAGCAAAAGTGCAAGGTGATTCACATCAGAACATTGTAGGTTGTTTTTTATTTTTTATGAAAGAGAACTAAAACCAAGAAAAGAAACGCCTAAAGGCGCGAGAGAGTGGCAATGGAGTCATCAGAGCCGTAAGGGAGTCAGCAGAGGGCAGAGGAGGACAGATAGATGGTCAGCATAATTTAATGCAAATGTGCACGTTTGCAATCTGCAGAACAAACAGAAAACATCACAACAAAATACAACTCAATCCAACCCCATACCAACACAACACATACAACAATACATTAACCAGATGCCACAAAAAATGCACACACCAATGCAATGCACCGTAATACACTACACAGTTGTGTTTTATATTGTTATATTTTGTTGAAATGTTATGCACTGTTTTTTGTAGTGTAGGTGTGTATTGTTTGCATAATGTTGTGTTGATACATTGGGTTTAGTGTGTCCAATATGGATTCAAGGAAGGGGTGGGCACTCTAGAACAATGCCTGAACCTCAACATTATCATAGGGTAATATGTCCTAGCAAAGCAGGGATCCCTTTTCCTTTCTTTTATGGACCTTAGCAGCACATTTGAACGGGTCAACAGGTCCAAGCTCTGGGATATTCTTGGGACCTCAACTTTCACCTTGAAAAGAACAACGACCGCAACACCGCCACCCTCTTGGACAACCTCGCTGTTAGACCTGTCTGGCTTTTTGGCAAAGTCCCTCCTAATTTTTATTTATTTTGTCCCCTTTTTGCCCCTCAAACCCTTATTAATTTTTGTGTCTACTGACTTTTTGTAGGTGTTGGCCAGGGGGATAGGTGTTCCCTCTCCCCCTCATAGTTTTTTACCTCAGGTCCAGAGGCCTGTTCTGACAGGAAAGTTGGCACCACCTAAAATGGTGGCCACCAACTGCCCCAACTGTCACCAACAGAACTTGGCCATAGCCTAACATAGGGCATTCCAGAACCTTCTGGTCCATTCTGGACCACTGAAGGGCAGCCTATATAAGGCGGAATGCGGGGCAGCCATTTTGTCTACCTGTGGAAGTCAGCTGGAGGACAGGCTGTAGCCAAGGGTGGGAGAGGTTAGACATAGGGTTGACCTCCTAGATAGGGAAGCTGCCTTGGGTTGACACCTCAAAATCCCCCTTTTGGGTTATTTGTCCTGACCCCGCTGTGAAGGATTACTGGAGACCCTGGGCGCCTAGCTTGCCCCTTGTCCAAACTGTACAGGGGAAGTTCGAGAAGAAGGAGACTGCAGTGCTGCGGTGCGCAGTCCTCTGCCCAGCAGAAAGAGACTCAGGAAGGATAACCTTCCTCCCTAAAATCCCAACCCCTTCTTCAACTCAAGTGCTAAAAGGACTTTGTGAGGAGAACTGGGTACAGAATCAAGCCAGCGCTGTCCCTACCTTCCTGGGTGCTGAGGGAGGCTGGTGTCCTGAGGAGCCCTGGCTGGATCTGCAGACAACTGATCCCTGGAGTCCTTGGTGGAAGGCATCAAGCGTTCTGGAAAAGCACCCAACCCCGGGATCCACTGAGCCTGGGAAGCTTGTCAGGGCTTCCCTGTGAAAGCGGGACCCCGGGGGCACCTTCCGCGCTCCAGTCGCGTTACCGAGTGGAGTCCCGGTTTACAAAGAAGAGCCTGGGCGAGACGCTTTGCTAAGGCGCCATCGCGCATGCCCAGTCGGCTATAATATTCCCTCAGGAGGGGCCTAGTACCGAGCAGGCCCGGTGCAGTGTCGCTTCTCCCCCGCGCATGCGCAGGAGAGCCCGGGGGCGTGTGGAAGCGCCGACGCGACGCTGAGGAGAGCTGTCCGGAGGCAGCCTCGGCGAGTGGCAGAGATCAAGTGGGGCGCCGAGGGACAGATCCTGGACGGTGAGGAGCAGCCCTGTGGCGAGGCTGCATCACCGTGTCTGCGCTCCGTTTTCTGTTTGCTGGAGAGGTCTCTGCTCCTCTGAGAGGGAGCGAGGGGGCCGAGTAACAGCGGTGAAGTGCCCTCGAGTCCAGAGGGTGAGCGGAGGACTCAACTGCTGCCTGCTCCTACAAGTAAGCGGGGAGGAGTGAGGGGAGGCGAGGGAGAGCTGGTTAGGCCTCCTTTTCGTCTGGTTTCCTTCCCACACTGGTTGAGCCTGAAAGGAAGAAGGAGGGGGGAGAGCCTGGAAAACGAGGGGCTTAACTGTGGAAAAACTACCTATAACAAGGAGCCTGGTTAGCTCAGGGGTGCAAAGAATATAAGAGTCCCAGTCAACCCCTGGCTCTTGTTCATTAATGACAGTGGGCCCCCCTCTGATGGAGTGGAGTGTCTGAAAGGCAAAATAGAAGCACATTGCATCATTAACTGTCCTATGGACTTAGAAGGGTTATCTACCAGACCTGGTTGTGGTGCATATTCAACTGTAATGAGCTATTGGAATTAATTATCAAACTGCATAGTAATTTAAGAGTGTTATTGCTATTGCTGAGACCAGTTATAGAGTATAGGTCATCTTTAGAAACTATGCCTAAATAAGCGCTAGAAATGCTAGGAATGTACAGCTGATGATTTGAGCTAGCACCTTGACAGAATCTGTAACAAATTCCCTGACTAATAAGATTTGTGCTTTCATCTCATAAGGAAATCTACTTGTATTTAGGTGGCGCTGGGGTTTTTCCTCCCAAGGTTCTAGCAGAGTGATAAATAACCTGATTGATTCTAAGGTACAGTTTATCCTAATGTACAAGTGTAATAGGAGTTCAGGGATATGGCAACTGCTTTAAAGACAACAGGTGAATCTGCTATTAATTTCAAAAGTGTAACTGCTGATTCTAAAAGTGATTTGAAATGTTTTGAGCTAATTACATGTGAGCTACTTATATTTGACAACACAGAGAACATTATTTTTATATAAAGCAGTACGTATTTTCACATAATTTTGGTGTAGTGTTTTCTTTTTGAGTGCTATTGCGTGGAATTACTTTTGGGTGGTCTGCAACCTTTACACTGTGCCTCTGAATGTTAGTCTTGCCCTAGGTCAGGCTACCTAATTCCAACATATTGGTGCCTAGCGGTGGGATTGCGGACTTGGTTGCAGCTACTTACTAGTAATTTGACGTAATACACCCAACCTACACCAGGAGTTTTCTCCTTGCGGCCCTCCCAATTAGTCTTTTTGTTTTTTCTAAATTTATTCCTGGTGGTGGGTGGAGTTGGCTTAAGGTTGCCCTTGCCCCTTTGAAATTTCTGGTGTGTATCCAGGTTTGCCAGACTCACAATGGAGTTTGCGGTGGAAAACCTGGAAGTCTATTCCGTGCCCCAATTGAGAATGTTCTGCCAACGAATGGGGGTCTTTTTCAAACATGGTGCTAGGAAGGGGGAGCTCCAGACTAGCCTCAGGGCCTGGGTGGAGGCACACCAAGAGACAAAGGAGGAGGATGAAGAGGTCGACCAGGACACGGTGGGGGAGGTGGAGGAGTTATTCCGCCATGAGGGGGAAAACTTGCTCACCGGACCAGTGTCCTATTCCAGAAAGGGCAGTAGTATTTCTGGGAGAAGCCTAACGGAAGCCGAGCTCACCGATAGGAGGGAGAAAAGACAGCTAAAGTGGGACTTGGCTAAGATGGAATTGGAGAAAGAGGAGAGGAGGATGGTCCACGAGTTTAGACTGAAGGAACTGGAGCTCCAAAGTCTGCAACGGGGGTCCTCTCCTGTTAGGAATGGTGGCAGCGAACCGAGAGAGTCAGCCAGGGAGACCAAACCCTATATCCCAAAGGACCTGATAGCGAGCTTCAGTCAGGGGGATGATGTTGCTAAGTGGCTGGCCGCTTATGAGGTTTCTTTGAAGGTTCATGGAGTGCAGGAGAAGCACTGGGGGGGTAGTTTGTACAAGTACATGCCTCCTGCTGGTCGGGACACCTTGCTGGCCCTGGATCCAGAGGAACAGACAAACTACCCCACCATGAAGCTGGCGTTATTGAGGAAGTTCGGGCTCACCCCAGAAAGGTACCGACAGAAGTTCAGGGGGAGCCACAAGATTGGTACTCAGAACTGGGTGGGCTTCCTTGATTACGCCAGAAAGGCCTTAGAGGGTTGGGTCAAGGGCAGTGAGGTAAAGGATTATGAGGGGCTGTACGATCTGTTTTTGAGAGAACACCTCCTCGAGAAATGTTTTCCCGAGCTGCGCCAACACCTGGTAGACAGCAAGCTGACCAATCCCCGGAAGCTTGCAGAGGAGGCGGACATCTGGACAAGTACCCGGGTGTCCACCAAGGGGACTGGAGGGGAATCTCAAAAAGCCGGACAGGGCGCCCCCCAGAAGAAGGAAGGGGGGGAGAAAAAGAAAGAGTTCTCTAAAGGTCCCCAAAATAACTTCCAAGGGAAGGGAGCAGGTTTCACCCCTAGGGCAAACCCGCCCCGGAACCCTCATCCTGGCCAGAGCCAGCAGCCCAGGGTTCTCCACTGTTTTGAATGCGGTGGCGTTGGACATTATAAGGGAGATGTCAGATGCCCAAAGAGACCACCCCCTCCCACCGGAGGAAAGTCACCGGGAGTAGCTAGTGTAGCGCTCGGGGAGGAGTTGCCCTTAGATAAGGGGGGTGAGTGGGCGGGTGTCACCTTAGTGTCCCTGGGAGAGCGGGAGATGGTGCCAAAGATCCAGGTGCCCCCAAATACTACAAAGTATGGGCAATGGGTTACCATCAATGGCCAGAGAGGGGAGGCTCTGAGGGATACAGGAGCCAGCATGACTATGGTGAGAAGTCAGCTGGTGTCCCCAGAGCAGGTTGTTCCTAATGTACTCCACCCCGCCGCGATGGCTGACGGCAGAATGGGCCACTATCCAGTGGCTGAGGTTCCCTTTGAGTGGGAGGGGGTTGCAGGTTCACTTCGAGTTGCCGTAAGCCCTGCCGTGCCAGTCGATTGTCTGTTGGGGAATGACATGGAACACAACACTTGGAGAGAGGTGGAATACCGGACGCATTCTGCGATGCTGGGTACACCTGACTGGGCCTGTGTCAGCACACGGTCTGCGACTGCCCGGAGAGGGAGTTCGCCTGGGTTGGAGCCTGGAACAATGGCCCAACCCGCTGCTAAGAAGGGACAGACCCGGAGACAGAGGAAGCCTGCTCCGGCTTCCACACCCCATGAGACAGATCGGCCACCTGCGGTGGTGGACCAGGAGTCCGTGGAGGGGGAAGTAGACTCTCTGGAGGATTTGCCCATCCCTGCGGAGTGGCATGTGGAGGGAGGTCCTACCAGAGAAGAATTCTGTAAGGGGCAGAGGGAGTGCCCCACCCTTGAGGGACTGAGGCGACAGGCTGAAGCCCAAGCAGCAGGTGATGTTACGGGACATTACCATATTTACTGGGAGGATGGACTCCTCTACAGTGAACCCAAGGTACCCTCGCCTGGTTCATCGAGGGCCTTGGTAGTCCCGCAACAGTACCGAGCCTTTCTTTTGGAATTGGCTCATGCCATACCCCTGGCAGGACACTTAGGCCAGGACAAGACCTTTGCACGGCTTGTTCTCCACTTTTACTGGCCTCAGATGAAAGCGGCGTCCAACACATACTGTAGGACATGTGTAACCTGCCAGGCCAGTGGGAAAACAGGGGTGAAGCTAAAAGCTCCCCTGGAACCACTTCCAGTCGTTAGCACCCCCTTTGAGAGGGTGGGCATCGACATTGTAGGGCCTTTGGATCCACCAACAGCAGCTGGTCACAGGTTTATCCTGGTACTGGTGGATCATGCCACACGGTACCCAGAGGCAATACCTCTGAGGACAGTCACTGCACCTGTAGTGGCAAGAGCCCTAATGGGAATCTTTACCCGAGTGGGATTTCCCAAGGAAGTTGTGTCCGACAGGGGGACCAACTTCCTGTCAGCTTACATGCGGGCCATGTGGAAGGAGTGTGGAGTGACCTACCGGTTCACCACTCCTTATCACCCCCAGTCGAATGGACTGGTTGAGAGGTTCAATAAGACCTTGAAGGGCATGATCAGAAGTCTGCCCGAGAGCCTGCGGAGGAAATGGGATGTCCTCCTACCCTGTTTACTCTTTTCCTACAGGGAAGTGCCCCAGAAGGGAGTGGGCTTCAGCCCCTTTGAGCTTCTGTATGGGCACCCTGTACGCGGTCCTCTCAGCCTGGTGAAGGATGGTTGGGAGAAATCTCCCAGGAAACCCCCCCAGGATGTGGTGAGCTACATGCTGGCCTTCAGGAGCCAAATGGCGAAGTTGTGGAAGCAAGCTTCTGACAACTTGGAGGCCAGCCAGGCAGTCATGAAGGAGTGGTATGACCACAATGCTCACCAGGTGGAACTGGAGCCTGGACAGAAAGTGTGGGTGATGGAGCCTGGAGAGCTTAGCGCCCTCCAGGATCGCTGGACAGGCCCCTTTGAGGTGTTGGAAAAGAAGGGTAAGGCCACATACCTGGTGGACCTTAAGACCCCTCGACAGCCCCTACGGGTGCTACACGCCAACCGACTCAATCCCCACCATGAGAGGCCCGAAGTCATGCTGATGATGGTGACTGACGGGGAAGAGGAAGCGGAAAGCGAACCTCTCCCAGATCTTTTTTCGTCCCAAGAGAAGGATGGGTCAGTGGAGGGAGTGATTCTCTCTCCCACTCTCACTCCTGAGCAACGGGAGGACTGCCGCCAGATACTGGAGCAGTACTCTTCGTTGTTCTCCCTTGTCCCGGGAAGGACCCACCTGTTTACCCATGATGTGGACACAGGAGACAGCCCACCAGTGAAGTCCAAGACCTACCGGCTGTCTGACAAGGTGAAGGCTAGCATACATGGAGAAGTTGCCAAGATGCTAGAGCTGGGAGTAATTGAACCTTCCAACAGCCCTTGGTCCAGTCCGGTGGTGCTCGTGCCAAAAGCCGCACCACCAGGCACCACACCTGAACTGAGGTTCTGTGTGGATTACCGAGGACTGAATTCAGTGACAAGGACTGATGCTCATCCGATCCCTAGGGCGGATGAATTGATTGACCGGCTAGGAGCTGCCCAATATCTGAGTACCTTTGACCTCACTTCAGGGTACTGGCAGATCTCCTTGACAGATGGAGCAAGGGAAAGGTCAGCCTTCTCCACGCCTGAGGGACACTACCAGTTCTGTGTGATGCCCTTTGGGCTCAAGAACGCCCCTGCCACATTTCAGCGGCTGGTGAACCAGGTCCTCTCTGGAATGGAGAGTTTCTCTGCTGCTTACTTGGATGACATTGCTGTCTTCAGTAGCAGTTGGGAGGACCATCTGCAGCATTTGCAGGCCGTTCTCCAGGCCCTGAGACAAGCTGGATTGACCATCAAAGCCAGCAAATGCCAGATTGGGCAGGGGTCGGTTGTGTACCTTGGACACTTGGTGGGTAGGGGGACGGTGCAGCCCCTGCAGGCTAAGATTGAGGCAATCATGGCCTGGGAACCCCCCAAGACACAGACTGAGGTCCGAGCTTTCCTGGGCCTCACAGGCTACTACCGTCGCTTTGTGAAGGGGTATGGCACTATTGTAGCGCCCCTCACAGAGCTCACCTCCAAGAAACAACCTCGACGGGTAGTTTGGACAAAGGCTTGTCAGCAAGCCTTTGAAAAGTTGAAACAGGCAATGTGTGCGGCACCGGTCCTGAGGGCCCCAGACTTCTCCAAGGAGTTCATTGTCCAAACGGATGCATCAGAACATGGCATTGGGGCAGTGTTATCGCAACTCAATGAAGAGGGCCTGGATCAACCTGTAGTCTTCTTATCCAGGAGGCTGCTTCCCCGGGAACAGAAGTGGAGTGCCATTGAGAGGGAAGCTTTTGCGGTGGTGTGGGCTCTGAAGAAGTTGCGGCCATACCTCTTTGGCTCGCACTTCCTGGTTCAGACTGACCACCGACCCCTTCGTTGGCTGATGCAAATGAAGGGGGAAAATCCCAAGTTGTTGAGGTGGTCCATCTCCCTACAGGGAATGGACTTCCGGGTGGAACATCGGCCTGGAGTGGACCACGCCAATGCAGAAGGTCTCTCCAGGTATTTCCGCCTTAGTGATGAGGACTCCCAAGGGGTTGGGTAGTTCTCCCCACTTTCAGCTGGGGGGGACGCGTGTTAGACCTGTCTGGCTTTTTGGCAAAGTCCCTCCTAATTTTTATTTATTTTGTCCCCTTTTTGCCCCTCAAACCCTTATTAATTTTTGTGTCTACTGACTTTTTGTAGGTGTTGGCCAGGGGGATAGGTGTTCCCTCTCCCCCTCATAGTTTTTTACCTCAGGTCCAGAGGCCTGTTCTGACAGGAAAGTTGGCACCACCTAAAATGGTGGCCACCAACTGCCCCAACTGTCACCAACAGAACTTGGCCATAGCCTAACATAGGGCATTCCAGAACCTTCTGGTCCATTCTGGACCACTGAAGGGCAGCCTATATAAGGCGGAATGCGGGGCAGCGATTTTGTCTACCTGTGGAAGTCAGCTGGAGGACAGGCTGTAGCCAAGGGTGGGAGAGGTTAGACATAGGGTTGACCTCCTAGATAGGGAAGCTGCCTTGGGTTGACACCTCAAAATCCCCCTTTTGGGTTATTTGTCCTGACCCCGCTGTGAAGGATTACTGGAGACCCTGGGCGCCTAGCTTGCCCCTTGTCCAAACTGTACAGGGGAAGTTCGAGGAGAAGGAGACTGCAGTGCTGCGGTGCGCAGTCCTCTGCCCAGCAGAAAGAGACTCAGGAAGGATAACCTTCCTCCCTAAAATCCCAACCCCTTCTTCAACTCAAGTGCTAAAAGGACTTTGTGAGGAGAACTGGGTACAGAATCAAGCCAGCGCTGTCCCTACCTTCCTGGGTGCTGGGGGAGGCTGGTGTCCTGAGGAGCCCTGGCTGGATCTGCAGACAACTGATCCCTGGAGTCCTTGGTGGAAGGCATCAAGCGTTCTGGAAAAGCACCCAACCCCGGGATCCACTGAGCCTGGGAAGCTTGTCAGGGCTTCCCTGTGAAAGCGGGACCCCGGGGGCACCTTCCGCGCTCCAGTCGCGTTACCGAGTGGAGTCCCGGTTTACAAAGAAGAGCCTGGGCGAGACGCTTTGCTAAGGCGCCATCGCGCATGCCCAGTCGGCTATAATATTCCCTCAGGAGGGGCCTAGGACTGAGCAGGCCTGGTGCAGTGTCGCTTCTCCCCCGCGCATGCGCAGGAGAGCCCGGGGGCGTGTGGAAGCGCCGACGCGACGCTGAGGAGAGCTGTCCGGAGGCAGCCTCGGCGAGTGGCAGAGATCAAGTGGGGCGCCGAGGGACAGATCCTGGACGGTGAGGAGCAGCCCTGTGGCGAGGCTGCATCACCGTGTCTGCGCTCCGTTTTCTGTTTGCTGGAGAGGTCTCTGCTCCTCTGAGAGGGAGCGAGGGGGCCGAGTAACAGCGGTGAAGCGCCCTCGAGTCCAGAGGGTGAGCGGAGGACTCAACTGCTGCCTGCTCCTACAAGTAAGCGGGGAGGAGTGAGGGGAGGCGAGGGAGAGCTGGTTAGGCCTCCTTTTCGTCTGGTTTCCTTCCCACACTGGTTGAGCCTGAAAGGAAGAAGGAGGGGGGAGAGCCTGGAAAACGAGGGGCTTAACTGTGGAAAAACTACCTATAACAAGGAGCCTGGTTAGCTGAGGGGTGCAAAGAATATAAGAGTCCCAGTCAACCCCTGGCTCTTGTTCATTAATGACAGTGGGCCCCCCTCTGATGGAGTGGAGTGTCTGAAAGGCAAAATAGAAGCACATTGCATCATTAACTGTCCTATGGACTTAGAAGGGTTATCTACCAGACCTGGTTGTGGTGCATATTCAACTGTAATGAGCTATTGGAATTAATTATCAAACTGCATAGTAATTTAAGAGTGTTATTGCTATTGCTGAGACCAGTTATAGAGTATAGGTCATCTTTAGAAACTATGCCTAAATAAGCGCTAGAAATGCTAGGAATGTACAGCTGATGATTTGAGCTAGCACCTTGACAGAATCTGTAACAAATTCCCTGACTAATAAGATTTGTGCTTTCATCTCATAAGGAAATCTACTTGTATTTAGGTGGCGCTGGGGTTTTTCCTCCCAAGGTTCTAGCAGAGTGATAAATAACCTGATTGATTCTAAGGTACAGTTTATCCTAATGTACAAGTGTAATAGGAGTTCAGGGATATAGCAACTGCTTTAAAGACAACGTGTGAATCTGCTATTAATTTCAAAAGTGTAACTGCTGATTCTAAAAGTGATTTGAAATGTTTTGAGCTAATTACATGTGAGCTACTTATATTTGACAACACAGAGAACATTATTTTTATATAAAGCAGTACGTATTTTCACATAATTTTGGTGTAGTGTTTTCTTTTTGAGTGCTATTGCGTGGAATTACTTTTGGGTGGTCTGCAACCTTTACACTGTGCCTCTGAATGTTAGTCTTGCCCTAGGTCAGGCTACCTAATTCCAACACTCGCCAACCTCGGACTTAAACAACTGGTCACTTCCCCCACCCACATCGCAGGTCACACACTCGACCCCATCTTCACCTCCAGCAATCATGTCTCCTTCAGCCACACTACGGATCTCCTCTGGACCGACCACAGCTGCGTTCACTTCACCTACAACAAGCCAAAACCCATCAATCACCTCCAACCAACTCTGCAAAGAAACTGGAACAAAATCACCTTTGACCAGATCTCCTCATCGCTCCTTCTAAACACCCCAGCCCACGCTTCTAACCCAGACCAAGCCGCCGCCAACTTCACCCCTTGGTTATCCAACACCGCCGACACCTTAGCACCGCTGAAAAAACGTCAAAGCAAACCTGGCAGCAAGAAGGCCTCATGGTTCAACGTTGACCTTAAGAAGTCCAAGAAACTCTGCCGCTCCCTTGAAAAGGCCTGGAAAAAGACCCAACCACCAGCACCAAGGACGCCTTCAAAAACGCCACCCGCACACACCACCAACTAATCCGAAAAGCCAAGAAAACAGCATTCAAGGATCGACTTGACAACAACGCCCACAACAGCAAGGAACTTTTCAACATTGTTAAGGAATTTACCAATCCCTCGGCCAATTCCAACGACATCACCCCCTCTCAAGCCCTCTGCGACTCCCTAGCCTCATTCTTCCACAACAAAATTGCTGACATCCACAACAGCTTCGACAACCAACCCGAAGACCAACCCACCCAACCATATGAAGAACATTCTCCCCCCCTGAACACCCTTAACGACTGGAACCCAATCTCCACTGAGGACACCATCCGCCTGATGAACTCCATCCACTCAGGATCTCCCACAGACCCATGTCCTCACCACATCTTCAACAAAGCAGACTCCGTCATAGCACCTCACCTCCGAGACGTCATCAACTGCTCCTTCAATTCCGCCACCTTCCCGGAAAGCTGGAAACACGCTGAACTCACCGCCCTTCTGAAAAAACCCACAGCGGACCCCACCGAACTCAAAAATTACCGCCCTATTTCGCTCCTTCCATTCCCGGCCAAAGTAATCGAGAAAGCTGTCAACAACCAGCTCGCCGCTTTCCTCGAAACCAACAAATCCCTCGACTCCTCTCAATCTGGCTTCCGAGCAAAACACAGCACTGAGACCGCCCTCATCGCAGCAACAGACGACATTCGAACTCTACTGGACAATGGAGACACAGTCGCCCTCATCCTCCTCGACCTCTCCGCAGCCTTTGACACAGTCTGTCATAGCACCCTTCTACAGCGCCTCAGAAACATTGGAATACAAGGAAAAGCACTTGAATGGATCACCTCGTTCCTCACCGGAAGAACTCAGAGAGTCCGCCTTCCACCATTCAAGTCCAAGGCCACTGAAGTCATCTGTGGCGTACCACAAGGATCTTCACTCAGTCCCACCCTCTTCAACGTATACATGAGCCCCCTCGCGGCCATCGCCCGCCAACACAACCTCAACATCATCTCTTACGCGGATGACACTCAACTGATCCTTTCTCTCACCAATGACCCCAGCACCGCCAAAACTAACCTACACGAAGGAATGAAAGAAGTTGCCGAATGGATGAAACACAGCCGTCTGAAACTGAACTCAGATAAAACAGAAGTCCTCATCTTAGGTACATCCCCATCTGCATGGGACGACTCCTGGTGGCCGGAATCCCTTGGAAAAGCACCCATCCCGACAGACCACGCACGGAACCTAGGCGTTATCCTGGATTCTTCACTCTCAATGAACAAACAAGTCAGCGCCGTATCCTCATCCTGCTTCAACATTCTCCGCATGCTCAAAAAAACATTTCGCTGGATCCCCACCGAAACCAGAAAAACAGTCACCCATGCTCTGGTCACGAGCCGACTGGACTACGGAAACACCCTCTACGCAGGTACTACCGCTAAACTCCAGAAGAAACTACAACAAATCCAAAACGCATCAGCCAGGATCATATTAGACATCCCGCGCAACGAACACATCTCGGGCCACCTGAAAGATCTCCACTGGCTACCCGTCAATAAGAGGATCACTTTCCGACTGCTAACCCACGCACACAAATCACTCTACGACATCGGACCAGAATCCCTCAACTCACGACTGTCCTTCTACATCCCCTCCCGCCAACTACGCTCTTCCAGCCAAGCCCTCGCCACTGTACCTCGCATCAACAAGACCACCATGGGAGGCAGATCCTTCTCATACCTGGCTGCTAAAACATGGAACTCGCTCCCCACTCACCTTCGCCTTACCTAGAACCACCTAGCATTCAGAAAGCAACTTAAAACGTGGATATTCGACAAGTAATCCTCCTCCCCATCCCTAGCGCCTTGAGACCCTCTGGGTATGTAGTGCGCTTTATAAATTCTTTGACTTGACTTGACTTGACTTTGGGACGAGGAGCTCGGCACCTATCTTGACGTCACTTCCTGTCGTGACGTCACTTCCGGTGATAGCGTCCCCCCACTTCTTTTTTTAGGACTTGTGCCCTGCCCGTGTTAGCTTCGGCACTGAGGGGGAAACTACTGAACCCTTTGGCCTTCCATGAGGGGTTAGGCAGGGATGCATGTTGGCACCACTACTGTTTTTATGATATATTAACAGTTTAAATACATATTTGAGCAAATATGGAGTGGATATGCCTATGGTAAAAGACAAGCAGGGACGAAGCAGGGCCCCGTCCTTGCTACTTGCTGACGACGCCATTCTGATTGCCTGAACGGATAATGGGCTTAAACTCCTGGTGGAGCTGTTCGTGAAGTTTATGGACAATCTGGACCTAGACACTAACCTCTCTAAGACGCACCCTATGGTCTGCGGGAGGAGGACAGCCAAGATTAGGCCTATTGTTATTAAAGGGCAACATATCACCAGGGTTTCCACATTTCCCTATCTGGATGTTCTTTTGACCACCAGAACAACTTGCTCCCCTGTATTTCTAGCCGCTGCACTAAATTCACCCAAGCTTGCTGTGCCTTATTCAGACTTTCCTTGTCAGTAGGCAACAAGCCTGTCTTGCCCTTGCTTTAAATATTTAAAATGAAGTGCCTCCCTGTCCTGAGCTAAGGAGCTGATATTTGGCAGTACCGTAAGTGTAAAGGCATTTAGCTGGAATAGGACCGATTTTGTAGGAAGCTTTTGCGGCTGGGTCCAAACAGTTCCTCATTTGTCACTCACGAGGAATTGGGATTGAAATATGTAGAGGACCAGGTTAAACTGGCTCCACTGTTATTCACCTAGAAGATAATCAGAATAACATCTGCCACACTTTTTTATCTGATTTGGAGGCTCTAAGCTTACGGTTATGCAATCAGGGCCCTACTCATAAGGCGGGACACCTTCTGGATCCAATTTTGTCCAATCTTTATTATGACTGTAGTACTCCTGTGCTTCAGTTAGACTGGTCCGACCATTTTATAATTCCATTCAACCTGCAGCCTTCCACATCTAGGGTAGTGGCCCCTCCTACTAGCTCAGGTAGTCTCAGATCTTGGGGCAAGTTGAATATGGAGTCTTTTAATACTATTCTGTCTACTAGCATACATGATGTCACTTTATCTTTGCTTTAATTAAATACTGCTGTCTTGGACTGGCTAACTAATGCCATTGACATCTGTCTGCCCCCTGTACCCAAACGCAGCTTTACTCATCACCCCCCTGCCCCATGGTTTACAAACGATCTTAAAGTTATTAAGCCTAAATGTAAAGCACTAGAAAGAAGATGGAGGAGATCATACTCTTTATCTTGTAAAGATGCTTACAAAGCTGTTCTTAAAAGTTATCATTCAGCGTGTAAAGAGGCACACATTTTTTACGTTGCGAACACAATAACTAAGGCATCTAATCGTCCTCGGGCTCTATTTTCGGTAGTGAAGAAGTTAACTGGCTCTGATACCATCCCTCCTCCTCATGTCCTTGATGAAAATCGCCAGTTGGGATACTAGTTGGGTAAAGTCTGTTTAAGTCGCTATAGTCTCGTTCTGCTCAATGCGCATGCGCATTGAGAGGCGAGACCTAAAAATGGTATGGAGTTATAGAACCACACCGCATTCTACCACAGAGGTGTCACCCTTTCAACTGTTACGAGGACGCGTGCCATGCTCTAAGGCAATACCAAATTGGATGTATAGAGAAAAGGCATCAGAGGTGGATGTGGCTATGATCCGACACACTATGCGACAAAAACAGAAGAAGTATAGTGTTGATCAAGGGGATAGGAAAACATTGGAATTGAAGGCTGAAGATTGGGTGCGTGTTATGCTGTTGGGCGATGTAAAAAAGGTACATCAAAGTGGCCTGTACCAAGAAAGACCAAGGAAGTTAATAAATTCACATTCATATTGGAAGATGGAAAGAAATGGAATATGAGTGATGTGGTCAAGTTTAATCAGAGGGAGGTTTCAGAGTGCGGAGGTGCACAGACATCTACAAAGAAATGTAATCAACTCATGCCACAAGAAGGAATGTGCCAAAGGGATGAGTGCCAGAAGAAATTACTTGGGAAATTGACAGATTATGTTTTGTCTGAGTAGGTAACCCCACACGTGCTTTGGGTTGTGTGTATTGTGCCCAGCTGTTTACGGTACTTAGTGTGTGTGATTAACTTCAAATCATATTGAGGATTATTGCCATTGTATATTTTATTAGTAACTTGTTTGTTTGTTTTTATTTTTTTTCACATTTCTTTTAACATTTTAGTTGGTCAATGTTTGGGTTATGGGGAAGTGTTGTACTCTGGGTATGATTTGTAATCCAGTTCCATTCTTGAACTAGTATGTTTTAAGTAGGGAGAATATTCCGTGAGGCAGTTGTTCATAAGATCTAGCCCTTGTTGGTCGCTGCTTTACAACTTGTCAAGTAAAGCAAATTCGTCCATCATCACGGTGTGCGGACTCTCATTTTAACACTTACAATTGGCTGGCTCCCACATGGCTCCCTAATCTCTCTGGTTTCATTGCTCATCCGTTTCTCCTCGACTTCGTCTTCTCCTGGGATGGAGCCTGGCCCAAGTACTGCTTCCGGTGGACAGTGTGCTTACACTGCAGGCACTGTGTATATATATATCTCTCTACAGGCCCTCTCTGTCAGCCTCACTTATATAATGCGAATGTTAACTCGTAGGGATCGTACTTCACTGTTAATACTTTGGAGAGTACTGGCCTCCATTGTGTTTAACCTACACCTTCGGCGATGTGTCTGCTACTTATTGCCATTGAAAACATAGCTAAATATAGATGTCCTTGCTATTTGTTGTATGTAATACTTCAGATTGCGGAGTGCATTTCATCTCAAAAGTGAGCCGTGGCTGCCACCTGGTGGATTACTTGTGAATTTAACATGAATGCTAAAAAACACAGATGTCTTTTGTTCTTCACTTTGATTATAGTTGTACTGTATTGTGATTATATAGCGCTTATTATCCCCGATTGGGCGTTGAAGCGCTTTACATTGGCAGCACACTGCTCCAGTTCCCAAGGTAAGCTATTAATCAAGTGATTATTGTTGCTTATTGGGATCACTCCTATTCTCTCAGGGAAAACTATTCTATACATTTACTCTTATTTCTTTCTGCCAGATTACATGAAAATGAGTATGGTGTTGTAATCATTCTGCGTGCTCACTACCTATATGAGGAATGTAAAGAGAGCGGAAGCTGTAAAGATTTGGAGACATGCAACATGGCTTAAAGTAAACAAATAAAGCACTATGAGGTGGTCCACGCTGGCCGTGCCATAAAGCTTTTTTTGTTGCTTTCTTTGAGCCATGTTGCAAAGCAGCCTGTGTTGCTGTGCAACATCTTTTTTAATAAAACATTGACAACGCCAACATAACTCGCATAGGCAAAACTTATTGGCTTTGCCAGTGCTTATTTTAACAGTAGCGGCTCCATGGTCAGCATAATTTAATGCAAATGTGCACGTTTGCAATCTGCAGAACAAACAGAAAACATCACAACAAAATACAACTCAATCCAACCCCATACCAACACAACACATACAACAATACATTAACCAGATGCCACAAAAAATGCACACACCAATGCAATGCACCGTAATACACTAACACAGTTGTGTTTTGTATTGTTATATTTTGTTGAAATGTTATGCACTTTTTTTTGTAGTGTAGGTGTGTATTGTTTGCATAATGTTGTGTTGATACATTGGGTTTAGTGTGTCCAATATGGATTCAAGGAAGGGGTGGGCACTCTAGAACAATGCCTGAACCTCAACATTATCATAGGGTAATATGTCCTAGCAAAGCAGGGATCCCTTTTCCTTGCTTTTATGGACCTTAGCAGCACATTTGAACGGGTCAACAGGTCCAAGCTCTGGGATATTCTTGGGGTGATGGGGATGCCTGTTGATCTGGTCAACTTTCTTAGAGCTCTGCATACAGATGTTAACACCCGTGTTCAGGGCTCGAGTCGGGGTACCACGCGGGTGGATGGTGTCCCCCCCACTTATTTTACCGGGGGACACCGTCCCCCTGCCAAACAGCTGGACTTCACTCTTTGGCCTCTTTGGGACGAGGAGCTCGGCACCTATCTTGACGTCACTTCCTGCCGTGACGTCACTTCCGGTGATAGCGTCCCCCCCACTTCTTTTTTTAGGACTTGTGCCCTGCCCGTATTAGCTTCAGCACTGAGGGGGAAACTACTGAACCCTTTGGCCTTCCATGAGGGGTTAGGCAGGGATGCATGTTGGCACCACTACTGTTTTTATGATATATTAACAGTTTAAATACATATTTGAGCAAATATGGAGTGGATATGCCTATGGTAAAAGACAAGCAGGGACGAAGCAGGGCCCCGTCCTTGCTACTTGCTGACGACGCCATTCTGATTGCCTGAACGGATAATGGGCTTAAACTCCTGGTGGAGCTGTTCGTGAAGTTTATGGACAATCTGGACCTAGACACTAACCTCTCTAAGACGCACCATATGGTCTGCGGGAGGAGGACAGCCAAGATTAGGCCTATTGTTATTAAAGGGCAACATATCACCAGGGTTTCCACATTTCCCTATCTGGATGTTCTTTTGACCACCAGAACAACTTGCTCCCCTGTATTTCTAGCCGCTGCACTAAATTCACCCAAGCTTGCTGTGCCTTATTCAGACTTTCCTTGTCAGTAGGCAACAAGCCTGTCTTCCCTTTGCTTTAAATATTTAAAATGAAGTGCCTCCCTGTCCTGAGCTAAGGAGCTGATATTTGGCAGTACCGTAAGTGTAAAGGCATTTAGCTGGAATAGGACCGATTTTGTAGGAAGCTTTTGGGGGTGGGTCCAAACAGTTCCTCATTTGTCACTCACGAGGAATTGGGATTGAAATATGTAGAGGACCAGGTTAATCTGGCTCCACTGTTATTCACCTAGAAGATAATCAGAATAACATCTGCCACACTTTTTTATCTGATTTGGAGGCTCTAAGCTTACGGTTATGCAATCAGGGCCCTACTCATAAGGCGGGACACCTTCTGGATCCAATTTTGTCCAATCTTTATTATGACTGTAGTACTCCTGTGCTTCAGTTAGACTGGTCCGACCATTTTATAATTCCATTCAACCTGCAGCCTTCCACATCTAGGGTAGTGGCCCCTCCTACTAGCTCAGGTAGTCTCAGATCTTGGGGCAAGTTGAATATGGAGTCTTTTAATACTATTCTGTCTACTAGCATACATGATGTCACTTTATCTTTGCTTTAATTAAATACTGCTGTCTTGGACTGGCTAACTAATGCCATTGACATCTGTCTGCCCCCTGTACCCAAACGCAGCTTTACTCATCACCCCCCTGCCCCATGGTTTACAAACGATCTTAAAGTTATTAAGTCTAAATGTAAAGCACTAGAAAGAAGATGGAGGTGATCATACTCTTTATCTTGTAAAGATGCTTACAAAGCTGCTCCTAAAAGTTATTATTCAGCGTGTAAAGAGGCACACATTTTTTACGTTGCGAACACAATAACTAAGGCATCTAATCGTCCTCAGGCTCTATTTTCGGTAGTGAAGAAGTTAACTGGCTCTGATACCATCCCTCCTCTTCCTGTCCTTGATGAAAATCAATGTAACAACATTGCTGACTTCTTTATTCAGAAGGTTGAACTTATTTACAAGTCACTCTCTGCTCCTTCCCCTTCCTTGTGTAGTATGGCTTCTGCATTTGACCCTACATATCACAGTAATTGTGACCAGATAGCCAAGATTTCTTCCTGGCACCGATTTGAAGAGGCGTCTTTCCAAAATTGTTTAAACGGTATTAAATCTGGGTCTCCTCTTGATCCTTTGCCTATTAACATCCTTTGTCAGCTCTATGCCACATCTAAAGGCGTCCTTATCGATCTTCTTAACGCCTCGATGGGGGAGGCCTTGGTACCCCCGAGTGGAAGCGAGCCATGGTCATCCCTTTTTTGAAAAAGGCCGGAGAAGATCTTTCTGTACTATCTAACTTTAGACCTACATCTCTGCTTACAGATTTCTCCAAAATTTTGGAGAAACGTATCAATACTCAACTGACACAACACATAGACAAAGTTGGCTTTCTTCATTATTCGCAATCCGGGTTCAGAGCCAGCTTTTCAACTGAAACCGCTCTGCTTGGGGTTACTGAGAAACTGCGCCAGCATTTAGATCAAGGGGAAACTGAAGCACTCATTCTATTAGATTTGAGTGCCTCATTCGACACTGTGTCGCATAACATCTTGCTTAATGCCCTTAGGTCCCTTGGGCTGGACGGCACTGCCCTATCCTGGTTTGCTTCATTCTTTGATGGTCGCACTTTTCAAGTCTTTTCTGCTAAAGCATCATCCAAGATCTGCGTATCAGCACATGGAGTCCCACGGGGATCCATTTTAAGCCCCCTGCTCTTCAACATCTATGTCAGACCTCTGGCAGAGATTGTGGAAGAGGTGGGTCTTTCCCTATATTCGTATGTGGATGATACGCAGATTGTCTTTTTGCTTTCCACCACTAAAGACGCTATGACATCTGCCCTTCAGTGCGGCCTACGGCAAGTGACAGAGTGGATGCGCCTTAAGTTTTTGAAGTTAAATGGGGATAAGACTGAGGTCCTTATCCTGGGCAAGCACAAGGACCTATGGGGCCCTCACCATTGGCCTCAGGAAATGGGTTCCTTTCCCCTACCTGTCGCCCACGTCCGTAATCTGGGCATCAATATTGATGATAGTCTCTCTATGAGACAACAGGTGGCGAGTGTTGCTGCCATCTGGTTTGCATATGGCCATGTGGCCATGTCTGAACTGGGGTGGCAGAGTGGGCTAAAGAACGGGGATGGATTAAACCCAGATCTGTTGACTGGGTGTGAGTGTTTGATTGGTTCAGATGCTCCGTCCATCACCACCCCCTTTTGTACCGCTTTGTTTGCCAATAGTTGGCAGGGTATGCTCAGATGTGAGTCCCTTGCTCACTTTGCCACTGGATTCAAGCAAGCCCGGCTGAAGACGGCTGTAATGCCAGAAACCGGTCCTAGGAAGCTTGTTTCCGGTCCAGGGAAGGCATGGCTTGGCAGTTCGGGCTGGGCTGTTCCCATGAGGCACAGGGTCAGATTGATTTGCATATGGCCATGTCTGAACTGGGGTGGCAGAGTGGGCTAAAGAACGGTGATGGATTAAACCCAGATCTGTTGACTGGGTGTGAGTGTTTGATTGGTTCAGATGCTCCGTCCATCACCACCCCCTTTTGTACCACTTTGTTCGTCAGTAGTTGGCAGGGTATGCTCAGACGTGAGTCCCTTGCTCACTTTGCCACTGGATTCAAGCAAGCCTGGCTGAAGACGGCTGTAATGCCAGAAACCAGTCCTAGGAAGCTTGTTTCCGGTCCAGGGAAGGCATGGCTTGGCAGTTTGGGCTGGACTGTTCCCATGAGGCACAGGGTCAGACTGATTTGCATATGGCCATGCCTGAACTGGGGTGGCAGAGTGGGCTAAAGAACGGAAATGGATAAAACCCAGATCTATTGCCTGGGTGTAAGTGTTTGATTGGTTCAGATGCTCCGTCCATCACCAACCCCTTTTGTACTGCTTTGTTCGCCAATAGTTGGCAGGGTATGCTCAGACGTGAGTCCCTTGCTCACTGTGCTACTGTATTCAAGCAAGCCTGGCTGAAGACGGCTGTAATGCCAGAAACCGGTCCTAGGACGCTTGTTTCCGGTCCAGCGAAGGCATGGCTTGGCAGTTCGGGCTGGACTGTTACCATGAGGCACAGGGTCAGACTGATTTGCATATGGCCATGTCTGAACTGGGATGGCAGAGTGGGCTAAAGAACGGGGATGGATTAAACCCAGATCTGTTGACTGGGTGTGAGTGTTTGATTGGTTCAGATGCTCCGTCCATCACCACCCCCTTTTGTACCGCTTTGTTCGCCATGAGTTGGCAGGGTATGCTCAGCCGTGAGTCCCTTGCTCACTTTGCCACTGGATTCAAGCAAGCCTGGCTGAAGACGGCTGGAATGCCAGAAACCGGTCCTAGGAAGCTTGTTTCCGGTCCAGGTAAGGCATGGCTTGACAGGTCGGGCTGGACTGTTCCCATGAGGCACAGGGTCAGACTGATTTGCATATGGCCATGTCTGAACTGGGGTGGCAGAGTGGGCTAATGAACGGTGATGGATTAAACCCAGATCTGTTGACTGGGTGTGAGTGTTTGATTAGTTCAGATGCTCCGTCCATCACCACCCCCTTTTGTACCGCTTTGTTCGCCAATAGTTGGCAGGGTATGCTCAGACGTGAGTCCCTTGCTCACTTTGCCACTGGATTCAAGCAAGCCTGGCTGAAGACGACTGGAATGCCAGAAACCAGTCCTAGGAAGCTTGTTTCCGGTCCAGGGAAGGCATGGCTTGGCAGTTCGGGCTGGACTTTCCCATGAGGCACAGGGTCAGACTGATTTGCATATGGCCATGTCTGAACTGGGATGGCAGTGGGCTAAAGATTGGTGATGGATTAAACCCAGATCTGTTGACTGGGTGTGAGTGTTTGATTGGTTCAGATGCTCCGTCCATCACCACCTCCTTTTGTACCACTGTTGATTTTGAACATCCCTGCAGATCGCCGTACTTGGGGTCTCAACTTTCACTGTGTGTGCCACGAAACACATTTTGACCTTAATGCTTTTGGCAGAGAGCCTTTCTGGGTCCCACATTAAAAATGCAAACCCGGCGAAACCCTTGTGCATTTGTCCTTGATAGATTATTTTTTAAGATGTGCCTTTTCTTTGCCCAGTATCTTGCTTTTTATACCTTAGCAATTCGTGCTTGCTGCTTCCTGCTGCAGATACTGTTTTGCTACAATCTGGGCATGTGTAACTCTGCAATTGTTCTGACAATCCTGGCAGTACCCGATGTTTTATTTCCATCCGGCCAGAATGCCCTCCTCTCAGGCAGTAGCGCATGTTTGTTTACAGACGATCTTCTGGGTTTCCATGGAGAGGCACCTGCGTCCAGGGGCAGAAGGTCGGCTCACATACTTCCTGGCATGAAAACCTTTTATAGGGCCCCTCCCTCTGTATTAACAAGCATTGGCATAGCCAATAGGTCTTGCCTTTGGGACCGTATAAGTGTTTAGTTATACAGCACAATATCCTTGGTGCAACAACATCAACTGTTGCATAGATAAACACTTATAAGGTCCCAAAGGCGAGACCTATTGGCTATGCCAATGCTTGTTTAACATGTGTTTTTATGTTTCATGATTATTTTGTATAATCGAATGAAGATGAACATCATCATCATTGTACATTGTGTTTTAGTGTGTTTTGTGTAGCTGTTGCGTTTGAGTGCAGTATCTGTATGGTGTTGGTGTATTGTGGTGCAGTGTCGATTTGTTAAGTTTGTGTGTTTTGGATTATGTATTTTCTTGTTGTGGCCTTTCCTTGTTTATGTGTTTGTTATGTTAAGGGTTTGTTATGTTGTTGTAGTGTTTTGTGTTGGTGTGTTTTTGTGGTGTATCATTGTGTTGTATTATTTTACAGTTATGGTATGAACTAGGTGTGGTATGTCGTTTTTCTAGCCTCGTTGTACGGTATTTTTATTATGTGGGTGAGTTGTTGTTAATGCTGTTGTATAGCACTCTTGTACAAATATTGTATTATTATGATAGTATGTTGTATCTTTGTAATGGGACTGTATTTTAGAGTGATTGTGTAATGATGTTTTGAAAACATCTCTAGTCCACCTCCTTGAACATGGATAAATGCTCTTTTCTCCCAATACAACTAACTCTAACCCACTTTCCTGATTAGGCGGTAAAGGGTGTTTGCACAACAGACTTGTAATAGCACTGGGGCAAATGTTTTTTATCCTGCCCATGACTATCTAACAAACCAGCTCATCGGGTCTACTGCATTAGTCACAAACAGACCACATTGTAGGATATCTTCTGAGCTCGAGGTACTTCATGAAGTGCCGTGTAGTTCCTAGGAATGCCCAGGACCTGCATGTTTTGGATGACCTAAACCGAGGACTCGGTGTCCCAACCATTTCCGGACACCCCCACAGGATATGTCAGCCTTTAGACCAGCTAGCTCTACAGTGTCACTACCACCCCCTGTATTCTACAGTGGTGTAGGTAGTCTCTGGCAACCACTGAACATGACAACCCTGATTCGCTCAGACACTCATGCTTGCTTTCTCCCAGAAAATACACAGGATGGGGATTAGGACGTTTCAATAAGTATTTATTGGTCCAGCGACAATCTTGTGTAAAACGTATGTGCTGCGACAATCGGGAGTAAGAAGCATACGAAAGAGATTGCTAGTACCAATATAGTAAATAGTCGATATATTTTTACCATAGTGCTAATAAGATGAACATAAGCAGTTCAGATACAAACAGTAACAGTTGCATATCCCTAAAATGTGCACTTCAAGTAATTTGCCTAAATGTACCTAGCCTAGATCTGTATGTATAGCATGTATATGTATGTATGTAGCCAAGAAACCCCTAGGGAACAACCGGCCCCCTCACCTGATGGTTTGGAATGAAGGACCCCGGCTCTGCTTCGAGGATGACAGCCCGCAAGGGGTGTCAGACCTTTGCGTGTCGAAGATTCAACATGAAGTACCCTGTGTCAGCTTGGAATGAATTCTCCTCTAATTTGTAAGGGGGAGTGAGGGTCTTTTATACTAAAGTGGTCACTCCAGGGTTTTTTCTAGATTCAATATGTTTTTAAAACAATCATGGATGCTTTGAAAACAATCATAAATGTTTTGAAAACAATCACCAATGCTTTTCTAAATAAATGCGATCATGCACAGCTGGCTGTTGGCCAAAAATAAAAAAAAGTGGTGACCCTTATACAGAATAATTTTTCCATGCCTTGGGACAGGTTTATGTACGTCAGGTCCAGGGATTATGATAGAATACTAAGAGCCTGGTGTCAAAGAGACAGGAGCAAGCTACTAGGTAAAAGATCACCTTGTGTGGATGGGACAAATGTATGTAATAGGGGTATACATGACAGGACTAGCATAAAGGACATGACAGAAGAGATTTACAAGTATCTAGAAAGTCTCAGGGCATACTAGGAATAAGAGAGCTCTGGTGGTTAATGCTCTCATGCAGAGATCTGTGCACCACCTGCAGGTTACTGGTCTGAATCTTTGTAAAATAACTCATAGGGTTTATGTCCTTGCTGCAAAAAACTAATGTAGCATGTAGCTCACATGAACATATACTCAACAGACGTCTCATTGTGCCATTGATTTTGTTGCAGACCTTCTTCCTCAACCTGCACATCACAAGATGCAATGCCAGTAAAATAGGCCAGCGGGTTATGCAGCCGATGCAAACATCACTGTGTGCCATGCAAGGGGTATATCTAAATCCATGCAGGTTTATCTTGTGTATTTTTATTTTATTTATAAAAATGTTAAGTAATATCAGTTATCTAGAACCAAAACAATTCACTTTGTGTAAGCACTATGGAAATCGCCATTAAAAGAGTAATTAGAACATCGACCTACATATGTGTATTTCTTTACATATTGTGAGCATTCTATGGGCGCCATTTCCATCAGTTACCTCAAGTACAGGTCTAAAATGTTTTGCCATCTCTCATTCTCCCATGAGTACCACCTCACATGTTCTCTTCGTTTCACGTTTGTTCAATTCATGATAGGTTGCAGGCAAAGGTAAGGTGGGTGTGGCTTTTACCATCTGGGTTCACCAGGGCCAAGTGTCAAGAAGTTATCAGATTTCCTTGCATTAAGAGCTGGGGTCCTTGTAGAAGGGCTTGGTGGTAGCTGGAGAGGACCAGCATACAGTCCCACAGCCCCCCTACAGCGAGCTCCTCACACATTGATAAGAGCTGCGGCGTTAGAAGCTCTGTTATATTGTACTTCTAGAGCCCAGCAAGGAGGCAGAATACGGGTGGCAGCTGCTGCCAGTGCTGTCTTGCGTATGGCTTGATAGGTCTGAGGTTCTGAATGTCTGGATATTTTTCGGCTCTCAAAATGGTGGGACCCATAACGGCGAGGATACGGTACACATGAAAGTTTTTCAAACTGTTCCAGATATATGCCTGAAGAAGCAGGGACCTTCCAGCAACCTTGTGATTCAACTAGAGCTATCCATGCTGGATACATATGTATCATGATTTTGGGGTGTTGCTATCCTCCTATAGAGTCACAATCATCTACCTTTTGATCATGTCTCTGAAACTAGTGAAAGGTTATACTAAACAACTTTAAAAAATGAAAAATACAATGTTAATAAAAAGATTTCTAAAAAAAAGGAAAAATAAATTAAATCTGTTGGCAAGACCTTAAAATATGTGTTGAAAAGTGCTCACTGGGAAGTTGTGCAGGGCAGAGAACATCTTTGTTTTGGCATGTTTCTGAGAAGAACAAGGAACCAGCAGCATTGTAATGAGCTTGTCTGCCTGTACCTGGATTGTGCAAAGATACTGAAATAAATAATCAACTGAACAGCTGCAGCAGAGCCTGATAGCAATATCGCCAGTTTTAAGGGATTAACCTTTCATAGTAACTTAACACCACCTGATAACCAACAAGTGTATAGTGCGGGGATGGCACTACCAAAATCCATTCAGACTATTTTTATGTTTGAAAGTTTTTTTAAATCATTTAAAAATATTAACATTTTCATATTAACATTAGATAAAGTTGTATCAAATGTAAAAACAGAAAGTTAAAATATGAGATCCAGCACATTTTCCTAATTGTTGAGGAACAGGAAAGTTGTTTCAGTACTTATTTTAATGAATATTCCTACAATAACTATTTTACAGTGGGATGTGCATTTGACGTTAGAGAACAATCTTTACACTTCTGCATTTTATTTGGATATGTTGCCAGCCACCCAGTGAAAAGAAAAAAGCCTGTTCTCTTACCCAATCTTACGTCATTGTTAGACCTGACATCATTGGCTTGAGTCTCTCCTCCATTTTTTCTGTTTGCCTCTACTGTTTTACGATGTTTTGCTGGTATATGCTTTGGGCGCCGTGTCACTGCTGATCAGTGCCATAGCGCAAGTGCTCCCTATGTTAAAATGATGTATCTATTGTATCCATGTTTGGCTTATTTGGTTTACTGTCAGTCCCTAGTCTAGTGCACCAGGAGTGCCGGGGCTTGTAAATACAAATGCCGCTCGTGGGCTTGCAGCACGTGTTGTGCCACCCACAGGAGCGGCCTTGTAAAAGAATGTCTACGGGTCGGTCATTGCGAGACCCACGTGCAGTCCTGTACTGTCACGCCGGCTGCGCAGGTATCCCTACTTGCCAGCCCCTCCAACCTTCCCTTAACTTCATGTTAGTCACCCCTATGGTAGGCCCATGGGCAGGGTGCATTGTAAGTGTAAGGTAGGACACGCCTGACCAAGTTGGCATGTCCTGATAGTGAAGTGCCACCATCTTCGTGCTTCACTATTGCGAGGTAGCCTGCTCCGTTGGATAGAATGGGCCGCCGGGATTGTTAACGCTATAATCCTAGCTGGCTCGGGGAGCATGGTGCAATGTCGAGTTTGGTATCCCTGAACTCGGGGTTTAATTACGCATCCGTTGGTGTGGATGGTTTTTGGACTCTGGGTTCGAAAATAGCACTTTTAGAAAGTGTCTATTTTCTTGCCTAACCATATCTGGTTTCTGCTGGTCTTGCGTGTGTGTGACAGGAGCTGGGTGGCTCCACAGGTCTGGATGAGTCAGTGTGGGATGAGTGGGACATTTACGTTGAGAGTAGGGGGAGAGTAGTTGTTGATAGCCTGCCTTGCCTGATACAATGCTGGCTCCACCTCCCGCTAAGCGACTGATGGCTCTGTGCCTGCCATGGACGATCCTAGCCCCACCTCCTGCCAGGAGGGCGATAGCTCTGCTCCTGCCAGTATCAATGCTGGCTCCACCTCCTGCGGGGCGTCTGAGGACTCAGCCCGGCTCAATGAATAGGCCAGGTGCTACTGCCTAGCTCCACCCACCACAGACCCAGGATGTTGGGAAATCCCCGGCATAGACAAAGGGATCAAAGACGAAAAGGGGTATAAGAGAAGGACCCCTGAACTAGGAAATCAGATCACTTCTGACAAGGAACCCTGTAACCAAGGACAAGAGGCCTGCTGATCTAAAGGACTGCCTACCCCTTCTGCCAGTGTGCTGTTGTTGGGGGAATCCTGCAGTGCTTCTTTATTTTTGCCAAGGAACCAGGAGAGAGGAACTGTGTGTGTACTCTCACGCTTGCTAAGAAAATCTCCAAGGACTGGAAGAGTGCCAGTCTCCTGCTGAAGTCACAGGGCTAAAGGACTTCATCTGCTAAAAGTGCTATTCGCTGGAAGTGGGAATCCAGCACCTCTGAAAGGACCAGCAATCAAGACGATCGGACGCTGGGCCCGACCGACGCCAGCAGCAACGCCAGTGAGTGGGAGTACGGCTCTAACTCCAGAGGACCTCGTGTCTGCCCCGCTGCTGATCGCATCAACCGTGTGCCCTTCGACGCCGTGAGCGCTGCTCACTCTGTGCAACTGCATCATCGACGACGCCTGCTGAGGCCTGATCGACACCGAAGGCGCGACGCCGGATTGCTCGACGCCGCTGATCATCGTGTGCTTCATTTTCCTAAGGTACTGTGTTGTTGGGGGTCCGTGTGACTCCAGGCCCGACGTAGCGCTCCTCGCGGTCGACGCCGAACCTGTGGATTATCTTTGCCCCTGCGTTGTGTAGCTCCCGTGTGAGTTACCCTGTTGCTAAGAACTGTGTTTCCAAGAAGAAGATTTGCTTGATACTAAAAGACTTTTGTGCTAAAGAAGAAACTACCTTTGAACTATCCTTTTTCCTTCCCGAACGTATTTATTCCGATTGTGTACAGTTTTGCCGTTATTTTGGTCTTGTGCTAAGCCTTATATAAAAATACTTATTTTTATAATACTACGGTGTCGTGTCCATTTGTAGTGTATTCACTTTATTACTGTATGTGGTCATAATTGCTTAACACACAGCCTCTGAGATAAGCCTGTTCTGCTCTGCCAAGCTACCGAGGGGGTGAGCAGGGGTTATCGAAGGGTGTGATCCCCTTGCCCTGACTAGAAAAGGAGTGTCCCTATTTGTCACAAGTGCATACCTCTGCCAACTAGAGACAGCCGGTTCTAACATTGGATGCAGCGGTGAGGATTTGGACCTTGCATTTATGACCCATGTACAGTGATTAGTGTGCGCTACGTAGTGAAAGCAGACCATAACGCAGTCACAATCTGATTCGGAAGGATCCTATTTTTGTTCTCCGCTTTTCTGAAACTTGATTTTCTGAACACTG
The DNA here is from genome assembly GCF_964263255.1 of Lissotriton vulgaris. Lineage (NCBI taxonomy): Eukaryota > Metazoa > Chordata > Amphibia > Caudata > Salamandridae > Lissotriton > Lissotriton vulgaris. Next base: position 1,337,935,346 of record NC_141685.1, read on the forward strand.
CCAGTTTCAACCATGAGTGACAACGGAGTCACTGCCCCTGCTATCGTTGTTGTGGAAGAGTTCGAGAGGAGTAAGCTTAAGAGATACAAGAAAGATGAGCTGAAACACTTTTGCAACCAGTTTGAAGTTCCTACCACCGGCCTCTCGAGAAAAGATGATTTTTATAAAGCATTGCAGGCCTGGTGGGAGTCCAGAAATCCCTCTGATGTGGTGGTGGTACCCACAGAGGAAGGGGATGAGGAGGTGCCAGTGAATGGACCTGTGCCCTCTTGCGGAAGCAGTGTTTCCTCCAAAGGTCTTTCCCCTGAAGAAAGAGAAGAAAGGGCGAAAGAGCGAGCTTACAACATGGAGATGGCAAGGCTAAAAATAAATGGGCAGTTGGAGTTAGAAAATGCAAGAGGTAGAAGGGAAGCTGATTTAGAGATCAAAAAGTTGGAGTTTGAACGGGAGAAGTTAGCTTTGGAGCGTGAAGCCAGGTTGAGGGAACTGGATATCCAAGCTAAAAAGTTAGAGTTGAATCCCTCTGGTGGCAGCACTCCATCCGAGCCTGCAGAAAGTAAGTTTTACTTCCCGAAAGATGTGATCAAAGATTACAATAAGAATGAAGATATTGGTCAATGGTTTAAAGCATATGAGTTAGCATTGTTGGCCCACCAGGTCCCTGAGAAGAATTGGGGAGCGGGGTTGTGGGTCGCTTTGTGAATGAGGGAAGAGATACCCTGTTAGACATGCCTGTTGCGGATAGGATGTCGTATGCTCATATGAAAGATGCTTTAATGTTGCGATATGGTTTAACCCCCGAGCAGTACAGACAAGCTTTTAGAGAATGTAAGAAGTTGCCTGGTACGACGTGGGTTGAATATGTGTCTTATTTTTGCAGAGCCATGGATGGTTGGGTAAAGGGCAGCAAAGTGGAAAGTTATGAAGCTCTCTATGATTTGTTTGCGTGGGAGCACTTGTCTAATAACTGTTTTCCAGAGCTGCGCCAGCACCTGATTGATAGCAAGATATCTAACCCTAGAAAACTTGCTGAGGAGGCGGACCGCTGGGTCAGTGCCAGGGTCCACAAGGGTCCAGTGGGAGACTCAGCCAAAGGTGGGCAGGGTCCCCAGCAGAAGAGTGGGGGGGACAAGGGTAAACAGAAGGAGTCTCAGAAAGGGCCCCAAAGTAATCCCCAAGGGAACCAAGGGAAAGGTTCCCAGCCTCCCCCTGAGAAGAAGCCAGGGGCCCCGACGGGTAAACCTGTTCATAGGGGCCCCCTAACCTGCTATGGTTGTGGGCAGGTGGGACACCGGTTTTATGACCCCCAGTGTCCCAAAAAGGATTCGAATGCACCGCCGCGTGCACCCCCTCGTCAGTTGGCAAGTGTAGCCTTGGGAGGGGAGGAGATGGTTGTCCATGGTGGGAGGGGTCCCGCAGAAATGTCCCTGGTCTCGCTAGGAGACATGCAAATGGTCTCTCCACCCCCTCTGCCTAGTAACACTAGTAAATATAGGCAGTGGGTGACCATTAATGGCCATAGAGTGGAAGCTCTCAGAGACACCGGAGCGAGTGTGACAGCTGTCAAGTGTCACTTGGTGTCCAGAGAGCAGGTGGTTCCCCACGCATTCTACCCCGTGATAGCTGCCGATAACTCCCAGAAAGAGTGTGAGGTGGCTCAGGTTTCCTTTGAATGGGGGGGAGTTTCAGGTACTCTTCAGGTTGCTGTGAGGCCCGCCATGCCTGTCGATTGTCTCCTGGGCAATGATTTGGAAGACTCCCCTTGGGCTAAGGTGGAGCGAGCAGCGCACTTGAAAATATTGGGTGTGCCAGAGTGGGTGTGTGCAACCACTCGATCCATGACAGCGAGTAAGGGTGTTGATGGGGTCCCGGAGCCTGAAAGTACGGCCCAGGACCCAGCTGTGAAGAGAAGAGGCAGGAGGCGCGGGAAACCGGCCCCCGTTGTTCCCGTGGTCCAGAAGGAGGTAGACCCTGAGGGGGATGCCCTGGAGCCCACAGGGGAACAAATTGCCGAACTGGGAGATCTGCCCGAGCTGACCCACTGGCAGCAGGATGGTGGTCCCTCCAGGGAGGAATTCTGTGCGGAACAGAAGGTGTGCCCTTCTCTTGTGGGCATGAGGCAGCAGGCCTCAGCCCAATCCTCAGGTGATCAGTCAGGGTCACATTTTGTGTACTGGGAGAACGACCTCCTGTATAGCGAGCCTAAGGCTGCTGAGCCTGGGTCAGCCCGTGTGCTGGTGGTACCCCAGCGCTTCAGAGCCTTCCTACTGGGTTTGGCTCATGACGTACCGTTAGCTGGACATCTGGGGCAGGACAAGACCTATGACAGGCTTGTCACCCATTTTTATTGGCCTCAGATGCGTAGGGATGTAGACATCCATTGCAAGACTTGTCGCACTTGCCAGGCAAGTGGGAAAAGCGGAAGGAAGCAGAAGGCTCCCCTCCAACCTTTTCCGGTGGTCAGCACCCCCTTTGACCGGGTGGGTATTGACATTGTTGGGCCCCTGGACCCCAAGACAGCCCTGGGCAACAGGTTCATCCTGGTCTTGGTGGACCATGCCACGAGGTACCCGGAGGCCATCCCTCTCCGAACAGTGACGGCCCCCGTGGTGGGACGAGCACTGATGGGTGTTTTCTCCCGGATGGGGTTCCCCAGAGAGGTGGTGTCCGACCGAGGCACCAACTTCATTTCGAACTATATGAAGTCTCTGTGGAAGGAGTGTGGGGTAACCTACAAGTTCACCACTCCTTACCACCCTCAAGGAAATGGGCTGGTTGAGAGATTCAACCGGACCCTGAAAGGCATGATTATGGGTCTTGAAGAACCAATGAGGCGGAAATGGGACGTCCTCTTGCCATGCCTGTTGTTTGCTTACCGTGAGGTGCCGCAGAAGGCTCTAGGGTTCAGCCCCTTTGAGCTCTTATACGGTCACCCGGTAAGAGGACCTTTGAGTCTGGCCAAGGAAGGCTGGGAGCAATCTCCCAGGAAACCTCCCCAGGATGTATACAGCTACATGCTGGCCTTTCGGAACCAGACTCGGCGCTTCAGAGAACTTGCTCAGGCAAATCTGGAGGCCAGCCAGGAGGAGATGAAGCGATGGTACGACCGGAATGCCACTCTGGTAGAGCTTCAGCCTGGTCAGGAAGTGTGGGTCATGTCCCCTGTGGAACCTTGTGCGCTCAAGGACAGGTGGACTGGACCGTTTAAGGTTGTGGAGAAGAAGAGCAATGTCACCTACTTGGTGGACTTGAAATCTCCCAGGAACCCCTTGCGGGTCCTGCATGTCAACCGTTTGAAGCCCCACTTAGAAAGGTCCGAAGTGGGCATGCTCCTAGCTACAGATGATGGAATGGAGGAGGAGAGTGAGCCTCTTCCTGACCTCCTGTATGCTAAAGAGCAAGACGGGTCAGTGGATGGTGTGGTCCTCTCTGACACACTGACCCTTGAGCAGAAACAGGATTGTCGCCACCTGTTGGGACAATTCCCGGATCTGTTTTCCTTGGTTCCGGGTGTCACGCATTGGTGTGTCCATGACGTTGACACCGGAGACAGCCCTCCTGTGAAGCACAAGGCTTACAGGGTGACTGACAAGGTCCGAGCGTACATTAAGGAGGAGGTCTCCAAAATGTTCGCGTTAGGGGTGATTGAGTCCTCTAGCAGTCCTTGGGCCAGCCCAGTGGTCTTGGTCCCGAAGGCTGCAGCGCCTGGTGCTTCACCGGAACACCGGTTCTGCGTGGACTACCGAGGGCTCAATTCAGTCACGAAGACTGACGCGCACCCCATCCCCAGAGCTGATGAGCTCATCGATCGGTTGGGGGCTGCCCGGTACCTTAGTACGTTCGATTTAACGTCTGCGTACTGGCAGATCGCCTTGACTGATGGGGCAAAAGAGAGGTCAGCATTCTCCACACCAGATGGGCTATACCAGTTCCGGGTGATGCCCTTTGGGATGAAGAATGCCCCTGCCACCTTCCAGAGGTTGGTCAACCAGGTCTTGGCTGGACTGGAGGAATTCAGTGCCGCCTACCTGGACGACATCGCAGTGTTCAGCGCCAGCTGGGAGGAACACTTGCGCCACCTCCAGGAAGTGTTGTTGGCCCTGCGCGGAGCAGGCCTCACAATCAAAGCCAGTAAGTGCCAGATTGGGCAGGGTTCTGTGGTGTACTTGGGGCACCAAGTAGGGAGCGGTAAGGTGGCCCCCCTGCAACCCAAGATTGATACCATCCTGGCTTGGGCACCGCCCAAAACCCAAACGCAGGTGAGAGCCTTCTTAGGACTCACGGGTTACTACAGGAGGTTTGTCAAGGATTACGGCAACATTGTGCACCCCTTGACTTCGCTGACTTCCAGGAAGCAGCCACGAAACGTGATCTGGACTGATGCCTGTCAAACGGCCTTTGACACCCTGAAAACTGCAATGTGCACAGCACCTATACTCCAAGCACCCGATTTTTCGAAAGAATTCATTGTTCAGACGGACGCTTCAGAGCATGGCGTGGGGGCTGTTCTAGCTCAGGTGAATGAAGAGGGCCGAGACTTGCCTGTAGCCTTCATCAGTAGGAGGTTACTTCCCAGGGAAACGAGGTGGAGTGCGATAGAGAGAGAAGCATTTGCTGTGGTCTGGGCGCTGAAGAAGCTAAGACCCTACCTGTTTGGGACTCACTTCCGGGTTCAGACAGACCACAGGCCCCTCAGATGGTTGATGCAAATGAGGGGTGAGAATCCAAAACTGTTGAGGTGGTCCATTGCTCTACAGGGGATGGACTTTACGGTGGAACACCGCCCTGGTACAGATCACGCCAATGCTGATGGTCTGTTCAGATTTTTCCGCCTTAGTGATGAGGACTCCCTAGGTTAAGGGTAGTTCTCCCCACATTTCAGCTGGAGGGGACACGTGTTAGACCTGACATCATTGGCTTGAGTCTCTCCTCCATTTTTTCTGTTTGCCTCTACTGTTTTACGATGTTTTGCTGGTATATGCTTTGGGCGCCGTGTCACTGCTGATCAGTGCCATAGCGCAAGTGCTCCCTATGTTAAAATGATGTATCTATTGTATCCATGTTTGGCTTATTTGGTTTACTGTCAGTCCCTAGTCTAGTGCACGAGGAGTGCCGGGGCTTGTAAATACAAATGCCGCTCGTGGGCTTGCAGCACGTGTTGTGCCACCCACAGGAGCGGCCTTGTAAAAGAATGTCTACGGGTCGGTCATTGCGAGACCCACGTGCAGTCCTGTACTGTCACGCCGGCTGCGCAGGTATCCCTACTTGCCAGCCCCTCCAACCTTCCCTTAACTTCATGTTAGTCACCCCTATGGTAGGCCCATGGGCAGGGTGCATTGTAAGTGTAAGGTAGGACACGCCTGACCAAGTTGGCATGTCCTGATAGTGAAGTGCCACCATCTTCGTGCTTCACTATTGCGAGGTAGCCTGCTCTCCGTTGGATAGAATGGGCCGCCGGGATTGTTAACGCTATAATCCTAGCTGGCTCGGGGAGCATGGTGCAATGTCGAGTTTGGTATCCCTGAACTCGGGGTTTAATTACGCATCCGTTGGTGTGGATGGTTTTTGGACTCTGGGTTCGAAAATAGCACTTTTAGAAAGTGTCTATTTTCTTGCCTAACCATATCTGGTTTCTGCTGGTCTTGCGTGTGTGTGACAGGAGCTGGGTGGCTCCACAGGTCTGGATGAGTCAGTGTGGGATGAGTGGGACATTTACGTTGAGAGTAGGGGGAGAGTAGTTGTTGATAGCCTGCCTTGCCTGATACAATGCTGGCTCCACCTCCCGCTAAGCGACTGATGGCTCTGTGCCTGCCATGGACGATCCTAGCCCCACCTCCTGCCAGGAGGGCGATAGCTCTGCTCCTGCCAGTATCAATGCTGGCTCCACCTCCTGCGGGGCGTCTGAGGACTCAGCCCGGCTCAATGAATAGGCCAGGTGCTACTGCCTAGCTCCACCCACCACAGACCCAGGATGTTGGGAAATCCCCGGCATAGACAAAGGGATCAAAGACGAAAAGGGGTATAAGAGAAGGACCCCTGAACTAGGAAATCAGATCACTTCTGACAAGGAACCCTGTAACCAAGGACAAGAGGCCTGCTGATCTAAAGGACTGCCTACCCCTTCTGCCAGTGTGCTGTTGTTGGGGGAATCCTGCAGTGCTTCTTTATTTTTGCCAAGGAACCAGGAGAGAGGAACTGTGTGTGTACTCTCACGCTTGCTAAGAAAATCTCCAAGGACTGGAAGAGTGCCAGTCTCCTGCTGAAGTCACAGGGCTAAAGGACTTCATCTGCTAAAAGTGCTATTCGCTGGAAGTGGGAATCCAGCACCTCTGAAAGGACCAGCAATCAAGACGATCGGACGCTGGGCCCGACCGACGCCAGCAGCAACGCCAGTGAGTGGGAGTACGGCTCTAACTCCAGAGGACCTCGTGTCTGCCCCGCTGCTGATCGCATCAACCGTGTGCCCTTCGACGCCGTGAGCGCTGCTCACTCTGTGCAACTGCATCATCGACGACGCCTGCTGAGGCCTGATCGACACCGAAGGCGCGACGCCGGATTGCTCGACGCCGCTGATCATCGTGTGCTTCATTTTCCTAAGGTACTGTGTTGTTGGGGGTCCGTGTGACTCCAGGCCCGACGTAGCTCTCCCCGCGGTCGACGCCGAACCTGTGGATTATCTTTGCCCCGGCGTTGTGTAGCTCCCGTGTGAGTTACCCTGTTGCTAAGAACTGTGTTTCCAAGAAGAAGATTTGCTTGATACTAAAAGACTTTTGTGCTAAAGAAGAAACTACCTTTGAACTATCCTTTTTCCTTCCCGAACGTATTTATTCCGATTGTGTAAAGTTTTGCCGTTATTTTGGTCTTTTGCTAAGCCTTATATAAAAATACTTATTTTTATAATACTACGGTGTCGTGTCCATTTGTAGTGTATTCACTTTATTACTGTATGTGGTCATAATTGCTTAACACACAGCCTCTGAGATAAGCCTGTTCTGCTCTGCCAAGCTACCGAGGGGGTGAGCAGGGGTTATCGAAGGGTGTGATCCCCTTGCCCTGACTAGAAAAGGAGTGTCCCTATTTGTCAGAAGTGCATACCTCTGCCAACTAGAGACAGCCGGTTCTAACAGTCATCAACTATCACCAACAGCAAGGGTGCCAATGTCCTTTTTTTGGCTGGTAGCATTATAAAGCCTGTCTTGAAGTTATCCATTAAATGGCCCTTTCCATAAGCTCTATAAGACAACATGCATGGGTCTGCATAAACATTTATGCAGACCCAATGCATGTCATCTTAGCTATCCCTATGTAAAGGGACTTCTAATGAATAAACTCAAAACACGTTTTATGAAGTAACTACTGCATGTAAATGGAGGAGACAGATGTGGACTGGATGTCAGTGAGAAATCGTCCAACAGTTTTGTTACTAAGAGTTCCTCAAGAAGCTGAGGACCTGGCACTTCCTATAAGCACCTAGGGGGTCCCACACCTGCCTAAGCGCCTGGATACCCTTTGGGTGATTAGCGTACGATATAAATCAATATAACTTAACATAAGTCAAGAGAAGATTCATTGCTACAGGGGAATAGGTTGTTCGCCTGTAACAATGGCTTCCCAGCTTTATTACCAGCTTGTTGTTTTTCATGAGAATGAGATGTTCAGACATTCTGAAAAGTTTCCAAAAAAGAAAACTACAGCTGCATGCAGTAGGCATTTTGAGTCTGTCGGTGTTGTTGAGCTCACTAGAGAATGGAGGGAAGTGAAATGATGAGCATGGGTCCCAAAATAGTATATCAACGTGTTGCAGAGATGCATAGGATCATAGAGGACCCTCATAGTAAGCTGGTAACTCCATAGGAGACACCCACACTTTATTATTGTTATTGTTACAGGTAAGTAATGTCATTATGATAGAAAATTCATTCAGACCAGTGTTCTTCTATGCACTCTAAATCCTTACCTAGGCTTGATACCATTGAGTATCTTTTCAGCACAGATTATTTACTGATACATTGTTATTCCAGACTCCTCGATCAGGCCTCCATACCTCATAGCACTTTTTTGTGAACCACAGTGAATTGTTATAAATCCTTCTTTACCTTGCATTTCCAATGAGTTTCAGTCTGTTTATTAAAGTAAAGCACAACTGAAAAAGGTGGGGGGGAGGGGGAAGGTGCATAAATCATGATTTAAGCTACATGATCAATCTGTGTTGACATTTTCCAGGAGAAGACAGCCAAATTAGTGATGAACTCTACAGTAAGGTGCGGATTCTCTGTTGGATCATGACGAGCCCAAATAACCTGGAAACGAAAGCCAAGCACCTGAAGGCCACATGGACGCGGCACTGTAATATAGTGCTCTTCATGAGCTCAGTGACGGATGACAAGTTTCCCACCATAGGCCTGGACACCAAGGAAGGCCGGGACCAGCTCTACTGGAAAACGATCAAGGCTTTCCAGTATGCACATGACAACCACCTCGATGACGCAGACTGGTTTCTAAAGGCCGATGACGACACCTATGTGATTGTTGATAACTTGCGATTCCTACTTGCCAACTACACTCCTGATCAACCCATATACCTTGGCAAACGCTTCAAGCCCGAACCTAAAGAAGACTACATGAGTGGTGGTGCTGGCTATGTTCTTAGTAAAGAGGCCCTCAAGCGTTTTGTGAATGGTTTTAGCACAAAGGTTTGCAGCCATACCACATCAGTGGAAGATTTGGCACTGGGACAGTGCATGGAGAAGATGGGCGTACCACCAGGGGACTCCAGGGACACTGAGGGGAGAGAAACATTCCACCCATTCGTACCAGAGTCCCACCTCACCGGCCTTCTTTCCAGAGACTTCTGGTATCGGAAGTACTGCTTCTATCCAATTTTGGAGGTAGGTGCAGAAGTGTCTTTGAGTCTGTGCTATAACCGAAGAATATGTGTTGTGCCTGAATATTCTTTTTAGATAATTGTTTAATGTGGGTGTGTCTTTCAGCACTGACTGTACCCGATATGCTTGCGATTATCACATGGAGCAGGTGCTTTTCATTAAAGGGGAGGCTAACTATCATCAAAATGTGTGGAATATTTTTTATGTAGAGCATACATTTTTTTGCATATACTTTGCTTCTTTTTTGTCTTGTGGTGAGAATCTGTGCTGTAGAAAGACATCTAAAGAGTTTAAGCTTCAGTAGGCTTCAAGAGAGTTATCATCTTGCCAGAGATTACTGTTCTGCATCAACATGTAACATAAAACTCAGCTGACAGATCCATTTTCAACTGTCCAGCTTTCACACATACAGCCTGACTCAAGGTCAAAGAGTGCCTTTAAAAGCTCTACTCATCCCCAAGACACTACAAGTTCCCTCTCCTTTATAAGTAGATGTAGGAAAGGCTGCCATTCCTGCGTGGTCAACCCAGATTTTTCACCTTTTGCTGGGCCCTATATTTCTGCTGGATTTAGAACGCTGTGCACTTTACCTCTGCTAACCAGGTGTAGAATGCTTGTGCTCCCACTTTAAATGTTTTAATTGCCTTATTCTTATTATGTACATTTAACTTAACTATAAGTCCCTAGTCCAGAGGTCTTCAAACTATTTTGGTCTGAGCCCCCCTTAAGCAAAATTGTGGGAAGCTGGGCCCCCCGCCAAACCTATAGGGCAAGGATTTTGGGAGTGGGAGGGATGATCACAGGGGTCAGGGATCATGAGACCATTTGAGGGGTGATTTTCCATAGCCTGTAATCCACACTAAATGTAGCATCAAACAAGAACACAATTGACCCCAAACACTACTGCCCGTAATTGGGGTGCCGTGGTCCCCAATGCACTCCACCTGCTGCACTACTGATGGATGTAGCTCTGGGAAACAAGCTATTTCCTCTTCTTTCATTTCTTCTCCACCATGTCTGACCATCACTTCAATCTCAAAACAGGTCCAGTCTGTCTGAAAGAAAATCAGCTACTGCACGCTTCCCCAGTTGTTTTGCGCCAATGCCACCATCTGCCCTAATGCTAGCAAGGAAATTGAGCCCTCATGCCCAAATTCTATTGTAAAACATTCATAATTGTGATGCAGTAGGCCCCTTGACAAAAGTGTTACTGTACTTGCTTCATTAATATTAGCTGCTGCCTTGCTGTTGCCTCTGTCCTTTAACAACCTGGGATCCCATCCCACACCCACCATCTCCCTCCCATCCCTCCTCACCCTCTCGTCTCTCTGATGCCCAAATCAAGGTGTCGCCTCTGTTTAAATTTCCCCCTCCCTTGCGTCATTGCTCCAAGGATCAAAGAAACACTGGCCCAGGAAGTGTGCCTCAGACCTCTTAAGTAGCTGCAACATCTAAGATGCCTACAGCTCTGCAAAGCAGGCTGTCTTCTCTGCCACTCAGCTGGGCAATTACTTATAGGTCAGATGCCCAAAGCAGGCTTTCTGCAAAAAATAACCACACAAACAACAAATTTAGCCCCGCTGCTTGAGCCCTGTTCCATGCAGAACAATGGTGTCCTGGGCCCTAATGCTAGCAAGGAAAATGCATCCCATGTTCTTTTTAACAGAAATAATTCCATAACTGAGATCTAGTCCCCACTCACAGAGTGTGTGTGGAGGGGGAGGTCTCCTGTGCTGCAAAACAGATAGAGACCCAAAGGGACATGCCTTCTCACCAAGGTACCCGCTACCTGAAAGAAATGCAAATGTGTGGAATGGTTGGAGCCAGTGTAGGCTTTAATTAATAAAGACAAATACTTATTCTTTCTGAGGGGAAATATATGTGTCCATTAAAAGGAGTGCGCCCTTTTAATGGTTGAGCCTTGGCAGCGCCCATGCGCGGTCTACAAGACTTGCTGTAATCAATAAAACAACTCTATTCCCACCCCGTGCCTATGATTGGGTCACTCCAGGATAGCTCTTTTTTGCTACCTCCTGTCTCGTTCCTGCAGCCGATACCTCACTTCCTTTCAAGGTTCAGGAGCCTCAGTAAAGTACATTGTACTTACACTTGCCTTCTTTATCTCCTGTTTGTGGGAACTTCTTTTCTTTATTTTTGTTTGCAACGCAGGACGCCATGCTTTTTAACAATGGCATCCGCACAACTTTTAATTTTGCTGTATGCGGCTTGCCCAACTCTGTTTTTGTAACATTTTATGTTTTTTGTTCACTGCGTGGGACGGTAGGCTTAATTTTTAGATATGGTGGCGGCGCATTTTCTTTTTAAAATGTGCGCCTTGCCCAACTTGTTATAAATGTCTTTAGTTCTATTCTCGCCGAATTTGTCGACTTGACTTCCACGCAGCTTAATGTGGATTAGTCGTTTATTGATTTCTCTCTCTGTAAGCAACAATAAAAGTAATCTTTGAGTCCATTAAACGGGGAGACTGCGGATAAATCTGCACCCTGCACTGTGCAGTTAGAGAGCCTCTCCCTCCCTTGCACGCCTCTCTTTGTCGCCAACACCGCCTCCCCTTTCCACATCCTCTCCAAAACATTCATCCACACTGCCCTTCCTTTCTAGTCCTATTATTCTGCCACCTACTTTTGCTTCTCTGGGGTAAAATTGGCTGTTTACTTTGGTCTGTCATGAGCACTGAGTGTTATCTGAAAAGCGCTGCATAAAGCAGGTTTAGTTGCGATATGAAGAGACGAGTGAGCAGCCACGGTTGAGCAGTGCTGGTTTCACCACCTCTCATAGTTCCCTACCATCACTGATAGAGCAGGGATGTACTGTTGCTTCACAAGAGGACTGGGCCTGTCCTCTGAACTGCCAGCTCCCCTCTTGAAGCACAGCCTGTGGTGTACGGGTCGCCGAAGTAGACAATCCAAGCGTGCTCTTTGACGAACCATTTCCTCTCATTTTCTAATACTCCCTGTCAGATTGCTATTCAGTTTTCATTTCAGGTACTATTGATTGGGCATCGAGTGGCATATTTATACAATGCGCCTGAAGACTGTTGGATACCACATAATAATTTATGCACATCCTTCCAAAAATATTTAATCTAGAACTAACTGAAAATTCTGCACCCTTTGTATACAGAGATAGTGAAACCCGTGCAGAGTTCAGCAGACCAGTAGTTTATGATTTTGAATAACCAACTGCAGCAAATATAAAGAAAGTCAACCCAAAGTAAATAATTATCAGTATTAATGTTTATCACCTTAATCACACCTCCTCACTCTTTAGGAATGTGACATAACTGTTATCTAAAAGTTTGTAATAACTATAATTGCAATAGTAACAACAACAGTAATAATAATACTACTATAATAAAAACAACAAGTAGGTTTAATATAGACTTTCCTCAACACTTCTTCCGTTTCTTACGTCTGTAAACGATTAAAAAAATTAAAGGTACAGATTTTAAGGGCATTCAGCCAGAGATAAACCCCCAGACGTAGGCTTAACAATGCTCTAGCCACACCACTAACCGCACAGCGACCCCACTTTCCTATAAATCCAACACTTTTGGAAAAGTCCCTTAAAAAAAATAATAATACAAAAAAGATAGCAAACAAGTATCGCACAAAATAATGAGTCACTGAGGAAACTGGACTCCCAGGGGTTAAAAAGAGCAAATACAGTGCCAATACAAACATCCACCAGGTCCTGGTATTTAAACACTTTAGTCGAGTTGGCACCCATTGGAAGTAAGACTACAAAGTAACCCTAATGATAAATTGTAAGTTGTATTTACATAGCGCTAATTTCCCCTCATGAGGCGTTGAAGCGCTTTAGATAATACATTTAAGGTGCCAGAATAACGATATTACTGCACGTAATGGTGATGCAATTTCAGAACTCTAAGTGGGCTCCTCTTAAACCTACGATCGCACGACAGACACTGGGGCGTTTTTTTTTAGGTCGAGCTTTAATAGACATAAGGTGGGCGATTTTTTAATACAACTAAAGCAGCGAGTAGCAGTTCACTATCATTTACAGCTATTTACAATTCGTTAAGTGTTACAAAAAATGGCAGCCTTTCGTATCACACTGTCTGTACCTCAGCAAGATTGTCACACAATTCACTTCACTTTCCATGACTGCAAAGTGAGAGGAGTTTGTAAACACCAATCCACATGATATGCAAGCATTTGCAATGCAATAGGTCTCGCATTACTGACAGTGTGAGCTTTGGCGTTGCAAATAATAATGCAACGCCAATAGCTCAAACTTTCAGTGATGTAAAACCTATTGCATTGCAAATGCTTGTGAAGCCTTGTAGTCCACAAGATAGGATGCATGGTATTTAAAAGTGGGACATGTTGATAGTTAATATTACCATGTCCCTACAATGAGGCCCTAAAAGCTATTTCTCTGTGGCAGGCCTAGTTGTCCGACATAGAAAGCCGGAGTACAGATTACAATACTAATACTGCATCTCAGTAATGGGACTAGCTGGAAAAAAAACATATTTAAACCAGTAATTTTAATAGTTATCAAAAGCCTAATTCAATGGTGAAGTCAGATTCTTAATAAATATTAAGGAAAAGTAACTTTTAGAATATTACCCCTTGTCTGAACTGTCAGAATGCTAATTAGGATAAGCCTCTGCCATCTCCCAGCCTGTGATCAGCCTTGAACAGATGCCTAAAAGGTTTCAAATGCCTCCCAGGAGCAAACAGTGGGTGACATGAATGGGTAAAGATGACTGAACCCCACAGAATATGCAGTGTGGGGGCTGTGGACACCCTTTTGACCCTGTAGTGTTAAATCATGCTTGACAGGTCTGTTAAATCACTTGTAACACTTGGGGTACACTAGAATGGAAGTGAACAGGATGCCATGACAATTCTTGTGCATCCACTATCTGGTTGCTGAAGGACCCTTGTTTTGTCCTACAAGGCATCTGTCGCTGTTTTTTTTTAGGGAACTGTGCCTGCCTCAGACTGGATTTTAGTGTTAGATATGGGAGGACAGTAGGATTATGGCAGTACACTGTCCATCCCACCCACCCAACCCTTAGAACCCAAGTTTAGTGTAGATTAAGGCTTTTGCCATTTTGAAAATGCTTTAACACATGACATTTTGGGCAAGTTTGCACTAAGGCAAAAAGTGCTGCAAAAGTGGGTAGGGTTACCACTGGCATGTTCTGCCTTGTTGGTTAGAGTGTACCCAGGTGTCATTCAGCCACACTATTTTGTGGCAGCAATAAATGTGGCACTTCTGGACCTGCCTACGATCTTAAGACGAATGAACCTGCTAGCTGTAACCTGAGAGGAGCCCTGAAGGACTGGATCTGCTCCCTCTCGTACCCTGGACTAAAAACTGGACTCCAAGACTCAGTTGGCTGACCTCCAGTGTGGCTATAGGGCGACAATAATCTGCAAGAGGCCTTTTCCTGGAAGTAGCCTGCTCACCAGTGGCAACTGGCCTCAGCTGTTGGACTCTGCCTCACACCTTAAGTACAGCCCCAGGGTACTCCTGTGGTTGGTTGGCACATAAAATATTAAGTCAAAAGTTAACATCTTTACCATGACAAGCCTAGTTCGTGTATCCGATCTCTGCTACATCGCGGCAGCCTAAAATTGCTCCTAGGTCCTGTTGTATCGCGACCATAGACTGTCATTGCCTCTTCATGCTTCTTTCCTCTATTTTCCATTAAATCTTTCAAAACTCATATGACCTGTTCCCTGTATTAGATTTCTACCATTTTGGTATCATTTAATCAGTTTTTTCACTACTTTGATTTGGGATGTTTATTGTTTGGAATTTTGACTTTACTATTGTTTTGGTACTGCATAAATCATTTGCACATTGCAGAAATAAAGCCTGCGTGCTCTGCGCTAAAGTTACCAGGGGGCTTAGCTCGGCTTTATTTAGTGACTTGCTGGGTTCATCTGACAGGCTTTGTGATTCTTCCTTTAAGGGGGCAGTCGCTCACCCCAAATAATAATTCAATGTCTTACAGTGGAAATCAGGATCAACTTACTTAGGATAACATCACATAGAGCCCTCCACCTAAGGGAACGGAAAGATTTACTCTAGTTATGGAACCAGGAAGCTGATTTCCCCACTGAACCACATTGCTCGATCAGAGGTAAATCACTTGAATACCCTGTGCCTCTGACCCTTTAACTTCTGAAAGGGGGAGTACTTTGAAATAGCCCACGTTTGGTACCAAGTGCTGTAGTAAACAAGCATTTGCAATGCAATAGGTCTCGCATTATGAAAGTTTGAGCTATTTGTCTTGTAAATGACCATTTTTTTATTTATGTGTTGGTTTTGAAAATAGCTAAATTAATAGCTTTGTCATTTACAATGCCAATAGTTATAACTTTAGCAAATGTGACACCTATAGCATTTGTAATGCAACATGGTTTGTTTTTACGTGACTTAGATGTATTGATATTACAAATAACAATGGCTTTTAATTTTTTTAAATAATTAATACTTAAAGTAATTTATAATGGCAATAGCTTAAACATTTGTAAATAACTTTTGTGAAGTGTATGTTCAGTGTATTTTATTGTGACGAAAATCCAAGAACAGAAGTGAAATATTAACATCTTTTTTGTGACATTTGTAATAAAGCTTGAAACATTGAGAGAACGTATTTGAACCAGTTGTTGTTGAATGGTTGCACAGATTGATGTTGTGGTGGCGACGAGTGATGCTGTGGCGTTCAGTGATGTTGTGGTGGCGACGAGTGATGCTGTGGCGTTCAGTGATGTTGTGGTGGCGACGAGTGATGCTGTGGCGTTCAGTGATGTTGTGGTGGCGACGAGTGATGCTGTGGCGTTCAGTGATGTTGTGGTGGCGACGAGTGATGCTGTGGCGTTCAGTGATGTTGTGGTGGCGACGAGTGATGCTGTGGCGTTCAGTGATGTTGTGGTGGCGACAAGTGATGCTGTGGCGTTCAGTGATGCTGTGGTAGCACATAGTGATGCTGTGGAGGCCGTGAGTGATGCTGTGGAGGCCGTGAGTGATGCTGTGGAGGCCGTGGGAGGCCGTGAGTGATGCTGTGGAGGCCGTGAGTGATGCTGTGGAGGCCGTGAGTGATGCTGTGGAGGCCGTGAGTGATGCTGTGGTAGCGCATAGTGATGCTGTACTTTTCCAGAGTGATGCTGTAGTGTTCCAGAGTGATGCTGTGGTGGTGCTGAGTGCTGCTGTGGTGGTGCTGAGTGATAATGTGGTGGTGCTGAGTGATAATGTCGTGGTGCTGAGTGATAATGTGGTGGTGCTGAGTGATGCTGGGGTAGCGCTGAGTGATGATGTGGTGATGCTGTGGTGGCGCTGAGTGATGCTGTGGTGGCGCTGAGTGATGCTGTGGTGGCGCTGAGTGATGCTGTGGTGGCGCTGAGTGATGCTGTGGTGGCCCTGAGTGATGCTGTGGTGGACCTGAGTGATGCTGTGGTGGCGCATAGTGATGCTGTAGTGTTCCAGAGTGATGCTGTAGTGGTGCTGAGTGATGCTGTGGTGGCGCTGAGTGATGCTGTGGTGGCGCTGAGTGATGCTGTGGTGGCGCTGAGTGATGCTGTGGTGGCGCTGAGTGATGCTGTGGTGGCGCTGAGTGATGCTGTGGTGGCGCTGAGTGATGCTGTGGTGGCGCTGAGTGATGCTGTGGTGGCACTGAGTGATGCTGTGGTGGCGCTGAGTGATGCTGTGGTGGCGCTGAGTGATGCTGTGGTGGCGCTGAGTGATGCTGTGGTGGCGCTGAGTGATGCTGTGGTGGCGCTGAGTGATGCTGTGGTGGCGCTGAGTGATGCTGTGGTGGCGCTGAGTGATGCTGTGGTAGCGCATAGTGATGCTGTACTTTTCCAGAGTGATGCTGTAGTGTTCCAGAGTGATGCTGTGGTGGTGCTGAGTGCTGCTGTGGTGGTGCTGAGTGATAATGTGGTGGTGCTGAGTGATAATGTCGTGGTGCTGAGTGATAATGTGGTGGTGCTGAGTGATGCTGGGGTAGCGCTGAGTGATGATGTGGTGATGCTGTGGTGGCGCTGAGTGATGCTGTGGTGGCGCTGAGTGATGCTGTGGTGGCGCTGAGTGATGCTGTGGTGGCGCTGAGTGATGCTGTGGTGGCCCTGAGTGATGCTGTGGTGGACCTGAGTGATGCTGTGGTGGCGCATAGTGATGCTGTAGTGTTCCAGAGTGATGCTGTAGTGGTGCTGAGTGATGCTGTGGTGGTGCTGAGTGATGCTGTGGTGGCGCTGAGTGATGCTGTGGTGGCGCTGAGTGATGCTGTGGTGGCGCTGAGTGATGCTGTGGTGGCGCTGAGTGATGCTGTGGTGGCGCTGAGTGATGCTGTGGTGGCGCTGAGTGATGCTGTGGTGGCACTGAGTGATGCTGTGGTGGCGCTGAGTGATGCTGTTGTGGCGCTGAGTGATGCTGTGGTGGCGCTGAGTGATGCTGTGGTGGCTCTGAGTGATGCTGTGGTGGCGCTGAGTGATGCTGTGGTGGCGCTGAGTGATGCTGTGGTGGCCCTGAGTGATGCTGTAGTGGCCCTGAGTGATGCTGTGGTAGCGCATAGTGATGCTGTAGTGTTCCAGAGTGATGCTGGGGTAGCGCTGAGTGATGCTGGGGTAGCGCTGAGTGATGCTGGGGTAGCGCTGAGTGATGCTGGGGTAGCGCTGAGTGATGCTGGGGTAGCGCTGAGTGATGCTGGGGTGGCGCTGAGTGATGCTGGGGTGGCGCTGAGTGATGCTGGGGTGGCGCTGAGTGATGCTGGGGTGGCGCTGAGTGATGCTGGGGTGGTGCTGAGTGATGCTGGGGTGGTGCTGGGGTGGTGCTGGGGTGGTGCTGGGGTGGTGCTGGGGTGGTGCTGTGTGATGCTGAGGTGGTGCTGAGTGATAATGTGGTGGTGCTGAGTGATAATGTGGTGGTGCTGAGTGATAATGTGGTGGTGCTGAGTGATGCTGTGGTGGTGCTGTGATGGTGCTGAGTGGTGCTATGGTGGCGCTGAATGATGCTGTGGTGGCGCTGAGTGATGCTGTGGTGGCGCTGAGTGATGCTGTGGTGGTGCTGAGTGATGCTGTGGTGGCGCTGAGTGATGCTGTGGTGGCGCTGAGTGATGCTGTGGTGGCGCTGAGTGATGCTGTGGTGGCGCTGAGTGATGCTGTGGTGGCGCTGAGTGATGCTGTGGTGGCGCTGAGTGATGCTGTGGTGGCGCTGAGTGATGCTGTGGTGGCGCTGAGTGATGCTGTAGTGGCGCTGAGTGATGCTGTGGTGGTGCTGAGTGATGCTGTGGTGGTGCTGAGTGATGCTGTGGTGGCGCTGTGTGATGCTGTGGTGGCGCTGTGTGATGCTGTGGTGGTGCTCAGTGGTGCTGAGTGGTGCTGTGGTGGTGCTGAGTGCAATTGTGGTGGTGCTGAGTGATAATGTGGTGGCGCTGAGTGATAATGTGGTGGCGCTGAGTGATGCTGTGGTGGCGCTGGGGTGGTGCTGAGTGGTGCTGTGGTGGCGCTGAGTGATGCTGTGGTGGCGCTGTGTGATGCTGTGGTGGTGCTCAGTGGTGCTGAGTGGTGCTGAGTGGTGCTGTGGTGGCGCTGAGTGGTGCTGTGGTGGTGCTGAGTGGTGCTGTGGTGGTGCTGAGTGGTGCTGTGGTGGTGCTGAGTGGTGCTGTGGTGGTGCTGTGGTGGTGCTGAGTGCAATTGTGGTGGTGCTGAGTGATAATGTGGTGGTGCTGAGTGATGCTGTGGTGGTGCTGAGTGATGCTGTGGTGGTGCTGAGTGATGCTGTGGTGGTGCTGAGTGATGCTGGGGTGGCGCTGAGTGATGCTGGGGTGGCGCTGAGTGATGCTGTGGTGGTGCTGAGGGATAATGTGGTGGTGCTGAGGGATAATGTGGTGGTGCTGAGTGGTGCTATGCTGGTGCTGCCTGGTGCTGTGGTGGTGCTGCAAATAAAGAGCCATCTTGCTGTGCTTCCCCATTACATGCACAGAGAGACACACCTGCCAGATCTTAAGAAAAGATGCATTATGGAAAGAAATCACTGCCCATCACAGTGGTGAAGTTGATATACAGAACCCTGTGGTTCCAATTTCCAGTGGCCTCGGCTTAGCTCTTTTGATGTTGGGGCCTGTGGAGATAGTGTGTTTGGACAGCCATGGGGCGGAGTAGCCAAGCCTTTAAATATACCGGAGAACACAGACCACCACAGAGCACCGCACAGGGGTCCTTAGACCAGAATTACCGAGGCGCTGTCACTAAAGGAAACACGCATCTAGGAATGCCATATATCGCCCGAAGTGAGGAACCACGGAGGAAGTTTATGGAAAGCGTGCACATTCCCTCGGTCTTTCAAACGTCAAAAAAATAATACAACTGATGGCATTGCTGTCAATAGGCAGTAAATGTTACTTTCAAAGCCGACCCCGTTGTGAACGAATTCTTTTCAAATACAGATAGTAACGGGAGAAAATGATTCGCTTTCAAGAAATAAATAGACGAAAAAGACTAAATGAATCAAAAAGAGATAGCGGTGGCATTAAGTATCTGGTGGTTTGATTCTTTCCACCAATTCTGATCAGGATAAATGCGTGCTTGCAAAAAAAAACCAAGAAGTTCAAAGTGCACCCACTCTGCCAGGTTTAGTACATAACTGTTCAGTACATGCCATATGTTAGGAATCGGATGAATAAACAAGAGCAAAAGACACGCAGGATACTTAAAAGCGACCGCGAAATGAAATGAAAAGCGGGCGCGAAATGAAATTAAAAGCAGCCGGGAAATGCTCTCAGCATTTCGTGGGCGGGGGGGCGCATTCCTTTGAATTGTGAAGCAGGGGCGGGAGAGCGGATCCCTTTGAAGTGAAACTCTTGGCATTGCTGTGGCGGGTCTGATGCAATGATGCGAGGCAGGCGGCTCGGAGAGCAAATGAAAAGTGCGTGCACGGGCACATGCACTCGGCGCAATCCGCCTGGTTTAGCTTTCGTGGATCCAACTCTATAAGTCTCGACATCTGCAATGCGCAAGCGCATTGGCAGAGGTCGAGACCTGAAAAGCAAATCAAATGCTCTATATTGTTGTTTTTTTATTGTGCTGTATACGTGCATTTGCCGTGAAAGCATCTCTGGATACCTGGTATTCAGTGTGGCAATACAGATGCACATTTTGTCTAGATATTTTAATTTCAGTGCTGTAGCTGCATTGTTGTATTGTTGTCGTCGTTTGGTAATTGTGGTTTGTATGCAGGTAGTGGTGTGGTTTGGAAATGCAGTTGTATTTGTTGCATTGTACAAGTACTTATTGTGTGGTAACAATGGTGTATTATTTTTGTGGTTGTAGAGTTGCGTACCTAGCGAGCTGTGTACATTTCCAATAGATTTGCAGCTATAGAGCTGTAGATTTGTTGTAGATGCGTTTCTGTACAGTTCAGGTGTGCAGTTTTGGGGCATTTGCTGTATTTTCTACAATATGTAGAGCTGTGTCGTGCTGTACATCTGTGGCTTGAAATGTTTGTAAAATAGACAAATCAAATAATGAAAATATATTGGTTATGTTGATGTAGGTGTTCGTTTGCAAAGTTGTTACATTGTAAAAGCACATTCGTGGGGGAGCTGTGCAGCTGTTGTTTTTGTGCAGATGTGCAGTGGTGGTGTAGTCTTGCAATTCTATATTTGTGCAGTTCTACTGCTGTTATTCCTAGTCAGTGTTGTAGTTTGCATGAACTTGTAGGAGTGCCATATTCCGTGTGTTAAATTGTACAAGTACAGTTTTTTGATTATATTGTTGTATATGTGTCGTTGTAGAATTGTGCTGGTTACAGACAGAGTAGAAAGCAGGTGCCCCAGGGACTAGAATCCTGTTAGTGTAACTAATCACCCTGCACTTATTAAAGGCTGCCTCTGTGCCACATGTCCATCAATTGTTTTGTTTGCATATGTCGCCCCAAGTGGTAAGGGTATGCCCAGATGCGAGTCCCATGCTCACTACACCACTGGAATCAAGCTAGCCTGGCTGATGAAGGGTGATACCCTAAAACTGGTCCCAGGATGTTTGTTTCCGGTCCAGGGAGGACCTGGCTTGACAGTTTGGGCTGGACTGTTACCACAGGAACAGGGTCAAGATTGATTTGCAAATGGCTGGGTCCAATCTGGGGTGGTGTGGTGAGCAAAAGAATGATGGATTAAACCCAGATCCTTGTGACTGGGGGTGAATGTTTGCATTGTCCAGTATTCCGTCCATCAAGTGTTTCTTTTGCATATGTCGCCCTAAGAGGGAAGGGTATGCCCAGACCAGGGTCCGTGCTCACTACACCACTGGATTCAAGCTAGCCTGGCTGTTGAAGGGTGATGCCCTGAAACCTGGCTCAGGATGCTTGTTTCTGGTCCAGGGAGGACCTGGCTTGGCATTTCGGGCTGGACTGTTTCCACAGGAACAGGGTCAAGATTGATTTGCAAATGGCTGGGTCCAACCTGGGGTGGTGTGGTGAGCAAAAGAATTATGGATTAAACCCAGATCCTTGTGACTGGGGGAGAATGTTTGCATTGTCCAGCATTCTGTCCATCAATTGTTTCTTTTGCATACGTCACCCTAAGTGGTACGAGGCCCTGAAACCGGTCCCAGGGTGCTTGTTTCTGGTCCAGGAAGGACCTGGCTTGGCAGTTCCGCTGGATTGTTCCTACAGGAACAGGGTCAAGACTGATTTGCATATGGCTGGGTCCAAACTGGTGTGGTGTGGTGGGCAAAAGAATGATGGATTAAACCCAGATCCTTGTGAGTGTGGGTGAATGTTTGCATTGTCCAGCATTCTGTCCATCAATTGTTTCTTTTGCATATGTTTGCTGGGGCATACACACGTTTACAGTTTAAGGAAGTCACCCTTTAAACTTGCAGGGGGTAGGCTTCTGTATGTAACATAACACAGATTGCCCCCACAAGGATCACAACTCGTACAATATTTATGCACCAGGTTCAGGAGATCAGTATTGCCTCTGGCAGTCAGGTGGGAGTACAGCTTTCAAAGTAGTTGCCAGATATGAAATTGCCTATTGACACAACACACTGTAGAGATATCAACTCATTGCACAAATGTGGGCACATACATTTTACATCAAAACAAGAAATGGTTCTGTTTACTATCTTTTGATACATAGTATATATACACATTTCATAGCACTTTCATGAAGTGCCAAACAGTATATATTCTTGCTGTCTAGAAGCTTTTATGGTTTAAATCTTTTTATTAATTTTTAGACAGAAGAAAAAACAGGACCCTCAGCTCCCACGACAGAATGCAAAGGAGACCACAAGGTCGCAATGTTTAACATTACCACAGGCAAGAAGCATGGAGCGGGTCAACAAAATCAACAAGAAAATAACAAATTAAGAAGTTCCCAAATGAACCCCCCACCCTTACCCCCCACACGCCCCACTCGTCCCTCGTCCACCGAAAAATATAAAATTGCAAGGGAAGAGGAAAAAAAGGGGAAGGCTACGCCCTGATCAGCGTCGCCTTGTGCGAGTTTTTGTGGAGCTGTCACTAGGAATCTGCGTGTCTGGGAGACGCAGTAGTCGAAGATATCTGGGGCATGTCACCTCTCGAAATTCAGACACCAGGAGGGTCAAGAAGGGTCACCAAAACTCAGGGAACTCTGACCCCCTACCAGCCAGTGTGAGTGTGAGTTTCTCCATACCCAGTACCATCCAAAGCAGTTGAAGCCAGCCGGAGAGTGTAGGGATTTGGGCGGTACGCCAGTGGATCAAGATGTTTTGCAAGGCTGCCCCTACGGCAAACGCTATTAGTCGTCCCCTTCGGGATTTAAGTGGATACATCAATGGGTTAGGCAGTCCCAGGATGATATAGGAGGGAAAACGAGGGAGCTGAGTTTCTAAGTGAAGATCTATTTCATCCAGTACTTGGAACCAATTTGGCTGTATGTGGGTGCAACTCCAGAGGACGTGTTCCAATGTTCCTGTCTCCCCGCACTCCCTCCAGCATAGATTTCTACGTCGAGGGTCAAAGCGGTGCACCCGCTCCGGCGTATAGTACCAGTAAGTAACTATCTTGGTCAAGGTCTCCGTGAGACCCATATGGTATGCTGAGTGCCGTGCCCTGTGATAAATACCCTCCCATTCCGTATGACTTGAGGTTCTCCCCAGGTCCCTCTCCCATCGGGCATGGCCTGCATTATAGGTATGAATGGTGGGTCCTAGAAGCATCTTATAGAGATCAGATATAATACACTTATCAGAGGTGCGAGTTATCAGCCATTTTTCGTATGGGGAGAATAGCTGTTGTGCTTGTGGTCTAATGTGAGGATGTAGTGCCCAGTGTCGGACCTGGAGGTATGACAGGCGTTCTGTTTCGGGAAGCCATAGTGTTGTTCCCTAAACTGTAGAAACGGGATAATACCCTCTAAGTCAAAAAGGTGTCCCAGGGATCTGCAAGGGGAGGAACGCCAGGCTCGAAAAGCTCGGGCTTCAGTATCGGGTCGGAACTCTGGGTTGTCAAATAGTGGTGTGAGGTGATGGGAACGTGGTCAATTGTGCAAGAGTATTGGCGTGATCCCAGGATTCCATAATGGTGCTTGTAATGTGTGATGCATAAAGACTGACTGGCCGGTGAGTCTTGTGTAGAAAGGGGATCCCTTGTAGCGGTTTGCCAGCCACTGCCTGGTCCTGAAACAGCCAATGCTTTTCTGATTCCAGCCGCTGCCACTCCACCAGATATCTGAGCTGAGCGGCAGAAAATATGTCTGAAGGTCGGGCACCCATTTTCCTCCCTTTTCCGGGGGTAGAATTGCGACCTGGTGGCGGAAGCGCGGCTTGCGGCCGTGCCACATAAAACGCAAGAGGTCTGCCTGTGTTTGCTGGAGCCAACCAGACAGTGGTCGGAGGGGAAGGGTCTGAAATATATCTAAAATTTGGGGGAGGACAGTCATTTTGATTGCTGCTATCCTACCCAGCCAAGATATTGTGCAGTGCTTCCATCTGTTCAATTCCTTTCTGATTCGTGTTCGGAGGTTGGAGTAGTTAATGTCGGAGGTGGCCTGGGTGGTGGGAGCAAGCTGGATGCCTAGGTATGGAATTGCATCATTTGACCACTTCATCGGGTGTTCCTCTTGGAGGTGGGCAAGGACATGTGGAGAAAGGGAGAGATTAAGGGCCAAAGATTTTAAAGCCCAACGCCTGGGTAAATTTGTGTAATTCTATGAAGAGGGCTCGCAAGGACGTGATCGGGTCGGAAAGGGATAGTAGGACATCGTCAGCATAAAGTCTGATGGTATGGGTATCCCTTCCAAACTTAATCCCAGTAATTAGGGGATGGCGACGGATTTTGATTGCTAGGGGTTCCATATAAAGTGCGAAGAGAAAGGGAGACAGGGGGCAACCCTGTCTAGTACCCCTCCTGATAGAGAACCGGGAAGACGTGCGGCAGTTAAGGCGAACTGTCGCCATTGGTGACCTGTAGCAGTTTAGGATGCTGGTGCGGAGCTTTTCACCAAAACTAGCTGCGATCAACACCATCTCCAGATAGGGCCAGTGCACCCTATCAAAGGCCTTCTCTGCATCGATGGCCAGAAGCATATATTCGCCTTGGGTGTGGGACGCTTTCTCTATTAGATGTAATATGCGCTTAGTGTTGTCACTGGTCTGTCACTGAGATAAATCCGGCCTGGTCAGGTTAGACCAGTTGCGTCATGTAAGGCACCAATCGGGTCGCCAGGATGCCAGTGTAAAGTTTAATATCGATATTAAGCAGTGAGATAGGTCTATACGGGCTACAGGTCGTCTTGTCTTTTCCGGGTTTCGGGAACATGACCACTGCCGCCTCCAGCATCTCCCCTGGGATCGCGTCAGTGTGTTCGAAAGAGTTGAACAGTCGTGTTAGAGTGGGAGCCAATTGGGTGCAGAAGGTCTAGTAGAAGGCGGCGGTATAGCCATCTGAGCCTGGTGATTTACCCACTTCGAGGCGGGAAATTGCCAAGATGACCTCCTCCACTTGTATGGGCCTGTCAAGATACTCCGCCTGCGCTGAGGAAAGGGAGGGCATGCTAGATCTAGCGATGTAGTCTGCACTACATTGGGGATCAAGTGGGTCACCGGTGTAGAAGTCCGCGTAGAAATCTCAAACGATTTCAGCTATAGTCGCATCATCTGTCACTGGCTCACCCCCTGGTGTATGTATTGTATTGTATTGTATATTGGATTTATATAGCGCTTATCACCCAGGGGTCTCTAAGCGCTTGCCTTGGGAACCCGTCCTGGCTTTTCCCTGTGAGATAGCCCCTACAGGGCATCCCCAAGGTGAAAGCCAGGCATCCCGCCGCGGGGGGCCGTTGTGGAGATTAAGCAAGCTTAATGCCCAGAGTTGCAGAGTGTGAACCCATGATTAGGTCAGGCACCGAAGCGAGAATTATCGAGTCCGTGGACATTTTGAGCTCAAGACACTGCCGCATCGGGAATTGAACCCTGGTCCCGGGTCTGACCTCTGCTTCAGGGTCTGCCTGCTCTAACCAGTGAGCCACACTTCTCCACTCTGTATGGTCTGGACTCCTTGTCGCTGTGTATCCTCGCAAAGTTTGTTGGCAAGAAGGCGACTGCACCTGTCCCCCCACCCCGGTGTAGTAAGAGTGGCGCAGCCGAAGGGCTGCATATTCCCCCTTATCTTGATCTAGGGCTGAGAGTTGTTTTCTTTCTAGGCAAAGTTGGCACCATGCTCTGGCCGCCCCCGTCCTCTGATGCAGCTGCTCAAGGTCTGAGACCCTCTGGGTGAGTTCCGCTCTCTTACGCTCCCTATCTCGATTGTGACCCAAAGAGATCGCTATGAATTCCCCCCCGGAGGACTGCCTTTAAGGCCGCCCACTGCGTAGCTAGGGAAGTTTCCAGGGTAGCGTTGACGGAATGAAAATCTGTGATGGCTTTCTGGATTTGAGTCAGTACAGGTGGGAGCTGCAGCAGCGTGTCATGCAAGCACCAGTGTCTGAGGGGGCGCGGTGAGCAAGGGAGGTGAAAATTGGCCAGGACAGGGGAGTGATCGAGAGAGACGTCAAAATAGCAATGTTGGTCATATGGATCAGGAGGAAAGAGGAGCCTATAAGATAGTCCAGGCGTGCATAGGTTTTGTGTGCCCCTGAGTAAAAGGTGTAGCTACAGGTGCGGGGGTTGGAATGTCGCCAAAGGTCAGATAACCCCAGCTCATGAAGCAGTTCTTGCCCTGAAGGCGGGAAGACCCCGGCTTGGGTCGTCCTTTGGCAGGAGCGATCTAGGTCATTGTCAAAAACAACATTGAGGCCCCCCCCCCAAGCAGCAAATGCCTATCTGCGGCAGCGGCCACCTCCATTATAGCCTTGAGAAGGAACGCCGTCTGCCCCCCGTTAGGTGCATAAATATCGTGTTACTCCTGAGGCGGAAAGCCGGGAGCTTTTGCTGAGCTTTTTAATCATTCCTGTGTACTGCTGTGTTTTTTAAAATTCAGTAAACTTGCACTGCTGTTTCTTTGCACTCACCCTGATTCCGCAGTACAGCTGACAACTAGCTGGTACTGCTTGGCCCCCACAACGCTGCTTTCTGGGCGCCATTGGGACGCCGAGGGAGAGTTGTAGCCACGCCCACATCTGCTGGCCACGCCCCCCGCCTTCGCATCACATAAAGCGCGCTGAAAACGAGCATCGCGCTACTATCGTGTTACTCCTGAGGCGGAAAGCCAGGAGCTTTTGCTGAGCTTTTTAATCATTCCTGTGTACTGCTGTGTTTTTAAAATTCAGTAAACTTGCACTGCTGTTTCTTTGCACTCACCCTGATTCCGCAGTACAGCTGACAACTAGCTGGTACTGCTTGGCCCCCACAACGCTGCTTTCTGGGCGCCATTGGGACGCCGAGGGAGAGTTGTAGCCACGCCCACATCTGCTGGCCACGCCCCCTCTAACGTCATCAGTTGCCACTATAAGCCATGTGTCAATATCGGAGGCGCAGCGGACGAGCGCAGCGGGCGCGCCGGTTGCGCGCCGAAGGCGCGCTTAAGGCAAGCTCGTCTGCGCTCGTCCGCGACGAGAACGCGCCTAGCGCCACAAACCCTGCCCGGCACAGCCCCTCATCCCCTGGCTCCACTCGGGACGCTTTTCTCGACCTCCGGGGGTATGCGCATGAAGGTAAGCTCTCCTTCGAAGAATCGGCCTTCCCACTAACTGACTTCCTACAACGGAACTTAATTGTAGGAGGCCTCTTGAACGTAAGATCCTTACCTAAACACGCCACTGAAATTAATCTTCTCATCGAGTCTCACCATCTAGATGTTCTCTTTCTAACTGAGACATGGACACATGCAAACTGTGAGACAGACCTAGCAGCTGCTTGTCCGCTAGACTTTAACATCCTCCACCTCCCCAGACCTAAAGGCCGCGGTGGCGGAGTTGGTGTCATCTTCAAAGCCTCGTGGCAAACGAACATCCTAGACATAGACCCGACCCCTGGAACCGAGCTCCTTGGGCTGTCTATAAACTGCCATCAAGGCGAAACCTTTACGGTAATCGTCTGCTACCGCCCGCCTGGGGCCTTTTCTATCCCGCAACAGCAAGCCCTCCTCACGACTATCACCAATATGGCAACATCTCACAGTAACCTTATACTTCTAGGAGACTTTAACCTTTGGTCAAACGGCAGTCTTGATGCAGGACTAGACAACCTTCGGCTGTCCTGTGATAATGTAGGCCTCCAACAACTGATAAAGGACCCCACTCACTCCGCAGGCAACCGACTCGATCTTATCTTCTCGAGCCCAGGTCTAACCCAAGTAGGCGACATTTTGCCCATGAGTTGGACAGACCACTCGCTCATCAAACTCTACATTAAGAATGCCACAACAAGCAAAATCAAATCCCACCCACCTCCACAATTCTCGTACCGAAACTGGAAAGCGCTTGAAAAACTCAGTACCTCCACCGGAACCTTTGAGGTGGAAGACAGTTTCGCTATTACCAGCTCAGTGGAAGACAACTACAGGTCCTTTAGCTCAAGAATCACTTCTCTTGCGGACGCTGTCGCCCCTCTAAAGCTCTGTAAACCGAAAGGTAGAACCCCGGCTCCCTGGTACAACGACTCTTTGAAAACCCTTAAATCAGCCTGCAAACAAGCTGAGAGAAAGTGGAGACACGGATACGGTAACAACAATAAAATCCTCTGGAAGAAGGCACTCCGTGACTACAAGTCCGCTATTGCAGAAAGTAAAGCGAAATACTATTGCTCCACCATTACCAATGCAGCCAACAGTCCAAAAAGCATATTCCAGATTTTGGACAATATCTTACACCCCGACTGTGTCAAAAACTCCGTCCCCCCCTCTCAGTCCCTTTGTGACAATCTTGCTCAGTTTTTCACTGATAAAATTGAGACCATCATTAATAACCTGGCAACACCCCCGCCTTCTACTCTCTCCACCCTCCCCGAAATCACCTCCACTAACCCTGATTCTCTGAGGCCAACCTGTTTTTCCACGAACAAATTGCTGGCTCTCCCTCTTATTTCTCAAGTAGAATTCGAAACAGTCGCACAGGGCATCACTTCCGGATCCCCCCTTGACCCGCTGCCATCGAAAATATGGAAAGCCTGTGGGCACCAACTATTTCACACCCTTCGGTTGATATGCAACCAATCCCTGAGCTGTGGCGTCGTTCCCCGCTCTTGGAAGCAAGCGCTTATTACCCCGCTGCTAAAGAAACCCACGCTCAATCCAGACTGTCTGTCCAACTTCCGACCCATATCACTCTTGCCCTTCCCAGTGAAGGTGCTCGAACGCTGGGTCAGTAAATGCCTCTCAACCCACCTCGAGCAGCACCACTTTTTGGACGAGTTCCAATTTGGGTTTCGCCCAGCCCATGGCACTGAAACCGCGGTGCTCACGGCCATGGAGGAGCTTCGAATGCGCGCAGACAGGGGCCAAGCCGCGGCCCTCATTCTACTTGACTTGTCTGCCGCATTCGATACTGTTAATCACAGAATCCTGCTCCAGCGGCTGAGAGCGGCAGGGATTGACGGCACGGCCCTTATCTGGTTCCACTCATACCTCAGCGACAGAAAACAAGCTGTCTCCCTTCCCCCTTTTCAATCGGTCTATTCCCCGGTCCCACACGGTGTTCCCCAGGGCTCCTCTATCAGTCCGATTCTTTTTAACGTTTACTTAAAACCTCTGGTCACGTTAATCAAGTCACATAACATGACCACAGTAAACTATGCGGACGATACACAGCTCCTTCTCTCGTGGGAAGGCGAAGATTCCATCTCCTTACAAGCCTTCCATGACTGCCTACGAGACACGGCACGCTGGCTGCACCAGAACTCACTTCAGTTCAACTCCTCAAAGACTGAGGTGATGTACTGCCCTGCGAGTCGCATATCCCGCCCTCTGCCCGCTGAGTTCTGGCC
The DNA here is from genome assembly GCF_964263255.1 of Lissotriton vulgaris. Taxonomy (NCBI): domain Eukaryota; kingdom Metazoa; phylum Chordata; class Amphibia; order Caudata; family Salamandridae; genus Lissotriton; species Lissotriton vulgaris. The sequence continues at coordinate 1,337,964,639 of NC_141685.1, forward strand.
CCCGGAGAACTCCAATAACCCCCCACCAGTTACCACCGTCCGCAACCTGGGCGTCATGCTCAACCATCAATTGAGCATGGAGACTCAGGTCTCAAAAACAGTCGCAACCTGCACCGGCCTTATGCGCTCACTGCGCAAAGTCTTGCCTCTGCTTCCATCCTCTGCCAGAGCACTAGTAGTCAGGTGCACTATTCTTAGTCGCCTTGACTACTGCAACGCCCTGCTGCTTGAATCTCCGGCGACACTTCTGGACAGACTCCAACGAGTCCAGTCAGCAGCAGCCAAACTGGCTCTGGGATGGACCAGGAGATCCTCGGCCACTGCCGCACTGGCCGAATTACATTGGCTGCCTTTGAGGCAACGCATTGCCTTCAAGGCCCTTTGTTTGGTCTTCAAGGCACTGCATGGAACAGGACCCAGACCTCTCCAACGTCTATTCTCCTGGTATACCCCTACCAGAACACTTAGGTCCACCACTGCTTGCCTTGCGAGAGTGCCCAGATATAAGAAGGCCAGGACGGGAGGAAGATCGTTCAGAGTAGCTGCAGCCAAGCTATGGAACAGTCTGCCTGCCGAAATCCGCCATATCCCTCATCTCCTCCCATTCAGGAAACGCATCAAAACTTGGCTCTTTCCCCTGTCCGTAAAAATAAATAATTAAATAACCGGTCTCCTTCAGTTCCCCCGTCAATAAACCACAGGAGTAGCTATCAGCGCCAGGATACCTGCCAGGTGACAGTCGCGCTTTATAAATATTTTAAATAAATTAAATAAATAAATAGATCCCATGACAAAGGTTGTGTCCCCTAGCGAAAACTGGTATGTCAGTAAGCGACCCCTGATCTCCGCTTGCTTCTGTAGCACCCTGCCCGAGAAGGATCGGGAGACTAGGATGGCCACCCCTGCTGATTTTGTGGTGTTGGAGGAGAACAACTGGATGGGGAATGCCCTAGCCTTCAATCTGTGATGATCTTTGGAGAGGAGATGGGTCTCTTGGAGTAAGCATATGTCCGCCTTAGACTGCTCAAGGTAATGTAGTATAGCCCTGCGTTTTATTGGGTTATTCAGGCCACGCACGTTAACGGTCAGGACTTTAATTGTGCGCCATCAGAGATCTGGGATGTTGTGCAGCCACTAACCTATTAAGGTGGAAAGGAGCGTAAAGTGGCCAGCGATATAGGACAGGTCGTTAAGGGCACCCAGGGTAGGTGGACGAGGAAACCCAAACCCAACAAGAAAAAAAAACAAAACAGTTCCAATAGCACTAATGTCTCAGCCAACAACAAAAAGTTCAAAAATGCAGGAAAAGCCCAGTCTCTAGGGTCTGGTCCGCCAACCCGGAGGAGCCAGGCAGTCGTTGAGTGGGGGCTCATAATGTGACCAGGAGGAGAGGACCAGGTCCCCCGCCATCCGCCAGAAATCAGAGTATCAAAGCAAGGGTACATAATGGCAAGTGTCTCACTCAGTGGCGGGTTTCGTTCCAGCCAGGGCATCGGCCGCGGAGGCGAGGGCCTCCTGTTCCCCCCTTACAACATCTGCCTTCTCGCCGCCTGCTCCTCTGGTTCTGCCATCCTGAGGGTGTGATCTCGTGCCCAGGGCTGCCGTTGTGGCGATCATCATCATCCTCATCATCCGGCACCGTCAGGCCCAGCAGTTGACAGGACTCTGTGAGGGTGCGCATCTGGTGAAACTTGCCATCAAAGCGGAAGATGAGACGGAATTGGTGCCCCCAGGAGTAGGTGATGTTGTGTTGTCTAAGGTGGTCCGTCACCGGGTGGAATTGCCTGCGGCGTTGTAGGGTGACTAGGGCTAAGTCCTGGTATAGCACAGGAGAGTGACCTTGATAGGAGAGAGGATGGAGGGCTCTCGCCTTTGCCAGAATGGCTTTCTTGGTTTTGAAGTCCTGCAGGCATACTAAAATGTCCGCTGGGGGGCGTTGGGTGCCCTCGGGGGTTCGACTCTGTGCTCTATCCAAGACAATTTCCACGTCCTGAGCAACTGCCAAGATATGGCGGAAGAGGCCCTGTGTGAAGGCAAAGAGATCCTTGGTATCATCTGTCATCTTTACCCCTCGGGTCTGGATATTGTGCCGACGCGATCTGTTCTCAAAGTCCTCCACGTGCGTCCAGCTGTTGATCTTGGAGCCTCAGTATCTCCTGTTGGAGCATGGTCACCTCCATCGTGGTGGAATCGTGTTTGGTCTCCAGCGTTGTGACCCGCTCCCTCACCTCATCTACATCTCTGCGTATTTCCCGCATCTCGGCCGTCAGATCTGTCTTTACTGTCTGAATGTCAGCCCTGAGAGTGTTGAAGAGCGATTCTAGGAATGCCTTAGTGATAGGCTTCGCTCCGGCGTCGGGGGTGGGCTGCATAGTCGCCATTGGGAGGGGTGCTGCCGTGGTGCCAGAAACAGGTTGGGCCTTCCCAAAGATGTCTTGCAATGTTTTATGCTTCCTCGTCCGAGCCGAGGACATAGTCTTAAGGGATCCAAGAGAAGGCCCGGACTGGAGAAAGCGGTCGAGTGTGAGTCGGAGGAGAGGGGAAAGGCTTCCAGCACCGTCGTCCGCTGTGATGTGGATCTGGCCCTGAAGCCTCTGTGTCCCAAGGAGCCACGCACGTGTTCAGAAGGAAAATGCCCCGAACAGTCCAGAGAGGCGTCGATTCGCAGCCACCGGGAGCGCCACCATCAGCGAGGAGGCCGCTCGGTCGGCAAGGTGGGTCAGCATGACATGTGCGCTCTCCGGAGATGGGCTGCGAAGTGAGCGAGAGCGATCAGGGCCGTGAGTGCGCACTCCACCAGGGCATGCAGACAAGCCCACACCCCTGTGGGCTACCATCTCCTTCAGTCCTCAGAGGTCCCACCCGTCGCGTACCAGTATGTGTCTCCGCAGGGCAGCGTCGGCTTGTGAACCGGGGATTGGTCGCTTTCACGAGGCAGAAGAGTTCGCCCTGTAGGGGCAGCCAAGGTGAAGGGGGCTGGAGCGTCGGGTCCCCAGCGCTTGAAGGCAGGTGTGCCACTTCCAGCAGCATACTCTCACTGAGGGGCTCTTCCAATTGCGGGCAGTAGAGCCCACCTCCTCCGCCGGCCCCCGGGCTGTCTCCCTCGCCTATCCTCCCAGTGTGCGGTAATCCCACCGCTTCGTGCTCTGTCCTCGCTTTCGGGCTACCACACGCAGTCCTATGATATCGGGCTCCAATCCGACCTCGACGAGCCCACCAGCGTCACCTCTCCAGCACACGAGGTGGGGGAATCGGAACAGATGCCAATCGAGGCCCTTCCGACCCGGCAGCGGCCTCCGCCAGACGCTCTGGTAATCTGCGCAGCCGCCCAAGTCTAACAACGTGAGGCGCTGTGCATTAATGAAGGCCTCCCTTGGAGGTTCTGCTGGGGTAGGGCCCGTCCAACCCCTGCCGCTAAATACCTGCGTTCCTTGGTAGGTCCAGACCCTGGTGCCTACTCTGGTGCCTCGTGTGGCAGGCCGGCTCCCCTCTGGCGCAAGACCGGTGTGGCAGTGAAGCAGGTAGGCCGCAGCTCGTGGGCCCCCAGGTGACTCGCCCCCGGTCCGGGGACCCCAGCGGTAATCTTATTCAGTCCCACATGTCGGGTGGCAGGCCAGGCCCTCCTCGAGCGCCCGTCGCCAATGGAGCCGGTCCCGGGCCCAGCTATGTCGGGGCGCCCCACGCTCAGACGAACGCTGTACCGCCAAGGCTACAATGCTGCAGGGGAGGAGGAGAGAGGGTGGATAGGTCTCACCTCTGTTCCCGGTGGAATATCCAAGTCAGCATTGTATATAGATGCGGGCTGTAGAAATAACAGTTATTGGGTTAATGACTTAGAGCCCTATTTTTATCATGTGAAATCTCAATGCTGCTGCTAAAGAAAACCTTTGTATGCAAACACCTTACTGCGTGGAACAGAAAAACAAACCTGTTGCGATGCCGCAAAGACGATACATTCCTGATTACAAATTCTTGTTAAAGATTCCCAGTCATAATGGTACATAATGTTTGTGGGCACATACCTTGTGAGATGTGCTAATTGGTTCCGCAGTCCTTATGGAGTGAGCCAATCCACATTAACGACTTTGCCTTACATTCCTCACAAGACCCAGTGAGCACAGTACCCATGTATAAGATGATAGTGGTGCTGTCATTCCTTCATAATTAAACAGGAGTGGCATGGTGAGCAAAAGAACGATGGATTGAACTCAGATCTCTTGACTGGGGGTGAATGTTTTGATTTGTTCCACATTCCGTCCATCATTTGTGTGTCTTTTGCTTTCTTGCCCTAAGTGCGGCGGGTGTGCCCAGACAAGGATTCCGGGCTCACTGTGCCACTGGATTCATGCTAGCCTTAGGCCCAGATCTCTGTACTGGGGTGAATGTATGACATTGTTCTGCACTCTGTCCATCAACTGTGGTTTTTGCATTTGTCACCCCGAGTGGGATGGGTATGCTCAGACGTGAGTCCCATGCTCTCCACACCACTGGATTCAAGCAAGCCGGGCTGAAGACGGCTGGAATGCCAGAAACCGGTCCTCGGAAGCTTGTTTCCGGTCCAGGGAACGCATGGATTGGCAGTTCGGGCTGGACTGTTCCCATGAGGAACAGGGTCAGACTGATTTGCATATGGCCATGTCTGAACTGGGGTGGTGTGGAGTGCAAAAAAACGATGGATTTAGGCCCAGATCTTTGTACTGGGGTGAATGTATGACATTATTCTGCATTCTGTCCATCAACTGTGGTTTTTGCACTGGATTCATGCTAGCCTGGCTGATTAGAGGAATCCCCAAAACTGGTCCCAGGATGCTTGTTTCTGGTTCAGGTATGACCTGGCTTGCCATTTCGGGATTGACTGTTCACACGAGGAGCAGGGTCAAGACTGATTTGCACATGGCTGGGTCTAAACTGGGGTGGCACGATGAGCAAAAGAACAATCCATTTAACCCAGATCCTTGTGACGGGGGGTGAATGCTTGCATTGTCCAGCATTCCGTCCATCATTTGTGTGTCTTTTATCATTCATTTTGTGTCACAGGGAAAAAAGACTACAACTTGTTTGTTTCTTACCTAAAGTAGTTATTGCTGTTAGGAAGCACCATGGCTGAACTAATATTGATCTTTGCTTGCTAAAAGAATTGTATACATTTTTTGAGATCATTGCTCAATATATTCAGTGTTATTTTCTCTGAAAGTTAAGGTTTTTTCATTCAATGTTCCCACCCTCACCGCCTCGAGGACATCTTTCCATTCGGGGAATTTTGTGCATCTCTTAGACAGGAGTCTTTCTTTGTCTGCGTTTTTGTGTTCTATATCCATCCTGTCTGTTTAATATATCTTTGAATTTAATGTCTTCCACATAAAGTTTATTCTCATTCAGTTGTACGCCCACATTTTGTGTCTAATATTTGGGGATTTAGTTTAGTTTCAATTTACATTCTACTGTGGACACACTATGTGAATACCTCTCCCCTTCAATTCCCCCCCACAACAGCCCTCAAGCGTTTGAGTTATAGACACAACTCCCAATCAAATACCAGCACCATGTTCTAACAACAGATGCCTTGGGTATGTCATTGCTGCCAATGAGAGGACCTGTAAAAATTCAGTGCTCCTACTGAGGAAATTTGTAACTCTAATCATCGATATGATATCCAAAGAGGAATTAGACTGCTCACAGAAGAAGCAAAACAGGAAGGCTTCCTGAGTGAAAAAGAGTTTTCGCCCTAAAAAACAAGATTCCAAGGACACCGGTATTTGATACTTTACCTAAAATATATAAGAACATCAATACCCTGGAAGCCCCATTCTCTATGGATGTAGCTCCGTTTTGGAACACCTGGGCAAGTATATAGACTTATTTTTAAAATACTTTGTGCCCTGCACAGGCACATGAAAAACAGCACACATTTAATTAATTTGATTGAAAATTATGACTTTGACTTCACACAAGAACTCCCAGTCACTCTTGATATCAAATCCTTACATATAAATATCCCAAAGGAGAGAGGTATAGAAGTAATTGTAGCCCTGCACAAAACCAGTCCCATGCCCATCTTGTTTCCCACTCCTCATTAATTCTCTTCTTCATATTGCTTTGACCATAAACTTTTTTGGGGTTTAATGGCAGTTATTATTTTCAATGGAAAGGCACTTTCATGGGGCTGTTTTCACTCCATCTTTTGAAATTCTCTTTGTGAATGCTCTTCAATCTGCACGTATTGGATAGAACCAAACCCTTTGTAAACAATATCAGGAGGTGTAAAAGATATAGTGATGAAATCCCTATGATTTGCTTATGGGACACTGATTTGGAGTTTATTATCTGGTTAAATAACTCAGTTAGGCCTACATTTTACTCACCAGTGGAGCAGATGCATTATTGATTTGGTCAGTTACTGAGACTACACAGGAATTGTGAATGAAAAATGACTTTTTAGGAGAACCAGACAGCTTTTCTCGTATGTTTTAATAGCGATGTAATCCTAAAAAAATGATTAAATGCGCAATAAAAAGAGCTTGGTCCTCCCCAAAAAGAACAATCTGGTCACTAACAGCAGACAACCATTGAATGTTTAAAAGTATTAAAAGAACACTGGAAGGTAATATGTTCTGCTAACCTTACCTCTGTTTTTATTTAAAAGAGTTCAGAATCACAGTGTGAGAGCTTGTAAGTCTGCACCCCTGGAAACACCATCGCTTTCATTTGGGGGCTTCCACCAGTGACTGGGCATTTCAAATGCGGAAACTGTGTGGCCTGTATATCACAATATTTACCACTTACATATATAGGATCTAAAATTCCTTCTGAACTGTAATTCTACCAATATGATCTATTTAAGTGTCCGTAAATCTTCTTTACACTGTACAGATGTCACAGAAAGTTAGATTCAGAATCACACAAATCACAGGAGAAGAATCCATTGCAAGGTCCACAATGCTGCAGTTGTTGACTACTACATTGTAGTAAATCATAACTGATAATGATATTGTCTGGCAAGTAATTGATGGCTCTAAAAACCGGCAGGGGGTGGAGACTTCTTTTTATTTCAAATCGTTTTATTGAATTTTCAAGAAAAGAACAGATACATAATAAACACAATGGTAACATTACAGTGAACACAAGAATACTGATAAATAATAAAAATGTAAAAAAGTAGAAAACAGCAAGTTACTCAAGTGCATTATCGTGGAAGTCGCAGTGAAGCTGGAATGAAATACAGGTGGTCTATCAAACACAATTTTCACACGTGTCATAAAAAAAAAATACTATACAGTACAGGTGTACCACAGAGGACATAGCATACTATAGGCACTGCATTATAGGGGATTGAGATAATTTTCACGGTGGGTCGTATGTGAAGGAAAAGGCATCAAGGGACCTCCATAATTTTCTATGTGAATATGCCAGGGAGAGACGTGAAGTGAGATGTTGTCAGCCCCCCTAAGGAAGGACAACCATTCTTGCCACATCATAAAGGAGACTTCTTTGGAATTTTTCCACTAATTGAGTACAATTTTACAAGCCAAAGGTAGCATAAGATCTAACAAATAACGATCATTCTCATCTGTGATCCTTGGGTCCAGAAAGCCTAGTAAGTAAGTAATAAAACTTTATTCGGTCTCAATAGGCATTCAAAACCATAAAAGTACATTATTAATAAGAAACTTTTACATACGTCCAAACAAACCAACAAATACTTTTTAGATACAATTTGACAAATAATTAAAAAAATGCAAACAACAAATGTTTTTCCGAGTTAGGAAGCATTCAAAAGATAAATCATAAGTTCTTCCTATGTCTGATGCAAAATTTAAAAAACTTTACAATTGATAAGAGAGTTAATTCCAAGTCTAAAAATTGGAGAATCAACAGGGCGGGACGACATGGACGTAATCCTAGGCTTTTTAAAATAGGGATAAGAAATTGTTTTCTAGGTTCTGTATAGTATTTACAGAACAGGGTCATGTGTAATGTTGACTGGGGGGAAGTACCATCACAGGGGCACATAATGAGTGACTGAGACCAATCATTTTCCTTAGGAAAAGTAGTAAACCTGAAAATAATATTTAACCTGAAACGTGTCAGGAGAAACCGGTCATAAGAGCTTGTAGGCCAGGTTTGATATGTTTGGATCCTCGATGATGTCTGGATCATTAGAGCGTGTTGGGTTGAGGGTTTACAAGTTGGTCGGCGCAAAAGCGAAGCTCCATCAGGTGTGATAAAGTTTTGTTTTCGAGCGCTTTTGTAGTTATGGAGCTCATTTCCAGGGGATTTGAATAGAGGTGGGCTAAACCCATGTCATTTAGAAATCTTTTGACATAGTAAAGCCAACCGATTTTTGTGGCGTTCTCTAACGAGAGGCAATCCCTCACAATGGCTTGAGTAAAGAGTAGCTTTTCTGAGGTCCATATATGGTGCCAAAGGAGAATGGGTTCTGCCTTAATAAGATCAGTAATGTCCGACAGGCCCAGTTCAAGATGGCAACAAAACGTTGATGTTCCCTGGGGAACTGCTAAGAGGTATCTCAGAAAACTATTCTCCACTTTTTGGATGGAGTCAGCTTGGGCATACCCCCATACCCCGCCCCATAAGTTGCTGTGGTGATACACTTGGCTTTGTAAATTTGAAGCAATTCCTCAGGTGCTCTTTGACCTAGCCTCTGTGAAAACTTGATCAGAGCCATGGTAGATTTTAAGAACTGAGGTTTTCTTGCCTCAATGGCTTGTTTCCAGGTACCGTTATCATCAATCAATACTCCAAGGTATGGATAAGTTGGGGTACTCTCTAAACTGGCGTAGTCCATATATATCAACTTCCCTTTACTAGAATTAGGGCCACAGTTCATAACAAATGTTTTTTTAATATTAATTTTTAGGTCAAGATTTGACATAAAATTGTTATAACGAGAGAGGGGGAGCTGAAGTTCATTTGCGGTAAGAGCTAGTATCACTGCATCGTCCGCATAGAGCAGAACGGGGATCAGACGATGATGTATCTAGGGTATGTCCTTTGCCCTCTCCAGCATTGCCAATTTGAGGCCATTGGTGTAAAGAATAAAGAGGAAGGGGGCTAGGACACAACCCTGTCTGACCCCTCGCTCTACCCTAAATGAATCAGTCAGCTCGCCCCCAATGCCAAATCTCACCCTTGCTGTGGCGTTTGAGTACAGCTCCCGAAGGAATCGCACTAAGGGTTCCTCTATGCCCAAAGTAGTTAAAACGGACCATAGCTTTGAGTGGCCCACGCAGTCAAACGCAGAAGAAAGATCTACGTAGGACAAACAAAGGATTCCACCTTTTGCGTTCACGTATTTCCCCCTCTTTAGCGATAAATTTAAGACCTGTTCAACAGTGCCCAGACCTTCCCTGAAGCCGTATTGGATGTCCGTAATAATCTTATTTTCTGTGGTACAGATCTGCAATCTATCCAAGATAATACGGCCCACCATTTTCCCAAAGGAATCCAATAGGTAAATAGGGCGGTAACAGGTCGGGTCTGAACGATCACCTTTTTTAAATGCAAGAATTAAAATAGATTTTGACCATGACTCTAATAACCCAAGTTTACATGTTGCATTTAGGACCATTAGTAAAATAGGAGCCCACGGGTCTGAGTTATGTTTATATAAATCTACAGGGACTCCGTCTGGGCCCTGAGCCTTCCCTCCTTTGCAAGCTCTTAAAGCAATCTCCACCTCTTCCAAAGAGTATGTTAAGTCGAGGGGAGTAAATGTAATCCCATGTAGTTTCTCATCAGGCCTCTGTAGGGAAAGATCTGTTCCATAGTTTATATCTTGACCAAATATTTTAGAAAAGTAGGCTATTCATGTGGGTTCATCAATCGTGATTTCAATTTTATTTGAATCCTTAACTCCACTGAGGAAAGGTGAATGTATCACCTTTCAGAATGCGACACGGTCCTTCAAATGAGAACTTTTTTGCAATTCTGCCCATAGTTCTTCCTTTAGCGTACTTTTTCTTAGTTTTATTGCTTTATTAGTTTTTTCTAAGTAGGGCGATCAATTTTCTGTCTCTTACTGTAGCGTTCAGAGCAATTTTTAAATTATGATGTGCTTTTGAGCAGGAGGAATCGAACCACCCCCTTGATTATTTTTCGACGCTTTCATTTTGGAAGTTAGGGCTTTTTGGATTGTAGAAGTTACAAGCAAAAAGTTATCAATAATCTCCTTATCAGAAGAAGAATCTGCCAGGCAGGCGTTTTTTTCTAAAAATGAATTTCTAACAATTTTTTCTGTTATCTTATCTGGGACAATTTTTGCCCATTTTAAAATGTATCCATTTGGCCTCACCATACTGATTACGTCTTCCTGATAGAGAGACTGTTGCTTATGTCTTGCTTTCAGTAAAGGAAAGGACAGCCCAACAGTTATAGGGAAATGATCACTAAATGCAGAGTCATGGGTATTAAAACTTTCAACCAAGGCTGTTGCACTATGTGTTATACAAATAAAATCAATGCATGTAAATGCCCCCTTGCCATGAAAAGTTGGTTTTAAAAGAACCATTGGGGAGACCAATTAATTTGTCAATGTTAGCTGTAAACCCATCATCATCTCATTCAGACAAGCCCCACTTGGTGAGTGGGTAAAATGGGTAATATTAATACCATTTTCATCTGTGAGACCACAGATGTTTTGGTCGTAGTAAGATATGGAAAATTCCTTTAAGGGGACTATGTTGAAAGTTTTGCTTATACATTCGTAAATCTTATCCATATATGTTTGTAGGATAGGGCAATGGAAGAGCTTTTGGGCAAGGTTACCAACATGAGTATTACAATTCCAGCATGTAGGGTTCTGGCTGAGGTTAAGTTTAAAGATCCTCTCGGGGTCCAATATGTCCTGTTTATTAGCATAAGTTTGGTTTGGGATAATATTGGAGAGATTTTTTTCGAGAAGGGAGTGATATGTATCTTCCAATCAAATGGGATTTCACTGGAGTTAGGTTCGGATTCCCATTTTGCTTCACACTTCATGTGAAATTTTCGAGGCTTAGGGGATAAGAGTTTGTATAATTTAGAAACGGTGTGTCCTGACTTTAGTAGCTGAAGCATCCTTGAAAGGATCGCCGAGTCGGAAGGCGGAAGGTTTTATAAAGCGTAGCGAGAAGAGTGACTCTAGTTTTAGGAATTTATAGAAATTATCGAGTTTAGGTTGTGTCGAGTCTGAAGCTCGGAGTAAGGCAAGGGGAGAATCCCTGTAAAAAGGTCTTTGACTAGATTTATTCAATTTTTAGACCACTGTTCCCAAAGGAGCATCTCCCCCTCGCTCCTCAGGTTCGGGTTGCCCCAGAGAGAGGTCAAGTTGGATTTGTTAATTTTTACCACAGAAATATGATCCAGTCGTAACAGGGCTCTTTTAGTATTTAGCAAAATATATTTTGAATGGGGGTGGAGGATATATCCATAGTGAGGAGAGCAGGCTAAGGTATATCGTTGATGATTGACCTTTCTATGTCCAACCAGACTGGAACATAGTCAGTTTGGGGATGTAGCCAGTTAAATTCTTGTTTACAAAGATACACAGTTTGGTAGTTCCTAAATGTTGGTAGGCCCAGACCACCTGGCAGGGGGTGGAGACTTCTAACCGCAGATTCCTCACCTTGTGAATATTCCTGGATACAGAATCTTTGAAGCAGTATCCTGTGCGCCAGTAGGAGGCATCATGCGGTGCCACACAGACGCTGTTACTCTATGGAAGTGACAAGTGGTGGGGCCGCTCCAAGAATATGGAACTCTCTCCCGCCCACCATCAGAAGACTGTCGTCTTTGGCACGTTTCAAAAAGGAGACCCGAATTTTCCTTATGGGCAAATTCCTCGACTAATGATCGCATTACAATCTCTTCCACAACCTTGTTCCACCCACCATTACGGCATTATACTTGACTTTTCCCAGATGATACCTTCCTGGCCCTTCTGGGCATCCACCCGGGAGCTGAGACTACTTATTTTCTTGTATAATGATTCTACCTGTTTTTATCCCAAATGTATCCGGAATTTGAGACTGCTTGTTTTTCCGACACAATGTACCTAACCCTTTGTATCCCATTGATATCCTCTCCTCCTAAGTCCTTTGTATACCACCCTTTAATCCTGTAAAGCGCTCTGATACCCTCACAGGTCTGGTTTGCGCTAAAATAAATAAATAAATAAAGCAAGTGGCCCTGCATATATGCACCACCCTTGCACGCGGATTCTGCTCTTTCCTTTCAGTGCCTTTAGACACGGATCTGGAGCTTCTACTTGATCTTCAAGACCAAATTTTCTTTAAAATGTTACCAGTGTGGAAGGAAAAATGTCACACTCGAAGACTGTAGGAACTGTTGCAAACAGATGTCAGTGACAGACCCTCTTGAAGTGCGTTAAGTGTGTCTTTGGTGCAAAGGTTCAGAGCATGACACCAGGTCCTGTGATGACTGTACACCGATGAATCCGAAGACCATACGAGCTCGCGAGGACAAACTTTAAATCTCCAAATGCAAGAAGATTTCATGACGCGACCAATTTAAGTCCAAAGGAAGGCCACGTTTCCACTCCTGAAGTCGTTACTGCAGCAGATCACCGTCGCTGTCGAAGTCTTTGGGTAAGTACAAGAAAAAGCATAACAAAGAAAAGCATAAATCTATCTCTTCCAACCACTCCCAAACTTAAGAGGGGCGCGATGGCGTCAACATGCCGTACTTCCTTGTTCCTGAGCTCCATCGGAGCCGAGTCAGAGTTTGGTTCCGGTGCAACTCAGGTTTCTGGATCTGTCAACTATGTTGCAGCAAGTAAAGGCCTTCATAGAGACCATGCTACACATTTGTGGCACTTTACCATCGCCATCTGGTGTGCTTTTAGGCCTCAAGGTTCCTCTGGGGCAGAGGTATTCAATCTGTGGGGCGCGATCCCCAGGGGGGCCCTGGAGGCATGGAAAGGGGGTTGCGCTCTTCATTTGCTGAAAAAAACAGCCCAGACAGATGATTCCGAGCACAGGAACGAAGCCAGACAGCTAGCTAAACACGCCTTTCTACCAGTGTGTTGCTGGCCTGAAAGAAATGCAAATGTGCACAATCAGTTAATCTGCAAATGTAAAGGATTTGCAGATTAACTCGTTGTGCACATTTGCATTTCTTTCAGGTCAGCAGCACACTGGCAGAAAGGTGTGTTTAGCTATCTACCTGGCTTTGATTTCTCGTGACAGGAGAGTTCTGCTGCAGTTAATTGATGAAATCAGTTTTTTGAGTGGTAGTGCATGGAGTTTATTGAGCTGTGAAGTGGTGCTTGCTTTTAATAGTCATATTTACATAGCGCTTACTATCCCTGAAAATGTGTTGAAGGGACATTTATGTAAAAAAATTGCATTACATAGGGCATAGGGTCTGGTTATTACTAAAATCTATTGGCCTCATTTCCAATGAGTATTTTTGCTGTGCTGCCCTATGCCAATTCAAAAGTACAGGCACGGACTGTATTTATAAAATAGGGTGCACTCCTGTCCTTTCTGCCTGCGCACAATTTGGTGCCTATCGCCAACGCAGGCCCCCTTCCACCATGGTGCAAGGGTGTCTGCATTGTTGGCAGGATTGTTTTTGGGCTAGAAGGCATGCCTTCCTGTGCAAAAAAAAAACCCACAGAGGCCTTTTCCTGTTTCTATTTGTGCTACACAAAGAAAGAGGAAACACGAAGAGAAGTAAAGATATTTCTCCTTGTTACGCATTTCCTGGGGTGGCGTAGAGTTTTGACCCATTCTCAGGTTTACAGATCCTTGTAAATCTGGGAATGTGTCAAAGCCTATGGTAAAACCCACCACAAAGCCCATGGAATGCCCTCCCCTATGCAATGTAAGGCAGCACTCCAACTTGCGCTGCATTGCCTTACACCATATCTAGGCCATGAAAAGCCACGCAAAGGGACTGCGTGACCTCGTAGATATGGGTCTGCTCTCTGCCCAACCAGAGCGTCATAAAAAATGACTCACAGGCAGTGCAAGGAGCTTACAAATAAGCCCTTATATTTTGGAAGCAGCCCGTATATTTTGGAAGCACCATTTTATCGTAAAACATTTTGCACATTTTGTATCGTCTCTTATACTGTGTGTAATGCAAGTATAAAAATAAAGACTTAAATATTCACAGTGCTTTCTGTCACAGGATGTGACCTCATAGCACTAAAAATACACAAGTCACTATTCTCCACTGCATCAACCACGATTTAATTCTGTGACTCCTTTCACACAGACTTTTGCGAAACATCAACTAATAGAGGTTTCCTAATTTATTGTATTGCATTTCCCAGTGAGTAACAACTTTTTAAAAAGTATTTATTATTCATTGAAGCTGCCCTTTATTTTTTATGTAGCTACCTGACTGTGAAAGACCAAAAAAACATATGTTTGTTTTAATTTTGATGAATGATGTTCAGCTACCTCCAGTTACAAGAGGCTGTAAATGCCAAGCTGTCAGCATCCCATGAAATATAGTATGGTTTTCCTCTAATGCTGTGCAATAAAATTGCAGCCCATGCATTACAGAAATTATACCAAGGGCCACTGGAACATGTGATTGTGCGGTTGCAGCAATTTTAGCATAATTATAGATTTGACGCATTTGCCACAAAATCCATCATCTGCCGTATAATCGGCTGATTTAAACACAAAAAAATGTATTTACTCAAAAGGTTTAAAAGTTACTAAAAAGCAGTAACAGGTGTTGCCGGTCTGTAGAAGGCCCTTTGTAAAGCTGTTCTGGTCACCTTTTTGTTGCTTCTTGCTATATTTGGGTGTTAAACTGGTACTAATAAGGTGCAACCACAGATTGACCGTTTCTTTGGAGAACATTTATGGTTGTCAATGATAAGGACCACCAGGTTCTAGACTTTTTCTTGGGGAGGGGGTCCTTACGCCTAAACATTTTTGTTGGGGGGTCTCTGCATCAAAATGTTTGAAGAACACTGCTCTGGGGTCTCCATTCATACTTCCGCCAGCTGGTCTAGCCTCAGCTCTGTCTGTACCTCTTGAACCTACATTGAGTTCAACACTGGCTCAGGTATCCACTTCGGTTCCGGCGCCACCGTCTGTGCTGGTTCTCTCTGCATCATTATTGGCGAGGATTTATTGCCCATTGTTCTACTTGATTCGATGCAGAATCTGCCATGACCTTGATCAAAGCAGCGCCCGGCTCTGACAAGCCTGCAGCCAACAGGCAGTACTTCACATTCTGAGACCTTGCACATACCATGCAGTAGACCCAAACTTTACACTATCTCACTGACTCGGACAACAACAATTATGATGAAGGGGATGATTTTATCTCACTATATGATGAGTAAAACTGGTATGAAGAACTCCAGGATGCCAATGGACTGGATAATTCTCCAGGTACTGGCCTTGTGTCGCTCCCTGTTTCTGCTCAGAGGAAAATGTCTCCTATGCAGTTGTTTTACGAAGGAGGGTAGAAGTCATAGACCTACAGCTCAGAATACAAACATTTAGCAAATGGGCTTTATCCTTTACAGGCCTTGCTCTGAGGTCAGTGAACACACCTTTCTTCTAAGCTGCTACTCCCATGCCCTTTGGGACAGAGTGGTGATTCGAAATCTGGGGATCCTCAAAGCCGCAGTAACATTGAATTAGAAAGCCTGTTGGACCTCAGCCCGACCATGAGCCCACTTTGCAATCTTGTGCAAACCTTGTTTTCAAATTACTATCAGTCCCTCTAGATGAGTTCAGGGACACAGCGGCAATCAAAATAATCTCTCATTGATAAATAACAGTCAAAAATAGCACTAAGAAACCGGGATATACTGTTTAAAATATTTATTTTAAAATCCTCAGTCTAGTGCATAAAATATGAATTGTAACCACACCAAATGCAATAAAGAAAGCAATTAAGTGGTAGTCAGCGAAAACAAAATAAAGTGCTATGCTTAAACTTAGCCTAAAGTATTAAATAGCGACCCTGCCTTTATTGAGTGTCTTACGATGGATCCCAAAGAATACCTTTTAATGGCTGCTTTCAGAGCTCTGCCGAACAATCAAAATATGTGCTCTCAGTGAAGGACACTTCCTGCACGACTTCTGGAATCAACTTTTTGATTGAGAGTGGTCAGGCCAGCAATCTGGCATAACCTTTGGCAATAATTGTAGGGAGATAGCCTCTCTAATCGCTACTCAAATTTTGAGGTTTATATACTGTTTGACCACTGATTTCAACTCATGTTTTCAAAATAAAACCGTGTTTGGAAACTTAATGCTGCTGCAAGGCTAAACTAACGCCGCCAAATACAGCATCTACATCCACATGTTGACATTAAGCCTCCATCTTTGTAAACAATAAGTTTACACTGTAAGGAACTTCCATTGTAAAGGCTTCTCCAACTAATATAAACGAAAAAAACATGTCAGCCTACAGCAGTTGGCCATGATGATATCAACATTTATTTGTGTGCTCTTGGAACTTTCTAATAAAGATAAAGAAAACTGAATAGAAGGCAAGTATTGAAAACTGATTAACCAAATAACTGCCACAGTGTTCGCACCAATGGAACAAGTTTTACCGACTGTTCTGAACAACCTTCTGGCGTCTTACTCAAGTTATTTAGGATGGTGGTGATCCAGCAAAATTTGTCATTTGTTCTGGCTTAGGTAGAACAATGGGCACCATTGTGGCACTTTGGTATCATGCCTGGATAAGGTTTACAGGCTTCTCTGGGGATGTGCAATCTTTCCTTAAGGACATGCGATTTGAAGGCTCTTGCCTCTTTGGAGAAAAAGGGGATTTGTTCCTGAAACGGTTTAAAGAGAGCAGTGTCAGAGCACGTTCTTTAGGTCTTTCTGGCCCCACCAGCCAATTCCAAAAATGTCACCTTCTCCATTGCTCTGGTCGTGGCTCGCAGTTTCGCCAACTCCAGACCCCTCCACCGGCCCAGCAGGCCTTTCAGTCCTTTCGAGGCCATGGCCACGGTTATCAAAGGCACAACTCCCAGAACAGCAGTTACAAAGTGCACCTCAGTTCCCTGCCCCATTGCATCAAAGACCAGAAAAACGCTATAGTGCGACCTTGACAGCACGCAGCCACCCTATCCAGAGCAGGATCTAGTATTTCTTCCACCGGTGGCAGGTCATATCTTCAGACAAATGGTCCCCCAAATAGTACATCATGGCTATGCTCTCCCCTTTCTACCCCGCTGCACCTTCCACCACATTTTGGGCATCTGACAGAGGACCAGCTGTCCATCTTGTGGCAGGAAGTGCACGCTATTTTTCCAAAGGGACCATAGAGAGGGTTCTGGCCTCAGAAGTTGGAAATGGGTGATACTCTGGCTACTTTCTTGTGCCAAAGTAGAATGCAGTCCTTCTTCCTAATTTAGATCTTTGTCCTCTCAACGCATTCATATGAAATGACAAATTCAAGATGCTTAGGCTAGCCCAGGTCCTGTCTGTCTAAGACACCAGAGACTAGATGATGGTGGTGGACCAGCAGGAAGCTTATTTCCCTCTCCACATCCTCTAAGCCCATGGGTCTTATCTGTAGTTCACTGTGGGTCAGGCGCATTTTCAGTCCACAGTGCACCCTTTTGACCTCACCCTTTCCTCTTGGGTGTTCACAAAAGTGATGGCAGTAATCACAGCACGCAAAAACAACAATTGATGGAAAGAATGCAGAACAATATCAGACATTCACCCCAGTACAGAGATCTGGGCATAAATCCATCGTTTTTTTGCAGTCCACACCACCCCAGTTCAGACATGGCCAAATGCAAATCAACCTTGACCCTGTGCCTCATGGGAACAGTGAAAAAGAAAATCCCTTGGGGACACAAGCTAACAATACACAATAGTGTATACTTTACATCAACATAGCCCATATATTAGAAATGAATGTTTGAAAACCCAACAATAAGTTCTAGAATTCCTCTTTATTTTTTTGTTAAAAAAGTTTTGTGAATGTTTCCACAAGATTAAAAACAGTACATTACAAATGCATTCAAGAATATACATTATCACATAAAAATTGAACATTTTAAGAAAACAATCCTTTACTAGAAGAGATTGATTAATACATAAAAAATCATAAAAGAAGGGGAAAAAAAAAAAGGAGAGAACGCAACAGACAATCCTATTTGTCATATATATACATATCAGGGAACCTGAATGTAAATAAACTACTCCAGGACACACTTGAATCTTTATATCTATGGAGTAAGTTCTATCCCTTGATTATGCAAATCTGGGCGTTGACGCGTTTCGATGGTTTAATTATATATATCTTTTTCAAGACCAAATGGATACGTCTCTCCTATGTCAGGCACTGAATGGTTGCCAATTACGTAGAAATTCTGTGAATAGACATACTTTAATAAGTATTGTGTATAAAGTGAATCAAACCTGTCTAATACAGTCACATTATTGTGATCCCACATCATTTTAATCCATTTTGCAATTGATGTTACACAGTCTGTCCATAATTCATTGTGCGTTTTTTTGCATCATAAGCAAACCTATTGGGCTTATGTTTAGCACCCTTCATAATCATCCCTTTATTTTAACCTGGTTGTAGATAGTTTGTCAATCATTAATTCTCTCGTCACCAACATTATAAAAACAACTAATATAGCTGCTGTTTATTATACATTTCTTATCATAATTGAATCTCACCAAGACTTATTCTCAGATTATAATCATTTCTTATATATGGGCTCTTGGTGTTGTTAATCTTCAACCTTTGTATGATAGAACCAAGGGTTGTGTGCTCTAGCCACCTATTTTCCCTTCCCACCATGATGCATGTTAAATCACAACAGGGGGTGACTTCCGGATGTTTTTACCTTATATCATATTCCTCGTATTTCTTCCACTTTTCCTAGTTAACATTTTTTGTTCTTTTGATTTGTATTCTTTATTATTTCAGTCATTCACCTGGGGTCTAAAAAGAGATATTCTTACATCAATGTTCGCTGGTATTTAAATTCTAATTAGCCTAAAACTCTCATTCTTAAACTATTACCTTCTATTTGTGGTTATCCGTCTATTTTTAGATGTTCCCTTGTGCCTCTAGGATTTTGATGGGCAGCGTTATAGAGTAGTACAATCACTTGCTGCTTGGTTCCTGACTCTCTGTAGTAAGATACAATAACATGATCTAATTTTCTAGTTGTAAATGCTATTTTCCTTTTACATACTAGGGCAAACCCAAGAACAATACCGTACCTCCTTTGGTTTACGTTACTGTTCCCAAACAATTCCTCCTAGCTGCCGGTTACTATGGCCTCCTGATATGCGATTCTACGACAGGTGCTTCTTTTTATTCCTCACTAAAAGTTAAGAAAACATCACACATGGATATTAGTTAGTGCTTAAAAGGTGTTGATTATCTCCAACTATTTATATGTAAAGCTCCCACTTACAATAACAAGCATTTACAATGCAACGGTTTCGCCTTTGGAGAAGTTAGAGCTATTGGCATTGTAAATGACAAAATGTGTACTTATGTGTTGGTTTTGAAAACAGATAAATAAATGGCATTGTCATTTACATTGCCAATAGCTTAATATCTCGCAAATGTGAGAACTATTGTACCCTACGGACGAGCTCAGCAGACAGCAATTACTACCACACACACACACACACACCCAGAGCCACACACACACACCCATAGCCAGCCCCACACACCCAGAGCCAGCCACACACACCCAGTGCCAGCCACACCCAGAGCCACACACACACACCCAGAGCCCCACACACACACACAACCAGAGCAGTCACATACACACACCCACTGGAGTAGTCACACACACACACACACACTGGAGCAGTCACACACACACTGGAGCAGTCACATACACACACACACACACTCTGGAGCAGTCACATACACACCCACACACACCCTGGAACAGTCACACACACACACACACCCAGGAGCTCCGGCAATGACGGGCAGATGTGTCTTCCAATGGCTAGCCTCCATTTATGGAGCTATCCAATGGAAGACAGAGGCGGGAGAAAGCTCCATACTTGTTTACAAAAGTTTTCGCCTGCGCGATACTGCTTGCGCAGTAAACGCCAGGCGAAACCTAAAAATGACTAAAGCATGGGAAGTCTCCATATGTCCTGCTAGTAATACTTATTTACACACTAGGACTATTGTTAACCAGACATATTTGAAATAAGAAACAGGATAAGAAGACCACCAAAAGGTCAAATATGATTTACATTCACTCGAATTCTGTACAATGTGAACAACAATTAAATCAAAAAAGAAAACGCACTTATGAATTATGCCTCTCTGTGGACCAAACCAAAACAAAAATAAAATACACTATTTTAGTGGTATTCCAAAACATCAACTTGGACAATTCTTCCTTGATGCTTTGTACATCCACACAGTGCTATTTAGGGCACCCAAAATGCATTTGTGAGAACCCATATTTCTGAAAAGAAAACATGATTCTGCTTTACCTTTATCCATGGCCTGAAAGTAACTGAATCAGTAAGTTGTTCCCTGCACGCAAAGTCGATTTCTGTGATCATCATACAGATGCTGATTCAATTGCCCAAAGTTTCAATGCAAAGGAAGAGAAAACAAAGAATTTCAGTATGTCCCAATACTTTGGAAAACCTTTTGAAATAACACAATCTGCCTACCTTAATAGAAATTCAGTAACCCTAATAATCTCCCATTTAGCTGATCATAACAACGCACAGTGTTTTAAACACACACACACGCTCGCATGTCACACAATTCTCGAATAAACGGAAGCACGCACACATTGTTATATACCTAAACGGGTACACACACACTAGCATGTACATACACTTCTTCCAGCATACATGCAATGCTCTCTTCAGACATGGCTTTTCTCTAACGCTCATGCACAATCCCCTATGTATGGATAAACACACCCCCGTGGAGCTGCAGTACCCTGGCTCCCCCTACTCGGCGTGCCCATCCGCGGCTGGCAGAGTGTGTCCTTTTAGGGCACGTGTGCTGTGACTGACACCTCTTACCAGTGACAGCCTCTGAGCTGTGGAGGGGCCACCGTCCCTCTCAGCGAGTGTGGCTGACACTAACCGGCCTGCCTGCACTTCACCCACATCCTGCAAGCGCCTTACCCTATCCCACGATAAGCAAGAGCGGGGGGTGTGGTGCGCAGCCCACTCACCCCAAGAAATATCACCAAACTTCTTAAACTGCCAGGCAAGCTTCCATGAAGTGCCAAGCTCGGCGTATCTGCGCCTGCACACACATCGCCAGCTGACCGCAGGTTCGAATCCCACCCGGCAATATAGTGCGAGGGAACATTGACACACATAGCACATGCTGACCTGCAACAGTCCACACACAGCAAGACAGTGTTGTAAAAGCGCGGCGAACCACGTCAGACTGCCTCTGTTGCGCAGTAAGGTTGGCACAGGGTCAGTCTCACGCCAGAAGGGGCCAGAGGAGCTGTCAGGGGCAGGGCTGGAGTAAAGTCATGTCACTGCCGGAAAAGCGAAGCCGGTAGGGATGGAACAGTCGATTGCATGTTAGACTTCTTCCAGGAAGAGGCAGTTCATTCTGCCAAGTGTTTAATTTGAGCAGGTGCTCAGCACCGGCGATTATGTCGCATGATTTCCCCTGGACATTGAGGCACGCCGAGACTCGAGCCCGGTTCTCCAGCTCCGAAATAGGCAGCTTCTAGCCATTTGGCCAAGTCCTCTCCAGAATAACGAGTGCTGGGGCTCTAGTCGGGAGGCAGATTACACCTGCACATTTCTACGGTTAGCGCTGTCTCCTGATGAGAGCCCCGGCACTTTTTATTTTACAAATTAACCACTGAGTTTCTAGACAGCTGAGGTAGTCAGGCACTGGCAGCGTTTTCTCAGAGACAGCCCTACAGCCCGGAGTGATTGACTTGGCGCGGGCCTGCCCCGTGACTGACAGCCTGCCCCGTCCCCGGCACACGTGCAGACGCGAGGTGTGGGGTCACTCACCTAGTAGCAGCAGCAGTAGGGCCCCCCTGCCGGCCGGTCCAGGGTCCGAGGTGCTGCCCCCTGCAGGCGACGCCATCTTCATGCAGTCCAGCGCCCAGAAGAGGTGAGTCAAGAGCCTGGGCGCCGAGTCAGATGGCAGGAGACGGTCAAAGGCGAAGGATAAAAATAGTGCAAGAGTAGGTAGAGGCCGGAGCCCGAGCAGTCCGCAGGGCGAGTCTGTCTAAAGTTTTAACAGGGAAATCAAGTCCACGGGCCATCTCCCTTCCCCCAACTCCTCATTCCTGTCTGGTGCTCGCTGCTAAGCCACCTCTCCCTTCTGTCCCTCCTCCTCTCTCACTTTCTCTCTTTCCTTCTCTTTACCCCTCCCCTCCCCCCCCATCCACTGCTACTTTGCTGCCCCTCTTTCTGTCTCTTCCCTATCTCTTTAGGACTCTGTTTTTTCTCTTATCCTTCTTTTTTCTCTTCCTTATACTTGCTTCTCCCCTCGCCCGTCTCTTCTCTTTTATCTATACTGTCGCTATCTCTCTATGTTCCTACATCAACATTCTCTTTTAACTCTGTATTGCCATGCCCCTCTTTCTCCTCTACCGACCTCTCCTCCCTCTTTTTCTACTTTTTATTCTCTCTCCACTTGTCACCCCCCTCTTGCTACCCTCTAGCTGCCTTTTTAACCTGACTGTTCTCCCTCTCTTTCGTTTTTTTCTCTGCCTTTTCCCCCTCCCTCCCACTGTCTCCTTCGTCCCTGTCTCTCTCACCCTCTCTTGCGCTCTCTCTCTCGCCAGCGCTCTGACTCTCTCACTCTCCTCTAACCCCAGGAGTCCTAATCCTCCCTCCCCCCCATACCTCACTGTTCGATGAGGCGTTGATGGGCTTTTCTGCATTTAGAAGACAGTAGTAAACATCCATCCACGGAGGAGGGGAGAATGCTTACAATTCGACCAGGGGAACAAAAGGCCGTAGAAGAGCCAGGGAGGGGGCAGAGTGGCTCGAATGAAACAAGCACCTACGAGGACAGGGGGGGGGGGGGGGGGCGGGAGAGGACACGAACGGCGGGAGGGAGGCGGGAAGCGCGGCTCGTACCGCAGCTGTATTCACACGCTGCGGGGCTCATGGAGGGGGGGGGGCTGCAGCTGGGCAAGGGCGATGCGAGCCTCGCTGGCAGGGCGGCTCGGGTCGCGGCGGGTCTTACAGGGCAGGCCGCGCAACTCCATTGTCTGCCGTGAGCCGGGTGACTGTGCCTGCAGCAGCCCGGGTTAGGAGAGCCAGTGTGAGGAGAGGGTGGCGGGGTGGAGGGAGCAGGGCAGGCCGAGCAACTCCATTGTCTGCCGTGAGCCGGGTGACTAATCTTCCGTGGTGGGACCCCAAAAAAATGGCGGCCGGCAACTCCTGAAGTTTTTCAGATTCGGGGGGCGTGTTTACAGCGGGAGGGGGGCGGGAATGTTGCACGGACAGCGGGAGGATTTATACATGTATTTTTAAAAATTATGCTGCAAAGACACTGGGACACAAGGGTTGTTTTGCTTCTGGGGGAGGGGAAGGGGACATGGACGGCCGGCGGGAGGAAGGCGGGAATCGTGCACAGGACAGCGTGGAGGGGGGAGGGGGGACGGCGGGAGGAGGGACACAGAGTAAGGCAGGACAGCAGCAAGCACGGCCCGGCCGGACCAGATTCGGGGGCGTTCCCGGCTTTTGGCTGACGTATCATGACGTAGCCAAAAGCCAAAGATTCTCGGGAACGCCCCCGAATCGGGTCCAGCCATGACGGACGCCTCTCTGTTCCAATGGCTAGCCTCCATTTATGGAGCTAGCCAATGAAGCAGAGGGGCGTGTTCAAGTCACCCATACTAGAAACTACAGATTTCTCTGGAGGCGGAGCTTACAGCTCCGTCCCCCAGCGAAACCTAACAAGCATTTACAATGCAATGGTTTTGCCTTTGTTAAAGTTAGAGCTATTGGCATTGCTCTTGACATTATTTTTATTTATGTTTTTTTTAAACAAATAAATGGCATTGTCATTTACAATGCCAATAGCTTAATCTCTCGCAAATGACACACACAAACACCCACAGAGAGCCCCCCCCCACACACACACACAGAGCCCCCCCACACACACCCACACAGAGCCCCCCCCACACACACCCACACAGAGCCCCCCACACACACACCCACACAGAGCCCCCCACACACACCCACCCAGAGCCACACACACACACCCAGATCCACACACACACAGATCCACACACACACACCTCCAGATCCACACACACACCCACACACTCAGAGCCACACACACCCACAGACCCAGAGCCACACACACCCACATACTCAGAGCCACACACACCCACACACCCAGAACAACCAAGGTCAGCCTCTTGTGCTAAAGAAATGGCCAGGAAGGACACAATTTCAGATTCTCGCGTTTGTAACTCATTTACAGAGGTCCCAGCACTTCTAGACATCTGCGTGCTTCGTGCCATGACTTTAAGTGGCCTTCTGGTTTGAGGTGTAGGGCAACACCCGTAGTCAGACAGTTTTTACCAGTGTTATTAGACAGACCTTCCTAGCAGGCTGAAAGCCCCATTATAGATCTGTGATGGTCATGTTAGCGCTACACCTTGAACCATGAACCGAAGAACACAGATGCATGGCCTGAGGGTGGGAATACAGAGGACGCTGCCTACGACCTTCCAGATAAGGGGCTCTTGCAAAAAAAACATTGATTGGAAGGTCTGTAGGATGGAACTGTACAAATATAGCACATACTTCCCGGAAATGTAAGTGACTCTTCCCCTGCCCTTCAGGAGAAACAAAGGCCTGTACCATACAGTAAACTCGAGATTCCCTGATTAGACATTACTTCTAAGCTGGTGGTTAAGTAGTGTCAGACTCGTATGTTGGGTACATATGTGAAAATTAGCAACAGTGTCTCCACTGTACTTGCTTGCTTAAAAAAAGCCACAGGAGTGACGGACTGCATGCTTGGTGACATTGAGTCATCTAGGAGCCTTGTGTTGGATACTCGAGTTCTCAATACTTCATATAATACGTTAATGTTTTATTATACAAAATATCTAGGGTGACAGGTGGGACATGAGTTCTGGATTGATATTTGGGGGGGGGGGTCGTGTTAGGTGGAACCTGGTCAGACTGATGGTCTGTTTGCTATCGTAAAAGTATGCATCACTGGTAATAACTGAGGGGGCGGTGAAACCTGCAGGATGTGCATATACATGACTGGTGGGCTCTAAGTGCAAACAGAAAAAAGATATCAGACAACATCTGATGAGCAGATGTTGGGACGAACTCCCTAGGGTGGAGTGCCGCTGATATTGTGGTTACTTAGTGGGTATGATGTCTACGTCCAGTGCTGGAGACGGGGTGATAGTTAACTGCTAGCTGATGTTTAGGCAATATCACTTTGCATTCTGTGAAGTGTACTTTCAGATCACCGGCATATACGTTCCAGCGAGATGACGTGGGAGCACTTTCCATCTAAATACAGGTGAGTAATAATGGTCGGGTGTGTGGAATTCGGTTGCTAGAATGGTGTATAATTAAATATACACGGTAAGCAAGCGGGGAAATTGATAGAAATGCCCAGTCACAACTATATACTTCACTTGTCAAACTGTAATAACGGCCTTGGGAATCAGACATCGAACTACTCGTCCAACATTAACTCCTTGTTGAAACGTGCTGGTCCGGTTGCACATTTTGAAGGAATGTAAGAAGCTGCTCATAGTTTAACAATGTACAGTTTGCGTCGATTAGAGAGCGATGGTGTCTGATTTATGGGTAACAACTGGGGCTGATGACCCAGGATAGGTATCCATGGTTGCAAGATATGAGGGTTGGTGATGCAGCCCTACTTTGCTATGTGTTCCCCGGCAGCAGGATGCGGACAGGAAGACGGTTCACACCCTGCCACAACTCTCCCCTCTCACTCACCTCGGGAGCCACATAAGATATAAAAGTGGGTTTAGCAGGTTTCGGTCCTCCGACGGCTCCCAATGACCTCAACATCTCGCAGGAAGCCAGGTGTATAGGATACCTTTTCCGCCACTACTGCTTCAGCCCCGCCCAACACAACCCACAATAAACAGACGGACCGTCCCCCACATTGACACAGAAAAGGGACAACAACGACAAAACTCCTGACAGCGTTGATTGTAATAGAAAACGTCCTAAACGCCGAAGAAATCCGCCACACGGCACAAAAATAGCGGCCATCTTAGACGTTTTAACTTCTGATCAGTGCGATGAAAGTTGGGATAAATTAGGAGCCACCTGGGGGATGGTTTTCACAGTGCTGTTTAGTGAAGTCCACTCTGAAGAAAGTGGTACCAAAGAGGAGGGGGGACAACTTACTACAGAGCTCACTTCTAAGCTTGAAGCTCGAGGCACTCCTTGTGTGGGAAGGTGCTGGTACTGCGAATTGTAATGAAGTTATCTGGAGGGCAGCTCCTCGGGCGGGTGAAGGCATATTTGTGCTCGTCTTGGAAGGCGGGTGCCGGCAATGCCTGACCAGATTGGGGGGCGTTCCCGGCTTTTGGCTGACGTAGCGTGACGTCGCCAAAAGGGAAAAATTCTCGGGAACGCCCTCGAATCTGGTCCGAGATTGACAGACCGAGCCCTCTCCCAATGGCTAGCCTCCATTTATGGAGCTAGCCAATGGGAGGAGGGGGCGGATACCCGACCCCACAGAGAAAAACATAAGGTTTTCCTAGCGCATGCGTACTTCGTACGCATTTGCTAGGCAAAACCTAAAAATGATATGCCAAATGGCTTTTAATTTCTTCCCTCACCAAGTTTACGCCATCTATCCCGTTCCTCTTAGCATTTGCAGCAAGCAGCGTACAGTGTATTTTCTAATTGCCTTTCTCGCCTACGGCCTGTAGGGTGCAGCCTTGCGCCATAAATGATCAAAAATGTCCAACTCGTATTTAGGTCGGGAAGTCCTTCTCACCAGTGCAGACCTGCAAAATGCAGGCAGCGCTATTTGCATAATTTCCAGACTTTGATGACGATCCGCGTTCTCATAACTCCGGCCTACAGAGTACGTTGTAAATTGCGTGTCCTTGCACTTTGCAGTTTCCACTCGAGTAGGAGTTGCCTCTCCACGGTGACCCAATTTAAACACCACACTTCACAGAAAGTTGCTGGAAGGCTCTGGTGGATGTGACTAGCACTTTTAAGTATCTATCTGAAAACTGCTCATTAGTATTTCGTGTCAAGAGTTCGATAACAGCATATCTGTGGGATACTCGGAGCGTGGCGCTGCCTTCTGTAGCCACCGCACCTGTCTGCGTGCGCATTTAATATAAAGCGTTGGGTTAAAAAAGTTGTCCAGGAAGCGTCCAGGTCACATCCTCTCGTCGCGGGACACTGGCCAGTGGCAGCCAGTCACCAAGACAAAGATGGAAGACAGACTGTGGCACAGGTAGACAGACAGCACGTTTCCCAAGAAGAAAAGACACAACTAGACAGACAAACAGGCAGCTGTAACGTTTTTCTTGTTCTTGGGGTCTTCTTGGTTTGCAAGCAGCCCTGAGAATTCCGAGATTAACCTTTGTAAGCAAGAATAGTCCAGTTAGTATCAAGATTTAGTCTTTCGTAATTAGTAACATTTCTCTGCAGAAAATGTGGCAATTGCTGACCTGAAAAATAAAACGGGCAGATGACTTATTGGTTGTAGTGGTAAAGGGTGCCCATGTGCCAGGCATCCATGGGCAATCTCAGACGGCTGGGTCACTGCATAAAATGCAAACACATTGAGACAGCACTACACCGAATCCAGCACAATGAAAGTATCACTATTGGAAATAATACCACATGGAATACGGGAAGGGCATGGCTAGGTGTAATGACTACCCTAGCACTAAACCCCAAACTTTAAAAAAGTGTACCCAACCCTAACCCGAGCCCCTGACCTAACAGTAAGCTTAACACTAAACATGCCCTAATCCTAAACATTATCCATACCCCTCCCGTCCCCCGAGCATCACCCTAATGTTAACCTTGAAACTGCCCCTTATCGTAACACTAACCTTTCTCTAACACTAAACATCACTGTACAACTAAGGCTAAAATCCACCCTACACCAAACCCAGCCTGAGCCCTCGCTCTCCATAAACAGCTCCCTAACTTACAGCCAATCGAAAAATGCCAGAATTGCCACCCTGTCCCTAACCAGCATTGCACTGATGCTCAGGCCCTGTTGTGAGGTATTCAGTATGGCGTCCTTAATTTGTACTGCCAGTAGGTGAGGGGTACAGTCACTCGTTTTTTGAGACCGAGGCATATATTTAATTATCAAAAGAGAGCAAGGGTGAAATGTGAAAGAGGAAAAAGACCGGAAAAAAACAGCAAGTGTAAAATTGGGAAGGGGGGTGGGGGAATGTGGCAAAGGGCGAACGTAGGGAAGAAAACAAACCGGCAAGAGTGAAATAAAGAGACAGGAAGTAGAGGAGGAAGGAACGGCCGTAAGACGGAATCAGTAAAGTATGCAACCTTGGCAGACGACCACTCCCGTGCTCGATAGTGCAGTTGCTAAAAAAGGCTGTGTACGCAGCAATTTCTTTTCACAAGTCGCTCGCAAGTGGTTTGAATAGAAGATGCCGTCGCTTATTCTTAAGAGTTGGGCTCCGGGCGCCCTATTTCCTCAGATGTTTTTTTCCCCCTCAAGTTGGGAACCAGGAACTTGGAGGGAAGGTTGAATTACGTAAAAAAACAACTGTCAGATGACGTTTAAGGACCTGTTGGGAAAGCGTAGCTGTAGACTTGCTTTGCACCACCCGGTTTGCCGCGGGCTGTGGGGAGGGTGGTCAGCTGTGGTGAATTCTCGCTTGCAGGAAGGAGCCCGTGGTTTTTGCTGGAGAGAGAGGGAGGTGGGAGCGTCAGTCCCTGATAAGGTGTCCTGGGAGTGGTTGCCCGTCTCTGGTGGGTGTGTCGCGGATGGGCTGGTCTGCCGCTCTCGCTTCCCCTAAATTCCCTGAGCACTTCTGGTCTTGCTGGCTCGTCTGGTATTTATTCTGCGTCCTGGTTGCTGCCGCTCATCCGTTTCGTAATCGCTGACCCGGTCGATTCTTCTGGTGCTGGCTTTACTTCCTTGTGCTTGTGCTGTGCAATTGCTGCTCATTTTGTGTCTGTTGCTCGCAGGCCCGTTCCGAAGTTCGGGTGCTGGTTCTGTAAGCGTGGTGCATGCTCTGAACTCCTAGTGTCGGTTCTGGGCCCCTGCTGTTGTGACTTAACTAACGCTCTTCGCTGGTTCTCATCTCCTGGACCAGGTGCTGCCATCTCTGCTGGCTTCGTACTTGCTTTATTTGATAGCACCAGTTCTTGAATCGAAGACGATTGCCTACTGACCGTCCTTGTTGTGTGGTTCTAACGTCGTTCTAGGCTCACAGTATCTGTTCGAAGCATCTTGAGGAAATATGAATTTTTATGATCAATTGTGTCCCCTATCTTAGACCCCAACGGCTCCATGTACGTGCTTCAAGTACATGTATGTTCCCTCCACGTCCAGCTATGAAGACGCAAATACATTTGCGTCCAACGTTAACATGTCCTCTTTCAGATCCACCATGAATGGGTCGAATATTCCGTTCCTAAGTATGCCTTGCCACCGTCTTTATATGGTGCACCTTTCACGTTTTTCAGCTCTGGCGAGTTAGGCCCTGATTTCTGCCATCGAGCCTTTTCCTGCCTTCTGCCTCTGAATGCTACAGCCTGGACCTGCATCTGTATCCATGACCTTTGACTTACTCCCTGCGCGGCTAGCGGTGCCTGGCTCGGCCTGCTTGCCTGCCAAGACTGTATTCAACCTTCAAGTTATCTGCTCCGCTCCTCGAAAATACATTCCTGTCTAGTAGTTTAGGAAAACATCCTTCCCAGCTGCAGAGCAAAGGGCCCGGCCTCACTGTCTCCATGCAAGTAATTCATAGCTCCCGTTACCATGGTAGGCCCATGGCCCCCTCACATCTCATGTAGACACGTAGTCGCATATGCACGCACTAGCAGTCAGTATAGAATAGCCTCTGCCCGAGAAACCTTTCCCTCTAGATAATACAGTTCCTCAAACACAAGATATTAGATATGATTTGGGATTAGGTTGTTCTGACACCCCAGACTTCTGTCTCCTCATGTAGGGCTAAATGTCAAGTCCCCTTCACCCTCCAAACCCACGTCAATCACACGTCATGCTGCTGCGCGCGCATCTCTGCCATGTATTTCTGCTGACACTGCAGGATCCTCCTATGGATCCACCCACCTGTGACACCTCTATATGACGTTTCTAGTACACGCCCTTATGCACGCCTTCTGTAACGCCTTTTTCATTATGTATGTGTGTTCTTATCTCTCCTCTCAGCTGTTACGCCTTCTGCATCTATTACTACTGTAATGCATTGACTATATATATGATAATCTGTCAATAAAGTATTGTGATTCCCTTCCTGAACCTTCGTGGTGATGGAATATAATCCCTGGTTCGAACCAATTCCTTTTTAAGGAATAAAACCCCTTTTTAAAACCTTAGATACCACGGATTCTGCCTCTTATTTTTTCTGAGTTATTCTTATTGAACTTTACCGCATAAATTAAGTATAGGTAATTTAAATTTACCACATAATTGGCGCCCGAATAGGGACCCCTCCCCCACCTTACGCGCCGGCGGTGCGTTGCAGGCCCGGTCCCCTGCCACAGCCGTGACGGACACTAACGCGTACCCGCAGGATTTCCTGTATCTCCCTCAGGCCAACGGAGGTGACTGAGGCTGCGATCGACACCCAGACGAGGCGATGAGGAGTGCGGAGGATCCCGACCAGAGCCCAGCTGAGAGAGCAGGGTCTGAGGTATTCAGAGGCCCACCAGGTTCCGAAGTACCTACGTCACGAGTCGAGTCCAGTCCGGTCCAGTCCAGTCCAGAGTTTCCGAGGCCTTCCATTCCGTGCTTCCCAGTGAGTACCGTTGCTGGGGACGCATCTAGACGAGCGCATTAATTTGTGCCGGTCAAGACGGGTTTGGGTACACAGACCCGGTCTGCACTGTTTTAGCGGTGTATCTGTACTGTCTAGCAGTATATCCGGTCTGCACTGTTTTAGCGGTGTATCTGTACTGTTTAGCAGTATATCCAGTATGCGGTTAGCTAGTTTTATTCTAATCATTGTTGTTCGTTTTAAAATGTTTTAATGTGTTTTTAAATGTCGTGGTATGAGTGATTGTTCGATCTTCATTACTGTGTTTATTGTATTAACTGTGTTCAAGTCAGAGTAAGTATCAAGTAGCAAGGTTAAAAAATGCTGTTATTCTCCAAACTAAGACAGATAAAAACTAGAAAAGGGATACTCGAGGAAGCTGTTCCCATTCCACCTAGGGACACTCCCGGATATTTTATGTACCAAAAGCACGGCCTAGATGCCGTATTATACCTTGACCTGTGGGTGGACTATACCAAGGATTTAGAGGAGAATCAGAAATGGCCCGCTACGGGGACATGGGATGCAGATTGCATCATTAGAGTAGAAGAAGCATTATGGAAAAAGAAAGCCAGACAGTCACAGAAAGATGCCATTGAACTATGGCGTAAATAATCGCATAGACGCACAGAGAAAGCACTCAGAAAAGCAGAGAAAAGTAGAGAGGATTCAGACAAAGCCCGAGAAAATGTATTAGTTGAGGAAGGTATACGAGTAAAAGCAGAACAAGTAGACAGACAGCGAAATACTCTTGCGAATGGTATGTATCCTCTCTTGGCCGCGGGTTTACCTAAGGCCACCCCGGAAGTACCGAAAGATCTGCCACCTCCATTGCTCCCGACTAAAGTACGCCATAAAACCGCAGAAGACATTTTCCTCTCTTCCTATTTAGACGACGTAGCTCCCGCATATACAAATCCACGAGCCCGCACACCACCCGTTGACGGCACTCCACCCCGAGATCAACAACCACTTCTGCAACATCAAACTCCTCCTCCCGCTCCACATCCTCCGCCTGTTCCTCCACTCCTTCCAGCACCTATTCTTCCCGGCTATAACCCATTAAACCCTTTCTTACCCGGCACCTCAGGAGGTGCGACAAGAGGTTTTCAAACGCCACCACCAGCACATCGATTGACTTATAGGGATTTAGCACAACAACGTACACCTCAATTAGCGAGTTACGACATACTTAAAGAGCCTCTTACAGACTGTAGATATGATTCAGTACCCGGTAAAGACGACAGAATGATGCTAGCATCAGTACGTCTACGACGAGTTGCAAACTATTTAATGTTACTACCAGGAATGACTGAACATCTAGACAGAATATATCGCTTTGTTCAAACGGGGGAAGGTCCTGAAAGTATTGGCGAGGCCATGGCATACCAGAAAGTTGACACTCAAAGGATGATATTACGTTTTTTTATAAACTGCTTGATAAGAGACCGAGATAGGCCTGGTGTAGACCAGGAGAAATGAAAGCACTTAACAAACGGGGTCAGAATATAGCAGACGGAAAACATGATAAACAGAATAGTATAGACAACATGTACAGAAGGATCCGAAAAGCAGTAGAACAAATACATGAAAGAAGACAGCCCGAAAGAGAAGTAGATTCAGACAAGATTGAATCCTCAGAGGAGGAGGAACAACCAGAAACGACAACAGAAACATTGCAATTACCAGCTAGAGAAATGATAGCATATGTAGGTAAGGGAAGATCCTTTAACAATTCAATACGTCCGGTACGTCCAGAAAGTAAGAGACTTTATCAAGCTGCCATGTCAAATCCGAGGACCCCTGAACATCTGTTTCAGGCTACCGATAAAATACTTCAAGAACGAATGGGGTACCATGTACTCGATTCTATGGATGAACAAGAATTAGCCAGGTCAGCAGTACAATGGGCTGACAGTTCTGATAAATATAGCGATGACACGCTAGCGCAAACGTTTTTAAATCTTTCCCCAGATGAACAGCGTTTAGCTGGTATGTATATGATACAACACCTCCTTATATTGTATAAAAGCCAACATTCTGATCCTGGTCCCCTACCTGATATATTAATAGAACTACTCATGAAGAAATGGAGAGGCCTAGGTACCGATTTAATTAAAGTAATTCTAGAACATCGGCACAGATATAGTGCCTTCCTGTGTCCACAGTTTGCTCCAGCTCCATCCATAGAAAGAAAATTGTATTACATAGACAGACAGAATCCTTTACGAGAAGTGCACCCAGTTAGGAATGATGATAATACTTTTAGACGCGTGTTTGTGTACACGCCCATAACTAAAATAGAACTATTGGAAATGAAGAAATTAGTGCCTAGCCATGACAAAGATCCAGCAGGTTTTCACCGTGAAATAAAAGACATGTTACTCATGGGTGATTACACATATCCTGACATTATGAAAATATTAAAAGTTTTGTTACCTGCCGGTATTTACGAGAAACTCAAAGAAAAAGAATGGGAGGTGGGAGAACAAAAGATTGATTGGGCTGCATTAGAAAACGAAGAAAACACTCGAACTCCAGGCCTAGGGCTTGGGGACAAAACTAAAGCATTACCAGGATTGTTAGTACAAGTATTACCACATTTATTAGCAACGAAAAAGGAAGATTGGGGTGCAATCTCAGCCTGCAAACAGAAACCCGATGAAGACACTAGTGATTTTTATTCCCGATTTGAGAAATGTTTTGGTATTAATAGTGGCCTGAAAGCAAGTAGCAACTCGTATCCACATCTTTTTGTAACAAAATTAGTCGAGAATTCCTTGCCCCAGGTTAAGAACAAGTACTGAAAGTCGAGAGCACATGGCAAGCTAATACCCCTTCACAAATGTTACAAATGTTACAGTACCACCAGAATAGAATTAGAGAAGAACAAGAACACGAACAAAGACGTATGAAAGACACGAAAATGAAAATGCTAGTTGCTCAGTCAGTTCCAGCTGACGGTCATAAAAAGGGTATGACCCAGTCCAGTAATTCAGCGGCTCCGGTTAAAGGGACATGCAACTATTGTAAACAGCCAGGTCATTATATAAACGATTGTGCAGTTTTGAAACACAATATCTCTACGGGTAAAACCAAAGAGAGACCGCGTCCACCTAGACAAGATCAGATCCAACAACAAGTACCCCAGAATGTACAACCTATGCATGCTTCACAACAGTCAGTACAGACCGTAGCAGTACCACAGCCACAGCCTATTGCCGCAACACAAAACACGACACAACAGATGTACCAGTATGCACAAAATGATTACCCCGATTATCAACGATACACATGAAACAGCCTAGAGAGGGAGGTTGGCTTGCCTCTTATTGAGGTTCCTGTAGATCAAGAGGGTCCTTATGTACATAGTCAAGTATTAGGGAAAGACAGAAAGTTTTTAATTGATACAGGGGCAAGCAGGACAACTATCAGTCACAACGAGGTTCCAGGGGCACCCCTCTCAGGCTCACAGAATGTTTCCCTTGGATTTTCAGGAAAGCCTATTGTTAATGAAGTATCACAACCACTTCCCCTTGCTGTTGGTCCATTGACACGTACTACAGATTTATTGCTTACGAAATCATGTCCAGAAAACTTGTTAGGTATAAAGACACTGAAAGCTCTAGGAGCTGTTATTTGCTGTTTTCCGGAAGGAGTAAGACTGTTTTTACGTGACTTTAAGGGTCACTATGTATTGAGAGATATGGATCACCGGTTACAGAATGTCCCTGCACATTTATGGGCACAAGGCCCCACTGATGTAGGTTGTATGCACATTACACCATATCGAGTCACACTCAAGCCAGGAGTGGTATTACCACGAATTCGACAATACAAGTTACCCCCAGATGCTGTAGTGGCTTTACTGCAAATCATTGACAAGCTCATTGCACAAGGAGTGGTTGTGGAAACCGACTCCAATGTATGCAATTCCCCTATCATTCCAATTCTTAAACGCACCGATCCCAATGCACCTCCAGTTTATCGATTAGTTATTGATTTGCGCGAATTGAATAAATGCATTATACCACAGTATCCCGTGGTTCCAGATATCTCTTCATTATTGACAGCTATTGATTCAGAAGCAACAATCTTTACTGTAATTGGCCTCAAGAACGCCTTCTTTAGTGTCCCAATCGATCCGGAAAGCCAGTATTTGTTCGGATTCTGTTTAAATGGAGGAAGCTTCAAATTTGCACGCGCACCTCAAGGATTTACAGAAAGCCCCAGCATCTATAGCCAAGCACTGAAAAGACAACTTGACAGTATTCACATGCCTGATAACACTGCCCTGCTTCAGTATGTCGATGATCTGCTGATCACCGCCCGAAGCGAACCTGAATGTGAACGAGCATCACTGACGGTTTTGCATTTTCTGGCCGACAAGGGGCACAAGGTGTCCCCTTCGAAGCTGCAATTCTGTGTTCAGCAAGTTGTGTACCTTGGGCACTTGCTGTCCAAAGGGGGGAGACAGCTCACACCTGATCGCATCCAGTTAATTGTAAACATGTCACCACCGAAAACACAAAAGGAGGTGTGGGCCTTCATAGGCCTCACTTCTTACTGCAGACAATGGATTCCCCAGTACGCATTTCTAGCGAAGCCACTCATACAGTTGACAACCCAGGAGGCAGCGACATCGACTGTCCTCCCTTGGACTCAGGAACATACACAAGCTTTTGAAGACTTAAAGAAAGCCTTATGCCAAGCACCTGTTTTAGCAACACCATGTTACAGTAAGCCTTTTACACTTTTTGTCACAGAACGTGAAGGTACTGCATTGTCAGTACTCACTCAGGAACAAGCAGGTTCACACAAACCGTGTGCTTATTTTTCTAGTACATTAGATGCAGTAGCCCAGGCTCTGCCTGCGTGCTTGAAATCAGTAGCAGCGACAGCTCTAGCAATCAGACAAAGCGATTCCATAGTGTTAGGACATCAATTGACAGTGCAAGTTCCACATTCCGTGGAAGTTCTTTTAAACCGAACACAGACCCAGCACTTGACTATTGCACGATTGACAGGTTATGAATTGACATTGTTTCAGCCACACATAGAAATCAGACGCTGTAACACATTGAATCCTGCTACACTTTTGCCATTAAGTGGAACAGACCCATTGGCACATGATTGTATTGAAATCATTACTATTACGACGAAACCCAGACAAGACTTGACAGACACTCCATTACCAGACCCAGACCTGACACTTTATGTGGATGGTTCATGTATGAGAACAAGTACCGGAGAGTTAGTGGCCGCCTACGCAGTCACGACAGACACTGACGTTATAGAAACAAACTGTATTGACACCCTGTCAGCTCAAGCAGCAGAGCTCATCGCTCTGACACAAGCCTGTATTCAAGCCAAAAATAAGAGGGTTAACATATACACAGATTCACGTTATGCATTCGGAGTCGTACACGACTTCGGAGTCCTCTGGCGAGAGAGAGGTTATTTGACTGCTCACGGTGCCAACATTCAACACGGTCCCCTCATTCAAGCTCTGTTAGATGCAATACATCTGCCTACAGCGATATCCATCATGAAGTGCAAGGCACACACAAAGGTCACTGATATAATCTCCCAGGGTAACAACCTGGCAGACCGAACAGCTAAGCATACAGCTCAGACTCAGACTCACGCAACTGATCTGACAAAGACAATAGTTCCGACACCGACACATTGCATGACAGTTAGGGATCCCGCCCTTGATGTAATTGACATACAGACACATGCTACACCAGATGAAATCAAGAAATGGACTGAACTAGGAGGGATCCAAACAGATCAGGGATGGATGACGAAGGGAAAATCTACATGGTTTCTCCCCGACTCTATGGTTCAAGTTCTCATTAACACAATACATAGTCCAGCGCATCTAGGAGAAAAAGCTATGCTAGACAGTATTCAAAACCTTTGGTTCAATAAACATTTACGAGCCAAACAGAAAGTGCGTACTTGCATGATTTGTTGTCAGTTCAACCCAGGTAAAAGCATTCTTGTAGAGCAAGGTGGATTTCATCCTCCCGATCACCCTTTTGAAGTCCTCCAGATGGATTATATCCAGATGGAACGTTGTCGAGGTTTCAAATATGTCCTCGTAATTGTATGTGCACTTTCCCGTTGGACAGAAGCATATCCAGTCCCAGATTACACTGCTACGACCACTGCCAAGCAGCTGGTTCGTGAATTTTTCCCACGGTATGGTTTGCCCCGTATCGTGTACTCAGATAACGGTCAGCCATTCTCATCCGAGCTTGTGAAACAAGTTACACTCCTGCTAGGCTATCAGTGGAAATTCCACTGTGTCCGACGTCCCGAGGCAGCAGGTCTCGTGGAGCGTCATTATCAGACTCTGAAAATACGTCTTGCCAAAATCTGTAGAGAGAAAGGCGTCGACTGGATAGTAGCTTTACCAGTTGCGCTCTTTTACATGAGAATGATCGCACATTCCAGAACAGGGCTATCCCCGTGCGAGGTGGTCTTTGGTAGGCCACCGAATATGTGGGGGACGCCTTTGCCTCGAAAAATTACCGATGTTGATTGTAATATGCTGACAGATTACCTTGCCTCCTTGATGTCTGCACTACAATCTTGTCGTTCACAGGTAGCTGCAGCCTTTCCCGACAACACCGAGGTGAAGCCCCATGAAGTTGTTCCAGGCGACCTCGTATTCGTAAGGAACTTTGACAGGAGGAGTCCGCTGGAGCCCCGTTGGCAATCGCCGAAGCTAGTACTTCTAACAACAAGGACTGCCGTGAAAGTCGAGGGCCGCAAGGGTTGGCTTCACTCGAGTCATATTAAAAAATTTCTTGGACTGCCTTCAGACTTGAACTTTCAGCCCTGCCCTTCTCCACAGACTGACTCAAAACTCCCCCTGGTCGAAAAAACTGCTTCTCAGGAGTATAAACTAAAACTAAGGTCTAGCAAGTCAGACAGTTTAATTGTTTAAGTCCTCCCCTAGGTGAAGCGGTTAAATTAGTCTCTGACATGTACCCCCTAGACCGCAATAGAGAGAGAGATAGACAGAAACAGATCAAGAAACGTGAATATTGTAAATCACTTCGTAGTCACTGCATAGTGACATTATTGATTGTTTTTTCTAAGGCTTTTGATTATTGCTGCAAGTGTACTGTTACATATATATTACCCTATTTTCAAGCGTGCACATTCTGCCTTCAATGTTACTGCCGAACACTCTTTTAGTGAATTACCCCCGCATGAGTTGTCCTACAGACTTGCGCTGCGCAACAATACATTCATTAGTATGTTACATCATTCCCATCAGACCAGCAACGCTACAAATTGTTGGATATGTGGCCGACTCCCTCCCTACCAGAAATACAAGGGAGTTCTGCCCCTCTTTCCGTACCCGTTCACACATAATGGTTCCTGTGGTGCATGGTTTAGTTTAATTAATTCTTTAGATTCAAATACTGTAGTCTACCAGGGCAACTGGGTATGGGGAAACCTGAACTTAGTTTTGCTTAAAGTCTGCTACCCTAACAAGGAGGGACTTCCAAAAAGGACAGGAACTGATCTAGAAAATGAAGTATATGGATTAGGTAATTTTACACTTAACCTCATGATTCTGAATGTTGAATCCGAAGCTGCACCAGTTTTGCCTGCGCACCTGGACTTGGTCCGGTTGGTTCTGGAGCGTGTTGTCAGCCTGGGGATGGAAAGTCCTATCCTTCCTAGGTATTGCCCTTCTCATAGTATTCAGTTGCTGCCTATGTCTACAATGTGGGCCAGCGATTTGCGGCCTGTGTGCCACATCATGTATTCCTCATTCAAGTCCACATTCAAAATACCGTAAGAAGAAAGAAGAGCAAATGATGTTACGTGAACAGATTGATAGATTTATGAGGATCGATAGATCATGAAGGGTCCGTAGGGGACAAGGAGGGAATGAGGAAATATGAATTTTTATGATCAATTGTGTCCCCTATCTTAGACCCCAACGGCTCCATGTACGTGCTTCAAGTACATGTATGTTCCCTCCACGTCCAGCTATGAAGACGCAAATACATTTGCCTCCAACGTTAACATGTCCTCTTTCAGATCCACCATGAATGGGTCGAATATTCCGTTCCTAAGTATGCCTTGCCACCGTCTTTATATGGTGCACCTTTCACGTTTTTCAGCTCTGGCGAGTTAGGCCCTGATTTCTGCCATCGAGCCTTTTCCTTCCTTCTGCCTCTGAATGCTACAGCCTGGACCTGCATCTGTATCCATGACCTTTGACTTACTCCCTGCGCGGCTAGCGGTGCCTGGCTCGGCCTGCTTGCCTGCCAAGACTGTATTCAACCTTCAAGTTATCTGCTCCGCTCCTCGAAAATACATTCCTGTCTAGTAGTTTAGGAAAACATCCTTCCCAGCTGCAGAGCAAAGGGCCCGGCCTCACTGTCTCCATGCAAGTAATTCATAGCTCCCGTTACCATGGTAGGCCCATGGCCCCCTCACATCTCATGTAGACACGTAGTCGCATATGCACGCACTAGCAGTCAGTATAGAATAGCCTCTGCCCGAGAAACCTTTCCCTCTAGATAATACAGTTCCTCAAACACAAGATATTAGATATGATTTGGGATTAGGTTGTTCTGACACCCCAGACTTCTGTCTCCTCATGTAAGGCTAAATGTCAAGTCCCCTTCACCCTCCAAACCCACGTCAATCACACGTCATGCTGCTGCGCGCGCATCTCTGCCATGTATTTCTGCTGACACTGCAGGATCCTCCTATGGATCCACCCACCTGTGACACCTCTATATGACGTTTCTAGTACACGTCCTTATGCACGCCTTCTGTAACGCCTTTTTCATTACGTATGTGTGTTCTTATCTCTCCTCTCAGCTGTTACGCCTTCTGCATCTATTACTACTGTAATGCATTGACTATATATATGATAATCTGTCAATAAAGTATTGTGATTCCCTTCCTGAACCTTCGTGGTGATGGAATATAATCCCTGGTTCGAACCAATTCCTTTTTAAGGAATAAAACCCCTTTTTAAAACCTCAGATACCACGGATTCTGCCTCTTATTTTTTCTGAGTTATTCTTATTGAACTTTACCGCATAAATTAAGTATAGGTAATTTAAATTTACCACAATCTGATATTTGTTCTAGGCGCTTTATTTGGCTTCGGGCCCCCGCTGTTATCTCTGGTCTCCTGGTGGCGGTTCTAGACTCCTGGTGTCTTATTTATTTATTTTTTTGCCCCACCTTTGCCGGTTCTGGTCTGTCCTTGTCCTTGTGTCCCGGTTCCACTTTTGAACTCTTAGTCCTGCTTACAGGTTCAGGGTTCTTGGCTTTCAGTTCTGAGACTGGACTAAGGTGTCGGTTCTGAGTCGACTCTGTTGATTTCGGGATGTTCTGGTACCGGGTCACAGTCAGCACTGGCACCTCTAATGTGCGGCGCTCCCTGTGGGTCTAATGGTCTAATGTTGCGGTTTGAAAATGAAAAGAATATAAAAATAAATGCGCGCTTCCGTATAAAAATATATTAAATATAGAATATATATATAAAATATATATTAAATGTAGAATTCATTATTCAAAGGGTAAACGTTAATATAAACCCATATGCACAAATTGGCTTTCTTAGTAAGAAGAGGGTGTTTGCAGCGCCCATTCACATCTACTGCCCGCATATATCAGACGTGTCCGTTTTGCAATCGCCTACGTGGAAAACGTTGAAAAGAAAGTTCGCTTTTACAGTGCGGGACACTGTCCGGAGAGCGCCGGGCGGGAGGACATCTTTTTATAAACGCTTTTCTTGAGCTGCTGCGAGTCGAAACAGGCTTTGAGAAGACAAGCAGCACAAAGATGCAATACCACAGGGGGTCGCCAGATGTCCCGATTACCAGCCTATCACGTCGCGGCACTTGCGACGAGCCTCCTTGTTCACCCGGGAGTCATTCAATGGCAGTGCGTCTCCGGCCTACGATGACGCTCCGCTCTGCAGCCAATCACGGCATGACAACGGCAATGACGCTACGCCGCACGGGCCTATCCCATCACGGCGTTGGTGAGGGGGCTCGGCTCTCTCAGCCAATGGGAGCGCAGCGGCTCGATCTTCACCGCGGCAGCCTCCGATCAGGGCGAACGATCTTTGCAGGGTGCTTCTGGCCCCCGGGCCGCGGTGTTGATCAGGCGAAAGAGAATTTAGAAGGGCACAGGTCACAAAAGCAATACTGCACAGAAGTCAGCCCTAAAACGAAAAGCAATGGACATCTTCTGGGTGCCGTCAATGCAGGACCAGATTCGGGGGCGTTCCCGAGGACAGGCTTTCGGCTGACGTAGCCAAAAGCCAAAAATTCTCGGGAACGCCCCCGAATCTGGTCCTGCATTGACGGACAGGCCAGTCTTCCAATGGATAGCCTCCATTTATGGAGCTAACCAATGAATGACTGGGGCGGATTCCAACCCCTATACTATACTCATTGAGTTTTTTCTAGCGAATGCTTACTTCGTAAGCATTGGCTAGGCAAAACCTAAAAAAGGGGGTAGATGGAATCCTCCCTTGTGGTTTTGGTCGCTCGGGTAGTTGATCAATGCGCTTGCCGGTCTGTCATAGGTTGTTCTAATTAAAAAAACGGACATGATTCTATTGTTAGAACCACTACACTTTTGCCCCTCCTTATCCTTCTCTACTCTGTTGGTCGTGAATAAAGGGACATGGTTCTCCTTACCTCCGAAAAGACGAGCGCTGGCTCCAACGTCCGGTCTCTGTCCTCCCTCGAATCGAATATCTTCGTGAAAAAAATGGCTGGCTAACTTTACTACAGGAATGGATGTCTTTATATATTTAAAATCTGAGATCCTATTAGTGCTCGCAGACAGATATCAGCTGTGTCTAGTTACTATTCCCGCTCTTCCACTCCCGCTCCGGAAGTTATGCCCTCTTTACCCGGAAGGTAAATTGTCCTTCTATTTGATTGGCCGGATATTCCAAGCCTCTTTTTCATGCTGGAAAAAGGGACGGAATTAACCTAAGCCTCATTGTACTTTTAAACAACCTATATACCTATTGTTTATACGCAAAATGCGTTGTGATACTGGTTAGGGCTCGCCTGCTGTGCGCTTGCGCATAGCTGGCGAGCTATATTGCAGCTTAAACAGAGTTAAACCAACTCGGCGATTTCTTTGAGTGCCCGAGAGCGGGTGCACATCAAAGCCACCAGCCTCCTCGGGCATCTCAAGCTTCCCTCAGCCGGCATTTCTCCTCCCCTAATTAGTCATGCACGGCCGGCCGGCCGGTCAGCACATCAAAGGCTGCTGCTCCCGGCCCCTATTCTTCCCTTCTTGCCTCTCCCAGCCCCCCTTCCCACCACAGCAATGCTGAGGGCTTGTTTATATTGCAGCCTAACCATCTCGCATGCTGCTCTTAAAACAATACCCATTGTTGGTCATGATATAATAAACGCTCTAA
Organism: Lissotriton vulgaris; assembly: GCF_964263255.1. Taxonomy (NCBI): domain Eukaryota; kingdom Metazoa; phylum Chordata; class Amphibia; order Caudata; family Salamandridae; genus Lissotriton; species Lissotriton vulgaris. The sequence goes on from NC_141685.1 coordinate 1,338,007,034, forward strand.
TTATTTTATCAGGGCCACACAGAATTTTATAAAGTCTTTTGCTAGCATTTTCGTTTTATGCTGATTGCTATTCACACTCTAATTATTTTATCAGGGCCACACAGGATTTTATAAAGTCTTTTGCTGGCATTTTCGTTTTATGCTGATTGCTATTTTACACCTTTCACATGCTGGCGATTTGCTTCAAAGATATACATTCATCCTGAATCCCGTTACTAGAGCTTTCTCCTCTTCTGCTAAATATGGGTTTTAGTTGAATTTCATTGATCTCTTTTACTAATGATTTATAAAAAGTGCCACCCACCACACAGCTCCACCTACACAGCTCCACCGATGCACCCACCACACAGCTCCACCGATGCACCCACCACACAGTTCCACCGATGCACTCACCACACAGTTCCACAGATGCACCCACCACCCAGCTCCACAGATGCACCCACCACCCAGCTCCACAGATGCACCCACCACACAGCTCCACAGATGCACCCACCACACAGCTCCACAGATGCACCCACCACACAGCTCCACAGATGCACCGACCACACAGCTCCACTGATGCACCCACCACACAGCTCCACTGATGCACCCACCTACACCGATGCACCCACCACACAGCTCCACCGACACAGCTCCACCGATGCACCCACCACACAGCTCCACTGATGCAACCACCACACAGCTCCACCGACACAGCTCCACCGATGCACCCACCACAGAGCTCCACAGATGACCCCACCACACAGCTCCACTGATGCACCCAAGACACAGCTCCACTGAGGCACCCACCACACAGCTCCACCGAGGCACCCACCACACAGCTCCACCGAGGCACCCACCACACAGCTCCACCGAGGCACCCACCACACAGCTCCACCGATGCACCCACCACACAGCTCCACCGAGGCACCCACCACACAGCTCCACCGAGGCACCCACCACACAGCTCCACAGAGCCACCCACCACACAGCTCCACAGAGCCACCCACCACACAGCTCCACCGATGCACCCACCACACAGCTCCACCGAGGCACCCACCACACAGCTCCACCGATGCACCCACCACACAGCTCCACCGATGCACCCACCACACAGCTCCACTGAGGCACCAACCACACAGCTCCACTGATTCACCCACCACACAGCTCCACCGAGGCACCCACCACACAGCTCCACCGATGCACCCACCACACAGCTCCACCGATGCACCCACCACACAGCTCCACTGAGGCACCAACCACACAGCTCCACCGATGCACCCACCACACAGCTCCACTGACACAGCTCCACCAATGCACCCACCACACAGCTCCACAGAGGCACCCACCACACAGCTCCACCGATGCACCCACCACACAACTCCACCAAGGCACCCACCATACAGCTCCACCGATGCACCCACCACACAGTTCCACCGATGCACCCACCACACAGCTCCACCGAGGAACCCACCACACAGCTCCACCGCGGCACCCACCACACAGCTCCACCGAGGCACCCACCACACAGCTCCACCGAGGCACCCACCACACAGCTCCACCGAGGCACCCACTACACAGCTCCACCAAGGCACCCACCACACAGCTCCACCAAGGCACCCACCACACAGCTCCACCGATGCACCCACCACACAGCTCCACCGATGCACCCACCACACAGCTCCACCTATGCACCCACCACACAGCTCCACCGAGGCACCCACCACACAGCTCCACAGAGCCACCCACCACACAGCTCCACCGATGCACCCACCACACAGCTCCACCGAAGCACCCACCACACAGCTCCACCGAGGCACCCACCACACAGCTCCACAGATGCACCCACCACACAGCTCCACAGATGCACCCACCACACAGCTCCACAGATGCACCCACCACACAGCTCCACCGAGGCACCCACCACACAGCTCCACCGAGGCACCCACCACACAGCTCCACAGATGCACCCACCACGCAGCTCCACAGATGCACCCACCACGCAGCTCCACAGATGCACCCACCACGCAGCTCCACAGATGCACCCACCACCTAGCTCCACAGATGCACCCACCACCCAGCTCCACCCACCACACAGCTCCACTGATGCACCCACCACCCAGCTCCACCGATGCACCCACCACACAGCTCTACCGACACAGCTCCACTGATGCACCCACCACACAGCTCCACCGACACAGCTCCACCGACACAGCTCCACTGATGCACCCACCACACAGCTCCACTGATGCACCCACCACACAGCTCCACTGATGCACCCACCACACAGCTCCACTGATGCACCCACCACACAGCTCCACTGATGCAACCACCACACAGCTCCACTGATGCAACCACCACACAGCTCCACCGACACAGCTCCACCGATGCACCCACCACAGAGCTCCACAGATGACCCCACCACACAGCTCCACTGATGCACCCAAGACACAGCTCCACCGAGGCACCCACCACACAGCTCCATCGAGGTACCTACCACACAGCTCCACCGATACACCCACCACACAACTCCACCGATGCACCCACCACACAGCTCCACCGATGCACCCACCACACAGCTCCACCGATGCACCCACCACACAGCTCCACCAATGCACCCACCACACATGCTCCACCTATGCACCCACCACACATGCTCCACCTATGCACCCACCACACAGCTCCACCGATGCACCCACCACACAACTCCACCAAGGCACCCACCATACAGCTCCACCGATGCACCCACCACACAGTTCCACCGATGCACCCACCACACAGCTCCACCGAGGAACCCACCACACAGCTCCACCGCGGCACCCACCACACAGCTCCACCGAGGCACCCACCACACAGCTCCACCGAGGCACCCACCACACAGCTCCACCGAGGCACCCACTACACAGCTCCACCAAGGCACCCACCACACAGCTCCACCAAGGCACCCACCACACAGCTCCACCGATGCACCCACCACACAGCTCCACCGATGCACCCACCACACAGCTCCACCTATGCACCCACCACACAGCTCCACCGAGGCACCCACCACACAGCTCCACAGAGCCACCCACCACACAGCTCCACCGATGCACCCACCACACAGCTCCACCGAAGCACCCACCACACAGCTCCACCGAGGCACCCACCACACAGCTCCACAGATGCACCCACCACACAGCTCCACAGATGCACCCACCACACAGCTCCACAGATGCACCCACCACACAGCTCCACCGAGGCACCCACCACACAGCTCCACCGAGGCACCCACCACACAGCTCCACAGATGCACCCACCACGCAGCTCCACAGATGCACCCACCACGCAGCTCCACAGATGCACCCACCACGCAGCTCCACAGATGCACCCACCACCTAGCTCCACAGATGCACCCACCACCCAGCTCCACCCACCACACAGCTCCACTGATGCACCCACCACCCAGCTCCACCGATGCACCCACCACACAGCTCTACCGACACAGCTCCACTGATGCACCCACCACACAGCTCCACCGACACAGCTCCACTGATGCACCCACCACACAGCTCCACTGATGCACCCACCACACAGCTCCACTGATGCACCCACCACACAGCTCCACTGATGCACCCACCACACAGCTCCACTGATGCAACCACCACACAGCTCCACTGATGCAACCACCACACAGCTCCACCGACACAGCTCCACCGATGCACCCACCACAGAGCTCCACAGATGACCCCACCACACAGCTCCACTGATGCACCCAAGACACAGCTCCACTGAGGCACCCACCACACAGCTCCATCGAGGTACCTACCACACAGCTCCACCGATACACCCACCACACAACTCCACCGATGCACCCACCACACAGCTCCACCGATGCACCCACCACACAGCTCCACCGATGCACCCACCACACAGCTCCACCAATGCACCCACCACACATGCTCCACCTATGCACCCACCACACATGCTCCACCTATGCACCCACCACACAGCTCAACAGATGCACCCACCACACAGCTCCACTGATGCAACCACCACACAGCTCCACCGACACAGCTCCACCGATGCACTCACCACAGAGCTCCACCGATGCCCCCACCACACAACTCCACCAAGGCACCCACCATACAGCTCCACCGATGCACCCACCACACAGTTCCACCGATGCACCCACCACACAGCTCCACCGAGGAACCCACCACACAGCTCCACCGCGGCACCCACCACACAGCTCCACCGAGGCACCCACCACACAGCTCCACCGAGGCACCCACCACACAGCTCCACCGAGGCACCCACTACACAGCTCCACCAAGGCACCCACCACACAGCTCCACCAAGGCACCCACCACACAGCTCCACCGATGCACCCACCACACAGCTCCACCGATGCACCCACCACACAGCTCCACCTATGCACCCACCACACAGCTCCACCGAGGCACCCACCACACAGCTCCACAGAGCCACCCACCACACAGCTCCACCGATGCACCCACCACACAGCTCCACCGAAGCACCCACCACACAGCTCCACCGAGGCACCCACCACACAGCTCCACAGATGCACCCACCACACAGCTCCACAGATGCACCCACCACACAGCTCCACAGATGCACCCACCACACAGCTCCACCGAGGCACCCACCACACAGCTCCACCGAGGCACCCACCACACAGCTCCACAGATGCACCCACCACGCAGCTCCACAGATGCACCCACCACGCAGCTCCACAGATGCACCCACCACGCAGCTCCACAGATGCACCCACCACCTAGCTCCACAGATGCACCCACCACCCAGCTCCACCCACCACACAGCTCCACTGATGCACCCACCACCCAGCTCCACCGATGCACCCACCACACAGCTCTACCGACACAGCTCCACTGATGCACCCACCACACAGCTCCACCGACACAGCTCCACCGACACAGCTCCACTGATGCACCCACCACACAGCTCCACTGATGCACCCACCACACAGCTCCACTGATGCACCCACCACACAGCTCCACTGATGCACCCACCACACAGCTCCACTGATGCAACCACCACACAGCTCCACTGATGCAACCACCACACAGCTCCACCGACACAGCTCCACCGATGCACCCACCACAGAGCTCCACAGATGACCCCACCACACAGCTCCACTGATGCACCCAAGACACAGCTCCACCGAGGCACCCACCACACAGCTCCATCGAGGTACCTACCACACAGCTCCACCGATACACCCACCACACAACTCCACCGATGCACCCACCACACAGCTCCACCGATGCACCCACCACACAGCTCCACCGATGCACCCACCACACAGCTCCACCAATGCACCCACCACACATGCTCCACCTATGCACCCACCACACATGCTCCACCTATGCACCCACCACACAGCTCCACCGATGCACCCACCACACAACTCCACCAAGGCACCCACCATACAGCTCCACCGATGCACCCACCACACAGTTCCACCGATGCACCCACCACACAGCTCCACCGAGGAACCCACCACACAGCTCCACCGCGGCACCCACCACACAGCTCCACCGAGGCACCCACCACACAGCTCCACCGAGGCACCCACCACACAGCTCCACCGAGGCACCCACTACACAGCTCCACCAAGGCACCCACCACACAGCTCCACCAAGGCACCCACCACACAGCTCCACCGATGCACCCACCACACAGCTCCACCGATGCACCCACCACACAGCTCCACCTATGCACCCACCACACAGCTCCACCGAGGCACCCACCACACAGCTCCACAGAGCCACCCACCACACAGCTCCACCGATGCACCCACCACACAGCTCCACCGAAGCACCCACCACACAGCTCCACCGAGGCACCCACCACACAGCTCCACAGATGCACCCACCACACAGCTCCACAGATGCACCCACCACACAGCTCCACAGATGCACCCACCACACAGCTCCACCGAGGCACCCACCACACAGCTCCACCGAGGCACCCACCACACAGCTCCACAGATGCACCCACCACGCAGCTCCACAGATGCACCCACCACGCAGCTCCACAGATGCACCCACCACGCAGCTCCACAGATGCACCCACCACCTAGCTCCACAGATGCACCCACCACCCAGCTCCACCCACCACACAGCTCCACTGATGCACCCACCACCCAGCTCCACCGATGCACCCACCACACAGCTCTACCGACACAGCTCCACTGATGCACCCACCACACAGCTCCACCGACACAGCTCCACTGATGCACCCACCACACAGCTCCACTGATGCACCCACCACACAGCTCCACTGATGCACCCACCACACAGCTCCACTGATGCACCCACCACACAGCTCCACTGATGCAACCACCACACAGCTCCACTGATGCAACCACCACACAGCTCCACCGACACAGCTCCACCGATGCACCCACCACAGAGCTCCACAGATGACCCCACCACACAGCTCCACTGATGCACCCAAGACACAGCTCCACTGAGGCACCCACCACACAGCTCCATCGAGGTACCTACCACACAGCTCCACCGATACACCCACCACACAACTCCACCGATGCACCCACCACACAGCTCCACCGATGCACCCACCACACAGCTCCACCGATGCACCCACCACACAGCTCCACCAATGCACCCACCACACATGCTCCACCTATGCACCCACCACACATGCTCCACCTATGCACCCACCACACAGCTCAACAGATGCACCCACCACACAGCTCCACTGATGCAACCACCACACAGCTCCACCGACACAGCTCCACCGATGCACTCACCACAGAGCTCCACCGATGCCCCCACCACACAGCTCCACCGATGCACCCACCACACAGCTCCACCGAGGCACCCACCACACAGCTCCACCGAGGCACCTACCACTCAGCTCCACCTATGCACCCACCACCCAGCTCCACAGATGCACCCACCACCCAGCTCCACAGATGCACCCACCACACAGCTCCACAGATGCACCCACCACCCAGCTCCACAGATGCACCCACCACCCAGCTCCACCGATGCACCCACCACACAGCTCCACAGATGCACCCACCACACAGCTCCACAGATGCACCCACCTCCACCGATGCACCCACCACACAGCTCCACCGACACAGCTCCACCGATGCACCCACCACACAGCTCCACTGATGCAACCACCACACAGCTCCACCGACACAGCTCCACCGATGCACCCACCACAGAGCTCCACAGATGACCCCACCACACAGCTCCACTGATGCACCCAAGACACAGCTCCACCGAGGCACCCACCACACAGCTCCAGCGATGCACCCACCACACAGCTCCACCTATGCACCCACCACACAGCTCCACCGAGGCACCCACCACACAGCTCCACAGAGCCACCCACCACACAGCTCCACAGAGCCACCCACCACACAGCTCCACCGATGCACCCACCACACAGCTCCACCGAGGCACCCACCACACAGCTCCACCGATGCACCCACCAAACAGTTCCACCGATGCACCCACCACACAGCTCCACCGAGGCACCAACCACACAGCTCCACCGATGCACCCACCACACAGCTCCACCGAGGCACCCACCACACAGCTCCACCGATGCACCCACCACACAGCTCCACTGACACAGCTCCACCGATGCACCCACCACACAGCTCCACAGAGGCACCCACCACACAGCTCCACCGATGCACCCACCACACAGCTCCACCAAGGCACCCACCATACAGCTCCACCAAGGCACCCACCACACAGCTCCACCTACACAGCTCCACCGATGCACCCACCACACAGTTGCACCGATGCACCCACCACACAGTTCCACCGATGCACCACCACACAGCTCCACCGAGGCACCCACCACACAGCTCCACCGAGGCACCCACCGCACAGCTCCACCGAGGCACCCACTGCACAGCTCCACCGAGGCACCCACCACACAGCTCCACTGAGGCACCAACCACACAGCTCCACCGATGCACCCACCACACAGCTCCACTGACACAGCTCCACCAATGCACCCACCACACAGCTCCACAGAGGCACCCACCACACAGCTCCACCGATGCACCCACCACACAACTCCACCAAGGCACCCACCATACAGCTCCACCGATGCACCCACCACACAGTTCCACCGATGCACCCACCACACAGCTCCACCGAGGAACCCACCACACAGCTCCACCGAGGCACCCACCACACAGCTCCACAGATGCACCCACCACGCAGCTCCACAGATGCACCCACCATGCAGCTCCACAGATGCACCCACCACCCAGCTCCACAGATGCACCCACCACCCAGCTCCACCCACCACACAGCTCCACTGATGCACCCACCACCCAGCTACACCGATGCACCCACCACACAGCTCTACCGACACAGCTCCACTGATGCACCCACCACACAGCTCCACCGACACAGCTCCACTGATGCACCCACCACACAGCTCCACTGATGCACCCACCACACAGCTCCACTGATGCACCCACCACACAGCTCCACTGATGCACCCACCACACAGCTCCACTGATGCAACCACCACACAGCTCCACTGATGCAACCACCACACAGCTCCACCGACACAGCTCCACCGATGCACCCACCACAGAGCTCCACAGATGACCCCACCACACAGCTCCACTGATGCACCCAAGACACAGCTCCACCGAGGCACCCACCACACAGCTCCACCGAGGCACCTACCACACAGCTCCACCGATGCACCCACCACACAGCTCCACCGATGCACCCACCACACAGCTCCACCGATGCACCCACCACACAGCTCCACCGATGCACCCACCACACAGCTCCACCAATGCACCCACCACACATGCTCCACCTATGCACCCACCACACATGCTCCACCTATGCACCCACCACACAGCTCCACCGAGGCACCCACCACACAGCTCAACAGATGCACCCACCACACAGCTCCACTGATGCAACCACCACACAGCTCCACCGACACAGCTCCACCGATGCACTCACCACAGAGCTCCACCGATGCCCCCACCACACAGCTCCACCGATGCACCCACCACACAGCTCCACTGAGGCACCCACCACACAGCTCCACCGAGGCACCTACCACACAGCTCCACCTATGCACCCACCACCCAGCTCCACAGATGCACCCACCACCCAGCTCCACAGATGCACCCACCACACAGCTCCACAGATGCACCCACCACCCAGCTCCACAGATGCACCCACCACCCAGCTCCACCGATGCACCCACCACACAGCTCCACAGATGCACCCACCACACAGCTCCACAGATGCACCCACCACACAGCTCCACTGATGCACCCACCTCCACCGATGCACCCACCACACAGCTCCACCGACACAGCTCCACCGATGCACCCACCACACAGCTCCACTGATGCAACCACCACACAGCTCCACCGACACAGCTCCACCGATGCACCCACCACAAAGCTCCACAGATGACCCCACCACACAGCTCCACTGATGCACCCAAGACACAGCTCCACCGAGGCACCCACCACACAGCTCCACCGATGCACCCACCACACAGCTCCACCTATGCACCCACCACACAGCTCCACCGAGGCACCCACCACACAGCTCCACAGAGCCACCCACCACACAGCTCCACAGAGCCACCCACCACACAGCTCCACCGATGCACCCACCACACAGCTCCACCGAGGCACCCACCACACAGCTCCACCGATGCACCCACCAAACAGTTCCACCGATGCACCCACCACACAGCTCCACCGAGGCACCAACCACACAGCTCCACCGATGCACCCACCACACAGCTCCACCGAGGCACCCACCACACAGCTCCACCGATGCACCCACCACACAGCTCCACTGACACAGCTCCACCAATGCACCCACCACACAGCTCCACAGAGGCACCCACCACACAGCTCCACCGATGCACCCACCACACAGTTCCACCAAGGCACCCACCATACAGCTCCACCAAGGCACCCACCACACAGCTCCACCTACACAGCTCCACCGATGCACCCACCACACAGTTGCACCGATGCACCCACCACACAGTTCCACCGATGCACCACCACACAGCTCCACCGAGGCACCCACCACACAGCTCCACCGAGGCACCCACCACACAGCTCCACCGATGCACCCACCACACAGCTCCACCGAGGCACCCACCACACAGCTCCACAGAGCCACCCACCACACAGCTCCACCGATGCACCCACCACACAGCTCCACTGAAGCACCCACCAAACAGCTCCACCGAGGCACCCACCACACAGCTCCACAGATGCACCCACCACACAGCTCCACAGATGCACCCACCACACAGCTCCACAGATGCACCCACCACACAGCTCCACAGATGCACCCACCACACAGCTCCACCGAGGCACCCACCACACAGCTCCACCGAGGCACCCACCACACAGCTCCACAGATGCACCCACCACACAGCTCCACAGATGCACCCAGCTCCACAGATGCACCCACCACCCAGCTCCACCGATGCACCCACCACACAGCTCCACAGATGCACCCACCACGCAGCTCCACAGATGCACCCACCACGCAGCTCCACAGATGCACCCACCACGCAGCTCCACAGATGCACCCACCACCCAGCTCCACCCACCACACAGCTCCACTGATACACCCACCACCCAGCTCCACCGATGCACCCACCACACAGCTCTACCGACACAGCTCCACTGATGCACCCACCACACAGCTCCACTGACACAGCTCCACTGATGCACCCACCACACAGCTCCACTGATGCACACCACACAGCTCCACTGATGCACCCACCACACAGCTTCACTGATGCAACCACCACACAGCTCCACTGATGCAACCACCACACAGCTCCACCGATGCACCCACCACAGAGCTCCACAGATGACCCCACCACACAGCTCCACTGATGCACCCAAGACACAGCTCCACCGAGGCACCCACCACACAGCTCCACCGAGGCACCTACCACACAGCTCCACCGATGCACCCACCACACAGCTCCACTGATTCACCCACCACACAGCTCCACCAATGCACCCACCACACATGCTCCACCTATGCACCCACCACACAGCTCCACCGAGGCACCCACCACACAGCTCAACAGATGCACCCACCACACAGCTCCACTGATGCAACCACCACACAGCTCCACAGACACAGCTCCACTGATGCACTCACCACAGAGCTCCACAGATGCCCCCACCACACAGCTCCACCGATGCACCCACCACACAGCTCCACGAGGCACCCACCACACAGCTCCACCGAGGCACCTACCACACAGCTCCACCTATGCACCCACCACACAGCTCCACCTATGCACACACCACACAGCTCCACCAAGGCACCTACCACACAGCTCCACCAATGCACCCACCACACATCTCCACTGAAGCACCCACCACACAGCTCCACCGAGGCACCTACCACACAGCTCCACAGATGCACCCACCACACAGCTCCACAGATGCACACGCCACACAGCTCCACAGATGCACCCACCACACAGCTCCACAGATGCACCCACCACACAGCTCCACAGATGCACCCACCACACAGCTCCACAGATGCACCCACCACACAGCTCCACAGATGCACCCACCACACAGCTCCACAGATGCACCCACCACACAGCTCCACAGATGCACCCAGCTCCACAGATGCATCCACCACCCAGCTCCACAGATGCACCCACCACACAACTCCACTGATGCACCCACCACCCAGCTCCACCGATGCACCCACCACACAGCTCCACCGACACAGCTCCACTGATGCAACCACCACACAGCTCCATCGAGGCACCCACCACACAGCTCCACCGAGGCACCCACCACACAGCTCCACCGAGGCACCTACCACACAGCTCCACCGAGGCACCCACCACACAGCTCCACCAAGGCACCCATCACACAGCTCCACCGAGGCACCCATCACACAGCTCCGCCGAGGCACCCATCTCACAGCTCCACTGACACAGCTCCAATGATGCACCCACCACACAGCTCCACTGATCCAACCACCACACAGCTCCACCGATGCACCCACCACACAGCTCCACTGATGCAACCACCATACAGCTCCACGACACAGCTCCACCGATGCCCCCACCACAGAGCTCCACAGATGCCCCCACCACACAGCTCCACCGATGCACCCACCACACAGCTCCACCGATGCACCCACCACACAGCTCCACCGATGCACCCACCACACAGCTCCACCGATGCACCCACCACACAGCTCCACCGAGGCACCCACCATACAGCTCCACCGAGGCACCCACCATACAGCTCCACCAAGGCACCCACCACACAGCTCCACCGATGCATCCAGCACACAGCTACACCGAGGCACCCACCACACAGCTCCACCGAGGCACCCACCACACAGCTCCACAGATGCACCCACCACACAGCTCCACCGATGCACCCACCACACAGCTCCGCCGATGCACCCACCACACAGCTCCGCCGATGCACCCACCACACAGCTCCGCTGATGCACCCACCACACAGCTCCGCCGAGGCACCCACCACACAGCTCCACCGATGCACCCACCACACAGCTCCACTGATGCAACCACCATACAGCTCCACCGATGCACCCACCACAGAGCTCCACAGATGCCCCCACCACAGAGCTCCACAGATGCCCCCACCACACTGCTCCACAGATGCACCCACCACACAGCTCCACCGATGCACCCACCACACAGCTTCACTGATGCACCCACCACACAGCTCCACCGATGCAGCCACCACACAGCTCCACCGACACAGCTCCACCGATGCACCCACCACCCAGCTCCACCGATGCACCCACCACACAGCTCCACCAATGCACCCACCACACAGCTCCACCGATGCAGCCACCACACAGCTCCACCGACACAGCTCCACCAATGCACCCACCACCCAGCTCCACCGATGCACCCACCACACAGCTCCACCGACACAGCTCCACCGATGCACCCACCACACAGCTCCACCGATGCACCCACCACACAGCTCCACCGAGGCACCCACCACACAGCTCCACCAAGGCACCCACCACACAGCTCCACCGAGGCACCCAGCACACAGCTCCACCGAGGCACCCACCACACAGCTCCACCGATGCACCCACCACACAGCTCCACCGATGCACCCACCACACAGCTCCACCGATGCACCCACCACACAGCTCCCCCGATGCACCCACCACACAGCTCCGCCGATGCACCCACCACACAGCTCCGTGGATGCACCCACCACACAGCTCCGCCGAGGCACCCACCACAGCTCCACCGATGCACCCACCACACAGCTCCGCCGATGCTCCAACTAAGCTCCACCAATGCACCCCCCAAACAGCTCCACTGATGCACCCGCTAAGCTCCACCGATGCACACACCACTCAGCGCAACCACGGCATCACTCAGCGCAACCACAGCATCACTCAGCGCAACCACAGCATCACTGGTTCAAATATGTTCTTTCAATGTTTCAAGCTGTTTTCAAGCTTTCACGCTTTATTACAAATCACAAAAAGATGTTAATATTTCACTTCTGTTCTTGAATTTTCGTCGCAATAAAAAACACTGAACATAATCTTCACAAAAGTTATTTACAAAAGTTTAAGCTATTGCCATTACAAATTAAATACATTATTTAAGTATTAATTATTTTTAAAAATTAAAAGCCATTGTTATTTGTAATATCAATACATCTAAGTCACGTAAATACAAAACATGTTGCATTACAAATGCTATAGTTGTCACATTTGCGAAAGTTATAACTATTGGCATTGTAAATGACAAAGCTATTAATTTAGCTATTTAAAAAAAAAAAACATAAATAAAAAAAAATTCATTTATAAGACCAATAGCTCAAACTTTCCTAATGCGAGCCCTATTGCATTTCCAATGCTTGTTTTTTTAGTATTTCCTTTCTGTTTTCTTGTTTTATTTATTCTTTTTTAGCGCGTATTCCCAGATATCACACAATAAACCATTTATGTAAAAAACAAACACCCCCTTCCATTTTTGCTATGGATTGTTGTTTATTTCCTCATTCTTATAGATAAAAAAATCCACTAAGAGATATTGTTCTAGGCTATTAATTATGTCCCTTTTCGACTCTTACAGCAAAATACCAGGAATGCCTGTTATGCAATCCTAACCCCTTTTATTATTACTATGAGTAAAGGTTTTGCCTTATTTTTAACTTGAATGTAGTTGTTTATTAAAATCAAATCTGTACCATATGTTATTTGTACTCATTTGTTCCTCATTTCTCTATTAAAAGTTTTTTAGGCATCAGGTTTTGTCTGAAATTATACTATTGATTAATACTAGCCTCATCCATTCCTCTCTGGTGTTGAGGCCCTTGTCCATCGTATTGAGATAACATTTGAACCATTGTTCACGTGTTCTCCGTACTGCTTCCAGATTGCCACCCCTGCGGCTAATGGTGACCGTTTCAAGAATGTACCAAGAAAAATCATTGCAGTCATGATTATTTTTAAGAAAATGATCCGTCAGGGGTGCATTTTCTTTTTTATTTTTGATGGATGACCTATGTTCAAGTAGTCTTATTCGAAGCTCCCTGCCCGTCTCACCTACGTACCCATAGCCACACGGGCAAATGAGTAGATAGATCACACTTTTGCTCCTACAGTTCAAATAAGTGTTTTATTTTTTCCATTAAAATTCAACATTTTGGTTTCTATACAATTTGGACAGATTGAACAGGAACCACATTTATAATTTCCTATAGCTTTTGTGTTGTCAAGGGTACTTTGAATGTTGCCTTCTGATTTTTTATATGTTTGTACTAAAGCGTTCTTGATGGTTTGATTACGCCTGAATGAAAACAAAGGCTTTGGAAATGGAGCTGTGAGGCCATCATTCAGAATTTTCCAATTCCGATTGACAATGTTTTTTATTTTATTGCTCACTCCCGAGTACTGACTCACAAACACTATCCTATCTTGGGTTTTATTCTATTTTCTTTATTTATATCTAGTAGGTGGTCCCTGTCATAAATCTTGCCCGTTTCAGGGATTGCTTTACAAGTTTTTTGGGGTACCCTCTCTCTCTTAGTTTTTTTTCCATGATTTCTGCATGGTAATAAAAATCATTTAGATTACTGCAGTTACGTCGCAACCTTAAAAATTCTCCAAAGGGAATGTTGTCCTTTTGTGAACGTGGGTGGTTGCTCTGGTACTGTAACAGGGTGTTTTTATCGGTTGGCTTGGAGAAAAGTTCAACTTCCAGTACACCGTTGGAGTCTTTTATTTTAAAAACCAGAAAATCCACACTGGCATCACTGTAGTGTGCTGTGAATTTGAGGTTCTCATCTCCCCTGTTTAACCATTCCAAAAATGACATTAAATCTTCCCTAGACCCGTCCCAGACGAAAATAATATTGTCAATGAAACGGTGCCACCGAGACACATTCTGGAAGTATGGTGCCATTTCGTTGTAGATGTGCTTCTGCTCGAAATGGCCTACGTAAAGACAGGCCAGACTGGGGGCACATGTGGCCCCCATGCTGGTCCCCTTGACCTGTTTAAACAAATCTTCCTTAAACAAAAAATTGTTGTTTTTTAACACTAGCTCTATACAGCCCAGGATAAATTCTTTATGACCTTCATTGAGATCTTCTTCGTTTAAAATTGAGGACATCACGTTGATAGTGTCATCCTGGGGGATATTCGTGTACAAAGCTTCGATGTCTAAGGGGTCCAAAAATTGGGTCACCTTATCGAAGCTCTGTCCCTCGAATATTGAGATGGTATGGGCTGTATCTTTCAGATACAACTTCTGTTTCTGTACAATTGGCCTTAAAAAGAAATCTGCGTATTTGCTAAGGGGCTCTAACAAAGATCCTAAACTGCTGACAATGGGTCGCAGGGGATTTTTTACATCTTTATAGATTTTAGGCAATCCATATATTGTCGGAATTATTGGATTGTTATTGAATACAAATCTGTATTCATCGTCACTAATCATGTTATTTTCCCTGCCATAATTTAAGAACCGGGCCACCTCTTTTTTAAAATTATCACAACACTGGAGTCAAGCTATCCTGGATGAAGACGGCTGATAGCCAGAAACCGGTCCTAGGATGCTTGATTCCGGTCCAGGAAAGACATGGCTTGGCAGTTCGGGCTGGACTGTTCCCATGAGGCACAGGGTCAAGGCTGATTTGCATATTGCCATGTCTGAACTGGGGTGGTGGGGAGTGCAAAAAAACGATGGATTTAGGCCCAGATCTCTGTACTGGGGTGAATGTATGACTTTGTTCTGCATTCTGTCCATCAACTGTTATTTTTGCAGTAATCACAGCACATCTTCAGAGGTTGGGGGACCAACTTTCCCTACCTCATTAACTGCCTGTTGAAGGCAGGGTCATCCCAGGCAGTTATCAGCTACCTCCAGACGATGGTGAACCTCTTAACATCATTGGGGGTTCACTATGCCATTCACATCTGACTTCTTTGCAGGCACTGTTGTAAATAAATTCTACTCTAGATAGGGTATAGTTTTGGGCCTTTTCCCTGAAGAGATTTCTGGGCATCCTAGCTATGATCCTGATGTTTCAGCCTCTGTCCTGTATATCAGTGCTGATGACTCTGAGGCTGCTGGATTGCTGGGCTTCTGAAACCTGATGACCAGCCATATCAGGTGGCACTTGCAGGCTCTGCAGGAGGACCTAAAATCTCAGTGGGCACAGCAGCAGGGCAATCTGTCGGATAGTATCTAGGTATTGTGGGAGAGTGCAAAAGACCTGCAGTGGTGGATATTAGACCACAATAGGTTCAGTGGTAGAACCCTCTCCTTACCCTACCCAGATCTGACTTCTGCATTGCGGGGGCCATCTAGGAGAGGGGGAGTTCAGAGATCTCTGGCAGATACTCTACTTCACGTTAATGTGTTGGAGTTGAGAGCAGTTCTTTGGCGCTAAAGGCCTTTCTGCCTACCATCATCAGAAGAAGGCTGGTGCAGGTGCTCACCGGCAAATGACATATGGTACCGCAACAAGCAGGGCATAGTTGGGTCATGGGCCCTGAGTTCGGAGCATCTGTGCCTCTGGAAGTGGCTAGACTGCCAAGTAATTTCTTTGATGGTAAGTCACTGGACGGGATCTCTAAATGCCTGGGAGACAAACCTAGCCACGGATGCATAGCGGATCATAAATGGCAGTTGCAAATGGATGTGGTACAGATGTCTTCCGTTGATGGGGTGAACCCTGGCTCCATCTTTTGGTCACCAGTGAGACCCCACCATGTCAGTACTTTTGTTTTCTGGAGTTTCCAAGGTGGCTCTCTCGAAGACATATTCTGTTACATACAAGGGCTCTGGACTCCTGTGTGACTCCTGCATACCTTTCCGCTGCTGCAACTTCTGCCCCGAGTTCTAAAGAAAAGCAGTAACAACCAGGCCCAAGTGACACCAGATAGGGCCTGGAGTGTGTGGTGCCCAGAACTTCTGGGCGTGGGTACAAACACAAGGAAGTTGAGATAGGACAAAATGCAACAGTACTGGGAGATAGGTGAAAGTGGATATGAGCCATAAGGCAGAGAGAGATGTTCAGAGTAAACAGATCAGGACTAGCCATGCGCAGGCTTAGTTTTTGTAATGGATAACTTCTTATGTTATCATAACTGCGCCAGCTCCATCAAATGTGGGTGTTTTCTCAAGCCATCAAAGCATGCATATGGACAAAGAAGCCTGGAGTGATCTGTTACCTTTATGTTTTCTATGATCCTCTCCTCCCCTTGCAGTTCCATCATGACACAATTTAATAGGATTTATGGGATTCCAGCACTACTACCCCTTCTGTCCATGTGACCCTTTCCATTCTTCACATTTGCCGTCACAGGCAGCATTCACCTATGGGATGCTCAGTAGCACCCTTTGAGAGGCAGAATGGGGTGTCACAGCACCTACTATGATATTGTGGCAGGTAGGAGTACCTTGTCCATATCTATGAAGGTTCACCCGGCGTCCTGTTTAGCAGGACCTGAAGGTCCACGCTGGGATAGGTGCCATCTGAATCTAAGCACTCATGAGTTCAGGAAGGGTGGCGGAATGATTGAGTTAATCAGTGTATCGGCAGGTAGGTCAGCAGTGTAGCTTTATTCATTTCTATGTTGGATCGAGGGCACAATTAGTGGATTTCAAGATGAGATCATGGGTGGTAGGCATGGGCGGAAAATCCGTTCCGCTCGCGGATTTTGCGGATTTTCGGGAAATCCGCAATCCGCGAGATTTTGGAATTTCCTGCAAAATCCGCAAATCCGCGAGCAGCGGATTTTGCTCGCACTGCTCGCACTGTTCGCGTGAGTTCGCGCCCCGCGAATAAGTGCGAAATTGCAGAAATACGATCTAAGCAAAACTGAAAGTAACTACTTACCAGGTTCAAAAGTTCAGGCACATCATTAGTAGCCATTTCCTGTAGTGCTTCCTGAGGGGCCCCTCCAGAGTTCAGTTGCCAGTTGCAACTATTATGTGACCCTGCTCTGAACCTCAGAATAGTTACACATATGCCACAAAGGTCCTGAATTACAGCTAAGGGAGACAAGCAGGAGCCAGGCTGGAAGTTAAAATCCATTAATCAGCCCCTAATTCATTATTGTCAGTTGGGGCAGGGCAGGTGTTGTAACTAATTTTGCAACAATGAAAGCACTTAGCAAGTGCAAAAGATCACTAATCAGGGCGCACTAAGGAAGCAGGTGCCAGCTAAAAAAATATTCTGTGACACATTAATCAGCCCCAAATTAATTCAGGTCACTTGAGGCAGGGAAGGTGTGCTTTGCTTTGCCGAAAATAATGTACACTGGACAACCAGAGGGTGTGGTGATGAAACAGAGGGTGGCATGGGTGGGCCAGAGGGTGGCATGAGTAGTCAGAGAGTGGCAGTGGTGACAGAGAGTGGCAGTGATGAAGAAGAGTGTCCCAAACAGGTTGGACACGTAGAAACAACAAGTTCGCAAAACTTGCGACCCGACAGGTAAGTTCGCAAATTGCAAAATTGTAAAAACCCTCGCGAAATGGCAGAAACACGGGCGAACACAAAAAAAAAAAAATCCGCAAATTCGCGGGAATTCGCGGATTTTGCGGATTGCGAGTTTGCAAATCCGCAAATTCGCGGATTGCCAATCCGCAAAATCCGCTCATGACTAATGGGTGGTTTTCGTGGGCTGGCTACAGCTAATTTTGAATGAATTAAGTTTATAGCACACACTGCAAACAAAATAGCATCGAAGCGCTCCACATATTCGCACATAACTGAACCGAAACACAAGGGAATCAAATGACTAACCAGAATCGCACAAATGTATCACGTGAAGAAGGTGGGATTAGTCCTGAGGTCTCTAGGTTTAGAAGTTCTGTAGTCTAATCTCATTCTGCTTTGGTCAAGACCACAGACGGGAAGCTGTTGCACATTTTATCGGAGAAAAGAGACAGGGTTCTGACAGTTTGCGGGTTGGAGATTCAGTTAAAATGTTCAATTGGTCGTATAGTGTTTTTTTGAGACAGTCTGTAAAAATCAGTTGGCCATCATTTGATTATATTCTGTTTGTTTATGGTGTAGAGTGTGAGTGTGTCCTTGTTAATCAGTGTGACCCAGCTGGGTTAGATTATTTCTTCTTTATTGACTCTTCAGGGGCTTCATCCTTTTGGTGTGCTGTGAGAACCAATTTCCGTGTGTCCACTGTTCGGGAGATGTTCGGCCTTGAAACTCAAATTGATTCTCTGAGGGGTTGAGATGCTTATACGTTTTGCTGCCTGCTTTCTGGGTTCCTGTTGTTAATGTTCAGATAGGAATCTCCTAGTACGACAGGCATTTTTTTTAACCTTGGTCCTTGTTCATAGATGGCTTTGGACGTACATGCATCCTCAGACACTCGTTTGAGGTGGAAAAGGTATAATGGCCTGCTACAGTGGTACTGGACACAGAAAATGCCTACTGAAATACTGTTTACTTATGCGGTTGGGCTGTTATTTTGTGCCCAATTAGAACATTGGCGGACGACGAATTGTGGGTGGCGCTGGAGGTCCACGTCGTCCGTGATCTCCTTGCCCTCACCCAGCAGCCATTGCCTCCTGCTTCCACAGGGGAGGCTTGCCAATATATCTGAGACACCAGCGGGGCGCTTAAAGAACCCCGGCAGTGCGACCCAGAGCCAGGGGACTGCTGAATTTTTCTCAGCTCTCACACTCATGTTGGAGCCCAGATGGCAGCCCCAATCTGATCGCGGAGAATATCCTGATTGCATCGGTGGCTGCATCAGTACATTTTTGCGGGGGAGGTGCCCTCTTCCCGGCAGACTACTTCGGGGGCCCTTGGACCTGGCAGATACCCACCCATGACTCGCCACATATACAGTGGCGGCGGCTGGAGCACGGACATTTGGCCCTGCCCAGAGCACTTGGACTGTCCTCTCCTACCCGCAGCTGCGGCGGTGAGTTTCATGGGCCTGGTGCCTCTTCTTTTGTTGCTGTAGTGGATTGGTCGGCCAGCCCCCCCCCCCACCTACCACTCCATCGCCCTCAATCAATAACTCCTGGCTACAGTCCTAGCACCAGGACTAAGATGGCGGCCACACTTTGATAGTGGGGGACACCCTGGCCTCAGCTGTGAGTTCCTTTGAGGGAGACGCCCCCGCTCAGTGGGTCACTTCAGGGCACACAGACTGGTCGACTCCCACTAGTCCAGTTTCTCTCCCACAGCACTGAACCAATGACTACCTTTCCTCCATTTACAAATTTCCCTACACCGGCTATGGAGCCTTACAGGGCCAGCTACCCCCCTTCCTATAGTTGGCTCCCAGCACAAGATCAAAAACAGCCCTAAGCTCCAGCACGCTGCCTTCACCCACCACCACCTGGCCTTCTACCCCTACGGCCATCACCTGCTCCAGGAACCCTCCAGGCCCTAGATCACCACCTATGAGCGCAACAGTACCCTGAAGGCCTGGCTCAATGAGCACCGCAAAAATCCCAGCAATGGCGAAAAGATCTTGTTCTGTAAATTTGTATTATATATTTGTCCAACCATAATCGCTTCAACTTTTCTTAAAATGTAATCTTGAGTGAATTTGCAACTTGTACATATATGTAACTCTAAACACTAGTATCTGTACTTACTACCATTTTTATGTGAGTTTAGAGTTTATCTGTTTCGTATCTTTTATATAATTCATGTACTCTGAAGTCCTTATGTAATGTAACTGGTTCTATTGTAAAGCACTCTGATACCTTTGGGTAAAGTTTGCGCTATATAGAAACGCATAAATAAAAATTGACTATTTTTAATTTGGAACTAATGTGTGAACAACATCTTTGCAACTGTGTTTGCACACTCTAGTACCCTACCACATAGTTTTGATTACACAAATTCCTCTAGGAACGATATAGAGATTATTTCCCAAGCAGAAATCGTGAGTGAGCAATATTTGTGGATGCAACGTTTAAAAGTGTGCAAAAAATCTGCCACCCTGGGACATCACTCAGAATGCAACAGTTACTGTTGATGTTGGCAGATTGGACTCGGGTGAAGTTGGACTTAGTTGTTTTGATGATGTAAGTCAGCCTGGTATGTTGGGCTTTTGTGTGGTGGGGAATACCTCCAGTTTGTAGTGGACCGAGAAGGGAACAAGAAGTGAACAGCCCAGTTGTGAATTTGTTGATTTAACATTGAGCATGACGCACTGGGGAAAAATGGGGCAAAGTCCTGTTTTGAGAGTGTGGGAGAAAGAGGTGGCTGTTACAAAGGTAGCTGAGGTGGTGTACGATTCCAGCCAGAGACTGAATTACCTGGAGATAAGGACATGTGAGACAAGACATTGTGTAACATGTGGAGCAAAAATCTGGAGCGCTTGGGTTTTGATAGAGGGTTGGCAGACCAGAGTGAGGGCAAAAAACCAGCTAACTCAATCTGTGAACTTTGACCTCCATGGAAATGGGCCTTAGTAAGGTAAAGGGTTGGTGGCTGCATCTCAGTGAGTTGGTGGTTTGATAGCTGGTGAGTTTCAATCAGTTGAAGAAAACTAGTATATGTACACATTACAAAGCAGTGATCTCAAAGGCTTATTTGGTGGGATGAAGCTTGGTTTCAGGGTAGGGGTTGAAGGAGGTTCTGAGCATCTGGCTGATAATTTCATTAGTGCTTTATGGGTTCTGAGAGTGGGGGCATGGGGTGTGTTAAAAGTCTGGGAAACTGGATCTTTATTTATTTTGAAAGTTTTATAGAGTGCGAACAAGACCAAAAGAGGTATCACAGCGCTGTGCAACGTTGTTGTCAGCAATTATACAGAACCTAAATAAAGAAGGTAAGACATTTACAAAGAGTAGGGTGAATCAGTGGTGCCATAGAGAGCTCCGAGTAAAAGATCATAAAAAATAGAAAGAACCAAGATGTGCGATGTGCATCAAGGAATATTAACAAAAAGGGAGCAAGCAAAAATCAACAGTTGATGCAGTTAAAGGCTCTATTGAGGACTAAAATAAAAGGAAGGTAAAAACATATCATTGAACATCAGTGAACATACTTCAGGATTTTGGTTATTAACAAAACACAAGAGCATGATCAGCATGTTAACGTTCGTTCATTAGTAGTTTTTTGACCAGTTTTTTAAAGAAGTAGTGGAAGGATTTGATCTGATCTCAGATGGCAAGGAGTTCCAGATTCTTGGAGCAAAACCAGAGAACGCAGGGTTGTAGAATCTTTTCTTTTTGAATCTTGGAGGTTTCAAGAGAAGGGTGGACGTACTTCTGAGGTTCCGGCTGGAGCCCGATAGCTCAAGTTTATTTGCAAGATAGTATGGGGTATTGTGGTGTATGGCTTTATGAGTCAGACAAGCTATCTTGAGTCGGATTCTAGCTTCAATAGATAACCAGTTTAGCTGCAAAAGGTCAGGTGAAATGTGATAAAATTTCCTAGAAACCGTTAATAACCTGGCGGATCCATTCAAGGTAGCTCTGAGTAGGGCCAGGCTAGCTTTGGTAAGTCCTGTGAGGGTCACCAGCCATATTCCAATCTAGGGATAATCAGGGATTGAACCGCCAGCCTCAGATCTTCGAGGGCGAGGAATGGTTTGATTTTCTTCAGTGTGTCGAGTTGGAAATTGGTATCCGTAGTAGTAGCACTGATGTGTGCTTGCATGTTTAGGTGTTTATCTAAGGTAATACCTAAAGATTTGGCAGAGTCTACAACATGAGGAGTGCAGTTCAGAGCAGTTAGGTGTTTAATCCAGTCAAGGGTAGGAGGGGAGTGATTAGGTGGTGTGATCAAAAGAAATTCCGTTTTGAGAGTATTTAGTAGGAGATGGTTCTGAGCTAGCCATTGTTGAGTTTGGGCAAGTGCAGCATTTACAGTTTTTATGTCCTCTTGCGAGGGGATCTTCAGGTACAATTGCGTGTCATCCGCATACATGTGGTATTGGATGTTGTCTCTGTTCAGAATGACCGCAAGAGGCTCCGCAAATAGGTTCAAGAGAGTGGGCGAGAGTGTAGAACCTTGGGGGACTGCAATCAGGACAGGGGTATTGGAAGCGAGGGCATGATTAACTTTGATCCTTTGTTTGCGATTGTGAAAGAGGGAGGCAAACCAATTTAGGACCAGGCCCGACAATCTCATCCTATGTTGTAAGAGATCAATCAAGTTTTCATGTTTGATGGTATCGAAGGCTGAGGACATGTCTAGAAGGGTCAGGAGACCAGGGACATTTTGGTCATCAACGATGTGAGTTAGTGCTGTTTCAGTGCTGCGCCCTGCTCTGAATCATGACTGATGAGGATCCAGGAGTTGATATTTCTCAATATGTTTGCAGAGCTGCGAATGAATGCATTTTTCAAGCAATTTCACTAGAGTCATGCTGCTGGTGATAGGTCGGAAGTTGTTTGTATCTGATAGGTCTGCATTGGGCTTCTTAGGAATGGGAGTAACTTGCCCAACTTTTAGGCAGTTCGGAATATTTCCCTATAAAAGGGATTCGTGAATGATCCTGGACCAAAGAGGGAAGACGGCTGAGATTAAATCTTTATAGAGCTTCGCAGGTAGAGGATCACCACAGTGATTAGAGGGTTTGATGGATGCCATGTTGCGAAGTATCTCAGTGCAGTCTGGTAGGAGAACACTTCCAAGAGGCGTTGTTTTTAAGGCCAAAAGGCGAGTGTATTATCGTGGATTCTGCCGCCTTCCCTGATCCTGCGGGCGGTATCTTGGATAGCAAAGTTGCGGTGGTGGGTAATAGCTCCAGGTCTATTTTCATTGTTTTTTCAGCGAAGTGAGCTGTAAAATCATCACCACTAGGGAGCAGGGATAATGGAGTCGAGCTCTGGTTAGAAGATTAGTTAGATTGTTCCTTAATGATTTTGAAGAGTTTTTTTGGTCTATGGCTCCATCCAGTTGAACCAAAAAACACAATAACCTAGTCCAAGAGGCAATAGTTTTTATATAAATCTGTGGGTATATATGGATATGTCAAGGGATCATTCCAATCACACCTCTGAATCCAGCAATAGGTGTCAGACTCCAGATACTTGCCAAAGAATAATAAAAGTAGCCAATCTCTGATACGTCTAACATTAGACAATACAGTACAAACATTCAATAGAGAGACGACATTTGAAAAAAATGTGTGAGTAGCTAGAAGACACCTCACGGGCGCACCACCAATGGGGCCCCTGGTTGGTACTCACCAGGGTGGCCCTGTTCTCATCATCGGTGTCAACTAGCTTAACGTAAACGTGTCCGACTCCCAAAAGTAAAAGACAGTGAATGGTGCAGTGTACACAAACTTATATGTGACAAGGACTAACAACGTTCAACATATAACACAACAAATACTGTGCACACAAGAATAGGAACCTTTTTATTTGTATTCTCTTGTCTGCCAACAGTAACCACATATATAAAAAACAAGGAGAGAAGCGAATACTACCTATCGATTCGCTTTCAACTCGCTCCATCCAGTTGAAATCTGAAGTGTTGGATTTTTGCCAAGCGTATGTGTTTGTTGTAAATGCTTCTCATTTTCCACAGTTGAGAGAGATTTGTGGTGGAAGGCGAGTTTCTCCAGAGTCTCTCAGAGAGTCTTAGATTACGCCGTTCATCCTTTGGGACACCATTACACCACGGTTTAGAAAGTTTGACTGGGATCCTTTTGAGCTGTTTCGGAGCAACCGAGTCAAGAATGTTAGAAAAAATGTTAATGTAATGCTCAGAAAGATAGTCAAGGTTGGTCAAATTAGGGTGGGGGCTGTAGTCTATTTTTGGTGATTGAGGTAATCATTCTAATGTTGAGGTCTCTCATATTGTGAGTCATTTGTTTCGCTTTAAGGGGTTGACCCTGTCGACCCAGTCTCTTGTCTAGGATGAGGAAGGGAATTAAAAAATGATCAGACCAGTCACAGGGTAGGATTTCTCCTACTTGTATGAAGTTGTGCTTTGGCAATGATGAGGTCTAGAGTGGCGCCTGTATTGTGAGTAGGGCCTTTACAGAGCTGTGAGAAATTGAGGTCAGAGAGGAAAGTCTTAAAGGAATAGACAATTGGGTCATTTGTGTCATTCCAATGAAGGTTGAAGTCTCCGAGGAATATGTGGCAGGGTTGATCCGAGCTCCAGCTAATGACCTCCATGATTTGCTCTGTGAAGACTAGATTGTCATCAGGAGAGTGATAGATCGACTGCAGCACACAAATCTTCTTGCCTTTGTTCCAGATTTCAGAGACTAGCTGTTCACAGGAGGATAAGACAGTATAAGAGGAATGTTTTACTGTGAGTTTGGAGCGATGAATGCATGCAATGCCCCCTCCTGTTTTATCCAGTCGATCACTTCTGAATAAAGAGTAGTCAGGAGGTATTAAGATGTAAAGAATTGGGGAGGAAGTATCATTGAGCCAGTTTTCAGTGATGATCAGAAGGTCCAAGTTATGTGCAATGATGAGATCAGCTGATCTACAATTGTGAAGCATTGCGTTGATGTGCAGGTTGGAAGTGACGACTTCTTGAATCGAGGCGTTTTTATGACGTAGGTTCTCTATGATCAACTTTCTGAGATTAAGGCTTGGTTCCCTGTCAGGGTCTGCAATGATTATTGGGATGTTGAGTAGAGTTGGGTTGGGAGACCATTTTAGAGTCAGTGTAGGACCCAAGCAGAGCGAGAATGTCTTCAGCAGATAATTGAGTTTGGGATCTGTAGGACCCAAGCAGGGCGGGAATGTCTTCATCAGATAATTTAGGTGGGGGTCTTTGGGGCCGAGAGTGGTGGTTAGGTAGAGGCCTCGAGCTCCAGCTAGAGCTAAGATAGGAGCAGAAGGAGGTAATGTCTTTGGAAGAGTACAGCTTCTGTGAATTGTGGATATCATTCCTCATTTCGGGGGTGAAACCCAACACTTCTCCATCTTCAAGGAGAACTGCAGAATGCTTTGCACCAACTCTTTGACTACTGAGATATCATGCTTGAGGTCATCAATCTTCTTCTCAAGGCCATGATTGTTCAAGCACTTATTCCCAGGAGTAACTCGCGCAGGTGGGATAAGATCTGCTTTTGCAGGGTTAGAAGAGGGTTGGATCCACAGGGACTTAATAAAACAGTTGAGGCTAGGAAAACCCTTAATTGTCCACCATGGGTGAATGCTGCAGTGAATCTAGTGTTTATTGCTGTGTGCTCAGTTAATTCTAGCAGTGTACTGCTACTTTTTGCGCTACTTTTGCAAAATGTGCCTAGGGCAGTGCCCTCGTCAAGTGGTTTGAATGTTGACTTTGGTTCTCTCAGTTGCAATTTTCATTCTGGATCTTATTGAGGTGGGTTGTTGTGTGTTAAACTGCTTTATCGGTGAAGTTTTCACACAGTGTTTTCCAAGCAGTTATGGTGGGTTTTGAAAGTTAGTCACTAGGGGCCATATTATCAAGAAAGGGCGATACATTATCGCCGCTTTTATCGGCAGGAAACTGCCGCTAAAGCGACGATAATGGGCTTGATAATATGCCCTTGTGAATTCCAATAGAAGCCCAGGTTCTGGTGTTAATCTGGGTTTCTATGGGAATTCACAAGGGCATATTATCAAGCCCATTATCGCTGCTTTAGCGGCTGTTTCCTGCAGATACACGCGGAGAAAATGTATAGCCCTTTCTTGATAATATGGCCCTAGATGTCTGCCAGAGTAATTAAGGAGAGGTGGCTGTGAAGTTGTGGGTTCTTTTTCGTCGCTAGCAAAGAGGACTTTCTTTTAGAGTTTGCTTGATTAAATTACAGTTTTGTACCAGCTGCTTCTTCAACAGTAACCATTTAAACCATTTAGTTACACAAACCTTGATCAAATGCTATTCTTAGTTATAACACTTGTGACCATGTGTCTTTTATTTTCTGAATAACAGTTATTGACAACTTTTTCAAATACTTTCCTTCTATTGTCCCTAAATATCATACTATTCTTAGGCTTCAAATAAGAGGAGGCAATGCTGACCTCTTAGTGATCACATGTGTAATAAATTGGATTATTATTTCAGGTGGATGACTACCCAACTAAAGGGATTATCATACCCCAAGTCAGGGTGAACCCTCAAAGTCACTAAATTAAACTGATCTCAACCCTCTGCTAGTTATGGCACACAGCAGACAGGCTTAACCTAGGCAACATGAAAAGCATTTATGCAGTACCTAAACAGTGATAAAGTCAAAATACAAAAAAATAAAATTCCCAAACTGAATAGGAATAATAGAGTAAAATGTAATAAGCAACATGACAAAGATTCAATAATCAATCAGGTTTCTTATAAAGCGCTACTGCTCAACCGTAAGGGTCTGAAGACGCTGGGGGCTGCAGTTCAGTTGAAGAGCCAGGTCTTGAGGTCCTTCCTGAATTGCGATGGTGATTGCCTGAGGTACAGAGGCAAGTAGTTCCCCATCTTTGCAGCGAGGTAGGAGAAAGATCTTCCTCCAGCCGTGGTATGCGGATCCGTGGGATGGAGGCCAGTTGTGCAGAGCAAAGATGTCTGGTGGGTGTGTAGAAGGAGAGGTGGTGGTTGAGGTATGCAGATCCAGCGTTGTGAAGGGCTTTGTAGGTGTGCGTGAGGAGCTTGAAGGTAATTCTTTTGTTGTTAGGTAGCCAGTGAAGGCCTCTCAGGTGGCTGGTGATGTGGCT
The DNA here is from genome assembly GCF_964263255.1 of Lissotriton vulgaris. NCBI lineage: Eukaryota > Metazoa > Chordata > Amphibia > Caudata > Salamandridae > Lissotriton > Lissotriton vulgaris. The sequence continues at coordinate 1,338,035,189 of NC_141685.1, forward strand.
GCGGCGTGGGATGTTTAGGATGAGTCTGCGGAGATTTTCTGGTTATTCTGCAGTTTCTTTAGGAGTTTCTGTGTGGTGCTGGCGTAGAGTGCGTTGCGGTCGTTGAGCCTGCTGCTGACGAGCGCTTGGGTGACTGTTTTCCTGGACTCTGTGGGAATCCACTTGAAGATCTTATGAAGCAGGCAGAGCGTGTGGAAGCAAGATGACAAAATGCCGTTGGCGGTTCACTGAGAATGAGGAGCCCAGGATGATCCAGAGGTTTCGCGCATGGTCCAGGGGTGTGGTGGAGGGGGGTTCCGAGTGCTGCAGGCCACCATGAGTCATCCCAGGTATAGGGGGTGGAGCTCAGGATGAGGACTTTGGTCTTCTCTGAGTTAAGCTTGAGGCAGCTGTGGAGAACGCACCTCTGCGCTCTGGAAAATTCCACACTTGTCCACTTAAATCCAAAGGAGTACGGATAGTCTGAGGTAAAACAGAGCAGTATATTCATGCTTAAGCAGGTGCAAAACCGACAAGGAAAAACCCTGTTCCATGAAGGTAATGAACAACTGAAAGAATTCTCCTTTCATATTTATACTATACTTCAGATAAGTCTACGTACAGACTCCCCTCCCCTCCCCTAATCCATTGGAAATTTACTTCCAGTTATACATACAAAAAGAATAGCTAACCACGCTACATTTTCAAGGTAAGTAATGTAAGAGAAAATCACAGACCATCACTAATTTCAAATTGAATGGGAAAAAAACAGTGTGACTTTCCATCTCAGAGAAGCACAAATGATTAACAAAGTGTAATTATTCAAACAACCTTTCAGTACTTTTCCAGGGGAATGGGTACGAAAAGAAATCACAATGTCCGCACGTTCATGGAAAAAATCCTCAGACAACCTCAAACAGAGTCAGGGGGATTTAAAAAATGTCTGCATTCATGTTCATATTATATAACCTTTTCCTCAAATGGTCCTAGAACATGAGTTCAACATTTACCAATTACCTTCTATCACTAACCTATAGAATGAGTAATAGATAATTTTGATTGGCCCCTCATATTATGACAGTACTTCAATTTCAGATAGTCTCCATTATAGGGTAGTTAACATAGAATATATGAAACAAATCAGCCTTTGTAAGGAGGCTAATCTGTAGGGGCACTAACACTAATGTTCATTAAATCCCATATTTCTTCTTCTTGCATCATAAGCATATTCTGTTGTGGAACAGAAACCGGAGAGGGCTTGCGGGCTGAAAGGATCATGCTGCAACACATGGGAAGACAATTCACACATAGAGAGCACCCTAAAATAATGCCACCTATAAACTAGGCTATCACTAATAGTTTCCAACCCGATGTGAGCAGTACTTCTTCAAACCCACCTGACCAGTCCTGTCTCCAGTATCCTGATATATTTCAGTAGCAATTCACATTAGGAGTATTATCTGGGATATATACACACACCGAACTACCAATTAAGTGGCATACCCCCCTTCTCTGCCTTCTCTGCTAAAAAAATGTCTAAAACAATACGATTTTGAAGGGAAAGAAGATGGGTAGCTTGCATTTCTATAGTAATGTTATTGAGTGCACAATCATTCTCAGTAATACCAGCTTCCACTACTTTGATCAATCGGCGCACCTGTACACTATTGGCCATAGGACCACAGAAAGGCATTAGACCCTTCATTGCATTAATGATTTCCTGCGGCGTGGTATCTGTCTGGTCAACCTGTACTTCCCGTTTATTAAGTTGATGTGTCCTATGATAATCAGAGGGTGCAAGGTAAGTGGGAGGAAGAATACATTCAATATAGCATCTGCCTGGCCATCCTTTATGGAGCCAGACATAAGCCTGATTACCACAAACAAAATAGGTGTTTTGCAAGGCCATAAATGATGGAGAACTAGCGCAATTTATTATCAGTGTAGGGGGAACAAATACCATTCCCAACAGCAAGGGGCTCTTCACCTTGAACACAAAAGGGGGTGTTATAGGCATGCACAGGTATGGGTATCATAGCCACCTTGGACAGTTTGTTTCTCATTATAGGATAATAACCTAGAGGAGCCTGTAAATTCCACCCTCACCTCCATAGCGCTATATATTCAGCATCTGTCCAGTATAGATAATAAAGGTGATCCCTTAGCTGGCTCTGTACTGTTTTATTAGTAACTTTGATATAAGAAGCACAATGTAATTCCCGCCAGGCACTACAAGACCCATTGTAGGATAAAAGTAGAGGAATAAGAGGTGCCTTCCTTTTGACTGAAGATGGCAGAAAGCCAAATATCCAACAATCTGTAGCATTATATCCAAGATGGGCATTATGTAAAACCTGAATTATTGTATTATTTACATATTGCAAGCGGTGTGCTTGCTTATTCAATTAAATTTTTTATTTATGTTTTGGAACTCATAAGAGATCCACATAAAAGAAAATAGAACATAAATTTACACATACTATCAAGATAAAAAACATATACTATTAAACATTTAATTCCCAAGCCCTCTAATAAATATCTATAAAACATTTAAAAAAGTTGAATATATTAAAACAGAACATTTCATTGGGCGGATTGTACAAGGCATTTAAAAAAGAGCTCGCCGACAAGAGACCCAATTTTAAACATATATGTCTAACCCACTTTCTACGTAATGTCCGCAAGGCTGGGCATGTAAAGAGAATATGTACAGTATCCTGGATGGACATATTGCAAAGATGACAGATTGCAGGGGACCCATACCATCTCGATGTTAAATTGTTTAGAGGAAGAAGATCCTGCCTCAGAAGAAACCAAAAACGCCGTATACCGTGAGGTATGTTCCATGACACGTACGGTTGCATTTTCTTATATAGGCAGGAGTCAGTAAAAGGTGAGGGGCCTTTTTTTGCAAGAATTGCCTCCCTGTCTAAGCTAAAACTCAATTTCCAGGTGGCCAGTTTTAAAACGGCCTTCAACTGGCCAGGGGACAATGTGAATAAAGTTAATTCATCTAGTTGAAGAATTACAACCGCCTTTCTGAAATTCCTCACAATTCTTGAGTGTTCTTTTAAGGATCCCAATAATTATTTTTTCATGAGACTCCGCATGGTTCCAGGTTCTCCCCGAGCTATGCATGCCACCCAACGAACCATCCCTGCTAAAGCCTGCACCCAACTACTACGGATACCAAACTCTAATCTAAGTGCGGCCGTTGTGCAGGCAGTATTAACTGAGACTAATTGTCGGAGGATTTTTCCTTCTACAGTATGTAGAAAACTCCATTGCCCCAGATCAATTAATTCAACACCATAGAGCAGGGATGCAGAAATCTTTGCGCGAAAAACCTCTAGTAAATACGGGAAGTGTCTTTTCCCCGTCGCGCAATATAAAGCACTCAGACTTTTGCCCTGAGCCAGAGCCTTTCGAGAATTGTTGGCAACATGATCCTTATCGCTCGAATTGGCAGATATTATCTTCCCTAAGAACACATAGGAATTCACCACCTCCAGCCTGTCTCCTCCCACCATCCACCTAAAGTTGTCATATTTCATATTTCTCCTACCTGCCATGCACATGATTTTACTTTTTGCTACGTTTATTTTCAGGTGATGATATTCTGCATATATGTAAAGTGCTTGTAGACGATTATTCAAACCTTTCGGAGTTAAATCCAATATCAGAATATCGTCCACATATAGCATACAAACAATTGGAGAGCCCCCAAGTACTGGGGCGTTACCATCACTTGATGACAAAAATGAAGGTAGGTCCGAGATGTAAAGAGAAAATAATAATGGCGCTAGTAGACATCCTTGTTTCAATCCATTTGCAGTAGGTATCGCCTGGGATAACCCTCTTTCGCCACCCAATAAAACCCTGCACCAGGTGTCAGTATGGAGATCTCTAATTAAATCAAGAAGCAGTGAGGGCATTCCGAGAGAAGATAGCTTCCTCCACAGCAAGGGGCGATCAACTTTATCGAATGCTGTGGAGAAATCTATAAACGCAGCATAAACTCTTCCACCTCGTGCCCCTATACCCCTATATATTTGTCCAAAATTATCTGTAAGGCGGATAAATTATCCATTGTGCTGTGATGCTTACGGAAACCCGTTTGCTCCAAGGGCAACAACTGACCCCCATCTACCCATTCCGATATTAATGTTAATAGGCATTTCGTAAATACTTTCCCTATGGCATCAAGCAAAGCTATTTGTCGGTAATTTTGGGGCGCATTCCTATCCCCCTTCTTAAACAGGGGTACCAGAATACTCCCCCTCCAAGAGGGAAGAACAGTTCTATGTAGGAAGCAATATCTAAATACTGGAAATAAGTTTTGCTCCATGATTCGGCATCCTGTTTTAACACCGAAACCGGGAGCTCATCAGGGCCCATGGCGCCGGACGAACGCAAGTTCTTTATGGCTAATTCGATGATCTTTTCAGAGGGTGATTCAAACAATGGTCCGATATCGGCCACCCTTCTGTCATTCTCAACAGGCCCATTACCAGCATATAATTGCATAACATAACCTACCCAAACTTTCTCAGAAATAGGAGGGGGAAGGGACCTAATTCTTGTTCCACAACCCTCACCAATGAGAGACCAAAATAGTCGTACATTCCCTCTGTTTGCAGCCTCCCTTAATTTTATCCATAGAGAATCTTCCCTCTCTTTTTGAATTTTTAACCTTGCTCTCCTTCTCCTTCTCCTTAGTAAGGTTATTTTGCGAGACCTTTCTGTGGTCCTATACAAGTATTGTTCCCTAACCAGTGTGTTTATTTCTCTATTAAGCAGGCGAAGGGAATTGGGGACAGGATGCATGTTTCTGTGCGAATTAGATTTTCTTGCAGCCAAAACTACCTCCTTCATAAACCCCACAAAATACGAGATTTCCAACCCTTTCCAAGTAGGAAGTTCTTTTACAGTTTTATCTAGTAAAATAGACAAGCCCCTTAGGGCCCTTGTATTCCAGAAACATCTCCCTGTTTTACCACTAAAACCAACCAGATCACCATCAAGCGACCATGGATCCGTTGTAGGTGGGTTTATATTAACAGTTAAGGTTATCACATTATGATCGCTATTTAGGGTTTTAGTGACTATCAGATCTTTTAGAAGATAAAAGGAATCATTATCCACAGCCACATAGTCCAAAATAGACTCCCCCTGATTGGGTTTGTGAGTAAAACTTGCTGGAATATCAGAAGGAAGCCTGCCATTTACGATGATCCCCTCCAATTCCGCAAGTTCTTCCAAAAACAATTTCCCTCTCTTATCTGTTTTGCGGTTACCAGGGAATAAAGCCTGTGGAATCTATAATGATTCCTCTTTATATTTATTTCTGAACAGAGCTAGACTCGTATTAGAGACCTTACAATTAAAATCGCCCACTAAAATTATGTGGGTTGCAGGTGCTTTGGCCTTAATACTCTTTATATAAGAAAAGACCTGTTTCACAATTACATTATAACAAGCATCTGGGGGAATGTAAACATTTACCAACATGATAGGTTTGGCCACCCCAACCTTAGCATGATCAAACAATGTTACCGCCTGAAAGAGGTTACTTGAGTCCAAATAGTGGGTAACGTTCCACTTAATCCGATTAGACAAGAGACAAGCAATGCCCCCTTTGTCATGACCTCTTCTGGAGGGGGTGGCACCACCTTCCAAAGAGATATAGCCCCCTCCAGCAAGAGTTCTATCCCTACACCAAGTCTCTTGGAGACAAATCACACTAGCATCTAAAGAATGGAGAAACTGTAGTTTATCTGGGCTATTTTTTATACCAGAAGCATTCCACGATAATATCTTTAAGTTACAACTAAATATGAGAAAGGGAGATCATATTGTCTGTTGTCCTACTAGAAAGTATTCCAGGTAACCAATTCCATTGGGTGCTCTCCTCGACTATATCTCCGCGGGAAATAACAGGAGCAGAATTTACACTGGAGACAAGACGTGTATTTTTAGAGACACAGATTTTTAGGTCATCAAAGCCAGCCAGACCACCCAGTCGACCCAGTCGGCTAAGGGGAGGAAAAATGCTTTCCCCTGTTAATAAACCATTCCGAGGGCCCCCCAAAATGGGAATAACATCAATCCCACGACTTTGAAAAAACTCAGACTGCTTTACAACGAGAGTGGCAATGAGCTTAGAATGGAATTTTACCCTAGTCAATATTCCATTTTCCAATCTCCGGATTATTACCAGGTCAATATCCTTTGAATTGATCAATTTCAGGCATTCTAACTCTTCAAAACTTTTGAGTAGACGGGCCCTATTTAGAATCAAATCAGTATCAAACAGCAGGAGAAAATCCAAAATAACTGTGTCAATGCTATTCTCTTCAATTACAACTTGGGAGCTTTTAGGAGCTTCTTCCCTTCCCTCCCTACCAAAACATTTTTTTATACATGGGACAAAATCGGTAGGGGCACCAGAGGCCGGTTTAATTAATTCCAAAATGGGCGCCAACATACTAGGCTTCCCCTCATCGGAAGTGGGGACTCCCTCATTGGAGACCGCATATCTAGATGAGAGATCGCCATGCCCTGCCGGTATCTCCTTATCCAACACCGGGGGAATTTTTTCCTCAGATGGGAAATTTTCTTCATGATTCCCTTCCGAATTGGACAAGGAGATATCACCTCTAACATCCTGCTTCTCAAAATGAATCCTTCTCTGCCTCTTTCTTCCAATCTACGAATAGGTTTCCTCTTTTTACCTTTGATCTTTTTTGGAACACCCAATTTTCCATTTTTTTCCCTATCCTCCGTCTCCAAGGTAAAAATAGGAAAAAATTCTTTATCTACCCTTAATTGGGGCTGAGTTACAATTTCCTTATCTGGGGCCAAAGATGTCATGGCAGAGGAGGAAACTTCATTTACCTTAAGCATAGGCACCTCCACTACTTTTATTTCCAGGTCAGGAATTGCTGCACAGTTTCCCAAAGGGGGGCACGGTAACAAAGATTTCACCTTTTCAACAGTGGGGAGAATTTTTTCACCCGGAATGGCTTGATTTGGGGTTATAGCATTAACTGGAGACATTTTTCCCTCTGCATAATCTACATTCATTCCAGCCCCGAGCAGCCCTAAATCAGAGATCCCTCCAGTTTGCTTAGCAGAGGCTTTATTCAGTAGAACCTTCAATATCTCATTTACCGTTTCTAAGACACAGTCCGACCCCCCTACAAATTTTTCTAATAGAGATAGAATTGAAGAAAGTAGTCGTTCTAAGGAGAGTAGGGTGTCTGAGACGGGTTTATCTGGTTTAGTTACGGGAATGGGGGTAATACCGGTAAGGTTCATCTCTGGACTCATGGAGATGCTAGAATGAGTAGTCATGCATTGAGATGGAATAGAGGGTGAGCTACTAAACAAATGGAGCCCAGAAGGGACAGCAGCCAGCGGAGTCTTAAGAGGCTCACCGATCTGCCTAGAGTCTTCCGTCATGTATCTCCTACATACCTCCATATCAGAATCTGTCAATATATTCTCCCCACTCCTTGGTACCTTCATCTTAGTGGATCCATTAGCATCATAAAACCCTTTATCCCCAGGGGTCAAAATAGATTTATGCAAATCCGCAATCACTGTTTTAGGACACAGCTCTATAATAGCATCAGTAGTAGGCAATATAGATTTACTTTGGATCTTAGTAGGGATCAGATTCTCAACAACCCCACTTCCCCCTACAGTTCCCTCTCCTGAATCATCATCAACCATTAATAGTGATTTGCGTACAACCGTATTGTCCTTCTCCAAAGAAAATTCCAGAAGCACCTCTACAGCGGGATTTTTTTCCTTAACCCTTTCCCACAGATTAAATAGCTGGCATTTTCCCTTCAGCTGTGTTGCATGAATGTTCTTATTCCGCAGAGGGTTGGATTTTGTTTTGGTACAAGTCCTTCCTACTAACACTTTCCCTGACCGTAATTTTCTAGCAGTCATAGCGAGATATAGGAGTTTAAATAAATAGATTTAAGGGGAGGAGTAATGTATGCACAAAGAAAAGGTATTGGCAAAGTGCAAGAGGGTACTAATGAAGCATATAACACATACAGATGAAAATAAAACACAGATAATAAGATCTATACGGTGACAAACGATGCCACAGCAAATAATGTTCGAAAAGAGGGCAGAGTACCAAAGGAATATGTAAGGACAAACTTGTATAGAGCAAATTAAGAGGGTCCGCCCTTTGTCCGGACTTCGTCCCGTGCTCCGTCTCGCACGCGTCCCGCTTCGCGGAGAGCCTAGACTGCTCTTATAGCCCTCAACAGGCAAATGGGCGTGGCCGCTGCGGGAAGAGGCTACAGCTGTTTCAAATGCCTCGCAGTCCCGCAGCGGTAGAGGAGCAATCAGCGGCACTCCGGTGGAGCCGGTACGGCGCTTGTGGCGTCCTTTAGCAGCCCCAGCAACAGTGAAAACAGTGAAAAACAGGACTCCAAGTCCTCCGCAGGTCCAAGCAGCAGGGTTATCAGCAAGTGAGTGGCACCCGCGTAGCGGGTGCAGCGAAAGGTTATGGACTCGGCAGGCAAGGGGGCGTGGCCGCTGCGGGAAGAAGCTACAGCTGTTTCAAATGCCTCGCAGTGCCGCAGCGGTAGAGGAGCAATCAGCGGCACTCCGGTGGAGCCGGTACGGCGCTTGTGGCGTCCTTTAGCAGCAACAGTGAAAACAGTGAAAAACAGGACTCCAAGTCCATCGCAGGTCCAAGCAGCAGGGTTATCAGCAAGTGAGTGGCACCCGCGAAGCGGGTGCCGTGAAAGGTTATGGACTCGGCAGGCAAGGGGGCGTGGCCGCTGCGGGAAGAGGCTACAGCTGTTTCAAATGCCTCGCAGTCCCGCAGCGGTAGAGGAGCAATCAGCGGCACTCCGGTGGAGCCAGTACGGCGCTTGTGGCGTCCTTTAACAGCCCCAGCAACAGTGAAAACAGTGAAAAACAGGACTCCAACTCCTTCGCAGGTCCAAGCAGCAGGGTTATCAGCAAGTGAGTGGCTTATGAGGAGCAAGGGCTATGTATTGATGCTCTGGTATTGGTGTGGTAACTGATGTCACTGATTTAGAAACTGGGTGATTTTCTTCTAACCACCAGCACAGCCCTAGCATTTCTAATATTATCAGAAGACACAGAAGCACAACAATTTTCACTTTCTTGGTCCAAAATTGTTGTATACCTGACACTGGAGTCTTCCCCTCCTGCCATAGATCAGAGGGTGATCAGAGTCCCAAAAGGTTTCAGTTCAATACTCCTAGTCTAACCCATATTGTATTAGTTGTGTGTGATGTACAAATACCTGTTCTTGATGAGTGATGCTTCTCCTAATATTTGTCTTTATGCTCAGACCATTCTCCTTTTTTCTCTTTTCTACCATTCCTTTCCTTGGATAGATAACCTTGTTTCTGCAGGCCTCTTCTTTTTTTCTTTTCAAAAATAGAAACACATCAAAAACACCTAATAGCTAAAAGCAAAGTAATATGGCTAAGACCGCCTTAAAATCCCTTTCTATTCTACCAAAGAACATCAAAAGTTCCCAGTGTCCTTTAATTCAAAGCCTCACTGGCAAGCTTATGTACAGGTCCAGACGTTGGCGGTCTTGACCACTGGAATGGGTTGCTATCTCTTGAGAAATAGTTTTTTCATTCAAAGTCTATAGTTTTTGACAGTCCTAGGTCTCCAATTATACCTAGGCGAATCACAATCCGGATGCTCAAATAGAGATATTGGTATCAATTTGGGCTCAACAGGAGTGAAGTTGATCAGTGGATTTGCTACTTCTTCTTCTTCAACCAGCTTACCATCATTAAAAGATACTTGCTGTGGAATTTGTTTACTTTCCAAATCAGGAATACCTTGCTTCACACATTTATTTTATTTATTTATAAAGTTTTATATGTTGATCATAGAAAAAAGGCAATGGAGCTTTCTTAACATGGCTGGCATGAAGCCAGTGTTTGTGTTCCATGCACTTAACAGCGGTCTGAGTGGCGAGTAGAACTTGCACCGGTCCTTTCCAGCGTGGCTCAAGAATGGATTTCCTCTGAAAGTGCCAGGTGAAGACCCAGTCTCCAGGCTTCAAAATATGACCTGAACCTTCAAGACGAGGACGGAGACTGGCCTTCACCTGTGAATGAATTAAACACAGTTCTTTAGTCAATTGGTCAAAATAATCAACAAGCAGAGGATATTAATTTTCACAAAATCTCTTTGCACTAGGTACGCCCCACACATTTGCAGACCTCCCCATGACTACCTGAAATGGAGATAACCCCATTTTCGATTGTTCAGTATTGCACATTGTAAACAAAGCTATGGGCAAAGCATCAGGCCATTTTAATTTTGTTTCAGCACATATCTTTCCCAGTTTTCCTTTTAAGATACCATTGTATCTTTCCACTAGGCCTGCAGGCTGTGGAAGGTGGGCAGCATGAAACCTTTGCCTTATCTGCAAGCATTTGCAGACCAGGTCCATCACTTTGCCAATGAAGTGTGGCCCATTGTCGCTGCAAAGAACTCTGGACAAGCCAAAGCTCGGGAAGCACTCCTTCAGTAGTTCTTTTGCAGTACTTAGGGCTCTGTTATCTCGTAGAGGGTAAGCCTCTACCCACCTACTAAAGGTGCAAACCACCACTACGACATACTTAAGCTTGCCCACTCGTTCCATTTCTATGAAATCCATTTGCAGGACTTTAAAGGGCAAATCTGGGGCTGCAAAATGGCCTGTCAGGGCTGGGGTACCTTTTCCTGGACTATAAGTAGTGCATATTATGCATCTTTTGACATGGGACTATGCCACCCTGGGCACCAGTTTGTTGAACCATACCTGGTTTAATGTTCTCACTATTCCTTTGGCACTAATGTGAGCCGGGCTATGTACCATAGTAACAATAGCGTTAACATAACAATTAGGAAGCACCCAACTTTGTTTCTCTAACAGATCTATCCATATTCCGCTATCATCTAATCTACCATGCCTCTTTCTCTTCCATGGTAGCTTCCTGTTGTATCTCTCTAACACATTCTATGGTATTGATAAACATTGGTACTTCAGGGACCCATCTAGCTGGTCCTGGAACATACATTAAACTATATTCAGATCTTGCTGTTTGCTTGACTGTTTCATCTGAAAAAGCATTTCCCTGAACTATCTCATCGATATCCTTTTTATGGGCACTGCATTTAACTCCTTCCACGCTCATGACGAGCCCAGCTCGTCATGCAGTAGCCTGCTGCTACACTCATGATGAGCTGAGCTCGGCATGAACTAATGGAAATGAGAGTAAGCCAGCGCAGCAGGGGAATTCCCATAGCATTGAAGGTGTTAACAATGGCAACTTTTTTTTGGTAACATCAGAGCATCCAATAACTTTACTATTAATTCCCCATGCTGTATTTTAGTACCATGTGAGGTCAAAAAGCCTCTTTCTTCCCATAATCGCTCAAATTAGTGGGCAACACCAAATGCGCATTTATAATCAGATCTTTACTCAATTCACATCTCAGTGTAAGGGCAATTACTTCTGCTGCTTCTGCTGACATTTGCTGCATTTTACATGACTCTACCACTGTTTTTAAAGTGATGATGGCATATGCATCAATGTTTGTACCATCCAGTAATTTGAAACATGAACCATTCAGAAACAACGCTCCCTGTGGGTCAGATATAGGAGTAGCTGTTAGGTCTACCTGTCTCTTGGTCACGGCATTAATAGTGAACACACAATCATCTGTTCAACCTTACCTTATAACCCGTCTGTCTCTCTGTCTTCCATATAACCTTCACTCACCGCACCAGGATACTTGTTAGTAGTAGAGCGCGATATAAAAGATTTTATAACATAACATTTATAACATAACATGGTGTTCTTCCCCTGAATCACTGGGGAGGGGTAGCACTGTGGATGGGTTCAAAACATTGCAATGTTTCAGAATGATATTTGGAGCAAAAAGTGTTAACTTATACCCTGTTATGCGTCTACTGGTCAGGTGCTGGGCCTGAGTTTTGTTTAGTAGCACAACTACAGTGTGCGGTACCATGACTGTCAAATTGTGACCTAGAACGTATATTTCAGATTGTCTGACTGCAGCTGCTGCTACTGAGAGCAAACAATTTGGCAACGCCTTAGCTACTGGATGCAATGTGAAGGGAAAAGTAGGAAGTAGGTTTATTCCTCCCTCCATGCGATTGTGTTAAAACAGATTTACCACAGCCATCTTTCTCATGGACAAACAACCACAATTCCTTAGAATAATCATGGTTACTCAAAGCAGGCGCATTGCATAAAGCATTCTTTAGTTGTTAAGAAGTATTTTCACACTCATCTGTTCAAGGGAGTGGGTTACTAATATTCTTAGATGTTAGAGCAATCCAAGAGGGGGCGTGGCCTGACGCCGATGGAGACGGGAGCCTGAATCCGAGCTTCCGCCGGTGACCTCCTTCCCAATCCCATCCTGACCGGTATGGGGGCCCCATAAGTGCCGAAATCAACCACCCCAGCATCTGAACCCGCGGGGGACTGAGGGCACCGGAGATTTGTGCCGGGACTTGCCAGGGAGCAGCCGCGACAGGCGAGAGACCGCAAGACCGGGAATCGGCCCAAGAAGGCGGCCACAACTTTTTGGTGATGGGCGGGGAGAGACGAGGCGGAGACGGGCTTGTAGGCAGGTCGCCAGAGCCTGCTCTGCAAAGCCCCCAGGCAGCGACCTCCCCACACGAGCGGCCCTGCAGCTACCTGCACGGAGGCTCCGACCACACTGCGACCCACCGGAGGAGGCCAAGCGGTGAAGAGCGGTTAGTGCGCGGCCGCGACTGTAGGGTACTGACTTGGCGAGCAGTGAAAGCCGCTGATGACTGCTTGACCCACTGAGCCCACCGGACGGTGGAATCGATATCGCAGGGGGGAAGAACACGCTCGCAGACGGCGGACAGAGCTGAGGGGCCGGGTGATTACAGCGGATCGAGAGGGGACTCCCTACGCTGCAGGGGGCGCTGTACTGCCGGCACTGCCACAGGACAATAGTGCACATTGACTGGTCCCCCCGCCACAGACTGGGGAGAGGGGGTGCATACTTAGGGCATGGAGAAGCTTGGGCCCAACATTACGCCACAGGGAAGAGACAGGGAGGCATAAGTGAGAGGAAGGCCGCAGAGGAACACAGCAACCATATTGCATGCTGGCAACCACGAGGCCCAACTCCCCCCCCCCCCATAAATGGTGGCAGAGAGGTTTGCAGACTAAGAGAGGGGCCAGGATCACCAAGCTGCTCAGGAGATTTACACCTGGGGCTCCTGGGGCACTAGAGGGCCGCCTGACACAGGGACATCTCAGAGCTGTTGGACAGCTGCGCAGGACCGCGGAATGTACCCAGGAGATGCCAGCGGAAGGTGAGGAGTGGGAACTTGCGGGTCGCGAGGCCATCGGTGCTCCCTCCCCTCCTGTCCTGTGAGCACGAGGAGCACGGAGGTGTGCCCTGAACCCCAACGTAGACCCCAGTCCCCGGCCAGAGAATATCGGCAGATAGCAGCGTGAGAGGAAGAGTTCAGAGCTGAGCCCCAGATCAAAGCTTTAACCGGTGGACTAACTAGCGGAGCAGGAATACTGTATCGCAAGACCAGCCACCTATAGGACCTGGGGGTTTGGGGAGAAACCACGGAGACACCTGAATTAAGGCCCTTCCTGACGCCGCATAACGAGACAGCAACATGGGGCGGATCCCCAAGAGACAAGACACTGTGCAAAGAAACTGAGGAGTCACGATCGCATAGGGGGTCCAGAAAATGAACAGACGCCCCAACAAGGGGAGATATCACTCCAAGATATCCTGCAGGCTATAGAAATATCGCAGGCTGCGGTGGAGACCAAAATTGACATGATTCGGGAAGATATGGGCCTACTGCGTGCGGATCATAGAAAGTTGACGGACTGTGTTACAACTGTGGAGGCTGAAGTATAAAATCTGGGAACATCGGCCCAGGCGACTGCACGCAAAGTCACCGACATAGAAAAGCGCGTTCTGGTACTGGAGCAGCAGGCGGAGGATGCCGAAAATCGAGCACGCCGGAATAACAGTAGGGTCATGGGTCTACCTGAAAAAGTGAAAGGAGGAAATATGGTAGCTTACCTTGAACACTGGTTGCGCACAGCTGTGGCGGAGGAGGGCCTCTCGACGTTCTTCGCCCTGGAGAGGGCGGACAGAGTCCCCACTCGGGCACCACTGCCTGGCAGACCACCACGACCGGAAGTGGCCCATCTCCTCTTCTATAAGGACAGAGATCATATTCTGAATCAGGCTCGCTTCAAAGGGCAACTCAAGGTAGACAACAGCATTGTTCGAATTTTCCCCGACTTCTCCTGTGAAAGTGCACTGCCAGCGAGAATCCTTCGTCACAGCCAAGGGGAAATTGCGCCACATGGGCATGTCCTACTCAATGGTATTCTCAGCCTGGCTCCGTGTAGTACAGGAGGGGGGAATCACATTCTTCACTACGCCTCACGAGGTCTGGGAATGGATAGAGGAACAGGACCCCAAGGACCGAAGAAGAGAAGACAAGGACCCCACAGCACAGACCCTGCACGCTCTCCTGACAAAGGGCAGAAACCGAAGGGCCACCTGACGATGGAGGAGACACACAGAGACAGAGCGAGTGCGATTGCTGCGGTGGCTTCCATGAGCACGGCACACACCTGGGACACTCCCTCGCATTCTGAGGGGACGCACAGGGATTCGGACTCAGAGACCAGCACGAGCATAATGGGAGAAGCTGACCAGACCCTGCCGCACATTACCCCCAGATCGCTGACGACCTGATGTGAAGCAGATAGAGCACGCAAGTACAGCCGGGACTATATTGCTGGGCAGTGGGAAATGACACCAGGGTCGCCCTGCACTAAGACAGGGGGGCCTCTGTACACCGGTATGTGACCTGTACAAGGGGAGGAGGAGCCGGGGGGGGGGTGGAGAGGACGGCTGCCCTCCAGGCGAACACTGGCTTAGTCACCACTTTCGGACTACGACTGTTAAGGCACTAGAGGGCTAGGTTTGGATGGGAGAGATG
Source organism: Lissotriton vulgaris (assembly GCF_964263255.1). Taxonomy (NCBI): domain Eukaryota; kingdom Metazoa; phylum Chordata; class Amphibia; order Caudata; family Salamandridae; genus Lissotriton; species Lissotriton vulgaris. The sequence continues at coordinate 1,338,050,235 of NC_141685.1, forward strand.
TTCTCACTTTCCTGGGGAGGGGCAGTTGGAATGTTTATCTAGTTTTACCAATAAAGGGGGGGGCGCTGCTGTCGACAGGGAGAAGGGCTATGGCATGACATTCCGCATGGGATTTCTGCGAGAGACACAAAGTGGGTCTGGGTATAGAGGCACGACCAGGGGAGATCATGAGCACTCATGCAACCGACAAAGGCCACCATAACATAATATCATGGAAGGTTAGTGGATAAAATATTCTCTCAGTTGACCAGGCGGGGAGTGCAAATAGCTATGCTCCAAGAGACCCACACATTGGCCACAGAGGGGGCAGCACTGCGCAGGCACTGGAGAACCCAAGTATTTTACACATCATATTCAGCATTTGCCCAAGGGGTCCTGATCTGGGTATGGGCGGGGGTCCCCTTCCAACCTACTGAGCCCAAAATTGACCCTAAAGGGTGCTATGTGCTTGTCTCTGGGAGACTTGACGGGCAGGATATCACCCTTGTCAATGTGTATGGCACAAATGTGGATCACATTCGCTTTCTGGAGCAGTTGTCGGGTGTCCTGGCACCGTACATGACTGGGGCGGTTCTAATAGGGGGATTTCAATTGCATAGCAGACTCCGAACTGGACAGATCACACCCGCCACTCCGAGACATACTGTAGCTCGATACTTTCGGGACTGGCAAACTCACTGGGGGCTAGTGGACGCATGGCGCAGCGCACATCCGACTGACAGGGACTACTCGCACCTATCCCACACCCACGATTTGCATGTACACCTAGACACTTTTTTAAGTACACCGGACCTCTACACCCAACTCGGAGAGGCGGAGTACCTGACCAGAACGGTCTCGGACCACAACCCACTCATGCTCAGGTTAAAGGGGGGGACGCTATTACAGCCCATCCCTATGTGGTGCCTCAAGCCGGAAGCCCTGGAAGACCAAGTCTTCCAACATAAGACTAGGGAACAGACTAGGGAACATACCATACAATATTTCGCTGACAATGCAGCATCCAGACTCGAGAATCAGGGAATGGGAGGCCTTTAAGGCCGTTATAAGAGGGCGGTGCATGGCAACATCTATCGGGGTTCATAGGACGCTTACAGTAGACATAGAGAGGGCGGATATGACACTCAAGAACTTAGAACGTAGACGGCCAGAACACCTGGAACTGAGACAGGAACTGCTAGAGGCCAAAGAAGACGTAGCAGTACAGGAAGAGCGTCTGCGCTGTTTTGACTACCAGAAGTACACAGATAGGACGCATGCTGAACGAGACAAGGCAGGGCGCCTGTTGGCATGGCTAGCCAACTCGTCCAATGGGGGCAGTACTATATTGACAATTCATGACCAGATAGGACAGCCCTTACATAGGCAAGAGGAGATAAATAACTGCTTCCGCAACTATTACGACCACTTATATAAAAGTACTGGCAGCAGTTAAATAGATAGGATTGCAGACTATCTGTCACCCCTCCCACTTCACACCCTTGAGGCGGGGGAGGCAGGGTTACTGGGGGCCGCAATAACAGAACAGGAAATCAGGGGGGCGGTCAAGGCCATGGCACGAAGGAAAACCCCAGGCACCGACGGACTACCCCAGGAATTCTATGCCACATACCTAGCAGAACTAGCGCCTAGATTAGTGGAACTATACGCGGAATCATGGTAAGGTGGGAGTCTACCACCGACAACACGAGAGGCGGTAATGATCCCTCTGCTCAAGCCTGACAAGATCCCAACAGAGTTCACAACATACCGACCGCTGTCAATGCTAAACTTAGATTTTAAAATCCTAAGTAAGATATTGGACAGACTGTTACCACATATGACCTCCTTTGTCCATCCCGACCAAGCAGGATTCATCCCTAGCAGAAATACAACCCTCAACATCAGGTGTCTTTTCGCAGTCCTACAACAGGGTACAGAGGAGGCCCCGGAAGGGGCGATCTTTGCTATTGATATTGAGAAAGCATTCAATAGTCTCAAATGGGAATTTTTGAATGCTGTGCTCACACGAATGGGGCTTGGAAAGGGGTTTGTCCACTGGGTTAAAATACTATACAAGGACACAGTGGTGAGTGTCCATACAGGCCACACCATTTCAAGACAATACCGGGTGGAGAGGGGCACGAGACAGGGGTGCCCCCTCTCCCCCCTTTTATTCGCTCCAGCCATAGAGCCACTTGCATGCATAGCATGCTCGGGAACGCCTTATGATGGTATTCGACAAGCTGATCAGGCACACCACATTACATTATATGCAGACTATCTCCTGCTATTTCTAATAGACACCGTTACAGCTTTAAGGGGGGCCGGGTGCATGATGGATGAGTTCGGAACCCTTTCAGGACTACGAGTTAACTGGCAGAAGTCGCGACTCTTTCCGGTGACAACGGATACTCTGCCTCCTATGGTACTGGGAGACCTGCAGTGGGAGCTGCGCTGTTTTAGGTACCTAGGTGTGAAAGTATATCACAACCACACTTATGTTCAGGAGGGGAATGTGCGGGGGGGCCCTACGATCTCTGAAAAGTTGTATGACTTTCTGGGGAACGCTGCCCCTGTCGGTGGTGGGGCGAATTTTCCTACTGAGAATGATAGCTCTGCCCCAATTGCTATATTTCTTCACCACCCTACCGGTGTGGATCCCCAGTGCATGGTTTCGCTCTCTCAACTCTCTCATTGTAGCCTTCATCTGGGGGCCCAGCAGAAACAGAGTGGCCTTGACCATGTTGAGAAGGGCACAGGGGGAAGGAGGATTAGCGGTGCAGATATGGAGAACTATTACCTGACAGGACAACTCCAATGCTTTACGCAATGGTTGGCAGGCAGTCTAGATCCGGAATGAAGGAAGCCCCCATTCCCCCCAAACAAAGCAGCTGTCATGAGCACAAATTAATGGGCACCATTATACAGCGAAAGATAAGCTCCTCAGAACACAGACTAATAAGGAACTGCTGGGCCAGATGTCTCCAGAAGACCAAAACCAAACGTCCTTACTTCCCAGAGATGTCAGTGGCATTACTAGAGGCGCTCCCACATGGGGCTACTGGAGGGGATTAGAGGAGTGGGAGCAAGTGGGAGTCACTAAAATAGGGGACCTATATGGTGACGGGGAACTACTTACATTCGCGGCCTTCCGAGCAAACTGGGACATTCCGCAAGGACACCTTTTACTATATGGGGCGGTTACTGGGGCCATGCGCAGACACTGGAGACAGGGGACAACCGAACCACCCAAGCACTCCACATGCGAATACATAAGCCTAGCCGGAGGTGTCATCAAGGCGGTATCGTGCCTCTATTGAGCCATTCAGCGAGATTCCACAAGCCCGCTGGAGGGACCGAGAGATAAGTCGGAGGCAGACCTTGGGACTCATATGGAGGATAAGGATTGGGACAATGCACTCCCCTGGGCCACTAAGGTATCCCGTAATGCACAATTACAGTTAATTAGTTTTTATACCCTGCATAGAGCTTACATCACACCTGACAGAATTAATCGCTATTTCGAGATGATGTGAGTTGCCCACGCTGTCGGGAGATAGGAGCTAGCTACATCCACATGATGTGAAGCTGCCCACAGCTAGAAGGGTACTGGCAAGAAGTGGTTAGGGAGACAGTGTGTGTCACAGGGAAGGAGATACCATGCACCCCAAGCCATGTGCTGCTCAACCTGTTCCCCCACTCCGCCAGGACCAAGGTCACCGCGAGGTTCCAGGACCTAGCATATATATTAGCAAAGCGCGAACTAACAAGCAAATGGAAGGCCCCAGCGGGCCCTTGGGTGCTCAGATGGAAGCGAGAATTGCAGAAGTGGGCGGGCTGCGAGCATAGAATACTGCTTCAAAATGCGCAACGAGGCATAGGAAGAATGGAGAGAGCACAGGCTTGGAGAGTTTTAGTAGACGACCTAAAGAATGTAGACCAAGAGTCCACTCCCACCACCACACAGGCCGGGTCTCAACTGGTTTGCCCTAATAACCAGGAACAGGAGGGTGGTGATGAGGCATCATAAACCGACCATAGCACCCTAACATCTACAGATCTGAAGTTATACATGAGTCTGACATCAGGTGGGGCATACGGAGAGTGGGACCCAGACCACACGTGCAACAGGAGTCAAAGTGACAGGTTAGTCGACAGCAGCGAGGGGTGAGGGGTGACGGGGGAACAGTTGGGGAGGAAATGTTAGACCGTTATATTGTATGAAAGCTCTTTACAACTGGCGCTGCATAGTACGGCGGAACGTGACACGGCAAGGAGGGATGTAGACAAGATGCCAACTAATCAGCTAGGATTTACACTTTGACTGATAACCAGAGATGTATATGAACAAGAAATTACATGAATGTGTATTGATGATACCTAAATGCCAATAAATTATGTTTAAAAAAAATGTTAGAGCAAGCCAATGTTTAGCAATTAAAGAGTAGTTAGGTATCCACTGCCTGCAAAAGGAAGTCATACCTATATAGGCTTGAACATCCAATTGTGTCCGGGGAAGTTTCATGTTCTGTACCAAATCAATTCTTTGTGGGTGCAGTCCTACCCCCCCCCCCCCCTTTGACAGGAGGTGACCTAAATAGGCAACCTCCTATTGACTATATTGCATTTTAGATAAGGACACTTTATGTCCTAGGAGTGCTAAATGATGTAACAAATTAATTGTTGTCTCCTTACAACCAACCTCTGTATATGAGGCAGTTGATAGATCATCAATGTATAGGAGTAATACAGAGCTTTTTGAGGGGGTAAAAAGATATAATTATTTCTTCAACGATTGACTATATATGCTAGGGCTTTCTGTATACCCTTGAGGAGCTCGGGTAAATTGAAGGGACTGCCCTTGGAATAAAATTAAAAAAGGTACCGACTTCCTTTAGCAATGGGCACACTAAAAAATGCATTTTTTTATCAAGCACAGTAAAATATTTGTCTAAAACGGAAGAATTGGGGTTCTACAATTTTATTAATAGCTCGAAGATCAATCACTAATCTATATTTACCAGGTATTCCCTCTGTTTTTTTAAGAACAGGAAGTATAGGACTATTACATGGGCTGCCTTATGTTTCTTTTATTATCCCCTTATGTATTCAATCAGAGATAACCTCTTTGAGACCGTCCTCTCCCTCCAGGGATATTTTGTATTGAGGAATGCGGGGTAAGGGAACATCTTGTTTAACAGTGATTACTATGGATCTACGTCCATTTTGCCAACACCATTATCTCCTGATGTCCAGACCATTTTATAAATTGCTTGTAATTCAGGTGGTAGGTGAGAAACAACTGTCATTGTAAAACATTTGCTAAAATTATCAGAAGCAAGTCAGTCAGTCAAAATACACTTTATTCGATTTTTGTTAAAATCATAAAAGGCAAAACATACATGTATTTAAAAAGACATTTTAAAAATACCCACAGTTCATTTTGTTTATACATAGTGTCCATAAAAAATCACTTAATTAGTCACCATTATACATACAAAAAGTAACAGTTAATGTATTCATTTTTAATTTAAAGCAGTACAGTTCTAGGGATTCTTTTATTTCTACCTCTGTGCGCGGCTGTTAAAAAACTCGCTACACAGAAAGTGACATGTGCATCCGGTAACCTTTGGAGATAAAGCAAGGCAGGTCTCACTTGTATAAAGCCCAGTGTTTTCAGGAGGGGAATTAAATATTTTCTCCTCTCAGTATCGTAAAATGCACAAAAAAACAGGAAATGAAGAGTGTCCTGATTAGAGAACTGATCACACTCACAGGATGGTGCATGTTCTGGTTTACCCCACGTAGGGAAGGTACCTAGTAAATAGTGGATTAAATTCATTCTGAATCTGGTTAGCAAAAATCTATGCAAGGGTTTAGAGACGTATTGCAGGTAAGGTTCCATCGAGGGGGAAGAGGACAAAACCAGATGTGCTCTTACTAACGGTTTATTAACCTCAAACTCCTCTCTCTCTAAGCGTGTCCTCCCCTGGAATTCCTTCTTAATCCATGCAATGTCCGCTTTCCTGATTATAGATGGTGTTGTATATAAGTCAGGTCTTCCGAGGGCAGTGAATGATGACTTTATATATCTCAGCCAGGCTATTTTCATTGCCCCCTCCCTTGCAGTCACGTCTTTAAGAATTGTGTGATTTAAAGACAACTCGGTATTTAACCAGATATTGGCCCAAAAAAGTAAAGGGGCCATTTTCAATCCATCTATAATATAAGGTAGGCCAACTTCCTCATGTATGGAGTAGGTAGGTGTGGAGTTTGGGACCGACAAAATTCGTCTAATAAGTTTATTCTCTACTATCTGCATACTATCCAGATTAGTATAACCCCACAGTGCTGCACCATATGAGGCTATTGAAATGCATTTACTTTTGTAAACTTTTAACACAGCATCCATTGGTTTAGCCCCTAGTCTTTTAGTAAAATCCAACAGGGCTGCTGTGGACCTGGCTAAAGAAATACATTTGGCCTTGATTTGCGGGACCCAGGAACCCTTCTCGTCAAACAGGACCCCTAAATAAGGAAAAACCGGGACCCTGGAGAGAGCCTCGCCGTTACAGAAAAAGGTTTTTGTATGTGATTTATTTTTTTGTGGACCCACAATCATTGTGTGCGATTTAGTTACATTGATTTTTAGATCCAATTTGGCCATAAAGGAGCCAAAGAGTTCCAAAAGGGTCTGTAGCCCAATGCCCGTGCGGGCGATGAGAACAGCATCGTCTGCATATAAAAGAGCCGGAATCTGCTTCCCACCTACCCGCGGGACATCCGCGTTGCCTGCTAACAAAGACTTCCCTAGATCATTAATGTAAATGGTGAATAAAAGTGGGGCTAAGATACAGCCTTGGCGGACACCTTTATTTGACCTAAAACTATCAGAGCATCGCCCATCCCTGGTCACCCGGACCTTCGCAGTAAGGCTTTGGTGCAAGCTTGCTATAAGGGCTACCAAGGGTTCCTCAATACCAAGCTCGCGCAATATAGCCCAGAGCTTGGCCCTATTAACCAAGTCGAAGGCCGAGGAGAGGTCCATAAAGGCCAAATATAGTGAACCCTCCCCGGCCACCGTGTACTTCGATATTAGGAGGTGTAAATTTGAGCATTGCTCTAAGGTTCCCCGTTTTTCCCTGAAGCCATATTGAATCTCTGCGAGATCCCCACAGGTCTCCAGGCTTGTTCTCAACTTTGTCAGTAGTACTCTGCCCAGAATCTTAAAGGCAGAGTCTATCAAGGAGATTGGGCGGTAACATCCCGGATTCTCCCGGTCTCCCTTTTTAAAAATTGGTACTATGACAGATGTGTTCCATGTTTCTGGACAACATCCATCATTTGTTGCCCTGAAGACATTTGTAAGGACTTTAGACCAGGTAGTTGGGGCATATATGAAAAAGTCTACCGGGACTCCGTCCGGGCCCGGAGCCTTATTTTTCGTGGAGTCCATTATGGCTTTATATACCTCCTCCTCATTAAATTCTACTGCCACTAGGCCCCTGGTCGGTCCTGTCTCATTACCATTCACAGGGTCATTGCCGCCATATATATTTTTAAAATGATCAACCCATTTCTCGTCACTGATGATGCAGTCGGAGATTGTGTTGATCTCCCCAGAGAAGAATTGGTTGTTTATGATGTCCCAGAATCTTTTACTATTCCGTAGTATGTCCACGTCAAGCAAATCATTCCAAGCATTCTTTTTAATTGCATTTTTTCTATTTTTAACAACCAATTTATACTCCCGTCTTAATTTAGAGATTAAAGTTTTATCCCTCGGCTTTATTTTAAGGGCATTTTTCAGTTCTTTATGGGCTTTAGAGCAATTCCTATCAAACCATTTAAATGGCTTGGGTGGCAAATTAGAGTTGGGAACAGTAAGTTCTTCAGCCGTTTGTGAGCAAATTAGGTTAAAAGCTGAGACAATCTCTTCATTAGAGGCATTTTGGTCTAAACAAATACGCATGGGTTCCTCTATCTTTGGGCGCAGGGAAGCCATAAAGGTTTCCTGGACCACCTTACCCCACTTGAGCCGTCTGCCCTGGTCACTGGGCACCGTCGATGTGCAAGCCCTGGGAAGACCCAGGTGCTTGCTCCATAAGTCACTCCAATGAACCTGTACAGAGACTGGGTTGTGATCACTATGTGGAGAGGCAGTTACCTCGTAAATCCCCATCTTAGAGGTTAAGCCCTGAGAAACGAAAATGAAATCTATCACAGACCCACTTTCAGACCCTTTGTAGGTGGGCAAGGGTTCGTCACTACCAGTGCTAAGGGGTTCAGACATGTTAAGGCTAGCAAGGAGAAATTCCAACGCCTCCCCCGCTTTGGTGTGAGCAAAGTGCAGATTGCCATTTTCTGTTTGACCATCCAGGTTGCCTAAATTGCATTTTAAAACACATTTTTGGATGTTAAAATCACCTAAAATTAAGAAATCGAAATTAGTGCAAGATTTGTGACTATAATCAATAAGAACTTTTTCTAGTTGATCCACATGGGCTGTGTCTGTTTGTCTAGCCCACGAATTATAAAAATTTAAGACCACTAAGACCCGCCCTGGTGAGATAATCCATTCTACCATTAAAATATTTGGGGAGCCTGACTCTAGTTGTTTAAACGTCCCTGCCAATTTAAGCGAGAAGAGGAGAACTAGACCACCCTTAGCTCTTCCTGCACTACTAGGAGTTGCTGGAATAATAAAACTTGTAAACCCATCCAGACAGAAAGTTGGTGCGGTGTCCCATGTTTCTTGTAGGGCAATTACGTGGTTGCTGGTTATGAAATCTATCCATGTGGGATCTAATCTTTTGGCTCTAGTCCCTGCCACGTTCCAGCTAAGAAACCGACATGGAGTCAGTTCCACCCCCCCCCACTGGAGCTACAGGCGTTGTCTGAGTGTGTGTTAGTTGTTCACTAACTACAGACATAGAGTCCTCCGCCCTACATAATTGGGTTTGCAGGGCCAGGTTTCTTTGCACCACTGATGTTTCTGCTTGGGCGCCCTCTTCTACGGTTTCCTTACAGGCCTTATCTATTTGTCAATCCACCCCCTCTAAATCATTTAAACAGTTAAACCGATTATAGGTTGGGAGTAATGGTGCCATTCTACCGAAGAGTGGCCAGGGATGAGAAGCCTGATGGCGCCCTCTTCTACCGACTCTCTCCCATCTATCATGTCGTTGGGGTGGATGTTGTAGGCCTGGGGTACTTGGGAAAAAGAAAGACACACGAAGGGTATGGATGGTAGATTCCCTTGATATGTTTTCCCCTTGACAAATGTGTGCCACCGTTCCCTTGTCTCTGAAACTCACCAATATACAGTCCCCAGTAATGGATTTCCGACTTCTCCCCACCCACGGGACCCTTCTTACCATTATAATCTCATTGTTAAGATGTATCGGGAGAGGTCTGTTTATGTTTAGCCACTTAATGACCCTAGTTTTTAGAGTACAAAAATCCTCTATTTCACCTTCGTCTAGTTGGGGGACCCCTGCCATAACTACTGTGAGGTCGTTGGTCTCAGGTGGTAGGTTAGGACGACGGGGTCTTGCAGGGGGCATTTTTTGATTGTCCGGAATGTTGTTTTCTGTCCTATGTGCCTGAGGTACTAATACTAGGGGTGGGTTGGGTGTGTTGGCCTGGGGAGGATTGGTGAGTACAGGATTTGGGTTTAGTGGTTTTTGTGGGACTACCCCGTTTGTGGCCTGAGGTGGGATTGGCATTGGGTTGACTACCCTGTGTTTTAACCCTTGCGAAGCTACGGGGCTAGGGATGGCTGTTAGATCACTTTCCTGTCGACCACGGCGATTTTTAAGGCTTCCCAATGTGGCCTCCAGTATGGTTAATCTGATCTCGATCTTTTTTACGCTTTCGCTGATCGGGAGTAACAGAGACCTTAAGAGGAATTCCAGGTTTCCCAGTGGCACAACAGAGAGGGGGACGTTATCACTACTAGTTCCTACATCTGTGCTCAGGGCGGGAGCTATAACTTCCTGCACATTAGATTTAGAGTGTGACTCTACCGGCGGTATTGCTGTGGGTACCTGATGTTGTGAGGCTTTCCCAAATTCTAGGTGTAGAGTCTTGGGTTTACTGCCACCCTGTGCTCCCTTTGCCCTTCTCCTACGTTTTTTTGGGGGGGGTCCTGGGATTGCTTGTGTGGTGACTACTTTCAATTTGGGATGCTTGTCTTTACGGGTTATGGGTGGTTGTGGCGTTAGGACTGTAGCCCCCCTAGCAGGGCTAATTCTAATACTACTAGGTGGAGCAGTGCTCGTGATATCAATTGGGGAGGTGTTCATCCCTTCCCTTAACAAAACTGGGACATCCTCGATACGAGTTGACTCCTCCCTTAAAGTAATAGATAACTCTCCCAAGGGGGTGTTTTTCAGGTTGTCCACTGATCGTCTCCGTTCCGCCCTTAGCCTAGACAAATTTCCCTCTTTATCCGCCTCCCCCACAGCCCGTGCAAAGTAATTTTCAAGAGTCCCATTTTTCACACCACCCGGCTTCTGGGGGGTACTCTCCTTTGTTGATGAAGGCATAGTTATACTCCAGGAGGGTCAGTCAGTTATTCCGCCCAAGACGAGTGCAACAAAATTATGAAGTCTGTAAGTACCTGCACGATATGGGAAGCCAAGAGGGTGGGCCCAGCCCGGCCTGCTCCGGCCTGTGACGGCCTTGGACGGTCCCGCCCTTGTCCCGGGCTTCTCCCGGCGCCCTCCCGCGCGCTCCCGCGCCGCGGGCGTTTGGTCCTCCTTTAAGTGCTACAAAATGTGATAGGCGGGGGGGCGTGGCCAGCGGGGAGAGCAGCCCAGGTGTTGCTAGTTGGGCTCGCAGGGGCTCCTGGTCACTGGAGTCCCCTGCTTAGCTCGCAGCCCCGCTGGTGCACTTGCCTACCCCCGCGCTCCTCCTTGAGTCCTCTGGGCAGTCCTTAGTGATACGACGCGCTGCGGGACCCGCGAAGCGGGTCCGGCGAGTCGTGAGGCTGGAAGCAGGTCCGCTAGGCGCTGGTGCAGTGAGCTCCTCCTCACGGGCAGCAAGGTACGTGGAAAAGTGTCCCGCTAACACTGGGGTCACAGCAGCTTTTACTCCGTTGGCGGGGGGGCGTGGCCAGCGGGGAGAGCAGCCCAGGTGTTGCTAGTTGGGCTCGCAGGGGCTCCTGGTCACTGGAGTCCCCTGCTTAGCTCGCAGCCCCGCTGGTGCACTTGCCTACCCCCGCGCTCCTCCTTGAGTCCTCTGGGCAGTCCTTAGTGATACGACGCGCTGCGGGACCCGCGAAGCGGGTCCGGCGAGTCGTGAGGCTGGAAGCAGGTCCGCTAGGCGCTGGTGCAGTGAGCTCCTCCTCACGGGCAGCAAGGTACGTGGAAAAGTGTCCCGCTAACACTGGGGTCACAGCAGCTTTTACTCCGTTGGCGGGGGGGCGTGGCCAGCGGGGAGAGCAGCCCAGGTGTTGCTAGTTGGGCTCGCAGGGGCTCCTGGTCACTGGAGTCCCCTGCTTAGCTCGCAGCCCCGCTGGTGCACTTGCCTACCCCCGCGCTCCTCCTTGAGTCCTCTGGGCAGTCCTTAGTGATACGACGCGCTGCGGGACCCGCGAAGCGGGTCCGGCGAGTCGTGAGGCTGAATCGTTTTTGGCCACTATAGGTGTGGCAGGGTATACTCAGACATGAGTCCCTTTCTCACTGCTCCATCAGGATTCAAGCAAGCCGGGCCGAAGACGGCTGTAATGCCAGAAACCGGTCCCCGGAAGCTTGTTTCCTTCCCAGTGAAAGAATTGGCTTTGTAGTTTGGTTTGCCCTGTTCCCATCATGCACTGGGACAGGAACAGACTAATTTGCATATAGCCAGGTTCTGAGCTGGGTGCAGTGAGCTAAAAAATGGTGTTGGATCTAGCCCTGATCTCTTGACTGGGGGAGAGTATTCTGCTTAATTCAGAAACTCTGTCCATCACCACCCCTTGTTGTTTAACTAATAAGTTCTCAGCACAATTTTTAGTGAGCACAAATGGGGCAGATGTGGTGAAGGAACCTATAGTAACAACCAGGGGTTTGGAGATGGGGCTCTGGATGAGGATACCTGAGAATCCCACTGGTGTATTCATTCTGCCGGAGAGGGGAGCCCCTGGAAATTGGTCATGAGCCACAGAGGTGCGAGTGGTACCTGTATCGACAAAGAAGTCGCATACCTCCCCTTCTATATCCATGGTGACATATGGACCTGCTTGATTAACCGGAATCATGACCCTATTTCCACCCTTTCCATTGCTGTCCAATTGTCAATACTCAAAGGTACTGTAATCAATGTCAGTAAAATCTTCAGTATAGAAACTTCTGTCAACTTGTTGGCCATCAAAATAATTTTGACGTCTATTGTCATTCTGACGCTGGGTGAAATCTTGCCTATAGTGCCACCTCTCCCTGTACCCATTTGGCACTGCATCCTCTTGGCACAGTTGCTGGGCCCTGTAGGCTAGGGCATTCATCCTTCCAATGACCCTCATGAAAGCAATAGGCAAACTGATTTTGGCCTAATCCTGCTCTGTGTTCCTGTGCAGGAGCTGATGAGGCTCTTCCAGTCCCTCTTCCACGTCCTCCTCCCCAAACCCCTTTGTTTTCCCCTATCTGGCAATGCTTGCTGTAGAAAAACCTTTGTTTTTAATTCTTTCGTTTTCTTATCATTCTTTCCTTCATTTATTTTCTGGTAATTCTCATAATATGTAGCCTTTAACAAAAGATCTGCAGGTTCTTTAGTTGGCCAGGTGCTCTCTGATACTTTAATCAACTCTCCTAATTCTTTCATCAAATTATTCACAAATTTGTCAAAAAACATTCTTTTCCCCGTGAACGTTACCAAATCCTGACTACTGTGAGCCCTGAATATTTCCTCCATCTTAGCGAAAAAGACTTCTTCTGTAGGTTTTTGTTTACAAGCTGTTATTTTATCCCAATTTACATCTTCCCTTGGTATTATTCGTAGCAATTTAGCAATAATAAGATTAGGTGAATCAAGTATAAGTTTATCTGGTCTGTCTCCTGGTCTTCTCTGTGTGTCAAGATTTTCAAAATGTACCCAAGCATGTCCAAAGTGCGCTACATCATCATGACTACGTATTCTATTCCATATTTCTCTGGGGATTAAGGAATCAAAAAATAGATCCAAGTCCTTGAATGTCATTACACATAATTTTGTGGCTGACTTTAGGGCTTCATAAAACCCCTTTGGGTTTTTCCTAAAGTCTGGCAAATCTTTCTTTATTGCCATTCATTCATACCTACTCCACTGAGTATGAACAAATTGGGGAATGGTGTTTTGAACAGGAACACCAGCAGCAGCAGGGGGTGCAGGAAGGGGGTGTATTTCCCTCATGCGATATTCCCCATTCATATTTTTATATATTCTTCTAACCTTAACATTCCAATACAAACAATTTTCAACAGCTCGTGGGACATCTGGGGAAGGGATCATGTGAACTTGTGCATCATACCACAATTGTAACTCCTCTTGTGGGGTATTACGCCATGTCCACCAGTCCTCTATCCTTTCAGACATATACAGAATGAGTATGTTATTTATGTCATCCAACCATCTATGGGCTATCTGTTTTAACTCTTCTGGATTAGCTCTATGGAATCCAATCTAGTATTCGATCTGTCCCTCCAATTACCACTCCTATGTCTCAAATTACCACTATGCTTGTGAATCAAAGGTGGGATACCTGCAGGCGTGTTTCCAGCAGATTGGGATGCAAAAGGGGTTTGTCCAGTCACTAGCCTTGGAATTTTTTTTCCTGAAGGGTAGTCAAAACAGTTGGTGCAGGTATCGCTTGTCCTGCTTGTGACTGCTGTTGAAGAGCAGACGTTTTAAGTATTGGTCTGGGTGGGGCAGGCAGTTGCTGATCTGGAATGGGCAGGAAGGATTGGTACATTTGGAATGGCTACTAGAGGTGCATTCCCCTGCTGACCCATCTGTAGTGGTACATTTTGTGCCTATGCTGCAGGTATGGGAGCCTGTGGGACATATGGTGGGGGGTTCTCCAATAGTCTCTCTAATAACTCATCCTTGTCCACATGTTCTTTCTCTTGTGTCACATATGTCTTGTTAGTGGTCATTCTAAACTCTCTGTCCATACATTCAATACTTTCAGTTTGTTTTAATTGATCGTATGCTTTGGCTTTCTGCAACACTCCCTTTTTCTGTTCTCGTTCCTTCTCTTTTTGTTCTTTAATTACTTACATTGTAGCATGTTTTTCACATTTATTAAAACTGTCCCACATCGTTTGTCTGACCTTTTTCTCAAACAAACATTGCTGCAAACATTGAATTTTCGCTAGCTCAAATGAACCGTCCAGCGGCCATCTCAAATCCTCATTTCCCTTAGTATATCGATGCCACAGTCTGTTCCACAAGTTCACACCTGTCCCATATTTTGTCATCAACTTCCATGCAGGACTACCCTGGACTGGGACTGGTTAGAACTCATCTAGATGTGGACTCATGAAACAGCAACACTGTGAAATATATTTCATTACTTTGCTCATTGTGCCTTAAAGTCAAAGACCATCTAATGGAGAAAACTTACCAAACAATCAATACAGGCCTTTTTATGAGGTCCAACCTGAAACCCAACCAATATAATGCAATAAAATTCTCAATACCAAAAACGAATCAATAATTCAAAATGCCTGTTACAAAATAACTGAACAATCTCACCAAGTATTTGCTGAAGACGTCCGACTCTCTGTATTCTGAAATTCAGCCACATTTCACTTGACCAGTTCGGAACCTCTGCCGGGGAGATCCTGTTACAGAGGGACAGTAGTTCAGGGATTCAGATGGCAGCAGTGAAAAACTTCTCATTAGCAGGGGCCCCAGCAATCAGTTATCCTCGGGTCATGTCGCCACAGACACAAATGCTGTTGGATATCCCACGTAGAGACACCATGTTCGGGCACCATTTGTGGAGAGCGCACCTCTGCGCTCTGGTAAATTCCACTCTTGTCCCCTTAAATCCAAAGGAGTACAGGTAGTCGGAGGTAAAGCAGAGCAGTTTATTCATGCTTAAGCGGGTGCAAAACCAACAAGGAAAAACCCTGTTCCATGAAGGTAATGAACAACTGAAAGAATTCTCCTTTCATATTTATGCTATACTTCAAACAAGTCTGCGTACAGACTCCACTCCCCTCCCCCAAACCATTGAAAATTTCCTTCCAATTATACATACAAAAAGAATACCTAACCACACTACATTTTCAAGGTAAGTAATGTAAGAGAAAATCACAGACCATCACCAATTGAAAATTGAATGGAAAAAAATGGTGTGGCTTTCCATCTCAGAGAAGCATAAATGATTAATAAAGTGTAATTATTCTAGAAACATTTCAGTGCTTTTCCAAGGGCATGGAGAAGAAAAAAATTCACAATGTCAGCAGGAACCTGGAAAAATTCCTCAGACAGCGTTGTACAAAGTCAGGTGGATTTAAAAATTGTCTGCACTCGTTCATATTATATAACCTTTTCCTCACAGCAGTTCTTCATCCAGGTGGCGACTGCCTCTATCCCATTGTGGAAGTTTATTGGCGGCTGTGGGTTTGTCTTTGAGGGAGAGAATCAGCTGGGTGTCGTCGGCATAGGAGACAAAGTTGAATCAGTGGCTTCTCAGGATGGCTGCAAGTGGGGCCATGTAGATGTTGACGAGGGTGGGGCTCAGGGAGGATCCCTGAGGCCCTCTGCAGCTGATCTTTGTGGGTTCTGAGTTAAAGAGTGGAAGTCTGACTCTCTGTTTTTGGCAGGTGAGGAAGAAGCAGATCCATTCTAGGGCTTTGTCGCAGATGTCGGCATCATGGAGTCTTGCACAGCGGGTGTGGTGGGAGACGGTGTCGAAGGCGGCTGAGAGCTACAGGAGGATGAGGGCAGCAGTTTTGCCTCGGCCGAGGAGGGTGCAGATGTGGTCTGTAGTGGCGAGGAGAGTAATCTCAGTGCTGTGGTTGCTTCTGAAGTCCGATTCGGAGAGGTGCAGGATGTGGTTTGTTTCGATGAACTCTGAGAGTTGTGCGTTGATGGCTGTCTCGATGACTTTGGCTGGGAAGGGAAACAGAGAGATGGGTCTGTAGTTCTTGAAATTGGTCGGTTTGACAGAGGGTTTTCTTCAGCAGGTGGTTGATCTCTGCATGCTTGAGGGAAGGAGGCGGACTTGATGGAGTAGTTGATAGGGCGGCAGAATTTGGGTGCAATGGAGGTGCTGTCTCTGTTGAAGATATGGTGAAGGTAGGGATCCGAGTGGGCTCTGGAGTGGATGCTCTTCAAAATTCTGAGGGTGTCATCAGAGGTGAGGGTATTCCATTTGGGAAAGGTCTGCTGGGGTCTGGAGCCATTGATTGAGGTGATTGCAGGTGGGGTGGATGAGTCTTGGGTTGCAAAGCTTTCATAGATCTCCTTGATCTTGCAGTAGTGAAGTTGTCTCAGAGGTCTTGAGAGGGGGGAATGTCTGCTGTCTTTGTGCTGGGTTTGGTGAATTCTTTGGCCACGGTGAAGAAGTCTTTTCTGTTGTGTGCATCAGCATTGATGCGTTACTGCATGGCTGCTTTCTTTCTTGTTCTGATGAGGTGGTGGTGTGCAGTGATAATGGTTTTGAAGGCTGCATGGTCTGCCACGATCTTGCTGCTCCTCCATCTTTTCTCAAGCTGTCTGCAGGTGCCCCTAGAATCTTGGAGGGTGGGGGAGAACCAGTTGGCTTTCTTGGGGGGATGCTTGCCTGAGGGTTTCCTGAGGGGAGCCAGTGTGTTGGCTCAGTTGGCGATCCAACTGTGAAGGTTGCGTGCTGAGGTGTTGGCGTCCGTGGATGTCATGGTGGGGTTTTGCTGAGGGAGGTAGTGAGCTGGTCTCCGGTGACCTTGTTCCAGTTTCTGAATGGATCGCGGTGGGCATGGTGGCATATGGTTGGTTTGGTGAAGGAGAAGTGGACGCAGTGGTGGTCGGTCGATTGTGGCTCGGAGGTGTGGCAGACAGAGATGTTCTTGCTTGCGGAGAAAATGGGATTGAGCGTGTGTCCTGCTGAGTGGGTTGAAAATTTAACCATTTATTACGAGTCCAATGGTGGTGAGGTTCTCCAGTAGGGATGAGGTGTTGAAGTCGTTCGGGTGGAAATTGCGGTCACTGAGGAGGATGTAGTCTATTGAGGAGTGAGCGTGGTGAGCGATGAAGTCAGCTATTGCTTTGCTGAAGGGAGAACAAGAGATATGAATGTTTAATGTTTTAAGTAGAAATACAGACCCCTCAGGATATTGCTGCATAGATTTTTTAATTTTGTGGCACAAAAATTGAAATTTTGCAGCATTATTGCGGCACTTTATTTTACTTGTAATCATTCCTCTTCAGCCTTAAATCAATGGAAACTGTTTTAGCAGAGTATTCCACTTTGAAATAGGCATGTTTAAAGTGTCTGAGATTGTTTTGTTATCTTCGCAGGTGGTATTGCCAGAGTATTACTTATCGCTGGACCAGGCTTAGGGTCCCAGATTGTTTGAAATTCAACGTGAATGGATAGTTTCATTAACAGTGAAACTTTAGGATGGTCTCATGTAGTAGCTGTAGAATGGGAAGCGCACTCATGTACAGATTACTGGATCCTTTTTAAAACATTCAGATTATGGACTTCTGCAGGATGTTGGCGATGGGCATCCCTGATACCCTTATCTGTCATTTGTGCTTACTTTATTATTAATAATTGTGATTACTGTTCATAGAATTCTGCATATTTTTGCACCTATTTGTGCACAATTTTTGGGAATTCCATTTAAAAGAATTGCATGGAACTATTTTAACTAACGTAGCAAAGAACAAGTCGTGAAAGCAGTGTGTCATGGATGTATCGTGTGAGTGGTTTTTTCTAAGTTAAGAGCACGCTGCTGACTTTCAATGATACCTGTAGGTCACATATTCATACTATAATAGTGTTAACTCGGCGTTTCGTACTGTCAAGGTCGATTAATTGAATACCATTACATCTGGTGCTGGTATTGCAATCTTACAACCTTTAAAAGAGTAAATGTACTATGTTTAAATAACAGGATTATTTTTAATTATATGAACAGGAGCATTTGTAGTGGACGAGCACAGAATTTGTCAGAAAAGTGAGCAAAATTGGCTTTGAAATTTGGGTAATTCATAACTTGAGAATTCTTTTTAAAGGGTGAATGATTGTTGCAGTTCATTTGGCACTGTTTTATTTTAGAACGGTTCAGAAGAGTTTGAAAGCTGACAATGTTCAAAGACAGCACAGATATGTCTCAAAATAGAAAGGTTTCTTCCGAGATGTTGTAGAAATATTTAACTTTGTACACAAAATCCTTACAGAATTGAGAGTACAGGATATGTTTCCCTCCACTCCACGATGTACTGGTAACTTCCATATGCCCGAAGCGCAACGGGGGCAGAAACTGCCTTGTTTTACTCTGGCAAGACTAATATATTTAACAAAAGATACTGTCTCTATTAATAAATTCAGTGACCGCCAAAGAAAATTCTGTGAAAGCCGAAGAGTTACCAAAGGGATAAAGTGAGGGGCCGCCTTCTGATGGGAATTGCTGCACTGAATCATGTTTTAAGCCAGAAGCTTTAGAATTCAAACTACTTGCTACACTCAAGGTGGGCAGCCTTTCAAATGTGTCTGCTGCAGCCATCTATGCAGTTCTCTGTTGGATGTCAACCTTGCCACTATAAATTACTGCTGACCGCTCTCTGCAACAAGCTTCTGCTGCTGCCTCAAGATTTTGTTTTGCACTCTTCTTGGGGTGTCAAGAGTCTGCTGCTCTCTTACAGAGCTGAGTCAGACGGCCGCTGCGTCGTTGGTGGACATGACTTCCTGGAAGCCAACACAGTGCACCCCGAGCCCCCCAGCAAACACACATAAATATAGTGAGAACATAACTGAAGACCTGCAAGAAGGCCCCTTCCAACATGTCTCTAGCAGGAGGAACGTGCAGGGCTGAAGAGGTGTGGGTCTGGCTCGCCATCAGGACTCTAGAATGCAAAGAGAGGCCAGCTGCTCAGGTTCCAGTTGGGCCAAAAAAGACATGATTATTACAGCGAACACAGCAAGAGGACAAGCATTT
This sequence comes from Lissotriton vulgaris, assembly GCF_964263255.1. Taxonomy (NCBI): domain Eukaryota; kingdom Metazoa; phylum Chordata; class Amphibia; order Caudata; family Salamandridae; genus Lissotriton; species Lissotriton vulgaris. The sequence goes on from NC_141685.1 coordinate 1,338,069,332, forward strand.
ACAATGCAATGGTTTTGCCTTTGTTAAACTTATTGGCATTGCTCTTGACAATATTTTTATTTATGTTTTTTTTAACATAAATGGCATTGTCATTTACAATAGCAAATTCAACCACTCATCTAACCCATCTGAACTCCCAGCCACTGATCCACCCGCTCATCTATCTACGCATGCGCTTGCCAATCTCTTCATTCACCCACCCAGCTGCCCACTTGTCCATTCCGGTACCCACTCATCTATCAAAGCAGGTGCCCGCCGACCTCATCATACATCCGCTCCCTCGTCCCTCCCTCCAGCTGCCCACCTACTCATCCATCCACTCATCCTTCCACCTATTCATCCATCCGCTCACACATCCATCCGCCCACTCATCAATCTGCTCATCCTTCCACCCGCTCATCCATCCTCTCACTCATCCATCTGCTCATCCTTCCACCCACCCATCCGCCTGCTCATCCTTCCACCTACTCATCCATCCACTCATCCTTCCACCTACTCATCCATCCATCCACCCACTCATCCATCCGCTCATCCTTCCACCTACTCATCCATCCGCTCACTCATCCATCCGCCCACTCATCCACTACAAAACAGTGGGTTGTGGTTCGTGTCTTTACAGCATAGACGTACACTGAGGTTGTATGGGATAAACACACACATATATACATTCACCATTGGCGAAGCTGATATTTGAATTCAATATGTATTACTGGGTGGATTTTTTGTTCTATGATTCTAGTATACGTATGTCCCATCCTACGAGGTATAGATTCCTGCTCGTAATAGAAAGGTGCGAATATTCTGCCTGGATCTGCTCAGCGTCTGGCTAGTAATTAACAGTATCATTAACAATGTGCATTACGCGCACTATGCAAACTTGCTTTATAAATGGACGCTGTGTCTGACAGCAAGAGTGCTACACGTACACTATAGATACTTGAACAACATATTGTCTGTAGTAGACGCGCGTGAACATTCTCCAGACATCCGCGCCACGATTTGCTGCGTGTGCGCTGCAGGTCATTTCCCATGTGCATACAGGTACCTTGGTAAGCTGAATAAAGCAGCGCAGTGTGTGCAATTTATAGGACGTGTCTGTGTGCACCCTACAGGCCTTCATAAGTGGCTGACAGCACACCGTGTACACCTTACAGGACTTGGCGGTGCCACGGCTGTGCGCACTCACATCCAATCCCCATTATGCATATGCGGGGCAGTCGAGGTCGCACTAACAGGTGGTTCCCTTACTATGCCGCAAAGAGAGGAAGGTGGCGTGAAGCGCCGGCCCTCGCGCGACGGAACCAAGCGGACATAAACAGCTCGGCCTTGTTAAAACATAAGAAACAAAACATTTTCCAATTCGGATGGGGAGGAGGGGGGGTGGGATTGGGGGAGGAGGGAGGTGGATGACAGAACCACCCTCCCTAACCCTCAGCAGCTGAAACGTCTGCCCGAAGCCGCCTGTCAGGACCTACTGAAGCCACCGCACACTGCTGCTGACGAATGATGTGGGTGCGGCCAGCTCGCCACAGAGGCCCACGGCGACAGGGGCAGCAGGTGAGCATGTCGCCAGGGTTGCAGAACACCCCTGCCCCCCCCACCCCCAACAGCTTACCTTTAACTTACTGCGGCAGCTCAGACGAGCCTGGCTTGCCCCCCTCAAAGTTGGTGATGCACCTACGCAACACAGGTCGGCCAGGGGCTGGAGGACTCCCGCTCCTCCCTCTAGACTGGCCAGAACTCTGGGGCTCCCCCTTCACTTGGGAGCCCAGGGAAGGACACGGCAGGCGGCTTCTTCTCCTTGCGCTGGAGCTCTTCTTCTCCGGCACTTCCGCTTGTCCCGCCCCCGGCCTGCCTGACTTCCGGGTCGCAGCCAATCGCAGCGCGGACCTGGGGTCGGGAGGCCGGACAGCGCCTCCTAATCTCCCACCGGGCCGGCGGCGGTGTAAACACGGGGCAATGCCGGGTGGGCACCGGCTTCAATTAAAATATAAAGCGAGGTGGCACTCGCTCAAAGGCGGCAATGTCCCTGGCAGGGTGGGCACCTGCCAGGGGGCTCAAAAAAATCGGCAAGGGACGAGGCAACTGTATTGAGGGCGGGTGCCGTCAATGCCGGAACAGACTCGGGGGCGTTCCCGAGAACTGGCTTTCGGCTGACGTCGCCAAAAGCCAAAAATTCTCGGGAACGCCCCAGAATCTGGTCCTGCATTGACGGACAAACGTGTCTTCCAATGGCTAGCCTCCATTTATGGAGCTAGCCAATGAAAGACGGGGGCGGATTCCCAGCCCCCATACTATACTCATTAGCTTTTTCCTAGCACATGCGTACTTCGTACGCATTGGCTAGGCAAAACCTAAAACCTGTCAGCTGTAGACTAAATGGGAATCAAATGAGCGACAAACTCATGAAACTTCATGAAATGTGAACTTGATTAAATGTGTCTGGTCATTATGCCGGCGTCTACTTTAACCTCTTCCCGTTCCTAATACATAGGGATCTTCTACATTTCAACATTTTTACTTTTCTCCTATTGGGTTTTAATACTAGCTTCAGTATTTTTAATGCTGCTGCAGAAAATGGCGTTTAACCTGCTCGTTTCAAGTTCAAATCCAGGGGGAAATAACTATGCAATTGATAGAAGGGTTGCTACTGGGTTGGCTAACAGCAATTATCATTGAACACAAACAAGCAATCCCGTTTTTAGCGATGAGTATAAAAGTACGAAAGATATAATTGCTTGTGAGCATTTACAAGGTCTAAATAAATAAATAGCACCTCAGCTGGAAATGTTTCAATTTTTAAATCAACGTATTTCTTTCAGTCTTTACTTAAATCACGGACTGCGGTGTCACACTAGGCTGATTGGGTTATTACATAACAATGACAAAAAATGGGTCAATCAACTTTTAATGTAACTTTTTACAGCACTCAAAAATGTTGATCGTACATAAAAGAAGGCTTATTCCAAACTATATTAGAATTCCTGCTAGGTCTATCACCCACAGAGCTGAACCTATGAGATTGCAAATGTAAAACAAATTCCACAATTAACTATTTTGTAATTCAAAAGGATGGGCTGAGTACATATTGTGGAAAATGCATCCTGTGTCAAACAGGCTAGCAGACACAGTTCTTATTGTCTGTAATGATTACGATAGATTGCCTCCATTCCCCTGTCGCAAGTCCATGCCTCCCACTAAGCCCTAACAAGGTCACGCCCTCGTCCTTTTGAAGAAACTATAGCATGTGCGGAATGTATACGAGTGGGTCTGAAACATCTGTATACTACAAACTGGACTTTAGTAATTCCACTGGTTTACTCTCCGAATTGAAGCAACTCCCTTATGGCGCATATAGATCGGTGCGTTTATTAATTCATCCGTAATACAGCCCATATGATCACTCATAGAAAGAAATAACTGAGGTGGATCAACACAATGCTTCTCGGAGAAGGCTTCATTTCCAACTATCTGATTGCTCAGCCTTCTCCTCCTTGGCCATCAGTAAGTCAGTTCAGTTTCACAATCACGCCCTTATGAAACCTCTTTCCGCAACATGCGAATTCCTTGATGTGAGGACAATCTCTGCATAGTTCACTGTATGTAAATATTGTCTGGCCTTCAACTCTGTGAAGCCAAAGATACTGTGAAATGCCAACAGATGGTTGGATTGTGTTTCCATAGCAAAGTCGTTTATAATAATTGCCTTATGGATGCAATTGCCATTCTCATCATATTCAATTCACAAAATGCTATTATAGGACAGGCTGCAATAGTTTGTATTAGGAAATGTGCTGAAAACTCGGATTGCCTCGCCACGTTGATCTGAATACAGACCAGCCTGCTGCAAAACTGTCGCAATACTTATGTGTAATCAACAACAGTGAAATTGTGGTGTATGGAACAGATCTCTCTACAGCAGAAGATGTTTAAATCCCATAAAGATGGCATGGGACTGACGAGGGACGTATTAACTCAAACGATAATCCAGACAATTTCATGGGATCCCGTGATATCCCACGCCGCAGGGAGGGAGTTTGTGACTAAATGCGGATTTAATAGTCTTTGGCTCTGACTGAAGGTCAGAGGCATTTATCAATAACTCAAATTAAGCAACTTAAAACATTTCATAATGTCCCCCCCCCCCAAAAAAAAACCTTAGCAACATTCATTATCACAGAAGCAAAGCATAATATGGAATAAAAAGTCCTAATAAAGGTCATGAAATAGGATTGCACATTCAGATACCGGTGATGCTCCTATATGTAGTTTGGGAATCTTAATAAATGTTAGTGCATTTCCATTATTTGGGGCTTTATTTATTTAGAAAAATTGTCATTATTAAGTAGTGGTTAGCTAGTAAAAATACTTTTTAGCCCATATTATATGGCCTGCAGAAAATCTCAGTGAACAAGCTCAGTTTTCATAAGACCCCATGAGCCTCCGGACTGCTGGCAGGTAAGTGGCAAGGAGTAAAAATGTAAGGCAACAAGTATATTAGACTTGAGGGACCCCTGCATCATACAAGATATGCATGCAGACCTTTCACTAATTAGTTGTATAGAGGCAATGAATAATGGGCTACCTCCAATAACAGTTTTAGCAATAAAAAAATTCTGAAGACTACTGGTAGCATTAAACGGCTTTCTAGAAATCTCAAAGCGACAACCCTAGGTGCACATGTCTGTTCCTCTGATTTCATATTTTCTGTTTTAAGTTTGGGGTGCAAATAAATCCACTATTCCTTTCTGCCCATCTATTTGACTTTTAGTTGCCCATCATTGTCGCCCCACTTATAATTTCCAATAAATACATTCAGTGTTAGACATGCCTCAGCGTGACCTCAGCGACAGAGGAGAAATTGAAAATAAATGTGAGCCCAAGTGTCTTCTTAACACATACAGTCGTAGTAAAGCAATTCCCCCTCAAATGCTCATTAAATAAATCAGAGCAATAATGACGGCCATTATACAGGATTATGGATTATATTATTTGATGAGTTTGGTGCAAGGACAATGAAAATGTGTAGAGCGCGCAAGTCGGCTGAATATCAAGCATATGTAGAGCTTTGCTGTAAAAAATCAGCCAACTACAGGTTAGATTTCTGGCACATAACCAGATGTGATTAATAGTTTTCCATTACATTACAGACATATTATTAATGTATTAACAATGTCAGACTTTGGCAAGGACTGATGTAGCAGAACTCAGTTTGTCTGCAGAATCTCCATTTAAAGCGCTTCCATTGACAACGGAAGAGATATTGACCAACGAGCAATAGGTATAATTTGCTACAGGTCAGGAGACTTTTTAATACTGCCAGGCTCGTTGTATAGAATTTGTTTCAGAATGGTGCCTCATTCCTTTTGGTGCTTTGTTAACCTATTCCTTTTTATCTTTAAAATAGATATGATCTCTTCCTTTAAAAAGGCGCAAAGAACCAAACGACGGAGCTTGTCTCAGGGTACCATGGGAGCAGACACATTCACTCTAGCTGCGTGATCTAGCAACGCCCTCGCCGAACTCTGCTTCCCAGACATTATTCCACTGTGAACTCTGGAGACAAGAGGCATTTACACTAACGAGGAAATCAGGGCCTTTTGTATAAATTATATATGTGTAGGGAACGGCTTGTATCATCCATAAATCCATATCTACTGGCTCTGGCATTTTTTTTTTTTTTTAGTGTGCACATGGTAACTACATGAAAATATGAGAAGAAATAAGGAGAAATATTTTTGGCTGTATTAATTTTAATTGCTAAGTTAAAAGAAAACCCCAAAGGAAAGGAGGATCATTGTAGTGTGCGCATTTCTTACCAATTTTTGTGTTTTAAGTTGTCAAAACTGCAGGTCAAACGGTAGGATTCATTTTTTTTTTCAGCAAGACATCTGTTAGCACTTTCAGTTTATTGATAGCTCCTAATCGGAAGGGCAAAAGGTTCCCTACTCAGATACATTCAAGAAAATATATTTAGTGGAACGCAGAGAAACAAAGGAACTGATATTTTGAAAGAAATCTATTTAAGGGTTATCTTTCTAGTTATGATTAACATGAAATTGAAGCACTTCTGAGTCAGAATTTCAATGTGTGACGTCCATGGGGACAATGTGACAATCAGCAAGGTTCTGATTATTGTCATACATGGTACTGAAGATGTGCGTACATGCATACACTCTAATTATAGCACAACCTTCAATAGGAATCTGAGGCAGACGCTGTTTTAATTGGGCAGGCGTAGATATATCGCCATATGTAAAACATTACAGTTGCTGTGACGTGTCAAAGACGACTGAGCAAATGTATGCACCAAAAAAGTGCACATTCTATAAACGACAATTACAGGATATCAATGACACTTAATTGGCTCATTTGACACAAAAAAATAAAACAAATTAAAATCATCGTCCTTGTAAATAGGAAATGGATTTTCAAAGAAAACGCAGCACAGTTGTAAAATCACTGGAAGAGAACTTGCTGTAAAAACATGTTTACTGTACTCCATCACATAGGAATTAGTGTTATTTTATCAAAAAGCATTGTGGCCTCGATAAAGTGAAATATGCTGGACATGACAGGTTCAGTTCTTTCCAGATTTGATTCTTAGCAAATGGATAACACGTGCCTCGCCTAAGAGGGTCGTTTGTGTGGTATGTATATGTACTCAAATAGCTGGAATGCAGGGGGTACCTGGGGGGCGGTGGGCACTTTGCAAATGTGTGTGAGCTGGCACCCGTGGGTCTCAGAGACAGCAGATTTCATCTTGCACCTGCTGCACCCAGGAGAATAAAATCGCAGTAAATTTCAAGGCAAACCTGAGACAGGTGCAGGGACATCCCTCCCCAGACAGCCCACGTTCAACCTAGCGCAACACTGTCAGACAGGACGGGGACAGGCGCTTAGTGGCTTTGGTATTCACCTCCTGGTCAAATTGGTTCTAATTTATGGCACGTCTAGGCTAACTAATTCTCTGCACAGAGTCAACGGAAATAAATATGTGAAGTTCAGTGAGGTCCCTGGGTAGGGTGACCAACTGGCATTGGTGCAAATTCAGGACGGTGAGTGTAAAAATTCAGGACAAAGGGTCAAAATTCAGGACAAAACTTCAGGACAATAGGTACGTTTTACAGACACATCAGAGGTCGCGCAATAGTATATAAGTAAGCCCAGCCATTTCCAAACATATTCAACCATTTGCAAACCTATCCATCATGTATCCTTCCATCTATCATTTCACTCATCCATCCCCTCATTCATCCTTTCACTCATCCTCCATTATCCACCCATCCATCCACCCTTTCACCCTATCCATCTGTACACTTATCCATCCACTCTTCATCCCATCCATCCATCCATTCACTCATCCATTCAGCCATTTACCCTTTCACCAATCCAGCCATCCTTTCACTTACTAATCCTTCCACCCATCCACTCTTTTAGTCATCCATCCATCCTCCCTTTCTCTTTCCATCGACCCTTTCACTTAGCCTTCCTTCCATCCATCCATCCATCCACCACCCATCCATCCATCTACTCTTCCACTCATGAATACATCCATTGCCCCTATCACTCATCCATCTATCATTTCACTCCTTCACACATCTATTCATCCTTTTGTCCATCTACCCTCCCTTTCACTCAATCATCCATCATTACACCCACCCTTTCACTCATATGTCCATTCATTCACCCTTGCACTTATCAATCCATCCATCATTTCACTCATCCACCTACCCCCCATCATCCACCCACCCACTCATCCATCCTTTCACCCACCCACCATCCAATCCACTGATTCATCCTTTCACCCACCCACCATCCACCCACCCACCCATCCTTTCACCCACCCACTCATCATCCATCCATCCATCCTTTCACCCACCCACTTATCCATCCATCCATCCATCCTTTCACCCACCCACTTATCCATCCATCCATCCTTTCACCCACTCTCCATCCATCCATCCTTTCACCCACCCATCATCCATCCATCCATCCATCTGTCCTTCCCCTCATCATCCATCCATCCTTCCCCTCATCATCCATCCATCCTTTTCGCTCATCATCCATCCATCCATCCATCCATCTGTCCTTCCCCTCATCATCCATCCATCCTTCCCCTCATCATCCATCCTTTTCCCTCAGCATCCATCCATCCTTTTCCCTCATCATCCATCCATCCTTCCCCACATCATCCATCCATCCTTCCCCTCATCATCCATCCATCCTTTCACCCACCCCCTCATCATCCATCCATTCCCTCATCATCCATCCATTCATCCTTTCACCCACCCCCTCATCATCCATCCATCCATCCATCCACCCTTCCCCTCATCATCCATCCTTTCACCCACCCCCTCATCATCCATCCATCCATCCTTTCCCTCATCATCCATCCTTTCCCGTCATCCATCCATCCTTCCCCTCATCCATCCTTCCTTTCATCCATCCTTCCCCTCACCCATCCATCCATTCCATCCATTTATCCTGCCCCTCATCCATCCATCCTTCCCCTCCATCCATCCATCCTTCTCCTCATCCATCATCCTTCCCCTCACCCATCCATCCCATCCATGTATCCTTCCCCTCCATCCATCCATCCTTCCCCTCATCCATGTATCCTTCCCCTCATCCATTTATCCTTCCCCTCATCCATCCATCCTTCCCCTCCATCCATCCATCATCCTTCCCCTCATCCATCTTTCCCCTCATCAATTATCCAGCTACCCTTCCACCTATACATCCAGCTATTTACATTTTCTCTCCATCCTTCCTCTCATTCATCAATGCATCTATCCTCTCTCATTATCTATTTATTCAATCTTTCATTCATCCATTCACCCATTCACTAATTCACCCAGCCATTCACACATCCCTTCACTTACTTACTCGCCCACCTTTCCATATTAATTTTGAGCTGAGCCCTTTTGAGAAGAGGCCCATCAAGAACTTCACCCTCGCTGCAGGGGCCGTTCCAGGACTGGGACAGAAGCCACCCAGGGTGGAGACAGGATCCACCACAGGGGGGGACAAGAGCTATCACAGGCGGGGGTGGACTGGAGCCACAACATGGGGGGACAGGAGCCATCCCAGGCGGGGGTGGACTGGAGCCACAACATGGGGGGACAGGAGCCATCCCAGGCGAGGGTGGACTGGAGCCACAACATGGGGAGACAGGAGCAGGAGTCATCACAGGAGAGGAAACGTGATCCACCAGGGTGGGCACAGGGGTGGGCATGCAGTATTCTAGTATCATCTTGGGCTTCTCGCCCCCTCCTGCACAAGACAACGAGAAGACAGGCTCTCTGTCCAAAATGCCATCCCTCACTGTGATGTACAGTACTTACAGGAGATACTCTAAGAGAACTGATTGAACTGATTGTCCTCCATACTTTGTTAATCAGTGTGGGTGCGATTGTGCCATTTATTTATTGTATTACATTATGCATGTTTGAAGAACCGAGGTTTGCTTACAAATTAGTGACAGTAATTAAGCTCGAAGAGAAGCAGCTGCTGCCTCGGTGTAATCAGGGGTGTAATCTGGCTGAGTCTAGGATGATTGGGGCCCTGGGTAGAAATGGAATGTGTGAGGCGCGGCCCCTCTAAATAGCAGATACAAGACACATTCAGGGCTGTTTGCATGTGAATGAATGCCCCTGCTCCTGAACCTGCAGCCCCTCCCTCTGTCACCTCCAAACATCTCTTAACAGCTCATCAAGGTCTGGAGGTGTGAGGGTTGCCATCCCGCTGTGCCTCTACAGTGCTGCTGGGGGTCTGAGCTTTCATACAGCATTGGAGTCAAGAAGGGCGGTGGGGGAAAGCTGTGCCCGGTTAAAATTACGGACAAAAGGCGTCCGTTAAAGAATCCTTCACGGACAACGGACAGACAGCCAAAATTACGGACTGTCCGTGAAATTTACGGACGGTTGGTCACCCTATCCCTGGGACACTGCACGCAAAAATGACTGCCTTTTGAAGGCACGGGTTTGCCAGATATGAGCATCGCCTTCAGACGGTGTCTAAAATGTGAGCAAACGCTCAAAGAGGACTCCAGGCCGGGCCCGTGTGTGTGCCTGGCACAGATGTGCCCAGGTACATCACACATGGGCAGTGCCCACTAATGTAGCTCAGAACACAGCTGGACCACTCTCGGGCTCTGCAGCCAATCATACATCATCTGCCATTTATCGCCACAGGTAGCAGATCGCACAACCTTGACCTCCTTTGCAGTAGCCACCAGAGCCCCTCGGTCTGGCCCGTCAACCCGCCCCTGCGTGCAGCTCATTGGCAGCACGGAATGCTTGGCCTTATTCCTGCAGCAGAGCTGCTATTAACCATGCACATTAACCAGTCCGTGGAACATAAATCTCGGCAGAGGCAGGGGCCGAATGCATCGCGTGATTGGTGCATTACTCGTGCCACCCGAATCCCGCGCGCATTAATAATGCAGATAATACAGGCAGGTATGCATTCGCGCGAGGCCAGCCTCCGACCTCCCCTCGTGCTGCACGAACAGTCTCACGCATTCCTTGGCATGCACCTGCCAAGGAATGCGCCGAGGGTCTACTCGCATTCTACAATGACATTTTGCAGAACGGCAGATGTTTTGCAAACTCTGGACAGCGATTCAGTCTTTACAGAGTGGCGCTTTTAATAGTAAGCCATGAAACTTTTCTTTGGGAGGCTGCTGCTGGAGCCGGGCACCTGGGACGTGCATGCAGTTTGCTGGCCGAGGACGTGGGCTTGCCTCAGTCTGTGAAAGACCGCAGCCGGTCTGCTGCCGAGGGGACATCTGTGATGAGACTCCCACGTCAGGGGGAGACCCTCCTCCCCACAACATAAGTAAAAAAAACACACTGGGGGCGATTCATGCCCCCGCTCAGAGGTAATCGCCTGCCCGGGACCAAAGACGGAAACTTCGGATGAAGGGGGCGGGGTCTGCAAGTCACCGCCAGCGCTATAGACTTCAGGGCATTCCCTCCTCCCATTCTCTCGGTACCAGAAGTCGGCATTAGTGAGCTCAGACATCTCCGGCATTAATAAATGGTGTGATCTTGAAATCACTCTACCGTGACGCGGTGTGTAATTTATTTATTTACAGACACGCGGCTTTTCAATTAACAAGAACTGCCGTGATGCCTCGGGCCCGGTGCAAGCTGCCGGATTTAGGCCGATTCACCGGGGCAGTCACGGCGGGGACCAGGGACCCAACGCCAGGGCCGAGGCGGGACTTGCTCTTTCCCCGGGGCTCCTCCTTCGCTCGGGAGCCTCGGGACAGACGACGTAGGCTGCTTCCTGCTCTCCACTCCTCCTCCTCCCGATGACACGGCGGAGGCTCGGCCGGCTGGGCCAATCCCAGCGCGGCCCTGGCTGTATGACGGAGTATGACGGACGGCTGCTTCCTTCGGCAGAAAGGCGGGTGTCGGCTCAATGCAGACCCAGATTCGGGGGCGTTCCCGAGGACAGGCTTTCGGCTGACGTCGCCAAAAGCCAAAAATTCTCGGGAACGCCCCCGAATCTGGTCCGGCATTGACGGACAGGCCAGTCTTCCAATGGCTAGCCTCCATTTATGGAGCTAGCCAGTAGAAGACGGGGCGGATTCCAAGCCCCTTATACTATTCTCATTAGGTTTTTTCTAGCGAATGCTTACTTCGTAAGCATTGGCTAGTCAAAACCTAAAAAACGGTGCTGCTGAAACCCACACCCCGCTTCAGGCAATGAGAGTGTCTTTAAAGTCACTCTCAGTGGCAATGCCTGTCTCCCTCCCTTAGAATCAGTGGGGCAGATTTACAATAACTGGCGCATCCATGCATATCATTAGGGATGCGCCAGTTATTGTGTGTCACGACTCAGCCACCATGAATGCGCCGCATTTAAGATGCGTCGCACCATGGGGCAAAAATGGACAGATGCGTGACGCATCTGCTGCCGTAAAGGTTGGGCATTGCTGGAGTTGGGTCGCAAGCGCGACGCAGCTCCAGCAAGGCTCGGGGGTGCCCTATCCTTAAAATGCTGCATCAATCCTTACGCCTGCTTCAAGCAGGCGCAGGGTTTTGATGCAGCATGTCCTTAAAAGTGGCTGAGTGAAATCTTGTAGATTTCACTCAGCCACTTTTAGGAGGCGTTCCTGCGCCCGTACGCCTACATGTGGCGCAGGGCTTTACAACGTGACCCAGATGCGTCACGTTGTAAATACCCGCAGCATGGAGCTGGCTTTGTGCTGTCGCTGCATCACAAAAGTTACGCAATGGCGGCGTAAAAGGGATGCAAGGGGCTTGTAAATCTGCCCCTACATTTGTTAACTTTTTTTTACTCCTCTGACTTGTGGACTTTCCCACTCTTATGTTCTCTGACTCGCAACAACCCCTTACCATGGGCCGGAACTGAAAGCGGCAAGCAGCTGAGCCAGATAAAATGCTTGGTGCCGATTGGTCAGCTTGGTTTGAGGCAACCAATCAGATGGGGGCCCCCAGTTGTGCCACAGGGATATAATGGCTTGGGGGCACACAGAGAATACTTGTGCCTTCACAGTTTAAAGATTCCTTCACCTGGAAGAGGGTCACTGTGTCGCCATCGATAAAGGGCTGTAGTTTGGAGTGCAGGCAGCATGCCCAGTGACCGATTGGTCTGGCCATGCCAATTGGGCTTCATAGTTGGTAAGCCTGGCAGCGGCATGGCACGGAGCATGCTGCCCATGAAGAGAGTGGGATACTGTGTGGGGCAGCGGGGAGCATGCTGCTCATGTGCGGCAAAGTCAGGCAGCAGCGTTGCCACAAGAGCGCTGCACATTAAGAACCGAGGCCTGCAGAAGATTGAGGGCAGCGGTGGGACCACCCTGCCCGGGGACAATGTTTTGGCAGGTAGTGGCTTGCTTGAAGCGCACTGCCCATGTGAGGAGCAGAGTCTGGCAGCGGCGTGCCAAGGAGCACACTGCACGTTAAGTGCAGACTTTGAGAGATCGGCATGGGCAGTGGAGTGTGGTGCCTGTTGTGTGGGGAGAAGGGCAGTGGCGTTGCAAGAGCATGCTGCGGGGGAAGCGAGAACCTTTGAACAGCTTGAGCAGTGGGCTGTGGCATGAGGTGGAGCGTGCTGCCTGTGTGGAGTTCAAGAAGGTCAGGGTGTGGCAGGAGCACACTACCTGTGAAGGACCAGTGACCAGGCGAGTCAAGCAGCAGAGTAGGATTGAGCGCACTAGCCATAAAAGTTTCCCCCCACCAAGGCCTAACCTACCTGGAGGAGCTCAGGAGTCTTCTGCTTGCTCCAAAGGCAACCAGGAACTAGTTTGCACACATCCCCTGCGCAAGGAAGGTCTAACCCTCTTAAAGGAGCAACAACTCATTGGATTTGACTGGCCCTACAGTAACTGGGGACATAGAGCAAGCAGCAGGTAATCCTAGCTGCAAGAAATTGGGTTTGGAGAGCTGGGCAGTGCTAAGTAAAGGCTGTTGGGTGGGTTGGAAAGTACCAGGAATAAGGACCACGGCAAAAGTGCAAGTGGGGGTGGCGCAAGGCTATAACAACTTCCCACTGAAAGATAACATGCCTGGAACCAAAGGGTCTGGCACTTGTCCTGGGGGCTCTGGAAGGGAACAGCCCAAGCCTGCCAAGTACAGGAGCAAAGATTAGGATGATACAAAGGAAAGCGCGGCAGGCAAAACGCAAAAGTAGTAATCAGGAGAGGTATGAGGGACCGGAGCTGGACAGCGACTTGCAGGAGCTACTGGGGAGAGTGTGGAACTTGGTGGTAAGTCAGGGCAAAGACTGGGTCAGCAAGCAGGTGATGGAGGAGCTCCAGTTGGACAAGGCTAGGGGCCACTCATGAGCTGGTAGCAAGAGGGGTGGGGGGCCCCTACGGCAGGGCCCTCACAACAAGAGGCTGGCACTCATAATGACATCCATCGTGGTGGGATTTATGAAGAAGAAGTAAGTAAGGGCTAAGGGGCAGAGGAGCCCAGAACCACAACTGCCCTCCCCAGAAAGGGCATCTGACGGTGAGGATGAGATTGATCATGGGGCTAGGATGGCGCCTGTATCCAGCAAGGTAGCAGCCACGAAGCCTGCAGCAGAACAGTCTGGGGGCGAGACAGGAGATAATGGTGAGCCACAAGCGCATGGCATGGCTGGAGCAGGTGGGCAGCCTAGCGAGGGCAGTGTGCCGAATATCACCAGGGTCACCTCAGGGGGATTGCTAACTATGGCATGCAAGTGGGGGTACTGAATGCAGCAGGGCAAGGGGCCTTGGAACACCAAGCCAATGTGGGGAAGGGGGGCTCAGGCACGGGGCAGCCAGGGCTAAGCAGTACAGGGCAATGGCAGGGTGGACCAGGGGCATGGGGTCAGAGTTTACCCTCTTCACCTGTGCACCATAGTGGCTGTGACTGGGCTCGGGGAGCCCTCTAACACTGCCTGGCCACCCATATCTTTGGCACATCATGTGGCCATGGCCAGGACAGGGCAGTGGGGCACCAAGCTCACCGGCCGTGGGCAACCCGTAGCTGGCAAAAGTGGCAGGGAGGCCACCGGTCCCACAAGAGCGTGGGTTAGGGGCAGAGCAGTAGCAGAGGGTGAAGGGAAGCCCGCTAGTGAATAAGTAGAGCCTCACCATGTGACCTACGAGTCATAGCCAAGCAAACCGGTTTGGGCAGCCTCATCCCACTAGCAGTGAAAGAGAGGATTTTGCGCAAGGAGTATAGAGTATGTTTTTCACTGATGTACTAGTAACTGGTAGTGACATCATTGGGTCTGTCCTCCACCAGGAGGAGATGTCTCTTGTGTAAAAGGCATTCATGGGATCCCTTCCATTAAAATTATTTAAATTGTCTACTGTCCCTCCTCATTTCTTAGATTTATTTTCGAGGTATACAAGAGAAATGGGGAAAGCTAAAAACAGATTACGATGTGTCAGGGTAATATTAGGTATCCCCCACAACTAAATTAAAAAAGCATTTGCAATGCAATACGTCTCACATTAACTGAGTTTGAGCTATTGGCATTGCTAAATATTGCAACACCAATTGCAACAAAAGTCTATAAATTGTAGGCCCAAAAAATGTGTATTTATTTTTGTAGCAATGGTGGCATGCGGCTCTTTAGATGAATGTGTTTAAAAGTAATGTGCGCCATACTGCGATTGCTACAATAGTTAATTGTGGATGTGTAAACAATTGATGTGTGCACTGATGGCTGGTGGTGTGTGTGCCTGTAGAAATTGTGCACTGATTGCAGGTGGTGTGTGTTCCTGGTGGAAGTGTGCACTGCCGGCTGGTGATGTTTGTGCCCGGTGAAAGCGTACACTGACGACTGATGGTGTCTGTGAGTGGTGAAAGTGTGCACTGACGGTGTGGTTGTGTGTGTGGTTGTGTGTATGTGGGTGTGTGTGTATGTGGGTGGGTGTGGTTGTGTGTGTGTGTGGTTGTGTGTGTGTGGTTGTGTGTGTGTGGTTGTGTGTGTGTGGTGGTGTGTGTGTGTGGTGGTGTGTGTGTATGGTGGTGTGTGTGTATGGTGGTGTGTGTGTGCGTGGTTGTGTGTGTTGTTGTGTGTGTGTGGTTGGGGGGTGTGTGTGTGGTTGTGTGTGTGTTTGGTTGTGTGTGATTGTGTGTGTTTATGTGTGTGTGGTTTGTTTTTACAATGTTTCAATATTATGGCCATGTTTGTAGCTAAATTTAAAAGTTTGGTGTAACGGCGCTGTTTGTAGCCTAATCCAAAAGTGCCATACAAGCGATGATATTATGGCCGTGGTGGATGCTTTGTGTTGTATTAAAATGATTTGTAACATAAGGGGGTGGCAGGAATAAGAACAAACAAACAAGAAAGGAGAACTGGAGAGTTTTTGTTTAAAATAAAATGGAGAGTTTAAGGGGAAATAGGTGTTTGAGTGAAGAGAAAAGGTACAGGAGACAGGAGGATGTTATAGAAAGTGCTTTAAGTTATGTGAAAAGATATGGGCATATTGAAAGGAAGTGTATGAGGAACAAACCACTGACGGGTTAAAACAAGCATTGAAACGGTTTCGCCTTTGATTAAGTTAAAGCCATTTGTTTTGCTAATGGTATTGTATAGCAAGGCAAATGGTTTTAACTTAATGAAAGGCAAGACCTATTGCATTTTTAATGCTTGTTCCTCTTCTATCCTGCTATCCTTCCAAATCCAAATAACTGACTAACATGTCCACCACTTAAAATTTACTTGCATGTTTCACTATACTAATTCAACACTAATCCTCTATGGGTCCCGGAGTAGCGTGCTACTCGCTGAAAAGAGCTTTGACGCCTCGTCAGGGGTAGTAAGCGCTATACAAATGCAATTACAATACAATACAATAACTTACCCTTGTGAATACTGAAAAATAGTAAACTTACACAAAAGTTGAAGTTTACTTTTGTGAACGGGGCCTGCAGTTTTCACAAGTTTCCTGGACCGTACATAGTATAGTCTGTTCTCATTTTGGGGTTTGGGTTGAGAAGGTGCTCTGATGCATAGGTCATCTTCTCATTGAAGACCCTCTGTCTGCCACAGGTATGTCTTTCCATCTCATTACCTTGTTCTTCTGCAAGGTGAGGGTTGGTATCTGGGAGAACCCTCACCTGGTCACTTCTCACTGAACCCTTGTTCTTGCTGCAGAGAAACACCTTCTTACATGCAGGCAAGGTTTGCAAACTAAGCGTTCCCAGGTAAAGGTTTGATGGTGACCAGTAGGAATGTTTGACACTCCCATGAAAAGTCATAGTTTCGTGGACTTTCACAAACCTTCTGAGGGGTGTTCTAACCAGAATCATTTCTCCCTGGGTGGTCAGGCTTCTAATACACAGAGGTGCTGGAAGCCTTGCCCTGCCAGTTCTATGGTTAATTGTCTGGCATGCTTAAATCTTACGCACACTGCGAGAAACTTTTGCTGAAACTGTTTCTGCTAACACAGCTCAATCCCGGCAGGCCGGCCATGCCAGCCTTTCCCCTATGTTTTTAAGCACCCCAAACTGAACCTGGCTTTTGAAAAACAAAGAATTAATGCCCATGACACCATAGGAGTTTTTTCCTAGATTGTAGGGGGCATAGCTTGTCGTGCCCTGTCCAGGACCTCCATGGTGGACATGGTGGTCCTCAATAGGAGTAATCAGTGTTGGAAGCTGCATCCTACACTGGGCAGGCCTTCCAAAGCTGCGTTAGTCTTTTGTAACAATTTAACCTATTTTGTTCTTAGAAACCATTTCTCATGTGTTTTTGTGTGTGCTACAACTAGTATAGAAGTCAATAAGTATGTCATGTCTTGCCATTGGCCACGCCCCTTGCCCCGCTCACTCGCCATATTTAAATGAGTACCTCCAGGGCTTTAAGTGGGCCGGGTCTCAAGGGGTCTGAGCACTGGCAGTTTTTTAAAGGGGGCCTCGAAGCGGGTCTCTATCGGGCTCTGTTTTGAGCCCTGGCACAGGCGGTCGTATTTTTTTTCCAGACTGCAGTGATAGCAGTTTGCTGTCTCTGCAATCCGGAAAAAAGTGCCAGGGCGCAAAACAGCCCGATATGGACCCATTTCGAGACAGCAAGCACATCGATGTGCGCTGCCAACACTGCTCACTTCTCACTAGTGGAGAAGTTATGGCATGACGTCATGACAGATGAGCGTTGTGGGGGAAGGGAAATCCTTTAAAGAGTCATTTTATTTCTGGATTTCCCTTCTCTTTTTGAAACGCAAGAGCAGCAACATTGTGGTAGGGTCACCAGGGCTTTAATTGGAAGCTTTTTAAATTATATATGTAACAAGCCATAGTTGCAGCTTATTTATCTTATGCAACTAATAACCATTGACAAAGCCAATAGTCCATACTTGTTGTAGCTATGATGTTACTTGTTGTCTCACATATCTGGATGCAATGACAAACAGCAAAATACAAGTCGGGCGGCACACTATGCTAAACTCAGATTTTTAGCGTACGTTTGTTAAAGCCACGCCCCTAAACACATTGGACACCCCCCCCGCCCCCTTTGAGAGACCCCCCTCCAGTTTTTTCATCCCACTTAAAGCCCTGAGTACCTGCACTATTTTTTCCCATTTAAAACACTGTTCACAAGAGCCCCTTTGTGCTCTGTTATATATGACTGGATGTTGGAACAAGCGCTCAACGCAGCGGTAATTTTTATGTTGTAACTAAGGCCCCTGTTTTACACTAGGCTCAGTTTCACACACGCTTTTTCAAAGACACAACATGAGTGTTTTACATTCATTCCAGTGGAAGGGCAAGGGAGTCAGGCGCCGGGGAGGGGCACGTGTGAGGTGACGCACCACAGGAGAAGGCAGGTTTGAAAATGATCCTGGTGTTTATTTGTGTAGCACACACCACCAACTGATGCGTCTCCAGGGGCTTAAATATGAGCAGTTTATTTCAACATGCTTGCTGTGATCAAATAAGCAAAAGGATGAATGGCTAAGTCGGCCCTTCAGGTGTTCTGCCAGGTGGAAACTGTTCGCTGCAGCACGTACTGAACCTAGTCTGCTGTTGGTCTGGCAGTAACCAAGGCGTCTGTGTGCTGCTTTTGTGGTAGGACTCGTTAAATAAAGATATTCCACTGTTTCCCACGACCCCCTCCGCAGTTCTTTGATTTTCCGCAGGTTCCAGACATTTTCCCATCAGTACACAGGATTGTTCAGTGACGTTTGCTGGCGGTGGGGCTGACTGATTAATGCTCACATACCACCTTGCACCAGTTGTTGGGTGCAAATGGTGTTCCGGACAGGTGTAGAACATCCATGCAGAGGGGAGAAGGGTAAACGTGCCCTGCACGGGGCACTGTACACGTGCAGGATGTGCGTGGAGGAGGCCAGCAGCGACCCGGTTCATTTACAGCAACAGCTCCCTTGGAGCGGGTGCTAGACTTTCAAAGGTGTCAAATGACGCTCTAGGTGTGCAAATGTGCTGTGGGGGGGGGGGGACGGGCAGCAGAAGCACGCTTGAATGCGTGGAGTAAAGAGACATTTATATACAATAACAAGCAGTCTCCGAACGAAGAGCTTTCGAAGACACTTCTGAACTCAATGGTTTAAGGTGAACTACAGACCGCAGCGCGCTAGCCCTCAGACGTTACACACTCCCGGATGCTCTCACACCCGCTCAATCTTCGAAGGTCGTTCTCTGTGTACTTTCATTCATTCCTTTACAAATTTGATGCTTTTGTACACAATAAGGCTAGTCCAGGTCATTGTCCTTAGGAGATCCTGTAATCATTGGGGTCTTTTTCTGCCGTCTCACTTGGACGGCATCGGCCTGCTGGCGTAAAAGGTTTATTATCTTCTTTATGGGGCCATCTGTTTGAACCCATAAGGAAGATAAAAAACCTTTTACGCCAGCAAAAAGTCAGGGCAGTCCGTCCAAGTGGGACGGCAGAAAGAGAGAAAACTGTACGTCACCACAAGCTCTTTCCCAATGGCCGGCCACCGTTTAGCAAAAACGGTGACTTCGGCCAATGGGAAAGAGGGGAGGGGCTTAAAGTCCGCTAGTGAATCTCCCTTGAAATCATAAAATCTTGCGAGCGAGACTGCGCATGTGGGCAGTCGACACCACGAGACCTAAAAAGGGTATATCTGGTCAACATGTTTCATCCATACATGCGCTCTCATGCGTCGTTGGCTTCCGTCAGGACCATGCAAAAGTTGTTCGGATTTGGATACTCGATATTTCCTGATTTTGGAAAACTCGAGAGTCTTTAACTTTTTGTCTTTTTCCTGTAATGGCCAACTGCTCCACATGCCACACTGCTCTCACTTGGGCTGGTATCGAGCAAATGGGCCTTGAGAACAGAAAAAAGACAAAAAGTCAAGAGACTCTCAAAATACGAGAGTTTTCCAAAATTAGCATACATTGAATTATTTAGATGCGGGGAATACCTAATATTCTACTGACACATCACAATCTTTTTTTAACCTTGCCCCTGTCTCTGGTATACCTCGAAAATAAATCTAAGAAATGCAAGTGGACCGTAGACAACTTTAATCATTTTTATTGAACGGATCCCAAAAATGCCTAGTATACAAGACACGTCTCCTCCTGGTGGAGGACAGACCCTATGATGTCATTACCAGCCACTAGTACGTTAGTGAAAAAACATACCACTGACTGAACATTACTGTTGAGGGTCCTACCAAGAAACCAGTTGGAGATTATCACTGCGATTTCCTTTCACTCTTCTTGATTTTTTGTTATGTTATAAGGGAAGCTGAGGCGAACTCCTATAAACTTCTCTCTCCCTCATTGATTACTGAACCACGAAGGAGTATATAGACATTTTCTCACTGTTGGAATTACCCCATGCAGGATAGGACTTAACAGTACAGGTTAAGAAGGATGAGGATAAAAGGGAAAGACAGAAGCAGAGAGTGGAACGTAACATTGAGAATTGGCTCCGAGCCTTCAGAACCTTAGCTAGCTTCTTTGTAGAGAACTTCCTGCAGAGCGCAGAGGCCTCTTTTCGCACAAGCAGAAAGTGCACAAGGCACAGCAGTAATATCAAGGGGATGCCTGGCTTCTGTACAATGAGGGCTTCACAATAAAAATGCAAACCTGGCATTGCATTGACAGGGACCACCAGGATGGAGAAAGGTATTTGACCCATATGATGGCTGCCAGGGAGGGAGTCAGTAGCAAGGAGGCACATTTCCTGGGAATAGGACAAAAAGGGAGGCTGGATGGGATTACCCAGAATGACAAACCAAGGGTGTATGCGGGAGGTAAAGCAGGAAAAGCTGCAACACAGCATGCTGGAGGTATGACAGGGACGATTGCAAGTGGGGACAGACCTGTAAGTTTAGGCACGCCTGCAGCATCTGCGGGGGGCACATACAGCTTTTGAATACAAGAGGCCCAAAGAGCATGGGGACAATAAATATACCGTCAGCAGAATGTAGGAGCCTAGGAGCAGGGACACCAGAGGCTGAGGATTTGTTGCCCACTTAATTACCAACACCCGTAAAATCTGCAACATTGGTGAAGTTGTTGAGCAGCTACCCTAAGGATAAAGATAAACAATTGCTAGTAGAAGGTCTCACAGTAGGGTTTAAGATACCATAATATGGCCCCCTACCTCCTCGTCTTAGCCAAAACTTGAGGTCAGTGAGGGATAATCCATACATGACAAAGAAAAATTAGACAAGTAGGTTTGCCTGGGGCTGATCACCGGCCCCTTTGCAGAACCCCTGTGCAGCAATTTTGTGGTGTTGTCCGCCACTGGGGTTGGTACGCAAGAAGCAACCCGGTTAGTTTAGACTTATTCATCCTCTGTCACACCCAGCCAGGGATGTCGGTCAACAACTGGCTGGATCAGGACAGCTGTTTGGTATCCTATGCCACCATAGATGATGCCATAGGAAAGATCAGGACAAGCGGGAAAGGGTCCATGCTGGCTAAGGCCGACATCAAATCAGCATTCTGCTGGCTACCATTGCACCCAGAAAGCTATCACTTGCTAGGTTTCAAACTGGGGGAAGAGTACTACCATGATAGGTGCCCTGCGTTGGGATGTGCGATCTCCTCTGCTTATTTCGAGGCCTTTAACAGCTTTCAGGAGTGGGCCCTGGGGGAACTTCACCCAGCTGGGGGATGGATTTATTACCTGGATTGGGTTAGACACTAAGCGGGGCTAGTGCAGGCTACCAGCAGCAGAGAGTAAGGACCTGAAGCACACAATACAAGTATTGCTAGGTAAAAAGAAAGCTATGCTGGGGGAAATTCAACAGCTTGTAGGCAAGCTTAACTTTGCTAGCTGGGTGATACAAGCCAGGAGGCCGTTTGCCAGGTGCCTGGTATGGTTAACAAGAGGGCTCACAAAGAGGCAGCACAGGGTCAGACTAACACAAGGGGCAAAGGAGGATCTGCTGCAATTCCTGGCTGACTTCAATAGGACCCTGATCTGGTGGGACTCCTGGGTGACAGCAGTGCAGCTGGAACAGTTTACTGATGCAGCTGGGAGCAATGGCTTCAGGGCCATCTTGGGCTTGGCATAGGCGGAGGCCCACTGGCTGACAAGTTGGTGTGAAAAGGGTACCACCAAGAAGTTGGTGGTACTATACCTCTTCTGAATCATATTCCCCTTCTCTATAAGGGAAGAAGTCTTGCCAACAAGCAGATTACACTATGGGTGGACAATCACACGGTGGCCCAAGCTTTGAATTTGGGGATTGCCTATTGCCCTATATTGGTCGGCTTGCTAGGGCATTTGGTAGGCTGCCAGCTCAGGGCTAATATTGCGGTCATGGCCAGGCATAGTCCTGGCATTGAGAATGCGGTGGCTGATTTGGTGTCTCTTTTTCAGTGGCAGAGATTCCAGGAATTGGCGCTGCATGCGGACCTTGACAGCTATACCACGCGAGCTGTGAAACCTGGTAGACCTATACTGAGCATGCTAGTGAACAGTGCAACAGTCTACAAGACAACGACCAAGTATTGTAAGTGCTGGGAGACTTTTAAGGCTGCAACCAGTGCCTAAGGAATGGGCCAAGTGTCCAGTAGGGATGTGGAGAGAATTATACAGTGGGACTTTTCCAAAAGCAAAACAAGATCCTGGCGCAAAACGAAATTAACACAGTTTCTTACTACGCAAAATTAGCTGGCAACAGCAACCCAGACAATACTTTCTACTGTAGGGCAGCCATGAAGGGATGGGGCACCTTCACCAAGAAATCAGGACGGGAGATGCCCCATATGTTTCAGCACCTTGCAAAAGGTGTTCAAGGAGCTTTAAAGCATCGGCACACACAGGCATGAGCTTTTGGTATTTTGAGCGGCATTCTCCCTGGCATTCTTCGGGGCATAGAGGGTCAGCGAACTAGTGGCTCCAGTGTGATTCAACCCAGGGTCGGCCTGCTTGAGAAGGAGTGACCTGCACATGGAGGACAGCGCTATGACCCTTTATTGTGTAGGTCAAAGACAGACCATGAGGGCAGAGACAAGCACACATGCAGCATACATGGCTGCCTTACCTCACGGAAAGTAATTGCTGCCCCATTTGCTGCATACGCAATTACGTAAAGAACTCAACCCATAGCGAGCAACCACTTTTCTGCCATGAGGATGACTCATACCTTAGTCACGTTCAATTTAATGTGGACCTTAGAATTTCCAGGGCAGCAGGGCTCCCACTAAAATAATTCATGCCACATTGCTTTCTCATAGGCGTTGCCACAAAGGCTGCGGTCAGTGGCCTGGAGGCAAAGCTCATCAAACAGATAGGTCGGTGGGCATCAGGTGCCTTTAGGCGCTATATCCAACCTAAATTAAACTAAGTTTTTCCATCACAACAGGTGCCCTCGGTCAGGGTTACAGGGTGTGGATCCTGGGACACTCGTTTGTCGCCAGGGCACAGTGATGGGTGGAGGCACGAAGGACTAACAAAGTAATGTGACTGCACAACACTAAAGGTCTCATGGATGGGCAAGCTAGGGATTCGACGGGGACACCTGCTGCCTACCTTTCATGATACAAAAAAGCACAGAGGGATACCTGATACATTAATGGTGCATCTGGGAGGGAATGACTTGGCCGACCTGGAGTGTGGGGATTTAATTGGGGCCATGATAGCTGGACTGACAGTTGTTGCCAGCCTCACCAGACCAGCAGAGCAAGTATGGTCTGAGATCATACAATGAGTTGTATGGAGTGGAGCCTTGGATAACGCAGCAGTAGAACGGTCAAGGAAGAAATTGATCATCACTATCTCCAGAGTGTGTTAGGCTAGCAGGTGGAGTTTCGTGAGGCATGGTCTCATTAACCTAAAAGCGCAAGGATACCACGAACCAGACGGGTACACTTTTCGGAAGTGAGTATGGGTCTGTTCCTCCTCAGGATTGGGGGGCGCTCATGTTACTAGGCTATAGCTAGGGAGCTACAGGAGGCATGCAGGTGGGGGAGCTGCTTGAGGTCGTTAAACCACAGGTAGTGTGGCGGGAATATCACAAAGGAAGAGCAGAAGGAGTGCAATAACCAAAGGTGGAGCCACTCAATCGCGTGCCCTGGGATGCCTTGCCTTGACGTGAGTCCCAGGCTCTCCACACCACTGGAGTCAAGCTATCCAGGCTGATGAAGGCTGATAGCCAGAAACCGGTCCTTGGATGCTTGATTCCGGTCTGGGAAAGACATGGCTTGGTAGTTCGGACTGGACTGTTCCCATGAGGCACAGGGTCAGAGCTGATTTGCATATAGCCAGTGTCTAACCCAGGGTGGCGTGGAGTGCAAAAAAACGATGGATTTAGGCCCAGATCCTTGTACTGGGGTGAATGTTTGACATTGTTCTACATTCTGTCCATCAACTGTGTTTTTTGCAATTTTCATCCCGAGTGTGCTGGGTATACACAGACGTGAGTCCCAGGCTCTCCACACCACTGGAGTCAAGCTATCCAGGCTGATGAAGGCTGATAGCCAGAAACCGGTCCTTGGATGCTTGATTCCGGTCTGGGAAAGACATGGCTTGGTAGTTCGGACTGGACTGTTCCCATGAGGCACAGGGTCAGAGCTGATTTGCATATAGCCAGTGTCTAACCCAAGGTGGTGTGGAGTGCAAAAAAACGATGGATTTAGGCCCAGATCCTTGTACTGGGGTGAATGTATGACATTGTTCTACATTCTGTCCATCAACTGTGTTTTTTGCAATTTTCACCCTCGGATGCCTTGTGACACTTGCAGGGGTGTCGCTTACCTAAGACTAACTTCATGGAATGAAAAACCAGCAAAACAAATTAAAAAAATCATGTACATGTATTTATATTCTTTACTGAGGCTTGTAGGAGGGAGGTTCACAGGCTGATGTTACTACAGAGAAGTCGTACCTTCTTTGTCATTATTTGATAAATCTTTGAGCAGCGTGGAAGGTGGTTTTGGAAGATCTGAGATGGCTACATGGTACAATCCTCGGATTGGCATTGATGTGGCCTTTTACATTCAAAGCTTTGTGGGTCAGGCAGGGTCTCTTGACATTACATTTAGGAAGTCCTAACCTAGGGGCCTCTATCAGAGCTGCACTAGCAGTTCATGCTGCTCCAGGATAGCAAGAACTCAACACATCTTTGTTTTGTCTGTAATTTGATGGTGAGAGATGGGTGAATATCATTAGATTCTGACCAGCTAATCTGGCATGGAAAGGGCATCACCCTTCTGCAACAAGAATTTCTTAATTGAGGCAACGCAGAGCATCAAGCCACGAGCATGGTTAAGGGGGGTATGGTCTGGGACTACCCACCACCCCCTCCCTGTCCTGTGCACCACCACATCAACACTTACAGTAATTAGCCATTCGAGGAGTTTTCTTTGGAAGGCAGGGGGTCTCACGACCCCCCGGCCTTATTTATTAAAATATGAAAACAAATTAAAATTGTTGAAATAAAACATTCTTTACACAATCATTAATATGTAATATTCTGACATTAGATTTACAGCAATGTAGACAGGTATGAAAGGGCTAACCTTAACAAATGTCTAATACAGCGTGTTTCCTAACCGAATCTAACATCCTACGTATGAATTTTTCATCCTAGCATTTTTGAGCCTACGGCAAGGTCGCTAACCGGTGTCAGATCCTTATTATCCAGCTACGCCCTCACGTATGAGTGCGCATGCGCGACAGGGCCCGGTTACCGGGACAGCACATCCCACTCCTGGTTACCCCGTACGCTCTGTGAACTCCATTAAACCAAAAGGAGGGCCCTTTCACTCTACGCCGTTTGATGACATCATAGTGTACGTGCGGGGTGGCTAACAGCCCAAGGAAAGCGTGACTCCCTCCCCCGCACCCTTCCAACCAAGCGGATATCCTGCCCCTGAAGTTCTAGGAGAGACCATTGGCCCCTCCCCCTGGAATGGTGACGCCCCCTAAGGACCTTAAATTGCTGCTCCCCGATCATGACCTTACCGCAATGGGCCAGCATAGTTGACCGACAATCTGGCCCCCGCCCAAAAACTCCTACTCTGAAAGGTCATACCTACCTCGCAAAACCCTCCAACCATGCCAAAATATTCTTCGTCAATAACTCATTGCCTGTCTCAGTCAGGTGGACCCCATCCTGCAAGTAGAAATGGTCCCCAGAGATGCACCCATGTGGAATACTCTGCAATTGAGGTGTTCAAAACAATTTCTCTATCTTGTTGTTTATCCTCTTTACCGAGTGATTCAACGCCCTAACAGAGTCCCCACCCCTCCACTGCAGCCTAGGTATCAACTGAGACCACACTATGGTGCAGCTCGGGCACGTCTTCGCCAGCCAACCTGCTACCGAGATAATCTCTTCCAACAGGACCCTCCTGCCCAGTTTTACCAAATAGTTCCCCCCCAGTTGTAGGATAACCACTGAGGGCGGCGGGTGTGTTTGTCGAGTAAATCTGAAAAGAACCGCCTAAGCTGGCTAAGGCAGAGCCCCCAATACCATGAAAGGAAACCTTGAAACCACCCTGCTCCGCCCTCTGTCTACATTCGCCTGAAAGGAAAACGGGTTTAGCACGTTTAACATACGAGTGACCAACAACCCATAACTCATGTGAGCTCCTTTTGTCTTCTTGAGTTCGCCGTGATGATGATGGATGACGTTGACGACCCGGTACCAGTTTCCGCTCTGCATCACAGTCTCGAGAAACTGAAACATAAACAGAACAACAAGGCAGGTGTCAGGGTGATTTAGTTGTACCTTACAACATGTGCAGCCGCACATAACGTTTATAGCTGTTGGAAGACCATCTCCCAATCCTCTTCACACTGCTGGCATACAACCCTCTCGCTGTTGCTTCAGTGGCCGCTCCTATTCTGAATGAATGTGTCCCAAAATCATTGGGATTTAAATCTGTCCTGCTGATTGCCATTGCCAACACTCTTTTGAACTGAAACCTGGTCAATGGGGTACCGTCTGCATGTATTAACAATGTTCCCACTGCCGCGCCTACTCGTTGCCTGATGAATGCCTCTACATGGGACACCGGGCAGCAAGGATTAGTCCGTGCCCGGTGGAGTACCAGGCTATCCCCCCGGGCCTCCAGATCAGTTTTTGATTTCAGTATGGTTACCCACATTGTATCGCCCCTTATTTTTGTGTTGTCGAGCCGGAGACCACCTAGCGTGTCCGATTTGTTGTTAGCCACCAATTCGCTTAATCGTAATGCCCCATAAAAGGCCAACGAAAACGCGGCTTTAAATAGGAGTACCTCCCCTGAGTTGCTACATGTGTCAGACAAGGCATCCAATACTGCTGCCAGCCGCTCCAAACCTGTTGGTTGTCTGGAATCAGCGGTGCTCGCTTGTAGGCGCCGCCACCCCCTCAATGCCTTCCGCACTATGAAACGGTTTGTGGGATCTCTGGCACCTTTTAGCTGCGCAAAGAAAGAGACGGCCGCCTTGTGCCTGCTAGCTGTCGCCGCTGAGCGCCCCTCTTTGTGCAATGTGTCCATGTACAAGGTAAAATTCCCCTCTTGATCCCACTTATCCGCCCAGTCCTGCCCCAAAAAGCAGCAATAAGACATAAACGCCCCTTCGTATGCCTTCCTGGTCCTGGGGACTAGGCTGGCTGCCACGAGGTTCTGTAGTTGGGGGCACCAATTTGGCAAAGTGTTGTTGGTAAGTGTGCCGGTGTAGCCTCTGCAGATGGTAGATGTTCCCTGAATACCTGCATCTTAAAGCGAGAGAGTGCGTCAGCTGCGTTATTCAAGACCCCAGGGACATGTTTGGCCCGAAACTGTACATTCAATATCAAGCATCTCAGCACAATCTCCTTCATGAGGCGGAGTATAAACTTACACCGCGCTGCCTGTTGATTGATACATTCAACTACGGTCATGTTGTCTGACCAGAAGATCACAGATTGATTGCGCAAATGTTCAGGCCAGACCGTTAATGCAACCCATATTGGAAACCGCTCCAAAAAGCCGATGTTCGCTGTCAAGCCGCCTTCCTCCCACCAATCCGGCCATCGTTGCGCCACTCACTTGTTTCCAAGTATGGCACCAAACCCCACACTGCCTGCAGCATCGGTCCATAGACCTAACTCCGCCGACGTAGTAGGGGGGCCGAAACACAATACTCAGCCGTTGAAATCCTCCAGGAATGCCATCCATATGAGAATGTCCTGACCAACCTCGACTGACAATCAAGTGCGATGGTGTTTTTCCCGCAGGCCTTTCATGGCCTGCGCGATGGAGCGGGAGAAGGGGCGTGCCATAGGTATTACTCTCAGTGCGAAATTCAACTGACCCACAGTCTGCTGCAGCTGCTTTCTCTTTGAACAAACATTGCTGTAGGGCTGCTCTGAATTTCGTGATCTTTTCCTTGGGTAACCTGAAGCAACCTTCCACTGAGTCCAACTCAATACCTAAAAATTCCAAGCATGTTGCTGGCCCCACCATTTATCCTGGCGCCAGCGGGACCCCGAAAGCCTGCATGAGCACGCAAAATTCCTGCAATGACCACGCACACTCCTGAGAGCCCGCTGCGCCCAGCAAAAGAAAGTCATCCAGGTAGTGCATGACATGATGGTGACCCGTTGTCTGCCTCAAAACCCATTCTAGGAAGGAACTGAATGTCTCAAAGTAGGCACATGACTCAGAGCAACCCATGGGCATACACCTATCCATATATAATTTGCCTTGAAAGGAAAAACCTAGCAGATGCTGATCTAGGGGGTGGACTGGCAGCAACCGGAAAGCAGATTCAATGTTAGATTTAGCCATCAAGGCCCCAAGCCCAAGGGTCCCCAACACCTCCACTGCCTGGTCAAACAACGCGTACTTGACACTACAAATGCCGTCGTCGATTGCGTCATTTAATGATGCGCCCCTAGGTGCTGAGAGGTTGTGGATGAGTCTGTACTCGCCCTTTTCTTTCTTTGGGACCACCCCGAGGGGTGAGCAAACAAAATTAGGTACAGGGATGTCATCAAAGGGACCCGCTATCCTACCCAGGTGCAACTCCTTTGTCAATTTTTGTGGCCACCACAACTGGGTTGTGACTAACTGACAGTTGATTTCTACACTCTAGCGTCCCGGTATACCCCACCGCTGGGATCCTGAAACCCTGTGAGAAACCTTCCTGGAGCATCCTCGCAGAGGCATGGTCTGGGTACCTGTTCAGCCAAGGGATCATAGCCAGTATGTCAATCGGTGAGTGAGCGACCCGCGGGCCCCCCCCCCTAATCCTGCTTCTTTCTTCCCCTGTTGCCTGATGTGTTACCTTTGGAGAGGCAAGCTGATTCTGTGTGAGAAGAGTGGCCACATATGTAACATGCGTGTTTGAACTTACACGTGCATGCTGCCCTAGTGCATCTCCGTCTGTTAAAATCCCAACACACGCCTTTGCGATCCCCACTGCTTCTGGCCTTTCCTGCCGCGTCCCCCCCCTGCGCTGGCCAAAAGGGCTATTGGGGTTTGTTGGGATAGCCCTTGTCCCAGCTTGTGCTCGCACTCGCTGCTTGCCCACCTGTAAACTGGCCATACCATGAGATGGAATCAACCCTATCCCAAGATAGTGATTGGTCAAACTCCTTCGCTTTCCTGAAGGCTATGTCATACTCCTTCCACCCATCCTGTCCATGCTTGTCACTGAAAGTTGTAATCCTACTTTGGTAACATGCCATTTCTGCCTGTACGTTGGGGGGACGCTCTGCCGTGACTGCCATAAAGACAGAGAAGGCCCTAATCCAATCAATCAAAGTCTCCTCCACCCTGAATTTAGCCAACTGTGTCTGCCATTCGCTAGGAAACATCCAGTCCTTCTGTGTCTTGGCATACTCCATTTCCCTGTTATCTATTAGCAGTGAAAAGATATTGATATACTTGCCCGCCCAAATCAACTCCTTCACCCCCTGTGTAACATGCTGTGCCCGGTTTTCTCTCCTGGAAGGTATTGTCCCTGCCCCTAGTACCGGCAGCGCAACCTCCTTATCACTTTCTGCGACTTTCGTTGGTGCAGCACTCTTGTCTTGTCCTACGTCGCTGCCCGAACCTGAGTCGAGATCGGCGCACTTGGCCCTCACTTCCGCCACTAGCCATCATGATTTTCTGCCACCATTTTTTGCGCCTCTGCGGAGGGATCCTCAGCGGAAGGTAATATCCTCCCAATCCCCAGCCAGGGGAGTACTGCCGCTATCTGTGCTGCCAGCTCAGGGGGCACTTGACCCACTCCGGGAGGCGCCATTACTGGGGTAATTACCGCCGGGACCCCCAACGGGGCTGAGATCGAGGGAGTCGGCGGTGTAGCTGGAGCCGTTGCCACCAGTAAACTAATTGGGGTTGATGGAGTCGGAATGACTGCTACCGGAGGTATGGGCACTCCATCTGGGACCCTCCCAGGTGACCCCACAACTACTTGTGCCTTGGGCACCCGCCCATTACTTTTCTTGGCTCTGCCCCGTGTCGGCAAAGCATCCAGTTCCCCCCTGGGCTGAGGGGGGCACTATAATTCGCTTGGGTCTCCCCGATGGCCCCGCCTGATCATCTAATCTCTGACTCAGCTCCGCCACACTCCTCCCCAACCGGTTCACTGTCCCCATTCTCCTGTCTATGGCTGACATCCTGCGCATCATGCCCTACAGCATAAGTTCGATGCGGGTACACTTGGTGCCGCGCCTCCTCGACATTCCTATACCTTTGTAAGTGATGTACAACCTACACTCAATGTCACCAATGGGCACGATGTGCCTTGTACCTGTACCAAAGTTGGAGGCTCACAGGCTGGCCGTATGCACCACGCAACAGTGACCGCAACACACCAGCTAGCCTGGGTGCTTGGGCGAGCGCACTCTAGCCCGGCGGCCTGACAGAAGCAGTGAAATGCAGGCCTGCCCGTGTCCTCGGATAGCGACGTCCATGGTGGCCCTCTTCAGCAGCTCCGTCCGCAGCGCACCCCGAATGCAGGCCTACGATGAAAGGAAAGTTACAACACAGTAATGGCTCCTCAAGACAATGGACCTCGTAGTTGCAAAACCCCAAGTCTTTGTCCTGCACACTGTTACAAGGCCAGTGCAATATTAAATCACTATTCCCTTGCCCTGTCCTATTTCACGAGCGCCCTGGGAATTAAAGTTTTGCAATAAAACCCTTGCTGGGCGTAGAATGCTATCCCCTAGCGCTGTGCAGATCAAACAAAACAGGGAGCGTCACAACTGGTATCCCATCCGTGTACTAACCAGGGCCGACCCTCTTTGTCTCAACCACTCCAGACAGTCTTTAACTACTTGCAAACTCGCAATGTGAGCGTAAGTCAAAATTACCCACTTCATTTCGCTGTTCCTGGCTGAATAACTTTTAAAGACCCCCTCACATTAAACACACGCCCCTATGATGAGGAATGCTGAAGCTTTCACGCAGTTCCTAACAGAGCACCCTTGGGGTCTTCCACCCAGGTACTAACCAGGCCGACCCTGCTTTATGATTGTCACAACCCAGCTATGCGCACCACAAGTACGACCTAAGGATGCCCGGCTTTATGCTACAGTACTCCGCTCTACCAACCGAGTTATCGAAGGCCCAATAGTAAGTGAGCAGCGTGAGACAACAGTAAGCAGAGCGTGCTGAGCCGACGATCAGAGTCCCGATAACACTGTTCGCGCTCCGGAACTTGCCCCCGTTATTGCCAAAACCTCAATCACCAGCGCGGGCCTCCCCCCCCACCAGCTCCCGATGACTTACTAAATGCTCTCCGCCACCAGTCGAGCGCGTGTCTGCTGCCGAGTCCCCCCAGTCCACGGGGAAAACGTCCACCACCTCCAGGAAGCCGTCGAATTGGGCCGCTCCTAAAGTCCTGCGAATCCGTCAACTCAGGAAGCACGTCCACCACAACCTGAAAAATAAAAGACAAATTACTCAGCCCCTCGCTGAGGGGCACGGAGCGGGCGTGGGGGCAAGAGGGCGCCTCCCGCGCTCTCCAGGCCTTTTATCCCTTCGTGAAACTGGTGGGCTGACCAGCTCCCGCTGGCCCACCTTGCCGTGGCACCTCCCCTCGACCTGGAAGCACTTCTACTGCTTCCGGGTTCAACGGTGAGCCTTCACCGATCGGTGGTGGGGCGCCCCTGGCCGAGTCATCAAGACGCGGCAAAAAGGGGGGGGCACGCCCCACCATCGAGGATACGGGGGAGGGGGGAAGCCGGGCCAAGCCATACGTGCGAGGGGACCGAGCGCCCCCCCCTTTCCTTTTGTAAGGGTTCACGTGTTGTATTTGGCACATGAATGACAAGCTGAGCTGTTAGAGATGGACCTATGGGGTGTTATATTTAATTGAAGCAACAAGAAGGACCCTTCAGGAATGCTGCATTGGCATTTATATTTTGTTGTTACTGACGGGGTTGTTTGTGGTCATTTAGGGCTGTACAGCATTTTTGTTTCATGCAGAGCATGAAG
Source organism: Lissotriton vulgaris (assembly GCF_964263255.1). NCBI lineage: Eukaryota > Metazoa > Chordata > Amphibia > Caudata > Salamandridae > Lissotriton > Lissotriton vulgaris. The sequence continues at coordinate 1,338,101,674 of NC_141685.1, forward strand.
TAAGTGCCTTTTCATTTGTCCGTCGTGTGTTGGGTTCGAGTGCCCTGGTCAGACCTCTGGGATATTGCAAAGTCTATTTTACTGGCAGCATTTGTAGGCGTGCCGGGAATGTTTTTCTTTGTTACGCCCTCTTGCACAACTTGGTGCCGTAATTAATGACCAATCATTTTAATCGTTGTGCTTGTGTGGGGTGGAGCGGCTGCTGGGAGTCGTACTTTGTTGGTTTAAGAAGCATACCTGAAATGTTGAGCTTTTAGTTTGGCTCCAACCTGGCAGTATGGGCACGTCCGGGGTGGATACAATTGCCTCGTTTTCAGTCCCTTTTCCGGCTCCTCATCCACGTGTGTCAACAGCACCAGAATTTGATAGCTCCATGCGGTTTCATTGCAGGCAGCGTCGCTGCCTCTCGCAGGGTAATAGGACTGCTGTAAGACTCAGCCAGATTTGAGATGTGAGACTTTACTCCGCGCGCTGGCTTCGTCTGCTTCTGGTTTCTCCTTTTGTGCGTCTTGTAAACCATTTTCTAGGCATTTTGCAACCCTAGCCTGGCATAAATGAACTTTTGTCCTTATGTTTCAATTCTCTTATGTATAATCCTTCACATATGTTCTTCACCAACCCGGTGTTGCACTTCTAGCTTTGTGCAAAGAGCGCCCTCGCGATGTGCTCTGAAGCCATCCTATTGGTTATTAGCGCTATGCGCATGTGATTAATATATTACTTTACGGTTCACAGACCGTTCCTCCAGTTATCTTTCCCTATCTGCTGGCCCAACTTTTAAAGTGTTTTTCAGCTATTCTACTGCTTATGTTACTATTTGAATAGTATGCAAATCGCATTGGTATAGCTGGCGTATAAACAAGCTGAGCATCTTAAGTTTATTAGATGTGCAAAGTGTAGGACGTTGATAAACAATGTCTGTTTGTTGTGTAGTCTACACGTGAAGTCTTGTAGATGGGCTCCCAGGAAGAGAGAAGTGCCATTGTGCATTACTTAAAATTTCAAATTCCAATAAATGAAAGAATACCAAAGGAGACTGCAAAAACCCTGCTTTATCACCAGCTATTAATGTGGGAACCTTCCGATTATGTTCTCGGCATTCAGCATCAGTCCACCCCCCTCCACAATAGCATCCTGGTACTGGCCTTTCATTGTTGTCATCCCTTTTCTTCCTCCAGGAAGGGGGCTCCCATAGGCAGGCTCTAATGAGACATTCTCGTTGGGGTGGCTGGCGATGGGAGCGTCACATAGTCTGATCCAAGGAGGGAATGGGACATGTATCTTTTCCCCCTACTGATCTTCTGGTCAGGAGGGTTGGAACAGGCCAGCAGTGCTGGAGAATTCTGCAGTGAAGCTGTTTGGAGAATGGAGTTACCATGGCCTCTGGGCTGGGGCCAGGCTCTAATCTCGGAAAAAGAGTCTAGACAACAGTCATGACCACAGTAGCCATAGTGGAGTCTTGGAAGGTTAGTAAAAGTGGCCCTCATTTGTTTATTTGATAGTAAAAACAGGCATTGCCAAAGTCAAAACGTGTCGCTTATGCAAGAGCTATTAGCTTTGATATGTTTTAGCTATGTTTTACAACACAAAAAGATGATGGACGGAATGTTGAACATTGTCAAACAATCACCCCCAGTCACAGATCTGGGTTTCATCCATCGTTATTTTGCTCACCACGCCACCCCAGTTCAGATATAGCCATATGCAAATCAGTCTTGACCCTGTGCTGCATTAGCTATGTTATTCACCAGGATGGCTGCTGTTCAGCATGGCTATAAGTTAGTTATTATGAAAAACAGTGGTCCATAGGATTAAATTTTCACAAAAACAGATGCAAATATAGACTCCAATCAGTGCTATATTGACTCGTGTTTTCAGTACCCAGCCGGGCCTGAAATTTTATTTCATATATAAACAAGTTTAAAAGACCATCAGAGAGGTCTAATGCAAAAGTTGGTAGGGTACAAGCCTGTACCTATCCAAAAGACCACTCAGAGAGAATTAAGGGGTAGGGAAGAAAGCAAGGAAAAGAGGGTAAAGAATATCAGGCAAAAAGAACATGGGAGCCAACTGTCCCTTGCATCAATAGCATATTCGCACAGCAAGTTCAGACAACCAATTCATGTAACATTATCTACGCGATGGGAAAGTTACAGAATTTGGAAAAGTGTCGACGGCGTTTCGATCCCCGGCTCCTAGTGAACTGGGATCATCATCAGGACATAAACAATGTATTGCCTGTATGTGCTTTTTAAAAACCTTTTCAAACGATCTTCACTTTTCTCCTATAATTCTAGGAGAGATGGTAGGGTGGAGGGCTGGTGCCTCGATGTCCTATTCCGATAGGTTTGGCGTTGTTGCCATAAGTTCCTATCCAGCATCTGGTGATATCCCGCTAGGAAGGATACGAGAAACGCGGGCCAGTATACTCTATCCAGACCGCTTGCAAGTCTGCGCTTTCAGTTTCAAGGTCTTAGCGTGGAGTCAGTGCTCCCTCACTCGCGATCCGAGCGAAGAACGGGCGGTGTGCTCGATGGCAGTCCGCCGGCTTCCCGATAATGCACATCGAGCACACCGCCCGTTCTTCGCTCGGATCGCGAGTGAGGGAGCACTGACTCCACGCTAAGACCTTGAAACTGAAAGCGCAGACTTGCAAGCGGTCTGGATAGAGTATACTGGCCCGCGTTTCTCGTATCCTTCCTAGCGGGATATTACCAGATGCTGGATAGGAACTTATGGCAACAACGCCAAACCTATCGGAATAGGACATCGAGGCACCAGCCCTCCACCCTACCATCTCTCCTAGAATTATAGGAGAAACGTGAAGATCGTTTGAAAAGGTTTTTAAAAAGCACATACAGGCAATACATTGTTTATGTCCTGATGATGATCCCAGTTCACTAGGAGCCGGGGATCGAAACGCCGTCGACACTTTTCCAAATTCTGTAACTTTCCCATCGCGTAGATAATGTTACATGAATTGGTTGTCTGAACTTGCTGTGCGAATATGCTATTGATGCAAGGGACAGTTGGCTCCCATGTTCTTTTTGCCTGATATTCTTTACCCTCTTTTCCTTGCTTTCTTCCCTACCCCTTAATTCTCTCTGAGTGGTCTTTTGGATAGGTACAGGCTTGTACCCTACCAACTTTTGCATTAGACCTCTCTGATGGTCTTTTAAACTTGTTTATATTTGAAATAAAATTTCAGGCCCGGCTGGGTACTGAAAACACGAGTCAATATAGCACTGATTGGAGTCTATGTTTGCATCTGTTTTTGTGAAAATTTAATCCTATGGACCACTGTTTTTCATAATAATTGACTGCCCAAGGTCCCTAGGTACTGATTGGGTCCCCCTTGTTTTTGAAAAATATATGGCTATAAGTTAGTAGCATAGAGGAGAGTGGTGTGGAGTGTTGTAGAGTGTCGTGAAGGGAGTAGGGTAGAAGGGTATAAAGTGAAGGCGATTTGAGTGGATTAGACTGTCGTAAAGTGGAGTGGTCTTGTGTGTCATGGAGTAGAGTGTTGTAAAGAGAAGTAAAGTGGCATGGATTGGAATAGAGGGATTGCGTACAGTGGACTAAAGTGTTGTGGTGTAGAGTGGAGTAGATTGTCATTCAGTGGAGTGCCATAGAGTGGAGTAGAGTGTCATAAAATGAACTGGCATCTAGAGTCACCATCATTGTCGTAAAGTGGATGGACATAGAGTGTGTTAGAGTGACATAAAGTGCTGTAAAGTGTCATGGAGTGGAGAAGCGTAGTGTAGAGTGCGATAAAGTTTCATAGAGTGGAGTGCCGTGGAGTAGAGTGTCTTAGAGTGGAGAGGCATAGAGTGCAGTGTTGTAGAGTGGAGGGACATAGAGTGGGTAGAGTGTTGTCTGTAATGGCAATGCGCTACCACACCATGCATTCTCCACACTAAGCCACTCCGTTCTACAACACATTTTGAATTAAATGACCATTACATTTGCACAGACCGACAGTTTTACTGATAAAATATATGTTGCACAAATAATAATGTGTGGAAATGTATTGATTTCCTTTGATCATATTAAAATATTTGTTTCCACCACACTTCAGAATTACAAAATAATTGCTTCATTTGTGCTTTCCTAATTCTGATATATTATGACTTATCTGCACAGGTCATTGACATACATTTACATTTTGTTGTGTGCTTGAAAAAAATATTTACTTTCACAGTAAGATTGTCTCATTTTGAAGTAAGAGAAAGAAAAGTAAACACTAAGCTCCCTTGGAAGACAGAGCCCAATATTTGCCCTCTGTCTTTGAATGCACAGCAAATGCAACAAGATAAGAACACGATTTAAAGGTCTGTTTGCAGAAAGTGAGCACTTGTGGAAGAGTACAGTAAACAAGCTATTCTCCATGGGAGGGACAATCTCAAGCTGGACAGCCTAAAACACATAAAGCCAACAAATAGGGAGCAAGCAAATGTGAGTTACAAAACAAAAAGCCAGTGGTAAAGAATGGGCGGATGCATTTCAGGCTTTTAGAATATCCCCAAGATGTCATTAGCCAACCAGACAGCTGTGCTGTCTGGTATGTTTTGACCTAGCAAGTGCCCACATTTGTAAATCAGGCAATCCTGATCAATTTGAGGTGTGGTTAGGGAAATGCAGCAGTTACATTCACTACTTTCGTTCCCTATCAAAAAGATTATTCACAAAGTGCTGTTGGTCCCTCAACACTAGCTTTAATGAAGTTAAAAGCATCCACAATGCATCTTCCCCATTTGTTCACTCTTTTCCCCATATTGTTCTCTCTTCTAATTCCACTTTTCCACCTCTACTAACCCCCTGAGAACTTTAGGTTATTGTCATTCTATTCTGGCTTTTAAAAGGTGTTATACACATTACACTGAGTGCTTTGTAATAAGGACAGTAATCCTCCAAGATTTGTTTAGAATTATTCTAACTTGTAAGCAGCAGATTACAGACCTATATCTTTAGCAATAAATTAATGGATGCCCACTGTCAGAAATCTGCCCTTACTGTGTGGCCACCCCCAATTTTTCACCTTTTGCTAGACCCTATTCTATTGCTGGTTTTTAGTCTCTGCACACTGGGACACTGCTATCCAGTGCTAAGGTATTTGTTGTTCGACCCCTAAAATGTGGAGAAATTGGCTAATCCCTAATTGTCGTATTTAACTTTTTTATAAGGCCACAGTATGTGGTGCTGAAATACACCCATAGCGTAAAAGTCAACGGTCACCTGTGGACTTCAGTACCTATTGTGTCACCTATTAGTGTGACAAAAGAAAACATGGCTCCAGGCCTACTATTGTAGCCTGACTGCTGCAGTGTAAAACCTGCAATGCTGCCTGTTTAAATAACCCTTTTTGATAAGTAAAAAGTTCCTTTTAAATCCCTCTGTAAGCGTTGTAGACCACAAGGTACGGTGCTTGGTATTTAAAATGGGATATGTAAAACATTAATATTGCCTAGTCCCTACAGGTACTAGGCCCTAAAACCTATTTACACTGTTGCAGGCCTAGCTGTCCTGTGTAGAAAAACTGATTTATATTCGAATACTGTGTGCCAGGAATGGGTCCAGCTAGAAACTAATTAAACCACCATTTTTAATAATTATTAAAAATCCAACTTAATGGTGAAGTGATTTTAATAAATATTAAGGAAAAGTAACTTTTAGCAAGTTACCCTTTACCTGCCTCAGATGTGATTCGGCTAATTTGCATTAGCTCTGCAGCTTCTATCCGCCAGCACTTAAGACTTGAAGAGGTGTGAAAGGCCTATTGGTGCAAACAACAGTCTGAGTTGAATTGGCAGAATTGACTCAGTTGAATTCCACACAATAATCAGAGTGGAAGCAGTGAGCATCCTGTGACACACCACTGTCATATACTGCTTGACATGTCTGTTGAGCCACATGTAACAATTGGGGCACGCTTGAATCAGAAATCACAGGACGGCAAAATAATTCTTGTGTCCCTTGTCTGATTGCTAAAGTATCCTACTTTTGTCCTACCAGACTTGTGCCTCTGAGTTTGTTGTGGGTATCGTGCCATATGGCATGTTGGGCCTGTTTGTAGTAAAGCAAATTGGAACTACAGAAAAAGTATGTAGGGTTGGCCCTGGAGACTTTGAGCTCATTGTCACATCAGTAGGTTGCATCCAGTGCAACCTACAGATGAACAGTGATTCTTCCTGCTGCATCATGGTCATTATAAAAGGTTATTCACAACACTGTCCCACGCGCACACACACACAAAACTAACCCACCACATCTCAAAACCTAGCCCACACAAAGGCACAAAAGCAGCCCATTCACTGACCTGTCATTTGGGCACTTTGGCCATTGCCAGACTACTTTATGGGCCTGTCCGACCTACTCTGCACACTACTAAGAGAACATTGACAGTGTACATAGACGCAGTGAGAGTTGGTGACCAGCAGTAGGACATGGATGCAGCTGCAGCCTTTCATAATCTTTCATTTCGTAGAGTGTGTAGATGATAAATGTAATTTAGGACACACAGCATGCTTTGTAATGATTTACTGGATGGAACAAGTTAATGCTTTTATGTAAGGCTCAAATAACTAAAGGTCTCCTTTGTGCTGAGAGGGAGAGGGAGAGTCTTCTTGAATAGGTTACTAATTTACATAAACATCGAGATAGCAGAAGTGAGACAATGCGACCACAACAGTTAAGTGGGACCCAATTAAAATGCTTAGATGCGTCTTTAGAAACTTCCAATTTGTAAGAAAAAAATATCCTTGGAATGAAGTGGAAGTAGAAAAGAGTACGCAGGGAGGAACCAATTGCATGAATTGCCCTGCCTCTATAATGTGTGTTTTGTTACCTTGTCCATCTGTGGTCACAATAACAGCTTGCCTTCCAAGGTAAAGCCATGCTGCTGATTGCTTGAGATGGTAGTAGTGGAGGGTCCATGGAATGTGTCGGGAGCGGCGAGAGCATTGAAGAGCCACCTTTATCTCAATGCAATAGTTTGACGTTAGATGCATTGTGGTAAAGTAAATTTTGGTGCATCCTGATTTTGTCCCTTTTTAGCTAGTACATCATTTTTCACCAATGAACTGTGTTGCTGTAGGTATATATTTGCCAGCCTACATTTGGTTGCCAAGTTGAAGGTGGCAAAGATGTTTTCCAGAAGTATCATGTAGACAACGTAGAGTGTGCAGACCCTTAAGAGACATTACAAACAACAATGAAGGTAGGGCTAGGAATGTGGACAATTTCACCTAATGAGTCATGTTGAAGAGGAAAAAAGAGATCCACTGGAGAGCCATTTGATCCAGGTCAGAGTAGCAAGCCTTTCCAAGAGCATTTTTTCGGTGACTGAGAGGTCAAGTAGGACGTGAACACATATGGACCAGAGCGGTGAGCAGTTTTTCAAGAATGTATGTAAGAGATGTGTCGGTCCATCAGCAAGAACATAACCTTACTGGAAGTCTCTCTAGAGATAGTGTTGTTCCAGGTACACTAAACTTATATGAAACACAGGATCTTTAAGCAAGATTGGAGAGGTCAAACATTGGTAGTATATGGCCTGAGACTCTGGATCCAAATGTGCCTATTCATTTTACTCATCTGAGATAGTCTCTGCTAAGTTTTTCTCCTATTCGTTTAACGTCACTTATATCTCTGTTATTAGTCCACACGATACACCCCTCCTTCTGCCATTCAACTAGTTGCATGTCCTTCGCACTTTTGAAAAATGTTTTTACCACCTTAGGAACAATTTGTTTATGACATTTATTTCAGCAGGCTTTCATTTCAATTTCAATGGAAAATATTTTTTTACAGTGTGCAGACGCCATAGCAAACTGTACATGTGATGCTCTCTGTGAGTCCCTTGCTTTCTAGTGGTGCCAGCGAATCTCTAACCCTGGTACTTTATGCGGCTGCTCAGTGGTTTGCTCTGTTTAATACGGATGGTGACAAAAAAAACACGGGGTGTTCTTTTTGTAATCATTCCATTTGGGGTGATAATCTGTCCAGTTTGTTTCATAGTTCATCTAGAAGGTGGTCTGCTATTTCACTGTGTTTTTAATTAATATGATCTATCATGAGTTAATTTTTGGTGTACTTCTGATGATTCAAGTGCCTGTGATCCTGTTGTGTCCTTTTTTAAAAAAAAATTGCAAAATACTGTGCTGACATTGTGATTTTTGTCATACATATCACCTTTTATCGCTTAATTCAACATAGTTGGTCTTTGATGCATATGAAATTTGTTTAGTGCCTTATTGTTGTTAGTCTATGCTTACGAGTATCCTGCTTGCTTCAATAGATTGTGCAAATTGTACAGGAAGCCTACCTAATGAACGTTACAGGTAGAGCTCATCTATTGAAAGCTGTTCTGGAGATTAGCTTCTGAAGGCTATGTGGACATGTCACTAGTAAACATTCCACATGCAGCCTACCTAATGAAGACTAGGTGGGAGGTTAGCCCTTGAAATTTGGCCTGGGGGACTAGCTAATGTGTGCACAGAAGCTTATAGACTGAAGGCCGTACTCGAAGCTGGCCTAGTGTTGGTCTCACATGAAGACCAGCTAGTAAATAGCACACCCTAATCCTAGGTCCTGTGGCTTCGCATAAAAAGTAGCTATTGAAGGCTGAATGTAGTCTAGCTGGTGAAGGCTAGACATGAAGCCTAACTAACGAAGACTACAGGAACCCCAACTAGTGAAGATGCACAGAAAGCCTAGCGATTGAACAGAGGAAGAATAGCTAGTGAAGGATGCTTAGCTATTGAAGATTATACTCAATACCCAGCTACTGAAAGTTATTCTTTAGGAAAAAGTACTGAGGACTGCATAAGAACCTACTTTGTGAAGACTGCACAGGTAGCTAAGCTTCTGAAGACTTGCTTTTGAACCCTTGCTGCCTAAAGGCAGTTCAGAAAGCAAGGGCTGTGATGTAATGAAAGCGGCCATTAGAGAGTAAAGCTACTGTAAACTAGTTAGTGAAGGCTGTATTGGAAGACTGGCTACGAAAGGCAATGCAGGAAGCCTGGCTTGTGAAAGCTATGAAGAAGACAAGCTAGTGGGTGATGTATGGGAAGTCCAGCGTATGAAGCACAGAAGGAAATAAAGGTGCCGGGAACTCTCCGGAACACTAGCTAATGAAGGCAGGACCTAAAACTTGGCTTGTGAAGTTTGTATTTGAAGCTTAGCCCAGGAAGTGTTCTTTTGAAATGTAGATAAGGAAGACTAAATGTAGCAGAACTTGGGATGGTTAAAGCTGATGCCTGGCTAGCCAAGAAAGCCCAGGAAGCGCCTGACTAGTGTACTTGAATTCTATCCAGCAAAGAATGTACACAAGTACGTAAAGTGATATGTATCTCTTTAAATGAAATAGACACGGAAAACTGACCCATGTGATGTGTTATTGCCCGGTATTCGTTCTTCATCAGGGATCTTTCTGATCCCAGACACTAACTATTATGGTTCTTTTCTTCACAGGGCGCCCAGTGCTGCTCAGATCTGGCAATTTCCTTTCACTATGTCGATCCACAACTGATGTACCAGTTGGAGTACCTGACCTATCATTTTCGTGCCTATGGCTACCAGTACCGGTACCAGCCAGTGCTCCCGGAGAATGTACAAAAACTACCGGTACACTATCCGAAGAAGGTGGAGAAGGAAAATCCAGACCTCTCTAATGCAACTGACCTTGAAGCAAAACCAGAGAAACTTTGATTAAGCAATTTCTACACAACTGATAATTTGCTTGGGCTGTGATTCTCTTTCAGGGAGAGATGGAGGCGTAGGCCCCTGGTACATCCATTATTAGCTTGATTTTACATTAAACCACTAAAAAAGACATTGGAATCATTATCGACATCAGAGTAAAAACCTCATCGGAATCTGTTGAAGTCGCAGTATTGAAACGCATGGAAACAATCATCAAACATAAAAAATATATATTTTATTTTTAAAACATTTTATTGATTTCCTCAGCATTACAATTTCTGCCATTATTGATATACATTATGTAAATCGCCATTCACATACTATGATTGGAATCTCGGTAGAAACTAAATTACATTATGGTCGTTAAGATATTCTTGGTCGTATTTAACAGGTTTTACACATTTTTCTTCGTTAATTGTTACGTACATCACATTTCCATCATATACATAACTTATCATAGGCGTGTTATCAATTTCTAGCTCTTCCCATTTCCCTCCCAATCCTAAAGTAAAGTAACTATATTTCCCACCCCTTCCCTCCCCTACAGACTCAGTGCTACGTATATATATTCGTAGTGATCGTCAGCATGACAATAAGTAACAGCTATAGTTCGTGGCTTATATCTAACAAACAATTCCTAGCATACAATATATCATTCCAGGGTCAATACTCCAGCAGTTCTGAGTTCCTGTCAGCTTCGTTAACATTTCAGCATGGTCCCCGCCATTATGATTGTATCTCTGTTGCTATAAATTCCTCCAGCATCACATTCCATTCTAGGGAAATAGGTTTCTTTCGCAGCCCCCTACGTCTTTACTCTGTATCTCTGCACTTTCAGCTTTACCCCATATAATCACTTCGTTGTACCAGTCTACCACCGCTGGTGCTTCCGCCGCTTTCCACCGGATGGTTAATGTGGTTTGGCATGAAGCAATGCCAAATTAGCGAATCTATGTACAGGGCTTCCCTGTTTGGCTCTAGCTGTTATTCCTAGTATGCAATACTCAAACTACTGCCCACTCCTCCTTGTGGCTACCGCATTCAATATTGTGTGCACTGTTCTCCAGTAGTGTAACAATCGTGGACAGTCCCAAAGCATATGGGGCATTCGTCTGCTACATCTGGAAACATCATGCTTAATCTGTGGGGAGTCAGATAAGCACGGTATGCTATCATGAGTTGAATAAACTTAAAATTCGGGTTCCTCAATACTTTTCGCAGGTATTCCAGCAATATTTTCCATTCTTTATCCATGAACTCGCGGCCTATGTCCGTGTTCCATTTATCCTGGAGTGCCTGTCGAGATACTGCTGCGTATGTTTGAAATCCGCGGTATAAACATCTAGTTTGGTGGCTGCCATCACCCATCAGGTATTGCATGTGCACTAACTCATGTGTCAGGGTTCCGCTTCTCCTGGCGCCCATGTGTTCCTAATGCACCTTGCTGTACACGTGTGAAGAAGAAATAATGTGTTCGGTACTCCCTGTTACCTCTCAAATGTCTCATGATTCATCAGTGTATGGTCTGCAAATAACATTCCCACTGTGTCCACGCCTGGATCAACCCAGACAGATATACTCTGACGCGTTACTGTCCCTAACGGCAGAGGGATGCCCAGTAGTTGATCATCAAACATAAAAAGACTGGATCCTGATGCAAGGAGGCATGAGCTCTACACACAGTTCTCTCATCTTCCAAAATCTCTGGTTTTGACAACTAAAAAGTGGTGGCGAAGTCTGGTAGTTCTGTTGTCTAATTTTAGAGCAGTGATTTTAGTCCAGCTACAATTGGTGATTGGACCCCATAAGAGCTCATAACCTGCTCTTGTTTTCAAGTCTTCTGACATCGAATTACGCTGTCCTCATCACCTAAGAGGTCCTGTCTTTAAAGTAAGTTTCCTTTTGATAATCTGTTTAAATGTTTTGCGCATTCATGGATTTGGTGACTATGCTACACGAAAGAAAGAAGTTTTCATAGCCGCAGCAATGAACATTTTTAACAGATTAACAAAGGCATTGAATAAAACCACTGTTCCTCCCCCTTTGGATATCGACCCTCTAACCTGGGGGCAGAATGTGGCCTAATGGCTAGGGCGGTCAACCATGGAGCTGGGGAACCAGATTCGAGTCTCGGCAGGGACACTTAACATTCTGTGATTCTGGGTGTTAGAACTGGGGTCACCAATTCCACTGCAGTAGCTTGGCGCGAGGCAGGTAGGCACCCGAAGGCTAGGTGTAAAGCAGAAGTGCAGCACACACTCACACTGAGACAGGGAAGCACACACAATAAAATGACACCACACTAGATAGTTTTTTAAAACAAGACTCTTTTATCTAGAATTCTTCAAGGCAGGTAAATAACTTTTCCTAGGCATCACGTTAGGCCTTGGACATTTCCTAAACATCAGGCAAACATGACTGTAAATACCTCGCTATCATGTGTGGGCAAGCTAGGCAATAATATTCCTCATGTAAGTTCAGTATAAACAACATTTCATAGGACCAGTTTCAATGTAGAACAATTCTTGTGCATGTGGATCATTAAACTGTATGAACCTCTGCTTAAATGGCCCATCAGAAACATGAACACAGTTTCCTGCTACAGGGCAGGTTGCAAAGGACACTCCCCTAGCCAGGGGTTTACCTCAGGCACAACAACTGTCAACAGTTCAGGCTATCGCCCAGTTCAGGGGGGCTCTTTGTCACTTTTAACCTTATTGGGGCCAACCAAGCCCTTGCTGTATTAACTAGGGCCACCAGAGGGTTAATCAGGGCCAACAGGGCCCAGCTGCAGTGTCCGGCAGGGGAGGAGCGGTCACGGGGCGGCTTCACTAATTTCGCAGGCTCCTCCGCAGCCCCGTCGCCTCCATAGTCTCTGACCCTCACCCGGGGGGTTGTTACCTTAATTTTCAGCCCTTCGAGGGCCCTTGCGGCGTGGTGTAGGAGCGAGCGCCGGCCAGGCGGGCTCCACTCGACTTATTCTAGGCCTGAGGCTGATCGGGGGGCTTGCGCTCTCCTTTGAGCCCCCCTTGCCGGTGCTCCGGCCGATCCCGGCTCTGCCGGGTCTTCTCCCCGCATCAGGGTCAATCAGGGCGCGGTATGGCAGGGGCGCACCTGCAGCCGCCAATCCTAGCGCGGCTTGCGGGGGCGCGGCAGGCCCAGCCAATGGCGGTGCGGTGGCAAAGGGGGCACGGCCGATGACGCAGCCGGCGCCCCCGTCACGTGACGGTGGTGCCTCTGGCCCCGCACAGGCCTTCCAAATACCGTGGCGGCCCTCCCTTCGCTAAGGGGGCCGCGCGGAGCCAAAGTCCACACGCTCTCGCGACCTGGCGGCCCGGGCAGCGACGGTGATTAGGGCCACACAGCGGACTCTCCTCACGTGGCGCCCAGGGCCGCAGCGGTGATCTCCAGGCCCCCAGGCGCGATCCACGACAGCGGCCAACACCAGCCCACGTGGAAGGCACCGACGGGGCCACAGGTCCCCCCCCGATGCCCGGGCTGTAGTGGTGATGGGCGAATAAGCACAAGGACACCGCGCTCAGTCTCAGGTACCGGGCGGCGGCGGTGACGGGTAGGTAGCGCGTGGAAGGGCATAGCACTTTGAAGGGCAGGACAGCGCTTGGAAATGATAGCGCTTAGGAGTTCACAGCGCTTTGGGGAGACAGCAGTTTTGGCAGGATAGCGCCTAGAGTTCACAGCACTTTGGGGGCAGAGCCAGGTGTAGCCTGGAGGCATTCAACAGCAGCCCAGGAGCACAGGGAAGTGCTTAGATGGGGCAGCGCTTTTACCTGGTTGATCCCCCAGCAGTTCTCGCGGCAGGTAGGTGATTCCTTACAGCGCCTGATGGTTCCAGCGCCCTTCTTGTGTAGTTTCTTGGGGGGGAGAGAAGGGGGGTTGAGTTGGTGGCTTCAGAGGCAGGATGGTTCCCCTTGGCACACTGGAGGTGGTTCCCTGGGTTCCCCAACGCTGGGCCAGATCAGGCTGGCAAAATCCTCACCTAACTTAAAAAAGCAGTGCCTAGGCCCATTCAGTCCCAGTGGTGTAGGTTCCTCACCTAGGCCCAACCGCCTAAACTCCTGCAGAGGTTCCGCCAGGTCCAGTGGTGCCCCAACTGCCAAGTTTCCTTCCTTTCCCCTTATACCCCTAGGTCAGGTGACCACTCTGTAAAGGCGGCAAAGCGTAACCCCCTCCCCTATTCTGGAAGGTTCCAGGAGCTTCTACACTCTAGGCTATGGACTAAAAAGGCAGGATGGCCGGGTTACTGTATCCTGATGTCCCAGCCTGCTCCTGACTAATAGTGTGTGTCTACAAAGGCCACTCCGCAGTAGCAGGGGCCTGTGGCAGCCATGTTGTTGGGATAGAGCACCTGCACCTCAGCACTGTGGTAAGGTGCCCAGAGACCTAGGTCCAACAAAAAGATGGTGGAAAAAACAAGGCAAAGCGCAAGAAAAACGGGGTAAGACCACCCTAGGGCTGACAGGTCTAACATGCGTCCTCCCCAGCCGAAAGTGGGGAGAGCTACCCAACCTCTAGGGAGTTCTCATCACCAAGGTGGACAAACCGGGAGAGACTGTTCGCGTTGGCGTGGTCTACTCCGGGCCGATGTTCCACCCGAAAATCCATACCCTGGAGGGAAATGGACCACCTCAGCAATTTAGGGTTTTCGCCTCTCATTTGCATGAGCCAGCGAAGGGGTCGGTGGTCGGTCTGAATGAGTAAGTGAGAGTCAAAGAGGTATGGCCTCAACTTCTTCAGAGCCCAAACCAGGGGGAAGGCTTCACGCTCTATCGTACTCCACTGTTGTTCCCTGGGGAGTAGCCTTTGGGAGATAAAGGCCACAGGCTGGTCTTGGCCTTCTTCGTTTAGATGGGAGAGCACAGCTCCTATGCCATGCTCAGAGGCGTCTGTCTGCATGATAAATTCCTTGGAGAAATCTAAAGTTGCAAGCACCGGAGCGGTGCACATCGCGTGCTTCAAGGTGTCAAATGTCTCTTGACAGGCAGCCGTCCAGATGACTTTTCGTGGCTGCTTTTTGGACGTCAATTCAGTCAGGGGGCTACGATGGTTCCATACCCCTTGACAAACCAGCGGTAATAACCAGTGAGGCCGAGGAAAGCTCGGACCTCCTTTTGGGTTTTGGGGGGCTCCCAGGCCAGGATGGTCTCAATTTTGGCCTGGAGGGGGTTGCACCTTACCCCCGCCCACCAGGTGTCCCTGGTAGACGACAGATCCCTGTCCAATCTGGCACTTGCTAGCCTTGATGGTTAGGCCAGCCTGCTGTAGAGCCTGTAGCACCTCCTGGAGATGCTGCAGATGGTCCTCCCAGGTACGCAGCTGAGAAGGCCTCTAGGCCAGAAATCACCTGATTAACCAACCGCTGGAAAGTGGCCGGAGCACTCTTGAGCCCGAAGGGCATCACCCGAAATTGAAAGTGGCCCTCGAGGGTGGAGAACGCAGTCTTCTCCTTTGCTCCATTCGTCATGGCAATCTGACAGTATCCTGACATCAGGTCGATGGTACTCAGATACCGAGCTGCTCCCAGTCGGTCAATCAGCTCATCCGCCCGAGGGATCGGGTGAGCATACGTCTTGCTCACGGAGTTCAGACCACGGTAGTCCACACAGAACCGAAGTTCTGGTGTTTGTGCCCGGTGGGGTCGCCTTCGGCACCAACACCACCGGACTAGCCCAAGGGCTGCTGGAAGGCTCAATCACCCCCAGCTCCAACATCTTGGCCACCTCACTCTGGATGCTGGTCTTGATCTTGTCAGACAGCCGGTAAGACTTGGTTTTCACGGGTGGGCTGTCCCCTGTGTCCACGTCATGGGTACACAGATTCATGATTCAAGGAGTGAGGGAGAACAGCGAGGTGTACTCCTCCAATACCTGGCGGAAGTCCCTCTGTTGCTCAGGGGTCAAGGACTGGGAGAGGACCACTCCCTCCACCGATCCATCCTTCTCTTGGGCCACCACAAGGTCTGGAAGAGGATCGCTCTCTTCCTCCTCGCTCCCATCCGTCACCATAAGGAGAGCAAGCTCAGATCGCTCATGGTGCAGCTTCAGGAGGTTGATGTGGAACACTGTATGGGGTTGTCGGGGGGTCTTTAGGTCGACATCGTAAGTGGTCTGGCCTCGTTTCTCCACGATCTCGTATGGTCCAGTCCACCGGTCCTGGAGGGGCGCTAAGCTCTCCGGGCTCCATGACCCACACCTTCTGTCCAGCATCCAACTCCACCGTCCGAGCTTTGCGGTCATACCACTCCTTCATGACGGCTTGACTAGCCTCCAGGTTGTCTGAGGCTTACTTCCACAGCTTGGTCATCTGGCTGTGGAATTGTATTGTATTGTATTGTATTTATTGCTTGTTAAGCGCATCTGCCACCCAAAGGGTATCCTGGCGCTGAGACCACATCATTCCTGCAGATCGACCACCTTACATTGCCCTAGGAAACAGGAAGTCTTAAGATCCTTTTTAAAAGAAGTGAGATCTTGTCTGCTCCTCAGTGTCAGCGGGAGGGTGTTCCAAAGTGTAGCGGCTGTGAAACTAAAAGCACGGCCACCCATCCTCACTCTATTGATCCTAGGGATCGTCACTAGAAACGCGGAGGAGGATCTCAGAAATCTGGCAGCGTGATACCAGGAAAAAAGATTTTGGAGCGGTATCGGTACCTGTCCATGCAGAGCCTTAAAAACAAGGCATAAAGCCTTAAAGGCAATCCTCTGTTGGACAGGTAACCAATGAAGATCAGCCAATGCAGCGGAAGAGGAAGCGGAGCGAGGGCGGGATAGAGCCAGTTTGGCCGCCATATTTTGGATCCTCTGCAGCTTTAGGATCAAAGTTTTGGGGGCTCCCAGAAGTAGTGCATTGCAGTAATCTAATCGACTAAGAATAGAACTGCGCACTACCTCTGCCCTAGCCTCTATGGGGAGGAGCGGTAAGATCTTACGTAGGGCGCGGAGTAAGCCCATACATGTCGCCGTGGTCCTATTCACAGAGGCATCAAGCTGCAGGTTAGGTTCAAACAGAACTCCTAGATTACGGGACGATTCGGCAGCCTCTACCGTACCTAAGATGGATATAGGCCAAAAATCGTCCGGGAGTGGACGAGGGGTGCGATCTAGGGAGCACCCAGCTGACCACGTCACTGGGAAGCTTCTTCGAAGTCTTCTCCAACCCCTCCTTCACAAGGCTGAGGGGCCCCCTAATGGGGTGGCCATAGAGCAGCTCAAAGGGGCTGAACCCGACTCCCTTCTGCGGCACCTCTCGGTACGAAGATAGCAGACAGGGTAGGAGGACATCCCACTTCCGTCTCAAGTCCTCTGGCAGGCTCTGGATCATCCCCTTCAGGGTCTTATTGAAGCGCTCTACGAGCCCGTTAGTCTGGGGGTGGTAAGGAGTGGAGAACAAGTAGGTCACTCCGCACTCCTTCCACATGGCCTGCATGTAGGCCGACATGAAGTTCGTGCCCCTATCCGACACCACGACCTTGGGGAATCCCACAGGGGTAAAAATCCCCATCAAGGCCCGCGCCACCACAGGTGCAGTGGTGGTCCTCAGAGGGATTGCCTCTGGGTACCGGGTGGAGTGGTCCACCAACACCAAGATGAACCAGTGTCCTGAAGAAGTCAGTGGGTCTATTGGCCCGACAATATCAATGCCAACCAGCTCAAAAGGGGTACCGACAACCGGGAGCAGTTCCAAGGGGACCTTCAAACCAATCCCATTCTTGCCACTCGCCTGGCAAGTCTTACAGGTCTTGCAAAAGGTGTCAGAGGCAACTCGCATTCTGGGCCAGTAAAAATGTGGGACCAACCGTGCAAAGGTTTTGTCCTGACCCAGGGTAATCTACTGGTATCTCGTGTGCCAATTCTAGCAGGAAGGCTTGGTAGCATTGGGGGATCACTAAGGCCCTTGATGAGCCATACACCGGAGCCTAAGGCTAACTGTAGAGGAGGCCATGCTCCCAGTAAATGTTGTAATTGCTGGTCTCTTGGTTGGTCGCTTGGGCTTCGGCCTGCCGCCGCATGCCCTCAAGCGTGGGGCACTCTCTCTGCGCCTGACAGAATTCCTCCCGGGTAGGCCCTCCTTCCACCTGCCACTCGGCAGGGATCGGCAAGTGCCCCACGAGAACAACATCCACCTCCGCGGACTCCGGGGTTACCTCCGCGGGCTCCCCATCCATCTCATGGGGCATGTCCTCCACAACGTCCTCTTCTTGACCAGCATTGGGCTGGGGCATTGTTCCAGGCTCCAACCCGGATTGAGTTCCTTGCCGGGCAGCCATGGACCTCGTGAGCATGCAAGTCCATCCTGGTAACCCCAGCATTTCTGTGTGGGCTTGGAACTCCACCTCCTTCCAGGCGGTATGCTCCAGATAGTTTCTGAGCAGACACTCAACTGGCAAGGCAGCGCTTACAGCAACTCTCAACTGGCCCGAGACATCTCCCCACTCAAAGGGAACCTGAGCCACAGGGTAGTGACTCACACTGCCATCAGCCAATACAGCCGGATGGAGTACGTCAGGGATCACTTGCTCCGGGGACACTAGCCGTCTCAGCACCATCGTCATGCTGGCGCCTGCGTCCCTCAGAGCCTCCACCTCCTCCTTGTCAACCCGTACCCTCTGCCGTTACTTGGCAGTGTTCGAGGGTAACTGTGTCTCTGGGACCATCTCTCTATCCCCGAGTGAGACCAGGGTCAAGCCTGTCCACTCCCCTGCCTCATCTAGGGACAATTCCTCCCCCAGCGCTACACTAGCCACCCCGGGGCTCTTACCTCCTGTGGGGGCTGGGGACCTCTTATGACACTGGGGATCCCCCTTGTAGTGTCCAACCTCAGCCACAGTTGTAGCGCTGCTGACTCTTGTCAGGGTAAGTGGGTTTCTGGAATCCAGATTGGGGTGGGAAACCTACCCCTTTCCCAGGCGGTCTATTTTGTGGGCCTCTAGAGAACTCCTTCCTTTTATCTCCCCCTCTCTCTTCTGGGGAAAACCCTGTCCACCTTTCGGGGCGTCTCCCCCGGGTCCCTTGTGGGACACCCGAGTGCTAACCCAGGTATCCGCCTCCTCCGCAAGTTCCCGAGGGTCGGTCAGCTTGCGGTCCACCTGGTGTTGGCGCAGCCCCGGAAAACATTTATCTAGAAGGTGCTCCCTTAAAAACAAATTGTATAGCCCTTCATAATCGCTCACTTCGCTGCCACGCACCCAACCATCTAAGGCCTTCCGTGCATAATTAAAGAAATCCACCCAGTTTTGGGTATGCAGCTTATGGCTGTTGCGGAACCTTTGGCGATACTTCTCTGGGGTGAGGCCAAACTTCCTAAGCAGAGCCTCCTTCATGACCGGGTAGTTGGTTTGGTCTGCTTTCTCTAAAGTCAGGAGTGTGTCCCTTACCACTGGAGGTATGTACCGATACAGGCCACCCCCCCCCCCCCAGTAACTCTTGGGCACCCCATGGGCTGCCAAGGACACCTCATACACCGCCAACCACTTGTCGATGTCATCCCCCACTCTGAAACTGGCTCTCACCTCCTTCGGTAGATAGAACTTAGGTTCTCGAGGAACCTCTGGTACGCTGCCACCATTCTTATTGCCTTGCGCAGCTATCTGCATTGCTCGCAGCTCCAATTCTTTTAGGCTAAGCTCGTGCGCAAGCTTCCTCTCCTCCATGGCTAGCCTCTTTTCCTCTCTCTCCTTCTCCATCTTAGCAAGCTCTAATCTCAGTTGCCTCTCCTCCCTCCTGTCCTCATACTCCTCTGGCGATGCACTCCTCCTTGACACCATACTGCCGGCCCCGGAACATATTACTGGCAACACATTCCCACTAATATCAATGTGCAGTAGGTCTAACTCTCCCTGAGCGCCCGCCTCCGCCTGTTCCTCATCCACTCTCCCCTCCGGGTGGGCCATTACCCATGCCCTCAAGGCTTTCCGAAGCTCCTCTCTCTTGGCACCTCGCCCGACGGACACCCCCATCCCTTGACAGAAGTCCCTCAGCTGTGCCACCGTACACACTTCTAGGTTGGCCAGCTCAAACTACATCTTGACAGGTTGGGACCCAGACAATTTAAAGGAAAGAACACTAGGGCGTAGGTAACCGGTCTAAAACAGGAGTCTGCGCAATCAATTAGGCAGTGGAGGTCAACTAGTTAGGCTTGCACACAACAGCTGTCCAATTGCGGCGCACACTGAATCACTGGAGGGTGCTGCACAACCACAGGTCCCTATCTCACCGCTGAACACCAATGTTAGAACTGGGGTCACCAATTCCACTGCGCTAGCTTGGCGCGAGGCAGGTAGGCACCTGAAGGCTAGGTGTAAAGCAGAAGTTCAGCACACACTCACACTGAGACAGGGAGGCACACGCAATACAATGACACCACACCAGATAGTTGTTTAAAACAAGACTCTTCTATCTAGACTTCTTCAAGGCAGGTAAGTAACTTTTCCTAGGCATCAAGTTAGGAGTTGGACATTTCCTAAACATCAGGCAAACATGACTGTAATTACCTCGCTATCATGTATGGGCAAGCTAGGCAATAATATTCCTGATATCTCCTGAGGCGTGAGCCGGGAGCTAGTTGCTGTTTCAACCTTGCCTAACAATTTATAACATTTTAGCCTGTAAAAACGCATTTTGCACTTTGTTTTTAACATGTGGTTTATTTTGTTGCACCGTTCTTACCTGAGCCAGGACCCTCGGCTGCTGCTCTTAGGCTGCGGTGGGAAGGGCAGGAAAGGGCACTGAGGGGGCAGAACGGGCTGACAAGGGGCTACCTGCAGCCCCGTCACCTCCATAGTCTCTGGCCCACCCCCGGGGGGTTGTTACCTTAAATTTCAGCCCTTCGAGGGCCCTTGCAGCGTGGTGTAGGAGCTCGCACCGGCCAGGCGGGCTCCCCTCGACTTATCCTAGGCCTGAGGCTGATCGGGGGCTCGCGCTCTCCTTTGAGCCCCCCTCGCCAGTACTCCAGCCGATCCCGGCTCATCCGGGGCTTCTCCCGGCGTCAGGGCCAATCAGGGCGCGGTATGGAAGGGGCGCGCCTGCAGCCGCCAATCCTAGCGTGGCTCGCGGGGGCGCAGCAGGCCCAGTCAATGGCGGTGCGGTGGCAAAGGGGGCACGGCTGATGACGCGGCCGGCGCCCCCGTCATGTGACGGTGGTGCCTCTGGCTTCTTAGGCCCCACACGGGCCTTCCCAATACTGCGGCAGCCCTCCCTTCGCTCAGGGGGCCGCGGTGGAGCTGAAGTCCACATGCTCTTGCGACCTGGCGGCCGGGGCAGCGGCGGTGATTAGGGCCACACAGCGGACTCTCCTCACGTGGCGCCTGGGGCAGCGGCAGTAATCGCCAGGCGCGATCCTCAATAGCGCCCAACACCAGCCCACGTGGAAGGCACCGACGGCTCCACAGGTCCCCCCCGGCACCCGAGCTGCAGCGGTGATGGGCGAATAAGCGCAAGGACACAGCGCTCAGTCTCAGGTACCGGCGGTGACGGGCAGGAGCGCATGGAAGGACATATCGCTTTGAAGGACAGGACAGCGCTTGGAAATGATAGCGCTTAGGAGTTCACAGCACTTTGGGGAGACAGCCGTTCTGGCAAGATAGCGCCTAGAGTTCACAGCACTTTGGGGGCAGAGCCAGGTGTAGCCTGGAGGCATTCAACAGCAACCCAGGAGCACAGTGAAGCGCTTAGATGGGGCAGCGCTTTTACCTGGTTGATCCCCCAGCAGTCCTCGCGGCAGGTAGGTGATTCCTTACAGCGCCTGATGGTTCCAGTGCCCTTCTTGTGTATTTTCCTGGGGAGGGCGGGGGGAAGAAGGGGGGTTGAGTTGGTGGCTTCAGAGGCATGATGGTTCCCCTTGGCACACTGGAGGTGGTTCCCTGGGTTCCCCAATGCTGGGCCAGATCAGCAGGCTGGCAAAGTCCCTCACCTAACTTGGAAAAGCAGTGCCTAGGCCCAGTCAGTCCCAGTGGTGTGGGTTCCTCCCCTAGGCCCAACCGCCTAAACTCCTGCAGAGGTTCCCCCAGGTCTAGTGGTGCCCAAACTGACAGGCAGGTTTCCCTCCTTTCCCCTTATACCCGTAGGTCAGGTGACCACCACCCTAAAGGCGGCAAAGCGTGACCCCTCCCCTTTTCTGGAAGGTTCCAGGAACTTCTACACTCTAGACTATGGACTAAAAAGGCAGGATGGCAGTGTTACTGTATCCTGATGTCCGAACCTGCTCCTGACTACTAGACTACTAGTGCGTGTCTACAAAGGCCACTCTGCAGTAGCAGGGGCATGTGGCAGCCATGTTAGTGGGAGAGAGCACCTGCACCTCAGCACTGTTTGGCAGTGGTAAGGCGCCCAGAGACCTAGGTCCAACAAAAAGATGGTGGAAAAAACAAGGCAAAGGGCAAATAAAACGTCCGTCTGTAACGTAACTGGTGCCCATGTAAAGCGCTCTGCTACCTTCGGGTCTAGTTCGCGCTATATAAAACTCCACACAAAAAAAACCTTATTGAAATATCTTTAATAACGCTCATTGTTTTGGTGAAAATCCAGGTAGCGTGTAACCCTATGAAAAACCAAACGCTATTACAGGGCTAGAGGGATGTTTAAAGACCCAGCCTAAGTGTTATCCCCCACTCGAACTAAACTTATAAACAACAAACTTAGGGGTCTAAATTGGAATCCAATAGTGATTCTCTAATATTGTACCTATGCCAGCTCGTGTGCGTAGGAACAAAAATTATAGGTAGAACTAACAAACCATATCGCCAGAATGTGAAACACCAGCAACCGTGAGTCACCCTTAGTTGAGGATTCCCATCAAAGTCTTGTATGGATCAATATTCTCATCTGGTAATCCTTATCGGGTATTGTGTCTCTTGATCATTGAGACCACTAGCATACCCTGATAGCCGGTTCGGGGTAGCGACCCACAATCACTCGGTTATACCACATGATGTTGATATGATGGGAATGTGCAGTGCAAAAATAATATATGTGGTGATTAAAAAAGGATAGAGAACTTAACAAAAACCTGTTTTAATGAACGTTAGCCCCTTCCCATTTAAAAACAAGAACAGTGTAACATAATCATCGCAGTACACACAAATAGCTGCGAAGAGACCACGGTTGCTGGTGTTTCACATTCTGGCGATATGGTTTGTTAGTTCTACCTATAATTTTTGTTCCTACGCACACGAGCTGGCATAGGTACAATATTAGAGAATCACTATTGGATTCCAATTTAGACCCCTAAGTTTGTTGTTTATAAGCGTGTAACCCTACCCAAGACAAGTGGGTGCTCCAATGTGAGCGGACAATTGGCGACTCTTGATAGGAAATTGATATGTGGGGTATGTAAGGTGGGCAGGAAAGGTGGTGCATTGTTGCATCTGTAGCAAGAGCCACTTTGGATAAGTCAAGCATGTTTTCAGGGAAAGAGTGGTAACTCAGTGTCCCCACTGAGTGAAGCCTCTAAGACGTGTACGCCGTCAATGTTTAGGCGTGCAGAAGAGGTTTGCCACTGAAAGCAGCTTCCAATCTGGGTCCCTTTGGTTAACTTATCGGTGCTAGCGGATAGTTGAAGATGTATACCTTAGTGTCTTGTCCTTGAATGTGTTGTAATGGAAAAGTTACAAATGTGGGTGTCTTGATCAGATATATATTAAGCATTCAAAATGTCAAATTCATGGTGAAAGGTCAGTATTTGAACACCAGCTTTGCATTGTGCCATGCGTCTATCTGTCAAATGGAATATTTTTCTATGTTTATAAGATAATTCAAAATGGTACTTGTATTTTTCACATTTCTGCATTGAAGGCTAAGGTTGAAGCCCAGATTAATTACCTAGTTTTAGATATTCGGGTTACACTCTCCAGTCTATGAACACCAACCTAGCACATTCTCTAAACTATCTACCAATAAATGCTTGATCGCTCTCTAAAAAGAAACATCACATCTATGACCACCTCACTAATGCAAACACCTGACATACTATTCATAACTGAATCATGTTTGGGAGAGGATATGGCACCAGTCCTGCATGAAGTCATTCCTCTAGGCTATCAAACAATCACCCACAATCGTATAGGCAAAAAAGGAGGTGGCCTAGCTTCGGTGTTCAGACAAACATTACATATCACTAAAGGAGATGACGTCTCCATAAAAGATTGTGAGGTCCTTTTCTCCAGATGCAATCCTACACTGTCTTCCTCCTGTAACTTCCTGCTCCTTTATGGACCTCCACCTAGAAATGCAACATTCCCAGACACAAACACGGTTTCAAACCTGATAACACTACACTCCAAATTATGCATTCTGGGTAACCTCAACATTTGTTTTGACAAACCCAATATGCCCAATCCCAAAAAAATCAACGCTGGCCTAGACTCACTGAACCTGCATCAAATCGTCCACAAACCCACACACATCACTTGACACATCCTAGATGTCATTTTTGCAAATACAGAACTAGTTACCTTTCAAACAATGACTCCGGTCACATGGTCAGACCACCATTTGCTTACTTTCCAACATAAAACAACACTAAGCAACGCACCTAAAACCACCTTACGTGTATCCACCAATCATCCATGGAACAAACTCAATTTGGACATTTTGAAACACAACTAACATCCAGTACATATCTAGACACAAAATAAAGTCTGTTAAAAAACTATATGAGTGGCTACAGAAAGCTTTTGAAATCCCAATTCATAAATACCATACAACAGAACAAAAGAAAACAAGCACCGTGGAGAAATACAGAGATAACCGAGATAAAACATCAAATTAGAAAACTTCAAAGTGCCTGGCTCAAAACAAACACAATTTAAGACAAAGTTTGCCTACAGAAAAGTAACAGATCATACAAGTCGGCTATCAAAAAAGATAAGAAAAGATACTATTCAGACAATTCAAAATGCTAAGTGTGCAAATAAAGAATTCTATAAATTCCTCAATGAATTTCGTAAACCAAAGTGCCTAGAAGGAGCTCATCCCATTAATCAAGATTTCACAGACAAACTGGCACATCACAACCAAAGCAGACACATTGGACTCATACTTAAAACAAAGACAAAGCACCAGCACTGACCCTTTTCCAAAACAACAATCCAAGAATATTCTAACCCAGCCTCTCCGTTCCTGCCAACACATTTCACAAGAAGAATTTATGGGCCTGGTAAAAGCAAGCAGGCCTGCCGGCAGCCATTCCGACCCATGTCCACTGCAAACCTTCAAGACAATTCTTATAACAACCTCTGCTGCTGCGCCAGTAAGAAGAATCATCAACAATTCCTTAACTACTGGGAAATTTCCAGAGGAACTCAAAAAGTCATACATACGCTCATTACTGTAGAAAACAAACTTGGACTCGCTGAACCCTGACAACTACAGACCAATTACAAATTGATCTTTGCTGGGAAAACATAGAAAGAGCAGCATTTGCCCAGATGTCTCATTTCATTGAAAATAATGCCATACTTTCAGACTTCCAAACAGGATTGCGTACAGGAAGAGGCACAGAATTTGCCCTCCTTGCCATCTGGGATGACTTGAAGAAAACAGTTGACCGCAACAAGGTTGCTGGCTACTTCTCTTGGATCTCTTGGCTGCCTTTGACATTGTTGACCATAACACTCTGATACAAAGACTCTACGAAGCCGATATAGAGGGGACTGCTCTATACTGGATCACATCCTACTTACGCAACAGAACTAGTGTCATCCATACCCCACCTTTCTGATGGATACATCTGCCTGTGGATTCCTCCCCTTATGAATATCCCCTTCGCCAGCATTCCGTGGAAACTTTTTTTCTAGCTCTCCACACCTACGAGGTTGTCACAATGCCATGGCTCTGCACGCGGCTCCGCATAACGTTACAGGAGCTATTAGAAGACCACGTCGGTGTGATAACGTCAGTTCTCTTTTTTCCACGCTGTCGACGCGAACATCTTTTTCTGGGACTGTCCATACTTTTGTCTGGATACATTGTAATTTTGATTGTATCTCTCTCTGTTTTGGCATGTCGGCTCGAGGAAGTCGGGCTTTAAGCCCTGTAAAGAATGCAGGGGTCATATGTCGATTACGGACCCTCCTGAGGACTGTCTTTGGTGTTTGTATCGTCTGACCACAACGTCAAGGGCTGTTCTTCTTGCAGGAAGATGAATCCGAATGCTCTGAAGGAACGGGAGGCCAAGCTGTATATGACTAAGGCAATAAAAGAAAAAAGGGATCGTAAAAGATCGAAGTCAAGGTCTTCAACGTTGCATGACTCCAAGAGATAGCATAAGAAGAAGAAGAGGCATGCATCTCAGCGCCAGTCGTCGAAGGCTGTGGCTTCGAGGTCGCCTTCTCTAGACCATCGACATCGAGAAAAGGACTTTGTCTCTCCTTCTCCTTCAGTGTCTCCTCAGGTGACTCCGGTTCATTCTCCATCTTACAAGGGGACTCCAGAACAGTCACCGATGCCAAGATTTTCACCGACTCCAGAGGGTGTGTCGAATCTGGCTGATGCTGAGGTTCCTTCGGCTCCTGCGGCTCAGCCTGTGGCTCCAGCAGCTCCGACTCTAGAGGTGCCTCGTTTGGATCTTGAACTGGTACAGTACCCACAATTTCCAGCACCGGGTTCGGATCCATCGCATTTTTTAAATGTGATGTATGGCGTGTTCGCGAGGGCCTCTTACCCCCCTGGAGCACCTTCCGGGCCCATGGGTCCTATGGCCGACGCTGCAACCGAAGATGTGCTCGAGGAGAGAAGCGCAGAGGTTGTTGGAGGAGGAACAGTACCAGGCTGAGGAGATGGAGGAAGGAGAAGTTTATGATACAGAAGATTTGTTTGAGGGATTGTGTGAGGCAAGTGGACTTGATACTTCCCCAGAGTGGGACTTTGCATCTCAGAAGGCTTCCCCCTCAAAAGAAGTTGCACCTTACCATATTGTGATAAGGAAGGCTGCTCAACTTTTGGATTTGCAGCTTCCTATGGCTGAGTATAAGCCTAATTTACTCATAGAGGTGATTCATTCTCCGTCCTCCGTAGTTGACCACTTTTGCCCTTCAACGAAGCATTGACTGAGCCAATCCTTGATGTGTGGCACTTTCTGCTCTTGCAGTTTCAAGGTCGGTGTCCAGAAGATATAGACCTGCTCCAGAGGATCCGGTGTTCTTTTCATCCCACCCCACCCCACTCCTGGGTGCTTAGTGGTGCAGGCTTCTTGTTCCAAGCAGTCCACAGGTGCTTTTCCGCAGGCTCCTGCTGCAGGGACTCTATAAACTGGAGCAGTTGCCTAAAAAGGTCACTTCATCGGCTAGCATGGCTCTGAAGTCTACCAATGCCACTTGTCTGCTAGGTAGATATATTCATGCACTTATGGACTCTGCCAAACAACGTCTTCCTAAATTGTCTAAAGAGGATAGGGGAAATCTGAGTGAGGTGCTGGCAGACTCACAGGCTGCGGCTCACCAAGTCATCAAGTATGGCCTGGACACAGCAGATTCGGTTGCCAGGGTGATTGGTTCATCCATTGCAACAAGAAGACATGCATGGTTGAGGTCTTCTGGATTCTCTCCCTATGTACAGGCTGTCCTTCTTGATCTGCCTTTTGAAGGGTCTAGATTGTTTGGAGTGAAAGCTGATTCTGCTCTTGTAGAGAGTGTACTCCTTTAAGGTAGGCATGTTGCTCTGTTTCTATGTATTCTATATTCTAGAATTGTTATGATGCATATTTCAGTCCAGTGGCAGTTCCTGATGTGTTCAGTCGTGGGTCTTCTGTATGGAATAAATCTTACATCTTCACAACAGAATTTGGATTATTCATTTTATTTGATGCAAGGATTTAACTTCCTACATTTATTGGCGACGTTTTAAAGACCCACCGACTTTGGATGGACATTATTTCAACTTTATGAAAAGGATTCATGGACACTAATTTGAACTATTTAAGGTGTTCTTGGAAAGTGGAACGGAAGAGGAGGAGCAACGAGTGAGAGCGGAGGGTGTAGCAGTTCAGAGGAGCGGAGCTGCCGAAGGTCGAGAAGCCGAAAAACTCGTAGCTGTCGCCGCCCCCCGCCGAGGTGAAGAGAAGGCGGCGGGCAGCGGCAAGCATTGGCAAGCATTGGCTTCAGCGCAGAGGACCCCTCCCGCACTCCCACACTCCCTGCATTCCCGAGAGTCGAGAAGCCGAAAAACCCGTAGCTGTTGCCGCCGCCGCCGAGGTGAAGAGAAGGCGGCGGGCAGCGGCAGCGGCAGCGGCAAGCATTGGCTTCAGCGCAGAGGAACCCTCCCGCACTCCCTGCATTCCCTGCATTTTTGGCAGCCGGCCTTACTGCACCAGCACCGGCATGGGAGGTGTGTGAGCTGGGCGCTCTGGCGTTTTGGTGTTCGGAGCCTGCAACACGGAGGAGCACGCTGAATAGGGCGGCATTCGAGTACCGTTCTGTGTGAGGAGGCGAGAGTTGCGGTGTCACTGCACCACGAGGGCTACTCCAGATGAGTGCAGCAAGGGAAGCAAGGTGAGCCAGCCTGTCACACTGCCTCTTCACCTGGCCACACTTCATATATAGTAATAACCCTCCCGACCCTTTTTGAGAGCACCGCCCGCCACCCAGAAGCATAGCAGCAACTCTCCCCAACAGCGTAACCCACCCTCCCTTGATTGAAGGGAAATGTGGATGAAGGCGGAGGGGGCGTATTGACTAATGGGATGCGAGCAGCGAGGAGAGCTGTAACAAGGGACATTAACTACATCTTTTTCCACGCCCCAATCAAGCCCACCATTTAATTCACATCAACATTTTGCATTCTATATCAACCTTACAACCACTGCTAGGTCGGCGCCCCTTTAGACTAAGACTATTGGTGATCACTGCGGGGAGAATCTTACCTGACTGCTAAGAGTCGGGGTCTTCACGTCTCCACCGCCAGGAGTCACTACAGAGCCCAGGTCTTCACGCCGCCATCGCCAGGAGTCAAGACGTTAAGCATTCTTTTAAGTGAGTCCCCTTGCTCTAAGTGGGAGTGGCGAGGAGTCTAGAGCAGTTCCCTAAAAACTGCATAATCCTACAAGGAACGAACTTGGGGAATTGGATCTGGGTGCCGGTGCTGGCGTTGCAAGAGCGGCGCGCAGGGCACTGGCCCCGAAGTCTAGTTACCCGATTGTGTTTGCTGGAAGCAGGCACTTCTATCGTGGGTCAAAAGCAGGGAATAGAAGGGGAAAATATATATAGTTCCCGCCCTGTTCGGACCTCTGGACAACAACGCGTCATCTCCAACTGACCTAATACAGTGCAATGGCTTATAAGAAGCTCAGATCTAGAACCATCCTTATGAAAAGAATGGGAATGGATGATGCAATTAGGAAGAGCACCAACAAGGCATTAAGAAATGGAAAGACAATAGCAACCCCTGGAATTAGAAAGTATTTCGCAAAAGCAAACCCAGATGGCCAGGATCAAATAGTAAAAGATCAGGTAAATTTGGAAACAGTAGGTGTCACTGAGGTTGGAAACGGAACCCAAATAATTCCAGAAGCAGGGGAAAAAAATACCTTAATTGACCAGGTGGACTTAACTTCAGATTTAATGGCAACCAGATCAATAGCACTGGCTCTTTCCAAAATACAACAGTCTTTCGATTGCAACATCATGTCCCCAGATACCAGCACCAAGGATGGAATATCTCAAATGGAACCCCAAAGGGGGATCGACAACATACAGATCAGTACTCCACAAAAATCAATGGATATAGAGGGCCATCTTGAAAATTCACCAGACCTCTCTATCTTTAAAACTACCGGCTTGATTAACAATTACACTCCAGTCTCCAAATCAATGTTTGTTTTATAAAATATTCTGGAATCAGTTCTCAACCATTTAGGTAACATACTGGAAAACTCTGATCAAACACTTGACGTGCAAATTGGAATTTAAAAATTTCTGGTCGAGGAAAAAAAGAAGAAAGAACAAATCTGGTCATCAAAAACAACAAAAATAACAGGAACTTGTGGCAAATGTCAAGAGATAACTGGTGATGACTTAAAAATTAAAAAGGATACTGTGCTGCTTCCCCATAAAAAAGAAATTGCAACACAAACCGGGTAGAAATCATCTGGCGAAAGTGTTGAAAAGCAGAGAGACATCACCGCATATTCCCTCAGAAATCTCTTTAAAGAGGAAACTAATTTAGAACCAGACCAACAATCTGTGACTTACTACCCAATTTTTACAAAAAGCAAAACCAAATTAAACATGACCAGTCCTGTAATACCTGATCCTGAAACAAACGTAGACACCGGTTTAACTAGTGAAGATGTACAAGACTCGGAAAAAACAAAAAAGAAACAACGGCAAAGAAAGATAAAAAAGAGAAAGGCGATAAGAAGATTCAAGAGGAAGAAGGCTACAAAAATAACATTTCAGATTATGACTCCCCTACCTAACGCCTTACCAGATCACAAAGGTAGACCAACACTGCCCCGACACCGAGTATAAAGCACCAGAAGAGACCGGTGAAAACCGACAACAAAAATCCATATCAACACTCCACACTAAATCCAAAGGCTACTAATTTCATACATGGCTCAGAAAGTCCAACTTTAAGAGGGACACTCATAGGACACCCAGAATCACAGAGAAAAGGATCTCAAGTAGAGGAGATAAGATCCAACTTCTTACAAATCACAGAGTTATTCCCTATTGATGAAGCTCCACTCAATCGCTGTCGAATCATTAACCTACTGCAGCAGATCCAGCCGCTACAATTTCTAGCGCAAAATGAAATCAAACTGGTAATGTTTCCGGATAAAGCAAAAACAAAAACTGCAATTGTAGAATTCTGGTCTCCAGCCTTACCAGGAATTATCCTAAAGGAGAGTGAGATCCTCCACAAATGTGGTTATGACTTGATCCTGTAGTGTAGTTCCTAGTTTCCCACTAGGCCCTGCGCATTGGAATAACATAAACAGTAGTATCGACGTGGAACTGCGGATATTCCAGGCCTCCACTGACTATGCTAAACTTAATTGGGTTGTGTTACCAACTAGCTCAGAGGTCACTGGAAACTTTCTTCTCTGCATAGGAAGTGATCAGCTTCCTTGGCACAGACAAGAAGGGATTCAGCTTTCCAACAACTGTGCAACATGACAACTTTGCTCCTCAGATCAAGAGTCAATCTCTAGGGTCGTGTGAAACAATAGACATGTATTTCACTCAGTCAGTCTAGTGCAGTTTACTTTCACGAGATGTAGAGAATAGAGAGACGGGCGTTTGTCAATAAAAGGTTAACATTTATTGAACAGTCTTTCTTCTCGTACAAGAGAAATGTATTGCCACAATTGCAATAATTGTTATTATAAAAAGTACGTACAGTAAGATAAGTATTGCGAAATAGAACTGTAAAAGCATTGATATGGTTTCTTAGCCATACAATGGTTTAAAAGTAATAAAACATATATACAGTCATATATACATTAGGCTAACATACTCAACTGGTGCTTCTAACCACGCCTACCCCAGTGTGCCTGACCTAAGCCTAACACGTGAAAGGGGAGTAAGTAAGTAGCTTTAAGTTAAGTTGGTTTTGCCAAGGTTTGTTTCAAGAATTCTCGTCTAAGGGTTTAGTCAACACCATACCTCTGAATAGAATGATGGAGGATTGGTATCTCCTTCAGGGGTCTCTCTCGATATCCCAGTCACCCGCGAAGGTAGACCGGAAACGCCGTAGCTGGATTTCTCTGCACGAGAAAGGCAGCGGCTTTCTTCAGCGCGTCGAGGAAGGAGGGGGGACAGCGTCCGCGGGCAGCTGGAATCTGCTGGATGTCTTCGGAGAGGGACGGCTGTTCAGCTCCTTAAGCGTACTGCACCATAGTTCGCACTTTGGCAGCGATAATGGTATCAGCAGCTTCACCACTACAGGGGCAGCAGGCTGCAGCGACAGAGTGCTAGATTTACCAACACGGGGTCTTGCAGGCAGCTGGCATCAGCAACAGTAGCTCGCATTGCTTAAGGCAACGTTGGTAATATTTATACCTGACAGGTGCCGGGTTTGACGCAAGTTTGCTGGACATAAGACGTCAATTAAAGATGTCACTAGGAAGTGACAGTTATCAGTTGCTCATTAGAGTTCCATTACTAATCAAAACACAGCAAGCGGGGATTTCCAGGTTTGCTGAGTTTTTATCTTGTTGAAGAACTCGGAGTGTTATCTAGGAATATCAGATAGTGACTACTGCTCTGTCATTGCACTAATTGGTCGCAAAGGAAGTGGCAAAGAGAACTATGCTGGAATGTGGCTCTGTTCGTGTGAGGCCAGAGATGACTTTTCAGAAAATCGCACTTGAACGGTTATGCCAATATAGGGAATAAATGGATTTATAGCCGAATAGGGGCATAAGGTCACAGTATCGATCAGGAACCTAGATAAACACGCAACACCCACTCCACGGGTTAATGTCCATCAAAATTACTAAAACTAAGCAATTAGATGCATGTGTAACATTGCCCACCCCAAAATACATAAATGCATTCGAAATAGGCGTACTTGTAATACATGAATTTAGGTACTGTACGTTTTTTAAAGCATAGAAATCATTCAAAAAATTATTGCATATGAAATCAATGAACGATTATGCAAAAGAATTACACATGAAGTATCTCTGACAGAAGAAAAGCGAGATAAATCATCACATAAAAATGCATTGTAATAACATGTGTGCTAGAGGCTGGTGTAATGTTGTTATGTCTCTAGAAGTGTTTAGAAATAGAAGTGTGAAGCTTCTGTTCTCTAAGAATAGTTTTTACGTTAAGCAAAGAATTGTTCGTGCCAAAAAAAGGTCAATATTAGAAAAACTGTTCAATTCAAAAAGTTATTGCTTGAACGGGGAAAAATAGATTTCCAAAGCCCTTGGCAGTTTTTGTTGATCAAAACTGAAGGCCGAATTCAGAGTTCATGGGAACGCTGTGTGTCGGAAAGCTTCTAAAAGTTATTGTTTCTGTACGGGTGAGAACATCGTATCAGACAAGCTCTCAAAGAATTGGTCTACAAATTCAGGTGACAGTTCAACCAAATTAGATAGCGCTGTAACTTGGCAGGTGTGAGAATGATTGCTGTCATCGAAGGCAGGACCAGCAATGCTCACAGAACGTTGTACCTGGATGATGTTGCTTTTGTCACTCGCTCCACTGTTACCACTTGGTTGTAGCACAGGAGTCTCCACGAATGCCGTCATCAGGATTGGTAGCCGCTGGGGACAACACAATGCGTGAGCCGTTATTGGACTGAGCAAAGTATCGACGTCCATTGGTACTGCTGATGGAAGTGAAAGACAGATGTCCAACACGCATTCATCGCCGCAAAGCCTACACCGTAGCACAGGTAAAATGCAATTTTGCCATATCGGTCTGAATGAAAGGAACCAGGTCATGTTTAGATCTCTCAGCCTGGCCAATCCAAGGACGTTAGTTATCCTGTCCCGGTAGCGCATTGCTACGATTGTCTCTTCCATTCCCATGGGAGCGATGTCTGAGCCGAGGCTTGCCATAACGAAGCAGGAGGGTCAAAAATAGAATCCCTGCGACGAGTCCCAAAAATAATGGTATGCTGCCAAAAATGGAGTGCACAAAATTAGGAAAGATTCCCAAAATTGCCTGGAAGGGTGTTAGCAGTCCCGTAAAGACTGTCTTAAATATGCCTGGGATGCTTGTTGCACTAGACATGTTAAGGAGTTGGCTGAACATTTCTACGAAATGCACGGGGCAATTTGTTGATAAAAGGTCATGAACTTCAGTAGCTGTCCTTGCAACTAGAAGATCATACGTCTCTTTAGATGACGTTATAGGCACTGTTGTCTGTAAAAGTACAGATTTCATTTTGCTTAATGTATCAATTCGTATGGAATAGAGATTCAGACGAGGCCAGATGGGAGTCACTGAGTCTGGAGGCCCACTCGGAAACAATGCTTGCATACAGCATTTGACCATGGATGTTACTTCTACTAAATAACTTTTCCCTGGCACGAGGCCACAACATCTGTGATCCGTTCTAAGAATGTAACTCCAGTTCGAAAGTTGCATAAAGAATTGCTCTATCTGAGTTGCAGGTGTGACTAGCTGGTGGCATGAAAGGTTGTTTGAATTTCCATCACATGCTCCGTGTAAATTAATACCCTGACACAAAAGTATACCGCTTAGTGAATGTTTACAGTTCTCACCACTAAGAAATACATTTTTGTCGCTGTCACTATAGCAAGAATGAGTGTATGGTAATTTCCATTCGGATTTTACGTATCCTTTACCCAATTGTTCATACTGGCCAGCAGGTATGTACTCAAGGCACTTTTTAAATTGGAAAGTTGTTATCGGAATTGTGATAATTCCGTGTATAATCCATTCAATGACAGGACTCTCTGACATTGTCAATGGTAATCTCTCGAGTTTTTCGATGCTCAGGATTGTATAGTCTGCTCCTTTCTGTGCCAAACTGATCTGTTTATCAGTAAGGTTAAAACTGGAAAATAATGACGTTGTGTTGATTAAACGCCAGGGCACATAGCCTGAACGAAGATTTTGCAGCGTCCAGCCTAATTCTATAATAGAGCGTAATTGAGACTGGCCATGTTGTAACATTAGCAAATCTCTGTCTATCACATCAAAGGCAGAGGATACAATATTGTCCAACGAATATATTCTGGAAGACAGAGTCGTTAACCCATTGTCTACTACAGAAAGTGATTTCTCCAAATTAATACGATCAATCTCTCGTATTTTTTCAGCAGTTTCAATTTGCTTTACTTTCCAACCCTCGTTGTAAGCAGCATAGATACTGGTCGCTATGAAACGCTTGTAACACTGTTTGCGTGGTCCAAGAATGAAATCGCGCCAATCAGCACCATCTTTTAATAAAGACAAGTGTTGCTTAATTTCAGCCAGTGTGGATGTTGTTAGCCATTCAAGGCAGAGTTTCCCTACACTGTATGTTGTTATTATCCCTGGATGTTGTCTCGGGGAATATCTCGAGTCTAATCTGGTCATTTTTAACCCCTGTGTTTTGTTCAGGAATCTATCTTGACAGCTGTTTGTGTCAGTAGGCCAGATTAACCACTTTTTCCAATCAGGATGTGTTCTGTTGAAATGTAAAATGTGTGACACGTCTAACTCAATATCTGTGGTTGTATTCTCAGGTATTGGCTTTGGTATAGACGGTGTTTTAAGGTCTTTGATCTTAGCTAGGCCAAGACAGGATGTTTGGTGTATTGTGTCATTTAAAAACAACATTTGCTCTGGTATCATGCAGGTTCTAAATAGTGCTTCTATGCCTTGCACCTGCCAATCTTTTGTACCCCAAATTGTTTTCGTTTCAATATTATTTTTCCAATAATCAAAACCAAATGTCATCATTTTGTCATAAAATGCTTCTGAATATATCAATTTAGAATTTGTCAGCATTGTTTTCATTCCTGTTTTATCTAACAGTTTATAATAAAACGTTTCTGCATCACCGGTGTTAAACCCTGAGAAGTATTTGAATTTCTCAAAAAATGCTTTAGAACTGCTTTTAGGTGGTGTAGAACAATGTTCCCATTGATTATACATAAAAACATTTCTAGGCTGTGCAGATTTATGCAAGTAATGATCCCCATAGTGGGTGTAACAGAATAACTGCTCATAACTAGATGAACCTTGTAAATAATCATGATCTGTGAATCTAGCTGACATTACTAATTCAGACATCATGTCATTAATACTGTTAAAGTCCCAATCATCAGAGAATGTACTAGGTGTTACAAAGTCACTTAAGGAAACCTTTAGTTGATGAGGATACTTCAGGATTTCGACCGGACCATAGATCTCATAGTCTGTTTTCTCCCATACTACCCCACCAGGTATTGGAATTGCTGTGACATTTACTGTTGACAGTTCTCTTTTCTTCACGTGGGATGATCTGTGTGGTTTCAGGACTAGGTTGATGTTCTGACTTGCTGTGTCCATTGTAATATATTTTCCTTCAATGAATTTTCCCAAACACAGTACCATGATGAGCCAAAGCAGGAGGAAAAATACACCTAGACCGAACCAGAACTCTAGCCAAGGGGAAATGAGGTAGATTTCCTTCAGTTGATGAAAGAGTTCCGTTGCTTTTTCTTTAAAGGTCTTTTTAGTTTCTGGCATCACTTCGGGGTTGTTTTGATCTTCAGAGAAGTTGTCGAAGTTGATGAAGTAACCAGAGGCAGTTCTGTCAATTGATGGGATTGTTCTTTCAATCTGTCTTTCGGTGGCACTTTCTGATGCCACATCATTGTAGACTGGTGTTGTTTCTTGACGAACTGTTTCAATCTGTGTTTCAAGAGGCACGAGTTCCATGGCATTATTGCATAGTCCTTCATTGTGCACTGCAGGCTGATCGAATGTGATTAGTCTTTCAGTTTGAACCTCTTGGATTGTTGCAAGTTTGGGTATTCTGTTGTTTCTTGGGAGTCCACTGGGCCTACTGTTAATTATAGGCCACATGCTTGTGGTTTTACCAGAACGATGGACACGACTCTGTTCTCCTTTTTACCAGCAAGGGGCGGTAGCACAACTGATCTTGTTCCGGTGACTGCCAAGACAGGTACTACTTTTCTGTAAGAAGGCCCAAATTCCTTCTTAACCGCGATCTTTTCTCTGGCTAGATCCCCAATCTTTGGAATCCAGACAGGCCTTGCTGGGGCTGTTGCGGGTGGTGCCTCGTCAGTGGTACTTGGCTGTTGCTTTAACTTTATGTTGCTTAATGATTTTCTTGTTTCATTCAGTTCCTGTAAAACAGCCAAACGATCTTTGATGTCAAAGTCTGTTGTTTTTTCTTGTACCACTGACATCTGACTATCGAGGTCCTGAACTCGCATTCTAATTCCGAACAATAGTTCGTATGGGCTGAAACCTTTTAGAGAATTTCTTGGCATGTTGTTAAGACTAGTCTGGACACTTATTAAATGTTTGACCCACCCAGCGCCTGAACCTAATACCTTCGCTGTTATAGATTGCTTTATGTCACGTTTTTTTCTTTCTACCACACTGTTCCCTTCCGGGGTATGACGGACAAGAATACCGCAACCCAATTCCCATGCTAGCCATGGCCTCCTTATAGGCTCAAGAGCTGAAAGCAGGACCCTGGTCAGAATGGAACGTGGTAATTGCGTATGTGCCGATATAGACTCGCAAATCTTTTATAACCGTTCTAGCGTCAGCCGAGCGCTGGGGCCTCATTTTTTAAGTGCTTTTCGTCTTAACTGTTAATAGGACGCAGGATGGGGTGTAGGCAGCGTTACGCTCTTTCTGACTGGTAGCCGGTAGCAAGGTTCGTTACCGCGATCCCTATTACAGTTTTCACAGTTGTTTGCATATATTTGGTGTTCTACACTCATTCCCGGCCACCAGAATACTGATTGTAATTTAGTCAGCGATTCCTTGATCTCTCTGTGCCTAAGACCCAAACCCATATGTGCGTCTGCTATTAAAAATATTCTCCTGTTCATGTTTGGAATTACTCTGTCCCCCACTCCAGGGATTCGAGCAAAAGGAATGGAGTTTGCATCGATTATGTATGCATAATTGAGTGGATAGTTTACGGGTAGTGCTGCACAGTCGCCTTTTACGGTCGTTTTTACTGCCAGCATGGTTTCCCCGTCTATGTATTTATCTGTACGCTTTTTTGTGGCTACGGAAGCCGGTTTAGTAGCTTCCGCTGTGGCTGTATTAGCCAATGAATTCCCTGCAACGTGAACGCCATCACGTTGAAGACTCTGTGCGTGAATCACGTGAGTCTTTTGTAGTTCTTTGTGTAAAAGAGCTACTTGTTCCCAGAGCAATTTATGCTTTATTGTGGCACCTGTGTCATCTTTGTAGTCGTTTTCGATCCAACTCTGCAGTTTATTGTTGTAAGAGTTGACGCAAAAATGAGAATCGCACACGATAAGTGTCGGGAATTCGCGTTCTGCATTTTCGAGCGCCATCTTTAAAGATCTGATTTCAGTTCTCTGAACTGAACGGTACTTTACTGATTCAGTTTTTGTTACTTTCGGTGTAATTTTACCGCACAGCCAACGACATTTAATAATCGCACATGCTGCATCGCAGGATTTTCTCTCTACGTTGAAATGCTGTACAAAGCTATCTGTATAGATTATACAGGCATATTGTGGGAGAGGCAGAATTTCGATTGGCAGAGGATATTCTTCTTCATATTCTAAATCATTCAGTTCTTCGTATTGCGGGGCGAAATAGTATTTCACACCTTCCGCTCCTAGAGAATCTATACACTGTATCCATTTCGGATCCAGTGACACTGTAGGCAGGTTTACTGGGCTAAATAGCGCCTCGAAGGCGGATTCCGCTGTGAGGATATTAATCCTTTTGCCGTGTGCTAGTTCTCGTTCATTTGCTAATGCGATTTGCACTGCTTTCACAGTTCTTTCTGTGGGACTGAATGTTTTTTCTGCTTGTGTGTACAAGTGAGATTTAATTGAAATTGGTACCTTTTCTCCCTCATTAGAGGTTAGGTATGTGAATCCGCATCTTCCTGGGATGACTCGGATTACAAGATCGATCGTGTTGTCACGTGTATCTAATTTTGTTTTTGCTAACATGTCTGTTTGCAGCGATCTCAAAATTTCTGTGTGTTTTTGAGTCCAATTGATTTGTTTAAAATCAGGTTTAATTAGTTCGTAGAGAGGTTTAACCCTCTCTGCGTAATTTAGAATGTAAGTTCTTCCGAAATTCAGAAAACCTAGTATGGATTGTAAATTCTTCAGCGTTTTTGGAGCTTGGAGTACAGCGCACTTCTCTAAGAAGTTGTCCGCTAGGCTTTTCCCTTCACTTGATAATTCGTACCCTAAGAACAGTACTGTCAGATGGGCAATTCGGGACTTTTTAAAGTTGAATTTGTAACCCTCTGCTGCGAACCCAAGTATAATGGTGTTCACTCTTTTCAAATGAGTATCCACGTCGTCGTCTGTGAGATAAATATCATCTACGTAAGATAATGCTTCATCATCATAGATTTGTAGTAACTCTGTTACCCTAGCTGAGAATAGTCCTGGGCTGTTCTTGAACCCCTGTGGGAGTCGACAGAATTTTTTCTGCGACCCAAATGCAGAGAAAGCGGTCAAATATCTGCTTTCCGGTGCAATGTTTTGACAAAAGAAACCATTAGATATATCTAGTGTTGTTTTATATTTTTTTCTAACTATATTGTTCATTAGGGCTGCACTATGCGAGTTTTGTACTGCAAAGGTTTTGCAACATGTATTAAGATGTCTGTAGTCCAAAACTAGACGATATGAATTATCTGGCTTGGAGACAGGAAACAAAGGATTGTTCATCTGAGAGGTGCATGTTTCAATCACCCCCTGGTATTCAAGTTGATCTAAGATCTCCCTGACCTGTTTTTTAGCTTCTTGCTTTATGGGATACTGCCGTTGGGCAGTTGGTTCACTTTTTAGTTGGATTTTGTGAGGCGGTGAATCCTCATCCCATCCTACATGATTTTTATATAATGCAGGTGCCTGGGCTACTGCCCATTTCCTTGCATATGTATATTTTTTGTGAATCGGAATGTGATTCGAGAAGGCAGGCATAATCACTTCTTCGCCACGAGGGCACTCCCTGACAAACTCTGGGGGCCAATCTTTTTCAGCTAACAGAATATCATAGCCTTTTGAGAGCTTATCCCAAAATAGACCCTTAATTTTCCTAGTCTTATCACCCTCTATACGCAATGTTATTTCGTATATTTTATGGGGCTCGCTAAGTCTGGCGTCGGCAGTTTCAACCTGAATGTATTCATTCGTGTCCACTGTCTCCAGATGACTCATCAAGATCTTGCGCGCTATACTGATTTCTGCTGCACTGTCCAACATTGTCAATGCCCACTCCCCGTTTTTCAACTGTGTCCTCAGTATTCTCGGCATGGTTGATTACTCTAATACTGGCTACCTTCTTTTTCTGAAATTGAGATTTTTTACTCTGAGCAGGTTCCTTGTCTTTGGACTTGGTGTGCTCTCCTGGGTCTGACCGTCCTCTTCTTTCCGAATTCTGTGGAAGAGATCGAGAGGGACGTGTATCAATACTTTGATATCTATCAGGTTTTTTTAGATTATCCCTATTTCTAAGGTTATATCTTTTCTCAGAGGGCTCCCTCTGGGGAGACTGGCGTTCTCGAGTCGGAGTTCTTTCCCTCCGTCGAGGAGACCTTCCTCTGGACTGGAAAACTTTTTCCTTGGGAGTGGATTGTTTATTTCCATCCCAGCTCTTTTTAGGAGTGTTTAAATTATTTTTAATAAATAATTTTTCAGGATTTTCGAGCAGTTGGGGCTTTACCGGTTTCCCACCCAAGCTGTCTCTACCTAATTCTTCATAGCATTTTCTATGATTTTTGCAAGCTCACCAGGATCTTTTATATCTGTTTCCTTCAACTTCTGGCGAATCGCCACAGATGCTGCTTCTCCTCTTATATTGGCTAATAATATAGCCGAGACCTGCTTGAAGTTTTTCAGTAATTTCATACCTAGATTTAAAGCGGGCTCTGGACCGAATTCATTTTGAATCTGTTTTAGCACTTCTGGTATTACCGCCATAGACGGAACACCGTGTGTTTTTGTGTAGATGGAAGCAAAGACTGTACCCCAAGTGTCGCAGTCCTCCACGTGTGGTGCGATTCCCATAGGAAGGCAGATGGTCAAGATTCTGTGTTTTTCAATAGGGGTAGTATCAGGAAATACTGCCTCTATTTGAGTGATTTTCTGTGCTAACCAGAAAGGAATTTGTTCCCGTTTTACGGGTGTTTTACCAAGACATGACTGTATGTTCTGTGGTGTAATTTTATTTGTGTTCCCCTGATGAGGGGTCAGCTGTGGTGTATTAACAGCTGGCTGGACTGTTGCAGTCCGCATTACATATTGGACTAATTGCCTATGTATTTTTATTAATGTGTTTAGCTGTACTAACAGCTCTTCTCTAGACATTTTTACAATGTCAGGATGTGGTGTGTAGCTGGCTAGAACCGGCCACGTGGCTCCTGGTCTACCTAGTGGACCGAGACTAGTTATGTGATCATTGTGTTTTAGGGCGCCATTAAACCAGAGCAGGTGCTCTTGAAATTTAAGTGGAATTTCAATCTCCTCGAAAGGAGCGTACTCTTCCGGAGGTTTCTCTATTTTGTAATAGTGAAACTCTTTTGTTCTAGCGTTTACCGCTGGAAAGTTTATCCATGAATAGAATACCTCTGTCTGCCGATATTCGTGAGCCTCTATCACGAAAATTACTGTACCACCTTGTGGTGTCAGTCCGTTTTCTATAAGTTTTAAAGTTATAGATCTTCTTAAGTGGACCGGGATGATAATAGCATCCGGGTCTGCCTGTAGGAGACTCGAGTCCTCCTCTATTAGTATGGAAGCCAGCCTAGCTGCTTCCCTTTCTTCTTCACTGTCTGACATTTAAAAAAAAAAAAAAAAAAAAAAATGCAGGCTTTGCAGAGTAGGTCTCCAAGGAGACAAAGATTAGGTGCACAATATTTTGGAACACTGTATCCTTCAACGTTGAATAAACCAGAGCTTTACATAGGAATCTCTACCTACTAAGGTCGGGCGGATTTTAACCTTTCACCCACTCCAGACGTCTATTGGAGTATTTACGGGAGAAAGGGGTGTGAAATATGCACGACTGAGTTACTCTACAAGTCTTGCGTTAGTTTATCGCCTTACCAAACGTTAGGGCGCCATGTAGTGTAGTTCCTAGTTTCCCACTAGGCCCTGCGCATTGGAATAACATAAACAGTAGTATCGACGTGGAACTGCGGATATTCCAGGCCTCCACTGACTATGCTAAACTTAATTGGGTTGTGTTACCAACTAGCTCAGAGGTCACTGGAAACTTTCTTCTCTGCATAGGAAGTGATCAGCTTCCTTGGCACAGACAAGAAGGGATTCAGCTTTCCAACAACTGTGCAACATGACAACTTTGCTCCTCAGATCAAGAGTCAATCTCTAGGGTCGTGTGAAACAATAGACATGTATTTCACTCAGTCAGTCTAGTGCAGTTTACTTTCACGAGATGTAGAGAATAGAGAGACGGGCGTTTGTCAATAAAAGGTTAACATTTATTGAACAGTCTTTCTTCTCGTACAAGAGAAATGTATTGCCACAATTGCAATAATTGTTATTATAAAAAGTACGTACAGTAAGATAAGTATTGCGAAATAGAACTGTAAAAGCATTGATATGGTTTCTTAGCCATACAATGGTTTAAAAGTAATAAAACATATATACAGTCATATATACATTAGGCTAACATACTCAACTGGTGCTTCTAACCTTGCCTACCCCAGTGTGCCTGACCTAAGCCTAACACGTGAAAGGGAAGTAAGTAAGTTGGTTTTGCCAAGGTTTGTTTCAAGAATTCTCGTCTAAGGGTTTAGTCAACACCATACCTCTGAATAGAATGATGGAGGATTGGTATCTCCTTCAGGGGTCTCTCTCGATATCCCAGTCACCCGCGAAGGTAGACCGGAAACGCCGTAGCTGGATTTCTCTGCACGAGAAAGGCAGCGGCTTTCTTCAGCGCGTCGAGGAAGGAGGGGGGACAGCGTCCGCGGGCAGCTGGAATCTGCTGGATGTCTTCGCAGAGGGACGGCTGTTCAGCTCCTTAAGCGTACTGCACCATAGTTCGCACTTTGGCAGCGATAATGGTATCAGCAGCTTCACCACCACAGGGACAGCAGGCTGCAGCGACAGAGTGCTAGATTTACCAACACGGGGTCTTGCAGGCAGCTGGCATCAGCAACAGTAGCTCGCATTGCTTAAGGCAACGTTGGTAATATTTATACCTGACAGGTGCCGGGTTTGACGCAAGTTTGCTGGACATAAGACGTCAATTAAAGATGTCACTAGGAAGTGACAGTTATCAGTTGCTCATTAGAGTTCCATTACTAATCAAAACACAGCAAGCGGGGATTTCCAGGTTTGCTGAGTTTTTATCTTGTTGAAGAACTCGGAGTGTTATCTAGGAATATCAGATAGTGACTACTGCTCTGTCATTGCACTAATTGGTCGCAAAGGAAGTGGCAGAGAGAACTATGCTGGAATGTGGCTCTGTTCGTGTGAGGCCAGAGATGACTTTTCAGAAAATCGCACTTGAACGGTTATGCCAATATAGGGAATAAATGGATTTATAGCCGAATAGGGGCATAAGGTCACAGTATCGATCAGGAACCTAGATAAACACGCAACAATCCCAATATTAAACAAGCATTTACAATGCAATGGTTTCTCCTTTTGAAAAGTTTTAGCTATTGGCATTGTAAATGACAAAATTTGTATTTATGTGTTGGTTTTGAAAACAGATAAATAAATGGCATTGTCATTTACAATGCCAATAGTTTAATCTCTGGCAAATGCCACACAAAAACACACAGACCCCCACACACACACAGACCCACACACACCAACAGAGCCCCACCCACACACACACACACAGTCACACACACAGAGCCACACACACACAGAGCCACACACACACAGACCCACACACACACAGACCCACACACACACACCCAGAGCAACACACACACACCCAGAGCCACACACACACACACCCAGAGCCACACACACCCACCCAGAGCTACACACACCCACCCAGAGCCACACACACCCGCCCAGAGCCACACACACCCGCCCAGAGCCACACACACACACAGAGCCACACACACACACACACAGAGCCACACACACACACACACACCCACCCACCCAGAGCCACACACACCCACCCAGAGCCACACACACCCACACAGAGCC
Source organism: Lissotriton vulgaris (assembly GCF_964263255.1). Classification (NCBI taxonomy): domain Eukaryota; kingdom Metazoa; phylum Chordata; class Amphibia; order Caudata; family Salamandridae; genus Lissotriton; species Lissotriton vulgaris. The sequence goes on from NC_141685.1 coordinate 1,338,145,183, forward strand.
ACACACACCCAACCAGAGCCACACACACCCACCCAGAGCCACACACACCCACCCAAAGCCACACACACCCACCCAAAGCCACACACACCCACCCAAAGCCACACACACACTCAGGAGAGCAAGCACAGCGAGGGGGCAGGGAAGCAAGCACAGCGAGGGGGCAGGGAAGCAAGCACAGCCAGGGGGCAGGGAAGCAAGCACAGCTCCTTAGTGAGTTTAGAGTGCAAGGAAATAAAAGATGAACCCCTGGGGTCTTGTTTGTGTGACTCTCCAGCTGACAGCGAGCAGCACCCAATGTTCTTATAAGTGCAAATATTTTGCGATGCATTGGACGGTGCCAGATCCTGCGGCCACGGAAAGTTTGTCTCCAGACACAGTGGGAAAAAAGGTGGCTTTTATCCAAAGCCAAGGACGTAGCTTCCAATTGTGTACCAGGTGCAGTGGCACCTGGACTGGGGGGGTGGGTGGGGGGAAAGGGTGCATTCAACCCTGATTAACCCCATCTTTCACCGTTGAAGCTGCTGCCAGCGGGGTCCATTCCTTCCTTGCACTAGGGCCCACGACACACTGGGTACTATGCCTTTTTCCAAAACTTTTAAAAAACTGTGCCCTAAGATTGTCTGTTGTCTTGCACAAGTCACCCTTTGTGCACCCTTGTCCTTATGCATACTAGCCCAGCTGTCTGGTAACTAAGACCTGTGCTTCTAGCCCTTGTGCGCGAGTAGCGTTTAAGAATTGTAAATACTAACTCTGTAATTGCCTGCTGTCATATAAACAACTGTTGTCAATGCACATAGCCAGTGGAGAACACCTTGATAAAGCCAGTAGGCAGAAGCTTATTGCTTGTGAAATCCTCAATTTCAGAGTCTGAAGGCAGGAAGTGTTTATTGAAAATCCTGTTGTTGAAGCACATTGTGAAAGCCTAAAGTAAGTGGCGTATTGATTATGAAACCTTTAGTCAAACCCAATAGGCCGAGAGAGCTACTGATTTCTATTTATTAATTGCTCTGGTTACCGATTCCTTTCATATAGTCATAGGAGCGGGGGGGATTAGGGGGGAGAGGGGACATCTGGCCTACGCATTAATCAATTATCCAATCAACCCCTCATGCCGAAAAAACACACAACTTCTACTACCCCACCCCATGCACTCACTTCTTATACTTTGCAAACATGAATTGACTTCAAAAGGATTTTAACCTGTGACCTTAAAGGTTGCACGCTCAACTTTGAGACAAGCTAATTTCCTGCTGGGCTATGGAACAACGTTCTTGACATCACTGTGTTTAAATGTCTCTATTCCCTTCTTGTAAGAAAAGACAACAGTGTGGCCATACATTGCACAAACATTAAGTGTTTACGGCCATTAAGTTCTCCCATGGCTTCAGTGTTGAAGCTGGAGCCTTAAATATAAATCGCCCACATTAATCCAACCACAGTTAGAGCTCTAATAGGGAGAGGGAATCAAGTGTTCATTTTACAGTCGCTGCATGGATACATCAAACTCACATTATTCATTTATTTTAAATTTAAGTACAGAAGGCTTCATACCCGTCTTATTTCAGAATAATTCTTTTCGGCAGCGTCTAACTGATGTGAGCCTTTTTCTTGGGAAATACGTCAGTGTCATTTAGTAAACAAAATAATTACCACCATTTTCCCTGGGGCAGTGGGTGGAGTATGCATGTTTTGAAGGAAGCCTCAAGTGACTCAGTAAAGTGGATAAAGCCCAAGATGTTTGCCGGAAACATTCAAATTATGCCATCCGGAAACATTCCATATACAGAAAAAAAAATCAAGCATTGACAGACAATAGTTTAAGCGTGGTCCCAGTGAAAGACATGTTACCACCGCGATCGAGAATATATGAGGGAGGGGAAGAGAGCAGAGAGGGAGGGAAAGAGAGCAGAGAGGGATGGAAAGAGAGCAGAGAGGGATGCAGTCTTAAATCGGGAGACGGTCCAGAAAAAGAGGGGCGGAATAGGGAAGGAGGAGTTTGAAATGACAGAGGAGAAGCATGTACGGGGAGGGGGGGAGGGGGGGGGCGTGGGGGGCTGGGCCCTGAACAGAGAGATGGGTTGCAGGAAAAAAGGGCACTCCGTCCACACCGGTGACCCGCTGATTCTGCAGGTGAGGGGCACAGCTCCACCGGCCCGGGGGCTACTGTGACCCCGAGATCGACACAAAAGGAGGAATAGACAGGCCCAAAAATTAAAGTAGGCCTAGTAACAACTAGCCATAGCTTGAATGGTAATTAATCCAGAGTGGGTTGCCAATTGGAGCTTTCATGCATGTCATACGACTTTAATGAACAAGAGCTGTCCTGAGACAGCGGGAGGGAGGGCAGGAAAGGCACGGACAGCGGGAGGGAGGGCAGGAAAGGCACGGACAGCGGGAGGCGGCGGCTGCCCTGCTGCTATCAGACCGCAGAGGCCCGGCCCAGATCAGGAGCTTGAGACAGTGTTACCAGCGCTTTCCCGGCGGGTATATTTTAGCTTCTCCGCAGATAAATTATATGATAAAGTAGATGATGCCAAATGTTCACATCTATCCGATACATATTAGAGAGGGGTCAGAAGTATGCATCAAACAGCAGCAGAGACATGTGTGTTAAGCATATTGTAAGTGCGGGCTCAGGCTTCCGTCGTCTCAGATTCTCCAGGAGTGAGGCAAGAAAGCAGAGGTAGGGGTCTGTCCGCCTTCACTGCAGCTGCTTCCCACAGCCAGCCAAGAAACACCGACCGCCCCACGGTGCAGAAGGCCGCAGGGCAGTCCATGTGCACCAATGCCAACCCTCCCCTGGTGGCGCTGGTCCGGCAGAGCTCTTAAGAGCACGTGAAAGACCTGTCCCAGCCCCTGCCAGGCTGCTGTCTGGACTTCCCTTACCCACTGGTTTTCGCTCACCTTCTTTCTCTCTCTCTACATATAATACTCTGGGCGCCCGCAGAGGTCGCCGTGCTCTTTAATTACCAAAGGACAGACTGACGCAGAAGTGAAGTGTTTCTGAGTGTTCGCTTCAGTCTCATGAATCCGGTGGGCTGATGACGATAGCTGTGTTCCCACCATCTATCCACGCTTGTGATTCCTGGAGCTCGAGTCACATCTCTTGCTGCTTCGATCTGAGGAACGGAATCAGCTGATTGGTTTCCTGTACACTTAAAGTGACCTTAGGTGCGCTAGACACTGCAGGAATCGGACCTCTGCTTGGGTGAGGGTGGCAGAGCAGCTAAGCACGACGAAGGGCATTTACTCTGTTGATTAACCAAAACAAGAGTTTACTTTGACTCAACGTGTGATTTGCAAACAATTCAGGAGGTAAGCCGTGAATACCTCAATTCTATCACCTGCCATAAACTGAAGTCTTAAGCCTTCAGCAGAGGATACTGACAGATAAGAGTTTATGTAACAGGCACATGGAAACGGTGCAAGTTTAATGTGCGTGAAAAGAAAACCCCGGAGGCACAGTAAGCTCGTCAAGTTACCGCAAACGGATTGTCTCGTTTTCCTACACAAGTCATCGTGTTTTAGGTGCTGGCGTCACGCAATTGGATCATTGTTGCTAATTCGGCATAACAATCGTGCTAAATGTCAGAGGGACGCTTGAAAAGCACGGACAGCGGGAGGGGGGCGGGCGGCTACACGGACAGCGGGAGGGGTGGCGGGCAGCTACACGGACAGCGGGAGGGGGGGAGGGCGGCTACACGGACAGCGGGAGGGGGGCCGGGCAGGCACACGGACAGCGGGAGGGGGGAGGGAACGGCAAGAAAGGCACTCACCTGGACTTCCTCGGGCGGCGGGCGGCGGGCGGCCACTGAATGACCAAATTAAACCTCGACGTCGGAAAAAACAAACCCCGCCCACGGCCGCAATGACGATGCGAAAAGGGTGGAGAGGGAAAAAATTGCAGGAACGCCCACGAATCTGGTCCGGCCATGACGGACAGATCTCTGTTCCAATGGCTAGCCTCCATTTATGGAGCTAGCCAATGGAAGCAGAGGCGGGACTAAGCCCCACACTGTAGGGACATAAGATTTCTCCCGGGCGGAGCTAGGAGCTCCGGCCCCAGGCGAAACCTAAAAACGAAGTCCACAATATGATGTATCCGCTCGAAGCTTCTCAAAAAACGTACCAAACCATAAACAAAAAGATCCATCCCTTAGACCGCCCTGTAGCAAACTTATTTGTCTCAGTAAAGAATGGCGAAAGGGAAATTTGAAGCAAAAGCATCCTCAGCAAGGAAACAACACTGATCAGTCATGGGATTGGATATCTGAGACCCTGAATAGAAATAAACAAACTAAGGACACTAACTCTTCTGTTTGGCACAGGCTTAGTAGTCTCTTCTTGGAATATAGCGGGAATAACTAAAGAAAAAATGGCAGAATTAGTAAGAAACTCACCCGCTATTGTGGCCCTACAAGAAACTTGGAGTACACAAAATTTCAATCTGGAGAGATATTTCATATATGACATTCCTGCCCTGCGGGTTGAGCAGGGTCATGCGAAGGGTGGGATAGCAATTTTACTAAGCGAAGAGTATGACTGGGCCCAAGAAATAATCCCAACGAAATCTTATAACTACCAATGTATTAAGGTTAAGTGCAGGACAAACCTCTCAGACTCCCTAAAAAACTTATTAATCTTTAATGTATATATCCCTCCTGGAGCAAAAATGGACGGAATGATGATAGAGATCCTAGATGACATCGATCAAATAATTGAAAGTCAGGATTATCCATCATTTCTCATCATGGGTGATCTTAATGGAAAAGTGTCCAACGAAGAAATATCAAAATGGACTAATTGGTATAAAGAAGAGGCGCTGGAAATTTCCATACCATTATTTCCCAAAGGGAACAAGGCGGATAAAAGGGGAAAAATTCTTCTAGCATCGGTCCCAACGTTAAATGGAACCATATTAAACGGGAATGTGGAAGGTGACATTCCCGCCTCAAATACGAGACAGGGAAATAATAGCTCCTCACTTTTGGATTATATGATATCCAGTTTCGACTTGTTTGGATCCGCCTTACAACTTAAAATTAATTTTGTTCATGGTAGCGATCACGCTATCCTACAGTTATGTACAGGATGGAAAATACATCTATGTTCACCTAGTCAAATCATGTACAAGCACAGTACAGTCATGGTAAATCAAAAACAAAGGCGGATTTATTGGAACTCAGCGACACTTAATAAGATAACTAATACAATAGACACTAACCAGCTTCTTCAAACAACACATTCTGTAAACCCAATAACGAATTTTGAAATGATCATAAAAAAACGAATGCAAAAATTGCAGAAAAAGTTGACGCAACCAAAAAACGCAAGATCTACAAAGATTCAAAACAAAAATCCAAAACTAGATACTGAAACAAAGCTGCTAAATAAATTGATAAGAGCACAGTTCTTAGAAGGTTCGCCGTCTAGACAAGTAGAAATTAACAAACTAAAGAACCAACGGAGGAGAGAAAAAGAAAAACACAAGAGAATAACCCAAGATAAAAACTGGGTGGATCTGCAGATAGCAGCAAAGCAGAACAACCAACGTGCCTACTGGACCATAATCTCCAAAGAAACGGGCACGAAAAAAACATTACAAACTATTCCGGTGCCCCCAAACGAATGGGAAACTTATCTCACTAATCTATTCAAATTAAACAACAACTCAGAAATGGCCTATATGTTTTATAGTAATACAGAAACTGAATCCTTAAATACTGGAGCATCTACCCCCTTCTCTATTGAGATACACATAAGAAGGGCGAGATCAACAGGAGCAACTGGCCCTGATCAAATCCCAATCAAGGTCCTCCAGACCGATCCTAAAGGATGGAGCAGGATGCTATCCCCCCTCTTCAACTACATTCTCAGCACTGGGGTAATCCCGAAGTCGTGGAAGGGGAGTATCATCATACCTATACATAAAAAGGGATCAAGACTTCAACCTGGTAACTACAGACAAATCGCTCTGTTGGATGCCACAGGAAAGATCTTCACGGCAGAAGTCTTGGATCAACTTAAGAACTGGGCCTTTGCATCTGGACTGATCCCTCGATAGCAAGCATGTTTTAGACCAAAGCATTCAGTCACGGACAATATTGCCATGCTGCAAACTATCCTAGATAAATATGTGTCCATCAAATCTCAGGCTGTTTACGCAGCTTTTATCGATTTTTTTGACTGCGTTTGATAGAGTGGACAGGAGAATACTCTGGGAAAAACTTAGTAAAATGGGTATCCCTGATCAGTTACTACGAATATTAATATCACTGCATACAGACACCTGGTGCCAGGTTCAAATGGGGAGAGAAAAGGGCTTAACTAGCCCTATCCCGACCCCTAATGGCCTCAAACAGGGATGTCTTCTTGCTCCTCTACTGTTTTCACTTTATCTCAGTGATATGCCTCAATGTCTCCAGCAAGTACGCAATTTTCCACCAAAAGTAGCCTCCCACAACATACATACGCTGTTATACGCAGACGATATTATCATATTAGATTTAACACCATTTGGACTGCAAAGCAATCTCCAGGCACTGAATAAATATACGGAGGAAAATTACTTAATCCCTAACATTACTAAAACAAAAATAGTTTCTTTTTCAGGAAAGAAAAAGAGTTCAAAATACAAATGGACCCTCGGGGGAGACAAGGTGGAAGAGGTAAATGAATACACCTATCTAGGCAGAATCTTCACCAAGACTTTACAAAATCGGCCACACACTGTGAACCTGACCAGGAAAGCGATGTACATGTGGGAGCTCTTTCAAGATTATACGCAGCGTCAGGACACAGGCATTTCTCTTCCCTGCTTAAGGTATATAGTGTCAAGATACCGCCTGTACTATCATATGCCTTGGAATATATTCCCATAAACCAATGGAACTTCTTAGACTTAAAAGAAGGGAAAATATTACGGAGACTAACAAAGGTGTCACAGGCTGTTCCAGTACAAGCTCTCCGCCTCGAGTTTTCACTAACCAGCTCCTACTCTCGAGGAATTGCCAACGTCATCAGGTGGGCATATAATCTCCTGCACGCCGAGGAAGGAACTCTTCGATCTCTGCTCAAAATAGAAACAATTGATCGTGACTCATCCAAACGCGTTTTTAGGAAAAACATGTCAGTTGCCTTTAAGCTAGCAGAGATTAATACCAATTTGCTGCTAGCTTGGACACCATCCCAGCTTAAACTCTTTTTGAAACATTTCACTTCAAGGCTTAGCTTTGATCTTGACTTTTCGCATTGCTCTAAACTATCTACATATAAGAATTTTATTGAAACTATAACATATAAGAAAATTCAACAGTACATTGCTTTCAACCTAAATCATACTGTCAGGAGAGCGATTGTTCGGTATATTACCGGTCAAAACTGTAACAGCTAAATGGCACTTAAAGGAAAGCTCTAAATGTAATTTGTGTAATGGAGGAGAGCAAGACGTTGAGCATTTAATGTTTGTATGTCCAAATCCAAAGGTGGTAACGGCAAGAAAGTGGTATTTGCAAGCCATATACGTCAAATGTAGGATTAACTTAGCTAAGGAACTGATCACTTTATGTAAATTCCCGCCAAATGAATTTGTCTGTTATAATTTTTATAAATTTTTAAAACCTTTTTTAACATTGTATTAGCACAAGAAATGTTAACTGTTGTAAAAAACCTGAATATTATGTTTAAATTATTTGTGGTCCTCAGTAGAGTACCAAAGCAAATAAAAATAAAACTTGAAACTGAAACTTGAACTATTTACTCGCTCTTCTAAGGTACTGTTTCATTTTAATATTGTCGGTTTGATACTGGTCTTTACTCCAACATTGGCTTTATTTCATTTCATGTGCTAACTTGAGTCTAACCATAAAAATCGCCCCGACATTAGTGTTATTTTTAATTTTAATTAACACTAGAGCGCCGTAAATAGAGCACTGTAAATTCAGTATATTGACACATCTACGTGTCTGGAGATATTTCAGTGAACTTTTTCAACTCTGCTCATATTTCATCACGTTAATTGACTGTGCGCGACATTTAAAAGTCTTGCCTTGTGCCCAACGATTTATTCCTCGAGCGAAGAATCTCTGCATGCGTCTACAATCAGCGCGTCTGTCTTCGTGCTCTGCATTCCAACATCAGCGCTTCTGTCTTCCCCTTACTCTGCTGTGACGTATGGTATGCTTAATTACTAAGGTCAAGCTACTGTGTCATCACGTCACGTTCGAACGTGGAGGTCACGTCAAGCAGCCATCTTTGATTTATTTTGCAGCTTGGATGTGGCGCAGATCGTAATTAAAAAGACTTTCAAGCTTCTTTTCACCATTTTCATTGCGGAAAAGGTTATTTGAGAGGAATTGAAGGAAATATCTCCATATTTGAGAGGAATTGAAGGAAATATCTCCATATTTCACCTTATTTCGTCGTTTTGAAGACACTTCCTCGTTTCTCCATTTCCAGTGCTTATACTTCCGTGATAAGCACACGTTATTGGATAAAACAATTCATATGGTGACTTTTATAACTTATTCTACATATTTTATGATACTGCACTTTTATATATATATATTTAAATATTTAAAAATATATATATATTTTATATGCTTTCATGATTTTATCCTACTGTTTAACTTTGATTTCTTTTCAGCAGTGTATGTTTATTTAGAAGAAATGTCTTCTGATTCTTCAAATAACTTGTTGCAACCGCCTCCATTTCTACAAGTTCCTGGTAAACCTTTAGTGCCTTGGCACAAGTGGTTTACAGTTTTTGACAACTATCTTGAAGCTATTGATGCCACTAAATATGCTGCCTTAAGAAAGAAAGCGTTATTATTTAATCATTTAGGTAGTGCTGGCCAGGATGTCTTTGACAATTTGCCTGTTGTAGCAGCACCATCTGGTGATGACGCTTGGAATGTTTACAGAGAGGCATTAGCTAGGCTCAGAAGAAATAACGTTGATGAGCCTTCTGTCATTGTAGAAAGGCATGTTTTCTTCAAGAGAAAGCAAATGCAAGATGAGTCAATAGAGGATTACCTGGCTGTCTTGAGAGTTTTAGCTTCTAAATGTCAGTTTGGTGATTATTTGGAGACAGCATTAAGGGATCAGTTGGTTTTCAACTGTTTCAATAAAAAAAATTCAAGAGCGCATCTTAACCTGTAAAAATCCATCTCTGGATGAGTTTATGGACATCGCTCGTAGTATTGAGAGGTCTGTAGTCTCTTCAAAACTTTTGACACAAGATGCTTCTGGTAAATTGAATCACAACTGTGGATTCTTCCACCAGTATAAAAGGCAATGATCCAACTGTTAAAGTTGTGGCTACTAAATCTAAGAACACCAATGTACATTTTGAAAGTAAAGGGTTCTGTTATAGATGTGGTTCTAAATACCATATGGGCAACAATCCTACATGCCCAGCTCATAGAAAAAAATGTATCACCTGCAAGAAAATTGGGCATTTTAATACTATGTGTAGAACTGCAAAGTATAAGAAAAAGGTAAATTCTCTTGAAATAGATGAGGATGAATTGTGCCAAGCTATGAGAAATACTCTATCTACTATAGAGATTAATACTTTGGATAATGACACGAAAAAGTGTAAGGGTCCTTTATGCAATATGTTGATTGGAGTAATCAATATCAATGTTATGGCCGATTCGGGTTCTCCAATCACCATCTTGGATCTAAGAACCTTCGAAAAATTCCCAACATTTAACCACTTTCATTACCCCGTTTGGAGTTTATATGTAGAAACGCTTGCCATTCGGACTTGCGTCCGCTGCCAGTGTGTTCCAGCGCCTTATGGATCAGTTATTTTCTAATATTGACGGCATACAGCGTTTCAGGATGATATTTTGGTTCATTCGGTTACTTTAGAATCTCATTACAATCTTCTGGAACGGGTATTGCAAAAGCTTGAGAGTGTTGGTATGACTGTAAATAAAAACAAATTTATTTATTTATTTATTTATTTCTGAATTTGTAGAGCGCATGGTTACACTTTCAGTGTGTCCCCGCGCTGTCAGAAGAGCCATCGACTCCGTTAGTCAAACAAGACGGGCTAATCATTGGGAAAGAGGAATGTTTTGAGCTTTCTACGGAAGATGAGCTCTGATGTTTCCACTCTTAAGCTCAGGGGGAGAGAGTTCCATTTACGTGCTGCCAAAGTGCGAAAGGATCTTCCTCCCATTCTGGCTTTCTTGTGTCTGGGGACAGCGAGGAGGCCTGCTCCTAACGAGCGGAGTTGCCGAGTGGGCGTATAGGGGCAGAGAAGGTTCCGAAGGAAGGCCGGGCTCTTGCCATGTACTATCCTATGACCGATACAAAGGACTTTGAAATCAATTCTTTCATTGATCGGAAGCCAATGAAGAGTTTGTAGGGATTTTTTTGAGGGGGCTCTTCTGGGCAACCGGAGGACCAGGCGGGCGGCAGCGTTCTGGATAGTCTGCAGTCGCCGCCGGCTAGAGGCATTGGCCCCCAGATATAGGGCGTTGCCGTAGTCCAATCTTGATGTGACCAGGGCGTGGACAAGGGTCTTCCTAGATGATTCAGGGAGCAGGTCGATGGTTTTGCGGAGTTTCCGTAAAATCGAAAAGCACGTACCGGCTACCCGTCTGGTATGGTAGTCGTAGTCCAATTTCGAGTCCACCCATACTCCCAGATTCTTGACCTGATCACTAGGGGTAGGAAGGGGCCCCAGGGTCTGTGGCCACCAGGCAGATGACCAGACTGAGGGGGGTTTTCCAACAATCAGAACCTCAGTCTTGTCACCGTTAAGACGGAGGCAATTCTTCGCCATCCATCCCGCCATGTCCTGGAGGCATGCTGAGAAATTAGCGGCAGCTTGTTCAGCAGGTTGGGTCAGAGCGACCACCAACTGTGTGTCGTCTGCGTATGTCACTACTTCTACCCCATATCGTTCCGCAGTAGAAGCCACTGGGGTGACATATAGATTGAAAAGGGTTGGACTGAGACTTGAGCCCTGCGGCACTCCTTGACCGAGGTCAAAGGTGTCGGAGTGTGCTCCTCCTTGCTCTACCGAGAAGCTGCGGTTGGTGAGAAAAGATTCCAGCCATAACCAGGCCCTGCCTGTCACCCCTCCTTTCTTCAGACACTGCAGCAGCGTATGATGTGCTACAGTGTCGAAGGCTGCACTGAGGTCCAGAAGCACTAGTGCTGCCACATGTCCCGCATCTACGTGCCTCCTCAGTGCCTCAGTCGAAAAAAGGAGGGCTGATTCTGTAGAGTGGCGTGCTCGGAAGCCCGATTGGTTGGTGTGCAGGAGGCCTCTGGGCTCTATGTGCGCGGAAAGTTGTTGGTTAACCAGCTTTTCCGCCAGTTTAGAAAAGAAGGGTAAAAGCGAAATGGGGCGTAAGTTACTAAGCTGGGACGCACTGATGTTGGGTTTTTTCTTCAGAGGCAGTACGACTGCCTGTTTCCACCGGTGAGGGACCTTGCCGGTGTCAAAAGAGGTAGATAGAACGTGGCCAACATAGGGTGCCAGATGACTCATGGCGCTGGCCAGAAATTTGGCAGGGGCAGGATCATGCGGGGAGCCTGATTTAATGCCTTTAGCAATGGCTATCAGGAGATCTTCCGACGGAATCTGGAATACTGTGAGGCAGTCTTCGATCGTTGCCTCCCAAGCTGCTTCTTCATGAGGAGGAATAAGGTTAGAGCCAGTTCTGGCATCATCTGGGAAACTGTTGTAAATGTCGCGTACCTTTTTGTGGAAGAATTCCGCGATGGCGTTACATGATTGTGCTGATGTATCGGCCTGCTCTAAAACAGGGGGAGGTGTTGTAATCTCTTTATAAATCCTAAAGAGTTCCTTGGGAGAACATATAGCACTATCTATTCGATCCGCATAGAAGGACGCCTTAGCTTTCCTAATTAGGAGGTGATATTCTTTTATGTTAGCTCTGTAAACATCTCTTGCCTCTAATGAGTAGTTCCTTCTCCAGGCGCGTTCAAGCCTTTTACAGGCTGCCTTGGTTTCTCTAAGAGTTGTGCTGAACCAAGGTGCAGTTTTAGTTTGTCGCTCCGGGCCCTTATTGGCCCAAGGGGCAGTAATATCCAGGGTTTTAGTGATGTGTTCGTCCAGGGCTGCGCAAGCTCTGTCAACGTCCACTCCTAGGTCTGCAGGGGAACCGTTTAGTAGGAAGTGATGTTCGAAGGACTCCATGGAAAACCTGGCCCATTTTCTTTGCAGTTTATTTGCGCAATGGTGAGTTTTTTTATGATGAGTCATGACTAGGAAGTGAAAAGGAACTAAGAAATGATCTGTCCACGGCAAAGGAATGGGAGTATCCTGTTTCAAATCCTCCATGTTGTTAAAAATGGGGTCTAGAAGGTGCCCATGGCGATGAGTCGGGAAGTGGGAGGTAGTGACTAATTGTAGGATCTGCAGCTCTTGGCATAGTTCTTGAGCAGCTGAGTTGTTAAGGTCTTCAATGTGGAGGTTAATATCCCCTAATACAAGGAACTTCCTGTATCTCATAGCCAGTGGGGTGACGTTCTGGATAAGACTTTCCGTAAAGTTTCTGCTACCTCCCGGAGGTCTATAGATCAGTAGGCCTTTGATGACCGTATTTTTGTCAATATCGATGGAGAAAACTCCAGTTTCGCTATCTGTTATAGTGATAGGTTCGAGGATGCATGTCATATTCGTTCTATAGATTATGGCAATGCCGCCTCCCCTTCCCTTAGGTCTATCCTGCCTGCAAATTGCATATCCAGGGGGCAGGGCCTCCCTGACTTCTGGGTCTGAGTCTTCGTCCAGCCAAGTTTCAGTAAGGCATAGTAGGTCCCATTTATTGTCAGTTAAAAGGTCGAATACTTCCAATTTATGTTTTTTGAGGGAGCGACAGTTAAGTAGAGCGCCACTGATTATTCTACTGTGCTCTGGTTGGACGTTGCCGTTGGGCGTGCTTGCTTTAAGGTGTTTGTTGAGGGTGAAGCCGCAGTTTTCACAGGAATTGGTAGGACTGCTGAGATCAATACTGTGCTCACATACCTTGAGATATTTGTTGCGAAGGCTGAGGAGCTCCTCTTTGTCGTAGCGGTTATCTGGGGGGTGAGGACCAGGGGGTCTGGCCCCGTGCCCCGGTCTGCCGCGGACGGGCGCAGACGGGCTTGCCTTAGGCGCGCCTTCGGCGCGCAAACGGCGCTCCCGCTGCGCTCGTCCGCTGCGCTTCCGCTGGCAACACATGATATAGGCGGGGGAGGGCGTGGCCTCGAAAGTAGGCGTGGCCTGTGCGTCGCCGGGGAGGCGATCAGGGGGTCGTTGCAGTCGTCCCAAGGACGCTGTTTGGTTTTTAAAGATTGAGGGAAAGTGAAGCAACAGGCTTCTTGTGAATTTCACACAGGTAAAATCAATTTAAACAGTTTTAAAAAAGCGAGTCTCCCGGCGTCTGCCTGCGGAGCTCTGACACTTCTGGCGGCAGCTTCCCAATGCGCGCGCTCTTAAATGCAGTCACGGAGTGGGCGTGGCCTCGAAAGTGGGCGTGGCCTGTGCGTCGCCGGGGAGGCGATCAGGGGGTCGTTGCAGTCGTCCCAAGGACGCTGTTTGGTTTTTAAAGATTGAGGGAAAGTGAAGCAACAGGCTTCTTGTGAATTTCACACAGGTAAAATCAATTTAAACAGTTTTAAAAAAGCGAGTCTCCCGGCGTCTGCCTGCGGAGCTCTGACACTTCTGGCGGCAGCTTCCCAATGCGCGCGCTCTTAAATGCAGTCACGGAGTGGGCGTGGCCTCGAAAGTGGGCGTGGCCTGTGCGTCGCCGGGGAGGCGATCAGGGGGTCGTTGCAGTCGTCCCAAGGACGCTGTTTGGTTTTTAAAGATTGAGGGAAAGTGAAGCAACAGGCTTCTTGTGAATTTCACACAGGTAAAATCAATTTAAACAGTTTTAAAAAAGCGAGTCTCCCGGCGTCTGCCTGCGGAGCTCTGACACTTCTGGCGGCAGCTTCCCAATGCGCGCGCTCTTAAATGCAGTCACGGAGTGGGCGTGGCCTCGAAAGTGGGCGTGGCCTGTGCGTCGCCGGGGAGGCGATCAGGGGGTCGTTGCAGTCGTCCCAAGGACGCTGTTTGGTTTTTAAAGATTGAGGGAAAGTGAAGCAACAGGCTTCTTGTGAATTTCACACAGGTAAAATCAATTTAAACAGTTTTAAAAAAGCGAGTCTCCCGGCGTCTGCCTGCGGAGCTCTGACACTTCTGGCGGCAGCTTCCCAATGCGCGCGCTCTTAAATGCAGTCACGGAGTGGGCGTGGCCTCGAAAGTGGGCGTGGCCTGTGCGTCGCCGGGGAGGCGATCAGGGCGTCGTTGCAGTCGTCCCAAGGACGCTGTTTGGTTTTTAAAGATTGAGGGAAAGTGAAGCAACAGGCTTCTTGTGAATTTCACACAGGTAAAATCAATTTAAACAGTTTTAAAAAAGCGAGTCTCCCGGCGTCTGCCTGCGGAGCTCTGACACTTCTGGCGGCAGCTTCCCAATGCGCGCGCTCTTAAATGCAGTCACGGAGTGGGCGTGGCCTCGAAAGTGGGCGTGGCCTGTGCGTCGCCGGGGAGGCGATCAGGGGGTCGTTGCAGTCGTCCCAAGGACGCTGTTTGGTTTTTAAAGATTGAGGGAAAGTGAAGCAACAGGCTTCTTGTGAATTTCACACAGGTAAAATCAATTTAAACAGTTTTAAAAAAGCGAGTCTCCCGGCGTCTGCCTGCGGAGCTCTGACACTTCTGGCGGCAGCTTCCCAATGCGCGCGCTCTTAAATGCAGTCACGGAGTGGGCGTGGCCTCGAAAGTGGGCGTGGCCTGTGCGTCGCCGGGGAGGCGATCAGGGGGTCGTTGCAGTCGTCCCAAGGACGCTGTTTGGTTTTTAAAGATTGAGGGAAAGTGAAGCAACAGGCTTCTTGTGAATTTCACACAGGTAAAATCAATTTAAACAGTTTTAAAAAAGCGAGTCTCCCGGCGTCTGCCTGCGGAGCTCTGACACTTCTGTAAGTTTATTACTCAAGATGTAGATTACTTGGGTCATAATATTTCTATGCGTGGTATAAAACCCAAACTGTCTCTTATCAATGCCATCAAAGTTGCTCCGAGACCGCAAGATAAGGATGCTTTGAGGGCATTTCTAAGACTGAGTGAATATTACGCTCATTTTGTACAGAGTTATGCATTGATTGTACAGCCTCTCCGAAATTTGCTTAAAAAAATGCGAAATACATTTGGTCTACTGATACGCAAGAAGCTTTTATTAATGTTAAGAAGTTGATTTTGGAAGCACCAGCAATTAGAGCATTTTCTCATGGACAGCCTACTAAAGGTTTAGGGGCTGTGTTGAGCCAAATGATTGATGGCCAAGAATATACTATAGCTTTTGCTTTGAGAGTTTTAAATAGTGCTGAGTCCAATTATAGCACAATAGAACGAGAGGCTTTAGCATGTTGTTGGGCAGTTGAAAAGTTCCGCATGTACATTTGGGGTTCTAGGTTTAAACTTTTTACTGATCATAAGCCTCTGATTTATATGCTAGGTGATAGCTTTTCTAATAGAGCTTCTTCCAGATTAGTCCGATTGTTAGCTAGGTTACAGGAATATAATTTTGACATCAATTATATTCCAGGAGGAAAGAATGTTAGGGCGGACTGTTTGTCTCGTATTCCCTTGGAAGTAACAGACACTACATCTGATGTGAAAGGTAATGATTTTTATGTTGTTTTTAGCATAAGTGATCTGACACAATCTAGTAACATTTCTGAAAATGACTGGTTAACTGCAGATAAAAATGATCTTTGTCTTCAAAGAGTTAAGAAATTTTTGGTGCATGGTTGGCCCTGTGATAGGAGTATGTCTATGCAAGATAGATGTTTTGTGCAGGTTGCGGCAGATTTGTCTGTTGTAGACAATATCTTGGTTAGGGAAGACAAAATAGTTCCTCCAGATGGTATTCGTCCAAAGATCATTTCATTTGCTCACGAGGGGCATTTAGGTACTTCAAGTACAGTCAGGAAGATAAAGGATACGTACTGGTGGCCTGGCATTGATGGGACAAGTTAAGGATTTTGTTAATAAATGTCCAGAATGTTTATGTTCAGATAAGCATTGGCCCCTGTCTACTTCACCTTTATGTCCTATTGAATGGCCTTCTGGTCCTTGGCAAAAATTGGGCTTGGATTTTTCAGGTCCTTTTAATTTGCTTAGTTCTGAAAATAGGTATTTGATTGTGGTCATTGATTACTTTTCAAAATGGTTCTATTTTTTGTTTGTTAAGAGGTCTGATTCTGGTTCTGTGGTCAATGTTTTGCAACGCTTATTCATGGTTGAAGGTTTTCCGGTGGAAATTGTGACGGACAATGGAACTCATTTTGTCTCTAGTAAGTTTGAAAGTTTCTTGGGTGATGTTTCAATCAAACATGTTTTGGTTCCTTTATACAGTCCTTCTTCATATGGTCTGGTGGAAAGAGCTAACCGGTTGCTAAAGGAAGGTATCCAAACCGCTGTTTCTAATAATTTAGATGTTTGCAAGTATCTTTGTCAGAAAGTGTGGAGTTATAATATTGCTCCCCATTCTACCACGGGTGTCTCTCCCTATTTATTGATTAGAGGGAGAAACCAATTTCATCTCTAAATCCTGCTTGGTTAAAAAGTAAAGTAGGTGATGAAAGTCCGAATGTGTATTTACACAAAATCAGAAAACAGGTTGAGTGTAAACAAGCTGCTTATAAAAAAAAAATTTGATTTAAGAAAACATGTTAAAGTTACTTCTTTGTCTCCTGGCGATTGGGTACTCATAAAGAAACCAATAAGAATTACAAAGGGTGAATCAAAATTTTCAGTGCCTGCTAAAATTTTGAAAGTTTCAAAAATGGCTGTGATGTTACAGGATCGTGGTTGGTGGAACAGAAACGCTGTTATTAGAATTTCTGAAGAACAAGCAAAAATAATTTACGAAAGATCCTTAAAACAAACTGATTCAAGTTGGTGTGATTTTGAGGCTCTTTCTCAGAAGAGTAGTATTGAGCATTGTGTTTCTTCTCATTCAACTGTAAATGTTGGGGAGGGTGATTCTAACAATGTTATTCATCCTAATGTTGAAAGTTTACAAAATTCTGTTGGGGATTCTGGAGATCATGCAACTATTAGATGTAGTTCTCGCATCAGGAATCCTGTCCGTTCTAATGATTTTGTTTATTATTACATTGTTTTTTTCTTCTTTTGGTGTAATATATTATAGGAAGGGGGGTGTAGAGAGTGTACTCCTTTAAGGTAGGCATGTTGCTCTGTTTCTATGTATTCTATATTCTAGAATTGTTATGATGCATATTTCAGTCCAGTGGCAGTTCCTGATGTGTTCAGTCGTGGGTCTTCTGTATGGAATACATCTTACATCTTCACAACAGAATTTGGATTATTCATTTTATTTGATACAGGGATTTCACTTCCTACAGCTCTGCAAATATTTAAGGACAGTAAGGCCACAGCGAAGTATTTGGGCCTGCAGTCTCAGGCGAAAGGTTATGTCTATAGACGATACCGTGTCTTTGGAAAGTCTTCCTTTGGTGGTCACAGACAGCCACAGCAGCAGCAACAGCAACAAAACCCCTTGTACAAATCCTATAGGGGTAAAGGCAGAGGTCGCCTTCAAGGATCCGGACGTCAGCCTTCTTCCTCCTCCTCCACTACCTCCCCAGCCCCTCCTGGTAATGCAGGAAAGCAGCCCTAGATCCGCCATCCTGGATCATGTAGGTCCCGGGGGAGGTTGGCTTACCCATTTTCTACAAGATTGGAAATTGATCACTTCGGACCTTTGGGTTTTAGATCTGGTAAAAAAATGGGTACCCCCCTTCCCTTCAGGGAATTCCCTCCTTATCCTCCTTGCCAAGGGTTTTGCCCGGAGGATCATTTACTTCTCCTTCAGAAGGAGGTTCTTGCCCTATTACAAAAAGATGCAATAGAAGTGGTTCCAGAGCAGGAAAGGGGTCAGGGATGCTACTCCCGGTATTTCCTGATTCCCAAAAAGGATGGCAGGTTACGTCCTATCCTGGACCTCAGGATTTTGAATCTTTCTCAAACAGGAGAGATTCAAGATGCTCTCCTTAGTGCAGGTTCTTCAGGCGGTGCAACAAGAGGACTGAATGGTGTCCATCGACTTAAAGGATGCGTATTTTCACATCCCAATCCTGAAGTCGCATTCGAAGTATCTCCGATTTATGGTTGGTTCGCAACACTACCAGTTTGCGGTCCTTCCGTTTGGTCTTACTACTGCACCTTGAGTCTTCACTAAGGTGATGGCAGTGGTTTCTGCTCATCTCAGGAGGTTGGGGATCCCAGTTTTCCCCTACAGGGACGACTGGTTCCTGAAGGCAGAGTCACCAGAGATGGTGCGTCATCATCTGCAGGTAACGATGGGGGGGCGTTGCTTGATGCCGACGATGGTGGCTGCCTAAGCGGAGTGCTCCGCAACTGAGGCCCCAATCATCCTGAAAAACCAGAGCTCGAGACCCCCCACCTCCCGCAGGACGGTAGAGGAAGGGGCGACCCTCCCCTAAGAACCGGAAGAGGCAGATGACCCGGAGACCGGCTGGGGCTTAACTGCGGGCTGACCGCTGTGCCGCGAGGAGCGAACCCAAAATGGCGCCTGCGGCGAACAGCTGGGATCCCGAGGAGCGGCGCTGGTGGCGACGACTGCGGGCTGGTGAGACTACGGCTGCTGCGGTGGAGGCCGGCGGAGGTGCTCGGGGGTCCCTCCGACCCAGGGGCAAAGGTGGGCGTGACCCGGGACCACGCCGGACAACAGTGGTGGAGTAGCTGGGGCCTGCGGCGCGCTGGGATCCCGCCTGTTGCCCCAGGGGGCGAAGACAGCTTTGGTGGAGATCGCCGTGGTGCGGAGGGACGCTGCAGGCGGCTGGACGGCTGGAACAGGGGTGGCCCCAGTGCGATGTGGTGTTTGATCTTGGCAGCGCAGACGAACGGAACCGTTGGCATCGGGGCAGGGAGCGACACGCTAGTGAACCAGGACACCAGAGGGGGACGAGGAGTCGCCATGGCTGGAGAAATGAATACCTGCCCGGCAGCAAAATAAACCTCCACTGCTAACAGACCGGAAGGCCGCACTGGGGTACTAGGCGACGAAGGAGAGTGATCACAAGGCAGCTAGAGGGTCAGCTCTGGAGCGAGTCGCACTGGAGGTAACGCACGACCCGGATGGTAGCTGGGGCCTCACAGCACGATAAGACCTAAGTTTTGAGGCCAGCGGGGGGACACGTCCTGAGGATTGAGCACGGTGATAGCCCCCCCCCCCCCTGGGGCAGACAACGCAAGATGGCGGCAGTCGCGACTGCCAGCAGGAACACTCCTGGAGACCTTAAACGGAGCTGATGAGCAAAGACTAGTGGATTTTCTCGTAACGGCTGATGATGGCATCGCTGCACTTGTGACGGGCCCGAACACCGTTTGGGGCTGGGTGGTGCCCGCTCGCGCCGCGCCTGAGGCCGGGCTCTCCTGGAGAGCAGAACGAGCGGAGCAGGAGCTTACGACCGGTAAGCGCTGTACCACACAACACGCCCCAGCGCTCATTTACAAGGCGCTACCCACGAGGCCGGCACACGAGCCGCTTGCTCTTGACACGCCTGAACATGGGGAAGCCAAAGGGGAACAAGAGCGGCAATCAGCCATCCACAGAAGGCGAGCTGACTGACCGGGAGGAGCAGACAGAACCTGGGCCGGTGCGGGACCCCCACCTGCAGCAACAGCTGGACAAAATCCTGACGGCCATAGCTGATGCTCGCACGGCGCTACAACAGGACATATCGCAGGTAGCCACAGGACTGGGCTTGTTGAAGGCCAATCATGGTAAACTGGTTGATAGAGTCAAACTGGTGGAGGGAACACTCCAAACCATTGAACCAGCACAATAAGACCTCAAAGCTACTATGACAAACATACTGGAGAGCGTAGACGCCTTGGAACGAAGAGCAGAGGATGCTGAAGGGCGCAATCCGAGTAGTAGGTTTGCCGGAGAAAATAGAAGGGTTAGACATGGTACAATACCTCGAGGATTGGATTAAAACAGTGGTGGCGCCAGAAGGTCTGTCCGCCTTCTACACTTTGGAGCGAGCCCACCGAGTACCGGCTCGCCCGCCCCAGCAGGGGCGACCTCCGCGGCCGGAAGTGGCCCGACTATTGCATTTCAGAGACCGGGACTTAATACTACAGAAAGCATGAGTGAGTGGACCCTACCAGGTGGAGAATAGCAGGGTAAACATATTTCCAGACTACACCTATGAAACCCAGCGCCGGCGAACCTCTTTTCTGGCCGTCAAGAGGGAATTGCGCAACGAGGGACTTCAATATTCTCTCCTTTTCCCGGCCAAGCTGAGGGTCATTGTAGATGGCAAAACGTGTTTCTTCGATACCCCGGACGATGCCTGTGCTTGGCTGGAACTGTATAAGGCGGGGAAGGCTGACGACGGGAGAAGAGCGCAGATCACCATCTCGGAAGGGTTGCATCAGCGGAAGTCGAGACGGATCCGCAATAGACAGCGTGGACTGAGAAATTCAACTTCGTCGCAGACGGAGGCGGAACGACGAGATGTGCTAGCAGTGGTGTCCATATTGTCGAGTACGCAGGAGTCTCCACTGCTAGAGAGCACAGAATCAGAGAAGGACAACAATCAATCTGACTCCGACCACTCTGAAGCGGACAGTGAGCGCTTACCACAGGTTACTCCGGAAACAGCTGAAGGAATGCTGGACGAAGTGTAAACAGACTTGGGGAGCTGGCCGGATTGCGGACTTGGAACCAAAATGGACTCCCAGGTGTGGGGTATCAGGGGGGTTTAAATCTGCACTGTTGAGAGGGAGGGGGGTGTCCGAGGGGGCTACCTATCGGGGGCTCAGTTGGACAGTGAGATCTGGAGGAGTAGGGTGGCTACCCGTTGGTATATAGTCCCCCCTCATTGCCCTTAAGGCATGCCCACAGTGTCGACTGTTGGGCTTCGCAGTTTTTTGGTAGTTGTACTGGTTTGGATGGGTGTTGCTAGGTCCTGTTCTTGGGGGGGGGAGACCTGGGATGTTTGAGGGGGAGTTGGGGGGGGGCAATCAGCGATGCAGGCACAGAGTCACAACTTAAACTGCACAGAAAACTAAGTGAGAATGGGTGACACAGCCAATTTGAGATGTATAACCTGGAATATGAGGGGACTTCATACTATGACAAGACGTCATAAGGATCACGCCTATCTAGTTCGCAGGGGAGTACACATTGCACTGCTCCAGGAAACACACTTAACAAAAGCTGAAGGTATAGCGCTGCAGCGTAGGTGGAGTTGCCAAGTGTATAACACCACATACTCAGCGTTTGCTAGAGGGGTGCTGATCTGGATTAGAGCGGGGTCCCTTTTCAGATGACTAAACAGACGATAGACCCAGAGGGAAGATTTGTAGCTATTGAAGGAAAACTAAGAGGTAGGGACATTGCCTTCTGTAGCGTGTAACTATGCACCTAATATTGATCAATTGGGCTTTCTAGTGAAGATATCTGGGTCTTTGGCGCATTACCTGGCGAGTCCTCTGGTGATGGGGGAGACTTCATTTCTATCATGGACGTATCCCTAGATCGATCGCATCCACCCCTGGCTGATTTGCCGATACATAGGCTGACCAAAGGTAGGCTGGATTGGCAGACAAAATGGGGACTAGTGGACGCTTGGCGTGCACAGCACCCGCTGAACCGAGATTACTCCTACTATTCTGGCATGCATGAGTTGCACGTAAAATTGGACACGGTGCTGTGTTCCTCCACAGTAATACCAGCTATTGTGCAGTCTGAATACCTGACCAGAACAATGTCTGAACATAACCCTTTGCTAGTTACCATGCAATGGATGACTGGAATCTCATGCGTCCCCACTTGGAAACTGCGCCCCGAAACAATGGACGACCTGCTCTTCCATGAGGCGCTGAAGGAAGGGATTACCCATTATTTTGTGGAGAATGCTGGCTCGACAGCCACGAGGGCAACGGAATGGGATGCCTTCAAGGTGGTTGTAAGGGGGATCTGCATAGGGAAACACGCGGGAGTGCGACAAGTGCTCTTAGGAGACCTGAACAAAGCTGAAGATAAACTACGTAAGGTAGAATTATCAAGACCTGGCCACCCTGAACTGCAAGAGGAGATTAGTGCAGCGAAGGAAGCAGTGGCAGCAGAAAGGGAAGGTTTATGTAGCTTTGACCATAAGGCTTATACGATGAGGGCCCATGCGGAGGGAGATAAGGCAGGGACTTTGCTGGCCTGGTTGGCCAATCCCACAAAAAGAAGTTCCCCCATCCTGGCATTAGAAACGGAGGCAGGGAAGGTAGTTAACACCCAAAAAGAGATTCTGCAGTGTCTTATGCGCTATTATGAGGAACTTTATAAATGCACACTAATGGCCGGGGACCCTGCCATCGATGTCTTCCTAGAAGCATTACAACTGCCCGGACTAGACTAGGAACAGGCAAAAGATTTAGGTAGAGACATAGAGCTGGGAGAAATTCGAGGTGCCATTAAACACATAGCACGCAACAAAACCCCGGGACTAGATGGGTTACCCATAGAATTCTATGGGAAATATGTTGAACTATTGGCACCGAGACTCCAGGAAGTCTATAAGGAGGCGAAGGAGTTGGACAGCTGCCCCACTCCATGCGGGAAGCACTAGTGATCCCACTGTTGAAACCAGGGCGGGAGAGCAGGGATATGGCCTCTTATCGACCATTGTCAATGTTAACCACCGACTACAAAATATTAAACAGTGTATTAGCGACCCGACTGTTACAATATATGACCACGTTAATCCATGAAGACCAGGCTGGTTTTATACCAGTTAGTGCGCCTACTGGAGGAAGACCACCCAGCGGCACAACAACCAATGATACTGTCAGTAGACATCGAGAAAGCTTTCGATAGCTTAGAATGGGGGTACTTATACAAAGCAATGGGACGCTTTGGCTTGGGAGAGGACTTTCAGCAATGGACGAAGGTATTGTACACATCGGCGGTGGCCAGAGTGAGGGTAGGCACGCTGATGTCACCGCAGTACCCGGTAGCCCGAGGGACGAGGCAAGGGTGCTCGCTGTCCCCGTTACTGTTCGCCTTGGCAGTAGAACCCCTCGCGGTTATGATCCGAACGGGGAACCACTATGGAGGTCTAGGGAGCAGAGAGGGTCAACAGTACATATCACTATATGCGGACGATCTACTGCTCTTCCTTGAAGATGCTGACGAAGCGATGACAGGGGCTGGAAACCTGCTCTCAGACTTCGGAGAAATCTCGGGCCTGAGAGTAAATTGGTCGAAGACATGGCTGTTTCCGGCGAGGCAGGGGGAGACCCGGCCCGACACGGCTCAAGCGGTGAGGTGGGAACCCACCTGTTTGAAATACCTGGGAGTACACATTTATCACACGGCCACAGACATGCTGGAGGGGAACGTGGATCGCGGCGTGAGGGCGTTGAAAAGTAGCATGGCCGTTTGGGCCACCCTCCCGTTGTCAGTGACGGGCCGAATAGCCCTGTTAAAAATGGTATTGATTCCTCGTTTCTTATATTATTTTAGAACATTGCCAGCGTGCATACCGAGCGCCACGTTTAAATTTCTAAAATCGCTGATAGTGTCTTACCTTTGGGGTGCGGGCAGACGTAGAGTTGCACAGGCAACGCTTATACTACCTAAGGCTGAAGGAGGACTGGCGGTCCCAGATTTTGAGTTATATTATTTAGCAGCCCAACTGCAGTTCTTCACGCAAGAAATAGCAAAAGAATTTAGAGGTCTAGAACATGAGAGGTAGGGGAATACCGCGCCATATCCTATCGTTTATAGCGTTGCAGCAGAAGTTAGACCTTAAGGATCTCCTAACGGAGGGGAAAACACTCAGACTCTGTTGGAACCGCTCCCAACGCAGGGCGGGAGTGTTGCACCCGTATGCACCCGAAATCCCGCTTGGAATGGTGACGGCGTTACCACACGGCGGGGACTAGTCGCAATTGCAGGTCTGGGAAGATGCTGGACTCCAAATGTTGGGGGACCTATATGAAGATGAGACCATGATACCCTACCAGACACTACAAGAGAGGTTTGACCTGCCAAGAGGAGGATTTTTATTACACGCAGCGTTAACAAGAGCGATACAGGCACACTGGCGGGAAGGACTGATGGAGCCTAAGGCGACGATGGCCTGCCAGTATGCCATGATGGCAGCTGGGACCTTTAAGGCGGTCACGTGTCTGTACTCCAGAATGCTCAATGAAGGGTTAGAGCCCCTGGAGTCATTAAAAGGAAAGTGGGAGGCAGACATAGGGAAAGATATCCCTGATGCGGCTTGGACGCAGATAGTGAGAAGAGCCTGGAAGAGCACGAGAAACGCGAGGTTCCAGCTGGTGCACTTCTACATACTCCACAGAGCGTACTTGACGCCAGGGAAAATCCGGAAGTATTTTAAGGTGGCAGAGGCGGCGTGCCCCAGATGCACGAGAACTGGGGTGGAATTAGAACATATGTTGTGGTCCTGCCCAGCGATGGGACTCTATTGGGAGGAGGTGGGAGACACCCTAAATGCGATAACAGAGAGACAACTGGTGTTCGATATGGCCACTAGCGTTTTGCACTGGTTCCCCCACACATCCAAGAATAAGATCACAAGCAAATTTGTGGATATGGGGCTTAAACTGGCAAAACGATAAATCACGAAGCATTGAAAGGCAACAGTAGGACCTAGCAGCAAAAGATGGAGGGGCGAGTTCATAAAGTGGGCTAACAGTGAGAGCGCGTTAAGGTATCAACTAGCGCGTAAGCGAAACAATGATAGAGAGTTAGAGGCGGCGACGGCATGGGAGACTTTAGTGCAGGCACTGCGAGAATATGAGCCACAAGACGACTGAGTAGAGTGGATCACTACTTGGGGAAAGCCCCGAGACATGACAGGTACATCAAATGGATAGTGACATGGTGACTCTTGAACACGCCTGATAAAGAGAATTGACAAGGTTGTGTGCGTCGGTGATGGGGGCTTAGGGAGGAGGGAGGGAGGGTAACGTTGCGGTAGAAGGGAGTTGAGGGGGTATACTTAAACGGGCTTTGTTTAATTTGGTACACTGATTGCATAGCGCTTACGTAAAAGATTAACATGTAATGGTTGGTAGATTGGGGGTTTCCTGTCAATTCTATGAGGTTGATATTGCAACTGATATGTCAATGTTTATGTGTGTTTTGTGCAGAAAACCAATAAACTACGTCTTTAAAAAAAGTCATCTGCAGGTAACAACTGAGCTGTTGTACAAATTGGGTTTTTCGATAAATGCACCCAAGTCTCACCTGGTGCCCTCACAGCACAACCTGTTCATAGGGGCAGTACTGGATACCACTGTGTGTCACACTTTCCCGCCTCCGCAAAGGATTCTCGACATTCAGGAAAGGATTCCCTTGTTTTACAATGGAGCGTTTGTTCCGGTTCTGAAGGTACTTTGCCTGCTCGGTCTGTTCGCTTCCTGCATTCTGTTGGTCAACCAGGCACGCTGGCACATGAGGGTGCTCCAGTGGTGTCTCCGTGAGCAGTGGTATCAGCACAACGAAGATCTCAGGGAGTGAGTCAGGATCTCCAGAGAAGCTGCAGCGGATCTGTCTTGGTGGAGCGTGGAGGGCAATCTGTCTCAATGAAAGCCCTTACATCTTACTCCTTCGGTGCCCACAGTGATAACGGATGCCTCTACCCTAGGGTGGAGTGCTCATCTGGGGGATCTGGAGATCAAGGGTCTTTGGTTTCCAGAGGAAAGATTGCTTCATATCAATCTTCTGGAATTGCAGGCGATGCGTTTGGCACTTAAGGCCTTTCTCCCTTCCCTTTTTTGGTCCGTCGGTCAAAGTCCTGATGGACAAAACTGCTGCGATGTGGAATGTCAACAAGCAGGGAGGAGTAGGGCCGTACCGTCACTGCAGAGAGGCTTTGCGGTTCTGATCCTGGGCTCAGGACTATCGGATTTGCTTGATGGTAAATCACCTGGCCGGGGTGCTGAACGTGCGTGCGGACAGTCTCAGTCGGCAGTTCTCTGCCGACCACGAGTGGAGGCTTCATCCGGAGGTAGTTCATCACATCTTTCAGACGAGGGGAACTCCTCAGGTGGACCTATTTGCCACTCTCGAGAACGCGCATTGCCCATTATTCTGCAGTCTCCAGTTTCCAAGGCAGAGAGTGTTGGGGGACGCGTTTCAGTTGAGTTGGGTCTCACAACTCTTTTACGCGTTTCCTACCATACCCTTGATTCCTCGGATTCTGAGGAAGATTCGCCAAGACCGGGTCCAAGTTATATTGATCGCCCCGGATTGGCCAAGAAGGTTGTGGTACTCAGACCTCCTTCACCTTTCATCACATCCTCCACGCCATCTCCCTCCCAGGGTAGACCTCCTCTCGCAGTCGGAGGGGCAGGTTCTACACCCCCAACTCCAGAGCCTGCACCTTCATGCCTGGAGATTGAACGGGGCAACCTGAATTGCTTCAAGCTTTGAGTTCAAAGCCTCAGTTTCTGACCATACATGCTGAAAGGATGGTCCTCAGGACAAGGGCTGCTTTTCTGCCTAAGGTGGTAACTCCCTTCCATCTAAGGCAGTCCATTACCGTCTCTACTTTCCATCCTCCCCCCACCCTTCCAAGGAGGAGGAGAGGCTTCACCGGTTGGATCCTAGGAGGGCAATTAGTTTCTATCTGGATAGAATGAAGGACTTGCGACAGGACGATCACCTCTTTGTGGGCTACGTTGGACGCATGAAGGGCAAGGCGGTGCACAAGGGCACTTTGTCCAGCTGGATCATCTTGTGCATCAAGATCTGCTATGCTCTGGCTGGTAAGGAGCCTCCTAAAGGCATTAGAGCTCACTCCACCAGGGCTAAATCATCTGCCTTGTCCAGAGGTGTTCCTGTGTTGGACATTTGTAAGGCAGCAACTTGGGCCTCCCTTCACACTTTCACAAAGCATTACTGCTTAGATTTCGAAGTGAGGAGGAAAGGCCATATTGTGCGCTCTGTTTTGGAAGACTTTTTGGTATAGAAGGGTGTACACCCTCCTCCGGGAGTGGGAGTGCTGTGGGATTCTATTCATAAGGTGAGGAATCCACAGGCAGATGTATCCATCAGAAGAACAAGTTACTTCCCTTTGGTAATGCTTTTCTGGTGGATACAGTATCTGACTGTGGATTCCTCACTGACCCACCCTCCTCCCCTTTGTCCACCCTTTTATACCTTAAAAGAGGTATTGGTTAATATGGTTATTTCATATTGTCATTTTATATTGCCTCTATTTGCCTTTGTGAGGGTATATAGGAAATGTTTGCTTTCTTTGCTTTCCTATTTCACTTTACACTGTGTGTATCGGTGTGAATTCTGTGTACTATGTACACATTGTTTCTATGGTCGGTCCTCCCGTTTGCCTCAGTGGCACGGAAAACATGGGTGGAACTGACGTCATCACGCCGGTGTGGTCTTCTTATGGCTCCTGTGACGTCATGCGGAGCCATGGCATTGTGACGACCTAGTCGGCGTGGAGAGCTAGGAAAAAAGTTTCCGCGGAATGTTGGCACAGGGGATATTCATAAGGTGAGGAATTTACAGGCAGATACTGTATCCACCAGAAAAAGTATTACCGAAGGTAAGTAACGTGTTCTTCTCGTCCAAACCGTATTTCACAAAAGCAGAGGTCCCTCAAGGTATCATCTCGCCCATGCTTTTCAGCATCTACATGAAGTCATTACCAGTACTGATCAATCAATTTCGCCTCACATACTGTAACTATGCAGATGACACACAAATACTCCTTCAACTGGATTGCCCCCAAGATATTGGTACCTCGCCATTTATCAGTTGTCTCAGAGCTGTCGATCAATGGATGATGAGGAGCCATCTAAAACTGAATGCTACCAAAACCGAAATACTCACATGTGGCGATTGGAAACATTATGACCCTCTCACCTTGTGACCTGATGATCTGGGAACACCGCCTAAAGTACCGAAGGAAGTAAGAAACCTCGGTATGACCATGGACTCCAAGTTATCAATGAACGCCCAAGTGGACAAACTAGAAAGATCAAGCTTTGTTACGATAAAAACTTCTGTGTCAAATCTTCCCCCGTTTGGGATTTCCACACTAGCGCCAGGCTACCATTTCCCTTGTTCTGTCCAAACTCAATTACGCCAATAGCCTCTACCACGGATCACCCTTAACGACCATGAAAAGACTACAAAGGATTCAAAACCCGGCTCCCAACATACTCTTACATATAAAATCGCAAGACCACATATCTCCTGCCTTGAAAGCCCTGCATTTGGTACAGGTTGCCAGAAGATCCATGTTCAAGCTACTTTGTATCACCCACAAAGTGATACATGGAACAGGACCGCTTTTCATCAGGAATAAAATCATCAAACACATCCAACAAAGGAACCTCACTCTAGAGTGGCACCTCCCCTCAAAATCCTAAAGTACAAGAAAAAAAACATGGGTGGCACATCCTTCTCTGTTCAAGCAGCCAAACTATGGAGCTCTTTATCCCTCAACATAAGATCCACAGATAACCGCCTTATCTTCAGAAACTACTCAAGAATTGACTCTTCCCCACGTAACCACCATACGCAAACAGAAATATACAGGATATCCCTCTGTATATAAGCATGTATTTGTACTTTAGATATGTACCTATATATGTGTATTGCTTTGTATAAACATGAAGAATAATGATGTTTTAAAAAAATATAGATATTCATTAGTTCTGCTTAACAAATGTACATATCTGTTGTGTTGCTTGGCAACCAGGTTGTCTTGCATTCTCGCGTGATGCATAGAATGTGTTCACTCAAGTATGTGTTCTGGTTCCACTTTGGTAGTTCACTGGCGACGAGGACCTGAGGAGCAATTGAACCTACGT
Organism: Lissotriton vulgaris; assembly: GCF_964263255.1. Classification (NCBI taxonomy): domain Eukaryota; kingdom Metazoa; phylum Chordata; class Amphibia; order Caudata; family Salamandridae; genus Lissotriton; species Lissotriton vulgaris. Next base: position 1,338,174,119 of record NC_141685.1, read on the forward strand.
GTGCAGAAAGGAAATTTTATAATTTGAATCTTATTTTGGACCTTTTTGTTGTACTGAAGCATTCTGCACCACTACATTTGCTGCCCGACCCCGCTGTAAACTCCGGAATTTGTTTTTATGAATCGGGGATTTGTGCCTTGTTTGGATTCTGTGAGTTATTTTTGTATTGGATCTACTGGCGCCTGTGAAGTCGATTGGGGATTTTGAAGGGCATCGCTTACCGTTGAGAGATCGTGTGGTTTGAGGCGGCTTCAGCGTTCCATGTTGTGCCTGCCCTCCACCTTCGATCTCGGATCTCCGGAAGCACAGAGTTCCCCGTGACGACTACTCCATCTGCCTGTGAGCGTGGATCTTCAGAATGACACTGTTCCCTGCGAAGTTCTTCCACTTCCTAGCATCAGTGGAACAATGTCATTACGCGGGTCACGCAGCATGATGAAATTTTCTCTTCAGAAACTATTCCTGCCTCCTTAATTAGTGACAATGGAGTCCAGTTTGTGTCTAATATGGCTAAAAATTATTTTGCAAAACTTGGAATCAACCACAGAACTACCTCTCTTTATAACCCTCGCGGAAACGGTATGGTTGAGAGGTTCAACCGAGTGTTGAAAAGTATTATTCAAATGGCCACTAGTGGTTCTCAAGATTGGATTACACAGATTGGTAAAACTGTCTGGGCTTATCATGTGATGCTGAAACCACTGGCTAACCTCCGTTCATTATTATGCGTGGTCGTAAACCCAGATCTAAGTTTAACCCTTCTAGGTTATGTCCTTCTGGCACTGTCAACTGGTCTAAGGATGAGGTGTGGAATAGAATGCAATGTGTTCGTGAGAAAAGCAGAGAGTATTTTAATGTTAAGCACTCTACCCAACCGGTTGGCATTGAGGTTGGTGACTGGGTCAGACTTAAATAAACAGGATTTGTATGCAAAGGTGAGTGTGTTTTCTTTGATGCTGAAGAAGGTGTTGAAGTTTTACACAATGCTGTGAGACTTAAAAATGGTGAAGTTTGGAATTTAAAGAGAGTTGCTATTGATCGGCCTTTTATTGATCTACGAGAATTAATGATGATCCCCACAATTCGGAATGGTTGGAGGATGATATTAATGGTACATCTTGTTCTCACTCACCCACTTCTCCTGACACAACAGACAGTACTATTAGTGAACCTATTGTTGTGAAGGAGGTGGATGGGGTGGTTCCGGCTGGTCCAACCTTGGGTGAGAACATCACGGGTGACAGCTTCACGCCTTCTGATTCTTCTTCCTTTAATCAGAAGGCGCATCGTGTGCGGAAAGCTCCCACTTGGCTTGAAGATTTTGTGGTTAACAATATGTAATTCCTGTAATGTACTTCCCTCTTATATTTTGTAAGTTTTCTTTTCTGTTATTTTATTTTGTTTTTTTATATATAAAGTAAGGGTACGTGTTGTGTTGCTTGGCAACCAGGTTGCCTTTGCATTCTCATGTGATGCATAGAATGTGTTCACTCAAGCATGTGTTCTGGTTCCACTTTGGTAGTTGGGCAGAACATAGCTGGAGGGGACAAGGAGATGTAATGTCCACTGTGTGCTACTCAGGAAATAAAGGATTTGTCTACTGAATCCTATTCCTGCAGTGTCCTTATTTCAATCCAAATAACCGACTAACATGTCCACCAGTCAAATTAATTTCATATTTCACAATACTAATTCACCACTAGTCCTTTATGTGTTCCGGAGTAGCGTACTACTCACTGAAAAAGCGCTTTAACACCCCAGAGGTAGCTAGCACTGTATAAATGCAAACCTTCTTCCCTTTTCTATCGCTGCACTATCCTTCTCAATCCAAATAACTGACAGACCTATCCAACACTCAAATTACTTTCTTATTTTACTATACTAATTCACCACTAATCCTTTATGGGTTCTGGAGTACTGTGCTACTCGCTGAAAAATCGCTTTGATGCCTCGTCAGGGGTAGTAAGGGCTATATAAATGCAATTACAATACAATTACAGCGAAGAGGGCAAAGAGTGGTAGCCATAGCTGCAAGCGTCGAGAATGACCACAGGCCTTATGAATCAGTGGATCCCTAACTTACTCTGTGCAAATGTGTTTTTTTTGCTGTTTTTGTTGCAGATTGATTTAACAATGGAACAAACGTTGTTCCTTGAGGTTTTTGGTATAGGGAGTGTACCTACATTGTGCAGTTTTCTCTTTGTTACCCACTTCGAGGCTGTTCTTTGAGCAAATACAATTCTTTTGTAGCCCAGAGAAACAACACCTCCCTCATGAGTTATTTACTGTACTGTGAATTTTAAGTGCATAATGCCACCTTGAATCTTAAGGCTAAACCGGTGTGCTGACTCGCAGGAATTGTTCTGCTAGGTCCAAACTTGACCTGTGAACCCTTGCAGCCCGACCCTAGTCCCAGGATTAACTGTGCTGTTCTCCGTCCCTGTAAACTTCTAATGTTTGGCATTAGTCTCGGGAGTTAGTTTACCTTCTCATTTTTTTGCAGTTTTATGTAGCGCAAACTCGACCCGAAGGTATTGCAGCGCTTTACATGAGCACCATTTGCATTACGCAAGGACACATTAATTTTTTTTTTAGGCACAGGGAGATTAGGTGATTTGCCCAGAATCACAGGCTGTCGAACCGATGCCGAGACTTGAACCCCTGCTCTAAAGTCGGTAACTGGTTATTCCACTCCCTTCCTATTGTTGAAATACATCTTTGACCCGAGCACATCTAAGTCTGCGGCACTGTGTGCTCTGCGTCCCTCTATGCCCTGAAAGTTCCTGCTCAAAATCTTATCAACCTCTAGTGACAGACGCATGAGTTGAAAACAGTGACCTGTTTATGCAGATCGAGTACAATTGCCAGCTCATCAATAAAGACTTTGGGCCAGATGTACAACCATTGGCAATTGTGACTCGCAAATTCCGCCAAATTGTAAGTCGCAATTTGCGAGTCGCCATTGCAAATGTACAACAGTGTTTCAAATTGCATGCCTCATGCATATTAATGAGGCTGTTGCAATTTGAGACCCCATTGAGAATGACTGGCCCTCCCAGAGATGGTAGTCTGCTGGGACCTCCATGTCTGGGACTGCTTTTAAATAAAGCAGTTTTTTTTGACGCAGCCCGTTTTTCTTAAGGGAAAATGGAATGCATTAAAAAAAAGGAAACGTTTTTGTTTCATTTTTAAGGGCAGTTTGTGGTACTTGGGACTGCCTACTCTGAAAAAATTTGTATGCACCCATTCACAAAGGCGAATGGTTTACCACCCTCTTGAAGAGGGTAGTAAACTGTGAGTGTTTTGCGGCCGCAATTGCGGTTGCTTAATAATCTTACATAGGTTTCAGACTTGCTATTAGGAAGGGACGCCCTTTGAACCCCCCTTTCTTAATACCGAGTCGCTAACCCTACTTTGCAAGTCGGTGTTTAATTAGCGACTCGCGGGGCGTGTCCAAGATGGCGACCGTGTAAGACGCTCTTCACGGTCGCTCCGGCCCGCTGAACTCACCAGCACTAACATCGCCTTCAATCTACGGGCGACTTTGGGCAGAAGACACCATCGCTGCTTCACTGACACCCTATAGAGGTTGTTGGAGGCGCGGGGGCCGCCACGGAATGCCCGGACGCTGAGCCCCGCCGCGCGGTGCTGTTCGTGTGCTGCTGAAGCCTGGTGACAGCGGCTGACTGGGGCCCGCCTGGGGCACTTTCCTCCGCCTCCTTCGCCTGTGAGGGCCTGCGGGCGCTGTCTGCAGGGCATCCGCCGAGGGGATCGGAGCGGATCGTAGAGGAGCCGGACATTACGTGCCACAGCCCCGCTCCTGAGACTCAGGCTGCGGCCGCGAGCCAGGCCCTCCCGCGGCGCTCTGGGCCCTGCCTGACGCCGGTGCTTTGGCCGGACACAGTGCCGCTCCGGGCTGGAGGGCGGCTGCAGCTTTGGTGGGCATTGAGCGGGACATAGAAAACCGAGTTCCGGAGTGCGCCTGGCGAGCCTCTCACCGGCCTTTCAGCGCCGCACCACTGCTCTGCTCCCCGCCCAGGAGGACTCCAGGTACGACCCGCCCTTTGCTCTTCTTGGACCCCGAGGCCAGCCAGCGTGCTCCTCCCACGCCTCTGCTGGGAGTGGTGCTAGAGCCCTGGAAATACCTGTTGCTGATATCACCATAGTACTGATGTGGTGGGGGGGGGGGGTCCAAGGAGCCACCGTGCTTTCCGGTACTGCTGCCTCGCCCACAACAGCAGCGCCTAGACTTTCACCCTCACGAACCTGTGGGTCGCTTCCAACATCCAGTGAGTGCCTGTGCTAAATCCCTTGGGTGGACTGAGACATCTATCCCCGTCGACTGCGCGGGGCCCCCGGTGTGGCCCCATTCACCTTCAGTGGGCCATTGAGGAAAGGTTTGGCGGGCGGTGGGGTGGACGGCGTGGCGCTGTCCCCCTTCCCCCGCAACCTTTCTAACTGCAGGCCCCTGTGCCCATCGCGACCCCGCTTGCTCTGGCACTGCAAACCCCTTTAGGGGTCCTCAACGACCGCTAGTAGCTGCAACCACCTGCAATCGACATCGCGGCATCTGCTGTCCTGATCCTGCCGTTGGTTTCTCAGCTCGCCATATACGCCAGGCTTACTACACCCTCAACACACCCTCCTCGAATTCGTTCCCGCATTGCTTACTGGCGACGGACCACAGCAGGGTCTTTAGTGGGAACTGGGCCCCCCATGGCATCTGGGCGCCCTAAGAAAGATCGCTCGGTGAAGGACATGCTCAAACCCAAGGTGATGAGCCCGCGCCCGGATGCGTCGGTGGGGGCGGCTGGTGGAGCGGACGCTCCGGCCACCTAGGCCTTCATGACATCGCTCTTCTCCGCCCTTAAAGAGGACCTCCAAGAACTCAAAGAACAACTGGCAGTAGAGAAGTTCGCCGCGATGTCTCGGACATTGGGGACAGGGTTGCAACACTGGAGGAACATGAGAATGGTCGTGACGAGGAACTTGAGATGCTGCTACAGGAGGTTCTCCTACTCAAAGAACAACATATCGAGCTCCAAGGGCAGGCGGAGGATCTCGAGAACCGCTTCCGTCGCAACAATGTGCGTATCCGAGGGGTGAAACAAGGAGTGGAGGAAGATGACATCCCAGGCTTTGTGCAGGCCCTGTTCAGGCATATCCTGGGCCCGGATCACACTACAGAGATACAACTTGATAGAGTCCATCGAGTGGACCTGCCTTGCCGGAGTAATGCACCTCCACCGGACATCCTGGCGTGTGTCCACAACTTTCAACTAAAGAAACGTATTCTCCGTAAGGCCAGGGACTCTCACCCCCTGCAATTTCGGGGCCTCACACCAACGCTTTACCAAGACCTTTCGGCGGTCACATTGCTCAAGAGACGTGAATTCCGGCCCGTCACCCAGTCCCTGAGGGAGAAGGAGATCCCGTACGCGTGGGGGCACCCTTTTCGCATCATCTTCAAATACGATGGAAAACTACATCAAATACGTTCCTTGCGCGAGGCTTCCGACCTCCTTGGCCTCCCGCCTCCGGAGCCGGCGCGCTCACGGGGAACACCGGCGACCCGCAGCACACGCCAAGACCGATGACACACCGTGGGCGGACCCTCCTCCTCGCCCCTTGGCCAGGACGCAGCTGCCCGCGCAAAAGAGCGGGACGGTGTCCTGGTATCACTGGCTGGCAGTGCCGCCAACACCTCTCACTCCTGATTCTCCCCACTTCCTAACGTATGGAAGTCACCGCTCGAGCGGGCCGGAGGACTGCCATCCTTGATCGCTTACTTGGACTTGACCGGACGCCTTCCCCATGAACTTTACTACTATGACGAACTCTTGTCATTCCCGCACGGTTGCGGTTGTTTCGAACCACATTGAAGTAGCCAACCAATTTCGGCCCTGTTGGGCGCTTGTCTTGCTATTTTTGTTGTTCTGTATTGAGGTTTGTTTTGAGGTTGGGTGGGTTTCCTCCTCGGTGAGTCCTTATACTGGCCATGTATACCATAATGGTACCGATTTTGAAGTTTTCGCCTCCCAGGTTCCTCCTAACTCATTTCCATTCGGGCGCGGAGCGCCATTGCTCAGGACACGACTACCCCCTCCCTCCCCCGTCTAGACCTAAAAGTACTCCGTCTCAACGCACAGGGCGTCAACAATCCAACTAAACGGAGAGCGGTGTTGTCCCTTTTAGAAAACTCGGGTGCTGATCTTTGCCTCCTTCAGGAGACCCACCTCTTGACATCAGATACCCACTGCATGCGATACAAACACTTTCCCCACCAGTTCTGGTCCTCTATGACAAGCAAGAGGGGTGGAGTGGCCATCCTAGTCGCCAAACACTTTAGGGGTTCAGTAATCGGGCCCATACAGGAGATTAAAGGACGCCTTTTAGCCCTACACCTCCAAATTCGCTCCTCCTCCAGCACCTTCGCTTCTATTTACTCCCCTAATGAACGCCCAGAGAAATTTTTGATAGAGGCCTGCGCTGCAGTACTACACTCTCCTGACCCAGTGGTGGTGGTGGGAGGGGACCTTAACTTAGTGATGAACAAGGACCTTGATTGTTCAGGCTCTCGCACTGGGGGCGCCGGCGCCATCTCAGCTTCAGGCGAGGAATGGCTGCACGATGCCGGAATTAGGGACGCCTGGCGCTGCACTCATCCGACCTGCAGGGACTATTCCTATTACTCAGCTGCGCGTAAAACATATGCCCGGTTAGACCACTTTCTAGTTACCTCCGCGGCCTGGACCTTAGTCACAGGGGCGATTATCGAGGCGAGGGCCCTCTCCGATCATGCACATATCAAACTGTTCATGCGCTTCCCGTCTGCGAGTGCTGCCCCCGCACTGCGCTGGCGCCTGCAAGATTCCCTGCTTAGGTCCCCCAGTGTAGTTGCAGACGTCAGGCGCTGCATCACAGACTGTATTGCGACAAACGACAGGGATGACACTCCACTATCCTCGGTATGGGAGGCGCTCAAATTGGTCACTGGGGGAGCCCTTATAGCTAAAGCCTCTTATGACAACAAGGTTAGGCAATCGAAACGCACGGAACTGGAATCCCCGGTCAGGGAGTTGGAGGCCATACATAAACGTACAGGTGCCCCTCGCATGTGGCGTCAACTGGAGAAAGAACGCCTTCAACTTCGTCGCCTAGATCTCGACCGCGTCGAACACGCAGCAGTGCGCCTAAAACAAATATTTTGTGGGCTCCAACAAAGGAGGACGCATGCTAGCACACTGCCTTCGCAGCCAACAAGAAGCGCATTAGGTCCCAACGCCCTGTGATGACTCCGGCCGTCCCATCACCGGCGACACCCAGATTGTGGCAGCCTTCCGCTCCTTCTATAGTGCGCTCTACACGGCAGACCCCTCTTTACATTCAGATCCCTCGGTCTACCTCGCTGGGGTGGCCAAAACACCCTCACCCGAGGGAGAAGCAGGTTCCCTGGAAGCACCTATTCGTATAGAAGAGGTGATATCTGCAATCACGCGATTGAAGCTACAGAAAGCACCGGGCCCTGATGGCTTTAGTGCCCTTTTTTACAAGACCTACTGTGCGGAACTTGCTCCGCTGCTAACACAGTTATTCAACTTCTTCATGGATACTGGGTTTCTTACTCCCTCTATGCTGCAGGCCTCTATATCGGTCATCCCTAAGCCGGGTAAAGACCCGGAACTTTGTAGCTCATACCGACCGATCTCCTTATTGAATATAGATGCCAAATTATTTTCAAGTATACTAGCACACAGACTAAATCCCCACATGCCAGGTCTCGTTGACCCCGATCAATCCGGCTTCATTCCGAGTAGGCAATGCGGGCAAAACACTAAACGCATCTGCCACCTTATTGACAAGGTGCATCGGTCAAAAGAAGAGGCTCTTCTTCTAGCAAGTGACGCGGAGAAAGCATTCAACCGTGTACACTGGCCGTACCTCTTTGCAACTCTGGAACGCTTTGGAATGGGGCCGCGCTTCAGGCGCTGGATTGAGAGCATCTACAGCGCGCCCCAGGCAGCCGTTCGGGTCAATGGTGTCCTTTCGGCGCACTTTGCAGTAGGGAGGGGGACACGACAGGGCTCCTCCCTTTCTCCCCTGCTCTTCGCCCTCTATATGGAGCCAATGGCCCAGCGTCTCAGAGATAACCCTCTTGTCCGTGGTATTCCCTTTGGCCTAGATAAACACCTTCTCAATCTATATGCCGATGATCTTATCTTCTCGGTGGCCCAACCCCTAGCTTCCTTACCGGCTATTGTGAACGACCTCTGTGAATTTAGCCAGTTCTCTGGCTTTAAAATCAACATGCAAAAGTCACAGGTGCTCAACCTCACAGTTTCCCTGCAGACGGAGGAGGCTTTCCGGAATCGGTTTGCATTCGATTGGGTGGCCGACGGTATCACATACCTCGGGCTGGTCCTCCACAAAAGCCTTGTATGGACGGCAGAAATAAATTACTCGGCACTGCTACAACGGATCCGCAAAGATCTACACTGTTGGCGCCGCTTGCCTCTGACATGGTTCGGGAGATTATCTGCGGTTAAGATGAATATACTACAGCGGGCTCTCTACCTATTTCAAACGCTACCGCTTGAACCTCCTCCGCACACATTTCGGCAGATGCAGTCGGAGACAGAAGGGTTCATCCAGGGCAGGTCGATGCCCGGATTGCGCAAAGTACAGCTTCAGAGACCTAAGAAAGTGGGAGGCCTGGCCCTCCCTAATATAGCCCGATATTTCTACGCCTCCCAGCTGCGGTACCTGGTGGAGTGGAACCGCCCCATGACCGAGAAATATTGGGTGTTCATGGACCAAACCGTAGCAGGCCACCACATTTGGCGTGATACCTGGATCCCACGATCGGCTCGGGCATGGGGCTTATACTCCTCTCCCGTCACGCATCCTACAATGCTTGCGTGGGGCAGGGTATCCCGGAGAGCTCATCTGTCCACGTTCCCCTCCCCCTTGACCCCACTTTTCATGAACCCTGCTTTCCCGCCGGGGGTGAATAACGGAGCGGCGACACGCTGGATCGAGGGGGGCTGCAAACGCCTAGGCCATCTCTTTGATCTTAGAGGGCTGATTCCATTCAAAGAACTCAGAGCAGACTATAACCTGTCTGCATCAGATTATTACCTGCACTCGCAAATGGTGCATTGGCTATTGGGGCCCGAGATGCGACCCCTGGCTTTCCGCCCGATGCTGCCGTTTTAGAAATGGGTCCTTAGCAAAAAAGACGACAAGCACCTAATCTCGGAAATATATGCCTTCCTTACGGCGGCTCTCCCTTCGACACGCACCGCTGGACAGGAACGATGGGAAACAGAACTAGGCCGTACCCTATCGGACAAGGAATGGGAGGATGTTTTTACTGAGCACACCACACCACCTACTCCTCGAGTCACACAGAAACGGCCTTCAAGATCTCGACATACTGGTAGTATACTCCTGATAGGATCTCCCGATGGCAACCCCAGTGCGATGGCCTCTGCTGGAGGGGGTGCGGTAGTCCAGGGACTCTCTTACAGCTACTATGGCAATGCCCCAAACTAACTCACTATTGGGATCAGATACTTAATGACATTGATAAGGCATTCACCACCTTCATACCCCGGCTCCCTGCATACACCCTTCTGGGCCTTCCTAATGCCTTATCCTTTCCCCTACGCTCACTTAAGGGGAGGCAAATGGCGCTTGCACTGAACGCTGCGCACAGGGTAATACTAACACGGTGGAAGTCAGACACTTCTTCGGAACACATACATTGGGTGCATCAGCTGTGGAACCTCTTAGCGATGGAAAAGCTCTTCATGGCAGCTGCTGGGAAGTCTGCAGACTTTGCTAAAACCTGGGCCCCGTTCTTGACTATTCTTTCCACAGAATTTCGGGAAGTGACCTGCCCACGATATCGCCGTATTCTTAAACTGATCCCAGAGGACGCCCCTGCCCCTCCTTAAGTATATTTGGCTTGGACTCTCTCTCTCCTTTCCTCTTGCAGATTTAGTGTCCCAAAGGTGGGCCATAGGATTCCTGGAATCAATATTGATTCCTTCTTTCCCTTTTCCTGTATTGGATGGCTCACTGAGGAGATTGGGTGGAGGGAGGGTGTGGGATTTTTTTTGACATTGGGTCTATTGTCTCAAGGTCTGCAAAAGGCACCTTGGAACTTCCGCCTCACAATTCCCTTGGGTGCTCGCCCTCAATCTTGCCTACTAGTTCCTTGCCTTAAGACGCGGCCGACCCTGTAGGGTTGTAGGCGGCATGCTGTGTATAATAGTCAAAGGCCTTAGGCTGCCTCAACCTCCTGGTACAATTGCTATCGACTCTGCCGGCCCGCTGGGTTGTAGGCGATTTGACCTGTTCAATGCTTATATCCTGTCAATAAAAAAAGATTTAATACTAATAAGCGACTCACAAAATAGGGTTAGTACATGGGCCACAGGATTTTTGCATGCGCATGCAAAAATCCGTCGTAAATCTGGCCCTTTATCTACTAGCATACATAGAGCAAGACACACTAAAGAGAGATAATTGCCAGTAGAAATATACGATGTAAAAAACTGGTCGCTACTAGTATCTAGTGTGGTTTGAATCGTGGAAGAGCCAACTCCGCATGTGATTAATTTAATTTTGATACTCTGAGTAATTTTAAACTTGATATCGGCAACATTGTTATTTACAGCACATAGAAATGACAAAAACGTAGTATAAGGCACTAGATCAAAACAAGTTGTATAGCACAATGTGCAAACAAATGTAATAGTGGTGGTTTAACAATGTTATTTTAATATATTGAGCTCTAGTTCAGTGTTTTACAAACCACCCAAAACAAAATAATTTTGAGTTACTTATATAAATATAAACAGGGAACAGTTTTGTAGTCAGTCAATCAATAATCTTTATTCGGTAATTAAAAAGAGCATAAAAGCATAAAATAAAATACATACAAATAACAGGCGTAAGAGAAATTCCAATTTCATAAAGCATATTTCCAATTTCATAAAGCTTATCTCCTTAATTTGATAGCAGTGGGTCTAGGTTTGTATTGCTACCATGCTGTCCATTTGATGCTTCTACTCAAACTACTACGCATTTAATGCTATTTTGCACTTTATACTGCACTTTGAGAGTTTGCTAATTACACCCAATTTTACTGTCTGAGTATTTTACATTTCACCAGGAAGCAATGGATTTTTAAAAAAAATTATATTTTCCAGAAATGTGTTTTGCTGTTCTTACTTATATTTCTGCTGCTATCAAATTAAGAAGGGGATATGCTTTATGAAATTAATTGGAATTTCTCCTAAGCATGTTGTTTGTATGTATTTGTTAATGCTTTTATCGTCTTTTTAATGACAGAATAAAGAATATTGACTAACTAGTTTTTTAGTTCTAAATTCAACAGGTCACAATATTTTCCACTATAATTTCTGAAATAAAAAATTATAATTGATTAAACGATTAGAAGATTTTTGTTTAATGTATATAAAAAAAATCAAGGGTTTATTTCAGATTGCATCTTTGATTCCATCTGTATGGAATGTTCATTTTAAAGGGGTGAGCCGGCAGCAGGTGACATTGACTTGTAGCACAATGAGTTACAGCTTTGTGATGACACAACACCCTCCTAGACCGACCTCTAGTATTCAGCATTGCAGTGTCTTCGCCACATCTGCCCACTCTCAGGGTCTGACCCTTATCTCTGAGTTTTCTATGGAAATTCCATACTCAGGAACTCTCAGGTTCCTCATATAATATTGAAGTAATCCAGTAGTCAGGTACGTGAAAGGAGAGAAGTTTATTCATAGCAGACAGCTTATACAACCACAGCTCATCTCTAAAAAAAAATAGAAATACACTAATTACAATTAATAATGAACAAAATCTCTCAATTTGACAGGAGTATACCTGATGCGAGAACTTTTCCTTAACTCACCTACATTACTTCCCGATTCCAGACTAACATCATTACTGTTACTGGATGTAAAGGGAGTTGACTCATGAAAATTACTTATATTCGTGGAACCTGAGTCTATTGCAACAAGAGGTGGCAAAGCATTCTCAAATGTGTCTAACATGGCAGAATTGCATTCATTGTCCTCAAAAGATTTTGGCAAACCAGGCTTAGAAATAGTTACAGGATTCACAATTTTACATAAAGAAATTCGTCTAAAGTTCCAAATGTTACCACCTTCTACTCACACCGCTTTGCTGAAAACTTCAATCACTCTACAAGGGCAGACCAATTAGCCCATTTTTTCCCATGAAAACCACCATACATAACACGAACAAAATCCCCCACTTTGATTTTCAAATTATAACTGCTATGTCGCAAAACATTGCCTCTCATTTTCTCTTGATACCTCTGAACCTTTTCTTTGACTTGAGAAGGATCAAAAGTGGAATCATGTGCAGTTTTAACTTTCATCCACCACGGTAAAAATTTAGAACCAGGCTTTCTACCTCGCAACATCTCAAATGGAGACAAGCCAGTAACAGAATTCGGAGAAACACGATACGACAACACAGTAGCACGTAAAGCTTTTTTGCACTCCAAACCACTTTTTATAGCTAATTGGATAGAATCTTTAATAACCCTATGGAAGCGTTCCACCTGACCATTAGCTTGAGGATTATAATTAGGCACTCTTTTATGCACGATTCCACATCTATCAAGAAAAGAACCAAACTCTTTACTAATAAATTGTGAACCATTGTCCGAAACAACTTCAGCAGGAATACCCTCACGACAAAAAATGTAATCTAAAAATTCAATAACTTGAGTGGAACCAATTTTGTCTACCACATTCAGCTCAGGCCATTTAGAGAAGTAATCAATTTGAACTAATGCATACACATCCTTGTTGGGAAACAAATTAAGTGGACCAATAATGTCAATGCCAAGCTTCTTCCAGGGGCTTAAAACATACTCAATGGGTGAAACATCAGCCGACAAAGGTTTGACTGATTTGTTGCTTTTGGAACAAGAAGAACATAGTCGGACCCACCTATCAACCATTGCATCAACACCCGGCCACCAATAAAATTCTCTAATACGTCTTTTTGTGCTAGACATACCCATATATCCATCATGGGCCATAGAAATAATTTTTTCTCTCATCTTGGATGGTGGAACTATTTTATCCCCCCTAGTTACAAAACCATGGAAAAACATAAGTTCATCTTTATCTTACACTAGCAGCCCGTCCCGAAGTTGTCCGGGTATGAATTGCTGCCGGCCAGTAGTATATTGTTTTGTAGGATTTCGTTTTGCTAGCATTTCTTATCTGTGACAGGCCTGTGAAACGCTCCGATTTACAGTGCACTGCTGATGCACTTAAGAGTGCGCGTTCAGTAGTGTCTGAACTCGAGTTTCCCTACTTTATTTTTCCTTGCAATATTATATAGCGCGAACTCGACAACATGGCATGAGCACAACTTACATTACAGAAGAATACATTCATTTGTGGTAGGCACGGGGAGACAAAGCGATTTGCCTGGAATCACAGGATGTTGAGCTGATGCCGAGATTCGAACGTAGCTCCCCAGCTCTAAAGTTCGCAATTCTAGAACTTGTGGCAGGAGGTGTGTCTAAAAGTGTATGTCGGTGCTGGCCATCAATGAGAGAGACCTGTGCATTTTTCAAATGGGTGGTGAAAAAATATGAGTATGTTGCTGGAGATGTGGGCCGTCGTGCCACCAATGTACTTACCGGGGGAGGGTAAACACCCATTATTCCGCAACTTTCTTTCCGCTTACCATCACTCCGCATACTTTCATTACGAAAGTACCATGACTCCGCAATGCCATTATAACGCATGGCATTACATTTTATATGCTTTTACCACGCATACATTTACAACGAAATTTGTTGTAAATGCATGAATGGTAAAAGCATGTTTTTTTTAATGTTTGGATAAGGTAAGTATGGGTATAGGGGTATATGTTTTGGGGTACTGAGGTATATGTTTTGGGGTGTTTGGGTATTTTAAGGGTTCAGATATAGTTTTGGGTTATGGGGTACAGGGGTAGTTTTAGGGTTTAGGGATAGGTATGGGTTTTGGGGTACAGGGGTATTTTTAGGGTTCAGGGCTGGGTTTGGGTTTTGGGGTATAGAGGTATTTTTAGGGTTTAGGGGTAGGTTTGGGTTTTGGGGTACAGAGGTATTTTAAGGGTTCAGGGCTAGGTTTGGGTTATGGGGTACAGGGGTATTTTTAGGGTTCAGGGCTAGGTTTGGGTTTTGGGGTACAGGGGTATTTTAGGGTTCAGGGGAAGGTTTGGGTTTAGGGGTACATGGCTATTTTTAGGGTTCAGGGCTAGGTTTTGGGTTTTGGTGTACAGGGGTATTTTTAGGGTTCAGGGGTAGGTTTGGGTTTTGGGGTACAGGGGTATTTTTAGGGTTCAGGGGTAGGTTTGGGTTTTGAGGTATAGGGGTATTTATAGGGTTCAGGGCTAAGTTTGGGTTTTGGGGTACAGGGGTATTTTTAGGGTTTAGGGATAGGTTTGGGTTTTGGGGTACAGGGTATATTTATAGGGTTAAGATGGGTTAGTGTTTAAGGGTGTTGGGGTATTTTAAGGAGGAAGGGTGGGTTATGATTATAGGGTGCAGGGGTATTTAACCACATCGCTGCTGCCCATTTTCCCCTCCGGTGCTGAAGAATTCAGATTTACATGATTTCATGACGAGCTCAGCTCGTCATCAGCACAGCTCCACTGTGCCTCATGACGAGCTGAGCTCGTCATGAGCATGGAAAGGGTTAAAGGGAGCAGGGTGGGATTACCACACGATATGAGACATGGCATGAAGGGCGGAACGTATCACACGCCCCCAGCGTTTGTCACGCCCCCAGCACACGTCCACAGCACAACGCAGACATGCCCACAAGGGACTACTTTGCTGGCACATTCCTTTTACCTTTTAAATGTATATGGTGGGCATCTGCATAGCCTATGTCCTTCTGCTGCAACTGCCCTTTCCAATGCTGTATTGGGTGTTGTGATTGGTGCTGTGGTTCCTGAGATTACCCGCCTCAAAGGTTTGGGCTCTCTCTTTATTATATTAGTATAGATAAAAAAAAGATCACCAGATAATTTCCTTTCCTCAGGCCACCCAATCTGCAGAAATTTCACAATATTGGATAACGTACCATCCACACACATAGCCTCTTTCTATTCAGATTCAGAAATAACATTGGAAGAAACATTTGCATCTCCACCATTAATATCGAGCAGTAAGTGTTCTACAACCACCACCAGCTAGCATTTTTATTAAAGGCGTGTGGTCCTTTCGTAAACGAAATTTAGTACCCCACAAAAATTGTCGAAAGTGTTGTGCAGCCCAAGTAAATGCCAGCAACTCTTTTTCAATAGTGGAATAATTGTAATTCCGACCCACGCAAAGTTCTGGAAGCATAAGAGACCACATATTCTTCACCTTTGTTTTTCTGCATTAAAACAGAACCCAAACCAACATTACTGGTATCCACAGTAACAATACAATCTTTCCCTACCTCAAAAGGTCTTAAAAACGGAGCATTCACGGTTGGTGGTAATATCTATAAGCGGCACTTGCTCCTCCTGGGGCTTGTGGTAGCCAAAAGAGACCTGGCCCGAGCGTGGAAGAATGTGAGGCCCCCCCCCCTGAATGCATGGAAGGCTGGTATAGACTTCTGTATGGGCCTGGAGAGACCTATATTTGAGGCGCGAGGATGCCCCCGCAAGCACTTTAAAATATGGAAGAGGTGGGCAGACTACAGAGGTCTGACACTAG
This sequence comes from Lissotriton vulgaris, assembly GCF_964263255.1. NCBI lineage: Eukaryota > Metazoa > Chordata > Amphibia > Caudata > Salamandridae > Lissotriton > Lissotriton vulgaris. The sequence goes on from NC_141685.1 coordinate 1,338,189,891, forward strand.
ACCCCCCAGCGGAGCAGGAGGAAGATCTTTAGTCCCATGTGGTCTGGCAAAACCCAATACCCACACACACGTTAACCACGTCAAAAGTTTACGTCAATGCAGTTAGTGCGCACATGCATGGGGTTAGGGTGGGTTCTTGGGTGGGATCGGGGAGTTGGGTAGGTAGATAGCGGAATAAGATAAAGGTGGAGTAACTGTTTCCTGATATCCTTGGTTGCATTACCTCCTTGCTTGGACACTCAGTTCAATATTGCGATTGTATCAAAATGTCTGGTGGTATAGTCCAGATTGTGGGCTGCCACTCTATTTCATGTGCTCATCTTTGTCAATAAACTTGTTGTGAAAAAAAAAAAATGGAGCATTCACAATTTCTTTTTTAAGAAGATCAAAGGCACATTGTTGATCATTATCCCATGTGAATTTCACATTTTTCTTTAACCGGGATCTCAAAGGATGTACTTTACATGAATAATCATGTACATATTTACTGTAGAACTCAGCCTTAAAAACGACACAAGTTGCTCTTTCGTTGAAGGGGTAGGAGCATTCGAAATGCTTTGGAGATGATTGCATTTAGGCTTAATTCCATTACTGGAGATTTCATGTCCCAAATACTCCACTCTATCTTGTCTAAACTTGCATTTAAATTTTTTTAGGGTTAAACCTTTCTCTTGTACACGTTTCAATACCCTATCCAAGTTCTTATCATGTTCTTCAACATCCTTTCCAAAAATCAAGATATCGTCCTGAAATGCAATGGCACCAGAACAACCTTCTATAACTTCCTTCATGAGTCTTTGGAAAACAGACGCCGCACTGGCTAAACCAAACGGCATGCGGCAAAATTGAAACAAACCTTCAGGTGTGATAAAAGTCATTAAAAATGTAGACTCTTCGTGTAAAACTACTTGGTGATAAGCACTAGCTAAATCTATAGTGGAAAAAACACAGGCACCAGACAATGTGGAAATTAGCTCATGTATATGAGGTAAAGGATGTCTATCTATCCATAGCTCCTTGTTTAAACTTCGAAGGTCCACACATAAACGAAGATCGCCATTGCTCTTAAGGGACAAAACGACTGGAGAAACCCAAGGAGAAGATTCTATAGGCTCAATTTTTTTTTGATACTAGATCAGACAAAATCACTTTCAATTTGTCTTGATATGCTAAAGGTACATTTCTTACCCTGTGTCTAACAGGAACAGCATCCTGCTTAAGGATAATTTTGTGCTGAAAATTTTAGAATTTCCCAAGACTGTCTGTGAAAATGGCAGGAAATTTGCTTTTCAATTTATCAGTGAACTCCTCTACATCAGAAGATACAACATACACAGGTGGAGAAGCATTAGGGTCTAACTTTATGCCCATTTCTTGTTGGTGAGGCCAACCAAGAATAGACACACCTCTAGTAGCAATATACACTTTGCCTCTAGGTCTTCTATTTTTAAACTCCAGGTCTGCCCACATAAAAACATCAAGATCAATTTTATGGCCAGAGTAACCACCTGGTTGAACATCAGGCGGAAATAATTTTTTAGAGCTCCAGAATTTATAAAATACATCTCTCCCTATACTACCATACCACGCACATGAATCGATAAGCATGGAGATTTCCTTACCATTAATTAATATTTTATCACTAGGAAAACGTTTCCACTTGGAATCATTAACACACAGAATACTATTGATTTCTGAGATCTGATCAGAACCTTCATCCTCTTTTTAAGTCATGAAATTAATTTTTTGCGAAGACTTGCACACTTTGCTGAAATGACCAGGTTTCTTGCATTTGATGCATATCTTATTCCATGCAGGACACCCTTTGTAACTTCCTACATGGTCCAACCCACCACATCTATAACAAACTACCTGAGATTTTTTCCCCAAAAATGTGTTATCTCTCACCTTAGTTTCTTTCTTGGGAGGAACAAAAGAAAATTTTCTAGGATTGGGATGGTCCTTTACTACTGATACTTCTGGAGTAACTTCTTTGGGTTTAACTACTTGACTCCTAATTTCACTAACAAACTTTTCGGACTGTTCACAATCCCTTTAGCAATATTTAATACAGCACTAAGGGAAGACTCAGTACCCATCCATAGACGTTCTTGAATTTTCTTACTCTTAGTCTTCATCATAATTTGATCCCTTGACACCTGTTCAAAATTGATGGTTTCAAAAGCACAGGATCCAGCTAATATACGAAATGCAGCAACATAATTCTCGATGGACTCATCATCCTTTTGAGCCTGCGAGTAAAATTTAAACCTTTCCATAACTGTATTAATTTTCCTGCCAAATCTAATGCTCATTTGTTGAACAGTAACTTCAAAAACATTGGTGTCACCCGAACCTTCTATAGGAGGTAAGTTCGCTAATTCTTTCAAACCTTCTTACATGCACACCACCAACAGAGAGGGATTCACCAACCCCCACAACCACACCAAGGTGGTAACCCAGAGTGACTTAACATCAAAACGTCAACTCAAACACTATAACAACACAAGTGGCAACTCTGCAGTCCCCTTTCTCCGCGAGGGATTCCCTGGCATGGGGATCCCCCCTTTTTGCCGATCTGCGGCGCGGGTGCAACCCCGCTCAAATTGCCATGTTAATAGCCCCTGCGGGTGCCTACCCCGCCAGGGACTTTGTTCTGTGGTGCCTATTATCTTTTTTATATAGCCCCTGCGGGTGCCTACCACGCCAGGGACTCCGTGTTTTGAAACCGGGAGCCTACCCCGGATTGCTGCAGTGAGGTGCTCTTCCCCCCGCTGGGCCGCCGCGCTGCCTGCGACGACCCGGAAGTGCCTCGCAACGAACCGGAAGTGGGAGGCGAAGGTGGAAGCTCGTTGTCGGGGCTCCCATACTGAGAGAGAGCCCCCACGCCACACCAGGAAAGAAGAGTGATGCCGTGAGGGAGAGCCCCGTGAGCACCATCCCCAGCAACTGCCAGACCGGAGCCCAGCGGAGACGGCAGCTCACACCCGACACAGCCGGTGAGTGCCGAGGGGTCCGTGAGGGAAGCTCCCTGTCGGTTCGAGTGCCGGAGAGAGGCACTGTTGTGTTTAGAGCCCACGAGGGCTCCGGGGGTAGTTGCTGATTCCGAGTCCCCAGAGAGGGGGAACTCCAACGGTGGGGCACATTCGTAATTGGAGCCCGAGAGGCTCCTGGGCATAATTGTATCTTGAATCCCCCGAGAGGGACTCCAACGAAGGGGCCATCTTTAGTCAGAGCCCACGAGAGGCTCCGGGGACATTTGTTAATTTCGAGTCCCCCGAGCGGGGCTCCGACCTCAGGGGGCATTTTGTTTACTTAGAGCCCGAGAGGCTCCACCTACATTCCGGGGGCATTTCTAGAGAAAGAGCGGCCCGGCTGACAGCGGGCCGCTCCCCCAGTGGTGGCATACTTCTTCAGAGCCCACGAGGCTCCTGGGGGCATTTGGTGTCTTGAGCCCACAAGGCTCCCACGTGTTCTTGGGCCCCATTGTCTATCCAGACCCCAGAAGAGAGCCAGGAGGCACGCTGGTGCCAGGCTCAGCTCCCCAGCTGCCCAGCACTTAGTGGGCAGCTGCTTCGTTTAGGACCCTTGCGCATCTCCTTTGGCTGCCTGCGCAGCCTGCCCTGACTTTGTTGGACAAAGGGTGTTTGAGCCCCTGAGAGGCCAGTTGGCCTGGGGACAGTTCTGTGTTGTCCCCTTGCGTGGGGGACATGTTTTTGGCCCTATGTGATTTTTGTGCAAATATGATTTACCTGCCTAATGTCATTCCTGCATCATGTGTAATGTCTTCGTGCCTATACCTCTGAATGTATGTTTATGCTTAGGAGGTTGTTTTACCTAGTATAGTGATACTAGTGAGTTCATGGTTCCCTGCGTGATATTTTCCTAAGGTGATTAGGATTGCGTAGGTGGTACTTACCTTTTACCAGTGGGTACTGGTTGTGTGCTACATTTGCTATTTGGTGCTACAGTTATTATATGTGCTAAGTGTTATTCCTACAAGTATTCTAGTTCTAAAAGTGCTTATTCCTGACAGTGGTCCATGTGGCCCTGTCCTGTACATATATCCCCTGTAAATTCTGCCCGTGCCTGTTGGCACATTGTAAAGTTTGTGTTTATTATCTAATGTGTTTGGAATAATACAAAGGCTATTTTTATATATAACCTTGTGTGGGGTTTCCTTTGTGGTGGGCCTTGGGTGTTGTTGCTGGGTGCGTGCACAAATACTTAACCTACATTGCCTCCGGGATAAGCCTTACTGCTCGCGTCACGTTGCCTAGAGGGTGAGCAGGGGTTATCTTTGGCGTGTAACTCCCTTGCCCTGACTAGAGTGGTGGTTTCTGCCTGGCTTTGGCGCAAGCCGTAGCCAACCGGAAATCCCATATCTAACATTGGTGGCAGCGGAAGGGATCCGATTTCGTGTTTGCGCTGTACCGCAGTGGCAACTGGCTGCACCACAAAACTCTGCATTTTAGATAATCACATTTTGGGGATTATTGTTTTTTTGAAGTTCCATTATTTCTTCTCCTAAGAGTGTCATTTTCAAATAGTGTCCAGTACATTTGTTCCCCGCCCCGCTCCCAGAGTTTGGTACCCGTGTCACGTGTGGTCAGGTTGAGAAATCAGGGGCGGTAGAAACTGCCTTACCAGTCCAGGGGGGGGGGGGGGGGGGGGGTTGTGTGTGGATGAATGGTGTGTGGCACTAGACAAGTGAGTGTGAGTTCTCTGGGATAGGGAGCTTGCTGAATACTTTGTGAATTGTGTACTCTTGCTTCAGCTCAGACAGTTAAGTCCCCTGTGTTGCAAGTGTCTGTGAGCATCCTGCCAAGATGGAGTCTGCTTTTAATTTCTGGGGTATGTTTATGCATGAGTTGGTAGAGTGTTGCGAAGAGAGAGACATCGCAGTGAATGAGTCAGACACCCAGTCCCAACTTAGGGAAAACCTAACACAATGGCAGAAGGATGACTGGGAACGTGAGCACAGTGAGGGGAGGGCCCGGGTCTCACACCATGAGGGTGGTGGGTCTGAGGGGAAGAGTCTGAAGCGAAGGGAGAAAATGACAGTACATGGGCGCCAGCAGATAGTGAAGACCCCATAGATAGGGAGTCCCTTGCTGGGTCCAGTGTAGGGGGCAGCACCCCATCCCTTTCCCTGTCCCCAGAGGAGTGGGAAGATAGGAGGAAAGAAAGGGAGCACCAGCTGGCTTTGGAACAGCTCAGGTTAGAGCATGCCCAGGCGATGGCGCAGCCGGGTTTTAAGAAGCAATAGCTAGAGACCGAGTGGGTCTTAGCGCAGGAGAGGATAGAGGAGGCTGAGAGGGCCTTCACCAGAGAGAGATTAACTCTGGAGGGTAGATTATCCCCTGCGCGCAGTTTTAATTTTCTGGACTCCCCAGGGAGGGTTGAGTCCAGTGGTGGCAGCTATATAGAGCCCAGTGCAAGAAGTCCCATTCCCAGTTCCCAAAGTATGGTACCTGTTTCCCAAGAAGAGGAGTTAAGGTTGAAATTCAGGGGCAGTAAGAAACTGTCTCACCAGGATTGGGGGGATTTTGTGGATGACTGTTCGGATGCACTGGATGTTTGGCTGGCGACTAGCCCGGACCAGGAAGTGGACGAAATAGTGAATATGTTTCTCAAAGAGTAGTTGCTCAGTATTTGTTGTCCAGGGCTGCGCCAGCACCTGTTGAGCTTTGGATACTTTTGTCCTTGGAATCTAGCAAAGGAAGCAGACCGCTGGGAAAGTGCCAGAGGCTCTGCAGAGTCATTGGTGAGTGATTCCAAAAGTAGTGGTTCAGGTATCTTCCAGCCCAGCGTGGTGGAAGAGGCTCAGTGTAGCCCAGCTAGGTCCCAGTATAGTGAGGGGGGCTAGGGGCTTACGACCTGTTTCAGTGGAGCGGGAGTGAGTGTGTGACCGAGAGTCCCCAGATGCCCGAAGCCCTGTCTCAGAACCTGGGTGGTTTCTTTAGGGAACACCAGGTTGGGGACCTAGGCTGTCTTGTTAGTCCATTTGAGGAGGATCTCCTAGTGTGTAGAGGACCTGGAGGGTCTGTAAATAGAGCTCCAGTGGTTCTAGTGTCCGGCAGTGCTACTCCAGTTGGGAGGGCACAGGAGTCCGAAGTGAGGAGTGATTGGGGGATGAGTTCCCTTGTGGAAGAACCAGTGGGTCAGGGACTAGCCAGTTGAGCTACGTTCCCTTGGAGTGACCATGGTGACACCACTTCTGTTCTGGCGGATCTTCGCACACTGTTAGATGGACGGGGACAGGAGATCTGCGCCACTCAGACAGTCACATAACACATGAGTCATGTGTTAGCCTCAGGGGGATGGTGTGTAAGTCCCCAGAAGTCCCGGAGTGCCAGGCAAGTATTCCACCAGAGGTTTTAGACCAAAGATTGGGAGGCCAGGTTCACGATCCACCTGACCTGGAGGGAAGGACATCTGTAATCAGTGTCCTGACCGTTCATCTTCCAGGGGTACCACTCCAGTTGGGAGGGTGCAGAACTCTGGAAGGGGGCGCAGAGGGTGGGAGAGCCCGCCTCTGACCCCGGTGCAACCTGAGGGGTTAAACCCTAGGTTGGGAGAATGGCGTTCTCAGGGTACCCCTCGCAGGAGGAGGAGGAACCCTAGATGGAGAGGTAGGGGGAGGAGAGCCTCCCCTGAGACTCCTGGTCTGCCTGAGGGTGTAGAACCTAGGCTGGAGAACCAGAGGCAGTCTAGCCCTGTCCTACAGACAGGAAGAGTGGAGAATGGCCACTATGTACCAGGGGTTACTACCCCCCACCCTGTGCATAGGCAAGGACCAGTGGCACCTGGGTGGCCCAGGGCCTGGTCCTGGCCGCGGACAGCTTGGGAGTACCAGTGGGGTAGCCCAGTTGTTCCAGACAGTGGTTTTAGAAGGAATCGCATGGGTTCACCGTGGCGTAGAACAGGAGGGTGTCCCTGCAGTTGCGGGCCCGCGTCCGTGTTCTATCGCCCCAAGCAGGGAAGCCCATCACGGTGGTGATTGGTCTCCCCTGCGTTTTGGCTGGAAGGGTGTTGTGCTGGACTTGGCCCTTCTGGCCGGTTCACCCCTAAACTTTTTGCTTTTAATGGTGACCTGGTGTTAGTGATTTTTGGCTTCTGCGCACTTTACCACTATGTCCCAGGGTAAAGTGCGTGTGTGTTGTGAGGTTGGCCTGCCCTCCTATAGGAATGCATGGGGAATGTATGTGTCCCTGGTAATTCCTGATGCGTGGGGAGTGCAGGTGCGAGTTTGGTATATGCAGACTTGTGTAATTAAATGCTGTGCGATGATGTATGCAGAGTTATTGTGTCTAGTGTGGAAGTGCCACTTCTAGAAGTTGGCATGTCTGTGTAAATTATGTGAATTGGCTGTCTGGCTTGTGATTGGCTGGAGCTGGCTGGTGAGCCTGGCTCCATGAGTCATGATGGGTCTGCCCCGGTGGTGAATGGGAGATCTGCATGAGTGATGTGAGGGAGGGGTGCACCTGGGACCTGAATAGGGCTGGGCTTTCCCCCACACAATTCTGGCTCCGCCCCCTGTGGTGCGACTGATGACCCTAGCCTGACTAGTGAATGGGAAGAGTGGGTGAGGACAACAGGGTGCTCCAAAACCAGCTGCGACTGGTTTTCCCCCCACCCTGCAGCCTAGACAAAGGATTTCTGGGTATAAGAAGGGGCTGTGACCCCATACCAATGTTCTCTTCCTGATCCTAATTTGGAGGGGGGCCTGCTACTGCTGGACGACAGGAGGACCGCCACTGGGACTGCCTCCCTGCCAGGAGGGCCCTGTGAGGTGGCCCCTGGGCCCAGCCTTTGCCCCCCCCTGCCTACATTCCCAAAAAGGACTTTTTCCCTGTAGTGCCTTGGGGCACTTTATTCCTCCTTGCAGCGCCTGGGAGGCGCTGTGTTTTGCTTTCCTGAGGGAGCGCTGTGGTTCCAGCTACAGCCCGGGGCTGCAGTCCCCTTTCTCCCCGAGGGATTCCCCGGCGCGGGGATCCCCCCTTTTTGCCGATCTGCGGCACGGGTGCCACCCCGCTCAAATTGCCGTGTTAATAGCCCCTGCGGGTGCCTACCCCGCCATTGACTTGGTTCTGTGGTGCCTATTATCTTTTTTATATAGCCCCCGCGGGTGCCTACCCAGTCAGGGACTCCGTGTTTTGAAACCGGGAGCCTACCCCGGATTGCTGCAGTGAAGTGCTCTTCCCCCCCGCCGGGCCGCCGCACTGCCTGCGACGACCCGGAAGTGCCTCGCAACGAACTGAAAGTGGGAGGCGAAGGCGGAAGCTCGTTGTCGGGGCTCCCATACTGAGAGAGAGTCTCGCACCACACCAGGAAAGAAGAGTGCTGCCGCGAGGGAGAGCCCCGTGAGCACCTTCCCCAGCGACCGCCACACCGGAGCCCAGCGGAGACGGCAGCTCACACCCGACACAGCCACACCCGACACAGCCGCTGAGTGCCGAGGGGTCCGGGAGGGAAGCTCCCTGTCGGTTCGGGTGCCAGAGAGAGGCACCGTTGTGTTTAGAGCCCAAGAGGGCTCCGGGGGCAGTTGCTGATTCAGAGTCCCCAGAGAGGGGGACTCCAATGGCGGGGCACATTCGTAATTAGAGCCCGAGAGGCTCCTGGGCATAATTTTATCTTGAGTCACCCGAGAGGGACTCCAACAAAGGGGCCATCTTTAGTCAGAGCCCACGAGAGGCTCAGGGGACATTTGTTAATTTCGAGTCCCCCGAGCGGGGCTCTGACCTCAGGGGGCATTTTGTTTACTTAGAGCCCGAGAGGCTCCACCTACATTTCGGGGGCATTTCTGAAGGTAGAGCGGCCCCGGCTGACAGTGGGCCACTCCCCCAGTGGTGGCATACTTCTTCAGAGGCCACGAGACTCCTTGGGGCATTTGGTGTCTTGAGCCCACGAGGCTCCCACGTGTTCTTGGGCCCCATTGTCTATCCAGACCCCAGAAGATAGCCAGGAGGCACGCTGGTGCCAGGCTCAGCTCCCCAGCACTTAGTGGGCAGCTGCTTCGTTTAGGACCCTTGCGCATCTCCTTTGGCTGCCGGCGCAGCCTGCCCTGACTTTGTTGGACAAAGGGTGTTTGAGCCCTTGAGAGGCCAGTTGGCCTGGGGACAGTTCTGTGTTGTGCCCTTGCGTGGGGTACATGTTTTTGGCCCTATGTGATTTTTGCGCAATTATGATTTACCTGCCTAATGTCATTCCTGCATCATGTGTAATGTCTTCGTGCCTATACCTCTGAATGTATGTTTATGCTTAGGAGGTTGTTTTACCTAGTATAGTGATACTAGTGAGTTCGTGGTTCCCTGCGTGATATTTTCCTAAGGTGGTTAGGGTTGCATAGGTGGTACTTACCTTTTACCAGTGGGTACTGGTTGTGTGCTACATTTGCTATTTGGTGCTATTTGGTGCTACAGTTATTATATGTGCTAAGTGTTATTCCTACAAGTATTCTAGTTCTAAAAGTGCTTATTCCTGACAGTGGTCCATGTGGCCCTGTCCTGTACATATATCCCCTGTAAATTCTGCCCGTGCCTGTTGGCACATTGTAAAGTGTGTGTTTATTATCTAATGTGTTTGGTATAATACAAAGGCTATTTTTATATATAACCTTGTTTGGAGTTTCCTTTGTGGTGGGCCTTGGGTGTTGTTGCTGGGTGCGTGCGCAAATACTTAACCTACATTGCCTCTGGGATAAGCCTTACTGCTCGCGTCACGTTGCCTAGAGGGTGAGCAGGGGTTATCTTTGGCGTGTAACTCCCTTGCTGCCCTGACTAGAGTGGTGGTTTCTGCCTGGCTTTGGCGCAAGCCTTAGTCAACCGGAAATCCCATTTCTAACAGCTAGCAACGTCTTAGTCCGGGGGTGACAGGATTCCCGGGTGTGCTCCAACACTGACAGTACAGTATAGTAGACACTCTTAAAAGCGAAGACAGCAGTAATACTTTCAAAAGCAAGAATGTTGCTCCTCCAAGACACCTCCATAGAAAAACAAAGCTTGAAAGCAAAAAAACAAATGAAAACGGAAGTCCATGTATGACACAAAAGAAAGCGCAGCCCTCAGCAGATTTCCGAGGCTACGCCAAAACCACAAGCCCAAACAGCAGTTAACCTCAAAAGTGCATTTGTCGGTGTGAGTGGAATTGAAGATCAGAAGAATTCTCAACAATCATCAGGAGTAAAGATAGCTGCAAGTATGCTAGGAGCGTCCCAGGTGGCTCCAAGCACGCACCTGCTGTACAGCATGAGAGCTCATCACCACTCCGCAAGCTCCCGATGCCAGGGCTCGCGCTGGACACAACACTCGAGCAAAGACAGTTGGCGACTGGTGAGCAAACAAATTTCAAAATTACTTTTGAAAAAAAACATGCACAGCGGTCGGTCTTTTCCTCAGGAGAAGAGAACAATTTCTTCAGTAGCACCACCCACTGCACCACTTTTCGTCTCACATCCAGTTCAGGAAAACAGATGGGTGGGTGTAAAACTCCTCTTCCTTGTCGCTATTCCCAACACTGACTCAGGGGAAGTTACAAACAGCTGCATAGGGTTGACACAACTCCCCAGGGACGTTGACCAGTTTCACGAACACACACCAAGCTGGCAATGTCACAGCAGGTTGTTGCAAATCGCGGTTGTGGCAGATCGGTGAAAAGGTCAAAGGCGGGACAACTTAGTTCACCACAGGTCAACTCCAACAAGTCCAGGATGACACAGCAGGATCTGGCATGCCCAAGTTGGGGCCCACAGGTTTTAAGGTCACTGGTGGGGCTCAGGGCTACCAGATTGCTGTTACAACCATTGCGCTTAGTTTCAATAGAAGGTTCTTCATCAAGAAGTTGCTTCAGGCTTCAAATTCCAGTAGGTTATGTTTCAATTAGTCTTAGCTTCCACCATCCCATCCTAGTCGCCAAATTGTTGTAATCAAACAAGGATCCAACTCCAGGATAAGTTAGGTAGAATTTATTAAGATGGTACGACCAAGAGTAAAAGTACAGAGAGCCTGTTAGACCTGGCACCTTGGCGTGAGTCTCCCTTCCACTTTTTGCTGATGTGCCTCCGATGTTTTGCTGGTTTTCCGATACTCAGGGCACTGCGCCACGGCTGATCCGTGCCGCAGTGCAAGTGCTCCCTACTGTAAAACTGTATATACGATTGGTATCCATGATTGGTGCATTGGATTTACTGTCAGTCCCTAGTAAAACGCACTAGAGAGTGCCGGGGCTTGTAGATGCCAATACTGCTGGTGGGCTTGCAGCGCTGGTTGCGCCACCCACCGAAGCAGCCGTAAAGATGTGTCTGGGAACTGCGACCGCAGAACCCGCGTGCGGTCTCGTACCGTCACGCTAGCTGGGCAAGTGCACCCCCTTGCCAGCCTCGACTCTTCCCTTGACTACATATTAGTCACCCCTATGGTAGGCCTGCGGGCAGGGTGCAGTGTAGGTGTAAGGTAGGACAGGCCCTGATGTGTGTGGCATGTCCTAGTAGTGACTTACAACCGAGACCGTATTTCACTATTGAAGGCTACCTGCTCCATTAGGCCAGACTGAGCTGCTGGAATTATTACACCATATAATTCCCGCAGGCTCACGGAGCATGGTAGCGAGTCATGTTTAGTATGCCTGAACTCAGGATGATAAGATATTTCTTGTAGTCAAGTTTATTTTAGTATCCTGGGTTTGCAAATGCTACTTTTAGAAAGTTAGCATTTGCTTGCTTAACCATTTCAGCCGCCTCTGCTGGTATGTGTATCTGACTGTCTGGGATGTGTGAGTGACAGGGCTGGAGGGATGACAGGTGGTGAATGCGCAGATTACACCTTAGTGGGAGGTAGGAGTGCCTCTTGACTCGAACTGTAGCTGTGCTCGGCCTCCACAATGCTGGCTCCACCCTCCTGGGGAGCGGCGGATGACTCTGCCGGCACCTGGCCCAGGAAGGGCGAAGCCTCCATCAACAAGGTACTCTGGCCGCCCCTGCCCGCACAATGCTGGCTCCACCCCCTGTGGGGCGTCTGATGCGCCTGCCCCTCACACTGAAAGCAGAAGCCGGAGTACACCCGCCGGGGTACTCCAGAACTGAGAGTGGCTATGCAAAGGCCCCCCTGGCCTGCGAGAACAAAAGAATTGGCCTATAAAAGAAGGAGCCCTGATCCTTGAAAATTAGATCCGGTTTGGGCCACAGAAGGACTCTGCCCGACGAGAAGGACCGTGAGAGACAAGGAAGGGTGCTGACTCTTGCCTGTGTCTGGTGCCTTGCTGCTGAAGGAGAGACAGGAGAAAAGACTACGAGAAGACTTTTGCTTTACTTTGTGCCAAACTCTGCTGAAGAGATCTCCAAGGGCTTGCAACTGAACTTGCCCCCTGACCAGCGTCCCAGGACCAGTGGACGCTAACCCCCTTCGAAGAAAGCGACTGCGGGTGCTGACCATCGCCGCAGTACCGACAGAGGAAGCTCCTCTAAGGCATCGACGTCCTCCCGACCACCGTGACCGGGGCCCAAAGCAACAGCGGGAGCAAAGTAAGGACCAGCCGCCGTTGGCCCGAACACCGTGACCGCAACTGCACCGGGAGCCCGAGAGCAAAGCGAAGGAGGACCCGTCCGGTCCGAGCTCTCGAGGTGACTGCATAACGAGCAGTCACTCACCTGCAAAGACGGGCAGTTGCCCTACGAGAATCCGCAAGGTCGGTAACCTGCCCGACAGCCCAGCTGTGAGCCCACAGCTGCACCGGCATTTGGCTGGGTACGTCCTGCACTTGGGGACCGTACTGCCACTTGCCACCGCCGCACAGCCGCCGCCTCCAGGGTCGGAGCGGACGACGAGGAGAGGACCCTGCCGCCACAGAACACCGCTGCCCCGGATGACCAGTGACCTGCTCGGCTGAAGAGCCGCAACGATCAGCGACCCCGGGAAGGCAACGCGACGTGGGACAGATCCCCTGGAAGCCGCCGGCTCCACAAGAACTTTGGTTAACCCCGGCCTACGGGCCTCAAGAGAAACTGCATAAGAACTGTGGTAACCTGAACTGAGTAACTTGCAACCGTTTTCATAAAGTACGTTGACTGTATTCACAAGCCTGCTTAATATCTATATAAAGATATATATTTTTACAGAATACAGTCTGGTCTCGTTGTGTGGGGGGGTTGGTTGTAAAGGTGTACTATTGCAAGTGTTTAACCTATATGCCCCAAAGATTAGCCTGCGACTGCTTAAGCCACACTACCTAGAGGGTAAGCAGAGGTTGTCTGGAAGGTAACCCTCAGCCCTGACGAGGAAGAGGAGAGTCCCTGCTTGTCGCTAGTGTTGCACTGCGCCAACTAGAGACTCCCCCTTCCTACATTGGACGCAGCGGTGAGGATTTTCGAATTTACACTTGCGATATCTATACCTGAGCTTCTGACCACTACACAATGATTACGGTCCAGTTACTTAGCCACAGACTTTGCTTTTTGAATTTTGCCGAAAGAAGATTCCGAGTGAGGAAGCCATGCCGGGCACAAAGAGCCTGGATGGAGCGGAGTCCACGACCTCCGAGGTGTTGGAGGTGGAGTGGGACGCCGCAAAACTGGACGAATACTCAAAGACGGAGCTGAAGTTTTTCTGTAGGAAACACAAGGTTCCGCACGCTGGCTGCAAAAACAAGCCGGAGCTCTACAAGGCCCTGAAAGCCTGGGTGGAGTCCAGAAAGACCCCGGAGGAGCAAGACGCCCTCGCCGAGCAGAATGCAACGACGGAGCAGAATGCACTTGGGGATCTGATCGATCTCGAGAGGCAAGACAGCGAGCACAGCTTTGGTAAAGGCCTGTCGCCAGAGGAGCTGGCGGACAGGAAGGAAACGAGGAATCACGAAAGAAAGTTGGCAGAATTGAAAATCCAGCTGGAGCTTGAAACGAAAAGAATGGCGCTGGAAGAGCGAAAGCACCAGATGGATTATGAAGTAAAAATGAGGGAGATAAGTCTCAAGGAGAGAGACTTGGATCGGCCTCCCTCTGGTGGCAGCGCATCGCCAGTGCAGGTAGAGTCAAGAGTGCACATCCCGAAGGACGTAGTTAAGGAGTTCTTTAAGGGGGATGACATAGGACAGTGGTTTAGGGCATACGAGGTAGCCATGTCCTCCCACCGGGTCCCTGACAAGGATTGGGGAGCGGGGTTGTGGGGAAGGTTCCTTAGCGAAGGGAGAGATACCTTGCTAGATTTGCCCGTTGAAAATCAGAGATCCTATTCCCACATGAAAGAAGCTTTAATGAACAGGTACGGGCTTACCCCTGAAATGTATAGACAGAAGTTTAGGGGATGTACTAAGCGGCCTGGGAATACGTATGTGGAGTATGTGACTTACTTTTGCAGAGCACTGGATGGTTGGGTGAAAGGTAACAAAGTTAATGATTTTCAAGGTCTCTTTGATTTAATTGCATGGGAGCACTTGTCTGATCACTGTTTTCCTGAGTTACGCCAACACCTGATCGATAGCAAGCTGTCCAACCCCAGGAAGCTTGCTGAGGAGGCGGACCGCTGGCTCAGCACCAGGGTCCACAAGGGTCCCGTGGGAGACTCCCCCAAGAGTGGGCAGGGTCCCCAGCAGAAGAGTGGGGGGGACAAGGGGGGAAAACAGAAAGGGTTCCAAAAAGGCCCCCAAAGTAGTTCCCAAGGGAGCCCGCAGCAGGGTTCTCAGCCTCCCCTACCTCCGAAGCAGAATGGGGCCCCGACAGGTAAACCTGTTCCAAAGGGGCCCTTCAATTGTTTCAAATGTGGCGAGCCTGGGCACATATCCAGTGACCCAAAGTGTCGCCTGTTTGGAAAACCCGCACCCACTGGTGCTCCGCCCCGACAAGTGACTAGCGTTCACCTGGGAGAAGAAATGATGGTCCCGGGGGGTGGAGATCCCGTTCACATGACCCTAGTCTCGCTAGGAGACAGTGAGATGATCCCTACGAACTACCTGCCCTCGAACACTAAGAAATATGGGCAGGTGGTGATCATCAATGGCAAGGAAGCTGAGGCTCTTAGAGACACAGGAGCCAGTGTGACTGCAGTGAGGCAGCACCTGGTGTCTCAAGAGCAGGTTGTACCCCATGCCTACTGTAGGGTTATCAACGCTGATAATTCTGAGAGTCAGTGTCCGACGGCTCAAGTTCCCTTCGAGTGGGGGGGGGTCTCTGGTACTCTGCAGGTCTGTGTGAGAAAAACCATGCCTGTTGACTGTTTGCTAGGGAACGACTTGGAGCACTCCCCTTGGGAAAAGGTGGAGAAGACGACTCACCTGCGGATGGTGGGTCTGCCTGACTGGGCGGGCATGACCACCCGGTCGATGGCAGCCAGTAGGGGTGATCGAGAGGTCCTGGGGCCTGAAGGAGAGGCCCAGGAACCGGCCTTAGGGAGAAGGCACAGGGGGCGCGGGAAACCGGCTCCTGAAGCTCCCACGGTCCAGGAGGAAGCAGACCTTGAGGGGGATGCCCTGGAGCCTACAGGGGAACAGATCGCCGAACTGGGGGACCTGCCTGAGCTGACCCATTGGCAGCAAGAAGGAGGACCCTCCAGGGAGGAATTCTGCAAGGAGCAGAAAGAATGCCCTTCTCTCGTGGGTATGCGGCAGCAGGCTGCAGACCAGGCCAATGGTGTTCAGGCCAAAACACATTACGTGTACTGGGAGAACGACCTCCTGTATTCGGAGCCTAAGGCTGCTGAACCTGGGTCAGCCCGTGTGCTGGTGGTACCCCAGAAGTTCAGAGCCTTCCTACTGGGTCTGGCTCATGATGTGCCTCTAGCAGGACATTTGGGGATGGACAAGACCTATGACAGGCTTGTCACCCACTTTTACTGGCCCCAAATGCATAAGAGTTCAGATGCTTATTGCAGAACCTGTCCAACTTGCCAGGCAAGTGGGAAGACGGGAGGGAAGAACAAGGCTCCCCTCCAACCCTTCCCTGTTGTCGGTACGCCATTCCAGCGAGTGGGTATTGACATCGTTGGGCCTCTGGACCCCAAGACAGCCATGGGCAACAGGTTCATCCTGGTCTTGGTGGACCATGCCACCCGGTACCCTGAAGCCATCCCTCTGAGGACAGTAACGGCTCCCGTGGTGGGGCGTGCACTGATGTGAATTTTCTCACGAGTAGGATTCCCTCTAGAGGTGGTGAGCGACAGGGGGACCAATTTCATATCGAAGTATATGAAGTCCCTTTGGCAAGAGTGTGGCGTAACGTACAAGTTCACCACGCCCTACCATCCCCAAGGTAACGGGTTGGTTGAAAGATTCAACCGAACCCTAAAAGGCATGATCATGGGCCTGGAAGGTCCGATGAGGCGTAAGTGGGACGTCCTCTTACCATGCCTGCTCTTTGCATATCGCGAGGTGCCACAGAAGTCCCTAGGGTTCAGCCCCTTTGAACTGCTGTACGGCCACCCCGTGAGAGGACCGCTGAGTCTGGTAAAGGAAGGCTGGGAGCAATTGTAGGAGAGTAGGGTCTGCAATCCTATGATCACCCAGATTTTTTTGCTTTTGTTTCACTGGTTTACGACTTTCTCTGGCTGTGGGCCTGCCAATCAGACCCACAGCCTGGCTGTTCTCTTTCTAAATTACGATATGTACCTTAGGTGCATTTACCAATTGGTACTGGGCCACCTTATCAGACCCTGTAACTCAGGGCATAGGTGTACCCAGGGCCGCCAGGGGCTGCAGCATGTATTATGCCACCCCTGGCTGGCCTCCTAAATTTGACACAACTGGCTGCATGACAGCTGGGGCGAAGTCGTGTAATCACCCTTTGCTTTAGATATAGTAGCTCTATATCTAACCATACAATGGACACCCGAGTTCCTATCAGTCACTCCTATGGCAGGCCTTGACAATCCTGAAGGCAGAGTGCATGGGCTCGTGTGAACTGTGTTCTGGCCCGAGCCGAGCCGGTTGCAGCTTGCGGAGAAAAGACCCAATGGCTGTTCCAGGATAACGCGTACCACATCGGTAACTTCGGTGTCGCGTTATCAAGACATGTCGAGTAAGGTGTCATACGAATCGGGGTGCTGCCCTCTCACCAACCCTGGCGGCGAGGTTAGCATTCCGCCCTTCTAGAGGGACACGACATGTACGTAACTGTGAACCCCGGTTAAAGTTAACGAAAGCCTCAGCTCCACAAAATGGATGCTGCCACCACAGACACGAGTCTGACCTCCTGCTGCTGGGAGTCCTTCCAGCGAGGAGCGCTTGGACAAAGGGTTTCCTGTCGAGGGCGGTGTTCGCACCGTCCCAGACAGGGTTTGTGTATTCTGGGTAGGTAGGGCTTTTGCGAGAAGGTGACTGCGGAGTGGCACCCCGGTGCTCACTACGCATCTGCCGGTTAGAACCAGTTCCAGGGGCGACAGCCCTGGCCTGGGGAAAGTCCGGCAGGGGAGAGGGGTGTAACTACCCCCCTTCCTGGTCCCACCCTTAGGGCAGGACCTAGTCATGTACCCACCCCTTTCTTTAGAATAAAGACCGGAGCGGGGACCCTTCCAAATTAGATCATCTTTGAATCAAGAATACTTTCTACGAAAGGACTTCAAGACTCTTCTCAAGATTTCTCCCTTGTGGCTAAGGAGTAGTCACCCTGCATCAGCGGGCACCATCTAAGAACTCTGCGGGTTGCTGTAAGTCCTTCCTCAAGGAATCCGACGGCCCAGCTCGACGAGAACCGGCTTCCCTGGCACCTCTGACCTCTACCCACGTCATCAGCTCAGCTGTGATCTGTGGGTGCGACGAGACCTCGAGGGACCGGCCATCATCAGAACCTGCACGCTCTTAAAACCAGCACGACCATCGAGGTGACTCTCTGGTGAGTGCTCTGGGGTCCGAGAAGCCCCGACCCTGAGCCGCTCCAGCTCCGAAGTGCAGTCTCCCAGCATCTCCACGATCTGCGTGGGGCCCTTCTGCTCGCTGCTCAGCACGTTGTCTGGTCACTAGCCGCTGGCTTGTGTCCTTCTGTGACGACATCCGAGAATCATCACCGCCGGTCTGGTTGCTCCAGACTGGCCCTTGCTTCCATCTTTTCGAGAAGCACCCCGGACCCTCCTGGTCCACTCAAGACGCCATCTTAGGCCCACCACGTGGCCCTGAGATTTGCCGAGGCTTGTTGCCCCATCCTGGGCCCAGCGACGCCGACAGCATCATCCTCCGTGGGACAGCTCGCACCTCCACCGTGGTCGCCGACAACGCCTCCTGGTCCGTGAGACTGCAGAGCCTAGCGTCGCCCACTCACCTGGTCGAGGTGACGGCCAACCGGTGCCTTCCTGGTACCCTCTGACTACTGGCTAGTAGTACGAACTTGGTCCCCTCTGCTTTCAGGTTTCTTCAATCTCCGATCCAGGCTTGGATCTCT
Organism: Lissotriton vulgaris; assembly: GCF_964263255.1. Lineage (NCBI taxonomy): Eukaryota > Metazoa > Chordata > Amphibia > Caudata > Salamandridae > Lissotriton > Lissotriton vulgaris. The sequence goes on from NC_141685.1 coordinate 1,338,208,246, forward strand.
ACGAACTATTCAGCACTGGTCGCCGGCCAGCAACTCCTTTTCTTCCGGCTCCTGGCTCGTCAGCGAAGACCCCGACGCCTGTAAGACTTGTGCAGCCGCAGCCCTCGTGGCTAGGTAACTCGGCATTTCGGTGCCTGCATAGCCTCCTTACTCTAGGGTCCCGAGTCCCTCGCTTCCGACTTGCCTTAACCTTTCCGTGTCCTCGGACACTTGTTTAAACGTGCACTTGAAGTATTTGCTAAAGAGATTTGGTTTGTGCTTAGTACCCTGTCCTCATAAAGAGTACAGGGCTGTTGTGATTCTTAATAAATATACTGTTTATTTTCATAACACTTGTGTGGTGTCCTTTCACTGGGTGTTCAAGGGGTACATGTGTGGTAAACAGCTGGCTTAACGCGCCCTCTCGAGTCTTTAGCCTTAGACTGCTCGTATCCACGCTACTAGGATAGCTGGTCTATAGGTTGACTTACAACCAAACACCATAAGGGTCGTTGGAACGATACATAGCGGTCGCTAGAATAGCGAACGTTGCATATCGGGCCAACTTCTCACAGCAATCTCCCAGGAAACCGCCCCAGAATGTATATAGCTACATGCTGGCCTTCAGAAACCAGACCAGACGCTTCAGACAACTTGCCGAGGCAAATCTGGAAGCGAGCCAGGAGGAAATGAAGCGGTGGTACGACCAGAATGCCACTCTGGTCGAGCTTCAGCCTGGACAAGAGGTGTATGTCCTGGCCCCAGTGGAGCCCTGTGCCCTTCAGGATAAGTGGACGGGACCATTTGAGGTTGTGGAGCGCAAGAGCCCCGTGACATACTTGGTGGACATGAAGACGCCCAGGAACCCTTTGCGGGTCCTACATGTCAACCGCCTCAAGCCCCACTTGCGAAGGTCCGAAGTGGGCATGTTGTTGGCAACCGATGACGGAATGGAGGAGGAGTCGGAGCCTCTTCCTGACCTCTTGGTGGCCTGTGAGAAGGATGGGTCAGTGGATGGAGTTAACCTCTCACCCACCCTGACCGCCGAACAACAGGAGGACTGCCGCCAGTTGCTGGGGCAGTTTCCAGACCTGTTCTCCCTGGTTCCGAGTGTCACAGATTGGTGCGTCCATGATGTGGACACGGGAGACAGCTTACCTATGAAGCATAAGGCTTACAGGGTGACTGACAGGGTCCGGGCCTGCATCAAGGAGGAGGTCTCCAAGATGCTTGCCCTCGGGGTGGTTGAGTCTTCCAGCAGTCCTTGGTCCAGCCCCGTGGTCTTGGTGCCGAAGGCTGCTGCACCGGGAGCCACACCCGAACTCCGGTTCTGTGTGGACTACAGAGGACTCAATTCAGTCACGAAGACTGACGCGCACCCCATCCCCAGAGCTGACGAGCTCATTGATCGGCTAGGGGCTGCCCGGTTCCTCAGCACGTTTGATTTAACGTCTGGGTACTGGCAGATCGCCTTGACCGATGGGGCAAAGGAGAGGTCGGCATTCTCGACACCAGATGGGCATTTCCAGTTCCGGGTCATGCCATTTGGGATGAAGAATGCCCCTGCCACCTTTCAGAGATTGGTCAACCAGGTGCTGGCTGGACTGGACGAGTTCAGTGCCGCCTACCTGGATGACATCGCAGTGTTCAGCGGTACCTGGCCCGAACACCTGCGACACCTCTGGGAAGTGTTGATGGCCCTGCGCAGAGCAGGCCTCACAATCAAGGCAAGCAAGTGCCAGATTGGGCAGGGTTCCGTGGTGTACTTGGGACACCAAGTTGGGAGTGGCAAGGTAGCCCCCTTGCAGCCCAAAATCGAGACCATCCTGGCTTGGGAACCCCCCAAGACCCAGACTGCAGTGAGAGCCTTCCTGGGGCTCACTGGGTATTACAGGAGGTTTGTCAAGGGCTATGGCACGATCGTGACCCCCTTGACAGAGCTGACTTCAAAGAAGCAGCCCAGGAATGTGATTTGGACTGACGCCTGTCAGAAGGCTTTCGACACCCTGAAGACTGCCATGTGCACGGCACCCGTGCTCCTGGCCCCTGATTTCTCCAAGGAGTTCATTGTGCAAACAGACGCTTCAGAGCATGGTGTAGGGGCTGTTCTTTCACAGATGACTGAGGAGGGCTTTGACCAACCCGTAGCCTTCATAAGTAGGAGGTTACTTCCACGGTAAAGTAGGTGGAGTGCAATAGAGCGTGAAGCATTTGCTGTGGTCTGGGCGCTGAAGAAGCTAAGACCCTACTTGTTTGGGTCTCACTTCCGAGTTCAGACGGACCACAGGCCCCTCAGATGGTTGATGCAAATGAGGGGTGAGAACCCGAAACTGTTGAGGTGGTCCATTTCTCTACAGAGTATGGACTTTACGGTGGAACACCGCCCTGGCACCGATCACGCCAACGCTGACGGTCTGTCCAGATTTTTCCGGCTTAGTGATGTGGAACTCCCTGGGGAAGGGTAGTTCCCCCCACATTTCAGCTGGAGGGGACACATGTTAGACCTGGCACCTTGGCGTGAGTCTCCCTTCCACTTTTTGCTGATGTGCCTCCGATGTTTTGCTGGTTTTCCGATACTCAGGGCACTGCGCCACGGCTGATCCGTGCCGCAGTGCAAGTGCTCCCTACTGTAAAACTGTATATACGATTGGTATCCATGATTGGTGCATTGGATTTACTGTCAGTCCCTAGTAAAACGCACTAGAGAGTGCCGGGGCTTGTAGATGCCAATACTGCTGGTGGGCTTGCAGCGCTGGTTGCGCCACCCACCGAAGCAGCTGTAAGGATGTGTCTGGGAACTGCGACCGCAGAACCCGCGTGCGGTCTCGTACCATCACGCTAGCTGGGCAAGTGCACCCCCTTGCCAGCCTCGACTCTTCCCTTGACTACATATTAGTCACCCCTATGGTAGGCCTGCGGGCAGGGTGCATTGTAGGTGTAAGGTAGGACAGGCCCTGATGTGTGTGGCATGTCCTAGTAGTGACTTACAACCGAGACCGTATTTCACTATTGAAGGCTACCTGCTCCATTAGGCCAGACTGAGCTGCTGGAATTATTACACCATATAATTCCCGCAGGCTCACGGAGCATGGTAGCGAGTCATGTTTAGTATGCCTGAACTCAGGATGATAAGATATTTCTTGTAGTCAAGTTTATTTTAGTATCCTGGGTTTGCAAATGCTACTTTTAGAAAGTTAGCATTTGCTTGCTTAACCATTTCAGCCGCCTCTGCTGGTATGTGTATCTGACTGTCTGGGATGTGTGAGTGACAGGGCTGGAGGGATGACAGGTGGTGAATGCGCAGATTACACCTTAGTGGGAGGTAGGAGTGCCTCTTGACTCGAACTGTAGCTGTGCTCGGCCTCCACAATGCTGGCTCCACCCTCCTGGGGAGCGGCGGATGACTCTGCCGGCACCTGGCCCAGGAAGGGCGAAGCCTCCATCAACAAGGTACTCTGGCCGCCCCTGCCCGCACAATGCTGGCTCCACCCCCTGTGGGGCGTCTGATGCGCCTGCCCCTCACACTGAAAGCAGAAGCCGGAGTACACCCGCCGGGGTACTCCAGAACTGAGAGTGGCTATGCAAAGGCCCCCCTGGCCTGCGAGAACAAAAGAATTGGCCTATAAAAGAAGGAGCCCTGCTCCTTGAAAATTAGATCCGGTTTGGGCCACAGAAGGACTCTGCCCGACGAGAAGGACCGTGAGAGACAAGGAAGGGTGCTGACTCTTGCCTGTGTCTGGTGCCTTGCTGCTGAAGGAGAGACAGGAGAAAAGACTACGAGAAGACTTTTACTTTACTTTGTGCCAAACTCTGCTGAAGAGATCTCCAAGGGCTTGCAACTGAACTTGCCCCCTGACCAGCGTCCCAGGACCAGTGGACGCTAACCCCCTTGGAAGAAAGCGACTGCGGGTGCTGACCATCGCCGCAGTACCGACAGAGGAAGCTCCTCTAAGGCATCGACGTCCTCCCGACCACCGTGACCGGGGCCCAAAGCAACAGCGGGAGCAAAGTAAGGACCAGCCGCCGTTGGCCCGAACACCGTGACCGCAACTGCACCGGGAGCCCGAGAGCAAAGCGAAGGAGGACCCGTCCGGTCCGAGCTCTCGAGGTGACTGCATAACGAGCAGTCACTCACCTGCAAAGACGGGCAGTTGCCCTACGAGAATCCGCAAGGTCGGTAACCTGCCCGACAGCCCAGCTGTGAGCCCACAGCTGCACCGGCATTTGGCTGGGTACGTCCTGCACTTGGGGACCGTACTGCCACTTGCCACCGCCGCACAGCCGCCGCTTCCAGGGTCGGAGCGGACGACGAGGAGAGGACCCTGCCGCCACAGAACACCGCTGCCCCGGATGACCAGTGACCTGCTCGGCTGAAGAGCCACAACGATCAGCGACCCCGGGAAGGCAACGCGACGTGGGACAGATCCCCTGGAAGCCGCCGGCTCCACAAGAACTTTGGTTAACCCCGGCCTACGGGCCTCAAGAGAAACTGCATAAGAACTGTGGTAACCTGAACTGAGTAACTTGCAACCGTTTTCATAAAGTACGTTGACTGTATTCACAAGCCTGCTTAAAATCTATTTAAAGATATATATTTTTACAGAATACAGTCTGGTCTCGTTGTGTGGGGGGTTGGTTGTAAAGGTGTACTATTGCAAGTGTTTAACCTATATGCCCCAAAGATTAGCCTGCGACTGCTTAAGCCACACTACCTAGAGGGTAAGCAGAGGTTGTCTGGAAGGTAACCCTCAGCCCTGACGAGGAAGAGGAGAGTCCCTGCTTGTCGCTAGTGTTGCACTGCGCCAACTAGAGACTCCCCCTTCCTACAGAGCCCCACCAGGAGCAGCCTTCCTGCTGCTTAGCCCGTACACCAACTGCCAACATTCCACAGTATCATCTCGCTCCAACATTCCACACCACATTCACACTAGCTGGGCAGCAAGTACAACGCAATGTATGCTGATAAGCCTCGTCAGGGCTTACTGTAGGGATATGGGCCAAAAAGACACATGGATTGGCTGAGGTTCAAGATAATATGTCTTTTGGCAGCAGGAAATGTTGTTTGAGGTGATCAGGTTTAGAAAATGTAACTCACTCCCTGAGATAATACATCAGACTTGTAGGGTGACTATCATTATTGAGACAAACACTTTTAAATTTACCAGCTGTGTGTTTTTCACTTAGTCTTATTGGTCAGTTCTTTTCATAGCTACATGTGTGTGCACTAACAATTTTGCAATGATTTTTATGAATTATGCAATAAAGTTTTTTATACTACTGCTATCGCCATATCTGGAAAGAGTGTGCCCTTGATGGTGATGAAGAACACCCACTAAAATATCAGAAAGAAGGCACAGTGATATTGTTGAGAATGATACGATTGTATTCACTAATTGTGCCAAGAGTGCCCTAGCATAACACATAAAGGGCTTTGCGAGTTTGCTTCATTTCATGGACAATCTTAACAGAGATAACACTGAATACACTTCCAAGTGCTGACGTCTTTCTCGTTTCCTTAGTAGCATGGCAGAGTGATGGGTAGTAGATGGGCCCAGGCTAAATTTTCATTACGCCGGTGTAATCTAACAATTTTAGCTGGTGTGTGATGGAGGACACCACCGAAACTGGAATGCTGTATTTTTAATTTCTGTGCTAGAAATGCTCCTTTCCTTTACCTCCAATAATCAAGGCAGGTTGAAAGGAGAACAGGGACTATTTTAGTGAGTTGGTGTTGAGTAATGTTTTTCAGGGCAGGTAGCCTCGGTTCCGCCTCCAGCCTGGAGCAGCCACAACACAAGCCCAGTTAACCGCATGGTGTTGCATTTGGCTGTCATTTTGCATTCTTGAAGCAGTAATTTGACACACAAACTTAAGGACCTGCCCAGAGACTTCCCCACCTGAGCAACAGAAACTGCAGTCTCACCCTCACACTTCCCATCCACCCTACCTGGAATGCTCAAAAAACACAAGTAATCAGCAGCCCCTTCCCGACAACACGGTCGTTGATTTTCTAATGGGAGCCCTGTCTGCATTGTTCCTCACTTCACTGTTGTCTCTGCCCTCAAGCCATAGAATGCAAGTAATACACCTCCATTGTCTGGGGGAGGTTGACATTCCCACACCCATCCCCTACTATGGGTTGTCAATGTTTTCTTAGTTACTGAAAACATCACGATGTGAAAGCAAAACAACAAGAAATGGGGCAGCCTGGGAATTTGAGAAGAAGTTTGGTAATTTCATTATAAAACAGTAACTGCCAAAAACATTTGGTCAAACTAAACACAACAATGGCACCTGCACGTTAAAACAGATATACTGAAAGTACAAATAAACTTCACAATTGGATAAATGCATTGACTGATGGCTCCAAAAAATGAAATGATTACAAACTGATTTGTCCCTACAGGGTGTATGCAAGAATGTGAAACTACAGGTGAACTTCCTGCGGCCCCCACCTCTTACCACAAGTGGGAAAAAACTATGAGGTTAGCATTCATATACCTGCCTTTCTGTTGCTACAGTGCTAACAAACCAGTTTATGGGCGCATGAGCTCGGAGAAAAGATGCAGCTAAGGTAGCAAAGATGTATAAGAGTTGCAGTGAATTATTAGTATGGGGTTGTGCTGCGCGATAAGAAGGTGCACAGGACTGAAGACAAAGCTACGAAAGGTGAAGGCAGGGCTACGAAAGGTGCATAGGATAATGCACACTCTATGAAAGTTAATGGGGCACCACAGGGCTCCAGCAGACACGCACCCCCCCCCCCCTTGGTTCTCTGTCACCCCATCCTTTCCATGTCTCTTACCTGTGCTGCAGCCCAGTGCTTTGTCTCTGTTGCTCCATTTAATCGTTGTCTGGATACCTAAGGTACAAAACCGAACAGATCTAACTTTACAGTATGTTACATTGGCTACTGCCTTTTGGAGGGGCATGCTCTTCCCTGAGGACGACAGGTTCAGTGACTTCTATCACTGGGGGCAGATTGGGATGGAGACAGTGGTGGATGTATTGTTGTCGGGGTGTGAGCTAATGTAATTCAAAGCACTACAGCAAGAATATGCCCTGGCCCGTACTCAACAGTTCCGGTACATGCAGCTCTCTCAGGATCTCCCGGAGGGCAGTCCCTTGGAATCCTGTGTTCTGGGTGCCGAGATTACTCTAAGGGTGGTGCCCCAAATCATTCTGAATAATACCCCGGATGACCTTGGGAAACCTCAGGCATGGTGGGGAGCTGATGTTGGGTTCCTGGAGTATATTGGCTGGGAGGAAGCACTTATGCACCCAAGGGAAGTAGCCGTCCCGGCAAGACTGAGGCTCATACAGTTCAACATCCTTCACAGGTCTTATTACAGTAGGTTCCATCTTCATAAGAAGGGGAGAGGGGTAAGTCCCTTGTGTATTGGTGGATTTCTTTATGCAGATAGTGAAAGGCTGCTCGAGGGTGAGTTCTTAATGGGGTAATGTTTCACTGGTTTGGAGTTGGTGTTGGCCGTTATGCTCCCTAGGTCGACCTAACTGATGCTCATCGGCATACCAAACAAAGTGGATCTCCCTCAGTAGCAGTTTTTTGTTCTGTATGGGGTTTGTGGGGGCAAAACAGGATGTAGCTAGAGCATGGGGAAGACAGCGGGTCCTTACGAAGGCCGAATGAAGAATGGTGATGACGAGATGTATCTAGGTGGAGCAGGTGGTGTATGAAAGTGAAGGGTGCCCCCAGAAGTTTGATAATGTGTGGGAGGTGGAGGTCATACCATGGCTTGACGGACGAGGCTGCGTTGGTGGTAGAGGAAGGGTCCCCACGTCGAGAAGAGAGTGGGGAGGACGCCGATGGGCAGACTGGTATGATGGGCCTATGTGCTCATGATCTGCAAGTTTACTGTTGATGTACTCTTTTGGAATTGTATAAATATATATTTTTTAAGTATGCAGTATGTTATGCACAACAATTCAAATCCCCAAATAGAAAGTTATTTTACAAAAGTTTAGTATTGTTATTCTTCAAAATTCATTTATCAAAGTTCATGGTGGTTCTTCTTCAGAAATGAATTGACAACCAAGATCGTAGACTTCCACATCATCATCTTCTGTCTCTATGCTTACAAAATAAGGCCCAGATTTATCAAGCTTTGACGCATCACAATGCAGATAGACAATCTGCTGCACTGCATTAAATGGACAGGGCAGGAATGCGCCATATTTATGAAGATATGGCGCATTTCTGCTCTCTCCTTGCGCTGGCGCACTCAGTGCAGTCAAGCGCCAATGCAGACACCCTTGCATCATGGTTCAAGGGTGCCTATGTTACAGTCAGGAATGTTTTTGGGTAGGAAGGGATACCTTCCTACATAAAAGCAATCCTTAAAGGCTTTTTTCCTCTTTCTAAGTGTGCTGTAGAATGCAGGACACTTAGAAAAAGGTAATAATGAGGAGAAATAAAGATATTTCTCCTCGTTGCACCTCTATCAGGAAGTCGATTGCCAGGTTTACTAGACTATATAAATCTAGGAATGCACCAAAATCCATGGGTGGGACCATGGGAACACCCATGCTCCACCCATGGAACACCTTCCCAGGATTGAGGGACACAAGGCAATGACTTGCACCGCCTTGCGTTATTTCTGATTTGCCAAGCAAAACAGGTCCCTGTAAGGTGGTCTTGCGCTGCTTGGTAAATCTAACTTAATGGTTGCATTTCCCTTGCGTCACCTTGCGTGATGCAAGAACAACACAATCCAAGGATAAATCTGGCCTTAGTCCATTCAGGAGCTGCACATTTTCTAGGCACTCTTTTTCTTGTTGATCGTTTAACTACTCGTTGTTCACTTTCACTGTGGTCAGAGTCTTGTTCTTGCTTTTCTACGAATGTCTCTGATTTCTGTACTTTCATGTACACTCTTTTTCTACTTCTCACAGGCTCAGGCCACTTGTCTCATAATGCACATTGTCACCTTCAAGCTCACTTGTAACAACCAATGTATCTTCATCTTCACTTGCCACCAGATTCTTTGTTCCATCTGAACCAGTCTGATTCTCATCTTCCACAACAAACTGATTTCCTCTGGTGGTTCTTGAAACTCGAAGTTTCAGCTTCACTATTTGATTTTCAGCTTCTCGAGTCTCTGTCTGAGCGTCTGCCTGATCTTGTTCTCCTTCTTGATTTTGATCTATTTGATCTCTGTGAGAAGCTGGACTGGTATATGATGTCCACTAATATAAGTGGCCACCCTGCACCAGTTCAGACAACCCTTCTGGTGGTTTAGGAGGTCTTAGAAAATCTTAGAGAGTTCTCTAAGTGGTTACTGTGGAGAGCAGCCTTCAGGCTTAGTCCAGAAGGAGTGTAAAGTAGCGTGTTGTACCAGAATGCAATCTTATAGTATAGATTAAGGGAAAAAGAACCACACAAGGTATTTATAAAAATATATATTTATTATATAATACTCGCTAAAACACATTTAGATATCTCCTACATGGAGATAAATACAATGCACACAATACTTTGCACAGAAATACAGTAAATAGCACATAATACACAGTGGGCCCCAGGGGGGACCAAACCATGTAATAAGAAAGTGGAATAAGAGCCACGACTAAGGTCAAGACAATGTTGAGAGGACGTAGAAGAGCAGGGGACCCAAAGAATCACTCAAGGTGAGAGACCTGGAACCCCACGGAGAGTGTCTGCAGTGTGGGAACACAACTGTGGAAAACAGAAGGTTGGAGAGTCCCCCCACCCGTGGATACCCTAGTAGCCACGCTACCTACACCAGAGCAGCAGGGTGCATAGGTGTGAAGTGGTGTCGGAAACCGCTGTCGAACCCAATGGAGGAAATCAGGAAAGTGCCACTGCTGAAGAAGGAGAAAGTGTATGGTGGAATCCGAAGGTGGATTCTATTTGAGAGGTACCTGCAAGCAGAGGCGACAGAGTTTATGTCACTCAGGAGTGACCAGGAGATCTGGAAGACAGAAGCCCACCAATGTCAGCAGTTGCAGGAGAGTTTACGAGGACCTTGACTCTGCAGCTGTGAGAACCAGGCAAATCTGAGGAAGACCAGGAGCCATGCACGAGCTGTCCCATGTCGGATGTTGAGTGCTGAGTCCGGCGGGATCACCAAAAGCCTTGGCAAAGGCAACCAACGCAGAAGTCGAAGAAAATTGCAATGTCGGGACCAGCGAGGTCCAGGGGGACTCACCACAAGCAGGGGAGTCCGGGCAGGCCCCGAGCAATCAAAAAGAAAGAAGCAAAGACAACCCTCAACAGGACTCACAGGCCGGAGGCACTGGAGTCTCAAGAGGACCTTGAAAAGCTCACCAAAAGATGCAGCCCATGGTGCAAGCAATGCAGTGTGGGAGAAGATTATGGTCACTAGAGGTGCTTGAGGTTGGGGCTACTTTGAGCCTGAAGATCTCGTGGAAGGAAGCCACCAGGCCTTTGCAAATGCAAGTTGACACTATGCACAGGGGTTAGTTTATTTCAGCCCCCATGAGGGATACTGGCCTCAAACGTGGTGAGAGGGCAGGGCAGGCCTCGAGATGTGTGAAGAACCACCACCTGTGTTGCAGAACCTTACGGAGTCTGGAGTAGCTCAGGATCAGCAGACCATCATCTTGGTTGCAGTGCCTACGAATGCAGGGAAGTGACTCCTTCACTTCAAGGGAGATTCCTTCAGGTGACTTTGATGGCCACAGGCCTTGGAAGGTTACTGTATGGTGCACAGACGATGCATCATACTGGAAGGGAGACGAAGTCGAGCCCATACGAAGTCCAGCGAAGTCCAGAGTGCCCAGACGGTAGAAGAAGTGGTGTGTGATCTGAATCTTGTCCCATCACGAATCTAGGGACCTACACCCAGGTAAGCCCTTAAGTACCCTAAGGAAAGGGTTGGAACCATTCAAGGGACCCTCCCAGGGGAGGGTCTGGACAGGAGGAAGGTTCCTCTCATATCCTTTGTCCAGTTTTGCACCAGAGTGAGAGCCAACGGCTCCCAGAGCTGGTTTGAACTGGATTATGCATGGAGACACCAAATGTGCCCCTCATGCAGACCGAGTGGCGCTGGCAAGTGCACCCACCCAGCCCCAATACACTAAATCCTGTCTGGGAGGTGGTCACACATTCACTGTGATAGGATGCCTATTGTTCTGCCTTCCCCTGCTCGAACTTGGCTCAGCAGCAGGAGGGCAGAATCGCATCTCTGGTCGGCAGCAACCATTTTGTGCTGTCCATGTCTAGAAGACTGGTACCGGGAGCTCTGATAGGCTTACGGAGGGCTCTTCCAGTGCTTGGAATCATACCCCCACACTGTTTATGGTGTGGGGGTATGATTCCAAAAGGTTTGATACCAAACATGATAGGATTCATTGCAGCCAGTTACAAGATGGTCATCACGTAATTACGTGGTGCCCTTCTATATAGTATATGGCTGCTTCGCTCACAACCTGGGAGAATGGACTCCGTAGGATGTAGGGGTGTCCTGCTCATACAGGGGCACCCTCACACTTAGAACCAAGCACCCTGCCTTCAGGATTGATGAGGCCTGCTATAGGGGTGACTTATAGGTTTTAAGTGCAGTGACCCTAGATATAGGAAAACTATATCTTTAGTAAGTTGTGCTAGCACCAGCCTACACAGGCCTGCAGTTCCATTTTGAATGGTCTCCAATGGGTGGCATAATGTATGCTTCAGGCCATGGGAGACCTCTGGGGTACCTATGTCCTGGGTACCTTAGTACCATATACTAAAGACTGATACGGGTACCCCAGTATCCAATCTGGGATGTACCTAAGTACTGAACATAACAATTTAAGGGAGAAAGCATATAGACTGGGGTCCTGATTACGAGGATCCCAGTCAGACTAGTCAATAACAGCTTAGCACCAGGCAAAACATGGGGGTAACCATAAAAGCAGCTCCTACTTTTCTACACCCCCGCCCCCCCCCCCCCCCAAACGTAAGGAGATGAGACTAACCTTGCCCAGTCGAGTCTTCATTTTCTAAGTGGAAATATCTGGAGAGTCCATCTTCATTGGCATGGTTACTCCCATTTCTATGTTCCATTGTATAATCTATCCCCTGTAGAGAAATGGACCTCAAAAGTTTGGGGTTTTCACCCTTCATCTGTTTAAGCCATAAGAGGGGCTTATAGTCTGTCTGAACAATGAAGTGAGTGCCAAACAGGTATGGCCTCAACTTCTTCAGGGCCCAGACCACAGCAAAGGCCTCCATCTCAATAGCTGACCAACGTTTCTCTCTGGGGGTCAACCATCTTCTGATAAAAGCTACTGATTGATCTTGGCCCTCTGCATTCATTTGTGATAACACAGCCCCTACCCCTAACTCAGATGCATCTGTTTGCACAATCAAAGTTTTTGAGTAATCGGGACTCTGCAGAATGGGAGCAGTGCACATGGCCAGCTAGAGGTCATCAAATGCCTTTTGATAGCTTATTGTCCACTGAACTTTCTTGGGCACTTTCTTTGATGTCAGAATATTCAGGGGAGTAACTACGGACCCATATCCCTTCACAAATCTTCTGTAATACCCAGTCAGTTCTGACCTGAGTCTGGGTAGTTGGAGCAACCCATTCCATCATGGTCTGGATTTTGCTTTGCAGTGGTTATGTAGTGTAGTTCCTATTTTCCCTATAGGCCCTGCGCATTGGAATAACATAAACAGCAGTGTAGACGTAGGAGTGCGGTCTTCTAGGTCTCTACTGACTATGTTAGACTTAATTGGGTTTGTACCAGCTAGCTCAGAGGTCACTGGAAACTTCCTTGACTGAATAAGAAATGATCAGCTTCTTTGGCTCAGACAAGAAGGGATTCAGTTTTCCAACAACCGCATTAACATGACAACTTTGCTCCTCAGAATAAGAGTCAATCTCTAGAGTTGTGTGAAACAATAGACAGCTATTTCACTCAGTCAGTTCGTGCAGAATTACTTTCACCATTTATGCAGAGAATGGAGAGACGGGCGTTTTCAATAAAAAGGTATTATTTATTGAACAGTCTTTCTTCTCATGCAAGAGAAATGAATTGCCACAATTGCAAGACTTGTTATTATAAAAAGTGCGTATATTAAGAGTAGTATTACGAAATAATACTGTAAAAGCATTGATATGGTTTCTTAGCCATAAGATGGGTAAAATGAATAAAATATATACATTCATATATACATTAGCTAACAACCTCAACTGGTGCTTCTAACTACGCCTACCCCAGTGTACCTGACCTAAGCCTAATACGTGGGAGGGAGTAAGTAAGTAGCAAGTTAAGTTTAAGTTGATTTTGCCAAGAGCTTGCTTCAAGAATTCTCTCTAAGGGTTTAGTCAGCACCGTACCTCTGGAATAGAATGTAGGAGGTCTGGTTTCTCCTCTCAGGACTCGATATTCCAGTCACCCGCAAGAGTAGGCTGGAAACGCCAGAGCTGGAGTTTCTCGACAGGAGAAAAGACAGCGTCTTTCTCAGCGTGTCAAGGAAGAGGGGCAGCGTCTGTGGGCTTCTCGCATCTGCTGGGCTCTCTGCAAGGGGACAGCTGCTCTGCTCCAGTATTCACCACCACCGTGTTTGCTTAAGGCAACGTCGGTATTATTTATACCTGAAAGGTGCAGAGTTTGACGTAAGTTTTTGGACATAAGACGTCAATAAAGATGTCACTAAGAACTGGTCGTTCTTACAGTGCTCGTTGGGAGTTCTATTACAAATCAAAACAAAGCTTTCCCAGGTTGCTGGAGGTTTGGTATGTGGCAAGAACTCAGTGTGCTATCTAGGAATCTAAGGAAGTGACTTCTGCTGTGTCATGGACTGTCATGGACTGCAGAGGCGACTTGCTAAAATATGGTTCTGAATATTATGCCATTATAGGGATATGTATCGATTATAGCCGTATAGGGGCATAAGGTCACGCTATATTGATCGGGGTCCTAGATAAAACACAACAACAACTCCACGAATTTATGTCCATCAAATTACTAAAAACTAAAGCACTAAGATGCGCGTGTATTCCTACCCACCCCAAAATACATTTTTGCAATTGAAATGGTGTATATGAAATACATGAAAATGTAGATAGGTACTGTACGTTTTTAAGCAAAGTAATCATTCAAAAATTATTGCATATGTAATCAGTTGAACGATCTTGCGAAAATTACACATGAAATGTCTCTTAATACAGAAGAAGGGCGAGACCATTCCATCACATATAAATACAATTGCTGTAAAATGTGCTAGAGGCCGATTTAATATATTGTCTCTAGATGAACTAAAAATAGAAGCTCTGTTCTTTATGAATAGTTCTACTTTAAGCAAAAGCATTCGTGCCAGAAAAAAGGTAAATATTTTGAAAAATTGTCTGATTATAAAAAAAATTCTTTCATGGGGAGCGGAAAAATAGAGTTCCAGACGCTTTTCAGTAGTTTTTGTTTATCAAAACCGAAGGCCGAATTCAGAGTTCATGGGAACGCTGTGCGCCGGATTGTTTTTCAAAATTCATTCTTTCTGTTCAGGGGAGAACATCATATCAGACAGGCTCTCAAAGAATAGGTCTACATATTCAGGTGACATTTCGACCAGGTTCGATAGCGCAGTAACCTGGCAGTTGTGAGAATGATTGCTATCATCGGTGTCTGGATCAGCAATGCTCACAGAAGGTCGTACCTGGGTGATGCTGCTTTCATTTCTCGCTTCACTGCCGCCACCTATTCGTAGCGCAGGAGTCTCAACGAATGCCGTCACCAGGATTGGTATCCGCTGGGGACAACACGATGCATGAGCCGTTACAGGACTTAGCAAAGTATTGATATCCATTGGTACTGCTGATGGTAGTGCAAGACAGGTGTCTAACACGCATTCTTCTCCGCATAGCATACATCGAAGCACAGGTAAGATGCAGGTCTGCCATATAGGTCTGAATGAAAGAAACCAGGTCATGTTCAGATCTCTCAGCCGTGCCAATCCAAGGACCTTAGTTATGCGGTCTGGGTAGCGCATTGCTAGGATCGTTTCTTCCATCCTTGCCGGAGTCATGTCTGTGTTTTGGCTTGCCATATCAGAGCAGAAGGGTCAAAAATTAAATCCCTGCTACGAGCCCTAAAAGTAGTGGTAGGCCGCCAAAGACAGAATGGACAAAATTGGGAATAATGCCCAGAACTGCTTTGAATGGTGTTAGCAGTCCAGAAAAAAATTGTCTTAAATACATTCAAGATACCTACGGCATCCAACATATTTAGGATTTGGCTGAGCATTTCTGTGAAATGCACGGGGCAATTTGTTGAGAAAAGTTCATGTATCTCCGATGTTGTCCTTGCAACTTGGAGATCATACGTCTCTTTTGATGACGTGATGGGCACTGTTGTCTGCAAAAGCACAGACTTCATTCTGCTTAAAGTATCAATTCGTATAGAAGAGATTTTCAAAGGAGGCCATATCGGAGTCTCGGAGTCTCTGGGAGTATCTAGGGTCTGGTCTGGTCATTTTTAACCCCTGTGTTTTGTTCAGGAATCTATCTTGACAGTTATTAGTGTCTATTGGCCAGATTAACCACTTTTTCCAATCAGGATGTGTTCTGTTTTGAAGTAAAATTTTGGATACGTCTATTTCAATATCTGTGATAGCCTCATCATGTATTGGCTGTGGAATAGACGGTTTATTTAAGTCTTTTATCTTAGCTAGGCCAAGACATGTGGTTTGGTGAATTGTGTCATTTAAAAACAGTATTTGTTCTGGGAACATGCAAACTCGAAATAATGCTTCTGGGCCTTGTACTTGCCAATCTTTTGTACCCCAGATCATTTTTGTTTCAATGTTATTTTTCCAGAAGTCAAAACCAAATGTAACCATTCTTTCATAAAATGCTTCTGAATATATTAATTTAGTATTTGTCAGCCTGGTTTTCGTCCCTGTCTTATCCAACAGTTTATAATAAAATGTCTCAGCATTACTTGTATTAAACCCTGAGAAGTATTGGAATTTTTCATAAAACGTTTTTGAACTGCTTTTTGGCGGTGTTGCACAATGTTCCCATTGATTATATTTATAAACATTTCTAGGCTGAGCAGATTTATGCAAATAGTGGTCTGCGTAATGGGTGAAACAGTACATCTGTTCATAGTTAGATGAACCTTGTGAATAATCATGTTCTGTAAATTTTGCTGACATCACTAAATCCGACATCATATTATTTATACTTTCAAAATCCCAATCATCAGAAAATGTACTTGGTTTTGCAAAATCACTTAATGAAACCTTAAATTGGTGAGGATATTTCAAGATTTCGATCGGGCCATAAATTTCATAGTCAGTCTTGTCCCAAACTACCCCGCCGGGTATTGGAATGGCTGTGACATTCACTGATGATAGTTCTCTTTTCTCGATGTGCGATGACTTGTGAGGTTTTAGAACTAAGTTGATGTTCTGACTTGCTGTGTCCATTGAACTGTATTTTCCTTCAATTAATTTTCCCAAACAAAGTATCATGATGAGCCAAAGTAGCAGGAAAAATACACCTAGCCCAAACCAGAACTCTAACTATGGAGAAATAAGATAAGTTTCCTTGAGTTGATGAACTAGTTCTAATGCCTTTTCTTTAAAAGTCTTTGTTTCTGGAATCACTTCAGGGTCGCTTTGATCTTCAGATAAGTTATCGAAATTGATGAAGTAACCAGAGGCAGTTCTGTCGATTGTAGGAATAGCATTTCCTATTTGATTTTCATTAGCACATTCTGATGCCACATCATTGTACACAGGTGTTTCACGATGAACTGATTCAATTTGAGTTCCAAGGGGCACGAGTTCCATTGCTTTGTTGCATAGTCCTTCTTTGTGCACTGTAGGTTTATCAAATGTGATTAGTCCTTCAGTTTGAACCTCTTGGATTGTTGCAAATTTGGGTATTCTGTTATTTCTTGGGAGTCCACTTGGCCTACTATTTATTATAGGCCACATGCTTGTGGTTTCACCAGGTCGATGGGTGCAACTCGGTTATCCTATTTACCAGCAAGGGGCGGTAGTACTACTGATCTTGCTCCGTTGATACTTAAGACAGGTACTGCTTTTCTGTAAGAAGGCCCAAATTCCTTCTTCACCGCGATCTTTTCTCTGACCAGATCCCCAATCTTTGGAATCCAGACAGGTCTTGCTGGGACAGGTGGTGTGTCTTCAGTGGTTGTTGGCTGTTGTTTTAACTTTATGTTGCTCAGGGCTTTTCTTGTTTCATTTAAGTCCTGTAAAACAGCCAAACGATCTTTGATGTCAAAGTTTTTATTTTCATCTTTTACCACTGAAGCCTGACTATCAAGATCCTGAATGTACATTTTAGTTCCGAACAATAGTTCGTACGGGCTGAAACCTTTTAGAGAATTTCTTGGCAAGTTATTAAGACTACGTTGGACACTTGTTAAATGTTTGACCCACCCATCACCCGAACCTAATACCTTTGCAGTTATAGATTGCTTTATGTCTCGGTTTTTTCTTTCCACTACACTGTTTCCCTCAGGATGAAATGGACAAGAGAATCGCAATCCAATGCCCATGCTGGTCATGGCCTCCTTATAAGCTCGAGAGCTAAAAGCAGGACCCTGGTCAGAATGAAGCATGGCAATTGCGTATGTGCCGATAAAGACTCGCAAATATTTTATAACCGTTTTGGCGTCAGCCGAGCGCAGGGCCACATCTTTTAAGTGTATGTATTCTTAATTGACTAATAGGGCGCAGCATATCAAGTGTGGATGACTTTATTCTGCCATCATAGATGGCCACGGCATTACTCCGCTAGACTCATTGCTGCGATCTCTGTCGCAGTCTGGGCAGTTTTTTACATATTTGTAGTGGTGCAGGCTCATCCCTGGCCACCAGTACTCTGATTGTAATTCAGTCAGAGATTCCTTCATCTGTTTATGCCTTGGACCATCACCCATGTGTGCGTCTGCTATTAGTAACTTTCTCCGGTTCATGTTTGGAATTACCCTATTCCCCACTCCAGGGATTCGAGCAAAAGGAACGGAGTTTGCATCAATTACATATGCATAATCGAGTGGATAGTTCACAGGTAGTGCTGCACAGCTGCCGTTTGACGACGTTTTTACCACCAGCATGGTTTCCCCGTCTATGTATTTTTCTGAACGCTTTTTTGTGGCTATGGAAGCCGGTTTAGTTGCTTCCGCAGTGGCTCTATTAGCCAATGAATTCCCTGCAACGTGAACGCCATCACGTTGATGACTCTGTGAGTGTATCACGTGAGTCTTTTGTAGTTCTTTCTGTGAAAGAACTACTTGTTTCCAAAGCATTTTATGCTTGATTGTGGTACCTGTGTCATCTTTGAAATCATTTTGAACCCAGTTCTGCAAATCATTATTGTAAGAGTTGACGCAAAAATGCGAATCGCACACGATTAGTGTCGGGAATTCACGTTCCGCATTTTCAAGCGCCATTTTTAAAGCTCTGATTTCAGCTCGCTGAGCCGAACATTTTCTCAGTGATTCAGTTTTTGTTATTTTCGGTCTGAATTTACCGCAGAGCCAGCGACCTTTAACAATCGCGCAGGCTGCATTGTAGGATTTATCTTCAACATTATATTGTTGTACAAATCTGTCTGTATATATTATACAAGAGTACTGTTGGAGAGGCAGAATTTCGAATGGCAGAGATATTCTTTTTTGTATTTTAACTCATTCAGTTTTTTCATGTTCGGGACGTAGTAATATTTTAATTTCTCAGATTCAAGAGAATTTTCCCACTGTATCCATTTCGGATCTAGTGATACTGTAGGCAGGTTTACTGGGCTGAATAGTGCCTCGAAGGCTGATTCTGCTGTAAAAACAGTTATACTTTTACCTTGCGCAAGAGCTCTTTCTCTTGCCACTGCCGTTTGCACTGCCTTTACAGTATTTTCTGTAAGACTGAATGTTTTTTCTGCTTGTGTGTACAAATGTGATTTGTAAGCTATTGGTACCGTTTCTCCCTCATTAGAGGTCAGGTACGTGAATCCGCATCTTCCTGGGATGACCCGAATTACAAGGTTTCGTGTATTATCACGTGTTTCTAATTTTTTTTAGCTAACATGTCTGTTTGCAGTGATCTCAAAATTTCTGTGTGTTTTTGAGTCCAGTTTATTTGTTTAAAATCAGGTTTTATTAATTCGTAGAGAGATTTAATCCTCTCTGCATAATTTAATATGTATGTTATTCCGAAATTCAGGAAGCCTAGAATCGATTGTAAATTCTTTAGCGTTTTTGGTGCTTGGAGTACCGCGCACTTCTCTAAGAAGTTGTCTGCCAGGCTTTTTCCTTCACTTGATAGTTCGTATCCTAAAAATAGTACTGTTAGATGGGTAATTCGAGACTTTTTAAAGTTGAATTTGTAACCCTCTGCCGCGAACCCAAGTATTATGGTGTTCACCCTTTTCAAGTGAGTATCCAAGTCGTCGTCTGTGAGATAGATGTCATCGACATAAGATAATGCCTCATCATCATATATTTGTAGTAACTCTGTTACTCTGGCTGAAAATAATCCTGGGCTATTCTTGAACCCCTGTGGTAGCCTACAGAAATTTTTCTGTGACCCCATTATTGAGAAAGCGGTCAAGTACCTGCTTTCTGGTGCAATATTTTGACAAAAGAATCCATTAGATATGTCTAATGTTGTTTTGTATTTATTCCAAACTATATTATTCATCAGTGCCGCACTGTGCGAGTTCTGTACCGCAAATGTTTTGCAACACGAGTTAAGATGTCTGTAGTCCAAGACTAGACGATATGAATCGTCTGGTTTGGAGACAGGAAACAAAGGATTGTTCATTTGAGAGGTGCATGTTTCAATCACCCCCTGGTATTCTAGTTGATCTAAAATCTCCCTTACCTGTTTTTTAGCTTCTTGCTTAATTGGATACTGCCTTTGTGCAGTAGGTTGACTTTTTAACTGGATTTTGTGAGGAGGAGAGTCCTCATCCCATCCAACATGATTCTTATATAATGCAGGTGCTTGGGCTACTGCCCATTTCCTTGCATATACATATTTTGTGTGAATTGGAATGTGATTGGAGAAGGCAGGCATAATCATTTCTTCGCCAAGAGGGCACTCCCTGACAAACTCCGGGGGCCAATCTTTCTCAGCTAACAGGATGTCATAGCCTTTTGAGAGGTTATCCCAAAATAGACCCCTTATTTTCCTAGTCTTATCTCCCTCTATACGCAATGTTATTTTGTATATCTTATGAGGTTTGCTAACTCTGGTGTCTGTATTCATTCGTGTCCACTGTCTCCAGATGATTCATCAGGATCTTGCGAGCTATGCTGATCTCTGCTGCACTGTCTAGCATTGTCTGTGCCCACTCTCCGTTTTTCAGCTGTGTCCTCAGTATTCTCGGCATGTTCGATTATTCTAATACTGGCTACCTTCTGTATCTTTTTTCAGAGTGCTCCCTCTGGGGAGACTGGTGTTCTCGAGTCGGAGTTCTTTCCCTCCGCCGAGGAGACCTTCCTCTGGGCTGGAAAACTTTTTCCTTCTGATTGGATTGTTTATTTCCATCCCAGCTCTTCTTTGGAGTATTTTTTTTGTTTTAATTTTTTGAAAACCTTTATTGTGCAAGCAGAAGCGTACAAATACGGGCCTACAACCCATCAGGCCGGCCACGACACATTATGGACGCACAAAATCAGTATTGAATTTCTCCAGCAGTTTCTCAGCAGTACATGAACAATCAGACAACATTAAAAGGCTCGGTATAACCGCTAGGAGCAGGATAAGAGTAGGTTAATTTTATATTATAGTAGGAAGTATAGCAGGACCAGTTGCAACTGTTAACATCTGAATTCCTATAACGAGCAGTTGGTAAAGCATCAGTCCAAAGGAGCAGTGAGAATCGGAAATAATAGCAACAATTGGCGAAGTCAAAAACAGTCTCCCCGTTTCTAATCAGTTCACACCGCAGCCCACCATCCACCCGTCACCACCTGAATATGTGCTGGTACAAATCTAAGGAGTCAGAGCAGCAACGCAGAGATAACCATCTACTATACTAACCCAAAGAGAGGGAAAAGGAAAGAGAGGATAGAAACAAGGAAGGAATATTAAAGACAATAAAGAAGGAACGCAGCACCGCAGAACGCGCCCCATGGCGAACAAAGCAAACAATACTGGAAACCCACGGTAGGGGTTGAGGCGAGTAAGACTTGTAAACGTGCTATCATTATCTTTGAAGCGAAGAGGACATATCTTACACTATCAGCTACTATCCCATGGAGTACGTAAGCGGTCACAGCGTCCCGATAAAGGGATACAAAAGAGCCATAGAACTAAGAAAAAAGAACAATATACAGACCCCATCCCACCCTCACCACCCTGCACCCCTGCAGAAGGCTACGGCCTACCCCCCCCAGCAGCGTGCCTGTCGCCCTAATTAGAACCCGAAATACAGAAGAATCAGAAAGTAAGAAAAGAACACAACAGACAAAAAGAGGAAGGAAAGGGGGAAGAAAACCCCCCCAGTGGGGGAAGAGACAAGCATTCAAACATCCAGCTCCCACCCCCCGCCTGAATACATTTGAAACCCACATCAAAACGAGATCGCCACAAACTTAAACATCAGGAACATGAAGCAGAATCGGTCATACTGTTACAGCTGCGAGCAGTCCTCATCTCCGTACATTAATTAGCAGTCCACCGATGCAAGACCGTCTCACCCCTGTCCACTCCTGATCATTACTTTGGCACACAATAAAGAGCAATAAAGCAAGCAGTTAGGCATGAAGTGTACATAGGATCGGAACAAGATAGGCCAAGGGTGCAGAACAGAGGATCCCAATCTCGAGCAGCAATGCAAACAATGGCGGCAGCGGACCAAACAGATGAAGAGCAACGTCAGGAGCAGCAAACAGCGAGGGTGCAGTCCCGCCGACCAAAGGGGGAGGTGTCCCCCACGGAACAACCGTGGGACCCCACCAAAGCAGTTCGAGTCAAACAGCCGCTGGGTACCCCAGCCAGACTGACCCGGACGGACCCCAGCGTGGGGCCCTCACCCACGTCCGCCACAAGCAAAACCTCCCGGAGACTCGAGGCAGCAAGTATATGGTCTCCCAGATGAGCGGCGGCAGTATTCCTCGCAGCAGCCGGGAGAGGTAAGTCAGCACACTCCCTCAGTCGGGCCGCATGTATGGGGGGCGGCCCAGCAGGCACGGCGGCGGGACCGCTATCTTTCACAGCTGCGTCAAGGGCCATGGACGCACGCCAGGAACACAGGGCAGCGAAGATATCGCCAATCGTGGGCTCATTCCCACAATCTTCAGCCATAGTGCAGTTCGATAGAACAGAGTCGCCTCCCCCAACAGGTACAAGACCCAGGACGCCGGACGCCATTTCGTCAATGCCACAAGGGCGCTCCGTTCCTCAATCCCGAGCCGGGCCGTCGAACAGGGCCCCGAGGAGTCTCGCCAGGTCCCGCCAATGGCAATCTTGGTGCAGAAAGATGGGCCGCCAAGAAGCAAGGGGTAGCCGGCGCCACCCTCCCATGGGCGCCGCCCGCCGAGTCCGGGCGAAGGGCTTCAAGATGGCCAGACAGGACAACAAAGGGGGGACAAGCCTCTTATACGGTCCACCCCCGTCCGAGGCAGGCCGCGCCCCGCAGCCGAGCCCCCGGGCCACCAGACCAGGCCCGGTCAGTCGCCACCGGTTCAATCGCTCAATGGCTTCTTCAGCCGACTCCTCCCCTCCATCGGGGGTCGGCGTAGATACCCCGCTCCGGCCGACCGTGGCGGGCGAGTCCCCGGCCTGCACGCCACGGAGGCTCCGGAGCAAAAAAGGGCACAGCTCAAGATCCGCGGCACCCAGGAGCCCTCGGGACAAACGGTGAGTGCAAGCAGCCTTTCATCTTCCCTTAGGTCGTCGAATGTGTCTCCTCGGGGCAGGATAAAGTACAGGATCTGTGATTCAGGCAGGAAGGTTGACGGAGCCGAGCTACAGTGCGGCCATCGCGGTCGCGAGCTTGGCTCCTCCCCTTCTTTGGAGTATTTTGATTATTTTTAATAAATAATTGTTCAGGATTTTCGAGTAGTTGGGGCTTTACTGGTTTCCCTCCCAAACTATCTCTACCTAGTTCCTCATAGCATTTTTCTATGATTCTGGCGAGCTCAATTGGTTGATCTGTTATATCTGTTTCTTTCAATTTCTGGCGGATCGACACAGAGGCTGCTTCTCCTTTTATGTTGGCTAGTAATATAGCCGAGACCTGCTTGAAGTCTTTCAGTAATTTCATACCAAGAGTTAAAGCCGGTTCTGGACCGTATTCATTCTGAATTTGTTTTAGCACGTCTGGTATTACCGCCATGGATGGAACACCATGTGTTTTTGTGTAAATGGAAGCAAAGACTGTACCCCAAGTGTCACAGTCCTCCACATGTGGTGCGACCCCCATTGGAAGGCAGATAGTCAGAATTCTGTGTTTCTCAATAGGGGTAGTATTCGGGAATACTGCCTCTATTTGAGTAATTTTTTGTGCTAACCAGAAAGGGATTTGTTCCCGTTTTATGGGTGTTTTACCAAGACATGATTGTATGTTCTGTGGTGTAATTTTGTTTGTGTTCCCCTGATGAGAGGTCAGCTGTGGGATATTGACAGCTGTTTGGACTGTTGCAGTCCACATTACATATTGGACTAACTGTCTATATATTTTAATTAGTAATTTTAGCTGTGCTAAAAGTTCTTCTTTTGACATTTTATCAATGTCCGGATATGGTGTGTAGCTGGCTAGAACCGGCCACGTTGCTCCTGGTCTACCTAGTGGACCGAGCCTGGTAATGTGATCATTATGTTTTAGGGCGCCTTTAAACCAGAGCAGGTGCTCTTGGTATTTTAATGGGATTTCAACCTCCTTGAAAGGAGCGTATTCATCCGGTGGATTCTCTATTTTGTAATAGTGGAATTCGTGTGTTGTAGCGTTTGCCGCTGGAAAGTTTATCCATGAATAGAATACCTCTGTCTGCCGATATTCGTGTGCCTCTATCACGAAAATGACTGTACCGCCTTGAGCTGTCAGTCCGTTTTCTATAAGTTTTAACGTTATAGATTTTCTTAAATGTACCGGAATGATTATTGCATTCGGTTCATTAATTCCTGTATCATCGGGACCCTGTTGATTCGCGTCTACTGCGACTCCATTGGTTCCATTGTTTTCTCCTGGCATTGTATTTAATGCGAGTTTGCAGAGTAGGTTTCCAAGGAGACAAAGATTAGGTGCACAATATTTTGGAACACTGTATCCTTCAACGTTGACTAAACCAGAAACTCTACATAGGAATCTCTTCCTACTAAGTTCGGGCGGATTTTAACCTTTCACCCACTCCAGACGTCTATTGGAGTATTTACGGGAGAAAGGGGTCTGTGTGAAAGTGCACAACTGAGTTACTCTAACGTCTTGCGTTAGTTTTATCGCCTTACCAAACGTTGGGCGCCATGTAGTGTAGTTCCTATTTTCCCTATAGGCCCTGCGCATTGGAATAACATAAACAGCAGTGTAGACATAGGAGTGCGGTCTTCTAGGTCTCTACTGACTATGTTAGACTTAATTGGGTTTGTACCAGCTAGCTCAGAGGTCACTGGAAACTTCCTTGACTGAATAAGAAGTGATCAGCTTCTTTGGCTCAGACAAGAAGGGATTCAGTTTTCCAACAACCGCATTAACATGACAACTTTGCTCCTCAGAATAAGAGTCAATCTCTATAGTCGTGTGAAACAATAGACAGCTATTTCACTCAGTCAGTTCGTGCAGAATTACTTTCACCATTTATGCAGAGAATGGAGAGACGGGCGTTTTCAATAAAAAGGTATTATTTATTGAACAGTCTTTCTTCTCATGCAAGAGAAATGAATTGCCACAATTGCAAGACTTGTTATTATAAAAAGTGCGTACATTAAGAGTAGTATTACGAAATAATACTGTAAAAGCATTGATATGGTTTCTTAGCCATAAGATGGTTAAAATGAATCAAATATATACATTCATATATACATTAGCTAACAACCTCAACTGGTGCTTCTAACTACGCCTACCCCAGTGTACCTGACCTAAGCCTAATACGTGGGAGGGAGTAAGTAGCAAGTTAAGTTTAAGTTGATTTTGCCAAGAGCTTGCTTCAAGAATTCTCTCTAAGGGTTTAGTCAGCACCGTACCTCTGGAATAGAATGTAGGAGGTCTGGTTTCTCCTCTCAGGACTCGATATTCCAGTCACCCGCAAGGGTAGGCTGGAAACGCCGGAGCTGGATTTTCTCGGCAGGAGAAAAGACAGCGTCTTTCTCAGCGCGTCAAGGAGGAGGGGCAGCATCTGTGGGCTTCTCGCATCTGCTGGGCTCTCTGCAAGGGGACAGCTGCTCTGCTCCAGTATTCACCACTTAAGGCAACGTCGGTATTATTTATACCTGAAAGGTGCCGAGTTTGATGTAAGTTTTTGGACATAAGACGTCAATAAAGATGTCACTAAGAACTGGTCGTTCTTACAGTGCTCGTTAGGAGTTCTATTACAAATCAAAACAAAGCAAGCGGGGCTTTCCCAGGTTGCTGGAGGTTTGGTATGTGGCAAGAACTCGGTGTGCAATCTAGGAATCTAAGGAAGTGACTTCTGCTGTGTCATGGACTGTCATGGACTGTCATGGACTGCAGAGGCGACTTGCTAAAATATGGTTCTGAATATTATGCCATTATAGGGATATGTATCGATTATAGCCGTATAGGGGCATAAGGTCACGCTATATTGATCGGGGTCCTAGATAAAACACAACAGTTAGACCTGCTCTCCACCTACCAGGTGGCCCAAGTACACAACCTTGCTCTGCCATAGCTGGCACTTACAAGCCTTGATTGTGAGGCCTGTTTTCTGCAAAGCCTCCAAAACATTCTTGAGGTGGACTAGGTGATCCTCCGAGGTGGAGATAAAGACAGCATGTATTCTCTAGATATGCTGCACTATAGGCTTCCAAACCTGGTAGAACGTTGTTCACCAACCTCTGGAATGTGGCAAGTGCATTCTTCAAACCAAAAGGCATCACAATAAATTGATAAAGCCCACTAGGGGTTGAAAATGCTGTTTTTGGCTTGGCATTCTAGGCAAATCTGATTTGCCAGTAGCCAGCAGTTAAGTCAAATGTACTTAAAAAGTTAGAGGAGGCCAAGGTGTCAATAAGTTCATCTGCCTTAGGAATTGGGTGAGCAACAGCCCTAGTGACTGTATTAAGACCTCTGTAGTTTACACAAAACCTAATTTCTCTTTTTCCACCCTTGTTGTGAGGTTTAGGTACAAAGACTAAGTGCTATCTGAGGGCTCAATTGCTTCCACCTCCAGCATCTTTTGGACCTCTGTCCTGATGCAATCTCTGACATGGTTAGGCTGCCTGTAGATGCTATTCTTAACAGGTAGACTTTCACCTGTGTCCACTTCATGGGTACACCATGTGATTTGACTGGGTGTCTGAGAAAACATATGCCTGAATTGATTGAGGACTTTCCTGCAATCAATCTGCTGCTGGTCAGTGAAGCTGCCTGCCAAGGCCACTCCATCAACTGATCCATCATCAGGGTTCTGAGAGGGGAATCTGGGAGAAGGTCACTCTCTTCCTCCTATCCCTCATTAGTTGCCATGAGAAAGCTCATTTCAGCCCTTTCAACAAAAGGTTGTAGCCTGTTCACATGAAGTACCCTGTGGGGACTTCTGGGTGCGCCAAGATCCACCAGGTAGGTGACCTCACCCTTTTGTTAAAGTATAGTGTGGGATCCACTCCATTTGTCCTGGAGAGCTGCTGGGACCACAGGCTCCAACACCCACACTTTCTGACCTGGCTGGTGATGGGGCGCGATGGTGCTCTTTCAATTGTAGGGGTGCATTGTAATCACGAGTAGTCTGCAACTACATTTAATCCGTTGTCGTGTTAACCATTGGTCATTAGGGTGTTCTGTAATAACCTGTGAAAGTGAGATGTTAGAACAATGTTGTGCCATGTAAAGAAATAACGTGGCAGATGTGTTTTGAATAATGTAGCCTTTCCGTAATTGTTTTATTTAGTTGCTCCTTTATAATGTAATGCATAGAGATAAAGTTGTACACAGATGTGGCAACTCAGATTTAAATGTGTTAAGGTTATATGCTGTTTATATTGATTTGTGCATTCAAACGTGCTCATGTAATCTGATAACTTAGAAATGCTTGAGGAAAACCATTCATTTATATGTATCCTTGTAGGCCCTATGTGCTTCATTCTTATGTTGGCCGATTTCTGTAGACCAGAAATGTATTCTCCCCGACGGCTCTCGTAATGGGGTAAGGAGATGAATTTCATGTGTATGTTGGATTTGTTCTGTTATCACGTTTCTGTTGTAGGTGGAGAAAGTCGTCTTTGTTAGTTAGAATAACGTAATTTGTTTTAGGAGTTAGACTCAGGGATGAGAAGATACTTGTATGCAAGAATGCTGATAATTGAGAGTCAGTGTTCTCACTGAAGGAGGCCTGGGAATCAATGTCATCGAGCCAGGAGCTGGAAGTATCAAAGCTAAATGGAAACTCACCTATGACAAGTGCCCACAGGATGAGGTGATCAAGATGCAAGTAGTGGGCGTGTTTTACGTTTTGCTTTTTGAATTGGGGACAGTGCCCCGGGGGTTGAGTCAGGAGAGGAGGTGAGGAGATGGACGGAGAGGGAAGGAGCATCTTAGAACAAGCTCTGTAGCCTTGGCTACTTGACCCATACAACGTGAGTGTACTTCTTAGGAAGTCTTCTACCACCTTGTCTTGAGGTGCATGTATGTCCAAATATTTTTGGCATTGTAATAAACCCACCAACTTGGAATTCGGAGTCTGTGATTCTTCAGAGTCATGGTTCTTTAAAGTTGTTGAGTTTGTCATAATAAGTTATTTCTCCCCTCTACACTTCTCAGCAGGCAACAAAGATTCATTGACCAGGGGTTCCAAAGTAAATTGGTAGTGAAGAACCCAGCCTTATCACTGGTAAACAGTCAGGGCAGCCTTTTGGTCATGCCAAGCTTTTTGAAGTTCTTGGCTGGCATCCAGGTTTTTGCTTGCCGTCTTCGTGTACTCAGCCATGCCGGAGCGTGGATCAAGTACAAAGTTCACTATGTCCTGTTTTGGAAGTGTGAGAGGTAACTCCCATCCCTCCTTCACCAGACACAAGGGACACCTAACTGGATGTCCAAACAGAAGTTCAAAAGGGATGTAGCCAACCCCCTTCTGAAGAACCTCTCTGTAGGCAAAGAGAAGGCAGGGTAGGAGGACATCCCATTTTCGCCTAAGCTTTTCTGGGGGGGCCCATGATCATACCCCTGAGGGTCTTGTTGAATCTTTCAACAAGCCCATTGCATAGTGGATGGTAAGCTGTGGTGAATTCATAATTCACTCCACACTCTTTCCACATTGCAGTTGTATATCTTGTTCTTTTAAAAAAAAAATGTTTATTGAGTTTTAAACATAGGTTACAATACTTGAAAATTACCATTACTACTTAAAATGTCGACAATGCAAATTGACCATACATACAGCATCAAAATGTTCTGAGCATTGTGTTTGAGCCGACCTAAGCCGCACGTGCGCGACCATCTTAAGTTGTGTTTGCTAGACACTATTAGGTCCCTTATGATTCAAAACCCATACCATGTGCTATCCCCGTCACCCATCCGGTCGAGGCTCTGCATCTGCGTCATCAGTGGCGGCTTGCTCCAGGAGGTGTGACTGGAGGGGAGACCAAATGTCATGGGGGCGGGAAGAGGGTGGTAGGAGTTTGGCATAAGTGTGCAATTGGTCTTCAGCCAATCTTTAAATTTGGGTGCCCTCCCTCTGCCCCATCTACAGGCTACTCGTCTCTTATCCAGCAAGAGTGCCAGGGAGATGTATCTCCGCACTGAAGCGGTCAGAGCCTCGGTGTAGCCTAGTAGTGTAAAAAGAGGGTCTTCGGGAACGTGCAGTCCGGTCATCCGATCAAGTGCCCCAATACCTCCAAGCAGTAACGTCGGATGGGAGAGCAATCCCAAGCTAAGTGTCTGAAGTCTGTTCCCTCACTCCCACATCGGTCACAGCGGTCGGAGCCGTAGGGGTGTAATAGAGACAGTGTAAGTATTTGTAGTGAATGATGCGAACCTGCTGCTAGAAGATACTTTCCCGGTCTGTTAGCAGCAGAACGACCACTGATTGCTCCCTGTGACGATAGCGGCGATCAGGCTGCTCGAAGTGCACATAGCGCTTAGCCTCCTCAGTGTTTTTGTTTCTTCTTATGATTCTTGTTTCTGTGTGATTTTAAGACACTTGATGATTTAGATGCTATTTTTAAAACTTGCCTAAAACGTAACTCACTTGCTGCTATTCCTGCTCCTGACCCCGTTCCGCCGCGGCTGTGTGCCTATCGAGCGGAGGGTCTCCTCGTGAGCAACATGCCCCACACCACTTCCTGCCTGCCACACTCTCCATGCAGGTTAGCGTGCTAGTTGTTCTCTCCCTAGGTGTATTTAAGATGGGGACATGGCGGAAGCGCAGCGGACGAGCGCAGCGGGCGCGCCGCCTTCCCTCCGAAGTTGCGCCTAAGTTAAGCCCGTCTGCCCCCTTCCGCGGCCGGTTGTGGCCAGTGGCCAGTCATAATGCCCAACTGATTACCTACTTTTCCGCAGATCTCAACGTGCTCCAACACTCTGGGCCCCTACATTCCCGTGCTGTAAGCGCTGCTCAGGATTGTGGTATTTTGATCTCCCAGGGTCTCCCGTTAGGTACACCTGCACTGAGTACCCTGACATATTGCAGTGAATCCTCTACATTTTTACCTGGCGTAGGGTCCCCATGACTACATCCCCTGGTGGTAGTCTACCTTAACACTCGCTCGCTGGTGAAATACCAGCTAGAGATATTTCAGCTGCTGGATGACAATAAAGTGGACCTTTTGCTTCTCTCCGACACCTGGTTAACAGAAGACTCTGTCCCGGATATCCTTGCTGCTATCCCTACCGGCTATTACATTTTACAATCTAATAGGGCCGCTGGGAGAGCAGGAGGGGGGTTGCAGCTATCATTCGCTCCCATTACTCTTGAAACTTCCACTCTCTCTAAAACTGATAGTCTTATTCTTAAATTTTCCTCTCCTAGGTTTTCCTTTATTTGTGTCCTTGTTTACAGACCCCCTGATTATATGCCTCTTTTTCCCCAACAGTTCGGTGACTTAGTCTCCCAGCTAATTATTAATCATGCCAAAATTCTCATTATTGGTGATTTTAATTATTGGCCATCAGATCCTCGGGAAAGTAACCTCTCTGAGGAATTTACTGATCTCCTGTTTGGCCTGAATTGCAGTCAGCATATAATAGTAGCTACCCACAGCAAAGGCCATATCCTAGACCAAGTCTGGACGACCAATCTCGACATTTCCCCTCCTTCAGTTTATCCTTGCTCTTGGTCTGATCATTGTTTTATTTCTTTTTCCCTCAACTCCACTCCGCTTATTCACCCTACTCCTATTACCAATTTCACCGCCCGTAACTGGAAACGAGTCAACCTTGCAGAATTTCATTCCATTCTAGCTACCACAGCCCCTAGGGGCCAGGCCTCGGTGGCTGGCCAGGCCTTTCATCTCGAGCAGTGGCTGGTGTCTGCCAGCAATAAAGTGGCCCGCTAAAAATCATAAAAACGAAACGTCCTCATGACGCTCAGCGGTGGTTCACAGACCAACTGAAACTGGATAAACTGGCCCTCCGCCAAGCCAAGCGCCGTTGGAGGCGTAATTACGACCTAGAATCCAAAATCGTGTATGTAGACCTGCTGAAACGGTATAAAAAATCCATCCTATTGGCCAAAACCAATTACTTTTCCCAGAAAATAATGGACTCAGCCTCTAAGGCTAAGGACATTTTTTCTATCGTCGAGGAGCTCGCCTCGCCGGACCGTGTCACTGTCCAACCACAACCTACACAAGCTCTTTGTGATTCCCTTAACTCTTATTTTATTGATAAAATTGTCACCATAAAGAATAATATTCCCCCTCCCTTTTCCTCTACTCCTCCATCTCTACCCCCTATGAACCCCTGTTGCCTGGATGTTTTTCCTCCGATCTCCCCGATTGAGTTTATTTCTCTGTTACATAAGGTGAGCTCGGGCTCTCCCAATGACTGCTGCCCCCCTCAAATCCTCAAAGAAGCTTTCTTGGCCTGCCCAGATCCCACGTTGGCACTGCTTAACAACTCTCTTGCTACAGGCACAGTACCGGATTCTTTTAAACAGGCGGTTGTAGTTCCATATTAAAGAAGCCTGGTGCCGACCCTTCGGTCCTGAGTAATTTTCGGCCGATCTCCCTTCTCCCCTATCTTGGGAAAATCTTGGAGACCTACGTCACTCGCTTTCTCAGTGCGTTCATTGAGGGTTCCTCCTTTTTGGATAACCAGCAAGCTGGCTTCAGGCCAGCTCATTCTACTGAAGCTGTTATTGTGGCCGTGATGGACGTGCTGAGGAAAGGCGCCAACAAGAATATCGCCCAGGCACTTGTACTGCTGGACTTGTCGGCCGCCTTTGACACAGTCGATCATGCCATCTTGATCGACCGTGTCAACAACGCGGGTATTCAGGGCATGGCTTTAATGTGGATCAGATCTTTTCTGCACCAGCAGACTCAGGCAGTTCATCTGTCTACTTACTCTGCCCCTTATTCTCCCCTTTCCTGTGGATTCCCACAGGGTTCTGCCCTGTCGCCACTTTTATTTAACCTTTATATGCAACCCCTCATAGCTTCCCTCCGTCACACCCCGGTTACCATCTTCAATTACACTGATGATTTACAGTTGATCTTCCCTGTTGATTCCACCCCTTCCTCCTGTGCCAACTTCCAATCCACCATGCTTGCCATCTCTGAGTGGATGTACTACAGCCAGCTGAAACTCAATCCCAACAAGACGGAGTTAGTGCTGATGGGTGGGTTGGCTAACCCTTGGAACTCTAGCTTTTTGCCCTCTTCCCTTGGGTCTTCGCCCAGCCCTGTCAATTCGGTAAAGAGCCTAGGCGTAATCATATGTAGTGACCTGTCTATGAGGCCTCAAATTAATGCAGTTACATCATCCTGTTTCTTTCATCTGCGCAGGATTCGCAAAATTTGTAGGTTTCTTACCACCGAGGCACTCATCCTCGTCATTATGGCTCTTGTCACTTCCCATATTGACTACGCTAACACCCTCTATGTTGGGATACCTGCTTACCATCTTCACCGGCTGCAGCTGGTGCAAATCCTGGCAGCGAGACTGGTCTTTCACCAGCCTAAACATCAACATGTCTCGCCCCTGTTGAGGAGACTGCATTGGCTCCCAGTGGCTTATAGCTGCATGTTTAAACTTGGCTGTACTGTCTTTAAGGCCCTATCCGATCAAGCTCCTGCATTAATTACGTCTAGCCTCTAGTTATGTTCCCTCGAGAGATCTTCGGTCCACTTCACACAACTTGTTGATTGTCCCAAGGTATAAACGGAAAATGCATGGTGGCTTGTGCTTTTCCCTCCTGGCCCACACACTGTGGAATTCCCTCCCGATCCCCCTTAGACTTTGCCCCAGCTATGTTTGCTTTCGTAAATTGCTCAAAACCCACTTCTTTCAATTAGCCTATGAGTAACTTCGGTGCACTGTTCTCCCGCATTTGTTTTGAGCGCCATGAAACCGCCTGGTGACCGAGCGCGGTATAAATGTTTTTAACATAACATAACAGGGGGGAGTCAAGTTCTTCCTCCCAGCGGGACCTAGCTGAAGGGGGTTCGTGGGTGCAGTATCTTTGGGTGATGCGGTACAGCAGTGAAATGACATGTGTGGGTAGTTTTCTGCAGGAGGTTGTGTAGCCGAGACATCATAGGGGGCTCCTGTGGGAAGCACGGGGTGAGGGCCTAGATGTCCTGTCTCAATCTGATGTAGTAAAAGCGTTCCAGGGGGGTAGGTATGGTAGCACCAAAGAATTCTTCACTGGTACTAAATTTACTGTTTACATAGAGTTTACCCCAGGTCTGAATTGAAAGCTTTTGGAGGAGTTGGCAGCAGCCTCCCTCCCGCACGACCGGGATGCCAAGCCTGCCCTGGAGAGGCAAAAAGGGGGAGCATAATGTGGTAATGTGGAGGCGACGGGCCAGATCATGCCAAGCGTTGTTAGTGCAGTTGTAGGAAGGGGGAGAAGAAAAGACTACGAAAAGACTTTTGCTCTACTTGTGCCAAACTCTGCTAAAAAAATCTCCAGGGGCTTGCAACTGAACTTGCCCCCTGACCAGCGTCCCAGGACCAGTGGACGCTACCCCCTGGGAAGAAAGCGACTGCGGGTGCTGACCATCGCCGCAGCACCGACGGAGGAATCTCCTCCAAGACAACGACCTCCCGACCACCGTGACCGGGGCCCAAAGCAACAGCGGAAGCAAAGTAAGGACCAGCCGCCGCTGGCCCGAACACCGTGACCGCAACTGCACCGGGAGCCCGAGAGCAAAGCAAAGGAGGACCCGTCCGGTCCAAGCTCTCGAGGCGACTGCATAACGAGCAGCCACTCACCTGCAAAGACGGACAGTTGCCCTGTGAGAATCCGCAAGGTCGGTAGCCTGCCCGACAGCCCAGCTGTGAGCCCACAGCTGCACCGGCACTTGGCTGGGTACGTCCTGCACTTGGGGACCGTACTGCCACTTGCCATCGCTGCACAGCCGCCGCCGCCAGGGTCGGAGCGGACGACAAGGAGAGGACCCTGCCGCCACAGAACACCGCTGCCCCGGATGACCCGTGACCTGCTCGGCTGAAGAGCCGCAACGATCAGCGACCCCGGGAAGGCAACGCGACGTGGGACAGATCCCCTGGAAGCCGCCGGCTCCACAAGAACTTTGGTTAACACCGGCCTACGGGCCTCAAGAGAACTGCATAAGAACTGTGGTAACCTGAACTAAGTAAACTTGCAACCGTTATCATAAAGTACGTTGACTGTATTCACAAGCCTGCTTAAAATCTATATAAAGATATATATTTTTACAGAATACAGTCTGGTCTCGTTGTGTGGTGGGTTGGTTGTAAGGGTGTACTATTGCAAGTGTTTAACCCTATGTGCCCCAAAGATTAGCCTACGACTGCTTAAGCCACACTACCTAGAGGGTAAGCAGAGGTTGTCTGGAAGGTAACCCTCAGCCCCGACGAGGAAGAGAGAGTCCCTGCTTGTCGCTAGTGTTGCACTGCGCCAACTAGAGCCTCCCCCTTCCTACATTGGACGCAGCGGTGAGGATTTCGAATTTACACTTGCGATAGCTATACCTGAGCTTCTGACCACTACACAAGGATTACGGTCCAGTTACTTAGCCACAGACTTTGCTTTTTGAATTTTGCCGAAAGAAGATTCCGAGTGCAGAAACCATGCCGGGCACAAAGAGCCTGGATGGAGCGGAGTCCACGACCTCCGAGGTGTTGGAGTTAGAGTGGGACGCCGCAAAGCTGGACAAATACTCAAAGATGGAGCTGAAGTTTTTTTGTAGGAAACTCAAGGTTCCGCACGCTGGTTGCAAAAACAAGCCGGAGCTCTACAAGGCCCTGAAAGCCTGGGTGGAGTCCAGAAAGACCCCGGAAGAGCAAGACGTCCTCGCCGAGCAGAATACGACGGAGGAGCAGAATGCGCTTGGGGATCTGATCGATCTAGAGAGGCAAGACAGCGAGCACAGCTTGGCTAAAGGCCTGTCGCCAGAGGAGCTGGCAGACAGGAAGGAAACCCGGAATCACGAGAGAAAGTTGGCAGAAATGAAAATCCAGCTGGAGCTTGAAACCAAAAGAATGGCGCTGGAAGAGCGAAAGCACCAGATGGATTACGAGATAAAAATGAGGGAGATAAGTCTCAAGGAGAGAGACTTGGATCGTCCTCCCTCTGGTGGCAGCACATCGCCAGTGCAGGTAGAGTCAAGAGTGCACATCCCGAAGGACGTAGTTAAGGAGTTCTTTAAGGGGGATGACATAGGACAGTGGTTTAGGGCATACGAGGTAGCCATGTCCTCCCACCGGGTCCCTGACAAGGATTGGGGAGCGGGGTTGTGGGGAAGGTTCCTTAGCGAAGGGAGAGATACCTTGCTAGATTTGCCCGTTGAGAATCAGAGATCCTATGCCCACATGAAAGAAGCTTTATTGAACAGGTACGGGCTTACCCCTGAAATGTATAGACAGAAGTTTAGGGGATGTACTAAGCGGCCTGGGAATACGTATGTGGAGTATGTGACTTACTTTTGCAGAGCGCTGGATGGTTGGGTGAAAGGTAACAAAGTTAATGATTTTCAAGGTCTCTTTGATTTAATTGCATGGGAGCACTTGTCTGATCACTGTTTTCCTGAGTTACGCCAACACCTGATCGATAGCAAGCTGTCCAACCCGAGGAAGCTTGCTGAGGAGGCGGACCGCTGGCTCAGCACCAGGGTCCACAAGGGTCCCGTGGGAGACTCCGCCAAGAGTGGGCAGGGTCCCCAGCAGAAGAGTGGGGGGGACAAAGGGGGAAAACAGAAAGGGTTCCAAAAAGGCCCCCAAAGTAGTTCCCAA
This sequence comes from Lissotriton vulgaris, assembly GCF_964263255.1. NCBI lineage: Eukaryota > Metazoa > Chordata > Amphibia > Caudata > Salamandridae > Lissotriton > Lissotriton vulgaris. The sequence continues at coordinate 1,338,243,744 of NC_141685.1, forward strand.
GGGAATCCGCAGCAGGGTTCTCAGCCTCCCCCACCCCCGAAGCAGAATGGGGCCCCGACAGGTAAACCTGTTCCAAAGGGGCCCTTCAATTGTTTCAAATGTGGCGAGCCTGGGCACATATCCAGTGACCCCAAGTGTCGCCTATTTGGAAAACCCGCACCCACTGGTGCTCCGCCCCGACAAGTGACTAGCGTTCACCTGGGAGAAGAAATGATGGTCCCGGGGGGTGGAGATCCCGTTCACATGGCCCTGGTCTCGTTAGGAGACAGCGAGATGATCCCTACGAACTACCTGCCCTCTAACACTAAAAAATATGGGCAGGTGGTGATCATCAATGGTAAGGAAGCCGAGGCTCTTAGAGACACAGGAGCCAGTGTGACTGCAGTGAGGCAGCACCTGGTGTCTCAGGAGCAGGTTGTACCCCATGCCTACTGTAGGGTTATCAACGCTGATAATTCGGAGAGTCAGTGTCCGATGGCTCAAGTTCCCTTCGAGTGGGGGGGGGGTCTCTGGTACTCTGCAGGTCTGTGTGAGAAAAACCATGCCTGTTGACTGTTTGCTAGGGAACGACTTGGAGCACTCCCCTTGGGAGAAGGTGGAGAAGACGACTCACCTGCGGATGGTGGGTCTGCCTGACTGGGCGTGCGTGACCACCCGGTCGATGGCAGCCAGTAGGGGTGATCGAGAGGTCCTGGGGCCTGAAGGAGAGGCCCAGGAACCGGCCTTAGGGAGGAGGCGCAGGGGGCGCGGGAAACCGGCCCCTGAAGTTCCTACGGTCCAGGAGGAGGCAGACCTTGAGGGGGATGCCCTGGAGCCTACAGGGGAACAGATCGCCGAACTGGGGGACCTGCCTGAGCTGACCCATTGGCAGCAAGAAGGAGGACCCTCCAGGGAGGAATTCTGCAGGGAGCAGAAAGAATGCCCTTCTCTCGTGGGTATGCGGCAGCAGGCTGCAGACCAGGCCAATGGTGTTCAGGCCAAAACACATTACGTGTACTGGGAGAACGACCTCCTGTATTCGGAGCCTAAGGCTGCTGAACCTGGGTCAGCCCGTGTGCTGGTGGTACCCCAGAAGTTCAGAGCCTTCCTACTGGGTCTGGCTCATGATGTGCCTTTAGCAGGACATTTGGGGATGGACAAGACCTATGACAGGCTTGTCACCCACTTTTACTGGCCCCAAATGCATAAGAGCTCAGATGCTTATTGCAGAACCTGTCCAACTTGCCAGGCAAGTGGGAAGACGGGAGGGAAGAACAAGGCTCCCCTCCAACCCTTCCCTGTGGTCGGTACGCCATTCCAGCGAGTGGGTATTGACATCGTTGGGCCTCTGGACCCCAAGACAGCCATGGGCAACAGGTTCATCCTGGTCTTGGTGGACCATGCCACCCGGTACCCTGAAGCCATCCCTCTGAGGACAGTGACGGCTCCCGTGGTGGGGCGTGCACTGATGGGAATTTTCTCACGAGTAGGATTCCCTCTAGAGGTGGTGAGCGACAGGGGGACCAATTTCATATCGAAGTATATGAAGTCCCTTTGGCAAGAGTGTGGCGTAACGTATAAGTTCACCACGCCTTACCATCCCCAAGGTAACGGGTTGGTTGAGAGATTCAACCGAACCCTGAAAGGCATGATCATGGGCCTGGAAGGTCCGATGAGGCGTAAGTGGGACGTCCTCTTGCCATGCCTGCTTTTTGCATATCGCGAGGTACCACAGAAGTCCCTAGGGTTCAGCCCCTTTGAACTGCTGTACGGCCACCCCGTGAGAGGACCACTGAGTTTGGTAAAGGAAGGCTGGGAGCAATCTCCCAGGAAACCTCCCCAGAATGTATATAGCTACATGCTGGCCTTCAGAAACCAAACCAGACGCTTCAGACAACTTGCCGAGGCAAATCTGGAAGCGAGCCAGGAGGAAATGAAGCGGTGGTACGATCAGAATGCCACTCTGGTCGAGCTTCAGCCTGGACAGGAGGTGTATGTCTTGGCCCCAGTGGAGCCCTGTGCCCTTCAGGATAAGTGGACAGGACCATTTGAGGTTGTGGAGCGCAAGAGCCCCGTGACATACTTGGTGGACATGAAGACGCCCAGGAACCCTTTGCGGGTCCTACATGTCAACCGCCTCAAGCCCCACTTGCGAAGGTCCGAAGTGGGCATGTTGTTGGCAACCGATGACGGAACGGAGGAGGAGTCGGAGCCTCTTCCTGACCTCTTGGTGGCCTGTGAGAAGGATGGGTCAGTAGATGGAGTTAACCTCTCACCCTCCCTGACCGCCGAACAACAGGAGGACTGCCGCCAGTTGCTGGGGCAGTTTCCAGACCTGTTCTCCCTGGTTCCGAGTGTCACAGATTGGTGCGTCCATGATGTGGACACTGGAGACAGCTTACCTGTGAAGCATAAGGCTTACAGGGTAACTGACAGGGTACGGGCCTGCATCAAGGAGGAGGTCTCCAAGATGCTTGCCCTCGGGGTGGTTGAGTCTTCCAGCAGTCCTTGGTCCAGCCCCGTGGTCTTGGTTCCGAAGGCTGCTGCGCCGGGAGCCACACCCGAACTCCGGTTCTGTGTGGACTACAGAGGACTCAATTCAGTCACGAAGACTGACGCGCACCCCATCCCCAGAGCTGACGAGCTCATTGATCGGCTAGGGGCTGCCCGGTTTCTCAGCACGTTTGATTTGACGTCTGGGTACTGGCAGATCGCCTTGACTGATGGGGCTAAGGAGAGGTCGGCATTCTCAACACCAGATGGGCATTTCCAGTTCCGGGTTATGCCATTTGGGATGAAGAATGCCCCTGCCACCTTTCAGAGATTGGTCAACCAGGTGTTGGCTAGACTGGACGAGTTCAGTGCCGCCTACCTGGATGACATCGCAGTGTTCAGCGGTACCTGGCCCGAACACCTGCGACACCTCTGGGAAGTGTTGATGGCCCTGCGCAGAGCAGGCCTCACAATCAAGGCAAGCAAGTGCCAGATTGGGCAGGGTTCCGTGGTGTACTTGGGACACCAAGTTGGGAGTGGCAAGGTAGCCCCCTTGCAGCCCAAGATCGAAACCATCCTGGCTTGGGAACCCCCCAAGACCCAGACTGCAGTGAGAGCCTTCCTGGGGCTCACTGGGTATTACAGGAGGTTTGTCAAGGGCTATGGCACGATCGTGACCCCCTTGACCGAGCTGACTTCGAAAAAGCAGCCCAGGAATGTGATTTGGACTGATACCTGTCAGAAGGCTTTTGACACCCTGAAGACTGCCATGTGCACGGCGCCCGTGCTCCAGGCTCCTGATTTCTCCAAGGAGTTCATTGTGCAAACAGACGCTTCAGAGCATGGTGTAGGGGCTGTTCTTTCACAGATGACTGAGGAGGGCTTTGACCAACCCGTAGCCTTCATAAGTCGGAGGTTACTTCCACGGGAAAGTAGGTGGAGTGCAATAGAGCGTGAAGCATTTGCTGTGGTCTGGGCGCTGAAGAAGCTAAGACCCTACTTGTTTGGGTCTCACTTCCGAGTTCAGACGGACCACAGGCCCCTCAGATGGTTGATGCAAATGAGGGGTGAGAACCCGAAACTGTTGAGGTGGTCCATTTCTCTACAGAGTATGGACTTTACGGTGGAACACCGCCCTGGCACCGATCACGCCAACGCTGACGGTCTGTCCAGATTTTTCCGCCTTAGTGATGTGGAACTCCCTGGGGAAGGGTAGTTCCCCCCACATTTCAGCTGGAGGGGACACATGTTAGACCTGGCACCTTGGCGTGAGTCTCCCTTCCACTTTTTGCTGATGTGCCTCCGATGTTTGCTGGTTTTCCGATACTCAGGGCACTGCGCCACGGCTGATCCGTGCCGCAGTGCAAGTGCTCCCTACTGTAAAGTTGTACATGCGATTGGTATCCATGATTGGTTCTTTGGATTTACTGTTAGTCCCTAGTAAAGTGCACGTGCGAGTGCCGGGGCTTGTAGATGCCAATACTGCTGGTGGGCCTGCAGCGATGGTTGCGCCACCCACCGAAGCAGCCGTAAAGGTGTGTCTGGGAACTGCGACCGCAGAACCCGCGTGCGGTCTCGTACTGTCACGCTAGCTGGGCAAGTGTCCCCACTTGCCAGCACCGACCCTTCCCTTGACTACATATTAGTCACCCCTATGGTAGGCCTGCGGGCAGGGTGCGTTGTAGGTGCAAGGTAGGACAAGCCCTGAGATGCGTGGCCTGTCCTAGTAGTGACTTACAACCAAGACCGTATTTCACTATTGAAGGCTACCTGCTCCATTAGGCCAGACTGAGCTGCGAGGATTATTACACCCTATAATCCCCGCAGGCTCAAGGGGCATGGTAGCGAGTCATGTTTAGTATGCCTGAACTCAGGATGATAAGATATTTCTTGTAGTCAAGTTTATTTTAATATCCTGGGTTTGCAAATGCTACTTTTAGAAAGTTAGCCTTTGCTTGCTTAACCATTTCAGCCGCCTCTGCTGGTATGTGTATCTGACTGTCTGGGATGTGTGAGTGACAGGGCTGGAGGGATGACAGGTGGTGAATGCGCAGATTACACCTTAGTGGGAGGTAGGAGTGCCTCTTGACTCGAACTGTCACTGTGCTCGGCCACCACAATGCTGGCTCCACCCTCCTGGGGAGCGGCGGATGACTCTGCCGGCACCTGGCCCAGGAAGGGCGAAGCCCCCATCAACAAGGTACTCTGGCCACCCCTGTCCGGACAATGCTGGCTCCACCTCCTGTGGGGCGTCTGATGCGCCTGCCCCTCACACTGAAAGCAGAAGCCGGAGTACACCCGCCGGGGTACTCAAGGACTGAGAGTGGCTATGCAAAGGCCCCCCTGGCCTGCGAGAACAAAAGAATTGGCCTATAAAAGAAGGAGCCCTGCTCCTTGAGAATTAGATCCGGTTTGGGCCACAGAAGGACTCTGCCCTACGAGAAGGACCGTGAGAGACAAGGAAGGGTGCTGACTCTTGCCTGTGTCTGGTGCCTTGCTGCTGAAGGAGAGGGAGAAGAAAAGACTACGAAAAGACTTTTGCTCTACTTGTGCCAAACTCTGCTAAAAAGATCTCCAAGGGCTTGCAACTGAACTTGCCCCCTGACCAGCGTCCCAGGACCAGTGGACGCTACCCCCTGGGAAGAAAGCGACTGCGGGTGCTGACCATCGCCGCAGCACCGACGGAGGAATCTACTCCAAGACAACGACCTCCCGACCACCGTGACCGGGGCCCAAAGCAACAGCGGAAGCAAAGTAAGGACCAGCCGCCGCTGGCCCGAACACCGTGACCGCAACTGCACCGGGAGCCCGAGAGCAAAGCAAAGGAGGACCCGTCCGGTCCAAGCTCTCGAGGCGACTGCATAACGAGCAGCCACTCACCTGCAAAGACGGACAGTTGCCCTGTGAGAATCCGCAAGGTCGGTAGCCTGCCCGACAGCCCAGCTGTGAGCCCACAGCTGCACCGGCACTTGGCTGGGTACGTCCTGCACTTGGGGACCGTACTGCCACTTGCCATCGCCGCACAGCCGCCGCCGCCAGGGTCGGAGCGGACGACAAGGAGAGGACCCTGCCGCCACAGAACACCGCTGCCCCGGATGACCCGTGACCTGCTCGGCTGAAGAGCCGCAACGATCAGCGACCCCGGGAAGGCAACGCGACGTGGGACAGATCCCCTGGAAGCCGCCGGCTCCACAAGAACTTTGGTTAACACCGGCCTACGGGCCTCAAGAGAACTGCATAAGAACTGTGGTAACCTGAACTAAGTAAACTTGCAACCGTTATCATAAAGTACGTTGACTGTATTCACAAGCCTGCTTAAAATCTATATAAAGATATATATTTTTACAGAATACAGTCTGGTCTCGTTGTGTCGTGGGTTGGTTGTAAGGGTGTACTATTGCAAGTGTTTAACCCTATGTGCCCCAAAGATTAGCCTACGACTGCTTAAGCCACACTACCTAGAGGGTAAGCAGAGGTTGTCTGGAAGGTAACCCTCAGCCCTGACGAGGAAGAGAGAGTCCCTGCTTGTGGCTAGTGTTGCACTGCGCCAACTAGAGCCTCCCCCTTCCTACAGCAGTCTACTGTGGTGAAGACAAGATGCCTTGGGATGGCAGGTGTGCTTAAATATGCAGAACAGGGGGTAGGGGCCATATATCCGTCCTCAATTGCCAAGTGAGGCATATAAGGAGGGGGGTCATCCAATACACCGTAACGTGGGCTTGAGCACAACTGAAATACAGTTCCAGGTCCGGAATCTCAAAATCCCCAGCACTAAAGGGCTGTGTGAGAGTGTCCCAGTGCAATCTAGCCTGTTTCCCTCCCCAGGTAAGACGGATGAGTTGAGTTTTTAGGGCTTTAAAAAGTGTCTGCTGGGGGCGTAAGGGATGTTGATGAAAAGGTAGAGCAGTTTGGGCAGGATTACCATCTTGATAAGTGAGGCTCTCCCAGCCATTGAAATTGGCATGGCAATCCACCTAGTGATTTTCACAGAAGGTCTAGGACGCGCCAATAGTTGGCTGCCATCAAGTCAGTCCGACTTCGAGTGATTACTATTCCTAGATATGTGATTGTGTCCTCGCACCACGCAAGGGGGTAGTCTGGTGTGAAGCGTGGAGTGGCTTTGGTGAGGGGGAAGAGCTGGAATTTCCCCCAGTTTATGTGCAACCTTAAAATGGGGTTGAGGCTGTCTTCCGGATTGCGCAGATAGAGAGTGAGGTTGTCCGCGTATAGGGAAATCAAGATCTGCCGTTCGGGGTATATGAGGGCATTGTCACGGAAATGCTGGTGAATCTTGGCAGCCAGGGGCTCAATTGCGAGGGCAAAGAGGAGGTGGGATAAAGGACACCCCTGTCTGGTTCCTCAGGCTATTGTGAAGGGGGAGGACCTAGTGCCATTGACCAATACACTAGCCTGCAGACCTGTGTAGAGCAAGTTAATCCATGCTAAGAAAGGAGCGTGGAAGCCCATGCGCTGAAGAACAAACGCTAGGGATTCTAGGGAATCAAATGCCTTGGTGGCGCCAAGGAAAACAGCCACCGCATTTATTTCTGGGTCAAGGTCCTGTAGGACAGCAAACAGGGTACAAAGTTTGTGAGATGTACCTCTACGAGGCACACACCCTGACTGGTCGGGATGACCAGGGCTGTCATGATGGGGCTGATACAGTTCGCGATCAGCTTTGCTAAGATTTTAGCATCTAGGTTTATGAGGGAGAGGGGCCTATATGAATCGCACTGCGCAGCCAGTTTCCCTGGCTTCAGTAAGGATATTATGAGCGCCGCTGTTGGACAGGCCACAGGAAGGGCCCGCTCCCCCTCTGCCCGACCAGGCCCGAGCCCGGTCCCTCAAGTGTTACACACCACCACTTCACGTTTTCCGTCCCCTCCGGGACCCCTGCCTCTGAACATCTCGACCTCTTGGGCCCGATCCACTACTGGCCCGCGCGCCCGACCTGGGCGCCATCTTGGACACTGCACCACGAGGCCGCGTGGCCTCCGATCGACCCTAACCCTGGGCCTGGCCAGGCCTCAGACATCCCGGCACCACCATCCACCCAGGAGGTGAGCGGACTACTTGGCAGGTCAATGGGAGAAAGAGGTGTCGATGGCTCTCCCCCGCCAGGTACCGCTCGCCCCCAGCCTCCCCGGGCGCTGGCTCCACCCCCCTGCTGGGTGTCTGGACTCCCTCATCCTGGACCCCCCGACCTCCAAGTGCGAGGGTCCGGACATCAAAGGGCAACAGCCCTATAACTGAGGCAGCTCCAGAGCAGGAAGGCAGTTGTATCCTGGAGTCGAGAGACGCAGAGAAGAACTCATCCTTGACGGACTACTGGCGCTGCCGTAGCCCTGCCTTGTGAACTATCGTCCTGCCTGCTGGCGCTGCCGCAACCTCCGTAAACCTTCATCGTCGTCGGGACCTGCTGGCGTGGCCGCGGACCGTTTGTACCTCCATCTTCATCGGGACCTGCTGGCTCCGCCGCGGACCGTCGCTACCTTCGATCATCTCGGGACCTGCTGGCTCCGCCGCGGCCCGATCACCTAGAACGCCGAGCTCGAGGATTGAGAGCTATTCATCCACCCACCTGGTAACAAGACTGTCCCGCTACCCCTTTCCCAAACCAGAGACCAGAACCGAGGGGACCCCTGAGTCCAGACCTCCTTGTATCATTTGACCGTACTTGAAGATTTGCTGATAAAGTATCGTTTAACCTTATCCTTGTGTGGTGTCCGTCTGTGGGGGGGAAGTTACTTGTCTGTACGATCGCTGGAGACGGCTCTCCCTGGAGACCTCTCCCCTTATACTCGGCCGACCCTCCCGGTCCGTCTAACATTGGTGGCCAGCGGCGCGATCCGAATCACCGCATAATCGTACAGAGAGTAGCTCACCCCACGACGAAATCACGATGACAACCAAAGAAAGCTGATCCACCGAGAAATTTCAGATGGAGAAATTGGAAGAATACAGCCATCGTGAATTAAAACAATTCTGCATCGAACTAGGTATCGCTACCACCGGTCTAAGTACCAAAGATGATTTCAAACAGGCCCTGGAGTCCTGGGCAGAAACCGGGGCCGTCAGACCCCCGGACCAAAATATCGCAGCAGTAGAAAAAGACACCGCGGCTCCCGAGGAGCGAAGAACGGGCTTCTCGCAAGACGAGATCCAGGAACGAGAAAGAACAAGACTACATGAACTAGAAATGGCCCGGCTCAAAATGGATGGTGAACTCAAGTTGGCCGAACAGAAACTGAACTTAGAACATATGAGGCTCCGAGAAGAAAGAGAGGAGAAACAGAGACAAAGAGAGCTCGAGGAAAAAAGACTGGCATATGAACATGAGCGCAAATTAGCTGAGATAGACTTACGCAAGCAGAACAAGGAATCAGGGGCGACCGAGCAACCCCGCGCCCCGGGAGCAACAGATAAGAAGGTACACATCCCCAAGGATGTCGTTCAAGAATACTTCCGAGAGGACGACATCCAACAATGGTTCAAGGCCTACGAAATAGCTATGACCTCCCACCGGATCGATCGAAGCGACTGGGGAGCCGGTCTATGGGGGAGATTCCTCAATGAGGGCCGCGATGCCCTGCTACAGCTCCCGGACCATCTGATGACCTCCTATGACCACATGAAAGCGGCCCTCCTCACCCGCTATGGGCTCACACCCGAGATGTACCGCCAGAGGTTCAGAGACTGCACCCGCATCCCGGGTACAACTTGGGTGGAGTACGTTAACTATTTCAGCAGAGCCTTCGAGGGTTGGATCAAAGGAAGCAATGTCACAACGTACGAACAGCTCTTCAATCTCATGGTGTGGGAGCATCTGTCAAACAATTGCTTCATCGAGCTCCGGCAGCACCTCCTCGACAGCAAATTGTCTGATCCACGGCAGCTCGCAGCCGAAGCTGACCGGTGGGAAATCACCAGAGTGGGCCGAAATGGGTCCTATGAACAGAACCGAAACCACCACGGTCAGCACCGTCCCCGAGGAGGAGGAGGAGGGGGCCAAGGAAGAGGAAAAGACAGCACTCCGGCCGCCCCCGCTGCCAGCACCACTCCCCCGGCCAACCGGGGCAGCACCCCGGCACGACCGGGATATAGGGCCAATGTCACGTGTCACCGATGCCAGCGAGTCGGCCACTACGCAAACGACCCAAATTGCCCACAGAACCAGAGCCCGAGACCCCGCCAGGTGGCTGCCGCTGCCCTGGGGGAAGAACAGAGATCCGAGGAACAAGAAGAATATGAGCAAGAACATCAAGAATGGGAGCCAGCCGCCATGGCTCTAGCTTGCTTAGGGGGGAAAGACATGGTCCCGCGGGTCCCCCTACCCGCTAACACCCGGAAGTACAGCCAATGGGTGAGCATCAATGGACGCCGGGCCGAAGCCCTCCGTGACACCGGGGCCAGTGTAACAGCCGTCCGCTGTCACCTGGTGACCCCAGAACAGTTCCTACCAAATATTCTCTGCCCTGTCCGTTCAGCCGATAACTCGGAGAGTCTGTGTCGGATGGCCTGCGTCCCTTTCGAATGGGGAGGAGTCTCCGGCATGTTGAAAGCGACGGTCCGAGATGATGCCCCCGTAGACTGCCTCCTGGGGAATGACCTTGAAAGCTCTCCGTGGGCAGCCGTAGAACGAAGAGAACACCTGGGGATGTTAGGCATCCCGGACTGGGCGTGCGTCACCACCCGGTCCATGGTCGCCCGTGCCAATCTCCGACCCGAGGAACCTGAATGGCCGGCGCCTCCTCCCCCGGTCGCTCCAGTCGAAGACGCCGACCGTGCCGTCCCCCCAGAACCAGCTCAACCTCCGGACCTCTCTGGCCTCGACCAGTGGCATCAAGAGGGGGGGCCCACACAGGAGCAGTTTCGCCAAGAGCAGAAGACCTGTCCCTCCCTCGAGGGACTTCGCCAACAAGCCCTCGCCCAGAGCGCAGGGGATACCTCCGGAACACATTGGGTCTATTGGGACAATGATCTGCTATACAGTGAACAAAGGATCGCGGAGTTGGGGGCCAGTCGAGTGCTAGTGGTGCCCCTCCGTTTTAGAGACTTCTTGCTAAATCTGGCCCACGATGTCCCCCTGGCTGGACACCTGGGTCAGGATAAAACTTACAGCCGCCTAGTGACCCACTTCTTCTGGCCTAAAATGAGGAATGATGTACTCCAGCATTGCCGATCTTGCCCCACGTGCCAAGCCAGTGGGAAGAGCGGCCGCAAACTAAAAGCCCCCCTGCAACCATTTCCAGTGGTCACCACCCCGTTCGAGAGGGTCGGGATAGACATTGTGGGGCCCCTGGACCCCCGTACAGCACAAGGACATCGGTTCATCCTGGTACTGGTGGACCACGCCACCCGCTACCCCGAGGCTGTTCCCCTGCGAACTGTGACAGCCCCGGTAGTCGGCCGGGCACTGATGGGGATCTTCTCCCGTGTGGGCTTCCCACGAGAAGTCGTCAGCGACAGAGGCACGAACTTTATTTCCAAATATATGAAGTCCCTCTGGCAACAGTGTGGGGTCACCTACCGATTCACGACCCCCTATCACCCTCAAGGAAACGGACTCGTTGAGCGGTTCAACCGCACGCTCAAAGGGATGATTGGGGGGTTGGAAGAGCCCCTCCGTCGCCAGTGGGATGTGCTACTGCCGTGCCTCCTCTTCGCATATCGAGAAGTCCCCCAGAAGTCCCTCGGTTTCAGCCCGTTTGAACTGTTGTATGGACACCCCGTACGGGGGCCGCTCAGCCTAGTCAAGGAAGGCTGGGAAATGCCCCCTCTAAAGAACCCTCCAGATGTCTTCAAATACCTCCTAACCCTCCGCAACCAGACCCGACGGTTCAGAGAGCTGGCAAAAGCAAACTTGGAGGCCAGTCAAGAGGACATGAAAAAGTGGTATGACCAAAATGCCTCCTCCATCGAATTTGAACCCGGCCAACAAGTATGGGTGATGTCCCCCACCGAACCATGCGCCCTGCAAGACAAGTGGACGGGGCCCTTCAAAATAGTCGAGCGCAAGGGCCCTGTCACCTATCTCATCGACATGGAATCTTCACGGAACCCCCTCCGGGTCCTCCACGCTAATAGACTGAAACCCCATTTCGTGCGTTCAGAACTCAGCCTCCTGATGGCCACAGACAATGGAGCCGAAGAAGACTCCGAACCCCTCCCTGACCTCCTACGGACTCGGGAGAAAGACGGCTCCGTGGACGGGGTCCGACTCTCGGAGGCCCTCACCCTGGAACAACGCCAAGAATGTCGAGACCTTCTGCTGCAGTTCGCCAGCCTGTTCTCCCTCACCCCAGGTGTCACCTCCTGGTGTGTGCACGACGTGGACACGGGGGACAGCCCCCCTATCCGCCACCGGGCCTACCGCGTACCAGATCGGGTACGGGCCTGCATCCAAGAAGAAGTAACCAAGATGCTCACGCTCGGGGTCATTGAGCCCTCAGACAGCCCCTGGGCCAGCCCAGTAGTACTGGTCCCCAAAGCAGCCACCCCCGGCACCACACCGGAACTCCGGTTCTGCGTCGACTACCGGGGCTTGAATGCGGTCACCAGAACAGACGCACATCCCATCCCCCGGGCAGATGAACTAATCGACCGCATGGGAGCTGCCCGCTACCTCAGCATTTTCGACCTGACGGCGGGCTACTGGCAGATCGGCCTCACACCCCGGGCCCAAGAACGATCTGCGTTTTCCACTCCTGACGGCCATTATCATTTCAAGGTCATGCCCTTCGGCATGAAGAATGCCCCAGCAACGTTTCAGCGACTCGTTAATCAGGTCTTGGCCGGACTCGAAGGATTCAGTGCCGCCTACCTAGACGACATCGCTGTATACAGCCACCACTGGTCCGACCACCTCCACCACCTCCGAGAGGTGCTACAGGCCCTTCAGCGAGCTGGCCTCACGATCAAGGCCAGCAAATGCCAGATTGGTCAGGGGTCCGTGACCTACCTCGGACACCAGGTGGGAAGCGGCCTGGTGGCCCCTCTGCAGCTCAAGATCGCCGCCATCCAGTCCTGGCAGCCCCCCATCACCCAGACCGAGGTACGCGCCTTTCTGGGACTCACGGGCTATTCCCGACGGTTCGTGAAGGACTATGGTAGCATAGTGGGGCCCCTCACAGAACTCACGTCCAAAAATCAACCCAAGAAGGTCAACTGGACCCCAGATTGTCAAACAGCCTTCGAACAACTAAAGGCCGCCATGTGCTCCGCCCCTGTGCTCCAGGCCCCCGACTACAGCCGGGAATTCGTCGTCCAGACGGATGCCTCCGACCACGGCATTGGGGCGGTCCTGTCTCAATTGAACCCCGAAGGCCTTGATCAGCCAGTGGCCTTCATCAGCAGGCGACTCCTGCCTCGAGAACAACGCTGGAGCACCATCGAGAGGGAGGCCTTCGCCGTGGTATGGGCCCTCAAAAAGCCCCGGCCCTATCTCTTTGGCACCCACTTTCGGGTACAGACCGACCATCGACCCCTGCAGTGGCTGATGCAGATGCGGGGGGAGAACCCAAAACTACTACGTTGGTCCATCTCCCTACAGGGGATGGACTTCACTGTGGAACATCGACCTGGACAAGACCACGCCAACGCGGATGGCCTGTCACGCTTTTTCCGCCTCGACGAGGAGAGTGCCCAAGAGGATGGGTGACTCTCCCCGCCTTCAGCTGGGGGGGGACGCATGTTGGACAGGCCACAGGAAGGGCCCGCTCCCCCTCTGCCCGACCAGGCCCGAGCCCGGTCCCTCAAGTGTTACACACCACCACTTCACGTTTTCCGTCCCCTCCGGGACCCCTGCCTCTGAACATCTCGACCTCTTGGGCCCGATCCACTACTGGCCCGCGCGCCCGACCTGGGCGCCATCTTGGACACTGCACCACGAGGCCGCGTGGCCTCCGATCGACCCTAAGCCTGGGCCTGGCCAGGCCTCAGACATCCCGGCACCACCATCCACCCAGGAGGTGAGCGGACTACTTGGCAGGTCAATGGGAGAAAGAGGTGTCGATGGCTCTCCCCCGCCAGGTACCGCTCGCCCCCAGCCTCCCCGGGCGCTGGCTCCACCCCCCTGCTGGGTGTCTGGACTCCCTCATCCTGGACCCCCCGACCTCCAAGTGCGAGGGTCCGGACATCAAAGGGCAACAGCCCTATAACTGAGGCAGCTCCAGAGCAGGAAGGCAGTTGTATCCTGGAGTCGAGAGACGCAGAGAAGAACTCATCCTTGACGGACTACTGGCGCTGCCGTAGCCCTGCCTTGTGAACTATCGTCCTGCCTGCTGGCGCTGCCGCAACCTCCGTAAACCTTCATCGTCGTCGGGACCTGCTGGCGTGGCCGCGGACCGTTTGTACCTCCATCTTCATCGGGACCTGCTGGCTCCGCCGCGGACCGTCGCTACCTTCGATCATCTCGGGACCTGCTGGCTCCGCCGCGGCCCGATCACCTAGAACGCCGAGCTCGAGGATTGAGAGCTATTCATCCACCCACCTGGTAACAAGACTGTCCCGCTACCCCTTTCCCAAACCAGAGACCAGAACCGAGGGGACCCCTGAGTCCAGACCTCCTTGTATCATTTGACCGTACTTGAAGATTTGCTGATAAAGTATCGTTTAACCTTATCCTTGTGTGGTGTCCGTCTGTGGGGGGGAAGTTACTTGTCTGTACGATCGCTGGAGACGGCTCTCCCTGGAGACCTCTCCCCTTATACTCGGCCGACCCTCCCGGTCCGTCTAACAGCCGCTCGCATTGTCTGGGGGAGTATGCCCGTTTCTCTAGCCTCCTCGTAAACCTGCCGCAGGATGGAGATAAGTAAACTACGGAAAGTTTTATAAAATTCAGCCGGGAGGCCATCAGGGCCAGGGGCCTTGCCAGACTGTAGCTGCATTATGGTGGTAATGATCTTGTTGTCCTCGTGATGTGCAAGGAGAAATTTTCTTTGGATGTCCCCAAGCCAGGCAATTGCAGTGTTGTCAAAGAAAGGGGTGAAATCGACAGGGTGTGTCCTGTGTGAGGTATACAGGGTTATGTAAAAGCGTTTAAAGGTGGCAGCTATGTCTGAAGTGCCTCAGTGTGTGGCCGTCCTCATTAGTGATTTCTAGAATAGAGTTGGAGAATCTAGGTGGGCGAATCAGGGCCACAAGCGATTTATCTGGTCTATCACCCACTCCATAGTGGCAGGCCTGATGATATTTCACTCCCTTTCGGCTGTTTCTTGATAGTCAGTGAGTAGCTCCCACAGGCGGGCTTCTAGCTCTGGGGTAGGCGTGGCTTGCATCTGAGCTTCAGTGTGTTTAAGCCCTTCCTCAGAATGTCCCTCAGAATCCCCCCACTTTTGGTGATACAGTTCCGCACATGGTAACTTTGAAGGCCTCCCATACCGTGGAGTATTGTGTGACTGAGTGTTCATTTCGAGGAAAGAAATCCACAATTTCTTGTTCGAGTTCAGCTTTAAATACAGGGTCCAGCAGGGCATGCATGGGCATGGGTAAGCGCCAGGACAAGTATGGGGATTCTTCCTGAGGGGGCGTGAGGAGAACCGGTGAGTTGTCAGATTAGGTACGTGGTAGATGGGAAGAGTGGGACAGTCACGGGGTTAACCCTCTAGAGATAATCCAACTATTAATCCGGGACCAGGAGGAATGGGCAGTGGAAAAGCAGGATCCCTCTCTTTCTTGTGGGTGAAGGTTGCACCAAGCATCGACGAGGCCTTGTTCAGTGATGATGTGGTTAAGGGTACGATGTGCATTGGAGTAGTGATGGGGTTGCAGGTGTGAGCGATCTAGCAGTGGTTCGAGTGTGACATCAAAGTCCCCTACCCACTCCACGTGTGTTGAGCCAGTGTCCAGGATCTTTCCCCAGAGGACCAGGAAGAATTCGGAGTCATCAGTATTCAGGCCGTAACAGGAGGCAAGCGTTATGGATTAGCAGCCAGTCTGCCCCATAGAATACTGTATCGCCCTAAAGGTCAGCGTAGGACCCAACTGGAGTATAAGGAAGTTTGCGCTAAAAAAGAACGTGCCACGTGCGTAGGTGGAGTATGAGGAGAAACATCAGCAGGTTGCCCAGTGGAATGCAAGTGAGGTTGGGGTTGTGGGGCTAAGGTATGTCTCCTGGAGTATAGCACAGTGTATATTGTGTCGGTCCAGGTAAGAAAGGATGTGCCAGCGTTTGCGAGGGTGAGCCAGACCTCTCACGTTCCACATCAAGTAGTTGTATTTGGGGAGGCTAGGTTGGTTCTCCATGGTGAAATGTTGGGAGTGGTGTAGTGACTGTTAGGTACGCGTCGAGCAGGTCAGATGTATCAGTTGTGCTTATGCGTGTCAAGTCAACAGTAAGTGGCAGTAAACAAATTTTCCCCCCATGCACATCAGCAGCCCAATCCTGCTGTGTAGTGATTCCCTCCTTCCCTTTCCCAATGCCTCATGGTCCATGCTCCCAACGGGGGAGGGTGTATGCAGGGGTGTGAACCTGATAAACTAGAGCACATTAGGGATTCCCTAAGTGGGTAGCGGCCAGAGGGCGAGCCAGAAACACCTTGTATCGCCGAGGGTGCTCGGGAAGGATATTGGAAAGTCTCATCTTGCCCAGAGTTCCGCAGTATAGTCTCTGAGTGGGGTAACGGCTATTACACCTGCAGGAGAGGCCCAACAGGGGCATTGTATCTCAACCATAATGAAGGGTGTTGGATTTCAATCGGTGATCTGATGGGATCAGCGGCATTGAAAGTTACCAAATAAAGGCCCCATCAGACATCTTAAAGAGAGGTGTGCCCATCATTCAACATCTGATGTGCCACCATCCTCAACGGAACGAGTGGAGGGGGAAGCACAATCCGTGGATCTCTTGGGTAAGGTTTTTATAAAGTCCTGGACTTGTTAGGGGTTAGTAAAGATTTGTTGCTTCCCTTGCACCCCACCTCCGGAAAACAATCAACATCTTCGAGACAGCATCCTTCCCGGAAAGCTGGAAGAAAGCCGAGATCAACGCCCTTCTGAAGAAACCCAAGGCGGACCCCAAGGACCTCAAGAACTTCCGGCCCATCTCCCTGCTCCAGTTCCCGGCAAAAGTGACAGAGAAGATCGTCAACAAACAGCTAACCCGATACCTCGAAGACAACAACATCGTGGACCCTTCCCAATCCGGCTTCCGCAGAAACCACAGCACCGAAACCGCCCTCATCGCCGCCACCAAGGACATCAGGCTCCTGATGGACAAAGGAGAAACAGCCGCCCACATCCTCCTGGACCGGTCAGGTGCCTTCGACACGGTCTGCCACCGCACCCTATCAGCGCGCCTCCATGACGCCGGAATTCAAGAGAAGGCCCAGGCCTGGACCACATCTTTCCTCTCCGGCAGAACCCAGAGCATCCGCCTCCCACCCTTCCGCTCAAAAACCACTGAGATCATCTGCGGCGTCCCACAGGGATCCTCCCTTAGCCCGACGCTGTTCAACATATACATGGCACCTCTCACCCACGAAGCACGACAACACAACCTCAACATCATCTCCTATGCCGACGACACCCAGCTGATCATATCCCTCACCGAAGACCCCCACACCACCAAAGCCAACCTTCACAGAGGAATGAAGGCCGTTGCCGACTGGATGAAGGACAGCAGACTGAAGCTGAATTCAAACAAGACGGTGGTCCTCATCCTCGGACCCACCCCATCAGCCTGGGACAACTGCTGGTGGCCCACATCGCTAGGCACAGCCCCATAACCCACCGACCACGCACGCAACCTGGGGTTCATCCTCGACTCCACCCTCTCCATGACCAAACAAGTAAACGCCGTCTCAGCGACCTGCTTCAACACCCTTCGAATACTCCACAGGATCTTCAAATGGATCCCTCTCAACACGAGGAAAACTGTCATCCAGGCCCTCATCACCAGCAGACTCTACTACGGGAACGCCCTCTACGCAGGAACAACAACCAAGCTCCTGAGACGGCTGCAACGCATCCAGAACGCCTTGACACAACTGATCCTCGACGTCCCCCGACGCTGCCACATCACATCCCACCTGAGAGGCCTGCACTGGCTCCCCATCAACAAGAGGATCACCTTCAAACTCCCCATCCATGCACACAAAGCCCTACACAGCACCGGACCATCATACCTCAACGACCTTCTCAGCTTCTACACCGCCACCCGCAGCCTCCGCTCCGCCAACCTCGCCCTCGCCACAGTTCCACGCATCCGGAAAACCACCCCCGGCGGCAGATCCTTCTCCTACCTCACCACCAAGACCTGGAATGCTCTCCCTACCAGCCTACAACAGACCCAGGACCTGCTGGCCTTCAGAAGACTTCTCAAGACCTGGCTCTTCGATCAGCGGCAGCCCCCCACCCCCCCAGGCCTTGAGACCCTCACGGGTATGTAGCGTGCTCTACAAATGCTCTGATTGATTGATTGATTGATTGATTGATAGGTAACTTTGAGCTGTGCGGGAAAGAGCATAGCAAAGGCAATGTTGATTTGTTGAAGCTTTTTCTTCATTGGGAGGAACTTCCTGCGCGCCTCTTGAACGGCCATGGTAAAGTCAGGGTACAGTGACACTTCTATGCCTTCAAAGAGCACCTATCCGCGCTCCCTGGCAAGTCGTAGTGCAGTATCACGGTCCCTACAGTTAAGGAGCCTCGCTATGATGGGGCGAGAAGGGGTGCCAGGTACAGGGCGAGGGGCTAGTTAGCGGTGCACTATCTCGACAATGAAGGCCGACGAGAAGGCTTGTCTACCAAAGGTAGCGGTAAGCATGCGCTCCACGTAATCCTCCATTTTTCCCGTGCAGGTCGATTCCGGCACTCCTAGGATCCGCAGGTTGTTACGTCTCTAGCGAGATTCTAGGTCTTCATTTTTTGCGGCTATGACCCTCAAGACTTTTTCCATGTCGAGTGTTTTGTCTGCGGTCGTGGTGGAGGTGTCTTCCAAGTCAGAAATGCTGCGCTCCGTTTCTTTAATCCGTTCTTCGTGCGTAAGGGTGTCCATGAGAGTGTTCATCGTGTCCATTTTGGACTCAATGGAGGTCAGACTGGATTGCATTAAAAGGAGGAGTTCTTTCAGGTCCTCCGTGGAAGTGGGTTGATCAGTTGTGGGGGCTCTGGGTTGCTCACCATCCAGATCGGCTTGCGTTCGTGCTGACTTGTGGACCTCGAAGGTAAGTTGGGCTGCTTGCCGTCCGCTTTGCCCATGGCGACAATTCAATTACGAGTCAGGGGAGGCAAGCAGAGGGTGTGCCTACTGGAGGCCTGGGGAGGCGTTTTTGCTGGAGATTAGGATGTTGGGCTCCACAGTCTTTTAGGTGGGTCAGATAGAGATGCAGCGGCAGCCAGAGCGGGCTAGTGTCAGATCCTCCACACCTCAGTGACAACTGCAGATCTGCAGGTGATGACGCATATGGGAGGAGGCCAGAATTCGGAAGGGCCTAGGAGGGGGTCATGGACGGTCCCAGTGAGGAAGATATCGTCCGTTCAGGCTCCACAGTAGGCCGAGGGCGTCAGCAGAGGGAAGTGGTAGGCGGGTATTGCTCGGCAGGTGAGGAGGCCTTGGAGGTTGTTCTGCTTGACTAACACATCGTGGAGGGCCGCAATGAGCCGGCAGACTGCAACAGCTAGAGAATGCAGGATCCTCTGTCGTGAAGGGGTTGCGCAGGACCAAGCGATGCAGGGAGGTCGGCAGAAAGATGCAGGCACCAGGACATGAGGAGGCTGTTGTCCCCGGGAGGCAGGCACAGCAGGTGCAGCAGTCGTTCATTCAAGTGCAGGGGAGGAGGTCAGATTGTGGTGCAGCAGTGAGTCTTCAAGCGGCTCCGGTGGGTGAGTCGGCAGTGGAGTAGAGCACAATGGGGCCGGGGGCACCTTAACGGGAGCCTGCCCAAAGGAGCGGCTCAGTTCGGGTGAGGGGTTGAGAATGCGGGGAAGCGAGCAATGGGCGGCAAAGGAGCGCGGCCGTCGCAGC
Source organism: Lissotriton vulgaris (assembly GCF_964263255.1). NCBI lineage: Eukaryota > Metazoa > Chordata > Amphibia > Caudata > Salamandridae > Lissotriton > Lissotriton vulgaris. Next base: position 1,338,263,179 of record NC_141685.1, read on the forward strand.
AAGCGGACTCACCAGGTAGGCAGATACAGGGCTCCAAGGCCCCCGGTGCGGGCAAGCCAGGCGGCGAACACGTGCAGCAGGGAGAGGCACAGGCCCCTCCTTGTGTAGCAAGTTGGTATATTCCTGGCCAGGCCAGGGTCGCCCCACCTACCACACAGAGCGAGCAGCACCACACCGGCAAGTCTATTCCAGACCGCACCCTCGATCCGCATTGGCCCCCGCAGCACTGGGCGGCAGCCCACAGCGCAGACCGTTCAATCCGGAGATTGGCCAAGGCAGAGTGCGGTCTTCAGGGGCACCAACTCGGCCAAGACGTCACAGGATCTCGCAGACTCCAGAGGCAGCGCCGCGGACGACAGGCATCAGGGAGAGGCTTGGGCTATCTATCGAGGGACGCGGAGCACTTTGCAGGACTTTATTGCTAAATCTGGAATCCCCATGTAAAGCCTAATCTATCGAGTATTTTGACCATCTTGTGATGTTGCCACCTTTTGTGGTGGCCAACTACGTCTTACAGTCAGTACCACACAATATTTAGAAGATATAAGACACAGCAATATATGGTATGATATAATCTGCGTTTTTTTTAATCTCTACTATGGCCCTGCAATTATTTATAGAAGACCTGTTGAAAACCACACGTACATCTTATATTGAACAAAAGGCATCGTGGCCACCATCACTGATCAAAGACTCCGGCGTCTTAGTCTAGGATATTGGAATTTCAATATAGAAAACATGTTCCCCTTGTATATTTGCCTGTATTACTCTGTTGCCGTTTGGACACGGTCCTGAAGAAGGTGGTTCGCGTCCCGTGTTAACCCACCGAAACGCGCATCTACCTCGTGTGTCCAGACCTTTTTATCACTTTTTTCACCTTGGCGGAAATTATTTACATCTTATGTTTCCCGTTTATTCCAGATATGCATAAGTGTCTTGTATGAATGTGAATGAGTGTGAGGAATGTATGAGTTGTAAGACGAATTGTTATTTTGGGGATCAATTACATTGTATCTAATTTTGATGGTTGCTTATTTGTATACATTTTTTTTACAAAAAAGTTTTGTTCCTATTTATAAAAATTACATTTAATGCATTGAAAAAAAGGAAATAAGAAATGAATGACAATAATAAATATGGCCTCAAAAAACGATGATGTTGTAATGTTATAAATATTTGATGTTTGCCATATCTGTATACCCATACTAGATTTAATCTTTTGTAAAAGAAATATAGGTCCAAGAGGAGTGTTCTCTGGTTCATTTTGGTCTGTTTAGCTCCCCTCTTACTCCCAGACCTCAATTCTTTAGAGGGGATCCCTTGCACTCTCATCGGTCTCCCAGGGGTGCAGCAAGCCGGCGCCGTCCGCGCCTGCTTCGGGCCGCCACAGAAGAGCCCCCGACAGTAGTCAAGATTTCAACACCCTCCCGGCCTAGAAGGTTTCCGGGGCAGTCAGCCGCCCCAAGTGGTGATGTGGAAGCAGGATTATCGTGGGTCGAGGACGCAGCGGCGATCTCGGAGCGCTGTGACAGTGACATTGTTCTGCATTCTGTCCATCAACTGTTGTTTTTGCATTTGTCACCCTGAGTGGGATGGGTATGCTCAGACGTGAGTCCCATGCTCTCCACACCACTGGAGTCAAGCTATCCTGGCTGAAGACGGCTGATAGTCAGAAACCGGTCCTAGGATGCTTGATTCCGGTCCCGGAAAAACATGGCTTGGCAGTTCGGGCTGGACTGTTCCCAAGAGGCACAGAGTCAAGGCTGATTTGCATATGGCCATGTCTGAACTGGGGTGGTGTGGAGTGCAAAACAACAATGGATTTAGGCCCCGATCTCTGTACTGGGGTGAATGTATGACATTGTTCTGCATTCTGTCCATCAACTGTTGTTTTTGCGACAGTGGCGGTCGCCATCTTAGATCAGCAAGGCCGGAGACCGTGGAGGCATCTTTTGTGGTCTGTGGTGTGATTTCTTCCGATATCTCTGCACCGGTGGATAGTAAATGGTTTCCGCTACCCCATCAGCGGTTCGTCTAGTGGTTAGGGGCAGGAGATGAGGAGGATGCTGAGTAGATTATTCCCCAAGCTGTAGGAGCCTCACATAAGTGCGGCCATCTTGCTTCGCGCCCCCTAGCGCTCCACCGCAGTTATATACCTTGATATGAAGTTTTTACCCCTGTCAGTCAAGACCTCCTTAGGGAAGCCCACTCTGGAAAGAATTCCCAAGAGGGCCCTTGACACTACAGGAGCTGTAGTGGTTCTAAGGAAAATAGCTTCTGGGTATCTAGTGGCATGGTCCACCACCACTAGAATCTAACTGTGCCCAGATGCTGTTGGAGGGTCCATGGGACCAATAATGTCAATCCCAGCCCTCTCAAAGGGAACCCCAACTACTGGAAGTGAAATTAAGGGGGCCTTTGTAATGCCACCTGACTTACTACTGGTTTGGCAAGTGGCACAGGAGTGACACAACTCCTTAGTGTCCTCCGATATATGGGGCCAATGAAAGTGAGGGACAAGCCTGTCCCAAGTCTTGCTTTGCCCTAAGTGTCCTGCCATAGGAATATATTGTGCAAGGGTGAGTAGGAAATCTCTAAACCTCTGAGGTATAACCAACCTCCTGGTGGTACCAGGCTTGGGATCTCTACCCTCTGAGTAAAGAAGTCCTTCATCGCAGTAGATCTTATGGGACCAACTGATATTCCCTGTAGCCTCAGCAGAAGCTTGCTGTCTGAGGGGTTCAAGAGAAGGGCAGGTCAGCTGCTCCAAACTTAAATCTGCTCTGGTCGGGCTCCCTGCCGCCAAGAACTCAGCCTGATCAGGCCCAAGCTCCTCTGATATAGTTTTTTACTGTTCATGGGGGCGCACCAAAATAGAAGTCCGAGAAAAAATAAGTAGAAAAATGTTCTTTATTTATCTTTATCCATTAAAATACACGTCATCAGTAAAATATGTCACGAGTTCAGCCAATGCGTTTCACTCCCTACCAAGGAGTCTCTTCAGGGCGATGCAAATCTTTTTGGTGTGTTGTGTTCAAGGGTTCCTTCTATAATCACACTAGTTTTTTAATGCCATATGTTTATTCACTCCGGCATGGTTCTTAAGATTCTGCAGTATCTGTCTTCCCTTCTCTTATCACGTTTTCATGGACTCTATATATCTTGTCCACAAATCGGTTCCGGTAATCCACTGCTTTACCCGTCCCTGGCCGTATTCGTTCAGGGTAATTGCGGTACTGTATCAGAAGACGTTCGGTTTCAGCGTCTCGGCATGGCTGGTTCCAGGCTGATATAGTACCTTCACAGAGGCTAATATTGTCTCCCAAAAGAGACTGATCTTTACTCTGAGTCTGTGAGGAGGGCAAAGTCTTACCCTTCCTTCTCCTTCTCTTGTAAGGCACCTGGTCCATTGTTCCAGGATCCAGAGCCTGTTCAGTGGTAAGCTGTTTGGCCTGAGCCCTTGTCACAGCAAACACACTTGCAGAGATGCCCAACATTCCTGCACGAGTCCTGAACTCTACTTCAGCCAAGGCTGAAGTTTCCAAATCTTTGCCCAACAATTATTCTACAGGTAGGTCTGAAGATACCACAACCTTCTTAGGTCCATTTATCCCTCCCCAGCTAAGATTCACAACTGCCAAGGAATGGCAAGTCCTGACATTTCTAGCATTGGTCACTTGGTACACTTGCCCAAGTATGATCTGGCCAGGAGACCATAGTGAAACTGGCCCCTGCATCCCTGTATGCCATGGCATCTTTTCCATTTATTAAAAGCTGTTGCCTATACTTGCCCAAGTTAATGGGACTTAACAGTAATGTGGCGAGATCTATGCATCCATCACAGACTAAAGCAGCTTGAGATGGAGTCCTGACTAAGTCAGAACTCACATCAGAACCCAAGGTTACCCCTATTAATCCCTTGGGGGATGTACTACAACTTATACTGAAGCTAGGGGGTGCAGTTGTCTTAGGGGCAATGGTAGTAGAAGTTTCCTTGGCTTTTGAACAATCAGCATCCTTTGTCCAATGGGTCATTACCTTACAGATATAGCACCAAGGTTTCTTCTTGCCTTTCTTGGATGTTTGTAACTCTCCCCCAGATGCAGGTTTTTGGGGCCCTTGGGAAGACTCTTTCTTATCTTTGCCCTTGTCCCCACCCTTATCTTTAGTTTTATAAGAATCTTGCTTCTTCTGGTCACCACCATTACCCTGGTTTTTCAGCTTCACCCTGGTGCGAACCCATTTGTCTGCCTTCTTTCCCAATTCTTGGGGAGAAGTCAGATCAGAGTCCACCAGCTACTGGTGCATAAGCTGGTTCTGACAATTAAACATACTTTATTGAGTTTTTAACAGACATTCAACAAGGCACATCAATATTTCAAATTACGTACATTCAATTGTACTCTTCGATGGACTGCAGTTACATATCTAAGGTAGTCTGGAGCATTGTGCCAGTAACCTAAGACCCCTATCCCCTCTATCCACTTAGTAAAGGTACTACAGGTTGCCTCGTATTCAGTCCATCAAGGTCTCTACTTTTAGTCCGTAGAATCACTGTTCAGCATTGTAAACTGGCCCCAACTGTTCTCCCCAACCCCCCCCCCCGCCATGTCATGTTTAGCCAATCACTTATCTATCTGATCTGGGGATGCTCTGCTAGCTGCCATTATGGGACATTGATGGTATCCTAACAGCTGGAGGAGTTACTACCACTGCATACCTGCTCCATTGTTCATCATTCAGTGGAGCCTAAAGTTAAGCCTTCGCGGTCAGTGGGCACTCCTGCTGGGTACTCTCCCCTCTCGATCTCCGAGTTCTTTAGCAATTCCACTAATGCTGCCCATGCCCTAGCTGTCTCCAGTGTCTTTTCGTTCCCTGATTTTTGGGCTATTTGCAACCTGACTGCCCCCTCGCATTCTTCCCATTTTATGAATCCTTTTTCCACCTGAGTATGTCAGGGCCGCCTCTCGATTTCCAATTGCTGGTAATATCCCTTTTAGCTAAGACTAGGCCTAGGTCCTGGAACCTATGTGTCACTTTATTTTTAGCTGTGTGAGGGAACCAGTGTAGCAGGCAAACCCCAGGTGCGACTGCTATCTCTCTTTCGGTCACATCTGCCAAGATTGGGGTTACCTCCTCCAAAAAGTCTCCCAGGTTCAGGCAACTCCAGAACATGTGCAAGAATTCTGCTCCTTCTATGCAGTGTGGGCAAGCTGTTGTTTGTGTATTAAAATATTTATTAATCTTGCCCGGAGTGAGGTAAGCTCTGTGCAATACATATAAATGTACCAATTGAAACCTAGCATTTCTAGTGCTCTTCCATGCCCTTTCCACTAACCTCCCCCCACACTTTCTCAGCTATAAGTTCGCCTAAGTCAGCTTCCCAATTTTAATGCAACTTACTCAGAGGAGAGAGTGTCTCGTGTGTGAGTCACCTGTAAAGGCATGTTACCGCCTTAAAGGTTCTAGCCGTTGTTACCATAAACTGGCACTCTGCGGCACTGTGAGTCCCTCCCTTCAGTGTTTCTGTATCGCTGCCGCAAAGGCTGTGTGCAACAAGAAATCCCCCCTAGGTATGTCTTATCTATCCTGAAGGTCGTTAAATGGGATCAGCTTGCCTTCTTCATATAGGTCCCCCATTGAGGATATTCCTAGCTCTCCCCAGGCTTCCAGTCTACGCCAGTCACCCCCAAGAGGCAGTGCTTCGCACATAACCAACGGGATCTCTGGGGCATAGGGGTATTTAATCTTAGATCGTCGTAAGCTCTTATTCCAGCATTTGCGTGCGGTTTTCAGTTGCATCGGGATATTACGGTCCTGAATAGGGAGTCTCAGTATTGCTTGCGAGAGCAGCTGCAGGCTTGGGATCACATCTCCCTGACCCACTGTCCCTCTGAGTCTGCCTGCCACCCACTTTGTGAGCCACTGTAGTTGTGCTGCGAGGTAATAGCACTCAAAATCGGGTACAGCCAGTCCTCCTCCTGCTCTTGGCCTCATAAGGGGGGTGAGTGCTACTCTTCCCCTACTGGTTCCCCATATAAACATAGTCACCAGTGTTTTTAGTTGGCTAAACATTCCCACCAGGATCCAAACTGGTAGTGCTCCGAAATAATATAAAATCCTTGGTAATGTCACCATCTTCAGGAGGGCGACCCTACTAGCCACTGACAGAGGAAGGGTTCCCCAGGAATCAAAACTACTCTGGGCTCCCCTTAAGGCTCTCCCTACGTTACCTTCCACTAGGTCCCCTTGAGTGTGGTATATCTGGGTGACCAGGTACATCAAGCAACGGTTCTTTGACTGGACACCTTCTGTCTCTTGTGGACCCACCCTATCCTCCCTGGCAGGGAAGAGGCATGACTTCACCCAGTTCACTTTGAGGCCCGCCACCCGCCCTAGCCTGTTTAGGAGCTCTTTAGCCTCCCGGAGCGCTTCCCCCGTATCTGCCAGAAACAGCAGTAAACTGTCTGCATACAATGCAATATGATGCATTTGCCCATTCACCTCTAGGCCTTGGACGTATTGGCCTGTTCTAGCCCTGGCCGCAAAGTGGCTCCATAGCCAGGGAAAACAACAGGGGTGACAGCGGACATCCCTGTCGCATTCCCTGTTCTATTCTGCAGGCTTCAGAAATCAGTCTGCCCGGCTTAAGCCGGGCGGTGGAATCCTTATAGAGGAGTGTTGTTCACCTATTGAACTTAGGTCCGAATCCGAATTTCCTCATCACTTGAAAAAGGTAAGTCCATTCAAGGCTATCAAAGGCCTTTTCAATATCTACTGCAAAGAAGGTCACCTCATCCCTGCAATATGAATTGGCCTCCAGTACGTGCAGTAGCCATCGGATGTTCAATGCCGTGTTTATGGTGGGAATAAAACCCGCTTGGTATTGGTGTATTAGTGTTGACATATGCTGGAGGAGGCGAGTAGCCAGTATTTGGTTCAGAATTTTATAATCTAGGTTAAGCATAGAGAGTAGCCTGTATGCCGCCCTGTCCCATACTGGCTTCCCCGGTTTTGGCAGCGGGATGATTCTCTTGTTGATCTAGGTAGGTTTCACACCTGTTTCGCCTGGTTATATAGTTCTACCAGTTTGGGAGATAGTAGGTCAACATATGTTGAGTAGAACTCTACCGGAAGTCTGTCCGTCCCTGGTGTCTTGTTTCTGGCCATGTTCTTGATGCCCCCCTCACCTAGCTCATCTCTATATCTCTTCCCAGGGTCTCTGCTATTTCCTCTGACACTACCGGTAGCTCTATGTCACTTATGAAGTCGTCAAGCTCCTCATCCGTCAGGGACAGTCTGCTCTTATACAAGAAAGTGCAATAATCCAGAAACAGGTCATTAATATCCTGTTGTCAGTGGAGAGTCTCTCCCCCTGCCCTTTCAGCTCTAATATTACCGAGCCTCTCCTAGCCAGGTAAACCAACCAGGCCAGTAAGGCCTCAGATTTGTCCTTTTCAGAGTGAGCCTGAACCAAGTAATTTTTATAATTGAAGCAGTGTAGCCTCTCCACTTTTCGGCCACTACTTCCCTGGCTGTCAGGAGCTCCTCCTTTATGGCGCCTCCTTCTCCAGGTCTCGAAGTTTCTGCTCGGCCACCAGTGTGTCCTGCAGAAGTGGAGAAGTGTGGCTCACCGATTAGAGCGGCAGACCCTGAGGCAGAGGTCTGGCCCGGGACCAGGGTTCAATCCCCGTCACGGCAGGGTCTTGGGCTCAATGTCCTCGGACCCGATAATTCTCGCCTTGGTGCCTACTCTAATCATGGGTTCAGCTCTGCAACTCTGGGCAATAGCTTGCTTAATCTCCACACCGGCCCTAACAACGCTAGGATGCCTGGCTTCACCGTGGGGGTGCCCAGGAGTGGACACCTCACAGGAACAGGCCAGGAAGGGTTCCGCAGCGGTATTCGTACAGCGCTTAGAGACCCCTGGGTGATAGGCGCTATACAAGTGCAAATTACATTTACATTTTACATTTACTCCTACCATCTCCGAGATACAGCGCCCTCATATAACTGACTTAAATGCGTCCCACTCTATTAGTTTATCTGTCGCCGTGTTAGTGTTCTCTATAAAATATTGTCCGATAGAGGTACCTATTGTTGTTTGGAAGACCTGGTCCTCCAACCCTTCAGGTCTCAGGCGCCAGGTCGGAATTTTAGATCTCTCACTGGGTCAAAGTAGTCCCAATAATACTGGGTTATGGTCCGAAATTGTTCTGGCAAGGTATTTTCAGGTTTGCACACATGCATGCACATCAGAGGAGCACAGTCTGGTATCTAGTCGGACATGGAGCTCATGTAGTGCCATAAAAAGGAATAGTCTCTGTCCCCAGGGTGTTGCGCCCTCCAGGAGTCCACTAACCCCCACTGCTGCTGCCAGTGTCATTGCGCCTCTGCTAGCTTATGTTTGGGAGCGTCAGGGAGTGGTGGGTGGGAACGGTCTAATCCTACATCCATGATACAATTAAAGTCCCCCCTTGTATTATTGATCCCGTCAGCATCCAGGAGAGCTGAGTCAGGAATGAGGCTTGTTCTGTATTAGAGCCATAGAGGCTACCCAGGGTTATATCTCTTCCGTCCAAATGACCTGATAATATGACATACCTCCATTGAGGATCGATTATGTGCCCCGTGCACTGAAAGGGTACTCCCGCCCTCACCAAAATTAGGACTCCCCTGGCGACGGCCGAGTAGTTTGTATAGAACACCTGGCCCCTTCATCTGCGCTCGAGCACGGCTCTCTCTTTTGCCATTACGTGCGTCTCCTGCAGCAGCATGATTTGCACTCCTCTCCGCACTAAGTATGCATGTATTCTATGGCGCAGCACCATAGTGTGCATCCCCATACATTCCAAGATATGCATTTATCTATGGGGGATACCATTGTGCTGGCCTTATCTCCTCCCCAGTAGCTCTCTCAAGTGTGACATGCCTGGCCCCTAGAAGCAACCCATGAAATAAACAAGAACGCCAACTCCCCCTCCCCAGGAAGCAAACTAGTTCCCATCCAAATGCAAACTAAGTTACAAAAAAGTCCTCTGGTGGTTGTGGGGCTATGCAGCTTCCCCTAGATCGCGCCGGAGCACCACCAGGCCATATCCCCTCCCGTGTCTCTACTGGATCGTCGGGCCCGGTTCATATGCTGCATTTCTTTTCTCTGGAAGTAGCGGTGATGACCCCCGCGCCCACTCCCGCAGTCTCGGGTCCATCTGGCATTGTGATGCATACCCGTTTCTCCTTCTCAACTTGTCCCCCTCATGCAATGTCATCCGCCGTTTGGGGTCTGACCTGCGGCAAATCCGTGTCTGAGTCTTCGCTAGCGCTGGCAGCCAGCGATCCATCTGACCTGTCCGCTTACAGCACACTCTTGCTCAACCTAGGACTGGACAATCCTTGGTAGTCATGCACTTTGCTTCCATGTAGCCAACTTTCCAGAGTCTTAATGGCATGTGGCGGGGTGGCGGACGCTGGGGACAATGATGATGTTGTGCCACCGAACTGGTGGTCTTCTCTGCCACTGACCCCCCTCTCTGTTGTCCCTGCACAGACTAATGCCTCCGCTGATGTGCCTCACGACTGGTGGACTGCCCTGCCGAGGACTCCTCCACCCGTTGTACAGACTACCGATGTGGGACAGGAGGAATGGGATGCGACGGAACCCGACAGCATTTGGAACGTCACACCGAGAAAGGACAGCGGTCCCTTTAACTCAGGACCTTGGATCAGCGAAGCCACGCCCCCTACGAGCGTGGAAGAGACAAAACCAGGAAGTGAGAGGGAGACGACGGACGGCGATTCCCTGGAGGCGGAAGGAGTTTACGAGTGGAGACGCAGAACTACGGAGGCGGGTAACCGAAGGAGAGAAGAGGACGGAGCGAGCCCAGCTGACCCCGTCAAGCCAGGAGGCCACCGATTTGGCGCATCGCCCTGCCACGGTCCCACGGGAGGAGCGTGGCTGGACAAGGTAAGGGGTGCAGTGGCGGGCTGGGTGGGGAGGAGTGATCCAACAAAACCTCGAGACCCTGTGTAAATTTTGTACAGTCTGTTAGTCCCTCCCCTCACGAGCACTACGTACGGCTGTAGATTAAAGAGCACTTGGTTTCCCTCACTCCTTGGCCCCTGCGAATCCATACCGGACGCCCCAGTGACAGTTCCTTTCTCTCTTTTCTTTTACCGGGATATATCTGGACGAGGTCAAGAGCCTGGACTACCGAGAGACGACATCCCTTACCTCAACCCGGAGAGTGAACTACTCGACCCGTCCAAGACCCTGCTTCATACTGGATAACTCAGTCTTCACAAGAGGTGTCAGGACGGAGACCTCTGAATTCGCAAGACTGAGAACGGCCACTAAAAGGCGCAAAGCTTATTTGAAAATAAAACCTTCCCTTATAGCACTATTCCCTGACTCTGTCTCTTTGGATCCGACCCCCATTGTTGTTGACGAACCATCTCCTGATCTCCCCGACACTGCCCCTTTTACACTGGTGTCAGAAGTGGGATCAACATCCCAGTCCATCAGCGAATCCGAGATGGACGCCCTGCTGCAACATTTGATAAAGGGGCAGGAGAAGCTCGAATGGGCGGTCGAGCGGCAGATGTCATCGGCCCAAGCCGACAGAGACTTATTCAAAAACACGATTGCCGCCCAGATGGACAGTATGCAAAAGTCGATGTCTCCTTCCACGGGGGTGGTCGCTGTGGAGAACAGAGCCCATGTCCCTAGCCCGTCTGGCATATCGTTGCAGAAATACGTTCCGGGAGAGGACCCGGACGGATTTCTGATGAACTTTGAGAGGGCCGCGAGAGCGCTGGGGTGGCCGGAAGAGAAATGGCCTTTCTTCCTGGCCCCGTTGTTGACCGGAGAGGCACAGTTTGCCTACCAGGTGGCGAATCCTTCTGGGAATGCAGCTTATTCGCAGATTAAGAATGTGATTCTGGATCATTTGGGGCTCGATTCCGAAGCCTACCGCCTCAGGTTTCGCAAGGAGAAGGGGATTCCGGGAGAAAACCCAAAGACCCTTTTTTTTCGTTTAAAGATGATGGCGGATAAGTGGCTAAAATCCGGCACCAGTACCAAGGAGGAGATACTGTCGCAAATCTACCTGGAACAATTCATGGAAGCGCTCCCGTACGGCACACAGAGGTGGCTAAGACAGCACGCGGGTCTCACTGTGGAGCAGGCCATAGAGATGGCCGCCAACTATGCACGAGCACAGCCACGGGGCACAGGGTGGGAACCAGAGAAGGCGGCCAAAACACCTTCCCTAGGACGAGGAGAAAAGAAATCGAAACCCACCCCGGAAACATGTCGGCCTCGCCCCCTCAGGTTGGAGCCTCCCCTACCCCGGGGACCGCAATGCTTCGAGTGTGGCGAGTGGGGACACATTGCCCGCCTATGCCCCAGGAGAAGACCTCCTGAGGAACCTATGGAGGTGGGGTATCTACCCAAGGCTGTCCTATATTCCGCGGAGCTGGGACCATCCTTCCATGTGAGTATAAAGGTAAACGGTTATGGTATCAGGGCTCTCTTGGACTCCGGATGTAGGCAGTCCGTGGTACAGGCTCGGTATGTACTACCCGACCAATACGACCAGGATGCAATTGTACACATTCGATGTGTACACGGGGACATACGGCCATATCCGGTGGCACGGGTGTCAGTGTCCTCTGCCAACCACCCTGAATGTACAGTACGAGTAGGGGTTTTGACGACCTTGCCAGAAGAGATGATCCTGGGGGTGGACAACCCGGACTTCCTGGATTTGTTCCGTAGAACGGTATACAACAAATCCCTGACCCTGCCCAAAACCCACTCGGCTCTGGTCACCTCCGACCCCTGGGTACTGGACCGCAACTTTCGTTTTGCCCAGTCGGAAGATCAGACACTGTTTAACGCCTGGGAATCAGCCCATGCATCACAGGACAAGGATCCCTGCTCATATCCCAGGTTTGTCATAAAAAAGGACCTCCTATACAGGGAATCGGCTGCAGGAACGGAGCTACAGCTGTTGGTCCCGACGTCGTTTCGTGAACAGGTGTTGTTTTTCTCACACGCACATCTAACGGCAGGACATGCTGGTAAGGAGAAGACGACAGAGAGTGTGATCCGTCATTTCTATTGGCCCGGGATATACAAAGACATTCAGGAGTATTGTCGTAAGTGCGAGATCTGTCAGAGAAGGAATACCCACCGACCCCCGGCTGCCCCCTTGCAGCCTATGCCAATCATTGGGGTGCCCTTCGAACGGGTGGGGATGGACCTGATAGGACCCCTCCCAAAGACCCCTCGCGGTCATCTGTATGCGTTGGTGATAGTGGACTATGCCACGCGTTACATAGAGGCCTTTCCACTAAAAACCCCCACGACTGCCAACGTGGCAGAAAAGTTCGTAGAGTTATTTTCCCGGGTGGGGTTCCCAAAGGAGGTAGTAACCGACCAGGGAACACCGTTTACCTCTCGCCTCATGAAGGAAATCTGCAAATCCCTGGACATACACCATCTGAAGACATCTGTGTACCACCCCCAGACGGACGGACTAGTGGAGAGATATAACCAGAGTCTCAAAAACATCCTGAAGAAAATGCTGTCCACTGAGGGTCCGGCCTGGGACCGATTACTGCCCTTAGCGCTATATGTGCTCAGGGCACAGAAACAGAGCAGCCTCGGTCATTCGGCATTCGAGTTGTTATATGGGAGGATACCAAGAACCTTGTTGGAGATGACCAAAGATGCTTGGGAGTCGCAGGGTGAACAGGAAAGAACTACCCCCCTGGAGTACACCGCGCAACTGAGGTCTAAACTGGGGAAGTTACGGAGTCTGGCTTACACGAATCTGGAACAGCAACAGACGAAACAAAAAAAAGCTTACGACTGAGGGACCCGATTGCGACGGATGGTTGTGGGAGATTGGGCTCTGGTGTTATTGCCCTCCGTCACAAAGAAGAATGAATGGACCGGTCCGTATGAAGTGGTAGAGACCATAGGCGAGACTACCTACCGCTTGCGTCTCTCAACCACTAAAACACAGACATACCACATAAATCTTCTTAAGAAATGGATTGGTCCTCCTCCCCGGAGTCTCCACTTAGCTGTACCGAGCAAAAAGACTGAGGGGCACACGCTACATCATCTCGTGGTCAATCCAGAACTGTCAGACAGCCAACAGCAAGACCTAATGGATACCTTGACACCCTTTCGGTCTATCTTTTCCGACTTGCCAGGGAAAACTTCTCTGGTGGAGCATTGCATTGAGACCATGCCAGGGAAGGTGGTGAGACAAAGGCCATACAGGATCCCTGCTGCGAGGAGGGAGGCCGTGCGGCAAGAAGTGAGGGATATGTTAGAACTGGGGGTGATTCAACCCTCCACCAGTAATTGGGCCTCTCCGATCGTGATGGTGCCCAAGCCGGATGGCACTAAACGGTTCTGCATGGACTTTCGGGCCTTGAACATGATTTCCTCCTTCGACGCCTACCCCATTCCACGCGTCGATGAACTGATAGAGAACCTGGGAGAAGCAGCGTACATCACCACCATCGATCTAACCAAGGGGTACTGGCAGGTGCCCCTTAGGGAAGAAGACCGGAAAAAAACCGCCTTCATCACCGATGAAGGCCTGTTCGAGTTCACCGTCCTCCCCTTTGGGCTCCATGGCGCCCCTGCCACCTTCCAGCGGCTTATGAACCACATACTGAAGCCCTTTCCAACCTTCTGCTCGGCCTACTTGGACGACATCGTTGTCCATAGCAAAACATGGGAAGACCATCTGCAACACCTCCAAACCATCCTCCGAGCACTAAAAGAAGCAGGTCTACACATAAAAGCCAAGAAGTCCAGGGCCGCGTTTACTCGCGTCAAGTACCTAGGGTATGTGCTAGGTGCAGGCACCATCGCCCCTCAGGACGAAAAAGTCAGAGCAATCAGGGAGACGCGCTTCCCCACAACGAAAAGAGAGCTTCGAGCCTTTCTTGGCCTCATCGGCTATTATAGGAGGTTCATTCCAAGGTTCGCTGAAGTCGCCGCCCCCTTGACAGACCTCCTGCGAAAATATGTACGGAGCAAGGAAATACAAAATCCCCCTCGGGAGTCTGTTGAGGCCTTCGACCTCTTGAAGAATGCCATCACTTCAGCGCCCGTATTGGTGTCCCCGGATTTCAACAAAGGCTTCATCCTAGCTACTGATGCTTCGGAGACGGGTATTGGAGCCGTTCTCTCACAGCTGGACGACGGGGGCGTAGAACATCCAGTCCTGTTCGCCAGCAGGAAACTCTTTCCGAGGGAACAGAAATATTCCACTGTCGAGCGGGAGTGTCTCGCGATCAAGTGGGCAATCGATAAATTGCAATACTATCTGGAGGGCAGGCCCTTCGTGCTGCAGACAGACCATGCCCCCCTCCGCTGGATGTAACGCAACAGGTCTCTCAATCAACGTGTGCTCAGGTGGTTTCTGTCACTGCAACCCTATTCCTTCACGGTCTTGCATAAAAAGGGGTCCGACAACGGCAACGCGGACTTCCTATCCAGAGTCCTGCCTCTCCCCGATCGGGAGAGTCCAGGGGGGGGAGGTGTGTGGCGGGGTGGCGGACGCTGGGGACAATGATGATGTTGTGCCACCGAACTGGTGGTCTTCTCTGCCACTGACCCCCCTCTCTGTTGTCCCTGCACAGACTAATGCCTCCGCTGATGTGCCTCACGACTGGTGGACTGCCCTGCCGAGGACTCCTCCACCCGTTGTACAGACTACCGATGTGGGACAGGAGGAATGGGATGCGACGGAACCCGACAGCATTTGGAACGTCCCACCGAGAAAGGACAGCGGTCCCTTTAACTCAGGACTTTGGATCAGCGAAGCCACGCCCCCTACGAGCGTGGAAGAGACAAAACCAGGAAGTGAGAGGGAGACGACGGACGGCGATTCCCTGGAGGCGGAAGGAGTTTACGAGTGGAGACGCAGAACTACGGAGGCGGGTAACCGAAGGAGAGAAGAGGACGGAGCGAGCCCAGCTGACCCCGTCAAGCCAGGAGGCCACCGATTTGGCGCATCGCCCTGCCACGGTCCCACGGGAGGAGCGTGGCTGGACAAGGTACGGGGTGCAGTGGCGGGCTGGATGGGGAGGAGTGATCCGACAAAACCTCGAGACCCTGTGTAAATTTTGTACAGTCTGTTAGTCCCTCCCCTCACGAGCACTACGTACGGCTGTAGATTAAAGAGCACTTGGTTTCCCTCACTCCTTGGCCCCTGCGAGTCCATACCGGACGCCCCAGTGACAGTTCCTTTCTCTCTTTTCTTTTACCGGGATATATCTGGACGAGGTCAAGAGCCTGGACTACCGAGAGACGACATCCCTTACCTCAACCCGGAGAGTGAACTACTCGACCCGTCCAAGACCCTGCTTCATACTGGATAACTCAGTCTTCACAAGAGGTGTCAGGACGGAGACCTCTGAATTCGCAAGACTGAGAACGGCCACTAAAAGGCGCAAAGCTTATTTGAAAATAAAACCTTCCCTTATAGCACTATTCCCTGACTCTGTCTCTTTGGATCCGACCCCCATTGTTGTTGACGATCCATCTCCTGATCTCCCCGACACTGCCCCTTTTACATGGCACTATACACAAAATCTACCCAATTCTAGGTCTGTGCTTTCTGGGTGTCTCTGAACTTAATCCTGCATTGTTCAGTGGTTAAGCCAAACCCAACAATGAGAGCACTCTATAACACTGAGTAATTATCAGCATCGTCTTCTCTAATTGTGAAGAGCTTATCTCTACCTTTGTCAGCAAAGGAGAGCCACAAGATAGCTGCCCACTGCTCCTGAGGGACCCTCTGAGCTGTACAGGCCATTTCTAAAGCAGTTATCTATTTGTGGATGTCATCCCCAACATGGTAGGGAGGGACTATCTTGGGTTCATATGGTCAAAATATGTTTCTCTAACTCTAGGCACCTTGTTGTTGCCACCATGGGACTCTAGTCCCAATTTCTTCCTAGCTCTCTGGACTTCAAGGGACTCTTTGTCAAGGTCCACTGCTCTTGCCTAAGCCTAGCTTTCTCAAGTTCAAGAAGTTGGTATTCCCTATCCAAAGAGTTCTCCCTCTTCCTAGATATGGATGTCCCTACTGACTGTCCTGGGGCATTGGATTCTGCAGAGGATCTAGACCTTCTTGGTATACTCTGCACTCTACCAGGAGGGACAAAGGGGGCATCCATCCTCTTGGCCACCTGTAGTATCCTCTGGTAGATCTGAGTTGTCTAGGTGGAAGTTATCAGGCTCCACCTGGTCAGGGTTAGATTCTAGATCATAGAGGGGTCGGTCTCCAGGCCTATCTTCAGTCCCCTGTCCACCCACTCTTTCCTGTTCATCTGACCCACTGGCTTTCCTTAGGTCATCTAACAATAACACTTCTAGGAGGTGTTGAGTGCTGGCATTTTTCCCCAGCCTTCATCTTTCTAGAAGCACACAGGGCTTTCAGTTCTTGGAACGAAAGCTCACTGTATCTAGAGGGCAGGGAGCCACTGGCATCTCCTTTAGTAGATGTACGTGTAGTGCGGTGTGGTGCTGCACCTACATAACCTAGTGGGAATTAAACTCTCTGAGGTTGGAGAAACGGTGTGCTAGACCCTTGGCTTACCCATCCCTAAGTTCAGTAGAACTTACTATTCTAAGCTTGTATTATATGTGCCTAGTATTAGTGATGGTTTTCCAATTAATAAACACAAGGATTTATCTGGTAAAACAATGCAGGCTTGAATCCCAACCGCTACACTCCAATGTGAGAAGCTGGCATCGTATATGATGTCCACTAATGTAAGTGGGCACCTTGCCACAGTCCAGACAACCCTTATGGTGATTGATTTAAGAGGTCTTAGACAACCTTAGAAAGCTCTCTAAGTGGTAGCTGTGGAGAGCAGCCTTCAGGTTTAGTCCAAAAGGAGTGTAAAGTAGCTTGTTTTACCAGAATGCAATCTCATAGTATAGATTAAGTGAAAGAGAACCACACAAGGTATTTATAAAAAAAATGTATTTATTATATAATACTCTCTAACACGTTTAGATATCTCCTACATGGAGATAAACACAATGCACACAATACTTTGCACAGAAATACAGTAAATAGCAGAGAATACACAGTGGGTCCTGGGGGGGGGACCAAACCATATACTAAGAAAGTGGTATGAGAACCACAACTAGGGTCAAGACAATGTTGAGACGACGTAGAAGTGCTGGGGACCCAAGGACCCACCCAAGGTGAGTGACTAGGAACCCCACGGACAGCGTGTGCAGTGTGGGAACACGACAGCGTGCTCAGTACAAATCAAAGTGTAAGTCAAGGTTGGAATTTTAAAGATTAAGGACCCTTCCCAGTGGAACCTGAAAAAATCCAGTGGAAGACAGAAGGTTGGAGAGCCATCCAACCCGTGGATTACCTAGTACTCATGTTACCTACACCAGGGAAGCCGGGTGCATACGTGTGAAGTGGTGTCGGAAACAGCTATCAAACCCAGTGGAAGACTTCAGGAAAGCCCTGCTGCTAAATAAGGAGAAAGTGTCCGGTGGAATCAGAAGGTGAAGTCTAGTTGAGAGGTACCTGCATGCAGAGGGGACAGAGTCTATATCTCTCAGGAGTGACCAGGAGATCAGGAAGACGAATACCCACTAATGTCAGGAGTTGCAGGGAAGTTGACAAGGACCTTGACTCTGCAGCTTTGAGGACCAGGTGATGCTGAGGAAGACCAGGAGCCATGCAAGAGCTGTCCCACATCGGCTGTCGAGTACTGAGGGGTCGGTGTCCGGCGGGAACACCAACAAACCTTGGTAAAGGCAACCGACATGTAAGTCGAAGGTGTAATGTCAGGACCAGCAAGGTCCAGGGGACTCACCACAAGCAGGGGAGTCAGGGCAGGCCCTGAGCAATCAGGGGAGCCCAAAAGAAGCAAAGATGACCCTCAACAGGACCCACAGGCCGGAGGCACTGGAGTCTCAAGAGAACCTTGAGCAGCTCACCAAAAGATGCAGCCCACGGTGCAAGCAATGTGGAGTGGGAGAAGATTTTCTGTTCACTGGAGGTGCTTGAGGTTGGGGCTACTTGTAGCCTGAAGATCTTGGTTTGAAGGAAGCCAACAAACCTTTGCAACTGCAAGTTGACGTGGTGCACAGGGGTTCGGTTATTGCAGCCACCACAAGGGATACTGGCCTCAAACTTGGTGCAAGGGCAGGTCAGGCCTTGAGAGCTGTGGGGAACCACCACGTGTGTTTCAGAACCTTACGGAGTCCGGAGGAGCTCAGGATCAGCAGACAGGTCGACTTAGTTGCGGTGCCTGCGAATGCAGTGAAGGGACTCCTTCACTTCAAGAGAGATTCCTTCAGGTGTCTTTGATGCCCCAGGCCTTGGACGGTTCCTGTATGGTGCATAGGCACAGAATAAGCAGCAGACTGGAAGGGAGACGAAGTCAAACCCAAATGAAGTCCAGCGACGACCAGAGTGCCCAGATGGTAGAACAAGAAGTGGTGACTGATCTGAATCTTGTCCCATGACAAATCTAGGGACCTACACCCAGGTAAGCCATTAAGTACTCTAAGGAGAGGGTTGGGACAATTCAGGGGACCCTCCCAGCGGAGGGTCTGTACAGGGGGGATCCCATATCCTTTGTCCAGTTTTCCACCTGAGCGGGAGCCAATGGCTCCCAGAGCTGGTTTGAACTGGACAATGCATGGCGACACCAAATGCGCCCCTCATGCAGACTGAGTGGCGCTGGCAAGCGCACCCACCATGCCACAATACAATAAATCCTGTCTGGGAGGTGGTCACACTTTCCCTGTGACTGGATGCATATTGTTCTGCCTTCCCCTGCTCGAGCTAGGCTCAGCAGCAGGAGGACAGAATCGTGTCTCTGGTCGGCAGCAACCATTTTGTGCTGTCCGTGTCTAACAGACTGGTTCTGGGAGCACTGAGAGCCTAACGGAGAGCTCTTCCAGTGCTTGTAATCATACCGCTCACACTGTTTACGTTGTGGGGGTATGATTCAAACATGTTTGATACCAAACATGATAGGATTTCAGTTGCGGGTCGCAATACTCGCGAGTGGGGAGGCAGGGGTGTCGTGCTGGGGTAATCATGCTGGAGTTACCGTGGGAAGGGGGGGTTTGGGTGAAATAAAAATAAAACTTACCTGACCGGGTCCTGTGCCGCCTCTGCTCCTGGGCCAGGTTCCTGCTCCTGAACAGGAACAGGCATCCTCCCTCCCCTCCCCTAAGCCAATCACAATGCTGCAATGGCCGCATGGTAATTGGAGCAGACGGTGTCCAGCCAGGCACCTGTTGGGAGGTCATTTTCTCTATGTAGGCTGCATGCAGACTACATGGAGAAAATGTAGATTGCGCATGACTGCTTTGGTCGGCCAAATAGTCAGGGTCCTTAGAATGGTGCAAGCACTCCTCCCTGACCCGCCCACCTGCCGTCTGCTTTCTCGCAGCGCGAGAAGCAGAACCTAAAATGGTATTTAAAATACAATTTTATTTTCTGCTTCTCGAACTGTGAGAAATCAGTGGGCGGCACTCCTCTGCCTTGATGGAGGAGTTGCCCCTGTAGGATTTGTTGCAGCCAGTTTTTAGATGGTCATCGCTTAATTACGCCTCGCCCCTCTATATAGTATATGGCTGCTTCACTTACAACCTGGGATAATGGACTCCATAGGCTGTATTGGTGTCCAGCTCATGCAGGGGCACCCTCACACTGAGAACCAAGCACCCTACCTTCAGGATTGATAAGGCCTGCTATAGGGGTGACTTATTTATTTATTTATAGAGCGCAGCATTCATTCAATGGAATGGGGAACATCACTTACAACGCATTTATTACAACGCACTACCATTACAACGCAACCATTACAACGCAAACCATTACAACGCATTGCGCTGGGGGGCGCTCTAGGATAGGGAATATATTTACTTTACTAACCAACACCTTCCCTACTATCCACGGGGACTGGAGTTGGAATAGTAAATTAAATAAATCACTATCCAGCGCTTAAAAGCACTATGTGTTGTAGTGGTATGCGATGTAAAAACCGCGTTGTAACGGCAGGCGTTGTAATAGCCTGCGTTGTAGTGACACCAATCCAATGGAATATCACGGCGCTGAGCTGAGAAATGATATTGGGGTGTTGCTGGGTTGACAGTTTCAATCAATCAATAGTTTATTGTATATGATCACTTAAAATTGTTACAATTTACAATGTAAAATATTTAGACAAACAGGATTAGTAAAAAAAAACCTCCAAGTAAATACCACTCAATAGCAAAGAGCTATGCGATTTTTTTAATCCAATGACATTAATGATGTGCATAAGTTTGTTAACTAAAACGTTAAACAATCTACAAAATGTCTATTATTCAGGTTTTTAAAGGAACTCAGGCGACTGAATTTGTCAAAAGATAATGAATTAACTAGGCCCTGTTAAGATAAAATGTGCCTGTAAAGAGTGCAAAGCTTTACATTAAAATTTAAACAATCTACAACATTTCTATTTTTCACGTTGACTCATGGTTGGATAGGCATTTAGTCCGCTTGTTACGTGGTCTTGTAAGGTGCTTACACGTTTGAACTAAACCCATGCCGACCTTGATCATGCTTTTTTATTTTCCTCTAAATCGGCTTGCCGTAAAAGTTTCATTGCTTCTGACAAATATTTTACACCCTGGCAGGACAAGATTATGGAGGACCCTTCCAACTACCGTATCACAGCTTGGCTGCAAGTGTGAATGTTCAATTAATTAAAAATGGGTTTTAAAAGCAGTCTCCTCAAATCCTTGACTGCCGGGCATGCACATAGCAGGTGAGTTAGTGTTTCATTACAAAAGCCACATAGGCAACAATGTACTACTTGTTGGTTGCTTTTCCAGGATGGCTGTAGGTCTTTTGAATCATGCTTGCCCAACCGGTAATCTATAAAGCTCTTTTTAGGTCTTGCGCCTAGCGTTGCAAAGCGCAGCACTGTTCACGCAGCAAGACACCTCTTTTTCTGGGGTTTCAAAATGGACCTAGGAATCGCACACACTTGTGCGTGTTCTTTTCCTTTTGGCCCACACTATTGGCCTTTGCGTGCGTCTTTTTATCAAAGACAGCACGCAATTGGCCAAAGGCGGGTGCATTGCTCCACCCATGGCCTATTGTTGTCGGTTACCCGCACCGCTGCCATGTGGTTTCAATTATCATGCCCAGACACTGGAGCGATAATTGAAACCACATGGCTCGCGCACCACTCGCGGGCTCACCTCCTGCTCCCCCTCTCGCAATTAACTTTCGCGGCCACGGGTCCGCGCTTGTATTTCAGTGCTTATTTTGTTTCTGCGGCAGCACATGTGGAATCAGGGCAGCGGTATTATTTATGCTGGAGAACGACGGCATGTGGTAAGTGAGAACCGGGGGGATTTATTTGTTTGTCTGTTTGCTATGCGGCAGGCTGGAGCGTTTGTTTCCCCCTTCTTGTCCCGGCTGACAGTGGTAGTGCAGTGCCTCCCTCCAGCCTTAAGCAGGCATGTCTATTTTGTCGGGGAGACTGGGAATCCTCAGCAACCGGCAAGGGCTTCTTGATGCAGTATACATCTGGGTTAACTTTTACGGATCAACTGTTTCTATGGGCTCATTCACATGTGGTTTCTCTCAGGGCCATTTTTCATTCGGGAAGTTCCGAGTTGTCAGGCGAATCGTCTGAGCAGGAAGAGTCCATCCTCTCAGCAATTTTGTCTTTCTCCCCGGGTGTTTGCCAGAGTGTGTCAGTTGTGCGGTCACCCCCAGGAGGATCCGCTTGCAAGCCCTTGCAATGCCCTTCTTCCCCATTTTTTTCCTCCATGGGGTGGGAGGCGTCCTCCTTAAGGGAGGATGCTCTGTTGTGTCCTAAGCAGTTACGCCTGATTTTTGCTTTACTTTCATTTCTTTTGATCTAGAAGTTTATGATTCAGGTGCATGGGCTTCGGTCATTCTGGTGGCTCCGGCATGGCTCCACTATCTGGTTTCCTGTTCTTCTGATGATAAAGGTATAAAGGTGGGTCAGAAGTGGTGGTTTCCCTAGGTTTCCTACCCCCCCCCCCCCGAGTTTTCCCAGTGCTGCAAGTCCAGTGTTTAGTGTAAGTCAAGCCGACGGCTTGGAGACTGAATATGGGTTTAATGTTGCAGGGTCTCTGCCTCAGTCTCATCTTCTGTGCAGGTTTACAGGAGGTAGCCCACCACGTCTTTGTATGCTCGGCATTGGAAGATGTTTTAGGCTTGGTGTGATCTGAGGCACTAGCTCCCTCTTTCTGTTTCCCTCCCCCAGGTTCTGGAATTGGTTAAATGCAAGAAACGTTTTAGGTCTCTAAAAGCACATGGTGCTGTAATAGACATGGGGAGTTAAAGTAACTAGCTTGTGCATGGATGGGTTCCCTTTGAAAGGGCAGAATTCAGACAGGGATTTTATTCTAAGCCTGCAGAGAGTTGCAGAAGCCTGGCTAAAAGCTCATAAAAATAAGTACAGTATAAATAGTTAAGTAAAATCAAAAGGTATTGGCTAACACCACAGCTTAAATAAAAAGCCTGTTGATTCTCCCTCCGACTAGCATAACAGAATCCAAGAAACATAACAGAGGATCTGCAGATTAAATTCTAACCACCAGCTAATTCCAAATATAATTTGTGTGCCTATCTCTTATGTCTCCTCCTCAATTACATCAATAGGTACTGGGCCCCGAAAACAAACCAGAAGCCCCACAGTGGTCACTAATGCAAGACACCAAAAAACTTCCCAAATAATAACAAATATAACATTCTTTCGACCACTCACTCGCCTCCTGGTGTAGCGTGCTACCCATCCGAAAAGGTGCCTCTGCGTCCCATATTTTGAAGCATTACTTAAATGATACAATTCAAAAACAGAATTGTGGTGGAGAGGACACAAACTTAATATACCAAGATTAAACTCCAAGCGGTAGAGCCCTTGCACTCGGAAACAGCGCTCCAAATAAAACACTAAATTATGTATTAAGAAAAGGTCAAATATGTCTCATATGCTGTGGTAGTAATATTTAGCTATTGTGTCATTTTAACACGAATTAACGCTGTCTGAGAAAAGATTTCACCTAATTAGTGCCAGTTTAACACTGGATTATAGTTATTATAAACTGTAACAGGCTTGGTTAACCACTGGAAATAATTTGCCGGTATGTAGTACCACATGGAGCACACTGTTTAGTTAACTTTTGATCCACTAAGTGGGAAAACGCCACGGACACAGAATGGCATAACTCCAGTGGCTCTGCAACCACCACCACCAGGAGAAAAAGTAAGGCACTGTGTCACTGACAGCAAGTTTATTCGCGAGGGCAGAGGAGCATTGCCCCACCCACTGCAGCAGCGCTAGATGTGAAAAATAAAATGGCAATGAAATAATTTCATTGCCATTTTCATTTTCACATTTAGCATGCAGCAGCTGCCAGCATGCCTCCAGTTAGGAGAATGGGTCGTGTCATCCTCTGCAGAGGACTGAAGCAGGCCGGACTGGATGCTCCAAAGTGTGCATGTCCCTTTGGCCGGCTGTCTTGCACCTGCCAAAGTGACGTACACACTTTGAAGCTCTCCACCCAGCTGTCTTAAATAGCTGGGTTTAGACCAAGCACAGGCCTGAAGGGGCGTCCAGCAATTACGCTCCATCCAATACCGGCACTGCTCTCATGTTGGCGAGGGTGGCGCCAGGATAGGGTAGTGGAATTTCCTCAATGGCCATGGGCGTTCGCAGGGGGGGCAAGGGGGGCACTTGTCCCCCCCTGGATATCCAGTGCGTCCAGTGTGGGCCCAGTCAGGGCCGGCCCTAGTCCATCATGCTTTTGAAATGATGCCATTGTTCCAGGAGGCAGCCCCTCCATTGGGTGGGAAGGGTGCAAGGGGGGGGGCGAGAAGAGTGCAAGGCAGAGGGCGAGAAGAGTGCAAGGCAGAGGGCGAGAAGGGTGCAAGGCAGAGGGCGAGAAGGGTGCAAGGTAGAGAAGGGTGCAATTCGGATGGGGAGAAGGGTGCAAGGTAGAGAAGGGTGCAATTCGGATGGGGAGAAGGGTGCAACGGGGAGGGGAGAAGGATGCAAGGCAGAGAGGAGAAGGGTGCAAGGCAGAGAGGAGAAGGGTGCAAGGCAGAGGGGGAGAAGGGTGCAAGGCAGAGGGGGAGAAGGGTGCAAGGCAGAGGGGGAGAAGGGTGCAAGGCAGAGGGGGAGAAGGGTGCAAGGCAGAGGGGGAGAAGGGTGCAAGGCAGAGGGGGAGAAGGGTGCAAGGCAGAGGGGTAGAAGGGTGCAAGGCAGAGAGGAGAAGAGTGCAAGGCAGAGAGGAGAAGAGTGCAAGGCAGAGGGGGGAATGGTGCAAGGCAGAGGGGAGAAGGGTGCAAGGCAGAGGGGAGAAGGGTGCAAGGCAGAGGGGAGAAGGGTGCAAGGCAGAGGGGAGAAGGGTGCAAGGCAGAGGGGAGAATGGTGCAAGGTAGAAAAGGGTGCAAGGCAGAGGTGGAGTAGAGTACAAGGGGGAGAAGGGTGCAAGGGGAAGGGGGAGAAGGGTGCAAGGGGAAGGGCGAGAAGGGTGCAAGGCAGAGGGGAGAAGGGGGAAGGGAGAGGGGGAGAAAGGTGCAAGGCCGAGGGGGAGAAGGGTGCAAGGCCGAGGGGGAGAAGGGTGCAAGGCCGAGGGGGAGAAGGGTGCAAGGCCGAGGGGGAGAAGGGTGCAAGGCAGAGAGGGGAAGGGTGCAAGGCAGAGGGGAGAAATGTGCAAGGCAGAGGGGAGAAGGGTGCAAGGTAGAAAATGGTGCAAGGCAGAGGTGGAGTAGGGTACAAGGGGAAGGGGGGAGAATGGTACAAGGGGGAGGGGGAGGAGGGTGCAAGGGGGAGGACAAAAAGAGTGCAAGGCGGAGGGGAGAAGGGTGCAAGGGGGATGGTGATGAAGTAAAAAATTTGCACCCCCCTGGAAACATTTCTGCGGACGCCCATGATGATCAGCACATCAGTTGGCAGCTGCTCACCTGGATAAAGGGAAAATATCTTCTCTTTGCATGACAGGCCAACAAAAAGCAAGTTATTTTTTCTCTTTAATTGTAATTGGATACATTTACTATGATAAATATGTCTGCTGCACCCTTCCTCCCCCAAATGGCGCCTTAATTGACGCATTTCTCCACAGAACCAAGCATCAGGTCAGACCGAGGTGCATGTGTGCACATGTTAATTACAGAACACCCACTGTTTTATTAGCGGTGATTCAGAGCATAAAGCTACGAATCCTCCAATTGTTTAGGCAGTGTCACTTTGAACGTAATTTTGTTCAACTCTCACGCCTCAAACGTACTTAGTGACGACGGATGTGTGCTGCCTCGTTGAGAGCTCGCTAATGTGGTGGCATTTACATTATTTCAATAATGAAGTATAAATGATGCCAACCCGCCCGCACCCCTGCTACGCCACAATATGAGGTGCTTGAGGATTGGATCAGAGAACAGTGTGAGACACTCAAGAGCTGGGTTTGATAAAGAAGCGAGCCAATGAGGGACAAGATCAGATACAGCCTAAGCGTCATTCTGAGGGGGGGGGGGGGGGCAGTTCTGTGAAACACTATGTTCGACGGGGAACGCAAGACGCGCAGCCATACCAAACCGTGGCGCCGGAATGTTGAAAAATAATTATGTAATGCCTTTTGCTACCATTTACTAATTGACATAATTTTGGTGTCAATAGGTGGTGTATCTGCCCGCCACCGCCCGGAATCGAACTCGAGTCTCTTTGCATTAGAACTGCGATGCCGGTCTCCATATTCCCTGCGCTACCAACCTAATGACAAGGACAAGTGCCCCGCGGAGGCACGGGTAAGCCCGCCGAACATATTGCGGAACCAAAGCCGAATCCCAGAGCTGCGCCGAGACCGGAAATGAGCTCCCAAACAGCGAGTGCACACTATCACCCCGACGTACGGATATCCCGATTAAGTAGCAAGGCGTAGTGATTTCCGTCAGAAGGCATAGAGAAGCGGCGGACACTAGAACAGACGGCTGCATTATTAATCGCGCCTCTTAATCATAGCAGGCAACAACGGATATCTGGGCCCTGAGGCACCAATGAGGCGCCATGAAACCCAAACAAACAATAAAACTTAACAATCACGCATAATTATAGCAAGCCACAACATACATCTGGGCCCTGAAACCAAGAAAGCGCATAGAAACCTAGCGCTCATGCGAGCAAAACGCCTCTCAGCTCACAGAGTCAGAAGCGATCACAAGAAAACACTTAGAATGAACAATGGCATTTCTTGTTAAATGCAAAATTACACAGTACATGCTTATTGACGATGCGGATAAAATGGCTGATACTCACATCTTCCCCCATCAACATGAATACATCTATTGAAAGTGTCTTAGCGTACGCCTGAAAGCCCGCGCATCACAGGGCATGCACTAACCCTTTGCCATATTCCTCTCAAATTGAATTTACACATTGGAATAGGAATCCCACACAACCGCCTAGTACTCGAAGGCACTGCACCCAGGCACGCACGTGGACAACGGGGAGCTATAAGAGCGAATCATAAATAAACCCCGATCACCACCCCGGCCCGAGTGGACTACGGGAATAAACATCCGGCTCAGGACACCGGGACGAAGCAATCAGATGCGCCAGATGCAACGTGCATGGCTAAGCGTTCGCAAGGGAAACCCGCTTACCCTACCCTGCGGCCACACCCGAGATGGCCGGGGAGGATCGGCCGGGGGAGCGGCATCAGGCTGCCAAAAGTTACAATTGCTGCAGCTGAAAAGTCCCGACCACAAGGGGCTTCGAACCGCCAACTCCCAAGTCCGAAGTCGAATGCCTTATTCATTAGGACACGCGATCACCGTAAAGCCAATACCCCACAGACAGGCCCACCACGTGGGGCTCCCCGGACCCGCCCGCACCCCGAGGGAGAATGCGGGAAGCTAAACCGACGAGGGGGGGGGACGGACGAAGCGGAGGGGGGGGCTGGGTGCCAGGAGGCTAACCACCAAAGCCGCATCAGTGACCCCGCATGCCCCCGGACAAAGCAAAATGCTTGCACCGCTTCCCCGTAGGAACGTGGCCCACCCCAATCCCCCCCCACTCACCGCAGGCAACGCGAGCCATAACACCGAAAAACATCGTCTCGACGCAAGACCGGACCTCTGGACGCGACCAGAGGCGGGACAAAAGAGTGTCCCAACATGGAACTGCGACGTCCGGGGCGGCAAAGAGGCCTCCCCAGCAGGGCAGAGGTCTGATGTACTCCAGACGGCTCCTCCCCACCGCCCCGGACGTGCATCACTACCAGTCTCCACCAACCAGGGGAGACTGCCTCAGGAGAGGAACTACCGCGTCATGCGGGGGGCGGGACAGCCCTCCGTGACTAGGAGCCCGCCCTCCTGATGGCCACTGCGTGGCCTCGGGCAGGCGCATTCTGAGAAGTGGCCAGAAGACGATACATTTATTTATTTATGCTTTACATTAACACTATACAAAACGATTACTAAGATAAATATAGGGGTGAGACGGTTAAGATCTGGGTTCGAGTGTGGGTAAGACATTCAGAGTGTGCGTCAGACACTGGTGGAACGAAGCCTTCGCCTCATGCGCTCCTCCCCCGTCTATGAGCTGGCAGCTGACCCGATAATGGGCTTGGGTGTTAACAACTTCTTGACCTCGGCTCTGTTTGTGACCTGCACGAAGAATCAAAACGACACCTCTAATGGAAGCTTCTGTTTCAAAGCCCTGTTGCGCATAATTCCACGGGAGGCGCCTCGGGACAACAAAGAAGCCCCCGTGCATTCTCACTCCAACAGCATGCAATAGCAGCAAGGAAAGAGAGGCTGTTGAGCACTAGAGTGCGGACACTGCCACACACTAATAAGTGTGTGGACTAATGGGTCCACTGTATGGGCCTGTGTTCGACCTCATGGCCACAGGTTCAAATCTCGGCGGATCCACTCAACCTTTCATCCTTCTGAGGTCGATAAAATGAGTACAATTGAGTTGGGTACCCATAAGCATCTGTCATTTAGCACCAAGATACCCCTTTGGGTGAATGTGCGCTTTACAAATACACATTATGTAAAGTCATGCCTGATCTCTGTAGGGCTGGACGAGCCATTCCATCACTGGAATGTCCCGGTAGGCGCAGGGAGTTTCTTGATGGGCTGACATTAACCAACCATGCAAGCCCTTATGACCCAGTGTGGGCCTAGTGTGAACATTCCAGACAGGCTGATTTGCATGTCACTGGAGCCCTTTCGCTGCTCGTTGGGCACACTTAAGGAGCACAAGTGGAAGTGCAAGCCTGCCTAGTTTGTACCACAAGCAGGTGGCCAAGTACAAGCAAGGGTGCGACAAAAAGATGCATGTAGGGAGGCAAAAAACAAGCATTGGAAATGCAATAGGGCTCGCATTAGGAAAGTTTGAGCTATTGGTCTTATAAATGATTTTTTTTTAATTTATGTGTTATTTTTTAAAATAGCTAAATTAATAGCTTTGTCATTTACAATGCCAATAGTTCTAACTTTTGCAAACACCTTTAGCATTTGTAATGCAACATGTTTTGTATTTACGTGACTTAGATGCATTGATATTACAAATAACAATGGCTTTTAATTTTTTTAAATAATTAATCCTTAAATAATTTATTTAATTTGTAATGGCAATAGCTTAAACTTTTGTAAATAACTTTTGTGAAGATTATGTTCAGTATTTTTTATTGTGACGAAAATCCAAGAACAGAAGTGAAATATTAACATCTTTTTGTGATTTGTAATAAAGCAAGAAAGCTTGAAAACAGCTTGAAACATTGAAAGAACATATTTGAACCAGTGATGCTGTGGTTGCGCTGAGTGATGCTGTAGTTGCGCTGAGTGATGCTGTGGTTGCGCTGAGTGATGCTGTGGTTGCGCTAATTGATGCTGTGGTGGTGCTGAGTGATGCTGTGGTTGCGCTGAGTGATGCTGTGGTTGCGCTGAGTGGTGTGTGCATCGGTGAAGCTTAGTGGGTGCATTGGTGGAGCTGTGTGGTGGGTCATTGGTGGATCTTAGTTAGAGCATCGGTGGAGCTGTGTGGTGGGTGCATCGGTGGAGCTGCGTGGTGGGTGCCTCGGCGGAGCTGTGTGGTGGGTGCATGGGTGGAGCTGGGTGGTGGGTGCATCTGTGGAGCTGTGTGGTGGGTGCATTGGTGGAGCTGTGTGGTGGGTGCCTTGGTGGAGCTGTATGGTGGGTGCCTCGGTGGAGCTGTGTGGTGGGTGTATCGGTGGAGCTGTGTGGTGGGTGCATCGGTGGAGCTGTGTCGGTGGAGCTGGGTAGTGGGTGCATCGGTGGAGCTGGGTGGTGGGTGCCTCAGTGGAGCTGTGTGGTGGGTGCATCGGTGGAGCTGTGTGGTGGGTGCCTCGGTGGAGCTGTATGGTGGGTCCCTCGGTGGAGCTGTGTGGTGGGTGCATTGGTGGAGCTGTGTCGGTGGAGCTGGGTGGTGGGTGCATTGGTGGAGCTGTGTCGGTGGAGCTGTGTGGTGGCTGCATCGGTGGAGCTGTGTGGTGGGTGCATCGGTGAAGCTGTGTGGTGGGTCGTTCGGTGGAGCTGTGTGGTGGGTGCCTCGGTGGAGCTGTGTGGTGGGTGCATCGGTGGAGCTGTGTGGTGGGTGCATCGGTGGAGTTGTGTAGGTGGAGCTGTGTGGTGGGTGCATCGGTGGAGCTGTGTGGTGGGTGCATTGGTGGAGCTGTGTGGTGGGTGCATCGGTGGAGCTGTGTGGTGGGTGCCTCGGTGGAGCTCTGTGGTGGGTGCATCGGTAACGCTGTGTGGTGGGTGCATTGGTGGAGCTTAGTGGGTGCATTGGTGGAGCTGTGTGGTGGGTGCATTGGTGGAGCTTAGTTGGAGCATCGGTGGAGCTGTGTGGTGGGTGCATCGGTGGAGCTGTGTGGTGGGTGCCTCAGCGGAGCTGTGTGGTGGGTGCATCGGTGGAGCTGGGTGGTGGGTGCATCGGTGGAGCTGTGTGGTGGGTGCATCGGTGGAGCTGTGTGGTGGGTGCTTCGGTGGAGCTGTGTGGTGGGTGCATCTGTGGAGCTGTGTGGTGGGTGCATCGGTGGAGCTGTGTGGTGGGTGCATCGGTGGAGCTCTGTGAAGGGTGCATCGGTGAAGCTGTGTGGTGGCTGCATCGGTGGAGCTGTATGGTGGGTGCATCGGTGGAGCTGTGTGGTGGGTCGTTCGGTGGAGCTGTGTGGTGGGTGCCTCGGTGGAGCTGTGTGGTGGGTGCCTCAGTGGAGCTGTGTGGTGGGTGCATCGGTGGAGCTGTGTGGTGGGTGCATCGGTGGAGCTGTGTGGTGGGTGCCTCGGTGGAGCTGTATGGTGGGTCCCTCGGTGGAGCTGTGTGGTGGGTGCATTGGTGGAGCTGTGTCGGTGGAGCTGGGTGGTGGGTGCATCGGTGGAGCTGGGTGGTGGGTGCATTGGTGGAGCTGTGTCGGTGGAGCTGTGTGGTGGCTGCATCGGTGGAGCTGTGTGGTGGATGCATCGGTGAAGCTGTGTGGTGGGTCGTTCCGTGGAGCTGTGTGGTGGGTGCCTCGGTGAAGCTGTGTGGTGGGTGCATCGGTGGAGCTGTGTGGTGGGTGCATCAGTGGAGCTGTGTAGGTGGAACTGTGTGGTGGGTGCATCGGTGGAGCTGTGTGGTGGGTGCATTGGTGGAGCTGTGTGGTGGGTGCATCGGTGGAGCTGTGTGGTGGGTGCCTCGGTGGAGCTCTGTGGTGGGTGCATCGGTAACGCTGTGTGGTGGGTGCATTGGTGGAGCTTAGTGGGTGCATTGGTGGAGCTGTGTGGTGGGTGCATTGGTGGAGCTTAGTTGGAGCATCGGTGGAGCTGTGTGGTGGGTGCATCGGTGGAGCTGTGTGGTGGGTGCATCGGTGGAGCTGTGTGGTGGCTGCCTCAGCGGAGCTGTGTGGTGGGTGCATCGGTGGAGCTGGGTGGTTGGTGCATCGGTGGAGCTGTGTGGTGGGTGCATCGGTGGAGCTGTGTGGTGGGTGCTTCGGTGGAGCTGTGTGGTGGGTGCATCTGTGGAGCTGTGTGGTGGGTGCATCGGTGGAGCTGTGTGGTGGGTGCCTCGGTGGAGCTTTGTGGTGGATGCATCGGTGGAGCTATGTGGTGCGTGCCTCGGTGGAGCTGTATGGTGGGTGCCTCGGTGGAGCTGTGTGGTGGGTGCATCGGTGGAGCTGTATGGTGGGCGCCTCGGTGGAGCTGTATGGTGGGTGCCTCGGTGGAGCTGTGTGGTGGGTGCATCGGTGGAGCTGTGTGGTGGGTGCATCGGTGGAGCTGTGTCGGTGGAGGTGGGTGGTGGGTGCATCGGTGGAGCTGGGTGGTGGGTGCATCAGTGGAGCTGTGTCGGTGGAGCTGTGTGGTGGCTGCATCGGTGGAGCTGTATGGTGGGTGCATCGGTGGAGCTGTGTGGTGGGTCGTTCAGTGGAGCTGTGTGGTGGGTGCCTCGTGGAGCTGTGTGGTGGGTCCATCGGTGGAGCTGTGTGGTGGGTGCATTGGTGGAGCTGTGTGGTGGGTGCATCGGTGGAGCTGTGTGGTGGGTGCCTCGGTGGAGCTCTGTGAAGGGTACATCGGTGAAGCTGTGTGGTGGGTGCATAGGTGGAGCTTAGTGGGTGCATTGGTGGAGCTGTGTGGTGGGTGCATTGGTGGAGCTTAGTTGGAGCATCGGTGGAGCTGTGTGGTGGGTGCATCGGTGGAGCTGTGTGGTGGGTGCATCAGTGGAGCTGTGTGGTGGGTGCATCGGTGGAGCTGTGTCGTTGGAGCTGTGTGCTGGGTGCATCGGTAGAGCTGGGTGGTGGGTGCATCGGTGGAGCTGTGTGGTGGGTGCATCGGTGGAGCTGTGTAGGTGGAGCTGTGTGGTGGGTGCATCTGTTGAGCTGTGTGGTGGGTGCATCTGTGGAGCTGTGTGGTGGGTGCCTCGGTGGAGCTGTGTGGTGGGTGCATCGGTGGAGCTGTGTGGTGGGTGCATCTGTGGAGCTGTATGGTGGGTGCCTCGGTGGAGCTGGATTCAATTGTCTTATAACGAGGAGGCCCTGGTGTCAGAACACTCATGTTGTAATAAAACAACGGATAGTACATTATCTGGAGATGTATTTCAAATCAACTTCAAGAAAGTTGTTTAGCAATATTAGAATCTGAGTGCTTACTCACTCAGCATCAGAGTGGTTAAACTGCTGACCATGGAACGACTAGTTTTGTTCCAATTGTGCAGTACGGTACAAATAAATCTGTTTCGTGGCGTTCATTCAATTTCTTCATGCATGTGGACATTCACCTGTAAACGTGACCGTACCTCGTTGTGTGCTTGTCGGCGAGTTTCTAACACTTGTCTTTTGGTAGGGAGTCACAAAATTTCGTCAAGAGGGGAAATTATTTACCGGCGGAGAATATAGACACTTTACATCATCTTGGGCCAGAGAAATTGTGATGTTGGGCATGAAAAGTTTCTGAAATGCACATTTTTCTTCGAACCATTTAGGTTCTGAGGCACAATATTTATTTTCAGGAACTGGAGGAGGCCTCTTTGTTAAAAAGAAAAAAAAGTTTAACACGTTTGTCTTTACACCTGTACTTCCACCTATCAACGCTAGACGGTACTGTTGGCACAGTGAACACAGACATAAATTACAATATGCCGTTGATGAGTTTCCAGCAAAAGCTAATATGTCATTCTTTATTTATTTATTTATTTATTTATTATAAGTTTTGTATAGCGCTAGCTCGACCCGAGGGTATCAGAGCGCTTCACATCAGGTAAAACAATGTGCCTTGATGGCGAAGAAAGATTGATAGCTGTACAGTTCAAGAGGATAAGAAAACAACAAGAACATACAGATCATAATGACTACAAGGGTTAGGGGAACTATGAGCATCCTCTTACAGTTCAGGTGTCCTCCAGGAAGAGGGCTTTGAGTAAAGTCTTGAATTTTGGGAAGTGGGATGTCATTCTGATGTGGGAAGGGATTGCGTTCCATATCCTGGGGGCATTCCCTGCAAAGCATTTGCTTAGAGTTTTGCGTTTTCGCGATTTCAACGGGATGAGAAGAAGCGTGTTGGAGCTTCTGAGGGTCCTGGACTGGCCAGCCCTTTTGAGTTTCGTAGCCAGGTATTCTGGTTTGCCTGTGTGGAGGGCTTTGTGTGTAAGGCATGCTGTTCGAAAGTTTGCTCGTTGTTCAATAGGGAGCCATTTCAGATCCTTGAGCGCGGGGGAAATGTGGTCGAATTTCTTGGTTCCTGTGACCATTGTAGCCGCGGCATTGAGGGTGATTTTCAAGGGGCCAAGGTGTGATTTGGCTGAGCCGGTCAGGGTTGCGATTCCATAGTCAATTCTGGAGAGCACCAGAGCTTGAGTGGCCTGTTGGAGGTCCTTGGGAGGCAGGAATGGTTTTATTTTGTAGAGAAGTTTCAGATTGAGGAAAGCGCTTTTGGCGGAGTTAGCAATGTGTTTTTTCATGTTTAGTTTGGGGTCTAAGGTGATTCCTAGGGATTTGACCGAGTCTTTTGGCTTGAGGGTGACATTGATGGCGTCAATGGCTTTGAGCCATTCTTCAATTTGGGGGTTTTCGTCTCTGTTGGAGATGAGAAGAACTTCAGTTTTTTCTTGATTGAGCTTTAAGTGATTTTGTGAGAGCCATTGTTGAACGTCTTTGAGCGTGTCGTTAAGTTTGAGAATGTCATCCATACAGGTGGTTTCCAGATAGAGTTGTGTGTCATCAGCGTAGAGGTGGAAGGGGATGTTGGAATTCCTGAGTATTGTGGTAAGCGGTTCCATGTAGATATTGAAGAGTTGGGGGGGAGAGTACTGACCCTTGAGGGACACCTTTACTGACGGGTAGGGGGTCGGATTCAAAGTTTTTCATTTTTACTCTTTGGTAGCGATTGTGTAGAAAGGAGGAGAACCAATTCAATACCGTCAGTTCCAGGCCTGCTCTATCTTGAAGGGCTTTTAGGAGCAGTGTGTGATCAACAGTATCAAAGGCGGCCAAAAGGTCAAGGAGAATGAGAAGGCAGCATTGGTCTGAGTCAAGTGATTTGTGGAGATCGTCTATGACATTGAGGATGGCAGTTTCAGTACTGCATCCTTTCCTGAAACCCGATTGGTGGCGGTCAAGGAGCTTGATGTTCTCTAAGTGTTGGGTTAGCTGTGGGAGCACACATTTTTCTAGTGTTTTGGATAACAGAGGGAGATTTGACACGGGTCTAAAGTTGTTCATATCTTCTGTTTCTAACCCTGGTTTTTTTAGTAGCGGCGTGACTTGGCCGACCTTGAGGCAGTCTGGGATGGTTCCTGAGCTCAGCGAGCTGTTGATGATTTTGCACCAGATTGGAGCTAGGGTGTGTTTCAGGGCTTTGGTCAAGTTTATAGGAAGCTGGTCCAGGGAGTGGGATGACGGTTTGGCGTTGGAGATCAAATTGATGATCTCTGTTTCCTGAATCGGCGTGAAGACGGACCATTGAGTGGGTGGGATCGATAAGGTGGTGTCAGTCAGTATTGGGGTGATGTTCTCCTTGGGAAAGGAAGGGGCAGTGCGGAGAGAAAGGTCGATCTTGATGATTTTTTCGTTAAAAAAGTTGGCGAAGTTGTCGCATTGTTTTTTGGAGGCCACTGAGACGGATTTGCTAGGTTCGGATGTTTGACTTCTGATGATATTGAAGAGCTCTTTGGGGCGTTTTTTTGCGTTATCTAGAGCGGAGCAGAAGAAGGAAGATTTTTTTTCCTTGATGAGTTTGTTGTATGTTCTGCGTGCCGTCTTGAGTTGTTCACGTTGAAGGGAGGATGGATTGGACCTCCATATTCTTTCAAGGGATCTGAGAAGTCTTCTTTCATCATTGATGTCCGTGGTGAACCACGATCTCGATGGAATGTTTCTGGGTTTTTTTAATTTCAAGGGGGCCAGGCGGTCAAGGGTGGTCGTCATGTTGGAGTGTAGACAGAGGTGAGGTCAGTGGTTGAGAGGTGCTCCGATGAGTTTGGGAGGAGAGTGTTTAGTTCGTCTTCTAGGATGGCCTGAGGGACTTTGGCAATATTCCTTGTCCATTTGGGGGGAGCTTGTGTTATGAGTCGAATTGGAGCTGGTTGATTGATGCGGAAAATAATTAAATGGTGGTCTGACCAGTCTACTGGAATGGTGTAGTCGATGGTGATTGTGTGGTTGTCCGCAATTATTGCGTCGAGTGTCGCTCCTCTGTAGTGTGTTTCTTCAGAGCAATTTTGTGTCAGATCATTTTCTATCAGAAGGTTGTTGAGGGATTGTATGAGTGGGTTGTTAGTATCGTTCCATCTAATGTTGAAATTGCCCAGGATTATGTTATTGGCGTTGTTGAGCGCACATTGGGTGATTAGGTAGGATAGATGCGTTTCGAATTCCTTTGAATTGCCTGGTGGGTGATAGAGGAGATGGCACAGTGTAGCATTCTTTGCACAGGATTCGATACTGATAGAGAGGCATTCGAAGGAGCTGTAAAGGTAGGGTGCGCTTTCCGTGATGTCTATGTTAGTCTTGTGAATGATGGCTACACCTCCACCTCTCTGCTTATGGCGGTCTTTGCGCGTGATAGAAAAACCTGGTGGTACAAGCAGGTCCATGGTGGGGGCTGACATGGAGTTGAGCCAGGTTTCTGTGATGAAGGCAACATCAATATCATGTGAGAGTATAGCTTCTGCTAATTCTGTTGCGTGTTTTGAAGCAGATCTGCTGTTGATGAGCATGCATCTGATGCGAGGTTGTTCAACGGGGAGCGCCAAGTTGGATTGGGCTCTGGTCAGGGAGGTTAGCTGTGAGGGGGGTCTGGGGAGTCTCAAGGGAGGATGTTCCCTGCCTATTCCTGTGATAACTGGGATAGAGGATTTGGGTGATGAGAATAGCCTGGGGACCCGTGTGAGGGAGGGAGGGGTCCTTCTCTGTGGATGCTGAGGGGTGCTCAAGTTAGGGGTCGTGAGGTGGGCGAAAGAAGAGGGGAGAGTGGTCACTTCACGGGGGAGATAGTGGGTTTCACTCTACTCGGTCTGTCAGTTCGCATTTCTGCCTCTGGTATGGTTACGTGTGGGAGCGATGTGGTGGAGGCGAGGGTCGGAATGGGAGGCGGAGATTTGGGCAGAATGGGAGAGGCGGGGGTGAGGGGGAATGAGGGCTGTTGGGTTGGCCCCTTCGATTTTGGTTAGGGAAGAGAGGGTATCATACATGCCTCGTATGAGCTTTTCAAGCTGAACTTCTAGCAGGGAAAGACGTTGTGATATATTGTTGTTGTGGGTAGAAGGGGGAGGGAGGGTGGTGTTCTGTGTTAGGGGTGTGAGTGCGCATGGGGCGGTGTGAATGTTAAGGAACGGAGGGCGTGGGAGACTGGGTGTCGAATCAACAAGAGGGATCTGTGCGGGTGAGTCCTGTGAAAAGAGATCTTTAGGGGGGTAGAGGGGGGAGGCGGAGTTCTGTCTAGTAGGGAGGAAGTTTGCGATGTGGGGGGTTGTGAGAGTGGGCCAGGGAGCCATTGGGGATGAAAATGCGGGTGGGGTTCTTCTCTGGTGATCTGGGTGTCGTTGTTGTGGTGGAGTGAAGCGGTAGTAGGAGGACTTTCTAGTTGTGAGTGGGGATCGAGCTCTATTTTAGAGTATGGATTATGATTGAAGGGAGGGAGGGAGTGGTCGGTGGGAGGGGTTAATTCTGGTGGCGGGGTGACGGTGGGCGGGTTTTGGGGCTGTTGTGGGAGGAGAGGGGGGTGGGGCTCTATTGTAATAGGATGAGTCTGAGTGGAGGGAGTGTAGAGTAGGGTGGGGGTAGGAAATATCAAGGTGGTGGGCGGTTGGTGCAGGTTGGCATTCGTGGGGGGGTGGGTGGCAGGGGGGGTGCTAGAGTTGGGTCCTGTGGCTTCTTGGGCGTTAGAGAGTAGTCAGATAAGTGTTCTGGGCTTGGGGCAGGGTAGGGGTAGAGGTGTTCTTTAACGTGGGGAAAAGGGAATCAAAGAACTCGAGGTTCTCATTTTTAGCCTGGATTAGGATGGTGCCATTATCGAAAATGGTAGTGGAGATGGAGCCGGTCAGGGACTGGTGTTTTTGCATGGAGATGGTAAGTTTGCGGCTGAGTGCTGTGATGGTGGTTTTGGTGACTAGGAGGTGGGCATTAAGGCTGTTGATCCAGTGGTCCGGTCTGACCGAGTAAAAGATAAAGTCCATTTTTAGCTGGCCTCTAGATGGGCAGTGGTACGTGTCTACGATAAGTGTTTCTGGGAGTTGTCAGATGGTTTTCAATTTTAGGAGTTTTTTAGCTTTGTTCGAGAGTCTATGGGGGTAGGAAATAGCGAAAGCGTTTTGCCCATGTGGAGTTAGGTAGTTTGTGGTTAAGCAAGGGTCATCGTTGGAGTGGATGGCTGGGGGCATCTTGTGACATTGTCGCCTGGGAAGATAAATTGGGCGACGGATTGGAGATGTGTCGGACACCTGTGGGGAAGCATCCCTTTCCAGTTCTCCATTCCTTTTTGAATGATATATGTTGGTTTCTGATCACTTAAGATATATGTGTGGGGGGTTGTGAGAGTGGGCCAGGGAGCCATTGGGGATGAAAATGCGGGTGGGGTTCTTCTCTGGTGATCTGGGTGTCGTTGTTGTTGTGGTGGAGTGAAGCGGTAGTAGGAGGACTTTCTAGTTGTGAGTGGGGATCGAGCTCTATTTTAGAGTAAGGATTATGATTGAAGGGAGGGAGGGAGTGGTCGGTGGGAGGGGTTAATTCTGGTGGCGGGGTGACGGTGGGCGGGTTTTGGGGCTGTTGTGGGAGGAGAGGGGGGTGGGGCTCTATTGTAATAGGATGAGTCTGAGTGGAGGGAGTGTAGAGTAGGGTGGGGGTAGGAAATATCAAGGTGGTGGGCGGTTGGTGCAGGTTGGCATTCGTGGGGGGGTGGGTGGCAGGGGGGGTGCTCGAGTTGGGTCCTGTGGCTTCTTGGGCGTTGGAGAGTAGTCAGATAAGTGTTCTGGGCTTGGGGCAGGGTAGGGGTAGAGGTCTTCTTTAACGTGGGGAAAAGGGAATCAAAGAACTCGAGGTTCTCATTTTTAGCCTGGATTAGGATGGTGCCATTATCGAAAATGGTAGTGGAGATGGAGCCGGTCAGGGACTAGTGTTTTTGCATGGAGATGGTAAGTTTGCGGCTGAGTGCTGTGATGGTGGTTTTGGTGACTAGGAGGTGGGCATTAAGGCTGTTGATCCCGTGGTCCGGTCTGACCGAGTAAAAGATAAAGTCCATTTTTAGCTGGCCTCTAGATGGGCAGTGGTACGTGTCTACGATAAGTGTTTCTGGGAGTTGTCTGATGGTTTTCAATTTTAGGAGTTTTTTAGCTTTGTTCGAGAGTCTATGGGGGTCAGATTTTTTAAAAGCAAAAATCAGGCCATAACAGACATAAAATTAGGACTACAGTTTTGCCGCAGTCGGATGGTACGGAATGACCTAATTGACAGCACCTACCGTCATGGAAAACTGACGTCGATGAGGAACAAAGGTATCAAAGTTAGCTTTTTGTGGGTACTTTCCAGGGGAAGATTAAGTGCAACGTAGAAACACGGTATCTGTGTCACTTATATTGTTTTTTTGATGACTGCTGCGAACTGGTCCTGCACGAGTTCCGGAGAAGAGTTGCTTCCTTTTGTGCTTAAATCTCCCCTCTTTGAAATGTGAGACAAGTGGTGCATTTACCGAAATTTATCAGGACGGACTTTGAACGACAAAGACTGTCAGTGCAAATCAAGGGTGTGTTATAAATCCGACCTAAAATCCTCTCAAGCCGTATATTCCGTTTATCATGCATGGAAGTCTACAATCCCTAAATAAAACGCCTGTCTCTAATTTCTTTATACCTCAAAGAAACAAGTTAAACAAGTTTTAAAAGGAGACACGGCCTGCGGCCGTGAAACTGAAAGTACGGCCGGCCGATCGGCCGGCCGTGAATAATTAGGGGGTGAGAAATGCGCTGGGAGGGCTGCCTTTGATGTGGTAATGCGAGGCAGGCAGGCAGGCGGCTGGTGGGATTGTGCACGTGCTTTTTAGGGCTTGCGCGTGCGCAATGACCTAAAAAGCACATGCACTGCATGGAATCGCCAGTGGTGGTTAACCTCTGGATAAGCCACAATAGAGCTTCGCCAGCTATGCGCAGAAGCGCATCAGCAGGCGAGCCCTAATGAGAGAGAGAGAGAGAGAATGAGAGAGAGAGAGAAGGAGAGAGAATGAGAATATATATATTTATCTTTGTTTCATTAGATAAGAGGGGGTCACAACAAGCAGAGATGGGGGACAAAAGCTGAAAGCGGCAACGGTGATGCCAGAACCGGACAGAAGCTGAGCAGAACCAACCAGCACCAAAAACGTACTGTGCGTACAACATCAAGAGACTTCTTGTTTGGCATAAGCTTTCGGAGATCTTTCCCATGGAAGAAAAACCTAGGAGGCCAGTGTCAGCATCCCCTCGTCTCTGTGACTGCATCAGGGCGACATCTGCCACCTGCTTGGGCGCCTCAGCAATTGTTTTTGATGTACTCTGCTTCTCAGCCAGGAGCCAGCATGAGCACTGCCTTTTCTTAAGCATCTTCAAAACTCATCTGCACTTGAACTCAACAACCAGCAGCAAAGCCCGATGTCCACAGGCAGTCCACGCCAAAGTCCCACCTGCCACGATAACATGGACTCAAACACAAACGACTACTGAGGGGATGGGGATCCCACTCATTGAACAATGTAGGCAAACCACCACAATGTGACTAGGAGCAGGATTGAAGCAATACAAGTTTCAGCGTTTGAGTCAACCGATCAATGTCATATAAATATATATAAATGTATAGATAAAGGTCAGCCCAGACTCTGTGGTTAATGCACCGAAATGATTGCTTTAGCCTACCAAAGTGTAGGACATGGTCAATAAACGAACCCCGCTCAACACCAGGCTTCACAAACTGTTCTTCAATACTTTGCTTTCGACTTGACCAATAGAGGCCAGTTCTTTTGATCGCCTCAAGATCTGAACTAGTTCTATTGGCCTGAGGTGTAACCCAACGCCCCATCCGGTCACCAGCGATCTTCAGCCTCCACGTGGAATCTTTGGTCACACTCTGACACCTAAGAATATCAAGGACTTTGCCTGTAACTCTTCCTAAACATCCCCTCTAGTAGAGACATCAATTGCTTGAAGAGCTGCCTCTTCATCCTCGAAGCCTTGATAGCTAACGTCTGCTTGGAGGCGAACCTTTTGTAAACAGGTCTCGTCCTGATGCCCCGCGACAACCAACAAGTGCAAGGACAAGAATGGTTCACAGCTGAGAACCTCAACAGTTTCACCTCTCCACTCTGAAACTTTACCAAGCCACTAAGGTTCCATATCAAAAGCAGCCCCAGTTTAGAGTCCCACAATGCGAAAGTGTGACAGACTGGCGCCTGCTCCCATGCTTCGCAGAGTTAAGACATATCTCCTGGAGTCCAAGAGCCGGCCCTGTCGCATCTCATCAGCAGCAAACCCCTGCTGGATGGATTCCCAGACAGCCTTTTCACACCACTGAAAGGAGTTCCCTATACAATCTAATGACTCAAGAAGGGACTGATGAATATGATGGCCAGATCAAGCTAATTGTCTGAGAAACCTACCACGCCCACCCACAACCCATCAGGACTGACTGTGTCATCTTCAAGTCTGCCACCTCCAACCTATCAGCGCAAATGCCAGAAATGATCAAGGTTTCTGATGATGAAAGCAACACTTGCAGCTTCTACATCACTATGGTTAAAAACAATCACGACGTGCAAGAAGGAAAAGACCAGATGTTGCAAAGTCATCCTGTGCCCCCCAACTTTTTGCTGACTGGAACTGGTG
This sequence comes from Lissotriton vulgaris, assembly GCF_964263255.1. Taxonomy (NCBI): domain Eukaryota; kingdom Metazoa; phylum Chordata; class Amphibia; order Caudata; family Salamandridae; genus Lissotriton; species Lissotriton vulgaris. Next base: position 1,338,304,072 of record NC_141685.1, read on the forward strand.
GTAACTGACTCTGACTGACCCTGGGCTCTGTTTAACCAGACCCAGGGCCAGTGCCAAGCTAAAAGGAACACATTAGAATACAATTAAGACACCCAACATACACTACGGTACACTATGGCCTGGTTGAGGACTTGGCACTTGGCATGACCTACCCCATAAGTCCCTAGTATGTAATAGGACAGGGGATTGAAACTACCTAGAAGTCTCCAGTATCCTGGGGCATGGCAGTTTAGAGGCCAGCAGATTCTCTGAACCAGCATGTGTGAAGTGCTGAAGCCTGAGGTCAGATTAAAAGCAGCACTGGTTGCCAGGACAGCTTTTAAACCTTAAAAATGTAAATGTAAATGTTTTGTACTTGTATAGCGCACAGCTACCCGGACCGGGTCTCCCGGCGCTTGTACTCATACCGCTAAGGAACCCTTCCTGGCTTTTCCCTGTGAAATGTCCACTCCTGGGCATCCCCAAGGTGAAGCCAGGCATCCCAGCGCTGTTGGGGCCGTTGTAGAGATTAAGCAAGCTAATGCCCAGAGTTGCAGCGTGGGACCCATTATTAGAATAGGCACCGAGGCGAGAAATCAGGTCAGAGGAATTTAGAGCTCAAGACCCCGCCAAGACCGGCCGAGGCGGGAATTGAACCCTGGTCCTGGGCCAGACCTCTGCATCAGGGTCTGCCGCTCTAACCATTGAGCCACACTCCTCCAAATTGTGCCCAAACTCAACTTTGGGTGTAGGGGCCCTTAAAAAACCAAACTGGGGGCGTGGCCTGACTGCCGATGGCGTGAGACGTGCATTGTGAGAGCTCCGGTCCCCGCTGCCGTTTTGTGCTATTTCGGCGGAACTGGGGGGTACGAGCTCCAAAATGAACGACCGTTAGATTTATTAAAAACAATCGTGCCCTGGCACAAGTGCCCTTGATTCAGTGCAGATAGGTTAAAGGCCAAAGTCAAGCATATTACACTGTGAGCACTCATACTGATGGAATAACCTCTAGATTTTCACAGGCCCCAAACATTTGATTTGAAATAGCTACATAGTCCAATAGGCTTTGTGTACGAGAAGACTGAAAGGTAAATTGAGCTGTTTTATTGACTGGCATCCTCCCATTTAGGATGACCAAATCTGCACTTCAAATGCTATCGAGCAGGAGGAATCCCGGCTTGTCCGTTTTTATTTTATCCGGTAAAAAGGACTCGGGAATGTGCCAAATTTCTTCCTTATCTGGGTTAGTGTATATTACCTGCGACGAATTAGAAATTTTTGCATTTAAATCTACTACTAATATCACTAGAGGGCATTCTTCCATGGTGGCTATCTCATTGATATATAAAAAAAGTGAACTCAACAGATGGTCATAATTTTTCCCTGGGGGGGATATAGAGATTTGCACCCAGGAAGAAGGAGCGCCTATCGGACTCTCCAAGGCATGCCAGCTTCAGGCAAATACAGAGATTAGATGGATGGTAAAAAACGTTCTGATTCCAATTAATACTGTTCTTAAGCAAAATGGCGATCCCCCACTAGCATGTCCCCTTTCAAAGTGCTTAGCATAACATGGGAAAGTAAAAAAACCCATTACAATCAAGATCTTTGCACGCCCAAGTCTCTTGTAGGCATATAATCAGAGGGTTTAAAGATTTTAAATAATTCAATTTTTCTTCATCGTGCCCCAGACCAGCCACGTTCCAGGACTGAAGTAGCTCAGAGGAGCACTTCTTTCTACCTCTGAACAGTTGGTATTCAGGGTTTTTGCTACCCAACTCCACTGGGCTAAGTCATCTTCTTTATTATGGGGATGACATGCAACTACAGAATCAGACACCAAGTTTATTGAATGGCCCTTTTTAGGTCTCGGCTAGAAGCGAGCGAAGCTCGCTCTCGCCAGAGACCTTATTGTTAGCGGCTCAGCTTCCCAGGAGGACAGCACTGGCCGCGTGTGGCGATTTGTTAAGGCCACGCGCATGAGAACGCGCTCGCGGCCAGGTGCTGTCCTCCTCGAAAGCTGCCTCCCTTCCCCGTGCAGGGCGGGCCGCCGCGCTGCCTGCGGCGACCCGGAAGCATTGCCGGCCAAACCGGAAGTAGGTGCTCGAGAAGGAAATGGAGTGATTATTTCTCACCCCCACAGCCTGGACGTCAGTGTTAAATGATTGTATTTTTCCTGCCTAAATCAATTCCAGGTGCTGCTTGAAGGAAACTCTCAAACTTATTGAACACGGAATAGTTTATCCCGTAGGTGAGTTACAGATATGAACTTTCATACAGGGTCAAGAATGCAATTAAAGCCTCTCCATGTGAGTCAAACTGCGCACGAGGCAGTGCTGTCTTCTCTCACCACAGCCTCCACTCTCTTCTTGTGAGGGAAGGCCCACTGACGCACTAACAGCACGGCCAAGTCGAGTGCTTCGTGAACACCCTATACTCCTGCTATCCGTCCCGGCCCCTCCTTCTTTCGCCACAGTGGTGTTTCTTATTCACTCTCGCAGTCATTCTTTGCCTACCCGACTCTCACTCATTCCCTCACCCCTTACCTCATTTTATCTTTCCGATGCAGTCTTTCTCTCCTCGATCTATTTCTTTCTCACATACCTGGACATTATTTTCTTATTTCTCAATCTCTCACTCCCTTATCACTCCCTCAGTCACTCTCGTTTCTACCAAGGATAGTGCACGAAGGCCCCTCATCGACACTTTGCAGCAGGCTTGGCTGTGATTTCATGTCGAGCTCAGCAGCGATAGCCCGGTTGGATAAACGCTGGAACAGCACGAACGAAGTACAGCGCAAAACAGTACCGAACAGCAACTCCAAGGCATAGGATGGTACAACACAAACCAGCACTGCGAAAAGAAAGGATAGCCCAAAGAGCCCCTCGCCAGGGGTAGTAAGAGCTATATAAATTTAATTTCAAAATATTACATAACAGCACAGCACAAATTATGTAGCATGGAGAAAGAACAGCACAAAAGGAATAGCGCAGATAGGATAGAAAAAAAGAAATTCAGCACCAAGAGGGTGCAACAAAACAAACACGCCACAAAGGGAACATACCACAATAATAGCACAGCACTAATGCTTTAAGAAAAGAACATTACACAACTAGATTTCAGGAAAGAAAATGTAGTGCAAAGGAAGAGCGCCAGACAGGAAAGAGTGTAGTGCAAAGAGAGTGAGGTGTATGTACAGTATGGGCCAAAGACACTGTTGCACACAGTGGGCACAGCACACACAATATGCAGCAGAAACTGTACAGCGCGAAGAGCGTTAAAGGGAAAGTGTAGCATAAAGAGCATAGGAACGAGAACACTGCACAAATCGTGACGATCAGCACGAATTGAACAGCGCAAGTGTTTTAAACGATAAAACAACACAAAGTCAATATTGCAGAAACATGCATTCAAGAGAACCTAGCATGACAAGGCCACAAAACAAAGAGTACAGTACAAGGAACAATACAACGAGAGTACAGCACCCAACGTGAGCATAAGTAGTGAGTGAGGGAGAGATCAGACACATGCAGTGGGACACCAAGACAGTGCACCACAAAGGTTGCAGCACAGAGACAGGCCAGCACAAAGACCACAGCACCAAACAGTATTAAGCAAGGAGAGCACACACAAAAAGAATATGGCATCAAAAAACACAGCACAGAGACAACACAGCACTCAAAGCATAAAATGACAACTATGTGGCACAAAAACAGCACATTACAAAACACGCAGAGGCAGCGAGGCTTAAGGGCAGCACAAGGCAAAGAGCAGAGGAAAATACCGAATGCACCATACATAGACAGAACAGCGTACTGCCAACACGGATCAAGCACAACACAGCTCAATGTCAAAGCGGTAAAAGTGAGGTCAGAACAAAGACCGCACACACTATGACAGCTTGGAGAAAAAGAACGAAAATCAGACTCTGCAGCATGCGTACAGTTCATCCTAGGGAAAGAACAAACCCAAATGAACAAAGGCAAAAACAACATTTAATGAGCACAGTACGAAAGACTGTTCAAACATAGACATTGCAGCACAATTACAGTGGGGTACAAGGACAGTGTAGCACAAACGTGGTAGGTGTAATGGTTCAACCACAATATCTCCATCTTAAATGCCTGCCGCCTTCATGCTCTTCCATCGTTCTGGCAGGCGTTAAAATAGAAACAGGAAGAAGACTTTGTAGCTGGCCAAAGAGCTTTGGTCTCATTGTGGGGCCTCCGAGCATGTGTGCACCTTCTCAAATCAGCCAGCATGTGCTTCATGTTATGTTCCAAATGTCAGACTTATTGGGGTGCCAGAGGGACTACTGGGCCTCAACTGTGGTGTTTGAAGTCATTAGCATCTGGTGTCTAGCAGTCCGCCCTACTAAGGCTCTGCAAATTGTGCCAAGTACAGCCCCTTACGCACTTGACTCTCAGAGTTGCAAAGATAGGCAGCCACAAGCTTCTCAGGGAAGTAGTGTGAGGTAAGAGCTCAGAACTCAACAATCAACTAACAGACACAGCAACTTAATGTCCTGCCTAATGCTTATATTTTATGGGGGAAAAGCATTTTATTATCACACAATACTGCACATTCTGCTGGGTATTACATACAGGGCTATACTAAGATGTTTTCAAACAGTGTGGCACAACACTTTTCCCCTCATTCCTGGTAATAGCTATCCTTCCAGTTATGGCTGAGATTCCTCTGTTACCATCCCCACCCCTGTAGGGACTCAAAAAAGTTCTCACTGGCTCAATGAGTAACTCTGTTCAATATTTATTTTGTCTATTTAGCTAATAGTCTTAAGCTGGCGGATCGGGCTCCCCTGTGTTCCTTAGTTTCTTGTCCTGTCGTGCAGGCTAAGCCCCAAAGTTTACCTGATGACTTTTTGCGGAAATTTCAGGCTGTGCGTAGGACATGGGTGGTACTAGTGTCATCATGGCTTGACTTCTCTCTTGCAGAAAAACCACGGCAGTGGATCACTCAGGACAAGGATTGTGGGGCTGACTTGTGGAGTTGTGTCTGTGGCAGCACTTGACTCTAACAGTGAAGGGCCTTGTGGTTAGCTGCGTTCAAGCCTTGAATGTGGCAGCCTCCAGTCTGAGCTCATCGAGATGATGTCTTTAGGGGCAGTAGTGGCCTCAGGGGCCAATAAGCTTCTCCACTTCAGTGGAGGCAGTTTTTCTCTCCTCGTCAGCAGCACCACCAGTTTTTAGGTCTCGGCTAGCCGCGCGGAAGCGCGTCTCCGCCGAGATCTTTAGTCGGCGAGTGTGCTTCCCAGGAGACACTCCTGGCCGCGCGCAGGCAATTCTAAACTGGCACGCGCATAAGTACGAGCGCTGCGCGAAGCTCCCACACAACACACGCATGCACATACATAGAAACACACACAGAAGCGCACACACACGCACATACATACAGAACCCCCCACTCATACACACGCACGCGCACACACACACACACACAAGTGCACCAGCCCCCCCCCTCTCCCCCCTCCCCTTTAACTTACTGTGGCAATCTGGGGGACTCCGCTCTCCGCACGGGCAGGGAGAGTTGACGCTGCGGCTCTTGGTAGCTCCTTTCCCGGGACTCCCTCTTGGTCAAGGGAGCCCAGCAACACGTGTGCAACGTCCTTGTCGGCCCCGGGGCTCTCCACGCTCGCAGGAGCCCCGGGCCGCTCGACGCATTTCCTCCACCTGCCTCCTCTTCCGGTCCGGACGCGGCTCCGCCCCCGTCACAGGCGACCTTGCCTGACTTCCGGTGCGGCCGCAGCGGAATTCCGGGGGCAGTGGGAGTTACTCCACCCCCCTCAAGAGTGCACATGAGCTCGCGACGAGTTGCAATGAAAGTTAAGTGCACACGATGAGCGCTATTACAGGGGTTGCAGAGAACAGGCTATTCACAAATGAATGCATCAATTAGTTAGTCCGTTGGGGCTGCAGGCCAAAGAATGGTTTATTACAGGAATGCTGCATGCTTTGATTATGTGTTGCCAACACTCTTCACTGTCTTGTACGGAGGGCGTTTTCTCCTCTTCTGGGGAAGTTCTCGCCTTGAGCACTCCTCGGGAGCAGCTGCCTTTTTTATGGGTAAAATGCAGTCTGCTGTTGTGTGTGTAAAGACAGCACGCCATTTTACGACATTAGAAACACTAAAATTGGACATAACCACAGCCGCAGCTTAACCAGTCGTTTCCCTCTAAGTCAGCAGACACTGCTCTGTTCAGAGGCATAGCTGCCTGACTGACGCCCATCCCCACCCCCTCCACCTGGTGGCTTTACAGAACATTCATTTTAGGTATCGGTTTCCAAGGAGACACAAATATTTGAGGCTTCGTGAAACCTGGGTGAGACACTAGTGATGTGTTACCGGTCTCCGATAAACGCAACGCAATTTAAACCGGCCTAGGTGAGTTTCTGTGGCGGTGATGAAAGCTCTATGGCGCCTCGCATGACCCTAATGCACCCTAATCTATTTTACCGCAAGGGACATGACTCGTCGGTGCAGTTCGACATCCGAAAGTAGGCCGGGCATTCTCCTCAAAATGAGAGCCAAAAAGCGTGACATTGCGAAGTATTTGTTTTTGACATGAAAATAGGACGCAGGCGCCATTCTGTGGGAACCGATAGGGTCATGAAGTGGGCAGATTTTAGGTTTGTAAACTATTTCTCAGTCGCGCCGGTTCGCCTAGCTCTTGGCATGCCCTCACTGTGTGATTTTATGTTTAGTGTGTGCCAGTGCTTGAGTCCCTATCTTGTTTTGTCTGGGTCGGAGGTGGTCGGCTTCCTTTGTTTTTCACCTCTGAGTTGCTAGGCTGGTTTTGGCTGGGAGCACAGGCTACAGAACTATGATAACCAACAAACGGACCGCTTTTTCACTGACAAGCTTTTGTAAACACTGCTGTTTTCCAAGAAATTGCAGGACAGAATAATTCTCTCCTAAAACGTAAACTTACAGTGCAGAGTAGTGAGTGCAGAGTGTGCAAAGTGCAGAATAGTGAGTGCAGAGTGCAGAGTAGTGAGTACAGAGTAGTGAGTGCAGAGTGCAGAGTAGTGAGTGCAGAGTGAGTGTGCAGAATGCAGAATAGTGAGTGCAGAGTAGTGAGTGCAGAGTGAGTGTGCAGAATGCAGAATAGTGAGTGCAGAGTAGTGAGTGCAGAGTAGTGAGGAGTGAGTGCAGAGTAGTGAGGAGTGAGTGCAGAGTAGTGAGTGCAGAGTAGTGAGTGCAGAGTAGTGAGTGCAGAGTAGTGAGTGCAGAGTAGTGAGTAGTGAGTGCAGAGTAGTGAGTAGTGAGTGCAGAGTAGTGAGTGCAGAGTAGTGAGTGCAGAGTAGTGAGTAGTGAGTGCAGAGTAGTGAGTGCAGAGTAGTGAGTGCAGAGTAGTGAGTAGTGAGTGCAGAGTAGTGAGTAGTGAGTGCAGAGTAGTGAGTGCAGAGTAGTGAGTAGTGAGTGCAGAGTAGTGAGTGCAGAGTAGTGAGTGCAGAGTGAGTGTGCAAAGTGCAGAGTAGTGAGTGCAGAGTAGTGAGTGCAGAGTAGTGAGTACAGAGTGCAGAGTAGTGAGTACAGAGTGCAGAGTAGTGAGTGCAGAGTGCAGAGTAGTGAGTGCAGAGTGAGTGTGCAGAATGCAGAGTAGTGAGTGCAGAGTAGTGAGTGCAGAGTAGTGAGTGCAGAGTAGTGAGTGTAGAGTAGTGAGTGCAGAGTAGTGAGTGCAGAGTGAGTGTGCAGAATGCAGAATAGTGAGTGCAGAGTAGTGAGTGCAGAGTGAGTGTGCAGAGCAGTGAGTGCAGGTGCAGAGTGGTGTGTGCTGTTGAGTGCAGAGTGCTGTGTATTGGCAATGTAAATGACAATGCCATTTATTTATGATTTAAAGGAAAAAAAAGCAATGTCATGAGCAATGCCAATAGCTCTACCTTTAATGATGCCGAGACCATTGCATTGCAAATGCTTGTTATTTAATGAGACCATATATTTTTAGCGTTGCCCATAGGAGACTCGAAGTCGGGGCCCATGGCGTTCAACACCACAGGATTACCCGGCCACAGATCTTGAGGGCGTAGGATTGTACTACACCTAGTAGAATGAGCCTCAAAATTTGCTACAGAAGTTATATCTAACCCTCGTTTTAAAAAGTACTCGCCGTTCTGTATGGCTAAGTTAGCCACTAACAGTGAACAAAAGGTGACTCTAGAAAAGGAAACATTCTCGTGCTGGATAATATTCACATTTAAAATATCCCTGCTTTCTAACAACTTCAATGCCTCTATTTCAGAAAAGATTTTGAGAAGGAGTCCTCTATTTATTGGATCAGATGCAGACTCAAATAGCCAGATGAAATCCACTATGGGCGATGAAGCAGTCTGCACCGTATTGACTTTCTTCACCGCATCTCTTTGGGGAATCCAAAGAGGCACCTTATCACCATTATTAACCACCTGTACCTTCGCGTTGGACTCGATCTGTGTGAGAGACCCCCACCTCTAGTTTACCATCTAGTTCAACCCCCCGAACTGTGGACCATGTTTGAAATATAGGGTCTCCAACTCCTGGTATATTTCTCCTCCCCAAGGGATCATCCCCCTCACTAGGTGGAAGAGGATGAGGTACTAAAGGGGACTGCGGCGGAAAACTTGATGATGCCGCTACTGCTCCAGTAGCCCCAACTCTCCCATTAGGAGATGGAAGTACTGCAACTGGGTTCCTGGGTGCACCTTCTCCAATGAATAGTTGACAACCACTCTCCTCCGTTGCAGTCTGAGCAACACTCTGACTATCTGGGATCTGTGGGAAGTGTAACTTTGACATTTTTCTTTTAGGTTATCGTCTTCTCCTTTTTTGTTTCTTCTTCCTGTTTTCCCCATTGCAGTTTATTAAGAGCCCACCCCTCTTCCCTACTTTCGTTCCCAAGTCCACCAGGGGGTTTGGAGGTTGGGCCTGAGGGGCAGATGGATTTTGGACCTCCCCCTCTATCCCTCCCACGCCTTTTTGCCCAACATAACCCTCAGTATTCTCTGCTTCCTTCATGGCTTCACCAGCCCCCCTTTTCCCCTTGATAAATAAAGGGTAACGTTTATTTCCCTGTATGGGAGGGAACCCACCTCGGCGAATGCACTAGCGGCTGTCCTCAACAACTACGAGGGCACCCCACTGCCTCCGGTGTGCGAGGCAGAACTAGAGGGCTCTATAACTGCGGAAGAGGTCACGGCGGCAATTAGAGATCTCCCTTTGGGGAAAACACCAGGGCCGGATGGCCTGCCCCTGTCTTTCTATCGCACATTCGAGGCCCAGCTTCGGCCCTATCTCTTGAGGCTGTTCAACTCTTTTACCGATGAAGAAGGACCGTCCCCCGACATGCGCATGGCGGAGATTGCGCTGATCTCGAAACCCGGGAAGGACCCCACGATGTGTGCATCCTACCGCCCTATTGCTCTTTTGAACACGGATCTTAAAATCTATACCAAACTCCTCGCCAAACGCATAGATCCTTATATGCCGGGGCTCGTGGACCCCGACCAGACTGGATTCATCCGTGACCGACAGGGAGCGGATAATGTCCGTAGGCTTGCACACCTCGTGGGGAAGGTTCACCACTGGAAAATCCCGGCCTGCCTTCTATCACTGGACGCTGAGAAAGCGTTCGACCGGGTGGACTGGACTTTCCTTAGGGCGATACTCGTCAAATTTGGTCTGGGCCCGCAGATGATTACAAGGATCATGGCCCTATATATAGGGCCGCAGGCCAGGATTCGGGTCAATGGCCGCCTGACACCGCCGCGAGCTATTCACAGGGGCACGAGGCAGGGGTGCCCCCTCTCACCCCTGTTGTTCGCTCTTGCAGTAGAACCCCTTGCGGAGATGATACGCCGAGAACCGGACATTCACGGGGTCGTGCATGGTGGGCGGGACAACAAGGTGGCATTATTTGCAGATGACCTGATCCTTACGCGCCCACAGGAGTCTCTTCCGGCCCTACATAGGGTGCTCTGCCTTTATGAAGAGTCCTCCGGCCTTAAGATCAACCATGACAAGTCTTGGGCCCTCAGCCTCACCCTCCCGGCAGAGGAGTTGCCCTCTTTGAGAAAGGCCGCGCCCTACTAGTGGGCCGAACGCCATATTCGATATCTGGGCCTCCTTTTGACCCCCTCTCTGGACGCATGGTCATCGGTAAACTGGCGGGAATGCCGAAAAGCGGTCCTAGAAGACCTGCGCAGATGGAAGCCTCTGATGCTGTCGTGGTTGGGTTGGCTCAATGCTGTTAAGATGTCGATCCTTCCCAGAATCCTGTATGTGTTTCAATGTCTCCCCACCCCGATCCCGCTTCACTGCATACGGAGTCTACAACGCAAGCTCACGTCCTTCATATGGGGAGGAAAACGGTTCCGCTTTTCGCAGAAGATCCTCATGGCGCCACGGACAGGGGGGGGCTTAGCTTGCCCCGACCTAGTGCACTACTACTGGGCCTCCCATCTCCGCTTTGTGGTGGAGTGGGAAGTGCGAGGGAGCGAGAAAGGATGGTTACATATGGACCGGGCAGTAACGGGGCGCACCATTTGGGACTCGCCGTGGCTCCATCGGACAGCCCGCTCTAAAAGCGCTTATATGGCAGTGCCCACGAAGACGGTCCCAGACATTTGGGATAGTATCGCCGTATCCAGGGGGCTTACCACGTTCCCGCCCCTGCATACTCCCATCGCGGGGAATCCGCACTTTCCGCAGGCTTATCTGTCCAGAGCATTTGATAAATGGACACAAGGGGACCGTAGAGTGATCTGCAACCTCTATGAAGGGGGCACACTCAAAACCTTTGACCACTGTCGGGAAGAATACTGAGTGCCGCCGGAGGCAAAGCTGCAGTATGCTCAACTGCGCCATTGGGTCTCTGACGGGGACATGAACCAGGCAGCCACACGAGATTTTACCCCTTTTGAAAAGCTGGCGCGCTCCCTTGGGGGATTAAAAAGGCTGGTCTCCCAGATCTACCACATCCTGCAACACCCGCCGACTGTCCCCACCCACCCGTATCAGCGTCAGTGACAACTAGCGGTTGGCGTGGACATTCCAACTTCGCAGTGGGACAGACTGTGGAGAGATATCCCCAAGGTATACCGGAGCATCCCGCAGAGGGAAAATGCGTACAAACTCCTGACCCAGTGGTACTACACGCCCTTGCGGCTGCACAAGATGTCCCTCGCGGCTTCCCCGCTGTGCTGGAGGTGTCGGTCTGCATCTGGAGATTTTGTTCACATATGGTGGGCGTGCCCGATCCTAACTGTCTTTTGGAAGGAGGTTCTCAGCCACATTAGGGAAGTGTTGGGGTTTCCCCTGCCTGAAGCTGTGAGCACTATTCTACTTGGTATTAAACCCTCTACTCTCAAGGCACTCACCCGCAGCCATTGGATTTTGACGCTCCAAACGCTAGGGGCGGCCAAACAGCTTATAGCCCTATACTGGAAAAGATCTAAAGCTCCACCCATAGCAGCCTGGTTTATACGACTTTGGCACGTTCTAGCGATGGAACTCCTCACTGCGCGACTGCAAGCACGCGACACACGCTTTGGGACGGTCTGGAAGCCCCTAATTCACTATCTCTGCTCAATAGAACACGCGCGCCACATGCCAACCAAGCTTAGAGCCCTGCGCCTTTTTGATGATGCTGTTGCCCCTGCAGACCCCAGCAGACTACTCCCTTAGATAACCTGTATGCCATGGAAGCTGCCTGGGTCGCCCCCTCCTTGCTGGCCCCCCCATGACGCATGTGTACCCCGCCCTCACGAAGATCTTTCTATCTCTCCTTTCTTCTACTCTCGCTCTACTTTCTTCCCTTCTCTACTCCATCTTTGGACTCTTCATGTGTTTGTAGCGCCCCGTTAGGCCGTCCATGAGTATTGGACCAGTTCTCAGTTACATCACTCCCAATGGCCTTGCGATCTGGGTTATCTATGCATCACATTTCTACGACAGCTTGTGTTATGCCATGCGGCCGGCCCCACTGGGGTTGTAGGCAAGGCGCTGTGTTCAGTTGTTTTCTATGTGCAGCATTTATGACTCGAATACTGCTTTCCTTTACTGCCGGCCCCGCTTTGGGGTTGTAGGCTTAACGCTGTGTCTGTGAGACCCTATCATGGGTGTTATTCTTTATAATAAAAGAGACTTGGAATCAACAACAAAAACTACCATGTTGTTTGCATATTAGGGACCCCCAGGGTCAGCCCTAGGTATCCCAGGGGTAGGGGGCAGTTATCTATAAGGTACGCCCTTATAAAATGAGTTTTTATATGCCTGGGTAAAGTGAAATTTTACATTTGACTTCCAACATTGTATTAAAGAGCTGCTCAAATTCGACTTTGATGCTAGAAGAACTGGGTATGGAAGATTTGCAATATTTCTGCAGATTCAGAACCCCTGAAGTCTCCTCTAGTTGCACAGGGGGTGTGGGTCCTGTAGAAATTAGGGAAATACTTATAAAATATGGTTTGATAAGCCCTGGTGCTAGAAAAGTGGCCCAAGTCATTTTCCCCATTGCAAACCCCATGGTCCATAGGTTAACATGGTAGGAAGTTATTGATTAATAAATATTGATAGGAGAGGACTAGCCGGACCATTCAAAGACTTCCCAGAATAGTAGTAGTAAATCCAACAGTACGATATTGTTGAATATCTCCTAAAGTGTACATACAATAAGTTATAAGACTTTCTTGTTTGTAAGTCCAAATTCAGCCTTTCAGTGGTCTGCCCTGATTGGTCAGAGTTAAGAGGATAAGCCAGGCTGCTTTGAAGAGGTGATAAAGAACCCCTCTGCTGGGAGGGCAGTTTGCTGGTCTATAGGAATGCCAGGCCAGGGGGGTGGAGTCGTAAACCATCCTCTTCAAAGGCAGAGGGGAGGCCTGGATTTCAGTTTCACTCGGACACTCTTGACCCAGAGTCAGGGCTCGGCTTAAGGAAGGTATGTGTAGATGGTAGGAGGAGAGTCCATGGAAATAAACCATCCCAGGGGGTGTGTTTAGCCAGCTCGTACCTCCTTGCTGGAAAATCAGCCATTATGGATTTGGAAGAATGATGCACTCTGGAACAAACTAATGCCACTCTGTACAGGATGTGGTCATAACTATGAGGAATTGCCCTACTCTCATTGGTCAGAAGTGACCTGGTGCTTGGCCCAGACAATTTTGAATAAGTATCTGAGAGGGGCAGAGCCCTCCAGATCTGCTACTTGAAACTTACTGAAGCAAAAAGTGCCCTGCTGAAAAGAAGTTTGCTGTGCAAAGATTTCTAAGGCCTGACCTCTAAAGACTGCACCAAGTGAAACTGCAGCCCTGTGGATTACCTTGCTGCAAAAGGACTCAGTGGGTTCCCTGCAAGCTACCGGTTAACAGAGCTCATCTGGACAGCCCCACAAAGAATTCAAAGCCTAGAGTACCAGTGAATTTGTAAGGGTTTTGTTCAAGTAGATTGCGGAATTGATGTTTCACACTTTCAAGGACCCTCTTGGAGATTCCAGAACCTTGGACTGTGTGTTGGATACTTTGGGACCCGCAAGCAGAACTCCAGGAAGGTGTTCTAACTGGACCCTGCTTGCTAAAGAAGGCGGCCCACCACAGTGGTGAGAAAATTCTTCAGAACAATTGGTAAAGGTGTGACAGAGAAAACAAAATGACTAAAAGGGGCACTGTTGGTTTCTACGCACTAGAAAGTGACTAATCTTTAAAAATTCATATCTCTGGCTCCCTACAGTGGATTTTTCCATTTTGGTGTCATTTAAAAGATAAAAATATTACCTATTTTTATAAATTGGTGTGGGATTTTAATTTTGTGTTGTGTCTTAATTATTTACTGAAATTGTGTTTTTAAATGCTTTTCATACCTGTCTTTGAAGTTAAGCCTGTCTGCTCGCAGCCACGTTACCAAGGGTTGAGCATAGGAATAATTTTCTAAGACCTATGCTGGATCGTATCATTTGTTAGTGGCCTTATTGCCAGTGGCAGACCTACATTTGCCCCTACCAATAACCCACTTTAACAACATTTGGTGCTCAGCGGTGTGGATGAGGACTTGTGTTTAAAAAGTACACCTTTCAGTGAATAATTTAAGAATATAAAAATCCTCTAAATTGCCTTAGAACAAAACTTTTGAGTTTGATTTTTGGAATTTTGACTAAACTGTTTTGAATCCATTGTTTTGATTTTTCCAAATTGTTCTAAGTCTATTGTGCCTAGTTTTTTGTGACCCAAAACTAGGGAACCATGGAGCTGGACATGGCTAAACTGTCCCAGTTTAAGATGGCTGATCTTATGGAACAGTTTAGGCTTAGGGGGCTGCGTCCTGCCAAGAAGATGAGGAAGGCAGGGTTGCTTGAGTCCCTAAAGGCCTGGGCAGGAGCAGCGAGGAGAACCCAGGGGGGTGGGAAGATATTCCCCCCAACCTCACCCGAGAGATGGGTGAGGATGAGACCTTTCCCATTGTGACTAGTGTTAGCCAGGTGAATCAAGGTGGTGGTGGGAGTGGAAAAGGGTCCCTTACTCAGGTACCACTACTGTCCCTTGCAGAGAGACAGCTTCAGGCTCAATTAGAGTTGATTGCCTTGGAGAAGGAGAAATTCGAATTGGCTAAGAGAAAATAGGAGAGGGAGGAGGAGAAAAGGAATGGTGGCAGCGAAAGTGAAGAAGATGCGGAGATGTCCAGGGGTGGTAGATTTGAACCTAAACTTCCCAATGGCATAGTACCCAAGTACACTGAGGGGGATGACATTGACAAGTGGCTAGCAGCTTTTGAGAGGGCTCTCAAAATGAGTAGGGTCTACTCTAGGTATTGGGGTGCACTCCTGTGGGAGTTGATTCCAGTAGCTAGGAGGGATAGGCTCCTGACCCTGAAGGAAGAGGATGCAGAATCATACCAGCAGATGAAGGCATGTTTAGTCAGGAGATTTGGTCAGACTCCAGAACAGTACAGGGTGAAGTTTAGAGGCACCCAGAAATTGAGTTCAAAGTCTTGGGTAGACTTTGTGGACGTTTCAGTAAAGGCACTGGAAGGCTGGATTGTTGGTAACAAAGTTGACACATATGAAGGATTGTATAATTTGTTTTTGAAAGAACACATTTTGACTCATTGTGTAGAAGAGAAGTTACGCCAGTATCTAGTGGACTCTAAGCTGACAGATCCCAGAGAGCTGGGGGAATCAGCTGATGAGTGGGTGAGAACCCGGGTTTCCATTCAGCACTAGGGGGGTGACCAGAAGAAAGAAGGACAGGTCCCTCCGCAGGGGAAAGCCCAGGGAAATGAACGTCAAAAACCTAAGGAGTCCTCCAAAGACCCACAAAAACCTGCACAAGGAGGGGGGCCCTGAGCCAACCCAAATTCAAAGGGAGGGGGTTTCAGGGAAAGCCTGGTAGGTTATTTGATCCCTCAAAGATGGGTAAGTGCTTTGACTGTAACCAGCCAGGACATAAGCAGGGAGATGCTGTCTGCATCAAGAAGCTCCCCCTAAGGGGCCATCCACGGGGATCGCCAGTGTCAGTGTAGGGGTGGAGAGTGGTGCCCCAGAGAGCGGTAGTCAGGTGGTGCAAGCAACCTTAATGTCCCTGGGAGGGGTGATTCTCCAGTACTGAGGTGTCTTTCATAGATTCACATGCTTGAATATTCCCCGTCGTCGAAGTGGGAGCCCCACAGTAAATAAAATAGCAATAAAACCAATCATATATGTATATAAAAACATAATTACATACATTCTAAAACCATAAATACTTATAAGTACCAAGGTTAGCATTAACACATAGGAATACATTAAAAGAAAAAAACACTTTCATAGCATAGAATATCCATGTCATTATGCTAGTCCGAACTACAGCCAATCAGGCGCAAGCACCCCTCAGGCCCTCAGATTTTCTACCGCACGTCGTGTGAAGGGAGTCTCCCTGAGCTCTGCTCAGTTTTTTGTTCACTTTCTTTGTGGATTTCTACAGTTTTTGGGATGTCCTCAAGTAAGAAGTCTCTGTTTCGACCATGTGTTTCGACCATGTGCTTCTTGTGGGAAATTGTGGCTCTTCTCAGAGGACCCTCACAAGAAGTGTATTTACTGCCTCTATCCAGAGCATGAGGTAGGTAAATGTAAAATTTGCAGGACTTTCTCAACCAAGACCCTTAAGGACAGGGAAGGGCGTCTCCTCCTGTGGTTGCAGAGGTTGAAGGATAAGGATTCACCTCTTTCTGATGCAGAAAGCCTTGCGTCAGGTGTGTCTAGAGCCACTTCTAAGCGTAGCAGTGTGCAGGACTTGCCATCTCCATTCCTAAAGAAGAGGAAGCTTCAACTCCAGAAGGCTCCTGCTGTGTCTCCACCTCTTCCTGCTACGCCTACGCCCTCGAGATCTGACTCTCAGGCGTCCACGGCTCCTTCTACGCATGTTTCCACTAAAAAATATGCTAAATCGTCGACGGGAGCGTCGACGGTCTGTCTGAAGACGAGATCTGCCGTCTCTAGCTCTCTCACGACGACAGTGACGACGACTTGTGCCAGCGGGTCGTCGACGGCGGCTGCGTCGACGTCGTCAGTGTCGACGATGGTATGTGTGAACTTCAAATCTGTCTCGTCGACGATTCCGATCTCCTCGTCGACGTCAAAAAAGGGAGTCTCGTCGACGTCAAAATCTTCGTCGACGCCTTCTGTGAAGAGAGGCTCCGACTGTTTTGGCAGCGGCGGCTCCGTCGATGGTGGCTCTGTCGACGACGGCTTTGTCGACGGCGGTGGTATCATCGTAAACAGTGGTTGTCCCGTCGACGGAGTTACTGTCGTCGACGTCTACCTTTGCATCATTGCCTCTGGTGCCAATTTCATCATCCGGTTCTGGGACTCCTGCTGTTGACCCTTTGTTACAACGTCGACATGTGTCTTTGGATCAACTTTCGATTCCACGCCATCTCAGCCTCCATCTCCTCTTTTTGCCACTACTGCACTGCCAGGGCCATCTGCGCCATCGGCAACATCTGCACCATCTATTCAGATTCAGGCAACTGTTTATGAGGACGATGACGTTCGCCCAGATCGGGAAGACGGCAAAGTTGATGATGATGATGAGACCATGGCGGATTGGGACGATTATCAGATCCAGACACTGTCGCCGCCCCTTCGGGTCCAGGGGATTCCCCCCTGTTGATATAGCTGTTTTTCACCAACTTATGGAATGAGCGGCGCTCCGCTTTAAACTCCCTATGGTTCTGAAGGATGAGGACTGTTTTCTTTATGATTTCAAGAGTCAACCTCTTAAACATGTCCGTGCAGTGCCCATAATTGACTTTATCTGGAATGAGGGTGTCAAACTGATGCAGACGCCAAATTCTATTCCAGCGCTTCTTCCTCATTTGGAGAAGAAATAAAGGGCGCCCCAGGGTTCTCCAGCTTGCCTGGTAGCGCAGCCTAAACCCGATTCTGTGATCACCCAGGCCACACAGCGCCGTTCCAGGAATCAGTCTTCTCCTATTACCGCACCTCCTGACCGTGAAGGACGTCGTCTTGATGCTATTGGGCGAAAATTTTCCACTATGGCTTCTACCACCATGAGGGCTTCAAATTCTCTGGCCATTCTGGGTCGCTACGGCGGCCAGACGTGGTTCGGATATGTCTTCTTTTATCAACCTCATTCCTGAGCCCTCCAGAGCAGAGGCTCTCAAGATTCTTCAGGAGGGAGAGAGAGCGTCATCAGAGATTATCGACTGCTCTGAGGACATTGGGTGTACTGGTTTTCATCAGCTTGCGGGGGCAGCTGTTTTACATCGTCAGGGCTGGCTTTGTTCCACCTTTATTTGCCAGGAGGTTCAGCCAAAAATCCTCGACATGCCCTATGACAGCGAATCGCTCTTTGGCCAGCATGTGGACGACGCACTTCAAACCATCAAAAAGGACACCGAGACGGCTCATGCCCTAGGCACTTTCGCAAGCAGCCTTTTCGTGGTGCACGCGGACGCATCACTTCTTCTTTTCGCGGCGGATCCAACCAGTACCGTTCCTACGGTCAAGGAAATCAGAGATATTCCTCCCAGTCACAGCAGTCCTATCGGCAACTGTCTACCAAGTCGTACAGAGGAAAGTCTTCCAACAGAGGCTCTGCTTCTAAGAAGCAATGACTTGCCTTCCCCGCTCAAAGTTGGAGGTCGAATCTCCCTTTTCTTTTCCAATTGGTCTTCAATCACTTCGGACCGCTGGGTGCTGGACATTGTGTCAAAAGGCCATGCTTTAGAGCTTGTCAAGTTCCCTCCAAACACTCCTCCAACTGGTCCACCTCCGGCTCACCTCAAGGAGCTCTTTCAACAAATTCGACTCATGATTCAGAAAGGTGCCATCAAAGTGGTTCCCAAGTCTCAGAAGGGGATGTGATTCCATTCCCGTTTTTTCCTAGTCCTCAAGAAGTCCGGCGAATGGCGTCCGATCCTCGACTTAAGGGCCCTAAACAAGTACCTGAAGTGCCAATCCTTCCGCATGCTCACGCTCGCGGAAATTCTCTGCCTTCTCTCGAAGGGCGACTTCCTGACCACCATCGATCTCCAGGACGCCTATTTCCATGTGCCGATACTTCCAAGACACCGGAAGTACTTTCGCTTCCGGGTAGGGCGCAGAGATTTTCAGTTCAAGGTTCTGCTTTCGGCCTTCGCTTCGCCCCTCGCGTCTTCACTAAAGTCCTGGCCCCGGTGGTGGCACATCTACGTTTGAAGGGCGTTCAAATCTTTCCCTACCTGGACGACTGTCTCATCAAGTCGCAATCTCGTCATCAGGCATCTCTGGACACTTGATTCTGTCAGACTCTATTCCACTCCCTCGGTCTGTCCATTAACACGAGAAGTCTCAGTTCGATCCAGCTCCCTGCAGGACCTTTCTAGGCGCCACTCTGAATACTTCGCTGGCGAAGGCATTCGTGTCTCACGAATGTCAGCTGCGGATTCTACGCCTAGTGGCTCTCCTCCGTTCAAAAGGGTCCGTTTCAGTTTGTGTAGTGAAATCTTTTATCGGGATGGCGTCCTCCTGCATCTCCCTGATCCCAAATTTCAGGCTCAAGAGTCGCCCAATTCAGGAGGAACTGGACAAACAGTGGCGTCAGGTCACCAGCTCTTTCAACGATTTGGTCCTGGTGGAGGTCCACTCTCCACTGGTGGGCTCAACTGTCCCACATCGCTGCCGGTACGTCTTTCCTAACCATTGCTCCAGAGCTCGTCCATACCACGGATGCCTCCCTGGAAGGTTGGGGCGCACATCTTCAGGGGCTATCCATAAAGGGCAAGTGGACCCGGTCTCAACATTCCTGGCACATCAACAGACTGGAACTAATGGCCATTTTCCTTGCGCTCAAGTCTTTCCGTCTTCTGCTTCAGGCAGAATGCCCGTCTTATGCAAGCTGGCTTCCCCATCAAGGGTCATGCGGGAATGCCCTTTTGATGGACTGGTGCAATCTATTCGCCTACGCTTTTTTGCCGATCCCACTCGTTCCTCGAGTGTTGTGGAAAATGAGGAGACAGCTGTGCCACATTCTCCTAATCGCTTCCAGATGGCCTTGACAAGCGTGGTTCTCGGAACTGCTGCTTCTCTCACAGTGCAAACCCATCCTCCTTCGTCCTCGAGCAGATCTCCTCACAATGGACAAGGGTCAGATCTGCCATCCGGACCCTTTCTCTCTCAAATTATCGGCCTGTGACCTGAGCACCTTGAATTTGCCCACTGGAACATTTCGCCAGCATGTAGAGACGTTCTTGCCAATGTGAGAGCTCCATCCACAGTAAAGACTTACAAGCTAAAGTGGAAAAGGTTCGGTCACTGGTGTGCATCTGCCAACATCCATCCCATGAACTCTTCTCCTGCTCAGCTTCTGCCGTTCTTTCTGCAGTTGGCTCAATCAGGACTTTCCCACTCCACTTTGAAGGTCTTCCTAGCGGCAATATCTTGTTTTCGGCAGGATGGGTCTTCCTCTCTCTACTCTTCCAGAGTCATTCAGCAGTTTTTCAAGGGGCTGTTCAGGATGCTTCCGCCCATTCGGAGTCCTCCTCCTACCTGGCGTCTCAATGTTGTTTTGGCGCAAATGATGAAGGCGCCTTTTGAGCCCATCCACAAAGCGGGTTTGACATTTTTGACCTGGAAGGTTGCCTTTCTTCTCGCCTTGACCTCCTCTCGTCGCGTGAGTGATACCAACGCCTTTACCATTCAGCCTCCTTTCCTTTAATTCAAATTGGACTGTGTTGTGCTTCGCACCAACCCGGCATTTATGCCTAAGGTGCCAACTGATTTTCACCTCAATGAACCAGTGTTCTTAAAGTCTTTCTTCGCTAATCCCCAATCTCCAGCGGAGCAACGTTTGCATTTATTAGACGTTAAGAGATGCCTTAAATTCTACATCAACAGGACAGCGCTCTTTCGTAGGTCTTATCAACTGTTCAGTGCTTACTGGCGCATGCGCAAAGAGTGTTCTGTTACCAAGCCAACTATTGCACGTTGGATTTCCTCAGCAATCTCATTCTGTCATCAGAAGGCCGGCAAGCCTCTTCAATCTACAGTGAGAGCTCATTCCACCAGGGCGATGTCATCCTCTACGGCCCTGTTTGCTGGTGTGCCGATTCACCAAATATGTCGAGCAGCCACGTGGTCCAGCAGGCATACTTTCACAAAGCACTACTCTCTTGAGACGATCAACAAAGCTGATACGGCAGTGGGCCAAGCGGTGCTTTGCAATCTTTTTAAATAAGGTGAGCCTTTTTCTTTCCCTCCACCTGTTTGGTTTTTACTATTATATGTCTGGCAGCATTATGTCATTTTTCATTGCATTTTTATGCTAATGCACTGCTATTTTGTCTTGCGGCCAGCTATTACTGCTCACTATTCTATTCAAGCATGTGAATCTATGAAAGACACCCCAAAACTGGGGAAGAACAATTGTTACTTACCTGTAAACGGTGGTTCTCCAGTATTGGTGTCTTTCATAGATTCACATGCGACCCACCCACCTCCCTCAAAAGAGTCTAGGAGGAGAAGGGCCAAGCATCCAACGACAAGGGCACTGGGCCTGGTGAGCCTGCCCAGGGAACTTCAGAGGTGCAGGAAGAATCTAACCCTGATCGGGAGGATCTGGTCTCTGAGGGAGGGACTCCATCCCTGCAGGAGCTGTCAGATTTGGCAGAACTGATAGGAGCAGGTGGACCCTCCAGAGAGGAGTTCAGTCAGGGACAGCGTGACTGTCCCACCCTTGAGAGTATGAGGCGGATTGCTTCTAAGCAAGAGGAGGTGGATGACAGTGGGTTTCACAAACTCTACTGGGAAGATGGACTGGCTTTATGCTGAGGCCAGAAACCTCAAGGAGGGGGCCACCAGGAGGCTGGTGGTGGCCCAGAAGTACAGAGAGTTCATCCTGACTTTGGGTCATGATATCCCCTTGGCAGGACATTTGGGACAGACAAAGACATGGAACCGGTTGGTGAACCATTTCTACTGGTCCAATATGTCTGAAAAGGTAAAGGAGTTTTGCAGCTCCTGTGTCACCTGTCAGGCCAGTGGCAAGGCAGGGGACAAGACAAAGGCTCCCCTAATACCACTGCCAGTGGTTGGGGTTCCTTTTGAAAGGGTGGGGATGGACATTTTTGGTCCCCTGGACCCACCTACTGCATCAGGGAATAGGTATATCTTTGTGGTAGTTGACCATGCTACTGGATATCCTGAAGCCATACCTCTTAGAACCATTGTGGGGAAGTGTGTGGCTCAGGGTGGGGAAGTGTGTGGCTCAGGGGTTAGAGACGGCAGACCCGGAAGCTGAGATCGGCCCTGGACCAGGGTTCAATTCCCCGCCTCGGCGGGTCTTGGGCCAAAAAATTCCACGGACTCGATATTCTCGCTCTGGTGCCTTCTCGACTCACGGGTTCACACTCTGCGACTCTGGGCAATAGCTTGCTTAATCTCCACAACGGCCCCTCACCGCGGGATGCCTGGCTTTCACCTTGTGGATACCCTCCCTGGGGTTATCTCACAGGGGAATACCAGGACGGGTTCCCTAAGCAAGCACCGGGAAACCCACTGTGGGTAGCTGTGCGCTATATAAGCTCAAATACATTTACATTTACATTGATGCTCCTGCAGTGGCTAGAGCACTGCTTGCTGTGTTCACCAGGGTGGGTTATCCAAAAGAGGTGGCGTCAGATAGGGGCACGAACTTCCTGTCCAGCTATCTGACTGCTATGTGGGATGAGTGTGGTGTCAACTACAAGTTCACCACCCCTATCACCCACAAGGAAATGGTCTTGTTGAGAGATTCAACAAAACCCTGAAGGGAATGATAAATGGAATGTCAGAGAAACTCAGGAGGAGATGGGATGTTCTCCTCCCATGCTTACTGTTTGCCTACAGGGAGGTGCCACAGAAAGGGGTTGGTTTCAGTCCTTTTGAGTTGGTGTTTGGACACCCTGTGAGGGGCCATTGAGCCTGCTAAGAGACTCTTTAGAGAAGCCTCTTAAAGAAGCTAAGGACAATGTGCTTGATTATGTGCTAGGCCTGAGATCTAGAATTGCGGGTACATGTACAAGGCAAACAGGAAACTGGAGGCCAGCCAGGAGCTCATGAAGCACTGGTATGATCAAAAGGCTACTATGCCTGAGTATAATCCAGGACAGTTGGTGTGGGTGTTGGAGCCTGTGGTTCCCAGGGACCTCCATGACAAGTGGAGTGGGCCCTACCCAATCTTAGAAAAGAAGGGTGGGGTTGCCTATTTGGTTGACCTTGGCACCCCCAGGAACCCTCACAGGGTCCTGCATGTGAATAGATTGAAACCCCACCATGACAGGGCAGACATGACCATGTTACTGTTCACTGATGAGGGTGTCGAGGAGGAAACTGAGCCTATGCCCGACCTCCTCTCCACTAATGTGCAAGATGGGTCAGTGGAGGGCGTTGTACTCTCTCCCAAGTTGACAGACCAGCAGCACAGAGACTGTAAGCAAGTTCTGGAGCAGTTTGCTGGCCTGTTCTCTCTGACCCCCGGCATCACTGAGTTGTGTGTTCACCACATTGACACTGGTGACAGCCGACCTGTCAAAAATAAACTATACAGGTCATCTGACCGCGCCAGAGCCAGCATTAAAGCTGAGGTTGCTAAGATGCTGGAGCCGGGGGTAATTGAAACGTATGAGAGTCCATGGGCCAGTCTAGTGGTACTGGTACCTAAACCTAATCCTCAGGGGGGACCCAAGGAGTTAAGGTTTTGTGTGGACTACAGAGGTTTGAATGCAGTCACAAAGACTGACGCTCACCCTATACCTAGAGCTGATGAGCTCATTGATAGATTAGGAGCTGCTAAGTACCTGAGTACTTTTGATTTGACTTCAGGTTACTGGCAGATTGCCCTCACTGATGGAGCAAAGGAGAGGTCAGCATTCTCCACACCAGAGGGACATTATCAAGGCCCTTTGGATTAAAGAATGCACCTGCCACCTTCCAAAGGTTGGTGAACAGGGTCTTGTCTGGGTTGAAACAGTTCAGTGCAGCTTACCTGGATGATATAGCTGTATACAGTTCTACAAGGGGGGATCACTTAAACCACCTAAGGGAAGTGCTTCAGGCCATTCAGCAGGCGGGCCTGACTATTAAGGCAAGCAAGTGGCAAATAGGGCAGAGTTATGTAGTGTACCTGGGCCACCTTGTAGATGGGGACCATGTACAGCTTCTCCAAGCTAAAATCCAAACTATTTTGGATTGGACAGCTCCTGTTACCCAGACTCAGGTCAGGGCATTCCTTGGACTGACAGGGTACTATAGAAGGTTTGTTCAAAATAATGGGACCATTGTGGGGCTCCTAACAGAACTGACGTCTAAAAAGAGGCCCAAAAGGCTGATTTGGACCCCAGAGTGTCAGAAGGCTTTTGACACTCTGAAAGCTGGTATATGTTCAGCACCAGTGTTACTGGCCCCTGACTACACAAAATAATTTGTAGTTCAGACTGATGCTTCAGAGCAAGGGATTGGGGCAGTTTTGTCACAGCTAAATGAAGGGGCCCTTGATCAGTCAGTTGCCTTTATTAGCAGGAGGCTTCTTCCCAGAGAGCAGAGGTGGAGTGCCATTGAGAGAGCTGCTTTTGCTGTGGTGTGGTCACTGAAAAAGTTGAGACCATATTTGTTTGGGAGTCACTTTCGTGTTCAAGCTGACCATAGGCCCCTCGGGTGGCTCATGCAGATGAGAGGGGAGAATCCCAAGCTGCTAAGGTGGTCCATTTCCCTACAGGGAATGGACTTTACAGTGGAATACAGACCTGGGGTTGCCCATGCCAATACAGATGGACTTTCCAGGTTTTTCGACTTAGCCTATGAGGACTACCAGGGTGTAGGTTAGTAACCCATCACCTTTCGTTTGGGGGGGGGGGCTAAGTTGCAAAGTCATCCTGTGCCCTGGGTACCCCCCAACGTTTGCTGACTGGAACTAGTGGTAACTGGCTCTGATTGACCCTGGGCTCTGTTTAACTTGGCCCAGGGCCAGTGCCAAGCTAAAAGGAACACATTAGAATACAGTTAAGACACCCAACATACACATAAGGGTACACCATGGTATGGTGGGGTACTCCTGTAAATGGCATGACCTACTCCATAAGTCCCTAGTATGTAATAGGGCAGGGGACTGAAACTACCTAGAAGTCTCCAGTATCCTGGGGCATGGCAGAATAGAGGCCAGCAGATTCTCTGCACCAGCATGTGTGCAGTGCTGAAGCCTGAGGTCAGTTTAAAAGCAGCGCTGGTTGCCAGGACAGCTTGCAAACCTTAGATTGTGCCCAAACTCGACTTGGGGGGTAGGGGCCCTTAAAAATAAAAACCCTACCATGTTTTTGCATATTAGGGACTCCCAGGGTCACCCCTTGGTCTTCCAGGGGTGGGGTGATCAGTTATCTATAAGGTACGCCCTTATAAAATGTGTTTTTATATGCCTGGATAAAGTGAAATGTTACATTTCACTCCCCACGTTGTATTAAAGAGCTGCTCAAATTCGACTTTGATGCTAGAAGAACTGTGTATGGAAGATTTGCAGTATTTCTGCAGATTCAGAAACCCTGAAGTCTCCCCTAGTTGCACAGGGATGGGGGTCCTGTAGAAATTATGGAAATACTTATAAAATATGGTTTTATAAGGCTACTCGTTTGATTACAGCGGGTCCTGAACAGCAGTTCCCTTTGTGATACCAGCGGACCTTCTCAGCAATTCGCCCTTTGACCAGCGGGAGCATCTCTTCATTTGGACCTCGACCTGTGGGGGCAGACTACCCTGTGAGGAACTGTGGCTGCGTGTGGGCTGCGATTGGCGTGGGCAGGGACTCGATCTCCCAGGAGTCCCTGCACGACCAACACCACCTGGTCCCGCCTTCCTTGCCGGCCCCGCCCACAGGACCCCGTGTGCCCTATTTACAGGAACTTCCGCTGAGCGGGAGCGTCCCGGGAGAAGCCCGGGACAAGGGCGGGACCGCCTTAGGCCGTCCGGGGCTGGCTGGGGCTGGGTGGGCCACCCCCCTAACCTGTACTGCTTAATATCTGTGTAGAGTACTGTTTTCCCCGAAAACTCTTGCAAATTAATTTGGTGGCGGTGTCTGCATTAAGCCTAGTAGCATCGCGGATGCCAATGACAACTCGATCTGGCAAGGGGAAGGGGGCAGGGGGTGGTTCTGTCATAGGCACGATGGATCAGTTTCTTACCAGAGCAGTCTCGGCTACTGACAAAGAGATTGCCAATACTGAACGTCGTCTCTCTCACGAACTATTCAATCAGAAGCGCTCTTCCTTAGGCCCCACTGCCTTGGTAGTATCTCCTGTACAGCTAGTCGGCGACCTACCTGTTGAAGGCTCTCCTGTTCTAGATCTGGCTAGAATAGGAGCTATTAGAGCCAGCCTTGATAGGCTTAATGCTCTTAACTGTAGTATATATCCATCCACACAGTCTTCAATGGGGGTCGATTCTTGCTCTTTAACAGGGGACCTAGCAATTGTAAGCACTCCCGTTTCTCCTGAGGAAATCCCGGTCCAGCTAGAGGTAGAGCCCATTAGCAGACCTAGAACTGTATCCACCAAGCGGAAAAGAGCCGCATTTCATTCAAGGGCTGATTACTTAAATCCCTCCAAGAAGTTTATGGGCAAACGCCCTAAAGTACGTGTTAAATTTACAGGGAGAGGGGAGTCTGGAAATCACCAAACCATCGTTCCTCACTCTGCTCCTCCTGTGGTCCCCCTACCCAGAGCTCAGGTGCCAAGCACCCTGAGCAAGCCAGACAGTGAGAAGCAGGCGCCCTCTAGTACACTAACTAATTCTGACAACTTGTTCTCCTTACCCCAAATTGAGAAACTGTTGAAGTCACTCATTCTCCCGGTTCTCGAGAGGGTGAAGGTTTTGACCGAGAGGCTTGATAGGTTTGAGCAAGCTACTCTCAACAACTTTTTTTCTCTTAGGTCCCTAATCAAACTACACACAAAAATTAGGGAGGGGGTTCCTGAAATGACTAAAGCCATACAGCTGGATTTAACATCCCCAGTGCCTAGGGGGCAACCTTCACCTGAGGAAGTAACAGGGCCCCCGTGTGTGAAAACCTAACCACTCAAGATGGACCTGTTGAATCCAATGCCCAAGCTGGTAAGAATTCCAGTGTGGATAAAGGAGGCAATGGAGGTCCCACAAGTTTGACCACCCAGAGCAAGCCCACCTACCCCCAGAATGCCAACCGTATGTAGTGGTGCTTACAGGGGTACCTTTCCGTAAACCTGGGATCCAGGAATCGTATAATGAGCTTAAAAATAAAACGATGTTCTGGTTATCCGAAAATAGACCCCTGCCTAACTCATTTGATGGAAAGGTTCTCCACGTCAGAAGAGTTGGTTGGGTTGGGAATAGGCCCAAGGATCTGCCAGGGGATTGTATCCTGGTAAACTTTAGGGACCCTAGGGTGGCCAGATATATTTGTAATCTCGTGCCTACCATAGGGAACACAGGGATTGGCACATTTGAACTTAGCCACTTTCAAACTTTCCCGGTTCCACAACTCAATGTTAGTCAACATCCTAGGGGCTGGAGGGACAATCTGCTGTACTCCGAAGCCAACTATGACACCTATCAGTGTTTTATGCCCCGGATTGGCAGAGCGGCTCATAGGTTGGGTTATGGCTGGTGACACAATCCCCTTTCCTTTGTTAAGCTAGCTGAATATCCACCAAAGGATGGGGATTTGCCTGGGTGTAGGAGGGTAACTGAGGACCCTGATGATAGAGTTTTTAACCAATCCTGCTCTGGTCCCCTGGCTCGAGAGAATATTAGTGGGTTGGAGGAGCAGTTGACTATCTCTGCCGAGATCGATGCTGAGCCTAGTCTGGCGGTTCCACTCTATCCCTCCGAGGTGGTAATTACGAAAAATGATCTAAAGATCTTGAGCTGGAATATAGCTGGCATTTCCAGGAAATTAGATGTTCCTGATTGGAATTCGCTGATAGAGTCCTATGAGATCTGTATCTTTCAAGAGACCTGGTGTGTGGAACCCTGTCATAAGGTTGGCTACACTATGTTTTTTGTTCCAGCCATTTCCTCACACACCCGTAGAGGTCGCCCTTCAGGAGGTCTTTTAATTTGGATCAACACCTCCTTGGACTGCTACACTAGAAAACTTGCTTCAAAATCTCCTGATATTCTAAGACTGTCAGTGAGGGGTCCACACCGAGGGCTTACAATTGAGATATTTAATATCTATGCCAGAGGCACTAATGGTGGCTCTGAATCCCCTATTATTTCTATCCTTGGAGAAGAGCTCAGCAAGTGTAGTAAAAACGCAAATGTTTTGGTCGCAGGGGATTTCAATTGTACTTTTGAACCCCTGGCGGATGAAGACATTTTGGGCACTACTGACGAGGAAAGTAGAAGGGGCATTCCAGCACTTACTATTTCGCCTATTAAGAGATGGTCCCAACGGTCCATCTAGCTTAACATCTTGACCCTAGAATTTGGCTTGAGAGCTGTGAATGGTAGAACACACTCAGACCCCCTCAGGTGCCCACACTTTTAACAGGGTAGACCATTCCTCACGGATAGACTACATTTTACTTGACTTAAAGCTCTGGAGTTATATGAGAGATATGGAGGTATTGCCAACTACAGATCGCGATCACAACCCGCTATCTTTAAGCTTAAAGTCTATGTGGTCATGCCCATCCGAAGTTCCCCTTCCGCAACCTAGAATAACCTCAGATGTTCGTCCATCAAATGGGAGAAGGCGCCTCAAATGGTGCACGGTTGTCCTTGATGATGGGCTGGTGCAAAATTTAAGGGCCTTGATTGAAGGGGCAGTATCCAGGTTAGACACCTCCATCTTGGCCCTGCCTGAGGTTCTCTGCCTCTTTTGCAATACCATTGAAGCCTTGGGAAGCCAACTTATAAAACCTTGTAGGGACTCCCACACCAGGGGGGACCAGAAACCGAAATACAATCCTGGGTGGTTTTCTAAAAAGTGCTGGACGTCAAAGACAGCCTTATTGAAGGCAGTCAAGCTAAAAGACCCTGCGATGATTCGGACCGCCAGGAAAAACTATAGGCTCACCATTAGGGAAGCCAGGAGGGCTTGGGATGATCAGTTTTGGTGTGATCTAAAGGTTGCCAGCGAAAGGAGGGATGCTGGAGGTTTCTGGAACTTGGTAAGAACCAGGAATAGGCCCGATTGTACCCTTATTACATGCAATATCACGGGCAGGCATGGTTTGATCACTTCTCTCTTCTCTATTCCACCCACCCCGCCGAGGGGTTGGGGCCGACTACATCTCCTGCTTTGGGCCCCTTTGAGGCAAGTGAGGCGTTACTTTTTACATCGAAGGAGGTGGATGGCGTGATCAAATCTTTAGTGCCAAACAAAGCAGCAGGCCCTGATAGGCTATCGGGGGACCTACTCCGTTTGCATTCACAAGATTGGGGCAAGTTTATATCAACTCTACTCAATACCATTATGCATGGTGCGGCGATCCCAGATTCATGGAAGGGGGCTGAGGTCGTCCCGATTTTTAAAAAGGGCTGTCGGGACGACCCAGCGAATTATTGCCCTATCAGTCTCATAGACTCCACACAGAAGGTGGCCGGAAAGGTTGTCCTAGGGAGATTGCTCCAGTGGGAGGCCGAGAATAAAATTCTATCAGAATTTCAGGCAGGTTTTAGGGTGGGAACTGGGACCATCGAGCAGGTCTTTAGACTGATGCTCATCTATTGGAAGGTGGTAGTACTAGGCAAAGGCAGTCTTTATCTCGCTTTTATCGATCTAAGGACTGCCTTTGACCTGGTGCCTCGGGACCGCTTGTGGGGGGTACTACTCGATCTGGGGATTCCTGCATACATTTTGTCCTTATTGGTGAAGTTGCACGATGGGAACTATGCGCAGGTGAGGTGGGGTACTCAGGTCCAGAAGACAGCCAAAATCCCAGTGGAAAGGGGCGTCCGCCAGGGGTGCGTCCTTGCACCCACCCTGTTCTCTTTATATGTGAACGGGGTGGTGGAGCATCTTCTGAATCAACCATCTGACGCCCCCTCCTTGGCGGGAAAGAAAATACCCACGCTCTTTTTCGCTGACGACACCCTGCTCATCTCAAAGTCCCAGATGGGCCCACAGAGCCTCTTGGACAATTTTCAATTTTTTTGTAATAGCAGGGGCCTCAAAATCAATACTGATAAAACTAAGTATCTAGTGTTGAACCCACCCAGGAAGCTTGGTCGCCCTCCCTCTTTAAACCTTGTGCCCTTGGAAAGGGTAAGGGAATTTGACTATTTGGGCATTCGTTTATCTGACTCTATGCAGTGGGGCCCCCATCTTCAGAAATTGTTGCTGGGTCACAAAAGGGTTGTGGGGGCATTGATCAAAGAGCAACGCTCATCTTCATTTAGGCCTATAGCCCCAGTCCTAGATATCTATAGAGCTAGGGGAGTTAGTGCAGCGCTTTATGGGGCTGAACTTTGGGGACTAGGTTCTATCGACCATCTCCTAAAATCCGAAAATAAATTTTTAAAGGACCTAATGTCACTTCCCCATAGCATGCCCACGCTTCCCCTACTGTTGGATATGGGTTGCCGCTCGATTAGAGACCAGGCCCAACTGCGCCCGCTTTTACTGTGGGCACGTTTATGGAGAACCCCCGAACTTGCTAGTTACGCGGAGGGGCTATTGGAAATATTGTCAATGCCCGGATGGTCAAAAATCGGGTGGCTTACAAAAGTAAAAACAATGTTTGACAGTATGGGTCTTGGAGATGCTTGGGCATCTAGGAGTGCTCCCCCTAAATCCGTCCTCAAAACCATGTATTGGCAGTGGGTAGCTAACAAACTAAATTCAAACGCTAAGCTTAGCAGGACATCCACTGAGTTCCTTATGATTAAGGATGTCCCCCTTTGCGAACCGTATATGGATCTGATTTCTAAATCCTTTGATCGGGCGTTGTACTTCAAGTTTAGGGTAGGTTTGCTCCCTCTGAGAGAACTGTCTGCCCGCTGGAACATTCCAGCCCAAACTTCTCCATTCTGCATATTTTGTACTTCTAGAATGGAGTCTGTAGCCCATTTTTTATTCGAATGCCCGGCCTACAAAACTCCAAGGTCCTTGTGGCTAAAGCCCTTATGCAGGGAGCTGGGTACCAGACACCATACAGTCGCCCTTAGAATTTTGAGGTATGATGCCAGGTCCCTGTATGTTTGTGGTATGGCCAAATACCTTGGCTGGGCTTGGTCAATCAGATGCAAAAGGCTAAAACTCATTGTTTAATTGTGGTCATGTATTGGACCTTCTTATCTAATTTATTGGAAAGTGTATTATTTTTATTCGATCAGTAACTGGATTTTAACTAACATGGTTTTAATTGTTGTTTTATGCAATGCTTTTATGATATTTTTATTGTCGAAATAAAGCTGATTGACTGACTGACTGACTGGTTTTATAAGCCCTGGTGCTAGAAAAGTGGCCCAAGTCATTTTCCCCATTGCAAACCCCATGGCCCAGAGGTTAGCATGGTAGGAAGTTATTGATTAATAAATATTGATAGGAGAGGACTAGCCGGACCATTTGAAGACTTCCCAGAATGATAGTAGTAAATCCAACAATATGATATTGTTGAATTTCTCCTAAAGTGTACATACAAGAAGTTATAAGACTTTCTTGTTTGTAAATCCAAATTCAGCCTTTCAGTGGTCTGCCTCGATTGGTCAGAGTTAAGTGGATTAGCCAGGCTGCTTTGAAGAGGTGCTAAAGAACCCCTCTGCTCGGAGGGCAGTTTGCTGGTCCATAGGAATGCCAGGCCAGGGGGGTGGAGTCGTAAACCATCCTATTCAAAGGCAGAGGGGAGGCCTGGGTTTCAGTTTCACTCTGACACTCTTGACCAAGAGTCAGGGCTAGGCTTAAGGAAGGTATGTACAGATGGAAGGGGGAAGAGTCCATGGAAATAAGCCATCCCAGCGGGTGTGTTTAGCCAGCTCTTACCTCCTTGCTGGAAAATCAGCCACTATGGATTTGGAAGAATGGTGCACTCTGGGACAAACTAATACCACACTCTACAGGATGTGGTCATAACTATGAGGAGTTGCCCTGCTCTCATTGATCGGAAGTGACCTGGTGCTTGACCCAGAGAATTTTGAATAAGTATCTGAGAGGGGCAGAGCCCTCCAGATCTGCTGCTTGAAACTTACTGAAGCAAGAAGTGCCTTGCTAAAAAGAAGTTTGCTGTGCAAAGATTTCGAAGGCCTGACCTCTGAAGACTGCACCAAGTGAAACTGCAGCCCTGAGGATTACCTTGCTGCAAAATGACTCAGTGGACTCCCTGCAAGCTACAGGTTAACAGAGCTCACCTAGACAGCCCCACAAAGAATTCAAAGCCTGGAGTACCAGTGGCTTTGTAAGGGTTTTGTTCAAGTGGATTGGGGAATTGAAGTTTCACACTTTCAAGGACCCTCTTGGAAATTCCAGAACCTTGGATTGTGTGTTGGATACTTTGGGACCCGCAAGCAGAACTCCAGAAAGGTGTTCTAAATGGACCCCGCTTGCGGAAGAAGGCGGCCCACCACAGTGGTGAGAAAATTCTTTAGAAAAATTTATAAAGGTGTGTCCCTGACAGAGAAAACAAAATGACTAAAAGGGGCACTGTTGGTTTCTAAGCACTAGAAAGTGACTACTCTTTAAAGATTCATACCTCTGGCTGCCTACAGTGGATTTTTTTCGT
The DNA here is from genome assembly GCF_964263255.1 of Lissotriton vulgaris. Classification (NCBI taxonomy): domain Eukaryota; kingdom Metazoa; phylum Chordata; class Amphibia; order Caudata; family Salamandridae; genus Lissotriton; species Lissotriton vulgaris. The sequence continues at coordinate 1,338,336,238 of NC_141685.1, forward strand.
GTTGGTGTCATTTAAAAGATAAAAATATTACCTATTTTTATAAATTGGTGTGGGATTTTTATTTTGTGTTGTCTTAATTATTTACTGAAATGGTGTTTTTAAATGCTTTACATACCCGTCTTTGAAGTTAAGCCTGTCTGCTTGCAGCTACGTTACCAAGGGATGAGCATAGGAATAATTTCTAAGACCTATGCTGGGTCCTATCATGTGTTAGTGGCCTTATTGCCAGTGGCAGACCTACATTTGCCCCTACCAATAACCCACTTTCCAACACCAGAAGACTGGCTTTCTACAGATCCAGGAACTGGAACTCCATCCTGAGACAGATCCAACAGGCACCTTCATTCCTGCACAAAGAACTGGAAACCTCCTAAAACTGAACATCTAATCCTCAAGTAATATCTACTCCATTCCCTACATCAACACCTTAAGAAGAGTCCATTTACCCCGCAAGAAAGTTGCACTCCCCTCCTCCACCAACGAACCCTTCCCTTGTACAGTATGTTTACCAGTTTAGAGGTACGTTTGCATATGTTCACACTTTATAGATGCAAATACCAAGCTGTCCCGGGAATTACAGAAAATCAAGAGCACTAAAATCAACATGACAAAAATGACCGGCTTTTCAACATCTTTTCTGCAAAAAATCTGATTATGGTAAACATCGTTCGTGTGGGTTGAAGGCTTGGCTGCCAGAACTCTCTTCAAGTAGGCATACCATCCCACCTTTTGGGTACATTTTAGACCTTTGCGGCAATTCAAATTTGTGGAACATGCAAATAAGAACAAAACAACTCACAAATAAAAAGAAGCCTCAACACTTTCTGAAATAATAAAGAACCAATGTTCAAAATTCTACCGATTGTTGACTGCGCCCTACACACAACTGGCCCAAAGAGGATTCTATTGTATTAAAATTGTATACTTATTGTTGTAAATATTTTTGAGCAAAACGAAAATGCTGCACAAAACTGTCTTTTCCTGTGCTTTGGCAAAACTAGGCATGAATTATGCCAGACTCCATTTTAAATCCTATCGCAGCCATGATGTGTTTTAATTTCTCCTCTCATGTTTTCATTTCTCCTCTCATCATACACAGCAAAATGTGCACTGTTTTGTGTTGTAGTACGGTTCTCAAAGAACTCTGAAGGAAGCTTTTGCTACTTTCAAGACTCTTCCCCTCTGCATTACTGTAGGCCTATACATAAATCGAGACGGTCATTGTTTTGAGTGCAACTAGATTTGCATTGACACATCAGTTGCAATTAGGTCTAATTTTCATTTAGGCGATGGTTCTGGAATGGTGCTACATGATGCTGTATTACATTTAGTATATGTCAATTTGCGAAAAGCTGACACTGCGATTTTCGTTCTGTATTTTCTATATAAAGAGCTGGTTTTGGAGGTGACACAGAGTCCGGTTTGCCTGATGTTCAAGAGGACACTTATGTCAGTCTGTCTCTTGGTTAGGATTTTATTCTGAGACCGACCTTCTTAACATTCTCTTTCCTGCACGTGAATGAGCATTATGCTAATTCCCTATAATGATTTATCATGCACGTTGACTAACTATTAGTTTACCTTCTGTAATGCACGTATGGTTTGAATTTAAAGAAGGCATTTTTTGCTTTAAGACTTGTTTAATTGGCTCTGCTGAATAATTTGCAGTTAATCTGCTATCAGTAGGGGCACACTGTCTCATTCATTCAAGGGTAACACTGCCTACGATCCTGATAAGCTAGCATCCGCAGTACCTTGAAAACAAAATCAATTCCACGCCAAGCAGACGCTAATGATTGGCTTACCCTTTTAAAATGACATAGATTCAGTTTCAAGAATTGGTCCCAAGTCTAGCTTGAGTAGAGAAGTCTTGATCTAAACCCAGAGTAATGGCAGTTGTACGACAGTACATCACATGCAATTACTTTGCATGCCTTTTACATGCATTTTTTAGCTGCATGTTTTTACAGCGAAAATGAATTTAAAACGCGTGCCAAAATCACACATTGTTTTTATATTTTAAAAAAATGTATTTGTGGAAGGAATCACCCCCCCCCCCCCCCCGCCCCCACCCAACTTAACTTAAATGCGTTGTATTGGCATGCGTTTTAAATGCATATTCGCGGTAAAAATATCCTCGCTAAAAATACGTTGTAAAGGCGGTTTTCCGTAATAGCATTGAGGTGATCCAGAATCACTCGGAGGTACATCATACAGAAGCTCACAGTTTTGCTTAAAGTTAATTAGAATAAGGTCTTGTATTTTTTGGACTAGTCAAGACGCTGTTGTAGGGTCACATCCTGACTGAATGTCATATTAAATGTGAAGGTTGCCCAGGTTCCCCTAGTCTTCCGACTATCAGTCGTCCCCAGAGGTTGGAAGATGTTCCATCTTACCTTCACTAGTATCTCATTAAACACACAGTCCTTTGAAAACGGATTGCTACAGTCAACAGCTGAGCTCCTAGTGCCACCCGCTTTCATGTTATACACCGAGTTTATTGCTTACCAACAGTCATTCTATATTTGGGTTGTAATCACACATATATACTGAGCACACTGACGTTTTAGCCTTCATCAAAAAATCTAACAATCTCGCTATCAAAAGCACCTTTTACCAATAGTCCATGGTGAGATCATGGAAAAGGCAAATCGATATCTTCGGTTTATCATCCTGTTGCGTAAACTAGTCAAACAGCAAGCATGCATTCCTACATCCATTGATGATGGTGGAAGATGGTGCCTGCATATGCCAAATGCTGACTAATTGGCAAGGAAATCAGCAGCAGCGTCATTGTTGCAAAATAAAAGTACCATCACTGATTACATAAAATTGGGGGAGTGCATTGGTGAGTTTTCTACTTAAATGTCTCAGACAGAGTTAGCATATGTAGGGAAAGTATTTAAGATCATGAATTGTAGTCAGAAAGGCAAAGCAATGATCTACAGCAAGGGTGTTTCATAGCATTGTAGGAAGGCATCAAGAGGGTAAATCAGTTAAAAGGGACAGGAACAGGTGCATTATTGGGGCGATTTGCTGAGAAGAGGTAAGGGAGCAAAAAGGCATATCCGATATCTGTTGAGATGCTCATCAGCAGTGAAACGTATTATACATTTACAGCTATACCGGTGACGTAAACAGTATTGCGTGATTTTGCTTCTTTGTGAAGCACTAGCTCTCAACCCACTCACCACTACCCCAGCAGCATGCTTTAGAGTGTGTCAAAAGGACAGTGGATAAGGAAGGAAAAGAGAAACACTGTAGCTACAGGAGTAAGCAAGTGTGGAGTGCGTGAGTGAGCCAGAGTAATGGAGGGCAGAAAGATCCATTTTGGAGACCTCCGGTCTGGCTTTGCACAAGATGGAGGTGAGGGTTCTTGTCGTGCCCTGGACAGTGGGCACTAGGACCCTGAGACATGCGTGTGGGAGGGGGCCGACACCGGACACCACTTTCGGTCAAAGGGACGGAGTCGGGGACAGTATGGAGGGACAGGGCCCAGGGCAGGACGTAAGACAAGGCTGCTGTGAAGAATCAATAAAGGTACTTGATGTCAATCGTGGTCTCCTGTCGTGATTGGGGGCTCAATGATACGACAACTGGCGACAAAGGTAGAAAGAGCACACATGTGTCTGGTGCCCGACACAACCGAAAAAGCGAGACCAGGAGTCCACCCTGGTTCGCATGAGGAAGAGAAGACACGGCGCGGGAGCCCACCCCGGCCGCAACAGGAGAAGCGAAGCATGAAGCCTGGCAGCAACGCCAGTAAGAAAATACCCTACATCGCTAAGTGAGCGCGAGGAACTGGGAAATAGCGCACGAACTCTTGCGAGCGCGAGAGCGGCCATCTTAAAGTCAGGCGGATTGGCCAATCAGCACTGGAGAAGATCGGGCGGCCATTTTGAGATCACGATTCAGAAAAGGGGGTGGTGATGAACAGACTAATTTGCATACAGCCAGGTTCTGAAACTGGGATGGTGCAGTGAGCTAGAAAACGGTGTTGGATCTAGCCCTGATCTCTTGACTGGGTGAGAGCTTTCTGCTTAATTCAGAGACTCTGTCCCTCACCACCCCTTGTTGAAAATATTTTTGTCCACCCTAAGCGTGGAAGGGTATTCTCAGATGTGAGACCCTTGCTCATTGCACCATCAGGATTCAAGCAAACCGGGCCGAAGACGGCAGTAATGCCAGAAACCGGTCCCCGGGAGCTTGTTTCCTTCCCAGTGTAAGAATTGGCTTTTGTAGTTTGGTTTGCCCTGTTCCCATCATGCACTGGGACAGGAACAGACTAATTTGCATACAGCCAGGTTCTGAAACTGGGATGGTGCAGTGAGCTAAAAAACGGTGTTGGATCTAGCCCTGATCTCTTGACTGGGTGAGAGCTTTCTGCTTAATTCAGAGACTCTGTCCCTCACCACCCCTTGTTGTAAATATTTTTGTCCACCCCAAGCGTGGAAGGGTATTCTCAGATGTGAGACCCTTGCTCATTGCACCATCAGGATTCAAGCAAACCGGGCCGAAGACGGCTGTAATGCCAGAAACCGGTCCCCGGGAGCTTGTTTCCTTCCCAGTGTAAGAATTGGCTTTTGTAGTTTGGTTTGCCCTGTTCCCATCATGCACTGGGACAGGAACAGACTAATTTGCATACAGCCTGGTTCTGAAACTGGGATGGTGCAGTGAGCTAAAAAACGGTGTTGGATCTATCCCTGATCTCTTGACTGGGTGAGAGCTTTCTGCTTAATTCAGAGACTCTGTCCCTCACCACCCCTTGTTGTAAATATTTTTGTCCACCCTAAGCGTGGAAGGGTATTCTCAGATGTGAGACCCTTGCTCATTGCACCATCAGGATTCAAGCAAACCGGGCCGAAGACGGCTGTAATGCCAGAAACCGGTCCCCGGGAGCTTGTTTCCTTCCCAGTGTAAGAATTGGCTTTTGTAGTTTGGTTTGCCCTGTTCCCATCATGCACTGGGACAGGAACAGACTAATTTGCATACAGCCAGGTTCTGAAACTGGGATGGTGCAGTGAGCTAAAAAACGGTGTTGGATCTAGCCCTGATCTCTTGACTGGGTGAGAGCTTTCTGCTTAATTCAGAGACTCTGTCCCTCACCACCCCTTGTTGTAAATATTTTTGTCCACCCTAAGCGTGGAAGGGTATTCTCAGATGTGAGACCCTTGCTCATTGCACCATCAGGATTCAAGCAAACCGGGCCGAAGACTGCTGTAATGCCAGAAACCGGTCCCCGGGAGCTTGTTTCCTTCCCAGTGTAAGAATTGGCTTTTGTAGTTTGGTTTGCCCTGTTCCCATCATGCACTGGGACAGGAACAGACTAATTTGCATACAGCCAGGTTCTGAAACTGGGATGGTGCAGTGAGCTAAAAAAACGGTGTTGGATCTAGCCCTGATCTCTTGACTGGGTGAGAGCTTTCTGCTTAATTCAGAGACTCTGTCCCTCACCACCCCTTGTTGTAAATATTTTTGTCCACCCTAAGCATGGAAGGGTATTCTCAGATGTGAGACCCTTGCTCATTGCACCATCAGGATTCAAGCAAACCGGGCCGAAGACGGCTGTAATGCCAGAAACCAGTCCCCGGGAGCTTGTTTCCTTCCCAGTGTAAGAATTGGCTTTTGTAGTTTGGTTTGCCCTGTTCCCATCATGCACTGGGACAGGAACAGACTAATTTGCATACAGCCAGGTTCTGAAACTGGGATGGTGCAGTGAGCTAAAAAACGGTGTTGGATCTAGCCCTGATCTCTTGACTGGGTGAGAGCTTTCTGCTTAATTCAGAGACTCTGTCCCTCACCACCCCTTGTTGTAAACATTTTGAGATCAGGCAACACCCAGATTGGCTCCGAAATCACGCGAGATTTCGGCGGCCAACTTAAAGTCAGGCAAACCAACCAATAGGGGAGCTGGAGAGACCATCTTAAGGACAGGCAAGATCAAAAAAGTGAAGAAAAGTGCTGATAAGAGCACAGGAAAAAGGAAAACAAGCACAAGCCACTGCAAATAAAAGAAGGGAGAAGCAAAAGAGCAGAAAGAAAGAGAAAATAACAAAAATAAATAACAAAATAGAAGCAAACAAAAGAAGGAAAGGAAAGCAGAAAAGCACAAGTGCCAATAAGAGCACAAAAAATAAATAAGCACAAGCAACTGCAAAGGAAAGCAGGAGGAAGCAAAAGAGCAGAAAGAAAGAGAAAACAAATGAATGTGAAAGAAAGCAAACAATAGAGAGAAGTAGGGCAACAAGCAAGAAATATCTGAAGAGGCATCGAAGAAGAGCTGCAAGCAAAAGATGACTGAACAAAGGAGCGAAAAGCAGAGCACCCAATACCGCAGATCTCTCCCATTCAATCTATCAGAACCGCAAGTAGGGATCAGATGAGAGCGATAGATTAGAACATTTGAGCGGTACATGCGCGCCACGGATGTAACAGAGGCCAAACAAATGGATCTGTTTCTAAATCTGGTCGGCGATGAAGTAGACGACCTACTAGTAACACTACCAAAAGACGAGACTTCGACAAACAAAGGGCTAATAAAATGCCTATCAAGCAAATTCGATCCACAGAGAAATGCTGACTTTAAGAGATATACTTTCACAATAGCATTTCAACATACGGATGATTCGCTGAATGATTTTGCGACACGATTGCGCAAGCTAGTGACACACTGCAAATTCGACAAGTTCGACACGAACAAGCGATTCGCCTGCGCATCATTGAAGGATGTCATGACACGGACTTCCGTGCGAGAATCCTGAAGGAACCGATCTCACTGGAGAAAATCTTGTCATAGGCAAGGGCCGAGGCAAGGGCAACGGTGCAAGAGAAGAAAATGGAGCGGGGAAAGGAACGGCGAATAGAGCAGGCACACCGCATGGTGGAGAACAACTGCACAAACAGTTGGAAGAAAGGACGCAATGAACAGGCGACAAAAAAGCAACCTGAGTTGACCTGCTACCGATGCAGACTTGAATTCCCACACAAAGGCGCGTGCCCGGCAATGGGCCAGACCTGCAGGAAATGCAATAGGAGCAACCACTTTGCCAGCGCATGCCTGGGACTGCAGTTCAGAAGTGAAAGAGCAAGACCAAGAAGACCGAGGATGACGACGAGCAGGCATGTCAGATACGTGGAAACAACAAACAGAAGCTCATCGGCCGAGTCAGGAGAGGACGAGGAAGAAGAAAAGGTAGAACGCCTGTACCTCATGTCTGACACTGTTGCCATGCCCACCGAAGAAGACACGAGTCAAGACAGCATCCACCTGGTGAACAAAAATGAAGTAAAGAAAACAGAGACCGTGACCATAGACGTAGGACCACACAAAACATAGCTCATGCTAGACAGCGGAGCAACATGTAACATCATGTGTGTATCGGAATATGAGAGGATGGAAGTAAAACCAGTGTTGATGGCATCAAAAGTTGACATTCACGTGGGGACCAAGAAAACCAGTGATGAACATGGGAAAATTCACAGAGAATTTGACAATAAAAGTAGAGATACATGTACTGAAGGGTGACATTCCGGCACCGTGCCTATTGAGCAATGTCACAGCACAAGTAATGGGCCTCCTCGAAATTACATACCAAATGTCGGAGAAGAAAAGCATCCTGCGAGAATATCCCAGACTCCTCCAGGGACTAGGGAAGCTAAAGGGATGACAAATAACACTGCACATCAATGAAGCAGTAAAACCAGTGGCTCAACATCACCAGCGAGTACCAATACACCTACAACCCCAAGTAGAGGAAGAAATTGAAGCATTGCTAAGTCAGGACATCCTAGAGCCATCCGAGGGACCGACGCCATGGGTGTCGCCAATAGTGGCAGTGCCCAAAAACAACACATCCAAAATTTGCATCTGCGTCGACATGAGAATACCGAACACAGCAATTGAATGTGAAAGGCACCTTGGACCTCACCTCAATGACATGATTAGCTGCCTGACAGGCACACGACGTTTCTCCAAACTAGACCTGTGCAAAGGATATCATCAGCTAGAACTTGACCCTCCGTCCAGATACATCACAACATTTTCCACACACCTGAGTCTTTTCAGATACAAGCGTTTGAGTTTTGGAATATCGTCGGCTGCTGAAATATTCCCAGAGACAATACGGCAAATAATAAGCCCGGTAAAAAACAGCCTGAACTACAGTGATGACATTCTGGTGTTCGGCAAGTCAGATGATGAACATGGCAAAGCACTGCGGGACGTATGCTCCCAGCTAGAACAAGCAGGGCGGACGCTAAACGAGGACAAGTGCGAACTGGGGCGAGACGAATTGGTATTTTTCGGACACATTTTCTCAGATCGCAGCAAAGTGGACACGCTAGAAAAAGCAAAACATCCAAGCGATGTTGCAGAGGTGAGGTCACTCCTCGGCCTTGCTAGCTACTGCGCAAGATACATAAAAGACTTTGCCACAGTGAGCACGCCACTGAGGGAAGTAACTAAACAAAGCCAGAACTTCATGTGGACAGAAGAATGCAGCAAAGCATTTGAAGCGATCAGACAAGTAGTGACAGCAGTAGACCACCTTGCATACTTTGATCCGCTGCTTTGCACAGAATTGACGGTGGACGCCAGCCCAGTGGGGCTGGGAGTGATATTAGCACAACACAGACCAGGCAAAGAGTCACCAAGGTGCGTAGTAGCATACGGAAGCAAGAGCCTGTCCGACATTGAGAGGGCATACTCTCAGCCGGAGAAAGAGAGTCTGGCAGTAGTATAGGCATGTGAGCACTAGCACATGTTCATATATGGGAAACCATTCACAATAATAACAGATCACCAGGCACTGGTAACGATCTATGCGAAAATACCGCCCCGAATAGAGAGGTGGGGAATAAGACTCATGGACTACAACTTGAAGATCATACACAAACCAGGAAAAGAGCACAACCCGGCAGACTACATGTCAAGACACCCTCTGCTGCACGCACGCACTCGAGGCAACATCAATGGCGGAAGAATACCTGAACTTTGTACTAAAACATAACACTCCGGCATCGATAAAGATGGAAGAATTGTAACAAGAAACGAAACAGGATCCAACAATGCAAGCGATCAAGACGGTGACAAGAAAACAGAGGTGGAGGCATGTCAACAACAACAGCATCATGGAAAAAGGAGTAATCAAAGAAGACATGTTGGCATTCAAAAAGATCCATGAAGAGCTCTCAGAGAACAAAAATGGAATAATGATGAGGAACAAGAATAGTAATGCCCAGAGCACTGAGGAGACAGACGGTGGACCTGGCGCATGAATCACACAGAGGCATGGTAGCAACAAAGAAAATACTACGGGAAAAAGTGTGGTTCCCAGGACTAAACAACATGGTAGAAGCCGCAGTCACACACTGCCATGTCTGTCAAGTGACAGGACAGCCGACCAAGCCGGAACCGCTACAGATGTCAGAGCTCCCGAAGGCAGTGTGGACCGAATTGGCAGCTGATTTCGATGGGCCCCTGGAGACAGGAAACTACCTGCTTGTGATAATAGACGAATTTTCAAGATTTCCCATCATACAGCAAGTGGCGTCAACATCAGCAAACGCAACGCTGCCAGTCATGGATGATGTTTTCGCAGCATGGGGCTCCCCACAAACTCTAAAGACTGACAAAAGCCGCCCTTCTCAGGAGAAGAGTTCAGAAAATTCATGGACTACTTAGGGATCTGCCACCGGAAAATAACACGCTGTGGCCAGAGGCAAATGGCAAGGCAGAAAGGTTCATGGGAACGATAAAGAAGGCTGTACAACGAGCAAAGCTGACGCAGATATCGATAGGGCAGGCCCTGTGCCAGATACTAAGGGACTACAGAAATACTCCTCACAGCTGCACAGGGTGGTGCCCCGCCGAGCTAGTACTAGGCCGTTTGAGCAGGACGAGGATACTGCAGATGGAACAGACAGCAAAGAAAGAGCGAGGCAGCATTGCCGCCAAGGACGAAGAAGCAAAGGCGAAAATGAACACATAGGCCGATGCAAGGAGGCATGTCATTTCGGCGCAACTAAAAGAAGGAGACACAAAGGTAGTGCGGGAAAGACAGCTGAGGAAGTCAGACAGCCCGTTCTCGAAGGATCCGCTGACGGTGACTGAAGTGAAAGGGCCCATGATAACAGCATCAGCAGGGCGCTACCACATCACAAGAAACAGCTCGCACTTCAAGGAATTGAAGGTCAAAGAAGAAGAAGAGCAGACACCAGTGCTGGAGGAAACCAGACAGGACGAAGGTGCACGAATGGACAAAGGAGAGACACGGCAGAGAAGGAAATGCAAGAGGCCAAAGAGACTGATCGAAGAGATGTGATGTGATGTGATGTGAAGAGGTTCACCTAGAGAATATCTCTCTCTCTCTCTCTCTCTCTCTTTTTCTCTGTCAGTGACAATAGGTAGTGTCACAAAATGTTTGTTTTGCAACAAGGGGGGAGATGTCGTGCCCTGGACAGTGGGCACTAGGACCCTGAGGCATGAGTGTGGGAGGGGGCCGACACCGGACACCACTTCCGGTCAAGGGGATGTAGTCGGGGACAGTATCGAGGGACAGGGCAGGACGTAAGACAAGGCTGCTGTGAATAATCAATAAAGGTACCTGATATCAATCGAGGTCTCCTGTCGTGATTGGGGGCTCGACAATACGACAGTTGTGTTCCCAAGACAGCAGAAGTGTACTGCTCACATTCCTGAAGCTGGAGGGACGAGTGAAGTGAGGAAAGTGGTGGAAGGGCTCCTTTATAAATCTGTTTAGGCCTAGCAAGGGGCTCCAAATTAGTCTTTCTGAATATTGTCATTTGGTGTCAGCTGAGGAAGGTGAGGACCTCCTTAGATGAGGCCTGCTGTCTGGTCGATTGCTTCTTCAGCTTGGCTGATGACAGCCACATGCAGAAAGCTCACAATCAATCAATCAATCAGTGAACTTGTAAATCGTGCTACTTACCCGTGAGGGTCTCAAGGCGCTGAGGGGGGTAGTGCTGCTACTGCTCGAATAGCCAGGTCTTGAGGATCCTTCTGAAGGTGAGCAGGTCTTGGGTCTGCCGTAGATGGGTGGGGAGAGTGCTCCAGGTCTTGGCGGCGAGGAAGGAGAAGGATCTGCTGCCGGCGGTCGTTCGTTGGGTGCGCGGGACGTTGACTAGGGCGAGGCTGGCGCGCGGGGTGTAGAAGTTGAGTCTGTCGTTAAGGTATGCTGGTCCAGTGTTGTGGAGGGCTTTGCATGCGTGGATGAGGAGTTTGAAGGTGATCCTTTTGTTGACGGGGAGCCAATGCAGGTCTCTTAGGTGGGAGGTGATGTGGCTACAGCGGGGGACGTTGAGGATCATTCGGGCTGAGGTGTTCTGGATGCGTTGTAGTCGTTGCAGGTGTTTTGTCGGGATACCTGCGTAGAGTGCGATGCCGTAGTCCAGCCTGCTGCTGACGAGGGCTTGGGTGACAGTTCTTCTTGTTCCGGTCGGGATCCACTTGTAGATCCTGTGGAGCATGCGGATGGTGTTGTAGCAGGAGGAGGAGATGGCGTTGACCTGCTTCGACATGGAGAGGGAGGAGTCTTACTTTCGAACGCTCCCGATCTGGATCCCCAGCTCCTTCTTTCGCCGACTTAGATCCCAGCTCACTACCTTCCTATGGGGGACGGGCAGATGTAGAGTGGCGCTGGCGACACTCACCCGCCCGAAAGATGAGGGCGGCTTGGCGTTCCCAGACTATGAGCTCTATTATCTAGCTGCCCAGTTGCAGATCTTTACGCAAGAGGTGGCTCGGGTTTACCGGGGCCCGGAAGATAAGCGACTGCGGGGTACGCCACGACACATACTAGCCTACATCGCGCTAGGACAGAAACTCGCCGCCCGGGACCTGTCCCTTGAACAGGATACATTTTGGCGCTGCTGGAACCGAGCACAGAAGCGAGCAGGGATTCAGCGCCCCTACGCCCCGGAGATGCCACTGGGCATGTTGACTGCACTGCCCCATGGAGGCGATTGGTCCCGCCTGCTGCAGTGGGAGGAGGTAGGAATACAGGTGGTAGGGGACCTTTTCGAAAACGGGGAGCTCCTCCCGTACTCGGCCCTCCAGGAACGATTTGATCTCCCGCGCGGGGGCTATCTCCTTCATGCAGCTGTGACGAGAGCAATGCAGAAACACTGGGGACTGGGACTGGCGGAGCCGGAAACGGCCATGGCGTGCCAATACACCATGATGGCGGCGGGAACAGTGAAAGCGGTGTCTTGTTTATATAAAACAATGCTCCACGAGCACCTGCCGCCCCTCGATGCGCTGAAACTCAAGTGGGAGACTGACCTGGGCAAGCCCATCCCAGACACGACGTGGGCACAGTTGGTGCGAAGGGCGCGTAATAGCACAAGGAACGCTCGCTTTCAAGTTATCCATTATTACATACTACACAGGGCGTACATGACCCCTGGGAAAATCCTGAGGTACTTTGGCACGACTGATGCGAGGTGCCCCCGCTGCGCGGCAGAAGGAGCCGAGCTGGTGCATATGCTCTGGTCATGCCCGGCCCTATCGGACTATTGGCGGACCGTGGGTGAATCCATGAACGAGGTGATGGACCGGACCGTTGACTTTGATGCAGCGGCGTGCATCCTGCATTGGTTCCCACATACCCCCAAAAACAAGCTCTCGAGCAAGTTCATAGATATGGGATTAATGGTAGCCAAGCGTGAGATAACTAGAAACTGGAAGGCAAGGACGAGCCCGACGCATAGGAGGTGGTATAACGAATTTCTGAAATGGGCGGCCTGCGATAGCACGCATAGATATCAGATGGCGCGTAGAACTGCTAATGAGAGGGCGCTGGAACAAGCAACGGCCTGGGAGGTGATGGTTCAAGGCCTCAGAGATAGTGGAATGGGGGATGACGGGGAGGACCTAGACGTGGCCGGGGTCAGCACAGTACAATAATCTGGAGATCAGAGAACCGGTAGTAGAGAAAGCCTGAAGCCCAAGGTTAGAGATACACATCGGAAGGCTCCTGTGCGGATGATGGGGTGGGAGGAGGGTACAGGGGGGGGGTCGTTTTTAGGACTGGGGAAAGTTGGGGGGGGAGTTCAGGGTTTCTTTAGGTGAGGATGGAAAAGTAGGCACACACACAAATCCGAGACCATACTCCTGAGGAAGAACAACCAGGCATGTGGGTGCGAAACTACTGCTGCCGCCCGGCCCCCGGGATGTGGGCCTGCAGGCTGTGTACACGAGATGTTGATGAACCAGACTGTGGCACTATGAATGATACTGAATATGTGCAACTATTGGCCTGTGTAAAGTGTGTTTACAATAAAAATTACTTTAAAAAAAAAAAATGGAGAGGGAGGAGTCGAGGATGAATCCTAGGTTGCGTGTGTGGTCTGTGGGTGTTTGAGCTGCTCCCAGTGCGTTCGGCCACCAGGAGTCGTCCCATGCAGAGGGGGTGAGACCTAGGATGAGAACCTCCATCTTGTCCGAGTTCAGTTTCAGACGGCTGCTCCTCATCCACTCAGCAACGGCCTTCATTCCCTCGTGGAGGTTGGTTTTGGCGGTGTGCAGGTCCTTCGTGAGGGAGAGGATGAGCTGGGTGTCATCGGCGTAGGAGATGATGTTCAAATTGTGTTGGCGGGCTGTTGTGGGTGCTCTAGGCTGGAGACTACCCTGCTGTGAGGAGCATCACTATATACAAAGGCTGTGACTTGAGCATCGCCTGGAAAGGATACTTAATAGAACCAACCTAAACCGGTTCTACAGTATCAGAGAAATAATACACATATTTTGTCTGTTTTTGGTGTATAATTGTGTGACCCAACTACCCAATTTGTTGTTCCTGTCCTGAAGCATATAGAAGTCTGCCTAGAGAGGGAAGGAATCTGCCAAACCTGAGAAAGAGTGTCTGTCCAGGTGTAGGAAGTGAGCGTCACATCACCGGTGTCTGTGGGACACCCACAAGAGAGGAGTGAGGTGGGTGATCTGCTGGATCCCAGGGCCTGCAGGTTCTCCGTGCCGGTTTCTGATAAGAACCTCTACCAAGGCCCAGTTGGGGATGTGATGTTGTGTCTGAAATAGCTTGGGCATGTTCTCAACTGCCAAGTATCATGATCGGCATGTAGCATGGCCACAACTACCAAGAGTGATAACCAACCGGTGCATAGCTGCAGTTGTACAGAAAAATATCACCTGTGTGTGGCTGCAACTGCCCAGTATCATTAGCCTGTGTGGGAGCTGCAGATTCTGTTTTATCTGCCCTGCGCAGGGCTGCATCTATCAAAGTCATCACCGGTGAGTGAATGAATGAATGAATGAATTTAGATTTCTAGAGCGCACATAGCTGCCCTGAGGCGTCCAAGCGCTAAGCATACCAACTGAGGTTCAAGTTAGGAAAGGAAGTGTCAACTCCACTATTTATGTAGTGAACAAGAGCGTTTTCAGCTGTTTACGGAAGGAGAGGATGTCGGGATTAGATCTTAGATGCTGAGGAAGGGCGTTCCACCTCTTGGCTACATTGTAAGAGAAGGAGCGGCCTCCGGACCTTGATTTCTTTATTTGCGGCACAATGGCTAGATTTGCAGAGGTGGAGCGCAGCTGTCTGGTGGGGAGATAGGGTGTGATGAGAGGGAGATTAATTGCCGGGCCTAGAGACCAGAAGGTCTGGTGTGCAATGCAGAGTGATTTGAAGTTTACTCTTTCCTTTACGGGAAGCTAGTGCATTTTCCTCAGTCCGGACTTTACTGAGGATCTGCGGGGGATTTGTAAAAGCGTTCTGGCTGCGCAGTTCTGTATTAGTTGCAGTTTGCGTAAGGTGAAGTCAGGAGCTCCGAGATACAATGCATTTCCATAGTCCAGCCGTGATTGGATCAGGCCCTGAACAACGGTTTTTCTTGCTTCAAAGGGGAGTAGAGGCAAGATCTTCCTGATGACTCTCAGGATGCCGAAACAGATGGCAGAAAGTTTTATTGCCTGTTGATCGAAAGACAGGGACCTTTCGAGCCATACACCGAGGCTCTTAATGGCGTCTTTGGGAGCAGGGGCAGGACCTTTAACTGGAAGGCCAGATAGTGTCTATGGCAGATGGTGCAGTGTGACCCAGGAGCATGAGCTCGGTCTTGTCTCCATTAAGTATGAGACAAGACTTGGTCATCCAGCTCTTGACACTCTCCAGGCAACCAGCAAGATCTACACTCGCTGAAGGTCTGACTGCCTGTGCCAAGGAGACCACCAGCTGAGTATCGTCCGCGTAGGTAACGATCTTAATACCATACGAACGGACGATCTCAGCCAGTGGCCTCCTGTAGACGTTAAATAGCGTCGGGCTTAATGATGATCCCTGCGGGACTCCGCATCCCAGAGGCTTGCTCGAGGAGGTGACATTGCCCTCATACACCTGAAAAGATCTGTCACTCAGGTAGGACCTGAACCACTCCAGAGCTCTGTCAGATATTCCGGTGTCCCGGAGACGCTGCAGGAGGATACCGTGGTTAACGGTATCGAATGCCGCACTCAGATCGAGGAGGATGATTGCCACCGATCCTCCCCGATCTAAGATTCTCCTGGACTCCTCTGTGACTGCCAGCAGTGCCGTCTCGGTCCCATGCTTGGGACGGAAGCCAGTCTGGGAGGGATCGAGCAGTTGGTTTAGCTCGAGAAAAGTTGTTAGTAAGCTGTTTATATATTTCTCCAAGATTTTGGCTGCCCAAGGCAACAGGGAGATCGGGCGGAAGTTGTTGAGGTTTTTGGTGTCCAGGTTAGGTTTTTTGACAAGAGCCCTCACCATAGCCTGCTTCCACGCTACTGGTACTGTGCTGGTAGAGATCGAGGTGTTGAGTACTCCGAGTTGTGTGGGAAGAATGGTTTGAATAGCAAAGACTAGAACATATGGGGGTGCTGGGTCTCTAGGGGAGCCTGACTTCACTTGGTGCATGAGGGAGGTAAGGTGATCCACCTCCAACTGGGGAAATTCCGCCAGCACCGGAGGGCGGTTGGATGTATTTTCTTGAGGGGGGCATGAAGATGCTTTAGTCAGAGCAGTCTGTTCTGTGGAGTAGAGGATACACCTCTGAAAGTGTTGCCTGGGCCAATAAGGGTCCTAGCAAGGATATTGCGCCTCCATTGCCCATCATTGAGGTTCCAAAGTCACAAAGGCCCACCACTGGTCTAATCCGGACCACATGAATCAAAGACTGCAGTCTATGTTCTTGCCATCTTAGGTTCTGGACAGGGGCACGAGGCGGTAGCGCAGAAGAGCTGCCAGCTGGTTCCTCTTCTCAAACGGAGAGTGCAGGCGGGACTCATGACCAGGCTGCAAGAAAATCCAGACAGAACTGTTTTCAGTCCAGAGAGATAAGAACCATTGAACTGAGACTGAGCACACTTATATTTGGCAGTGATCAAAAACTGAACCAGAGCTTAATTCCTGCCACACTACTACATACCATTTAGAAAGGGGGACAACCAGAACTGGGGTGGAGACTGAAGTGTGGGGTGAGGAAACATGGCGAAAGCGGTAAGAGGAGCAGCACCACCCAAATCGTACCCAGAGACACTGAATTGATTTCTGTTGATAAGTGGTGTGTAATATTACTTTCTAGTTTGTATTAAAGTACTTTGCTTTCTTGTAAAGACAAGGACTGGGTCAGACATTCCATTATTGAGTTTAGTGTGATTGATGACTGATGAGCTCAAGCACCCCCACTCTACCTCCCTGAGAAGGATGTGAGTGCAAGTCAAGTGAGGAAGGCGTTGTACTTGGCCCATTTGGCAGATCCATAATAGAATGGACTTCGAGACATCAGAGGCAAATTACGTAAACCCCACGGTTGAGGCCCAATAGACGCTTCTTGTCCCTCTGCCCCCTGAATGGGGTCTGACCATATAAAGCTGAAAAAAGAAGAGACTAGGAAGTTATTGGCATCTTACATTATCACAGGTCAAATGCAGAGTTTTCTCAAACACTTGTAAAGCTCACAACAGTGTGGTTTGTGGATATTAGAGAAGTAGCTTCAGAAAGTTAACCAGAAAATAACAAAATTGAAAGCAACATAAATGGACATATTTACACATAAAAAACTGCAGTTCCTATGGACAAGTTTTTTGTTGGGAATTCTAGAGTTTCCAGCATCCAGTATTGTACCGGTTTTCGAGATTAACCACAAAATGCTGTGGTCAAATTTGGCACCTGTACAATAAAAAAAATGGATAGTCACAGTTATGTTCAATAAATGGAAATCAAATCTGGTTATTTATACAGTTTTCTCTACCTAAGTTCTGAATTTCTGCTGTAGTCCCATTTTGCACAGAAACAAAATGGTGACTCACCTGTAGTAGTAGTTTCACACCTTGAAGATTTTTCTGGATTCACAAGCTTTGAATTATTACATGTCTAGTAGATAGGTCCAGAATGGCCTCTTTTTAGTCCTTTTTTCTGTTGGGCATCATCGGCCATTTGGTGCTTTATCCCTCCTCCTGCGATGTTAGACGTACACCCCAGAAGCACTTGTGCATGGTCACTGACAGAACCATGTTCAGAGGGCCACTGAGAAAACAGGAGCTACTGAACCCAACCGTGGGGGTTAGGCCTTTTCTACGGATGTCCCTGAGCCTGACCTGCTAAGGGTCATGGCCAACTGGGCCAAGTATACCTTCAGCTCTGGACTCTCAGAGGTAGCACAGCTCAAGCAGTACAAGGCTTCTCGGGCGAAGGTAGATACAGGGGGTGAACACAGGCTCATAACTCAAAATATGGTCAATAGCAACAAATGATTGTCCAGGCAAAAATTTTCTTTTTTAGTATTTATATACAAACACAAAGTGAAATATGGCATACACAAACAAAAAAAAGAGCCCACCTTGAGGTCAGGGCTATAGTATTCAATAGGCAGCTCCCCGAGTTCCACTTACATCTCACTAGCAGTAATGGTTATTCCCCGATTCACTTTAGGCAGCATTCATGTTAGGACCCACTAGTAGTCTGAGTCGCAGGAGTACCACTCCGCCTCTAATAAAAGTCAAAAGTTTTCCAGCAACCCCAAAGCGGCATCTTGCAAAA
This sequence comes from Lissotriton vulgaris, assembly GCF_964263255.1. NCBI lineage: Eukaryota > Metazoa > Chordata > Amphibia > Caudata > Salamandridae > Lissotriton > Lissotriton vulgaris. The sequence goes on from NC_141685.1 coordinate 1,338,354,270, forward strand.
CGAGTACCCTCGCTCCCTCCGGTAAGATAGTAAGTTCTTTAGATCCTTCTCACAGGTTGGGGTCACGATGCTCCGGTGCCAATCCTAAGTCAGGGCTCATGCCCACACAGTCTTAATTGCAAACAAAACAGGTGATGGACAGAATGTGGATCAATGTCACACATTCACCCCAGTCCAAAGATCTGGGCCCAAATCCATCTTTTTTTGCACTCCACACCACCCTGGGTTAGACAATGGCGATATGCAAATCAGCTCTGACCCTGTGCCCCATGGGAACAGTCCAGTCCGAACTACAAAAGCCATGTCCTTCCCAGAAAGGAATCAAGCATCCGAGGACCGGACCGGTTTCGAGGTAACACCTCTCATCAGCCCAGTGGTCTGATTGACTCCAGTGGTGTGGAGTGCCTGGGACCCACGTCTGAGCATCCCCAGCGCACTTAAGGCGGCAATTGCAAACAAAACAGGTGATGGACAGAATGTGGATCAATGTCACACATTCACCCCAGTCCAAAAATCTGGGCCCAAATCCATCGTTTTTTTGCACTCCACACCACCCTGGGTTAGACAATGGCATATACAAATCAGCTCTGACCCTGTGCCCCATGGGAACAGTCCAGTCCGAACTACAAAAGCCATGTCCTTCCCAGAACGGAATCAAGCATCCGAGGACCGGACCGGTTTCGAGGTAACACCTCTCATCAGCCCGGCTAGCTTGACTCCAGTGGTGTGGAGTGCCTGGGACCCACGTCTGAGCATCCCCAGCGCACTTAAGGCGGCAATTGCAAACAAAACAGGTGATGGACAGAATGTGGATCAATGTCACACATTCACCCCAGTCCAAAGATCTGGGCCCAAATCCATCGTTTTTTTGCACTCCACACCACCCTGGGTTAGACAATGGCGATATGCAAATCAGCTCTGACCCTGTGCCCCATGGGAACAGTCCAGTCCGAACTACAAAAGCCATGTCCTTCCCAGAACGGAATCAAGCATCCGAGGACCGGACCGGTTTCGAGGTAACACCTCTCATCAGCCCGGCTAGCTTGACTCCAGTGGTGTGGAGTGCCTGGGACCCACGTCTGAGCATCCCCAGCGCACTTAAGGCGGCAATTGCAAACAAAACAGGTGATGGACAGAATGTGGATCAATGTCACACATTCACCCCAGTCCAAAGATCTGGGCCCAAATCCATCGTTTTTTTGCACTCCACACCACCCTGGGTTAGACAATGGCGATATGCAAATCAGCTCTGACCCTGTGCCCCATGGGAACAGTCCAGTCCGAACTACAAAAGCCATGTCCTTCCCAGAACGGAATCAAGCATCCGAGGACCGGACCGGTTTCGAGGTAACACCTCTCATCAGCCCGGCTAGCTTGACTCCAGTGCGGTCCTCGGATGCTTGATTCCGTTCTGGGAAGGACATGGCTTTTGTAGTTCGGACTGGACTGTTCCCATGGGGCAACAGGGTCAGAGCTGATTTGCATATCGCCATTGTCTAACCCAGGGTGGTGTGGAGTGCAAAAAAACGATGGATTTGGGCCCAGATCTTTTGACTGGGGGAATGTGTGACATTGATCCACATTCGGTCCATCACTTGTTGTTTTTGCAATTGCCGCCCTAAGTGCGCTGGGGATGCCCAGACGTGGGTCCCAGGCACTCCACACCACTTGGAGTCAAGCTAGCCGGGCTGATGAGAGGTGTTACCTCGAAACCGGTCCGGTCCTCGGATGCTTGATTCCGTTCTGGGAAGGACATGGCTTTTGTAGTTCGGACTGGACTGTTCCCATGGGGCAACAGGGTCAGAGCTGATTTGCATATCGCCATTGTCTAACCCAGGGTGGTGTGGAGTGCAAAACAACGATGGATTTGGGCCCAGATCTTTTGACTGGGGGAATGTGTGACATTGATCCACATTCGGTCCATCACTTGTTGTTTTTGCAATTGCCGCCCTAAGTGCGCTGGGGATGCCCAGACGTGGGTCCCAGGCACTCCACACCACTTGGAGTCAAGCTAGCCGGGCTGATGAGAGGTGTTACCTCGAAACCGGTCCGGTCCTCGGATGCTTGATTCCGTTCTGGGAAGGACATGGCTTTTGTAGTTCGGACTGGACTGTTCCCATGGGGCAACAGGGTCAGAGCTGATTTGCATATCGCCATTGTCTAACCCAGGGTGGTGTGGAGTGCAAAAAAACGATGGATTTGGGCCCAGATCTTTTGACTGGGGGAATGTGTGACATTGATCCACATTCTGTCCATCACTTGTTGTTTTTGCAATTGCCGCCCTAAGTGCGCTGGGGATGCCCAGACGTGGGTCCCAGGCACTCCACACCACTTGGAGTCAAGCTAGCCGGGCTGATGAGAGGTGTTACCTCGAAACCGGTCCGGTCCTCGGATGCTTGATTCCGTTCTGGGAAGGACATGGCTTTTGTAGTTCGGACTGGACTGTTCCCATGGGGCAACAGGGTCAGAGCTGATTTGCATATCGCCATTGTCTAACCCAGGGTGGTGTGGAGTGCAAAAAAACGATGGATTTGGGCCCAGATCTTTTGACTGGGGGAATGTGTGACATTGATCCACATTCGGTCCATCACTTGTTGTTTTTGCAATTGCCGCCCTAAGTGCGCTGGGGATGCCGAAGACGTGGGTCCCAGGCACTCCACACCACTTGGAGTCAAGCTAGTCGGGCTGATGAGAGGTGTTACCTCGAAACCGGTCCGGTCCTCGGATGCTTGATTCCGTTCTGGGAAGGACATGGCTTTTGTAGTTCGGACTGGACTGTTCCCATGGGGCAACAGGGTCAAAGCTTATTTGCATATCGCCATTGTCTAACCCAGGGTGGTGTGGAGTGCAAAAAAACGATGGATTTGGGCCCAGATCTTTTGACTGGGGGAATGTGTGACATTGATCCACATTCGGTCCATCACTTGTTGTTTTTGCAATTGCCGCCCTAAGTGCGCTGGGGATGCCCAGACGTGGGTCCCAGGCACTCCACACCACTTGGAGTCAAGCTAGCCGGGCTGATGAGAGGTGTTACCTCGAAACCGGTCCGGTCCTCGGATGCTTGATTCCGTTCTGGGAAGGACATGGCTTTTGTAGTTCGGACTGGACTGTTCCCATGGGGCACCAGGGTCAGAGCTGATTTGCATATCGCCATTGTCTAACCCAGGGTGGTGTGGAGTGCAAAAAAACGATGGATTTGGGCCCAGATCTTTTGACTGGGGGAATGTGTGACATTGATCCACATTCGGTCCATCACTTGTTGTTTTCACACAGTCTTAATGGCAGTCTCTCCTCATGACAACTCCTTGAACTTACCAACGGTCCTTGTCCTTTTGGGTGGCCCCAGCTAGCATAAGGAGTAACTGACCTTAGCTCACAGAAGGGCAATGGACGGATTAGCAAAGCAGTAATCTTCACAGTTATGTAACCTGGCATATGAGGTCGCCAACTTCAATATGCACATGTTCTACGTTGCCGTCGGCTTGTCAGTAATCTTCATGGCTGTGAATTTCATTTTACACACAGGCTACGGTTCAAATGGCACAGCAGTGATGCTGACCACTTTGTTCTCTTCTGGCATACAGGGATCACCAACTTCAACCTACACACGAATGATGACCCGAACAGTGCAGCACCCATCTCCTCATACCTTGCTACAGGGAGCCATAAGCCAGGATCCCTCACTGGACCCGTCTCCCTCCAGCGCTCTCCTCTTCCTCACAGGGTACAGTGGTTGTGACAAGCAAGCAAGGAACTGGGGCTCAAGGCTTCAGGCGCAGGGGGTCTTGAATGTCCCTGGTTGACGTCCCATCACCCACCTGGGAGACTGGCAGGCTGCAGTCACCAGCCCTAATTACAGGCAGAAGTGTTGCAGAGCTTCTCCTGCTCTCAAAGCCTGACTGGCTGCTTCACAGTTGCCAATTTTGGGGGGCTCAAGTTCCCCTTCCCATATATATCTATTTCCAGACACCAAATGTGATTTAGGAGCTGAGCCTTTGAAGTTTGTTGGGGGTCTTCTTCCTTATGAAGTGCCCTCGACTATCCCCTGCCCTTTTGCCAGAAATCAGTCTGTCACAAAGGAACAGCCCCAAATCTGATTGCCCTACAACACAAGCCATGGAAGTGACTAGAGTATCACACCTGTATGTCAAACACAATGATGTGTGTATGAAAAGGTTACCCCATGGCCTCAGCCCTATTCTTTACGATTCTCTTATCAGCCCCATCAACTTCCTGAGATGTACCCAAGCCACTTTCTAGTGATCTCTTTCTGAGTCAAGAGCACCCTTAGAAGTGTACTGAAGAGCACAGCTCTTCTTCCTCTGGTGTTTATACCACCCAGCTAACAGAAATGCAGCAACCCACAAATCTGTCTGGGGGAGATTCCTCTACATCCGCATGCTCCTACAGTTAGCCCTGGGTCTCCAAAAATGGAATCCAGAATTTGCCATATATTGTACCTTTCACAGGCACACATACACCCGCACATGTATAATTAATGCATGTGCTGCACAGTGTTGCACGCAAACTTTATGTAGGCCAAGGGTGAGTTAGACACACAACAGCAGAACCTTTACATGAGTGACTCTGTATGCCTCACTCCAGTGACACAGGTAAAAAAAGCCTGTTCACTTCTATTGTATACAAAAAAGTGATGGATGGAATGCTTGAACTAATCTCAGCCACTTGTAATTACTCTGGGCCGCATCCCAATCCATTGTTATTTTGCACACCTCAGTTTAGACCCAGCTATATGCAAATCAGTCTTGACCCTGCTCCAATCGAAACAGTCCGTTCTGAACTGCCAAGCCAGGTCCTCCATGTATCGGAACGAAAATAACCCAGGACCTGTTTCGCCCTATTTATGGGCTCATGAGCCGGGTACAGCTTGGTTCCAGTGACACAGTGTATAAGGTACCCACATCTGGACATACCTGTCCCACTTGGGATAACACATGTCAATTGATCACTACACGGTATGCTACCACCACTGTACTCATGCTATTTTACTCCTGGCAAAGGTAGGAGCCTATCACCACTATGAGGGCAGCACTTTCAGCACCCCTCGCGGTCAAACAAGACTGCAGTCCATAGGACAGGCTCAGGCCCAGGCCCAGATTAGGAACGCAAGCAGTCCTGGCAAATTTGTAGGAAAGGGGGGGGGGGGGGGGGGACAAGTATGAAGGACTGCAGCTTTTGGTACAGGGGGTCAATATTGCAGCACCGCTGCAAAACTTGCCCCCAGAAACAAAACCCGGCCCCCACTGCTGCAAAACCGGCCCTTACTCTTCCAGCCTCCGGGGAAAATGCTCGATGCCTGCTAAGGCCAGCCCAGCCCTGGACAGGTCTATATCATTGCAGACTAGCATGATCTATGCTCGTCCATGACAACAAAAATCAGCATCAGGGATCCAGACATCGTTGCAGCTGGGGCAATCAAGGCAGGGGTACACATCCGCCATCATTTGAGGGACTTTTCCATCTCAACAGTTACCATGCTCAGATAATTTTTTCCCCTTGGACACTTTAAGCACTTGTTTGCTTCGCCTTGTATTTACAGCTACTCTCTGTTCTTTAGGTTCTAAATCCCCAAATTTCTTAAAGTTTCAAACCCACTCCCACGGGTCAGTAACAATTTTGTTTTACAGCTTTACTCTTTTCTGAATTCACATGCTGTGCACTAATTTTGTAGTGGTATTCTCCCTCGTCTGGAGAGGTGGGTGTATTTGCGAACAGATGGTTAAGCACCTTCTGTCGCATCTGTGCTTCTTATTTAGCTTGGATATTCACACAATAATGTTTGTGAAGGAGTGTATGAACAGATGTTTATTGAAATGGTTGTGATGAAGGCCGGCTTTGAACCTTTTTCCCTCGTGGAGTGCACTCTTCGCTTCTCTTCCAGTGCTACTCCTGCAGTTTTGTGGCATGTTTGGATTATCTGTACAATCCATCTCACAATGGTTTTCTTCATTACCAACAAACCTTTTTTGTTGCTGTGAAGGAAATTAAGAATTTACTTCTCACCCTAATTTGCCTTGTTTACTACAGGTAATAAAGGACTGCCCTCCTAACAACACACATGTGTAGGACTTTTTCTGCTTGTTTTTGGTTGCTGAAAAAAGCTGGCAGCTGTACGTCTGGTTAAAACTACTCAACTGTTATGTATATACAGGGAGGGTTCTTTCATTGTGAGTGCCTGAAATTCCACACTCTACATAATAGCTAACAACAACACTGTCTTGGGTGTTAAGTATTGTAGACTTTCTTGATGCATAGGCTCAAGGGACACTTTCATTGGCTGTGTTAGCAGTATGTTTAGGTTCCACCTGGGTATTAATGCTGACCTTGGTAGTATTAAGTATTTTTACTTGATTGCCTGGTAGCTTTACCAACCAGTCCTGTGCCATCTCCACCAGATCACAGAACCACATCTGTCTGGTCCATCGAGGAGCTATTCACATTAGTGTAATGTGTGTTTGTTTGCACTAGTCCTACACCAGTAGAATCAATGGATATGGAGGAAGGGCATATGCAAAATGACTTGACCAAACTAAAGGGCATCCGTTGTGACAGGTGGTGTGGGCGCCTGGATTAGAAGGCTGGGCATTTGCCATTGTCTTGCAAAGATAACAATATTTGTGGTGTGCCCCAATCTTGAAAAAACGTTTCCCCTAGGTCTCTCATTCTTGAGAGATGTCCATTTGCCTGCTTAACCTGTCTGCTTCTGTGTTTTGAACTCATGGAAGGTGTATGGAACGTCTAGTTATACTGGCAGGTGTATAAAAAGTATAGTTATATTTCTCTGAGTAGCCCAAACCATATATCCTGCGCTAGTCTGGACAGCCCACGTGACCTTGTTACTCCCTGCTTGCTCAGATACAATATGATGGTTAAATATGAACAACCTCGCCTTTACCAACCAATTGTTCATATAGGGGCACACATGTATCCCCCATATTAAAAAATGCACTGGCACTACTGCAATACATTTTGGGTAAACTCTCGGCACAGATTTTATCCCAAAGAAGAGTACCTTGAACTGATAATACAACTTGTCCACGATGATCTCCAGAAACCTTTTGTGTCCATTGTTTACTGGCATATTCTGGTAAGCATCTCTGAGGTCTATGCTTGCCATATTGTCCCATTTTCCCAGCTGCACAAGGACTTCTTGTAGCAAGGCCATTTTTAATTCTTGTGTCTTTAGGAAACTGTTCAGGAATGAAGCTTTAGGATGACTCAGTGTCTCGGCTGGTTTTGGCACTAGAAAGTAAACAGAGTTGACTCTCATTAGTTTCCTCCTTTGCTACCTTCTCTATTGCCTGCTTGCTTAGAAGGTCCCTGGTATCTAGTTGCAGGCACTACATTTCCTCCTTGCTGCAGGTTCTTGCTCTTGGCCTGGTTGTTGGAGGACTTCGCATCAGTGCTATGCAATAGCTAGGATTCATTATATTTGAGTGCCGATTTGTCGCGGCGATGGTCCACCATTCTTGAAGGGACCCTCCGATTTGATCCCCTACTGGTGGTGTGTGTAGGAGGGGCTCCACTGTTGAGTCAACTGGTCGCTAGTCTTGACTCCAGTGAGGTGTGACCTCGCCTTCTAGTTCTCATTGCAAAGGAATGTCTCGGTCTTGAGGGGTACAGCCACTGGTAGACATAATCATTAACCTCATGCGCGCTATTTGAATTCAGCACCTATGCTGAGATTTAAAAAAACCCATGTTACATGACGAGCTGGGCTCGTAATCAGCGTGCGAGGAGGCTACACCATGACGAGCCCAGCTCGTCATCAGCGTGGAAGGGGTTAACAAACAGGAGGCAACTTTATTATGGATTCATACAAGATTGTGAAAACGAATAATTGCAACCGTTTTGTAATTTACATCCTGATGTAGTAATATTTAGGAAATGTATTCTTCTTGCACCCAAATCTGATGTCCATGGATGCGAGGGATAAACAAAATGGTTGCCATGTGAGCAACATGATTATACTAGAAAATCAAAGATGAATATTAGTGAACTGGATCGAAAAATAGATATTTTGGCCTTACGAAAGCATACGTATGCGAAACCCATTGGCTGTAACAAGCTAATACAGGAACAGTTATTTGTTGAATGAAACACAAGGAAGTAAAACTATGAACTTTAATAGACATAGCAATACATTATTCATCAAGATCTTAATTGTATGAATACTTAATGAAATTGACACCAGTTTGTTATTATGTCAAATACATGCAACCACATCAAAGGGTAGCTAGTGAATTAAGGAGTGCACTCCAGGCATTTTTAGGTTGAGCCTGGATAGCACATACGCTGCTCTGCAGCATCTTGTATTGGAGTATGAAATACAAGCCTCGCCCACTCTCCGCCGATATGCGACATTGGCTTGTGTCATTGTCCCTCGTAAATGCTGGCTTCTGATTCCTTGATAGGCTTGTTAGTCCTCCTTAGTACCCCCTTGTCTTCATTTGTAACCTCCAGTGAAAACTGGACTTTTTACTTCGGTTGTCACATTGTATATTTTTTAGACTGCAAGCACTATTTTCTTCAATGAGTTTCTCCTAGTGCTGGCAAGATATTCTTTCCTGCAGCATTCAGCACACCATGCGTGCTTTCACATTCCGAGCAGCTGGGACAATGGCGGCTGCTTCTTTGAATAGGTCTTGCATTTACAAGAGTTTGAGCTATTGGCTTGTAAATGATCATGCCGTTTATGTATGTGTTAATTAGCAAATAAGATAAATAAAAGGCATTGCCATTTACAATGCAAATAGCTTAACCTCTCACAATCGAGAGACCTACTGCATTGCAAATGCTTGTTCTTGTATACTGTAACTGTGGTATTGCACTCTGGCTGCTAGTCTGTGGATTAAAGACAGCACAAGGAGTGACTACCTGTGACCTTCCGCTTGTGGGTATTCGCTTTATCTGTGAGGCAACTACCCAGAAGGGACTCCTGAACTGCAAGGCCCCCATCACCTTTGAAGAATCTTGTCCTTCTTTCTCTGCGGCGACTCTTCCACTGCTGCTCCAAAGAGAATTTTGCCAGTAAAGAGCACGTTTATTATCCCTACCTGCAACTCCAGCTTAGCCCCGACACTCGTAGCCAGAAAAACCTCCTGAGGGTAGTGTCAGAACACAACTGCCTGCCTGCTTTGTCCACTGCATACAGAACCTTTCTACTGTATTCAGCAGTCTCAGCTAGTGTGGGACCAATCTAGGCATTCTTTGGGAGAAAAGGTGAGCATCACGCAGCGTGGCCAGTGACTGTTGGAGATTGTAGTTTGTGCTAGATGTATCCAGTGGGATTGCTCTACAGGTTAAATAGCCATGGAAGAAGTGTCTTGATTCACCACATTTTTGGTGGTGATCGCAGCAGCCTGAGGCACGGAGGCCAGAGAATCCACTCAAGAACCCACGTTGTGTCAGAGGTAAGTTGAAGGGTACACTCTATGCCCTTGTAGAGTTGCTGGCAGTTATCTGCAGCAACCAATCCACATTTAGCACACATGCCCTTGTCGCCGGCAACTGTCCCACTATCAACAGCCCACTTGGTTACTCGTTCCAGAGAATAATATAACATACATATGGTTCTAAACTGGTGCAGCTTTAAATTAGTAGAGTATACTGCATCATCCAAAGTCCCTAATGCATCCGACCTCGATATCTACAGAGCTAATATCCTCACCCAGAAGCTCACACCATTTAGATGCTAACTTCACGCTATCATTTCCCCAATAGTGGGAAAATAGTTGATATACCTTACTGATAGTCAGCTTTGTGATTGAGTGTAAGTTACTCAGTCTGTCAGATTCTACTGGTGTTCTTATATCTCTACGCCCCCATAGACAGTCTCTAACCTGTAGATACTTCTAACCTGTACCCCTAAGCAAGTTGCCGCTAAACAAGCCCCTGGTACTGATCTAATAATTTGATGATTAAGAAGAATCCGAATCTTATTTACAATTAACTTGTAACCTGAGAAAGAGCCGAAGGTTCTTGCCTCAGTCTGGATTTCGTCAATAGCATATATTGGGTCTGCAGAAAAAAGACAGCTATGTCATCCGCATAGGCCATTATTTTCAGTTCACAAAAGCCTAGATGAACCCGAAGAATAGATATGTTAGCAAGAAGGGATCTTATGTAAAGTTCAATATATAAAGCAAAAAGTAATGGGGAGAGAGGGCAGCCCTGCTGAGTACCCCTAAGTATCCGAAAAGAAGTAGATTGCGATTGTAGATAGATAAGTTTAGCCCTTGGTTGTTTATACAGAGCTGTAACCCACCCATAGAAGCGGCCATGAATATTATACTCCGCAAGAGAGGCCCAATAACATTCCCATGTTACACAATTGAATGCCTTTTCAGCACCAAGAATGATCATTCCCAATTCCAGATTCAACTTTTTTGCAGCATCAAGGGCTCCTAAAGCGGTGTTCACATGTGCCGATGTATCGCGGCCTGGTATAAAACGGTGTTGTTGGTGAGAAACTAATTGTGCCATGAAAGGTGCCAAGCTTGTTGCCAATACTTTCGAGAGTATTTGGCAACTGCATTAATGAGTGATATCGGGTGGTATGACCCACATTCTTCTGATGGTTTATTCTTCTTTAAGAAGAACACAATATTTGTAATGTACCATGACCTAGGTACATTCCCTAAAACACTTATAGGATACATAATCTTGCCCATAAAAGGAATTAAACAATCCTTGAATGTTTTATAGAATTCAACTGGTATAGCATCATCCCCTGCTGCTTTACCGGCCATTATAGCGCGGGATATGTCCTCATGCATAATATCTTAGTTAAGCAACTGTGTCTGTTCTTCCTCAAGACTTGGTAAGCTACACCTTTCTACATATTCTGCAAATGTACTTTCATCAAATGAACTAGTGCTGTCATACAGCTTTTTATAGTACCAGGTAAACTGTTCTATCAACTCTGGTTGTGTATAAAGTACACCTGCCTCACTCTTGATAGCTTTCATCTCCCGCCTCGTTTTTTTTATCAGAGAGCTGATGTGCTAATACCTTCCCTACTTGCTGTCCGTATTCATATTGCAAGGACCAGTTGTTGGTGTATTTAGCCACAATCCTGTCTTTTAAAACCCTCCTCAGCATAACCTGTTTTTCAATCAAAAGCAAGTATGTTTGTGAATGTGTTTGCCCTGTTCTTTGCGTCAAACCACTTTGCCTAACTTCTTCAGTATGTGCTATTTCTAATCGCAAAATTGCCTCTCCAGCATCTCTAAGAGCCATATTCTTACTTCTGTTCTACTGAAACACATACTGTTGGGTGATTCCCCTTATATAGGCTGTGAGAAAGTCACAAATCATGAAAGGAGGGGCAGAACCTTTGTTGTCCATTAGAAAATTCCTAATATTATTCTTAATAAGTATTCTGTATTCCATATCTGTTATCAAATATTGTGGGAAGGAAAACCGACGTACTGGCCCAATAGCTGAGCCTAACGGGAATAACAATAATATTGGATTGTGGTCAGATACTATCTTAGAACAAACTTCGCACTTAGCTATTGTCCGCATTTTGTTATTTACAAAGAACATGTCAATCCTGGAGTACTGCTTATGCAGTGCACTATGGTAGGTGTAGCCAGGCTGAGTTGAAAATAAAGATCACCAAACATCTGAGGCGATGTCATCGAGCATGTCCACGATTGAGGCTCTTACCTTCCTCATCATGGCTGAGGCACCATGATTGGTAGAATCTAAATTCGAATTGATAATACAGTTAAAATCACTCATCATAATTAGCTCCCCCTGTCATTCTAGTAATTATAATGCTAACATATCGAACATTTGAGGTTCATCAGAGTTTGGACCATAGACAGTGCATAGTACATATTTATAATGACGGACCCGTACCTGTGCAATTACCCACCTGCCTCAAGTATCATGGGAAGCTTTAAGCAAAGTACATTCTAAAGATTTGTCCATCATGATGGCAACACCTCTAATAGACACCGTCTGAGATGTACACCCAATCACCTTATAGTCTAGCTGTCTAAGCAATTGTCTATCTTTATATGCCAAATGTGTTTCAATAAGAGCAACGATATGGGGTTTATAAATTTGCAGCTCTTCGCGGACCAGCCGGTGTTAGCAGAATTCAGCCCTGCAACGTTCCAGCAGAGACATTTAAATATCTCCATTATATAGTAATTAGAGACTTAAAAGCCAAGCACTCCCATACTGTCTGTCTGCCTCTCCTACCTTCGTTGGCACTTGACCTGAAAGAAACATCCATAGAGCATAGAATCTTAGTCTGCATACCCACCTACAACAACTATAATCCATTCCAATAATTCCATTTCCAATAATAGCTCTTGCATTTATTCAGTTTGATACTTTTTTAATTGCCTTCCCCACCCACATCCCAAGACTGCCCCAACCCTGGAGAGCCCATTCTCCCACTCCAGTGCCTAAGACGAGGAATCACCACAATCAGGCTGTCGATAGTGCTGACAGCCAAAAGAGAGCAAATGCACCCCAGGGTGCTAACCGCTAGTTGTTTATCACATCAAGAGTGTAAAAATGTTTAAAAAAAAAAAATATATTAACTTTTTTTTTAAACCCTTACAGTAATGGGGGAAACCATGCAAAGAGAAGAAAAAAACGAACCTCCCCTCCAAGCCCTCAGCTTTATGCTCTTATTTTATACATTTTCATCACTTTAGCGCTTTTAGTTCCTAGAAAAATGAAGAAAAGAAAGCAAGCAAGCCCATGCAACAAAACTCAAGCAAGCATGCAGAGATCATTTTCTAGTAATAGTCTCAGGGGGCCTTCCTTCCCGGGACCCCCAAGAGAAAAGAATCTGCTGGGCTCACTTGCCCGTTGTAGTTCCAAGTATGTCCACCGCGTATCACTTTTAAGTGTGCCGGCTCCTGAAGAAACACTTGCACACCCTCTGCTTTCATTGGATCACTCAGATGGCGCAGCCTACATCATTTCTCCATTGTCTTCTTACAGAGGTCTGATCTAACAAAGACTGACAGTGAATTTGTCATACCCGGACAAGCACGAAAAAAAACAGCTTGCCTCAGCAATAAATTGCCAAAATAAATAATCATTGGGCGTGGATGTTGTCGATTAGCTCGAGATTCTTGACTTGGGAATAGTGGAAGCCTATGAGCTCTTTGTATCTGAGAATCCCAGTCAGAGAGGTCAGTAAATGTCTTTTTGAGCAATTGGACAATATATGCGCTGGGATCAGTCCCTTCTTTCTCCTCATACATCCATCCCAAACAGAAACAAAAAGCAGCTATAGACTTAGCAGAGGCCCTGGAAAAAATAATGGAAGAAAAGGACTCCGATTTAATCATCTTGGCGGGGGACTTCAACATGCTCCTCATCAGCAAAGACCCAGACAACGACCTCATTCAAGAATTGAATGCAGCATGGGGCGTGCCAACACAAGGTCCGACAAAAAATACTAAATCAACAAAGTATTCAAAAAATGTACTTCGATACCTGGAAGATCTTAACCTAAGTGCCCTGAATGGGCGATATGTCGATGACGACCCACCTGTTGCTACCTTCCACTCTAATAAACAATCATCCCACCTAGATTACATGTTCACATCCTTAAACATGTTTCCCTGGATAACTACGTTCAGAATAGGGACGAGTGACCTCAGCGACCACTTGCCTCAAGAGGCTACAATAAGAGTCAACTTGCAACTCCCAACCGAACCACACACAGGACTTGCCACAGAAGTTACGTCAAATCTAAGGCGGCTACGATGTAACATCAATAATATTGTCTACATAGGCTTTACAGCGAAAACTCTTTTCACCCAAATTGCCAGCTCCTCAACGAAGATGTCGGAAGTCTGGCAAAGCTTCATCCAAACTATCAGTGAGACACTGATAAAAATTTCGCCAAATAACTTGCGTCAAGGGAAGGGAACCTCAGGTAAAAATCAACTAACCCGAGATATGAAAACACAAAAACGGTTAATAAGTCAAACGTTGAGACATATGCGAAAGGATCAAACAAATCATAGCCTGCAAATTGTCTTACAGAATGCAAAGAAACAGCTAAAGCGGATGAAATGGGAAAAACAGAAGCTAAGAAATGAAGACCTATGGGTAAAACTTCTTTATGCAGGGAAGCAGAAAAATAGCTCTAAGTTCTGGCAAATGGTCAGAAGAATAAAGAATCCAGAACATGTAGACCAAAACTCCCACATATCAGTGGAGGTATGGACAACATACCTATTGAAGCATTTTAATAACGAGGAAACTATAGAGGACGCGGTAACAAACAACCCATGCACAAGAGTCACGAGGACTAAAATAGAAGAAAAAAATAATTGCTATACGGCTGCAAGGATCAAGGAAACGCGCGAATATGGGGCCATGACCCCATCAAAACTCGACAATTCAGTACCGGAAGCAAACTCCCCGAAGTTTGACGTACCCGGGCGAAAGACAACTGTGCCAGCGGACATCAAGCAGCAAATACCAAGGGGGAGGCTCACTGGAGCCCCGGGGCCTAATGACATTCCACCCATGCTGTACAAATCGGATGCGGAGTTTTGGAGTGCATCACTAACACCAATATTTAATGGCTTAAGTTATACCCTGGCTCTCCCGGACTCCTGGCATGGGTCAGTCATCAGCCCGATTTATAAACAAGGTAGCAAGAAGCACCCAAACAACTATCGGCTTATTGCCCTACTAGACGTGGAGGCTAAATATTTCGCAGGTACCGTCTTGGAGGAGTTAACGCTATGGGCATCTGAAAACTCCATCATCCCGATCAACCAAATGGGTTTCTGCAGAGACCAAGGGACCACAACTAACATCATGGCACTATCCTTGTTGATGGGAGCAGCAAAAGAGGCTAAATCACCTTTATACCTCTTGTTTATTAACTACACTGCCGCATTTGATCACGTGGACCGCAACAAACTCTGGCAGAAACTGGATAACTGGGGAATACCGAAACACCTCCTGGATGTGCTAATACTACTCCATTCAAACACCTGGATCAAAATCAAACTCTGAGCAGGCACACATCTCTCGAAACCCATTAGGACAACAAAAGGGTTAAAACAGGGGTGTGTATTAGCACCAATCTTATTCAACCTCTTCCTAGCCGATCTACCGGGGGAACTTGACAAATGCCCTAATCATGCACCGAAACTTGGGACCATCATCCTCTCCAAACTGCTATACGTGGACGACTTGGTGTTGATAAGTCGGACACCAACGGGCCTTCAGCATCTCCTGAATGTAGCTCACACCTTTTCAGCAAAGAATGCTCTCCAAATAAACTTCAATAAATCAAAGGTCATGGCTGTGAACTATAGGAAAAAAAGGACAATTTGCTGGCACCTGAACGGACAAAAGCTGGATGTGGTTATCACCTACAAGTACCTGGGAGTCATTTTGAACTAAAAAAAATACGTTTAAGGCACAACTTGACTCCTTACGAGGGAAGGCGACTATCCCTTACCTGGCTATAAAATCACTAAAGGCCAAACTTCCTGATCTCTCACTTAAACCTCTCCTCCAAATCATGCGTGCAAAACTACTGCCAACCCTTGCATATGAGAGTGAACCGCTCCATGGGAAGGATGCCGCATTACTGGACATAGTCATAGCCAATTCATGTAGGGCAATTTTTTATCTCAAAAAATATGTTTCTCCTGCTCAGATCCAGCTAGAATTTGGCATCCTTAAACAAACAATAGAAAGGCGGTGCGCATATGTAGCCAGCTGGCATAAGATACGTACTGTAGAGACTGGCTCTTTAAGTTCCAAAGTATGGGAAAAGGTACTTCGGCACCGCAAGTCTTCGGCAAGAGATTATCTATTTGAATCACTCCAAGTTTTAGGACTGACCGACGTCTGGGAAAACGCAATAGACCTTTTGTCCTTCCAAAAAATAGCAAAAAAATCAGCACGTATCATCTCAGCAATTGCAGACAAGAAGGAACTAGCAAACAGAGCACATGGCTGGATAATGCTGGGGGATTATGGAAGAATACAACCACAAGCATACCTCAATATTGGCAGGAAAATAAAAATGAAAGAAAAATTTCTAAAATTACACCTCTGAGTAATCCCTATACTCCCACACGTGCCGCCCTGGGAGAGAAATAACTCCTCACAGCAATGTCGCCTGTGTAAAAACGGCAAGGAGGACATCATCCATGCGATCTGCATTTGTCCTAAACTAAAGGACTTGAGGTACAACTTATTACGACCATCCCTCAAACTACATAGCGTTCGGACTTGCAGGCAGGCTGTAAAACTGTGTTTCAACCCTAACACCAAATTGAACTGCCAGGTTGTAAAGTTCTTTGATTTAACAGGAAAAAGACTTAAGAGCCTGTGATGACATTGTAATGTTTTAAGGATAAATAAGAATTGATCTTAACCAAATTTTATTTTTATGTACAAATGAACTTTTATACGTATTTACTGATGTTTTTATCTTTTGTAAAGATTTTAATTATTCATGTACAAAATAAACAATTACTTATCTTCTTTCTCCTCAGGAATACCAAAAAGTCTCAAATTATTCCTTTGTTGCCTATTTTCAAGGTCTTTCATTTTATTCTTAAGTACCTGAAGCTGTCTGTCATGCCGTTTGACTGTTTTAGCTGTGGTTGTTGCTGCATCCTCTGTGTCTGCCACATGCTGTTGCAGTTCAGTAATCTCCTGTGTTAAGCCCACTACCTTCCCCAAGACTTCTGACTGGACTTGCTGTATCCGACTATTATCTGCCCTAGCTTGGCTGAAATTCCCTGTGTCTCTCCTCTCTGATCACGGAGCACCTGCAGAATCGTAGAAACAATGAAAGTTCCATGTTAGAAGCAGCACCAGCCCCCATTGCGAGAGGGGTTATATCACTAGAAAAAAGGCCCACAGCTGTGCCCCCCTCTCTTTCAGGCTGAAGCCTATTGGGTGTCCCCTGGCCTTGGATCACACTGTCCGGACCTAAAGCTGCTGGGGCCAGAATTATCACCACTGAGTAGTTAGCCTGATAGCCTTGAGATTATGGCTCTTACTCCCACCTTGGCAGTAACCCAATTTCAGAGCGGGCTCACCTTACCAGTCAGTTTACCATCATCCTGCGACCTTGTAATACTGCGAGGAGTTGTGGAGCATTCCTTTGCTGTACAGTGTATCTGCCTGCTTTATCATGTGTATATCGTCTGAAATAGTAGGAGCACTGGTAGCATCAATCAGACCTCCCTAGCCGAGGTAGATGAGAAAATAAGCAACGGAGTATGCAAAGGAGTGGGCGAGGTTAGAGCCGCTTCCTCTTTTGCAGAGTTGCTACCTACTGAAGCAGTACTTAAATCCAAGACATAACAGCCTGATTGCATCCCCGTTAGGACCAAGTCTCTGCCATCGTTCTCAGAATAAGCCTTTTGCTTACTGGCTTCATCACTCATATGTCCCAAAGAATCTCCCCCTAAGATCACTTCCACAGCACTAATAGTCTCCATTAAGTCACTTCTAACAAGTCAAGCAGGACTCAAAGGCGTAGCTGCAATATGAAGTAGGTTGTGTACCTTGTAACAGTGTAGCACTCGCTCCGTCTTCACTTGGCAACTACCTAGGGCAGGAGCTGCAACACTGTCTCGATTCAAATCGGGTCATACTTCCTCAAGAAGAGCCGCTGCCATTGTTTGTTTCTGCAGGAGTGGGCACCTGTTCCACACGTTTGTAAAATATCAGCTGCTTTCCCTGAATGAGGAAGCCTGAGCATAGGCTTCCCAAGCGGAGAGTTCTGCCCTTTTACCGTATTCACTGTATGGCGTCCTGCTGCCTCAGAGCAGGTAGTCTGCTGTCTCTATTTCTCCTCGTCTCTCTCGGCCGCGCCAGGAACAGGGGCTGTTACAAGTGCACATAGATTGCGAGCCCCTCGCCGTGGAGCCATGTCTGCCCGCAGAGCCTGTGAAGTTTGCAAGGCCTGCGCAGCGGGAGTCAGCCAGAGATAGCAGAGTGCAGATAAAATCGGCCCCACTGTCCACCTCGCGGACCTAATCGGTTGATAGAAAAACTGTGCCGGTTTCGCTTGAAGCGGTGGCATCAGTAATGGCGCTAATGTTGGTAAGGAGATTTTTTTTAAATGCCTCCTCAATTCTCCTCACTTAAGACTGGCTGTACAGGCCTTGTGCTAGGGACAAAGGGCTGAAAGTATTGAAAAGCTGGAGAGCCCGGCGTTGCATGCTCTCTTGCCGAGGAGTCAATATGCCATCTTCCCCACAATTTTGGTCTCACATATGTTTTCTTCATGTCCATGTTTGATACTTTTTGGGAAAGAAGTTGCTCAAATTGTGGATGAATGTCTAGGTATTAGTATGCAACTAATGGAGGCAGGAAGGATGCTGGGATATAAAGCTACACCTGACTTTGGTTTAAGATCTCTTCTTTCTGCTATTATAGTAACAGCTCGATTATGCATTGCTAGGGTATGGATTCCTAAGAAGCCTCCTAGAGCATTGGAATGGTGGGGGATGATGAGCGAAATGGATATAGTTAGGCTTTCCTGTTTTCAGTTTCTATTTTTGGTAAATACTGGTGGGGGGTTTTCAGTTTTTTCAATATTTTAAAAAAACAGTGGTTATCAGTGGTTATACATTTTCACACCAATAAAAACAGAAACAGGGTTTCCGGTGTTTATGGAATTTTAATTTAATTGGAATTATTGCTTACTTTTTGCACTGATAGTGCATCTGTATAGATATCGTGTGCACGGGGTATTTGAGGTCCAAATGCATTTTTACTGCACCAGAATGGACTACAAAGTCGATAGCATTCTTCATTAACTCTGAAGATTGTAAAGATGCTTTCTGCATACCATCTAGCAAGTGACAAGGGTCTCTTACAGAGAAGAACTTCAGCTCAGGTATCAATTTTGACAGACCATCATACATCTGTAGGAACTTTTTCAGAAGCATCCCAAGTGACAATGTGTTCAGTTTTTACCAAACGTCTGATGTCATGTTTTCACCACTATCTCAGATGCTTGGTGAGAACAATCTTTTCACATATACCTGTCACTACATATTGCATTGAATGTTCAAAGCTTGTTGTGTTTGGCAATTCACTTGTGTTCAATACTGACTCACTACAAAAGGGGGCTGGTGTATCAAAGGATTTCACCCATTCTCCGTCTGTGGGTAAATGTGATGGTACATATTAGAAAAGATTCTTATGAAACCAGTCATTTTACCTATCAGTGAAAACAAATGTAGTCAAAATATCAAATATGATTTTGATATTTCCTGTTTCTCTACAGTTTATAAAATAACTAAATAAGACCTAAAACATGTTTTGAAACACTGCATCTTAGACCCAAGATCACAAAACTAAAAAAAGCAGAAGGAAGACGAGACAATGCTTTAGTGACATCCCTAAACAGCAAAACTCAAGCAGAATAATGTTAGCCAAGTCTTTCTTGATGCTACCTTGTATAACAAAGTTACATTGTGTTGGCCCTTTCAGGAAGAAATAGAAATGTCTCTTTCACTCATCTTTTCCTTTCTTTGAATGGCACTTATTTTGTGGTTGCAAAGGTGTGTTTTCAGTGTTTATATGTTTACACCGGTGATGGCTATTTTCCTTTCGGTGGGGTTTTATCAGTTTTTATAGGTTTAAACCTAAAACCAAATAGCCTAGATATAGTCAAGACTAAGGGAAGCCGTCTCAGGAGGAAATTCTTATCGAATCTGGGGTCCATGTTAAATAAAGAATAGATACTATGTCGGGCACTATGATAACATTTAAATATTGACATATGTTTTTGTTCATTGTATTTGGAGTCTCTCTCTGCTATGTATTTGTACCTGTAGAAGTTATTTTTCTTATATTACCTCTTATTGTCATATAGTGCTTTTGGAGATAAAAAAATTCTTTGAAATAAAAAAAATCCCTGGCAGTACACTGACGTACAGCACCCTACAGCATTCACTGGCGTGAAAACCAAGATGAGTAAAAAACTTAGCGTCACACCATATGGTACCTTGAAGACTGTGCCCCACACAATGAGAGGTGGGTGTTGCACTACCGCTGGTGGGCACGTACTTGGAAGAAGGGCAGTATTTATCGTACGGATATCATTACGACTGATTGTTATTGCCTGAGGCCCGTGCGCACACAGCCGAAAACATAGTTGTTCGCTTGCCTGTCAGGCTGACTGGCACACCTACATGCTGAAAGTCAAGTGCTGTAAAAATCATCACAGGGCTGTTGTGCCTGCATCGCGATAGGTAAAGCCGTATGCCACAGTCTCTCATAGCCGTTGCAAAGGTGTGTGACAGGATCGCATTACTGACGCGCACAGCTCCGTTATTGTGCTTGTCTCGCTGATGGGCACAGCATTTACCAGTATAATATGTTACCAGCTCTAATTTAGCTTCTACTCTTACGGACAGTGAAACCCTCATAAGCACAAGCTGCGTGTCTCAGCCTTTCAAAGCACTGACACAGCGAATCAATGGCCGCATGTGTATGACCTTAATATTGGTGGCACACCAGTAAAATAGCCATTTTTCAGTAACAGTGGGCAGCTTGTACCTTCAGCTCATTTCCTGCGATGAACAGAGTAATCATCAGACATGCTTATCTACCATCAGGCTGTGCTGCCTAGGAAGTAGACTTTGGGTGTTTTTGGGCTAAATCCTTTAAAAAAAATAAAAAAAAAGACTAGAGAGCTGACCCCACCACATAGTGAACACCCTTAATTTGTAGCAGTTTAATATTAAACCTGTTTTGCTGGTTTAGCTAATGGAAATCAGAATCATGAATCTGGGGAATGCTATAACCATCCCACCACGTTTTCTTATGTCTGCAGGTGATCTACCTATAGAGTGGGAGGACTGGATAGACTGTTTAGGAAATTATTTTCTAGCCTTGGATGGTATCAGATTCCCTGCAATTAGAAAAAAGCATTGTTTTTGGGCACGTTACAAGGGAGGTCAGCATATTATCAAGACTCTTCCCCAGCCAGCAGAAGAGGTGGCCAAACAAGAAAATGTGGGTATGCAGTGCCACAAATGTTCTACTCAATCACAACGTGTTACAGAAACTGTGGATCAGTTTGCTTCTACGTTAAGGGAGTTGTCCGCAAAATGTCAGTTTGTGCAAATAACTGATGAGATGGTACGAGACCAATTGCTCAGGGAAAAGGGACAGAAATGGCAGCAATGCAAAGTGAAGTTGGTAAATGCCATAAAGAGCAAGTGTCAAGTTACTGGAAGAATGGCTCCTAAAAGTAAAAACCTAAAAAGTTCATTGAGTTATAATGCCTCAATTAGGTCTGCTTCGCGGGTGTGTCACAGATTTGGCAGTACTTTACATTTAGCCGATTCTAAGAATTTTTGCACTGAGTAAAGAGTGTCACAAGTGTGATAGGAAAAGACACTAAGCAAACATGTGGAAAGCAAGCATGAAAAGGGCAGCTTTTGTGGAAGATGAGGAAATGGAACACAGAGTGTTGGTGGTCAGGATGGAGGATTCGGAGGAGCAGATGGAGAAAAAAGAGTAAACAACCAAAGGCTGACTTTGAAGTTAATGGAAAAATGGTGCCCTTAATGGTTGACACTGGTTCCCTTTACACCATTATACCCAAGTGGTTTTTTGATGCAAGAGGTCAAGGGTGGGAACTCACTCCATCATGTGGTTGTAAAGGGCTACCAAGGGGCGGATTTTGGTGTCTTGGACTATGCTATAGCATCTATTAAATCTGCAGGGAGACAGACAGAGGGTAAGGTATACATTGCCCAGGAGGGACAACCCATTTTAGGGAGGGCTCATCAGTACGACTTACATATCAAAGTGGACCCTAAAGCAGTCAATCAGGTCACCATGGTGGAGAAAATTGATCTAATAAACAAGTTACTTACCTTTGGTAACAATATATCTGTAAGAAACAGAAGTTAGTTATAGATTCCTTACCGTAGAATCCCCAATAGGTGTCAGACTAGATCCAGAAAGTTTTTCGTCAGTAGTACCCCCTGCGTGTCAAAAGGTGGCGGTGGTCGGCTACGTGTTCATCGTTGGTATGGTGGTCGCCGGGATGACATCGCGGTAGCTACTTAGACGCCGCACGCTGTACACGATTCAGTTCTGTACACGATTTTCCCCGCAAGAAGCGCAGAGCCATACAAGACACTGACCACTGGTCCACAAAACTAGGACCCTAGAAGTCAGTTCACAGAACGGGGAGGGTGGGTGGGGCGGTAAGGAATCTATAACTAACCTATGTTTCTTACAGATATATCGTTACCGAAGGTAAGTAACTTGTTCATCTGAAAGAAATAGTTTGTTATAGATTCCTTACCTTAGAATAGATAACCCAGCAATACCAACCCAGGAGGTAGGTCTACGAACTAAGTTCACACCAGAAAGTCCTGGAAAACAGAACAGCTAAAGAAGCTGTCTCCCCGGACTTGGCTGTCCAGGCAGTAGTGTCTTGTGAACGTGTGCAGCGATGCTCAGGTAGCTGCCTGACAGATGTCATTAAGGGGGACTCCACATCCCAAAGCAGTGGTAGCTGCCGTCACCCTGGTGGAATGGGCGTGCAACCCCACTGAAGGCTCCTTCTTTGCCAAGGAATAACCAGCTTTGATGCACAAAACAACCCATCTAGAAATGGTCCGTTTGTATACGGCCCAACCTTTTTTGTCGCCCACCTAGCCAACAAAGAGCTGGTAATCCACCCGGAATTATTTTGTGCGATCCAAGTAAAAGGAAAGCGCACGCTTTGGATCCAGACAGTAGAGCCTCTCTTCTTCTTTGGAAGAATGTGAAGGTGGAAAGAAGGTGGACAAAGTGATGGTGTGTCTGATATGGAAAGGAGTAACCAATTTTGGAAGGAAGGAAGGATGAGTTCGAAGGACAACTTTGTCCAGATGAACAGTTAGAAAAGGAGGCTTAGACGAAAGTGCTTGGAGCTCACTCACCCTGTGCGCAGAGGGATGGCCCCCAGAAAAACAGTTTTTAAGGTCAGAAGCCTGAGAGGACAGTTATGTAGCGGCTCAAAGGGAGCGCACATAAGATATGTAAGAACCAAGTTCAAGTCCCACTGAAGCACTACAAATAGAACAGGAGGAAAAAGATGAGTAATGCTCTTAAGAAAGCAGGGGACTTGAAAAGAGAAGGCTGAGCAGAAAGCCTAAGAAAGGTTGAAATGGCAGAGAGGTACTTCTTAAGAGTGCCCAGAGCAGAGCCATGCTGGGCTTAAGAAAGAAGGAACAAGAGAACCTCAGAAAGAGGGGCAGAAAGGGGCTCCACAGCCTTTGCTGCGCACAATGCCACAAATTTGTTCCATCTGCAGGCATATACCGTCTTAGTGGAGGGATGCCTGGCTGCCAAGATAACATCACATAGTTCAGGAGGCAGGTCAAACAATGTCAACTGCCGCCGTTCTATCTCCACACAAGGAGGTGAGGGCTGGACAGGTTTGGGTGGAGAACCATCCCTTGCTGATGCGACAGAAGATCCGCCCGAAGAGGCAGTCTGATCGAAGGATTGATGGCCATGTGTAGCAGCTCGGGATATCAGACTCTTCGTGCCCAATCTGGAGCCACAAGAATGACTTAGACCCAGTCACGCTTGATCTTCTTCAGCACTCTGGGCAGAAGTGGTATAGGCTCAAAGGAATATAAAAGACCGCAACTCCACTCGCAACGAAAAATGTCACCTAACGAGTGCCGCCTTGGAAATTCCAACGTGCAGAATTGCTGACATTACGCGTTCTCTTCGGTGGCGAATAGATCTAACCAAGGCTCTCCCTACTGTTGAAAGAGACTTTGCACCACCTCCGAGTGAAGACGCCATTCGTTATCCATCATGTACCTGCGGCTGAGTTTGTCCGCCCTGGCGTTGAGCGGACCTGCCAGGTGCTGAATCACTAGGGATATGCCCTGATGTTCCAGCCATGTCCCGAGGTGGAAGGCCTCTTGACATAGGGTCCACGACCCCACCCCGCCTTGTTTGTTGCAGTATCACATGGCGTGGTGTTGAACACCTGCACTACTCTTCCCCTGACAGAGAGAAGTAATGCTTTGAGCGCAAGACGAATCGACCGAAGGTTGATGTGGAGCCCAGACTCCGCCAGTTACCAGAGGCCTCTGTTCTCCGCCCCATCCAAGAAGTGATGCAATGGTCACCACTGTGAACTCTAGTTGAGGAAGGGAGAAGGATCTACCGTCGACCTAATCCTGGTTCGTTAGCCACCACTGCAATTGGTGTGCAGTGCCCTATGAGATCTGGACGCAATCTGACAGGTTCCCCTGATGTTGTGTCCACTGGAACTTCAGGTCCCACTGCAGAGCTCGCGTATGCCATCTGGCATGGTCCAACAGCAGGATGCAGGAGGCCACCAGGCACAGTAGCCAGAGGGTCATCTTGACCGGAAACCAGGATTAAGGCTGAAAGATCGGAATCATAGTCCGAATATCCCAGACTTGCTGTTTGGGAGGATAGACTCGAAACTGCATTGTGTCCAGAACCGCTCCGATGAAGAGGAGCGTCTGAGAGGGAGTCTGATGTGACTTCAGCACGTTGGAGAACCCCAGCGAAAGGAGGAGGTCGGCCGTAGCCTGGAAGTAGGAGACGACAGCCTGGGGCAAGCCCGCCTTCAACAGCCAGTCGTCGAGATAGGGGGAAGACTGGAACCCCTGATCTGCGCAGATGAGCTGCGACCACCGACATCACTTTTGTGAACACCCGAGGGCCGCTGGTAAGGCCAAAGGAGAGCAAGGTAAACTGAAAGTGAAATTGACACCAACTCCGAAAGGAGACTACTAAGAGCCACAGAAATCCTCCCATTACCCTCCGTGATCAACTCAGAACTTTCCGCAGGAAATACAACAATCATATCAAGATCAAAAAATCCAGGTTTTTTTGCTCTGCGCTGGACAGTGCAAAAAATAGCCCTAAGGAGCTCTAAAACATTATCAGGCAACAAACCTCCAAGCCTGAAACTTCCTCAATACTGGCGTCCAAAGAACTCTGCGACAACTTCACCAACTTCCTTAATGACAAGATCACCAAGATCGAACTTTCACTGGACACCAACAGCACCCTCCACAAAGAGCAACATGGCGCTGGCGCTTGATGAGGCCCCCACACCACCTATCAAATCCTGGCTAACATTCCACCCCATACAAGAAGCTGAGATAGTCAAACTTATCTCCACCTCCAAACCCTCTTCTTACGCCCTAGACCCTATACCCCCCAACTGAACAAAAAAACTGAAACTCTCCCTAGCACCGCACCGCACAGGTGCAGAACATAAACAGCTCCTTTAAAAAAGGAGTTTTGCCAGATTGCCTTAAAGTAGGACACGTCACGCCACTGCTGAAAAAACCCAGCCTTGACATAAAGGATTTGAACAACTTCAGACCGGTCTCTAACCTTCCTCTTTTGTCCAAACCCCTAGAAAGATGCGTACTCCAACAACTAACCCAACTCCTGGACAACATAGACCTCCTTGACTCCCATCAGTCTGGCTTTAGAAAAGGATGCAGCACTGAAACGGCGAACCTCAACATCATCGACGATATCCATAAACCACTAGACTCAGACCGTTGCTGCCTCCTCATCCTCCTAGACCTATCAGCAGCTTTCGACACGGTAGACCACAAACTTCTCATTAAGGCTCTACAAAAACGAGCCGGTCTTGGAGAGGTGATCCTCGAATGGTTCTCATCCTTCTTACACAACCGCACCCAAAGAATCAAAATCAAAAACTTTGCATCTGATCTGCACCCAGTCTTCAAGGGAGTCCTGCAAGGTTCAGTGCTCTCCCCACAACTTTTCAATATCTACATGGAACCCCTCTCCAAACTACTCAAAAAAGCCAAAATCTGCTTTCCTCTTTATGCTGACGATACACAGATCTACCTGGAATCCTCCTCCATCAAGGACAGCCAAAGACTCAACGACATACTGAGAGACATCCAACATTCGCTGTCTAGCAACCACCTCAAACTAAATCCGGATAAAACCGAAGTTCTCCTCATCTCGAACAAAGAGGTGAACCCCAAAATTGCTGAATGGCTAAAAGCCATCGATGCGCTCAATGGGAACCTCACCCTGGCCGACTCTCAAATCTCTAGATATCAAGCTAGACCCGAAACTGGGCATGACCTCACACAGCAAGAACGCCTTCCTCAACCTAAAACTACTATACAAAATAAAACCTTTCATCCCGTCCAACGATCTCAAACAGGCCACCCAAGCACTGGTGTGGTCAAGACTAGACTATGGAAATGCAGTCCTCTCTGGAGTACCAAAATCACATCTTGCCCCCCTCAAAACAAAGCTCAACAAGGCAGCAAGATTGGTCACCGGAATCAAGAAATTTGATCACATTTCTCTGGCACCTAGAGAACTTAAATGGCTCCCAGTGGAAATACGGACTAGCTTTAGAACAGCCTGCCTCACACACAAAGCCTTGCATACCTGCAAACCCGAATATTTAGCGGCCAAACTCAAATAAGCAGGTCAGACCAGGAACCTCAGAAGCTCGAACTCTCTTCTACTCATCCCGCTGAAAACTCAAACAAAAAACTGCGGCTCGATCCTTTGCCGGGAGCGCACCCAAAATCTGGAACTCTATTCCTCCCCACATCAGAACTATTACCTCCTTTCCAAAATTCAAAAGCCAGCTCAAACCCCTGTTCCTCGACCGCTCCCTAGGGAATCGATAGAAGCAGCCAGAGTGGGGAAACAGTCTCCTCTCACAGCTGCGACTATGCCCACAAACCGCATTATGGAACTTGCCGCTAATTGACCTAAACCTTTCTGTATTTTGTGATTCTCTCCATCATAAGTGTTGTAAAGCGCTCCGATACCCTCGGGTCAGGCAAGCGCTATATAAAACTTCTTAAATAAAAAAATAAAAATAAATAAAATAAGGTGCTCGTGGCCTACCGTGATCTGCAGGTAACGCCGGTGGGCCAGGAGGACGGGGATGTGCTAAATAAGCATCCTGCAAATCCAACACTACCATCCAGTGCTAGCGTCAACATTTTGAACTTTTCCTTCCGGAGGAAGCGGTTGATGTTCCTGAGATCCAAGATAGGACACGACCTTCAAAACAGACACCTTCCCAGACGGCTGGAAGCGCGCAGAAGTCAGGCCCCTGCTGAAAAAGCCCACAGCTGACCCCCACCGACCTCAAAAACTACCGGCCCATTTCGCTCCTCCCCTTCGCAGTCAAAGTACCAGAGAAAACAGTCAACAGGGAACTGACTCTATTCATGAAAGCAAACGCCGTCCTCGACCCGTCCCAATCAGGATTCCAAAGCAACCACAGCACCAAGACAGCTCTACTTGCCACCAAAGATGACATCCGCAGCTTCCTGGACCAAGGCCACTCCGCAGCCCTCATCCTACTCGACCTATCAGCAGCTTTCAACACAGTCTCCCACCGCACACTAGTCACCAGACTACATGAGGCCGGCACACAAGGAACAGCCCTGGACTGGATCCGGTCATTCCTCACCAGAAGAAGCTAAAGGATCAGACTACCGCCCTTCCTCTCCGACCCCACGGAAATCACCTGCGGCGTCCCACAGGGGTCATCACTGAGCCCGACCCTCTTCAACATCTACATGGCCCCCCCTCGCAGCCATCATCCGACAACACGGCCTCAACATCGTATCCTACACGGACGACACCGAGCTCATCCTCTCTCTCACCACGTCAAACTCAACTTTCAGAATGGAATGCATGAAGTCGCAGTCTGGATGACAAACAGCTGCCTGAAGCTCAACGCCGAGAAGACAAAAGTTCTCATCCTGGGAACCACCCCTTCAGCATGGGACAGCTTGTGGTGGCCGACTGCCTCGGAAGCCCACCTACCCCTTCAGACCACGCCAACAACCTCGGCATCTCTCACCATTAACAGACAGGTCAAGGCCGTCACCTCCATCTTTTTCGAAAACCTCTGGATCCTCCGCAAGACCTGCAAATGGATCACCCCCGGAGGCAAGAAAGACAGTCACCCATGCACTCATCACCAGCAGACTGGACAATGGAAATGCACTCTATGCCGGCATTAACAAGTCCCTACTCCGCAAACTCCAGACAATACAGAATACAGCCGCCAGGCTCGTCCTCTGCATCCCCCAGCACAAACACATCAGCCAACAATAATAATAATAATAATAATAAAGCCATTTTTAAAGCGCCTGGCTGCACTAAAAATAGTGTGTCCCCGCGCTAGAATGCTACTACATCTCAAGAAACAGAAGTGAGGGAGAGTGAAACGGGGATTAGAGGAAGGAGGGGGATTTAGGTGCCTGGATACAGATGAGTCTTGAGTTTGGCTTGGAATCTCGTTTCTGAAGGTTTCATACGAAGATCGAGAGGAAGTTCATTCCAGTGCTTAGGGGCCAGATGTCTGAAAGAGCGGCCACCCATCTTGGCTCTGCGGGTGCGAAGGAGTTTGAGCAGCATAGCTCTGGCCGATCTCAGGTTTTTGGTGGGGCGGTGAATAGTGAGGAGCCTTTGCAAATAACCTGGGCCTTTGCCCTGGGCGATGCGGTGCGTGAAGTATAAGGCTTTGAATTTGATGCGATCTCTGACCGGGAGCCAGTGAAGCTTCGCTAGGGCATTCTTCCCAGATGCTCTGCGAGGCAAGTGGAGTACCAGGCAGGCCGCAGCGTTTTGCACGCACTGCAGTTGGTGTAAGCATTTTTTACTTAGACCTAGGAGCAGGACATTGCCGTAGTCAAGATGGGGTGTGACTAGGGCATGGACTAGTGTCTTTCTGGCTTTGATGGGGAGGAGGTCAAGGACTTTGCAGAGGGTTTTTAATGTGCTGAAGCACCTTCCTGTGACTTCATTGACCTGAGATCTGAAAGAGAGATCGGAGTCAAGCATTACTCCAAGATTTCTGACAGAGTCCACGGGGGAGGGAAAATTGCCCAGTTCCGCCGGCCACCACATGTGCGACCAAGCAGAGGGGGATTTACCGACAACTAAAAGTTCAGTTTTTTCGACGTTAAGGCGCAGACAGTTATTGTTCATCCATAATGCTACTGATGACAGACATTTGGAAAAGTTAGTGGCATCTTCCGTATGGTCGAGTGACAGCTTGATCATCAGTTGGGTGTCGTCGGCATAAGTCACTACATCCACCCCGAAAGCTTCGACTATGTGAGCCAGGGGCTCCATATAAAGGTTGAACAGGGTAGGGCTTAGGCTGGAGCCCTGTGGGACCCCATGTCTCAGCTTCCGGGGGGGAGGATGTGAAAGGGGGACAGTGCATCTGGAAGCTTCTGTTGGCCAGGAAAGATTTTAACCAGGCAAGGGCAGGCACCGACGACATCTCCGCTCCGACCACACCACAGATTCCCGACCCCAACCACCTAGAATGCATCCTTCTCAACACCCGCTCGGTCCACAGACACGCCATTGACCTTTGGAACCTACTAGACACCATCTCTCCAGACGTCGCCTTCCTAACGGAAACATGGATGAACGCCTCCTCCGCCCCTGACATCGCCATCGCTATCCCTGATGACTATAAGATCACGCGCAAGGACCGCATCGACCATACAGGAGGAGGAATCGCTATCGTCCACAAGAAATCCATCCGCATCTCAACCAGCTCTGACGCCAACCTCGCCAACTCCGAACACCTTCACTTCCAGATCCACATCGACCCCAAGACCACACTCAGAGGCACCCACCTCTACAGACCACCAGGACCCCGCGCTAAATTCAGTGAAGACATCACGGACTTCATCACCCCACACGCGCTCCCCTCCAAAGACTACATCCTTCTGGGAGACCTCAACTTCCACCTTGAGAAGATCAACGACCGCAACACCGCCACCCTCCTGGACAACCTCGCCAACCTCGGACTTAAACAACTAGTCACTTCCCCCACCCACATCGCAGGTCACACACTCGACCCCATCTTCACCTCCAGCAACCATGTCTCTTTCAGCCACACTACGGATCTCCTCTGGACTGACCACAGCTGCGTTCACTTCACCTACAACAAGCCGAAACCAATCATCCACCTCCAACCAACTCTACAAAGAAACTGGAACAAAATCACCACGGAGCAGATCTCCACATCGCTCCTTCAAACCTCCCCAGCCCTCTCTTCTAACGTCAACGAAGCCGCCTCCAACCTCACCCTTTGGTTATCAAACACCGCCGACTCCTTAGCACCACTGAAAAAACGCCAACACAAACTTGGCATCAAGAAGGCCTCATGGTTCAACGAGGACCTCAAGAAATCCAAGAAACTATGCCGCTCCCTTGAAAAGGCCTGGAAAAAAGACCCATCCACCAGCAACAAGGACGCCTTCAAAAGCGCCATCCGTACTCACCACCAACTGATCCGAAAAGCCAAGAAAACAGCATTTAAGGATCGACTCGACAACAACGCCCACAACAGCAAGGAACTTTTCAACATCGTCAAGGAATTTTCCAACCCCTCGGCCAACTCCAACGACATCACCCCCTCTCAAACCCTCTGCGACTCCCTAGCCTCTTTTTTCCACAACAAGATTGCTGACATCCACAACAGCTTTGACAACCAACCCGGAAGCCAACCCACCCTTCCATCAGCTGACTATCCTCCCCCCGTTAACACCCTTAACGCCTGGAACCCAATCTCCACTGAGGACACCATCCGCCTGATGAATTCCATCCACTCTGGATCCCCCACAGACCCATGTCCTCATCACATCTTCAACAAAGCAGACTCCGTCATAGCTCCGCACCTCCGAGACGTCATCAACTGCTCCTTCAACTCCGCTACCTTCCCAGAAGACTGGAAACACGCGGAACTCACCGCCCTTCTGAAAAAACCAACAGCAGACCCCACCAAACTCAAAAACTACCGCCCCATCTCGCTTCTTCCATTCCCGGCCAAAGTCATCGAGAAAGCTGTCAACAACCAGCTCGCCGCCTTCCTCGAAGCCAACAAATCACTCGACCCCTCACAATCTGGCTTCCGAGCCAAACACAGCACTGAGACCGCCCTCATCGCAGCAACAGACGACATTCGAACTCTACTGGACAATGGAGACACAGTCGCCCTCATCCTCCTCGACCTCTCTGCAGCCTTCGACACAGTATGCCACAGCACCCTTTTACAACGCCTCAGAAACATCGGAATCCAAGGAAAGGCACTGGAATGGATCACCTCGTTCCTCACCGGAAGAACCCAGAGAGTCCGCCTCCCACCATTCAAGTCCGAGGCCTCTGAAATCATCTGCGGCGTACCACAAGGATCCTCACTCAGCCCCACCCTCTTCAACGTATACATGAGCCCCCTCGCGGCCATCGCCCGCCAACACAACCTCAGCATCATCTCTTACGCGGATGACACCCAACTGATCCTATCTCTCACCAAGGACCCCAGCACCGCCAAAACTAACCTACACGAAGGAATGAAAGAAGTCGCCGAATGGATGAAACAAAGCCGTCTGAAACTGAACTCAGACAAAACAGAAGTCCTCATCTTAGGTAAATCCCCCTCTGCATGGGACGACTCCTGGTGGCCGGATGCCCTCGGAAATGCACCCATACCGACAGACCACGCACGGAACCTTGGCGTCATCCTGGATTCTTCACTCTCAATGAACAGACAAGTCAGCGCCGTATCCTCTTCCTGCTTTAACATCCTTCGTATGCTCAGAAAAACATTTCGCTGGATCCCCTCCGAAACAAGGAAAACAGTCACCCACGCTCTAGTCACGAGCCGACTGGACTACGGAAACACCCTCTACGCAGGTACCACCGCTAAACTCCAGAAGAAACTACAACGAATCCAAAACGCCTCAGCCAGGCTCATATTAGACATCCCACGCAACGAACACATCTCTGGTCACCTTAAAGACCTCCACTGGCTACCCGTCAATAAGAGGATTACTTTCCGACTGCTTACCCACGCACACAAATCACTCTACGACATCGGACCAGATTGCCTCAACTCTCGATTGTCCTTCTACACCCCCTCCCGCCATCTTCGCTCTTCCAGCCAAGCCCTCGCCACTGTCCCTCGCATCAACAAAACCTCCATGGGAGGCAGATCCTTCTCATACCTGGCTGCCAAAACATGGAACTCACTTCCCGCTTACCTTCGCCTCACCCAGAATCACCTAGCGTTCAGAAAGCAACTTAAAACGTGGATATTTGACAAATAATCCTCCTCCCCTCCCTAAGCGCCTTGAAACCCTCTGGGTATGTAGTGCGCTATATAAATTTTATGACTTGACTTGACTTGACATGTCAGAGAGGCGGGACAGCAGCGTTGTGTGCAGCACGGTGTCGAATTCTGCACTGAGGTCTAGTAAAACCAACGCTGCTCTCTGTCCTTCGTCCGCCATCTGTCTGAGGCACTCAGTGGAATAGAGGACGGCGGACTCAGTCGAGTAGCCGGCTCTAAACCCTGATTGAGTAGGGTGCAGGAGGGAGTTCTCTTCCAAATATTTCATAAGCTGCCCATTGACCACTTTTTCCGCTATTTTGGCACAGAAGGGAAGAAGGGAAATGGGCCGAAGGTTTTGGAGTTGGGAGATGTGGACATTAGGTTTTTTTTTCAGAGGGATGACCTGGGCTGTTTTCCATGTGTCAAGAACGTGGCATTCTTGGAGAGAAAGAGTGATGATATGAGAGATTTGATCGATCATACTCTCCAAGACTGCCTTGCAGCGGTTGGGGGGGCACACGTCGCGGGGGGATCCAGAATGTATGCTTTGAGCAATGTTCAGCAGGTCCTTTCTCTCAGGTACTTTAAAACACGTTCGGCGGGATTTAACAGTGGAGTTGTTTTTGACTGCCGTCTGTGTACTAGAGGAATCAGCTCCGTAAGTAAAAGTGGCATATATTTTTTCGACCTTGCCGACAAAGTGATCAGCTATGGAATCGCATAGCTCGCTGGAGTAGGTGTCTTGTGCTTCGAGTCTGGTCGGGACCGTTAACTCTTTGTAAATAGCGAAGAGTTCTCTGGTGGGGTTGTCAGCAGATTCTATTCTACCTTTGAAGTAGGCACCTTTTGCCGCTCTTACTGATTTGTGATATCCACCTACGAAGACTCCACTGGCTCCCCGTGGAAAAAAGATTCACCTTCAAAATCCTCAGTCACGCCTACAAATGCCTACACAACAACGGACCCAAATATCTAAACTTCAGAATCAACTTCCACGTACCCAAAAGAAACCTCAGATCCTCCAACCTCGCACTGGCCAAAACCCCGCGCATCCACAGAGCCAGAGCAGGCAGAAGATCCTTCTCTAACATTGCACCCAAGACCTGCAAAGAGCTACCGGCAGACATCAGACGCACCACCCCCCTGAACACCTTCAGGAGGACCCTCAAGACCTGGCTCTTCGGCTAAGCAGCCCAGCTTACACCGGGGGAGTAGCTTACAATTACCCTGTTTGAATGATTGATTGATTGATTGATTGATTGACGCAGGCCTTTGTCCTTCTTGGGCATCAGAAAGTAGTGGGAATAGCAGCCAAGACCTACTTCTGGGACAGGAACTCGCTCGATGGCTCCCTTTGCCAAGAGTGCCGAAATTTCCTGTTGGAGAAGGGCCTGATGATCAGCCGACATGCAATGGTACTGAGGTGGCATGGATGGAGGGGGAGTCTTGAAGGGGAAGGAGTAGCCCATTCGGACTATTTGCAAAACCCACCTGTCCGACGTGATGGTTCACCAGTGGGGGGTGATGGCAAATCCTGCCGCCCACTGGCGATTGGAGGCCTGAAAGGTAGGACTAGGAGGGTTTGGAGGCTGATGCACAGGGGGCTGTGGTGACTGGCCCACCCGCTGGCCCCCAGAACCACGGCGGTGGTTCCCACGTCCCCGGCCGTGCAGGGGCTAAAACAGCTGTGGCTCTGGGCGGGACGTGGCAGGACACCCCTTCCGTAGCCACAAAAGGAGTGAAAAGCAGACTGCGAAGGGCGGGTGGTGGAGAGGCCCTAGGACCTGGTCGGAGCCAGAGAGTCCTTAAAGCACTCTAGCGCGTTGTTTGCCTTGTCACCGAATAGGCAACGACCAATAAAGGGTATGGCCATAAGAGCGGATTGGACATCCCCTAAAACCAGTCGACCTCAACCAGGCGTAGAGTCGAAGGGCTACCGACGTGGAAATTGTCCTGCCTAGTAAGTCAGCTGTATCCAGCCCACAGCGATGGTAAACTTTGCTGCGTCTCTCCCTTAGGCAACTACATGGAAAAGAACGGCCCGGGCCTCCTCCAGGTACTGGGGCAGTACTTGCGCCACCGTATCCCACACGGATAAGGTGTAACGGCTCAACAGACATGCAGTGTTTACCGACCGCAGTCCCAAGCTGGAAGAAGAAAACATCTTCTTCCCAAGATGGTCTAGCTTTTTGGATTCCCTATCAAGTGGTGCGTTAGTGAATGCACCTTTGGAGGTGGAGGCTTGGACCACCAAGCTCTCAGGGGTGGGGTGTTGGGAGAGGAAAGTGGAGTCGCCCGGGCGGTGGAGTTGGGCAATCATCCTATCCACAGGAGCCCCTGTGTTGGGTCTGGACCAGGTGCCCAAAAGAATGTAAGTGAGGGCTTCATTAAACGGTAGCAGGGGGGCCGAAGAGCTCGCTGCCAGTTGAAGCACCTGTCTCAGGAGGTTAGTCCTGACTGCCACCATAGGTAGCTCGAGGTGGAGAGCTTTGGCCGCCCTAAGCAACACCACGGCGTAAGACGCTCCCTTCTCCGAAGCCACGGTAGGAGGAGACAGCATGCCAAGGTCTGGTGAGGGATCCAGACCACTGGCTTTCCCCAGTTCCTCTCTCCAGTCCGGTTCGTAACCCAAATAGTCAGTTAAAGGGTCTCCAGACCCCTCCCAGTCCTCCTCACCTGCTCTTCTGGCTGCCAACCTGGTCTAAAATAGCCAGGGTAGAACAAGGACCAAAAGTACACGTTGGCGAAGGATCCGGCGTTGGTCAATGCCGGTTCGGCTCCGCGTCTACATCGAGGTGGAGGCCGGGGTCGACATCGGCTGGGGACACAACCAGCACCGGCTGCAGACGTGGTGCTGGTGGAATCGGCGCCGGGGGAGGTGTCATCAGGTCGATCGGTGCTGAACCGGATCCAGGCCTGGTTCCAAGGGGACCCTGCGGCGCTGGGCCAAAGCCGCCGGCATCGAAGGACCAGGGCCCCCAGCAGAGTTCACAGGGCCTGAAGGCGCGCCGGCGGAGTCTGGCTGCCCAAAGAAGACCTGCATTGCTTCATAAAATTGTCGAAGCTGGGCAGGGGTTGTTCTTGGTCCCGGGAAGGGAGCGAAACTCTTAGTCAACCCTTCGGGCTCCGCACACGGAGCCACTGTAGGGGCACCATCTGCATCCCTCATGGCGTCGGCCGACCGACGGGGAGAAGTCGAAGAGCGGCAATGCTTCTTCGACTTCTTCTTGTGCTTTGACTTACCTGAGGAGTGCGAAAACTTGGAAGAAGACTGGTGGTGGTGGCTCTGCGACGGGTCCTTCGACCTCCCATGCGACTGGGACCTCAAATGGCGCGTAGCCGACTGCCAGTCCTCGAGAAGCTTTCGGGACCGCTCCCGCAAAGACTTCGGATTCATGGTCCGGCAGTCAGAGCACGGCTTGGGATCGTGGTCGTGCTCCAGGCAAAACAGGCACACGTGCGGACCCGTCACTGACATCAGTCGGCTACAGGAACCACAAGCCTTGAAACCGGGCATCCCTCGTGCACCAGGAGTCCATGACGCCTGGGGGTAATTCTAGGGTAAGGAATCTATAACCAACTGTTTCTTTCAGATCTCTATTTTAAATCAGAATGCCAAGGTATTTGAAACCAAGCTAGGTGAAGCAAAGTAGTTTATAAATGAAATTAAGCTAAAAAAAATGCAGTCCCTGTTAGGCATGCTCCGAGGAAAATTACCATGGCAGCGCATGGGCGAGTGAAAGAAATCCTACAACAAATGCTAAGGGATAAGGTGATTGAGCTAGTTAAGGCTACTGAATGCTTGGCTTTGGTGGTGATAACTAAAAAAAAACCAGATGGGTCACTTATTTTTTGTGTTCGCTTGCCCAGTCTAAATAAAAGTGTGGTTATGGAAAATGCTCCTTTACCCAATATTACCGAAATAGCACTAATGTTATCTGGGGGGAAGTTTTTTTGTAAAATAGATTAAAAGAGCACTTGGCACACAGTGAAACTTCATCCAAATTGTAGACAATTTACATCATTCATTGCATCAGAAGGGACGTTCCAGTTTAACAGACTCCTTTTTTGCCTTTGTTCAGCAGCTATCATTTTTCAATGTGTCATCACTAATATTCTCAGTGGTATAGCCATGGTTGTATTCTTTCAAGATGGCATCCTTGTGTTTGGGCACAGGGAAGAGGAACACAATAGAACTCTTGCAAAGGTGTTAGGGAGGATTTGTGAGACAGGTCTAACGCTGTGTAGGGAAGAATGTGTTTTTGAAAGGCAGGAAGTGGACTACTTAGGCTACCCCATCACTAGTGATGGTGGAGTGCCAAAGCGTTTTTTTTGTACCACCTGTTTCTATACGCAACAAGCTCATCACGTTGGCACACAAGTGTCATTTAGGCCAAACACTCACGATAAGAAGGGTAAAGGAAATATTTTGGTGGCATGGACAAACAAATTAAAGACCGGGTGGAGAGTTGTGAAAGTTACAAAGAATCGGAAAAGAGATTGTGTGCGGGAATTGGAAAGGTACATGATGGTCAACAAATTTTGGAAGCAGAGGTGGTGTGGGACAAAATGCACTTCGATTTAATCTGACCTTTTAATTGCTTACATGAACATGAAAGGTATGCTGCGGTTTTGGTTGATGCTAAGACAGGGTGGGTAGAAGTACTGTTTATGAGATCCATCACTACTGAAGCTACTATAAATGTTCTGAGTGAGGTGCTTAGATGTGAGAGTATTCCGGCAGCCATCCTCACCGACAACGGGATGGGTTGATGGGGGTTTATCTAAATTCATAGGCCTTTATCAAGTAAGGCAAAGCAGTTGTAATTGGGTCAGGTTGGACAATGAACAAACTTGGAAGCTAAGAAGAGTGGCTTTATATCAAAAGAAGATTAGTACAGAAGATAAACCCAAGGATAGGTCACTTAAGGATGAGATGAGTGGAGAACATTCACAGACCAAATGGGGGCTATTTTTATTGAGGTGACTGATGGTGTGTGCTGTCCTGAAAACATGAAGTCTGGTTATGAAAAATGGACAAGAGCACCTCCCACGTATTTGGGGGTATTATTTAGTAGGTAAATTGTCCAAATAGGACGTCAGGTCCTGTTGCGCCCGTTATTCATCTTTAGCTATGTATTTTGTTAAAATAGGATATGCGTTCGTGTATTTTTTGAACATACAGCATTGGTATTGTTTTGAAGTCACTACAGCATTGGCATTATTTTGAAGTCACGTACGTGTTTCACTTGTTCCCTCATGTAGGGAAATGATTTTGTAGCTATTCGTTATACTGCTTCATTTCTTTTACCGGGTTCTGTACGTGGTGTGTCTTTTTTATTTGAGGGTTCCTGTTGTCTTGTCTGGTAGGATCATTGTGGGGCTAGGGTTGAGTGTTGTCTTTGTCAGTGGTGTCCGTCTTCCAGTCATTGCCTTTTCTATTAAATGCCTTTCTTCATGTATTACTTTGCTATGCAATATTCCTGCATATCTGCTGTAAAGAGCAGAGATAGGTTATGCTGTATTCACCAGTATTAGCTAAGCTGGGCCATTGTGACATCTAGGCATTCTGTGGGACAGCGTGCGAGCGTCACACGGCTTGACCAATGACAGTTGGAGATTGTAGACTGCAGACTGTGCTGGCTGCGTCAAGTGGGATTGCTCT
This sequence comes from Lissotriton vulgaris, assembly GCF_964263255.1. NCBI lineage: Eukaryota > Metazoa > Chordata > Amphibia > Caudata > Salamandridae > Lissotriton > Lissotriton vulgaris. The sequence goes on from NC_141685.1 coordinate 1,338,392,117, forward strand.
ACCTCTGTTGAGTAATAAACTACAAGTTAAATAACCATGGAACAAATGCCTTGATTCACCACAAATACAAATTTCAGGCAAGAGTTAGAGAAGTTATTGCCTTCTTGGATTACAGCCTTTGCCCTTTTCATTCTGGGAGGTGCTGCATCAACTCTTCCATCTCCTACCACTGCTGTTGGATGTAATTTTTGCCTTCTTGCTTTCCATGTCAGACAGGGGACTTGTGACAGCAGACGTGTTGACAAAGATGGAGTATGCCAGTGATATGCTCTCAGATGGGTTCCTAAGAAGAGTGTCTGCATTTTTTCTCAACACTGTGCTTTACTGCTTTGGATGAGGCTGGCTCAAACACCTTTCGATCTTTGTCTAGGATGTTAGGCAACGATAGGAGGTATTTATTTTTCCTCTGTGATGATAGTAGGGTTTTATATAGGAGCCGGCCTGCTCTTCTTTCAAGTGGACTCCACAAGTATCTTCTGCTCTCTTCATTAGAGCATTGTATAAAGCAATGTTGTCGGGGTGGGGGTCTTGAGGAGTATGAGTCAACCTGTTCCTCTGGAGAAACTGAATCCAGACTCTGATCTCCCTCTTCTGATGCCTCTATATCCTGCAATGTGTCCCGTTTGAAAGGATGTTCCATCAAATCCCCTTCCATAGGAAAGGCTTCTTTCTCCTCCTCATCTTCTTGGAACTCAGGTGTCGCAGGTGGCTCCAGTTCTGCATGCTCTTCTTCACAGGCTTGGCCTTCTTCACCATTAAGGGAATTTTAAATCTCTTCATAGAGTCCTAAGTCTTTCATTTTTGCATCAAAGCTTCTTTCTCTTTAGGCTCCTTCTCCCTTTCTCGGAGTCAATACTGGCTCTGAAGGTTTACCTCCAACTGTGTCTTTTGACTTTGACTCAATGAGTTACTTCTGTTTTGACTTCTCCTCAATCACCAATTTCCATGGCATTAGGAGAGGTTTTTGGGGACCTCAAGTCCAAGAGTGTTGGCCCTAGTGCACCATGGTAGTGTTTCCAGGTGCTTTTTCGGCTGTCTGTTTCTCAGTATCCTCTTAGGTGCCTTCTCTTTTTGGAAATCAATAACTATCTCCTTGGTGTCATATTCTTCACCATGCCATTTAGGTTTCCTTTGGGCTATCCTCAACGCTAGACAGACCTAGGTCACTCAAAGAGGGTTGCTGTGATGTGACTATCATGGCTTAATGTGTCCACCTCAGATTGTCTCTGGTCTAAAGGGTAAGAACCTGGCACAAGTCTTGCAGTCCTCTGAGATTTGGTCCTGTGGCTGACACAGGTTAAACACCTTGTGACTGTCCCTCCAGGTGGCACTTCGGGAAGAACCTAAAGGAGGTATGCTCCGTTTTCTATGCCCCCCATTACTAGGATGCTCATTCTTCGACCCACATTGTCAGGTTCCTTCACCAAAAAAAGTACAGTTTTCAATGGTTCCTGTGAGAAAGTGGCTCTATATATACTGGACTAGAAGGAAGTACAGTGTGTATGGAGTCCAACAACCCCAGAGGTATAACAGAGGTTAAAGTCAGAAGAAATGTGTTACTTACCTGTAACTGCAGTTATCCAGTATTGAGATCTTTCATAGATTCACATGCCTGAATCATTCCCCGTCGTCGGGGTGGGAGTCCCCGGTACATAAAAAGAGGAATGTCATATAGACATATACATAGTAATAGGCCAGAGGCCTCTCATTAGTAACATATCCATGTCCTTTTGTAAAAAGGACCAAACTTTGGCCAAGAGCCAAACAGATATCACCAACCTCTAGAACCTTCCTGGAAGGAGCCCTAGTCCCTCAGATTTTCGTAAGCACAGTGCTAAGTAGTACCTACTGAGAGAACAAAGTTGAGCCCTTCCAGGGGAGGCGGTGGGTTGCATGTGAATATATGAAAGATACCAATACTGGATAACTGCAGTTACAGGTAAGTAACGCATTTCTTATCCAGTATTATAGGTATCTTTCATAGATTCACATTCCTGAATCAGAGTAGCAAGCAATAAGCAGCACATTTCGTATAGAACAACTTGTAAAATCATTTGATAATAGAATACCAATCGTGAAATACAGCAAGTAACAAAATACTTTAAACATAGAGAAATGGGTAATAGGATGGAGGGATGAAAGGAAGAAGGCTCACCTCTAGTGAAATAGATGACGGAGTACCGCTTGACCCACCGCTGCATCCTTCATCAGTTCTGCATCCAAGCAGTAGTGCTTGGTGAACGTGTGAGGTGTCTTCCATGTCGCCGCTCTGCATATGTCGATGATGGGTACTCCAGCGAAGAGCGCCATAGAGGTGGAGACCGCTCTAGTGGAGTGCTCCCGGACTTTAGAATGCAGAGGATGTCCTGCCTGCTGGTGGCAGAAAGTAATGGCTGCCGATATCCACCTTGAGAGGGACTGCTTCGTTAATGGAAGACCTTTCCTGGGCCTGCTAAAGGCAATAAACAGTTGGTTGGATTTCCGAAATTGTTCTGTTCTATGGATGTAGAACTTGAGACATCTCTTTAGGTCTAAGGAATGGAGAGACCTTACTGCTGCAGTGCTTGGATTTGGATAGAAGGACCGCAGAACTATAGGTTAATTCAGATGAAAGTTGGATGGAACCTTTGGTATGAATTTAGGATTAGTTCTTAAGATAACTGTCCTGTTTGAACTGTAAGAAAGGGTCTTGAATGGAGAAGGCTTGGAGCTCACTCACTCTCCTTGCTGATGTGAGCGCTAGTGTAGAGTAGTTCCTATATTCCCAATAGGCTCTGCGCATTGGAATAATATAAACAGCAGTGTAGACGTAGGACTGAGGTCGACTAGGTCTCTACTGACTATATTAGACTTAATTAGTTTCGCCAGCTAGCTCAGAGGTCACTAGAAACTTTCTCGAATGTTCAGGAAAGAGTTAACTCTCCGGATTAGACAAGAAGGGATTAGCTTCTGACAACCGTACAAACATGACAACTTTACTACTCAGAATAGAGTGTATCTCTAGAGTCGTGTGAAAACAATAGGCAGCTATTTCACTCACTCAATCGTGCATACTTAGTTTCACCAGAGTGCAGAGAAATAGAGAGACGGGCGTTTTCAATAAAAGGTGGTATTTATTGAGCAGTCTTCTTTCTCATGCAAGAGAAATGAATTGCCACAATTGCAATACTTGATTATGAAGTAAAGTGAGTACATTAAAAGTAGTATTACGAAATAATACTGTAAAAGCATAGATATGGTTTCTTAGCCATATGATACTTAAAATAGATAAAATATATACATACATAAAACCATTGACTAACGTACTCAACTGGTGCTTCTAACTACGCCTACCCCGATGTACCTGACCTAAGCCTAACACTTGGGAAGGAGTAAGTAAGTAGCAGTTTAAGTTAAGTTGGTTAAGATTGTTTTTGCCAAGGATCGGATTCAAGAATTCTCTTTAAGGGTTTAGTCAGCTCTGTACATAGAATGTGGGAGGTCCGGTATCTCTTTCTTCAGGACTTGATCTCCCAGCAACCCGCAAGGGTGACTCAGGAACACCGGAGCTGGATTTTCTCGGGGTGAGAGAAAGTAGCTTCTCCAGCGCGTCAAAGGGGAGGGGCGGCTTCCGTGGGCTCTCGCATCAGCTGGGCTCTCGGGCAAATAGATAGCCGCTCTGCTCCAAACCACCGTGTGTTTGCTTAAGGCAACTGTTGGTATTTTATACCTGAAAGGTGCCGGGTTTGACGTAAGGTTGGACATAAGACATCACTAAGAACTAACAGTTCTTGCTGGACTCCAGGAGTTCTTGTTCAAATCAAAACAAAAGCAGGGGGGAATTTCCAGGGCTGCTGGAGGCTTGGTTTGTTTAAAGAACGCGTTGTGCTTTCTAGGAGTCGATGGGAGTAGCTGTGCTGTGCTTTGGACTGCATGAGCTATTACTGAATATGGATATGATTCTTATGCCTTTGTAAGGATATTATTGATTATAACCGCACAAGGGCATAAATCGGGAATATCGAATTAGGGTCCTAGATAGAAATACAACACTAGTAAGAGCTGCTTTCCATGACAGATATTTGATGTTGGCTTTGTGTATTGGCTCGAAGGGATGTTTCATTAAGTGAGCCAGTTCTATGTTGAGCTGCCAGGTAGGTGGCAAAGCCCTGACTGGAGGGAAAATCCTGAACAATCCTTTCAGAAACTGCTTAATCAGTCTATTGGACCAGAGAGAAACACCAGACGAAGAACGTCTATACCGAGATATAGCCATTCCATCTGCTGCCAGTCTCTTGCCACAGCCACGGTTCCTGAGCGTTGGAAGCTTGCAGTGGTTTCACCTCTGCTAAAAAAATTCTACCTTGGACCCCTTGTGCCCGGCGAACTACCGGCCCATTTCGCTTCTACTGTTCTCTGTAAAAATCCTAGAGAAATTGGTCACAAGAGTCCTGTCTAGCTTCCTTGAAACCAACGCCTGTCTGGAAGTGGCCCATTTTGGGTTTAGGCCGGCCCATAGCACTGAGTCCGCATTGGTCGCCGTTTTGGACACCCTTCGTTCGCGTGTCAACATGGGTAGAGCAGCATTTCTGGTGCTGCTCGATATGTCGGCCGCGTTCGACACGGTTGACCATGCGGTACTGATACATAGGCTGCGGGAAGCGGGGGTGTCTGGCAAGCCTTGGACTGGTTAATTTCCTTTCTTGATAACAGACAACAAGCCGTGGCTTTACCACCCTTTCGGTCAGCTGTCAGAAAGGTGAACCAGGGTGTGCCCCAGGGCATGGCAATAAGTCCAATCCTATTCAACCTATATCTTCGTCCTTTGATTTGTTTAATTAAGTCATTCGGCATATCAGTCATCTATTATGCCGACGACACACAACTTATTTTTTCTTTCGAAGGCGAGGATGCGGTTTCTAAGGATACTTTCCACCGGTGTATGACCTCTACTGCGGACTGGTCGCTCCAGTTCAATGGTGCAAAAACTGAGGTTCTTCACTGTTCTTTGGATCGGCTGCCTCGTCCTCTACCAGAAGAGTTCTGGCCCACTTCTATTCCTGGTACTGTGGCGGCCGCCGACTCTGCACGCAATCTTGGGGTCCTGTTTGGCCCTAGTCTTCAGTTAGATGCATTTGTCAACAAAACCACTGCGACATGCATGCTACTGCTCCGGACTCTACGAAAAATTCTTCCGTGTCTCCCCCCGGCAGATAGGATTGAAGCAGTGCGTAGTATCATCCTCAGTAGGTTAGACTACTGTAAACCACTGCTTCTAGGGTCTCCTAACATCTTGATCCTGAAGCTGCAGCGGGTTCAGAACATGGCAACTAAGCTGGCCCTCTCCCGCCCACGCTCTGCCTCTTCATCTCTTGCACTTTTTGATCTTCATTGGTTGCCGGTGCAGCAACAGATCTGTTTTAAAGCGTCCTGCCTTGTTTTTAGAGCTTTGCACAGTCAAGGGCCAGTGATTTCGCAGGATCTATTTTCTTGGTACTCCACTGCCAGAGCTCTTAGGTCTTCGTCGGCCTTCCTGGCAACTGTTCCAAGGTTTAAAAGGGTGAGGATGGGTGGCCGCTCATTCAGCTTTGCGGCTGCCAAACGTTGGAATTCCTTACCACTACCGTTAAGGAGTAGGCAAAATCTGTTGTCCTTTAAGAAGGACCTTAAAAGTCATCTTTTCCCAAGGGGGGTGTAGGGTGGATACATACTGGTAGTGTTGTTTTGGGTCACAGCGCCAGGATACCCTTTGGGTGACAGCTGAGCTTAATAAGTAGGCCAATACATACCTTTATTGAGGCGTGAGCCAACCCAGAGTTAGCCAACTGAACCAGATAAGGCAGAATCTGTGCCGGCGAAGACTCAAATGGCTGTATCCTGTTTGTCTTGCACCAAAGACAGAATCTTTTCCACTTCAGGGAATACGTCTTGTTGGTACTGTCGGCTCGGGCCCGGGCCAAAACTACCCTGCATTCATGACGAATGTCTACGTTCTGGAACTCTCTGTACTCAGAAGCCAAGCCGATAATTTGAGAGATTGTGGATCCGGATGTTGGACTTGCCCGTGGTTCATTGTCAGGAGAGTCAGGCTTGGCCTGAATGGAATTGGCGGTTCAAGTTCAAGTTCAGGGATTTATATAGCGGACTACTCACCCAGAGGGTCTCAAGGCGCTTGGGGAGGGGGGGTTCATTTTTTGTCGAATAGCCATGTTTTAAGTTGTTTTCTGAAGGAGATGTGGTTCTGTGTAAGGCGGAGGTGAGTGGGGAGTGAGTTCCAGGTCTTGGCCGCCAGGAAGGAGAAGGATCAACCACCCATGGTGGATCTTCGGATACGCGGGACTGCGGCGAGGGCTTGATTTGAGGATCTTAGTTGGCGGGTGGGTGTGTAGAAGGACAGTCGAGTGTTGAGGCATTCGGGTCCTAGTTTGTAAAGGGCCTTGTGTGCGTGGGTGAGGAGACGGAACGTTATTCTCTTGTTGACGGGAAGCCAGTGGAGGTCTTTTAGGTGTCCGGTAATGTGATCTTGGCGAGGGATGTCCAAAATGAGTCTCGCTGATGTGTTTTGGATGCGTTGGAGTTTTTTCTGTAATTTGGCTGTGATTCTGGCGTATAGTGTGTTTCCATAGTCCAGTCGACTCGTGACCAGTGCGTGGGTGACAGTCTTTCTTGTCTCGAGGGGGATCCAACAGAAGCTTTTTTGAGCATACGAAGTACGTTGAAGCAGGAGGATGAGACTGCGTTGACTTGTCTGGACATTGAGAGTGAGGAGTCTAGGATGAAGCCAAGGTTACGTGCGTGGTCTGTGGGTATGGGTGCTGTGCCCAGAGCCGAAGGCCACCAAGAGTCCTCCCAGGCAGAGGGGGAAGATCCTAGGATGAGCACCTCCGTTTTGTCTGAGTTAAGTTTTAGGCGGCTGTGTTTCATCCATTCGGCTACTTCTTTCATGCCTTCGTGAAGATTGGTTTTGGCGGTGTTAGGGTCTTTGGTGAGGGAAAGGATTAACTGGGTGTCGTCAGCGTAGGAGATGATGTTAAGGTTGTGTTGGCGCGCGATAGATGCGAGTGGGCTCATGTAAACGTTGAAGAGGGTGGGACTGAGTGATGATCCTTGTGGTACGCCGCAGATGACTTCAGTGGCCTCTGATTTGAATGGGGGAAGTCGGACTCTGAGTTCTCCCGGCGAGGAACGAGATGATCCAGTCCAAGGCTTTTCCTTGTATGCCGATGTTGCTGAGGCGTTGTATAAGGGTGCTGTGACAGACTGTGTCGAAAGCGGCGGAGAGGTCGAGTAGAATGAGGGCCACTGTTTCTCCGTTGTCCAGTAGTGTTCGGATGTCGTCTGTCGCTGCAATGAGGGCGGTTTCGGTGCTGTGTTTGGCTCGAAATCCGGACTGAGAGGGATCGAGGGAGTTGTTGGATTCAAGGAAGGCGGCGAGCTGGCTGTTGACGGCTTTCTCCATGACTTTGGCAGGGAATGGGAGGAGGGATATGGGGCGGTAGTTTTTAAGTTCAGAGGGGTTTCTTCAGGAGGGCGCTGAGTTCGGCGTGTTTCCAGCTTTCTGGGAAGGTGGCAGAGTTGAATGAGCAATTGATGACATCACGAAGATGGGGTGCGATGATGGAGTCTGCTTTGTTGAAGATGTGTTGGGGACAGGGGTCGGTTGGCGAGCCAGAGTGGATTGAGTTCATTAGGCGGATGGTGTCTTCAGTGGTGATTGGGTTCCAGGCGCTGAGGTTGTTAGATGGCGGAGTAGGTTCTGAGGGGGGTGGGGAGGATTGTTCGTAGGGAATGTTCTCGAAGCTGTTGTGAATGTCGGCAATTTTGTTGTAGAAGGAGGATAACGCATCGCAGAGGTCTTGGGAGGGAGTAATGTCGATAGAGGCTGCGGTGGGGTTGGTGAATTCTTTGACGATGTTGAAAAGTTCCTTGCTGTTGTGGGCGTTCTTGTCGAGTCGATCCTTGAATGCTGATTTCTTGGTGGATCGAATCAGTTGGTGGTGTTTGTGGGTGGCTGCCTTGAGGGTGGTCATGTTGTCGGTGGTTGGGTTTTTTCTCCATGTTTTCTCTAGGGTACGGCATAGCTTCTTGGATTTCTTAAGGTCATCATTGAACCAAGGAGCCTTTTTGTCACCTGATTTGATCTGGTGGTTTTTCAGGGGTGCTAATTCGTCAGCGCTGTGAGTGATCCATTGCTTGAGTTTGGTGGCAGCTTGGTTTGGGTCCAATGAGAGGGTGTGAGGGTTTTGGTTGAGTGATGTGAGGAGTTGGTCGGTGGTGATTTTGTTCTAGTTTCTTCGAGGAATAGGTTGTGGGGGGTTGTGGGTCGAGGTGGTTTTGTAGCTGAAGTGAACACAACTGTTGTCCGTCCAATGGAGAGCTGTGGTGCGATCGAAGGAAATGTGTTTGCTGGAGGTGAAGATAGGGTCGAGCGTGTGTCCGGCTACATGGGTGGGGGAGTCAACAAGTTGTTTGAGTCCGAGATTGGCCAGGTTGTCCAGAAGGGTGGTGGTGTTGCTGTCGTTTTTGTTTTCCAGGTGGAAGTTGAGGTCTCCTAGTAGAATGTAGTTCTCGGAGGCGAGGGCATGTGGGCTGATGAAGTCAGTGATGTCATCGCTGAATTGTTTACGGGTTCCTGGAGGCCTGTAGATGAGGGTGCCTCCAAGTGTGGTCCTAGGGTCGGTGTGGATCTGGAAGTGGAGGTGTTCGGCGGTTGCAAGGTTATCGTCGGAGCTGGTCGTGATTTTGATGGTGTTCTTATGGACGATGGCGATGCCTCCTCCTGTTTGATTGGTGCGGTCTTTTCGGATGATCTTGTAAGCGTCCGGGATGGCTATGGCGATGTCGGGTGCGGATGATGCGTTCATCCAGGTTTCTGTAAGGAAGGCGATGTCCGGTGACGCAGTGTCGAGTAGGTCCCAGAGTTCAGTGGCGTGTCTGTGGACCGAGCGGGTGTTCAGCAGGATGCACTTCAGGTGGTTAGAGTCGGAGCTGTGTTTGGAGGAAGTGGATTTGGTGTGGGTCATGATGCAGGCGAACTTGCAGGAGTGGCAGGCGAATGGACCGTGGGTACGTCCTGGGGCAGCTTCGTAGCACTGTGGTGTGCATCCGGGGTTAAGGGCTAAGAGGGTGGCGACGATATGCGGGAGGAGTGCGGGTTGCGGGTACCAGGGGGTCTGGCGCTGGGCGCTTCCAGGCGCGGACGGGCGTAGACGGGCTTACCTTTGGCGCACCTTTGGCGCGCGACCGCTGCGCGTGAACGCTGCACGCAAATGCATCTGTCATATATGGATAGTGGAGGGGGAGGGGCAAGGGAGGGTCAGCTGGGAGGCGGGGCGGGCTGTGGGGGACGGGCTCTGAGGCACCACAACAACAAGTAAAATGGCGGCAGCGAAAGAAAACGAAACTGGAGGTAGGCTGGGGCACAGACAATCAACAATGGCTGCTCCAATGTGTCTTGCTAGCGTGGCAATATTCGAGTGTAAAGCAGGCAATGCACAATCAACCAAGCAGTACAAATAGCGCTACAGCTATGAAAGCGCGAATTAAAGCGCCGTGTTGGGTGAGGGAGGGGTGGCGCTGCAGATGCAGGACGCTTCCCACCCTCCTCATACTGGATATAAGAAGAGAGCCTCCCTTCCGCGCAGCGGACGAGCGCAGCGGGCGCGCCGACGGCGCGCCGGAGGCGCGCCAGAGGAAAGGCCATCTGCGCCCGTCCGCGCCGGGACCGGGCCTAGGGCCACGACCCCTGCCCGGCCCTTACAATATCATCGAAGCTCCTTGCTGCGGTTCCGCCCAATGACCACCTCCTGCTGCTCCTTCATCGACCTGGCACATATGCCCACAGGTACTGACTTAAAATGTCCCCACTGTAATGTCATCATCCCCTTCACAGACAGTACCACTGCCATTAATTCCAACAAGCACACCAAGACGAAGCATATTAACATGGCCCTTATCAACGCTCGATCCTTGCCTAAACACTGCCAAGAGATCGCCGACCTTATTATTGACTATAATTTAGATGCACTGTACGTAACAGAAACATGGACTGATGATGCTTCTGCCCCGGACCTGGTTACGGCAGTTCCACAAGGATACACTGTCCACAGGCAGGACAGGGTGAAAAACAGAGGTGGAGGATTAGCCATTATAATTAGAGATCAATTTGAAATCCGCACCTCCCCTATTCCAGTCATGGCATGTGAAGCCATGCATTTTATTATAAAATTCACCCCTTCCTTCAGTTTTAAGGGAGTGCTCTTATATCGACCCCCTGGGTCCAGAGCAGCGTTCCTAGCCAATCTGGGGATTATAACTGAATCCATAGCCACAGATGACTCCACCACCATCATGGGCGATTTTAATTTCTATCTTGAACAAAAGCACGACAAGGACTCTATTTCCCTTACATCAGACCTAGAATTAATCGGCCTCAGGCAATTGGTTAACACCCCAACCCATCAAGCAGGACATACGCTTGATGGCATATTCACAAACATCGAAGATCTACATGTCACCGACACTCTTCCTATGACCTGGACAGACCACTCGGCCATCTTCTTCAACATGACCATTAAAGAACAATTGAGCAAAAAGACCCCTCACCTTAAGCCAGGTCCTTTCAAAGCATGGAAGGATTTAAACTATGATAGCTTAAACACGCTATTAAACAAACTCAGACCGGATTTATCCAATGACCCCAGTGTTGCTACACACCAATTCCATGAATGGCTGAGTGTGGCCACCTCGCAACTAGTACCTATTAAGTCTCTTTCGAGAAACAGGAGTACCCCGACTGCCCAATGGTACACAAAAGAGCTAAAAACACAAAAACAACTAACAAGGAATAGGGAAAGGCACTGGCGACGAGCTTATGACAGCGAAAGTAAGGACAAATATAAAGACGCCCTAGCCACGTATAAATCCATGATAACGGCAGCAAAAAAGCTCTTTTTTTCTAAACACATAGAACAAGCCAAAAACTCTAGCAAACAGTTATACAATATTGCTAAAACATTATCGGGTAACACACCTGATTTAACACCTCCTCCCTCGCAATCACTATGCGATGCACTGTCAGAGTTTTTCTTTGCGAAGGTAAACGATATATATCAAGCTTTTACCTCAGAATCATCTCCCATCCCCACCCATCCTCCTCTGTCTGCCCTGAGCAATTCTCTGACAAGTTTTAATCCTTTAACTACTGATCAAACTAAGATCTTACTGAAATCAGTTAAATCAGGTTCAGCCTTGGACCCTTGCCCTACATCAGTGCTGACTATGGTCTCAGACACTATCATTCCCACCCTTACCCTAGTCTGTAATACGATCTTGTGCTCTGGATCCTACCCGGATTCCTTGAAAAACACTCTGATCAAGCCCTTACTAAAAAAAGCCAATCTCGCCAGACAAGAGCTGAAAAACTATCGACCTATAGCAAGTCTCCCATTTTTAGCGAAAATCACGGAGAAAGCTATGAACCAACAGCTGTCAGATTATATAGAGAGATATAATCTGCTCGATGATACCCAGTTTGGGTTCCGTAAATACCACGGGACGGAAACGGCTCTTATTAAAGCAGAGGATGATATAAGAGCCATCCGAGACCAAGGAGGGACAGCCCTGCTGGTACTCTTAGATCTTTCCGCAGCATTCGACACGGTTGACCATAAGACCTTAGTCAACCGTGTCGAAAAAATGGGTATCCAGTCCACTGCGAGAAACTTGCTGGCCTCCTTTCTGGCTAACAGAACCCAGGCTATCGCACTGGGCTCTTTTCAATCTGCCAGTCGGTCGTTACCTTGTGGGGTTCCTCAAGGCTCATCCCTAAGTCCGACACTTTTTAACATTTATGTGTCGGACCTTGCTAGTGTCATCAAAGCCCATGGGATGAGCCTAACCTCTTACGCTGACGACACGCAGCTGGTGCTGGCCATTAAGGGCGACGGTCAGGAGGTAGCCGGACGGTTCCAATCCGGCATGTCTGCCATAGGTGAGTGGATGGCAGGTAACTGCTTGAAGCTAAACTCCGAAAAAACGGAGGTAGTCATCTTCGGTAACCTTTCACCATCTTGGCCGACAACTTGGTGGCCATCAACTTTTGGCACTCCACCTTGTCCCACCTCTAAGGTCAGAAATTTGGGAGTTATATTTGATGACCAGCTCAACTTTATGGCCCATGCCAATAAGGTAGCTTCTACGGCCCATTTTAAACTCAGGATGATCAGGAAAATCCTGCCTTTTCTACCTGACACGGCCGCTAAGACTCTGGTCACATCACTGGTCCTTACTACTCTGGACTATTGCAACGGCTCAAAAAAGAGTCACAAAAAAGCTTCAGACGGTACAAAATGCGGCCGCACGTCTGCTATCCAAAACGCCCAAATTTGCTCCCATCTCGGACACTCTGAGAGCCTATCACTGGCTACCGATCCAAAATAGGATAAAGTTTAAAGCCATGTGTATAGTCTACAAGGTAATGCAGGATCAGGGACCTCGTTTCCTGAAAGAGCAATTAAAACCTTACAAACCAGTCAGAGCACTCCGCTCCCTAGGACTGAAGCAACTAATCACCTCACGTAGTAAGACAGTCACTTGGGGCGACCGTCGCTTCCATGTTGCAGCTTCCAAGATCTGGAATACCTTACCCTACTACGTTAAATCCAGCTCTTCACTCCTACAGTTTAGGAAAAAATTGAAAACGTGGTTATTTGACCAGTAACACATTCACATAGCCTTCTGTTCCTACTTCTAAGGAGAGACATTACTGCAGTCTAGCGCCGAGACACCCAAGGGTATTTGGTTGCGCTCTATAAATGCCAGTAATAAATAAATAAATAAATTAAATTACCCCAAAAGCGCTACAAATGTCTTAGATATTCTACAATGGCACACGCACTACAGCGCTATGCTGTGTAGGAGGCAGCAGTAATGCAATATCAAATTGTACAAGAGCGCAGTCAACGATACCAGGCAGGAGCTGGGGGCGAAGGGAGCGACCGCTTCTGAAAGCGTCAGGACGTGAAAGCGCCAGCGACGAGGTGAAGTTCCCTAAACCAGTGTTGGCGTGGCCACGCCGGGGCTATCAGGATTAGGGTGCAATGCTCCGCCTTCATTTTCCTGAGAACCCTGGGAATCAGGGGAACTGGAGGAAATGCGTAAGCAAAGACGTTGCACCATGCGATGGAAAATGCATTCCCGAGAGACCCCTTCTGGGGATGCCAGCTTAAGTAGTATTGGCATTTTGCGTTGAGTTGTGTCTCAAATAGATCCAGGCGCGGCTTGCCCGAACGGGAGAATATGGTGTTGAGAAGATGTTGATCCAGCTCCCACTCGTGGCAGATGGAGCGTTGCCTGCTTAGAGAGTCCGCCAGGGTATTGTCTGCCCCTGGGACATACTCTGCCCATAAAAAAATGTTGTTCTGAAGTAGCCACTTCCAAATACGTTGAGATTCTAGCGATAGCGTCAGAGATCAAGTTCCCCCTTGTTTGTTCAGATAGTGAATTGTGGTGATGTTGTCCGTTCTCACAAGCACTGGGGAATCCTTGATCCAGGGCAGGAATGCTTTTAGTGCCAGGTAGACTGCCCTCAGTTCGAGAATGTTGATGTGCAGCTGTTTCTCTGTCCGAGACCATAGCCTGTTGATCTGGAGTTCCTGCAGAAACGCACCCCATCCCTCCAATGAAGCATCCGTGGTGATCACATGTGGTGAGATTGGTAGTAGGAAAGGAAGGCCCTGGTCCAGACTTTGAGGTTGAAGCAACCAGTCTAGGGCCTGCACCATGGATGAAGTGATCTGGATTAGATCGTCGAAGGATCCTGTACACTGGATCCACTGAGTGGATAGTGCCTCCTGCAGCGGCCTCATACGAAGGCGGCAGTGTGTGATCAGCAGGATGTTGGAGGACATCATCCCCAACAATGACTTCTACAGGCGCACCGTGATGGTCTTCTTGGCCTGAATCCGGGCTGTTAGAGTCCTGAGTTTGAGCTGACGTTCCTGTGACGGAAAAGCTTTTTCCTGATCCGTATCCAGGACTGCTCCCAAGAAAGTGAGGCGTTGGGAAGGCTGAAGTACAGACTTTTCTTGGTTGAGAGTGAGTCCCAGGTTTTCGAAGAGTTTTAGACAGGCGTCTGAGGACCTGCTCACGCCTGCAAAAGTAGGCGCCTTGACGAGACAGTCGTCCAAGTATAGGAAGACTTGGTGATGGTGTTAGAGATATATGCTGCCACCGGAGACAGGCATTTTGTAAAAATGCGAGGAGCAGATTTCAGTCCGAAAGGCAGCACCCGAAATTGGTAGTGTCTGCCGGCCACCACAAACCTGAGGAATTGTCTGTGGTTCTTGTGGATCGGTATGTGGAAATAGGCGTCTTGTAGGTCTAAAGACACCATGAAGTCTTTTGTATCGAGGAGCTGCAGCACCTCCTGGATGGACACCATACGGAACAATTGTTTCTTGAGGTATCCGTTGAGGTCTCGTAAGTCCAATATAGGTCTCCATTTTTTCTCCTTTTACCATATTAGGAAGATTCGGGAACAGAATCCTTTGCCTTTCTGATCCAGAGGTACCTTTTCTATAGCTCTTTTGTGGAGCATTATAGAGATTTCCTTTTGTAGGAGATGTAGATTCTTGTGGGTCATTGGACGTGGAGGATTTCAAGGAGGAGTTTCCACAAACTCTAATGAATGCCTGAACTGGACTAGCTGAAGGACCCAGCGATCCGTTGTAATTTGCTGCCAATTGTGGAGGAAAGATGAGATTTTTCCTCCAACTGCATAAGGTGGAGAAGAACTGGAGGCCTGCGGGAGAAAGAGGTCATTGCCTTCTGGCTGTGTCTTTCTTCCCTCCTCGTCCACGAAAGGAAGATTTGTTGTATGATGACTGATTTTGTTGCGGTACAAAAGGGGGTGGTAATGGACGGAGCATCTGAACCAATCAAACACTCACACCCAGTCAAAAGATCTGCGTTTAATCCATCACCGTTCTTTAGCCCACTCTGCCACCCCAGTTCAGACATGGCTATATGCAAATCAGTCTGACCCTGTGCCTCATGGGAACAGTCCAGCCCGAACTGCCAAGCCATGCCTTCCCTGGACCGGAAACAAGCTTCCGAGGACTGGTTTCTGGCATTCCAGCCGTCTTCAGCCCGGCTTGCTTGAATCCAGTGGCAAAGTGAGCAAGGGACTCACGTCTGAGCATACCCTACCACACTTATGGTGGCCAAAAGCAGAACAAAAGGGGGTGGGTAATGGACGGAGCATCTGAACCAATCAAACACTCACCCAGTCAAAAGATCTGGGTTTAATCCATCAGTCCTTTGCTCACTTTGCCACTGGATTCAAGCAAGCCGGGCTGAATAGCCCTTTTTTAGGAGTGTCAGCCATGTTCAATTAAAGAACTCTTCACAGAGAACAATTTCTGAGAGAAAAATATTGAAAAAGGTAAAGAATAGCTGGGGCGTGGCTAACCGAGCAGCGAGATGGACGCTCTTTGAGCGAGCTCCGCCGGCTGCACGCGAATAAATCCTTGAAACATCCTACAAGCGCTACCGAGGGGACCGGCTTCTGAGAGAAAGTGCTGCAGCAAACTGGGGGCACGATCGATTGAATCCTTGCCGCTCGAGGTGGGCTGCGCGACGAGATCCGGCGGCCGCGGGTGGTGCCGGCCCGTGCGCTGAGGTCCGCCTGCTGCTGTGGAGCCCGAGGCGGCGGTGTCATCTCGCCGGACCCCGGGGATTGCTGTGCCAACGCAGGTCGGCTGTGAGGGGACTACTCTGGCGCCCTCGGCGCGGGGCCGGGAGCTGCCGGCGGCCGCTGCGCAGAGACACTTGTGGACGACGGAAGGAAGCGGAGCGTCCATTGGGCGAAGGTAATGGCTCGGGGGACGGCCGGGGCTGAGGCAGAAGCGCGACGCCGCCATTTTATGGTGAGGCCGGGTCGCTGGGTGAGAGGCTGCGGACCCGTGGCGCACCAAAGACTACACTGTGAGTGCCCCTTGATTAGCATACCCCTGTGCCCCTGCAGGTCGCTGTTTGGTGTGAAAGTGGCAATTCTGCCCTGATAGTGGGCGCTCCGCTCCCGGGCACGGAAACAAACTGGAACACTTAGCCCGATCCTGCCAGAGCCAATCCCACGCTCTGCCCTCTACTTGGAGATCGAGGGGGGGGCTTGGAGGGGTTACCGAGGGGCACTGGGCAGCCCACTGTGTTTAGGAGCTGCTAACCCCCCGGTTCTCTCTTGCGACAACACGAGCAGTGCCTGCCAGCCCTGCGGGGTGGCCTGCACGGCGCACTAGTGAGGGCACCACACCACGTCCTGCACACCACATCCCACGCGTGTCCGAGATGGGGGGCACGAAGGATGCGAAGCAGCCCAAACTAACATTTGACCAAAAGCAGAAGGCTAAGCAGCAAACAGCGGACACGGGAGCCGCGTCATCTCCTCCCAAAAGCCCTGCAGCTGAGATTGATTTTGGCGCTTTAATGCTGGAGGTCAGATCTAGCTTGAAGAGTATCGACGCTAAGCTGGATGCAATGGCCACACAGCTAGAGGCGGTCAAGTCCAAAGTGGACGTACACGAAACGAGGCTAGACTGCCTAGAGAACAGGCATACCGAATGTTCCGAATTTCAGTAGCAGGCTAAAAAACACATCACCAACATTGAGCGCGAACTGGAATCCATGCGTGCCAAGGCGGACGACTTAGAAGCGCGCTCCAGGAGGTCCAACGTCAGAATTACGGGCATTCCGGAGACGGACAACACCGGGAAGATGGAAGTCTTTGTAACTGATCTCCTACATGAGCTGTTTGACCCGGACCTGTCCCAGGTATTCACGGTGGAGAGGGCACACAGGACACTGGGCAAGAAACCACCACCAGGCGCCACTCCTCGCCCTATATTGGCCAAGCTGCTCAATTTTCAAGACAGAGACCGCATCCTACAGATGGCCCGTGAGAAAGGCAAGATCATCCATAAAGGGAATCATATCTCGTTTTACCCTGATTTCACCCCCCTCGTCCAGGCTGCCAGAAAAGAGTTCATACCTGCGAAGAAACTCCTGATGCAAGCCGGAGTCCAATACTCCTTGTTGTACCCGGCCAAATTGAAAATCTTTCATGAACGAACTGCTCACTTCTTCACTGACGCTAAATCGGCCCTGAAGTTTGCCAAACATATCAGTGGCCCCGGCGCCAGACGCAAATCACCGAGGTTGGAGGAGGACGCGGCCCACATGAGCGACAATGATTGAGGGAATGAGGATAATGGGGTCTGTGCTGCCCCTTTCCACTACAGCTGACATTTGCTGGATTGTTCGGCTCTCTCGAGACGCAGAACGGAAGACACTGCTGGAAATGTTGGAGCTGGCCTACTCATGCTGGAAAGGTCTTGCTTGTTGACTGTGTCACAGGTCCGAGGCGTCTTGAACGGAACACTAATCCATTACTGCTTGGTCCGTGATGCTGGGCACCCCTCGGGTGTCGCAATTATCCTTCAGTGTGCAGCCACCCTGTGCATTCAGGGGTGTCAGCTAGGAGCACCTCGCCCCCATGGGGTATCTCCTGTTGTTTTTGTTCTCAGTTACCTTAAGTGCGATTCGGAGCACGAATGGGATTTTAGCGCAACCTGATTGGGGGGTTGGCGTGGGTGGGGGATGGGGGGGGCTGTTGGGAGTTTGGTTACCGGTGCTGGAGAAGTATGTTGCAATCTATTTTCTCGCGACTGTGATGCGCGGGGATGTGCGACGATCTGGTCCTGATTGTGTGATGGAGGGGGGCGGGGCGGAGGCTTGGACACCCTGGATACACCACAGGTATGGGGGGAGTTAAACTGTGGACTTGGAACATTCGGGGCCTTGGGGACTATAAAAAAGCCAAATTGATGCATAATATGTTGACCAGACACAATGTGGACATTTGTTTGTTGCAGGAATCTCACATCAACTCGACCCCATCGCCCAGGCTGAAACATCACAGGTGGTCGCATGTCTATTCTGCTATATACTCTAACTATGCCCGGGGGGTGGCTGTCCTTATACGTAAAGGGTTGGATTGGAGAGAACATAATTGTGTACTGGATAAAGAGGGTCGTTATGTACTTGTGCATGGTTCATTGCAGGGCAGGTCGCTGGTTCTGGCTGCTATATATGGCCCAAATGTGGACGATCCTGATTTTTTTCGCAATGTTTGGGCGCAGATTGTGTTGCTAGATTGTAACCTGATTGTGGTGGGGGGGGATTTCAATGTGGTGTTGGACGACGATTGGGACAGGAGGGGTGCGAGTAGACCTACGCATGCTAAAGCAAGACAGGCGTTGCTTGATGTGATGGAGGAGGGGAGACTGACTGATGTGTGGAGGCTTCGTCACCCTGGGGAGAGAACGGGGACCTGTGTCACATGTCACCATGATGCTTGGTCCCGCCTGGACTTTTGGCTACTGTCTCCTGAGGTAGCTACATGGGTGGGGGAGGTGGATATTCAGGCTAGGTCACTTTCGGACCACGCCCCCTGCATGCTAGAGCTGCGGATACCCAATGTGGCCCCTAGGGCATTTTCATGGCGTCTGCCACCTCACGCCCTTTCAGATCAGGTGTTCACTGAAGAAATCAGGGAAGACATTGTTAAGTACTTTGCCGAAAACGAGGGTTCGGCCTCCTCTGAAGCCGTAGTGTGGGACGCTTTTAAAGCGGTAATACGGGGCCAATGTATAGCTCGGCAGGCAGGGGTACTACATACCATACGTCGGACGCTAGCCCAGCTAGAACAAGAACTTAAGGATCTAGACCTGGCCTTCTGCCGAGACCCGACGTTGACTCTTGCAGGCAGTCTTAAGGCCAAACTGCTGGACTTCAACGAGGAGGCGCAGAGGGAGGTGAAATTCCTAGGGAAACATGCCGAAGCCCGCAGATATGGGGAGGGTGATAGACCGAGCAGGACACTAGCTAGACTGATTGCCCCCCAGGCGCAGACACACTATATACACACTATCAATAATAGCGAGGGGTCACTGGTCACGGGCCAAGAGGCGGTGCTAAAGGCCTTCCCCGACTTTTATACTTCCCTTTACACGTCCAAACACTCTGCTGCTCCGACTTCCCTGGACGGTTTTCTAGACTCTATCGCCCTTGTCTGGTTCAATGACAACCATAGGCAGTACATGGACCTGCCAGTCTCGGTCCAAGACATAGCTCAGGTTATCAAGAGCATGCCAGCTAATAAAGCTCCTGGCCCAGATGGCCTGACCACAATGTTTTACAAGACGTATGCCGAAGAACTGGCCCCGAAACTGCACTCAGTATTCGTAGAGGCGCTGGAGCTGAATTCCCTCCCAGACTCCATGCACGAGGCACTAATTGTCACCCTATTAAAACCCGACAAAGACGAATTATACCTTGACTCCTATCGTCCCCTTTCTCTCATAAATGTGGACGCGAAAATTTTTGCCAAGGTCATTGCAGACAAATTACAGCCGATGCTGCCCATCATCGCTCTCCCGGACCAATCAGGGTTCATCCCTGGCCGTGCCACCTCGCACAACCTCAGAACACTTTTCTCCATCCTACATTATCTCCACCCCTCCGTCCAGGCCGCAGTCGTATTCCTAGACGCGACTAAGGCGTTTGATTCGTTAGAGTGGCCGTACCTGTTTCGTGTCTTGGGCAGGATGGGCTTCAGTCGTAACTTTATTACTCTCATCAAATTGCTATATGACAAACCCAGAGCTCGGGTGCGAGTGAATGGCCTGGTATCCGAGCCCTTTCCCATCTCCAGGGGGACTAGACAGGGGTGCCCACTGTCGCCCCTCCTCTTTGCTATTGCAATGGAGCCACTGGCGGCCAGGATACGCCAACACCACACGGCGAGAGGGATTGGCTTCAGCTCTCGTAGTCTGCTGATCTCTCTCTATGCAGACGACGTCACTCTGTATGTCAACAACCCTGCAGAAAATTTGAATCCACTGCTTCGGGAATTTGTACGTTTCGAGGGTCTGGCGGGCGTGTCTATTAATTGGTCCAAGTCGGTTGCGTTCCCTCTAACTGACGAGACAGTTCAACCTCCTTCGGACTACCCCCTGCGCTGGGAGACTGACGCAGTCAAATACTTGGGTGTCTGGATTAGTCGGGACACGCAGGAACTGTGGTCCCTTAACTTCGGCAGAGCGGTCGACTGGCTGGAGCGGAGGGTGGAGGTCTGGAACAAGCTCCCCCTGTCCCTGGTTGCGAGAATTGCACTGGCGAAAATGGTGGTTCTCCCGAAATTCTTGTACCTGTTCGTCAATCTTCCGCTGCCCATGACAGCATGCTTCCATGCACGAGTCCGCTCCTTACTTTTATCTCTGGTGTGGGCTGGGAGGCAGGCGAGGACCTCTTGGGCCCTGCTTACACTCCCGTTGCGACAGGGGGGCCTCGGGGCGCCTGACCTGAAGCTATACTCGCTGTGCGCTCAGGCCCAATTTTTGCATTTCTGGGTATTCCCCACCCCCTACCAGCCGCATGTGGCGGTGGAATTGGCCGCGGGTGCCCCGTTGCCACTTCGGGTGGCGTTGTATGGTAAGGTTTCTCGCCCATCGAAGGAGGTGGACACCGTTGAGATGATCCGCTGGTCCTGGAAGGAGTTACGTCAAAGGGCGGGCCTTCCCCTGCTCTATGCGCCGGCTATTCCACTGCGAGGCAATCCGATGCTGCCCTGCCTTTGCGCTAGGGGTGATACCATCACGCTCCAGGGGAGACGGGTGACCACTTTCGCAGACATCTACCCCGATGGGTCGTTTGGAGAGTTGGGTGTCCGTGAGGACGGCCAGCCTACCTTGTTCACGGACGCGCTTCTGTATCACTCTCTCCGGGAGTCCTGCAAGAAGATGTGGCCTCAATTCCCCGAGGAACCTCCACAACTGGATGCCCTTCAGAACTTGCTGTCGCGACCCTCCCCCGCGAAGCTGGTCTCTAGACTATACAACTGCATGCAAGAGCAGGCCCCGCTCACCGTGCCTACGGCCAAACAAGCTTGGGCCGCTGACCTGGATGGGACCCTGACAGATGACGTGTGGGAATACTGCTGCAAGCAACTCACGGCGCTGTCACCAAATTATAGGCTACGACTGATCCATTTTAAATTCCTGCACCGGTACTATCGCACACCAGTACTGCTACATCGCATGGGAATCCGCACTGATGCTTCCTGCTGGAAGTGTGGTGGAGCTGACGCGTCCTTCCTCCATGTGGCGTGGAGCTGCCCAAAGCTAGATGAGTACTGGTCGAGCGTCTTTGAGGCTATCAATCACATATTACACAGGTCAGATGAACCCACTCCGCTGTTAGGGCTCCTGGGATACGTTAAGGACACCGAACCCGGTGACAGGAAACTGCACGCGATGCTGCTACTTTACGCTAAACGCCAGGTGGCGATACACTGGGGCCGTGGTGCCTTGCCTACGTTCGCCGCATGGGTTCGAGACGTTACATATGGTCAGACACAACTCACGAATTACTGGGAAACGATGCCCACCGCATCTAGGCCCAATGACATCTGGGAACCCTTCCTTCAGTGGACTAGAGAGCGGGCGGGTTCAGACGCCTCAGTGGACTCCCCTGGGGCGGGTGTATCGGATGACATGGGGTGAAACCTTTGAGCCCTGTGTGCATTTGCTGAGATGGATGAATACATGCTTGATAGATGGGCCTGCGGGCTGTGGAATGCTTTACTACTGTCGGATTCCATACCTGATGCGTGCCAGCCGGGTTTACCATGGTGCCCCCCTTCCTGTCCAGGCGCCCCGCTGCTTTGTCCAGCCGCGTCCCCTCCCCCCCCCCCCTCTGCCCCCGCCCCATAGCTGCTGCCTTGCAGTCCTCCTGCAGCCACCAGTGCTGCTTGTTATCGCCCCTCTATGACTGACGGGTCCTTGTACGCGTGTCGCTGCGTATGTGAGATGTGATGTCTGTTTTTTGAAATAGCTCTGCACCGAAGTTTGTTGTTTCCCTCCGATTGTTGCGGGGGGGTTGGGCGAAAAGGTGGCTGTGGACGATCTAACTATGCATTACATTTTTCATGAGCTGCGGTCCTGGTACTCGCCGGAATGGCGGGACGAGACCGAGAGCCTGGAATTCGTTTACCAGTCCATGACACCCAAAAATGTAAGACCATCCACTTTGCATTGGTTATGCTGTTGTACTCCTCACCGGGGTCAAGGATGTGTATCTCCCTGAATGGCAGGGTACTGACCTTGTTTTATGGCTCCTAATGTGATACACCTTCTTGGAAAACATTTGTTGACATCGCGGCCTGCCTCCGGGTTGTTGGCATGACGCAGTGTAGCCTTTCCTTTGCACAATAAATGTCTTACACCAAAAAAAAAAAAAGAAAAAGGTAAAGAATACCAGAAAAACTGAGCAGAGCTCAGAGGAGACTCCCTTAGCACGAGGTGTGGTAGAAAATCTGAGGGACTAGGGTTCCTTCCAGGAAGGTTCTAGAGGGTGGTGATATCTGATTGGCTCTTGGCCAAAGTTTGGTCCTTTTTATAAAAGGACATGGATATGTTACTAATGAGAGGCTTCTGGCCTATTACTATGTATATGTCTATATGACATTACTCTTTTTATGTACCGGGGACTCCCACCCCGACGACCGGGAATGATTCAGGCATGTGAATCTATGAAAGATACCTATAATACTGGATAAATGATCTTACTCTCCAAAGTGGTAGCTTGGCCGAGCAGTAAGGCAGTACCAGAGGACAGTGTAAAGCATTTGTTGTACACACTCAGTCAGAAAAAGGTTTCACACACTCAAGGACTGAAATCCAGGCCAATTGTTTGTATATCCAAAGATATAGTTGTTTTATTTTTAGAACCAACAGTTATAAAAATATCCTTTTCTCGATT
Organism: Lissotriton vulgaris; assembly: GCF_964263255.1. Classification (NCBI taxonomy): domain Eukaryota; kingdom Metazoa; phylum Chordata; class Amphibia; order Caudata; family Salamandridae; genus Lissotriton; species Lissotriton vulgaris. Next base: position 1,338,414,974 of record NC_141685.1, read on the forward strand.
AAGTATTCTCATGTAGTTACTATGCAAGGAAGCAATAAAGGTTGTGCACACAATAGTTACAATATAAACAGTAAGCAACACAGTTCTGAAACACAGTCTAGCATGGAGTTCAATGGGTTTTTCATCGATAAGTACAGTTGATTACTCTATGGATTACTTTGGTAGTTCCAGGACTAGATCTAAGAATCAGTCCTGGGGTCTAAGCTGAAACCAGATTAGCAAAAACGTTTTAGTTACTGTGAGGAATTTTCAGGAATATAAAGCGGTTTTAAAAGTTCACACTTAGAAACTTTTCAAGGTAAATCTAACAATGTTATTCAATGGGAGGAAATTCAGGTTGCAGCTAAAGTACGATCGCATTACTTTTGTAACCCAGCACTAGTCTCCTAGGGCCAGCACTGGGGGCTTGACTCAAAACAGGTAGGTAATTGCGTTTCAGTATTTCGAACAATTTTTAAAGAATATTTGCAGTTTTCAAAAGTAGACACTTAGAAGAAATTTCATAGAAAAGCAGACAATGGGTTCCTATGGAGAAAATACAGATTACTAGTAAACCCGCTAGTGATTACTTTTGCAGTTCAGTACTGGGCTGAAAGGTACAGTACTGGCTTCTCCCCTCATCACAGGTGAGAACTTCGGAATTCGGACTTTGGCTGATTTTATAAGAATATTTCAGTTTTCAAAACTTCACACTTAGAACATTTTCGAGTCAAAATGGGTCAATGTTATCCAATGGCAGGTAAGTGAGTTACCGGTTTCCAGGTGAGTACTTGGTTGGTGAAGTTGAGGTTCTGGGCATAGACTCAGGGGTCCCCCAGGGTCAGGCAAGTAATTAGTTCAGTCCCAGCGGCACAGGGGCGGCCGGGTGCAGAGGTGATTAGGCCCAATGTTATCCAATGAGGGAAAGGGGGCCCTCGGTTGGTGGCTGCTGGCTAGCAGGCCACGCGCTCTGGGAGCTGGGCTCCTGGTCACTTGCTCAGGGCAATGGGGGGGGGGGGGGGGGGGGGGGAGTAGGATAGGACACAGAGGTCGCAGCCAGTGGCACTCAGGCGGCTGGGTGCAGGGTGCTTTTGAGCCGTCCGGCGCTCAATGTTATCCAATGAGGATCTTGAAAAGGGAAAAAAGGCTGCAGGCTCAGGGACGGAGACTCTCCAGGGGCGACCAGCACTTCGAGAGGTAAGTTGGGATCTTGGAGCACAGGTAGGTACCCCAAAGGGAGGCACAGGGGGCTGTAGGGCGCCGGGTGCAGGGGTGTCGTAAAAGCTTACCCTCAGCTGGTCGAGGTTGGGGGGGCCCCTGGTTCTGAGTCTGCAGGCGTCGGTTGGTTCGTCAAGGAGGGTCTTTGGGCATTGGACTTCGGGTCCCAGTCGCCAGGGGGAAGTCCTCTTGGTCTTGGTTCGGGTTGGCCCGGCCAGGCCAGAGTGGGCTGGTCCGGAGCTTCCTGGTGGGCACCAGGTGGGTTGTTGCAGCAGAGCTTCTGCTGATGGGAGTCCCAATCTTCGAGAGGGTCAAGGCAGGCAGGTCCTCTGGGTGTCCCAGGGTTGCTGTCCACGGAGATCGCCGGGATTAGGCAGGAGTAGGTTCCAGGATCAACAGGCCGGTAGGGCTGGGGCCAAGTCAGTTGTTGCTATCCTGTTAGCAGCTGCGCGGCGGGTCTTCTTCTTGATCTTCTTCTTTTTTGATATCGGGATCTGAGGAAGGAAGGTTCAGGGAGCCCCTAAATACTAATTTTAGGGGCGTTACAGGTAGGGCAAGGGCAGGGACCAATGGGTCCCTGCCCTGAGGTGAGGACACCCCGTAGCCTGCTTCTCTCCTGTGGGAGGGGGCAGGAGACTAGCTGGGATTGAGTCCGGGGTCGTGCTTCACCTCGCCTCCTCCACCTGAGGGGTGGAGTTGGCATAGGTTGGCACACCCTCCTTCCTGACGTAGTGTTTCCCGCCAGTCTTCCCGCCAGGGGGTAGAACGGGTGGGGCGCCAGTTGCTGGATACAGCAAATGGTCTGGAGAAGCTCTCAGATGCGGTATGCCTTAGGAGCTTCCCCCTGTCCATCCTGGGGGAGGAGACTTAGCACCTCGCCTAGGATGTGCATTGTTACAGGCCCAGGAGAGCGGGGGCGCTCCACCCAGGGGTCCAGCAACATGTCTGCTGTGTGGCAGCCTCTCAGCCCAGACGTGGATTGTAGGTTTAGGTTTTGGAGGGCATCTCTAAGATGCCATCTCGTGCATCTTACATTAAATCCCACACTGACATCAGTGCGGGTTTAATGTGCTGAGAAGTTTGGTACCAAACTTGACAGTCTTCAGTGTAGCCATTATGGTGCTGTGGAGTTCGTAATGACAACCTCCCAGCACCATGTACTCTTAAACCGCATCACTGCACTTACAGTGCCCAGGAATGGCCCTGGGTACTGTAGGGGAACAGGGCTCATGCCCCTGTGCCCTCATCTCTGGCATAGGGCACCCAGCTAGAGGGGTGACTGAAGTATGCCAGGGCAGTGTGGTCTGTGGGCATGGCACACAGGGATGTGTGCCATGTCGACTCTTGTTTAGTTCTGTACTTAGACACTCAGCCTGCAAAGGCAGTGTGTGGGTGCCAGGGTACAGGGCCCCGGAGGGTGGCACAATAAGTGCTGCAGCCCTCAGGGGTCTTCTCTGGTCACCAGGCCCTGGGTACTTAGGGTACCATTTACTAGGGGCCGACAGGTGGATAGAGATGCCAATTGGGTATTTTGTTTCAGCATAGCTTTTCTTTTTAGGAAAGGAACACAGGCCCTGGGTCCCTGATTGGCAGGGACCCAGGGCACACTCAGTCAAAGCACATCAGCAGTTCAGAAAAAAGTGGGGGCCTACCAAGGCAAGAAAGATGGCACATTCTCAGTTCTTTTTAGCTCCCTTGACGTCGGTCACCACTTTTGGATTTCTTCCTTTGTATTTCTTCTTGTAATTTTGTTCATTTCCCAGTGCTTCCTCAATTAAAGTCAAAGTCTGTATTTATGTAGCTCTCGAACACTTCCAGACCCAATGGCAGAAAAAAACAGAAAATCTGAATATGGTGACAATACACAGGGGCTTTCAGGGAATACACCGATGACATAAGAGGATAGCTATAGCATCAAAACGTTGATGACGGCCAGCAGGGGAAAAAAGTAAGAAAAAGAGAACTAAAAAGAAACAATTCTGGACCCAACCACTAAATAACGAAATAATGCACATGTGGATTCAAAAAAGATTTAGGCTGCAAAATTGTCCATACCACTATAAACCTTGGTCGGTGTCTGAAATGCTGTTCTCTTTTGGTACAAGACCCTCTTTGTGGGTTAACTCAATCATTTCCTCCATCTTTAGATGACAAACTCGTCTCATTGATTGTTTTGACAATCTGCTGAGGTCAGGATCATTACTTTGGCCCTCTCTGACTAAATAATTGGGCTGATATTGCCATTTCTCTAGCTACAGTTATGTTCCAAGTATAGCAGTATAACACTGTATCCATCTTCCATTCCAAACTTTAGATTAACTTCTTGATACATCATACAGAATTAGAATTCGGATGAGATATGAAGAAATTAAGATTGTTTACAACAATTGGTAGGTCTTGAGGAAATATGAAACTTATTTATTAATTTGATATCAAGGAAATTATATCAGTATTCACTTTATGACACATGGAAATTGGATTTATTAATTACTTTGTTGACATATGGATTTTCAATCATGTAATATGTGGTATATAGGATCATTATAACGCATATTGTAGTTTGTTACATAGAATAGATGGCAGAGTTGTACATTTTAGAAGATGGCACAAATGTTTTTTCTTCCTATGTTTATGTTCATTTCCTTTTCCAATGGTGATGTCATGGGAAGAGGTGTATAAATAAATTAAACCATATGGTGGCCAATTATGGCGAACAATGCTTTTTGAAGCCGAAACAAGTGGATTGCACCTCAGCAACAATAACAAATTTTGTATCTCGCAGCTATGTGAGTCGAGTCCTCTTTTCAGCCAGGAAAGGTATTTTTACAGAACTATAGATGGGTTGTAGTGATTAACCAGGATAATTTTTTACGGAAGGTTTCTGAGTGATATCAACTAGCCAAGCGAAGCTCAGGTTGTCTATGATGTCACTCAAAACCCTGAGGTAAAAAATACTGGTTATACATTTTTTATTAATCTATCCCAGTGATACTTCAAGTACGGCCATCTTGACCTTTACATGTGGCCCCCCGGTGAACAGCAGCTCGAGCTGCTGTTCATTTGTTGAGCACAAACATTTAAGATTTATTTTTAAATAAACAGGCAAGAATTTATTAACCTGCAAATACATGCTTGCCTGTTTATTTAACATGTTTTCAGACCTCCTTACATCATCCCTGACCCACCCAGACCCCTTAAAGCCACCCTGCTGGCATCAGAGCAGCCATCGGGCACAATACTGAAATCAAAAACAACAAAAAATACCTAGTCTCCGGCCATTTACCACAAAACCACCACAACCCTCTGTGCCGTCCCTCTAAACTTCTTACTGATGTTGTGCTTTCTACTATCCCTCAGAGTAGAGATCCATCACTGTACTACCAAGCCCTCAGAGAACCCTGTTAGAGCAGTCTGATGTAGTAACAGTGAAAAGCTCTAACAAGAGAAAAATTCCCTTTTCTCCCTAATCATATATATGCGTATGCATATACTAGGGAGGGCAACAGATAACACGAATAACTGATCCTTATTTGTTTTGGGAAACAGATGAACATAATTATACACCTCTGTTTGGCAATTAAAGATGCTTTCAAAGGAATATTTATGAGAAAAATTGGATATATAACCAAATGCTTCAATCATATTAAAAAGCTTTCTTTTATTTACAATATATTAACTGGAATTTATCAATAAAAACTCACAATCAAATACATAAAAAGTTAAAATCATATGCATAATTAGATTATATATTGCACATTACTTTCATCTTATCAGTGTTAAAGAAAGATTATCACAATTGGTCTCACAATTCCTCAGTTTGTGTTTAAATAACAAGAAATGTGTGCATATTTATCATGCAAATGCAAACAGTACCAATATCATATGAAAAGATTTTCAACAATGTTGAAAAGCCTTTCTTATGACATTGGTACAATTTGTATTTTCGGGGTAAATATGTATACATTTCTTGATACCAATTGTGATGATCTTTTTTAACACTGCCAAACAAAGGTGTATAATTATGTTCATCTGTTTCCCAAAACAAATAAGGTCAGTTATTAGTTGTTTTATCTGTTGCTCTACCTAAAATATACACACACATATATATATGATTAGGATGAAAAAAGGAAATTTTCTCTTGCTAGAGTTTATACTACCCTGTCCCTTTTTTCTATATAAGGGTGACTCTTGTGTTTGTGAGTAACAGTGAAAAGCAACTTTTGCTTCCCACTGTTGCTACATCATTGCGAACAGCCAGCTGTAGGAATCTGGAATTCATACTAGCTAGGATCAGTGAGAGCCATACATACATAGCAATTCATTATAGTATTCAGACGAGTTACTTACGCTTCATAAACATGTACGATGTTTACGAACTATATCCCCAGTTAGTTTTAGGGATCACAGTAGACTCATTTCACATCCACAGAATGAGAATTAACATTATGTACCTTATCAAACTAATGCTTGCTTCTCACTTTGAGATGTCTGCTATTCCATGCTGGATCCTGAAAGTCCTTCTCATGAGAGTGAATTATCTTTTACAGCACAGTTATTCAACAAGCATTTGCAATGCAATAAGTCCCGCATTAATTAAGTTTGAGCTATTGGCATTGCTAAATATTGCAACACCAATTGCAACAAAAGTCTATGAATTGTAGGTCAAAAAAATGTGTATTTATTTTTGCAGCAATGGTGGCATGCTGCACTTTAGATGAATATGTTTAAAAGCAAAGTGCGCCATACTGCGATTGCTCAAATAGTTAATTGTGGCTGCGCTAACAATTGATGTGTGCACTGATGGCTGGTGATGTGTGTGCCTGTAGAAATTGTGCACTGATTGCTGGTGGTGTGTGTGCCTGCCGGCTGGTGGTGTGTGTGCCTGGTGAAAGCGTGCACTCATGGCTGGTGGTGTGTGTGCCTGGTAAAAGTGTGCACTTACGTCTGGTGGTGTGTGTGTGTGTGCCTGGTGAAATCGTGCACTGATGGCTGGTGGCGAGTGTGCCTGGTGAAAGCGTGCACTGACGTCTGGTGGTGTGTGCCTGGTGAAAGCGTGCACTGACGTCTGGTGATGTTTGTGCCCAGTGAAAGCGTGCTCTGACAACTGATGGTGTCTGTGCCTGGTGAAAGTGTGCACTGATGGTGTGGTTGGGTGTGTTGTTGTTTGTGGTTGTGTGTGTTGTGTTTGTGGTTTCACACACACACACACACACACACAACCACATACACACACAACCACACACATACATGCACAAACACACAACCACACACACAACCACAACCACACAGCATCAGTGCACAATTTCTACAGGCACACACACCACCAGCCATCAGTGCACACATCAATTGTTAATGCATCCACAATTAACTATTGTAGCAATCGCAGTATGGCGCACTTTACTTTTACACATATTCATTTAAAGCGCAGCATGCCACCATTGCTACAAAAATAAAAACACATTTTTTTGGCCTACAATTTATAGACTTTGTTGCAATTGGTGTTGCAATATTTAGCAATGCCAATAGCTCAAACTTAACTAATGCGAGACCTATTGCATTGTAAATGCTTTTTTCACCCTTGCACCTGATCAAAGAGTAGTAATCAAAAGGACTTTTTTTTATTGTATCCAGCAGAATCTAGAACTAGAGGGGGAAACCAGCAACTGCTAGACAAACACAGTAAACCTGAGGGAAGGCTAAAAGGAAAAGGGTAAGTGATTAAGAAAGTGGACTGGTAAAGAGAAACAGGAGACACAAGAAAGACAACAAATGCAAACGACAAATAAAGAAAGCAGACGCCAGAAAGGTCACCAGAGCAAAAACTGTTCGGTTAAAACTTACAGAAAATCACTAAAACTGTTACTGGTAAAGAGAGTTAATAAAGGAAGCATCTTCCCCCAAAAGAGTATGGAAAGGAGGAAAACGAGAGCCACTGATAAGGAGGGCACAGGTAAAGACATCACAAGCTAATGAAGAGTTTAGGAGAAGACATAAGAATTGTTGAAGATAAAGGAGAATATAAAATTAGAAGCCTCCTGAGATGAGGGAAAACAAGAACTCTGGAAGGCAAGGGATGCAGTGAACCGCTGTGAAGAGAAATTGGCTAAAAGACGCCAGAGGACACAGGGTGAGCCGAGCCTTCAAGGTGAGAAAGAGGGGTGCCGATCGAAAAAAAAAAAACAAATCAGGAAATGAGAGAACTGCTGGGAAGAGAGGAGTGTATGATAGAGGAAAGTGGAAAGAAGAAAGGACCGAGAAAGTGGCCGCATGACATTGTTAGTAGCTATAAAATGAACGGAGACTGAGCAATGGAGTATGTTTAGAGGAAGAACAGACATACGAGAGGAATGCAAAAAGGGAGAATTTATGAGAGTAAGAATTGGCAAGAAGGGTGCGGAAACTTAGAAAGAAGGTCTCGGTTAAGTAAGACACGAGCCAAGAAGCGACGGATGCTGAGCTTAAACTACACCCTCCAAGATCACACATCTAGTAGGTAGTTAAACCAGAGTGCACATATGTGCTTGAACGTGCTGCGTCTTAACAGCTTCCCATCGCCCCAACCCCTTTCCACCTTTACCTCGGATACCAATGTGGTCACCTCGGGTGCAAGCCTGTTACATATTGCTGAAACACACAAACATACAGATATTGGTAAAACTGAAAGAAGTCAATCACGCCTCACATATCCGCTCCTGCCTTTCATGCGCGTTTCCCCCAGCCTCCGCCGGCCGCTCCTGAATCTGTAGCTCTGGGAAGGATCACAGCGCTGGACCGTACATCGCCTGCTCTCTGCTGCAGTGCCAGAGTTTTGTCTCATTGGGCTCCCTGGGGGCAGTCCCCGTCTTCAGGGCGCAATGGTTGTGGCTGCTGGTATCGGGTTTGCGATGTAGCGTGCACATGGGCTGTCCAGGCGTCCTCGCAAAAATGCAAAAGTGAAAGTGTGTCAGAGCGCAGAGTGCGAGAGGAGACGGGCGCGTTCACAGCCCATGTCTCCTAACGTGGCAGAGCGCGAGAGGAGAAGGGCGCGAAGGCAAGGGATGCAGTGAACCGCTGCGAAGAGATCTGAGGGAGAGGAATTGGCTAAAAGACGCCAGAGGACACAGCGTGAGTCGTGCCTTCAAGGTGAGGAAGAGGGGTACCGATGGAAAAAAACAAGAAGGGCAAATATTAGAAATGTGTCGTACTACAATCTCACAATAGACGTGTTTAAACGCCACATGGTCCGTCTCGATGTATTTCAAAACAGCTAAAGCAGAGGAGTTCAAACACGGCATCAAAAGATAATAATGCACATATGAAACGATATGTGCTTATAAGATATTCTACCATATGGAAGGTTTTGGCATTTAACTTCCCACTGTATAATCTACTAAACACTATGCGCACATGTTAATGTTTTAAGGTGTACTAGTACAGCAAATTACTCAGCCTGAAATAACGTGTTAATAAATAGCCATTAAGGAGTAGGGCTAATTCACACAACACATGTATATTATCTGTTGACTTTTTATTTACAGCATTAACCATGTTAATTATTTTACATGACTGCGCATAACAAAAGAAGACGTCTAAGGCTTGTTGCTATTTATTTATAGACAAGGCACGTCATCACCAATAAAAGAAAGAAAGCAAATGAAAATAATATATGCCACGAGAGAAAGCAAATGGCAAATAATATATGGCACGGCATGTATACTAACTACACAGCGGCAGGAAAAGCAAATAGAAACACTGCAAGTACGCAGCTCTCCCGTCTTCCGGACCTTGCTGCGTGCTGAACAGTGCGTCCTGGTAGCAGCTCAGGAAACTGAAAGCATAGCGGAGCGCGAGGCCGACCGCGAGGCAAGGCACAGCGCAAGGAGAGATACATGCGCGTTCCCCGCCCATGTCTCCTAAAGAGCGCGTTCACAGCCATTGTCTGCAATGGGTTTTTACGCTCGTGCACATCTCAAGTCCCACTTCGCTAGCTACACAGCGACAATAAGTCTCGCTAGCGAGACCTAAAAAGGACATGCATCTAAATGACACATTTCAGACACATACTGTCTATCTCACATCATCATTTATGCCAGAGCACATTACATTCACAGCGAATTGTGAGAAAAATAATTATGATAACAGCAATAATTATTTAAATAATTTTAATATTTTATACCCACTGAATTATCTCTTGATACATGATAAAATGATGAAAGCAGTCATAGCCCAGTATTATTTTTACCCACCCAAGAAAAATCAAAGTCTAAATCTACATCAGAGAATTCAAACCTGTGTCTTGTAAGTAACAGAAATATCTCTGCAGTAGGCGTTAAACACTTTGATTATGCTAGGGGCTCACATTTTGGGCTAAAGTACAAAAACAATAAAGAAGCCATTTGTTTTCAAATGAGAGACCAATATCCAGATTTCTTTCTAAAGAAAAAAAATATTAAAATTAAAATTCACATCACTGAAATTCTTGACACCAAAATGTCACAACAGTCAATTCCCCTACAAGATCAACAGCACACCATTACATTGAAAGTCCTTGGTACTATTATAAAAAAAATAAGGCTGCCTTTTCAGCTTAGTTAAACAATTCAAACAAATGCATTTTGATCAAGAGTCCCACAAAATTCTCAAAAATGTCGTACTCCATAAATTACTTCTGTTCACGTTGAAGAAAATAACAAAAATTGAGCAAAACGTAGCTGAGGAAGGTGAGTGTTCAGGAAGCGGTCATGACATATATATATCATATACTAGTATTGATATTTCAAAGCAAGTGTGGCATTTCAAAATATCCCTTCATATCAAAATATGCGGCCATAAAGAAAATGGTCTTAGCTGAGAACCCAAACGAAGAATCAACTCTCCTTTGATGCTCGAAAATGTGTCCTCTCTGGTACAGAGGATGTATAGTAAGAACAAATATTAATCAATTCCCCTAGGACAGAATTGTTTTAATAGGGTGAGGTTGAGGCACTAAATGGATTTCACCTTAATTACCTGAATGGTTTCTGGCAGTTTGAACATTCTTTACTTTCCAAATAGCACACAAAAATAGGAGGACCACGCATGGACATGGGGAACTATGCAGGAGTGCTATTGGAATATTAACTCAAGGCAATATCCAGCCCACCCTGCAATCATCAGTTGTGCAAAGAATATATTACACCCATTTCGACCGAAGAAAAAACAACAACTTAGTTTGCAAAACTTGATGTCTACGTTTATGAAGAAACTGATATGGGTTTGTGTACGACAGCGAGATGTCAGCCAGTCAGATGCAAACAAATTCCAACAACAGACAGAACGTCAATGCTTCCAGCAATGCAAAAGGATTCTCCTCCAAACACATGTTGGCTGTTCATGGCATTTTAAGATTTTTTTTAAAGATTTTATTAAAGATTTTTTTAACAATCGTCCAATAAACCATTGAACATTTTATAAGGATTTGTCTGGATTTATGTATTTTGATAAGATGACTGTATAAGACTTTCAGTGGACATTCTGCCATATGAATGTGCCATTTGGGATTGGTGGAGGAGGTGAAAGCACAGAGTTGTTTTTCCTTCGGACCTTGAAGCTTAGTGAAATCTCTTGAAATATGTTAATTTTAAGGTATTCTAGCCTGTCTCGGCTTCCATCTTTTAACACTGGTTAAAACATTTCTCCAGAGCTCTCTGTAGAATGCATCTCTTTATCACAAGCAGCAATCCCCTTAAAGGACTTTCTTTCACATAAATAAGAAAAATTAGCATAAGAACTTGCCCTTCAAATGATTGCCAATCTACACTTCTTGAAATTTAAACAAATCACCATCCATTAGAAATTACAAAATCTGTGGTGTGACCCTTTCCACATTCTTTCTCCTCCCCTTTGATGTTATCGTGGTTGCGGTGTTCATGAGGTCATCGATGTCTGACTCCGCACTGTTTCATGCAATTCACAAGGACACAAGCCTACAAAAATTCTATAATTTTACAATTTCAATGTACAAAAATAGTGACATTTTCGCCTAACAAGAAGCGAGAGCCTTGATACTTATTCTTTGAGGTAAATAGGTACTGAGAAGTTGTTGGTTTAAAAAAATACTGTGCATGATTTCATGGATGGATTTGATATCCGTAAAAATACACAATTTAACCATGTTTTATTTACTCTGTTTTCTAATAATGCTGTGAAAACGTTCACCACAAAATAAATCAAGGTTCAAACAGGGCTTTTCATCTTGATTCAGGAGCAACTAAAATGTCAATTTCCCTTGGCTGATGTTCACCAATTATTGCAAGCTGGGAAATTACTTTTTAAAAAATGTTCAGGACTACAGTTTATCACCGATAAACAAAAGCAGATGCCACTACAGTTTTGACTGAGCCAAACATGCGAATTGCTGACAGATGAACATGGACCTCACAATCCATATAAGACAGGATGTCCAGTATCGGTCCACAAAGGCCGGATCCACACCAGATTCTCAGGATAAACACAGCCTTCGTAACTAGTTGCTACAGAGATTCTAGGCATGGAAATACTTCCTATCTGGATAACTTAAAACATGGCGTGGACCCAGCACTTGTGGATGAACTGGTGCTAAGAACAGTTCCACCGAGAGGTGTAGTGCTATATGTTGTTCCTATGGAATGTGAGTTAGACAGCTTGAAAGACTGAATTACGAAGGTGACACAAAAGCAAAAGAAGGAAGTCCCATGTGAAAACAAGCATTAGAAATGCAATAGGTCTCGCAGCATTAGAGTTAGTGCATTTAGAATTGTTTATGGTTTTTTTTTGTAAATCTTTAGCATTTTTGTTCCCTGTAGCCAATGCTAAAGAAAAAAGCCATAAACAATTCTAAAAGCTCTAACTCAAATGCTCTGAGACCTATTGCACTGTGTGAGGGTGAGGAGTTGAGGGTGAGTGAGGGTGAGGGTGTGTGAGGGTGAATGAGGGTGAGTGAGGGGTTGAGGGTGAGTGAGGGGTTGAGGCTGAGTGAGAGTGAGGGTGAGTTAGGGTGAGGGTTTGCGGGTGGGTGAGGGTGAGGCTTTGAGGGTGAGTGAGGATGAGTGAGGGTGAGTGAGGTGTTGAGGGTGAGTGAGGTGTTGAGGGTGAGTGAGGGTGAGTGAGGGTGAGTGAGGATGAGTGAGAGTGAGGGTGAGTGAGGTGTTGAGGGTGAGGTGTTGAGGGTGAGTGAGTGAGGGTGATGTGTTGAGGGTGAGTGAGGGTGAGTGAGTGTGAGGTGTTGAGGGTGAGTGAGGATGAGTGAGAGTGAGGGTGAGTGAGGGGTTGAGGGTGAGGCGTTGAGGGTGAGGCGTTGAGAGTGATTGAGGGTGAGGGTGAGTGAGGGTGAGGTGTTGAGGGTGAGTGAGGATGAGTGAGAGTGAGGGTGAGTGAGGGGTTGAGGGTGAGTGAGGGGTTGAGGGTGAGTGAGGGGTTGAGGGTGAGGGTGGGTGAGGGGTTGAGGGTGGGTGAGGGGTTGAGGGTGGGTGAGGGGTTGAGGGTGGGTGAGGGTGAGTGAGGGTGAGTGAGGGTGAGTGAGGGTGAGGGATTGAGGGTGAGGGGTTGAGGGAGAGCAGGGGGCATTAACACTACCAGGGTGGTGAAGTAAGAGCCTGGACATAAGGTTGTGTGTCAATTCTGGGGCATCTGGGTGAGTAGGCAATTGGTAGGGGAGCAAGGGCGGCCAGGTGGGGGGAAGGGGTGAAACACAGAGTGGCGAAGAAGCTCACGGTGGCTGTGCAGTAAGCGGGAAGAACAGAATGAAGAGAGTAGCCTCAACGAAGGTCTCTGTTATATAGTTGAACTCATAATATAGAGCGCGTGTGGAACAGACATGAAGTCCATACTAGTCGCTAAAAAATCGGAATAGGTGCTCAGTGAACTGTTGCGCAATCCAGGTTAAAAAAAATCTCGGAAAAGTGTAGTGAAAGACTCGACGTGAAACAGTTGGCTTATCTATTGGTAATACGTGTGGGTGTGGCCCACGTGCTCAAAGATTGTTAGTCCTATACATCATTGCTTGAGTCATGCTGGTACGTGCTCCCCATATAAATAAACGCGAGTTGTTATGCAATAATCATGATCTTACCGCGTACCGGTCAGTGTAGTGATAGATGTTGTTAGTGCTATGCCTCATTGCTTGAGTCATATTGGTTCGTACTCCCCATATAAATAAACGCGAGTTGTCGTGCAATAATCGTGATCTTACCGCGTATCGGTCGGTAGCGATAATGACTTCGGCGTTTGGTCTTGGTGTCGGCATGCGCGTTTGATCGTGAAGATCTGGTGACTGCACCATATGCGCTTACGAAGTGACTAGACCCGAAAAGGGACTAACAGCGGTGGCGGCCATCTTGGGGCAGTGTCGAACAAAGGAATAAAGGATGTTTTATGCGACGGCCATTTTGTAGTGGTTAAGAATGTTGAAGATGTCAGCGTATTACGCGGAATGGGTTGAAAAATAAAGTACGAAAAAACTGAGGAAGGATAAGAAGCGTAGTGAAAAAGGTGTTTGCAGTTTAGTGGCTGGGATTCGAGGCAGATTTACTCCGAGCAGAGTCCTCAGTCACATTGCACCTGTCGGTTACTGCGTTAAGAAGACCCTGGCCAGGTTAGCATTCCTCCCAGGTGGGGCTATTAGCGGCGGTGTTTGAATTGGAAAGGAGGGGGGCACGTTAAAGTAAGGAAAAAAAGGCGAGAATGAATGATTAGGTACTTCTGGACGTTTTCTCCTTCAACAGTTGAGGACGGTCTATTCACGTCTACAATCAAGAGGTCTCAAACCAACCCAAATGTGGTCTCTTAAAGGGCCAGAGGTTTGAATAAAACCAGACTGTCCGGTATGGTTCTGAAGGGGCCAACTGCTGGCGAAAAGATTTGAATTTAAAAAAAAATGTTAAAACCCAATGGAACGATAATAGCGCTTCTCAAATTTCGTGCGTGAGCGGAATAAAAGCGACTCGCCTTTTATTACAAGAAGCGCGTAAATAATGTTCGAACCATTGAGATACTAGGAGTTTTTTTTGTGGGGGGTACTAAAAGTAAGGATTGCATCACTAGTACCAGTTCACTTGAAATGATAAATAATGTTTTAAATTAGGATTGCAAACGTCTAAAACCAACACTCGTTTTTACACGTGTAAAAAAAAATACCAAAAAAAAACCAGACGACACCTTTGGATGAGAAACCCACAGAAAATGTTATATCATGGATTTTTACAGTTAGGTCTGCCAAAAAGAAGCCGGAGGGAAGAGAGGGGAGGGGGGAGGAGAAATGCGACACGAAGGGGAGGGGGCGGAAGAGTAGGCAAGGCGACACGGCGGGAGGGGGCGGAGCGGGTAAACAAACACGGACGTGCACGCGCCCGTGACTTTTAAGGTCAATGCGCATGCGCATAAGCTTAATGCGCATGCGCATTGACCTTAAAAGTCACGGGCACTGCAAGGAATCGCCACGATTCCTTGCAGTGTTGCCAAAGAGTGGATAACTCGCAATACTCTCGCCTTGCTCGATGCGCATGCGCATCGACAGGCGAGACCTAAAAAGGTAGGAAAACGGATAAGGTTGTAACCCTTTGTGAGAATTTCTATAAGAGTAAATTGGTTGGAAATGACAGATCAACAGTGAATTCAGCAACGAGTACACATAAAGAAGGCTGCTACTTGAATGGACAAAGTAGACATTTCTGACCATCTCCTTCTTCATCACATGTCATCTGCTTAGAACATACTCATCTGACTTCATCCAAGCTACAGAGAATATCTTGTGTGGTGGGTAGGCTGTTTAAACGGGAGCAAGACCAGACAGAGGATCCTGGTTTAGCCACATTGTTCTGTTCTGGGCAAACACTTTCTCTCTGGGCCGGAGTTCCATTCACAAAAATTGGAAGAGTCCAGAAATGTGCTGCAGCCAAGTGATAACAGCAAGATAAAAAACAGCACATACATGTCTACCAAAATCTTAGCTTGCGTGTGCTGGAGGACGTGTTTTAATGTGCAAGCAGCTGTTCATAGGAAGTTTTCCAAAGGAAGGAAAATACCTCTGTCTGTAGACGAACAAGAGAGATAATTTTCCTCTGTGCTTTGCTAAGAGTGGAATCAGGCAGACCTTGCCATAAGCATCTGAGGTTTGTCTTGCTGCTTATGCTAGTGGTAGCTCATTGGGGCAGCTTGAAAAGTGAACCAGCAGGCACCTTTAGATTTTTATTTTGAGTCTTCTGAGGGAATGAAGTCAATTTCTTTGGGACGAGAGAAGGAGCAGCACATTCCAAGACATGCAGCTTTACTTTTGATGAGAAAACACTGAAGCGTACACACTGACCCTATTATTGGCACTATTGATTTGTCTTTTGGTCAGACCATGAATGTAATGGAGAAAGTAGTAGGGTGTGCAAACTACTGATCTGAAGTAGATATCAGGTGTCATAGTCGATCCTAGCATGATAGGTAAACTTTTGGTACCAACATGAAATATACAACAAAAATAAGTGCGGCTGTGATCATCAGGGCACTCGAGGTTTTGGTGCTCTGTTTAAGGTTTGGGACTACATTAGCAGACACCGACTGCCCTTGGCTATGTTCCAGATGACCTGGCTTCATCCATTTTCTCAGCACAGATTGAGGCGGCCATTTGAGTATTGCCTGCCTACAGCCAAAGAGAATTTAGAGCCATTATGTCAAGTTAAGGGCCACTGCGATAATCATGGCAACATTATAAATTAAGCCACAGCATCCCTAGCAGTTCTAGACTGATAATTCCATTCTGGAAACAGAGAACATGTGAAAAGAAATGTTTTTACCTGTCTGTGGACTGACACTTTTAAAACATTTGTAGACACTCAGAAATAAGAGTAAACATCACTTGCATGTACTTGAAATTCACAGTACAGTAAATGACTCATGAGGGAGGTGTTGTGTCTCTGGGCTACAAAGAATTGCATTTGCTCATGGAACAGCCCCAAACTGGGTAACAAAGAGAAAATTACACAATTTAGGTACACTTGCAATACCTAAAAGCTCAAGGAACAACGTTTGTTCCGTTGTTAAATCAATCTGCAACAAAAATCCCATTCGCACAGAAGGAGCTTAGAATTCTGCTGAGTCATAACAGCCTGTGGCCGCTCTCGACGCTTGCAGATATTGCTACAATTCTTTGCACTCTTGGCTGTTATCTTAGGGCGGTCTTCATAGGCTGGCCAGTGTAACCAGACTTTCTAAAACTAGGTAATTAATCTGGGCTTCCAGCTTAGACTTCAATGTAGAAATGTAAAAAAATACAAGTATCATTTAGAATTGTCTTATAAACATAGAGAAATATTTCGTTTGACAGACAGACACATGGCACTATGCAAAGCTGGTGTTCAAATACTGACCTTTCACCATGAATTTGGCACTTAGAATGCTTCATTACATAATGTATCTGAACAAGATGCCCACATTTGCAACTTTTCCATTACAGCACATTCAAAAGGACAAGACACTAAGGTATGAATCTTCAACTATCAGCTAGCACCGAGGATTTTGCTAAAGTGATCTGGAAGGTGCTTTCAGTGGCCAACCTCCTTTAGACAACTGAATGTCAGTGGCGTATATGGTTCGGGGCTTCTTTTAACAAGAAATTGGAGTTGCCACTCTTTCTTAAAATTAGCTCGACTTATGCAAAATGGCTCTTGCTACAGTTGCAACGATGCCCCATCTTTCCTGTCCACCTTACATTACCCAATTATCAACATCCTATTCAGAGTCATCAATTGTCCCCTTTCTGAATATAGCATCCATTGGTCTTGGGTAGGGGTACACATTACCTGGATTTTCGCTAAAACAAAGTTTTGTTGAAGATACTTCAATTAGATGAGAAAGTCGATATCCGAAATGGGAGAAGGAGTGGTTTTATTGACTGCCTTTGTTAATCTGTTCAATAGTTCATTGCTGTGGCTATGAAAACTTCTTTCTTTCGTGTAGCATAGTCACCAAATGCATGAATGCTCAAAACATTTAAACAGATTATCAAAAGGAAATTTACACTTAATTCGATCTCAGAAGACTTGAAATCAAGAGCAGGTTACGAACTCTTATGGGGTTCAACCACCACTTGTAGCTGGACTAAGATCACTGCTCTAAAATTAGACAACAGAACTACCAGACTTTGCCACCACTTTTTAGAGTCAAAACCAGAGATTTTGGAAGATTAAGGAACTGTGTGTAGAGCTCATGCCTCCTTGCATCTGGAGCCGGTCTTTTTATGTTTGATGATTGTTTCCATGCGTTTCAATACTGCGACTTCAACAGATTCAGGTGAGGTGTTTACTCTGATGCCGATAATGATTCCAATGTCCCTTTAGTACTTTAATGCAAAATCAAGCCAATAATAGATGTACCAGGGGCTCACACCTCCACCTCTCCCTGAAAAAGAACCACAGCCCAAGCAAATGATCAGTTTTGTATAAATTGCTTAATCAAAGTTTCTCAGGTTTTGCTTCAAGGTCAGTTGCATTAGAGAGGCCTGGATTTTCCTTCTCCGCCTTCTTCGGAGAGTGCACTGGCAGTTTTTGTACATTCTCTGGGAGCGCTGGCTGGTACCGGTACTGGTAGCCATAGGCCCGAAAATGATACGTCAGGTATTCCAACTGGTACATCAGTTGTGGATCGACATAGTGAAAGGAAATTGCCAGATCTGAGCAACACTGGGGTCCCTGTGAAGAAAAGGACCATAATAGTTAGTGTCTGGGATCAGAAAGGCCCATGATGAAGAACGAATACCGGACAACAACACATCGCATGAGTCAGTTTTCCGTGTCTATTGCATTTAAAGAAATCCAAATCACTATACAATACACAAAATATTCTTTGTTTCCTGGACTTTTGAGGTATTATTCTGTGGCTAGTCTTCCTCTGTAGTCATCTCAAATTTGGCTTCCTGTGTAGCAATCAGTATCTAGGCTTCCTGTGCTGTCATCAATAGCTATGGTTTGTGTACATTCTTTGCTGTATAGAATTCAAGTACACTAGTTGTGCTTCTTCTTGAGCATTCTCGGCTAGTCAGGCATCATCTATAGCCATTCCAACTCTTCTATGTTTAATGTTCATTATCTACATTTCAAGAGAATACTTCATGGGATAAGCTTGAAATACAAACTTTACAAGCCAAGTTTTAGGTCCTGCCGTCATTATCTAGTCTCCTGGAGAGTTCCCGGCACCTTTATTACCTTCTATGCTTCATTCACTGGACTTCCTATACAGCGCCCACCAGCTTGTCTTCTTTATAGCTTTCACAAGCCAGGCTTCCTGTATTGCCTTTCATAGCCAGTCTTCCGATACAGCCTTCACTAACTAGTTTACAGCAGCTTTACTCTCTAATGGCCGCTTTCTTAAAGTCATCACAACCCTTGCTTTCTGAACTGCCTTTAGGCAGCAAGGGTTCAAAAGCAAGTCTTCAGAAGCTTAGCTACCTGTACAGTCTTCACAAAGTAGGTTCTTCTGCAGCCCTCAGTACTTTTCTTAAAGAATAACTTTCAGTAGCTGGGTACTCAGTACAATCTTCAGTAGCTAAGCATCCTTCAACAGCTATACTTCCTCTGTTCAATCGCTAGGCTTCCTGTGCATCCTCACTAGGTGGGGTTCCTGTAGTCTTCGTTAGTTAGGCTTCATGTGTGGCCATCACCAGCTAGACTAATTCAGTCTTCACTAGCTACTTTTTATGTGAGGCCAACAGTAACTAGCATTAGGGTGAGCTATTAACTAGCTGGTATTCATGTGAGACCACACTAGGCCGGCTTTGAGTACGGCCTTCAGTCTATAAGCTTCTGTGCACACATTAGCTAGTCCTCCTAGCCAAACTTCAAGGGCTAACCTTTCACCTAGTCTTCATTAGGTAGGTTGCATGTGGAATGTTTACTAGCGACATGTCCACATAGCCTTCAGAAGCTAATCTCCAGAACAGCTTTCAATAGATGAACTCTACCTGTAACCGTCATTAGCTAGACTTCCTGTAAAACTTACACAAGCTATTCAAGCAAGCAGGATTCTCAAGCATAGACTAACAACAATATGGCACTAGACAAATGTAATATGCAACAAAGACCAACTGATTTTTAATTAAGATGAAGTGATAATTTATTATATTTATGACAAAAGGCACAACCTCAGCACAATGTTTTACAATTATTTAAAAAAAGGAGACAACAGAATTACATGAACTTAAATCATTCAAAAATCAACATAATTCATGCGACATAGATCATTTTAATTAAAAACACAGTGCAACAGCAGACCACCATCTAGATTAACTATTAAAGAAACATGACAGATTCTCATCCCAGGTGTAATGATCACGGAAAGAACGCCCGTGTTTTTTTTTTTGTCACCATCCGTATTCAGCAGAGCAAACTACTTAGCAGCCGAATAACGTACCAGGGTTGGAGATTCGCTGGCACCACCAGAAAGCAAGGGACTCACAGAGCACATCACATGTTCAGTTTACTATGCCGTCTGCAGTGTACAAATATTTTCCACATAAACTGAAATGAAAGTTAGCTGAAACAAATGTCCAAAACAAATTTTCCTAAGGAGGTAAAAACATTCTTCAAAGAGTGAAGGACAGGTGTACAATGTGGACTGGAAACAGAGACAAAATTAACATTAAACCAACTGGAGAAAAACGTAGCAGAGGCTATCTCAGATGAGTAAAATTAGTGGACAGATTTGGATCCAGAGTCTCAGGCCATATGCTACCAATTTTTGGCCTTTTCAGTCTTGCTTAAAAATTCTGTTTTTCATACCAAATGTTAAGTGGACCTGGAACAAGACAATCTCGAGAGAATTCCGGTAAGGTTCTGCTCATGTTGATGAACCGAGACATCTCTTACATACATTCTTGAAAAACTGTCCAAACCTCTGTTCTATATATGTTCACGACCTACTTGGCCTCTCAGTTACTGAAAGAATGCTCTTGAAAAAGCTTGCCACTGTGAACTGGATGAAATGGCTCTCCAATGGATCACTTTTGTTTCTCTTCAACATGACTCACAAGGTGAAACTGGCCACATTCCTAGCCCCATCATCAGTGTTGTGTGTAATTTCTCTTAAGAATCTGCGCTATCACCAATACGTTGTCTACATGATATTCCTGGGAAACATCTTTGCCACCTTCAAACCAACTACTAAATGTAGCCTGGAAAATATTTATCTACAGTAACAGTTCATTGATGAAAAATGATGTGTTAGCTAAAGAGTCAAAATCAAGATGCACCAAAACTGACTTTGCCAGAATGCACTTAACGTCAACGTATTGCATTAAGATTAGGGAGGCTCTTCAATGCTCTCGCCGCTCCAGACTCATTTCGTGGGCCCTCCACTACCCCATCTCAAGCAATCAGCAGCATGGCTTTACCTTGGAAGGCAAGCTATTATTGTGACCACAGGGGGACAAGGTAACAAAACACACTTTATGAAGGCAGGACAATTCATGCAGTGGGTTCCTCCCGGAGTACTCTTTTCCACTTCCACTCTGTTCCAAGGTTATTTGTTTCTTACAATTTGGAAGTTCCTAAAGACACATCTAAGCATTTCAACTGACTCACATTTAACCGTTGTGGTCGCACTGTCTCACTTCTAATATCTCAATGTTTCTGTAAATTAGTAACCTATTCAAGAAGTCTGTCAACATGTTCCATCCTGTAAGCCATTACAAAGCATGCTGTGTGTCCTAAATTTAATTTATCATCCACAGACTTTACAAAATGAAAGATTATGAAAGGCTGCATCTGCATCCATGTTCCACTGCTGGTCACCAACTCTCACTGCGTCTATGTACACTGTCAATGTTCTCTTAGCAGTGTGCAGAGTAGATCGGACAGGCCTATAAAGAAGTCTGACAATGCCCAAAGGGCCCAAATGACAGGTCAGTGAATGGGCTGGTTTTGTGCCTTTGTGTGGGCTGGGTTTTGAGATGTGGTGGGTTAGTTTTGTAGGGGTGTGTGGGACAGTGTTGTGCACATCCTTTTATAGTTACCATAATGCAGCAGGAAGAATTTTCAATCAATAAATCAATATGGTGACTTGTTAAAAGCAACTACTCACCTGGAAGAGTCTCAAGGCACTGGCGGGGGTGGGGGTGTGTGGCTTGGATGCCGAGGGGACAGGCAGCGTGAGCCCGGAGCTCCGTGCCAGATCCCCGTAATTATCCTGCTAAAGGCTTGAACTCCGTCGTGTGCAGGGTTCTCCGAGCACCAGACGAACTCTGAGTGGCGGCGGACCCCCAGGCACGGATTTTCTGGCTTCTCCGGTGGTGTATTGGCCTGGCAGAGGAACAAAGATGATCTGAGCGCGCTGGTTCAAAATGGCGGACGGGACCCGAAGCCGGAGGAAATAGAGAGTAAAGGAGCACGGCGATCCCCCGGCGACGATTCGGGGAAGTAGGAGGTGTCGTTCGGGTTCGCCTGCACTCCTGCGGGCGCGGACAGCGGAGCCGCTCATCCCTGCGGCTGGGGAGGACTTCATTTAAGAAACGCTGAGTAACCGCGGCTACGAAGAGCAAGATGGAGTCTGCCCCGGGACCCAGCAGCCGGCTATAATCCTGTGGGTAGCGGCGGAGCGGAGAGGCGTTGGCCGCGCTGAGCGGAGGAGAGCCTCGCTGCGAGACGAGCGGCGTACCGAACTTTAGGGGGGGAAATCCCTCGAAGAGGTGAGGCTGGGGCTGGCTGAGCTCGGAGGGGCCACGCACGGATGAAGAGCAGCGGGTGATGGCAGAGTGACCGGGAGCATCTGCTGGCACGCAGTGGAGACGGGAGTGCGGGACCTGGGCTGCGCTGGGCCTGGCTGCGCCTCTGGTGGTGCTGAAGCTGTGGGCGCTGCACGAGCCGATTGTGAGGAGAATCCAGAGGCGGACCCTGGGTCCCGGTGGGTGAGGGGCTTGGCTGCCAGCGGCGCTGGTCGCGATGGTGCGCCCTGAGGTGGGAGCCCTGGGCGGGACTGCGGCAGGTGCTGCAGGGCTAGCTGAGGAAACCCTGGAAACCCTGGAATAGCCCTAAGGTAGCGCCGAGAGGGCCCCGAATCCCACTACTAGCTGTCTGTCTGTCTCATCAGAACGGGCGGCCAAGACAGCGCAGCACTTGAAGACTGCTGGGGTTTTAGCGCTGACTGACGCCCGTGCTCTGCGGCCTGGAGAGGGTTGGAGGCAACCCGAGATCTGGCACACGCCACTCTCTGAACCTGAAAAGTGAATCCGCCCGATCCCAGTATTTGGAAGAGGGCAGGGAGGAAGCTTCTCAAAACCCACCCAGCCCCCCCTCCCCCTTCTGCGCGAGTGAAGCAGGCGCTGCAAGCTGACATACAGCTCAAGATGGGGAAGCCCAAAGGAAAAGTGGAGGAGGCTGCGAGCTCTGAGCCATCAGATGGCACGACGCAGGGCCCTACGGACCTACAACAGCTGCAAACCTGTATCTTGGAAGCTCTCAAAGCCACGAAAGAAGCGCTGCAGCAAGATATAGCCCAGGTGGTGACGGGGCTGAGGGTTCTGCGGGCCGATCATGATAAACTGAAAGACAGGGTCAAAAGTACAGAAGATACCCTGCAAGAGATATTGCCTAAGCACAAATCCATGGAAGGGCGGTTGGCAGATGCGCTTGATCGCATACAGGCACTGGAGAGGAGAGCGGAAGATGCGGAAAATCGTGGCAGGCGCAACAACGTGCGCTTGGTGGGCCTTCCGGAGAAAAAGGAAGATGATGACATGGTGGGATACCTAGAGAACTGGCTGAAGACGGAAGTAGCGCTGAAGGGTCTTTCGCCTTTTTTCACGCTGGAGCGGGTCCCAGCTAGACCCCCCAGACCGGGCCAGCCACCCCGACCTGTGGTAATAAAACTGTTACATTACAAAGACAGAGATTGGTTGTTGCAGAGAGCCAGGGACATGGGCCCTTTCCAAGTGGACAACAGTAAAGTAACTCTTTTTCCCGACTACACGTTTGAGACCCAAAAACTGTGTGCCTCCTTCCTGTCACTTAAGCGGGAACTACGAGCAGAGGGGATAACATACTCGCTCCTTTTCCCAGCCAAACTCAGAGTAGTGGTGGATGACAAGACGCTCTTCTTCCCTACATCGGCGGACGCCTGGGCATGGTGGGATACTTATAAGGCCGGAACGGATGGAGCGAAATTCAGAGCCGAGGAAGAGCAGAATCGGCAACCGATCCGGAAGTCGCAGAGGCTCCAGAAGCACCGGCAAAGAACTAGGAAACCTACAGACTCACAAACGGAAGGTGAGAGGAGGGCAGCGTTACAAGCAGTAATTGATTTATCGGGGATTGTGAGGACTCGTTCATGCGGGAGCTCAGACTTGGAGGGACATGTTACTGGCTCGGAAACTGACCTATCGGAACTTAATGGTGCCAAGGGCCCGGTGGTGACACAGCAGACATCGAGAGGACTGATTGATGCTTGATAACGGAGATGTTCCATGCTGAATTTGTATGATGCCTGGGCGGGCCGGAGCCACCCGATGTCAACCTATACAACAAAGCAAGATGGATGTTCGTGAGTTTTGTAGGGGATTGTGGGGCAGGGGGATGGGACTGTGGGGACATCCTTCGGAGCCGAGTTACGCCTTCCGGGCCCTAAAGGCCGCTGTGGTGCAGACTACGGAATAGTTGGGCGGTTGGGAGGGTTAACTAGCCCTTACTAGGTTTGGATGGGAGCTGCTTTCGCGAAGCTGGGTCCTGTTCTGGGGGGGGGGGGGCAAGAGTAGTTGGGGAGACTCGAGGCGGGGGGGTGGGGGAGGGGGGGGGGGATTGTTTTCTAGTTGGGGTAGGAAAGTGCATCCCTATGTGCCTGGATGCGGGCTACTGCTGGTTCACATTGGACAAATTGGGATCATGGCTAGTACAGGAACAGTGAAATGTGTAACTTAGAATGTGAGGTGACTACATACGATGGCAAGGAGGCATAAAATTCACGCTTACTTGGTTCGGAGAGGGGTCCAGATTGCGTTCTTGCAGGAAACACATTTGACAAAGCAGGAGGGCATTGCGCTGCAGAGAAGATGGAGAGGGCAAATTTTTAATACCACATATTTGCAAGGGGCGCGCTGGTATGGGTGCGAGCGGGGACTCCTTTCCAGGCGACCAAGCACACAATAGACCTGGAGGGAAGGTTTGTGGCAGTGGAAGGGAAGCTCAGGGGCAAGGATATAGTGTTATGCAGCGTGTATGCACCCAATACTGATCAATCGTCTTTCTTTACAAAACTCTCTGGAGCGTTGGCAAGTTTCCTGGCGGACCCCATTGTTATAAGTAAAGACTTTAACTCAGTGGCAGATACTGCATTAGACAGGTCCCATCTGCCCCTGGGAACGTCCCCAGTGCACCGCCTGGCGAAGAGTAGGTTTGAGTGGCAAGAGAGTTGGGGGTTGCAAGATGCCTGGCGGGTGCGACACCCAACTGCAAGGGATTACTCATACTATTCTAGCTGCACGATCTTCATGTTCGCCTTGACACCTTCCTGTGCTCCCCACTGGTGCTTCCGGCGGTGACAAATATGGAATATTTAACCCGCACGTTCTCCGATTATAACCCCCTGCTGCTCACGCTGAATTGGATGACAGAGACCTTGCGTGTCTCGGGGTGGCAACTGAGACCTGACACACTGGACGACTTATTGTTTCGAGAAGCGTTGGGGGACACGATCACACACTACTTTGCAGAAAACGATGGCACCACGACGTCCAGAGCGACGGAGTGGAATGCCTTTAAGGTTGTTGTTAGAGGCCACTGCATTGGGAAATATGCCGGAGTGCGCAAGGCCTTATTGGATGATCTAGATAAGGCAGAAAGGACTCTGCGGAAGGCCGAGATAGCGCACCCTGGTCGCCCGGAGCTGCAGGAGGCAGTATGCACGGCCAAGGAAGCGGTTGCCGTTGAAATGGAGCGGCTCCGCAGCTTTGACCATAAGGCTTATATAACGAAAGCGCATGCTGAAGGGGACAAGGCGGGGACACTGCTTGCCTGGCTGGCTAACCCCACAAGGCGTAGCCACCCGATCTTAGCTGTAGAGGGGGAGGATGGCCGTACGTACGACACCCAGATGGGAATACTGGACTGCTTCCGCTCGTACTATGAAACGCTCTACGAGAGCGCGCTGGAGGGGCAAGATGGTGAGATCGATGCCTTTCTGGAGGGGCTGCAATTGCCGCAACTAGAACCGGAGCAGGCGGATGCCCTGGGCTGGGATATCGAACTAGGAGAGATTGGAAGTGCGGTGAAGCAAATGGCTCGTAACAAAAGTCCGGGGCTAGATGGGCTGCCCATAGAATTTTAAAGCAAATATATAGAGCAACTAGCTCCGCGACTCCAGATAGAATATAATGAGGCTAAGTCCCGAGGGCGGCTACCTGAATCCATGTGTGAAGCTCTGATGATACCGTTGCTGAAACAAGGGAGGGAGAGTGGGAACCCAGCATCCTACAGGCAGCTGTCCATGCTGACGACGGACTACAAAATCCTGAGCACTATATTGGCGACCAGGTTACTGCAGCACATGTTGGAGCTGGTCCATAGGGATCAATCCGGATTTATCCCCACGCGAAATACAACTGTTAATATACGCCGCCTGGTACGCCTACTGGAAGAGCCAATGCCAGACACACGAACGCCGGTAGTGCTATCGATTGATATTGAGAAAGCGTTTGACAGCTTAGAGTGGACATACCTGTATAGAGTCATGCAAAGCTTTGGCCTTTGAAACGGCTACATATGCTGGACGAAAGTGCTATACGCCTCGGCGATGGCACGAGTACAAGTGGGCTCCCTCGTGTCGCACCAGTACCCAGTGTGCCGTGGCACTAGGCAGGGGTGCTGACTTTCCCCCCTGCTCTTTGCATTAGCGATAGAACCTTTTGCGGCGGAAGCTAGGAAGGGACATTACTATAAGGGCCTAGTCTATAGGGGAAGTCCACAGATTATTTCGTTGTATGCGGATGATCTCTTGTTGTTCCTGGAGAACGCGAGTGAGGCGTTGGAAGGAGCAGAGGGACTCCTGGTGCTCTTTGGCAGGTTGTCTGGCCTAAAAGTAAACTGGGCTAAATCTTGCTTATTTCCGTTGCGACAAGGGGAGTTGCGGCCTGCCACCCACCCACTGCTTAATTGGGAGCCCAGTTGTCTGAAATCTTTGGGAGTGCACATATACCACAGAGCAGTGGACCTGCTCGAAGGGAATGTGGGTTGCTGTATACGTGCATTGCGGGGCAGTATGACCTTTTGGGCTACCCTCCCGCTCTCGGTGACGGGACGTATATCCCTAGTGAAAATGATAGCCTTGCCACGCCTCCTTTACTACTTCCGCACGCTGCCTGTGTGGATACCTAGATCCATCTTTCAACAACTGAAATCCTTACTGATATCGTTCCTCTGGGGCACGGGCAGGCGTAGGGTGGCTCTGACCACGCTGCTTCGGCCGAAAGAGGAGGGAGGTCTAGCGGTCTCAGATTTCGAGCTTTATTACTTGGCAGCTCAATTGCAGATTTTCACGCAGGGGGTGGCGAGGGTGTATCGAGGACCGGATTAGAGAGAGAGAGAGGGGTACCCCCCGGCACGTGCTGGCGTTTATCGCCCTGCAGCAAAAGCTGGCCACCAGAGATTTATCGCTGGAAGAGCAGACGTTCAGGCTCTGCTGGAACCGGTCACAGAAGCGAGCAGGGGTACGACGCATGTATGCGCATGAGATACCGCTGGGTATGATAACTGCACTCCCTCATGGCGGCGATTTGTCGCGATTGCAGTGATGGGAGGAAGCAGGTCTGCAAATGTTAGGAGACCTGTATGAAGATAGGGTGTTGATTTCATACCAGACCCTGCAGGACCGTTTTGACCTCCCAAGGGGGACTTTGATGCACGCGGCTATAATAAGAGCGATACAGGTGCACTGGGGGGGAAGGGATCCAAGAGCCTACCACGTCCATGGCTTGCCAATATACTATGATGGCAGCTGGCACGTATAAGGCGGTGACGTGCCTCTACTCCAGAATGCTGCGCGAGACGCTACAACCTTTAACGGCACTGAAAACTGCATGGGAGTCAGATCTGCAGATAGAGATTCCTGATACTACTTGGGCGCAGCTACTGAGGCGAGCGAGGAAAAGCACGAGAAACGCACGCTTTCAGTTGATACATTTCTATGTCCTTCATAGAGCTTACCTCACACCAGGGAAAATAGGGAAGTACTTTGGGGTGGAAAATGCGGCATGCCCTAGGTGTAACACAATAGGAGCGGACCTGGGACACATGCTCTGGGACTGGACACACCTACGGGACTACTGGAGGGAGATTGTTGAGACATTGAATAGTGTGACGGACAGGGAGTTACAATTTACCAAGGCTGTGGGGGTGCTGCACTGGTTTCCGCATACGCCCAAGAATAGGATTTTGAGAAAATGTATAGACATGGGTCTGATCCTGGCAAAAAGGGAATTAACAAGGAACTGGAAATCGAAGAAGAGTCCTACGCAAAGACGGTGGCTCAATGAGGTTCTTAAGTGGGCAACGAGTGAAAGTACACTTCGATACCAGCTAGCCCGCCGCAAGGCCGATGACAAAGCAATGGAGGCGGCAATGGAGTGGGAGATGCTAGTGCAGGCTTTACGAGACAGCGCGGGGGAGGAGGAGGAGGAACTTTCTGATCGAGACAATGAGGCTCCCTCACACACACCGGGAGCACATTCTCAATAGTACATTAGTTATTCCTGATAGTACCAACCCATGTACATCTGCGAAGAGCTCAGGCGCAGGAAGGGACACTCGTGGGTGTGAGGGAGGAGGAACCAGGGTAGAAGGGGTTGGAGTCGGGAGGGCGATTGGGGTGGGAGGGGCGAAAAAGTAAAAAGCGGAATAAGGAACTCCGAGTAAGTAAAATAAACATGCTCAAAGTTGTCGAGAAGGGAGATTCGCTGATTGATGCCGCCCGACCTCTGGGTTGTGGGCTTATTGGCTGTGTGCGAAGTTAACTGATGTAAGAGCTGTGCATTAGCGACGGCGGGACAGAATCATTATAAAGATATGCTGTGTATTGTTTTTCTGCAATAAAAACGGTTTAAAAAAAAAAAAGGCACTGGCGGGAGAGGTGAGGGGACACTGCTGATCCGTCAAAAGGCACTGTGCAGGCTAACAGATGTTGGAGAGCTACTGCAAATTAGTCTTCTAACAACTCAGACAATTAAAGTGCACATTTCTAAAAGTTATTTTCCCTTAATATTTATTAAAATCACTTCACCATTAAGTTGGATTTTTAATAACTATTAAAATAGTGGTTTAATTATTTTCTAGCTGGACCCATTACTGGGATACAGCATAGAATTAAAACCTGTTTTTCTACTCAGGACAGCTAGACCTCCAACAGTGAAAATAGATTTTTGGGCCGTATCCCTGTAGGGACTAGGTAATATTAATTTTCTACATGTTCCACTTTTAAATAACAAGCACCCTACCTTGTGGACTACAAGACTGACAGAGGGATTTAAAAGAAACCTTTTATAGATCAAAAAGGGTTATTTTAACAGGTTGCACTGCAGGTTTTACACTGCAGTAATCAGTCTACAATAGTAGGCCTGCAGCCATGTTTTCTTTTATCACACTAATGGATGACACAATAAGTACAACAGTCCACAGGTGACAGTTAACCTTTTATACCATGGGTGTATTTCCGCACAATATACTATTGTCTTTTAGAAAAGTAAAACACGACAATTGGGGATTAGCCAATTTCTGTTGCACAGCGGCGCCACCTTCTTCTAGGGTAAGTCGCTATGCTGAAAGGCTGCCTGCTGTGTCAGCATCGCAGTTACACTCCGCGACGCTTACGTCTGGTCAGGCACGCCGCAGTACCATGCGGCGGCCCATTAAAGCTCATTAATACACAGTAGGAAAACCGCAGCTTCAATTTTGGAGCTGCGGCTTTCAGCACTTCTATGGGGCATACTTTCACTCACCTTTTGCACATTTCACTGCGGATTCCAGTATATTCTCCTGGTGACATCTTGTTACTTCTTCTTCCAATGAGGCCTCTGTCCTGTTTCCCAGAGGGCCTTGGGAAAGTTCTTTGTTTTACTCTTTTGAAGATGGCGACTTTCCCTATTCCTTACGCTTCCTTTTCCCTATCCAAGATGGCAACTGCTTATTTCTTGTTAAATCACTTCCTATTACATCACTTCCTGCCTATGGGTATTTGAGGGGCGTTGCAACACTCCTTGCTCCTCCTGGTGTGTCCTCGCTCCTGTTGGTGACCTTTGCTCCTGCTTGATGTATTTATGCTTCCTGTTCCAGTTTGGATTCCTTTAACCTTCCACTCCTATTTAGAATTGTTGCCTTTTATTCTCCAGTCCTTGCTGGTGTTTGCTCTTATTTGTGGGTTCTTTCCTTCCTCTTCGTTCTTAGAGTCTCTGACTTCAACAGAGGTTTTTCCCTACAGGTTTTTTTCCTCCTGGGACTCCTTTTGGAAGGCACAGTCGGGTCTGGCTTTTCATTGTCAGCAGCACCGTGGCTACTAGAAAGGGTCGCCCTTACCTCGGACAGACCAGAACCCTCAAGAACCGAAGTGGAGAACTTCTCCAACACTCCAGAACTGGTAGGAACATTACTAGTTGTGACAGATTGCAACGCCCAAAAACCCGTTTTGATCCTGCTGCCATGGATCTTCCTAAAGCATCACCTCCTGAAAGATCAGTAGAAATGAAACAGCCCTTAGTGTAGAATGTTCAACAGCAAGCCCAAGAATTACAACAGTTATGTGAAGAAAATGTAGCTTTGCGCCAAGTGTTGGCTGCTAAAACATCTCATGTACCCACAGTCTCTACAACCACTCCTCGTTATTCCAGAGATCCGAATAAGTTGAAAGAGTTTTTTGATTACTTAACAGTATTTTTTCCTGCGCCCAACTCAATTTCCACTGGACAGAACTAAGTTTCGGTATCTAATTAGCGCCTTGTTGGTCCTGCACTGGCATGGCCAACTCGCTTGGTAGCCTTGGAAGATCCTTGGTTGTCAAATGACATGTCCTTTCTTGCGGCCTTCAAACCAATGTTTCAAAGACCAGGCTTGTAGACCCCAGCAGAGGAAGCCCTGGGTGCCATTTTGCAGGGGAACCCGGATGTCCAGCAATACGTCACACACTTTAGACAACTGGCCGCAGAGACCACTTGGGTGGAACAAACTTTAGTCACTCTTTTTCTCAGAGGTCTACGAGAAGACATTACAGATGAATCTGTGCATTCTCCTCATGCAGAAACCATGACTGAACTGATAGATTTAGCAATGTCAATTGAACATCGTCTCAATGAACGTGGATTGGAAAGGCGAAAATCACGTGTCCATCAACATACAGGAATGACACAACCTAGTACTCGTAAACAGAAGCTACCGTACCAGAAGCACTACATTTGACAGTAGAAGAACCAATGCAAATAAGTCTGACCAGACGACCAAGTCTGAGGCTGAACGAGAATACAGGAGAAAACAAGGACTGTGCCTATATTGTGGAGCTTCTGGTCATATGATTTGCAATTGTCCTATCCTTCCATCGAGATAGTCGGAAAACGTCAGATCCCGTCCTCTGTAAGAAGGGAGAGGACGGAATGGTCTGGAATACCTTGAATCTGCACTTCAAAAGAAACCTCAACTTCTCTTTCTCTCCCATCTATGTTTCTACAGTTATCTGATGGTACAAAAGCAAGTGTACTGGCATAGTTAGATTGTGGGGCCAGCGGAATGTATTTGGAGAAAAGATGGGCTACAGAGAAATGAATATGCGTATTCCGAAGGAGACTCCGGAACAAGTACATACAGTGGATGGGGCACTTCTTGTTTCTGGACCAGTTAAAGAAATGACACCATCACCACAAATGACTTTTGAAGACACCAAGAGTACTTGTCCTTTGATCAGATTGACACACCCAATCATATCATGATTTTAGGAATGCCTTGGCTGATCAGACACAATCCTTACATCAATTGGGAAACTAGGACTATTTCAGTATCACATTTTTGCCAATGATTCGGCTATCCTACTGAGGAATGGTTTCCAAAAGAGATACCTATGGTGAAAAAAGAAGCTTGTAACTCCATAAACTCAGTCCAAGGTGTACCCAATCACTACCAAATGTATGCCGATGTGTTTCAGAAACTGAAGAACTTGACGCTGCCCCCTCACTGGTAGTTTCATGGTTCTATTCCTCTAGAACCAGGAACGACAATACCCTGAAGAAAACGTTCAAAGTGGTTTGATTACTTAGTCCTCCTCACCTGCTGGGGCACCCCCTTCTTTGTGCCAAAGAAGACTAAAGATCTACGGCCATGTATAGACTTCAGGGGTGTGAACAAGATCACTATAAAAGATCGCTATTCTTACCCTTGATTAAGGTTATCCTGGAGGGGCACAAATATTTACCAAATTAGACCTCAGGGGTGGCTATCATCTTCTTTGAGTCAGAAAGAGATGAGTGGCAGACCGCATTCAGAACACCCTTGGGCCATTTCGAATATGGAATTATGCCCTTTGGACTAACCAATGCTCCTTCCATTTTTCAAAGATTCAGGGCTAACATGTTCGCGTATCTCTTAAATCAGATTGTTGTAATATATTTAGATGACATTTTGGTTTATTCAGCTCCTCCTGAGTTGCATTATGCACACGTCGCTCAAGTCCTGGAAATACTATGTCATAACAGTCTTTTCTGTAAGCCTGAGAAGTGTGAGTTTGACAAATCTGAAGTGGAATGTTTGGGTTATCGGATCAACAAGACAGGGATTGCCATGCATGCACAAAAAGTAAAAGCTATTTTAGATTGGCCTTCTCCTTCAACCATCAAAGAAACACAATGTTTCTTAGGCTTAATAAACTTCTATCGCCAATTTATTGATAGTTTTGCACACCATATAAGTGATATCTCCCAAACCTTAAATAAGAAAAATCTCTGACAAGGATTCAAATGGAACGAAACTGCTGAAAGAGTTTTTCAGTCATTGAAACAAGCATTCACTCAAGCTCCTGTTTTACGTCATCCACAGACAAGGAATTCTATTGTAGAAACAGACACTTCAGAGAGAGCAATAGGTGCTGTGCTCCTTCAACAAGAGGACGACGGGCTGAAATCTTTTTTTTAGAGGTATGGAATTTAATCAAATATCTACGTGGGCAGGTTGCTTCATAAATCTAGTTGTCCTGCAACAAAATCTGCTTGGGGCGATTTCATTATATAAGAGCTCTGATATAGCCTCTCTGATTATGCCAGGGCTCATACCATAGTAGTGTTTGAATACTTTCCATACCCTCATGTTGCCACATTTCCAGATATCTACATACTGGGGCCGAAGGTAGTGGTAAGCAATAGTTCCAGGGTTAGAATGCCCTTTTGAGTCTGTGCAAACCTACTAACTTGCATGTTTTAAGGGTTTTCAACAACTCTTCTCTAATCTTTTCACATACTGAGAAATGTTGGAAATCTTCAAGTTAGAAATCTTCGAGTGGGGAAAAAAGTGATTGGAGGCAAAGTGAACTTGCAAACACTCAGATTTTCGCATGAGCAAATCTACACATGCATATTTGCTCATGGTTAACAAATATTTTCTAGGAGTACTATTTCTTGTCCTACTTCTGTAAATTCTTGGGAATTCACGAAAGCTGTATAGCTGCTCTTAATGCAAGGACATATACCATGAGTGCGCTTTTGAGACTTTCTTTAATAATTGGGCCGCTAATTTGGTCTGGCGTTTACCGTGACCTTTTGTGTTTATTAAAAGTCTGTCTCTCTCGCTCTCTCTGTATCGCTGGCTTCACTGTGAGTGACCACATTCTGCTCTTTCACAAGGAGCATATCAGCACAAAGTAGTTTTGTTCAGTGCCAGTAACTACTTTGGCAGTGCATGCTTTTTGAGACCAAAAACAATTTTTGTTTTTGCTAATGTTTGTTATAATGGTGAGGGCCCGGCAGCTTCCACACCATTAATCTTTTACAAAAACCATGTCAAAACAAGTCACAAATTGACAAAACTAAAAAGCTGACCACCAATTTCAGACCTACAGGCTTTGCCAAAGCGTATTTATTTTTGTTTCCAATAATCTTATTGAAACCGGTTACACTGATTTCCCATTATGAATAGTTCTGGGAAATACTAGCATGCATCCACACATTTTACTAAAGGATGCAGCAAAAAGAAATGGTACCTGAAATTTTACAGTAGTTTAGCAAACTGTTTTGTATCTGCTTTCATTTTTTTTTAATGCAAAGAATCATCAATCTTGCTTTCAAGCTTCTGCAAATATTTGCATCAAATCAGAGCATTCTGGGAGCATTTTACATAGCCTCATATTGCTAAATATTGAACACGTGTACACATTTTTATACTGGAACTACTTTCAGTAGTGCAGTCAGAGCTTACATTAACTTAGAGCGCTCACCCTAATAATAAAGGCTTTCAATTAATAAATCATAACTACAAGTTTGAACAACATTAACATATGGACAAAAATATTACCTTAACTGCAAACAGTGCCCTTCCCTGATCCATAATGTGGTACTGCAAACTGGCAGCCAAAGGGTTTGTGCTGCAAGGGGTTGGGCCTACTTGTCCCAAGGACAAAATACACATGAAAACTAGTTGCCGTTCACCGCAAACCATATATCTTGGGTGTCGGACTATAGGAATTCCACATTCCTGTTTTTACTTGTCACACATCCTGTCCGATTTCAAGATAAACTACTTTGTTCTCGAGAAACGGGTATTAGCCATGTAGTTGGCCTGTTGTGAATAGAGACAGTTCCTAATGAGTATCAAGGAACAGTTTGAAATCAGAACTGATCTTAGGAATCTACAATGTTTTCGCAACATTCAGTGTCAGAATAGTCGTCAGGACCGGTATGCTTACTTTTTTAGCCAATACGATTTTATCATTACTTATATAACACGGTCGCAGAACAGTCCGGCAGACGCCTTATCCCGTCGTTATCTAGAAGGTCTAACGCTCCCACAACAAAACATAATCGAGCCACAACTAATCATTGGCGCAGTTCAATCATTACTAGACAGAATCCAATTAGAGTATACCTCCCTAAACCAAGAAGAATGGAAGAAGCTGAATGACCGGATTAAGAGACAAGATAGTTTCTATTACTATGGTAGAGCATTATTCCTCCCAACCTCATGTTGCCGGTCATCGTGGTTTTGAGTTATTACTGCTCTCTTTTTTGTTGCCGTCAATAACAAAAGATACTGAGATCTATGTATCTTCTTGTCCTGTCTGTGCCCAAGCCACAACACCTCACATGAAACCTGTGAGGTTACTCCAGCCCCTACATGTTCCACCGGCACCATGGCATACCATGTCCACTGATTTAATTTTCTCTCTCCCTCCTTCTGCAGGTAACCAAGTCATTATGGTGACAGTAGACTTCTTTTCCTAAATTACACATTTGACTGCTTTAAGGAAACTACCTACCGTAAAGGAACTTGGAAAAAATCTTCATATAGGATATTTACCGCCTTCATGGTCTTCCACAGATCATTATATCGGAACCTGGCCCTCAGTATATATCCCGGTTTTGGAAATCCTTTTGCAAATCCCATCATATTGAAGTAGCTTTATCCTAAGGATTTCATTCCCAGAAAAATGGTCAAACTGGACGTTTAAATCAGCGGCTAGAAAAATACCTTTGTTGCTTTTGCAACTCCACTTAAAGTGACTGGTCCTCATATGTTCCCTTGGCAGAAAATTCCTATAACACTGTTCATAGTGCTTCCAAGACTACCCCATTTTACTGCTTATGTGATTCCCTTCCTAGGACCTGTCCATCAGTTTTTCAAGAAACTACAGTTTCCAGAAGTAGTCTCTTTTATCCAACATCTCCGAGTGGTCAGACAAAAAGTACACAATCTTCAGGAAACTAAAAGAAAAAAAATGAAAGACACCGCTGACATCCTTCGACGACAATCTCCATTAGATCAGGTTAATTGTAAAGTTTGGCTTTCCTCAAAATATTTACCTCAACACTTTTTCCTTAGTAAATTCAATCCACGCTTTTATAAAGCCTTTAAAATCACTCAAGTGGTGAACCCAGTTTCTTTTCATCTACTGGGAACAGAGGTTTTTACCTATGGGTTTTTTCTCTTGGCACTCCTTTTGGCAGGCACAGTCTGCTCTGGCTTTCCATTGTCCGCAGCACCGTGGCTACCAGAAAGAGTTGCCCTTATCTTGGGAAGACCAGAACAATCAAGAACCGAAGTCGCGAACCTCTCCAACAAGCCAGAACTGGTAAGAACACTACAAGTAATTACATTTTCTCCAAACTGTGCATGCCTAATAAACTGAAGATGCTCAGCTTGTTTATACGTCCGCTATGCCAATGTAATTTGCATAATAATGAAATAATAACATAAGTATTAGAATAGCTGAAGAACACTTTAAAAGGTGTGCCAGCAGACAGGCGACCGCTCCACCCCACAGAAAGACCGCGATTAAAATATTCAGTCATTAATTACTGCACCATGTTGTGCAAGAGGGCTTAACAAAGAAAAACATCCAGGCACACCTATAAATGCTGCCAATAAAAGGGACATTGCAATATCCAAGATGTCTGACCAGGGCACTCTAACCCAACACACAACAACCGACAAATGAGAAGGCACTTACTTCATGCTCTGCATGAAAAAAAAATGCTGTATAGAGCTGAATGACCACAACCAACCCCCGTCATTAACAACAAAATACAAATGCCAATGCAGCATTCTTGAAGGGTCAATACTGGGTTCGCATTTCAACACATTGTGTTGAAATGCGAACCCAGTATTGAATCATATCAAACAGAAGCACCCAAGCATAAGAGGGTGACTCGGTGAAGAATACCCTCTAATTGACTACAGAGGTGGAATTCATTCCCCATTTTTTAACAAATAAGGTATGCGAGTCTACAATATGTAGATAGTAATTTTCTCAGGTATAACTTCCCCAGAATAAGTATGACCCCACATAACTCAAAATTAGAATTTTATGCAAATAGAAGTCAAAGTGCCTGCAAGTACGGTGTTGTTTTAATTGTATTGTTATGTCCTAGACAAGTGACAACCTAGTGTTACTAGCTAGAGGAATAGAATGTAAAAAGAATGATATACTATAAGATGTATGTATCTAATTGTATGTTCCTTTTTAAATAGAACATTGTCCTGATGAAGGTGTTATTACACAAACCGAAACGCTGCGTCGACAACCTGTATTTTATTGTTCTTTATGTGAATTGACACACTTTTAATCTTATTGTATGGCACTGTAATTTTGTATTTATTAATGCATTATATGTAATAAATTGTACAATTTCTATACTGATTTATTTTATTTTTTATATATTTGCACTATTTTTTGAAACGTGGTTGCCAATTTGTTGGTATCTTGAGTTATGAGGGGGTACACACAATAGGTTTTTAACTTAGGGAAGCATTGGGACTTCTCCCTCTTTGATCACATATCACTCCTTGTCCCAGATTGAACTTGTAAGGAGACCACCCTTCTTTTTGACAAGATGTAAAGTAAAGTTTCCATACGAAACTAGTAGGTATTTGACCTCTTTAAAATGGCGCTTAGATTTGCAAGAGATATTATGTCCCTTCTCTGTTTCAGTGCCCCCTTCCCCTTTTTTGAAGATTGCTTTATAAACACTGTCTCATGAATAAATCAATGACACAGTAGAAGGCTCTACGCCGAAACGTTTGTTTCCTGGTTTGCCGAAGAGTCTTGCATGAGCCCCCCACCTTGAGTGCGGTATTTTCTCTTTGAAAATTGGAGGAAACGAGTATATATATATATATATATATATATATATATATATATATATATGGATTTTTCTTTAGCGACACCAGTATGATTTCACATAATAAACGATGGGCTCTAAGTCATTAACACAATGACTGGTATTACTCCAGCCAATATGTATATAAGATGCTGACTTGGAGTTTTCCTGTCTGTATTTCCCTAAGATGTGATTCCTATACGTTCCATACTATCAAGCACAGACAATGTTTTTAATTCGGCTTTACTTTAAGGATTATTATTATCCGGAAGAAGTCCCTGAGACATAGTTGGGGTTTTTAAAGCTTCTAGACAGCAAGATTATATACTGTTCGATACTTCACGGAAGTGCTATGAAATGTACATGTACTATTTATCAAAAGATAGTAAACAGAACCATTTCTTGTTCCAAGGTCACTTCGCAAACAACTTTGAATCAATACCCTAGTGTTATCACATGCTTTCAACCGGATATTTATATGACTACATTTGTGGAATGAGTTGATATTACTACAATATAGTGTGTCAATAAGCAATGTCATATTTGGCAACCACTTTGAAAGCTGTACTCCCACCCGACTGTCAGAGTCAATATTGGTCTCTTGAACCTGGTTTATAAATAGTGTAACAGTTGTGATCCTCGTAGGGACAATTTGTGTTATCTATACTAATATAATAAAGAGAGAGCCCAAACCTTTGAGGCCGGTAATCTCAGGAACCACAGCACCAATCACAACACCCAATACAGCGTTGGCAAGGGCAGTTGCAGCAGAAGGATATAGGCTATGCAGACGCCCACCATATACATTTAAAAGGTAAAAGAACCGTGCCAGCAAAGTAGTCCCTTGTGGGCGTGTCTGCGTTGTGCTGTGGGCGTGTGCTGGGGGCGTGACAAACGCTGGGGGCGTATGGTACGGTCCGCCCTTCATGACATGTCTCATATTGTGTGCTAATCCCACCCTGCTCCCTTTAAATACCCCTGCACCCCATAATCATAACCCACCCTTCCTCCTTAAAATACCCCAACACCCTTAAACACTAACCCATCTTAACCCTATAAATATATCCTGTACCCCAAAACACAAACCTATCCCTAAACCCTAAAAATACCCCTGTACCCCCAACTGAGCCCTGAACCCTATAAATACCCCTGTACCTCAAAACCCAAACCTACCCCTGAACCCTAAAAATACCCCTGTACCCCAAAACCCAAACCTAGCCCTGAACCCTAAAAATACCACTGTACCCCAAAAGCCAAACCTACCCCTGAACCCTAAAATACCCCTATACCCCAAACCTACCCCTGAACCCTAAAAATAACCCTGTACCCCAAAACCCAAACCTACCCCTGAACCCTAAAAATACCTCTGTACCCAAAACCCATACCTATCCATAAACCCTAAAACTACCCCTGTACCCGCTAACCCCAAACTATATCTGAACCCTTAAAATACCCAAACACCCCAAAACATATACCTCAGTACCCCAAAACATATACCCCTATGCCCATAATTACCTTATCCAAACATTAAAAAAAACATGCTTTTACCATTCATGCATTTACTACGAATTTCGTTGTAAATGTATGCGTGGTAAAAGCATATAAAATGTAATTCCATGCGTTATAATGGCATTGCGGAGTCATGGTACTTTCGTAATGAAAGTATGCGGAGTGATGGTATGCGGAAAGAAAGTTGCGAAATAATGGGCGTTTACCCTCCCCCGGTAAGTACATTGGTGGCACGGCGGCCCACATCTCCAGCAACATACTCATATTTTTTCACCACCCACTTGAAAAATGCACAGGTCTCTCTCATTGATGGCCAGCACCGACATACAATTTTAGACACACCTCCCGCCACAAGTTCTAGAAGTGCGAACTTTTGAACTGGGGAGCTACGTTCGAATCTCGGCATCAGCTCAACATCCTGTGATTCCAGGCAAATCGCTTTGTCTCCTCGTGCCTTCCACAAATGAATGTGTTCTTCTGTAATGTAAATTGTGCTCATGCCATGTTGTCGAGTTTGCGCTATATAATATTGCAAGGAAAAATAAAGTAGGGAAACTTGACTTCACACACTACTGAATGCGCACTCTTAAGTGCATTAGCAGTGCACTGTGAATCCGAGCGTTTCACAGGCCTGTCACAGATAAGAAATACTATCAAACGAAATCCTACAAAACAATATACTACTGGCCGGCAGCAATTCATATCCGGACAACGTCGGGGCGGGCTGCTAGTGTTACATACAAAAGCCTCCTCCTTGCAAGTTTAAAGGGTGCCTTCCTTGAACTGTAGACGTTGTGCATGGCTCAGCAAACATGCGGCACAGTGGCAGCCATTAATAAGTGCATGGTGATTAGTTACACTAACAGGATTCTAGGTCCTGAGGCACCTACTTTCAACTCTGTCAGTAACTAGAACAACTCTACAAGGACACATATACAACATATTAATCGAAAAACTGAACTTGTACAATTCAACACATGGAATATGGCACTCCTACAAGTTTATGGAAACTACATCACTGACTAGGAATAACAGTAGAGCTGCACAAATATAGAATTGCAAGACTACACCTCCACTGCACATCCGCAAAAAGACAACAGCTGCACAGCTCCCCCACAAATGTGATTTTACAATGCAACAACTTTGCAAACGAACACCTACATCAACATAACAAATTTATTTTCATAATTTAATTTGGCCATTTTACAAACACTTCAAGCCACAGATGTACAGCACGACACAGCTCTACATATTGTAGAACCATACAGCAAATTCCCCCAAACAGCACACCTGAGCTGAACTGAAACACTTTACAGAAGCACATCTACAACAAATCCACAACTCTATAGCTGCTGAAAAATTATAAACAAAATGTACACAGCTCGCTAGGTATACAACTCTACAACCACAAAAATATTACAGCGTTGTTACCACAATGCAACACATACAACTACATTTCCAAATCACACCACCACCTACATACAAAACTACAATTACCAAACGACAACTACAATACAACAATGCAATTACAGCACTGAAATTACAATATCTAGAAGAAATTGCCACACTGAATTCCAGGGATCCAGAGATGCTTTCAGGTCAAATACATGTACACAACTCGATAAAAAACAACCATACATTGCATTCGTTTTGCTTTTTGTACCACAGCACCTAGTGCCAAACGTTGGTTATTTCAAAGTATTCCCCCATTCAGAAGTTAAAGGGTCAGAGGCACAGGATGTTCAAGAGATTTACCTCTGATCGAGCAATGTGGTTCAGTG
Source organism: Lissotriton vulgaris (assembly GCF_964263255.1). Taxonomy (NCBI): domain Eukaryota; kingdom Metazoa; phylum Chordata; class Amphibia; order Caudata; family Salamandridae; genus Lissotriton; species Lissotriton vulgaris. The sequence continues at coordinate 1,338,455,252 of NC_141685.1, forward strand.
GGGTAACAAGGGTTAGAAATCAGCTTCCTGGTTCCATAGCTTACTGTAAATATTTTCGTTTTGTTTGGTGTAGGGCTCTATGTGACTTTATCATAAGCAAGTTGTTCCTGTTTATTATTTGGTGTGGGTGACTGCCCAATTTAAGGAATACTCATGAACCTTGTCAGGTGAACCCTGCAAGTCACTAAATTAAGCTGAGATAAACCCCTTGGTAATTATGGATCAGAGCAGACAAGCTTAACTTAGGGCAATGTGTATTTATGCAGCGCCAAAACACTAATACAGTAAAAATGCCAACCAATAAAAACAATAAAAATCCACAAACCAAATTATAAAAATAAAGAAAGATTGAATAAACTAATAACATGATACCAAAATTACAATAATCCAATAAGGGAATGGTCTTACGAGTTTTTAAAGATTTCAGGGAAAAAAGGAGGCAAAAAGCATAAAATGGCAATGACAGTCTATGGTAACGGTACACCAGGTCATAGGAGCAATTTAAGGCTGCTGCCATGGAGCGTAGGCCAGATACACCAACCAGGTTCGTCCTGGTAAAGATGTTAGCTTTTTACTTAATCTTTTATGTCTCAACTTACCACAGGAGTATACTTCTATGGCCCCCAGGACATCTGGGAAGGCAACTTGGGGTGTGAGGCAAAGGCCAACAGCAGGGGCCAGTTGCCACAGGTAACCTGGCCTCTTGCACATTATTGCCTCCCTGTAGACACTTAGGAGGTCAGCTAACTGACCCTTGGATTACAGTTCTCTGTCCATGGTCCAAGAGGGAGCAGATTTAGTCTTTCTGGGCTCCTCTCAGGTTACAAATAGCAGGTCCATTCCTCTCTTGATCTCTGCAGGTCCAGAAGTGCCACATTTATTCCTGGCACAAGCTTTTGTGACTGACTGCTGGGCACACTAACTAAACAAGGTAAAAAAATTCCCAGTAGTTACCCCACCCACTTTTTCAGCAGTTTTTGCCCACATGCAAACGTGCCCAAAAAGGTATGTGTGAAAACATTTTAGTGTAAGCTACACTAAACTTGGGTTCTGAGGGATGGGTGTGTGTGTGTGTGGGCGGGGGGGGGTGGGGGGTGGTACTGTGGTAAGTCTAGTGTCCTCCCATATCCAACACTAAAATCCAGTCTGAGGTAGGCACTCACCCTCAAAAAACCCGGAGACAGATGCCCGGTAGGACAAAACCAGGGTCCTTCAGCAACTAGATAGTGGATGCACAAGAACTGTCTTGGCATCCTGTTCGATCGCAATCAAGTTTGCCCCAAGTGAAGCGTTTGATTCAACAGAACTGTCAAGCATGATTTAACAATATAGGGTCAAAAGGGTGTCTACAGCCGCCACACCGCTTATTCTGTTGGTTCAGAGGAGTCATCTCCGCCCATTAATGTCACCTACTGTTTGCTGTTAGGAGGCATTTAAAACCTTTTCCACATGTTCACTGTTCAAGGCTGAGCACAGGCTGGGAGTTGACAGAGGCTTATGCTAATTAGTCATCTGACAATTCAGGCAATGGGTAACTTTCTAAGTTACTTTTCCTTAATATCTTAATATTTATTAAATTTTACTTTACAATTGAATTGGACTTTTAATAAATATTAAAAATAGTGGTTTGAATGTTTAATTATTTTTCTAGCTGATACCATCACTGAGATACAGTATTAGTATTGCAATCTGTACTACGGCTTTCTAAATGAGACATCTAGGTCTGCCACCAAGAAAATCGCTTTTTGGGCAATGTAATTGTAGGGACATTGTAATGTTTACTTTCAACATGTCCCACTTTTAAATACCATACATACTACCTTGTGGGATACAAGAATTTAAAAGGGGTGAGCTACTAATATTTACAAGGGAGGTTTTACCTGTCACAAAGGGGTGTTTCAACAGAACACACTGCAGCAGTAAGGCTACGCATGGTAGGCATGAATCCATGTATGCTTTGCAACTGTAGTGTGCACAATAGGGGCTGCAATTCACTGGTAGCACATAACTTCCAGGCCCTGGGTACACTTTGTACATGATATGCTAAGTACTTATAAGCAAGGTGTATATATATACACATTAAGAATAAAGCAGTTCAATCATTTAAAGAGGGAGCGCAAGCATCCTACTCCTGGTTAGCAGAGGTAAAGAGCACAGAGTTCTAAATCCAGCAGAAATATAGGGTTCAGTAAAAGGTGAAAAGTCTGGGTTCACCATGGGGAAATGGTAGATTGCCTACATCCACGAACAAAGGAGAGTGAACTTGTAGTGACATGGGAACGAGTAGGGCTTTTTAAGGCACTCTTGAACCTTGAGTCAGGCGGTATGTGTGAAAGTTGGAGAGTTGGAAATGGATCTGTCAGCTGTGTTTTAGGTTACTTTTTGTTGCAGAACAGTTATCCTGGGCAAGATAACTCTCTTGGAGACTATTGAAGCTTAAGACTCTTTGGATGTCTTTCTAAGGCACAGATTCTCACCATGAGACGAAAAGAAGCAAAGTATATGCACAAAAATATATGCTCTACATAAAAGAATTATCATCCACACATTTTGATGATAATTAGCCTCCCTTTTAATGAAAAAGCACCTGCTGCTTTATGTGATGGCTGTAAGCACATCAGGTACATTCAGTGCTGAAAGAAACACCCACATTAATTAAACAATGATCTAAAAAGAAAATTCAGGCACAAAACACATTCTTCGGCTATAGCACAAACTTAAAGATACTTCTGCACCTACCTCCACAATTGGATAGTAGCAGTACTTCCAGTACCAGAAGTCTTTGGAAAAATGGCCGATAAGGTGGGACTCTGGTACGAATGGGTGGAATGTTTCTCTCCCCTCAGTGTCCCTGGAGTCCCCTGCTAGCACGCCCATCTTCTCCATGCACTGTCCCAGAGCCAAATCTTCCACTGATGTGGTGTGGCTGCAAACCTTTGTGCTAAAACCATTCACAAAACGCTTGAGGGCCTCTTTACTAAGAACATAGCCAGCACCACCACTCATGTAGCCTTGTTTAGCGTAGGGCTTGAAGCGTTTGCCAAAGTATATGGGCTGATCGGGGGTGTAGTTGGCAAGTAAGAAGCGCAAGTTATCAACAATAACATAGGTGTCGTCATCGGCCTTTAGAAACCAGTCTGCCTCATCGAGGTAGTTGTCATGTGCATACTGGAAAGCCTTGATCGTTTTCCAGTAGAGCTGGTCCCGGCCTTCCTTGGTGTCCAGGCCTATGGTGGGAAACTTGTCATCCGTCACAGAGCTCATGAAGAGCACGATATTACAGTGCCGCGTCCATGTGGCCTTCAGGTGCTTGGCTTTCGTTTCCAGGTTATTTGGGCCCGTCATGATCCAACAGAGGATCCGCACCTTACTGTAGAGTTCGTCACTAATTTGGCTGTCTTCTCCTGAAAAATGTCAACACAGATTGATTATGTAACATTAATCATGATTTACACACCTCTCCCCTTCGCCCCACCTCTTTCACTGGTGCTTTACTTTAATAAACAGACTGAAAATCATTGGACATGGCAAGGAAAAGAAGGATCGATAACAATTAATTGTGGTTAAAACAAAAACTGCTATGAGGTACAGAGGCCTGATCTAGGAGTCGAACAACAATTTATGAGCAAAGAATCGTCTGTGCTGAAAAGATATTCAGTGGTATCAAGCCTAGGTAAGGATTTAGGGAGTACAGAAGAGCTCTGGTCTGAATGAATGTTCAATCATAACGACATTACTTACCTGTAACAATAACAAATACTCAAGTGTGGGTGTCTCCTATGGAGTTACCAGCTTACTATGAGGGTCCTCTATGATCCTATGCATCTCTGCAACACTTTGATATACTATTTTGAGATCCATGCTCGTCATTTCACTTCCCTCCATTCTCTAGTGAGCTCAACGACACAGACTCAAAATGCCTACTGCATGCAGCTGTAGTTTTCTTTTTTGGAAACTTTTCAGAAAGTCTGAACACCTCATTTACATGAAAAACAACAAGCTGGTAATAAAGCTGGGAAGCCATTTTTACAGGTGAACAACCTATTTCCCTGCAGCAATGAATCTTGAGTTATGTTATGTTATGTTAAATTGATTTGTATAGGGCACTAATAACATGAGAGGGTACCAAGGCGCTTGGACAGGTATATGGTCCCCTAAGTGCGCATACAAAGAGCCAGGTTTTCAGTTTCTTGAAGAACTCTAGGTAACAAACCTGTTGGACAATTTCTCACTTACTGCACAGTTCCCTACAAAACCTTTCAAGGACTTTGACTGACAGCCAGTCTGCATCGGTCTCCTCCATTTACATGCAGTAGTTACTTCAAAAACCTGTTTTTACATTATTCATTAGAAGGGTCTTTCCGTAAGCTCTCTAAGATGACATGCATGGGTCTGCAAAAAATATTTTATGCAGCACCATGCAAGTTGTCTTAGAGGATGTCATCTAAGGGCTTACCAAAAGATTTAATTTCTTTAGTTTTCCTTTTTTTGACTTTGTTCTATATAACCTTTCATTACTTTTCAAGACGTGACCAAAAGGCAGATGATTGTGACTCTATAGGAGGATAGCAACACCGCAAACCCATTGATACAAATGCATCCAGCATGGATAGCTCTAGTTGAATCACAAGGTTGCTGGAAGTTCCCTGCTTCTTCAGACATATATCTGGAAGGGTTTTAAAAATGTTCATGTGTTTCGTGACCTCGTTGTTATGGGTTCCACCATTTTGAAAGCCGTATAGTATCCAGACATTTGAAACCTCAGAACTATCAAGCCACTGCAAGACAGCACTGGCAGCAGCCGCCACATGTGTTCTGCCTCCTTGCTCAGCTCTAGGTGGATGGAAGGGCTTCACTACTATATAACAGCACTTCTAATGCCTCAGCTCATATCAATGTCTGAAGGAGCTCGCTGTAGGGAGGCTGTGGGACAGTATGCTGGTCCTCTCCAGCTACCACCAAGCCCTTCTCCAAGGAGCCCAGCTCTTAATGCAAGGATATCTGATAACTTCTTTTGTCACTTGGACCCTGACGAACCCAGATGGAAAAGCCACACCTTACCTTCGCCTGCAGCCTATCATGAATTAACCAATTAAAGGCGAAATGAAGAGAACGTATGAGGTGGTGCACATGGGAGAATGAGGGATGGCAAAACATTCTACGTCTGTACTTGAGGTAACTGATGGAAATAATGTCTATGGAATGCATGCAATATGTAAAGAATTGCACATATGTAGGTTGATGTTATAATTTCTCTTAATTACAATTTCTGTAGTGTTTTATCTAAAGTGAATTGTTTTGGTACTAGATAACTGATGTTACTCAACCTACACAAGATAAAGCTGCATGGATTTAGATATACCTCTTGCATGGCACACGGTGATGTTTGCATCGGCTGCATAACCAACTGGCCTATTTTAATAGCATCGTAACTTGTGATGTGCAGGTTGAGGAAGAAGGTCTGCAACAAAATCAGTGGCACAACGAGACATCTGTAAAGTATATGTTCATGTGAGCTACATGCTACATTAGTGTTTTGCAGCAAGTACATTACCCCTATGACTTATTATACAATGATTCAGACCAGTGATAAGCAGGTAGTGCACAGATCTCTGCATAAGAGCATTAACCCCCTGAGGTCTCTTATTCCTGGTATGCCCTGAGCCTTGCTAGATATTTGTCAATCTCTTCATGAAGTGTCTCCAGCTCATAAGAAATCATACAGTGTGGTCTGTTCGTGACTAATAAAGAAGGCCATATGAGCTGATTTGTTAATAGTCATGGGTGGGATCAAAAACATTTGCCCTCAGCGCTATTACAGGTCTGTTGTGCAAACAACCTTTACCACCTAATCAGGAAAGTGGGTTAGAGTTAGTTGTATTGTGAGACTAGAGCATTTTTCCATGTTCAAGGAGGTAGACAAGAGATGTGTTACAAAACAACAGAACACAATCACACTAAAATACAGCCACGTCACAAGGACAAAGCATACTACCATAACAATACAACAGTTGTACAAGAGCGCAAAACAACAGCATTAACAACTCACCATCAGAATTAAAATAATGTAACACTAGGCTAGAAAAATGACACCACACATGAATAACAACATACAGCAAAGGAATACAAAAACAATAATATACCACAAAAACACACAAATACAAAACACTACAACAACATAACAAACCCTTAACGTAACAAATAAATCAACAAGGAAAAGCCACAACAACAAGAAAACACACAACAAATACAAAACGCACAACCTTAACAAATCACAACCGCACCACAATATTGTTTTGCAGCCATGTTGAACTGCAGAGTGAAGTACAGTAGAGTGGAATGGAGTACACTAGAGTGGCGTGGAGAGAAGTGACAGAGTAGAGTGGAGTGGACCAAAGAGGAGTAAAGTTGAGAGAAATGACGTAGAGTGGTGTGGATGGTTTAGAGTGGAGTGGCATGGTGTGGTGTGGAGTGGCATGGTGTGGTGTGGAGTGGCATGGTGTGGTGTGGTGCAGAGTGGCATGGTGTGGTGCAGAGTGGCGTGGAGTGGCACAAAGTGGACTGGAGTAGACTGGGTTAGAGTGAAGTGGGGTAGAATTAAGTGACTTAGAGTAGAGTGGTACAGCAAGGAGTAGAGTGGAGTAGAGCGGCACAGAGTTGGGTGGAGTGCCATGGTGTAGAGTAGTGACAGAGTGGTGTACAGTGGAGTAGTGATGGGGCGGACAGTGGAGTGTCATAGATTAGGGTAGAGCAGAGTGGACTGGCGTAGTTTGCAGTGGCGTAGAGATTTTTGAGTGGATTGGCGTAGAGTAGAGTGCATGGGGCACAGAGTAGAGTGGTGCAGAGTAGGGAAGAGTGGCATAAAATGAAGTGGTGTAGACTGCAGTGGCATAGAGCAGAGTGGTTTAGAATAGAGTGGTAAAGAATGAGTGGTGGAGAGACCAGTAAGAAAGAGTGGTGCAGAGTGGAGTACAGCAGAGTAAAGTGCAGAGGCGTAGAGGGGTGCAGAGTAGAGTGGTTTAGAGTTTAGTGAGGTAGAATGCAGTGGTGCAGAGTAGAGTGGTGTAGGGTGCAGTGGCATAAAGTACAGTGGTGCAGAATAGAGTATAGTGGTGCTGAGTGCAGTGGCGTAGAGTTGTGCAAGGTAGAGTATAGGGGTGCAGAGGCATAGAGTAGAGTGATGGAAAGTTGAGAAGAGTGCAGTAGAGTAGAGTATTGTATTGTAATTGCATTTATATAGTGCTTACTACTCCGGACGAGGCATCCAGTAGTGCTGAGTGGAGTGCAGAGGCGTAAAGTACAGTAGTGAAGTGGTGCAGAGTGCAGTGGCATAAAGTGCAGTGTAGGGAGAGGTAAACGACATGGAAGGGAGTGGGTGAAAGGGAATAGTAGCTACATGGATGGGGAGATGAGAGACAGACTGAAAACAAAAGCACTTATTTGGAGAGCTTGAACACACAAAAAAACAGTTCCTACAAAAACGGGGGCAGTGGATGAACACAAGTACTTGATCCATGCTCCAGGGGACAGCCAAACACAAGAAGACAAATGACGTCAACTTGCCATGACAAACTTGAGCGAAGCAAATGAGGGCAACACTGAGGCTAAGAAATGGTACGCTATGGGCAAACTGTAAGCCTGTATGTAAACAAAATTTTTGCAGACACAGTGCATGTACTGTCTCGGCAAGACATAAAAAAAGAAAAACAGGAAATAAATACTCCTGTGAAGTTCTCAAACACCATTGACAAAGCAGAAGCTGTTGACCAAGCTACATTTCAATAGTTACATAATCTCGCAAGCAGATTTTCCTCTGAAATAACATAAAACCTAAACATGATGATCCATTATAAGAGGATCGATGCCCATTGCATTACCCTCTCACGCATCTTTGTTATCTCAAAAACAAGATACGAAAATTCAAAACTTAAAAATACTAAGAAAATATTCTGGTTATTCTGAATGCAAACTGATTGCACGGGATCCAAAGTTACATCTTTTAGTGCCGGTAAGTGAACTGCAGTTTTGCTAAAGAATCAGGTACTCGAGGAACCTTCGATTAACTAAAGGTACGCTGAAATGCAACCCTTTAATGGAACAATGATATCTTAAACTTTATTTTTAATTGCACAATGAATCTGCAGCACTGTTACTCCTATGACAGTATTAAAAACAGAACATTTATCAGGACTAGTTTAAAAATGAAACCCCAAATAAAAAGAAATGCATTATTCTAATGATGGTTATTTTTTTCAGTTGTAGCTTTTATTAATGCCCTGAACTATTAAAACATAGGTTTTTGTAATCAGAATGTGTCGCTAATATGACAGGAGAGGAGAATTAACCATGGGTGATGGCAGCCCCAACTGCTGTCACTACAATTATTTAATATATGAAAACTGCACTGTTAATGTTGACTGCAAGTAATGTTTGCTAGACGCAGTCACAATCACAAGTACTGACTGATTGTTAAGAGGGGACAATCCAGATAGGGTACAGGAAATTTACCTAAAGGAAGAACCAAACGGTCAGTAAGAGTCTCAGGAGCTAGGTAGGTCAGTGGAGTGTCTAGGACACTCCCAGCAGGCTCAAGGTAATTTCTGCTGTTTACTCTAGCACTAAAGTGCAGTACGGAAACTTTGCTGTGTTCCCCATCAAAAAACAAAGAAAGGATCTCACAAAGTGAAAATGGCGTTTTCCCGCCTAAACAGAAGCAACAGCGTGTTTTAATAACACACCGATATGCCCGCACGGTGAATAGCTGCAGCACGCACACAGAGGAAGGATAACATGTAGCGGCAGGGGGAGAACAGCAAGTATGTTTTCTGAACGGATTAACTATTAAAGTTCTTGGCAGGAAAAAGCACCTTTGGGTTTACACTCTCTAAAACAGGTATCTCCAACCAGTCGATCGTGAGCTACAGCTAGCTTGCAGACACCTTCAGAGTATATGTTTTATTGTAATGGACAGAAGTATAGTGATGCCCATTGCTTTACAAACATATTGTTTACTACTACATTGGTAAGAGAGGGCATGAACGAATAGTACTACTAACTTACACATCTCTTACTCTATCGCCCTCAGCCTGTTGTAATTCAGATACTCTTTATAAATGTAAATGTAAATGTAGTTGAGCTTATATAGCGCACAGCTACCCGCAGTGGGTGTCCTGGCGCTTGCTTAGGGAACCCGTCCTGATATTCCCCTGTGTGATAGCCCCAGCGGGTATCCACAAGGTGAAAGTCAGGCATCCCGCCGCGAGGGGCCGTTGTGGAGATTAAGCAAGCTATTGCCCAGAGTCGCAGAGTGTGAACCCGTGAGTCGAGAAGGCACCGGAGCAAGAATTATCGAGTCCGTGGAATTTTTAGCCCAAGACCCGCCGAGCTCAAAACGGAAAGGGACGCATCCAAAAGAACACAAGAGAAAGAAGGGTAAAGACAGGAAGGAAGGCTGCCCCATGCATGGTCAATGAGTAACTCTCAGCCTTGAGTTCATTTTTTAAATGAATACAGGGTCACATTTTCCTTTTAAAGTAAAGGGAAGGCTGTGCTTATTTTACATTATTATCATAAGGCAGCAGATAGCAGGGCTGATAATGAGCAGTGCTCAGTCAGATTTATGAACCAGGCTCAGGCAAATAGATGAAGAATGTAACTCTTAAATAAAAATCCTTCTCAACTCAATATTGGAGCATGAGAACAAAACAATGTTTCTGAATGCTTCAAAATGGGAGAAAATGTAACTAAAAAGTTACCTTAATAATTAAGTTAACTCTTCTGTCGCCACCACCCACCCACCAGATTACTACTTTTCAGTGGTCTGGCGGGTGGGCGGCAGGGCAGTTCCCCCTGCGGTGCCTTTTAAAAGGCGGTGGTGCCTTTAAAAAAGGCACTGCAATGGAAACGCCTCACAAAGTTCCTGCACGGCATGGACTTGAAAGCCCTTGCCTTGCCATGCAGGAACCTAAGTGCATGCACACGGGGGGCACATTTTATGCCCTCTTATGTGCATACACATATGTTTGAAGCACATGGGGACCCTGCATGGCCCCCTTTGCTTCCTCGCTGCCAGGCTTTTTATTAGGGTGGAACCACCACGAAAAGCCTGGGTGAGAGGAAACTATAAATATGCTTGGCGGGACAATGGTAGTCCCGCCAATCATAATGCGGCCTCTGACCGCCGCTTCTAAGCTAAGAATGGTAGTTCCCTGGAGGAGCAAGCAGTCCTAGTGCAGTCCAACTGCCCGAGTCGTTGTTGGGCGTTCGGACTGCCGGTGCAGCGGTGGCCAGATCCGCCACCGCCGCACCACCAAAAGATTGGCTGTCCGAGGATAGCCAGATTCGAAATCTGGCCCTAAGACTTAATGTTTTCTTTCGCTCTCCATTAAGCCTATTACATCTTAATGTTTAATGAAGCATAATTCTTCACTTTAACATCCTCCCCACTTACAAATGGCTGTATTTTTCTGTTATAAATATGGACCTGTGTCCACAGGCCACTGGGGGCAAGATGCCCATTGTTTTGAACCCCTTTGGCGCTTATGACAAGCTCAGCTCGTCATGAGGCACAGTGGCTGTGCTCACGACGAGCTGAACTCGTCATAACTGCCGCGGATCGCCCACGCGGGGCTAATTACCCTCCTGTGTGGACGTTCCACGGGAGTGGGCGGAGTCTTGACAAGCTCAGCTCGTCATGAGCACAGCTCCACTGTGCCGCGCACGTCCCTCCTCCCCATCGTACCGCGGGGAAATTAGCCTCGCATGGAAGGGGTTAAATGTGATGCTTGGAAATAATAATGGTGAATCGCTCTTCGGTTGCTTGTGTTCCAGTTTGGGGAGGACCTGGCCTGCAGACCGAGTATGACAGTAGGTTGGAACACTACCCAAGCGATTGCCAGCGGTTAGACAAACTGCAAGCATTCCCTCCATCCCCTATTCTGTGTTTGATGAGACCTAGAAACTGACCCGAGGTCGACGTCCTTGAAGCTCAGCTAAAGCTGACGTGATAGATACTCTGCTGCTTCTTTACTCCTGTAATTTGGCAAAAATCTGAAAATGACGGCAGTGGCAACGACTAAAACATATCCCAACGCTCCTGAAAGCAGATTTTGAGTAAATCTTTGGTTTTAAAAACGGGGTTCCTACATGAAGCAAATGGAAGAGGCATGTTTGTACTTTAAGTAAAGGTGTCAGCGTCACAGCACGAAAGGTTGTTTGTGTGCAGAAATGCAGGTCTCAAGAGGAACGAGGGCTGGTTGTGACCAGTAGGGAGCAGTGCGAGCCTGACTAAACACTGATATTCATTGACAAGAAAGGGCCTCTTGTTAAAGAAAGCATTTTAGGGAGGCTATATTTATTTATGAAAATAGCTGGAACTGGAGACTAGAGAGCGGGACAATTTTGGAGGCAAATTAAATACAATGTTATTAGGTTCAATGGTTTTGAGTGATTACATGGTCGCAAAACAAAAATATATCAGCATTTTTATTCCAAATATTAACGTTGATGTCATTGCAAATGTATAAATACAAATTCGCCATTAGCAAAGAAGTATATGGACTTTAAAACCCAAAATTGTATAACAAGCAAAACGTGTAAAAAGCATAATTGCAACAGAGAGCATCACTTAAAGTCCGAATCACACTAGGAATCTGATAAATAACTTTTCCTAACATCAGATGAGCGGGGCAGAAAACACAGCTTGAATGATTACCATCTAATCCACTGTTGCATAGGGAAAAGACTCTTCTCCTTAAGAATCTCAACCCAACATCCCCATTTGATTTTAACAGGGAGGCTCCTGTTGGCAAGCTGGTGAACAAACATTGACTCAGCCAATAGGTCTCGTCTTTGGGACCTACTGGCTTTGCCAATAGGTTTTAGCCACGCTGCACAGCATCAATGGTATGGTAAAAGCATTTATTCAGCGCACGGACACCAGGCGGTTTCATGGCGCTAGAGACAACAGGGAAAAAGAAGGGTGCAACATTACTCAAAGGCCTGCCGGAAAGGTGAGTTTAAGTAGGCGTCTAAAGAGAGCGTAACTGGGAGAGAGTCAGAGTTCGCTCGGGAATGAGTTCCATAATCTGGGGGCCAAAAACGCTAAGCGGAGGCCACCATGCTGTTTACGCTTGACTGCTGGAATGGTGAGCAGGTTATGATAGGATGAGCAGATTCTAGAGGCTACAAAAGCAGGACCTTGATCATGCAGCGCCTTAAAAGTGGTGCAGCCAAGTTTAAAGGTACACCGCATGGCGACGGGCAGCCATTGAAGTTCCTTCAGTAGCGGGGAGACATGTGAATGTTTAGGCTGGCGAAAGATTAACCTGGCTGCCTGATTTTGCACAAGTTGCAAACGGTGCAATTGGTAGGCAGGAATGCCAGCATAAAGAGCATTGGCGTAGTCAATGCGAGATGTAATCAAGGCTATGATGACCAATGTGAGAGTCTCCATGGACAGAAACCTGCAGATTTTATGGATCCTGCGAAGATGGAAAAAGCAGGCCGAGGTGACAGCACTGATCTGTGGTTTCATTGAGAGGTCTTTGCAGATAACGCCGAGACTTTTCACAGAGTCAGCAGGAAGGGGAGGGATGCCCAGAGAAGAAGGCCAGAAGCTAGCATTCCAGGGGTTAGCAAGTCCCCTGGTTAATACAAGTTCCGTTTTATCGGGGTTTAACTTCAGCTGGCTATGGTACATCCACTCGCTAATGGAAAGCAAGGTAGATTGAAAATTAGCGCAGGATGTAGTGATGGAATCAAAATTAAAAGCCAGCTGGAGATCATTCGCGTGATTAAAGATGGTAACTGGGCTATTACGGAGGGAAGCAATCAGAGGCTGCATGTAGATGTTAAACAATAGGGGCCATAAGGCAGAGCCCTGAGGGACTCCGCAGGTCAGGCTGGTTTGTGGTGCCACAAAGGTAGACAGATGAACCGCCTGGGTTCGCTGATGTAAGAATGATCTAATCCATTCAAGGGCCCGACCCTGGACACCGGCGTTGTTGACACGGTCGATCAGCAGGTTGTGATCGACTGTGTCAAAGGCCGCAGACAAATCTAACAACACAAGTGCCTGAGAGATGTTATTATCAGCACCCTTTCTGAGCTCATCCATCACCGCCAAAATAACAGATTCGGTGGAATGGGCTGGCCTGAAGCCCGCCTGCTGGGAGTCAAGAAACTGAGAGTTCTCGATAAAAGAACTAAGACAGTTAGTGACATGGGTCTCTAAGATCTTGCCTAGATAGGGAAGCAGGGAGATAGGGCGGAAATTGGCCAGAACCAGAGGATCGGCATTGGGCTTTTTCAGGATAGGGACCACAGCTGCATTTTTAAAGGAGTCCGGGACAATTCCTGTAGCTAGAGATTCGTTAAGAAGTGTAAGTGGAGGGTCAGGGCAAGCGAGAAAGGTTGCTTTAAGAATCTGCGGGGGCAGCAGTCATTTGGCGAACCCGAGCTCACTTTGTTTAGTAAAGCCACAAAATCAGTCTTAGTAATCGGGGGAAAGACATACAGTGAGGACGAGTTCTGGCAGGGAAAGACCCCGGCAGAGGAGGAGGAAGGGATGGGGATGTTATTTTTTATAGTGATAATTTTGTGAATAAAATAAGAATTAAGAGAATCGCAAAGCGATTGCGAGGGGACAACTTGAAGAGTCACCCTGTCAGGTTGTGTGAGCTCATTCACAATGGAGAAAATATATTTTCCCTTAGATGCAGAATGTAAAAAATTTTGAGAAAAGTATAACTTTTTTTCCTGGAGAATGGAATTTTTGTATAATTTTTAACGACACAACCTATTCAGATTTTTTTTCGGGTGAGTAGGCGCGGCGCCAGCGGCGCTCAGCTTGGCGGAGGGCTAATTTATCCTTCTTTAGTTGTTCGGTGAACCAACGTTGGGCGTCATGGGGACATTTGGATTTAATGTTTTTCAGTGGTGCGACCTTATCACTGGCTGCTTTAAGCCAGGATTCGAGGCAAGAGGCCTGGGTGGTAAAGGAGGCCAGGTTGCTGGGGGCAGAGGCAGCCAGTAGGGAGTGGAATTCTTCCAAATTAGCCCGTTTCCAATTACGGGCAGTGATATTAGTGACGGGAGTCAAAGGAACAAAGGGAGTGTAAGCCAATACAAAAGAAATAAAAAAATTATCGGACCAGGAACAGGGAAAAATGGAAGGAGGGGTAATATCAATATTGGAAGTCCAAACTTGATCAAGAGTATGACCCTTTATGTGTGTAGATACATGAATATGAATATGCTGGGAGAAATTCAAGCCCAGCAGAAGATCGGAGAATTCTACAGAGAGATTACTCTCGCGAGTATCCGAGGGCCAATAGTTGAAGTCCCCAATAATGACGACCCTAGCGTGGTTAATTACCAGTTGAGAGATTAGGTCCCCAAATAACTGAGGAAAGAGAGGCATAAGTTCAGGTGGGCAATAGAAAAGTGCACAGACAAGAGAAGACCTAGCAGAGGAAAATTTCAAAAAAAGGGTATCGACCCTGGGGAGAGAAACCTCTTCTAGGATCATGAACTTGTGTCGGTGGCGGATAATAGCTGTGATGCTGTGCACTATGGCTACAGGATTTTAAAGTTTTTTTTATTTTTAAAACTGACACAGACGCCAGTTTCTTTCTGTAGGTGCATGCATCCAAAATGACTTTGGAGCTTTTTTTCTGATTTGAGTTACTGGTCCGAGTTAGATTGGTAACGCGAAAGAAGAAAAAAGCCAGATAGGGAGCACAAAAGCAAAAGAGGAAATTCGAGTGGGGAAGCAAAACGGGGGAAGTGAATAGCAGGAGGGTGCAACATGGAGGACAGAAACAACATGACATGGAAACAAGACAAGCAGGACAGATAAGCATATGGCGAAACAGAGCAACACAGAGAGGGAAGGGTGTGGGATAAGAGCACAAAGGCACCTGGTGAAACAAAGCAACACAGAGACAGGGGAGGTGGAGGCAGAGAAGCACAAGACGCAAAAGAGCAACACAAAGACGCGGGGCGGAAGTACATAATTGAGACAACTGGAAAACACACTCTATCTCAGAGAGCATTTCTAAACAGATAAATGTAGCACCAAAAGAAAGGAGAGGTGTCAAGACAAAGTAATGCGTCCATGCTCCAGGAGAAAGACACACTTGTAATGGGGAAGTTAAGCACACACAGGCCATCAAATAAGCAAGCAAATAGGAGTGGCAATACTGCCAACCATTGGTAAGCAATAGACGGGCTCGAAGCCTATTCGAAACTAACAAAATATCTCACAACAGGAAACACATGCATGTCTTAGTAGAGACCTAAAAAAAAAATGCACCTTAGCGTCCAATCACCTAACAAAATTCCTTGGCTCTCTGCGATTATTCTTAACCTACATAGTAAACTATAATTAGCTAAGTTCCAGTGTACCTATGAACCAGCACTACACTTTAATATTACGTACTACAGTATCCCACTACTCCAGTTGTTAAAGATGCTTAAAGACCCACTTCTTTTAGTAAGTAACCCACATGCCTGAACAGAATAATACTTCCTTCGCAGTGGTCGAAGTGGGGGGAAAAAAGTAGGGGAACTGTGGGCGGAGAATCAGAGGGCGGGACTAACCTGTGTGTTGGGTCAGTGGGCGGAGTCAGAGGTGTGGCAGAAAGAGCAAAATATCCAAATTTTTAGTATTTGTTTCCCATTTCACTAACCGGTTACAGCTTATTACATTATTTAATTTAACCAATGGTTACACATGTTTATTTAAGGTGTAATATGAGTTATTGATATTAAATACATTCATAAAATGGGATTAGTTTCCAATCACAGAATGTCCCACATTTTAACTACATTTGTCTTTCGTTAAGTTGGCTTAGCACCCAGGATAATGTGTTGCATGGCTAAAAACTTTTAAGGTTCCACAAGCGAGACCTATTGGCTACGCCAATGCTTGTTTGGGGTCTGTCCTAACACAGTCCCTGGCCTTGAGCCAATCGCTGGTCCTTTCTCTGGCCCCATTATTGGTTCTGTCTGAGATTCTGTCTCTTCTTGTGTCACCGGTGCTATATTCCAGTCCTTGACAGAATCTAAGATTGCGCCTCGAGCCCTCGGCCCGTCCATGGTTCCCTCAATGGCTCACCCATTGCTTATGTTCCAGTTAGGCTCTGTGACTGGCCCTATTTCTAGCTTGTCCAGACTTCCATTTGGGGGTACTCTGAGAAATTGTGAGGGGAGATAGGGGTGAGGGAGGCAGGCATAAGCAGGCTAGGGATGGACGAGAGTAGGAAGGGTGTGTTGGGAGGAGGGATAGAGAGACCAGCACGGGATGAACAGAAAAAGAGGAGACAGGTAGGGGAAGGAGCAATGGAGGAAAGAGTGAGAGATTGTTGCGCTAATAGAGAGAGTGGTTAGAGGAAGCTATGAAAGGCAAGAAAGAGTTGATGGGTGGAAATGAAAAGAGTAATATGGTGAGGAAATGAGGTAGAGTGACGGGTGAAAGAGGGATGGAGAAAGGAGGAAGGTAAAGGGAGTGGAGAGAGTGATTGAAGACAGGGGCAGGGATGGGTATGCATGGATAGTGGAGTGGGTGAAGGAACAGGGTTGGGGGTTGCATAATCCATCGAAATAACTGAGATGGTTAAAAATAGGGACAGAGAGGGTAGGCTTCACAGTTCAGCAGATAGTGACGGCTGGGGTACAGGAACTTCCTGAAAGATGGAAAGGAGGGTGTTGAAGCCGGAGAGGATGTGGTGTCTTGGGGGCGTGGCATGGTTCCTCACCGTGCTAATGATTCGGGGCACAGTCTATGGCTGCCAAGGAGACCTCACAGTCCTTCACTCCAACCTGTACACAGCAACACACATCAGTTGCCAGCAATGTGGAGGTGAGCATCCAACGCACAGATGTGCAATGCTCTTCACATACAAAGACATCTATCGACATAAAGATTGGTGATGCCATAGTGGCCATATGCGAAAATACACACGGACAGCATCATTGCAATAACGGACACTGAGGAGTCATTTTCACTCAATAGCGACAGTCATATTTCAAACTGAATGTAGGACATATGGGATAAAACCACGAACGTTTCAAAAAGCAAGACAAGCACCCAGGGTGTCTACTGAAATCAGGACTAATGTTAGGAAACACACTCTTGTGCCCAAATGATAAATTGGAAGGGGCAGTATGCCTGGGTGGGATATTGTTAACTTCCACTAAATTATAACCTTCACCCGGGTTTCCCAGGTGTGAGAACAACAGAACTAATTTTACTTGCTGGTAAATTCACACCAGGGTTAGGCTGCAAGCACAATCTGGCCTTGGCTCCTGGCCCCCGCCCGCCTGACCCTCCCCCACCCTCTTTTCATGTCACAGGGCACCAAGGAACGCTCACCACTGCCAGCATACAGGCCCTGTTGTGTGCTTACACCATCCCCACCTCAGCTTCTCGGAGCAGTTGGTTAAAGTAAGCACATTTGTCCCCTGCCCCTCCCCCCCCCCCAATCCTGTGTGTCAGCCCGGGCGGAGACAGCTTTGGGGCTGGCTGTCGACGTCTAATTGCAGCCGCACCCAAGTATTTCACAGGTCTTTTAAAGACCGTGTACTTGTAAATGAGGCTTTTGTTGTATTTTCATTCACTTTTTTAACGTGGCTTTGTTGTGTGGGGGAACAAAGAGAGGGGGGTGGTGGCAACTACCAGCCGCAGGAGAACTTGCCACTGTCCTGGTCTTCTACGGGCACGGAGGAAAAGACAGAGCCATTTCCTTCTCTGCCTGTTCCGCCCTTCCCCCAAAGCTGAGCGTTAACTATCGGCCTTGGCATTTCTGCAGTCTGGGACGCATGTTTAAAAGAAGAAAGTATGGAAACGGAATCTATAAAATTCAACAAGTAGGGGCACGCCGTGCCCTCCCGATCCCGTCTACTTCCACCACTGTTCCTTTGCCATTAAATTGTGAATGTCTCCTCCCAGCTTATTTTTAAGTAAAGCCAAAGTTTACTGAAAGGGACTCAGTGCCTTTCTCATATTTGCTACTATTCCAAAATCAAGCTGTGTGGACTCTTTCAGAACAGGCCAGTACAGACCGAAACACCTCCTCCACATTTGTACTACTATATCATCATTCATGTTCCATTGTGAGACAGAAATACAATAAATGCAAGACTGAAATACACCTAAATCCATAAAGATGAGCAGCGGGCACCTTTAGCTTATACACTTCCACAAGGGAAACCAAATCCCCTTTCCGCGTTCCACAGACAGCTATCCAATCCCAGGCTCTCTGAAGTTCTAAATGAGCCTTCCAAGAAGCCTTCTGACCAAAGTCTGCTCCTAAATGTAAATATACTTACTTAGTTTCTTCTTTTTTTTTTAATTTCAAAAGATTTTATTAGAAGAAATTATTACAAAACAGTACAGAGTAAGCCGATCGAAGGCAACACTGGTAAATGTAACCATACATCTCGGTAATAATACATACGTTATGTTGTCTGCTCCCCTTAGGAAGGTGACCCAGTTGAACCATACTTTGAAAGTGGTCTTTCCCTGTATCACAATGTGCATTACTAGAGTCAGAAATAACAGGGGCAGAAATAGATGTGGCAGTAAAGGCCCTAAAAGATAATAAGGCACCGGTGCCAGACGGCTACACAGCCAAATTTTACAAACACTTCCTCCCCCAAATCAGAAACACTCTGAAAGAGGTTTTTGCACACTGCATCAAAGTAGGGAAAATGACAAACTCAAGGGCTGAGGCCAACATCATAGTCATCCCCAAAGAAGGAAAAAACACGCAATTTCCACAGAACTATAGACCCATCTCTCTAATTAACATAGACTGCAAAATATACGCAAAAATACTAGCGGGTAGACTCAACGCACAACTTCCAAACCTCATACACAAAACACAAGTGGGCTACCTTAAAAACAGACTATCCCAAGACAACACAAGACTCCTCTGCCACATAATCAACTGCGCCTCCTCCAACACTAAACCAGCGATTATGATCGCACTAGACGCAGAAAAGGCCTTCAACAGAGTTTCATGGCCCTTCCTTGACCAGTGTATGCAGAAGATTGGCCTAGGCGAGAAGTATAGGTCAATGGTCATGGCACTGTACAAGGGACCCAAAGCCCGTGTTGTGGTGAATGGAGGCACATCAGAGGCCCTATCTCTGGAAAGAGGAACCAGACAAGGCTGCCCACTTTCCCCGGCCCTGTATCTACTTACCCTAGAACCCCTACTGACCATGATCAGGAACAATGTCGAGATCAAGGGGGTGGAGGTCAATGGGAACACGGTCAAATTAGCAGCATATGCCGATGAAATACTCATCATGACAGAGAACCTCGAGCCCTCAATAGAAGCCCTAATGAACACCATTAAAGTGTATGCCAATGTAGCAGGATACAAGCTTAACAGAAGCAAGTCCGAATGCAAGCCACTCAACGTCCATACCACCAGGAAAGTGATAGGAAACTCCGGCCTACTCTGGCAGAAGGGGGCACTAAAATACCTAGGTATCTACTTTGACAGGGACCTCAAGTCAACACGTGAGCATAACGAAAAATCAATACTTAGAAAAATAAAAGACAGACTAGACACGAGGTCCCCCAAGTACGTCAGTTGGTGGGGCAGAGTAGAAACTATTAAAATGATGTTAACCCCCATGGTCAACTACCTGCTGAGTATGCTGCCACTGATTGTTACGGAAGAATTCCACAAAAAACTGAACACAAATGATAAACTTGTTCCTCTGGAGGGGCAAAAAAGCCAGGATTAGCCTCCAGAAACTCAGGCTCAGCAAGGACCTAAGGGCGCTCAACGTCACAAACTTTAAGACTTTCCAAACAGCCTGCCTCGCCAGGCAAGGCATATACTGGCTCACGCAGGAACAGGTTTACACACCAGCTTGGCTGGAACTAGAGAAAGCTCTGCTGGGAGGCATAAACCCGGCGGCCCTCCTCACGGCTAACAAACACCCGGAAGCCAACAACATAATACTTATTTAGTTTCTAATCCCTTTTTAATTGCTTGCCAGACAAAATGTTCTTCGCATGTCTCCTGCTAAAGCTCACTACCTCAATCTTTTGAGCACTTGTTATGAGGAAAAAAACATTGAAAGTACATCAAAGCATCCCAAGTATGTTACCAGCCTGACGGGACAAGATCCATAATTAGCCTATTTAGCCTATTATCCGCTAATTGCAGCATTTGGACATGCTGTTCTCAATGCAAACAGAGTTGATTTGGGTCTCTCTTATAGTACATTAAGAGACTGGTGACACACCCGAATAGGAAATGGGCCAGGATACTGTCTGTCTCAAATCATTTTCATTTTGCACCCTCGTGAAGAAGTCTTGTCCTCCACCAATCAACAACTAAACCCAGGTATTGGAGCGGAATGAACCCAAAGAGTTGCAGATCAACCATATCAAATGCATTTGATTGTTCTAAAACATCACACGTACTGCCATGCTCTTCCTGTTGACATCCTACTGAAGTATTATATTTAACATTAGAATATTATCAGTAACTGAGCAGTTTACAAAACCCATTTTGTTATTCTGGATTTATACTGCTTTCCCCTGTGCAAATCACCAAATGAATTAAAATGTGGTATTGACTCTAAAGGGTTTATTTCATAGTTTAAAGCAGGGTTCTCCAAAGTCAGTCCTGGAGGGCCGGATCCATGCCGAATTTTTAGCATATCCCCATTTAGATAAATGTAGTTATCTTAAAAATCTGGCATAGATCCGGCCGTGCAGGAATTACTTTGGAGAACCCTAGATTAAAGTGCCTTCTTGCCTCAATTTTGTGTAGAACAAAAAAAGTGAAGCTCTTCTGCCAGGTATACTTTGGTTCCATCGACATAGTGTACACAGAACCCTCTGGTGCTGTGCCCATTGGGAATTTAGATCTAACTGCAGAGCCCGCACAAGACTGCTGTCATGTTGTAGGTCAGGAATACCAAAAGGGCAGTCTATACCTTTTTAGGTTGAGTTATTTATAACTCGGAACCTATTACTACTGAACCAAAATCTCTGAAACCAGACGGATTTCGTGCAATGCATGTTGTGCACTCAACCATGAAGCTTCCCCAGGCGGGCGCTTGGCCTCGCACACCATGCAAAAACCACAGTTGACGGACAGAATGCAGAACAATGTCATACATTCACCCCAGTACCTGGGCCCAAATCCATCGTTTTTTTGCACTCCACACCACCCCAGTTCAGACATGGCCATATGCAAATCAGTCTGACCCTGTGCCTCATGGGAACAGTCCCACCCGAACTGCCAAGCCATGCCTTCCCTGGACCGGAAACAAGCTTCCGAGGACCGGTTTCTGGTTCCAGCCGTCCAGCCCGGCTTGCTTGAATACAGTGGTGTGGAGAGCATGGGACTCACGTCTGAGCATACCCATCCCACTCAGGGTGACAAATGCAAAAACCACAGTTGATGGACAGAATGCAGAACAATGTCATACATTCACCCAAGTACAGAGATCTGGGCCTAACTAAATCCATAGTTTCTTTGCGCTCCACACCACCCCAGTTCAGACATGGCCGTATGCAAATCAGTCTGACCCTGCGCCTCATGGGAACAGTCCCGCCCGAACTGCTTCCCTGGACCGGAAACAAGCTTCCGAGGACCGGTTTCTGGCATTCCAGCCCTCTTCAGCCCGGCTTGCTTGAATCTAGTGGTGTGGAGAGCATGGGACTCACGTCTGAGCATACCCATCCCACTCAGGGTGACAAATGCAAAAACCACAGTTGATGGACAGAAGGCAAAACAATGTCATACATTCACCCCAGTACAGAGATCTGGGCCTAAATCCATAGTTTTTTGCACTCCACACCACCCCAGTTCAGACATGGCCATATGCAAATCAGTCTGACCCTGTGCCTCATGGGAACAGTCCCGCCCGAACTGCCAAGCCAAGCCAGGCCAGGCCTCTCACACCAGCATTAGTCTTCAAAGGCTTGAAAGCTGGAAGGCAATCTGCTTCCCCGCACCCCTGGTGTTTATGGCTTTTCTGGCTCGCTAATGCGTTTTTTCCCCCTTCCACCTTTCCTTTGATGTCCGCCGCGCGTGGCCTCTGCCCGTCACCTCTCCGTCCTTCACAGCCGCTCTCTGTTGTGGACTCAAATCACTCAGCGCCACCCCAGCACCACTCAGCGCCACCCCAGCACCACTCAGCGCCACCCCAGCACCACTCAGCACCACCCCAGCACCACTCAGCACCACCCCAGCACCACCCCAGCACCACCCCAGCACCACCCCAGCATCACTCAGCACCACCACAGCATCACTCAGCACCACTACAGCATCACTCAGCACCACCACAACATCACTCAGCACCACCACAACATCACTCAGCACCACCACAACATCACTCAGCACCACCACAACATCACTCAGCACCACCACAGCATCACTCAGCACAACCCCAGGTTATAGGTGTCACATTTTCGAAAGTTATAACCATTGGCATTGTAAATGACAAAGCTATTCATTCAGCTATTTTCAAAACCAACACATAAATAAAAAAAATTGGCATTTACAAGACCAATAGCTCAAACTTTGCTAATGCGAGACCTATTGCATTGCAAATGCTTGTTATGCAAGCCCTCTGTTGTCTGGTTATAAAACAAGCATTTACAATGCAATGGTTTCGCCTTTGGAAAAGGTAGAGCTATTGGCATTGCTCACACACAGAGCCCCACACACAAATACACACACACACACAGAGCCGGACACACACACACACACACACACAGAGCCAGACACATACACACAGAGCCAGACACACACACACAGAGCCAGACACCCATTCCTAAATATAATATTTCTACCATGAATAGTTTGCAGGTTTTGCTCTGAAGCATCTGGACGCGACATACCATATTTTTCGTCAAATTCTAAAATAAAGGTTGATCGGGTTGTGATGCGAGTTCTTTCCATTAATAGAGCTACCCGTTCACAGCAGTCTAGCGGAGGAACAGGCGACCTTCACGGAAATATCAAGCTTTAGCTCCTGGCTAGGGTTGACATCTTTCTTAAAAAAAATACCAGTCATTTATTACTTTTTGCTATTCTGGAACAGCCAATGGAGTTGGTGGGTGAAAACGATTTAGTGTTAAATTATCAGAATTCTTTTATAACGTGGCATTTATCCTTCTGTTTCCTCTAATAATTCTGAAACTATGAAGACAGCGCTCGATTTTTTTAAAAACAGATTTCTTTGTGATTTTGCTGTTTACGTTTGTGCATGAGAAGGGGAAACAATATCGGATTTTTGTGCATTTCCACCACAGCGAAGGGGTTAAAAAAGATGTTAAGACTTGGGGCCTGACTACGAGTTTGGCGGTCTTCGAGTGGGCCGCCACGCCAGCACCCCGCTCCAAGACCTCCAAACCTGTAGTCATTCGGCTCACCAGATTATGAGTTGTAATCCTGACGGGTGGGCCTGCAGGTCGTTCCTGCACAGACAGAAAAATAACTATTTTGTGCATTTCTGTACGTGCAGAAACAGAGGGTGAAAAACATACAGGGGCATCACATGTGTCCCCTTGCACGCACCCCCATGCACAGAGGCAACAGGGGGCCCTGTAGGGTCCTCTTAGTTTTCGCACTGCCACCCTTTTTATGGCAGGTTCACGCCATGAAAAGGGCTGCAGTAAGAAAAATGGTCTAATGCTTGGCGGTGCGGCAGCGCCAGCATCATTACAGCCTCACCGCGAGATCAAGGGTCCCTGGCAGTTACAGCAGCTCCACTGCCGTAGTTCTAATACAGCGGGTAAGTTAAGTACTTGAGCTTCTACCTTCTTTATGTACAGATTGCCCAATTTGAAGAGGTGTGGAATAAGAAGTGTCATTCATCAGGACAGTGGCAACTCTGTGCCTAGAAGGAAGAATTCTTAGAACATTTAGTCTGCTTGGGTCAACTTTTATTACCTGTAAGGAAAAAGTACTTGAAGCCCAAATTTATAAAAACTGGTAGAACCAATTCATGAAGCAATTAGACATGGTTTCTCTACTAATAGGCAATTTATTGTGAAGTTTGACATTTTTACACTAGGCGTGTCATTTCAGATAACCTATGTTTTTTTAACTTTCTAGTATTTATCCAGATTCTGCTGTTTTTTTAATTGTAATTGGTATTTTATTATATCCATTTTTTTGTAACATCGTTTTTATTGCAGCCCCAAAATAAATGTACAGACATTAAATGCAAGTTGTAAACATAAAGCATGGCAAGAAGACAGTATTGATTTTCCTTCCCCATCACGATTGGCATGTCCCCAATGAGAAGACCGTTCTGCCTTAACGCTTAGGTCCAATCTTGCTGCATAATTCAACGTCCGACGTCTCATTAGCAAGAAAAGTGGGTTGCTTTTGTATTTTTGGCCCCTCCCCCACCCCTATCAAACACCCCCCTCCAACGCCCCACCAATTTAGAACGCCCCCCCCCCCCCGTGGCCGCGCTGTGCAAAATCCTAGTTAGAGTGAAGTCTGGTGTGTTGAAGGAAGGCCTTATACATTCGCTAAGGTGTGTCCCCGGGTGTATTGGCGGGGTTAGCTGCCCTTAACTCCTCCATCTCCTCATCCCCCTCATCAACATCATCTCGGAGCGCCTGTACCATCACTTCCCATGCTGTCGCCCTCTCCATAGCCTTCTCATCATTCGTTCTCCAAGCCATCTGGTATCTCAAAGTGCTTTCACACGCTGCCCACCGCAAACATTCACTATACCATCGCTTATATGTGGGCCCCGCTTTCGACTTCCAATTCCTCGTGATTTCCCGCTTTGCTAGGATCAGCCCCAAATCGATAAACCGACTGGTATTTTTATTCTTGGACGTGTGCAGAAACCAGTGTAGGACCCCCACTGCCTTGGTGTACTGTATGTCCCGATCCGTTGCATTGTTCAGAGCCCTCCCAATCTCCTGCCAGTAATCCCCCAATGCAGGGCAGTCCCACAACATGTGACCCAACTCCGCCCCAACTGTGTTACATCTGGGACAGGCCGCTTGTTCCACCCCAAAGTATTGCCGAATTTTCCCAGGTGTGAGGTATGCCCGATGAATAATGTAGAAATGTATTAGCTGGAACCTGGCGTTCCTCGAACTTTTCCGTGCTCGTCGTAGCAGCTGACCCCAAGTCGCATCAGGGATCTCCATTTGGAGGTCCAACTCCCACTTAGCCTTCAAAGCCGCGAGCGGCTGCAGAGCCTCCCGCGACATTCTGGAGTAAAGACAGGTTACCGCCTTAAAGGTCCCGGCTGCCATCATCGTATATTGGCACGCCATGGAGATCACCGGTTCCTGCAACCCCTCTCCCCAGTGGTCCTGCATAGCGCCTGTTACCGCCGCATGCAACAAGTAGTCGCCTCGTGGGAGGTCGAACCGCTCCTGCAGTTCCTGAAACGGGAGCAGCACCCCATCCTCGTACAAGTCGCCCAGCATTTGGACCCCAGCTTCTTCCCAACCCAGTAAACGCGACCAGTCCCCTCCATGAGGAAGGGCTGTAACCATCCCCAGTGGAATTTCGGGAGCATACATAAGGCGGACCCCCGCTCGCTTGTGCGCTCGATTCCAGCAGAGTCGAAATGTCTGTTCCTCCACTGTCAGGTCCCTAACCAAGAGTTTCTGATGCAATGTGATATATGCCAGCACATGCCGCGGGGTGCCCTCATCTCTAGCATGTTCCGGGCCTCTATATACCCTAGCGACCTCCTGGGTGAAAGCCTGCAACTGAGCCGCCAGATAATAACCTTCAAAATCAGGCACCGCCATGCCTCCCTCATCCTTGGGCCGCAAAAGGGTATCCAGCGCGATTCGTCGCCTACCTGTGCCCTAAAGAAACGCTATGGTCAGTGATCTCAGGTGTCGGAAAACAGAGCCCGGGATCCATACCGGGAGCGTCCTAAAGTAATACAACAGCCTGGGCAGAGCCACCATCTTAAGGAGGGAGATCCGACCAGCCAGTGACAGTGGAAGAGTGGACCAAAAATCCATACTTCCTCTCAGGGCGGTAATGCAACGGTTAATATTACCATCCAGCATATCCGTCGGGGTATGGTAGACGTAAACGCCAAGATAGTGTAGACAATGCGGTTCCCACCTGAGTTCCTGCGCCGTGAGAGGGCACGGCTCTCCGTGTTTCAGGGGGAATAGACAGGATTTGCGCCAATTGACCTTCAGGCCCGACAGTCGCCCAAACCGCTCCAACAGACGCCTCGCTCCCAGGAGCTCTGCTTCCGCATCAGCCAGGAACATCAGTAGATCATCCGCGTACAGCGAGATGAGATGTGGCCTGTCCCTGTACATCAGTCCTGCATAGTGGCGGCCCGATCTGGCCTCCACTGCAAAGGGTTCCATTGCCAAAGCAAACAGGAGGGGAGAGAGGGAGCATCCTTGCCTGGTGCCTCGTCGCACAGGGTACTGCTTCGAGATCAGGGATCCAACCCTGACTCTAGCTACGGCTTCCGTATACAGGACTTTGGTCCAGTTGATGTACCCGTCTCCCATCCCGAATCGCCGCATCACCTCGTACAGATAACCCCACTCAAGACTATCAAAGGCCTTCTCGATGTCTATGGAGAGCACAAACGGAGTGGTGGTGTCCGACCAGTCGGCCCCCATCAATCTTGTAAGCCTGCGGATATTGTGGGTAGTGTTACGCGCAGGGATAAAGCCGCACTGATCCTTGTGAACCAGGCCGGTCATGTGGGCCAGCAGGCCGCTCCTCCCGTCCATCGTGTCACGCCTCAAGGATCTCCCCAGAAGTCTGCAGTGTCACTACAGGGCCTTTGGCTCCACCAAATTCCGAGAGCCCTGTTTCCGATCCCGTGCCCTGCTCATCAGAGTCTGTGCCCTTCCCGGACTGGCTCCTGGTCACGCTAGATAAGTCCGCAACTGCCTGCGGAGCCGCCTTCCTCTCTGTCTCAGTCTGCGACACGGATGGGTTACCAGTTCTCCGACGATTCTTTCGAATCCGTTGGGACTTCCTGATCGGCTGCGCCACTCTAGCCTCCTCCGCCCTGGCTCTAGCTCCATCCGTTCCAGCTTTATAAGTGTCCCACCAGGCCCAGGCATCCGCCGAGGTCGTAAAGAAAAGCGATTTTTCATCCACCACCACTCTCAGCTTCGCCGGAAAGAGCAGGGAATATTTTATGCCCTCGCCACGGAGCTCAAGCTTAAGGGACAAGAAGTTGGCCCTGAGTCTCTGAGTCTCAAACGTGTAGTCCGGGAACATGGTGACTCTGTTATTATCTACTTGAAAAGGTCCCGCTTCTCTCGCCTTCTGTAGCAGCCAGTCCCGGTCTCTGTAGTGGAGCAACTTGAACACCACCGGGCGAGGCGGAAGGCCCGGGGCCGGTGGTCGAGCCGGTACCCTGTGGGCCCGCTCTAGGGAGAAGAAAGGAGATAATCCCTCCGGCGCCACTTCGGTGCGTAGCCAGTTGTCGAGGTAGCCCACCATATCGTCGCCCTCAATTTTTTCCGGTAGGCCCACGAGGCGAACATTATTGCGCCTACTCCTATTTTCTGCATCCTCGGCCCTCCTATCCAGCACCTTCAGTCGGTCTAGGGCATCTGCCACCTGCGTTTTCACCGCTGCGTGGTCCGGAGCCAATTCCTGAACAGCGATCTCCACAGACTTCACTCTATCCTTAAGCTTGTCATGGTCTGCTTTTAGGAGACCCAAGCCCGTCGCCACCTGGGCTATGTCCTGCTGTAGGGCGTCTTTTGTGGTCACGATGGCCTCCAATATACGGTCTTGCATGCGTTGAAGAGCAGACTGATCACGATCCGCTCCTTCCGCAGCCTCCGTGTCGGTCGCTCCTTCCCCCTTCCCTTTTGGTTTCACCATCTCGGCTGCAAATGGCAGCGGCCTCTAGGGTCACCTCGTCACCCCCACTCCACACCGCAGGGCTCCACCACTAGGAAATTCCCCGGTCAATAGGATCAGACAATTCGGATACGTTTGGCTCTGTGGGCTTCCGCTCCAATCACTCTAGATGGAGCCTCACTCTAGGGTCCACTGCCACCGTTGAGCCTTCTGATGCCAGTCTGTGCTCAGATAGCCGGGACCGTCGTCACAGGGCCGCCGCCATTTTATCGCTCCTTCATTGACCGTAAGTATGATTACGATGCCCAACAGCTCACATCAACTTGAAGAAAGGTCGCCCGTGCCCGCCGAGGTGATCAGGAGGGGCCTGTCAACCCATCCAGCACCGCTGGTAGCAGGCTAGCAGAAGAGTCCGGCCTCGCACTCCCGTCATTTCTTTGTCACGGGCTCAGGGCGCCATCTTAGCTCGATGGCCTTACGCTCGGTGCCAACTTTCAAAGTCAGATTTCAGGGCCAGGAACAGCTTTAGGTCGTCCACTTCGAGCGCCGCACCTTCCGTGATGACTTCAGATTTTGGTTTTTCCCAGTTTCGCTGGGATTTGTTCAAATAATCAGGATGATATTCGGGATCGGGCGCGGAGCTCCGGGCTCACGCTGCCTACCTCCTCGGCATCCAAGCCACGCCCCCTCGTATTTTATTATATCCATGCAACACATTTTGTATTCATTCAAGGAAGGTGAGTAAAAGATGTGACAGGTGAGCCTAACAGTATCCTAACTAGGACTGGACAACATTTAAATGACTGAAATCTGCAAAATTCCTACATTTCGTGTTATGCGCTGCTTTTCATCACAACATTTTGCAAAATGTTGGTTTACAAGAGACTCTTGCGTGGAAAAAAGTGTCACCAACAGCCATTTGGTGATCGAGCCACTCAACTTCCGTTACCTTGAGACTTTTTTTAATGCCAATTGTGAAATTTACGTCAATGTGCCATTCATTTAGCTCAGAAAGTCTAACTTTGTCACATTAAACTTTAAAAAGTTACACTAGAAAAAGCAATTGCCCCCCCCCCCCCAACAAAAAAACACGTTATTACCCCCAGACACTAGGCGATCTGAAGCTTGGTGTGTATGTTGGCGCTAGTTAGCGGGGGTGACCTGGTGAGGATGGCAGAGACACGGGACATGCTAGATAAAGACTGGTCTGACGAAGACCTCATTAGTCGCGGGGAGGACCGCTTACTGGTAGTGAGCAAGAAGCACAAGTGAGTACATTAGTGAGATGCACCCGTCAGCGGCGAGGGACCTGATTAGGCAAACCCATGAGTCAAGTGCATTGCCGGTGAGCACAACAGTCACGCAGCCCTGTTGGCGGTAAGCAGACATGGCGATGTTAGGAGAGTGAAGACACAAGCCAGCCGGTATCGGCAGTGAGGACCCGATTGGGTGAGTTGTCTTAGACGACCCGATTAGGCTTGCTGAGAGCGAGGTGTACCTCAGCAGGAGAAAGCGCTGGGAACGGTGGTGAGGTGGCCCCGTCGGCAGGGTGTACCCGAGTGTGAGGTGTACCTCAGCGGGGTGTACCGAGTGGGAGGTGCACCTGTTCCCGGCGAAGACCGGAGAGGCACGCGCAGCAGTCAGGCGCACCTGTTGGCGGCATGGAGGACATCAGAGCACTGAGACGCACCTGGCAGTGGGGGAGGGTTCTTCAGAGCTCCACTCATCCCAGGCCTGGCGCGGAGGGAAACAAGCTTCTGCGCTGAACGACAGCCAATTAAAGTCGATCAGAACAAGTCAGGTCCCGGGCCGGCCAGCCAATCACAGCGCGGCCCGGGAATGACGTCACAGGGGTGTCCCGGGCCGGCAGCCAATCACAGGGCGGCCCAGGACAAAGGGGCCGGGCTTAAAAAAGAACGAGAAACGCCCCCGAATCGCGTTTTCGCAAGAAAGCGTGATTGACAGCCTCTGTCTCCCAATGGCTAGCCTCCATTTATGGAGCTAGCCAATTGGAAACAGAGGCGGTACAAACATCCCTACTGAAGACAAACGTTTTCGATCTGGGAGGGGCACTGCGTGCCCCTCGCCAGGTCGAAACCTAAAAAAGCCTCTTCCAGGACCGGGAAGGAGCCAAACCGTCACAGGAAATAACAGTCCCCTGTATACCTCCACCGTAGAGCTGCTGCCCATCTCGTGGGGCCTGGCGGCTTTAAAGGTCTCAGCAGCTTGGTGGTACAGGGACCACAAAACTAGGAGCAGTGCAGTGAGAGTGCGGTGATAGACACCCAGCGCAGGAAGGAGCGTGGCACCTTAGAGGCAGGCACGCTAGGTCGAGGTGCAGCTTGTGGTGCTGGTGCATTCTCCCTTTCTTCATTCTGCTTGCATTTTCTTTGAGAGTCCTGTTCGGTACAAAGGACTGTAGACAGCTTACAGCCCGTCACTAGGGGCCTCTCAGTGCAAAATTTGCTGCAGCCATCAAAGCTGGAGCATGAGCGAGCCCGGAGCTAAAGCGTAGTCGCAGCAGCATTCGCTCATTTCCGCCAGCACTCATATACCACCTTACAAGATGACTCAATGACCCAGAGGCGCTAACTGTCAAAGTAAAGCAAGTGAAGTAGAGTGGTCCTGTGATGGTTCCCTTAGGCCATACTACTAGTTGGCACGTGCCCTTATATATATATTTTCAGAGGATTAGCACAAGAAGAAATTTGGTTGTGGTGTTAATAGGAACAGATACACCATACTACTCAAAATGTATCAAAAACATTGGTGATAAACACCTCTGTTAACATTTAGAAATTTTTGTACCAAAGGACTCAATGTTCATAGGTCAATGTTATTATTGCCATGCACAGTATTGTCAAAGAATTCCCAACATCAAAATACAGGAGTCCCAGATTTGTTCTAAAGATGAGTATTGTGGTCCAAGATACTGCCAACACCTGTTTCGTCACACAAGTGACTTCAAGGCTAAGTAATAAGAGTCTGTTGTCACGGTCCCCTGGGTCAACAGGCCTGGCAAAAGAGTTGTTCCTTGAAATAAAGGTCTGTAAGGGTATGATAATCCAGGTAAGCAACGCATGTTCCGAGATTCCATAATATACTTGAATCTTATGGTCCGTCTGCAAGGTCCCTAAGTTAGCAAAGTGAATGTTGTGAGAAGTTGGCCTGGTCTACGCTGTCCACTAATTAAAGTGGGCACCTTGCACCAATCCAAACAACCCTTATTGATGATTTGGTCAAAGACAACCTTTATTGAAAGCTATCCTAGGGGTAGCTATGGAGAGCAGCCTTCAGGCTATGTCTCAAAGGAATGTAAAGCAGCTTGTTTTACCAGATCATAACCTCCTGAATGACCAAATGAAAGGAGAACCACACGTGTTATTATAAAAATATGTATGTATTACTAAACACTCTCTACTAATCTCTTTATGATATTAGAGGACAAGATACACAATAATAAATCACTAGAACAACAGTAAATAGCACAATACACAGTGGGCTCCTGGGGGAGATCAAACCATATACTAAGAAAGTGGTATAACAACCACGACTTGACTAGACACAATGCCTAGAGCACGTAGAATCCCTGGGAACCCCAAGGAACCACCCAAGGTAGTGACACAGGGGACCCACGGAGGACTTGTGCAGTGTGAAAACAAAGGCGCGAGCTCCGTACAACTCTATGGGAAAGTCGCGGTTGGAATTTTGAAGAGTAAGGACACTTAGGAGAGGACTTTAAGTAAACCCTTTCAAACTTAAAAGGTTCTAAGGCCAGCACCCTTGTGAGTACCAGAGTACCTGTGTTACCTCACCCAGGAAAGCCGGGTGCATAGGTGTCAGGTGGTGCCGGGAATCTTCATCGCTTTCAGTGTTGCTGAAAAGTGTTGCTGCCGTGAAGAGGAAAAGTGTCCGGTGTGATCCAAGCCTGGATCGGAGATGAGAAGAACCTGAAAGCAGATGGGACAGAGTCTGGGTCACTTCAGGGTGACCAGGGCTCGGTAGACGAATGCCCACTGACGTCAGGTGTTTCAGGTGAGAAGAGGTGAAGCTTGACTCTGCAGCCACGGGGACCAGGAGATGTCGAGGATCCCAAAAGTCCGCAGGTGAGCTGTCCCACGAAGGATGTTGAATGCTGGGGGGCCAGTGTCCGAATTGAACACCAACAAGCCTTGGCAACTGCAACCCACACGATCAGAGGAAAGATGCTTCGGTGTGGACCAGCAAGGTCCTGGGGACTCTACAAGCAATGGAGAGTCAGGGCACATATGGAGCAACCAGCAAATCCCACTGAAAGTTAAAGTTGCCTTCACAGGGACCCACAGGCCAACAAACCAGGGATCGCGAAGGGACCTCGAGCTGAATCACCAAATACCAGCTCACGGAACACTCTGGAGTGTAGGCCAGCAATCTTCGGTGGAAACACTCTGCTCGGGGTCAGGACTACAAGCAACCCAAAGCACAGCCTCATGGATCGCCGAATAGCATATGCTGCTGCAAATAGACACAGTGTCCAGGGGTTCGGGTTGCACAATCCCGACCAGGGCTGTGGATCTCAGGTTTGCTGAGAGCACCAGTCGACCTCGGGGACACTTGGAAGCAAGCCTCCTGTGTTGCAGAAATCTTGGGAGCCCTCAGAAGCTTCTGAGATGCAAACCGGTCAGATGCGTCTTTGGTGCTTGCTTAGGAGAGTAACTCCTTTACTCCAAGGGAGATTCTTCAGTCATCCAGCGTAGTGTAGATGGTTGAAGGAACTTGGTTTCTGTAGCAGAGTTCCGTCCAGCTAAATATAAAGCCTGTAGTCAGGGGTTCCTACTTTATGCCCAAGGAAGGGGTGGGACAAACTCTGGGGACCCACCTATGGGAGGGTCAGGACAGAGGGGTGGTTACACCCATATCCTTTGACAAGTTTCGCCCCAGAGCAGGAGCCAATGGCTTCTGCAACCGGTTTGAACTGGACTATGCACAGGGACACCAAGCGTGCCCCTAGTGCAGACATCAAAGCACTCTGAGTGCACCCTCCCAGCCTCAATACACTAAAGCCTGTCTGGGAGGTGGTTACACCTCCCTGTGACAGGAAGCCTATTGTCATGCCTTCCCCTGCTCGAGCTTGGCTCAGCAGCAGAAGGGCAGACGCGTGTCTGTGGCTGGCAGCATCCATTTTGTGATGCCTGGTTCTGAAAAGCTGGTACCGGGTGTACCGGTGTAGTCCTATTTCTCCCTCTAGGAGGGTGGAATCATAGTGTGGAGGTATGATTCCAAGGTGTTTGACACCAAACACAACATGTTTCCACGCAGCCATTTTAAAGTTAGCATTTACCGTGAGGTTATAATGCACTTAAGAGTATATGCTTGGCTGCATCACAGAACAACCCCAGAGAATAAATTCCAAAGGCTGCAGAGGGGCTCTGCTCATGCATGGGCACCCTCTCACATAAAACCCAGCACCCTGCCTTCAGGATTGATAAGGCCTGCCATGGGTGGACTGATAGGTTTATATGTGCAGTGATATAAGGTAGATATAGTGAACCTATATCTAAGTAAGGGGTGCATAAGCCACCTTACACAGGTTGCAGTAGCAGACCTGTGGTGTCAATTTGAGTGGTCTCTCAGGGGTAGCACAATACATGCTGCAGCCCCTGGGAGGCCTCTGGAGTACCTATGCCCTAGGTACATAGTATACCATATACTAGGGACTTATAAGCGTTACCCAGAATCCAATCTGGACTGTACCTAAAGTACATGCAAACAAATTAGGGTTTCAAGTTTCAAGTTTAAGTTTATTTGTTTGATTAACTAAAATCTTACAAAAAAGTACACTTTAAAATAGCTTCAACAATAAAAAGTTTAAGAGCATCAAGCAGATAATTTTACTAATCTTCTAAAAAGCGGAACTCTAAATAAAATGTAGATTAAGGCCTTTTGTAATCACAGATAAAAAATTTACAAAAGCGGAGTTCATTAATAGATCGTTTGTGCTTGGGCACGCCATTAGTGCTTGTCTACAAGTTCTTACACCTCGAGCATTGAATAACCGCCTGAGGATTACTTTCCTTTCTGCTTCTATTGCAGGACACAAACATAAAAGATGCAACATATCTTCTTGTCCTCCTTTACACAACCTACAGATCATATTGCCCTCAGTTAACTTCCACGGTGGAAGATGACACACACCTGGCCATAGACCAAAGCGCACTCTAATAAATGTTCGCTTACTTTGGACAGACCAAGGAGTTTCTAGATATTTCTGGACTTGTTTTTTCTTATAATCGTTTACAATTGGCCAAGAGTGTTTTCTTTTTACCAGTAGTTCTTTGTCTTTTAGCAGCGATAGATGAATGACCAGTTTAATTGTTTTTTTTCAAACTTTACTGGGTGATAGTATTTTCCCAAATTGGTGTTAATCCAAGTTCTTCATTTGCTTTGTTTAAGCATACCCAGGCTTGAAGTTTCCTTTTGTCTCTTACTTCTTTCCATAATATTTGTAACAATTAATTGACCTGGTCGTTTCTTACACGGTTTTACACTTTTAAAATTTGGCCTTGCCGGGCATAAAGCTGATTATTTATCCCAAACTCCAGCCTTATTTGTGCCTGTGAGGCGTTACATGGTAGGTTGAAAAGAATTTTGTATGTTTTTGCCACTGCATTGTTAATTAGCTCCGCATCCTTCCCATTTAGGACTTCTGCACCGTATGTTAAAGTTGGTAATAGTTTGGCAGATATGATTTTTAATAAAGGACCGTATGTCAAGGTGGTTAATTTCTTTTGTATGGTTCTAAATGCGGCAACCAAGCTATTTGCTTTCCTGGTGATATCTTTCTTTTGGGGGAGAAAACTTCCACTCTCGTTGAATAGGACACCAAGATACCAATAGCTATCAACTTGTTCTAATTGGGTTTGTCCCAGCATCCATTTATTTTTTTTGTCTTCTGCTCCTTGTGACTACCATTATTTTTGTTTTTGCCTCATTTATTACCATTTGGTTATCCTTTGCATACCTAAGTGATCGATCAATCAGTCTTTGCAGTCCTACTTTTGTGTGGCTCATCAACACCACGTCGTCTGCATATAGCAAATTCGACATTTGTTTTCCCGCTAGCCTCGGTGGATGTGAGTTAACTTCGTTCAATGTTTCAGAGAGGTCTGCTATGAATAAGTTAAAAAGTAATGGTGCAAGGACACAACCCTGCTTGAGACCGCGTGTCACCGGTATTTTATTAGATAATGATCGGCCGTCACTGA
The DNA here is from genome assembly GCF_964263255.1 of Lissotriton vulgaris. Lineage (NCBI taxonomy): Eukaryota > Metazoa > Chordata > Amphibia > Caudata > Salamandridae > Lissotriton > Lissotriton vulgaris. The sequence goes on from NC_141685.1 coordinate 1,338,490,332, forward strand.
GCCGCACCCTGACCCAGGTTTTAGAGTACAGTAGTTTGATAAGGTTCAGTAATGAGCCCGGGATACCATAATCTACAAGTTTTCTCCATAGTAGGGTCCTATTAACAAGATTGAAGGCCGATCTAAAATCGACAAAGCAAAAATAGAGGGACTGTTTAGCTAAAAGTGCTTTATCCGTTAAAACTGATAGGATTAAAATGTTAGTAGAGGTTCCTAAGCCTTTAATGAACCCGGTTTGATTTGGGGGTAATATTAGCTTTTTTTTTTACCCAATCAGAGAGAGTTAATAATAAGAGACCCGCAAATAGCTTAGCATCCGTGTCTTGGAGAGTGATCAAACGATAGTTCTCAGGTAGTTGCCAATTACCCTTTTTGTAAACGGGTGATATTAGTGATCCTCTCCAGGATTCCGGTATGTGCCCTGTTTGGATAACTTCGTTAAATACCAATGTCAAATAGGTAGCCATAGGGCAGGGTCCTCTTTATAGACTGCAAATGGAATACCGTTTGGTCCCGGTGCTCCGTCCTTTTGTCTCTTTATTAAATTGGCTACCTCGCTCTCTGAGAAGTTTTTCCCCAGATCAATTTCCTGTTCCCTCTCAGTGATCCCTGTATGATTGACATCCTGAGAGCGGAGATCTTCTTCAACATATAAGGTCTTTTTTAGGAATTTTACCCAGTCCTCCTCTGTTATTGGTGACGCTATCACATGATTATTAGGTCTGTTTATGACATTAATTATTTTCCAAAATTCTCTGGAATTCACTTGGTTACTTGCGATATAGAGTTTTGCCCACAAGACCTGCTGCGTTAAGTTTTTTTCAGACCACAGTAATTTCCTCAAACTACTGTTTGCACTTTTAAGTTGCTTTCTAATTTCCTCGTTAACTGGTAACCTAGTTAGCTGTTTCCTCAGTATGTTCCGAGTTCGCCTAACTTTTTTAATGGTATATGGAAGATTAATATTAGTATCTCTATTTATTTTCCCCCTTAGTTGGGATTTCCTACAAGTCGAAGTACCATCATCCAATTCGACTACCTTCTGGGTGAACTGTTCCCAATGTATAAGTATAGACTGGCTCGGATGATCATTAAAGCATTCTTGTACCAATTTTTGGGCTTTTTTTTCAACCACATTTTTTATCCGGTTTCCAAATGAGTTTCCTATGGTTAATTGTACAGATCCGACCTTGTGTAGTTAAATAGATTTGATTTTTTGGCAGTTCGAAATAAATTTCCAATATTTGCTGGCTGTGGTCACTCAATAACTTTTTTTAGTCTATAGGAACCAATTTTATCAAAAATGTCTATTGACAGTAATGTGAAGTCTATTCTTGATTTTGATTCATGATTGTGGAATGACCAGCCAACGGGCTGATCGGTTGGGAACCTGCCATTTAGTGCTCGAAGACCCATTGTTTCCAAATCCATCAGTACGTTTTTTCCGATTGGATTTTGTTTGGTATTTATGCTGAGGTCTAGAACTTGTTCGGGGATCGACCATTCGTAATTTTGAGAGTAGATAAAATCGTCCCGTGACATTTGAATCAGCAAGTTTATATTAAAGTCCCCTGTAGCTAGAATATTAACAGACGGGTCAAGTATTATTTGTTCCAGTAGAAATGTTACTATTGCGACACTTATGTTCTTGCGAGATGACTGGTTTGGTGGGATATACATGTTAAGTATTATTAACGTATTCCTGTTTTTTTTGCTCACTGGTTGCAAACGTTATCTTAACTGCTTGTATGTTTGCCTTATTTGTGTCCACCTGTTCATGCTTACTTTGCAAGTCAGTCCCAATGAATATTGCCAGACCCCCACAAGGACGTCCAAATTTGGAATATCTAATGGCTGGTACGTAGTATCCTTTGTAACTTTGTAGAAAGAAAGCGTCCGTTTCCCATGTCTCCTGTAAACATATGATTTGGTAGTGAGTAGACAAGGATTCTACTTCCGCGTTTTAGATTTTTTTTCCTAATCCATTAATGTTCCAGGAACATATAGAAATCGGGCGTCGAGGGTACCCCCTTACCTCAAAATGTTTCAGTTTATTTTCTTGTCAGTGGTCGTGTAGTGCATTCCTTATCCAGTTTTCGTTTATTCGCTTAGATTCTACAATTTTTAGTTCTTCCGTACTCTTCTTTTGCCTCGTGTGAACTACCCTGGGGGTTTTTTAATATGGAGTATACCGGATTCTTCTTTGGTTCTTTGGGAGCTTTTCTTAGGAGTTCTTCCTTTTTCAACGGCGTCTGATAAGGTTTGGGGAGAGGTTGACTAATTTTTATCCCCCAACTTTGAAAAACTTCTTGCTCTAGCATGATTTGATCCCCTAAACAGGCCCACAGATTCAATGTCTTTTGTTGTTACTTTTTCTAATGAAGGTATTGATTTCATTAGTTGGAGGATATTACCTCTATTCAGGATGTCATTGGTGCCTCTAGAGTAACAAATTAGGGAGAAAGCAGATAGTCTGACTGGGATCCTGCCAATCAGGACCCCAGTCGAAGTCGAAAACCAGCAAAACACCAGGAAAAAAGTGGGGGTAACCATGCAGTTTGATTCCACCTTCCTACAAATGTCATGTAATTTCCAAAATGTTCCCAGTAGATATACTAGATTGTTTTCTTTAACAATTTCTGCAATGATCCAAAGTGTCAAGGGAACCAAGGAAGGAACATTTGTATTAGCTAACCTGAACACAGAGGACATATTATGCCTGTAGGAGACCTTGACCACAAGTACGACAATGCTGCCAGAATTCTATGAATTGTTGAGTCCAGCAATTAAACTTAACATCTTTGGTCATCCATCTGGAGGTCTACGTGAAGGATGACCGTAAACTTGAAACAAACCCTATCAGTACCAACTCGTCCTTACTGCAAGTCTTACTCATTAAGTAAGTGTCTAAGATGAAGTCAAAAACACTTTCATTGCTGCTTCTAAACCGCTATCAATGTGGGGAAAAAACAAAAATGGCAGGCCATGGAAATGTGTGAAATAACAAAATCTGCTTTATTTCATTAATTCGCACAACAGGTGGAGGATTATGCCAGATTTTCCTTAACATCAGTGCAAAATCTTAAGGAAACAAGTGAGCTGTACTACATTTTTCTCGCAACATTCACGGATTTGTCAACCATGCATAGATCCTTGCATTGCTGCAAGAGAGAAATCAATCCCATTTCTGAGAGTACCTAAACAAACTAAGCAACCTGGCTCAGACAAGCAAATAAATGGAGTGCCAGAGAGGGACTGGGTAACCTTTGCAAAAAAACTATACACAGACGGGGAAGACACAAAACTGTACCTCATTCAGAGGGGCTCTGGTGAACAGGAGCATCTGCGAAGGAGTCCGGTGTAACTTCAGCACGTTGATTGTGAACCCCAAGGATATTAAGAGGTTTGCCGTCATCTGGATGTGGTTGACAACTGCCTGCAGTGAACCCGACTTCAAAAGTCAGTCATGGGTGTAGGGGAGACTGGTACCTCTAACCTCAGAAGATGTGCGCCGACTGGTAAAGCCAAAAGTGGAAATGCTCCAGGCCCATTATTAACTGTAGGTAGTGCCTGGAGGCCTGCAGGATGGGGATATGGAAATAAGTATTTTGAAATTCTAACGCCACCATCCAATCTCCAGGGTCTAGGGCAGACAGGACCCCGGCTAATTTGACATCATGAATGTGTCCTTCCACAGGAAGGCATTGATGGGGCAAAGTACTAAAATAGAACAAAGGTCTCTGACCTTTTACATACAAGGAAGTAGAGGGAGTAACACCTAGTTCATACTTCTGAGATCGGAACCCTCTAAATAGTCCCTTTGGCCAATAGAGCCTGCAATTCCTGTGGCAAAACCATCATGTGGGCCTCTGGTAGCCGTCCTGATAGTGGTAGAAGGTCTGGTGAGGTATAAAGAAATGGGATGGCATGGGACACACTTTTCTGATGTAATGGCGGGCACCTTTGGAGGAATTAAAGGATTCTGCCCCAGCAGGGTGGAGGTGTGCCAACAAAGGCACACTAAAGAGGTTTTCTGGAAAAGCAACTGGAGGGGTGGTGGGCTGAGCTTCTATTGTCCTTGATGCCCTGGACGTTGTCTTCACAAGCCACAGACTGCCACAAATGACAGATCTTTTGGGCTGGCGGGAGTGTCTGATGTTGACAGTAATGGAAACACCTATCTTTGGCTGAAATAAGAGTACAATTGTTTAAGTTATCGACTGAGTAGAGCGACATGCCCAAGAAAATGCTGAAGACTTGCCTTCTTTAAAATTTTCCACGACAGAGTCTGCTTTAATGCCACAAAGGTGAAAGTTATCAAATGGCTTGTTCATCCGCGATGCTTCGGCGTCACCAGAGAAGCTCATGGACCTCATCCAAGGGTGGCGCCAAACTGCAGACTTGTTAAAATAAACCAACATAAGCAGACAGTCATGACACAGACAGATTGAATCACTAATTTTGCTGCATTGCAGCCATCCTGGACACCCGGAGTCAGGACCTATATACGTCGTTCAGAACTGCAGGTAAAAAGTAAGCTAACCTGGAAATGACCAAATGCATTGGAAATAGTATGAGTACTGCATTCAGCAATTACTCTAGCTTTTCACTTAAGAAAAAGTTCATAGGGAGAATTCAGTTTTTTGGAAAAGATTTGAAGAGGCCAGCACTAGTTTGCCTTCTAGGATCGTGCCAAATACTCTCCAGTGAGTTATCTTCCCGCCCTGGATCTTGTACTCAGATTGCTGCTGTATTTTTACACTTTTAATTACTAGGTCTAATCTATGTGTACAGAAGTGTGTGATGCAAGAAGGGCTAGCGAATGAACACAAAGACTCACCAGGTTGCTTTTATTGGGTAACTCCTGTAGACCAATGTGTTAGATCTAGGTTAGTGGCAGTCTACAATGAATGTAGGGTGCGGTTTAATACAGCAATTATTATACTCAGAAAAAAGCTGTCAAGTAGGGACTGCCCTAATTCAGCACCTATAGGAAACAGAATTATTAATTGGGGTGGATGGTAGTCAACAACAAGTAATAAAGTTGTTAACATGTTGAGTTCATTCCAACGTTTCAATAAATTATGCCTGAGCTCACACCCTGGTAGCTATGGCAAAGAAGAAACAGGCATAACCTAGAGAAAATATGCAAAACATTTAGAAGTAACAAAACCGTTAAAAAGTCAGAGAAACAACTTAATAAAATTCCCACTCCAATTTATAAAAGTGGAGAAAAATGTAACAAGCAAAATTACATCAGAAAACTGCAAACATCCAATCATGGAGCAAGAGACATGACGTTTTGAAAGGTTTCAGAGAAAAAAAAGCATCAAGAATAAATGGTATTGTACGGTCGTGTTTGACTGGAAACTCGGCACGATTCAAGCCAACTTAGCCGAAATACACCAGCAGGGAAAGACTGCAGACTGTATTGGGGAAGAGTTCCACGACGCACTATGGCAGTTGGACAAGGCCCAGCTTAAGCCACTGGTTTGGGTGGAAGAAGCTCAGAGCCAGAAAATTCAAATTTCACACCCAGAGAAGTCCTCTTGAGGGCCAAATACTTTGTGCGCCTTAGCCTGGTCAAAATTTCTATATTAAGGCTTAGTCTCTTTCTCTGGGTTCAGAATCCTCTAGTGGGACAAGGCTGCATCATGTATTCGATGATGAGTTCCAGATGACCAGATACCTTTTCGCTGAGGTCCCGCTAAATTCACTACACAGAGTTTGCTGCTGCAGAAAAGCTCCATCTCAAGAAACCTTTTCATCTAGCCCAGCGAAGATGCACCATGCACAGACTTGCTTAGTTGGTTGATCCTGGCCCCACAGAGGTCCCCCAACTTTTCAGCAGTGTTTGGAAGTGTACAGTTAAGCACACCCAAGGGACCCAGGCTTCAGAGACAGCCCTTTGGTGCCAAGACTCACCACAGCAGAGGCCACCAGCAGGTTCAAGACCAGTTCCAGCTGCTACTGGTCAGCTGGGCACTTCAGGGAAAAGGCCATGTGCAGCTTGTTGTATCTCTGTAGCCACACTGGAGGTCTGCCAACTGACACTTGAAGTCCACTTCTTTGTACTGAGCGTAAGTACAAGCAGGTCTAGCTCATCAGGTTTCCTCATAGATCTCAAAAACAAGGTAAAGTCCTTTGTCTATTCTTCCACAGGTCCTCAAAGTATTCAGAGGGTGGAACATAAGTGCCTGACTCCACCTAGTGGTTGGGGGTTACACCTAGCTCCTTCCTATCCAATGAAGTAAACGTTCCATGGGGCAGTCCTACCCACTTCCAAGTAGTTCCTGTTTGTCCTACTGCAAACAATCCCACAGAGCACCTTATTTCCAAAATCCAAGACGTGTTAACCCTTCCAACCTTGTGCAGATACTGTGTACCCACCCAGACATTTGGACAGGTAATAAGCAGTCTCATCCAATTGGTCACTCAAAAGAGGCCATCTCTCCTCCCACTTGGTTTGGTGCCAGCCTGACTAGGGGGGACAAAGGACAGTCTCTCCAAGTGTCACCTGACAGTTACTTGTGACAGGGCAGGCCTCTTTGAAGTTAATTATATCACTGGGTCCACCTCAGCTGGTTTTCCTGCCAAGGTAAGAAAACCACCTCCCTACACCCAGGCTATAGTCTCTGCTATGGAAGCAGTTGTCACAACTCTAAGTTCAAGCATCTGCTGGATTGCTACCGGAGCGCTAATATAAATTAGCCTTCTGGAGCTTCAGCAGGGAACTTCCTAAAAGTCACTTTTTTTAAATATTTATTAAAAATATAGCTTCACCGTTGAAATGGGTTTTTAATACATATTAAAACTTATAGCTGGTCCCAAATTTGAAATAGAATTATTATTTTAATCTCTACACTAGTTTGCTCATAGGACAGCATGACATTAGATCTCTATGTGTTCCATTTATACATACCATGCACCCTACCTTGTAGGCTAGAATACTTACATTGGTGTGGATTATTAGCATTTAAAATGACATTTTTGATCCCCCGTCACTGCCTACAGCAGTCAGGCTATAGTGGTAGGCCGGAAGCCATGTTTTCCTGGTTACACTGGCAGTTGGCACAATACACTCTACAGTCCACAGATGACATTTAACTTTCCATGCTATGGCTGTAGTTTCTACATCATACAGTACGACTTTGTAGGAGAGTCAATTAGTAGATCACTACATGTTTTAGGTGTCAGAGTACAAACACTGGACAGTAGTGCCCCAGTTTGCAAAGTTTAAATTAAGCAAAAAAAATGGGGATGACCACACCAAAAGGGGCATTTTCACATACAGTTCTTCCATAGGTATAAATGGCAAGGAGGAACTGTCATTACCTTGGCAGTTCTCTTTTTTTTTTAAATGGAAAGGATGTGGAAAAGCCCTCTGCTTTGGCAGGTTCAGATCCATTTTCACATTCTACTACTAAGCCCAATCTCTAGGGGGTTTGGACCACCTCAAAATGTTAGCCTACCTTCAAGTTTTGCTGTTGACAGTTTCGTCAAGTTCAGTCTCAGCCACTTACCTGGTCCACTTCTCATGTGCAATCCCCCACCTGGGCTAAAGCTATCCTTAGAATATCCACAGAGACATCACAGAAGGTGAACAATACCACTGCGGCCAACAAGATGCTGTCGTTTATTTTGCCTCCTAGGGCAGGCTTCTATCCTTCAGTTAGGAGGGCAAGCTCTGCCCAAACAGTAGGCAACCAACATAGTCCACTGGCAGATGTCCATGTAAGGAAGCAGGCTTCTAGCCATCCATTCCTCTGGTGCCTTCAGTAGGCCTCACTTCCAGCATTTGGGCTGCCAAGAAATCGCCCAAGTGTTCTGAAGGTCCCTTTGGTATCTAAGATCTGTTAGTGAGGGGGCTACAACCTCAGGTTGCAGACACCCTCCTTTGAATCCCACTTCTGCCATCTCAGGGTCTGTATCATGAGTGTGATCGTGAGGATGTGTGCATCCTAGAGGACCCACCAGTCCAGGCACTCCAGGGTGGACACATAGTCCCACTCTAGGGTAACACAGTCGGTCTGTGTCTTGTAGGAGTTTGTATGGCCCAGGTCCCAGACTCCTGTCGCTGTGGCAATACTGGCAGCACCTAAAGGCGAGAACTGACCCTTACAGTGCTAGTCTTATTGTCCTCTCTTGTCAGATCAGGTGATCCCCGGCCCTCTTGTCTTCATACTGTGAATGGCATCCAACTTCCACCCCATACTATCCAGGGCCTCTGCATCCTAGGCCTAGGAACAGCACTGCCAAAGTAGTGTATTTTAAGGGCACCCTGGGCGGAGGACCCTCCAGGCTCTTTCTCATCTGTGGGAGCTCACTGCCAAGAACACAGTCTATGGACAACTTGGGGCAGATAATTACCCCTCTCTGGGCGATTACATACTCATTCTAGGGACATCAGGGCCACAAAATGGACAGATTTCACCTCCTGGACATTCCTCACTTTACACACCTCTCTTGGCAGATGCTGTTCTAGAGCAACCATCTTTTCCACCACAAACATCTGGCTGGCATAAGTAATCTTGCAGAGCAGTGACTGGGGCCCTATAGAAGGTATTCCTACCAGCCCCAGGGATCATCAAATAACTGTCGGAGTCCACCTCTCAGCTAAGGGACACTAGGGCATCCTCTGGGTAATCCTCACCCCAAAGCTACACTAGTCACCCCTGTGGAGTGCTCACTGTGTTATCCTTCCTAATAGGACAAGGGGAATCTCCATTTTATTGTCCTGGCTGTAGGCAATCAAAGCAACTACCTCTCTCACAGGGTTTCTCCCCCACTCTCACCCCACCGGAGTGCCCACTTTCCTGCGTTTCAGGAGTGAGTTTGGGCTCTTCGCCCTTTTCAGAAGTGTGGGGACCAAAGGAGTTTTCTTTCTTGGGCTTGTTGCGCCCCTTCTTTTCTCGGTGTGTGCCAAGCCCTCCCCCAATTTTTGGAATTACCACCCTGGAATCTTTTGGACTCCGAGATACATATCCACACATTAACTGCCCCTCCAAGCTTTCTGAGGTCTGTCAGCTTTGACTCCACTAGATGCTGGTGCAACTTTGATGAACAATTACTCAAGATGGTCTCTGCATAACCAAACTGTATAGCCCATCACACGTTTTCAGTGTATTCTAGTGCTTTCAATGAGGTATCTGCAAATCTACCATGTTTGATGTGCCGGTTTGTGTATGCCCCAGAAATTCTTATAGTCCTCTACAAACTCCCACAATAAGACTCCCCAGTGCTGCTGGTCTACCCTGCATTCTCAATTCTCTTTCAAAGGAGGCAAACCATTTGCCAATGTCAACCTCCACCACAAAGCTAGACACAATACCCTTTGCCAAGCAAGGGTTGTGAGGTTCCCCTGGATCCCTCTTCAGCATTGCTTCCACCATCTGCATTCTAGAGCATGATTCTCAATCTGGATTTTGTTTTCTTCCATGGCCATCTTCTTTTATTTCAATGCTAGCTTCTTTTTCTCCAGGGTTATGATCCCGGCCTGCAGATTGTTTGATGACTGCATGTCACTGTACTCATCTGGCTGATGGCCTGCTCCGAAGGGCTAACGCTGTTAGAACCTGCATCACTCCCAACTATTGAATGTCCCCTGAAAGGTCCATTCAGGGGCAGGCTAGTTACTGCCCCTCCTCTTCTTAGGGTATCCTTGAGCTCTACACCCTCTATTGAGATGGTCTGTAGCTGGTAGACCTTTGCCAGGCCCTAAAGGCTTTGTGAAAATCCTCCTTCATGGGTTCCCTTCATAACTTCAGCCCTCTCTGTTAGCACGTTTGTCAGCTCTGCCATGCCAAGGATCTCAATGGTAGACACATCCACCTCCATTTTCCCAAAAAAGGAATAAGGAAGCAAAAACTAGACTTCAAAAATATTACCCAAAAAGAATTACTACCAATTAAACACCCCCAATTTTTTTTGCTGTTAATTGAATTCATGGATTTTTAATTTCAACTTTTAAAACTGAGTGGTACCGCCAAACACAAGTTTTAGATCCTACCCCTGAACACCAATGTAGGAAAGTGAATTATTCATTGGGGTGGATGGTAGTCCACCACAAATAATACATCCCTAATCAGTTCAGTCCAGTCAAAGGTTTCTATAATTTAAACATGATCTCAACCTCTGGAAGCTTTTGCACAGAACAAGTAGGCTTAACTTAGAGAAAATGTGTAAAGCACGTAGAAGTACCAGTTAAAAAATTCAAAGGCACAATATAATGAAGATCGCACTCCAATTTATAAAAACTTAGAATAAAGTAATAAGCAAAATTAAACCAAAAAGATAAAAATCCAATAAGGCGAACCAGGGATGTGAATTCTTAAAAATTTAAGTGAAAAAGCGCCAAGAAAAAGTAAAAGGTCTATGGTCGCAGTTGACAATTTCTTTGTCCTTGGTACACGTTTGAGCAAGTCTGGCACTTAAGGTCTATACACAGGGTCAAACAGCAGGTTCAATACTTTTTATTCTATCACAGGTCAAGAGAGTGCCCTTAGAGGGACACAATTATGATTGACATCACCTAGTAGGTGGGGGTGACCCTAACCAAGTTCCCAGAGGCAGCTCTATCCATGTTTGCAGCATTTCCTGTTTGCCATACGGTAAACAACCCCATATAGTAGCTTATTAACCCCTTCGATGCTCATGACGAGCTCAGCTCGTCATGAGGCACAGTTGAGCTGTGCTCATGACAAGCTGAGCTCGTCATGAACAATGGGAATTCAGGGAATACAGCACAGGAGGAATATATCTCAAGCACCCAAGGTGTTAACAAAATCGAAGATGGGGGAGAAACCTATCACACCATGCACAGTCCCCTCCTTTGTGTTCACTCAAAACCAATTCTGGGGGCACTCTCCTCCAACTGGTTTTGGTTCCAACCAACCTAGGGAGACAAAGGTGTCGCCTAACTTGTGGCAGGGCAGATCCCTTTGAAGTTAATTAAGTTCCTGGGCCCACCCCAGCTGGTTCTCGTGGCAGGGGAAAAACACCTCCACATACACATGCCATTGTCCCTACTCCGGAAGAAGTTCTTAAACCACTTTAAGGACAAGCTGTTTGGACAGATTCTGGCTAGCTATTGTAAATTAGTTGACAGAAGCTGCAGGGAGGAAAAAGAAAGCTTTCTAAAAGCTGCTTTTCCTAATTCTTTACTAAAAATACTTCTCTGTATAGGACTATGCAAATATTATGCTATGCTATGCTATGCTATGCTTGCATTTGTGACGACACAATTAACAGGGGGTGAGTGAACAAAGGACAAGGGAACCTTGTAAGTCAGAAGGGACCAAGGGTGAGCAGTATCTTATTAGAGACAGTGGTCCCTGTCAAGGAAAATGTGAAGTCATAATCACAAAACTACAATCAGTGTTTCGGGTTTTTCAATATCCAAATGGAAACAAATCGTATTTATTTACACATTCAATAAACACGAAAAGCATATAGTATCATGCAGTGAGCAGAAAGTGACGGTGTTGCGGAAATCAACAGATTTCCAGACTTTTTAGTGATACATAATTCGCAGCAGTCACAATGAGGGAAACATCTTATGCTCCAAATTAATCATAAGCAGAAGGTTGGAGTCAAGATGTGGTGGTCGACAACGTTTCGATTTCCAACTGCGGCCAGGGGATCATTATAAGGACAGGAAAATCAGAATGCATGAGAGGTTGCTGTTAGTCCAAGTGGAGGACAGCGAGGTTAAGCTGTGTGTGAAGGAACAAAGTCCTGCCTGCAGAGTCACGCTACCACGGTCCGCGAAGGGGCGGTTGTGTTGCCAAGAGTATCCAAGGTGAAGCAGGGTCGGAGGGGTGAGAAGTCAGGCTACAGTAGTAGACCTGATGCTAGGTTTCCCCGGTCACACTAGTGGATGGCCCAATAGGTGCTAGAATCCAAGGGTGACAACTTTCTATGCCATGGGTCCAGTTTACACACCATATACGATGGCCTCAAAGGAGAGTTAAATTTGCTAATCAGTGATTAGCCAATTTCTATATGTTTTTGGTGTCAGAACACATACAGTGGGCACTATAAAACAGTGTTCCAGTGTACAGTCTAAAGGTTAGCAATACAATTCACTCAAAAAAGGGGGGTAGGGGTGTGGCTTGAACGCCGATCATGGTGGCCGAGATTTAGAGTAGCTCTGCTCGGCCATCCGAAATCCGATACAATCCTGCAATTACACAACAGTGTAAGCACTGCCAAACTAATTACCGGAATCAGATAAGCACCCGCAGTATTACGTGAGAGTTTTGGCGACCCAGACCTAGCCCTGGAGTTGCAGAGAGAGGGAGACAGCCCGCGGAGACTACTGGGAGAGGCCACATGGTTAGAGCGGCTGCAAATGGCAGAGGAGGACAGCGACACATTTGGTCAGGACACATGGTGGGTGGGGGGGGGTTCTGTGCTCTGTGACGGGCCCCACTTGTATTAGTTGCCTCTCCGGGATACGGACTGTCTGGCCATCGGAAACACCAAGGCCGCGCGGTGGGCGTGCAGTGAAGACTGTGCTGTGCCTGCAGCATCAAGGCCCACATGTGTAGATGGATGGGGCCACGTTGTACCGGGCGGCTGCCTGGGAGTATTTCCAGATGGCAGTATGCAACCGTGACAGTACTAAGCACATCAGCAGGTAAGGAGGTGCAAGGCCCTACGTGCAAACGGGCGTGGTGACACTGGGGGCGACTTGAAGGCCGAGCCGCGAGGAGGACGACGGCCAAAATATATTCACACCCATCTGCCAGGGGCACAGGAGACACTTCTCAGATCCAGGGAAGGCAGCCTAGAAGAAACAAGGGCAACCCCCGGGAGCCATTCAAGACATATAGTCCCCACTATATGGGTGGCGGAGTTCCCCAGTACAGCCACAGACAGACCCTGGGATTTCCCCAGAATACACGATGGACCTAAGCGGGGGCGGGGCAGTAAATGAGCTAGAACCTCTTGGGCCCCTTATTTATCTATTTGCACTGGCACCACCAGCTCTCTCTCCAGGGGCCAAGGAGAACGACTCAGACTTGCATAGTACACCGTGCCTTGCGAGCAACGTCATACGGGCGGGCCCTGGTTCCCAGGGGGTGCTTCAACCAAGTCCGAAACTCAAGTGAATAGATGTTGCTGCCATCACCAGATGACGTAAAGGGGTGACGAGATCTCCCCCTCGGCGCAGGAACACTGCAATAAGAGTCCCCATTTGGGGGCCACACGAAGGGCGGATGCATCGGTTGCGGAGGCAGTCTAACCAGGTTTCGTTGCAGTTTGCTGCGGTGTGGGTGCCCAGTTTTAATTCTTCTACATTCCACCCAGTGTTCCTATCCTGGATTGCTTGTTATTGGCATTGATGTTACTGGTGATCTGAAATCCTGACTGCACATGCAGTCCCACAGGGACACGGTGGTCCCACCATGCAATGTGGCTAAGGACAAAGCACCACCTCATCAAAGGAAGGTAATCATGACTAATTGATACCGGACAATGCTGCTCTGTTGGCTGCCATCACACAGTTGCAAGATGTTCTTGATGCAAAGATAGGTGCAGTGATCTCATAGGTCACATTGCTCCTTCAGGACTACGAAACACAGTGGGGCAGATCACCGAGGCGGAGGCCCAAGACTTGGGGGTTAGAGGATTCAGTCAAATTCCTGCAGCAAACGGTGTCCAAGCTTACCTCGGTTAACAGGGAGCTGGCAGCATGAGTGGAAGATGATGAGGGACAGGCATGCCGTAACAACTTACGATTAATTGGATTTCATGAGGGGCGCAAGAGTTCATCAGTGGAATGGCTCCTAGTTCAATAGTTGCTGCCGGCTGGAACCGTCTCCCCTTGATTTGTGGTTGAGCTGGCCCATAGGGCTCTGGTGCGATGCCCTCCCCTGGGTGCCAGGTCCAGACTGGTCATTGCTATACTTTTTAACCATATGGACAGAGACACCATCCTTAAGCATGCCCAGCTCCAATAGAGAATCCTGAACCAATCACATACCATTATTATGTTTCCAGACTACACCAGGCTGGAACAGCAACACCGTCAATCCATTCAGGCTGCCAAGCTGTGCCTCCGCGAGCTAAACATTCGGTACATGCTCCTATATCCAGCAAAGCTTAAAGCAATATATTAATCTCAGACACTCTTCTTTGATTCACCTGAGGAGGTGTTCCAGTGGACTGACAAAATGATTCATGTTAAGCCTCATACCCCTCCGTGCACAATCTCAGACTCATCTCAAGATGACAAACAGGGCAAGTCTGCAAAGACTCCGCTAAACGTCACAACAGGTCCCATTCATCATGGAGGGGATCCAGCCGACAGACTGACAACACAGAGGCTGAAGGGGATTTCCAAATTTCTCAGACATCAAGGCGCAGGCTCTCCTAAGTAACAATGCTGGTAGCCACGGCCTAGCTGGTGCCTTTCACAAACTCAGAAGTGTATATTCCAATAGGATAACCATGCAGCATTAAGAGTTGATAATCGTTCCCCCAGATAGGTTGTTTGTGTTGGGTATTGGGATCCATTGGGACAGGCCAGAAAGGGATCCCTGTTGGGCTCTAACGATGGTCTGCCGCCCGACAGATATTTCCAGTTCACAAAGTATAGGGAAGGGGGTGTTAAGAGTTTATTTTAATTGTAGAAGTTATGGAATCAAGATGGATATCATGGTTTTTGTGCTATGCTTGATAGTTTTAATTTTTATGTCCCTGTCCAGAGATCACATGCCCAGCAGATAGATGTTATCACCCAGCCTGGACATTAGTGCCCAGTCGCAGTCTGGTCCTGCTGACTACCTCAGGACAGTGTTGTGGATTGTGAATGCCCTGCTTTACATGGTTAAGAGAGGGGCAGTCCTGAAGCAGGCAAAGTGGGTGGGGGCAGATGTCTTACTCCTACAGGAGACTCACCACATCGGGAACAAGGTCCCATGCCTGGTTAGATGGGGGTTCATGCAGATCTATCACTCGTGATTCACAAGTGGCTCTAAGGGTATGGGTATACTGATCAGGCAGAAGGTTCCATTTCAGCACATCAGGACATGGACAGATAGGTATGGCAGGTACACTCCAGTAGCGGGTATGCTTTATGCAGAATCTCTTACAGTACTAAGTATATATACCCCACCCCCCCTTAGACCCACCTTTCTTCAATTAACGATGGGGCTCTGCATAAACTGCCAGATGGACTCATAGCCTTGGGGGGTGACTGGAAAGGATGTGTGGCACCGACAGCGGATAGCTGGTGTCTTCAGGGAGCCCCTTCAAAGACAGGGGCATCACATTTACCCTCCTTTATTTTAGCACTGGGTCTCACAGATGTATGGAGAGCACACCAAGTGACATCAGGGGAGTCTAACCATCTTCTCGGCTGGCCACAGCTCGTACTCTCAACTTGATTATTTTCTGGTTCCACACAGCCACATTCCACACAGCCACATTCAGAGTGTTCGATATTATGGTGCTACCAAGAGGACGGTCAGATCACTCGTCAGTGGTCCTGGAACTCCGCGTGGGTCACTGGCACCAAGCATTCCTTTGGCAGTTATCACCTTGGGATCTTCAAAACCCAGACTATCGTAAACATATGGAGGGTTCTTTAGATTGTTATTTAGCACATAATATGGGCACTGTGACATACCTCTAACGATTTGGGGGGTTCTAAAACCCACTTTAATAGGGGTAGACATGGCCAAGGACGTCAAGATGGCGGTCGCACTTTGAGTGTGCTCCGGACCCCTATCCGTCATCAGTCCTTCATCCGCCGCCAACAGCCATCATCTGCGCCTCTGCTGGCACCCCTGGACTCGCCTGCCTGTGCTGTGTCCTCCGGTGCAGTCTGGATCCCTGGCGGAAGCCGGAGACCGCCATTGCCATTCTTCACCCTCCGGGCCGTGCGCCCGTCAAGATGGTGGCCCCCTGGTAAAGGCCGCGGCGGCCTTGCGCCGCGACCGGTGCCTCCTCCTTTCCGCCCCCTGGCCACACCCATCCTCTGGCAGGCCGAGCGGACGGCGGGGACATCCGGTCCCGCCTGGCGGCTCGTAGGACTGTCCTGAAGGTGCCTGGACCGCCCCGGCCGGTCTCCGGGGCCTGGCGGATTGTGCAGAGGCCTCGGGGGTGACCCGCCCGGAATCCTGTACCCGGCGCCACTTTGGGGGTGGTGCGCGGACACCTGCCTGCGGCCCGCCGGCGACCGGAGCTGCTGTGGGGGAGAGTGGGCTCCTGCGCCTGGGCCCCCCCCCCGCCTGGACCTGACGATCGCCTGGGGGGGCTGAAACCTGCAGACCCAGTGCCGTGCCTGTGCTCTGGTGACGGCGCTGGGCCGACGAGCTGCTCCTGCTGACCGGCGCTGCAGTGGCCTGCTGACTGAGGTGGAATTCTGCAGTTGGTGGGGTACTGGGGGGGGTGTCACTCTCCTGGCCCTTCCTCGTGGCCCCCCTGGAGAAACGCCCTGCCTGGTCCCCGGATCTTCCGAGATACTTCCACCGGCCCCGCCTGGACGACTTTTACGCCGGAGTGCACCTGGAGGGCCTGAGCTGTGGATCTGGCTGCGAGACGATTGAGGTGAGGAGGGGGGCAGGGAAGGGGTTGGTGCCCCTGGAGGTCTCGCCCGTGAACTGATTCCTGGGGCTGGGAGACCGGCTGTCCCTGCATCCCCACGCCGCAACTCTAGCCAAGACTGCCCGCTGCCCTGGCCCCTCCTGGGAGGACTGGTCTGAGACCCTCTATCTCGCGTCTCTCGGAGGCGCGGACTGCTCATCCCCGTGGTCTGCTGTCACCCTACACTTGCGGACCGTGCGCCCTCGTGCCCCTCAGCCACCACTGGCACCCTCATCGGTCCCCTACTTGAGGCCCCTGCCTGAACCGCTGTCCACTGCACCCGCCCCGGCACCTTCGCTGTTTCTTCCTTCGAGGCGCGAGCAATCCTGCAGACTGGTGGGAGGCTGGCCTGGACCCGACACCCCGGGGCGTGGTGATCGGGACGTCCGCTGAGGCGCTCCCTTCCTGGACTGCCTCCCTTCAACTGGAACGCTGCGGATTCTCCTTGTCTCTCCCCCTTCTGGTCCCTGTCCCTCCGTTTCTCCCCCCCACGCCAGAAGAGGCCCCGGGCCTGCTCTTGGGCTTTCATCTCCGCCTGTGCCGCACCGAGTACTGGACTTTGGGGCCCACCGTGGAGTGGTTTGTTGCCGCCCGCTGGACTGAATGCTTTCCACCACTTCTGACCGCAGCGCCTCCCCCCTGGCCCAATCACCTGACGGAGCCATGGTTAGGGGGAAAAACACACAACCTTCGGTCCCCCCCTCCCAACTGCGTATAGACCAGTTTGCAAGGACGGACCACAGCCCCGGTACCGGTCCGCCTCCTCCCTCTGGGGCAGAGGGAGGGGATTTATCAACCATCCTTCAGGCTATTAGTGTCTCCCAGGCGTCGATGGAGACCAAGATCGAGGAGGTACGGGTTGATGTCGCCCTAATCCCGCAGGACCTCAGAAATGCTACGGCGCGCATCACAGAAGCCGAGTACCGCATATCCACGACGGAGGATGACCTGGCCGCCCTCAAGACCCAAGTGGCCCGCCTTCAAACTCTAACGTCGGATCTCCATCATAGGGCGGAGGACGCGGAAAACCGGGCCCGACGGAACAACCTCCACCTAATAGGTTTTCCAGAGGGGGTGGAGAAGGGTCCAGTAGCCGACTTCTTGGAAACCTGGTTCCGCTCCTGGATGCCGGCGGAGAAACTTTCCCCCTGGTTCGCCATAGAGCGGGCCAACCGCTCCTTGGCACCCAAACCCCCCCCCCCCCCCCCCCCCCCCCCCGGGAGGCCCTGCCCGGCCCTTTATCCTTCGCATCTTTCATTTCCGGGGCCGGGATGCCATTCTGGGTGCGGCCAGAGACCTGGGCCCCCTGAAATTCCAGAATTCCACGATTATGGTCTTCCCGGACTATTCGAGGGAGGTTCAGTCCCAGAGGAAATCCTACGATGAAGTCAAGCAGAAGCTCCGGGTGATGGGTCTGACATACGGCCTCCTGTTCCATGCACAGCTCAAGGTCCTCTTCCAGGGCAAACCCTTATTCTTCGATACCCCACAGGTTGCCTGGACTTGGCTCACAGAGGAGCGTCCAAGATGCCCTCCCCTTCCCAAAGATCCGGTGCCCGGCCTGACCGTGAAGGGCCGAGACGACGCCAGACCGGATCCCGCAGATGAGGCCGCCGCCGCCGGGACGCCTCTGGCTCACCTGAGGGGAGTGTGCGGCGACCATCTTCTCCTCCTCCATCAGCCCGCGACACTCCCCCAGCGGCGGGGCCCTCCACTGCAACTGACGCGGGCGAGCCCTTGACCTCGGGCATGGGCCTGCACAAATCTAGATAGGACTCGGATCTGTCTGCCAGCCCGGTGATCCGGGATTCCACGCAAGAGGAAGAGGCCTGAACCTGGCATGTGCTGTTTCACTGCCCACGGTCTCCCCGGGCGGCCGTGATGCCGGGGACGCTCTCCCAGACCTTGCCCGACGCCCGGAGAGCGGGTGGCCTGGTGGGGGTCCCACCCGGGATCTGTATTGTGTCCAACTCATGTTCTCCTTCCCACCTGTTTTTTTCCCCTTCGCTCCCCCCCTCCCCTTTTCCCTCTGTCTCCCTTCCTTTCCTAAGCCTATATCCTTCTCTACCCTTCGCCTCTATACTCTGAGGCTTTTGGAGACCATGCAGATCATTGCCGATGTATTCGGCTGGTTTACTGACTTTTAATATTCCTGGCTGTTGTTATTAATCCAACAATACGGTGGGGATCCTCACTTGACTGTCACTGAACTAGTGCCACTGCTCCCAACTAATCGTTTCAGCTTAGTTTCTGCCCTCTACTGAGGGGTGTGTTTGTTTTTTTCTTTTGAGGGGTTGTACTTACGGGCGACAGATGCTTCCTGTTCTGAAGTGTAGGGTGGGGGGTGTTGGGAGGGTTGGGAAGGGGGGGCCGTTGTCTCCCCTATGGTTCATGGTTTTGGTCGCCTACGGGCTGTTCTTTAGATTGGCTTTGCGCAGCCGCTCCTTAGCCAACGTTCTGGCCGCTTATGAACGGCCGGCAGCTGCTTTCCTTCCCAGTATTCTCAAATGGGCACACTCTGTCCGACACGCACATGCGACGCACCGATGCTTCCGCTCCTCGGCTTATACTGTCGCTGTTTGTGCACAGCTAGTTGCAGCTCTATCTAGCTTTTTGATTATGGGTACAACCTTGTCCGACACACACATCTGGTTCCCCGGTTTCCAACCCACTCCGGGTCCCCGCGATCCGCCATGGGGGCGGACTGCGGGCGGTCGCCCCTCCCCCCCCCCGCTGCCGCCTGCCCTCACCTCGGGTGCCTGCGCCCCGCTGGCCCGCTCAGACTGTCCCGCTCTTCTGAACTGCTGTGGTGCTGTAAGTTCCCACTCGAAGCAAGTCCCCAGTTGTCCCCACGATCTTCCATACCCTCCTCCCCCCTGAATGGCTTCCTCTCCTGGAATGTCAACGGTCTCTTTGACCGCATTAAGCGTGCCGCGGTCCTTCGAGCGGCGCATCTCCACTCGGCAGACGTACTCCTGCTCCAGGTGACCCATCTTTTAGGGACTCAATGCACTTTCCTAGCCCGCTACGGGTTCGCAATGGTCTGGCACTCAGGGTTCCAGCGGGAGTCTCGAGAGGTGGCGATCCTGTTGCGGTGAGGTCTCCCCTTCACCCTGCTTAAAGCCTGCAATGACCCGCTGGGGGGCTATGTCGCGATCTCGGGCGTGCTGGAGGGCTGTCCCCAAAACATCCTGAGTGTCTATGTCCCGCCGACCCTCTTGTCCCCGACGCTCCGATGCCTCACTCAGATCGTCCCCACTTTCCTGCTCGGTCTCACAATTATAGGCGGAGACTTCAATACCGTGATGCTACCAGGGCTGGACTCAACCGTTCCCCCTCGGCGTCCCGCTCTTCCTCCGCGGTGGCACTGGGCTGGGCTTCGGCCTTGGGGCTATGTGACACTTGGCGGGTTTGGAACCCGGGCAAGACACAGTACACTCATACCTCGGCCTCTCACCACACCCACTCCCGCATAGACCTTCTCCTTTTCCCGGCCACTGACTGCCATTTGGTCTCTGGGGTTGCTATCCTACCGAGGGGACTGTCGGATCTCTCCCCCCCCTCTCCCTCCGCATGGGCTTCGCGCGCGGTGTGGCGCCTCAATGCATGGTTCTTGCAGGACCAGGCGTTGGTAGACGAACTGAGGCTTGAACTATCCCACTACTTCACCGCCAATGAGGGCTCGGTCCCGTCGCCGGGGACACTGTGGGAGGCCGGTAAAGCGGTGATTCGTGGAATGGCGAGAGGGCTCGTACACGCCAAACGAGCAGACCGGCTGGCCCAGCTTGCGGAGTTGGAGTCTCAGGCTGTCCGGCTTGAAGCCGAGCAAGCAGCACTGGGTCTAACCGATCCCACCCGGCAGCTGGCGCTGATCCGGGAGGAGCTCCGTCAGGTCTCGCTCGATTCGGCCCAGCAGCTGTGGCGGTCGTCAGTGGCGCGGATCTACAGCTGGGGGGATAAAAACGGTAAACTTTTCCACAACTTAATCTCCTACCCTCAGATCCATCGCGTCATCCCAGAGATCTGCACGCCGGATGGTATCCCCCAGACGTCCTCCGGGAATATAGCAGGAGCCTTTGCCGACTTCTACACCGGTCTCTATGCGGCGAGCCCACCCGACGCGTCCCTGTCTACCCTCCTGAGCAGCACCGGTGCCCGCTTACCCTCCCTCGCCCCGGAGGATGCCGTGGTCCTGGAGAAACCCTTCCCACAGGAGAAAGTCCTGGAGGTCATCCCTCTTCTGAATAGTGGCAAGACGCCCGGTCCGGACGGATTCCCGCAGGAATTCTATGCAGCCTTCCGGGTCACTCTAGCCCCCCATCTGTTGACTCTTTCCACCACGTATTGGGGGGGGGGGGGGGGGGAAGGGGGGGGGGAGAAGCCCTTCTCCGAGTCGGACCTCACCACGATTGTGGTCATCCCCAAGACCTATTCCCTCCGTGCACTGCGCGGACCTCCGCCCAATTTCCCTTATAAACACCTAAATCAAGCTCTTCACCACCGTACTCGCCCAGCGGCTCAGGCCCCTCCTGAGGGATCTGGTCCCTCCGGATCAATGTGGCTTCATGCCAACCAGAGGTACTCGCCACTGCATCTGCCGCCTCCATCTGGCTCTGGCCCATCGCTCCCGCCTCACTCCGTATCTAGCCCTCCTCTTATTCGACTTTGAGAAAGCTTTCGATACGGTGGGCTGGGACTATCTACAAGACGTCCTGAAGGAGATGGGCTTCGGCCCGCGGTTCCGCAGTTATGTTAGGGTCCTTTATGCGAGCCTCAGGGCCAGAGTGTTGATTAACGGGACGCTCTCTGAGGCATTTCCGGTACGTAGAGGTACGCACCAGGGGGTGCCCCCTATCACCGCTCTTGTTCGCGTTGGCGATGGAGCCCCTGGCGACCCTCATCCGGCATGACCGCCTCGTTCAGGGGTGGGCCTGGAACGAGAGACACATCGACAAGATAGCCCTCTACGCCGATTATGTGCTCCTCTATCTGGCGTACCCGGCATAGTCGGGACCTAGGTGTCTGCAGATCCTTCAGGACTTCGAACAAGTCTCTGGCCTCCGGCTCAATGCGGCGAAATCCACCCTGGTCCATTGCATCCCTCCCGGGAATGCTTTGACTGGCAGTCCTCCATCCCCCTCAGGCGGCATTCGGTCAAGTATTTGGGGATATGAGTGACTATTGCCGGCGCTGGAGTGGGCACTGAATGTGACGCCCCTAGTAACCCGAATGCGCTCTGACCTGAAGAAATGGCAATCCCTCCCCCTCAACCCCCTGGGACGGAGCACACTATTCAAAATGATGGTCCTCCCCCGTTTCCTATACATTCTACAGAATACTTCCATCCCCCTTCCCTGGTTCCGGGAGCTGGACGGAGCCCTCTCCAGGTTCCTCTGGGGCGGCGGGCGATCGCGTATCTCCCTTGCACACAGCCGTATTCCCCCCTTTGACGGGGGCTTAGGGGTGACCCATCTTTACCTCTACTAAATCGCCACCAAGCTTATTGTCACCACGACTGGTACGCGGGCGGCTGGTCCGACCAGGCATACCGGGTGGAACTGGAAGAGACAGACTTTCCTCAGCTCCAAGCGCTCCTCTACGGTTGCCCTGTCCCGCAAACCATGGCTCCGATTACCCGGGCGGTATTGCTGGCCTGGCGCACTGCCGTGCGCCATACAGGATGGGACCGCAAACTTACCCGCCTGACGCCACTCTGGCATGGGAACTGGCTCCGGGAGGTCTCGACCCTTGGAGGGTTTCGGCGCTGTGATCTCATTGGGGTGTCAGTGCTCGGGGACGTCTGGGTGGGGGACCACATGCGAGTCTTCGCTGACCTACAGCAACACCACGCCCTTCCTCATACCCAACACTTTCAATATTTGCAGCTGCGCCACGCCCTGCATGCACACCTTCCCGCGCCTACCACCCTTCCATAATTTAGTCCGCTGGAGGCCCAATTGATGATGGGGGATCTGGGTAGGGGAGGAGTGTCCCGAATTTACCGTGGCCTAGTCAACAATGACCCATCGTCCCTTGACCAACAGCGCACCCGCTGGGAGGGTTGGGTGGGACCCCTAGAGGAGGCTGATTGGAGAGACGCCCTGATGGCCCCGCGTACCCTGACCATTCCCTCCAAGTTACGGCTGATGCAAACATACTATCTCAACACGTCCTACCTCACTCCAGAGAGGCTTTTCCACGCTCACCTGCGACCCCCCCTGGAATGCCCCAGATGTGGGCACTCTTCAGCAGACTTCTATCATATGGTGTGGGCATGCCCGGGCCTGGCGAAGTTCTGGAGGGGGGTGGAGAGAATCTTACACGGGCTCTGGCCTGGGAGGTCCCTCACGACTCACTTCGACTGTTGCTGGGTATCTTCGATGGCCTAGACGGCAATAGAGCAGACAAACGCCTATTGGGGACGGCGGTGGCCGTGGCCAAGCGAGACATAGCGCACAACTGGATGCGGGAATCCGGTCCCACGGAGGAGGGGTGGAGGAGGGGGGTGGACTGGTGCGGGGCCCAGGAAGAGACCCTCTATGAATCTCGGGGTACGCCTGAAATGTTTCCTAAAATATGGGGGAAATGGTTTAATCTGGCTCCGCCATGAACCCGGATCTACCCACTGTCTTTGTTGTTACCATGCTAAATAAGATGTCGGACTGGAATGTTTTTCTTTCACCCATATGTATTGTGATTTTTACCCTACTGCACCTGCTGATTCACGAACTGCGACTAATGAAATTTTCTTCCCGTTTTGTTTTTAAAAATGTCAATAAAGTTGTTTATCAAAAAAAAAAAAAAAGAGGGGTAGACATTAGCTACTGCACAGGGGAGCCACGGCCAGACGAGAGAACTGACGCACCTTGAGGCCAGGATTAGGAAGCTGGACTTGCTGGGACGGCTGCATAATGGCAAACTTGCATGTAAACAGCTTGGTCTGGTACAGCAGCAGGACCATCAGGCCCTGATGGACGAAGTGTGATTGGCCTGGCAGGCATCCCAAAGCCGTATTTCTCAATGGAGGACTAGTTTGGTCAAATGCTACATAGACTATGTCGGGGTATACCCCGATCTCCTCCTTTTCCCCTAATCCGGGATGAGTCGGGGCACTACTTGCAGATCCTGGAGAGATACTGCATAGTTTTGCTTCCCATTTTGGAGGGGTTATGCCAAGAAGGAGGTGTTGCCCAGGACACAGATTGAGGAGTTTGTGTGGGTGCTCCCACTCCGAACTTCTCCCCAGCTGCCCGCTTATCACTAGATGATGCGGTCACGGGGGAAGAACTTTCATAAGCTGTGACCAAGTTGAACCCTGGTAACGATCCTAGGCCCAACGGGTTCTCTGGTGAATTCTTTAAAGCCTACATGCCAAACTCCGAGATCACCTCCTGGGAGCAGTCCTGTCTGCGGCAGCCAAGGCCATCCTGCCGCCAGATTGGCGCCATGAAGAGATCGTGGTTTACCCCAAGCCAGGCCGCCCGGCGGATCATCGCACTTCTCATCACCTGATCTCTATTAAACTTAGAGGTTAGGATCTAGGCTAAGGCACTGGTGAATAGGCTAATAAATAAGTCTCTCGGTTTTCCGTTTAAACGGATTTTTACACATAAATACAGCCGGAATAATATTTTTCTTCCGTCTGTATTGATAAATAGAAATGGAAAAATACGACCAAACCGGAATTAGAGAATTGTTTGGCCATCCGTGTTCCAGCCAAGTGGTTGCCTCTCCGGTCCCCTCTTCCCGATTTCGGTGTACGCCTGCCCACATTAACACCTGCAGGGCCATTAATCTTTGGATAGGCACAGGAAATTCCTATGAGGGCCTTGTATTGACCTCTGACCTGTCATCCATAGTCCTATTGTTTCACTGTGTGCTCTTTAAAGAGGTGGGGGAAGCTGTAAGTAGCTAATGCAAGACCGGTAGAAATGAATTAATTGCAGGATGGACTGAGGATCGGCAGGATGACAAAGCATTCCAAAAACTCTTAACATTTTCTCTTACCTGTGACTTCAGTTATTTTCTTTTTAACTCCTTTACCGCTCTCAAATTCCGCCGTGGTGCTGGAGTTCTGAAGAGTGGGCGGGTCTGAGTCGGCCAACATACGTGCGCAGCAATACCTAGGTAGTACTTGCGACAGCCGTTGGCCGACATGCGCAGCGAAGGGGTTAACTGCTTATTCAAAGTGTGTGGCAATAATAAGTAATTAACCAGATGCCACTGAGCTACTTTGTGAAACAAACAAAAAAATTATGTTGATGTAATCAGGATGTAATCATTCCTGAGAGGTGCATCTTGCCAGAGACAGCCAGGGCATATCTGGAAAGTTAAATTGTGTTTTTTCCACCGTGGCCATAGTTATACAGTGTGGTATTACGCACTAATGCACAGAAAACGTCTTCAACAAACAGAACTTTGTCATCTAAATTCAGTAAAAGGTTCAATGCTACTAGGCGGTAGAAAATAAAATATAGCATACGATACACGTCTAAAACCCAGTATCTTCATTGCAGGGACTGTATCTCCGTTCTGGAAAATTTAGTTTGCATTAGAGTAGCTCATGTGGGTGTTGTTCATTATTTCAGGCTTCAGAAGTGTGAGGGAAACCGAGCCCAGCTGGACTAATGCTAGGCCTTTAATTTTTGAGGAGTGAAACTTTATTCCCATATCAGGCAGATGATTTATTATCAAGGCTGCCCTATCCACATGGAAGATCGTGGCGAAAGGTGGAGATGGGATAAAGGTGATGGCATATTTGGAAAGACCGTGGGCCTACACATAAACACATTAAAAGCTACGGTATTCGCAGCTGGCACTGGCCCCCCGAGTCTTGGGTGGGGGACCAGAATGCGGGTTGCTGCCAGCAAGTTTAAATACTTGCACGTTTTTGTGTCCCCAGTTGAGACATGGAATGCTAATGTAGAACCAGTGTTAGTTAGCCTTAAGGAAGACTTAAAGATTTTGTCGGTGCTCCCCCTATCTTTGACGGGACAGTCCGTGATCTTCAAAATCGTGTCTTTCCCCCCGATTCCTATACCAGCTACAGATCTTCCTGTATGACATTCCAAGACATTGGTCCCACAAACTTAATTCTATTTTAATACATTCTTGTGGGAAGGGGGGTCCTTGCTGTGCCCTTAGCAAGTGTTTCCAGTCCATCTATTGTGGGGACATAGCAGCAGCAGGTGTCAAGCCATATTATTTGGCAGCTCACCTCTTGATCATAAACGACTGGTGGTATGACATACAGGGTGATCCGGCATATGCATTACACAAATGGGCGGTAGGTACTACTCCACTAATCACATATCTGTATGGAGGAGGGTAAAGGCAATAATCTTCCCCTAGAAATTAGACTAAATGTACGGCGTTCAATACTTAGACATATAAAATGGTGGGGCAGACTAACGGAGCAGATGCTGCAACAGCATGGAAGTCTACTTCCACGGGTAGCCGCCTTAACAGGATTCCAGATTTCCACTTAGGGAGACTTTACGCAAGACACAGTCCTCATATCTTTCCAATCTCTTCAGACAGAACATCAGCTCCACTGAAGTCCATTCCACCGATATCTTCAGCTCTGCCATGCGCTGACCTCTTATATAACCACTTTGTGAGACTTTCCAATTTTCAATCTCTTAGGGGGAAAAACTGATTATGGGTGACTTGGGTGACCATAAAGTTGCAAAAATATATCAGACACTTACATCTAATCAACCGGATGTATTTGGTGCCCTTCGCACGGCATGAGAGACTGATGTGGGGGAGTTGGAAAATGAAGCCTGGATGGAAGTCCTGGGGACACCACGGGAGGCAGCCATAACGGCCAGGGTTCGGCTGATCCAGTTAAAATACCTCCACAGGGTCTATCTTACACATCATCGGCTTTGGCGCCTGAAGGTAATTGACTCCCCGCCTGTCTCCGCTGTAGTTTGGGAGAGGGCAGTTTTCTGAATACAGTATGGAGTTATCCCAAGTTGGGTAGAATCTGGTAGGGGTGATCACATGCCTGGGTAGGGTCCTGTCTAGGCAGATCCCGCAGGACCCGAGATTGATACTCCTCCAGATCCCTAGGTGAAGATAGACATAAATTGTCCTTACTTTACCTGGAACTGACAATAGCCAAACAAGATATTGCTATGGAGTGGAAAGAGGCACCCCCCTCCCCCGGTCGTTGGCGGTGTGGAAGAGGGGATGAACCATTGCATGGGGTTAGAGCTAGGGGTTGCCCCCCAAAACATCCCAAAATCTAAAAAGGTTGGTAGAGTACAGGGGAATAGAATTGGAACCGGTCCGTCCAGTACACCACTTAATCGATGATTAAATCCGGGCATTACAGGGAGGGGGGGGCAGATTGAACAAGGATGAGAAGACCAGTTTTTCACTCAGGTTGCATTTATGTGTGGCAGCAAATAGGAGGGCAGAGGGGGGAGATGGATTGGAAGGACAGGTACATTTTGTTTATATTGTTTATTTTCTCCTATTTTTATTTTACTACATAGGCCGTGTTGGAAATTTCAAATGTGAAATCAATAAATGTGTTGTTTTTTTTTTAAATGGCAGGAAAGTGACCTGGCAAAAGCGGGCATTTTTTCAGGGCGTCATCTTAGGAAAACACTGACCACTGGGATATCGGAACTCAACCCATACAGCACCCAAAGATCTCTTAGTTAGGTTGCTATAAATTACCTCGACAGGCACAGACCCAGACTGGACTTGTCTTGTCCTGGAGAACTAGAGAGGCTGCTTCTCTACTTTTGGTACTATGGTGGGCTAGAGTAGCAGCCTCTAAACTGGTCTTAAAGTTTCATTACAGAGCACCTAAAAGAAAGGTAGATTCAAGAAGATCATTAGCCGCAAACCAGTTCACACTCATGCCTGCAAGCTCATTCAGTGCTGTGCTCCCAATCATAAATGACATTGGGAAAAGTGAGGAAAAGAACATTTGCCAGTGTTTACACATCATTTTACTAAGGGTGCCACAAAGGATTCTGGATACATAATATCGTCCAAAATTGAAGCATGGCCATGGTAATGATGAGGGGTTTGGTAGCATTTAGTGGCAGAGAAGTGGACCTGCCAAAATATTATAGAATTACAAATACAAAAGCAGTGCGCAGACCATCTGAGGTATGGAACAGAAATCCATAAGGCCTCAGACAGGAGACACGTGTCTGTCTTTGTGAGCAGCCTCGCGAGGCACGAAACACTTACAGCAACACTCCTATCAATAATAGCCTCTCGATTGTTGAAGGGGGCAGTTAATTCAAACGATGGAAAAGAAAATACAGGAGATGAGAAGCACTGTGCATTAAACAAACAGAATTTAACAAAGCCAATGACACATGAAGGGTCGCAAGAGGCAATGGTGATCCATGCAGGCAATCTCTGTGTTGCTAGACGGGAAAACAGAAATGCAAGGGTGTCTTCTGTTTCCTATACCCAGATAAGAATTCTGACAAAGCAAAAGTGCACCCGAGCATGCTGTGAGCTACAAACTGAGCAAACTGCTCTCCTCACACTCTGATGAGCAACCCTTTCTTGGATCACTGTGCCCGCCCGTATTTATAACACACTAATTTATTTTTACAGGATTCTTTGAAACATCCTTAGGATGGCATACTGATGCATCACAACACATTAAAACTCATAAATTGTTGTCATTCGATCTCCCCAACCCCTTAACACAAAGAGGTATTCCATGCATACCCACCTGAATGATGAGGGTGAACCAAGTTAAACAAGGCTGATTTGCGTATGACCGAGTTAAGGTTCTTGCTGATGACTGGAGTGGGCCGAATGAGGCTTTGCAAATCGCTAGGGTCAAATAAATTATGCAGGACGTAAAAGGCAGTGATGAACCCTACAGCAATGCCAGAGTTGAACATCAGCCAGGACACCTTGAAGAGAAAGGCCATCTTCCCTCTACAGTATTCTTAGCTCTGCACAGTGGAAACCTGAGAACACAAACACAAGACAGAGGTGGATGGTCAGGCGTTCCAGTAGTACATTTAGGGTTTCCGTCATAGATATGAACTCTCAACGGGCTCTCAAGATGCACCACTAAAATGTCAATGAGGTATCCATAAATGCCCAAAACTCTAGCGCAACATTGCTCTATAAGCCATTATGTTAAAACACCACTTCTTTAAACAAAGGCGATTCTATAGCATTTGGTCTATAGGAACCAAAATCAATTATATGTGTGGCAGACAGAGATGTTTGCTAACTGTAGTCATGATCCATCAAATCTATAGGATGGGGAGTCTTAAAATAGTTCTTCCCATTCACACCTTCATAGACATTTTCGGCACAGACAAGGGTAAAAAGCTGCTGAACAAAGTTAACCATATTTGGAATTTAGGCCACGCTTGCTTTTATTTGTCGCACATTGTACAAATGGTGATGCTCCATTCAGCGTAGGTTCTAATTGTTAGGTTGAATACTACCAGATTGCAAAGGCATATTGGGGTCATGCTGAAACCTTATCTACTAATGCATTCCACCCATTGTGTACCATCAGCTTTGTGTTTTGTAACTAATATATGCTTGCTTTATATTCGCTGGCTTTATTAGTTTTAGCCTGCCCAGCATGTCTTTGTCCCTCCCCTGAAGGATAGCCTATTTATCACCGCTCTGATTGGCTCCTTGTATTCTTCCACAAATGCTTGGTTTCTGGGAACTCTTTTAGGTCTCAAATAGACAGAGCATGCCCGGTCTCTTTGGTCTTTTTGTGTACAATTAGGAGCTTGCAACTCAACTCACTGCTACTTTGACTTAAAAAAAACAACATGTTATCCTATTTTAAACACAATGTACTTTCATGGCTATTTACAAAGCACGTATTTTGGAAGCATAAGCATTTTAATATTCCTCTCTTCTCATTTGGAACAGCCAGGACACAATTAGAAGAACCACCCAATATGATTATTTTATCAGTAACACTTCCTGTGCAAGTTTCAACGAAGGAGGGGGGGGGGGGGGGGGGGGGAGGAGGGCTTTCTCAAAACGTTTGTAATAGCATTGCTATCTTATCTGAGCCCATTCCTAATGTTTACAGATAAGAGACTAAAGGAATAAGGAGATTGTGAGGCCTAACATTCTATTTCATTGCAATTCAATAATTAAGTTACGTCGTTTGAACTTCGACTCACCAAAGGTAGCGATAGCAAGCAGAGAAGGCTAACTCCGGGGTGCAGTACATGGATAACGACTAAGATAAATAATAACACATTATTGTAAAATCTGTTTCTCTTCTAGAAGTCAGGGGCATAATATAGAGGGTAGTATGGAATGAAACCCTCAAAAAAACTCCACGACTCACAATCCACGCCATGTGGATTGTGAGTAATGGAGTGGTGAGTCGCTCCACTTACACACCACCTTACATCCACCTCTCCCCTGACCCCCAACCTGCTGACATTAATGCGGCCATTGGCCACACCACAGATTATATTTTTAAATGTTTGCTAGTACCCATGGTGTACAACATCACTGCAAACTATTGGGAGAGGTCATAGCTTCCAAATGCGAGACCCATTGGCCTTGCCAATGCTTGTTTACACGTGTTGCCCTTAACAGATAACCAATCCAACAGTTAGATGCCGGCAATCATATTTGTGGCCAGTTGGTGGATCCCACTGCCTAGAATATGAAATTAAGGAATTTACTCGGAATTCTTCAAAAGCCCGAAAATTAACAATTTCATATCAATTATGTAACCTTAGAACTGCACAACGAGGTGTCCTGTGTGTATCCTGATTACATATTTAAGCACACAAATCAACAGACAAGTCATAGTTCCAGAGATCATTTTGGTAAGGTATCCTACAAAGGACATTACAGGAGAGAGTGCAAAAAGAGGTACTTAGGGAGACAGAAATGATGGGGGCCCGGTCTTCTTTAGGTTGCCCAGCAACACTCTAGCATTTTTGGCAGCATGGCTCTGACACCATCAGGGTGTGTTCAGATTTCCTTTAGACATCCTGGGTGGATGCGGCCACAAGGACTTG
Organism: Lissotriton vulgaris; assembly: GCF_964263255.1. NCBI lineage: Eukaryota > Metazoa > Chordata > Amphibia > Caudata > Salamandridae > Lissotriton > Lissotriton vulgaris. The sequence continues at coordinate 1,338,520,943 of NC_141685.1, forward strand.
GACTGAGTTCAGCGGTACATAACGTCTTTGCTGCTGTCCATTGGGTGATGTGTGGGTGTGGACTTGGGAGTAAGGGTGCACACTGTCAAGGCTCTGAGCTGGCCCTAAAGGCTGCATATAGGGGAAGACGTGAGAGGGCATACACATGCTCACTGAATGTACTAGACTTTGGGGTCACTCTGTCGCTGGACAGGTTTTTCACTCGTAGGATGACAGTGATTTTCATTACTATTTGTCGGGTAGGTGGGTTGTTTTGTTGTCCGAGGATATTTGGAAGAGTCTTTCAGGTGTCTCAAAGGCTGGGCAACTAGAGATTCTCATAAGCCTGGGGCAACAGGGGCGAGTGGCCAAAACTAGAGTCCAAGCATGGAAGCTTGTGCTAATTGGAGCACATCTGCATAAGAGGTAATGTAAGAAAAACAAGTTCTCATAATTCAAAGTGGGGAATTGAGACACCCAAACCAAAGCAGGAGTGCTCAAATCTGGCACACAGAATTAATCTATGGCCGGTGGCAGTCCAGAGAGACCAAGTGGGATCTGGGATTTCAGTTGTGTTGGGTACTGTAGGTTCTCTTGTGGCTTGTTCCAATGCTGAAGCTTTTCAAGTTGGTTTTTGGTGCAATCTATGGATCGCACAAGTCATTGTGCAATACCATCTAATATTTGCAGACTAGAATAAGTTATGGTACCGGGGGTCAGGCACGCATAGAGATGTGTTTCAAGATGACACTTGACCCTACCTGCGCTAGTAACTACAGACCTATTTCTCTTTTACCTTACCCGGTCAAGATCATCGAGCCTAGCCTACCTAGCTCTAGGACACCCCCGCGCCGCACGGCCACCAGCTGCTGTGTGCGTGTCCCCTGCCTGCTGCCTCGCTAGCCGAGCTCCGACGCGTGGCCACGCCCCCTGCCTCCTTGCAGCGTGGTCCGCGACCTGCCCCCGTAGTCATTGGTGTTTTCTACTGTTCTTAAGTGTTTCCCTGTAATTTGTAAAGTTGTATTTGCTTTCTGTACTGCCTGTTGTTTTGCCTGTTTTGCCCCCTGCGTCCTCCCTCCCCGCTTCCCGCCACCGCCGCTAAGCCCCGCCCCTTTTGCCTTCTGGACCCTCCCCGCTCCCGCCTCCCAGCTGCTCCGCCCCCCCCGAGCACTTCGCCATATATGGCGACCGTGCGAACGCGCAGCGGTCACGCGCAGCGGGCGCGCCGATTGTGCGCCGAAGGTAAGCCCGTCTGCGCCCGTCCGCGACCGGATCGCGACCAGCGCCAGGACCCCTGGCCCCCGAAGACCCCGACCGACCCGCCTGACGTACTCTGCCGCCACCCTCATCGCTCTCAACTCCGGCCGACTCCCTGAATGCCATCAAGCCACACCACGACACACCCACGGACCCTTCAGCTGCCACACCTGCAAGTTCTCCTGCACCCGGACCTGCCTCGCACCAGCACCCGCCAAGTCGAACTCCAGCAGCACCCACCTCAAGTGCATCCTGCTCAACACCCGCTCCGTCCACAGACACGCCATCGAACTCTGGAACCTCCTAGACGCCACAGCCCCTGACGTTGCCTTCCTCACGGAGACCTGGATGAACGCCTCTTCAGCTCCCGACATCGCCATCGCTATCCCAGAGGGCTACAAGATCGTCCGGAGGGACCGAAACGCCAACCAGATGGGAGGAGGCATCGCCATCATCCACAGGAACACCATCCGTCTCACGACCAGCACCGACAACACCCTGACCAGCGCCGAACACCTGCATTTCCAGATCCACACCAACCCGAACACCACCCTCAGAGGCACCCTGATCTACCGACCCCCTGGACCACGCACGCAATTCAGCGAGGACATCGCCGACTTCGTCAGCCCGCATGCCCTCCCCTCCGCTGACTACATCCTCCTGGGGGACCTGAACTTCCACCTGGAGAACAACAACGACCGCAACACCAGCACCCTGCTCGACAACCTCGCCAACCTGGGACTCAAGCAACTGGTGTCCACCCCCACCCACCTCGCCGGACACACACTCGACGCCGTCTTCTCATCCAGCACAGACATCAACTTCAGCCACGCCACAGAGCTTCAATGGACGGACCACAGCTGCGTCCACTTCACCTTCAAGAGAACGACGACCCACCACCACCAGCAACAGGCCGCCCGCAGAAGCTGGAACAAGATCACAGCAGACCAGCTCGTCACCTCCCTGAGCCAACACCCTCCTGCCAGCTCAGCGAACCCCAGCCAGGCCGCCGATAACATCACGAAATGGATCAGCAACTGCGCGGACGAACTCGCCCCGCTGAGGACCCCGCCCAGCAGACCCGGCAGCAAGAAGGCCCCATGGTTCACCGACGAACTCAAGAGCTCCAAGAAGAACTGCCGAGCCCTCGAGAAAGTCTGGAAAAGGGACCCGACACCGGACAACAGGACCTCCTACAAACTGGCCACCCGGAAACACCACCAGCTGATCCGAGCCGCCAAGAAAACAGCATTCAAGGACCGGTTGGACAACAACACACACAACAGCAAGGAACTCTTCAACATCGTGAAAGAGCTCTCCAACCCCAGCGCAGGAAACAACGACATCACCCCATCGCAAGACCTCTGCAACTCCCTCGCCTCATACTTCCACAACAAGATCACGGACATACACAGCAGTTTCAACAACCAACCAACGCACACCACGACCGACCAGCCACCCCCCCCCACCACCACCCTCCATGCCTGGACCCCGATCAGCACAGAAGACACCATCCGCACGATGAACTCCATCCACTCCGGATCACCAACCGACCCCTGCCCTCACCACGTCTTCAACAAGGCCGACGCTGTCATCGCACCCCACCTGCGAGACATCATCAACACATCCTTCAACACCGCCATCTTCCCCGAGAGCTGGAAACACGCCGAACTCAGCGCTCTACTCAAGAAACCAACAGCAGACCCCGCCGACCTCAAGAACTACCGCCCCATCTCGCTTCTCCCGTTTCCAGCCAAAGTCATCGAGAAGACCGTCAACAAGCAGATGGCCGCCTTCCTCGAGACGAACGGATCCCTCGACCCCTCACAGTCCGGCTTCAGAGCCAAACACAGCACCGAGACCGCCCTCATCGCCGCCACCGATGACATCCGAGCCCTGATGGACAATGGAGAGACAGCGGCCCTCATCCTCCTAGACCTCTCCGCGGCATTCGACACGGTCTGCCACCGCACCCTAATACGGCGCCTCAGCAACATCGGAATTCAGGACAAGGCGCTGGAATGGATCATCTCCTTCCTCGACGGAAGAACACAGCGAGTCCGCCTACCACCGTACAAATCAGAGGCCTCCGAAGTCATCTGCGGCGTCCCCCAAGGATCATCACTGAGCCCCACCCTCTTCAACGTCTACATGAGCCCCCTCGCGGCCATCGTACGCAAACACCACCTCAGCATCATCTCCTACGCCGACGACACCCAGCTGATCCTCTCCCTGACCAACAACCTCGCCGCTGCCAGAGCCAACCTGCACGAAGGGATGAAAGAGGTAGCCGAGTGGATGACGACCAGCCGCCTGAAACTGAACTCGGACAAGACGGAGGTCCTCATCCTGGGCTCTTCACCCTCCGCCTGGGACGACTCCTGGTGGCCTCCCGCCCTGGGCACCGCACCCAAACCGACAGACCATGCACGAAACCTGGGCTTCATCCTGGACTCCTCCCTCTCCATGACCAGGCAAGTCAACAGCGTCTCCTCGGCATGCTTCAACATCCTACGCATGCTACGGAAGATCTTCTGGTGGATCCCCACAGAGACCAGGAAGACCGTCACCCAGGCCCTCGTCACCAGCCGACTGGACTACGGCAACGCCCTCTACGCCGGGACCACCGCCAAGCTCCAGAAGAGACTCCAGCGGATCCAAAACGCCTCAGCCAGACTCGTCCTCGACATCCCACGATCCAGCCACATCTCCGGACATCTGAGAGACCTTCACTGGCTCCCCATCAACAAGAGAATCACCTTCCGTCTCCTCACCCACGCACACAAAGCCCTACACGACCAAGGCCCGAGCTACCTCAACAGCCGAGTCAACTTCTACGCTCCCAAACGCCACCTCCGATCAGCCAACCACGCCCTCGCCGCCGTCCCCCGCATCCGAAGAGCGACCACAGGAGGAAGGTCCTTCTCCTACCTGGCCGCCAAGACCTGGAACTCCCTCCCGTCCGACCTGCGCCTGACCCAAGACCACCTATCCTTCAGGAAGAAGCTGAAGACCTGGCTGTTCGAGCAGTAGCGGCACCCCCCCCTCCCCAGCGCCTTGAGACCCTACGGGTATGTAGCGCGCTTTATAAGTGTCACTGATTGATTGATTGATTGATTGAGCCACTGGTCAGCAGGACCTTGTCTCAGTTCCTAGAATCTAACACCAGGCTAGATGATGTGCAGTTTGGTTTTCGTCCTGGACATGGAACAGAGATTGCACTGGTGACTGTGTTGGACGATCTTCGACTGCGTGCGGACAAGGGAGATTCTGGCATTCTCATTCAGCTTTACCTGTCCGCCGCTTTCGACATGGTCAACCATGATATCCTGCTGACCAGACTCAGAGAAGTTGGGGTATCGGGCACGGCTCTAGATTGGTTCCGTTCCTACTTATCTGGTAGATGTCAGGCGGTTTCCCTCCCTCCTTATCAATCCGAGATTTCCAACATCCATCATGGCGTTCCTCAAGGATCTGCAATCAGACCCATTTTGTTTAACATTTATATGAGACCACTGATTGATATTACAAAGACGCATGGTGTAAAATTGGTGAATTATGCTGATACCCAACTTTTTATCTCCATGGAAGGTAGCCAGTCCATATCATTAGAGACATTCCATGTCTGCATGCAGGATCTGTTTCTCCCTCATCAGAGCATTGAGGAAGATCCTCCCGTTGCTGCCTATTACAGCTAGAGCCTTGGTAGTTGGAAGTATCATCCTTAGCAGGTTGGACTATTGTAACGCCATACTACTGGAGTCTCCAATATTCCTGATTGAACGCCTTCAAAGGGTCCAAACCTTCATGGCTAAACTGGCTTTGATGAAGACATGACGCTCGTTGGGCTCTTGGGCCCTTGTAGAGCTACACTGGCTCCCAATACTGGAAATAATTCAGTTTAAATCTCTTTGCATAGTGTTTAAAGCCCTTCATGGTTCTGGACCCAACCCTTTACAGGAGAAATTGGCCTGGTATATTCCGACGAGGTGTCTTTGCTCGTCCTCTGCTTACTTGGTGAGAGTTTCTAGATTTCAAAGAGCAAAATCAGGTGGTAGAGCGTTCAGCATAGCCACCGCAAAGCTCTGGAATAAACTTCCTTAGAAATCAGACAGTCTCAGGACCTCTTGCAGTTTAGGAAAAAGGTCAAAATATAGCTGTTCCCTAGAATCTGATCTCTTTGTGTTGGAGGACGTTCACTGCCAATACACTCTCTTTTTCCATCTGTGGGTGTTGATGTCACGTTCTAAGGCGCCAAGATACCCGCCGGGTGAAAGTTGCGCTTTATAAATGTGGCATACAATACAATATAAGATGATAATTGTGGTAACTGGGAAAAACAACCGGAGGAAGACAGTTCTTGCAGGTCAGGTCCTGGCCTTTGTGCTTTCCTTTTACTCTACCTTTGCCTAGTGTGGATCTGGGCCATCATTTTCAGGCCAGATACAACTTTCTCCTGTTGCCATACGAACAACAACTCCATCAAAATAATCACAGGACATCTCAGCTCGTGCTGGCATTCTATGATGTGAGGGCGAATCCTGTGTGCTATGACAGAGGGGCAGTGGCTGCCTCCTAGATACACATCAGGTGTGACTTCTCAAACGTTTAAGGAATTGTGTGAATTTATAAAAAGGCTGAAATTACAAATGTTTTGCTCTGAAACCAATCAGAAGATTTGGATATTGTTATTCAGTAAGCAGCCTTAGGATAGGCATTCCGCAAGAAAGAAGAATAGACTTACAGTGGATCATCAATTCCGCGTCAAGACCCTTCGGGGAGCCTCAGCTCCAGACAGCTAACATTCAATAGGGTGGTCTACCTAGAAAATTAACGCCAAAACTTTTAACGGATAACGACAATGACCATATAGAAGAATGTGCCATCAAAAATCTTAAGAAACCGCGACAAGGAACAAGTATTATGACAAGTCAGAAAAGGCGAATTGAAAAATACGACCAGTAGTGGCGCCTGTGTGTCACGTATTATGATCTCCGTAATTCAATCTGCGATGGTGCCCTAGAAAGGAGGAATAGCCTGAAACCCCCAAGTTGGACCTTGGTCCTAAATACAACAAAACATGGGATCTGTGCACACGTCAATTATTAAACTGTACAATATCGACAGTTGAGTTACACAATTCAGAGACAAAAAATGTTGATTCAGTCTTGATTGTTGTGATCTTCAATTTTAATTTGCAACGCCCAGCCAACACGTGTTTCGTCAGGGTGGTATACCCTCGACTTCGTCAGGGCTCTAAAATGTACAATGGCTACATGTTACATACATGTACCAACACTGCAGATCACAACAATCAAGACTGAATCAACATTTTTTGTCTCTGAATTGTGTAACTCAACTGTCGATATTGTACAGTTTAATAATTGACGTGTGCACAGATCCCATGTTTTTAAGGAACAAGTATTAGATGCCACTAATGATGGACCTGTGAGTATAATACTCATAACTGAGATATGTGTTAATATACAGGTCACCAGTATAAATATACATTTAGCAGTCTCACCATTTCGTCCTTCCGACATCAATAAATTCAGTCCCAATACATTGGGAAGTAGCAACATCTGTTATTTATTGCAGTTAAAAACTGCATAAAAGCTATATCATTGCAAGTTAAGAGAAGTATCAAGGACAAGAGGTTCAGCACACACATGTTTATGAATGGATCTTTCTTGGCAGGCGAAGCCTTTGCGCGACAATGCACAATAGGACGATGCTACCTCTCCCATTTGCCGAAGGCCAGCCCTACCAAGTACAACACATCAGGCGTTAGACTAGCGCATTTCAGTGTGGTGGTCCGCACCACTGCACTGAAATGCAAAGTCACGCATTATAGAACCTCCTCAGCTGCCAAGCCAGATCACTGGCTGCTAATGCATTATTTACTGACTAAAAGTAGCTGGAGTGGCAGCTATGGTATGCGCTGCTTCAAGGAGACTTGGGGGCTGGCTGCTAATCTGCTACAATGTAACACAATGGGATTTGTGGCGCAGCAATACATTTCACTGAGATCAGAAGTCACTGCCCATTGGCTACTATGGAGACAGTGTCAGTCAATGAGGTGAAGACATTGAATGTTAGACTTACAGTAGTAGGTGGGTCCTGCGCAAATGGACGGCAGTTTGAGAAAGAATAACGTTTTGGCTGCTGGTAGCAATAGGATAGGATAATATTTATAAGGCGCACTTATACCCAAGGGTATCAAGGCGCTAAGCAGACAAAAACATGAAGCAGAGAAGAAAGTGCATTTACAGCCACTTAAGATGTAAAGAGTGGGGTTTTCAGATGTTTTTTGAAAACTAGAGAAGAGTCCACGTTGGAAATGAAGGTGGGCAGGGAGTTCCAAAGCTTGGCGGCCGCTATTGAGAATGAGCAGCCACCCCCATCTGGTTTTGCAAAATCTGGGAGTCAAGAGGTTTTTCTGTAAGGAAGATCTCAGGAGCCTCACAGAGGTGTACCATTGGAAGAGAGTTTTCAAGTGCCATCTACCCTTACTATGCATGGCCTTGAATACCATGCTCAAAGCCTTATAGCATATACGCTTCTTGATGGGGAGATAATGCAGGGAGCGAATCCCATTCCTGGCAGATTGATGCCTGGGAATTTTAAGAATCAGAAGCACTGCTTCGTTCTGTACCCCCTTGAGCTTGTTATGGGAGACAACAGTGATGTTCAGGTACAGAGCGTTGCAATAGCCCAGCCGAGAGGTGACCAGAGCAATGATGATAGACTGATGCAGTTCGGCCGGAATGAAAGGTAAAACCTTTCTCAGTATATAAAAACAAGTGCTCACTGTGCGGCTGACTTGTGCGTCACAGCCCAGACCATCTTCAAAAAGGACCCCCAGATCTTTTGCTCTCTTGACCGGGACAGGGAGAGGACCACAGACTGACGCCCACCATGAGTTTGACCAGATGGAGTTTTGCTAACCAAATACCAACACTTCAGTCTTGTCTGCGTTGATCCTCAGCGAGTTGTCCTTCATCCAACAGATAATGCTGGACATACACTGATGAACCTCTCCATAACCAACTGCAGGTCAGTAGAAATGGAGACAATAATTTGCATATCATCCGCACATGAGAGCACCTGAACGACAAAAGATAGCACCAGACTGGCCAATGGCGTCACATAGAGAATGAAGAGAGTGGGGCTCAAAGGCCTTGGCTCGAAAGCCTCCATAGCTGATGATCTGGGCTCTGTTTTACATGAAAGTGTGGAGAAGCTGCAAGGAACTCCCTGCGATTCCCACTTGCCACAAGCGCTGAGTCATACACACTGTGGAGACTTTGTTGAAAGCTGCCGATAGGTCAAGCATTATCAGAACTGACACCCCGCCCTGATCAACCTGTCCGCGGATACAATCAGTAGCCGCAATAAGAGCAGACTCAGTAGTGTAACCAGTTCGGAACCCGTTCTGAGAAGGATCCAAGATCTCCTGTGATTCTTCAATTCTTTATTCATGAATTTCTCCAGGACCTTGGCAGGGCAGGGGAGAAGAACGATTGGACTAAAATTCTTCAGATCTTGGGGGTCAGCACTGGATTTTTTGACAAGTGGTGAAACAATGACTTCCTTCCAGATGGCCGGGTAAAAACCAAATTGCAGTGTGGCATGAAACACTTTGCACAGGGAATTGGCCATTGGGTCTGGGGTCAATTTAAGTATGGAAGGCGTGCACGGATTCGATGGAGCGCCCGATTTTATGCTCAGCAAAAGTTCCTTCGTTTGTTGAACGATAATCTGTAAAAAAAAAAATGGCAAAAAGACTCTTCCCCGAGTCCTGCGTGAGGTCCACAAGGGCCAGTTCCTCCCCTCCAAGAGGGCTAAGATCTTGAATCTTAAGGACCTTGTCCTGAAAGTAGGCTGCAACCTTGTCACAGAAATCTTGAGAAGGACAGCTCGCGACGTGGTAATAAAATCTGCGACCTGACCCCAGAGTCCCCCGGTGGCTTAGTGAACCGCAGACCACGGTGGCTGGTGCAGGAGTAGTGCTTGCAATGAAGTTGAAGGTCCACAAAGGAGAATAAGTGCCAAATGGTAGGGTGGCTTCTGAAGCAGGAGTTCCAGCGGAAAACCAAACGCCGTCAAACCCAGGCGAAAATCGCCAAAGTGTGGGTGAAACGGTGGGTGAAGAAGGAAGTCCATCGCCAAATGCAAATCAAGGTGAAGGTCACACTAAACATGTTTTTTGGCCCGGTTCCAACATCAATTTTACTTTCAGAGCATTGCCGAGCTGGAGCGGTACTAAGGCACAGCCTCGCTCTGTGACACAAACAGGCTGTGGCTGGTGTGATCTTGCACCACTGCAGGGCTGTGCAGGTAGCGGAGCGGTGACCGTGGCAGTCTGCACAGCTCGGGATAATGATTTTTATTTGGGTTTACGCTTCTAAACTAGTCTTTTTGAAACCAATGCAGGGTGCCTGGTGACTGTTCAGTTTGAGGGGGGAAATTTCTATCTGCATGAAACCCCTTCGCATTTAGTTAGGACGGAAAGGTTAGGCGCTCTACTGGCTTCATGTTGTTTTCAGAGGTGCTCAACTCTTGTTCTTGGGAGGCTATTGCCCCTGATGTTCTTCCCCTGTGGCTAGTCACGTTGCTGGGCTTTGGGAAGACTCAATCCAAGTTAGGCAGATGCTGTACCACTACCGAAATCCCTTTAACATGACGGCCTCCTCTACATAATGCTGTATTTACCAAAGATCACTCATGCTCTGTGAGTACACATGCACCCACCTTTCACTACAGAACACTCCGGGTTCCTGTAGCGCATTAGCTACATCCCAGATCACTTTAACTTTGCATCTGAGCTGTATGTATGTATGTTAAGCGTCGGTGTCTTTCGAGATGATAACTCACACAGTTGGCAAGTACCTCGTTGTGATTGTGAGTAAAAAGCGTCTTCGTGCACATCTAATGCTGCCGAGTACGAATCAGAAGGAAGCTTGTAACATAGGGTGGGAACTCCCTGCAGCTGCCAGTGAGTTATTAACAGAATTTCTTAACACGTGGTATAAGTTAGTTATGACCTCAGCTCTGCAGCCCTACCTTCAGACGCAATAGCCCTACTTCCAGCTTTCACGTGCTCTAGACCTAATTGCTAGAAAGAGGGTACTAGTACAAAGTGACTATGTCAGGTTGTCTGGTCTGCCCTTAAACAGCCAAAAGAAAGGACAGGGGCCAAGGGTGCTGAGGCGAATTCATGAGACGCACTAAATACTTTTTGGGGGTCAAGTGTGTACAGCATAACATTCAAACAATGGAGTATTCAGAGAATGGGGCGGGGAACTTATGTGCTTCTTGCTATTGACAGCAGTTGGTGCTTTATTACCATTGGGGCAGAGAAGGTGAATCAGCACTCGTTCAGTGACTAGAGCTCATCGTTTCGAAGGGGGCAGTTGCAGTACTAAACTCTATTATTGGGACGGGCTGGTTCCTTCCCCAGCTCGTCCGATTTCCTGGCTGTGTTCTATGTGTGCCTCAGTTCCACTCTTCTGAGGCTTGCTCAATGCCCGGATCCTTTCTGCAGTGATGTGAGTATGTTGACTATAATTAATGTATGATATTAACTTCGCATGTCAGCATATGTGCACAGAACTTTAATAAAGTACTGCATCTGAAAGACTTCTTTAATGTTTGATATCATTGTTACACATTTGTTTAACAGTACGACCAAGATACAAGGGCACTAGGTTAGAGCCCTTCCATTTCTGGTGCTTTGGTTTTAAGATCTTCTTACTTTCGCGTTGCTCAATCTTTGTAAAATGTCTGATATTTATATCTTTCCCTCGTCTTCATTGCTTGATTTTGCTCTTGAGAAAATGCCACTCACAGTTGTTGAAATGTCACTCATAATTACACTGAATTTATGAAAATGTTACATGTAGCAATCTGAAACCTTGGCAACTATGGGAGACATGTTGCCCTCCTCCTTCACCTCTAACAGTAATAGAGGAACTATGGTGATATATGTAGTCACAAGGCAGACTGCAAGAATATTTGGATCTACCGACACAAACCTTCCGAGCTGGTCACTTGGAGTTCCTGCAGCCTGTGATTAATTTGAGTCGATGGTTGCAGGTGGGTCTCACTGGCACTCATTTTTGGGAACTGGCACTTAATTTTTCTCAATAAACTTTGTTCCAGAACAAGAGAGGAAAAAACAAATGGGGGAAAGTAGAAGCCAAAGAAAGACTAAAAAAATTTGACAAAGTGAAAAAGAAGGGATGAAAGAACCTGCAAGAGTGACATAAAGGCAGGGAGTATTTGGGGATGGATGAAGAGGCAAGATGTGGAATCAAGACGTTGGAGCCATGGCCTTTTGAACACCGGCATTCAACAGTGCCGACCGTGGGCTTATAGGAAAAACCTTTGGCCCAGGAACATATTCTCTGTTGAAATGATCCACAACCCTGTTCAGCATACCCTGCCTTGCGTACGTTCCTAAAGGCCTTCATCAGGAAAGACAACCAACCAGTTCAGACCACTCGCTGAAGAGATTCATAGCCACATTCAGTTTCACATAAAAGAATCAGGAGTAAAGCTGGGTCAACGTACATTACCCTTGAGATTGAAATACCCCTCCATTGCTACCCCAATGTTGGAACCCAAAGTTCAGCATCATACTAGTTGGATAAGCAACTCAACAACCTGCAGCATCCTCGGAATAGAGCGACGAGCAAACAGCTCTGCTTAAACTTTTCAATCTGCTGGGTCAGACAGGAACGCACACACAGCTCTGTACAATCACCTCGGTTCTGATGCACACGATACCCTTTGATTTCAAGCACCTCAATTCTCTGGTGGATAGGCTACTACTATTCCGATAGCAAGATGCACACAGAATTCTGTCAAATACCACAATCCTTGTCTGTAGCACCCTGCGGTAGTCCAAACACATACCCCACTCTGCCAACGCACCCTAATCTTGACCTGAATTCCAACACTGGAGCACAAACTTGGCTCCTCAGTGTATCATTAACCTCGACCTGCCACGCCCTTCACTGTTTTGACAACCCTCTGAGCCAGAGGCCCTCATAGGAGAGTGCAGAAAATGGCGCTGAACCCGGAGAGTGCTGAAAATGGTGCTAAACACAAGCTGGGTCTGTAGCTTCCTCTTCGGGAGGATTAACATCTTTAAACAAGGTGTAGGTCTGGCATATAACTAAAACTGCATCATCAGTGCCTGGAGAGTTCAGGTATCATTATGCATGCACCCTGTCAGTCATTGTTGCCCTCATGCAACCACTCATCCACCCACTGATTCTTCCATTCGTCCACTTACTCATCCACAAAAAAAAACACTAACTCAACAAGCACATAAACGATAAATAAAAGAAGAAACAAAAAAAACATATTGCCACTAAACATGGTGAGCGCATGCTTGCAATATTAAACATAGCAGCAGGAGGCCATCTTGCTAAGATATTGTGTAATTGTTTTGAAGATCCAAAATACCTGCCAATCTAAACTTATTGGTTACTTTAGAGTTGTAAAACAATGATACACTATTCACAATCCAAATCCAAATTTACAAATTTAACTACAACTACCTGTAAACATTAATTCAGGCCTACAGCCTTTGTGGTAAATAAACAGATGAACAATCGCGAACAAGACCCTTGCGGGTATCAGAGCGCTTTACAGCCATATGTAGGATACAAACAGTTCGGTGAGAACCCACAGTAAAAAAGAAAAGACGTGGATCCACTGCCCCACACAGTAGAACCAGCTGAGGTAGTTCTTTCATGTATCCTCCCCAACGCTAAACAAACACAGCCTTTGTACAGTAATACTTATTTATTTAATTTTTAAGATTTTATTAAGCGCGAACAAGACCCTTGCGGGTATCAGAGCGCTTTACAGGCATATGTAGGATACAAACAGTTCAGTGAGAGCCCACAGTAAAAAATACAAGTATACACAGGGTTCAAGTGAGTTTAGATACTTCTCACAGGAGGTCACCATGGAGTGGTTTCCAAAGCACCCACAATAGAGACACAAAGAGGTATGTGGCTTCAGCACCTGACTGTCACCAGCGCAACTGAGGGAGTAATTAGAGACAGACAAACATGCAGGCTTCAAGTAGAAACATTCCTCTCATACCCGAGACTGGTGCCCCCCATCCTTCAATCCGACCATCCACCAAATGGCAGTGCTCAGGAAGACTAAGCAGTAGCTCTGGGCTAACAAAAGGCCGCACAGACTTTCTAAAGATAGCCCTGTCTCCAGCCAACTCACGTCAGTGTCTAAATCTCCACTTCCAACTACAGCAATGCAGGCTATACACTTCCACTGTCTGGGGTCAAAGTCCCCACACTCCCATCATGCATCATGCCAGGCCAGGGGTTTCAAAGTTAGATCCCAGTGGCCTCCATTACTCAGGCTCACCTACCCACAGGATTCAGGACCACACAGATTACATTCACTGCACATATGCACACACTTGACGTACACATGGTATGCCAGCGTAAGGGTCTGGGCATATACATATTAGTGGAACTTCCTATAGGCAAGCCAGTAGGCCAAACTCCCAGTGACATGGTTAATAAGATCTGGTCACATTAATGATCGGTTCTAAAATTACATATGCTGCCACCACCACTTCATGCAGTATGCCCAAGACACTTCCCATAGTGAGCGCGCGCGCCCCCTCCCCAGTTACCCGTCTACGAGTTTTAGCACACTGTTACAACAATCCACACTTATATGCCCACTGGCTTTAGATAACATCTAATTTTCACAATTAAAATGTCAGGCCTACTCTCGCCGTCATAGCTTTTTATAATAGAAAGATCAGGCCTATAGCTTTGATAAGTGGCTAGACACCACAAGCAACTCAGACTTTTTGTACTGACAAGGCAAAAATTGCAATAGAGCCAAATCACTTTCCCTGCAGTGCTCCTTAAAGCTTGTTTTCGGTTGCTAACATAAGGTAAACAATAAATGTGATGTCACGCCAGACCTAACAAGCATTGGCAAAGCAATGAGTCTCACCTTTGAGGCATATTGGCTTTGTCAATGGTTTTACAAATGGTTTACATCATCCCTGATGCTGTGTAACATGGATACATAAAGAAAACAAAAAGCCTATGATAAGCTGTGTTATTTTAGAGGAGCAAGGACAATGCATGCACGTCCACCTACAAAATAGTGCATACACTTTTTTCTTTTCATTTCATTTGCTGATCCGAGTTGAATCAACAAATAAGAAGAACAAAATAGTGGAAGCGTTTTTTTTTTAAATCACGGGTGGGGGGGAACAACACAGAGGGAGTGGAGAAAGAATGTGAGGAGGCGGGGAGGATAAGAAATGGGCAGCAGATGATATAAATGTGAGTGGGAAGGAGAAAGAGCAGCATGGAAGGTGATGGGGGAGCAGCATGGAAGGTGATGGGGGAGCAGCATGGAAGGTGATGTGGGAGCAGCATGGAAGGTGATGTGGGAGCAGCATGGAAGGTGATGGGGGAGCAGCATGGAAGGTGATGGGGGAGCAGCATGGAAGGTGATGGGGGAGCAGCATGGAAGGTGATGGGGGAGCAGCATGGAAGGTGATGGGGGAGCAGCATGGAAGGTGATGGGGGAGCAGCATGGAAGGTGATGGGGGAGCAGCATGGAAGGTGATGGGGGAGCAGCATGGAAGGTGATGGGGAGCAGCATGGAAGGTGATGGGGGAGCAGCATGGAAGGTGATGGGGGAGCAGCATGGAAGGTGAAGGGGGAGCAGCATGGAAGGTGAAGGGGGAGCAGCATGGAAGGTGAAGGGGGAGCAGCATGGAAGGTGAAGGGGACAGAAGCAGCTCAGAGAGTTGGGGTAGTGAGGGGAAGCAATAGGCAAGAGAGCCTATTGCTGTCAGGCATCCATTCCCCTCCTAAACAAATTAGTGGGAAGCGACGTTCAAAATCAAAAACAGATAACAAAGAATCCCACTTTTGCTCTTATTAATGTTCGGTCATTGGCCAAACATAGGCAAGAAATTGCGGACTTAATTGTAGACAGGAATATTGACGTGGTGTTCCTAACAGAGACCTGGATGGACAAAACATCGGACCCAGATCTTGTCATAGCCATCCCAAAAGGATTCAAAGCCTATAGACAGGATAGATTAGGCAAAAGAGGAGGAGGAATTGCTATAATAGCCCGGGACACTTTTAAAATACGGATTACGACAATTCCTACCACGACATGTGAGTCGTTTCAGTATGATATCTACCTGTCCCAGTCTTACAACTTCAGAGGTGTATTATTATATAGACGACCTGAGACGCGGTCGGGATTTCTCATAGAAATTGCCACTATTCTAGAATCACTAGCAACCGAGAAATCTATAACATTGTTAGGAGATTATAATTTCCACTTAGACAGCCCTGAAGATAAAGACGCCATGGCCCTTCAGTCAGAAATGGAGGTCTGCGGCCTGTCACAGTTGGTGACGGGACCTACCCATAACGCAGGCCACACCTTAGATGGTGTATTTACTAATTTACAAAACCTATCGATAACTGACGTCCTCCCTATGACTTGGACAGACCATCATCTAATATTAGGTACTATAAAAATTAGTGAGGCTCCCTCCCTTAAACTGCCCCCCTCAAGGCAGGAATCTTTCAAAGTATGGAAAGATATTAGCATTCCTAATCTTGGAGTATCTCTGGACAACTCTAAACCTATTCTTTCTACTGACCCAGAGATTGCAACAATACAGTATCATGACTGGCTGGTTCACGCTACTAACGAACTAGTACCAATCAAACAAATGTCCAAAAACAGAAACTCTCCTTCGGCACCCTGGTACACAGAGGAACTTAGAAAACACAAACAGCTTTGTAGAAATAAGGAGAGGCACTGGAGGAAAAATTATGATGAGGAAAGTAAAGATGAGTACAAGAAGCTGCTAACTAAGTACAAGCTTTTGATCCTGGAAGCCAAAAAGAAATATTATAGGGAGCAAATTGAGAATTGTAGTAACTCTAATAAAAAGCTCTTTGACATAACTAAACAACTTGCAGGAGCAATTCCTGATCTGAATCCCCCAGCCTCACAAAAGTTTTGTGATTCAATAGCTACTTACTTTTTTACTAAAGTAAATGATATCTTTTCTTCATTTACTACTTTCGATAAACAAAAAAAGTAATGATATAAAGAGGCCACATACTGACAAAACTTTCTCGCAGTTTGTGGAAATCTCAGAAAATCAAACCCAGGATATCATCAAATCCATTAAATCAGGCTCAGCACTGGACCCTTGTCCTTTGAAAACCTTACGCCCATTAATGGATATTTTGATTCCGGTTATAACCCAGATCTGCAACCTAATGTTCCAAACTGGAATCTTTCCTACCCCTCTAAAAAAAACCTTACTAAAGCCACTCTTGAAGAAATCTGGCCTAGATAAAGCGGAGTTAAAAAAACTATAGGCCCATAGCTAACCTCCCATTCTTAGCAAAAGTGGCAGAAAAAGCCATGAACACTCAACTTGCGGAATTCATCGAGCAAAACCAGCTGCTCGATGAAACTCAATTTGGTTTCCGTAAGTTTCATGGTACAGAAACAGCGCTCATCAAGGCAGCAGATGACATCCGACTGATCCGAGATCAAGGGGGATCAGCACTATTGGTGCTTCTAGACCTGTCAGCTGCGTTCGACACGGTCGACCATAAGATCTTGGTCGACCGTGTCGAGGGGATGGGAATAAGGGGCCTAGCGAAGAATCTATTGACATCATTTCTGGCGGACAGATCTCAGGCAGTCGCTGTGGGACAATTCGAGTCAACAGAGTTGTCCTTGCCATGTGGGGTACCTCAAGGTTCATCCCTGAGTCCGACACTCTTTAATATCTATGTGTCGGACCTCGCAAAAACCATCAAAGCGCACGGGATGAACCTTACCTCATATGCTGACGACACCCAGTTGATTCTGACGATCAGAGATGATGGGGAAGAAGTAGCGCAGAGTTTTAAGGCAGGAATGCAGGCTATTGGCTGATGGATGTCCGAAAGTCGCTTAAAGCTGAATTCGGAAAAAACCGAAGTGGTAACTTTCGGTCACCTCAGCCCCAGCTGGTCCTCGGCGTGGTGGCCACTATCTTTTGGAGCTCTGCCTAAACCAACTACGAAGGTGAGAAACTTAGGTGTCACCTTCGATGATAATCTGAATTTTATGGATCATGCCAATCAGACGACCTCGGTGGCTTTTTACAAATTACGGTTGGTAAAAAAGATCTTGCCATTTCTACCCGATTCTGTAGGCAGAACCTTGGTAAGTGCCCTGGTCTTGTCGGCACTAGATTACTGCAATGGCTTGTTTGCCAATGCCCAAATTAGGGTCATAAAAAAATGCAGCTAGTGCAGAATGCTGCGGCCAGGCTACTCTCAGGTGTCCCCAGATTTAAACCAATAACTAACACCCTGAGAGAGCTTCATTGGCTTCCAGTAAAGAATCGAATAAAGTTTAAGACCTTGTGCATTGTGTACAAAGCCTTGCACCAACAAGCCCCGCAATTTTTGAGAAAACACCTCATGCCGTACCAACCTTCCTGACCACTTCGGTCCGCGAAGATGAACGATCTAGTAGTGCCACGTACTAGATTAGTAAACTGGGGAGACAGACGCTTTCTGGTTGCTGCCCCTAAATTGTGGAATACTCTTCCGCAATCAATCAGAGCTAGCCCAAATCTGTTGTCATTCAGGAAACAGCTGAAAACATGGTTGTTTAACCTCTAAAAGCCTAGAAGCCAAAGTTAGGAGAGTTTGCAGACTACAGCGCCTAGACGCCTGCGGGCATTTGTTCGCGCTGTATTAAATGTTAAAAAATAAATAAATAAATAAATAAATAAATGTGGAGAGGGAGGAATAAGCACAAAGTTGTGAAAGCAATACAGGGGACAAGAGAGCGAGCACAACATGGACAGGGTGGAGAGAAGCGGATAGGCGACAGCAAAATGAAGAGAGGTACATAAGGGAGACAGCTGGAAAACACATGCACTCTTGTAGAGTGCTTAGCAAAAAAGTAGTGCTTTGAAAGCAGGCAGTGGAAGCATAGAAGCCAGCCAATAAAAAGAGATCATAAAAGGGCTAAACTCCATGGGAGGGACAATCACTAGACTGATAAGCTGGGACAGGTATAAGAAGCAGGCGAATGAGAATGAAGGGGAAACCAACCAGTGGGAGTGCCTTAAGCCCCTGTGTATTCGTATTAAGCCCACTATATACCTTTCGGAAGTCTCATATGCTCAACCTAACGAGCATTTACAATGCAACGGTCTCGCCTTTGCAAAAGTTAGAGCTATTGGCATTGTAAATGACAACATTTTTATTTATGTGATGGTTTTCAAAACAGATAAGTAAATGGCATTGTCATTTACAATGCCAATCGCTTATTCTCCCGCAATTGCGAGACCTATTGCCAGCATTGTATTATACAGGCGCTGATTCCCCTATGCAAAAAAATATACTCACTTAGTGAGCCCAGTGTAATACAACAGGATAAAGAGATTTCAAGAACTTTTTGATTTTTCAGAAGAGGACAGCAGATTTGACTGACGGTCTAACTGTTTACAAACCCTCAAGAATTGTTGCCTTGAGTGCATGAGGCAGCCCGAGTCGCTCCCACGAGCCCGGTGTCAGAAAAGCACACACATCCCCGATGCTAATTCACCTTTTAAGAAGGGAGGGCTAGTCAAGAAGTCAAGAAGTCAAGAATCACTGAGTCAAGAATCACTTTTTACAACTGTGTACTCCGCAACAGTAACAAAAAATGCGTTCAACATTGTGTTTTTCTGTTGTTTGTGTTCTTTATTGTTCAATGGGCTTTAAGTGGACTGAGAAAACTAGGTGGTCTCTCAAAGGGGCGTAGCCAAAGTAATTAAGGGTGTTGCTTAAAAATACGGAAGCTAAAAATCTGTGCTTAGATAGTGTACCACTGTCATTTTTCTGATTCTGTCATTGCATACAGATATAGAATACAAGTGACATTACACCTACAACAAGTCAGGGCCATTGGCTTTGCCAGTCGTTGTTAGTTGTGTAAGATAAATAAGCAACAACTATGGGTTTGTGTATACAGGTGTGCAACGCCCATAGGGCTCAAAGGGCTTCAGCCCCCCTCCCATTGTGTGTCTCCGCCCAGGCTGAGACAGCTTTCCAGGCACACACACACAGACAGTTTTTGAGTTGCGGTAGGCTGGCTGGTCATCTGTCCGTCTTATCTCAGCCGCACCAGAGTACTTCACAGGTTTTTTGGGTCTCGCCTAGTGACGCAGCGCATGCACTGCTCACCATGGCAAGATCTATTGTTGTCGGTTTTTCGACGGAAGCGGGACAGGATATGTGCACGTGTGCATAGGACAGGAGTTGTGCACGTGTACGCACATCTCATGTCCGCACTCGAGGCGTTTGAGCAGAACGCTCGCTTTCACTCTCAAGGCGACAGCTTGTACAGGAGTTGTGCACGCGTACGCACATCTCCTGCCCCACGCTTTCACTCTCACGGCTACGGCTTGTTCTTACCACCAGCCATCCATGTCCTTACCCCATTCCGGTCAAAACCTCCACTCACATCAGTGCCCAACAGGGTGGTAGTGGTGGTGCATGATCAACCTCATGTTACAGACTCTGCCTCAGTACTCTAAACAGAGGGATGATGCGTCCGTACGACCCGCATCCAACAATATTTCCCATGCTCCCCTTTCTGCAGAGTTGCCCTCTATACCCTTTTCTGAACTGGCACACTACTACTGCATTTTGCCTCCCACTGTGCAAAAGTCATACTTCTGGGTACAGCTAGTGCGTGTGTTACGGCCTCACAGTGCAAGCCGAAATTAACGGGAAAAAAAGACGACAAGAGCAAGCTGAACCCACAATGACTGTGATAACGCGGTCACTTTCATGGTGTGGGTTAAAACTTGTTTTGAGATTCGCTTTATATGAAGTTGCACTTGCTTGATAATCAGCTTCTAAAGAGAGGCTCCGGGCAGGCACCTCACCCTTTGAAGACAATAGTATACATCAGGCATTTGCCCAATCGTCTTTGCCACTGCCCCTGATGTTGTTACTTCAGTCTCCATACCTGCCTTTAAGCGCCAAACAACAGCACTGAAAAATTCTGCAAGAAATACTTACCAACTTTCTCATACAATCCCAGAGTCAAACAGATTTTGTCAAGCTTGACAAAGGCTACGTGGATGAAACAGGGAAGAGGAAAGTACATAAAGTAAACCTCACTTCAACCTACACATGACTGTGCTTTTTCACCAATATGCCAGAAGAAAGAGACACTAAAGTGGCGCTCAATTGTATTTCACCAGCAATGGTGATAATTTATTAGAGCACATAATACTATTGCATTTACACATTTTCAGTGTATTAACATCTATTGTGACCTTTTCCCTCCTGAGGCGGAAGCCGGGAGGTCTCGCTCTCTTCTTTCTGATTTTAAAATTTGTGTTTGACATTTTTAACTTGCTACCTCTTGCGCTTGACTAAGAAGCGCCAGAGACATTTTAATGTTTACGTTCCTCTGCGCTTGATCAATAGGCGCTAGAGATTTGGGACCTGAGACTTCCATAGCGCTCCTTAGCGCTTCGTTGTTACTTCCCCCCTCTCCTACCCCCGGACCGCCCTCGGCCGAGCATCGACGCCGAGGGCTGGGATCTGGCTTTGGCGGCCATATTGGGTGTGGGCCACGCTGTTCGCGCGCTCTAGCAGCGCTATAAAAAGGTATCTGACACTTCGCCTAGGGATTAACATCTATTGTGACCTTTTCCCTCCTGAGGCGGAAGCCGGGAGGTTTCGCTCTCTTCTTTCTGATTTTAAAATTTGTGTTTGACATTTTTAACTTGCTACCTCTTGCGCTTGACAAAGAAGCGCCAGAGACATTTTAATGTTTACGTTCCTCTGCGCTTGATCAATAGGCGCTAGAGATTTGGGACCTGAGACTTCCATAGCGCTCCTTAGCGCTTCGTTGTTACTTCCCCCCTCCCCTACCCCCGGACCGCCCTCGGCCGAGCATCGACGCCGAGGGCTGGGATCTGGCTTTGGCGGCCATATTGGGTGTGGGCCACGCCGTTCACGCGCTCTAGCAGCGCTATAAAAAGAACGTTCACGACTCCGCGCAGCGGACGCGTACAGCGGACGCGCCAGAGTCGTGCCAGAGTCCGGCCCGTCTGCGCCCGTCAGCGTCCCGGAGGCGCTCGGAGCGGCAGGCCGGGCTCGACCATCCGTTTAGCGTTCTTCCTTCCCTGGCGCTGCCATGATTTGTTACTCGCCCCAGGAGCTCCGCTCATTTCAAAAGGCCTCCTGTGCCTGTCATAGGGTTTTTCCTGGTCGGTATAGGGGCAAGAGGAAATGTCCGGGCTGCGGCTGGACTCTGGCCAGTGCCCCCCCCCCCCCCCTCCATATCAACCAGGGAGGTGGGTGGTGCTAAGCACCTCTGCCTACTTTTAAACACCAGATCTGTTCGCAGACATGCCCAGGAAATCTTTGATCTCCTTGTTACTGATAAACCAGCATGTTTGATGCTGACAGAGACCTGGCTAGGCGAGTCGTCCAATCCCGATATTGCTACAGAAATACCACCAGGATACAACATTTTTAGGCAAGATAGATTGAAAGGAAGGGGTGGGGGTGTAGCACTCGTGGTGAACAAATCCTTTGCATGTTCCATCATTCCTATGGATGTCATCATGGGCTCTGAATCCCTTCCCTTCTCCATATCACTGACACCTCAACAATCTTTTAAAGGGCTCCTAGTTTACAGGCCCCCTGGCCCTGTAGGGTCCTTCTTTGAGGAGCTCCAGTCGATAATTTTGACGCTGATCCTTAGAGCAGAGCACTGTGTGCTGGCCGGAGATTTTAATTTCCATATGGATGAGAGTTCTGACCCGGATACAATTAAACTAGTGGATATCATGTCACCCTTAGGCCTGACCCCTTATCTTTCTGGACCGACCAATGACAAGGGCCACACTCTAGATCAGATCTTCTCCACGTCCCCTATTGAAATGTCGGCATTGCTGCCGGTGTTGTGGTCAGCCCATCACCTGGCCAAATTCTATGTTCAGTGCATTAAGAAACCATTGAGCACTGCTCTGAGACACCAGGGACCAGTATCCAGGGCGTACCATCGGGTGACTCCAGAGATGCTGGCTCAGGCCTCTCTGGATCATCCTCTCCCTGTTACGGGCAATCTGGACAAAGACTTAGACTCCTTGCAGTTGTGGCTGATGGATAGGCTGAATGACCTAGCCCCTGTGATTCCCCCCCCGATTAACACCTAAACGGGCCTCTGCCCCTTGGTTCACCGAAGCACTGTCGCACTCTCGTAGGCAATGCAAAGTGGCCGAGAGGGCCTGGCGAACTCAGTATAATGCCGATGCTAGGCTTGTCTACAGAACAACGGTCAAAGCCTACCACCGGGAAATCCTCCAGGAAAAAAAAGGCTATTTCGCCAGGAGAATTGAGGCAGAAGCCAACTCTTGTAAGGAGATCTTCTCGATCGTCAGAGAATTTACGACTCCTCGGTCTAATTCGACTCAGATTGCCCCCTCTAAGTCATGGGTGTCTGCCCTTGCCAATTTCTTCACCAATAAGATAAAGCTGATTCAGGATTCTTTCCCCACGAGGCAGATTGATGCTGCTCTTAACACCGTGGATGGGCCAGCTCCACCGATCCCCGCAGGTCCAGTCCTGACGGTGTTTCCGCCATTCTCGATATCCGCGTCTCTGGCATTCATGGCTAATCTGAAATCTGGTTCACCTCTGGATCCTTGCCCTGCCAAATTCCTGGCGAAAATGGCGGATATTGTAAATCCTTTGGCTAACCCGCTCTTGAATCTTTCTTTGAGTCGAGGGGTGGTCCCGCAGGAGTGGAAGCAGGCAATGGTCATTCCCCTCCTTAAGAAGCCCGGCCTTGCCCTAGGGGATCTCGCCAATTATAGGCCTATCTCGCTCCTTCCCGCACTGGCTAAGATCTTGGAGAAACATGTACATATCGTGCTCTCCAACTATTTGGAGTCCCACGATCTACTACATTCCTCCCAATCTGGTTTCCGCCCCAATTTAAGCACCGAGACGGCGCTGCTGGAGGTGTCTGAGGCCATTAAAGAGTCGCTGGATTCGGGAGGCAAAGTCATGCTTGATCTGTCGGCAGCTTTCGACACCGTCCCCCACGAGGGTCTCCTCGCCAGACTTTATGAGATCAGTCTGAGGGGGACGGTGCTCAGCTGGTTTAGATCTTTCCTAGCGGACGGACGACAAACGGTCTGGGCCTCCCCGAGCTCCGCCGAGATGCCGCCACTGGGAGTCGGAGTCCCTCAGGGCTCCGTGCTGAGCCCGACTCTCTTTAACATCTTTATGACCCCTCTGGCGACATTGGTGGAGTCGTTCGGGGCCCAGATCGTATCTATACGCCGACGATACCCAGCTCCTCTTATGTCAGAAAGGAGAAGAAGATTTCGACGGAGAGAGTATCCGTGAGTGCCTTGGGGCTGTTTTTAAATGGTTCCAGCTAAACAGCCTCAAGTGCAACTCAGATAAATCTGAGATACTCTTCTTCGGCTGCTTATCTGACCCAGAGTGGCATGAATGGTGGCCTGCTGACATGTTCCCTCCAGCACACTCGTCCCAGATAGCTAAGAATCTGGGAATTAAGATCGACAACGGGCTGACATTAAAATCCCAGGTTCTGGCTCTCTCGGGAACCTGCTTTGGCCTTCTTAAGATGCTCCGGAAGTTCTTCCCCCTGCTCTCGGAAGAGCACAGGAGGACTACGGTCCAGGCATTAATCGGCTCAAGATTGGATTATTCCAACATCCTATATCTTGGCCTACCGGAGTATCTCCTGCAACGCTTGCAGGTGGTGCAGAACGCGGCCGCGCGTGCTATCTTTGGCCTCCACAGACGTGCCAGAGTATCCAGCCTATTGCAGTCGCTCCATTGGCTGCCCATCCGGAAGCGGATAGAGTTTAAGGCCTTGACACTGGCCCATAAGGCCCTGCATGCCACGGGAGCCCAGTATCTCCAAAGGAGACTTGCTTTTACCACCCGGCTCGCTCTCTGAGATCTGAGTCTCTGTCCTTAGCTGTAGTTCCCCGAGTAAAAAAGGCTCGCATTGGAGGCCGCTCTTTCAGGCTGCGAGCACCGCAGCTTTGGAACTCTCTTCCACTGTCACTGCGCAGTACATCCAATCTACTGGCCTTCAGGAAGGGCCTTAAAACATGGCTCTTTGCCCGATAGTGTCCTTTTTTTTCCAGTGCTGGATCTCTCCACTCTCTGCAGTAGTTCTGTTTTATGTTGTAGATGTCTGTCTTTTCCGGTCACTAATTAAAGCGCCGGGACACTCCTTTGGAGTAGCCGTGCGCTATAGAAGACCAACCTAACATCTAACATCTATTTGCCATCGTTGGGCTTTCCCGATTAAAAAATATCCCCATTTTCCTGAGTATTAGCTGACGTTATGGTGTTCTAACATGTAATTACAAAAAATGTAACACTTTGAGTGTGAATTTCTATAGTTCAGGGGATTGGAAACCTAAGAATATTAATTTTTAAAATGTTATCTAATAAAAAATTACCATAAATTCAACGAAATTATAACATCCATCATCTGTGAGTTCCTTTACTGAAGGACAGGATAGATATGTCTTTTAAAGACCTAAATAGCACTTGGTCCAGCTGTCTGTCAACTTTAGTGGAAAAACCTTTGTCTAAGGCAGAGAGGATACCAACAACTTCTAAGAAGAATTTAAATAAAAGAACTGTAATATAAGTGGGCTTGTGTTGTTTCATAGCTTCTTCAAGGTGTTCTACTGTTCCCTAAAGTGCAGAATCCTATGTGGGGAAAGACCCAAAAACTGGAAAATCATTTTACGTTTAACCAAATGTAGTCACGTGTATGTAGCCCCAATACATTTAGAAATAAAAAGTGCTGATCCTAATATTGAAATTTAACGAGCAACACACGGGATTCAAAACTTGCACGCGTATGGTGTGCGGGCACCTAACGCATGCAAATCTCCTGTCTGGGTGCGGAGCGATTACGTCAGCTGCCCGTCAGCAGCGTTACTTACAAGACTGGACTAAGTAAAAGAACACAGGTCTTTGAAGGGTCAGGAGCGCTACAATTAAGGTTCTGTCTTTTGGGTGCTTTGACAGCAGGGAGACGCTCACCCATTATTCAAATAACTCTCACCTGACACTCATGCACTGCTCATCCTGCTCAAACATTCTGTTCATTCTACACAAAGTCACTGCTTGCCCTGCATGCACACACGATTTCATACAATTCTCAGCCTGCACTCGCACCGTTAACCCTGCAGCGACACTGCACTCACTTTCCTCAAACACCTCACACCATGCAGACATACACCGTGTTTTCACACTCAGGTCTATCGGAAACAGCCGGCGTGTTACATCTGAGGGTGAGGTAAGCCAATGCTGCAGAGACTTGGAGTCTGTCCTGAGCAGGACATCCATCAGAAACCTCAAGCCAGTACAAGCAGAACAGTGTTCTGTCCCTGCAGCATCCTGAGAACATAATTCTCAACAGTGAGGTCAGCTGAGTGAGGCGTTCCTTTTCAAATACTGTTAAAAGCAAAACGACAATCATGAACATTACCTGCGCCATCTTGTCTGGTGGAAGTTCCTACGTGCACAAAAGCTGCAGTCATTCTGACCGACCGCAGCCATTTTGTATTCTGTTGCTCACCTTTGTTTTACCCTGCCCTTACTAGCATCTTTCTGACCCTCTGACTGACTTGGTATGTGTGCTTGCTACCATAAAGCTCGTTCTTCCTCTCATCTCTGTTTACAGGCAAGCCCTTGGCCATTCTATTCCTCCCTGCACCTGGTCACACAAACATGGTTTATTGCACTGCCAACAGCAAGACTTGTTTTCACCAACAATGGGACCTGTTTTTATCAACAGAACAGACTCTTAGATCTGGCCGGTCTCACATGTTTTAGACCCTGAAGCAAGGTCCAGATGCAAGATAAGATGGTCTTTTTGACCTGGGTGGGAGGAGAATTACTGTTGGGCTTGTGTGACAACCTGCCTGGGGCGGGGACTCCAAGCTTGTGTAACCATGTTGATGAAACAAATGCATTATTACAAACCTGCATAAAAGGAAGAGCCAAAGGAGTTATTGGCAGAACACCTCCCTAAGACATCCCGGTGTCTGCAGTTGACGTGGTCTCCTCATGAGAAATAAACCTTTTTAGGTCTCGACTATTCTATCCCATTAGGGATTGAATAGGCGAGAATATAGTAAGCAGTCCTAAAAGTCTACCTAGCCTGCGGATCGCATACAGTTCATGTGAGGCAGTCGTGTGAGACAGGCGTGTGCACATCAAACACCATCAGCCTCGGCATCAGGAAACCGCTCGCACACCACCATTTGTCTGAGCCTCGGCATCAGACTTCAAAGGAATCCGCTCCCAAGCCGCCCCCCCACCAGACTTCAAAGGAGTGCGCTCACACCACCCCCCACCCCCCGCCACAGCAATGCCGAGAGCTTTTTTTTTTTGCATCCATTGCACGGGGAAGCCATGTTTTGTTCGGCGTTCTCTGCACCTTTCTCGTTTTTTTTTTCAGGACAAACGTGAAAGCCTGCCGTGCTTGTTTACAGTAGCCTTGCTCCTCAAATGCTGGGGACCCTGGGGGTCGGCCGAGCAAGGGGGAGAGGCCTCCTGGCGAGGCCCTCTCCGTAGATCGTACGGACGAGCAACTACCCCCCCACAGATAGACGCCACACAAAGATAGGTTCTGTACACTTTCATCGGTATTCTTAAGTAGGTTAGACTGGACGATACAGTAGGACCAGGATACGGTGGTTCCTTCAATTCTAGTCTCTGGGGGGAAAAGGGGTAGCGGGACAGTCTCGGTACCGGTCCGGTACAGGCGTATAGCTCTCAATCCTCGAGCTGGAGGGTTCTCAAGTAGGGGCCGTGGCAGCGCCAGCAGGCCTTCAAGGATAGTTCACTGGGTTGAGCCGCGGCAGCGCCAGCAGGCCTTCAAGGATAGTTCACGAGGTTGAGCCGCGGCAGCGCCAGCAGGCCTTCAAGGATGGTTTCACGAAGAGGATGAGCCGCGGCAGCGCCAGCAGGCCTTCAAGGATGGTTCACGAAGAGGATGAGCCGCGGCAGCGCCAGCAGGCCTTCAAGGATGGTTTCACGAAGAGGATGAGCCACAGCAGCGCCAGCAGGCCTTCAAGGATGGTTCATGAAGAGGATGAGCCGCGGCAGCGCC
This sequence comes from Lissotriton vulgaris, assembly GCF_964263255.1. NCBI lineage: Eukaryota > Metazoa > Chordata > Amphibia > Caudata > Salamandridae > Lissotriton > Lissotriton vulgaris. Next base: position 1,338,548,438 of record NC_141685.1, read on the forward strand.
AGCAGGCCTTCAAGGATGAGTTCGTCTAGGGTCTCTCGACTCCAGGATACAACTGCCTTCCTGTTCTGGAGCTACCCCAGTTATAGGTCTGGCGCCCTTTGATGTCCGGACCCTCGCACTTGGAGGTCAGGGGGTCCGGGATGAGGGAGTCCAGACACTCAGCAGAGGGGTGGAGCCAGCACCCAGGGAGGCTGGGGGCGATCAAAACCAATGGAGCGGAGCCATCGACACTTCCTTTTCCCATTGACTCGCCAAGTGGTCTCGTTACCCCCTGGGTGGATGGTGGTGCCTCGATGTCGGGGCCTGGCTGGGCCTGAGGTGGAGGTCGACCCGAGGACACGAGGCCTGGCCGTGGAGGGTCTAGAATGGCGGCTGGACTGGGACGGTGGTTCGGCAAAGGGCCCGGGTCAGCCGAGAAGGTTGTGGTTACGGGTCCGGGTTCAGTCGGGGAAGAGCTGGGGGGTGACCGGGAGGGCTGCAGGTGTGGTTCTCGTCCTGGGAACAGGGGTAGCAGTAGTCTGGGACCCGCCATGCGGGAGGGGTCGGACCACGCCACGAGGCCGGTCCAACACTGTTGCTGTGTTGCCATCTCTCTAGGGACACTCAGCTTGAAAACACTCGACTTGCTAGCTGCAATGGTACATCCGCTGTGCTTTGCCTCTAGACAAGTTGATCCCTCGCAGACTGTGCTGACTCTGTCCCTACTGATTCTGAAACTGACCAACGCAGTCACCACGCAGTCTCTTCTCTCTGTTTTATGAATGCCCTGCCACCATTTACTTCAAACCCTCACCCTCACACCTCCTCACCCTCACACCCTCACTCACCCTCACTCACCCTCACACCTCCACTCACCCTCACACCTCCACTCACCCTCACACCTCCACTCACCCTCACACCTCCACTCACCCTCACACCTCCACTCACACCTCCACTCACCCTCACACCTCCACACCCCCTCACTCAAACACCTCTCACCCACCTCCTCACCTTCTCACTCCCTCACCCTCACACACCCCCGCACCCCCACACCCCCGCACCCCCACACCCCCGCAACCCCACACCCCCGCACCCTCACACCCCCGCACCCCCACACCCCCGCACCCTCACACCCCCGCACCCTCACACCCCTGCACCCTCTCACCCCGAGGGAACGGGAGGGGGGAGATACGAGTGGTGGTGTGGCTGGATCCGCATCTTATGGTTTTGCTATTGCATTAACTTGTGTTTGAGCGCCCTCTAGTGTGCCTTTTGCACTTCTTTTTACTCCCAGTAAAGTAGATATGAACGTGATCCTGGACGACACTTTCCGAACAAAAAAGCCATAAACGAGCATTTCAAATGTTGTTGTTGTTTCAGCAAAGTAAATTAGTTAAACCACTCGTATTGCCTCTCAATAACAGGCTCCATGTCACGATACATAATAAACAGGACTACTCAATTCCCCTTCACCAAAACCGAATGGAAATGTATGTCACCGTCCACGAAATGGCATTGCCTTGATGGACAGCCAATGGCACCCAATGGCAAAGAATGAAAACTGTGTGGAAGGCAATAGCTGAACGGGTTTAAACCATAGCCCACTCTCTTGGTGCATCGTTTTTAGGTCGAGGACCGGAAATGCTGGCTTGCCAGCTTCCGGGAGAAGATCTTATGTCTCTTAGTAGTGTGGTTTAACCCGCCACTCTCCTCCATTGGCTGGCTTCCTAAACGGAGGCCAGCCATTGGAGGAGAGGGACATCACTCTAATTTAGCCCCGTCTCTTTCGGATTCGGGGGTGTGTATTTTGCTGTTCTTTAGCCGGTGACATCATCTGTCACTCAGAACGCAAAACACGCCCCCGAATCCAAAAATTTTCGGAGCTTTGCGGCGCCATTTTTCTGCTCGGTAAACCAGGAGAGGACATGAGGTAAGTGTCCTGCCGTTTTTTTCTTAGCCTTATTGCATCTAATTGTGCTTGTTTTCTTGCCTTCTGCCCCTTGATAGCTCCTTCGTCCTGCTCCCCCCGCCCCCCCCAGGCATGGTTGCTGACCTCCCGTCCGCTACACCTTTAAGTGAGGCTTCCCCGCTCTATCCACCCCGGCTCTCCTTTCTTTCTCCCAGCCTGCGCAGTTCACCTCCTCAGCCACCCTTCTCCCCCAGCTCTACTCGTGCCCGCTCCCCCCTTCTGGGGGTTGCAGATGGGCGCTGAGGCTGGTGGTGTGCAAGCCGTGTGTCCTGTCGTCCTCCTCGAGCCTGCCCCCCCCCCCCATTCTGCGGTTGCTGCTGGGGTGGTTTGCGGGCGGCTGGCTCGCATCTCTATCTTCGCCCGACGTTGTCCTTTTGGTGAGTGCCACGCACACGACTCATGTTGTCTCCCGCCCGGCATCCCCAGACAACAGCAGAAATCGTCGCCCCCACCCCCCGTCTCCCATTATGTCGTCTCCCAGCATAAACCGACGGGCATCGGTCACCCTGCGTATTTGGGTAAACCACTTAATCTCCCTGCACCTACCCAAAAATTAACGTGGTTACCCTTCTGAACAAGGAAAGTTATTATATGGAAGCGTAACCCTGTAGCTCTGAGGCGCTCACAGACGCAGCCAGAGTTGGAGACTGACCCAACCTCCACTCCTTTTCCCAGTACTGGACTGGAGACCTCATTACTAGTCACCCTTTAATTCTGTCGGGTCAGTAAGGCCTGTTAACTCTCCCATCGGTATTACAGGGACCATCTGGTACTGATGACTTGTATGTATGTGGTTATTATTTGAGAAACACTAACCTCACCTGCAGAATAATACCTGGTGCTTTACAGAAGATAATGATGAAGCATGCAGTTTCAGGGAGGGCAGGCCTAGATATGGGAGGGCAGACGAGGTTAGGAGCCAAGCGGCAGACACATGGACATACATAGACGGTGGGAGCTGCCAGGGAGACTGGACACCAGACAATGACACACATTCCAGCATAAGGGCAACACTCTCCGAAGCAGCGACATTCACACTAAGCAAGTGTCGGCAAAGCCGGCAGGCCAGTTTCTAATGTGCTCCACCGTGCACGTGCTCAACCTGCTTTCAGAGAAAACCACTCAGACAACACATCACTCACCTAAACTCTTAAGTGCCCACTGAAACACTGCAAACAGGCACACTGCACATTCTGCATTCACACCACTCACCCTGTACTCACAAGTACATCACTCACCTGAACTCTTAAGTGCGCACTGAAACACTGCAAACAGGCACACTGCCCATCCTGCACTCACACCACTCACCTTGTACTCACAAGCTGCCAAGCACACCACACCCCTCAACCTGTGTTGCAAAGCGAATGACTCCAAGAGACAAACATCGGAGGTACAGTCTTTAATCCACTGTAGAATGCAGTTTCAAATCTAAGCTGTGCTCCCGTTGGAATTCTAGAACCGTGTGGACGCTATAAACATTCATCACACATATTAGGAATGCGGAGGTAACACTGATCAGTATCAACCAATCAATATATAACTTTATTCGGTGGCATTTAGCCATCCATAAAAGTAATATATAAAACAGTACAAGATTAAAAAATATATAAGTAAAGTGCAATTCATGTCATTGAGTTCAAAATATATACTCAATTTAACGGAGAGACTACATAGGTAATAGAAATTTTAAATCAGATAACAGTACCACTATATGACATTGATAAAAGACAGATGTATGTTAGTAAAATCAACAAAATATAAAAGACCCTCCCATCTACCTGGAGTGTTTCCCACATTCACACAAAGTTCCTACAACATAGACGAGTAGAGTTGAGTGCACGCTAGAGCATAGCATGGGGGACTGATCAGTATATAACACCCTGCTCTCACAATCGACATTACAACCTTACACTTTGGGACACTTCTCACTGTGCACTCACACAGAATCAACTCACTATACCCGTGCGCTCACACATGCAGGCCGTTCAGCTTGCACTCACACAGACATTCCCTTCAACCTGAACCTACAGAGGCGCACCACGCACCCTGGATTTGCACTTGCACAACTCGCACTTCTTCCAAATAGGAAAACGCGACCTTCAGAACGTCGCATTAAACCCTCTAATTATTTCAGTGTTGCCTCACCGAATACAGATCGGATTAGGAACAAAAATAGGCCCAGGCACCCCTCCAAAAAAAGGGTCCCACCCTTGTGGATCGCATCCTTTTGAGAAGCATTACTTGGTTAGTATCAGGGGTTCATTTTGTGAGAACCTTGTCATAAATAATGGTTTCTATTGCCTGTAAGACTAGTAACATTCGATAGGAATGAAAACTTCATCATTCCACTGCATCTCATCCACTGGTCTACTAAAGCTCATCTTTAGGTCAAGTAACCTCCCTTTGCACTTACTCAACCTCATATTACAATAAAATGAAAACCCTCTGTTTATAGGCTATGAGTTCCTACCAATCCATCACACGATCAGCTGCTGCAATACTGCCACTTGCATTCCTCCTTAAACCATTTATTTAAAAAGGTCGGGTTGACAGGGCCTACACAACAGCCATCACTGGAGGGTTGGAGGGTCGGAAGTCTATTCCTTTAGGCTGCAGCAATGTTAGCTACCCCCTGAGCAAAAACAGAATGCCCTTAGTGCCCCCCACCACTGCCCCTTGCGAAGTGAGCGTGAACGTTTCTGCTCAGAAGCAGCATCTCCTGCGGCAGTCTCACTCGCATGCCTTAAGGCTGGGGCACTAGAAGCTGCCTGCTGGGGCTGGCCTATTGTCAGTCTGTATGTGCCAATGGGCCGGCGGACAGAGTGACAATGGGCTGATCAACAGTCTGTGCTAGTAGGATGGGGAGGGGCTGCTGCAGCTCAGGATGAAAAAAATGGCCAATATCTGGCCTTGGGCACTGGATGAATGCCGCCTTCTAAATCCAACCCTAGCTGGATATATGTTCGACAAGTTAATTAAACAAGCATTAGAAATGCAATTGGTCTCGGATTTATTTGAGTTAGAGCCAATGGCATTGTAAATGGCAATGTCTTTTAGCCCCGTCTCTTATGTTATGGAGTGTATGCATGTGGTGTGCAGTGGAATTATGTGGGTTGGATTGGAATTGTAGCAATGGTGGCATGCTGCGCTTTAGATTAATATATTTAAAAGTAAAGTGCACCATACTGCGATTGCTACAATAGTTAATTGTGGATGCGTTAACAATTAATGTGTGTACTGATGGCTGATGGTGTGTGTGCCTGTAGACATTGTGCACTGATGGCTGGTGGTGTGTGTGCCTAATAAAAGCGCGCACAGACGGCTGGAGGTGTGTGTGCCTGGTGAAAGCGTGCACTGATGTCTGGTGTTGTGTGCCTGGTGGAAGCCTGCACTGACAGCTGATGGTATTTGTGCCCGGTGAAAGCTTGCACTGACGGCTGGTTGTGTTTGTGCCCAGTGAAAGTGTGCAGTGACGGCTGGTGGTGTGTGTGTGGTGGCGAGCGTGTGATGGCGAGTGTGTGGTGGTGGTATGTGTGTGGTCTTATCCTGCGCACTCACTGTTACTCTGCAGTCATTCTGCCCTCAGTCTACACTCACTCTGCACTCACTCACACTCTGCACTCACTCTGCACTCACAGTCACTCTCGCACACTCTGCACTCACTCTGCACTCAGTCACTCTTGCACACTCTGCACTCACTCTGCACTCACAGTCACTCTCGCACTCACTCTACACTCACTCTACACTCACTCTACACTCACAGTCCCTCTCGCACTCACTCTGCACTCACAGTCACTCTTGCACTCACTCTGCACTCACAGTCCCTCTCGCACTCACTTGCACACAGTCACCCTCACATTCTGCACTCACAGTCCCTCTCGCACTCACTCTACACTCACTCTGCACTCACAGTCCCTCTCGCACTCACTCTACACTCACAGTCACTCTCACACTCACTCTGCACACAGTCACTCTCGCACTCTCTGCAGTCACTCTGCACTCACAGTCACTCTCGCACTCACTCTGCACTCACAGTCACTCACACTCACTCTGCACTCACAGTCACTCTCACACTCACTCTGCACTCACAGTCACTCTTGCACTCACTCTGCACTCACAGTCACTCTTGCACTCACAGTCACTCTTGCACTCACAGTCACTCTCGCACTCACAGTCACTCTCGCACTCACAGTCACTCTCGCACTCACAGTCACTCTCGCACTCACAGTCACTCTCGCACTCACTCTGCACTCACAGTCACTCTCACACTCACTCTGCACTCACAGTCACTCTCGCACTCACTCTGCAGGTTCTTGATTTTGCAGATGATGGACTTTTGATGGATATTTTTGCTCCTCTCCAGATTATCCACAGCCTGTTTACATAGAAACCATAGCACCTGCTAATACTTAGTGATGCAGGAATAATTCTCATAGGGTCTGGTTCAGTGTTGTGACTGTGTGTTTAGCAAAATCTTAATCTGTGTCTTTAAATTTAAAGCATTAACTCACTTGCAGTAGGGACGTCAACAAAATATGCGCACAGTAGCCCCAGTTAAGCGCCTGATCACGTTTCAGGAGGATTGCTTTGAAATCAGGTCTTATGAAAGTGGAACCACCCTTCACCTTGGTGTGCTGAAAACTTGTCCGTTCTAGAAAGAAGTTCACCCACTTAGAAAAAACACACTCCTAAGCATGTTCACAGGGTTTGCAAATCAGTGTATTCTGCATACATTCTGCACTTCTGGAGAAGTGTGGCTCAGTGGTTAGAGGCGGCAGACCCGGAAGCTGAGATCGACCGTGGACCAGGGTGCGATTCCCCGCCTCAGCGGGTCTCGGGCTCATAAAATTCCACGGTCTCGACAATTCTCGCTCCGGTGCCTACTCAACTCACGGGGTCTCACACTGCAACTCTGGGCAATAGCTTGCTTAATCTCCACTACGGCCCCTCGCGGCGGGATGCCTGGCTTTCACCCTGTGGACACCCTGCCGGGGCCTCTCACAGGGGAATACCAGGACGGGTTCCCTAAGCAAGCGCCAGGATCAATCAATCAATCAATCAGTGACACTTATAAAGCGCGCTGCATACCCGTAGGGTCTCAAGGCGCTGGGGGGGGGGGGGGGGGGGAGGAGGGGGGGTGCCGCTACTGCTCGAACAGCCAGGTCTTCAGCTTCTTCCTGAAGGAGAGGTGGTCTTGGGTCAGGCGCAGGTCGGTCGGGAGGGAGTTCCAGGTCTTGGCGGCCAGGTAGGAGAAGGACCTTCCTCCTGTAGTCGCTCTTCGGATGCGGGGGACGGCGGCGAGGGCGTGGTTGGCTGATCGGAGGTGGCGTTTGGGAGCGTAGAAGTTGACTCGGCTGTTGAGGTAGCTCGGGCCTTGGTCGTGTAGGGCTTTGTGTGCGTGGGTGAGGAGGCGGAAGGTGATTCTCTTGTTGACGGGGAGCCAGTGAAGGTCTCTCAGATGTCCGGAGATGTGGCTGGTTCGTGGGATGTCGAGGATGAGTCTGGCCTTTGGGCGACAGGTTGCGCTATATAAGTACACCTACATTTACATTTACATACCACAAGTCATGTGATGCAATGCCTGTTCTCTCTAGGCATGTTTAACAGTAGAATAATCTCAGTTTCGGAATACCTGTTGACAAACGGTCCTGTCAGTTGACTCTTAAAGTACAAACAGTTAGGGGACGAGGGTGGAATGTGGCTTGGTTGTTCAGCTGTCACTTGCAGAATCAGGAAGTCCAGACTCCCGCACCAGACCAAATAGTCAAATGAAATCATATTGTTTTCTGTAATGCAATTTGCACAATGACACTTTCCCAAAAGACTAACAAGTTTTCTTTTACCCACGCAATATTTTGTTCTCTGTATAAATTAGAGCAGTCAATACCCTGGATGAACTGACTGATAAGGTCTGGGAGATTCACGGACAGGCCATTGCATCTGAAATAGCAGACCCAGCAAGCCAGGAACTGACTGCTCAAGCCAAGTGGGTATTTTTGGCATTGGCCTGTCTTTTTAGGTCTTGGCTGGAAAAAGCAGCGCGCATGCGCTGCTCTCGTCATACGCCTCCACCTCTCAATGTAGAGCCGTCAGTGCAGAGACCGAGCAGGAGTTCCAACATTCTCTGGGAAAGATGTCATCATCACTGGAAGTCCCAAATCCGCCAGGTCAAAGAGTGGAGCCCAGTGAGGTCACAGGGACTTATGTGTGAGTGTGCCTCGCGAGTGATAGTGCACTTTACAGATACATATAACATAATATGTCAGTGCTTCATTTGTAAACAAGCATTGAAAATGTAAAAGGTATTAAGTTTCCCCTGAAGCTTGTTTCCTTTCCAGTAAAAGAATTGGCTTGGTAGTTTGGTCTGCCCTGTTCCCATGATGCACTGGGCCAGGGACAGACTAATTTGCATGTAGCCAGGTTCTGAGCTGGGATGGTGCAGTGAGCTAAAAAACGGTGATGGATCAAGCCCTGATCGGTTGACTGGGTAGGAGTGCTCTGCTTAATTCAGATACTCTGTCCATCACCACCCCCTTTTCTGAATCGTTTTGTCCACCATAAGCGTGGAAGGGTATGCTCAGACATGAGTCCCTTGATCACTGCACCATCAGGATTCAAGCAAGCCGGGCCGAAGACGGCTGTAATGCCAGAAACCGGTCCCCGGAAGCTTGTTTCCTTCCCAGTAAAAGAATTGGCTTGGTAGTTTGGTCTGCCCTGTTCCCGTGATGCACTGGGCCAGGGACAGACTAATTTGCATGTAGCCAGGTTCTGAGCTGGGATGGTGCAGTGAGCTAAAAAACGGTGATGGATCAAGCCCTGATCTGTTGACTGGGTAGGAGTGTATTGCTTAATTCAGATACTCTGTCCATCACCACCCCCTTTTCTGAATCGTTTTATTAAGTTAAAGCCATTTGCTTTGCTAATAGTATTGTGTGGCAAAGCAAATGGCTTTAACTTAATTAAAAGCAAGACATATTGCATTTTCAATGCTTGTTTAGGACTTGTGCCCTGCAGTCGACCGTCTCTAACAACCGGGACATGAGCTATATTTAACGAAATCTGCCTGGGCTGCTGGTGAAAAACCGGGACAGTCCTGGTAAATCTTGGACGCCTGGTCACCCTAACCTAAAACATAGGCACTTCTGGTACCAGATTGAACGGGTGAGGGTTACCCGGCAGCTTTTCCTCTCCACTGTAGGTTAATGCAGAATGAGGGTCCTGTGGTAAGGGCTCTCTAAGGACTCCAGCACCTTGCGCATTTTCATGAGCCTTGGGATGAACGGGGAACAGGGTTGATTCCCCCTGCACCGCTAGTGCTGAAGGGAGTCTCCGTTATGCCCCTGCTTCTCCCACCCTACTCCCCCCCCCCCCTCCAGAAGTAACAGTGGGTGCACTTCAGGGGTGTTTATTCATTACACTGTGCTAATCCTTGTGTTATAAACCTAGGAGAAAAGTTGTGCCGACCTGCCTGAATCCAAAACAATAACGTTCGACTTGTAATTAATTTAAAGGCTATAACAGCATTTTATATTTCACTATACTAATTCACCACAAATCTTTTATTGATTCTGTAGTACTGTGGTACTCACCGAAAAAGCGCTTTGACGCCTCGTCTGGGTAGTAAAAGAAATGACAGTACAATACAAACTCTTCTGTAGGCGGATCAGCATGCTGAGCTGGCATGAATGAAGCCCTTGGTTTTATTTCAGAAGAATATCCTTGGAGGTGCTGAGCTTGAAGAGCTGCTTCCACTCGGCTCAGGGTATAACCCAGAGGGCCCCCTGGTACCCCGGCGACTGTAGCGGGTCGCGTGCATCGCATGTTCCTTCTTCAGGCAGCGCACACAGAGATACCCCTATAGGCACCCGCGGGTCAAGTTAAGGAAAGCTTTATTCGATTGTTATTGTACCAATCATAAAAGTACAAATACATCAGGAAAATTCATATAAAATGTCATTAGAAATTACACAAGATAAAATCAAAAAATATATAGTAATATATTTAAGATGCCATAAAACCATACGAATGCAAATTTTTCATTAAAAAAAAACAAACATATGTTTACTGCAAAGGAGGCACCCAGGGCTTACAGAGCATCAAATATCATGTTTTCTCGCTGCAGGATAGCCTTCTTTAGATACTTTTTTACTCTCCAAGCAATGTGCTCATCTTCCAAGAGCTCCGCCCCTGACTGCGTAGGATAAAGTCTCACACTCGTTTCCGAGGACTTACCTTCCCGACTCGCGCTGTCCGTCCGCCACTTCAGGAACCCTCTTTTTACCACCAAATCTACCGTTCCTATTCCTCCTCCTCGAGGTATAACCCCATACCTCAGGAAGAGTCTGGAAACAGCCGGGCTGAGGAGGCCAAACAATCACCTTCCACCGTGTTCACTCGGACCCGCGAATCCTCCTCCGAAGGAAGCGCCGCAAAACTCACCCCGCTTTAGCAAGCAGCCGGTGGCCTGGTGCCCGCCAACCCTCCGGAACCTCTCTTCACGTCCGGCCACGTCCCTACACCTGCCTCCCTTGGAGGCACTGGAGCGCGCCCAGAGCAGTCCTGCTCGGACACAATAGTTGGACGGAGGCCCGGCAAGGCCTGCCAGGCACGATAGTGGCCGGGTAATTCCCGTTTGTAACAGGAGCCCGGCCGTTGTGGGGCCCATGCACATAGATATGTGCAGGGACGCAACCGGCCCACGTCACTCCGTGACTCTTAGCGCTAAAGCTGCGCTGTCAAATGTGCAAGGGGCGCGAGCGCACAGATACTCACCCAGATAAGCGTGACGCAGACTGGCTGCTGAGAGGTAGGTGTGGCTGGGGGCGAAGTGTGAGGGAGACGGATACCTTGGTGTCAGCGCCCATGAACTGTAGTTGAAAAGACGTGCTCTTGGAGGTACAGGCTTTGCAATCAGCTTCTTTTCTTAACATTTCACAATATTGCAAATACATATAGGGAGTGGGATTTTGTCTCTGTTCATTCTTATTTCGACATTAATCTAGGCAACATTAGTGTGGGATTTAAAGTATTTTTCCCATTTTTACCTCATTTTTGCAGAGGAATAAAAAAAAGCAGTTTTCACACAATTAACCACACATTTGGACTGGCTTTACTTATTATCAATGTTATATGGCTACGGAACGTTTTAGTATAGAGATTCTCAGAAACAGTAGGTATAACATTTATATTTTAGGCTTCAACAATGAAAGTGTTACAATGGTAATATAGGTTTTCGCTGTTGACAACATTAATAATCTCGTGTTTAATGTTTGTCTGATGGTTGCGAAACTAATGAAAAGATCATTAAAAGTTAAAAAAAAAAAAAAAAAGCAATTTAGGCCACAGTAAAAGTGAGCCACAGGGAGGTGAACGACTTGCCACGAGGGTTAAGGTTGGGGTTTACCAGAGGTAACCAGTCAATGAATGTAGCCAAATTAGAAAGGTTTATGGTACAGAGTTGGAGTGGGGATACAAAAAAAATGGCATTGCAGCTGCATAGGTGTTCTAGATGCATCACCGAATGGAGAAGGGAATCATGCTTCTTAAATCACAGCTTAAAGGCATTTTTACAAAAAGATTTTACAATTAATGTCACTTGCCTACTTAAGCACATCATGCATAATAGCATTCTGGAAAGTCCCAATAGAATGAATGAGCCCTGCAATGCTAGCACTGGATTCAGAACAAACAACCACAGAGGCCTTGTAAATCCATCACCTTGATGAGGGCAATGCGCTGCTCACCGGTCTCCATGAAACCACAATGGCACCTCAGCTCATCAAGGGCTTAAAATGGAAAGTTCAGCCACATCACTCCAGTACTGGGCCCCATTTCACCACACCTACCTACCTGCTTCAGAAACTAACCACTGCAGGTGGACAGCATCACACCAGGACCCAGGGCATTCCCAAAGCAAAGGCAAAGAAATCCCAAAAGAAAAAGGCCAGAAGGGGGAATGCCACAATCTATACGCCTAGGATTGCTATGAACATCTCCTCCAACATCTGAACGTCTCTGACATTCTTGCAATTCCAAAAGAAACTTAAGTCTTATCTGTTGTTAAGTATAGTAACAGAACATATGGGAAAAATATTGTGAGAGAAAAATAATGTGGTCAACAAATCAAATTCTAACATATTGTGAAGTTAATTATATATTAAACAGTGGCAGTCGCCACTGTGTAGTTATGCTCAGCAACACATTTCACTGGAAATGCTTTTTTTATTTGCCTACAACCAGGGCTTTAAGTGGAATGAAAAAACTGGGGGGTCCCTCAAAGGGGTGTGGTTGATGTAATTAAGGGCGTGGCTTAAAAACACGCAAGCTAAAAATCTGTGCTTAGCTTAGTGTCTCGTTAAAGAGTTGGGGATGGGTGACCAGCAACATTTTTTTACTCGCTCTTTTAGGAAATTTTGCTTGCATCTACAGTCAAAACCGCTACAGGGATTTACACCATACTAGGCATGAGAGTAGAACTTTCCCCATAAAGCGTGCTTTTGTTGGATTAGTGTAAACAATTCCGTAGCTATAAACATTTAAAGGGTGCCGGTGGGCTTGAAAGAGTTAATATTTTTGTATGTCCTGCCAATCACATTTAACATTTTTTGACCAATATGATTCGTTCAAGAAGGGCTCTCAAAATTTTTCCTCGCCATCTTGACAATAACAAATTGATTCAGATTTCAGATTTTTTGCGCTGTGAAAAAAAAAGAATCCATAGCGATGGGGCCACTATCAGAGGTGTCCCACCATAGGGGAGTGCTGAGGAGTACTCCCAGGCATGAATAACCAGAGTCTTACAACCTCCAGCCATCACCATCATGCAAACAGCTATTAGTGAAGGATTCACATATGGGTTAGAACATACAACAGGTTCTGCGCCCTAAGGCTTCGGCCATGCACTGTGGGGTTTGTCTGCTGGGGGAGTCTTAGGCGCGGGGCCTGGGGAAAGACTAGGTCCTGTGTCCAACCCTTGCTGCAGACGGCCAACACATCTTTGCCGCAGGGTTGGCTGATGGCAGCGGGTCGGTGTAGGGCCTCGCAGCTCCAATCCATGCTTTGCATAGGTGCACAGCGACGTTGGTAAACACGTTTAATATATTCAGGGGCGGCTCATCCATGTGGGCGGAAGAGCATCGCCCCACTGCTTTCTCGCAGTAAAGAAACAAAAAAATAAATGGTATTATGAATACCATTTTATGTATCTGCTTCTCGTACTGCGAGAAAGCAAAGGAGTTTGGTTGGGGGGGTGGGTGGGCGATCCTGCTTCAGGCTAGGAGAGGAGTGGCTCGCCCACTGTTGTGGGCGCTGACTGTTTGGTCGGCCCCAGGGCAGACGAAACCAGTCATGCACACTCTCCGTTTTCTCCATGTAGGCTGCATGCAGCCTGCATGGAGAAAACGGCCTCTCCATAGACACCTGTGCGGTCGGCGTCCCAGCCAATCACAATGCAGCCATTACAGAGTTTTGATTGGCTCAGGGGAGGGGAGGGAGGCTGCCTGCTTAGCTGCTTCTTGAGTGTAGGAAGGGAAGCGGGACGTCGCAGGAGCAGACCAGAGCGGGCAGGGAAGGTAAGTTACACTAAAACATTTTTTTATTTAAAATTAGACCCCCACGTGCAAGTTCTTCCCCGAGCGACCTCCCACACCTCCACCTGCGAGTTATGCCGGCCGCAACTGAATATAGAAAGTCACCAAAAACAAAAAACACAGTCAAAACGGACTTGCAGTTCCGGCTCAAACACAGAAAACCAGTGAACATTCACCAGTTATGGTAAGTGATGCAATCCACACAATAACACACTGCCTGCCAAGCACTAAATATTTGCAAATGGCTCTCGAAAGAAAGTAGTCAATCAACAGTTAAACATGATTTGCGCTGCGAGTTATGTTTGGTTGCATTGTACGAGTCGCATACCAGAAGAATTTCAGGGGTTTTCCAGGATTGAGCCATAACCACAACTCAGGCTAAGGTTTTGAAAAAAATAATAATCACACACATAATAATGACACAATTTCAGCGGTTTTCCAGGCTTGAGCTAAGGTTTTGAAAAAAATAATAATGATATATATATATATATATACATACATATATACATACACACTAGCAGCCCCTCCCGACGTTGTCCGGGTATGAATTGCTGCCGGCCAGTAGTATATTGTTTTATAGGCTTTCGTTTTGATAGCATTTCTCATCTGTGACAGGCCTGTGAAACGCTCCGATTCACAGTGCACTGCTGATGCACTTAAGAGTGCGCGTTCAGTAGTGTGTGAACTCTAGTTTCCCTACTTTAGTTTTCCTTGCAATATTATATAGCGCGAACTCGACAACATGGCACGAGCACAATTTACATTACAGAAGAACACATTCATTTGTGGTAGGCACAGGGAGACAAAGCGATTTGCCTGGAATCACAGGATGTTCAGCTGATGCAGAGATTCAAACGTAGCTCCCCAGCTCTAAAGTTCGCAATTCTAGAACTTGTGGCGGGAGGTGTGTCTAAAAGTGTATGTCGGTGCTGGCCATCAATGAGAGAGACCTGTGCATTTTTCAAATGGGTGGTGAAAAAATAGGAGTATGTTGCTGGAGATGTGGGCCGCCGTGCCACCAATGTACTTACCGGTGGAGGGTAAACACCCATTATTCCGCAACTTTCTTTCCGCATACCATCACTCCGCATACTTTCATTACGAAAGTACCATGACTCCACAATGCCATTATAATGCATGGCATTAGATTTTATATGCTTTTACCACGCATACATTTACAACAAAATTCGTTGTAAATGCATGAATGGTAAAAGCATGTTTTCTTTGTAATGTTTGTATAAGATAAGTATGGGTATAGGGGTATATGTTTTGGGGTACTGAGGTAAATATTTTTGGGTGTTTGGGTATTTTAAGGGTTCAGATATAGTTTTGGGGTACAGGGGTAGTTTTAGGGTTATGGGGTAGGTTTGGGTTTTGGGGTACGGGGTATTTTTAGGGTTATGGGGTAGGTTTGGGTTTTGGGGTACAGAGGTATTTTTAGGGTTCAGGGGTAGGTTTGTGTTTTGAGGTACAGGCGTATTTATAGGGTTCAAGGCTAGGTTTGGGTTTTGGGGTACAGGGGTATTTTTAGGGTTTAGGGATAGGTTTGGGTTTTGGGGTACAGGATATATTTATAGGGTTAAGATGGGTTAGTGTTTAAGGGTGTTGGGGTATTTTAAGGAGTAAAGGTGGGTTATGATTATGGGGTGCAGGGGTATTTAAAGGGAGCAAGGTGGGATTAGCACACAATATGAGACATGGCATGAAGGGCGGAACGTACCACACACCCCCAGCACACGCCCACAAGAGACTACTTTGCTGGCACGGTTCTTTTACCTTTTAAATGTATATGGTGGGCGTCTGCATAGCCTATGTCCTTCTGCTGCAACTGCCCTTTCCAACTCTGTATTGGGTGAAAGGTTTGGGCTCTCTCTTTATTATACTAATATATATATATATATATATATATATATATATATATATATATATATATATATATATATATATATATATATATATATATATATATATATATATATATATATATATATATATATATATATATATATATATGTTGTGTGTGTATATATATATATATATATATACACACACACACAACTAGTAAGCCTGTAGTTACCTATATATACTACACAGTGATATTTTGTTTCTCAGTATTTAAGCCACAATATTTTTGTGTCATGATATTTCAGATCTAGAAATTCTGACAAACCGCCTAAAGCAAACGGTCCTGATTCTTACTAGTGGCATCTTGCCCTCTCATGAGTATTCTGCTGCTCCCCGACTAGGTTGCGCTTTTCGTGAACCCCTTCAGCCATACATACAGCAGCCACAACATTATATGCAGCACGGGGCACACTCCATCGCCCTCACCAGATAATACCACGTGCAGCAGCGGGGCACACTCCATCGCCCTCACCAGATAATACCACGTGCAGCAGCGGGGCACACTCCATCGCCCTCACCAGATAATACCACGTGCAGCAGCGAGGCACACTCCATCGCCCTCACCAGATAATACCACATGCAGCAGCGGGCACACTCCATCGCCCTCACCAGATAATGCCACGTGCAGATGCAAGGTACATTCCATCGCCCTCACCAGATTATACTGTGTGCAGCAGCGAGGCACACTCCATCGCCCTCACCAGATAATACCACATGCAGCAGCGGGCACACTCCATCGCCCTCACCAGATAATGCCACGTGCAGATGCAAGGTACATTCCATCGCCCTCACCAGATTATACTGCGTGCAGCAGCGGGGCACACTCCATTGCCCTCACCAGATAATACCATGTGCAGCAGTGGGGCACACTCCATTGCCCTCACCAGATAATCCCACGTGCAGCAGCTGGGCACACTCCATTGCCCTCACCAGATAATACCACGTGCAGCAGCGGGGCACACTTCATCGCCCTCACCAGATTATACTGCGTGCAGCACGGGGCACACGTCATCGCCCTCACCAGATAATGCCACGTGCAGATGCAAGGTACATTCCATCGCCCTCACCAGATTATACTGCGTGCAGCAGCGAGGCACACTCCATCGCCCTCACCAGATAATACCACATGCAGCAGCGGGCACACTCCATCGCCCTCACCAGATAATGCCACGTGCAGATGCAAGGTACATTCCATCGCCCTCACCAGATTATACTGCGTGCAGCAGCGGGGCACACTCCATTGCCCTCACCAGATAATACCATGTGCAGCAGTGGGGCACACCCCATTGCCCTCACCAGATAATCCCACGTGCAGCAGCTGGGCACACTCCATTGCCCTCACCAGATAATACCACGTGCAGCAGCGGGGCACACTCCATTGCCCTCACCAGATAATACCACGTGCAGCAGCGGGGCTCATTCCATCGCCCTCACCAGATAATCCCACGTGCAGCAGCGGGGCACATTCCATCGCCCTCACCAGATAATACCACATGCAGCAGCGGGCACACTCCATCGCCCTCACCAGATAATGCCACGTGCAGATGCAAGGTACATTCCATCGCCCTCACCAGATTATACTGCGTGCAGCAGCGGGGCACACTCAATCGCCCTCACCAGATAATACCACATGCAGCAGCGGGCACACTCCATCGCCCTCACCAGATAATGCCACGTGCAGATGCAAGGTACATTCCATCGCCCTCACCAGATTATACTGCGTGCAGCAGCGGGGCACACTCCATTGCCCTCACCAGATAATACCACGTGCAGCAGCGAGGCACACTCCATTGCCCTCACCAGATAATACCACGTGCAGCAGCGAGGCACATTCCATCGCCCTCACCAGATAATACCACGTGCAGCAGCGATGCTCTCCGCAAAGCCTTTCCGGAGTGGCCCTCTTTCCGGTGGGTAGTCTCTGAAAATCACTACAGAGTGTGAACAAAACGTAGGTGTAGACTTTTCTTACTCACAGTTAAAGACCCTTTCAGTGCTCAGCCTTACCCCTTGTAAGACTAGGATGACACATCTAGGTACTTGTTGCCCCTTGCAGGCTCGGCTGCGGCTGCCCTGCCACACATCTACAGCAAGGGCCAAGGCGAGGAACACGTATGCAGGGACGCAGGGGCAGCCAGGTGCATGATGCGGCCATCTGCACGCGTGGCTAGCCTCAATCCTTTGAGTTTGCGGCTCTGGCACAAGTACAGAAACAGCCCGACGGTCTCCGATAGATGCAGTGATAGGACCCCCACCCGGGGCAAAGACAATCTCAGCCCAGATGAAGCCAGTAGTGGTCACAGCAGTTGCAGGCTCTATTATACTAACGGTTGGTGAGTCCAAGACCTGACCTATAAAGATCACGGCAGTTGTAGTTCCAACTGGGCCTCTGACAATCGCAACAGTGGCAGCCCCAAAGATGTTCACGCTGGATATACTCTTCTGTTGCAGGGCCAGGCAGGCTCTTTCCTTCTCTCAGCAGGCAGGCATCTAGGTGCTTAAGGCCCATCCCACCAGCACAATGTTCAGATTTTAGGTGAGTCAAGCAACCACCAGCTTTGTTTGCACAGCAGTTATTTTAGTACTCTGCGGAACACTCCCTTTAATGTCCATAAAGGACTTGAAACTGAAACAAATGGGGGTGGTTTGGTTCCAACGTTTACACAACGTACTGACAGGAAAGAAGTGGATCCATTGCCCCACACAGTAGAACCAGCTGAGGCAGTTCTTCTTTCATGTATCCTCCCCAACGCTAAACAAACACAGCCTTTGTACAGTAATACTTATTTATTTAATTTTTAAGGTTGTATTAAGCGCGAACAAGACCCTTGCGGGTATCAGAGCGCTTTACAGGCATATGTAGGATACAAACAGTTCAGTGAGAGCCCACAGTAAAAAAAAATACAAGTATACACAGGGTTCAAGCGAGTTTAGATACTTCTCACAGGAGGTCACCATGGAGTGGTTTCCAAAGCACCTACAATAAAGGCACAAAGAGGTATGTGGCTTCAGCACCTGACTGTCACCAGCGCAACTGAGGGAGTAATTAGAGACAGACAAACATGCAGGCTTCAAGTAGAAATATTCCTCTCATACCCGAGACTGGTGCCCCCCATCCTTCAATCCGACCATCCACCAAATGGCAGTGCTCAGGAAGACTAAGCAGTAGCTCTGGGCTAACAAAAGGCCGCACAGACTTTCTAAAGATAGCCCTGTCTCCAGCCAACTCACGTCATTGTCTAAATCTCCACTTCAAACTACAGGAATGCAGGCTATACACTTCCACTGTCTGGGGGCACAGTCCCCAAACTCTCATCATGCATCATGCCAGGCCAGGGGGTTCAAAATTAGATCCCAGTAGCCTCCATTACTCATGCTCACCTACACACAAAATTCAGGACCACACAAATTACATTCACTACACATATGCACACACTTGACGTACACATGGTTTGACAGGGTAAGTGTCTGGGCATATACATATTATTGGAACTTCCTGTAAGCAAGCTAGTAGGCTAAACTCCCAGTGACATGGTTAAAAAGATCTGGTCCCATTAATGATTGGTTCTAAAAATACATATGCTGCCACCACCACTTCATGCAGTATGCCCAATACACTACTCATAGCGAGGGCACGCCCTCCCCAGTCACTTGATAAGTCCAGGACCTCACATAGCCAGAGACCGATCATTGGACTCTGTGCATAGCATGTATTAGTATGAAGCCAGGGCTAAAATAAATGCCAGGGTGCCAGATATGCATGAAGTTTGGCACTCCGGGCCTGGAAACTCTCTTGTATACCATGCCAGGGATATTCCCAGACCCACATTGTGCAACAACTTTATGCTGTGTTTGGTATGGAGACGAGCATGCTCTTACGGTTTCCAAATCTAAAAAAAAGACCCTTGAGCTAATGCAACAGTCTTGAAATTTGTGCTGAGATCGGAATCCCATAGGATCCCGGCACCACTCATAGCATCCCATCAGCTCTCCTGTGTACAGTTCTCAAAAGCTCTTCTGGAATATTGTGTTTAGCTCTCAAAGCCTCACCAAACGTTTAGTCCTACTTTCAGAGGCCATATAAAGTGTATTAGGTACAGTCCTAGAGGTCACATCTAGATTGCTGCATTGAGGACAGGAGACCTTATTTGGAGCAACTTGTGCTTCCTGTCTCTTCTGGAGTATTGTGTACAGTTCTAGACACCTCACCTGTAGGATTGCTACTGTTTTTGAAGGCCGCATAATTGCGCCCAATTAAAAGGCTATCTCTGGACTGAAGTCTAAGTCTCTGAAGATCACCTATGATGTATTAACTGCTGCAGGCTTATCTGAGTTCTGGAGTCCTTCTGGGAGTGCGACGGGGGCATGTGGAGTATGATACCCACTTCTGGGGCACATCTGGAGATCTATGTCTAGTTCCAGAGACACTAGCTGCAACAGTGACATTCATGGTTAATCAAGAGCTTAGATGTGAAGCAGGGACTGTGGAAGGGGAACAGGGATTCCAAACCAACTTCAAAATACATTTAAAGCACAGTTATTATACTTTTACGACATTGCTTCTAAAATGTTGTGCATAGCCACACCCATTCCTCCAATTCAGCAAGTACTTTACCCGACATGGTAATCAGTTCTCAATCGCAAATATTGATACAGAGAATACCGAAGCTACTCTACCCCTAAATCTGCTATCAGAAACTTTATGACTATTCCTCAAATCTTACCCGCCAACATTTCATACATCATAATTGAGGTGTCCGAGAAGACAACCCGAGAAGAACATTTTAGACAACACAAAAATGGAAGAAGCACGGTGGAGCCATACATCATTGAAACCCCAGAAAAACAGCAGCCCGAGCCGGTAAATATGAACAAACATGAATATGTGCATGGGTTTGAGAAAACTTTGGGAGTCTCCATCCTATAATAACATGCCATCAAAGATCAGTGGATAAAACAATATTGGACTTGGAAGTCGCAAACCAAAGCCCGCACAGCCGCACGATCTACGTTGACAGAGGAGTTTCTGGGATTCAAATGCATTAGTGTTTGTGAACCCTACTGGGACATTATATCTGTATCAGTGGTCAGGAAATTATATTTCCAAAATATGGTCGGTACGCTCTCCTTGAGATCCTTTGCTTGCAAATGGGCACCTAATGTTTCTACTCTGTGGCAGCTTGTAACAACGCTGATGAAACCACTGCGCATAGCCTTTTTGGTTGCCCGGTACATGCTGGACCAGTCAGGCATGGATTAAGCACTGTGCAAACAATTAGAATACACAATTATCGCATCGCTCTTAGAATTTTAAGATCTGGCGCTCGTCCATTGTATGCTTGTACGGTCGCCAAATGTTTGGGGTGAATTTGGAATACTAACCAAAAGGCCATACTAATTTCGAAATAATGTTAACTGTAATGTATTTGCGATAAACTACAATAGAGCTGATGTACTGTCTTTCTTTTTATTTTGACGATGGTCAAGGCTAGGAGTACAGCCTTATATTGTAATAACAATGATTTTAACGATTTTGATAAAACTGTTAATGTATCATTTTAAAGTATATCTTTTTTTATAAATTATTATATACTTTCATGGCGTTATTGCCGAAATAAAGTTATTTCAACAATATGTACATGTGAAGGAAGGAGTGAAGTAAGGCGTAGCAAAAGGTAAGGGGAGAAGGAGGAAGCAAGATGGAGATGAGGCCGAGGAAGGGGTAAGGTTGAGAGTGAGGCTACGCTAACGTGTTATGAGGTGCGGCTGCGTTGAAGTTGGTGAGATGCCAAAGCTTGGGTGAGGACTGGGTAAAGCTAGAGCATAGCTGAGGGTGAGATGAAGAGAGGGAGTTTGAGGTGAGGGTGAAGCAAGGCTAAGTGTGGACTTAATTATCATCAGTGGCATCGTTGCACAGGGGCACTATAACCCAATTATGGCAGTTTTGCTATCCAGTGAGGCAGCGGGAGGGTCAATTTTGAAGATCAGTTGTTGCTCTCGCCGCATCAGTAAGGCTAAGAATTTGTTTGAGAATAGTGGGTGCAACAAGTGTAACAAGTCTGCATCATCACCATCGGAGGTTCTTTCTCCTACGGAGACATCATGCAGTGGCCGGAACCCAGCACACGCAATCCGCAAACCACAAATTCAAACATGGTGGAAATAATTTGCCTTTCATGAACGACTTACAAAAGGATAAAACAACTGCTCTACAACTAGCAGCACCTCGAGGACACATTTTCACTAACATGTCCACCCTTCTTCAAAGGATAATGAAAGATTCTAATACTGCTTGCATGGCAGCGTGGAGTCTGGCACAGAGTGATTGAGGGAGATGTTAGCATTTCAATTCTTTGGCTGAATGGAAATTTGAAGCAGTAAAGCAGCCTAGCTAAGCCTCACACACGGAGGGATGTGGCTGAACTGAGCACACACATGGGGTACCTTGTGGCAGACTGTAATCGAAGAGCGTGGCGCAGAGAAACAGAATGGCCTTTGAGATCAAAGTCAGTGGCATCCAGTGCAACTTTCTACAGGCATGCTTGAGACCCTTATGGAATCAACTTCACCACATTAAAAAGTAACTAAAACATAATTAGCGTAGTCCACAGTCACACGTAACAATATGCCTTTGTCTGCCTTCCTCAAAGTTTTTATGAAAAACCACAACCTCTACCACAGGATTTGCTTTTCGTACATCTTACCTTTACCGGCCTACTGTCCTTTCTTTTGACTAAAATTCAGTGCTGGCTCGATTTTCATTATTGTATTACTTCATCTGCCATCCTATTATTGTGGTCTTATTAGTTATAGCAACACAAAAAGATAATGGACGGAATGCTGAACAGTGTCAAACATTCACCCCCAGTCACAAACCGGGGTTAATTCCATTGTTGTTTAGCTCACCACCCCAGTTTGAAACCAGATATATGCAAATCAGTAGTGACCCTGCTCCCCATGGGAACAGTCCAACCCGAACGACCAAGCCAGGTCCTCCCTGGACCAGAAACAAGCATCCT
Organism: Lissotriton vulgaris; assembly: GCF_964263255.1. NCBI lineage: Eukaryota > Metazoa > Chordata > Amphibia > Caudata > Salamandridae > Lissotriton > Lissotriton vulgaris. The sequence goes on from NC_141685.1 coordinate 1,338,570,898, forward strand.
GGGTCTTATTATTTATGCCATTTGTATGCATCATGGTTTGCTGCACCTAGAAGGAGTACCTTTAGGATTTGTTCGCATCTTACAAACATAAACTCTTCTAGTGCCCAATGTCGTCATGAACAGCTCATGTTGGCTCGATGCAAAAGTGTGCCAGTGACAGACACTTTTTGCAGAATTTGTGCACATTGCTCCTTAGCCGTTAGAGAAACGTCCCCAGAAGTTTTGCCATAATCCTCACCCTTGGAGACAGTCATCAAGCATGTAATCAGGTCCTAAATGTTATTGTGCCATTATACATGCCCCTTCAGATTTTGGTTGGCAACCTTTGGGCAGCTTTTTGCCAGTTATCATATCTTCTTTAAGGGGGGGGGGCGTGGCTTGGACGCCGATCGGGATGGCGGCGTGAGCTCGCAGCTCCGCGCGGAATCCCGCTAATTCTCCTGTTTTACGGGACCCTAGGCGACCCGGAGACGACGCTCCTGCCCTCTGAAGTGTAAGGGGACAGCTGGGCGTAATCGGAGAGTCGCTGGGGGACTGCTGGCCCCGAGGAGATCGAGAGAGGAGGCGGCCGAGGTGTAGCCCAGGGTGTGAAGAAAATGGCGGCGAGGAGGTCGGACGGTCCCGAACTTCAGCCCTGAGCCCGGTTGTCGCCAAGTAGCAAGGGACCCTGCACCCGGCTGCCCGACGCACTAGGATTGGCGGGGCGATGCCCTGAGACCAGGGGACGCTGACCCGATTCACCCAGAAGATCGGGGGCCCTCGTCGGCCACCGCCCTAAGACTCATACTTCCCCCCGCAGGCCAAGGGGGTGACGGAACGGAGCTCGTCCGCCTGGCCATTGTTCCTGTGAACGTCGTCGGGGACATAGCACTGCCCGGTGCCCGGTGGCCGGCACGGACCCACGGGAGTACTCGCAGAACGGGTGACCGGAATTGTGACGCAGCGCCCTGACATGGCGGCTATCGGAGGGCCGATGCCCGGGAGCCGCGAGGGGGACTCGGCGACATCGACTCGGCTGAGTGAGAGTCCCTCCACGGAGCTTGACCAGGAACAGCGGCTGAACCGGCGTTTGGATGCCATCCTTGAGGCGATCACCTCCACTAAGGAGGCATTGCACAATGACATTGCCCAAGTGGCCACGGGCCTGGGGCTGCTACGCGCGGATCACGCGAAGCTGGCGGATCGGGTCAAGGATCATGACAACTGTTGCTGGACCTGAAGCCATCGGTGGTGACAGCGGAGCACAGGATCACGGACATTTTGGCCCGACTGGGCACACTGGAGCGGAGGGCGGAGGATGCCGAAGGCCGCAATAGGCGGAACAACGTGCGGGTCGTAGGCCTGCCGGAACGGATTGAGGGGGAGGATGCGGTGGCCTACATGGAGAACTGGTTTCGCACTGTGGTGGCGCCGGAGGGGCTTACTCCATTTTTCACTCTGGAGCGAGCTCACCGGGTGCCCGCTCGCCCGCCGGGGCTTGGCCGCCCCCCCCGACCGATGGTGGTGCGGCTCCTCCACTACAAGGACCGAGATCTCCTCATCCAGCGGGCCAGGATGTCGGGCCCTTATGAGGTGGAGAACAGCAAGGTAACGATCTTCCCGGACTATACGCAGGCGGTCCAGAAGGACAGGGCATCGTTCCTTGCTGTGAAGAAGGAGCTCAGGGAGGAAGGCATCCAGTACTCCTTGCTCTACCCGGCCAAGCTGCGGATTATCATGGATGGCACCACGCACTTTTTCCAGACTCCGGACGAAGTTTGGCAATGGCTTGAGTCGTACAGAGCGGGGACGGACAGATCGCACCAAAGTCGGCGAGACCAACCCAAGCAGCCCCGGGTGCGGCAGTCACAACGCATCAGATCCCGCAACAGGCGCCAGCGGGAGAAACGGGAGGCTCAAATGGCGGCGGAGAAGAGGGATGCACTCGCAGCGACGGCGGCCATTACAGGGTCGCAACAGAACAGTGAACGGGCCGAAACGGACTCGGGAGGGGAAGGCAGCCGAACAGGAGAGGAACTTTCGGAGGCGGAGAGCCAGAAAGGGCCGATAGTAACCCCACAGACTTCGGAGGTTATTTTTTGCGGCTGAGAGAGAACTGGGACTAGATCGGGACTTCATGGTAGGGTGTTATCCTGTTGCTGGGGGGCGGGTTGCCGGGAGGGGGAGCTGTGTGGTTTGGAGGGGATGAAGTGCGGGACGCGGGCTCCGCTGGCTGGGGTCGGCGGCGACTCACCCCCCTTAGGCCCTTAAGGTCGACTGTGGTGGAGACCACAGTGTAAGTGTGTGAGGAGTTGGATCAAGGTTTGGATGGGGGCGGCCATTGGGTTCGTGTGCTCTGTCCTGGGGAGTGGGGTTTGGGGAATGTTTCAGTTTTGGGACTGTTTGGGGGGGGGGCAACTGCATTGGGGGGGCCATGGACCGTTGTTATTTGATTCGGACTGTACGGAGTTGGAATGGGGACATTACCTAACTTGAAATGCCTAACGTGGAATGTCCGGGGGCTGCGGACTATGGTGAAACGTCACAAAGTACATGCATACCTAGTACGCAGGGGGGTTCAGATTGCTATGCTCCAGGAGACTCATCTCACCAAAAAAGAGTGCGCTGCCTTGCAGAAAAGATGGCGGGGCCAGGTCTTTGGCACCACTTACTCAGCGTATGCCAGGGGGGTCTTGATCTGGGTGAGGGCGGGGGTACCCTTCCAGGTGCTGAATCAGGCAATAGATCCGGATGGCAGGTTTGTGGCGGTGGAGGGGAGGTTATATGGACGGGATGTGGTTTTCTGTTGTGTTTATGCACCGAACACTGACCAAGGCCGATACTTTGATGGCCTCTCGGGGTCCTTGGCCTCTTTCCTGGCGGGTCCGATAGTGCTAGGGGGGGACTTCAACTCGATTACTGATGTTGCTCTGGATAGGTCCCATCCCCCCCTAGTCGACTCTCCTGTGCGCAGGCTGGCCGCGCACAGGAAGGACTGGCAAGAACGATGGGGGTTGCTGGATGTCTGGCGGGAGAGGCACAGGGGAACCAGGGATTATTCCTTTTATTCCGCTCTCCATGATCTACATGTCAGGATCGATTCGGTGCTTTGCGGGGGATCCCTAGCCCCGTTGATTACCCATGCGGAGTACCTGGCTAGGACTATATCCGATCATAACCCCCTATTGGTGCATATTCAGTGGCAGAGGGAGCGCTCAGTAATACCAACATGGCGGCTTCGGCCGGAGACGCTGGAGGATTCAGTGTTTGACGAGGCGGTCCGGCAAGGCATTGATAGTTATTTCGGTGTGAATGAAGGCACGGCTGCGAGTAGATCTACTGAATGGGATGCAATGAAAGTGGTGGTGAGAGGGGTGTGTTTGGGCAGGTTCTCGAATGCTCGTACGACTGTGCTGAATGACCTAATGAAAGCGGAGGAAGCTTTGAGGGACTTGGAGCGCCGCAGGCCAACTAGGCCAGGTCTACAGGCCCAGTTGTTGGAGGCGAAGGAAGTGGTGGCCGCGGAGACGGAACGTTTGAGATGTTACGACTATAGGCAGTACATTATCAGGGCACACGCAGAAAGGGACAAGGTGGGCACCCTCTTGGCCAGACTAGCTAACCCGGAACTTAGGGGCTGCCCGATCCTCAGCATCAATAATGCGCAGGGAGAGATGGTGTACTCCCAGGCAGCTATATTGGACCGCTTCAGGGGCTATTATGAGGAACTGTACCGGAGTCAGCTGGGGGTGGGGGTTCAGGACATCGCGGAGTACCTGGGGGAGAGGCCGCTTCCGGTCCTGGACGAGGAGGACGCGAAGGAACTGGGTAGCCCGATCACGCTTACGGAAATTCGGGTGGCCATTAAACATATGGCCCGTAACAAGACGCCCGGGGTGGACGGACTGCCAATCGAGTTCTATCAACACTATGCGGACATTCTGGCGCCCAGGCTGCTGGTGGTGTATACGGAAGCCTTCGAGAAGGGGGCATTGCCTGGCTCCATGCGGGAGGCCTTGATAGTACCGCTCCTCAAGCCTGGCCGGGATGCCGCGGACGTGAGGTCTTATCGCCCGCTGTCCATGCTGACGGTGGACTATAAGATCCTGAGTCGCATCCTAGCCACCAGACTGGCCCCGCATATGACGGGCCTGGTGCACAGGGACCAGGCCGGGTTTATACCCACGAGGAGCACGGCGATGAATATCCGCCGCCTGGTGGGAATAATGGATGCCATCTTGGATGGGGAGGGAGTGCCGGCGGTTCTGTCTGTGGACATCGAAAAGGCCTTCGATAGCTTGGAATGGCCTTTCCTGGATGGAGTGCTGGAGAGGTTTGGCACGGGCGACGGGTTTCGTAGGTGGACGAGGGTCTTATATACCTCGGCGACGGCGAGGGTACGATTGGGCGGCATGGTGTCCGCAGCGTACCCGGTGGGCAGGGGAACACGACAGGGATGCTCTCTCTCCCCTCTGTTGTTTGCCCTGGCGATGGAACCCTTGGCGGTCCATGCGAGGTCAGGCGACCGATACGCGGGGATAGTGAGTGATGGGCAATGGCATTATATATCGCTCTATGCGGATGACTTGCTCCTGTACCTAGCTGACACCTCGGGGGCGTTGGTTGGAGCGATGGATCTGTTGTCCGAGTTCGGCCGGCTGTCGGGCCTTAAGGTCAATTGGGCGAAGACATGCGTGTTCCCGCTGAGAGCGGGATCGCCAGCCCCTAGCAGCGATTTGGGTGTGGTATGGGAACCCTCTTGCATCACCTACTTGGGTGTCCGCATTTACCACTCGGCTGCTGACCTTTTGGAGGGTAACATTGGCCGCTGTGTCCGGGCGCTGCGGGGCAGCTTGTCTTTCTGGTCGACCCTCCCGCTGACAGTCCTAGGCAGGATAGCACTGTTGAAAATGGTGGCGCTCCCCCGCTTCCTCTATTATTTCCGAACGCTGCCTGTCTGGATTCCCCAGGGGGTGTTTAGGGAACTGCGGTCAATGATAATTGGCTTTCTATGGGGGCATGGCCGCCGCAGAATAGCCCTGAGCACGCTACTTCGCCCCAAGCTGGAAGGGGGCATGGCCGTGCCCGACCTGGAGCTGTATTATCTGGCGGCGCAGTTGCAGGTCCTTACGCAGAACGTAGCCAGGGTGTTCCGGGGACCGGAGGAGGACCGGGATCGGGGGATACAGCGCCACGTGCTGTCATACATCGTAATGCAGCAGCGGCTCGAGCTACGGGCCCTCACCATGGAAGAGCGGACGCTCCGGCTGTGCTGGCAGAGGAGCCTTCGGAGAGCGAGGGCATCGCGGCCTTATGCCCCGGAGATACCGATCGGGATGTTGACGGCATTGCCGCACGGAGGAGATTGGTCCCCGTTGTTGGATTGGGAGGAGGCGGGGTTGCAGGTGGTGGGCGACTTGTACATAGATGGGGCTCTGGCGCCGTTCGAAGTGCTCCGGGACCAGTTCGGACTGCCTGAGGGGGGCTTTCTCCTACATGCGGCAGTTGTGGCTGCCGTACAAAAGCACTGGAGGGAGGGGCTCTCGGAACCCGCGACGACTATGGCGTGCCAATATGTGGTAATGGCAGCTGGTACATTCAAAGCTGTGACGTGCCTACATAATAGGATGCTGAACGAAGGGCTGGAACCACTCCACGGACTCAAAGCTAAATGGGAGGTGAGCGTTGGCCGGCCCATACCGGATACGGCATGGGGCCATATCCTGCGACGCACGTGGAAGGGCACTAGGAACGCGCGCTTTCAGCAGGTCCACTTCTATGTGCTCCATAGGGCCTATTTAACTCCTGAGAAACTACAGCGGTACTTTCGGGTGCCGGATGCCTGTTGCCCCCGGTGTTCGTCCCTAGGGGCGGACATGGACCATTTGTTTTGGGGGTGCCCGCAACTGGGGACCTATTGGCGGAGGTAGGGGAACTCCTGAATGAAGTGACTGACAGGGAGGTAGAATTTGACATGGCAGCGTGCCTATTGCTCTGGTTCCCGCATACTAAGCACACCAAGGTGACAAGTAAATTCATAGACCTGGGTCTGATATTGGCACAGAGGGAAATATCGTGGCACTGGAAGTCAAGGGGAGGTCCCTCACTGCGTAGATGGAAGAATGAGTTGCTGCGGTGGTCTGACTGCGAGAGTGTGCTCCGGATGAAGCAAGCAGTAAAGTTGGGGAATGAGAAGGTACTGGATGCGGCGCGAGCATGGGAGTTAGTGGTACAGGCTTTGCGTGATTCTTTGGTTGAGGATGAGGAAGGCGAGAACTAAGCCGCTGGACGCCGCGGGGCGAACACAGAAGTATGGTACTACGCACTGTAGTGGACCCATCCAATTCGATAGGGCGAAGCACACACCTTAGCAGTTGCCAGGGGAGGGGGGGTGTTGGGGGGGTTGGTGATAGGGGGTTTGGGGAGGGCCGGAAGCCATTGGAGGGTTGCTTGTTAGGGCCTTGGACCTACTGGGACGGTGGCACTGAGTGGAGGGCAGACTGATTGGGTGGAACGGCCAGGTGCGCAGGCCCATATAGTTTAGGGCAGGCCCTGCAAGGGCGATATCGTTGATTACCACGGAGATGGCTGATGGGACTGTTGTTGTGGGTGGGGGGGTAAAAGCAGATACATAAAACGACCTTCCGCCAGGGTCCCAATGGGACGTGCACTGTGATGTGTTCCTTTTGAGCGTTGTGATATGCCGCCCGGCCTCCGGGATGCGGGCTGAATGGCTGTGTACAACTGTGAACTATCATTGGACGGGGGGAGCCCACAAGTGCACTGGCTGTTTAATTGTATCCTGTGGTTTGTAACTCTGCAATAAAAATATATTTAAAAAAAAAAAAAAAATCATATCTTCTTTAAAAACCTGCTTGTTCCACTTCTTGGATCCTCCTACCCCCAAACAGGGCGGCCATCGATTATCAGTTGTTACTGGGTCTGACTGACTACCATGGGTGAAAATCACACATTAAAACAGCTTCTCAAATCTAGTTTTATGAGTTTATTAAAAAAAAACATACGTTTGTCATTGTTAAAATGATCTAAAATGAGTGTCTCTTCTCTTGACATGGGCTAAAAGGAAATTGCTGAATATATTTTGAGTTTCCTTTGGACTAGGTTAGATTCGAAAAGGCCTGCCGAGACCTCTTGATAAAATCAGTGAATAAAAATTATGTGGTTGAGGTTCGGTACCGGCTTAAATTTATGACCTACCTTACCAAATATATACATTTTCGAATTCAACAAGAAAATGTGAGCCTGATCGCCTGAAAACTAAGTCTTGTGAACAGGTATTGAGCCCACTTTAAATACAAATTATGTATCAAAGTAAAGAGTTTATTTTGTAATTGCAGTAAGCAAGCACAGGAAACAGAGCTGAACGTAGGAGTTCTGGAACTGATAAATCAAAAAGCTGTCCGCTTTAGCTACTATAGAGACACCGTCATATGACGTAAAAAACATACCTGAGCACCCCACTTAAAATCTGTCGACAACAAGCGATAGGGGAATGTTGTCTTGATTAAGTAGAAAACGTAATTTCAAAATATGTAAAATCGCAATTCAGCGAAATGTATGAAAATACAAAGGACAAATCTCAAAGTCCCTATTTGAATTCATAACGAGAAGTTAGAAATAGACTTGTACAATGTGTTCCCTGGTAATCTTCACTCCACATGGAGATTGTAGGGAATCAAACCACTTCAGCAAGAGAAGGATCAACTCATTTTGCACACCCAATAAATCTCACCACTGCACAAAATGTGGTGGTCCGCAACACATCTCATCAGTATGTCCTACAAAGCCTCTAAGATTGTAGGACTTCCCAAGAAAGGGGGAGTGGGCCCAAGTGTTGCCTTTAATTCGGGTCCTGGCTTGTCAACGTTGAGCTATCTATGATTGTTAAACACTTTTATTACAAATATTCTGTCATCCGGCTACCTTGTAGGGAGGGCCTAGACTTTGAAATGTATTTGCTAAATTAATTAATAGAGCAACTGGTTCCCATAAAGTATAACATTAAGATATCAGTAATTTAGGGGAACTCTTGACATGGTTTAATTAATCCACATTTGAATTTTGAATTTGAATTTTTAAGGATTTGTAAAGCGAACGTTCACTATGCAGTTTCTTGGCGCTGGGGAAAATGCAGGATAAGAAGGCACAGGACTAAGAACTAAAAGCTTGCTGAAACAAAAAAGTTTTGAGGGCCTTGCGGAATTCCATGTAAGAAGAGGAGTGTCTGACTGAGGGCGGAAGGGTATTCCAAAAGGTGGGTGCCAAGACCGAGAATTTCTGGCCTCCCGACCTAGATTTCTTAAAACGGGGGATAACTAATAAAGATTTGGTGGATGAGCGAAAATCTCTGGATGGGCAATAGTTGGTAATAGCCGAATTGATAAAGGCAGGAGCAGTGCCCACCCTAGCCTGAAAAGTGAGGCAACCAAGTTTGAAGAGAGCCTGTTGTTTGATGGGGAGCCAGTGAAGGGAAAAAGGAGAGGAGAGGAGTGATGGGATTTGGGTAGGCCATATACCAATCGGGCTGCCTGATTCTGCACCAGCTGAAGGCGTTGAAGTGCATAGGCAGGAGCACCGTTGTAGATGATGTTACCGTAGTCGATCTTGGAAATGACCATGGCCATTAGAATCAGTTTGAGTACAGGGAGGGAAAAAAAACGGGATATTTTCCTAATAAAACGCAAAGTAAAAAAACAGGAGGAGACAACAGAACTGATGATTGGTGTGAAGTGTGAGATGGTGGTTGAATGTGATTCCAAGAGTCTTGACAGAGTCCGAGGGGATGGGGGAGGGACCAAGGGAGAGGGGCCAAAAAGAAGAAGACCAAGGGTTGCCGCTGCCCCCAGTCAGAAACAGCTCTGTTTTATCCGGGTTGAGTTTAAGATGGTTCGCGTTCATCCAATCCCGGATAAACAGCATGACGGACTGGAAGCTAGCGGCATCAGATGCTGGGGAGGAAAAATTAAAAATGAGTTGGAGGTCATCAGCATAGTTGTAGACTGTGACCTCCATTTGTTGTAGTGCAGAGATAAGGGGAAAAATATAAAGATTAAACAAAAGAGGAGAAAGGGAGGATCCCTGAGGGACACCGCATTGCACTCTGCGGGGCACAAAATTCAGCCAGATGGACGGCCTGGGTGCGGTCGGACTGGAAGGAGCCCAACCAGGCCAATGTCGGTCCCCTAATGCCCGCCGCCTTGACACGGGAAAGAAGAATGACATGATCCACCGTGTCAAAAGCGGCGGACAGGTCCAAAAGAACTGGGGCCTGGGGGAGTTGGTATCAAGTCCCTGTCTGAGTTGGTCCATGACCGAAATGACCACTTTCTCGGTGGAATGGTGGGGCTGAAAGCCCGCCTGGCAGGGTGCAAGGTAGTTAGAAGCCTCTATGAAGGAGCTGAGCGTCTGGGTGACATGAGACTCAGCTACCTTTCCCAAGTACAGGAGAAGGGATATGGGACGATAATTTGCTGGGGAGGCAGGGTCCGCCCCAGGTTTTTTTAGTATGGGGATAATTGTTGCAGCTTTGAAAGGAGTAGAGACAAGGCCATGCGTAAAAGAATCATTCAAAAGGGTAAGGGCGGGGTAGGGGCAGTCAGAGAAGATCTGACAAAGGATACGGCAAAAGGATTTGGTCAACAAAAAAAAGATTCTCTCTGCAACGAAAGGGCATTTCTGAAATAACGCACCAAAATTGCACACAATTTTGGTCACCAACAGACGGAAAACAGCCCATAAGCCTTTCCTGCAACAGGTCCATCACTCGCTTCTGACTGAAGGAATAAATTGCTGAGATTTATGTTGACCAGATTTCATCTCAGGTACTCATGGTGTCAGGTTGGACAAAAAAACGCAGCTTTTCCTTCCCCCCCACTTGTGACATTCTCCCCAGCCCAAAAGGGTAGGACATATTTCCAGGTTTATTCCAATGTCTCCCAGACTTAAGTAGATGTCTCAAAAGGACTGGGCATGCGCCCACAATATATGCACAATCTGCAGTGGTATCAAACTGAATGCACAAAATACAAAGTTCACCATGAACTTCAAGCAAATTCTAACAGTTGTAACAGCGCTACTTATGATATGACACTACCAATAATGAAAAAGATTAAATACGCCAGAGCAGACTGTTTTAAGGTTACACAGATTGTATTCCAGTAGAGGTTAAGCATACAATCCACAGATATCAAAAGCCTCCAGCACAATGTGCCACTGGCTTCTCCCTTCATCCCTGAACCCTTGCAAGAAAGCCCCTCCCAGAGTCTGTACTTGTACATCAATCAGCAACCATAACAGCATGATACAAGTTCATCTTGTGTGCAGCCACTCCCTGTGAACTCTAAACACCCCTGCGGTTTCTGTTAGTCAGTGCAGATATATGAACTTTTAATATCATCTAAACTGCGGCCTTGGACTGTCATTAGCCCTCCCTAAAGCAGCACAACTAGAAACAGACATCTAGAAAAAAAGATATGGTCTAGCATTGCTACCAGGATGCATCCATCACAATTACTAACAAAGACAGCTGAAAAGAAAACAAGGTCGGAGGTTTTGTATTCCACGGTCTACCTTGCCGCAAAAGCTAGTGTTGTTTTGAGACCAATGGCACTCAGAATTTGTGCGCTGATGACCTGAAACTAGGTTATGAAGCACTGGTCTCTCAAAAATTAGACTTTAGCAAATTTGCCCTCTCAATGTCTTATGGCAGGCATCTGTTGCCTGCAGGTAATAGAAAATGGCGCAAAACAATAGAATAATCAATACAGTTTACGTTTTGAAGAGGGTGCTGCTAAGAAAGGACAGTATAAAAGATTAAGCACTGGCAAAGCAAATACTCTTGGCCATGTCAAGCTGTTCAAATGGTTACAATTATAAATTAGATTTTCATTTTAAGGCATATGCCACAAAAAGAAAAGAACACTTGCTCCTGCCAAAATGTGACGGCCATATTCTTGCAATAACTGTTTTAATGGTTAATACAGGTTTTATATAATAATGCACATGCTTCGTAGCAGTCAGCTGTATTTGAAACAAGTACAGAAAGCCCTTTTTAGTGCGAGGCATGCTGTAATTGAGTAAGCAATGGAAGCCCCGCCCACTCTCCGCCCATGTTTGTCATTGGCTTGTGTAATTGTCTTTCTTAAATGCTGACTTCTGATTCGTAATTAGGCTTGTTAGTCCCTCCTTGGTACCGCCTGGTCTTCATTTGTTACCGCCCATAATGACTTATCCTTTTACTTGGCTTGTAACATGATCTGCATTATAAATGAGTAAGTACTATTTTGTTTATGAACACTGAAGGGGACAATGGCGGCTGCTATTTTTAAATATTTGCATTCTGAGTGTGGTGCCCACTTTAGGGACACCAGGCTCAGTTGAAATTTTATTTTTAAAACTTTGATGTTGAGTGTGACTCCCGCTTCAGGAACACCGCACTCTGTTTATCTATTTTTTTTTTTATGTAATACTGAGTGCGGCTTGCTTAACCGCATGCGCGCTAGCGGGTTTTCCCGCTGCGCGCTGAAATTTGAAAATCGCGGGTTACGTGACAAAGACAGCTCGTCATGCGCGCAGCGCAGGTAACGCCCATGACGAGCTGGCTTTGTCACCAGCATCGAAGGGGTTAAGGACACCGCAGACAGTTTTTTTAAAACTTTAATAATGAGCGCAGTGCCTGCTTCAGGGACACTGCGCTTTTAATTTTTTCTTTTTTTTAACTTTAATAATGAGCACAGCGTCCGCTTCATGGACACTGCTCTCTGCAATACAATAGGTATTGCTTTTGCAAAACTTTGATCAACTGGTATTGTAAATGACAATGCCTTTTAATCTATACTAATATAATAAAGAGAGAGCCCAAACCTTTGAGGCGGGTAATCCCAGGAACCACAGCACCAATCACAAAACCCAATACAGCGTTGGAAAGGACAGTTGCAGCAGAAGGACATAGGCTAGGCAGACGCCCACCATATACATTTAAAAGGTAAAAGAACCGTGCCAGCAAAGTAGTCCCGTGTGGGCGTGTGCTGGGGGCGTGACAAACGCTGGGGGCGTGTGGTACGTTCCGCCCTTCATGCCATGTCTCATATCGTGTGTTAATCCCACCCTGCTTCCTTCAAATACCCCTGCACCCTATAATCCTAACCCACCCTTACTCTTTAAAATACCCCAACACCCTTAAACACTAACCCATCTTAACCCTATAAATATACCCTGTACCCCAAAACCCAAACCTATCCCTAAACCCTAAAAATACCCCTGTACCCCCAAACCTAGCCCTGAACCCTAAACATACCACTGTACCCCCCAAACCTAACCCTAAAATACCCCTGTACCCCCAAAACCCAAACCTAGCCCTGAACCCTAAAAATACCCCTGTACCCCAAAACCCAAACCTAGCCCTGAACCCTTAAAATACCCCTGTACCCCAAAACCCATACCTAAACCCTAAAACTGCCCCTGTACCCCATAACCCAAAACTATATCTGAACCCTTAAAATACCCAAACACACCAAAACATTTACCTCAGTACCCCAAAACATATACCCCTATACCCATACTTACCTTATCCAAACATTAAAAAGAAAACATGCTTTTACCATTCATGCATTTACAACGAATTTCGTTGTAAATGTATGCGTGGTAAAAGCATATAAAATCTAATGCCATGCGTTATAATGGCATTGCAGAGTCATGGTACTTTCGTTATGAAAGTATGCGGGGTGATGGTATGCGGAAATAAAGTTGCGGAATAATGGGTGTTTACCTCCCCCGGTAAGTACATTGGTGGCACGGCGGCCCACATCTCCAGCAACATACTCATATTTTTTCACCACCCATTTGAAAAATGCACAGGTCTCTCTCATTGATGGCCAGCACCAACATACACTTTTAGACACACCTCCCGCCACAAGTTCTACAATTGCGAACTTTAGAGCTGGGGAGCTACGTTCGAATCTCGGCATCAGCTCAACATCCTGTGATTCCAGGCAAATCGCTTTGTCTCCCTGTGCCTACCACAAATGAATGTGTTCTTCTGTAATGTAAATTGTGCTCATGCCATGTTGTCGAGTTCGCGCTATATAATATTGCAGGGAAAAATAAAGTAGGGAAACTTGAGTTCACACACTTCTGAACGCGCACTCTTAAGTGCATCAGCAGTGCACTGTGAATCGGAGAGTTTCACAGGCCTGTCACAGATAAGAAATGCTATCTAAACGAAATCCTACAAATCAATATACTACTGGCCGGCAGCAATTCATACCCGGACAACGTCGGGACGGGCCGCTAGTTTTGCCTAAGCGCAGGCGAAAACCTTATATTTACAGTAGAGTGGCTTGGGAATCCGCCCTCTGTTCCATTGGCTAGCTCCATAAATGGAGGCTAGCCATTGGAACAGGGATCTGTCCGTCATGGCAGGACCAGATTCGTGGGCGTTCCCACGATTTCTTCCCTCTCCGCCCCTCTGTGCGCGTCATCTCGGCGGTGGGCGGGTTGTTTTTTTTAAGTTGGTTTTGTTCATTCCAGGCCGACCGCCGCCGGAAGAAGCCGAGGTGAGTGCCCGTTCCCGCCCCCCCTCTCCCGCTGACCGTGTGCCTTTCCCGCCCCCCCTCCCACTGTCCGTGCCTTTCCCGCCCCCCTCCCGCTGTCCGTGCCTTTCCTGCCCCCCTGTAGTCTTTGTTTGCCGTCGCTCAGTGAAGCCGCTCTCTCCCACCGCCCTTGAGTGGCCCTGCAATAATCCCAGTATCTCTAGACCAGTGCTGACGCGCACCTAGGACGAAGCCATCCCTGCCACAGGCTTCACAAGTTGTTGAAAAATTGTGGGTCTTAAATGAGGTACAGGAAAGACATTTCTCAAATTACGGATTGCCGTTGGATGCGTGGCAGTTTTTGACGTTCTGTGTGGTATTGAGCGGATGAGTAGACTGGTCTGTCAGGGAATCACTGAGGGAGGGGGGGGGGGTTCATACTGCTCGGAAGCACAGCCATAGCTCCTTAAACCACTCCAACGTTAGGGCCCTTGAGGTTACTGCTTGGTGTGTGTCCGCCCCCCCACCCTCGAATTAAGTAACAAGGGTTTAATGACGTTTTATGGACACGCAGATTGGGCCCATCCTAAATTACCATTTGGGTTGGCGAGCGTTCAGTACAACAAGCCCGCCCTTCCTCCTGTGGACTATAGTGTAGCAATGAGAGTCAATTCCATTCATTTTTGGCACGGGCGTGTGCTGGTTACCAACAGTTTAATGACTTGCAAGCATCACGTGTTGTGGCGAATGATTATGTTGTGAATTTTGCACGCCAGGCAAATTAATCTTCCTTTAATTGACTTCGTGGAAGTGTGTAATAATAAGTGTGTGGGAGTCGGTGCCTGAACTCTGCCCTGCTTGTCTGGGATGGGCATTACTAGCCTTAAGGGACTGAGGAAGACACGTAAGAGGTAATTAAGGCTTTCTTTAGATAGTTTGGAACATTTTCCAAGTGCGTTTCTTCAGGCAAAGGCACACATCAAACATTTTTGCAGAGAAAGTGTGACTGAAAGATATGGGGGGCTGTTCTAAGCAGCTGAACATGTCTGAAGTGACCTTCCAGTTTTACTAAATTGTTTCCAAACACTTTTCTTGCAATCATGTGGCCCTTGGACTGAGACTGACTGGGATGTCTCCCCAAAGTGTCTTGCCCTCATTTTAGTTCACCTTTTGGTGTAATTTCTTGCCTCTTTTTTCACTGGACGTTGATAGTACACACAGGGGGGACACCGTTTTGTCCTAGTTGGAGTGGGATAGAGTTGGCTTGCACAGGGTGAGTTCCTCCCTTTTGTGTGTTGCGTTCTGCCTCCTGCAAATGATTTGATACCTGCTTCTTCTGGACTGTTTTGATCATTTTTAGACCAACACTATTGCTTACTGCTCCTTCTCCGCCCTGTAGCTGCAGGTATTACGTGTCCCCTGTAATCATTTGGCTCTGGTAGGCTTCTGTCTGGGACGGTTTATTTACAAAACACTGTTTCAGGTCTAAGCAAATATCATGTTTGGGCTTGGGCCAGTGCCTAGTTGTGATTGGGCTGTTGCGAATGTCCCTGAACCAGTTGCGTCGTGACCTTCAAACGTCTACAATCTTGCAACATTTCTCTGTCACTGTTCCTGCGGGACCACGAGGTGTCCCTTTGCACACTCATATGCTTTCATGCTGTAGTGGCCAGTTATGGATTTAAAAACATCAGAGACAGGAGCAAAAACTCTTGAAAGTGCATTCCACACATAGGCTGCCCATCCATTACAAGGTCTCCCACCCCACCCCAAAATGCGGGGGTGCAAAAGTCACTGTCAGAAAGTGCCACAGACCAGGTCCGCATATTGAACCGTGAACAGCTGTAATGGCTGGGATTCCATCGAAGTAAATAGATTGGGATTCTGGGTAACAATTCGAGAATGTTTACTCAACAGTTTTTTAATAAATTGATCGGCAACAAACTGATGTTCTGTTTTAAAAATTGGCAGACTTTATGGATGGTTTTATATGTTCTTTTATTATGTAATACTGTTAAGGTTTTAATTAACTAAACAATAAACTCACTTTGAACGGTCAAAAAGTACAGTTGAGACACACAAGCTAACTTTTGTGAAAAGGCTGTTTGTGAGGTCCCAGTGGATCCGAGAATGAAATAATTGTACAAAGTGCTTTGATAAGGACATAAGGAAGTAGCTGAAGAAAATGTTGACACATTGCATCCTACAAACTACAGGCGACCACGTCACAGCTTATCATTCAACAAGTGTTCAAATGACAAAAGTATGCAGGAGCTTCCTGTGGAAGTCGGGGCCTCCAGACTTTGCTTAGGTCCTTAAGCTGGGTATCCGTGCATTTCAAAGTATTTGCACTTTAGAAAACTCTTGAAAATACATTGTTAAAAGCAGCAACTGAGGAATACCTTGATACGGACCATCGGCATGCGCTCGGTCAGTTTGTAACAAACCAGTTGTCCGACAACTCTTGAAGTTTTCAAAGCTTTGGGGGAAAACAAGGCAGTCATCAGGCAGGAGTACATGAAGACCTACATAAAGCTAATGAGTCATAGGACCACAGGAGGTGCTCTGCCTATTGCTGGAGCATGTGAAGCACAAGCAATCCCTAGTCAGGGAGGAGGTTGTGAACATCACAATTGCAGCTCTGCTCACCTACCCAAGTGAAGATTTCAACCTGCCTCAACTCTCCTGACCCGCTCAGAGGCGGTCGCTCCCCACGCTCCCTGGCTCCTGGTATCGTAGCGCTATCACGCTCCCTGCTTATAGCCGCTGCCAGCTGATTTGCGCATCGCTCGATTTAGCAAGAACTGCCGTGTAACACTGTCTGTGCTGGTTTGCTTGCTCCTAGCGCTGCATTCATTTTACATAGCTCCCAGCCATTTTGTGATTGTAATATTGCCTGTGCTCGTCTGCTTGCTCCTAGCGCTGCATTCATCGTACTTTGCTCCCAGCCATTTTGTGATTGTAATATTGCCTGTGCTTGTCTGCTTGCTCCTAGCGCTGCATTCATCGTAATTTGCTCCCAGCCATTTTGTTGTTGTTGTGCCTCGTAGCCCGTCCCTCCGCCCCGCTCCCGCCTCCCAGCTGCTCCTCCCTCGCCCCACCCCCCTCCACCATCCACTTATGACATACGATTTTGCGTGCAGCGTTCACGCGCAGCGGTTGCGCCCCATGCGCGCCAAAGGTGCGCCAAAGGTAAGCCAGTCTACGCCCGTCCGCGCCTGGACCGCGCCCAGCGCCAGACCCCCTGGCCCTCGCAAACCCCACTCCTCCCGCATTACGTATGACGCCGCTACCCTCTTTGCCCTTAACCCCGGACGCAAACCACAATGCTGCGAAGCTGCCCCAGGACACACCCATGGACCTTCGCCTGCCACTCCTGCAAATTCGCCTGCGTCAGGACCCACACCAAATCCACGAACTCCAAACACAGCTCCCACTCTAACCACCTGAAGTGCATCCTACTGAACACCCGCTCGGTCCACAGACACGCCACTGAACTCTGGGACCTACTCGACACCACATCGCCGGACGTCGCCTTCCTTACAGAAACCTGGATGAACGCATCATCAGCGCCCGACATCGCCATAGCCATCTTGGACACTTACAAGATCATCCGAAAAGACCGCACCAACCAAACAGGAGGAGGCATCGCCATCGTCCATAAGAACACCATCCGAATCACGACCAGCTCCGACAATAACCTTGCGACCGCCGAACACCTTCACTTCCAAATCCACACCGACCCCAGGACCACACTTCGAGGCACCCTCATCTACAGACCACCAGGAACCCGCACACAATTCAACGAAGACATCACTGACTTCATCAGCCCACATGCCCTCACCTCCGAGAACTACATTCTACTGGGAGACCTCAACTTCCACCTGGAAAAGAAAAAACAACAGCAACACCACCACCCTTCTGGACAACCTGGCCGATCTCGGACTCAAACAACTTGTTGACACCCCCACCCACCTTGCCGGACACACGCTTGACCCTATCTTCACCTCCAGCAAACACATCTCCTTCGACCACACCACAGCTCTCCATTGGACGGACCACAGCTGCGTTGACTTCAGCTACAACAAGACCACGACCCACAACCCCCCACAACCTATTCCTCGAAAAAACTGGAACAAAATCACCACCGACCAACTCTTCACATCGCTTAACCAAAACCCTCCTGCCATATCATCGGACCCAAACCATGCTGCCACCAAACTCACACAATGGATCACCCACAGCGCTGATTAATTAGCACCCTTGAAAAACCACCAGACCAAACAAGGTAACAAAAAGGCCCCCTGGTTCAACGATGACCTTAAGAAATCCAAGAAGTTAGGTCGTACTCTCGAGAAAACCTGGAGAAAAAACCCAACCACTGACAACCTGACCACCTTCAAGGACGCCACCCGCAAACACCACCAATTGATCCGATCCACCAAGAAATCAGCATTCAAGGATCGACTCGATAACAACGCCCACAACAGTAAAGAACTTTTCAACATCGTCAAAGAATTTACCAACCCCACCGCCGGCACCAACGACATCACTCCCTCTCAAGACCTCTATGACTCTTTATCCTCTTTCTTCCACAACAAAATCGCCGACATACATAACAGCTTTGAAAACCAATCAGAAGAACAGTCCACTCCACCCACCTCTGAACCAAAACAGCACTCTCACAACCTTTGCACCTGGAACCCAATCACTACTGAAGACACCATCCGCCTGATGAACTCCATCCCCTCAGGATCACCAACAGACCCATGTCCCCAACACATTTTCAACAAAGCAGACTCCATCATCGCACCCCATCTCCGCTATGTCATCAACTGTTCCTTCAACTCTGCTACCTTCCCGGAAAGCTGGAAACATGCCGAACTCAGCGCACTTCTGAAGAAACCCACAGCAGACCCCTCAGAACTTAACTACCGCCCCACCTCACTCCTCCCATTCCCTGCCAAAGTCATTGAGAAAGCCGTCAATAGTCAGCTCGCCGCCTTCCTTGAATCCAACAATTCCCTCGACCCCTCACAGTCCGGCTTCCGAGCCAAACAGCACCGAAACCGCCCTCATCGCAGCTACAGACGACATCCGATCGCTACTGGACAACGGAGAAAAAGTCGCCCTCATCCTACTCGACCTCTCAGCCGCCTTCGACAAAGTCTGTCATAGCACCCTCATCCAACGCCTCCATAACGTCGGAATACAAGGAAAAGCTTTGGACTGGATCATCTCGTTCCTCGCCGGAAGAACACAGAGAGTCCGCCTCCCCCATTCAAATCAGAGGTCATCGAAGTCATCTGCGGCGTACCACAAGGATCATCACTCAGTCCCACCCTCTACAACGTTTACATGAGTCCCCTCGCTTCCATCGCACGACAACACAACCTCAACATCATCTCCTACGCAGACGACACCCAGCTGATCCTCTCCCTCACCGAAGACCCAAACACCGCCAAAATCAATCTACACGAAGGAATGAAAGAAGTAGCCGAATGGATGAACAGCCGTTTAAAACTAAACTCAGACAAAACGGAAGTCCTCATCTTAGGATCATCCCCCTCATCCTGGGATGACTCATGGTGGCCACCGGCCCTGGGTACAGCACCCATACCTACAGATCACGCACGTAACCTGGGATTCATCCTGGACTCCTCCCTCTCGATGGCCAGACAAGTCAACGCCGTCTCATCTTCATGCTTTAACATCCTACGCATGCTCAAAAAAATCTTCAGTTGGATCCCCGCCGAAACAAGAAAGACAGTCACCCACGCACTGGTTACTAGCCAACTGGATTATGGAAATACCCTTTACGCCGGAACCACTGCCAAACTACAGAAAAAACTCCAACGCATCCAAAACGCCTCAGCCAGACTCATACTGGACATCCCCCGTCAAGCTCACATTTCCGGTCACCTGAAAGACCTCCACTGGCTCCCCATCAACAAGAGAATAACGTTCCGTCTCCTCACCCACGCACACAAGGCCCTCTACGACCTAGGACCCGAATGCCTCAACACAAGACTGTCCTTCTACACACCCACCCGCCAACTACGATCATCCAATCAAGCCCTCGCCGCAATTCCGCGCATCCACAGATCCACCATGGGAGGAAGATCCTTCTCCTTAGCGGCCAAAACCTGGAATTCTCTCCCCACTCACCTCCGCTTTACACAGAACCACCTCTCCTTCAGAAAGCAGCTAAAAACCTGGCTTTTCGAGAAGTAATTCACCCTCCCTCCCTTAAGCGCCTTGAGACCCTCTGGGTGAGTAGTGCGCTATATAAATTCTTGAACTTGAACTATAGCCCCCTGTCTTGTGGATATTAAACGAAAGGTACGCCATGCAGCGCTGGAGGCATTTGCTGTGCTGGCCTCGTCCATGGGTTCAGATAAAGCCAGCCTCTTCAAGGCTGTGGATATTGTGGAACTTAATGAGGAGGGGGATGGAGTGATGCATGCAGTCCAGGCAAGGCTAGCAAGAAAAACCCTTCCCAAACTTGATGCACACGGTCTAGTAGACTATGCCACCCCTCTACCTACCTCTGCTCATGGAAGAGGTGCTCACATTCTTCCAAGAGCGGACTCAGACTGGCTTCTGTTAGGATGTAGGACTCAGAGTGCGCACACTCCCAGCGGTGACAGTGCCCTCAGGCGTCATGGATCCTACAATGACCTACTGCTTCTGGCTGATCCCACCGTTGGTGCCAGGAGGGTGTTAAGCGCAGGATAAGGGAAAAACAAACTGCCTTGGGAGAATGATTCTGCTCCAGTAGTGGGAGTTCAAGCGAAGTATTCCCTATATGCCAAGGAGCTCCAACAGGTAACTGTGATTTCTTTTATTATTTAGTTTTAATGTATTGTATATTCGATGTTTCAAATATTGAGCCTGCTTTCAGAACTAGAAGCTGCTAACGGAGAGGCTTGTTTATCTGTGAGCACCAACTCTTCATATTTTAACATTAGAAATGCCAACACAATTTGCAGTGCCTCTTTGTCGTAAACCCAGGGCAGTGCTGCCACTCATGCTGTTAAAGATTCTGCAGGTCTGGGCTGGCTACTTTCTAGCTCTGATCGTTTTACGTGTGACTGGTGGCAAAGCAGCTAAATTGTGCATACAAAATCCACAGCAGGTGACTCATACTGCTCTAAAAAACAAAACAAGTATGTGGAGGGTCAAGGGGAATATTTAATGACCTGTCTGCTCATTCCCCTATTTTAAGATATAAAACACACAACAGAGCAGAACAGGTCTGGAAAAAGTGTGTAGCTGTACTGGCCAAGGTGCAATAGTGGATGCATGCATGAACGTACGGTGCTGTAAAACACTGGCTAGATAAATCCCATCAGACCACCCTTGTGGTGGAATTTACGTCATGTGGGATGTTGCTGATCATTCCAAATCACAACCGACCTTGTAGTGCCGATATGGAAATGGATGTCAAGAATCTAGCCGTGATGTCCATCATGAAGTGGTATTTGCTAAAGTGCAGTGCTTAGATGGCAGTGGTGAAATAAAATTGACTACTCGGGCATTGTAAAATATTCAAACTGCACTCCATGTGTCAAGAGTTAAAAACACGCCGAGTAGTAAGACTACCCCTTGGCGTTTGTGCAAATCGGTCGACATGTTTCAGCCCGTGGGGCATTGCCCCGGCATTCTTCAGGACCATAGACAGAAAGGCTACTGCAACTATAAATGATGTGTTAAATCAAAAACAAAGAATGTACTAAGAAAAAGGTACATATCTACCAGGAACCTTCACATTTGAATGCCCACTGGAAGGAGAGAAGAACATCTTCTTCCTAGAAAACAAAAATTGTTTCACAAAAAACACCATATTACACACATACATCCACATGAGTACACAACGACCGCACAGACAAAACACACCTGCATGAATGATTTGCATTCAGCGTTATATGAAAAGCATAATAGCTTTATCACCACGAGGCATTTCCTCATGGTGCTACTCACCCAGCTTTGTGTGGGTGAAGACCTCACCTCACCCGGCGACCGCTCGGGAGTATGAGGCCCCGCTCTATAGTGTAGAAAAAAGGAAACCATGAGTGCACAACTCTATAGTATCCAAGCCAATTGCTCTACACAAAAACCCAACAGACGTGTGATAGTACCCCAACTGTTCAACCTTAAGTAAACCTACATTGATGTCCATATGACGCTTGGAGAACACACATACTGTAGTGCTCTTCTTATCATAGAGCACAGAACAAGTACTCATGTTAACCTCTGAGTGTGTTATTAATAGCTCATAAAAAACTTTCCTAGAATCACAGTGTATAATTATTGGTAGCAGGTCCTCATGAATGCCCCAGAAATAGTAATTGGGACTGTCCATAGTAAAGGGCTATTCAAATGCCCAGCGACATAGAGCAACAAAGTCCTCGGTGTCTAAAGGGCTCGAGGGGCCGTTCAAACCTCATAAGTACGAGTATACTCAACTACACCACTAAATAGGGGCTGACTAACAGCGAGAAAAGACCACCATAGGACTCACCTGCCCGTCGGTGCCTCGGATGGTAAACCGAGCGGAAGTGGAGGTGTTTGGTCAAACCGCCCATCACCCTTTTGTAGCCGCCGGTAATTGACTGGGCAAACTGTGGACGACAGCGTGAAAGAAGAGACACTGCTCTTGCGCGCATGCGCAGTAACCTTAAACAAACTGTGGGCGACAGCGTGAAAGAAGAGACACTGCTCTTGTGCACATGCGCTGTAAAAATAATCCCCGACAGATGACGTATGGTTCGTATTGTCACTACTTATTAAGCGAGCAAAAAAGGGGGATTTATAAAAGCTTTCATCCTGAGGGTGCAAGAGGATTGAAAGAGACCAGAAACTAATGGGAACACTGCTCAGATTAAGGAGCGTATAATGAGTATAGTGGTTTCTTTGGTCTCAGAACCACCCTGGATTCATGTGCATGTCCGGTTAGGAGACACTGTATTCATGTCATGCGCCCGATGTATATTTACACAGGGACGGTTTAACTAAGGTATCTCGTCTTGAGTGCTCATTGTGTGGAAATACTAGGCCCTGAAGCCGAAGTAATTAATCTATACAGAGTCACTCTATGGTAGAGTGTAACATCCAGTACATACTGCTCATAAGGGAGGGCTGTGCCTCAGAGTGGAAACTAGTAGTTAGATCATAAAGGGTCGCTATTTGGTGAAGCGCAATATGGCCCTTATGAAAGATCATTATGTTTGTGATATCAGGAAGTTGTTATTATCTCAAGTGTCAAAGAAAATTAGGTGTCTGACTGGGTGAACAGAAGGGAAGCACACACAATTATGTTAGGTGAGCTTGGCGGGTGCAACCAAAAATGCGTTGCATCCATTCAAGAAAATGGAATGCCCACTGGGAGAAACTGTAATTTTACCTTCTTTCTCTGACCTTGTTCCAGAGTCAGTTAAACATTCATATGCCAAGAAGTGGGAATTCGCGCTAGATCCAGCATGAGTCGTCGTAACCCCTTTCCTTGGGTATTTAAGGGCTTACCTGTGGGTGGGTCCTAAGATTCCTCTCGAGGCAAGACTCAAGCCTGAAACCACGTCTCTCTTCGACCTTCTAGACACTTGGACTTTGCTGGGCTTTGCCTGGAACCGAGACTACATCAAGGAAGACTCTGCTGTGCCTGGTCTCGCTGTTCTGCAAGTCGTCTTCATTGTCTATGTCTGTGCTTCTTCCAGGATCTTCAACAGACCTGTGGGTCTCAAGGGCTCCATTGGAGTGCAACAAAGCTGACCAGTCTGCTGCTTCTGACATCCCACGGACTTCGAAAGGCTCAGCAACACAGGTGGTGGTTCTGCAACTCCATTGACACCTGACCTGTCCTCTCTAAAATTTTGAGGGCACTATCCCTTGTTGAAACTGCTGGGATAAAACCACTGTGTCACATTGCCGTTGCCAAGGCTTGTTGTCTCTGCACTCCAGAGATCTTCGGGCAACAAGAAGCTCCAGCCTCCAGCATCTCTTCCTCCCAAGATCAGTGTCCTCACTGCATCCTCTGCACCGTGGGCTTTCATCTTTGGTGAGCTGCTAGAGGTCCTCTTGCAACTCCTGTGCTTTCAGCCTGTGGGTCCTCTTGACGGTCTTCTTCTGCTCCAGTGGGCTCCCCCGCTTGCTCGGGCCTGCTTGGACTCTCCTGTTTGTTGTGAGTCCCTTGGACCTTGCTAGTCCCAACGTTGCTCCTTCTTCGCTTTCCACGCCTGTTGCAGCTGCCAAGGATTGTTGGTGCTCCCGCCGTACACCGGCCCCCTGGTTCTCAACTTCCGATGTGGGACAGCTCATGCATGGCTCTTCCTCAAAGTCGCCTGGTCCTCACAGCTGCAACAACAAGTTCACAGTCATTACTCCTGCACCTTCAGACATCTGTGGGAATTACTCTTCCGTGCCTCCTGGTCACTCCCAAGTGGCATAGACTCTGTCCCTTCTGCTTGCAGGTTCTCCTCTTCAAGAATCCACCTTGGATTCCACCAGACTCTTGCACAGTCATTGCCAGTGGCATCTTTTCTGAAGTCCCCCATTGTGGTCTATGTGGTTTCCGATGTCACTTCGCACCTATGGACCAGGCTCCCCTGGTGTAGGTATCCTGGTTCCTGGGGTATCCACGGTTTGGGTGACTCTCCAACCTTCTGTCTTCCATGGAGTTTCTTCAGGGTCCACTGGGAAGGGTTCTTCTTCTTCAAAACTGCAACTGCGACTTTACTGTTGACTTCTATTGAATATGCGGCTGTGTTTCCACTCAGCCTTTATGGGGTTCCTGGGTATTTACCTTTGTTGGATCATTGCGTCCCCAGCTCATCTGTGTCTCCTGGTACAAGTCCCGACTTTGGTCGCAGTTCACACTCCATTTTTTTAATATATGGTTTGGTCTCCCCCTGGAGACCACTGTATTTTGTGATACCTTATTTGCAATTGAAGTATTGTTGTGTATTTGTGTTGATATCTCCGGGTAGGAGATATATTAATGTGTTGATGAGTGTTGCCCATGACAGAAAACACAACACAAAGATTGAGCACGGTCGCACCCACAGTGAAAAATTAGTTGCACTGAATTTAGTGTGAGACGCTCTTACCAGTACTTAAACGTATGCCCAGAAAAAGATATTTCCAGCTGCCTGCGTTCATGCCCATGAACAAGCCTTCCTTCTTAAACATGTGTTCTGGAGTCATTAAGTTCCATTAGAAAGAGTATCATGGCTGCATCCTGTCAGCTATAAAATGATCAGCTTAATGTAACACTGCTACTCCCCTGATAAACAATTTACAATGAAGCACTAAATATAATTAAGAGCTTCTATTTAGCGCCAACAGCTGAGGAGTGTTGGACATAGCTAAAAAAGGGTGGAGAAAGAGCTGGTGAGTCGCCAAGTATGACAAGCATTGGCAAAGGCAATAGGTCTGCCTAAGCAAGAGCTATCAGCTTTGCCGATATGCTTTAGTGACGTTGTACACCAGCTTAGAAGTTGTTCGGCATAGCTAAACATTAATGGCATAAAGGGGAGTGGTAAGGAGTGGGGTGCTTTGGAGTGGCATAGAGAGAGGCGTAGAGAGATGAAGAATCAACCACGGTGGCGTGGAGTGTCATGGAGGAAGTAATGTGTTGTAGAGTGGCAGAGCGTAGAGTGGAGTAGAGTCAGTGCTTTAAATGGGCCAGTACTGTCCGGTACGGAGTCCCGGCACTTTTTTACTTTGAGAGGGACAGCAAATAAACACCTAAAACAGTTATTGGGCCAAACAATGAGCAGAGTACCTGCACTTCTATTTTCCCATTTCAAGCCCTGAGTAGAGTGGAGTGGAGTAGATTGTTAGAGTGGAGTGTCTGCTAGGCTTCAACTAAAAAATTAAGAGTACACAATTTGGGCTGTGTGTATAGAAAATATTTTTATTGTTTATTGTTATGGCGCTTGCTTAGTACATTAGGACCACGTAGTGCAAGCAAGTAAACATTTATGACAGGATCAAACCCGTGTTTCAGCATCTCTACAAGATACAAGACCCATTTTCTCGCAGTTTTGCGAGGTCACGTGTCCGGAGGTGCTAAAAACAATATCCACCATCAAATCGGGATCGGCTCTCGACCCGTGTCCCTTGAAGGTCTTGAGACCCATCATGGATGCAGTCTTACCCTCTATAACCAACATCTGCAACTCCATGTTTAACACCGGCATCTACCCCGAGTCACTAAAGAAAACCCTAATAAAACCGCTGCTCAAAAAACCCACCCTCGATAAAGAAGAACTAAAAAGCTACCGCCCCATTGCCAGTCTCCCACTATTAGCTAAAATAGTGGAAAAAATTATGAATGCCCAACTCTCCTCCTTCATCGAGGACAACAATTGCCTAGATGAATCTCAGTTTGGCTTCCGTCGCTTCCACGGAACCGAGACAGCCTTGGTCAAAGCGGCGGACGACATCAGATCCATCCGGGATGCGGGAGGCACCGCCGTCCTGATATTACTAGACCTGTCGGCGGCCTTTGACACGGTCGACCACACCACCTTGGTCGACCGTGTCGAGAGCATAGGCATTCAAGGCAACGCCAAAAATCTTCTTGCCTCTTTCTTGGCCAACAGGACCCAGGTCGTCACTGTGGGACCTTTTGAATCCTCCCCCCTGTCACTACCATGTGGAGTTCCCCAAGGCTCATCCCTCAGTCCGACACTATTTAACATTTATGTGTCGGACCTTGCCAATGTCATCAGGGCACATGGGATGAGCCTCACTTCATACGCTGATGACACTCGACTGGTCCTTGCCGTCAAAAATGACGGGCTTCAGAAAGCCAATATGTTCAACCAGGGTATGACGGCTATCGGGAACTGGATGTCACACAATTGTCTGAAGCTAAACTCCGACAAATCGGAGGTGGTAATTTTCGGCAATCTCTCTCCGGAGTGGTCCCCCCTTTGGTGGCCGTCATCCATGGGCCAGCCCCCAGTCCCGGTCGACAAAGTGAGGAACCAGGGAGTCATGTTTGACAACCGTCTGAACTTCCTCCCACATGCCAATCAGATATCCTCCTCCGCCTTTCATAAACTTAGGCTCATTAAAAAAATTCTGCCCTTCTTACCTGAAAACATGGCGAAAACGCTGGTAAGCTCCCTGGTGCTCTCCACCCTAGATTACTGTAATGCTTTGTTTCTAGGGGCCCAGGAGAGAGTGTTAACAAAAATGCAGTCTATACAGAACGCGGCCGCCAGGCTCCTAGGGCGAATCCCCAAATTCCATCCGGTTTCACCCACCATAAAACAACTCCATTGGCTTCCGGTGAGGAAGAGGATTAAGTTTAAAACCTTATGCCTGGTATATAAGGCTCTACACAACGCTGTTCCAGCGTTCTTCACTCAGAACCTTACCCCCTACTGCCCATCCAGAGCACTGCGCTCTTCCAGTTCCCTGAACCTGGTGATCCCCCGAACTAAATCTGTCAACTGGGGTGACAGAAGATTCCTTGTGGCTGCTCCAAAACTATGGAATACACTGCCTCATTCGATCAAGACCAGCACTTCTTTATGGTCTTTCCGAAAAAACCTCAAAACTTGGCTTTTTAATCAATGATCTCCTGGCCCCCTTGTTGGCCAAACATTGCAGTTACTCAGCGCCGAGATGCCCATGGGCCTTCGTTTCGCGCTTTACAAATGATAAAATAAATAAATAAATAAATAAATGTGCCTGTCCCAAGCCGCAGTGTGCCATTAAACAATATTAATGCCTTAATTTTTTTTAACGTGTTTTCATTTTCAATTGTAAGATGAATAATGCTTGGCAATAGGCGCTCTCTTAAACTTTGTCTATTTTGAAGACTATTTAACATGAGGGTTGTGCTTAAGTTGTTGTGACTTGTGAATGTAGGAGTGCTTCGTGCCGACACCTATGTACAGCGATTCCTCGACTGACACAGCACTCCACGAACTGACACAAATACATACCCTCCAAAGCAAAAAAGTGGGTACCGTTCTACCTCTGTTGTTCGGCGCCTTGGGACCTTGGATGATACTTGCGTTTTCCAATTACACATGTTCTGTTGGACAGGCCCTTGGTCCCACACTGCTCTTGCTCGTTGGTTCGTCTTGTGCGTCTGGTGTCGTGGGCTCATGCGGGCGGGCCTTTGGTCATCCCCCTTCTTGTGCGGGGTTCCTCCCTGCCCTTTCGGGGGTGGCGTTGTAGTCGTGGCACTCCTATGCGGTCTCCCGGCTTCTGCCTTTCTGGTGCTGCTCTTCCCGATGCCTCTGCCACATCCTGCCTCTCTCATGGTGGTTGGTCGGTTTGGTTCTCACGCCTTCTCTGGCTCCTGGTGGTGGTTGGTTCCCGAGCCGGTGTTGGGTCCGAGTTGCCCTCTGTTTCGGGCCCGTCAGGGGTCTCTGTCCTTTCAAATGCAAAAACAACAGTTGATGGACAGTTCGGGCTGGACTGTTCCCATGAGGCACAGGGTCAAGGCTGATTTGCATATGGCCATGTCTGAACTGGGGTGGTGTGGAGTGCAAAAAAACGATGGATTTAGGCCCAGATCTCTGTACTGGGGTGAATGTATGACATTGTTCTGCATTCTGTCCATCAACTGTTGTTTTTGCATTTGTCACTCCGAGTGGGATGGGTATACTCAGACATGAGTCCCGTGCTCTCCACACCACTGGAGTCAAGCTATCCTGGCTTATGAGGGCTGATAGCCAGAAACCGATCCTAGGATGCTTGATTCCGGTCCAGGGAAGACATGGCTTGGCAGTTCGGGCTGGACTGTTCCCATGAGGCACAGGGTCAAGGCTGATTTGCATATGGCCATGTCTGAACTGGGGTGGCGTGGAGTGCAAAAAAAACGATGGATTTAGGCCCAGATCTCTGTACTGGGGTGAATGTATGACATTGTTCTGCATTCTGTCCATCAAATGTTGTTTTTGCATGTGACCAATCAGCGGCCCCATTACAAAAGTCAGGCATATGTGGGGTCACCTAATTTATGGACGATCCATCTGTGAATGTTGTGAGGTCTTGTTTTACAAAGGAAACCTTATAACCCCTAACCAGGAACCAACCTTTTAACTGCATATTCTAAAATATTTTCCATTTCAAAGATAAAAAAGAACCGTAATTGAGGGGCTAAACAGAAAGGGGGATTTATGTCTTTCCACCTAGTTGCCTAGGAGTGTGGATATTTTCATGGGTTGAGAGTGAAACAAGTGGTCAAACATTTACATTTTTGACTGCATCAGAGAGTGACTAACTTTTGAATGGCAACAGAGGTATTGTGAGGTGTGTATTAAGGCTCTGTGCAGGAAGAAGCCCTGCAATATGCTGATGCTATGCTAATTAATCCCGCACCTTTTTAAATCTGTGACGTCATTAGAGGTAAATGTCATGGCACCACATACTGCGATAGCAATACAGTCAAACGATAGGTGTTGCCCCTTCATGGGGTCAGACGGTTAGGTTGTCTGTTATGACATTTTGGTAAATTGACATCCATGCATATACAATTGTATTCGAGAATAGGGATTGTAAAGGGTCACTACCTTCCCATCCACCCATGATGATATTTTTTTCAATCCGTGACTAAAAGCCTTAAAACCAGCAAGAAAGCTAGCCAAGGGCCGATAAAAGGGAAGGGGAGAGGGGTATTGTCAGCTCCTCCAGCAGCGTTAGAATCCAAGTCCCTTGCACAATTCCTAAGACACTAGGTACCTGGGCCGATGACGTCACAAGTAGGGCTTCTCCTCTGAGGGGAACACTCCAGCTATGCCCTTTCTCCAGCAGGCCGTTCCTCTGTTTCTAGAGGTAGTCTACAGTTCTTCGAGGATGGTTCGTGCCCAGACTGCCCCCATGTGGAATAAGGCCGGCATTCAGATTTGTGGATGCGAACACACAACCATAAGACAAGGAAGGGTCTCCTCACTCAGCTCCCTCTCACTCTGTTGGTATAATGAAGCAGAAAAGGGGCAGAGTCTGTCCCTACAGTTTAAAGGGACATTTGTCTACTACTCTCCTCCCTTTCACAGGTGACTGGTTAAGGTCAAACAAAGTCAGGGATGTTCCTACAATCTTCATCCCGGTCTGGCAGGCCCTTTTCAACCTCCAACTTATGTAGCACTCACACACAGGGGATTCAAAATGGACTCCATTCACCTTAGAGTAAAGCACCTCAGATGTGTTCTATGCTCAACAGATTCCACATGCCACATGTTAAGTGCAAAACCATCCTCCAAACATGTCCCCTGCAAACCCATAGCAACTTACTCTAGCAGTCCACAGGCAACTAATGATACATTAAAAGGTGTGTTCTACAAGTTACAGCTCATAATCCAATTGCAACAGGACTGCAATATTTAAAATTTCATTAGCAATAATAATAATAATTATTTATTGTTCAGATAGTTAAAACCATAACCATATTACATACACAACTAGAAAAAGAAAAATTGCATAGAAAATTAAATTATTCTAAAAACGTGATAAAATATACATAATTGTAAAAGTATTCTTCAGGTTTTATTTATTCATTTTATGTATAAAGTTTTATATAGCGCGAACAAGATCCCAAGGGATATCAGAGCGCTTTACAAAGGAAGGACATAAATCCAGTATTGACCACAAGTAAGAATATACAAAAGGAATAAACGCATATATCCCAGACAAATAAATGCATAGTTTCCAGACAAATGACACAGGGAGAATAGTGCAATAAACGAGTATGTAACAGTCTAAGAAAGGGGATCTACAATGCGGAAAAAAGAGCATAGTTATCATTGAGCTGTTTTAGCTTTCAGTTCTTGTTCATGAATGTGTAAAAACTTAATCAATTTGCAGTTCATTTGGGAATCGGTAGAGTCCAGTCCTCTTATAATAGCGGTTCTACACGATTTTATGCCTCTGTCCATGAACGCTCTCTGTAGTAATGCAATTTGCGCTGGTTGCAGTACCTTACAGTGGCATACAAGATGAACCAAATCTTCTTTTTTATAACCACATTGCCGGCAATTTTCGTTCCCCGTATGCATCCAATGCGGGGTGTTCGCAAGAGTAGGGAAGTGTCTAAACCTCAATGCTAATAATTGTCTTTTTACATAGGTAGAGAAAGTGGAGTCCAAATAGCCCGCTTGTTTCAGTGTTTTATAACTATTGATTACGGTCCAAGAATGAATTATTTTAGAAAAAATGCATTGATCAACCAGCAGCAAATGAAACTTTGCGTTCTTGTTTAATGCTAACTTAAAGGTTTGGTAGGGCATATGTTTATTCCAGAGATCAGGAGTGCAGGTAACCTTTAGCACATGTTCCAAAAATGTATAGGCTGGCGAGTTTTGTCCTGTTCCATTTCCTGCCACAATGATTTGTTGAGACTATTTTCCTCTTCATTTAGTTTTATTTGATACCACACTTTTATGTATGTGTAGAGTCTGCCCAATGTTTCATTCAGTAGCCCAAACTTTAAGAGCATTTGCGCTGGTGAGGCAGTCCTGGGGAGCTGAAGAACCTTTTTATAAATACTCATTATTAGTTTGTTTAGGATTTCTGAATTCTTCCCATGCATAGCAGCACTGGCGTATGATAATGTTGGCAGTGCTTAGCAGAAATAGTCCTCAATAACCGTCTTATTGAAGGTCCCTCCAGTTTCTTTGCCAGTGCTTTCATGGCAAATGTTAGGGCCCCTGCTCGCTGCAGCATATATTTTTTCTGGTCTCGAAATGATCATTTTTCATCTACATAAAATCCCAAATATTTGTAGCATGATACATTCTCTACTAAATTACATTTTAGCCTAATGTTGTAACGAGAGGCTGTTTGGTTTGTAATGAGCATTGATTTAGTTTTGGAAAAATTGAGTTCCAGTTTATTTACGGACAGAAATTCAGAGAGTTTGTTTAGTAGTCTTGTCAAACCTATCTTAGTCAAGCTCAAAAGAACTAGATAATCTGCGTAGGCAAGATGCGACAATTGTAGTTTGCCCAACTTCGGTGAATGTGAATTAATTCCATCAAGCTTTCTCGATAGGTCTGAGATGAATAAATTAAATAGGTGCCGAGCCAGCACGCACCCCTCTTTCAGTCCCGTGTTGGTATACACTTTTCTGGATATTCTAGCTCCATTTCCAAACTTCACACGTACCCAGGTATCTGTATAAAACAGCAGTAGACCCCTAAATATTCACTCCGGTATATTCCAGGATTTCAATTCAGACCACATAAGTTTCCGGTCTACACTGTCAAAGGCAGCTTTTGAATCTATATAACACTGGTAAAGATCCTGTTTACCTCTGCTTCATATGTGCTATTTGACAAATCAAATCTGTTTAACCACTTCGATGCTGGTGACAAAGCCAGCTCGTCATGGGCGTTACCTGCGCTGCGCGCATGACGAGCTGGCTTTGTCACGTAACGCGGGTTTTTTAAATTTTCAGCGCGCAGCGGGAAAACCCGCTAGCACGCATGCGGTTTAAAAAACAAACGTTATTACCAAGAAATAAATGATTACAGAAATATTGCACGTTACCTAATACATTAATATAAATATTCAAGAGTATCCTAAAATCAGTAGTGCTCAGCACACATTTGAATCAATTCAACCAACACATGACTTTCACTTATAAAGGTTATAGCAATATGGGCACTTTAAAATGTCTCCACATTAAAACTCAATAGAAGGTTAACAGCCCAAATCCCACATATAATTTAAAAAAAATTATCAGAAAGTGACAAATTAACTGGCAGATTGCAACATTGCAACTTGTTTCGCCCAATTAAAACATTATAAAGTGCAGTGTGCATAGCAACGTATCACAATCACAAAGGACTCTCTTAATCAACCTTACTGACAAGGTCAAATTTACCATCTCCAGACCCATCCTTATCAGGGCGTCCTCATTACTGCAGTGCCATCTGCTTTCCAGTTGTTAGAAACAACACTACCGACTGAAGGGAGTGCCAACCTAGATCTTCAAACACTAGGAGGACCGAAGCCTAGCATGGAATGATGCGATTTTATGCAGGTATTGGCAGGTAGTAATGACTACATCCTGATATCAGAGGCCACATATCCGGTTTAGACCCATTTCTCTCGCCCGTATCCCATACTTTTTAAAAACAGGCCAGCGAATCTTCTTCCTTTCCTCGAGGAAGTATAAACAGTCCATCAATATTTCCTACCCCACTTACAGGGGCACTGACCATGGTTCTCGGCTATTTCTAGCCTCAATAGTCGCCAACCAGGGTCAATTCCCACCCTCAGCCGCAGAATTTTGTTTCATAGAAACTTATCTGGATTTTTATAGATGTATGAGAAGAGGTCTATACTCTCCTGGGAAGCCAGGAAGGCAAATACTGACCTCTTGGTCTTAAGATACTGAAGGTCCTCACTACAGCAAGTTTCAATAGCACAGTGCTTGAGGGTGCTGTTTATTTGACTGATTTGGGCTGCTTCTCCTCTTTCAGGGTTCATGTCAGGGACTCCCAGCTGCTTTAACATTACTGTCTATGGGTTCCTCTTACTGGTGACATTTGACAATATCTCAGGTAAAATTAGCACCAACAGTTTATCGCCAGGGAACATCTTTTTTGATCGAAAAATAAAAACGCAAGGCTCTGGCATCTGCCAGCGCACTCCAGGCTACTATTCTCAACTCCCGCCTTACAGCTTGGATCATCGCTTTTTTAGGTAAATCAACTGATGCCAGACAAAATATCCAGGACCTGGGGAGACACCTATTGGGTACTAGCAACTCACTCCAGAAAAGGCCAGGAGAGCTCAGGCAGGTACAGCTGCTGGTCCAGTTGCAGCAGGTCACCTGGGCAGTTGCAGGGAGGCTTCTGTAACTTGTTGTGTCCCTGTAGTTCAGAACAGGAGGCCAGCCAACTGACCCTTGGAGTCACTCTGGTAGTCCTGGGTTCAAGGACACAACCCCCTCCCCTTCAAGCAGCAAGGCAAGATTCAAGCAGCAAGGCGGTCCAGTACAAGACAGGCCTTAAGCAGCAGGGCAGTCTTCTTTAGTACAAGGCAGTCATTCTGTAGTCTTCTGCAGATCCATGAGTGTACTGAAGAGTGGGTCTGAGAGTTTCATTTGTATACCTGGTAGTTTCCCCTGCACAGCTGGTTCTGAAATTTCCTTCCTACCAGTCCAGGTTCCAAGGGATCTGGGGGGAAATAGACTGGTGTCAATTTCTTTGTAAGTGTGCTGGAAGCAGCCTTTGAAACTTAAGTGGGGCATGGAACAGCTTTGCCCCTCCCACTGTGGTAGGATGGCCTCTCCCAGCTACATCCAGGTGCTACTGTTCACTGAATGGGCCTAATACCCATTCCGGATAGGGAGGCAATTAACAGACCTAGACATCTTGAAACTCCTAGAAGGCATCAGAAAGTGTAGGACAGGAAAGGGTCAACTTTCTAAAAGTACCTTTATCCAACTTTTAATTTAAAATCTGACTTTATCTTTAAAGAGGATTTTAAATTACTATTTGTTTGGGTCCAAATATGACACTTCTACCTATTAGCAATCAAACATTAGCACTTCATAAATGTAAAAAGGTAACCAAAAGTTATCCTATAGGTTAGGTAGGCCTCACAGTAGGGAAACATTATTTTGGTAGATGTTCACTCCTAGGACATGTAAAACGTAAAAATACCTGTCCTATCCTTTAAATACAATGCACCCATGCCCTATGGGCTTTTTAGGGCCTACCACAGGAGTGACTTGTATGTATTAAAAAGGGAGGTTCAGGCCTGAAAAAATGTGTATTTTATGGCAAGGCTGGAGGCTAAGATTATGTAATCTTCCTTTATTGCGCCACCCACAGCAGCACCTTTAAAGAATCTTGAACACAACCAAAGTTCTAAGAAATCTAATGTGCTGGAACCTGCAGACATCCTCCTCCTTTTTTTGCTGCTGCCTTTTACCCCTTAAGTGTGCCCATCGGCCAACGACCGTCGCGAGCACTACCTCGGTAGTGCGGCGCATGTCCGTTGGCCGACGCGGCCCACCCGCACAATCGAACGCCCGCACCGTGGCGGACTTGCCGCCACAGTAAACGGGTTAAGATAAGTCTTGCGTGCGGTTGCTCTTATACTAACTTAATTAGAAACTGTTTTGTATGCTTGGTGTGTTATTTAGTTATGAATGACTGTTAATACATATGTTTAGATTTTTAATCTTTTCATAAATTCTGAAATATTTAGATGTACTTACATGAATGTAGGATTACTCAACTTACGGAAACATGTTTTAACGAAATGATGTGTATATGTTATATGTTTGTATTGTTGGGAAAAAAACTTTTCTAATAAAAAATATATTGAAATTAAAAAAACGTACATTTTATAAGGTACAATGTCAAATTAATTTGGGTTACAGGAAAGAAGTTTTTTTATGACTGCCTTCCGTTCCGTGTGTAAGTCTTTTGAGTTTAACATTGCGCAATATTCATAGCGTAATATTGATATTGAAAGCGCTTGTCTTTTGCTGCACTAGCAAGATTGACACAAAGCGATTTCTGAGCAAATTAGATTTAGTTGGGCACCTTTAGGACTTTATTTAGTCTGTTACATCGTTTAGCGAAAATGTTTCATTAGGTAAGTTTAACGAACAGCGTTGTGTTTAGTATTAAATGTCCTTACTGTTGGGGCTGCGCCCGTGGAAGGTTCTTCATAATGCCCTAGCAGCCATGTTGGAGTCAGGTTTCAGTGGTATCATTGACGCTCTGACGTGCATACGCATGTATGTTTATCTCACACGCACAGCGCGAGTAGAACTGTCAGTCTTGTCAGAAACTGCCTAACATAAAAACGCGAATGAGGAATCTGACTTTTGGCTGTCTTAGCGGTAATCGCTAATAGGGAGAGGTCACGCTGAATTTGTAGCCAAGTAAGCTATTATTGATTAGCGTGTTTGTAAAGATCTTTGGTTTAGTGAGGGCACAAGATATAAAGAACCTTCGTTTTTTGAGGGCAACCTTGAGGTTTTGTTTTATCTCATTTATTTTAGTCAGTGGTTTTGAAGTCTGGTTTCAGGATATCAGAGGAAATGGAAATAGACAAGCTAGGTCAGTTTCGGAGGAGAAGATTAGTCAAATGTTGAATAAATTTGCTACAGACTTAGACAAAAAAATGGATACGAGATTTGAGGATTTTATTAAAAATAATGGCCATCCCTCACAAGATGAGCATTTTTGGTCTGATGGAGAGGGTCCAGTACCAATAGAAAAGAAAGGAGGAAAGGTGAGCAGAAAGAGGAAAAATACGGATGTAGATGTTTTTAAAAGCAAAAAGGCATAATCTGTCAATCTGGTCACGTTTTTCTTAAACGTACGAATCATGGAAGTGTCGAGGACACGCAAGGGGACTTTGTTAGAGGTCAGATGGGTACTAGAAGGCATACAACTATTCAGTGCGATGATTCTTCTGGAACCTCAGAGATGGGAGTTGAGCTGCTCATCCGATTTTAAATCGGAGGTAGAATTTGTTGGGAAAGATAAACCAGTTGAGATAAAAACAAAATGATAATTCAGATGGCCTTGGTGAAGTCAAGGACCCTCTGAGTGAGTCCATCTTTGACCCTATGTTACTGAAACACCCTTTGTCTCCAGAATGGAGTCCAGCTCCTCATGTGGCAGAATATGTACAAATGTGGCTGAGGAAACAGATTCGAAAGGATGTGAGAATGATGCTCCGTGCAGAATACCCAAGACCTAATTTAGAAAATGAAATCGGAATGACTCCTGATCTCGAAGCAAAGATAATTGCGTTCATTGGGAAAGGAGCTAGAGACCAATAAAAAGGTTTAGACAAGGGTCTAAGAATGTGCCCGGACAGACTTCTGGACTTAACAGGCCCGCTGACAAAGATCTTTGATATGGCAGAGGAGGCATATGTTGGTAAGAAAGATTTGGATGTCAGGAACTTAGGGAATGGATTCAAAGAGTGGTGTGTTTGCTGGGAATGCAAACACCGCGATTTCTGTGGAAAGGAGGAAGAGTATCCTCATCAAGGTAGACCCCAAGTTAGCTGAATTAGCAAATAATGAGGGTGGCTTGGAAGCTAATGGCATGTTGTTTGGATAATTTTTTATTAAAGATATGTCCAAATATGTTGGGGCATTTAGTTCCCTCCAGAAATCGCAACGGGAGATAAAAAAGGTCTTTGACTGTCGTGTTTTTGACAGGGCTGGGAGAATTAGAGGTAGCTTCCCTGGCCGAGGTCAAGGGATTACAAGGACCTCATTTTCAAGGGGTTTCAGACCATACAACTACGGATATCAATCTCAATATGGTTTCCAATCAGGGAGCTTCTAACCGGAAAGAGGAAACTCAAGAGGGAATAGAAGACCTAGAAGATAAGGTAAGAATAGACCATATTGTTACCCATATAAAGTTGGGTGGCATACTTGCCCAATGTTATCAGAATTGGTGTATGTTAACAGGGGTCCCGTGGGTCCTTCAGACTGTGTTGGGGTATCACATAGATTTCGTGGCGGAACCAGTTCCGAATCGGTGTCCTCCAATGATAAGATTCGAAAAAGATCTAACAGATTTAGTAGAAAAAGAAGTGAGGGACCTACAAAAGCAAGGAGCTATTGTAGAGGAATTGGATGTATGTGGGGATTTCGTAAGCAATATTTTCCTGGTGGAAAAGAAAGGGAAAGATATGAGACCAGTAATAAATTTGAAATAACTGAACGATTGGGTGGAGTACCATCATTTCAAGATGGAAAGAATAATTATTCTAAAAGATATCTTGCAGACAGGAGATTGGAGGACTCGTCTAGACCTAAAGGACGCTTATTCAACAATCTCTATTTAGTCAGAACATCAGAGATTTCGGACGTTCAGATGGGGAGGGAAGTTGTGGAAGTGTATTTGCCTTCTTGAGAGAGAGAGGTGTACGTGTGAATATTTAGACAATATTTTCATTATGAATCAGGAAAAATCAAGAGTGGAAGATCACACAAGGTTAGCGGTAGAGCTTTTGGAGAGTCTCGGTTTTGTAGTAAACAGGGAGAATTCATGTTTAGTTCCAAGTCAGGAAACTCAGTTTTTAGGGTTTTTGATAAACACCATTCAAGGTCATTTGAAATTGCCGATGGACAAAATGAAGAGTCTGAGGAAGGAAATTTGAAGAGTATTGACTTCAGATGGGATTTCTTGGAGGATGTTGGCAAGAATTATAGGGCTGTTGTCCTCAATTATCCAGGCTATTTTTCCGGGACCTTTGAATTATCGTGCTCTTCAAAGATTGAAGAGCAGTTATTTAAGGTGTGGTATGAACCGGGACACTCCCGTTGGGGGTAGCCGCGCGCTTTATAAAGATACTTTATTATTATTATTATTATTAATATGACGTATTCGGAGGAGATTACACTTTCAGGGGAAGCGAGGTCAGAGCTCCTTTGGTGGCTAAGAAATATGGAGGCTAGGAATGGGAAAGCAATTTTCGGAGAAAATCCGGAATTGATTATAGAATCAGATGAGAGTTTAACTGGTTGGAGAGCTCGTTTTGGTGCGACTTCAAACATGGACTGTAGAGGAAAGGAAAATGCACATAAATTGTCTGGAACTTCTGGCAGGGTCTTTTGCAATAAAAAGCTTTACAAAGAACAAGGCAAGGCGTTCAGTCCTATTGAGAATGGACAATGTCTCAGCGCTGAGATTTGTAAAAAAACTAGGGGGTCCGAGATCAAGGGATCTGGCGATCTTGCGAGAGTGTTTTGGGAATATTGTTTGAATCAGAATATCTTGGTTCAGGCGGAACACATTTCTAGTCTGACAAATGTGCAAGCGGACTGGTACTTGAGGAACTACACGGATTCAAGCGACTGGACTCTCCACAGGTCGGTGTTTGAGGGTGATGGAGATGTGGGGTCCTGGTCATGTGGATCTGTTTGCGAACAGGTGGAATACTCATTTAGTAAAGTATTTCAGTTGCCGTCCGGATGCGGACTCAGCAGGGATAGATGCCTTCTGACAGGATTAGAGGGGTCTTCACCCTTATGCCTTTCCACTATTTGTCTTGATAACACGAGTAACCTTGTTAGTTCGCAAATGGAAGGAAACAGTAGTTTTGATAACTCCCCTTTGGAAGTCCCAAGTCTGGTATCCTTTCCTTCTGGAAATGTCAACAGATTTTCCAATTCTACTTCCATCGTTTCAAGGAGTTCTGAAGGGTCCTTTTGGGGAATTCCATGATTTAGTGGTATCGGGTCAGTTGAGACTAATGGCACAGAGAATTTCAAGGGAGTCTGGGAAGTGCCTGGACTTTCGGATGAGGCTTCTTACCTTATTAGAGAATCCTGGGCTCCAGGAACACGGAAAATGTATAGATTGGTATGGGACAAATGGTTACACTGGTGTGTGGAGAAGGATTGCGATCCCATTTCAGTGTATGTAGTCCTAATAGTTAATTATTTGGCTACCTTGTTTGCATCAGGATTAGTTTATAGAACTATAAATTTACATATATCAGCCATTGCAGCTGGTCATAATCTGGTTAATGGAGTTTATGTTGGACAGAATGTTTTGGTGAAAAGATTGATAAGCGTAAGAGTTTCAAAGCCACCTGTGTAAAGATATTCCTCTGTTTGGGATGTATCAAAAGTATTATTGTATTTAGAGAACTTAGGAATCAATAGTGGACTGGACTTGAAAATTTTTAGTGGGAAACTGACCATGTTATTATGTTTGTCATCATTTAGAAGAGTTTCAGATGTGAAGGCTTTAGATGTTGGTGCTAGGATTTTCAATCCCGAGGGAGTTTGTTTTTATCTTTGCAGAAGAACGAAAACAAATTCAGAAAGCATATTCTACCTTAATTTTGACGAACATGATTGTCTATGTGTTGTACGTTGTTTAAAGGAATATGAGAAGAGAACTTCTGGTATTCGTTCTCCAAATGAAAAACAGCTTTTAATATCCTATAGGAAACCGCACAGGGCTGTGTCTAGTCCGACTCTGGCTAGATGGGTGAAAGAAGTGATGAAGAGTGCTGGTGTTGATGTGAGCAGGTTTGGTGCACATTCGGCGAGGGGTGCTTCAGCTTCAAAAGCTTTTATGCTGGGAGGTGCTGTGCATGATATTTTGAGATAAGCTGATTGGTCTAATGATTCTGTTTTTAGGAAATTTTATTTTAAACCTGTGATTAATGCAGCTTCTCGTTTGTTAGAGAAGCTTTGAACTTGCATAATCTTAGCCTCCGGTCTTGCCATAAAATGTAGATTTTATCAGCTTTGATGGACAGAAAATCTGGATTTTATTAAAGGCACTGAGGCTAATATTATCCCACCTCCCTCACTTTCCATGTTTGGTAATTGTTCTTGTTCTTTTACAGCTCATGGTAACAGTGAGACTGGAAGATGGATTCTTGCTGATTGTGAATTATATTTTCAGGTGGATTATCAAGTTGTTGTTTCTAAAAACTTATGTTTGCATTTAGTTGCAGTACTAAAAAAAAAAAAAAAAAGGACGATTCTGCAGGTTCTGGCACATTGTTAGATTTCTTAGAACTTTGGTTGTGTTCTATATTTTGTAAAGGTGCTGCTGTGGGTGGCGCAATAAAGGAAGATTGCATAATATTAGCCTACTTGTCTTTAACAAAATCCAGATTTTCAGTCCACCAAAGCTGATGAAAATCTACATTTCGACAGGTCGAAATCAGTTTAAAACTGCACCGAGGCTGCAATGACAGGCCTCAGGTAGGTTTTAAAGGGCTACTTAAGTGGGTGGCCCATTAGAAACATTTTATTTACAGGCCCTGGGGGTACATCCAAAAACCCTTTACTAGGGAATTTAAGTTAATTAAATGTGACAATAGGGTGTAAGCCAATTGTACCATGTTTAAAAGTGAGAGCACAAGTACTTTAGCACTGGTTTGCAGTAGCAAAATAAACAGAGTCCTAATGCCAACATAAACAAATCTGAGCAAGCATGAGGGGAGAAGGCAAAAAGTTTTGGGGAAAACCACATCAAGGATGTCAGGTCTAACAACCCTGTGCATGACGTTTCCATTGGTCACTAGTCAAATGTATGCACAAAACGATGACTTGCTCAATGATTTCCTAATTCTCCTCATTTTCTGGATTACAATTCGCTGCGAGTCACTGTTTGAATCTAAGGGCAGTCCTGTCTTCCTCTGGATGGCGTGAATGTGAAATACACATGTGTAGAATAAAAGTCTTCCCTTCAAAGAAATAGTAGTTTAAATAACAAGAACTATCATGTTTACCAATGCTTATCAACGTCTGCAGGCGATTAGCCAAATAAATAATAGGAACACTGCCAAAGAGTCAGTAAGTGCTTCCAGCAGCAGTTCCTCAAGGCGCTTCCTGGAGCTGACTGAGAAAATGAGCTGCTGAGATGATGGGGAGTGGATCACGAGGAACAAAAGTTCAGATTCTGCTTCCTTTCACGTTATGTACATGTAGCAACGTGTTCAATCCTGTCTGTTTGGCAATACACCCCATTTTTTTTGACAAAGGCAAATGAGTTCAGGAACTGTTCCTTTAAGTTTACTGAAATGTCCATCCAGTAGGCCAGCTGGTTGAAACTGACTCCTGGAACAACCAGAGCTCATAACATAGCATCACATTCAGGATGTTGACATTCTAATTGTACTCATGGATGCTGTACAACAAAGTAAACAGATGTAATTGTTAAAGGTACAAAATCACAGCAGAAAGGAACACATTAAGTAGTTGCCCTACGAAACGCTCAAAATGTGCAAGCACGCGTTTTGTCTCCTCTACTGCACCCAGTGCTTAATTTGTACAAGAAAGATTGCCGGTACCAAGGACTCTGCCCAGAAGCCCACAGCCAAAGCAATTAAATGTTGGCGCACCCAAAACCATGGCTGCGTAGGCTTAAATTTAACTCGTGCCTCATCAATCCACTACCAAACACTCCCTGCCCCTTAATCTCCCTTGTGCAGTTTCCTTCTTTGACCCTCTGTTTTTACCACGTTCTCTTCCTCAGTCTTTCCATTTGGTGTGTTTTTCCCTCTCTTGCTTTTAGAAAATATCTGATGTGGTAAATAGAAGTATCAATCCGCAAAAATAAGTGCCAGAGGCCCCACCGGCAAAAACCGGCTCAAATGAAGCACTGATCACACACACATTCCCTTGTGGAATGTCATCTAAGTGAACTACTGGCACCCGAAGTCTGAATTTGATACTCCAACTCACCTCCATTCATGCCCAACATTTCCTCATCAGTCATTACCATCAACTTCAAACCATTGGAACCATCCATACTTTCACATACTTCACTGCACTTCTTTTTTTAATACAATACCACCCTCCTGGTATTCCACTTCTGTCCCTTTTCTAACTCTACCCAGTTATAGATAATCGCAACTCTGAAGGGTCCCTTAAACTTCGACAATCCGATGACACTCTCCCAGAATTAGTCTTAACTCAATCTACCTTCTCAATCGTCTGTCGAGATACGCCTTCAAAGGGTTGTGTTGTGAATAGAATTAAGTAAGTAGCAGGACACGTCTTGTAGTAGTTAGGTTGTATTTATTAAGTTACTAAGAATAAGTTAAGACACAGAGCAATAGTTCCCCACAGCTGACCAGGCCAACTGCCAGTAGTAGAATCCCCAACACTACAGATAGAATACAGTAGTGTTGGGGATTCTACTATGGGCAGTTGGTCTGGTCAGCTGTGGGGAACTACTGCTCTGTCTTAACTTCTTAACTTATTCTTAGTAACTTAATAAATACTACCTAACTACCAGAAGACGTGTCTTGCTGCGTACCTAATTCTATTTACAACAGGTTGCATTCTTCTTACTACCTGCTGTCCACAGTGTAACCAAAATGGAACCAGCTGTGGTCCATCCTTCCTACCTCTCATTTTGTAAAATGGGGAAAAAACAGTTTTACTATTAGCAATGGTCCCACCATATCTCTCTTACAGCCTCATCCACTCTCAAACCACTCTTGACTGCTATTTCGAGAGACCCTTCCCTAGCCTGTCTAATTCCACCTCGCTCATTTGTTCTGGAAACCTCTAACTTGTGGCTAATGGACTAAATGAAATGAAAAGGGGTTTTATTAAGCGCAGCTGCTGCCCTGGGGTGTCCAGGCGCTAAAAGCAAGATTCATGCCTCTTAATGTGGTCAACCTAGGGGGTTAGTCTGGTTTATTAAACAGGAAGGTTCTGAGCTGATTGCGAAAGGCCAGCAAGTTAGGATTAGATCTTAAGTGAAAAGGGAGTGAGTTCCATAGCCTGGCCGCATTGTAGGAAAATGACCTACCTCCAGCTCTGGATCTCCTGATGCGATGGACTACCGCCAAGAAGGCGTGGGTGGAGCGAAGCTGTTTGTTGGGACAATAAGGGGTGACTAGAGAGTGGCTAATTACTGGGCCAGTTTTCCAGTAGGCTTGGTGAGAAATGCACATAGACTTGAATTTAATTCTCTCCCTAACAGGGAGCCAGTGCAGAGTTCTCAGCCCATACTCCACCGAAACTCTACGTGAGAGACTGAGCAGTGTGCGTGCTGCACAGTTCTGGATCCGCTGAAGTTTTTGCAAAGAATAATCAGGCGCTCCTAAGTACAGGGCCTTGCTAAAATGAAGACGGGATTGAATTAGGCCCTGCATAACAACTTGCTTGGCTTCAAAAAGGTAGAAGCGGGAGGATTTTCTTCATCATCCTGATTAGTCCAAAGCAAGTCGCTGATAGTTTAGTTGCTTTGGTATTAAGTGTCAGGGATTTGTCCAGCCACACCCAAAGACTTTTTATATTGTCTTTAGGTGTGGGCTGCGCACCCAGACTGGCGGCCAATGAAAGGTCAATGGTGGATGGAGCTGTGGGGCAGAGGAGCATAAGCTCAGTTTTGTCTCCGTTGAGCTTGAGACACGACGCCGTCATCCAGCTCTTGACCTGTTCCAAGCAGGTTGTCAGACTGATCTGTGGTTGCTGGCAGTTCTTGTGCGTGAGAGAGACCACTAGCTGAGTATCGTCCGCGTATGTAATTATCTTAATGCCATAAGGACGCACGATCTCAGCCAGCGGTCTCATATACGCATTGAATAGCGTATGGCTCAATGATGAGCCCTGCGGTTCCCCGCAGCCCAGGGGCCTGCTTGCGGAGACCGACTCTCCCTCAAAGACTTGAAAGGTCCTGTCA
This sequence comes from Lissotriton vulgaris, assembly GCF_964263255.1. Taxonomy (NCBI): domain Eukaryota; kingdom Metazoa; phylum Chordata; class Amphibia; order Caudata; family Salamandridae; genus Lissotriton; species Lissotriton vulgaris. The sequence continues at coordinate 1,338,614,558 of NC_141685.1, forward strand.
CTCAAAAAGGATTTAAGCCAGGCCAGAGCTTCTCGTAATACTCCTAGACTATGGAGACGGCGAAAAAGGGTTTTATGGTTCACCGTATCAAACGCGGCGCTCAGATCAAGGAGGATAACTGCCACTGATCCCCCCTGATCCAAGATCCGCTTGGCTTCCTCTGTTACCTCCAGCAAGGCAGTTTCTGTCCCGTGTTTGGGGCGGAAAGCCGTCTGGGTGACATCAAACAGCTGGTTACTCTTGAGAAACGAGGTTATGTGGATGTTAATGGGTTTCTCGAGGATTTTGCTCACCCAGGGAAGCAGAGAGATCGGGCGGTAGTTGTTGAGGTTGCCGGGGTCAAGGGTATTTATTTATTTATTTATTTATTTATAGTGTTTTGTATAGCGCGAACAAGACCCGTGGGTATCAGAGCGCTGAACATAAAAAAGATTACAGACTTGACAATTATCACATTAATTATAGCAACAAACAGTTATGAGGTAGAAGCGGTGTGGTAAAAGGGAGACTAGCTAAAAGGCATTGAACGGTGTATTGGTCTCAGCTTGTGTCATAATTCGTATCTTCAAGCTCGTTGAGGTAGGGTTATATAACATAATCAAAACAATTGCCTATATAGTTAGCAATTAGGAGTTGCGTAGGTTTAGAGTGTCATAGTAGTCATAAACATAATAAAGTGAGGTATAGCTTGTCATAGTAGTCATAAACATAATAAAGTGAGGTAGAGGTTATATAGTTTGAGCTGTGAGATACAGTATATAAGCTCCCAAATATATGAGGTAGTAGTACATTGTGTAGCCGAGGCTCGGACGGGGGTCTTTCATTTGTTTGATATTGAACTTCCAATTATTCAAGATGAGTACCTCCTCTTTGGTGTAGATGTTCATATCCATAGTCTGTAGTTTCTCTACGTAGGGTATTTACTCATCAAATGGCTCTTTAGTTCTCGTTTGAATGTTTCCGTATTTTGAATCTTCCTGATGTTTGGAGGGAGTGAATTCCAGATTCTGGGTGCAGCTCCGGAGAAGGCCCGATCGTAGGCTTCTTCAGGAGTGCTGGCACAATGGCTTGTTTCCAAGTGAGTGGTACAGTACCAGTAGATATAGAGGAATTAAGTAGCTCCTTAGTCGCGGGGAGAATGGCCTGGCTAGCTGAAACCAGCATGCACGGGGCGCAGGATCACATGGGCAGCCTGACTTTACTTGGTGCATCAGAGATTCAAGTGTTTCTGAGTCTAACAGGGGGAAATGGTCTAAGATATTTTGGTTGGAGTGCTCAGCTTCTGTTGGGGAGTGTAGCCCTTGGATAGAGGGATCTAAATCTATATCTGGAAATAATAAGTACATTTTATTTATTTTTTGATAAAAAAATTCCGCTAAATCATTACAGTGGGAGAGTGGGTTGTAGTTAGTAGCTGAGGGTGGTGGAAGCCTGGTCAGACTCTTTACTATTTGGTACATCTCTTTTGGTTTTGAGCTGGCCGACATGATTTTATCACTATAGTAGGCAGATTGTCTTGCCTTCATTTCTAATTTGTAGGCTCTAATAGCCTCCCTGTATATAGCTTTATCCGTGGCAGCATATTCAAGGCGCGACCTCCTTTCAAGCTTCTTACAAAGTCGTTTTTCCCTCTAAGCTCCTCCGAATACCAGGGGGCTGTTTTCCGCTGCCTCTTTAAGCTGGTGTTACGGAGGGGAAGAATGGAGTCAAACGACTTCGAGATCCAGTTGTCGTACTCCTTGTTATCAGATGAGGGGTCCCGAGTGAATATGGGCCTAGAGGTTGCAAGGGAGCTGGTCCACTGGTCCAGAGGAAGTCTGGACCAGTTTCTCATTTTTCGCGGGATGAGGGTGCAGGGTAAGGATTTGTGTATAGTCCAAGTAAAAGGAATCAGAAAATGATCAGTCCAGGGGAGACGACTGATAGCGCCTACTTTGAGGTGCGCACAATTACTAAATACAGGGTCCAAGAGGTGACCTTTGACGTGAGTGGGGGATAGGACAAGTTGTTCCAGCTGGACTGCAGCCAGGCTCGCCATCAGCTCCATGGCGGCGTTACCAGAGATGTTATCAAAATGCATATTAAAATCGCAGAGCAACGTAAAATTGGATGGAGACGTGACCAGGTCGGCCACGGAAGAGAGTAGGGCTATATGAAACTGTTTAAGTGGGCCAGGGGGGCGATAGATAAGCATGCCCAAGAAACTGTAGTTGGGGGAGAATTCAATAGCAAAGGACATACTTTCGCAATCAGTGATAGTCTCAGAGGTGCAGCGGCACGTGTATTGGTCCCTATAGATGATTGCGAGTCCGCCGCCTTTCCCAAGAGCGCGGTCTTTGCGGGCAATCTGGTAGCCTGGTGGGAGGGCTTGCACCAAGTCAGGTTCGGAATCTGGGGTTAGCCATGTTTCAGTCAAAAAGACCGCGTCAGGCATAAATTCATCCAGCAACAATAATAATTCCAGGCTATGTTTAGGTAGAGACCTACAGTTTAGAAGAAACATTTTAAAGTCCCGCCAGTCGTCCTTGTTTTGTGGAGTGATGAGCTCTACATTGCAGTAGGGGCAGACATGGGGTAGCTCCAAGGGGTGATAGGAGTGACAACAGCTTGTCGCAACGGAGGTCCTAAGTTCATAAAGAGAGTCTGTGCTGTAGTGCTTCCTTTGTCCTAGTGGGGGGGCAGGGGTCGTGGCCCCTAGCCCCGGCCGCGGACGGGTGCAGACAGGCTTACCTTTGGGGCGCCTTTGGCGCGCCGGCGGCGTGCCTGCTGCGCCTGCCCCCTGCGCGGACGGGATGTGATGGTCATAATATAGAGGGCAGAGGAGGGTGGGAGGCAGCCAGCAGCTGGAACGCAACCCTTTCCCTACACCCAGTATGACGGCTACAACCCTCTCTCCCACCGCGTAGCACCTAATCGGCTGCGCAGGGAGCAGGGTTGAGGATCGGCGTGAGCGGTAATGAGCTGGATTTTAAAAGTTGTCTAAAGGGAGAGCAAGGAGTGTCAACTTGAGAAGGTAACACGGGCCAACCAAGTCAGGTTTACTTACTGCTCCTAGTTACATCGCCTTAAACCTTCAGACCAGAGAAGGGAAGAGCTTGGCCTTTAGCACACAATTTTATTTTTAATTCAATTTTTATTGCAGAATCAGAAATGTACAGTCATGCGTGCAATCCTGCCCGTCTCCGCTTATCACCTTCCCCCTATAGTCACTATAACATCACACAGCCATTGAGCCCACATCCCGGAGGCAGGGCGGCGAGAGCTACGGATCCGGGAGGAAACCAGGTGATAAGACAGTAATGTTAACATTTACTCGACTTCAGTACATGCAGGCTTGTCGAATAGATCTGCTTTTTTGAACCTACCCCCCCCCACACCCCCCCCAAACCCCCAACCAACAACTCGCCCCTCCCGGTTAGCATTGAGGAATAAGGAACTAGGTCAGCGCCCTCCTTCTACCCAAGGAAACTGAACAAATAAACCCATCCATCTATCACAATCTTCTGTCTACTCACACAGTACACATCCTCATGCTTGGCCTTTAGCACACAATATGCAAAATGTCTGCACCAGGAAATGCGTTCCTAGTAATGGCATCACACCAATGACAGGGTTTTTTCGAACTCTTAAAGGGTGGGGCACTGTTTAAAAGAGAAAAATAACAACAAGTTTTTGTAAAGCTTCAAGGTGACTCAGCAACTAGAGACACACTTCCTGGTTCAGAAGAGAGCAGACATTCCTCCCTCTTTCCACAGCACCCTCATGTGTTTACAACTTAAATAGACCCTGACCTAAGGTTCTGAAATTAGAGTGTTTAAATGTGCTGCCCTTTCTCCATGTAACCCATGTGGAAATTGAATACTTAACCGTCCTACCATTATGTGGCATTGTCTGTAAAGCTCCAATGTTTAAAGGTGAACAGCTGTCCTAGAATCGCACAGTGGACGATGGCTAATGGAGGAAAGCTTAAATAAAGGTCTGCTTGTATATCACTCTTCATGCCTTAGCACACTGTGTGCTGCGAGCCATGAAGTACATTGATAGATAAATGTAACTTCTAGTTCCACATCGACATGTTGAATTCCGCCTGCACGGAACCTTGGAGTGACTGTTTTAAAACACTTGTAAAAATCCATTTAAATCGTGCACAATCCTGCCCTTTGGTCACACCCATCGAACGGATGCCTAGGAGACCAAGAAGCCTCCAAGGTCTTTATGAACTCTTACATGAAAGGGATGGGCTTGTCTTTCTGATGGGCAGCCACCACAAAGCACAAGAAATTGGTTTGCCCCACTTGAGTGTTTAGGGGGTCTTGCAACATGCCATACAGCGGATCTCATATGTTGGCTTAGTGCACATATTGTACCTATGCAAGAGCTTGTCCAAGAGAAAAGTAGCTCTTTGGAAGACAGCTCCAGAGGGGCTCAAAATCTCCATGGGTCTCCACGCTAGGTGTTTCAAGCTCCCCAAGACCTAGTGTTTCTCTGTCTTGCCTGGAGTTACTATGTACAACTACCAGAACAATTACACCACACGTAGAACTAGCCACCCCTGGCATAGCCACATCTGGCTCTTTTCTCAGCAAACAAGGATGGTACCCTTTCCCTGTTCCGAACACCTCTTAAGATGCCTCAAACTGGGAGTGAGCAGCTCCACTTCCCAGGGGTCATTCTTTACACACTGGGACTTGTTGTAAGGAGCCTCTCAGTATTGAATGATAAGGGAAGGACACATTTTCTTTCGAGCACTTTAAGAGCAACAAAGCTCTTTAGCTTCCGCTGTCCACCCCTGGTAGAATGTCGCGCACAGGAGGAGGGATCTCAGGAGACTCCTACGATAGACAGCAACACATTAGCGAGCAAAGAAACAGACCACTCTTAAAGTCAAAATATATTCTGACAACAATTATAAATTACACAGCAAATGTGGGCTGCAGTGGGTTAATGGGTGTCAAGAAGGTTAACCTAAAAAAAAAAGCTGTTGATGAAAAATAATTAAAAATAATTTTGGTGTAGGCAAATGTTTTCAAACAATCTTGATCTTAAGATGAAGACTACAGTGTGGCAACTTAAGTCTATTGTAAATGTCAAAATATTCCGAAAATGCCTATTTCCAGACCTGGGGCTTAAGTGGGAGAAAGGCAACAATGATAAAGGTAGAAAGTTGCTGAGACTCGCTAGCTCGTGGAAGGTTTTTCAAAAAGATAATGATTAGGGCATGATAGGGCATCTGAGACAAAGTCACGAAGAATACATTTGTTGCATAAAACATGCAACGCTTTCATATGCAAAGGAGGCCAGGAGCGCCAGTTCAAAGGTGGGTAAGATTTCTTGATGAAAGTGATTGATACATTAGTGCACCCCGACCAGTCAGGCTTCATGCCACATCGGAATACCGCCTTAAATGTATGCCGCTTGCATGGTTAGCAGAGTACCAACTATCCTCGAACCTGCCAAATTGGTATCCCTAGACGCCACTATGGCATTTGATATGGTTGAATGACCAGATCTCTTCGCTGTGCTTGGCAAATTGGGATTCGGTCCCCCCTTTAAGAGCTGGGTCCGATTGTTGTAATCCAGCCCCATGGCTAAAGTTGTCGTAAATAACCGCAAATCTCCAGTTTTCCATCTGAGCCGCGGCACACTCCAGGAGTGCCCGCTATATCCACTTTTTTTTGCCTTAGCCTTGGAGCCCCTGGCGGCATGGATCCGCAGGGATCTAGTGATCCGCGGTATGAGGTGGTCCCTGGGTTGGGAAGATCAGATACCATTGTACGCAGACGACATTCTGCCATATCCGACCTCCCCAAGACTCTCCTTAATCAGCCTCCTGGACATTCTCGCAGTGTTTGGGAGGTACTCCGGATTCACCATAAACTGGTCAAAGTCTGTGGTATATGTCCTGCAGGAAGAGCCATCCATCCTCCCGAGGGGATGCCAGATACAGATAGAGTCGGAGCTCTTCCGCTATCTCTGCATCTTTATCACGCTGAGCTCGGAAGTCCGCTTTGCCCGCAACCTACTACCACCTATATAGAGGCTGAAAGGTGACGTCAAACACTGGAAATCTCTGCACCTGTCATTATTGGGTAAAGCTGTCTTTTTCAAAATGATGGCACTGCCCCGCTTCCTATAAGCCCTCCAGAATTCAATGGATCCAGTTCCCACATCCTACTTCAAAGAAAGAGAGAATCTTCAAAGAGACCTCTTATGGGATGGCAAGCCCCGAATTGCCCTAACCAAGTTGACCCTAAATTGGTATGACGGGTCATCAGTCTCCCAGACATTAAAAAGTATTACTGGACAACCCATTTGGCAGCTATCAACCAGGGGATATATGGTCACTCTGATGATCCGGGGTATGCCATGGACAGATGGCTCTTCCCAGGGGCGGGGGGGGAAGAGTACGGCAGAGGGCTCTTTTCTAGGACCCGCAGGTATCCCCTTACTGGACCGACTGTACACTCAGTCCATGTATGGCATGTGGCTAACAAACAGCTAGGATGAGACCGTAGACTTACCCTGGCAACTCCACTGTGGAACTCCGAGAGGCTGGAAAGTCTGTGGCAATCCAGGGGCTTTGATAAATGGGACCTTATTGGAATCTTCCAGATCAAACATTTCTGGGTCAAGGATGCTATTCTTCCTTTCACCTCCCTCCAACAGCAATATCGCCTGGCTGATATTGAATATTATCGGTATCTTCAAATTTGGCATGCATTGCTCACTCACGTCACCAGCAAGTCCACTCCTCCAGAGGCCTCTCCCCTGGAGGATAGACTACTAGATGGCCACATCACTGAAATAACATCTCCCTGATCTACAAAAAACTGATTAACAATATGGAAGATCCACTACAATCGCTTAAGGAGAAATGGGTAAGAGACGGATTAGAACTGGATGAGGAAGACTGGCGAGATGCGGTCTCCTCCAAAAAGAGAAGTAGCAGTCCAGGAAAGGCTATGCTTAGTACAGCTCAAAATTCTACACAGGATCTACACCACAGGGCCGGACTTGGTATTCATGGGCAGAGCAGATAGTGGGGAGTGCAGACTTGGGTGCGGAGAAGTCGGCACTTTTATACACATCATATGGGACTGTGTACACATACAGTCTTATTGGCAAGCCATATATTGCACTCTACGGGAGGTACTCAATATCGACCTGCAGCCCGAAGCACACAGATGCCTCCTAAACATTTGGGAGCCTATGGACCTCACCTCTTACACCAAGCAGTGGGCAACTCTGGCATTAATGATTGCAAAAAGGAATATTGCACAGCACTGGGGGCCCATCAGTTGCCTACATTGGGAAAATGGGAGGAAGACTTAGATTGGTGTATGTATAGGGAGAAATCAGTCTATGTTGCCAGAAATGCCCTAGGAAATGGAACAGAGTGTGGGGGGCTTGCAACCAAAACAGAGGGAATATCTGTACGCCACCAACTCCCTTGCATGAAACTGAGACTCGTGACCCCTTGATCTGGCTTATGTGATACAATGTAACTTGATTCCCTGTGACCTAAATCAGAAATTCGGAATTTGTATTGTCTCTTGCTCGTGAATCAAAATGGTGAATTTTGTCAATGATGTTTAATAAAAAATAATTATTCATTTTTAAAAAAGGTGGGTAAGAGTCCATCAGAGACTGGGAAAACGGTGGACATTATTTGCAGAAGATCTAGAGTGGGCAATGGGGCAAACTCAGTGAGAAGAGGAGAAGGAATGCAACTAGTGCCAGAGGGAGTGCCCAATAGCATGGAAGGAGAGTTCCTGTGTTCAGGAGATTTCATGTGTCTGAGATATTGGTCGCCCACATCAACAGAGGAGGGCATTGGAGCACTCTCCAAAGGATGGTTGATGCGGTTGGATAAACTGGGCAGACAGATGGTTGTTGCCAAGCATCCTCCACAGATTCTGCGTCTGCTTGCACTGCCACTTCACTGCTACATATAGGCACCTAAGTACCAGACTCTCCCATCCTCCAAACCCTGACAGCACTTTCCAATATTTTCCAACATTTTTATCACTGTAACCATGTAAATCTTCCTTTCACTGCATCCTGTGGTGTCTTCACCATCACAAACTCACACATTTGTACAGCACGGCAGCTCTTACTGTGCTCCTTTATAGCTCTTCTTTGATTCATATACATCATCATTTGCCCTAGTCGGGTCTTCAATCTGTGCAACAAGTCTTGGGCAACGCTATCCTTCGTGGCGCATCACCTTGAGGTTAACAATCAGGGATATTGCTCCGTAGCAGCTTTCCTTCCTCTAATTAGCTTAGAATGCGTTTTCCCAGCCTTTGAACGTGGTGGTGTTCTATTCGCCAGAAAGGTGTTCTGAAGCTTCTTACGCAAACTTAACTTATACTTCACTGGCAATTGTGCTGATTCCTTAATAACACGGTGAATCCATTCCACTTCCGCAATCCTTTCCCACCGAAACAAGAACACCGTTTTATGCGCTATGTTACATTTCCTTTGGTATCTCCTACCTACAAAAGACAACCTCAAGCAATTTAATCAAGGTATCAGTATCCACGTTAACAAGCACCTTGACATCAGCTACCTCCAGTAGCAATCTACACAAATTAATGCAAAGCTCTTTCTGACCTAAAATAGCAAATGGCTCCATAATGTGAATAGGAAGATTACGCCATGGTCTTTGCGGAAATTCCACAGCAACTGCAAGAATATTACAGCAACTGCAAGAATATTACTAACTTCAACAGACGTCTTGCTTGCAGCACATACCCCACAATCCCATACTAGTCTACTTCAGGTGCAAACTTGGGCCAGTCAAAGCACTGTCAAGTTCTATGTTTGGTACAGGGCATTTCCATATGCCCTGCATGTTGTTAATGGTCTCACTCCGTTTACCAAAAAGTACAATAACCTTTCTTCCTCACTCAATTATATCACTATCTACTAATAAATTGGCTTTTATTCATGAAAAACATCCAATTACCCACTCCCCCCAAATACTTCTTGTTGGCCATCACATCTAAATACATTCTGCAAACTTCTCCAGACACTTTTCCCAAGTGGCTTCCAGTTCCCAACCATGCTCAAGAACTTCTTTACTATCCTTAGAATTGAAACCTGACTTAATAACCATACTTTTGAATGTCACTTCACACTCCTATTCATGCATTTGCAGATTCATCCACTTCCTCAGCTAAGACAGGCAGCCTTACATTGTACTTACCAGAAACATACTCAATGTTAAATGAAAATGATTGCATTTTGTTCGCTAATCTGGCCAGTCTTGTAGTCGTGTTCTGCTACTCCGAGGAGATTAATCATTTACCAGAAGCTTTTGGTCAACCCAAAAAAGAAATAGTGTTTGCCCAAACTAATTTTAAAAAACTTTATGCCGGCCTACAACATGATAACCGCTCTTTTTCTATGACAGAGTATATTCTCTCACTTCCTCTTAGAATCTTTAACCCAAAAACACAGTCCATTCACTCCTCCTCCAACGTAATTTTAGTGACAGAATAACCACTAACCCATAATTGCCGGCATCTACAGCTAAAATGCATTGTCTTCCTATGGCTCCGACACCTTGATAATGGCATCCATCAAACGTTTGTTAGATTGAATTCCTTTGCCAGAAGTGGAGCGAGCCAGGTTCTCCACTGACGCTTGACTAAATGTGCATACGCTTATTTTCAGGAGAAAGATTGTTGTCTTCTAAAAGCTTTACAGATTTCAAATTGTGCTGATTCATTCAGTTTTTTTCTAAAAACAGTCTCATCTTGAAATTCTAAAGTCACCTTTTCATCTGGGAGCGGTTTATACATGCATCATGTACATGAATAATCGCTTGCATTGTCAAATGACATACATTTGTAATGGAAGAGCCCCTGGGCGTTATTAACCACATATAATGTTTGGTCCACTCCTACAATTCTACTTGGTAATAGGCAATACATAAATCAAGTGTAGAAAGCACTGTTCCTGCTAATGAAGACACAAATCCAATCTATGTCCACAATAACTAACTCGACGGAGGTCTAATGGGTGCAACTTCCTCAATCCCATATCTAACTTACTAAACTTTCCCTTAAAATAATGTACCTCACCCCAGAATATACCAGGACTTTAATTTCCCACTCATCATTATGAGGTAATCCCTTCCCATTATTGTTAGTCCCACCAATACAGAACACCACATTACAATTAGAACATCGTTCTTCAACATGATTCACGTCATTCACACTAAAGTTCTTAGAATACCTGCAGACCATGACAAAATGGTCCTTGCAATTTTTCTGAGTAGCTGGACAAAATCTATAGGAGGGAAAACCCGATTGACTATCAAAATAGTAGCAAGCTTCCTTTTTATTCTTGATGCATTGTTCATTTCCTTTAATAACTCATTCCTTACAGTTCAAAAACGCTTTTTGGACACAGAACAAACATCAGTATTGTTTTTTCTTTTTTTATCTTACCCCTTCCACATACTTTGCTGATTGTTCAATCACTCTTGCTGTCTTTTCTATTCAATTGTGCTATGTTCGTTCGTTCAAAAACTTTATTCGAATTGAATTCACAATTCATAAAAGTATACAGGTAAAAATCACAATTAAAATTCCATCTTGTTATTCTGAATTAGGCATTACTAAAATTTAATTTTTTAGAGTTAAAAAAAAAAGAAGTTAAAAAAGGATAAAACAGTGCAATCAATTAAAATACATAGTAGTTAAAAGTACTTAATTAACTCTTGCTATCCCATGACGATGGTCCTTCTCACTCTTAAAATTGTGTTCAAATAGTGGCTCACTGTGCTGATGGTAAGACAATCATCTAAGGACCTAAGTTTATTATAGGCATCTCTTGCTTTCCTTAGGCCCCAGGTTAACAAGAAAGGTTTTAAGATTTGTCGTCTGGAGTGGCTATATAAAGTGCAAAAAAGAGTGCAGTGTATATTTGATTGGAATGATTTGTCATAACAAGGACAACGGCTTTTTACTCTCGCCCAGTCATTGCAGTTCGGGAATGATATGAGTCTATAAAAGGTTTCCAGGCGAAAGTATGTCAGGAGTCTACGGTGCTGTAGGGGGTGATCTATTACAAGATACAACTGGGGGCCCCTCTGAGGTGTCACTTCATCGTGGCTCATGGCAGATTTTTTAGTCCTTTCACCCTTCCACCTTTGCAGTTCCAAATGTTCCAGCAATATCTTTTTGGACATGGATCGCAAGAGCTGTTCCAGTGAGGCTGGGTCGGTAAAATATTCAGGATGACCAATCTCACTGACAAAGTTCCTAATGTAACTAAGCCATTTAATATTTTTCATCCCATCACACCTTAGGCAGTCCTCTATGATGGATCTGTTCAGTTCTGTGGCAGGGTTGGTCCAGACGTTATGCCAAAGTAAAACAGGGGCGAGTTTTATAATGTCCGTGATGAAAATAAGAGCAACTTCGGCATGTAAGACGTATATAGGAGTGCTCCTCTGTGTAGCAGTTATAAATCGCAAGAACCTATTCTCAATTCGCTGTATCGCCTCCACTTGCTGCCAGCCCCAAATGCCCACCCCATAGGTCCCAATAGACACACATTTCGATTTGTATATTTGAAGGAGCTCCCTGACTGGTCTGTTTCCTATTTTTTTTTAGAAAAGCTCATGAGAGCACCAATTGCTCTATTAAATGCCATGGCCCTTGCATTCACAGCAGACTTCCACGTGCCTTGCCTATCGAAGTGACCCCCAAATAGCAAAAGATGTCGGCTAACTCCACCTTCCTTTCATTTAAGGTAATTGAACATGGTGATCTATGTTTATTTGGGCCGCACGACATGGTGAACGTCTTCGAGACATTTACACGTAACCCTCTGATATTCATTCACACTAAAGTTCTTAGAATACCTGCAGACCATGACAAAATGGTCCTTGCAATTTTTCTGAGTAGCTGGACAAAATCTATAGGAGGCAAAACCTGATTCACTATCACAATAGTAGCAAGCTTCCTTTTTATTCTTGATGCATTGTTCATTTCCTTTAATAACTCATTCTTTACAGTTCAAAAACGCTTTTTTGGACACAGAACAAACATCAGTATTGTTTTTTTATCTTACCCCTTCCACATACTTTGCTGATTGTTCAATCACTCTTGCTGTCTTTTCTATTCAATTGTGCTATGGGTTTTCATAAGTATTTGAAGTCTTAACACATATTCATATGTAATACTTTAAAAGCCACACAATGTTGCCAGACCCCTTAATTCTGCTACATAATCATCAAAACTTTCTCACTGTTCTGGAGATCTAAAGTAAAATTCATACAGTTCCAACAGTATACGTGTATTTTTCCAAATGTATTCTGAATTGGTGAAACCAGATAATTGTTGACATCTAAATTTCTTTGCGTTTCAGATAAATAAATATTTTTGAGACCAGCAGCAACTAACTAGCTTCAGAGATTAATATTTCCTCTGTTGCTCACAAGCCACTCCTTCGAGGACTTCAACAAAATCTTCAAATATGTCCAACCTTTTTGACCATTCCTTCATTGGTTCACACAGTAGTTGTAAAAAGTGAACCAGTGATTGCATTCTTGACGTGGTGTACTAAATTTGTTCATAGACATACTTTGGTGATGAATAAAAGGACGGATGAAGCAAAGCAAAAGGGAAAACACATTTACTAGAGTGAGGGTAATAGAGCACACCTTGAAAGGAAACATTCGCGAAATAGAAACTGTTAATCAAGAAATAAATGTTGTTTCTTTTCAAACAGAAAGTCTCAAACTCAACTGGCCACTTCACACACGCTTAATTCCATGCTACAATATGCAATTTACAGGGCGAGACTTCTCCTTCGAAGAAAATAACATTTTCATACAGCTGTGAAGGATCACAAAAAAACAAATCTCCAATGCAATACCATAGGTTTAGCCCAAACAAAGATGGCCACTTCATGTATCAGTGTGCGATTACCTCATCATATAATACGTGTGTAATGCTGAAGATTCCCATCAGTACTTGCACACTGCCTTTCACAAGGATAATTCTATCCTTCACCAAAAAGCTCCAGCCCTCACAGATGACTCGGAGTGGGGTTGATCACCGTGCTGAAATACTTTGCTATCAATCAAGAACCTCGGACACATCTACGAGTTGCCAGTGTTGCAAATAGGCACGCTCTGAGTGAGTTAAAAAAATTTATTACAGTAACTTAACAGCTACAACACACCCCTACCTTGTATTGTGCTCCTTTAATTGACCCTTGAACCAAATTCAACCATTCTCTCTTCACATTCCAAGCCCCATCACCATTCATGCACTACAGCTCGCGTGCACCAGCCTTCCACATTCCGCTGCTATTTTACCTCTACCACAGTAACACTCCAAAGATAAAGTCCGGTCAGACCATAGAGGGTATAATTTCTTGAGGCCTGGAACAGATTGTGTAGGAAGCCGGCTCTTTATATACTGTAGCAAAATGAGGTATAGTGTGTACAGAGTCAAGTGGAACCCCAAAGGTAGGTAAAAGTAGATAGCCCTTTATTTGTGGTAGTGTGGGCGAGCAGTAAGGCTTTATCAGAGGGTAGTGTTAAGCATTTGTTGAACACACTCAATCAGCAAATGATAGTACACACTCAAAGAATGAAAGCAGACCAATTTGATTTGTATAAAAATATTATATTTATTTATATTTATTTCCTAGTACCAAGCAAGCCTGGCACAGGCAAGTGTATTTGATAATTTTTAAGGCAGGTTAAGCAATACAAGTAAGCTGAATGAAAATTACTTTGTTACATGTTTGTAAATGCTTTCAATACAGTGGAAATTACTGTTAGATTACTTTGGATTACTTTACAGATTTCTTTGTGGATTACTTTTTCTACTCAATGTGATATACCTAGATATCACACTGGGACATTTCCTAGAGAAAAGATAAGTAAGCAGTTTTTAGTTATTTGCAGTTTTTCAAAGTTCCTACAAAACCAACTTCACTCAAAACAATTTTCTGGAAAAACAGTCAATGTATTCCTATAGAGAAAATGAAGATAACAGTTTGCAGGTAAGTACGCGTTTGTGGGAGTTGGTATTCTGGGGTTAGAACCAGGATTCCCCCAGGGTCGAGGATGCACTCTCAAAGCACCATGGTGGGGTGCTGAGGCTCAATGTTATCTAATGGTAGTGTGTGTGCCTGGTGGAAGCGTGCACTGACAGCTAGTGGTGTGTGTGTGCCCGATGAAAGCGTGCACTAACAGCTGCCGGTGTGTGTGCCTGGCGGAAGGGTGCACTGACGGCTGGTGGTGTTTGTGCCTGGTGAAAGCATGCACTGACGGCTGGTGGTGTGTGTGCCCGGTGAAAGCGTGCACCGATGGCTGGTGGTGTGTGTGTGTGCCTGTTGATAGCGTGCACCGACGGCTGGTGGTGTGTGTGCCTAGTGGAAGCGTGCACCGATGGCTGGTGGTGTGTGTGCACCTGGTGAAAGCGAGCACCGATGGGTGGTGGTGTGTGTGTGCCCAATGAAAGCGTGCACTGACGGCTGGTGGTGTGTGTGTGTGTGCCCGGTGAAAGCGTGCACTGACGGCTGGTAGTGTGTGCGCCCGGTCGGTAAAAACATGCACTGCCGTCTGGCGGTGTGTGTGCCTGGTGGAAGAGTGCACTGATGGCTGGTTGTGTGTGTGTCTGGTGGAAGCGTGCACTGACGGCTGTTGGTGTGTGTGACTGGTGGAAGCATGCACTGACGGCTGTTGGTGTGTGTGACTGGTGGAAGCGTGCACTGACGGCTGGTGGTGTGTGCCTGGTGGAAGCATGCACTGACGGCTGGTGGTGTGTGCCTGGTGGAAGCATGCACTGACGGCTGGTGGTGTGTGTGCCTGGTGGAAGCGTGCACTGATGGCTGGTGGTGTGTGTGCCTGGTGGAAGCGTGCACTGACAGCTGGTGGTGAGTGTGCCCGGTGAAATCGTGCACTGGCGGCTGGTGGTGTGTGTGCCCAGTGAAAGCATGCACCGACGTCCGACGGTGTGTGTGCCTGGTGGAAGAGTGCACTTATGGCTGGTGGTGTTTGTGCCTGGTGGAAGCATGCACTGCAGGCTGGTGGTGTGTGTCTGGTGGAAGCGTGCACTGACGGCTGGTGGTGTGTGTGCCTGGCGAGAGTGTATACTGACGGTTGGTAGTGTGTGACGGCTGGTGGTGTGTGTGCCTGGTGAAAGCGTGCACTGACGGCTGGTGGAGTGTGTGCCTGGTGAAAGCGTGAACTGACGGCTGGTGGTGTGTGTGCCTGGTGGAAGCGTGCACTGGCGGCTGGTGGTGTGTGTGCCTGGTGGAAGCGTGCACTGGCAGCTGGTGGTGTGTGTGCCTGGTGGAAGCGTGCACGGACGGCTGGTGGTGTGTGTGCCTGGTGGAAGTGTGCACTGATGGCTGGTGGTGTGTGTGCCTGTTGGAAGCGTGCACTGATGGCTGGTGGTGAGTGTGCCCGGTGGAAGCGAGCACTGACGGCTGGTGGTGTGTGTGTGCCTGGTGGAAGCGGGCACTGACGGCTGGTGGTGTGTGTGTGCCTGGTGGAAGCGTGCACTGGCGGCTGGTGGTGTGTGTGCCTGGTGGAAGCGTGCACTGGCAGCTGGTGGTGTGTATGCCTGGTGGAAGCATGCACTGACGGCTGGTGGTGTGTGTGCCTGGTGGAAGTGTGCACAGGCGGCTGGTGGTGTGTGTGCCCGGTAAAAACATGCACCACCGTCTGGCGGTGTGTGTGCCTGGTGGAAGAGTGCACTGATGGCTGGTTGTGTGTGTGTCTGGTGGAAGTGTGCACTGACGGCTGTTGGTGTGTGTGACTGGTGGAAGCGTGCACTGACCGCTGGTGGTGTGTGCGACTGGTGGAAGCGTGCACTGACGGCTGGTGGTGTGTGTGGCTGGGACTCTGGCCAATGTAGTCAAGCAGGCACACCAGTCCATTGGAAAGCGATCAATGAGGGGCAGCATCACAGA
This sequence comes from Lissotriton vulgaris, assembly GCF_964263255.1. Lineage (NCBI taxonomy): Eukaryota > Metazoa > Chordata > Amphibia > Caudata > Salamandridae > Lissotriton > Lissotriton vulgaris. Next base: position 1,338,630,512 of record NC_141685.1, read on the forward strand.
ACAGCCTAAGGGTACAGGCATCTGGACATCCCAAAAGTAAGTTCACAGGACAACAACTCACCTTGCCAGGTTCAGTCTGGAATTTTGGCAAGAGAGTCAAAGTTTCAGGGATCTGGCAGGGGCAGCGTTAGCTGAGTTCTGGTGGTTTATGCGTCTAGGTATCTTCAAATTGTGTCGGGGTACATTCAGCACAATTCAGGAAAGCCAGCCTGGATCCGGCTCAATTATGCCTGCTTCATAATCGATCCGACTTGTTCCCCTTTTTTTTCACAACTGTACACAACTCATTAATAAAATCTGTCAAATCTGTCCATGCAGTCAAAACTATCATTAGTTTATGAAGCATTCTTGACTATAGTAGTCCAGATGCTGTGAGAAGCACTTGCCTATCAAGACTATCTTCCTCCTGAAAAAAGTCCTCAAATAATCATGATGTCCTATTAAAGATGTAAGTGAACGGGCAAGCACAGGTAATGCCTTACATAAAGTCATTAAAAAAAGAATGAAAAAAGTTATGGGGAACTTTCCTTTGTCACAATCATAGCTCTGCATCTATCCGGGCAAACATGTAAAACTGCAGTGAAGGACTCTCACTTGACCGTGAGAGGAAACAACGCGAAATCTCTAGGTATGTTCTTTCCCATCCTAAAAGAAGGTGGTGTAATCAGGAGACAGTGGGGCATAAAAAGTCTATTAAAGAACAAGGCTTCCACAAGCGCAAGAAGGTATAGCCGTTTTTTATTTCAAGAATGCGTCAGGAAAGAAACAGAAAAGTTTCATGAATTACCAATAACTTTAATGAGGCAATGATGTTTTGGGCCGCAGTTATCTTTAACATTAGTAATTGTCCAAGCGGAACTGAACTGTCCCTCGAGTCTGTACATTTCTCAAAAACTGACCTTATGTGCATGGCGCCCATTAACTTTTTACACAAAGTTTAGAAACAAATAATTTTCATTTTTGTTTTGACGTGCATATGTGCAATGGTATAGAACATACAGGGCCAGGTGTGTCAACATTGAATTATGAGAGTCCGTAATAGCGAATTTTACTGATTCGCTAATATGGAATCGCAAAATACATTGTATGTAGGTTTCGCAAAAAGAATTGCGATTCCTACATATTTCTTATTAGCGGATCGCAAAGCGATTCGCTATTAAGGAATGCCTTCCCAATCATTCCTATGGGCCTAGAGGCCCATAGGAATGAATGGGAAGACCTTTGCAATTTGTGATTACCAAATTGGTAATCGCAAATTGCGAATGCAATTACAAGGGTAAATAGGCCACCCAGATGCACCCCCCAAAAAAGGTAGGTGTGCACATGTGGCGCACATATGTGCCCTAAGGGCATGTGAGCGCGCTACATGGCACTTAGAAAAATGCTAAATTAGCATTTTTTCTATGAATTTGCAAATTACCGCCAACTTGAAGTTGGTGGTAATTTGTGATTCCTTAAAGCAAGATCGCAATTTTTACCTGATTCCTGCATAGCATTTAGGGAATCGCAAGTTGCGATTCCCTAAATGCATTAGTTGCGATTCCCTAAATGCATTAGCAAAATAGGTCAACATAAAAATTGTGATTCCCTATTTTGCGAATGCCTTTTGGGAGGATACATCTCAACAGGCTTCTTACCATTCACAAAAGGTTTGCGAACGGTAAAATGCTTGATACATCTGGCCCTGCATTTTTACCTTACTGGTCTAACTCTTGACCCACGTCTTTTATGTTCTTATGTATTTGTGGTAATGAAACTTGGTTGGGGAAGAATTTATCTGGACCTCACAGAGAAATGTACATAACTACCGGAGGGGACTATGGGTTCTTTGGATATATCGTTGCTCAGGGTCCTAGGGGCAATGGGCTTGCCCCTTAGATAGGCTGCTTTTATCATTAGTAAGGCAAGTGTGTGGGTGCATCTGGTGCAGCACAAATGGCTCGGTAAACCACATCCGGGTAGTGACACAGATTTGAAGCAATCAGATTCCGAATTATAGCAGTTTGGACTTCAGTTATTCTACATCTCGCTTTACAATGCAAGTGAAAAAAATCCTTTGATATATCTTGCATTCACAACTTTAGGTTTTTATTGAAGTTTTGTTTTATATAGGAGTAAAATGTAGTTGAGGTTTGTGTCTATGCGTTTGTGACATAAAATATATTGTATGTGCTCAACAAATGTGTTAGCTTGTGGAGGGATAATGGATAGCATAGTTGGATCCCCTATTAGAGTTGAATATCAGGTAGGGAAAGGGGTGCTAGATGATTTAGACCAATTATGCATCAAATTTCTTTTTACCTTGTGTAGCTTGGAACATGCAATATGATTTCTATGGGTGTAGGCACTCTGTTATTGAATGATCAAGAACGATGATGAATTTTGGGAGAAATCAAACCATGACATATTAAACTAAATAAGCAGAATGTTTGCCTTTAAAACAATCTATTGATATTGCTGCAGATACTCTGTTTTTATTATAACGTTCAGCAGTCAAATGTTGTGTGAGTCATAGGTCATCTGCTAATCAATCTCGGAAAAACGTTTGCAGGTACTATTCATTGTGACCTTTATTTTTATATTGAGACCCCATATTGGTAGAAGACTAGACTTTAGTTTTATACCAATGTATGTGGTTACATTAATTGCGGCGTTTGTTTTATCAAACAAGGTGTTCGTAGGAGATGGTACATTGTTTTTTTATTCATATTTGATGAAAGTTTGGTTTAGAAGCTCTATATTTGCCCAATACAAGTACAGATATTTTTTGTTTGCTTTTTCCTTTTTAGGGGGAATCACTGACAGTTGTATTGTATCTTCATATTGTAAAGTTGAATTCAATGGCTTAACTTTTGTTTAAATGGTTAAGATTCAAAAGGAATAGTAATAAACAGATTTCCATCATAACAATACTAATTTATTTAAATTTTCGGGTAATTTTGTAATTAAAAGTTGGATTGTAGAAATATATGTATCTATTTATCTTATTGTTCTTGCAAGTTCTTCTCTAACAGATCCAGAAGTATGCATCTATGCTTTTGTATATGGAGTCATTTTAATAATATGAATGCTTGATTTATGGAATTGAAAAAAGGATATTTGTGTTAGATAGGTGGATGAACAAGCACATGTATGTTTGAGAATCATGGTTGAATATTAATTTCAAGAATGAAAAAAAATTCTTACAGCACTGAAAAAACGAAAGATGTTGCGAAACATGTTGGTTGCATCAAAACTTCAATATTAATTTACTTTAAATTATTTGTTAATTTCATGTGCTTAATTTTCTGTGTCTATTTAATGACAACATACTGTATGAAATCCAGTGAGTATGAATAATTATGTAATATTTACAACGTAAAAAAAAGGTAGTATGTAAAAGAATTTGTAATTAACTAAATATAGAAGTTGTTTATTGTGTTAAATGTACATATAATAAAACAAACTTCTTTTTTTAGATTGCAGCAAAGGTGAACGGTAGAGTAACCATCAGCTTAGAGAGTAGATAAGCGCTGGCCAATTAGCTTTTATTGCCGTATGTTTTAGTCCTGAACTAGGTTTGCGAACTATAAACTACTCTTATGTTCAAGAAAACATTGTTACACAAAACAAAAAAATCCTTTCCTTGAAATGTCTAAGTCACCTTACCATAACAAAGAAAAACAGGGAGCCATATTCTCATGTGAAAGGCCTCCACCCAGGTGTGGGTTTATGTTTCTGCCTTGTGGCCTTTTTCTGAATTTGTATTAAGTACATATTGGTTTTAGTAGTAAAACAAATGCACTGGACACTGCTGGATCCTGCAGCAAATACCCCCACCCATTCTGATACTCTTCACAGTATTTGAGAAACACAAGTCTCTTTCCAATCTAAATACAAATGACTACGTTGAGTAAATTAATACGGAGGTCGTCGCACATCCCACCAGTTCTTGGGTTTCAATTTAACAGGAAGTCAAAGGAAAAATAATTCTGGTGAAACTGGAACTGACAAGTCTTTTCTGTCAAACAGGTTTCCTAGAGAGTTTTCACAAGGTAGTGTGTGAAAAGTGTATTTGTATGCTTAATTTCTCAACAATTTCCATACAATAAGTTTTGTCTACTTTTCTCTCGGGGGTGGGGGGGGTCTCTTACACCAAAGTTTTTGAGATCGACAGGGCCATCCACAAGTAGCTCACCCAGTTCAGGATTTTTATTAATACAGTAGGCCTGCATTGGATATTGAGATAAGCCAATATTACAAAGGCCACAGGTCTGATTAGTTCAATGGGAAAAGTTATGACTGATGCAGTACAATTGATCTTTTTATTTTGAAAGGCTATGACAAAGGCAGTAGGCCTGACATTTTTGTGTGAATACCAGGTGCTGAAGCCAATAGGCCATAAAGAGTGGATTGTTACGATGCAGTGTCAAAGCCTATAGAACGGTATTTTGTCACATGGCATTTTAGAGACTTCTACAGGAAGCAAGAGATTTGGGGTTGCTTTTCCCCTGTGACAAACCTAGAATGGAGAAGATTTTCACAGTAGGCATTTTATGGGGAGGTATTTTCTCTGCCAACTGTCATTTTGTACATATTTGTAACTTCATAAAGGCATGCCTAATGGTTGCTTGGTGGGAAAGCTTACGCATCATACAGTAGGAATGAGTTTTCTCAAGAGGACAAACCAATGATAAAGGTTGTAGGCCTAAATGGTTAATTCGGAAATGTTAAGTCTGATGCCGTAGGTCTGATCTACTTACTATGCAAAATTACAAAAATGAAGTATGCTGGCTTATTTACTGTGAGATTGTGTAATGTCTGCTATCTATCTCTGATTATTTGTAGGGTTCCACAAGCATCCATTCTGTTTCCCTTGCTCTTCAACCTATATGTAAAGTCACTTCCTGAAATCTGCAAAGAATGAATTGTCTGTATCAACTAATAAGCTGATGACAAGGCAATTTACCTAAAGGCCATAAGATTATCATTCACATAATAATCCTAAACAATATCCGAACAGGATTAAAAGAGAACTTCCCCACCCATAACCCAAAAAACCTACATTCATACTATTCTCCTCAAAGTACAAAAAATGATTAAATCCAGAACTGCTGCAACACTTAAACCCACTGGATCCAGCACAACTTTGTCACCAACACTCTCCTTCTTGAGAAGAACAGTAGACTTTTCACTAACCATGGTTCCTCATGTAAATGAAATTGTCACTTTACAGACCAACCAAGCCTTAGCGATCATGTACCCAGCCTGTCCATCATCAACTAAGACAACCATATACCCCAATGGGAAAGTCTCACTGAAGAAGACACAGCGACAGTCATGATATCATCCATTGAGTAGCACCTACATATCCCTGCTACACCACATCTACATCCAAGGACCACCAACACACCGAACCACCTTCACCCACATCATCAACACCATCATCATCACATCTAATCCCATTTCCTCAAGACTGAAAGCATGTGGCGGCCAACGCCCTCCTGAAGAAGTCGTTGGCCGACCCCAACCAGATGAGTAACTTCCGTCTGATCTCCCTGCTCCCCTACCCAGCAAAAGTGATAGAAAAGGCCATCAACAAGCAACTCACAACCAGCCTCGAACTACACCATCTACTGAACAACACTCAATCAGGATTCAGGAAAAATCACAGCACCGAAACAGCCCACATCACAACCGCCAACAATATCCGGACCATCCTGGACCGAGGAGAAATAGCAGCTCTCATCTTGCTCGACACCTCTGTGGCATGCGTTACAGATTCCCACAACATACTCATCAGAACACTATACACGATTGAAATCCAAAGGCCTGCACTCAAATGGATTTGCTTCTTACTCACAGGAAGAACCCAAAGATTCAATATGCCACCCTTCACATTTAAGTACGAGACCCTGATCTGTGGAGTCCCAGAGAGATCATCCATTATGCTCCACCCTACTCAACGTCTACATGATACCAGTCGCCAACACCATCCGATTACACTGCATCAACACCATCCGATTCCACTGCATCAACATCATCTCCTATGCCAAAGGCATTCAGCTCATGCTCTCACTGAAGGAGAAGACTAACACCACCAGAGCAAACTTTACTAACTGCATGACCATGATAGCAGAATGGATGAGAACAAACTGCCTGAAGCTTAACTCAAACAGGATGAAAGTACTAGTCTTCGAAAAAAGGCCTGCCCGTGGGACGCCACTTGGTGGCTGACCGAGCTCGGATAAACACCAAACACCGACCGAATATGCCAGAAACCTGGGGATCACCCTGGATAACAAGCTCAACATGATGGCACAAGTCAACACAGTGAGCACTACCTCTTTCCTCATCCTATACATGCTTCAAATAATGTTCAAATGGCTGCCACAGCACACAAGGCGAGCCGTCACGCAGGCAGTCATCACTAGCAGACTTAATATGGCAACACAGTCTACGCCAGAATCTCCAAGCAGCTCACCACAGACTACAGGCCATCTGGAACGCAGCAGCAAAATTCCCCTCAATGTTCCAAGCCACACCCACATCTCTACTCACCTAAGAAAGATCCAATGGCCTCTCCATTATCAAACGCAGTCAATTCAAATTGCTCACGCACACATACAAAGCGTTGCACAACATGGGGCCAGCATACCCTACCAACAGCAAACAACCAGACACCTGCCCTCAGCCTACTCTCACGCAACCCCTGTATTCACAAAGGCAAAGCAGGAAGGCCATTGTTCTCCTATTTTGCATTTCCAGCAACCAGCCAGACGCCTGCACTCGGCCTCTCTCACACACCCTCTGCATTCAGAAAAACAAAGCAGGAGGGTGCTTGTTCTCCTACATCACACCAAAAACTTAGAGGGCACTCCCACAGCTCATCAGAGCCTTCCGCCTCACTTTCAGAGTTCCGCAAGAAACTGAAGACCTGGCTATTCGAGTAACCTTGCAAGGACTACACACCTGCTCAAGAACCTGGACACCCTCACAGGTGGTTAGCGTGCTCTACAAATTGACATAACAAAAAGGCAAATTTCCATCTACAAATTTTTAAAAAAAGCTAAAGCCAATATTGCAGCCAGAATAAGTGTAAACAGCAGCACAAGATTTCTTTTTCTTTCTCGTCAGGATTCTGGCAATGTATTTCCGGCAGGAGCTTCCAACTCAGCCCTTATGCCACTCAAAACAGTTCTAGGTGCCACAGCCATATCCTCTTCAAGGAAATTCGACCATATAATCCACTCAAAAGTCCTGCCTTATTTGTCAATCAACTCGAGATCTCAGGACCCATCAGGAAGCTCAGCAACAAAGACAACCTTGCTCTTGAAAATCCTTTACTCCAAACCTCACATAACCTCCATCAGTCATTCTGTAACTCCCTGCCTACAGAAATCAGTATAATAACACTTCTATTCTTCTTGTGCAGTCTATTAAAGACTCATCTATTTACGGTTTACTTGACCTATAATTCTTATTACCATAGGTTTGTCCTCTTGCCTTCGTTTTTACTGATCCATATTCATACATTAATTCTCTATCTTCCGCCATTCTTCCCAAAGCTACCCTGACACCTGCCTCCTTTTAAACTCTATGCTTATTTATTTTCCTCTCCTCCTGCCCATTGCCGCTTCTTCTACTCCCCAACTCACCTCCACATTCTCACTTACCCCCACCATGGCCTTCTCTCCTGTTTCTCCCAGTGTGTTTCTCCCCATTTGGTCTATCTTTCCTCTACTTCGCACTCCCAATCTATTCTTCTACCCTATACCTTTCCCACTTCCACCTAGTTCACCAATACTAGTTTTGTTCAGGACCTTGAGATGCAACATTGTTACATGTAAAGCGCATCTGTACCTTTGGTGACCATAAGCTACATAAATCTAAAAAAAATAATAATTTAGAGTGAAAAGCATAATTTAAAGCCAATTTGCCTTTTACGGTGGATTGGTATTATGCTGTGGTAAAGTCTGTAGTCAGGTGTTTTGTTACACTGAATCTTACAGATTACCATATTAGGCAAGGATTTGACAAACACTTGGACTAGAAGATTTGTACCACAATATTTCTAGTTAGATCTTTTTAGGAGGAGGCCCACGTGTACCTTTTAACATATTTCTACATAAGATTATCGCACTTGACAACAATCATCCAGTAGTGGGCAACAGTTTTGATGTTTGTTACCCAATATGATAAGCCCTGGGGGTAGAAGCTTTGCATTTGAGAATCCTTGTGGAGCCTGGTAGGAGGAGTTGTATAAAGTTTTAACAACTGCAAAATCTTGACGTTTGTAAATTTGTGCATACCGTTTAGCTGTGTGCATATTAATGTACTTTTTAGATCTGACCCAACAGCTTTAACTGTCAGACAGGATCTTGAAATGAAAAGAAATCCTAAAGATACATAGATAGAGATATATATGTATATATATTAAATCTAAAACACTTTTTTCACTGGTCAAAGAGCTCGGTAACCTCCGCAAAACCACACCCCTGAACAGCAACCAATGTGAAGAACTAGCCCAATTCTTCACGCAAAAAATAGAAACCATCTATCAGGATATAGCCAAACAGTATTGCAACAGATCTCAGCTTTTACAATCTCCCACACTGAACATCACAAACTGTTTCACTTCTCCTCAACGGTCTCTCACTCAGGCATCCCTCAATGCATGGCCATGTCTCAACCAGGAGACCCTAACTAAGCTCTTAGGTAGCTTAAAATCAGGTTTCCCTAATGACCCTCTCCCCATTTCAATACTTAAACAACTTGACATCATCCAACTTTCCATGATTTGTAAAACCCTTAATCTCTCCTTACGTGACTCCATTGTCCCGGCTAGGTGGAAACATGCTATGATATCACCGCTTCTGAAAAAACCCACAGCCGACCCGAAGGTCTCTTCCAATTTCCGCCCCATCTCTCTTTTGCCAGTTTTTTCTAAGATTCCTGAAAGGCATGTTCACTCCCATCTGGCCCAGTATGTTGGAGCCAACCTCATACTTCACCCTTCACAATCTGGTTTCCGTCCCGGTTTTTCCACCGAGACAACTCTGCTGGGAGTCACGGAGAACTTACACCAGCTCTTAGACAGAGGAGACACAGTGGCACTGATTTTACTTGATCTCAGTGCCACATTTGATACCATCTCTCACACCATACTCATAGAGACACTAACCTCTATGGGTTTAGGTGGATCTGCTCGGAGCTGGCTGACTTCTTTCCTCACTCACCGCACATTCCAAATTTTCTCCAATACATCAACCTCCAAAACTCATGCTTCTCCCAAAAGGTGTACCCCAGGGCTCCATACTTAGCCCCCTTCTTTTTAATTTATATGTCAAACCATTAGCCCAAATAGCAGAACAAGAAGGTCGTATTCTCTTCACCTATGCTGACGACTCCCAGATTGCATTTTCTCTCTCTAACCCTGACCAAGGCCCTACATCCCTCCTGCAGTCTGGTCTCAGAAAAATTGCAGTATGGATGAACCACAATCTATTGAAACTAAACGGAAACAAAACCGAAGTACTAATTCTGAGTCATAAACATGATCTTTGGAGTTCAAAACACTGTCCGTCTACTCTTCCCTGTCCTGCCGACTCTGTCCGCAACCTAGGTTTTACCATGGACAATGCCTGGACTATGCAACATCAGGTAAACAAGGTTTCGGCCATCTGCTTCACAATACTGAGATGGCTTAAGAAAATTATCTGGATGTTGCCCAGTGACACCCAAAAATCCGTGGTCCATGCCTTAATTACTTCTCGGCTGGACTACGGAAATGTCCTTTACCTTGGGGCTAACAAAACGGTGACGAGACGTCTACAACTAGTCCAAAACGCCACTGTATATATATCATATATCACTTCAGACACTGGTCAGTTTGAGTGCCATTCACATTCCATTTCCGCCCAGGACAGCAAATAGCATGGGCAATGGGTCAGCCCACTACAGTTACTGGCTATACTGCCTTCTAAGTGATAGAATTTTGATTGATCACATATGCACATCCACCTGAAATTCAGAGTGATTCACTGCCAGTGCGTGTGCACCTATAATTTTAATTTTTCATTTTCTCCGCTCGTTTACTGCTAATTTCATTTGCAGTGCACTGCATCCTGTGAGGCCACTACCTTTCAATTAGTGGACCATCTTGAAGGTTATTGTCCATAGTGTATCACTGTTTTACCATTCCAATACGACTGGCACATTTAGAGGAAGCTTCTAGTACTGCCATTCTAAGAGGGCTGGTAAATGCTATGCTTAATTAATTACTTATTTTCAACAGCAAGATCATGTCCACCAGTTAATGTGGTAGCATTTATTTCGAAATATTTTTTTTTATTAATGTATCTTGCAAATGGTTAAGTCTTCTTGTGTCTTTTACCGTGGATGAATGTGAGAATGAGTCAGTGAGGAGTTGAACTGATGCCTGAATTGAAGGATGAGTGATAGAGTGCATGTTAAATGAGGTATCTATGAAGTTCCTACACTCATTGGTTACTGGAGAGGCACTTTCGGTTATAAGCCAGACCTAATGGCACTGTCAATGTTTGCTATGGATTTTTTATTATTTTTTTCTACAATATCAGCACTGTGCACCACGCGCCTTTCAGCATTACTTTGGCTGCTCACAAAGGTTTAGATGGAAACGGTCACTGATTAAAGTGCAGTCCTAGTCGAAGGTCGGCTGGCTCAGGTGTGTAGCTGAACGAGTGACACACAGCAATCAAAATAAGCAGAGTTCTCCCCCAAACAATAATTGCTACCAAACAATAATGGATTTTAAAGATGCCAACTGTGGATTTCATGAGCTTAAGAAACTGCAATTTTATGCAACAAAAAAGCAGAGAGAAGGGAAAATCTCTTTGTAATGTTCTGTATGTGATTAATACACCAATGGGCTTGCTACGACATTTGCAATTTTTTATTTTTATAATTTTTATCTACTGATCGTTATATAATCAATATTATTTTTTAAAACTATGTGTGCGTCACACACATGAATCATTAGACATGAATCATTACACAAATTAACAACTTTAGAATCATTCCACGAGCCGAAAGTGATCACCTCCCGCTCATCCTGAAAATGAATAACAAAGTCAAGAGCATTCAAAAACTCAATACCATCATGCAGCCGCCCGAAACGTTCAATCTTCGCAAGTTAAAATGGCGAGGAGTGGCTCCCCAATCCATTCAGGAGACAGTCAAGGATTTCCAGAAAAATCAAGGCCTCCTACCAGAGAAGATCACGTCAGCTTCTGGGAGCGGCTGGCCCAGTCCTTAAATTCCCAGTTTCCCCGGGATGGATTTCATCGATAGCGACAAGAAGGGACCCGTGGGTCAACCAAGATCTTAGAAAGCAAAAAAGAGAGATCGCGAGAGAAGCGCAACGTCAATTTCAATCAGGAAAAAAGGGTCTAAAACAAGAAAAAACAAAGCTGTACGCACTAAGGCGCACTTACAGGAGGAACCTGGGGAGAGAAAAAACAGTGCATAAAAGGTCCATCTGGCTGCAATTATTATCTGCCAGCAAAAAGCCCAATAGTAGCGATTTCTGGGGCATAATAAACAAATTAACATGCGGCCCAATACTTCGGCAAGAAGCAGGAATTGGTGCAGATACATGGATTGCCCATGTGAAAACCCTGTATAATAAGGCAGAGACGGGTCCCGAAGGAACGCCCTACGGGCAAAACCTCGAACAGAAAGAAACTCAAGCCTTCTCCACCCCGGATCCTGCAGAAGGCAGCTCATTCCAATCATATTCACTCACCAACGAGCCAAACTCCCTGGTGACCATGAAAGAGCTAAGTGGACTTATAGCGAAACTAAACTGAGGGAGCGGCTGGGCCAAATGGCATCCTCAACGATATTTTTAAGTACAACCCAGAGCTGTGGTCTTCCATCCTCACCCCAATCTTCAATGAGATTTACACTCAGTCCAACATCCCTGCTTCCTGGAGGGGAAATATCATCCACGACATATTCAAAAAGGGAGATCACCGTAAGCCGGGAAACTATAGACTAATCTCACTGATAGACGTTGAAGCAAAACTGTATGCTTCGTGCCTGTTAATTCAGCTGCAAGGTTGGATGGAAAAAAAACATTATCCCAAAATTCCAGACAGGATTTAGGCAAGGCATGGGTACAATATCCAACCTTGCCACCCTAGCACTGTTAACGGAAAAAGCACAAAAAAGGAAACTCAGTCTGTTTGCCTGCTTCGTGGACATTAAATCCGCTTTCCACAGAGTGAGCAGGAGTCAGCTCTGGAAGAAACTCAACGCATGGGGTCTGCCAAGCATAATGCTTAACGCCATAATCTCTCTGTATACAGACACCTGGGCAAGAGTCAAGCTGGGTGATGGGTTGAGTACCACTGCAAGCATTCACACTCAAAGAGGCCTGAAACAAGGCTGTGTCCTTTCCCCCAGCCTATTCAACCTTTTCTCATCTGATATGCGGATGATATAGTCTTGCTGAGCCAAACCCCTATTGGGTTTCAGAGATTAATAAATAATCTCGTAGCCTACTTGGACAAGGAACAGCTGGAGCTAAATAAAGAGAAAACAAAAATCGTCCGTCTAGTACACTGCAAAAAATCAAAGCACAAATGGATGGCCAAAGGGGTAAATGTCGAAGAACACAGCTCATATAAATACCTGGGCGTAATAATCTGGCAGGGTGCAACTCATAAAGAACACAAACTGGCACTCAAAGCCAAGACACAATAATTGATTCACGCTTCTAGATTAATAAGCAAAAAAATGGATTGCCCGAACCCTTCCCACTTGCTAAAAGTAATGGCAGCCCAAATCCACCCAAGCTGGTCTTACGGCTTGGCCCCTTGGTGTGGCAAAGATGGGAACCTTTTAAACGAGTTGCAGTCAAAGATTTACAAAGCTGACTTTGATCTGCCAAAATGTGCCTCGCCCTCCCAGGTCAGATTGGAATTCGGCCTCCAGCATCAGAAGTACCGGGGAATGAGCAGCTTTATTAAACTTTGCCAAACATTCCGCTCCTCAGACCCGGGCACTCTGAACAGTTTATGCTGGGGCGAAATCAAGCTCCAGAGGGAGCAGGAAACGCCCAACTCCTGGGAAAGCTTTTTGAGTAACTCTCTGGTTAAGATGGAACTACAAACAGCATGGGACAAAGGGATGGATATAGGAAGCTTTGTCAAAATAGTAAACGTCGCAGCCAAAAAGAAATCTTTGTTGGAGGACAAAATGGTGCTCTCCAAGAGGCGGCAAGGGTGGACAGTTATAAACTCGTACAGGTTCTCAAAGCCACAAGCTTACTTATCCGCCCATTTCAGCTCTCAGCAAAAATGAGCTTCATAAAGTTTCGAATGGGCATGCACGACTCAAAAGACTTATACCCTCCGTGGAAACAGGCCTTTAAATCAGAGTCCTGTCAACTATGTGGATTTTTAAAAGAAGCCCTAATCCATCTATTATGCGCCTGCCCAGCAATCCAAGACCAAAGGAGACAGTACTTCAAATCAATCTTTAATGAACTGAACATCCGGTCCAGCAGGCAAGCAGTGATACGCTGGTTAGCGGGCTCGTCATACATCCTGGCATGCCGAGAAGTTAAACTCATTAAATCAGTTAATAGCCTCCTACTGCAAGCCGACGTAGATCAAATATAAATTCGTGTAAAATCACCCCAACACCCTGCTATTCAAGTTTAAAAATCGTCAAAGCAAGTTTAATAATTGAATTTTATTGAATTATAACAAAAAACAGTGATGTGTACCCATTCTTTTATTGCACGATAACGCTGTTTGACTATGTAGCTTTTTATTCTTTTCTCCAGGTGGCGTTTGTAATGATTTTAATTAATCAAACAATAAAAATTTGAACTTGAATCATTACACATGCACATGTATACGTCATGAATCATGAATGATGCGTCCACATGCATATAAAAGGATATAAAAGGATATAAAAGGATACAGTTGCCACCATGCATGGTCATGTTATTATAGCATCATTTTGTTCCCTTTTGTCCATGAACAAAATGGTTTGGAAGAGTCAATAGGTCTCAAATGCGAGATGTCGCAAATTGGAAATGATTTCCCATTCATTTCTATGGGCCTCTAGGCCCATAGGAATGAATGGTAAAGCATTCCCTATTAGCAAATCGCAATTAGCGATTCGCTAATAGAAAATGTGTAGGAATCACAATTTTTTTTAGTGAAACCTACATGCATAGGCAATTGTAATTCTTTACTAGCGATTCCTTAATAATCGCTATTAAGGAATCGAATAGTGGAAGAAAATAAAATGCTTTTAAAAAAATGTATTTTTAGAAAGAAATAATGAATGTAGTTGTGTTGGGTTCTATAAGTACTTCAGTAAGTAAACTGATATTTTCATAATATTTTAGTACCTTTTAATTCCTCCTTTTAGTGTTAATGAGGTAATTCTACAATTCTATGTCGGGACCGGAGGCGAGGATTAGGCATTACTTTCTTCATTTATTTCATCCAGCTGCCATTTGAATGCAAATAACATACAAGAGAAAAAACTACATCTCCCATGATGCTCTAGGACATGAACTACAGTTAAACAGCCAATCAATGCTGAACAGTCTCTAATCCTTCCCCCAGGACGCTCCATCTTCCTCTTTCTTCACTGCTCAAGCAGCAACAAGATAAGCGATTTCAGCTCTTCAAGTTATTCATACTTTGTGACTTGTTTCAACGCGCAATTTGATTTTTTTCATTGATGGGGTTTACTACCTGTGTGCTGGGCTTATATTTGCTAACGGTTTTCTTTCAGAGCAGCCGCGGGATCACCTGTTGTCCCATCACTCCCATCTCCCTGGCCCTGAGGCGCTGTGCGGTCTTTGCCCACAAGGGGAGCCGCGATCTAATCCCGACGCCCACTGAGCTTCTTGACCCCCTGCGCGCCCGTCGTGTCATTTCACTGCAATCCTTAGGTTCAGTGAAGGTGCGTACGGGTGAGCACGGGAGAAGTTCGGCCTCATAAACGAGACTGAACATATTCAGGGGAATCCCTTGTGCGATTCAAAGCCAGTGCCTGGAGTGAAACACTCGTTCTGTTGGGTAGGACATTTTAATGCAGTTTTCAGGGATCGGCCTAGGCAGTTTTCATTTTCCCTAAAAAATACAAGGGGAGGTGGTCCCAGGCCTCTTGCCTCTATTACCCTTGGTGATTGATTATTATTATGCAGGTTTTTTAGTTCCCAGTGTATTTTTCAGAGCACTATTCTGACTCCAATATGGAGTGGTATGAAGATTATTATGAGGAGGAGGAGGTAACCTACCTCCCTATGATCACTTTTGTTGTGTGATGGACATGTCCATCTTTAAAGCGGTGTCCAATGTTGTTGCGCCTCTGGAGAGGAAAATTGAGCAGCTGCAGGCACAGTGCATACGACCCCTCGAGCAGTGGGAAGACCGGTCAGGGCCCATGGCCCTGTAGTGTAGTTCCTATTTTCACAATAGGCTCTGCGCATTGGAATAACAAACAGCAGTGTAGACGTAGGACTGAGGTCATCTAGGTCTCTACTGACTATGTTAGACTTAATTATTTTTGCCAGCTAGCTCAGAGGTCACTAGAAACGTTCTCGAATGAACAGGGAGGAGTGAACTTCCCTAATTAGACAAGAAGGGATTCAGTTTCTTACAACCGCATAAACAGGACAACTTTGCTCCCTCATTATAAAGAGTGTATCTCTAGAGTCGTGTGAAAACAATAGACAGCTATTTCACTCAGTCAATTGTGCATGCTTAGTACCACCAGAATGCAGAGAAATAGAGAGACGGGTGTTTTCAATAAAAAGGTGTTATTTTATTGAGCAGTCTTCTTTCTCATGCAAGAGAAATGAATTGCCACAATTGCAATACTTATTATAAAGTAAAGTGCGTACAGTAAAAGTAGTATTATGAAATAATACTGTAAAAGCATTGATATGGTTTCTTAGCCATATGATACTTTAAAATGGATAAAATATATACATACATAAAAACATTGACTAACAGACTCAACTGGTGCTTCTAAGATCCGCCTACCCCAGTGTACCCGACCTAAGCCTAATACGTGGGAAGGAGTAAGAAAGTAGCAGTTTTAAGTTAAGTTGGGTTTTTGCCAAGGATCGGAATCAAGAATTCTCTCTAAGGTTTTAATCAGCTCCGTACCTTGGTTCTAGAATGAAGGAGGTCTTGTATCTCGCATTACAAATTTTATTGCGATCCTGAAATTCAGAACAGGATGTATTTTAAAAAAATGGCACAATCAAAAATATAACAAGTCATTACAAGAGTGATAATGTTACGATTTATATTGATTGGTATGTAATATGCAGAGCAACCAAAAGAATAACTTCCAAGTTAGAATTGTATATATTACGTGGGTTGACTTCTAATCACAACTCTGGTATCTGGAGGCGTGTTACTTGTATTCAAGTGAATTTAAAAAAAAGCTCCAATCAAAAATAACTTGTATCTCGCTTCTCAGGCCTCAATCTTACAGCAACCTACGAGGGTAACTTGGGAACACCGGAGCTGGATTTCTCGGCATGAGAAAAGGCAGCTTCTCCAGCGTGTCAAAAAGGGAGGGGCGGCTTCCTTCGGCTCTGGTAACAGCTGGGCTCTCGGACAAGTAGAACGTCGCTCTGCTCACCGTGTGTTTGCTTAAGGCAACGTTGGTATATTTATACCAGAAAGGTGCCGGGTTTGACGTAAGGTTGGACATAAGACGTCACTAAGAACTAACAGTTCTTTCTGGACTCCAGGAGTTCTTGTGCAAATCAAAACAAAAGCAGGGGGTTTTCCCGCGCTGCTGGAGGCTTGGTTTGTTTAAAGAACGCGTTGTGCTTCCTAGGAGTATATGGGAGTAGCCTTGCCGTGCTTTGGACTGCATGGGCTATTACTAAATATGGATATGATTCTTATGCCTTTATAAGGATATTATTTATTATAACCACATAAGGGCATGAATCGAGAATATCAAATTAGGGTCCTAGATAGAAATACAACAGCCCAGTTACCTCCGGGGAAACTAATAGCTGCAGATACTATTAATAAGGATAATAAACGCAATCGGGAAGGTCCATCCAGGCTGGACATAGATGCCTTCCCACGCCTCAATAAGGTATTCATGGATGCTTAGCCCGTGCCCATCTGTAAGGACCCGCTTGATTCTCCAGGGGCACAGAATTTGGTGGAGTCCCCCCTGACATCAGATGGAGATGGTGAACCTAGAAGACCCTGGAGGCCATCTGGGTCCGCTTCGGTGACGCCAGCGGAGGCGCCAACGGATTTCCAGGGCCAAGCATCTGACATGCTGGATCCAAAGGACCTCTTGCACCCTAGGTCGGCCGAATGGATCCCAGCCCCTAAGGCAGTGTCTGATATAGAGGCCCGACTGCGTAAACCCCTAAATAAGGAGGTGAGAAGCTGCATGAAGGTGGAATGCCCCAGACCTGCCTTGGAGGGGAAGGTGGCGCTTATGCCGAAAGTAGAGGCAAAGATGGCCACTTTCTTAGCAGAGTTTGTAAGGGACCTGAAGAAAGGCATTGATTGCTCTTGGCGATGGTGCCAAAATAAGCTGTTCGATATCACTGGTCTGTTAGCAAAAATTCTTCACATGGCCAAGGAGGCAAATGCGTCGGAGGCCCTAATCTCACCTGATGTGTTGTCTAATTGGGCGCAGGGGGCGTTTGTTTTTCTA
Source organism: Lissotriton vulgaris (assembly GCF_964263255.1). Lineage (NCBI taxonomy): Eukaryota > Metazoa > Chordata > Amphibia > Caudata > Salamandridae > Lissotriton > Lissotriton vulgaris. Next base: position 1,338,648,212 of record NC_141685.1, read on the forward strand.
GAGAACGCTAATTGAGCAATCTCTACAGAGAGACGTAGGTCTTTGTTGATAAAGATGGACTCAAAGTTAGGCGATCTTTCTACCTACGAGGCCGGCCCCACGGCGGAGGGTAACCTTTTTGGGATCCCTTTGTTAAAGAGTTGGGCAAATTTGTAAACAGATTTAATTAATTGGACAAACCCCAATCTTCGATCAAAAAGATATTTGGTCCTATTGTTTTTACAGAGCTGGTCGTGGCAAGGGGCGGTCGAGCGGCCGCGCCTTCCACCAAGCCTCCTACAGAGGTGGAGAATCATGCAGTGTGAGGATCCAGCCAAGTTCGGGAATTTCTTCCAAACGAGAGCCTGCCCGCGCAAGAGAGGTGGCAGAGGACGGGGCAACGGTTCCCTTAATTCTCAACAAGGTGAGTTTTCATCATCAGGATGGGGTCTCAGTAGGGGGCAGACTGGCGTTGTTTCCACAGACATGGTGGTCTCGGACTTCCGATCCTTGGGTGCTCCAGACAAATCAATGAGTTCCGTATAAAATTTTACAATTGTCCAGTTCAAACATCCCGCCCAACCCGTTACATTTCCCCAAAGATCACATGAGACTGATAGACAAAGAGATCGCCATCCTGTTAGCGAGAGGAGCAATCCTGTACTCTTCTGATCATCCTCAAGGTTTTCTCAGCAACCTGTTTTTGGTGGAAAAGAGGGAGGGGGGGAGGAGGGGGGGGCCGCCCGATCAAAAATCTCAGCAGTGCCAACGAATGGATGGAAAACAGCCACTTCAAAATGTATGGAGTTCATCTCCTCAGAGATCTTTTACAGACGCAGGATTGGATGGTCCGCCTCGAACTACGCGACGCATACCTCATGATCCCGATCTTCCCGCCACAACACTGTTTTCTCCAGTTTCAGTGGTGGTCTCAAGTCTTCGAGTTCGCATCCCTCCCTTTTGGGCTGTCCTTCACTCCTTGGTGCTTTACCAAGGTGATGAAACCAGTGCTCGAGCACCTTCGTTCCCTGGGGATAAGAATGATTGTTTATTTGGACGATATTTTGATCATGAATAAATGTCCGCAACGCCTAATTTCCCAGCTGCAGCTGACTGTAGATCTGCTGGCATCCCTCGGATTCTTGATAAATGGCCCAAAATCGGTTCTTATCCCGACCAACAGATCCAATTTCTGGGCTTTGTGGTGGACTCTGTCAATGTCTTCTCTGAAGCTTGCCAAGATCAGGCACGAGCTCAGACGGACACACTCAAAATCCACCATCTCCCTACGCCATCTTGCCAGGATCGTAGGTCTTCTCTATTCCTCAATCCAAGCGATTTTTCCAGGACCTCTCCTCTACCGGGCCCTCCAATGCCTCAAAATCGCCCATATCCGCAAAGACCTAACTTATTCTCAGTTTGTTCCGCTTCCAGAGGAAGAGAGGATAGACACTTTGTGGTGGATTGCACATATGGAGGCCTGGAACGGCTGAGCGATTTTCGGTTCCCAACTAGATATTGTTACCAGCGGCTCAGGTTGGGGAGCATGCAGCGGAGAATTTTCCACTGGAGGAAGATGGTCATCCGCGGAACGATCCCTCCATATCAACTGCCTGGAGCTTTTAGCAGGGTCATTTGCAGTGAAATGCTGGACCAAAGTCAAGCCTCAATGCTACGTCCTCCTCAAAATGGACAATTTAGAGGCGGTCCGCTAGGTCAACCACCTCGGCGGGACTCGTTCTCAGAATCTATCGGATCTTGCTCAAGATCTTTTGGAATACTGCGTTGTCAGTGGAACACCTCCCACGGGCGTCCAACCAGGTAGCAGATTGGCATTCTCTCCACTGGTTCGACTCAAGCCTTTGGAAGTCCCACCCGGGGGTGTTTTGGAGTCTCCAAATCTGTTGGGCTCCTTTCTCAATAGACCTATTTGCCTCTCATCTACACAACCAATTGGAGAGGTATTGTAGCTGGGACCCGGAACCCGGGCCTGTGGCAGTGGATGCATTTCTTCAGGATTGGAGTTCGGGACCGGGTATGCGTTCCCTTCATTTGCCATTATAACGCAGGTATTGACCCAGTTGAGACCACAGAGTGCAGACCTGGTGGTTGTTACCCCGATTTGGAGGTCACAAGACTGGTTTCCAGTTCAGATGGAACTTTCCTGGGATTTTCCAATCCCTCTACCCCCGGTTTCGAGAACTTCTACAGGATCCCCAGGAGCCACCCATTGCCTTCTCTTAAACTCCCTCCGCCTTATGGCATGGCGGGTTACAGGCGACTTTAGGCGGTGCCGAGAGTTTCAGGGGAGGCTTCCGCCTTACTCACAAAGGCCTGGTCAGGGGGTACCAACAAGAGGTAACGATCAGCCTGGTCCAGATGTGGGGAGTTGGGGCCATCAACGACAATTGGATCCCCTGTGGAGCAGGAGTTGTGCCCGTTTTAAATGTTTTGGCATCTTTGGCGTTGGATGGGCTAGCTTACCGGACAATCAATACTTTTCGCTCAGTGATTTCTGCGGGGCACATCCCAGTGGATTGTCACCCGCAGGAGAGCACCCCCTAGTGTGCACGTTTCTCAGAGGGATTAGACTCTCTTCCCCTCCGGAACTTCAGTATTCTGAGTTAGGGTATGTACGCGCTATATAAATATAATTTTTCATTTCATTTCATTTACAGTCTTGTGTTTGTTTAAATCCTGGCCCGCCAATAAGTACCTGCCCCAGAAGCAATTGTAGGCCATACTAGGTACCCTGTTGTGCTTGATCTCTTGCTGACGAGTGTCCGATGTAAGAGCACTGGATCTGACAGGTAGAGTATTTACCCCAGAAGGGGTTACTTTCCATATTTCTAGAAGGACAAAATCTAACTCTAGGTCTGTGTCTTATCTTTCCTTTCCAGATTCTCCAAAACTATGTGTAGTGACAGCTCTCAAAGCCTACTAAACTATGACTGAGGAGGTGCGTCCTCACGGTGCTCAGCTTTTTAGCGCTCTTACGAAACCACATAAGGCGGTATATCCTCCCACTATTACCCGTTGGCTCGGCTGGGCTTTGCAGGAGGCAGGGATTGATACATCCAGATTTGGGGCTCACTCAGTGCGAGGTGCCTTGGCCTGTGAAGCTTTTACACTGGGAGCTTGTTTAGAGGATATCCTGAAGGTGGCAGATTATTCGTCAGGCTCCACCTTTAAGAGGTTCTACTTTAAGCCGGTCAAAAATTTGGCTTCACTAGTGGTGGATAATCTTTACACTTGCCTAATCCTCGTCTCCGGCCCGGACATAAAATGGAAAATTTCCTACCTATCGTCTTAAATAGAATTTAAACTTTCCTTTACGATAGCTAGGAAATTTTTCATTCTACCAATTAGGGCACGCCACCTTAAGTGATGCATTGATTAAGAATGAAATATGCAGCAAACAACCTTTCTGAAAAATTCTGCGTGAGGGCATGTTATTACTGTAAGCGTCTCCCCATTACTGTTATTGCAGGCCAAGAAATTAGCTTGAGACACTTATAGAAAAAATAAGCAATTTCCATTACAAAAAAATCAAATCTAGATATTAGAACAAGTCTTTAGTTGGCCCTGCTTTCAGACATGATAATTAATCACAAGGGATCAACGACTATTGTCAAAAGAAGCAGAATAGGCCTGCAGCTAGTAACAGCGGTCTTAAGCCAAACAAACAGGACCATCAATAGAAACCACAGTGCCAATATCTAATTCTAGAAGAATACAACAATCAAACTATCCCAGACACTGAAATGAGGCAAATGACTCGCTGACTGACAAAAGAAACAGAAATAAGACAACTGGCATGGCCAGGGGGTTGAGAAGAAACCGGGGCGGGTTGGGGGGGGACGGGGGGGGTGAGAGAAGAAACCAGGGTAGGGGGAGAATAAACCTGGACAGGTTGGGAGGGAACATGGCAGAGAAGATGAACCAGAAGAAGCGACACTGGTTAAAGGGAAAAACATAACAGACAACGGGTGGGTGGTAAGGACAAAAATGCAAACCCAATATGATGAAGGAAGGAGTGCTGAAACATTTCAACCATTCAACCCAAGTCAAGAGATCTGGATTTAATCCATCATTCTTTTGCTCACTATGCCATCCAAGTTTGGACTCAGCCATATGCAAATCAGTCTTGACCCTGCTCCTCGTTGAAAATCTCCAGCACAAACTGCCATTGAGGATGGGCGGGTGGGAGGGCTAAAGAAGCAACATCGAGGATGGGCGGGTGGGAGGGCTAAAAAAGCAATATCGAGGATGGGCGGGGAGGGATTAAAAAAGCAATATCGAGGATAATAAAAAAGCAATATTGAGGATGGGCGGGATAAAAAAAAAAGCAACATCGAGGATGGGCGGGTGGGAGCTATAAAAAAGGAACAGCAACGAACTAAAAGAAGCTACTCCGGCGATGGGCGCGTGGGCGGTATGAGTAGAAACACGAGCGGTGGACGGGTGGTATGGGAAAAGTAGCAACACCGGCGAGGGGCGGGTGGGAGGGAAAAGTAGCAACACCGGCGAGGGGCGGGTGGGAGGGAAAAGTAGCAGCACCAGCGAGGGGCGGGTGGGAGGGAAAAGTAGCAACACCGACAAGGGGCGGGTGGGAGGGAAAAGTAGATACACCGACGAGGGGCGGGTGGGAGGGAAAAGTAGCAACACCGGCGAGGGGCGGGTGGGAGGGAAAAGTAGCAACACCGGCGAGGGGCGGGTGGGAGGGAAAAGTAGCCTGGAGTGGTTCCGTCAGGTTAATTCAGTGTTGGGCCGCTTCTTGTGGGGTGGCGGTGCGGCCAGAGTGGCCTTGAAGACGTGCTTTCTGTCCACATACTGTGGTGGCCTGGCCACCTCGGATCTCCTCTCCTACTACCAAGCTTCCCAACTGCTTGTCCTTAATGAATGGTGGTATGGTGATAGGGGCGATCCGGCTTATGCTCTGGAACGATTGCTCATGGGTGATCGCACGCTCCACACCATTCTTTATTCAGCTCGCCTGCGCCGTGGGTTGCCATCGGTCACCGGGGTGGTCTTTGCGGTGTGGCGACAGTCACTACGCCGCATGGGATGGTGGGGCAGATTGACGGCTAAGACGCCGCTTTGGCATAACGGCCTGCTCCCGGAGCTGGCGGCCCTGACCGGGTTTGAGGGTTGGGAAGCCATTGGGATTACACAACTGGGCCAGGTCATGTCCGGCACCACCCTCAAATCCTTCGAGGAGCTCCGCACAGAGTTCCAAATGCCTCAGTCCCAGTTCTTCGGCTACCTCCAGCTGCGGCATGCCCTCACCCCGAGCATCGCCGGTCTCGACTCCTTACCGGAGTTTAGCCCAATCGAGGCTAAAGTGTTTATGGGGGACCTGGGGGACAGGAAGGTCTCTAAGATTTAGAAAAACGGATTATGAAATGCACCGCTCCAACAGTCTGTTCTACACCATATATCGGTGATAAAGTCTGTATTCAAAAAACGAATGTTCCAAATAAGAAAACGCTGAGTCCGTAATTGCGAAAAAAAAGTGTTCTGGATTGTTTTAATGTTCCAATTGAAAGACCAGCCAACGCGTTTCGTTCCGTCAGGCGGAACTTCTTCAGGGCGTAGTGGTAGTGGACAAATGTAGATGTTTGTAGATATTTCCTGAGCTGGGATCACGTGTTGCAACCGACTGGGGATTCTAATGGGACCCTGACAGGTAACTACCTTAACGTTACTGTGGTTTTGGAGCTGACTAGGGATCCAAAGAGAATTATAAAGCGACAGTGAATAACGCATATACCGTATACTGTAAGGTCAATACCCTACATTAAATCAAACCAAACAACTTATCGTCACCATGGATGAAGAAATAGGAGATTCTCCAAAATGAGCATTTTCTCTTGAAGCGATAAGGTGACCAATATAATCGCTACTCTCACCTAGAGATTCACTATAGACGTCGAATTCCAGAGACAGGTTTAAGATATTTATTGCAACACGTGATCCCAGCTCAGGAAATATCTACAAACATCTACATTTGTCCACTACCACTACGCCCTGAAGAAGTTCCGCCTGACGGAACGAAACGCGTTGGCTGGTCTTTCAATTGGAACATTAAAACAATCCAGAACACTTTTTTTCGCAATTACGGACTCAGCGTTTTCTTATTTGGAACATTCTTTTTTTGAATACAGACTTTATCACTGATATATGGTGTAGAACAGACTGTTGGAGCGGTGCATTTCATAATCCGTTTTTCTATTGATTTTTCCCTAAGTTGTTGGGATATACTCTTGGGACAGGGAGTATTTGAAAACTGCACGCTAATTGAAAGATAACACAAAAACTAATATTGGTGACATATGGATTGGTGCTGATGAGGTGGTCATAACTGGTCCACTGTCCACATTTTTGGAAGAGTGTCTCTAAGATTTACCAGACACTTGTTATTCACTGCTCCTCCACCCTACACTCCCTTCGGGAGGCGTGGGAAGTGGACGTGGGCCCCCTGGATGAGGACGATTGGAGGGAGGCGCTGGAATCCCCACGTGGAACCGCTATTGCGGTCCGGCTCCGGCTAATCCAATTCAAATACTTGCATCGCGCTTATTATACGCGTGAACGGTTGTGGAAGACTGGTTTGATTGCATCCCCGGAATGCCTGCGATGTGGGGCGGTGCCTGGCTCCTTGATGCACACGGTGTGGTCGTGTGGCCGGCTGACTGGGTTCTGGAGGGGTGTGTGGAGTTGCCTGGCTGAGGTCCTGGGCTGGGACCTTCCTCGTACCCACCGGCTGGGCCTACTGCATATTATGGAAGGGATTGGGGGCAATGTGTATAAGCGCCACTTGTTGCTCTTGGGGCTGGTCGTGGCTAAGCGGGACCTGGCCCGGGCGTGGAAGTCGGTGAGGGCTCCCCCTCTGTCTGCATGGAAGGCTGGGCTGGATTATTTTATGGGTCTGGAGAGGCCGATCTTTGAAGCAAGGGTCTGCCCGCGCAAACACTACAAAATCTGGAAGCGTTGGGCCGACTATCGTGGTCTGTCCTTGGACCCCCCGGCGGAGCAGGAGGAGGACATTTGATTACAGTGACAATTTTGGCCTGATGCAGCGACGCCCTGGTGGCATTACACCTGTCTCTATATTTTTATTTTCTCTATTGCTTCTATACACGTGTGGTAAGGGGGGTTGGGGGGGGTATTCAGAGCAGGGGGGGTAGCGTTGTGGGTTAGGGTAGGTTGCTGGGGAGTTTTTATACTGAGCCTATTCTGAGTCTGCTCTATCACTTGCTGCCTATGTAATTGCTATATTGATATTGTTGTGGTGTTCTTGGTGTGTGGAGATGCCACATTCTTGATGCTCATTTGCTCAATAAAATTGGTTGTGAAAAAAAAAAATGGGAAGTGAACAAGTTCTGGTAAGGCACTGACATTTATCACAAAGACAGACTTGCAGGAGGGCGATCTAGGATCAGCAATGCAGGCTTCGAGTGCCACATTTTGTTCTACATCATTTCCCATTATTCAAGAGCAGCCCAAGATCACTGCCAAAAAAGATTATGCTTCCACGATTACTCTACTAATTTAACAATCTTCTCCTTAAGCTTCCATAGAAAAATCATCTTCAGCTTAGACATCATGTTGGGGAACTTAATGTACAGATCTAGCAGAAGATGGCAGATTCTGTTTTTTTAGTAAAACTCAACTCCAAAAGAAAGCTTGGGGCCTCCACATCTTGAGATTTATTATTGGTCAGCTCAGATTCAGTGGATAAGCGATTGTTTGGGAGGCCACCCCATGGCTGAACCCAGCTGTGCGCCAGAACAATTTCCGGAATACCAACACCCGGGAATTTCCCCCCACCTAGTACCCTGGCACTGAAATGTTAGAAATAGTTTAACAGACCGCAGGCAACATGCCTCGAGGATACAGCTCAAGCAGGATTACTCACTGATGAGGACCTAACTCCAGGGATGAAGTAGGCATTTCACACATCAGCGATTTATAGTGCATGATAGTGCAGAGCACCAGGACACTCTTTGGAGTAGCAGTGCGCTTTAGAAATGCCTTTTACATTACATTTAACAGAAGTGAGCCAGTGCTTTAAATGGGCCAATACTCACCGGTACTCAGCTTAAGAACTCCTACATTTTCTGTGTTTGAGTACCGGAACTTCTCCTTGTCCAAAGCGAGTCCCCAGCACTCATATGGCAGCAAGCCAAGCTCAGTGAAATGGGTATGTACAGAAAGAAGCGCAACACAACTGACGAGCCGTCCGTTTACGTGAAGCTCTGATAATCGAGTACTAATCTACTTTTACAATGTGCTAATTGAGCAGCGGACCATATGTATTGATTCAGAGCTGGCAGGGAGTTTAGGAGGGGCCTGTGTCACGCTGAGATTACGGACACAGTGTCTACTCAGGCTCTGTGGAGTTAACAACACTGTAGATATTTGAGCAGGGCCTGATAACAGGCATATTTGTGACTCACTGGAAATCTAAGAGAAGGCTTCCTGATGGCATAGCAGAGTATAGCAGAACGAGTTTGGAGCCAGAATCAGGAGAAAGGTGGCGATCGTGATGCTGTAGCTCAGCGGGTGGTAATGAAGGTTTAGTAATGTGGACGTCAGCGAAAGCATGCATTTCTAAAACACATGTACTGAATGTCCTGTCTACGTGCATCAGTGTTTCTATGTCACTGTGCGTATTCTTGCACGAGTCAGTGTTGTCTGCAGTGTCCAGCACTGCAAATTTATAGTTGCAAGCCCAGCAAACCCTGCATTACCACACTCCCCAAAAGGCACATGTGAGCGGGAGAGCTAGGCCATTCTCTCTCCAGTGCAGATCCACTTTCTTCACAGTTTTTTAACATGATTGCATTTATTTTTTTTAGAGGTAGCAATTTCTAGCTTTATTGGAGAGGCTCTGGGAAGGGTAACAACAAATTAACAAGGAGCACCCAGTCAGAGCCAAACCACAAAGTCTGGCTTGGCCCTAAAAACCTGTGCATAAGTCGAGCCTTGAAAACATTACCATTGAAATAAAAGTATCTTTGTTATTATGCAGAAGCATTTTACCTAGGTGCATAAGCTTATATTGCAGCATTGAGAGGAGTTTGTGTTACCACCGTGACAACAATACCATTAGTTAACTGGGAAGCAAGTCACAGGTGTACAATATATATGGCCTATTTTCTTTTCATGAATGAAACAACATTATAGTGTAGTAAATCTAACACAAGATGTGATTGTACATCACACATCCTGAACTCGTGCATTTGAATAAACTCTCATGTGAGCTAATGAAGAAAAATGAGGCTTGGTGAGATAAAATATTTGTCTACGATCACACATTTTGGTCATGTGGGGTAGTCGGATATATCCTAGAATTTCTGCTTTCACGTTGTCCAATTCCGCCTCTAGATGGCTATTTTTTTCTTTCACTATTTGGTCTTTATTTTTTTGCACATGCGTTAAGAGTTTGGTTGGCAGGCAGACGCAACATCACAGTTCAGTTCATTTATGGCTTGAGGCCCAAGAGGACATGAAAATGAGCCAGTGTCAGGCATTCGGACTTAAGCTTTCAAAAGCTTGCCCACCTCCAGAAAGAGGGAATCTGGCTTTACAGCGGTTAAGGAGCTCTGATGCAAAGGTGTGCCATCTAGGAGGGGCTGGGTGATGTCTGCTAAGTGTCAATGAGACAAGAGAGTTAACCATAGTTACATGTTTTTATAAAATGTTAGCAAAATAGCTTGTGCAAGTCATATGTGATTTAGGTGTTGCACCATGAGAACCATGATAAGCCCACTTTTTAAAATATTAAATCTACCCTTTTGTATCTATAAGGGAAAAGGACTACTCAATTAGCATCGTTATACACATCTGCACACCAATTAAATCTCAATCAAAATAAATGTGTGCTACCGGCCTGGTCCCTTAGCACAGCCCGTAGCCTTACCCTCAAGTCCCACCCCCTTGTTTACATCTCACTTTGGGGAGTGGTACTATACCTGGAAGATATTGGCAGCCATCGGCAACCCCAGAACACTGCCTATCCCTGCTGACGAGGGGTGAAACCCCAAAACATGTGTCCAGGGATGGCGAAGACAGCGAAGATAGCAGAAGATCGAAAGATGATGCATCGCGAACACTTTACTACATTGACCAGAGTCCTTAGGGGCGACACCGCGGGTGTGTGAGTAGTGTGCAACCCCACCCCCATTTGTCACTTTGGAGAGTACCTGCAGTTATTTATTTCCATTTAAAGCACTGCAGTGAGCTAAAAAAAAATCCAATCAAATAAGGAGATTTGTGGGCCACACATGGGCCAATAATTGTTGGGAAAGCCCTCCAAGCCTCCACAGTTGACCCAACCGTGTGGCGGGAAACGGCGAAGCACTGTACAGAAATAGTTAGTAATGCCCTGCGCAGTGACGATGAGAACGGCCGACAGAAGAGACACACTGCACATGCGTGATAATATTCTCCCCTCAGATAATGTTAATAAGCCGCCCTGAACCTCGATTGAAGTGGGCACCAAGTGTGGACAGTTACAATAGAGCTGCACTTATCCGGAAACACACTCAGCGGATTGAGATGTTCACTAAAGAAATTACGTGTCCTAGCAGTTAGAAAGTAGTACACAAAATAAGGTAGCTTGAGGCCACTCCCGGATATAATAATTGTAAAGTAAAAGGGCACTGTAAGCAGGGCCGGCCTTTAGCATGGGCGAGCTGGGCCCAAGTCGCCGTATTCTGAGGGCTGCACAGAGATGGGTGCATTAAAGTAATGCCAACGGCAGCACCCCTGCCATCTTGCTCTAGCCTTGCTCCTGTCCCCGAGTTCCCGTTTCTGTCTATATGTGAGTTTAAGGTGGTTTTAATCCTTCGTTGTTATACAGTCGGCAATAAATTTAACACCCGATTGCCCCATTCCTTTTCCTCCCTTCACCGTCTCGACCCTGCTGGCACACACTAACAAAACCATCATCAGAGTGAGGCAGGTACACTACCGGTGATTTAGGCAAGCTGGCGGAGGTCCAGAGACATTTACGTCCAGGGGGCGGTCACTGTTCAGCCAAGGACTGATCAGTGAAAACAAAAAGGGGTCCACTGATGCTTCATTCAATTAGTTAGCATCAGCAAGCGTGCCAACCTTCTCTCTGCCCAGGGCGCTCCCTGAAAGGCTGACTCTGTCTGTAGGACAGAGGTCTTGAATCTGTAGGGCGCGACTCCCAGGAGGGCTGTGGAGTCCCTGGCAGGAGGGCGCACATTTCCAGGCCCTACTGTTGCCAGGAATCCAAAATGTTTGGTTTTGGAAAAAGACAACCGTCCCGGACTGTTAATTCCGATCCTTAAAATGCTTTAGCTTAAGTTTAATTAATTGAGTCTCCTGTGCTGTGAAAGGTAGAAGCTGGGCAGACAGCTAAACATTCCTTTGTGCCAGGGTGCCTGTTTTCTGAATGAAATGCAAATATGCGCTATGAGTTCAGTGGCGTAACGAAACTCGAGGGGGTCCCCCTGCAAAGCACATGGAGGCCCCCCCCACCCTTGGCGGCACCTACAGTATATCATCTCGACATCTCAGTCCAGCAATTCCTCAGGATAAACTCACAAATGGTAGAAGTACTACGTTTATCACAGATAGGTACATATACACATTGCTCCTCGTAGAATGCTCTGAGGCATTTGATAAAGGCAGCTCTAAGTTTGGGGGGGTGAATGGCCAAACTGCCTGAATGTCTTCCAGGAATAACTAACACATGACTGAGACATATGTAAGAAAGAAGAGCACAGCAAACATTATATCAGCCAAACTTAAAGCCACATTAAAGACTTTAGTATGTCACTGATTACGTAAAATAGGATTTAGTACGACAATGATCAACTAAAGTAGATAAACAAGTTAAAGCGGTAAGTGAATTACGGAATCATTGCCTATTACAGGGATCATGATGTTCATCAATATATATACTGACTCCGTTAGAGCCCCGATGTGAGATTAGACAACCACCAGTAGAAATACTAAAATATAGATAGTTTGGAAAGGCTTTAATTTCGCTTGTAGATTGATCTATGGATTTTATAGTATAATTTGGCGAATTTCCTTCAGGTGTAAGACCAGCATGAGATGGAAAGTGGGTGAAGTATGTACTGCCCTACACTATGTTTTACTTTTATTGCCGGCCGGGCCCCAGCCGCCTCACCACAATGCCCTCCCTGATTCTAAACTATCCGATTACCACCCCGCCACCCACTGAAACTCTGATGGTCCTTAGGGGTGGGACAAGGTGGATGATCCCTCATGGTCAAGGGGCTCATGCTGACCGAGAGCTTACCAGAGCAAATCCAGGACTGGATTCAAAAGCGGAACCCACTGAGGAAACGTATAGGATCGAGGTGACTGCACATATTCTTGATATAGCTTGCACATGCCATGGAAGATGTCGCGAGACACTTAACATCTGCTCCCCTTTGTGAAAAGAGGAAAGCGTAATGCAATGGGGGACATTTAAATCCCACCAACCCACATGCTACTCGAATAGAGAGGGCTGGCAATAGAAGCTTAATGGGGACCGACCCAATACTATTTATTTGGTAATTCCAAAGAACTTGTGTAAAAACCACACTCTTGCAGACAAAATTACCCTGGTAACAATCATTAACAGATATGGGTGAGCAACAGCCAGCGAGACCAATATGGACGCATTATGAGGATGCTTACAATTATGCAGGCGAGGGCGGGAGCATTTTTAATCACAACGTCATTGCTGTGCCAATATCTGACTCTTTTGTGTGACCATTTTCGAGTCAAAATGCTACACATTTGTCTTTTGTATTTTTATTCACCCCTAGCCATCCACAAGTTGTAACCCATCCATCCTTACCCACCCAACTAAACCACCCAAATGTCCGATCCACCCACCCACTTATCCAACCCATCTATTCATCCATCCAAACCCTTTATCCATCAAACTAGCGAAACCCATCCATCAATTCACCCACCCAGCCATTCAGCCAACCTAACACATCAACCCAACCAGTCATCCATCCCCACCAATCCATCCTCTTGCATCAAAACACAAATCAAACCAAGACCTTCTGTCCATATTACCATCCATTTATTCACTCATCTACCCACCCATCTCTCTAGATACAAGCTGTGAGCAAAGGATAAGCCTTTTGCAGACAAAATAGAAAACTGGGGTCCTAGTTTTTATTCCACCTCAGGCTTGTTTCTTCCACTATAAACACCGCACCCTGCCTCTTAGCTCGGATTATTTGCATCCCGATTCCTGCCTTTATCACTCCTGCGGTTGTATCCTTCTCTTCCTGCTTCTTTGTCCGTTGTCTGCCTTTCTCTCTATTGCACTAGATCAATCTTTTGGAAATGAAAAATAAATCTGGATGCCTAAATATTGAACGCCCGAGTCTACAACTTGCATTCACCAGCACAAATTAAGCATGTTTGCCTGAGAAACGACTGACTCTGTCCCGACCCTCAGAAGCTTTCAGAGACACTGATCTTTTCAGAAAATGTCCCAGTTTAGAGACAGGCCAGCCAGCTGCTGATCTCTGCTTATTCTTAGGCCTTAGTATTACTTCCTTGGACTCTAGATCCCCCCTCCTCTACTATGTATGGGCCACAATCACAAATTCCTGAAAAACAGGACCTGGTTTTGATAATTTTGTAACAAAAATTTCACTTATCAATTGGGAAAATCGGACTATACCACCTGTGTAACTAGGGGACAGGCAAAGGCTTGAATAGTGTCCCACCATCGACAATCAAAGTGATTACTCATTAGCTGCTACGTTGATGCAAAACCCCCAAAAATGAAAACTTACAAAAAATATATTTGGTCCGTTAAATGAGCATCTGTCCTTTCATGGCTAGTGTTCTGCAAACCTTCAAGAAGTTGTGATCCCATGAAGTTGTCTAGCTGACATGCCCCGGACTGGCCCAACATGTCTTTGTGCCCACGACTACATCTGTAGGCCCCTGTGGAGTATGTAGGAATGACCCGCTCTTTCTATAGGTCACAATGCCACAGGAATTGTCCATTAGCTAATGGATTTTATAAATCCCCAAATGAAAAACCCCATTGCGGCCAACACTTGCCAACACTGCTTTGGCCACCATACATCCTTCTTCTTGGCCATGGCTGTCACACTCATCTGCAGCGAAACAGTTATGCGCTGTAGAAGTGACACTGATAATCATCCAATGGGATCTGGCAGCACACCCGACCAGGTCGACGTCATATACACGTCATAGGGAGACATGACAAACTGACCTACTGAAAAACGTTAACAAAATAAATAAAATACTTCATAGTTGGATGTAGACACAAACATTTGACCAATACATTACATCAAAGTCACTCACACAACACTCTGCAAGAACACCATTGATGTTAAAGAAATGACATGAAGGCCAACATAAACAATAAATAAAAAACAAGCCTTACACTACTGCCTAGGTAGGCGTAAGGCACTTCTAATTTTTTCTCACTGCAGCGCCTTTAATGTACTTGTTTGCCGCACTTCACAACGAGGAACACAGCACTTTAAGTGGGGCGATTCCAGCACTTTCCAACATGACGGCATTCTTTTAGTCAGTAGCAGCCCTTTACAGATAGGACTGGCACTTTTATGTAACTACATTGGCTCTTCCCTACTTGTATGGCCTGCAAAATCCCCACTGAATGAGTTAACGGTGACATGATAACAACAGCTACAAATGCAGTAACTCACCCAATGCACTACGAAGAATAAATCAGCCAAATTACCGGCAATTCACAACCAAAACCTGTAACCGCACCAATGGGACAATGATAGCAGTTGGCATCCACAGTTACATCCCATTTAAAGGGACACTGCCTGCTTCACCCCTTCAAGTACTTTCATTTGCAATTAGCCGGCTCTGGTGGCTCAGTGGACTAAGGCTTCCACTGCAGGGGCCTGTGTTCGACCTCATGGTCACAGGTTCAAATCCCAGAGGGTCCACTCAGCTTTTCATTCATCTGAGGTTGATAAAATGAGTACCATTGAATTGGGTAACAAGAAACATATGTTAATCAGTGCCAAGATACCTCCGGGTGAACGTGCGCTTTACAAATACACATGTTATGTTATGTTATGTTACAGTAGCAGCGCTTAGCATCTAGAACTGTGCATCAAGTTTAAAGGGACAGTGCACGCTTGGCACACTTTTAACGGATTACCCCGGGCATGTCTCAAAATACCGGCAATGCTTTCCACGGACCGGCAGAAGCACTTTCTGAAGAATTTGATTACATTTAGTGGGGCAGAGGCAGAGCCAGCAGCCTCAGCAGGCATCCGCCACTGCTGATTGGGCAGTACGAATTATGCCGATCTCTGCGAGTCTGCTGCACGTGCTGTGGAATAGTGAAAACACAAACAGATCCAAGAGCATCTTCTAGGACACGAAGCAGCACTTCAATGGAACTTTATAGGACAGTATCAATACATCCAACCCGACTCCACAGCATTTCGTGGGACAGCATAGACAAATCCCATAGCATTTCACGGGACATTACACAAACGTATCCCAGAACATTCCATAGGCACTACAAAGAGAACATTGCACCACCAGACCTAGGAACATTCCACAGGGCAGTACAAACAGTTCCCTGAGCATTCCACAGGGCAGTAGCACCAACGAAAGGAACATCATTCCATGGGGCAGTAAAAACAGATCCCTGAGCATTCCACGCAGCAGTTGCACCACCAGACTTCAGAGCATTCCACAGGGCAGTACAAACACATCCCTGAACATTCCACTGGGCAGTAGCACCAACAGATCTAAAAGCATTCCATGGGGCAGAACAAACATATCCCTGAGCATTCCATGGGGTAGTACAAACATATCCCCGAGCATCCCATGGAGCAGTACAAACATATCCCTGAGCATTCCATGGGGGTACAAACATATCCCTGAGCATTTTATGGGGCACTACAAAGAGTTCCCAGAACATTTATTTGAACAGTATCAACAGATTTCAAAGAATTTCATGTGGCAGTACAAACAGATCCAAACAAATTAGAAAGTCCCAAACGTTTCAAGGGATAATATAGGCACACCCAAACAAATCTCAGACAATATCATAGGACAGAACCGCATTTCTAAAAAGACACACAGCATTCCAATGCAAAGTGCATACACAAATCAGACAGTACATACATTAATCCATGCAGACCTCGTAACATTCCATAGGCAGTACATACAGGTCCTAAAGCATTTCATGAACAGTGGCGACACTTCTGAACTGTACCCCATAGCGCCTAAAAGGAGAGTGCGATACAAAAGGGGGTGGTGATGGACGGGCTGAAGACGTCTGGAATGCCAGAAACCGGTCCTCGGAAGCTTGTTTCCGGTCCAGGGAAGGCATGGCTTCACAGTTCGGGCTGTACTGTTCCCATGAGGCACAGGGTCAGACTGATTTGCATATAGCCATGTCTGAACTGGGGTGGCAGAGTGGGTTAAAGAACGGTGATGGATTAGACCCAGATCTTTTGACTGGGTGAGTGTGTTGGATTGATTCAGATGCTCCGTCCATTACCACCCCCTTTTGTACCGTAAAAGGAGAGTGCAGCACTTCTCAAGAGACACCGGAGCGTTAAATGAACAGTACCAGCACTTCTAGCCAGATCGCCACAAGGGATAGTGCCAACCACGCAGAGACGTTTTAAGACATGGGCAAAGTGGGCTCTGGCCCAGGACCCAAGCTTTTTTGGGGGCCCCTTTTAGAGCCAAGTCTGTTATGTCTTACCCTGATGATCTTGAGTAATTCTTATGGCAAAGGTAGATACCCAGGCAAAAACAACGTAAATATCTGGCAAAAAGTGCAATATAATACAATAAAACATACACAAGAAGGGAAATAGAGCAACCACGTACTATATTGACATAGAAAGTTTAATTATACTGATAAAAGTTGATATGGACATGTTCAATCGTACAGGAAAATTGTGTTTAAAATGCAATAAAAATGAAGCAATTATTCAATCATGACAATATATAATGTTCAGGAAGGAAAAAAAAAATTTTTTAAACATTGATGGTTCCCAGAACTTATTGAGGAGGCTGATGTCTGTCTTGAGTAATTCTTAAACACATTTTTTAAATACGGTTTTCCTTTCATTTATTTTGAATGTAGTTGATTACAGATATTTTGCAGAGAAATGCTCTGTTAATGTTTCATGCAACATCCCCCCCAAAAATCCTTTTAGATCAAAAGAGGACCTCACATATGAGAAATGGCAGGATATCACAGAGATCATTTGCAGTAATGTTAGTGAACTGCTGCTGTGTTAAATATTGAAAACACAAGTCACTATCCCTGAATAAATACATATAAACACATTTAAAATTTGACGAGTGTGATTGTGCAGTGACGTGGCCAAAGAGGTCATAAAAGGCCTGAAATTGCATCTTTTAAACTGAAAGATTTCCTGAACAGAGGCCCCCAAAATACGTTTGGCGCAGGACCCCAAAAATCCTTAATATGTCCCTGCAGCCACAAGCAAACCTTCCGCATAATCAGTCCCCCTCCCCGCCCCACGCAGAAAGATCACTAGGTTAATACCTATTTACAGAGAGAGATCCCTGTAAATGCTGTGCACATCCCAGGCCTGTAACTCTGGGCCCCCATCCTTATTCTAGCCCGGCTCTGACTGAAGAGAAACAATGTAGGTTGATACTTTGTTTCTCTTCAGTCCTGTGTCTCGGGAGGAGCTCAGAGCAGACTGCAGACTGCTGCAGCTGCTTCAGAGTAAGAGACAGTCATACAGCTCTCTACCGATGACCTGTGGGGGCCCCCTTCAGATACTGAAGACTGGGGGCCCCCCACGCCGCGGGGGTGTTTGTTACGCCCCTGTATGAGTTAATCTGCACATCTAAAGGATGCTTGGGGGTCGGTTCTGGTTTTAATAGCTCGTAGTGCAAAGAGTTAACAACTGGGCTGTAAAGTGCATGCTTTTAATCATAATTGTATTTACACAGGGCTTAATACCCCTGAGGAGGTGTTGATGGGCAGTCATGCAAAAAAAACTTTTGCATTACATTACTTGCGGGCTGATATTACTAAAATCTAAATTTGGGAAGCACCATTTTATTGTAAAACTAATTTCACATTATGTATCAGCACATCTTAAAATGTGTGTAATACAAGTATAAAATAATTACTTTTCAAAGTGCTTTATGTCATAGGCTGGACATCGTAGCACTAAAAAAAAACACAAATCACTATTCTCCACAACACCAACTAAATGTAATTCTGTGGCTCACTAGTTACACACATACCTCTGCAGTGCATTAACTAATAGAAGTTTCATAATGTACTCCAGTGCATTTCCCACGGAGTAACAACTTTAACAATTTTTTTTTTCATTTAAGCTACCCATTATGAAAGACCTAAACAAGTTACAAAATATTTTGCGGCATATTAATGAGAGGCTTGTACCGCCAGAGCGTCACTTTTTTTAAGCTCCGACAGCACAAGCGTCTCAATCATATCTATGAGGTGACGCAAAGTCACCCTGCGTAATTTTGCATGGCCTCATAGATATGGAATAAGACAAAGCAGCGCAGTTGCTGCATTGCCTTACTCTATGTCAAGAAGGCGTTCCATGGGCATTGCGGTGGGTGTTCCCACGCAACACCCATGGATTCTGACACTGCCCCAGATTTACAAAATCACTTAAATCTAGGGCAGCGCCAAAACCATACGCCTCCTCACAGCAGACATAACAAGGAGAAATGTTTTAATTTCTCCTCCTTTTTAGGTCTGGTCTACGCAGCGCGCATGCGCTGCATAGGAGGGGGACCTTTTTCAATCGATAAGCATTTTTCGCTAAAAGCGTGCACGTTTTGCATTGCTTTCTATTGCAACGCATGCACGTTTGACATTTCCCTTGCGGGAGCAAGCAGCAGTGCCATCTGTTTTCAATTATCTTGCTCGTACTTTTGAAACCGATGGCGCTGCTGCTTGCTCCCGCAAGGGAAATGCTGTGCATGTCTCGTCCTTCGTACTCTTTAACTTTCGCGGCTGCGGGTCGCGCTGGTCTTTTTTCATGCACCCGTGCAGTGTTGGTTCCTTAGTGCACGTTTGCCTGCGCATATATCTGAGGGTGCTGTGCTCTATGTTAAATTGTGTGCTGTTCTCCGTTGGTGTATTATGTTTTGGTACTCAGGTATTACACTGGTGCAGTGGGCGGCTGTTTCCCGGTCCTCTCCTCGGAATCACTGTAGGGTGGTGTTTGAGTTCTGCTTTCCATTAGTAGATGGTGCTCACCACTGAACTCTGTACACAGGTGGGGGTGGTGCAAGCTGCGGGTGTGGTGGTTGTCCTGGGATAAACCTGTCTGACTGCACTTGTTCTGGCTCCTCTTTCCCTGACATTCCCAGGTAAGGAAGTCTTCTTAACCTTTAATGCATTTCGTGAAAATAAAAAATGTGTTAAATCTAACAGACTCGCCCTCTCCCCGACGGTATGAAGGTTGCACAAGAGTGAGAGGCTAGTGGGTGTTAATGTGTCAGGTGCAGTGGTTCAGAGGCACAGAGCCAGATGGGGACGGGGGCGCTGTACCCTGATCACAGCACTTTTTAGCACTCAACAGTCTGGTCTGCAAGGGTGTATCTTCTCTGCTGCAGGTCAGGGGTACTCGCATGGTGCCCAGAGCTGTGTTAGTGTACAACACAGAGACAGCACATGCAGTGCCCTCAGACTGTCTGTGGTGTTCTAGTGGTTTACGGGACTCTTGTGAAGTCTATGGGTGTCACTGTTTAAAGTACTCGAAGGGTGTCTAGAGTGTTCTCATGTTTTACATAATGCTCTCACGTTGCCTGTTTCCGTCCAAGGCTGTCTTTGGTAAACCTGGCAATCAGCAGTAGGCTCAGTTTAAATGTAGGTATGTAATGTATGTTTGCATGTGCGTGTGTGTATGTACGCCGATATGTGTGTTGGTATGTATGCATGTGTGGATGTTTTATGTATGTAGCATTTGTACAGCATGAACCTGGCCGAAAGGTACTCTCTGTAGTGCAGTCTACGTTTGGTATTGCTAGACTTCGTATAGTTCTCACAAATATAATATATGGCTCAGGCGTCCTATAGTATGCCAGTTATCTCCTGGGCTGTGTGTAGTATTCTGAGTGTGTACAGTACAGAGTAACCTCACAGTCTCTGAAGCGTTCACAGACTCCCTAGGGCTCTCAGGCTGTCTGCTGCTTCTGGGTGGGGTTACAGTGCTGTGTCTTCCAGCTTCTGGATACTGTTTGTAGAGCTGTCTCTGTGCACCAAGACCTCCTATAGCACACCCAGTCTGTCTCCACTTCATACAGACGGTGTATGATACCTTTAGGCTACATAGGGTACACTAGGGCCTAACGTAATTTCTCAGGCGCCAAATAGTGCACTCAGGTTGCATATGACACTCGAAGACTAAAAAATAATACTCTTAGGTGATATATATTTTATTTAGATCACTGCCCATACTTCTCCCAGGCTCTATATAGTACTCTCATCTCATGTTTTTGTATACACTCTGAGACTAGCACTCTGTGTTGTCCTCACAACGTCTAGTGCCAGTAGACAGCCCATAGCAGTCTCATGTTGTATATAATGCCCACTCCGATAGTCACATTCCGCACATTAGAGACACATATTGTCTCTCAGAGCCATATACTATCGACCAGTGAGACGTGATCATGGGGTGACCTCAACGGCTTGTTTCTCGAAACCTAATGGTCTCACATGTCTCTTCCAGATCTGCCATGAGCATCAAAAGCCGACATTGGGACACCCAAAGGAGTGGGGGAAGCAAGCAGCCTCGCAGCCTGTCAGGTTTGGATACTGCGCGGCCCAGTGGGGCAGCCCTCCTCGCCGCCCCCGAGAGTCCCGTCCCGCTCGACCATGAGTGCTGCCAGCGAGAGCTTGCTGAGGCAAAGCTCCTGGCCTCGAACATGGAGAAGACTTTTCACTGGTGGGCCGAGTGTGCAAGCAAGTGGAAGGAGCATTATGCAGCACAATATCTTTGATGCAATAACATCAACTGTTGCATGGCTAATTTATTTATTTATTTAGGATTTTGTAGAGCGCACAGCTACCTCCGACGGAGGTGTCCCGGCGCTGAAGACATAATCTCAGAAGGGTCGAGAGGGAGGAAAGTAGTATCGTTAGATCTGGGAGAATAACCAGGTCTTTAGTTTTTTCCGGAATTGGGGTTCGGACGTCAGGAATCTTAACTCTGTGGGCAGCTGATTCCACAGTTTGGAAGTGGCTACTGCCAGGGCCCTTCCTCCTGTACGTGTAAGGCGAAAGCGGGGGCAGACCATGAGGCGTAGATGATTGGATCTCAGGTTTCTTGGTGCTTGTGAAAACCTCATTCTGCGACGTAGGTAGGTTGGGCCTTGGTCATTGAGCGCTCTGAAGGCCAGTGTTAAGGCCTTGAATTGAATGCGAAGTTTTATTGGCAAAGCATATATAAGGTCCCAAAGGCGAGACCTATTGGCTATGCCAATGCTGGTTTCCTCTTTCCATGTGTACGGGATTATGTAGTACACATAGAAAGAGGTAAATGCCCTCAGGATTGTTTTTGTGCCGAAGGGGTCACGCCTACGTTAGCACTAGGCAGAAATTTGATCGCCAACGCAGCAGGGGGAAATTACAGGAATGCACCATATTTCTTAAATAAAGTGCATTCCCGCCCTTTCCCACTGGCGTAGGGCAGCACAGCAAGAAGACTTTTGGCTCTGCCCTACGCCAATTTCTCATAAATGAGGCTCTTTGTTTTTAGCCACACCTTTGACCACGCCTCCACGCTCATTGACCTTTGGTTTGCTAATCACTGTTTGATATTATTTCTCCACTGTAAAAATGATTTGGTGTTGAATTTGGGGGCTTTTATGGGTGTCGATAAGGCGTACCAGGTTCTAAAAAGTTAGGTCAGGAGGGGGTCCTTATGCCTAAAATTTTTTGACAGGGGGTCCCTGCATCAAAAAGTATAAACACCTCTGTTGTAGGACGTTGCGCTGCAACACAAAACATTTGAAACAAAGCTCATGTGTCCTGGGGGTCCCTGTTATCCACTGGCAGTTAGTAGTATGTCCTTGTTTAACTGGTGTGCTAATTTAATAATGGATCTATACTCAGTAGTTACCGCTGGCCAGTGATAACACGGATTCAGAGTTACATAACTATTATTGTATAATAAGAGCAACGTCTAACATTTTACTATGTATATGCGAAATGCCACTAATTGTACTGTGGAAAAAGCCAATATTTTTAAATCAATCAAGTTGGCTCTGTGCCTTTAAAAATGCACATCAGTAAAGCAATTGCCCCGGAGACTTCAAAAATGCAACTTGCCTAGCAGTCTACATGGGGAAAATGCCATCCCCTACAGCCCCTGGCTGGGGGTCATCCCAACCAATCACAACGCTCCACTGGAGCGTTGCGATTGGTTTAGGGGAGGGGAGGGTGGATGTTTGCTTCCTGTTCCTTTTGGAGGCAGGAGCAGTGAAGACGCAGGAGCCAAGTCGGCGCAAAGGTAGGTCTAAAATTTTTTTTTTTATTATTTACCTTCCCTTCTCATGACAACCCCCCCTTCCCGCATGTGACAACCCCCTTCCCCGGGCGCGACAACCCCCCTCCCCGCGCACGACAACCCCCTTCCCCGTGCACGACAACCCCCTCCCCCTGCGACACACACCCCCTGCGACACACACCCCTGCGACACACACCCCTGCGACACACACCCCTGCGACACACACCCCTGCGACACACACCCCTGCGACACACACCCCCTGCCGCACAACACACACCCCCTGCCGCACAACACACACCCCCTGCCGCACAACACACACCCCCTGCCGCACAACACACACCCCCTGCCGCGCAACTTCCCCCTTCCCGCGCAACTTCCCCCTTCCCGCGCAACTTCCCCCTTCCCGCGCAACTTCCCCCTTCCCGCGCAACTTCCCCATTCCCGCGCAACTTCCCCATTCCCGCGCACCTTCCCCCTTCCCGCGCAACCCCCCCTCGCAACACCCCCCCCCGCGCAACCCCCCCTCGCAACACCCCCCTCGCAACACCCCCTCTCAACACCCCCCTCCCTCACAACACCCCCCCCTCCCTCACAACACCCCCACTCCCCCAGTGACACACTTCCCATCCCCTGCGTAACCCACCCTCCCCCTGCGACACCCCCCTACCCCTGCGACACCCCCTTACCCCTGTGACACCCCCTTACCCCTGCGACACCCCCCTACCCCTGCGACACCCCCTTACCCCTGCGACACCCCCCTACCCCTGCGACACCCCCTTACCCCTGCGACACCCCCTACCCCTGCGACACCCCCCTACCCCTGCGACACCCCCCTACCCCTGCGACACCCCCTTATTACACCCCCCTCCCCCTGCGACACCCCCGATGCAACATCCCCCTCCCCATGCAACATCCCCCTCCCCATGCAACATCCCCCTCCCCACACAACATCCCCCTCCCCACACAACATCCCCCTCCCCACGCAACATACCCCCCTCCCCATGCAACATACCCCTCTCCCCATGCAACATACCCCTCTCCCCATGCAACATACCCCCTCTCCCCATGCAACATACCCCCCCTCCCCACGCAACATACCCCCCTCCCCATGCAACATACCCCCCTCACCGCGCACCACCCCCCTCCCAACACCCCCCTCCCCCGCAACACGCCCTCCATTGCCCTGCAACATCCCCCCCTCCCCGTGCAACACCCCCCTCACCGTGCTACAACCCCTCCCCCTGCAACACCCCCTCCATTGCCGTGCAACATTCCCCCTCCCCGTACAACACCCCCATCCCTGTGCAACAACCCCCCTCCCTGTGCAACAACCCCCCTCCCTGTGCAACAACCCCCCTCCCTGTGCAACAACCCCCCTCCCTGTGCAATACCCCCACTCCCGGCGCAACACCCCCACTCCCGGCGCAACACCCCCACTCCCGGCGCAACACCCCCACTCCCCGCGCAACACCCCCACTCCCCGCGCAACACCGCCCCATCCCCATGCAACACCCCCCTTCCCGCGCAACACGCCCCCTCTTCCCGCACAACACCCCCCTCCCCGCGCAACACGCCTCCTCCCCGCGCAACACATTCCGATCGCGGGCGTGGTTGTGACGGCTCCCGGCCGTCATCAGCACACGAGCACTGTGACGCATGAAGGACGGGAGCCGTCATCAGCACGCAAGGGGTTAAACCGACTAATAACAAAAACATAAAAAGTCATATAGCAGGAAAAGGAGACACAGAACATCACAACCACCAGAAGTTAACCAACGACCAACTATACACATCTCAAAACATGAAACAAATGGCAATGCCCATCAGCCCATGCATCCATGAACATGATGTCCCACAAAGGTCCATTACATGAGCTACCTGGCCACTACCCTATAATCAATCAATCCATCAGTCAACCTTACGACTGCTGCCAACTATCCAGTATGATACACTGTTAAATTATAGAAATCATAACCAAGTATATTATCAACCAACCACTTTCACTCAGTTAATGAGTGTTCCAGGACAGTATAGTGCGAGTCTAAAAGCACTTCTGGACCGTAGAAATGGTAGGAATGTTCTATACAAATGCACTTATCGTAACTCAGGACATTGTACACTTCACTCTCTGACTAAAAGTAGGTACACGTGGTCTGCTGCTGGCTGA
Source organism: Lissotriton vulgaris (assembly GCF_964263255.1). Taxonomy (NCBI): domain Eukaryota; kingdom Metazoa; phylum Chordata; class Amphibia; order Caudata; family Salamandridae; genus Lissotriton; species Lissotriton vulgaris. Next base: position 1,338,672,899 of record NC_141685.1, read on the forward strand.
GAAGCATAATGCGGCACCATGAGAACAGAGGTTTAATATCGAACAGATGTATGAGGGGGCGGGAGTGCACAGTCACTGATGCTGTGCCAGGAGGCTTACGGAGTGCAGTGAGTAAGAAGGGCAGACGGATGAGGAGGAGTGCATCGGCAGGCTGCCAAGGGGGAAAGGCTTCCAAAATAGTTAGGGCCATACTGTAATGGAGTGATGGGAAGGAAGAAGCAGCGGTGGACAGAACAAGCAGGGTTGGAGGAGTTATTTACCCTCCAATCTCCAATAAGGGGTACACTAGGAAGATGGAATCAAGGGGACAAGTGGGAAGTGAGGAACCGGCTGGGTGGGCCACGAGTTTTGACAGGGACGGAGGCCGGCTTCATCGAGGGAGATTGAGTTATGAAGGGAAAGTGGGAGTCGCGGGGAACCTTTGGCGGCCCTGGTAGGTGGGTCTGGGGTAGAGGAAAAGGTAGTTTAAAGACAGATGAGTCACAGCACGACTAGCCTTATCAAATTCGATTCCAGGACTAGACATCAAACCAGACTCAGTGGGGCTTATTCGCCCTCAGAAGATGAGAAGGAATGGTCCCGGGCAGCTGGCTGATGGTGATGGAGGATGGCAGCACAGCGGGCAAGGGAAGGCCTGCTGGGACCGCCTCAGCAACGGGGCGGGAAAGGTCTGGTTTGGCCTCCCCGAGAAGAATGGAACGACAGCCACCACATGACTGGTAAGATGAGAGTATACTTGACGGCGAAAAGACAGGTCCCAGTGGGCTGTAGAGGGGAGGGATAGTGACTGAAGATGAAACAGATGGAGAAGTGGCAGATTGGCAATGGTAGTCACAGGGCAATAGCAGGCCGGAGCAGGCAAGAAGTAAACAGACTCTGCTTGGTATCCTCCAGGAACAAGCTTGAGGCACACACTGGGACCTGGGAAGACAGACTGCTGCCTAGGTGGCAAACTTTCGGTGCGGGCGCCTAACTTGAGGCCAGATAAGCTGCAGAGGGCAATTGGGAGACCTGTCATGATCTCTAAAAGGGTGGAAGTGGGAAGTGATGGGGTGCTACTGGGATCGAATATGCGGTTACAGAGGGAAACATATGTAGCTGACAGGGGGTGGGGACAGAGGATTTAGATGGGCAAAAAGGGACAGGTAGAGAAGGACAGGTTTGAAAAGGTGACATAGTGGTTAGGGAACGGAGTGACAGGGGAAAGTGTGGTCAACATGGGGCCAAAAACTATAAAGGACAAAGATGAACACAAGGAGAAAGACAAGAAAGAGAATAAAAAATGTAAGGTTAAAAAGCTGTCCTATGTGGGGATTGCAAAGTCTTGTGGGCTTATCTTACGGGGTCCACGAAGGATAGGCTATGGAAGGACGAGTACATGGAACGGTTTTAGCTTTTGCACAGGGAAGTGAAAGCTAAGGCTTCTAAAGAGAATAAATATGAATTGACTAAGTGTAGTGCTATTGCCACTTCCTTGTATTGGGACCACGTGATGGCATTTGACTACCATTGTTTTAATTGACTATATGTGTATTAATTTACTCTAGCTTGAATGTACAACATCATTTTTTCTGCATGTCATTTTGCCTTGTGATTTAATTTCATGCCTCCATATAGCTGCAGAGTAGGAGTGTTTCAAAGCAGCCTAGCCTGGAATAGAACATGTTTGAAACCATGAGAGAGAGAGAAATGCGTGGAATGTACTTCTCGGTCTCTGAGTGTTGTGTTTTAGGCAGTGGTACCCACATGTGCATTATGTTGTACATTGGGAAATGAAGCGTGCTGTGCTATAAGCAGTGAGGCACAAATGTGCATTAAGTTGTGCATTGGGAATGTTTATGAAGTTTTTACTATTTTATTTGATATGCCCTCATGCCATCTTGAATTGTGACTCCTGAATTTTGCACACACAAGCAGGCCTATAGATTACTTGCGGTTAATAAGGTTATTTGTGTTTAAGATTGATTTCCTCTTTGAAGAGTTTTTTTGCACCTTTTGAAATGTTTTGTACTCTCTCAAACAGTTGCAAGATAAGGGAAACGTGTAGTGTGGAAGCGTAGAAGAATACATGACAAATCCTTTGCAATTGGAATGCTTGTGGGAGATTTGGCAACTCTAGTAAGCTTCCTTAGTGCAGAGGTATTCTCGGAAACTTCTACTGCATTAAGATTATTATAAAACTGGGGTCTCTTGACTTGGAAAATCGGGGTTCTCTTCCTGACTGACAGACACGTCCGCTCAGTGTTGCATTTCCCGCCTTGAGAAGTCTCTTGCCCTTAGGATTGTCATATGGGAGCCTCCAGTCTTGTGTGGGCTAAGATGAAGCTATTACAGTCAGTGACGTATTTTTTTTATTATTGGTATTGTAATGTATGAGTGTGTGTGTGCACAATCAGGTATTCAGTGGTTCTTGTTGATTAGCATTCATTCATATGTGTGTCATAATCAACTGATGGGTTCTGTGTATGTATTTTATATGTTTCCATGCTTTTATTTGACTAGGTATATTTCTTGTGTTTGAGTACTTACCTTAAACAGTGCCTATTTCTTACAGTAAACGTCCAGTATTATTATTAATTGCTTGTGTTCTATTTCTCTCGCATTTGATTTATGAATGTTCTTTTAATATAATATGCTTACATTTTATTCCCTTATTATTATTTGACTGTAAGTGCTCATAAGTTGTGTGCGTTTTATCATTATCTGCTTGTGTTTTATCCCATTTATTTAACAGTTGCACTTGATTACTTGGAAGTGTGTTATTATTGCATATATATATATATATATATATATATATATATATATATATATATATATATATATACACATACACACACACACACACAAGTACTTAATGAGACCAAGACTTGGAGGAGTTGAAACGTGTTATCTTCTGTCCGCCTGACATTACATCAACGCATTGACCAGCATCAATTACGAAGTGGCTGTTTTTCTTTTCCTCAGATCTGTAGGAATCAAATTATATATATCTTGATACTTCAGCAAACCATAAATTAGGAAACGGCACTCTAAGTGAGGTTGATTTGATTTAATCAGACGGGCAGAACAAAAAACATATATATACACAAAACCAAACAGGTACGGACCGCCAGGCGCGGATTCTAAAATGCTGTGCTTTGTTTCAGAACAAGTAAATCCATAGCAACCAGTCTACTCCAGGCCAGTGTCTAGCAGAATGATGCACTGATAAAATCCGACACTTTTTTCTGAAAACGGTCTCTTGATGTGCCTCATTTGGGGAGTGCTGCGACCAACTACTTTCCAGGTGTTTTCTTGCTTTATGTGGGAGTGCATCAGTTTGGAAGTACTGAATTTCTTTCATTTGGGAGTGCAAGCAAGACACTAAGAGGCCCCGAATTCGTGTTACAATAGAGAACTGGACAGTGGCATCTTTTTAATATAGGCCTGTGTCGCTCTGTTTAAATACATGGACGTTATAAGAATGAAGAGTTGAGGGCGCGACTGGCAGAAGATGTAGAAGGCAAATGGGAAGAGTTTCACAATGACCTGCGGCTACACACGATGAGCAGGGCGTTCTGGGCCTTCATAAGGGGTTTCTATAACAGCGAGAACTGCATGTTAGGCACAAGTGTTCCAAGTTTGCAGCCAGGCACCTGCTTAGTCACTGCAAGGAGAATGCGGAAAGAGAGCAAGAGATGTGGGGTAGGGAGAAGGCACCAACAGCCACCAAGTGATGGCGGCAGTGGGTGGAGGGACCTGCGAGCAACGGCTTGCACACTAGATAAATTGTTTATGTTGGCATACTGGCTGCAATGGTATGGAAAGACAGAGGATGCTAGGATGTTGTGGGAAGGCTCTTGTGTACAATGTTATACAAGACAAAGTGAACAATTCAAAACAAAAGAGGCATTTTTAACAACAAAACTATGTTAAATTCAACGCAAGATGAAGTGGAAATGAAAAAAGTTCATTATAAAAAATTATATTATGTGATACAGCGTTTGCCATTTCCATGCCCTACCTCTTCGTGCTGATGGGCAACTAGGTATGAGCATTTTATCTGCTTTTCATGGTAATGGCAAAGGTAAGCAACCATCTACTAAACATGTGTACATGTGAGCAGTGGGTCTCTTGTCTTATATTCATGTCTGTGTATGGAAAAATAGTAGAACATATGCACCAGAATCTTTAAAAAAAAAGAATATAGAAATGAGACTGCTCGCATGACATAACCTCTTGTAATAAGGGTGGCAATTCTGTGCCAACACGATTTGCTTGAATTTGTTTATCCAGATCAAAAAGCTATTGGATAACATCTAAGAAGAGTACCTTGCTAAACCAGTAACCGCTGACCCTTGCATAGAAATTACTTTAACACCATGGTCTAGGACTTCTTAGAAAGGCTTGTGTGGCATGGTGGACACCAAGTAAAAAGTAAAGGCTGTCACCAGATCTGTCACTATCATGATATTCGAGGTCACGCAGGAATGTTCCATTCTCGCCATAAGGTGGTGCAAGGTCCAGATGTGGAATGTTTTTTTATGCGTTTTCAAAAATCACCACCAAGAATATGTCCTGATCTTTAGCTATTAGAATCTCGATGACTGGCAGTGTGTATACCCTCAACTACGTGGTCTGCGTAAAGGGTGATATGGCAATTGGATGTATTTAATCTACCAAATGTAACTGGTAACATCTATATTCTGCTGTTAACCTATGACTTGCCCTGCATTTTTTAAATGCATTTGGAAAACATGGTTCATTTAAAAACAATTATCATGAGCATGTAAATGTGTAGGCAACAGGCTAGTGGATACATATAGAAAGGATCTCTAGGTGCGGATGATTTAAACGCTGCAACACAGTGTCTGTGCTTTGAGGAATCATCTGAAAGAAGTCGGACTGGATGAAGAACAAAGAGAGGCACCTTGCTCCACATTATTCCCACCCGCAAAAGATAGCACTGTCTGAACACTGAAATTAAAGAGTTGGGATCCACAGTGTAAACATTTGATTGTTCAAAACATTACCCTGAAGGTGATCCTAAAAGGCGGACAAGTGGAAGAAGGTAATATTGCATATTCCCATGGCGTCGGAAAAAAAAAAAAAGTTACCTTCCAAATATATAACAGTCACTGGCGGCATTTTCAGTTGTGCATCTACACAAACTAGCGATATTTCTGGTCGCTTACACATCAGGACATTACCCATGAGGTGTACTCCAGCAGCCCACCACTTTACTGGTGTAGTGCTCTAGTGTCTCCCAATCCTTGAGAAACAATAAGTGCTTCCTCTCTTTAAGACTTAGTCTATAGAACTTCCTGGCCTCCCCGATCACCCCAATATCTCTAGGGGAGCTGGCTAGCAGCTTTCTCAGAAGGTGATTAGCTGCAAAACAATTCCCATCAAACCACTGAGGGTGGTCAACTGCGGGAGCAAGAGGTTTTAATAGAGAGTTCTTGATAATCAAACTCATGCCGCCTACCCCCGACAGCTGCCTACACTCCATTGTACTCGGCAACTCAATCAGCGCATGTACCCACTGCAGATACCGCCCTACGTGTCAGGCAAAGCACTCACAACCTGCCAAAACATACCAAATGTTTCTGTTAAACTGCTGCTCGCTTACTAAACACGCGGTTCAAATGTCGCTTCTTTTAGAGGACATTAGCCCCGATGCCATTTTTCTCACTGAGACATGGCTCAAAGAGGCATCAGACCCCGATATTACCTCCCTCCTGCAACAGGGATATCTCCTCCAAAGAGTCGACAGGCCGGAGGGCAGAGGAGGAGGAATAGGTATCCTTTATAAAAATCAATACCAATGTAGGACTAACGCAGGCTCTATATCAAACTGCGAAAGTATGCAGTTCGCCCCTGATCTATCACCCACGGCGACCTTTTCAGGTATACTTATTTATCGCCCCCCCAAACCAAATGGGAGAATTCCTCGACTCCTTACAACTCAAAGTCGCTGAACTAGCTGTCACTAGCTCACACTTCACCATATTAGGTGACGTTAACATCCACCTGGATAACCCAGATGACCCCTCAACCAAAGCCTTGCTAGATAATCTGGAAGCTATCCAACTCATTCAGAAGGGCTTTGAACCCACTCACGAGAAAGGCCATCGTCTGGACGGAGTGTTTAGCAACGACCACAGACTGGTAGTAGGGACCCCTATGGCCCTCACATGGTCCGACCACCACTTGGTCCCCCTACGGTGGCAACACAACGCCTCCGCCCCGCCACCCCCGCGTACATCGCTCCAGGGGAGAGAATGGACTAAACTCTCTGTCGACAGGTGGACAGATGCTTTGCTCGCCACCATCCCACAAACAAAGGACGACCCAACTTTATTGTATGACAACTACTCCCTTTGGATATCCAAGGCCCTTGACTCTGTGTTACCGCAAACAACCCTAAAAGAAAAGACTAAATCCAAGGAATCACCATGGTACACTCCCAAACTTAAAGAAATGAAAAGACATTGTAGGAAGCTAGAAAGAACCTGGAGGGAATCTCGCAGCAACGCAGATAAAGTAAACCACCATGATGCTATAAAAAAGAGTACAAAACCGAGATCAACTCAACCAAGGCCCGTTTCTTTGAAGACAAAATCAACAACGCCCACAGTTGTCCCAGAGAAATATTCCAAATTGCTAAATCTCTAATCGACACCCCGTCCACCCCCCCCAGATCCCAGTAAAGCACAATTTTGATGCAACAATCAGGCGGAATACTTCTACAAAAAAATACAAACAATTTCGTCGGCCTTTGCCGCACCAAATCTAGCTGACCTGGAAGGAGCTACGCCATCCTGCATCACACCCCATAAATTAGCAGAGTTCCCCTTAGTAGGAGCTGACGCTCTGGATCACACTATGAAAAAAGTTAAACCCAAGTGATCCCGCACCTCCATGTCATTTAAAAAATATTACAGACACAATACTACCAGTTATTCTCAATATCCTTAACAATTCCAGCACTACTGGCATAGTTCCCACGGCCTGGAAAAAAGCGCTAGTACGAGCTCTTCTGAAAAAACCCACCTTAGACCCAGACAACATGGCCAATTATCGCCCTATATCCCTGCTCCCCTGGGTCAGTAAACTGCTCGAAAGACATGTCAACACATCTCTCACACAGTATTTGGAATCAAATAGTATACTCCACGACTCTCAAGCAGGTTTCCGCCCCAGGTTGGGAACGGAAGCGGCCCTTCTGACAGTGACCGAGTTAGCCAGGAAACAGATGGACTAAGGCGGCACTACAGCAATCATTTTGCTTGATCTTAGTGCCGCCTTCGACACCGTAAACACCACCATCCTTATTCACCGCCTTAACCAAATAGGAGTGTCAGGAACAGCCATCCGATGGCTACAATCTTTCCTAGAAAACCGCTCATTTAGAGTAGTTGAGGGCACTACTCACTCCAGAACCTGGCCTCTCGCTCAGGGTGTGCCTCAGGGCTCGTCCTTGAGCCCCACCCTTTTTAACATATATATGCTCCCCTTGGCAGACATTGTCCACTCATTTGGCTTGGAGTTAGTCACATATGCTGACGATACTCAATTGATCGTCTCCCTGAACCAAACTAACACCTCCCCGCCTAATCTCAGTAAGTGTTTAGTAGCAGTCAATAAATGGATGGCCACCTCCCATCTAAGACTCAATGGCGATAAAACGGAGCTCATGATTCTTGGGAACCCAAACATCCCCTGCCCATTGCCTGACTGGCCCCCATGCATGGGCACCCAGCCTCAGTCCAAACCCCAAATAAAGAGCCTGGGCATCTGGCTTGATGCTAATCTTAATTTTAATCACCAAGCAACCATCATATCTGCCACCTGCTTCGGCTTGATGCGTATGCTCAGGAAAGTATTACCACTTCTCCCCCCACAAGCCCGCAAGATCATGGTGCAAGCCATCATTCTGTCCCGTTTGGACTATGGGAATGCACTGTACCTAGGGGCTCCGGCCACTACAACGAAGAAGCTCCAGGTCACGCAAAACGCAGCAGCCCGCCTCCTGCTGGGCCTCAACAGGCGGGACTCAGGGACTGCTGCCCTAAAAAGACTCCACTGGCTGCCCATTAAGGCCAGAATACTGTTTAAATCATTGTGCTTTATGCATAAGGCCATGTGGAAGGAAGCACCAGCAATGATCTGCTCGCTGGCTACTCCATATCTCCCTCGCAGGTCGCTGCGCTCCAGTACAGCCTTTCTGGACACTGAGAACAAAGTCAAGCGTGCCAGATTGGGGGGCTGTTCCTTTTCCTGGAATGCGGCCAAGGCATGGAACTCCCTGCCGGCCTCCCTGCGCAGCGAACCTAACCTCCTAAAGTTCCGGAAGGAATTAAAAACTATCCTTTTCACCTAAATCACACTGTCCTCACTTGCCCCCCAGTCATACTCAGCGCTACGAGGCCTCCGGGTAGTCTGCGCTTAATAAAACCCATTTAATAATAATAATAATAATAATAATAATAATAATACTACACAGTTGTTCATAGTAATAGAACATCTTTTCAGTAGTTCCATTAGACAGACAGCTAAGGAAAGCTGGGAGATTCTTCTTTAATAGACTGTTTAATACTGCTGAGGAATCTTTAAGATGCCATGCCACCCTCAGTTCATCTTTACAGTGTTTACTAATACCATCATTTGAGAGGGGGCTTCCATTCCTATCTAAAGGGAAGACTCCTTCAACAACAAGGTCATTGTGATCACTCCATTGAGTTTCAATTACAGTATCTCACCGACACCACTGCACAAAATGTTTAGAAGCAAACATGTAATCAATAACAGACATTGCCTTTTTAGCGATAGGCATGTAATAGTGTCATGGAACATCGTGGGAAAGACCACTGATAAAATGCTTTTTATTCTGGAACATTCACCGTCAATTGTGTTACTGCAAGAAACATGTCCATGACAACTTTCTCGCAAAAATATTATTTTGTGTTTGTTAAAGCAGCAGAGGCTTCTAGAAGAGGTCATGCAAAAGGAGGCCCAGCAATTCTATTGAGAGAAGAGATAGACTGGGTCCCGGAGGAAATTGAGCTTTCGCTCCCAAACGTTCAATACATTAGCATCAAGTGCCGGAAAGAAAGAATGGAGTCTTCATCTGACCTCTTACTTTTTAATATATATTTTCCACCAGGACCTTCAAAAGATCAAAACTTGACCAAAGCATTCAAGTAAATTGAATCAATCCTAGAAGTAAGCGGATATCCTATGATGATAATGGCTGGGGACTTCAATGGAAATATTTCAAATTCACTAATCTATAATAGGGGGAAATCTCCACAGGAAGAAGCCTGTTCAATACCAACTCCCGTCCTCCCCAATAAAATAAAAGCAGATAAAAAGGGGGAAATGATTTTGTTATCTATTGAAGCAATTAATGGCGTAATAATAAATGGGAGAAAAGACTGTGATATTCCGGCGGCATTTACCAGACTGGGTCCAACTAAGTCTTAAAACAAACTATTTTATCTGTAGTTTAGATCTATTTCCGAAGGTCCAAACGTTTTCTACTCTATATTCTCATGAAAGTGATCATGTATTACTTTCTGTAAAAATTGAAGTTTATACTCAGCATACTTCCCAGTGGTGACTCCGTTCCTTTGAAGGCCAGGCAGTTGTAGGTCACAAAACAGGAAGGATACTTTGGAATTCCAAAACCATCAGTAAGATAAATCATATGATTTTTCGAGATCTGCTAACATCTAGGAGTAAAATTGGAAATCAAATAAACAGTTTTGAAGCAACTTTACAGTCGGTAGTCGCCTCTCTCCAAGGAAGTACTTTGAGACGAGAATTCGTTAAAACATATTATAATGGGAAAATTTGTGGATAATAATTCTCGACAATTCAATAAATTGACTAGAATGCAATTCTGCTCTGTGTGCTAAGACAAAGAGAAATAAGGAAACTGAAAAAACTCCACCAAAGGAAAAAGGAGAAAGAAAGACAAGCTCTAAGAGATTGTGTCTGGGTCAACATCCAATTAGCAGTAAAACATAAAAATAATAAATCATTCTGGAACATAATCTCTGCACAGATGAGGATACGAAACTCTGCTCAAGTGACTCCAGTATCATCATCTGACTGGGAAAAGTATATACTAAGGCTCTATAAATCTAATCATCATCACCTCTTCTTCCCCGGACTAGATCCAGCACTGAAGAAACAACCCTAACAGGAACCAATGATCTCTATTCTGATTTCCTCCACCAGGTCCTCAGCAGCGATGGGACCAGATATGATCCCTATCAAAATTTTACAAAAAAACGCTGATGTTTGGGGAAGATTTTTAGCCCCACTCTTCCAACAATGCCTGAAAAGCAGAGAAATTCCAGAATCTTGGCGAGGGGGTGTGGTGGCTCCCCTCTTTAAAAAAGGCGCAAGAACAAATCCTGCAAATTATAGACAATTATAGACAAATAGCTCTTCTTGACGCCTTCTCAAGATTTTTGCTACTTGTGTTTTGGAACACTTAAAAGACTGGGCTTTTTCAACAAAAGTAATCCCCGGGTATCAGGCTGGGTTTCGCCCAAAGCATTCTACACTGGACAATATTGCTGTGTTCCAAACAGTGCTTGATAAGTTTGTTAAGTTAAATGCCCAAATTTTATATTGTGCTTTAATTGATTTTTCGACGGCATTCGATAATGTAGCTAGATTAATGCTATGAAGAAAACTGGCTAATATGGGGATTCCCAAAGATCTCTTAACAATAATAATCTCCCTTCACACATCAACATGGTGCAGAGTCCAAATGGGGGGAGAAAAAGGCCTTACCAAACCCATCCCTTCGCAGAACGGGCTGAAACAGGGATGCTTATTAGCTCCCTTATTATTTTCCATCTGCATTAGTGAACTCCTGTGGCGTCTTTTGCAAATTAAAATGTACCCTCCTAAATTAGCTCAAGTCGATATACTTTGTTTAATGTATGACAAAGAACCTTGAACGAATTAAACCTTTATGCAACTGAAAACTTTCTGGTGCCAAATACTAATAAAACTAAAGCACTCCCATTCAGTGGTAACAGGAAGCCCTTAGCTTATATTTTGTCTTTAGGAGACGCACCGATAGAGACTATAAGAGAGTAATGTTTATTTGGGTCGTATTTTTACTTCTAATCTGCTAGATACAGCCCACCTCCAACACCTGAGTCGAAAGGCAGAATCACACGTTGGGGCTTTACAGAGACTTTACCTCTCCACAGGAAATAGACACTTTACACCAATGCTAGAGGTTTACGGTATGAAAATCCCTCTGATTTTATCATATGCCATGGAATATACACAAATTAAAACATGGCTATCTATAAAAGCAAAGGAAGGAACCAATCTTCGAAAAAAGTGTCGCAGTCGGTACCAGTTCAAGCCTACGTCTTGAGCTATCGGTAACGGGAAACTCAGCCAGAGTAATTTCGAATATTATTAGGTGGGCATACAATTTATTACACGCAGCGCCAAACACCTTAAGACATCTGTTAAAATTGGAGACTTTTAGAGAGGACTTTTAATAGGAATATGGTGAAAGCCTTTGAGGTTTCTCAATGCACGGTTGCAGGTTTACAGGAGTGGTGCCCAGCACACTTGAAATTGTTTTTAAAACATCTGGCCCCTAGAATCAGTTATGAATCTGATAAAGAACATTGCAGTCAATTGAAGCATTAAAACGTGTTGCAGAACAAATAGAATTTAAAACCTATGCTCCCTATTTGCATTTTCAATTAAAGCACAGAGTAATGTGTTGCATCCTACTCTCACATTTGGGTATACTCCCTTTAACAACATTTTTAGCTAGTAGGGAAGGTACTAATAACCCCAAAGGCTTATGTGAGTTATGCAAAGTGGGCCAACAACATTTGCTTCACGTTTTACAAACATGTCCCAATGTGAGTATAGTAGCGGCTCGACAACGTTATATAACTCCAATTCAATTAAAGTATAATAAATTCTTTCTATCCTTATCGAATGTTGTATGGGTAGGTGGTAGAATATTGCTACTGTACATCTTATAGTGTGTTTTAAAAGCAAAAGTTTTTCACCTAATCATTCTTAAGAGTATTAATAATCATTTTAATTATGTATTTGTTGATCTCAGTTGAGATCTGGATCAAATAAAATTTTACTGATTTACTGATTTAATAACAGACATTTGTCCCCCACCTCTTAATGTTGGATTGCTCTGGCAACCCTCCTGAAAATAATTTACCACATCCTCGAAGTCCATTCATGCAATTAAGTCCCTTATATCTGCACCCCTAGTGTTCCCTGATCCAATAACACCACCAGTGTTTTGTGTTCCCAGTTCAGCGTATTCAGCCCCCCTCTTAGCATTAAAGTCCCTGCCAAGTAAGATCCTTGGAGGGGATACATTAATTACCCCCCGGGTTTCAAAGCCATTACGTCAAATAACTCATGAAACAAATTAACATAAGTCTTTGAAAAATCATTAGTATAAAAATGAATTACATAAAAACTAAAACAACTCCTGCAGTCTCTAATTAACAGAGCTTGAAATGCATGGCTACCTGTTTTTACTGTGGTCACTTTGAGCCTAAGATTGAGCTTGACCCAGATGGCACAACCACCTTTAGCTCTTCCGGAGGGGGAAGCAACAGCCGGACATGAATAACATGCAAAACCATTTCATGTTATGAGTGATTTTGCCCACGTTTCCTGAAGAACAATAAAATCTTACCAGTTTATAAAGGCAAGCAATCTGGGATAATGACCTTACTTTTAAGTGCGGCCACGTCCCAACTAATCACAGTAAAACGATGAAAATTGTTTTATATTGTCCATGTTTTATGAATTATTATGGTTCTAATACTCTTGTTTATTGTATAGTAGCGAGGCCAATATATTGTGAAAATGCATTAATGTTATCTTTTTTATTGTATTATTTTATCTTTAACTTGTATGATCTTTTTTAACACCATGCGCGCTAGCGGAATTCCGCTTACACGCTGGGGTTTGCAAAAACGCACTTTACGTGACGAGCTGGGCTCGTCATCAGCGTGCGAGGAGGCTAAGCCATGACGAGCCCAGCTCGTCATCAGCGTGGAAGTAGTTAAGATCGAATAAAGATTTACTGACTGACTAAACTGGTGTAGTGGACTGTTACATTCTATACAATAAGGTATAAGCTCTGAATAGACAAAGTAGCGAGTACCAGATACGCAGAGCACTACCCAAGTACGATGCCCAGGTTGTGACTTGCCACATGAAGGGCAGCCTTCGATCTGGTCCCACGGGTCCTATTATGGGATTTGTTAAGACATATTGGGGTGCCTGAAGAATTACTTGTGCAATTTATCAGGCTCCACGAAGGGAATTATGCTAGAGTAAGATGGGGTCCGAGGGGGGAACTATCCAAGGCAATACCAGTGAGAAGAGGAGTCCGACAGGAGTGCGTGTTGGCACCCACACTCTTTTCATTGTAAGTAAATAATATCCCTAAATATCTAGAAAGCTGTAAACATGACTCTCCGCAGCTAGGGGGCGAAGTTATTCCAGCATTATTATTTGCTGACGATACAATTTTAATTTCGCAAACTCCAAAGGGATTGCAATGCCTAGTGTACTCCTTTAGCACTTATTGCACTACGAAGGGCCTTGAAATCAACTCAAGTAAAACCAAATACATGTCAATAAACCCCCATGAATCTTTTAAGAATAATCTAGTTTTAAATAACCAAAAATAGGAATATGTGAAAAGTTTGAATTACTTAGGGATTCCTCTGGATAGTAAATTGTCCTGGAAGGAACAATTGGAAAAGAACAGGATAATGTTGCTCCAAAATTCATTGCAGATATTGAAAAAACACAGGGCTAGTGCTTCTAAGGCTGTTTCTCCTGCTTTGGAGGTATTTAAGTTTAAAGCCCAATCAGCTGCTCTCTACGGAGCAGAGATTTGGGGCCCATATTGTAAAAAGAACTTTGAGCGGGAAGAAAATAATTTCTTCCGGAAACTATTAAAACTCCCAATTAGAACGCCCCTAATCCCGGTAGTTACGGATCTTAATATCAAGCGTACAGACTATTATGCAGCATTAAGACCATTACTATTTTGGGTCAGGATCTGGTCAACTCCTGAGCTGACTCACTATAGAGAAGGCTTGGAGGAGATTTTGATGACTGACCGAAGTAAAGATATTCCCTGGCTCAAACATGTGGCATCGTGGATGAAGTTAGGCTTATCCCATTATTGGGAGGATCCTTTACAGTTATCATCTTGTAAACAACACTTAAAGTCCTCTTTTTGGACCTATACAAACAATAATGTGTTACACAGTTCTTCTGTTGGGTCCTTAACTCTGAAATGTATAGCCTTTAAAGATGTTGCCCATTTTGAGCCTTTTTTGGACGAGGTGCGTCCCCAGCTAGCGAAATCCCTATTTTTGCAGTTTAGATATGGGGTTCTACAAACAAATGTGAATATGTCTAGATCGGGCAAAAATAAGGAAGATAGTAATTATGGTTGGTGCTCCTTATGCACAAAAGAGGTCAAAGAAAATGATGTGCACATACTTTTCTTTTACCCTGTATATAAATCGACAAGGAAACGATGGATCAGATCGCTTTGTAGTAATTTGGGCGTCAGAAGCTGTAGTGAGGCAGAATGCATATTGAAGACCAATACATCACAACAGGTCGTCTTTTGCATTAGCAGGCTCCTATTTAGTGTATACCTGACAAGGAATAAAGTTGGGCTAAAGCTTTAGCACTAAAAATTCCGACCATACAAGTAACTATGTTGCTATGCTCTAATAACTGTGTAACCTTTGTAACGATGTAACCTGTTACTATGTTCTGATGCTCATGTAAAGCACTCTGATACCTCCGGGTCTAGCCAGCGCTATATAAAACCTTTTTAAATAAATAAAAATGTTACTCTATCCAATGTTTAGTAGAAGAGTATTGCACTTGCACATTTCAATTTGATTATTTTAACTGTGACTAATGTCCCGCCCCCCTCTGACAGCACTTTTGTAGTTATTGACTGGAATATTTTAATATGCAATAAAATGCCTAGCTTTTAAACGTTTTTTAAATGTATTTATGATTATAGATAGGTTTTATGGCGTATTTGGAACAGATTAGAAATCTGTATGTTGATGCCCTTTTGTCGTACCCCAACCTTTGAACTAATTTTTGGACCAATTTTGGTTATTGTAAAAATTGTATTTTAAAATGTATCTTTTATGGTTGCAAATGACCGAAGTAAAGATAAATGAAATAACATGAAAATGAATTAATGTTATCTTTTTTATCTTGCACTTTTATGATCGAATAAAGATTTACTGAATGACTAAACTGGTGTAGTGGACTGTTACATTCTATACAATAAGGTATAAGCTCTGAACAGACAAAGTAGCGAGCACCAGATACGCAGGGCTCTACCCAAGTACGATGTCCAGGTTGTGACTTGCCACATGAAGGTGCTCTAATATTTGTCACCTGGTCTGAAGAGGGGCTTTAAAAAAAACATACATCTTTTCATGGAAATACATTTTATTCTACAAGAAAGTAAGGATTACATTAATAGACACCTATGGTGTAACCATTAAAATACATTCTAAATACATACTCACAACTACTAGCATCAGGATTTTTTTTTCACTTTATGTGAAATTATTTTACTCCCAACTTCTTATAGGAGGAGTAACAATGCACTAATTTCAGAAATCGATTTGGACTCTGAAGATTTCTTGTTGCTGCACACCAAAAATATGCAGAGTGCATGCACATTAGAGAGACGTCTTCCAATTAGCGCCCCATAGACTGGAAGAATGTTTCGATTTTGGAGCGCATCAATGCCATTTTGTGTCACGTGATCACAAAAAACCATTCCATGTCACTCACTTTAGCGCTATCTGGGTCTCGTGCAGACCACAGCTTCTTCGCCCTCGTGCCGACCAATTTTGTGTCTTGGGCACATCGGCTCTTTAATCGTGTTCGGGACAGACCTGTTGTGGCTTCTGAACGCCAAAGCCAATCTGTGATAAGTAAAAGACAAATACATTGCTGTGTCCTACACACAAAAGTGACATTTCATGTATTGTGTTCACTTGGGAAATGTGACTTGTCAAGACATTCGATGTCACTAGGCATGGGCGGAAAATCCGTTCCGCTCGCGGATTTTGCGGATTTTCGGGACATCCGCAATCCGCGAGATTTGCGAATCTTCCGCAAAATCCGCAAATCCGCGAGCAGCGGATTTTGCTCGCACTGCTCGCACTGTTCGCGTGAGTTCGCGCCCCGCGAATAAGTGCAAAATTGCAGAAATACGATTTTAGCAAAACTGAAAGTAACTACTTACCAGGTTCAAAAGTTCAGGCTCATCATTAGTAGCCATTTCCTGTAGTGCTTCCTGAGGGGCCCCTCCAGAGTTCAGTTGCCAGTTGAAACTATTATGTGACCCTGCTCTGAACCTCAGAATAGTTACACATATGCCACAAAGGTCCTGAATTACAGCTAAGGGAGACAAGCAGGAGCCAGGCTGGAAGTTAAAATCCATTAATCAGCCCCTAATTCATTATTGTCAGTTGGGGCAGGGCAGGTGTTGTAACTAATTTTGCAACAATGAAAGCACTTAGCAAGTGCAAAAGATCACTAATCAGGGCGCACTAAGGAAGCAGGTGCCAGCTAAAAAAATATTCTGTGACACATTAATCAGCCCCAAATTAATTCAGGTCACTTGAGGCAGGGAAGGTGTGCTTTGCTTTGCCGAAAATAATGTACACTGGACAACCAGAGGGTGTGGTGATGAAACAGAGGGTGGCATGGGTGGGCCAGAGGGTGGCATGAGTAGTCAGAGAGTGGCAGTGGTGACAGAGAGTGGCAGTGATGAAGAAGAGTGTCCCAAACAGGCTGGACACGTAGAAACAACAAGTTCGCGAAACTTGCGACCCGACAGGTAAGTTCGCAATTTGCGAAAGTGTACAAAACCCTCGCGAACTGGCAGAAACACGGGCGAACACAAAAAAAAAAAAATCCGCAAATTCGCGGATTTTGCGGATTGCGAATCCGCAAATCTGCAAAATTCGCGAACGCGAGATCCGCAAAATTCGCTCATGCTTAGATGTCACGCACACAGCAGAGATGAGTAAATGTGACATCGAAGAAACATGTTGTCTTATGTACACCACAGAACAGACATTCCTTGTCTTATATCAGATCAAATACATTGTGTGTCTTGGGCACAATTCGAGTCGCACACTTTGAAATATGTCATGCCTCATGCACACACGAGACAGTTAGTGGTTTGTTTATACCACGCATTCCATGGGTGCGTGACATTTAGTAACACACACCCACCAGAAACATTGTGTCAGACATACACAAGCACATGGTGTGTGAACCTCCCACCATGGACGTGCCTTTCAGACATCAGAGTCATTATAATGGCATGCTCTGCTATCATTTTGTGACTACTGTAAAGTGAGAAATTGAATCCAACGTGTTTCATGAATCTAGTAATGGACTAACGAAAATGCATTCCATTACAATAAAATATAATTTTGAGTTGGTTGATGTAAACCACGTATACAGATACATTATTATATGTCAATACACTTATTTTCACTAACTAAATAATAGTAAATACAATAAATAAAATTAAAGGTAGCTCTTACCTTTTTCCTTGCCGTCGGAGCTGGGCACATGCTGACACTAACACAAAGGTGCCTAAAAGGTAGGGAGGCGCTATATACCATGAAAGGAGAACTGACATAAAGAGAGGCGATGATGGAAGAGCCGCCACACCCGAAACTGGGTGCAAAGGTGCAGCTACGAGAGTAAATGTTCCCTGAAGGGGCGTAGTATCTCCTGGAGGTTTCTTGCTGATGACGAGTGTGTGCCCTGAATGGAGAAAGTCTTGAACCAAAGATGTAAATGTCTTGAAAATGCTCTACAAGGAATTCTGCCCGGATGGAAGGGATGCTGTGTACTGCTTTGAATATAGCTGGTTCCTGCAGTGCACCCTGCCGTCGAGAACTCCAGGCTGTGCTCCTTTTCCCGATGAGCCCCTTGGACCTACTTCCTTCTTCTGCCTGCCAGTCTCTGGCGCTGAACAGTCTCCAGTACAGAGTACAGAGCACCTCCCGGGCTCAGATAGCCCAGGGGCAGGGGGAGGCGGGGCCCGGGGGCATGCTGTGTAAGCTGCAACCCTCGCTCTCATTGGTGGAGACCGGCTGCCCATCTGATTGGTTTGCCTGCGGGAAGACGCTTGTCTTAAACCGGTCGTGCTTCAAATGAAAAGGGAAACAGAGACCCTCCTTGTCTTTCCATCGCAGATTGAGGATACTTACTACATTGTCAACGTTAAACCCGCTGATAACTGTTAATTTTACAACAGGTTTACAAGTACAGGTACATTTGCCGAGCAACGATTAATGACAGTGCCATGGAAATCAAATGACAAACAACAACATCATACGTAGCATGTTGTCTGGATAAATGCGCTATCAAAAGATAGCGGCCATCGCTGTATGGGAACGCGATTCTTAAAGGTCTTTGTATTCTCAATGAATTGTAGGGTGACCTGATTGATGGAAAACCTGCCATGGACATAGAAATAGGACTGTTTTGGTCTGCCGGATCAGAGTCATAACGGAACAGAGATACATATCCATTAGCGAGACAGAGTATACCAATACCACTACTGTGGTACACCATGTAGACTGAGAAGCCAGCTGCGATTGATCTCTACCTTATTTTTTTATTTTATGTTATTTAAAGAGCTTTATATAGCGCTGACTAGACCCGAAGGTATCAGAGCGCTTTACATGAAAATCAACAATGTAACAGCAAAAGATCAACAATTACACAAAGCATTAAAAAATAGACACTACAATTTGGAGAGGAGAGAAATGAGAGAGAAAAGTAGTGGAGGGGGCAGGGGAGGAGAGAAAGGGAGGATAAGGGAAGAGACAACAAGGAGAGATGAAGGGAAGTCTGTTTAAAGACCCTATGTATATAACTCTAATCACTAGTATATGAAGTAGACCTTTGTACTCTCTACCATTCCTATGTGACTCTTAGAGTATATCCATTTGTACATTCGTATCCCTTCCCTATGTATTTAGAGATAACTCTAATCACTAGTATGTGCAGTAGACCTTTGTACTCTCTACCATTCCTATGTGACTCTTAGAGTATATCCATCCATATCTCTTTCCTATGTATATAAAGATAACTCTAATCACCAGTATGTGCAGTAGACCTTTGTACTCTCTACCATTCGTATGTGACTCTTAGAGTATATCCATTCGTAGCCCTTCCCTATGCATATAGAGATAACTCTAATCACCAGTCTCCTCTTTGTGCGACTTTACATCTTGTACATTTGCAATTTTTTCTGTTTGTATCTTTTATGTAACGCATGTAATTCTTAGTCCTCATGTTTTGCAACTGGTTCTTATGTAAAGCGCTCTGACACCTTCGGGTAAAGTTCACGCTATATAAAATCGCATTAAATAAAATTAAAATAAATAAACTAGGTAGGTGACGACCAAGGAGGGAATCCATGGTCTATCTCCCGTATAGCTAAACCAAGTAGCTCCATCGGGCATCAGACAAAATAGTTCAGTCTCAGTATATTGAGAGAGGAGAGAAGGAGAGACATAAATAGAGGGAGGATGCAGGAATATACGACAGGAGAGACAAAAGGAAGTCTGTCTAAAGACCAACTGAGTAGGTGACATCCAAGGAGGTAATCCCCTGCCTGTCTCCCCTACAGCTTAACCAGGTAGCTCCATCGGGCATCAGACAAAATAGCTAGATCTCAATTGACGAGGGAAAATTCACAGATAAACAGGGTGGGGACTAAGGGCCAGGACAGGTGAGGGCAAAGGTCAGTAGCAGGAAAGTGGAGAAGAGTAGAGCGCAGAGGGGTAGCGGGTAGGGGGAGGAAGGAGATAAGGTCAGCAGAGAGGCAGGAGGGTTTGGTGCGGCCGTCATTTTAGGGGGGTCTAGCGCTAATCCCTCGAACTAAGGTCCCTGTTGTACGGCTGTTGCGCTCCCCACTCCCCTCAACAGCTCGCAGTGTCCGTCTTGATGTTTTCACAGTGATCTCCGGTCCTTCCCCTCTCCGCCGGACTCCTGAAACTTCACCGATCAGGGACCCCTCTCCTCTGCGGCACCTGCACTGGAGCGGCTGAGTTCTCCGCCGATCAGCTGGTCGCTCTTTGGCTCGAGATACGTCGTCCCGCCTCTGAAGCTCTTGGCCCCTGCTGATCTTTCCCCCGATGGGGTCGACCGTGGTGTCTGTTTATTGCCAGGCGCCTCATTAGTTTGCACAACATGAATAATGAGGTGTGTCCCATTCCTATGCTAGGTAAACAGACTCATGTGTGGCCTTAGCAACTTTATGAGGCGTTTTGTCCCAAACGGGCGCCATGTTGGAGTCAGGCGTCTCTTGTTTCTATATCCTCTCAGGCTATATTGTGGATATTCTGTTCAAAGGGCGAGAGAACCTGTGCAATTTTACAGTTCTCTCCCCACGCCTGCTATCTTTTTCGCGTGGCTGACTTAACGCCTCGCCACTCGTTTTTTCTCCGCAATGCTGATGCTATGTTGCCGTGAAATGGCCGCCGGCGCTCTTCCTGCCTCACATTATCTTCAGTCACCGGCCGCTGAAGCCTGGGTGTCTCTCCCGGTCCTCACGGAAATGCCTGCATACCGCTTGATTTCCCCACGGCTGGGCCCAGGAATACCATTTATTGCTTGCTTCTCAGCAGCGCAGTCAACAGTAGGTGGAGAAGAGAGTGAGAGACAGCGGACGCAAGGAGCGCTTCCCAACACCAGCACTGGAATCCGGCTCACCTTGGGTGCGAGAGTCGGCGAGGAGAAACCCAGGTCCCGGGAGCGCCGTCCTCGCCAAGGATATACCTTGGGTATGCCTGCCAAATTTCCCAGGTTAACCTCATCGCGGCTAGTCCCCCCGTGTTTTTTGAGCTATTAAGGGTGGTTCGGGCTTAGGCTTCTCTAACTTTTTGTCCACATAAGGTATCCATGCCAAATTTGTATCCTTTTTTTACAACTTCCTGGGGATTCTATCAGTACCTATGGTTTGTGGATTTCGCTGAATTGGACCAAGAAATAAGCCAAACTACACCTACAATTTAATTTGTTGGGGAACAAAAGGAAAAGTGCTGCAGAAGATAGCGTCGGTTTTTTTCCGCCTGCAAATGACATAATTGAAGGGTTTACAACGCTAAAATCACCATCTTCGCAGCTTTCAGGAAGAGGAAAACTTGAATCAAAAAAACTAGTTTTCCAACACAGTTTTGACATTTTACTGGGAGAGTGACAATTTTTCCTATTTTTGGGCTTTCAACTTCCTTCCAGTTAGTGGTGGAAATTGGAGTGAAACCCATGGTGGATCCTGGAAAGCTATACATTTTTGAAATGTAGATAACATTCTGTATTTACCAGTGGGTCATTTCTGTAGATCCTTCAAGGGTTTCCTATAGAAAGTAACAGTGAAAATAAAAAAATATTGAAATTGAGTTAAAAAAATCAGGCATTTAAGTCTATGCTTTAGTCTGTAACTTTCTTTAACTATAGGAGATTTTCAAAAGCAATATACTTTTACGTCTGCTGGACTCTTAGGGCTTGTAGGTTCTCCAAGAAACTGAGTACCCAAAGCTAATGACTGAGCTGCACCTTGCAATGGTTTTTATTGTGTACCTGGTATACATCAATTCTTTTTTTTTTTACAGAGTTTTATATAGCGCAAACTTGACCCGAATCGGGTATCAGAGCGTTTTACATAGCACCAGTTGCATTACATGAGGACACATTCATTTTTGTTAGGCACGGGGAGATTAGGTGATTTGCCCAGAATCACATGATGTTCAGCGTCATTGCCGAGACTCAAACCCAGTTCCCCAGATTCGAGGTCTGACGCCCTAGCCGTTAAGCAAACTATATAAAGAACTATATAAAGAACTACATTCACCCTGGCTGCCTTTAAAATGGATAGAACAACAAACAAGACCCTATCCATGGACGTCAACAGAGGTCAGTTACTAAGGAGAAAGAACAGTCCATGTGTACTGATAGCTACTCCAGAACCCTACAAAAATTGTGGGGATAATTTCACTGCACTGCGCCCAAAGTCATAAAAACCACAATTTCCTTGGCAGAAACACCGAACACCAACTTGTCTGACCCACCTAGGTCTATCACCCAAATCCACCCACAAGGTGTTGGATCAAGTTCTTCTTTAGAAAAAATGTGTGAAAACCAAGTGACACCTCACGGAAACACCACCAACGGGGTAACTCGTATGTAATTTCCAGACAAGCCCCTGTCTCATCATCGGTAGTCACTTGATTCTCAAAGAAAGAGAGAAAATAGTGTCCAAACACAAACAACACAAATATGTGACAAATGTGGAAAGCAGAAACCATCTGCTAGTGACAAACACACAACATAAACAAGCACTGGCGTTGCCAATAGGTCTCGCAGTAGGAAAGTTGGAGCTATTGGTTTTGTAAATGACAAAGCCCTTTATGTTTTTAAAATGAAAAAAAAATAAAAGGCATTGTTATTTGCAATTGTAATGGTTCCAACTTTCCTACTGCGAGACCTATTGGCAACGTGAGTGGCGTTGCGTGTGTGAGTGGCGTTGTGTGTGTGAGTGGCGTTGCGTGCGTGCGTGAGTGGCGTTGCGTGTGTGAGTGGCGTTGCGTGTGTGAGTGGCGTTGCGGGTGTGAGTGGCGTTGCGTGTGTGAGTGGCGTTGCGTGTGTGAGTGGCGTTGCGTGTGTGAGTGGTGTTGCATGTGTGAGTGGCGTTGCGTGTGTGAGTGGCGTTGCGTGTGTGAGTGGCGTAGCGTGTGTGAGTGGCGTTACGTGTGTGAGTGGCGTTGCGTGTGTGAGTGGCGTTGCGTGTGTGAGTGGGGTTGCGTGTGTGAGTGGGGTTGCGTGTGTGAGTGGGGTTGCGTGTGTGAGTGGGGTTGCGTGTGTGAGTGGGATTGCGTGGATGAGTGGGGTTGCGTGGATGAGTGGTGTTGCGTGGATGAGTGGTGTTGCGTGGATGAGTGGGGTTGCGTGGATGAGGGGGGTTGCGTGGATGAGTGGGGTTGCGTGGATGAGTAGGGTTGCTTGGATGAGTGGGGTTGCGTGGATGAGTGGGGTTGCTTGGGTGAGTGGCGTTGCGTGGGTGATAGTGGGCTTACGTGGGTGATTTCCCTTGTAATGAATATTTATTTTTGTAATCATGGTGAGCTGGCCACAGACATGTAGCCCCTAAGCACCGACCATACCCTTGTATATAACCCCCAGCAATATAAAACAATATTTTATCTTTTGAACCTTAGCTACACTGCAGAGGATCAAAAGCAAGGCATGTAAATATATATATATTCTTTAAAGAGAATGCCATTTTTAAACCTATCGTCTGGGGCAGACATCTCTCCCAAAGGTCAGGTAACTTATGCTATATACATATCGTATAACGGTGGCATTTTAAGTGTTGCTTTGTATTCTATTATGACAACTGCACATCCAGTGATGAAAGAACACTGGGCGCATTCCTCTCAGCGGAACACGCGCAAGAGCACACAATGAGACCTGGTCTGGTGGTCACTCAAACAGCAGATCAATCACGCGCAAGCCAGCGCACGTTATGAAGTGGAGACAAAAAACTGTGCACACCTCTGCCGGTCTACACTTGGGTGCTTCAAAGCCTCTGGGGTGAACTGCAAAACTCCACAAGAGGCACTTGGAACAAAGCAGAAATTGTGCCCCTTTCTGAGCCGAGACTCCACCGATCGATATTATGGTGTGTTTAATTAATACAAGACGACGCTCCGGCGGCGACCCCGTTATTTCCCTGATATTTTCACATATGAACAAACAGTGAAAAAATGAAGGCGGAAACAGTGGACACGACTCACGTGGCAATCCCCACCCTTGTAACACATAACCATCTAAATATATGCGCACGAACCACTCCTAGAAGAAAACAAGAGTGGAAGGGTTGAGGAGAGCGAAAGTGAGCAAAGCAGAAGCCATGTGACGGAGCTGGGTTGTGTTGTTGGGACAGGCTCGGCAGTGCGGCAAGGCTGTGATTGCGTGGAGAGAGAGGAGAGGTGCTGGTGTGGGAGGGGGAGGGGGAGGCTGTGATTGCGTGGAGAGAGAGGGGAGGTGCTGGTGTGGGAGGGGGAGGCTGTGATTGCGTGGAGAGAGAGGGAAGGTGCTGGTGTGGGAGGGGGGAGTTGCGCAAGAGCACACAATGAGACCTGGTCTGGTGGTCACTCAAACAGCAGATCAATCACGCGCAAGCCAGCGCACGTTATGAAGTGGAGACAAAAAACTGTGCACACCTCTGCCGGTCTACACTTGGGTGCTTCAAAGCCTCTGGAGTGAACTGCAAAACTCCACAAGAGGCACTTGGAACAAAGCAGAAATTGTGCCCCTTTCTGAGCCGAGACTCCACCGATCGATATTATGGTGTGTTTAATTAATACAAGACGACGCTCCGGCGGCGACCCCGTTATTTCCCTGATATTTTCACATATGAACAAACAGTGAAAAAATGAAGGCGGAAACAGTGGACACGACTCACGTGGCAATCCCCACCCTTGTAACACATAACCATCTAAATATATGCGCACGAACCACTCCTAGAAGAAAACAAGAGTGGAAGGGTTGAGGAGAGCGAAAGTGAGCAAAGCAGAAGCCATGTGACGGAGCTGGGTTGTGTTGTTGGGACAGGCTCGGCAGTGCGGCAAGGCTGTGATTGCGTGGAGAGAGAGGGGAGGTGCTGGTGTGGGAGGGGGAGGCTGTGATCGCGTGGAGAGAGAGGGGAGGTGCTGGTGTGGGAGGGGGGAGGTGCTGGTGTGGGAGGGGGAGGCTGTGATTGCGTGGAGAGAGAGGGGAGGTGCTGGTGTGGGAGGGGGGAGGTGCTGGTGTGGGAGGGGGAGGCTGTGATTGCGTGGAGAGAGAGGGGAGGTGCTGGTGTGGGAGGAGTGCTGCTAGGGGAGGAGAAGCCTGATGCCGGATGGGGGCGGGAGAGGCTGGGCTTGCATGCGATGCTCGTGCATGTACACGGGAACTGCATGAAAACCGCGGGGCTGAAAGCCCTTTGGTTTCAGGATGTTTTCGCCACTTGAATTCTCGCTCCGCTCGATGCGCTTGCGCACATCGATAGGTCGCGAGACCTAAAAAGTGCATAAAACACAGCATCCAATTCCCTTAACCAACTTTATTCATAGGGAAAAAGTTTTAATGCTGTACCAATAAAAAGGCTGGTAGCTAATCATGCATACCATTACCTAGGGGTATATGTGACAAAATGTGGAAAGCAGAAACCATCTGCTATTGACAAACACACAACATAAAAAAGTGCATAAAACTAGGGGTAATGGTATGCATGATTAGCTACCAGCCTTTTTATTGGTACAGCATTAAAACTTTTTTCCCTATGAATAAAGTTGGTTAAGGGAATTGGATGCTGTGTTTTATGCACTTTTTTATGTTGTGTATTTGTCACTAGCAGATGGTTTCTGCTTTCCACATTTTGTCACATATTTGTGTTGTTTGTGTTTGGACACTATTTTCTCTCTTTCTTTGAGAATCAAGTGACTACCGATGATGAGACAGGGGCTTCTCTGGAAATTACATACCAGTTACCCCGTTGGTGGTGTTTCCGTGAGGTGTCACTTGGTTTTCACACATTTTTTTCTAAAGAAGAACTTGATCCAACACCTTGTGGGTGGATTTGGGTGATAGACCTAGGTGGGTCAGACAAGTTGGTGTTCGGTGTTTCTGCCAAGGAAATTGTGTTTTTTATGAATTTGGGCGCAGTGCAGTGAAATTATCCCCACAATTTTTGTAGGGTTCTGGAGTAGCTATCAGTACACATGGACTGTTCTTTCTCCTTAGTAACTGACCTCTGTTGACGTCCATGGATAGGGTCTTGTTTGTTGTTCTATAACTTTTGAGTGGAGGGCGACCCTGTTTTTTTTCCCTCTATGCTCCAATTGTGGTTCTGATTGCCTTCAAAATGGAGCCTGTTCGAGACACTGTTAACAAACAGTGAAACAGGACCACATTCACCCTGGCTGCCTTTAAAATGGAGCCTGTTCGAGAAAATTTCACTGCAGTGCTTGAGTGCCTCTCCTCCACACTGTTAATAAACAGTAAAACAGGACCACACTAATCCTGGCTGCCTTTATAATAGAGCCTGTTCGAGACAAGTCCATTGCACTGTTTGAGTGAGGATGTGCTGTGATAGTGACAAGCAGTCATTCTTGAACACTTTCTGAAACTTTTTAAGACACACTGTGGATGTTTGCTTATTTTTATGGTATTAGATTTTAAAATAGACTTTGTGTTGGACAGGCCACATGAAGGGCTCGCTCCCTCCCCGCATGACAGGGCCCGGGCCACCGTCAGCACCATTGCCCGGCCCAGCCGCCATCTTAGACACTGCACCACGAGGCCGCATGGCCTTAGCTCGACCCCAACCCTGGGCCTGGCCAGGCCCCGACATCCCGGCACCACCATCTACCCAGGAGGTGAACGGACCACTTGGCAGGTCAATGGGAGGAAGAAGTGTCGATGGCTCTCCCCCGCCAGGTGCCGATCGCCCCCAGCCTCCCCGGGCGCTGGCTCCACCCCCCTGCTGGGTGTCTGGACTCCCTCATCCCGGACCTCCCGACCTCCAAGTGCGAGGGTCCGGACATCAAAGGAGGCCAGACCTATAACTGAGGCAGCTCCAGAGCAGGAAGACAGTTGTATCCTGGAGTCGAGAGACACCGTGAAGAACTCATCCTTGACGGACTGCTGGCGCTGCCGCAGCCCTGCCTTGTGAACTGTCGTCCTGCCTGCTGGCGCTGCCGCAGCCTTCTGCAACCTTCATCCTCGTTGGACCTGCTGGCGCTGCCGCGGCCTTCTTGCACCCTTCGTCCTCGCCGGGACCTGCTGGCGCTGCCGCGGCCCGTTCCTATCTACAATCTCCTCGGGACCTGCTGATGCTGCCGCGGCCCGTCCTCCTAGAACACCGAGCTCGAGGATTGTGAGCTAACCATCATTTCATCGCAACTACCAGATTAGTAACAACACTGTCCCGCTACCCCCTTTTCCCATCCAAGAGACTAGAATCGAGGGGACCCCTGAGTCCTGACCTCCTTATACCATTCTACCGTACTTCAAGATTGCTTATAAAGAACGTTAAACCTTATCTTGGTGTGGTGTCCATCTGTGGGGGGGAAGTTACTTGTCTGTACGATCGCTGGAGACGGCTCTCCCTGGACACCTCTCCCCTTGTCCTCGGCCGACCCTCCAGGTCCCGTCTAACATTGGTGGCCAGCGGCGCGATCCGAACCAACGCGTAATCGTACAGAAAGCAACTCACCCCACGACTAAACCACAATGTCGACCCAAGAGAGCGGATCTACAGAGAAATTCCAAATGGAAAAACTGGAGGAGTACAGCCATCGAGAATTAAAACAATTTTGCATGGAACTTGGCATTGCTACCACCGGTCTGAGCACAAAAGATGACTTTAAACACGCCCTAGAATCGTGGGCGGAAGCAAATACCGCCGGTCCCCGGGACCAAAACATCGAAGCACCGGAGACGAGCACCGCTCTTTCCGAAGACAGGAGAGCGGGTCTCTCCCGGGAAGAGATCCAAGAGCGAGAAAAAAGCAGACTGCACGAATTAGAGTTGGCACGGCTCAAGTTGGATGGAGAACTAAAACTAGCGGAACAAAAAATGAACCTGGAACACTTACGGCTCCGAGAAGAGCGGGAAGAAAAGCAAAGACAAAGAGAGCTCGAAGAAAAAAGACTGGCATACGAACACGAGCGCAAACTGGCAGAGATAGAACTACGGAAGCAAAACAAAGACCTGGGGGTGCCCGAGCCACCGCGCACCCCAGGAGCTACAGAACCAAAGGTCCACATTCCCAAAGATGTCGTCCGAGAGTATTACCGAAACGACGACATACAACAGTGGTTCAAGGCCTACGAGATCGCCATGACCTCCCACCGGATCGATCGAAGCGACTGGGGAGCCGGTCTATGGGGGAGGTTTGTCAATGAAGGCCGCGATGCCCTGTTACAGCTCCCGGACCATCAAATGACGTCCTATGACCACATGAAGGCCGCCCTCCTCACTCGATAGGGGCTGACGCCCGAACAACCAAGGTCATCACCGTCCCCGAGGAGGAGGAGGAGGCCAGGGCCGGGGGAAGGACGCCGTCCCGGCCGCTCCCGCTACCAGCACCCCGCCCGACCGGCCGGGGCAGCCCCCCGATGCGCCCGGGATTCAGAGCCAATGTCACTTATCACCGATGCCAGCGAGTCGGTCACTACGCCAATGACCCGAACTGCCCAAAGAACCAGACTCCAGGGTCCCGCCAGGTAGCGGCCGCCGCCCTAGGAGAAGCACCAGTCTCCGAAGAGCATGAAGAATACGAGCAGGAGCAACAAGAGTGGGAACCGGCCGCCATGGTCCTGGCGTGCCTAGGGGGAAGAGACATGATCCCGCGGGCTCCCCTACCCGCCAACACCAGAAAATACAGTCAGTGGGTGAACATAAATGGGCGCAAGGCTGAAGCCCTACGTGACACGGGGGCCAGTGTGACGGCCGTCCGCTGTCACCTGGTAACCCCGGAACAAATCCTACCGAACGTTCTTTGCCCCGTCCGTTCAGCCGACAATTCCGAGAGCCTGTGTCGGATGGCCTGCGTCCTATTCGAATGGGGAGGAGTATCCGGCATGCTGAAGGTGACGGTCCGCGATGATGCCCCCGTGGACTGTCTCCTGGGGAACGATCTCGAGAGTTCCCCGTGGGCCGCCATGGAAAGAAGAGAGCACCTGGGGATGTTGGGCCTCCCGGACTGGGCGTGCGTAACCACCCGGTCCATGGCAGCCCGCGCCATCCCCCAACCCGAAGAACCCGAATGGCCAGCACCTCCTCCTCCGATCGCTCCAGTGGGGGACGCCGACCACGCCGACCCCCCGGGACAAACCCAAGAAGGGCTCGCTCAGCCCCAGGACCTTCCAGACCTGGCTCAGTGGCGTCAAGAAGGGGGACCCACCCAGGAACAATTCCGTCAAGAGCAAAAGACCTGTCCCTCCCTCGAGGGACTACGACAGCAAGCCCTCGCCCAGAGCGTGGGAGATACCGCCGGGGCCCACTGGATCTATTGGGACAATGACCTATTATACAGCGAACAAAGAATCGCGGAGTTGGGGGCCAGTCGAGTGTTGGTGGTGACCCTCCGTTTTAGAGACTTCCTGTTGAACTTGGCCCACGATGTCCCCCTGGCTGGACACTTGGGACAGGACAAAACCTACAACCGCCTGGTGACCCACTTTTACTGGCCGAAAATGAGAAATGAAGTCCTCAACCACTGCCGGTCCTGCCCCACTTGTCAGGCCAGCGGGAAGAGCGGCCGCAAACTCAAGGCACCCCTGCAACCCTTCCCGGTTGTTACCACCCCGTTCGAAAAGGTGGGAATAGACATTGTGGGGCCCCTGGACCCCCGAACAGCACAAGGGCATCGATTCATCCTGGTACTGGTGGACCACGCCACCCGCTATCCCGAGGCCGTCCCCCTTCGAACTGTAACAGCACCGGTGGTCGGCCGAGCCTTAATGGGGATCTTCTCCCGGGTGGGCTTCCCCCGGGAAGTCATCAGCGACAGAGGCACGAACTTTATTTCAAAATATATGAAATCACTCTGGCAGCAGTGCGGGGTCACCTACCGATTCACAACCCCCTACCACCCGCAAGGAAACGGACTGGTTGAGCGGTTCAACCGCACACTCAAGGGAATGATTATGGGGTTGGAAGAGCCCCTCCGCCGCCAGTGGGATGTGCTACTCCCGTGCCTCCTCTTCGCCTACCGAGAAGTCCCCCAGAAGTCCCTCGGCTTCAGCCCCTTCGAACTCTTGTACGGACACCCTGTTCGAGGGCCCCTCAGCCTAGTCAAAGAAGGTTGGGAGATGGCCCCCCTGAAAACCCCTCCAGACGTCTACAAGTACCTCCTGACCCTACGCAATCAGACCAGACGATTCAGAGAGATCGCCATAGCCAATCTGGAGGCCAGTCAGGAGGACATGAAGAAATGGTACGATCAGAACGCCTCCTCCATAGAGTTCGAACCTGGCCAGCAGGTATGGGTGATGTCCCCCACCGAACCTTGTGCCTTGCAGGACAAGTGGACGGGGCCCTTCAAAGTGGTCGAGCGCAAGAGCCCTGTCACCTATCTCATCGACATGGAATCTCCCCGGAACCCCCTCCGGGTCCTCCACGCCAACAGACTCAAACCCCACTTTGTGCGCTCGGAGCTCAGCCTACTGATGGCTACAGACAGTGGAGCGGAAGAAGACTCCGAGCCCCTCCCTGACCTACTGAGGACCGGTGAAAAAGATGGCTCAGTAGACGGGGTCCGACTCTCAGATGCCCTAACCCCAGAGCAGCGCCAAGACTGTCGGGCTCTCCTGCTGCAATTTGCAACCCTATTTTCCCTCACCCCAGGGGTCACACCCTGGTGCTTGCACGACGTGGACACTGGGGACAGTCCCCCTATCAGACATCGGGCGTACCGCGTACCAGATCGGGTACGTGCCTGCATCCAAGAAGAAGGATCGAAAATGCTCACACTCGGAGTCATCGAACCCTCGGACAGCCCCTGGGCCAGCCCAGTCGTGCTGGTCCCCAAGGGTGCTGCCCCAGGCACCACCCCTGAGCTACGATTCTGCGTCGACTATCGGGGGCTGAACGCTGTCACCCGAACCGATGCTCACCCCATTCCCCGAGCAGATGAACTGATCGACCGCATGGGGGCTGCCCGCTACCTCAGCATCTTCGACCTGACAGCGGGGTACTGGCAGATCGGCCTCACCCCCAGGGCCCAAGAACGATCCGCTTTCTCCACCCCGGATGGCCACTACCATTTCAAAGTGATGCCATTCGGCATGAAAAACGCTCCAGCAACCTTTCAACGACTTGTGAACCAGGTATTGGCGGGCCTCGAAGAGTTCAGCGCTGCCTACCTGGACGATATTGCTGTGTATAGCCGCCACTGGTCAGACCACCTCCGCCACCTCCGAGAGGTCCTGCAGGCCCTCCAACAGGCCGGCCTCACAATCAAGGCCAGCAAATGCCAGATTGGCCAGGGGTCCGTGACCTACCACGGACACCAAGTGGGAAGCGGTCTGGTGGCCCCCCTTCAGCTCAAGATCGCCGCCATCCAGTCCTGGCAGCCCCCCGTAACCCAAACCGAGGTCCGAGCCTTCCTGGGGCTCACCGGATACTACAGGCGGTTTGTGAAGGACTATGGCAGCATTGTGGGGCCCCTCACGGCACTTGCCTCCAAGAACCAGCCAAAAAGAGTCAACTGGACTCCCGACTGTCAAGCGGCCTTCGAGAAGCTGAAGGCCGCCATGTGCACCGCCCCGGTACTCCAGGCTCCCGACTACAGCCGGGAGTTCATCATCCAGACTGATGCCTCCGACCATGGCATTGGGGCCGTCCTCTCCCAACTGAACCCCGAGGGAGTCGACCAACCAGTGGCCTTCATCAGCCGACGCCTACTGGCCCGGGAACAGCGCTGGAGCACCATCGAGAGGGAGGCCTTCGCAGTAGTGTGGGCCCTCAAGAAGCTCCGGCCCTACCTCTTCGGTACCCACTTTCGGGTGCAAACAGATCATCGCCCCCTGCAATGGCTAATGCAGATGCGGGGGGAAAATCCCAAGCTATTGCGATGGTCCATCTCCCTGCAGGGGATAGACTTCACTGTGGAGCATTGCCCGGGCCAAGACCACGCCAACGCGGATGGCCTGTCACGCTTTTTCCGCCTCGACGAGGAAAGTCCCCAAGAGGATGGGTGACTCTCCCCGCCTTCAGCTGGGGGGGACGCATGTTGGACAGGCCACATGAAGGGCTCGCTCCCTCCCCGCATGACAGGGCCCGGGCCACCGTCAGCACCATTGCCCGGCCCAGCCGCCATCTTAGACACTACACCACGAGGCCGCATGGCCTCAGCTCGACCCCAACCCTGGGCCTGGCCAGGCCCGACATCCCGGCACCACCATCTACCCAGGAGGTGAACGGACCACTTGGCAGGTCAATGGGAAGAAGAAGTGTCGATGGCTCTCCCCCGCCAGGTGCCGATCGCCCCCAGCCTCCCCGGGCGCTGGCTCCACCCCCCTGCTGGGTGTCTGGACTCCCTCATCCCGGACCTCCCGACCTCCAAGTGCGAGGGTCCGGACATCAAAGGGGGCCAGACCTATAACTGAGGCAGCTCCAGAGCAGGAAGACAGTTGTATCCTGGAGTCGAGAGACACCGTGAAGAACTCATCCTTGACGGACTGCTGGCGCTGCCGCAGCCCTGCCTTGTGAACTGTCGTCCTGCCTGCTGGCGCTGCCGCAGCCTTCTGCAACCTTCATCCTCGTTGGACCTGCTGGCGCTGCCGCGGCCTTCTTGCACCCTTCGTCCTCGCCGGGACCTGCAAGATTGCTTATAAAGAACGTTAAACCTTATCTTGGTGTGGTGTCCATCTGTGGGGGGGAAGTTACTTGTCTGTACGATCACTGGAGACGGCTCTCCCCGGAGACCTCTCCCCTTGTCCTCGGCCGACCCTCCAGGTCCCGTCTAACACTTTGCAATTGATGTTATGCTTTCTGTCGGTCCTCCCACTGAGGATAATGCACAAGCTGACATCCCTGAACACTATCTGAAACTCAAAAGACCCATAGTGTCTGTATATTTTATATTTTTATTTCTTTTATTTTTATTTTATTTTATCCTTATTTATTTTAATTATCCTTATTTATTTTATTGTATAATTTTTGATTTTGTTATGGATGATGTTCATTCGTTTTTCCTAACATAACTTGCAAGCTTTTCGCTGACCCTCTACTTTGCATACTGGTACTCTCTAGTCTGTGAACATTTCTTAATCCCTAGAGTGCTCTCCTCCACCCTACCTCAGTGGCTCCTCAAGAGTGCGTCCAGCCTACTGCCTGATCGCTATTTGCGTCTCAACATTCTTATCATTCAGGGGCGCTAGAGGGTGCCAGGCAAGATGGCCGCAATTATGTGAGGCTCTGCCGGACCGGACTAAAATCCTCTTAATATCCTGCACATCCTGCCTTTAACACCGACCAGCTTGATGGCAAACTACAGCTGAGACGTTAAGGCGAAAAGTGAAACCCTTTTTCTTCGCCGAGCGGAACGCCTGAACTGGTTCCCCGGCGGTGACGTGCTGCGCCGGAGCCGGACCTGGTGGCGTGCGGCCCTGCAATCGGAGCCCAGCGGCTGCTTCGGGGTTCTGCAGCTCCTACCCCTGGACGAGGGGGCTGTGAGGGAGATCAGAGGCACACGCTGAGGAGAGCGGGGGCACGTCTTATCGGAGCAGGGGAGATCAGCGAACCTTTGGCCTGGCGCTCGGCCCTGCTTGAAGCGGTGAGTGGGGTAGGGGTCTAGGCGAGTCCGGGGCTGCGGAGGCGGCGCTGGGCCACGCGAGCTGTGACCGGCGGGGACGCGGGCGGGGTGCGGACCCCGGTGGCTGGGTAGGTCTGGAGGTGCAATATCGGCTGTAAACATACAGGGGGCCGCTACCTACGTTAGAGTGCAGCAGCTGGGCTCGAGGACGGACCGTGTGAGGATCCTTGGCCTCCTGCGACGGTGATCTCGATCCCTGCTCTGGTGTTGTTGCTGGGCCGGCGGGGGAGCCCGGGGGCTGTTTGAACCTGCCTGCTCGTGGGTGCTAGCTGTAACTGCGCCACTGATCTGCACTGCGGGGGCTATTGGGCTGCTCTCTTCCCACGGGATACTGCTGCTGAGACTGGCTGTAGCGCTTAAAATCCAACATGGGCAGGCCTGAGAGAAATCAGCCCAAGATAAATTTCGAGGCCAAGAAGACAGCGATGTCTTCCTCACAGGTGCCCCCAGACATTGAATCCACCGGGGCGGTTGGCGGTACCCCGAACCTGGAAGCCACACTGGTAGCAATGCAAAAAATGCTCCAATCCATAGAAGGCACCATGGAACCATGGAATCATAGACTCGACCACATGGCGACGCAGTTTGACCGACAAAATGAACGGATGGGCGAAGTCGAGCAGAGAGTGTCGGCCACGGAGGACGGGCTCGCTACGGTAACAACTAAGGTGTTTAATATGGAGCGAGTGTTGGCGGTAATCCAGGCAAAGAACGAGGAGTTGGAAGGGAGATCCAGACGCAATAACATTCGCGTTACTGGTCTGCCGGAATCTACGAATGTTGGTAGAATGGAGGAATTCATGGAGCGCATGCTGGTAGACATTTTTGGATCGGACCAACTGTCACGAGTATTTATGGTGGAGTGTGCACATCGCTCCTTGGCGAAACGACCAGTGCCTGGGGCGCAGCCTCGTCCTATCATTGCCCGCATTCTTAACTATAAGGATCGTGATGTCATCTTGCGCCTTGCACGTGAGAAAGGTACTATTGAGTACCAGGGCAATAAACTTGAATTTTATCCTGATTTCACCGTGGCGGTGCAAACGGCACGGAAAGAATTCGCCTTGGTGAAGCAGCTTCTTCGCGCCGAAAATATCCCGTACGCCATGCTGTATCCGGCTCGTCTTCGGATTGGGGCTCCATCGGACAACAAAATCTTTGCTTCTCCTAAAGCGGCAATGGACTATGCAAAAAAGCTGAAAAAACGTAAAAGAGACTCGAATGTGGCGCAGGATGGGGAGGAGGATCTACAAGATGAGGTGGCATAAGTGTTTGCTCTAGTACTGGTAACCAATTGCTGCCTTCCACATACTATGAGATGGGCTGCCGCTCAGTCTCAGGTTGTACAAATTCCTAATGCCTTTGAATCACTTACTTTGTATTACGGTAACAGTATCTCCATCTACAAGATTTAAGCGGCAGCCGCTCTTGATTATTGAGTGTGGTTCACACATTGTGTATCTCACAGTTGCAGAGATTATTGTATTGGTCTTCCACGCGTCCAAGTGTTACTGAGGAACTGCACGGTTGGTGACTATGTTCGGAGGAGTAATTGCTGTACTGACATGGCCATTCATGAGATGTTCAAAATTAACTGAGAATTGCACTGAGGCGATGTTAGAGATATTGCTATGCCACTTGCCAAACGCTGTGCGAATATGAAACTTTGATATCTTTGAAGCTGTGGAGTTGGGGTGGGAGGGGTGGGATGTCTATATGGCTTACATGGTCTGCTCTTTAGTTAGTTTACTAGCGGGAGCTGTGCGCCACTAAGCCCCCACATATGGGAGTTCCCCACACACTTATGGTTGCACTGTTGGGGTTTTGGGGTCTGGGAGGATGGGGACAGCTTTGGCAGGTTGGGGGTGCTGAAGTGGGTGGAGGGGGGTTTGGGGAATTCCGGAGATTTCAGGTCAGGGCGGTCTGTTTTATTATTTGTGGCGGGTGGTTGGGATGGACTGGACAAAGGTTGAGACGATGTTGGTCAGTATGTTGCCTTGCTTATGAGGCGTTTCCTGCAGATACTCGATTGTTTGATTGCTGTATGTTCTGCACCTACGGTTGGACACTGAGGTTGTTTTACTGTTTACAGGCTATACTTAAGGTCTGGCCGTATGGATAGGTGGGGTAAACTTACTTGTATCACTTGGAATGTGAGGGGATTGAATCGTCCTCAGAAAACTAGACAAATGTTAGCATTTATGAATAGGCACGGTGCACAGGTTGCTTTCATTCAGGAAACTAACCTTAGGGGGAAGGCGGCTGACACTGTGGGTAAGCAGTGGGCTGGCACCAGACTGGCATCGAATTACTCATCGTATGCACGTGGAGTTATGATCCTGATCAAAAAAAATGTACCGTTCGTACCCCTACATGAGGAGATTGACCAGGATGGCCGATATATCATATTACATGGAAAGCTATGTGGCACCCTGGTTACGCTGATTAATATATATGGTCCAAATGTTGATGACCCCGACTTTTATGTCAATCTATGGAATAAGATCTACATGTTGCCCCCATCGGCCATCATTTGTGGTGGAGATTTGAATGTCACTCTTGATGGAGCGCTGGACAGAAAAAATGATAGGCCTTATGTGCATAGGAGAGCGGCTGACGCGGTGCGAGATGGTATGAGTGGGCTTGGATTGGTGGATGCGTGGCGGCTAGGACACCCTGGGATGAGAGTGGGCACTTGTTATACGTCAGCACATGACACGTGGTCGAGGCTGGACTATTGGCTAGTTACCCGGGATGTCAGCGGTTGGGTGATGAATGTCGGACACCTGCCTCGAACGATCTCTAATCATGCGCCCGTTTGCATGGAGGTATGGATGCCGTCGCATGCTCCGGCCCCCTTCTCCTGGCGATTGCCGCCGGGAACCTTGACTGACCAGGTGTTGCGTGAGCGGCTGAGAACAATTATTGAGGAGTTCTTTGATAAGAATGTTGGGTCTGTTGAAAGTATGTGTACGGTGTGGGAAGCCTTTAAAGTGACCATACGGGGAGCATTTATAGGTCTACAATCAGGTGTGCTTACATCGCTAAGGGATGCTATGACTAAATTGGAAGGGGAATTGTTGTCGCTTGAACGCCAGCTGGAGGAGGTACCTGAGGAGTCCTTATTAGCCAGCATTCGGCTGAAAGTCACTGAATATAATGACCTAGCCGATCAGGAGGTCAAATTCCTATCCAAACAGACTAGGGCGCGTTATTACGGTGAGGGGGGGCGTCCAGGGCGAGGATTGGTGGATCGGATTAGAGACCCATGGGCTAGACACTGTGCTGTGCAGGAGATAGAGGACGGGGATACCACTGTAACTAGCGCGACTGGTGTTCTCGACTGTTTTGCGAGATATTATGAACAGATGTATGAGTATAGGGAGACGGCGGGGGAGGAGGAGATAGCACAATACTTTGAGGATATAGGTCTGGTCTGGCTCTCGAGGGGCCAACAGGAATTTCTTATGCATCATATAACGGAGGGGGAGTTTAGGGATGCGATAGCGGCCCTGCCAAACGGCAAGGCAGCTGGAACTGATGGTTTACCATCCGAATTCTATAAAGAATATGTGGATCTCTTACTTCCACAGCTGGCTGTGGTTCTGGAGGAGGCTGTGGAACAGGGTCAGTTCCCGGCTACAATGAGAGAAGCACTTCTGGTTGCACTGCCAAAACCGGGTAAACCGCGAAATAGGTGCGAGTCGTATCGTCCCTTGTCCCTTATGAACACCGATGTTAAAATCATAGCTAAAGTTCTGGCGACTCGGCTGCGCCTGCTCCTCCCGGTTATGGTGTTACCGGATCAGTCCGGATTTATTCCCCTCCGATCTACCACTCACAGTTTAAGAGCTCTATTTGCGGTACTGCATCTCCTCAAACCAGAATTGGCTGCGGTGACTGTCATGCTAGACGCCGCGAAAGCCTTCGACTCAGTTGCATGGCGGTATATCATAGCCGTATTGCATCGTATGGGAGTGCCATTTTTCTTTACATCACTAATCACTCGGCTCTACACGAATCCCATAGCGCGCGTACGAGTAAACGGTCATGTATCGGCTCCATTCCCTGTGCGGAGGGGAACTAGACAGGGCTGTCCTCTTTCGCCTTTACTATTTGCTCTTGTGATGGAACCTCTGGCGTGTGTTCTGAGGCAAAGATATGCGGATAATGCCCTGAAGTTCCCTCTTCGGTCTCTGGCGGTTTCCATGTATGCTGATGATATGGTCCTGTATGTGCGAGAGCCTGCTCGACATCTTGAATCCGTACTTCGGGAATTAATTCAGTTTGGGCATCACTCGGGCCTTTCCATCAACTGGGAGAAATCTATTATGCTGCCACTCACTGACGTTACACTCCCTTTTCCCTTGGAAATCCCATTGGAATGGGCGACGGAACCGGTGCGTTATCTAGGGATTTGGATGCATAGAGATAGCCAAGCAGTTATTCGGGCTAACTATGGAGTGGCCATTTCAAAACTTAAGGACCAGGTGGCACGTTGGATTCGGCTACCTCTCACCTTTGCCGATCGTGTGTCTCTGATAAAAATGGTGGTACTTCCGAAATTTTTATATCTTTTTGTTAATATTCCTCTCCCGCTAAAGTCGCATTTCTTTGCCAGACTGCAGTCTTTGCTGATTGCCTTGACCTGGGCTGGTAAGAAACCACGAGTGAAATGGGATGTGTTAACTAAGCCGTATGACTTGGGGGGCTTCGCCATTCCAGACATGAAACTGTACTATCTGTGCGCCCAGGCACACTTTGCCGCCTACTGGCTGTCGGCCCCACCATATACACCACACGTGGCACTCGAGGCCAGTGCGGTCATACCCATTCCTCTAAAGGCGATGATAGTCAACACTCACTCGGTGTTTGATAGGGGGGAAGTGGATACGGTGCGCTCTACCGCTAACGCTTGGCGTGAATTGGGTAGACGAGCAAACAGACTGTCGTTGTATGCCCCTAGTATGCCACTGCTGTATCACACAGAGATATCGGTCTCAAGTGAAATTGGGGCTTTACAGGTCTTACATGGCGTGGGGCTCAACACTGTAGGGAATCTCTTCCCGGGTGCCTCGTTCCTCTCATTACAGGCTATGACGGAACGTTCCCCTAACACAGCTATGTCTACGTTTATATACGTCAGGCTCCGGGCTGCCATACATACCTTATATCCTACGTATCCGGAGGAACCATTGGCGCTGGGAGCGTTACAGTTGCTATATACCACAACGGATAGAGTTAAATTACTCTCCAGACTATACCGAGCCTCGCAAGAGGACGAGGGAGGAGGCGCGGTGACAGCCAGGGCTAGATGGGATGAGTGCCTACAAGAACCGCTAACTGATGATGAGTGGTCTGAGTGCTGCTCCATGACCGGCGGTTTTGTGGCCAACGGCAATTTTCGCCTCATTCATTATAAATTTTTGCACCAATGGTACTACACGCCAGTGCAGTTGGTTAGGTATGGTCTCCGAGATACGTCTCAATGTGTCCGGTGTGGTATGGACAGTGCAGACTTTGTACACCTGGCCTGGGGATGTGCACGTGTGTATGCCCTCTGGGTTGCTGTGACTGAGGCACTCTCTAAAATGACATCGACTGAGGTTGTGCTGGACATACGCCTGTGCTTGTTGGGATTGGCCTCCGGTGTGCCGGCGGATGTGAGGCGCTTGATAGTACTGGCATTGCAGATTGCTAAACGCGGGGTTGCCATGGTCTGGGGGGGGGGGAGACGAGCACCAGATGTTCAACTATGGTTGAAAGACATGGCATATTGCAGGGATCAACTGGCTTGCTATTATGAGGGGCTTCCTGCAAAGTCGCGACCGCGTGATATCTGGGGCCCATATACAGCATACATGCTTTCCCTGGCTGATGAAGATAGCGCTGGAAGTATAAGTGGGGATTCCTCGACAGGTGACGGAGGGCCTGTGTAGCTATGCATGAGTGGTGACTGGTATACAGTAGTGCTAGATGCGTGCTGCTTCTTCCCCTCTACACAGGTTGTCTCTTGAGAATTGATTGCATGAACGCGTGGTCATCCCATCCGTGCACCGATGACTTGTGCTACAGGCTGGGATGGGCGATCACGGGCCACGAGGTTTGATCACCTGATTTACTGATCAACTGCGTATTGTACGTTGCTTGACCTATGCTCTTTTGTAGTACATGAAAATGCTATGACCTGAATACTGGGATGTTTGGGTGGAGGGATGTTGGGGTTCTGTATTATTAGTTATATAAAATCACAAAATGAGACCGCGTTTAATGTGTATGATGCTATTACAAGATACACGTGGTGCCTGGAGCAAGGTTTATCGTTTGCTTTTGCATATATCGCACAGTAATGCCAGATGTCATTGATTGTATGCTTCATTTTATTCTCTATCTCGTTGGTTGCAGCAGGCCCTCTCTATGGGTTGTAGGCACGCTGCTGTGTACTGCTGTGTACTTGTATCAATTGCAATAAAGGTCTTCCAAAAAAAACAAAAAAACATTCTTATCATTCAATCATGCACCCATCTAACCCCACCCGGAACTCTAATCTCGTGCGTTACGGACCCAACTCCTGGTACATTATTTACCCTAACAAAATGACCAGTAATGCAAAAAAGAACTTCAAGCACAGCATTCTAAAACAACACCCTGAAACACTCATTGTAGATAACTATCACTCAGTGACTAGCGGCAGCACGAAAACAAACTTCATTTTCTACACTAATCACCCGGCTCAATGGAAAATCAGCTTCTCTCTTTACCTTCAAGTCGCCAAGTCAGTAACCATTCCCTATGGTGAAAAAATCTCCTCTACCATCTCCCCGACCTTCAAAGGGGATCTCACCATTTCCATTTACAGAACAGGAACCATTCTCATAAAAGCCACAGACCCTCACCTCACTACTTTTGACTGCCACTTTCCCACACTTCTCTCCTCGCTAAACCAACTGAGCTATCAAACCCTTTCTTCCCTATCCCCCACTACCCTCACTAATATCGGGGAACCGATCCTATCTCCCTGCCCTGATGACTCTCTCCTCAACTCATGGACTTCCACCATCACTCGCTACAATCACTCTAGCCCTATTCTCACTCTCCGTCGCCTAACACCCACCATTCTCACATCTACTGATCCCTCCAGGAGTAACAAACTCACTACTAACAATCCCCCAAGGCCAATCTTAACAGCTTGGCCTCTAACCTTAGCCCGCCCTTGACTGTTATCCCCACAGACGCTCCCCTCTCCACCCCTGAGAATATGCACTCTCCCCCACATCCTTCCCCTACCACCTACACAGAACCTGTTCCCACAAGCCTTACTTCCCCCTGGTCTAAGGTCCTCCAATCCAGTGGTCTCTATCCCCCCCTTCTACAACTGCACCATCCCCCCCGCTGTCACACCCCCCATACACAACCCGCCTCTATCCTCTCGGACACGCCTGGAACTCCGATAGCCTTTCTTTAATTTCTCCTCCTCCTCACCTGGACTCTAGTCCCACTTCTCCTCCTTATAACTCCTCGATTGGGAATATTACTAATCCGGCACCCTGCATCCAACCTCTCCCCTCTCCTAATCCAAAGGACCTCACAGGCTCTCCCCTCTCTACCCCTGATAATCGGAACCCCCCTCAAAATCTTCCCCTACCACCTACACTGTCGCTATTCCCCCGACCCTTACTTCCACCCTATCAAACGTCATTTCCAATCCTGTGGTCTCTCTCCCTCTCCTACCACTGCATTCTCCCCCTCCGATGTCGCACTCCCACATTCACAACCTGCCTTCACCGCCTATCTCGCTGACAATGCCCGGTACCCTGACGTCCGTCCCAGAATTTCTCTCCCTTCTCACGTGGACTCCTCGAATAGGAACATTACTATACCGACTCCCTGCCTACAACATCACTCCTCTCCTAATCCCATGGACTGCATCCAACCCCTCACCCCTGCTCAACCTCCCTCCATAGACCCCAGTCACCCTCGTCCCCTGCCTAAAACCTTAAACTCCCTCAGCTCTATAGCACAGCAACTAAACAGAATGGAGCAGAAAATTAACTCCCTTGCTGCTAATTTCCTTCACTTACAACAAGACCTTCTCAACAGGGCCAAGCCACCGTGCTCCCTCCCCCCAAGGTGTTGTGCTCCTACTTCACTCAATCCATCTCACATAGCCCCACAGCACACCACTCGACCCTCCAGCCCATCATTGAGCCATGCCCTCAGTCCCAACAGGGATAGCCAACCCTTTTTGGTACCGAAACCTGTTGAACTCCACGACTCGCACCTCGCGTTGGACCGGAAGTCAGCCCCTGTCCACATCCCTGTTATTATCAGCACCAACAAAATTGCGAATACTGTCCACTCGCCTACACCCCTTGCTCAATACACCTCTATCCGCCTAACTCCCCCCATAATCGAGGCTCCCCGTCCTCTCTCTTGCATGCTCCTAAACTGCAGATCAGCAGTACAACACGCTACGGACATTGCCGAAGCTCTTCTCGCTGAAGAAATTGACATCGCCTTTCTCTCAGAATCCTGGCTCAATGCCCACTCCACCCCCATTCTTGACATTCTCACCCCTCCAGGGTACAACCTCATCAGACAAGACAAGCTGATCAAAACTGGGGGGGGGGGGGGGGGTCTAGCTATCATGCACAGAGATGGAATACAGATTACCAAACTCAAACCTGCAGTATACCTTTCGTTTGAATGCCTAGGCATCAAACTCACTACCAAGGGCACCCCACCAATCAAATTCCACACTATCTACCATCCTCCTGGAGAGCGTACCCTCTTCCCAGAAGAACTAACTGACCTCATAACACGATTCTCCTTGGCAGATACCAAAGACGTGTTCTTGGGTGACCTCAATATCCACTGGAACGACCCAGAAGACTCCACTGTCCTGAACCTTTCCAACCTTCTGGAAATATTTAACCTCAAGCAACTCTGCAATAAACCAACTCACATCAAAGGTGCAACTCTAGATGCGATCATAACAAACAACGATCTGATCTCCTTGAGAGAGATTTCTCCCATTGACTGGTCCGACCACCACCTCATTCTGTTCAAGATTGACACGCTTGCCAACCTCCAACCTATCCGTTTTGTCAAACCCAAACTCTTAACCAGAAACATCAAAGAAATACCTTTATCCGAACTTGAAGCCAAGATTCTTCCCCATCTTCAACTCCATCCCTCATCATGGATGGCTGATGACCTCACTTCTCACTTCAACTCAAGAATGGAAGAAGTCTTAGACCAAGTAGCTCCATGGAAGAGGTCTTAGACCAAGTAGCTCCTCTCAAACTCAAACAACTGAGGAGAACCAAATCAAAACCCTGGTTTAATGTGGAGCTGAATGATGAACGGCGCCAACTCAGACAAACATAAAGGTTTTGGAGACAAAACCCCTCATCCCTGCACCTAACACATCTTAGATCTGCTCTACGGTCTTACAAAAAACACATCTTCAATGAAAAAGCATCTTTTTTTCCGTAGCCAACTAGATCTGGTGAAAAACAGACCAAGAGAACTCTTTAACATTGTTAAAAGCCAAACTAACTGTACTCCCTCTCAAGAAATCAAAGCCGCAAATGAGCGAAGTGAAGAAATTGCCACCTTCTTCACCAATAAAGTCCCCTTCCCCCTTAACCTGCCCCCCTTCAACCTCCCTGGACCACTCGTAAAGAGCTCTTAACAAGGACAATCAGTCCTACCTCCAGCTCAAAACCAATGCACATTGGTCCGACTTTGAGCTAATGTTGGTAAACGAGACCTTTAACATAATTTCCAATCTAAAATCTTCCTCCCACACCATGGACCCCCTCCCTTCCACAATCATAAAAGAACTCAACCACACCATCTTCCCTTTCTGGACAAAAATCATCAACGCCTCTCTTACCTCAGGCTGTGTCCCAGGCTCCCTTCAACTAGGACAAATCACACCCATTCTCAAGAAACCTGGGGCTGACCCTAATGATCCTAACAACCTCAGACCTATCTCTAACCTCCCATTCCTTGCAAAAACATTAGAGAAATGTGTTTTCCTCCAACTCAATAATCACATTAATGAGTTCAACCTCCTTGATGCCTTTCAATCTGGTTTCAGAAAAGGCTGTAGCACGGAAACAGCTATGCTCAACGCCACCGACGACATTCACAAGGCCCTAGACGAAGGAGAGGCCTGCCTACTCATCCTTATTGGCCTATCTGTGGCATTCGACACAGTAAACCATCCAGCCCTTTTGAAGACCCTGTTGAAACAGTCCGGCATCAGTGGCACAGTACTAAAATGGTTCACCTCCTTCCTTCAACACCGCTCGCAACAAATTAAAATTAACTTCTGTCTCTCAAAACCAACTAAAGTTACACTTGGGGTCCCGCAAGGCTCGATCCTACCCCCGTCCCTCTTCAATCTCTTCATGGAGCCGCTCAC
The DNA here is from genome assembly GCF_964263255.1 of Lissotriton vulgaris. Classification (NCBI taxonomy): domain Eukaryota; kingdom Metazoa; phylum Chordata; class Amphibia; order Caudata; family Salamandridae; genus Lissotriton; species Lissotriton vulgaris. The sequence goes on from NC_141685.1 coordinate 1,338,716,821, forward strand.
AATCATCCCGCTCGAAAGGGTGAGAAACTTTGTATAACTGGGGGTCACTCTGACTGAGGACTTTGGTTGGGGCCCACAGGTAGCCAAATCTACCCTAAAGCTCTCACAGATTCTAGGGGGCATAGGTAAGTTCGACATCGGAAGGGGGAGAATGCAGTGGTAGAAGGACATTACATTACATAGAAGGTCGGCAGTAAGGAAGGAAACCATAGACAAAAATACAGCATGGGAATAAATATACAGTGCAGCGGAGGGGGAGCGAGCAAAAAGAAAGGGCGAGAAAGACATAGTCCGGTCACCCACTATCCTTGAAAGTCCAGGGAGAGGGGAGACAATTTGGATAAAGAAGACTAGGTTAGTTGACGTTGGTCATGAAAGTATTTATTTAGGAGATAGAGTTTCAGGTCCCTTTTGAAACAGGAGAATGAGGGGTTGCATCTGAGGACTCCAGGTAGAGCGTTCCATATCCTGGGAGCGTTGCCAGAGAACGATCGGTATTGGGTTGTTTTCTTTTTCACTTTCGGAGGAATAAGAAGGAGTGAGTTGGAGCTTCTTAGTGTTCTGGATTGACCTGCTCTAAACAGTCTGTTGTTTAAGTAGTTGGGGGCAGGAGAGTGAAGGGTTTTGTGTGTGATGCAGGCCAATTTATAAATACATCTCCCTTCCATGGGAAGCCAATTAAGGCAGTTGAGAGCTGGAGTGATGTGTTCAAATCTTTTAACTTCAGATACGAGTCGAGCGTACATGTTCAGCACTGCTCTTAGAGGGGCTAGGTGAGCTTTCGGAGTCCCTGTAAGGATGGCGTTCCCGTAGTCGATTTTGGAGAGAACTAGGGATTGGACTACTGTCTTGAGGTAATCATGGGGTAGAAAAGGTTTCAGTATCTTGAGGTGTTTTAGAGTGAAAAGAGCACTTTTTGCAGACTTTTTGATGTGGGCCTCCATCGATAAGTTCTTGTCCAGGGTGATGCCTAGAGACTTAACTCAGTCGGATAGGGTAAGGGAGCAGTTTAGGGCAACCAGATTCTTGGGCCACTCTTGGATTGGGCAATGGTTACTTTATGGAGAAAATAGGATTAGTTCCATTTTAGCTGGGTTGAGCTATAAGTGGTTAACATAGAACCAAGTTTGGATCTCGGTTAGGGTGATATTGAGGAGTTGGATGTCGCTGAGAAACTTGATCCTGAAATAGATTTGGGCGTCGTCCGCGTAAAGGTGGTAATTCACTCCGGCTTTTTTCAATATTTTTCGTTTGTGATAATTTTATTTCGATCAACAGCCATAAAAGCACAGGCAAAGTATGTACATACAATAAAATACATAAATAATTAAGAACCAGCGGTTAAAACATTATTATACAATCAGTTATCAAACGAAAAATGGCCATCATTGTAATTAGCCACAATTAATCAAAGTGGACCTTCTGCGCCACATGCCGTATAAAAAGCGGGAGACCGAGAACACAATAAGGGGGGATGTATCATATTTTAAAATTCTAACGGCTTGAGCACAATGTTTTAGTCCCAGATTTCTACATAGTGGTACCAGCCAAGCTCTCGGGATTGCGCTATAAACAGGGCAAAAAAACAAAACATGGGCAATGTCTTCTTTGCTATTGTTGCAGACAGGGCAGATTCCCTCCTCTTGACCTGCCCATTTGCAGGTCAGTGTCCCAAGTGGCAGGCAACTGTGCCTTAATTGCGTATATAGTTTTCTTGCAGGGGGAGGTTCTATTTGGTCCAGAAATTCCTCCCTCCTGGGCACGAGTTTTACCTGCAAAAATTCCGAAGACAACCTGCCCATACTTGGCGAACAAAGCCGGAGTGAATTACCACCTTTACGCGGACGACGCCCAAATCTATTTCAGGATCAAGTTTCTCAGCGACATCCAACTCCTCAATACCACCCTAACTGAGATCCAAACTTGGTTCTACGTTAACCACTTATAGCTCAACCCAGCTAAAATGGAACTAATCCTATTTTCTCCATAAAGTAACCATCGCCCAATCCAAGAGTGGCCCAAGAATCTGGTTGCCTTAAACTGCTCCCTTACCCTATCCGACTGAGTTAAGTCTCTAGGCATCACCCTGGACAAGAACTTATCGATGGAGGCCCACATCAAAAAGTCTGCAAAAAGTGCTCTTTTCACTCTAAAACACCTCAAGATACTGAAACCTTTTCTACCCCATGATTACCTCAAGACAGTAGTCCAATCCCTAGTTCTCTCCAAAATCGACTACGGGAACGCCATCCTTACAGGGACTTACCTAGCCCCTCTAAGAGCAGTGCTGAACATATACGCTCGACTCGTATCTGGAGTTAAAAGATTTGAACACATCACTCCAGCTCTCAACTGCCTTAATTGGCTTCCCATGGAAGGGAGATGTATTTATAAATTGGCCTGCATCACACACAAAACCCTTCACTCTCCTGCCCCCAACTACTTAAACAACAGACTGTTTAGAGCAGGTCAATCCATAAAACTAAGAAGGTCCAACTCACTCCTTCTTATTCCTCGAAAAGTGAAAAAGAAAACAACCCAATACCGATCGTTCTCTGGCAACGCTCCCAGGACATGGAACGCTCTCCCTGGAGTCCTCAGATGCAACCCCTCATTCTCCTGTTTCAAAAGGGACCTGAAACTCTATCTCCTAAATAAATACTTTCATGACTAATGTCAACTAACCTAGTCTTCTTTATCCAAGTTGTCTCCCCTCTCCCTTGACTTTCAAGGATAGTGAGTGACCGGACTATGTCTTTCTCGCCCTTTCTTTTTGCTCGCTCCCCCTCTGCTGCACTGTATATTTATTCCCATGCTGTATTTTTGTCTATGGTTTCCTTCCTTGCTGCCGGCCTTCTATGTAATGTAATGTCCTTCTGCTTTTTACTGTGTGTATATAAAGTGCTCTAATACTTACGGGTCGAGCTAGCGCTATATAAAAGTTTTAAAAATAAATACATAAATAAACAATGAGAAATACATATCAAGCAAACCTGTGTTTTTCTGAAATGGGTACAAGATATGGAGTTTAGAAGCAGTGGTTATTTGCACATCTTTGAATTTGTGTGTAGCCATACTAGCATGTGAACTACAGGGCATTTCTCAAAATGACTTCTTTTTTACACACTGGCTTATATTTGGAAGGCACAAATGCAGTAAAAAACAATTGTTAATAAAATGTGTTCTACTATTCTCTATTCCCCTAAGTCCCCTGATAAAATTGGTACCTCACTTGGTGTCAATAGGGCTAGTGCCAGTGGCAGGAAACGGCCCAAAATGCAACATGGACACCACTTTTATTCAGTGAAAAGTGGCCCTTTTATGCAATGTACCTAGCTGTGGTATTTGGGCCTTAGCTCAGCCGGCACCTTGAGAAACTTAGAAAACCTGTACATTTTTTAAAACTAGACATCTAAGGTAATCCAAGATGGTGTGACTTGTGTGGCTCTCACCAGTTTCTGTTACTGAGAATACCTTGGAAACCTCACATTTGGTCTCGAAAAACATATTTTCCTAACATTTCTGTGATGGATAGTTGTGGAATCTGAGGGGAGCCACAAAAATACTTCCACTCAGAATTCCCTCAAGTCTTCTGGAAAACATGGTACCTCACTTGTGTGGGTAGGCCTAGTGCCCTGACAGGAAATGGTCCAAAATGCAACATGGACGAATCACATTCTCTCACCGAAAACTGGGCCTTATTTCCAATGTGGGTAGTTATTTCCAAAAGATAGCCAACAGTGGTGTTTCTGGACGGCACTGGTCAAATATCCCAATCTTCTAGTTCTGACTATCCCACAAAACTCAATCCTTGGTCAATCCTTGGTCAACGTTTTCACAATATTAGGAGGGCAACCTAAGTTCCCTTTTCACATTAAACTTTCCAATTCGAATTGCATGTATTTGTAATCACTCTTGTTTTCAATTAATTTCCATATTTCGTTTTTCAACCAATTTCTAGACATTGGTGTGTTTTTCCATAAAGTTCTTTTTATTAAGTATCCAATTCCATCACACTTAAAACTGACCTAGCCAACGCATTTCATCCCTCATAGGGACTCCACCAGGGCCTAAACAAATAAAAAAAAACATGTAATCAATACTTTTCACTTATTAAAATCAACAACTCTGGTTCTTATTTTTACAGTTCTGCAATCTGTGGAGAGCCACAAACTTCCGTCCACCTGGCAATCTCCCAAGTCTTCTAAAAAAAATGGTACCTCACTTGTGTGGGTAGGCCTAGTGCCCACAACAGGAAATGGCCCAAAATGCAATGTGTACGCAACACATTTTGCAGGGGATTCTGGGTAAGAAAAAGTTCAGGAATCCACACAAGCCACACCGCCCTGGACTTCTCCAGTTGTCTAGTTTTCAGAAATGTCTGGGTTTGGTAGGTTTCCATAGATGGCTATTGAGACAGGGACCAAAAACGCAGGCACCCCCTTGCAAAAACAGGTTGTTTTGTGATAGATGAGGACACCTGCTTTTGGGGTGCCTGGCATGGCTCTCACCGCATTTTTTTTACCCAGTATTCCCTGCAAAGCTCACAGTTTGCCTAAAACCACATTGGGCAACTGGTTCAAATTAAATCTAGTGGTTCCCATATTTTGTATGACAATCTGGGCTTGTGGAACATGCATCATTGGGACCAGTTTCTGCATTTACACTTGCATCTGCTGAACTGACACATTTTGCATTTGATTTCGTTTATGCATTTGTAAATTCCCATTTACTCCATCAGGATTAAGTCTACACTCCCTCTTCCAATGCCGGATATTGTTACAATAGTGACAAGGAGTCATTTCAAAGTTGCGACATCCAAACCAGAATTTGAATCAACTAGAACACTTCTACCTCTACCCTGTGAAACACTAAGGGCCCGATGTAGGTAAACGCGATTTTCCGAATTCAAAATACCGAGGCGGGCCGAATCGGTATTCTGAAATCGGAAAACGAGATGTAGGGAAAAAAAAGCGAATGAATACCGAATCGGTCGGCATCGGTAATGAGAATCGGTACGTTCCGAATCGGCTCGGTCCGAATTGGAAAGTACCGAATCGGCTAACAACGAATCGGAAATTACCGATTCGGCTACCACCGAATCGGATAGTCCCGAATCGGCGAATACCGATTCGGTAAAAGCCGATTCGGTAAAATCCGATTCGGCAATCATAGATTCGTAGCCATGAAAACACACCCATGGCGAAAAAGCCCATAGGAATGCATTGAAGGAACCGATTCGGCTTTTACCGAATCGGATAATACCGAATCGGATTTTACCGAATCGGATATTACCGAATCGGATTTTACCGAATCGGATATTACCGAATCGGTAAAAGCCGATTCGGCAAAAGCCGATTCAGCCAATGAGGTGGCTCCCCCTCCCCCACCCAAACAGGGAGTGGCAACCCTGGCAGGTGCAGCTAATTAAGAAGTTTCTGGAGAGCCAGCCTGAGCTCAACACTCACAGTTAGCAGCAGTGGGAGTAGGAGGTTGCCAACTGAACTGGAGAACATGGCAGAGCAGTCAGGAAGCCAGAAGTCCTCCCAGAAGAGGAAGCCGAAGTTCACCACCACCGAACTTCAGGTGCTGGTCGAGGAGGTGGTGAGGGTGCACCGCCAGCTGTTTGGCAAGCTGTCCCTCAACGTGCCAGACAGCACCAAGAGGAGAATCTGGGCCGACATCGCCCAGAAGGTGAATGCTGCGGGTGTCACCCCCAGGTCTGTAGAAGAACTGAAAAAGAGATTCTATGACATCCGCAGCCTCACTAAAAGGAAGATGGCTGAGATACAGAGGCAGGCTGGACTCACTGGAGGAGGCACGAACCCGGCGCCACCCCTCACCGAGCTGGAGGACCTGGTCTCCAGCACCATTGAGAGGGAGAGTGTCAGTGGAATGGGGACCCTGGACAGCTCTGCGAGAGCTACAGCTACAGGTAAGAAGCATGCGCATCATGACACACCCTACCAGACACCTCCCCATTAGACACAATGCATAGGCAAACCCCAGCACAGTACTGTCACCAACATACAAGAGACAAGCATCATGGTACATGTAGTCAGCAGAAGTTAGCTAAATATGGCAGTGCAGAATCACAAGACAGGAAACAGTGTGACACAGTGTAAGGAGATGCAAGGACATGTGGAATGCTATAATTGTACTGACTGTAATACATCGGCACTCAGTTTACAAATGCTTCTTTGTACCTAGGGGCCCCATCAGGCGGAACAACAGTGACCTCAGAGGGAGCAGCACCGTCCGACACTGCAGTCGCAGGGCCGAGCACCAGCCAGGCTGGCCAGGAGGAGGAGGGGGAAGGAGACACCCCAGGGCTAGGTATGGAGGGATTCCTGGTCATTGACTTCGATGCACTGCACTCCCCAGAAATGGCCAGCACACCCCCTTGCAGTTCTCCCCAGAGAACTCCCCTACAAGGGACACCATTCCGCCTACACCAGCTCCTGCCACAACCATGGCCTTGCCACCTGTTCAACCTGTCCTGGGAGCAGGGGCTCAGGGACCGGCCAGCTTCACACCCCCACCAGTGGCACCCCAGCCCACTCAGCAGGCCGGAAGCAGCAGTGCCCGGCGCCGTACCATCACCACCACTGCTGCACCAGCACGGGAGGGCAGTGTATTCCTGGGCCTGGAGGGACAGATGGTGAAAATTCAGAGGCAACAGGCAAGATCCACTATGGCCTGCCAACGCCAGCTCCTGCAGCACAACATGCAGATGGGAGAGTTGGTCAAGGGATTCCAGGCCGTCGTGGAATCGAACAAGGAGGTGGCAGCAGGGTTAGGCAGGCTAACCACTGCCATCACCCACTCATCTAGCAGACAGGAGGAGCATGAGCTGGTGCGCAGGCTGGATGCCCGGGTGCTGAACCGCGCCATGGGCCGCCTTGCAGCAGCGACGGCACAACTGTGCCATCGCAGCGCCAACCAGGAATCTGTCCTTAGTCAGCATACGGCTGAGCTTACTAGGGGGATGGCCCGGATCACCACTGCTATGGAGGCCATGATTATTTCAAACACCGCCTCCAATCCTGCCCTGGACCTGGGTGATGCTGGGGACAGCAGCAGCCGCAGCAGCCCGGCCAGCGCTGCGTCTGAGCCACGGAGGAGCACCAGGCGCTCCGCTGATGCTGCTGGGCATTCAGAGGGGGCTGAGGGACACCCCAGTGGGTCTGGCAAGCGGGCAAAAAAATAGCCTTGCAAGGGCGGGTGAGGCAACCAGAACCTTGGACTTTATTTTATTTACCATACACCATTTTTTGTTGCACATCAGTGCTGTAACTGTGTTGCAACACTATTAAAATGTGTTTTTTCCAATCAACATTTAGCTGTCTTTGCATCTGTACTCAGTCAGAAATAGTTCTCAGTGATCTCCTCACGTCTGTATCTGCCATCACTTGGCGTACACACCCCAGCTGGCTGTGTCAGTGGCACAGCTTCGTCGTCGTCATGGTCCTCGTAGTCAGACAACTCCACCTCAGTGCCCTTCTTCACTGCAAGGTTGTGTAACATTGCACATACAGCTATGATCTTGCAGCAGGTGATGGGGGTATACTGCCTTGCACCTCCACTCTTGTGCAGGCATCTGAATCTACTTTTCCAGATGCCAAAGGTCCGTTCGACAACATTCCTTGTGCGTATGTGGGCCCGGTTATACCTCCTTTGGCTGGGTGTGGAGGGGTTGAGGTAGGGGGTGAGTATGAATGAGCGGAGGGCATATGCACTGTCGCCTGGAAGAGAAAGGGGTCACATTAGACACATGCATACATGTATTCCACCTACCTACTATGTGTTATGGGGGTCTGATGATGTGTCTCACCTAGGAGGTATCCTTCTCCAAATTCGCCAGCCATCAGCCGTGCATATATGCCGCTCTGTTGGAAAATATAGGAGTCATGGGTACTCCCTGGAAATTTTGCTACCAGGTCTGTGATGGTGCACTTTGCATTGCAGATCACCTGCACATTGATGGTGTGTGTAGACTTGCGATTGCGGTATATGTATTCGGTGTCCGCTGGTGGGCAAATCGGAATGTGCGTGCCATCTATGCAACCGATGATTTGGGGAAATTGTGCCATCTGGTAGAAGTCAGCTTTGGTTTGTAGCAGTTCTACGTGGGTTGCAGGGAAAGAGATGTATTGGTCCATCCTGTGTATCATGGCGTCAAGGAATGTGTGGAAGAACCTTGACAGGCTGCTCTGGCTCACCCCTCCTGCTGCTGCTACACCACTTTGATAGCTGCCAGACGCTAGCAGGTGTAGGCTGCATAGCACCTGGATGTGCGCAGGGATGGCGTGTGCCCTTGGGGTGTGGTGGTCCAAGAATGGCTTGAGATCCCTGATGAGCTCAAGTATGGTGTCAGAGTCCAGCCTGTATCTCTGTAGTATCTCTGCCTCTGTGAGCATGAACAGGGTTATCCTCTGTCTGTAGACCTGTTCATTTCTTAGCCATTCCCTCTGTCCTTCCTGCTGTAGCCGTAGCCGCCTCGCAATGACATAGAAAGCTGCCATCCTGCAAGTTGCAATGCATTTTGGGACTGTTTATATGGGTTGGAGTTGGTTACCACCTGATTGCAATCCATGGTAAATACCGAGTGAATTCTACCGATTTTGAGCCGATTTCGGTGTTTCTGTGCCTCCCTACATCTCCCCAACTGTCGGAACCGGGGAATTTCCCGATCGGCGATTCATACGAATCGGCATGTTTTCCGATTCAGCTCATGTCCGAATCGGTCTTTCTACCGATTCGGTACATGGACCGAATCGGTGATTTTCCGATTCGGTGTCACTAACAATTCGGTACATGGACCGAATCGGTGATTTTCCGATTCGGTGTCACTAACGATTCGGTCAATGGACCGAATCGGTGATTTTCCGATTCGGTGTCACTAACGAATCGGTACATGGACCGAATCGGTCTTTGCATCCGAATCGGTGTTTTTCCGATTCGTTACATATCCGATTTTCGGTATGTACGTATCGGATTCTTTCCCATTCGGTACTCATTCCGATTCGGTTTTCACTCCGATTCTTTATGTTTTTCGTTCCCTACATCTCGATGGCTGTTTACCGATCGGTAAGGGCCAAAAATCGGTATTTTCGGCCGTTACCGATCGGTAACGCCCTACCTACATCGGGCCCATAATCCCTCGAGTACTTTGCACTCCTGCTTGTGCACCAAAACCTTGCACACCTGCTTGATGTCCTGCAAAAGAGTGGTTCTGAAACCAAGCATACATTTCTACTTAAGCTTTTTCTGCTTCATTTCTTGTTCATCACTACAATATTTCGCAAAGCTCAGGATCATATCAAGCGATTTTGTCTGTCAGAAAATCACACTCTGTTATATATGCTCACTGGTCTGTGGTCTTAACCCAATAACAAACAGAGATACTAAAAATCTCCTGTCACCAGCATCAGGATATTCTCTCCCACTGTGTTGTTGAAACACCTAAAGCAATCGCTCATAGTAATTATGCACTGATTCTTTTGGCTCCTGAGAAGTTCTTTTAATCATCAACCAATCAAGATCTTTTGGAGGCACTTTACCTTTCAAGAGAGTAATCACACCTTCATACTTATCCATAACTAAAGGAGATGGGGCAATAGTGCAGGCATCTCTCAATGGTGCTTCACGATTAAATAATGTTTAGGGTCCAAAGAAATGGCATGTTGCCAACACCAACCAAGGTTTAAAAAAATCCAAAAAAGCAAGAAAGTACTGAGACAAGCTAACCGCAACTACAAACGTGTGGGCGATTAGATAGTACTCCATAATCGTCTGGCAGCCTGGAACTTGCCCAAGAGAATATGGAATTTTAAAAGGCAGCAAGAAGATTCCCAATGGCAGCATGTCTACAGTCTTCTAATGCCATGAACACAAGCAGAATTTTGGCTTTACATTAACATGTTGTCCGGGCATGGCCACGACCAGTGAAACGGAGTTCCAAGCTACACATGGATCAACCATGTGAAAACACTGTACTGCAAGCCTATCACCAGCACACTTCCGGACTACCAACAATTGTCTACAAGTACCAGTCAGCATAACGTCACTGAAAAAATGTGGGGGCAAACCAAATAATTAGTAAAGAAACAACCAAGTCTTTTGATGTGCACAACCGTAGGCTAAAGAACATCAGAAGTAACCTGGACACCTATTCAAAGAGGAATACGAGTTTTCAGCAACTATACTTACCCCATTATACCAGTTTTGAAGGACCAAAGCAACAATCCCCAAAGGCTGGAAATGTTCCCTACTACAACCAATTTACAAAATGGTGATACTGCAGACCCAACTAACTACAGGATGATAGCCCTTCTGGATATTGAGGCAAAGGCATATGCAAGACTTCTTTTACAAGAAATACAAAACTGGGGTAATGAGGATGGAATACTATCAGTATATCAATCAGGCTTTAGGGTCGGAGCCTCAGCATTGGACAACATTCTGGCCCTAGCTTACCTGGTTGAACAGTCCACCCAGGAAAAACAGCTTCCTGTTTTTGCATGCTTCAAAGACTTTTCCACAGCGTTTGACTGTGTTCATAGGAATTTACTCTAACAAAAACTAGAAAACTGGGGGATTCCAGCTTTGCTGCTGAATGCCATTATTGCCCTCTATACCAGAACCTGGGTACGCATCAAAATAACGTCGAATGCAGCAGCAAAGAAAGTGTACTTTGACAGTGGGCTGAAACAAGGCTGCATATTGACGCCTCTACTTTTTAATTTATATACTGAAGACCTGGGTAAATCAATATCAAAAGCCAACTTGTTATCACCCAAAATCGGGCAGATCAGATTGTTTTTAATGCAGTATGCTGACAACACGGTCTTAATGGACCACGCAAAGACGGGTCTGCAAAAAACACTGGACGCACAAAGCATCTACAATGATGCAAATGAATTAACATCCAATGGCAGTAAATCAAAGATAGTGATATTTGGAAAATATGCAAACAAACTCAAATATCAATAGAGAAAGGGTAAGCTGAAAATAACTACAACATCTAAGGAAACTATCTAGGGGTTTGGATCATGAGCATTGGCAAGCCCACTGCACATATTCAATCCATAGAATCAAAAGCCAAGGCAGTGACTTATGCCCTATGTAAACTCAACTCCAAATTGCACTTCCCTCAATTTCATATGGGCAATAATCTTCCCTGAGGCACTGACCAACATCATGAAGTCTGCTAATTGCTGAGTGTTTAAACAGATTTTCTAGATACTTGCCCACGCAAGGAATGCTTTAGTATGGTTGGAATTTGGCCTAAGCAAACAATCCTATGAACACTGGGCATCGACCATCCACTACAACCGAGGAGTATGTGCAGCTACCCCAAATACAATTAAAGCAATCCAGAAAGAATTTTTCACGAAAGGCAAAAATCCTTGGGCAGAATTCTTATCTACCGACTGTACCAAACTGCACCTTGACTTGTCCAACTGGGGTGTTTTTCTTTATCAACCGGGAATCTTAAAACTCTTTTTAAGGAAACAAGTAAGATTTTTATGTAAGCGATACGACCTGGGATCCTCTAGCAGTAATACTGGGATTTAGCAAGCTCCTACAAGGATACATTGAGCTAGCCGTATCTTGACCCAGCACAGAACAAATCAATCTTAAAGCAAATCTTGTCACTCAGACTTATGGTCATACCAATAAAAGATATAAACACTCGCTGGAAATCCTTCAAAACGGTCACCTCCTGCAGATTTTGCCATCAGTACGAGTAGTCTTTGGCTCACATAGTTTGTATCTGTCCACATCTGAGTCATGCATGCTGGACTTTATTGAACCTTCTGTTTTTAAAATTCGGCACTAGTACTTGCCTAAATGCAATTAAACTTCTTTTTAATCGGGGGGAGGAGCCTAGCGACAAACGAAGATGGCCGCATAAGCTCTCGGCTCCGTCGACCTTCGCCTGTTGCTTGAAGATCCTGACATATATCCTGCTTTCGCGCCTCACCCCCGTACGGGGTAATCTTTGCTGACACTGGCGGTGTGGTCCCGAGAACTTTCCCACCCGGATTGGCGGAATTGTGCCGTGTGAAAGACCTTGGCCCAGAGTTGCCTGTAAGCCGGGACCTCGATTACTGACCCAGCCGGGTTACTGGGCAGCAGCGGCGGTTGGGTGCCCCAGACGTGGTCCGGATGATTGACCTGGAGTGTTTCCCATCCCTATATTGGTGAGGTGCCTGCGGTCCTGTGCACACTGCGGAGGTGTGCGTATCCTGAAGGTGGCTGAGAGGTCGGGGGTCCCCTTCCCGGCGGCTGGCCCCCTCGCCGGGCTGGTGCCCCCGCCCGGAAAGCCCCGTCACTGTTCGGAAGTGAGCCTCCAATCCCCGCCTGCCCGACCCGCACCTCGGTCCCCGGGGGAATCGGGTGCTCCGAAGTGCACTCAAATGTCTGGAGCTGACCGTGTGGAGGCGGTGCGGGGTAATGAAGAGCCGTCTTTGAGGACCGTGATGGCCGCCATTAAGGAGCTGCGATCCTTCATGACCTCTCCCCACCAGAAGACGATCGCGGATGTCACCGAAACTGCCCGATCGTGCGAGGACCCTGACCTGCCTGGTGCCCTTGAGCTGGCTGTTATGTCTACGCTATTCCCGGTATTTACCAAACGAGACTCCCTTCATGTCGAACCCTCGCAATTACCGCCTGGAACACTGTGTGCTAATGGACCTGTTGTCTCAGAGAGACGCCCGCCATTATCGGCGCATCCGTCCACTGATGTGTTTGTAGTCTTCTCTTCTCCTGAGCCTAGGGCTAATACGACCCGGCGGATGCTGCGAACATCACTCGATTGTTTTGACTTTGCCCTGAGTTTGAGATTGACATGGTCGTACTTTGGCTGGAAAACGGCAAGTGTCATGGCGGCGGCGGATCATGACGGACTGAGGTGCTTCATCGGACTCCTTATGCAGGTCCACAGACTGGCGGGAACTTAGATTTTTCCTGGATACGTTCTGGTGCAGTTGGCTGAACTCATTGTGAACATTCGGAGGGGTCAAGGGTGGAACTGCTGTAGATCTCGACTTTGGGGGTGCGTGAAGTTCGGGGGATCTGCCATTTTGTTGCTTACGGGTGGTGGGGCGGTGTCGGACGCCTTCCCTGGGCTTTATTTTCAATAACTTGCTTACATAATTGCTATACTTAGAACTGGGACTGTGCGCCGCAGGGGGGGTAAGGGGACCGAGGGCAAATGTGATTTTTCTCCTCCTCCGTCTTTTTTCTTTCTCTTATCTTTTCCTTTTTCTATCTTTATATATTTCCCTTCTCTCGCTATATTTCGGGTTTTTGGATGCTAGGCGACAGGCACGCTGCTAGGGGGGTAGGCCGTAGCCATTTGCAGGGGTGCAGGGTGGGGGGGGGGCTGGGGGGGGATGGGGTATTATTGTTTCTCCGTTTCTTGTTTCAATGGCCTTTTTTCTTCATTAGTTTAACTGGACTCTCTGTTCCTTTCCCTTCTTTCTGGGTTCTGGGATCGGTGCAGTGCATTACCTGATATCGAATTCTCGACGTTTGACCGTGGGTTTCGCCCATGAATGTTTTTTATTAAGCCTCTTCGTGTACAGGCGATGGCCGGATGTGCTTAGTGTTTGATTACACGCGTATACTGATTGGCACCCCCTTAAAGATGCCGATAGATATATGATTTAGATTCTGTGACTGATCCCACCCTTCTTTCTTGTTTTCTGCTCTTTTGTTATTATATTGAAATTCATTTCTTCTAACGGTAACTATCCTGTTGTAAAATTTAAAATTAACCTCACTCATCCTGTGCAAAATTGTGTGTGCTGCAATAGTTCTGGTCTCTAATCTTGCTGGCGTGCCTCCGGGATGTTCGGCTGAATAGCTGTGTGCACCTTGTCTACAAATAAAGGTTTTCAAAAATTAAAAAAAAAAAAACATCTTTTTAATCAAAAGACCCCCCATGAAACTGGCTAGGTTAGCGAAATTTGCACGACAAGCTAAAGAACTCCTAAGTAAAGAACAAACCTCGGTCTAAAGGTAGACCAAAGGCGCAAATTAGTGGGTACATATAACATTTTATGAACTCTTACTTTTATGCCCTGTGTAATTGTTTGAAATTTACTAAACTGAATAATACAATGTTGTTTTTACCAATGATCTCAGAAGGCACGTGGAAGGACATACCGTTCACAGTCGTTTTGTAACAATTTTTATTGCTTGAAACAAATAAATGTATTCAATTATTACACAACAACTTCACATTCAGACCACAGATCATTTGGCACTACAATGTCAAATAATGTATTCAAATAAATGCACAGCACCTTTGAAATTCGGATAAATCTGTCAACCAGTGTGTACCACTGCACGGTTTGTCTCTCAATTTTGGAAAATTGTTCATAAATGCTGCAATATCACCTCTGGTACATGGTACATGGACATATACTCACCCGTATCTCTCTCAGTGGATAAGCCAAAGCTTCTTCCACATCTTGTGAACCTGTCAATTACTTTTTATGTTCCCCATGTACTTCTGCCTGATTCTTTTTCTATTCATGCTTCTTGGATAATGTAATTTCTAATCTCTCAAACTATCTCCATTTACAAATGCACTTTACAAATTTAGTTATGTGTAAATGCATTTCTGAAGAATGCATTGTTTCAAGTGCTCCATCATCTAATTTAACTCTGTAACTTCTCTGTTAAGGAAATCCTATAGGTTTAGTATAAACTTGAGGACGGTTGTCACGTATAAATAGAAGAATACTGGAAGGAAAATATTTTGTTGTTACCCATATCCAGATTTAGCACAGCGAAACATTAATTGACATCAATAATCCCTTTTAGAGCACAGTCTATCACCAGCATCTTACATAGATCACCACATTTTTATACAGAGTGATGATACAGGGTAGTCAGAAACATCAGTTTAGTGACATGTTTGGGCTATCCAGAGGCTGCAATTTATACATAATCATTAGCACATTATCTCTACCCTTTATTGATACTAGGTTCCTTCTCCTCCAATAGGCACAGCAAATATTGCGTGTTTGTAGCATAAGAACCGAAAAACAGAAAAGGCCAATTACTTCAGCATGTCTCCTATTAATCGTATGTCAGGGAGGTCATGGTAGGCGTGCCTTTTTTAGCCTTGCGAGAGGAGGTATCCTTGTAGCGGCCAACATCAAGGAAAAAATACTGGAATTCCCCCGTGGTCAGTTCATACTTTCCTATGTGGCATGGCTCATAAAGTCAATCAGTTATCAGAATCCACCGAAACGCGCGTAGACCTGGTGTGGAAATACACAAATAATATCTGTGTTACCTCAACCGTAGAAATTGTTTTTGGGTTTGGAAAGAGTGTAGAGATGTATGAATGAGTAAGTGTGTATGGTGTTTGGTGTGTGGCAGACAGGGTTTTGTTCCTCACTGTATGAACACTTGTTTTTTAAATATATTGTACAGATAAAGGTATTTCTCACTGTATTTTAATGTTGATCTGATTATAACCTATGTTTATGAATTGATGAATACATAAAGAAAAGACTTAAAAAGAAGAAAAAAATATTTTTGATACACTACAGAAAAAGAATACAATTAATACAATACTCAAAATGAGATAACTACATTTGTTGTACCCGTGTTAATATGAAGGATAACTGATTGACTTTATGAGCCATGCCACATAGGAAAGTATAAACTGACCATGGGGGAATTCCAGTATTTTTTCCTTGATGTTGCCCTCTCTTTTCCCTGGTCATTAATTCAACCATAGAGGGGGCCCCAAAATTTATGCTATCCTTGTAGCGGCCCCCATATATCTTTGGGTCTGAAAGCTTGTGGCAGCATTTCGGCATATGTGGAAGTCTGTTCTTGGCAATATATTAGGTCTGCTTCCCATTCCTTAAATTTCGGGGTACGGCCTCTTCCCCACCTGCATGCCACCTTCCGTTTTGCCAATAAAAGCGCGATAGCTATACATTTCCTGTATGTTTTAGGTGTCTGTGCTGTGTACCCAAGAAGCGCCAGCAGTGGGTATCTCTACAGTTCACTATCGACTATCTGTTCCAGCGTCACAAACACCTGTTCCCAGTACTCTTGTATTCTCATGCACTCCCAAGCCAAGTGCAGAAAACCTGCCCCTGGTTGTTTACATCGCTCACATCTGTCATTATCAGTCAACTTGAATCTAAGTTTCCTTATCGGGGTATAATATAGGCGATGTAGATACTTATAGTGTATCACTCTCAACCTGCAACTAGCCTAGATCTGAGCTGTCTGCATGCAGCAATATTGCCACTGGTCGTCAGTGATGTCTCGCCCCAGATCCTCCCCCCAGTGTAGCCTAGCTGGGCTAGTACCTTCCACTCTGTGCATGCGTATAGTACTGTATAAGCCTGACACTAGGTTCTTTCCATCAGTGGATCCCAACAGTAGGTGCAATGGCATCAGGCATTCCGGCTACTGTGGGAAGTCGGGAATGATAGATCACATTCCTTGTCTTAGTGGCACATATAGGAATACATCCAGGGGTGTGTGTCGTACTCCCTGCATGAATTGCTCTATTGCGCGAAATGTCCCTTCGTGAAAAAGGTCTCCCCATGTGTTGATATGAGCCCGCTTACATAAGTCTAGGAATCCCTTTTCCTGCATGTCTGCCACTGTCTCCGGTCTGCAAACTCGGCCGCTGCTTTCCGGCACCAATCACTGTAAACTCCTCATTTTTTCACACCGCTAAGTCTCTGGTGATGTAGAGACCTTTCTTCACACTGTTTCAGGCATTGTACCCCAAGTGGATCAGGATAAATAACGGATTTTGGTGCCAGCCTGCGGGAGCCTCATTTAATGGCGGCCATTCCGCTCATGCTCCACCTAGCACCCCCCTTTTTCACGTTTAAACTTTAATTTTGAAACATTTAGTGGTCTCTTCTTTTCGGCATCTGGGGGAATTTATTGTTGTGTATTTTATGTCTTATTAAGTCCTGCTGCTTAACCCAAACCATGGTGGAAACATTTGATCCTCAAACAAATTTACTTCTCCTTGTATTGTCGGTGTTATAAACACAATCCTTCCCTCATCTCACAAAGACTGAATTGCTTGTGGTAGTTTCCAGGCAGCAATTTGTGAATATTAGGATGTTGGGATAAACACTGATGCTGTCAATCCTCCTACAGCTCCTTGAGCTTCTGGAGTCGGGACATTGTTTGCTGGGCAGTCACATCTGGGGCAGTTACAATCGGGGCAGTCACAGGTGTCCTAGGGACTGTCTGTACAGTTGCAATTTGTGGTAATTCTCCCGGAACAGTCATAATGGAAGTAGTATCCTCAGGTGTGTGATAACTGTCGGTGTCTGAACAACAGGTGGTGAGGCAATCTGGAAAAAGACTCTCAAACTGTATTATGCTCAGTTCAACAGATGCATTAGCCACTGTACTGCTTGCAGTTGCACGATTATCTGTACTAGTGGTTGGGGATCACATAAGGTAGGTGTGCTCCGGAAATATTTCCCCCAAAATATCGTCCCCTGAATCACTATCCATTTCATCATTCTTTTCATCCTTTTCTTTGTTTTTTCCCTTTATCTTAGTCTTTTTCGATTTTTCTAGGTGTCTCAGTGGTAATGGCTGGATACAGTCTATTTCCCTTGACTATAGCTTTCCTCCATCTCCTCTGTGCTTCATCTTATCGATCATCTGCATAATTATGCATTGCTCTTTTAGCCTTACCCTGGTATTTCTCCCTTTCTCGGTCTCCTGATGCCTTCACCCACATATTCAGGTCTGCATATCGAATGTGTTTAGGTGGTGGCTTCATTTCGTACATTTTCTTGTTCAATCTCTCAATAATTCTAAGCTCCAAAGTACCATATTTAGGAAAACTTAATGGACCTTCTTTTTCAGTAATCTTGCGCCACTGGTGAAGCCATAACCATGTAGGCAATCCCAATTCCATTGTCACATAATGTGCAGGTGTACCCTCAGGAGGTGCCTCTTCGCCTTCCCAATTGGAATTGTAACATCCCCTTTTACAAAACTTTAGATTCATTAAAGCATTTCATGATTTTCGCAAAGTTCAACAATAATCACTTCAAATAAATGCAATTCAAATTCAATGTTTTGATTCTATTCCGTAAACATCAACTCTTTTCTCTAGTCCTGTCACAGTTTTTATTCTTGAAGACCTGTTAACCAATCTCAATGCAGTATACTCACAACAACTGACCTATCACAGCACAGCACTCTGTGTTGTCATCCACCAATCACAGAGCGACAGTACACAAACCAACCAATCTCAGCGCGGCATACTATGACGTATAATCGCACTCCTTGCAGCAGTTCGCCCTCCTTTAAAATTGTTTTCGTACAGACAAATCTACAACTTTTAACAACAAAAACAAACAATCTTTGTCTGCTCCACTAAGGAATTCAAAGGCAATTCACTAATCAGAATATTAAGATATTTAACCCTCTGACTTTTCATGTCAAAAAGTTTTTCACATTCGCAAGTGAAATCTCAACCAGCAGAAGGTCACCCTAATCGATGTAGCTTTGTCCTTTGCGCAAACAGATTCTGCCAACATTACTCAATATTAGTACAATCACAACAATTTATGAGTGCCCCTTTATCAATTCTTGTAGTTAATGGTACCTCACAATCTACACCACTAACTTTTAGCAGCCAAGAAAACCATAAATCAATATCTATGAAGGGTCTTCTACACTTATCTCAATATCCCAGGATCTTAGGCTATGTGGAGCCTGATAACTCTTCAACTTCTTACAAATAAACAATGAACATATAAATTCATCAAATCATTCAACTCTTTTACTCCAAATTACTTCTCAATAAATACAACTTAAAATTACAAATCAAGTCTCATCACCCTATTAATTCTCCAAAGCAGCAACCACCTTTGAAAACCGCACATTGTCAGTCTTCGAGTTCTGGGAATTAGGCTTTGAGATTCAGGCATTACTCTAAATCGGGAAAGTATTTTATAGCTCCTCTTCTCAAGTCGTAAACTGCTGCTCTGCTTTCAGATTCTGCTGGAGCTGTAATCAATTTAAATAAAAACAGATTAGCATCTCTATCTCATACCAACAGGGTTGATCCTTGCTCGGGTGTTTGTTCTTACTTCTTTGTGACAAACCTTTGCCGTTATTTATGAGAAGATCAGGAGCTAAACATCACAAACATTGTATCACTGTGAGGCAGCAAACACGGGGATGCCATTTTTACCTGCTATCGCTGACCGAAATCGACCAGCCTCGTCCTCGAGTAGGGACCGAACTACAAGGGTAGGGTTTCGGAAAGCCCCGTCCAGGAGGTTAGCCATAGCCACCTGTCGTGTTTCCCTGCAGCGAGAGGGAGGCCAGGAGATGGAAGCAGGATGAACTGACCCCAGAAGCAGTGGTTCCCGGCCACTAAAAAGGGAGCAAGACCAAGAGGGAGGGTTGTCGACTAGTGAAGGAGCAGAGGTGTATACCACGTGGAGTGTGGAGAGTCCGGAGAGTGAAGAGGGAGACCAGAGCGGAGTGAAAGAGGAGGAGACAGATGAGTTGTGGAGCGAGGAGTGGTGGTGTCCACCAGAGGAGGCTGGAGAGCGGCCGCAACTCAGGAGAGTTGCGGCAGAGCCAGTGAGTAACGGTAGCTCCGGGGAAGGCAGGGGTGGGTACGAGGGTGGTCGGAGGATGGTAGGGATAGTGGGCACAGGCTACAGGAGCGGGAACTCCGATAGCACTTACAGTACCTTTCGTTCTGAGCACTACTATCCTGAAACACCTTTTTGTTCACATCCCCCCCTTGTTCGTATCACCACCATTTGTATGGGAAAAACCTATTTTATCTTCGTTTGAGAGAGACCACACATCCCTTACTCAGTTCCGTTTCATTCCCTTCCATTGTGTTTACTTTGTGTGACCTGGTTTTATGGTTCGGTAAAAAACGACTGGACAACACCTTTCTGATGTAGGCGATGGGTAGCATTTAAATCTCCACCCCATAGTTACATGATTACTGACGGCTTCCTTCTCTACCTTCTGTATGAGCCTCCAGGGTAATGCCAACAAGACGGAAGAGCCAGATCAAGCGTCGTCAAGCCCTCCGCCCAAGACCCACGAAGACAGACCCGGGAGAAGAGAAAGACCGAACATCCATAGTAATTCTAACAAGCATTTACAATGCAACGGTTTCGCCTTTGGAAAAATTAGAGCTATTGGCAATGTAAATGACAATGCCATTTATTTATCTGTTTTCAAAACCAACACATAAATACAAATTTTGTCATTTACAATGCCAATAGGTCAAACTTTTCCAAAGGCGAAACCGTTGCATTGTAAATGCTTGTTCAATTAGGCGGCTTGTACTGTCTGGTGGGCTCGGTGTACACATAAGGTGCAAATCCCTCTAGATATTTGCAACCAGTCCAAAATATCCCTCCTGCTCGTGGTGTCCAGAACCTCTGGGGACACATAAGCAAACGTTTGGGCATTGAAAGCACAAATAAAACAGCAGCACCACTAAAAAACCCATCTCCGGGCCAAGGAGCCTGGAATTCTGAGAGCACGGGAGGCTGTGTGACTCCCAACTCTTTAATTGCAGAAGTTGCTGCAGAGAGTGCCTGCACACAGCGCCTCAATGCGCACTAAGGCACAGCACGCTGGGCAGTGGAGACTCATGCATTAAGGTTGATTTCAATAATACAGCGGCAACAGGCAGGTCTTGTTTTATAAGGTCCTCCTTACTGACTTGTAGTTTCACAATGCTGTAAATATCAGATATTAATAGTTAATTAAGTTATACACCTACTTACAGCAATCCTCTTGGATCTGTGATAGATTAGGTTTGCTCTTCACAGGAATAAAACTGGCTAGCTGTAGCTTGCACACAGAATTCCACCTGTGTACTATGCAGGCAGCCGTGGAGTCTACATTCTGCCAGTATACCGTATAGATCTGCAATATCCATAGCTTCAGATCCCTGTGTCTTACAGGCGGTCGCGGGGTACACCCTTCCACCAGCACACTGTGAAGTTGTGTTGTATACACAGCGTCAGCTCCATGTCGTGTGCAGGCAGCCCTGGGTATACCACCCATCAGTGTACTGCATAGTTGTGCAGTATGCCCAATGCCAGCTCAGGTAGCCGTGCGGTGTACCACACACCAGTATCCTGGATAGTTGCACAGCATACACAGCATCACCTTCCCGCCACTTGCATGCAGTCGAGGAGTATACCGCCCACCAGTATATTGTACATTTGTGCAGCATACACAGCACCAGCTCCCCGCCACCTGCAGGCAGCCGTGGAGTATACCTTCCGCCAGTATACTGTATAGTTGTGCAGTATGGATAGTGTCTGCTCCCTGCCACTTGCAGGCAGCCGTGGAGTATACCTTCCGCCAGTATACTGTATAGTTGTGCAGTATGGATAGTGTCTGCTCCCTGCCACCTGCAGGAAGCCGTGAAGTATACCTTCTGCCAGTATACTGTATAGTTGTGCAGTATGCATAGTGTCTGCTCCCTGCCCCTTGCAGGCCGCTGTGGAGTCACATAATCCCAAAAAGATGTATTTGTGCCTTGTCAAGCTGCAGGAATTACAGAGCCGAGGTTTTTGATCCGTGTTTTTCTTTTTTAACCAAAGAAACACTAGATAATGTTTTTGTTTCTATAACAGCCATCACAGGTTCGGTCTCTGCTCTTTGGCACAGCTAATGCGGCTTTCCAGCATATGTAAACAAAAAGTGCTATATCTCATACGTTTATGCGAGATAGGGCGGCCACTGGAACCCACAGGCCGGAAATGCTAAATATCAATGTATGATTTAAAATCATCAGTAATGTGTCAATCATCATTCGGAATCGTGTGAAGGAGCTTGGCCCAGTGCAAACCATCGTCCCCAAAACTCACACTGAGTATATTAATGCTGCGCCTTGCAAAAATGAAATATTGAATGTTTGTGTCGATGGATGATGGTGTTAAAAGACATCGGCTCCTAAACTGAGGTATGTGTACATTTAAACTCACTTTTCCTGTGAGTCCACACCCAACATTGTTACGGTGTACAAAAATGTTAAAATGCAATACATTCTGGTACAAGATATTGAACTGTTTTGCTCAAATGTTAAAAAGTGGCGTAGCTCTCTCCCCTCCCAGTTGAACGACTCGGTATAAATGCTCTCGTAAACACTGCGTCGAACTTCACATGGGTATTTTGCATGCACCGTCAATACCAAACAATGTTATGTTACCTACACCTGGGGGACTCAGGCTTAAAATAGACAGAGAGACCCACTTAGAGCGCCGGGTGGACAATGCAGAGAGCAGTTCCTGCGGTAGAGAGAGCCTCACACCGTTCAGGGGATCCGTGCCGCTGCAGCAGCCGTGTGCACCCTGCGTGCGGAGCCACGCAACACCCGAGCAACACAGCACTCACCGTGGGCGGAGGCGCGGGGCTGCAGCTGTCCTACTCGGCAACACCTGCCCGGCAACGTCCTCCGCTTCTTCCGGGGCTCCCTCCAGGCAGGCCACGGGAGCCCCGCGTGGGCCGCCATACTTCTTGTGGGCCGCCGTCTTCCTTCTTCCCCTGGGCGGCGGGGGGGCGGGCACTTCCGGCCGGCCGCGCTAGGATTGGCCGGCCGGCCGGCTGAAGAAACCTCGGAGAGGACGAGGGGGGCGGGCGGGAGAGGACGAGGGGGGCGGGAGAGGACGAGGGGGGCGGGAAAGGACACGGACGTTGGGAGGGAGGCGGGAAACGTGGGGACGGCGGGAGGAGGGACACAAGCCAGGACAGCAGCAAGCACGGCCCGGCCGGACCAGACTCGGGGGCGTTCCCGGCGTCGCGTGACGTCGCCAAAGCCAAAGAATCTCGGGAACGCCCCCGTGTCTGGTCCGGCATTGATGGACAGGCCCCTCGTCCAATGGCTAGGCTCCATTTATGGAGCTAGCCAATGGGACGGGGGGGCGTGTTCCATAGTGCTTACTATACTCAATAGATTTCTCTGGAGGAGGAGCCTAACGGCTCCGCCCCCCAGCGAAACCTAAAAACCGTACATCCTGACAATAAACCCCGTTCTTTTGGAAAGTACAATCAGCCTCCGCGTCTGTTTATCCGACCCGCCCTCCCACAATCACAATACTTTTTTAAGTTCAGTCAAAAATGAGAGTTTTGATTAGTTTTAAATGTTTTATTTTCATTAAAGATTTAGTAAGTTATCTTTCATTTTATTCAGTTTGTTAAATGTATCAGTCAAATTACAGAATTAATAATAAAAATATTATTAGAACAAATTATAGAAAATAACACATTCAGCACGTTCCATAAAGGAAAGAATCCCTATTCAACAGAATAGGGCAAAATGATGTTAGCAGGAACCCATAAAGGGTTCAAGTTCAAGAGGGAAGAGAGAGAGAAGGAGCATGAAGTTCAAAATGTAATCACTCATTAACAACTGAACATCCCATTAAGAGAGGGTCACCAAACTCAGTAGAGTCTCAGTAATGGAGTAAATAGTCATGCAGTAGCAGTAGCAACTGCAATCAGCAATCAAGTCAGAAAAGAGATGGCAAATCAGCGTTCAGTCTTCCACATTAAGCCGTTATAGCATGCAGCTTCAGAATGGGATAAAGAATGTGTGTGTGTTAACCTACTCAAGGAACACGCACTAATATAAAGAGTTGAAAAGAAGTGTCGCAGTTCGTGTTACATCTTCTTCTCCTCTCATCCAATCAGCTTTCAGTGTTCTTCTGAGAACAGACTCTCCTCTTCCTTTGTCCTGATTTCGCACAATGAACTTACAGCAATCTATCACGAAGTATGAAACATTAAACTATGTCTATGCATGAGGCCTTTGATTCTTACACTGCCTTTCCCATGGCCACGACCACACTCTTAACCTTCAAATGAAATACATTGTATGTTAGCTAAATAATAGGCTATGTGAAATGCAAACATCAGCTGCAACGAATACTATTCAGCACCACACCTCTTCATTATAAAATAAGAAAAATATGTTAAAAGTTCAACATTTTCTATTCATCCATTGTAGTTAGCGTGTGAAATAAGAATTGATTTTATTCAACAGTAAAGCGTTTCTAACAAAACATTTCAAAACATTTTTATTAATCAGGAACATTCTGCAGTGTGATGCGAAGTGTTTATTATGTCAGGGTAAAGTCAACTGTTAAGCAGTTTGAGGATGTCCCGGCTCATTTGGTTTAGTTGACGTTTTGAGGCCTAATAGCAATAGGTATAACTACATACTCCATTTTGATCATTTCAATGTTGTGTCAGTTCAATATAAATTGCATGTTAACATTGCACATGTGACTAACTATTTTATTTTGCATTTTTATAAAATCTTTCTTTAACATGTCACAATAGGTGACTTAAACAGGGAGGATTAATTAGGCAACTGCAAGAAAGTGGATATGGCAAAAAGATAAACTTTAACTTCCCAGAGCAAGGCCTTGCCGGTAGAAAGATAAAACTAACAACAGCACTCCAGACAAGGGAGTAGATAGTGGATCCATATGCTTGTCAGTGCACCAAACTATAAACTTGTCCCAACGGTAGGTGTATTCCGTCTTTGTTGATAAACGCCTGGCTGCGAAGATGACATTATAGACCTCGGGAAGGAGGTTGAATACTCTCAACTGTTGTCACTCAATCTTCATGCTTGAAGGTTGAGAGTGCTCAGGTTCAGGTGTAGAACCCTGCCCAGTTGCTGTGACAGAAGATCGCCCGAAGGGGCAGCCTGATCAGACAGATGCTCATGCTCAAGGGTTCTGGAAAACATACTTTCCTTGCCCAATATGGATCCACCAGATTGATTTGGGACTGATTGGTTCTGATTTTTTTGAGAACTCAGGAGAGGAGAGGTATCAGAGGAAAGGCATGAAAGAGTCCCATATTTCAGTCTAGTCGGAGTTCGCCTCAGAGCAAGAGCTGCTTTGGAAACTCCATATTGCAGAAGCGCTGATATTTAGCATTATCAGAGGTGGCAAATAGATCTATCCAAGGTTCTCCCCATTCATGAAAGACACATTAGGCCACCTTCGGATTCAGTCGCCAATCATGATAAGTGAGGCATAGACAGCTGGGTTCGTCCGCCCAGGCATTTAGAGATCCCACCAGGTGCAGTAGGACCAGAAAGATGTCATGGAGTTCCAGCTATGCCCAGAGGTGCATATCCTCCAGGCACACTGCTTGTTGCGGTACCTTATGGTGGTAATGTTGTCCATTAACACCTGGACTTGCTTCCCTTTGATGAGTGCAGGAAAGCTTTCAATGCCACATAAATTGCCCTCAGCTCCGGAAGAGTGGGGTGGAGCTGAGACTCAGCTAGAGACCAGAGGCATTTGATCTCCACCTCTCCCAGATGACCACCCCATTCCAGAAGTGATACATCAGTCATCACTGTAATCTCTGGGTGGGGAAGGGAGAGGGGTCTGCCGGTGTAACGGTTGCAGTCCTGTTACCACAACTACAGGTCTTAAGCAGTCTCTCTCTAAATCTGGACCAGGTAGGAGAGATTCCCCTGATGCTGCGCACAATATAACGTCAGTTCCCACTGCAAAGCCTGCATATGCCATTGAGCGTACTTCACCACCAGGCTGCAGGCAGTCATCAGACTCAGCATTCTCAGAGTGAGTCTCACTGAAATTCAGAACTAAGTTTGAAGCATCGGGATTATAAGCCGAATGTCCTGGACACTCTGTTCCAGGGGCTAGGCTTGGTATTGTACCATGTCCAGAAAGGCTCAAATGAATGGGAGAATCTGAGAAGGAGTCAAGTGTGATTTCAGCATGATGATAATGAGCTCCAGCGATTGCAGGAGGTACACCGAAATCTGAAGGTGGCTGAAGACTGCCAGGGACAAGCCCGCCTTCAGCTGCCGGTCGTTGTGTTAGGAGAAGACTGGTGCCTCTGACCTCTGCAAATGTGCTGCAACTGCCCCCATTACCTTGGCAAACACCCAAGGGGCACTTTTAAGACCAAAGGGGAGCACAGCGGACTGGAAATGCTCCTGGCCCATGTGCACTGCATGAAACGCTGATGGGCCTGGAGGGCGGGGATGTGTAAATAGGCATCCTGCAGGTTCAATGTTCCCAACCAATCTCCATGGTCAAACGCAAACAGGACATGAGCGAGCAAGACCATCTTGAATTTCTCCTCAGGAAGGCATTGAGAAGGCGCAGGTGTAGTATACGGTGGAGGCCTCTATCCTTGTTAAGCACCAGAAAATAGTGGAAATAGCTACCACAACCTACTTCTGATGGTAGCACCCTCTTTGGCCAAGTGAGCCTGCACATAGTGCTTCCCCCTGGGCTACCTTTTATAGACCTTTAAAAGAACTAGTAGCAAAGGTGGTGGCATTGCAGTGATATACAGAGAGAGTTACACATTTTTTCTGACTTTGCACTATTCCAGACTATGAAAGCGCCCTTTTCAAAATTGCTTTGGAAAGCAATTTCATCTTACCAAGGATTTTTATTTTTCATCCTCCTGGACCATCTAAAGTATTTAGAAAGGCATTAACGAATCTCACTGCCTCACAGTCTATTACATCAGCTAATTTTAACATCTTTGGAGATCTTAATCTCCACTTGGAAGCCAGTCAAGATGGTGGCATTGTCAATTTCATAGATGATCTTGCTGCATGTCAGTGAACACAAATAGTCTCTTGTGCCACTCGTTCTGTCGGTCAACTCCTAGACTCAGTCTTTTCTAACCTTTGTTCTATGAGGGTAGCGACCCCTCTCCCCATGCCTTGGATGGATCATTTTATGATTCCCAAGTCCATTTGCCTATCCTATCAAAGGCATACACTTGGTCCGTACCCGAGCCTCAAATGCCCATGGCACAAGCTTGACGTTCGAATATTTGGGGACTTCATTCAGGCTCCCTGCCCTCAGTTGGCTCCTACTGTAGAGGCAGCAAATAATACTCTACAATCTAGGCTGACGTATGCCTTAGACACCTTCATTCCTGTTACACTGGTTCACAGCAGGAAAAAGCATGCTGCTCCCTGATTTAATGAAACCCTGATCTCTGCTAGAAAACATTGTAAGGCCTTAGAATGCTTGTGGATGAAATTTTACGATCCTTCTCTAAAAACACAATAGAGTGCAGCTATTAAGACCTACCATAAACTGATTCAGAAATCCAGGGCAGATTATTTTGCAAATAAAATTAGGAGTAGCAAAACCCTGCAAAATACACTTTTAACCTAAACAGTCTGACAAAACTGAAGCCTTTAATGTTCATTGCGATAACTTAGCAGACTCTTTTATTGGCAAGATTGATGATATTTATCTGAACGTTACCACTAATGCTACACCCATAAGGCCATACAGCTCTACTAGAACGTACCTGCCTGTCAGAGTTACGTATTGTAATGTAGCCAAGTTAAATTGGGCTCACCTGCAGACCCATTCAAGCCTGATGTTGTCCTAAAACTTGAGGACTTTCTTCTCACACCTTGTCTAGAATTGTTCAATCTTTCCTTGTCATCGACATGTTTACCTGGCCTCTGGAAGCATGCCAAGGTCATCCCCCTCCTAAAGAAACCTTTTCTGAATGCCTCTAAACCCAAAACATTTTGCATCATCTCCCCCCTGCCTTTTCTTGCCAAGGTAGCAGAGAGCAGAATCAATGCCATCTTAACTAAGTTTTTAGAAAAGCCCCAGATTTTGGACACCTCCCTGAATGGCCTTAGAGTGGCGCATAGCATAGAATCTGCTCTTTTCATGGTCATGGAGCAACAACGTAGCACTTTAGTCGAAGGCAGATCCATAGCTTTGTCTTTGCATGACTTAAGTGCCGCATATTACACGGTGTCCCTTAAAATCCTGCTCCAGCGCTTAGAGGGTATTGGCATAGGAGGATCTGCATTGTTCTAGTTCACCTCCTTTCAGTTGGAGCTTTCTGTCCAGGTCAATCTGCCCACCTACAGTTCCCAATCACAGCTTTCCCTAGGGCTCTTCTCTGAGCCCTACTCTGTTTAATATTTATATTCAACCTGTGGCTCTGGTCGTGAAATCCCTGGGGCTTGGGCTGGTGTCTTATGCAGATGACACCCAGCTCAAGCTGTCCTTTCCTGACAATCCTAAATCTGATCTGGCCAATTTTCAAAGAAGAATGCTTGCTATCACTGAGTGGGCGGATGCCAACTGTTTACGACTGAACTCAAGCAAAACAGAAATTCTCCTATTAGGAAAATACACCCACTCCTGGGGCGACCATTGGTGCCCCAGCCCCCCCCCCTTTCCTGGGCCTCCCACACAACGCAAGTCTGCTGTTGAAAATCTAGGCATCTGGGTGGACAACACCTGAACATTTGAAGTGCAGGTAAAATCAGTAGCGGGCACATTTTCCGTGCATAAGCCCCAGTTATACGGAATGCACTTCCTCCTTCTATCAGGAACATCCAGAATCACCTCTCCTTCAGAAAACCCCTGAAGACCTGGCTTTTCTCTTCTTAGGATTTCGTTTTTGGGCATTTCTTTTCTCATCTGGCTGGTGTTGCAGTTGTTTTTTATCTGTGACCTAAGCTGGGAAGACCCATTGCTGGGGCAGCTATGTGCTCTTACAATTTTACAACATATCATAACACTTCCTAGCGTAATAAGGAGAGGTGGTCCTCCATCGGATGATCTAAGGATGGTGGCAGTGACAGCGGGGTTTCAGTAAATGGGAAGGTGCAATACCACTGGATAATTTTAAGCACCCTCTTGACCAAGTTTATGGCATGCCATTGAGGCAGGTGGTGTCTGATCCTGCCACCAACAGAGTGCTCATGTTGGTGTGATGGCATACTAAAGAGGCATGGAGGCAGAAGATGCTGTTGCAGGCAATGGAGGACTAGGCTGATCTCTGGCGATGAGTGCCATGGGATATGTGGAAGCTGTATCCGCAAAAAGTCTAGGAAGCATGTCGGAGTAGTGTGTTGGCAGCAGGCAATTGTACTGCACACAGGAGTGCCGTGCACTGCTTGGCCCATGGCCCAGCCCCCAATCAGGACATCAGAGAGGGCTTTGTTGAAGGGCAGGAGGGATTGTGTGTGTGGCACCCCAGGCTGAAGCAACTCCATCAAGAGATTGGTTTTGATTTCCACTGAGGGTAGTATGAGGTTGAGGACTCGGCCTCCCTCTACACCATTACAGCAAAGGAGGAACCCTCTTCCATAGCCACAGTAGGAGGAAAGACCAGGTAAATGTCTGGTGAGATGTCCAGACCACTGGCATCCCCCAGGTTCACAAACCATTTGTCTCCGGGCCAAGGTTCTTCAAGGGAGTCAGGCTAACTGTCAGAATCTTCAGATTCACCTCAGTCAGAAGAGGCACTATCTCGAACCCAAAAGGTCTTGATCTACTTGACGCTATATGCAACATCAGACAATGACAGTCCAGCTCCATATCAGAGTCAGGAATTACTGTGGTTCCGGCATCACTGAACCAAACCCTGGCAAAGGTAGCAGATTTGAGACCGGAGTCATTGCAGTTCCAAGGGCCCGACTGGCGCCATGGGAAAACCCACCAGCGTTAACCCAGTTGGAGCACCTTCTGGACCCATATGGTCCAAAGGTGCTCCAGAGGAGTCCGGCTGCCCATGGATGAGGTGAGAGGCCTCATAGAACTCCTTAACATGGGCTGTGGTCACTCCAGGAACTACAGGGAGGTGCAGAGCGGACCCAGGCACAGGCTCCGAGGTGGGCATGTGCGAATGGGGCCTAGACTTGTGGCATTGTTACTGCACCATGTCTGATGACTTGGAACAGTGAAATTGAAGAGGGCTTTGACTTCTTGGTCTTCTTCTTGTGGTACTTAGACAATGAGAATTCTGACCTCTACGATGAATGGCAGGAACAACTCGAAGAGCGGGCGCTGGATCTTCTGCACGACTGGGACCTGGAACTGAGCAGAGTCATCCATTATTGAGCCACCAGGAGCTTAATTGACCGCTCCCTGATCACTTTGGGGTTCACCATACAGCAGTCGGGGCAGGCCCTGATGGTCATGGTGCAGTTCCAGGCGCCACAAGCAAACCAGGTGGGGGTCTATCACAGACATGTGCTTTTGACAGGCTCCACAGAGTTTAAATCCCACAGGTTTGTTAGGGACATCCCTAAGGCACACTAGGAGCAAAAAGGCTCAAAACGTCGAAAATGTGGGAAAATAATGACTGAGATTGTTCTGGATCCGTGCTTATGGCGCATAAAGAAAGGAACCAAGCTCATTGCGCTAGGGTGGCACCAATAAAGGCACCACACACGTCACATCTGGCGCAGACACAGAGCTGTTCAACGCCAGGTACCAGCATGCAGAGGTACTGAATCCAGTCCAACACCTGCAGAATATTCTAAGTCAGAGGTTTTCCAACTTTTTGATGCCAAAACCCCCTTGTCAAAATTTTTTAGGTGTCACTACCCCCTTCTGACAAAAATGCCTGGTACTCCTCATCAGCCACAACTATTGACAACCCTAAATTCACCTAATTCCCACAGCAAATCATTTTTACGGCGGGGGAAATAATATTAAACAGTGTTTAGAAGACCAAAGGTCAGTGAGCTTGAGGGAGGGGTTAAAGGTGAAGCTAAAAACAAAAGCCCTCATTTATGAGGAATTGGCATAGGGCAGCACCGCAAGTCTTCTTGCTGCTCCAGTGGCGGAGCGTCCATTAGGGCGTTGGGGCGTTGACCCACATGCCAATGCATGTCAGTCAGCATGACGCGGGACCTCCTACCCCCTTCAGAGTCTGACGGGGGTGGGCGGTTAAGCGTCATGCTGACTCACCTGGATGACATGCATTGTCAGGCCAGGGGGTGGCACGGAGTGCACAGCAGGCACCAGCACAAATGCGCTTGCTGGGTTTAGGTCGGACAATTTTTACGACCAGCCCAGTCATGTGCACAAGTGTTTAGTCTGGATGGCGGCTTCGCATTAAGAGAGCGACGGTTGTTCAACGTCGCAACCCTCGGTCTCCAAATGGGCAGGTGGGCGGCGAGTATCCCTGCTAAGCCAATCCTGGCCCTGCGGGAGCAGCGTCAGTATTGGCTGAGAGGGTTTACCACTCCAGTGACACAGCTGTTCCTGTATAAGATGTAACGTTGAAGGCGCCAACGCGGGACCCCGGCCCAGGAGCAGTCAGAGGTGGCACGGACACGACCCGGTCAGGTAAGTTTTCTTTATTTGTTTTTTATTTTAATCTCCCCCGGTCCCCACCCCTGCACATATTGCGAGCGTGAACCGCGACTGGTGGGAAAGTAGGTTTGACAAGTCAAAGGAGGAGTATTGGTGCAGAAAAATAAAAGTGAAATTAAGCGGTAGTGAAGTGTGAGTGTGAAAGTGTGAAGGCTGTTAGTGCAAGAAGTGATCTGTTAGGGCTTGTATGAGAAGCAGGAGGTGTGAGAAAATGTGTGAGGGAGAAAGTGAATGTATGGGATCTGTGTAGGATCTGTGTGAAAGGGAATTGTTGACATAGTTCACAGGAGTATTTACCAGTGCTCGGGATCTGCTTGGGCAGTGAGTTAGTGTTCTGGCAAGAGGACAGTGAGAGTGAGTGTGAAGGATCTGGTATGAAAATAAGGGTGAAGGAAGTGTCTGATGATGGGGCACTGAATTATCTGTTAAGAGAACACTGAGTGAGCGATCTGATAAAAAGGCAGTCAGAATCTGATAACCGGGCTTTGAGAGTAAGTGTGAGGGTCCCAGTGAGAGGAAAGCGAGTTTGAGGGATTGTTATGAGACGATGTAGAGAGTGAGAGTGAGTCATCTGGCGACGAGACAGGGAGTGAGTGAGGAGTCTGGCGATTGGCTGGGAAGATGCAAGGGATCTGGTAAGTGGGCAACGAGAGCTACTGCAAGGGGTCTGTTATGAGGGCAGTGAATTTGAGTGATCTGCTATCTGGACATTGAAAGTTCGAGTTCTGGTGAGTGGGCACCAGTGCTTATTGTGATGTAAATTACAGTGAGAATGAGGGATCTGATTAGAGTACACTGAGTGAGAGATGTAAGAGTGAGAGATGTGGCAGTTGTGACAAGAGAACATTGAGATATTTGGCAAACAATGTTTGACAGTGCTGAATTAAAAAATCGCAGGGCCCAAAGTTTTTCTTGGGAGCTCCCAGCCCCTCTCGACTACTGCTGCTAAAACCAGGTAGTGTCAAATAGAAAGGCTGCCTCGTCATTATTTCACCTTATCTCTTTCTTCCACCTACAATGAGAGCCAGTGCCCGTCACCTGCAAATACCGGTACAAATTAATCACTGTTACAAGGACAGTCAGAGTTGGGGGATCCGATGGGAGGACAGCGTGGGGTAGGCCGGTGTAAACTCTCTACATCATAAGAGTGTGCGAGTCGCTTCGGATGATGGGGGAAGGGGTGGGCTGTGCTGTGAGTCAGTCTATCATTGCTATCTTTTAGAAATAACCTAAAGACCTGGCTCTTCTCTGCTTAGTCCTGGCTTTTGTGCACACAAGACGCTTTCCCTCTCCTGCAGACACAGTCATTTCTAGCGCCAAGACGTCCCGGGCAGTCGTGGAGGCAAAGCACTAAGACTTATGCGAGAAATGGGGAAAGTGTAAGTGGGAGCAAGCTAGGGATTGTTGTTCTTCAGACAGCGTGGGAGAAAGAGACTGGCATTTTGTAACTCTGAAAGCAGAGCCCATCGGGCACCCCCTCCCTCCGCAGGCAGGGAGGGGCAGTTTTGGTCTCCGGTCGAAGGACTTTTTGCGACCCCTCCCTTCCTCAGAGGGACAGCTCGTGGGCCGTGTCCATACCCGTTCCCTTCCAGAGGATCTACTTTGAGACAACCAGCCCTGGCCCTCACCCTCGCACCTGCTGCGAGCCGCGACAGCCTGTGCCGTTCCAGGCACCTGTTTGGGTTTTAGCCTCATCATTGACCAGTGTCAATCATTTTCTCTTAGCTCTTCCGCGCCACTGAATATTCTTCAATGCTCATTGATGTATTTTGGTTGAAGTTTCACTTTCTTTTAAAGAGCTCTCTCATGCATATAACGTGAATGACTGCTATAGGGTGACCGGGCTTTTAAGGAAGGTGGAATATTTTGTCACAGCTCCACTGTTCATGTTAAGTAATGATTTTGGGGTAGGATCTTTCGGCAGCTGTCAAGAATCCAGTTCCCTTCCTAATGGTACTGTGACTTACAGGCACCAGGTTGCTTAGGAATGTTACAATTATGATTATCCAAATGCTGTCCACCTCTGTGTCTCTTTATCATGTACAGCATTCCTCTGTTCTGAGTGTGCACAAACACCACTTCTTCTAAAAGATGTTAGCCCCTCAGGAAGCAGAGCTACCCACCGAGTAAAAGACTTTCTCTGAGGCAAGATAATTCGCCCCTTTGGAGCGCTGCCTGGCAGGGCATCGTCCCCCACCGAGCCCCATCAATCTTCTAGTACAAAGGTTTTTGTATGGAGAGAGTCCCCAGACAAGTGCAGGTGTATTATTTGTGTCTCACCAGATTTTCTCTTTGCATCGCCTTCTCAGCGGCATGCGTGACACTTGTTAATCAGGGAGACTTTTAGCCTATTGGTAGCCTGGACACAGCTGCTATTCTCTTCCCAATAAAGCCAGCAAGAGGCAGTGCTAGTGAGGTTGATGTTGTCATCTTGGTTCTGTCTACAGAGCAACATTTCTCCGTATAATGTACATCATGATCACTCCTTACTCCCTTCTCGATAATAAGTTCTTAAAGACTGGAAGCGAGGAGAAAGCTGGAAATCATGTACGATTTGTGAGCAGAGAATGGGCAGGAAATAGGCAGACTTAAGGCGTTGTACCTGTATTGACTGTTTAACAGTGCACCATTTTATAAAACGTGCAATATGTTGATGGAAAAGTAATGGTTGTATTATTTATTTAAGCATATTTTAATGCCTCATACCCCTAACTACTTCCTGACTTTTAGAATGCAGCGTGGTGTTTCAGAGGTACAAGCTTGAACATTTGAGATGGAAGGGGGAGGAGGCTGAGTGTCTGACTATTTGCGTTATAATTCTTATTATAAGATCTGTTTGGGTGTCTCTGCTTTACAGTTTCAAGACTGAGATGTGTCTGCTTGTTAGTTGTGTATTTGTCTGTCTACTTGGCAATCCCCAGTAGAGAGGTGTGTATACACCTGTGAGTGAGCATGGGTCTCTGTGGAGCTGGGTGAAGGTACAAGAGCACAGATGTGTGAAGTGAGGTGTGGTGCATTGACCAATCTATGTTTATTAGGCCGAGCACGAATTGCTTTATTAACCTTCCTGCTTCCTCAAATTTGCTTAAAAATGCAGTTTGTCCACTCTTTTTTCAAAATTTTCTTGGGGGGACAACCCCCACAAACCCCACGTGGGTTGTTTGCCCTCTCTCGCTATGCTCGCTCGCTATGCTTGCTCGCCGCAGTGCAGTACGTCAATAATGTTACGCCTCACCACTTTCAAATGTCACCAGCCGCCAATGTGCAAGGGCAGGAATACACCGTATTTATAAATTACTGTGTATTCCTGTCCTTTCCCCTTGCGATGGGGCACAAATTCGGCCTAGCACCAACATTGGCAGGATTGTTTTTGTGCAGAAGGGGCACCTTCCTTTACAAAAATAATTCCGAGAGGCGTTTTCCTCTTTCTATGTGAGCTGCAGAATGCAGCATACATGGAAAGAGGAAAAATGAGGAGATTTGAAAACATTTCTCCTCATTACGTATTCGCTGGGGAGGAGTAAGGTTTGTGTGCTGACCCAGGTTTACATGATTTTGTAAACCTGGGGCAGCATTAAAATCCATGGAACACCTCTTTGATGCGGAGTAAGGCAACGCAGTGACTTGCGCTGCTTTGTCTTACTCCATATATTTTTGAGGCAGTGCAACAATGCCAAGCAGGATGAATTTGTGCTGCCTCACAGGTATGGCTGAGACGCTTGCGCCACAGGAGTGTCAAAAAAGTGAATCTCTGGCGGCGCAAGCCTCTCATAAATAAGCCACAAAATATTCTGCATGTTTTTTTAGATATTAACTATCAGGTAGCTACATATAAAATAATGGGCAGCTTAAATGAAAAATACATTTCAAAAGGTGTTACTCAGTGGTAAATGCAGTATAGTACTGTGAGAAAGATCGGGTCGGAACCCCTGTTAAGGCGGAACTACAAAGCCCAGACACCCTTGCTCGACCATGGCGGCATTCCGTCTCACCTGAAACTTGGACGAAGACCGATATCTCTCCTCTCTTTCCACAGCGTGAGGTAACGGCTAGAGGAGGTGCTACGGACAATGGACGAATAAAAACAGACGCCTCGCAGGAAGCTGGGTCGTCGCAGAACGTCGAGGAGGCGGGACCAGAGACGAACCACGAGGAGGAAGCTGAATCTCGGAGCCGGGAGCCGGAGCTGAACGCCGAGAGTCAAGACAGCGTTGCTGACCTAGAGGAGGAGGCGGGGGAAACCGAAGACCGCTGGACGGAGGAGTGGTGGTGTCCCCCGGAAGAGGCTGGAGAGCGTGCCGTGACTCAGGAGAGTTACGGCGGGGCCGGTGAGTGACTTTGAACCGAAGCCCTTTGGGGAAACTGTTGTGTGTTAAGGGAGGTGGGTGGTAGGGAGGATATTGTGGGTGGTGGGTGGATTTTGTAAAGGGGACTACGAAACTTGCATTGGTAAAAGAGTAATACCTACTGTTTCACTTAAGCTACTGGACTGGGATTTGGGCATTGGTCTATGACTCAACCATCTCTACATTCTTATCCTTATTCCATACCCGTTCCCTCCCTATTCCCTTACCCACCACTTCCAATACCTTTACGCACTCCCCTTCACTATACCCGATTTTCGTGCACTACTTTACGGTGTAGGAGCAAGGGTTTCGAACCAACCAGATCACTGACGGTCCCTTTCTCTTCTTCCCTCTCGGTACCTCCGGTTAACCAACACCACGGAGACGCGGTCGCCCCAGGACCAACGACCCTTGGACGAGGAGGAAGAAACATCGACTACCACGGCAGACCCCTTCAACCTTGGAGAGCTCGGTGCCGCGTGTGGAAGTTCAGACCCTGTCGTGAAACCTAAAGCCTTGTTTCCTGACAATAAAGGTGCTGTTCGACAATATATTCAGCCTCTGCGTCTGTATATCCGACCTCACCTCCCACAAGTGGTGTCAGAAGTGGGATCCAACGGAGACATGGAGGCTGCAATTACCAAAATGGCTGAACATCAAGAACATTTGGGAAAAGTCATGGAAAAGTTCTTACATGTTGTAGAGGAAGACCGAGAGAAAACGCAGAAAGTCCTTACGGGACAGAGTCAAACACATGAAGCAGCCATGGACAAATTGGCCAAAATACTCGGGAATCAAAAAGGACCTACCACACTTCCCTCAATGGTCATGCAAAAATATGTAAGTGGAGAGGACCCTGATTTCTTTTTCACGAACTTCGAACGTATAGCTACTGCCGCCGCATGGCCTGCTGACAAATGGGGACAGTATTTGGGGCCACTTCTTTCAGGGGATCTACAAGCATACTATCAAGCGGCTACCATACAAGGGGCCGTACCATATGCGGATATCAAACGCTGCATAATGGAAAGGTTGGGGGTGGACGATGAGTCCTATCGGATAAAGTTACGTCAAATAAAAGAGGGCCCACAAGAAACACCCCGAGCCTTGTACTTCAGGGTAAAAGATATGACTGACCGGTGGTTGAAGCCTGCCACCTCGGATAAGGATGGTATCATGTCAAAAATATATCTTGAACAATACCTGGCCTCTCTTCATCCTCCAATACAGAGGTGGGTTAGACAACAACCACGGTTGACCCTCGAATCTGCCGTAGAAATTGCAAGTGCTTATAACAGGGCCCAAGAACTTCAAAAGGGCAGAGAGGATACCCAGTGGAGAACCCCCGGACCGGGACATCACAGACCGGCTCGTACTTCTACCCCTAAAAAACCAGATCCCGTGGCTCTTTTACCTGGACCTATGATACCCACCCCAGTGTTCAGAACCCCAAGCCCGGGACCCCAATGTTTCCATTGTGGAGGGATGGGACATATTGCTAAATTTTGTCCCCAAAAAGAGGAACCAATGGAAATAGGGATAGCCAGGAACTACTATTGTTCTAACCCGAGAGAACCATTGCCATCCTATCATTGTGAAGTGAAAGTGAATGGACAGCCTACTTTGGCGTTAGCCGACACGGGTTGTCGACAGAGTGTAGTTCGGCCCCAAGATTTTCAACCCAGAGTAGTACCCAGTGAGGAGATGGTGGCTATTCGATGTGTACATGGGGACGTTAAACAATACCCAACCTCCCAAGTTACGATTCAACACACCAACGACCCCGGAACCTCCCTGAAAGTAGGTCTGATCCCTAATTTACCGGAGAGAGTCATTCTGGGTAACGACTATCCCCAGCTATCTCACATGTTAGCATATGATAAGCACAAAGGAGAAGACTGGTGGGCTGAAGCTCCTTTTTCTAACGCAGACGAACATGAATGGCCTGAATCGAAACCAAGAAAGAGTAGGAAACAGAGGAGAATAGAAAAAGGGAAACCACCTATCGTGTTGCCGGTTATACGTGAAGAGAATCCTTGGGAAACAGACAGAAGTTTTCGGTCCACACAAAGAGAGGATCCGGTTCTGCAAGAGGCGTGGAAGAACGCACTAGAACAGGAAGACCCCCTTCATGTAGGTCCCTATTTTTTTAAGAAAAACGGGCTACTCTATAGGAAGGCAAATCCTACACAGGACCCCCAGTTAATAGTACCCACCCCCTTTCGAGAAAAGGTAATGTTTCTAGCACATAGTCACTTGGTAGGTGGACATTTTGGTCCGGACAAAACTGAGAAACAAATCCTAGAGAAATTCTATTGGCCAGGGATATACCAACAGGTAAAAAAATATTGCAGGGAATGCCCCATATGCCAAAAACACAGTAGGTACATACCTCCTCGTGCACCCTTGCGTCCACTCCCGGTGATAGAAGAGCCCTTTACCAGAGTAGGCATGGACATTATAGGGCCTTTGTTACCCTCAAGGAGTGGTTGTAGGTTTGTGCTGGTGCTGGTGGATTACGCCACCCGCTTTCCTGAGGCCATTGCCTTACGACGCCCAGATGCGGTTAATATTGCCAAAGCAATGATAACCGTGTTTTCCAGGGTGGGGTTTCCAAAAGAAATCCTGACAGACCAAGGAACCCCATTCATATCCAAGGTCATGAAGCAAGTATGTACCCAACTAGGCATACATCAAATTAGAACAGCGGCTTACCACCCTCAGACTGACGGGTTAGTCGAAAGGTATAACGCTACGCTTAAGACAACCCTTAAAAAACTGTTGGAACTCGAAACGAGAAAGTGGGAGGATATGTTACCGTTGGCACTGTTCGCCATACGGTGCAAAATACAGAAAAGTACAGGTTATTCACCTTTTGAACTACTATACGGACACCAGCCACGAACATTCTTGGACATGGCCCAAGAAAAGTGGGAGAATGAACCCGATAACGCTAAGCCCTTAGTGGATTATGTATCCACTCTTAAAACGCATCTGAGTCAGATTCGGACTATTGTCCGTAATAATCTGGAAGAGGCACAAGCGGCTCAGAAGAAACAATATGACAAAAAGGCAAAGGAGAGAAAATTTGAGGTGGGTGACCTCGTTTTGTTAATGATGGCCTCATCCGACCACAAACTACTGGGTCAATGGCAGGGCCCGTATAAAGTCACTGAGAAAGTCACCCCTGTGACTTATAGGATAGAGCTAGATGCGACCCGGGGTACTTCACAAATATATCACATCAATTTGCTAAAAAAATGGGAAGGACCTCAACCTGTTCTAAATGCCCAAATTGAGAATGAGGTACCTTTATTTTCTCAATGTATTGACACTATTCTTCCAAACCCTCTAAAAGAAAAGTTAATGCAGAATCTCGCTCCCCTTGGAGGAGTGTTTTCCCTAACTCCAGGAAGGACGACCCTAGTACAACATGCCATCAGAACCCCTGTAGGTAAAAGGGTACGACTTCGGCCCTATCGGATACCCGAGGCCCGTCGTCAAACTATAAGAGAGGAAGTCCAGAAGATGCTGGAAATGGATATTATCGAACCATCATCTAGTGAGTGGAACTCCCCAATTGTCTTGGTTCCAAAACCAGATGGTTCGGTCAGATTTTGCATCGACTTCAGAGAGGTTAACAAGTTATCGGAGTTTGACACTTATCCCCTTCCAAGAGTGGATGAAATGATTGAAAAGATAGGGAAAGCTAAGTACATCAGCACATTGGACTTGTGTAAAGGTTATTGGCAAATCCCTTTACGTCCCCAAGATAAGGAAAAAACAGCCTTCTCCACTCCGGAGGGATTGTACCATTTTAAGGTCATGCCCTTTGGCTTACATGGGGCACCAGCCACTTTTCAAAGGGCGATGAATTGTATACTACGCCCCCACGAAAAATATGCCGGTGCGTATATAGATGACATCGTCATTTTCAGTGAGACATGGGACCAACACGTACAACACCTGAAGCAAGTCATAATCACTCTAGGAGAAAATGGATTGAAGATCAATCCGTCAAAAAGCCATCTAGCAGCCCAAACAGTGAAATATTTGGGATACCTCTTGGGAGAGGGAATGATTAGACCACAAGATTCCAAACTGGCAGCTATTTCCCAAATTCCACTTCCCAAAAACAAGAAAGACCTACGGGCCTTTTTGGGCCTTTTGGGATATTATAGACGATTTATTCCCAATTTTTCCCAAATTGCATCGCCTCTCACTAATCTGCTGCAAAAGACCTCTAATACTGAGGAGCGTTTAAAACATCCTACCCCTGACATACTTAGAGCCTTCCAAACTCTAAAAGGATCCCTAACATCTGAAACGGTACTAGCCAGTCCTGACTATTCCCTCCCGTTTGTCTTACAGACAGATGCATCAGATCAGGGATTAGGAGCAGTGCTCTCACAAATAACTCACCAGGGACAAGAACAGCCTATTTTATATATCAGCAGAAAATTGTTTCCTAGAGAACAGAATTACGCAGTCATTGAAAAAGAGGCGCTGGCAGTTAAGTGGGCCATAGAAACACTGCGTTACTATCTGGAAGGTAGAGAGTTTACTTTATTCACGGATCATGCCCCTTTGGAATGGCTATCTCGCAACAAAGGAAACAACGATCGTGTATTACGATGGTTCTTGGCACTGCAACCCTATAGATTTCATACTAAACATCGGAAAGGGTCAGAGCAAGGGAATGTTGATTTCCTGTCCAGGTATCCACAGGACAGAAACCCTAGTAACAGGACACCAAGGGAAAGGGGATGTGAGAAAGATCGGGTCAGAACCCCTGTTAAGGCGGAACTACAAAGCCCAGACACCCTTGCTCGACCATGGCGGCATTCCGTCTCACCTGAAACTTGGACGAAGACCGATATCTCTCCTCTCTTTCCACAGCGTGAGGTAACGGCTAGAGGAGGTGCTACGGACAATGGACGAATAAAAACAGACGCCTCGCAGGAAGCTGGGTCGTCGCAGAACGTCGAGGAGGCGGGACCAGAGACGAACCACGAGGAGGACGCTGAATCTCGGAGCCGGGAGCCGGAGCTGAACGCCGAGAGTCAAGACAGCGTTGCTGACCTAGAGGAGGAGGCGGGGGAAACCGAAGACCGCTGGACGGAGGAGTGGTGGTGTCCCCCGGAGGAGGCTGGAGAGCTTGCCGTGACTCAGGAGAGTTACGGCGGGGTCGGCGAGTGACTTTGAACCGAAGCCCTTTGGGGAAACTGTTGTGTGTTAAGGGAGGTGGGTGGTAGGGAGGATATTGTGGGTGGTGGGTGGATTTTGTAAAGGGGACTACGAAACTTGCATTGGTAAAAGAGTAATACCTACTGTTTCACTTAAGCTACTGGACTGGGATTTGGGCATTGGTCTATGACTCAACCATCTCTACATTCTTATCCTTATTCCATACCCGTTCCCTCCCTATTCCCTTACCCACCACTTCCAATACCTTTACGCACTCCCCTTCACTATACCCGATTTTCGTGCACTACTTTACGGTGTAGGAGCAAGGGTTTCGAACCAACCAGATCACTGACGGTCCCTTTCTCTTCTTCCCTCTCGGTACCTCCGGTTAACCAACACCACGGAGACGCGGTCGCCCCAGGACCAACGACCCTTGGCCGAGGAGGAAGAAACATCGACTACCACGGCAGACCCCTTCAACCTTGGAGAGCTCGGTGCCGCGTGTGGAAGTTCAGACCCTGTCGTGAAACCTAAAGCCTTGTTTCCTGACAATAAAGGTGCTGTTCGACAATATATTCAGCCTCCGCGTCTGTATATCCGACCTCACCTCCCACAAGTACATTATGAAAGCTCGATTCTTTAATGCACTGCAGAGGTCTGTGTGTAACCAGAAAGCCAGAAAATTAAATCTTGGTTAGCGCAGTGGAGAATAGTGACTTGTGTATTTTTAGTGCTACGAGGTCACAGCCTTTGACAGAAAGCACTGTGAATATGTAAGTCATTATTTTAGACTTGTATTACACACAGTACAAAATAGACTGCTGCAAAATGTGCATTTAGTTTTACGATAAAATTGTAGATTTTAGTCATACCAGAGCGCATGTAATGCAATTTATTTTTTATATAACTGTTCCTTCAACACCCCCTTAGGGGTACTAAGGGCTATGTAAATACAATTACAATTAAAAGCACCTTCTAACAGCCCAGTTGACCTCTTTGCACTAACACTAAAAAATAATTATATTTGTCATCAAAAAGCATGGAGTGATTTGATCAAGGGCTCCCTGGCACCCAGGCCCGGCCCGTGCAGGGCGTTATACCGGGGCGGTGACGTCAGGCGGGGGAGGGGCAGGGTGGGGGCTTTGAAAATGCGGGATATGGACCATTACAGGTAAGTAACGAAAAAAATGAATAAAACGAATTTCGTTGCCCGCTCTGCATCGCCAAATGTGATGCAGCGTAGGCAACGAAATTGGTTTTTTTCTTTTTTCGTTACTTACCTGTAATGGTCCATATCCCGCATTTTCTAACCTCCCACCCTGCCCTCCCCTGCCTGACATCACCGCTCCGGTATAACGCCCTGCACGGGCCGGGCCTGCTAGCACCCTTTACATTTGCAGATTAACTAATAGCATACATTTTCATTTTATTCAGGCAAGCAAGCACCCTGGTACATCAGCTTTTCACAGAACAGGGGACAGTTATTGAAACTTCAGCTGAAGCATTTTAACCATAGAAATTTGCTGTGCCGAGACCGCTGTCTTTTTCCAAAATGAAAGCAAATGTTTTGAATTCCAGGCACAAGTGGGGCTGGGGAATGCGCACTTCCCTTCCCAGGACTCCACGACCCCCCTAGGGGTCACGCCTCACCGATTGAAGACTTAGAAGTCTCTATCAGATATATATTATTCACAACGTCTATTTTCATATATAAGCTGCATGCTGAGATCCCAGAGGCTTGGGATCTTGCTATATTTTTGTGTACCTTCAAGAGACAGCCTGATTGGCTGAGCATTGTACAAAAGTACAGTAAATTAGATATTAGAACCACATGAAATGTGAAAAGAAAATGTTAAGTTTATTTTACCTATTGTTAATCAGATTAATATTTTGCAGATGGTATGCTGTAGCAAACATTATAATTAGTTTAAAAGTATACAATGTTTAACAGAGGAAAGGTATGTTTTCTTCTTGGCACTTTTTCAACAAGTAAAACAGGCATTCTGTGTTGAATGTTTTGCTGCTTAGGTGATAAGGGTTTTACAATTGAGCAATGTCTTGCAATTGCAGGCTTTTATCTCCAAACCACCCTGCCCTTTAGATATGCTGATAGCTCTAAGTCACACAATGTCTTTCTAGTGAACAATGTGAAAGGTCCTGTCCTGAACCTTGAGCTTTTAAATTATTGGGGGGCCCCAAGCCCCCCAGCCATATTTTATCGGTGACCTGCAGTTATAGATGGATCTTTGCAATAAATGAACAAACTGAGGATTGCAACCCTGCTGTAACCTGCAAACTACACATAGGACTGCCACGTATAAAACTTGTTTTTTTAACAGCTATATTTGCTATTATCACTTTTCTTTCTCTCCTTTTTTTGTGTTAATTTTTCTTATTATTTTTCCACTTCATACATTGTTGTGAGAATTTGGGTGTATTATATAATATGATCAATGTTTTCAAAGGAGAAAAAGAAGAACCAAATCCAAATCTATCTTTTTCAAAAGTTCTTTGAACCAATTCTTTTTCTTCTCTTTTTTTCTTTTTCTTCAAATTGTACAAAGGTGATTACATTCTCGGAACCCGTACTTTCGTTGA
The DNA here is from genome assembly GCF_964263255.1 of Lissotriton vulgaris. Lineage (NCBI taxonomy): Eukaryota > Metazoa > Chordata > Amphibia > Caudata > Salamandridae > Lissotriton > Lissotriton vulgaris. Next base: position 1,338,760,151 of record NC_141685.1, read on the forward strand.
AGGAAGTACTCTCCCAGACATAATTTTATCATTCCCTTTGAAACTCTTTACTAGTGGAGTCAAAACGAGTGATTGGACGAACTGATGAAGGATATAGACTATTATATGTCCAGAATAACTGAATCTATGCAGTGATATAGTTTATATAAGGAATAGATAACATCTTGGGATGATATTCCAGTACCTAGAAAGAAAATGTGCCTATGCCCTGAAGAAGTCATCGGGTGACTGTTTCCCGTGACGAAACACGTGTTGGCATTGTACTATTGGCTACACTCTGTGTGAACTTAATGAATTGTGCAAATTGAAATGATGATCTTCTGATAATTTGAAGAAAAAGAAAATAAAAAAATAAAAAGGATTGGTTTAAAGAACTTTTGAAAAAGATAGATTTGGATTTGGTTCTTCTTTTTCTTCTTTGAAAACATTGATAATTGCTGATTTGTGCTCGGAGACAATCTTTATCCTGTTGTATTCTCTGTTTATAGAGAGCCTTGGGGACGTGAGTGCCGTTTTTCCCTTGTTCCCTTGAGCCATCTAATTTGGAAAATAACTAATGTTAGCTGGTGTTGCGCAAAAACTGACTCAGCCACTAGACTGTGACTGTTCTATTATATAATATGGCTGTGGAGCATCATCTTGGAATTCACTCGCAAAACCTGTTTTGGGTCCAGTCAGGCTCGTTTGAGAACCTTAAGCTCAACCTTGAGTAGCTGTGGTTCCAAGCAGAAAGGATAAACAAAGGAATATAGTGTAAAGCATTTAACAGCACAAAACAACGAAATAAGATAGTCCGGCAACAAGACAGAGACACAACAGCAATTTATAAAAATAGAACATGTTTTAATTACATTTTAGAGTCCTTAATAATCAAAATCCACTATTGGATTCTGGAGGTGAAACAAAAGATCTATCTATCTATCTATCTATCTATCTATCTATCTATCTATCTATCTATCTATCTATCTATCTATCTATATATATATATATATACTAGCAGCCCGCCCCAGCGTTGCCTGGGGGCAATGAGGCCTCAGGGCCAACCGCCCGCCCAGGCCCCCGCCCGCCCCAATATTGTCCGTGCATGCCCATGCACGGACATGGACCAGGCCCCCCTCCCACCGCGACTCCCTCCCTCCCCAACTCACTCCCGCCCCCTCCCGCCCCGACTCACTCGCGCTCCGACATTTTCCTTTACTGCTGCCTCTTCCAGCTAATAGCATTGCGAAGGTCCTTCTTGCCTCCCCCTGCATCACACAGTCTCGCACTGAACTTTCCCTTTCCTTACCTGTGCCACCGCTCCTCACTGCACAGCCGCTCGTCACTGCACCTCAGCTCCTCCTTCGTCGTCATCACGCACGTCGCGTCGTGGTCATCACGCATGTCACGTTGCGGCAAGCGCTAGGTCCCGGCCGGTGCTACTTTCAGGGGACTACTTTGTTTTCAAACGTAATTTTTTTTATTTACTTTTTTTAAAATTTATGTAGCCTATGTCCATCTACACACCCTGACATTTTAATAGATGTATCGGGTGTGTAGATTGGCGCTATGGTTCCCGAGTTTACCTGGCCAAAAGGTGCAAGTTCTCTCTTTATAATAGTAGTATAGATATATATACTAGCAGCCCGTCCCGACGTTGTCCGGGTATGAATTGCTGCCGGGCAGTAGTATATTGTTTTGTAGGATTACGTAGCTCCCCAGCTCTAAAGTTCGCAATTCTAGAACTTGTGACGGGAAGTGTGTCTAAAAGTGTATGTCGGTGCTGTCCATCAATGAGAGAGACCTGTGCATTTTTCAAGTGGGTGGTGAAAAAATATGAGTATGTTGCTGGAGATATGGGCCGCCGTGCCACCAATGTACTTACCGGGGGAGGGTAAATACCCATTATTCCGCAACTTTCTTTCCGCATACCATTACTCCGCATACTTTCATCACGAAAGGACCATGACTCCGCAATGCCAATATAACGCATGGCATTACATTTTATATGCTTTTACCACGCATACATTTACAACGAAATTCGTTGTAAATGCATGAATGGTAAAAGCATGTTTTTCTGTAATCTATACTACTGTTATAAAGCAAGAACTGGGAACCTTTGAGGCGGGTAAACTCGGCAACCACAACGCCAATCCAAACACCCAATACATCATTGGAATTGTCAGGGTCTGCAGAGTGACATAGGCTATATACCTTAAAAAAATATACGTTCTTTAAACAATATATGTTAAAAAAAAAGTAGTCCCTTGGAAGTAGCGCCGGCCGTGTGCGCTAACGACGTGCGTGCTGACATCATCACAAGCACGGGGAGGAGCGGCAGACAGGATCGGTGAACTTTGGCTGACTGGAGCGGGCTGAGGTAGGTCAAGCGCGGGGAACTTTGGCGGACTGGAAACATGGCGACACGGAGCATTAGAGCCTTGCATGCATAAAACAAAATATTCGGGGTTAGCAATTAACTCCCAAAATGCTAAGTGCAAAAGCGGCTGTAGTCTTTAGCCATTTCGCAATAGCCCGCTGGGAGACTCCACGTGTCGAAATGCCTCTGCACAAAGCTTTAAAATTATCGTGCGCAGGTCGGTTTCAGTTTTTCATCTTTTGGAGTAGTTTGGCAGCACAATCGGAAATAAGGAAAGTTGTAATGTGCTGCCAGACTGACCGAAGAAACCGGAAGTTGTACACTGACTTAACCTCCAATAAATGACATGCTCTCGCCATCGCCGACGCTCATCACTATACCACTGCCCTGCTAGAAAGAAGCTTTGCCCGTAAAACAGAGACAGCGTGGGGGTATGTTTCAGTTCTGGGCCGTATCAAAACGGATTTTCGCAGCGCAGCACCGACGTCTGTTTTATCAGCCTGCAGTTTGTAATCAGAATTCATTTAACCCGATATTTCTTCATGTTAGTGCTTTATTTTCAGACAGTACTAACAGCTCAGCCACAGAATGAGGGAAACCTTGCTCATTGCTTCCGAACTGCACAATCTGAAAATAAGCCACTAACTCAAAGTAATAGCAGACTAAATTAATTCACTTAATGCCCAGCAGACGCACGAGACAGGAGCTGGGGGAGGAGGGGGCAGCAGCACCTGTGCAGCATTAGGGAAGGGGCTGTCCTGGGCTGAAGGTTAAACACATGCTGTAAAGAGCTCCAGCAGGTAAAATGCCGAGCAGCTTGATGAGGCTGGGTTAGGGGGCAGCAGCAGCACCTGTGCAGCATTAGGGAAGGGGCTGCCACTGAGCTGAAGGTTACAAATTGCAGTACAGGTCTACAATAGCTAAAACGAGGAGCAGCATGACGAGACTGGGTGAGGGGGCGGATACATGCAGGGTGCAAAAGTTTCTAGGTCAGCCCTTTTCTTTTGTCTAGCCCAGATTACTGCTTCCAAAAGCTGATGACAACCGGATGCCGAAACCTTACACTTAATTGTGCCTGTGTTATAGATGTTTTTGCTTGGAGACAGATCAGTGCTATCTGCTACAAGAAAAGAGGAGAGTTTGCTGTGCCTTTACTAGAAAGAATCCATGTTAATGCCACAGAAATCAGTCTTTCTTAATAAAAATGCATGTTATATATATATCTATCTATGCTACTATCATAAAGTAAGAACTGGGAACCTTTGAGGCAGGTAAACTCGGGAACCACAGCACCAATGCAAACACCCGATTCATCATTGTAATTCTCAGTGTCTGCAGATGGACATAGGCTATATAAAATAAAATAAAAATACGTTAATTAAAAAATTTAAGATAAAAAAAGTAGTCCCTTGGAAGTAGCGCCGGCCGCGACCTGCGTGCTGACATCAGGAGTGCGGGGAGGAGCGGCGTACACAAGCGCGAGGAGGAGCGGCGGACATCAGCGCGGGGAGAAGCAGCGGACAGGCGGGGAGGAGCGGTGAGGAGCAGCGGAAGACAGGCTGTGAGTAGCAGCGGACAGGCAGTGAGGAGTAGCGGACAGGCGGTGACGAGCGGCGGACAGGCGGTGAGGAGCAGCGGACAGGCGGTGAGGAGCGGGGGACAGGAGCGGTGAGGAGCGGCGGACAGGAGCGGTGAGGAGCGGCGGACAGGAACGGTGAGGAGCGGCAGAAAAGAGGCGATGAGGTGCGGAGGACAGGCGGTGAGGAGCAGCGGACAGGCGGTGAGGACAGGCGGGGAGGAGCGGTGAGAAGCAGCAGACAGGCGGTGAGTAGTGGCGGACAGGCAGGGAGGAGCGGCGGCAGAGGTAGGTGAAGCAGCGCGGTGGCGCTCACGACGCAGGCGGGGGCCCTGAAGCCTGATTGCTCCCGGACAAGGTCGGGACGGGCTGCTAGTGTTTGAATAAGGTAAGTATGGGTATAGGGGTATATGTTTTGGGGTACTGAGGTATATGTTTTGGGGTGTTTGGGTATTTTAAGTGTTCAGATATAGTTTTGAGTTATGGGGTACAGGGGAAGTTTTAGGGTTTAGGGATAGGTATGGGTTTTGGGGTACAGGGGTATTTTTAGGGTTCAGGGCTAGGTTTGGGTTTTGGGGTATAGGGGTATTTTTAGGGTTATGGGGTAGGTTTGGGTTTTTGGGTACAGGGGTATTTTAAGGGTTCAGGGCTAGGTTTGGGTTTTGAGGTTCAGGGGTATTTTTAGGGTTCAGGGCTTGGTTTGGGTTTTGGGGTACAAGGGTATTTTAGGGTTCAGGGGTAGGTTTGGGTTTTGGGGTACTGGGTTATTTTTAGGGTTCAGGGCTAGGTTTGGAGTTTGGGGTACAGGGGTATTTTTAGGGTTCAGGGCTAGGTTTGGAGTTTGGGGTACAGGGGTATTTTTAGGGTTAAGGGGTAGGTTTGGGTTTTGGGGTACAGAGGTATTTTAAGGGTTCAGGGCTAGGTTTGGGTTTTGGGGTACAAAGGTATTTTAGGGTTCAGGGGTAGGTTTGGGTTTTGGGGTACTGGGTTATTTTTAGGGTTCAGGGCTAGGTTTGGGGTACAGGGGTATTTTTAGGGTTCAGGGGTAGGTTTGGGTTTTGGGGTACAGAGGTATTTTAAGGGTTCAGGGCTAGGTTTGGGTTTTGGGGTACAGGGGTATTTTTAGGGTTCAGTGGTAGGTTTGGGGTTTGAGGTACAGGGGTACTTATAGGGTTCAGGGCTAGGTTTGGTTTTTGGGGTACAGGGGTATTTTTAGGGTTTAGGGATAGGTTTGGGTTTTGGGGTACAGGGTATATTTATATGGTTAAGATGGGTTAGTGTTTAAGGGTGTTGGGGTATTTTAAGGAGTAAGGGTGGGTTATGATTATGGGATGCAGGGGTATTTAAAGGGAGCAGGGTGGGATTAGCACACGACATGAAACATGGTATGAAGGGCGTAACGTACCACACGCCCCCAGCACACGCCCACAGAACAACGCAGACACGCCCACAAGGGACTACTTTGCTGGCACGGTTCTTTTACCTTTTAAATGTATATGGTGGGCTTCTGCATACCCTATGTCCTTCTGCTGCAACTGCCCTTTCCAACGCTGTATTGGGTGTTGTGATTGGTGCTGTGGTTCCTGAAATTACCCGCCTCAAAAGTTTGGGCTCTCTCTTTATTATATTAGTATGGATATATATCTGTGTATATATATATATATATATATATATATATATATATATATATATATATATATATTTCACCACTTGTGCTCCTGCTTCTTCGCCAGCTATCAATCCTCAGCCAACTTTCAAGCAAGAACACGGAAGACCCAAAGTGCAGGTGAGTTTTTATTTTGTAGCACACCACGCCAGGATAACGTTTCGCCCTACACAGAGGGCTTGGTCACATGGCGCACTGAAAAAAGTTGCGTGAATTTAAAGTGCTAGTGCAGTAACAACGACATCACTGATTGGTTGTAACTTAATTGGTCAAAATTAACAACACCATTGTAAAAAACAATTTCTTTACAAGTGCAAAAAGGGCAAAGCATGTCAGTATTAGGCTAATGCATGAAAATACCTGTATGAATACAGTTACATTTTCCGGTAGGATATAACAGAAGCTAAAAAAGCGGAAAACCACCTGGGTATTCCCTCCGTAAAAAATAATTGGAAAAGGTTGCAAGTTTATCACCATATTTCATATATTTACAACTTGTGCAAAAAGACATCCACATCAATATACGCAACCTGGCTCTTGAGTAGTCACTGCTTAAATGCAATAGCCCCTTATGTACGATGTGAGAGTCCGCAAAACTTCTAAATAAAATATATACAAAATTTCATATATATACATCTATATATAATGGATATTTTACATACTGTGATCAGTAATCACCTTTAGGGTTTTTAACTGGTAACGTTACACCGGATAGCGCGGAAAGGGCCTAAGATTGTACACGCCCTACCACCTTTGCTAACGCCCTACTAAGGATATTGATGCCATCTATGCCCATGACGTTTGTTACTGACACCCAAATAAACAAGTGAAGGTTAAAAAACATTGTTTTTCATTTTTGCTGAGTATAAGATTGTAAAGTACAGCTAACTCAACTACGGAAGAACTAGTACAGTAACTAGCAAAGCAACTTCAAGATATAGGATACAAGACACAGGCGTGCTGCGAGCAACATACATTTTGGAACTGGGGGGTATTGACGAGGACTGTGGAGATAGATGGAACTATAGACATGTATAAAAGTCCTCTGTGGAATTAAGACCATTGGGGCTTTTACTGTCCATCTCCAAGATATACCTGGTCTCAAGAGCCCTCAAGATCCCTTCTCGATTACCTCCCCTCCTGAGTGGACCTATGGCGTCAATAGCATAGTATCTAAGGAGCCCACTGTTAATATTATGGAACTCCTTAAAATGCCTGGCTACAGGGTATGTGGCGTCGTGATTGCCCGGATGTGCTGGAGCACCCTCTTGTGCACCTGCAATTTGGTACAACCAATATATTGCAGGCCACACGGGCACTCCAGCACATACACCACATATTCTGATTTACAGGTTAATTGCTTGGTAATTTTGCGGGGCACTGTAGAAAATGCTGTCAGGAACTCGGTTTTGTTGACTACTTTGCTGGCACGGTTCTTTTACCTTTTAAATGTATATGGTGGGCTTCTGCATACCCTATGTCCTTCTGCTGCAACTGCCCTTTCCAACGCTGTATTGGGTGTTGTGATTGGTGCTGTGGTTCCTGAAATTACCCGCCTCAAAAGTTTGGGCTCTCTCTTTATTATATTAGTATGGATATATATCTGTGTATATATATATATATATATATATATATATATATATATATATATATATATATAATTCATATCACCGCCTGGATAATATGATGTTCTTCGGGATCAAGTTCGCGCTATATAAAACTTTATAAATAAATATATACATATACATATTATATATATATATATATATATATATATATATATATATACTGCTCAAGGGTCTGCCACACGGTGAAAGAGCACTCGAACAGTTGAAAGGTTTGACCCATGACCTTTATTTTCAGTATGAACTGCTCACGTTCGTAGGCTGGATTTGCAGAAACCCCGCCTCGCCTGACGCGTTTCGATACTTTCTTCCTCAGAGGCTTTATGACGAAGTTTGCGTGCGACACTCCCAAGGATTTGTGGGAGTTGAAGTCCTTAATGTTCCTTTATGGATGCACTGTCTTTACTGCCACTCTGTATGAGCCCAAAGCTCTGATGAGCCCCCACTCACGACGCAGTTCTCATCTTGGTCAGCTGTTTCCACAAACGAGGCAGGTAACATCCCAACTCGTGGCCCCCGTATTAGACAGGGTGGTGCTCCTTCGCGGCTGTGCTGCCGCTAATATACTGCTCAAGGGTCTGCCACACGGTGAAAGAGCACTCGAACAGTTGAAAGGTTTGACCCATGACCTTTATTTTCAGTATGAACTGCTCACGTTCGTAGGCTGGATTTGCAGAAACTCCGCCTCGCCTGACGCGTTTCGTTACTTTCTTCCTCAGAGGCTTTATGACGAAGTTTGCGTGCGACACTCCCAAGGATTTGTGGGAGTTGAAGTCCTTAATGTTCCTTTATGGATGCACTGTCTTTACTGCCACTCTGTATGAGCCCAAAGCTCTGATGAGCCCCCACTCACGACGCAGTTCTTATCTTGGTCAGCTGTTTCCACAAACGAGGCAGGTAACATCCCAACTCGTGGCCCCCGTATTAGACAGGGTGGTGCTCCTTCGCGGCTGTGCTGCCGCTAATATACTGCTCAAGGGTCTGCCACACGGTGAAAGAGCACTCAAACAGTTGAAAGGTTTGACCCATGACCTTTATTTTCAGTATGAACTGCTCACGTTCGTAGGCTGGATTTGCAGAAACTCCGCCTCGCCTGACGCGTTTCGATACTTTCTTCCTCAGAGGCTTTATGACGAAGTTTGCGTGCGACACTCCCAAGGATTTGTGGGAGTTGAAGTCCTTAATGTTCCTTTATGGATGCACTGTCTTTACTGCCACTCTGTATGAGCCCAAAGCTCTGATGAGCCCCCACTCACGACGCAGTTCTCATCTTGGTCAGCTGTTTCCACAAACGAGGCAGGTAACATCCCAACTCGTGGCCCCCGTATTAGACAGGGTGGTGCTCCTTCGCGGCTGTGCTGCCGCTAATATACTGCTCAAGGGTCTGCCACACGGTGAAAGAGCACTCGAACAGTTGAAAGGTTTGACCCATGACCTTTATTTTCAGTATGAACTGCTCACGTTCGTAGGCTGGATTTGCAGAAACTCCGCCTCGCCTGACGCGTTTCGATACTTTCTTCCTCAGAGGCTTTATGACGAAGTTTGCGTGCGACACTCCCAAGGATTTGTGGGAGTTGAAGTCCTTAATGTTCCTTTATGGATGCACTGTCTTTACTGCCACTCTGTATGAGCCCAAAGCTCTGATGAGCCCCCACTCACGACGCAGTTCTCATCTTGGTCAGCTGTTTCCACAAACGAGGCAGGTAACATCCCAACTCGTGGCCCCCGTATTAGACAGGGTGGTGCTCCTTCGCGGCTGTGCTGCCGCTAATATACTGCTCAAGGGTCTGCCACACGGTGAAAGAGCACTCGAACAGTTGAAAGGTTTGACCCATGACCTTTATTTTCAGTATGAACTGCTCACGTTCGTAGGCTGGATTTGCAGAAACTCCGCCTCGCCTGACGCGTTTCGATACTTTCTTCCTCAGAGGCTTTATGACGAAGTTTGCGTGCGACACTCCCAAGGATTTGTGGGAGTTGAAGTCCTTAATGTTCCTTTATGGATGCACTGTCTTTACTGCCACTCTGTATGAGCCCAAAGCTCTGATGAGCCCCCACTCACGACGCAGTTCTCATCTTGGTCAGCTGTTTCCACAAACGAGGCAGGTAACATCCCAACTCGTGGCCCCCGTATTAGACAGGGTGGTGCTCCTTCGCGGCTGTGCTGCCGCTAATATACTGCTCAAGGGTCTGCCACACGGTGAAAGAGCACTCGAACAGTTGAAAGGTTTGACCCATGACCTTTATTTTCAGTATGAACTGCTCACGTTCGTAGGCTGGATTTGCAGAAACTCCGCCTCGCCTGACGCGTTTCGATACTTTCTTCCTCAGAGGCTTTATGACGAAGTTTGCGTGCGACACTCCCAAGGATTTGTGGGAGTTGAAGTCCTTAATGTTCCTTTATGGATGCACTGTCTTTACTGCCACTCTGTATGAGCCCAAAGCTCTGATGAGCCCCCACTCACGACGCAGTTCTCATCTTGGTCAGCTGTTTCCACAAACGAGGCAAGTAACATCCCAACTCGTGGCCCCCGTATTAGACAGGGTGGTGCTCCTTCGCGGCTGTGCTGCCGCTAATATACTGCTCAAGGGTCTGCCACACGGTGAAAGAGCACTCGAACAGTTGAAAGGTTTGACCCATGACCTTTATTTTCAGTATGAACTGCTCACGTTCGTAGGCTGGATTTGCAGAAACTCCGCCTCGCCTGACGCGTTTCGATACTTTCTTCCTCAGAGGCTTTATGACGAAGTTTGCGTGCGACACTCCCAAGGATTTGTGGGAGTTGAAGTCCTTAATGTTCCTTTATGGATGCACTGTCTTTACTGCCACTCTGTATGAGCCCAAAGCTCTGATGAGCCCCCACTCACGACGCAGTTCTCATCCTGGTCAGCTGTTTCCACAAACGAGGCAGGTAACATCCCAACTCGTGGCCCCCGTATTAGACAGGGTGGTGCTCCTTCGCGGCTGTGCTGCCGCTAATATACTGCTCAAGGGTCTGCCACACGGTGAAAGAGCACTCGAACAGTTGAAAGGTTTGACCCATGACCTTTATTTTCAGTATGAACTGTTCACGTTCGTAGGCTGGATTTGCAGAAACTCCGCCTCGCCTGACGCGTTTCGATACTTTCTTCCTCAGAGGCTTTATGACGAAGTTTGCGTGCGACACTCCCAAGGATTTGTGGGAGTTGAAGTCCTTAATGTTCCTTTATGGATGCACTGTCTTTACTGCCACTCTGTATGAGCCCAAAGCTCTGATGAGCCCCCACTCACGACGCAGTTCTCATCTTGGTCAGCTGTTTCCACAAACGAGGCAGGTAACATCCCAACTCGTGGCCCCCGTATTAGACAGGGTGGTGCTCCTCGCGGCTGTGCTGCCGCTAATATACTGCTCAAGGGTCTGCCACACGGTGAAAGAGCACTCGAACAGTTGAAATGTTTGACCCATGACCTTTATTTTCAGTATGAACTGCTCACGTTCGTAGGCTGGATTTGCAGAAACTCCGCCTCGCCTGACGCGTTTCGATACTTTCTTCCTCAGAGGCTTTATGACGAAGTTTGCGTGCGACACTCCCAAGGATTTGTGGGAGTTGAAGTCCTTAATGTTCGTCATAAAGCCTCTGAGGAAGAAAGTATCGAAACGCGTCAGGCGAGGCGGAGTTTCTGCAAATCCAGCCTACGAACGTGAGCAGTTCATACTGAAAATAAAGGTCATGGGTCAAACCTTTCAACTGTTCGAGTGTTCTTTCACCGTGTGGCAGACCCTTGAGCAGTATATTAGCGGCAGCACAGCCGCGAAGGAGCACCACCCTGTCTAACACGGGGGCCACGAGTTGGGATGTTACCTGCCTCGTTTGTGGAAACAGCTGACCAAGATGAGAACTGCGTCGTGAGTGGGGGCTCATCAGAGCTTTGGGCTCATACAGAGTGGCAGTAAAGACAGTGCATCCATAAAGGAACATTAAGGACTTCAACTCCCACAAATCCTTGGGAGTGTCGCACGCAAACTTCGTCATAAAGCCTCTGAGGAAGAAAGTATCGAAACGCGTCAGGCGAGGCGGAGTTTCTGCAAATCCAGCCTACGAACGTGAGCAGTTCATACTGAAAATAAAGGTCATGGGTCAAACCTTTCAACTGTTCGAGTGCTCTTTCACCGTGTGGCAGACCCTTGAGCAGTATATTAGCGGCAGCACAGCCGCGAAGGAGCACCATCCTGTCTAACACGGGGGCCACGAGTTGGGATGTTACCTGCCTCGTTTGTGGAAACAGCTGACCAAGATGAGAACTGCGTCGTGAGTGGGGGCTCATCAGAGCTTTGGGCTCATACAGAGTGGCAGTAAAGACAGTGCATCCATAAAGGAACATTAAGGACTTCAACTCCCACAAATCCTTGGGAGTGTCGCACGCAAACTTCGTCATAAAGCCTCTGAGGAAGAAAGTATCGAAACGCGTCAGGCGAGGCGGAGTTTCTGCAAATCCAGCCTACGAACGTGAGCAGTTCATACTGAAAATAAAGGTCATGGGTCAAACCTTTCAACTGTTCGAGTGCTCTTTCACCGTGTGGCAGACCCTTGAGCAGTATATTAGCGGCAGCACAGCCGCGAAGGAGCACCACCCTGTCTAACACGGGGGCCACGAGTTGGGATGTTACCTGCCTCGTTTGTGGAAACAGCTGACCAAGAGGAGAACTGCGTCGTGAGTGGGGGCTCATCAGAGCTTTGGGCTCATACAGAGTGGCAGTAAAGACAGTGCATCCATAAAGGAACATTAAGGACTTCAACTCCCACAAATCCTTGGGAGTGTCGCACGCAAACTTCGTCATAAAGCCTCTGAGGAAGAAAGTATCGAAACGCGTCAGGCGAGGCGGAGTTTCTGCAAATCCAGCCTACGAACGTGAGCAGTTCATACTGAAAATAAAGGTCATGGGTCAAACCTTTCAACTGTTCGAGTGCTCTTTCACCGTGTGGCAGACCCTTGAGCAGTATATTAGCGGCAGCACAGCCGCGAAGGAGCACCACCCTGTCTAACACGGGGGCCACGAGTTGGGATGTTACCTGCCTCGTTTGTGGAAACAGCTGACCAAGATGAGAACTGCGTCGTGAGTGGGGGCTCATCAGAGCTTTGGGCTCATACAGAGTGGCAGTAAAGACAGTGCATCCATAAAGGAACATTAAGGACTTCAACTCCCACAAATCCTTGGGAGTGTCGCACGCAAACTTCGTCATAAAGCCTCTGAGGAAGAAAGTATCGAAACGCGTCAGGCGAGGCGGAGTTTCTGCAAATCCAGCCTACGAACGTGAGCAGTTCATACTGAAAATAAAGGTCATGGGTCAAACCTTTCAACTGTTCGAGTGCTCTTTCACCGTGTGGCAGACCCTTGAGCAGTATATTAGCGGCAGCACAGCCGCGAAGGAGAACCACCCTGTCTAACACGGGGGCCACGAGTTGGGATGTTACCTGCCTCGTTTGTGGAAACAGCTGACCAAGATGAGAACTGCGTCGTGAGTGGGGGCTCATCAGAGCTTTGGGCTCATACAGAGTGGCAGTAAAGACAGTGCATCCATAAAGGAACATTAAGGACTTCAACTCCCACAAATCCTTGGGAGTGTCGCACGCAAACTTCGTCATAAAGCCTCTGAGGAAGAAAGTATCGAAACGCGTCAGGCGAGGCGGAGTTTCTGCAAATCCAGCCTACGAATGTGAGCAGTTCATACTGAAAATAAAGGTCATGGGTCAAACCTTTCAACTGTTCGAGTGCTCTTTCACCGTGTGGCAGACCCTTGAGCAGTATATTAGCGGCAGCACAGCCGCGAAGGAGCACCACCCTGTCTAACACGGGGGCCACGAGTTGGGATGTTACCTGCCTCGTTTGTGGAAACAGCTGACCAAGATGAGAACTGCGTCGTGAGTGGGGGCTCAGAGCTTTGGGCTCATACAGAGTGGCAGTAAAGACAGTGCATCCATAAAGGAACATTAAGGACTTCAACTCCCACAAATCCTTGGGAGTGTCGCACGCAAACTTCGTCATAAAGCCTCTGAGGAAGAAAGTATCGAAACGCGTCAGGCGAGGCGGAGTTTCTGCAAATCCAGCCTACGAACGTGAGCAGTTCATACTGAAAATAAAGGTCATGGGTCAAACCTTTCAACTGTTCGAGTGCTCTTTCACCGTGTGGCAGACCCTTGAGCAGTATATTAGCGGCAGCACAGCCGCGAAGGAGCACCACCCTGTCTAACACGGGGGCCACGAGTTGGGATGTTACCTGCCTCGTTTGTGGAAACAGCTGACCAAGATGAGAACTGCGTCGTGAGTGGGGGCTCATCAGAGCTTTGGGCTCATACAGAGTGGCAGTAAAGACAGTGCATCCATAAAGGAACATTAAGGACTTCAACTCCCACAAATCCTTGGGAGTGTCGCACGCAAACTTCGTCATAAAGCCTCTGAGGAAGAAAGTATCGAAACGCGTCAGGCGAGGCGGAGTTTCTGCAAATCCAGCCTACGAACGTGAGCAGTTCATACTGAAAATAAAGGTCATGGGTCAAACCTTTCAACTGTTCGAGTGCTCTTTCACCGTGTGGCAGACCCTTGAGCAGTATATATATATATATATATATATATATATATATATATATACTAGCAGCCTGTCCCGACCTTGTCCGGAAGCAATCAGGCTTCAGGGCCCCCGCCCGCGTCGTGAGCGCCACCGCGCTGCTTCACCTACCTCTGCCGCCGCTCCTCCCCGCCTGTCCGCCGCTCCTCCCCGCCTGTCCGCCGCTCCTCACCGCCTGTCTGCTGCTTCTCACCGCTACTCCCCGCCTGTCCTCACCGCCTGTCCGCTGCTCCTCACCGCCTGTCCTCCGCTCCCCACCGCCTCTTCTCCGCCGCTCCTCACCGTTCCTGTCCGCCGCTCCTCACCGCTCCTGTCCGCCGCTCCTCACCACTCCTGTCCGCCGCTCCTCACCGCCTGTCCGCTGCTCCTCACCGCCTGCCCGCCGCTCGTCACCGCCTGTCCCTACTCCTCACCGCCTGTCCGCTGCTCCTCACAGCCTGTCCTCCGCTGCTCCTCACCGCTCCTCCCCGCCTCTCCGCTGCTCCTCCCCGCGCTGATGTCCGCCACTCCTCCTCGCGCTTTATTTATCTTAAATTTTTTAATTAACGTATTTTTATTTTATTTTATTTTATATAGCCTATGTCCATCTGCAGACACTGAGAATTACAATGATGAATCGGGTGTTTGCATTGGTGCTGTGGTTCCCGAGTTTACCTGCCTCAAAGGTTCCCAGTTCTTACTTTATGATAGTAGCATAGATAGATATATATATAACATGCATTTTTATTAAGAAAGACTGATTTCTGCGGCATTGACATGGATTCTTTCTAGTAAAGGCACAGCAAACTCTCCTCTTTTCTTGTAGCAGATAGCACTGATCTGTCTCCAAGCAAAAACATCTATAACACAGGCACAATTAAGTGTAAGGTTTCGGCGTCCGGTTGTCATCAGCTTTTGGAAGCAGTAATCTGGGCTAGACAAAAGAAAAGGGCTGACCTAGAAACTTTTGCACCCTGCATGTATCCGCCCCCTCACCCAGTCTTGTCATGCGGCTCCTCGTTTTAGCTATTGTAGACCTGTACTGCAATTTGTAACCTTCAGCTCAGTGGCAGCACCTTCCCTAATGCTGCACAGGTGCTGCTGCTGCTACCCCCTAACCCAGCCTCGTCAAGCTGCTCCGCATTTTACCTGCTGGAGCTCTTTACAGCATGTGTTTACCCTTCAGCCCAGGACAGCCCCTTCCCTAATGCTGCACAGGTGCTGCTGCCCCCTCCTCACCCAGCTCCTCTCTCGTGCGTCTGCTGGGCATTAAGTGAATTAATTTAGTCTGCTATTACTTTGAGTTAGTGGCTTATTTTCAGATTGTGCAGTTCGGAAGCAATGAGCAACGTTTCCCTCGTTCTGTGGCTGAGCTGTTAGTACTGTCTGAAAATAAAGCACTAACATGAAGAAATATCGGGTTAAATGAATTCTGATTACAAACTGCAGGCTGATAAAACAGACGTCGGTGCTGCGCCGCGAAAATCCGTTTTGATAAGGCCCAGAACTGAAACATACCCCCACGCTGTCTCTGTTTTACGGGCAAGGCTTCTTTCTAGCAGGGCAGTGGTGTAGTGATGAGCGTCGGCGATGGCGAGAGCATGTCATTTATTGGAGGTTAAGTCAGTGTACGACTTCCAGTTTCTTCGGTCAGTCTGGCAGCACATTACAACTTTCCTTATTTCCGATTGTGCTGCCAACCTACTCCAAAAGATGAAAAACTGAAACCGACCTGCGCACGATAATTTTAAAGCTTTGTGCAGAGGCATTTCGACACGTGGAGTCTCCCAGCGGGCTATTGCGAAATGGCTAAAGTCCACAGCCGCTTTTGCACATAGCATTTTGGGAGTTAATTGCTAACCCCGAATATTTTGTTTTATGCATGCAAGGCTCTAATGCTCCGTGTCACCATGTTTTCAGTTTGCCAAAGTTACCCGCGCTTGACCTACCTCAGCCCGCTCCAGTCAGCCAAAGTTCACCGATCCTGTCTGCCGCTCCTCCCTGTGCTTGTGATGATGTCAGCACGCACGTCGTTAGCGCAAAAAGCCGGCGCTACTTCCAAGGGTTTACTTTTTTTATTTAACATATATTGTTTAAAGAACGTGTATTTTTTTAAGGTATATAGCCTATGTCACTCTGCAGACCCTGACAATTCCAATGATGTATTGGGTGTTTGGATTGGCGTTGTGGTTGCCGAGTTTACCCGCCTCAAAGGTTCCCAGTTCTTGCTTTGTAATAGTAGCATAGATATCCCCTGGAAACTCGAACCACCTCCTGATTTCCGCCACGGCAGACAGGCGACGAAAGAGACACAGACCTCCGAGGTATTTTCAAGCGGGCAAGATGATTTTATTGCAAGTGACCCAAACACAACGCGTTTCAAGCCCGTAAGCCCTTGTTCACGTGTCATAAGTGAAAACACCATCTACTATTTTAAAGTGAGTGATGCCCCTCCCAGTTGTTGACATCACAGGTCATATGATCATAGGCACAGAAAACATACTGCTGTGGCTGCACCAGTCGTTTTGTAGTTATACATTGAGGCAGATTAATATAATATGACACACCAAATTTATATACACATGCTTTAAAAATAATTTAAAAACATGTAAAGTACTAAGTGTCAAAGTATTTATAAAATAATAAATACAAATCGTTTTAAAAGTTCTCATTGGATAAATCCAAGACTCCCTACATG
Source organism: Lissotriton vulgaris (assembly GCF_964263255.1). Classification (NCBI taxonomy): domain Eukaryota; kingdom Metazoa; phylum Chordata; class Amphibia; order Caudata; family Salamandridae; genus Lissotriton; species Lissotriton vulgaris. The sequence goes on from NC_141685.1 coordinate 1,338,776,660, forward strand.
GTGACAGCCATGATGTTTTAATATTACCGGTTAAATCCAATTATTCTTTAAACCAAAAGACAGCCTGTGAGTCACGTGTACTAGATAATATGTACTCAATATTGTCTCTATTCTAACATCATTTTTTCTATGTACACATATAAACACCATTTGGAGAGGCATTGTGCTAAAGTGCATATCTTAAAATCTAAAGTGCTAGTGTAGATAGTATGAATTTCTCAACAAATCCAATGCTAATTTCAGGTCTAACCATCTGTACACAAGAAAAATATAGTTCTAATTCATACAGGGTTAACAGCTAAATGTTGATCCTAAAAACATTTGATTATATGTAAAAATATATAAATACACTTTGAGAAATCAATACCAGAGAAAGACAAAATACATTCAAATTTCACAGTTAATATTTTTACACTATATTTACAAATGGACGTTCTTCATAGTATTATTTACAAATAACTCCTCTAGTAAAGAAGGGAAACACAATATTGCACCTATAATTGGTTCTTACAAAAAGGTGCGCATATCTTCAGTGGTGTTCAAACCGTTGGGCCATTTGCAGTCTAGCTCTAGAATATATTTTGTTTCGAGCTGGCGGAGTTGGCGCTCTCTGTTGCCCCCTCTCCTTTTCTTAGCCAAAGCGTCTATTACATAATAAGATAAGCAATTGATGTTGTTAGCATGTACTATCTTAAAATGTCTAGCAACAGGATATGTTGCGTCGCTGTGGAGAATGGCCCTGATATGCTGCAAAATCCTGACGTGCACCTGTAGCTTCGTGCTACCCACGTAGCTAAGCCCACAGGTGCACGTCAGGACATATACAGCATATTCGGTTTTGCAATTGTAATTTCCCATTGTCAAAGTAGGAGTAGACCTGAAAGGTGTAGAGTATGTTGACATATTGCAACCAAATTTGCAGGCACGACATGACGTGCACTTAGTAAAGCCCTTCTTGGGTGCCAACCAAGTAGTTACCTTTTTAATCTTGGGTGATACTCGATCTAATGTAGTGCCCATGGTGCTACTTCTTCTAAATGTAACCACAGGTTTCGCTGCAATTCTACTTTGAAGAATGTTATCTGTTAACACCACCGGCCAGTGTTTGTTCACTATCGCTCTTATCTGCCGCTCCTCTCTGTTGTAGGTAGTAATTAATCTAGGAGTGTCAGTCCTTGTAGAGGTAACAGCAGTATTGGGTGTAGCAGAGCTATCTTTATCAGGAGCGAAAAGACTTATTCTAGATCTAGTTTTAGCCTTCTCGATTGCCTCCTGTAAGATTTTTTGAGAGTACCCCCTGATTTTAAGTCTAGCAACCAGCTCTTCTTCTTGGCATCTGTTGAACTCATCCTCATTGCTACAGATTCGTTTTATTCGTAGGATTTCTCCATATGGAATACTGGCAATGAGGTGTTTTGGGTGGGAGCTGGTTGCGTGTAAGGTAATGTTACCAGAAGTAACTTTCCTATGAAGGGTGCTTTCAAATTTATCATTATGGACAAAGACCTTAACATCCAGGAATTCAATTTCCTTTTTATGAATATGGGAAGTGAATTTTAGATTATAGATATTGTTATTGATCTTACTTATAAATTGGATAGCTTCTTCCTCACTTCCCTGCCACAGTATGAACACATCATCAATGTACCGGAGGTAAGATCTCCAGTATCCTTCACATAGCTTGGTAATGCCATCACCAAGCTCTGAAGGAAAAAATCTATATACTGGCCTACATGTTCGCCCAGACTATTTATGGCCAATATTATCGGTCTACCTGGGATTGGGGAAACGTTTTTGTGTATTTTTGGAATTAGGTAAAGGACCGGTAGAACAGGAAACTCATTAACCATGAACTTGTGCTCTTCTGTAGAGATAAGGCCTTGTCTTTTCTATGTTGCTAGCAGTTTGTGCAAAACTAATTTAGCTTTATCATACTCTTTGACATTTGATTTCGCATAACATTGTACATCATGAAGCTGACGATGTGCTTCAGCTATATAATCTTTTCTAGGCCACAGTACCAGGTTCCCACCCTTGTCTGATTTTTTGACCACCACTTCCTGATTATTTTCCAGTTTTTTAACTAAATCATAATATGATTTCTTTTAAAAAACAGATTTCTTTCCTTTCTGCTTTTATGAACAGTATGATTTAATTGCTTTAGGTCATTGACAATGAGATCATGAAACACATCAATGCTGTCCTTTGGCATAAATGGAACAAAACTGGACCTGGGTTTAAAGGGGCTGATCCCAGCACCCTCTTGCGTGTGGTTGATTTTTCGTAGCCGATCTTGGGTGGCCAGATTAGTGTCTTGTTCATGTTCCACAGTTATAGCTGATTCGTCAGCCAGATCATGTACCATCAATAGATTGGGGATATCCGATGCTGCTAGATTAATCATAGTTTCGTTATCCTCGGTTTCATTGCTGCCTCCTGCATCTTTCAGCGTTTTCAGTGCAAAGAATTTTCAGTTTCAATTTCCTGATGTAGCAATGTACATCAATGCGTGTTCTAGCGTAGTTGAAACTGTCACCAGGGCAAAAGTTGAGACCCAAGGCCAACAGTTGTTCTTCCGCCTTGGAAAGTATATATACGCGCATGCTTAAATCCAACCACAAACAAGCACTGGTCCACAAAAACTTTGCAAACTTTTGATTAGTTTGAAATAGTTAGTTCAGCAACTCCGACGACCTGAAGTGGGCAACCAAATCTGGCAGGGCAGAGGTCTGGCAGTCCAGTACGGCCAATTTAGTCAGTTACCTGGTCTTTGATTCCCTGGTATGCTATTTTGCAGCGAGTCTCGTATCTTCTATTAACCTACCCGCTAAGGCAATATTTCCTGTTTTCACTCTTATTAACAGTAACCGCCTAAATAATTTGGGACATCTCCACCAACTATCCTTACGTGAGCTTCAAAAACTATCTTGTATATCTGAAGCTTTATCTAACTGATGGTACAGCACTCTTCTGCCCACTTCGCAGGCATACAACTATCCAGTTGATCCAGTACATTTGACTCCATCCTGAGGTCTGATCTGGACATAAAGTTGCTTGGGCTCAAGCACTCTGAATTATTCGCCTAAGAGCAGTTTATTACTTTTTATTGAATACTTGTCATATCCCTCTTGGGTAGATATATCAAGCGTTACATCGTGGAATCACTGTGCCTCTCCTGATGAAGGCGTCAATATTAAGAAGAACCATCATTTAGCCACTTTTCCTAACTGCTCATTCATCAGAATTATTTTGTGCTTTCTAATTATCGATTTTGAAAATCTGTTATCATAATTTATCTTCATATTCAGTAGAAACATGTTTGTCTTTTGATTATAATTTTCACGTTGTTTTTGTTAAGTTATGTTGAGATGTTGTTGCACTTATGTTTTTTGGTAATTATTGGAACATTCATTAGGATGATTTTAAAGAATTTTGGATCAAGTAAATGATTTTTTAATGATATGATGTATACACTGAGACCTTAATATCATGTCTGTGTTCCGCTAGGTCTTAGATATTAGGTCTTAGATATTACATAGACCTATAGTTGCCTATGGGTTTCTTCTAAATTACAGTAATTTCCCTGCCCTAGTAACCTACATTAGTAGCAGAAGGGCCTTGTTTTTTTTAACTTTAGGCAGTTACCTGGCCACCAGAGCTTTTTTCAGTCAAGTTCCAGCCCTTAGGAAATTACCACTATAGGCGATAATGGTCTGTTGTAGACGGGGTGAAGTGTGGTTGATCCCTCGATCCATGGGTCCGTTGAAGAGACTTTGACCACATCACATGGGGTCCCACGACATACCATTTGCGACAGTAGGAGTGGTGAGACTCTTAATCTTGCGACATAGCAGTCACAGTGCTTGCGATAGCAGTCGTTCACATGTCGCCCTAGGCGGGCCGAAAGCATTCTGTGTAACAGGGCCTTTGTGAACCTTTTGAGAACCCTGTGTTAGCCAATGGGGCAACTAACTGCGAAGACATATAGACATATATAAATCTATATGTCTATCTTAACAATACACAGCTCTCTGCCATAGGGCTCTAGAGGCTTTCCTTAGGGGAAACTTAGATTTACTGTTAAGGGAAGGGTGGCTATGACATTAGTTTTAAGGGCAAAGTCGAACTAGCAATGAACACACTGCTCTTCCAGTCTACAATGACAGCTGGGTACCATATACTAGGGGCTTCTAAGTAAGGCAGCACTTGCTAATTGGGTGTAGCCAATTCGATGTAACCTTTGTTATGGTTATCAGGTATCAGTGCAATCTCAAGGTCGAAAACTCGCAACTAATAGTCCAAATGGGGGTAGAAAGTGGGGGAAACCTGGAAAAAGGCTTGTATACTTACATGACTCCCCCCTCCCTCAGCTACAGCAGCAGGGAGACCTCAACCCCAATCTTGGCGAGTCTCCCTGACCATCCAGCAGGAGGATGTAGGAAACTGGCTGTTTTATTGCAGGGCCTACTCTGCCTTACCCTTCTATCAGGGCCATACCCACTGGGGAACTGACCTACTTCAACTATGACAGGACCCATACTAAAATGGATTTTAGCTAACCCTCTGTCTTTCCCATACTTGTCTTTTACTTTGAGGAGGGAGGTACCTACATCCTCTAACCCCACCTTAGCTAGGGCAACACCTAGCTTACCCATAAAGATTAGCCAACACTGGAGCAACCCCACCATGATCAACAGTGTCGGGGGACCTGCTTTGATTTGTGTCATGTGGTCTGACCACCATGCTAGGGACAATGCTGTCATAAAGGCAAACGTCCAGCAGAAGCTACTGACAGCTGTCAGCGACCAGAACAACACCCATAGCTCTCCACAGACAGGTGTCCCTTAGGCGTTGCTTTCGGTTCTTGGAGCCCTCTGATTTCTCACAGTGGTGGACTACCACCTCATGAAGCAGACACCCTCCTTCTACTATTTCTTTTGTTAGATCAGGGTGCCAGCCTGTTGCTGAACAGTTGCCTCAGCCTTCAGGACGTCTTGGGGAACAGGTAAGCCGGATGGACTTCCCTTGGCTCACTATGTCTCCCAAAAATGTCCTTCCTTCCTTTTTCTTACCTTTTCTCTGGGGTCTACATTTCCCATCCTTGGGGATAGGACCTCCAGAATCCTTAGGTGAGGCAGTGCCCTGAGTAACAGCACTCTCTGGGCTCAGATCAATCTCTGGGAGGTCATTGCCAAGGAGACAATCTAGGGGGAGGTCTGGACTGACTACCACCCTGTGGTATCTAAGGGAGTCACCAATCTCTAGAGATACCAAGGCCACGTGTCTGTTAGTGACCTCCCCTGGGAAACATTAATCTGGGAACACAAACCTGTGTGCCACAATGGTGTAACTGGCACCTGTGTCTCTCAGGGTAGTGATTGGGATCCCATTTACTTTGAGGTGGTGGAAGTGTTTTCTACTAGCCTCTGGAATCAACAGAACACCATCTGGACAATTTTCCCAGTTCAAAGCAGCTAGAAGATACCTCATCAAAAGCTACACTAGTGGTAACCTTTCTCTTGGGATAGACCTTGTCCCCTCTGTGGTATCCAGTTTGCTGACAGTCAAAGCAAGGCCTACTGTCTTAGATTTGTTTTTAGCCCTGAGCCCCCAATACTCTGCTTGCTAGAGGTGTGATAGGTTTTGTCCTCCTCTCTTTTAGGGTTATGGGGTCTGAGGTTGAGAAAATAGGGCTTTCTGCAGATGCCCCCACTTTTTGCCTCTAGTAGGACTATTGAATGCTGTTTTTCGACTCTGTCAGTGCACTGAAGCCTGCTAAACGGGCCCCAGTGCCAGTGTTCTCCCCCTAAAACTGTTATGTGTGAATTGGCAATCCTCAATTGACCAGGACTTTTTCCCCCTTATAAATCCCTTGTATATGGTACCAGTGATACCCCCAGTATGGGTGGTAAAGTAGGGCTTTCAGCACTGTTTGTGCCACCCTCAGTGACCCAAATAAACTACCGACAGCAGGCCTGCCACTGCAGACTGCAAGAGCAGTAGAAACTGCTTGATCTCTGTGTGGAAAAGTCAATGCACTGTTTTTGATAAATGCCAGTCAACCATAAGAAAGGCCTCCGAAAGCCCAGGAGGTAAGGGTGCATTATTTCAGAGGTGTGGACATGTAAGTGCCCACACCTCTGTACCATGTAAATGGTGTTTACCATTAAAGGACACTATAAGTGATAGGCGGTCCATAAGATAACATGGGCTTGCACCTAGGCAAACCAGGGGTTGGCAGCTCTGTTGTGGTACTGCCTAAATATGTCATATTTGGTATCAAATAACAAGGCCTTCTCACCCCTAACATGAATCTTGTGTTGAGGGCAATGTGGCATGCACCTTGGAGGTTGCCCATCTGGTACCCCAGCTTCTCTGTGCATTGTAGGAGCTGTAGTCCTGCACTCCACAAAGTTAAAGGCAGCTACCACATTTCCTGGATCACCGGACGTTAAAGTTATTTCTGCTCCACTTACCACTGCCAAGGCATGTTGGTCACCAGTCCGGCAACCGATATCTTCACTAGATGCTGCATTAAGAGGGAACTCCATCCGACCTTTGACCAATGTCATCAACCATTCTGTTGTTGTTTTTTTGCATCTTTTTCCCCCACAGCACAGTTTCAGAGGTAGAAACAGCTCTCCCATAGCTCCCATTTAACACCAGGGACATCCAGGACAACTCTGCACCCGAGCTCCATGTGCCAGGTAAAATTGAACTAACTGTTGTGGCATGGTCCTGGGACCTGCATCACCTTTACATGACAAGGGTACAATGCAACTCGACCGCAAGTGGCAGATTGTCAGTAGTGTTTTTTACATTTGACAACAATTTTACATTTTCACTGTAATTTTTTGCATTGATTTTCTATTATTTCTAAACTTAGAACTCCAGTTGTATGTATGCAATTCCATCCATTTTGGAGTCTAAATTAAGATAAAAATACACTTTATTTTTGTTAAAATGGGTGTCGGATTTCTCTCGAGTTGTGCCAATTACTTATCGTCCACGTTGGTACTCTGAAATGCTTAACACATGTTCCTCTAGTAAACTCTGAATGTTCTTTGCCCTCTACCAGGACTGAGCTAAGGATTTATTAGTGTGAATATAAGGGCCAACTTTGGGGTATCGTGATAGTATTGCATGGTGAGAACTAACCCCCACACCACATACTACTCCACTTTCCTACATGAGGGAATCTCTTTGGTGGGTTTGCCACATCCCTACTTTCCTTTCTATGGACCAAACCCCCCTTCTTGGGAACACTCACTAAGTTTTCTTGGGAATTCTTGTTGTAAACAACACATCAGCCCTCTTGCCCAACTCTCTAGGATGAGAAAGCGTTGAATCTACAAGATGCTGGTGTAACTTCCCTAAGATGCAATTTGTTAAACTGTGCTACTTGACCACTACATTGTAAAGCCCCTCATAGTATCAACCTTGTTACCTTTTAGCCATTCATCCAGTGACTTCACAGATGCATTAACAAAGTCCACCCATGTCTGTGTTGAGCCTTTAGATGTGTTCCTCAACTTAAGTCTGTACTTCTCTGGGGCAAGGCCAACTAACTCAATGAGTGCTTCTCTCATGTGGGTGTAAAATTCTGCCCTCTCATCCTCAAGTGTAAGCAGTCTATCTCTTCCTACTGCTGGTAGTTACTCCCACAAAATGGCCCCCAATGTTGAGTACCCACCCTTCTCATCCTAAGAGCTCCCTCATAGGATGCCAGACACATGTCTGTGTCATCCCCTTCTACAACATTTGGAACTATTATCTTGGACACCGCCAGTATGCACCTCTGGTTCTTCATTGCTGCCTCCATTCTCTTGGGAAGTTAACCCCAGCTTGAACCTCTGCTTGGCTAGGGTCAGCTTATTCACTTGGAGTGCCAACTTCTCCTCAATCTCCAGAAGCTGGACATCCAATTCCTTGGATCTCCATTTTGAAGTGAAGCTTTTTTCACTCCCAGATAGTGAGCCATTCCCTCATATGATCATGGGGTCCACACACTTCCATTGCCTCCTCAGTATAAAAAGGATTGATGCCATTGTCCTCTTCTGTACCACAGTCAGAAGTGCCTTCTCCGGCCAATTGGGTCTGGGCTATCCTGGCCTCTCCCCATTCCCTGAGGGCTTTCGCTACTTCCTCCTTTTGGCAGTCATGCCTAGTCCAATGAATCTCCTCCAGCACATTCCTCTCAAATCACTGATTTTGAATGTGGACAAGGTAGCCAAGTCAATTGCCACGATATTCATCTTTTAAGCCTTTGCAAAACCTTTTGCTGCTTTATGAAAAACTGGTTGTCGACTCCTTTGGGTCTTGGAAAAACAGTTCCTAGTGCATACAGAACTTTGGCAAACTTTTTTAAAAGTATACTTCGAATCTACTTCAGTATGTTCTTTCCATGATTAAAACGGATTCCAAATGGGGATGACCCAGACGGAATTAGTGCCCCTTCATCACTCCTTACTGCTCATTTTGTTGACATGTTTCAGCCTTTATCCTACACCTTCAAGGGGTTGTTAGGCCTAACGACCCCTTGATGAGATGGATACCGGAAGAAACATGTTGACAAAATTAGCAGTAAGGAGAAATGAAGGGGCACTAATTACCCTGTGGGTCATCCCCATTTACAATCCGTTTTAATCCTAACCAGGGAGTCCAAGAATAAAGACAGTTTAGGGCATCCCATAGATAGTTTTGTATTCTACCTTCGTTGTCTTTTTGTTATGCTGCGTGTATCCCTATATATTTGTTTGTATTGTCTTCCCCAATCCCTTTGTGCCATCCCAGCCGGTGGTCTGGACAGGGATGTTGTAGCAGCCCGTTAATGAAGAATGCCACTATTAGTGGGTGAGGGCATTTTAAAGAAACCTTGTGTTTTTCCTATGTGTTGTCTCTGTTCTTACAGAACACTCCCATTTCCTCCTTTTCCTCTTTGTGTGGGTATTATCCAAGTCAATTGTCATGTTTTCCATCTTTAAAGCCTTAGCAAAACTTTTTTCTACTTTATGAAAAACTGGTTGTCGACTCGTTTGGAGCTTGGAAAAACAGTGCCTGGTGCATAAGAACTTTGACAAACTTTTTAACACTGGTACTTCGACTCTACTTCAGTATGTCGTTTCTGTGATTACCAACTGATTAATTGTATTTTACAGTTAAATACACGTTATGGATCCCACCGCTAAGCACCCATGTGAGGATTTGGGTGAATTATATGATATGGCTGTTGGGGCTCATTGTGGAATACACTCACAAAACCTGTCTTGGTCCAGTGAGGCTCATTTGTAAACATTATGCTCAACCCTGCGTAGCTGTGGCCAAACAAAGGAACTTAGTGTAAAGCATTTAACAGCACCAAACAACGGAATAAGAAAGTCACACAACAAGAACGAGACAAGACAACAATTTACAAAATTAGAAAATATTTTTATGAATTTTTAGAGAACTTGATCATCAGAAGCCACCAGGGGGTTACGGAGAATCAGACTTTAGAAGAAATAAATACTTTAAAGTCAACCATAAACAAGCATTGGTCAACAAATACTTGGCAAACTTTTGAATAGTTTCAAACAGTTAGTTCACTGATTCCGACCCCGGTGGGGGCAACTAAATACGACAGGGAGGAGGTCTAGGAGTGAAGTAGGGTTACTATGGACAGTTACCTGACCACCAGAGCCTTTTTGGGTCAAGTTCCAGCCCTTAGCAAATGACTGTCATTGATAATGATGGAGTGGTCCTGATGCTGGGAAACAATATTCAGTGATGCTGCTAGAGCTGTGAGATCTAAGGGGGTGAAGTGTAGTTGATCCCTTGGTCCAGGGATGGGTTGAGGCAACTTTGACCAAGGTCCCACAATGTCCCCTCTGCAATAGTAGAAGGCCAGCTGTAGTGGGGCTTCTGATGTTCCGACACAGCGGTCACAGACAATATCTTTGGTGAGGGCTAGTGCCCACTTGGGCGACTAATCCACTCTCTGATATCATTTCCGGGTCTGGCAGACACAGGTGCAACTTTTTGCTATCTCAGATTTGTCTCATGGTGTGCCCGGGGATGGCCGGCGGTGATCCCTCACGAGTAACTACTGCTTTTTCAGTTTGGTTTTCCTCAGCTTTGATGCCCCTGGTGCTATTGCCAGGATCCAGCTGACGGAATATGGCATCACTGCTTCAATCTGGGCCTAGGGATCAACTTTTACTCAAACCAGGAGCCACAGACATAGTCCAAACTCAACAGTGCGAAGTGCAGCAAGGGCAGTCCATCCAACAGTTCAGCCTCTCTTCGTGCAGCTTCAAAGGCAGCAGGACACTCCTCTGATGGTCCTCTATCCAGGTCCATGGTGTAGTAAAGTTCAAGGTGCCAGGTGTGCCTAATATATCTTGGGGGGATAATGGGGTCACTAGCCAATGGTCCTCTTAGAGTTCCGGCAAAGTGTGGCATTTGGCAATCCCAGAGTGCAATATTTTTGCCACTCTCAAGATTTCTGAACTCTTCCTTGACTGCGAGGAGCTTGGTAACCCACACAAGAGGTGTGACTGCTAAAGGGCTACACACCCACTGGAAAACTAGTTTAGGGTGGTTCCCCTCTCTAGCCCTGTCTCAAATGTGTCAACAGGAACAAAAGGCATCCTGCTTGGGTGTGCTGTAAAAGGCAGCCCTTCAAGGTGGCTTCCCCTTTGAAGCTCGCCTTTTGGGCTGCCACCCCTTACAGTCTTCCTGGGAGTGAAGGTCATAACTCACTCTGCGGCAACTGCCTTTGTTCCTGAGCCTGGGAGTTGTTAACATATCTCCCTAGGTGGGCAAAAAGCTGCCTGTGTGTCAGGGCCTTTATGAGGCCACTGGACTAGCTGGGGCACTGAGTGGCAACTTTCTAACAGTTGCTTAACTTTAAAAGTGACATAAATCTCGACATGGGCATTAAGTCAGATTTAAAGCTAAGAATAATTTGATACCTTATAATGCCCAGTTAGGTAGTCCCGTTCAGAAGGTGCCAGGACTGGAGTGCCAGCCTGCAACCCTGTGTTAGCTAATGGGGCTACTAACTAACTTTCTTGAGCAAAACAACAACTTGTATGGGTTTTTTCTGCTAAGGCATACATAAACCTATATTTCTGTCTTAACACTACACAGCTCCCTGCCATAGGGCTCTAGAAGCCTCCTTAGGGTAGACTTACATACAATGTGGGAAGGGTGGCTTTGCCATTGGTTTTACTGTCAAAGTCAAACTAGCAATCAACACACTGCTCTTTCAGTCTGCAGTGATATGTTGGTAGCCATTTTGTCATTGGTCACAATCAGAGTGGCACAAACAGTGCTGTAGCCCTGGGTGGACAATCTGCATTACATGCCCTTGGTACCCTGGGTAACTTATACTGGGAATTTATAAGTAAGTCAGCACTCACCAGGGTGTATCCAATTCAACATAACTTTTGTAATGGGTCAGAGCAAACACTGCCACTGGAGTCTGGTTATGAAACCTCAGTGCACTCCCAGAATCAGAAATCCAGTAGCTAATAGTCTCAATGAGGGCAGAAAGTCAGGAGAAACCTGCAAAAAGTCCTGTTCCTTACCCTTATTTTCTATTTTACTCATCTAGCTCTTGCTCTTTGTTCTGCTTATTCTCGCCTTTCATTTCCAAATGATTGTGTGTTTCTGATTTCTTTCATTTCTAGTTCCTCTTCCTTTCTTTCATTTTCTCTCATTCCCACTTTTCTAGCTCAGTCCATTTTTTGCAGTTGCCTTTCATTTCTTATTTCCTTTTTTCTATTTTCCGGTCATTGCTTACTGTTGTCATTCTTCAATATTGTTCCGTTACTGTCCTGTTTTACCTTCATTTCCTTCTCCTTTCCTCTCTCCTTCTGTCATTTTTCTGCCTGCCTAATGTGAGATATCCAGTGTATGGAAGCCAGGTTCAGAAAATTTGTAGGAGCTATTCAGCTCCAACAAAGTAATATAACATGCATATCCAACAGGACAACCTGGCCCATTTATTCAGGATATGCATTATAGTTACTTGAGATAACTTTAATTAGTGAATTTCAGTGCTTTTTCAGTTTAAAACTGTATGTTTTCACTGACATTTTCACTTAACTATATGTAGTATCCCGTCTTTATTATTAATTATCATATGCTCTACCAGTGGGATGTTCCTGTGATGATGCGTTATGGAATCTTGGGAGCTTGTCACAGAAAGTCACAGTTGACAGGGGCTGAGCAGCATGCTGGCTGCTCCTGGTGGGGCTAGTCCTGAGATGAACTACAGAACATGTAACCAACTACAATAATGTCTCCTGAACTACTACATCCAGCCTGGACTCCGTTACTACCCTATAATATCCCTTCTAACTTTGTTTTTTCACTATAGAGAGTGCGAGAGAGAAGGGAAACCAATTCCTGAAAAACCTAGCCACAACTTGCCTCAGGCTCAGGCAGGAGGCGGCACAATCCGGTAAGTCTTGAGGAAGGTTTTATTCTTTTTCTCCTTTTAAGCTAAGGCTAAACAAGCAATAACCTAAGCTTTTCAGCTGGAGCCTTTAGCTGGGCCATAGAGTTGTTATCTATATAGTGTCTTTTTAAAGGGAATCATCCCTTCATATAACCACCCTCTTTAAAACAATAGACCATATACAATACTTCCTGTCAACATTCAAACAGCACCATTATTCAATACATTTCTGGTGTTTTCCAATGAATATATATGCAGTGGCCGACACTGGCACATTGTTATAGAACCATTCCAACTCGCTTTCAGTGCCTACTTACATCATTTACATGCAATTGTGTAACTGATGTCACATTTGAAAGCTATTTACAACTATGCAGTTTTAAATTGCAATCAAACCTTCTCCCATTGTGAAACATCCAATAAATCCTTGACTGTCAAGTACGATAATATATATATATATACATATATATATATATATATATATATATATATATATATATATATATATATATATATATATATATATATATATATATATATATATATATATATATATATATATATATATATACACGCATGCTTAAATCCAACCACAAACAAGCACTGGTCCACTTTGCAAACTTTTGAATAGTTTGAAACAGTTAGTTCAGCAACTCCGACGACCTGAAGTGGGCCACCAAATCTGGCAGGGCAGAGGTCTGGCAGTCCATTAGGGCCAATTTAGACCTCGTTTGCCCGCTGATTACCCCAAATAATTTTCAAAATTGTCGGAATTCACAGATGTATTTAAACAGTTATCAATGTTCTAGGGCTTATCTGTTTCTGACAAAAGATTCCCCGCCCTAAAAATTGCAATTGCAAACACACTTTCCGTCGCAGTTAGAACACTCCTACTGCATACAAAATAACCAATCAAATGCTTCCATCATTGGTGAATGTGCCCTTTAAATTTCTTGCACCTCTCTCAGTGCGCCATGTGACCAAGGCCTCTGTGTAAGCCGAAACGTTATGCTGCCGTGGTGTGCTGATGAATAAAAGAAACTCACCTGCACTCTGGGTCTTCTGTGTTCTTTCCTGTGTGGTGGTCGGTTATTGGAGACTGTCGCAGTGAAAAGTGCAGTGCGGATATATATATATATATATATATATATATATATATATATATATATATATATATATATACACCACAAAGTTCCCACATTACTGGAGCCCATGATCCTACAGAGCGGCCTCACAAGAATGGGCACGGGGCAGCCCATCAAAAACATCACTGTAGCACAAAAGGAGGTGAGGCCCAATACTGCAAATGGCATTAATTTTCAAGTACAGCAGCGCCTTATTCCGTCTTCTAACGTTTCGGCTTCTTGCCTTGCTCACAGAAGGAAATGAATAACATATATATATGTGTGTGTATATATATATATATATATATACACACACAGCAGCATTTCTGTACATTTTCTAACACATGCAGGTGCTTATGCATGAAAAATTGATTTTTCTTTCCCTTCAGTCCTGCAATTTCTAGTTACACTTTGTAACTTCCTCTTTCTGAGAATCAACATGCATATACAGACCTTGGGAATAAAGTACTCTTATACAGTATTTGTATTGGATGCTTAATGACACCAAACCATAATTTTTAAATGGTTCTGATTATACAGACAATTCAGTCATATCTTGATGCCCCAGCTTATATTGGCAATCCTATCAAAAAGTTCCTTAGTCATATTTTTATGTTCTGGAACCTACTAGTTGTTCTTGTCCTCTTTGGAGAAAATATAGGCTTATATATTCTTCATTATTTTTACAGTCATCATCTCATTACAGATTGTTCCAAACGTGAGTTTACATATCCCTAAATTCTATCTTTTTCCTGTGTGGAAGCAGCTACTCATATTTGGTGCGGAATACCCTCTAAGTTCCATGATTGTTCTAAAGTGCAATGCCATAGTTTCCTACGGTGCTATTCGAGCTAGAGTGCAGTGCAAACATTTCCAATGGTTTTGTCTAAGAAAGTGCTGGTGCCTTTTCCCCCTTCCGCACTTCCACACCCCTGCTTCCTCTAGCAGAGTGACATATCATATTGTCCAACCATTATCACAATCCATTGATTTATCAATGTGCTTTGGTCACTCGATCATTGTAAAGTGCACTAGGTATGAGATCTGTAAGGTGCAACTGAGTAAAGTGTTGAATAAAAATCTCTTTTATTTTCTCTGAGGTTTTCATGATTTTTCTAAAGTGCAGTGCATTAAATGAATACAGTGCCATTGATTAAGTGCTAGTTGGTAATTCCTGCCTCTTCCAGATTGATACCACACTTCTTGGTCCAGGAGATTTAAACTGATACCCTAAAATGCCTGCTTCAGTTTCTCATTAACATCATTCTACTCTTCCTAGCAGTTTGAAAGTGCCCCATGCAAGACTATTTCCTCATCTGTTTCTTTCAAATACAGACTCTCTAATCCTCTCTATTGACAAATTTAGAAATGTGATAGACTAAAATCCATTGGAGTCTCAGGTGGAGTATCAATAAGTAACGATAAATATGTGGACAAATATAAAAAGATGAAACCCTTGAGGGATTAAGAAGTGTGATATGGGTTATGGGGTAATTAAAAACCAGGCCTGCGGATCCTGGTCAAGGAATACAGTGGTAAAATCCCTACTTTCATAAGAACAAATTATTATTCTGTCAAGATGGTACTGAACTTCTAGTTTATTATACTGATTGAGCCTATTTGGACACTGAAACATTCCTGGGGAACACCTCACATCAAAATGCAATTGTTTACAAATATACATATAACTCAGCATCAGTTTTTAGACCCCAAGGTATTTCAGTCCCAGTCCCGGTTTGGATGATCCTTGACCCTGTTTACAAGCAGATTGCTCCCCACGCCGCACAGCTCCACCTGTTTGCCCATGCCCCTGAGTCCGCTGCTGCCATGAGAGCGAGATCCCCCTCTGCCTCCTGCTGGTAGTCTGCTCCTCGGTATCTGCATTTGCCGGGGTGTGCCATACTGCTGCTACTGTTTTGTCTTACTGTGTGCCCTTATTTCCCTCTGTATTTCTCGCTTTAGTTTTTTAATTAACTTTGTGCCACTGTACCCCTGTTCCCCTCTGTCCCCCGCCCATTCTGCTCTCCCGCTTTCCCGCCGCTGCGTCCCCTGCGGCCCGCCCGATCACGATTAGTCCCGCTCCTGACTCCCAGCTGCTCCTCCCTCCCACCTCACCCTCCTGTGGCGGGCGCTGTGCGTTCGCACAGCGGGTGCGCCTAAGGCAAGCCCGTCAGCGCCAGTCCGCGCCTGGACCGCACCCAGCGCCAGATCCCCTGGCCCCCACCAACGTACTGACAGCTGACACCACTAGGACACCAGCACCCTCCACGCACTCAACGCCGGACGATCCCACACCTGTGTCCGGGCTAACCCGAGGCGGACCAATGGACCCTTCTCCTGCCGGAACTGCTGCTACACCAGTATCCAAACCACCACCACGCCCACTGGGGTAGGTCGCAACAGTCTCCATTGCCTTCTTCACAACACCCGCTCCGCCCGTAAACACGCCATTGAACTCTGGGACCTACTCGACTCCACCTCCCCAGACGTCGCCTTCCTGACGGAGACCTGGATGAACCCCTCCTCAGCACCCAACATCACTATAGCCATCCCCGTCGGCTCCAAGATCACCAGCAGGGACCGCACCAACGGCAAAGGAGGAGGAATCGCCATCGTCCACAGAAACACCCTCAGAATCTCTACCAACACCGATGACACGCTCATCACCGCCGAACACCTGTTCTTCCAGATCCACACTGACCCCAACACCACCCTCAGAGGAACCCTCATCTACAGACCACCAGGCCCCCCGCCGCAGTTCAGCGACTCCATCGCTGACCTCGTCAGCAGGCACGCCCTTGCGTCCACTGACTACATCCTCCCCGGAGACCTGAACTTCCACCTCAAGAACACCAACTACAGCAACTCCACCATCCTGCTCAACAACCTTGCCAACCTCGGACTCAAACAGCTCATCACGACTCCCACCCACTCCGCCAGACACATGCTTGACCCCATTTTCTCAGCCAGCAACCACGTCACCTTCAGCCACACCACCGAACTCCACTGGACGACCACCGCTGCGTCCACTTCACCTTCGAGAAACCCACAACGCACCACCACACACAACCGGCCCACAGCTGGAGCAAAGTCATCAAAGACCAGCTAGTCACCACCCTCACCCAAAACCCACCAACAGATACCACCGACACCGACTCCGCCGCCATCGACCTCAGGCAATGGTTAGACGACTGCGCCAACACTCTCGACAGAAAAGCCATCTGGTTCACCACCGACGTCCAGGCATCCAAGCAGGCCTGCCATAGACTCGAGAAGAAGTGGCACCATGAACAAACACCAGACAGCAACACAGCCTACAAGAGCGCCATCCGCAGACTCCACCAACTCATCCGAACCGCCAAAAGGACCTCCTTCAAAGAGCGCATTGACAACAATGTACACAACAGCAAAGAGCTCTTCAACATCGTGAAGGAACTCTCCAACCCCAGCTCGAACTCCAACGACATCCCGCCATCATAAGACCTCTGCGACTCCCTAGCCACCTTCTTCCACCGCAAGATCACAGACATCCATGACAGCTTCAGCAACCAGGCCCCCGACAGACACAGACACCTCAGACTTAACACCCCCAGCCTCATCGACATCGACCCCCTGCTGTCCTGGACCCACGTCAACGACGAAGAGACCATCAGAACCATGGACACCATCCACTCCGGTTCAGCATCCGACCCCTGCCCGCACCACATCTTCAACAAAGCAAGCTCCACCATCGCACCCCATCTCCGCAAAATCATCAACAGTTCCTTCGAGACGCCACCTTCCTGGAGAGTTGGAAACACGCCAACATCAATGCTCCACTCAAGAAACCCAAAGCTGACTCCAAGGACCATCCAGCCCTTCTCCCTCCTCCCATTCCCAGCGCAAGTCATCGAGAAGATCGCCAACAAGCAACTGACCTCCTTCCTCAAAAAACAACAACAGCCTGGACCCGTCCCAATCCGGATTCCGCAGCAACCACAGCACTGAAACAGCCCTCATCGCCGCAACGACGACATCATGGCCATGATGGACAATAGAGAAACCGCAGCCTGCATCCTCCAGGATCTCTTGGCCGCCTTCAACACTGTCTGCCACCACACCCTCCTCACTGGCCTCCACAACGCAGGGATCCACGACAGAGCACTGGACTGGTTACCTCTTTCCTCACTGGCAGAACCCAGAGTGTCCGCCGCCTCCGTTCTGCTCTAAAGATCATACGCCGACAACACCAAGCTGATCCCCTCCCTCGCCAAGGCCCCCACCACTGCCAAATCCAACCACCATGAAGGAAGAAAGGCCATCGCCGAATGGATGATGCTCAGCCGCCTGAAACTGAACTCGGAAAAGACAAGGGTCCTCATCATCGGATCTACCCCTTCCGCCTGGGATGACTCATGGTGGTCGACCGCACTGGGAGCTGCACCGACACCCACTAACTACGCACGCAACCTGGGAGTCATCCTGAACTCCGCACTGTCAATGACCCGCAAGATCTACAGATGGATCCCGACCTGTACCAGAAGGACGGTCACCCAGGGCCTTGTCAGCAACAGACTGGACTACTGCAACGCTCTCTACGCAGAAACATCAACCAAACTCCAGAAACGTCTACAACCCATACAGAACGCCTCATCCTCGACATCCCCGCCACATCACAGCCCACCTGAAAGACCTACACTGGCTCCCATCAACAAGAGGATCACCTTCAAGCTCCTCACCCACGCTCACAAAGCTCTCGACAACACTGGACCAGCATACCTCAATGAACGACTCACCTTCTACACCCCGAACCGCCAGCTTCGCTCCGCTGACCCTGCCCTCGCCACCGTACCCCGATCTGTCGAGTGACCACCAGCGGCAGATCATTCTCTCACCTCGCCACAAATACCTGGAGCACCCTACCCATCCGCCTATGACAGACCCAGGACCTGCTGGGTTTCAGGAGACTCCTCAAGACCTGGCTGTTCGAGCAGTAGCAGCACCCCCCACAGCGCCTTGAGAACCTCACGGGTGAGTTGTGCGATTGTGACGGGGTGAAGCGGTCACTCTCGGCCGATAGCCTGACCACGAGCCTTTCCTCTCTTGCTATGCAGCAAGGCTGGGCGTGGAGCAACGAAGTCCCGGCGGTGTACAGAGACACCGAAGAATCCGAGCACTGTTTCTTTAACTGGGCCGACTTCGACCCAGGTCACGCCCCCTCTGATGACGTCACGTCCTTGGAGAGCGGAACAGACGCGAGGAAGGAGGAACTGGTGTGTTCTACACCGGCAGGCAACGGAGGAGTGAGAGCGAAGGCTGCTAACGAGACGGAAGACGGAGAAGCACCAGACCGGGACGACAAGACCACAGTAAAGGGGCGAGGCCAACGGCAAGGCGAATCCCCGAGCCACACTTCCAGGGAAGTGTGGCTACACCAGGTACGGGCTCGTATTGCGGTGTGGGCGGGAAGGAGGGGGCCAGAGCCACCTTAATACACTCGCCTCTCGTTTCCTGCACTCCCTTCCCCTTGAGCACTGTTTCGTCACCCGAGAGATAGACTATAGAGCACCGTGTGTATCCTCACTCCCTTTTCCCTGCACTACATGGCCAGAGAATGTAGCGTTAATCGGGGTGTTTCCTTTTCTTTTCTGGGTATCCCGGCACCCGCAACACTGGAGTGGAGGAGAGGAGGTCCTGACCGGCGGAAGCTTCGCTATTCCCCGGAGAAAAAAGAAGTTGAACTGGCCCGACCCTATTATAGGAGAACGATAAGAAAGAAAAGGGTGTTAAAATCAATAAAACCCTGTCTCACCCCACTAACTGGTCCCGTGAGTTCCTCTGAAAGGCCACAGCGATCTACATATTTATTGATTGATTGATTGATTGATTGATATGGTCTCAGATCTTCTCAGTGCCAATTCCTGATCCCCACCTCTGGGTTTGGCTTAGTCACCACATAGGTGTAATCCCTGTTAGAGATTGCGCTCAGATACTGGAGTATGCAGAGCTTTAACTTGTTAATTGTACTTCCAACATACCTTTTACCATATCCGCATTCCAGTACATAAAACACATATGTTGTTTCACTGTTTATCTGTGCTCTAATATTTCTGATCCGGTTATCTGATGACTGAAATTTTGTTTTGTTCTGACCATATTGGCAGGCCTTACACTTTTGGCATTTAAAGAAACCTGTTTTTTAGCCAATTTCTGTTTTTCAGCCTTCCAATCAAGCAGATAGATTTCAACCAGAATATTTCCTAGTGAAGCTGTTTTTCTGTATGTAATATTGTGATGATCAGAAATCAATTATTTGAGATCTTCATCCTTCCTTATAATGCTCCAGATATTTTTAACCAACCTTTTGACTTCTCCATCTGAAAGATTAAAATCCATGATATATCTTATTGTTGTTACCTTCGTTGATTTTTTTTATGTCTTGGGAATCAACAACTCCTCTCTATTCCTCAATATTATTGGTTTTGAGTGCATCTTTCAGTACTGAGACTGGATAACCTCGTCTCTTGTATCTTTGAACCATCTCTTGTCCTTGAATCTCAATCTCAAGTGTTTCAGAGCAATTCCGTCTCACTCTTAGAAATTCTCCATAAGGCACACTCCATTTCAATACCTTAGGGTGTACACTGTATGCAAATAGAATACTACTGCAGGTGGTTGGTTTTAAATGTATTCTTATGCATACCTTGCCATTTTTATGGACACTTCAATGTCCAGATAGTTTATTTTGCTGGCACTAATTTCATAAGTGAATTGTAGTTTCTGAGCATTATTATTTAATGACTGTGAGAAGGTGGCTTGGTATATAATGTCCACTAATTAAAGTGGACACCCTGTACCAATCCACACAACCCCTATGATGTATGAGGTCAAAGATAACCTTTATGAAAGCTATCCTAGTGGTAGCTACGGAGAGCAGCCTTCAGGCTTGATCTTGAAGGAATGTAAAGTAGCTTGTTTTACCAGAATATCACCTCTAGGATGACTAGATGAAGGAGAACCACAAAGTAGTTATATAAAAATATGTATTTAATAATATAACACTCTGTACTACCCTCTACTTGAGGCTAGAGCACAAAGCCCACAATACTGGATCAATAGAACAGTTGTAAGTAGCACAATACACAGCTGGCTCCAGGGGAAGACCGAACCATATACTAAAATAGTGGTATAACAATCACAACTTGACTAGACACAGTGCCTAGTGCACGTAGAATCGCAGGGACCCCAAAGAACCACCCAAGATGATGACACAGGAGACCCACAGAGGAAGGGTGCAGTGCGTACACACGACCGCCTGCTCCATACAACTCTATGGGAAAGTCGCAGTTGCAAACTTAAAGTTTAAGGGCCCTTCAAGGAGGACTTCGAGCAAACCCTTCGGAAATTAAGAGTTTAAAGAGCCACCCCACCCGTAGATACCGTCGTATCAGAGTTACCTATCCCAGGGAAGCCGGTTGCATAGGTCTGAAGTGGGGTCGGAAACTCTAGTTCTCTATGGAAGGAAGTGAAGAAGCACTGCTGCCGTGAAGGTGAAAAGGGTCCGGTGGAATCCAAGCCTGGATTCTGGATGGAAGGAACCTGAAAGAGGAGGGGACATAGACTGGGTCACTTCAGAGTGACCAGGGGCTCGGTAGACGAATGTCCACCGATGTCGGGTGCTTCAGGTGTGAAGAGGGGATGCTTGACTCTTCAGCCAGAGGTCCCGGAGGCATTGAGGATGACCAAGAGCCAGAGGTGAGCTGTCCCACAAAGGATGTCAAGTGCTGAGGGGTCAGTGTCTGTCAGGAGCACCAACAAGCCTTGGCAACAGCACCCCACAAAGGAAGGCCAAATAGG
The DNA here is from genome assembly GCF_964263255.1 of Lissotriton vulgaris. Classification (NCBI taxonomy): domain Eukaryota; kingdom Metazoa; phylum Chordata; class Amphibia; order Caudata; family Salamandridae; genus Lissotriton; species Lissotriton vulgaris. The sequence continues at coordinate 1,338,798,065 of NC_141685.1, forward strand.
TTACGATGTGGACCAGCAAGGTCCGGGGGACTCACTAAGAAATGGGGAGTTAGGGCATGTCAGGAGCAACCCGAAAAGCCCAAGAACAATCAAGATGACCCTCAGGGGGATCCACAGGCCGAAGGACCATGAGTCGCTAGGGGACCTTGAGCAAGATGGCAAAGCACCAGCCCAGGGAGCATTGGGTCTGAGGAGTCCGGAGTTCTTTGGTGGAAATACTGCTCAGGGTCAGGACTACACGGAGTCAAATGCACAAGCTCACGATTTGCCAAAAACCATTTGCACTTGCAAATGGACGTGGTGCACAGGTGTTGGGTTACGCATCCCCCACGAGGGATACTGGCCTCAAACTGTGAGAGGGCAGATCGACCTCAGGGACCTTCAGGAACACACCTCCTGTGTTGCTGAAAGCTTCAGAGTTCGCAAGCGCTCAGGAGCAGTGACAGTCAGTTGCGCTTTAGGTGCCTGCGAAGCAGGGGAGTGACTCCTTCACGCCAAGGGAGATTCTTCTGTTGTCTTAAGTGCTCCACAGGTCCTGTACGCAGTCTATATGGAGTCACAGCACCAACTTGGCTTCAGACAGAAAGGGGGACAAAGTCAAGCCCAGTCGAGGTCCAGCAAAGTTCATGGTGTCCAGACGGTCCAAGGTCAGTGGTTTCTCATTGTAGAATCTTGTCCATTTTATACCCACTGGAGGGGGTTGGACAGATTCAGGGGACCCTCCTAGGGGACGGTCAGGACAGAGCGGTGGATACACCAATGTCCTTTGTCCAGTTTTGTGCCAGAGCTGGAGCCAATGGCTCCCAGAACTGGTTTGAGCTGGACTATGCATAGGGATACCAAATGTGTCCCCAGTGTAGACTTTCAGGTACTCTCAGAGTGCACCCACCCAGTCCCAATACACTAAACGCTGTCTTGGAGGTGGACACACCTCCCCGTGAAAGGCTGCCTATTGTGCTGCCTTCCTCTGCTCAAGCTTGGCTCAGCAGCAGGAGGGCAGAATGTGTCTCTGGCTGGCGGCATCAATTGTGTGCTGTCCTGTTCGAGAAGGCTGCCATCAGATAGACTGGTGACCCCAAGAAGCTCGCTTCAGAAGGGTGGAATCATACCTCCCACACCAGTTACTGGTGTGGAGGTATGATTCCAAGGTGTTTGATACCAAACATGATATGTTTCTATGCAGCCATTTTCGAGATACCATTTACTGCAAGGTTATAATGCACCTCTACCTCTATGTTCGGCAGAGTCACAGATAACTCAGGAGAATGGTCTCCGAAGGCTGTAGAGAGGCACTTCTCATGCAGGGGCACCCTCTCACATAAAACCCAGCACCCTGCCTTCAGGATTGATAACACCTTCTATATGGGTGACTTATAAGTTTTAAGTGTAGTGACAATTTGATATAGTGAACCTATATCTAAATTAAGTGGTGCAAGCACTATCTTACACAGGCTGCAGTAGCAGACCTAGAGTTCCATTTACATGACCTCTCATGGGTGGCATAATACGTGCTTTAGCCCATGGGAGGCGTATGCCATGGGTACATGGTGTACCATATACTAGGGACTTATAAGGGTACCCCAGTATCCAATCTGGAGTGTACCAAAGTACATGTATGTCAATTTAAGGGAGAAAGCAGATAGGCTGGGGTCCTGAATAGCAGGATCTCAGCCAGACTAGTCAAAAACAGTGAGACATCAAGCAAAAAGTGGGGGTAGCCATAAGAAGTAGATCCTACATTCCTACAATAACTGTAAAAATTATTCCAACTCCTCTTACTCTCCCTCCCAGATTAAAAACAGGACATCAATAAACAGCCCCACAGGACCACCTTTGTGAGTATTTCACGGTTTCCCTCCATCCAAAGAGGATCTGATTCCCAATGTTGCATGGTCAAATTGACATATGTAGGGTCAAACAATGTGCCCAATGCTGTGCCCTTCGACTGGATGTAATGCTTTCCCTCAAAAAGGAAAACGTTGTTTGTTAAGCAGAATTCCATGATCCATCAACATTTCAGTATGTTCTAATAAACTTAATGATGTCTACTGTAGGAAATATCTGCAAGCTTTTAAACCATCCTCATGTGCTATCTGAGTGTTGAGTGACACAATATCTTTTGTTGCCATTATGTACTCTTTTTCCAAGGTATGCCATTTATTTGATTTTAAAAATCCATGAAATCTCTGATGTAAGACGGGAGGCTGGCCACATAAGGGAACAAGAAAATGTCCACGAACCTTGAAGAGTTTTCCAGCAGTGATTCACTGCAGCTGATTATTGGGTGACCTTAAGGGTTCTCTAGGCTTTTGTGGAATTTAGGTAGCATGTAAATTGTTGGCGTTGCGGGTGGAGCTTACTCAAATACATTAGTTCTTCATCTTCTAAAAGTCCCTGCTTATGCCAAACTCTCAGTTTTTCAGGAAAAGCCGCCATCATTTCCTTCATAAGTTCACCCTCTAACCTCTCATAGTGATTTGGATTGTTTAGTTGTCTTTTCACCTCTTGATAATATTTGGCCTGATCCATAATCCCTATGTTCCCTCCTTTATTGGAGGCTTTAATGACACTATTTCTGCCATTCTGGAGTTCCTTTAGAGCCCACTAACATATTTAGTCATATTTCTTTCACTATGGTGGCAGTTTCTTTTTTTTTTAGGATGTGTCCCTCAATCCCTACAGCGTTATTTTTTTATGTGAACTGCAATTGTTATAGCTCATTATTGGTCAAAAGTCATTGATTAATCATGCAATGTATTATTAGACATGCAAGTGCTGAATGACGTAATTTAATTTAATATAAGTCTTATTTCATTTGTTTTTTTCAGTTTCCCCTGACGAAGGGATACCCTCCCGAAATGCATTGGGATTTTGGTTATGCTTTAAGTTAAAAGCATTATTATTGTTTAGTTGATGCTCGAACAGTGAATATATTGTGCACAAACAAACTCAACAAAAAGTGATTGTTCCTGAAAAATGGATATGTTCAGATAACTTTTTGTACAAAGGAAGGATTTACACAAGATTAAAAAATTTATGAAATATGTCAAGTTTTCAAGATTTTGTTTACATTTGCAGATGGATTTCTGCCAAAGGTAGTGCAAGTAGGGTCTAATGACGTGTGTCACTAGTCAATCCCTCAATCCCTCAGCCACTAGTTCTTGAAAGAGATCCACCTTATTCCCTGGTGGTAGTTGTGGGCAAAATTTCGATTTGACTTTGCAGCCAGTTGTGGTTCATTTGTTTGTTTCAATACCTACAGCAGCACAGTATTCCAAGTCTGAGGTCCCTTCCTTGTCCCTCATTTCCTATTTCCCGTTGCCCAATCGATTTTATTTCTAAGCTGGAAAGAGCTTTCATTGGAGCACCAACTGCACTTTTTAGAATTGGCATCACCCTGGTGTGCATTTGATCTTCTTTTATGAGCCCTTTCATTGCAAAATATTTCTTTTGTTCTAGTTTACTACAGAACCTATACAAGTCAACCCTTGCAGTTGCCAAGTCCATTCCTGTACGTGGACAAATGTTAGACTTTTGTTTGAAAGATTATTATGATTTTCATTCAGTTGTTTTGATGACAGATTTATCATCAGTTTATCTATTTGAGTTGGGTTTATGGGTTCACTTCTTTGCCTCTCTGCCACCTTTTCTGACCCTCCTTGTTCTCTTTGACTTCCTCGGTTCAGGCCCCCCTGCCTCTTCTTTTGGATGTCACCTGAAAGAACTGCATTTCCCCAGAGAAATCCAATTTTGGCCGGGAAATGGATCCTCGTCCCCTGAATTTAATTCAGAGCTTTCTACGCTTGATGGAAGTTCAGTTTTATCCAGCCTTTGGTCCATTGTTTGTCTACTGTGAAGTGCATCAAAACGCAGTGCAAATGTGTACACTTTCCCTGTTTCATAATCGGTCCTATCTCTGTTGAACTTTTTCAACTTTTTGAGCTGGACTTTTGGTGTTTCACCAATTTGTTTTCAAGTTCTTCTTGGGATTTTACCCCTTCCTCCATTCCTTTGTAACCCTCTAATGCATTTTCCAGATCTTGAATGTTGACACCCTGCGCTCTACATGCAGAATAAGTGTGTTTATTAATTTCATGGAACAATCCGTTTTGTCCGCCTACCACTATTTAAGCACATTTGGATCCATGTCATTGAGCATTGTTAGAATAAATATCACCAAACCTCTTAGGATTAAATTACATTCAATTACACTCAATATATATTTTCAAAGTAACACTCTCCCACCAATTAGTAATTTCTGTTGTTCGCGCATGTTCTAATTCCCCTAGTAATTGTTATGGGGTACTTCCGTGACTAGCATGCATCTTGCATTTGAAAGTTTAGCAGGGCCTCATTCCCATCTTTATCATTATCAAACATTTCTTTAGCTAGTTGTTGCCATTTGCTCCATCTGTCCGCCGTTTATTTGTTCTGTCCTTTATTTTATCATTTTTCTTGATTTTCCAGTTTCTTTTGGTAAGTATTCCTCCTTAAATCCTGCATGGTCTAGTTACTATCCAATTTTATCAGCCAAAGCACCATTCTGGCCCTCAGCTTCGTAGTTTCAAGATGCTACCGGATTTTTAAATAACACAGCCAGGGTGTTTCAAACTCTGGAAGACAAATTATTGTGCATTTATATCCACATCCCCAATGTATGGGGCCACCCTGTGCCGCGATTAACCAGACTATGGCCGGTGACGTCAGTCAGTTTACGGTAGTTCAGGGGATCCGCAGTGAGACACGAAACAGTTCCCCCGCCGGAGAATTCATGGAAACCCCTACCCACATGCATGCCAGCTTCCCACTGCGTCACAAGTATTTTCTTGTGTATGGAAACCAGGTTCACAACATTTATGGGAGCTATTCGGCTCTGGCAAGGTAATAGACCATGCATAGCCAACAGGATAACCTGATCCATTTATTTAGGGCATGAGTTATAGTTACTTGAGATAATTTTAACTGGTGAATTTCAGTGCTTGCTTTTTCTATTTGAAATGATATGTTTTCATTGACATTTTCACTTAACTTTAACATCCCCTCTACCATTGTATTTTCACTTAATATAAATAAATATATATGTACATATAAATATATGAGCTATACAAGTGTCATTATATCTGAACGCGCCTTCATATCAGTGTTTACTTGCTTGACTGTCACTTAACGGGCACTGATTTTCTGTTGCAGGGAGGAAGGACTCACTCTCCCACAATCCTGCCGGTGAAAGAGGCAGGCAGAGATCTTCCCGAGCCATATATATCAGTGCGCCTAGGCCCCACAACACTCCTGGACCATGGAGTGCAGGACACTGATTTTCGGGTGCAGGGAGGAAGGACAATCTCAGAAGTGAAAGGAGGCAGGGAAACATCTTCACAAGCACTATATAAGCGTGGCTGGGCCCCGCTGTGCAGGCTGCTGATTTTCTAGGGCATTGTGGAGTTACTCACTTTCCCATAATCCCACAGATGAAGAAGGTGGGGAGAGACCTTCATGAGTGCTATATCACCTTGCCTGAATCCTACAGTGCGGGATGTGCCTGGGCGAAGACAGGCCAAGAGCAGGCCATCTGAACCTGTACGCGGCTGAGATGGGCCCTCCCTCTTGGACCTGAAACAAGTTACCGCCTTCCATGGTATTGAGACCCTCACGGGTGAGTAGCGCGCTTAATAAATCCCCTGATTGGTTGATGGTATTCCTTGAGGATGGATATGAGGAATGTAAGCATCCACCCTGAAAATGGGCCAGGTAAAATGCTAAGTCAATAACCTTTATAAAATGCTATTGGCGCTATTGATAGAGAAATATCAAACACTGCGGAGAGACTAGTATCTGCCCAACATGCAGTAGTTTTAATTACCGGGCTATCTACTTCTGCCACCCTTGTTGATCAATCTGGATATGAGGAGGGAGCATGGGTGCACAGATTCTAGCCTCCCTAAATGCTTGTGTCCACAGAGAGCCTCTAATAATTGAGTCCCTTATGGGAATAATCCTGATACCTTAGAGGCTACTCCCCCTCTGAAGAGGAAAGGGAAAATGGATGTTAAATCCTGTGATAAAGGACTTCAAACATTTAGGATAAGCGAGGTTACAGCAAAAGAGTGAAATATGGATAGTCCCCCGACAATTGAAAACTCTGTCAAAGAACAGTCTATTCCCCCATACCACCTGGTTCATGGGAGAACTGATTACAGCATCTCAACTGAGAACCCTTTCTCTCTACTGGAGGCGCTGGGTGAGAATGATTGACTAACACTCAGAGTTCCTGAATTGAGCTCGTTAATAACAGCAGAAAGACAAGGGGTGGTGTTCTTGATAATTACCCAGTTAGCTCACACATTGTGGGAGTACAATGGAAGGACCACTCGAATTGACAAAATTGCCAGCCGCCTACCCCAAATGCTCTGGGGGAAAACAACAAAGACAATCATAAGGACAACGTTCCTGAGCAGCCATATTAGTAAAGTTTGAAGTTTTGAGTTATTGCGGGCTTAAAATTGAAAAAACAGAATCCGGGCAGCCTTACATTTGTTATTAAGTTTTGGCTTATGTTTACAGGAAACCTGGGTCATCAATTGTCCTCATATATATGGGATTCTCACCTACTTCACTCCGGCAGTACCATCTACTGCAAGGAGTCCAAAGGGGGGATTAGTTACAAATGCCTCCACATTGTTCCCAGGGATATTGATAAATAAGAATCCAGATTCTCCATATTATCAAGCTATAGGATTTAAACTGCCAAGGAATAATTGCATGTACTTGATTAATTACTATAATAATGTCTTTAGAACACAGATGGCAAATGTGTTAGACTCCATACAAAGAGTATTGGATGCTATTTACTCCTGAAAGGGTGGGGGGATTTTAACATACATCTATGTCCATTACCAGCAAAGGAGGTCTGTGGCTATGTGGACAACACAGATTCAGGTTAAACACAATTTCCTCATGAAGAGTATGGTGGCAAGATAAACAATCTTATATTTAAATATAGAATGTTTTTTGATAAAGAGGCAAGTGTCCTGTATGCCCCACCTGAGCATCCTTTTTATGTGCAAAGTGCAAAATAGCAATTGACTATATCTTAGTCACAGATAATTTGGGGTACTTGAGGAGCAATTTTAACACTCAATAAAATTGGGTAAGTGACCCCAATGCTTAAAGCATAGACATTAACTGCCTATCAGTCACGCGAAGCCCAGTGGAGTAGAGGGTGTCACAGATATAGAAATAGCTACACTATGGCATTTCCCTGTAATGGACTAGAGTCAATACTGAGGATTTCTGTTTTACTAAACATACAGTACATAATTATGCACAATTTAGTGTATGTCTAGATGAGGATATTAAAATGCATTTAGTGTAATTGTCAAGAGAGTAAAAGAGCAGATGAGGTGTCCTTTATCAAATACTAACACCAAACCGAATGGCTAGTTTGGTTCAAGGTGAACTAAAGCCCTTAGCTCTTCGAAGATAACATTAAACAGACCAAAGGGAATTCGAGAGGCGGTCCTGGAATGTAAATGAGAATATAAGGCTGCTTTGACCTGAAGGACACAAGCAATAAAGGATGAAGCCTGGATAGCACCAATTACTGCTAGCAAAAATAAAGATAGTGCCTTATTCTGGAAAGTAGTTGATAAGCCTTTTTTTTAAAGGTTCGTCTAGTCACCTGATAGAGGTGTGATTCCACCAGATGATTGGGTCAAGCATTTTGCTAAAATCTACATAAGCAATGTAAATAAGTTAAGTGAACAGGGGGACCCTATTGAAGGAGGAAGGGTAAATGTTCCTCTTGTTTTCACTCTAACGGAAGGGACATCGGATATTAATTCCAGTTGCTTTGGGAAGGCCCTTGGTCCGAATGTGAACCCAGTCAATCTTTTTAAAATGAATCTGGTGTTATGGCCTCCACGTCTGACAAATGTCTTCAGAGCTGTTTGATGCAGAGTGGTCTTAAAGACTTGGACAACATCCTTGGTTGTTCCAATACATAGATTGGGCTGAACCTATGTGCTACTGGCCAATCGCACACCTTGATTCATTGATGAAGCTGACAGGTACAATACTACTCTCCAGATTACAAAATTGTGCAGAAGAAAAGGAAATACTTTCTGACTATCAATATGGCTTCCAAAGGTGATGGAGATGGTAAACAGTGTATAAATTTAAGTCTTGTTATAGGAAAATATATGTTAGCTAAAAGAAGATCCAATTTATATGTCATTTATGGACTTGTCTAGTGCTTTTGACTGTGTCAATCCCAGCAAATTATGGTGCTTGATGTTTGAGATGGGAGTGGAGCAGTCAATGGTGTTTTTTTCAAGAAAGATTTACAAAGGTGCAATGCTATGGTGAAATGTGGTAATGATGGGGAATGCACGCAAGGTTTTTGGAACGATAGAGGGGTAAGAGGGCTGTGTTCTGGCCCCATTCCTTTTTTCAGTATACATTAACAATCTGAATAAGGTGTTAGTTGAGCAAAGTTGGGATGTCCCTCAGAGTGGGCATCAGCAGGTTCCGACACTCCTATTTGTGGATGACGCAGTCCTTATGGCGAATACACCTACGGGACTTCAAATACTAATTGACACCTTTGTTGACTAAATGGATGATTTGGACCTAACGGTCAAACTAACCAAAACCTATGTTATGAAATGTGGTTCAAATTTTGATTAAAAGATCCGTTCATAATTGGAAGGGCGAATCTTATTAACATAGATTATGTTTTCTGTTTGGGCCTTTTATTTCACGTTCGGGGTACTTCATTGCAGCTGATCACAGCTAAGAAATTACAGCTTAAAAAAGGCGACCAATGCCTTTTCGGCTAAACTGGAGAAGAAGCCATTAAAAGCAATGGGTGTCAATTCAATTCAAAATAACTTTATTTTGGCTGAAGCCATAAAATTTCAAATAAAATCTAATAAATATAGAATAAATATTAAACACAATAAAAAACTTATATACAACAGCACAAATAGTAACAAGGTTTACAATGTTTAAAACTTTACATACCGTATTTTCCGGTGTATAAGACGACCTTTTAACCCCTTAAAATTTTCTGGGAAGTCGGGGGTCGTCTTATACGCCGGATACAAAAATTGGCGGTTTATTTCACATAGCGCGGACTTCACCCGAAGGTGTCAGACCGCTCCTCAGTTGAAAATGGTGGCGCTTAGGGAACTCCAGCACAACAACAAAGAACGTAGGCGATGGTTGCACTGTGCAACAACACAATATCAGCCCGTCGGCGGTCTTGAAAATAAATTACCGTACTTGTACAGTTACAGCCCGTCGCCAGCCAGAGGCAACTCAAACGCTGCGCAAGGTTTAAAGTAAAACAAATGGCGCCGTGAGCCCTACCTAGACTGCAGCTACACTTCCCCCCAAGGTTTAAACTAAAACAAATGGCGCCGTGAGCCCTACCTAGACTGCAGCTGCACATCCCCCAGGCAGACGAGGCGCTCCTCCACGTGTGCTGATCTCTCTCTCCTTCCGTAATTCTTACGCTCATCGGAAGGAGAGGAGCGTCAGTACCACATGATCTCAGTCCATGGAGATAGAAAGGGGACTGTAGGACGTTAGGAAGTGGGGGTCGTCTTATACGGCGAATATAGCATGAAACCTACAGTCTGTCAATGAAAGTAGGGGGTCGTCTTATACGCCGGGTCGTCTTATACGCCGGAAAATACGGTACATACAATTAGTATTGACTGCAGCAACTATTGGTAAGCAGCAATTCATCCAACAAGCCCATAATCACCAATTAGATCCCAATAAATGGACCACAGAGAATCTTAACGACCACATCTTCCCCAAAAATGTATCTACTCTGCAAATATGCAGATGGAAGGGTCAGTTTTCAGAAGCCTCAAGGTTTCCTTCAAATAGGTACCAACCAAACTAAGTGTGGCTGGGCATAAGATGGGCATACGAACAGAACATGTGATAAAGACTCATGAGTACACATAGCATACTTAGATCCAGCACATGTGGAAATCGCAGAAATTACCGTTAGCATAAGCTGAAACCATTTTGTTTGTGGCATCCATTTTAGTGCCTGCTTTTCTATTCTGCTTGAGTCATCAAATATAGATAACTCTTTCAGTACTGAGCCAGAGCACTGCGCATGCTCAGAAAGGGCTGTAGCTGCTAGAATGCACCTGTTTTAGAGTGTAACGGTCAGGCTGTTTGAAACTAATGTAAGCAAAAATGTCTCCCCTCCTACTTTGCTGACCAAGACATATTTGTATGCCCATATTAGTTAATAACTATTCCTGTATGTGCCAGTACCTCCCTTTGAGTCTCCATGCTGACTATGCAACAAATGGGTATATAAGGCCCATGGCTTCTGTATTCCTTGGACTACCTCATACAGTGCCCGAGGGTGTTATATAGATGTAGTCCCACTCATGAGAGGTTAGTAAATCTATTTGTTTGATGTTACAGCTTCTGTGCCAATCTCTTCTTTGTTGGTTTAAGAACCAGTGGAAAGATAAGGGCGAACCCCTGCACCAGTGAGCCCCTAAAAAGGCTAATTTCCACAAAACAACCAGAGTGGCAATAACCCCACTCGACATTGGTAATATAATTTCCTATCAAATGGGGTAGTGATCAAGTCCCAATATTTCTTTAAACAATGTATCGATTTGAACTTCACAAAAACACCATTTAATGTACCCATATATTTTTGGTTCTCCCTGCTTGGTAATAGGGCACAGTATAGTTTCTTCACAGCATCCTTTGGTGGCATGGAGGCTGCCATAGGATGTGTCTAACAATCACCAAGTCCAAGAGCAAGCAACAAATTCTTCATAGCTCTCAGCCAAGGAGCTTGATTAAATCTATAGAGCAAAATGTGTCTCCACAGCAATATATGAGGCAGGTGTCAGGGGCTATGCCAATTTAGCCAAGCTGCAGTTAGGCGAAAATGCATGTTTAAGAAAATGTCTTTCAGCACCGTAGAGTATTTCCACCTAGGTTTGTCACATGGAAATGAGTTTTCATTACTTGGAAGAGCGTATTAGCATCTGCCCAAAGATGTTATGGTGCTGACTTCGGACACACTCCAAGGAAATCTTTAATCGAAATATAGTCACCAATGACCCATTCTTGAAATAAGCGAAAAACAAACCCTGGATCAAGTACATTAAGGATTTTTGTTGCATATAGGGCAGGAAGGGATTTTTTTGTGATCCTGCTACCCTAGAAGGATTAATTCAAGTAGAATTGAAAGTTATGTTGATTAAATTGTTGGAAGAGGAAAGGTTTTTTATGGAGTCCATGAAACCTAGTGTCTATGTCATGAACTGTTGCTCAGAAATGATGGTATCAAATGTTATCTGGCAAATGTGCATAATATGCATCATAGATTTGGTTTACAAGATTTAGATGTATTATCATCCATTGATATGCCTTTCTTCTGATTGAAAACGATTAGTCAGTTAAACTCGACAGGTGACCATGCGATAAAGTAACAGAACAATGCACTTTACATTTTTTTTTTAATTATATGAGAAACCGAGGAAGCGATTGATCCTACCTATTTTGCAACGGTATAGATTTAGACAATGCAGGCCAGCTATGATCTTTCTTCAACAACTTTCTACAATAGAAATTTGCCTAGCTGTACCTACTTTTGTATGGCAAGCTGTCTCGTTAAGCACGAAAATAAGCTCCAGCTAATGTCAATGTTTTGACCCAGGTATCTGAGGGGAATTGTGACTTTTGTCAGTGTAATGATTTTAACTTTTCTACTGTTTTAAATTTGTTCCTAAATTTTTAACTTATTTGTAATAATCCTCTGTATATACAGGAAATTAGATTAGATTTCATTAATAATGTTTTCTTTAACTCTTTATCTCATGTTATTTCTAATGTATTTTGTTACTTCTGTGCTGCTTTTGTTGCTGTTGTTCTTTTATGGTTCCGATGGTGAAACCAAATAAAGCTGTTTAGACCTGCCTTGACTAAAACACACTTTAAGGAATATAAAACTATTTTAAGAAGCTATTTACTCCTCCTGTTTTCTTCGTGATATGTGGAACTTAACACGTTAATTTCAATGCTAATAAATCATGAAAATGCTCCTATAAGTGATGTATTAGGGAAAGTCTACCTTTACCTTTATGGAGTCTTCTTTTACATGGGTGCTCTCTCTCATAAAGCACCACATTCAGTCTTTGAGTGGAGTGAATAAATAAACCAATGAAATCTGAGTGAATAGCTTCGTTAGTGTCCATTTGAGGGAGGCCTTCTTTGAGACTCCTAAAATGATCTGCCCTTTGCTAATCAATGCTTTGATCCGAGTTCAGAGAGGAGAGAGAAACTTGGTTGTAAAATTTCATTGCCCATTTTGCCTGATTAAACCAAATGCTTGGTTTACATTTTTCTAACGTGATAATGCTTTGGGGTACTTCTAAGAATAGGAGTTAGAATGAAAGGCCACCAATAAAAGCCTAACCAGTAGCTATTAGAGTTGCTAGCCCATCACCTTTTAGTGCTTCCAGAAGCAGGTGTTGTGACCAGCAGAGTGTGAAGAGGGTTCTTTTCTGCCAACCCCCCGTTTCTGCCTTCTTGCAGGCTTATGGACAACTCTGCTCTCAGGCGTGTCAGAACCAAGATGAAGCCTTGTTTTTCTGATAAAAATTATGGTAATGGATTTTTCTGAATACAAAATCCATGGGAAGATATTTCCCAGAAGATCCCGCCCTCTTCATCCCTTGCTCATGGGACTCGAGACTTTATGCCCCCAACTACTTTTTTGGTGAATTTTAACTTAGGATTTAAACCTGCCAAATTGACCCATGTCATCTGTGACACTTCCACTGGCCACTTCTGGAGTTTTAGTCAAAATTAGAAAGTTTAAATTCCGTAAAGTGAAATTACAAGTTCATGAATGCATCAGATCTTATGGAAACTGTTCACTACTACATGATCCCTTATAGATCGTTGAGACGTTAACGTCAAAGTTTGGCAACCAAGATGAATCTCAGGACTATAAGAAGCTTCCATCTCATAATGTATGAATATATAGTTGTGGGGAGAAGCGGGCAGAGAATGATCAAATTATTTGTCGTTAACTTTGTTTATGACGAATATGATGGGTTCCAGAGATTCCTTAATTGAACCCTCTTTCCAGGTAGCAGACAGGATGAAATTTTTTTCAGCAGTTCATATTCACTCGTGGCAGATGGCACTGTACCATACATGACAACGCTCCTGCCGCGGGCTGGGCTCCCAGTATAAAATGATGCTACTTTATCTTTCACCCACCTAAAATGGCCCCCACTCCAGTGCAAGGAAATCTGGAAATAAATCACCAGAATTGTATTTCTCCAAACCCTCCCTCTGGTGCTCTCAAGTATTGGAACTTATGGTTCATTGAATAAGCAACAAAGTCTTGCGGTTCTTCCAGAAGTGATATGAACCAGTAACTTTTTAGTTCCATTCTTTTTCTACATTCCAAACGTGGCTAAGGATAGAAGATGGAACAATAAAGGAATACCAATGATAGGCACAACTAAAACATCGTCAAGTGTAAGGAATCTATAGGCGACATCACCTCTATCAGAAAGAACATTACCAAAGGCACATACCTTGTTCTTAATGGATATTTGCTCACATACATGCGTTGAACCAGTCCGAAAACATCATGTATGAAGGAGGAGAGTAGTGTATATAAGTGAACCTCAGAGAAAATCCTTCTCTCAGGTTCACTTATATACACTACTCTAAGTCTAGGCCCTTTGCCCAGACCCCCCCCACCCGCAGGCGGCCCACTCCTGCCATGGACATTATTCATTTTAGGAAACAAAAAGGGTCTTGACTCCTAAACTCAGCAAGGCTGAGCCAATATAAACTGAAGAAACAATACACTTGCCAGTGCTGAGGAACTTATTTTTCAAAACCAACTGAAAGACATAGCCTACATGAAAGTAACATGAACACTGGCTTTATAAATTGCAACTTTTTAATTTTCTTTTTGAAGACTATTTCAGTTTTTCAGCATTTTTAGTTTTGTGCATGGGAATACAAAAAAGATAGTTTATGTACATTTATATACAAACATGAAAAACAGACAAATTGGTATGTACAATGAAATCGAATAAACTTACATACAACACATTCTTGGCCGTCCATTCATACTAATCAAAATCCATACTGGTCCCAGTGTCAAAAAAACTTATATGCTCCACAGATGAAGAATCCTTTTTTATCGTATTTAACAATTGTTTGTAACAGTTAAAAGAAAAGCAAACAGTCTTTCTGTGAATTGCCGAGAAATTTTCAGTCAAATTTTTAGGGGATGACCCGGGACCGGGTCGGTCGACGCGTTTCAAACCCTGTGAATGTCAGGGTTCTCCTCAGGACCAAAAAGTAACTACAAAGGAAAGGAAAACAATCATAACTCTTGAGTTCTAAGAGATGAACACCTTGTTCGCTATCTAACTTCCCTCAGCCTACCTCTATTGTTGGGTCATGGCTCCAACTGTGATTGCAGAAAATGGTATTCCAAGTGGAGGGGAGAGGGAAGTGCTGGAACAAAATAGAAACACAAACGATGAGTGCGCTGAGTTTTAAAGAAAGAACACTAGTGTTGTCACACATGTCCATCCTATCGTTACTCATTCTTTGGGTGTGCGAATGTGCGCCTACCTGAGCTGTTGTAGACGATTGCTGAGGATTAAGTCTCCAATGGATTGGGCTCTTTCGTAAAGTTTCCGCACCGAAATGCTGAAAAGGTCAAATGGGGAGACGTGTGTTACCGCTTGCTTTCTAGCGTGTCAATGGTGGTGAATTGTGACAATCGTTGGCCCACATGGAATCGTTCTTACTGTCGCTATGCACCGCGCTGGTTCTCGAAGAAAACCGCCGCTCGTATTTTTCACTCCTTCCCCTTCAGTCTTCTGGGAGTGAGTGAACACACACACTGATATTAGCTGTGGGTGTGGCTACATTCTGAGGAATTGTGGGGGATGTAGTCCAGTTGGCCGTATTGAGACGTTTACGTGTTTGGTTTGTAAATTTCAGAAATCTCATTCAGTCCGTTCACTGCTGTATCAAATTTCATTATTAGCAGGGCTTCTCTTTGGTTTAGTCGTGCCACCAAATTGCCCCCTCTCGGATCATTTTCAATTTTCGACAAGACCGTCCACTAAAGTTTGGTTTTATCGTGATTCCTGGCCACCCAGTGGTTGACTAACGGAGCGTTTTCAACTTCTCTACGTATTCTTGATTTGTGCTGGGTAATACGTTGCCTGACTTCTTGAGTTGTTTTATGGATGTATAACATTAGGCAGGGACAAATTACAGCGTAAACGACATTCCTTGTCTTGCAGGTGGTAAAAACTTCATGTTTCCAATTGATGTTATTAAATGTGAAAACTGACTCCTCTATTGTTTCTTCACAGCAGATACATGTTCCACATTTGTGGTGTCCTGTTGTCGGTGGAAATCCGAATAGACTTCTTAAAGTCGGGCCTTTCTCAATTGGTAAAGCTGCTCTCACAATGTGGTTTGCCACACTTTTTTCTTTTTTGTACGCAAATAGAGGCGGCACTTTAAAATCCTCATGTAAATCTTTAACTAGATGCCAGTTAGATGTTATCATTTTTTTTAGTTGGTTGGTGGCTGGACAAAAGGTGGACACACAGACCAATCGTTTTTGTTCCACTCTCGCTTTTTTCTGCATTAGGGTTTCACGCGGCGTCCACCACGCCCTTTTAAGCACATTTTTTAATAGTTTTTTGGGGTACCCTCGTTGGAGAAGCCTCTCCTTCAGTAGGTTGGCATGTTCAAAATAGTCCTCTTTCCGTGAACAATTCCTACGAATCCTGAGGAATTGTCCAAAGGGTAGATTTTGTCTTAGGCTGCGTGGGTGATTGCTGGAGTACAGCAACGCCTTGTTTCTGTCCGTCGGTTTTCGGAATAGAGTGGTCCCAAGGCCTCCGTCAGATGGTTCAATTTTTACATCCAAGAATGTTATGGATGTATTTGATGACGTACAACTAAATTTTATGTCATTGGTTCGTGCATTCAGCCAGTTGACAAATTCATTCAGGGTTTCAGGGTTGCCAGTCCAAATGAGGAACACGTTGTCTATATATCTCATATAGTGGGAAATCCGGTCTTTGAAGGGGTTATCATTGTAGATGAATTTTTGTTCATAGAGTCCCATAAACATAACCGCCAATTCCGGGGCAAATGGACACCCCATTGCTACTCCTTTTATCTGGAGGAAGTATTCAGAATCCAACGTAAAGAAGTTTTTTTGCAAAGCCAAAGTAGCCAGTTCTAAAATGAATTCCGTAGGTACTTGGACCGGTCTGTCACGTGTGTCCAGGAAAAAAGACGATGTCTCAAGGGCTTGGTCTTGGGGGATCTGTGTATAGAGTGAAACAACGTCTAGTGTTACCATTAATTGTTGATTTTCATCGAACTGTACCGTCTCGATCTTTTGGAGGAATGCAGTCGTGTCTTTAAGGTGAGCTGGGACTGTTTCGATAAACGGTTTCAAGAAGAAATCTATGTACTTAGCTACCGGTTCGTATAGGGATTCGCATCCAGAAACTATTGGACGTCCTGGAGGGTTATTTTCATCCTTGTGGATTTTAGGCAATGCATAGAACACTGGGGTTCTTGGATTTTTATTCTGCAGAAATGCCAATTCCTTTGGGCCCACAAAGCCTAGATCGAATCCTTTTTGAATAATTTGAAACAGTTGACTTTGAAATTCATTTGTGGGATTTTTTGCAATGCGTCTTAAGCAAGTGACATCATTCAATTGTCGATAGACTTCCGTTTTATATTTGTTAATGTCCCAGACTACCACCGCTCCCCCTTTGTCCGCTTGCTTTACAACCACTGTTTTGTCATTTTTCAAGGAAAATAGTGCATCCTTTTCTGTTTTAGCAAGATTATATTTCACATAACTCCTTTTTTTCTCAAAGGCAGAAATTCCGGATAGGATGGTACGTTCAAACGTGATGACTTCTTTTGGAATTTTTGATCCAGCTGGACAAAAAGTGGATTTTTTTCTTAAACCTGTCACTTCGGGTTGATGGTCTTCAAATGCATCTGAGAAAAATGTTTTCAGCCGGATCTTACGGCAGAATTCTAAGGCCTCTAACTTCATTTTGACAAAATCAGTGGGCCTGGATGGCACAAAGCCAAGCCCTTTTGTCAAAATCGATATCTCTGCTTCCGTCAAACTTCTGTCAGATAAATTGAATATGGGTGGGAGATTTAGCTCTTGTAAAACCGGGACCGTGTCCTCATTTCCCATGGCTGGACTGGTCGTGTGCGACCTCTGCCTTTCTGTTGGCCCTGCCCTAAAAAAGGAATCTGATTTTGTTGCTGTCTTTGTTGTTGATCCTGTTGATTGCCTTGTCTATTTTGATAGGGTCTGTTCGTATTGTTTGATTCACTTCCTGAAGATGACGATGTATCTGAAAATGTAACAAACTTACGACGTGATCGGCCTTGGTTGTCCTGTAGGAATCTCCTTGAATCAGAGTTTGAATAGAAGTCTTTTCTAAGATATGGATAGACGGATTCCAGGGAGAAGTTTTTCTTATCCAACTCAAATTTGTTGTTTTTTTGGGCTACTGTGAAATCCTTGAATTCCCCGATTTCTTTCTCTACCTTTTCCAGCAGTCCTTTAGAGTCCGTTATTAGCTGATTGTCTTGGATTTCTTTTTCCAGCACTGCGATTTCCTCCAATTCTTTAACCGAAATTCTATGTGCTGTCTCAATGGTGAGGACCATGAGATCCCTGCTGCACTTTGTTTCTATTCCACTAAAACCCTTCTTGTATTCGAGGTCGTCTGTGAATACGACTGGGATGTTGCGGATTTGAAGTCCTGCAGGGATTGTGCCAGATCTTAAATGTTGGAGTAGGAAATGTCCGTGGAGATCCGTTCTAATCTGTTTTTTGCGCAGTCGGAGTAATTTCTCTGACTTGTTTTGGGTGTTCGCCGAGAGGCTAAGGGTTGCCGATGCAAACGGAGGTGGATCTCTTATTAGATTTTGAATGTGTTCCTCACTATAAGCTACCGTGTCCATTTCAGCCATACCACAACTGAACACACGCGCAAGATAAAAATTGTGAGACAATAACAATGTGAGGGAAAAGGGAAGGGTTGAAACGTAATTCACACTACTAAAACGCCAGGCACTAAATCCACCAAGTGGAAATCTAGTACTAAACAAAGGTGTAACCCTGTGGCAGCTGCTCCTCTGCCCAACAGGACCTCGCGAGCCAAAACAGCCGCACTACAGTTTAGGAAACAAAAAGGGTCTTGACTCCTAAACTCAGCAAGGCTGAGCCAATATAAACTGAAGAAACAATACACTTGCCAGTGCTGAGGAACTTATTTTTCAAAACCAACTGAAAGACATAGCCTACATGAAAGTAACATGAACACTGGCTTTATAAATTGCAACTTTTTAATTTTCTTTTTGAAGACTATTTCAGTTTTTCATCATTTTTAGTTTTGTGCATGGGAATACAAAAAAGATAGTTTATGTACATTTATATACAAACATGAAAAACAGACAAATTGGTATGTACAATGAAATCGAATAAACTTACATACAACACATTCTTGGCCGTCCATTCATACTAATCAACATCCATACTGGTCCCAGTGTCAAAAAAACTTATATGCTCCACAGATGAAGAATCCTTTTTTATCGTATTTAACAATTGTTTGTAACAGTTAAAAGAAAAGCAAACAGTCTTTCTGTGAATTGCCGAGAAATTTTCAGTCAAATTTTTAGGGGATGACCCGGGACCGGGTCGGTCGACGCGTTTCAAACCCTGTGAATGTCAGGGTTCTCCTCAGGACCAAAAAGTAACTACAAAGGAAAGGAAAACAATCATAACTCTTGGCACGACTAAACCAAAGAGAAGCCCTGCTAATAATGAAATTTGATACAGCAGTGAACGGACTGAATGAGATTTCTGAAATTTACAAACCAAACACGTAAACTTCTCAATACGGCCAACTGGACTACATCCCCCACAATTCCTCAGAATGTAGCCACACCCACAGCCAATATCAGTGTGTGTGTTCACTCACTCCCAGAAGACCGAAGGGGAAGGAGTGAAAAATACGAGCGGCGGTTTTCTTCGAGAACCAGCGCGGTGCATAGCGACGGTAAGAACGATTCCATGTGGGCCAACGATCGTCACAATTCACCACCATTGACACGCTAGAAAGCAAGCGGTAACACACGTCTCCCCATTTGACCTTTTCAGCATTTCGTGCGGAAACTTTACGAAAGAGCCCGATCCATTGGAGACTTAATCCTCAGCAATCTTCTACAACAGCTCAGGTAGGCGCACATTCGCACACCCAAAGAATGAGTAACGATAGGATGGACATGTGTGACAACACTAGTGTTCTTGCTTTAAAACTCAGCGCACTCATCGTTTGTGTTTCTATTTTGTTCCAGCACTTCCCTCTCCCCTCCACTTGGAATACAATTTTCTGCAATCACAGTTGGAGCCATGACCCAACAATAGAGGTAGGCTGAGGGAAGTTAGATAGCGAACAAGGTGTTCATCTCTTAGAACTCAAGAGTTATGATTGTTTTCCTTTCCTTTGTAGTTACTTTTTGGTCCTGAGGAGAACCCTGACATTCACAGGGTTTGAAACGCGTCGACCGACCCGGTCCCGGGTCATCCCCTAAAAATTTGACTGAAAATTTCTCGGCAATTCACAGAAAGACTGTTTGCTTTTCTTTTAACTGTTACAAACAATTGTTAAATACGATAAAAAAGGATTTTTCATCTGTGGAGCATATACGTTTTTTTGACACTGGGACCAGTATGGATGTTGATTAGTATGAATGGACGGCCAAGAATGTGTTGTATGTAAGTTTATTCGATTTCATTGTACATACCAATTTGTCTGTTTTTCATGTTTGTATATAAATGTACATAAACTATCTTTTTTGTATTCCCATGCACAAAACTAAAAATGATGAAAAACTGAAATAGTCTTCAAAAAGAAAATTAAAAAGTTGCAATTTATAAAGCCAGTGTTCATGTTACTTTCATGTAGGCTATGTCTTTCAGTTGGTTTTGAAAACTAAGTTCCTCAGCACTGGCAAGTGTATTGTTTCTTCAGTTTATATTGGCTCAGCCTTGCTGAGTTTAGGAGTCAAGACCCTTTTTGTTTCCTAAACTGTAGTGCGGATGTTTTGGCTCACGAGGTCCTGTTGGGCAGAGGAGCAGCTGCCACAGGGTTACACCTTTGTTTAGTACTAGATTTCCACTTGGTGGATTTAGTGCCTGGCGTTTTAGTAGTGTGAATTACGTTTCAACCCTTCCCTTTTCCCTCACATTGTTATTGTCTCACAATTTTTATCTTGCACGTGTGTTCAGTTGTGGTATGGCTGAAAAGGACACGGTAGCTTATAGTGAGGAACACATTCAAAATCTAATAAGAGATCCACCTCCGTTTGCATCGGCAACCCTTAGCCTCTCGGCGAACACCCAAAACAAGTCAGAGAAATTACTCCGACTGCGCAAAAAACAGATTAGAACGGATCTCCACGGACATTTCCTACTCCAACATTTAAGATCTGGCACAATCCCTGCAGGACTTCAAATCCGCAACATCCCAGTCGTATTCACAGACGACCCCGAATACAAGAAGGGTTTTAGTGGAATAGAAACAAAGTGCAGCAGGGATCTCATGGTCCTCACCATTGAGACAGCACATAGAATTTCGGTTAAAGAATTGGAGGAAATCGCAGTGCTGGAAAAAGAAATCCAAGACAATCAGCTAATAACGGACTCTAAAGGACTGCTGGAAAAGGTAGAGAAAGAAATCGGAGAATTCAAGGATTTCACAGTAGCCCAAAAAAACAACAAATTTGAGTTGGATAAGAAAAACTTCTCCCTGGAATCCGTCTATCCATATCTTAGAAAAGACTTCTATTCAAACTCTGATTCAAGGAGATTCCTACAGGACAACCAAGGCCGATCAGGTCGTAAGTTTGTTACATTTTCAGATACATCGTCATCTTCAGGAAGTGAATCAAACAATACGAACAGACCCTATCAAAATAGACAAGGCAATCAACAGGATCAACAACAAAGACAGCAACAAAATCAGATTCCTTTTTTAGGGCAGGGCCAACAGTAAGGCAGAGGTCGCACACGACCAGTCCAGCCATGGGAAATGAGGACACGGTCCCGGTTTTACAAGAGCTAAATCTCCCACCCATATTCAATTTATCTGACAGAAGTTTGACGGAAGCAGAGATATCGATTTTGATAAAAAAAGGGCTTAGCTTTGTGCCATCCAGGCCCACTGATTTTGTCAAAATGAAGTTAGAGGCCTTAGAATTCTGCCGTAAGAACCGGCTGAAAACATTTTTCTCAGATGCCATTGAAGACCATCAACCCGAAGTGACAGGTTTAAGAAAAAAATCCACTTTTTGTCCAGCTGGATCAAAAATTCCAAAAGAAGTCATCACGTTTGAACGTACCATCCTATCCGGAATTTCTGCCTTTGAGAAAAGAAGGAGTTATGTGAAATATAATCTTGCTAAAACAGAAAAGGATGCACTATTTTCCTTGAAAAATGACAAAACAGTGGTTGTAAAGCAAGCGGACAAAGGGGGAGCGGTGGTAGTCTGGGACATTAACAAATATAAAACGGAAGTCTATCGACAATTGAATGATGTCACTTGCTATAGACGCATTGCAAAAAATCCCACAAATGAATTTCAAAGTCAACTGTTTCAAATTATTCAAAAAGTATTCGATCTAGGCTTTGTGGGCCCAAAGGAATTGGCATTTCTGCAGAATAAAAATCCAAGAACCCCAGTGTTCTATGCATTGCCTAAAATCCACAAGGATGAAAATAACCCTCCAGGACGTCCAATAGTTTCTGGATGCGAATCCCTATTCGAACCGGTAGCTAAGTACATAGATTTCTTCTTGAAACCGTTTATCGAAACAGTCCCAGCTCACCTTAAAGACACGACTGCATTCCTCCAAAAGATCGAGACGATACAGTTCGATGAAAATCAACAATTAATGGTAACACTAGACGTTGTTTCACTCTATACCCAGATCCCCCAAGACCAAGCCCTTGAGACATTGTCTTTTTTCCTGGACACACGTGACAGACCGGTCCAAGTACCTACGGAATTCATTTTAGAACTGGCTACTTTGGCTTTGCAAAAAAACTTCTTTACCTTTGATTCTGAATACTTCCTCCAGATAAAAGGAGTAGCAATGGGGTGTCCATTTGCCCCGGAATTGGCGGTTATGTTTATGGGACTCTATGAACAAAAATTCATCTACAATGATAACCCCTTCAAAGACCGGATTTCCCACTATATGAGATATATAGACGATGTGTTCCTCATTTGGACTGGCAACCCTGAAACCCTGAATGAATTTGTCAACTGGCTGAATGCACGAACTAATGACATAAAATTTAGTTGTACGTCATCAAATACATCCATAACATTCTTGGATGTAAAAATTGAACCATCTGACGGAGGCCTTGGGACCACTCTATTCCGAAAACCGACGGACAGAAACAAGGCGTTGCTGTACTCCAGCAATCACCCACGCAGCCTAAGACAAAATCTACCCTTTGGATAATTCCTCAGGATTCGTAGGAATTGTTGACGGAAAGAGGACTATTTTGAACATGCCAACCTACTGAAGGAGAGGCTTCTCCAACGAGGGTACCCCAAAAAACTATTAAAATATTTGCTTAGAAGGGCGTGGTGGACGCCGCGTGAAACCCTAATGCAGAAAAAAGCGAGAGTGGAACAAAAACGATTGGTCTGTGTGTCCACCTTTTGTCCAGCCACCAACCAACTAAAAAAATTGATAACATCTAACTGGCATCTAGTTAAAGATTTACATGAGGATTTTAAAGTGCCGCCTCTATTTGCGTACAAAAAAGAAAAAAGTGTGGCAAACCACATTGTGAGAGCAGCTTTATCAATTGAGAAAGGCCCGACTTTAAGAAGTCTATTCGTATTTCCACCGACAACAGGACACCACAAATGTGGAACATGTATCTGCTGTGAAGAAACAATAGAGGAGTCAGTTTTCACATTTAATAACATCAATTGGAAACATGAAGTTTTTACCAACTGCAAGACAAGGAATGTCGTTTACGCTGTAATTTGTCCCTGCCCAATGTTATACATCGGTAAAACAACTCAAGAAGTCAGGCAACGTATTACCCAGCACAAATCAAGAATACGTAGAGAAGTTGAAAACGCTCCGTTAGTCAACCACTGGGTGGCCAGGAATCACGATAAAACCAAACTTAAGTGGACGGTCTTGTCGAAAATTGAAAATGATCCGAGAGGGGGCAATTTGGAGGCACGACTAAACCAAAGAGAAGCCCTGTTAATAATGAAATTTGATACACCAGTGAACGGACTGAATGAGATTTCTGAAATTTACAAACCAAACACGTAAACTTCTTAATACGGCCAACTGGACTACATCCCCCACAATTCCTCAGAATGTAGCCACACCCACAGCCA
This sequence comes from Lissotriton vulgaris, assembly GCF_964263255.1. Taxonomy (NCBI): domain Eukaryota; kingdom Metazoa; phylum Chordata; class Amphibia; order Caudata; family Salamandridae; genus Lissotriton; species Lissotriton vulgaris. The sequence continues at coordinate 1,338,821,612 of NC_141685.1, forward strand.
ATATCAGTGTGTGTTCACTCACTCCCAGAAGACCGAAGGGGAAGGAGTGAAAAATACGAGCGGCGGTTTTCTTCGAGAACCAGCGCGGTGCATAGCGACGGTAAGAACGATTCCATGTGGGCCAACGATCGTCACAATTCACCACCATTGACACGCTAGAAAGCAAGCGGTAACACACGTCTCCCCATTTGACCTTTTCAGCATTTCGGTGCGGAAACTTTACGAAAGAGCCTGATCCATTGGAGACTTAATCCTCAGCAATCTTCTACAACAGCTCAGGTACGCGCACATTCGCACACCCAAAGAATGAGTAACGATAGGATGGACATGTGTGACAACACTAGTGTTCTTTCTTTAACACTCAGCGCACTCATCGTTTGTGTTTCTATTTTGTTCCAGCACTTCCCTCTCCCCTCCACTTGGAATACAATTTTCTGCAATCACAGTTGGAGCCATGACCCAACAATAGAGGTAGGTTGAGGGAAGTTAGATAGCGAACAAGGTGTTCATCTCTTAGAACTCAAGAGTTATGATTGTTTTCCTTTCCTTTGTAGTTACTTTTTGGTCCTGAGGAGAACCCTGACATTCACAGGGTTTGAAACGCGTCGACCGACCCGGTCCCGGGTCATCCCCTAAAAATTTGACTGAAAATTTCTCGGCAATTCACAGAAAGACTGTTTGCTTTTCTTTTAACTGTTACAAACAATTGTTAAATACGATAAAAAAGGATTCTTCATCTGTGGAGCATATAAGTTTTTTTGACACTGGGACCAGTATGGATGTTGATTAGTATGAATGGACGGCCAAGAATGTGTTGTATGTAAGTTTATTCGATTTCATTGTACATACCAATTTGTCTGTTTTTCATGTTTGTATATAAATGTACATAAACTATCTTTTTTGTATTCCCATGCACAAAACTAACAAGCATTGGAAATGCAATAGGTCTCGCAGCATTAGAGTTAGTGCTTTTAGAATTGTTTATGGTTTTTTGTTGTAAATCTTTACCATTTTTGTTTCCTGTAGGCAATGCTAAAGAATTACAAATCAAAAAAGCCATAAACAATAGTAAAAGCTCTAACTAAAATTCCTCCGAGACCTATTGTACTGTGTGAGGGTGAGGGGTTGAGGGTGAGTGAGGGTGAGGGTGAGTGAGGGTGAGTGAGGAGTTGAGGGTGAGTGAGGGGTTGAGGGTGAGTGAGGTGTTGAGGGTGAGTGAGGGGTTGAGGGTGAGTGAGGTGTTGAGGGTGAGTGAGGTGTTGAGGGTGAGTGAGGGGTTGAGGGTGAGTGAGAGTGAGAGTGAGTGAGAGTGAGGGTGAGTGAGGGTGAGTTAGGGTGAGGGGTTGAGGGTGGGTGAGGGTGAGGGTGAGGAGTTGAGGGTGAGTGATGATGAGTGAGGGTGAGTGAGGGGTTGAGGGTGAGTGAGGGTGAGGGGTTGAGGGTGAGTGATAGTAGGTTAGGCTTAAAGATTGAGGGTGAGTGAGGGTGAGAAGTTGAGGGTGAGTAAGGATGAGGGTGAGTGTGGGTGAGTGAGAATGAGGTGTTGAGGGTGAGTGAGGTGTTGAGGGTGAGTGAGGTGTTGAGGGTGAGTGAGGGTGAGGGTGAGGGTGAGGGTGAGGGTGAGGATAGATAGATAGATAGATAGATAGATAGATAGATAGATAGATAGATAGAAAGATAGATAGATAGATAGATAGATAGATAGATAGATAGATAGATAGATAGATAGATAGATAGATAGATAGAGCGATAGATAGATAGAGCGATATATAGATTGAGAGGGCGATAGATAGATATATAGATAGAGAGATAGATAGAGTAAGGGCAATAGATACAGTGAGTGCGATAGATAGATAGACAGATAGATAGATAGATAGATAGATAGATAGATAGATAGATAGATAGATAGATAGATAGATAGATAGATAGATAGAGTGAGTGCGATAGGTGGTTGTGTGTGTGGTTGTGTGTGGTTGTGGTTGTGTGGTTGTATGTGTGGTTGTGTGCGTGTGGGGGGTTGTGGGTGTGTGTGGGGTTGTGTGTGTGCCGGGTTGTGTGTGTGCGGGGTTGTGTGTGTGCGGGGTTGTGTGTGGGGTTGTGTGTGTTGTGTTTGGGGTTGTGTGTGTGGTTGTGTGTTGTGTTTGGGGTTGTGTGTGGTTGAGTGTGGTTGAATGTGGTTGTGTGTGGTTGTGTGTGGTTGTGTGTGGTTGTGTGCTTGCGGTTGTGTGCGTGTGGTTTGTGTGCGTGTGGTGTGTGTGCTTGTGTGTGTGCGTGTGGTCGTGTGCGTGTGGTCGTGTGCGTGTGGTCGTGTGCGTGTGGTCGTGTGCGTGTGTGGTTGTGTGTGTGTGTGGTTGTGTGTGTGTGTAGTTGTGTGTGTGTGTAGTTGTGTGTGTGTGTAGTTGTGTGTGTGTGTAGTTGTGTGTGTGTGTAGTTGTGTGTGTGGGGGGTTGTGTGTGTGGGGGGTTGTGTGTGTGGGGGGTTGTGTGTGTACCTCTGTAAAGTGGCGCTAATGTGTGTGGTTGTGAGTCACCAAAATAGGAGAGGAATAACTGGAAGAAAGAGAGAGAGGGTGAGGAGGCAGCTGCTAGCGGGAAGCGGAAGTGAACATTGTTGTTTAAACAAACACGATAAAACGAAAGTAGCGCTCCACAGGAAAAACCTGTAAAGCGGCCCGAATGAATGTGGTTGTGAATACAATTAATATGGCAGCCTTTGGTATTTTCACCCTTTTTTGTGTCTGTTCCGAGGCTGCACCACTTATAATATAGTACCTCCGGCAATGGTGCAGTTTATTACCTGATCTTGAACCAATCTATGTACTTTAAGACCACAGAGGAGGACCGAGACAGAGGCAGGAGAGGGAATAGGAGTATCAAGGAGCGGGGGAGGGGGAGGGAGCGCTGATAGCGACAGAGCAGGAGAAGCTAAAGTGTTTGTTTTCAGTAAGTGAGAAGGGGACTTAAAGAGAGGGAATAAGAGGAAGGGTCAGAGAGGGGTGAGGGGCAGCTGTAGCCGCCGTGCAATATATAAAGGTAAAGATAAAGTGCGTGCCAGGGAGATGCACAGTAGGATTAGAAGCAACGGTGGACTGCGCTGTTTGCTAAATGAGTTGAGTTTGATGACAGATAGCGAAATGGTGCTTTGAACGCAACTTGTTACCCCTCTCATAATGACCCGAAAAGCATGGGCAGCGGACACAGGCAGGACACTGCTGGCCTCCCAATTAAGGGCATTCCACTCGCTATCAGTGGCAGTGTGAACAAAGCAAAGTGGGGCCACCATATTTAAAGAACACAGCTCAGGGTGTCCAGTTCACCAAACAAAAACAAAATCTTGAGCGAATTGGAAAAAGAAACAGAGGCTTCGAATTCTTTGCAGCATCACCCATTTTGGCTGCAGTCAATAAATAAAGCAGTCATGTGAGGTGTCTGTAAAAGAGAAAGAGTTTACAATTTTTTCACAAATATTCTTGGCAGTTCCACAAGAGTTCTTTAAAAAATTCCTTGCATGGGAAAATTGGTAATTTCTTTCCGCTGCTCTCTACGCAGCCTCTTCCTGTTGTATACAAATTGAGCACTATTTTTCCCCGAGGGCCTGTGGGGGATGGAGTGTGAGTAAACTCTCTAAGCCTGTACATTGCTCAGTAAGTGGTGTGCCAGTAAGGTCTGACATCTTGTGATTTCTCAAACCGGAAATTGCAAGGAGGTGTGGTGGCATCTCCTGCCTCGTAGGCAAGAGTAGTGTCTGTCACCGGGATAATTTATGAAAGAAGTGTCTGGCAAAAATGTCTCTTATCGAGATTAGGTTAAAAATGGGCATTAACCCTGCGAAAACTATCATTATTTAAAACAGAAAGTTGGAGATGAAGGCATGTTGAAAACACGCTGACTGTTCCAGTGTTCGAGCACTCAGAGAGCGCTGCCCATTCTGGTAATGAGAGGCCAATCTTCTACCTGGAGCGTGTGGCGCATGGTGCTTCCGGGCCTTTGAAGCCTGCACTGGGGGAGGTGCGCCTTCTTAGGACGCTGTGAGAAGTTGGCCTGATAGGTAGTGTTTCCAATTCTGGAACCACTGGTTATCAGTCCAAACAAACCCCAAAGATGTCAGGTTGTAAGTCAACCTTGTAGACAAGCTATCCTAGTGGTAGCATGGACTAAGCAGCCTTAAAGGCTTAACTTAAGAGGTCGTGTTAAGCGAGCTTGTTTTACCACATACAATCCTGTAATCAAATGAAAGGACACCACACAAGTATATATTATAAAAATATATGTATTTATTTCTAAATTACTCCCCAGTACTCTTTATGAGGAAAGGGGCACAAGCGTTTAAATCAAAAGCACTGTTACACATAGAAAGTTGGCACAATTATGGCTGAGGGCGGGGGCCACTCAGACCATATATCAAAAAAGTGGTATAAGTAACACTTTACGAACAATGGTTAGGCCTAGGGCCTAGAGATTCGCTGGGAGCAGTCAGGACAAGCAATGAAGAAGTCGGGAGTAGCCCACAGGAGACGGATGCAGCACGGAAAGTGCAGCGCGCACCAATGCACTGTCAATGGTGCGTAAAAGTCAGTTAAAGTGAATAAAAAGATACTTCCGCTGAACCTAGGAACACAAAACTTTAGACACAGACCCTAGAGGTGTGTACCAGTGTAAATACACCGGCGTTGCAAAGTTACCTCACCCACAGGCCGTGGGTGCACAGGGTCGAAGTGGCGTCGGGTTCTGTCACGCAGGTTCTGGGTGCTTGGAGCTGTTGCAGCTGCAGGCGCTGTGAAGCAGAAGTGTCCGGTGCGATCCAAGGGTGGATCGATGTAGAAAAGTACCTGAAAGCAGAGGGGACAGAGTCTGGGTCACTCAGCAGTGACCAGGGTGGAACCAGGACGGAACCAGGCAATGTCGGGCGCAATCAGGCGGTTGTCGATAGGCTTCTCTCCGCTGTCACGTGGGCTCTGGGGCATCTGCGACGTCCAGGAGCGGGTCACGATCTGTCCCACGTAGGCTCTCGCCGTCAGCACCGTCGGCTTGAAGATTGTAGCAAACAGCACTTGGCAAAAGCAATCCACGCGGAACCGGGAGATTGCTTATCACTCGAACCAGGAGGGTCAGAGTGGGTGCTCCTTTTCACAGGAGCTGGTGCAGATCTGGAGCAACCAGAAAAGCAAGTCGTATTTCGAAGTTCGTCGGCACAGGGGCCACAAGCCAGCTGGCACGTGACCGGGCCAACGCGTCGAGCGCACACAAGCAGAAGGGCCCCACGCAGCACTCAGCGAGTGTGGAGGGGTGAGCTTTGGTGCAAGTGGAGCTCGGGGCTGGGGCTTCTCAAACCCCGGTGTACAGCTTCGAGGGTCACTCGTGGGCCGCACGGTCAGCGTCTCGTGGCCTTTTCAAGATGGCGTGCCCCACGCTTCCGGTCGCCTCCACGGGTCTCAGCTCTGCAGGGACTGTGGATCGGGCAGGTAGAAGGCAGGCAAGCTTGATCTCGTCGATCTCTGTCGCTCGAGTTCCGGCGAGAACTGCAACAAAGCAAGGGTCGAGGGCTGGATGGTGCCTGTTTGCACAGGGTGGTCACTCCTTGACCACAAGGGAGATTCTTCAGTCTTCTCACGTCGTGTAGAAAGTCGAAGGGTCCAGATTTCGTTTCTTATGTTTCTTCAGGATGATCTGAGGTCCGTTGGGACTGCTCCCCCTCTTATTCGAATCTAGGGGGTTGGACATCCTGCTAGGTCCCCTCCTATGGGTGGGACCCAGGAAGGGGGTGGTTACACCCCTCTCCTTTGATCCTGGCCGCGCTGGGACAGGGGCTGGGAGGCCCCAGAACCGGTTTGGCCGGATCCTGCAAGGGGCAGCCTTGTGCTCCCCAGGCAGTGTCTGGTTTCATTGAAACCTCCCTACTCCAATCCACTATCTCCTGTCTGGGGTGGTTTGACACCGCCCTGTGACAGGGAACTCTTTGTCCAGGCCTCCTCTGCCGGGTTTCGGTCAGCAGCAGGAGGTCAGACCCGTGTCTGTGGCAGGGGCATCCATTTTGTGGATCTGAGGCTCATTTTAAATCAACCGCGTTTCAGTAAAGTAACATGTCTTCTCCCTCTAGAAGGGTGGAATGCTATCCCCGTCGCCAGAACTGGCGAGGGGATAGTATTCCAATTCGTATGACACCTTACACGACATGTTTTGATAAAGCCAAACCAAAGTTGCTATATAACCGCGAGGATTATAATGCGCTTAAGAGTATATGGTATGGCATTATCCCGGATCAGCTTAGGGAGTTGTTCCCGACAGCTGCAGACAGGCTCAGCTCATGCCAGAGCACCATCTCACATAAAACCACGCACTCTGCCTCCAGGATTGATGAGGCCTTCCATAGGAGTGGCTTACAGGCTATATATGTGTCCAGATATAGGTTTAGATATAGGTATACTATATCTAAGCAAGGGGTGATTACACCCACTTGCCCCAGCTGAGTGATCAGCCAGTTGTGTCAATTTAAGAACCAGCCAGGGGTGGCAAAAGCTATGCTTCAGCCCCTGGTAGGCCTTGGTGGCACCTATGCCCTGGGCACCTATAGTGCATGGTACAGGGGCTGACAAGGAGTCCATTTCCAATTGTGGTATGTACCTATAGCACATGTATTACAAATTTAGAGAGAGAACAGCAGGCTGGGGGTCTGATTAGCAGGCCCACAGCCTCAGTAAGTCGAAAACCAGTGAAGCAAAAAGCAAAAATTGGGGTGACCATAGGATAGCAGACCCTACTCTCCTACATAACCCCCCCCCAAACGCAGGGACATTAAACTTAACCTTGACCAGATAAGTCTTCATGTTCTAAGTGGAAGTACCGGGAGAGACCATCTGCATTACCATGGTCAGTCCCTGGGCGGTGCTCCACTGTAAAGTCCATCCCCTGTAGGGAAATGGACCACCTGAGCAGTTTGGGATTTTCACCCTTCATCTGATTTAGCCACAAGAGGGGCTTATGGTCTGTCTGAATTAGGAAGTGAGTACCAAACAAGTATGGCCTCAACTTCTTCAGGGCCCAAACCACAGCAAAGGCCTCCCTCTCAATAGCTGACCAACGTTTCTCCCTGGGGGTCAGCCTTCTGCTAATAAAAGCAATGGGCTGGTCTTGACCATCTTGATTAAGTTGTGAAAGCACAGCTCCCACCCCCAACTCAGAAGCATCTGTCTGTACAATGAACTGTTTGGAGTAGTCAGGACTCTTCAGGATAGGTGCAGAGCACATGGCCTTCTTCAGGTCATCAAATGCCTTTTGACAGCTAACTGTCCACTGAACCTTTTTGGGCATCTTCTTGGATGTCAAGTCATTCAATGGTGTCACAATGGACCCATAGTTCTTTACAAATTTTCTGTAATACCCAGTCAGGCCCAAGAAGGCTCTGACTTGTGTCTGGGTAGTTGGAGGAGTCCAGTCCTGTATGGTCTGGATCTTGCTCTCCAGTGGTTGAACTTGACCCCCACCTACTAGGTGGCCCAAGTACACAACCTTGCTCTGCCCTATCTGGCACTTAGTAGCCTTGATAGTCAGGCCTGCCTTTTGCAGGGCCTCCAGAACCTTCTTCAGGTGGATCAGGTGATCCTCCCAGGTGGAGCTAAAGACAGCAATATCATCTAGATATGCTGCGCAAAAGTCATCCAACCCAGCAAGGACTTGGTTCACCAACCTTTGGAAAGTGGCAGGTGCATTCTTCAAACCAAAGGGCATTACCACAAACTGATAATGCCCACTAGGGGTAGAGAATGCTGTTTTGGCTTTTGACTCCTCAGCTAGTCTGATTTGCCAGTAGCCAGCTGTCAAATCAAATGTGCTCAGAAACTTGGCAGAAGCCAATTTATCAATGAGCTCATCTGCTCTTGGAATGGGATGAGCATCTGTCCTAGTGACAGCATTGAGACCTCTGTAGTCCACACAAAACCTCATTTCTCTCTTCCCATCTTTGGTATGAGGTTTTGGCACAAGGACCACTGGGCTAGCCCATGGGCTCTCTGATGGCTCAATCACTCCAAGCTCCAACATCTTTTGCACCTCAGCCTTTATACAATCCCTGACATGGTCAGGTTGCCTGTAGATTTTATTCTTCACAGGCAGATTGTCACCAGTATCCACCTCATGGGTGCACCAGTTAGTCTGACTGGGTGTGAGTGAAAACAATTGTCTGTGGGCCTGCAACACCTGTTTGCAGTCCACCTGTTGCTGCTCAGTGAGGCTGCCTGCCAAGGCTACTCCATCAACTGAACCATCATCAGGGTTCTGGGAAAGCAGGTCTGGGAGAGGGTCACTCTCTTCCTCCTGTTCCCCATCTGTGGCCATGAGGAGACTCATGTCCTCCCTGTCAACAAATGCTTTCAAACGATTGACATGGAGCACCCTGTGGGGGCTCCTAGGGGTGCCAAAGTCAACCAGGTAGGTGACTTCTCCCTTCTTTTCAATGATAGGGTAGGGTCCAGTCCATTGGTCCTGGAGAGCTGCTGGCCCCACTGGGTCCAACACCCACACCTTCTGCCCTGGCTGGTACTCAACCAGAACAGCCTTTTGGTCATGCCAGGCTTTCTGTAATTCCTGACTGGCCTCCAGGTTTTTGGATGCTCTCTCCATGTATTCAGCCATCCTGGAGCGGAGACCAAGTACATAATCCACAATGTCTAGTTTAGGCTTTTTGAGAGGTAACTCCCATCCTTCCTTCACCAAACTCAATGGACCTCTTACAGGGTGGCCAAACAAAAGTTCAAAAGGGCTGTAGCCAACCCCCTTCTGTGGGACCTCTCTGTAAGCAAAGAGCAAGCAGGGTAAAAGGATGTCCCATTTCCGCCTAAGCTTCTCTGGTAACCCTTTTATCATTCCCTTTAGGGTCTTGTTGAACCTTTCCACAAGCCCATTGCACTGTGGATGGTAGGGTGTGGTAAACTTATAGTTTACTCCACACTCTTTCCACATTGCTTTTAAGTATCCAGACATGAAGTTGGTACCTCTGTCTGAAAGAACCTCCTTTGGAAAGCCCACTCTTGAGAAAACTGCAATGAGGGCTTTTGCCACCACAGGAGCTGTGGTGGTCCTCAGGGGAATTGCTTCTGGGTACCTGGTGGCATGATCCACTACCACCAGTATAAATCTGTGCCCAGATGCTGTTTGAGGATCCATGGGACCCACAATGTCTATTCCAACTCTTTCAAAGGGTACCCCCACCACAGGTAGTGGTATCAGGGGGGCCTTTGTTGTGCCACCTGACTTACCACTGGCTTGGCAAGTGACACAGGAGCGACAAAACTCCTTGACATTTTCTGACATGTGAGGCCAGTGAAAGTGTGGAACAAGCCTGTCCCAAGTCTTATTCTGGCCTAAGTGTCCTGCAAGGGGAATATCATGGGCCAAGGTAAGAAGGAAGCCCCTAAACTTCAAAGGTATAACCAACCTCCTGGTGGTGCCAGGCTTGGGGTCTCTAGCCTCTGAATAAAGGAGTCCTTCATCCCAATACACCTTATGGGTACCTTGAGCATTCCCTGCAGCCTCAGCAGCAGCTTGCTGTCTGAGGGGTTCAAGTGAAGGGCAATCTAATTGGGCCTGCCCCAGGTCTGCCCTTGAGGGTCCCCCTGTCCCCAGAAACTCAACCTGATCAGGTTCAAGCTCCTCAGAGACAGTCTCCTCTTGGACTGCAGAATCAGTTTCCTGTGAAACCTGATCCTCAACCTGGGGCAAGGGGGAAGGCACAGCCTTAACCCTCTTGCTCCTTCTCTTGGGTTGTGGTTGGTCTATTGTTTCAAGATCCACCACTGGTTCAGGAAGGCACTTCTTAGCCTGAGACCTTGTCACTGCAAGGACATGAGCTGAAATCCCTAGCATTTCTGCATGAGTCCTGTACTCCACTTCTGACCAAACTGAGCTTTCAAGATCATTGCCTAACAGACAGTCTACTGGGAGGTCTGCACTCACAACAACTTTCTTTAGGCCATCTACCCCTCCCCAGGAGAAGTTCACAACAGCCACACTATGGGAAGTAGTGGAGTTGCTTGCATTGGTCACTAGGTAACTTTCACCTAGTACAATTTGTCCAGGGTCCACAAAGCCAGGTGCCACCATTGTGACACTGGCACAAGTGTCCCTGTAGGCCTGAGCCAGTTTCTCATTAATTAAGGGAGTCTGCCTATATTTGCCCAGGTTACTGGGGCTTACTGCAGTGGGCAAAGATATGTCCACATCATATAGGAGAACTGCCTGTGTGGGGATTCTGACTAGGCCAGATTCCACCTCAGTACCCAGGGTCAACCCTACTAAACCCTTTGGCTGTGTACCACCACTGCTGACTGTACTAGGGGGTGCAGTTGCTTTAGGAGCTGCAGTGGTGGGGACTGGATTTTTCTTAGTGCATTCACTGCCCCAGTGTGAAACTGATTTGCAGGTATTACACCAAGGTTTCTTTGGGCCATCATTCTTCTTTTTCTTGTTTCCATTTTGGGAACCCCCCTCCTTATTGCTAGTTTGGGGGCCTGAAGACTTCTGGTCCTTTTCTTTATCTTTCTGATTCCCACCCTTCTGGTCTGTTTTCTTCTGGTCACCTTGGTTCTGGTTTTTCTGCTTAATCCTTGTTCTGACCCATTTGTCTGCCTTCTTTCCCAATTCTTGGGGAGAGGTCAAATCAGAGTCAACAAGGTATTGATGCAACAGCTGGTTCTGACAGTTATTAAGGATCTGTTCTCTCATCATAAGATTGTACAATCCTGTATAGTCTGAAACTTTACTTCCCTGCAGCCAACCCTCCAGAGCCTTAGTGGCACAATCTACAAAATCAGTCCAGTCCTGAGTCTGTGCTTTTTGGGTGTCTCTGAACAACAACCTGTATTGCTCAGTGGTTAGGCCAAACCCTTCAATAAGAGCACTCTTCAGAACAGAGTAGTTTTTGGCATCCTCAGGTCTAACAGTGAGGAGCCTGTCCCTCCCTTTCTCAGAAAAGGAGTACCATAAAATTGCTGCCCACTGATCCTCAGGGACCTGCTGTACCATGCAGGCCCTCTCAAGAGCAGTCATCCATTTGTGGATATCATCCCCTTCCTTGTAGGGGGGCACAATTTTTGTCAGGTTTCTATTGTCATAGGCCCTGTCTTTTTCTTTAGGAACTTTGCTGCCACCAGGGGCATCTAAGCCACACAATTTTTTCTCTCTTGCTAAAGCAAGTTTAGCTTGAGCCAAGGCTACCTCTTCCCTTTCTATTTGGAGTTGGACAGCCCTCATCCTGGCCCTATGCTCTTTTCTCTGGGAGGGAGTCATCCCTCTTTGAGATTCTCTTGAGGCACTAGAAAGGTGAGAGTCCCTTGACAGAGATCTCTCCCTTCTATTACCTGGGAGAATTTGGTTATGAGATCTGGAGTGGTGCTGGCCCCCTCCATTCCCATGTAGGTCCAAGTTGGCCTGGTTAAGCCTGGCAACCTGTACCTGGTTTCCCACCTGATCCTGATCTTCAGGCTCTTCTACATCAGAGCCTTCCTCTTCTTCTTCCTCCTCCACTACATCATCTTGAAGATCCTCATTCTCAGGGGAGTTTATCCCTTCCTCTGTTTCTAAGGGAGTCTGACTCACCTTGTCTAGGTCATCCTTTTCTAGGAGAGCTATTAGGGAAGGAATGGTAGGGCCTCTGCCCTTTTTTAGCCCCCTGGCTGTGCACAAGGCACTCAGGTCTTTGTGGCTAAGGTTGTCATATCTGGATGTTGTCCCTATAGGATCAACTTCTACAGGAGCAGAGCCTGAGGCTCTTTCTGTATCAGACATGACTGCTAGTGAGGTGTAAGTGGTGCACTTACCTACACTAAGTGGTTTCCTACTGTACCTTGCTAGTGAGTTGTAGTCAGGGTGTGCTAATCCCTTTAATCTACAACTACTAAGTTCAGTAGAACTTAATATGCTAAGCTTTTGATTTATATGTACCTAGAGGTACTTGATGTGATCTTTCAATTTGATAAAGATTGTAATGGTAAAACAAACAGCAAGCTCAAATCCGCACCGCTGCACACCAATGTGAGAAGTTGGCCTGATAGGTAGTGTTTCCAATTCTGGAACCACTGGTTATCAGTCCAAACAAACCCCAAAGATGTCAGGTTGTAAGTCAACCTTGTAGACAAGCTATCCTAGTGGTAGCATGGACTAAGCAGCCTTAAAGGCTTAACTTAAGAGGTCGTGTTAAGCGAGCTTGTTTTACCACATACAATCCTGTAATCAAATGAAAGGACACCACACAAGTATATATTATAAAAATATATGTATTTATTTCTAAATTACTCCCCAGTACTCTTTATGAGGAAAGGGGCACAAGCGTTTAAATCAAAAGCACTGTTACACATAGAAAGTTGGCACAATTATGGCTGAGGGCGGGGGCCACTCAGACCATATATCAAAAAAGTGGTATAAGTAACACTTTACGAACAATGGTTAGGCCTAGGGCCTAGAGATTCGCTGGGAGCAGTCAGGACAAGCAATGAAGAAGTCGGGAGTAGCCCACAGGAGACGGATGCAGCACGGAAAGTGCAGCGCGCACCAATGCACTGTCAATGGTGCGTAAAAGTCAGTTAAAGTGAATAAAAAGATACTTCCGCTGAACCTAGGAACACAAAACTTTAGACACAGACCCTAGAGGTGTGTACCAGTGTAAATACACCGGCGTTGCAAAGTTACCTCACCCACAGGCCGTGGGTGCACAGGGTCGAAGTGGCGTCGGGTTCTGTCACGCAGGTTCTGGGTGCTTGGAGCTGTTGCAGCTGCAGGCGCTGTGAAGCAGAAGTGTCCGGTGCGATCCAAGGGTGGATCGATGTAGAAAAGTACCTGAAAGCAGAGGGGACAGAGTCTGGGTCACTCAGCAGTGACCAGGGTGGAACCAGGACGGAACCAGGCAATGTCGGGCGCAATCAGGCGGTTGTCGATAGGCTTCTCTCCGCTGTCACGTGGGCTCTGGGGCATCTGCGACGTCCAGGAGCGGGTCACGATCTGTCCCACGTAGGCTCTCGCCGTCAGCACCGTCGGCTTGAAGATTGTAGCAAACAGCACTTGGCAAAAGCAATCCACGCGGAACCGGGAGATTGCTTATCACTCGAACCAGGAGGGTCAGAGTGGGTGCTCCTTTTCACAGGAGCTGGTGCAGATCTGGAGCAACCAGAAAAGCAAGTCGTATTTCGAAGTTCGTCGGCACAGGGGCCACAAGCCAGCTGGCACGTGACCGGGCCAACGCGTCGAGCGCACACAAGCAGAAGGGCCCCACGCAGCACTCAGCGAGTGTGGAGGGGTGAGCTTTGGTGCAAGTGGAGCTCGGGGCTGGGGCTTCTCAAACCCCGGTGTACAGCTTCGAGGGTCACTCGTGGGCCGCACGGTCAGCGTCTCGTGGCCTTTTCAAGATGGCGTGCCCCACGCTTCCGGTCGCCTCCACGGGTCTCAGCTCTGCAGGGACTGTGGATCGGGCAGGTAGAAGGCAGGCAAGCTTGATCTCGTCGATCTCTGTCGCTCGAGTTCCGGCGGGAACTGCAACAAAGCAAGGGTCGAGGGCTGGATGGTGCCTGTTTGCACAGGGTGGTCACTCCTTGACCACAAGGGAGATTCTTCAGTCTTCTCACGTCGTGTAGAAAGTCGAAGGGTCCAGATTTCGTTTCTTATGTTTCTTCAGGATGATCTGAGGTCCGTTGGGACTGCTCCCCCTCTTATTCGAATCTAGGGGGTTGGACATCCTGCTAGGTCCCCTCCTATGGGTGGGACCCAGGAAGGGGGTGGTTACACGCCTCTCCTTTGATCCTGGCCGCGCTGGGACAGGGGCTGGGAGGCCCCAGAACCGGTTTGGCCGGATCCTGCAAGGGGCAGCCTTGTGCTCCCCAGGCAGTGTCTGGTTTCATTGAAACCTCCCTACTCCAATCCACTATCTCCTGTCTGGGGTGGTTTGACACCGCCCTGTGACAGGGAACTCTTTGTCCAGGCCTCCTCTGCCGGGTTTCGGTCAGCAGCAGGAGGTCAGACCCGTGTCTGTGGCAGGGGCATCCATTTTGTGGATCTGAGGCTCATTTTAAATCAACCGCGTTTCAGTAAAGTAACATGTCTTCTCCCTCTAGAAGGGTGGAATGCTATCCCCGTCGCCAGAACTGGCGAGGGGATAGTATTCCAATTCGTATGACACCTTACACGACATGTTTTGATAAAGCCAAACCAAAGTTGCTATATAACCGCGAGGATTATAATGCGCTTAAGAGTATATGGTATGGCATTATCCCGGATCAGCTTAGGGAGTTGTTCCCGACAGCTGCAGACAGGCTCAGCTCATGCCAGAGCACCATCTCACATAAAACCACGCACTCTGCCTCCAGGATTGATGAGGCCTTCCATAGGAGTGGCTTACAGGCTATATATGTGTCCAGATATAGGTTTAGATATAGGTATACTATATCTAAGCAAGGGGTGATTACACCCACTTGCCCCAGCTGAGTGATCAGCCAGTTGTGTCAATTTAAGAACCAGCCAGGGGTGGCAAAAGCTATGCTTCAGCCCCTGGTAGGCCTTGGTGGCACCTATGCCCTGGGCACCTATAGTGCATGGTACAGGGGCTGACAAGGAGTCCATTTCCAATTGTGGTATGTACCTATAGCACATGTATTACAAATTTAGAGAGAGAACAGCAGGCTGGGGGTCTGATTAGCAGGCCCACAGCCTCAGTAAGTCGAAAACCAGTGAAGCAAAAAGCAAAAATTGGGGTGACCATAGGATAGCAGACCCTACTCTCCTACAGACGCCTTATCTGTTATCAGGACCTGCTGCCCTGACGTCTCAGAAGAGGCGGCCACCGAGGCGGGGCACTGTGTCACCCTGCAAAGTAGGCAAGAAGTGGTGCAGAAAAGATAGCAAATAAATGAATACACCTCAAATAGCCACACCAATGGGGGACACTTTTTACCTGTTCATCACAGATTAAAGACATATATAGAAGCTGTGATTGTTTGCAATTTTGTAAACTTGCTTAAACGCTCCCTAAAGCTTGTGGAAGATATGCCCTAAGCCTAACACATACTCGTCGTCACTTTAAAAGTGGCTTTGGCGTCCAACTCTCAGAGGTGTTTCAACAATCACACAGGTTTGGTTTTTTTGGTGTTCGAGAGCGCGGGGTGCTCGGTGTTGTTGAAGAGTGAAGGAGCATGAGGGGTAGTTGAAAAGCACGAGGGGTGCGTTGTTGAAGAGTAAAGGAGCACGAGGGGTAGTTGAAAAGCACGAGGGGTAATTGTAAAGCTGAGGGTTAGTTGTAAAGCGCAAGGGTTATGTGAAAAGCGCGAGCGGTAGTTGTATAGCACAAGCAGTAGTTGAAAAGCGTGAGGGGTAGTTGAAAAAACATTCATAAGCTATCCTCTCTCAAAGCAGCTTCAATTAGTTCGTGGCAGTGGTACCAACTGTGCTGTTCCAGTGTTCGAGCACTCGCCATAAGCCGGAGGGAAGAGAGGGGAGGGGGGAGGAGAAATGCGACACGGCGGGAGGGGAGGGGGCGGAACGGGGGCGGAGAGGGGAGAGAGAGAGAGAGTAGGCAAGGCGAAAACTATCATTATTTAAAACAGAAAGTTGGAGATGAAGGCATGTTGAAAACACGCTGACTGTTCCAGTGTTCGAGCACTCAGAGAGCGCTACCCATTCTGGTAATGAGAGGCCAATCTTCTACCTGGAGCGTGTGGCGCATGGTGCTTCCGGGCCTTTGAAGCCTGCACTGGGGGAGGTGCGCCTTCTTAGGACGCCTTATCTGTTATCAGGACCTGCTGCCCTGACGTCTCAGAAGAGGCGGCCACCGAGGCGGGGCACTGTGTCACCCTGCAAAGTAGGCAAGAAGTGGTGAGAGCATGAGGGGTAGTTGAAAAGCACGAGGGGTGCGTTGTTGAAGAGTAAAGGAGCACGAGGGGTAGTTGAAAAGCACGAGGGGTAATTGTAAAGCTGAGGGTTAGTTGTAAAGCGCAAGGGTTATGTGAAAAGCGCGAGCGGTAGTTGTATAGCACAAGCAGTAGTTGAAAAGCGTGAGGGGTAGTTGAAAAAACATTCATAAGCTATCCTCTCTCAAAGCAGCTTCAATTAGTTCGTGGCAGTGGTACCAACTGTGCTGTTCCAGTGTTCGAGCACTCGCCATAAGCCGGAGGGAAGAGAGGGGAGGGGGGAGGAGAAATGCGACACGGCGGGAAGGGGAGGGGGCGGAACGGGGGCGGAGAGGGGAGAGGTGCGAGTAAAATAAACCCAAAAAATTCAATTAGTTCGTGGCAGTGGTACCAACTGTGCTGTTCCAGTGTTCGAGCACTCGCCATAAGCCGGAGGGAAGAGAGGGGAGGGGGGAGGAGAAATGCGACACGGCGGGAGGGGAGGGGGCGGAACGGGGGCGGAGAGGGGAGAGAGAGAGTAGGCAAGGCGAAAACTATCATTATTTAAAACAGAAAGTTGGAGATGAAGGCATGTTGAAAACACGCTGACTGTTCCAGTGTTCGAGCACTCAGAGAGCGCTACCCATTCTGGTAATGAGAGGCCAATCTTCTACCTGGACCGTGTGGCGCATGGTGCTTCCGGGCCTTTGAAGCCTGCACTGGGGGAGGTGCGCCTTCTTAGGACGCCTTATCTGTTATCAGGACCTGCTGCCATGACGTCTCAGAAGAGGCGGCCACCGAGGCGGGGCACTGTGTCACCCTGCAAAGTAGGCAAGAAGTGGTGAGAGCATGAGGGGTAGTTGAAAAGCACGAGGGGTGCGTTGTTGAAGAGTAAAGGAGCACGAGGGGTAGTTGAAAAGCACGAGGGGTAATTGTAAAGCTGAGGGTTAGTTGTAAAGCGCAAGGGTTATGTGAAAAGCGCGAGCGGTAGTTGTATAGCACAAGCAGTAGTTGAAAAGCGTGAGGGGTAGTTGAAAAAACATTCATAAGCTATCCTCTCTCAAAGCAGCTTCAATTAGTTCGTGGCAGTGGTACCAACTGTGCTGTTCCAGTGTTCGAGCACTCGCCATAAGCCGGAGGGAAGAGAGGGGAGGGGGGAGGAGAAATGCGACACGGCGGGAAGGGGAGGGGGCGGAACGGGGGCGGAGAGGGGAGAGGTGCGAGTAAAATAAACCCCAAAAAAAAGAAGCCGGAGGGAAGAGAGGGGAGGGGGGAGGAGAAATGCGACACGGCGGGAGGGGAGGGGGCGGAACGGGGGCGGAGAGGGGAGAGAGAGAGTAGGCAAGGGTAAACAAACACGGACGTGCACGCGCCCGTGACTTTTAAGGTCAATGCGCATGCGCATAAGCTTAATGCGCATGCGCATTGACCTTAAAAGTCACGGGCACTGCAAGGAATCGCCACGATTCCTTGCAGTTAGATAAAGAGTGGATGAGCCCCTATAGTCTCGCTTGCTCGATGCGCATGCGCATCGACAGGCGAGACCTAAAAATGATGAAAAACTGAAATAGTCTTCAAAAAGAAAATTAAAAAGTTGCAATTTATAAAGCCAGTGTTCATGTTACTTTCATGTAGGCTATGTCTTTCAGTTGGTTTTGAAAAATAAGTTCCTCAGCACTGGCAAGTGTATTGTTTCTTTATGGACATTATTCAGCCATGCATGGCAGGGGATTGGCCGCAGGGGATTGGCCGGTGCCAAGGCTCTGCTCTCAACACCCCCGCTGCACAAAGCAAGCAGTGCCAGGGAATCAGGGTAACCATACCCTGCCCCTTTTATTTTATTTCAATTTTAACTTCAGGATTGAGTCCCGAGTCCTGTAATGGCGGAAGTATCATCTTTATTCATGTTGTGTTGTAGGGCCTCATCAGCAAAAGTAATCGTAGAATATTTATTTGGATGATATCTTGGTTCTTGAGGATCAACGCTTTTTACCTGTAGACCACATACGGCAGGGACTCCAAAGCCATCAACATTGAAAACCATGTTCCATAATGGAAATACTATGGCTTTCTTTCCCATGCCTTTTTCCTTCTCCAAAACTCATATGTACACATAGAGAGGATATGTGCACTGCAGCCATAATCTCTGAAAGCATAGAGAGAATTAATCTATATATCATGTGCTATTTTTCTGTCCAGCATATGCAAAACCTAGAGAATATGCCCACTGTGCAAGTATTATGGCTTTAGGAGATACCTGGAGGCAATGAGAATCTTGAGGGTCAACACATCCATTTACACTGTTTTTGCTCTAAGTAAGTTTTTATTCATGGCTGGGATTACAAGGAAAGCTAAACGTCTCAAACTCTAAACCAAGACAAATTGGTTGCTTGCACTGGCTGCTTCTTTTGCACATGAACATGCTTGTTACTCCTTGTTGTGTTGTGATAATTGTTCTACATTTTATAAGTGGTTTTTATGACAGGTTTTATGAGATTTTAAATGGTTTTAACAATCTCGAAACACTAATGATTGTTTTATTGTCTGTAAATTTCAAGGAATCAATTTTCCGAACTAAACTTTATATTAATTGGTACAATTAATCTCTAACCATGGCTGTTTGAATATAAAGTTTGCGTGGAGGGGATAGCACCTACGTCATGTCATCTAAACTGCTGACTTCAGTATGGAAGACACACACCATGCTTCAAAGAGCTAGAAATAACTATTGTCAACTATTACGGCACAATGTGTGTCAAACTGGGAGCTCTCAAGCTTGTCACCTTGGTTTCTTCAGTGCATGGCACACTTTCATTTAGGCAGCCTCAGCAGCATGCAGTGCTGGAGATCTTAGAGTGAACCAAACTAATATGGAAAAGTCCCTTCAATAAAATAATTTACAGCGCAGCCAAGGCAATGAGCGGTCTTGCAATGGTCATAACACAGAGCAGAACTGGTTTCAGGGAGTTGTTTCCTAGACTTCAGTCAGCTGGGAAACTGTTTAATGTGTAGATGAGGTAACAAAAATATGACAGATAGAAACACTCCAATTAATCTGCACCACTGATGATTTCTTTGAACTCATTCCATCCCATTGTTTCTATGGTTTGGCTTGACGGAAAAGCGGTTGCCAGCCAAATTACGTAAGTATCACCAGGCGGAGGGTTAGCTCCGCCAACATGCTGGGAGCTAGGATTACATGTTTTGATTGAGCAGAGGTTGTGTGCTTCCAGAAAAAAAGTGCTTGCGTAGTACTGCAGAGCCCACAAAGCCCGGCCACCTATTATTGTCCGTGAATGCTCCTCGACCAGGGCGCTATGTGAGTTTACACTTGGTTGTGATCAATGTCGTTCCGCAGTGGACAACATTGGGAGGTGGCAGGCTACCTTAGAACTGACTGCTTCGTTTAGTAATGGTATTCATGTTGAAATTGGCCTGATGGATCCTGTCACAGATTTGCTTAGTCTGAGTATATGTCTTTAGTAACCAACACTTTTTGGTTGGCTGAGGTGCTGCCCCAGCCAGGCAGAACCTACTGCTCCCATCAAGGGCGGGTGATTACACTTGCTGTATGACCTGCGCTTATTCTTTGCAGTTGAGCACTGAGCAGTCAGGCTTTCCTCAGAGGCAATGTGCAAAGCAAAGGCACAGCAGCCACTCACGATAAATACCCTGAGCATCACAAAAGACACTTCACACAGGATGTATGTAAATAACGTTCAACACTCAACACACTTATTCAATTGTTATAACATGAACATCATATACTTTTAGGCATAAAACACATTTGGAAATATTACTAGCAGTATTACGCCCACTGGTATTGTTATGACATCAATAGTGTGCACATTGTGGACAATTTCTAATCTACCCATCCCCCAGAGAGAGAGAGAGAGCACCCTTATGTGGTGTGACACGTTGTCCACCTCAGGCCCAACCTATCCATTCTGATAATAAATACCACACAGTTATAGGATACACCCTGTGTCACAATGATATCAAATGATATTTCCTTTTTGCTGAAGGATGGTACCCGTAGTTATACTGGTGTGTGTCTTTGAAGTTAGGGGTGGCTTAAGGGTTTTCCCTTTGAAACACAGATGTCTCCCCTAAATTGTAGTCCTGTCTGCCATGGGACCATGGAATGCAGATCTTAATCTTTAGTGGGGCCATGATCTGGCACCTAGAGGCTAAGTGTCATAACCTCTCTCTCCAGTCTAACCCATTGGGCACTCATATGGCAGAGGTATGTTGTTCTAGTGGTATGCCCATGGTTTATGACTGTTGGTGGGGATTGCAAAGATGTACTTCCTGACCCCTGGTGTCCACCGGAGCCCGGCACCTTGGCGCACAAGACTCTTAGAGCATAGAAATGTTCATTTTCTATGAGTTATGCCAAAACCTCCTTTACCATTGGAAAGAGTTTGGCATGGCAAATCCATTGATAGGAAACGTCATGAGGCTGCTCCACTGAAATCCACAATTGCAGCCTGATGTAATGTCAGCCACATCCCAATGTTAACTTATAGGAAGAGCAAGCCTCATAGGTAGTGAAAACACACATAGGTATTCCACACTACCTGGGTGCACGTGCGCTAGTGTCAGGGGCGGCTCTAGGCTCATGGAGGCCCAGGGCAGGGAGCTTAGGTAGGGGGCCCCCGGAGGAACGCAGGCGCAGAGTCCAGTGAAGGGGTGGGTGTAAGGGTGTTTGGAAGTGGAACAGAGCCGGAGGCCGCCAAATTCCTGCCAGGGGCCGCCACGCAAATATGTATCCATCCTCAGAGGATTATCATAAGGATATATATTGGCGTGGTGGCCCCTGGGGTTTGGTGGCCCTGTGCAGGTGCACAGCTTGCACATGCCTAAGGCCGGCCCTGCTAGTGTGCACACAGACCTGTGATGGGATGTTGGACACTGGTCCCCAGCACCAGGGGTGCAAGAGCGTCCCCCAAGTCTGCAATGGCAGACTGGGCAAGAGTTTAATAATATGGGTGTCAATGTGCATGCACAGGCCTGCGTTAGCAGGCTGCACACGCAGTCACAGGCACCATAGATGTGGGTGCGCACATACAGCAGCCTGCCCTGGCAGGCTGCTCATGAGTTTAATCACAATAGATGTCAGCGTGCACACACCAGTCTGTGATGGCAGACTGTCCCATGTTTCAGAACATTGAGTCAGCATCACTTTCGAACACAGGTAGGAAGGGCGCGAGCACTTTGGCACTCTATTTTACAGTGGGAAAGTTCCCGGAGGCCACACAAGAGAATCAGAAAAACCCAGGTGTTGGACCAGCCTCGTGGCGTGGCCCGACCCCTCCCCGCATGGCGGGTCCCGGACTACTGCTACCCCTGTTCCCCGGACAAGAGCCGCACCTTCAGCCCTCCGGGTCACCCCCAGCTCTTCCCCGACGGAACTCAGACTCGTATCCGCAGCCTTCTCGGCTGGCCCGTGCCCTCTCCCGAGCCACCGTCCCCGGCCCAGCCGCCATCTTGGACCCTCCACGACCAGGCCTCATGGCCTCGGGTCGACCTCAGGCCCAGCCAAGCCCCGACATCGAGGCACCACCATCCACCCAGGGGGTAAAGAGACCACTTGGCGAGTCAATGGGAGAAGGAGTGTCGATGGCTCCCCTCCGCCTGGTTTCGATCGCCCCCAGCCTCCCTGGGTGCTGGCTCCACCCCCCTGCTGGGTGTCTGGACTCCCTCATCCCGGACCCCCCGACCTCCAAGTGCGAGGGTCCGGACATCAAAGGGCGCCAGACCTATAACTGGGGTAGCTCCAGAGCAGGAAGGCAGTTGTATCCTGGAGTCGAGAGACACCTAGACGAACTCATCCTTGGAGGCCTGCTGGCGCTGCCGCGGCTCCTCTTCGTGAACCATCTTTGAAGGCCTGCTGGCGCTGCCGCGGCTCATCCTCGTGAACTATACTTGAAGGCCTGCTGGCGCTGCCGCGGCTCATCTTCGTGAACCATCCTTGAAGGCCTGCTGGCGCTGCCGCGGCTCATCGTCGTGAACCATCTTTGAAGGCGTGCTGGCGCTGCCGCGGCTCATCGTCGTGAACCATCATTGAAGGCCTGCTGGCGCTCCCGCGGCTCATCCTCGTGAACTATCCTTGAAGGCCTACTGGCGCTGCCGCGGCTCATCGTCGTGAACCATCTTTGAAGGCCTGCTGGCGCTGCCGCGGCTGATCCTCGTGAACCATCTTTGAAGGCCTGCTGGCTTGGTAGTTTGGTCTCCCCTGTTCCCATGATGCACTGGGCTAGGGACAGACTAATTTGCATATAGCCAGGTTCTGAGCTGGGATGGTGCAGTGAGCTAAATAACGGTGATGTATCAAGCCCTGATCTTTGGACTGGGTAAGAGTGGTCTGCTTAATTCAGACACTCTGTTCATCACCACCCCCTTTTCTGAATCGTTTTTGGCCACTATAGGTGTGGCAGGGTATACTCAGACATGAGTCCCTTGCTCACTGCACCATCAGGATTCAAGCAAGCCGGGCCGACGACGGCTGAAATGCCAGAAACCGGTCCCCGGAAGCTTGTCTCCTTTCTGGTGAAGAATATGCTTGGTAGTTTGGTCTGCCCTGTTCCCATGATGCACTGGGCCAGGGACAGACTAATTTGCATATAGCCAGGTTCTGAGCTGGGATGGTGCAGTGAGCTAAATAACGGTGATGGATCAAGCCCTGATCTTTGGACTGGGTAAGAGTGGTCTGCTTAATTCAGACACTCTGTTCATCACCACCCCCTTTTCTGAATCGTTTTTGGCCATTATAGGTGTGGCAGGGTATAATCAGACATGAGTCCCTTGCTCACTGCACCATCAGGAATCAAGCAAGCCGGGCCGACGACGGCTGAAATGCCAGAAACCGGTCCCCGGAAGCTTGTCTCCTTTCTGGTGAAGAATTGGCTTGGTAGTTTGGTCTGCCCTATTCCCATGATGCACTGGGCCAGGGACAGACTAATTTGCATATAGCCAGGTTCTGAGCTGGAATGGTGCAGTGAGCTAAATAACGGTGATGGATCAAGCCCTGATCTTTGGAATGGGTAAGAGTGGTCTGCTTAATTCACACACTCTGTTCATCACCACCCCCTTTTCTGAATCATGTACATTATTCAGCCATGCATGACAGGATATTGGCCACAGGGCATGGCCGGTGGCAAGGCCCTGCTCTCAACACCCCCGCCGCACACAGCAAGAAGTGCTAGGGAATCAGGGTAACCATACCATGCCCCTTTTATTTTATTTCATTTTTAACTTCAGGACTGAGTCCCGAGTCCTGTAATGGCGGAAGTATCATCTTTCTTCATATTGTGTTGTAGGGCCTCATCAGCAAAAGTAATCGAAGAATATTTATTTGGATGATATCTTGGTTCTTGAGGATCAACACTTTTTACCTGTAGACCACATACGGCAGGGACTCCAAAGCCATCAACATTGAAAGCCATGTTCCATAATGGAAATACTATGGCTTTCTTTCCCATGCCTTTTTCCTTCTCCAAAACTCATATGTACACATAGAGAGGATATGTGCACTGCAGCCATAATCTCTAAAAGCAAAGAGAGAATTAATCTATATATCATGTGCTATTTTTCTGTCCAGCATGTGCAAAACCTAGAGAACATGCCCACTGTGCAAGTATTATAGCTTTAGGAGATACCAGGAAGCAATGAGAATCTTGAGGGTCAACACATCCATTTACACTGTTTTTGCTCCAAGTAAGTTTTTATTCATGGCTGGGATTACAAATAACGCTAAACGCCTCAAATTCTAAACCAAGACAAATTGGTTGCTTGCACTTGCTGCTTCTTTTGCACGTGAACATGTTTGTTACTCCTTGTTGTGTTGTGATACTTGTTTTACATTTTTTAAGTGGTTTTTATGACAGGTTTTATGAGATTTTAAATGGTTTTAACAATCTCGAAACACTCTATTCTAATGATTGTTTTATTGTCTGTTTCAAGGAATCCATTTTCCGAACTAAACTTTATATTAATTGGTACAATTAATCTCTAGCCATGGCTGTTTGAATATGGAGTTTGCGTGGAGGGGATATCACCTACGTCATGTCATCTAAACTGCTGACTTCAGTGTGGAAAACACACACCATGCTTCAAAGAGCTAGAAAAAACTATTATCAACTATTATTTGGCAGAGCGTGTGTCAAGCAGTGAGCGCTCAAGCTAGTTACCTTGGTTTCTTCAGTGCATGGCACACTTTCATTTAGGCAGCCTCAGTAGCATGCAGTGCTGGAGATCTTAGAGCGAGCCAAGCTAATATGGAAAAGTCCCTTGAATAAAACCATTTACAGCGCAGCCAAGGCAATGAGCGGTCTTGCAATGGTCATAACACAGAGCAGAACTGGTTTCAGGGAGTTGTTTCCTAGAAATCTGTCAGCTGGGAACTGTCTAATGTGTAGATGAGGTAACAAAATTATGACAGATAGAAACACCCCAATTAATTTGTTAAATTACATGGAAGCGAATATGTACCTCTGTGTTTTTCCTCTGCCAAAATTCAATAAAATCATTTTGAACTAAAGAAACACTCTAATTAATCTGCACCACTGATGATTTCTTTGAACTCATTCCATCCCATTGTTTCTATGGTTTGGCTTGACGGAAAAGCGGTTGCCAGCCAAATTACGTAAGTATCACCAGGCGGAGGGTTAGCTCCGCCAACATGCTGGGAGCTAGGATTACATGTTTTGATTGAGCTGAGGTTGTGTGTTTCCAGAAAAAAGTGCTTGCGTAGTACTGCAGAGCCCACAAAGCCCGGCCACCTATTATTGTCCGTGAATGCTCCTCGACCAGGGCGCTATGTGAGTTTACACTTGGTTGTGATCAATGTCGTTCCGCAGTGGACAACATTGGGAGGTGGCAGGCTACCTTAGAACTGACTGCTTCGTTTAGTAATGGTATTCATGTTGAAATTGGCCTGATGGATCCTGTCACAGATTTGCTTAGTCTGAGTATATGTCTTTAGGAACCAACACTTTCTGGTTGGCTAAGGTGCTGCCCCAGCCAGGCAGAACCTACTGCTCCCATCAAGGGCGGGTGATTACACTTGCTGTATGACCTGCGCTTATTCTTTGCAGTTGGGCACTGAGCAGTCAGGCTTTCCTCAGAGGCAATGTGCAAAGCAAAGGCACAGCAGCCACTCACGATAAATAACAATTAATCAAGAAGAGGGATTAGGGATTGGGACATCTGTTTCATTCCCCAGGGTAAGTAAGTAGTTAATCAGAAAGGAGAAACAGACACTTGTTACACTTCTAGACCATTGGTATAGAAGATTTTAGAGTAACCTCAAAAAACCCTATGCTGATGTGGTTTGTGCGGTATATCTGATTCATCCGCCCCGCATTC
Source organism: Lissotriton vulgaris (assembly GCF_964263255.1). Classification (NCBI taxonomy): domain Eukaryota; kingdom Metazoa; phylum Chordata; class Amphibia; order Caudata; family Salamandridae; genus Lissotriton; species Lissotriton vulgaris. Next base: position 1,338,846,840 of record NC_141685.1, read on the forward strand.
GGGTTGTTGGCAGTTTTCATCGGTTACTCCAAAGTAGTGGTATTGCCCGCCTCAGCCCGAGGCACCTCTGGTCTATTGTGCAGTGTCCAGAGAAGTGAAGAAAAAGTGTGCAAAAATAAATTCTCAAAAAAAGGAAGAAATGGTTAAAAACTGGAGAATCACCCTAGGAGACTTTTAATATTGGTGTGATTACCAGATTGGTTAAAATGGTTTCGGTACTACTTGGTAGATCGAGTTACTGGATCTGAGTAGTTTTATATATACAACGGGGGCAGAGCCAGCACCAGACGGAATTCCAAACACACGCAGCTCTGGGTCAAGTGACTTCCCTGATGCACGCAAGTGCCTTCCCGGTATAAGAAACCGGAGGAGCCATTATCCCTGAAAATATAAACAGGTTACTACTTAAAACTACACAAATGGTGTGAGTAAAAAAAGTCCATTGTTTATATGTATGTGAGTCCTGACGAAAGCTCTATAGACCCCTAGGGCCCAGAGAGCTGAAACATGTCGACGCTGTATATATAAAACTACTCAGATCCAGTAACTCGATCTACCAAGTAGTACCGAAACCATTTTAACCAATCTGGTAATCACACCAATATTAAAAGTCTCCTAGGGTGATTCTCCAGTTTTTAACCATTTCTTCCTTTTTTTGAGAATTTATTTTTGCACACTTTTTCTTCACTTCTCTGGACACTGCACAATAGACCAGAGGTGCCTCGGGCTGAGGCGGGCAATACCACTACTTTGGAGTAACCGATGATAACTGCCAACAACCTGAATGCGGGGCGGATGAATCAGATATACCGCACAAACCACATCAGCATAGGGTTTTTTGAGGTTACTCTAAAATCTTCTATACCAATGGTCTAGAAGTGTAACAAGTGTCTGTTTCTCCTTTCTGATTAACTACTCATGATAAATACCCTGAGCATCACAAAAGAGACTTCACACAGGATGTATGTAAATAACGTTCAACACTCAACACACTTATTCAATTGTTATAACATGAACATCATATACTTTTAGGCATAAAACACATTTGGAAATATTACTAGCAGTATTACGCCCACTGGTATTGTTATGACATCAATAGTGTGCACATTGTGGACAATTTCTGGACCCATCCCCCAGAGAGAGAGAGAGCACCCTTATGTGGTGTGACACGTTGTCCACCTCAGGCCCAACCTATCCATTCTGATAATAAATCCCACACAGTTATAGGATACACCCTGTGTCACAATTATATCAAATGATATTTCCTTTTTGCTGAAGGATGGTACCCGTAGTTATACTGGTGTGTGTCTTTGAAGTTAGGGGTGGCTTAAGGGTTTTCCCTTTGAAACACAGATGTCTCCCCTAAATTGTAGTCCTGTCTGCCACGGGACCATGGAATGCAGATCTTAATCTTTAGTGGGGCCATGATCTGGCACCTAGAGGCTAAGTATCATAACCTCTCTCTCCAGTCTAACCCATTGGGCACTCATATGGCAGAGGTATGCTGTTCTAGTGGTATGCCCATGGTTTATGACTGTTGGTGGGGATTGCAAAGATGTACTTCCTGGCCCCTGGTGTCCACCGGAGCCCAGCACCTTGGCGCACAAGACTCTTATAGCATAGAAATGTTCATTTTCTATGAGTTATGCCAAAACCTCCTTTACCATTGGAAAGAGTTTGGCATGGCAAATCCATTGATAGGAAACGTCATGAGGCTGCTCCACTGAAATCCACAATTGCAGCCTGATGTAATGTCAGCCACATCCCAATGTTAACTTATAGGAAGAGCAAGCCTCATAGGTAGTGAAAACACACATAGGTATTCCACACTACCTGGGTGCACGTGCGCTAGTGTGCACACAGACCTGTGATGGGATGTTGGACACTGGTCCCCAGCACCAGGGGCGCAAGAGCGTCCCTCAAGTCTGCAATGGTAGACTGGGAAAGAGTTTAATAATATGGGTGTCAGTGTGCATGCACAGGCCTGCGTTAACAGGCTGCACACGCAGTCACGGGCACCATAAATGTGGGTGCGCACATACAGCAGCCTGCCCTGGCAGGCTGCTCATGAGTTTAATCACAATAGATGTCAGTGTGCACACACCAGTCTGTGATGGCAGACTGTCCCATGTTTCAGAACATTGAGTCAGCACCACTTCCGAACACAGGTAGGAAGGGGGTGCGCACTTTGGCACTCTATTTTACAGTGGGAAAGTTCCAGGAGGCTACACAAGAGAATCAGAAAAACCCAGGCAGAAAAACTCAAAAAGTTTAAGGAAACGCTTACTGGCCCAGCAATGTCTTTTTGCGATGCCTGACTAATTTACTTTGCATTGGGAGGGTTAGTATTATCAAGTTTGAAGATGTTTTTAGGAAGACCTGGAGATTGTACGCTGGGGCAGGGGTTTTCTCCACACCTGCACGCAATGAGGCCAAATGTTTGCCTGCATTAAACTAAGAGGGGCATCTCTGTTTATTTAAATTGTAACCAGACCCACAGAAAATGGGGAAGCCTAGCTCAGGCAACAAATGTTGCCTTTGCACCTATAAGACCCTATATGAGAATGTCTTTGCTTCTTTGTTCTCCCCCTTTTCTGGTCCCATTTTCGTGGTTGCTAAGTTGCAAGGCCTTCAGTGTTTCTATTCTTCTTTAACACAAGACTCTTCATCAATATATTTACTAGTTTTCACTTTGACTACAGTCATATAGAGCTGAAAATCTACAGTTACATGGTTCACTCTAGATCAGTGGTGGCTAGTGAATTATGAAAGAGGTGAGGCAAAAGCAGCAGCAGGTTTCGGGGCTCACTGCTACCACTTTCATATGTCACTATTCGCCACTGCGTAAAGTGGCATAAAGGACATAATTGACACCTCCAACCTCAATATGCTGGAACCTGACATTTTAGACATTGGGTATGCTGATGAGAACATTCCATTGTTGGGGATGATGATGGCTTGTATTAAATTCAAGGGGAGAACTACATGGGGCAAGGTGTACACGGTAAGGAAAGGTGCCAATCTTTTAGTTTGGCATCATCAAAGAGAGTTGGGGATGATTCTTGATCCTAATAATAAAGATCAAGTTCTCTTAACTGAGCGGGAGGAGGGAACCAGCAGTAATTTAAACATTTATCCTGAATTGTTCTCGGGATTTGACCACAATGTAAATGCTATGGCCTGCAGTGTAACTCCCACGGGAGTAAACATCATTACAAATCATAATGCTAAAACCCCAGTAGAAAAGGGGTTACCTGAGCTGTTTCATGCTGCTTCAGGAACTGACGTGGTAAAAAGTTGGCCTGCAGAGGAAGTTTGCCAGATAATCCCACAGCAGTCCCTAAGACACCATGGACTAAGTTGGCACTAGACATAATCGGTCCCACGGGACAGTTAGGTTTCCTGAAGAAATTTGTGATTGTACTTATAGACTACACTTCTCGCTGGATCAAATATAAGTTGGTTCAATGTTTATTTTGACTAAAACTCTCATTGACGTTTTAAGAGAATCTTTCGCATGTGAAGGTGTGCCAGCTTGCATAGTCACCAACAATAATATCAAATTCTCTTAATTGGAAATGAAGTCATTCCTTAATGAACTGAACATCAAGCATGAGAGATCCACTGTACAATACCACAGGGACAATGACCCCATTTGGATGTTAATCTCCCAAATACAAAATCTCACACACATAGCTTGTGCCAACAATATAGATGTAGACAAAACATTAAGAGATAGCGTTTGGGCATATCACACCTCTTCCGACTTGGTAACAGGAGTAACCCTTTTTGCTTCCATCAGGGGAAGAGATCTGATTGCCAAACCTGCTATTCCCGGATGTATGTGCCTAACGCCCTCATCATAATGTAATTCTGTTCCAGCTTCCTTCAATTATGCAGCAGTGTTCTTGTCTCTTGAGTTATATGCATCCTGATGATGAGTCTCTCACAACTAGTTTTTGCCAATAGTATGTGGACATAACGCCTATTTAGATGTAACCTACTGTATTTTCCCCTAGCAGCAATCTGTACCCATTTTCAGCACCTGCCTGTTTTCTTTGTATCCTTCCTCTGCGAAGGGAGATGTGTTGTAATCTTTCCTTTTTCCTTCTTCCCTTGGTACAATCCTTTCCCCCCTCCCTCCTTCCCAGTTGGAACCTTCCATGAGAGTTCACCTTAGAATGTTGGGGAGCATGTCAGTTATGGAGAGTGGATGACAGAATAAAGACGTTTCTACTCACCCTGCATCAGAGCACTTCTTTTCAACATACACCATCTCATTAAGCCTGCTCCATTTCAAGCTTTCTGCCCAGTAGGCGAGCGGATGTGCTCCTCAAGAACAATGCAGATAAGGGCCAGCCAAAAGATGTGGAAAATCCGGTTCCCGCTCCGCTTGCTTAAACATTGCCTGTTCATTTGTATTCTGAAACAGCGAACAGTAATCTGCAACCACAGAGAGCAAGTGAGATGAATGCGAGGGTGCACTGCGGAGCACTTACCACATTACAAACAATAAAAGTATGTACGGACATCGGGGGAAATGATTACTTCTCCTCTCAGGCACACACAAAAGACAATGCTCATGAAAGTAAGGCAGCCGCAGTAAGAGCCGGGAAGTGGCAAGAAACTAAACTACAGCAGTGATAGGTGCTGGTGACCGCACAATGAAGAGAAGGAACTTCCGCCACAACTCTTCCCACAAACCACCAAGGCTAGAGCAAATGAACAAAACCAATCCTGGAGCTGCTCTCATGCATGAGAGCAGCTCCAGGCTTGGTCAGAGCAGCCTAAGGCAGTGCTCCTTTTCAGGCTAGGAGACTGTGTCTGCAGTCCCCAGGCTGTTATACTGCTCACAGATTGCTGAGGTGTGAAGTGCGCATGTCAGGCTAGGCGTGGCACGACAGCGGATGAATCCGACATGCACACTTCAGGCAACTGCCTGCAAGTTGGAATAGCCTGCCCCATCCTCATACACAAAGTGCACTAGAATGGTAATCACCATTACTATTTTATTTCAATTTTGTTTAATTGAGCTGCTGTGTTCCCAGCAGGCGGGGCGACGCTCCTCCTCCCTAAAGGAGGAACTGCCGCTGCTCTAGATCCATGAAGATCAAATCCCCTACCCTTATGTGACAGATTTATGTGAAGCTGGGTCATTCACCATAGGTCCTTGGGCTTCCACTTCCTTACCTGACAAAATTGGAGCATTTACAATTAGACTGAACACAAATATTAGGTTCTATATTAAACAAGCATTAGAAATGCACTAGGTCTCGCCTTTCATTAAGTTAAAGCCATTTGCTTTGCTATACAATACCATTAGCAAAGCAAATGCCTTTAACGTAATCAAAGGCGAGACCTATTGCATTTTCAATGCTTGTTTTAACTCAACTGCTGCTCGGTCACTTATCAGAGACTTTTCATTGGTGGAAGACTACCAGACAGTGCAGCTGTCTAGCTGCAAAGATATGTAAGGGACATTCTTAAAGCTTCCTAAAGAAGACATTCCTCCCTATGCACACCATTGGCTTAGAATGTTGTTACTCACATTTGCTTGCTTTCAATTCGCTGGCTTCGTTTGTTGTATTCCACCCAGCACGTCTATGTCCCTACCCTGGGGCACATCCTGTTTACCACCCCTCTGGTCGGCTCCTTTTAATCGCACACAAGTGTGTGATTTTCTAAATTCTTTTTTTTTTCATAAAGCATTCCATTAGAGTGTATCTTTTGCAGCTGACTTCCTAGTGTGGGACTCCGCTCATCCCATCGCCTCATGTTGTTCTGTCGACGTGGTGCTTCTCTCCCCCACCAGCATGCCATTCCACCCAGCACACCATATTGGTCTCTTTGGAGCCCTTCTTTTCCCCCTTACCTCCCCCCAATCATCCACAGTGTCCTCTTTTGCCCGTGCCCATCTCCCCACACCTGCTCTCCATTTTGCTTTGTCCCCTGTTGGCTCCCTGAATCCAACCTGTTCCAATGTTGTTGTTTTTCTTTGGAGCGTTCAGCACTACTTTTTATTAATCAGTCTATCTCAAAATAGTAAAATAAAAAATAAAAATGCTTGCCTCTTTTTGTCCTGCGCATCCCTTAGAGGATCGAGTTGGAAACACTATGTACTCAGAGCTGGACGACCCATGCTCTTAGACGGGCTTGCTACGCCAAGATCAATACCTTGAGCAGTGATTGGAGTGAGGAACAGTGTTGTTTCATAAGCGGTTATCTTCAACCGAGGACATTAGACAGACTGCGCTGTCCTGAAGAGACCTGTGGCATTATTCCACCAGGTTCGAAACATCGACATATTCTCAAGGTTATCATGCACACTTGCGTTCAAACTAGGATGTATGCAAGCTGGCGATACGCTGATACCTTGGGTTGGCTGTCTATATATAATTTAGCACATGCTGAGCACTATATGCACCTTGCACTGTCTGCACTAGGCTATACATATGCTATATTTTGTTGATGCACTAATGCACTACTTAGCAAAAGGACTGGGCCTTACGACTCATTGAATGATATACTACTAAAGTCCTATGCAATTGTTTTAATTGGGTTGGTAGATTTATGGAACCACTGTTTGTTCTCACCATATTTTGCAGGCATGTGCAAGTATTTTGGCGTGCGCCTACAAAAGGACATGGTGGCAGCAGCATCTTGTGCTTTTTATAAAACTTATATTATTTATCAGTCCATCTTAGATTCAGGGGCGACTGGTGACATTTGACAGTGGTGGGCGTAAGCTAATTTGCATATTGCACCACAGCGAACGAGCGTAGCGAGCGAGCCCGAACCTCCTTAAGGGGGGTTTGGGGGGGGTTCTCCCACCAAGAAAATTTTGAAAAAAGAGAAGAAAAATCGTGCATTTCCAAGCAAATTTGAGAAAGCAGGAAGGTGAATGAAACAATTGTAAAAGTGCAGTTATTACATTAATAGTTGTCCTAACATAGGTACCTGCTTATTCAGTAGAACCACAGAGCTTCATACATTCCGTCTTATTACGCTGCGGAATTCAGACTATAAGACTTTCATGGAAATCTCAGCTCTAAGAGTAGAAGAAGTTGCACTGCAGTTGGGAAACAGCCTTTACAAAGCATTGGGAACCACGCATTACCGTTACCACGTTTCCATTAGAACGCATGTGACTTTATCACGCATGTCTTTCCACACAGTTTATAGTGTTTAGGTGCTACAGAATGTACTTAATATGCCATTTGATCAGTAAAATCTGTTTAGTCCCCAACTAGAACAAACACTAGAAAACTTTTAAAAACAGAGATAACAATGCATTTCTGAGTATCTCACGCACAGTATTTTTTTATTTAACAAACAAGTAGCAGCATTCACTTTTTGTAAAGTAAATCAGCACGTCTCTCTTTCAGTGTAGCAAACTTGTCAATCACTTTATTGTTGAAGTCCGGTATTTTTTGGACTAGCTTGCTCTCTACAGAGAGCATCGCCAAAGCATTGAGTCTTTCCTCTAGCATGGTGTTCCTGAGGAATGTCTTAATGCTCTTTAAGGCTGAAAAACATCATTCAGCTTCGGCTGTTGTCATTGGAGTGGTAATGACAATTTTTAGTAAAGTCTCTGTCTCTGTAAGTGACTTTTCCATATGCAGTTTGTGTATTAAAGCCAGCAAAGTCCAGGCACTTGTGGCCTTCCGGTACACATGCATTCTGTACAGTACAGTTAATTCAGTTCTCAGCTGCTCTTTTTTGAGCACAGGATATGCTTCCACAGCCTCATTCAGAGCACGCTCCGGGAAGGATTCATTGTATTTTGCAAACTCTTTACTTTGCAATAATGTGGCACTCACCACATGTTTAGTGAATGAAAAATTTTCTTGTGCCTGCACAATTACAATGTCACATATCTCCTTTGCAATTCGAACCAGAGTGGTGATGTTTTGCCTGCGGTTTGCAAAAGCAGAATGCTCCGGCAGTTTGCTCTCTAAATTGTCAACCCTATCTCTCACTTTCCTTATGCTTTGTACAAATGTAGTGGTAGATTGTTTCACAAAGACAGTATCTACGTTTTTTCCTTGTAACTGATTGTATAACACGTCGACAGCATGCATTATTTCATGAAATAAAAACAGAAAGAACTGAAACTCTCTGTCTTGTAATGTTCTAATAAAGCCACGGGCTTCATTCTGACTTGTGTAATCAAACTCTTCATTGGCTTCTATGGCGACAAAACATTTCTCAATGCCCTCCCTATTTTCAAAGATTAGGTTGACTGTACGAATGTTAAAGTTCCAACGAGTTGAGGATCACCTTGGAACGCTTTTGTCCACAATCTCATGAAGGGTTTCTGTTCTTTTGGGGGAACGTGAGAAGAATGCTACAATGCCTCCTATATCCTGAAAGAAAATTTGTGGCTCTCTGATCTTTGATACTGCCTGTTGCATAATAAGATTGAGTTGGTGGGCGTAACAGTGCACATAATGAGCATTAGGGTACACATCTCAAATTCGTTTCTGTACTCCACTAAGGCTTCCACTCATTACAGACGCACCATCATAGCTTTGTGCAATAATTTTTTGTTTTTGAGGCAGGTCCGTAAAAACTAAGGTAAGTTGACACAGTATAGGCGATTTCGTATGCAGATGATACGCAATTAGTCTTCCCCTTTTCTGATGTGTCTGAGGCAGCTTTTAGTAAAATGAGGGGCTGTCTTCGAGATGTTGCCAGTTGGATGAATGCCAACAAACTAAAACTGAATGCAGGCAAAACGGAGGTCGTCTTCTTTGGCAAACACACTCGTCCCCCCTCGGACCTGTGGTGGGCTCCTGAAATGGGTCCACCCCCTCTACCTAGTACCAATGCGAAAAACTTGGGAGTAAGATGGGACGAGAGTCTCTCCTTTTCATCACATATACAGCAGGTCACAACTGGGTGTCCCTACAAACTCAGAAACCTCCGAAAGTTCCTTTCTCTTTTGCCAGAAGACTGTCGCAAAACGGTAGTCCATGCAACAGTTACATCCAGATTGGACTACGCGAACGGCCTTTATCTTGGCCTACCCAAATATTTGGTGCATCGCCTGCAGATCGTGCAGAATGCGGCTGCGAGACTGCTAAGCACATCCCTTTTAGACAGCACGTCTCTCCGCATATGCGTGAACTGCACTGGCTCCCTGTGGCCAGCAGGATAAAGTTCAAAGCTTTAACTTTGGCGTTCAGAGCACAAAAAGGGACCTGCCCCAATTACTTAAAACTCAGACTCCCCCGCTATCATCAGGAGAGGTGCCTGCGTTCTAACTCCCTGCTCCAGCTATGCGTCCCCCGCGCCAGGAAAGCTAGACTTGGAGGCAGGTCCTTTTCTGCTGGCACGGCGATACTCTGGAACGCCCTGCCTGCCACCATCAAATCTGCTACGACAGAATCTAGCTTCAAGAAGCAACTAAAGACCTGGCTCTTCACACAGAAAAGCTAAGCACTCCCCCCATCCTGCTCTGCCTAATGAAATGCTTATTTAGCGCCGGGACACCTCCTTGCGAGGTAGCTGTTCGCGCTCTATAAATATCAGTATTATTATTATTATTATTATTATAGATTCAGTAATGGTCGCTGCACTAGAGTCTCTTAAATGTGTGAAACCATAGAACCTCTCCACAAAGATTCTGTCACTATCAAGGTACCGAAACACTAATACGGACTGTGTCTAAGTGGCCACATCAGTGGTGTCATCAGCCTGAATAGCCACAAAGTCTGTGTTTTGCAACTCTTGCACAATATGGCTTCTTATAATTTCGAGCATACACTCAAGGAGTTCATTTTGTATTGTTTTAGAGGTGCCCTTAAAGACTGTAGCACTGGCTAAATGAGTTTCCAAATCCTTGTCTATGCTTGCAATTAAATCCACTAGGCCTCTGAAGATCCCAGGTTTTGAGGAACTTTCCGATTCATCATGGCCTCGCAATGCCAGTTCAAAAGCACCACAGAAACGAATGCAATCAATTATCTTGGATAGAATTTGTCTGTTCCTATCAACGGCTTCATTGTGTTTCTGTATGGTTTTTGGGTCTGCCTTATTTAGCTGCTGCTCAATTGGTGCATCTTCCCCCAACATTCCCAGCCTCATCAGGTTTTCCATATGCTTTCTTGTGTTTGAATGCTACTTTATTTTTTCCGACAAATGCTTTAAGTCTGTGATTCCTTAACGTGTCCAAGAAAAGTCACCACCAAACAGCAAGCAGGGGAAGCAGAACAGAGAATTTCTTATAGGACACCCTGTAAGCCAATCAGCGTTTGTGCACCAGGCATTTGAGAATGTACGTTTTGACATTTTTCCTCTGTCCTGGGAAGTTTTTCGCTAGGTTTATGTCAGGCTGATGAGGTCCTAATTGCTTCAAATGTAGTTTTTCTTCAAGTGGCCGTGCCTGGAATGACCTTGTAATCAGCTCCTGTACTGTATTCATGATTGTGTTGCCGGCCGTACCAATATAAATTTCAAAGGAACCTGCCAATAATCAAAGTACAACGTATAAGGTGCAGTGCAAAAATATCAAATTTCAGTATAAATACATATATCTTGTGCAGTACCGTAAATACATCTCTAACAGCTTCCCTTTCCACAAAATGACTGCTAATATTACAGACTTACTGCCTCTCTGTGTCATAGTGAAAAGATAACAATTTATTTTTGAAACACTAGGGTAATCAAACAAAGACTGTGGGGAAAAAAATATAACGCTCCAATTTTTTCCTTGCAGTTTGCATGCAGCTCTTAGGTGACAGTTATTAGCTCGCTGTTGTATGTTACGGTTTTAACTTAGAAACTGCAAGTAACAAAAGGATCTCTCTGACAAAAGCTGTGACTCACTGACCTATTTACATCATATGGAGTGTGTGATCTGCACAGGTACATGTTCTTTGCAGCAGACACATTAAGCCTCTGCGCTGCCACCAGCTGCTATTTCACTACTCGGACCACAAACATTGGCTAGCTCTGCCAGACTTCCAACGCACCTCCATATATAGGCCAACAACTGATTTTTCTATTTTTTGTTTTATATACCGCAAACTAGACCGGAGACATCAGGTATCAGATTGCTTTACATGAGCACCAGTTTCGTACATTCCCATTAATGGCCAAACCTTAGAATAAAGCTTAAAATCCATGCCGGGGTAATTTGCCCCAACATTGACAAGGACGTGAAAAACATTTCCACAGAACGACCTGTGCAAAAACAACATTTCTGCCGGTTGGTCAATATTGATGCAAAGTCAGAACAGGAAGGTATGAAAATGCTGGCATATTTGGAGTTATATTTAAACAAGAGAGTGAGGGTATCAAGGTCAGTCCTTTTCCCCAAGAAATATGTAACAGCAACATAAGAGTGACTCAAGGTGCTATAAAAGTAATTACCCACAAGCAACCACAGCTATAATCAAAAAGAAGAAGGTGAACTAACAAAGTGCTAAAAGTAAAAACCTTGGGGCATATTATCAAGGGGGGTTTAGCTCCGCTTTTTTGGCTTTAAAAGCCAAGAAAGCTGAGATAAAATTATCTCCCTATTACCTAGCTGTCGCTAACACCAGTTAGCGACAGCTAGTAAGAGATAGTGACCATCTTGGGCCCCACTTTGCATGTCAGTGATATTTATCACTAATGACATGCAAAGTGGGCGTGCCAAGAAGTTAGCGACTGGAAACAGTTGCTAACATCGCTATCTCCTATTACCAACTTTTTGAGATATTCGCGCTAAGCGCGAATATCTCCAAAAGCTAACACCTGCCCTGAGCAGTTCTTAGCCATGTTATCCTATGGGAGGTGGATAACATGGCTAAGAGCATTAGCTCGGTAATGCATGAATATCGCTGACTTTTCAGCGATATTCATGCATTGCGGCCGATTTTTATCGCATTTGCGATAAACCTTGGTAATACCAAGGTTTATCTGCGATAAAAATCGCTGCAGCTCAGCTGTAAATTTTTGTCTCTAACCAAGCAATAGCGATTAATTATCGCTATTGCTTGGTAATATGCCTACTAAATTTTCAGATATCCTGGGAGAAGAGAACTGGCAGTTAGAGAATAAGTTGGTGGAAGGGAACAGCAAATCAGTACCGGATAAGAAAACAGAGTTAAACAAGCATTTGCAATGCAATAGGTCTCGCATTAGGAAAGGTTGAGCTATTGGTATTGTAAATGACAAACTTTATATTTATGTGTTGGTTATAAAATAGCTAAATTAATAGCTTTGTCATTTACAATGCCAATAGTTTTAACTTTCGCAAATGTGACACCTATAGCGTTTGTAATGCAATATGTGTTGTATTTACGTGACTTAGATGTATTGATATTACAAATAACAATATCTTTTTATGTTTTAAATAATTAATACATGCATAAAAGTTACTGTAATTTATAATGGCAATAGCGTAAACTTTTTTAAATCACTTTTGTGAAGATTATGTTCAGTGTATTTTATAAGAATAAAAGTGAAATATTAACATCTTTTTCTGACATTTCTAATAAAGCTTTAAACATTGAGAGAACATATTTGAACCAGTTGTTGAATGGTTGCACAGTTTGATGCTGTGGTGGCGCTGAGTGATGTTGTGGGGGCGACGAGTGAAGTTGTGGCGTTCAGTGATGCTGTGGTAGCGCATAGTGATGTTGTGGTGCCCCTGAGTGATGCTGTGGTGGTGCTGAGTGATGCTGTGGTGATGCGATAGATAGATAGAGTGAGGGTGATAGATAGAGTGAGGGTGATAGATAAAGTTAGGGCGATAGGTAGATAGAGTGAGATAGATAGAGAGAGATTGAGAGAGAGATAGAGAGAGAGATAGAGAGAGAGAGATAGAGAGAGAGATAGAGAGAGAGAGAGAGAGAGAGAGAGATAGAGAGAGATATATATATATATATATATATAGAGAGAGAGAGAGATAGAGAGAGAGATAGAGAGAGAGATAGAGAGAGAGATAGAGAGAGAGAGAGAGAGAGAGAGAGAGAGAGATAGAGAGAGAGAGATAGAGATAGAGAAAGAGATAGAGAGAGAGATAGAGAGGGAGATAGAGAGAGAGATAGATAGAGAGATAGAGTCAAGCCAAATTTACAACTTGGTATAGGAGAAATACATTACAAAAATGGTGCCCCTGCTAAAATATTAAGCGCGGCGCCCGTGTTGTTGTTAAAGCTCACAGATTAGAGCGGCGCCTGGGAGCAATACAGCAATGAGGAGAAGAGAGTGAGCCAATTAACACGTTAATCAATTTAGCAGAGTAGGAAAATTTTACTTGTTTGTAAATCCCACTCTCAGTAGACCAAAAGTATTACTAGTACACTACTGGTGGTTCGCCACACTGCTGCTTGGCTCATCAGGCTGGCAGGTGGCGAGAGGCGGCCTGCCCTTGGATCGCCCGTAAGATAACCCATCATTACATAACGGTGTGTGTAATAAACCTGCAGCAACTTTTCCCAATCGAACAATGGTGTCTTGTGTGTTATTTGCGGGATTCTTAACATTGTGGGGCGGGGGGTCCTGTTGCCGTGATGTGTCTATGATACCTTTCATGTAGTATGTTTAAAAGCACAACATGGTGTCTTCATATGTCCGTTTCAAAGTGCTGTGTGGATACTTTATACCAACCTCAATTACAACACAAGTAAACTGAATTAAAAATAACTGGCTAGATGATATTTGTAATATTACGCAGTGCTTTAATATTTTTATAATGCATAGAGCAGTGATATTTCTAATGAGGCAGAGACTTCCCAGTGTGATACAAAGCCACTGTATTTATAATGAGCAACAGAGTGGACATTTGTTGACGTTTGTAATGAGCCACTGAGTCATAATGGAGTACAGAACTGCATTATTTACAAATAAAGTATTGCATTATGTAATTTGTAATAAGCTAAAGAACTGTAGTGTTTGTGATGAGGCACAGGGATGTGACATTTTAATGAGGTACAAAGCGTCATATTTGTAACGAGGAATTTTACCATCATATTTATTGTGAGGCACAGCGCAGTGACATTTGTAATGAGGCCAAGTGCTGTAACATTTTTAATGAGGCACAGAGCTGCAGTATCTTTAATGGAGCATGATGTTTGAAATGAGGTACACAGCTTATGTGTTTGTAATGATGCACTGAACCCTGTTATTTGTAAAGAGGCACAGAGCTGTGACACTTGTAATGAAGCGAAGAGCAGTTGTATTTTCTACTGAGGCAGTGAACCATGGTATTTGTAAAGAGGTAAAGCCATTCAATTTTTAATGAAGCTCAGAACCAAATTATTTGTAAAGAGGCTCAGAACTGTGGCATTTGTAATGAGTCACATAGCCACACTATTTGTAATGAGGCACAGTGCAGCAGTATTTGTAACATTGCATAGGAGTTGAAGTATATGTAATGCGGCACAGAGCCACAGTATTTGAATCGGAAGAAGGGCAGCAAAACGAGTCTCAGAAGGGCAGAAGAGCAGCAAAACGAGTCTCAGAAGGGCACCAAAACGAGTGTAAATGAGGGCAGAAGGGCAGCAAAACGAGTCTAATTGGTGGCAGAAGGGCAGCAAAACGAGTCTCAAAAGGGCAGAAGAGCAGCAAAACGAGTCTCAGAAGAGCAGCAAAACGAGTGTAAATGAGAGCAGAAGGGCAGCAAAACGAGTCTAAATGAGGGCAGAAGGGCAGCAAAACGAGTCTAAATGAGGGCACTAAAACGAGTCATTAGCAGTTAGATGGCCGACAAAGCTACACTCATTTGTAGCAGCGCGCCAAAAACCGCCACTCCAAGGGCCATTCCAAGCGCGTGCATAACGTTACTTCCTATAGTTTCTTTAATGCGTTAATCAGGTATCGTATTTACTTTTCTTTCACCACATTTCATGAGCAAACCTGTGCTGCCTAACTGGCGATTGCTACTGCAGCATAATTTAATAAATACAAATCAGCAGCTATATTTCGCATGGATTTCACTTTCAGTGTACACTACACTACTACAGTGAACCCATTTACTAAACTAGGGGGCTTATTACCAACAACTCGCGATAGTTAACGCTATGTTGGCTTAGTGGCAATATTTTTATCGCCGATAAAAATCGGCCGAAATGCATGAATATCACTGAAAAGTCAGCAATATTCATGCATTTTTTTTTTTAACATCATTTTTATTGCATCACCAATATAATTGTACAGACATTAGAGCCAAAATTAGAAGTCCACCTAAAACAAGAATAGACATTGTCCATTGTACTCCATTCCGGGAGGCCCGCCCCCTCCTCAGGCACAGCTCGGCCTCCGTCCATTAGTCGTCCTTGTAATACCTTACATTGCCTGACATTTGTAGTACCAAAGTAATGCTGGGTTGCTTTTGTGCTTTTCACCCCTCCCCCGCCCCATAATTTCGATCCCCAACAGCCCGCCAATTCCAGCTTCCTTCCCCCCCCCCCCCCCCCCCCGTGGTCGCGCTGTGCTAAATCACTGTCGTAAGAACGTCTGTTGTGGCGTAGGAAGTACATACATTCACTAAGGTGTGTCCCCCGGTAAGGTGACAGGGTTAGCCACATCCAGCTCCTCTACGTCCTCCCGCTCCTCGTCGGCTGTGTCTCGAAGCGCCTGCACCATCATTTCCCATGCAGTCGCCCTCTCCAGAGCCTTCTCATCATTCATTCTCCAGGCCACCTGGTACCTCAAGGTGCTCTCACACGCCGCCCACCTCAGGCATTCCCCATACCATCTCTTATATGTGGGTCCCGTTCTCGATTTCCAATTTCTCGTTATCTCCCGCTTAGCCAGAATGAGCCCCAAGTCTATAAATTTGCTGGTAGTCTTATTTCTAGGCGTGTGTGGAAACCAATGAAGGACCCCCACTGCTTTCGTGTACTGAATGTCCCTGTCTGTTGCACTGTTGAGGGCCCTCCCAATTTCCTTCCAGTAGTCCCCCAGGGAGGGGCAATCCCACAACATGTGTCCCAAGTCTGCCCCAACTGTATTGCACCTGGGGCAAGCAGCTTGTTCCACCCCAAAATATTGCCGTATTTTCCCCGGTGTGAGGTATGCCCTGTGGATGATGTAGAAATGGATTAACTGAAACCTGGCGTTTCTCGAGCTCTTCCGTACTCGCCTCAGCAACTGGCCCCAGGTCGTATCAGGGATCTCCAATTGGAGGTCCAGCTCCCATTTGGCCTTCAGAACCGCCAGAGGCTGTAGGGCCTCCCTCAGCATCCTGGAGTACAGGCAGGTGACGGCCTTAAAGGTCCCTGCTGCCATCATCGTGTATTGACATGCCATAGAGGTGCCCGGTTCATGCAAACCTTCCCCCCAGTGAGCCTGCATGGCGCCCGTGACTGCCGCGTGCAACAAGTAGTCGCCCCTCGGCAGGTCGAACCGCTCCTGCAACTCCCGAAATGGCAGCAGTACCCCATCCTCATATAAGTCACCTAGCATGTGTATCCCCGCCTCCTCCCACCCCAGCAAGCGCGACCAGTCCCCTCCGTGAGGGAGGGCCGTGACCATCCCCAAAGGTATTTCAGGAGCGTACATAAGGCGGACCCCGGCTCGCTTACGTGCACGGTTCCAGCAGAGTCGGAACGTCTGCTCCTCAACCGTCAGATCCCTAACCAGGAGCTTCTGGTGCAGCGTGATGTACGCCAGCACATGCCGTGGGGTACCTTCTGCTCTCGCTTCCTCAGGGCCTCTATACACTCTCGCGACCTCCTGAGTGAAGACCTGCAGCTGCGCCGCCAGATAATACCCTTCAAAATCAGGCACCGCCAGTCCTCCTTCATCCTTGGGGCGTAGCAGAGTGTCCAGCGCTATGCGCCTCCTCCCCGTGCCCCATAAGAACGCTATGACCAGAGATCTCAGGCGCCGAAAAATAGAGCTCGGGATCCACACCGGGAGCGTCCTAAAATAATACAACAGCCTGGGCAGGGCCACCATCTTTAGCAGGGAGATCCGACCAGCCAGGGATAACGGCAGTGTAGACCAGAAATCCATGCTCCCTCGCAGAGCATTAATACAACGGGTGATGTTACCTTCCAGCAGATCCGCCGGGGTGTGATAGATATAAACTCCCAGATAATGCAAACAGCGCGGTTCCCAACGGAGTTCCTGCGCAGTGAGTGGGCACGGTTCTCCTGACCGCAGGGGGAATAAGCAGGACTTAGGCCAGTTGACCCTCAGGCCTGATAACCGGCCGAACCGCTCCAACAACCGTCTTGCCCCCACAAGCTCGGGGCCCGCGTTAGCCAAAAACATCAGCAGATCATCTGCGTATAAAGAAATGAAATGTGGCCTGCCCCATACACTAATCCGGCATAGTGGCGGCCCGACCTGGCCTCCACAGCGAAGGGTTCCATCGCCAGGGCAAACAAGAGAGGAGATAGGGAGCACCCCTGTCTAGTGCCTCGCCGGACAGGGTATTGCCTCGAGATCAGAGTGCCCACCCGGACTCTCGCTACCGCGTCAGTGTACAGGACCTTGGTCCAGTTTATGTATCCGTCCCCCAGCCCGAAGCGCCGCATCACCTCATACAAGTACCCCCATTCAAGACTGTTGAAGGCCTTCTCTATGTCAATAGAGAGAACAAATGGAGAGATGGCGCCCGGCCAGTCCGCTCCCATCAATCTCGTAAGCCTACGGATATTGTGGGCGGTGTTGCGCGTCGGGATAAAGCCGCACTGGTCCTTATGAACAAGGTCAGTCATGTGCACTAGCAGCCTGTTGGCAAGAATTTTACTCAGGATCTTGTAGTCCGTTGTCAGCATGGACAACGGACGGTAGGAGGATAAGGCCGCTCCCTCTCTGCCCGGTTTTAAGAGCGGAATCATGATGGCTTCACACATGGAGCCCGGGAGCCGACCCCTCGATTGCGCCTCGTTGTAGACTTCTCGCAGCCGGGGAGCAAGGTACTCCAGATACTTACTATAAAACTCGATTGGGAGCCCGTCGAGACCCGGGGTCTTATTCCTGGCCATTTGCTTTACAGCACACCCTATCTCCCCGAGCGTGATGGGCCGACCCAGCTCCTCTGCCTCTGAGTCCTCCACCCTCGGCAATTGTAAGCCGTCCAAGAAACCGCCCAGCTCATCCATCCCCCTGTTTCCCCACTGACATAGAGACCCTCATAATACGCCCGAAACTTATTCAGTATCCCGGGTTGAGTATGGCAGGGCTCCTCCCCTGTCTCCTGGATCATCATGATCGGCATACCCCTCCTGACTGGGTTAGCAAGCCATGCCAGCATAGACCCCGCCTTATCGCCTTCCGCATGCGCCCTCGTCATGTACGCTTTATGATCAAAGCTGCGCAGCCGTTCCAGTTCCACCGCCAGCCCCTCCCTGGCCCCACTAAGCCCCTCCTGCAACTCAGGGTGATTCGGGCGACCCCTCTCCAGATCCCTCAACCGCGCCTCCGCCTTGTCCACATCATCCATCAAAGTCTTGCGAGCCCCAGCCGTGTGTCCAATACAGTGCCCTCGCACCACCACCTTAAATGCATCCCACTCCACCGCCCTCGAGGAGGCCGAGCCACTGTTCTTCTCAAAATAACACTCCATGCAGTCTCCAAGGGCCTCCCTGAACAACAAGTCATCCAGGGTATCAGGTTGCAGGCGCCATGTTGGCACACAGTTAACGGCCACCATCCAGTTCAGGGATAACAATAAAGGGTTGTGGTCCGACATCGTCCGGGCCAAATATTCCGCCCCTCCCACCGCAGAAAGTACATTCGATGAACACAGAAACGCGTCCAGCCTAACATGTAGATCATGTAACTGCGAGTGAAAGGAGTAGTCCCTAGTAGTGGGGTGTAACGCCCGCCATGCATCCGTGAGGGCCCAACTCTCCTGCCACTCCATCCTGCGCTTGGCCACCCTATGCGCTGGGGACGCGCGCAGTGGGGGATGGGACCTATCCAAAACCACATCCTCTACCGAATTGAAATCCCCCCCCAGGAGCACCGGCCCCGCCAAATAACCCGCCAGTTTACCCGAGAGTACGGACAAAAATGCGGGCAGATCCACATTGGGAGCGTACACACTGCAGAGAGACACTACCCTGCCTCTTAGTCTCCCCTCCACCGCCACATATCTGCCCTCAGGGTCCACCAATGTTTTAGTAACCTGGAAGGGAACCCCCGCTCGTATCCAGATCAGCGCCCCCCCTTGCAAAAGCTGAGAACGTTGTATTGAACAGCTGTCCCCTCCAAAGCCTCTGTAGCGCAATCCCTTCTTGCTTATTAAGATGTGTTTCTTGCAGGAACGCTATGTGCACCCCCCTACGCTTGAGGTATGCCTGAACTTTATGCCTACGTGTCATGGACTGCATTCCCCGCACATTCCAGGACACGCATTTCAATGCCCCGGTACTAGCCATTCCCCTTCGCCCATCCAGACCGAACAATTGAAATCATCGACTTTGCACGCTCTTCGACCACGGACCAACCCTCCCACCCTCTCCAAACAGGAAGCCAAACCCCCCCTCCAACAACAACACCCAGAGCAACCCCAACTGCTCTCAATTCCCACCCCCCCAGGACAGGTCCCCCCCCAAATGGAAGTACCCCCATCCAAACCAACACTCGCAACCACCCCTCAAAGAAAGGCAGTAATGTTCGCAGTCTCCACTGCGATGACCTTAAGGGCCAGTAGGGCGCGGTTCGATGCGAAAGGTTCGTGAAAGCAAATCAATCCCGCATACTCCACCCCACAATCCCCACATCATAGCACCCCAAAACCTCATGTAACAGTGTTCCGCTGCTACGGGCCCAACGCCCCGGTGTCCAACCAGCGAGTCCGCTCCACTAGTCCAGATTAACACGCCTAAAGGATCTCCTCCGAAGTCTGCGGCGTCACGATAGGGCCTCGGGCTCCACCAAATTCCGAGAGTCCCGTCTCTGAGCCCTTGCCCGGTTCCTCCGATTCCGTGCCCTCCCCGGACTGGCTCCTGGTATTTTTGGATAGGTTCGCCACTGCCTGTAGGGCCGCCTGCCTCTCCGTCTCCGTCTGCGATACCGAAGGCCTGCCGGTCCTCCTGCGGTTCTTCCTGATCCGTTGAGATTTCCTGATCGGTTGTGTCACCTTAGCCTCCTCCTCCCTGGCCTTGGCGCCATCAGTTCCCGCTTTGTAAGTGTCCCACCAGGCCCAGGCGTCCGCCGAGGACGTAAAGAAGAGTGTCCGTTCATCTACCACCACTCTCAGCTTCGCCGGGAAGAGCAGGGAGTACTTGATGCCTTCATCACGGAGCTCCCGCTTAAGGGTCAGGAAATTAACCCTGAGCTTCTGCGTCTCAAACGTATAGTCTGGGAACATAGTGACCATGTTGTTGTCCACTTGAAAGGGTCCTGCCTCCCTCGCTCTCTGCAATAACCAGTCTCTGTCCCTGTAATGGAGCAACTTGAACACCACTGGGCGAGGCGGGAGGCCTGGGGCCGGCGGACGCGCTGGAACCCTATGTGCTCGCTCAAGGGAGAAGAAGGGGGACAATCCCTCTGGTGCCACCTCAGTTCGTAACCAGTTGTCGAGATAGCCCAC
Organism: Lissotriton vulgaris; assembly: GCF_964263255.1. Lineage (NCBI taxonomy): Eukaryota > Metazoa > Chordata > Amphibia > Caudata > Salamandridae > Lissotriton > Lissotriton vulgaris. The sequence continues at coordinate 1,338,867,328 of NC_141685.1, forward strand.
CATATCGTCTCCTTCGATTTTTTCCGGCAGGCCTACGAGGCGTACGTTGTTGCGCCTATTCCGGTTTTCCGCGTCCTCGGCCCTCCGTTCCAGCACCTTCACACGATCCATCACATCCGCCATCTGCGCCTTCACCGCTGCATGGCTCGGGGCCAATTCCTGGACCGTGATTTCCACGGACTTCACCCTGTCCTTGAGCTTATCGTGGTCAGCTTTCAGGAGTCCCAAGCCCGTTGCCACCTGGGCTATGTCCTGCTGCAAGGCGTCCCTCGTGGTGGCGATGGCCTCCAGGATACGATCCTGCATGCGCTGCAGCGCCGATTGGTCCCGATCCGATCCTTCTGTGGCTTCGGTGTCGGTCGCACCATCTCCCTTCCCTTTCGGCTTCCCCATCTGGGCTGGAACGAGTGGTGGCCTCCACAGCTGCCTCTGCACCCGCTCCGCACTTCATAGGGCCTCGCCCGTAGGAAGGTCCCCCTGTAGCAGTAGTGGGAAAGGCCCGTCGTGTTCCACGCCTCGAGCACCACTCTAGACTCTGGGGCCAAGGCCGCCTCTCGGGATCAGGGTTTCCGATGGACCGTTAAGCCGTCTGGCGCCAGTCGTGCTCAGAGATCCGGGGTCATCGTCACTGGGTTGTCGCCATGTTGCCGCCGCCACTACCAAGGGTTCGGCTCCCATCCACAGCCGGCGGCGCGCAAAAGGTCCACTCCAGAACCCCGAGAGAGGTCCGATTCAGCCGCCCACACCTCTAGTCGGAGAAAAGTAGCAGCCCTTAAAGTGGCTCCGGGCCTGCGACTCCGTCGTCTCCATGCGTCATGCCACCGCCGCCATCTTAGCTCGACGACTTCCCGCCTGAGTCCAACTTTCAGATTTAGATACCGGGCTGGGAATGGTCTCGAGTCGTCCGCCGTAGACGCCGGACCCTCCGTGGCACCTTCAAGTATCGGATTATATCGGTTTCGTCGGGGTCCGATCAGATAGTCAGGATATTTTTCAGGATCGGGCGCGGAGCTCCGAGCTCACGCTGCCTACCTCCTCGGCATCCAAGCCACGCCCCAGCGATATTCATGCATTACCGAGCTAATGCTCTTAGCCATGTTATCCACCTACCATTGGATAACATGGCTAAGAACTGCTCAGGGGCAGGTGTTAGCTTTTGGAGATATTCGCGCTTAGCGAGAATATCTCCAAAGGTTGGTAATAGGAGAAAGCGATGTTAGCGACTGTTTCCAGTCGCTAACATCTTGGCACGCCCACTTTGCATGTCATTAGTGATAAATTTCACTGACATGCAAAGCGGGGCCCAAGATGGTCGCTATCTCCTACTAGCTGTCGCTAACTGGTGTTAGCGACAGCTAGGTAATAGGGAGATAATTATATCTCCGCTTTCTTGGCTTTTAAAGCCAAAAAAGCGGAGATAAACCCCCTTGATAATATGCCCCAGTGTTCCTAGCACTCTGATCATACCTGAGTGTGAATGCCGGGTCTCCCTGGCCGAGCGGTTCCTTCGGGACTTGACTGTCGCAGTGTCGCCCTCCTAAGTATTCCTGGGTCCGGTCGGGTCAGAGGTCAAGTCTTCAATCAAACCCCATAAGCAAACAGAGGCCGTAGTACAATCGAGGGAGAGAGTTCTGCCCCCCCAGACAGGGGGTTATGTACCCAGGCTATGTATTGACCAGACAATCCTGGCGCTGTATGCTGCGCCAGGCTTGGCTGGGGTTCAGAAAAGGGGGTGGTGATGAACAGAGTGTCTGAATTAAGCAGACCACTGTTACCCAGTCCAAAGATCAGGGCTTGATTCATCACCGTTTTTTAGCTCACTGCACCATCCCAGCTCAGAACCTGGCTACATGCAAATTAGTCTGACCCTGGCCCAGTGCAACATGGGAACAGGGCAGACCAAACTACCAAGCCAATTCTTATACTGGGAAGGAAACAAGCTTCCGGGGACCGGTTTCTGGCATTTCAGCCGTCTTCGGCCCGGCTTGCTTGAATCCTGATGGTGCAATGAGCAAGGGACTCACATCTGAGTATACACTTCCACGCTTATGGTGGACAAAAACGATTCAGAAAAGGGGGTGGTGATGAACAGAGTGTCTGAATTAAGCAGACCACTCTTACCCAGTCCAAAGATCAGGGCTTGATCCATCACCGTTTTTTAGCTCACTGCACCATCCCAGCTCAGAACCTGGCTACATGCAAATTAGTCTGACCCTGGCCCAGTGCATCATGGGAACAGGGCAGACCAAACTACCAAGCCAATTCTTATACTGGGAAGGAAACAAGCTTCCGGGGACCGTTTCTGGCATTTCAGCCGTCTTCGGCCCGGCTTGCTTGAATCCTGATGGTGCAATGAGCAAGGGACTCACATCTGAGTATACCCTTCCATGCTTATGGTGGACAAAAACGATTCAGAAAAGGGGGTGGTGATGAACAGAGTGTCTGAATTAAGCAGACCACTCTTACCCAGTCCAAAGATCAGGGCTTGATCCATCACCGTTTTTTAGCTCACTGCACCATCCCAGCTCAGAACCTGGCTACATGCAAATTAGTCTGACCCTGGCCCAGTGCATCATGGGAACAGGGCAGACCAAACTACCAAGCCAATTCTTATACTGGGAAGGAAACAAGCTTCCGGGGACCGTTTCTGGCATTTCAGCCGTCTTCGGCCCGGCTTGCTTGAATCCTGATGGTGCAATGAGCAAGGGACTCACATCTGAGTATACCCTTCCACGCTTATGGTGGACGAAAACGATTCAGAAAAGGGGGTGGTGATGAACAGAGTGTCTGAATTAAGCAGACCACTCTTACCCAGTCCAAAGATCAGGGCTTGATCCATAACCGTTTTTTAGCTCACTGCACCATCCCAGCTCAGAACCTGGCTACATGCAAATTAGTCTGACCCTGGCCCAGTGCATCATGGGAACAGGGCAGACCAAACTACCAAGCCAATTCTTATACTGGGAAGGAAACAAGCTTCCGGGGACCGGTTTCTGGCATTTCAGCCATCTTCGGCCCGGCTTGCTTGAATCCTGATGGTGCAATGAGCAAGGGACTCACATCTGAGTATACCCTTCCACGCTTATGGTGGACAAAAACGATTCAGAAAAGGGGGTGGTGATGAACAGAGTGTCTGAATTAAGCAGACCACTCTTACCCAGTCCAAAGATCAGGGCTTGATCCATCACCGTCTTTTAGCTCACTGCACCATCCCAGCTCAGAACCTGGCTACATGCAAATTAGTCTGACCCTGGCCCAGCGCATCATGGGAACAGGGCAGACCAAACTACCAAGCCAATTTTTATACTGGGAAGGAAACAAGCTTCCGGGGACCGGTTTCTGGCATTTCAGCCGTCTTCAGCCCGGCTTGCTTGAATCCTGATGGTGCAATGAGCAAGGGACTCACATCTGAGTATACCCTTCCACGCTTATGGTGGACAAAAACGATTCAGAAAAGGGGGTGGTGATGAACAGAGTGTCTGAATTAAGCAGACCACTCTTACCCAGTCCAAAGATCAGGGCTTGATCCATCACTGTTTTTTAGCTCACTGCACCATCCCAGCTCAGAACCTGGCTACATGCAAATTAGTCTGACCCTGGCCCAGTGCATCATGGGAACAGGGCAGACCAAACTACCAAGCCAATTCTTATACTGGGAAGGAAACAAGCTTCCGGGGACCGGTTTCTGGCATTTCAGCCGTCTTCGGCCCAGCTTGCTTGAATCTGGGTGATGCAGTGAGCTAAATAACGGTGATGGATTAAGCCCTGATCTCTTGACTGGGTAAGAGTGGTCTGCTTAATTCATCACCACCCCCTTTTAAGGATTGGCTGGGGGGCACCATGACTGCTCGCCCAGTCACCCTGTGCAACCCCGGGGGCTGCGGCCCGCCCCATGGTCCTCTCTCTAAGGGGAAATTCACTGAGAAACAATCTGCTCGGGCATGTTTGTGCCCAAAAATCCACTTGCGCAGCTGCAGCAGGCCCATCCTCCCCCCCCCCGTGGACTCCGGAAAAGTCGGGTGTCTCCCGGATTCCCGGCCGGCAGGTAGCGCGATTTTTTAAAATATTTGTATTTGTTTTTTAGTGACGACGTGTGGGTCCATGGGGCTTAGTCGGGCTACGCCCCTACGCCCCAATGGACGCACCGTTCCTGCTCAGATTGTGAAATAACAAAAACCAGGCGCCATGGGAAAACCAGAAAGAGGGGTTTCACGCGGACGGTGAACACGAAAGACAGCGAAGCTGAAACCGGGCTGTGACTGAGAGGGCGGGGGCTTCCAGCGCATGCGCACTATTTGTAATGAAGAGGGAGCCCCGGCGCCGGCAGCTGAAGTCCCGGGTCCCAGGAGGGGGCCGAGACTGACCCGCTGCCTGCCGAGGGAGAGAGGGACACACGGAAAGAGTTAGGTGAGTGGGTGGGGTGGGGGTGGCTGTGTGCGTGCGTGTGTGTGTGTGTGCGTGCGTGTGTGCGTGCGTGTGTGTGTATGCAGTGTGTGTATGCAGTGTATGTGCGTGCGTGTGTGTGTGCCTGCATGTGTGTGTGTGCGTGTTTGTGTGTGTGTGCATGCGTGAGTGTGGCTGTGTGTGTGCGCGCATGATTGAGAGAGGCGAGAGGCTGACTTGCGGTGAATGTTGAACAGGAGATGTGCACGGCGCCGGACTGGGCGTTCGCGTCCTAGAGATGAAATTGCCGAGGGAAAGCGCGTACCCTTCCCCTGTACAACATTCCTGTCAAGTGCACAACATAAGGTCTTTCGCTGGACGCTGCTAACACCAGCGAGACCTAAAAACTGGAGCCATTGTCGCCTTTTTCGATGAACTGGGCGTGGACAATCAGCAAGATGAGGTGTCTCGCTGTTGGGTTTGGGCCCGAAAAAAAGCACAAGGAAAGAGCCTAGTTTCAGATTTCACTTCCGGTTTTAGGTGACCATTCCCAGTCCCCTCGGCCTGTTTATGAGGCAGACTCAAAAGCACTGCACTCCTTCTCTGTAATTATCATATGTGCACTTCAGCAAGAAGCTTGGCTAAAAACATACTCAAACATTACTGGGGTTGACTTTTTACTTTTATGGTGGTTTGTTGATATTTCGACAGGTGTCAGTGTTTGCAAATAGACACTGATTTGCGGTTTACCAAAGGTTGAATTATAATGGAAATTCATGCAGTGCGGTGCCAAACTTTACATTTCCCTGCAGGAGCATACGTTATATTAATCTATTCCAAGCTACTGCTCCCTAGTTGAGACGCTGCTTTATAAACAAAAAAATCATAATTCACTACTGCTCAGAAATGTGCGTTTTACAAACAGGAATGTAACCTTTTTTCTGGCTAATAAAGTATGTCTCCTAGGTGACCTTATGCGTACAAGAAGGATTCTAATAAACTTAAATGCATGCTATACTTTGTATTCATTTTTATCAGATGTGGCTAGCTGATCTAATAGATCTATTTTTTTCTCAAATGAGTTGCATCAGAACTGGACAAACTTATAGGTCGAATATTAAAGTGTGATACTGCGTGCACCTCTAACGATAGATAACATGAATAGTACATGCAAAGCACTCTGTTGAACGACGCTTGCGGACCAACACAAAAACATTTTACTGGGTTTAGAGCCAGCCCATTGCTTACCACTGGTTGGCTTTCTTGTCACTCTCATTTGCCTGCTCCTTAGAAGGCATTCCTTTCTCTTCGTGTGTTTGCCCCTCCCCTGAAGCATAGCCTTTTGATTGGCTGACTTGTATCCGTACTCTGCGCACGTTTAGGGGACCACATTATTTCCAGCACTCCATGAGAGCACATGTGCTTTCTATCTCTCTCTTCCTCGTGTTCTGCTTCCTTGTTGCTCCCTCATCCCTGCCCAAACAAGCTTTCCATAGCTTTTTTCTCCCCTCCCTGGCTTTTTATTATTTTTTCTGGGACCCCTGAGGCCAAGGCTCAAGCGCCTCTGTTGCTCCCACCCCCGCTGCCAAACCTTGTTGCTTCCCTCCCATCCACTCCTCCATTGCTCTCCAAAGTGCTTGGGGGTCAGTAAAATATTTTTTTTTTTTTTTTTTTTTTTCGGGGTGCTCTGCAGCTGTCATTTGACATGCCACTCTTCAGTACAGAAGGTGCTTTTGCAGTACCAAAGTTACATTTATTTATTAACCTATCCAAATGGCGTCCACCACCTTAAACAGTGAATAAATAATGATGTCACAAGGTGTGCAAGTGCATGCTTATGCATGCCCAAGCATGCATCATTACTTATGCATGTGCAGCAGGCTCATCATCATCATCGTATTATTATTTTTTTTGCCGATGCTGCACAGCAAAGACAATAATCATTGGCTAAATGAGCAAAAGCTAGACCTATTGGCTTTGCCAGTGCTTGTTCATAAGGAGCTCAGGAGCCACTGGGTGGTGACAGAAAGAAAATGTGATAATGTTGATACAATGGGCCACATAGGAAGACATGTGCATTCAATAATACACACTTAACACTGCTCATCACCCCACCCAACGCCAATAACTCCTGAAGCAAATCACGTAAACGTTATTTTGCGTAAATAAATGGGAACAACGTCCACTTTACAGTGCAGCCGAGGGTATATATTCTTGGTTATATGTACACCACAGCCCCCTGCAACTCATGTATCATGCAGTGGTAGAAGTGGGCGGGGACGGAAGGGCACGGCGTATCCCTTCTTCTAAAAACGATTTAAGTCTGTTCCCCTACTTCTTTCTTTCAAAACATCGTCCCAGGACGGCAAACGATAACTTTTTCATTCAGCTTCCAGGGGCTGCTCCCACTTCTCTGTTGAAATCCAGAGGCTGCCGCAGCCCCTCCCTGAGCTTGCACAGACTGAGAGCAGGCCCATTGTCATTCCGATTGAGGCCGATTATCCCCTTTCGAATGACAATGTGCCCGCCCGCCCTCTGCCTTTAGCATATCAAGTGCCAGTGAGATCGGAGTTGGTGATTACAGAGGAGCTTTCCCCAGACAGAGTACTGTGGGGAATTTGACACCTTGTGTAATTTGTCAATGTTGTACACAAAGTGAACTGGGCAGGAGCAGTGACTGGACAAAAGAGACGACAGGAAAGGAGAGTTACTAGGGCAGGAGAGGTGACCGGGCATGAGAGGTGACCGGGTAGGAGAGGTGACCGGGCAGGAGAAGTAATGGGCAGGAGAAGTGACAGGGCAGGAGAAGTGATGGGTAGGAGAAGTGACGGGGCAGGAGAGTTGACGTGTCAGGAGCAGTAACTGGACAGGAGAGGTGACAGGAAAGGAGGGGTGACGGGACAGGAGAAGTGATGGGCATGAGAAGTGAAGGGGTAGGAGCGGTGATTAGGCAGGAGTGGTAACCGGCAGGAGCAGTGAACAGATAGGGGCAGTGAACGGATAAGAGCAGTGAACAGGGCAGGAGAAGTGATAGGACAGGAGAAGTGATGGGGCTGGACCGGTGATCGGGCAGGAGTGCTGACCGTACAGGAGCAGTGAACAGTCAGGAGCGGTGACAGGCAGGAAAAGTGACGGGGTAGGAAATGTGACGAGGCAGGAAAAGTGACGGGCCAGGAGCAGTGACGGGGCAGGAGAGGCAACATGAAAGGAGAGGTGACTGGGCAGGAGAGTTAACTGGGCAGGAGAGGTGACTGGGCAGGAGAAGTAGCGGGGCAGGAGAAGTGACGGGGCAGGAGAGATGACAGGGCAGGAGAGGTGAAGGGGCAGGAGAGGTGATGGGGCAGGAGAAGTGATGGGGCATGAGCTAGAGCTGTAACCGGGTGGGAGCGGTGAAAAGACAGGAGCGGTGAAAGGACAGGAGCAGTGAACGGGACAGGAGCAGTGAACGGGGCAGGAGCAGTGAACGGGGCAGGAGCAGTGAACGGGGCAGGAGCAGTGAACGGGGCAGGAGCAGTGAACGGGGCAGGACCAGAAAACGTGGCAGGAGCAGTGACGGGGCAGGAGCAGTGACGAGGCAGGAGAAGTGACGTGACAGGAGAGGCAACAGGGCAGGAGAGGTGACGTGGAAGGAGAGGCAACAGGGCAGGAGAGGTGACTGGGGAGGTGACCTGACATGGAAGGTGATGTGATAGGCAGGAGAGGTGATGGGGCAGGAGAGGTGATGGGGCTGGAGAAGTGACAAAGCAGTAGAAGTAATGGGGCAGGAGCGGTGATTAGGCGTGAGCAGGAGCAGTGAAAATGGAAGGAGGAGTGAACGGGGCAGGAGCAGTGAACGGGACAGAAGCAGTGAATGGGGCAGGAGCAGTGAATGGGGCAGGAGCAGTGAACGGGGCAGGAGCAGTGAACAGGGCAGGAGAAGTGACGGACCAGAAGAAGGGCAGGGACAGGGTAATTGACGAAGCAGGAGTGTTGATCGAGCATGAGCAGGAGTACTGACTGGACAGGAGCAGAGAAAGGGCAGGAGCAGGCGTTTCCCAGGGCGACTGGAAGGGTAGGGGGCCAGTTTAGTTTGGGGGGGACCAGTTTTGTACAAGTGCAGGAGTTTTAAAAACACTGCAAAGTTCTTTGTATATTCCGCAGGTTTCGGTCAACAATACAAGTGCCAAGATAACGTTGGTGATCAATGTACCTGCTGGAGAGAGATGAGAGAGGCTGTTTTACTCATCTAAGGTAGCGCAGAGGGGTAATATGCCTGCGGCAAAGAACATGTACAGTGCATATCAAAGAGCAATATGTTATGTGCATAGTTCAGTGGGTACTGCTTTGTGTTCACTTCCCGAATGAAAGGACACTTGAATACATATGGCCTGGCTGTTCGGGCTGGACTGTTCACATTGGGCGCAGGATCAAGACTGATTTGCATGTAGCTGGGTCCAAACTGGAATGGTATGGTGAGCAAAAAACAATGGATTTAGGCCTAGATCTCTGTACTGGGGTGAATGTATGACATTATTCTGCATTCTGTCCATCAATTATTCTTTTTGCATTTGTCACCCCGAGTGGGACAGGTATGCTCAGACATGAGTCCCGTGCTCTCCATGCCACTGGAATCAAGCTATCCTGGCTGATGAGGGCTGAAAGCCCGAAACCGGTCCTAGGATGCTTGTTTCCAGTCCAGGGAGGACCTGGCCTGGCAGTTCGGGCTGGACTGTTCCCATTGGGTGCAGGATCAAGACTGATTTGTATGTGGCTGGCTCCAAACTGGAATGGCATGGTGAGCAAAAAAACAATGGTTTAGGCCCAGATCTATGTACTGGGGTGAATGTATGACATTGTTCTGCATTCTGTCTACCAGTTGTTCTTTTTGCTATATTATGATTGAGCAGCCAGCTGGCTGACATGAATATGAAGGAGCCTTTGTGGGTTTCCGTGAGTCTAGATTCTCAGGAAGAGTCCCTTTCTCTTCTGAGCCCTGCTTAACACATGTGTACAGGAGGAGCCCTGTATTTATATCCTCAATGTTTGAGACAAAAAATAATCATGGATTTCTGAACAATGAGAGTAAAAGCATAAAGGTAACATGTTGTTCCTGCTTATATTTCACACACTTTACATACACCTGTATTCACTATGAGTGTTTGATTTTTCCTGAATTAAACCTCAAATAAACATGTTTATCCATTGTTTTAATTAAATAACGTTATAAGCTGTAACTGGTCAGTGAAATGCTAAACGTACTAAAAATTGGTATGTTTTGCTATTTCTAGCCACACCCCTAACTCCACCCACTGATTCAATCTTCGGTTATTCCCGCCCCCTGATTCTCCACCCACAGTTCCCCTACTGTTTTTTCCCCACTTCGACCACTGGTATCATGGCCGTTCATTCCAGAATAAAGGCACGTGCGGACTTTGTGGCCTTGCATTCTTCCGTGGTAGAACCAGATCATTTTTACACTAAAAAGAAACCTGCTCTCTGATGCCACGCCCGTGCGCGGTTCCGAGCTGACTACATGCTGCTAGAAACCCTCCGCTGGCTCTAGCCCTTCGAAAAACCACTTTAGAGGTAACTCCGGTACCTTACACTGCCCTCACTCACGGAAATTGGAAGTGAGTGCCCAGTCAGGGTGCGTTTGGGAATCCATCATTAGTTGCCCGCCATCTGACCTCTAAACACAAATTCAAGAGGTCACCTCGGTATCTCATATTACTACCATCCACAGGCGACTGACCCAAGGCGATTTAAAGGGCTACCACCACCGGATTGCCCGCGGGGGCACCGGTAGGATTTTCCACCCATCTGCACTCGTGGCCTGATCCAATCGAATAGGCCGAGTACAACACTGCGCTTAGAACTGAGCAGCTACATCCCAGACCACCACCAATATACTAGATAGGTGACCTGCCTCTTAGAAGCTCGGACAGAGGTCCACCCTGAACAGCATCATTGGTGTTCGATCCAGACTACCTGCTGGACCACGGCCTAGACCATCTTGGTAGCCATACCAAGTTCCAACCCCCCCACCCCTAATCCCACCGTTATTGTCCTGAAGAAGACCCACAGCCGAGGTCCTAAACACCCCTGGAGCACTAGGGTCGAAACGTCGACGGTTTTCCATTTGTTTGCCTGTACCTCCCCCACCCCAATTTCATCCCCCCTTTTTAATTGATGTGGACAGGCTCATATGACAGCGGAAGTTTCCCGCTCTTGTGTAAATATTACAATTGTACATTATAATTGCTATCTCTCCTTTCCTTCCTTCTCAAAATCACAAGATCACCCACTTTTTCTTCACTGACTATACTCTGATAGTCCTTTGCGCTGTTTATAATTATATTTGTTTTATGAAGATGTAAATAAATATGTAAATCTTGGTATAGCAAGAACACAGAGTGTGGATATAATCTATTGTTCTTGTTTCAGGTAAAATTGCTATTTTTGGGTACTGTTTTTTCATTGCATTCAATGTGTTTATAAATAATACCAATGCCAATATATCTCCCCCCCGTTGCTTGAATCAATGTGTGCAGATTTAATCGCACTCCCAAGACATAAGCGATACTCATATATGTTTTGTTTGAATTAATATCAAGGACCACCTTTCTTTATATTATTTATACCCAGGTCCTTTGATTCTGTGGGTGACACCCCATCGATTTAAAGCTCTAATGCCACGCGCTACGGTGCTGCTGAAAGGCCATAAAGTAGTAAAACCTGAGCAGAAGATGATAAATCCATGCCATGAGAAAAAAAATCTCTCCAAGTCAAACATGCGTGTCGAAGAAGGTCAAAGCAGGCCTTGGTGAGGGAAGGTCAACTATCTAGCTTCCATTACAAGCGCAGAAACAAGTTTTCATCTAAGCTACAAGGCGCTCAATGTACCTAGTGCAGTCGACGACGCAACGTCCTTCCAAGAACTACCTGTACTTCATAATCAGCTTAAAGAGTAAGCCTGACGCGGTGCATTGTTTGGGAATGAGGAAAGTAATTGTTTCTGGCAAGGATACCGAGTCGGGAATGAGGAAAGTAATTGTTTCTGGCAAGGATACCAAGTCCTTTACCGTCACACTGTGAACCGGACATGTGCTCGCTTTATTCCCCACTAAGCCTTAAGTGTTGTGCTCTTATAGTTCGCTTGTTTGTCTTGTGCTGTTTGATCTGCGCTAAACCAGAATCCCAGTTTGTGGCTGTTGCCCATACTGGGACCAGCCTGAGGCCTTGTGGAGCCCTGTGGGTCCACTAATGTACTTCATACAATGTGAGAAATACTGGTGTCAATTTGTGATACCAAGATTGGATAGTGTGAAGAGTAGGTTCGAGAGATGAACGAGTGTAAAACATGGAAGAGTGATCAAAAAGTATGAGCATGGAGGAGAGTTATGAATTTGGACACATAGGATAGGCATTTTCTGCTGAGCGCAGAGGAGTAAAGGCAGATTGAAGGGGACCAACCAGATTATGAATGGTGACAAAGACGGGGCGGTTAAACACCAGGAGATCATGAATTATTATTTTTTTTTAAAAACATTTTTATTGGCATTTTGCATCATGATAACAAACATCAAGCATGTCAATGTCGAGCTACACACTCATCCCCGCCCCCTTATCCACTTTTCCCTTTATTAGATCAAAAACATAGTCCACAGAGTCCAATGGTTCAGGTAAGTCTTCAGCCCAAATCCTACTACCGATCAGCCTCAGTCCCCTCATCTCGTTCTGCCCCTTAGGTGCGTGGGAGCTCACGCCCCCTTGTAACTCATAATCCTCCATCTAGCCCATGATAGCGTCTCCATTTACCCCATACACTGCCAAATTTCTTGGGGCACCCCCTCGCCTTATAAGTAGCTCTCTCGGCGACCATGTAGAGGTCCATCCCCCTCCTCCAATCTTCTATTTGTGGTGTGTCTGGTGTCCCCCACTTCCGAGCCACATCTCTCTTGGCTACCACTAAGGCCAGTACCAGGAAGATCAGCAGCGGTCGAGCCAGATCCACATCGTTCGTCATTCCCAGTAGGGTCAGTTTGGGATCTAAGGGTATTGTGGTCTCTAGCACCTCCCCCAGCTCTGTCAGGACCAACCCCCCAGAAGAGTTGAATATTCGGGCATGTCCAAAGAGTATGATAGAAATCCCCTATAGCAGTGCCACACCTCAGAAAGCCCGGGTCAGTTATTCTCCCAATTTTGTGCAGTCGTGCTCTATCAAAATAGGTCCTATGAAGGACATTACATTGGATTAACCTTAGGCGCGATTTAACCGCTACCTCCCTGGGATGCATGAGGACCGTGTCCCAGTCCACTTTGTCCATTTCACCCACTTCTCGCTCCCATGTAGTCCGTAGGTTCCCCAGTCTATCTGGCCTGTTATTCATTATTGTTTTGTATGTAAGCGACACTGCCTTGCCGACTATCCTTTCCTGTAGGAGGCGACCCTCCAGAGGAGCAAATTCTGGAAGTGCCTCTGTCAATGCCCCCTCCGCCCTCCATGCGTGTCTGAATTGCATGTATTTCAAGTATTGTGTGTGGTGGAGTCCATATTCCTTGCGCAGTGAGGGAAACAACTGTAGCATTCCATTCTTCATTACATCCCCCAGAGTCGGCAGGCCTATATCATCCCAACCTCTAAATCCCTTCAATTTATTGAGTTTCTGCAGCCAGGCGCATTTCCACAGTGGGGTTTGTTTTGGTAATTTACGTTCCCACCCTATCGCTCTTGTCGCCCTCATCCATATCCCTACAGTAAGCCTCGTTGCAGGCAGTAGTCTAGCCCTACCCTTGCCTCGGTATAGATAATGCAAGTATGTGTGTTTATCCAAAGTGTGTCTTTCTAATGCAAAGGTGGGGTGGGTAGCCGGGGTGTGCAGCCATTCATTAATGACTATCAGGTACTCTGCCCAGTATTAGGCCTCTAAGTCGGGCAGGGAGATCCCCCCCATTATATTGGTCCCTTTGCAATGTCGAGAGCGCCACCCTAGGCTGCGTCCCCATCCAGAGAAATGTTCAAAGTTCTGCGTGTATAGTCCTGAACACCCCGCTCTGTAAGGGAGAGTATTTATTCTGGAATGCATACAAAAAACTGGGTAGCGTAATCATTTTAAACATTGCCGCCCGACCGAGGAGCGTGAGGGGAAGCAGTTTCCATTGTGCTGCATTATCAGTAAAGTTGCGTAGTACCCAGTGAATGTTCCTTTTTAAGGAGAGCGCCCTATCAGTAGTAAGGAATACCCCGAGATAGGTAAACCCCTCCGTTGTCTTTACCAGACGTTCTGGAAGCACGGGGCCCCCTCCCGTCGTTGGGAATCATACAAGATGGATTTATGCCAGTTGATCTGGTAGCCCGCATGAGACCCATACCGCTCTAATTCTGAGAACAGCGCAGGCATGGTAGTCTCCGGTTCTGTAACAAATAGCAGGACGTCGTCTGCATATAGGGAAAGCTTCTCTGTAGATGTGTCTGACGATCGCACGCTGAACCCCCTAATGTTTTCGTTCTCGCGGATTGCACATGCCATGACCTCTATGGAGAGGGCGAACAGTAGTGGGGACAGGGGGTATCCCTGTCTGGTACCGCGCCGTATAGGAAAGTCCCTTGACAACTTGCTATTGACTCGGACTCTCGCCCTTGGATCTGTATATAAGAGGCCTACCATCTTTCTAAATTTGGGTCCAAATCCGAAGCGGTCTAGCACCCCCTCCAGAAAGGGCCAGTGAACCACGTGAAATGCCTTCTCGGAGTCGAGGGAGAGGAACCAATGCGGATCCCCTCTGTTGCATACCTCCATTAGCCAGTTATGGGTTCTCCTCAGATTATATCTAGTCGCCGTCTCGGGGAGGAATCCCGTCTGATCTAAATGGACCAGACCTGTAATCACCCATCGAAGGCGGAGGGCCAATATCGTTGCATAGAGTTTTGCCTCCACATTGAGGAGGGAAATGGGGCGATAGGATGAACATTCATCTGGGGGCTTGCCTTCTTTAAAGATCGGGATAATCGTAGACTGACGGAGGTCTAACGGGAATGTTCCCTCCGACTCAGCATCCACAAACAGGCCCAATAAATGACGGGTTAAGAGATCCGCCATTTTCTCAAAGAATTCCGCCGGGAAACCATTAGAGCTGGACGCCTTACCTGCCCTGAGTTTAGCCAGTGCCTCTCTGAGTTCTTCCGCTGTTATGTCTGCCTCCAAGTCCTGTCTATCTGTGTCATCTAGGGCTGGGAGATCTATATGCGCCATGTATTGCAGGGCGTCTTCCTTCGTCCCCAGTGCTCTCACCTCATAAAAGGCCCCATAATATTCTGCAAATGCATTGGCTATCTGGTCATCCGTTTGGGCCCAGTTTCCCCCACCATCTCTCACCCTCTCCACCCACATTGCATCTCTCTCTTTCTTGCTCAGCCATGCCAAGAGCCTCCCAGACTTATCCCCCACATCGTATAATTGGTGTAAGGTCGCCAGAGCCTGTGCTTTCGCCTCACTTGTTACTAAATGTTTATACTGGACCCTTACGTCCGATAGTTGGAGACTAATTCCAAGATCTCTAGTGGTCAGGTGCTCCTGCTCTAGTTTTTTTTTTTTTTTAAATATATTTTTATTGCAGAATTATAAACCACAGGATACAATTAATCAGCCAGTTCACTCGTGATATCCCCCCGTCCAATAAGAAATCCCAATCGTACACAGCCGTTCAGCCCGCATCCCGGAGGCCGGGCGGCATATTACTTCAGTCAATAGGAAAACATCACGGTGCACGTCCCATAGGGACCATGGTTGAAATGTCGTTTTGCGTATCTGCTTTTACCCCCCCACCCACAACATCACTCCCGTCAGCCATCCCAGTGATAATCAGTGGTACCGCCCTTGTCGGGACCTGCCCTAGGCGCTATGGGTTTGTCACGCCTGGCCGCTCTCCCCAGCCATTCCACACTCCACACAGTACCCACCGTCCTAGTAGATCCAAGGTGCCCTAACGAGCTACCATCTAATGGCTTCCGGCCCACCCCAAACTCCCGTTAACCAGACCCCCCAAACCCCCCCCCTCCCCTGGCAACTGCTAAGGTGTGTGCCTCGTCCTGTCGAATTGGATGGATCCACTACAGTGCGTGGTACAATACTTCTGTGTTCGCCCCGCGGTGTCCATCGGCTTAGTTCTCACCATCCTCATCCTCTACCAAAGAATCACGCAAAGCTTGTACCACTAACTCCCATGCATGCGCCGCATCCAATGCCTTCTCCTTCCCCATCTTGACAGCCTGCTTCATCCGGAGCACACTCTCGCAGTCAGACCACCGCAGCAGTTCATTCTTCCATCTACGCAGTGAGGGTCCCCCCCTGGACTTCCAATGCCACGATATTTCCCTCTGCGCCAATATCAGACCCAGATCTATGAATTTGCTTGTCACCTTGGTGTGTTTAGTATGCGGGAACCAGAGCAGCAGGCACGCCGCCATATCGAATTCCACCTCCCTGTCAGTCACTTCATTCAGGAGTTCCCCTACCTCCGCCCAATAGGTCCCCAGGTGTGAGCACCCCCAGAACAAATGGTCCATGTCCGCTCCCAGAGACGAACACCGTGGGCATCGGGCATCCGGCACCTGAAAGTACCGCTGTAATTTCTCAGGAGTTAAATAAGCCCTATGAAGCACATAGAAATGTACCTGCTGAAAGCGCGCATTTCTCGTGCCCTTCCACGTGCGCCGCAGGATGTGGCCCCATGCCGTATCCGGTATGGGTCGGCCTACGCTCACCTCCCATTTAGCCTTGAGCCCTTGGAGTGGTTCCAGTCCCTCATTCAGCATCCTATTATGGAGGCACGTCACAGCTTTGAACGTACCTGCCGCCATCACCACATATTGGCACGCCATAGTCGTTGTGGGTTCCATGAGCCCCCCTTTCCAGTGCTTCTGCATGGCAGCCACCACTGCCGCGTGTAGGAGGAAACCCCCATCGGGCAGCCCGAACTGGTCCCGGAGTGCTTCGAACGGCGCCAAAGCCCCGTCTATGTATAAGTCGCCTACTACCTGCAGTCCCGCCTCCTCCCAATCCAGCAACGGGGACCAATCTCCCCCGTGCGGCAAAGCCGTCAGCATTCCGACCGGGATCTCCGGTGCATAAGGCCGCGATGCCCTCGCTCTCCTAAGGCTCCTCTGCCAGCACAGCCGGAGCGTCCGCTCTTCCATGGTGAGGGCCTGTAACTCGAGCCTCTGTTGCATGATGATGTAGGACAGCACGTGGCGTTGTATCCCCTGATCCCGGTCCTCCTCTGGACCCCGAAACACCCTGGCTACGTTCTGTGTAAGGACCTGCAACTGCGCCGCAAGATAATACAGCTCGAAGTCGGGCACAGCCATGCCCCCTTCTAACTTGGGGCAAAGTAACATGCTCAGGGCCACTCTACGGCGGCCATGCCCCCATAGGAAGCCAATAATCATTGACCGCAGGTCTCTAAAGACCCCCTGGGGAATCCAGACAGGCAGCGTTCGGAAATAATAGAGGAAGCGGGGGACCGCCACCATTTTCAAAAGTGCAATCCTACCCAGAACCGTCAGCGGGAGGGTCGACCAGAAAGACAAGCTGCCCCTCAGTGCCCGGACACAGCGACCAATGGTGCCCTCCAATAGGTCCGCAGTCGCGTGGTAGATGCGAACACCCAGATAGGTCAAAGTCAAAGTCAAAAAGGCTTTATTTCGACATATAACAATATCTTAAAAAGCGTACATACAATTAAAATTCGTTTCAGTGCATTTTTTTGAAAAAAAAAAACGTTAGTTTTTACTATAAATAAATCTATAAGTTTCCTAAAATAAGCATTTGGTTAAAAACAGACCATGGTAAAAAAATGTAATTAAACAATTTGCCTAAGTCTTTTTGACCGGATTCGCCATGCCCACCCAAGATACTTCGAGGTGGCACATGCGTAAAAAGTGCGAGTGTCCGAAAGAAGAATCCTTAGGGCCACGTTACAATGCCTAGTACCCAATGTGCGACACATGGGTTTCAGCCATTTTGACCGTGGGATTTTATATGCAGGACACTCAAATAAAAAGTGGGGGACAGATTCTTGGCGCTGTGGACAGAAGGGACACCACGGAGCAGTCTGGTATGGGATTTTCCAATGACTAGTAAATTCCATTACGGGGAGAAGACCAGTTCTAAATTTAAAATACAGAGACCTTTCCCAAGGGGCTGAGATAATGTCCAGATACAGTTCTCTAAAGGGGGTATCTTTGGACTCCATGAAATTTCTGGTCGACTTGCATATCGAGGTGGAGGAATTCCTTCTATTTGTCACCCAGTTCCAATAAAGCTGTTTTATTGTTGATTTGGGCGGGGCTGACTGTTGGTACCATGCTTCTTCCAGCCCCAGATTGGTGAGTAAAGCTTTGATATCCGTTAGCCACTTTATTTTTGCCCACCCTGTCGATCTTAATATCTCCCGTAGACCATCCGCATAACTTGAGAGTTCAGGGACTCTCCAGATGCGGGCCCACAGAAGCAAAGGGCGTATCTTCGCTAGATCTTCGATAGCCCGACAGCCCATGTCCAATTGCAGAGGCAAGATGGGGACAGAAGGGCCAAGGGACATCAGGCTTCTCAAGAAGGTGTTCTCAGCTCGAGTAAGGTCTTTCAAGTTCGACATTCCCCATAATTCCGCCCCGTACAAAGCGGCGCTTACTCCTCTAGCCGTGTAGATGTCCAAAACTGCAGCTATGGGTTTGGTTAAGGCAGCTCTCTGCTCTTTTAGCAGGGTCCCGGTTACTCTTTTTAGGTTTAACAACATCTTGAACAGATGCTGGTCCCATTTCATGGAATCCACCAACCTGATGCCCAGATAGTCGAAGGTTTTAGTCCTGTCCAATGCCACGGAGCCCAATGTTGGTGGAGGGCCCAGTTTTTGCGGAGGGTTCAAAATAAGATACTTTGTTTTATCTGTATTTATACAGAGTCCTCTTTGTTTACAAAAATCGTCAAAGCCTGAAAGAAGCTGTTGTAGGCCCATTGGCGATTTTGACAGGAGCAAAGTATCGTCCGCAAAAAGCAGGGTGGGAATAGAACGACCTGCCAGGCGAGGGGCATCTGCTGGAATTCTTGACAGGTGGTCCACCACCCCATTAACGTAGAGCGAAAAGAGTGTTGGGGCAAGAACACACCCTTGCCGCACTCCTCTGTTCACATCTATTCTTCGGGTTTTTTGGCCATTGGGACCCCAGCGGATTTGGGCGTAGTTGTTTTCATGAAACTTCATGACCAAGTGGAGCAGGTAAGGTGGCAGGCCAAGATCACTAAGAACCTTCCATAAGTTATTTCTGGGGACCAAATCGAAGGCCGTCCGGAGGTCGATGAAAGCAAGATATAATGTGCCCTTCCCAATCGTAACGACCTTCCAGTAAATCATAAGAAGCCTTAGCGATTGTTCAATTGTTCCGGTGCCAGCTCGGAATCCTGCCTGGAAATCCGAAAGGATCCTGTTCTCATCTGCCCATTGCTGTATTCTAGTTAGGAGAACCTTGCCTGCTACTTTTTGTGAGCAGTCTATCAGGCTGATTGGCCTGTAATTCCCTGGATCTTCTCTCGAACCTTTTTTGTGAAGGGGGACCACTTCGGCAGCCATCCAAGAGGCAGGCAGAGGTGCACCTGCCATGGCAGCATTCAAAACAGATGAAATCAGCGTACTCCAATCGTCTATGTCAACACGGAGCAGGTCACCCGGAAGACCATCGGGGCCAGCCGCCTTGCGCGGGACGAGAGATTTTATTGCACCTTCCGCTTCTTTCTTAGTAAACAGACTTTCCTCGGGTCTTTCCACCACTCGAGAGGGCTGTGGTAATTCGAAATCCAACGCTTCAACTGCGGTTGCCGTATACAATTTCGAGAAATGTGTGAACCATAGGTCCTCGGTTATGTTACAGGTGATGACTGTATCAAGGGGTCTGTTTTTCTTGTGTACTAAGTCCCAGAAAACTTTTGCGTTTTTTCCGACGCTGGCAGTTCGGAGATCCTGCCAAAACTTGTCTTCCCAGTCTCTCTTTGCTGTTTTGAGCTCCATTTTATAACCCTTCCGTTTGGTGGTTATTAGGGTGGCATCTCCACTTTTCACTGCCAATATCAAAGCTCTCTTCATGGCACGACACTCCTTCGTGTACCATCCTGGCTTGCCCTGCCGATTATCACGATTAGGGTTTCCCTTTTTTACTTTGGCCTTGAAAAGGTCCCCAATTGACAGTGAGACCTCACAGAACAATGCTGTAATCTGATTTGGGCAAATAGGCTGACTTTTTAAGATGACACAGGCTGTAGAGGTAACAGTTCTGATGCATGCCATTTTCTCCTCGTCTATTGCCACTTTGTCCCATTTCAGACGTCTTAAGCAGTTTGATGGAACCACCCCTCCCAATGGCCCTGTCGCTAGTGCATCCTGATTTCCACTTCCTGGGATATTTTCTTTCCACCAGATTGATAGGGTCAAAGAAAGAGCATTATGGTCACTATCCAGAGAGGGTAGGACTACCATATCCTTCATATGTACCCACAAAGAAAAGTTTAAAAGAATGTAATCAATCCGGGAAGAATGACCGACCCTGTTATATGTATGAGCCCCCGCTAAATCTGATGGTGTCCTCCCATTGGCTGCCCTTAGGCCGTGCTCTAAAGTGAGGGAATTTAGCTGGATGATTCTGGGGGTCCAACTATTTATGATGGGAAGATCAAGTGACGGGACACCTCTCCTAGAATCTTCATCATATAAATCCAGGGATTCATCGGGCAACAAAGGCTCGAATGTGCAGTTGAAGTCCCCCATAACCAAAATTAAAGAATCGCTACTGCACTCACCCAGGGCTGCCTCCAGGTCCAAGAGCGTTGGTGACAAGGCTCTCCCGGAGGCCCCTCGTGTATAGATGTTGATAATCTCCAGTTTTTCCGCTCTCCTCGGACAAGTTACAGTGAGGTGCATCAAATCTGGAGATTTTTGGGGGTGATGGTGTACCCTCCATCCCAAAGTGATATTTACCCAAACCAAGAGACCTCCATAGGGGCGACCTCTTCCCGAAGCTGGAATTTCTGCCGGGACAGAAAAGGTGGTATAACCTACTCGGTGCCTTGGTTCTACGCACCACGTCTCTTGGAATGCACAAACTGAGTGGGGTTCAACGAGCGCCACCCAGTCTGGGACATCTAGCTTACTACTTAAGCCTGCCACATTCCAACTAATGATTTTCAAAGGTGCATGTTGCTGGGGCTCATTACAACCACTATTCCCACCCTGTGGACCCGGAGTTTGAGATCCAGCCACTAATTCAAGTTTATCTGACCCGTCGCCTAAAAGAATGGGTAGAATTGGGGTAGGCGGGGGATGGGGCGCAACATTATTGGTCAAGGGTACCTCCCCTGCTATACAAATTGTGTTAACCCTCGGGGGGGAGACATTGATTGCCTCTGAGTTGTTAAGTCACCAGCCCCAACCCTGTGGAGTGGCTGGTTGGGTAGGAGTCCAAGCCCTTGCTCTGGGATCCAAGGTTGGATAATGAGGGAACCATACACCTCTACCCCCATCTTGGAAAGAGTTATTAAGCCCCATTAAAGGGGGGGGGGTGATAAAAATACCCCAAATCCCTAGTTTGTATGTCGCAGAAGTTGTGATGCGACTGTTGGCTACAAATCATGCCAGCTGCTCTGGGATCATTGAAATTGATCAACACACAGTCCCCGGTAATAGCCTTGCGTCTGTTACCAATCCAACCCACCCGTCGGACGAAGGCTATTCTACCATCAATGTGCCCTGGGAGGGGTCTATTAGCTTTTAGCCAGGAGAGCGTCTTGTATTTGAGTTCAGAATAGGACTCACGAGGGCGAAGTAACATGCTCAGGGCCACTCTACGGCGGCCATGCCCCCATAGGAAGCCAATAATCATTGACCGCAGGTCTCTAAAGACCCCCTGGGGAATCCAGACAGGCAGCGTTCGGAAATAATAGAGGAAGCGGGGGAGCGCCACCATTTTCAAAAGTGCAATCCTACCCAGAACCGTCAGCGGGAGGGTCGACCAGAAAGACAAGCTGCCCCTCAGTGCCCGGACACAGCGACCAATGGTGCCCTCCAATAGGTCCGCAGTCGCGTGGTAGATGCGAACACCCAGATAGGTGATGCAAGAGGGCTCCCATACCACGCCCAAATCGCTGCCAGGGACTGGCGATCCCGCTCGCAGCGGGAACACACAAGTCTTCGCCCAATTGACCTTAAGGCCCGACAGCCGGCCGAACTCAGACAACAGATCCATCGCCCCGACCAGTGCCCCCGAGGTGTCAGCTAGGTACAGGAGCAAGTCATCCGCATATAGCGATATATAATGCCACTGCCCGCCGCTGACTATCCCCGCGTACCTGTCACCTGACCTCGCATGGACCGCCAAGGGTTCCAGCGCCAGAGCAAACAATAGGGGGGAGAGAGAACATCCCTGTCGTGTGCCCCTGCCCACCGGGTACGCCGCAGACACCAGGCCGCCCAAGCGCACTCTCGCCATTGCCGAGGTATATAAGACCCTCGTCCACCTGCGGAACCCCTCGCCCATGCCAAACCTCTCTAACACTCCATCCAGGAAAGACCATTCCAAACTATCAAAGGCCTTCTCGATGTCCACGGACAGGACCGCCGGAGCTCCCTCCCCGTCCAAGATGGCGTCCATTATTCCCACCAGGCGGCGGATATTCAGCGCCGTGCTCCTCGTGGGTATAAACCCGGCCTGGTCCTTGTGTACCAGGCCCGTCATATGTGGGGCCAGCCTGGTGGCTAGGATTCGGCTCAGGATCTTATAATCTACCGTCAGCATGGATAGCGGGCGATAAGACCTCACATCCGCCGCATCCCGGCCAGGCTTTAGGAGCGGTACAATCAAGGCCTCCCGCATGGACCCAGGCAATGCCCCCGCCTCGAAAGCTTCCGTATACACCACCAGCAGCTTGGGAGCCAAGCTGTCCACATACTGTTGATAAAATTCAATCGGCAGTCCGTCCACCCCGGGCGTCTTGTTGCGGGCCATATGTTTGATGGCCACCCGTATTTCTGTGAGCGTGATCGGGCTACCCAGCTCCTTCGCGTCCTCCTCGTCCAGGACCGGAAGCTGCCTCTCCCCCAGGTATTCCGCAATGTCCTGAACCCCCACTCCCAGCTGACTCTGGTATAATTCCTCATAATACCCCCTAAAACGTTCCAATACCGCTGCCTGGGAGTACACCATTTCTCCCTGCGCATTATTAATGCTGAGGATCGGGCAGCCCCTAAGTTCCGGGTTAGCTAGTCTGGCCAAGAGGGTACCCACCTTGTCCCTTTCTGCATGTGCCCTGATGATATACTGCCTGTAGTCATAACACCTTAAACGTTCCGTCTCGGTGGCAACCACTTCCTTCGCTTCCAATAACTGGGCCTGTAAATCTGGCCTAGCCGGCCTGCGGCGCTCCAAGTCCCTCAAAGTTTCTTCCGCTTTCATTAGGCCGTTCAACACAGTCGTGCGAGCATTCGAGAACCTACCCAAACACACCCCTCTCACCACCACTTTCATTGCATCCCATTCAGTGGACCTACTCGCGGCCGTGCCCTCATTCACTCCGAAATAGCTATCAATGCCTTGCCGAACCGCGTCGCTGAACACAGAATCCTCAAGCGTCTCCGGCCGAAGCCGCCATGTTGGTATCACTAAGCGCTCTCTCTGCCACTGAATGTGTACCAATAGGGGGTTATGATCGGAGATAGTCCTAGCCAGGTACTCCGCATGGGAAATCAATGGGGCTAGGGATCCACCGCAGAGCACCGAATCAATCCTGACATGCAGATCATGGAGAGCAGAATAAAAGGAATAATCCCTGGCTCCCCTGTGCCGCTCCCTCCAGACATCCAGCAACCCCCATCGTTCTTGCCAATCCTTCCTGTGCGCGGCCAGCCTGCGCACCGGAGAGTCCACCAGGGGGGGATGGGACCTATCCAGAACCACATCCGTGATCGAATTGAAGTCCCCCCCTAACACTATCGGGCCCGCCAGGAAAGAGGCCAAGGACCCCGAGAGGCTATCAAAGTATCGAGCTTGATCAGTGTTCGGTGCATATACACAGCAGAAAACCACATCCCGTCCATATAACCTCCCCTCCACCGCCACAAACCGGCCATCCGGATCCACTACTTGATTCAGCACTTGAAAGGGTATCCCCGCCCTCACCCAGATCAACACCCCCCTGGCATACGCCGAGTAAGTGGTGCCAAACACCTGGCCCCGCCATCTTTTCTGCAAGGCAGCGCACTCTTTTTTGGTGAGATGAGTCTCCTGGAGCATAGCAATCTGAACCCCCCTGCGTACTAGATATGCATGGACTTTGTGACGTTTCACCATAGTTCGTAGCCCCCGGACATTCCACGTCAGGCATTTCAAATTAGGTAATGTCCCCATTCCAGCTTCGTACAGTCCGATTCAAATAACGAAGGTTCATAGCCCCCCCAATGCAGTTGCCCCCCCCCGAACATTCCCAAAACAGAAAAACTTCCCAAACCCCACTCCCCAGGACAGAGCACACGAACCCAACGGCCGCCCCCATCCAAACCTTGAACCAACTTCTCGCACTCTTACCCTGTGGTCTCCACCACAGTCGGCCTTAAGGGCCCAAGGGGGGTGAGTCACCGCCGACCCCAGCAAGCGGAGCCCGCGCCCCGCGCCTTCATCCCCTCCGAAGCACACAGCTCCCCCTCCCGGCAACCCGCCCTCCATCAACAGGATACCACCCTACAATGAAGTCCCGATCTAGTCCCAATGCTATCTCAGCCGCAGAAAATACCATCCGATGTCTGTGGGGTCACTATCGGCCCCTTCGAGCTTTCCGCCTCTGAGAGTTCCTCTCCCGTCCTGCTGCCTTCTCCTCCCGAGTCCGTTTCTGCCCGTTCACTGTTCTGTTGCGACCCTGTAATGGCCGCCGTCGCTGCGAGCGCATCCCTCTTCTCCGCCGCCATTTGGGCCTCCCGTTTCTCCCGCTGATGCCTGTTGCGGGATCTGATGCGTTGTGACTGCCTCACCCGGGGCTGCTTGGGTTGGTCTCGCCTACTTTTATGCGATCTGTCCGTCCCCGCTCTATATGACTCCAGCCATTGCCAAACTTCATCCGGAGTCTGAAAAAAGTGCGTAGAGCCATCCATTATGATCCGCAGCTTAGCCGGGTAGAGCAAGGAGTACTGGATGCCTTCCTCCCTGAGCTCCTTCTTCACCGCGAGGAACGATGCCCTGTTCTTCTGGACCGCTTGAGTGTAGTCCGGGAAGATCGTAACCTTACTGTTCTCCACCTCATACGGGCCCGACATCCTGGCCCGCTGGATGAGGAGATCCCTGTCCTTGTAGTGGAGGAGCCGCACCACCATCGGTCGGGGGGGGCGGCCAAGCCCCGGCGGGCGAGCAGGCACTCGGTGAGCTCGCTCCAGGGTGAAAAAGGGAGTAAGCCCCTCCGGCGCTACCACAGTGCGGAACCAGTTCTCCATATAGGCCACCGCATCCTCCCCCTCAATCCGTTCCGGCAGGCCTACGACCCGCACGTTGTTCCGTCTATTGCGGCCTTCGGCATCCTCCGCCCTCCGCTCCAGCGAGTCCAGTCGGGCCAAAATGTCCGTGATCCTGTGCTCCGCGGTCACCACCGATGGCTTCAGGTCCAGCAACAATTGGTCATGGTCCTTGACCCTGTCCGCCAGCTTCGCGTGATCCGCGCGTAGCAGCCCCAGGCCCGTGGCCACTTGGGCAATGTCATGGTGCAATGCTTCCTTAGTGGAGGTGATCGCATCAAGTATGGCATCCAAACGCCGGTTCAGCCGCTGTTCTTGGTCAAGCTCCGGGGAGGGACTCTCGCTCAGCCGAGTTGATGTCGCCGAGTCCCCCTCAGCGCGACTCCCGGGCATCGGCCCTCCGATCGCCGCCATGCCAGGGTGCTGCGTCACAGGTCCAGGCGCCCGTAGTTCCGTGCCAGTCTCCGGGCACCGGGCAGTGCGATGTCCCCACCGACGCTCTCAGGAGCAATGACCAGTTAGACGAGCCCCGTTCCGTCGCCCCCCTCCGAAGCCTGAGGGGGGAAGGATGAGTCTTAGGGCGGTGGCCAACGAAGGTCCCCAAGCTCCTGGGCGAATCAGGTCAGCGTCCCCTGGTCTCAGGACACAGCACCGCCGATCGTAGTGCCTCGATCAGCCGATTGCAGGATCTCTTGCCAGTCGGCGACAACTTGGCTCAGGGCTGAAGTTCGGGGCCGTCCGACCTCCTCGCCGCCATTTTCTTCGCACCCTCGGCAACACCTCGGCCGCCTCTTCACTCGATCTTCTCGGGGCCAGCAGTCCCCCAGCGACTCTCCGATTGTGCCCAGCTGTCCCCTTACACTTCAGAGGGCAGGAGCGTCGTCTTCGGGTCGCCTAGGGTCCCAAAAACAGGAGAATTAGCGGGATTCCGCGCGGAGCTGCGAGCTCACGCCGCCATCCCGATCGGCGTCCAAGCCACGCCCCCCGTGCTCCTGCTCTAGAGCCAGAATCTGGGCATCTAAGGCCATTACCTCTGCATATACTTTTTTCTTATCTTCCGCCAATCGATTATGTGCCCTGTCTCGCATTACCACTTTCAGCGTCTCCCATAATGTCACCCTGGAGGCCACCGTCCCCTCATTTTTAGCTATATAGACCTTCAGGTCAGCCCGCAGGCCTCTTAGTATGTCTGCATTTTGGAGGTCCCAGGCCGTCAATCTCAATACCGCAGGTCGGTTTACTTTCTTTCCTCCCACTTTGAGTAGCAGCGGTGAGTGGTCTGAGACACCTCGAGCCCGATATTCTGCCACGTCAGTGATGCACAGCGCCTGCCTAGCCATAAAGATATAGTCAAGGCGGGAGTACACTTTATGCGCCCCTGAGAAGAAGGAGTATTCCCTACTTTCTGGGTGTAGCCACGGCCAAGTATCCACCAGGCCTACTGTTCCCATACTGGCTGCCAGCAAAGTTGGACCAGGTGGCCTATCCCTGTCTCCTGTCCTGTCCGCCCTCAAGTCCATTATGTCATTGAAGACCCCTCTCAGGACTTGGATTGTGTCAGACA
This sequence comes from Lissotriton vulgaris, assembly GCF_964263255.1. Taxonomy (NCBI): domain Eukaryota; kingdom Metazoa; phylum Chordata; class Amphibia; order Caudata; family Salamandridae; genus Lissotriton; species Lissotriton vulgaris. Next base: position 1,338,893,792 of record NC_141685.1, read on the forward strand.
TGTTGAGGAGTATATCGACAACCCCCCTAAGCGTGGCTGCCGGTAGTTTGGGTGGGGCATATGCTGATATGAACGTGTATTCCTTCCTCTTCCAGTGTCCCCGCACCCCCACGTATGTCCCCTGCGGGTCTATCCAGGTCTGCGCTATATGTATAGGGGGACCCTTTTTAATCATGATTGCCACTCCCCTTGAGCCAGATGTGAATCCTGCATGTGCCACTACTCTATATCTCCCTCTCGCCAGGAAGGCGCAGTTTGTACCCTTTAGATGTGTTTCTTGCAGCAGTACAACCTCTGCCCCTGTTCTCTTCACGTAATTATTCACCAATCCTCGTTTGACCTTACAGCCCAGGCCATTAACATTCCAAGTGAGTACCCAGAGCTCCTCTAAAGACCCATTTTCCCCCATTGGGCTATCTCTCCTCATGTCATGCATTACTAGATAATCAAGACCATTGTCTCGCATGTAGGGCTGTCAGGTTATGTGCGTGTATGCTCATCATGCCAAGCTGAACCAATCTCCCTTCCCCCAACACCCTCCCCTCCCCCCCCCACCAACACCCCCCCTGAACCTCCAACCATGAAACTGTGGAATCCCCCCTCGCCTCCCGCCACCCCACCTCCCCTCCCCTGCAGCCCATTCTTCGTTTCCAACATCATTAGGGACTATTAGGTAGAGAAGGTCTATCGCCCACCCCTGCAGATCCCCTAGCACCCCAGCTCTCGGACAGTAGTCCCTTCCACCTGAGTTACGTGTAGGAAAACAATACACATCAAACAACGTGAAATATGAAAGTTTGTAGGGGGCATATCAACTTGCGTGCACTCCAGCCGAGCCATATACTTCTATTCCACAATGTCCCCTAATCAGGAATGGGAGTCCTGGACCGCGTCCTGCGAGGCCGTGTTCTCCCCGGGTGCATCTTGTTCCATTTCTCGGATCACTGCCACCAGCGGATGCAAAGACTGCGTTTCATTGTCCTCTTCCACAGACTCATTGCCGGTCCTGTCTTCCTCTTCTTCAGATTGTGTGGTCTTCTCCAGAAGCGAAACCTGGACCCCGCATTGTCCCTGATCTCCGGGGAGGCCGACCTCTGTCGTTGGCTGGTGTTCTGGGTCAACTGTGGATACGGGGTCGTCGTCAACCTCTTGCTTGCCCTCGAGCCTCTTGACCTCTGAGTCTTCGGGAATCCCTAGGAGGCCTCCACGGATCGTGGTCTGTCCTGTGGTTCTCGTCTCACTCCCCCCGTTACGGATCTCGGAGGCCTCTCCTCCAGCCACTGCCACGCATCGTCAGGGTGTGTGAAAAAATGTGTCTTGTCCCGGTAGATGACCTTTAACTTTGCAGGGAAGAGCAGCATGTAGTGTATTTTTGAGTCCCTCAGTTTTGCCTTCACTGAGTCAAAGGAGCGTCTCTGTTTCTGGACTTCTTGACTGTAGTCCGGGAAGATCATGATTACTGCATTTTCAAAGCGTATTTCACCCATTTTTCGTGCTTCCCTCAGAATGAGGTCACGGTCTGCGAAGTTCAGGAAGTGGGCAGTTATCGGTCGGGGTCTAGCCCCCTCCGGGGGCTTTGCCAGCAGCGCCCTGTTAGCCCTCTCCACAATAAAGCAGTTGGAGAAGTGCGCCGTCGGGAAGGTCCTCTGCAGCCATGTATGGAGGAAGGCTGCCATGTTGGTCTCCTAAAGTCCTTCCCTAAATCCCACAAAATGCAGGTTGTTGCGGCGTGACCTATTTTTTGCGTCATCCACCTTCCATTGGAGTTGTTTATGCGACGCCTGAAGGTCCGCCATGTCTTTCCTAAGCGTGGTGAGCGTATCCTCTGCTTCCCCCAGCCTGGTCTCTGCCGTGGTCACCCTCTCCGTCAGATTGCGGAAATCCTGCCGCAGCAGAGTAACTTCCGATCCCACTTCACCAATCTTCACTTCAAGAGAGGCTCTGGGCACTTTTATGTCGTCTCGTGACGCCTGAATGGCGTCCATCAGGAGAGCCGTGTCTGAGCGCGGTCCTTGGGCTTCCGACCCCGTTGCAGGAGGGGCTGTCGCAAAACGATCTATGGTGCCCTGCTTTGGGGCCCGAGCGGCCACCTCCCTTTTCCCCATGGCGATTCCAGCTGTCTGCTGTTCGATCCAGGTGCACCCCCGGGCACAGCGAGGGAGATCCACCACCAAACCCTCACGTCCAGAGGGGTCGGTCACAGCAGCAGAGCAATGTGCGCCCGTCCGGGCAATCCCCGCCAGAACAAGGGGACCTGTTCCTGTGCCCTTCTCGTTGGTAGGGAAGGGGAGAGGCGGGTGTGACTGTACCTCCCTGATGGCTCAGCTATCTCCCCGTAGTGGCCAATGCTTGGTGGTGGTGTCCGGATATACTGCCGGTTTGTCCCTGGCACGCCAATTGTCAGCAGCCGTCCCCCCCTGTGGTGCCAGGGTTCCGTGTAGTGGTGGTGGGAGGGGGGAGTGCATCTGCAGAGGTCCGGCGTTGTGCCCTCCGGCTCTTGGCCTCCACAATGGCAGTCACCTTATAGGCTAATTGTCAATCAGGCCCTCAGGAGCAGGCCGCCCAGTATGGGGACTGCCCCGCGATCCTGGGGCGGAAGGGACGACTCACCAGGGCTCCCGCGGGGCCTCCCGGCTGTAACTCACCTCTCGACGTCTCGCCTCAGCAGTCCCTGATACTCCGGCCTTCTGGCTCCCGCAGGATGGGTCCGAGCGGGCCAGCGGGACTACGAGCCGCGCAGACCCGCAGGTAGCAACACCCACGTCCCGGCTCTCTGCTGCGCCTCGCCGCACCTGGAGCAGTGGTCTTCGCTTCGGCCTCAGGGGCCCTGCCCGATGGGGCGCGTGACCGGAGATGGTGTTCTTTGGTGGGGGGACGGGGGTCGGCAGCCAGTTACAGGATTCCGGACGACCGCAGCGCCTCCTCGGCGATCCCGCTGGCTTCTCGATCCTGTCGGGCCGATCTCCTCACTCCGGGTCTCAGGGCGCCGCCATCTTAGAGATCAGGCCGCGTTCACCACGGTCCAGGGCGGCGCGTCATCTCCCTCTCACCTCCGCTGCATTCAGGTTGCCGGTGGTTCCCCCAGCCTCACTTATTGCATGTCCCGGTTCTGTAGTAGGGGATCTCTGTGTATAGTTATAATCTAGTGAATAGTCCCGCCCATGTGCGTGGACCCCAGAGCAATCAAAAATAATCTCTTACAGTGTCAAAAAATGCATAGACACTTAAGAGAGAATTTAAAGACAGATAATGCAGCCTAAAAAAGGCTACACTGTCCAGTACTTCAACTAGAAATTCCACTATAAAATCCACAAAACAGCACAGCCTGTACAGATTTCCCTTGCTTTGCCAGCAAAATCCCTCAGGAATGATAGAGAGAAGAATCTGGACAGACAAGCCCCATAGGCTGCCATTATGTGGCTCAAAACAGGATACTGTGCCTTTAAGAGAACTTTCCAGAACTTCACAGTATCCCAGAATGCCCTGCAGGTCCCTCTACTTTCAGTTCTTTTTTCCGGCTCCTGCAAGCAGGACCCTGGAGCATTGAGCTCTCCCTTTTCAAGGGTTTTGTTGGTGTTTTTTCACTAAATTCGTTTTTGTGTACTTTTAAAGTACTTTGGTGTCTTTCTTCTTGGTTTCTTGCACCCTTTTGTTGTCCATAATGCCTGCATTATTTGACAAATGCCCGGAGTGCTCCAGGAAGGCGGCCAAGTCAGACCCCCAGGAGGTCTGTATCCTCTGCCTTCCCTCTTCCCACATCCCTGAGGAGTGTGAGATCTGCAAAGGCTTCTCTGGCAGGACCCTGAAGGACAGACTGAAGATCAGGCTTCAGGGCCTATAAGAAAGAAGACTGAAGGCGCAAGGTGGGTCTGGAGGGGCTTCTTCTGCCCATGCTGAGGGCTCCCCAGGGGCAGGAAGTCCAGCACACGTCCCCATTCTCCGTCTGGGTCGGTGGCACCCACCACGACGTCGAGAAGGAAGTCCAAGGCCGGCTCCCCATCTCCCCAGGGCTCTGGGTCGAGAAAACTTCGCCCGTCGACGTCGAGGGACCTGCATAGGCCGCCGTCGACCACAGAGACGTTGTCTTCATCGCTGTCTTCGACGTCGACATCGAGCTTTCGGCGTCGGCGGGCCCGGCGTCGGCGCTCGCCGTCGAGGCGATACCGTCGATCGCCGTCGAGAGACAAGACTTCATCGTCGTCGAGGGGATCCTCGTCGTCGAGACCGCCGTCGAAGCGGAAGCGGTCGCTGGCGAGACAGAAGCGTTCGCCGTCGAGGCGGAAGAGGTCACCGTCAAGGCGGAAGAGATCGCCGTCAGGGCGGTCGAGGTCGAGGTCGACGTCGAGGCAGACACAGTCGACGTCGAGACATTCAAAGGCGACGTCGAGGCGGTCGCGGTCGCCGTCGAGGCGCAAGAGATCGCCGTCGAGACACAGAGGATCGTCGTCAAGATGGTCCGGGTCGACGTCGAGACATGGCAGGCGTTCGACGCCGAAACAGAGGAGACGGTCGACGCTGAAGGGACGCTCGACGTCGAGGGACCGACGTTCGACGTCTGATCACCATTCATCGGCGTCGAGGGATCGTACTGCGCGGCCTAGGGCTGTAGGGGGCTCCCCTCAGTCCGGGAAGGATGGTGGGTCACCGGGATCGGTGCACTCGGAGGTGTATACTCCAAAGAAGTCTGTTTCACCTCCTCCTCCGTTACCTAGAGGTCCGCGTCCGAGGGCTCCTACCCCTCCTCCGTTGCCTCCTCTGCCTGAAAAGCCTCCACCGGTTCCACCGAGGTCGGTCTCGTTGCCAAGGCTCCCGACCCCTCCCAAGAAGACTCCTAAATCTAAGGAACCACATAAGCCCAAGTCGGCCATCCCGGAGACTCCGGTTGACCGTCCGAGGCCCAGGAGATCAAGATCTCGCTCCGGACAGAGAGAACGATCGAGGAGCAGGCACAGGTCCTCCACCCGTTCCAGACGGCGCCATAGGAGGCATAGATCCCGGTCCAATGCGACTTCTAGGACCCGCTCCTATTCACCTACTTTGTCCGATTCCCCCGAGGCTAGGGTGTCTCCGATCGACGACATTGGTACGTTCCAGGAGGTTCTCCTGAGGGGGGCTGTGAAGTTGGGTATCACGGTGACGGCTCCTACACCTACGACGTCCGTGATATTCGAGACTTTGCACAAAAAGCACCTGTCTCGCCCTCTGTTGCCTTTGGTGCCAGGACTGGTTGAACCGGCACAAGAGCTGTTTCTTACACCTGCGGTGGTGAAGGCTGCCCCGTCCAGACTTTTGAAAAAATACAGGGCACCGGACTCGGACCCTGCCTTCCTGAGGATGGACCCAGTGCCCGACTCTGTGATAGTGACGGCGGCCAGAAAGCATCATTCTACCTCCCCGTCCTCCACCGTGCCTCCGGACAAGGAGAGCCACTGGATTGATTCGGCGGGAAGGAAGGCATGTGGGACTTCTTCCACCACAATGAAGGCTTCCAGCGACTCGGCATTACTGGGACGATATGACCGTGCGCTTTGGGATTCCATGGAGCAGTTCGCGGACCTTGTGCCGTGTGACAGGAAGGAGGACTTCATGGAAATCGTCAAGGAGGGGATGCTGGTCTCTAACCAGGCCATCAGTGCCGCGGCGGATATCTCCTTGTTGGCTGCACATGGCTACTGCCACAGCATCAACCAACGCCGCCATGCGTGGCTCAGGCTTACGTCGCTCAAGCCTGAGGCGCAACAGCGAGTGGCCAATCTGCCGTTTTCCGGGGACACGCTCTTCGGTAAACACGCAGATGACGAAATGGCCCGGATGAAGGCTGAGGCAGAAACCCTGACGGCGGTGGGCTTGGAAAAGCCCAAAGACAAGAAACCCTACCGCCAGTTCCAACGGCGGTTCGGCTCGCAAGGGAAAGGAAGAGGACAGTCTTCGGGACAACAGCAGCAGCAACAACAGCAGCAGTTCCGAAGACCTTTCCAAAAACGCCAGAGGGGTAGAGGTGGACAGCAGTCCTCTACCGCGAACAAGGGCCCGGCCGGGTCTCGACCCTGAGCGGTTACTTCCCCGTCATCCGTTACCCGCTCCGGTGGGGGGAAGCGTTCAATTTTTTCTGGCAGAGTGGAGAAAAATTACTCAGGACAAGTGGGTGCTGAATATTGTTTGCAATGGATACAGTCTTCGATTCGTCAGCCCTCCTCCAGCGATCCCTCCGGTCAGCTCGCAGTATCAACTGCGCGAGCTCCAGGCGGAGGCCGATATCCTGTTAAGGAAAAGGGCGATAGAAGACGTACCTCTGTCTCAAAGAGGAAGAGGTCTGTACTCCCGGTTCTTTCTGGTTCGCAAGAAGGACAAGAACGAGTTCAGGCCCATTCTGGACTTGCGACAGGCAAACAAGTGGATTCGCAGAGAAAAGTTTCGCATGCTGTCGTTGCATCAGATTTATCCTCAGTTGCAACAGGGGGACTGGCTTTGTGCCATAGATCTACAGGATGCGTACTTCCGCGTGCCCATCGCGTACAAGCACAGGAAGTTTCTGCGATTTCAAGTCGGCACCAACCATTACCAATACACTGTGCTGCCTTTCGGGCTGAAATCTGCGATCAGGACATTCTCAAAGTGCATGGCAGTGGTAGCAGCACACCTCAGGAAAGACAAGGTGTTTGTCTACCCGTACCTGGATGATTGGTTGATCAAGGCCTCCTCCTTCTCAGAAGCTCAAGCAGACTTCCAGAAGACGTGCGTTCTCTTGAACAAGTTGGGGTTGCACATCAACATGTCCAAGTCTGTCCCGATCCAGGTCCAATGCATTCAGTACTTGGGAGCCACCATCAATATGCTGTCGGCAAGCGTGTCTCCTTCGGAGGAGCGACGGAGATCGATCCTTCGGAAGGCTCAGGCTCTTATGACCGCTCCATCTACAACAGTAAGGACGGTGTCTTCTCTACTGGGGTCGATGGCCTCTTGTATCTTCCTCACTCCTCATGCACGACTACACATGAGACCTCTGCAGGAGTGCTTGGAGGACCAATGGGACCAGAGGAGAGGATCTTGGGACGACAGGATACGACTGTCTCTGCATGCTCTTCAGTCTCTGAAGTGGTGGTGTTCAGCGGAGAATCTCCTCAGAGGGGCTCCCTTCCACAAGGACATTCCTTCTCAGACTATCGTGACGGATGCTTCTCTCCAGGGCTGGGGAGCGCATTCGGGAGACTTACAGATCCAAGGCACGTGGTCTCAGACGGAGGCCACGTATCACATCAATTTCCTGGAACTCAGGGCTGTTCACTTGGCGCTGAAGGCGTTTCATCCATCCTTCCGGACCAATTCTCTGCTTGTACAGACGGACAATACGACCACGATGTATTACCTCAACAAGCTGGGGGGTCGAGATCGCGCGCCCTGTCTCGGGAGGCGCAGACGATCTGGCACTGGCTTCTGGCCAGAGGATTGACGATAACGGCTACCCATCTGCCAGGTGTGCAGAATGTTCAGGCGGACGCACTGAGCAGACTGATTCAGGAAAACCACGAGTGGGTCTTAAACGACGACGTACTAGGAGAAGTCTTCGCAAGGTGGGGGACTCCAGACGTGGATCTGTTCGCCACCGCAGAAAACAGCAAATGCCGAGACTTCGCCTCCAGGTACTACCAGCAAGGGACACTGGGGAATGCACTCTGGATCAACTGGTCGAACAGCTTTGTTTACGCTTTTCCACCCATTCCCCTGATTCCAGCGGTGCTCATCAAGCTGTCCCGGTCCAGGGCACGGATGATCCTGATTGCCCCGGAATGGCCCACACAGTGGTGGTTCACGGACCTTCTACACCGGTCCCTCCTTCCACACATACGGTTGCCGTGCAGGCCGGACCTTCTCACGAAGTTCGGGGGGCAGATGTTGCACCCCAACCTCTCGTCCTTGAGTTTGGCGGCATGGCTCCTGAGAAAGTGCAATATGGCCATTTGAATCTGCCTGATGATTGCATGAACATATTGCAGGAGTCTAAGAGACCTTCCACTCGGACGTCCTACGCTTACAAGTGGAAGAGGTTTTGTATCTGGTGTGTGTCCAAGAACTCTGACCCTACGACGTGCAAGGAAGATGTCATCCTTCCCTACCTTCTACATTTGGCGCGGTCTGGCCTTAATGTTCATTCCATTAAGGTTCATCTCGCTGCACTGACTGCCTACAGGAAAAGCCCTTCACAGACTTCCTTCTTCCAGATCCCTGTGATCAAAGACTTTTTGGAAGGCTTGAAGAAAGTGTTCCCTCCTGTCAGGCTTCCTTCGCCTTCATGGGAATTGAATGTGGTGCTGTCCAGTTTGATGAAGGAGCCTTTTGAACCCATTCATAAGGCTTTGTTGCAGCACCTATCCTGGAAGGCGGCATTCCTCGTGGCCATTACATCGGCCCGCAGGGTGAGTGAAATTCAGGCGTTGTGTTGTAATGAACCTTATACTGTATTTCATGCTGCTAAGGTTGTTATGCGTACTCACCCTAAATTTCTTCCCAAGGTTATTTCTGACTTTCATGTCAACCAAACTATAACTTTGCCTACGTTTTTTCAGAATCCTTCATCTCCAGCGGAAAGGTCTTTACATTCCCTGGATGTTAGGAGGGTGTTGAAATTTTACCTGGATAAGACCAAAGGTATTCGTAGGTCAGACCAATTGTTTATCAATTATGGATCGGTCAGGACGGGTCTTGCGACCTCTAAGCAGTCCATCTCTAGGTGGATTGTGTCCTGCATACAACTATGTTACCAGAAAGCTAATAAGACCTTAGGAGGTAAGCCTAAGGCTCATTCCACCAGGGGCAAAGCTGCCACGACGGCGTTGCTCCGTAATGTTCCCATTGCAGAGATCTGCAAGGCGGCCACTTGGAAGTCAGTCCATACCATTGCTAAGCATTACTGCCTGGACACTGACGCCAGGGCAGACGCGCAGGTTGGGCAGGCTTCGCTGCGGAATCTGTTCGCACAATAGTGGCGTAATTTTTGTTCTCCACCGCCGCTTGGTGTGGGTATGGGCTTGCCATTCTATTCACTAGATTATGACTATACACAGAGATCCCCTACTACAGAAGGAGTAGTTTCTGTCCTGTAACTCCAGTTCTGTAGTAGGGGTATCTCTGTTACAGTCATAAGCGCCCGCCCTCCTCCCCGGTGGAAAGATATTCATGTAAGGAATGCTACAGGTCTGGCGTGTTACGCCTTCAAAAAGAACTGAAAGTAGAGGGACCTGCAGGGCATTCTGGGATACTGTGAAGTTCTGGAAAGTTCTCTTAAAGGCACAGCATCCTGTTTTGAGCCACATAATGGCAGCCCATATTGGGCTTGTCTGTCCAGATTCTTCTCTCTATCATTCCTGAGGGATTTTGCTGGTAAAGCAAGGGAAATCTGTACAGGCTGTGCTGTTTTGTGGATTTTATGGTGGAATTTCTAGTTGAAGTACTGGACAGTGTAGCCTTTTTTAGGCTGCATTATCTGTCTTTAAATTCTCTCTTAAGTGTCTATGCATTTCTGCATTTTTTGACACTGTAAGAGACTATTTTTGATTGCTCCGGGGTCTACGCACATGGGCGGGACTATTCACTAGATTATGACTATAACAGAGATACCCCTACTACAGAACTGGAGTTACAGGACAGAAACTACTCCATCGCCTCTATGGGGTCTGTGAACGGGTTTTGAATGTCAGATTAGGACGAGCTCGGCGGAGCTTACGAGAGGCACAATCTATTCAGCCATGTTGCTGGCCACGCCCCCGAGATCATGAATTATTGAGAAGAAAGGATGTAGGGGGTCAGGACAATAGTTAACAGGAGCCGAAGAGTCAGTTGTGGGCAACATTTTTATGTTTTGCCTACACACGTTTCCGCTGTGCTTGAGAAATCTCTTGCAAGAAAAAATAAATCTTAAAATGGGCGTACAGTTCACCCATTACTTACCATTTATAGGCTTCGTGGTCACTCTGATGTTGCTGACCAGTGAGAAGCCGGAAAATCAAAGTCACGTCATCAGCTTTCACTTCCTCTTTTCTAAGTTGTTCCCTGGACCTTGGACCAAGTGCTGTTTCCAGCTGGCGGCTAGTGGCTGGCAGCCAGTGTCCTTCCACTGGCCACATGCTTCAGAGATACTTTTTGAAAAAACCTTTGTCCCTACGCTCCATACGATTGCATATGTATGTTTGTACTCATTCTCCTTTTCTTGGTTGAAGTTTTATATAGCATGAACTCGACTCAAAGTTATCGGAGCTCTTTACATGAGCACCAGTTACATTACAGACGGACACATTCATTTTTACGCACAGAGAGATGAAGTGATTTGCCCAGAATCACAGGATGTTGAGCCTCCAGCCAAGAATCAAACCCTGTTCCCCAGCTTAAAAGTTGACAGCTCTAGCCATAACATCACATCCTCTCTCATCCTCTTTATTGCCCCCACCGCAAGTCTGTTGTTGCTCCCTCGTGTTCAACAACCCTTCCATCCACCTCCCCCACTGTCCGTTCTGCTCCCTCCCTCCACCCCGCACCTTCCTTGGTGTGGCTTGTTATTCACACGGCTTAAAATTAACAAGCATTTGTAAGGCAATAGGTTTTGCATGTATGAGAGTTTGAGCTATTGGCATTGTAAATGACAATGCCTTTTATTTATGTGTTGTGTTTAAAATGGGTAAATAAAAGGCATTGTCATTTTCAATGCCAATAGCTTAAACTCTCACAACTGCGAAACCCATTGTATTGAAAATGCGTTCGGCGACCGTGCTATAAAAGATTTTTTTTAAAGAGTAAGGAGAGAGTTTATCCTAAGCTATTCGATAAAATAGTGCTTGGAGGCTGCAATTAAAGCCTACCAAGTAACAACACACATAACAGGGGGTGTCGACATGGGAGGTTACAAAATGAGACAAGGAAGGACTACTAAGCCTATTGACTAATGAACAGCCACAGTTTACAGTGGACAATGACACAAACCAATGAAAAATTTGGGCAGAGAGTGGGCGGAGCTTCAAGTCCCTACCTGAATACAGCATGCCCCGCTGAGCAGCGCATGCGCTGCCCAGGCTCGACCTAAAAACAATAAAAAGCAATATGACACAGTCAATGCTAGTTGCGTCATAGTGTGTTTTTTTACTTTAAGCCACGTAGCCACTGTGCAACATGTCTTAAAACCACATTGACAGAAAACCTATACATTTCTCAGAGGTAAAACCTATTGGCTTTGCCAATGCTAGTTTTTTTATGTGCGATATGGCTACTGCAGATTTAAATCAAAATAGATAGATGCATGTGTTAAGAGAGTGACTGAAAATAAATGTTAGGCAGGGTAAGGCATGGCTGGATAGAGACAGGGGTGTCATAATTTGGGGACAGAAGGAGTCAGAAGATGAGAATAATGATGTTTTAACACATAACTGTGATCAAAATATTAACCTAAATATATATCTGTACAATTATATTGACTCTTCAAATATCGGGGCAGTGGAGTTAGGAGTAGACAATCTAAAGAGTACGATGGAAGAAAGGATATGAAAGATTTAGAAGGAATGGTGTGGACTTAAGAGTAGTGTTGTTAAGGTTAGATCTAATGTCCAAGTTCTTACAAAAGAAGCAAGATGCAAACTATGAATGCAAGAGGGATTATTGATTAACATGCCTGTTGCTCTACTAGAAAACTCAATTGATGTTTCACTATTTCTGATACTTGCTTTTCAGAGAAGTTAGGATTAAATTGAGGACTGGTTGCCTCGCTTTTAAAACCACTCATGTAAACATGACTAACCTATTCCAGATCCTGGACAGTACCAATACTGCAGTACTCTTGCAGTACTGGGACTCAATCTTCACTCTAATGTTAACATAGTACCTTGCAAGCTTCTTCCAGCGAAGCTTCACAGTACTACGGTACCATGGGGTTAAAGCTTGAACATCTGCTTACGCTGGAGTCAGGGCACAAGTCCTAAAAAAAGAAGTGGGGGGACTCTCCAAGGTAGGCGTGGTCACAGGAAGTGACATCACGACAGGAAGTGACATCACAACAGGAAGTGACATCACAACAGGAAGTGACATCACATGTAAGGCAGATCTATCATTTGCATTTAATGCAAGATTTAACAATTGAAGCTGCTTGGTACTTAAGCCTGTGACTTAAGGTCCCTGCATGGAGGAATTAGCAGCCCAAATGTGGATGAAGTTTGGCGAAGGTGACATGAACACATTTTCAAAACGCTACAGGAAAGTTTGACTGCAAGATTTTGTATACATTACCGGTTCCCAGAGAGGCTGCTTCCCACACTCGACAATGACTATTACACACATTAGGACTCCATATTCACGTTATTCTATCGATGAGTGTTATATGTTATCTCCCCACCTATTGTAAACTAGCGACTCTGTATTAAATAGTTTTGTCTCAGCTGCCTCTCTCTAGCTGTGGCTAGATTTATTTATTTTATTAGAATTATGGTGACCAACTGGCATTGGTGCAAATTCAGGACGGTGAGTGTAAAAATTCAGGACAAAGGGTCAAAATTCAGGACACAAATTCTGGACAGGTGGTCAAAATTCAGGACAAAACTTCAGGACAATAGGTACGTTTTACAGACACATCAGAGGTCGCGCAATAGTATATAAGTAAGCCCAGCCATTTCCAAAAGTATTCAACCATTTGCAAACCTATCCATCATGTATCCTTCCATCTATCATTTCACTCATCCATCCCTTCATCCATCCCCTCATCCATCCTTTCACTCATCCTCCATTATCCATCCATCCATCCACCCTTTCACCCTATCCATCTGTACACTTATCCATCCACTCTTCATCCCATCCATCCATTCACTCATCCATTCAGCCATTTACCCTTTCACCAATCCAGCCATCCTTTCACTTACTAATCCTTCCACCCATCCACTCTTTTAGTCATCCATCCATCCTCCCTTTCTCTCTCCATCGACCCTTTCACTTAGCCTTCCTTCCATCCATCCATCCACCCACCCACCCATCCATCCATCTGCTCATCCGCTCATGAATCCATCCATTGCCCCTATCACTCATCCATCTATCATTTCACTCCTTCACACATCTATTCATCCTTTTGTCCATCTACCCTCCCTTTCACTCACTCATCCATACTTGCACCAACCCTTTCACTCATATGTCCATTCATTCACCCTTGCACTTATCAATCCATCCATCATTTCACTCATCCACCTACCCCCCATCATCCACCCACCATCCACCCACCCACTGATCCATCCTTTCACCCACCCACCATCCAATCCACTGATCCATCCTTTCACCCATCCACCATCCACCCACCCACTCATCCATCCATCCTTTCACCCACCCATTATCCATCCATCCATCCTTTCACCCACCCACTCATCATCCATCCATCCATCCTTTCACCCGCCCACTTATCCATCCATCCATCCCTTCACCCACTCTCCATCCATCCATCCTTTCACCCACCCATCCATCCCTTCACCCACTCTCCATCCATCCATCCTTTCACCCACCCATCATCCATCCATCCATCCATCCATCTGTCCTTCCCTTCATCATCCATCATCCATCCCCTCATCATCCATCCATCCTTCCTTCCCCTCATCATCCGTCCATCCTTTTCCCTCATCATCCATCCATCCTTTTCCTTCATCATCTATCCATCCATCCTTCCCCTCATCATCCATCCATCCATCCATCCATCCATCCATCTGTCCTTCCCCTCATCATCCATCCATCCATCCCCTCACTCATCAATCCATCTATCCTCTCTCATTATCCATTTATTCAATCTTTCATTCATCCATTCACCCTTTCACTAATTCATCCAGCCATTCACACATCCCTTCACTTACTTACACGCCCACCTTTCCATATTAATGTTGAGCTGAGCCCTTTTTAGAAGAGGCCCATCAACAACTTCACCCTCGCTGCAGGGGCCGTTCCAGGACTGGGACAGAAGCCACCCAAAGCGGAGACAGGATCCACCGCAGGGGGGGACAAGAGCCATCACAGGCGGGGGTGGACTGGAGCCACAACATGGGGGGACAGGAGCAGGAGTCATCACAGGAGAGGGAACGTGATCCACCAGGGTGGGCACAGGGGTGGGCATGCAGTATTCTAGTATCATCTTGGGCTTCTCGCCCCCTCCTGCACAAGACAACGAGAAGACAGGCTCTCTGTCCAAAATGCCATCCCCCACTGTGATGTACAGTACTTACAGGAGATGCTCCGAGAGAACTGATTGAACTGATTGTCCTCCATACTTTGTTAATCAGTGTGGGTGCGATTGTGCCATTTCTTTATTGTATTACATTATGCATGTTTGAAGAACCGAGGTTTGCTTACAAATTAGTGACAGTAATTAAGCTCTGTGAAGAGAAGCAGATGCTGCCTCGGTGTAATCAGGGGTGTAATCTGGCCGAGTCTAGGATGTTTGGGGCCCTGGGTAGAAATGGAATGTGTGAGCCCCCCTCTAAATAGCAGATACAAGCCGCATTCAGGGTTGTTTGCGTGTGAATGGATGCCTCCTGCTTCGAAGCTGCCGCCCCCCCTCTGTCACCTTCAAGCACCTCTTAACAGCTCATCAAGGGCTGAAGGTGTGAGGGTTGCCATCCCGCTGTGCCTCTACGGTGCTGCTGGGGGTCTGAGCTTTCATACAGCATCGGAGTCAAGAAGGGAGGTGGGGGCAAGCTGTGCCCGGTTAAAATTACGGACAAATGGCAGGGGCGTGGTGACCACCGGCATGCTTGGTAACTTCAGGATTCAGCCAGCCACTCGCCCACCCGGAAATGCTTTATTTACTTTGTGAGCGCCGCGCTCCCGTTTTTTAATGGTGGACGCGGTTTTGATTTAGCAGGGTGGACGGCGTCCACCCTGAAAAACCCTCGGAAATAAGTGGGGGGATGCCGTCCACCCGCGTGGTACCCCGACTCGTGCCCTGGCTGGAGTACTGCGGTACCTTATGGGTATTTTATGCAGGATCGCACAAGAGTATTGCAATAGAAGTGGCACAGATCTTTTGTTACAAACTTTGACCCCTGAAGTTTCCTATGGGAGTTAACTTGGGAAATCCATGTTTAAGAAACCCCCTTTTTCTTGGCCCCTCCTTGACGGATCACCTCACACTTTCTAGTAAAGAGTGGAATTCACTTTTTTGTTTGGAAAGCTTTGTAAAGATTTTTCAAACAGAGCCAAGCTTATTAGCAAAACAAAAAAATGTTCTTCCTAGGGTAACTCTGACCTAACTATAAAGGCACAGTGGCAACTGCCAAGATGTAAAAAAAAAACAAGCATTTACAATGCAATAGGTCTCGCATTAGGAAAGTTTGAGCTATTAGTATTGTAAATGACACATTTTTAATTTATGTTTTGTTTTTGAAAATAGAGAAATTAATAGCTTTGTCATTTACAATGCCAATAGTTATAACTTTCGCAAATGTGACACCTATAGCATTTGTAATGCAATATGTGTTGTATTTACATGACTTACATGTATTGATATTACAAATAACAATGGCTTTTAATTTTTTTAAATAATTAATACTTAAATAAAAGTTATTGTAATTTATAATGGCAATAGCTTAAACTTTTGTAAATAACGTTTGTGAAGATTATGTTCAGTGTATTTTATTGTGACGAAAATCCAAGAACAGAAGTGAAATATTAACATCTTTTTGTTACATTTGTAAAAAAAAGCTTGAAACATTGAGATAACATATTTGAACCAGTTGTTGTTAAATGGTTGCACAAATTGATGCTGTGGTGGCGCTGAGTGATGTTGTGATGGCGAACAAGTGATGCTGTGGCATTCAGTGATGTGTGGTAGCGCATAGTGATGTTGTGGAGCCCCTGAGTGATGCTGTGGTGGTGCTGAGTGATGCTTTATGCTATGCTATGTTTTGTTTTGCTATCCTATGTTTTGTTTTGTTATGCTATGCTATGTTTTGCTATCCTATGCTTTAATTTTTTATGCTATGCTATGCTGTGTTTTGTTATGCTTTGCTATGTTTTGTTAAGCTATGCTATGTTTTGCTATGCTGTGCTTTGTTTATGCTATGTTTTGTTATGCTATGCTATGGTTTGTTGTGTTTTAATATGCTATGGTTTGTTTTGCTATGCTATGTTTTGTTATGCTATGTTTTGTTGTGTTTGGTATGCTATGATATGTTTTGCTATGCTATTATATGTTTTGTTTTGCTATGCTATATTTTGTTGTGTTTTGTTAAGCTATGCTATGTTTTGTTGTGTTTTGCTATGTTTTGTTATGCTATGTGTTGTGTTTTGTTATGCTGTTTTGTTATGTTATGCTATGTTTTGTTATAATATGCTATGTTTTGTTATGTTATGCTATGTTTTGTTTTGCTATCCTATGCTTTGTTTTGTTATGCTATGCTATGTTTAGTTTTGCTATCCTATGCTTTGTTTTGTTATGCTATTCTATGTTATTTTGTGTTTTGCTATGCTATCCTTTGTTATACTATGCTATGTTTTGTTATGCTATGCTATGTTTTGTTGTGTTGTATTATGCTATGCTATGTTTTGTTATGCTATGTTTTGTTATCTTATGTTTTGTTATGCTATGCTATGCTTTGTTATGCTATGCTATGCTAAGCTTTGTTTTGTTATGCTAAGCTATATTGTGTTTTGTTATGCTATGCTATGTTTTGGTGTGTTTTTTATGCTATGCTATGTTTTGTTATGTATGCTATGTGTTGTTGTGTTTTGTTATGCTATGCTATGTTTTGTTGTGTTTTGCTATGTTTTGTTTTGCTGTTTTGTTATGCTATGTTTTGTTATGCTATGCGTTGTTTTGTTATGGTATGCTATGTTTTGTTATCTTATGCTATGTTTTGTTACACTATGCTATGTTTTGTTTTGCTATGCTTGGTATGCTATGCTTTGTTTTGTTATGCTATGTTTTGTTATGGTATGCTATGTTTTGTTGTGTTTTGTTATGCTCTGTTATGCTTTGTTCTGTTTTGCTTTGGTATGTTTTGTTTCCTTATGCTATGTTTTGTTTTGCTATCCTATGCTTTGTTTTGTTATGCTATGCTATGTTTTGCTATCCTATGCTTTTTTTTTGTTATGCTATGCTGTGTTTTGTTATGCTATGATTTGTTATGCTATGCTGGTGAGGGTGTGTGAGGGTGTGGGAGGGTGTGTGATGGTGTGTGAGGGTGAGGGTGTGTGAGGGTGGGTGAGGGGGGTGAGGGTGTGTGAGGGTGAGGGGAGGTGAGGGTGTGACGGTGAGGGGGTGTGAGGGTGAGAGGGTTGTGAGGGTGAGGGGTTGTGAGGGTGAGGTTGTGAGGGTGAGTGAGGGTGTGTGAGGGTGTGTGAGGGTGAGGGGGTGTGAGGGTGAGGGGGTGTGATGTGAGGGTGTGAGGATGAGTGAGGGTGTGTGAGGGTGAGAGGGTGTGAGGGTGTGTGAGGGTACAGGGGTGTGAGGGTGAGGGGGTGTGAGGGTGAGGGGGTGTGTGGGTGAGTGAGGGTGTGAGGGTGAGTGAGGGTGTGTGAGGCTGAGGGTGTGTGAGCGTGTGAGGGTGAGGGGGTGTGTGAGAGTGAGGGGGTGTGAGGGTGATGGGGTGTGATGGTGATGGGTTGTGAGGGTGAGGGGAAGAGAGGGTGAGGGGGGTGAGGGTGTGTGAGGGTGAGGGGTGAGGGTAAGGGGTGTGTGAGGGTGAGGGGTGTGATGGTGAATGAGGGTAAGGGTGTGTGAGGGAGTGTGAGGGTGAGTGGGTGTGAGGGGGTGTGAGGGCGGGTGAGAGAGTGTGTGAGGGTGAGGGTGTGTGAGGGTGAGGGGGTGTGTGAGGGTGAGGGGGGTGAGGGGGGGTGAGGGTGTGAGGGCGAGGGTAAGGGGGTGAGGGGGTGTGAAGGTGTGAGGGTGAGTGAGGTTGAGGGGGGTGAGGGTAAGGGGGTGTGAGGGTGTGTGTGACGGTGAGGGTGTGTGTGAGGGGGTGTGGGGGTGTGAGAGTGAGGGGGTGTGAGGGTGAGGGGTGGTGAGGGTGAGGGGGTGTGAGGGTTTGTGAGGGTGAGGGGTTGTGAGGGTGAGGGTGTGAGGGTGAAGGTGAGGGGGTGTGAGGGTGAGGGTGATGGGGGTGAAGGTGAAGGGTGTGAGGGTGTGTGAGGGTGAGGGGGTGTGAGGGTGTTTGAGGGTGTGAGGGTGTGTGAGGGTGAGAGAAGGTGTGAATGGGTGTGAGGATGAGGGGGTGTGAGGGTGAGGGGTTGTGAGGATGAGTGAGGGTGTGTGAGGGTGAGGGTGTGTGAGGGTGTTAGGGTGAGGGGGTGTGAGGGGGTGAGGGGGTCTGAGGGTGAGAGTGTGAGGGTGAGGGGGTGTGAGGGTGATGGGGTGTGAGGGTGAGGGGAAGTGAGGGTGATGGGGGTGAGGGAGTGTGAGGGGGGTGAGGTTGAGGGGTGTGTGAGAGTGAGGGGGTGTGAGGGTGAATGAGGGTAAGGGTGTGTGAGGGAGTGTGAGGGTGAGTGGGTGTGAGGGTGAGGGGGTGTGAGGGTGTGTGAGGGTGAGGGTGTCTTGGACCCGGTCTCGTGGCATGGTCCGACCCCTCCCGCATGGCGGGTCCCGGACTACCATTACCTCTGTTCCCCGGACAAGAGCCGCACCTTCCGCCCCTCCGTGCCACCCCCAGCTCTTCCCCGACGGAACTCAGACTCATATCCGCAACCTTCTCGGCTGGCCCGGACCCTCTTCCCGGACCACCATCTCCGGCCCAGCCGCCATCTTGAACCCTCCACGACCAGGCCTCGTGGCCTTGGGTCGACCTCAGCCTAAGGCCCAGCCAAGCCCCGACATCGAGGCACCACCATCCACCCAGGGGGTAAAGAGGCCACTTGGCGAGTCAATGGGAGAAGGAGTTTCGATGGTCCCCCATCCGCCTGGTTTCGATCGCCCCCGGCCTCCCGGGGCGCTGGCTCTACCCCCCTGCTGGGTGTCTGGACTCTCCCATCCCGGACCCCCCGACCTCCAAGTGCGAGGGTCCGGACATCAAAGGGCGCCAGACCTATAACTGGGGCCACTCCAGAGCAGGAAGGCAGTTGTATCCTGGAGTCGAGAGACACCGAGACGAACTCATCCTTGGAGGCCTGCTGGCGCTGCCGCGGCTCCTCTTCGTGAACTATCCTTGAAGGCCTGCTGGTGCTGCCGCGGCTCATCTTCGTGAACTATCCTTGAAGGCCTGCTGGCGCTGCCGCGGCTCATGTTCGTGAACCAATCTTGAAGGCCTGCTGGCGCTGCCGCGGCTCATCTTCGTGAACCATCCTTGAAGGCCTGCTGGCGCTGCCGCGGCTCAACTTCGTGAACTATCCTTGAAGGCCTGCTGGCGCTGCTGCGGCCCTTACCAGAGAACCCTCGAGCTCGAGGATTGAGAGTTGTCCGCCCGATACCCCTGTACCAGACCGGTACCGAGACTGTCCCGCTACCCCCTTCCCACAGAGACTAGAATTGCAGGGATCCCAGTATCCTGCTCTTTCTGTATTGTTAGACGGAGACCCGGAGGGTCGGACGAGTACAGGGGGAGAGGCCTCCGGTGAGGGCCCTCTCCGGTAATCGTACAGACAGGTAACTTCCCCCCCACAGACGAACACCACACAGAGATCAGTTCTGCACACTTTTATATATATATATCTTGAGGCAAGGTGATAAGTGATACAGCTGGACCAGGATACGAGGATCCTGTCAATTCTAGTCTCTTTGGGGAAAAGGGATAGCGGGACAGTCTGAGTACCGGTCCGGTACAGAAGCAGCAAGTGATGGAGCTCACAATCCTCGAGCTGGAGGATCCGCCAGGATGGGCCGCGGCCGCGCCAGCAGGCTTCGAAGATGGTTCACGATGAGGAGGGCCGCGGCAGCGCCAGCAGGCTTCGAGGATGGTTCACGATGAGGAGGGCCACGGCAGCGCCATCAGGCTTCGAAGATGGTTCACGATGCGGAGGGCCGCGGCAGCGCCAGCAGGCTTCGAGGATGGTTCACGATGAGGAGGGCCGCGGCAGCGCCAGCAGGCTTCGAGGATGGTTCACGATGAGGAGCCGCGGCAGCGCCAGCAGGCTTCGAAGATGGTTCACGAGAAGGAGCCGCGGCAGCGTCAGCAGGCCTCCAAGGATGAGTTTGTCTCGGTGTCTCTCGACTCCAGGATACAACTGCCTTCCTGCTCTGGAGCTGCCCCAGTTATAGGTCTGGCGCCCTTTGATGTCCGGACCCTCGCACTTGGAGGTCGGGAGGTCCGGGATGAGGGAGTCCAGACACCCAGCAGGGGGGTGGAGCCAGCGCCCGGGGAGGCTGGGGGCAATCGACACCTGGCGGAGGGGAGCCATCGACACTCCTTCTCCCATTGACCTGCCAAGTGGTCTCTTCACCCCCTGGGCGGATGGTGGTGCCTCGATGTCGGGGCCTGGCCAGGCCTGAGGTTGAGGTCGATCCGAGGCCACGCGGCCTGGTCGTGTAGTGTCCAAGATGGCGGCTGGGCCGGGGGCAGTGGTTCTGGAAGGGGTCCAGGCCAGCCGATACCGGGGTGTTCAGGAGCTGGGGTTCCGTCGGGGACGGGCCGTGGGTTGCCCCGGTGGGTTGCCGGGATAGTTCTTGCCTAGGAAACAGGAGGAACAAAGATCCGTACCCCGCCATGTCGGAGGGATCGGGCCTTCCGCGAGGCCTGTCCAACATGTATCATTACGATAACCTGCCTAAGAATACTGATAAAAGTGTTGAGAACCTATCTTTGTGTGGTGCCCATCTGTGGGGGGGGTGGTTGCCCGTCCGTCCGATCTGAGGAGAGGACTCTCGCCAGGAGGTCTCTCCCCCTTGCTCGGCCGACCCTCAGGTTTCCCGTCTAACATTGGTGGCCAGCAGCGCGATTCGAGCCGACGCAAATCGTACGGAGAGTAACTCACCCCACTACAAACGAAAAACACACAGCGACCATGTCGACAAAAGAAACCGGAACAACCGCAAAATTCCAGATGGAACGGCTGGAAGAGTACAGTCACAAGGAATTGAAGCAATTCTGCATATACTTGGGTATCGCTACCACGGGACTAAGTACCAAAGACGATCTCAAGCACGCTTTGCAGACTTGGGTGGAGACGGGAGCATCACCACCCCAAAACGAAAACATCGTGACCACAGAAACCATTGCAACCCCCGAGGAAGAGAGAACGAGTTGGAACTGGCTAGACTCCGCTTAGATGGGGGACTGAAACTAGCGGAAAAAAAGATAGCCCTTGAACACTTACGATTACAGGGAGAACGGGAAGTGAAAAAAAGCCAGAGGGAGCTGGAGGAGAAGAAGCTCACGAGCGCGGTTTAAAAGAACTAGAAATTAGAAAACAAAACAGGGACCTCGGCGTCTCCGAGAACCAGAGCTCTACTCCCTCTACGGACACCAAGGTCCACATTCCCAAAGATGTAGTTCGAGAGTACTACCGGAACGACGACATCCAGCAATGGTTTAAGGCCTAAGAAGTAGTCATGACCTTTCACTGTGTCCCGCGAAAAGACTGGGGGGCCGGGTTGTGGGGGAGATTCGTCAACGAAGGAAGAGATGCCCTGCTACAGCTCCCCGACGCCGAGCTGACCTCCTACGAGCATATGAAAGCTGCCCTTCTCACTCCCTATGGGCTCACCCCCGAGATGTACCGGCAGCGATTCCGAGATTGCAAAAGGATCCCCGGTACCACCTGGGTGGAATATGTGAACTTTTTTAGCAGAGCCTTAGAGGGGTGGATCAAAGGCAGCCAGGTCACCACCTACGAACAACTGGTCGATCTCATCGTTTGGGAGCACCTCTCAAATAACTGTTTCGTTGAACTAAGGCAGCATCTCCTCGACAGCAAACTGACCGAGCCCCGGAAACTCGCCATTGAAGCGGATCGATGGGAGAGCACCCAGGTCCCCCGGAACTGGGCGGGCGACCAAGGCCGAGCCTCCCAGGGGTTCCACCGTCCACGAGGAGGAGGAGGAGGCCAGGGTCGGGGCAGGGACACCGCCCCGGTGCCCACCACCAGCACTCCCCCGTCCCCGGCCGGAAGAGGAAGCCCTCGACACGGCCGGGATTCTGCCCCAACGTTACCTGCCACAAATGCCAGCGACCCGGTCATTACGCCAATGACCCCAACTGTTCAAGAAACCAAGAAACCAACCCTCCCATGCCACGGGTCCGGTAAACCGCCAGATCACCGCCGTCGCCCTAGGGGAGGAACAAGGCGAAGAAGAAGCCGAAGACTGTGAACAATACCAGACCGAGTGGGAACCCGCAGCCATGTCCCTGGTGTGTCTAGGCGAAAGAGACATGGTCCCACGGGCCCCCATCCCGGCCAACACACAGAAGTACAGCCAGTGGGTCCCCATTAATGGACACCGGGCCGGAGCCCTCCACAACACGGGAGCCAGTGTGACAGCCGTCCGCTGCCATCTGGTGACCCCAGATCAAATCTTGCCCAACGTACTATGCCCCGTACGGTCTGCGGACAACTCTGAGAGCCTGTGCCAGATGGCCCGCGTCCCCTTCGAGTGAGGGGGAGTGTCGGGCATGCTGAAAGTGACCATCCGAGACGATGCCCCCGTAGACTGCCTCCTGGGGAACGACTTGGAGAGCTCCCCCTGGGCGGCCGTTGAACGAAGGGAGCACCTGGGGATGCTTGGCCTTCCTGAATGGGTCTGTGCGACGACTCGATCCATGGCCGCCCGCGCCATTCCCCCCACTGAAGAACCCGAGTGGCCCGAACCTCCACCGCCCGTCATCAGTGAAGACACCACCCCCGAGGCCGGTCCACCGGGGCCCAACGACGAAGCATCTGAGCCACTCCGCGACCTCCCGGAGCTGGCCCAGTGGCGCCAGGAAGGTGGCCCCACTCAAGAACAGTTCCGCCAAGAACAGAAAACGTGTCCCTCCATCGAAGGGATCCGACAGCAAGCCGCAGCCCAGAGCGCAGGGGATGCCGCGGGGCCACCTGGGTCTATTGGGACAATGAGCTTCTCTACAGCGAACAGAAGATTGCCGAGCTAGGGGCCAGCCGGGTGCTGGTAGTCCCCCTCCGATTCAGAGACTTCCTCCTGAACCTGGCTCATGATGTACCTCTGGTGGGCACCTAGGGCAGGACAAAACTTACAGCCGCCTGGTGACCCATTTCTACTGGCCCAAAATGAGGAACGATGTGATCAACCACTGCCGAGCCTGCCCCACCTGCCAGGCCAGCGGGAAGAGCAGCCGAAAACTAAAGGTCCCCCTGCAACCCTTTCCAATCGTCAACACTGCATTTGAACGGGTGGGGATCGACATTGTGGGGCCCCTGGAGCCCCGGACATCGCAAGGTCACCGGTTCATACTCGTCCTGGTGGACCATGCCACCCGCTATCCCGAAGCCATACCTCTCCGGACCGTGACCGCGCCCGTGGTGGGCCGAGTCCCTGATGGGGATCTTCTCGCGGGTGGGCTTCCCCGAGAAGTCGTCAGTGATCGGGGCACGAACTTCATCTCCCGATACATGAAGTCCCTATGGCAACAGTGCGGGATCACCTACAAATTTACGACCCCCTACCACCCGCAAGGGAACGGACTAGTAGAACGCTTCAATCGCACCCTCAAGGGTATGTTCATGGGCCTGGAGGAGCCCTTACGACGCCAATGGGACAAGTTGCTGCCCTGCCTCCTATTTGCCTACCGGGAGGTCCCACAGAAGTCTCTGGGATTCAGCCCCTTCGAACTATTGTATGGGCACCCCGTCCGGGGTCCCCTAAGTCTGGTCAAAGAGGGATGGGAGGTGACCCCCCAGAATGCTCCTCCTGATGTGTACAGGTACCTCTTGACCCTCCGGAACCAGACTCGGCGGTTCAGGGAACTTGCCAAAGCCAACCTCGAAGCCAGCCAAGAAGACATGAAACGTTGGTACGATCAAAACGCCTCGTCCATTGAGTTCGAGCTGGGACAACAGGTCTGGGTCATGTCCCCGGTCGAACCTTGCGCCCTCCAGGACAAATGGACAGGACCCTTCAAGGTGGTGGAGCGCAAGGGCCCTGTCACCTACCTGGTGGACCTGGAGTCCCCCAGGAACCCCCTCCGGGTCCTCCATGCCAACCGACTTAAGCCTCACTTTGTGCGCTCAGAACTTAGCCTCCTGATGGCTACCGACAGTGGGGCTGAAGAGGACTCCGAGCCCCTACCCGACCTCCTGAAGACTCTCGAAAAAGACGGCTCTGTGGAAGGAGTCCACCTCTCTTCCGCCCTGACCCCAGCACAACGCCAAAGCTGCCAAGACTTGTTACAGCAATTTGCCGATCTATTCTCCCTCACCCCCGGGGTCACTCCCTGGTGCCTCCACGATGTCGACACCGGGGGAAGCCCCCCTATCCGGCACCGGGCCTACTGAGTTCCCGATCGGGTACGCGCCTGTATCCAGTCGGAAGTGTCCAAGATGCTGGCTCTAGGAGTGATCGAGCCCTCCGACAGCCCCTGGGCCAGCCCGGTCGTGCTGGTTCCCAAGGCCGCCGCCCCTGGCGTCGCCCCCGAACTCAGATTTTGTGTGGACTATCGGGGCTTGAACGCCGTCACCCGAACAGACGCTCACCCCATCCCTCGGGCTGATGAGCTGATCGACCGCCTGGGGGCCGCCCGCTACCTGAGCACCTTTGACCTGACTGCGGGCTACTGGCAGATCGGTCTCACCCCGGGCGCCCAGGAGCGATCCGCCTTCTCCACCCCTGATGGCCACTACCACTTCACGGTGATGCCCTTCGGGATGAAAAACGCCCCCGCCACGTTCCAGAGACTCGTGAACAAGGTACTGGCGGGGCTCGAGGAGTTCAGCACCGCCTATCTGGACGATATTGCCGTGTACAGTCTCCACTGGGCCGAACATCTCCAACACCTCCGGGAGGTCTTGGCCGCCCTCCGTCGGGCAGGACTAACAATCAAGGCCAGCAAGTGCCAAATCGGCCAAGGATCCGAGACCTACCTGGGGCACCAGGTGGGAAGTGGCCAGGTGGCCCCCCTCCAACCCAAGATCGCCGCCATCCGGGCCTGGGAACCTCCGGTCACTCAAACAGAGGTCTGAGCCTTCCTGGGGCTCACCGTATACTACCGGCGCTTCGTGAAAGACTATGGCAGTATTGTGGGGCCCCTCACAGAACTCACATCAAAGAAGCACCAACCGAAGGTACACTGGACCCCTGAGTGTCAGGCCGCCTTCGAGACCCTCAAGACAGCAATGTGCACCGCACCCGTGCTCCAAGCTCCCGACTACAGCCAGGAATTCATAGTCCAGACCGATGCCTCCGATCACGGCGTCGGAGCCGTTCTCTCCCAGATCAATGCAGAGGGAGTTGACCAGCCAGTAGCCTTCATCAGCCGACGTCTGCTGGCCCGAGAACAGCGCTGGAGCACCATAGAGCGAGAGGCCTTCGCCGTGGTGTGGGCCCTACTTCCCGGTGCAAACGGACCACCGACCTCTGCAATGGCTGATGCAGATGCGAGGAGAGAATCCAAAGCTGTTGCGTTGGTCCATCTCCCTGCAGGGGATGGACTTCACTGTGGAGCATCGTCCAGGCAACGCCCACGCCAACGTAGACGGCCTGTCCCACTTCTTCCGCCTCGGCGAGGAGAATACCCAAGGAGATAGGTGACTCTCCCTGCCTTCAGCTGGGGGGGGACGCATGTTGGACCCGGCCTCGTGGCGTGGTCCGACCCCTCCCGCATGGCGGGTCCCGGACTACCGTTATCCCTGTTCCCCAGACAAGAGCTGCACCTTCCGCCCCTCCGGGCCACCCCCAGCTCTTCCCCGACGGAACTCAGACTCATATCCGCAACCTTCTCGGCTGGCCCGGACCCTCTTCCCGGACCACCGTCTCCGGCCCAGCCGCCATCTTGAACCCTCCACGACCAGGCCTCGTGGCCTTGGGTCGACCTAAGCCTCAGGCCCAGCCAAGCCCCGACATCGAGGCACCACCATCCACCCAGGGGGTAAAGAGGCCACTTGGCGAGTCAATGGGAGAAGGAGTTTCGATGGTCCCCCATCTGCCTGGTTTCGATCGCCCCCGGCCTCCCTGGGCGCTGGCTCCACCCCCTGCTGGGTGTCTGGACTCTCCCATCCCGGACCCCCCGACCTCCAAGTGCGAGGGTTCGGACATCAAAGGGCGCCAGACCTATAACTGGGGCAACTCCAGAGCAGGAAGGCAGTTGTATCCTGAAGTCGAGAGACACCGAGACAAACTCATCCTTGGAGGCCTGCTGGCGCTGCCGCGGCTCCTCTTCGTGAACTATCCTTGAAGGCCTGCTGGTGCTGCCGCGGCTCATCTTCGTGAACTATCCTTGAAGTAAGCATGGGCGGAAAATCCGTTTCGCTCGCGGATTTTGCGGATTTTTGGGAAATTCGCAATCCGCGAGATTTGCGAATTTCCCGCAAAATCCGCAAATTCGCACGCAGCGGATTTTTTTTGCGGCGCGCGGCGTTGGTGATACAATTTTTGCGGCGCGCGGCGTTTATCATCGTTTGCCGGGTTGTTTTTCTCGATAGTTTGCGAGTGCTGCGCCATTTTGGATCTTGCTGTGTGATCCCGCGGGAATTGGCGAGCGCGCAACGTCATCGCGGATTGCCAGCGAGAGTTTGTCAACGCGAGTACGGCGAGATCACGTCTCGCGGTACTTCGCAATTGCGAGATTTGAGATGCGGCGAGCGAAAATATAAAATTTGCAATTCTGCACAAGAAATCCACCAGCAAGCAGCATAAACCTTCTAGAAATGATGATTTTTATCTGAATAACTCCTTAGGTTGACATTTGCCTGCACTTTTTTAGCGAGGAGTCCATTTTGGGGAGGGGGGGAGGGGGGTGGGAGGAAGGAAGTGCCCCACAGTCTTCAACTTCCTGTTCCTGTTCAGCAGGCTCCTCCCAGTGCTTTGTCCATCTCCTGGTCACTTTTCATTTGGATCTGGAGCTGGAAGGATTACTTTTTGTGGATGCTGCTGGATATTTGGATTTGAGGCCTTTTTGACTTTCTTTGGATCACTGTTGGATTAGAAATTTTACAAGTAAGTTTGTTTGGGGCATTACAGTTGCTGCAACTAAAATTTTGGAATTTTCGATTTTTGGGCTGTTTTGGGGCCTTTTGCCCAGGGGTACTCAGTGGTGGGTGGACTGAGTCTTTCTGTGGGTTGTCTTGAACTTAAACATCATGGAGGCCATGGATGGATTGGGATTGTGCTGATTTTTCAGTGATTTTCGTTTTTTGGGGCTGTACTTGTGGCCTTTTCACCAGGGGTATTTGAGTCTAGCATGGGCCTAGTCTTTCTGTAGGTTGTCTTGAATTTAAACATCATGGAGGGCATGGATGGATTGGGATTGTGCTGATTTTTCTGTCATTTTCGTTTTTTGGGGGTGTTCATGGGGAGGGACAGGCCATGTGGCTGGTGGCCATTTTGAGTGCAGCTACAGGCACTGGCCATGTGCTGGCAGGCAAGTGGTCATTTTGAATGCAGGCTTTGTTGGTAGGCCTGCGACCATTTTGCCTACTTTTCAACCTTTATTTATGCCCAGGGGTAGTGAGTCGTGCATGGGCCTAGTCTTTCTGTGGGTTGTCTTGAATTTAAACATCATGGAGGCCATGGATGGAATGATATTGTGCTGATTTTTCAGTGATTTTCGTTTTTTGGGCCTGTACTTGTGGCCTTTTCGCCAGGGGTATTTGAGTCTAGCATGGGCCTAGTCTTTCTGTGGGCTGTCTTGAACTTAAACATCATGGAGGCCATGGATGGAATGGGATTGTGCTGATTTTGCAGTGTTTTTCGATTTTTGGGGGTGTTCATGGGGAGGGACAGGCCATGTGGCTGGTGGCCATTTTGAGTGCAGCTACAGGCACTGGCCATGTGCTGGCAGGCAAGTGGCCATTTTGAATGCAGGCTTTGTTGTTAGGCCTGCAACCATTTTGCCTACTTTTCAACCTTTATTTATGCCCAGGGGTAGTGAGTCTTGCATGGGCCTAGTCTTTCTGTGGGTTGTCTTGAATTTAAACATCATGGAGGCCATGGATGGAATGGGATTGTGCTGATTTTTCAGTGATTTTCGTTTTTTGGGCCTGTACTTGTGGCCTTTTCACCAGGGGTATTTGAGTCTAGCATGGGCCTAGTCTTTCTGTGGGCTGTCTTGAACTTAAACATCATGGAGGCCATGGATGGAATGGGATTGTGCTGATTTTGCAGTGTTTTTCGATTTTTGGGGGTGTTCATGGGGAGGGACAGGCCATGTGGCTGGTGGCCATTTTGAGTGCAGCTACAGGCACTGGCCATGTGCTGGCAGGCAAGTGGTCATTTTGAATGCAGGCTTTGTTGTTAGGCCTGCAACCATTTTGCCTACTTTTCAACCTTTATTTATGCCCAGGGGTAGTGAGTCTTGCATGGGCCTAGTCTTTCTGTGGGTTGTCTTGAATTTAAACATCATGGAGGCCATGGATGGAATGGGATTGTGCTGATTTTTCAGTGATTTTCGTTTTTTGGGCCTGTACTTGTGGCCTTTTCACCAGGGGTATTTGAGTCTAGCATGGGCCTAGTCTTTCTGTGGGCTGTCTTGAACTTAAACATCATGGAGGCCATGGATGGAATGGGATTGTGCTGATTTTGCAGTGTTTTTCGATTTTTGGGGGTGTTCATGGGGAGGGACAGGCCATGTGGCTGGTGGCCATTTTGAGTGCAGCTACAGGCACTGGCCATGTGCTGGCAGGCAAGTGGCCATTTTGAATGCAGGCTTTGTTGTTAGGCCTGCAACCATTTTGCCTACTTTTCAACCTTTATTTATGCCCAGGGGTAGTGAGTCTTGCATGGGCCTAGTCTTTCTGTGGGTTGTCTTGAATTTAAACATCATGGAGGCCATGGATGGAATGGGATTGTGCTGATTTTTCAGTGATTTTCGTTTTTTGGGCCTGTACTTGTGGCCTTTTCACCAGGGGTATTTGAGTCTAGCATGGGCCTAGTCTTTCTGTGGGCTGTCTTGAACTTAAACATCATGGAGGCCATGGATGGAATGGGATTGTGCTGATTTTGCAGTGTTTTTCGATTTTTGGGGGTGTTCATGGGGAGGGACAGGCCATGTGGCTGGTGGCCATTTTGAGTGCAGCTACAGGCACTGGCCATGTGCTGGCAGGCAAGTGGCCATTTTGAATGCAGGCTTTGTTGTTAGGCCTGCAACCATTTTGCCTACTTTTCAACCTTTATTTATGCCCAGGGGTAGTGAGTCTTGCATGGGCCTAGTCTTTCTGTGGGTTGTCTTGAATTTAAACATCATGGAGGCCATGGATGGAATGGGATTGTGCTGATTTTTCAGTGATTTTCGATTTTTTTGTGCTGTATAACTGAACTGATGTTCCTCTGTCTTCCATTGTTTTTAGGTGCACAAGACTCAAGAGAACCACCAGTGCCAGGAAGAAGTCCTGCAGCGGTGTGTGTGTGCAGCATAACGTCACGCGACGTCACGTCAGGCCTCAGACAACTCTACAATTCGTGCAACTGCGGCCTGCTGTCTGACCTGCTCTGAAGAAGATGGCCCCCAAAAAAGGTCTCCGTAGCTCCTCTAGCAAGAAAGTTGCTAGTAAGGAGCAGAAGAAGCAAGTTACCAAGGAGGCTAGTGTGCCACCCGCCACGTTTTTTGGGAGAAAAAAAAAAGTACGCCTGCAGCAGCAGGATCTGCTGGGGACCAAGCTGGGAGCAGCACCCCTGCTCCATTGGGTTCAGTGCCTCCACCACCACGCCAACTTAAGTCAAAGCCCTTGAGTGCTTCAGAGGCAGTCAGTGTACTTCTCCAATCACCATCGACCAGTGATGTTGGCTCATCGCAAGAAAGTAGCAGCAATGTCCCTGAATCAACACAGGTTGTTGTAACTCATCTGACAAGTGTTGAACAACCACAGCCGCAACAACAACGCCATGTGCAAGTACACGCCCAAGTACATGTGGAAGGAGAGGCAGCAAAAGGAGATGCGCAAGCAAAGGTGCATGGAGGTTCACAAGTGCCCACAATAGTTGTTCCTCCCGAAGTAGGGGCACATCAGGAAATCGACAATGAAGCCGAGGTATCATTGGAAGCCACTCCTCCTGATGATCATTCATTGTCTTCCACATCCCTAGCAAGGAAAAGATCAAGGGGGTGTCTACATCTTCTTCAAGCCCACCTCGTTCTGATGCAAGTGATCTGTCTTGGGAACCACAACTGCGGTCTGACAGTGAGGCACACCATGATCTGACACAGGTACCTAAGCGTAAAAGGAAGGTCGTCGAAAAACTCATACCTATGGAGTGTGATGAGGCTCAACAAGAAGTGACAGATACTGCTGGTGATGAAGCCTCTCACGATGACGACGAGCCAGTCATCACAAAGGTCACTGCAGCCCCACCGGGCATGCAGCAAAGAGACATTTTGACCCTATCCCGAGAAGCTGCTGAGCGTGATGATGATGTCGGCGAGGAGGCAATGGAAATGGAATCATTAGATTTGGAGTTAAGTAGTACACCAAAACCTACCGCTTCCATATTTCTTCCTCGCAAGAAGGTACCCACCTCGTCCTCGACCTCAATTCGTGGTGGTGAAAGTGCAAAACGTACTGAAGTTCGGCAATCCACATCCTCCACTTCATCTGGCATTAGCAGCAGGACCACCACCACTAGTATCGCCGCCTCCTCCGGCCCCCAAAGACATTTCAAGTCTCCAGTTTGGGACTTCTTTAGTGTTTGCCCAAAAATGGAAAACGTAGCCATTTGTAGCATTTGTAAGGTTCGAGTTGGTCGTGGTAAGCTTGGTTCTAACTATGGTACCGGAGGCCAGTAAGGTCATCTTGCGAGAGAGCACGCTGTCCAATGGTTTCCGCACCTAGAGGCGTCTAAGCAAGCCAGAATTGCACGTAATGAAAACGTTGATTTTTCATCTGATGATGACGAGGAGGAAGAAGACGATTCAAACACTTCACTTACAACCAGTACCCCTGTCAGCAGCACACCCCATGTGAGGCACACTAAGAGTGTGGGAGAGAGTGAGACATCAATGCGGAAAAGTTCATCAGCGAGCGTAACTGGGTCGAAGATATCATCATCATCCCGTAAATCCTTGGTCCAGGGCAACATTAAAAAGATGTTGTTTACAGAAGCGCAATATGAACGCAACCACCCACTGACGCGTCTGTATAACACTAAGCTGGCTAAAATGCTTGCTCTGGACCTTCTCCCTTTTTCTTTTGTAGAAGGGGTTGGTTTTCTAGAATTAGTGGCAGCGCTCTGCCCTAAATGGAAGGTTCCTAGCCGGTTCTATTTTGCCCGAGTTGCGGTTCCAGCACTACATGAAGATGTTCTGAAGGTGATTGGGGCAGCTTTGCAGAAGAGTGCTGTTCACACTATACATCTGACAACAGACATGTGGACCAGTGGCGCAGGCGCTGATTACATGTGCATCACTGCACACTGGGTCTCTTTTTCAGGGGCTAAAGCAAAGCTAAACACAGGTGTTGACACGGACATTGTTTTTAAAGCTGCTCGGAAACATGCAACACTAGCCATGTTTGGTTTGGAGAAACGTCACACAGCAGAAAACATTTTGGATGTCTTTAACACAAAGGTCCTTAAGTGGCTGTCCCCACTAAAACGCCAGGTTGGTTATGTTTCCACGGACAATGGCGCCAATATAGTTAAGGCCATGAGGCTGGGTGACTATTTCAGAGTGCCGTGTTTGGCGCACTGTATAAACCTGGTTGTCCAAAAATTCTTGGGTAATAAAGGCAGTGCAGCGTACAGTGTATTGGACACCTGCCGAAAAATGTGCAAGCATTTCAGCCATTCTTTTAAGGCCCGGAAGCAGCTGAGGAGCCTGCTATATCAACATCAAATGCCAGTGAAAGCACTCATCCAGGAGGTGGTAACACGTTGGAACTCAACCTTCTACATGCTTGAGCGTCTGTATGAGCAGTATACGGAACTCGATCAATATTTCCTTACAGAGGGTACAGAGGAGCTGAGGATGGGTGCGGCGCAATGGAACATAGTTCAAAGCCTGACACGCATGCTTCGTCCTTTTGAGTTCTTCACGCGTGCAGTCAGCAAGGAGGACTCTAATTTGGGAAAAGCTATCAAATTGTTGTACATGCTGGAGGACCAACTGAAGGAGGTGTGTTCTGTGTTTGCAGACGATGACAAAAACCAAGACTCTTTGCTTCTGGCTGAGAAATTATTAGAGCTCCTACAAGGTGATGAACGTCTTAAAAAGATCCACTCAGAAGAGCATTACATTTGTGCTACTGTTCTGGATCCACGCTACAAAAAGGCGCTGGCATGCCAAGCATTCTTTCCTTTTGATGATGAACATGTTCCAAAGTACAAACGTTGGCTAGCCTTGTCAGCCAAGAGGTTTGAAAGAGAACGGCTGGAAATTGAAGGAAATGGCAGTACATCAGCAGGCCATCCCCAGTCAAAACAATCCACTTCTGCACCTGTGGCTGTGGCACAAGTGACCTCTCAGCCGTTAAAGACACCGGCAATCGGATCATCTGCACAAAACACAACAGAAACATTGGAGGCTGAAGAGGATTGGCTAGCTCTGCGTGGGTTTGGTTCTCAAAAGGTCAGAGGCACAGCAAGAGCTAAGCAAAGTGGAGGAACCTTGGATGAGGACCTTGAGTCGATGGTGAAGGACTATCTGAATGACTCAACAGAGGTCTATGTTAATTCTGACCCATTGGCGTATTGGCATGGGAAAAAAGAATTGTGGCCACAGCTCACCAACCTGGCTTTAAACTACTTGTCTTGCCCACTCGCAAGCGTGTCTTCTGAACGGGTTTTCAGTGCTGCTGGTGGCATTGTAACTCCCAAACGGAGCCGCCTCTCGCCCAAAAATGTGGAGAGGTTAACAATGATCAAGATGAATCAGCACCTCATACCACCAGATTTCAGAGTACGAGAGAGCGTGCCGGATGAAGAGGAGGTGGCCAGCAACATAGATGAGGGAATTTCTACTCTGTCAGGTGACACTGAGCTCACCCTGCCTGAATTCGCAGAGTATGATGACGAAGCCTTATTCTTATTCCCGGACCGTGATACCGAGCCCTGAAAATGAGACAACGAATAAATAACTTTCTTTTTCGTCCCTATTCACTTTTATTCCTGTGTGTCTGTCTTTCTTTGTTGTGCACAGTTAATATATTTCAAACTTTAATCAGATAATCACAAAATCAAGCCCATCAGTAGAACTGTCTTCACTGGTTTGCTAATTGATTTGAAGTTGCCGCAGTCTGCATTCCTCAGGTTCACAAGTTCAGAAGAACATGCTCCTCTATCCTCCTCCTCCAGACTCCTATTTCCATCAAACCAGAGGGCTGGTTTACGCCCAATGAAGAAAGACTCAGCACTTGTGGGGGTGTTGTTGTACCTCTTTGCAGGTGAGTTGACGGCTCTGGGACCATTGTTGGGAAGCTCTAATACCGGATAAAAGTGGTTTGGACCAAATCCCAGGAAGAATTTTTTTTGTGTTTTTGATGACTTGCTTGCCTTTTAGGTGCTCTTAGGGAAGGTTCCGTCTGTTTGTGGGTGAGTTTCGTGGTCTGGGAGCATTGCTGTGACACTCTAATCTTGATTGCATTTGCTTTTCAGGAAATCCGTTGTGGCAACCCCGACTTATGGCCTAGCTACGCAGCGCGTTTGGACCGAAGGCCGAGAAATATTGCAAGCATGAGATTTTGCTTTTGGCCTGTTTGGGGGTGTTATGCTTCTTGGCAGGTGGGTTGGCGGGTCTTGGGGCATTCCTGGGAAGGTCTAATACCGGGTAGAAGTGGTTGGGACAAAATCCAGGCCGATTTTTTTTTGGCTATTTCTGACATTTTGCTCAATGTAGCGTTTTCGGGGGCCTGTTTGGGGGGCTTCCTGGTGTTTGTGGGTGAGTTTCGGGGTCTGGGAGCACTGCTGGGACACTCTAATCTTGATTGCATTTGCTTTTCAGGAAATCCGTCGTGGCAACCCCGACTTATGGCCTAGCTACGCAGCGCGTTTGGACCGAAGGCCGAGAAATATTGCAAGTATGAGATTTTGCTTTTGGCCTGTTTGGGGGTGTTATGCTTCTTGGCGGGTGGGTTGGCGGGTCTTGGGGCATTCCTGGGAAGGTCTAATACCGGGTAGAAGTGGTTGGGACAAAATCCAGGCCGATTTTTTTTTGGCTATTTCTGACATTTTGCTCAATGTAGCGTTTTCGGGGGCCTGTTTGGGGGGCTTCCTGGTGTTTGTGGGTGAGTTTCGGGGTCTGGGAGTACTGCTGGGACACTCTAATCTTGATTGCATTTGCTTTTCAGGAAATCCGTTGTGGCAACCCCGACTTATGGCCTACCTACGCAGCGCGTTTGGACCGAAGGCCGAGAAATATTGCAAGTATGAGATTTTGCTTTTGGCCTGTTTGGGGGTGTTATGCTTCTTGGCGGGTGGGTTGGCGGGTCTTGGGGCATTCCTGGGAAGGTCTAATACCGGGTAGAAGTGGTTGGGACAAAATCCTCGCGGAAAAGCCTTTTGGCACTTTTTGTAACTTAGGGTTCGTTAGGGTTAGCCCTAGCAGCGGGATTGCATGTGTTTCGGGGTGTTCTAGATTTTTGCAACTGAGTTCTGGGGTCTTAGAGCACTCGTGAGAATGTGTAATTTTGGTTGCAAGTCATTTGAAGAAAATCCATGGTGGGAAAGGGGGGATTTGGCATAGTTAAAGAAAGCCTTTGCCACTATTCTTAACTTAGGGTTCGTTAGGGTTAGCAGTATTTCTATTGCATGTGTTTGAGTGGGGGGGATTTCGAGTCTTGGAGCGATGCTGGCTATGGCTAATTTTGCTTGGTTGCTTGCAAGTGGTTTGAATGCAATCCACGGTGGGTAAGGGGTAATTAGGAAGGGGGTACTTCGGCCTACTTTTACTTTCAAAGTAAGTTTTGTCACCAGTTTTCTGATAGGCCTCGTTTTTTGAGATTTGATTGGGGGTCTTCTACATTTTTGCGACTGGCTTTAGTAAGGGTCTGGGTGGGAGCACTGCTAGGAAGATCTAATTTTGTTCTAAAACACAGTTTACAGTACACCTAGCTTGAGGGGAAAGATCCGCTACATTAATTTGCCCATACTTATTTATCCTTCAAAAGGTGACTCAGACAGAGTACGCACTTTCAAAAATATTGTACTGTCTACTAGGAAAATCAAATTGTGACTTTTTGCACTCCACAGCCTACATACCTTATATTTATTTATCAGTGGTGTTGTAATATTATATCACTTCCTGTTTTTCGTTGAATAATTACAGGCCGGGTTTCAGTCTCTGCAATGGGGAAAAAAGGATGGAGTCAGGCTTCACAGTAGCGAGCCACAATTCAGCATCAGGCAGGCAGTGGACAGGGTGTCTTCTGGTGACCAACATCGATGGACGAAGCGTCGGCTGCAATGGAGGAGTGCCGCTAATAGGAGGATTTTTTTTCTGCAGGCAACTTACTTACCACTTCCAACAGGACCACTACAACCACATAGATACAGTATCCCTTGCCTTTTTCTCTGACTGTGACTGCATTTCTTGGATCTCTCTCTGCTTCTAAATTGATCCCTTAACACATCACTTAGTCCACTCCACTATCACATCTGCACCACACATAATCATTTGTAAGTGCTCCTACGTAATTCGCAAGTCGCAGCACGCCCCAGGCCGTAGAGGACTGGGATGGCCCCAATGATGAAGCATGTCACCAAGGGGCAACCCTGGTGAGTGAGGGGACACCTAGAAAAAAACCAATTTCTCCTTTTCTATCTACTATACCTTCCAGACCAACCCCATTGAGTGTTGTTGTGAATGGATTTATAGTGACCAGCAAGGCTCTCGGGTATCTGGCTACAGAGACCTTATGTTGAATATCGTTATCAATAATTCCACACAGGCCCTGTACTGTCGCATTCTTTCTTCCACAGTTGTCGAATGTACTACTTACTTTTCACTGACATGCATGCAGTAGTGCATGCACTTTCAAAGATTGATGGATAGGTTTGTACCCAAAGAATTGTTTATGTTCAATTGTTTGTCTATGCTGTGCTTTTTTTTACAGGGTGTCTTCTGGTGACCAACATCGATGGACGAAGCGTCGGCTGCAATGGAGGAGTGCCGCTAATAGGAGGATTTTTTTTCTGCAGGCAACTTACTTACCACTTCCAACAGGACCACTACAACCACATAGATACAGTATCCCTTGCCTTTTTCTCTGACTGTGACTGCATTTCTTGGATCTCTCTCTGCTTCTAAATTGATCCCTTAACACATCACTTAGTCCACTCCACTATCACATCTGCACCACACATAGTCATTTGTAAGTGCTCCTAGGTAATTCGCAAGTCGCAGCACGCCCCAGGCCGTAGAGGACTGGGATGGCCCCAATGATGAAGCATGTCACCAAGGGGCAACCCTGGTGAGTGAGGGGACACCTAGAAAAAAAGCAATTTCTCCTTTTCTATCTACTATACCTTCCAGACCAACCCCATTGAGTGTTGTTGTGAATGGATTTATAGTGACCAGCAAGGCTCTCGGGTATCTGGCTACAGAGACCTTATGTTGAATATCGTTATCAATAATTCCACACAGGCCCTGTACTGTCGCATTCTTTCTTCCACAGTTGTCGAATGTACTACTTACTTTTCACTGACATGCATGCAGTAGTGCATGCACTTTCAAAGATTGATGGATAGGTTTGTACCCAACGATTTGTTTATGTTCACAATTGTTTGTCTATGCTGTGCTATTTTTTCTTGTCTCCCAAAACCTTTCCCAAAAACCCCCGTACCTATCCATTTTTCAAACCCTAACCCTCTTCCCCCGGGCTGTGTGGTTTTGATTGATGTGTGACTAAATTACAGCAATAAATCCACACACTTGCTGGGGAGGATAAGGTGATAGCAACAGGCTGGTGAAGAAATCCGAGGATATATTCTTACTCTGCTTGACAAAGAACCATTGCTAATGTGAAAGAACTTCAACCGAATTAGTAGTTATACTTTACCATTTGTTAGGCTACAATGTGGCACTGTTCTACTGTACTTCTGTCACCTGCTATATTCTCAGTTGTACCGTTGAATTGCTCAGGAGGACAAACCAGATTTCATTTTCTTTTTTTTCATAGGCATGCAACTGCCACTGTGTCACACCACTAGTAACACCGCTATGAGGAAATTTTATCCGACCAAGATTGCCAACCTTATTCGCTGTTTCCCGTGGAGCCAGCCCTGGGTCTAGCCCTACTTTCAAACACAAATTACAGGTAAGATAAGCGTTTGGTGGTTTGGGGGTATAATGGAGTATTAGTAGGAGAGACGAGAGACTGAAGGTAGTACTACTAAAGTCCTAGGACTCTTGGATTCACTTCACTTAGTCTGTGAGAGGCACTTAGTGTTGAAAACATTTGGGCATTTACACTTAAAGGAAGAAAATGGAACTAAACTTTCAGGAAAACAAAGTCACTGTTAAACCCCCACCCACCAGGCAAGCAGTAAGAAACGGGTATGCTCAGATAAAGTTTGAAAAAGTATATTTATATCTCTAACAAAATAATCTCCCGCAAGACCCTCCCTAACCCCAACGATTGTCCTTCAAAAGTCCCCAAAAACCCAACTCCCAATTCCCACCCCCAAAAGTCTCTAAAAAAGGGGCAAGGGACACTATGGGTGGATGCTGTCAACTTTTTGGGCCAGGGCATCATGCTCCTGGCGGAGCAAGGCGTGCTCTACGCGGAGCCCCTCCAACTCCTTTGAAAAGTGGTGGAGCTCCTGCTGGAGGCGGGACACCATCAGGGTACTGCGGCGCAGGCGTGCCTTCAATGCCTTGTAGGTGCAACGGCTGTTAGAGGAAGCTGTTGTCCTTGCTACTCAGCGGTGGCGTTTGGCTTTGGCAGCCCGGCTCAGTCTGGGTGGACCACTGTGCTGGGTGGCACTGGCAGCCCGTGGGGGAACGGAGGCCGATGCAGACGACGTAGTTGTTGTGGTCGACTGCACACTTTCTTCGTCCTCCAGGGCCACCAGCCGCCGATATTCGACCACAGTGGCATCGATCCTCCGTTGCCGGGCCGCTCTAGCCAGCTCCTTCCTCCTTGTTCGTTTGGAAGGAGAACCTATATGAAGAAAGGAAGACATAGTCTGTAACCAATGCTCTTTAAGATTAACTCAATCATTCAGCAGAAATTTGTGTTGCACTACAACTAGCAACTTGCAAGCGCATTACATAACTATTGAGGCCAGTATCTATCTAACCTCACACTTCTTCATCCTTGCTCTAACATTAGTGGGAGTTTAAGGAACAAATTCTACGAGCACTATGGACTTCCATTGGAGTCGACTATGAAAGTACACCAGTCTTATTCTTCTTCTTGTCTCTTGTTTAGGAAAATTGGTACGTTATCTTCTGCAAGCCGGCATAATGCCAGCGCAGTAAACTTGCACCCGAGAAAAAGAGACGCACGCCATGAGGAGTGACTTAGACTTGCGTTGCGTTACTGTACCCGTCCAGTACATGCAGGTGGTGAAGCTCTTACTTTTCTATTACGGGTGGCACTGAGAATACTCTGTTACAACTCAAGGGCTACTGCTTAATTAATTTAACTTTCACCCTACAGTGGAAATGAGTACTAGAAATGGAAAATTGAAGAAGATAAATAATCTGATTATCTATCACTTCACATGGGATGTTTTTGCTTATATATGGGATGACTTTAGGTGCTTTGCTTTTTATTGAGTGACCAGTGATACATCCACACATGAATGACTGAGTACTACTAAACTTATTAAGAGAGGTAGGGAGTGGCCACCGTAATAACCGGATCTATGCTGTGCTTGCAATACAAACTACTGCTACTATTGATGGTAGTATTTGGACAAAATTAAAACTTCTTTTCCTTGCCTTTCCTACACTGGAACGGACGTGCGGGTGCAGTGTTACATGCTCTTCAAAGTTACACTTAGTTCATCCACTGACCGTCTACTCTCTCTAGATCATGGGTACTCACAAACTTTCTCTCAGGGGCTAAATTTACAGTGTAGTTTGTGGCCGAGGGCCGCACTGGTGGGGGCGGAGTCAGAGGGGGCGGGGCTAAAGCAAAACGATAACTTGTGACCATGAGGTTGCACACAGGTCCCTGCAGCAGATGCCCTCATCCACTGAGCCACCAGACCCAGCATTTACATACATCTCTCTCCCTCCTGATCTCCCTCCTGATCTCCCTCCTGCCCTCCCTCTCCATCTCTCTCTCCCTCCTGCCCTCCCTCTCCCTCCACCTCTGTCATCTCACTGTGTGTGTGTCTATCTGTGTCAGCCTTCAGCCCGGGTTGAGACCGCTTCCTCAACGCGCACACACAGACAACAACACCAAAGTACTTAACAGGTCTTTAAAAGACCATTAACATATTATTGAGGCTTTGTTTGTTGTAGCGCCCCTGCTTCTCCACCCTGACAATCACTGCTTGCCCGGCCCCACAGAGCAGAGGCTTTGTTCTATTTCACCTCTTTGTGGCCTTGCATCTCCACTCTGCTCTGTGGGGGCCGGGGGAGCAGTGATTGTCAGAGTGGAGATGCAGGGGCGCTAACAGGTGAAATACAAAAAAGCCTCTGCTCTGTGGGGGCCGGGGGAGCAGTGATTGTCTGCAAGGTCTGCACACCGCCAAGGAAGGCTTGCCGGGCCACCACCGGCCCGCGGGCCGTACTATGAGTACCCCTGCTCTAGATACACATATGCTATCTAAGAGTCAGATAGTAGCATGATCCAGGTATATGGACACATACAGTTTCTGTGTCACCCACCCAGGCTGTTGTCCTTCCACCCATCATTGCTTCATCATTCACCCAGCCATGCATCTCATATTCTTGCCTTCCCAGCTAGTCTTCAATCTCAATAAGTAAGGAATATATAAGAGCTTACCTCTGGCCGCCACCACCACCGTCTCAACTCTCACAGCCGCCGCCTCCTCCCCTGAAGAATCGCC
This sequence comes from Lissotriton vulgaris, assembly GCF_964263255.1. Lineage (NCBI taxonomy): Eukaryota > Metazoa > Chordata > Amphibia > Caudata > Salamandridae > Lissotriton > Lissotriton vulgaris. Next base: position 1,338,933,777 of record NC_141685.1, read on the forward strand.
CTCCGCCTCCGTGTCGAGCACCACCACCTCCACACTGGCCCCGCCACCAGATGTTCCACCTACAAAGTACATTTAAGAATGTTAGAATAAAGCACTCACTAGTCTTTGGTCTAGGAATGAAGACATGTGAAAACAATGTAATTTGTGACTGTCTACTTTAAAGTTAAAAAAAAGTCCCTTTTTCCAGGGAAGGTTGTCTTGCTGCACTTTTTGGCACAACTGATGAAGGCTGTTTTTTTAACACGCACAATTTTTCTCCACACAGACAGAAGATGGACTTCTAACAACAATATCAAGTTGAAACCAGGTGAGAGCTCGGCTCGACCACAAGAAATGTCTTCAATTAATCGTCAGCACTAACCACTTTTCCATTATCAGTTAAACGTTTAGTTTTATTATGACTTCATTTTAATAAATGTGTTTACTTTTAATAAAGCTTTTAAACTTAAATACAATCTGTGTTTTTTGGTCCAGACTAGAGTGACTGAGCGAAAGGTTTTGCAATTTTTGCAAGCATGAGTCCAGATAGAACACTTCAAAAGACATTATGGACAATCCCAGAGGACTGCACTAAGTTGATAGAGCTATTGCTGACTAGAATCATAGGAGTTTCGCCAACCGTGCAATCTTAGTTAGCTACACAGACAGACTAATAAGAATAATCTAGTAATACCACAGGGAGTCATAGTAGAGGCAGGATAAGAATTTAGATACAGTCTACAAGAAGATCAAAGACAATTTTGAAAAAAGTCAAATGAGGAACGCTAGGAAAAATAGGTACTAGTCTAAAATGAAAACTTACTGGGGCCAGCAGAGGAGCCCTCGCCTGCCCGATCCTGGCCCTGTTGAACAGCATCCGCCGCCTGCTGCTCCTGTGTCCTCCTCTCGCCCCTGGGGGGAGCTGACGTACAACATGAAAGAAAGAACAGAAAACATGGATGAGTGTTGCTTGTCAATGTCAACCAAATCAAACATTTCAAAAGAACAATAACAAAATATTCCTGCGAAATTATATTGATTAGGGTTAGTTTTCATTTATTTGCGGACCTGTGACTTCGAAAGTCACGTAACTCACTAAACAAAGTACTGAAACGTTCACCTAGGACTGGCAGGCAGCAGTCCGCAGGCAAGACGCAAAGTGACAGACAAACTCCATTGTGATTTCAGTCAGATCAGTGACAACACTAACAGTTGCCTGCTACATTACCAGTCATTTAAATAGTCAAACTATCAATCCACCCCCACTATTTTTCTTATTGTCAGGGGTACAAAGGAAGGGGCAGATTTAAGCCCCTTGCGGCTCTTTTGCGCCATTCTTGCGTGACTTTTGTGACGCAGCAGCTAAACAAAAAAGGGCGCCATGGTGCGGCGTATAATATTATAACAACGTGACGCATTTGGGAGATGCATCCCGTTATAAAGCCCTGCGCCATCAGGGGGCGTTCCGGCGCAAGGGAGGGCATTCCTGCGCTGGAACACATCCTAAAAGTGGCTGAGGGAAATCTACAAAATTTCAATCAGTCACCTTTAGGACAATGATGCGTCACACAAACCCTGCACCTGCTTGAAGCAGACGTACGGCTTGACCCAGCATTGGGGAGATAGGGTACCCCAGAGCATTGCTGGAGCTGCGCCATCGTTGCGACGCAACTCCAGCAGTAAAGCTTCGGTGACGTTTTGGGCCCATGGTGCGCCGCATTGCAAATACGGCGCACCATGTTTGGTGGTGGTAGCGGGCCGCACAATTAATGGCGCATCCCTGCTACTTTGCAGGGATGCGACGGTAATTGCAATTCTGCCCCTTAGGGGCATACTTACTTATGCGTTCTGGCGCATCTCCAGAGATGCGCCAGATCAAATGCGTCACGCAAAACTACCCTTGCGACACGGCAGATGCGCCTCATTTACAATGCGGCGCGCCCTGGCGCAAGGGTAGGCACTTGCGTGACGCATCTCGTCACGTAAGAGCGGCGCATCGCTGGAGTCACGTCGCCAACGCAATGCAACTCCAGTAATGCTCAGGGCCACCCAATACTTAACATGCTGTGTCAGTCCTTTCGCCTGCTTCGAGCAGACATAAGGAATTGAATTGACGTAGCAGCGTCGCAGAAGTGCCTGCGTTAAATCTTGTAGATTTCACGCAGGCAATTTTGCGAGGCGCACAGCCGCCGGACCGCCCACCCTGCGTACTAGGAACGCACCCATTGTGGTGCAGGCCCATGGCTTTATAACGTGACGCATCTCCCTAGATGCGTCATGCTGTAAATGACTCGCAGGGATGCGGCACGTTTACGCCGCTGTTGCGTCACGCAAGGCAACGTAAACGTGGCGCAAGGGGCTTGTAAATGTAATCTGCCCCCTAGTGTCTAGCATTACGCAGTTCTGTAAAGTACACTCATACATAATAGTTACTCAGGCCAATGAGACCATGAAATAGAAAACAAATAAGCATAGTAGCAACGCCACTGAGAAGGAGAGCAGTGCACCTGAAATGCACAGAAGATTTTGAAATATAATTTAACTACAATGTAATCATCATCAGCGGCATTATTGGCTTGCTCCATGTAAAAAACAAATATTTGCAATACAACAACACAGAGCAGGAGAAAACATCATAGTAGTGAGTGATTAAATGGCTACTACTACTCACCAAGCCCGGGGATCTCCAAGCCGAGCTGGTCCAGCAGGTCGCGCTCGCGGTCCAGGAGGTCCGTCCAGCGATGGGTGACCTGGCTGTAGGTGCGCTGGACCCCGTAGAGGTGGGATATGGCCCAGCACAACTTCTCCCACCGCTTCCGGCGCTCCCACATGTTGTAGCCGCCGGCCGCGATCCGGCCGCCTCCCGCGATGGTCCTGGGCAGGCGGCGCTGGACGAAGTAGACCAGCGCGCCCACTTCCTCCGGGTTGAATATCTCCCGTCGCGTCACCTGCTCCCCCCTCAATCTCCCGCATGCTGTCCTGGCACTGGGTCCAGCACTACTCCCCGCCGCCGCTGCGGCCCTCAAGTGCCTGGGCAGCTTCACGGCGCCTGGCTTGACCATGGTCTGGGCAGGTAAGGTAGGAAGAAGTAGAAAATTAAGAAAGAATAGGATAGGGAAGAAGAAAAGAAAAGAGTTTTAAAAAGTAGTTTAAAAGTAAAGAAAAATAGCAGAAAAGACAAAAATATACAGCTAGGAAAAGAGAGGGATAGATAAGAAGCAAAATCGTAAAAAAAAAACTGAAAACAAGCAAAGGATGGCAAAGATACCAAGAGGATTAAACACCATGCCCAGACACAGGAAATGAATGAAAAACAAGATGGCCGGCGCCCGTTCACGAGCGCGAAAGTAAGTTCGCGCGAGATTTTCCTCGCGATCTCGTGCGAACCTCTAGATTTCCCGCGCGATCTCGTGCGAACCTTTACTCGCAATGCGCTTACTGCGCGAGATTATACATAGCGGGCGGAAACGGAAATACGCCACGCAAACAAAATGGCCGCGCCCGTACTCGACCTTGGGGTAAATTCGCGTGTTGCGCTGCAAGCGCCTCGCGAATACTGCAAAAAAACTCGCAAAACAACAAGCCTCAAAAAAATAAAATGCTCATTCGCACGAATTGGCGGCTTCCGCGGTCGGTTTCGCACGACGCCGCGCCCCGCGAATAGCGCGAAAAAACCGAAAAACGATTTTAGCAAAAGCAAAAGCAATGAGCAGGTGCAAAAGGTCAACCTCATGATTTGTAACGATTCTCTGTAGTGCTTCCTGAGGGGGCCCTCCAGAAGTCGGTTGCCTGCTTGCAACTATTGTGTGACCCTGCTCTGACCTTAACTGTATGCCACAAAGGTCCTGATTTACAGCTAAAGGAGCAGACAAGCAGGTGCCAGGCTGGAACTTGAAATTCTTTCAGTGACACATTAATTAGCCCCTAATTCATTATTGTCAGTTGGGGCAGGGCAGGCGTTGTTAATAAACTAACCCCAAATTAATTCATGTCAGTTCAAGCAGGGCAGGTGGGCTTGCTTTTCCCCCCCATCTTCTACAGTGATGATGAACCAGAGGGTGGCATTGATGTAACAGAGGGTGGCATGGGTCAAAGAGAGGGTGCCAGTGGTGAAACAGAGGGTGCTGGGAGGCTGTGATGATGAACCAGACGTAGAAACAACATAGTCGCGACCGTTGCGAGCCGACAAGTAAGTTTGCAATTGCGAACTAGTACCAAATCCTCGCGAACTGGCAGAAACACTTGCGAACACAAAAAAAAAAAATCCGCAAATTCGCGAGAATTCGCGGATTTTGCGGATTGCGAATTCGCAAATCCGCAAAATTCGCGAACGCGAGATTCGCAAAATTCGCCCATGCTTACCTTGAAGGCCTGCTGGCGCTGCCGCGGCTCATCTTCGTGAGCCATCCTTGAAGGCCTGCTGGCGCTGCCGCGGCTCATCTTCGTGAACCATCCTTGAAGGCCTGCTGGCGCTGCCGCGGCTCATCTTCGTGAACCATCCTTGAAGGCCTGCTGGCGCTGCCGCGGCTCACCTTCGTGAACTATCCTTGAAGGCCTGCTGGCGCTGCCGCGGCCCTTACCAGAGAACCCTCCAGCTCGAGGATTGAGAGTTGTCCGCCCGATACCCCTGTACCAGACCGGTACCGAGACTGTCCCGCTACCCCCTTCCCACAGAGACTAGAATTGCAGGGATCCCAGTATCCTGCTCTTTCTGTATCATTAAGATAACCTGCCTAAGAATACTGATAAAAGTGTTGAGAACCTATCTTTGTGTGGTGCCCATCTGTGGGGGGGGGGTTGCCCGTCCGTCCGATCTGAGGAGAGGACCCTCGCCAGGAGGTCTCTCCCCCTTGCTCGGCCGACCCTCAGGTTTCCCGTCTAACAGGGTGTGTGAGGGTGAGGGGGTGTGAGGGGGGAGTGAGGGAGTGTGAGGGTGTGAGGGTGAGGGTGAGGGTAAGGGGGTGAGGGTGTTTGAGGGTGAGGGGGTGAGGGGGTGTGAGGGTGAGGGGGTGAGGGTGAGGGGGTGTGAGGGTGAGGGTGTTAAGGGGTGTGAGGATGAGGGGATGTGATGGTGTGGGGTTGTGAGGGTGAGTGAGGGTGTGTGAGGGTGAGGGTGTGTGAGGGAGAGGATGTGTGGGGGTGTTAGGGTGAGGGGGTGTTAGGGTGAGGGGGTGTGAGGGGGCGAGGGGGTGAAGGGGTTTGAGGGTGAGGGGGTGTGAGGGTGAGGGGGGTGTGAGGGTGATGGTGTGAGAGTGAGGGTGTGTGAGGGTGAGGGGTTGTGAGGGTGAGGGTGTGAGGGTGAAGGTGAAGGTGTGTGAGGGTGAGGGTGATGGGGTGAAGGTGACAGGTAAGAGGGTGTGTGAGGGTGAGGGTGTGTGAGGGTGTGAGGGTGAGGGTGAGAGGGGGTGCGAGGGGGTGTGGGGATGAGGGGGTGTGAGGGTGAGGGGTTGTGAGGGTGAGTGAAGGTGTGTGAGGGTGAGGGTGTGTGAGAGTGACGGTGTGTGAGCATGAGGGGGTGTGAGTGAGGGTGAGGGTGTGAGGGGGTGTTAGGGTAAGGGGGTGTGAGGGTGAGGGGTGTGTGAGAGAGAGGGGGTGTGAGGGTGAATGAGGGTAAGGGTGTGTGAGGGAGTGTGAGGGTGAGTGGGTGTGAGGGTGAGGGGGTGTGAGGGTGAGGGTGAGGGGGTGTGTGAGGGTGAGGGTGTGTGTGAGGGTGAGGGGTTGCAAGGGTGAGGGGGTGTGAGGGTGTGAGGGTAAGGGGCTGAGGGTGTTTGAGGGTGAGGGGGTGTGAGGGTGAGGGGGTGTGAGGTATGAGGGTGGGGGGGTGTGAGGGTGAGGGGTGTGAGGTTGTGTGTGAGGGTGAGGGTGAGGGTGAGGGGGTGTGGGGCTGTGAGGGTGTGTGAGGTTGAGGTGGTGTGATGGTGAGGAGTGGTGAGGGTGAGGGGGTGTGAGGGTTTTCTGAGGGTGAGGGGTTGTGAGGGTGAGGGTGTGAGGGTGAAGGTTAGGGGGTGTGAGGGTGAGGGTGATGGGGTGAAGGTGATGGGTGTGAGGGTGTGTGAAGGTGAGGGGGTGTGAGGGTGTAAGGGTGAGGGTGAGGGGGTGTGTGAGGGTGATGGTGTGAGGGTGAGGGGGTGTGAGGGTGAGGGGGGGGGTGAGGGTGATGGTGTGAGGGTGAGGGGGTTTGAGGGTGAGGGGGTGAGGGTGAGGGGGTGTATGAGGGTGAGTGAGGGTGAGAGTGTGTGAGGGTGAGGGGGTCTGAGGGTGAGTGGGTGTGAGGGTGAGTGGGTGTGAGAGTGAGGGGGTGTGAGCATGAGGGGGTGTGAGAGTGAGGGGGTGTGTGAGGGTGAGGGGGTGGGTGAGGGGGTGAGGGTAAGGGTGAGGGGGAATGAGGGTGAGGGGTGTGAGGGGTTTGAGGGTGAGGGGGTGTGAGGGTGAGGGTGGGTGAGAGGTGTATGAGGGTGAGGGTGTGTGAGGGTGAGGGGGTGTTAGGGTGAGAGGGTGTGTGTGGGTGAGTGAGAGTGAGGGTGTGTGAGGGTGAGGGTGTGTGAAGGTGAGGGGGTGTGAGTGAGGGGTTGTGAGGGTGAGGGGGTGTGTGAGGTTGAGGGTGTGAGGGTGAGGGGGTGTGAGGGTCAGGGGAGGTGAGGGTGTGTGAGGGGGTATGAGGGTGAGGGGGTGTGAGAGTGAGGGGGTGTGAGAGTGAGGGGGTGTGAGGGTGAGGGTGTGTGTGAGGGGATGAGGGGGTGTGATGGTGTGAGGGTATGTGAGGGTGAGGGGGTGTGTGAGGGTGAGGGTGTGAGGGTGTGTGAGGGTGTGAGGGTGTGAGGGTGGGTGAGGGTGAGAGGGTGTGCGAGGGTGAGAGGGTGCGAGAGGCTGAGAGGGTGTATGAGGGGGAGAGGGTGGGTGAGGGGGGGTGTGAGGGGGAGGGGGTGGGTGAGGGTGTGTGTAAGGGTGAGGGGGTGTGAGGGTGAGGGAGGAGTTAAAACTCCCACTGGGAAGAAAAAGACAAACAAGGATTCCTCTTTTAAACTTGACGCAAAACAGAACTATAGGCTAATATTGATTGTGATTATGAGGTAAAAGGAATATTCATATAGAACGTTGTTGGCATTTCCTGGTATACCTATAGCATCTAGCCCTTGTTGGCTGTTGTTAGAAAGGCGATCTTAGGGGGGAGACAGAGATTGCCTGACCGACCACCCCAAGACCCACCTCTCCCTCTAGAACTGGCCGAGCGAGGTCGAGAGACCTCCTGGTGAGGTTCCTCTCCTAGGATCGTACAGGTCGAGCAATCACACCACTACAGATGGACACCACACAAGGATAAGTTCTTAACGTCTTTATCAGCAATCAAGGCAGGTTATCTCAGCAATACAGGTACAAAGGGATCAAGGGATCCGTAAGGTTTTGGTAACTGCGGGAAGGGGGTAGCGGGACAGTCTTGGTACCGTCTGGGTACCGAGATAACCTACGCTCAGCTCTCAATCCTCGAGCTGGGGGGTTCCTCAGGGTCGGGCTGCGGCAGCGCCAGCAGGGCTCCAAAGATGGTTTCAGCGAGGTTGGGCCGCGGCAGTGCCAGCAGGGCTCCAAAGATCATTTCAGCGAGGTTGGGCCGCGGCAGCGCCAGCAGGGCTCCAAAGATGGTTTCAGCGAGGTTGGGCCGCGGCAGCGCCAGCAGGGCTCCAAAGATAGTTTCAGCGAGGTCGGGCCGCGCCAGCGCCAGCAGGGCTCCAAAGATGGTTATGGGGTTCGAAGTAGGTGAGTTCTTCTCTGTGTCTCTCGACTTCAGGATACAATTCCTGACCTATTCCAGGGCTGCCCCAGATATGGGTCTGGAGTCCTTTGATGTCTGGACCCTCGCACCTGGGGGCCAGAGGGGCCGGGATGAGGGTGTCCAGACACCCAGCAGGAGGGCAGAGCCAGTGCCCAGGGGGGCCGGAGGGCGATCGAAACCAGGCGTCCGGGGATGGCTGGAGAGCCATCGAAACTCCCCTCCTCGTCAAGTGGCCGGTTTACCCCCTGGTCGGATCTTGGTGCCTCGATGTCGGGGCTTTGCTGAGGCCGCCGCCGAGGCCACAGGCCTGGATGGGGAAGGCCCAAGATGGAGTCGGAGCCTGAGAGGGTGGCCCGGGATAGGGATCGGACCAGCAGCGTGGGGCGAGTAGGGGTCGCCATGTTCTGGAGGGGGAGAGCCGGGTATGCCATGGGTGGCGGCTCTCGTGCAGGTCGGAGGGGGTCGCCTCAGGCTGGAGGACAGGGGTCGATGTCGTCCGGGGCCCACCATGCGGGAGGAGTGGGACCACGCCATGAGGCCGGTTCCAACACACGTCCCCCCCAGCTAAAGGCAGGGAGAGTCACCCATCCTCTTTGGGGTTCTCCTCGCCGAGGCGTAAGAAGCGGGACAGGCCGTCGGCATTGGCGTGGTGGCTGCCGGGGCGATGCTCCACCGTGAAGTCCATCCCTTGTAGGGAGATGGACCAACGTAGCAACTTCGGGTTCTCCCCTCGCATCTGCATCAGCCACCGCAGGGGCCGGTGGTCAGTTTGCACCCAGAAATGGGTGCCGAAGAGGTAAGGTCGGAGTTTCTTGAGGGCCCACACCATGGCGAAGTCCTCTCGTTCAATGGTGCTCCAGCGCTGCTCTCGGGCCAGCAGACGCGGGCTGATGAAGGCCACCGGCTGATCAATTCCTTCGGCGTTGATTTGGGAAAGGACTGCCCCGACACCATGCTCGGAGGCATCTGTTTGGATGACAAATTCTCGGCTGTAGTCGGGGGCTTGGAGCACGGGGGCGGTACACATCGCTGTCTTTAGGGTCTCAAAGGCGGCCTGGCACTCGGGTGTCCAGTGTACCTTCTGTGGCTGCTTCTTGGAAGTGAGTTCGGTGAGGGGGCCCACAATACTGCCATAATCCTTTACAAAGCGCGGGTAATACCCAGTGAGCCCCAGAAAGGCTCGGACTGCTGTTTGGATGACCGGGGGCTCCCAGGCCAGGATGGCGTCGATCTTGGGTTGGAGGGGGCCACCTGGCCGCTCCCCACTTGGTGTCCCAGATAGGTCACGGAGCCTTGGCCGATCTGGCATTTGCTTGCTTTTATGGTCAATCCGGCCCAGCGGAGGGCCGCCAAGACCTCCCGAAGGTATTGGAGGTGTTCAGCCCAGTAGAGGCTGTACACCGCGATATCGTCCAGATATGCAGCGCTGAACTCTTCTAGCCCCGCCAACACCTTATTTACCAGTCTCTGGAACGTTGCGGGGGCGTTTTTCATCCCGAAGGGCATCACCTTGAAGTGGTAGTGGCCGTCGGGGGTTGAGAAAGCGGAGCGCTCTTGGGCGCCTGGTGTGAGCCCGATTTGCCAGTAGCCGGAGGTTAGGTCGAAGGTGCTTAGGTAGCGGGCCGCCCCCAGGCTGTCGATCAGTTCATCAGCCCGGGGAATGGGGTGGGCGTCCGTCCGGGTGACGGCGTTCAATCCCCGGTAGTCTACACAAAACCGTAGTTCGGGAGCAGCACCAGGGGCGGCGGCCTTGGGGACCAGGACCACGGGGCTGGCCCACGGACTGTCAGAGGGTTCGACCACCCCCAGAGCCAGCATCTTGGATACTTCTGATTGAATGCAGGTCCGAACTCGGTCGGGAACTCGGTTTGCCCGGTGCCGCACAGGCGGGCTGTCCCCGGTGTCGACATCGTGGACGCACCACGGGGTGACTCCGGGGTGAGAGAAAACAAGTTGGCGAATTGTCCCAACAGCTCTTGGCAGTCTTGGCGTTGGTCTGGGGTCAGGGCGGAGGAGAGGTTGTCGCCTTCCGCGGAGCCGTCTTTCTCGTAGGCGTTCAGGAGATCTGGCAGGGGCTCAGAGTCGTCTTCGGCCCCACTGTGTGTAGCCATCAGGAGGCTAAGTTCCGACCGGAGGGGGTTCCTGGGGGACTCCATGTCCACCAGGTATGTGACGGGGCTCTTGCGCTCCACCACTTTGAAGGGCCCAGTCCACTTGTCTTGGAGGGCACATGGTTCGACCGGGGACATGACCCATACCTGCTGGCCTGGCTCAAACTCAATGGAAGAGGCGTTTTGATCATACCAGCGTTTCATGTCTTCTTGGCTGGCCTCGAGGTTGTTTTTGGCAAGTTCCCGGAACCGCCGAGTCTGGATTCGGAGGGTCAGGAGGTACCGGTATTCGTCGGGGGGAGCATCTTTGGAGGTCACCTCCCAGCCTTCTTTGACCAGGCTTAGGGGACCCCGGACGGGGTGCCCGTACAATAGTTCGAAGGGGCTGAACCCCAGGGACTTCTGGGGGACTTCCCGATAGGCGAAGAGGAGGCAGCGCAGCAACACGTCCCATTGGCGTCGCAAGGGTTCTTCCAGGCCCATGATCATCCCCTTGAGGGTTCGATTGAAGCGTTCCACCAGTCCGTTCCCTTGGGGGTGATAGGGGTTCGTAAATTTGTACGTGACCCCGCATTGTTGCCACAGGGACTTCATGTAGCGGGAAATGAAGTTCATACCCCGGTAACTGACGACCTCTCGCGGGAAGCCCACCCGGGAGAAGCTTCCCATCAGCGCCCGGCCCACCACGGGGGCCGTCACTGTTCGGAGAGGGATGGCTTTGGGATAGCGGGTGGCATGGTCCACCAGGACGAGGATGAACCGGTGACCTTGGGAGGTTCGGGGTTCCAGGGGTCCTACGATGTCGATCCCCACCTGCTCGAAGGGAGTGTTGACGATGGAAATGGTTGCAGGGGGACCTTGAGCTTTCCGCCGCTCTTCCCGCTGACCTGGCAGGTGGGGCAAGTCTGGCAGTGATTGCTTACATCATTCCTCATCTTGGGCCAGTAGAAATGGGTCATCAGGCGGCTGTACATCTTGTCCTGCCCCAGGTGCCCGGCGAGGGGCACATCGTGTACCAGATTCAGGAGGAAGTCTCTGAACCGGAGGGGGACCACCAGTACCCGGCTGGCCCCCAGCTTGGCTATCTTCTGCTCACTGTAGAGGAGATCGTTGTCCCAATAGACCCAGTGGGACCCCGAGGGGTCTCCGGTGCTTTGAGTGGCGGCTTGCTGTCGTAGCCCCTCGAGGGAGGGACACGTTTTCTGTTCTTGACGGAACTGTTCTCGTGTGGGGCCACCTTCTTGGCGCCATTGGGCCGGTTCCGGGAGGTCGCTGAGCGGGGCAATTTCTTCACGGCTGGGCCCCAGTGGACCGGGCTCAGGGTCGGTGTCTTCGGAGACGGTGGGTGGTGGTGGCTCGGGCCACTCTGGTTCTTCGGTTGGGGTGGCGGCTTGGGCGGCCATGGATCGGGTTGTTGCGCAGACCCACTCAGGGAGGCCTAGCATCCCCAGATGCTCTCTCCGCTCGACGTCGGCCCAGGGGGAACTCTCCAGGTCGTTCCTGAGGAGGCAGTCTACGGGGACATCGTCCGGACGGTCACTTTCAGCATGCCCGACACTCCCCCCCCACTCAAAGGGGATGCGGGCCATCTGGCACAGGCTCTGGGAATTGTCCGCAGACCGTACTGGGCACAGTACATTGGGTAGGATTTGGTCCGAGGTCACCAGGTGGCTACGGACGGCCGTCGCGCTGGCGCCCGTGTCGCGGAGGGCTTCGGCCCGGTGTCCATTAATGGTGACCCACTGGCTGTACTTCAGAGTGTTGGCCGGGATTGGGGCCCGGGGGACCATGTCTCTTTCGCCCAGACATACCAGGGACATGGCAGCGGGCTCCCATTCAGTCTGGTCATGGTCATAGTCCTCTTCTTCGCCCCTCTCCTCTCCCAGGGAGGCGGCGGTGATCTGGCGGTTTGGCGGACCGGTGGTGCTGGGTCGCTGGTTCATTGGGCAGTTGGGGTCATTGGCATAGTGGCCGGGTCACTGGCATTTGTGGCAGATAACATTCGAGCGGGGTCCCGGCCGTGCTGGGGGGGCCCCTCGTCTGGCAAGGGAGGCGAAGGGTTGGTCGTGGGAGGCACCGCAGGGGCGTCCCTGTTCCGGCTCTGGCCTCCTCCGCCGCCTCGCTGATGGTGGGACCTCTGGGGAGCTCGGCCTTGGTCTCCCATCGAGTTCTGGGGGACCCGGGTGCTCTCCCATCGATCGGCTTCGATGGCGAGTTTCCGTGGCTCAGTCAGTTTGCTGTCAAGGAGATGCTGCCTGAGTTCGACAAAACAGTTGTTGGAGAGGTGCTCCCACACAATGAGGTTGAACAGCTGCTCGTAGGTGGTGACTTGGTTGCCTTTAATCCACCCCTCTAAGGCTCTACTATAGAAGTTCACATACTCCACCCAGGTAGTACCGGGGATTCTCTTACAGTCTCGGAATCGCTGCCGGTACATCTCGGGGGTGAGCCCATAGCGGGTAAGGAGGGAGGCTGTCATGTGTTCGTAAGAGGTCATCTCGGCGTCGGGGAGCTGTAGCAGGGCGTCTCTCCCCTCGTTGACGAATCTCCCCCACAACCCGGCACCCCAGTCTTTTTGTGGCACCCGGTGCGCGGTCATTGCTACCTCGTAGGCCTTAAACCACTGTTGGATGTCATCGTTTTTATAGTATTCTCTGACGACATCCTTGGGGATGTGGACCTTGGTGTCCGCCGGAGGAGGTGGGCTCCGGATCCCGGGGGTGCTGGCCTCCCCGTTCTTGGCCTTGATCTCAAGTTCTTTTAAACCACGCTAATGCTCGTATGCGAGCCTCTTCTCCTCTAAGTCCCTCTGCCTTTGTTTCTCCTCCAGGTCCCCATGCAGCCGTAGTTGCTCAAGGGCTATCTTTTTCTCGGCCAGCTGTAGTTCTCCATCCAGACGGAGTCGGGCCAGCTCCAATTCGTGGAGCCAGCTTCTTTCTCGCTCTCGGGCGTCTTCGTGGGAGAGGCCCGTGTTTACGTTGGTATTTCTTTCCTCTGCTTGGGTTGTGATGGTCTCCGGGTGCATATCTGGAATCATGATATCTTCGTTCTGGGGTGGCGTCGCTCCTGTCTCCACCCACGTTTGCAGGGCCTGCTTGAAATCGTCCTTGATGTTTAGCCCAGTGGTAGCGATGCCCAGGTCCTTGCAGAATTGTTTCAATTCTTTGTGGTTGTAGTCTTCCAACCGTTCCATCTGGAACTCTGTGGCCGGTCTGGTTTCCTTGGTAGTCATGGTCGTAGTGTGTTTCTGTTAGTAGTGGGCGAGTCACTCTCTGTACGATCTGCGTCGGCTCGGATCGCACCTCCTGCCACCAATGTTAGAAAAGCGATCTTAGGGGGGAGACAGAGATTGTCTGACCGACCACCCGAGACCCACCTCTCCCTCTAGAACTGGCCGAGCGAGGTCGAGAGGCCTCCTGGTGAGGTTTCTCTCCTAGGATCATACAGGTCGAGCAATCACACCACTACAGATGGACACCACACAAGGATAGGTTCTTAACGTCTTTATCAGCAATCAAGGCAGGTTATCTCAGCAATACAGGTACAAAGGGATCGAGGGATCCGTAAGGTGTTGGTAACTGCGGGAAGGGGGTAGCGGGACAGTCTTGGTACCGCCTGGGTACCGGGGTAACCTACGCTCAGCTCTCAATGCTCGAGCTGGGGGGTTCCTCAGGGTCGGGCGCGGCAGCGCCAGCAGGGCTCCAAAGATGGTTTCAGCGAGGTTGGGCCGCGGCAGCGCCAGCAGGGCTCCAAAGATGGTTTCAGCGAGGTTGGGCCGCGGCAGCGCCAGCAGGGCTCCAAAGATGGTTTCAGAGAGGTTGGGCCGAGGCAGCGCCAGCAGGGCTCCAAAGATGGTTTCAGCGAGGTTGGGCCGTGGCAGCGCCAGCAGGGCTCCAAAGATAGTTTCAGCGAGGTCGGGCCGCGGCAGCGCCAGAAGGGCTCCAAAGATGGTTACGGGGTTCGAAGTAGGTGAGTTCTTCTCTGTGTCTCTCGACTCCAGGATACAACTCCCGACCTATTCCAGGGCTGCCCCAGATATAGGTCTGGAGTCCTTTGATGTCCGGACCCTCGCACCTGGGGGCCAGAGGCGCCGCTATGAGGGTGTCCAGACACCCAGCAGGAGGGCGGAGCCAGTGCCCAGGGGGGCCGGAGGGCGATCAAAACCAGGCGTCTGGGGATGGCTGGAGGGCCATCGAAACTCCCCTCCTCGTCAAGTGGCCGGTTTACCCCCTGGTCGGATCTTGGTGCCTCAATGTCGGGGCTTTGCTGAGGCCGAGGTCGAGGCCGAGGCCACAGGCCTGGACGGGGAAGGCCTAAGATGGAGTCGAAGCCTGAGAGGGTGGCCCGGGATAGGGATCAGACCATCAGCGTGGGGCGAGTAGGGGTCGCCATGTTCTGGAGGGGGAGAGCCGGGTTTGCCATGGGTGGGGGCTCTAGTGCAGGTCGGAGGGGGTCGCCTCAGGCTGGAGGACAGGGGTCGATGTCGTCCGGGGCCCGCCATGCGGGAGGAGTGGGACCACGCCATGAGGCCGGTTCCAACAGCTGTCATATAAAATGGTGCACCTTTTTACTGCTCTTGTCACCTGATTTTAATACTACAAAGTTCTAACAACTAAGTAGATCAGATTCTTCCTGTGTAAAGGAGGGTAATGTCCAGCTAAGATTTCGTGAATTCTGGTACGTAAGCTTATGATTTTTCCAGTTTGCAGATACAGCTGGTGTATTTTTGCAGATTGGGTGATATGTGCATGTCTGTTGACAGTTATAACATTTCTTGTGACTGCTTTCTGGTTTTTTTGCAAGCAGTAAATTTTGATTTTGTTATAATACTGGAGTTCACAATGTTGGTGCCCGTGATAGTTCCATCAAAGGAGATCCAATGTTCTTGTTCTAAAAAAAAGCCTGGAATCTCCCAAGGAACAAAAGTCTACAACATGAAATAGTTCATTAGAAATTATGTGACGCATGTATAGTTGCATGTGTCAAAATCACTAGTGAGATTATGCACTCAATCACACAAACATTAACACAGATGCTCCGTGCATATTAAGGGACTGCAATGTACGAATAATCATGTTATATGAAAAACAAATTGTATAAAGTGTGTCTACTGTTAAAGGCGGAGAAAGCGCAAGATAAATGTAATTAAATTAAACTCTGAAAAGCAGCAGAGACACAAGTATCTATATTATCACTTCCCACTGTGATTAAATAAACATATGCCCATTTTTTTGTTGACGTACTTTGGATGGAAGCTGTTAGAAGGGGCGATCTCAGGGGGGGACAGGACTCGTCCCGGACCACCCTGTGACCCACCTCTCCTAGGGATACAGCCGAGCACTGGCAGAAGACCCTTCTGCGGAAGGGTCTCGTATCTAGGATCATACGCACTGAGCTAGCATCAATTCGACAAAGAGACACCACACTGTAGGTTCGGAAGAACGTGCTCTTTATCTAGCAAAATATCAGGGTCTTTATGATCCGCAAGGTTCGTAATTACAAGTAGAGCAAGGGCTCATAAAGTCTCGGTAAGGGTAGGGGTAGCGGGACAGTCTTAAGGATCAGGGTCAATGCAGGTGCGTATCGGGCGCACAGCTCTCAATCCTCGAGCCGGAGGATAAGGTGCGATCTTGTATCCAGCCAGACCAGGACAGTGGATGAGCCGCGACCTTGTCAGCGGGGTTCAGATAGACCAGGCAGAAGTCCGTCTCTGCCAAGTGGGAGTCGCGACGTCATCAGCAGGGCTCAGGTGTTATCGAAGTTGCAAGGAAGCCGCGACCACGTTAACAGGGCTCAGATGATTCAGGCAGAAGTCCGTCTCTGCCAGGGGGAGCTGCGATGACGTCAGCAGGGCTCAGATGGTTCAGGCAGAAGTCCGTCTCTGCCAGGTGGGAGCCGCGACGATGTCAACAGGGCTCACGTTGTTCCAGGACTCGAATCTGCCGATAGTCCCAGAGTACCCCCCTGTTATAGGTCTGCTCCTCTTTGATGTCCGGAGTTCTCACAGACAGGGGTATTAACACCTGGGGGCCGGTTGTCGGGTTTCCTGCCACATGGCCCTTTGATCCTTTCAAGTTGGGCCTAGAGGGATCCCAGACACACAGCAGGCGTGGAGCCAGCTCTCAGGGAGGCCGGAGGGGCGATCGAAACCCATCTCTCAAGGGGAGGCTGGAGGTGTGATAGAAACTTCTCCTCCCTCTCTCGCTCACTGGGAGTTCTCTACCCCCCAGCCGGGCATAGCGCTCTAGGCCCGAGGTCGCGCTGGGGCCGGGGCGGCCACCTTAGGTGCAGGGGAATGGTCACCGGAGGCCTTCGGGGCTGATAGGATTTGGATGTGTCCGGGACCAGGAAGATGGGGGGGGTGAGGCTGGAGAAGTCTCTTGTTGTCTGTGGGGTCATGGAGGAAGTGGGCCGGGATAAGCAGGGGCCTGGTGGGTTGCATGGGTCGGGTCGCTACCGGTCAGGAGGGCCACGCCACGAGGCCGGGTCTAAGACGCGTCCCCCCCAGCTGAAGGCCGGAGAGAACTACCCATCCTCTTGGGGGTTCTCTTCGCTGAGGCAGAAGAATCTGGAGAGGCCTCAGCGTTGGCGTGATCAGTACCAGGGCGATGTTCTACGGTGAAGTCCATCCCCTGGAGGGAGATCGACCATCGTAGCAGTTTGGGGTTTTCTCCTCTCATCTGCATGAGCCACCGTAAGGGTCGATGATCTGTTTGGACTCGGCAGTGGTTGCCGAACAGGTAGGGTCGTAGTTTCTTTAGAGCCCAGACTACAGCGAACACCTAGCGTTCAATGGTGCTCCATCGTAGTTCTCTGGTCAGTAGCCTCCGACTAATGAAGGCTACGGGTTGATCTATGCCTTTCTTGTTGAGCTGGGAGAGAACGGCTCCAATGCCATGCTCGGGAAGCATCGGTTTGCACCACAAACTCTTTGGAGTAGTCGGGGGCTTGGAGCACGGGGGCGGTGCACATGGCGGTTTTCAAGGCGTCGTGCGCCTCTTGGCAGGAGGGGGTCCACTGCAACATTTTGGGCTGTCTTTTGGAAGTTAGTTCTGTAAGGGGACCCACTAGGCTGCCGTAGTTTTTGATGAACCTCCGATAGTAACCGGTGAGGCCCAGAAAGGCTCGGACTTCTGTTTGGGTGGTGGGTGGTTCCCAGGCCAGGATAGCGTCGATCTTAGGCTGGAGAGGGGCGACATGCCCGCTCCCGACCTGGTGTCCCAGGTAGACCACCGAGCCTTGCCCGATCTGGCACTTGCTGGCTTTCACTGTTAGGCCTTGCTGGCGCAGGGCCAATATCGCGATATCGTCCAGATATGCGGTGCTGAACTCTTCTAGTCCGGCCAGGACTCGTTTAACCAGTCTTTGGAAGGTGGCCGGAGCATTTTTCATCCCGAAGGGCATCACTCGGAAGTGATAGTGCCCATCCGGGGTGGAGAAGGCGGACCGCTCCTTGGCTCCCTCTGTGAGCTCAATTTGCCAGTATCTGCAGGTCAGGTCAAAGGTGCTGAGGTACGAGCAGACCCTAGGCGTTCAATCAGCTCGTCGGTTGGGGGAATCGGGTGAGCGTCGGCTCGGGTGACTGCATTGAGCCCCCGGTAGTCCACACAGAACTTTAGTTCGGGTGCGACCCCAGGGGCAGCTGCTTTTGGGACCAGTACCACGGGACTGGCCCAGGGACTGTCTGAGGATTCGATCACCCCCAGGGTTAACATCTTTGAGACCTCGGCCTGGATGCAGGTCCGGACTCTGTCGGGAACGCTGTAGGCTCTGTGTCGTACTGACGGGCTGTCTCCGGTGTCCACGTCGTGGACACACCAGTCGGTGACCTTAGGGACAAGAGAAAACAGGTCTGAGAACTGCCCCAAGAGCTGGCGGCAGTCTTTGCGTTGCTGGGGGGTGAGGGAGGAGCCATCGTTCTCCTTGGCACACAGGAGGTCAGGGAGAGGCTCCGTTTCCTCTTCCGCCCCATCATCGGTGGCCAGGAGTAAACTCAACTCCTTCCGCACGAAGTGAGGTTTGAGGCGGTTCACGTGGAGGACCCGTAGGGGGTTCCGCGAGGACTGGACGCCCACCAAGTATGTGACTTGACTCTTCCGCTCCACCACTTTGAAGGGCCCTGTCCATTTGTCTTGGAGGGCACAGGGTTTCACTGGGGCCATCACCCAGTCCTGCTGGCCCGGCTGGAACTCGACCAGAGTGGCATTCTGGTCATACCAGCGTTTCATTTCTTCCTGGCTTGCTTCGAGGTTGGCTTCGGCCAGCTCTCGGAATTTCCGAGTTTGGTTTCAGAGGGTCAAGATGTATCGGAACACATCCTGGGGTGGGTCTCTGGGCAGTAGCCTCCGACTAATGAAGGCTATGGGTTGATCTATGCCTTTCTTGTTGAGCTGGGAGAGAACGGCTCCAATGCCATGCTCGGGAACATAGGTTTCAGGCCTTATATAGTTAGAAATTAGCATGTAAAAAACCAATGAAATTGCTCCTATATAGTTAGTTGTACTAACTATATTTTGCGCACCCGCAATCCACTGCTGATGATGTCACCTATTAGATCATTCATGACATGGTCAATGACTATAACTATATAAGGCCTGAAACCTATGGTTTTTTCAGTGAATTCGCAAGGTTTTTTAAATGCTAATTCTATTCGTGGATAACGTTTAAATATGTTAATATCCTTGTGGGACCACCTGAGCAGCCCTAGGGGGTCAGGTTGTTTCTACCCTGCCCCCTTTTTGCATTCAACACGTTTGTTTTTCTGCTTCTTTTGTGCCTCGGTCTACCTAGCACAAGATGAATGCCAACACTTACTGGTTAGAAGTGTTGACAGCCAATGAGCATGCTGCTTTCCTGTGAAAGGCATGCTGATTGGCTGTCACTGTCTATCAACACTCCAAACCAGGAAGTGTTGGCAGCCATCTTGTGCCTCGGTAGAACCAAGGCACAATAAAGCAGTGAAACAAAGGTGCAAAACACGCAAAGCAGGCAGGGTAGAAGCACCCTGACCCCCTAGGCCTGCTCAGGGGGTCTCACAAGGACCCCTCAGGCCCACAAATATATACATATTTTTTGGTTTTCCCCATGGTACGCTCAGGGTACGTGTACCTGTAAGCGTACATGGCATCGCACCCAGCGCGTACTCCGCGAAATTTTCAACAAAAAAAAATAGTTTTTTTGCCCTTCGGGGTCCTCCTCGGCCCCCCTGAGAAAACCTAGGGGGTCAGGGGGTCTCTACCCTGCCCCCTTTTATAGTTTTCCCATTTTGTTTTTCACCTCTTGTGTCTCAGTTCTACCAAGACACAAGATGGCGGACTCTCCGGACTGTTTGGAATGTTCACAGACACCTGAGAGTCAATCAGCTTTCCGCTCGCGCACTTCCGTGGCGCGCCAGGTGCGCTCCCCAGTACGCATACAGGTAAGCACTCGAAGCGGGCATATAGATATATATGTGTTTTTGAAGTTAATTTTCAAAAAAACTACTGGAGCAATTTTCACCAAATATAGAAAAGGCACTTCTGCGTACCAGTCCCTACAATTGTGCAAAGTTTGCTGTAATTCCGGTCAGCCGTTCGGGCTGTAGCCGTGTCTAATCGTCCTATGGAAAAATAACATGGGGAAAACACGTTTTGGGACCCCCCTTTTTTCTCGGCCCCACATGACGAATCCCACCGAAACCTCCAGGGAAGGAGCTGGACTAAATTTTGGAAAATTTCACATTCATTCCTCAACAGGCGCCAAAGTTATTCCCAATAGAATGTTGCGGATTTCCTATGGTAGCTAGGTCCTAACTATATATACCTACTAGCTATCGCCAGTAGGTAATATATATATATATATATATATATATATATATATATATAATTTCAAACGTGGCCCACCTTTGAACTCCCGGGCGCTCACAGACGGTGCATTCTAAGTACGGCAGAGCCTCGCCGTAATTGAACAGTTTCAGTTTGCCAAATGTCATTCCTCGCGCACTCCCGGTTCCTCAATAAGCGACAACCATCAATTACATGCTATGCAGGTTATTTTAATTTCATAACAGCTCAGCCAGCAGCACTACTCGATATGTTTTTCGGTCTCAGCGGCCTTGATCATGAGACAAAAACCAAAAGTTACATCATTTCCTTATCAGTGGCATCCAGGAGCGCAAAATACATAAGTTTGCTAGAGACAAACAGGACTATGCAACAGGGCGCATTTTTACCTTTTCTCGTAAATATGACTCTTATAAGAGAAAGGCAATGTCTCTTCAACATAAATCTAATGCGGCTACAAGCTCTAATGTGCAGATTACTGCTGCTGGTGTTGTGAATGAGGATAATTTATCAGTGGCCTCTTTCACTGGCTCTGAGGACAGCACACTATCTGCCGATATTGGGTCAACTATTCCAACATCTTTCACAGTAGTGGATGAACTAAATTTTGTGAGCGAGGACCGGAGGTATTCCCTGCGCTCACGGACCAATCCTCCCCAAGCAGGCAAACCAGCAGCCAAAAACGTCGGCGCAGGAAACGAGCAGCCAAAAAGAGGTGGAGGGAGGGGCAGAACGCGCAGGAATTGGAACAAGTAATTGAAACTCAAGACAACACTGTGATTAATTTGACTGACCTCGTACTGTCCAAAGCGGAAGAGCAGCTTTTATCCTTGGGTTTGTCTTACTGCCCACCGAACAATTTTTCTTATGTTCAGCCAAGGATCGATGTATTTAAGTTTATAAGGAAAATTAAACTGCAAAAATATTTCCTTTTACATCCTGAGAAGCCTGTTGAAGACATGAAACAAACTATTCCATCAACAGCAGAGGCTCTTTCAGTCAGGAATTTGCAGGGGTTACAAACCCTCATCTCCTTGGCAAATGAGGACAGTTCACAAAATGAGCCTACAGTCAGCCAGATTGTCACAGTGAATAGATCACCATCTACTGGATTCCGGGGAAAGTCCACGTTCATGCCATTAATGCCCAAAGATGCTGTGGATGTTTTCAGTGATAGGGTCATCACTGAGCTGAAAAGTCTTAATAGAACGTTATTGGGCAAGAAAAGACAATGTGATTACAATAACTCACAATACACCAAACTTGTGAAAAAGATTCAAGGCAACAATCAGATAGTTGTGAAAAGTGCGGACAAAGGGGGGAACACAGTTCTCTGGGCAAAGGAAGATTATGTCACGGAGGCAACTCGTCAACTAAATGACCCCCTTTGTTATTCCAAAACGACTAAATTTGTTATGCAAAACAGCCATGTGAAGACAAGAAAGGATATCAATACCTGGTTGAGACAAGGTTTACTGACTAAAGAAGAATCCAAATTCTTGAATGTTTTGCACCCCATCACACCTTTGTTTTATTTGTTGCCCAAGATTCACAAATGCACTACCCCAGTCCCAGGTCGCCCTATTATTTCAGCACAAGGGAGCATGAATGAAAATATCTCAAAATATGTCGACTTCTTTTTACAGCCCCATATGATTTCTCTCCCCTCTTTTCTTAAAGACACTACTGATTTTTTGGGGAAGATTGATTGTATCACTTGGGGTCCTGAATTATGTTTCCTGGTGATGGACATAGAAGCACTGTATACCAGTATAAATCATCACCAGGGATTGGAAGCTGTTCAGTATTTCTTGGGTTCACGGGAGGCAACTATGAGGGATCACAATCAAATGTCGTTAGATATGATCCGAATTTGTCTCTTTAATAACTATTTCCAGTTTGGCAAGGAAGTTTACCATCAGGAGCGCGGAGTGGCTATGGGTTCGTGCTTCTCCCCCAGCTATTCATGCTTGCATGTTGGCTGGTGGGAGGAGCATGTGCTTGGCGTCACCCACGCTCACTGGCTTCCCCACTTATTAGCCTACTGGAGATTTATAGACGATATTTTTATCGTCTGGAAAGGATCTCAAACCCTGGCAGCGGAGTTTGTCAAAGAAATCAATGTGAATGACAGAAATCTTAAATTCACCGCTACAATCTCTGATACATCTGCTGAATTCCTGGATGTATTGATTTACATTGACAACAACAAAATACAATCCAAACTGTTCAGGAAGAGCACTGCGGGCAATTCCATCTTGCATGCCCGTAGTGCTCACCCCCCTCATACGATTAACAGTATACCCCTTGGTGAATTCATCAGAATTAAACGCATCTGTA
This sequence comes from Lissotriton vulgaris, assembly GCF_964263255.1. Taxonomy (NCBI): domain Eukaryota; kingdom Metazoa; phylum Chordata; class Amphibia; order Caudata; family Salamandridae; genus Lissotriton; species Lissotriton vulgaris. The sequence continues at coordinate 1,338,955,796 of NC_141685.1, forward strand.
GTGATCCTATTGTCAGCCAACAATGTTTAGCAGAATCTAGGAATAGATTCCTTCGCAGGGGCTATAAAAAAGCGATACTGGATAGAGCCCTCAACACTGTGTCAACACGCACACGTGAAACATTGTTGACCCCCAGATTCATCACTACTTTTTGTGCCCAAAGTTCCAAACTGAGCCAAATTATTAGATCTGAATGGCCAATTGTTTTAACTGATGTTATTCTTGCTCCTTTTTTGCCCAAATCCCCTGCGATAACCTTCAAGAGGGCTCCCTCAATGAAAGATTCCCTTGACCGCACGCAACCAGAAAACCAAGTGAAAATTCCTTGGTTTCATAAACCTGGTTTTTATAGATGCACCTCGTGCCGTGCCTGCACGTTTGCAGTTAACAGCACTGAGTATACATCTGCATTTAGCAATCGTGCCATACCAATCAGGGAACACCTTACATGTCGCAGTGACTTTGTTGTGTATAAATTGACCTGCACGTGTTCATTGTCTTATATAGGGAGCACTAAATTGCAAGCACACCAACGTATCTTGCAACACATCCGGGCAATAGTAAATTCGGACATGAATTACCCGGTTGCTCGCCATTTTAAATCTGTCCACGACAAGAAACTTAAAGATCTCACGTACACCTTGTTGTGTTCAGTGGCCAACCCCGGCAGGGGAGGGGATCGAGAAAGACTTCTCCGACAAAGAGAGGCATATTTCATCATTCTGCTCGATACCAGATCCCCCAATGGGCTGAATGCTTTTGATGAATTACACCATTATCTATGAGTTCAGTAGCTTTTCCATTGTGTATATACTGTATATATTGTGTCATCTTTTGAGAAGTGGAAGTTTTATAGGCCCTTTCAGATATTCGAAAAATGTAATAACAGCTGGGCTTTTATACACCCATGAATTCTGAAGTGTTGTTGGTAACTTCCATAAATTGATGCCTCTGCTGCTAATATGATTCCATGTACATAACATCTAAAACCTTTTTTTGGTCTAATTACTAGTCTTTGTATATATTGGCAATTTGTGATGTCCTTTTGATCATGACGAGGGCCACTATTTTTTGATAATTGTATATATTGCACTTGCAAATGATCCTGCTGTTTCATTGCTGTAATGAATTTTTTCTTTTTAGATTATCAATTAATATGTTTGGCCGCTTATGAGCACTATGCTTTAATTGTTTCCCAATATTCTACAATTTTGGAGTATTGTTCATGGACATGTAATCACATTATTTTAAATTGCCAGTTCACGTTGTTATTTGACCCTTGCAACCTGTTTCTTTAGGTGTTTGGGCTTTTATTTATGATTTAATCCACCGCCTACTCCTGACGCGTCATGTGACCAAGCCCCGTCCGCGGGGCGAAACGCGTCATGGAGGGCACTTGCTCTGCACTATTCACTGCTCATTAAATGCACTGCTACAACCAAAACACCGTTGTTTTGCTGGCTCATCTTTTTTGATTCGAAGGTTTGCTGGAGGTCTGCGCCCGCTTTAACTGCATCCAGAGCAGTTGGGAGTTTGCTTTTCATATATATATATATATATATAATTTCAAACGTGGCCCACCTTTGGACTCCCGGGCGCTCACAGACGGTGCGTTCTAAGTACGGCAGAGCCTCTCCGTAATTGAACAGTTTCAGTTTGCCAAATGTCATTCCTCGCGCACTCCCGGTTCCTCAATAAGCGACAACCATCAATTACATGCTATGCAGGTTATTTTAATTTCATAACAGCTCAGCCAGGAGCACTACTCGATATGTTTTTCGGTCTCAGCGGCCTTGATCATGAGACAAAACCAAAAGTTACATCATTTCCTTATCAGTGGCAGCTAGGGATTGTGGGACATGTAGTGCCTTCTCATCATTTCATAGAAACCCCGTATAATTTCTATAAATCAAGGCATCATTCATGTGTATTCATGCTGCATACGATCTCATTGTGAATTGTACTATCAAACAATAACTTATATCATATAACTATTCCGACAGTTATTATTTTGCACATGGGTATGAATGTAACATATTTCTGAGCTCACTTCTACCCTCTAGTGGGTGATTATAATCCTTAATGTCAGTGCTATACTTCCCTCCAGTGGGATATTATAAATTGTATTAACACTACGAGTTGGTCGCTACTAATTAAGGTTGCATGATGTATTCATTGGTGCACCCGATGTACCTCGCATAGTCTCCATTGCAATATGTTTAGCATGTTTTCGTCTTACCCCCATCCCAGTGATGTACTTGCCACCCTGTTTACATTCATATGTGTATTATGTGAAGTGAAAAAAAGTGACAATTAAGATAAGATTGAAAAAGTACTAGTTACAATTTGAAAGTTTTTTTCAAGGGGACATAGTTCATTTTTCATTTAGAGGGGCCATAATGTTCAAAGTCGGGTTGCTCATAGGTGGTAATGTAATTCCTCATCCTGGTTTAATTCATGTGGGGTCAGGATCCGAAAGTTCAGGTTATGTTTAGATTCCTTTTGTCTGAGGATTTTCTCACAATCTCCACCACGTGGGTGCATACCTACAGTTTCCACAGCGTAAAATTTGAGATCTTTCCAGTTTCCTCCGTGTTCCTTCTCCATATGTTTTGCCACTGCATTGCTTCGATCATTGTTTACAGTGGCACGAACATGTTCTAAAATGCGTTTTTTCAGTTCGCATTTCGTGCTTCCCACATACTTTAATGCTCATGGGCATTCAATGATATATATGGCAAATTGACTCTTGCAGTTAATCAATTGTTGGATCTTCCACATATGTTTATTAGCCATCATAATCTCCTTTTTATTTTCAGCAATAGTGCACACTTTGCACCCTGTGTATTTAAAGAAGCCTTTGGGTTTAAGCCAGATTGCTAGTTGTTTTGGGGTTTGAAAATGGCTGTGGACTAACTTATCCCGTAGGTGTTTTGCCCTTCGGTAGGTGATATAAGGATGATCCCCTACTATTTTGGCTATTGTGGAATCCATTTGTAAGATGTGCCAATTTTTTCGAAGGATTTTCATAATTTGCTGATTGTCCGTGGAGTATGTGGTTATCAGTCTTATTTTGTTTTCCTCATTCTTTTTTTTGTAACTTTATTTATACTTTTTCAGTGATAAACACAACAATTGACATGCTTCTTGTGGTCCATCTCAGGAGGCGTATGAGATAGCATTGTTTTACATCCCATAGGCAAGCTGCCCCTCACACCCATGACAACATCAATTGTGACCTGTGTCCTCCTGGTGGGATTGTGACTTCAGCAATACGCAGTTAACCACATCCATTGAACACAAATGCACAGGGTGGCTTTGCGGTCTACAACCCTTCAAACAGTAATATATGGGACTTTACAATTGATACATAATGTGCTAAGGCAGGTACATCGGGCATTCAATGCCTAGATGGGGCCAGACATTCTTCCCCCATGCGCCAGCCCCTGAACAGCATCTTGAGAACTCCCCATATCATCAGTGTCTCTTGTACGTGTGAGATATTCCTGTAGAGGACCCCATATGTCTCTAGGCCTCGATGCGATTGGTTGATTCTCGGCATATATCATATTTTGTTATTCACAATATATAGCATCTTGCAACCATTCCTTGAACTTTGGGGCTCTCCCCCGGCCCCATCAACATGCAAGCTGTCTTTTAGCTAGTAGCAGCATGATATCCAATAACTTTCTACAACCTTTGGGTATGGTGGCAGTGTAACCTAGCAGCATTAGCAGCGCATCTCCATCAATGGTAATGCCTAACATGTTTTCTATTGCTATGTGTATCTGTGTCCAGTAATCCCTTACACCCGGGCATTCCCAAGCGAGGTGTAGAAAACCGGCTCCAGGGCTCCTGCATCTTTCACATCTGTCATGATCAGCTAGTTGAAACCTATATTTCCTTGCCGGAGAGTAATTTATCCACTGTAGATACTTATAGTGAATGACATTAAATCTGCAGCTAGCAGAGATAGTCCCTGTGAGTCCACAACAATATGCCCATTGTTCGTCAGTGATGTCTCTCCCTATATCTTCACTCCAATGTAATCTAGCTGTCCCCTCTATTTCCTGTCTATTTGTTCTTACACTATTATATATACTTGATACTAAGTGTCTCTTATCTGCAGAAACTAGCATAAGCTGCAATGGCGCCATATTGACAGGCTCCTTAGGAAAATCTTCCAGAACCTCCCTCATTCCTTGTCTTAGCCGTGTGTAATAGAATACATCCAGGGGAGTAGGGGCCATATCCTTAAAAAACAGGGGCATGGTGCGAAACTCTCCATTTAGAAATAAGTCCCCCCACGTAGCTATTTTGACTCGTCTGCACAAGGCCGAAAATCCCGCCTCCTGCAATAAAACCATTTTTGGGTGCTAAGTGAGAGGCAATGGTGGCGAAAACAACAATGTGATCTTCAGGAGCCTTGCCATACGTCACCATGCATCAATCGTGCATGTGACTGTGGTAGGCTGCGTATCTATTACCTCTACCGGGCCATGTATGATACCGTTTAAGGGGAGCGGTCGCGCCAACCAATCTTCCACCGCCAATTGTTGCATGAACGGTGTGGGTGCCATCCAATGATACGCATAGTGTCCCTGCGCGCTCACATAATATACTCAAAGTCGGGGATATCGAACTCCTCTTTATCATAATGTTGTGTCATGACTGCCCACTGAAGCCTTGGCTGCCTCCCACCCCATACCAACTGTATGAGTTCTGTACGTAGCGTTTTAAAAAAGAAAGCTCCTGGATAATATGGAATATTAAAAAATAAATATAAGAAATGAGGCAATACCACCATCTTAATAAGCAAGACTCTACCCGCCATTGACAGGGGAAGAGAGATCCACCTGGTCACACTCACGGTCAATTTAGTAATGGCAGTCCTGTAATTTAGTCGGAGTGTTTCTTCTCTGTTCTTAGAGACCTGAATACCTAAATAGCAAAGGTCAGTGTGACACCATTCCAATGGATAATCTAAGGAAAAGTCTGTAACTGCTGGCGTAAGCGGAAAGAACTGCGATTTCGTCCAATTTATATGCACTCCTGACATGCCGCCAAACATCCGAAACTCCCGGACCAATGGGTTCAGATCCCGTTGAGGATCTACGACATACAACGTGACGTCGTCCGCATAGAGTGACAGCAAGATTTGGCATTGGAAACATTTATGCGCGGTTTCTCTATGTAGCTGCCGCAATCTACAGGCCAGCGGCTCTATAGCGATAGCAAAAAGGAGCAGGGATAGTGGGCAACACTGTCAAGTGCCACTTGTTACTGAGATTGCTGTGGAAAGATGACCGTTGATGAGTACTCTAGCCGTAAGTGCGTTATATATTATTTGCACCCAAGAGATAAAAAGCGGAGGGAATCCCATGGCTCGTAATACAGCAAACAAATATCGCCATTCAACAGAGTCGAATGCTTTGGATTTATCAAGGAACACGGCCGCAACCGGGAACGTAGGCTCCACAGTTTGCATTAAGGAAAAGAGGGTACGTAGATTATGTGTAGTAGCCCTACCCGGCATGAATCCCGTTGGCTAGCACTTTGGCTAAGATTTTCGCATCGCAGTTTATTAAAGAAAGTGGGCGGTATGAATCACAGATCTCGGGTTTTTTCCTGGCTTCAATAAGGACGTGATGACGACCTCGCGCATTGACCGAGGCAGAACCCCCACCTCCAGGGACTCCTCGAAAACCTCTCACAACACCGGTGCCATGACGTCTATATAATATTTTTAAAATTCAGCAGGTAATCCGTCCAGCCCTAGCGCTTTACCATTTTGCAGGGACATTATCGCCTCTCTAATCTCGTCCAACTCGATCGGAGCACTCAAGAACGCCCTGTGTACATCACTCAACCAACAAAGGGCAGCATCTCCCAGGTAACCCTCTACATCCACCTCCCCAGCATTCTGTGTTGTATATAGTTGGGTGTAATGTGAGGTAAAAACCTCTAGGATGCGCGCAGTGTCTCTACATGTCCCCCCCATCCAGTCCAACAATCTCCAATATATTGCCACAGAAGCGTGGGATACGAGTAATCTCCGAGAGAGTCTTACCTGGTCTCTCACCTTCCCCGTAAGCACATGCTACCCAGTGTCGGCCTCGGAATTTCGTTTCTCGTGTGGCCTGCTCCTCATATTCGGATAGTTTAAGTCTAAATTTCTTATGTGCCTGTCCTACGTCACTCCCTGTCATTCGCCGTTCTAACCCTTTCAGTTCCCGTTCTAACTTACTCATCGTCTGCCGTATGTAATGCAGAACCCCGAAGCTTTTAGACATGCAATATCCTCACACTGTGACATTAAAGGCCTCCCATATGACTTCAACAGTCTCCACTGAGCCTTTATTGCGCCGGAAAAAATCTTTTATCTCTTCCTCCAATTCCATTTTAAAAACCATATCTAAAAGACGGTTGGTTGAAGGCCCCATGTTGGTCTGGGCCTATCATAACCAGGTATCTGCAGTGTGATTCTAACAGGACAATGATCAGAGTATGTTCTGGCCAGATGCACAGCACTAATAAGTCCGGTAGCTAGCCCCCAAGATAACAAACAATTGTCCAACCATGCCCATGTACCGGTATATGAAGTAAAATGTCCCTCCTTCCGCCCAGGATATAGACTTCTCCAGCTATCCACAAGACCTACTCCTCTACAATGTATCGCAACACTTCCTGAGCATTACTATTGTACTGCGCAACCCCGTCCGCCCTATCCAGAACGGGCGTCATAGCAACATTAAAGTCCCCCCCAGAGTATATGTGAAGAGCCAATGTTCACTATTTTGCCCCATATCATGATAAAGAATTCTGGCGTATCTACATTAGGGCCATAGCAGTTAGCAATGGTCACTGAGTCAGCCCCTAATCATCCCCACATAATGATATATCTTCCCAGCGGGTCCAGAATCTGTCCCAGAAGTGTAAACGAGACACCCTTTTTAATCAAGATGGCTGTGCCCCTTGCATATGATGAATAAGAGAAGAGCCTGATGCCCGCCCATTTACTAGCAAAAGTGGAGGTAGCATGAGGAGATAAATGTGTTTCTTGCAATAGTGCTATCTGCACCTGATGTCCATCTAAGTATGCCAGCACCTGTCTGCATTTCCTCGCATCCTTAAGCCCTCTAATATTCCAAGACATTACCGTTAAGTTCAAATCAGGCCCTTGCATAGTCATGGTGTGTCAAACAAACAACATCGCATTTCTGCCTTCTAGTAGGATAGAGCAGCCTCTTCCGCAGTCTATGCCACATCTCAGTCATATCAGTGGTACCAACAAGTTGCATGTCATAACCGTCCCTGCCTCCCCTCCCCCACCCACGGAAACATCCCAATCATGCCAGTCTCCCTCAACTCCACCCTCCACCCCCCTCAAAAAACCAAAACAACACATGTACATAATAGGCATTCAAGACGGCACCCTATAGTTCCAGGCCAGTAGGTCGAGCAAAGCTAACATTCAAGTGATACTACATATATAGAAACCATATCAACATTCCCAATATCGGTTATTAGTGGATCACATAGCAATGCGTCTCGCTTCCGCACAGCACATCTCATCACTCCACATCAGAATGTAGTGGCTCATCTGCATCCTCCTGCGCGGTAGCTCTTCTCTTTTGGCTTTGCAGTGTCTTCAGGAATTTTTTCACAGATTGGGGCGACGTGTGGATAGTCTGTTTCCCTAAATGCGTCACCCTTAACCTCGCAGGGTATAACAAAGCATAGTCCACTTGTTCTTGTCGAAGCTTCTGCTTTACACCAAAGAATTTCTTCCTCTCCTCTTGCACCGCATGGTAAAGTCAGGGAAGATGGTAAATGCGACCCCCCCATAAGTGAGTTGTTTCTTCTCGCAGGCCGTCTTCAACACTACATCTCTGTCTCGATAATTCAATAGACGAGCGATAATGGGTCTAGGGGTGGGCCCAGGAGGTAGTCACGGGCCGAGGGACCTATGCACCCCCTCCACTATGCATTGAGATGAGAGCAGTCCTTCATCCGTTGTCGCAGTCAACATTCGTTCAACATAGTGCTCCAGGCGCCCCGTGCTGGTGCTCTCCGGCACGCCTAGGATGCGGACTTTGTTACGCCGACTGCGAGCTTCGATATCTTCGTTCTTGTCGTCAATAACACGCATACGTTTATCCATTTGCGTCATAGCCTTTTTTAGCTGTTCCGTGACGTCTTCAGTGTCAGAAATTCGTTGTTCCGCCTCTTTAAGCCGATTGTCATGAGCTTATAACTTATGGGCAATAGAATCCATTTGTGTGGTGAAGGTGTCTACCTTATCAACAATTGTGGCAAACCCTTGTCTCATTTCTGTTAGAATGGTCTGCATATCCGTGTGTGGACCCTGAGCGTTATCAGCCATATGTCCCATCTCGTCCCTCTCGCTGTCCACTTGCACCTGTTTTGCTCCCCTTTTGGTCTCAAACGTGAGGCGCGGTTGTCGTGCATCCAGTTTACCCATGACACAGTACCACTGTGCCAAGGGGGATCCCTCCGGGTCACTCTATAAGATTGTGGCAGATTTTAATTGGCGTATTGTGGTGATTTTAAAGTGAATTGAGCTTGCATAGGACGTAAACATTCCAAGAGTACTATTGCATTATAACAATATGCAGTAGTGGGTTAACAGAAATGTACGTATAACCGTTGTGGATTTTCACAGGGTGGCAATTTATTTTACACCTTAAAAGATTAGTGATGCACATGCCACTTTTCAAGATACAGTTTACTCTTTGTTGGAGAAAGGCTGTTTGCGGTCAAACCGGTTACCTGTGAGTTTGCCGTTGCAGCAATAAAACAACGTATGGTGACACTGAGCGTACTGGTTCTTGTTCTTATCTGTGGGAGAGACATTTAGAGAATATATATATGTTCCAGGAAAGATGAAAGCTGCATCAGTGGTCGTAAAGCTGTACCTGCACACTGTGGCCGAGGTATGGAACTTTCCTTGTAAATGCGTGATTCGCACTCTGCACACGCTGTGAAAAGTGAGGTTTTACCAATATCGACACTGAAATCCATGTAAAAGAAACGGGGGACAGGCAAAGAGCACTCTGGGAACTGTAGTCCCATACAATTGAAGGAGAAACCCACGAGATATTACAGCAATGGGAACCTTGAAAACGAACTATTTGGGAGTTACTGTTAACCAAAGACATTGTTGGTACTTACCCTTGCAGTTGGGATGAAATATAATTGTTTAAAACATCAAAGAGTGGTGATTGAACTGTACCCTTAAAGCTGGAAGCATTTTGGACTTGGTCCCTTTTCAGTGTTTATGAAGCTACGTTATTTAAACCTGTAACGAGCCCACTGGTGTAGAAGTAACTGGCATTTGACAAAGAGTTATGGGACTCGAAACGCGTTATGCCTGAAATATTTCATTTTAATAAAATGCAACCTGAAGAGAAGTGCTGGTGTGGCCTGGATTGCGTCGCAGTAGCAGCGCGTGAGCTTTAATGGATATATATATATATATATATACACACACACATATATATATATATATATATATATATATATATATATATATATATACACACACAAATCTATAGATAGATATCTATGCATATAAACCTTTTTACAACCCAATAATATTGCACTACAAATTGTGCTCGCTTAGCAATCCTGTGACCGCTCCACATTGTCATGTGGAGAATATACAGTTTTTCCTCCACCAGTCCTCCTCAGTCCCCAACATCCAGCAGTGTCTGGCCTTGGTCAGCAGCTTATGGAGAGTCATGATGCTAGATAAGTGTCCCAAAAATGTCAGATATGGTTTTGCCACCTACCATACAAGTCAATTATACATCATAGGGTGGAGCCTAGATGACAATCGAAGGGCATTTCACTGAATATCCAGGTCAGACTGGGACGCAAAATATGCCCGGCACCAAAATAAAAGTGGCCCCCATTAGCGAAACAGATAAGTAAAAAGTGGTAACATCAGGTAAACCAACAGTAAAACTGGCCCACCTGGCTTCAAAACTGACTCACAACTTCTGAAAAACCAGCCCACACACTGATCTGTCAGACCAGCCCATCGGGCACTGCCTGATTGCCCATAGGCCAGACCTATGCTGCTGTCTATGGCAACTCGGTAGCCAAATATTATTATTTGAGGTCAGGGGCCCTTAAGGCATACTTTCTGATGGTCACAGTTGTAAATTATTTAATTGCACCCAGTGGCTACCATCATGCCTTGTAAGACCTGCAATTAGGAAATGTAGTCCTAAAGAAGGAAGGGGGAGCCATCCAATTGTTGGTAAAAGAGAATCTCTGGAACAAGGCCCATATTCAGTCTATTCTTCCTACAACTAACTATTGCTTTCTCTTCCGTCAGGCCACAGAGACGTCCATCTCCAAGCAAGTTGTAACCTAGATAATTCATGGTAACTGGTATTCATTTTAACTCACACATTGCTTACCCACACTTTCATCAGACATCACTTCCGCCTGTCAGCCATGTTTTTTAATGACCAGAACGCATGGGCTCTTCTGCACCTGTGTCCTCTCTACACATCCTGTCCTTTGGACTCTAGTTTGATTCCACCCATGTGTTCCTTGCTTCGCCTTTCTTGCGTGTCACCTCCCACTGTTAATGTCACACTGTGCCATTTGAAAAGTCACCCTCGCTACAGAAAGCCTAAAGGTCGGCGCCCTGCTTGCTATTGTGCTCCTGCGCAGATCCTCGGATGAAAGGGGCAAAGGAGGAGTCTCTCATACACTGCGCGGTATCTGAGAACCTGTCAAAACAGTCATGGCTTCAGTGATAACAGGGCTTCGACCACCATTGCCCTTACGGGGGGCACAATGGCAGGGTGAACTTAAAACAAAGCTTTATTACTCTGCATCCCCGGAGACGGAGACACGCACATAACCCTCCTCTCTGGGTCTCAAGAAGTCTGTCGGCTTAAACTGCCGACTCTGGTGCTGGAAACCAGGGTTCGCCTCCACATCCTGTGATTCTGGGCAAATCACTTAATCTCCCCGTGCCTGAATGTGTAATGTAAATACAGTACTCATGTAAAGCACTCCAATACGTTCTGTTCGAGTTTGGGCTATATAAAATTATGCACAAAAAAAGTGAAACACCGACTTCAAAAGATACTTAATGCAATGGACGCTCTGATTAATTCGGAAACTGTCTTCTATAGCGATGTCAAACCCGCTACATAATCTGCAAACCTTACAATGTATAAAATCACAACAGGGTTTCTAATGGAGAATTTTCACCATCCATGGTCCCACTCCAACTGTGGTAAATAATAAATTACCCTATCGGAGTTTCTATACATTAACAAGGATCATGCATATAATGAGAGGCAGAGTCCGTGTTGTCCGATTCAGAAGGGCTTTATTCAGTAGCTCAAGCTAAAGGAGAATCGGGTTCCATCTCCACTAGGGATCAGGAAGGATCGTCAATTGGATAAAAAAGGCGGAGCACTCCAGGTGGAGCAAGGGAAAGAGAGAGATAAGAGCACATGAGCGTGAAAAAGGGCGTACACATGGGTGTACACTTGATGAGTCATAGGTGTGTCATAGGTGGGTGGATGCATAGAGAGGGTCTGCATGGTCAGCAGGAACCTTTACCCTACTTGTGCGCGCAAACTGGTCATGACGTAGAATTGACGTGTAACTGGGGAGAGGTGGGGGGAGCTGACTTTAGTGCTAGTAGAAGAGTCTGGGATGTCAGAACGACCTGCACCTCTGGCATTATCTGATATCTTGTGTTTGGAGGATGTATTGTCTGAAGTAAAGGTCGCTCGAGCAAAGGCTGCTCATCACTAAATGCTAGTGTGTGCATATATTTCTTCATGCATTACATGGGGGCATGGGCCTTCTATGGAAACGGGTTCAGTAAATCACTTGGATGGAGACAGCAAGGCTAGGCCCTATCTTCTGCAGGCGGAATATGTTTACCCCTTACGTTAGACAGGAATGTGTTTCTGTGGAGCTGAACAGATAACTGTAGGCAAAATACTGTCTTGGCAGGCCAGGCTGGGCACCTCTCGGATGAGCAGGAAGTATGTGAGAGGTCAGGGATACATAACTAAACTGCAGCTTTCAGAGTATCAGGAGGCTCGGAGCCTGAATTCGGGTCCTGGCTCGGCTGTGCCATGAAAACGTGTTCAGCTCGATATTTAAACGGGTACCATGTAAATGCATTGGCAACATAGGCCTCAGTGCAGATTTAACGTTTCATTCATGGAGGGCCTAATAACTGACATGCTAACATTGGACGGAAATGCAGAGGCATTATTACTACAGGCATGAGAAGGGATTTGCATGAGGACATGGACATACATGGGGCATAGGTACATACATAGGGTGCTTGTAGGGGACACACTGGCCACGTAAAATTTCTATTTCCTCATTCCCTCCTTGTCCCCTACTGTGCCCTTCAGGACACATCAATATTCATGATACCACATATATGATCATGCAGCATCATTTGCTCATCTTTATTCTTTTGTACACGTGGACGGGGAATACAGACAGTGGCACACAAGCCGCAAATCGCTGGGCCACATTGTAGACAGAGGGAGCAACTGACTATAACTAGTAGTATTATTCCTAGGAATGACAATACTGTCCAACCCCATACTGATATTACACTCCAGAGCCAACCGGACCAAGACCATGGATCTTGATGCATCTCATGAGCTATCTTGTGGAGCCTTGTTATTGCTGCATACACGGATGGCGCGTTATTAGGAATAAACACGCAACAACTGGAGCCGATTACTCTACAAGCCCCGCCCCTATCCGCCAGGATGACGTCAAGAACAAGGCGGTTCTGAAGAACAACAAGTCTCATAGCAGACTGCTCCTCTGTCAAGTTTCCCAAAGCAGAAGTAGTCTCATTCACTACTGCTTCCAAAGTTCTTGTTAACCTACGTATTAGTTTACTGTTTTGGACGGGACCTATGAACCAGAAGTATCCTTTAATAAAATCTTTATATTGTTCCCAAGCTGACTCAGTCTGATCGACAACTGGGGAATCGGTCTCCCTCTTGTGTCTAACATGTACTAGTCGTGAATCTCGATGGTAATGGGATGGGGCTAGAAAAACAGGTGGCAGTAGGAACGCTATATAACACGTCCCACCCCAGTCTAAGGGCAAACGTACATAGGCTGTCTGACCACAAATAAAATAGGAATGGCGGGAAGCTTTGAAAGTAGACTTTCCTTTATCATTAAACTCGACCACAGTATTACAATCACTGTGTCCTAAATGTACTGAGCCTTTCTTTCTAACGCATAATTCACCTTTTACTGGTAAGACTGTTATGAACGGTGAACCTATATTTGTTTTGGATTGGACATTCAGAATCATGAAGTTAAGGGAAACATTTCCTAGTTCATACACTTCATTTTCTAGATCTGTTCCTTTCCTTTGGGGAAAACCATTTTTGTCTGGGAAACATGCCTTATTCATTACTATATTCAAATCTCCCCAGGTCCATTCACTCTGGGAATTCTCTGTGAACTTTCTGTCTTGTAACGATGACATTAAAGCAAACCATGCTCCGCACGAACCATTGTGCGAAAACGGATAAGGAAAGAGGGGCAGAACCCCCTTCGTTTTCTGATAAGGTGGGAGTCGGCCACATACCCAGCAATTCGTTACATTGCTGGTCTGGTGAGAATGGTGTAACATGCGAATAAAAGTATTGTTGCGTAGTGCTAGTCGATATGACAGTTCATTGGGTGGCAGATCACTGAATGTGTGCTCTACAGTATCATTGAAGGAGGAATGTATATGTGAACCAAGAGGAGGAAAGAAAACATGTAGTGTCAAGCTTATACATATAATCGATATACTTAAAAAAAACATAATGATCAGAGTTACTATGCATCTGCTGCGTAAAGTCTTGCAATATTTCTCTTTCTTATCTCTCTGTCTACTACTCGGGTCTACGATCTCATACATGTCAGGAACCTGTCTAACCGATTCACCACAGGGTGGACTTAAACAATTAAACGCTGTCTGACTTACTAGACCGTAGCTTTAATTTGTACTCCTGTTGCGGAGTTTTTTCTAGCAAAGGGAGTTTCGAGTCCCTGGTATCTGGGCAGTCCTTAGTTTCGTTTACAGTTTCGTGTCCATGGAATCTTTTGACGTGCTGGGCATGAATCCAGCCCTTTCTTCCCTCGACCTTGACGGCGGTCCTCGTTGTGAGAAGTACCAGCTTCGGTGCTCGCCAGCGGGGCTCGAGAGGACTTGAACGATCAAAGTTCCGGACTAATACGGTATCACCAGGAACGATAGAATGTTCCTTTACTTGGGTGTTGTCGGGGAAGGCAGCTGCAACCTGTGAACGACAAGAAAGGAGTGCAGACATCAAGGAAGCCAGGTAATCTGTCAGCATATTACTGTCAACATCGGTAATCCTTTTTGGCATAGGCGTACCCCACATATTCGGTGGTCTACCAAAAACCACCTCGTACGGGGACAGTCCTGTTCTGGAATGAGCTACCATACGCATGTAAAAGAGGGCAACCGGCAAGGCTACCATCCAATCCATGCCTTTTTCTGCACAGACTTTCGCTAATTTTGTCTTAAGTGTCTGATTATGCCTTTCGACAAGGCCTGCTGCCTCTGGGTGCCGTACACAATGGAACTTCCACTGGTACCCTAACAGAAGAGATACTTGTTTCATTAATTCAGACGAGAATGGCTGACCGTTATCTGAGTACACGACACGGGGCAAGCCGTACCGTGGAAAGAATTCTCGAACCAACTGCCTGGCAGTGGTTACAGCAGTGTAATCTGGGACTGGGTACGCTTCTGTCCATCTAGATAGTGCACATACAACTACTAGGACATACTTGTATCCTCTACATCTGTCCATCTGGATATAATCCATCTGGAGTACCTCAAAAGGGTGGTCAGGAGGATGAAATCCACCTCGTTCCACGGGAATGCCTTTACCTGGATTGAACTGGCAACAGATCATGCAGGTACGCACTTTCTGTTTGGCTGCTGCACGCAGGTGTTTGTTGAACCAGATATTCTGTAAACTGTCTAACATAGCCTTTTCTCCTAAGTGCGCTGGACTATGTGCTGTATTTATGATAACTTGAACCATGAAGTCAGGAAGAAACCATGTACCTTTGCCTTTTGTCATCCACCCCTGGTCAGTCTGGACCCCTCCCTGTTCAGTCCATTTCTTTCTCTCGTCTGGAGTGGCATGTGTCTGTATGTCGAGTACATCTTGTGAGGGATCCCTGACTGTCATGCAATTTGTCAGTGATGGTACTTCTGTCTTTGTCGCGTCTGTGGGAATGTCTGTTGGAGTCTGGGCTGTGAGTTTAGCTGTTCGATCTGCCAGGTCGTTACCCTGGGAAATGGTGTCTATGACTTTCGTATGTGCTTTGCATTTCATGATGGCTATGGCTGTAGGCAAGTGTATAGCTTCTAACAGAGCCTGAATAAGGGGACCATGCTGAATTTTGGCCCCATGAGAGGTCAGGAAACCTCTCTCCTGCCACAAAACTCCGAAGTCGTGAACGACTCCGAAGGCATACTGTGAATCTGTGTATATGTTTACTTTCATGTTCTTGGCTCGTATGCATGCTTGTGTCAGAGCGATGAGCTCTGCTGCTTGTGCTGACAGTGTGTCAATTCGTTGTGTCTCTATGACTTCAGTATCAGTGGTCACTGCATATGCGGCCACTAACTCTCCTGTGCTTGTTCTCATGCATGAACCGTCCACATAAAGTGTCAGGTCTGGGTCTGGTAGTGCAATGTCTGTCAAGTCTTGTCTTGGCTTCGTCACTGTATTTATTACTTCCACACAGTCATGTGGTGCAGTGTCTGCTGTGCTTGAGGGCAAGAGTGTCGCAGGGTTCAGTATATTGCATCGTCTGATCTCTATGTGTGGCTGGAATAATGTCAGTTCATATCCTGTCAGTTTCGCTATAGTCAGATGTTGTGTCTGTGTTCTGTTCAAGAGAACTTCCACTGAATGTGGAACCTGTACTGTCAGGGGATGCCCTAACACTATAGAATCACTCTGTCTTATTGCTAGAGCTGTTGCTGCAACTGATTTCAGGCACGCAGGCAGAGCCTGGGCCACTGGATCCAATGTACTAGAAAAATAAGCACAAGGCTTGTATTTTCCTGCTTGATCTTGTGTAAGGACAGACAATGCAGTACCTTCTCGTTCAGTGACAAAAAGCGTAAAAGGCTTGTTGTAACAAGGAGTCGCTAAAACTGGTGCTTGACATAAAGCTTTTTTCAATTCCTCAAATGCAAGTGTATGTTCTTGTGTCCAAGGAAGGACAGTCGAAGACGCTGCCTCCTGTGTTGTTAACTGTATGAGTGGTTTTGCTAGATATGCATACTGGGGAATCCATTGTCTGCAGTAAGAAGTGAGGCCAATGAAGGCCCGTACTTCCTTTTGTGACTTGGGCTGTGAAAGATTGGCAATTAACTGAATGCGGTCTTGTGTCAGCTGTCTACCCCTCTTGGACAGCAAGTGTCCAAGGTATACCACTTGCTGTGCACAGAATTGCAACTTTGAAGGGGACACTTTGTGCCCCTTGTCTGCCAGAAAGTATAAGACTGTCAGGGATGCTCGTTCGCAGTCTCGTTCTGTTCGTGCTGTGATCAGGATATCGTCCACATATTGGAGCAGTGCGGTGTCGGCAGGCATGTGAATATTGTCTAGTTGTCTTTTCAATGCTTGACTGTAAATACTAGGACTTTCTGTGAATCCTTGAGGAGCTCTCGTAAATTTGAAGCTGCGTCCATTTAAACAGAATCCGAAAAGGTACTGGCTTTCTGGATGTATTGGGACACTAAAGAAGGCGTTCTTGAGATCAATTACAGTAAAGAACGTCGCTTCGAAATCAATTGCAGTCAGTAATGAAGAAATGTCTGGGACTACTGGGTACTGGGGTATTATGCATTTGTTCAGTTCACGAAGGTCAATCACTAGCCTGTAGACTGGTGGTGCATTTGGGTCAGTTCGTTTAAGAATAGGGATGACAGGTGAATTACATACATTTGAGTCTGTTTCTACTACCACTCCTTGTGCAATGAGTTCGTCAACAATTTTCAATAATGCTACTACGGCGTCAGGTGGTAACTTGTATTGTCGGATTCGTGGCAGTACTACTCCTGGTTTGAGAGTGACTCGGTGTGGCGTAATGTTCATGTAACCTACATCAGTCGGACCTCGTGCCCATAAATACTGTGGTACATTCTGGAGTCTGGGATCAAAATCTTTCAACACATAATGTCCTTTAAAATCACGTAAAAACAATCTCACTCCTTCCGGAGAACAGCAAATTACTGCTCCTAGTTCTTTCAATGTCTTTATACCAAGCAAATTTTCTGGACATGAATTAGTAAGTAATAAGTCTGTGGCACGGGACAATGGACCAACTCCTAGGGAAACTGGCTTTGACACTTCGTTAACAATAGGCTTTCCTGAAAATCCCAGGGAAATATTCTGTGAGCCTGAGAGGGGTGCCCCTGGAACCTAGTCATGACTGATGGTAGTTCTACTCGCCCCTGTGTCAATCAAAAATGTTCTGTCTTTTCCCAATACATGACTATGTACATAAGGACCTTCTTGATCTACAGGAACTTCAATAAGGGGCAAGCCAACCTCCCTCTCTAGGCTATTTCATGAGTACTGTTGATATTCTGGATAGTCTGACTGTGCGTACTGGTACATTTGTTGCGTGACGTGTTGTGTGGCAGCTATTGGTTGCGGTACAGCTACTGTCTGTTGCGTGTTCTGTGGCGTTTGCGTGTTCTGCGGGGTGCTATTCTGTCTGGGAATACGCGGTCTTTCTTTTGTCTTGCCTGTAGCTATATTGTGTTTCAGGACAGCACATTCATTTACGTAGTGACCTGGTTGCTTGCAATAATTACAGTTCCCTTTAACAGGTGCCGTGCCCTTTTTATGTCCATCAGCTGGTACTGATTGTGCAACTAAAACTTTCATTTTCGTATCTTTCATGCGTCTCTTTTCATGTTCCTGTTCCTCTCTAATTCTGTTCTGGTGATATTGTAACATTTGTAACATTTGGGAAGGGCTATTTGCTTGCCAGGTACTCTCAACCTTCAGTACTCTATTCTTGATCGGGGGTAAGGAATTCGCCACTAATTTGCTCACAAAAAGATGTGGGTATTATTCACTATTTGTCTTAAGGCCACTATTAATAGTAAAACATTTTTCGAATCTAGAATAAAAATCACTAGTGTCTTCATCTGGTTTCTGTTTACATGCTGAAATAGCATCCCAATCTTCCTTTTTAGTAACCAATAATCTCAGCAGGACCTGTATCAATAGTTCAGGTAGTGCTTTACCTTTGTCCCCAAGACCAACACCAGGGAGCCGTGTTCTATCCTCGTCTTCCAATTCTGTCCAATTTATATTTTTCTCTCCCACTTCCCAGTCCTTCTCTTTAAGCTTTTCATAAATGCCTGCTGGTAACAGTACCTTTAATAATTTAATGATATCAGCGTACGTGTAATCCCCTATCCGGAGAATGTCTTTTAATTCACGGTGGAACCCCCCTGGGTCTTTATCATGAGAGGGTAGCATCTTTTTCATTTCTAATATTTCTATTTTCGTCAAGGGTGTATAAATATATACTCGTTGAAGCTCATTATTTTCATTTTTGACGGGATGTACCTCACGTAGGGGGTTCTGTCTATCTATGTGTAAGATCTTTCTGTCGTGGTGTGGGGCAGGAATCAAGTGCGTTGTCAGAAAGGTCAAGTACTTATGTCGTTGGTCTAGGATGACATTAATTAATTCGGTACCTAGGCCTCTCCATCTCTCTAGGAGTAAATCGTCCAGTAATTTATATAAAGGACCGGGATCAGAATGTTGACTCTCGTACAACGTGATCAGATGTTGAACCATGTAAATACCAGCTAAGCGCTGTTCATCCGGAGGAAGACTTAAAAAAGTTTGCGCCACTACGTCATCATTATATATATTAGAATTACATGCCCATTGAACGGCTGACCGGGCTAGTTCCTGTTCATGCATAGTGTGAGGTCTATCGTATTCTACTCGTCTTTTCAGTGCATTCTCAGTAGCTTGGAATAGGTGTTCGAGAGAATATCTCTCTGGTATGGGAGGTCCATGTTTACTGTAATCAAGACCTGTGGGCCTGTCAAACTGTCTTGCTCTACCTACGTAATTTATTTTACTCACTTCCTCTGTTTCGGACTCAGCCTCATCTGATGCTAAGTCGTCCTCTTTTTCGTCTGACTCTTTCCTGTGTAAGTTTAGAATTTCTTTACGTATTTTCCTGTACATGCATTCTATTTTTGACATTTTATCATGTTTACAAGCAGCTATATTATCGCTCCACTCTATCATACCTTTAGTTACTTCTTTATTTGGCTGGTCTTGTTCCCTAATCAGACAATTAATAAAAAAACGTAAGAGTGCGCGTTGCATCTCCACTTTTCTTTGTGCCATGGCCTCATGTATACTCTCGGGTCCCTCCCCCGTTCTAATAAAATGGTATATTCTATCTAAATAGTCCTTCATGCCTGGTAATGTGATCAAGTAGTCTGCAACGAGTCTTAATCGTAATGAGAATATGAGCATTGGGCCCACACCTGGTACTGGATCATATATACAATGTGAAATCGTTACATTTTGTCTCTGAGGTGATGCTGTCATTTTCGGCGTTCGTTGCAGTGCTAATTCTTGTAGTGTTCGTGATGGTGGCGGTGTTTGCGGTATGCTAGTGGTGGGCCCCCCTCCCATCGCCCCTTGGCTTGAATCGTCTTTCACTGTCATTGTCACTACTGGTGTGAATTGATCCTGTGATGCGGGCGGAGGGAGAAAAGGATTATTACCAGGATTATTACCAGGAGGAGGAGGAAAACCTGCATTAGCATAATCCGGAGCGGCCTCTTCTAGATAGGAGGAAAGGAAAATGTCCGCTGCTGTCTGTTTATGACTACATACTTTAGTCGGGATCAGTGGTGGCGGCAAATTACTAGGTACTTCCGGGGTCACTTGAGCTAGTCCTTCTGCGAGGACGGGATACATGCCTCTGATGAGGGCATTTCTTTCTCTATCTGCTTGTTCTGCCTTGACCCGTTCACCTTCTTCCTTTAGCTCTTTTTCTCTGGCTTTTTCTGCTGCTTCTTTACTTCTCTCTGCTTTGTGGAATTCTTTCTCTGTTCTCCTAAGCGCTTCTTTACGCCATAACTCGATGGCATCTTTCTGGGACGGTCTAACTTTCCTCTTCCATAGTGCTTCCTCTACTCTCATAATGCAATCAGCATCCCATGTTCCTGAGGCAGGCCATCTATATTTCTCTTCCAGATCCTTTGTGTAATCTACCCATAAGTCTAAAAACAGTATGGCATCTAACCCGTGCTTTTGGTACATGAAATGGCCAGGAGTGTCTCTAGGTGGGACGGGGACTGCCTCTTCAAGTATCCCTTTCCTGGTCCCTATCTGACGTAACTTCGAAAACAGTGGCATGTTGGAGCTAACTTGAACGAACACAATATATACACAAGAATAGACTGGAAACAACCATTCACACTACAACATTAAAACATTAAAAACGGATACATCCTAACTAGTATGTAGAAAAAAAAAAATCCTGAAAAACTGTTTACTTTATGCACTGCAAAACAGTACAACCATACCGGTCTCGTAAAGAGACACGTCTTTACCGCGTCCACCGAAATGGACACGTCTCTACCGTACCTGTGTACCCAGATACGTCTTTACCGGTCTCAAATAAATGAACCCGTCTCTATGCGTTCCCAATAACGGTACTCACCGGGAAGCAGAACTTGAAGGCCTCGGAAACTCGATGCTGCGTGACTGCTACTGCTGCTGTTGCTGCGCATGCGCCTCGGAACAGGTGGGCCTCGTGATACCTCGGACCCTGCTCTCTCGGCTTGGGCTCTGGTTGGGATGGTCCGCGATCCTCATCGCCTCGTGTGGATGCCTGGTCGCAGTCTCCGTCTCCTCCGTGGGCCTGAGGGAGTAGGCAGGAAGTCCCGCTGTCGTGTACACTTGAAGTCCATCACGGGTGTAGAAGGGGGCAGGGGGCTGGACCTACATCGCCGGCGCGTGGGGAAGGGGACTGGTCCCTATTCGGGCGCCAGATTAATGTGGTAAATAATAAATTACCCTATCGGAGTTTCTATACATTAACAAGGATCATGCATATAATGAGAGGCAGAGTCCGTGTTGTCCGATTCAGAAGGGCTTTATTCAGTAGCTCGAGCTAAAGGAGAATCGGGTTCCATCTCCACTAGGGATCAGGAAGGATCGTCATCTAAATCTTTATTCACCGAGTACATTATATATATTTAAAACATACATTGAATTGGATAAAAAAGGCGGAGCACTCCAGGTGGAGCAAGCGAAAGAGAGAGATAAGAGCACATGGGCGTGAAAAAGGGCGTACACATGGGTGTACACTTGATGAGTCATAGGTGTGTCATAGGTGGGTGGATGCATAGAGGGGGTCTGCATGGTCAGCAGGAACCTTTACCCTACTTGTGCGCGCAAACTGGTCATGACGTAGAATCGACGTGTAACTGGGGAGAGCTGGGGGGAGCTGACTTTAGTGCTAGTAGAAGAGTCTGGGATGTCAGAACGACCTGCACCTCTGGCATTATCTGATATCTTGTGTTTGGAGGATGTATTGTCTGAAGTAAAGGTCGCTCGAGCAAAGGCTGCTCATCACTAAATGCTAGTGTGTGCATATATTTCTTCATGCATTACATGGGGGCATGGGCCTTCTATGGAAACGGGTTCAGTAAATCACTTGGATGGAGACAGCAAGGCTAGGCCCTATCTTCTGCAGGCGGAATATGTTTACCCCTTACGTTAGACAGGAATGTGTTTCTGTGGAGCTGAACAGATAACTGTAGGCAAAATACTGTCTTGGCAGGCCAGGCTGGGCACCTCTCGGCTGAGCAGGAAGTATGTGAGAGGTCAGGGATACATAACTAAACTGCAGCTTTCAGAGTATCAGGAGGCTCGGAGCCTGAATTCGGGTCCTGGCTCGGCTGTGCCATGAAAACGTGTTCATCTCGAAATTTAAACGGGTACCATGTAAATGCATTGGCAACATAGGCCTCAGTGCAGATTTAACGTTTCATTCATGGAGGGCCTAATAACTGACATGCTAACATTGGACGGAAATGCAGAGGCATTATTACTACAGGCATGAGAAGGGATTTGCATGAGGACATGGACATACATGGGGCATAGGTACATACATAGGGTGCCTGTAGGGGACACACTGGCCACGTAAAATTTCTATTTCCTCATTTCACACAAAAGGTAACCGGATGGAAAAAGGAAGAAAAAATGTACGTACACCAGATAACTAAAACAAAACAAAGGGCATTTGCTTTTTAAAGACGAGAACCCTCACTCACCCATAGGGTGACATGCTTCATCATTGGGTCCCCTCTTGCACACAGTGCCCGCAAGGTGCACAGTGTGGGCTATAACTCTCCCTTGGAAGAGGAGCGTGAGGTGTTTTATACTCCAATGTGATGTGTGAGTGAGGGGCAGAGTGCTAAATAATATGTGTATATTAAAACCACCTAATGTGAGGAAAATAACTTTATTCAATATCTCCAATGGAGGGAATTTAAAAACAGTGTAACAATAGGGATAAGGATGTTCCCTATCTGACTAGGTCAACGTGTTTCTGCTAAATGATGTAAATTCGTAGCATTCTTCAGGACCAATGGCTTGTCACTCTGCAAGAATTCGTGAATGATAAACTAAATAAAAACATACTTAATTGTTGGTATGGATGTTTTCAAGACCAGCTTCAATATGGTCCACCCTCATTTGCAGATCAATTATCTGCTTTTACCTTCAAATAGGTCCTCTTATCTAACACTGGGAATCTACTGCATATCCTGCATATTTCTCCAGAAAGAGTGCCTCTAGGTCAACTCCGGCATGTAGGCCTCGCCTTCCGGTTGGATCAGCTGACCACAGTTCTACAGGGTCTGGGCACTCACTGCAGTGTTTCCTGTAGTATCTGAGGGCCGGGGAGTAGTGGCTACACATGGAGTGCCTGCCATCAGCCTGATCATCTGTCATTCATGAATATGTATATCAAGCAACAGACGGCTCTGTCAGTGACTGGGGTGTCGGAGTCAGTCCTATGCCCACGGTACTGCGATGTGTCTGAGCACCATGGAAAGAGTTTTCCAATGGTGACTTACACACTGGAGTCAGCGTCCAGCCAGAAAAGTACACAGAGGCGTAAACTTATCAGTGCAGCAGTATTGAAGGTAACAAAAGTGCTACTTTTCCGCCCCTGTCGTCTGCTCAGTTGGCCTGCCTTCTTTGGCGTCAGTACTCTTTAATTAATGAGGTGGGCAACATTGAAGGCCTGTGGGACAGTGGTTTAAATCTGTCTCAGTCTGGAGAGGTTGTCGAAACCAGATTTCTTTAGCTCTGCAGCTGCTCTCTTTTATTCCATTTGACCAGTAGATCCTGGCCAGATCTACACCGTCTCCTCTGTATGCTTCAACACCTTCCGCATGCTAAGTAAAACATTCAAGTGGATCCCCTTTAACGTCAGGAAACGGTCACTCACGCCCTCATCACCAGCAGACTGGACTATGGCAATGGGCTCTACGCCAGAATCAACAAAAAGCTTCTCTGCAAACTCCAGACCATCCAGAATGCCGTAACCAGACTAATCCTCGATATCCCACGGCACAACCACATCACCCAACGCCTCCGCGATCTCCAATGTCTCCCTGTCGAAAGAAGAATACCTTTCAAGCTGCTTACACATGCCTACAAGGCCCTCCACAACAATTGACCTCAATGACCGCCTCTCCTGCCATGCTCCAAGAGAAACCTCTGCTCAGTCAACCTCTCCCTAGCCACCGTCCCACGCTTCTACTGGACCAGATCAGGTGGAAGGTCCTTCTCCTACCTCGCAGCCAAGACCTGAAACGTTCTCCCTCTCCACCTCCGGTGAAGCCCGGCACCGAACCAATTCAGGAAAGACCTCGAGACTTGGCTCTTCAAATGACCCCAATGGAGCTGCCCACACCCTTCCCTTAGCGCCTTGAGACTCAAATGGGTGAGAAGTGTGCTCTACAAAACCCTGATTGATTGAATCATTGGTTGTCAGCACATTTGTGAGTTCCACACTGGACTGTACAGTTTTACTGTACCTATTATCAATGGAGAAGATCCTAAGGTGTCCAAAAAGCTGCCATTTGGCTTATCATGAAGAGAAACAGCCAGCCATGCTATTCTCCCATACATGCTCTATGCTGCTTCCACTCATGTAATGAGTTACCCTTAAGTCTCGATATTCGCTCTACTGATGGGATCCTGCAGGAGCACCACAATGAGTGAAGGGTACAATATTTTCTCATGCTCTAATAAAGTTAATTTGATTGGTGGACAAAAACCACCTCAGTCACAATTCAAGAGAAGGGGCTGCAAAGTTTCTTACCTGTGCATCATCACAAGTAAAGCCACACTCTTATGAGTCAAGAAGCTACCAAACCCTTAGACTTGCATAAAGCCTTGAAAACCTTCATTGCCTATTCATATATTTTCAGTGCTGCCTCAAGTAAGTTTATTGGTATCTAGAGGATGTCGTTTGTGATATGGGCCATACAAAAAGAAAAACAAATTGACTGCTATGTACATATACAAGGAGGCGGCTTATCCACAGTAACTGTACCGCAAACCAGAAGACCAAAGGAAAAGTAAATACAGGCAATGTACAGGATTACCTGTTCAAATACCCAACCTTTACCTTAAGCCCCAGGGCAGGTGAAAGGGAGGCAGCAGGGAAGGATTCTTATTTTTTTAGCTGGAGGGTGGAAAGCTTCTTCTAGTCCGCTTATGTACAAGGATGCAGATGGGTGAGTGCCAGGTACAGCCTGTGGTGTAACTCAAAAGGATGCCCCCACAGAATTTAATGAGGGTCCCCGGCATTTACCAGATTGCACAGGAATTTATTTGATTATGGCTCAATGGGGGCCCCAAAGAATTCCCCCCTACCTATGCCACAGGGGCATGCCATAGACACCTAGGATTCTTTTTGCTGGGCCTCTGTCTGCTAGGTATATTGAATTAACAGTGTTGCTTTTCAGTTTTTTTCTGATTGGGAAAGCAGAGTGGCTTCCTCGAGTATTTATATGTTTCTTATTCCATGCAACTGCACACATTCCCATGCTGATTAGTCCTGAAAGCTGGGGCCTCTATTTGGGTCAGCAATGAAGATGCAATGGCTACCTGCCTGACCCTGTAATGGCGATGAGGTGATGGAGACGAAGGCAGTGCTAGGGGCCCCCCTCTTACGTGCTAGTGGCAATACTGTCCTCTGCGCTTCATGCCACTGGAGTCAAGCTATCCTGGCTGATGAGGGCTGGAAGCCGGAAACCAGTCCTAGGATACTAGTTTCCAGTCCAGGGAGGACCTGGCCTGGCAGTTCAGGCTGGACTGTTCCCATTGGGCGCAGGGTCAGGACTGATTTGCATATGGCTCAGTCCAAACTGGAATGGCATGGTGAGCAAAAAAATGATGAATTTAGGCCCAGATCTCTGTACTGGGGCAAATGTATTACATTGTTCTGCATTCGGTCCATCAATTGTTCTTTTTGCATTTGTCACCCTGAGTGGGACGGGTATGCCCAGACGTGGGTCTCATGCTCTCCATGCCACTGGAGTCAAGCTATCCTGGCTGATGAGGGCAGAAAGCTCGAAACCGGCCCTAGGATGCTTGTTTTCAGTTCAGGGAGGACCTGACCTGGCGGCTTGGGCTGGACTGTTCCCATTGGGCGCAGGATCAAAACCGATTTGCATATGCCTAGGTCCAAACTGTTCGTTTCTTGTTCTGCTTGTGATATGGTTTCCACTGCTTGTACCTACCTTGAGGCACAGGGTCAGACTGATTTGCATATGGCCATGTCTGAACTGGGGTGGCAGAGTGGGCTAAAGAACGGTGATGGATTAAACCCAGATCAGTTGACTGGGTGTGAGTGTTTGATTGGTTCAGATGCTCCGTCCATCACCACCCTCTTTTGTACCGCTTTGTTCGCCATAAGTTGGCAGGGTATGATCAGATGAGAGTCCCTTGCTCACTTTGCCACTGGATTCAAGCAAGCCTGGCTGAAGACGGCTGGAATGCCAGAAACCGGTCCTAGGAAGCTTGTTTCCGGTCCAGGGAAGGCATGGCTTGGCAGTTCGGGCTGGACTGTTCCCATGAGGCACAGGGTCAGACTGATTTGCATATGGCCATGTCTGAACTGGGGTGGTAGAGTGGGCTAAAGAACAGTGATGAATTAAACCCAGATCTGTTGACTGGGTGTGAGTGTTTGATTGGTTCAGATGCTCCGTCCATCACCACCCCCTTTTGTACCGCTTTGTTCGCCATAAATTGGCAGGGTATGCTCAGACGTGAGTCCCTTGCTCACTTTGCCACTGGATTCAAGCAAGCTTGGCTGAAGACGGCTGGAATGCCAGAAACCAGTCCTAGGAAGCTTGTTTCCGGTCCAGGGAAGGCATGGCTTGGCAGTTCGGGCTGGACTGTTCCCATGAGGCACAGGGTCAGACTGATTTGCATATGGCCATGTCTGAACTGGGGTGGCAGAGTGGGCTACAGAACAGTGATGGATTAAACCCAGATCTGTTGACTGGGTGTGAGTGTTTGATTGGTTCAGATGCTCCATCCATCACCACCCCCTTTTGTACCGCTTTGTTCGCCATAAGTTGGCAGGGTATGCTTAGACGTGAGTCCCTTGCTCACTTTGCCACTGGATTCAAGCAAGCCTGGCTGAAGACGGCTGGAATGCCAGAAACCGGTCCTAGGAAGCTTGTTTCCGGTCCAGGGAAGGCATGGCTTGGCATTTCGGGCTGGACTATTCCCATGAGGCACAGGGTCAGATTGATTTGCATATGGCCATGTCTGCACTGGGGTGGCAGAGTGGGCTAAAGAACGGTGATGGATTAAACCCAGATCTGTTGACTGGGTGTGAGTGTTTGATTGGTTCAGATGCTCCGTCCATCACCACCCCCTTTTTACCGATTTGTTCGCCATTAGTAGGCAGGGTATGCTCAGAAGGGAGTCTCTTGCTCACTTTGCCACTGGGTTCAAGCAAGCCTGGCTGAAGACGGCTGCAATCCCAGAAACTGGTCCTAGGAAGCTTGTTTCTGGTCCAGGGAAGGGATGGCTTGGCAGTTCGGGGTGGACTGTTCCCATGAGGCACAGGGTCAGACTGATTTGCATATGGCCATGTCTGAACTAGTGTGGCAGAGTGGGCTAAAGAATGGTGATGGAATAAACCCAGATCTGTTGTTTGGGTGTGAGTGTTTGATTGGTTCAGATGCTCCGTCCATCACCACCCCTTTTGTATCGCTTTGTACCTTCTTAACAGCCAGTATGTAAAGTGCTCTGATACCCATATGTTGTCTTGTTCGCGCTTTATAAAACATTTAAAATAAAATACAAAAAAAGATTGATTTTTGTATATAATGCATGTGCAATATAAATAACTGAATGCGACAAAATGTGTGGTGATTGGGTGTTGTTTCTGATGTAAAATAGTCTTCATGCATTCCAATGGAAGCACTTCCTTTCAGGCTCAAAGATACATCCAAACAGCCAATAATATAATGCTAAGACTAAAATACTCCACTGTCTAATCCAAGATGCAGTTCATAATGTCTTAATCAAATGCCTGAATAATTCTCACACAAGGAAGCTAGTAGTTGAAGGAGGCTGACCCTAAGCCCACTCCCACAAAAAGTAGATGCCACCAGATCTAAAAAGAAGTAATTTGTCTGGGTCCAGAGACTGTGATGTGGTAACGTATGTAACTTAAGGTACAAAATGAGGGGCGTTGACATGTTTTCAAGCTAGGCAGGGAGAAAGCATTCCGGGGATGCCATGAATAGCTTTGAAGGTAACACGAGGAGAGACTTGACATCTTGTTTGTGTTTATACCCCTGAAAAATGGATGCACAAAATGAAGCAACAAAAAATACTGTCTTCGTAGCCATATAGCCATGGGGTTAGGAAGGTTGAAAGAATGCAGATGGAGGAGTAGAACTGTGGTAGTAAATCTGCACACCTGCAATCAAGGGGGTTTCTATAGTTGGTTGTTGAAGAAATCTATCAGAGATGTTTGTACAAATCATAATGGGGGCTGAGTGTTTTGCTGTGGAGCAATACATGGTCTTGTTTGTATGATGATTGATACCCTGAATACCATTGACTGGTAAAACCAATATGCCCTTGGTCAAAAAGGCAACGTTTATGTCTTTGCAAATACTTTTTTCAAAATGCATACACAGAACGTGGCTGGCAATCCTGGAATGGGAATTCTACAAAGGAAAATGAGAATGAAGTGTTGGTAATGTTATGTGAATTTGAAGAGTATACTGAGAAATCTGAAAGATCTTTAAATAAACCAGAGTCTGTTAAGGAGATACTTAGTCAGGTTTCCTCTATTCTGTGGTCTGTACTTGCTAATGATGTTGGTTGAGTTCTCTTAGTGGAGCCCGTCAAGATTAAAATCAACCCCAAGAAGGAACTACTCCGCATTCCACAGTACCTTTTATGCCCGGAAGATGAAGCAGCGATTCAACCAGTCATTGCAACACTGATAAAGCAAGGGTTTACCTACAAAAAGACCCAATCAGGATGCCTACAGGTTCATTCAAGACCAGAGAGTGATAAATTGTGTTATATTACCAAGTATTCCTGTAGTGGAGAAGTGTGGCTCAATGGTTAGAGCGGCAGACCCTCATGTAGAAGTCTGGCCCGGGACCAGGGTTCAATTCCCGCTTCGGCGGGTCTTGTGCTCAATTTCCTCAGACCTGATAATTCTCGCCTCGGTGCCTAGTCTAATCATGAGTCCCACTCTGCAACTCTGGGCAATAGCTTGCTTAATCTCCACAACGGCCCCATCAACACTAGGATGCCTGGCTTCACCTTGGGGGTGCCCAGGAGTGGACACTTCACAGGGAAAGGCCAGGAAGGGTTCCTCAGCGGTATTCGTACAAGTGCCGAGAGGCTTCCCGGTAGTCGTGTGCTATACAAGTACCTTTACATTTACATTTGTACCTATCCCGTCTACCATCTTGTCAGTCATTCCCGCTACTGTGAAATTGTTCACTATCGTTGATCTCTGTTCTGCCCTTTTTCTGTCCCCATACATTGGGAAGGTCAATACTTTGTCAGTTTCCAATTTTTTGGAGGGGTCAGCTCATGAGTTGTCGACATCCCAAAATGCTTTACGGAGTCACCATCCATTATTGTCCAAAACCCTGTAGAGGGACCTGTATCCCCTGTGCTATTCTGCAAGTTCTACTCTGGTTCAATATGTGATGCTTGCTTCTGCCTCTTTAGAACAATACAAGGTTGCCTCACTGTGATATCACTTTTTATGTTTGTTTAATAAACATGCTTAGACTTCAAGACTACAATAAGGTGAATGAACGGATTCTTCTTCGTCATTCCCACCCTCGAACAGAATAGTGTCACTACCTCATCCATTGACCGGCCAACACCTTCCAGCATTGATTTGCCAGATCACAGCACTATTAGTCTCCCTAACCACACTCCACTACCAGCCTGAAATATTGCGCAATCATCCTCGCCACTGCACAACTAGCCCCATCATCAATCCAATGTTTACTTGCACCACTCCATTAACACCTGCAGCCTCTCAAAGCATAAGACTGCCATCTCATAACATTGCTATGTACCTGGTACTACTTCAATATAACCCCACAGTACCATGCCAAAACTGCACTACTCTTGCCACAGCACCACACCACCATCCACATACTACTGTGCTACCACACTCGGTTCTGCCCTGCCACGTTTAGAATCACACCACCACCCCATAAGTACTGTAATAAGCCCTCCAAAGACTAATGTTTGACCCTTATATTACCACCCCATGCTGCTGCACTGTTAATAAAGCACACCACTTATCCAATCCCAGCTAAATTCTACCCCCGCAGTACCACCTCTGTCACTGCATTGCAACAAAATATAACTTCATAAATTAATTCAAGAATTCCGCAGGGAAATGTCTTCACTGTGCATATTGACTTGGATCAACGTCTACATAAATTGGTAGAAATATTGGAACAATTAAAGGGTTCAACGGCTGAATGAGATACACTCTTTGAAAGGGTGGCAGCTTCTCAAAAATCCCAATAGTCTCTCAAAAGAAAAAAATGACGATTCCGAAAATCGGAATAGGTGAAATAATCTGCGTATTAGGGGGATAAGTTTGACGATCTCGGATCCCAAGCTCCCTGCTTGTGTTCAAAAATATTTTCGTAAGCTTGTCTCGGTCTCCGAAGAAGTGGAAGTAGAGTTGTATAACTCTCAGAGTGTATTTTAGAGTTTCAATGGAAAATAAATCTTATTCCCGATGTAACATAACATAACATGTGCATTTGTAAAGCACACGTTCATCCGTAGGCATTTTGGTGCTGAATAACAGATGTTTATTGTTACCCAGCTCAATGGTACTCATTTTATCGACCTCAGAATGATGAAAAGCTGAGTGGACCTAATGGGATTTGAACTTGTGATCATAAGGTCGAACATAGGCCCCTGTAATGGACACATCAGTCCACTGAACCACCAGACCCAGCTAATGTACTAACCAGAAACCTCTTTATTAAACAAAAAGAGAAGATTTTTCCGGCCTCACCTGCACAGGGCTTTATTCAATACAATGAAGATGACATTCCAATTTTTAAAGACATTTCAACACAAACTCTGGCTAAATAAACACATTTAGGGCCCGAATTAGATCTTAGTAGATGGGTTACTCCTTCTCAACGGTGACGGATATCCCGGCTGCCGAAATATAAATCCCATGGGAAATAATGGGTTATATTTCAGCGGGTAGATATCCCTCATCGTTGTGATGAAGTAATCCGTCCGCCGAGATCTAAATCAAGCCCGAAGACTTTAAACGGCCAACTGACTTTTTGCGGGAGAACAATCTACCTTATGGATGGTGATCCCCGCTTAAAGCTATTTACATTTAAAGACAGATACCACACAGAGTACTCTTTGGAAGATGCTGACCTCATCCTTCAGCTCAAAAGTGATGTAGATTTGCCTACCTCCCAGTCAGTAATTCTAACTTAAGAAAAGGTTCGACAAGGGTGGAATCCCCAAACTAAAAAACGACAAAATGCAACGCTAAAAATAAGAAACCATTATCAGAGCACACAATATGCTCCAAGTGCTGACAGCTCTGATCGTGATTCGTAACTATGAACACTGAATAGGCCACGTTACCTCGCATGCTTTTTTTACACATGCCATTACAATGCAGTTGTAACAACGCATGCCATTACTCCGCAAGTCGGAACAACGACTTGCTCGAGGAGGGGCGCTGGATGTTGGAATAGTATAATTTACTATTCCAACTCCAGTATGTGCAACAGTAGGGAAGGTGTAGGATTTTAAATCCAACACTTTCTGACCCCTAGAGCAAGTCGTTGTTGCGACATGCGGAGTAATGGCATGCGTTGTAACAAGGAGGTCGTTGCAACAACCATGTTGTAATGGCATGCCGTGTTCCAGTTTCATGGTAAACAATGTTTACCATGAATACTTCATGTCTGGAGACTGCTTTAGGTTTGCACCCCTGTGACAATGAGATTTGTATTAGTAGTGGGGCAATAACACATATGGATTATTGTATAATAGGAATGTTTTGCTTTTCCTATCACTTTAGGTATAAAAAGCATTTCTTTTCATGAGACTGAGACATTGTGGTCCTGTCTACATCTACGATTATATGTGATCAGTTTGTGTTCAAAAAGGTAACATGTAATCTTAACCACTCTTTTGAGTGTGGGTATACAGTTGGATACATGCAGATTTGATTTGGACATGGATAAATGGATGTTATACTTGGAACATGACACTTGCTGGTGCAGGGTGTGATGATGTATTAGTAGGAATCTTTGTGTCACAGCCACAATTATATACAATGGGAAATTGGGTGTGCACACATAAGTTTTTATTTATGTTTTGGAATGAGGGTCTCTTTGTATTGTTGTAAGACTCCATGTATAGATGTGTGTTTAAATGTTGTGTTCATGTGTTTTTATAGATATTTGTTTAGGAGGAGTGAATTAATATATTTGTCCTGAAGAAGGTGGTATATTTCGATTAAGACCACCAAAACGCGTTGATGGATTTTTATTAATATGACCCACAGTGCTTGGACAAGTGTAATATGTCATTGAACATACTCAACAATACCCAATGCCACACTTAGTGGGAGTGTAACCCTTTCTAAAGAATCAACTGGAGTTTTTTCTGTTAATTTGCCTCCCTTTGGGTTTTTAATTATTCGTGGATGTATTGTTTTTATCTATATGTAATGTACTGTTGATTATTATCATGTATATGTCATGTATTATTGATGGTATTATTTATGTTATATATGAGGGCATACTGGTGGATTTCTTCAATATATTTTTATGAATTATTTTTTTTATTTAATAGATTGAGTCCATTGTGTATATGTGCTTTTATAAGGTCCAGTGGTAGCACATTTGGTTGAGTGCGTGAGGATGGATACAAGAAGGTTATTTTTCAAGGTCTTTTAAGGGGAATCTTTTGGTAATTTCTTATTAAATGTCTCCATCCGTCACCATCAGAGCACCAGGAAACTTTCATAAATGGCTATTCATCATCATCATCATCATCCTCCTCCTTTTGTCTAGTATGTTTCTTGCTAGGCAAAATCAGGCAAGGAGCTAAGTAAACATGGCGACCTTTCACTCATGGTGTGGCATCTCTCTCACACCTAACAACACAATCCACCTAAAAAAGCAATGTGCGAGTGTCATCACCCGCCTTCCCTATTAGAAGGCGCTTCGCTAGTCACTTCTTTATTTCCACCAGTCATGTCCATTTCTCAATGACATTGACTAGGCAGCCAGAAAACACACTTGCCAAACCATAATGGAAACTGCTTTTGTTCTGCACTACTTTTGAAATGTTATGCTATCTTTATATCTCTACTTTAGGTCATAATTTGTATTATTATGTGGCAAAGAAGTGAAGTGAAGCCCATCTGCTCAGAAAGCATTCATCAGCATGCGCAGTCACAGCTGTGTTCATTAAGGTTCATATGTGTACTTAGGTATTATTATTTTTTATTTACCTTATTTTTTCTTCTCCCATTTTTTTGCCGAATTTAGGAGTACTGACTTAAAGGTTTTAGTAAGTGATAGATTAAAACGCTGGCCTGGAACCAAACACACACTAGTCTAGACAATACTCACGGGGAAACAGCCCTGTCTCAAGGCCTCCAACAAAATGTCCTACAGTGGACGATGTAAAGCCTTTCAGACAAACAGCACAGCATTGCAGCCTCGGATCTCCTACTTTACAACATGTTTTGACCTTGATTAAATTATACTCGTCCTGCGCCTCTGGCCCCTTATCTGTCAATATGCATGATTTTCAGAACAAGCCTAGTATCAAGATCTAAACAAAACTAGACCTAACAGTGGGACCTTCTTCGCAAATAGCTGGAGGACTGTTTGCTATCGCTGTGTGTTGGGATGCCGGTTTGACCATCGTATTTATCATATTACGATTCGGGCATATCTGCAAATGGACCTGGCATGAATGTCTGTGCACGGAGGGACTGCATACTGGGATTGTATGACAGATAGGTTGTTTAACACTCCCTTCGGCCCCCCAACGTTTCTTGGATCTATTTAATCCTAACCTTGTGTATCTGTCAGACGGAACATTGTCTCTACCTCACACTTTGGGCCAGTACATAAGGACTTTTCTAAAATCAGCGGAGATTTGCACTGGGGCGGCC
Source organism: Lissotriton vulgaris (assembly GCF_964263255.1). Lineage (NCBI taxonomy): Eukaryota > Metazoa > Chordata > Amphibia > Caudata > Salamandridae > Lissotriton > Lissotriton vulgaris. Next base: position 1,338,989,678 of record NC_141685.1, read on the forward strand.
CTTAAATTACTTGTGTCTAATCGGGAAAGACGAGCATTTCTCAAATTAGCAGTATCTTATATAGACCTTTGCCCATTCTTGCGGGCACTTTAAAGATTCTCCTTTCTAGCCCCCTGAAGAAGTCCCATCTTGGGCCGAAACGTGTTGGCTGTATTGTGCTCTACTATTCTAATTAAATAAAGAGATCTAACTAGGGAACTTCTACTCCTGTGACTTATTGGAATCTGAACTCTATATTTATTTTGATTGAGTTACATGTTGTGGTACACCTGTGCTTCTATGTTTAACTTAGTATCAAGATCTGTTCTTTACACTTAAATTACAATAAAGATGTGAGAAGATCTAAAATGGTTAACACTCCCCAGTGTTTGAAATATATCCCAATGACTACTGAAGTCATGAAGTTATCGCACACTGTAAAATTAATCCACACATTCCTTAGCACTGTCTTGTCTGGCTAGTGTCCACAGAGGCTGGCTAGTAAGTAATTCAGGTTAATTCACGGCCTTGGGCTGCATTTAAACCTCGGAGGAGGCGACCCCACCCCAGTCAGTGGTTTAGGGCTACTTAATTATAGTAACTTGCATTCCTCTTTATGAACACAAATTATGGCTGGCTGCCAAGCGGCAATTGTTCACAGCCCATAATAGTCACAGCAAATGGGGCTGAAAGAGAAGACAGGGACACGCAGCCAGGTGGCCTGAGGTGATCAGCCTGGTCGCTCATGACGCCATAGCCTCCTGCTCGCAAGCCCTTCTTGGCTGTGCCATTCGTGACTGGCACGCAGCAGCTGGCTCTGGGGCAAGGGGCAGACAGGCCCAAAGCAGGGCAATGCCACAGATAGGATGGTTGGTCAACCGAATAGGCGCTCTGCTTCTCAATACCAACCTACAACACATAATAGCTTTTCACTGTTAAAAAAAACACAATTAGGAAGAGGATGTGCCCTCGGAGAGCCCCGTGGCATTTGTAATTGGCACCCAGAGCTCACAGGACTGCGGAACTTGTCTGTATTACAATGCAAACACAAACAAGGTCCAAAACACGCACACGGAGAGCGGCTGCCATTCGCTTGAGGGTGTTTCATTTATTGTCCTATCGTTTATCGTACAATCTGAAGAGAAACACTTTTTGAAGTATTAACCTCTTAAGTGCTGCGTCGGGGCGTTGGCCGACGGCAGCACTACCTCCCCAGTGCTGCGCACGACCATTGGACGTCCATTCAGCACTAGTTCCAATGGACAGCGCAGCACTGGGGAGGGATATTTGCGCCGCATCTAAGGTGTTAAGCAAAGCGGCGCACAGCAATTCACAAAGCCCAAAAAATAAACAAAGTTAATACACACTATTGAAATAAAGAGTTACTTTAGGGTGAAATCTTGTTTTAATTATCTCCCCGTATTAGGGTTTGTTTTGGTTCCATTCTGAGCAGATCCCCGTCCTTGGAGGGTCCTCCCGTTGGCCCAGGTCAAGTCCCTCTTTGGGAAGATAAATCACATCTTCAACAGAAAGCAGAGGCGTGGTGGCTTGGTCAGTAAGATGGGGGGGTGGGGGTGGGGGGGCGAGCTTCAGACTTTCAGGCTGGCATATAATGTTAACATTCATTATAAGACAAGCAGGCTATAAGAGAGGGGCCTAAGGGACAGTGGAAATGGAGAGGAATTCGGATGTGGGAGTACTAAGTGAGAGAAAGCACAATAATTTGTAAAATAACCCAAATGTTTAGGACTTTCAAAATATAGAGTGTGTGTACGTTTTTGTCTGTCTATATGTAAATATTCCTGGTGAAATCCGAGAGACCCCTCACTATAACTGACTGAAAGCATCTGTACCCAAATATTTATCAGAAAATACATTTATTTGGGGGGGTGTAACACCACAAGCACAACACCTGAAGCTATGCCCCTGATAGAAATTCATTCTCACATAGCTCTTGTGCACCCCTGATTCCCATCTAACTACTCTCTTTCAGACTTCATTCCGCAAACCATGCAGGGCTGCCATTGTGGCTGCCCCAATTCGAAACAAGTGGGTTCTAAAGCTTGGCCGGTATGCTTGCCCTGCACAAGGCTTCTCGCATGACCTGTCAACTAAAAATTGCTCAGAAAGAGTCATCAAAAAAACATACACGAACATCAGTCGGCTTCCAAGAGGTCTGTTGGGTAGATAAGCGCAAGATGCCACACCAGGCAGTAGTCCCTAACTGGTATGCAGTCAATGCAAGAGGTTTTCCTCTTTGGTCTCTTTTAGACCTCCTTAGCATTTGTACATTATCTCATTAGAAACAGATTTCCCCACCCTCGGTGCCACTCATTCACTGGACCTTGATAGCCTCAAAGATTACTACTGCAAAATCTGCCCTGAATAGTGCTCTCGAATAGCTTAACCCCTTAAGTGCTGCCGTCGGCCAACGGTCGTCGCGAGCAGTACTTTGCCAGTGCTGGGCACGACCGTTGGCCGACGGGCAGGCATTCGTTCTTAGAACGTTCAGCACTGGGCACTGAACGTTCGACGCTCCTATGAGGTTAATGAAAATTGCCTGCATTGCCCTAGTATGTCATGCAATCTATCAATATGGATAGGTATCCTTTTATCCTGACAGATGCTTCTCACCCCATAAGCCCAGAATATAAACCCGTCTACTGCTACTGTTGCGTGGTCACCCCTCAACTCTTGTGACTAGGCAAAATGTCTTCAAGCACTCACAATACTTGCCAACTTCCTGGAGAGCCAATGCATTGTTAATCACTACAAGCAAGTCAGGTCAACCATGTCCACAGGTCTGGTGGGAAAGCAGTCACCTGTGTTGTACTGCAGCATTTATGTAGTGTTTACCACACCGTGTGAGGTGCTGAAGCGCTTGCCTACATGGGTAGCATGCTGCATCCTACATGGTGTGAGGCTGGAATGATGCTGTCTTTATTTTGATTCTGTGGGAAGTATTTCTATGTCATGGGTGATGACCGCCGAGGTATGGTTATTGCGTTATGGGATGCAGTGTATAGCAGTGTACTGGATGAACAGTGAAAACAGATGAGCAGGTGTATGGTTTCCAATGGAAAAGTGTAATCTTGATCCCATCTGAGATATTGTAGGAATGCATCCTATTCATGCGTAGTCAGCACTCAAATATATTCGGTGTAATTAACGTTACTAAAAGGAGTGGAGTATTGCATATTTAAAGTATTGCACATGAAATGCTCCTGTATAGAACATGATTAATAACGTTTTTTCTGACATTTACATATTAATGTGACAGGATAAATTAACATAAATGTGTCGTGTTGTGAGGTTAATAAATTAGAATGTGTGCAAATTAATGTATAAACATTTATGCATGTAACAAGAATTAATTCTGTGCAGGCACATTTAAAATGACATCTTCCTAATTCTTAACATTGTATACATGTATTAAGAAGCTGCATTAATTGTATGTATAAAAAAGTGCTTGTATTCTGTAACTCTGTGCACTACTAACTTGACTAGAATGGGCCTCGAGAAACTAGTTCGGTCCATGCTCACATTTTGAGTTTAACATGTAATTATTTAACCTTCAATGTAGAATGAGTGTACTTGTATTTTGTTTCCACTGCAAGCATGGAGAGAGAAAGCCTCATTAGATTAGCATAGAAGTGTTTTGTTTTCTTTAGACGACAAGTTATGATAAGACAAAGTAGGCAAGAACAAAAGTGGTAACGGGTAAGGAGGCGAGCTCACATGGGAGAGGAGAAGAGTTGACTAACCAAACTCAAGCGTAGGTGGAGGGACTCAAGGGGGAAGGGGGGAAGTTGGGGGGGGGAGTTTAGGGGGGAGTTAAACAAAAGCAGACAAGTGTATATTTGACGAGATGGCTGTGCCTGATCATGCGTCACTGGAACGAGGGTACAACAGTTCAACGCCGCCCGACCTCCGGGTTGTGGGCTCAAAGGCCGTGTATGAAGATGAACAAAAGATGACTAGACTTGGCATCTGGGAGGCAGTGCCTAGATAAATGCACTTTGTATTTCATATGACTGCAATAAAAACTGTTTTAACAAAAAAATGGGAGAGGAGAAGAGTTCCCAAGGACGAGCAACGTTGCAACTCATCGATGTGGGAAAGCTGGTGAAAGTATCCAGTTCACCGGCAGAGATCACGTGGGATTGTCTACTTTGACTGCAATTGATATGTTATGCTGAATGAAGTGAGGGACAGGAGAGTCGAGGGAAGATCTATGCTTCTGCTTGTGTGGCTTTATGCCATTTGACCTATTGTTGGAGTGCTTTCTACTGAAGAATCCTACAGCGCACACCTTTCTGATTTCACCCTTACCAAATGCTTCTTAGCTTAAGGTTGCCCTTTAAGGTAGTATAGGGAAAGATAGATTGCTCATGCTCATTACGGAGAGTCATCTGTTGCAATTTAATACTCAATTCGTTTTCCTAATTGTCTGTAGCACCATCCTGGAGTTAGTCGTCTGTTATATACTATATAGGGTAAATCTCGTCAGGAGATTTGGACTTATCTTGGTCTTTCTGTACTTTTACAAGATTATGTTGAGATTAGTCTACATTGATTTGTTTCTAAATTTATATTTAAACCCTACTAAACTCAGATTAAGTTGTCGAATGGATTATTGTGTGGCCACATTGGTTGCACTGCATTGAGATGTTAAAAAGTGATTGTTTCTTTCCCTTTACCTCTTATGCAGCTAGAAAGGTCGCTGCTCTGGAGATAAATGTTTGAGTGGGCCCAAGCTCCAACACCAGTATGCTGTTAGCTTTGAACAGCTCTATAGTTCCCTTTATGGCATTTCGTATGATATAGTCTGCTTAGCTGGTTACTGCACTGAGTCGTCCAATCAGAAATTTTGTGCATAGTTGTGGCCTTGAGCTGGTATGGTTGGAGGGAGAGAGAAGTGGGGAGATCTGTAGGAAAGGGCATTTGTATTATCATCCTATATCTGAGTGGCTATGTGATATATAAAGAAGCAGTCAGATTGTATAGATATTTGGGACCCGCAGTGAATGGACTATATTAAAATCATCCAAAACTGTCTAGTAATGTGTGACAGATCTCTTCAGCAATTCCATGCTTGTTCATTTCATGATGTTTGGTTTTTGGCTGTGTCACTGCTAGTGATGGACAACCCTTATAACAAATATGTATTATCTGAATTTAATAGGTATAAGTTACAATTTGTGACTGACCGCTATGCTTTATGGTTTGGGTATTATTGTGGGAAATAACAGTTTTATTTATTTATAAAGTTTTATATAGCGCACATATGGAAGTTCAAGTATATATGATATCACTGCATAATGAAAGCAGTTTGCAGGTTGAGTTGTTTGCAATTAGTGGGTTATAAGTTGAGGATTGCACTTGATGGTGTGACTTTTTTCTGGGCTCTGTTGCCTGTCTGCAGTTGGTGCATTTGTCAAGGAAATAGCCAAGTTTTCAACTGTTTTCAGGAGTGTATATGCTCCTGGATGCTTCTAATGTGGTACGATGATAAGCCTGGAGTGCAGTGTTCTGTTTGGTTTGTATTGCTTGAATTTAACTTGTAGGTATAGCAGTTCTTTTCCTTGGGAGGCCCTGTGTAAAATGCATTGTGTCTTTAATATTGCCCCACAGGACTGGAGTCTTGCGTTCTCTTGGGTGAAGGCGGAAAAGAAGCCTTGCAACAGCATTTTGGATGAGTTGTCTTTTACTTATAATGAATGCAGGAGCACCAAGGAATAGACTGTTGGTAGAGCCAAGCTTGGAGGTTATGAGCTTGAGTATGGTTTGCAGTTTATGTTGGTGTACAAGGTATGGGAAGATCCGACATAGTGTTTTCTTTGTGTCGAAGGCACTCTTTGTTGCATTGTAAGCTGGAATTATCAAGGATAAGTCTGAATCTATAGTAAGTCCTAGGTTTCAAACTTCTCTTGATGTTTTCAACGGAGCTTCAAGTTCCTTCGGCCAAATGGTGGTATGCTGGTAGTTTTTCCATCGTCCGCATGTCATAATCTCTGTCTTTAGGGTGTTGAGCAGTAGACGTTCTTCATCCATGTGTTTATGGTTTGAAGGCAGTCATCGAGTTTTGAATTGAGGACGTCTTTGGGCCTATCCATTTTTTAAATGATTTGGGTGTCATCTGCACAGTTGTAACAGGTGAGGTTGTAAAATGTCATCGCATTTGTTAAGGAGGAATAATAAAAGGTATATGATGGACTCCTGAGGAATGCCACAGAGTTGGTGTGAAAGGAGGTAGATAGACCACATTTTGTCTTCCTGTGAGATAAGAAGGAATCCTTTCTAAAGCATTTTTACAGATCCAAATATTGTGAAATCTTTGCAGTAGAGTGTGGTGGCAGACAGTGTTAAATGCAGCTGATAAATCTAGAAGAAATAACACAGTTACTCCGTTTTTGTCCACTGTGAATTTGTGATTATCCCAAATGGGCATAATGACTAACTCTGTGCCTCTCCTGGTCTGATACTGGATTGTGGGTCTGGCAGTAAGCCATAATGTTCAGTAAAATTAAAGAATAAACACTGTTCTCTCAAAACTTTTTTCTAAGAATGCTCCATTTATTATGGGCCTGAAATTTGCTGGATCTGACTCGTTCAGGTTTTTCTTTTTGAGGAGAGGTCTGATGTAGGAGGTTTTAAGCTCAGCTGGGAATTAACTTTGTTCAAGGGACTTGCTGAGTAGGCATTTGGCAGCTCTCCTGCAAATGTAGAGCAAGGAATATCTTTAAAGATTCTTGGCAGTGCTGGGTCTTTTGTGACAGGGTATTTAAGTTATGCATTGATGGATTGCTATTGTCGTTTGTGGTGGTTAGGATGCATATTGTTGGAGTGTAGTCTGACTTTTTTTCTGGCAATTTTTAATCTGCTTGCCTGGCAAGTTGCCATAAATAGCATAACCCCTTCCATGCTCATGACGAGCTGAGCTCATCATGACCACACCCGTTTTCATTGCTGTCCAGCACAGCAGGCGAAACTCTCAAGCAGCCATGTGGTTAACTGAAAACAAAAAAGTACATTGCCAACTGCATTAGTACAGCAGGGCTTATGCCTCACCCTGCTTTTAACATTAGGGCTCAACTGAGATCACCCTTAATGTTGCAACAGATTAAGGGTGTGAGGACAATCAGCAGAGCTGTTGCGCAATAGCTTTACCACTGTGTGATTATCTGACCACAATGTGTTTTTCTTCTTCAGTCTGCTCTTTCATGTGCAGAATGCAACTACTACAGAAAAAAACTGATGCAGGGTGGTATTGTTTGTGATTCCCCTCTCTTTCCATTATTCAGGCCATCTTAGTGAGCACCAAATATTTCTCTGCATGCTTCGCTGCCTGCTGCATTAGTAAATAGCCCGAGTTGCTGTACTGTGGCCCATGGTTCGCTCCAAATCAATGTACTATTAAAGTCTGCTACAAGCAGGATCCTCCTGCAATGCAGAGTGCTGTGGTCGGGTGTCCCAACCTCGGCACTCTGCACACGAAAGTGGCGAGTCATTTTCATTTCATTTGAAAAAGCTTTATTCAATCATTAAAAAAACAATCATAAAAGCACATTAATTACATCACAGCATTTCAGGACAATTACAATGTTAAATTATTGCAATCACTAACGAAAGGGAACACTCAATTTGACAAAGACTTGCTAATATAACAGAATTCGGGTCTTGTCAGTTAATTAATTAGTAGTAAAGACCATACTTTTCCTAGCGGACACAGATTTCAGAATAAATACGGCTGTAAAAAAACACCCATCTGGATCATCAAGTGCAAATAAAAGCCTCATAGCAGTTTTAACTGTTGACACAGAATATTTTTTTAAAAGCGGCTTAAGGTAGGCAATACGGAAATACAGGTACAATGGGCAAATAAGTAAAAAGTGCTCGGTGCTCTGCTTCGAGATCCCATCACATGGCGAGTCTACCCCGGTCTTCGCTGCTTAATTCAGCCCCAGGTTCCTTTCAATCGAGGCACCGCCCTCTGAACCCTTTCGGGACACACTGCCTCCTGTAAACTTTTTCCACCCCCGAGGTGGATCCCCTTCTCAACCAGGTCGCCACAGGATGAATTCTCGCCTGACCTGATCTTCCTTTAAATTTTAAGTTCCTCCCGAGCTATACTAGCACCGTTTTCCAACTGCAACCCGGTCCTGAAGATGATCCTAACTAAAGAGGATCGAAATGTTGTCGACCATTCAGCGCAATCGATGGCGCATTCCCCAGTGTGGCTCATCTAAATTATTCCTTCAAATCTGAAAAAACTTTTGCATTGCAAATCATTTGGAGCCACATTGTTTCTCTTGATTCACTGTATATATTTAAACACTTTCACACCATGCGCCGTTCATGCTGATCACAATTGTCACTTGCGTCGCCACCTTTTGTGTCACTTGCACATGCCGACCACCAAGTCCAATTCGGGTTGTTTTGTTATTCATTTATGTACAGTGCTGCTAAAACTGTGTTTCTTACTTTTCTTTAATTATACGATGCCATGAGTATGTTTCAAAACAAATTGAGTCTCCTTGTTTCTGTCCACGTAATGCTTTTTGCATACATGTCTAATCGCCACTAAAGTAATACCAGTTGGGATATTGTTTGTTTATTCTGATTATCTAACCTAATTCCAGCGTGGTTTATGGGTCATACTCATGAAGTACTTTACAACAACTCTTTTGATGAAGGGCTAAAGCCAGAAGCAGGTATCTAGAGATAACAGCACTACCTGCACCAACTTTGGTGAAAACCTACAGCAATTTTGAAGCAAGCATACTGCATGGGGTGAACTGTGCTGGAATGACGTCCCTCCCCTTCCCTCTCAACTGTATATTCATAAGTGTCAATTATATCCCTTACATACATTAATATTTATTAATGTGCAGTCTTATCAGAATACTCTATAGAGGGACTTCCACCCCAAATCCCTAAATGTAGTACAAAGTTGATATATGCGTCTTCAAATGCACATTTGCGTTCCCTGAACAGCAAGTTAGTGAACTACTAATTTCTCTGAAACACTTGCTTATGCACGGGTACAAATTTGAGCACTTGTCTAGTGCAGTGCTTCAACCCTCCCTGAAGCTGTACTCGAACCTAGAGTTGATCAAAGAAATGAATAATAACAATGAAGGTCCGATTTACCTTCCTTGTTGTAGATTGACCGAATAAAGGTTTAACTAAGTCAAACTAGTTCCTTGACAACAGTGCCGGACTGAGAACTCAAAGCAGCCCTGGCAATTTTGTCATGCCAGCCCTCAGGGGGTGAGCAAGTGTGCATTGCTGCTTTGGTTACTGGGGGCCAATATTGCAGCACCGCTGCAACATCGGCCCCCACCCTTCCAGCCTACCCGGGAAACTCCAGATTACCGCTATGGTTTGTCTTTCCCTGCTTGACAACAAATGTAGGGTCCCTTGAAGTGTCATAGATTCATCTACCTCCTGTTATTCCAACAATACAGAGGTTTTCAAGAGGAGTGGAAAACTGTCAATAGAAACAAACATTGGCAAACCAATAGGTCACGCCCAGGCAAGAGCTATTGGCTTTGCCAATGTGTTTTAGCCATGTTATATACCAGCATGACTGCTGTTCAGCGTGGCTAAAAGTTAATGATGTTGAAGATGTCGTAGAGTGGAGTGTTATTGGATGGAGTGGCATAAAGTGGAATTGAGGAGACTGGAGAGGCGTAGAGTTGAGTGTCATAGAGCGCCCTAGAGTGAAATCGGATAGAGTGGAGTGTTCTGCAACGGCATGGAATGGTATAGAGTGGATTTGCGTGGTGTAGAGGGGAGTACATTGTTGTAGATTGGAGGATGTGGTAATGCACTACCAATACAAACAACACATTTTCAATTGAAATGACCATTACATTTGCAAAGACAAAGGGGCAGATTTACAAGCCCCCTGCGCCTCTTTTATGCCGCCATTGCATCACTTTTGTGACACAGCAGTGGCGCAAAAGATGCACCATGGTGCGTGGTATTGACAACGTGACGCATCTCCCAGATGCGTCACGTTTTAAAGCCTGCGCCAGAAGGAGGCGTTCCATCGCTGGGGGCGTTCCGGTGCAGGAACGCCTCCCAAAAGTGGCTGAGTGAAATCTACAAGATTACACTCAGTCACTTTTGGGCCCATGCTGCGTCAAACCCCTGTGCCTGCTTGAAGCAGGGGTAAGGATTGACACAGCATTGTGGAGATAGGGCCCCCCAGAGCATTGCTGGAGCTGCGTCCCGCTTGCGACGCAACTCCAGCAATGCGCCACTTTTGCAGCACAGATGTGTGACGCATCTGTGCCGTTTTTGCCCCTTGGTGCGCCGCATTGTAAATGCGGCACATCCATGGTGGCAGAGCTGCGGCGCACAATAACTGGCGCATCCCTGCTGATATGCAGGGATGCGTCTGTTATTGTAAATCTGCCCCCATGTTTTTATGATAAAATTGCACAAACTATAATGTAAAGGAAATGGCATGACCTAGTGTATTGATTTGTTTTGATCGTATTAAAATGTATTTCCCCCACACTTGTATATGTAAATGTACTTCATTAGTGCTTTTCCAATTCTGATATATTCTGAAATTTGTGCACAATTTACAGACATTTAGACATAAACAACAAGCTCCCCTCAGAAGACAGAACCCAACATTTGACCTCTGTCTTTGAATGCACAGACAATGTGACAAGATAAGAACAAAATGTAAAAGCCTGTTTACAAAAAGCGAGCATTGTGGAAGAACACAGTAAAAAAGGGAAGTGTACGCAAAGGGGCTGCGTGGTGTGGCTGAAGTGGGTGTTGTTCCCACATGCGAAGATGGGGTCATGGGTGTGTCCTGCATTGTGGGTAGCGGTGGTGACGAGCTATTTCAGTCTGATGTTGGCGATGTTGTCCAGGAGGGCTGTGGAGTTGGGGTCGCTGAGGTTGTCGAGGTGGAAGTTCAGGTCTCCGATGATTATGTAGTCCATGGAGGCGATGGCATGGGGTGCGAGGAGGTCAGCATTGGTAGTGGCGAAGGAAGCATGGGGTCCGGGGGGTCTGTAGGTGAGGGTGCCTCGAAGAGTGGTTCTAGGGCTGGTCAGGATCTGGAAGTAAAGGTGTTCGGTGGTGGCGGAGGAGTCGCTCGTGGTGGAGGTGGAGAGGCGGAGCGAGCTCTTGTGTGCGATGGCAAGTCCTCCTCCTGGGCAGTTGGGGCGGTACTCCTCTGGATCTTGCAGCCGTCTGGAATGGCAGTGGCGTTGTTGGGTTTGGAGGAGGCATTGGTCCAGGTTTCCGTAAAGAAGTCGACGTCTGACGAGAGGATGTCGAGGAGGTCCCAGATCTCTACGGCATGTCTTTGCAGGGAGCGCACGTTGAGGAGGATGCACTTCAGGGCTTCGTGGCATTGGCATACGGCGTGGGGGCGGTGGCCGTGGTGGAGGGTGGTGAAGGTTCGGCGGCAGTGGTGGCAGAACTGTCCGCGGGTGGTGGTCGGCTGGGACAGCTGGCAGTTGTTGCTCTATCCGAGTTGAATGCAAGGAGGGTAGCTGAGTCGTAGCAGTGGGTGATCAGAGAACCAGGGTCCCTGGCGCTGGACGCAGAGGGGCGCAGATGGGCTTGCCTTTGGCGCGGCCACCATTAAAATGGGAAGGGGAAGGGAAGCGCAGCTGTGAGGCGAGAGCGAAAACCGGCAGGGGGGGCCGCGGGGGCTGCACCGGCGGGGAAGAAGGACGCAAAAAATAGGCGCGGAGGACACAGAATAAGGGCACAAACAACAGGAAAACTGAAAACAGAGAAAAATAAAGAAAGCACAAAATGACAAAATAAAGACAGTCAAAGACAGAAAGCGGGCACAAGGACAGACAGACAACAGTGGACCAGCTGAAGAGCAAGGCTCTCCCACTGGACCACCAGGGGTGAGGCGCAGGCAGGAACCTGCGAGGCTGAGGAGGGCCTCGAACACCTACCAGCAACAGGTAAACGGGGTCAGCGGCGGCAGCACAACAGCGGCGATGCTGGTGGAGAGAGCAGGTCTCTGACCAGGTGGTCAACAATACTAAGGGGTGTAATGGAGTAACATGCAACAAAGGAGTCCATGTACATTTATGGTAACATGATTACAAGCTGTTCTGTCCACAGAATTAGCATTTCTTGTTACCACCTAAAAGAGACGACGTAGATAAAGGCCCTAAATAATGGAGGAACTATTTTTCCACATGTTTATCCTCATTACCCCTCTGTTTATAAAGCTTTTAAGGAGCCAATGCCGCTATTAAATAGCATAATTAACGCCTCAAGGTGGTATCTCCTGATTTAGCAGCTACCTTTCTTTTCCATAGTTAGAATGTGCCCAATATTGTACAAATTTTAAGACAACATCTGCAAAAATGTACGTGGGTGTTGTAAATCTGGCCGAGAGGGCTGCGTCGTTGCGTCATACTTGACACGTAAATAGAGGCGCTCCTCTCTAGTACACTGTCTGCGCACTGAGACAACAAAGGCGTGTCGACGGATGTGGAGGAGTTTTCCTTTCGTTGTGCAACGTTCTTTAACACGCCACCCGTGTGTCTCTTTGCGAGGATGGAGATGTTTGTTATTCAACCTCAGCGCGGTGCCAGCTGCCAGCAGCCTGTTTGCTTTGGTTGGGTTAATGCAGCGGCGAAAACAGGTGCCAGGCACTAGGATGAGTCTTAACAGGATCACGTAATTAGCAAGAGATTTTAACTGCGATTAACTCCAGCTATGTGTGAGGGAGAGAGACCTGTGTGTTTACCTCGCCTCTCTGCCTAGGTAGATCCTGCCAGAACAAACCAAATCCGGGGGGGGATTAAAAACCCGGCCTCTGCTTCAAACACAGTGGCGTAACGGAATTTGGGGAGGGGGGGGGGGGGGGGGTCGGACGGACTGCAATCACCGTTCTTAACACAGACCTGTTCTTAACACAGACCTGGATGGAGTATTTTCTGATGCAATGGCAGAACTCAAATTTTGTAAGAGGCATGGCAACACAGCGAGGTGTTAGCCTTCACCCTCCAGTAGTGGTGAACACCCGAAAAGACCTAACAATGTAGAGGAGGAGAAGACATAATGTTTTTCGTGTTTTTTTTTCCTTTTGCATAGTCATTTCAGAGACTGATAGCTTGTAAACTGCTGCCACATGGACTCAGTGTGTTTCTCGCGATTGGGGATTTGGGGGGGTGGCCGACCAGCGGGAGGCTCGCCCCCCAACCCCACCCCTCCCCCCCCCCCCCCCCCGGGAAGTTTGGGGCTCCAGGGGAGGGGGGCGGGGGGGAGGAAGCTTGGCACCAGGGGCTCGCCGTAGCTGGCGTTTTTGGGCTGGTTGGGCGGTTTGGGCTCCTTTTGGGCTGGGTTTGTATATAAACGGCCATTTTGTGTCACCGCACACTGTTTGTGGTGCGGTGACACAGCAGCCAGGTCCTAGGCATTTTTGTGGTCGTGGTTGTGGCCTACCGGTGCTTTGTGGCGGCGGTGTGCGGTGTTCTGCGCCGTTTGTAGTCCGTGGCCTGGAGCGAGGAGTGGGCAGGCGGTGAGCGTGGTCGTGCGCAGTGTCGGCAGTTGGGGGCGTAGCAGGTCGTAATGGCGGCGTACACGGACCCGGGTGTGACGGAGGCGCTGAGGCTTCTGACTGAGGCGGGCCGCATGGACATAGTGCGGTCCGACCTCAAGGTAAGGCCGCCGCGGCGCGCTGCCATCGGCGCCGCGGCAGCTGTGGCGGCGTGCGACCCGCCTAGGTCGCGGTCGGTTCAGCGGGGCGGGAGGGGGGGCAGGGGTGCGAGGGGAGGGGGTCGGAAGAAGGAGGAAGCGCCGCGCAAGGCAAAGAGAGAGGCTAGGAAGGCCGGGCAGAGGGGGGAAAAAGAGGCCCCTGGTATTTGTGGAGGAGGGAGAGGGGGAGGTGGGTGGGGGGGGCCCGCGAGGAGGTAGTGGCAGAGGTGGTGGCAGGGCCGGGGGGCCGGGGGGCGTGGGGGAGGGGGGAGGGGCTCGGGTTGTGTTGCCTGGGGAGGGTGGGGGCAATGGAGAGGGGGGGCGGGGGGGTGGGGTGGGGCCACCGCGGGTGGAGGGGCGCAGTGGAAGCGGGGAGCAGAGGGGGCGGGTGGGGGGAAGGCCCGGGGGGTCGGGGGGGGCGGTCTCGCCGCTACTCATCGAAGAGACCGATTTAGGGGGAGGAGGGGGAGGCGGGAGGGGGGAGGACACCGAGCTGGACTGGAGTGCGTCTTCGGCGGAGGAGGGGGGGGGAGGCGAGGGGGCTGGTGTCGCTGGGGCAGCGGGTGAGGGGAGGGTCAGGGTGGTGGGGCGCGGCGGACTAGAGGCGCTGGGGGGCGAGCGCGGAGGTGGCGGTGCGGTGGGCGAGCGGGGTGGGTCGGCAGGGGTTGCGGGGGCGAGCCAAGGGGTAGAAAAGGGGTGATGGGGCCGGGCGGGCATGAGGGGAGTTATGGGGAGGGGGCAGGGGGCGGGTCGCGGCCTGGGGGGAGGCAGGGGGTGTGGGGCGGGGGGTGGGGCCGAGTTGGGGTTTCGGGGGGTGGGGCGGTCCGGGGGGATGGGGGGGAGGGATCTGGGAGGAGGGGGGGTACCGTCGCGGCGCGGAGGTCATTCAGCGGGTTGGGGGAGGGGAGCGGCTATGGGGTTGGGGTGTGGGGGGGGGACGTGGGGGGGCGAGGGGGGCTGTTTTTATCCTGGCATGCTGGACTCCACCTTTTTTCCTTGGCAGGAGCTGTTGGTAAGGCGCTCGGGGGAGCAGCATGCGGCTCCCACCCACCGAGTGGATGGGCCGGATCTGTTTGGTGCGGGCGGCCGAGCTCCAGCGAGGGACCTGACTCAGGAAATTGGCGATTGGAGGCGGGATGCGTCTCCGCCGGCCCCTCCCCGAAGGGTCTCTACGGCCGCCGGGGGTGGGGGAGTGAGGATGGACACGAATATCTCTGATTTGCCTGCGAGTGTGGTGGATGGGAGGGAGTGTGTGGATTTGATGGATTTGATGCGGGTTTGTCGTGAGAGAGCGAGTCTGAGCCGGCTGGAACCCCAAGTGGGGGGCCGGAGTGGTGTGGAGCCGGCTGATGGTGAGTTGGAGGAAGAAGGAAAGATTCGGGAGGATGGGGGGGCTGGTAACGTTGTTGGAAGTGTGTTGCAGGTGCCAGCAAGGCAGGAAGCGCCCAGAGTGACGGCCCCCTCAGCTCAACTGGTTAGGCGGCGGGATCCAGCAAGGACGCCGACCTTGACGCCAGGTAAGAATGGTGAAGGTGCAGGGAGTGGCAAGAGGTGTGTGCAGGTTTCGGTGGGGTCGGGGGGCGATGGGGAGGATGGGTGGCGGCTGATGCAGGGACGGTACGTGCAGGACGCGGGAGTCGGCACGGACGGCGCGGTGCCGGGCAGGGAGGGGCCAAGCGCGGACGGCGGGGCCGCGGCGGTGGGTGACAAGGCGGCGGGTAAAAAGGAGGCGGCGGGGGGAGGTAAGGAGAGTTGTGTGAGTCTGGTGCGGAAGTTGCCGTACATGGGGCTGACCAAGCCGCTGGGTGCCCACCTTTCGGCGGCGACGAAGGAAAAGATTTGGAAGGGGGAATACATTGATATTTTGAAGCTGCTACACAGGGAATTGACATCCAAAGAGGGGTCAAAGGAGGAGGAGCAGGAGTTAGCAAGGCGCCCAAAGGTGCCCCTGACACTGGACAATTGGTCAGCAGCGTTCCTCATTTACGCGAGCGTGTATTGCGAGAAGTTCCCGGACCGGTGCGTAGCGCTGTTTAAATACATGGATGTGGTGCGGAGGGCGCAGGTGACGTACGGCGGGTATGCGTGGTCGCACTACGACGAGGAATTCCGGGCGCGCATGGCGGGGGACCCGGAAGCGCAATGGGGGAGCTGGATTCGGACCTGTACCAGCAGACGATGGGAGGGGTCAAATTTGGCCGCACCATTTACACGGCAAGCGGTTTGCCGCTGGCGTCTCCCCCCTTTTCGGCTCGCCCCACCCGTGGGGGGGTGGGACAGGAAGCCCCTGGCAGCCAGGCCGCAGTCGGGGCCTGCTGGGACTTTAATAGGGGAGCCTGCGTGCGGGTGGCATGCCGGTTCCGGCACGAGTGCTCGTCGTGCGGACGGAACCATCCGGTGCTGCGGTGTTGGGGGCCCGGGGGCCCACCGGGGCAGCTGCCCGCGCAGGGAGGTGGTCCTGCCAGAGGGGGATTGGGCGGGGGAGGGGAGGGGGTAGAGCCGGGGCTCTGGGAAAAGGCTTGTACGCCGGTTAGGATCGAGCGGATGGAGCCCTGGTTGGCGGCGTATCCGCGGGCGGAGGATGCTGCAGTGCTGTGCCGGGGTTTCCGGGAGGGTTTTCGGCTGGGGTACGAGGGCCCTCGGAATGCTCGCTGGGCAGACAATCTGAAATCAGTGAACGCACACAAGGGCATGGTGAGAGAGAAACTGTTCAAAGAGGTCAGAGAGGGGCGGATGGCGGGCCCCTTCACAGCGCCGCCGCTGCCGAGCCTGATCATTTCTCCCATCTGGGTGGTGCCCAAGAAGGAGGAAGGGCAGTTCCGACTGATACAGCACTTGTCCTGGCTGGAAGGGGAGTCGGTCAATGCGTACATTTCGGCGGAGTTGGCGTCGGTGACTTACTCGTTGGTGGACGTGGCGCTGCGGCTGGTTGCGGCGGCAGGACGGGGCACGCTGATGGTGAAATGCGATGTCAAGTCGGCCTTCCGACTCCTTCTGGTGCACCCGGCGGATCACTAGTTGCTGGGGATCCAGTTTCAAGGTCTCATCTTTGTGGATAAGGCGCTGCCGATGGGGTGTTCCATTTCATGCGCACTGTTTGAGCGCTTCAGCTCATTCATACAGTGGGTTTTTTCCAGGTGCACAGGCTCGGAGTCAGTGATGCACTATCTGGATGATTTCTTCCTGGTGGGGCAGCCCGGTGCGGCGGACTGTCAGCGGCTGCTGGATGGTTTGGCCGGGTTGATGGGGGAATTTGGGGTTCCCCTGGCGCCAGAGAAGACGTGCGGTCCCAGTACGGTGTTGTCCTATCTCGGTATCGAGCTCGACTCGGTCGCCATGGAAGCGTGCCTACCGGAAGACAAAAGGTTGGCAATGTTGGCTTTGGTGGATGGCATGTTGGCAAAAAAGAAGGTGACGGTGCGGGACGTGCAGGTGTTGTTGGGGCATTTGAATTTTGCGTGCCGCGTGGTGCGGGCGGGCCGAACGTTTTGCCGGCGTCTGGGTTTGGCGTTGTCGGGTTTGCCGTTGCCGCATCACCATGTGCGCCTCTCGGCGGGATGAAGGAGGATCTGCGCATGTGGCGGGCGTTCTTGGAGCGTTTCAATGGTGTACCAATGGCGCCGGCGGAGGACTGCGAGTGGGACGTCACCATGTACTCGGATGCGGCGGGCGGCGGAGGATTCGGGCTGTACTGGGAGGGGAAATGGTGTGCGGAGCAGTGGCCCGAACATTGGCAGGCAGGCGGGAGGAGCATTGCGTTCCTGGAGTTGTTCCCTTTGGTGGTGGCGGTCACGGTGTGGGCAGGGGCGTTGGCGCACAAGCAGGTGCTGTTTCGAGTGGACAACATGGCCGTCGTGCAGGTGGTGAACAGGCAGTCGGCTCGGGATCCGCAGGTGCTGAAATTGATGAGGGTGTTTGTCTTGCGCTGCTTGAAGAATGACATACTGTTTCAGGCGCGCCACGTTCCGGGAGTGGACAATGACATTGCTGATGCCTTGTCTCGTTCACAGTGGGAGAGGTTCCATGGGCTAGCCAAGGCGGCGAAGGAAGTCAGGACACCGGTGCCGGAGGATCTGTGGTCGGTGGGCGAGGCCGGGCCTTTCAGTTGGTGAAGATGTCGGTGGCAGTGTCCACTTGGAAGGCGTACGAGCTAGCATGGGAGGAATTCCTGCAGTCAGGTGCGGTGCGGCGCGGGGACAGGTGGCAGCACGAGGAACAGGTGGTAAGATTCATGCTGGCGCTCATGGATAGAGGCTTGTCGCGGGTGTCGATTGCGGGCAAGTTGTTGGCAGTGGCGTTCATGGGGAAGATGTGGTGGGGTTACACTCCGTCGGCAGGGGAGCTGGGAACCCAGCTGCTGGAGGGGTGGGCGAGGGAGAAGGGGGCGACGGTGCGGCTGCGCCGTCCCATCACGGTGGACTTGCTGGCAGGAGTGATTGGCGCGCTCCCAGAGGTGTGCAGGGATGTTGGTGAGGCGGTGCGTTTCTCTACTTTGATGTCATGGCTTTTCTTTGGGGCGTTTCGAGTGTCGGAGTTGCTGGGCGCGAAAGGGAGGCGGGGGGTGTTGTGGGGGGATGTGGAGGTTCGAGCTCAGGAGGTGGCGGTGTGTTTGCGACGCCCGAAGACTGACCAGCAGGCGGTTGGAACTTGGGTGGTGCTGGGGCCGGGAGGGGGTGTGCCCGGCGGCGTGGGGTAGGAGGTTGATGGCAGACGGTGGCGAGAAGGAGGGGGAGGTTTTTGGTCGGGGTGGGGGGGGGACCGAGTGACGGCGTCGCAAGCGTTGTGGGTCCTCCGGCGTGCCCTGCGGTACATGGGTGAGGATACCCTGGCGTTCGGGACGCATTCTTTTTGGATCGGGGCGACGACGGAGGCGGCACGGAGGGGTTGGGGTAAGGAAGAGATACAGAGGCTGGGTCGGTGGAAGTCGGACTGTTACAGGACGTATGTGCGGTTGAGGGAGGCGGATGGGTTGTTGTCGCAGTGATTCCCGATTTTCATATGTGTGTCTTTGCAGTTGCTGTGGCGGGGCCGGAAGTGGCTGTTCTGAATGTATATATTGTGGGACATTCGTTCGTCAAGAGGGCAGAACAGGCGGAGTGGGACAGGCATCGGACACTCAATTTGGGATTGGATGCGGGGTTGTACACGTGTCATTGGAAGGGTAAAAGGAGGTAGGCGTTGGCATGAGTTATTGCCCTTGTTGAACACACTGGTGAGAGGGGGTGTGTGCCCGGATGTGGTAGTGGTTCATCTGGGCGAGAACGATTTGGTGCAGTGCAAGGGGTTGGCGCTACTCAAACAAATGAAGCAGGACATGAGGGAAATCAAGAAGCAATGGGCGGGCTGCCATATCATCTGGTCGGAGTTTATTCCCAGGCGGATGTGGAGGGGAGCTGAGCGCCCAGGGGCCATAGACGGGGCACGTAGGAAGATCAATCGGGAGATGCGTGAATTCTGTGCCAGGGAGGGGGTGGGGAGGATGGAGCACCTGGAGTTGCGCTATGGTGCAATCTGTTTTTTCCAGGAGGATGGGGTTCACCTGTCCAGGTATGGCATGGAGCTGTATATAGTGCAACTGAAGGAGGCTTTGGATGGGGCTCTGGGGGTGATCAGGTATCCCAGGAGGCAGGAGTCCTAGGGGGGGGGGGCGAAAGTCATAAACGACTTTCGAGTGGCGCTGTCCTAAGGAGATAGGGTGATTTTGCTGGAGGCCTGGGACTGTATGGTAGCGGGGGTGGGGTCATGGAGGTCATTGGGGCATTCAGTAGAGGGGCAGGTTGCTGAGCGGATGTTGTTGTATTACAGTTGCAATGTTTGGGGTTACATTTAGGGGTGGGGGTGGGGGGGGACTGTCAGGCAGTTGTTATTTAGTGAGCAGTAGTTTTGTTCGGCACAGGCCAAGGGGGACTTGTTGTAGGTGCACCTGATTCCAATAAAGCGGCCTTTTTCACACACTTTTGGTTGTCTGTGTCAGTGCTCCCCCCCCCTCACCTACTGGTGTGCCCCAAAGGAGAATTGCCTTTCAATCCTTTTGAGTAGTTGATCCTTTGTACTTGCATTTGCGCTGGTCACTCTGCTTTTATTTAGAGCAATATATGATTTGATAGAGGGTGGAAAGGCTGTTTGCCACTTTATGCGCCCAGTTGTGTATTACACTTGTACTGGCTTAGATGCGGAGTACACTAAAAGCTGACAGACTGGATGTTAAGGGACACCTAGATTTAATAGACCTATAACAATTGCCACATTGAGAGTCTCGCGAGTATTCATGTTAATCGTCCCCACATTGAGGACTCTCACATATTGACACTTTGGTGGGTAGGTGTCATATACCTTATGGAGCACCCTAGCCTTAGTTGCTTTCTGATATAAATTGATGCTTCTCAAATAATTGGCTTAACTTTGTGATGTGCGGCTCAAGATAAGCAAACCCATTTAATTTATATGTATTCATTAAGTCACAAGGAGTTAAACCCTAGGTCTTGGAGGCTACATATTGTCCCTGCACACACTCTGACCACTCCTTGATAAAAGTGATTTTGTCTTTACCTTGTTTTTGGTTGAGTCGCCCCCGGTGGAGATTCCCCTCTTAGTTCCTACTGGTTGCAGTGTTTCGGGAAGACTGTGTGCCGCCTTTACTGAGTTTTTCAATCCATTCTCGGGATAGTTTCCAAGTGGGCTACAATATGGGAGGTCTTTAAAAGGTATACACGTGGTATAGCCATAGCTAAACTGCAGGCTTTTTGAAGGCCATACAGACACAGCTGGAGTATACTGAGTGAGGGATTCAGATTCTGGAGGGGATGGCTCAGGCCATGACCTGCAACAGTTATATGAACAAAATGAGTGAATGGACTGTTACTGAGATTTTGAGAGCAGGCTGATATGAAGGTGGCCTTCCATGGATGTTACCCGCTGACCACACGCTATGGAGAGGGTGAGCAACTGGGTAGAGTTCAAACTTGGCTGTTAAATGTGATAGGAATGGTGGGCATGTCCTGCAGATAGAAGCCTACGACAGAAGACGAGGGCGGAGAGCCTGTTACAGTATGTCTGCTGCCCGCACGCCCGAAATCAGCAGTACCTTCTGTGGTCCCGCAGTTTCCAGGGCTCAGAAGGCACCACCTGAAGCCCGCAACTGCAGGCTGTGAGTTTCACTCACCTGGGGCTGCGTTCACTCGTGCTCAGGGCTCCTAGCTGCTGCTCATTGCTTCTCCAGCTTCAACATTTCAATCACCTATCTCAGGGTTTGCAGCTTCTTTTTAAATCTGCTCCACAGCTAGTCCACTTCAGGTTTTGGTTCTTTCTACTTTTACTTATAAAACACGGCTATTTCTTGCTTGGCTCCTTACTAATTTTCTCAATTATTTGTATACCTTTTCCTGTTCCTTTCCTAATTACAGGCTTCAGTCTGGTTGGAGGGAGCATCATAACAAATCAGTGTTCTTTCGCTTGTTTCCTCACTCCTGATGGTTTCCATTTCGGGATTCCAGACTCCTGGTTTTCTTCAACCCACCGAAGTCTTCGTCCAGTAAAGAGGCTTTTTATGCCTTTGGCTTTTTCCTCCTGAGAAGGTGGCAGCTTCTCAAGGGTACATGCCTACCACATATTAGTGTGTGGTGAAATCATGGCTTCCGGAAACAGTCACACATACAGCGGACAGTCGAAGTCCTGGACCAGATAATGAGTAAGCATCCAGACCTGAACAGAGCTGTGTTTTGCCAGCAAGGACATCTCAAGAGAATTTCTAAGATACTATGAATGGTACTATACCTCCCATAGGGAGGATTCGTGCTCCACTGAATAATACTTAGACAATATTACTGTGCTGCGTTTGGAATATTGTGACAGAAAACTTTAGACTTCGGTAACACATTATCTGCTAGAGACTATCTAGCTGCATATTCTTTCATTTGAGTTTCACAGGTGTTAGGCTGGGTCTGGAAACTTTTGCTTAAGCAAAACCCCTTGCGGGTGCCATCGGGTGGCTCCATTCGGCTCTGCCTGATGTAGTCGGTGTCGTTATCATCGGCTACGACGTCACGGGTCACCTATATAGGCGCCACCCATGAGTGCGGATGTCAGTATTTTGTTTTCCAAGCCAGAAGCGCTGAGCCATGAAGTAACTGACGTAAACATGTTCAAAACTAAGGCCCTGAAAAGGAGAGTAACCCTAGCCCTAACAAAGTCAGTCTGCAAAGTAAGAGGCATGTGTGGACCGAGGGCTTTAAGTGGGCTGGGTCTCACCGGTGCTGAGCACCAGCAGTTTTTGAGAGGGGGGCCTTGAAACAGGGCTCTATTGGGCTCTCTTTTGTGCCCTGGCACAGGCGGTCCACTTTTTTCGGGACTGCTGTGACAGCAGGCACTCCAATGTGCGCTGCTACCACTACTCTCTTCTCACTAGTGGAGAAGTTACAGGATGACGTCATGCCAGGTGAGCGTTGTAGGTAAGGAAAATCCTTGAGAGTCATTTTCTCTCTGGAATTTCCCTTCTCTTTTTGAGGCTCGGGAGCAGCAACATTGTCATGGTTTCACCAGAACTTTTAATTGGAAGCTTTTTCAATATTATATACAAGCGACACTTGCTGCTTATTTATCTTATGCAACTAACAACCATTGACAAAGCCAAGAGTCCTGACTTCTTGTAGGTATGATGTTTCTTGTTGTATCATATCTGGATGCAATGACAGAAGTAGCAAAATACAAGTTGGGCGGCACGCTATGCTAAGCACAGATTTCCTGCTTAAGTGTTTTTAAGCCACGCCCTTAATTAGATTGGACGCGCTGCTTTTAGATACCCCCTAGTTCTTTCATCCCACTTAAAGCCCTGGGTGGGCCTGTAAGGAATCTGCTGCTAGATAGTCTCTACCAGATAATGCATTACAGAAGGTAAGTAACTTATTCATCTGATAGAGACTTCTAGCTGCAGATTCCTTATCCTTTAAATTAGATACCCAAGCCATACCACCCCGGCGGTAGGTTGCAGACCAATACCTTACACTAGGAGGGCCTAGAGGACCGAACAAGCAAAATGCCTGTCCCTGCAAACCTAACTGTCCAGGGTGTAGTGCAAGGATTCTCAAGTTGCTGCCTGACAGATGACCAGGAATGGGACACCTCGAGCCAAGGCAGTAGTCGCAGTCTTTCCCCTGGTGGAATGGGCCCTTAATCCCTAAGGGGGCTGCTTCTTAGCCAGGGCATAGCAGATCTTCATGCAGAGAATGACCCAGCGAGAGATGGTTCTTTTCTGCACTGCCCGCCCCTTCTTAACTCCCACTTACCCCACAAAGAGTTGGTTGTCCACCCGAAACGCCTTTGTGTGGTCAAGGTAGAACGACTATGCTCTCTCTGGGTCCAGGCGGAGGAAACACTCCCCTTCCTTAGAGTTATGCGGGGGAGCAAAGAAGGTGGGCAGCGTGGCAGACTGACTTAGATGGAATAGGATCACCACCTTTGGCAAGAATAAAGCACCACTTGGTCTGGAAAAGACATCATGTAGGGAGGCATGCAACTCACTCATACTCCGGACAGATGTAATCACCACTAGAAAGGCTGTCTTGATGGTAAGTAGCCGGAGGGGACAGTTGTTTAAAGTCTTTAAGGGAGTACACATACGAAAGTGAGGACCAAATTAAGGCCCCACTGTGGCATAACAAAGGGCGTGGGTGTAAACAAGTGAACCAGCCCCTTCAAAAACCTAAACAGAGAGGGTTGGTCTGGCATCTGCAGAAAAGCAGATAGAGCAGAAAGATAACCCTTGAGATTACCCAGTGCAGATCCCTGCTGGGCAAGGGCTAGAATTAATAGAAGAAAAATGAAAAGAGAAGAAGAAACAGGGTCAATAGACCTTTCTGTACAGTATAATACAAATTTCTGCCAACAGCAGGCATATACTGTCTTAGTGGATGCCTGCCTGGCTGCCAAAATAAAATTGTATACTTCCGGAGGAAGGTCAAAGACCATAAACTGCCGCAGCTCAATCTCCGAGCACGGAAGCGCAGAGTTGACAAGTTCGGGTGGAGGACCCTCCCCTACTGCTGCGACAGAAGATCCTCCGGAAGGGGCAGCCTGATCGGAGGATCGATGCTCATTTTTAGAGGCTCTGGATTCCAAATTCTCCTCGCCCGGTCAGGAGCCACAATAATGACTTGGGTGTGGTCGCTCCTGATCTTCTTCAGAACCCTGGTCAGGAGTGGTATGAGTGGAAAGGCATACAGCAGGCCTGCTCCACTCACAACGAACGGTATCACCGAGCGATAGCTGCCTTGGAAACTGCAGCCCGCAGTATTGCAGACACTGTGCATTCTCTTTGAAGGCAAACAGATCAAACCAAGGATCGCCCCAGTGGTGAAAGTGGCCTTGCGCCACCTCTGACTGGAGACGCCATTCGTAATTAGTTAGGCATTGACCACTGAGTTCATCTGCCCTGGCGTTCAGAGAACCTACCATGTGTTGAACCACCAGGGACATGCCCTGCTGTTCTAGCCATGTCCAGAGATGAAGAGCTTCTTGACATAGAGCCCAAGACCCCACCCGCCCTGCTAGTTGCAGTACCACATGGCAGTGGTGTTGTCTGTGAACACCTGCACCACCTTCCCTTTGAGAGAGGGAAGAAATGGCCTCCGTGCCAGATGAATCGCCCAGAGCTCAAGAAGTTGGATATGGAACCCGGACTCCGCCGGAGACCAGACCCCTCTGATCTCCGCCTCTCCCAGATGGCTACCTCATCCCAGGAGTGACGCATCTCTCACCACTGTGAGGTCTGGTTGGAGAAGAGAGAGGGATCTGCCTTTGACCCAAGCTTGGTTCGTTAGCCACCACTGCAGTTGACGCTCAGTCCCCTCCAAGATCTGGACATAGTCGGAAAGATACCCCTGATGCTGCACCCACTGTAACTATAGGTCCCACAGCAGAGCACGCATATGCCATCTGGCATGATCCACCAGAAGGATGTAGGAGATCATGAGGCCCAGCAACCTCAGGGTCATTCTCACCGAAATCTGGGCTAGAGGCTGAAACATCTGTATCATAGCCTGAATATCCAAGACTTGCTGCTCGGGAGGATAAGCCCGAAACTGCGCTCTATCCAGAACTGCTCCAATGAAAAGGAGCTTCTGAGAGGGAACCAGGTGTGACTTAGGCACATTGATAGTAAACCCCAGCGAGTGAAGGAGGTCTGCCGTAGTCTGGAGGTGGGAGACGACAGCCTGGGGCAATCCTACCTTCAACAGACAGTCTTCGAGATAGGGGAAGACTGGAATCCCTGATCTGCGCAGATGAGCTGCGACCCCCGTCATCGCCTTCGTAAACACCGGTGGGGCACTTGTAAGGCCAAAGGGGAGCACAGTAAATTGAAAATGCTCATGGCCTACCGTAGGTAACGCCTGTGGGCTGGCACGACAGGGATATGGAAGTATGCGTCATGCAAGTCCAACGCTACCATCCAGTCTCCGAGGTCGAGGCAGACAGGACCTGAGCCAATGTGTGCATCTTGAACTTCTCCTTCTGGAGAAAGCAGTTGAGGGCCTTGAGGTCTAAGATAGGGCGCAGGCCTTTGTCCTTCTTGGGTACCAGAAAGTAGTGGGAGTAGCAACCACGACCTACTTCTGGCACAGGGACTCTTTCGATAGCTCCCTTGGCCAAGAGAGCTGTAACTTCCTGGCGCAGAAGGGCCAAGTGATCCTCCAACATACGATGGAAGGATGGTGGCATGGAGGTAGGGGTAGTCTCGAAGGGGAGGGAGTAGCCCCTTCGGACTCTCTGCAAAACCCACCTGTCAGACGTGATTGTTTGCCAGTGGGGAAGGTGATGGTGATGGCGGCCCTGACAGGCCAGACTAGGAGGGCTTGGAGACTGCTGCAGAGGGGTTACGGGTGAACAGCCCTGCCTGCTGGCTCCCAGACCCGCATTGCTGGGTTGTACATCCGTGGCCATGCACAGGCTGGGTAGCTTGTGTGACCCGGTGGCTAGACTGGGTTGAACTTGGTGTGGCATCCCTTCCGTAGCCACGAAAGGGGCAAAAAGCAAGCTGCATGGGGTGAGAGGTTGCTGCGAGGTCCAAGGATCTGGCCGTAGCCCTAGAATTCTTGAAGAGCTTGTGTGAAGAGTCCGCCTTGTCACCGAAAAGGCGACGGCCATCAAAGGGCATGTCGAGTAAGGTGGATTGGACATCCCCAAAGAAACCAGACGTCCTCAACCAGGCGTAGCGCCACAAGGCTACAGACGTGGAAACCATTCTGCCTAGAGAGTCTGCAGTATCCAGCCCACATCTGATGGTGAACTTAGCTGCGTCTTTACCCTCTGCCACTGCGTGGGTGAGAACGGCCCGGGCCTCCACCGGGCACTGTGGCAGCACTTGCGCAATCGTATCCCACACTGTATGGGTATAACGGCCCAAGAGGCATGCAGTGTTCACTGACCGCAGCACTAAGCTGGTGAAGAAAACATCTTCTTCCTAAGGTGGTCCAGCTTCTTGGATTCCCTATCTGGGGGAGCAGTAGGGAATGCGCCCTTAGAGGACGAGGCTTGGACCACCAAGCTCTCGGGGGTCGGGTGATGGGAGAGGAAAAGTGAGTCCCCCTGGGCTGGGCAGTGGCGTTGGGCAATCATTTTGTCCACAGGAGACCCTGTGCTGGGCTTGGACCAAGTGCCCAGAAGGACGCCGGTGAGGGCTTCATTAAAAGGTAGCAGAGGCTCCGAAGAGGCCACTTACGGTTGAAGCACCTCTGTCAGGAGGTAAGTCCTGACTGTCACCATAGGAAGCTCCAGGCCCAAGGCCTCAGCCGCCCTACGCAATACCACTGCGTATGAAGCTCCCTTCTCCGTAGCCACCGCGGGGGGGGGAGCATGCCAAGGTCTGGGGAGGTATCCAAACCATTGGCATAACCCAGTTCCTCTTGCCAGTCCGGCTCTTCAAGCTGGTTAGCCAAAGGGTCCACAGACCCCTCCCAGTCCACCTCATCCTCCTCTGGTTGCCACACAGGCCTGAAAGAAACACCAGAAATGAACAGAGGCATAAACGTATCTTCCGTCACTAGTACATCGATCATTGTTGGTCCAGCACTCTCTCCAAGTTGGGGGTGAGACTGGGGTCGGCGCTGGTCGGGGGCACAACCAGTGAGGGTACTGTGATCAACTGGCGTCAATGCGGATTCAGGACTGGATCCACTGGCCCCTTTGGCGCTGGAGCCGATGGCATCAAAGGCCCAGGGCCCCAAGTTGAGTCCGCTGGGCCGGAAGGTGTGCCAGGCGGTGTTGGGTTGCCCAAAGATGCCATGAAGCACTTCGTAAAGAGCTTGAAGCTAGGCTGGGGACACTCTGGCTCTGGGAAAAGGAGGAAAGCACAGAGCTGTCCCAGGAGCAGGCTCCAAAGACGAAGCTGTAGAGCGATGATGCTCCGGGTCCCACGTTTCGTCGGCCAATGTATGGGGTGAAGAGCAACAGTGCTTCTTCTCCTTTTTCTTGTGCTTTGACTTACCCAAGGAGTGCGAAGACTTGGGTGATGAATGGTGATAGTGGCTCCACGACTGGGCCTGAGACCTTCCTCTCGACCGTGACCTCGATCGACGTGGAGCCGACTGCCGGGCCTCCAAGAGCTTTCGGGACCACTCCTGCAAAGACTTTGGATTCATGCCCCGGTAGTCGCAGCACAACTTCGGGTCGAGGTCGCGCTCCAGGCATCAAAAGCATACGAGGTGGGGGTCCGAAACTGACATAAGGCAGTTACAGGCCTCGCATGGTTTAAACCCGGTCCGACGATGGGACATCCCTCATACACCAGGAGTTGACAGACTCAGAAAAGCTGTTGACAAAAATCGAGAAAAAGATAGTGAAAAAGTGACTAAGGGGTAGCTCTCTCCCGATCTGCGCTAGGTTAGCGCGGAAAAAGAACTGATGTCAGGGTGCAGGGGCAGCATCTAAGTAGACACCGGGATGCCATTCCGGCGACCCCGACACCAACGACGGATGCGGAGTCGACCGACATCATTTACTGACGAGCAGGGGTACTGCTAGAGAAAAAATCTTAGGATCCAGTCTGACTCCTGGGGGTAATTCTAGAGGTAAGGAATCTATAAGTACAGTCTCTTTCATATTGTGGAATGTATTAAATAGGCCTCTTTTCTAAGGTGTTCAAATTTATAACCTACTGACTTCTGAAGCGCTTTGATTAACCTATGGGATATGGTTTAAGATGAAGTAAACCACAATAAATAAACACGCAGTGACGTACACTTCCTGAATGCTGATTACACACTCAATACTAACATGTCCCATTCTGCACACAAAATACATACCTAACACAGCGCGTATTATGGTTAAAGAAACCAACTGCAAGACATAAGTGACAGCAGAGTAGAAATCCAGCGCCCTCACAATCACAATTTCCTCTCAACATGCTCGGTTCAAACTTAATTTGGTGACAACACAGCATAGTTTGCCACTCTGGGCAGCACAGTTTGTTTTTCAATCTCTTGCACGAGCCTCGTGTTCCACTGGCCATACCCCTCGGTTACAACCGTAACAACTGCAGGAATTTCCACAAACAAACACAGACACATGAGGGTAAAAGAGACTCTGGCACTGTGATCTAGTACAACATTTCTGGACCATCTGTGACCAGAAGGGCTCCACATTAGGTGGAGCCCTTCTGGCCACAGATAGAAGTAAGTCCTAGTCATCACTTTAACAAAGGAACCACCAGACAATTAAAAAATATATATATATTTTTTAAAAGGTGTTCATTTTTTATCCCTAAAGCAGTAATTGGTGCATTTCAACGTGAATTACTGTGCATGACAAACCAGATTCATGTCATAGATGTATTGTTTCATTCGAGTTTGAGAAGCAGTGTGTTTGAGGCAGTGATTAATCTAGGGAGTGAAGAGATGAAGGGTAGGTCAGTGAAGAGCGAGTTTCGGTGCTGAGATCCAAGTAAGTTAAAAGAGGGGAACTTTGAGGCAGCTGCAGAGGCTTGGGAGTGGATAGAAGCTTACAGTTTGCTAAACAAGCATTGCATGGTCGAATGAACCTGATGAGGATTTCTTCTAAGCAGATGAGAGCTAATCTGCTCTTTGCTTTGAAGACAAGGATTAATAGATTGAACATGGCTTGGTTTTAAGTGGATTGCTGTCCGACCTGGGGATTGTAGTGTGAGACAGGAGTGTGTCTGCGAAGTTATAGACAGGGCCACTGGAATTATGTGGCAGCAGAGGGGCAAATTATGTGGCAGGGGTGAGCAAAGTATGCAGCAACAAAACGCGAATTATGCGGCATAATGCCGCACATTTTTCAATAGCATTACTTCACTATTTCATCATTTTTTAACTTTGTAACACTATCTGCCATCGGTCGTACTTCATAAGTACCAGTTTAACACCCAAATATAGCAATAAGCAACAGAAAGGTGACCAGTCCAGCTTTGCAAAGGGCCTTCCACTGCGCAGCAACACGTGTCACTGCATTTTTTGTAACTTTTGAACCGTTTGAGGTAGAAACAAAAAATATTTTTTGTTAAAATCAGTAGATTATGCAGTAAATAATGGATTATGTGGCAAATGTGACAGATCTATAATTATGTGTAAATCACCACTGCCGCACAATTAAAGTGGCCCTGATTATAGAGTCCTTGAGGGGAAGTGCAAACATTGTCCAATGACAAGAAAGAGTTGAGAGCATGACCTACTAGTGGACTGCAGAAAGAGCCTAGGCAACATAGGACTACGGCCAAATTCAGTGTTTTGGTAACACTTAGGTCATATTTCCAGCTTTTTAGTAATTGGTGCCTGGCAGTAGTTGCGGATATGAAGGATTCATTGTACACAGTATGGTTGACGTATATTCCACAATTTGTAAGCTGTGGTTTTGAATGAGTGTCAGAGAGAAAATTACAGGATGTGTACGAGATGTAGGTGCTGACTTTTCAAGTAAATTAATTAATTCTATTTTGTTTGAGTTCAGAATGAGAGTTCTTATAGCTATTCTCGCACTTGAGGGCACTCTGCGACCTAAGCTTAAAGATAAGGGGTAAAAACTGGAAAGGAAAAAAATTGGTGTTATCTGCACCATGATTATAACCGATTCCAAGAAGGAAATAAGGGCACTTAGTGATAGGGAGAAAAGTAGATATCCCAAGACTGAGCCTTGTTGATTGAAGTGGAATCAAAATAGCTATCAGGCTGGAATGATCAACTTTGTCAAATAAAGCTAAGAGATAAAGTAGTACAAGGATAGAAGGTCATGGTGAGTTGAAATAATGAAACTTGCTAAGTCAAACGGGGCGGTTTTAGCACAGTGTTCCTTCAGTTTGTTCTG
The DNA here is from genome assembly GCF_964263255.1 of Lissotriton vulgaris. NCBI lineage: Eukaryota > Metazoa > Chordata > Amphibia > Caudata > Salamandridae > Lissotriton > Lissotriton vulgaris. The sequence continues at coordinate 1,339,019,672 of NC_141685.1, forward strand.
ACAGCAAGGCAGTCCTTCGGATCCACACAGGGCCAGGAGTGTTCTGAGAGGAGATCTGTGGGCGGTCCACTTTTATGCTCAGTGTAAGCCTGTCCGAGGAGTGCAAGACTTGTCCACCCTCTGTACCGGTTCGAGTCAGTTCCTCAACCCCACTAGGTCTGGTGCAGGCCTGACTATAGAGACAAAAGACAGTCAGGCTCATGTGTGAGCTACATCTGCCAGTGACAGGTTAGGCACTTTTTGAAGTCAGGAACTGGCTGGTACAGCCTCAGGCTACCCGTTTAACTTCGGACAGGGGAATCTCATCATAAGGGAAACTTTGGAAATTACCATCTTTTGTGTGGTATTGAAACCTGTGTGTTCAGTTTAAAACTGCCTTTACAAACTTGCAAAATAAACCTTATACAAGGCCTAGACCTTCCTTTTGAATACTTATGAGTAACCACTAAGGTAGCTCCTAGATTCCCACAGGGCAGGGTGCATGATATTTAAAAAGTAGGTCAGGTATATATAAAGTTTTACATGTCCCGGCAGTGAAAAACCTCCAAAGTAATTTGTCACTGAGGCAAGGCCAACTCTCTCATAGAAAACACTGGGTTACATTATAACAAATTCTAATGCTAATCTTCAGTCTGAGAGCAGCTACAAATATGTTTCAATGACTCATTTGAAAAATAATTTAAAATAAAATTTAATGGTAAAGTTGGTTTTTGTATCAATATTGTGGAAATTACACTTTTAGAAAGTTGTAATTTTTCTGCCTAAGACATATGTGCCTTTTCGTCAGTGTCCAGTATCACCTGACCCCTGCTGGCTCACCTGGAGTGTTCTGTGTATTGCTCCAAGAAGGTGGACAAAGGGCCTTGGGTGTGTTAAGGGGTGTTTCTATCTTGAGCAGGATGCCCTGGGACTGTACCCACCCCCTGTCCGAAGTTAAAAGGGTAGCCTGAGGCTGTACCAGCCAGTTCCTGACTTCAAAAAGTGCCTAACCTGTCACTGGCAGATGTAGCTCACACATGAGCCTGGCTGTCTTTTGTCTCTATAGTCAGGCCTGCACCAGACCTAGTGGGGTTGAGGAACTGACTAGAACCGGTACAGAGGGTGGACAAAGTCTTGCACTCCACTGACAGGCTTATACTGAGCATAAAAGTGGACAGCCCACAAATCTCCTCTCAGAACACTCCTGGCCCTGTGTGGATCCGAAGGACTGTCTTGCTGTCAGAACAAACTGAAGGAAGACTGAACCTGCTTGCCTTGAACCCAGGACCCCAGAAGGGACTCAAAGGGACAGCTGGGCGAACTCCTGTTTGAGGTAAAGGGACACAACAATCTTCCAAAGGTTTATCTCCCTGCAACTGCCCAGCTGATCAGTTTCAACTGGACCGGCCCTCAACACTGCTGTAGGGCTCTGCCGGAGTGAGTCCTAACCCCCAAGTGGTGCCCTCAGGGTCTGTAGCTGTGGATGGTGTTAGAGTGTACTCCTACCCTAACAGTAAAAGCTGGGACTTAGAAACTGTTTGCCAACCTTTTTTCTTGAGAATTGGCGGAAGATCGGGACACCGTTGAGTGGCAACTGCCGAATCCCCAGTCGGGTTCAACTTGCTGGTTTGCCCCGCTTAAGGAAATCTGACTTCCAGAAAAGTTTCTAAATCCAAATGTAGAGGGCTTCAGAAGAACCAATCCAAAGCCATAAACAGTTGACATTGAGGCATTCCCGTGCACAGACTTGGCTTACTTGCAGATTTACCGCCTTTGTTAACAACCACACCGAGACCCCAGTCTTCAACAGCCTGCCGTCAAGTCCTGCTTGGATCCAGTTAGCCCCGCCAACAACTTGAAACGTTTCTCATTCAGAAGGTAACATTTCCACAGGGACAAATCTGGTCCGTGTATCCGACCAGGTCTGCCTGAACCTCTGACTGTGAACTGGGCTAGAGCGAACAAATATCAGCAATTGCCACTTTATGGTTTTTGGCACAATATTATTAATTAAAACTTTAAAAAATGCATATCTCCAGTTCTACTTATAGGATTTTGTTGTTTTGGTGTCATTTTATTTATTCAAATATTCTCTATTTTTGATAATTGGTTGACTTTTTGTTGTGTTGTGTTTCCACTTTATTAGTGTTTGAGTACTGCATAAATACTTTACACATTGCCTCTAAGTTAAGCCTGACTGCTTTTGTGCTAAACTTCTAGATGATTAAGCTCAGGTTTATTTATTGACATTTGTGGTTCGCCATCACAAGGATTGCGATTTTTATTTGAGGTGGATTCTCACCACCCCCCTCACCTAATACTCTAGTTTCATACCGGGATGAAAGAGGTTGTGAGAGGTTCGAAAAAAGTTGCAGTAAAAATTCCAGGACTCTGAGAGGAAAGGAAATTTGTGAACAGGACAATAGTAGGGAGGTTTTGAAGGACCAATGCAATTTACTATTTTAGGATTAGCACTCCTGATTTAAATAAGCCCCTTTACACAAATATATCATGTGGATGTCCTGGCCATCCTGGACCTAGGTTGGACACTCAGTGCTCTGAAGTTAACCAGTTCCATACATAAGCAGCTCAAAGAGGCTAGGCTTTTTTAGGTCTCGCCTGTCGATGCGCATGCGCATCGAGCAAGGCGAGAGTATTGGGACTTATCCACTCTTTATCCACACTGCAAGGAATCGTGGCGATTCCTTGCAGTGCCCGTGACTTTTAAGCTCAATGCGCATGCGCATTGAGCTTAAAAGCGCGTGCACGTCCGTCTTTGTTTACCCGCTCCGCCCCCTCCCCTTCCCGCCGTGTCGCATTTCTCCTCCCCCCTCCCCTCTCCCCTCTCCTCCGTCCGTCCGTCTTGTTTGTTTGTTTAATTTAACCCGCTCCGCCCCCTCCCCTTCCCGCCGTGTCGCATTTGTTTGTTTTTGCAGCCGCCAATTGAAAACATAAAGGCCAGAGGAGCATGGCAGGAGGAGGAAAAGGCCTCTCCTTTTCCCACCATTGCAGGCCAGTGGCGGGGACTCTCCGTGAATACCAAGGTAAGAGTCGTGAGTCGTTTTCTTTGCCCCAGCTATCTATCCGGCGGAGGCCTCACATAAACACTCCATTTTGAGCGCACAATCTCACTTTGGACCGGAAACGCAGGCTTCGGAAAGCCCGTATGTCTCAACACTCTAGGGGCTCGGTGCATCCTAGCCTGCTCGGATGCACACATGTCTCGCGACTGGTAACAAAACTGGTCAATCGGTGTTATACGCCAGATTTCTAAAAGGGCTGTGAGAAAGGGTGGATTTGAATTGGCCTGCAGCCTCCACACCCATTTCCCCGGCACCCTCCTCGCACCGCTCTGGTTCCGCTCAGAGAACATATCCTCGTAAAATTACAAATATCCGGCTACTCTAAACATCTTGAAACCTCTGAACTACTTTAGCAAACCCAGCGAGTTTTGTCCTCGACCAATGTAAACTGTGTAGAACTCGAGACCGCGCCATAAATCAAGGAACATTTGCAGCGCATCGTTCCAGCGCTAGAATAAACACGGCCGATTACATCTGTCCGCTCACTGTAAACGGTGCCGGTTAATTTATGCAATCCTGCTGCACAGGTCTAGGCCCGCCAACTCTTGCCAGAAGTGTGGAATGCTGGTGAACCCCTAAAACAATTATGCACACTACTTGCTCGGGAGAGAGCCTGGAAAAAAACAGGCAATACATACATAACACGGACTGATTAAGATGATGCAAAATGAAGGAAAAAAAATAAAATTCAGACCGAAACGAGCAAAATGTCTACAGTTTGACAAACGAGATATTACGTAAGGAATGACGGAACTAACTCAGATCGCCACATGACATGATGGAAGCCATCTCAAATCGTTTTTTTATAAAAAGGTGCCGAGTATGCTGTCAGTTTACTCGCAGCTTTTCAACAAATCCGCCATCTTGGATTGCTGCAGCAAAACCCCTCTTAAGAGGAGGCTCCCTCTGTTAGACCCGGACTTTAATAGCAGCATGGACATACCATGCCTTACGTACATTTTTAAACCCAACACTTGAACACCCTTTGCCACAAGGCTCACTTCGACAAACTTTTGCACGGAGGGGGCGGGGGATGCGGGCAAGCCCTGTGCGGTAACCATGGTATGTGCCATCCCCTTTGTGTTTCGTAGCCCCTCCTCAATCCCTCCCAGTTTGTTTGGGGGGTTTTCTGCCCATAAATCCAGCTACAAAGAAACAGTGTTACTGCTGGAGGGGGTGTGGCTGTACATACGTGCGCGCCCTGGAGAGCATGATTGGCAATATATGCTTGATTAGAAGGACGTAAAGAATAGCGGGCCTGCCGGGATTCGTACTCCTTTTAGACTATTGGAGATCTCTGCAGTGGATGCAGTAGTCCACTGAGCTATCTTACTAACAAATATATATGTGATGTGTTCCTGCGTATGCCTCCTCTCTTTTTGGTAGAAATAATACACCCTCACTCACCCTCAACCCCTCACTCACCCTCACCCTCACTCACCCTCACTCACCCTCACTCACCCCCACCCTCACTCACCCTCACCCACCCTCAACACCTCATCCTCACTCACCCTCAACCCCTCACCCTCACTCACCCTCACCCTCACTCACCCTCACCCTCACTCACCCTCACCCTCACTCACCCTCACCCTCACTCACCCTCACTCACCCTCACTCACCCTCACTCACTCACCCTCACTCACCCTCACTCACCCTCACTCACCCTTACTCACCCTTACTCACCCTCACCCACCCTCACTCACCCTCACTCACCCTCAACCCCTCACCCTCACTCACCCTCAACCCCTCACTCACCCTCACTCACCCTCACCCACCCTCACCCAGTGCAATAGGTCTCAGAGCATTTGAGTTAGAGCTTTTAGAAATGTTTATGGCTTTTTTTATTTGTAATTCTTTAGCATTGGCTACAGGAAACAACAAGCATTAGAAATGCAATAGGTCTCGCAGCATTAGAGTTAGTGCTTTTAGAATTTTTTATGGGTTTTTTTGTAAATCTTTAGCATGAGGTTGAGGGTGAGTGAGGGGTTGAGGGTGAGGGTGAGTGAGGGGTTGAGGGTGAGTGAGGGGTTGAGGGTGAGTGAGGGTGAGTGAGGGGTTGAGGGTGAGTGAGGGGTTGAGGGTGAGTGAGGGGTTGAGGGTGAGTGAGGGGTTGAGGGTGAGTGAGGGTGAGTGAGGGGTTGAGGGTGAGGGTGAGTGAGGGTGAGTGAGGGGTTGAGGGTGAGTGAGGGGTTGAGGGTGAGTGAGGGGTTGAGGGTGAGTGAGGGGTTGAGGGTGAGTGAGGGTGAGGGGTTGAGGGTGAGTGAGGGTGAGGGGTTGAGGGTGAGTGAGGGTGAGGGGTTGAGGGTGGGTGAGGGGTTGAGGGTGGGTGAGGGGTTGAGGGTGAGTGAGGGTGAGGGTGAGTGAGGGTGAGTGAGGGTGAGAGGGTGAGGGTGAGTGAGGGTGAGTGAGGGGTTGAGGGTGAGTGAGGGTGAGTGAGGGGTTGAGGGTGAGTGAGGGTGAGGGGTTGAGGGTGGGTGAGGAGTTGAGGGTGAGTGAGGGTGAGTGAGGGGTTGAGGGTGAGTGAGGGTGAGTGAGGGGTTGAGGGTGAGTGAGGGTGAGGGGTTGAGGGTGGGTGAGGGGTTGAGGGTGGGTGAGGGTGAGGGGTTGAGGGTGAGTGAGGGTGAGGGTGAGTGAGGGTGAGTGAGGGGTTGAGGGTGAGTGTGAGTGAGGGTGAGTGAGGGTGAGTGAGGGTGAGTGAGGGTGAGTGAGGGTGAGTGAGGGTGAGTGAGGGTGAGTGAGGGGTTGAGGGTGAGTGAGGGTGAGTGAGGGGTTGAGGGTGAGTGAGGGGTTGAGGGTGAGTGAGGGTGAGGGGTTGAGGGTGGGTGAGGGGTTGAGGGTGGGTGAGGGTGAGGGGTTGAGGGTGAGTGAGTGTGAGTGAGTGTGAGTGAGGGTGAGTGAGGGGTTGAGGGTCAGTGAGGGTGAGTGAGGGGTTGAGGGTGAGTGAGGGTGAGTGAGGGGTTGAGGGTGAGTGAGGGTGAGTGAGGGGTTGAGGGTGAGTGAGGGTGAGTGGTTGAGGGTGGGTGAGGGGTTGAGGGTGAGTGAGGGGTTGAGGGTGAGTGAGGGTGAGTGAGGGGTTGAGGGTGAGTGAGGGTGAGTGAGGGGTTGAGGGTGAGTGAGGGTGAGTGAGGGTGAGGGGTTGAGGGTGGGTGAGGGGTTGAGGGTGGGTGAGGGTGAGGGGTTGAGGGTGAGTGAGGGTGAGTGAGGGGTTGAGGGGGAGGGTGAGTGAGGGTGAGTGAGGGTGAGTGAGGGGTTGAGGGTGAGTGAGGGGTTGAGGGTGAGTGAGGGGTTGAGGGTGAGTGAGGGGTTGAGGGTGAGTGAGGGTGAGTGAGGGGTTGAGGGTGAGTGAGGGGTTGAGGGTGAGGGTGGGTGAGGGGTTGAGGGTGGGTGAGGGTGAGGGGTTGAGGGTGAGTGAGGGTGAGTGAGGGTGAGTGAGGGGTTGAGGGTGAGGGTGAGTGAGGGTGAGGGTGAGTGAGGGTGAGTGAGGGTGAGGGTGAGTGTGGGTGAGTGTGAGTGTGGGTGAGGGATTGAGGGTGAGGGGTTGAGGTTCTGTCATCAGACTTTGACCCAGAGCAGGAGTCAGAAATGCAGAAAACAAAGAAAGCAAAAATGGCAAACCCTGCACGATTGAGATCGTCACAGGAGTGGAAGGAAGAGGCGTGAGGTAGAATCCAGAGTAAGCAGCCTTGGTATTAAGCAGCGATCTCTTAAGAAAAACTTTTGGAGTTACACTTTTAATTTTTATAATCGAATTAAGCACTGGGGTTAGATAGATGTGTGTGTGGGCCGAAGGGCGTTATGTTGCGATGGCCTTGCATGACGTGCAGATAAATCAGTTGTGTTTAATCATCTGTGGGCTGTCTGACGTGTTCTGGCGTTTGTTTGATGTTGGGCTGCTGATGTGTCACATGGGCGGGCAGGCCAGTGTCTCACAGTGGATTCTGCTTGTATATCCGGGTTTTCCTTTGTGTTGTTGGGGGTGGCTTTACATGGCACTGGGAGGTGTTTGCATTGAGCGGCTGCCTGGACGGACAAAAGGTGGTGCTTAGCGGGACAACGAATGCTGCCTTCTCTTTTGTTTTGGTGCTGTCATGTATGATGGGGTCCGCCTGAAATGACGTTGTTAGGGACGTGTGTACAGCATCGGTGAATCGACTACCATGGTTGAAGATCTGGAAGGCTTTCCTTCTCTGACGCTGGTTCTGGTCTCTGTGGCGGCTCCCTGTCCCTCGGAGCGAAACAAACAAGGCATCTTTGTGCTTTTTCCCATGACCCAGTAAGCGCAGCACGGCTTATTATGGCGGACTTAAATGGCGCTCTGGATTGAGGTATTGAGAGCAGAGGGGGAGGGGCGGGGGGACCTTATGCAAGATCCGGATTCGTTGTAGGTGCAATTGGCGTTGGAAGCAGAAAGGAAAGATTGTTGATGCCTTCTGGTTAAGGGCCCCATCAGGATGTGTTTGGGTGGTGAACATGGAGGAAGTGCCGCCCGAGCATGAATACGTGTTACTGGGTATTCTGTTTACCACTGTGCCATGCCGTTCTGAATCTGTCCCTAATCTGTCGTCAAATGTTCTAACAGGGGGTTATACTGGGGGTTGAATAACAAGACGGACGGACGGAAGAGAGGGGAGGGGGGAGGAGAAATGCGACACGGAGGGAAGGGGAGGGGGCGGAGCGGGGAGGGGGCGGAGAGGGGAGAGGTGCGGGGAGGAGAAATGCGACACGGAAATGCAGAAAACAAAGAAAGCAACAAGAAGCACAGTCATGCTCTTGGAGTGGGTTGGGGGAGGGGAGACAGCCTCTCCCGGTCGCACACAGGCTCTCACCATAAGGCCATTAATCTACCCCTGTGTATTGATGCATCAGCTGCAATGAACTGTGTAAAACTTCCAGATCTTGGCAGGGTTGGCTGAGAACTTCAGCGTTTCGTTGCTGATGGGGGTGCTCGGTCTTTTAGATGGACGACAGCAGAATAGGTATCTATCTCTGATCACACACACCAAGCCGTAAAATAGTCAAACATATATGCGAAATATTAACTGCAGCAGTGGCTGAATCATCGAAAGCGGGACTTGAATGTACCTAGCCAGACAGCGCTTCAAGATCATAATAATGGTAATATAGCGCTATAGTATTCTCAAGTAACATAACACCACTGAGAAGCAGATTCAGGTTGTGCAAAGCAAGCATACTACATCTGGGAAAACAAGCACAGCCTAGAGCTGTGATCTGCTGGACTCACATGACAAATATCTGCAGACAGACACAAACGCACCACATCAGAGGAAAGTAAACGCAAAGGCAGCATCGAGACAGTGAGCTTGAGGGAGAGATTTGATACAGCTTTAACGGTTAGAACCATGATCACGGTATTTCCCACGTCCTGTGAGTGCAATTAATCCAGTATGGCTTTCTATGCAATCTCCTACATTTCCTATTCCAATTAAAACTGTTTGAATCAAAGTATCAGACACACATAAACAGCAGAACCGGATGGACTTACGCCATGCAAGAAAAGCGTCAGTCTTGCTGTAGGCTGCGACACGGCGGGAAGGGGAGGGGGCGGAGCGGGTGAGCTGCGCGAGGGACGCAAACCGCGTGGAGTGTTACCGGGGGAGGGGGGGGTGGGCTTGGAGGACGGAGGGTTAGCCTTAGTGTTAGGAAAGACGAGTGATGTGACCGTTGCGGCGATGTTACACGGAAGGAAAGTTAGACGGAAGGAAGAGAGGGGAGGGGGAGGAGGTTACACGGAAGGAAGTTAGACGGAAGGAAGAGAGGGGAGGGGGAGGAGAAATGCGACACGGCGGGAAGGGGAGGGGGCGGAACGGGGGGCGGAGAGGGGAGAGAGAGAGTAGGCAAGGGTAAACAAACACGGACGTGCACGCGCCCGTGACTTTTAAGGTCAATGCGCATGCGCATAAGCTTAATGCGCATGCGCATTGACCTTAAAAGTCACGGGCACTGCAAGGAATCGCCACGATTCCTTGCAGTTAGATAAAGAGTGGATGAGCCCCTATAGTCTCGCTTGCTCGATGCGCATGCGCATCGACAGGCGAGACCTAAAAATGCTAAAGATTTACAAAAAAACCCCATAAACAATTCTAAAAGCACTAACTCTAATGCTGCGAGACCTATTGCATTTCCAATGCTTGCTATTGCATGATAGCATGTTCATTACTGTTAAATCATTATAGAACCAGGACTACAAGACCCAAAATTCAAAGGAAATGACTGTACTTGATGACCTCCTCCCACATAGAACTGGGAAATTAGAACGCTCGGTGGACACCACTCCCTATATTTTAAAATCGCATTGATCCCGTACACCTTACCCCTGCCTTTCCACAAGGTGGACGTTTTTGCCTTTTCAGATTCTTTTAACTACAACTTTTTGTAGAGTCAATTTACTGTATTAAAGAAGGTCCACATTTGACGGTGCATCTATATGGTCACAGAAGTCCTCAGTGACCAGAGTTAAGGCCTGAAGCTTAGATGATGGCAACCTCCAACTGGGTCGCAGGAATCTGCAGTGCCCCAGAGCATCTAGTTCATTCAATCCTAGCATGAGAAGCTGTTGAGATATGGTACCTCACGAACTCCAGGGCAGTAGCTCTCTGATCTCCACTATTTTAGGGCACAGCAGTGCTAGAATGAAGGGGGATCCAGCCGGATACCTGGCAGCTATTATTGAGCCGAATCAGGGATCCATCTGACTTCAGTGAAATATGCGGGATTGGTCCCGGTGTAATTTGCAAACACAGGCACACGATTCAGCAGCACCCACACGTTGTCTGCTTTCTGGCTGGAGCAGCAACCTGAAGCAGCGAGGGGCCTTTCTTATTTTAAATTCCAGCAGGGTACAAAAAAAGGTAGAATTTAAAGGTCATCAGCCCTCTTTTTGTTTGAGTACAATCCTGGCTGGGAGCTATCTGGATCTAACAGATAGACACCAATGCAATGGAAGGGAAAAGGAGCACAGCTTGTTATTCACAGCCTAAGAGAAATCACAATTTGGAGGCAAGCTTTTGACTTTGTTCAATCCCTGTATATAAAAGATATGCGTGCAGTGTGAGAATATCAGATGTATTTGTCTGTACGAGTACTTACATGAATAATGTAAATAGAACGTGCTTTTTTCAATGCTTTTAATGGGCTATGCATCTCAATTTGGGTGCCTGAGTGCTTTACATCACACACCCATGTTCTACATCGACAATAAATCATATAAGTATGTATATCAATGTACAGGATGTTACATAAGACAACAAGGATTTTAATGTGCAGGAGAGTAGCCTAGCACATTGTCTTTACTGGTAGGGATTACATGTTGACAGTGCATGCAGGATTTAAAACGTAACACAGCCCTTGGGGTTGTTTGTATTAATTAGACTTCATTACTAGCCAAAGAAACCTTTTTTAGCAGCCTTATAAGAATAAGTGATTGATAAAAAAAACACAAAGTTCTAAAGCCACGGCTTGCCATTTGCACGCAGGTCCTTGATGGTGGTTTATAGCTCACTGTGCTATATTAGGGTTACAAATGATGAACTGCAAGTAACAAAGATCTGTGTCGAAAACACGAACCCACTTACATAGCTACATAAAATAAGAATCTGCCACCTGCATAATGTGCTTCGCAGGAGACACATTAACCCTCAAAATTACTTTATGAGTCAAAACTGTGAGTAGACAAAACAAAGATCTCTCTAGCAAGGGCTTTAGCCACCAGAGCTATGTTACCATTATTATTCCCTGAGATTTACGGGCACACAAAGAACTCTGCACGGGGGCTTTAACCCATTAAGGTGTTTTAAAATGCAGCCTTTAAAACGAATTAGGCCAGAACACAGTTACTGTCACGTTTCTCCTTGTTGCAAGTTTCTTAGTGACTGTCAGACTGTTTTTCATGACTCCGTCTCTCTATCGCCTTTCTGTTGCCACACCTGGTCCTGTAATATATGGGTCCTTCCCTGTGCAGCACTAGAGCACAGCACTAAACATCTCGCCACTGCACCAGAGGCCGGTACAAGAATGTATCCCGTTAAAATGCCACCCCTCACCCTTACTGGAACGGGACAAGCATCAGCGGATTTGGGGGCAATTGTTCAACCCTCTCATTGTCCCGAACGCTCCCTAACTAGGTAAATCGGCAGCTACCCTCGAAGACAGCAAGACTCCGCAGCTGTTTGATCAATTCTACTTTATTATTTCTTTTTCTTTCTATTTCTTCTAGTGAAAAGCTTCCATGAAACAGATCCCCCGCTGATCAAATCTGCAGCAGAAAAAAAGAATCATCAAGGGATTGTCATAGGTGGAAAAAATATTTTTTTTTGTTTAAGAAATTTTTATTAAGCATTGAAAAGTAATACAAAAAGCATGTCATGAAAAATTAGGAAAAGTACATAAGAATATAATAATAAATGACAGTAATCCAGAGGAATTTATATACGAAAAAGAAGGGTAGAAAGAAATAGAGAAAGGAAAGAAGGAGAGAGAGAGAGAAAAAGGGAAACAGAAAAGAAGGAAAGAGTAGAGGGGAGATCGAGAGGAAAAGATAGGTAACCAGAGGGATCATGAGGGATGAGAAGCACGCGGTAAAATATTTTACACAAGTATTTTATTATCACCGACAACGTTTGAGTTGCCGGTTGCGATTCGCGTAGGGCTGGTTAGCTGATGATGCCTCAGTCAGGGACGTGCAGTTTCCCTCGGCGGCCTTCGTTTAACAAACTGGCACATTCCGGGGCAGATTTACAAGCCCCCTGCGCCACTTTTGCGTCACTTTTCCCATGTTAAAAGTGGGGCAAGGGGCTTGTAAATCTACCCCTCCGTGTGTTGAAGGTTCGGTGAAAATTAACAAACGGCCCCATCAACGCCGGGGATGCCTGGTTTCACCTTGGGGGTGCCCAATAGGGCCCATCTCACAGGGAAAGCCAGGACGGGTTCCCCAGCGTTATACAGCGCCAGGAAACCTACGGGTAGCAAGTCGCTTTACAAGCTCAAAAATTAATTAATTAATTAAATTAATAAATTAACAAACGGGGCTAACCCACCAGGAAAAATATATATTACGTACCCCAAGTAGCAGCCTAATTGCTCTACGTCAAGTGTAGCAACTTCAACCAGTTCCTCGTCCCCCCACATCAGTTTCTACTCTGGGTGGGATTTAAATGGCAGTATTAAAGTGGTGTCACTCGTGGCGTAACGTTTCCGGTGGCGCTAGAGAGCAGCAAGCAGGCAGTCAGCGAGGAGCAGCAGAGAGCAAGGAGCGGCGGCGGCGTCATCCCGGAGAGAAGCCGCAGAAAAGCCGAAAGCCGCAGATAAAGCAAAGAGCAGAGAAGGTTAAAAAGAGAAACTCCGGGGGGCGTGGCCAAGATGGCGACCGGGATGGAGGCATAATTGCGGAGCTCCTCGCCCTTGATCCCCGAATCCCCCACGATCGCCCCTATCACGTCTAACTTGGCTCCCCTGCTCACCCCACGGTGTGGAGAGACCCACAGCCCCGCAGAGTGACCAGGGGAAGGAGCGGTCGCCTGCATTCACCGCAACAGCCGCAGCCGCCTACCGCTGAGGGAGACGGCCTGAAACCGGGCTGAGCGCTACCTGGCCCCGCTGCACGGAGGGGACTCACGCTCCTTTGTAATCCTGCCTCCCCCGTGACCGGAGTGACCTCCAGGGACTACCAGCCCCTCCTAAACCGTGGATTGCCGGCCGGGTGAGCGGGAAACCCGAGAACCAGCCACACCTCCCGGGCCGGACGCTCCTCTACCCGAGTCCCCGGCTTCGGCCTGCTCGGCTGCGGGGGAGGCCCGCGACGGCGCGGCCCACGCCGCCGGCGCTGCCTCTCGGAGCGGGACCCTTGTTGGAGCAAGTGGGTGGCCGCCTCCCGCCCCCCCCGCACCATAGCGCTATTGCGCGAGCACGAGAGCGACCTGGGCGGACTGCGGCCCGGGCGCGAACTACGCTGGTCCCCGGCCTGGGCCTGGACTGAGGGGCGACCTGGGCGGGAGCCCCCATCGGCCCGAGCCCGGCGCTGCAGCAGGAGCAGTCACGTTGCCCGTCCATTTTAACAGGCCCCTACCACCGTGAGCCACCTGCAGCCTGGAACCTCTGGAGGGCCCTGCAGAGCCACGCATGCCACGTGTGCAGCCTGCGGCCTACGACGAGACGCTCCACTTCCAGTGAGCGACCGAGACTCGCTCTCTTCTAAGGTGTTGGACCCTTCCCCGGCTGTGAGCAGACCTCTTGGCGACATAGGTGAGGCAACCACGTCTACAAGACCCGAGGTGAGGAGAGGGGGATACTCGGGGGCCTGGTGGTCGCGCCCCCGGCGGGAGGAGAGCTGACACATACCTACTGCTAACCCCCCTTTAGGCTCCCTGGAGCTCGCACTGGAGAAAGGGGCGGGCACGGCCTGGGCTCAGCCAGAACCCTAAACAGACACTGTGCCCTGGTCACTGACCCGGACAGCGGCACCTGGCCCCCTTCCACACTCGGGGAGCGCGGTTCGGGACCCTGGTGAGGTTCGACTTCACCCACGACTCCTCCGCTCCAAGAATTGCTACGCCGGTGCGGGCCGCGCCCGGTAGCTGTTTCCGGGACTGTCTTTTGGTGCTCATACTCTGGCGGCACGCCCCTAATCCCTAGGGCTCAGGATTGACCCCCACCTCACACCACGATGTCTTCCACCAATCGCAGAGGGGGCCGACCGATCAACGAACTTCTCATGAAAACGTCTTCTAAACCCGAGAAAGCCCAGGCACCCACATCACCGTCAACGTCGACGACCACCCCAGCCAAGGAAGCTGAAGATGCCCCTATAACAAAGTCGTTTCTGGAAAGCCTCTTCAATACGCTACGCACGGACTTCCAGACCCTGAAACACGAACTGGTCAGTGAACAGAGAGAACTGCGCAGGGATCTGGATGGGTTGGGGGAAAGAGTGGTGGCGGTGGAGGAATCTAGTCGGACCCGTGGCGAAGACCTGGCGCTCCTCCAGCAAGAAGCTCTCCGCCTTCAGGAACAGCAGGTGGGCCTTCAGGCACACGCGGAAGACCTCGAAAACCGTTCCCGACGGAATAACATATGGGTCAGAGGCGTGCCATCGAAAGCGGAGGGGAATAGCGTCACAGAATACCTCCAAGACCTCTTCCGAGAAGTCCTCAACAAATCCGCTGAATTCCCCATCCGTATTGACAGAGCGCACGAGTGGGTCTCCCCCGCCGTGCCCCTGCGCCCCCTCCGGACATCCTGGCTTTCCTCCCGGACTTTCCCCTGAAGGAGAGGATACTGAGAGAAGCACGCCGAGCGCAGCCTATCCGCTTCCGAGACAACCCTGTTCAGCTCTTCCAAGACCTCTCCGCCATCACCCTTCAGAAAAGCAAGGACTTCTAGGTGGTCACCATGTTTCTAAGGGACAAGGGGGTGCCCTACACCTGGGGACATCCGTTCCGCCTGATCTTTAAGTGGGAGGGCAAATTGCACCAGCTCCGCTCGCTGCAGGACACATGCGCCCTGTTGGGCCTGGAACTGCCAGATGATGCTTCTGACGGAGATTCCACCCTGGGATCTTCCCCAGCTAACCGCCCGCAACCCTCAGGCAATGACTGGCAACAAGTACGAAGACGCTGTGCACCCAAGCATCGCCTCTACCCGGATCTGGGGACCATTGCCAAAGACAAAGCTGCAGCCATAGAGGAAGTTGTTAAGGACACCGCCGCTCCTTCCTAAGCCTGATTCAACAGGGGAGCCATAGCAATCTCACTTCATCTGAGTGGGGGGGAGGGGGAAGCGGCGGGGGGCCACACGGGTCGCCACTGCCACAGCCTCTTCTATTTTTTCATCCCACGGGCCTGAACTGACTCTGAATAGGCCCGGGACTATGACTATTGGTTGGTTGTTGGAAGTTGGGGTTAGGGTGGGAAGGGGAGGACACAGTTGCTGGGTGGGGAGGGTGGGGACAGTTCTAACCCGGTGGGACTGTGGACGATGCGCCACTCCGGGTGCGGTTTGGGATCCAGACAAAGTTCGTTCGGGTGGGGGGGGTAGGGGTGGGATTGAGGGAGGGGACCAGTATGCCAAGGGACATGAACAAGCTTCGTACACTGCTAACTGTTTTCCGCGCACGAGGATAGAACTGCCATTGCGCTACACTACACCCTCAACACCCCAAGATGCCCGATACACTTAAGGTATTATCTTTCAATGTAAAAGGCCTCAACAATCCCATTAAGAGGCGGGCTGTTATTTCATATCTAGAACACTCAGGGGCGGACATATGCCTATTGCAGGAAACCCACCTCTTAGCTAAGAACTGGCACAGGATGCGCTCCAGAGCCTTCCCTCAACTATTTTTTTCATCACTCACCACTAACAAGGCGGGGGTGGCGATGCTTGTGTCCCGATGCTTTCGGGGCCGGGTGGGGGTCAAAGCAGGAGAAATCAAGGGCCGCCTGCTATCATACACCCTTCTAGTGGGCACTAGCACGATGACAGTTGATTCCATATACGCCCCTAACACTGGCCAGGAAGCCTTTCTTAAGAATGCACTCTCGGAAGCGCTGCAGCCCCCTAGCACCCACTTACTCATTGGGGGGGACCTCAACCTCGTTATGGACACACATAAAGACAGGTCTGGACACCGCTATGGGGACACTGGAGCGTTATCTGAAGCGGGCAGGTTGTGGCTAAAAGAAAGAGGTCTGTTAGATCTCTGGAGAGCGGTACACCCCAACTCGACACAGTTCACATTCTTCTCCCATGTCCACCGCACCTACGCGCGCTTAGATCACTTCCTGGGCTCCTCTGACCTAACAACTCTCATTACCGACGTCTCCATAACCCCAGCAGCTCTCTCCGACCACAACGCGGTAGAACTGACGCTCACCATTCCCACCACCGCGCGCACTCCGGCCTCATGGAGGCTCAACGAAACCATGCTGCAGAGACCAGCTGTCGCTGCGCAAATCCGTAAAAGCATTTCCGAATATCTTGCCATTAACGATGGCTCTGTAACTTCCATTTCGGCCCTCTGGGGCGCTTTGAAGGCTGTAGTAAGGGGGGAACTGATCGCTATAGCGACAGTAGACGCCAAACTACGAAAGGAAAAAAGGGACGACCTCACGGCTCAGGTGGCTGAACTTGAACGGGTTCACAGCTGCACTGGGGCTCCTAGAGTTTGGAGGCAGTTAAAAGCTACCAGGGCCCAATTAGCTAGCCTTGATACCGACAGGGCTGAATTCGCTGCCCTCAGACTCCGCCATTCCTACTATGTGGGGGGCAACCGCACCGGGCGCCTTTTAGCTAGTGCTCTCAAAGCCAAAACCCAGAGCTCTAAAATCACCACTCTCCTGAATGACTCCGGGGAGACCATCATCGACGAGGCAAAGGTTGCAGATGCCTTCCGCTCATTTTACGCTTCCCTATATAGGGAGGACCAAATACCACCCACGAATATCGATGCATATTTGCACTCAGCGAATATCACACCATTGTCCAAATCGATTTCGGACGCCCTAGATGTCCCCATTCTGTCGGACGAAGTCCTGGCCGCAATATCCCGCTTACGGCCGCTCAAATCTCCGGGCCCTGACGGCTTCTCATCAGGCTTTTACAAACTGTTTGGCCCACTCCTGGCACCGATACTCACGAGGCTATTCAACTCGTTTGAAGGCCCGAGTTCCATACCCCCAGACATGCTTGCAGCGGACATTGTAATGTTGCCTAAACCAGGCAAGAGCCCTACACATTGCTCAGCATTCCGTCCCATCTCATTACTTAACCTGGACTTGAAGTTATTCACTGGGATACTGGCAGTACGCCTAGGCCCCTGCCTCCCGGGAATCCTCGAACCAGATCAATCGGGATTCGTCCCGAATCGCCAATGCAGCGAAACACTAAAAGGCTCCTGCACTTGGTGGACAAAACACATTTTCAGAACTCCGATTCGGCACTGTTGGCCATAGACGCAGAGAAGGCGTTTGATCGTGTCGACTGGACTTACCTGCAGAAAGTCCTGCAACGATATCAGCTGGGCGACCGATTCCAATCATGGATAGCGAGCTGCTACTATCACCCTCAAGCCAAGGTCCGCTTAGGCAGTCTTAAATCAAACCCCTTTGAGATACAACGGGGAACGCGTCAGGGATGCCCTCTTTCACCCCTCCTGTTCGCCCTTTACGTGGAACCGCTGGCGCAGAAACTTAGAGATAACCCTAACATTCACGGTATCACCTTCATCCGTGAACCGCACGTGGTGGGCCTCTACGCTGATGATATCATTGCCTCTCTCAACGATCCATCCCGCTCTATACCCGCCTTCCTAGAGGAATTGGACGCATTCGGAGCAATCTCTGGCTTCAAGATCAATCGGGGGAAATCTCTGGTTCTGCCTCTGGGTAGTAATGCCCACTCGTGCACCCCTACACCAACTTTTGGGTGCGACCTCCAAACCTCCTCACACCTCCAATACTTGGGAGTCACCCTCACTTCTAGCAGTGCCGCAACGGCATCCCTTAATTATAAAACGCTCACCTCCCAGATCCAAGCTGATCTTGCCCGCTGGTCAAAACAACCCCTTTCCCTGCTAGGTCGCATAGCGGCGGTGAAAATGTCAGCCTTACCTAAGATTCTGTACATCTTTCAGACCCTCCCAATCTCCCCGCCGGCTTGCGCATTGTCGAATCTGCAAACCGCTCTCCACCAGTTCATCTGGGGAAAACAGCGCGCACACCTGCACAAACAAGTTGCATACAGAACGGTGGATGAGGGTGGTCTTGGGGTCCCCAACCTCCTACAGTACTTCCGCGCCTCGCAAATCCGTTACCTGGTGGAATGGTATAGGCCGGAATCCGAAAAAAGGTGGCTGTTCCACGACAGAGCGATGGCCCAGACCTCCCTATGGAAGATACCATTTCTCGCCCGTCAACACAGGCCGAGGTATCTCCTTAATTCCCCCATTATGCGCACCATCATGAATGCTTGGGACGCAGTAGCGGTCAAAAGAGGATTAACAACTTTCCCCTCCCCACTTACCCCGATTCTAGACAATCCGGATTTCCCACCAGGCAATAACCTCCGCCCCTTTCCGCAATGGCGCGGTACAGAATGCCGCTCGGCTGGCTACTTTTTTGAATCCGAATGCTTCCTCTCCCTTGCCGACATTGTGCAGGACTATGGGGTAACCAAACCTCACATGTTCCAGTACTTCCAATTACGTCATTGGATGTCGAACCCCGATCGCGCGCCCTTGATGTATCGGCTGTTGACACCGTTCGAAAAATGGCTGATCACAAAAGACTCCGACAGACACCTTATCTCAGACATTTACAAGATGCTCTCTCCGGCAACTAGCCCAAACAAAACGGCGGGGCAGAAACGCTGGGAATCAGAACTTGGCAGGGCATTGTCGCCCAAGGAATGGGGGTTTATCTATTACAGGGCGGCGCATACCACCCGTAACACTGCTGCCAGGGAAGCAGCGATGAAACTGGCCATACATTGGCATCTTACTCCAGTCAGACTCAACCGGGGCAACCCCCTTCGGAGTGCGCTGTGTTGGAGAGGCTGCTGTGAACAGAGTACGTTAACTCATCTGCTGTGGGACTGTCACATTGTCCGGGACTACTGGAAAGAGGTCCTGGATGACATAGACTCGACCTTCCAGACCGAAATCCCACGCTTCCCCGCATATGCTGTTCTAGGATTGCCCAACGCGCTCACATTCCCCCTGAGGTCCATGCGCGGCAAACAGATGGGCATCGCCATGCAAGCAGCGTCACAGCATATCCTATCACTCTGGGGCTCACCCACTGCCCCTACCCACACAGGCTGGTTACACAAATTATGGTTTACGTTAGGCATGGAGCGCATCCAGGCCACGTTGACACACTCCACAGACTCCTTTCAGAAGGCATGGCAACCGCTTCTATCCTTGCTGTCCAAAGAATTTAATGAAATCACCTGCCCCAAGTATCTTCGCATCCTGCGACTCACAGGGCCACCGCGTAACCCGCTGTGAGTTCGAACACCCATTAATTCGCGGCTTTAACAGTGTCATACCACAGGTCTCTTGTGCACGGCATACTGGTCGGGGTGGAGGGAGGGAAGGGGAGTTGGGAAGGGGGAGGGAGGTTGGGTTCTTTTTGTTCTGGTCAATTGACCCTCTCGCATGGCACCTTGGTTATAGCACGGGCTTTACATCTCTACGTTGGTGTATTACTCTTGCTCTCTTGCTGATTTCTAGAGAAGACGTGCCTGTCTGTCTCGCTCGCTTCATATACCTGCCAGTCACATGCTGTTTTGAACTGCCTTTTTCTGCTTTTGCTTCCAATAAAACAAATTTGCAATTAAAAAGAGAAACTCCGAAGGGGGGGGTATGGTGGGGGCATGGCCAAGATGGCGGAGTGAGCGGTCGCACTCTCTGTGAGCTCCCCGGACCCTAGACCCCTAAGCCCTGTATTTATGCCGATCTCCCTCCAATCAGCCTAAAACTTGCAGCGGAGGCGGTGGTGCTGTCGGTAGTTCATTGTGAGCTGGCGTCCGCCCCGGGGATTGCGCAGGCGAGGCTCCGCGGCGCGGGGCAGTGCAGACGCCAGAGACGTGGAGAGCTGCGACCCGAGGTCTGCCGGAGCAGTGGATGATACAGTAACCAGGCCCACGGCAGATCTGGAGTAGCGGACCGGCCGACTGAGCAGCGGAGGCTTCCGCAGAACAACAGACGACGGCCCGGAGGCTGCAGAGTAACCGGAGGTGACCGGACGTATTGCCGAGGCCCTCCCAACGGCCAGGAGCTTCTACGCGAGGCCGAGGACGCGGCCTGTGGGCGGAGCTGCCTGGATTCCTGCACCGGACCTAGAGATTGCGGCGTCTGCCATCGACGGAGGAGAGGTGCAGAACCGGTGGGAGCAAGGAGGTCGAGGGAACGCAGGTCCACTGAAGCAACGAGGCCCAATGGTTACCGAGAAGGACTAGGCCCCGAACAAACCCCGCCAAGTGCGGCCTCGCCGAAACATGGCCGACTGAAGTGCCGGTTGTGACGAGAGAACATTTCAACACTCATTGGGACCCTCGAAGTTGGACTGGCCTAGGGTCCGAGATAGAGGTGAAGCTTCTTTGCCACGGTGAACGAAGGGCAGGGAGCCTCGACGACCAAGCACAGCAACAAGGCCTCCCGGTCTACGCCAACGCACGGAGCAGGTGTGTTACCGAGGGTAGCCTCGAACTTGAGGCGACGGACGAGGGCCCCGAGTTGAACGAGCAGTGGAACACGCTGGTTCAGCGACGGCGGCCGGTGGAGGCGGCGGAACCGCAAGATTGCTATCCATGAGAGCCCGAGAGAGACGCATTCCATAGAGGCCCACGTTGATATGAGCAATGGCGGCCGGCTGGAGCGGCCTTTAGACTTGCATGGAGCCCGGCTGGGAGAAGCTACCAAGGAGTGGCCCAAGTGCAGCGGAGGGGCTGAATAGGGTACCCAGCCCACACAGTCTCGATAAGCGGTGGTGCAGATCACCCGAAGATTGCCGCCGGGTTGGTGTCGCACAAGACAGGGCGGACCGCCACGTGGTGAGCCAGAGGGCAGAATCGGCCGCCGTACTGAATCTACACGCAGTGAGTGCTCGAGCCCTCCTGTGACCTGAGACGGGACCAGACAGCTCACAGCGCCCACCAAGGAGGTCAGATTGAACGTCGGTGGAGGACAGGGAGGTCTCACCAGACTGCCAGCGACCCCGGCAAACTGCTGGCTGTTATTAAGGGCCGAAGAACCGATAGGCCTCACCCAGCAGCTTTTGCTTCTATAATGGCCAGCAACAGGGGGGGGGGGGGAAGGAGAACTGACATTACCTGAGATGCTAAGCAAGGGGTCATCGAAACAAGATAAAGGACAACACTCACCGGGCCCCTCGCGGAGCCCACCAGATGCAGGAGGAGGAGAACCACCGGTCACCCGGTCCTTCCTGGAATCTCTTTTCAGCTCTCTACGGGATGATTTTCAGACTCTAAAGCAGGAAGTGGCCGGAGAGGTCCGAGAGGTGCGGAGAGAGGTTGAGAGTCTAGGTGAGAGGGTGGCCAGCATGGAGGAAACCGGACATTCGAGGGATGAAGAGGTCGGACATCTACAGCAGGATGTGCTGCGACAGAGAGCAGCAGCTGGACCTCCAGGCACATACGGAGGACCTTGAAAACCGGTCCCGCCGGAATAACATCCGAGTCCGGGGGGTACCTTCCAAGGAAGAAGGAGAGGACACTGCTGGATACTTGCAGAGCATGTTTAGGGAGATACTAGGTGAGCCGCAGGACTTCCCTATCAGAATCGACCGGGCGCATTGGGTGGGCATAACGCGTCGGTCCTCGGCGCCCCCTGCGGATATCCTGGCCTTCCTACCTGATTTCCCACTTAAGGAGCGAATCCTGCGTGAAGCGAGGAAACAACAATCACTCCAATTCCATGGGCATCCAGTTGCACTTTTCCAAGATTTATCAGCGATTACGCTGCAAAAACGCAGAACATTTAAAATAGCAACGGACTTTCTGAGAGCCCACGAGACACAGTATTCCTGAGGACACCCCTTCGGTCTAATCTTCCGGTGGAATGGCGTCCTACACCAGCTCCGATCGCTCCAGGATACTTGCGAGGTGCTGGGTATCACTGCGACGGACGAAGAAACGCACACACCACGCAGAAGGCGCACCTGCAGGGACGGCTGGCAGAGGGTCTCTGAAAGCCGGTCCTTTGCTTCTTCTGCTCGACCGGACTCGCCTACCATTCGGGCCGTAATGGACGTGGCGCTCCGAGAGACGGCCGGTCACACTACCTTGAGTGACGTCGCTATGACAGCCTAAGTCGACTCCGGGGGAGAGATCAACACAGCTTATTTTGCATTGCAGGTTTGGGGGTTCTCTGGGAAGGGGGTGGCGGGCGGGGGTGTAGTGGCTGGACGTCCACATTAGTGACTCACCACAGACTTGTCCCTTGAGGACCGGCCTGGGACAATGCCGTTATGGAACTTGTTGGGGCAGGAGGGGTGGGAGCGGAGGGGCGTGCGGGTTGTTTTCAGGGGAGAGGGGGCCGGGGAGTTTGGTTGAGGATAGGGGAGTTGGGGAGTTGGGGAATGGGGGGACGGGGAGGGTTCGTCCAGTGCATTATGCAGGTTTTGGCCGTGCTAACGGCATACATACATTTTGCCCTGCTCAGGCAGGTATTTTTTGCTTAACTTTCACCACTTCACATGCCTCCCACGTCTCTTAAGATAGGGACTCTAAATGTCAGAGGCCTCAATAACCCGGTTAAGAGGAGGGCAGTGTTGTCTTTATTGGAGAGCACACAAGCAGATATTGGTCTTCTTCAAGAGACCCAATTGCTACCTAGTGATTCCCATAGGCTGCGTTCCCATAAATTCCCGACACAATTCTTTTCCTCCAACAACACTAAGACCGCGGGGGTGGCGATCCTAGTGGCGCGACATTTCAAGGGGGAGGTCCTTCATAAACATGCAGAGCACAAAGGCAGATTGCTAGCATACAGATTTAAAATTGGGGGACTCCCGTTTACGGTTGGATCCCTGTATAGCCCCAACGACCAACAGGAGCAGTTTTTATGATCGGCGTTGGTGGATATTACTGCCTCGCAGGACAGACACATTATCTTCGGGGGCAACTTTAATATGGTTTTCGATTCGGCCCTTGATAGATCGGCGCAGCGTAACCCACAGACTGGGGAATTTTCTGCCGGATGTAAAGCACAACTGTCGGAAGTGGACCTCCACGACCTCTGGCGTTGTATGCATCCTACTGATAGGGAGTACTCATACTACTCCCATATGCATAAGACGTATGCGAGACTGGACCACCTCTTGGTGACGACCCAGGTAAAGGCGTTGGCCTCGACAATTGAAATGGGGGTGATTTCCATATCGGACCATGCATCGGTACTCGCTACACTAAGCCTGCCACCGGTGACTTGCCCCCCTAGGGTTTGGCGTCTTAGGGACACTCTCCTTCAGAGGAAAGAGGTGGTTAAACGCATAACAGAGGTTACTCAGGAGTATCTGTCCCACAATGATAACTCTGACACCACACTGGCGACACGATGGGCTGCCCTGAAAACGGTACTTAGGGGAGAGTTTATAGCAATCGCGTCGGCTGAAAATAGGGAAAGGCAGAGTAAAAGGGAGGAACTCACTCAACGGGTCCGTGAACTCGAACAGATACACCGCCGGACAGGGGCGCCCTGGGTGTGTAAGCAACTCAAGGGAGCCAGGAAACTCCTGACGGCTCTAGATATGGACCGTGCGGAATTTTGATTGCGTTATGCCTATTATACTGGGGGGGACCGTTGTGGTCGCCTACTGGCAAATAGACTTCAAGTACAACGCCAGCAACAAATGGTGAAGGAGATCTCTGACCCCACCTGGACGATGGTCACGAAAGATGCCCAAATAGCTGAAACCTTCCAAAGGTTTTACGCTAATCTCTATGCAGGGGACCCCCCGAACGAACCTGCAATGACGGCGTACCTAGACTTCGTCACCCTCCCATCCCTGGCACCCTCGCAGGCTGAACATCTAGATAGTGATATTCGAATCGAGGAGGTGATTTCTGCTATCGCCAAACTTAAACACGGCAAAGCCCCAGGTCCAGACGGATATACGTCCCTATTCTATAAAACATTCTGTGCATTGCTGGCTCCAATCCTCACCCGTCTATTCAACTCGTTCGCGACCCCGGGGGCCATCCCACCTGACCTCCTGCGGGCCTCTCTTACAGTCATCCCTAAGCCAGGGAAAGACCGGACACTCTGCGGCTCCTACAGGCCGATATCTCTCCTAAACGTCGATCTTAAACTATATATGGGGATCCTCGCTGGCCGACTGGCCCCCCACCTGCCAGGCCTTATAGAACCGGACCAGACGGGATTCGTTCCTGGAAGGCAAACGGTGGACAACACCAAAAGGATCGTCCACCTCACTGAGAAGGCCTACCGGATCACAGGGGAAAGGATGATTTTGGCGGTGGACGCCGAAAAGGCGTTTGACCGGGTGCATTGGCCTTATTTAGAAAAGGTCCTGCAGAAGGCAGGCATTGGAGAGAAATTTTGCTCCTTAGTACTCAATTGCTATAAACTTCCAACGGCGGTAGTGCGGGTGAACGGATACAGCTCACAGAGCTTTGACATCGAGAGAGGCACTAGACAGGGGTTTCCACTCTCGCCCCTGCTCTTCGCACTGTATATGGAGCCCCCTGCCCAACGGATACGCATGAATCCGGCAGCGACAGGGATACGGTTCGGAGGCTTCACTCACACCATAAGCCTCTATGCTGACGATATAAGATTATCGTTGGATGAACCCCGGACTGCCCTCCCAGCATGCATTGGGGAATTAGACTCCTTTGCAGCCGTCGCAGGCTTTAAGATGAACATGGGGAAATCAGTGGCGTTAGACGTGTCCCTTGACCCAGCCACTAGGGCACAGTTACAGAGCATGTTCCCCATGCTCTGGTCATCAGATCTTGTGCCTTACTTGGCAATCCAACTGGCCCCCACCTTGCCGGCTATGGTCACGGCTAACTATGCCGCTCTGGGCAAGAAGATTCGGGAGGAGCTGGGACGCTGGAACCGTAGCACCATCTCCTGGTTGGGCCGAATAGCTGCGGTTAAAATGACTGTTCTGCCCCAGATTCTATACCTCTTCCGAGCTCTACCACTCCAGCCGCCCGTTGGGTGGATCCAACAGATGCAAGCTGACCTTGCGCGTTTTATCTGGCAAGGCAAGAGGCCCAGAATGAGGAGATCACTCTTGCTGCTAACACCTGAGGCTGGAGGACTCGGGATTCCGGATCTCCGAAAGTATTTTCAAGCCACACAACTACGCTATCTGGTAGAATGGAGCAGGTGGGAATCAGATAAGCACTTGCTCTTTCAAGACCAGGCAGTGGCAGGCCGGCCTTTACAGGAAATGCTGTTCTTACGCCGGGCCCACCGACCCGCGAACCTCTACACCTCATTCATTACTAGAGTGCCCCTGCGGGTATGGGATGCGACAAACATCAATTACAATCTCACTTCGTTCCCCTCGCCCCTTACGCCCATAGTAGATAACCCGGACTTCACCCCGGGCACTGAAAGAGGGGCCTTCACCCACTGGAGAACGGCCGGATGCCGGGCCCTGTGCCACATATACGACTCCGAGGATGTCCTTCCCTTCCTGCGCCTCCGACAGGAGTACTCCTTCCAAGAGACCGAGAGGCTTTGTTATATGCAGGTCCGCCACTGGGCTCTGCACTCACAGGTGCGAGACTCAGCATATAGGCAGTTCCTCCCCTTTGAGAGGTGGCTCATGAGCCGCTCATCGGACACGAAATTGATCACGGACCTGTACAAACTACTACAGCCGCCTGCCTCACACCTGTATAATCCGGGGAGGGAATGGTGGGGGAGAGAATTGGGCAGGACATTGACACATAAAGAATGGGAACAGATTTCATACAGAGCACGGCACTCTGATTAAAGTCTCCACTTATTGGTGTTATACCCCAGTTAGAATTCACGAGATGGACCGTAGTAAGGATAGCGCTTGCTGGAGGGGGATGCGGGCAGGTGGGCATGCTGACACATATCTTATGGGACTGTCCACTCCTAGAATCCTATTGGAAGGAAGTACTAGATGAGATTGATTCCCATTTTGACACCGAACTGCCGCGCTTTCCAGCATATATACTGCTAGGCCTCCCGAACGGGTTGGTATATCCCCTCAAATCCCGTAGGGGCAGAGAGATAGCTATTGCATTGGGGTCAGCGGTACAGAACATCTTACTACACTGGCGCACTACTACACTCCCTTCTGTTACGGGCTGGCTTCATAGACTATGGCATGTATTAGGGATCGAGAAACTATCGCTCACGGTGGCGGGGGACATGGAGCAATTTGACGACCTATGGCAACCATTCCGGTCGCTGCTGCTCACCAAATTTAGGGAAATCACCTGCCCTAGATACCTACGCCTTTTAAGGCTTACGAGGCCTGAAGAGACACCTTTTTGAATAACAGCTGACTTAACCTCTTTCAATCCAGGGAGATAGGGGCAGAGGGCAAGGGACGGGCCTGCGCACTGGACAAGGGAGAGGTGGGGGGGGGGTTTCTGTTTTTTTTTTTGGAGGGTGTTTGGGGTGAGGGACAGTTCATTGAATATGGCACTGTATATCTTGAGGGGTTGCTGTGGAAGGGTCTGAACTTGAGATGCTTTGGGGACAATCAATGCTTTTTATGCAACCCTAATCACAGCGAACTAATTTCGTATATGCTGTGAATGTTCTGTCTCTTTATGTTGTCTCAATAAAAATACTTAAACCTAAAAAGAGAAAATCGCCGGAGCCGCGGGAGCCGCGGTGAGGGACCCGGCATAGGAGAGAAAAACCGGGCTTAATCAGACAAATTTGGGAGTGGCGCGGGAGACGCCGGCAGCCCGATCCCGACCTTCTGCCCGAGCCCAAGCACAGCCTGGAGGTGTGAGAGAGCCTGAAGGGAAGTATTCAGGCAGTCGGGCTGTGGTTTGTGGCAGAAATATAAAAGAGGCATAAAAAAGAAAGATGCACTGAGCTGAGGCGGCTTGAAGCGGGCTGAGGTGGGCCAGAGGAGTTTTGAGGAGATTCACAGCTGTGGCAGCTTCCAGACCTTCCTGGAATCGGAGTGAGGAAGCGGAGCAGCAAGGACGAGTGTGAATCACGATTCAGGATCCGCGAGTACCAAGCCCTATAGGAGCTCCCTTTCCCCTGGGAATAGAAAATAAATAAAGAAAAAGAGAAAGGGGGCGGAGCGGAGGGGAACAAGGATTAAGGAGTTGAGTCAGAGGGGGTGATCCGTGGCGAGAGGGACTTTCCTATAGTAGATCCCCAGACCCCTGCCGAAGCCCTGCACACCGGCAAAACTCACAGACGAGCATAGACTTCCATAAACTTCTATAGACGACTCCCACCCGCCAAATATCCTGCCCAACATCCCGCAGGCACACAGAACCCAACATCAGAAAATACTAGAGCTGTCGCACCTTGGAAAAAGCAGCCTCTGACACAGTTGATCTCATCTTACTCGTTTCTATCAAGAGCAGCCACTATAACGGATACACTGCCCAGCACCTTCCTTCCGCTCCGCTCTCTCCCTGACGGCAGCTGTACCTCACCCAAGGGGCAGCCAGGCTTGGGAGGCTTGGGAGTGCGAACGTAAGTGTGAGGGCAAATGTGAGGGTGAGTACGAGTGGCAAGTAGCCGTGTGGCATGACCAGGGGGGTCATATCATCCCACGTAACGAGTGAGTTTGAACCCAGGGAAGTCTTGCAGGGATAGGCTGTACCACGTGCACGCAGGCGTGAGCGCGGTGAACCGAGCAGTGATAACAACGCCGCTTGCAAATCAGCAAACCAGAGCGGACCAGAATAAATCGAGAGTCGGAGAGTCGGAGTGAAAGTACACACTGTGCGGTAAACCACCTGAGCCCTCAGAAGGAAACAGAAACAGTCTAAAAACAGAGGGATAACCAGACACAACCATACTTCGAAAAACGAAGTAAGATCCAAAATACCCCTTAAACAGGCCACCGGATAGAACAGCCGAAATAGGATTACGCGGTCGGGAAAAATCCGACAAACACCAACACAGAAAATTAAAAGAAGGTTGTAGGAAATGGGACCCCTGGCCGGCCAGGGCTTGCGCCACAGCCAGTCAGAGACCGCCACTCCTATTTAAAGTCGACCCCTGCTCACCCTCTAGGTAACGCGGCGTGGGCAGTCAGGCCTATCTCGGAGGACATGTGTGAAGCATTTGCGCACGCACCCAACAACAACATCCCGGGCCTCCCACAAAAGGAACTCCACACCAAGTATATATGAAAATAGTCTTTGTATTAAGAAGGACACATAGGAACATACACTTTACAATATGCTCGAGGCACAGCAGGGGTTACAAGGGAAAAGGTACAGGGCAGGGCCAAGGGACCACTGCCAGGAAGGTGCACATGATGGAGTTGGCATTTAGAACATATAACAACTGGGAGTTTCCTCGGACTAGGACTAGAACACATAATCCCCAGGAGCTTAGCATTAGAATACGTCACTCCCCGGGGTCTCATAGGACTAGCAATAGAACTCACTCTAACCAGTATAGCCATACATGAGGCAAGGTTATACAGGAGGGAAGGAATGGCAAGGTACATAACACAACAGAGGCACCCATCAGCAGGGCAACACATAATAATTCTCAGCATCACTTTGATATGAGTCAGTAGCACCCCATAGGCCAGATGGCCTTCCCGGGGCAAGGGTGCCTTAGAGTCTCGATGTCCAGAGTGGGCTGAAAGGGGCCCGGGGCAAACCTAAACGTGGCAGCGGCCCACGAAGTGCTGGGCCGCTGAGGGGCTTGGGAGTAGCCTTGCAGGCTGGGGAGACAGGGGGGCAATGTTGAAGCCTCTCGCAGGCTCGGCAGGGTCAGGGACATGTGGTGGAGCCTCTCGGGGCTCAGGCAGGGTCAGGGACACGCGGTGGAGCCTCTCGGGGCTCAGGCAAGGTCCGGGACACGTGGTGGAGCCTCCTCGGGGCTCGGGGGCTGGGGTACAGATGGAGCCTCTCGGGGCTCAGGGGCTAAAATATAGATGGAGCCTCTCGGGGCTCAGGGGGCCAGGACACATGGAGGAGCCTCCTCGGGGCTCAGGGGCAAGGACACGTTGGAGCCTCCTCGGGGCTCGGGGAATATCTGGGCGGAGCCTCGCGGGCTCGGGGGGCCAGGCAAACGCGGGGGAGCCTCCTCGGGGCTCAGGGACCAAGCTGCGGGCAGGCGGGGCCCCCCTTGGGAGACCCGGCATCCCTGGGGCCCCGTGGGCCTCAAAACACATGTCTGCCCACGCGGGAGAGGAGGGGCGGCCACCGGCAAAGTGGCCCGATGCCCCGCCTCCCCTCCTGCATCACTCACCGGTCGGCGAGCGCGCCGGTCTCTCTTGCTCTCCGGGGCGCCCTCTCGCTCCTGGGGGCCCCGGGGGGGGGGAAGCGGCAGTCATCTTGGGGGACTCAGGGGCGCGGAGCAGGCTCCCGCCGCTCCCTGCATGCTCGTCTCTCCGTGTCTGCAGCTCCCCGGGCCGCCGGACAATCAGAGCGCGGCCCGGGGAAACGTCATCGGGCCAGCCGCCAATCAGAGCGCGGCCCGGGGGCGGGCTTCACGCGGGGTCCCGGGCTGCGGCGGTGAACACAGGGGAAATTGACGAGGGCCAAGCTCCCTCGATAAGGCAGCCAGGAAGGAAATAAAGCGAGGTAGGCACTCGCTGGGGTTGTAGAATCTCGGTAGCCCGGGGCAGACGCCGGGTGGGCACCGGTCTTGTTGAATAAAGCGCTCCCCGCGCCAGGGCATGAATGAAGCGCCCCAGGGCGCTAGGACCGCAGGAAAGTGCTCCCACGGGCTAATGGCATGGAAAGCAGAATCCATAGGAAGTCCAGGGAGTCCGTAGGTCAGGAGCAGAGCAGGGCCCAGGGAGGCACGCCCTTCCCTGAGCCCAAGCAGCAGCACGACCCAGGCAGGGTCCCAAGCAGGAAGAAGAAGAGAAGAGAGAGAGAAAAGGGCCCACCCTCCTTTTATACAGGAGCTTCCTTTGTCTCCAAAGGGGCAGGCAGGCAGAGAACCAGCCAGAACTGGTTATAAGGAATTTCATGTTACTGGCCAGGCCAGGGACACTGGACGCACCCCAGGGGGGTTGAGCCAGCCTGGTGGGGGGAGGCCCAGCCGGCTTCAGCCAATCATACGCCAGCACACCTACTGCACACATGCACCAAGGTCTAGAAGTGGCACTTCCCTTCTAGTCACCCACATGCCGCATACATCATCTTGTAGCATTCAACCTCACGAGCGCACACATACCAAACTCGACCCGGCACGCCCCACGCATCAGGGACTACCAGAGCCACATACATTCCCCATGCATTCCTATGGGAGGCAGGTCTCTCTCACCACACACACACTCAGAAGGGGGATCACCAGTCCCAGGTCACATATAACAAGCACAAAACTTCAGGGGGGGGCCTGCCAGAAGGGCCACGTCCAACAAAGGTTGGCTGCAAAAGAAAGAAACAAACAAGGAAACAAAAATAAGTTAGAGGAGTTGCTCAGCAAAGAACAAATAGACCCATGGTAGAGCCTTTTAAGTTTGGGGAGGAAAAACTTAAGCAAAAATTTCACTTTCTAAAAGATCAAATGGCAGCAACTTACACCATAAGTGAAGAAGCAAAAACCCTACAAAGTCCTATAAAACCATTATATTTAACATCATCCATCAAAAAACGCACAAAGAGAAATTCATTTGAATTAAGTTTGGGTACCCAGTCTAAAGAAAAATCAACAATAAAAAATTGGTTGGTAAAAACTACGGCACAAATTCATGTACCAAATTGCCAAGCCATGTCTACACCAAACAAAATACCCATCGAGGGCAACGAAAAAAGTTTAATACTTATCGACCAAAGTCAATCAGGGTCCCACATAAAATTGCAGAGAAGTATACAAAAGATAGACTGGTCTAAA
The DNA here is from genome assembly GCF_964263255.1 of Lissotriton vulgaris. Lineage (NCBI taxonomy): Eukaryota > Metazoa > Chordata > Amphibia > Caudata > Salamandridae > Lissotriton > Lissotriton vulgaris. The sequence continues at coordinate 1,339,050,287 of NC_141685.1, forward strand.
TCTTTCTCAATCTTTGAAGAAGCAGAACGTCGGAAAATGCTCGAAGATAATACACATAAGGAAGCGGAATTGGAGCGAAGTAGTCAAGTAGAAGTGAAAGAATCCGAGAATTTGGAAATAAAGGAAAATGGAGAGAAACAGGAAACTACCTTTGCTCCAAAAAAACTTACATCAAGCCCCACCAGACAGTTGAACAATAAAATTCAGGAGTTTGATGAAGTAAAAGAGGGGACAAAAGAAGACTCACCAATAACTTTCTTCCACATGTGGTTTTGACTCAACCACAGGGGCTCGGATGCAACAAACCGAAGCACAGTCAGCGCTCTGGGGCGATGCTTTATTAAAAAGCTTACAACAAGCGATCAACGCTTTAAATTTTTGATCAAATGAACTCGACGTTCAGGTGGATTTGATGAACTTACTTGCAACACACATAGTGGGAATAAATTCTAAATTGGATAAAATCTCGGTGTATCTCACAAAAGAAAAGGAGGAAGAAAAACAATGGAAAGCTAAGTTAATGGAACAAAATTGTGTCTGTGGGGAAATAATAGACAAATTGGCATCATTACCAGACATTTTGAGAGAAATATCAGGTGTAACACACTCAAAAAATACCCAAGGTGAAAATTCTAATCAAGAAAAAAACGGAGAGTTTATAAAAATTGGAAAACAAAATAGAACAATTTCCCCCGTCGAAAAGGAAAAAACCCTAAATGGATCAGAAGAGAGTGAAACAACTGAGAATGGACAAGGCGAAAACAAAGCATTGGGGTCGTCGGGCACAATAGAACCCCTAACCAAAAGACAGCGTAAATGGGCAAGGAAGGCAAGGAAAAATGCCATTAAAATCAAGCAAGAAAAACAAATCTTTGCCATTTTCGAACGAAAAAAGAAAGAGAATCCATATGAACTGGTTAAAGAAAAGGTTGTTAAAGAAGTTAGTAACCAAGAGATAAATAAAGAAGAAGTTGAAGAGCAACCAAAAAGTTTAAGGCACAATGAAATAACATTAATTTCACAAGGGAAACCAAAAGCCGAAGAAAAAGCTAAAATAATTACACTGAATAAAATGTAATGTAATGTAATGTAATGTAAGATAGCATTTGTACCGCGCAGCAGTCACTCCAAGGAGCATCAAGGCGCAAAATACTGATCCAGAGATGTAGGAAACAGGTAGGGCATAGATGGAAGCTCACCCAGCTGTTACACTAGTGCTCTAACACAGGTGTCCTGTAGCTTGTAAATCCAGGTTTTCAATCCCTTTCTGAAGTCTTTTTCCTTGTCTAGGGCACGAAGGGAGGGAGGAAGAGTGTTCCAAGCTTTTGCTCCGAGTACTGGGAGGGATTTGCCACCTCTCCTGTTGAGCCTGAACCTAGGTACTGACAGGAAGTTTGAGCTGGATGATCGAAGATTGCGAGAAGGGTGGTATCTGGCAAATCTCTGCTGTAGGTATTTTGGTCCCAGAGCGTGGGTAGCTCTAAAGGTAATAATCAATATTTTAAATAGGGCTCTCTTATTTATTGGGAGCCAATGTAGAGTATTTAATGCAGATGATGCGGAGGATTTCTTCGGCCATTTGAGGACTAACTAAATAACAAATAAAGTAGATGAGATAGCAAAAACGATCACTGTCAGGCCACAGAACAACAAAAAGTACAGGTAAACGCATTAATACAAAAGCCCCAGCATGAACTATCGGCACAAAATTGTTCAAAATGGCTAATTGGAGGAAATGAGTTAGACAGTCTGAAGACAATGGAAAAAGAACAGAGCCAAAAAACACAAGCAGATCAAGTCATGGAAACAAACACACGCTTAACCATAACGGTAGGGAAAAAAGGAAGAACATGTAATGCTTCACAGGGAATTTTACAAAGTGATAAGGAGGGGCTAAACACAAGCAATACACCAGCAGAGCAAGAATTAATGGAACTCCAAGAAGTGGTGACATTACTAGGGCCCAGTCGACCAGAAATAACAACAATGGAACAACCATACCGACAAATACCGTATATCCGACTGGATCAAACAGAAGGAAAAAGAGAAGTCTACCAAAAACAGAATTCCCAAACGGTATCCATAGAAACAGGCTGTAAACTACTATTTAGGCCGGAATTCCAAACAAGAGGAAAATTGGACACGCTGAATCGGGGGAATATATTGAGATTGTTTGGAGAGATACCTAAATTAAGGGGAATAACAACAAGTGACCTCATATCAGTAGAATTTGTCCAAATACATAAAGAGAAAGAAGAGGAAATAAGTAGCACTACGTGGGCATCAAAAGATATAGTAGAGCGCATTTTTTCAACAAGAACACACTTTGCAGGATGGGGAATAACATTAGAGCTCCCAACGCCTATAAAGTATCCATTCCCTTTATTAAACAATACGGCTTCCCAATCTAAGAACACAACCGAAAAAGCGTACTCAATCTTAATGGGGCCAAGAAATAAAACAATCACGCAACAACTGTCGAACAGCACAAAAATAAGACAAGTGAACTATGGGTCGAAAAAAGACGAAGATTGGTCTTGGATAGCACTAGCTCTAAACTCACATCGATCCTGATGGAAGTAACTTCGTCCGAAATAAGCAAAAGCTAAATATCAAAGTATGTGAGAAACCAGAGAGGACAATAACAATTTGCTTGTGGAACGTTCTTGGTTTTCAAGAAATGATCCAAGATCAAGAGACAATAGCCTTTCTGAGCAAATTCTAAATAATACTTCTCCAGGAAACATGGAATGAAATCCCGAGACAAATCATGGGATATGAGGAACATCATGTAATGGCGGTGAAAATCGCAAAGTACGGACACCCAAGGGGAGGATTATCTACTTTTACAACAAATGATCTAAACTGGAAAACAGAATCACTCGATCCAGGGGTGAATTGGATACAAGTCATCAAACTAGAAAACAATGCATGTAAAGACAGATTAGGATGGAAGTTACTTATCATAAATATATACATCCATCCAGAAAAGGCTACAAAAGTTAAAAAACTATTAACGTTATTAAATTTGATAAAAACCTTACAAAAAACTCACCAATTCCATGGGATTCTCATCTCAGGCGACTTTAATAGTAATCTAACTAGAGCCATGCGTGACAAAAGCAATATCCCAAAAATATGGAACGAGTTGGAATCACTAGGATTAACGATCCTAAATGGAAATATGAAGGGAGATCAACCTGCAAGAATCACCTTCTCGAGTGGAAAGAAAAATTCCATACTAGACTTCACATTAATTAGTAAAGATCTAATAAAGATGGTCGATCATTTTGAAATAATAACTCAACCTGAAAGTGATCACTTCCCACAAGAGACCATATTAAGCATAAACACCAAAGAAAAAACGAAGACAGCGTCATTAGCTTTTATTCCGTAAATACACAACCTGAAGAAACTCAAATGGAGGGGTCCCATAATTAACGAGATAATGGATATGGTGTTCGAACAAGTAAAAAACACGGAGGCCTTTGGAAACCAATCGCTCGAAAGAAAATGGGGGAACTTACACAAGCTTGTGCTAGGAAAATTTCCGGTAAAAACATTAGTAAAATATGGACAAGATTCTAACAAAGACCCATGGTACACTACTAAATTAAGAGATAAAAAAGGGAAATCACAAAAAAACTAAGAATAAAGGCTGTAGACAACAGGTTGGGAAAAGAAGTAGAAAATAACAAAATACAGAAAATGAGAAAAGAATATAAAGAGGAATGCAGAAAAGCGAAAAGATCGCACACGGAGAAAATTTGGGAAGATCTGTTACGGACGAGCAAACTACCTAGTAGTAGTGAATTCTGGAGTATAATAAATAAATTATCAAAAGGAACGGGCGGACAGCACAATATCGGAATTAGTGAAACCACATGGCTACATTATATTGAAAGCCTGTATAACACACACAGGTATCAACCCCACAAAGAAATAAACAAAGACTCAATAAAAGGAATGGACCAGAGAGAAGCAGAAACCAGACACGGAAATGGTGATCAGTATGAAAATTCTCTCAATGGTGACCTAGAAGATCTAACTTTGCTGACAACAGTAAAACAAACAACCACCATGATAAAAAAACTGAAAGCGGAAGGAGCCGCAGGCCCCAACGGGCTTCCAAATGCTTTATTCAAATACGATCCCGATTTTTGGCCAAAGTACCTCACACCATTATTCAACCAACTATTCACGGAAAAAAAGATATCCCAGTCCTGGCAGGGCAACATCTTCCACCCAATATACAAAAACGGGTGTAGAATGGAACCTGGGAATTATAGGTTGATAGCCCTTATTGACGTTGAGGCAAAGCTCTTCGCAACTTGTATACTGATTCATCTTCGAGAATGGATAAATAAAATCAAAATAGTACCAAAATTCCAAACGGGAATGGCACGGGTGCACGACAAATCTCTCAGCACTGGCGCTGCTAATCAAAGGAGCAGGAAAAAAGAATACCGGACTACTAGCGTGTTATATAGATTTGAAATCCTCTTTCAACCGAGTTCCAAGAGACCGTCTGTGGAAAAAACTTGAAACATGGGGTCTCCCTCAGAAATTAATTGACATTATAATAGCTTTAAATAGCGGAACGTGGGCAAAAGTAAAGCTTGGTGATGGGAGACGAATATCCGCAGAATTAAAAATAAGAAATGGCCTCAAACAGGGCTGTGTGCTCTCTCCAAGCCTTTTCAATATATACCTTGTAGATTTAGAAAGTCACCTGCAGAATGTGAACGGACACCCACCAAAATTGGCCAACGAATGCATCCAGTTCTTACAATATGCTGACGACATTGTGGTTTTAAGTCAAACACTGATAGGCCTCCAAAGAGTAATAACTAAATTAACGGAGTACTTTGACTTCGAAGGACTGGAATTAAACATCAAAAAAACGAAAGTGGTGAGATTGGCGGGCGCAAGTAGACGATCATTTAAATGGTACACAAAGAACAAACATATTGAGGAAACAACATCATATAAATACTTAAAGGTTACACTAAGCAAAAACATGTCCATATTACATCAAAAAAGAAACATCATTGCTAAAGCTCAATCACTGAGTTTCGCCTATAGAACACTCCAAAAGAAACTTCAATGCCCGTCATACGACCATCTTCTAAAAGTATTGGCAGCCCAAGTATTACCATCTCTGTCCTAAGGGCTAGAAATATGGCACGGGAAAGAAATCGATATTTTAAATACACTCCAGACAAAAATATATAAATCGGTGTTTAATCTTTATAAAGGATCAGCTCCAGCACAAATAAGATGGGAATTTGGCCTGAAAAATCAAACATACCAAAGGAAAGCAGTCTTAGCGAAATGGTGCTGGAAGCTTAGATCAGCAGAATCAGGATCACTAAATAGCCTATGTTGGCTGGAAATCAAGAAACAATAGATCAACATGAACCAAACTCTTGGGGTGATGACTTGCGTACAACCTTAGAAACCCTTAAAATAGAGGAAATCTGGAACAGCCAACTGGAAGAAGCATCTTTTTAAAAAAATTGTAAATTGAACGCAAAGGCTCTATCCTTGGTAGAAGATAAAATGATCTTGGCCAAACGTCGACACGCATGGACCATATTAAATTCATACAAAAGATTAAAACCGCAACCTTACCTCTTGGCACACTTCCGGCTATCTTTAAAAATGAAATTTATGGCTTTTAAACTGGGCGACCCTTTTTCTAAAGATTTGATACCATCTTGAAAAAGCACACAACAAAAAATAAGATGTAGACTATGTGGGTACCACACGGAAACCTTATGCCATCTATTGTGTACGTGTGAGTCAATAAAAGATGAGAGAAGAACTTTGCTGAAATCAGTTCTAAATGCCCTTCAGATCCGCACCTGCAGGCAGGCTGTTACTAGCTGGATGGGCGCGGGCTCGAACATTTTGATATGCCGCGGGGTAAAATTCATGAAGAAAGTAGAGACTTTGATTTCAAAGGCCGAATTAGCTTAAGACTGGGGACTGGAAAATAATGTCTTACGTTTTTAGAACCAAAAAAATATTTTAAGAAAATGAATTTTATCCTTTTTACTAATTGTAATTTGTGTATGTAAACTTTATGGTTGTGACAAACCAAATAAAGTGCATTTTTGACTTGACTTGACTAGTGGCGTACCGCATAATAATGCCCCTCCCCCCTCCTTTGGAGAATGTTATGAGGATCCCCCAAGCATCCATATCGCACAGATAGTGATTGGTATTGTGCTAAACGGGTCATCATTGAAGGATTGGGGACCCCCTGGAGGGTTGATGCCCCCCCTTCGCCCGCTCCACAAGGGGTGCATGGGCTTTCGCTATGCCCGTGGGTGTCACACAGGGGAGTGGAGGGAGACTGGGACATAAACCAGATAGCTAAAAAAACATAAAGGCGCACATTTGCAAATCAGGCCACTTTTGAACTTGTAAAGACAGGCTGTTTGTGTATTTTGCAAGGTATGGGAAAATGCGTGCATTTTGCTTGGTGCAGGCAATGTTTGTGGTAATATCATGGAATTCAATAGCAATAACTGGCCCACCTAATGCAAGATATGGGAAACTGCGTGCATTTGATCTTGCTGCAGGCAATGTTTGCGGTAACATCATGGAATTCAATTGTAAAACAAGCATTTGCAATGCAACAGGTCTCGCATTAGTTAGAGCTAGAGAATTTGGCATGGTTTATATTTAGCTGGATATGTTTGCTGGTTTGTGTACTGTATGTGTTACCGAATGGCAGGTTTGTATGTATCTGTGGAGTAAGTATGTGTATTATAGCTTTCCCATGCCATGTTTACATTGCCAGTGAGGCTAACAGTAGGCATATACACATAGACAAACATACAGAGAGACACATGCACCGAGACACACAGAGACAAACACACACAAATGCACACAGACAGACACGCACATAGAAACATACACACAGATGCACAGACAGACATGCACACATAGAGACTGACACACGTATAGAGACGCACACACAAAGACACACATAGAAACAAAGATGCACACACAGAGAAGAGACTCACAGAGACATACTTAGAGAGACAAATGCACACATAGAGACGCACACACAGAGACAGAGGCACACACAGAGATAGGGAGGCACTCACAGAAAGATACACACAGAGATGTGCACCGAGAGACAGAAACACACACATAGAGATGCACACACAGACACAGAGATACATAAACGCGCACACAGCAAAAAACACACGCAGACAGAGATATGCACACAAGACAGACATGCACACAGACACAGAAATGCACACACAGAGATAGAGGTGTATACATAAAGAGAGACGCACACACAGAGACAGACACACACAGAGACAGACATGCACACATAGAGACAGAGACACACACACAGACCTAGACACACAGACAGTTTGGTAGCTAAATTGGCTAATGCATCCGAAACAGGCGCTTGTGCTTCACCTTACGATTACAGTTGTTTTTAACTGTATCCCCACCCCTTAGTGACCTTGCTCCCACAGGTGCCGGTAGGTTGAGTAATTTTAAGATGCGGCGTATGCTCACATCGACAACATAATTAAGCTCTAATTAGACTATGAGTAAGCATGAAACAATGCGGCTTGCTGAATGTACCAAAATATTATAAATACTCCCAAAACCGCATACTAAAAATATAACATGCGTGTTGATAAAGTATACGTTTTAAGATGGTTTTAATAGGTACGTACTACAAGCCAGTCATGGGCGGCAGCGAGGGGTCAGCGCCATGGAATGGAAGTGGGATTTCCCACACCGCACACATACGCATACTGACTGACAGGAAGAGAGGTAAACATATCTGACAAGATCAGGGCCGAACATATCTGACAAGATCAGGGCCGAACAGGACGCGGAAGAGGCCGGGATCCCCCACAACAGCCCGCTGGTCTGTCAGATCGCGGGGCGGCAAACATTGCTACGAATTCGAAATAAGCAACATTTTAAGAAGTGAATTTAAAATTAACGGTGTCGACAAGCACGACACCCCGTGCTCACTGAACTGAATGCTGCTGGCCATGCAGGGGCGTCATGCAAACTCTGCCCGTGTCTGGGCACGATATTTGAAACCACATTACCTTCGGTGGGCGTAATAGACATCAATAGGCCATGGGCGGAGCAATGCGCCTGCCTTTGGCCTATTGCGTGCTCTCTTTGTAAAAAACACGCACGCAAAGCCCAATAGCGTGGCCCAAAAGGAATCGCACACGCATGAGCGTGTGCGATTCCTAGACCCGTTTTCGACCCCCCTACAAAAGTCTTGCGCTGCGCGAGCACTGCTGTGCACTGCACCGCTAGGCGTGAGACCTAAACAGGCCCACCTAGCCAAAAACAGGCCCATAAGTTGCTAAAAACCGGCCCACACACTGAACTGTCAGACCGGACCATCGGGCACTGCCTGATTGCCCTATAGGCCAGTCCGACCCTGGACTGTCACATACGTTCTCTTGGCATGGATAAAGTTATTCTGACACCAAGCTGCCACGTACCTCAGCTCAGAGGAACTATATTCTGCGCCAGCCTCTGTAATTTCCTTGAGCTATCAACGTATGCGAAATACCTCTAATTATGACCTATATTGCTTTTTAACCAGAAATAAATCTAAACAATCTTTATACAGAAAAGAATGTCAAAGAGAAAAGCTAACACTTGAAAGTATTATCAAAACATATTTTTATTTATTTTTTATATAATTTGTATCGATTTGAAAAAAATGTTATGCATCAACATATTTCATTTTGTCAGTTTGCATATTAGACAAAGGTTCACCATATTACAAGAAACAATTGGTATCAATAAGAAAAGTGCAAAAATGAAACAATATGACTTAAGAAATAGTGCCCCTAACATTCTATTTGGTCCTAACAATCTCGCATACACACTTGCATACCATACATACCATAATAGTCTAAAAAGACACTCCTAACAAACATTGGGAAACAAACTAAACACAATGAGACAAGGAGACCCTAAAGGGTGTACTTGGTAGATTGCAAAAAGAACCTAGATGAAGTGGTTCTACCAGTTAGAAATTGGTCTGTGTAGATTTGACCAAACTCTATCCAAATTTGTGGATGCTGGGCCGACGTACGTTTCGGTGACAATGTCACCTTCCTCAGGGCCAAGGAAAACACATAACAAGGTAACATGTAGGCATATTATCCACATAAGTTAAAACAACAGGGGCATTGCACAGTATATTCCTTGTCTGAAAATGAAGAAAACATGTGTAAGTATACAAATGCTATTTATGTGTATATTTACAATCTTTGACATTCTATTAGTGCATCTTTGGCATTAAACTAGTATTTTCTAAATTGTTTGCACCATCTGCTCAGAAATAGCACAAAGAGCCTTGCTAGAAAAGAGTCTAAGTAAGGTAATATATCGAAAATGCAGCAGAGAGGAGTCTCAGTATAGGGGAGACAAGAAAGATTTGAAAGGTATGAGAGAACCAAGTACTAATAGCAGCTATTAGTATCTGACGACACACAGCCCTACTCATTAGGTAACAACACCATATCCCTCTCCCCAACCTGGGTAACTAAGCACTGCTCACCAGAAGAATATCATGAGCACACTGGGTGTTAATCTTAAGTCACCACTTGGTTCTCTCATACCTTTCAAATCTTTCTTGTCTCCCCTATACTTACACATGTTTTCTTCATTTTCAGACAAGGAATATACTGTGCAATGCCCCTGTTGTTTTAACTTATGTGGATAATATGCCTACATGTTACCTTGTTATGTGTTTTCCTTGGCCCTGAGGAAGGTGACATTGTCACCGAAACGTACGTCGGCCCAGCATCCACAAATTTGGATAGAGTTTGGTCAAATCTACACAGACCAATTTCTAACTGGTAGAACCACTTCATCTAGGTTCTATTTGCAATCTACCAAGTACACCCTTTAGGGTCTCCTTGTCTCATTGTGTTTAGTTTGTTTCCCAATGTTTGTTAGGAGTGTCTTTTTAAACTATTATGGTATGTATGGTATGCAAGTGTGTATGCGAGATTGTTAGGACCAAATAGAATGTTAGGGGCACTATTTCTTAAGTCATATTGTTTCATTTTTGCACTTTTCTTATTGATACCAATTGTTTCTTGTAATATGGTGAATCTTTGTCTATTATGCAAACTGACAAAATGAAATATGTTGATGCATACATTTTTTTTCAAATTGATACAAATTATATAAAAAATAAATAAAAATATGTTTTGATAATACTTTCAAGTGTTAGCTTTTCTCTTTGACATTCTTTTCTGTATAAAGATTGTTTAGATTTATTTCTGGTTAAAAAGCAATATAGGTCATAATTAGAGGTATTTCGCATACGTTGTTTGCTTTTGTCTCTCCCCTCTGGACCTAAAACCAATTGGGAGAACTCTCTTTCTTTGTCTATTTCCTTGAGCTATCCCACCACCTCCTTCGGTGGGCTGCGATATACTCAGAGCAAAAAGGCACGCAAACGCATTTCACAACTTCACTATCTTAAATGAACAATAGTAGACAACGCTAATAGGATCTTCCTGTTACTCAACGCAATGCTGGGCCTACCCCAGATCCTTATTACTCGTCAGTCATAGCTACGGCTCCTCCACTAAGGCAGAGGACAGTCGTTCCACCGCTCTCGGAGCAGTGCAAAAAATACAAATAAAATAATAACAGGATGTTATTATCATTTTATTGTTCCATACTGAGCCAGTTTGGGGTTAGGACTGGGCTGTTGTCACAGCCTGCAGGGGGAGCAGTGGTTGGTGAACTTAAGTGCCCATGACTGTTTGGCCGGCCGTCTTGGGTGGGCTAAACAGCCATGATCACTTAGCATGTTCTCCACCTGGCCGTATTGCACAGCCTGGGTGGAGAACATGCACAGGCTCTCAAGTCCCTGCCTGAGCGCCAAACCAGGCCGCTCAGACAAATCACGACGGTGCTGTCATGCTGGTCACAGCAGCATCGTGATTGGCTAGGGAAGTATGGGAGCCTGTGTGCTTCCAGGAGTCGAAGAAGACGGAGGAGAGGTGGCGACTGTATAGAGGTAAGTGTTTTATTTTTTCATCCCACTTGCCCCCACCCCTTCCACCACACCACCCCGTAGTGGGCGCCGCTGGGTTATAGGCTTTCACCTAAATGGTGCACCTCATATAACATGACTCCCTCTCGTGCTATTCTGCAGGGGCGGCTCCAATGACAGAGGAGCGCTGGCTCATAGCCAGCAGCAAAATAATAAAACAATATTTGTATGGAGGGGCTAGCCGAGGCATGGGTGGAGGAGTGCTACGTGCACTCCCTAAGTGCTCACATGTGTTTGGCCGGTTGTCCCAGGCCGTCCAAAACACTCCTGCGCACTTAGGTTTCTCTAACCTGGCTGTATTGAACAGCCAGGTTAGAAAAACCCCACAGACTCCCTAAGCAGAGCATCTTTTTTCAGCCAGCTCAGGCCAATCTCCGTGGTGCTCTGCAGCATTGGGATTGGACAGGGAGGCTGTGACAGTCACAGCGTCTTCTGGGACAAGTAAGTCTCAGCACCGAGAAGCGACGCGCCCAGCAGCAGGTATGATTAACATTTTATTTTTTATTTGTTATTATTATAAACAGTCCCTCGTCCCCCCACCACAACGCCCCCTCCTGCTCTCCTCTCCCCGAGTCCTCCACTTTTTGTATGGGCAGCCGCCACTGCTCTTCTGAGCCTGATCCGTCCTAGCCTAAGCAAAGCAAGGTTTAATAACTGTTTGGTTGTAAATTCCCCAGTTTATTGTGAAAGCATGGGAGTTTCGGTTAACAATGGCTGATCTGTGCCACAAAAACAAGCTTTGGCAAAGGCAATAGGTCTCGCCTATACAAGAGCTATTGACTCTTGAAATTTGTTTTTTGCCATGTTGTACATCTGGCTACTGTTCAGCATGGCTAAAAGTTGATGGCGTGGAGCGTCCTAGAGTGGGGGGGGGGGGGGGGGGAAGTATAGTATCGTAGACTGGATTTGTTGGAGTAGAGTGGCGTACAGTGAAGTAGGAGTAGAGTGGCGTAGAGTTGAGTAGAGTAAAGTTCAGTGGTTCAGTGGCAAAGTGTCGTACTGTGCAGTTTCATAGAGTGCAGTGTCAAAGTGTGGTGTCGTAGAGTGGGGTGGAAAATAGGGTGGAGTGGGTTGGAGTGTATGGAGGTAGTGGGGTGGATTGGACTGGAGAAGATTAGGGTGGATTGGATTGCGGTAGAGTGGGCTGGTTTGAGTGGGGTGGATTGGAGAGGGTGGACTGGAGTGGGGTGGAATTAAATGGAATGAGGTGGATTGGAGTGGGGGATTGAATTAGAGTAGGAAGGTTTGGAATGGGATGAATTAGAGTGTAGTGAAGGGGTGGATTGGACTGGAGTGGGGTGGATTACACGAGTGGGATGGGAACTGCGGTGGGGTGGATTGGGGTAGAGTGGGATGGATTGGACTACTGTGGAATGGGGTGGACTGGATGGGGTGCATTAGATTGGAGTGGGGAGAATATATAGGGGGTAGGGTGGGGTCAGTTGGACTGAAGTGGGGTGGAATGTAGTGGAGTGAAGCATATTGAATTAGAGTGGGGTGAACTAGATTGGAGTGAGGTGGATTGGATTGAGTGGTGTGGACTGGATTGGGTGGTGTGGACTTGATTGGGGTGGGGTAAACTGGATTTGGGTGGGGTAGATTGTTTTAGATTTGAGTGGGCAGAGTATTTTGAAGTGGAGTGGGGCTGATTGTTTTGGATTGTAGTGACAAATGCAAAAACAACAGTTGATGGACAGACTGCAGAACAATGTCATACATTCACCCCAATACAGAGATCTGGGCCTAAATCCATCGTTTTTTTGCACTCCACACCACCCCAGTTCAGACATGGCCATATGCAAATCAGCCTTGACCCTGTGCCTCCTGGGAACAGTCCAGCCGGAACTGCCAAGCCATGTCTTCCCTGTACCTGAATCAAGCATCCTAGGACCAGTTTCTGGCTATCAGCCGTCATCAGCCAGGATAGCTTGACTCCAGTGGTGTGGGGAGCACGGGACTCACGTCTGAGCATACCCTTCCCACTCGGGGTGACAAATGCAAAAACAACAGTTGATGGACAGAATGCAGAACAATGTCATACATTCACCCCAGTACAGAGATCTGGGCCTAAATCCATCGTTTTTTCGCACTCCACACCACCCCAGTTCAAACATGGCCATATGCAAATCAGCCTTGACCCTGTGCCTCATGGTCAGAAGCCGGTCCTAGGATGCTTGATTCCGGTCCAGGGAAGACATGAGCTTGGCAGTTCAGGTTAGACTGTTCTCATGAGGCACAGGGTCAAGGCGGATTTGCATATGGCCATGTCTGAACTGGGGTGGTGTGGAGTGCAGAAAAACAATGGATTTAGGCCCAGATCTCTGTATTGGGGTGAATGTATGTCATTGTTCTGCATTCTGTCCATCAACTGTTGTTTTTGCAATTGGATTGTAGTGAGGCAGCTTGGAAGGGTGGGTTGTTTTGGATTGTAGTAGGGCAGATTGGAGTAGATTGAAGACTGGCAGTAGATTGTTTTGGATTGAGTGGGGCAGATTTTTTGGATTGGAATGGGGCAGATTGTTTTGGATTGGAGTAGGGCAGATTGAATTGGATTGGAGTAGGGCAGATTGAATTGGATTGGAGTAGGGCAGGCTGTTTTGAATTGGAGTGGGGCAGATTGTTTTGGATTGGAGAGGGGCAAATTGTTTCGGATTGGTGCGAGGCAGTTTTTTTGGATTGGAGTAGAGCAGATTGTTTTAGATTGAGTGGGGCAGATTGTTTTGGATTGGAATGGGGCATATTGGTTTGGATTGGTGTGGGGCAGTTTGTTTTGGATTGGAGCAGGGCAGATTGGAGTAGAGCACTGTTAGGTTATTTGCTCAGATTCCCTGGATGAGATAGTGTGAAAAGGATTTTATTGGGACAATGTGGTGCTAACAATTGAATAGACTTCAACCTCATTTTGCGTAAGCCAGTTTCTCCACCCACACCTGCTCCATGACCAGAGGAGTTGCCCAGGTAATGATTGTGGTTTCCGCCTTGCGGGGATTTGAAGGGCTTAAAAGAGTGACTGACCTGATGTGCCTCAGAGATGGAATTTCTTGCACCAGGGGAAGCAGTGTGCCCCTGTTGATTATATTGAATTGGACCTGCGATTTGTATTTTGGTATGAAGATGAGGTTGCAAGGACTTTCAGAGGAGCTGCCAGCCTCTAGAGGTGGTCGCTTAATAAGCAGCATGGTGGAAGCAGTAGAAATTGGAAACTTTATAGAAACCTGAGGAGTAGGCCTTGGTTCATGAAGGGCCCAGTGACTGGTGGTTAGGCTACTGGTTAGGCGCCTGGTCTTCTGTTAGTTGTTCGGGAGGGGGTGTTCAGACCTGAAGGGAGACTAGCAAGATACATTTTTACGTATGTATGGTCTGGGTCTGGTAGCCTAGTGCATCCACTATAGGGAACTGTGTTCGACCTAAAGGTCACAGGTTCAAATCCTGGTGGGTCCACTCAACTTTTCATCCTTCTGAGGTCGATACAATGAGTACCACTTAGTTGGGTAACAATAAACATCTGCTATTCGGCGCCAAGATCCCATTGGATGAACGTGCGCTTTTATATGCTATAAAACGTATTTTTTTAACAGTCCTTGCAATTTTTTTCTATCCCTATTTGTACAGCCAGTCTTAATGAAAATAGAGGGTTGTAGCTGTATGTCAACGTGCAGCGATTGTATGCCTAGTGTAGGAGAGTAGGGTCTGCTTCCTATGGTTACCCCCACTTTTTGCTGCATTCTCTGGTTTTTCAACTTAAGTGTACCTGCTAATCAGGCCCACAGCCCAGCTGTTCTCTCTATAAATTGATACCATGTACTTTAGGTACATACCAGATTGCTTACTGGGTCACCCTTGTGAGCCCCTGAATAGTGTACGCTAGGTATCCATGGCATAGGTGCACCCTAGGCCTACCAGGGGCTGCAGCATGTATTATGCTACCCCTGGTTTGCCTTCCAAATTGACACCACAGGTCTGTCCACACAGCCTGGGTAAGGTGGTGTAATCACCCCTTATTTAGATATAGTATACCTATATCTATATAACTATATATACACCTATAAGCCACTCCTAAGGCAGACCTCGACAATCCTGGAGGTAGAGTGCTTGGTTTTATGTGAGAGGGTGCCCTAGCATGAGCTGAGCCCCTCTGCAGCTTTCGGAACCATCTCCTTATAGCTGTTCTATGATATAGCAATACCATATTCTCTTAAGTGCATTATAATCCTCATGGTTAATGCTAACTTTGGTTTGGCTTTATCAAAACATGTTGTGTAAGGTGTCAAACACTTTGGAATACTACCCCCACCCCCGCCAGTTCTGGTGTCGGGGGTAGCATTCCACCCTTCTAGAGGGAGAAGACATGTAGTTACTGTTTTACCCGGTTAAAGTTAAACAGAGCCTCAGCATCACAAATGGATGCTGCTGCCACAGACACGAGTCTGACCTCCTGTTGCTGGCCGAAACTCCGGCAGGGGAGGCCTGGACAATAGGTTTCCTGTCCAGAGAGGTGCTGGCCCCTCCCCAGACAGGGTTTTGTGTATTGGGGCAGGGAGGGCTGCATTCAGTGAATGCTTTCCAGACACTGCATGGGGCACACTAGGTGCTCCATGCATTCCCCAGTTCAAACCGGTTGCTGGGGCACTCTGCCCCAGCTCTGGCACGAAACTGGACAAAGGGAAAGGGGTGTAACCACCCCCTTCCCAGGTCCTCCCATAGGAGGGACCTTAAGGGTAGTCCAGCCCCTAAACTTAGTATAAGTATAGGAACCCAGTCACTAGGACTTGAGATTACCCTGGACGAAACTTTGAAACATATACCCTGGACCTTCGACATTCCATTTTGACTCGAAGATGGAAGACATCTCCCTTGTGGTTAAGGAGTGACCACCCTGTTCAAACAGGCACCAACAGCAACTTTGCTGGTCTGCATTTTCGAAGCTCCCGCCGGATCCAGAAGAATTTGCGACCCAGGACACAGACTTCCAGACATCTCTGACCCGACCTTCGCTCACAGCAAAGCGGAGACCCGTGGCAGACACGAGAGACGTGGGACTGGAACTCCTGGACATCCTGCATTTTGCAAGCTGTACTCACTTCATGAGGTATCTCGAAGTCGAGCATTGGGGTGCTTGAAGCCCCAGACCCGAGCACCATTTGCACCAAAGCTCAGAGGCCCCCACACCACGAGTGACCCGTGGGCCTCGCTTTTGCATTTCAGCTCGATGAGTCTTCGCGGTTCCTAGTCCGTTGGCTAGTGAGCTCCCCGAGGACTTTCTTTTGAATCTAACTTGCTTTCCTGGTTGCTCCAGGCTTGCTCCAACTTCCCTGCGAAGGAGAAGTACCTCAGACCTGGCTGGTCTGCACCGAAGCCAATCTCCACATCCTGCGTGGGTTGCGTTTGCCAAAGCTTGTTGGGTCCAGTCCAGATACCAACACCGCAGTCAACTAGATCCTTTGTGGGACAGCTCAAATCCAGCTCCTGGTCATTGTCGACGCCTCCTGGTCCTCGTGGCTGAAGAGACAAGCTTCAAATCTTCACCTGACATCTGGTGGCATCTTCCTATCGCCGCCCTGATCACTGGCAAGTGACCCAGACTCTGTCCCTTCTGCTTTCAGGTTCTACCGATCTTTGATCCACCCTTGCATCCACCCGGACACTTTTCCTCTCGTCGCCTGCAGCACTTCTTTGCAGATCTCCATTGAAATCGACGGCAAAACCGGACACCAAAAGAGACCTATGCACCCGGCTTCCGTGGGTGAGGTAACATGAGTACTCTGGTAGTCTTGAGGGTATTGGCCCTCCTAGTTTCTAAGTCCAAAAGGGTTCCATCGTAGTTTATTTAGAAGTGTCCTTAAATTGTAAATTTGCAACTTGTTCATTTCCCATAGAAAGTCAATGGTAACCTGTGGCTGTGTTTAGACACTGCATGCATCTCCCGTGGGCCTCCTACTTCCTAACCTTTGGTTGTTTAGAGTAGTCCCAGTGATTTCACAGGCCCCAGGCCTGCTTTCTAATTCTCACGTGGTTCTTATACCACTATTTTAGTATATGGTTTGTGAGGCACCTAGGGCGAAACGTATACTGTGCAACTTATCTTATGCTAATTGAGTAACTTGTATTGTACATTTACTTCTGACCTCGTAAAGAGTGCAGAGGTGTTGTGTTTAGAATAAATACATACATATTTGATATATACCTTGTGTGGTGTCCTTTCATTTGGTACTCAAGGGATTATAATTGGTAAAACAACTTGCTTAATACGCTCTCTGAAGTCTTAGCCTGATGACTGCTGGTCCATGCTACCACTAGGATAGCTTTCTATAAGGTTGACTTTACAACCACCATCAATAAGGGTCGATTATACAGGTGCAAGGTGCCCACTAGAACTAGTGGTCATCATATGCCAGGCTAACTTCTCACACCTAGCTGCACATAAAACTAGAGGCATCTGCTTACCCTTTCTCAAGAGGATATATTAGAATGGCCATGTCTGTTAGTTCGGAAGTTCCAGTAGGATATTTGTGGGTAATCTAGGTACTGCAGTATTGAATATGTTATCAATTTTGTCTATGACCTCTGACCAGTATTATTGCAGTTTTGAACAATTCCATAATATACGGGTCAGTGTGCTCACTTTATTGTATTCCCACCAATATTTGTCTGTTAGTTGTGTATCCCGTTTGTAATTGGTTTGTACTACCAATACATTGTTAGTTTGACTCAAATCTCTGGCACTTGTGTCATGTGAACCAGGGTACAGGCTGGAGGCACTAAAAGGTCGAGACAAGAAAATGGCAACTTTCTAAAAGGGGCACTTTCATACGTGTGACTTAAAATCAAACTTGACCTTTAAAGAGGGTTTTTTTTTTTTTTGGTGTAAGATTTTATTGAAGTTTGCCATCATTACAATGTCAGTACGTTGCATCATAAGAAATCGTTTCACATTCAATCGCAGTCCTGTACTGTTACACTGCTATTCAGCCGACAACCTTCCGGTCCGGCAGCAAACGTTTGGCATAGTACAAAATGCAATAAAGGTACAGTGATAGAATACGTGACATCTTACTTTTATGTTATTTTTGGTTGTAAATTTAACAAGAACAGAAGAATAGACTCCTGCTTAATGTATAGTCACAGTGAATCATCACAGTTGAATTCAGTGTCGTTTGCCGGTTCCAGGTTCCCAGGCTACAACCCCTCCCTCTCTGAGCACCAAACTAAGTGAAGCCCCCATCAGACGAATCCTATCCTCCTACACTCATCTACACATTTCCCCCTGTCTCATTCATCCAGCTCGTCATCATCATCTGAGCTGTCGTCCTCTTCTTCCGGCAGTGGCTCACACAAATCCCCCCTATATCTGTTCCATGCTTCCCAAACCTTGTTCCACTTGTGGGGGTTGGCTCTCATTTTATACACTGTGCGTTCGGTTAGCATAAGTCTATCCATCGTCCTACACCACAGTGCTAGAGTAGGTGTTTCTGCCACTCCCCATCTCTGTGCAGTGTCGCGTTTGGCCACCATAGTCCCAATAGTGACCCATTGTTGTTGCCGGAGTGTCAGATCAGTCGAATCCCATACATTCAACAAGCACATACGTGGTTCCGGTGTCAAGGAAGTGTCAAGGGTCTGGGAAATGGTGCGCATGACTTGCTGCCAGTAGCTCGAGATGGCCGGACACTCCCAAAGCGTGTGCAGTAGTGTTCCTTCCTCCCCACCCCCCCTGAGACAATATGGGGTTTCCGCCCTGTGCATTTTGTGAAGAGAGGTCCTGGTGTAATATACTCAATGCAGTATTTTAAGTTGTATGAGCCTAAACCGGGCTGAAACCCCCGCCTCCCTTGGTGATGCTAGTGCGGCATTCCAATCTGTCTCGTCCATGGCACCTAACTCAGCTTCCCATTTCTCTTTCAATCGTTTTAAGGGGTCCGGGAGATTGTTCAGTAACTTGCGGTATGTAAGCGAGGTAGCGCGTGTTACCATAAAGTCTGTGAGAAGTCGGTCTTCCAAAGGTGAGGACTCTGGAACAGTGGACCCTGGCTCAATTACTGCCATTAGTGCGTGTCTAATTTGTATGTATCTATAAGTTTCAGTGGGGCCTAATGCATATTGTTGCTGCAGTTGCGGGAAAGGGATCACCCCTGTAGTGGTCCATAGGTCTCCCACCGTCGAGATTCCAATAGTATCCCATTGGGTAAAACCTTTACTGGATCTAAGACAGCCTAATTGTTTAGTGTCCCATAGTGGAGTAAGCTTGGTTAAGACTCCCCTCCATTTAAGCTGTGTCAGCGCCCTATACCATATTGTTACTGTGTGTTTGGTTGGACCGAGCAATCGCTTCAGTAGGCTTGGATTATACAGTGGGGCCAGTAAACTATGTGTTCCCAATTGCGCTCTGTCTGCTAGATATGCCGGGTCATCATGTGGGGCGTGGATCCATTGATTAACGACTTTGAGCTGTGACGCCCAATAGTAAAGCTGCATGTTCGGCAAAGCTATCCCTCAGTCATACCACCCACGATTGAGCTTAATGTGCGCTATTCTGGGCGGACGTTCTCCCCATAACAGATCGGTCATTACTGCTGTCACTTTTCGGAAATAGGAAGGCGAGATCAGATCTGGGGTATTCTCCAGCACATATAAGAGGCGCGGGAGTGCCATCATCTTAAACAATGCCGCGCGCCCCAGCAGTGTGAGGGGCAGGGCTTTCCAGTGACTTACATCCGTCTTCAGGCGAGTGAGCGGGGGTGCCAAGTTCTGATCGTAAAACACACCCGCGTCACCAGTTACGTGTATGCCCAGATATTTAAATGAAGTATCGGCTACTACCAACGGGCAATTGTCGGGGAGGAGCGGCGCAGGACCTTTCAGCACGTAGAGGATTGACTTTGTCCAGTTGATCGTATATCCGGAGGTCAAACCATGCCTATCACAGATTGCCAACAGTATCGGGATGCCCACCTCTGGGTTAGATAAATAAATTAGCATGTCATCAGCATATAAGGATATTCTATCTTCCCAGGCGTCACCCCACGTTAGTCCTTTCAACAGTGGTGTAGTCCTAATAACAGTAGCGAGCGGTTCCAACACCAGTGCAAACAGTAGAGGGGATAATGGACAGCCCTGACGCGTCCCTCTGGCCAGAGGGATCGCTCGGGAGATGTGGCCATTGGCTGCTATATGTGCAACCGGGTTCGTGTATAAGAGTTTAATCCAGGAGAGAAATTTGGGGCCAAAACCCATATGGGCCAGGACTGCGAATAAATATTGCCACTCCACCATATCAAAAGCCATTCTGGCATCTAGTGACAGAATGGCTGCCGGCTCCTGTAGCAAATGGGCTCGCGCCAATGCCCCATGCACACGCTGGAGGTTTAACGCCGTGCTTCTATGTGGCATGAAGCCTGACTGGTCCGGGTGGATCAGGTGTTTTAAGTGTGGGGTCAGTCTATTCGCAATCAGTTTTGCCAGAATTTTTGCTTCTGCATTGAGAAGCGAGATTGGGCGATACGACGCACAGTCCGTGGGCGATTTACCTGGTTTTGGGATGGTCACTATAGTCGCCAGTCGTTGATCCAAGGGCAGAACCCCCGTTTCTCGACACTCTGCGAACATGGCTAACAGTGGTGAGCTCAGGGTGTCTGATACTGCTTGGAACCACTCAATCGGAATCCCGTTAGGGCCCAGCGCCTTACCGGTGTGCAGCGCACCAATTGCCGTTCGGAGCTCCTCCTCCGTTAGGTCCGCCTCCAGTTCAGACACCGCCTCTGGCGATAAAGTTTCGACCTGTATATCTTGAAGCGCCGTCACTGCCGCCTCAACCGTGACCACCTCTCTTGCAGTATAGACTGCTTGGAAGTGGTCAGCTAAGATGTCTATGATCTCAGAGGGGCGTGTATGATATGTCCCCTCCGGATCCTGCAGTTGTAAAATGTGTCTACTGCCTTCACTTTTTTTATCCAGCCAGGCCAACAGTTTGTTGGCTTTGTCGCCTATATCATAGACCCTATGCGCAGTCGTCTCAATATTTTCTATTGTCCGTCGTCTGAGAAGATCGTCATGTTGCTGTTGACAGAGGTGGAGTGAGTGGCGTGTGTCCTCCGATGGAAGTGCCATATGGGCAGCATTAGCCTGTTCCAATTTTAGTTCTAGTGCTAGCAGTTCTTGTGTCTGTGTACGTTTATGTCTCGTGATCGTCGCAATCGCCTGCCCTCTCAGCACTGTTTTATATGCTTCCCACAGGGTCGTTGGGGAGGACACTGAGCCAGCATTTTCATTAAAGTAGTGTTTAGTCGCTTTTTTTAAGTCTTTGCGGACGGGAGGAATTTTGAGATAGCCAGGGTAGATTGGGTAGATTCTCTTACGTGGCCGAATAATAAGAGTATTGCCGATCCTCGGGGTGTAAGTGCCGCCATATGTCAACCAATCCCTGTGCCTCCATGAATTCGCTGAATCTGGTCGGGCCCGGTGAATTCGTCCGGGTTGGGAACCTATCTTGTGTGACATGAGCCATTGCATTGAAGTCTCCTCCCACCACTAGGTCTCCGTCCGGGAGCTCCAGAAGGAACTTTCCCAGGTCGGGAAGTGCCGATGCATGTAGTGCCGGTGGGATATACACAGACACCACATTAATGGATATCCCTTCCCACTGTCCACAGACTGCAGCAAAGCGGCCATGGCCATCAGTCTTAGTAGCCTGTTGTATGAATCGTGATGCCTTCTTCACTAAGATGCCTGTCCCCCGGGACCCCGAAGTGAAGTCTGAATGCGTTACCATGCGGTATCCTCGCCTATCTAAAGCCTTGCTAGCTGCACCCACTAAATGTGTCTCTTGAAGAAGGACCAGGTCGCAATTTAACTTTCTAATACTCTGGAGAACCAACCCTCTCTTTACCTTGTCCCCCAAACCCCTGACATTCCACAACATTATTTGTAACGGCGGCACAGGCCCCACCTGGTGACCATCCATCATGTTACTGGGCTGTTGCGGTCCTGCCATCGTAAGATTGTAAACATAAACACAGACCCATAGGACGAGGCAGCAATGTGTTAGATAGAAACCCATCCCCATGGGAGCCCACATTCGTATGCTGTAACGAGTCTAGTGTCCTCAGATCAGTACCGGTATGCCCGGTGTGTGAAATCCGGCATAATGTGACTATAGTGATTGTCAGTGTAAACAGTAGAGTCAAACAATGCAAACCATCAATCCTTATGAACACCCCCATGCCCGAACTCCCACCTTCCCTGCTTCCCTGCCACACAGACTCAAAACTGCCCGCCACTCCAATTTAGCAGAGTGCTTGAACCCACCCAGATAGAAATACAAGGTTACTTGCTCGTTGGGGGTGAGGAGTACTCCGGAAACAGCAACCCCTCATTCCCTCTGCAGAGGCCTTCAGCGCAGTGTCCATGGCAGTCCCGGCGGCAGTCCCATATCAAGAATGTCTCATACCTGCCGGGCCGTTAAATATCCACCTCCTGGTCTGCATCAGCATTGTCTCTCATCAGCGAGCTTCCGTCGTTGTCTAGGTCCTCCTCTCGGACGTTGTCATGATCCTTCAGTTGTTGGCCATTTTTAGTTCGTCCCGGGCAGCGGGATTGAGAGGCAGGACGCCAGCCATCCAGCCAGTCCCGGGCAGTTTCTGGATTATCAAAAAACCATGTCCTGTTCTCCGCCACCACCCGCAGTTTAGCCGGAAATATCATGGAGTATTGAATCTCTCTCCTCCTGAGTTCCTTCTTTACGTCCAGAAACGTTTTTCGCTTCCTGGCCACCTCCGCTGTATAGTCCGGGAAGAATGCCAATGTGGAGTTCTGAATCTTTACGGGTGGGGAAACCCGCGCTGCTTGGAGGATGGCATCCCTATCACCAAAGTTGAACAGTCTCGCCAGGATCGGTCTAGGGGATGCCCCTGGTTTAGGCTGTCCTTCCGGGGCTCTGTGCGCCCTTTCGACTGAGAAGAACGCTGATAGTCCTTTGGGTTGAAGGTGCGATTTGATGAGTTCCTCCACAAAAAGATCAGTTGCTCTAGTGCCTTCTGATTCCGGAACACCAAGAATTCGTATATTATTTCTCCTGGAGCGCCCTTCCTGGTCATCCAGCTTGTCTTTTAGCAGTTTATTCTCTGCGACGACCGCCTCCATAGCCGTCTGGAGTTCTGACACGTCCTCCACCAGCGATTTTGTGACCAGCTCCAGTGACCCCACTTTTTCGGCCATTTTGTGGAGATCTGCCCGAATGAGAGTTATTTCGGTCGAGATGGAGCCTACCGTCGTCTGGACCTGCGCGAGCGCTCTCATTACATCATCAAGGGTCGCCTTTTTCGTCCCCACGTTGTCCACCGTTTTCGTGGAGGTGTGCCGTCCGTCTGCTGGAGGGGACGCAGTTTTATCATTTGTGTACCGTTCGATACGTGTTTGGGTCGTGCCGCCTTTAGAGCCCTTTCCCGCCATGATGTCCACTTAGCTGTAACTCAGGCCTTCGGGAAGAAGGGATCAGGAGGAAGGGGAGCGGCCACCAATACGATACGGCCTGTAGTCCGATCAAAGAAAGCACCCTAGTGTAGATGGGGGTCGCATCCAGCGCACCCCCGATGGTAACAGAGTTACAGCCACAGTATTCTTGCCTTACCAGGCGATTTGTCCTTTCCGGCCGTTCAATATCGTCCCGGTGTCTCAGGGTCACTGCTGCGACATCAGTCACGGGATAGTCCCTTCGCCCCTCCAGCAGCGTACAGCTTTCTGTTCGAGCTCACGCCGCTTCCAAGGATGAGAACTCCAGCTCGCTGTTCGTTTCGCGGGTTTCTTCTCCAGTCCCAACCACTTCCGGTCCGTCGTCGCCGGTCAGGTCGCACTTCCGGTCGGCTTCACTCGCCACTGGTTTCCCCGGAATCAGGCCTGTGTTTCGGTCACACCGACACTCGACGGTAACTCCGTCGTCCGGCCTCCAATTTTCGTCCGGGTACTTGCCGCCAGTCCCGCCCGGTCTCGGGCGTTCGGTGCCTCCGTCTGAGGTCTGATTCAGCCACGGATTATAGTACGGATAGTCTGAGAGGCCGCTTCTCTGTCGGAGCTAGTCCTCTATGCTGCCGCCATGTTCGGCCGCTAGCCACGCCCCCTTAAAGAGGGTTTTAAATAACAATTCTTTAGACATCAAAGTGAACATTCCTACTTGTTCCAAATTGAAAGTTATCGCTTATTAAATGGAATTTTAACCCAATATAATCCAATGGGAGAGGCTGGTCTTGCAGTAGTAAAAAACTAATTTAAGAGTTTTTCACTACAAGGACATGTAAAACTTAAAATGACATGTCCAACATTTTAAATACACTGCACCCTGCCCTATAGGGTATATAGGACTAGGGGTGACGTATGAATAAAGAAGGAAGGCATGTTTAACATTTGAAATATCAGTATAAAACTACACAGACTGCAATGGAAGGCCTGAGAGTGGGTGACACAATCAGTGCTGCAAGCCTACTGATAGCACTTTATTTACAGGCCATGGGTACACGTAGTCCCGTTTTATTAGAGACTTACAAATCAAATACATGTGCCATGTGGGTGTAAGCCAATGTTACCATGTTTCAGGGAGAGAGCACAAGCACTTTACCACTGGTTCGCAGTGGTAAAGTGTGCAGAGTCCTAAATACATACCTTTAGGAAGATGGCATGTTCTTGTTGTATCCATTCAGTGTCTGCTGGCTTTATCCTTGGTCACATGATTAGGTGCAGTTGGCCTTTGTTTTTTACTCCCAGACAGTGAGACAAAGGGAAGCTAGGTGTTGGCAGGATGGGTCACTCTGAGTTAATGAGGGGAAGGGGAGGTCACCTACCACACTACACTCACATAGGGTATGCCACTAGTCTATTGTGATCCCAGACAATCAGGAGCCAGGGCAGGGAGGAAGGAATTTCCAAGCACCCCCTGGTGGTGGAATCTTCCCAAAGCTTCTTCCACTTCAAAGTGAGCACCAGGTATATAAATGGACCTCCGAGAACAACTCTTTAGTACACTTCTGGACCTGTGGGCCAGTAAGGACTGCTGTGCTGCTGAAAAGACTGCCACTCTGCTGGACTGCTGCTCTGAAGGTCTGCTGCCTTGCTACAATCTTGCCTAGGTGAGAAGGACTGGGTCTGCAACACAGAACCTAGGACCCCAGAGTGACTCCAAGGGCTAGTTGGGAGGCCTCCTGATCAGAAGACTCAGGAACATAACAGGCTTCCAACGACCTTGCATCTACACCTGGACTCTGCCATCTGTGAGTACTACCCTGCCAAATGGCCCCCCCATACGTGGACCCTTGGAAGGAGGCCAGAAGGTGCCAGGCTAGCCCATCTTTAGACCCAGCAGAACCAACGCATCTCATCTCTTGTCGGAGCAACTCCAAGCAGAACAGATGCACCTCCTCTAAAACGTGGACTTTCCTGGTGGAAGGACTTTGCATCGCCCTCACAGCCTGCATCCTCACTGGAACTGCTGCTGCCCAAAACATCCCCAAAGAAAGCCCTCGCATTACAAGCCTCTCTTTGACGACAGACTTGACGATTGATTGATTGATTGATTGATTAGCTTTATTCGATTTCAGTATAAGAATCATAAAAGCAACAACAATACATGAATATACACCAGTACATTAATTTCATAAAAAATAACATCTGTTAAAATGGGATTAAATCAATAGAATAAATCAGCTAATCACTGAAGAGCGAGATAGTAGATCAAATTGATTAAACGTGTTAATGATGCGACCACTCGATACAAGACCACTTCTGCCCATCAGGTGGTTGCTCTGTGCTTTTTGACATTGCAACGGGACATATAATGTTCTAGGGTAGAATTCACTTAGGCTCCGGATAGATAGATATAGGACCATCTCCTATTTGTGGCTGCCAAGATTGGAGATGTGGGACGACATATTTATTCCTGAATTTTACAAGTACCAAATTGCCCGCAATATCTTTTGGAAGAGGTCCTAGCCAGCCCACCCTTCTAACACTTAGTATGGTGCCATCGATGTTGGGTGGCAGAGGTCTATTTTTGGTTAGCCAGAACACAACCTTGTTTAATAGGTCCTGATGTCTTTCATGTTTCCCCTTAATAAGTTCTGGTATTCCCGAGAGGACGCACACAATAGGAGCGGCCTCTGGTGGCAAATGTAGATGGTTAGTTTTAAGTGACATATTGTCACGATTAAACGCTGTTCCCTTATGTGATGTAGTTTCTTTGTTCGGCCCTACTCTAGGGTAAGAACTCCGTACTATTGTGGCAGTCTTAGGAGGATTTAAAGTTTTCAAATGTGGGGTTACTAGTTGATTACGGGTGGTCTTACTTTGTGTGGTGGTTTTAGGCATTTCTGTGGAGGCTGGACGCTGTGGTTGAGAGGGTCCTGCCAAAGTTTTAACAAGTAACAAGTTGGCCTTAATAGCTTCCTCAACACCCGTGAGCCTATCCCCTAAGCTAGTCATTTTATCAATCAGCGGTGAAATTATTGATTTCATCATGTTTTTGATCGAGGCCAATAAAGAAGCAGGGATAGGTGCTTTTGAGGTGGCAGTACTGGGAGTGTTGGGCAGTGGGAGATTTGGGTTTAATTTTTGTTGCTTGGCCTGACTCCCCATTTGTTTGACCCCATCTCTCTTCCTTTTAGCAGAAAAGACCCGAGGGGACACTACAGATTGCGAGATTTTCTTTGGTCGTGTTATAAGCGAAGTACCCTGTATGCTTTGAGTTAGTTGAAGTTGACTGCTGGACCGAGGACTAGTCGTTGCTATTGCGCAAATAGGAGCACTAATTTGCACATTTCCTGAATCCACAGGAGCGTACGTGGATTTACACAATTTGTTTAGTTCCTCCAGTAATGATATATCTGGAGCTGCATGGCTGAGGATCGTTCTATTCCCTCTAGTTCACTGGCAATGGGGAGTGTTGTCCTCTTTATGTAGTGGTCCATCGTTCCCCTAAGCAAGTCACTCTGGGAGGAAATATTTCTGTTACCCCCCCTTGGAGGTCATAGCGTAATCAGCATCAACTACCAAACAATAGTTCAACAGTTCCACTATGGTGACGCTTGTGTAGGACCTGTAAGAAACTGGGGATTGTCAATGGGTATCTGTACCTTTTGTCTTTTTCTTCCTTACTTGGTTCAGTACCAATGGGGGTGCCCCTGTCCTGGCCTCCTCTGGCCTCTGATGGCCGCAGATTGCCCCGCCCTTGACCCGGGCTTCTCCCGGCACCCACCCGCGCGCGTTCCGCGGAGTGGAAGGTGTTCCGCGTTCTTGAAGCGCCTGCAGGCGCAACAGTAGCGTCACGAGCGCGCCAGGTCCCGGGGCTGCTGGGTGGTGTAGTTCACAGTGCCCGGTAAGTCCAGGAGCGTCCCTGTAGGAGCGTCGCGTTTGCCGTTTCCCTCACGGCTGGTGGAGTGAAGGAGTCGCTTGGCCGTTCCCCTCGCGGCTTCCCCACCACTGCAGGTAGGTTGGATTACGCCCCCAGAACACGCTCGGTGCTCCGCGTTCTTGAAGCGCCTGCAGGCGCAGCGGTAGCGTCACGAGCGATCCAGGTCCCGGGGCTGCTGGGTGGTGTAGTTTACAGTGCCCGGTAAGTCCAGGAGCGTCCCTGTAGCAACGTCGCGTTTGCCGTTTCCCTCACGGCTGGTGGAGTGAAGCAGTCGCTTGGCCGTTCCCCTCACGGCTTCCCCACCACTGCAGGTAGGTTGGATTATGCCCCCAGAACACGCTCGGTGCTCCGCGTTCTTGAAGCGCCTGCAGGCGCAGCGGTAGCGTCACGAGCGCGCCAGGTCCCGGGGCTGCTGGGTGGTGTAGTTCACAGTGCCCGGTAAGTCCAGGAGCGTCCCTGTAGGAGCGTCGCGTTTGCCATTTCCCTCACGGCTGGTGGAGTGAAGGAGTCGCTTGGCCGTTCCCCTCACAGCTTCCCCACCACTGCAGGAAGGTTGGATTATGCCCCCAGAACACGCTCGGTGCTCCGCGTTCTTGAAGCGCCTGCAGGCGCAGCGGTAGCGTCACGAGCGCGCCAGGTCCCGGGGCTGCTGGGTGGTGTAGTTCACAGTGCCCGGTAAGTCCAGGAGCGTCCCTGTAGGAGCGTTGCGTTTGCCGTTTCCCTCACGGCTGGTGGAGTGAAGGAGTCGCTTGGCCGTTCCCCTCACGGCTTCCCAACCACTGCAGGTAGGTTGGATTATGCCGGTTGACGATGACACATGACTCCACATTGCAAGCCACAACATTTTCTTTGGAACCAGCTGATGCGCAGAGCTTCCTCATTGCAATAATTCGCATCCCAAGCCCCCTTGGCGATGACGCAGGACCTCAAATCCCAGCTTCGCAGCTCCTCAAAAATGATGCTGCGAGACGCATCTCTGATCCTAACCGCTTCGAAAACCAGGATTTAAGGTACTCTTGTTCAGAAGGACTAACTGGGTCACTCTAGCCAGCCAACACTCCATCGTGGCCGGCCCTAACTTGTGACTTTGTCCTGGTGTAGTGTGATCAGATATCCACAGTTTGCACTGTGTGATTTTTGGCACTATGTTCAGAGAAATCTTTCAAATGTATTTTTGGTTCTACTGAATGGATTTTTGTCATTTTTATCTTAATTATTTATTTAAATTGACTATGTTTCTAAATAGGTGTGGGATTTTCCTTGTGTTGGTTTTCACTTTACTACCATTTGAAGTACTGCATAAACACATTGCCTCCAAATTAAGCCTCACTGCTCTATGCCAAACTATCAGGGGGTTGAGAACAGATTAATTTAGGGTTTGCATGTGACTTCAGCGGGACAAGGATTGTGGTTTATGCTTGAGTGGGATTTCAACCCCCCTCAACCAGTAACCCAATTTCTTACACCTCTGATCCATAGAGGGTTCCTGAGAGTTTTGATAACCACAAAATAGGTGACATTCCCTTGCCCTCCTTCACGTCATAGGGCCCAGGCTTTCGGTCTTGTAGGTCCTTGGGCTCCACAGGCTCAATCACCCACAATTTTTGACTAGGCTGAATTACGACCAGAGTGGCCTATTAGTCATACCAGAGCTTCATGACATCCTGGCTGGTTTCAAGATTCTCCTTCCATTTCTTCCAGAATCCCTTCACCTGGGTGCGGAGGGCAGGAGATATTTGACCTCATCCTGAAGAACTTTCATGAAAAGGTTCTACCTTACCCTCCTTAACAAAGCGGAGGCCGTCTGACAGGGCGACCATCCAAAAGTTCAAAGGGACTGAATCCAACCCCCTTCAGCTGTACATCCTGGTAAGCAAACCAGCATGGCAAGAGAAAATCCCACTTCTACCTCTAGGGCTCTGACAGGCCCATGATCATGCATTTGAAGGTCTTGGTGAACCTTTCAACAAGCCCATAGGTTTTGTTGTGGTAGGGTGTGGTTACCCCACACTCGTTCCACAGACGTAATGTATGCTGACATGAAGTTGACACCACGGTCATATACTACCTCTTTGGGAAACCCCACAAGGGTAAATACCCTGTCCCTGTCCGCTGAGGTAAAGCTCCGGATATCAGGTGTCATGGTTCACCAAGACCAGGATAAACCAGTTGCCCAGTGCTGTCATTGAGTCCTGAGTCCCAACAATGTTGATGCCCACCCTTTCAAAGGGGGTACCAATGACTAGGGGTACCTTGCGCTTCCTCCCTGACTTCCCACTGGCCTGGAAAATGGTACATGACCTGCAGAACGCTTCCGAGGTCACCTTCATCCAGGGCCAGTAAGAGTGGGAGCAAAGCCAGCCAAAGGCCTAATCCAGCACTGAATGGTCTACCAAGGGATAATCTTGAGCCAGCTCAAGTAGGAAGGTCTTGTAGCACTGCGGGACCAGCAACACACAGGTTGCACCAGGCTCAGGAACTTTAGGCTTGCTGTAGAGGAGACCATTCTCCCAGTAAATCAGGTGATCACCAGAGATGTCACCTGCTGTCGAGGCCTCAGCCTGTTGTAGAAGCCCTCGAGAGTAGAGCACTCCCTCGCTCTGCAGGATTCCTCCCAGGTAGGACCTCCTTCCTTCTGCTAATTGGTCAGTTCAGGTTGGTTTCCCAGGGTGGCAGTGTCATCCCCTGTAGTTTCCGGGGTTTCACCCTCAGGTTCAACCTCATCCCGGACTGTGGGAGTTTCAGGAGCGGATTTCCCTTGCTTTAACTCTTTTGGGCAGGTACCTGGGCCAGTCTTTCAGACTCCACGTTCTCCTGGCTACCCTCTAGGCAACCATGGACCATGTGGCCAGGAACACACACTCAGGTGATCCCAATATCTCCAGGTTGGACCGGAGTTCTACCTCTTTCCAGATGGTGTGCTCAAGGTCATTATTGAGCAGACAATCCACAGGCATAGATGGATTCACAGCTACCCTCAAGGAACCAGAGACCCTCCACCCTCATTTAAAGAGAACCAGAGCCACTGGGTAGTGACTCATGGTTGTCGGAGACTACATCCTAATGAACTACATTAGGGATTACCTGCTCGGAGGACACCTGATGACACCCAACAGTAGTCTTGCTGGCTCCTGTGTCTCTCAGAGCCTCCACTCATTTCCCATTGATGGGTACTCACTGCCTGTTCTTTTTAGAGCTGCTAGGTATGTGGGCCCTTGGCAACATTTCTCCGTCACTCAGGGACACCAGGGTAACCTCTGCACTTCTCCCCATACTAACAGGGGAATTCTCCTCTCCAAGCGCTACACTAGACAGCCCCGGTGTCTGCCCATCAGTGGGTGCTGTGCCAGCTTGGGCCACTTGGCATCACCCTTGAAGTGCCCAACCTGATGGTATTCATAGCACTTAGGGGTGAACTTCACTGACAATGTATGGTCAGGAAACCCAATCTTCTTTTTCACAGGTGGGGATTGGGAATCTTGTCCTGAGGAACTATTTTGGGGACCTTTAAAGCACTTCTGTTTTTTAATGTGTCTCCCCGCTATTTCTTCAGGTGAGGACCTTGCCCACCCTTGTGATCCCCACCCATAGCCCTTCTTGTAGACCCTGGTGCTGAGAGCAAGCGGTCCCCCACCTTAGTAAGTTCTCTGGGGTCAGTGAGCTTAATATCAATCAGGTGTTAGCACAGCTATGCAAAAAGAAAATAAACTGAACATGTGCTCTCTATCAAACTGTACAGACCCTGGCAATCCTTCACTTCATTGCCCTTTACCTAACCATCCAGTGCCTTGCAAATGAATCCACACAATCTACCCAGGACTGGTGGGGCAGGTTCCAGCTGTCCCTAAGCTTCTGCCACGAGTGCCCATGGGGGGGTGGGGATTACCTCATCCGGTTTTCCTTCTCTAGGGTCATCAGGGCAACCCTCCCTTCACTCGGTTTGTGCCTCCAGAGACTGTGCCACCAATCCTATTCAGGGACCCTATGTATCACAAGAGCAGCCCTAAATGCTTCATGCCACATGCTGATGTCATCTTCCACCATTATTGCTGGACACCACTTGCCTAGCTCTTATGTCCAGCTCTCTGAGCCTCTTTTCATGAGCCATGTTTCTCTTCTCTGCCTCCAAGGCGAGTTTCTCTCTTGCCAAGGATCTCTCTGCCTTCTTTTGTTTGGCCTCCATGGCCAGTTTCTTTTCCTGCATTCTAAAATTGCCCATCTGTGGTTTAAACTTCCTTTCAGCCTTCCTGTCCATCTCTCTTTTGGCGACAGGCCTTGTGAAGACACACTGCTCTCCCTTAGGGCACAGAGATCCAACTCCGGAGATTAGTTTTCACCTCACCTAATTGCTGCATCTCGGGGATTGCATCCAGGCTCTGCTACTGCTCCTCCAGATCATCTTCTTACATCCCCATCCTTTGTGGCTGTCAGCAAAGGGTGAGCCTCCGCCCAGGCTCTCAGAGATTTCTGAAGCTCCAATGTCTTGGTGCCATTCTTGGTTGGAAGTCCCTTTTACTTACAAAACTACTTGAGCTCTGCCACAGTGTAACATCCATGGTGGCAAGCTTAAACTCCATACTTACAGGTGAGGCCACAGACAGTCATGTAGAATGAGAGTGAATTTGGATAAAGAGCCAATCAAACAGAATTTAAAAGAAACTCTAAATGGTATCAAATTATTTATCTGGGATTTTAGTGCAATACAAGATCACTGTATGGCACTGAACAAATAAAAGTCCATATCTCATCGCTGAACAACAATGATGGAAATTGAGTTACTGGTTGAAGGGGGAGTGAAACCCTACTCAAGCAGCAACCACAATTCTCATCAGGGTGAAACAGAAGCAATCCCCAAATTAACCACTACTTAATCCACTAGAATCTTGGAACTAAAGTAGTAGGCTTACCATTGAGGCAATTTGTAAAGTATTTGGACAGAGGCCCCCTACTCTTCTTGGAAACAAGGAAATACTGCCAGTAGCAATTGTGACCTATCTTGGCTACTGGCACCAGTTCCATCACATGTTTGCCAACAGTGAGGGGAGCTCTTGCTGCAGAATAGGAGTATGACACTCAAATGCGGCTATGAAGGAAGGCAGGATCGAGGAGGGGAGTCCTTAAATCAAAGTCCTAGCCCCTGCACACGATTTGCAAAGTCCAGTGGCCCTTAGTGATGTTCTGGCATTGTTCAAAGTCACAGCACACTCTTCCCCTGTATTCTTTAAGGATAGACTAAAGTGGCTTAGCTACAGGTGCTGGAAAAGGAAAAGGGCACTACTGCTGCTGATGTCTACACTCATGAGAAACATTGTGCTCTCTGCACTGTCGAAAGAAAAGATCATTGGGTTGCTGAACAGGCAGAGAACGCTCAAGTATTTGAAAGGGCATGCCCCTGAAGTATGCCTAGAATTTGCGATACTCTGGATGGAACAGGTGTGTCAGGGAAGCAGGGGTCAATGTTAGAGCTATGGCCCATCCTTATTAACAGTGCTTTGTGCAGAATCTGACATCACCAAAAAGGAGGATGCCATCAGAGGGCATGTCCATTAGAAATAATTGGGCATCCCCTAACATCCAGTGGTACATATACAGGTGTGACAGCAGATGGAGACTGAGGAAGCAGCTCAATCAGGTCTAGATCAGAGTGCATGTTCGCTTTGCTGCATCATGACCATGAAGTACCACTCCTGCAAAATCCTGAAGGTGCTCAAGAAAATTGGGAACAAATACTCACCAAGCATGGGAATATTGGGCCAAAAGAACAGTCTTAGTTGAATGTAGAACCAGGATCCCTGCAAAAAGACCTCTTACCCATAGCTTCAACCCTTTCAACTCTCTATCCGAAAGAGAGGTAGGAAAAGAATCATAATTGTGTTTAGGAAATGAGGTTGTCTACACCATTAAGCTCTGAGGAGAAGGGTCTGTCATTGAGAATTTCAGATCCCCAGAGCAGGGCAATTACTGGGTGTTTGCTATAAGTTGGCAGGGTATGCCTAGACACGGACCCCTTGCTCACTGTGCCACTGGATTCAAGCTAGCCTGGCCGAAGAGGGGTGTTACCCCAAAACCGGTCCCATGATGCTTGTTTCCGGTTCAGGGATTACCTGGCTTGGCAGTTCGGGCTGGGTTCAAACTGGAATGGCATGGTGAGCAAAACAACAATGGATTTAGGCCCGATTTCTGTACTGGGGTGAATGTATGACATTGTTCTGCATTCTGTCCATCAATTGTTCTTTTTGCGTTTGTCACCCCGAGTGGGACGGATATGCCCAGACGTGGGTCCCCGTGCTCTCCATGCCACTGGAGTCAAGCTATCCTGGCTGATGAGGGGTGAAACCCTGAAACCGGTCTTAGAATGCTTGTTTCCAGTCAAGGGAGAACCTGGCCTGGCAGTTCGGACTGGACTGTTCCCATGAGGCATAGGAGCAAGACTGATTTGCATATAGCTGGGTTCAAACTGGAATGGCATGGTGAGCAAAAAAACAATGGATTTAGGCCCAGATCTCTGTACTGGGGTGAATGTATGACATTGTTCTGCATCCTGACCATCAATTGTGGTGTGTGTTATATTTAGGAAACACTAGTAATATTTAAATAGAGGAATAACATTACAAGAGCAAGTACTGGGTGCCAAGGGTCAGAGACAAGGATGCCGTTTGTAATTGAATGATCTCCAAAGGGCCAGAGAAAAAGGAAACTAATCCGAATGTTTTTCCAGGAGGCTCTTACGGTCAGAGACTAGAAAGAAGTTTCCAAATTGCATGGCTTTCTAAAGCCTTCTAGTTACAACAGAGACAAGGAAACAATTACATTGAGACCTGAACCCAGAGGGAAACTCATTCCCCGAGTCTTTCTTATTCATTGTTCTAATAGGGCAACATTGGAAACTCGACACTTTGCCAATAAAAGGGAATGAATTCCAAGGCATCACAGCTGGATACAGGATCCACCCGCATTGTGTTAACCACTACCCACACTGAATCAGCAAAAAAAGAATCCCTGTTCACCCGAATGAGAGGTTTCATTTATATTTTGGTGTAAAAGTATCTGAATGCACGTGGTCTCATGGTGTAAGATCAAAATGCTGAAACCCGCTTGCTGAGCATCAAATGGGAGCTCCACAAACGTGCACAATACATAAAAAAGCATCCACCATCGCCCAACCCCTTGGAAATCAGAGTCATAAACACAACTGAGAAATCAAATCACGCTTTTATTGAAATCTTTTGCACCAGTTCATAATTGCAATGCATTGGTGGAAACCATGCAATAACTCCTATGCTCAGCTCTCCAGTAGACCACACTGACAACGTTCTGAAGAACAGGGTGATTAAGGAGTGGCAGGAACCCCAGAGAACACTCAAAATGGGAGCTAACTGAAAAACTCTAGGCATCCGAGCTGTACCTGCCTTCCTTTCATGTATCGCCCTACATTTGTCGACAGTCCTGCTACTGTTCACATCTATTATTGCTCTGCAAGAACCCTACCTCTAGAATTGTTCCATAGAACACTTATTTCTGGCACTTCTCTGGAATGTTTACTACTGTCTAATTTCAGTACTTCTGAAGGAAGAGGCAAAATGTATCTCTCTGGGTTTTTTTGTATTGGAATCGCATTCTTCTGAATGGCATCTACTAAAAGGGGACCCGTATCGTATCTGAATCTGTTGGATGTTCGTATGTCACGTGGACAAATCAGTGACCTAACTTTAGAGCATATAAAAACAGTCCTCAATTTGAGGAAGCCAAGGTGGGTTATGCATAGGGGAATTTCAAATATTTTGTATTAAAATGCTTATTTACTGTTTTGGGGCTGTTTTTTTCTATAGAACTGCTCCTGTCCAGTGCAAATCGACTTTTTTAACTATTGCAATGTCAGCATACTGTCCCGTCAACACAGATCACAAAACTCCAGGACAGAAAGTCCCACCTGCATAACTACACACCATCAATTCAGGCACAAACGCACACCTCAATCACCTGCAGACACACAAAAAGCAGATTATGCGAACATTTGATTTTTCTATCTTGCAACAAGCTCACACCCAGGCTGACTGCACACTGAGCTAATTTAAAGATTTAGCTCATTGATGGCGTAGAAAAGCCACAAATCCCAGCTTCGCTGAACAGGGCTATTACTCGGAAAACGCAGGTAGAATCTTCTGCAGGGACCGTACAAGTGGAGACCCGTTCAGACTAAGACAGAATATAAGGAAGTCAATGGGACAATGTCTCAGGTTTTTTTTACTTTCTGGGATCTTTTTGTCCTATTCAAAAATCTAGTTCATCAGACTCCGTGTTGCCACCTGACGTTCTGGCATCGTCCGCATTGTGATCCCAAACAAACCGGTAATTGTCCTCAAGCTGCTGCTGCCGCTTCTTCTCCTTGTGAACCTCTTCTGTTCCATGGATCTGTGGAGGATCACAAAACTCTGCTTAGTCAGAGGAGCGGAAGATATATGAATAGATCACAACATTCAATGGACAATAAAGGTCTGTTAACTACTTTCAACATTTACTTATTAAATATTTTGTTAACATATATTCAGAAAATGTTAACTCATTTAGATGTTATGTCGTTGCATTTCTTAGAGTCCACTTTTGTGTAATTTGTGGGAAATCACTGACCCGATTATTAGGTACTGAAAGATGACCACAAGTGAAGGTACACATATTCTGCTTTCCAATTCATCTATTTGCATTTTTGGATTTCTTCAGAAATTATTTTCTACCTTGCAGCTTTTAAAAATGTGATGCAAAAAAAAAGAGCATTTACACTTTTGCAGAAGTACAAATAAATATATATATAATAAACTGCATTGAGAAACAAACACAACACATGGCAAAGGGAATCTCAACTCCATCTTCGATTTTTTATTTAAACATCATCTCTTTGCGACCACTCGTCTATATTTCTGTCCTTCGACAAGAATAGTGGTTAAGGATCTTTGAAGTTTTTGCCTAATACGGATTTTGTAGGTTTCAAAGGGTGAGATCCTACTTTGGTCAGATATGTTATTCCAGGCCATTCTGGGATGCATTGACTCGATCCGATGCATTGACTCGATCCCCTGCATTGTCCATGTCCAGTCTTTGCAATCACTATAGAGTAAAGTACCAATCAAAAACGTTGCAGGCTACTGGTACACCAGTGTCACACAATTTGAATTGAGAGCATCACTGGCTTAGGATGTCCACCGATCTAGCAGTTGTCTACTGAACAGGGATTACAGGTTTTTTACAGCTATGCCGCCAATGAGTTCGTAGTTTTTTATCTCCGGCCAACCTTCTCCCTCAGTTTAGTCCAAGCTAAGTGAACTTCCTTTGATAATATCTCCTTCACTCTAGTTACCATGTTATTTGTGTATTTCAGTTCCATGCCAATGTCCAGTTTCGGGGGCATGGCGCCAAAAAGCCTAATCTGCTCTTTACAAAACTGATTTTTAAGCAACAAGCTTTCATCCCTTCCTGACACTAGAGCCATGGAGCGCTGGAGGGGAGAAGTCCCTCAGCGCCCGAGCCTCCCTCTGCCCTACCAAATGAAGAAGAGCAGTTCGGCAGATCAGATGGAGAATCAGGGACTGACGTCAGCCTCCGTTCATGCTCCTACTGTCCATGTTTGACAGTTACTGCCTTGGCTCTGGACACAGCAGTAATTGCTAAACAAACAAGTTACTTACCTTCGGTAACGATTTAAATGTAAGAAACAGTAGTTAGTATTAAATTCCTTACCTAAGAATATCCCCAGGCGTCAGACTGGATCCGGAAACTTTTGCGTAGCAGTACCCTTGCGCGTGTGTAGGTGTCGTCTGCGGCTCCGCGTCCGTCGTCGGGATGATGTCGCCGGAGTACTTAGACGCCGCCCTCGCGCGCCGACGTCAGTTCTTATACACAGCTTTTCCGCGCCAGAAACGCAGAGCAATGTTAAAAACCAAAGCTGGTGCCATTGAAACTAGGGCCCTGAAAGGGGATGACCTTAAACCTAGATATCCGTTTGCAGAACTGGGAGGATGGGTGGGGCAGTAAGGAATCTAATACTAACTACTGTTTCTCACAGATATATTGTTACCGAAGGTAAGTAACTTGTTCATCTGAAAAAAACAGGTTAGTATTAGATTCTTTACCTTAGAATAGATACCCCAGCAATACCAACCCCGGTGGTGGGTCTGCAAACCAATAATCACACCAGAAAGTCCTGGAGGACGGAACGGCCAAAGAAGCCATCCCTCCGGACGACCCACCGAGAGATGGTCAGCTTGTGCACCGCCTGTCCCTTCTTAGCGCCCACGTAACCAACAAAGAGTTGGTCATCCACCCGGAACTGGCGTGTGCGATCCAGATAGTATGAAAGCGCACGTTTTGGGTCCAGACGGTGGAGCCGCTCTTCCTCTTTTGAGGGATGCGGAGGCGGAAAGAATGCGGGCAAGGTGATGGACTGCCCGATGTGGAAGGCTGTGACGGGTCTTGTCCGCAACACAACCTTGTCCGGATGGACAGAAAGGAAAGGAGGTTTGGAAGAAAGAGCCTGGAGCTCACTCACCCTCCCGGCAGAGCTGATGGCAACCAGGAAAGCAGTCTTCAGAGTAAGAAGGCGGAGAGGACAGTTATGAAGTGACTCAAAGGGAGCGCACATCAGATAGGTAAGTACAAGGTTCAAGTCCCACTGAGGCATCACGAAAGGAACAGGAGGGAACATGTGTGTGATGCCCTTCAAAAACCTATTTACAATTGGGGACTTGAACAAAGAAGGCTGATCAGGGAGCCTTAAAAAGGCTGAAAGAGCAGAAAGGTAGCCCTTGATAGTGCCCAGAGCAGAGCCCTGCTGGGCAAGAGAAAGAAGGAAGAGGAGAACCTCAGAAAGAGGGGCAGAGAGAGGATCCACAGCCTTTGCTGTGCACCATGCCACAAATCTGTTCCACCTGCAGGCGTATACCGACTTTGTGGAGGGACGCCTGGCTGCCAGAATTACATTACAGACTTCTGGAGGCAAGTCAAATGGCCTCAATTGTCGCCGCCCAATATCCAAGCATGGAGGTGGAGACTGGACAGGTTCGGGTGGAGGACCGTCCCCTGCTGCTGGGACAGAAGGTCCTCCTGAAGAGGCAGACGAACCGGGGGATCGACAGACATACTGAGTAGCTCGGGATACCACTACCTTTTATGCCCAGTCTGGAGCCACAAGGATGACTTGGGCCCGGTCGCGCTTGATCTTCTTCAGCACTCTGGGCAGAAGTGGTATAGGCGGAAAGGAGTACAACAGACCGCAACTCTACTCGCAATGAAAAGCGTCTCCGAGCGAGTGCCGCCTTGGAAATTCCAACGCGCAGAACTGATGACATTGCGCGTTCTCTTCTGTGGCGAATAGATCTAACCAAGGCTCTCCCCACTGCAGAAAGAGGCCTTGCACTACGTCAGAGTTCAGACGCCATTCGTGATCCATCATGCACTGTCGGCTGAGTTCGTCCGCCCTGGCGTTCAGAGAACCTGCCAGGTGGTGAACTACCAGGGTCACGGCCCTGATGTTCCAGCCACTGCCAGAGGCGCAGAGCCTCCTGGCAGAGGGTCCACAACCCCACCCCGCCCTGTTTGTTGCAGTACCACATGGCGGTGGTGTTGTCCGTGAACACCTGCACTACACTCCACCCAACAGAGGGGAGGAATGCCTGGTGTGCTAGACGAATCGCCCGCAACTCCAGAAGGTTGATATGGAGCCCGGACTCAGCCGGAGACCAGAGGCCTCTGATCTCCGCCTCTCCCATGTGGCCTCCCCAACCTAGGAGGGACGCGTCCGTCACAACTACGTGCTCCGGATGGGGTAGGGAGAGGGATCTGCCGCTGATCCAATCGCGGTCCGTGAGCCACCACTGCAGCTGTCTCGCAGTGCCCTCCGCGGACATGGTCGGACAGGTTGCCCTGATGCTGGGCCCACTGAAACTTCAGGTCCCACTGCAGAGCCCGCATCCGCCACCGGGCGGGATGCACCAGAAGGATGCAAGAGGCCATCAGCCCCAGAAGTGTCAACCTGACAGAGAACCGGGATAAAGGCTGAAAGATCGGAATCAGAGCCTGAATATCCCGAACCCGCAGTTCGGGAGGATAAACCCGAAACTGCGCCGAGTAGAGAACCGCTCCGATGAAGAGGAGCTTCTGAGAGGGACACAGGTGTGACTTCGGCACATTGATGGAAAACCCCAGCTGGTGCAGGAGGTCAGCCGTTGTCTGGAGGTGGCTGACGACTGTCTGGGGCGAGCCCGCCTTCAACAACCAGTCGTCGAGGTAGGGGAAGACTGAAACCCCTAACCTGCGCAGATGAGCTGCGACCACCGCCATCACCTTCATGAACACCCGTGGGGCACTGGTAAGGTCGAAGGGGAGCACGGTAAACTGAAAGTGCTTGTGGCCTACCATAAACCGCAGGTAGCGCTGGCAGGACGGGGATGTGGAAATAAGCTTCCTGCAAGTCCAACGCTACCATCCAGTCTCCTGGGTCCAGGGCAGCTAAGACCTGAGCCAGTGTCAGCATCTTGAACGTCTCCTTCCGGAGGAAGCCATTGACGTTCCGAAGGTCCAAGATAGGGCGTAGGCCCCCTTTGCCCTTCTTGGGTACCAGGAAGTAGTGGGAGTCTCAACCACACACTACTTCTGGCCCAGGAACGC
The DNA here is from genome assembly GCF_964263255.1 of Lissotriton vulgaris. NCBI lineage: Eukaryota > Metazoa > Chordata > Amphibia > Caudata > Salamandridae > Lissotriton > Lissotriton vulgaris. The sequence goes on from NC_141685.1 coordinate 1,339,090,426, forward strand.
GCTCGATGGCCCCCTTGACCAAGAGGGCCGTAATTTCCTCCTGTAGAAGTGTCTAGTAATTCCCCGACACGCGGTGGTATTGCGGTGGCATGACTGGAGGGGTCGCCTCGAAGGGGAGGGAGTAGCCCCTTCGGACGATTTGCTGCACCCACCTGTCCAAAGTGACGGTGCGCCAGTGGAAGTGGTGATAGCGAACCCTGCCCCCCCACTGGCGTCACATGGGCCTGAAAGCACGGACTAGGAGGGTTTTGAGGCGGATGCTGCAGGGGCAGGTGTAGACTGGCCTCGCCGTAGTCCCCGACCGCTGCCAAGAAGGTTTCCACGGCCGCCACCGTGCTGGATGGTAGTCTGGGGTGCGTGGCTGGCAACACGTGTGGGGGCGCCCCTTCCTTGGCCGCGAAAGGCACCCATTCGCTGGCGCGGGCCGAGAGGCCCATGGACTTGGCCGTAGTCCTGGAGTCCTTAAAGCGCTCAAGCGCATGGTCTGCCTTGTCGCCAAAGAGGCGACGGCCATCAAACGGCATGTCCATAAGGGTGTTCTGGACATCAGCCGAAAAGTTGGCGGACCTCAACCAGGTGAGGCGACGAATCGCCACCGTCGTTGCCATCGTTCTGCCCAGTGAGTCTGTGGTATCCAGCCCACACCGGATAGAATAACGTGCTGCATCTCGACCCTCCGCAAGGGCTTGGGCGAGTTTATTCTGGACCTCCACCGGACATTGTGGCAGCACGTCTGCAACCGTGTCCCAAAGAGAGTGGGTGTAGCGGCCCAAGAGGCATGCAGTGTTGGCAGACCACAGTCCCAGACTCAGAGTAGGAGAATACCTTTTTACCGCATTGCTCATACCTCTTGGATTCCCGATCGGGCGGAGCCGTCAAGAATGCGGTCTGGGAGTTAGAGGCCTGGATGACCAGACTCTCAGGGGTGGGTTGGGTGGACAGAAAGCAAGGGTCACCCGGAGCCGGGCGGTGGCGTCTGGCCACTTTCCTATCTACAGGCTGCCCTGTAGCGGGCCTGGACCAAGTGCCCAAAAGAACGTCCATCAAGGCCTCATTAAACAGCAGCAAAGGCTCAGCCGAGCTGGACTGCGGTTTAAGGACCTCAGTGAGGAGGTTAGTCCTCACGGCCGCGATGGGGAGCTCAAGGCCTAAGGCATTGGCCGCCCACATCAGCACCACACTGTAGGTAGCCCCCTCCTCCGAAGCCACGGTAGGAGGGGAGACAGAACCAGTGTCTGGCGAAGTGTCCAGACCACTGGCATCCCCAAGCTCATCTGTCCAGTCCTGTTGAGACTGACACTCCTGTGCCAGAGGGTCCTCAGACCCCTCCCAACACTCCTCGTCACCCATCTCCTGATAGACAGGGTTGTCAAAGGACGGGGCCGGTTCGTTAAGGTAGAAATCCCCAAGCCGCGTCGAGAGCGGCGCCCATCGGGGCCGCTCTGGCGCCGGAACCGGATTGAGGGAGGCGTTGGGGACGGCACCGCCCGAAGACGGCACCAGGGGGGACAACCTGGAGGTCGGCGCCGGTGAGGTCGTCAGGTCGACCGGCGACGACCCCGATCCGGAACTGGATCTAGTGGGGCCCAGCGGTGCCGGGACGGAAGTCGCCGGCGGCGCCGGGAACGTAGCACCCGACGGCGCCAGGAACGTAGCACCCGACGGCGCCGGGGACGTAGCACCCGACCTGCTGGGGCCCCCAGACGGGACCGCTGGGCCCGAAGGCGCTGCGGAACCCAACGGAGGAGAGAGCGACCTCATGGCCATGAGGAAGCGCTCGATCTCCTCCGGCGTCGCGTTCTGCACAGGGACCGGACGGTATGAAGCAGGCAGCGACGCCCGCAACTCGAACGGAGCCGCGTGGGCGGTGTCACCGGAACCCCCGGCCACGTCGCGCGAGCGTCGGGGGGGGGGGGGGGGGGGGGTCACTTCTTGTTATTACCGGAGGACTTCGAGCCCTAAGACCGATGACGACTCCCGGAGCTATGATGGCTCCGACCCCGCGACCGGTCCCTCGACCTCCGTCCGGACCGGGACCTCGAGCGGCACGGGGCTGACTGCCGGAGCTCGAGCCGCTTACGGGACGGCTTCCACCTAGCTTTGGACATCAGGGCCCGGCAGACGGGGCAGGCCTTGTCGTCGTGGTCCAAGCCCAGACAGTGCAGGCACCGGCGATAGGGGTCAGTAACCGACATCAGTCGGTCGCAATCCGTGCAGGGTTTAAACCCGGGCATCCTACCGGCACCGTCGGAGTCGTGTAGACTTTGAAAAGGGATCAAAAAGGATCGAAAACATTTAGTCAAAAATTGACTAAGGGTACCACTTTTTCCGGGTCTGTGCTTGCTGGCGCGGGAAAAAGAAGAACTGACGTCCGCGCGCGAGGGCAGCGTCTAAGTACTCCGGCGATGTCATTCCGGCGCCAACGACGCCGACGACGGACGCGGAGCCACAGACGACACCTACCCACGAGGAAGGATACTGCTACGCAAAAGTTTCCGGATCCAGTCTGACGCCTAGGGATATTCTAAGGTAAGGAATCTAATACTAACCTGTTTCTATGCTATGGCACAAAGTTAGGTTGTGGGGGTTTAAAAACCTATACTCCCAGAAGGGTTTTTCTTTTTTAATTAGAACACTCAACCCTCATGGAGGGGAATATTCTAACAGTCTTAAAGCCCGCTTGAACAGATTATATTAGCCGTTAAACTCCCAGCCTCTTGTTATAGGCTTTCATCTCTGGCTCAGGTCTATAACTCTGGAGTGGGTCTTTAATGTCCAGTATGGGCTGCTACAATGGGATACAGGACTATATTAGAGTAGTGGTGTAGGAGAGTAGGGTCTGCTTCCTATGGTTACCCCCACTTTTTGCTGTGATTCTGTGGTTTTTCGAATTTAGTGTGGCTGTGGGCCTGCCAATCTGACCCACAGCCCAGCTGTTCTCTATCTAAATTGATACCCATGTACTTTATGTACATACCAGATTGGTTACTGGGTCACCCTTGTGAGCCCCTGCATAGTGTACCATAGGTACCCAAGGGCATAGGTTCACCTTAGGCCTACCAGGGGCTGCAGCATGTATTGTGCCACCCCTGGTTTGCCTTCCAAATTGACACCACAGGTCTGTCCACACAGCCTGGGTAAGGTGGTGTAATCACCCCTTACTTCGATATAGTATCCCTATATCTACCTATACATATAGACACATATACACCCATAAGTCACTCCTATGGTAGGCCTCGACAATCCTGGAGGCAGAGTGCTTGGTTTTATGTGAGAGGGTGCCCTAGCATGAGCTGAGCCCCTCTGCAGCTTTCGGAACCATCTCCTTATAGCTGTTCTATGATATAGCCCTACCATATACTCTTAAGTGCGTTATAATCCTCGCGGTTAATGCTAACTTTGGTTTGGCTTTATCAAAACATGGTGTGTAAGGTGTCAAACACTTTGGAATACTACCCCCCCCCCCCGCCAGTCCTGGCATCGGGGGCAGCATTCCACCCTTCTAGCGGGAGAAGACATGTAGTAACTGCTTTACCCGGTTAAAGTTAAACAGAGCATCAGCATCACAAAATGGATGCTGCTGCCACAGACAAGTCTGACCTCCTGCTGCTGGACGAAACTCCGGCAGGGGAGTCCTGGACAATAGGTTTCCTGTCCAGGGAGATGCTGAAACCTCCCCAGACAGGGTTTTGTGTATTGGGGGCAGGGAGGGCTGCATTCAGTGAATGCTCTACAGACACTGTCTGGGGCACACAAGGTGCTCCATGCATAGCCCAGTTCAAATGGGTTGCTGGAGCACACAGCCCCAGCTCTGGCGCAAAACTGGACAAAGGGAAAGGGGTGTAACCACTCCTTTCTCAAGTCCACCCATAGGAGGGTCAGCGAAGGGTTAAAAGAGTGTCTAGAAATATGATGGCGCACTACAGGTAGTGGTTAGAGAGTAATACAGAAAGAAGGGGGGGGGGGTGGTTGGTGCTTCTTGATCAGAGATAACCCTGGTCCCTGAGAAAGGGAGGGGTAGACGGACTATCCCTCCTGTATAAATGTCAGCAAAGTCAAGCGCACACAACGTTGGTAAGTTCCTAAGTTAGGTTTGTTGTATCATTAGATGAAAGGATAAGATCAAACTCCAACTATTTTTTATTCGTGTTTGTTTTATTTATCCGGTGAGTATTTGTTTCATAAGAAAACCAGCCGACACGTGTTTCGTCAACAACGGGGTAGACCCGTGACTCTTCAGGGCTGTTGAGTAAGTGTGAAGACTGTATCGTGACGTCTCGCTTACACGGAGAACCTGCAGATCACTTTCCGTCCTCCCAAAACGGCTTCAAGCCAACTAACTTGGACAAGCGGATTTGCTTGCCCTTGGTGACCCACTGCACAACCGGCGGCGGACCTGGCCATCGTACTGTTATTTTGACGCATGGATAACTTTTTCCTCTCGCGTCTTACCGATACTCATACCCGATAAGGACCGGGTTGGAAATATCACTGGTCCCACGATACAGTCTTCACACTTACTCAACAGCCCTGAAGAGTCACGGGTCTACCCCGTTGTTGACAAAACACGTGTCGGCTGGTTTTCTTATGAAACGAATACTCACCGGATAAATAAAACAAACACGAACAAAAAATAGTTGGAGTTTGATCTTATCCTTTCATCTAATGATACACCAAACCTAACTTAGGAACTTTCCAACGTTGTGTGCGCTTGACTTTACTGACACCCATAGGAGGGACCTAGCCAGGTAGTCCAGTCCCCATCCTTAGTATAAGTATAGGAGCTGTGTCCCTAGGACTTTAGATTACCCTGGACGAATCTTTGAAAGACATATCCTGGACCTTCGACGTTCCATTCTGACCAAGGAGGCAGCTCCAGCCACCATTGCCCCTAAGGCAACTGCTCCCCCTAGTTCAGCTCCAAGTGGTGGTTCTCAACAGAAGGGTGTAGTAGGGTTAACCCTGGGAATTGAGATGGATTCAGGCCTTTTCAGAATACAAACTCAAGCTGTTTTGATCTGTGATGGGGACATAATTATGTCCTCTACTGCGAGTCCCATTAACTTGGGCAAGTACAGACAAACTCCTTTAATTAATGACAACGTGGCTCAGGCCTACAGGGATACATGTGCTAGTGTCACAATGGTGACGCCCAGCTTTGTGGACCCTGGACAGATCATACTAGGTGAAAATTACCTAGTGACCAATGCTAGCAATGTCACTACCACTCACAGTATGGCAATTGTTAATTTCTCCTGGGGAGGGGAAACTGGCCTCATAAAGGTTGTGGTTAGCTCAGACCTCCCTGTAGAATGTTTGCTTGGAAATGACCTGGAGACTTCAGCTTGGGCTGAAGTGGAGTATAGGACCCATGCAGAAATGTTAGGGATATCAGCACATGTCCTTGCTGCTGTTTAGGTCACAGGTCAGAAATTGCACCACTGAACAGGCACTGGATTCTGGAACAATTGACCAGTTACCTTTCAGGAGGAGAAACAGTCGTTTAAGGCAGTTCCTTCCCCCTTGCCTCAGGAAGAGGATCAGACTTCTGAGGAAGCCGATTGTGAGATCCAGGAAGGAACTGTCCTAGAAGAACTTGAGCCTGATCAGGCTGAGTTTCTTGGGACAGGGGGACCTTCCAGGGCAGATCTGAGGCCGACACAGTTGGATTGCCCTTCTCTTGAACCCCTCAGACAGCAAGCTGCTGCTGAGGCTGCAGGGAATGCTAGTGGGACCCATATGACTTATTGGGATGAAGGGCTCCTGTATTCAGAGGCTAGAGTCCCCAAGTCTGGTGCTTCTAGGAGGTTGGTCAAACCTTTGGCATTCAGGGGCTTCCTTCTCACACTAGCCCATGATATTCCCCTTGCAGGACATCTCGGCCAGAACCACAAAGGCCCCCCCTTATACCACTACCTGTGGTGGGGGTTCCCTTTGAACGTGTAGGGATGGACATTGTTGGACCAATGGATCCCTAAACAGCCTCTAGGCACAGATGTATTCTGGTGGTAGTGGATCATGCCACCAGATACCCAGAAGCCATTCCCCTTACGACCACAACAGCACCTGTTGTGGCAAGAGCCCTCCTGGGAGTTCTCAAGAGTGGGCATTCCGAAGGAGGTTGTCTCAGACAGAGGTGCATACTTTATGTCTGGATACCTGACTGCAATGTGGAAGGAGTGTAGAGTGAACTACAAGTTCACCACACCTATCATCCACAGTGCAATGGTTTAGTTGAGAGATTCAACAAGACCTTAAAGGGCATGATTAAGGGTCTCCCTGAAAAGCTCAGGCAGAGATGGGACATCCTGCTGCCCTGCCTTTTGTTTGCTTACAGAGAGGTCTCACAGAAGGGGGTTGGCTACAGCCCTTTTGAACTTCTGTTTGGGCATCCTGTAAGAGGACCCCTTTGTCTGGTGAAGGAGGGATGGGAGTTACCTCTCAAACCTCCCAAACAAGACATTGTGGACTATGTACTTGGTCTCCGCTCCAGGATGGCCGAGTACATGAAAAAGGCATCCAAACACCTTGAGGCTAGTCAGGAATTGCAAAAGGCCTGGCATGACCAAAAGACTGTGCTGGCTATTTACCAGCCAGGACAGAAAGTGTGGGTGTTGGAGCTTATGGCCCAAGCAGCTGTCCAAGACAAGTGGAGTGGATCCCACACTATTGTTGAACAGAAGGGAGAAGTCACCTATTTGGTTGACCTTGGAACACCCAGGAGCCCCCACAGGGTGCTTCATGTCAACAGACTGTAACCATATGTTGACAGGGCAGGCATGGGCTTGCTCATGGCTACTGATGAGGGACAGGAGGAATAGAGTGCCCCTCTCCCAGACCTGCTCTCTCAGAACCCTGATGATGGTTTAGTTGATGGTGTAGCCTTGGCAGGCAGCCTCACTGACCAACAGCAGCAGGACTGCAGACAAGTTCTACAGTCCTACAGACATATGTTTTCACTGACTCCAAGTCAGACTACCAGGTGCACTCATGTAGTGGACACTGGGGACGGTCTGCCTGTTAAAAGTAAGATTTACAGGCAAGCTGATCATGTCAGGGACTGTATCAGGACAGAGGTCCAAAAGATGTTGGACTTGGGGAGTCATTGAGCCCTCAGAGAGCCCTTGGGCCAGTCCAGTAGTCCTGGTACCTAAACCTTACACCCAAGATGGTAAGAGAGAGATGAGGTTTTGCGTGGATTACAGAGGTCTCAATGCTGTCACTAGGGCAGATGAACTCATTGACAGATTGGCATTTGCCACGTTTTTGAGTACATTTGACCTGACAGCTGGCTACTGGCAGATCAGACTAGCTGTGGATGCAAAGCCAAAGACAGCATTTTCAACCCCTGGTGGCCATTATCAGTTTGTGGTGATGCTTTTTGGTCTGAAAAATGCACCTGCCACATTCCAAAGGTTGGTGAACCAAGTCCTCTCAGGTCTGGATGACTACTGTGCAGCTTATCTAGATGACATTGCGGTCTTTAGCTCCACTTGGGAAGATCACCTGATCCACCTGAAGAATGTTTTGGAGGCCCTGCAAAAGGCAGGCTTAACTATCAAGGCTACCAAGTGCCAGATAGGGCAGAGCCAGGTTGTATACTTGGGCCACCTTGTAGGTGGAGGCCAGGTTCAACCATTGCAGAGCAAGATCCAGACCATAATGGATTGGACTGCTCCAACCATCCAGACTCGGGTCAGAGCTTTCTTGGGCCTGACTGGGTACTACAGGAAATTTGTCAAAGGGTATGGTTCCATAGTGACACCCCTTAATGACTTAACTTCCAAGAAAACGCCAAAGAAAGTTCAATGAACAGTCAGCTGTCAAAAGGCATTTGATGACCTGAAGCAGGCCATGTGCACTGCACCAATTCTGCAAAGTCCAGATTACTCCAAATAATTCATTGTTCAAACAGATGCTTCTGAGTTGGGGTAGGTGCTGTGCTTTCACAACTGAATAAAGATGGTCAAGACCAGCTAGTAGCTTTTATAAGCAGAAGGCTGACCCCTAGAGAGAAATGTTGGTCAGCTATTGAGAGGGAGGTCTTTGCTGTGGTTTGGGCACTGAAGAAGCTGAGGCCATACTGGTTTGGTACTCACTTCAAGGTTCAGACAGACCATAAGACCCTCTTATGCCTAAAACACATGAAGGGTGAAAATCACAAATTGCTCCGGTGGTCCATTTCCCTACAGGGTATGGACTTTACAGTGGAACATAGACCTGGGAGTAACCATGCCAATGCAGGTGGACTCTCCAGATATTTCCACTTAGAACATGAAGACTCAACTGGTCAAGGTTAGTTTAATGTCCTTGTGTTTGGGGGGTGGGGGGGGGGCTTGTGTAGGAGAGTAGGGTCTGCTTCCTATGGTTACCCCCACTGTTTGCTGTGATTCTCTGGTTTTTCGACTTTAGTGTGGCTGTGGGCCTGCCAATCAGACCCACAGCCCAGCTGTTCTCTCTCTAAATTGATACCATGTGCTTTAGGTGCATACCAGATTGGTTACTGGGTCACCCTTGTGAGCCCCTGTATAGTGTACCATAGGTACCCAGGGCATAGGTGCACCTTAGGCCTACCAGGGGCTGCAGCATGTATTGTGCCACCCCTCGTTTGCCTTCCAAACTGACACCACAGGTCTGTTCACACAGCCTGGGTAAGGTGGTGTAATCACTCCTATATCTACCTATACAAATAGACACATATACACCCATAAGTCACTCCTATGGTACGCCTCGACAATCCGGGAGGCAGACAGGGTTTTGTGCATTGGGGGCAGGGAGGGCTGCATTCAGTGAATGCTTTACAGACACTGCCTGGGGCACACAAGGTGCTCCATGCATAGCCCAGTTCAAACTAGTTCAACCGGGTTGCTGGGGCATACAGCCCCAGCTCTGGCGCGAAACTGGACAAAGGGAAAGGGGTGTAACCGCCCCTTTCTCAAGTCCACCCATAGGAGGGACCTAGCCAGGTAGTCCAGTCCCCATCTTTAGTATAAGTATAGGAGCTGTGTCCCTAGGACTTTAGATTACCCTAGACGAATCTTTGAAAGACATATCCTGGACCTTCGACATTCCATTCTGACTGGAAGACGGAAGATATCTCCCTTGTGGTCAAGGAGTGACCACCCTGTTCAAACGGGCACCAACAGCAACTTTGCCGGTCTGCATTTTCGAGGCTACCGCCGGATCCCGAAGAATCTGCGACACAGGACCTAGACTTCCAGACATCTCTGACCCCGACCCACATCCACAGCAAAGCTGAGACACGTGGCGGACACGAGAGACGTGGGACCGGAACTCCTGGACATCCTGCATTGTGCAAGCTGCACACATTCAACAAGGTATCTCGAAGTTGTGCTTTGGGGTGCTTGAAGCCCCAGCCCGAGCACCATTTGCACCGAAGCCCAGGCCCCCACACTCAGTGAGTGTTCCGTGGGCCCCGCTTTTGCATTTGAGCTCGACGCGTCTTCCCGGTTCCTAGTCCGTTGGCTAGTGAGCCCCCTGAAGACTCTATTTTGAAACTAAATCGCTTTCCTGGTTGCTCCAGCTTCCCTGCAAAAGGAGAAGCGCCACACACCTTGCTGGTCTGCAACAGAGCCAAACTCGACATCCTGCGCGGGTTGCGGTTGCCTAGGCTTGTTGGGTCCAATCCGGATACCGACACCACAGTCAACTAGATCCATCGTGGCACAGTTCGAATCCAGCGCCTTGTCATTGCTGATGTCTCCTGGACCTGGTGGCTGAAGAGACCAGTTCGACGACTTCACCTGAAATCGCCCGACATCACCTGGTTCCTTCCTGGTCACTGGCTAGTGACCCAGACTCTGTCCCTTCTGCTTTCAGGTTCTTCAGATCTTCGATCCACCCGGACACTTTTCCTCTGGTCGCCAGTACTTCTTTGCAGCTCTCCACAGAAAACGGCGACTAAACCCGATATAAAAAGACACCTAGGCACTCTGCTTCCCTGGGTGAGGTGTAACGGGTACTTTGGTGCTCACGTGGGTCTTGACTCTCGAAGTGTCCTAGTTTAAAAGGGTTCCATCCTAGTCCATCCGGAAGTGTCCTTAACTTGTATATTTGTAACTTTTACGCTCTCCATAGAAAATCAATGGTAACCCGCGCCTGTGTTTAGACACTGCACGAGTCTCCCGTGGGCATCCTACTTCCTACCTTTTGGCCGATTAGAGTAGACCCAGCGATTCCACAGGCCCCAGGCCTGCTTTCTAATTCTCTTGTGGTTCTTATACCACTTCTTTAGTATATGGTTTGTTAGGTCCCTAGGGCATAACGTATACTGTGCAACTTATTGTGTATTAATTGCGTGACTTGTATTGTATTTTTACCTCTGACCTCATAAAGAGTGCAGAGGCGTTGTGTGTAGATTAAATGCATATATATTTGATATATACCTTGTGTGGTGTCCTTTCATTTGTTACTCAAGGGATTATAATTGGTAAAACAACATGCTTAACTCGCCTACTGTAGTCTTAGCCGGACTGCTGGCCATTGCTACCCCTAGGATAGCTTTCTATGAGGTTGACTTTACAACCACCATCAATAAGGGTCGATTAGGCTGGTGCAAGGTGCCCACTAGAATTAGTGGACATCATATACCAGGCTAACTTCTCACAAGCGGAATGTTGAGCGCTCCAACGAACACAATGGAGTGGCTCAGTCCCAATAATGTCTTGTGTAGGCCTTCGGTTCCAACATTCCAAGGTTTGTCTTTTTCTTTATTTTTTATTTACAACATTCTGCCCTCAGACCATGGAATGCTCTAAAAGCCTTACAGTCATTCTGCCTTCGGCTATACGGGTTGTTAAAGGCCCTCTCCCTTATTTAGGCATGAGCTGCAGGCCAGGGCCTGTAAACTTGGTTTCAGGGTCTTTCACAATCAAGATAACATTGGAATGTTAAGAGCTGCAGTCTCCATTGAAAACAATTATTCACAAGTGAACTATAAAAGCTGGTATAGGCCTCATGATCAACATTTCAATGTCCTAATCCATAGTTTCTGCCTCGCTCTTTCCCTGCCTCCTCAGAATATGAAGATTAGGCAGAGGAAAGAGAGAGGCAGAGCCTGTGTAGCAGAGCACACCCTTACCCACTTGAGGGCTTGTGTGGAAAAATACTGGCTCTTGTTTGCTACAGGTGATTTTTAACATTTGGGGGCTCCCAATGGGAGCGTGGGACATCCATAGGAAAATTGTTTTCGTGGTATATTGTATGTAATTCTTAGGATAAGGTTTGCTGACGACGTGGCAGAGGGGCTCTAATAATGGATTGTTGGGCTTGACACACTGGAGGTAGGATTTAGGGCAAGGATTTAGTCCCCCCACTTTAAAAAAGATCACCAGTCACCAATGTTGAGTAAATGTGGAAAGGAGCAAAAAAGGGCGGTGTACTAGGGAGGGAGGACAGTACAAATGCGGACAGTGCTTAATTTGACCTGGTGGTTGCTGGTGAAGCCTACTGGCACTCATTCTTGGGGGACAGGCTCTTATTTTTCCTGATCAAACATTTTCTAAGAGTATGAGAGAGAAAAACACACAAAGGGAAAAACAGCAGGAAAAAGAGAAATATAGAAAAACCATCACAAAGGAGAAAGCAGAAGCCTGCAAGAGTGAGATAAAAGGGGAAGGAAGTGTGAGGTATTGCATGAATTGAGGTGAATTGAAGACTATGCAGCCTTGGTATTCGACTTGCTGGCATTGAATAGCGCCAGCAGCAGCAGGCTCCTGAGCGGAGCTTTGGGCACAGGCACTCAATCTTTAACAACTAAAGCACTTAGTGCAAAGCGTTGGAAACGAAATAATAGAATTGTCCAACCTTAAAATTGTTACAACGGTTTACATTTGACAAGTGATAAACCACTCCCATTCTACCTACAACTCTGTGAAAGTGGTCACTAGACCAGTGAAGTCCTGATACAGGAGGAGTAATGACCAGAGCCTGTAAGACAATCAAGGACTATTAACGGCATGACTCTTAGGCGCAGGGTCAATCGAGGTGCCGCACAATGTTCTTTATTACTATGCGTATTTTTAACTGCCCGATTCTCCGCACATTTATAAAGCTTTGCTTTATACGTTGATTGGAGATGAATGTTCGATGAAAGCTCTGTATGCAGATTTCCTTTGCAATGCAGGGGCAGGGGACACTAAACAACAGCTTCCTGATTCAACATGCTACATGTTTTGGCACCCAAGGGTATACTCACAACCCAGGACTCTGTCATCACCCCTGACAGCAAAAGAGTGCAGAGCAGTCCTGGCTGCACACCATGTCATTCAAACAACTTGACTTCACCTGCTCCAAATACAGTGAATGCATACCGGTCTTGGGAGCACTCTCTTAATGTATTGGTTCACCCACACAGCTTATGGGAAAGGGGTCCTTTCTTTTCTCATTTTATTTAATGTCTTATTTGATGAGCAGCAGATACGAGTCCGTCTGTGTTCTGCTGAATCGATTCTACCTTCCAACAGGTAGCTGCTGCCCTGGATAGTGGCGGTGCTGCTGCAAGCCTTTAAAGTAGCAGTAGATTTGAGATCTATGCTTTGAATGGAAACTCTGCTTCCTGAGCTGAAGACACTTTCTCAGGCTGTAAGGCACCTCCGGAGGAGGATTCCATTGTGGGCTGGAAGCAGAGGCAGAGTCAAGCAAGTGCCAGGTCAGTCAGGGGGGGCACGCCCCCTGCCACAGGCCCTCCACTGCCTCTCTTGTTAATGTATTTTCATTCTAGGGGCCCGGCCTAAATGGAAAGTTTGAAAATGTGCAATCACAACAGTGCATGAGTGGCAGTCTACAGCAACCTCCCCCCTCCCCCCAGCAGCACTCACAGAGAGCAATCTGGTGTGCGGAGCCTGAGCATATTAGGAATGTGGAAGGAGGAACTGACCCAAAGCATAACCTGTAATGTTTGGTGGGGCTACAGTCAAATATAGGCTGGCCTGGCACCGCTGGGCCCCCAGTAGCTACGGCCGTGTCCCTCCTCCCGTTGCTCACAGATGTTGCGCTGTGTCACAGTAGCCTTGGAAGGAGGCAGTGGCGGCCGGTGACATTTGTAAATGGTGTGGCAGAAAATGAATTTCATAGAGCACCGTAGCCAGCGAGCGAACGTGGTGAATTTTCAAGCAAATTTGAGAAAGCAGTAAGGTTAATAAAGCAATTGTGAAAGTGCAGTTATTATATTAGATGACAGTTAATAGCTCACTGTTCTAGGTTAGCATTTTAACTTACAAACTGCAAGTAACAAAAGGATCTCTCTGACAAAAGCAATGACTCATTGACACTTTGGGGCCATGTGCATTAGTGGGTCAACGCCACAGACCACTGGAGAAGATGTACAAACGTAACCATTTGGTGCCGGAAGTGGCAAGCATAGATTTCCCTCAGGTAATCAGTATGATATGTCAAGTATTGCAGGGTCCAGGGAGGGGGACGGAATGATGAGTGGAAACAGAGAGGACTGACAAGGTGATGGATAGCACTGTTGAGCAGAAGGGTCACGGTACAGTGGAGAATCATGAAGGAGGAGAAATGGGTCAGCTCCTAGTGAATATCAATTCGAATATTGCCAACTTGAAGAAAGTCAAAAGCAAACACCTAACAGCACTGCTCCAAATAACTGTTCGAAACTAAAAGTAAAATGAAACAAACACCTTTGGGAAAATACAAAGTAACGGTATTGTCTATGGGGACCATGGGCCAGATGTAGGTAAGTAACATTTACCGAATCTTAATTACCGAAAATTACCGAATTTTACCGATTCGGTAATTGAGATTCGGTAAATGTGAGGGGTTGGTATGTAGGGAATCCAGATGTTCCCTTTTACCGAATCGGTAAAATTCGGTATTTACCGATTCGGTTAATACCGAATCGGTAAATACCGAATTTCACAAGGGTGCAGGGGGTGTCACTTTGACACCCCCTGGCACCCCCTAAACAGGATTGGGTGCCATGTGGCAGGCATACAAGCCCTAGGGGCAGGTCTGCCTGTCATATGGCACAGGTGTGCATGCACACCAGAATCGGTATTTTACCATCAAATAGTATTTGATGGTAAAATACCGATTCTGTAATGCTTGTGGGACTCAGAAGAGTCCCACCTACATATCAATTTTACCGAATCGGAAAAAATACCGATTCGGTATTTTACAGAATCGGTAAATTTACCGATCTGTAAATTTACCGATTCTGTAAAATACAGGGCCCTACATCTCAAATTGCATTTACCGGTCGGTAACGGCCGAATTCGGCCGTTACCGACCGGTAAATGTCTACCTACATCTGGCCCTATATCTTTTAAATTGACACAGCAGGTGACATGGATGCGTGCTTGTTGTACACTGCTATAACAGAAGAGCATTGCAAAAACGTTATTGTGTTGCATTTAATGAGTTATTGAATTGCTCATGTTAACGTTGCTCTGCGCTCTCTAAAGTGCACAATCAAAGCACCGGCAATTGATATACTCTTTGCCTTATTTTGGCCAAATATAAGTTTGAAATAAATACAAATGAAAATATACCATGACGTCAACCATATATGCTGATGCCCAGAGTGTAATATTCTATTGATTACCATTAGTGAAGGAGAGGGAGTGCGCCATAAGCCCCGACCCACACTCAAGAACGGTAATAAAAGTAGTGGAAGGGAGGGGGGGGGGGGACGAGGCAACACTGGGGTAGGGTTGACAATCACGGAGGACTGGATAAGCAACAGGAGCAGTCCTGTCAAGTATCACGCATCACGTGTGACACTCACGCATTTCAGTGCGGTGTTCCGCATCACCGCACTGAAATGCATTGTCATGCATTTTGGCGCTCACTCCACCGGCGGCTCCTGTGCACGGCTTCTGCTGCTCAGAGCCCCGTCTGAGAGCGTGCTGCAACCAGGGCAGCAGCTGCTCTAGTTTATTCTAATCATGTAGGTTCTAATCGCTGCTCTCAGCTCGTGCCGGGCAGAGTGAGAGCGCAGCTACAATGTAACGTTACAATCCTCGGTGCTGGCTCCAGGCTTGCGCTGTAATTTCCTGCCCCCGCCCTTAAATTTGATAGACACGCACTGTTAGAAGTTAATTAGGGGGGCAGGGAAGCCCTCTCAGCACGATAACTGGCTGACAAAGCCAGGTTTACTCACAGGGCGCCAAAGTGACTATAATCCCGATGTGACGCTTACTTGCCGTCACGTCCGAAGGAAGTACTGGAAGTAAAGGCGGGCCACTTAAATCGAATGGGAGTCCTCGCCGTTGGTCGTGGCTGGTGCAGTGCTGTACTGTCTTCGTGCACAGCTAGGTGAGCACCGGCTGCAATAAATAAAACCGCGTGGGCGGCCTGAAAGATCCCGGCGGGGAGTCATTCAGTCAGTGACCCCCATGACTCTGAGTCAGAGCGGAGCACGTTTACTTAAAGAGCCAAGGCCACAGACTTCTTACTGCTGCGACTGGCAGCTGCACGCTAGTTCATGATGACAAAGTTTCAGGCTGCCTGTATTGGCAATGACAGCTGCTCCTGCATGTGTCACTGTAAATTAAAGGCCGATCGAGCGAGCAGACCTGACGATCCACCGGCTGCTGAATGAACCACACTGACCGTGCTGGTCAACGCTGGAGTGGTTTCTCAGCAGCCCAGAGAACACACCACCATTGCACTTCACTTCTGCGCTGACCCCAGAAGCATGCCCGACTGCTGTGTTTACCGCGGTAGTCATTGTGACCTTGAGGCGCCCGTTAATGAATTACTCGCCAGCCTCGCTAAAGTAAGTGAATTCATAATGATATCTCTCTGCTCAATAAAACTCTTTTACATTAATAGCATGGTCATTATGATCGTCTTCAGCGGCCTGCTGCCGTGTTACAAGCAGGAATGTGCCAGTCAGTTATGTGTGATACTGATCCATGCAGCCATGCCGGAGGATGTAAAGAGATTTTTCAGAGCCTTTGTGAAGGTTTGTTAAAAATCTCACATCTTGGCAAGAACTATACATTTTCCACTTTCTTATTTCTGTTAGAAAGTTATAACTAATACTACAAATTAAACTGCACATTTACTCATTTACCATTAGCAAATTGATATGTCAAAGAAAGCATTGCAGGAAAGAGGTTGGGCCTGATGTACAATGTTTGCATGATGTGTGAAATGAAGTAAGTGTGCCTGATTTTGGTAACTTGCTATGGCTGCTAACATTTGCTTTATTCCTAGCTGCCTGCCGTGCCCCTATATGTTTCCCTCGTCTTCATTGTTTGATTTTTGCTCACAACAAAGTGTCACTCATAGTTGTTAAAATGTCACTCATAATTTCACTGAAATTATGAAAATGTCACACATGGCAATCTGAAACCTTGGCAGCTATGCAGGAGCGTGGTGTGGAAGCAACAAGGGGCACAGGTGGGGG
Organism: Lissotriton vulgaris; assembly: GCF_964263255.1. NCBI lineage: Eukaryota > Metazoa > Chordata > Amphibia > Caudata > Salamandridae > Lissotriton > Lissotriton vulgaris. The sequence continues at coordinate 1,339,106,822 of NC_141685.1, forward strand.
GGAGCAACACAAGGGAGTGTGTGGGGCGATGAAGGTGTGGGAGGAAGGAATACAGAATACAGCAGAAAACACAAATAGAAAATTGTGGAACAGAAGACATGCAGTAACTAAACATGACACCATCTGATCTAGCTGGTCATACCTAGAACCTGCATGGATAACAAGCAGCTAGGTATCTGGGCCCTCAGAGGAGGCGGACCTATCTAGGGCCATTACAGATAGAATTTGAGCTTCATGGATAGGGAGCCGGGAAGGGGGCTGGAATTCTGTAATCTTTACCCAAAGTGTGCAGTCTCCAGATTTGGTTCTTCCAGTGCATGACAAGATCAATGCCAAATACAGAGGGGTAAGAGGGTTAAAATAGCAGTGACTTCCCCGAAGAACTTGTCTAAGGGGTTTTACATCAACCTTCCGGTTCGAGACGAAAGTTGTTTGTAGATCAGGTTCACGGGCCAAGAGTTAGCTCTTCCCTCCACAGGACCAGAGCAATCTCATTGTGGACTGCAGGGGCGTAGACTACCTATTCAGAGGGATGTTATAGATTAAACTTTCTGAAAGCCAGGGGGGTTATCGTTTCACGGGTGGGAATTATATATACAGGAAGGTGTAGCATTGGATTACCCTCCAATGCTCTAGATTTAAGGTTTATCCATTCTGCTGTCCCCTCAAAAACAAAGAACAAAGTGAAAAGCTCCTGTTTCATAATAAAACAATTCTTTCAGTTGCACACAGCGGTGTTTAAATAATCATCTTATACGTGAAGAAGGTGTCACGGAGCATAAGGCCTGTGCTGGACCTGGAAAGGGCAATTAAAAGGGTCAAAGCAACCCATTTCAAGATGGACTGAATGCAGGAAATTCAAACGAGCTGAATTCATGGTTACTTTGGATCAGAGACTTGTCTGTCCCCTTGTTTTGATATGGAAGACAGCAGTGCATTCTGCGATTCACAGTTCACATTCTACCCTTTCACTTCCGGGGCGCACGGGAGGGAGAAAAGAGTATATTAATGCTCGGCGCTTGGATTGTGCACTTTAGAGAGCGCCGAGCAACATTAACAAAACGCTCATGTTAACGTTGCTCGGCGCCCTCTAAAGTGCATAATCACAGCGCCGGCCACTCTTTTCAACAAGCCTGGTTGTTGGCATAACGTTTCTCAGCTCTCTAATGTGCACTATAAAAGTGCTGGCCATTAATATACTCTTTTCCATGAAAAGAGTATATTAATGGCCGGCGCTTTGATTGTGCACTTTAGAGAGCGCCGAGCAACGTTTAACATGAGCATTTCCTTCCACCCGTGCCACCAAGCTGATTGCTGTAAGTAATTTAAAATGTACTATTACTTACAACAATCAGCCTGGTGGCGCGGGTGAAAGGTACATAAGTATATTTCTCGTCATCAAGCATCAGCTCACTTTGGAAGTACTTACTTTATTATGGGGTGAAGTCTCGTCCAGCCAGCAGTGAGTCTCTTCTCTACCGGAGCCATGCACGATAAGCTGTAGTAGCAGGCAGCCTCGGCCCTCGCACCAGAACACGAGGTGTGTGTCGTGGACGTGTCGTCGTGTCGCAGTCCGAGTGTCCGACTACGGACTACAGTTAACGCTTACGCTTCCCAAATCCCGTGCCTCGCTGTGACTAAGCCAATCCAGACGCTCCCCAGCAGCGCCAGGATTGGCTTGGGCAGGGGTACACACCCGCCCATTAGGGGACCGGGAGCTGCGCCATGAAGCAACCCCCGCTCTTCTAATCTGCAGGCTAATGCGCATGTGTGCCTTGGGCTGGTCAGAAAAATGACCAGCCCAGAACTGAGCATGCGCACTAAGTGCGCTACACCCAACGTCACCACCCCCCCCTTGTCCTGATGACTGCTCGGGCGTCGCCGGGTGATCGTCAGTGACCGCCCGGCACGAACTTCAAGTAATACACCTCTAAGTCAGCCAGACGTACAGGAGTATCACTTTGCATTAGCGGGGCATACTTTGCATTAGTGGGGCAACGCCCCAATGGACGCACCGCCGCTGGAAGGAGGAAGGGGTGACATCTGCTCAACTCTCCTCTCCCTCGGCTTTCTCAAATGAGAAGAGTTTAGCAGAGAGCAAGGAGCAAATGGCTGACTGCTGCATTAACTTTCACAGCTCTTGCCAGGGCCGGACTGGCCATAGCAGGCACCGGGCGATCCCCCGGTGCGCCACACGGGTGGGGGCCGGTTTTGGGCCCCTGGGGACCGTTTTTGTTATGGGGCAGTTTTTGCAGCATAGCTGCAAAATCGGCCCTGCAACAAAATCGGCCGAAAACCAGCCTCGGCAAAGCGTTCGGCGGCACTTCCAACCCCCCACGCGAGAGGGGAGGGGGGGGGGGGGGCGGCCGAGCACTTTGCCAGGGGCGGTTGTGGTTCCCAGTCCGGCCCTGGCTCTTGCTGTGTGTGCAAGAGCCAGTAACAGCCAGGCACACACAGTACAAGCTGGGAAATCCCTAAAGACTCGTGGTGTGAGGGTTTATAATCCCCCTGCCTCTCCTAGGAAGCTTTTATTCTAATTCGAGTGCTCCGACCTCATGGCCCACAATGTTCTAATAGCCTAACAGTACATCATAGTGGGTTATACCACCCATTAAAGGCCCAATTCCTTGTTATAACGCTGGAATGGGCTTACATTTCTGGAATAGCCCACTATAGTATACCTCTCTGCAGTAGGCCAAAGTGCGATAGGTACAGCAATCCACTGCAGATGATTCAGGTCCATGGCTTTTATAAATTGTTAAAGGAATATGATTACATTTCATGGACTAACAATGATACTGTTGACTTTTTCCAACTGGATTCTGCACACTTACAAAAGACAATGGAAACACTATAAGGGAAAACGTGAGAGAGTCTACAAGGAGGAGTGGTGCACTGGATTGGGAGCCGGCAGTCACTTTTGGAATGGAGGCCCCAGACAGCCTGGTCCCAGCGAGGCTCCAGAAAGTAAGGCAGAGCTGTAAGACTTTGGGGTAACATTTAACTCTAAATTGTCATTCACTACTGGACTGAAGTTTCAGGCAAAGTGACTTACTACGGATGGAGTTTCAGATCCCAACATGTGCCATATACCCCCAGATGACTCCACACAGATTAAGAATGTCTCACCACAAACATTCACCTGTCAAGAAGGATTAAGGAACTGGCAGACCACACCCTGGATTTATCAAGAGCTGCCCGGGACTGTGTGGGAAGACTTTTGCAAAAGGATATGCATTAGAAGGAATGTTAGTGACACAGGTTCATTCAGGCAACGTTTGAACAGCAGAGTATTGTTTGTTAGTGTGTACAAGGCTGTACTAACTAACGGCAGTCCAACAAAACTGATTGGATAGTCTGGCAGAAAAGCATGCCCATCATGAGTGGTCACTATCAAAGAATCTCTATCTAATGAAGTGGAAATGTTAAACACAATAGACAACAGGATCCAATTTACGTGGCAAATTAAGGAAGACAGCATTCAATTTCTGGATGTAGAGATCACCAAAACCAACGAAGAATTTGCAACTAACCTCTACAGAAAACAAACAGATAGGAACAATCTTTGAGATACGAAAGTTATCATCCTCCATCGTTGAAGAAACATCTCCCCTACTCACAATTTCTTAGGGTGAAAAGAGTAGTCTCGGAATCCGACCAACAGCATCATCAAAGGACGAGTATGGCAAGACGATTTCATGAGAGAGGATATCCAGACAATATCATAGAGCAGGCACTAAACGGAACTAACACCAAAAGTCGAGAAGAATTATTAAGTGCCAGAACTCCTCAAACGGAATAGCGAATAACATGCGTTAGTAAATATTCTAACATGAGCATCCAATTTAAGTCTATTATCAAAAAACATTGGTCCATACTAAAATTGGAACACGAATTCAAGGGTATATTCACCACTGAACCTTTGTTTGCTTATACTAGAGCTAAAAACTTGGGTGAACTTTTGAGGCAACCAAAGGAGGGCATCGCAAAATATACATATCGGGGTCCTACACCGTGTCTAAATTGCAATAATTGCAATAACCTCATCAGAGGTAACCAGATTACACACCCCATGAAAGGACACAAGATCAATTTAAAAGTTAATGCAACATGTGATACAACAAATGTAGTGTATATGTTGAAATGCCAGTGTGGCTCAGTATATGTTGGTCACACAGAAAGAAAATTGAAAATACGATTAAACGAACACAAGAGCAACATACGAACAATGGCCTCAAAATCGACGGTAGCGGTTCATTTTCATGAAGCTAAACATCACTTCAGGCAACTAAGTGCCTGTATCTTGGAGGAAGTTCAGAAAAAAGAAGGCACCGGCAAGAAGAAAAATTTTATTAAAGAGAGAAAATCATTGGATCTATTTTTTAAACTCGTTGAAGCCGAACGGTTTAAATGAGAGGGTCGAATTTACTTGTTATTTGTAACTCATGTAACACATGAAATGAGAAATGTTTTTCACACAGAAATGATGTAGCTTAACGTATTTGTATCATAGGAGTCATGCACCGGAGGTGTTCAGACAATACATTCATAGCTCGAATTAACATTCATAGCTCAAATTACCAGTCACATAGAACGGACCATATTTAATATAGTTACATCAGAGAAGCCGTGTAGTTTATGACACACAACACCAGCTCAGATCCAGTAAGAGTAGTCATGTTAGATCGTGAATTAAGCGTCACACATCCATAAAGCTCATTCAATACAAAAAAAGGTAGAAACCGCGCATGCACACGCTACGTAGAACAGAAATAGAAGGAGTCGCGGAAAATGCGCGTTGTACAAACACCGCATCGAAAACACTGAGAGGTGCATCTAGAGAGAACGCTCGTAGTGGAGGTGAGCCGGGAATCATAGAAACGCTAGCTAGCACCGAAGGCGGGAGGGAAACTTAGCGGTTAATGTTTCTCGATAACCATTCACATATTACTAACATAACGCGTTACATGGAATGAGAGCCGAAAGCACGCAGCATAGATAAACACTGATATAGATATGTTGTGTATTGTGCCATAGATATAGTACACAGAAAGCATGGAGCGTAGATCGATTATGGATGTAACCACACCTTAATAATGATTGCTATTAACGATTATAATGCAGTTTAACAAACAGAAAACATAGTTATATGTGAGAAGTCAATATATTGATAATCTTGAACATAGCTAAGAACGAATATAGACAGAACTTACTATACAGCACAGAATGAGTATGTAGAAAATGTTTATAAGTGAACCATGGACACTGCTTGATATTAAGTGGCATATACGGTATGTTTATATTTTAGAACATTTTCCTGACGAAGGCGAAAATGTCGCCGAAATGCATTGGAAAGAAGATTGGTTGTGATGCATAACAAAAAAGTTTTGTCAGGATGGGATAACAGAAAAGTTAATGTGATTTGAACATTCAACTAAGAAGATATTGAAAGAATAAATGAAATTTCGAAGCAAACATTGAACATAATTTGATTTATTGAAACACAGCTGGATATCACAGCACATACCCAGTGCCCTGGGAGACAGTCCTACATTTGAGAGGACTGCAACCTACCAGATTCAATGATTACACTCCATGCGGGGAGTGATTCCTAGGCAGCACGGAAACACCATAAAAACTCCGGAAAAATAGAAGTAGTGCACGCCCAAACCCTAAGCCACTATCAAAGAGCCTCACAAAAGACCATGCAGTTTGTTATATGAGCCCTCTCTACCAGAAACAAATAGTAATCCCAGGGATCCCAACAATGGTTATAAAAGATTATCGTCACAATCTCACCTCCGTGTGAAGATGGAATTATGCCAACCTCTGAAATACTCTTTGGTCACTCAAGGCCATTATTTGTGTTTAGATAAGTCACAAAACATACAAATATATTTTGTGAAATGTCTTTTTATTTTGTTTTCCGTTACAACCATATAATTATTCAAACATTAACAACAGTTGTAGAGAGGACAATTACACACCTTCCGAAGCTGTAAAAAACCAAGAGAAAAAATTCAGTACAATCTCGACAAATTTCCACGAAACATTAAAGCCTTGGGGAGGGTTATTTTTGGCCAGAGCATAGCACCTTTTGATGCAGAGGACGACCCATTGTGAGATAGTCTTCTTCTGCACCGCACAACCTTACTTTGATCCAAAGTACCTCATGAAGAGTTGGTCGTGCTCCTGGAACTCTCTAGCTGTCAAGGTAGAACAATGTGCTCTTTTTGGGTCTAGGCGTGGAGATGCTCCCTCTTTCGAGGGGTGTTGAGGAGCATAGAAAGTGGGTGAGGTGACTGATTTCCCCATGTGGAATGGTGTTACCACTTTCGTTAGGAGGCCCTAGTGCGAAGCACCACCTTACCAGGGAAGGTCAGGTAAAGAGGCTTGGATGGCAGAGCCTGCAATTCGCTCGCATTCCTGGCAGAAGTCATTGCCACTAAAAAGGCAGTTTTGATGGTACTCAGCTGGAGGGGGCAGTTGTGCAGAGGTTCGGATGGAGCACACATCAGGAAGGTGAGAACCAAATTAAGGTCCCACTGAGGCATGAAGAATGGGCCTGGTGGGAACGTATGTACAAGCCCCTTAAGAAATCTATTTATAATAGGGTATTTAAATAAAGAGGGTTGATCTGGCAGCTTCAATAAAACAAACAAGGCTGAAAGGTACCCTTTAAGAGTGCACTGAGCAGAGTCTTGATGGGCAAGGGTCAAAATAAAGAAAAGGACTTGAGGAGCAAAAAGAGGATCAATAGACCTTTGTGTACAATATTTTACAAATGTTTTCCACTGTCAGGGATACACAGTCTTGGCAGAGGGACAATTGGCTGTCAAAATAACATTACAGACTTTAGGAGGAAGGTTGAATGCTATCAAATGACATGCTCAGTATCCACGCAAGAAGGTTAAGAGTTGACAGGTGCTGGTGGACAATCCTCCCCCGCTTCTGCAACAAAAGATTCTCCTGAAGGGGCAGCCTGATTGGAGGATCGATGCTCAGTTGGAGATACTCAGGATACCAGACCCTCCGTGTTCAGTCGGAGCCACAAGAATGACTTGCGTCTGGTCGCTCCTGATCTCCTGGAGCACTCTGGACAGGAGCGGTATTAGCGGAAAGGTGTGTAGTAGTCCTGAGTACCACTCAAGACGAAAAGCGTCGCAGAGCAAGTGCTGCCTTGGGAACTCTAGCGTGCAAAACTGCTGACACTTTGCTTTTTGGCTGAGGCAAACAGATCTAACCAAGGTTCTCCCCATTTTTGAAAGAGACCAAGAGCCACCTCTGAATAGAGACGCCATTTGTGATCTGCTAAGTATCAACATCTGAGTTTGTCCACCTAGGCATTCAGAGAACCTGCCAGGTGTTCCAGCCATGTCCAGAGACGTTGGGCCTCTTGACAAAGGGTTCATGACCCCACCCTGCCCGGTTTGTTGCAGTACCACATTGCGGTTGTGTGCCAGTGAACACCTGAACCAGCTTTTCCTTAATGAAGGAAGAAAAGCTTTCAATGCCAAGCGAATTGCTCGAAGCATCAACAAGCTGATCTGAAGTCTGGAGTCTGCTGGAGACCAGAATCCTCTGATCTCCACCTCTCCCAAATGGCTGCCCCAACCCAGGAGTGACACATCTGTGTGATCTGGTTGGTGGAGGGAGAGGGGGGGTGCCTCTGACCTAATTGTGGTTGGTCAACCACCACTGCAGGTTCTGTGCGGTTCCCTCAGAGATCTGGACCATGTCGGAGAGATTCCCCATATGCTGCGCCCACTGTAACTTCAGGTCCCACTGCAAAGCACACATATGCCATGTGTTGCTATCAGGATGCAGAAGGCCATGAGGTCCAGCAGCCTAAGAGTCAGTCTCACCGAAATACAGGATAGAGGATTAAACATCAGTATCATAGTTTGATTATTCTGGCCACGCCGCACGGGGATAGGCAAGAAAATACATTGTGTCTGGAACAGCTCAGATGAAAGGGAGCATCTGAGAGGGAGTCAGGAGTGACTTTGGCACGTTGATAGAGAGCCCCAGCAACAGACTGGGGCGAGCTCACCTTCAACAGCAAATCGTTAAGATAGGGCAAGACTGGCACCACTGATCTGTGCAGATTAGCTGCGACCACCGCCATTACCTTGGTAAACACCTGAGGGGTTCTGCTAAGGCAGAAGGGGAGCACTGTGATCTGAAAGTCCTGGTGGCCTACCGTGAAACGTAGGTAGGAAGGGAATGTGAAAATAGGCCTCCTGCAAATTCAACGCTACCATGAAGTCTTCGGGGTCCAGGGCACACAAGACCTGAGCCAGAGTGAGCATCTTGAACTTTTTCTTTTTGAGGAAGTAGTTGAGGATTTGAAGATCTACGATAAGACAAAGATCCTTATACTTTTTCAGGGCCAGAGACTAGCGTGAATAGCAACCACAGCCTACTTCTGACTATGCACCCCTCGGTATGGCTCCCTTGGCCAAGAGAGCCCCGACTTTCTCCTGAAGCAAGTTCCGGTGGTCCTCAGTCAGCTGGTTGTAAGTTGGAGGCATGGAGGGAGGTGCAGTGTATTCTTGAAGGGGAGGGAGAAGTCTCTTCGAGCGATCTGAAGAACTCACCTGTTCGATGTGATGCTTTGCGAGAGGGAGGTGATTGCCGATTCTGTCACCAATTGGTCACTCATGACCTTAAAGGACCGGACTAGGACAATTTGAAGGCTGCAGGGGGAGGAGAGGACTGACCCAATCTCTGGCGGCCTGACCCACGGGTTCAGATGGAGCTGTGCCCATGACCGCCCAGAGGTTGCTAAACTTGTGCAGTCTAGTGGCTGGGATATGGCTGGCATGGCTGAAAGCCACTTCTGTGGCCATGAAAGGGGAGAAAGGCAGACAGGGGGATGGGTGACCACTGGGAGGCCCAAGGTGTCATACAATTCTTTAAGGTGGGAGGGTTTGCTCCATCTCATGGAAGACAGGGAAGCACGGAGCCAACCCATCCACAGGTTCAGCAGAACAAGGCCTAGTGCATCGACACTACTCCGTCAAGTCGGCCGACAGATGGCAAGTAAAAAAAAAAAAAAAAAATGGAATGGTGCACTGGGAAAGAAATCTCCTCATTCAGACGGTCATTGTAAATATTCTTTTTATTTCTTTTCTTCCCTTCTGTCTTATTTATATATAAGCGTCATCACAAATAATGCACAATTATACAGAAACCATCCAGCCAATGAGTTTTGTTCAAATTTTCAGTTTTGAACTTCATCATAGCTCACATATATCATATATCATATTTACAGAATATTCATTTTCCACTTCTAGAGTAACTTTAACTTAAACAATAATTCTAATTACTCGATATACAAAAACATGTGTAGACGTGCTTCCTTCTTTGGAATAGGTTACATGGGTTCCAGGAATATTTCATAGAAATTAAACCCGCAAGTACAGGAACAGGGATTACTTGCCTGTCATTGGTACCTCTAATCTTCTCGTTGTTCTCCTCAGGTCTTTAAATGGGCAGAAGTTGAAGCACGCTTTGGCTTCTTGTGTTTCTTATGCCTCTTACCTGATCGACTCGACGACTGAGTGGGAGGACGGAAACTTAGTACTCCCGGAGTGGTGCCTGGACCTTTCTCTTGACCGAGAACGAGACCTCCAGGGCAAACAGTGTGGTGCCTAGCCCAAAGTAGCTTTAGGGACTGCTCCCTCAAAGCTTTTGGAGATATGGCCCAGCCGTCGGAGCACAACTTTGAGTTGTACTTGTGCTCCAGGCACCAGAGCCCACTAAAGTGTGGATCCCTCACCGACATGGCATGATGGCAGGCACCACACAGTTTGAATCGAAAAGTTTTCCTCAACATGTTTGGAAAAAACCTACACAACAAAAACTGTCGACAGTGTAAATAAAACCTTTCAAAAAGTGGCAGAGGGTAGCTCTCTTCATGGATCTGCGCTAGCAGACATGGAAAGAGGCGGCACCTATATAGGTGACGCAGATTTCACTTATGGTGCGGATGTTGTCATTTGGAGCCGACCGAGGACACCTATCCGCGTGCAAGGGTATTACTTGAGCAAAAGCCTTCCGGATCCAGCCTGATCCCTGGGAAATTTAAAGGTAAAGAATCTGCGGCTAGCTGTCCCTAGCAAATCAATATATTATAAGTAAGGAAAATTGCTCTCTTTGTCATCTCTTCTTGTAACAAAATCCCTTCTAGTGGTGTATACTCTGGTATCTCAGTGCCTATCAACTCCTCTGCTAGCCAGGCATGTCTCAGTTGTGCATATTTAGGTAACTGGGACCAGTGTAGGTTGTATTCTCTACAAAATTTTGTCAGGGGCTTAAGCTTTTCACGTTCCGGGATATCCCCAATAATGGAGATTCCAATCAAGTCCCAAGCCCCAAATGCTCGTAACTTTCCTATCTCTTTAAGCCATGTACCCCTCCATAACAGAGTCTCCAAGGTAATTCTGCGCTTCCAGACAAATGCTCTTGTTGAGTCACAAAACATATTTAAGCGACATCACAACTAAATTAAAGGAAACATGCCAGCACAGCAACCTAAGAGCAGAGAAATATATATATATATATATAAACACACATTGAGAACCATGTGATTTACAGTGATCTTTCTCAAACTGAAAAATAACATTCTGGCTAAATCAACCTCTCAAACGTTTATCTAGTATGTGTGCGAGCTTACAGTAGCTAGTACATCTCAATAAAGTTAATGTACTGAAAGATGATAGCCTATGGTCAGACGCCACAATTTATAACGTGGACTAATCGTCCTCTGAGAACCATGTTGTATTTAAGAGGCACCATGTCATAAATAAAACCTTTTTGCCCACTTCGGCTTCTTGTACTCTGTCTTGTCCTTCCAGCACTGTTTAGAGTAACATTTAGATTAAAGTGAAATCATCACCACTGTGAGCTACTTTCATGCATCTAAGTCCAAAGCAAGAGTGGTTTTCAAACTTCAAATAGAGAAGCTGGAAAAACATAAGGCAGAAAGCTATGCAGGTTGGTTACTGTGAATGCTTAGTCTGTTGAATGCTTTTAAAGACTTAGATATACTGTGGGTAAACTCCGGAGGTTCTTACTCCGCAAAACAAAACACAAAAAAAACTTGCGTTTACCAACTGCCCTCTACAGTGTCCATGGTTTCCAAATCTGGCTCACAATTTCCTTTGACCATTCTAGTCTATCAAATAATCAATATACAATTTACCTAGTAAAGTGCCAACACTGCGCGGTATACACGCACTTGAGCACTGGTAGATTTCAGAGGGACAATATCACCCTTAAAGAGTTCATCAAAAATGTGCAATAAAATAGTTTGATGGTTTGTAGTCTTTGTGGAATAGTTGTTTCAAAGTACCTGCATATGGCTCAGAAGCACAATCTTCAGCTTATCACATCCCTTCCTTGGCCACTAGAAATGTTACCAAAAGGTGAGGCATACAACAGAAAATATCTCTCTGATATTGATTCAAAGTATCCCTAACAACACTCAAGTAGCCTTAAGATCTTCATTATATAATGCAAAGTTTCCCTCTATGATAAACAATGTAATTTATTTAAACATAACTGTGAAATCAGTTTTCAGGCCCCTGGACCAGTTGTTATCACAAGATGCCACTGCTCAAAAAACAATATTAAGGTTTTTTAAAGCATACTTACCAAAATATTAAAAAAGATGTCTTTCAAGCTTTTAGTGTCCTCGTCTGACAACCAGTGTGTCTCGTCATCGTCACTAAATGCCCCTGTTGTTAGAATCTTGATTTCGATTTTCCCTGCATGCGCCGAAAGAAAAAGAAAGACAGACAGACTATAGTTAGGGTAATAAGAATCAATGCAGTGTAATAATTCACATAAAGTGGAGATCGGTCGGCCATGGAGTTAGAATGGAAAAAAAGAGGTGGGAAACTGTCAGAGTATTGTCTAAATTAGGTGACAACTTGACTGGCCAAGGAAGGCTTTGGAGAATGGCAAATGTGAAAAAGATGCTTTACTTGCAAGGTCTGCTTAAATATAGAAAAAAGCCCACTGACTTGTAAGAAGCTTTCTGACTGGCCGTGGCAAAGATGGCTTCCCCAAAGCATACTTTGAGACCTGAGGCAGCCAGACAACCTTGCCCGGGTTGTATATTACGTATAGCTCCCTACCATGCCCACCAGATTTTTGCACAGTCCACCAACTTCACACATGTTCTCCTGTGCGAGCTCCTCACACTGCTCACCAGTGTTGGCGCTTCAGCTGCATCAAGTGGCAACTTAAGGTCCATAGATGGCATTTTCAATCCTTTCTCTCAGTGCAGGCTTCTCACAACGCTTTCACGCACTCGTTGAAGCGCCAGACAGCCTCTGAAACACTGCATTGTTCTAGCTTCTCTTACTGCCCACCTATTACATCTTTCCACGCTGCTCACCAGTGCCAGCATCCCCCAATGACTATTACAAGTCACTAAATGTGCTGTAACTCCATGTTCCTTAAAGCCATGCCTCTTACAAAGAGACCGGCAATAAGGGAACCAAATACGAGAATTTGAATACAACGGACGGAAGACCGCCAAATCATATGGCTACTGAAATAAAGGACCGATCAATGGCAACCTGGGCCCTATGAAGAATAGGGCATGTCACCACTTCAGCTTTTGGTAAATACTGACCAGTAAAAGCAAGTGGAAGAAGCTCTGTTGCTCGTCTCAAGAGACAGGCGAATGGAAGTATGTCAAATGTGCTCCCTATGCTCAACTCTCACTCTGTGTCAGAAACAGGCGTGTACAGCTACTGTTACCGACACAAACTCATTCACCAGACTAGTCCAAGAGTTGGGAAGATTACCAGGAAAGGCCACTACAACCACAGTAGAAAACAAAGCAAGCAAAGCGAAGAAAGATGCTCAATTTATATATGTTGGTTCCCTTTCAGCCACTATCATGATACCCCAAAAGCATGAAGGCGCAGCGGGCCTATTTTAGTTCTCCGTTCAAGCAGAAGCGTGTGGGGCCACCTGCACCAGAGGATGTGGGTACCTTCTGCCTTGAGTCCTTCCTTCTCTAGCAGGTCTTTCACCACGTTTTCAATGTGCCTGAGCTGGGGGTTTTCATGGCTCATCTCCCGAACGTTCATCTCCTTCTGCAGATGGCTGCCCGGCTTCACCTTCGTTACCCGGACTTTGACGCGGGCATCCGAGTCTTCATCTGCGGCGACAGACAGTGATGAGACGGCCATACTGTGCCCAGGTCTAAAACGCTACACCCACAACTCGAATTATAGCAAGAACACAGGATGAAAATCAATGCCATCAACATAACCATGCAATGCGCGAAGGGAGGGTTGAGTATCATCACATAGCAAGCCTTGGACAAACTAATCCTCCAGGAGCAGTATTACTTTTCTTTATTCAACAAGGTGATGACAAGGCTCCTCACGAGAATGAGGGCAGTTTGGGGCCTTCACATCCAACTAAACAGTTAGTGGTTAAAAACATTTGTTTTAAAAAGCTGTGACAGAAAAGTAACTTTTTATTGCTCTGAACCGGATACTGTGTGTGGAGATAATGCCATAGGGTCCTAATGGCAAAAAACACCCTGGGAGAAGTGTCTCAGAAAATGGACTATTGAAACGATTTTGAGAGCAGGCACATACACTCCATTACCTGCTTTGAATACATGATCTAGTCAGTACAGCTCTCAAGAGAGGGCAGGCTGAACTCCAAACAGGGGCTACACAAAATTCTGTAAGGGTGGATGTTGACCAATTCTTGGTCTCCCTTCTGTGGAATGTATATTGAAGTTAGACTTTACATAACAAGGAATATGGTGCAATAACTCTCAAACACACTGAGAAGTATATTTCATCTTAATATTAGAACGCCAAGCCATAAAAATGACAAGACTCTCAAATGAAAGGATCGAATATAAAAATACTTAAGATTTTACGTTGTTCAAGGAGTGTTTTGCTAAAGCAGAGGAATAAGGAAAAAAATAAAAAGGGAAACTGTGGTTCAAATGAAAATCAGGTAGCGTCTGAAACACACTGACAATGCATTTGAATAACTACTTTATTTTTACAAAGTGGTTTGCAATAAACAGAGCATGATTTTTTTATCCTATTTTCACATAATTGCGAGTAATCAGCATTTCAGGCTCAATAACATCATGTTACACTTATGAAATGGACCAAATGGAGACCTCTGGGCACTAGCAAAACCGATTTTAAAGTCTGAGTTACTGCAGTGTGTATGAGTAGAAGAGATACTCTCTTCAGCTCACAAGGGGTCCATTTATGACATAAGTTTTAAAAACGACTTTGAGGTCTCCAGTGAGAAGTAATAACAGCTTACAGGGGAACTATCAACCTGTAGTACAAGGCAACTGTAAATTGTTCTGAAAAAAGATAAGGAGAACTGGGTAATGCATCAACTGATGCTACCATTTTCTGGTCAATGGAAATTGTTAGTTAAGTCGTTAAACCATAAGAGCCTATTACCAAAAGTAAATATATATTTGTATATTTACTCACATGTATATTTACTACTCCACCTATGTGTAAATCTACACTTTTTTCATTATCACCATTGTAAACATACATGTATCCACCCTCTCTAATCAGGGGCGGAATCTCCCACAACCGGACTTACGAGTGCAAAGCTACAACTAATAACTATACAAAACTTAGGTGGCGATCTGACACCATAATGGACCTTTCCCTATGGGAAAGTACAAGGAAAATGACTAACATTTATTATTCTTTTTAAAAATTCCAAATATTTTAATGTTAGATATAAAGGTAGATTAATCTTAAATATGTAGTTTTAACCTAGAACTAATAAAATAAAAAGGAACACCACATTAACTCGTTAGATGAACTGTTTATTAATTTATGTAAATACATTTAATCTATAAATAGTATTTAAAGATTAATTAAAATCTCACCCTCACTAACATTTTTATTTGTATTTAATATATAGTATATTTTGTTAAATGTTAAGTGATTTTTAGTTTCAATTAAAAAAAATAAACGTTTAAACATTTAATGTTTATCTCATTTGTTAAATATTAAAATAATAAAATAATGTAATATTTATATATAATTTAACAGACAATCACACAAACATTACATGTCGAAATTATTGAATTAATTTACCATTATTTCTATGGCGTGTTATTTTATTTACCTGCCTCTCTTTTTCATGAGTGGCCATGTGGTATCTGACTTACACTAAGCCGGGGATGGAGTACATTTTACACCTGTTTTGACTCTTTTAGGGCCCTAGTAACTTTGGAAGTGTAGTTTGTGAATAACATTGGTCCAACCCTTTATGGGTGTGTGTTTGCATTAACAGGTTACTCCCTAAACCCCTCCTATTTAGAAGTAAATATTCTCAATTTTTCAGCCACTCCTCCTTTCCCCTCTCACATTTACTTCTGAGAAGTAAACTTTTGTGTGCAGAGATCTATGCACAAAAAAGACGGTGGAGGTGCGGAAGAGGTTTCAGCCCATACATAGTTTTGTAGCACGAGTAGCAATAAAGTAATACTACTTTCAGTCATACAAAATGTAGTTTGTGAAAAGGCTCCCGAAATAACTAAGCATTGTTCTTTTTTTAGTTCTGATTAGAAATGTTTTATTAGGTTACATTTTAAGAAAAACAAGAAATAAATGCAAACAGAACTTAATTAGAATGATCTACGATGCCAATTTAAGGGAAAACGTATTAAAGTGAATAATTAAGCATGCAAACATATTGTGATATGCATCCGGACAGTTTTATAACCAGTAAGACAGCTCAGAGCCTGGCTGAGCACCCGCAGGTCACAGGTTTAACATCAGGCACCACCTACTTATCCTTTCACTCCTACAAATTTTATAAAATGAATGCCATTCAGTTGGGATTTAAACACTTTTAGTCAAGCCCAAAGACACAATTCAATTTGTAGTGTGCGCGCGCAATATAGAGACACCATTTATTTTGTTGCTGACCAGTGGGGAAACTGCATTTACAGCGCGCCCTATTGCAAATCGTGGTAAAGGCAGTCAGTGCTCTAGATCAGAGAGAATGGGCAGGGAGAATGCAAGGAACAGGAAGGATTGGGCCACGGCTTGGCGAGAAGAGCTGGGGTCGGGGTCGTTTTTAGGCTGGGTCTTAGGGCTCTTTGGTTGGGGAGCGGGGGGGGGGGGGGGGTTGGGGTAGTTTTTAGGGCTGGGGCAGGGTCGTTTTCAGGGCTGGTGGCCAAGTTTTAGAGCTCGGTGTAATCTTTACTACGCATATGCCTTTACGAATCATGCCTTTACAACAAAATTAGTTGTTAAGTTATGCGTGGTAAAGACGTGGATGTGGTAAAGGCACGGTCGTGGTAAAGACTGCGTTGTTAAGGCATGCAGTATAATCGCATGCGTGGCTTCTTCATACCACCATGAATTAGGACACTATGACCACAAAGTAAAATTCATGAACTTACCTATAGGCTCTAAAGGACAAAGGCATTGGCGCACTAACCGTATTAACGTGACAGACAGCCTTTGTTTGCGAAGAGAACATATGTGGAATTAACAAATATTAAGATGAAATGATTCAGTAGAAGCATGAGCGCGTTATTTAATGTGAATATGAGAAACCACTTTTCCAGATCGACGAAATCGAAGGAATGAAAGAGTTCGTTAGAAAACTGATACTGCCACCTGGTGGTGAAACGAATACAGTCATTCAGTTATTTTCGACATTCAATGTGAATTATGTTTGGGGTGAACGAATTTTCAGAACCCAAACAGGGACAAGCAGCCAACACAGAAAGAATACATTTTTGGTTGCGGCATATAAGACAGCCAACATTTTGCTAGACTGCCGACTTTGGTGCTGGAAACTAGGGTTCGAGCCTCGGGGTCGCGTCCACATCCTATGATTCTGGGCAAATCACTTAATCGCCCTATGCCTGAATGTGTAATGTAAATACGGTGCTCATGTAAAGCGCTCCAATATTTTTGGGTCGAGTTCGCACTATATAAATATGCAACAAAAAAAAAAAGAAAAGAAGAACTGCATTTTAACTGTTTCCGGTACACTCAAAACGAGCACCATCACCGTTTAGATAGAAACTGTACAGTCCGCGTTCATGACATAGCAGCCAAGTAGCTACTTAAGTGGGGCACCTACGGCCATTACTGGAAGTTGAGTCAACAGCACTTCGGATTCTGGGCTTTTTAGTTTCACTTTTAGTATTTTAACCCTAACGCAGCGCTAAGGGGCGGGGGGGCACGCGGCGCTCCCACGCTGGTGACTGAACTGCTCCGTCACGCCCCTCGGGTGAGCTGTGCTTGTGACAGAACGGTTCCGTCACTGCCCCGCCTGCTCAATAGAACAAGCCGCGCAGGCGCGGCGAGCGGGCCGTGACGGAACCGTTCCGTCACCAGCACAGCCCACCCGAGGGGCGTGACGGAGCGGTCCCGTCACCAGCGTGGGAGGGGTTAACGGCGGCCTCATACAAATCCGCATGGAAAGAGCTGTTGACTAAAAAAATACAATATTGCCTGAAATGTGCCACACGTTGCATGGCACCTTTGGCAAGCTTCTGTTAGAATGTTGTTCCTGTATTTTCCTGTTATAAATATGGCACCATGTGTACAGGCAACTGAGAGTAATATGGCTGCTGTTTCTAAAGACGCTTTGACATGGGAGAAAATAAAAATGATTGTTTAATATCATGCACATAAACAGCGTTACTCTCTTCAGTAGAATTTTCTCCCTTCAAAGTGTCTCATTTACACACAGCAGACATCTTGCTTCAAGTGGCTGGCAGACATGTTGCCATATTTATAACTGAAAAATACAGCAATTGTTTTTAAATAAGAGAAATTTCAAGTGCAGAAAAAGGTTCTTTACTAGGAAGATTTTCTGTAGAACATTTTTTTGCACTTAAAATTTCTCCCATTTGGAACAAAGTGGTTGTATGTTTGTGTTGTACATGTAACGGTGCCACATATGGTGAAAGGTATGTTATGTGCTACAAGTACATGTGACAGGCTCTAAGTCACCCATACACATATATCCCATTCATTCACACACATGTTCATAATCCTCACAGACCATGCACCAGACTGACACACATGGCAGCCCTATCATAGTACCCCTAGTCACAGTATTTTGTTCAAACCATAGGTTTAAAGGCAATGAAGCTGGGCGAAGGGGTGTCTGGTAATTTGCGAGTAACTTGGCCTTCAGTGGCTCACAACAATTTTCACTGATGAGAAGTAGCACTCTTTACAGAAAAGGGTGGAGACCTCTGGTCTGAAGCCACAGCACAGTGCAGCTGTTGTGGAAACTGCAAACGCCTTACTTGCTGGAAGAGTTTGTTTATCATGAATTAATGTTTCAAAATGCAACAGGTACTTCAAAGCTCAGGAGCCCTCAGATGAAATCACAATCTGCTACTGCTTTCAGAATGCTATCTCTTCCAAGAGCCGGGGCGCATCATAATAATTTTTTCAGGGTGGAGGAATGCGTGGATGTGACTTTCCACAATCATTTAATCTATTGGCTCTCTGGCAAGGTACTGGATGCTTAATAACTAGAGTTTAAAGATTGACCGAGTTAAAAAGTTTACAAAATATTGTAGCTGACACCATATGAAACACCTAAGATACCCCTGATATGGAGGAGCAGGACTTTGAAAGTCCACCGTGAATGTCATAGCTGTGACATTAATGGTGGGTGCCCTTGGTCCTCATTATAATTATTTGCCCTCATGATATTTATTTGGTGCAAGCTCCCCTATTTCTGTAATAGGAGGAGAGTATGTTAATTTCTGGCCTCACCTGTAAAATGGGTTCCCCTCAATCCACAATCCCTATCCAGCAGGGAGGGAGAGTTCAAAGAATCATCATGCCCACCATGAGACCAGGGCTATAAGCAAAAATCATTAAAAAGAGGCTCCCTCTCCTAAGATTGCCTTGTTGTCATGCTAGATTGAGACCTGCAAACCAAGAAGAAAATTTCCTCTCCTGAGATCAAACTAGAAACCTTCTCCATCTAACCAATAGTTCTTAAACATGAAAACGCCCCTCTTCTGGGCCCACCTCAACACTCTCCTCCATCTGGGAATAAGGCAGCCCAAGAGTGTTTTTCCCTCCGAAGAAGAACTACTTACCTGTATCCCAGTTTTCCTCCAAGTGAATCTTCATTAAGCTCTGAATTGTACCGCTCACATGCAGGATCCTGGAGCACTTATTAGTTTGTGTATTTGTGTACACACCCCTCTCTGTCTCTCTCCATCTCTCGGTCTGTCTCTCTCTCCCCCCGTGTATATTGTTTGATAAGTGCCACTGCTCCTTTAAGAAATAACCTACCACCAGTATCCCAACAGGGTCCTTCGAGACAGAGAAGCCAGTTTTCCTTTTATGGTGATCAAGGATCATGGGACATATGAAGCTAATTTCTCTGCTTTTCCATTTCTCTTGGAAAGAGGGAGGGTTGAAAGGACTATAACGATGATCCCCAGGAGGAAAACTAGGATTGCAGAGAAGTAACTATTCCTTCCCCTCCAGGGGATTTTCATTATTAGTCATAAGCACTGAATACAATAGCAAATCTGTAAAAATGCAAAGAAAGAGGAAAATAGAAAGAACCAACGCTACACTAACCAAATAAATTCCTTAGCCTGACCCACTTCGGCATTTGTTATGGGATTTGTGTTGAGAGAATAATGTTCTGTAAAAGTAAATAGCCACTTTACATATGTCAGCAATAGATACATTCCTTAACAATATTACAGTAGTGGCCCTACCTCTTGCTTTAATGGGCTTGGGGCCTCCCACACAAGATCTTACCGGCACTGCTATATCAGAGCAGAATACAGATAACAATTCACCTAGAAATAGACGGTTTTGAAGTGGACAATCCCATATGTACAGGTCTAAAATAGACAAATAGGGGGTTAGTCTGTCTAAGGTCCTAAGATACAGTTTTAGAACTCTCTTAAAGTCCAGAGAATGTAAAGCCCTTTCGGCTGGAGAAGAGGGATAAGAAAGAAGGGAAACACTTTGGTTTACATGAAAATCCAAAAGAACTTTTAGGAGGAACCATGGGTCCTTATCACAACTGTAACTTTGTGCAAAATGTAGACGGTTCTTCACTATTTAGGGCCTGAATTTTACTAAACCTACAGACGGCGGTTATAGCTACCTAAAAAGTTGTTTCATGAAGTAATTTGTAAGCTAACGTTACGGAGAGGCTCCAAAGGTGGTCATATTAAGGACCATATAAAGCTTCCAAGGTGGATGAGGTCATCCGAAGGGACGGAAAACATTCTTAGTATCTTGTAAGAAGTTTTTTATGACTAGGATAGAAACATTTGTGAAGGGTTTTTTTCATAGCCTGTAATGGCTGAAAGATGTACCTTCATTGAAGCAAAGGCAGTTCAGTTTTACACACATCAAGAAGAAACGGAAGTACCCCTTACTCCTGATGTGTTTTGTTCAATGTTTTTCTTAATACTCCAGATGCAGAATTTCTTCCATTTGAAGTACAGGATGTTCGGGTGCATGGACTTCTTGCTCCTTTTAATATGCTCATGCAACCTTGCAGATTTTAATTACCTTATTGCAAGAATTCAGGAGTCAAATTGTCAAGTTCGGTGTTGGAATGTTGGGAAGCCGAATGTAGCCATTAAACTTGAACAGAAGATCCAGTATGCGTAGATCGGTCATTCACCATTGCGTGAGAACTCTGTCTCTCATTGGCTTGATGGCTTCTTTTGGAATTAGCAGGATTAGAGGAAACGCTTAAGCAAACCTCTTCAACCAACTGATCAAAAAAGCATTTTCCAGATTGTTGGTTGGTAACACCTGGATGTATAACAGACTTTTTCATGTTTTCTACATTTGCAGGTACATTTATTTCTGGATATATCCATTCTCAAAAGACATCAAGTACTACATTGTTGTTGTTTAACACTCATTAAGACTCTCTTAAATTGCTCTAAGAAATTCTGCTTCGTATTTTGATAACCAGGTAGATGGACTGTTGTGATGTGCGAATTCCTTGCAATCAACCATTTCTAAATTGTGTGCGCTTCTAAATGACACCTTGTTGATGTAATGTATCATCGTACTGTCTGTTTGAGCAAGCAGGGATGTTGTGAAGAAGCTTGGTAGAAAATACTTTAAAGCTAGACAGACTGCCCTCAACACAAGCAGGTTGAAGACTTCTCTTTCTACAACAACATTCCTTGAGCTTGAAGCCGATCCATGTAGATTCCTCAACCGAACAGGGAAGAATCCATCGAAATAGTTTGGAATGGAGGGTGTGGATGAAATGAAACACCCCTTACGAGATTGGATGATTACCACCACCAAGGAACAGAATAAGTAGATTGTAGCCTGATAGAGTTAACTCGTCTTCCCATGTGCATGAGAGCTGGCACAAAGGATCTCCCAGGCTCGGTTGTAACTGTCTCATCTGTAAATGGGCGTTTGGTGCCTGAAAGATGCAGAATGCCACTGAGCTCAGAAGTGATGAGTTGGTTGGTTGTCATATGTCATATCCTCCCTCACAAGTTTCTAAAATTTCAGACTGAACACAGTACCTCCTACGTAGGATATACTTAAGCACACTTTGTCTTTATGACCGCTCCTAGGTAATGGACAGACCGATCTGGGATTACTGCAGTCTTGGAGTGTTTTATTTTGAGACCCAATTGCTGAAGGACAGAGACTTATCTTGAAATAATGCTGGGCCTCCTAGCAGGTAAATGTTTTTTAGGGATACATGAAAATGTTCCTCTTGTGCACAGACTACTGTCATGCAATTTGAGAACGTGTGTGGGGTTGACTTCAGAATAAAAGGCAAGACTATGTATTGATAATGAACACTGCACACCGTACCATCTACACATGTGTGATGTTTCTATTTCATTCTGTTTCATGGAGTGCTGAAATAGGTGTCCTGAAGCTCTATGGCACACATTCAAAACCCATGATGTATCTCAGGGTAAATGTAATGAAGTGCCAACATGCAGAGTTTCTCTATGTAATTGTCTGCTAATCTGAGGTCTAAAATGAGACCAGCACATTCCTGCTCTGGCCCATTCTTTCGAATCAGAAAGTAACACAAATAAACTCAATTTAATTTTTGTGAATGAGGGAGCATTCCAACTCCACTGTTTTTTCCATCAAGAGGGTGCTGCACTGTACTTCGAGTAACTTTCAATGATACTGGGGCATGTTGTGTAGGAGAGATGACTGAACCCCCAGAGAATAACCAAGTCACACAATATTCAGTACCAGTCTATACTTTGTTAATTGTGTCCACTCTTCCAGTTGATTGCTAATGCCTCCCTCTACCAAAGTGGTGGACATAAGGGGGGGGGGGGGGGGGGGGGGAGGAGTGCAGAGTCACTGCCTAGCAGGTTTTCCTGTTGCAGCTGGTGTTTTACAGTTGCCTCATTTTATGCAGACCTATGAAGCTGTACTACTTCTGCTGTAGGTAGTATTGCTGCACCACTGAGGTGCTTGAACCAAATGCTGCTGTGAAGCCTGTGGAATGGTCTGTGCTGGTATTCTGTACTCTTATTTTCTTGAGGCCTAGCTTTATGTGTCTTCCACTCCGCTTTCATGTGCTGCATTTGGGAGTCTGCATGGGTTCCAAACAGAGTGGTTGCAGAGACTGACAGGCTTAAAATGCTCTGTTGTGCCTCTGGTTTCAAGCTGGTAAAGAGCTGTCCATGGACTATGATCTTCTCACTATCCTTCAAATTCCCCTTGGACATTTGAGCCACAATTGGCAGGAGTCTGGATGATAAGAAGTAGGAAGGCACACAATACAGATAGCGTTGGGGTTTTCAAAGGTTTGCAGAAAATTTCAAGAAGAAAGAAAACGTATAAAGGTCTAGCTCTCTGCTCGAGAGTCCTATCAATTAGCACAGTGGTGGTATGGGTCCACCAATTAGGTTAAATTGTTCCTGTTTACTTCCTTTAAAAAGGCCTCTGAGAAAGTTTTATTGGCAATATATTTGTAGAAATTCATTTTTCTGCTTTCAAAATTGGACTTATTTTTTAACACCATCAGTGCTGCAGCAATTCCCCTCCTGTGCTGAGAACCTTTGAATACCATTGTTCATGACGAGCTCATCTCATCATGAGCACACGACCAGTGTACTGCATGATATATATATATATATATATATATATACAACAATCCTCAGTAACCTCTCGCCCGGAGCCCAGTGAAGGAACCGCTGCGCAGGAAAGAAGACGGAGACCTCAGGTGCAGTGAGCAATTTTCTTTAATGTACCCTCGAGGAAGCGGCACACAGCATGACGTTTCGGCCTTCATAGAGGCCTTGATCACATGACGCACGCTGGGAAAAGGCAATATTTAAAGTGCTAGTGTGAAGTGGGGATACATTTCCATTGGTCAGTTTGTGGTCACATGTTGCACCAAACACTAGATACTGACAACAGACTTCATATTTACAACCATATCACGGGATAATCCCTAGCTGGTCACCTGTTGCATCTATGGCACATGTGTCAGTAAAGTGCATAATGTAATTTATCAAAATACACACGTAATGTAAACAAAGATGACTGGATAAATCCAATTGTGCAAATTGCATTTGATGTAAACGATGTATAAAGTGCAATGTGCTACACGAAGTGTGTGCAAACATAACTGGATGAATCCAATTGTGCAAATGGCAAATGATGTAAACAATGAAAAAAGTGCAATGTGCCATATGAAGAAACGACTTCACAGATATGTACTATATACAATATACATTCTGTGCACAAGGTCATAAGCAGTATTTCAATAAGTTAATATTTACAAAAATATATAATAAATATATATAAAATAAATATATATATATATATTTTAAAACCAAGACCTTATGTTGCAATTATAATAAATGTGCAAATAAACACAGCACCGTTTCTTTAGGATGAGATCAATAGTATGCAAGAATAATCAAACAACAAGATGTTTAAAATACTCAGATCGCAGCATCCTATAAAATAAATGCAGAACATTGTTTACACGTGCCTCGAGTTGGATAGAGGACAGGCAGAGGAGAAGTAGACCCCTCCCAAAGGTGAGAGGGGAAAATCCTCGCAGCCTCTGCCTTGCCTCCATCCACTGTACTCTGTAATTACTTGGACCAGCCGCTGCTCCGAATCGTATGTACCCCAGTGAGTCGTGAATACCAAAAAGATAACCAAGTGCACTATTTTTATGTGAAGTTTTTTTCAACTGGTTTTTAAGTGACTTTGTGACATTGTTTTCTCATATTCCTATAGATAGAGCTGAAAGGTTCTTGAACAAGTGAGCAAAGTTCTTGGTACATCTTAGTGCAGCCTAAGCCTAGGCTGCACCCCACTATGTGGAACCATCCAGCCCTCTGATATTTACAGTATTAGCCGCACTCTATTCAATACAAGGACCGACAAGTAAAGCACAGTAAGGAGCAATTATCGAAGCTGTTACTGCTCGACAGGGGTGACAGAAGAAATATAGGACAGTGTGGAATAGTCATAAACATGTGTAAAAATCTTCTGTAGAGTTCAGGCCCCCCGGAGCTCGACAGTCCATATCCAGGATGTACCTGGTTTCCAGTTTTCTAAGGGCACCGTCCCTGTCACCTCCTCTCCTGTTTGGACCCACACAGTCGATCGCATAATAGCGCAAAAGGGAACTGTCATTATTATGATGTTCTTTGAAATGACGGGCCACCGGGTATGCCGGGTCACTGGTATTGATCGCCCTGATGTGCTGGAGTATCCTCTTGTGCACCTGCAATTTGGTACTCCCAACATAGCGCAGGGCACACGGACACTCCAGCACATACACCACATATTCACTCTTACAAGTAAGTTGTTGTTTAATCTTGCGTGCCTCAGGAGTGAATGGAATAGTGTACTCTGTTTTGTTCACACCATGCTGGCAAGCCTTGCAGGATGAACATTTCCTGAAGCCCCTACTTTTGCCAAGCCAATTTTTGCTGGTTAAGATTTCAGGACTTGACTTGACCAGGGCATTCTGCATAGAGTACGCTCGCCTGTATGTGATGGAAGGGGTACTAGGTATTCTGTCCCCTATCACTGGGTCACATTTTACTAGGCTCCAGTGTTTGGAAATGATCTTACCCAGCGCGGCCTGTTGGCTATTAAAGGCCCAGATCAATCTAACTGGTTGGTCTTTGGCGGAGGTTTGTTTAGTGTGGACTTTAGGCTGCAGAGCCTGGCTGCGTGGGATGGAATTAGCTCTAGCCATGGCTTTGTCCACCATTGCTGCCTGGTATCCCCTCGCTAGAAATCTGGACCTGCTAGCTTGCTGTGCCAATTGGCACTGGGCTTCTGTGCTGCTTAATCGCCTTATGCGGAGCATTTCTCCATATGGTATGCTTCGTATAAGATGAGCAGGATGGTGACTGCTGGCATGGAGGATCGTGTTTCCTGCCGTCTCTTTGCGATATAGCCTAGTTTCCAGACAGGTTGCTCCTGGTGTTACCGTCATGTCCAAAAAGTGCACCTGATCCCTACTGATATTAGAGGTGAAATGCAGATTGTAGTCATTAACATTTAAAATCTCAACAAAGTGCTCAGCCTCCTGACGAGTGCCCTTCCAGACCAGGAACACATCGTCAATATAACGATACCACTTAACAATAGATTGTCTGGAAATGTCAGCGTGCGTGCCAAGGAGAACCTGCCTCTCCCAGTAGCCCATATGAAGACAGGCATAACTGGGAGAGAAGCAGGCCCCCATGGCCACGCCCCTGACCTGTTGGTAGTATCTATTGTTAAACAAGAAAAAGTTGTGGTGTAAACAAAATGAAATCATAGATAATAACATGCGGTTGTGGTCTGCCATGATAATAGGTCTCTGTCCTAGGTAGAACTCGATGGCTCTGAGTCCGTCTTGGTGAATAATGCTGGTATATAAAGACGTAACGTCTAGAGTTATGAGCCACATGTCCCTACCCCACTCAATTCCCTGTATTTTTCTTACAAAGTCATTGGAATCTTGTACATACGATGGTAGCTCCTGCACAAATTCCTGTAAGAAAGAGTCCACATAAATAGTAGTCTTCTCTAACAAGCCCCCACATGCTGCAATTATTGGTCTTCCTGGGGGCTTGTTAGGATTTTTGTGGATTTTCGGGATTAGGTAAAGGACTGGCATGACAGGATGATTATTTTTCAAATATTTCAACTCATCCATACTTAAAAGACCGAAAGATCTCCACCCCATGAGTAAGGAATGGAAGTCCTCCTGGGCTTTTTTAACCAAAGAAATGTCGCTATGTCTATAGCAGTTAGAATCATTCAATTGGGAGAGAGCTTCTTCAATATACAATTTCCGCGGCCACAAAACTATATTCCCTCCCTTGTCAGCCTGTCTGACAATGACATTTTCGTTGGCTTGGATTTTCTGGATGAGACGCATGTATTGATCATTTTGCGAATATCTCTTTCGTTTGGAGTTAAGCACTTTGGAATGTAATGACTTTATGTCTTTAACCACTGCATCGTGGAAAATATCCAAATTGTCATATATCATAACAGGTGTGAACGTTGAGCGCGGTTTAAAGGACGTTAAACCCCCCACCCCACTTGGCTCACCTCCTGATGTTGCTTGTGAAGATGACTGCTCCGTTCTGAGTGATTCAAGGGCTTCCAAGCCAGGTAAATCACGTGCCTGCAATCCATCGTCTGCAGCCACAGCCCTTGTAACGTTGTTGCGGGTCTTACTCCCAGCAAAATGCTTCAAAAGCTTGATTTTGCGAACAAATCTGTAAAGATCAATTCTCGTGTCCGCATAATTTAGGTCGCAAGGCGGACAAAAAGTAAGACCCTTGGACAAGATGTGAATCTCAGAATCCGACAGGACCATGTCGGTCAAGTTAACAACAGAGGGGGCAACGTCCCTTGCTCCAGATAGCAGGTTCACTTCCTGTTCCATCTTTTTCCACTTTTCTTTTTCCTCTTCTGCTGATTTTGCTCTTGCTCTGGATCTGGCCTTGCGACGTTTGTAGCGTTTTGCGTTGCGTTTTTTGTTGTTCCTTGGCGTGACTGTGTTCTCGGGCGTAGGGTTCCTCGCCAGTCTTTCCTCACACAGTCCAGCTCCTCCGCTGGCGTGAGCCTTGTAAACCCCAATTGCCTACCTGAATGGGCAGAGTTGGAGTCAGAATCGCTGTTGACGCTCGAACTCAGGTTGGACTCAGATGAGTCGTCTTGTACTGTAGACCTCTGACCCTTATTGGACTGATCCGTGGCACTGGCCAGTTTCTGGCCGCGTGAGGCTTTGATGGCATCGTATTTTTTTGCAAAGGTAAAAATGCGACCCTCAGCATAGTCCGCCTTGTCGCGCTGAAACTTCCAAGCTTTCCTTTTGCTGATGGATTCCTCCTCCTTCTGAATCCTTGCCATCATGTCCCCTCTAAGTTTGTTGCATTCATCAGGGCAGTCTGAGCTGGCTGCTTCAATGACCAGGTTGAGCTCTTCTATCTTCGCTTGCGTTTTCAACCGGTCACTCTCTGCATAGCGAACCAGTATTTGTACTAATTTCCGTGATGACTCTAAATTGCAGTCTGCCCATTCACGGAGCATTTCCGGATCCGGATCTTCGTAGCTCGGGGCCAGCATCACCCGCAAGCCACGAGGTATTCTGTTCACTTCTAGATACCGACTGAGTGAGCGGTGCTCCCACCACTTAGAGAGTTCTCTCTTCATTAATTTTTCAAGTTTTTTAAAATGTTCACGCAAGCTGACAATTTCCGTCGCAGGTGCACTGGAGCCGGATGGTTCCACTGACCCCCCAGCCGGGGAGTCGTCAAACGCATTTAGCGCTGCCTGTTCCCTCGCTTTTAATGCGTCTGCTGACATGCCGCTTCCCCAGAGTTGATAGTAGCGCGTAATGCGCTCTCACAGCTGCGTTGGAAGCTACTGTAGATACAGACTTCCGTACAACGGGGCACACTCTCTCCTCACCGGTGTTTTCTTTACTGCACTGCTACGCTGATCCCACACGCTGAGACCTGTCCCAAACAGAACGCTCGGCAGGCTCCGCGTCAGGTTCGCTGGCAGCGCCGTGTAAACAGCAACCGAGGGCAGGAACAGATACTCCCTACCGGGAGAGACAAAAAACTTCCGGGTCAACAGAAGTCTCGGCTTCCAGCAGTTCCGCCCAAACGAGGAGAGGGGTCATCCAGATACCGGCGAAGCACACTGCCAGTTTGGCAATATACAACAATCCTCAGTAACCTCTCGCCCGGAGCCCAGTGAAGGAACCGCTGCGCAGGAAAGAAGACGGAGACCTCAGGTGCAGTGAGCAATTTTCTTTAATGTACCCTCGAGGAAGCGGCACACAGCATGACGTTTCGGCCTTCACAGAGGCCTTGATCACATGACGCACGCTGGGAAAAGGCAATATTTAAAGTGCTAGTGTGAAGTGGGGATACATTTCCATTGGTCAGTTTGTGGTCACATGTTGCACCAAACACTAGATACTGACAACAGACTTCATATTTACAACCATATCACGGGATAATCCCTAGCTGGTCACCTGTTGCATCTATGGCACATGTGTCAGTAAAGTGCATAATGTAATTTATCAAAATACACACGTAATGTAAACAAAGATGACTGGATAAATCCAATTGTGCAAATTGCATTTGATGTAAACGATGTATAAAGTGCAATGTGCTACACGAAGTGTGTGCAAACATAACTATATATATATATATATATATATACACACATCCCACACAATGGCTCCAAGTCACGGGCCTCTGGCGCTCTCTGCCCGGTGCGTCTCACGTCGACAGAGCCAAGTCGATAATTAATTTCCACAGCCTTCTTTTCACAGAAGAATTAGAACACACTCACAGGGTCCCATAAATCCGCGTTTACTTTATTTGCAGTGAGGTTCTTATGTTAGCAACATCTCAGATATTTTTCTTGTAATGCAAGAAAGGTCCTCCGTGGCTCGCCTCCTGAGATGTTGCTAACATAAGAACCTCACTGCAAATAAAGTAAACGTGGATTTATGGGACCCTGTGAGTGCCAGACAGATAGAAAAGTGGTCTTGGATCTCACACATGGGTGTGACAATTCATTACTTCTGTCTAACAATGAATATCTGTCCCTAGGGGTGGGAGAGATGAAGAAAGAGGAGTGGCTCCTATAAGGAGCAAGGGCCGTCACACACCCCCAGGGGTGTCATGCTTCATTATAGGGCAGCTCCTCGTTGGGCCGGCGCTGCAAAGCCCACCGGGCCCCGCAGGGGGCTCTTTGCCAGAGATCTTTATTTGCCATAGATGAAGTGGGTGTGTGTAACGTGTAATGTATATTAAAGGGGAGTAGAGTGTCAGGAATATGAGGATTAAAAATAACTATGGAAACCCGCTGAACTAACTTTAATTAGTAGGTTCCATGTCATGACTAAAAACAGATAATACTTGGGTCTGGAGACACTAATAGTCTCTTCAAGTATTTAAGTGTAGTGGTGGTCGACATGTTTCGTGCCCTAGATTGTCAAAAATGATTGTGGCATTTCTTCAGGACCTAAAGTAACTAATAAAACAAGGACTAAGAGATAAAAGGCATGCTTGTCCGACACCACCCCATCTTACCCTTACCGTCTTGCCAGAACTAGTTATGTCTTTACAACTTCTCCCACCCAGCCCCTGAACACCCAATCTCTCCATTTCCGGCTTTTACACGACCGACCGACCCCGCAGCTCCGAGCTAGTCTCCACGTAGCGTGACAGGGACTCTGGGGAGTTCGCGGCAGGTATGCTAGGGGTGATGCGAGGACAGCCTCGGGGGAAACTGAAGCTGTCCCAAAAATGTGCGCTTGAGGATTTTATGGGCGAGGGGTAGGTGGGAGAGTATGCCACAGCAAGACGCCGTGGCACTACAGAGTCACTCCCTTAATCGTTAACCACAGCTTTCTCATGGCGCGTGAAAATGCCCGCTCAGCAGAAAGCCCTTTCTTGGAAATGGGAATTCACCGGGGACTGTTTCCTGCTCCGCCGTCTCTTATCCACTTCCCGTCCCCGCCTCCTTCCCGGTTCCAGAGTGTTCCCGGCTGCCGTCAGTCTTGCTGGCGTCCGCCTGTCCCTAGGGAGCTGGGTTCCATGATAGGGAGCTCATAGCAATGGCGGAGAGTTGTGTAAACAGAGCGAGTGGCCTTTGAAGCAGCTGTTCTGCCAGGGATGCAGGAACAGGGAACATGGGGGCTGGCAGGGCTGGAGGCAGAGCTGGGGGCTGGCAGAGTTAAAGCAGAATGTGCTGGAGGCAGACAGGGTTGGGGGCAGGTCCACTGGAACTAGGTTGCATAAAATGGCAAGTTAACACAGCACGTCTTTCGCAGCATTATTTCGCTACTTTCTCTTTTTACCACGCTGTGTCGCCGTATGGACAAAAGTTACGGCTTTTAGTACAAGTTCCACAAATGAATAAAACAATCAGCAACTGAAACATGAGCAGTGCTTCAAATGGAAATATAGAAGCGCCGGTACTCCTTGTCTCAGATTACCTACATGCTGCTGAGAAGTGTCTGAGAGGTGCATGTACCATCCCTTTCAAATAACGAGTGCCGGTCCGGCAAGAAGGGGCGGGACTGCGAGAGCCGATTCCATAGAGATAACTGCTGGATGCACTTCCCGAATGAAGCCTGCCGGCTCCAGCCCTCCTTTGCCTCCGCCTCTACCGCACTCTCATTCTCCGACGTCAGCCTGTTTATCAGCGCCGCGTGCCTCTCTGCAGACTCCCCCTGCATTCCAGAGAGGCACGCGACGCGATCCGGTCAGCCCTGCAATGCTGTGGAGACAAGACCTGGCCGCGCGCACAACGTTATCCTATGGGGAAACGCTGCGCGTGGCCAGGGCTTGTCTCCGCAGTCCTTTTTGTGCAGAGACGCCGACTATAGTTCTCGCTTGCGAGAACGTGCTTTCAGCGGGTTCGGCGTAGGCGAGACCTTAAAAAGGGGGGTGGTACACATCTATAAAATAGAGTTTATTCACCATGCCCTTACCAAATACACCATCTGTGGTCAGTGCCTCTTCAACAAACAGACCTAACTACAGATTTCCACAAAGAGCTGATGTAGTTGTGTTCTCCACTTTATTTTCCATCTTCATATGTGTACAATACATACAACACAAAAATGTAGCCAACATGTATTTCGTCTATGGTATGTATACCATTGACTTCATCAGGGCTAGCGAGTCTATCGCAGACGACCCAAAATACTGCGTATAAAATATTATCTAGTGCCTCCTAGTATCCGTTCCTTTCTATGTGGCTGCCAAACCTTTATCAAATGCTATTTATCCAATTGAAACATTTTTTTGTGTCTTTCCGAAATTTTAAGTTGTTCACAGGAGAGTGCTCCCTTCAGATTATCGGCGTGCCCCCTTGTGATTTAGACATTGGGCCTGGGGATACTTTGCAGACACTTAATAGGCTACAGTAGGTACAGCATATTATCATGTCACATGCTGCAGGCAGGGCTGCTTTTTTACAAGACACGAAAATATGTGACTTTACAATACTTGCAAAAATATGGAATTGCTCATAAGTTATGAGGATTAGAAACTGTTCTAACAGCTTACACAGAAAAGGCTGACTCCAGCAAGTGCGTTAAACACCTGAGTTACCGAGCAGCATTAGGCACTGGACGCTCTCATCATTTACAGTGTTTCCGAATCACATATGATCCGCCCTATAAAACTATACCATAAAAACTATGTTCACCTACATTGACTTTTAGCTAAAATCGTACTAGCTTCTCACTTCAGGGCTCAATGATCTGTTGACAACACTCTGATTACATCCCCTGGGACCAAAGAAAGCCTGTGGTCAGAATCACACACCGTACTGAGATGGAGAGGATAAACTCTGTACGAGAGATTAAGTAAAGCCAGAGTTTCGCAGCACCTGCGAGCAGAGGAGCAAGCTACTGGTGTGGGGAGGGGAACTCTGCGTCTGAAGGACAACCTAATCAAGCTAGCAGTGACGTCACGAATAGGCCCGTCCTTCAGACTTGCCGCATGACTAGAACCCGGACTCGAATAATATATTATGGGGAGAGCTCCACCAACACACCCCTGAGAAGATGCACCTCTAACCAAAAAGGTACGTAGTATACGAGTTCATCTTGGCCCGCTGCCAACTAGTAGCAGCTCTGTAGGTGGCTAACAAGCACTACCAGCTTTCCAGTGTCAGGCTCTCACTCACTCCATACCCCCTGAGTGAGCCTTCGCCAGGCCTGTCTGCCAACGTCTGTTTCTGCCAGAGCAAAGCTGAGTTTGTCGTCCTCCGCACAAATACTCCTCAATCCCAGCCATGGGACTTTTTGACAGCTAAACAGCACATTAAAACTCTAAAATTGCACAAAGTGGAAACAGAGAGATGCAGCACAAACCTCATTAGTTCACTTATAGAAAGCAAGCATTCTCCTTTTTAGGTCTCGTCCTATTAATCGCGCAAGCGATAATAGGACGAGAGTATAGAGGCTCAACCAAGCTCTGAAACCATCGCGGATTACGTCGAGCGCTTTTTACCATTTGCTACCCGAGCCGCCAGGCTCCGAGAGCTTCACTTCTAAGGGATCCGCTCCCCCGCCCACTGCTTCACACTTTTCACGGCCGCCAGGCCGTGTCTCGCATTTCTCCTCCCCCCCTCCCCACAGCAATGCCAAGAGCTTGTTTAATCAATGCCTACTTGTTTTTAGGTTGAGCTTAAATGAGCGCATATTCAAGGATGTGCTTTTGCTTGCAAGACTTATTGTTTATAATAAAGGGCTTAGAGCCACCTATGGCTTACCATTTGTTGGCTTCTGTGCCACTCTTCTTTGCAGTTTCCTAATTGGTCAGTGAGGGCCGAACACCTTTTCTGTTTATTATTGTGGAGCAAGGACCAAGTACTGATTGATTCAACTTAATTAGTGCCCGTCTGCTGCTCCTGATGTGACTGAGGTACTATTTTCCTCTGTGTTGCCAGTACACACTTCCCCTCCACCAGTCTTGTACCCACCTTTCCCTTGTTTTGTTTCTTCTACACCCTTTATGTCCCGCTGTCCATTACTGCTACTTTACCCCCCTTCATGTTGCTCCCACTACAACCCCCCCTGCCTTTTTTATGCCTCAAAAAAAAGAGCTAAGACACGGCCACAATACCATATCGCTTTTTGGGTTGAGCCTAGGTAGCACATGTGCTGCTCAGTGAGCCATGCTGAATTGGATTATGTACTTGAAGCCCCACCCACTCTCCGACCATATTTTCCATTGGCTTGTATCACAGTCCTACGTAAATGCTGGCTTCTGATTCCTTAATAGGCTTGTTAGTCCCACCTTGGTACAGCCTTGTCTGCACTTGTTACTTTTCATGAGGACTGGCCCTTTTACTTGTGTTGTTACACAGTATGTTTCAATTACATCCTCTAAGCACTATTTTCTGGAAGGGCTTCTCCTGCCTGCTTTTGCATGCAGGATACGCTCTCCCACAGTGGGATTTTTAAAAATGTAACCACTGCGGCAGCTTTAGCACTAATTATGGCTCTGTACTTTACCTTTGTTTCCTTGCGATCGTGAACACGGCTGCATATTACCTTTGTTTCCTTGCGATCGTGAACACGGCTGCATATTTATTTCAAAATGTATGTACTTTCTGTTACAATGCTGCCATCCGTGCTTTTCATATTAAACATTTAAAGCTAAAACGCAGTTGCTGCGATTGCTTCAGAGGCAAAGAAATGGAAAAACAAAATAGCATTTTTTAAAATTTCGGTACTTTCCCTAAAGCAGATGTGATCTCGCCGTAGGTGAGGCGCACGTGGGGTCTTCTTGCTTGACTCTCCAGCAGAAGCCCAGCTAGCGTCCAGCATCAGATCGGGCTCCCACAGCCCCACCTCCGCCTTCCTTTCCTCTTTGTGTTTATGACAGGGCACAAGTCCTATAAAAAGAATTTGGGGGACTGACAATATGCAAATGACCTCATGACGTCACGTGCTTAAAGTGTCCCGGTGTCTGAAAATTACACCGGGACACGTTCAGCTTACTTCTGTGGGGCCAAGCTTCTTGGCAGGGGGGACGGCGTCCAACCTGTGAAAAGAGTGGGGGAGACGCCGTCCACCCGCGTGTACCCCCGACTCGAGCCCTGGTTTTTGAGCAGGCAGCTGCAGCACCTCACCGGACGCACTTTCATAGAACCTTTGGCTGAAGGGACCAGTTTTTTTAATCGGGCCATCTGTCTCCCGGCGGGAGCAGGAGAAGCTTCGGCAGCATTCTTGCTTTCGTTAGGGTTGTACCAGGGGAAACGGTTTTGTGATATACCTGGTCTACCAAACATAAAGAACAAGCCTTTGCAATGCAATAGGTCTCGCGCTTGCGAGAGTTTGAGCTACTGGCACTGTAAATGACAATATCTTTTATTTACGTGTTGGTAAAACAAAAGGCATTGTCGTTTACAATACCAATAGCTTAAACTCTCACAAATGCTAGACCTATTGCATTGCAAATGTTTGCTTTTCTTTTTTTAAAAATTCGCATTAGGCTACACTGCTTTCCAAGCAATACACAATCTAAAATAAATACAAAACAGCCTTGTAGACCATAGCTGGAGCAGTGAGTTTTCTATTAACTCAGCACTGCAGTAGAGCAACAGAAGTTACATGTCATCTGTGTATTTACAGAAGTTAAATGTCATCGTGTATTTAAAGAAGTTAAATGTCATTGGTGTATTTACATAAGCTGCAGTTGCACATTAATTGCAACGTCAAGCACAAATGTTGTGCAAAGCGTTATCGACACAAAATCCCTGTTGGTGTCCAGGGGTCAGCAGTGCTCAGTAGAGTTTGAGCCTCGAGGCGACTGAAGTGGTGTGGCCGTTACACATGCACCTCCCTCCTGCCACAAGCAAGGTTCCAGTTTCTAACAACTGGCACTAGCTACTCGTCGCTTGACCCCCATATCACTACCGATTCACTACCAATGAAAGTACCTTCTTTCGCACACACTAAGAGCAAAGTAATGGCAAGAATGTGACTCTACGGCCAGAGCTGCTGACTTTGGAGCTAGGTAATGTAGACTGACCCCATCCAACACTTTGAGCAGTGACTCTCAGGAACACTATGTGAAGGCCACCAGACACAACTTACGTACCAGACACCAGTGGTTTCAGCCATCAATAGCAGGTATCTTCCCAACTAGGCTGCAAGGGAGTTTTTGAATATGCAATGAAACCTCCCCCCATACATTGCCGCATCGGAGTAGGCCTCAATCTTAGACTCCCTCATGCCACAAGGCCGTTGCTACTGTATTTTTTCTTAAGGTATTTTATGTACTAACCTCATGCTGACATCCTAAGGCAAATATTTACTATACAATGGAGAAAAAAACAGCTGCAGTATGCTGCCAGCCGCTTTCGGTAGGAGCAAAAGCTGATAATTTGAAGAACCTCATCTTGGCCTAGTTCGCAACTCTTCCTTAGCTGTGCCTTAATACACACTTCTAATTCCATGAATATCACTTTCCTACCGGTGTACCCGATTCCAGGATTCATATGTCTTGTTTTACTCATCGGAAACAATTGCAGGGTAACCTCTTTATTGATTTATCGACCCCTTGAAACACCTGCTGGATTCTTAACCTGGCCGGAGGAGTCAATTTGTGCACAATCCCTCTTCCCAAATGCTGTTCATGTTGCTTCTTCCCTCCCACCCCCACCCTCCCGCTGTCTGTGCTGCAACCTCCACCCACCATAAGAAACAAATCTGCTATGACGTGACCTGCACTGACTGTGCCATAAAACCTTTTCTTTTTACTCTCCTGTTGGCCGTGTTACAGGTTCACTCTCATTGTTCATGTTCCCGACCTGCCAAAAGAAATAAGAGCACCATGATGCTGCCAGCACCGGCCACATCATAGCATTTTTTAAATTACTTTTAGCCATGCTGTACAGCAGCAGCACTACCCTACAACATGGCTAAAAGACCTTGTCAAAGCCACTAGCTTTCGCAGAGTCGAGACCTTTTGGCTTTACCAGTGCTTGTTCTTTACAGTGTCTCTCCCTCCCAATCCCAATCTTTAGCCACTGAAGGAAAACAAAGCAGAAGCAACTTTATTTTTAAAGGTAGCACGTTAAGATTTACAGACTCAGCAGCACGTTTGTTTGTGGGAATCTATATTTAAACAAGCATTGGCAACGCCAATAGGTTTTACCTGTGCAAGACTTAATGGCATTGCCAATAATTTTAAACATGTTGCGCGTCAGCGAAGGCTTACAGTAAAGATAAACAAATCGTGAGGGTTTATAAAATACAGAAAGTGTGCATGAGGGCTGCACAAGCAACGATGTGGGGGCTCAATGTGCAAGCAATGGTGCGGGGAGGCGGAGAGACCGTCAGAAAACAGGAGCACTCCTGTGGTGTTCTAGAACGCAACAACAACAAAAGGAGCTTGAGAAGAAGGCGGTTAGTGGAAGGACAACAGCCGCCGACTGGAAACTGTACTTGGTAACAGCCATATGCCAGGAAGAGGAAAAGAGGAAGTGAAACCTGGTGCTGCTGACTAATGAGAAGCAGGAAAATGAGTGACTACAAAGCCAATCAATGATAATTAATGTGCGGGCTGTAAGCCTGCTTTAAGATGTATTTTATTTACAAGAGATTTTGCAAGCGCTGTGCAGATGAAACTTAAAAAAGGTTACAAAAAAACAAGAGCCATTACAAATGAGTAGGTTTTGCTTTTACCTGAAGCAGCTTCCTCAAGCAGTTTTGACTTCTCTGTTTGCGCTGTTGAATGATGTAACAAAAAGTGATCAGAAAAAGAACCTAGAGGATATGTGATTTGTATCTGGAATATTTGTCATTGCAAGAGGAAAGCAAGACCTACATGAAAGGACTGTACAGCTATAGCTACCTTCATGTAATAGATGGAGAACACACTGTGTACATTTACAATAATGGTCTTGTGACGGTAAACATGGACATGATTCTGGTTTATGGGACTGCCAGGATGAAGAGTACAAACGATATTTCTTTTTTTGTTCCTTTTCACGATAAATAACCTGGATATTTATTTTACAGGGTACCTGTGTTTGAGAGTAGGTGGGTGGATCAGGTATTATATGCTCCTTTCATGCTTACAATTAAGGATGCTCTCCTATATTTAATCGATTGATATCAAAAAGCATTTCATTGTGACTCATCTTATTACTAGGCTGGGGTGTACTTTTCACTTTGAATGCCAGCTTTATATATTTAAGTTTCAGCTCATTAGATTTTGTGCAGTCAATGTGTCAGGTGAAGTTTCAGCTTGGAGTAGCACATAGTTTATATGTTCAAGACTGTTCTTTTTTCACAAAACACGACAGTGTCAGCCACAAAACCCAAACAAAGGCAGAGGTGCTGGGCTGCTTGGTCTCGGTGAGATGCATGTATAGTCGTTGGCTTTATTTGATGCATTGTCGGAGGTGAAGTCTTTGTTCATCAGAATTGGAATAACACGTCCAAGGTTCAGATTACATATGTACCCCAGTAGCGAAGTGGGAGTGCATAGGTCTTTGGTAATATTCTCAGGTTGTGGGGAACACAGCGTGTGCCCTAAGCCCTAGAGATATTAGACTTTCTATCGCCTGTCACAGGATGGAACACGGGTGCTATTTCTAAAGGTAAATATAGACTAATGATCAATATCTACATAGTGCTGGGTATGATTTCACAGGTGCTGCAAACACATTCCGCTTTGCACCTGAAGCGTATATGGCTGTCACCCAATGTGTCTGCGGCACACGCTGCTTCCATGCTGGGCAGTGTGCGGATTCCAGAATGCCTGTGATGAGAGCCTACATTTATTTGGAGCTACAGAGTATGAAGGATGCAGTACCGGAGTAGAGCAAGAAGCACTTGACTTGTTCAGGAGTTCTCATTCAGAACCTTACCTAAAAGCGGTGACTGTTAGCCCATTTAATAGGGAAGTATGCTTTGAATTCATTTATTAAACCATCTTTGAATGAATTATGGAAGGTTCCCTTCTAATGCCATCAAATAGTGGCAGCATGTTTCTCATTGCGCACACTAACAGGTCACCGATGCACACAGAGGACAATATTCCGAGCGAACACTGCCTGCAACACTTCTAGGCACTTGAAGCTTCCAGGGCAGAAACCGACAGCACGGTAACTTACCTCTCATTCAATCGCTGAAGCAAGCAGTGTACAAAGAACTGCAATTTGCTTTGCCATCCATTCTACTACAGTACTAAGGAAACCTAATTGAAAGTTTGGAAGGCGAGGGGAAAGGAGATATGTACTTGGGCATTGTAAAGAGTAAGGGTAGTATGTACAGACGCCGGATTGTGCATGCCCTGCTGTAGGGGTAGCGATATCCCAACTAGGATGGCTAAGTATCTTACAAAGAATGCCAAAAAGTAAGATATTTTAATGGTAGGCTACCAGGCGACTGGAGCCTGTATTTTAAGATCGGTAGCCTATTGTTGTATCTAGAAGTTATTCCAAACCATTCCTAAATGTATTACTGTAAAATAAATTACTCTACATTCTGTGGGATAGATGGACTGTAAAGGGGAGCAACAATGGATAGGAAAAGCAGCAGAGATGTGTTTAAGGTGCAAACTTACAGTTGCACATAATGCAAGTAACAGACGTCTCAAAGGCAGACTTTGGCTTCCTGCAAAATAATCAAGCACGTGTTAAATCAAGGTAGAGGGTGTAGTGTCCCATCATGGAGCTCGTCCTCTATTGCCTGTCGAGTCGCATACCAGACCACTCAGGATTAGAAATGATTCAATAAGAGGAGAATATTTTGGGACCTTCCCTTTCGAAACATACCAGTATTTCCTTGGCATGGTTTACAATTCTCACTTTCTCCAAGCAGGAAGACGCCAGAGCTATCTAAAGGCACTTCCTGGTGATTTGTGGGAAACAACAAATGCTGCAAGAGCTTTTTTGATACACAGGCTTTCAGAGGGAATAAGTGGCCGCAAAAGGCAAGCACCATAGGACAGTAACCATCACGTGACTTCAGGGCACCAGAAGGGTCTATGATGATGGCACCTTTCCGGAACTTGCCCTCGTTGATGGCAAACAGGAAAGCACGTAAAGGTCAATGCTTTCAAAAATAGCAAGTTTGGACATTCATATGTTTTCCATACAGAACAATGTGCTAGACTGGAACGTGGCCCTGTTGGCTAGATTTCTACTCAATACCACTGCTATCCTGTATTTACAAGTGTATAAAGTAGTCAGTACCGTCAACATTTTTGGCAGCAGGGCCTGGGTTCCCCCTTGCTAGGTCTTCATTCCCTTCTTCTTGATCAGTCCTCGGCTCTGGGTCTTTATCATCTAGCCTGTTGATCAGTTTGTTCAATGTCGAGGCCAGATATTTGGATGCTTGCTTCCGGTCAAACTCGCCTTTCAGGCCCTCAGCAGCCAACTCCTCCTGAGTCTGTAAAATAATGACATTGAGAAGGTGCACGCATTTTATGCCCCAGTGAAACGGTTAGGGCACACTTGCAAAGCCATGACAACTGCTTAAACACCCCCCATGCCTCAGTCTTCTTACACTTGCAAATTCAGTGGCAATATGCCACAAGGGGTCCTGTTACATGGGGAGCACAGGTGTATACTACCTCTAACGCAGGGAAAGTGGTATACTGACGGGAAAGGCCCAAGGATAAAAAGTGAATGACCGAGACCAAAGCATGCGTCAGCTCATCGTGACCGGCCTAGGTAAGCAACAGCAGGGTTAAAGAAGCGAAGAGGCACAGGCCAGCCCTAGAACTCCGTGGTTAGGGATGTGTGTCAAAATAAGCATTCACTAGGCTGAGAGGCACCAGGATGCACAAACCAAGAAAACAATCTAAAAAAAACGAATTATCTTTTGTACTATGACCACTACAAGTATACACTGAAAGATGTACAATGTAATAATATAGTAATCAGTATTTTTAATCAACATCTGTCTCCTGTTCTTATTCAAGAGTATTTATTAATATTCATATACAAAAATATTTTACTTTAATTTAAAAAATAAATGTAAACATACAATTTAGGCAGTCGTTGACCGTCTTACAGAAATTCACCAGTTTACAGAAATTCATCAACCAAACTTACATGCTAAATAATATCACAGTGTGTCTATCATCCATTGGTTGTTAAAAAAACTATCATTGCAATACAAACTTCTTTTAATTAATATAGTACAAAAGGTATTTTTTTTTTTTTTTAATTGTTTGACCTACCCGGTCCTATTTGGCTAAAGAGGTTGGCTATTAATTTTAGAGTTATATCAAAACAAGAAAACATCACCACCTGGCAAGTGCTGACCGAGCCATATAATAAAGGCAAGCATTAATGGACAAAGCAGGCTCAGTGACGCAAGTTAAAGGAAGCATGAGGTCTAGTCTTGGTTACAAATAACAAGGCAGGACAGAGAAACCCAGCCTTTGACATGCTACAGGAGCTCGACCGGAAGTCATCCATGCCCACTTCTGTAGCTCTGAACATTTCAGAATTCTCACTGGGTGCTGCATTACAGCAAAAATGAGCACAGCAAAAGCATACATTACCTCATCAATTATGTTGTCAAACTCATTTTCCATTCCAGCTTTCACATCCTCTTTCATCTCGGACATTTCAGATTTGGGTAAGAGGATATCCTCAAGCTCTTTCTCAAACTCTCGGAGGAGCTCGCTCTCATCATCATCCTCTCCGGGTGGTTTCTCAGGTTGCGACACGTCCTCGCTCACTGGGGTTTCTGTGCTTTGAGCCAACTCGTCCGGTGGGATCTCCTCATCCTCCTGCTACAGGAGACAACAAAGATCAAAGCTAATTCAACAGACTAACTTATCACCTGGGATACTATACAGTGGACTGCGAGTCAGTATCTACTCAACCAACTTTTCGCTGATGAGGAAAACATCCAATTCTAGGCTAATTTGTACACTAGGGTAAAATGAGCGCTCAGCTGCCCAAAAGGGTATCAATCCTAGATTGATTACTCTTATGGCTCTCTACACATACCACTGACTTTATGTTATTTCTACCAAAGTTAAAGTATGTCCATTCATGAAGAGCATTGTTTATAAATGCTAATGCCATGCTTAATTGCAAAACAGGAGCAACTAATACAATAGCAAGCAGTGGCATAGATGCTATGACCATAGAATTTTAAATTGGTACAACGTAGTAAACCACGCCACTATTTCTGGGAAGGAAGAGAGGAGTGAAAGAAACGTTAACATATTTGTGGGATTGGAGAATGATTGGGATTATTTATAATTGGTTTATTTTTTCCCTGCAGATTTGTATGTTAGATGTTCAAAATTGCAGTCATTTTAGGAACACTTCCACTAAATGCAAAGGATGCTATGAGACTTTTTGCCACACTGTTAATTCGCACTTAATGCACATTGTAGATTTTCATAACTAGCATCAGAAATGAAAGAATTTTGAAGGAGATAGTGCCTGAGTTGGAAGAGAAAGATAAGTGCATGTAAAAAAAAAAAAAAGTTCCCCAGCCTGTTTTTAGGTCTCGCCTTTACCATTCCGCAGGAATGGGAAATGGGGAGAATTCAAGTCGGCTATTTTCTCTTCAAACCAAAGGGCTTTCAGCCCCGCGGTTTTCATGCTGTTCACGTGAACCACGTGATAACATGCACGCGCATTCAGGGCCAGCCAGCCCAGCACATCAAAGGGCTTCTCCTCCCCTAATTATTCATGGCAGGCCGCAGGCTGGCCGTACTTTCAGTTTCCCGAAACGGCTTCTCCTCACCTAATTAGGGGAGGAGAAGCCCTTTGATGTGCTTCACACCAATGGCCTCACAGTCATTCCTCTTGTTTGTATTTGCTTTGGCTGCCATTCTCAGACTCCACGGTCTGCTCATGTGACATGGTTGCTCCACAAGACGCTTTACACATTACACTCATCTGCCTGAAGTGGGAGAGCATATGTCATAAGTACATATGTCCTCTTCTTTTGCCTCTGAGTTTTAAACAAGCAAAGCTGGTCCTTCTGTACTTGCAGCCACTCACACTACGCAATGCCACTCACACATGCAACGCCACTCACACATGCAACGCCACTCACACATGCAACGCCACTCACACATGCAACGCCACTCACACATGCAACGCCACTCACACATGCAACGCCACTCAACTACGCAACGCCACTCACACATGCAACGCCACTCACACATGCAACGCCACTCACACATGCAACGCCACTCACACATGCAACGCCACTCACACATGCAACGCCACTCAACTACCCAACGCCACTCAACAACCCAACGCCACTCAACAACCCAACGCCACTCAACAACCCAACGCCACTCAACAACCCAACGCCACTCAACAACCCAACGCCACTCAACAACCCAACGCCACTCAACAACCCAACGCCACTCAACAACCCAACGCCACTCAACAACCCAACGCCACTCAACCACGCAACGCCACTCACACATGCAACTCCACTCAACCACGCAACCCCACTCACACATGCAACGCCACTCAACTACGCAACCCCACTCAACTACGCAAGGCCACTCAACTACGCAAGGCCACTCAACTACGCAACACCACTCAACTACGCAACGCCACTCAACTACGCAACGCCACTCAACTACGCAACGCCACTCACACATGCAACGCCACTCACACATGCAACGCCACTCACACATGCAACGCCACTCACACATGCAACGCCACTCACACATGCAACGCCACTCAACTACGCAACGCCACTCAACTACGCAACGCCACTCACACATGCAACGCCCCTCACACATGCAACGCCACTCAACTACGCAAGGCCACTCAACTACGCAAGGCCACTCAACTACGCAAGGCCACTCAACTACGCAACCCCACTCAACTACGCAACCCCACTCAACTACGCAACGCCACTCAACTACGCAACGCCACTCAACTACGCAACGCCACTCAACTACGCAACGCCACTCACACATGCAACGCCACTCACACATGCAACGCCACTCACACATGCAACGCCACTCACACATGCAACGCCACTCAACTACGCAACGCCACTCAACTACGCAACGCCACTCACACATGCAACGCCACTCACACATGCAACGCCACTCACACATGCAACGCCACTCACACATGCAACGCCACTCAACTACCCAACGCCACTCAACAACCCAACGCCACTCAACAACCCAACGCCACTCAACAACCCAACGCCACTCAACAACCCAACGCCACTCAACAACCCAACGCCACTCAACAACCCAACGCCACTCAACAACCCAACGCCACTCAACAACCCAACGCCACTCAACAACCCAACGCCACTCAACAACCCAACGCCACTCAACAACCCAACGCCACTCAACAACCCAACGCCACTCAACCACGCAACGCCACTCACACATGCAACTCCACTCAACCACGCAACCCCACTCACACATGCAACGCCACTCACACATGCAACGCCACTCACACATGCAACGCCACTCACACATGCAACGCCACTCACACATGCAACGCCACTCAACTACGCAACGCCACTCAACTACGCAACGCCACTCACACATGCAACGCCACTCACACATGCAACGCCACTCACACATGCAACGCCACTCAACTACGCAACGCCACTCAACTACGCAACGCCACTCAACTACGCAACGCCACTCACACATGCAACGCCACTCACACATGCAAGGCCACTCAACTACGCAAGGCCACTCAACTACGCAAGGCCACTCAACTACGCAAGGCCACTCAACTACGCAACGCCACTCAACTACGCAAGGCCACTCAACTACGCAACCCCACTCAACTACGCAAGGCCACTCAACTACGCAAGGCCACTCAACTACGCAACACCACTCAACTACGCAACGCCACTCAACTACGCAACGCCACTCAACTACGCAACGCCACTCACACATGCAACGCCACTCACACATGCAACGCCACTCACACATGCAACGCCACTCACACATGCAACGCCACTCACACATGCAACGCCACTCACACATGCAACGCCACTCAACTACGCAACGCCACTCAACTACGCAACGCCACTCACACATGCAACGCCCCTCACACATGCAACGCCACTCAACTACGCAAGGCCACTCAACTACGCAAGGCCACTCAACTACGCAAGGCCACTCAACTACGCAACCCCACTCAACTACGCAACCCCACTCAACTACGCAACGCCACTCAACTACGCAACGCCACTCAACTACGCAA
Organism: Lissotriton vulgaris; assembly: GCF_964263255.1. Lineage (NCBI taxonomy): Eukaryota > Metazoa > Chordata > Amphibia > Caudata > Salamandridae > Lissotriton > Lissotriton vulgaris. Next base: position 1,339,151,065 of record NC_141685.1, read on the forward strand.
CGCCACTCACACATGCAACGCCACTCACACATGCAACGCCACTCACACATGCAACGCCACTCAACTACGCAACGCCACTCAACTACGCAACGCCACTCACACATGCAACGCCACTCACACATGCAACGCCACTCACACATGCAACGCCACTCAACTACGCAACGCCACTCAACTACGCAACGCCACTCAACTACGCAACGCCACTCACACATGCAACGCCACTCACACATGCAAGGCCACTCAACTACGCAAGGCCACTCAACTACGCAAGGCCACTCAACTACGCAAGGCCACTCAACTACGCAACGCCACTCAACTACGCAACGCCACTCAACTACGCAACGCCACTCACACATGCAACGCCACTCACACATGCAACGCCACTCACACATGCAACGCCACTCACACATGCAACGCCACTCACACATGCAACGCCGCTCACACATGCAATGCCACTCAACTACGCAACGCCACTCAACTACGCAACGCCACTCACACATGCAACGCCACTCACACATGCAACGCCACTCAACTACGCAACGCCACTCAACTACGCAAGGCCACTCAACTACGCAAGGCCACTCAACTACGCAATGCCACTCAACTACGCAACGCCACTCAACTACGCAACGCCACTCACACATGCAACGCCACTCACACACGCAACGCCACTCACACACGCAACGCCACTCACACACGCAACGCCACTCACACACGCAACGCCACTCACACACGCAACACCACTCACACACGCAACACCACTCAACTACGCAACACCACTCAACTACGCAACACCACTCAACTACGCAACACCACTCACACATGCAACGCCACTCACACACGCAACGCCACTCACACACGCAACGCCACTCACACACGCAACGCCACTCACACACGCAACGCCACTCACACATGCAACGCCACTCAACTACGCAACGCCACTCAACTACGCAACGCCACTCAACTACGCAACGCCACTCAACTACGCAACGCCACTCAACTACGCAACGCCACTCAACTACGCAACGCCACTCAACTACGCAACGCCACTCAACTACGCAACGCCACTCACACACACAACGCCACTCACACAGGCAACGCCACTCACACAGGCAACGCCACTCACACAGGCAACGCCACTCACACAGGCAACGCCACTCACACAGGCAACGCCACTCACACAGGCAAACCACTCACACAGGCAACGCCACTCACACAGGCAACACCACTCACACAGGCAACGCCACTCACACACACAACGCCACTCACACACACAACACCACTCACACACGAAAAACCACTCACGTTGCCAATAGGGCTCGCAGTACGAAAGTTGGAGCCATTACAATTGCAAATAACAATGCCTTTCACTTTGGTTATCATTTTAAATACATAAAGGGCTTTGTCATTTACAAAACCAATAGCTCCAACTTTCCTACTGCGAGACCTATTGGCAACGCCAGTGCTTGTTCTTAACGATGTTTATGCCGCTATGAAGAGGTCTTGGAGCAACAATTATTTCCTTCAAATCTTTGAATGACACTCGGTAACTGCTCTGTTCACAATCTTACAGTATTGAAAACTAAAAAAGGACCTGCTGCTGGGAAGCATTTCCTTTGTGTCTGGCACAAGTGCAAAACAGCAGTTTGTTCCAAATAGGGGAGACTGGGTGGGTTGTATGCGATTTTATATCCGCACCGGAGGCAAGGATTATGCTATCCTTTGTTCACATTTTATTTCCAGCAGCCATGTTATACATTAACTCTCTTTCCAATTAACACACAGGAAAAGCTAACACACGCTGTAGCCAATTTACTGAGCAGTCCATTTTTTTGTTCCTTGCCCTCAGTCATGTCCATGCTTTCTTCGATGCTCTAGCATCCACTGTGCTCCATATAGAAACATGAGCTTTTTCTTACAGAAGACACATTGTTTTATGCTCTTACTTGTACTTTAACTACGTAGTGGCTAAGGACCATGTTTTATTCACGGCGGACAGCAGGAAAGAGGCTGCCTGCTGCCCACGCAGGGAGCCCCCATCAGAGGGCAGCCACCTTGGTGCCAAATTTGGCACAACCCAACGGGTCTAGTGGTTAGACCTCCGGAGTCCGGCGCATTGCTTGCGTCACATCCGGCGCACCGAGTGGGCGGGGGGCAAGGTATATATACCTCCCCCGCCCATCCATCCTTCCTTTTGTGCAGAGGTTCACTTGCTGTCACCCTCCCTACTGCTTACCTGGCGTGTTGGCTGGATGGGTGGCTATGGTAGGAAGGCCGTTAAGTTGTTATTTTGTGTTGCAGATGAAGTTAAAGGGTGATCCAGAGGCTGAATGGTACGTAGGAGAACCTTCTTCAGGAGCACAAGAAGGGTGCAAATGCCAGACAACCCCAGGAAGTCCTTATGGCAGGACCCTGGAGGAACGACAGCACCCAGTTAGTCCTTCGGGCGGTTGTAAACCTGAGCAACCGGGGGCTTGCCTGGATAGGCTCCGCCCCCTCAAGGGGGGTAAGTAAATGGGTGGACTGGTGGTCCACAGGATGTAAGGGGCGAAATTCCTCTGAAATGGTTAGCACCAATTGGTTAGGCCACGGTGCAATTTGGCTCATCAGGTGGGCAGGGCAGCTTAGGGGAGTCACTGTTGCCTGCACCTGGATCGCCCGTAAGTTGACCCACCATGTTGGCATATTTCTTGTACGAAATAAACCTGCAGCAATATTTTCCCCAAGAATTACTGTGTTTTATGTGTTTCTTTATTATTGCTCACTGCGCTGCGTGTGCGGCCTCCCTGTGGGGCGGACTGTGCTCTAGGTTTGAGCTCCTCGCTGAGGATGTAATCCTTTTCACTGCCGTCTGGATTTCCTGCATTGGACGGCGAAAGGGCACCCGACTGCGATCTTAGTTACTGGCAGTGCCCACCGCCTGCCTGGAGCCTGAATGGCCCTTGTAGGGAGTGTGGACACAATGATATAGGCATTACAAAGCAGTAAACAACTACTGCACATACAGAGACACCCACCCAGGCAATGGCTCACTGTTCTAATAATAAATGATGATCGTTATTTAGATATTTAAGGTTCTATCATATAAGAAGACAATGTTGGTGAAAATTGAGCATATTAGGTTTATATTCTTTGCTTGTTCCAAAATGGCAGACACTATAACAATGATAGCCCAATCGGTTATGGTGCTCATACCGAAAACTAAATTTGATAATTACAGGCTTATAAAAAGGTCCTATACTAATAAAATGTTCATAACATTTAAATATTCTTAATCTATAATAATTGGCGAATATCACTGCTATATTATGAAAATATTTACTTTATTAATAAATTCGTCATTAATACTATCACGTGATATATAATTAGTTGGGGATCCCGTAGAACATTTTTCAAATAATGATTAATTGTCTAAATGTTAATATGAGTTACGGACTTAGAACTACAGCTTTAGGAATTACGAGTGGAATAGCGCCTAACAAAATGGCAGACACTCAACCCATAACAGCCCAATCGGTCATGGCGCTTACAATGAAAATTAAATTTGATAACTATTGGCTTATAAAATGGGCTTGTACTAATAAAATGCTCATAAGAATTGATAACTCTTATCTCACAACAATTAGAGACTATAATAGCTATGTTACGTAAATATTTCTTTGCTAAATAAACACGTCATCATTATACTTTTACGTAATATTTAATCAGATGAGAACATCGTAGGACGGTTTTTAAAATATATACTGTGTGAATATCGACATTAGCAACTGGTAAAATACTACAGCACCGAGAATCACGAGTGAAGTAGTACTTAAGCAATATGGCGCCTAACATAGACGCCAGCCAGCGAACCGAACACGGAAGGACTGTGCCGCGATACTGTGGTGAGTTGTTATCAGATTTAGTTTAAGGATGGGCTTTGAAATATTTTTGTTAAATGCTTATTTGGACGTTTCTCATAGATATTTGGAGTTGAGAAACTGGACGGATGTTTAAACCTAACTTAGAGTGGACTTTAAGAAATGATGGGCATTGATATTTGAAGTAGGTAAGTCTCACTCTTTAACGGACAGGTATTTGTGTTAAATACAGAAAATGTACAAAGCAGATGCAACTAGAGCTTTATATTATTTTATCTCATTAGACTAGACCAGTTGAAATTAAAATTTAATAAGACAGTGAGGAAAATTTGGTGGTCTGACTATCAGAACAGATAACTATTAAGGTTTAGTGATTAATTTTATGCGTATGTGATTATGAGTATCACTGTACACACAGATAATAGAGTGATATTAGATGCTGTTTATCTGTATTATTGAGTACTATACTCTTATTACAGCTCAACTAGAGAGCAGCAGTTACGGAAGAAGCTTAATTTATTTTGGAGCTAGAAGTTGAAGAGTCAGAAACCTACCTTCTGATAAATACTGTGAGTGATTAGTAGAATGAATTCGCCAGCAATATTCTAAAGAATTAACTTAATAAATTTGTAACAGTTATATCCTTACTATTGACATAATTTAGATACACACTGAACTTGCAGGATATTCGAATTGCATACCAATACTGAAAAAAAGAACAGCTATTAATGATAGTAAGTAGAGTTGTTTGGTGACCTTTCTCGGCATTGGACACGAGCAATTGGGTTGAGACTAAGAGTCCCTTTATATCATTTCAGGCTCAGTTGTTTAAACTTTACAACAAAGGAAATATTGGAATGAAGATTTGTTGATAATAGGTAAACTATACCTGATCATTTTGAATTGTAAATTTGGCTTGAAAAACCGAATGTTTTTGTTAAATACATTGATACACCGGGAATCACATTATGGCTATTTACTTGGATCAAGTTGTCACAATTATGAGGGAACTATGTCTTTTCACTGTGTTTTTTGTTTATATTTAAGTATAAAAATCTTTTCAGAAAAGGTATATACTCTGGATAAATTTATAAATAGAGGTATATTATATTATGTTCCTATTATTTTTCTGGCTTGCAGCCCTGAGGAAGTTGATTAGGCATGAGACAGATGCCCAATGAAACACGTGTTGGCTGCAATTGTGAAGTCTGAAGTCTACAAATAAAGTGGATCTACATTACGTCTACTAAAGATTTCTGGTGTTTGACTTTAAGGACTTGTAATGGACTTGTAACTACTACTACTGGAGCTTGTACTTTGACAAAAGGATATTCTGTGTGCTCAGCGAGAATTTTTGACTTTGAATACCCGAAGCTTTGCTTAGGGAAATTGGGGGGAGAGAGGTGACCTTCCCAGTCTTGCTTTTGAGCACCAACTGTGATTTGCTAATCTTTACGTGAGCTATACTCTTGCAGAGCGCCCTTTCTCTATCCCTGTTACCTCAATTTTCAATTTATGGCTCACTGTTTTACACTGGCCTTCAGACAACTGATAGTGCATGATAAGTCCTCAGGGCAAAAGACCCATATGATCACACTATCATGGCCATATAAGGTTCATTGAGCCCCCCAGTATTAAACCAATTCCACACCATGCAGAGGTTGGAGGAATTATACAGGCAGGACTGATGATAAATTTTGTGAGGCCGTAGACGCTTCTATACCAGTGGCGTACACTGGTATAGATATATCGCAGGGGCAGCTAACGCCGAAAATCTGGCAGCATTCCCCGAGCCCCCTCAAGCAGCCGGGGCGGCACACGCCACTGCTCTATACATAAACCTGTATCCAATGCCGTGTTTAATTCAGCTAGCACAGATGTGATTTCAATCACTCCCCCGGATGGAAGACCAATCAGGACTTTCAGTGTCCCTTAACCTCGGGGACACCTTAAATCAAGCCCTTCTAAGGTGGGGTCAAAAGAAAGCATACCCAGGGAGTCAACCTTGATGCCTTTGACTGGCTCTAGAGGGTCTTTTTGTCACAATGTCCACCCTGGAGAGGAACTCACTACTATCCCTAATTTAAGGGCTCCACTCTAGAATGCCAAGAACCTGATACCTTGACTCCACATTTTCCAATGCCCTCTGACAGGGATGACTTCAAAGGAGACTGAGAGGTTGATTTGAAACAGAACAGACCTTAGCACTCTTCAGCTGTACCTCACTTCCAGTGCCAGGGGCCACTGCAAATGTGAGCCCCTCTAACACAGTGTCCAACATGCAGGACCAAGAGTATATCTTCCATCCCATCCTCCAAATGGGCCCTGGGCAATAAAGTGGCCACCTTCGTGGTGGGCAGGCAGCAGAGGCTCTTGATAAAGAAATTTGTAACCATCTTTGAGCGGACTGCCCCGGTTCATCTTTGGACAGCAAAGTGGCGGGAACACTAGAGATATACACCAGAATTGCCCCCTACCTGCCAAGCATGTCTGGGATCCCAAGAAGGTGAATGACCGTTCCTGGTGGTCATGCCACAACAAGCTCTTGGATGTCATTGGCCGGGGTACGAAAATCCTTGACATGGAAGAGGAGGCCAAGGAATTAGGATCCCTAATCTCCCCATATCAGCTGGGCACAGCGGGCTATTATATTGCTGACCAACATTAATTGTACTATATTGACAGAGAGACGCCAGTCACTCCTAATTAAAGTGGACTCAAAGTTCGGGGCCTGGCCATCTTGTAGGCTGGAGTGGTTGCTCAGGGAATTCTATTCATAGACCCTTCCATAAAAGAACTGGGCTAGTTTGTTTCAACCTTCATCTCCTTACACAAAAGTGCAAGCATCCAATAAATGGATTTTTAACCCCAAGTTTTTTTTTTTTTTACATTGGGGCAAGTTGTGGCAGGGGGCAATCCACTGGTCGCTTCCAATACCCAACCCTCTATAGAAGTCAAGACTCCATACGGGGACAATGGCAGGATCAGACCAGGGTCAGGGGTTCGTCCCCTACATGGGCTTCCCAAGTCAACAGGTTTCCAGAGGGACCAGCAACTTGTCTTCCGTTAATGGTAAGCATTCACCTTTCTTCCCGGTCAATAGTAGGGGGCAGGTTTTCTCGCCAATTGGCAGACATCAATATGAGATGTATGGGTTCTCCAAAAGTTTGAAAGATCCCAGTTAGGCTTTTATGGTTCCCCAATACCAAAGCTTACACCCCGTCCCGCATCTTCTCATAGCAGATCAACTCCTTAGTGGAGGAGGCATAATGGAGCTATATGCCAACGGCACAATAACCCCTACGTTGGATCATTCTAACAGTTTTTGGAGCAATATTTTTCTTGTGAAAAAGAGGGTCTGGAGTAGGGAGTGAGGTGGGGAGGGTCAATGCCCCTTCATAAATGGAAGAGTTCAACATATGGCTGGTTTACCGCCACTTCAGGAAGGATGCCATCACCTCTTAAGAGATCTCCTGAGGCCCAGCAACTGGATGATTCATTTGGACCTCAAGGACGCATATCTTACGGTTCATGTTTACACACCACATCGTAGATACCAATAATTCATTTGGGGAGCTCAGACTTTCGAATTTGCAATTCTTTCACAAGGTTTCCTCAGCACTGTGGGGTTTCATCAAGGAGCTGAAACCGGCAATGTAATACCTCAGATACAGAGGTTGATGCCTAATAGTATACCTCAACAACATTCTTTTAACAAAGCAATACCCAAGGAACCTAGAGGAACAGCTCCCAGTGATGGTGGACCTATAGGAGGGTCTCTGTTTTATCTGCAATAAAAATAAATCTGCTTTACCACAAACCCAGAAGACCATATTTCTGCGTTTCTGGTATTTTTTTTTCTGGCGACGCAGAGTTTCCCATCATGAAAAATGTGCAAAATAAGGCGGAAAATAAGCAAAGGTCTTGCTAAACCAAGGAAAATTGCTCAGTCAAATCGCACTCCTAGTGGGTTTTTCTATCCTGATTCATCTAAGCCATATTCCCTGTCCCTCTCCATTACAACGGCCACCTCAAAAAAAGGCACCTTCTGAGGGGTCTGATGTATTCACAGATGGTCCCTCTATCAGATGACAAGGGGAAGATAGGCTGGTAGCTTTCACACAGGAAGACCTGGAATGGGAGAGCAATATTTCGGATCCCAAACAAATTTCATCATAGAACTGGATGCCAGCAGAACAGGCTGGGGGGCCAATGGTGGGAATTTTCCACAGGAGAAAAAACATCTGCTCAGGGTAAAAGATCAATTGCTTGAAATTATATGTGAGGTCCTTCGCAGTGTAGTGCTGGATGAAAGACAGGATCCAATGTTGTGCCCTACTGAAAACGAACAGCATTGCAGCAATTCAATAAATACACCACTTGGTGAGATCTCTGACCCTCTTAGAACTCACCAAGAACTTCTGGAATCACTGCCAGGAAAATCAGATCTCATGACAGAGTAATACCTACCAAAGAAATCCAACCAAGTGGCAGACTGGCACTCTCGCCACCCGCAGGACATGAGCTCATGGAAATTAGACTAGAGGGTATTCTGTACGATCTTGAACAAAGGGGGCATGTTCATGATGGACCTCCTTATGTCTAGTCTGGATCACCTGCTATATACAGTTACTTCAGATGAAGGCCAGATCCGAAGGTGGCAGCAATAAACACATTTCGTCAGGACTGGTTGGTGAAAGTAAGTTGTTAGTTTATCCTGTTTTCAAGGATAATGATATGCTACGATATAGTGTCTTGATATAGCGCACAACTTACTCCCAGAGGAGTATCTAGATGCTGTGCTGATTGTTGCAGATGAGGGAATTCTAGAACAACCAAGTTTTTAGCATATTTTTGAAATCTGTGAAGTCTGCACAGGTTCAAAGATGAAGTGGAAGTTTGTCCCTGTGGAGTGGGGCCATGTAGGAGAAGGATCTGCTACTGAATCTAGAGGTGTGGATATGTGGGCTCAGCAGGAATGCTTGGTTTGAGGACCTTAGTTGTCTGGATGGCAGGTAGTAACTGAGTTGTGAGGACAAATATGCTGGGTGGGCCCTGAGAAGGGCCTTATGTGTCAGAAAGCAGAATTTAAAGACAATCTGCTTTCTGATAGCCAGCCTGTGTAGTTTCCTTAAGACAGGGGCAGAGGAGGATCGTACAGGAAGATCAGCAGGGAAGCTGTATTCTGCATTACCTGCAGCTTGGTAAGCAGGGTGTTATTTACTGCAACCAGTAAAGTGTTCCCATAGTCCAGCCCACTGGTTATAAAAGCCTGGACCAGGGTTTATCCAGAGGAATCCGGGAGTCAGGAAAAAGCTTTCTTTAGAACTCTTCATTATCGCATAGCAGGAGCCACATATAGCATTAAGTTGATCCATGATAAAGAGCGATTGGTCTATTTTCCCTCCAAGATCTTTTACCACCTGCTTAGGTGCAGGGACTGGCCCATGTTCAAGGGGCCACGAGTCTGCTGACCATAGTCATAGCCCGTTTGCTTTGTCAAATAGCATGATCTCTGTCCTCTCGCTGTTTAGTTGGAGGCAGTTGTTATTCATCCAACCAGTAATTTCTCTCTTGCTGCCCACAAATTTGTCTTTCACTTTAACTGAATTGGGGCTGAACGAGAGCATCTCCTGCACCTGACCCACAGAGCAGAATTCAAAAATCGGTCAAAACAGCCATGGCGTCTGGATGTAGATATTTTAAATCAGATTCTCTTTCCAGTCTGGCTGAGAAGTACTTATAAACTGTATCAATCTTAACTTTAAAAAAGTGGGCTAGACCATCACAAAGGAATTAAGAAGCCACAATTGAGGAAGCAAAAGCACTTGGTTTCATAAAGCTGTTGTCCGGTATTTATCCTGAGGGGACTTCGTAAAACGCCATCTGTGTTCAAGACGTTTGAAAAAAGACTTTTCCTGATGCAGGGTGTCAGAGTACCATGGAGCTCTTTTCCTAGGGGAGAAGGACATGTATTTTTTAAGAGGGGCTATTTGATAGAGTGTGGTAGTAAGTGAATCATGGTATGCAGACAAAGCTGTATCCACATCGGAGTAGGAAGCAGGAGGGAAAACCTTAAAGACCTCACTAAAAGTAGAGGGAATAACTGGTATCCAAAGGCACTGAGGTTTGTTGGCTTCTTTCCTAGGATAATGCATCTCTCTGCTCAGGCATGGAGGGAGCGGGCATACAGATTGGTGGGGATGGTGCTGTGGAGTTCTCAAGTCTGGTTTTCAGGTCTGATGGAAAGTTCCTGTTATTCAACAATCTACCTTCCTCTGTTTCAGGTTCTCCTTAGGGACCATGGGGAAACCTAACAACCTGATAATGTAAGGCACATTACATCTCATGACATGGAAGACTACCAAGAAAAACTGAAGTTCCAGGGTCTTTCAAGAAAAGCGGAGACCTTACTCGGTAGAGCAGGGGTGGATGGCACACTTAAGAGGTATAACATCGGCATGGTCAAGATAAATGGCTTGGGCGTGCAGCGGAGTCTGGATCCCATGGGGATAAACATAGTTCATGTCCTAAATTGCCTTGTTAACATGTCATGTAGGTCAGTTAATACATTCAGGTTAGTTATTTCAGTCAACTTCTCACAATCAAGGGCCTCCTGGTGGGTGAGCCCCTCTTGGTTTCAAACTACTTAGGGGCATCATATTCTCTCTTTCTCCTGAACCAAGGTACACTGTCCTCTGGGATGTAAACAGGGTGTTCCATCTCTTCCAGTCCTGGTAGGGTAATAAATAGATCTCAGGGAAGGAGCCAACGAAAAACGTTGCTGTGCTTCAGTGTCTACGCTTATGCAGAGGAGTCTTAGATGCAAGAGCCCTGGATATAGATATGACAGGTAGAGTGTTTACCCTGAAATGGGTCACTTTTAATACATCCAGGAGAACGAAGTGTGATTATAAAAGGGTGCCATACCCTTAAAAGATTTAGATCTCCAAAGAGGTCCACACATAATTTAACATCTCAAGTTCACTTCAATACACATTTTAAAACTTTTTTTTAAAACGTACTAATTTTATAACAAATCATTTCATTTTGAGGAACATTAAAGAAGTTGACAAGCTGTATAAACAGAGAAAGCAATTATATTTTAAAAACAAAGGCCTAAAGAATTGTCAAAAAGGAGAAGTGAAGTGCAGGACAAGTGAAGATTATATGATTAAGATCTTGTATACTAATATTAACTAAATCACAAATTCTTTCCTTAGCTGGTTCGTTACGCCATCTGACCATTAAACACTTCAGAGGTAATACATTAACTCTCAGTAGCAAGAAGAGACCGTAAATATCATGATCAAGGTTCCAGGTTAAATACATTTGAGGACTTTTAGAATAGCATGAGATTATAACTGGAGCAAGCTTTCCCTTTTTTGTTAAGCAAAATTCAATATCAATCCTCGGACAGAGATTGGCTGAGACCTGTGTTAATAGATATTTTAACCGGAAGAAAGGCAAACGAGCAAAATACTCCTGCTGTATCTTAAACAGTTTTAGTGCAAAAAATATAATTTCTGTAAAACACACACATTTCCTTCTTCAAATTCAACATTTCTAAGTTCTTTAAGTTCCTTAATGAATTCTCGGCACTACTGAACAGGCGTTAACCCCAAAATAGCATTGCAGCTAGGGCCAGAACAAAAGTACTGATTAGACCAAATTTTTGTCTAATATCAGCTGAGTTGCAGCAAGTGTATTCAATTTTCTTAGCTTACTCAATATTTGACCTTCAATCTTTAAAAAAAAAAATCTCATTTTGTAATATCTAATATTTCTGAAACATTAAATAAAGTTGGGGGAATTTTTAAACAGCAAACCAATAATAAATGGGCAAAACGCATACACCTAGAGCCATTATAAAAAACCCTTAGCCCACTAGCGTGATGTAATTCCTTGAAAGAAATGTGTTTGATACATTCCTTTTCCTTTAAGTTGCCTGAAAAGATTTTCCTCAAAGAAGGATAAGTTGTCACAATGTTAAATCTTTATTGCCCAAGCTCCAATAAAAATGTATTTCCTTTCAGGATCTATGTCCCTTAAAAATCAGGACCTTTCTTTTTATGAAATGGATATCAGCAACATTTTGCATAGCAGAGGATTCCGTTGGACCTTAGGGGTTAAGTCTAAAATGACAATATCATATGCGGATAATAAACAAGACAAAGCTCTAGCCCCTATTCTCAGGAAATCCCCCTTAAGTCCATCCGGAGGCAAATATAAAGACACCAAAAAAGGGGCTAATAAACAGCCTTCCTTTAGTGACGTTCCACAGTCATATGTGGCAAAATGCATACAGGTATTCAAGAGGAGAACAGAAGAAATCCATTCTGCGGATGAGAAACCAGGGTACATTGTCATTTGAAAGCCACATAAAACAGTCTTTTCTCCCACGATTGCTAGATGGGATTGGTGGGTCATGCAGGAAGCGGACACTGACACACAGATTTTTGGGGCACATTCAGTGAGAGAGGCCATGGCTTCCAAAGCATTTGCTTTGGCGTGCAAGACTGTAAGAGCTCTTAAATGCAGACTGGTTGTCAGACTCTACTTTAAAGTGACTGAACTTTAAACCCGTTTCAAATATGGCTACTATGGTGGTCCTGACATACAATAATACATTTCCTAGCTATCATAACGGAAAGTTTCAATTCTTAATAGGCCAGAAAGGCCAGGATTATTTCCACCAGACAATCAGGAAATCACCTTCTCTTTAAAGGTTCACTACAATTATGGATGTATTTATCAGGTAGGTAATTCACTCTCTTCATGCAGTAAGGTCTTCTTTGATAGTTATCTTTTAGAGAAGCTATGATATTTTTTAATCTACTGACGATTCCCACATAATAAACAAATAATGCTTCAGGTAACAGGATAAAATAATTCAAACACATAAAGAACATCACAAGCACTTGCCAATCAGCTACCAAAAGTAACATGCCTATACCTGAAAGTTAACACATAGACCAATTTAGATTTCCGCCCAGAGAATACATAAGCCATTTGGCATCTTGATAACTATGTCTACATCTCTTTTTCAGTCAGAGCAATATTACCCAAAAGAGCAAGAATATCATTTTTACCACTTACGGAGGATGCGGTTTCATACAGTGACTGGACTTCTACTGATAACATTTGATGCAGGAAGCTACCCATTAAGAGGAACATTCTCTAAATCTCTCACTTTAACCTTTGAACCACAGACCATGGAGTTGTTCTTCTTTGAATTATGTCTATTTTAAGGTGTCACAGACAGAGAAGACAACTGGAATAGTGACTGACTGATGGCTTGGGTTGCATGAAAATCTAAAACAGCATGCTAAAGGGCTGCAAAACGTAAGAGCTAGTAATGTTTTATAACAAAATGAAAAACGCCCAATCAACAGACACAGCTGTCATCTAACTAACTCTTATGGGGGAAGTTACAGAAACAATGAAAGATGGACAGACATTTCACATCAACTGTACTAGAGCTTATGTATATCATCACCTTTCCAAACAGGAGTAAAACTCCACTTGAGGAAATTCTCATTTAAGTCTGAAAATGAAGTACTAAACAACTAATCTTTTATGAAAGTATTTGTCGTTCAGCAGTGAACTTTCAACAATGTTCACAAAATTAATTCTAAAAGATCAATATTTAGGTCTTGAGCTGGGTCAAAGTGAAAGACTAGGCACAGGAGAGTCTCAAATGAAAGAACCATTGTCTAAAAGATTCACATTTGGAAAGACGCTGTATACAGAATAATTTACACTTGTGGGAAATTTCTCCCATTAAAGGTCTCCTGGAAAATTTTCAATGGGAGCTGAAAAGCAGAACTAGAAAGATCCACCTAAGGGTTATGAAGGTCTTCAATTCAAGGTAAGACTTAAAAGGGAGACTTAACACAACAGTTGAAGTGACTGAGTCATTTAATTTTCTTTGCAGAAGCAGGACCTATGAAAATCAAGGAGTGTGCAGTCACTTATACAGTGCATCAGAAGAAGGCAGTTTCTGAACAAGTAAATGGTCATGGTCTTCAGTTTCTCGCTTGATTAAATATTTCAATTGCCACTCTGCCTGGTCCCTCTTCTACATTGTGCTAGCAACACTTGAAGTAAACTCTAGAGTCCTCCCAATGGATTAACATACTTAATAATACATTACATAAAAGGGATTTCATCTCGATGAGACGAGATGGTGTTTAGAAAAAGGTGGCCTGGGAAACCTACATAGAGGACATTAAAGAAACCAAGGCAGCTGTCTTGAAGCATTTATTTCGAGTGACACTACTTTTTCATACTGTAGGGTCCTGATGAAAACCAGTGCAGTTGGATGATTTAGAGGGACCTGAAATTCCCCTGTAGAAATGTTTGTCCTTGCTGTGATGAGCAGCTTTTCCAATGCTGTTTCCAAAAGTGCCATGACAGACTCTTCTCAACCAACAAAAAGAAGGCTTTGTACTGCAGCATTTACACCTAACTTTTACAGCCGATCTCAGTTTTCATAACACTTCAGGCAAAATCAGTTCAAGTGGATAACATCTGTTAAAATGCATATTCAATACTTTATTCAACACTTGGAGTCTGACTCAAGCAATCTTGTCCGAAGAATGACTCTAGGCGACCACGCAGTAAGGTAGAGCCAGGTTTGAAACTTGCCTACCTGCTCCTATTAGACTGCCCTCCTCCACAAGAGTTTGAGAGCTAGATGTTTGAGCCTCTTATGAGGAGTCTAAGAGACAGCAGTATTGTCCCATATTTACCACAGCAAAAGGAAATTTCTGAAGTTCTATTCTTTATGGCCTAAGAGCAATGCTACTGCTTTTCGACTTCCTGTTGTATTCAAAAGTGTGGCAGAGCACCTGTGTGCTGCCTCACAGCAACTTCAGAGTGATGAAATATTGTATTCTCCTTATGAGAGTGCCACAAAACAGAAACAGGTGTGTACTACTTGTGGTTTGTGGTGCACATAACAGTCGGTCTCTTGACCAGCACATACTTTACCGAAACAAGCGTTTGGTAAGGGGCTGACCATTCCTTACTTCGTTTTAGTGGGCAAGAACAGAATGCAGAAGGGTATAAGTTCTGGTCAGAAGGCGGTTCCAAAGTTAATAAAATCATACAGTATAAGACAATAATATAATGACGAAGGTCGCCAAAGTGTATTAAAAATAAAAAATAAAACTTTTTTTTTTACCATGGTGCTAATTTTCTATGCCATATCAAACTTTTCAACAGCTCTTAAAATAACCAGTAAGTGACATGATGGCAGTGCTCCCAGCATCATTCACTAGCTGGAAAAAACAAAAACGAGAACATTGGACACACTTTCCATACAGGCTGCTAGTAACTGATACAATGGCAACAATATAGTGATCATGGTGACCGGCCAGACATTAATTACCAACCTATACAAAGCAATGGTGCACTACAGAGGGTGAAGACAACAAAGAATGGGAGCAATTGGAAATAGATTGCTCCAAAACACTAACGGATGCAAACTGGAATATGGCATGCAAACAGGTTAAAAATACTCATCAAATGTAAGATTTAAATTGATTCAATTTCACTGCTTCCACAAAGTTACTTATCTTCAGTAATGCTCTTTCTGGTAAAGACTCTCTAGCTTAAATTTTCTCAGCTTTTTAAATATTCCACATGCATCAGACTGGATCGAGAAAATCTTCCATAGTACCTCTTCTCATGGACGCCTTTCCGCTCAGGAAATGATGTACAGGGTCTATATAGGCACCACTCACATCCACAGACATCAGTTGCTGTCATGACTGTTGTGCTCCCAGACACAAAGTCCCTCTTATGTGCCCAGGCTAGGCCCATGTAGCGAAGCTGCTCATTTCTTACAGTGTCCAATTTTTTCACAATAACATTTCTGCCGTGACCTTTTGCACATATTTGTGTGCACAACAATGTTGGATTAGTTTGTCTGAAACTACTTTGTTTACACATCTAGCTTCGCATAACCGTATCACAATGCCTCGAACACCATGTACAAGGCCCTTCTACGTACTACGTACAAATGTTGTTTCTATTTTCCTCCATGGAGCGACAGGGCTATCTACATATACATAACATCACTAATCTATACGCACATCGCAAGGCTGCTTTCTCTTATAAATAAAGAGCATCCCATAAGATTAGTAGAGGAGGCACCTTCAGCTGACACAGAGTATAGTAGGAGTACGTCTGATTACGGTCTTGTTTATATGCCTGCAGATATACACAGTTTTAGCACTATGGTAGAACTGTATCTACTATTTAAGCTCTTGGTGCTCGTAATCACTTTCATCTGCTTCAGTCTATGGACTATCGCAGCACGTATTCCATACCAGAATAACGTTTGTTTAATAAATATATTGAAAATGTCCCACTGTGTATTCTGTATATTTCTCTGAACACAAGAACGCACAAGTGACTGAGCGAAAGGTTCTGATCTGTAGCCCTGATCCTAGAGGTGTCAGGGCTGTGTAGTTTGGGAGTTGCCAGTATCTATTTGCTCCCTGGTAAGGTTAGGGGGGGGCTTATAGTGGCAAGGTGAGGTAGCTGGTCTCTAGGCCAACATATCCTGCGGGGGTGCCCAGAATCAGTTTGGGCACCTCACCTAAAGCCCTTGCTGTCCAACGGATTAGTGGGAACTACACAACACCCCAAATACAAATGGGCAGACAGTGCAGATACTAGACTTGGGATCTTGTTTAAGATAGAGTCCAAACAAAGATATGGTAGGAAAGGAGGGTCCGCTAGATAGAGTCTCACCAGAAAGAGAGTATTACCGAAGGTAAGTAACTTGTACTTCTGAAAGAGAATTTGAGCCGCAGATTCCTAACTTTTTGAATAAATGACGTAACAGCATCCAACGTCAGGAGGGCTGTGGATGAACACAAACCAGAAATTCATGCAAAAACTAGGTAAAGTGTTCTTCTCAACACACTTTGCTGTCCAGACAATAGTGCTTTGTGAATGTATGGAGGGATGTCCACGTAGCTGCCTGGCAGAGGTCTAGGACAGGGACACTGCATGCTAACACAGTCGTAGTATCTTTGGCTTTGGTGGAATGGGCACACAGCCCTTATGGGTGGCTGCTTTTTTGCCAGTGCATAGCCAATTTTAACGCAGAGCATAATCCAGTGGTAATGGCGCGGTTCTGCACAGCCTTGACTTTTTTCACTCTAGTGAACCCCACGAACAGCTGATCGTCCACCTGGTGGCCCTTGGTGCAATCGATCTAGAAGCTGAGTGCCCTCTTCAGGTTCAAGCGACGGAGCCATTCTTCCTAAGAGGGGTGAGGTGGAATACAGAATGTGGGTAATGGGAACAGCGTCACAACTTTTGTGGGAAAGGATGCCTTAGTACGCAGAACCAGCTTGTCGGGGAAGGTGGAGGAACACAAAGAACCTGAAGCTCACTCACACGCCGTGCCAAGGCCGTGCCAAGGTGAGGGCAACAAGAAACGGTTTTGAAGGAGAGGAACTGTAAGAGACGCCTGTAGAGTAGCTTAAATGGAGTACACATTAGATAAGTATGGACGGGGTTGAGGTCATATTGGGGCATCATAAAATAATAAAGGGAAAACATGTGATGCATGTTTTGAAAGGGATGCAGCATAACTAGTGATTTAAACAGGTGATTTAGATAAAGAGGGCTTATCATGCAACCATAAGAATGCTGATGGGGTATCGCCTGGCAAGGCCCAGAGCAAGGTCTTGCCAGGCGAGAGACAGAACAAATAATAAGACATTGGACAGCTTGGCCTGTAGAGGGTCAACCTGTTGAGTGCCACACCAAACCAAAAATGTATTTCAATGAAAGTTGTATCCAGTTTTCGACGAGAGACATCTGGCTGCCTCATTGAATTTGAATTTACAACAATTTATATAGCGCACTTATACCATGCGGTTTCATGGCGCTAGGAGGACGCTTAGCCAGAGGTGGGTGATAGGTGAAGCAAGATGCTAGGATGGAAAAGCACGGGAGAAAAGAAAAGTCTTAAGTGCTCTACGAAAATCAGAATAGGAGGGGATAGATCTAATGACATCAACCACCTATGGAGAAAGGTCAAAGGTGTTCAGTTGTCCTCAGAAAAGACCTTGCCACACTGCCAGATGTAGCTGCCATTTGTGCCCGCTAGGTGCCAACGGCTGAGCTTGTCCGCCCTGGCATTCAATGATTCTGCTAGGTAGTTCACTAGGAAAATTCCTTGGTGTTCCAGCCATTCCCAGAGCGACATGCTTCGCGGCCCCACCTCAACCTGTTTGTGCTACACTGTGTGGCGGGAGTGTTGTCTGCGAGTACCTGTACAGCCTCCCCTTAATGAATGGCAGGAATACTTTCAGTGCTAAGCGGATGGCCCACAGCTCCAGATGGTTGATATGGAGCCGGAACTCCGCTGGAGACCAGAGGCCTCTGATCTCCACCTCTCATAGATGGTCACCCCAACCCAGAAGAGATACATTAGTCACCACTGCTAGCTCTGGGTGCGGAAGGGAGAAAGGCCTGCCACTAACAAATCGAGGCCAGTAGCCACCACTTCATACTTTTCACGGTTTCCTTTGAAATGTAGACGTACTTGGAAGTCCCTTTGATGCTGGGCCCACTGGTATTTCAAATCCCATTATAGAGCCTGCATTTGGCACCTAGTGTGCTCGACCAGTAGGATGCAGGTGGCCATCAGTCCCAATAGTTTCAGAGTCGACATCACTTAATTCTGACCAAGGCTGAAAGATCCGGATCATAGCCTAAATGTCTTTGACTTTCTGCCTGGAGAAAAGGCACAAAACCGAACCGTGTCCAGAACGGCCTCAATTAAAGCATCTGAGAAGGAGTCCGGTGTGAATTCGGCACGTTTATAGTGAACCCCAAAGATGATAGGAGGTTTGCCGTAATTTATAGGTGGTAGACAACTGCCTGGGGCAAGCCCACCTTCAATAGCCAGTCGTTGAGGTAGGGAAAAGATTTGCACCCCCACCTCCGAGGGTGTGCTGCCACCACAGCCATCAATTTTGTGAACACTCGAGGGGTGGTGGCGAGTCCAAAGGGGAGACGAGCGAACTGTAAATGCTCCTTTTCCATCACAAACAGCACGCAGCGTAAACAGGAAGGCAGGACAAGAACAAGGAAATAGGTGTCCAACAGGTCCAATGCCATCATCCAGTGTCGAGGGTCAAAAGGTGGACAAGACCTGGGCCAGGGTGAGCATCTTGAATTTTTCCTTTTGCAAATCTAAAATGGGTCGAAGACTCCCATCATTCCTGGGCATCAAAAAGGACAGGGTATAGCAACCACGTCCTACTTCTGGCTCTGGCACCCTCTATAGTGCCTCTATAGCCAAAAAGGCTAATATTTCCGGTCACAAAATGGAGAGATGGTCCTCAGAAGTCATTGGGTAGATCGCTGAATGTGCAGCGGGGATGAAAGAAAGGACCAGGCTTAACCCTTATGGAAAATTTGAAAGGACCATCCTGTCAAGGTGCCAACCTGGACAGAATAGGAGGATTCTGCCTGCCACCCGATGGCTGTGACCCTGCGAGGATACACTGAAGAGGATTGAATGGAGAGGCAGCTGGGGGGTGAGGACTGGTCGGCACAATTACCTTGCCCGCGGGGGGCACTGGGTACCACAGCCTCCACCGCAAAATCACTGGGTTCCCTGCTGTGGGGGTGGGGGGAGGGGGATAGGCTGCAGTAGGGAATGCCTCTACCAAAGCCACAAAAGGAGCTGTGGAATTGCTGCTGGCGGGATGGGGAGGAAAGACAGAGAGAGCAAAGTCCTCAAATTGCTTAAGGGCCGTGTCAGCTTTTTCCCCAAACAAGAGAGTCCCATCGAAGTGATGATGGTGTCCAAGCCACAACAAATCGTGAACTTGGACGCAGCACGACTGTCCTGAATGGTCTGTGAGAGGACAGGTAAAAAGGTCTTCTGGAACGCCAGGAAGGACTTGTGTCACGGAGTCTCAAAGGATGTGGGTTTAGCGGTCTAGGAGAAAGAATCATTAATCGATCGGAGGGCCAAGCTGGCTGAGAAGAATAACCTCTTTCCAAAAGTCTTCACTCTTTAGGATTCCTTATCGGGGAAGTGGTGGACAAATTGTTGGGGTTAGTCCGGCTACTGGTATTTTGCAACACAAGGACTCTCCGGAGAGGTGTGCTGGAACAAATAGGCAGAATTACCTGAAGCAGGACAGTGGTGCCTGGCAATCGGACTTGTAGAAGGCTTAGCCCAAGACCCTAGGAGGGTATCCGTCAAGGCCTCATTGAATGATAGAAAAGGCTCAGAAGCAGTCTGGCCAGGCTGCAAGACTTCAGTCAATTTGTTTTCACCTCTATGATGGGTGGGTAAAGCACTTCTTCCGCCCTGCACATGTGAGGCTGATTCTTCCATGGCTGGTCCTGGAGGAGAGAAAAGGGCTATTTCCGGGGAAGTATGCAGGCTAGTAGCATCTTGCAAGTCCTCATAGAAGATGAGTGAAGAGAATGTAGTCTGCCTGGAGGTAAAGCCAACACAGACAACTGTCACAGGATTCGGTTGTGACATTGGTTGAAGTTGGACCAGCTTCGAATAAGAAGATGGGAGCCACCAATTCAGGCAGTGAAGTCGGCATCGTTGTCGACATACCTCGGCCTTGTGTGGTGCAGGGTGCCTGAGGCAGCATTGTTACTTGAGAGTAGGGCAGTTGCATCTTGGAGATCCTATTGGTGCAGAGGGCGAACCTGTCCGGCAGTAATCCAGGAGGAAGGCCTATTGGCTCCATAGAGCCTGAAGGCATGCCAGAGGGAGTTGAGAAAGATCTGAAGAGCCTGAGTATAGTTGCATAGAACTCTTTGATCTGGCATGGTGTAGCTAAAGGCACCGAAAGTCAAGGTGTGCCGGAACTAGCTGCGGAATTGGATTTGAAGTTGGGCAACTTCGAGAGTGTCAAAGGTTTGTGCAGCCCACACTCCTTCGACTATTCGCTGTGTCACAGGAGTGGGAATAGTGAGAAGGGGCAGAACTCTGCTTTAAATTCTTATGTTTATTGTCTTACCTGAAGATTTGGAATGAGACGAAGAATGGCCTCTAGAGCAGCTTTATTGGTTACAGGTACGGCATTGAGCTTAGCACTTGAAGCAGGACTTAGAATGGTACCAAGGGTGTGTCTTTTTGTGCTTGCCGTCGTACATTTTTGCCCCATGTTCCCAGATTGCATTAGGGTTCCTCAACACGCAATGTCCACAGGCCTTCAATTTGTGGCTTGACCCAAGACACCACAGGCACACCTAGTGGGGAATCTGTCAAAGACATCTGTATGCAATAGTCCCTACACAGGCTTAAAACCTGTCATTTTAGCAAATTACGTACCTTGTACACTGAGAAAATTTGTGGCACCTATATAGGCCTTGCACATCATTTCCAGGGTGGAACAGCTTCAGTGCGAAGCAGCAAGGTACACCCTTGCAGAATGCACAGGTACTATGGAAAAGTTTCTGGATCCAGTTTGATGCCTGGGAATATTCATAAATGGGAAGAATCTGCGGCTATAAGTCTCTATAAGAAACATACATTACATCCCCCCAAAAAATAGCAAGAACAGACCAGACAAGATCCTCTAAATGGAATAGATGTGGTGAACCTGAAGCCAAACGCCTACACATAGTACAGGAGTGTCTCACCATGTCAAAATTCTAGGACATCGTACTGGAAAGAATGCGTAAAGTGACAGGGATCAGAACTGAAAAGACCATTAAACAATAGGTCTTGGTCATGCATCGCCCCCCCTGCGCCCTAATGCCGAAAAGTCCAATAAGATTATGGGGCGGCAGGCCTCACTGGGCCTAGTACCAGTGAAAAACGTATTACTATACATTGGGTTAAGCCATTTGAGCCAAGATTTGAGCAATAGAGAAGGGATCTGGGGGAATCTGCAGTAGCTGAGGAACAACACAACAAGAAAAACAGGAGGGATGAAAGCTAACAGACTATTTAAGCCACCAGACCTTCCTAAACAGCGGAAAAGGTACCAGATAATAGAAGGTAAACAATACAACAAGAGGAGGGGATAGAGAGTATACACCACTACACATACGGGGATAGAATAAAACGGACGATCCAGAAAAACTCTGATTTCTTAAAGATGTAGATGTACTTGACTATGGTTTTCAGATGAATTAAAAGGGACATGATGTAAATCAAACTGGATAATTTCTGGAGGAAAATAATGAAACACGCATGTTGTTGTGGGGGATGGATCCATTTAAAAGAAAAAAATCGAATGACATGCTTTTTCTTCTGAAAGACCAACTGTAAGTTTGTGTGGGTGATGTTTATTTCCTACATATATAATTAAAAATGTAATTTTTTTTAAAATACACTGACAACAGTGTTTACTTTTTTATGGTCCCTTTACGTCACAAGACTGAATATAATAAAACACTTGTGAAAAAGTGGAAGGACTGAAATTTGAAGCTGGTGGTATTCTAATATAAATGAAACAAAAGAGCCTGTGTTTCATCATAGTAAACGGATTGTCAAATGGACTATCAATCTGAGACTTCTTAGGGGAGTAAAAGTATTAAACAATTATAGCTAAAGGGAAGGGAAATTTCTGCGCGTAGTTAAAGAGATTTTTGGGAGGGTTATGCACTTAGAACATCTATGCAATGCCCAATGCTATTTTAGATGTGCAAAATCATACGTTGATTTGTGTTTTGGAAATGTTAGAACAGCATCTGACTCAGACTGGTTTTAATTCTCTCCAATTAGGATGATGTGTTATTTTCAGACTTTTACAATGCCAATTGCATGAAATGAACCCATAAGTGAATAAACAAATCTGAAATTCTGCTGTATGGTTCATTCTTCACATTGATTCAGCTTATCCACAAACCCACCTTTTTCACACTTTGCTTCAGCCCGTCGATGAACTTAACAAGCTCTTCGGAATTTCGAATAACTTTATACTGAAACTTTTTCCCCATACCTGGAAGATAACAGAAAAATGGTATGTTAGCAACAAGTACACTTCTCTATATTGTCAAAAACAGTATATAAGCATAAGTTACTACTTGTGTAATGACATATCTGTAAGAGACATTAGTTAGTGATAGATTCCTTACCCTAGAATACCCCCAGGTGTCAGACAGGATCCGGAAAGTTTTTGCTTAGCAGTACCCCTGCGCGTCAGTAGGTGGTGTCTGGAGCTCCGTGTCCGTCACTTGCGTTGTGAGCGCCGAGATGACGTCATGGAGACTACTTAGGCGCCACCCATGCGAGCGGACGTCAGTTCTGTACACGACTTTCCGCGCCGAAACGCAGTGGCATGCAAGAAACCTGACCCTTGGTGCATAAAACTAGGCCCTAAAAGGGGATGACCTTAACCCTAGTAATCAGTTCGCAGAACAGGGAGGATGGGTGGGGCGGTTAGGAATCTATCACTATTTAATGTCTCTTACCGATATATCGTTAGACAAGTAGTAACTTGTGCATCTGAAAGAGACACGTTAGTGATAGATTCCTTACCTTAGAAAAGATACCCCAACAATACCAACCCCGGAGGTGGGTCTGCGAACAAAATTACACCAGGAAGTCACGGAGAACAGAACGGCGAAAGAAGGCATCTCTCCGGACTGGACTGTCAAGGCAGTAGTGCTTGGTAAACGTGTGCAGCGAGGCCCACGTAGCTGCCTGACAAATGTCCTGTAAGGGAACGCCGCGTCCCAAGGCAGTAGAGGCTGCAGTTGCCCTGGTCGAATGGGTACGTAGCCCCACAGGAGGCTCCTTCTTGGCCAAGGAGTAACATTCTTTAATGCACAGAACGGCCCACCGGGAAATGGTCCGTTTGTGCACAGCCCGACCTTTTTTGGCGCCCACGTAGCCAACAAAGAGTTCATCATCCACCTGGAACCGTTGTGTACGCTGCAGATAGAAAGCAAAAACCACAGTTGATGGACAGAATGCAGAACAATGTCATACATTCACCCCAGTACAGAGATCTGGGCCCAAATGCTTCGTGTTTTTGCACTCCACACCACCCCAGTTCAGACAAGGCCATATGCAAATCAGTCTGACCCTGTGCCTCATGGGAACAGTCCAGCTCGAACTGCCAAGCCATGCCTTCCCTGGACCGGAAACAAGCTTCCGAGGACCGGTTTCTGGCATTTTAGCCGTCTTCAGCCCGGCTTGCTTGAATCCAGTGGTGTGGAGAGCATGGACTCACATCTGAGCATACCCATCCCACTCGGGGTGACAAATGCAAAAACCACAGTTGATGGACACATAGAAAGCAAGCGCACTCTTTAGGTCCAGACGGTGGAGCCTCTCCTCTTCCCTGTAAGGATGCGAAGGCGGAAAGAAGGTGGGTAAAGTGATGGTCTGCCCGATGTGGAAGGGCATGACAACCTTTGGCAAGAAAGAAGGACAGGTCCTCAAAACCACCTTGTCCGGATGAACAGAAAGGAAAGGAGGTTTAGAAGAAAGAGCCTGGAGATCACTCACTCTTCTGGCAGAGGTGATAGCCACCAGGAAAGCAGTCTTTAGAGTAAGAAGACGTAAAGGACAGTTATGAAGGGGGTCAAAAGGAGCACACATCAGAAAGGTCAAGACAAGATTTAAGTCCCAATGAGGCATTATGAAAGGCACGGGAGGAAACGTGTGTGTAATGCCTTTGAGAAAGCGGTTAACAACCGGAGACTTAAAAAGAGAAGGGTGATCAGGAAGCCTCAGGAAGGTAGAAATAGCAGAAAGATAGGCTTTGATAGTGCCCAGAGGAGAGCCCTGCTGGGCCAAAGATAGGAGAAACAGAAGAACCTCAGAAAGAGGGGCTGAAAGGGGATCCACAGCCTTTGCTGTGCACCATGCCACAAATGTATTCCTCCGGCAGGCATATACCGTTTTAGTGGAGGAACGCCTGGCTGCCAGAATGACATTACAGACTTTGTGAGGCAGGTCGAAAGCCATCAACTGTCGCCGCTCAATCTCCACGCATGGCGGTGGAGGCTGGACAGGTTTGGCAAATGATCCCCCGACAAGCGGTGGCACGGAGGTGGCATGGCCGGAGGGGAGGACAGAAAGGAGAGTGCGTAACCTTGGCTGATTATCTGCAGCACCCACTTGTCTGATGTAATTTCGCACCAGTGGCGGAAGTGGTGGCAGATCCTACCACCCACCGGCGTGGGGTGCTCCCTGAACCTCAGATGAGAGGGCTTAGAGGCGGAAGCAGTGGGGGTGGAAGTGGACTGGCCCGCACGCTGGTTACCAGACCCACCCCTGCGCAATCCACGGCTGCGTCCGCGCTGATGCTGGTTCTGCACAGGCTTGCTGGAAGAGCGGGCCTGGGTGCCCCTGCCGTGGCCACGAAAAAGAACGAAACCTAGGCGTGGCAGGGCTCTTCATAGAAAGTCCCAAGGACTTGGCCGTGGCACGCGAGTCTTTAAAGCGCTGCACGGCACTGTCAGCCTTGTCGCCAAAGAGGCGGGAGCCATCCAAGGGCATGTCCATGAGCGAGCCATGGACATCAAGTGAGAACCCAGTAGACTGCAACCAGGCCCACTTCAGCCATTGGCTAAACTTGTATTAATGAGTTGAAATCTGAGCGCACAATGTACTACTGTGTGTAAAACTTGCAAAGTATGCTGCATTAAGCCACATAATTTGCCTCATCTTGCTGCATAATTTAGTCAACCCTGGCGGATAATTTGGAGCTACCCTGCTACTTAATTCCATTGGCTCGGATTATGAGGCACTTGGTCAGCCCACTTCAGCCATTGGCTAATTTTAATTTGAGTGACTGCATCTAAATCTTTCACAATGAGCACACCCAAACAGAATGTACTCAACCCATCAGAATATCAATCAAATGTATCCTCCTCAACAATCTCCAATAAAAGATAAAGGGCCAGATGTAGGTAGGCATTTACCGGTCGGTAACGGCCGAATTCGGCCGTTACCGACGGGTAAATGCAATTTGAGATGTAGGGCCCTGTATTTTACAGAATCGGTAAATTTACCGATCGGTAAATTTACCGATTCTGTAAAATACTGAATCGGTATTTTTTCCGATTCGGTAAAATTGATATGTAGGTGGGACTCTTCTGAGTCCCACAAGCATTACAGAATCGGTATTTTACCATCAAATACTATTTGATGGTAAAATACCGATTCTGGTGTGCATGCACATGTGTGCATGCACACCTGTGCCATATGACAGGCAGACCTGCCCTTAGGGCAGGTATGCCTGCCACATGGCCCCCGAACCTTTTTTGGGGGTGCTAGAGGGTGTCAAAGTGACACCCCCTGCACCCTTGTCAGAATCGGTATTTACCGATTCGGTAAATACCGACCGGTAATGCCCCATTCATTCCTATGGGCTTCAAAGCCCATAGGAATGAATGGGGCATTACCGGTCGGTATTTACCGAATCGGTAAATACAGATATTTACCGATTCGGTAAAAGGAACATCTGGATGTTCCTACATATCCACCCCTCGGATTTACCGATTTTTAATTACCGAATCGGTAAAATTCGGTAATTAAAAATCGGTAAATCTCATTTACCTACATCTGGCCCAAAGTTGTCAAAACTCCCAACATCACTGTGGCAGAGGTAACTCCCCTGATTAAAACAAGCATTTGCAATGCAATAGGCCTCGCATTATTAAAGTTCGAGCTATTGGTGTTGCATTATTTAGTAATGCCAATAACTTTAATAATGCGAGACCTACTGCATTGCAAATGCTTGTTAAATAGGTTTTCAAATTTCTTCAAATACATGCACGTCACCTAATGACTACGTAGAGATATAATATGTTTGAGAAGGTCTTCTAA
Organism: Lissotriton vulgaris; assembly: GCF_964263255.1. Classification (NCBI taxonomy): domain Eukaryota; kingdom Metazoa; phylum Chordata; class Amphibia; order Caudata; family Salamandridae; genus Lissotriton; species Lissotriton vulgaris. The sequence goes on from NC_141685.1 coordinate 1,339,177,729, forward strand.
AAGCTGCTGTTATATGCATGCCATCCTCCTACAAGCCTGTAAACCATCTCCGATATATGTCATCTTAAAATAGGACAACACACAACCTTGTGAATGAACAACATCTTACAATCGGGCTAAAGTCTGGCTTCAACATACAAGTCATTTTCGAAAGAGTCAATGTCAATAGACTATTTGCGATATGCACAAAGAATCTTTGAAAAGGTACACAGACTATATTCAAAATCCATGCAAACTTGGAATATGTCTGTGCTTTAGCATTAAAAGATCTCTATTGGATGCTTGTGGAACAGAAAATATATTTAAAACTATTATGGTCTGTGCATAGATCCTTCGAGTGAAGAGAACTGAAGTTTATTTCAATATAGACTTCTGGACGCAATCCAAGATCAAGCAACGACAAACTGTTGGTCTAAGACAAACTGTTGGTCTAAGATAGACAAGCATACAAATGATTATTCGACTATTGCAAAAGAAATCATAAAAGTACACAATAACAATAGGGCTTGGATATTTAAAAGGCACATGAAAAGGTAAAGATACACAAGAATTAATCAACAGATGATGGGCCATAGACACATTAAATAAAGACTAAGCCGAATTTGAAAAACACAAAAGTTTTTCAATATGTTAGAGAGGATTTCAAAAAGCTCCCCACAGCTTTACACAATTGGAGAAGCTAGCACTTTTAAAAAAAACAAATATGGTTTACATAAAAAACAAGCATTGGAAATGCAATAGGTCTCGGATTTGAGTTAGAGCTAATGGCATTGTAAATGGCAATGTCTTTTAGCCATGTGTTATGGAGTGTATGCATATGGTGTGTAATGGAATTATGTGGTATGGATTGGAATTGTTCACCCTGCACACTCTCTGCTCTGCACTCACTGCTCTGCACTCACTGCTCTGCACTCACTGCTCTGCACTCACTACTCACTACTGTGCACTCACTCACTAATCTGCACTCACTACTCACTACTCACTACTGTGCACTCACTACTCACTACTCTGCACTCACTACTCACTACTCTGCACTCACTACTCACTACTCTGCACTCACTACTCACTACTCTGCACTCACTACTCTGCACTCACTACTCTGCACTCACTACTCTGCACTCACTACTCTGCACTCACTACTCTGCACTCACTACTCACTACTCTGCACTCACTACTCACTACTCTGCACTCACTACTCACTACTCTGCACTCACTACTCACTACTCTGCACTCACTACTCACTACTCACTACTCTGCACTCACTACTCACTACTCTGCACTCACTACTCACTACTCTGCACTCACTACTCACTACTGTGCACTCACTACTCACTACTCTGCACTCACTACTCTGCACTCACTACTCACTACTCTGCACTCACTACTCACTACTCACTACTCTGCACTCACTACTCTGCACTCACTACTCTGCACTCACTACTCTGCACTCACTACTCTGCACTCACTACTCTGCACTCACTACTCTGCACTCACTACTCTGCACTCACTACTCACTACTCTGCACTCACTACTCACTACTCTGCACTCACTACTCACTACTCTGCACTCACTACTCACTACTCACTACTCTGCACTCACTACTCACTACTCTGCACTCACTACTCACTACTCTGCACTCACTACTCACTACTCTGCACTCACTACTCACTACTCTGCACTCACTACTCACTACTCACTACTCTGCACTCACTACTCTGCACTCACTACTCTGCACTCACTACTCTGCACTCACTACTCTGCACTCACTACTCACCACTCACTACTCACTACTCTGCACTCACTACTCACTACTGTGCACTCACTACTCACTACTCTGCACTCACTACTCTGCACTCACTACTCTGCACTCACTACTCTGCACTCACTACTCTGCACTCACTACTCACTACTCTGCACTCACTACTCACTACTCTGCACTCACTACTCTGCACTCACTACTCTGCACTCACTACTCTGCACTCACTACTCTGCACTCACTACTCACTACTCTGCACTCACTACTCACTACTCTGCACTCACTACTCACTACTTGGCACTCACTATTCACTACTGAGCACTCGCTGCTCTGCACTCACTACTCACTACTATGCACTCACGATTCTGCACTCACTACTCACTACTCTGCACTCACTACTCTGCACTCACAAGTTCACAACACAAATTTTAATTGCTTTGTATTTCATTATAACACTACAAATTGAGATTGAAACGCAAATATTTTTTTTTCATTTTGTTGCTTGTGTTCACTGTTTAGAGGAAGGTGAATTGAATCAATTAGTAATAGCAAAACTTGTTGACAGCTCCTTAAGCGCAGTATGAAGCTCTATATAAAACTACATCATTATTGCTTTAATGTTGAGACACTTCTGTTCAGCTTATGGGCACCTCCGATAAATGCACAGTCTGTGTAAAAATGGTGACACTTTCCCACAATAAGGGCATAAAAGAGAATGCAGTGATACAGTGAACAGCCTGTGCGCGCTAAAATTGTCTAAAAATCCACGCGTGCCCTTGTTGAACAGCTATTAGTCGACACATAAACGGAAGGTACAGGATTGGGACGGGGGCCGGGGCTCCGAGTGTTTTTCACCCCCCTTACTACTTGCTCGGTCGGAAGTGAAAGGAGCCGCCGTGGTTGTTAACAAAACGGACATACATAACACTTCCAGGGGCAAGTACTGGGAGGAGAGTGCGCTATTAATCGGATAGTACCAGAACCGCTCAGCAGCACTGCCATATTTAAATGGAGACATAGGCAGAAATTTATAGCAGGCCCGCTGTTTTTTTAATGGCCCAATAACTTTGTATATGACGGCGGCTGTACCTTCAGCAGTGCAGTACTGACACTTGTTGGCAGTCTCTGCAAGGAGACCAATATTTGAATGGGCATGGAAACTACAATTGCCTCAAACATTTAAGTAGGAGAGGTACTGACCTGAGGGCTGGGCCTGGACTGCAGCTTCCGAGGTAGGTCATAGGCGGGAGCGGGCCGGGCACGGCGGGCAGGCAGTAGAAGGCAGGGGGCAAGGCTAGCCAGGCAGGGGCTAGTAATAGTTTAAATTATGGCCGCCGGCCGGCGGTGACGGAGGTCCTTCTCTCTGTCGTTGGAGCGTGGCTGAGTCTTAGGATGCCACACCTCACGTCTCACTCGCACTTTAACTTGCGCGCGCTGAATGCACATGCCAAATGACGCGCACTATGTAATTAATGAAAAGACGGCTCGGAGGCCCGGCTGGGGCCCGCGCGCGTGCGCAGGAGTTGCGCACATTTGATTAATGAAGAGCGAGCCTGTGAGGCCCGCCCGACCCGCACCTAATTAATGATGAGCCTCTGATGCCCGGCCGGGGCCCAGGGGCGTGCATGCCGTGCGCACTGCGCACCATTTAATTCACGACAGGGATAATTCATGATGAAGTGAGGGGGGCCCCTGGAGCGCGGGGCCCCCGTGGAGCGCAGGGCCGGGCCTGTGTTACGCCCCTGGGTAAGTGCCGGTGCTAAGTACCAGAAAGCACCGGCACAATTAGCAAAGCAACCCGCTTCTCCCTACGTACCGGCGACCTTAGGCCTGCTGCCTCAGCTGGGGGGGCGCGCGCATTCACGGCTGCGCGCGAGCACTGGCACGCAATCTGAGAGGCAGGGACGGCACGCGATTGGGGCAAGCCGGTGACGTCACCATGGAGCGCATAGACACGCCGAGACGAGGTAGGAGGTAGGAAGGGGGAAGGGGGAAGGGGGGGAGGGTCTCTGTGTGAAATGTTCTGTATGTCTGCGTGTGAGTGTGTGTATGTGCGGCGAGGGGGGGGTCTGTATGTGTGTGCGTGCGTGTGAGTCTGCTTCCAAGGAGCCATGGGAGACAGGAAGCGTGCGCGACCTGATCCCAGTTCCAAGGTTGCGCGTGCACCTCACTTGTCTACTGTCTCCCTTGACTCCTTGAAAGCAAGAATGATTGCAATAGAGTCTCGGAACGACAGATTGCTTCGCAATTTGTTTGCAGTTCCGAGACCTAAAAAGCCCTTGCCTTTCAGCCCAGGGTTCAAAATAGCCTATTAAAGTGTTTGCAAAAAGTGCATAAAAAAAGGAAAGTTCAAGAGTGTTTGAGGGGACGATTTGTCACAATGACATAATAAAATCGCTGAAGGATCATGTTGGACTTAAGAAAAGCATAAAAGGCTTCAAATGGATCCCAAATTATATTTGGTAAGCAGAGGTCTTAAGATTAATAACACGATGATTAAAGTACGGCTCCTGGCCAGAGGTTGTTTGGATTATTGTATACTCCCATATAAACTGCTTCTTAAGCAGCTCCTCCCCCTCTCTAGATAGCACAGCAGGAGTTATACATGTCTCCGTGGCCCATGTTTTGTCGTCTTGTGATATCCCTGGAGGGTTAGTAAGCCACTCTGGCCTTCCGAGCACGGTGGCTAATTTTTGTATGTACTGTAGCCAAGGTTTCGAAAGCCCATTGTCACAGGAAAAGCAGTTTTATATGACGGAGTGATTCAGTGACGCAGTGGGCTTACACCATCCAGACAGCCATTAGAGTAACGCAGTTTATTTAATAATGTCCACCACATAAACCATGCCTAATTCTTCATGCAGGAAAAAAGCAGGCTATTGGGTAGAAGGGCAAGAGTTGTCAGCAAAAAAGATTTTCTTCTACCTGCAGATTCTGGATGTATCGATATCCTCAAATAGTCGCCCTGCAGATCAAACCTGGAATACCTTTGCAATTATAGACTTCTAAAGGAGGTAAAATTGGTCTCTTCCTGATCATCTGGGCAAAACTAAATAAGGCACATTCAGCTTGGCTATAGTTCATGCACCTTGCAGAAAGACACGGTGCTCATTAATTGGAGGAGTTAAAGGTAATATTCAAGTATGGGAAATGCACCACCTTGCCCAAATGTTTGCCCTTGATGGAAATAGCACTAACCTTATTGATAGTTCTACCACAAACAACATAGTAAGATTTGATAAAATTAGTTTCCAAATCTAAATTATCCATGAATACCACAAAAGAGTTGATTAATGCTTTAAGACCGTTTGATGTTCTAGACATTAAAACAGCCTCATTGACCTATATCAAAGCAATGACGGATCTAGATTTCACAATCGGCAGTTCCTTACAGTGTGTAATTAAAAATGCATTAGGCTCATTAATATACAAGAAAAATACTACTGAGGCAATAACACAACCCTGACGTATGCCACTCTCAAATGCAAATCAGACAGAACAATTTTATAAATAGCTCTGCAATGCTTGGTTGTTGTGTTTATTATTTGGAGCTGTTCGCAGGCATGTATTGGCCTCACTGCAGTCCTTATCGAACCAGCTGAGCTTGAGGAAATAGAAATTTTTAGGTAATCAATGTGTCCCCCACTCGCACCCTATCCATGCACCCATGTTCCATGTATGTCGTGTAATTCCCTTCCCGTGCCTGCCATGAAGACGCATATGCATTTGCGTCCAACGTTAACATGTCAGTTATTCAGTCCTCCAAGAAAACCACGTTAATTTGGCTTTTAGGCCTATGGTGCCAACGTCTTTACATGGTGCATTTTTAAATAACGCGAAGCACACGTTTTCCACGTTTTCTGGCTCAGTCGAACCAGGCCCTTAATTGAGGCTCTGAGTCTCTTCTGTCTCTGAAAGCTGCAGTTTAGGTATGCATCCCTGACCTCTGCCTTACTTCCTGCCCAGTGAAGCGGTGCCCGGCTCGGCCTGGCCTGCCTGCCAAGACAGTATTTTGCCTACAGTTATCTGCTCAGCCTCCTCGAAAACACATTCCAGTCTAGTGAAATAGGTAAACATGTTTCCGGCTGCAGAGCAAAGGGCCCGGCCCTCCTGTCTCCAAGCAAGTAATTTACTGAACCCGTTACCATGGTAGGCCCATGGCCCCCGCGCATTGCATTGCACCAAGACACGTATGCACGCACTAGCATTCAGTATTGAACGGCCTCTGCCCAAGGGACCTTTTACTTCAGACAACACATCCTCCAAACATAAGATACCAGATATGCTATAGGTGCAGGTCGTTCTGACATCCCAGACACCATGACTCCTCTAACTAGTGCTAAAGTCAAGCCCCCCAGCTCTCCCCAGTTACACGTCATGCTCAGTTGCGCACGCACCCATGCTAGAGGTTTCTGCTGACCTGCAGACTCTCTCTATGCATCCACCCACTTATGACATTTCTGTGACGTTTCCAGTACACACCTCCGTGTACGCCCCTGTACACGCCTTCTTTTACGCCCATGTGTTCTTATCTTTCTCTTTTCACTTGTCACGCCTATTGTATTCAATGCAACTATACTGTTTTACTATATATAATGTGTGATGTTAATAGAATGTTGAATATCCCTTCCTGAACCTTAGTGGTGATGGAACCCGATGTCCAGTTTCTCGAGAAACTTAAGTAAAGCCCGTATGACTCAGATACCACGGACTCTGCCTCTCATTTTATTGAGCTATCCTTATTGTCATTTAATGTATAGAAAAATAGTCCCGGTAATTTTATTTACCACAAGCTGATCAGGATTATGATTTCTCAGAGGGGCGAGCAGGGCTTTCTTGAATATAAAGCCAATGCCGATAAAACATCAATAATTGAGTAGTCATATTGGATGTCATATGGCAAACATTTATATACTAAAATAAATGTTGGCCCTGATAATGTTGATAAAAAGCAGCACCAAATCTGAATATTCCCAATGGAACTGATTGGTTGATTCAAGGGTATTACATTTGGATTATGATCACTTAATCCACTGGCCACTGTGCCTCCAGAATGAACACAAGATGAGACTGTACTGGTTGGAAAAATATAATCAACAGTAAACCCTGTGGTCCGACCCAATATAGGTGGAATGGAGATGGCAATTTGTTCAAAAAGTTTTTCTAGATTCCATAAATTGTAATTAGTCAAGTACCAGTTTAGTTTAAGAACCCTGCTATCTGAGGGTGAGTAGAGAAATGTCTTAAGAACCTCTACAAAAGAAAATAAATAGTTACTTTAGAACCAATTTTTGCATTGATATCCACCCGATAAGTAAGTTAAAACAATTCAAACAGTCTTGAGTCCTTCAAGTACCCCAACAACGTTAACAAGCATTTGCAATGCAATAGGTCTCGCATTAGGAAAGTTTGAGCTATTGGGTCTTGTAAATGACAATTTTTTTATTTATGTGTTGGTTTTGAAAATAGCTAAATTAATAGCTTTGTCATTTACAATGCCAATAGTTATAACTTTCGCAAATGTGACATCTATAGCATTTGTAATGCAACATGATTTGTATTTACGTGACTTAGATGTATTGATATTACAAATAACAATGACTTTTAATTTCTTTAAATAATTAATACTTAAGTAAAAGTGATTGTAATTTATAATGGCAATAGCTTAAACTTTTGTGAAGATTATGTTCAGTGTATTTTATTGTGACGAAAATCTAAGAACAGAAGTGAAATATCATCTTTTTGTGATATTTTTAATAAAGCTTGAAACATTGAGAGAACATATTTGAACCAGTTGTTGTTGAATGGTTGCACATATTGATGCTTTGATGGTGCGGAGTGATGATGTGGTGGCCACGAGTGATGCTGTGGCGTTCAGTGATGTTGTGGTGCCCCTGAGTGATGCTGTGGTGCGACGAGTGATGCTGTGGTGGCGACGAGTGATGCTGTGGTGGCGACGAGTGATGCTGTGGTGGCGACGAGTGATGCTGTGGTGGCGACGAGTGATGCTGTGGTGGCGACGAGTGATGCTGTGGTGGCGACGAGTGATGCTGTGGTGGCGACGAGTGATGCTGTGGTGGCGACGAGTGATGCTGTGGAGGCCCCGAGTGATGCTGTGGAGGCCCCGAGTGATGCTGTGGAGGCCCCGAGTGATGCTGTGGAGGCCCCGAGTGATGCTGTGGAGGCCCCGAGTGATGCTGTGGAGGCCCCGAGTGATGCTGTGGAGGCCCCGAGTGATGCTGTGGAGGCCCCGAGTGATGCTGTGGAGGCCCCGAGTGATGCTGTGGAGGCCCCGAGTGATGCTGTGGAGGCCCCGAGTGATGCTGTGGAGGCCCCGAGTGATGCTGTGGTAGTGCATAGTGATGCTGTGGTGTTCCAGAGTTATGCTGTAGTGTTCCAGAGTGACGCTGTAGTGTTCCAGAGTGATGCTGTGGTGGTGCTGAGTGATGCTGTGGTGGTGCTGAGTGATGCTGTGGTGGTGCTGAGTGATGCTGTGGTGGTGCTGAGTGGTGGTGCTGAGTGGTGGTGCTGAGTGGTGGTGCTGAGTGGTGGTGCTGAGTGGTGGTGCTGAGTGGTGGTGCTGAGTGGTGGTGCTGAGTGGTAGTGCTGAGTGGTAGTGCTGAGTGGTGGTGCTGTGGTGGTGTTGAGTGGTGCTGTGGTGGTGCGGAGTGGTGCTGTGGTGGTGCGGAGTGGTGCTGTGGTGGTGCGGAGTGGTGCTGTGGGGGTGCTGAGTGGTGCTGTGGCGGTGCTGAGTGGTGCTGTGGCGGTGCTGAGTGGTGCTGTGGTGGCAGGCAGTTTCAACAGGTTTAATTTAGATAGTAACATATGAGCTTACTATTCCTCTTGGGGAAAGAATAGAAGCTGGGGATTCCTTACTTGATGCAAGATTGTATCAAGCTTCTCCTCATTCTGTGACTATAATGATCTTACAACCAATATATATTCAGGGACGGTTTTGATGAGCTCTCCTTTGTCTGTCCCACCATGATTGGTACAAAAGCATGGAAAGAAATACAGTGCTCCAGGCAGGAAAGTCAGCCAGAACACCTACGCTCTGAAAATACACACATATAGTAAACAATAGGTCTTTGTAATCCAAGGGAAATGCATCGCCCATGTCTTTTCATAACAATGATGAACATTGTTGCATGCAGTTTCAACAGTCATGTCTTCTCATTAAGAAGAAAGCTCTTTGTTCTTGAGGCCATACAAGAAGTACATTATTCAAGCTGTGAAAAAATAAACATGCACACACTTTTTAAATACAACGCCAATCTATATGAATTGTGAAATGTTATTTTGGCAGTTTCATCCGCATTGTCCTCGTCAAACATGTAGTCAATAACAAGGTTAAACTACAGTCATCCGAGGTATACCTTTCATAAACCTTGGACAGCCACATTTTGTCTATGAACCTAAAAATCGGGCAACGCTAGGCTCACACAACATGCTGCTATAGAATACGACACCAGGTGGCGCTACTGATATTCATTCGACTGTTTCTCGCTATAAGCGACAAGTTTTTTCAATTTTTGCAACACCACTTCCAGTGAGGAATCAAACGAACACAATTAGTAGGTTTGCAGCGTTACAAGGTCGTAAAATATTATAATGCATTATATTTTGACATTGTGCCTCCTCATGACGTATACATTGGATAAACTAGCCGGAAGGGGCACATTTACTTGCCTATTATTGTTAGTGAAATTCAACTGCAGATGAAGTAAACATGAGTTCAGCGAATGCACTTATGATGTTAGGTGCCCTGGGAAATGGGTTGTTGCACTGACAGATGAAGTTTGAAGTAGATAAGCACATAGTCCTGCAATTAGGCCTTAATAAAGGGCATGCAAGTGATATATTGATTGGACAGTACGTGGTAAAAAACATTACTAAACAAGCTCAGTATCCGGGCTGTGAGGAGAGGGAGGGCGGGGCCTGCTTACGCATGCGCGCCATTCCTAAGTTTCGTTTTGAGGAGCGAGTCCGGAGTCAAAGCGAGATACCGCAGCTGAAGTCCCGGGTTCCAGGAGGGGGCCCGGGTGAAGACCAACGGGGAGACTGCGGGGCTCCCATGCCTAAGGGGAGAGTCCCGCTTCGTGCTGGCCTGGCAGAGGAGCAAAGCCCGGCGTGTTCCACATGGTGCGAGCCCGGTGAGGTAAGGGGGGGGGGAGGGGAGTGTTCCTGCATGTGTGTGCCTGCATGTGTGTGCCTGCCGCGTGTGCCTGCCGCGTGTGCCTGCCGTGGTGTGCCTGCCGTGTGTGTGCCTGCCGTGTGTGTGCCTGCGTGTGTGTGCCTGCGTGTGTGTGCATGCACGTGTGTGTGTGTATGTGCCAGCCTGCGTGTGTGTGTGTGCGCTTGTGGGTGTTTGCGCACTTCAGGGAATCTGAGGCAGGAGATGTGCACGGCGCCGGCTTGGACGTGCGCGTCCACAGACACCAATCGCCGCGCATGCCCGACCCCGGTCTCAGATTCCCAGGAGGCGGGCAACATTAGTTGTCGAGCTGGACGCAATGCTTCGCATTGCTTTCTCCAGCTCGACGTAAAAAGCACATCAACATTGCACTACTTTTTGTGGAAATACACATCATTGTAAAGGTTTAAAAGAAAAAAGTTAAAATTTCTAGACCAAACAATCTGCAAAACATGGATTCCTGTATGTGGAAGGGGAACTATTCTGACATTACACTCCAGAGACAACTTGAAGGACAAGTTACCTACCTTCGGTAACACCTTATCTGGTAGAGATATAATCTAGCCACATATTCCTTACCTTAGAAGTTCTCAGTCCTCAGACTGGATCCAGCAGAATATTCTTCAAGCAATACCCCTGTGCGCCGGTAGGTGGTGTTGGTCCGCTCTATGTGACGTCATCAGCGTCACCTATAAAGGCACCACATTGCCATGCAGACATCACAGCTTTCCAGAAGCGCAGAGCCATGAAGTGCACTGACACTGGTGTGTTTAATCAACTATTGCCCTGAAAGGTATCAGCCCTGACCTTGAAAACCTGTCCGCAGTGTGGGGAGGACGGGTAGGTCGGAAGGAAGCTGCAGCTAGATCATGTCTCTACTAGATAAGGAGTTACCGAAGGTAAGTAACTTGTCCATCTGATAGAGACATCTAGCCCCAGATTCTTCAATTTGAATAGGTACCCAAGTAATACCATCCCCGGAGGATGGACTGCAGACAAGGTTAGACCAGAAGTCCTGAAAGACAAAACAGCCAAGGAAGCCTTCCCTGCGAACTGAACTGTTGAGGCAGTAATGCTTGGTAAATGTGTGCAGGGTTGCCCACGTTGCTGCCTGGCAAATGTCAAGGACTGTAACTCCACGTTGCAATGTCTTGGTAGCAGCCTTAGCTCTGGTGGAGTGAGTTCTTAAGCCTTCAGAAGGGCGTTTGTTCGCCAGGGACTAGAAAATATTGGTGCAGACGATAACCCATCGCGAGATAGTCCTTTTCTGCACCACATGATCTTTTTTTGTCCCACTGTAACCAACACTTAGTCCTCCACTCAGAATACTTCAGTCAAGGTAGAACAACAACACTCGTTTTGGATGTAGATGGTGGAGTCACACACTTTTTGGATCCAGATGGTGGAGTCGCTCCTCTTCCTTAGAGGGATGTGACGAAGCATAGAAAGTGGGCAAGGTGAAAGATTGTCCCACACAGAATGGTGTTACCTATTTTGGAAGGAAAGAGGCCCTAGTGTGAAGCACCAACTTGTCAGGGAATATTGTCAAGTTAGAAGGCTTGGATGACAAAGCCTGCCAGACAGCCTGCCTGGCAGATGTGATTGCCACTAAAAAGGCTGTTTTGATGGTAAGCAGAAAGAGGGGGCAATTGTGCAGAGGTTCAATGGAGCGCACACTAGGAAGATGAGAACCAAATTAAGGTCCACTGAGGCATAATGAAAGGGGAAGGTAGGAACACAAGTACAACTCCCTTGAGGAACTGCTTTACAATGGGAGATTTAAATAATGTGGGCGAATCTGGCAGGACTGAAAGGTACCCTTTTAGAGAGCCCAGAGCAGAGCCCTGCAGGCCAAGTGTTAACATAAAAAGCAAACTATCAGAAAGGGAAGCAGAAAGAGGGTAGATAGACTTTTCTGTACAATGTATTTCAAATGAAGTTCCATCAGCAGGGGTAGACCGTCTTGGTGGAGGGATGCCTTGCTGCCAAAATAACATTACAGACTTCGGGAGGAAGGTTAAATGCTATCATCGGGTGCCACTCAATCTCAAAAAGAGAAGGCATGGAGTTTACAGGTTTGGGTGGAAACCTTCCCCTGCTGCTGCGAAAGAAGATCCTCACAAAGGGGTAGCCTGATCGGATGATTGGTGCTCAGTTGGAGAAGCTCGGGATACAAGACTTTCCATCATGCCTAGTCCGGAGCCATAAGAATTACTTGGCCCTGGTCGTTTCCAATCTTCTTGAGAACTCTGGGGATGAGTGGTATGGGCGGAAGGGCACACAGGAGGCTTGAGCTCCACTCGAGACAAAAAGGGTCTCCAAGCGAGAGCTGCCTTGGAAACTCCAGGGCGCAAAACTGCTGACATTGCGTGTTCTCGACAGAGGTGAATAGATCTAACCAAGGCTCTCCCCACTGGTGGAAGAGGCCTTGTGAACTTCTGGATGGAGACACCCTTTGTCATCCGCTAGGCATCAACAGCTGAGTTAGCCTGCCCTGGCTGTCCACGAACCTGCCAGGTATTTAACTATCAAGGATATACCCTGCTGTTCCAGTCAAGTTTAGAGACGCAGGGCCTCTTGACAAAGGGTCACAACCCCACCCTCTTTGTTGTAGGATCAGATGGCAGTGGTGTTGTCCGTGAACACTTGCACTAGCTTCTCCTTGATGGAAGGAAAGAAGGCTTTCAATGCCAGATTAATAACTCGGAGCTCCAGCACGTTGATGTGAAGTTCAGATTCTGCCAGAGACCAGAGTCCTCTGATCTCAACTTCCCCCAGATGGCCGCCCCAATCAAGAAGTGATGCATCTGTCACCACTGTCTGATCTGATGGGGAAGAGTGAGAGGTCTGCCGGTGACCCAATTGTGGTTTGTCAATCACCACTGGCCCAGGGCATACAAGACCTGAGCAAATGTGAGCATCTTGAACTTTGACTTTTTGAGTCGCACCCTCTGCTGAACATGTATGGTCTTGTGGCTGTGATAGGGCTGGCGTGGCTGAAGGCCCCTTCTGTAGCTACGAAAGGCAGACTGTAGAATTGTGTCCACTGAGTGGGCCATGGACTTGGTCCTAGCCTTTGAGTCCTTAAAGAACTAGAGCCATGTCTGCCTTGTATTCGACGAGACATGTGCCATCAAAGGACATGTCCATGAGAGAGGCCTGGACATCCCCTGAAAAGCCTGATGTTCTCAACTAGGCATGGCGTCGAACAGCCACTGTTGAGGAAATCACTCTGCCCAGCGAGCTGGTCGTGTCGAGACCACAACGGATGGCGAACTTTGCTGCATCTCTCCAGTCTGACACTGCTTGGGAGAGGATGGCCCGGGCATCCTCCGGGACCTGTGGCTGCACTTGCACAACCGTTTCCCACAGCGAGTGGTAATAATGGCCCAATAGGCATGCGGTGTTCACAGACAGCAATGCAAGGCTGGTGGAAGATTTTTTTTTTTAGCTCAATTATCCAGCCTCTTAGATTACCTGTCCGGGTGAGCAGAAGGGAATGCACCATGGGAGGTAGAGGATTTGACCACCAAGCTCTCTGGGGTAGGGTGGGTCATGCGGAAACTTGGGTCGGCCAGAACAAGGCAGTGGCAATGGGCAATTGTCCTAATCACAGGAGCCACTATGTTGGTTTTGGACCAAGTTCCCAGTAGGAGAGCTGTAAGGTCCTCATTAAAAAGCAACAAGGGTTTTAAAGAGGAGACACCAGTCTGGATGATCTCTGTCAAGATATTAGTCTTGACTGCCACGGAAGGGAGCTAAAGGTCCAGGACCGTCGCACAACCATAGCAAATGAGGGAAACCCCATTGTAGAATATGGAGAGGTGTCTAGTCCACTGGCTTCATCCAATTCCTCAAACCAGTCCATTTCTTGATAAGGCTAGGCATCAAAGGGGTCCAGCTATCCCTCCTAATCTTCTCAAACTCCTAGCCCCTCAGAATAGGGCTCAGGAAACTACCTAGGACCTGGAGGTCTTATAAGCGCTGGCATCGGTGTCGGTCAACGCAGCCCCTACTCTGGGTCAATTGGAATCAGAATGGGGCTGGAGCTGCCGGGGGAACCAGAGGCACCATCAGCATTGAGGCCATTGCAAATGAAATTCTCAATGGCTCGACTGGCGCTGGACCACATCCATAGGGGTGCGGAGCTGCAGGCAGAGAATCAGATGAAGCCCCCTGAGGCCTGAAGGTACGTTGGGAGATCAGGCCACCCAGAAATGAGACCCACGGCCTCATAGAACAACGACCGCAACACCACCACCCTTCTGGACAACCTCGCCTACCTTGGACTTAAACAACTTGTCACTACCCCCACCCACATCGCAGGTCACACACTCGACCCTATCTTCACCTCCAGCAAACATGTCTCCTTCAGCCACACCACAGCTCTCTTTTGGACGGACCACAGCTGCGTTCCCTTTACCTACAACAAGACCACATCCAACAACCATCCTCAACCCACTCTGAGAAGAAACTGGAACAAAATCACCATCGACCAGATCTCCTCATCGCTTCTTCTAAACCCCCCCCGCCCACTCCTCAAACCCCGACCAAGCAGCCATTAACCTAACCCATGGCTATCCAACAGCGCCGACATCCTAGCACCGTTGAAAAAACGTCAAATCAAACTAGGCAGCAAGAAGGCCTCCTGGTTCAACGATGATCTTAAGAAATCCAAGAAACTCTGTCGCTCCCTTGAGAAGGCCTGGAAGAAAGACCCAAACACCAGCACCAAGGACGCTTTCAAAAACGCCACCCGTATACACCACCAACTGATCCGGAATGCCAAGAAAGCCGCTTTCAAGGACCGACTAGATAGCAACGCCCACAACAGCAAGGAATTATTCAACATCGTCAAGGAATTTACCAACCCCTCAGCCAACTCCAACGACATCACCCCCTCTCAAGCCCTCAGCGACTCCCTAGCCTCATTCTTCCACAACAAGATTGCAGACATCCACAACAGCTTCGACAACCGACCCGAAGACCAACCCACCCAACCCTCTGCAGGACCCCCACCCCCCTTGAACATCCTCAATGACTGGAACCCAATCTCCACTGAGGACACCATCCGCCTGATGAACTCTATCCATTCAGGATCCCCCACAGACCCATGCCCTCACCACATCTTTAACAAAGCAGACTCCATTAAAGCACCGCACCTCCGAGACGTCATCAACTGCTCCCTCAACTCCGCCACCTTCCCGGAAAGTTGGAAACATGCCGAACTCAGCGCCCTTCTGAAGAAACCCACAGCTGACCCCACCGAACTCAAAAACTACCGCCCCATCTCGCTCCTTCCATTCCCGGCCAAAGTCATCGAGAAAGCTGTCAACAACCAGCTTGCCGCCTTCCTCGAAACCAACAAATCCCTCGACTCCTCTCAGTCCGGCTTCCGAGCCAAACACAGCACTGAGACCGCACTCATCGCAGCAACAGACGACATTCGAACTCTGCTAGACAACGGAGACACAGTCGCCCTCATCCTCCTCGACCTCTCCGCAGCCTTTGACACAGTTTGTCATAGCACCTTAATACAACGCCTCAGAAACATCGGAATCCAAGGAAAAGCCCTGGAATGGATCACCTCGTTCCTTGCCGGAAGAACTCAGAGAGTCCGCCTTCCTCCATTCAAATCAGAAGCTACCGAAGTCATCTGCGGCGTGCCACAAGGATCTTCACTCAGCCCCACCCTCTTCAACGTATACATGAGCCCCCTCGCGGCTATCGCACGGCAACACAACCTCAACATCATCTCCTACGCTGATGACACTCAACTGATACTATCACTCACCAAAGACCCTAACACCGCCAAAACCAACCTACATGAAGGAATGAAAGAAGTAGCCGAGTGGATGAAGTACAGCCGTCTAAAACTGAACTCTGACAAAACTGAAGTCCTTATCCTAGGTACCTCCCCCTCCGCCTGGGATGACTCTTGGTGGCCAGAGGCCCTTGGAAAAGCATCCATCCCGACGGACCACGCGCGGAACTTAGGTGTCATCGGGGAGCCGACCGAGATGCCGGTTCTAAAGAACAAGGCCTAGAAAGTCAAGACTCCTGCGTCGCGTCGGCTGACGGACGGGGAGAAGTCGAAATACACTTTTACGACTTGCGCCTCTTTCCGGAGTGTCCCGATGATTTGGAGTTGGACAAAGAGGACATGGACTCCTGGAGAGGAGGCAAGACCTTCCTCTCAAACGGGACCATGAACGAGACCTCCTAGATGTTACGCAATGCAGGTAGACTACCGGGCCGCAAGTTGCTTTAGAGACCACTCCCTTAACGCCTTCGGAGCAATAGCTTGACAGTCGGAGCACAACTTTGAATTGTGGTCACGCTCCAGTCACCACAGGCAAACCAGGTGTAGCGTTGTCACGGACATGGCGTAGTGACAGGTGCAGCACTGTTTAAACCGAAAAAACTTCAGAGACATGATGGAAAAAAACTACACACCAAAGAGGGGTCGACAGAAATAAAAAAATAAAAAAGCCTGTCAAAAAGTGACACAGAGTAGCTCTCTTCATGGATCAGCTCTTGACTGCTGCGGAAAGAAAAGAACGGACATCACTGCGCGAGGTGGTGCCTATATAGATGACGCGGACGTCACTACGGCGCAGACTCTGCTGCCAACGTCTTGCAGAGCCAACCAACCACACCTACCAGAACGCAAGGGTAGTGCTCGAAGAAAGACTTTCAGGATCTGACGCCTGGAAAAAATTCAAAGGTAAGGAATCTGCAGCTAGATGTCTATCAGTCAGATCGGGGTTACCAACCCCCACTAGCTCTTCCTGAAGTACAGGGAATATCAAGCAAACAATAACTAACATGCCCATCTCAAGTAACATGTACCTGTAGCCATGTTTACTGCAGTAAAATGATGTCACACTTATTGATATATGTTAGCCAATCCTTGTCCCCGTTTTTTATGCAAAACAAGCTGTATTCCAGCAGATCAAATGCACTGCAGATGGCTCAGTGACATTGGGTAGTTCCACCAGCCCTGGCACCAACGGCAACAATGGGCGAGACAATTGCTTCTTGTGAAGGCTCTCGAAAATAATGGAAGTCAATGGCGTGGGCGTAGTGAGCGTGATGCCCAGTTTAGCCGCTCCTCGCAGCAACACCTCCTGGAAGGAGAGAATGTCATCTATCGGGGACACCCTCGTCCGAGGGGAGTCAGACAGGGCCGGCGAGTAGTCCCTGGCACTGGACGAGTCCGTGTGGCGGGATCTAGATCTATCTCTCCTATGGCGTCGTCTGGACCTCGTAGATGAGAGATGGCGACTCCTTGACCTATCTCTCTGCCTTGAGCTTGACCTCGATCTCCGCGGCCTTGGACGGTCTGCGGGCCGGAGAGGAGGGCGCTGTGGAGGCCGAGCCGGGAGCCTAGGCTGTGAAAGCCCCGTAGGCAGCGTCAGCAAATGAGGTAGCGAGACAGACCTCGGCGGAGCCGGTGGAGGAGGGCGGTGAGGAGGAACCGGAGGAGGGCGGTGAGGAGGAACCGGAGGTGGTGGAGGCGTAGGAGGTTGTGGAGGAGGTGTCTGGGTCCGCGGAGGAGGATCCACGGGTAAAGGAGGAGGTGTAGGCGACCTCGGTTTGGAGGGTGAGTAGACTTGAGAGTACTCCGAGTCCGGAGACTGTCCCACTCTCCTTTTCTTCTTCTTCTTCTGACCAGAGGGGGCGATCTAGAGGCCCTCCCTCTCGTGGACGAGCGACGGCGCCGCCGCGACCGCGCGCTCGCTGAAGCCGAGAACTCGGTCCTAGTCCTAGAACATCTAGTCTTCCTCCTAGACGCTGAACGTCCTTTCTACGTCGACGAATGTCTCCTTGACGTCGACGAACGTTGTCTCGACGCCGACGAGCATCTGCTCGGCCTCGATGGCCGTCTCTTCCGATGTCGACGAGCGGTGCCTCGACGTTGATTGTCTCCTCGACGACTGGGAGACCTCCTCGGCGTCGACGACCTCTGTCTTGATGCTGATTTTCGTCTCAACGTTGCTGACTTACGTGTCGACGTCGATTGTGACCGGCGGTGTCGCCTCGACGGCGAGCGCCGGCGTCTTGACCCCTCTCGACGTCGATGATAGCTCGACGACGAACCAGTGCTCGACGTCGACCTCGACGGAGGTCTCTACGTCAGTCCCCTCGAAATCGAACGTCGACGTTGCTTCGACCAGGAGCCCCGGGGAGACGGAGAACAGACTGTAGTCATTCCTTTCGACGCAGAAGTCGAGGGTATCGACGTCGACGGAGACCGTGGCCTTTTCGGGCCTTTTCTTTACTGGGGAGCCCCCCAGAGGCCGACGCACGGGCAGAGGAAGGAGCCCCTTCATGCCCAGACCCACCTTGTCCTTGCTGCCTTCTCAGCTCCAAGCCTTGGAGCCTGGTCTTCTCCCTGTCCTTGAGGGTCCTTTTAGGGAACTGCAGACAGATATCACACTCCTCAGGAACATGAGAAGAAGGCAGGCACAGGATGCACACCCTGTGAGGATCAGATTTCGCTTTTTTCCTGGAGCACTCAGGACATTTATCAAATAATGAAGGCATATTTGATAAAAGAGCAGCCAAAACAGCAGAGAAACTCCAGTCAGATGAGACAAGGCAAAAACACGTCGAGTGAACACACTAACACTTTAAAAGTTCACAATTAGTAGAAAATAAACCCAAAAAGGGAGAGCTCAATGCTCCAGGGTCCTGCTAGCAGGAGCTGAAAAAAATAAATGAAAGTGGAGGGAGTTGCTGTGCATTCTTGGATACCAGGAGAGTTCTGGAAAGTTTCCTTTAAGTAAACTTAAACCTTTAAGGATCCCTTTTTAAGCCACATAATGGCAGCCTATGGGGGCTTGTCTGTCATGTCCTTCCTCTCCATCATTCCAAGGGTTTGGTGAAGGGGGAAGTGTTTTCCATGGTTAAACCTGACAGACAGGTCTAAAGTGGGATATTTTTGGAATATCCTTGCATTTCTAGTTGAAGTACTGGACAGTGTAGCCTTGCATGTATAGGCTGCATTATTTGTCTTTAATTTTCTCTTAAGTGTCTATGCAGTACTGCAAAGAAGACAGCTTAAGAGATTATTTTTGATTGCTCCGGGGCCCCCACACATGAGCGGGACTATTCACTAGATTATGACTATACAGAGAGATCCCCTACTACAGAACCCGCTGTATTACTCAGCTGGTTCACCTCACACACTGGTCTAGACAAGCTATGTGTGCAAAAAGACAGAAACATGCAACAAACTGTTACTGCCCCTTGGCTCTAGAAGACATACCATTCCTCAATAAGATACCACTCAATTTGTAATCCTAAAAACAACTTGAAGAGACACCTACTCAAGGAAGAGTTTCACAGCCACTGCAGGCACACCATCACGTCATCCTTTCAAGAAGGGACCGGATCAGTTACAGAATCCAATGAAGCATAGTTTCTACCCAAATGTCCAATTTAACAGACACATATGGAATGATTAATGCAGCACAATGTTATGTGGGATGCAAAAGGTAGAGTAGCTCTAAAAGGGATGTGTCCTAAGACGTATATCCAGGTAGAATCCACAAGAGCCAGGCATTGCCAGCTAAGGACACAGCCTAATACAAGACTAAAATGATTTTGTGCTTGACTAATTCAACAAGTTATTTGACCTTTTACACAACAGAATTATCCTGGGCAATAGGCAATAAACACTTGACTAGGTAAATGTTAAATAAAGAAGCAACAATATTGGTTATTCTGTTGGATTGAAACAGTAGTTTATGTGCTGGGACACCAATGGAAAGGAGCAGTATCCTCTGTGTTGCAAAGGGGAATTCTGGTGGAAATGCATGAGAGGCAGATATCAAAAATATTTCTCCTCAGACAGGAAAGGACCGGAAGACGCCCCCACTAAGCAATGGATCAACATTTTTTTTGCTTTGCCAGGGCTCAGCACTGGTCTACATATAGCGCTGATGCCCCATCCACACTAACGAGATTCAAGTACTCTACAAGTTCAGATACGTGTACATTACAACGTTTTTTTTTAACTACAAAGAAATAAATTAATAGCTCAGGCATAGAGGTTTATTAAGACTAGAGTCACAGACTAATTCTTCTATCGTAAGAGGCCTTGTCAAGATGGATTTACAGAGCATTCCTGATCTCAGAAAAGTTCAATAAAGTATGTAGGAAGGTAGGATCCTTCTGCATGGTTACCCCCACTTTTTGCCTGGTGCTAAGCTGTATTTTGATTAGTTTGACTGGGATCCTGCTAATCAGGACCCCAGGTTATCTGCTTTCTTCCTAAACTGTTGTGTTCAGTTCTTGGGTACCTCCCAGATTGAATACTGGGATACCCTTATAAATCCCTAGTATATGGTACTAAGGTACCCAGGGCATAGGTACCCTAGAGGCCTTCCATGGGCTGAAGTATGTATTATGCCACCATGAGAGACCGTTCAAAATAGAACTACAGGCAGGCCATTGCAGAACGTGTAAGTTGGTGCTTTCACCACTTACTAATGATACAGGTTTCCTATATCTAGGGGTCACTGCACTTAAAACCTATAAGTCACCCCTATAGCTGGCCATTGCAACCCTGAAGGCAGGGTGCTTGGTTTTAAGTGTGAGAGTGCCTCTGCATAAGTAGGACACCCCTGCAGCCTACGGAGTCCATTCTCCCGGGTAGTCAGTGAAGCAGCCATATACTATATAGAGGAGCACTGTGTAATTACACGATGACCACCTCGAAAACGGATGCAACCAATCCTATCCTGATTGGTATCAAACATGTTCGAATCATAGCCCACAACGTAAACGGTGTGGGAGGTATGATTCCAAGCACTGGAAGAGCCCTCCGTTAAGCTATCAGAGTTCCCGCGGCCAACCTTCTAGACACGGACAGCACAAAATGGTTGCTGCGGACCAGAGACACATTACATTTCTGCCCTCCTGCTGCTGAGCCAAGCTCGAGCAGAGGAAGGTGAAACAATAGGCATCCTGTCACAGGGAGGTGTAACCACCTCCCAGACAGAATTTAGTGTATTGGGACTAGATGGGTGCACTTGCCAGTGCCAGAAAGTCTGCATGAGGGGCACACTTGGTGTCACCGTGCATAGTCCAGTTCAAACCAGTTCTGGGAACAGTTGGCTCCCGCTCTGGTGCGCAACTGGACAAAGGACATGGGAGTAACCTCCCCCCTGTCCGGAACCTCGTCTGGGAGGGTCTCCTGGATCTTCCCAACCCTTTTCCTAGGGTACTTAAAAGGCTTTCCTGGGTGTAGGTACCTGGATTCGTCGTGGGACAAGATTCAGATCAGACACCACTGCACTTCTACAGTCTGGGCACTCTAGACTTCATTTGGGCCTGACTTCGTCTCCCTTTCAGTCTGCTGAGTAATCTGTGCCTGTGCATCATACAAGGAACCTTCCAAGGCCTGTGAAGCATCAAATACACGTGAAGAAATCTCCCTTGGAGTGAAGGAGTCCCTCCCCTGCATTTGCAGGCACCGCAACTAAGTCGACCGGTCTGCAGACCCTGTACACTGCATCCAACTTGCATTTGCAAAGGCTTGTTAGCTTCTTTGCAAGAAGATCTTCGGGCTCCAAGTAGCCCCAACCCCGAACACCTCTAGTGACCAGAATCTTCAGCCACACCTCATTGTGTGCATCCTGGCCTGCATCTTTTGGTGAGCTGCTTGAGGTCCTCTCGCGACTCCAGTGCCTCTTGGTCCACTTGAGGGTCACACTAGTTTATTTTGGGCTCCCCTGATTGCTTGGGGCCTGCCTGACTCCCCTGCGGTTGGTGAGTTCCCCTCGACTTTGCCTTTCTCAAAGTTGCTCCTTCTTTGATTCCTGTGTGGCTTGCCTTTGCCAAGGTTTGTTAGTGTTACCGCGAACACCGACCCCTCAACACTAAACATCCTTCATGGGACAGCTTGTGCATGGCTTCAGGTTCCCCTCAGCATCGCCTGGTCATCATTGCTGCAGAGTCTTGGTCCTGGTCATCCATCCTGCTACACCTGATTTCGGAGGGCATTAGTCTTCCAAGTCTCCTGGTCACACCTGAGTGACAAACTCTGTCCCCTCTACTTGCAGGTATCTCTCAGCAAGATTCCATCGGACATTTCTGCCTTCCTCCACAGCAGCACTTTCCTGAAGTCCTCCATTGGGTTTGACAACGGTTTCTGACACCACTGCACACGTATGCACCCGGATTCCCTGGTGTAGGTAACGTGGGTACTAGGGTATCCTTGGGTGGGGTGGCTATCCAACCTCCTGTCTCCCACTGGGTTTCTTCACAGTCCACTGCAAAGGGCCCTTAATCTTTAAAAATCTAACTGCAACTTGCACATAGAGTTGGACGGCACCCAGCTCATCCTCTCCCTTACCAACGACCCCGCCACCGCCAGAGCCAACCTTCACGAAGGGATGAAAGAGGTAGCCGAATGGATGAAGAACAGCCGCCTGAAACTGAACTCAAGACCTGGTTGTTCGAGCAGTAGCGGACCCCCCCCCCCCCAGCGCCTTGAGACCCTCTGGGTAAGTAGTGCGGTATATAAATACGATGATTGATTGATTGATTGACAGTTGCATTTCCACACTACACACGCTCTCCGTGGGGTCCCTATCGACTCACCTTGGGTGGTTCCTTGGGGTCCCGGTACTTCTACGTCCTCTTGACCCTGTTTTGATCCAAGTTGTGGTTCTTATACCACTTTCTTATTATATGGTTTGGTCCCACCTTGGGGTCCACTGTGTATTTTGTGCTATTTACTGTGTTTCTTTGCTAAAGTATTGTGTGCAATGTGTTTATCTCCGTTTTGGAGAAATCGGAACGTACTAGAGAATATTATATAATAAATACATATTTTTATAAATACTTGGTGGGATTCTTTTTGCAGAAGGCAAACCGTGCTTTTCAGCGCGTGCAGGGAGGGCGTGCTGCCCAGCTCCACCTCTTCTCCTCACACGGTTCTGGGACACAGAGTCCATTAACGGCAGGTAATTTTCCAAAAGACGTCCTGCGCCGTGGGAGGCAAACATCGCTTTTCAGCATGTGAAGGCATTTTACCAAGCTCCACCTCCTCTCCTCACACAGTTTTGGGACACAGAGTCACCTAACAACAGGTAATTTTCCAAAAGGCGACCAAATCAGTAAATTGTACTTTTAATAACTTACAAATAGATGCTTACTTAGTTTTCCAGCTGGCCCCATTCCCGAGATACAGTATTAGCATTTAATATTACTCTCCAGTGTTTCTCCAAGAACCAGTCAGCCTTCCTAAAGTAAAAATAGCTTTTGGGTGCTAGTCACAATAAGGCATACACTTTGTACCGTACACTAGGGACTTCTAGGCAAGTTAAATTTCTCCAAATAGGAGTATGCCAAATTTAACAATGTTAAAAGGGGAGCACAGACACTTTACTACCACTTAGTAGGGGTAAAGTGAACACAGTTCTAAAGTCAGCAAAAACTATAGGGTCCAACAAGAAGCGAAACATCCTGGGTGACCATGCAGAAAAGCCATATTTCCTACAGAGATGTACAGATCCGCACACAAGATGAAATACAAATAATTATTTCTCCCAAGGACACTAATTTACACTGTCAAAATTCAAAAAATGAAAATTTATCAGAGGTCACCATGTAATAAGATAACATTCCGTAGGGCTTTTTATGTTCATAACACTAGGAAATGGTATTTAGAAAGTCCTCTGGATGAACGGTAAAACTACACAATATGCTTACCAAAGACCTCACTAATCCAGGTATTCGCTCTCAAGATTGCCTTTTTTTGTGCGCGCACACATCTAAATATCCCAACATTCACATAATGGCACATATAAAAAAAGATGTGCATCTTATACATCTGGTATCTTTATGTCATGATTAGCAGTTTATAGGGTGTCTGCCTAATATTCAACACTGCTGAGATGGGAACTTTGAAAAGAATTTAGCAAATGCTGTGCGTGTGTGTCCATTTCATCAAATGCAAGAAAGATGCAACATAAGGAATCAGTCTGTGGTATGGGCTACTGTGATGTTGCCAATGATTGGCAAACAATATAAACATTTTTTTTAAAGCACAGTGTCATTTTACCTCATCCATAAAAGATGGATAATTTTGTAACTGCTTCCAGCTTGGAAACCGGGACAACCACATGTAGACAGTCAATAATCTACATATAGGATTTGCAGTACCTTAGATCATCACTAAGTTAAACCTGGACTTAGTCTTATTCTGAGCAATGGCCATCAATGTTTCCAAAGGGTTCTCAGGAAGAAAACAAGTGTGTGTCCAGTGAACACAGAGCCATATGGCTACAAGCACAAAAACAACAACTCTATTGATTTGTAGAATCACTCAATTCTTACCATCTATTTGATCATCTGCCATCTTTACGTTGGCTAAGTCGGACTCATCCTTCTGCAAGAAAAAATAGATTGGGGTGATTTTTCACGTGCAAGATTAATGGTACTCGATACTTAGGATTTCTTGGACCATTACAAGAAAGGAAGAGGGTTTGCAAAAGTGCAAACACACGAACACAGCAGGGTTAGGTAGATTTTCCAAAATATTTGTTAATTCATCTTTAGCAAACGCATATAAAATACTATAGAGAATCAAGACTCCAAAGAATACACGTAATTAACTCAGTTAAGAAACTCCTGTAGCAAGCACACACTAACATTAGAAATGCCTCTAGATGCTTGAAAGCAAGAGTAAGAGGGGTGGTTGTCAGACAAACAAACTGCTGTGTGATCATACTTTCTTTTTGCTCGCCCAAAGTGCCTTAGAAATCCTAAAGGGTTATCTGTTTTAAAACCATCTTCAAGAACATTTTCCCAGAATGCTACCTAGGCTATGAACTGACAGTTTTACACTGCTACTGTCAGGCTACTATGGTAGGCCAGAGGCCATATTTGCGCTGTCATTGTACAAGTTAACTTCTGAATAATGAGCAGAGTTCAGCGAGATAATGTATTAGAAATTAGTTTCAATGAATTAGTCATCCTAGGATGCACTTCAGCTTAATTTCCCTTATGTATTTCCTCGTATTTTATATTTTAGATGAAGATCTTATGAGACAGACAAAACATCCACCCGCGGTCAGTTTATGGAAAACATAGTCTGTATATGTTAAAATCCAACATAATATTCCACTAAGAAGAGCAATAGACAAACTATGTTCTGTAATAGGCGAGTTGCAAGTGTCTACAGGGGAGACTACAGAAATCAGCAGCGCTCATGCACATCCCTCAGCACATTCAATAGCGCTGCCAAAGGTATTTTCCAGGGTACATTACAGTTAACTTAACAATTTGGGCCCAATTCCCAAATAAATCTAGGCAAAGAACTAAAAAATATTGCATGGGTGAAGATTTACTCATTTTGTTGAGATTCACAAGCGTTTTAAGGTTATGCATGGGAAATCTGCAACAGTACCAGGTTTTCAAACGTACTAATGTAAGAATTTATGAACTGGGAATTAGGACAATGCAGATGCCATTTCACATGAGTAATTATATATAGTGCACAACTGCACATGATTAAAATCTAATGCTTTTGGAAAATTACATTTTCTTTCTCCACTAGGATAATATTTTTCCATGTGTAAAAAACCCTTCTACCTCACTCCTGACAAGTGTAGGGATGCTTCAGCCTGCTTACAAATCTGGAAAAAGTTGATCTTTCTCAAGGCACGATAAGTTCGGTCAGTAGTTTGTGAATACCTTCAAACGCATACGTTTTGCATGTTTGTGCAATACACACAATCCTGCCAGCCATAAATCACTGATCAATTGCCTCTGTGAGCAGATTTAATTAAATAAAAGTTTAGGTAGAAGTCGATCATCTTTCAAGTGCCAAACCAACGACTGAGAATTCCAGGAGTTGCTTTGCATTAAAAAAACGAATTAAATGTATGCCAAACTTACAAGAGCAAGTGGTTTTGTCAACTGGGCACTGTGCAAAACGCGTTCACTAAGAACTCTGTACTCCATAGCTCGGCTTAACCGAACTCCACAAATTGTGTGTTCTAAACAAAGAAATAACGTATCTTCAGAGAAGCTTATTCTAGTGAATTTTCTAGCTAATTACACATTACTGTCCTTATGAATACCCCAAGATGTCACACTGGATCTGGAGATTTTTCTTAGCAATTCGCTTGCGTGCCATAAAGTGGAGTTATATGGCTCCATGTCGTGTCTGTCCACCCCAGAAGTGACACCGGAGCCACATGAAGCTGTCACTTCTGCATGCGGACTTAAGTTTTTTTCCCTGAAATCTACCTGCACTGTCGAGCGCAGATCTCTCAGCAAATTTATTTCAGTGTGCAGATCTCTAAATTGGAACCTTTTTAGCACGGGGAAAGGAGTCCATTCCACAGAATGGGGAGGAATCTCAGGTTAGAGAGAGTATCTAATCAAAGGGTCTTACAGAAGGGAAGTAACATCTGATGGATATTTCTAACCGCAGGTTCCTCCCCTTGTGAATAGATACTAAAGCAGTATCTCTCTAGGTGGTGGATCTGTGGAATGGCTCAGACCAAAAAGTCCTGGGCCGGTCAATCAAGGCATAGTGCTTCGTGACCAAGTAAATTGCTGCCCACATTGCAACCTGAAATATGTCCAAGGCAGGCACTCTGCATGCCAGCACAATAGTAGCAGCCTTAGCTGCAGTGGAATAAGCCCAACGCCTCCGGGGGCTGCTTCTTAGCCAGTATGTAGCAAATTCTAATGCAGAGGACCATCTGCCTTCAGCTTGTTCTTAGGCATAGCTTTTTCCTTCTCTGCAAATCCCACGAAGAGGTAATCATCTAACCAATGTTCTCTGGTGCAACGGATATAGAAGCTCAAGGCTCTTTTAAGGTCTAGCTCTAGCCCCACAAATGGGTTTGGTAGAAACATATGGTTTAGCCCCTTAAAAAAAAAGCATCACAACAGGTAGGACAACAACGGCTCATCAGGCAGTTGTAAAAAAAAGCTAAGGCTCACAAGCAACCTTTAACAGTAACCAAAGCAAGTCTTTCCTGGGCCAACGAAAGAACAAAAATCAACATCGGATAACTGAGCTTGTAAGGACTGTTATGTGTCGAGCAGTACGTCATGTAACAAACTTCTCTCTTCGTTCAGGATAGATGGTTTCAACAGATGGAACCCTGGCAGCCAGGGTCATCCACACTACCAAAAAACACCTTGCGCCACTTCCAAGTGTAATTACCATTCATGATCCATAAGGCAGCGCTGATTCAGTTTGTCCGCTCTCCCGTTTCAAGATCCAGCTAGATGGTGTGCCACCAGAGGGATGCACTAAAGACTCACCCAGTTCAGGAGGCATAGTGACTCCTAACACAGGACCACAAACATACTGCTTGTTGCAGTATCTCATGGTCGTAGCATTGTCTGTGAATGAATGAATTGGAGATTTATAATAGCGCAACTTAACCCGGAGGCATCAAGGCGCATCAGATGGAAAGACAGCTGAGTGGTCGGAGGCATCTGAAAGAAGCAGGTCCTAAAGGTAGGATTCTGCAAATAGCCAGGTTTTAAGATTTTTCCGGAAAAGGGCAAGAGATGGCTGACCCTTAAGGTCAGCTGGAAGCGTGTTCCACAGTTTGGAGGCGAGGGAGAAAAAAGCCCTCCCTCCCCATCTGGCCTTGGCGATCCAAGGGGTCGCCAGAAGATTTTTGTGAGCCGATCTCAGGGCTCTGCCCGGGGTTTAGAGGGACACGAGAGACCCAATGTCCTCAGCACCCAAGTCATGTAGAGCACGGTAGGTCAGAACCAGGACCTTAAAGTTGATCTTGGACTGAACAGGTAGCCAGTGGAGATTTTTTCTGATTCCTGTAACAGAAACACGTCTTGGGGCATTCACCACAAACCTGGCTGCAGCGTTCTGGATAATCTGGAGGCGGTGAATAAGCTTTTTGCAAATACCAAGATAGAGGGCATTGCAATAATCCAGGCGGGGTGAGATGAGGGCAACAACCACCTGTTTCCGGGCATCAGGGGAGAGGTAGTGTACTAACTTCCTGAGGATCCTCAAAACCCCACAGCAGGTTGACACAGTTTTGTTGACTTGTTTATCAAACGCCAGTGTGGTATCGAAGGTGACCCCCAAGTTTCTGGCAACCAGGGACGGCAAGGGACAGGTTCCAAGGGAGGGTGGCCACCAGTCAGCCGACCAGAGATCTTGTTTGTGGGGACCTTGGCCTGTTTTCCTTCTTGATAAACAGGAGAAAGGCTTATAATGTAAAGCAAATCGCAGCCAACACCAACAGATTGATATAATGCCTGGTCTCCATTGGAGACCAGAGTCCTCTGATCTCCATCGTTCCAGGTGGCCGCCTCAACCCAACAATGACGCATCTGTCATAACCTTTGAATGAGGTAGAGAGAGGGGAATGCCACTGGTCCAACAGTGGGCAACCAGCAAACACTGCAGCTCCTTTGCAGTCTACTTCAACACCTCAATAAAATTTGACAGGCTTCCTTGGGGATGAGTCGACCAAGACTTCAGTTACTGCTGCAGAGCCCGCATATGCCACCCGGTGTGGTTTCACTGAGACCCATGTCAAAATGCTGAAACATCAGGCTCAAAACTGCACCATAATCAGAAAGGCCAGACAATGGAGAGCCTTAGAGAAGGAGTCAGGGAGGGAAGACTTTGGTACGTTGAACGAGAATCCCAAAGATGTTAAGAGGTTTGCCGTTGTCTGGGTGTGGTCTACGACTGCCTGATACAAGCTCGCCTTGATTAGTTAGTCATTGATGTATGGGAAGACTGGTATTACCAATATCTGAAGACGTGTCGCAACCACCACCATTACTTTTGTGAACACCCGAAGGGCAGTGGTGAGGCTGAAGTGGAGCACAGAGAACTGAAAATGCTTGTGGTTCACCTGGAACCGCAGTAGTATCTGTAGGATTGAAGGATAGTGATGTGAAATAGTAATTCTGCAAATCAAACGCTACCATCTAGGCTCCAGAGTACACGTCAGAAAGAATTTGAGCGAGGGTTAGCAGTTACTTGCCTTCGGTAACAATATATCAGTAAGAGACCTATATTAGTTATAGATTCCTTACCTAAGAATTACCCCCAGGCGTCAGACTGGATTCGGAGAATTTTTTTCTCAGTAGTTCCCCTTAAGCGTCGGTAGGTGGCGCCGGTCGACTCTGCGTTCGGCGTCGTGATCGCCGGGATGACATTGCGGTATCTACTTAAGACGCCGTCCCTCAGCGCGGACGTCAGTTCTTTTACACGACATTCCACGCCAGAAGCGCAGACTCATGCAAGACACTGACCACTGGTGCACAAAACTAGGGCCCTGAAAGGGAGTCCCTTACACTAAAAGTCAGTTCGCAGAACAGGGAGGATGGGTGGGGCGGTAAGGAATCTATAACTAATATATGTCCCTTACAGATATATTGTTACTGAAGGTAAGTAACTTGTTCATCTGAAAGACTATTAGTTATAGATTCCTTACCTTAGAATAGATACCCAAGCAATACCAATCCCAGAGGTGGGTCTGCGAAATAAGTTCACACCAGAAAGTCCTGGAGAACTAAACGGCCAAAGAAGCAGTCTCCCCGGACTTGACTATCCAGGAAGTAATGTTTATTGAATGTGTGCAGTGATGCCCATGTGGCTGCCTGGCAGATATCACAGAGGGGAACTCCACATCCCAAAGCATTAGTGGCTGCCGCCACCCTAGTGGAGTAGGCGCACAGTCCTACCGGAGGCTCCTTTTTCGCCAAGATGCAACAGGTCTTAATGCAAAGGACGACCCTCGAGAGATGATCCATTTTTGCACGGCCCGAATTTCCTTGGCGCCCACATAGCCAACAAAGAGTTGATCGTCCACCCGGAATTGTTTTGTGTGATCCAGATAAAATGATAACGCATGTTTTGGATCCAGACGGTGGAGTCTCTCCTCCTCTTTGGAAGGATGCGGAGGCTGGAAGAAGGTGGGCCAAGTGATGGGTCTGTCCTATGTGGAAAGAGGTAACCACCTTGGGAAGAAAACAAGGTCTAGTTTGAAGGACAACCTTGTATGGATAGACAGCAAGGAAAGGAGGTTTAGAAGATAGAGCCTGAAGCTCACTTGCGCAGAGGTGATGGCAACCAGAAAAGCAGTCTTTAAAGTCAAGAGTCTAAGAGGACAAGTATGTAGTGGCTCGAAAGGAGCACACACAAGGTAAGTTATGACCAGATTTAAGTCCCACTGGGGCATTATGAAAGGAATAGAAGAAAAGAGGTGAGTAATGCCCTTAAGAAACCTATTTACAATAGGGGACTTTAAAAGAGAAGGCTGATCAGGAAGGCGAAGTAAGGCCGAAATGCCGGAAAGATAGCTTTTAAGAGTGCCCAGAGCAGAGACCTGCTGGGCCAAAGAAAGAATGAAGAGGAGAACCTCTGAAAGAGGGGTAGAAAGGAGATCCACAGCTTTTGCTTTGCACCATGCCACAAATGTGTTCCATCTTAAGGCCAATACCGTTTTAGTGGAGGGACGCCTGGCTGCCAAGATGACATTACAGACTTCGGGAGGAAGGTCAAAAGCAGTCAACTGTCGCCGCTAATCTCCTTCAAGGAGGTGGAGGCTGGACAGGTTCGAGTGGAGGACTGTCTCCTGCTGCTGCGACAGAAGATCCTCCCGAAGAGGCAGTCCGATTGGAGGATCGATGGCCATGTTCAAGAGCTCAGGATACCAGACTCTTCGTGCCCAGTCCGGAGCCACAAGAATGATTTGGGCCCTGTCGCGTTTAATCTTCTTCAGCACTCTGGGCAGAAGTGGTATCGACAGAAAGGCTTATAGCAGACCGCAATACAACTCGCGACGAAAAGCGTTGCTGAGTGAGGGCCACCTTGGAAATCCCAACGTGCAGAACTGCTGACATTGCGTGTTCCCTTCATTGGTGAACCGATCCAACCAAGGCGCTCCCCAAGGCTGAAGGAGACCTTGCACCATCTCCGAATGAAGACGCCATTCGTGATGCATCATGCACCAGCTGTTGAATTCTTCCGCACTGTCGTTCAGAGAACCTGCCAGGCGTTGAACCACCAGGGACATGCCCTGATGTCCCAGCCGCGCCCAAAGGCGAAGAGACTCTTGACATAGGGTCCACGACCCCACCCCGCCCTATTTGTTGCAGTACCGCATGACGGTGGTGTTCTCCGTGAACACCTGCACTACCCTTCCTCTCACAGAAGGAAGAAATGCCTTCAGTGCAAGACAAATCGCCCAGAGCTCCAGATGTGGAGCCGGGACTCCGCCAGAGACCATAGGCCTCTGATCTCCGCCTCTCCCATGTGGCCGCCCCATTCCAGGAATGACGCATCTGTCACCACTGTGAACTCTGGTTGGGGAAGTGAGAGGGATCTGCTGTTGACCCAATCCTGGTCCATTAGCCACCACTGCAATTAGTGTGCAGTGCCTTCCGAGATCTGGATGCAATCGGAAAGATTCCCTTGATGCTGCGTCCACTGGAACTTCAGGCCCCACTGCAGAGCCTGCATATGCCATCTGACATGACCCACCAGCAGGATGCAGGAGGCCATGAGGCCCAGCAGCCTTAGGGTCATTCTCACCCAAATCTGGGCTAGAGGCCGAAACATTGGTATCATAGCCCGAATATCCTGCACTCGCTGCTCCGGAGGATAAGCCAGAAACTGCGCCACATCCAGAACTGCTCAGATAAAAAGGAGCTTCTGAGAGGGAATCAGGTGTGACTTTGGCACGCTGATCGTGAAACTCAGCGAGTGCAGGAGGTCCGCCGTAGTCTGGAGGTGGGAGACAACAGCCTGGGGCGAGCTCGCCTTCAACAGCCAGTCGTCGAGATTGGGGAAGACTGAAACCCCTAATCTGCGCAGAACGGCTGCGGCCATCACTTTCGTGAACACCGAAGGGGAGCTGGTTAGGCCAAAGAGAGGGGCACGGTAAACTGAAAATGCTCATGCACCATAGGTAAAGCCTGTGGACTGGCAGGATGGGGATGTGGAAATAAGCATCCTGCAAGTCCAACGCTACCATCCAGTCTCCAGGGTCGAGGGCAGACAGGTCCTGAGCTAATGTCAACATTTTGAACTTCTATTTCCAGAGGAAACGGTTGACCTCCCTGAGATCCAAGATAGGACGCAGGCCTTTGCCCTCCTTGGGTACCAGGAGGTAGTGGGAATAACAACCACGACCTACTTCTGGCACAGGAACTCACTCAATAGCACCTTGGCCAAGAGAACCGTAACTTCCTGACAGAGAAGGGCAAAGTGATTCTCTGACATGCAATGGAGTGTTGGTGGCATGAAGGGAGGGGTAGTCTCGAAGGGGAGGGAGTAGCTCCTTCAGACTGGCTACAAAACCCACCTGTCCGACGAGATGTTGTGCCAGTGGGGGAGGTGGTGGCGGATCCTGCCGCCCACTGGCAACTGGTGGCCCTGAAAGGTCGGACTAGGAAGGTTTGAAGGCAGCTGCAAGGGGAGGGGCATTAGTGACTGGCCCGCCCTCTGGTCCCCAGACCCATGACACTGGGTCTCAAGTCCCCAGCCGCGCAGAGGCTGGGTGGCTTGTGCGGCCCTGTGGCTCTGGGTGGAACGTGGTCGGGCACTCCTTCCATGGCCACAAAAGGGGCGAAAGGCAGACTGCATGGGACCTGGTCATAGCTCTAGAGTCCTTGAAGCACTCAAGCGCGTTGTCTGCCTTTCTCTAGCGACGGCCATCAAAGGGCATGTCCAAAAGGGTAGATTAGACATCCACAGAGGTTCTCAGCCAGGCGTAGAGTCTCATGGCTACTGACGTGGAAATCGCCCTACCCAGCGAGTCGGCAGTATCCAGTCCACACCGGATGGTGAACTATGCTATGTCTCGACCCTCAGCGTCAGCATGGGCGAGCACAACCCAGGTCTCTTCCGGGCACAGTGCCAGCACTTGCGCAACCGTGTCCCAAACTAAATGTACGTAACGGCCCAAGATACATGCAGTGTTCACCGTCCGCAGTTCTAAGCTGGCAGAAAAAAACATCTTTTTCCCAAGATGGTCCAGCTTCTTGGATTCCCTATCTGGAGGAGCTGTAGGGAAAGCGCTTCCTTTCGAAGATAAGGCTTGGACCACCAAGCTCTCAGGGGTAGGGTGTTGGGAGAGGAAAAGTGGGTCGCCCGGTGACGGGCAGTGGCATCGGGCAATCATCCTATCCACAGGAGCCCCTATGCTGGGCTTGGAGACAGAGCCCAGAAGGACATCAGTGAGGGCCTCATTGAAAGGCCAAAAGGGCTCCTAAGAGGGTGCTGCACCTCAGTCAGGAAGTTAGTCCTGACCGCCACCGTAGGAAGGTCTAGGCGCAGGGCCTCAGCTGCCCTACGCAACACCACAGCATAGGAAGCTCCCTACTGCGGAGCCACGGTAGGGAGAGAAAGCAAACCAAGGTCTGGGCAAGTATCCGGACCATGGGCAAGTATCCAGACCACTGGCATCACCCAACTCATCTCTCCAGTCCGGCTCTTCAAGCTGGTCTGCCAGATGGTCCACAGACCCCTACCAGTCCTCTTCACCCTCCTCTAGCCACCACTCAGGGCAATAAGGAATGCAAGGGAAGAACAGCGGCACAAACATACCCTCCGACGCCAGTCAAGGTCCAAATTGAGGGAGAGGCCGGGGACGCAACCGGGGTCAGAGGTGGTGGAGGCGTGGTCAGAGGGATCGGCACTGGGGAAGATACCGTGAGGTCGACCGGCACCGATCCGGATCCAGGCTTGGATCCTTGGGGGCCCTGCGGCAACGAGGCCAGAGCAGTAAGCATCGAAGACTTAGATCCCTCAGCCGAGTCCGCGGGGCCCGAAGGCACGCAGGTGGATTCAGGCTGCCCAAAGATGGAATGGAGGGCTTCGTAAAAGGTACGAAGCTGGGCAGGGGACACTCCGGCTCCCAGGAAGGGAGGGAAGCTTGGAGCAGTCCAAGGAGGCTCCTAGGGTAGAGCCGAAGGATGACAACCCTCCGCGTCCCGTCAGCCAACGGACGGGGAGAAGTCGAAGAGCGACGATGCCTCTTCGCCTTCTCCTTGTGCTTCGACTTACCCGATGACGAAGACTTCGATGAAGAATGATGGTGGTGGCTCTGCGACATTCCTCTTGACCAGGACCTCGAGCGACGCGGAGCCGCCTGCCGAGCCTCCAGAAGCTTTCGGGACCACTTCACACAAGACTTTGGGTTCATGGCCCGACAGTTGGAGCACGACTTCGGGATGTGGTCGCGCTCAAGGCACCAGAGGGGGCTAAGGGTACTGCTCTCTCCGGATCTGCGCTCGCTGGCACGGGAAAAAAAAGAACTGACGTCAGCAACTAAGTAGATACCGCAACATCATACTGGCGATCACGACGCCAAACGCGGAGTCGACCGACATCACCTACCGACCGAAGGGATACTGCTGAGAAAAAATTCCGGATACAGTTTGACACCTGGGGGTAATTCTAAGATAAGGAATCTATAACTAATAGTCTCTTTCAGAATTTTTCTTTTACTTCTTTTTGAGGGACAAGTTCGGAAGGCAAAAGTCCAGAACAGGACAGAGTCCTTCGTCCTTCTGTGGCATCATGAAGTAACAGAAACAGCATCCAGTCTCTTGTTTAGATGCAGTCACCCACACAATTGCTACCTTATACAAGAGAGCCTGAACTTCTCTATGAAGGATGGAGAAATGGCCTTCCAAGTTCCGGTGGAGTTGGTGGCAAAAGGAGGAGGGGTAGAAACTGAGTGCAGTGTATTGTCAAATGCTTATTTTGTATAACAATGAGAGCCAGTGCCTAAAGCTCTGCTCAAAAGTTGGGGCATTTAAATGTCGTCACTCCTAATACCAAAGCTATGTACTCTTGAATCCACCTTGTGTCTCTTTAATCCCCTACCAGACACTCCCCTGCCCTTTATCTCACTCTTGCAATTTCTTTCTTTTTCCCTTTATAACGGTTTCTTCCGTCTTTCTGCTTGGTTTGTTGTTCAGTTTCTTGCTCTTGGTAAATGTCATATGCAGAAAAAATTAGTTTTGGTCCCCAAATATGAGTGCTGGTGGCCCCAACTTGCAGCCAAGATCCAACAAAAGGGGTTTTGAAGCAGCGGCAGGGGACTGGGTAGTGTGTAACTCCCAAGGGCTTTTCCTCGATTGGGCTGGGAGGTCTCTTGCTGCAGATATAGGCTTTGCATCTGCTGTATTTACCTTCTGAAGCGGGCAGTAATGTTGGGGATTTTGATGTATGGGCTGTGGGAGACCAAGGGAGCGTGCTGTGGGTCTGCTTCCCTTGAAGTACACCAGAGCTAAATCTGCCTTGTGCCCGAAGAGTCATTGAACAGCATGTATATCAGTGTCATCTGTAGGTCACTAGAAAAACCTGTTGATCTTATCCATAAATGATGCTGTTGCACCACGCTGGAACCACTTTCCTACCCAGAAAATCAGTGGTTTCCACCCCGACCTGATGCGTGCTTTGTCATGTTCTGACTGTCCCGTATAACTAGTGACCATTTAGCACACAGGGCCAGTTCTCGCTTATGTACCAAAACGCATGTGTGTAGCGTCCCAAGAGGCAACTAGAGTTGAGTGGCCTGACAGGTAAACTGGCAGATGAGAAAATCTGTTTTCCCAACAGTCTCCATGCACTTAGATTCCCTATCGGAAGATATTGTAGGGAAAGAGGTAGGGTTCAACATGTTAGTTGAGGCTTGCACTACGAGACTCTCTGCACTCCGCAATACCACTCCAGTTTACTGCCATTACTTAATTAACCACACATCAAGCAAATCTGCAATGCAATCCTAAAACAATGAAGCTAACTGGTATTATGAGCTTCAAACATGAAAGGAGGTTTCTTATAGATTTAACATCATCTTCCAAAATACTTTGGGAGAGGAAGGAAGGATGTAGTACGAAAAAAGTCAACGTAACATATAGCTAGGGAGCTCACACGTTGCCAAGTCTTACATGTCTTAATAGTCTCCAACTCTGTGGACCTCATTTTATCAAACTCAGAAGTAAGAAAAATAATGGGCAGAACATAAAGGGAGATGATGGTCATGGCCAATTCAACTTTATACAGGATTTAGCCACTTGGTTCCCTGTAGTAGCCCATGAGCAGATGTATTGGCCTGCAGGCGAAGTGTCATACTACATACATCTTTTGCCTCAGATGTCTGCTGAGTAACCCTGAAGATGGCCCAAACACCACCGACATAAAAATCTTTGTGTATGCCAAAAGCTTGCGTTTCATACAATAGGTGGAATGTAGGAGAAAGAAAAAAATCATTAGAGTCGGCTCATCAGTCATTCCAAAGCAAAAATGTACCTCTTGCTCTGCTTTTACGGACAAGCTGGGGGGAGCAACATAGCATAGCACGGTGTATTTGAGGGATGAACCAGCCCACAAGGGAGAAGTAAACATGTGCGCTCTTCTCATGGAGAGCTGAATAACACATTTAAAACAAAACAGATGTTCTTTAAATGTGAGCAGGGATGGTTACAAGTCAGCCAATTGGAAAGCCTATTGTAATCTCACAATATATTTTTGCAACCAGACACCTTCTGCTCTCTGGAAGTCTCATCCTAAAAATGACCAATGTATAAAGGAAAACACCTCACCGTCTTCAGGGGTGTTTTAGCAGAGAGCAAGAAATAGGTTTTCAAATTTTTAAGACTAGGCAGATACTCGCTGCAGCAGAGAAATCTGAGACACTATTGTCACTCAAAGTATTTGCCGATAAGGTAATGCAGATGTTATAAGTAGCAGCGAGAATCGTTGGTCACTAGGCTTACATCTGGGTTGGAATCTTTCACAAGTATGCATGTATTTTCGACAGAGGAGTGATGACCTATCAATTCTACTATAATGATGCATGAAGAATATTGGGAACAGCGCATTCACAGCTCTTTATATAAATGTGATGTGATGCAAACTTAGCCATAGAAGCTTGAGGGGCAAATGAAGAGACAGAAATACTCAAGAGATTTGCATGGAAAGTTAAAGATGGTTTGTCACCGTGTACTACACAACATAAAAGACAATATAAAAGCAGGCCACATTAGGACTGTAGTATTTTACCGGACCTGCACAGATTCCTGTTCCTTAAGATCATAGAATTGCTTGCTGATCGTGCAACTGTATCATGCACAGGCAGTGAAAAATTAATTTTATGATGCTTAACAATTCACTCTGCTTTTAAGTCATCAGTCCTTATTTTCACCCTCAAAGACAAACGGGGAGTCCTTTATTTAAAAAAGGAGCATTAATGAGGTTTGTTGCTCTGACGTTTGTTTTAAGGAAGGTCTCACACTCTGATTCGAGGGCTTCAAGCAACCATCTTGCGAGAGGTCTCCAGAACATAGGGGAAATCTCATTAGGAAGGTCATGGGGCTTCCATTTTAGAGAGGAGTGTCAACATTTGGGACCTTACTAAATAACAGGAAAAAAATGTATCAGTTGTAGCAAACCATTTGTAAGGCAGTAGAGTGGAAACACTGCAATGATCTCAACTATTTTAAAATAGGCAAGAGGCTCTTAAAGTTCCTTGTTTTTGCACTATAGCACTATTAGACCCTGGATTCTAAATGAGAAATGGAAATGCATAACCGGATTAGGTGCCCACACCCAAGAGACAATAGTGTCAGATTTCTTATTTTACAAAACACCATTTTTTTTAGCAGACTTCCCTTGTATCAGGGATAGAATTCTCACTAAATGCATCTGGTACTGATGCCAACGCGCAATCTTTTAAACTAAAAATCACAGACTTTTGGGACTGCCTTCTATTGGCTAGTGCAGTGGTTCTAACTTGTCGCCAAGAAACCCCTGGGGTCCACGAAGTCTACTCAGGAGGTTTGCCACTGCTTAGAAAATTCAATATTACAGATTATTAAAGAGTATATAAATAAAGAACAAACATATACAACTGAACATTTTAAAACGTTCTGTAATGGGAAATAATTTGAAATTGGATGTATCTGCAGCCCATATGCCTCGAACATGAAGTTACTATACTCAGGTCGATTTGTGATGGAAGAGCAAGTGCATCTGACAGAATACAGTATGGACCATGAGGGGTCTATCCGAATTTAGAAAAGCTTTCCAATTAAAAGTTGATTTTTGCTATATCGGTCAGTGAATTAAATAAAAATGTTAATCATTTGTGTATATGGTGAGTACTTGTCTCTATATTTTTTGTGTACTTTTGTGGTTTAAACTAACAAAAAAGCTTAGGTCGCTGTCCTAGGCCAGTAATGATTAAGTGGTAGTCCATAGAAGGGAAAAGGTTAAGAACCACTGCTCTAGTGTTTATTTGTATTCACAAAAAGAGTAAATTATCTCAAAGATGACTTCTGGAAATGTTCCAGACAGATCTACAGCCGATCAAGAGCTCCCAACTGCTTGGAATCCAGAATCTACACCTACCATGACTTCCGTTCCATCTCCGCCCTCCGGTCTCAGTACTTTATTCCAGAAATCATCTTCAGAATCCTCCAGGTCTTCTCCTTTACTGTCCCTTGCAGGCGAAGTAAGTGTTTCTTCGGAGCCATATGCTGCATTAACCAAAAAGGTTGGCAAAAACAATAAAATAAAAATCACAGGAAATAGACACTCGCCCACCTGCCTAACGGGACCCACATTAATCACACAAAAATCAACAGCCATGCAGATATGTTTAGTTGGGGAGGCAAAGAAGCCCAATTGCACAACTGAAAATTGAATCTTTTTGTTAAAATCATAACAGAAGCTCAACTCAACAAAGACAGAGAGCCACACAGAGTTACAAGACCTTACTGTAGAGGTGAGATATCGTCAGGATTGGGGAGTCAGGGAGTACGTTTCTACAAAGAGGTCACACATAGCTTTGTGCTTGAAATGGTCAATTTAAAGGCTAACAAAATGTTCAGATGTTTTACAAGGTGTAGGCTGGCTTGGATTTGAAACTATTAATAGAGGATGATTTTGTAGTCGTCTATTTCAAAATCCATTCCTTTTCAGCATTATGATGCCTCTCGTTTGCCTTCCTAAATACCACTGAAATGCTCCATAGTGACACTCATTCAGTATACCAACATGATGCGCATTTGGCCATCAAGAGTATAAGCCTTTTAGCTTCAAAGAAGTAGCTCTTAAGATGCGACTTTACATGGATGCAAATCCAGCCGAAAGCAACGGTTCCTCGGACCTCCAGTTGTACTTAAAAATGGCAGGCATGGCAGCAAGGACTTGGAGGAAAGAAACATTTTGAAACTTCCCCTGTTTCACTCTAGAGGCTACAAACGTTAACAGCATCCATGTATTTCAGAGCTCTGCCATACTCAACATGGAGGTGCAGAAAATAGATACATTTAGGGCTGATGCGGCTGAGACAACACCCTCTCCACTTCCTTGTTAGGAAGCCTCCGCTCTCTTCCCTCTATAGCAAAAGTCCTCAGTCGGATGTCTATTAAGGTCGGACAAAAAAATGTCCATTTTGAAACAGAGTCCGCTGGATACTTCTGTGTCACACTCAGCTGTCCAACGGCTCTATTTCCGTAAACTCTGAAGGCTGTGTGACCAGGAGCAGTCTGAGCTAAAGTTCCCCACCGTTGGAATGATCTTGCCAGGGAGTGTTGAGCACACCCAGCATCTCATGGAGCAGAGTGTTGAAATAGCACAAGTGGCAGTTTTTGAGCTTAAGAGACGAGGTTGCTATGCACTGCCTTACACTTCAATACACCAAAACGGAAGTAAAGGGGAATATTTGGCCCCGGGGTACTACTGCATGGAACCAGCACTTGGAAAAACACTGGAACTGATGTCTTAGATGTGTGTGGCTGGTGGTTGGCCAGCGTTACCCTTTCTATATATTTAGCAACATAAGCAACTACTACAGAGCTTTTTGCGTTTAGAGTTCCTTTTTAACGAGCAGTGATGTAGACATTATGGGATCTAGAGAGGATAGAATCAGGACTTAGGCACAGGAGGCTCTAGTGTTCCTGGTGCCACTATTGAAGCCCTGAGATGAAGAGTGCGTCTTAACAACAGAGGTCATTTATTTTTCAATCTTTATTTTCATATTTCTTTCCCTATTTTGAATGACATTTATTTCTCTTGACTTATTGTCAAAGGGGGTTGCTTGGAGTGATTCTACTGAGCACGTGAGGTATTTGGATTCTATGGCAGGACCGGAGGCTTCAGATTAGGCTTTACTTTCTCCATTTATTTCACTCCAGGAGCTTTTATAAAGTCCACATTAATAAAAAAAACCTACATTTTCCATGATGCAGAGGGGAAAATGGAAAACGAAAGAGTCCAACGGAGGTAACCAGTCCACAGTGAGGACATCCAACAACTTCCCTCGAGGTCGCTCTACCGTCCTCTTTCTTTGCTGCTCCAGCACGATCAAGATAAGTGTTTTTACTCTCTCTTATGACTTCGTGCTTATTGTCTCCTAATTGTTCTAAATTGCATGTTTTTCTCTGCATGCGAGTGCTCAGTTACTTGAATTTGGCTGCAGTGCGTGTTAAGGAGCATTTTTTTCCTTTTCTAAATGGCCGCGGGAGTGTCTTTTGCTCCTTTCACAGCCGCATTAGCTCGGTCAGGCTCTGGGCGCGCCCTTTGTTTTTGCGTGTTTCAATGCATTTATCCCCCCCCCCCCCCCCCCCACACACACACACAGAGCCGGGGAGTCGTCTTTTCCGCCTGTGACTATCACGGAGAGACTTGCTTGGCTGCGCGCCTTTAAACACACGTAGACGTTTTAAGAATTAATTAGCGTTTTAGCGCTTGGGCTGATTCTCTCGAGAGCCCCCGCCTGAAGTTTGACACCCGTACACTGGGTAAGGCGTGAGCTTTTTGTGACGGGAGCAGCCAGGCAGGATATTACCGTTAATAACCAGAAAGGTGCAGTGGTCCTAGGGCTAAGCCCTCTACATTAAAATCCTATGTATTTTTTATACTTTTTACCTATGCTAGGGTTCTCCCTACTCAGATCCCTTTTGTCTGCTTATAATTTCTAGTTGCAGCAGACTATGGCAGACTTTGAAGATTATTATGAAGAGGAGGCGGAGGAAATTACTTACTTACCTATTGATGATCAATTTTACCAAGTAATAGATTCCTGAATCCTTAAGGCAGATTCTCAAATGGTTGCGCCCTTGGAGAGGAAGTTAGACCAAATTCAGGCACAATGCCAGTAACCCCTCGATCTGAGGGAAGATTCATCAGGGTCTAAGAATCCCCCACCTCCAGGACAGCCATGCACTAGCGCTGTAGACCTGAAGCGAAAACGTTTTGACGACGCTGGCGTGGATACAGACGCTTTTGCATTTTAAAAAAAGGCATTTATGAATGCCCAGGCCCCCTCAGCACCCAGTAAGCCAGTAGAAGCTCTGGGAGGACCTCTGGCCTCCCAGATGACTTGCCTACGGGCAACCCAGATGAGTCCTCCCCAGACCTCCAATGGGGATGGGGAGTCAGGAAGGCCATGGCGCCCAGCGAAGGTAGATCAGACGGCGATACCTGAAACAATGATATGCTTAACCCTGACGATCTCTTACACTCAAGGTCAGCGGAGTGGGTTCCAGCCCCTAAGGGAGCAGCCTACATGGTGGCCAGACTGCATGACCGCTAGATAAAAAAGTCGCATAGGAGCGGAATGCCCACGACCGGCCCTAGATGGGAAAGTGGCAGTCACTCCAGAGGTGGACCCTAAGGTGGCCACCTTCTTGGCTAAGTTAATCCGGGACCCTAAAAAAGGCATTGAGCGCTCATGGAGAGCGTGCCAGGATAAACCCCTGGACAGGGCAGGTCCCCTGGCTAAGATCTTAGACATGGCCAAAGACGCCAAGGCCTCGGGCACCCTTATTTCCCCAGACACCCTCTTTAGCTTAGCCCAGAGAGCGATCAATTTTCTAGTGAACGCCAATGCGGCAATCTCTATGGAGAGTCGCAGGTCTCTGTTGATAAAAAAAAGATCCCACGTTGGGGGAACTGGCCACCTCGGAGGCTGGTCCAGTAGCAGAGGATAATCTCTTTGGAGATCCCTTTGTAAAGGAATTGGGAAAATTTTTAAATACTTTCAATTCGCTGGATAAGGCCCAAACATCCATAAAGCGCATCTTCACCCCGTGTGTTTTTGGCGCAGCCGGGCGTGGCATGGGGCGCTTGACCGGCCGTCCCTACAACAGAGCCTCCTACAAGTTGGCTGACCCCGTAAAGGACAGTGGCAGGATCCGGTGAAATTCGGAAACTTCTATCCCACCAGATCTTACCCATGCCGCAGGGGTGGCAGAGGAAGAGGAAATGGTTCCTACAACAATCAGCAAGGTAAGAGTTCAGAACTTGGGGATGTGAAACTAAGTGCAGACTGCAGTTTTTTCTACACAACTGATCTTCGCTAACCTCAGATGCCTGGGTTTCACAGACTGGCAAAGGATTTCCAATAGAGTTTTTCAAGTTACTGACCTAACCGATTCGCCCAAAACCTTTGATTTTCCCAAAGGATCAGATGGAGCTAATAGACAGAGAAGTTTAGGAACTTTTGCAGAAAGGAGCGATCCTTCCCTCAATCTTACACCCTCAGGGTTTTCTTAGCAACATTTTTCTAGCGGAGAAACAGGATGGGGGCTATCGCCCAGTAATAAACCTCAACGAGTGGCTACCTTATCGTCACTTCAAGATGGAGGGTATTCACCTCCTCAAGGACCTTCTGCAGAAACAGGACTGGATGGTCTGCTTGGGCCTCAAGGATGCATACCTTCAGATTCCAGTTTTCTCTCCTCACAGACGTTTTTATGGCATTCCCAGTTCTTCGAGTTCGCCTCCCTTCCTTTCAGTCTATCCTCTCCTCCGTGGTACTTCACCAAGGTGATGAAGCCAGTGGTGGAGCGCCTCAGATTGAAGGGGGTAAGGCTGATAATCTACCTGGACGGTATTCTCATTATGAGTCAATGTCCAACGCTTGCTCATCCAAATGCAACAGACAGTAAGACTTCTAGAGTCCCTGGGGTTTGTGATCAACAAATCCAAATCAGACCTTATCTCTTCTCAGAGAATGCAATTCCTGGGTTTCATGATAGATTCTGTCAATGTGACTTTATCCATTCCATCTCCCAAACTATCCAAGATCAGAAACTAATTGAAACGTACGTTAGCAAGGCCCACAATATCCTTGCGCCACCTAGCCAGAGTGGTGCGCCTTCTATCGTCGTCAATACAGGCCATGTTCTAAGCCCCCTTCATTACAAGGCCCTTCAACGCCTCTAAGGTTATCATCTGCGCAAAGGCCTCCCCTACTCTCAATTTGTGTCCCTCTCAGAGGAGGCCAAAACCGAGTTGCAGTGGTGGATCGCCCACATGGAAGCCTGGAATGGCCGAGCCATCTTTGGCTCCCAACTCGACCTGGTAATGGAATTGGGCACCAGTTGCTCCGGTTGGGGTGCCCACTGCGGGCTCGATAGACCTCTTTGCCTCCCGACTGGATTCCCAACTGAAAAGGTACTACAGTTGGCGTCCGGATCCGGAAGCATTTGCAGTGGATGGATTCCTTCAGAATTGGAGCGTGGAGCATGGCTATGCATTTCCCCCTTCACAATGATAATGAGGGTATCAACCCAGGTGAGGAGGCAACAGGCGGATCTGGTGGTGATCACACCGATCTAGAGTTCACAAGCCTGGGTCCAGTTCTGATGGACTTTCCTGGGATTTTCCAATCCATCTACCCAATGTCAAGGTCTTCAAGGATCCTCAGGGGAATCCCCATCACCTCCTGGTCACGGGCGATCTTCAATTGATGGCCTTGTGGGTTATAGGCAACGTTGGAAAGTGCCAGGCCTTTCGGCAGAAGCTGCCTCGTTGCTCGCAAAGTCTTGGGCCGAGAGCACCAATAAGAGATACCGCTACACATGGTCGCATTGGGGGAGTTTGGGTCTTCGACAACAGGTGGATCCGATGGGGGCAGATGTGGTCTACGTCGTTAATTTCTTAGCCTCTTTGGCAAAAGAGGGTCTGACCTATAGGTTAATCAATAAGTTTCGGTCAGCAAACTCAGCAGGCCATTTTCCGGTTGACAATCACCCTATTGGCGAGTATCCTCTGGTATGCAAACTACTGAGGGGTATCAGGTTATCTATACCCCCAGAACATTGTTACTCAGTACTGTGGGATGTTAACAAAGTTTTAGACTTGTTGCGATCATGGCCTTCTGATAAGTATTTGTCCAGAAGCAAATGTCGGCAAAGCTAGCAACCCTTTTGTGTTTGATATCCTGTCGCAGGGTTTCCGATGTGAGGGCCGTAGATCTTATGGGCCGAGTTTTCACTCCGGAGAGAGTTACGTTTCATATCTCTAGACGAACCAAATGCAATTCAAAGTCTGTGTCCTATCCTGCGTTTCCGGATATCCCTATATTATGGGTGGTCTTGACGCCCAAGGCCTACGAAGTGACGACAATAGACATACGTGTTATCAAAAGAGACTGGCTTAAATATGACCAATATTGTTAGGACTCTGATTAGATTTGTCATGGGCACCTCGTTGGCGAGTTCATGAAGCCCTCACCCACCCACCTGGTTGGTGGCATGCTTCATCATCGGGCCCACCCAGTGACACCTAATGTGTCCCGGGTGTGCTGCGACGCCTGATTTTACTGAGAGTGCAGTGTGAAGTGTAAAGTGAAGTGTGAGTTAAAACGGCTTGGCGAGGGTCCCAGTACCTAAGGGTAAATAAAATTTTAATAACTGGGCCCCCGTCAGCGGTTAAAATAAGGCTTGGGGATGTTTAAGGGAGGCGAGTTACTACCTCCTACATCCATCAGTTGGTCGACATGTTTCAGCCAGTGCCTTAAACTAAATTTGGCTTTCCTCAGAACCTTTTTA
The DNA here is from genome assembly GCF_964263255.1 of Lissotriton vulgaris. Classification (NCBI taxonomy): domain Eukaryota; kingdom Metazoa; phylum Chordata; class Amphibia; order Caudata; family Salamandridae; genus Lissotriton; species Lissotriton vulgaris. The sequence goes on from NC_141685.1 coordinate 1,339,222,515, forward strand.
AAATAGAGTGTAGTGCAGGTTATAAAGGAGTGTTATCCAGGCTATGTGTTACACTCACTAACGTGTTTCTCTAAGTGTGAGAGGGGATCCCCTTCTCATATATGCGTTTAGATTTTGCAGCCAATGCTTCCAGGAGTGAAGAGTTAAAGGGTTGACCAGCCTTTCTGGTCAGAGCCTGCCCTTGTACCTGTTGCACCGTCCTCGTACTCCACAGGGCGTCAGACAATTGTTTATGGCCCTCACCAAACGGGTGGTCTCATCCCCTAGGATTGCGAGATGGGTACGCTGGGCGATGCAGGAGGCAGGTATAGATACCTCCCATTTTGGGGCATATTGTGTTCGTGGTGCAATGACATCAAAGGCTTTTTCCCTGGGCGGCGCTGTTGGAGGATATCCTTAACGAACAAGTTACTTACCTTCGGTAACGATATATCTGGAAGAAACAGTAGTTAGTATTAGATTCCTTACCTTAGAATATCCCCAGGCGTCAGACTGGATCCGGAAACTTTTGCGTAGTAGTATCCCTTCGCGTCGGTAGGCGTTGTCTGCGGCTCCGCTTCCGTCGTCGGCGTCGTTTTGCGCCGGGATGACGTCGCTGGAGTACTTCGACGCCGCCCTCGCTCGCTGACGTCAGTTCTTATACACAGCTTTTCCGTGCCAGAAACGCAGAGCCATGATAAAAACCAACACTGGTGCCATGAAACTAGGGCCCTGAAAGGGGATGACCTTAATCCTAGAAATTGGTTCGCAGAACGGGGAGGATGGGTGGGGCGGTAAGGAATCTAATACCAACTACTGTTTCTTCCAGATATATCGTGACCGAAGGTAAGTAACTTGTTCATCTGAAAGAAACAGGTTAGTATTAGATTCCTTACCTTAGAATACATACCCCAGCAATACCAACTCCGGTGGTGGGTCTGCGAACCAATAATCACACCAGAAAGTCCTGGAGGACGGAACGGCCAAAGAAGCCATCCCTCCGGACTTGGCTGCCAGGCAGTAGTGTCTTGCGAACGTGTGCAGCGAGGCCCACGTAGCTTCCTGACAGATGTCCTGCTAGGAGACTCCCCGGCCCAGGGCAGTAGTAGCCGCTGTGGCTCGAGTGGAATGGGCACTCAGCCCAATAGGAGGTTCCTTCTCAGCCAAGGAGTAGCATGCCTTGATACACAACACGACCCACCGAGAGACGGTCCGCTTGTGTACCGCCCGTCCCTTCTTAGCGCCCACGCAACCAACAAAGAGTTGGTCATCCACCCGGAACTGGCGTGTGCGATCCAGATAAAACGAGAGCACACGTTTTGGGCCCAGATGGTGGAGCCGCTCTTCCTCCTTGGAGGGATGCGGAAGCAGAAAGAAGGTGGGCAAGGTGATGGACTGCCCGATGTGGAAGGCTGTGACAACCTTGGGCAGGAAAGAGGGTCTTGTCCGCAACACAACCTTGTCCGGATGGACAGAAAGGAAAGGAAGTTTGGAAGAAAGAGCCAGGAACTTACTCACTCTCCTGGCAGAGGTGATGGCAACCAGGAAGGCAGTCATCAGAGTAAGAAGGCGAAGAGGACAGTTATGAAGTGGCTCAAAGGGAGCGCACATCAGATAGGTAAGAACAAGGTTCAAGTCCCACTGAGGCATCATGAATGGAACAGGGGGGGGGGGGGAACATGTGTGTGATGCCCTTCAAAAACCTATTTACAATTGGGGACTTTAACAAAGATGGCTGATCAGGTAGCTTAAAAAAGGCTGAAAGGGCAGAAAGGTAGCCCTTGAGAGTGCCCAGACCAGAGCCCTGCTGGGCAAGAGAAAGAAGGAAGAGAAGAACCTCAGAAAGAGGGTCAGAGAGAGGATCCACAGCCTTTGCTGTGCACCATGCCACAAATCTGTTCCACCTGCAGGCTGTGGTAAATTAAAATTACCTATGCGGAATTTATGCGGTAAAGTTCAATAAAATAGCTCAATCCGAAAATGAGAGGCAGAGTCCGTGGTATCTGAGTTTATAAGTGTTTTATTCCATAAAATGGAATTGGTTCGAACCAGGTATCGTGTTCCATCACCACGAAGGTTCAGGAAGGGATAGACAATGCTTTATTAACAGGTTACAATATATATAGTAAATGCATTTTAATGGTGATGAATACAGAAGGCGTAACAGCTGAAAGAAAAGAGATAAGAACACATGTGCGTAACAGAAGGCGTGCACGAGGGCGTACACGGAGGTGTGTGCTAGACAACGTCACAGAAAGTGTCACAGGTAGGTGGATCCACAGAGGAATCCTGCAGTGTCAGCAGAAATACATGGCAGAGATGCGCGCGCAGCAGCATGACGTGTGATTGACGTGGAACTGGAGGGTGAAGGGGACTTAACATTTAGCCCTACATGAGGAGACAGAAGTCTGGAGTGTCAGAACAACCTAATCCTAAATCATATCTAATATCTTGTGTTTAAGGAACTGTATTATCTAGAAGGAAAGGTCTCTCGGGCAGAGGCTATTCCATACTGACTGCTAGTGCGTGCATATGTGTCTACGTGTCTGCGTGTAGTGCGAGGGGGCCATGGGCCTACCATGGTAACAGGAGCAGTGAATTACTTGCATGGAGACAGTGAGGCCGGGCCCTTTGCTCTGCAGCTGGGAGGATGTTTACCTAAATAACTAGACAGGAATGTATTTTCGAGGAGCGGAGCAGATAACTTGAAGGCTGAATACAGTCTTGGCAGGCAAGCAGGCCGAGCCGGGCACCGCTTGCCGCACAGGGAGTAAGGCAAGGGTCATGGAAGCGGCAGGCTGCAGCTTTCAGAGACAGAAGGCAGGAAGGCAGAAAGGGCTCGATGGCAGGAATCCGGGCCTAACTCAATAGAGCCAGGAAAACGTGAAAGTGCACCATGTAAAGACGGTGGCAAGGCATACGTAGGAACTGAATAACCGACCCATTCATGGTGGATCTGAAAGAGGACATGTTAACGTTGGACGCAAATGTATTTGCGTCTTCATAGCTGGTTGTGGAGGGAACATACATGTACTTGAAGCACGTACATGGAGCCGTTGGGGTCTACGATAGGGGACATAATTGACCATAAAAATTCATATTACCTCATTCCCTCCTTGTCCCCTACGGACCCTTCATGATATATCGATCTTCATTAGTCTATCAACTTGTTCATATAACATCATTTGCTCTTCCTTTTTCTGGCGGGATTTTGAACGTGGACTTGAATGAGGAGTACATGATGTGGCGCACAAGCCGCAAATCTCTGGCCCACTTTGTAAACATAGGCAACAACTGAATACTATGAGAAGGGCTATTCCGAGGAAGGATAGGACTTTCCATCCCCAGGCTGACAACACGCTCCAGAACCAACCGGACCATGTCCAGGTGCCTGGATTCTGGTGTATCTGACTTGCAATCTTGTGAAGACGGGTTATGGCTCTATATACGGATGGCGCGTTTTCTGGAATGAAAACACAGCAACTCGATCCGATGACTCTACAAGCTCCGCCCCTATCGGCCAGAATGACGTCAAGGACAAGACGATTTTGAAGAACAACAATCCGCACAGCAGACTGTTCCTCTGTTATGTTGCCTAGGGCGGAAGTAGTTTCATTCACTACTGCTTCGAGGGTTCTGGTTAATTTACGTATCAGTTTACTATTAAAGACAGCACCTAAATAGGGAAAGAAACCTTTATTGAAGTCTGTATACTGCTCCCATGCCGTTTCAGTGTAGTCGACAATCGGGAGATCTCTCTTGGGTCTAATGTGTACTAGATGGGAGTCCCTATGATAATCAGGAGGGGCTAGGAAAACAGGTGGCAGAAGGAAGGCAATGTAACAGGTGCCATCCCAATCTAGAGGTAAGCGTATATATGCTGTATGACCACAAATGAAATAGGAATGACGGGAAGCTTTAAATGTAGACTTGCCTTTGTCACTGAATTCGATCACAGTAGTACATCTACTATGACCCAGGTGTACTGAACCATTCTTTCGGACACATAATTCACCTTTGACTGGTAATACGGACATAGCGGGCAAGACTGGTTCGGTTTCAGATTCAACATTCAGAATCATGAGGTTAAGTGTAAAGTTGCCTAATCCATATACTTCGTTTTCTAGATCAGTCCCTGTCCTTTTGGGAAGACCCTCCTTGTCAGGGAAGGAATATGCTACTTACCAGTATGCATCTGTTCTTGGCATAGAGGGCTGCAGAGTGGTACATTATGAATAGATCGCCATCTGGTGTTGGGCTCGGATGATTGCACTTTGTTTTTCTCTTGGAGAGTCTTTTGTCTCTTGGTGACTCCTCCCTTGGTTGGTAGTGCGCATGGGCATCGGCTCCATCCTTAGATTGTTTTGCCATAGTAGGGTTAGATGGAGTAGTATAGTAGAATACAGATATGAGTGCCCATGTAAGTGTATCTAAATAAGATAATGTTGGAACAGACACAGGTTTCCGGGGAGGCTGGGAGGGCATGTACCACTCTGCAGCCCTCTATGCCAAGAACAGATGCATACTGGTAAGTAGCATATTCCGTTCGAGGCATATGGGCTGCAGATGGTACATTATGAATAGACTATACAGCAGTTCTCTACCTAGCGGTGGTCGCCCGTGTCTGTTGCAACTGTCTGAAACAATGTTTTTAATACTGCTTGTCCCACTCTAGCTTGTTGTGTTGTATGCACATCTACACAATAGTGCTTTGTGAAGGTGTGCGGTGTAACCCAGGTAGCCGCTTTGCATATGTCATCTAGTGGAATGTTTCCCAGAAATGCCATAGATGCTCCTAGTTTACATGTAGAGTGAGCTCTAGGAGGAACAGTTAATGTTCTCTTTGCTTTTAAGTAGCATATTTGAATGCATTTTACAATCCATCTGGCAATGCCCGCTTTGGAGATGGGATTGCCTTTATGTGTGGGAGAAAACGCAACAAATAGCTGTTTTGTCTTTCTGAAAGTTTGTGTTCTTTCTATATAGTACAATATAGCCCTTCTAACATCCAGTGTATGTAGGGCTCTTTCAGCTACTGTTAGTGGTTTTGGAAAGAAAACCGGTAATTCCACTGACTGATTGATGTGGAATGCTGAAATAACCTTCGGTAAGAATTTTGGGTTTGTTCTAAGAACCACTTTATTTTGGTGTAGCTGCATAAATGGTTCTTGAATCGTAAAAGCCTGCAGTTCACTTACCCTTCTGAGTGACATGATAGCTATGAGGAAGGCTACCTTCCATGTGAGGAATTGTATTTCACACCTATGCATAGGTTCAAATGGTGGCCCCATTAGCCTGGTAAGCACTATGTTGAGATTCCAGACTGGGGAAGGTGGTCTTCTTGGTGGAATGACTCTTTTGAGTCCTTCCATGAAAGCTTTAATTGCTGGTACTTTAAACAGTGACAGATGTTGCCTGTTTTGTAGGTACGCCGCTATGGCTGCGAGATGAACTCTGATAGAGGTATATGCTAGGTTACATTGCTGTAAGTGTAATAAATAGCAAATGATTTGTTTAGTGGATGCGTCCAGAGGGTTAATGTGCTTACTGTTACAGTGTATAGCAAACCTCTTCCATTTTGCTGCATAGCATGCTCTGGTGGTAGGACGTCTTGCTTGTTTAATGATTTCCATGCATTCTGGTGGTAAATCTAAATACCCAAACTCTATGACCTCAGGAGCCAGATCGCTAGGTTCAGTTGTTTGGGATCTGGGTGCATTATTTCTCCATGGTTCTGTGTAAGATGCATGGGTAATAACCTTAGCTTTTGATGTGGTACTTGTGAGAGTTGTAGCAGCGTGGTGAACCACGGCTGTCTTGCCCACGTGGGTGCCACTAGTATCATTGTCATTGAATGTTGCTGCAGTTTCCGAACCAGTAATGGAATTAGTGGTAGAGGAGGGAACGCGTAAGCAAATCTGTTGGACCAATTTATCCACAGTGCATTGCCCTGGGACCTTTGGTGTGGGTACCTGGATGCGAATTCCTTGCATTTTGCGTTCTGATGATTGGCAAACAGATCTATCTCTGGTTGCCCCCATTTTTGGAAGAATGGCTGTAGTATTTGGTCGTGCAGCTCCCATTCGTGTACTTGTTCTGACTGTCTGCTTAGGATGTCTGCTATTTGATTTTGAACTCCTGGTAGGTGTTCCGCTAACAGGTAGATCTTTTGAGGAATGGCCCATCTCCATATGTCCTGTGCTAGTCTGGACAGTTGGAGAGAGTGTGTCCCCCCCTGTTTTTGAATATAATACATTGCAGTCATGTTGTCTGTTCTGATCAGGACTGCTTTGCCTGTTATTTGCATTTGGAAAGCTTTTAGTGCTAGAAATATTGCTAATAGTTCTAGGTAGTTGATGTGCAGTTTCTTTTGCTGCACACTCCACTTCCCCTGTACTGTGTATCTGTCCATATGCGCTCCCCATCCGGAGAGCGATGCGTCCGCTGTTATTATCACTTGTGGAATTGGCTCTAGGAACGACCGTCCCTTGGAAATGTTTTCTGTGTTCCACCACTTCAGAGAGCGATACGTCCGGTCGTTTACCAACACCAGATCTGTAATCTGACCTTGAGCCTGATTCCACTGTGTCGCTAGACACTCTTGTAGTGGGCGCATTTGTAGTCTGGCATGTGGTATTAGCAGTATGCAGGAGGACATCATGCCTAATAGTTGCATAAACACTCGTGCTGGTAGTGAGTGTTGTGGTTGAAATCTTTGTATTAGCCCGACCATTGTCTGTACTCTGATTGGGTTGGGGTATGCTATTGCCTTTTCTGTGTCTACTGTAGCCCCCAGGTATTGCTGAATCTGGTTTGGTTGCAGGTGTGATTTTTTGTAGTTCACCGTGAACCCTAGGTGGTGCAGCAATTGAATTGTCTTCTGTGTGTTGTGAAGACATTCTTCCTTTGACTTGGCCTTTATTAGCCAATCGTCCAAGTATGGGAAGACATGTATTTGTTGTCTTCTTAGGTGTGCTGCCACCACAGCTAGGCATTTTGTGAAAACTCTCGGTGCTGTTGTGACACCGAACGGAAGGACTTTGAACTGATAGTGTTGTCCTTCTAACACAAACCTTAGGTATTTTCTGTGGGCTTTGTGAATCGGGATATGAAAGTAAGCGTCTTTTAGATCCAGTGTAGAAAGAAAGTCCCCTTTCTTCAGTAAAGGGAGTACTTGTTGGAGCGTGACCATGTGGAAGTGCTCCGAATTTATGTAAGCATTGAGAGGTCTGAGGTCTAATATTGGTCTTAGGGACCCGTCCTTTTTGGGGATCAGGAAGTATAGAGAGTATACTCCTGTGCCCTGTTGATCTTTTGGGACCTTCTCTATTGCATGCTTTTGTAGAAGTGCTAGCACTTCTTCTCTTAACAATGTCAGATGATCTTGACTCATTGGACGCTGTTTGGGGGGGGATGTTTGGTGGGGTAGCTGTGAGTTCTAGGCAATAACCATGTTGGATAATTTGTCTCACCCACTTGTCTGACGTGATGTTTTCCCAGACAGGTAGGAACTGTGATAGACGTCCCCCGACCGGTGTTATGTGGTCTGGGGGGAGTTCTATGAAGTCACTGTTTTGGTGTTAAGGCGTTGCGGTTATTATTATTTCCGCGGCCTCTTCCCTTATTGTTGTTACCTCTGTAACTGCCTCTTGAATTACCTCTGGGTGATGTTGGTGTGAAAGATGTGGATTGCTGATTCGTTCCTGTGTTCTTTGAGCCCCCTCTATAGGTGGATCTACGAAAGGAACCTCTGTGTGTTGGCTGTTGCAATGCTCCCATTGACTTAGCCGTTTCCGTATCTTTCTTCATTTTTTCTAATGTCTCGTCTGTGCTTGAACCAAACAATGTCTTCTGATCAAATGGTTTGTTCAGTAGGGCTGTTTGTACTTCTTGTTTGAATCCTGAGATTCTAAGCCATGCGTGCCTTCTTAGCATGACACTAGTGTTAATCGACCTTGCTGCAGTGTCTGCTGCGTCTAATGCACACTTAATGGAAGTATTGGTTATTATTTTACCTTCCTGTATTAATTGGTCTGCCTTCTTCTGATGTTCTTTTGGGAGATGTGTGAGAAGTTTTTCTAACTCATCGTAATGTGCCCTGTCGTAACGTGCGAGTAGTGCTTGTGTATTGGCTATACGCCAGCTATTCGCTGCCTGTGATGCTACTCTTTTGCCTGATGCATCTATTAACTTCGACTCTTTATCTGGTGGAGGAGCCTCTCCTGTAGATAATGAGTTTGCTCTTTTACAAGCGTTTGAGACCACCAGCGAGTCTAGAGGTACATGCCCTCTAATAAATATTGGGTCCTTTGGAGCCGCTTTGTATTTTTTATCGATTCTTGGGTTTAACACCCTGGCTCTCACTGGGTTTTCGAATACTTCCTCTGTGTGAGTAAGAAGACCCTTCAACATAGGAAGAGTACCTGATGTTCTCTGTGCATTAGGTAGAGTCTCTAACAAGAAATCCTCTATTTGAGGTTCTGTATGCATATCTAGTTTGTGATATTTTGCTGCCCTATTAATGAGCTGCACAAAACCTGTGTTATCATCAGGTGGTGAAGGCTTTGAGGGATATAGCTCTGGGTCGTTGTCCTCATCTGACCCTACATCATAATTTTCCCATGGATCCTCCTCATCTGGGATAGTTTCGTCATCCCCTTGAGGTTCTCCCTCCCCTAGATCACTGTCTACATCTGACTGAGGTGTAGCTGGTCTTGGTGTGGAAGGTGTAGGAATATTTGGCCTATTGTGAGGAATAGGAGAAGAGGGTGTTACTCTAGGACGAGGAGAAGCAGGAGGAGTTATATTCGTCCTCATTGTTCTCTTTTTTGAAGGAAGAGGTTTATCTTCTGACTGTTCACTCTTTCTCTTCTTCGTGACCACTTTCCCAGTTTGTGGATCAATAAACAAGATGTTTTGTTTGGGATCTGTCTGTTGCTCCTGAATCGGTACCGAGGGTCCTGGTTCCGAGAGGTGCTTTTGTTTTCGATCGTCAGATCTTGTTGTTTTCGACACCGAATGTTTGCTCGATTCCGACTTTCTTGGTATCGAGTGTCTCTTGGGCGATAAGTCGTATTTATGTTTCGACATGGAATGTTTCAATACCGAGCTCTCCTTTGTATGTAGCCTCGGTGCCGAAGTCGATGTCGCCCTTTTCTCGGATCCGACATGGTGGGAGTCCGAGTGTTTCGGTTTCAGTTTCGGTTTCGTTGCCGGGCCCGAGGGCGGGGCGTCGGAAACTTTTTTCAGCGGTTTGACCGGGCCCGAGGGCGGGGTCGTTACCGCACGGGGTCGGTTTTTCGGTAAGGGGACGTCGTCACTCACGGTTTGTTGCTCGATGAGATCTTCAACCTCCGACTGGTCCCCTTCCGACCCCGACTGGTCCTCTTCTTCCTCGATTTGTTCGTCTCCGAACAGCTCCGGGATCGCTTCCGCCTGCATTCTGGAAACCTCGTGTCTTCGAGCTCGACGATTTCTAATCGTTAGCTTGGAGGAGAATGCTGCGCAGGCTTTGCAGTCCCTGGATTCGTGTTCAGGCGATAGACAGAGGTTGCACACCTCGTGTAGGTCCTTGTGTGGGAACTTAGCACCACACGTTGGACATTTTTTGAATGGAGTCCTTTCCATGGACTCCGGGCTTGACTGCGTCGAGAAAGGCCTCCTGTTCTTCGACGTAGATCCAAGTTTTTCTCTTCTATTTTGAATTTGTAACGCGTCGGAATGGAAATGAACGCGTTCGAATAACAATACCGTCGAATTGGAAAGGGAATACGCGCCGAAAATCACTTTCTTCTGAAGTTGATCTGGAGCGTCTCGATCTTCATCCGAACCCGATGGCGGAAAAAAACAATCTAAGGATGGAGCCGATGCCCATGCGCACTACCAACCAAGGGAGGAGTCACCAAGAGACAAAAGACTCTCCAAGAGAAAAAAAAAGTGCAATCATCCGAGCCCAACACCAGATGGCGATCTATTCATAATGTACCATCTGCAGCCCATATGCCTCGAACACATACTTTATGCAAAACTGTGTTCAGGTTTCCCCATACCCAGTTGCCCTGGTAAACTACGGAATTGGAATCTAAGGAGTTCATTAAACTAAACCATGCACCACAGGAACCATTGTGTGTGAACGGGTACGGAAAGAGGGGCAGAACTCCCTTGTATTTCTGATAGGGAGGGAGTTGGCCACATATCCAACAATTAGTAGCATTGCTGGTCTGATGGGAATGATGTAACATACTAATGAATGTATTGTTCCGCAGCGCAAGTCGGTAAGATAACTCATGCGGGGGCAGTTCACTGAAAGTGTGCTCGGCAGTGACATTTAAGGAAGAATGTGCACGCTTGAAAATAGGATAATATATATGTAACAGTATACTTGCAGCAATAATCAAAAGACTCAGAAAAAACATAATCAATAGTGTCACAATACAGTGACTACGAAGTGATTTACAATATTCACGTTTCTTGAGCTGTTTCTGTCTATCTCTCTCTCTATTGGGGTTTAGGGGATACATGTCAGAAACTTGTCTAACCGATTCACCTAGGGGAGGACTTAAACAATTAAACTGTCTGACTTGCTAGACCTCAACTTTAATTTATACTCCTGAGAAGAAGTTTTCTCTACCAGGGGGAGTTTTGAGTCAGTCTGTGGAGGAGGGCAGGGCTGGGAGTCTAAGTCTGGCGGCAGTCCATGACATTTTTTAACATGACTCGAGTGAAGCCAGCCCTTGCGGCCCTCCACTTTAATCGCAGTCCTTGTAGTCAATAGTACTAGCTTCGGCGCCTGCCAACGGGGCTCCAGCGGACTTCTCCTGTCGAAGTTCCTCACGAACACCAGGTCCCCCGGAACAACCTCATGTGGCTTCACCTCGGTGTTGTCGGGAAAGGCTGCAGCAACCTGTGAACGACATGATTGTAGTGCAGACATCAAGGAAGCAAGGTAATCTGTCAGCATGTTACAGTCAACATCAGTAATTTTTCTCGGCAGAGGCGTCCCCCACATATTCGGTGGCCTACCAAAGACCACCTCATACGGGGATAGCCCTGTTCTAGAGTGTGCAACCATTCTCATAAAAAAGAGTGCAACTGGTAAAGCTACTATCCAGTCGACGCCTTTCTCTCTACAGATCTTGGCAAGACGAATTTTCAGAGTCTGATTATGACGTTCCACGAGACCTGCTGCCTCGGGATGTCGGACACAGTGGAATTTCCATTGATAGCCTAGCAGGAGTGATACCCGCTTCATAAGCTCGGACGAGAATGGCTGACCGTTATCTGAGTATACGATACGGGGCAGGCCATACCTGGGGAAGAATTCACGTACCAGCTGCTTGGCAGTGGTCGGAGCAGTGTAATCTGAGACTGGATATGCTTCTGTCCAACGGGAGAGTGCACATACAACTACGAGGACATATTTGAATCCTCGACAACGTTCCATCTGGATATAGTCCATCTGGAGGACTTCAAAAGGGTGATCGGGAGGATGAAATCCACCTTGCTCTACGGGAATGCTTTTACCTGGGTTGAACTGACAACAAATCATGCAAGTACGCACTTTTTGTTTGGCTGCTGCTCGTAAATGTTTATTGAACCAGAGGTTTTGAATACTGTCTAACATGGCTTTTTCTCCTAAATGTGCAGGACTGTGTACTGTGTTAATGATAACTTGAACCATAGAGTCGGGGAGAAACCATGTGGCTTTCCCCTTTGTCATCCATCCCTGTTCTGTCTGGATCCCTCCTAGTTCAGCCCATTTCTTGATTTCGTCTGGTGTAGCATGTGTCTGTATGTCAATTACATCTAGGGCGGGATCCTTAACGGTCATGCAATGTGTCGGTGTCGGGACTATTGTCTTTGTCATATCAGTTGCGTGAGTCTGAGTCTCAGCTGTATGTTTGGCTGTTCAATCTGCCAGGTCGTTACCCTGGGAAATTGTATCTGTGACTTTCGTATGTGCCTTGCACTTCATGATGGATATCGCTGTAGGCAGATGTATTGCGTCTAACAGAGCTTGAATGAGGGGACCGTGCTGGATTTTGGCTCCGTGAGAGGTCAAGAAACCACTCTCTCGCCAGAGTACACCGAAGTCGTGTACGACTCCGAATGCATAACGGGAATCTGTGTATATGTTAACTCTCTTGTTCTTTGCTCGAATACAGGCTTGGGTCAGAGCAATGAGCTCTGCTGCTTGAGCTGACAGGGTGTCAATACAATTTGTTTCTATGACTTCAGTTTCTGTCGTGACTGCGTAGGCGGCCACTAACTCTCCTGTGCTTGTTCTCATACATGAACCATCCACATAAAGTGTCAGGTCTGGATCTGGTAATGCAGTGTCTGTCAAGTCTTGTCTGGGTTTCGTCGTAATGGTAATGACTTCAATACAATCATGTGCCAAAGGGTCTGTCTCACTTAATGGCAGAAGTGTAGCAGGGTTCAATGTATTGCAACGTCTGATTTCTATGTGTGGCTGAAACAATGTTAATTCATAACCTGTCAGTCGTGCTATAGTCAAGTGCTGAGTCTGTGTTCGGTTTAAAAGAACTTCCACGGAATGTGGAACTTGTACTGTCAATTGGTGTCCTAACACTATGGAATCACTTTGTCGGATTGCTAGAGCTGTTGCTGCTACAGATTTCAAGCACGCAGGTAAAGCCTGGGCTACTGGATCTAATGTACTAGAAAAATAAGCACACTGTTTGTGTGAACCTGCTTGATCCTGGGTGAGTACTGACAATGCAGTACCTTCACGTTCTGTGACAAAAAGTGTAAAAGGCTTGCTGTAACATGGTGTCGCTAAAACAGGTGCTTGACATAAGGCTTTCTTTAATTCGTCAAAAGCTTGTGTATGTTCCTGAGTCCAAGGGAGGACAGTCGATGTCGCTGCCTCCTGGGTTGTCAACTGTATGAGTGGTTTCGCTAGAAATGCATACTGAGGGATCCATTGTCTACAGTAAGAAGTGAGGCCTATAAAGGCCCGTACCTCCTTTTGTGTCTTGGGTTGTGACATGTTTACAATTAACTGGATACGGTCAGGTGTTAGCTGTCTCCCCCCTTTGGACAGCAAGTGCCCAAGGTAAACCACTTGCTGAACACAGAATTGCAGCTTCGAAGGGGACACCTTGTGTCCTTTGTCAGCCAAGAAATGCAAAACCGTCAGTGATGCTTGCTCACATTCAGGTTCGCTGCGGGCGGTGATCAGTAGATCATCGACATACTGTAGCAGGGCAGTGTTGTCAGGCATGTGTATACTGTCAAGTTGTCTTTTCAGTGCTTGGCTATAGATGCTGGGGCTTTCTGTGAATCCTTGAGGTGCGCGTGCAAATTTGAAGCTTCGACCACTTAAACAGAATCCGAAGAGATATTGGCTTTCCGGATCGATTGGGACACTAAAGAAGGCGTTCTTCAGATCAATTACAGTAAAGAACGTTGCTTCGGAATCAATGGCGGTCAATAGAGACGAAATATCTGGGACCACGGGATATTGTGGTACAATGCATTTATTCAGTTCTCGTAAATCGATCACTAATCGATAAACTGGGGGGGCATTTGGATCAGTTTAAGAATTGGAATGATGGGGGAGTTACATAGATTCGAGTCGGTTTCTACAACCACTCCTTGTGCAATGAGCTCGTCAATGATTTTCAGCAAAGCCACTACAGCATCTGGGGGTAACTTGTATTGTCGAATTCGTGGTAGTACTACTCCTGGCTTAAGTGTGACTCGATATGGAGTAATGTGCATACAACCTACATCAGTGGGGCCTTGTGCCCATAAATGTGCAGGGACATTCTGTAATCTGGGATCAATATCTCTCAACACATAGTGACCCTTGAAGTCACGCAAAAACAGTCTTACTCCTTCCGGAGAACAGCAAATCACAGCTCCTAGAGCTTTTAGTGTCTTGATACCTAACAAGTTTTCTGGACATGATTTCGTTAATAACAAATCTGTGGTGCGAGACAACGGACCAACTAAAAGAGGTACTGGTTTCGATACTTCATTTACAATAGGTTTGCCTGAAAATCCAAGGGAAACATTCTGGGAGCCTGAGAGGGGTGCCCCTGGAACCTCGTCGTGACTTATGGTTGTCCTGCTTGCCCCTGTATCAATCAAAAACTTTCTATCTTTTCCTAACACTTGGCTATGTAGTAAGGACCCTCTTGATCTACAGGACCCTCAATAAGAGGCAAGCCAACCTCCCTCTCTAGGCTGTTTCATGTGTATCGCTGATAGTCGGGATAATCAGTTTGTGCATATTGGTACATCTGCTGTGACGCATGTTGTGTTGCGGCAATCGGTTGTGGCTGTGGTACCGCCACGGTCTGTACTGTCTGTTGTGGAGCCTGCATAGGCTGTATATTCTGGGGTACTGTTGGGCCTGATCTTGTCTAGGTTGACGCGGTCTTTCTTTAGTCTTACCTGTGGCTATATTGTGTTTCAGAACGGCACATTCGTTTATATAGTGACCTGGCTGTTTACAATAGTTGCATGTCCCTTTAACAGGAGCTGCTGAATTATTGGACTGTGTCATACCCTTTTTCTGACCGTCAGCTGGAACTGACTGGGCTACTAACATTTTCATTTTTGTGTCTTTCATACGTCTTTGTTCGTGATCGTGTTCTTCTCTAATTCTGTTCTGGTGGTACTGTAACATTTGTAACATTTGGGAAGGCGTGTTTGCTTGCCAGGTGCTCTCGACTTTCAATACACGATTCTTAACTTGGGGCAGGGAATTCTCGACTAATTTGGATACAAAAAGGTGTGGGTATGACTCGCTACTTGCTTTCAGGCCACTATTAATAATAAAACATTTCTCAAATCGGGAATAAAAATCACTGGTGTCTTCATCCGGTTTCTGTTTGCAGGCTGAGATTGCATCCCAGTCCTCCTTTTTCGTTGCTAATAAACGTGGCAATACTTGTACTAACAATCCTGGTAATGCTTTAGTTTTATCCCCAAGCCCTAGGCCTGGAGTTCGAGTATTTTCTTCGTTCTCTAATGCAGCCCAATCAATCTTTTGCTCTCCCACCTCCCATTCTTTTTCTTTGAGTTTCTCGTAAATACCGGCAGGCAGTAATACTTTTAATATTTTCATAATGTCAGGATAGGTGTAATCTCCCATGAGTAACATGTCTTTAATTTCACGGTGAAAACCTGCTGGGTCTTTATCATGACTAGGCACTATTTTCTTCATTTCCAATAATTCCATTTTAGTTATGGGCGTGTACACAAACACACGTCTAAAGGTATTATCAGCATTCCTGACTGGATGCACTTCTCGCAAGGGATTCTGTCTGTCTATGTAATACGTTTTTCTTTCTGGGGTTGGAGCTGGAACAAACTGTGGATTCAGAAAAGCACTATATCTGTGTCGATGTTCTAGAATTACCTTAATTAAATCGGTACCTAGGCCTCTCCATTTATTCATGAGTAACTCTATTAATACATCAGGTAAGGGACCTGGATCAGAATGTTGGCTCTTATACAATATAAGGAGGTGTTGTATCATATACATACTAGCTAGTCGGTGTTCGTCTGGGGAAAGATTCAAAAAGGTCTGCGCTAATGCGTCATCACTATATTTATCAGAATTGTCAGCCCATTGTACTGCTGACCTGGCTAATTCTTGTTCATCCATGGAATCGAGTACATGGTACCCCATTCGTTCTTGAAGTATTTTATCGGTAGCCTGAAATAGATGTTCAGGAGTCTTCGGGTTTGATATGGCAGCGTGGAAAAGTCTCTTGCTTTCTGGGCGTATCGGTTTATTAAAGGATCTACCCTTTCCTACATATGCTATCGTTCCTCTATCTTCTGGCTCATCCTCCTCGGAGGATTTATTTGTGTCTGATTCGTCTGATTCTGCTTCCCTTTCAGCTTTTTCTTTTGCGTGAAATACTACTATTTCTTTACGAATTTTCCTGTACATGGTCGCTATACAATTTTGTTTATCATGTTTTCCGTCTGAAATATTCTGACTCCATGCAGTTAGTACCTTCATCTCTTCTTTATTTACACCAGGCCTGTCTCGTTCTCTTATGAAACAGTTTATGAGGAATCTTAATAGTAGGCTCTGAATGTCTACTTTCTGATGTGCCATGGCCTCCTGAATACATTCCTGACCCTCCCCCGTCTGAACAAAATGATATATCCTGTCTAGATTATCTATCATTCCTGGAAACAGAACTAAAAAATCTGAAGCACGTCTTATGCGTATCGATGCTAATAACATGTAACCATCTGTGCCTGGTATGGGGTCATATCTACAGTATGTGATAAGTTCTTTCGCCTTTTCACTGGTAATCGGTTTCGGAGTACGTTGCATTGCTAGTTCTCTAGTATTTATTCGATGTACTGGTGGCGGGGTATGGTAACCTCCTGATGCACCTCCTGTAGCGGAGGCTTGAGCAGGATCTGTCTGTAGGGTCGTGTCAGACCCGAAAGGATTAAGCGGATTAATAGGGTTAATGGGGGGTGCAGGAAGTGGTGGAGGAGTGGTCTGTCGTTGGGGAAGGTTATTAGTGGGTGGTATAGGTGCAGGTGGAACATTGGTGTATGCGGGTGCTACATCGTCTAAATAAGAAGAAAGGAAAATCTCTGCTGCGGTCTTGTGACGTAATTTAGTCAGAACCAATGGAGGGGGCTGATCTTTCGGTACTTCCGGGGTCGCCTTGGGCAGGCCCTCGGCCAGGACTGGATACAGTCCTGTCATAATAGCATTACTACGTCTATCGTGTTGTTCTATCCTAACTCGTTCTCCTTCTTCTAGTAGCTCTTTTTCTTTGGCTTTTTCGGAATCCTCTTTACTTCTCTCTGCTTTTCTGAGTGCTTTCTCTGTCCGTCTGTGTGATTCTTTACGCCATAATTCAATGGCATCTTTCTGTGACTGTCTGGCCGCCTTTTTCCATAACGCTTCTTCTACTCTCATGATGCACTCAGCATCCCATGTCCCTGTAACGGGCCATCTCGGATTCTCTGCTAGATCTTTGGTGTAGTCCACCCACAAGTCAAGGTATAATACGGCATCTAGGCCGTGCTTATGGTACATAAAATATCCGGGAGTGTCCCTGGGTGGGATGGGAACAGCTTCCTCTAGTATCCCTTTTCTAGTTCCTATCTGTTTTAGTTTGGAGAATAAAGGCATTCTGCACCTAGATACTTGATACTTACTCGAACTTTGAACACAATTAATACAATAAACTCAATAATGAAGATCAAACAATCACTCATACCACGACATTAAAACACATTTAAACATTTTGAGAACGAACAAAAATAACTAGAATGAAACCAGATAACTGCATACTGGATATACTGCTAAACAGTACAGATACACCGCTAAAACAGTGCAGACCGGGTCTGTGTACCCAAACCCGTCTTGACCGGGCACAAATTAATGCACCCGTCTAGATGCGTCCCCAGCAACGGTACTCACCAGGAAGCACGGAACGGAAGGCCTCGGAAACTCGACACTGGACTGGACCTGGACTGGACTTGACTAGACTCGTGACGTAGGTACTTCGGAACCTCGGAACTGGTGGGCCTCTGAATACCTCGGACCTTGCTCTCTCGACTGGGCTCTGGTCGGGATCCTCCGCACTCCTCACCGCCTCGTCTGGGTGTCAATCGCAGCCTCAGTCACCTCCGTTGGCCTGAGGGAGATACAGGAAGTCCTGCGGGTACGCGTAATTGTCCGTAGCGGCTGTGGCAGGGGACCAGGCCTGCAACGCACCGCCGGCGCGTAAGGTGGGGGAGGGGTCCCTATTCGGGCGCCAATTATGTGGTAAATTAAAATTACCTATGCGGAATTTATGCGGTAAAGTTCAATAAAATAGCTCAATCCAAAAATGAGAGGCAGAGTCCGTGGTATCTGAGTTTATAAGGGTTTTATTCCATAAAATGGAATTGGTTCGAACCAGGTATCGTGTTCCATCACCACGAAGGTTCAGGAAGGGATAGACAATGCTTTATTAACAGGTTACAATATATATAGTAAATGCATTTTAATGGTGATGAATACAGAAGGCGTAACAGCTGAAAGAAAAGAGATAAGAACATATGTGCGTAACAGAAGGCGCGCACGAGGGCGTACACGGAGGTGTGTGCTAGACAACGTCACAGAAAGTGTCACAGGTAGGTGGATCCACAGAGGAATCCTGCAGTGTCAGCAGAAATACATGGCAGAGATGCGCGCGCAGCAGCATGACGTGTGATTGACGTGGAACTGGAGGGTGAAGGGGACTTGACATTTAGCCCTACATGAGGAGACAGAAGTCTGGAGTGTCAGAACAACCTAATCCCAAATCATATCTAATATCTTGTGTTTAAGGAACTGTATTATCTAGAAGGAAAGGTCTCTCGGGCAGAGGCTATTCCATACTGACTGCTAGTGCGTGCATATGTGTCTACGTGTCTGCGTGTAGTGCGAGGGGGCCATGGGCCTACCATGGTAACAGGAGCAGTGAATTACTTGCATGGAGACAGTGAGGCCGGGCCCTTTGCTCTGCAGCTGGGAGGATGTTTACCTAAATAACTAGACAGGAATGTATTTTCGAGGAGCGGAGCAGATAACTTGAAGGCTGAATACAGTCTTGGCAGGCAAGCAGGCCGAGCCGGGCACCGCTTGCCGCACAGGGAGTAAGGCAAGGGTCATGGAAGCGGGTGGCTGCAGCTTTCAGAGACAGAAGGCAGGAAGGCAGAAAGGGCTCGATGGCAGGAATCCGGGCCTAATTCAATAGAGCCAGGAAAACGTGAAAGTGCACCATGTAAAGACGGTGGCAAGGCATACGTAGGAACTGAATATCCGACCCATTCATGGTGGATCTGAAAGAGGACATGTTAACGTTGGACGCAAATGTATTTGCGTCTTCATAGCTGGTTGTGGAGGGAACATACATGTACTTGAAGCACGTACATGGAGCCGTTGGTGTCTACGATAGGGGACATAATTGACCATAAAAATTCATATTACCTCAAGGCGTATACCGATTTAGTGGAGGGACACCTGGCTGCCAGAATCACAGTACAGATTTCAGGAGGCAAGTCAAATGCCTCAACTGTCGACGCTCAATCTCCAAGCATGTAGGTAAAGACTGGACAGGTTCGGGTGGAGGACCGTCCCCTGCTGCTGTGACAGAAGGTCCTCCTGAAGAGGCAGACAAACCGGGGGACCGACAGGCATACTGAGTAGCTCGGGATACCAGTACCTTCGTGCCCAGTTCGGAGCCACAAGGATAACTTGGGCCCGGTCGCGCTTGATCTTCTTCAGCACTCTGGGCAGAAGTGGTATAGGCGGAAAGGCGAACAACAGACCGCAACTCCACTCGCGACGAAAAGTGTCTCTGAGCGAGTGCCGCCTTGGACATTCCAAAGCGCACAACTGATGACATTGTGAGTTCTCTTCTGTGGCAAATAGATCTAACCAAGGCTCTCCCCACTGCAGAAAAAGACCTTGCGCCACATCCGAGTTCAGACCCCATTCGTGATCCATCATGCACCGCTGGCTGAGTTCGTCCGCCCTGGCGTTCAGAGAACCTGCCAGGTGTTGAACCACCAGAGTCACGCCCTGATGTTCCAGCCACTGCCAGAGGCGCAGAGCCTCCTGGCAGAGGGTCCACGACCAGGATAAGTGTGCAACCGGCACACCCCTTTTTTTTAATTGTTTTTCAACCTTGGTGTTACTCAATTTTAAACAAATCGGTGCAGACCCGCTACCAGACTAGCCCCTGTCAGGTCTTTCAAAGAACTGTACTTGCAGACACAACTATGTCTAATGCAGGAATGCACTGTTCGAACTTGCACAAGTGCAACATACATTTTTCTTCATTTACTTCATTTTTTTCAAATATTTCAACATTATTTTAAACATTTAAAAATAACATGTAGTCCATGTGTTCATCAATATTATGCCTCCTTTTCAAAACAAAAGTAACCAACTCAATTATAATTCATTGATTATTTACTGTTTGTTTTCAAAAATGTCTTTATATTTCAACTTTTTTCAGTTATTCATAAACGTATTCATAATTCATCTTCATTGAAAATATGATTTACTTTTTCTAACAAGTACCAAACTAATACTGATATGATAAAGTAGTTTCATCAGAACTCGCGATGACTCCCAATGCATTTCGATGCTTCAGCATCTTCGTCAGGGGAAATGCCAAGTAAAAAAATATCAGCATATGAGATCAAACACTAGTATATGTATGTATCGCAAAAATCATTTTTCAACTTGTGATCATGCATTATAAAATATGTGAGCATACATTCTAAGTAGTCATGCTATTACATTATCTCTTTTTACCAAGCAAACCAGCAATTCAAAAGTCGAATAGTTATTTATATTGTGATTATGCCCTATACATGCCATCAAGTGTGGTATAGTGTATCCAACGTGTGTGTTACATTCCATGTACCAGTGCCAAAATGAACCAAAATGATGAGTAATGAACATACCCTCCAGACGGGTGTGTTGTCTATAAATCAAACCTCTGACAAAAACGACTTTATCTGAAAGCAAAACAGGACTCCTGTAAGTATACATCTACACCGTCGCCATAATGTCTAAAACAACCCTTGCGAATTAGTCACTTCTTACTCCATTAGACCCGATAAATCCGTGTGCACTGTTTGACCTGTAAAACAAATTAACTACCCTTACTTTCTGCTTTGTTTAGGATCTGCGATACCCAGTTCTCGCATCTACTCAAAAACCGAACAGAAACTACCCCAGATTCCTACCTTCTGCTTCCTACGGACCGCTGACACCAGCTCTCTGTTTTATTTCCGTGTATTAAAACACGCAATATCTCTAAGTTGCGTGCTGGAACGTCTTATAGCGTCCAACATCAACAACGGACTAATGTCCCTAAACCCTTTTGATTCCCCTTAGACGAACTGGTAATGCCGAGCTGATTGTAATGCAAGCAACTGCGAAAGTGAAAGTGTTAAAAAATAAAAAATGAAACCTGTACTACCAAAAAACAATTTTACCTATCGACATCAATTGTGATTTCAACATCATCAAAAACAACAACGGGTTACCGCTATTCAATAGTCACAGATTTAACCTCCTCACAATAATAATGGAAGACAGACTATCGCTTTTCTTAAGCATCTGTTCGGCTCAAATGATGTTGATTTGGATCTAAAGAACGTGTCTATTGTGCTTCGTGTATGGAAGACAGACAAACACTAACTCGACTCCTAAGTGTGCTAATGGTCAGCCAGAAGAATGACATGAGTAAAAATAAAAATAATAATGATGATAATGAAAAAGTGTTTTCATCATACATGTATGTTTGCACAAAAGTTGGTACACTTTATCAAAACTTGATCCTGTATTCACACCTCATTGAACACCACAATCACATGAGTATAAATTCGTCATAGATAACAATTCATCATAAATAACAAGCAAATTCAATTTTGTCATTCAGCCCTCCCGGTTTAACGGCATTCAAGTACCTCATGCAGAATGTCTCTCTTTGGGCTATCCGTATATTGGGATCCACATGGGGCTCAACAAATACCTGCTCCAGTACAGTATATCTTAATTGAGGGATAGTATGTTGTCTTTCCTTCCAATGTTGCGCTAGACTTGATTTCTCATTCCCTAATCTTATATTAGATTTATGCTCTGTAAGCCTAACCTTGATCTTCCTGGTGGTTCGACCTACATAAACAAGGCCACATGGACACTTAATAGCGTATATCACTGAACTTGTGTTACAATCCGAAGTATGTCTAAGTTTGATCTGTTTCCCTGTGTGAGGATGCGGGAATGTGTCTCCCAATAGTATGTTACCGCAGTGCCCGCAGTTGAAACACTTGCGCATACCTTTTGTCCTCTCCTGTGGGGTCTTTGTATCTCTTTGTTTTAAAAGTTCTTTTAAGTTTTTTGATCTTGACAGTGCAAAAATAGTTTTGTCTATGAAGACGGTTTTAAAGTCTTCTTCTTGTTCAATTAGTTCCCATCTTCGCAGTATACACTTCTTAATTTTAGGTGTCAACGTGGATTGTTTCAACACGCATATTTCCCTTCTTGTCGGATTTCTCTCTACTTTCTTCAATAAAACCTCCCGAGGTTTTAATAAAGCTTTCCGTTTTGCTTCAGTTAGTATCTTGTCTGGGTATCCTCTACTGCTGTACTGTTGCGCCATTTCTTCTATATCCACCATCGCCTGAGCTTTGTCGCTGCTAATCCTCTTGATTCTGATAAATTGCGAGAATGGCAAGTGGTTCTTCAGAGTCTGGGAATGAAAGCTTGAGTAATGCAATGCGTTGTTTCTATCCGTCGGTTTCTTGAATGTTTTGGTTGTAATCAAGTTGCCCTGTTTGGTTATGGTGACATCTAGAAAGTTTATGGTTTTCTGATCAATGTGATTGGTAAATTTAATCATAGGATGACACTGATTGAGAATTTCAATGGCCTTTTCCAATTGTATCCTGATTCCTTGCCAAATTACCAAAATGTTGTCTATATAACGAACAAAAAGTTTTAGATGTTCTGTCCAATGCAAATTTTCCAAAATGTGGGTGTGTTCGAACTTGGCCATGAAGATATTTGCGTACGCGGGCGCCCCCGTGAAACCCATGGAAGTTCCTGTCTTCTGTAAATAAAATTTAGATTGCCATGTGAAATATCCGTGATAGAGTCAAAATTGTAAAATCTCTAAAAGCAAGATGTTCAATGATTCCTCATATTCACTTCTTAACAGCATCCATTCCACTGCCTCTATACCCTCCCCGTGGGGGATTGACGTATACAGTGCGGTCACGTTGATTGTATCCAGCCATATTTCATTCTCACTAGGTATCGTTAAGTTAGCTAGTTTATTTAAACAGTCCGTAGTGTCTTGGATATATGTTACCCACTTCTGCTCCAATGGTTGTAGGTAGTAATCAAGAAATTTTCCAATCGGTTCATGTAGAGAACCGCACCCTGCCACAATGGGGCGGGGAAAGGAGGGTCTTGAGGATCTTTATGCAACTTTGGTAGTATGTAAATATGAGGTCTTTTCGGATAATCAGTGATTAGAAACCTGAACGTTTTGTCATTAATCCATCCTAGATCTTTTGCTTTCCTAAGAATCTCAAACAGAATCGTTTGAAACATGACAGTAGGATCTGCATCTAGAGCAATATAGGTGTTGGTGTCCTCCACATGTGATGAGACTTTTTGGTTGTAGTAGGTGGTGTCCATCACCACAAGAGTGCCCCCCTTGTCTGCAGCTTGAAATGTTAGGTCCGCATTGTTGCTCAATGCGCTTAGAGTTATCCATTCTTTTTTGGTCAAATTCGTGCTTCTGCTTTTTTTTTTATGTGTGTCCACCAAATCTTTCTTTACCAATAGCTCAAATAAATCCAAAGTTTTATGAGATGTTGGAGGAATAAAAGTACTTTTTGGTTTGAACACCTTCACTGATGTATCGATATCAGGCATTTGTGGTGTTTGATGAAAAAACCATCTTAAGCGCAGCTTCCTCATGAATTTGTATAGAGCTATTTCTGTCTCTAGTGGTTTGGTATTGTGTGTGGGTACAAAAGACATTCCTTTATTAAGGACTCTTAGTTGGCTGTCCGTAAGTTCCGTGTTCGAGATATTCACCACCAGGTCTTCTAGCGGTTTCTCCCTATCGCCTTGGGCTTTTTGTTGTTGTTGAGCCTTGTCCCCTTCTGACCTGTTTTCCTCGTCTCCTTCTTGTGGAGGATGGTCGCTCCTCTGGCCTGCCTCTAAAAAAGGCTCCCTAGTGGTTCCACTGGTGGATGCTCCCTCTCCAGCAGTTGGTAATGTGCTCGTGGTTGATACGGGCGGTCTGTTCGGGAGAGTGTCTTGTTCGGTAGCCACACTTTCCTCTGACGAGGCCTGTGTTCTCTTGAATGGGCGTTTCTGGGCATAGACTTCGGCCCAAGTATAAACTTCGTCCAGTTTATAATCTATCGTATCTCTACGAAACTTTCTCAACTTCCTCTCATGTACCTCCTTTTCATGTGCCTCTATTGTTTCGTTGATCTCTTTAAGTGCTAAATCCAACTCTTCCTTAGTCGTACGTGATTCCAAGTTGGTTTTCAGATCCTGAATTTCCGTGGCTAATTCTTTAAGGATATCTGATAACTCCTCAATAATTAGGAGTATAAGGTCGAGAGAGCACTTATTCAAGATCGAGTACCATTTGACCATGAACGGTTTATTAAATTTAAAAAGCATTGGCTTCAAGGCAATTCTTAATCCTCGTGGGATCCGTTATCTATGACAAATTTATACTCATGTGATTGTGGTGTTCAATGAGGTGTGAATACAGGATCAAGTTCTGATAAAGTGTACCAACTTTTGTGCAAACATACATGTATGATGAAAACACTTTCATTATCATCATTATTATTATTTTTATTTTTACTCATGTCATTCTTCTGGCTGACCATTAGCACACTTAGGAGTCGAGTTAGTGTTTATGTCTGTCTTCCATACACGAAGCACAATAGACACGTTCTTTAGATCCAAATCAACATCATTTGAGCCGAACAGATGCTTAAGAAAAGCGATAGTCTGTCTTCCATTATTATTGTGAGGAGGTTAAATCTGTGACTATTGAATAGCGGTAGCCCGTTGTTGATTTTGATGATGTTGAAATCACAATTGATGTCGATAGGTAAAATTGTTTTTTGGTAGTACAGGTTTCATTTTTTATTTTTTAAACTTTCACTTTCGCAGTTGCTTGCATTACAATCAGCTCGGCATTACCAGTTCGTCTAAGTGGAATCAAAAGGGTTTAGGGACATTAGTCCGTTGTTGATGTTGGACGCTAGAAGACGTTCCAGCACGCAACTTTGAGATATCGCGTGTTTTAATACACGGAAATAAAACAGAGAGCCGGTGTTACCGGTCCGTAGGAATCAGAAGGTAGGAATCTGGGGTAGTTTCTGTCCGGTTTTTGAGTAGATGCGAGAACTGGGTATCGCAGATCCTAAACAAAGCAGAAAGTAAGGGTAGTTAATTTGTTTTACAGGTCAAACAGTGCACACAGATTTATCGGGTCTAATGGAGTAAGAAGAGGAAGTAAGTGACAAATTCGCAAGGGTTGTTTTAGACATTATGGCGACGGTGTAGATGTATACTTACAGGAGTCCTGTTTTGCTTTCAGGTAAAGTCGTTTTTGTCAGAGGTTTGATTTATAGACAACACACCCGTCTGGAGGGTATGTTCATTACTCATCATTTTGGTTCATTTTGGCACTGGTACATGGAATGTAACACACACGTTGGATACACTATACCACACTTGATGGCATGTATAGGGCATAATCACAATATAAATAACTATTCGACTTTTGGATTGCTGGTTTGCTTGGTAAAAAGAGATAATGTAATAGCATGACTACTTAGAATGTATGCTCACATATTTTATAATGCATGATCACAAGTTGAAAAATGATTTTTGAGATACATACATATACTAGTGTTTGATCTCATATGCTGATATTTTTTTACTTAGCATTTCCCCTGACGAAGATGCTGAAGCATCGAAATGCATTGGGAGTCATCGCGAGTTCTGATGAAACTACTTTATCATATCAGTATTAGTTTGGTACTTGTTAGAAAAAGTAAATCATATTTTCAATGAAGATGAATTATGAATACGTTTATGAATAACTGAAAAAAGATGAAATATAAAGACATTTTTGAAAACAAACAGTAAATAATCAATGAATTATAATTGAGTTGGTTACTTTTGTTTTGAAAAGGAGGCATAATATTGATGAACACATGGACTACATGTTATTTTTAAATGTTTAAAATGTTGAAATATTTGAAAAAAATGAAGTAAATGAAGAAAAATTTATGTTGCACTTGTGCAAGTTCGAACAGTGCATTCCTGCATTAGAAGAGGGTCCACGAACCCACTCCGCCCTGTTTGTTGGAGTACCACACGGCAGTTGTGTTGTCCGTGACCACCTGCACTACGCTCCCACGGACAGAGGGGAGGAATGCCTTCAGTGCAAGACAAATCGCCCTCAGCTCCAGAAGGTTGATATGGAGCCGGGACTCCGTCGGAGACCAGAGGCCTCTGATCTACGCCTCTCCCTGAGGCCTCCCCAACCTAGGAGAGATGCGTCCGTCACAACTACGTGCTCCGGTTGGGGTAAGGAGAGGGACCTGCCGCTGACCCAATCGCGGTCCGTGAGCCACAACTGCAGCTGTCTCGCAGTGCCCTCCGAGTTCAGGACATGGTCGGACAGGTCGCCCTGATGCTGGGCCCACTGAAACGTCAGGTCCCACTGCAGAGCCCGCATCCGCCACCGGGCTTGATGCACCAGAAGGATGCAGGAGGCCATCAGCCCCAGAAGCCGCAGCCTCAACCTGACCGAGACCCGGGATAAAGGCTGAAAGATTGGAATTAGAGCCTGAATATCCCAAACCCGCTGTTCGGGAGGATACACCCAAAACTGCGTCGAGTCGAGAACCGCTCCGATGAAGAGGAGCTTCTGAGAGGGGTACAAGTGTGACTTCGGCACATTGATGGAAAACCTCAGCTGGTGCAGGAGGTCTGCCGTTGTCTGGAGGTGGCCGACAACTGCCTGGGGCAAGCCCGCCTTCAACAACCAGTCGTCGAGGTAGGGGAAGACTGAAACCCCTAACCTGCGCAGATGAGCTGCGACCACCGCCATCACCTTCGTGAACACCGTGGGGCGCTGGTAAGGCCGAATGGGAGCACGGTAATCTGAAAGTGCTCGTGGCCTACCATGAACCACAGGTAGCGCCGGTGGGCCGGCAGAACGGGAATGTGGAAATAAGCATCCTGCAAGTCCAACGCTACCATCCATTCTCCTGGGCCCAGGGCAGCTAAGACCTGAGCCAGTGTCAGCATCTTGAACTTCTCTTTCCGGAGGAAGGCGTTGACGTTCCGTAGGTCCAGAATAGGGCGTAGGCCCCCTTTGCCCTTCTTGGATACCAGAAAGTAGTGGGAGTAACAACCACACCCTACTTCAGGCCCAGGAACGCGCTCGATGGGGCCGTAACTTCCTCTTGCAAAAGTTGCAAGTGGTCCCCCGACACGCGGTGGAATTGTGGTGGCATGGCAGGAGGGGTTGTCTCGAAGGGGCGGGAGTAGCCCCTTCGGACGATTTGCAACACCCACCTGTCCGAAGTGACATTGCGCCAGTGGAAGTGGTGATGGCGAACCCTGCCCCCCACTGGCGTCACATGGGCCTGAAAGCACGGACTAGGAGGCTTTAGAGGCGGATGCTGCGGGGGAAGGTGTGGACTGGCCTCGCTGTTGTCCCCTACCGTCGCCACGGCGGTTTCCACAGCCACCACCGCGTTGGATGTTAGTCTGCGGTGAGTGGCTGGCAGCACATGTGGGAGCGCCCCTTCATTGGCCACGAAAGGAGTGAAAGGCACCCGTTTGCTGGTGCGGGGCCGAGAGGCCCAAGGACTTGGCCGTAGCCCTGGAGTCCTTAAAGCGCTCAAGCGCATGGTCTGCCTTGTCACCGAAAAGGCGACGGCCATTGAACGGCATGTCCATAAGTGTGTTCTGGACATCGGCCGAAAAGTTGGCGGACCTCAACCAGGCGTGGCGACGAATCGCCACCGTCGTTGCCATCGCTCTGCCCAGTGAGTAGGTGGTAACCAGCCCCCACCGGATAGAAAACCATGCTGCATCTCGATCCTCCGCAAGGGCTTGGGTGAGTTTGGTCTGGACCTCTGCCGGACATTGTGGCAGCACGTCCTCGACCGCGTCCCACAGAGAGTGGGTGTAATGGCCCAAGAGGCACGCGGTGTTGACTGACCGCAACCCCAAACTCAGGGAGGAGAATACCTTTTTCCCGTATTGCTCGTACCTCTTGGATTCCCGATCAGGGGGAGCAGTCGGGAATGCGGTCTGGGAGTTAGAGGCCTGGATGACCAGGCTCTCTGGGGTGGGGTGGGTGGACAGGAAGCAAGGGTCGCCCGGAGCCGGGCGGTGGCGTCTGGCCACGTTCCTATCTACAGGCTGACCTGTAGCGGGCTTGGACTGAGTGCCCAAAAGAACGTCTGACAAGGCGTCAAACGGCAGCAGAGGCTCAGCCGAGATGGACTGCGGTTTAAGGACCTCAGTGAGGAGGATAGTCCGCACAGCCGCGACGGGGAGTTCCAGGCCCAAGGCCTTGGCCGCCCGCGTCAGCACCACACTGTAGGCAGCCCCCTCCTCCGTAGCCACGGTGGGAGGGGAGACAAAACCAGTGTCTGGCGAGGTGTCCGGCCCACTGGCAGTCCCAAGCTCACCTATCTAGTCCTGCTGAGACTGACACTCCCATGTCAGAGGGTCCTCAGACCCGTCCCAATCCCCCTAGTCACCCATCTCCGGGTGTGCAGGTTCAAAGGATGGGGCCGGTTCGTGGAAGTAAAAGTCTACAAACTACGTCGAGAGCGGCGCCCAGCGGCACCGCTCCGGCGCCGGAACCGAATCGAGGGCAGGATCGGGGACGGCGTCGCCGGGGGTGACACCCTAGGGGCGGGCGCCGGTGAGGTTGTGAGGTCGTTAGGTCGACCGGCGACGACCCGGATCCAGTGAGGGCCTGCAGCGCCAGGACCGAAGTCGCCGGCGGCGCCGGGACCGAAGCACCCAACGGAGTCGGAGCCGAAGCACCCGACCCGCTTGGCCCAAAGGCGCCATATAACCCAGGAGAGGAGGGAGAGACCTCATGGCCATGGGATACTGCTCGACCTCCTCTGGCGTAGCGTCATGCCCAGGGACCGGTAGGTATGGGGGCAGGTTGCGACGCCCGCGACTCCGTCGAGCCACGTGGGTGGTGTCCCCCGAACCCCCGGCCGTGTCGCGTGAGCGTCGGGGGGGGTCGGAAGAGCGATGACGCCTTTCCGACCTCTCATGCCTCTTACCTGAGGATCTTGATCCTGAAGACCGATGCCGACTCTCGGAGCTACGAGGGCTCCGACCCCACGACCGGTCCCTCGACCTCCTGTGGGACTGGGACCTCGAACGGCGCGGGCCGACTGCCGCTTGCGGACCGCTCCCACCTAGCCTTAGACGTCAGGGCCCGGCAGTCCGAGCAGGTTCGGTTGCCGTGGTCGAGGCCTAGACACTGAAGACACTGGCGATGGGGGTCGGTAACCGACATCAATCGGCTGCACTTGGAGCAGGGTTTTAACCTGGGCATCCCTACCAGCACCGTCTGAGTCAATCAACTCGAAAAACAGATAAAAAAAGATCAAAGTTTTAGTCAAAAAATGACTAAAAGGGTACTACTTCTCTGGATCTGCGCTTAGCTGGCGCGGAGAAAAAAAAACTGACGTCAGAGCGCGAGGGCGGCGTCTAAGTACTCTGGCGCAAACGACTGATGCGGAGCCGCAGACGACGCCTACCGACGTGCAGGGGTACTGCTACGCAAAAGTTTCCGGATCCAGTCTGACGCCTGGGGATATTCTAAGGTAAGGAATCTAATACTAACCTGTTTCTTTCAGATGCCGCAGACTGGTCTTCAGACTCCACCTTCAAAAGATTTTACTTTAAACCAGTGGTGTCACTGGGATCTTTAGTGATGGACAAGCTTTAAACTAGCCTAATCTGAAGCCTCCGGTCCTGCCATAGAAAACAAAATGTCCTAGCTATCGTAAAGGAAAGTTTTCAATTCTATTAAGGACGTGGAGGGGAGGATTAGCCCATCCTTACAGTAGAACCCTCCCAGAACACCTACGTAGATGCGGTGAGTAAAACGTTTATGATTGGATTTGTTTGACAATGCCTTTTGATAGTGTTCTTGTTATTATATGGATTACTATTGTCACTGTTGTTTGAGGATTATCGGGTTGTGCCTCATACCTCAGATTTACATTTATCCTCCTTTGACTTAGGAACGGACGCTGGCAAACAGGACCAACAAAGACTGGCTTGATGTGGTCGCAGGAAGAAAGAGGAGGGTAGAGCATACTCGAGGGAAGTTGTTGGATGTCCTCGTTCTGGATTGGTTACCTACGTTGGACTCTTTCGTTATCCATTTTCCCCTCCGCATCATGGGAAATGTAGTTTTTATGGTTAATGTGGACTTTATAAAAGCTGCTGGTGTGAAATAAATGGAGAAAGTAAAGCCTAATCAAAGCCTTCGCGTCCTTAATAGAATTGAAAACTTTCCTTTACAATAGCAAGGAAATTTTGCATTATCAGCACTTGTATTTTTTCTCTAAACAGAATTTTTGGTTATTGCACCTACTTTTGCCGAAGCGGATTAGAAGATGGACAAGATAACACAATATATATGTGATATTTTTTAGACTCTCCTATATCCTACTTGTTTTCAGAGGGCGTTCAGCTCAAAACACTGGCCCATTGAACGGTGACAGTATATATATATATATATATATATATATATATATATATATATATATATATATATAGCACACTCCTCCGTTTTGACGAAAGAAATGGGCGCACACTCGCTGCCTTCCACAATTGTTTTATTCGATCTTTAACAGCTTGGAAACAAACAACGATCAACGCGTTTCAGTGCTCCTGGCACCTTGCTCACGATCACTTGTTTACATTTTTTTTCTTTTTTTAAAGAAACCAATTACATGGATGTTACCTCACATCCTGTTTTACTCTAGGCATTGTGGTTATTGTAGTTTTTAATAAAAAGAGTCTGTTTTTGTGAAGATGGGTCCGCTAGTTCAGTACTATTTCAATTGATAGTTTGGATATTCATTGCCTCATGAATATTTCCCGTTTTGGACCGTGTTCTTGTTGTTTATATCCCTCCAGTGGGATTACTTGACTAGCGGCCAATTTGTCAGAGAACCCCTGAGAGGCCATTGCATGTTCCGGACTCTGTAGTTAAGTTCATTTTGTTGTTCTCCTTTCCTTCCATGGATATGTCATGTGTCACTCATCTCTCTTTGCTCTTCACCAGCTCATTATGAGTTCTTACACGAGGTGGATGTACAACTCCTCCGATATGAAAGACTTAGAACAAATCCAACTCAAGAAATAAAGACCAAGTTAGATGAAAAATTGAGACAATGGAAATTAAATAATCTCATTGACAGTGACGAAGAAAAATATCTTACAACCAGCCACCCAATCACGGCAACAATATACTTCCTTCCTAAGGTGCATAAAGACCGCAACAAACCACCAGGCAGACCGATATTATCGGCAAAGGGCTCTTTGCTAGAACCAATCTCAAACTACATAGATCACTTTCTTAAACCCCATGTAACAGAACTCAGCTCATACATACAGGACACCAACGACTTGTTGAGACGACTAGAAAACATCCCATGGCAAGAAAGTTATCAACTAATATC
This sequence comes from Lissotriton vulgaris, assembly GCF_964263255.1. NCBI lineage: Eukaryota > Metazoa > Chordata > Amphibia > Caudata > Salamandridae > Lissotriton > Lissotriton vulgaris. The sequence continues at coordinate 1,339,253,802 of NC_141685.1, forward strand.
TATGGATGTTGTATCATTGTATACAAATATACAAAATAATCTGGGTCTTAAAGCTTGTAATTACTTTCTACAACAAAGAGACATTGTGTACAAAAATCATAATCAAATGTTGTTAGACATGATGGAATTATGCCTATCACAAAACATCTTCCTGTTCGGTGAAGAAATATACAGACAATGCAGCGGAACCGCAATGGGTTTTTCATTTAGTCCCAATTACGCCTGTCTCACGATGGGGTACTGGGAAAAGGAAATAGCTTGGGCGCCAGAATTTGACAAATTCACAAGTAAGGTCATGTGTTGGATAAGGTTTATAGACGACCTGTTGATTATTTGGGAAGGAACCAAAGATGAATTCCAGGAGTATTTCAACATCATCAACGCAAGAACAGCCGGATTATCCTTCACTTACGAGATCAGCAACACTGAAATCACCTTCCTGGATACTCGTATTTATGTCAAGGAAAACCATATCCACACGACGCTTTACAGAAAAGCAACAGCTACCAATGCCACATTGGAAGCAACGAGTTGCCACCAAGCATCCCTTATCTCCAGCATACCCTATGGAGAGTTCCTCCGAATCAGGAGGATATGCAGTGAAGACACAGAATGGCAGGAACACAGCACCAAAGCAAAACAAAGGTTTAAAAATCGTCAATACAATTGGGGAAATATTGAAAAATGCTGGCAAAGGGCAAACGTAAAAACAAGACAGGAGTGTCTGACAAAGTCGATTGAAAAAGAAAAATGTACACGAGAACCAATTCGACTAATTATGGATTACTCAGAAAACAGTAAAGAACTTGTAAAAATAATGAGAAAAAATTGGAAAATACTCCACCTGGATGATACAGTAGGAAAAATAGTGGGCTCACATCCGGAGGTGACCTATAGAAGAGCCCCAAATCTGAAAGATCAACTGATCCACAGCCACTGCAGCACAAGCAAAAAGAAAGACTGGTTGAAAACCACAGGCTTTGTAAAATGCTATAATTGCAAAATGTGTCAAATTGCCAAACCCACCAAAGAAATACCGCTACCTGATAACAAAAAATGGCAGATAAAACAACTAATCACCTGCACGACAGAATTCACGGTCTATGGCGTGGTATGTCCATGCCCCCTGATGTATGTGGGAAGCACCAAGGGTGAGCTAAAAAAGCGGATAATGGAACATGCCAGAGCCACGACACACAAGGACAGAGCAAATGCGGTGGCAAAACACATGGAGCAGAAGCACAATGCGGATTGGCAAAAATTAAAATTCTTCGGGATAGAGACCATACCGAAGAACATACGGGGAGGAGATCGTGAGAAAATCATGCGCAAAAAAGAATCGCGACACATCCTAAATTTCAGAACCTTACATCCACATGGCCTGAACCAATCGGAGGAGTTGTACATCCACCTCGTGTAAGAACTCATAATGAGCTGGTGAAGAGCAAAGAGAGATGAGTGACACATGACATATCCATGGAAGGAAAGGAGAACAACAAAATGAACTTAACTACAGAGTCAGGAACATGCAATGGCCTCTCAGGGGTTCTCTGACAAATTGGCCGCTAGTCAAGTAATCCCACTGGAGGGATATAAACAACAAGAACACGGTCCAAAACGGGAAATATTCATGAGGCAATGAATATCCAAACTATCAATTGAAATAGTACTGAACTAGCGGACCCATCTTCACAAAAACAGACTCTTTTTATTAAAAACTACAATAACCACAATGCCTAGAGTAAAACAGGATGTGAGGTAACATCCATGTAATTGGTTTCTTTAAAAAAAGAAAAAAAATGTAAACAAGTGATCGTGAGCAAGGTGCCAGGAGCACTGAAACGCGTTGATCGTTGTTTGTTTCCAAGCTGTTAAAGATCGAATAAAACAATTGTGGAAGGCAGCGAGTGTGCGCCCATTTCTTTCGTCAAAACGGAGGAGTGTGCTATATTGAACGGCGAGGTTCCGCCGTAGGGAAACGCACCCACATTGAGCGCTCGAAGTGGCTGGGAAAGCAGGAACCGGCGTGTGAAGATATATATATATATATATACACACACACACACACACACACACACACACACACACAATTACACATTTTGACAGATAGTGCGTTTGATGACATTTATTTTTACAATTTCACTGTTCACAGGTGGAATAAACTGTCTATGTCCTGAAGTGTACAACTTTTTAAAATTTGTTTGCTCTTATTCATGCCTACACACATATACATTTTTCACTCAAACATTTTTTTATACTTGGTAATAGGCTCAGTGAGGTTCCGCCAGATTTAACTGTACAACGTTTGCCCAACGCCATTTATTGACAATAAAAAGGTCACAGGTTAGATAACACCACAACATCGTTGGCCACCCAACAGGTCCCTTGACGGACTACCTGGTCTTGATCCACTCTTTGATTAAACAGCCCCTATGATATGTATACTTTTGCTTGTTATTTTCTTTGTCTTACTTTGTAAGCTTATGTCATATTCTTTCAATAAAATCTTTCTGAACTCAAAAAAAAAACAAATAAACAGCCCCTATGACAAGATTTGCGGGAAAACCGAATGGGGTTTCACACATCTACCCTTACAAGGAGATTTGGTGGGCCACATTATTATTAAACATAATATCCAGAGATATTCACTTATTCTTTCCAGTGGAGATTCTTCCTCTAATGGACTGTGATTTAGGACAACTGTATGTGATTGATACTGTAACAGGCTTGTGGACATAGCATATATCTGGTTACGATTTTACTCATCAAGTTTAGATGGTTGGTTACGGACAGGAAAAGTATATTCTGATCACTTATCTTTCAAAGGTAAATGCAATATATTGTAGAAGGGAGGGAAGTAAGAGGTCTTAAAGGGGTTGGTCATCGAGGGAAGAGACTCATCTTGACAAGCTCCCCTTCTCTTCCACACAGACAAAATACTAAATTTTAACCTCCAAACTTGCGAAACATCAAAAGACTGTTGCAGGTGAATGATTTGGGTTTGGAGTACTGCCAAAACAGTTAAGAACTCAAACTTGCTTACTGCCAACCAGGCACAGAGGAGTTTCGTTTTCAAATCCAACGGATATTACGCCTCCTTATTACTAATATCATTAATCAGCTGTGCGTGTAGAAGCATGCACAGAGAACCATTCTCACCCACTCGCTGATCCTCGCCACTGTCAAGCGATTCCTGCTCAGGAGTGTCAGGATGTGCACTCGTGGGATCTGACCCCTTATCCCGCCATTCCTCAGGGTCAAGGATTTGGAGCTCCTCTGCGAGTTCTTCCACTATCCGCTTTGTGTCCGCTTTGAGGAGAAACAAAGCAAAAAATGAACTAGTTACTGTTTTACAGGAAGACTCAAATAATACTTAATGCAATACAAATCCAAGTAAAACCCCAGTGCTATCTAATGTCCACATAAACCCTTGATATGACCTGGCTAGTGCAATTTATAAGTAAAATCTAGCAGGAAAACTGGGAGAATGCAGGTTTATGGCTGATGATATTAAAAAAACAAAAAAAGTAAATTAAAGTGCAGGAATCGCGCTAAGACAACAAAATTCCGCAACAAAAAAAATGTTTTCCTTACTTGAGAGAGAGGCCATTTAGTTTTATTACGGCATAAAATAAAAGCTCAAACATCTCTTAAGGATATCTATTCCTCCCAAAAATATGCTGGTTAAGCTTAGAAGTGGAGGTACTGGGCAAGAACTGAGAGGGCAAAGAACATTTGCTATGGACATCGAAGACTAAGGACGATTAAGAACAAGAATTTGCAATTCAATAGGTCTCGCATTTACAAGAGTTTAAGCTACTGGTATCGTAAATGACAATGCTTTTAATTTATCGGTATTGAAAACCACAACATAAATAAAAGGCATTGTCATTTACAATGCCAATAGCTCATTTTTTGCAAATGAAAGACATACTGCATTTCAAATGCTTGGTATGTGAAGGAGGCAGACAAAGTGATGGAAATATACACAGGCAACAGTAAATGAAAATACAGTGTACAGCAGGGAAGAGGAGGACGCGGTTTGGCCTTCCAGGGACTTATTTTATTTATGCGTTTTTACATAGCGCAAATTTTATACGAAGGTGTCAGAGCGCTATACAATAGAACCAGTTACATTACATAAGGACTTCAGAGTACATGAATAACATAAAAGATACAAACAGATAAACTCTAAACTCCCATAAGAAGGGTAGTAAGTACACAAATGTACTACAGATACTAGTGGTTAGAGTTAAATACATACAAGTTGCAAATTCACTCAAGATTACATTCTAAGTAGCGATCTTGGTTGGACAATTCTATTTTTACAGAGCATGATCTTCTCGCTGTTTGTAAAAAGTAAAAAACAAAACAAAAAAAACATGAGTCTTCCGCATAAGCAGGGCGAGTAGACAGTCTGGTGTGTGCTTTGGGGCTGGCTCCACATTTTGGCTTGTGTGCCCCCGTGAGTAGGAGGCAGGACAAGGGGCAGTGCCCGCTGACTTGGCAAACATGCCTGACAGGAGAATTTTGTTTAACAGAGAGGACTGGAGAAGTCCTACAAATGTGAAATTATGTGTCTATATCCCCGTGCCACATTTATGAGGGGGTGTTTTGGAAGCGCCTTGGAGTGTTTTCACAGCGCATGTGCCAATCACACAAACCCCCACGAGGTGCAGCACACCAAGCCTGGATGTGTACGGAGGGAGCAGCGAGCCATGTGTGCTTTGGCAAGCTTGGTTTTTAATAAAGTTAAAACCGGTCGGGCAGGGACATCGGACAGAGGAGTCAGGGGCTGGGGCTCTGTGCTCACCCAACAATTCCTTCAGAGACACAGAAGCTCAGCTGTTCATGTCTTTACTTCAGTTATGTGCGTGGCGGATGGGGGGTGTTTGATTGCCGAGTGCCTCGAAGGTTTGTGCGGTGGGTGTGCGTAGTTAGTGTCGTGAAGTAAATCTTGACCTTTCCTGGAGGAAAGTAAACATCGCCATTTACTATTTGGATGACCGGGATCACTGGAGCGCTAGCAAAAACACTCAGCTCCCCACTTTCCAGTCTTAAATAAAAAAAAAAGAAATCAGTGCGGGGGCAGGGAACGACAGTCAGCACTGTGAGACATTCTTGCTGGAGTTTAAATGGAATGTAAGTTCTAAGATTCCTGGAAAAAGAAGACATTTACTACTTCTACTGTGGTGCTTACACTGTGTGGGCTATGCTGGAGTCCATGTTTGCTACCAGTACAGAACGAAACAGAAAAACTAATAAAATAAATAACTATAACTAAAAAAATGATCTGGGCGAGCTGCGTGGCCCATCCCACGAGTGGTGTAAGTGGCCCAATTGTCAAAGTGAAACCGCACATAGCGCGCTGAAAACAACAACAACAAAAAAAGCGCTGGCATTGCTAAAGCGGACAACCCACCAGTGCTCTTTAGATAAATTAAACAAAGACTTCTCCAAAGGCCTAATGCAAGCTATACAATAAGGACACAGTAAAAGGTCGAGTCCTGAAAAGAGGTTACAAAAGAAGACAGGGATGTACTAAGGAGAAACTAATAAGCCTATTAACAAATCAAAAACTAACATTTACAAAGGACAGTCACAGCAGCCAATTGAAAAGATGGGCGGAGCTTCAAGTGCATACCTGAATCACATGCATCACAGAGCAGCGCATGCGCTGCCCAGGCTCGACCTAAAAATTGCCAGTCACCTTGGATACATGCAAAACAGCAGCCAAAACATGCACAATTTCAGACAGAAGCTGAAAATTACAGATGACGAGTTTAAGAAAATAAACCTCCTCATAAGTTTCACTGTTAGCTGCAAAGAGCTATGTAAGATGTTTTCTTTGTAGCAATACCCAAATCATGGGTGACAACATGGGCCATCGTCAGATGAGAACATAACTCACTTTGCTTCAGGAAGTTTGTTTAAACAAGGCCTTGTATAGCTTGTTATTCGCCCTAGGGCTGCATCAAGGTGCTGAAAGTAGACAGGTGATATGGAAAAAAAGAGGGAAAACAAGGACCAGGGCAGTGGAAAGAAGGGAGAACACTGAGAAAATGAGAGAAGCCTTGTGGATGGTTTGGTGCTCCCCAAAAACAATACATCAGCAGACGGATCGATAGTGCACTCTGGGTACCTTGTCTTCAGCTAGTGGCTGGCAGGTAGGGAGGGAGTGGGGAGGGAAGGAGTAATGGTATGGAGGGCAAAATGAGAAGAACCACGTTGTGAAACAGAGTTAGAACTCATGGTATTCTGTTTTAATGGCACTATTTCCGATCATAAAGAGAGCTGATCGGCCCGTTTCCGATACCCCTGTACACAAATATCTCTACTAGGCTTCTCATGCAACATGGCCATAATAGATTTATTTATTTATAGGCTTTATATAGCGCTAGTTAGACCAGAAGGTATCACAATGATGACAGAAACACAATAAAGTCGCTTAACATATAGTGCGAGACACTTAAATTTGAGTACAAGCAGAAGTAGGGACAAAGAGAATTGTCAGGCAATTCCGGAGGCTACTATATGCTGACAATAAGCACCGTATGTGTTCAGGGAGAAAACAACATAATAGACAGCTGAAACACTCAAACAAGCACCTGTCACAGAGGGTCTAATCCTAGAGCGCGATAGTTATTGGAACGAAGTTCAGTTAGCTAGCATGTTGAGGAGACTGAGTTTCAGGTCCCGTTTGAAGCAGGAGAAGGAGGGGTTCAATCGTAGATCTCTAGGCCGTGATATCCATAGGCTGGGTGCATTTCCAGAAAAAATGAGAGTCTGGGTGGATTTCCTTTTTAGTATGGAAGGTATGAGGAGAAGTGAGTTGGAGCTACTCAGAGTTCTGGTTCTTCTTGCTTTCATAAGTTTGTTGTCAAGATAGTTGGGGGTATGTGTGTGAAGGGCTTCGTGTGTAATGATGTAAGCAATCTTGTAAATACATCTTCCTTCGATGGGAAGCCAGTTGAGGGTCTTGGGGGCTAGTGTGATGTGTACAAATCATTTAACACCCGTTATGAGCCAGGCAGCCATGTTTAGAACTGATCTAGGGTGGGGGGAGGGGGGAGGATGAGGTGAATTTTCAGCATCTCTGCAAAGATGGCATTGCTGTAGTTCTGTTTGGAGAAGACAAGAGATTGTACTACCAATTTGAAATACCGGAGGGAATGAATGGTTTAACTTTCTTGAGGTGTTTTAATTTGTAAAGCACTCCTTTGGCTGAGTTTTTGAAGTGGCCTTTCATGGACATGTTTTTGTCCAAACTGATGCCTAAAGACTTCACAGAGTTGGACAGAGTGAGCAAGCAATTAATTGCATCTAGGTCACCGAGCCAGTCTTGGATTGGTAGTGGGTTACCATTGGGGGAGAACAGTATTAGTTTTGTTTTGTTGGGGTTCAGCTTTAGGTGGTTGGAATTAAACCAAGATTGGATCTTGCTTAGTGTGGTGTTTAGATGTAGAATGTCACTGGGTGATTTTATTGTGTAGAAGACTGGAGTGTCATCAGCATAAATGTGATATTTGATCCCTGCTTGCTTCAGGATGATTGCAAGGGGTTCCATGAAGAGAATGAAAAGGGAAGTGGAGAGAATTGGGCCCTGGAGTACACCAAAATTAGCTGTTGTTAGTTTGGAGAAACAAGAGTTTATTTTAATTTGTTGCGATCGGTGTAGTAGGTAAGATGTGAACCATATTAATACTGTGCCATTGATACAATAGTGGATCTTAAGTGAGTCAAGTAAGGCTGGGTGATTTACACTATCAAAAGCCGCTGATAATTCATGTAGTATAAGTAGGCATGCATCCTCTTCGTCTAAGGGTCTGTGGATTCCATTGAGATATTGAGCATGTAGTTTCCGTGCTACAGCCTTTCCTGAACCCTGATTTGGAAGGGGTCATGGAGATTGAATTCACCTATAGGGTGGTTAATTTTTTGTAAGACACACTTTTCCATAGTTCTGGCTAAGAACGGGAGGTTGAAGATAGGTCTGAGGTTGTTGAGATCATTGGGGTCTCCACCTGGGTTTTTGAGAATGGGTGTGATTTGTTCTAGTTGGAGGGAGTCGGGTACATAGCCTGAGGCGAGAATGTAATGATGATTTTTGTCCACAACGGGGCAATGATCTGGTTGAGATTTTGCACTATTGAGGTAGCTGATCCTTACTGTGTGAAGTAGGCTTTAGGTTCGCAATTATATTGAAGACATAGTTTTCTGTCATGGGTTCAAAGTCCGACCAATTGGCATAATTTTTCAGTTGAGGGAGATCAAGGGTACCATTAGTGTTTTTTGTGGCTGTTTGGTCGTTCGGAAGTTCAGGTGGTGGGGCTACTACGGAGGGTGGTGAGTCAGTGTGGACGGTAAGGCGGGATGGCAGATTTGTGACTTGAAAGAAGGATTGCTTCAGTTTTGTGACTTTGTCAGTGAAGAAGCTGGCAATTTCTTCACAGCTTTCTTTAGTGGCTGTTAGTTTGTGTGTGGATGTGAGGGCGGTTTGACGTTTAACAATGTTGAAGAGCTCACTGGGTCTATTCTTCGCACGGTCAAGTTGGTTGCGAAAGAGGCCTTTTCTCTAAAAATGTGCTTCGTATATGACATCTGGGCAGTTCTGAGTAGTGCTAGGTGCACTGTCGAGGGGTTTTGTCTCAATGTCCTTTCTGCCCGTCTGATTGTCTTCTCTCGTTGTTAAGATCTGAGTTGAAGCAAGACTTTGGATTGATCGCAGTGGTTTTAGTTGGAGTGTTGCCACTTGGTCGAGAACTTCCATTGTCACTGTATTATTGTGGGCAGTTAGATCATCAGCGGTAGGAGTGATAGGGTGACGCTGTTGTTGAGCAAGAATTCTGGATTCCAGTTCAACTATTGGGGCTTGTTTGAAGTTCCTGGTCCAGTGCTTAGGTTTATCTATTAAGGCTGGGTGGGGTCTGCAGTGGGTTTCGATATTAAACAATATGAGATGGTGGTCGGACCAGTCAATGGGTGAGATGGTTCTAAGTTCTCTGCAGAGTTGTTTAAGGTCATTTATTTCCAGAAGGTTGGCGAGATTACGGACTGTGGGGTCTTCTGATCTGTTCCAGTGAATATTGAAGTCGCCGAAGAACACGTCCTTTGTGTCAGTAAGGGAGAACCGAGTTACTAGGTCAGTTAACACGTCTGCAAAGAGGGTGAAATTAGATGGTGTGTAGTTTGATAGGAGGGGAGCCTTTGACTAAGTTCAACACCAGGGTATTTAAAAGTAGAGTATTCTGCGTTATTTAGGATGGAAAGATGTATTCCGTCTTTGTGAATGATGGCTATTCCACCGCCTGTTCTTTTAGGTCTGTCTTGTCTAACGATGGTGGATCCAGGTGGTGTAAGCAGGTCTAATATGGGAGTAGAGTGGTCAATGAGTCAGGATTCGGCGAGGAAAGCGATATCAATTTCTTTGCTGAGTAAAGCTTCAGCGATATCTGTAGCCTGCTGAGCTGATCTACAGTTGAGGAGCATGCATGATAGAGGGCAGGGATTATCATTAGTAGAGTGTAGTGTTTGAATGGTGGTGTATTTAGAAGGAGGTCTGGACGAGTAGATAATTCTGGGGATTCTATTTGTGCCCACTATTACTGGGAACGTATCGGGAGGATTTAGAGACAAATTCTGGTTTGTTGTGAGGTAAGATACGCTGATAGCATCAACTTCCAGGGAGGATATGTGGCTATCAGCACGGTGGGGTCTGTGGGACAGACGACACAAAGGAGTAGAAGGCAGGAAGGTGCGATGTAAGGCCATAGGAGAACCTGTGCGGGGAGGCAATTTATCACTATCCGGAGTGTGAGAGTGGGATAACTTGGCCTTGAATGTGAGGTCCGGTCTTAGATTTGCAATGTCAATAGCTAGGAAGTAGAGTTTTTCTCCATTCACTTCAGGAGCTGGGTAAGTGTCATTGATGCTTGCAGCATTGAGAGTGGGAGGGTAGGTGGCAAGTCCTGAGTATACGGGAGGAGAGCGAGCAGCACTATGGAGATTGTCATTGTTGTTGGGACTGGGAGTGTAGACTGTGTGTGAGCTGAGCTAGGACTGCATCAGTAGGGAGCGGTTCGCCCACAGAGTTCAGTAGCTGACGGTCTGTAGTTAGGGACTGCATCACCTGGCTTGGGGTATGCATCGTTGAGTTATGTTACCTTGTGACTACAGGTTAGGGTGGAAGCAAGTAAAGTCAATCTAGTAATTATTTGCTGGCGGTGTGTGTTAATTGGGGCAGCAAGGTTGCTAAGTGTCAGGGGGTGTCACAGCGTTGCATACCGAATCAGTGGGGAGAAGGCATGCCGGTTTAGGGTTAATGGTCCGTTGTAAGGGCGAGAGAGGAGTTTGGGGCAGATGGCCCTGTTGTGTGAGTGAGGTGAAGAGTGACGGGAAATGTTGATCAAAGATGGTGAAGTGAGAGTTGGTAGCTTGAATAAGTATGTTCCCTGTCCTGAAGATGGAAATAGTGATTTTCCCTTTAAAGGCTAGGGAGGGGGGACTAGGTGAGTTTTGTTCCATAGGTATTTTTATTGACTTCGTAACTTTTCAGGGCGCTTGGAATAGAAGACTATTTTCTTGTTGCTGTTGGTCACGCTATGGTAGGTATCCACTATAAGTGTTTCCGGTTGTTGTTTCAGTAGTCTGTGTTTGAAGTTCTTTTTTGAATTATTGGAGGAATTTTTAGGATACGTGATGTTCCATGAGTTGGGGCCATATCTCACGAGTGCAGTGTCGAGGGGTTTGTGGGGGTCTATTGATCGAGACATTTTAAGTCTAGTTACAGTTGAGCTGCAGGGTAGGGGAAGTAAGGGAGTGCTGAAAACTGAGGTGTTAGAAGGCTGGGCCGGGCGTAGGGAAGGAACAATATTGTACAGTGAGCAATGCGCTTGAATCTGGTTAGATTGGTTAGAAGGTAGAGCAGAGAGCTGTGGAGGAGTGATGTTATACAGTGAACAATACGATTGGCAGTTTAGAAGTGCATGTGAGCTTTAATTGTGAAAGTCGCATATTAGCCAGTCACCACGGAGTAGAGTAGTTACGGAGGTGTACAAAATGCATTTCTAAGTCATAATCAAAAACATCAGATAGGTAAGGATAGTGCTCAAAAACATCAGAAAAACTAAGGGCAGAAAACAAAAAAGAAGGACAGAGTGTAAATGAGTGAGAAAGTAATGTGTGATGTAGTTCCTAGTTAAGATGGGGAGGTATACAATAGGCACAACTACAATTCAGCTAAGTAAGGAAGATATACAAGAACTTCAGATAAATAACGATAAACAAGCAAATGAGATGAACAATAGAAAATAAGCGTAAAAGTAATGTGGGACGTAATTCATATTTATGGCCACAAGGTGGCCCTATAGCCTAGGCGAGTATCGAAGACCACATGAAGTGGTTTGGGCAGAGGAAGTGGTTTGGTTGCAAGGAGTGAGGGAAGATGGCTGCCAAGGGGACGAAAGCACAGAGGGGCAGTTTAACAAAATGGGGGCGAAAGAGAGGGAGGGGCAACAAATCCTCATTGGATTCAACTGTCTTACAGGTCGTCACCACACGGCAAGGACTTTTCTCATGGGAGATTCAGTACTGGCCCGCTAAAGATCAAGCTCTTGGCCCCCCAAGGGCCATCATCTCAGTGTATACTCCAGGTGCAGGGCACACCACTCCCGCTGCAGCGTCCAAATCACAAAATGGCGACCGTACCTTCTCCTGAGCACAGGGCTGGTTGAGAGGCGATTGTACCAGGCTTGGTGAGAGGCGTTGCAGGCAGGACTGCCTGCCATTTAGGGGTTGTCAGGTCGACCTCTTCTGCACTCTGGATACTGGTCGAATCCTCTGCCTCAGTCACTCCCAGGCAACAGTCCACTCAAAAAAGACAGCAGCAGCACCCCCTAAGCCTCAACCAAGCCAAGACCCCACAAGCAAGCCTACCCGCAGTCCGCGATCAACGGAGCCCCCGCCGCCTTCCTCGTCGTGCCTCCAGCGGCTGGCAGCTTCCCTCTTCACCGCTGCGCCTGGCACTCAGGGAAGGTCTCTCACCCTGGGCAGTAGCGTGTCCAATACCCATACAGTCGGCCGTCACGCCCACTGAGCCAATAAGCCCTGGGTATTGGGACCTCTAGAGCTGTCTCAGTCTGTTATCCTAAGCTAAAAAGGTTTTTCAATACCTGGCCGATCATTAAGAGGATAATAGATATTGTTTCAATTTGTGTATGTGAAATGTCATTTTAAAATATATAAACAACCAGGCGATTTTGATTAATCATCTTAAATGTATCACATTGGTTACTTGGATGAAGTTGTTCAAAAGCTGCCACATAGGTCTGTTTCCATCTAAAAAGCTATTTTCTGACTATTTAAGCTAGTCAGATGAGAATCTCACTTTGCACCGTGGAAATGGGAAAAACTTAATTTAGAAACTATTTCCCATAACAGACTGCTCCATTATAATGTTTTTTCAAATCACATAGAAGTATAATGATCCTTTTTTATATGGTGCTTAATACTTCAGTTCTTCTGTGTCAAAGGACTGTAAATAAGGTGTTTCACTATTAACCAACCTAATGAAAGTTAGTACAATGGAACATTAAAAGAAAACACAAACATTCGGCATAGTTCATAGAAGTCTAACATGTTTAATGCCAAATCAGGCAGTAAGTGTTCAAAATAAGGCAATTGCAGTTTCAATGGGCCAAAGTTTCATACCCAAACAGATTATGCATGTAATGCTAAACTCCACACATTCTGGTGCTGCATTTAAACACTTTGTCTCAATGCAAGTAAATGGAAGCGAGAATTCGTGATCAACTATAACACACAGACAGTAATGAGCAGGTGCAAAAGCACCTACATTTCCATAGAAGACATGTAATCATTAAGGGACAAATGCAAGTGAATTTACTTTTTCAGAACGTGGCTTTAGCTTTGCAGTGATTTGAACTAGTTACCGAAATGGTATGCACAGATGTCGGCGGTGAGCATTTAATTTGATGAAGCCTCTTTCTGGCATATGCATCCTACTTTGTTATTTCCTTTCGTACATTGTATGTACACCAGAAACCCAGAAAAATTAAATTAGAGCAAAAGCATAGCTACTACTCACAGACTTGAGCTTTGATATACTCCATGAACTGCTCAGGGCTAAGGGCAGGTTGGCAGTATATAGTCTGCGGTGTGGCGGTGGAAGGGGGTCGCAGGAATGGGTGGTGGCAGATTCGAGTTGTATGCACTGTAAGGACATATGCGCAGGACTGCGGCTCATCAATGCGGGCAATGTAGTCTCCGGTGCCTTCCTCGCAGACAAACTGTACAAAAGAGACAGAAGCAGCAGCATGGTCATTCTCTGGAGTACTAATGAATTGACTGAGTGAAACATGGGGCAAGAAATGAGATTGAAGGATGTAAGCTGGTGAAGACTATAAGGGTAACACAAGGGTAAAAGACCTGGTAATTTCCTAATTAAAAAAATCGAAGATTCTCGTACACAGCTAGTGGGTCCAATAGGATTTGAGAAAAAAGTTCACCGCAGTTGGCTGTGAGATGTGGAGGAATCAGAAGACAACACATCTTTTCTGTGTAGGATGAAAGTGATACAGGTCTACAAACACCACCTGGATCATTTGAGAGCAGATCAAGTAATGTTTCCAACATCACACACTGTAAGGTTGCATAAAGAACTCATATCGGCAAGAGACAAGCAACCAGCTAAGTCATGCTACCAACAAGAACTATTTTGCATAAAGAAAAGAGGGAAACGTGGGGGGAAAGAGGAAAACCTCAGAGGGTGGGTTGAGACATAGGTTTGGCTCCAAGAGTCATCATATGCAGCAAACAAAGAGAGCCATGCGGCAAATAAAGAATCTAAAAGACAGCCCTGTAACTGGATTTATCTGAAGCAAATACCCCTTACAGAAACAAACTAGCTCGGCTAGTCTTCAGCACTTATTTGCTTCCTATCTCTACTATACCATCTTACAAGGTTAGGTTAATTCCGCAAGAAGCAAAACCCGCACTTCAGGCAGAATCAGGAAATACAACAGATGTAAGAATATCTGACACCAGATTTGTCTGCCTCTACTCCACCGCATTTCTTTCAAAAGCTTTTTAAAAAGAAAAGATTTCCTGTGGTAATGCAAATGTAGAAGAGGTCTGATGCCCATTGGAGACATTCTTAAATGCCTTAGTAACCACACACAGAATGGATGCAAATAGCAACCCGACTAATATTACAAAGGCATTTTGTGAGCCCTGCTAATGGAAATTCAATGATGTGACTGCATAGGCTTCATAAGAATATTGCAGCCAGACTCCAAAATGTTGGTGCGTAATTTGCAGTCGATATGTGCAACCTGCTTGTATGAGCATCAAACTCAAAGCGAGGTGGCAGATGCTTGCGAACACACTATTCTGCTTGGGCAAGTGGTACATATGAGCAGTAAAGTATCACCATTAGCTTCTTCTTTCTCTCCCAATTTTTTCTTTCTTTTTAAACGTATGTGTATTGAACGAGACTCAGAACCACCTAAGAAACACAACTTGTTTATCAGATAAATCTTTCAAGAAGCATGCAAACCGAGGATGCAGAAGCATGCCTCTTACTCACCCTCACTTCTGCTTCCCTGGTCCGGCCGTTCAGATCACACTTCGAACCGTTCACATACAACTGGCTGTGATACCGCTTTAATCGGTGGTGCTTAGTGGCCTGCATGGACAGACAATGAAAAGGACAGCATTCAGACACAGACAGAAGGAAAGAAAGATTAAGGCAGACGCTGGTATAGAATTACACTGTATGGATCACAATTGTGAAGGGGAATGACAGTCGCACCATGGCCATAGGTGTCAATGACAGTTTAGTAGCATACCCACCACATTTGAAACAACCCAACCCAACCAGTGAGGTGGAAGTTCAAAACTCTCCTGGTCCCCTAGAGGCCATCACAGCTCAGATTTCAAAGCAGATGTGTAAGTAGAGTGCTTTATCAGTATATCATTGCTTATGACCCCACATATTACATCAGTCACAACATGTTGAATTACATGATTAAGGACATCACTGATGACAATCCAATGAGTGTGACAATTTGCTAAACGCTTCCGACACTGAATGGTATTCCGTGTGCCAAATCAAGAGAACCTTTTCTGTTGCTTCTGTACTGCTAACGAGTGTAACCTTTTACAACATGCTTGGCCTCTTAAAATGGCTCGGTTGTGTGAAGGCTGAGGGCTCCCTGAAGAGTTGTCCACAGGACCAAGGTTGTGTTTGAATGGGCCTGACCACCTAACAGGGTTTAAGAGTCCGTAGGGAGTGGGTTCTCTGTGAAAAGTTGTGCACAGGGGATAACTGTGCGTAGAAGGAATTTGACAACCTATTGGGGCTTGTGTGTCTGGAAGGAGTGCATTCTCCTAGAAATGTTGTGCACATGGTGAAGAGCTGTGCACAAAGCAAAGGCTGTGCGTAGTAGGGGTTTGGTCACCTAAAGTGATTTGGATGTCTGGATGGAGTGGACTCTCCATAACGTGTTTTGTCCATCCAATGGGGCTTGGTTAGCTGGAGGTAGATTGTTTCATTGTTGGGTCCCGCAGGGGGAGCTCCACGGCCCCCATAGCACCGCCTGCTGCTCAGCCAGCACCCATCTTAGGTACCAGCACAGGAGCCGGACATAATTGTATTTTTTTTATTTTTATATATTTTGTGGGCGCTCCGGTCCCACGACGGGCACCTACAACTTAGCATCCAAATGAGGGCTGCGGCGGGAGGCCCAAGGCCCCCGCGATCCCCTGCCAGGACCCATTCTCAGCAAAAAAGAACAATTGATGGACAGAATGCAGAACAATGTTAACCATTCACCCCAGTACAGAGATCTGGGCCTAAATCCATCAGGGTTTTTTTAGATCACCATGCCATTCCAGTATGGGCACAGGATCAAGACTGATTTGCATATGGCTGGTTCGAAACAGGGGTGGCGTAGTAGGCAAAACAACAATGGATTTAACTCCGATCTTTTGACTGGGGGAGAATGTTTGCATTGTCAGCATTCCGTCCATCATTTGTTTGCTGTAGGACCCATCCTCTGGCGTCTGCGGGAGCGGCCACAGTTGAAAGTGCTACCCCCTGGCAGTAGCAACTTTCCTTTCTGGTCCTACTGTTGGCAGAGCAATTCAGTGTTCCCTGCCTGCGCTCCCGCAGCAAGGGAAGTAGATCTACCTGCATATCCCAGGGGATTGGGTCCGTGGGACACTAAACACAAGCCGGGCCACGGGGTTGGTGTTTGCCAGGGTCTAACGTTTGCTCGGGGAGGGGGGTTGACACAAGCTAGGGCTAGGCAGTCACTACCAGGCCCGTTACATTGCATTAAAAAAAAATAAGAATTCTGAACAGAGGACAGTTTTGTACTGGTCGCACCAACATTTTGGTTTACGCTGCGGCCAGCCGATCAGAGAGCTCGTCCTAACACAAAACCCCGCAGTCAATCAGAAGGCTTGAATTTCAGCCCAACTGTCAAGATATCTATACATTTGGAAACTACATTACTATAAAACTTCTCAACAGATTTACACATAATCACAACAACCATTCTTTCTGGGAAAAGATGTAGCTTATGCCAAATTTGGAGAAATTCTGTTCAGTCGTTTTGGCACAGTCTAAAATTCCTTATGAACATTGCATGGAGAAATTGTGTCCCCCAGGAGATAAACTTAAGATGAGCTGGGCTCTAAGGGAGACAAAACCTGGTTCAAGACCGTGTTGAGCTCTCAGGGTACCAGAGTGTGCCATACAGTTGGTAATGCTCTGAAACGTCCCTTTCTAAACATTTATTTTATTTATTTGAAGAGTTTTATATAGCGCTCCTTTGTAACAAAAGAGTAGATTGGGTGTCTTCTGTTCTTCAAATCCTCGATATTGTAGTTACATGGCCTTACATTGACGAGCGTTTAAGACCACTCTTAGCTAGATACAGCAAGCATGGAAGTATTTGATGGGGTTGTATAGACATTGGTGGAATCCACACCAGACACTGGAATGTTTCCACTTGGCAGTATAAATCATCGTAGTTGGTTACCATTCCTGCACCAAGATATTTCATCATTGCACCGGCAGAGCCAAACGACCGAAATCTAAGTGGCCAGGTACCAGGGTTTCAGGCTGAGAGACTTGAGGTAGTTATGAAGTATCTTGCCTTTGTGTCTGGAGAGAAGCTTAAAGTGTATTTTTGCTGGTCTTAACAAAAGTGCAGATCGTGGTAGGAGTTTGCTGTATCACTACGGCTGTGGCCAGAGCAGGGCAATAAGAATCGGAGTACAGTGATCCATTTTTACCTCTCTATGTAACATGGGGAGCAGGAAAAAGGAGGAAAGGTGTATGCAAAGACGCTGGCCATATTGTCAAACAGGCATTGCCCTTTGTTGCTGGCTGCCAACACTTGCTGGGAAAGCACTGGCATTTCTTGTTCTAAGGGTAACTAATACTCGTTTTGTTGTCCTAATAGGAGTTCCACATGTCATCCTGGGGAGAGATAGACCTGTCTCATAGCAACCTCTTCCGATTGAGGTGAGGACATTTTTCCTCCATGCTAAACAGTTTAAAGCAGACACCCTGTTGTCTGTCTTGATGAGAATCACTTGTCCTGCTAGTTTCGAAGGAATTAATGTAGGTCCAATTTTATGGCTCAAAGCTCATGTTCATATGGTGCATCTTTTCTGCATCTCATCGGAGATTCCAGCAGGTGAGCTCCTTTCCCTTTCATGGATGCAAGAGTCGTTAGCTCAACTGTCTGAACAAAGATAGAATGAGTGGACTGTGTCAGGATTTATGAGGAACCTCCTCCATAGCAGCACCTTTTGAGTGATCTTGTGACTTCGATTGTGGTATCCAAATTCATTGATTGTTCAGTTCTTGTTGAATGGATCTCATAAGGATGCTACTATTGTGGATTAATTACATCCAACAGATACAGCCCTATTCCCCAGAACCTGGGGCCAACAAACAATATAACATCTACAATGGTTCAGGGCCAAAAATGTGTTTAAAGAAAGTATTTATAACCGCCATGCAAAAAATAGATCATAACATTAGTGTAATTCAATGCCACAATATAAGAGACTTGCGGGACCACATCCAAAGCACTAGTGAATAACAATTGGAAATCACGGAGGAAGTGTAATCAACTTCTTCCTCCGTGAATTCCAATTGTGAATCACCAGGGCTTCGGATGTGGTCCCACAAGTATAGAGATTTGGGGTCCGGAAATTCAGTCCGCAGTTACTGAGGTAATTGCGGCAACACTCTGTAATGGAATTAGAGTTCCCTGAGTCTTTTGGTGAAGTGAAGGCACTTAAATGAACTCAGATTCTAATTTTGATGTTACCATTGACTGTGTCACAAATTGAATCTTATGGATTCTAATTTTGATGTTACCATTGACTGTGTCACAAATTGAATCTTATGGATTCTAATTTTGATGGTACCAATGACTGTCACAAATTCGATCTTCTGGTTGCTCCTAAACATTGCTTTTTGTCCTGATGATGACCTAACAAATTGATACGGTCGAGATGCCGTCGATGTTCCCTCTGGCAAATAAAGAGGACGCATTTATTGCATCAGTGATCCTGCTACATATCAGACAAAATGTATTGTATTTTTTTTCTTTGTCGTTGTGTTTGTTTTCTGTTTATATTGTGATTTGTATTATATGTTTGTCATGTGTAACTTTATGAGCACCATTTGTATGTCTGTATTTCTTTTGGTATTTTTCATGTTTTACAAAAGGTAATTTCAATAACAAAGTTTTTCAGAATAATTTAATGCGAGTACCTCTTTATTTTTACACTTTCCCTTTGCCATAATTATTTGTCTCTTTTATTGTGGCATTGAACAATAATAAGGTTATGATATATTTTTTGTATGGTGGTTATATATACACTTTCTTTAAGCAAATTTCGCTCCCTGAACCACTGTAGAATTATATTGACAACTGGTGATTAGACATATGCAGATCACACCAGGCCCAGCAGAGATCTGTATAGCCGGACAGCTTGGCGGTCTTCGTCATGGCTTGGAGCTCCACTGCTCTGACTGCTCAAGGACAGGACTTTCCTAGCTGCATGTAGAGCGTTGCACCCAAGAACTGAGGACTCATAACTAGTTCTATAGAGGACCAGTTAATGTTTAGTGCCAGTCCTAATCCTGCAACAGACTGATACATGCAGCAGCATAAACCTTGCCTGTATAGCCTCAGAAAAACCCTGGCACTCAGTGCCCTTCGAGTTGCACTTTGAAGCTCCATTACTCAGTTTCTACGGTTACAGAGACGTGATGATCTTCAAATATAACAATTCTGGGTCTGAGTAGACCAGAAACACGAATTGGGTTCCATTCTGGTAAGTGTCACCTAAATGTGGAGACCTGGAAATGGTGCAGCCATAATCCGGCAGAGACAGGACCAAGTCATTAACCAATAGTATGTAGATCTGTTGGCCAGATTGAAGTGCCCCGCATGGGAATGACAAGTTTGGAAAGTAGAGGATTGGTCTAGATTAGATTCAGCTTCTGAAAATGTATAGAAATACACCATCATGTGATAGAAAAGCACAGTGGTCCCAGGTGAGCACAAACATACACTGACTGGGTGTTTGAGTACACTTGCAGCAGCATTTAAATGTAGGGCTATCCCCTAGGAGTAGGTAGGGATACTTAGGTGCTATGCAGTATTAGTCAGTTTCCTGGAACATAAGTGGTGTAACTCAGAGCGAGCAGGATACTAACGGGTTAACTGCATTGTTATGAAGTCATGGCCTTATTTTGCGGTGAAGCAAGGCTGAGATGTTCCTGAAGTATCTTGGTACAAGGATCAGACATGCTTTAGATAAAATTTATCATGAGAGCAGCTGATGGCCGAGAACTAGGGATAAAAAATGTATGTATTGAACAGTGAAGCTTAACAGAGCGTGAGCTTGCAATTGCATGTTCACAAGTTATTCGGACTAGAGATAATCTTGTGAGTCAGCCCTTACAGCCTTCCACGAGAAATGAGAAAGCAGACAGTATGCAACATGAGAAAAGTAACTGCATGAACATGAGGTGCATGAAAAAGTACAGCAAAGGGCCTGGAAAGTTCTTGGGCGAGAACAATTCTTGAATGGACAATTTCCTTGTGTTTTGTTTATATAAGTTGGCAGCGCAAATATCTAGGAGAGTCTAGACTAGACATGAACCACGCTGTAGCACCGTTAGACTGCTCTTCCCGAGGATGTGCATTAGGACAAATCTGGACTTATCGGAGTGGGTCTCTCTCCAACAACATGAAGCAGTACATCACAACATAATACTAAAGAGAAAGGATTTGTTTGTTTTGGTTGCAAATGTCCTTCCAATTCCTCGTGTCATATATATTATTCTACCAGCTTCTTTTCTATTATCGGCTTTCGTTATAATAAATACATGCCAAAGCCTCTATCCCATGGTTTATCGTTCTTCCTTCAGGCGCATTCCTATGCAAGAGGTAGGTCTATTTGTGACCAACTAGGAATTACTAATGTAAGTCAAGAGTTTCATACATTAGGAATACCGATTTCCAAAGTGCAATTCAGAGGGAATCGCACTTTGGAAATCGGTATTCCTAATGTTAGTACGTTTGACCCTTAGTTACTGTAACTGCTCCACAAATCCAAACACCAAGATCATGAGGGACTACACCTCTGCCCAAAGGACGTGGTGTCTGAGATTACAGACTCCAACTTGTATTGCAGGGTTGGGTTAGTTGCTTAGTAACAGACACGCCCGACAGAGATTTAGGGGCACATGCATCAAAGTAAGGAATTGCGATCCCTTAATAGCGAATTATAAGGAATCGCTATTAAGGACTAACAATTCCTTATGCGTGTAGGAATAGCTACATAAATTGTGATTCCCACATATTCCCTATTAGCGAATCGCAAACTGCAAACCGCAAATTGGGATTTGCTATTAGGGAATGCCTTTCCATTCATTGCCCATAGGAATGAATGGGAAACTGTTCGCAATTTGCGATTACCAAATAGGTAATCACAAATTGCGCATGCAATTTCAAGGGTGTTAGGGAGCCAAAAGGCCAGCTTGATGCACCCCAAAATTGGCGTGTGTGTACATGTGGCGCACACACATGTCCCAAGGGCATGTGTGTGTACCACATGGCACTTAGAAAAATTCTATTTTGTGCATTTTTCTAAGGAATTGTAAATTACCATCAACTTGAAGTTAATGGTTATTTGCGATTCCTTAATGCAAAGTTGCATTCTCTGAATGCTTCTTGCAGATTGCTTCTTGCATTGCATTTAGGGAATCGCAAATTGAAATTCCCTAGGTAATTGCAAAAAAAAAAAAAAATGCAAAAATTGAGATTACCTGGTTTGCAAATGGTTTTGGGCTGGATGCATCCCAAAAGGCTAATTCATTCATTCATTGATAGTATCTTTATTTCGACAAATTTTGTCATAAAGGAATTCACAAAATTGAGCATTTAAACGAAGTAATACAGTATAAATAAATAATCAATGTTGCAAGAGCGAGAAAATGCAACTACCCATAAGACCTGTTAATGCTTGGCAGACCACAATTAAGAGTGTCCGTAAGTTCATCCATTCCATAGCAAAAATTTCAATGCATCCATCTATACATCTGTACAACTATAAAAAACGGAAACTAAAAACTTGCAAAGAAAAGATCTACGTTCAGGCAATGTTTGTTAACATCCTTCTCTTGTTCCACATAGCTGCCAAGAATTTTGTTACAGCAAATACAGTCACAGTGGATAGATCTGTTTTATAAATTCTATAGGCTTGCATGCATTGTATGAAGCCCAGGTTTTTACATAGGGGAATAATCCAATACCTCCTAGACTTTTGATAGGCTGGACAAAAGAACAATACATGCAATTCATTTTCCTGCTCACAGTTGCAGCCGAGACAATTTTTTGAAGATTAACACCATTTACTCGTAAAAGCTCTAATTGGCAAGGTGCCGTATCTCCATTGTAAATACCATTTTCTGAATAAAATGGGATAAATGCCATCTAAAACGTTCTCAAAGTGATAAAAGTCTTTAATCATTAAAAAAGTTCCAGATAGGGTGCCGATTTGTACATTCTGTGTAGAGGCAATTAGTTTACTTTCATAGTACAACTTAGCCAAGTGCTTGCGTGGGACCCTAGTACAGGCTGTCTCCGGGTCAGACCACAATAGGGGAAGTCCTATCCTCCCAAATTCGTGTCTCAAGTACTTGAACCATGGGAGTTTCCCCACATTCAGGAGTCTTAGGATTTCCAAAACCTCCTGCCTGTAATTCAGGAGCTCGGGGGTAGTCCAAAGTCTACGCCAGAATGTTAGCGGTTTGAGACCCAGTTCCTCGTCTATAGGTCTGAGGCCCAGATCGAGCTTCAGCGGCTAGAGAGGCGTACTGGGGGGCAAAGCCAGTAGCTGTCTTAGAAATTTATTTTCAGTGACGAAAATCTCGGGTCTGCACAGGTAGCCCCAGAATTGGCCGCCATACATTACTGCCCCCCTTGCCTGCAATTTGTTTATTTGTAGGGGTGGGCCAATCGGTTTAACTGAAGATTTGTTTAAGAGTTTAAGGATGCCACCGCTAATTGGGCTAACTTAAGTTGGGATTTTATTTGATGTGGGGCCCAAGTCATGGTTTCATTTAAGGTCACCCCCAGGTACTCAAAGGTCTGGACCCTTTCCAACCTAACTGTGCCTATCCTCGGGTTTGAACGTGTAGTTGCTGGGGGATTAAAAATCATAAATTTGGTTTTGAGGGTATTTATCTCTAGTCCCCGTTAGAGACAAAATGCCTCATAACCATCCAGCACACGTTGAATACCCATGGGGGATTTAGACAATAGCAGGGTATCGTCTGCGAACATGATCGCAGGCACCCGGAAACCAGCAAGCTTGGGGGCATCGCTGTTTGGTACCGCGTTCAGGTAGGCGATTACCCCGTTGACGTAGAGGCAAAACAGTGTCGGTGCCAAGACACAACCCTGTCTCACGCCCCTGTCAACGGGGAATCTAGATGACAACAAACTATTTTTTCCACACCTGACCTGTGCAAAATTCTCCTAATGGAGTCGCATTATCATGTTCAAAAGTTGGCAAGGAATGCCCAGCTCTCGGAGCACAGACCATAATTTTTCCCGTGGGACCAGATCAAAGGCCGCACGCAGGCCCACAAAAACAGTGTAAAGTGTACCACCCTCAATCTTGATGGTTTTCTAGAATAATAGGGTCAGACGAAAAATGTGATCCGTAGTTGATGTATTTTTCCTAAACCCTGCCTGGTAGGGACTCAAAATTGAACACTCCTCAATCCAGTCCAGGAGGCGGTCTAAAATCAGCCTCGTGAAGATCTTTTGCAGCACATCAATGAGGCTGATAGGCCTGTAGTTGGCTGGGAGGAGAGAAGAGCCCTTCTTGAAGATAGGGACAATCTGTGCTCCCAGTCAAGTACTAGGGACCCCCATACCCTTCTGGACTGCATTGAATATAGCCGTTAAATAGGGGGCCCAGACCATGGGTACATGCTTGAAGAGGTCGCCTGGGAGTTTATCCAGCCCCGGCGCTTTACCGGCTGCAAGTTTAGATATTGCAACACAGACCTCTTCCTCAGTAAAATCAACCTCGTAAATTTGGGCAGTAGGATTAAGCAACAACCCCCCCTGGTCCCCATCACATTCAGCATTATCCCCTCAGTACAGGGTGCGAAAATGATCCTCCCACACATTCACAGCAATATTTGGCACAACTGCCGGTAGTGGGTCGCCTGACCCCGTATTTACAATTGACCAGAATTTCCGAACATCTCTGATTTTAAGAGAAGACGTTAAATTGGCCCAGTTGTCATTGTCCCAATCGATCTTGGCATGGTGGATTAGCCGCTTATATTCTAGTCTTCTAGCTTTTATTAGTGCCTTATTGTTATTTTGCTTCACGGCCCAAAGCAGTTCTGCCTTCGCCTTTCTGCAGGCAGTATTATACCATGTGGCTCTATTGCCCCTCATTATCCCTTTTGGCCCCGGGGGGTTAAGAACTTCTGCTAAAGTACTAGTTAGCTCCTGATGTAGGTCCCCAAGTTTTTTATATATTTCTGGAGTGAAATACTGCGAAATTAAGGCACCAACAGCTTCCAATACCGGGATAGTCTGAGCATAAAGCTCAGCCACTAGCTCGGGTTGTGTTACCAGTTTATCCCATCTAACTCTGCGCCTATTGTTGGATAGAAGCGCCCTCGAATCGAGAGCGTCATTGGACATGCAGGAGTCTTTAGGGATGCCCGGGGAGGAAAACTCCAAGATCAGCGCATTGTGATCACTCTCACCTCTAGTATCAACCCTAAAATCGATAACCTTAGCCCAAGCACAGCTTTCAACAAATATATAATTCAAGCGTGACTCCTGGCCAGGCATGTTGAAAGTACATTTTGGGGGAAAACAGAATTTACACGTTCATTACAGGCCCCGATTGAATGGTTAAGTGTTAGAGCCATGATTTGGACGGCTAACGGTGTCCATGACCTGGGTAGGGGGCCCGCTATTGGTGGTATTTTCCAGTGCTCGTCCTCCTCCAGATTAGGGCCATCCATCAAGCCCAGAAGTGTCTCGAAGTGGCAATTCAGATCGCCCCCTACCACAAGCGAGGTACCATGAGGAATAGTGTTTAAGAATAAAGAAAGCTCCTCAATGGTTCGGGACTCGCTTGTGATGTTCACAGGTCTGGAATAGACATTGGCCAATGCGAGCCTTGAGGCGTTCGGCCACTCTAAGACCACGCATTGGACGTCCTCCGATGAAGTGTTCATAGCCCTGGCTTTACAGCCCAAATGGGAGCCCACCCAAATAGTTAGGCCCCCAGACGGATGGCCCTTACCCCCCCCACCTAGCCGGGAGTGAAAACGAAGCAAAACCACTCCGTAATTGGTCCTCCCTAGCCCAGGTACACGTCATTCTGGTCTATAAAGGAGTTCCATGCAGGACAGGCCATTTTATTACACAGACCTACCAGGTTCCAGGACAATATTTTCAGTGAGCTGGCATTAATTCTAGTTCCCGGGATTGGCGAACTAGATCCTATTTTAGTTGTGGTAGCTAGTAGAATATGTGAATTAATTGGGCCTATTGTCTGGTTGTCACAATTGTTGGGTCCAGAGGGTGCGCATGCCAATGGCCTTAAGTGGTTGTTCTCCACGTGATCAACTCCTTGAGTCCTACCTTCACTCATACATGTGACGGTCCCTCTATGATGAATTAAGTTATGGGTAGGACCATCAATTACCCGGGGTCGACCTGCTACTCCATGGTTATGCTGTAGTCAGTCGACCTGGTCCAGACAGCTATACCGATTATAGTTAAGATGTTGAGTAGACATATAGGTGTCATCAGGCTTGTCCCTAAACCCCCTACTCTGCCCTCTGGATACCACCCTTGTCCAGCCCTTCTCTGGCCCCAGTTTAGGACAAAGGGTGTCAGATGGATAAAAAAAGGACAGTGGGAGGGTCTGAATTATAGTATCGGAGTCGCCGTCCGGCCAATTACAGATATGAGAAACTGTTCCGGGGTCCTTGAAGTTAACCAGGACGCAGTCACCACTAATATTTTTGTCAGTATTGCCCACCCAGGAAACCCTTCTAACCATCAAAATTTCGCTGGAAATATGTGGGGGAAGAGGTCTGTTTTTATTCAGCCAGTTTGCGACTTTATTTTTAAGTGATGCAAACGATTCTGCAACTGAATTACCAAGCTCAGGAACTCCAGTTAAGACCACTACAAGGGGAGCTGTAGATCTATTACCATTTTCTTTCTCGATGCATTGCCCTCTGGAATTATTCGCTCACTGTGCGAGTTAGGCTTTTTGGCCAACCTCAAAGGGCTAACAGGAAGGACAGAATGGGCGATCCTATTTGGGGTACTCTGTACTATAGAGAGGGGAATTGCTGGGGAGTGGATGTTAGCTATAGACACGACCCCTCGTTAGTATCAGGCTTCCCCTGCGGTATTTTAGCGGTTTGCAAATAATCTGCCATAGCCCCAGTGCCTTTTTCTAGGTTTGTCAGCCTAAGGTCAATTTGGGTAAGTCTGGCATCTAAAGGGCCAAGCAAAGACTTCAGAAGGGTGCCTATGTTAGAAGCCAATTGGTCACCCCCAGCCAGAGTTACACCACCAGTATTAAAGATGTTAGGCTGCACTGTAGGGTAACTCAGGGCAGAAGAAGTAATAGTATCACTGATTACTGGGGGAACCACCTTGCCTTGTACCTGACCCTTAGGGTCAGAGTGGGTAGAACATTTGGCTAACTTCGCCTTTTTCCCCCCGCTTGTCTGTGCCAAGCGTTTTCTTTTTGGAACGGCCCCCTCCTGATTCCCTCGGAGCTGAAGAATATTAAGCTCAGGTATGCTGTCAGATATCGAGTTATCACAAATAATAGGCACTAAAGTAGAGTCAGGGATAGCCGGTAAAGAATCTCTGCACATTGCAAGGCTACTCCTGGGCTTTGGCGAGCCAGTAGTTATTAAATGATCATTATGATTTAAGGAAACAACAGGGGGGACCGTGCACCTTTCAGGAGTTTTAACGTTCGCTATGTACCCCAACGAGGATATCTTAACATTGTCAATTTCCTGGGACAGTCGCCGTTCTAAAATAGTTATTTCATGAGATAACACAGATTTTGCTCTAACCAGAAAATTGTCCAAAGTACCTGCCACCAATGTGCCCGAAGATGTTGCTTTGCTCCTAGTCTCTCGGCCAGTCATTTTCCTGATTGGCGAATGGTGATATGACCGGTGTTAGTAGAAAACCCAGAACACACCACCTAGTACGCAATAATAGCCAAGAGGGGTGGCCCGGTCTGGTCTTTCACGATCTAGAACGGGCTAAAACGGGCCCAGGCTTCGCCCGCGCGCATCCCGCGTCGCTGGTAGATGGAGTCAAATATATCCGTGCAGGCAGTGGGTGGGAACGATGAGGGAAGAGGCTACAGCTGGGTAGGCAATGGGCTGCTGGTCCTCGCAGTCCCTCTCTGAAGCAAACCCTCTGATGCAGGCAACAAAACTTCCACGAGCGGCTCCCGCGAGAAGTATTTCAATGTCCAGGCAGGGGGCGGGAACGATGAGGGAAGAGGCTACAGCTGGGTAGGCAATGGGCTGCTGGTCCTCGCAGTCCCTCTCTGAAGCAAACCCTCCGATGCAGGCAACAAAACTTCTACGAGCGGCTCCCGCGAAGCGGGGGCCGCGAGAAGTATTTTGATGTCCAGGCAGGGGGCGGGAACGATGAGGGAAGAGGCTACAGCTGGGTAGGCAATGGGCTGCTGGTCCTCACAGTCCCTCTCTGAAGCAAACCCTCCGATGTGGGCAACAAAACTTCTACAAGCGGCTCCCGCGAGAAGTATTTCAATGTCCAGGCAGGGGGCGGGAACGATGAGGGAAGAGGCTACAGCTGGGTAGGCAATGGGATGCTGGTCCTCGCAGTCCCTCTCTGAAGCAAACCCTCCGATGCAGGCAACAAAACTTCTACGAGCGGCTGCCGCGAAGCGGGGGCCGCGAGAAGTATTTTGCTGTCCAGGCAGGGGGCGGGAACGATGAGGGAAGAGGCTACAGCTGGGTAGGCTATGGGCTGCTGGTCCTCGCAGTCCCTCTCTGAAGCAAACCCTCCGATGCAGGCAACAAAACTTCTACGAGCGGCTCCCGCGAAGCGGGGGCCGCGAGAAGTATTTTGATGTCCAGGCAGGGGGCGGGAACGATGAGGGAAGAGGCTACAGCTGGGTAGGCAATGGGCTGCTGGTCCTCGCAGTCCCTCTCTGAAGCAAACCCTCCGATGCAGGCAACAAAACTTCTACGAGCGGGGGCCACAAGAAGTATTCCAATGTCCAGGCAGGGGGGGGAACGATGAGGGAAGAGGCTGCAGCTGGGTAGGCAATGGGCTGCTGGTCCTCACAGTCCCTCTCTGAAGCAAACCCTCCGATGTGGGCAACAAAACTTCTACAAGCGGCTCCCGCGAGAAGTATTTCAATGTCCAGGCAGGGGGCGGGAACGATGAGGGAAGAGGCTGCAGCTGGGTAGGCAATGGGCTGCTGGTCCTCGCAGTCCCTCTCTGAAGTAAACTCTCCGATGCAGGCAACAAAACTTCTACGAGCGGCTCCCGCGAAGCGGGGGCCGCGAGAAGTATTTTGATGTCCAGGCAGGGGGCGGGAACGATGAGGGAAGAGGCTACAGCTGGGTAGGCTATGGGCTGCTGGTCCTCGCAGTCCCTCTCTGAAGCAAACCCTCCGATGCAGGCAACAAAACTTCTACGAGCGGCTCCCGCGAAGCGGGGGCCGCGAGAAGTATTTTGATGTCCAGGCAGGGGGCGGGAACGATGAGGGAAGAGGCTACAGCTGGGTAGGCTATGGGCTGCTGGCAGGGTCGGATTGGGATCACAGTTTGGCCCGGGCACTAACGAAACAAGCATTTGCAATGCAATAGGTCTCGCATTATTTAAGTTTGAGCTATTAGCATTGTAAATGGCAATTGTTTTTTGCTTTATGCTATATTTTTTTTTTACATAAAAAGCTTCATATAAAATATGTTTTATTAAAGTTATTTATGCAGTATCTAAATTTTGTTTGCATAAAACAGTATAATAATATCTTAGTAAAAAAGTCAAATATTTTAATGGAAATTCACCAAACGTTCATTTATGTGTTGGTTTTGAAAATAGCTAAATTAATAGCTTTGTCATTTACAATGCCAGTAGTTATAACTTTCGCAAATGTGACACCTATAGCATTTGTAATGCAACATTTGTATTTACGTGACTTAGATGTATTGATATTACAAATAACAATGGCTTTTAATTTTTTTTAATACTTAATAAAAGTGATTGTAATTTATAATGGCAATAGCTTAAACTTTTGTAAATAACTTTTGTGAAGATTATGTTCAGTGTATTTTATTGTAACAAAATCCAAGAACAGAAGTGAAATATTAACATCTTTTTGTGACATTTGTAATAAAGCTTGAAACATTGAGAGAACATATTTGTGCTGTGGTGGTGCTGAGTGATGCTGTGGTGGTGCTGAATGGGGCTGTGGTGATGCTGAGTGATGCAGTGGTGGTGCTGAGTGGTGCTATGGTGGTGCTGTGGTGGTGCTGAGTGATGCTGAGTGATGCTGTGGTGGTGCTGAGTGGTGCTGTGGTGGTTCTGAGTGATGCTGTGGTGGTTCTGACTGATAATGTGGTGGTGCTGAGTGACTGTACTCACTGTCACTCTGCACTCACTGTCACTCTGCACGCACTGTCACTCTGCACGCACTGTCACTCTGCACGCACTGTCACTCTGCACGCACTGTCACTCTGCACGCACTGTCACTCTGCACGCACTGTCACTCTGCACGCACTCTGCACGCACTGTCACTCTGCACTCACTGTCACTCTGCACTCACTGTCACTCTGCACTCACTGTCACTCTGCACTCACTGTCACTCTGCACTCACTGTCACTCTGCACTCACTGTCACTCTGCACTCACTTTGCACTCACTGTCACTCTGCACTCACTCTGCACTCACTGTCACTCTGCACTCACTCTGCACTCACTGTCACTCTGCACTCACTCTGCACTCACTGTCACTCTGCACTCAGTCTGCACTCACTGTCACTCTGCACTCACTGTCACTCTGCACTCACTGTCACTCTGCACTCACTGTCACTCTGCACGCACTCTGCACGCACTCTGCACTCACTGTCACTCTGCACTCACTGTCACTCTGCACTCACTGTCACTCTGCACTCACTGTCACTCTGCACTCACTGTCACTCTGCACTCACTGTCACTCCGCACTCACTGTCACTTCGCACTCACTGTCACTCCGTGTGTGTGTGTTTGGGTGTCTACATAGAGCCTCTGAACCCCGGCACCAATGCTCCTGCTGCGCTAATGGAGGCTACGGCTCTGGTCGGTGCATCTGATTAACGAAGGAACTGAGATTAGAGAAGGTTTAAACCTAGTTCATGGCTCTGGGCCCACGGCAATGGAGTACTGTAATGTTGCTGCAGCACCTGGCCTCGCGCTTGTTACATTAGGGACAAGCGTACGTTTTCCGGTCCAAGGTGCTTGAATGTGCAGAAATGGAAGCGAGTGACAACGAACTTCTGCTGCATGTCTAGCTGCCACAATCTGATCCGAGGATGCATGTCCATTTTTCTGTACTACACCGGACACTCAACACTCCTCACTGGAAAGCACAGGGAGCACATTTCCTTAAATAATGTAAGAGCAGAAAGGTATTCCATCATCAAACCTGCACCATTAAAGGCCCTTCCATGATGTTAGCGTTTCTGACTCCCCTAGCTCCGATACCCCTGTGTCACATCCTGTTCGGTGACACACTAGCTCCTCCGAGAAGAACAGATTTTCCGGGAAGTATTAAGGAATATCTGGTTCTAGACAAGAAAATATACAAAGGTACCATGTGCAGCAGACAGCCGCCTTGTGCCCTACAGCACATTACACTCTATGACGCAATGCAAAATGGAGGGGGCCCACAGGCAGAATTTGAAGAGGGCCCCTGAGTCTCCCGTATCTCACAGACAAATCTTGGCCTTCAGTGTGGGCTCACTGGAGGATTTGCAGTCACTCTGCACCAGAATTACGGCAGGGTGTACTTTATGCCCTTTTTACATTAACATAGTCCCTCATATTCAAAACTCCCTCTCCGCCATTCTTCATGTCTCTACATGAAGGAAATGATGTCTGGTGAATGTTGGAGCTGTTCAACAGGGCCTCAAATCACAGCAGCGCGTATATTGTAAAAGCGGTGCCAATTCTGGAGGATTGCATGCAATACGTGTCCCCTCTTTTTGTTGAACACGGTCCTCTGCCTACCTCCTTTAATCCCACTTGTAAAAGAAATATGTGCTGTTAACAGTGAAAACGAAAGCCGGTTGTGACAGTGACTGTAAGTGCTCAGAGAAAACCTGCATTGCAGCATCAGTGTTCTGATGCACCGAGTCCTCTCAGCACCTCAGCCGTCCCCGCTGCTCCAGCCGGATCGTGTTGTTAGAAAGATGAGCTCCGGAGCTCATCCCTTGAAAGGCCTTGCCTGATAATGCGCAGGTAACACCTAGCGTTACTGAAATCCGGAAGTGAGTTTGATCGCAACACAAGGCAATCCGCAAGTCCTTTGGAGAGGCAGTAGTGGCTGGCCACTGAAGCACACATAGAGAGAGGACATTTCTGCTCTTGCCCGCATCCAGAGATAGATGCACACGTATGCATGCACACCTCCGCGCCAGTCAGACGTGCGTACATTCACAACTACAGGTGCAACGTCATATACACACATTAACACACACACGGGCCACCTGTGAGGGAATTAAACTGTGTCAATGTCCTGAAGAATAGGCTCAGGGAGCAACTCTAACGTGTGTTATATAATGAGTTGCGAACTTACAATACAAACCAAATGGGCACCAGGGGCATAGTACAGGCCCCTTCAAGCGGGGGAGGGGGCACGGTTGAGGGAGGCAGGGGGCTCTACTCGAAACTAAATTAAGCGAGATCACGTCCCTCGCCTCACACCCCCACCACCTCCTTGCGAGCCGCTTACCTTGTGCATTCCCTCTGCTGGTCAGCACCGCGATGACTTTACCGGCGCACGAAAGATTCTTAAGACACTTTTTGTCTGTCTGTTTGCCATGAACATTCCGTGTCTTCTACCAGGAAGTCAGGCAGGCCGGGCGGGACAACCGGAAGTAGGAGGGCGGGAGCCTACCCCGCCTCCCACGGAAGAGCCGCGATTGTTTGGCGCACCGGAGCAGGCAGGAGCCTACCCTGCGCCCCGGTGCCGAAGAAGGGAAGAAGAGTCTTGCTGCCGGTGGGAGCCGCTGCACTGAGGACGCCGGTGAGTGGGGCGTCGCCTTGTTGGGGGGGGCGGGGGGCATCTGTGTGCGCGCGCGCGGCGGCGGACTGTGTATGTGTGTGAGCGTGCATGTGTGTGTGTATGTGTCCTGGAGTCTGTGTGTATGCGTGTGTGTGAGGGGGGGGTGTTGCCTGTCTGGGTGCCTGCGTGTCTGTGTAAGTGTAAATGCGTGTGCGTGTGTGTGGAGCCGAGAGGAGAGGGGCTGGTGTGTGTGGAGGGGTCTCTGTGTATGCGTGTAGGTGACGGGGGTGTGCCTGTGTATGCGTGTGTATGTGCGCATGCGTGAGTGCTGTGTATGCGTGTGGCTGTGATGTGCGCATGCGTGAATGTTGACGCGCGTGCACGCAGCTCAATCCACGCTCGTCACAGTTTTGTGTCCCTCATTCCCCCGTGTCAGCCGACTATAAGTCTCCGCCCTGGACGCATCCTTCGGATGCGAATTCCAGGGCGAGACCTAAAAAGTGGCCCACATTTAAGGGGCGTGGCCCATATTTAAGGGGCGTGGCCCACATTCAAGGGGCGTGCCCTTTCATGAAATACCATTTGCACAGACAAGGAATGAAAGTGGGAGGATACTGTTCTTGCACAGGACACAGGGCCAAGGTGACAATGGCCTACATGCTGAGCAACTAAAAAAAATAGCAAGGCCCCTTTTTGTCACAAAATTATTCCAGCCCTCCAGCACAGGAGCACCTGAAGAGCAGCAAAGCCCCTGCTATTACTAACCTACTTAGCCCTCCCCAGACCTTCAGCTCAGGAGCACATGAACAGAGGTAAGGCCCCTGCAATTATTAAATTAATCAACCCTCCAGGCCTTGGGAAAATGTCCTGGCAGGGGAGCACAAAACACAGCTTTCTGGGTCATCCAAGGTAGCCAGGTAGCTAGGGGGGAGTCTAAGGTGAAGCTGGTGCATGGGAACTGCCTTCCCAGTGTGTTCTGGCAGTTTGAGTATTTACCATTTACTGTAGTATTACCCTTGTACCTGTGTATGGTACCCTTTTGTAACTTGCACATGTCACTTTTCTCTTGTAACACACTGTTTGCTACCTCTCACTTTTGTTTGCTTTAGATACTTGCACAAGTGCCACCATTGCCTACGTAACGTTTGTTCTTGTGCTGGAGTGTCTGCCATTAATTGCAGTATTATACCTCTACTTGTATTTTGTACGCTTTTGTAACCTGCACACATATCACTTTTTCCTCCTGTAATGTATCGTTTGCTCCTCTTGTATTTTGGTTGCTCACTATTGTCACTATTGATTCATGTAACAACGTTTGCTTTTGTAATTTGTCCACTTATAATTTTCTCCTCATGTATTATTGCTGTTCCTAGTGTGAAACGCTCTGACACCTTCGGGTAAAGTCCGTGCTATATAAAATCGCATAAATAAATAAATAAAACAAAAAAATTCCAAACATCACCATGCCCCCACAGCAAGACCCATTCTACCTCGCCCACTGTGCCCTGAATGTGAAGGGCTGTGGGCGAGGTGTTAAGACTAACACCGTTTCTGAGCTGCATGGGCCACAGGGGGGTCGAGGTGCAAATGGCTCAAAGGCCTGAGAAACACCTGGCCCCCAGGGAGGCTGATTATTGCAAACAATCACCCCTGCCCAGCCTCAGCTTGATTGCTTGGCAGGGCAGGGGTGAAGGAGAGGCCACAGCTGACAATAGCTGTCGGCCGCACAGCGAGGCTGCTTTCATTTTCTGTGTCTCTGTCTCCGTGCACTCTGTGGGCCGTTTTTTTTTCTTCCCTTTCCTAGTCCACTCTCTGTGGACTGGGACAGGGGAGAAAAAAAACGGCCCACAAAGGGCACTGAGGCACCGGCCCTTCGGCCCATTCCCGAATGCCCGCCTTGCCAATCCGCCCCTGGCTGCTGGTCCTCGCAGTCCCTCTCTGAAGCAAACCCTCCGATGCAGGCAACAAAACTTCTACGAGCGGCTCCCGCGAAGCGGGGGCCGCGAGAAGTATTTTGATGTCCAGGCAGGGGGCGGGAACGATGAGGGAAGAGGCTACAGCTGGGTAGGCTATGGGCTGCTGGTCCTCGCAGTCCCTCTCTGAAGCAAACCCTCCGATGCAGGCAACAAAACTTCTACGAGCGGCTCCCGCGAAGCGGGGGCCGCGAGAAGTATTTTGATGTCCAGGCAGGGGGCGGGAACGATGAGGGAAGAGGCTACAGCTGGGTAGGCTATGGGCTGCTGGTCCTCGCAGTCCCTCTCTGAAGCAAACCCTCCGATGCAGGCAACAAAACTTCTACGAGCGGCTCCCGCAAAGCGGGGGCCGCAAGAAGTATTTTGATGTCCAGGCAGGGGGCGGGAACGATGAGGGAAGAGGCTACAGCTGGGTAGGCAATGGGCTGCTGGTCCTCGCAGTCCCTCTCTGAAGCAAACCCTCCGATGCAGGCAACAAAACTTCTACGAGCGGCTCCCGCGAAGCGGGGGCCGCGAGAAGTATTTTGATGTCCAGGCAGGGGGCGGGAACGATGAGGGAAGAGGCTACAGCTGGGTAGGCAATGGGCTGCTGGTCCTCGCAGTCCCTCTCTGAAGCAAACCCTCCGATGCAGGCAACAAAACTTCTACGAGCGGCTCCCGCGAGAAGTATTTTGATGTCCAGGCAGGGGGCGGGAACGATGAGGGAAGAGGCTACAGCTGGGTAGGCAATGGGCTGCTGGTCCTCGCAGTCCCTCTCTGAAGCAAACCCTCCGATGCAGGCAACAAAACTTCTACGAGCGGCTCCCGCGAAGCGGGGGCCGCGAGAAGTATTTTGATGTCCAGGCAGGGGGCGGGAACGATGAGGGAAGAGGCTACAGCTGGGTAGGCAATGGGCTGCTGGTCCTCGCAGTCCTTCTCTGAAGCAAACCCTCCGATGCAGGCAACAAAACTTCTACGAGCGGCTCCCGCGAAGCAGGGGCCGCGAGAAGTATTTTGATGTCCAGGCAGGGGGCGGGAACGATGAGGGAAGAGGCTACAGCTGGGTAGGCAACAGGGTCGGATTGGGATCACAATTCAGCCCGGGCACTGACGAAAAAAGTGGCCCACATTCAAGAGGCGTGGCCCATATTTAAGGGGCGTGGCCCACATTCAAGGTGCGTGCCCTTTCATGAAACACCATTTGCACAGACAAGGAATGAAAGTGGGAGGATACTGTTCTTGCACACGACACAGGGTCAAGGTGACAATGGCCTACATGCTGAGCAACTAAAAAAAAATAGCAAGGCCCCTTTTTGTCACAAAATTATTCCAGCCCTCCAGCACAGGAGCACCTGAAAAGCAGCAAAGCCCCTGCTATTACTAACCTACTCAGCCCTCCCCAGACCTTCAGCTCAGGAGCACATGAACAGAGGTAAGGCCCCTGCAATTATTAAATTAATCAACCCTCCAGGCCTTGGGAAAATATCCTGGCAGGGGAGCACAAAACACAGCTTTCTGGGTCATCCAAGATAGCCAGGTAGCCAGGTAGCCAGGTGGGAGGCTGAGGTGAAGCTGGTGCATGGGAAGTGCCTTCCCAGTGTGTTCTGGCAGTTTGAGTATTTTCCATTTACTGTAGTATTACCCTTGTACCTGTGTATGGTACCCCTTTGTAACTTGCACAAGTCACTTTTCTCTTGTAACACACTGTTTGCTACCTCTCACTTTTGTTTGCTTTAGTTACTTGCACAAGTGCCACCATTGCCTACGTAACGTTTGTTCTTGTGCTGGAGTGTCTGCCATTAATTGCAGTATTATACCTCTACGTGTATTTTGTACGCTTTTGTAACCTGCACACATATCTCTTTTTCCTCCTGTAATGCACTGTTTGCTCCTCTTGTATTTTGGTTGCTCACTATTGTCACTTTTGATTCATGTTACTTAACGTTTGCTTTTGTAATTTGTCCACTTATAATTTTCTCCTCATGTATTATTGCTGTTCCTAGTGTGAAGCGCTCTGACACCTTCGGGTAAAGTCCGCGCTATATAAAATCGCATAAATAAATAAATAAATAAAACAAAAAAATTCCAAACATCACCAGGCCCCCACAGCAAGACCCATTCTTCCTCACCCACTATGCCCTGAATGTGAAGGGCTGTGGGCGAGGTGTTAAGACTAACACCGTTTCTGGGCTGCATGGGCGCCAGGGGGCCGAGGTGCAAATGGCTCAAAGGCCTGAGAAACACCTGGCCCCCAGGGAGGCCGATTCTTGCAAACAATCACCCCTCCCCAGCCCAGCCTCAGCTTGATTGCTTGGCAGGGTAGGGGTGAAGGAGAGGCCACAGCTGACAATCGCTGTCTGGCCGCACAGCGAGGCTGCTTTCATTTTCTCAGTCTCTGTCTCCGTGCACTCTGTGGGCCGTTTTTTTTCTCCCCTTTCCTAGTCCACTCTCTGTGGACTGGGACAGGGGAGAAAAAAAACGGCCCACTGAGGCACCGGCCCTTAGGCCCATTCCCGAATGCCCGCCTTGCCAATCCGCCCCTGGTAGGCAATGGGCTACTGGTCCTCGCAGTCCCTCTCTGAAGCAAACCCTCCGATGCAGGCAACAAAACTTCTACGAGCGGCTCCCGCGAAGCGGGGGCCGCAAGAAGTATTTTGATGTCCAGGCAGGGGGCGGGAACGATGAGGGAAGAGGCTACAGCTGGGTAGGCTATGGGCTGCTGGTCCTCGCAGTCCCTCTATGAAGCAAACCCTCGGATGCAGACAACAAAACTTCTACGAGCGGCTCCCGCGAAGCGGGGGCCGCGAGAAGTATTTTGATGTCCAGGCAGGGGGCGGGAACGATGAGGGAAGAGGCTACAGCTGGGTAGTCAATGGGCTGCTGGTCCTCGCAGTCCTTCTCTGAAGCAAACCCTCCGATGCAGGCAACAAAACTTCTACGAGCGGCTCCCGCGAAGCGGGGGCCGCGAGAAGTATTTTGATGTCCAGGCAGGGGGCGGGAACGATGAGGGAAGAGGCTACAGCTGGGTAGGCAATGGGCTGCTGGTCCTCGCAGTCCCTCTCTGAAGCAAACCCTCCGATGCAGGCAACAAAACTTCTACGAGCGGCTCCCGCGAAGCGGGGGCCGGGAGAAGTATTTTGATGTCCAGGCAGGGGGCGGGAACGATGAGGGAAGAGGCTACAGCTGGGTAGGCAATGGGCTGCTGGTCCTCGCAGTCCCTCTCTGAAGCAAACCCTCCGATGCAGGCAACAAAACTTCTACGAGCGGCTCCCGCGAAGTGGGGGCCGCGAGAAGTATTTTGATGTCCAGGCAGGGGGCGGGAACGATGAGGGAAGAGGCTACAGCTGGGTAGGCTATGGGCTGCTGGTCCTCGCAGTCCCTCTCTGAAGCAAACCCTCCGATGCAGGCAACAAAACTTCTACGAGCGGCTCCCGCGAAGCGGGGGCCGCGAGAAGTATTTTGATGTCCAGGCACGGGGCGGGAACGATGAGGGAAGAGGCTACAGCTGGGTAGGCAATGGGCTGCTGGTCCTCGCAGTCCCTCTCTGAAGCAAACCCTCCGATGCAGGCAACAAAACTTCTACGAGCGGCACCCTGCTATACACAATCCTCCACGGGATCCCTGCGTTCACCTAATTACCGGTCGCAAAGGGGCCCGATTCGCAGATCGGTAAATAGCTTGATGCGTGTGCCCCTTAGTTTCTTGACCTTTGCCCTAAAAGTACGGAACATCACCTGACTAGACAATCACATTTGTATTTTCTGTCCAAAAGCGCTATAATTAGCAATATCAGTCCCTATTATATGAAGCGATGTAACTTGACTTTCAGAACTAGCGTTTCTATTGTCCTACGCAAACAGATTAGGTACACGTCAGTTAGAGAAGGAAATCCTTTGCTATTCTGATTTATATGGACTGTTTGCAGTGAGTCAAACAGTATACTAAATCGTCTTCACAGTGAAACACTTTATTTAACCACAAAAGGCACAAGCGTTCTGCATAGGGATAGCAGTAATGCCTTGTTGCCAAGAACCAATGACCTAGAAGGTTTTTCTTTTTTTGTGAATCATTACTTTCGCGTGCCCTTGTTAAACTGCCTCAACGTAAGTGAACCAGTGCTACAAGTATCATAATTTATTTGAATCTTTGAAAACCCACTACAAGTGCACATGGTGCTAAGTGACTGAGCCACTTGTTAGTCTCAACTCTGTAAATACACATATTTAATTAGACAACTCAACTTGAAGATAACACGCTGACAAGAGTGTGAGCTTTACTTTTTTCGCCTAGGTGAGAAGTTTAATCAGGTGCAAACTGCCCAACAAATACTATATTTACGAAATGCGATTGCAGTCACAACTTACTTTTGCTGTTTCGTTATTCCAATCAAATTCGGATTGATAATGCCCAAGGTATAAAATGTCCCCTTTCACTTCCAATTCTGAAGAAAAAAGAAAAAAGAGAAGATAAAAATCAACTCTTCTGCGAGAGACTGGGGAGTAACTCCGAGGAATATTGTGGTCAGAGATTCGCACATGCCTAGTAAATACTTCTAGCCCTGAGAAGAAAGCTTCTCATTAATTCAGAAAGACTCATGAAGTAGCTTCTACCCCCCCTCTCTCTCTCAGCTGCTAAGTGGCTATCCGCGGTCTCAAGCATGGATATGGCAGAATGGGCGGGAAAGGAGGCCCTTTCTGCCCTCAAGTTCTACTTGGACATATGCTGGCAATATGGGCAATTCATCATCACACTACTAGCTCCTGGCCTCTCTGTCCGACCTTTCCCAACACTCTTAACGGAGAACAGCAAGGCTAAATAAAAATAAAAAAAGGAAAATCAACAAACTGAAGGAATTACATGACACAAAAAAACAGGCAGGAAGTCAGACACAACGGTCAAGGGTTCATTCCTGTTAAAGGGATTACTACTGAGGTCGATTTTTTTATTTAAAAAAAAAAGATCAATTAAAACTCCAGGTCACCAAAGGCTAGCCTTTTCTAAGGAAACCCAAAAAGGAAACCCAAAAAGGTTTACAATTGTGAAAGTGCGGGACTTCCTGTTTTCTAATTGGGGAAACCAGGAACAAAGGATTGCAGTATCCGCACCTTTTACTTTCTTCCCGATAGTCCACCTACAAAACCACTGCCCGAAATCCTTCATGTCAGCCTGCGAGACACAAAGCAATGGCTGCCTTTGATAGGTCACCCATCTGCTCCTTACACCATGAGATTTCACAGGTAGCCACAATCACAAAAAA
Organism: Lissotriton vulgaris; assembly: GCF_964263255.1. NCBI lineage: Eukaryota > Metazoa > Chordata > Amphibia > Caudata > Salamandridae > Lissotriton > Lissotriton vulgaris. The sequence goes on from NC_141685.1 coordinate 1,339,292,902, forward strand.
AAGCGAATCACAAACAGTAGGGCAGGGAGCAATGCTTCTTCGGTTAAAATGGAACAACATACCTTCCATGTGGTACTGTTGGATGTGCTTTCCGTAACATAACTCGTAGGTCCACCAGTCCTTTGTCTAGAATTTATAAAGGAGAAAAGAAAATCATAAAACACCAATACACTTTACTATAAGGCATGAAAAAAATCCTCCTTGCGTCTATTAAAGAAAGATCAGGAGGGAAGTGCCATTGTCTGTGATTGTCCCTGCCAGGCCAAAATCAGGTAACCATGAATTTTCAGATCAGATCACATCTGTTAGCAAAGAACGGTATGGCCCTTACAGTTTCATTAAGGGAGGGTGGGGACATGTTCTCGCTGGCTGTACACTTAGTGCTGTCATAATATTGGATATTAAAAATGTTTTCTAAGTATACCTCCTGGTAGAAACAGATTCTTGGGTGGTCAGCAGGTGCCAGGCGGTTTGGTCCCGATCCTAGAGTGCCAAAAGCTTTTCTTTGCATGGAAGGTCAGTGTGCCCTTGGAATGGAACTTAAAGGACCTCCATATATAACTTTTTTAGCCACAACATGGGAGTTGGAGTGAAAGAATGGGAAAGGGAGCCAGAAAGGATAGAATTAGCGAGGCAGGGTGGGAGAGAGATGCCCTGATGTCAGCCAGCACACTTAAACAAGCACTTACAAAGCCAATAGCTCTGCTGGCAGCAGAACAAGCTTCCCACGCATACAAAACAGGTAAATTCAGATAGCAGTAGTTCATGCTTGTGCTACCAAAATGGGGGCAACAAGCACACAGAAGGTTGCGTGATAAACGACCGCATTGAAAAGGCACACAACGGAATCTGAACTCGAGGAACGTTCCATAAAGTGCATGAGAATTAACTGCCCAGCTCGAAAGGATAAGTCTGAAAGGGTTGAAGGAAAGATATGACCTGGTTGTTTTTATTAACAAGCAAATACAATGCAATAGGTCTCGCCTTGGAAAAAGTTAGAGCTATTGGCATTGTAAATGACAAACTTTATTTATGGGTTGGTTTTGAAAACAGATAAATGGCATTGTCATTTACAATGCCAATAACTTTAGCTCTCGCAAATGCGAGACCTATTGCATTTGCACACACACACACACACACACACACCCACACACACACACACACACACACACAAACACACACACGCAGCCACAGAATCACACACACACACAGAGCCACACACACACACACAGAGCCACACACAGCCACACACAGCCACAGAGCCACACACCGCCACACAGTGCCACACACACACACACAGTGCCACACACACACACACAGTGCCACACACACAGTGCCACACACACAGTGCCACACACACAGTGCCACACACACACAAAGAGCCCCACACAAAGAGCCCCACACAAAGAGCCCCACACAAAGAGCCCCACACACACACAGAGCACCACACACACACAGAGCACCACACACACAGAGCACCACACACACACAGAGCACCACACACACACAGAGCACCACACACACACAGAGCACCACACACACACACAGCCACACATAGAGCCACACACAGAGCCACACACAATCTGGTCGTCATAGGAAGAACAAAGTATAGGATCCTGTTAGGATTGAGAAGTCATAGATAAATAAGATTGACAAGTATCATTGTGAATGTGCAGTATTAATGCCTTCGCCTCAAAGCATGCATGGTGCATAACAGTGCTCAAACTGCTGTGTGCTCATGACCAAAGCCCTCATCTCTCAATGCCACTCACGCGGGCGGGTGTGCGGGTAGAGAATAGTAGAGAGGTAGAGCGAGAGGTAGAGAGGTAAGAGTTAGAGAGTAGAGAGTGAGTAGTAGAGAGTGAGTAGTAGAGAGTGAGTAGAGAGTACTAGAGTGAGTAGTAGAGAGTGAGTAGTAGTGAGTAGTAGAGAATGAGTAGAGAGTAGTAGAGTGAGAAGATTGTAGTAGAGTGTAGTAGAGATACACATGGGGGCTCACAAGCACAGGACATGGCCATACTCACAAGAGGGGCGTCACACGCACAAAAATTGTCTAATCTGCACAGGAGGTGCTCATATGCGCATGAGGGCTCATATGCAGGAGGAGCTCCTGCGCACAGGAGGGGGACATGTCCCCATCTCCTACTTCATACCAGCAATAGGTGCCACATTGTGAATTCTGTAGAGGGTGCGTGGAAGGGGTCACACACAGGATGGAGTTCGAACACAGAAGGGGGGACATGTGCACACCTCCTACCTGATCCCACCGGTAGGTGTCAGATTGTGAGCCCTGCAGGTTACAAGTTGGAATCCTCACAATGTTAACTCATTCTTCCATGGTGAGACAACAAACTAGGTGTCGAGTGATGAATCAGTGGTGTCACAGGGTGCCTCGCTCCCTAACCCTCAGATTATTTACATCGCCCCACACCGGGCTGTAGGCGAGAGCAGGTGAAAGTCCTGGGCTGGAGAATGTGAGACGCGTGTTGTTCCGGTACGCGTCCCTCCCCCGCAGGCCCCGTAGCTGCAACTGGGACACGCCGCTTCAGATTAATCTACCGGCGATACTGGAAAGGGTCTGCGGGCGGTCTTTGCTGCGGGGGGCGCGGCGGCAATCACCAGTGTTCATTTTGGCCAGGGCCGCTCAGAGTACATGAGGCCTCAGGTATCAGGATAGAAGACGGGAGTCGATTCCGTGGACGGGGAGCCGTGTCACAGGGCCAGATACTGGCAGTAAGTCGGTCGCTGAGCACCCCACTCAACAAGCATTAGAAATGCAATAGGTCTCGCAGCATTAGAGTTAGTGCTTTTAGAATTGTTAATGGGTTTTTTTGTAAATCTTTAGCATGAGGTTGAGGGTGAGTGAGGGTGAGTGAGGGGTTGAGGGTGAGTGAGGGTGAGGCTGAGGGGTTGGGGGTGAGGGTGAGTGAGGGGTTGAGGGTGAGGGGTTGAGGGTGAGTGAGGGTGAGGGGTTGAGGGTGGGTGAGGGTGAGGGGCTGAGGGTGAGTGAGGGTGAGTGAGGGTGAGTGAGGGTGAGTGAGGGTGAGTGAGGGTGAGTGAGGGTGAGTGAGGGTGAGTGAGGGTGAGTGAGGGTGAGTGAGGGTGAGTGAGGGTGAGTGAGGGTGGGTGAGTGAGGGTGAGTGAGGGTGGGTGAGTGAGGGTGAGTGAGGGTGGGTGAGTGTGAGTGTGAGTGGGGGTGAGTGTGGGTGAGTGTGGGTGAGGGGTTGAGGGTGAGTGAGGGTGAGGGGTTGAGGGTGAGTGAGGGTGAGGGGTTGAGGGTGAATGAGGGTGAGGGAGGGTGAGGGGTTGAGGGTGAGGGGTTGAGGGTGAGGGGTTGAGGGTGAGTGAGGGTGAGGGTGAGTGAGGGTGAGGGTGAGTGAGGGTGAGGGGTTGAGGGTGAGGGGTTGAGGGTGAGTGGGGGTGAGTGAGGGTGAGGGGTTGAGGGTGAGTGAGGGTGAGGGGTTGAGGGTGAGTGAGGATGAGGGGTTGAGGGTGGGTGAGGGTGAGTGAGGGTGAGTGAGGGTGAGGGTGAGTGAGGGTGAGGGTGAGTGAAGGTGGGTGAGGGTGAGGGGTTGAGGGTGATTGAGGGTGAGGCGTTGAGGGTGAGTGGGGTTGAGGGTGAGTGAAGGTGAGGGTGAGTGAGGGTGTGGGGTTGAGGGTGAGTGAGGGTGAGGGGTTGAGGGTGAGTGAGGATGAGTGAGAGTGAGGATGAGTGAGAGTGAGGATGAGTGAGAGTGAGGGTGAGTGAGAGTGAGGGTGAGTGAGGGGTTGAGGGTGAGGGGTTGAGGGTGAGTGAGGGTGAGGGGTTGAGGGTGAGTGAGGGTGGGTGAGGTGTTGAGGGTGAGTGAGGGTGAGGGGTTGAGGGTGAGTGAGGGTGAGGGTAGGTGAGGGGTTGAGGGTGAGTGAGGGTGAGTGAGGGTGAGGGTGAGTGAGGGTGAGTGAGGGGTTGAGGGTGAGTGAGGGGTTGAGGGTGGGTGAGGGTGAGGGGTTGAGGGTGAGTGAGGGTGAGTGAGGGGTTGAGGGTGGGTGAGGGGTTGAGGGTGGGTGAGGGTGAGGGGTTGAGGGTGAGTGAGGGTGAGTGAGGGTGAGGGGTTGAGGGTGAGTGAGGGTGAGGTGTTGAGGGTGAGTGAGGGTGAGGTGTTGAGGGTGAGTGAGGGTGAGGGGTTGAGGGTGAGTGAGGGTGAGGGTAGGTGAGGGGTTGAGGGTGAGTGAGGGTGAGGGTGAGTGAGGGTGAGTGAGGGGTTGAGGGTGAGTGAGGGTGAGTGAGGGTGAGTGAGGGTGAGGGGTTGAGGGTGAGTGAGGGTGAGTGAGGGTGAGTGAGGGTGAATGTGGGTGAGGGTGAGTGAGGGTGAGTGAGCTACATCTAATGACTTCAGAGGACTGCTTATAGACTGTTTAAATTACAACCACTGTCGATAGTAAGTACTATTGACCCTGATAACACCCTAATATATGTCCAAAGTCACAGTTTGGTAGGACTGGGCCAGACCAATGTATATGTTTCTATAAGTGTAGTCAGGACCATACAAGGGTTAGTTGAATAGCCTTGGCGGAAAACCCTGCTTCATTGTCTGGGAAGATTTTATTTAAATAGCTCGTTCCACATTTAGCTGTAACAACTTAGGAGAGAGCCTTCCCCATCCACATCAAGGAAGATAAAACCTGTAAACGGTGCTACCTGACGGTAGAGCCCCTTTGCAAAACAGACATCAGGCAAAGAGTTATGCTGTTACTCTTAAATAGAGTGTTATGATGGAATGCACATTGAGCCCCCCGGCCTGGGGGCGTGAGGCGGGAGGGGCTTGGCTGGGCTCCAGCGTGTGTAGGATTCCGGCTTCCCTGCACGGGGGTCTCCTCTCTGCCTGCAGCTGAGGTCACATCCTGCCCTGCCCGCCGCTCCAGACATCCATACAACTCTGCCTCCTTTGTTGTGGTGCGAGCAGAGCAGGCGCGAGAGAGGCACGGAGAAACCCTGGCACTGCCAGCTGCAAGGGGCACGGGAGCAAGATCACACGGAGAGACGCAGCGGCGCCCGGGACTGAAGGGAACGGGTCCTTGTTGTTGAGCGGAAACCGAAAGAAGAGGTACCTCTGTCGGCCCCGCGGGCTGCAGAGCACCAAGAAAGGGTGGAGGGGGCAGGGGAGGAGGGAAGGGCCAGAGGGACTTGATGGGAGTGGTGGGGGGGAGGGGGTGTGTTTGATTATCTTTTTATAAAATCTTGTATCGAACTTTGAGAGGAAAAAAATAGACTTGAAACTTGTTTAAATCAATAACCCCCTTTGCACGATTTCTAGTTTTGCACAACATTCTAAACATCTGTAAGGGCCTGGTCGGACCCGCCTGCGCCCCCCCTCCCTGTGCTCAAGACCTCGGCCTGTGCCATGGAAGGAGCAGGCGGGGGGAGGTCGGAATAACAAAAGCTCACACGACAGCGTTTAAAGAGAAAAATTCCACCAAGACCCCAAACCCCCAAGGACGCCACGAGCTGCTTTATGTTTAAAGAGAAAAAAGTGGAAGTATTTCGGGAATCCGAGCTGCTGCTGGCGCATCCTTGGACTGTGTGGTCCGGGGAGGAGGGAAGGGCCAGAGGGACTTGATGGGAGTGGTGGGGGGGAGGGGGAGGGTATAGAGAGGGAGAGGAGGAGAGACAGGACAGGGGCAAGCAGCAGAGACACGGCGACACGGCGGGTAAAATAAACAAACAAGCCTTTCACCGTAACACGGCGGGCAGGGGAGGGGGCGGAGAGGGGAGAGGTGCGACACGGCAGGCAGGCAGGGGAGGAGAGTAGGAGGAGGAGGAGGGGGGAGGAGAGTAGGGGAGGCACGGCCTAGCGGCAGGCAGGCAGGGGAGGAGAGGAGGAGGGGGAGGAGAGTAGGGGAGGCACGGCCTAGCGGCCGTGCAATCAAGTAGTGAGGGGGCGGAGCTGGGGGAGGCTGTGAGAGAGAGTAGGCAAGGCAGGCGGCTGGGGGCATGTGCACGCGCATTTAAGCTCAATGCGCATGCGCATTGAGCTTAAATTTCTCGTGCACTGCAAGGAATCGCCACGATTCCTTGCAGTGTGGATAAAGAGCGGATAAGTCCCAATACTCTCGCCTTGCTCGATGCGCATGCGCATCGACAGGCGAGACCTAAAAATGGCCATGATCCGTCCCAATCGCCGCCAGAGAGGGATCAGCAGACGGGACACCTTCAGGGCAGAGAGCAGCGTGTCTGTTTTCAATGCTTATATAACTGCTGCCGCACGCAGTGAATTCCCGGACCACCCACGCCCCCAGAACTTTTCTGCGGCTCACAGGACGCCACCCGCACCCAGACTGCATCCGCCTCTGCCACCATGGACCTGTGCTAGGCCCCGCCGCACAGATCACCTCCGGTGCCGGGTACACAGGGGCCCGCCTTCACTGCAGCCGCCGCAGTCACCAGAGTTCTCCGCTACCTTGTTCCCTCTCACGACCGCACGGGGTCTGGAGCTGCACCTCCCGCAGGCGCGATGGTGTCGGGGGCAAAGCTCAGTACTCCGCAATCCGATCCCTGATGGCAGGCAAGCTTTCTCAAAGCAAAGAGGGCACACCGACCCAGAGATGGCATCCCGTCTCAAAGCTCCCTGGGCGCCGCCATTTTCAGTCAGGTGCCCCCGGAAGCAAACTGCCTCTTGCAACATCTGCGCTGTTTGCATTGGAAGTGGCAGGTCCGCAGTGATTTGTGTGCACGGAGCCGGGTCCCCCGTGCACGGAGCCGGGAGCATGGCTGCTGGGAACTAGCGGATCCCGAAGTTGCAGCCGGTGTGTGGATCCGGAGAGGCGGGAGCCACGGTGCCCAGTGGGAGACTGGGTAAGTGCGAGTGCTGGGGGTGCAGAGCAAGAAGTGCTGCAAGGGGGGCTTAAGTGCTCGGCTTACAAAGTGCAGGTGGGCAGATCCCGGAAGGAGCAGTGGACCACGGAAGCAAGAGTAACACAGCTAGGGGAGTGGGAGGGGGCGGCGGGTGAGACTTTTCTCTTCCCCGACTTCCTTCTGCTGTAAAAGGTTTCTAATCTTTATGGGGCAGGCCCCTTAAAGATAACAAATCTTTTACAGCAGAAGGAAGTCAAGGAACCCAGTCTGAAACGGACAGGGCTTAAATATAAAGAAGTACGTCACAGCGACCTCTTTTCCAATGGCTGGCCACCGTATAGCATGAACGGTGATGCCAGCCAATGGAGAAAAAAAAGGGCCAAGGCTTAACCTCGCTAGTGAAAATACCTCTATCTCATTAAGTCTCGCCAGCGAGACTGCGCATGTGCGCAGTCTTACTCTAGCCAAAACCTAAAAAGAACTACAATGCACCGAAGATACATACTAAAAACGTTGCGGTCGGAATATGTAGATAAGAGGCTAAATTCTAGCAGGGTAAAAACATCCTTAATGGCGCGTGAGGTGAAACGCCAAGTGGACACTGCTGATATTTCATATTCTTCGTAACAGGTACTGCTTACATTGTTTTTCTGGTTGAAGTTTAGTTTTATTTTAAGATCTAATGCGGAGTAATGAAACAGTTAACATTCATATGTTTGGTTTACAGGCAGCAATGTTTCAGGAGAAAGGTTAATTTACAAATGGGTAGCAAGTACTGGTGTAGAAGGGTTACTCTGAATTTAAGATGCATTGAATTATAAGACCTAATTCATGCCATATTGGAAGACAACTCAACTGTTTTTGTTTTTTACACATATTACCAGTTTTCAAGTCATTCCTAAAAGGTAACAGTCATGAATTTCAAAAACGTTTAGGAAGATTTAAGTGGCAGCAGGCTCTGGTAAGTGAAGTGCACACCAGACTCAAATATGTAATATTGCCGTCCTCCACTATTAACTACACTTTAGATACTGCTTTCATCATAGAGACCCAACTTGCCCCCATGTCCTCTATATTCATCATTAACCAGCCATGCTCTCACAAATCTGGCAACGGTCCTGCCATCATACAAACACCTTTCTTCAATCATCACTTTTCCCTCCCTCTTAAGCCATGTTTCCCCTTATTTATTAACTCCTGTCCCCAACAATCATATGTCTAACAACATCTTTGACTTTGCTTCCCCATTGCCTTGAGGTACAAAGACCTTAGGGCCAAAAGTACAAAGTATTTTTCCGGTTGCAAAACAGGAATACTGTACAAAATGCAATTCGGTAACTTGTTACTGAATCACATTTTGGATTTGCGATTCAATATTTGGAAGGGGCGTGTTTAGGGCGTCTCTTCCAAATACCGATTTGATATGGTATGTATTACTGTTTTTCTACCAAATTCCGGTTGCAAAACAGGAATACTTTACCACCAGTTTAAAACTGGTTGTAACCCATGCACAAAGGGCGAGGGGTTCCAAAGGAACCTTTCCCCGTTGAGAATGTAAACTGCCTACTCTTAAAAAAATTAAAATGCAAAGTTCAATTTTTTCTTTTTAAATGCATCCCGTTTTCCTTCACGGAAAAAGGGCTGCTTTATCAAAAAGCAATCACAGACATGGTGGCCATCATCCCTCTGATAACTGATTCCTAATGGGTTGCAAATTGCGACCTACCTCATTAATATGCATGAGGTAGGACTAATACGCGACCCAATAGGAATTTATGAAACTTAAAGAATTTCGTACATTAGTATTAGAAATTTCCTAATTCCGATTCATAGAGAATTACAATTAGAAAATCGTATTCCCTTAGTTATATCAACCGCTTCACAAATCCAAACCCAAAGATCATGAGAGACTGCCCTTCAAGCCTCGCTCAACTCCATATCACACACACAATTCGCATCCAAGGAAACACCCTAAACCTTATTCCCTAAGCCTCCCCCAAACCTCATCCATCATGAAATCTCTTCATACAGAGCTGATCTTTTCTAAGATAGCGCCCTCGGTGTGGGTGGAGAGAATTTTGTCGCCGTTGTTGATAGTAGTGAATTAAATGAGGAAGCAGAAGGTCTCATTTAAGTTCACTGGTCAGTGCCTGGATGAGCAGGTACTGGCCTCTGAGCACAAACATCCCGGACCTCCCCCAGCTCACCTAAATCACCGATAGCTTAGCTGTCTTACGAATAAGATGGGTGTCAGCAGGGGGCAAAGGTTGAAGGTAAGAAGGGGGCAAAAGGGGTGCAAAAACATTACCCACTGTGGCAATGAAGGACTAAAACCACTTGAAACTGGCATATGAGACATAAACGAACCGGAAGGGAAATGGCTGGAGCACCATTAGAAGGGTGCTGCTGTTGACATAACCTTAATGCACACAGCTCCATGAGCCCCTCAGAGAATTGGCACTCTGAGCCTGGGCCCACCTCACCCCTGCTTAAGGTCAGCCCTGCCTCCATATATGCACCTTTCAATCATTCCTGAAAAGTGGTTAAATTGTCCCAGGGGTAAACAAAACTAACCTTAGCCTAGTTTACCTCAGCAGATACTGTCCCTTTACTAACTTCCTCTTCCCCAGAAAAGTCCTTGAAGAAGTGGGATCAACTTTTCAACAGCGATGACCACAACACACTGGAATAATAGAATGGCTTCCGCCGCTGGCGCTACTAAGAAACTACTACTCTGCAATTTATTAACAATGCTCTCCAGTTCGTGCACAAAGATGATTTCTGCCAACTAGTATTTCCCAACAATTGGTGCCCTTTGACGCAGTTCATCACAGAGTTCTACTTCATTGTGTATTAGGATATGTGACACTATACAGAGCAGGTACTCACTGTTATTGAAAATAGACTGCAGTTTATCTAAACGAACAGCTTACCACTTCCTGTCAATCAAGCCAAAGAGTTAACTCATGGAACACAGTCGCTATATAAAGTCACCTATAACATTTTACTTTGTAAGGCAAGGATGACACTAAAATTTTTAATTAATAGGCTACCAATACTCAACTATATATTAAAGTATCTTCTACATCCAGCTTCGAACACATGAGAAACTGCATTTGCAGTACACTTAAAACTGTACACCACAAAAAAAGAGTTAATCTCCTGTTGTAGACAACCTACACTGGAGGAGCAAAATTGTTTCTAATCTATACAGTCAGGCAGATTCTCAACCTGCTATTTGCTAAGCAATACATTTTTAGTCTTCCTAATCAATTCTGCCTCTTTCTCAAGGGTCAGATACCAAGAACCCAAACTAGTGTGTTATCATGAGCCTACAGTGCAAAATGAAACCTTAACACCAAGCACATACCTTACATTCAACCAGTGCAATCTGTTGGATGCTGGGACACTGATGGTTTTTAACACCCTAACCCCAAAAATCAACGATACCCCTCTCACACACGTCAACATTTATTTTGCTGCATGCAGGATTACAAAGCATTACACACAAACAATTCAGAGTATCTAGCTGAATAACTTGGTTGCGGACACCACAAACAAATGGTGGTGGGGTGAGTGGAGTGAACGCGGGAGGTGGAAGGCTGGTAGGGGAGAGTGCAGAATATATAACAAGCATTTACAATGCAACGGTTTCGCCTTTGCAAAATTTAGTTCTATTGGCATTGTAAATGACAACATTTTTATTTATGTGTTGGTTTTGAAAACAGATAAATAAATGGCATTGTAATTTACATTGCCAACAGCTTAATCTCTCGCAAATATAAGTCCTATTGTACCCTACTGGACGAGCTCAGCAGGCAGCAATTACTACCACACACACACCCAGAGCCACACACACACACACACCCCCAGAGCCACACACACACACAGAGCCACACACACACACACACCCAGAGCCACACACACACACACACAGAGCCACACACACACACACCCACACACCCAGAGCCACACACACACACACACCCAGAGACACACACACACACCCAGAGCCACACACGCACACACACACACACACACACACCCACCCAGAGCCACACACACCCAGAGCCACACACACACACCCACACACCCAGAGCCACACACACCCAGAGCCACACACACCCAGAGCCACACACACCCAGAGCCACACACACCCACCCAGAGCCACACAAACACACCTAGGAGAGCAAGCACAGCGAGGAGGCAGGGAAGCAAGCACAGCGAGGGGGCAGGGAAGCAAGAACAGCGAGGGGGCAGGGAAGCAAGCACAGCGAGGGGCCAATAGAAGTAAGAGGTTTCTCGAACTTTTTGGATGCTGGGCTAATTAACCTCTTCAATTACCTACAAATGGATGCCCCACGGAACATGGATAGTACACCAGGCCGCAGGGATTTGTTTTTTCTCCATGCCATCTGCAAAATACAACTAGCCCATGTGATTGCTTAGTTATTGTAAACTGTCTCGGCCATGTTTTGTGGCACTGTTAATCGGACGTTCCCGGCTCCGAGTAGAGATATGAAGCCCCCTTGGCACTCGAGTTAAGATTTTTAAGCTTTTAGTTGTTCGGCCTAAACAATGTACCAATGTGGATATTTACTGATCGCCATCTGCATCCACCCCGTCTCCTCTTCATTTGCATCTCTGTGACACAGAGGTGCAAGCGTGTTCGAGTCTTCAAATGTCAACACTGGGGTATAAACGTGCGCTTGCCTTGCCTCGGGGAGCTCGACTCCACTTCTGATGGAGGGGGCTCCACATGCCGTTTTGCTCTGAGACTCAACCATTCTTAATCAATACTCTTTCAAACTCGACAAAACCTTAAGTCAGAGTTTTCTTCCACACACCAGAGTGACAGCAGGGAGGCATAATGGTCCCGCCCCTGGACTTCCGGCAGCAGTGAAAGAACATGGAGCACCCGAGGCCAATTAAAGGGGTAAACACGTTCTGCTTCCGCCTTGCACACAAGTGGCAATGTGTTGCTGCAGTAGACATTTCTAGTAGGTATGCTGGATGAGAGCACCACCATGGGGCCTCTATGATGAGAATGCGTTGTCTGACTCAAGAGTACAAGCGCTGCCAATGCCACACATGTCTTTCCATGGTGAAAGGTTTTTTCATGTTTCAGCATTGCACACCTAGTAGATACCGGATGAGCAACAGCAGTGCAAGCTTCCCTTACATGCATAGAAGAGTCACAGCTTGGGTAGTAGTGGTAACACTCACACACACAGCAACACAATGAAGGCCATAGGATTCAAAATGGAGTCAAACACATCCCACTGTAGTGCAGGCAGTAGCTTCCCGCACAATGAACAGGCTCTCGTTATGCAATAGCAGCGCACACGTCTCTCGCATACACAAAAGGTACAGAAAAGGTATAAGCAGTAGTAGTGTAAAATCGGGGCTTTGCTCTTGACGACAGATTTGCAGGTAGCCTGAATGGAGGCATGTACCCCAGATGGGCGTTACAAGAGATGGTTAATGGACGCTTTTCAGGGTGAGAGCTAGACAGGGATCTGAGCAGTTTGAGAGGAGACTGAACCACTCACAGAAGTTGAAGCGGTTATAATACAGGGGAGCCCACGTGAATGCAGTGCAGACCAGGGCTACCTGGGGGAAAAGCCTGGAGGATGCCCACTCATGGAGGTGTGGATGTGTCCGCCAACCCCATAACAGGACTGTAATACCCAACCCAATGTCACCATACTTTTGCAACATTGATAAAATGGTTTGTACTACGTTATTGTTATAAACGTTATTCATGTTATGTTTACACAGTGCAATTACGTGGCACAACGTGCTCGTTAAAGGATCAAGAAAGGACAGAACTTTTCAGCATCAAACGAAACATTTTCCAAGAAAATGATGAACAGGTGCTCATCCTAAAACCATGGACATGAGACCAGCCACTAGGACCTTCCAAGCTTGCTGCACCATGATCCAGGCATGTGATATCCAATGGAAGAACAGCTTGCTGTCAGAAGTCGTGATTAATATTGCACACCTATGCCCCCCCCTTAGAACTGACCATCCTTAGCTCTACTCCTTACTTACATGTATACGGTTCTGCCTACTGCGATAACTTAAGCTCTCGTGAGCATGTTCCTAGCCTTCTACTGTGCTCTATTTTAGCTGCACCTGCCAACTAATGGATTCTCACATCAAGCGCTTCCATTACTTTACACACAATCCTTTACTCACCACCATCATCCCTGTGCTACCAACTCACATTGATATAGGATGTCCTGGAGCCGAGTCACCAAGAAATGCCAGGTTCTAGCATCTGCATCACCAATCGGGCAAGTGTACAGAGTTCAGACCACTCTTAAAGGTGTACAGAGCTAGTGAAAAGCACTGCTCCAACAAAACCAGCCCCCACGGGCAGAAAACCGTCTCCCACTCCTGCGCCAATGAAGCCCGGTAAGTTTTTTTATGTTTAGAGCGTGCGCACCTGCTTGTGTGTGTATGTATGTGTATTAGTACGTACGTACGTGCTGTGAATGTGTATGTGCTTGTGAATGGTCGGTGTATGTCTTCATGCTTGTGAATGTAGGGTTGTGAGTGAGTTTGCATGTAGATGGGTGAGCGTGAGTATGCAGATGTGCGCGTCTGTGGCCTTCCCGCCCCCCTCTCCTGCTCCAATTACAAGCTGCCACTGAAAAACTTGCACGTTATGGGAGTCTGAACATAAGATGGGAAAGATAGGAATATTGGACTGGCATCTAGTGACAACACAAAAGTACATCATGGCTAAAATGGGCACATTTGGGGGTACCATTGTACACAACAGCAGTGAGTGGCATATGATGGCAATACCCAGCCGGTGGAAGTCGCTGACACATTAGTCGAACGGGCACATGGACAGCGGGAGGGGGGGGGGCGGGAACGGGCACACGGACAGTGGGAGGGGGGCGTTAACGGGCACACGGACAGTGGGAGGGATGCGGGTTAACGGGCACACGGACAGCGGGAGGGGGCGGAAACGGGCACACGGACAGTGGGAGGGGGGCGGGAACGGGCACACAGACAGCAGGAGGGGGGCGGGTTAACAGGCACACGGACAGCGGGAGGGGGGCGGGAACGGGCACACAGACTGCGGGAGGGGGGCGGGAACGGGCACACAGACTGCGGGAGGGGGGCGGGAACGGGCACACAGACTGCGGGAGGGGGGCGGGAGCGGGATAAAAAAAACAGTAGTACAAAATGCTGCTTACCTGCTAGCAAATCAAGGAAAGTGAAATCGTGCAGCCCACCCATGCAAAGCACACGCTGGAAATGACCAAAACAAAACAAAAAAACATCCGCCCACCGCCGCATGACGTTCTAAAAGGGGCGGGATGAGTAAAAATGTACGGAACGCCCACCAATCTGCTCCGACAATTACGGACAGATCTCTCTTCCTATGGCTAGCCTCCATTTATGGAGCTAGCCAATGGAAGAGAGAGGCGGGACAAAGCCCCGTACTGGTAAACATAAGTATTCGCCTGCGCGAACACTGCTGCGCAGTGCTGCGCCAGGCGAAACCTAAAAAATGAAATAAAAATAAAAGAACTCACCTGAAGCCAGCAGCAACCTACTCCGTCGCGCTTGCTATTCTCTTTCTGGCAGCCCCTGGGACAGACTCCCATCCAATTCCTGCATTGCTCTCCTGCTAGGAGAGCAGCGCAGGGATTGGCCTAAGCGGGCTAAAAAGACGCTCCGCTCAGGCCCGGGAGTCTGTGGGGGTTTCTCCAGCCCGGCTGTTGATTGCAGCTGGGCGGGAGAAAGCAAAGTGCACAGGTGTTTTGGTATGCCCGAGACGGTTGGCTCTTAGGGAGTGAACAAAGCACTTCTCTTCCTATGGCCTGCCCAGTCCCTCCCTCCACAAGCTGGTTACGAGCCAGCAAATGAAAAATAAAACTATGCTAGAACATCATTTTCTTTTTCTTTTGCCGACTCTGAGCCAGGCAGTTGGGGGGCGCTCCTCCGCCATTGCGGAGAAGTCGCCACTGGAATAAATCCCTCTAGCATTGCACTGTCAAACGGTAGGCCCCTGAACTTAAAAAAACACAAATTACGTGCTGTTGTTGCATCCTGCTTAGTTTTGTAATCTATACCATATGCCCAATGTACATCTCTTTAAGTGCACACATTTTTACATAGGTTGTACAGTTTAATTTAAGGCTGTACCCTTGAACGTTTCTTGGACATCTGCACACTGCTCTTCTAAAACCCTACTTGGACGTTTAACGGGTACAAAAAAAAATAATAATAAAAAAAAATAAAAAAATGATCATTTCTGATTGGAAGGCTACGGTCTATGGCCCATATTTACAAAATTCCAACTTTGCGATTCCCAAATAGTGAATCCTTAGAAATGGCTATTTGGGACTCAGAACACGTAATGTATGCCACCTACAAATTCCTAATAGCGATTCCTATGGCTTCACATTCGCTATTAGGAAATTGCAAATTACGAAATCGTAAAAGTGCAATTTCCTAATAGAGAAACTCTCAAAATGTACACATATGAGCCCAAGTCCTTTACCCAGTACTTGCCCAATGGTCACTTAATGCAGGGGTACGGAGCATAGGACATGGTCTTTTTTTTTTTTTAAACACACTTTATTGGTTTTCCAGTTACATCCGATACAAAGGGTTATAACGATGTTTACATTATTTCACATCTTATCTGATGATGTACAATTTCATGTCCATGAACACCGTAAACATTTATGTAGTCTGTGCAAATTGCAGCCGATATACATGTACGTAGGATTACCTAATTGGTCTGATTATTTAAATAGAAAAACTTCTAACCGTTGCAAACTAATAAATCCCCCGCCCCTCTCCCCCTAACGTTCTAACAAACTTTTGAGCAAAGGACATGGTCACAGTCAATGCTTTGCATCCATTGCGAATACTGTGGTTGGAGATACAGGGCCTGGCTAAAGTGCGTTGCCATCGTATATGTCAGGCATGGAACAAACTATATAATTACAAATCCTAACACATTTACTGTACTAAGGGATGTAAAAAATGCTATTGGATCATATACTCACGTGTTATAAAAAAAAAAAACAATGTTACGGTTGCAATCGAAAACCTAAAGTTACATATGGTTACATATACAGCCTCAAAGCACTGCTCATCACTACACACCCGTTATCACACATGACATGAGAAAGTCATCATTGGTGAAATCACCAATGACATGATGCAGGATGTGACCAACAACGCCATTTGTAATCAAAGCTGTTACATTAAAAGTGAGATACAGTGGTTCCATATGTATGTGAAGGGGCTAATCTCTGTGTGTCTGAGCAAGAACCGCACATTAAGAACTGGGGCCATAATTTATAAAGGCTGCATTTTCTTAGATTACGTTGGGCACACTTTTCAAAAGGTGTGTTCAGCGCAATCCAGGAAAATGTGCCGCATTAAGGTGAATGCGCTACTCCCAGGGCAGCCGCACACTACAGCTGCCCTGGGGGGAGTGCATTCATGTGAAAAACGGAGCAGCTGCTTTAAAGCCACTTCGTGTTTTCACAGCTCAGGTGGCGACCCACCTGCACTTTTGAAGGGGATGTCTGGGGGGGTTCATGGGATTACAGAAGGGGCCGCACAAGCGCCTGCGGCCCCTTCTTTAATACCAATGTGCCCCGAGGGAGTGTAAAGTGGGCGCAAACGCCTGCTGTGCCCTTGGGACAGCTTATGTAATACGGCCCCTGGTAGGTAACTCCTACCCAGAGATATACATAATGGCTGATCATTTCCAGGAAATATATAATCATACAGGTGCACAGATTTAAGCCAAGGTCTTACTCACAGAAGAACACACCTACACACACACACACACACACACCTACACACACACACACACACACGCACACGCACCCACGCACACGCACCCACGCACACGCGCACACACTCACACACACACACACACACACACACACACACACACACACACACACACACACACAGAGTCTAGAATTCACAAAGCGAAAAATAAGAGTTCCACAAAAGCAGAATCACATGCGCATCCACCCATCCCAAAATCAGAGATCCAGCGATCAATAGACCCACACAGTTCCTGACACATACAAAGACAACACTGACATCAGGAACCTACCACCTAAATTCATTATGACAGGCTGAACCAGAAAATGCATGGTTACACTACATGTGCTCACTGTTCTGGAGCGGTTTTCCCCACAGAAGAGGATGGCGACCTAAAAGCCACCTACAGACATAATACAAGAGGGTTCAGCAGTGTGCAGTTTGAGGCCAGAACCCCTTTGTGAACTTAAGCAGATCAGTGATCACTGACTAAAACGATCTAGAGGGAACGGATTATGTATGCATTGTGGAGGAAGCATTTTTACACTCCTCGCATGCAGTCATTCGGCGGTTGAAGTAAAGCACAGGGCTCCTCTTCCTTTGCTACAGTGTATACTCAGATAAGGAAGGTGGAACATTTGTTGGACGCAGCTTCCATCCAACGAGCAGAGGAGGCTGAACTGGAGAACTGAAGCCAGACCTCTGATCAGGATGTGCAAGCAAAGATGGGTCCATGCATATTTCATGATCCACACATGGGGTGGGAGTCCTCTGCTTCCCTCCTTTCACTCTGCCACTAATTGCCAATTCTCAGCTCCTAAATGAAAACTTGGGGGGCGGCTATCTGAGCTCTGCTCAGCCTGAAGTTGTGGGACTAGGAGGGATGCTTCTCAGCAGGCATTCAGCCCTGGCCCCATAGCCAGGCCAGATCAGATCCCCCTCCCCTGTAATGGAACCAGAACAGACAGGGTAGTAATAGCGAACTGTGGGAGCCACCAACACTTTTACTGATCCAATGATGCCCTAAACAGTTGGGGTGAGAGGCAGAGGAGCTACAGGAAGTGTGTACCTGTATCTTGTAACTTCCTACTTACTCATGCCCAACACCTACATTCATACCCACTGGGTCCCAATTCATACTGCCAGAGTGTGAAAGACCTAATGTGACATGGAACTGATCAAGAAACATCGCACTCTCACTGAAAACTTCTTTGGGTGCACACCTTAAATGTTTAGAAAGAGGGTGACCATATTTGAAGCATTTTGGGCGCTTTTTTAATGTTAGCACCTGGTTACCGCCAGATTCAATTCCATGGGAATTGCATTTCTTAAATGCCCTTTTTGTGACTAATCGCAATTAGGAAATTTGCTGTACATGCGGTTACAGCAAATAGGAAATCCCTGTTTGAGATTTCATAATTTGCGATTCCCAAAACGCGATTTTTACAAGGGGGAAAAAACTAGCATTTTGCAACATCGCATATGCTTTTCATACATATCAAAAGGCAATTTTGCATTTTTTTAACGTGTCGAAATAGCGATTCTGACCGTTAAGAATTGCAAAATTGTTTCACTCATATGGGCCCATTTTCCTATACCAAATACAAACAGTAACACATTAAATAGAGTCACACAAAAATCTGTAGCCGAGCCATAGTTGGTTAAATTTATATATGACAAAAAGAACCATTGAGTCAATGACCACCTGGATAAGGCAGGTTAGGGAGCCCAGCCTGGTGGAGAGCTTAAAATTGCATTTTCAATCACAAAACGTCTCTCAGGGTGTAATCACAGCTTAAATATTAGGATAGGGTGATTGAATTTTTAGGACTCACTTACAGGCAACTTTTAGGTGTCCACTGTTACAAGAGGTCTTCAAAACCATACCAAAAACTTACAGTGGGCTTTGGGCCAGTTTACCTATTAACCTTGGTTGGCTTTCTGGTCACTCATTTGCTTGCTTCTTCTTCAGTGGCTTTCCTCTTTCTTGCGTTGTTCCCTTCACTGAAACATAACTTCTTAACCATCTGTTTTTTATTAAAGAGTTTTATATAGCGCGAACTAGATCCGAGAGATCGAGTATCCGAGTGCTTTATAGGAGCACCAGTTTCATTACATGTAGATACATTCATTTTTGTTAGGCACGGGACATTAAGTGATTTGCCCAGAATCACAGGATGTTTAGCGTCGCTGCCGAGACTCCAACTCGGTTCCCCTGTTTCATGGTCGGCCGCTCTAGCCATAAGGCTACATCCTCCCCCCTACATCCTTTTGGTTGGATAACTTGCAATCTGTCACCATTTAAATTATGGGAGCTACTTTTTAGGTCTCGTCTGGCGTTAGCAGCGCGCATGCGCTGCTCTCGCCATGCAAGAGCCTTTAGGAATGGATACGGATTGCGCAGCTAAATGTGCACGCGTAGGGACGGACAGAAGATGTGCACGCACTAGTCAGCGTCACCCTGCTGCTGGCATGGCAGCGCCCCCTCCTGGCTGGCACCATTGTCTCGACTCATCTCTGTGAATGCTGCGGAGATTGGCACGCAACCCCTTCCTAGTAGTGTGTGTTCTGGCTCAGCATATTCTTTACGGATGTTGATAAAAAGAGTACCATCATAGTAGGCTATCCTAGCACATTGCGCTTAAAATATGTATAATATTTGTGGTGTGTCCTTTATAGATTGACAGTGACGCAACGCAACGTGGGGCATCAAAGAAACATATCAATCTGGGTTTAAACTCCTTAGATCCAGACGCAGGTCAGGTCAGACATTCGTCGCTCCATCCAAACAAGCCATTTACAAAGGTGTGCCTGCTAACATAAAATACAGAAACACCCCGTTGTTGCAAAAAAATCCAGGGCCCCCAGGGGCATGCGCCACTTTCCTCTATCTCTCCTTGCACCTAAGAAGCAATCGATCCAATTGGGATGGTGATCAGAGATACAGCGGAACCGCTTGCCCTCTGCGCACTGTTGCAAATCCCCAATGGAGAATTATTTACTAAATTTTATCTAAATGCTAAACATGTTTAGTACAAAAAAAACGCTACAAGTTACATGTATTTGATTCTTGTCTTTACTAACATGTCATTTAAATCAACTCATGACATACTTTTTGTATACAACTACCATTGGTACAAAATAAATTTAAACAACTTCCTTTCAACATAAGGGGTAATTCGACAATGGGATACTATTCATATGTTCCCTGCCCAATGCATTTCGGGCCTCCCGGCCCTTCGTCAGGGGCAATGCCTAAAGAAACAAAGAAATAAATGCTTTTACTATGATGAAATAGGTTCTTTAAATATGCAAAGTACACCGCATGTCACTATATGCATTCATTAAACATACTAACACATTGGATTTTAGAATAACCTGTAAATTTCTCAACAGCATTTTGTAATCGTACTCACTTTGAGCCCAAGGAATGAAGGTGGAAAGAACAATCCAATTCAAATGTGTAAATGTGGACGCTTCACTCCGTTACTACAAAACAAGAATGGTCCGCCTTAGTGATATATAACAGCATTGTTTAAAAATAACCAGAGACTGCATCGGTGATCCCTCATCACTTACTCATAAACGTGTGTAAACCAGCGGATGGTGCTATCGGCTTTAATATGACAAATTGAAAACGGGTCACACGGAAGCTGAGGAATCGATCACTGAGCCCGGAGGGTGCACTCGAGAGAAAAAATCTGAGAAAGATAAGGAAACGCATGCTCAAAATTTGTAACTCTGACCCCTGCATTATCGAGACGTGAACAAATACGTTAACTTTCCAAATTTCCACGAATGTCTTCAAATGTAATTAGACAATGCTAGACGCACCTTTTTCAATGCTGCTGCAAGCATGGGCGTTCAACAGAATATCTCGCTGATATCATCAGACTCGCTAATAACCAGCTACAAAAGTAAAAGAATACTGGCTCAAACTGGGGCTGAACGCCGAAAACAAGATCTCCTACCAGCCTCGTATCAAGAGATATCTACCTTTTCTCAACTTCGTAACAAGCTCTGATTTCTCCGGTCGGTCGCAACTCCTTCCTAACGGTCCCGGCGGTCGGTGAACAAACACTACTACTCCGCAACTAATAAGGCCACTCACAATGTTGACGTGGTAATCATGCGCGCATGTCAAAACTAACGACGGACTAGAAAGCTAGAAGGATCATCCAGTGAAAACACGGTGGGCGCCATGTTGGTGTGGTGCAAGATGTGATAATATAACGATCACAAGGAGAACGTAATGCAATATGGTGATTAACATACAGGTTATTTGGATAGGAAATAAAATTTAACACAACAGACAGCCTCTGAACGAACTCCTCTGTGCTCATATCACAAAAAACAAATAAAGTCTACTCGATCATTGATCCCTTTGGGATCTTGTGTCTGCAACCTCCTAATCCAGTGGATTTCTCTTTGTAATAGAGTTCTGGTGAGGCTTTTTCCGGGTGTCGGAGTCACCATTTCTAAAATCTGGAATTTTAACTGGGCAATGGTATGTCTGTTTCTGTCCCTCAGAGGCTGTCTGTTATGTGTTAAATTTTATTTCCTATCCAAATAACCTGTATGTTAATCACCATATTGCATTACATTCTCCTTGTGATCGTTATATTATCACATCTTGCACCACACCAACATGGCGCCCACCGTGTTTTCACTGGATGATCCTTCTAGCTTTCTAGTCCGTCGTTAGTTTTGACATGCGCGCATGATTACCACGTCAACATTGTGAGTGGCCTTATTAGTTGCGGAGTAGTAGTGTTTGTTCACCGACCGCCGGGACCGTTAGGAAGGAGTTGCGACCGACCGGAGAAATCGGAGCTTGTTACGAAGTTGAGAAAAGGTAGATATCTCTTGATACGAGGCTGGTAGGAGATCTTGTTTTCGGCGTTCAGCCCCAGTTTGAGCCAGTATTCTTTTACTTTTGTAGCTGGTTATTAGCGAGTCTGATGATATCAGCGAGATATTCTGTTGAACGCCCATGCTTGCAGCAGCATTGAAAAAGGTGCGTCTAGCATTGTCTAATTACATTTGAAGACATTCGTGGAATTTTGGAAAGTTAACGTATTTGTTCACGTCTCGATAATGCAGGGGTCAGAGTTACAAATTTTGAGCATGCGTTTCCTTATCTTTCTCAGATTTTTTCTCTCGAGTGCACCCTCCGGGCTCAGTGATCGATTCCTCAGCTTCCGTGTGACCCGTTTTCAATTTGTCATATTAAAGCCAATAGCACCATCCGCTGGTTTACACACGTTTATGAGTAAGTGATGAGGGATCACCGATGCAGTCTCTGGTTATTTTTAAACAATGCTGTTATATATCACTAAGGCGGACCATTCTTGTTTTGTAGTAACTGAGTGAAGCTTCCACATTTACACATTTGAATTGGATTGTTCTTTCCACCTTCATTCCTTGGGCTCAAAGTGAGTACGATTACAAAATGCTGTTGAGAAATTTACAGGTTATTCTAAAATCCAATGTGTTAGTATGTTTAATGAATGCATATAGTGACATGCGGTGTACTTTGCATATTTAAAGAACCTATTTCATCATAGTAAAAGCATTTATTTCTTTGTTTCTTTAGGCATTGCCCCTGACGAAGGGCCGGGAGGCCCGAAATGCATTGGGCAGGGAACATATGAATAGTATCCCATTGTCGAATTACCCCTTATGTTGAAAGGAAGTTGTTTAAATTTATTTTGTACCAATGGTAGTTGTATACAAAAAGTATGTCATGAGTTGATTTAAATGACATGTTAGTAAAGACAAGAATCAAATACATGTAACTTGTAGCGTTTTTTTTGTACTAAACATGTTTAGCATTTAGATAAAATTTAGTAAATAATTCTCCATTGGGGATTTGCAACAGTGCGCAGAGGGCAAGCGGTTCCGCTTGATTTCTTTGTTTAAGTATTTATTCGATGCAGTTTGGACATACCATCTCCTTCTGCAGCACGCATAGATAAATCTGTTTAATTAATCAACTGTGAGTATTGTTAGCAAAGGAGTGCCTTTCCCATCACTAATCTCTGATCAGAGATACAGACCTACCATTGGACCAAAAGCCAGCCTCCAAATGCATTAATGTGTGTGTGTCTGGAAGTCTCGTCCCCTTTATACCTCAACTTACTGCCCCCCCCACCGTGCTTGAGGGGCTTCATGTTCAGCTCGTTTACCAGGGTCCCGGAGAGGAAACTGGGGAATCAGGTGGTTATTGGGGCCCCCCACACTCCCCTGATCCCTTGAATGCATTATAAAAAAACAGGCATTATTCTGCCTAGTGCACACTGGTGTCCTAAAAGATCGCGCACCGTCCGAAGTAATATGTCTGCGAATCTAAATATATGTAAATTAAATGTGGCCCCCAACTATACAGGTTGCTGTTCGCTGTAATCTGGTTTTAACTGCAAGATCCCCCCCGCCCCAGACACCATATCGTTGAGCTATTTTTACTTTGCATCAAAATCTACCCCCAAAATAACACAAGTCAGGTGGGTGTAATAATAATAATGGGGATATTTTATGTAGTGACACCACATGCACAATTGCCCATGCGTGCTTCACTAGTGCTCGTTGTTAATACACAACTGAATGTTGTTAGTTGTATCACACACTGGAAGGGTGGCCGGCTCAGTCGTGACAGTGGGTGCAGTTAGTAGATCTGTGCAGCAAGTGCGCAACTGACCGTGCTATCTGTTCGCCGTGTGGTTTTGTACAGTAATCTAACAGGGAACCCAGCCTGCAGGATGGCATTTAACAGGAACAAATTGCTTTATTGCGTTTACCTATGGTAGCGCTTCGCATAATGGTATGATAATCTAAGCGCTTCAAAGTATGATCAGTATAAAAAGCTTGCAGGAACCAATGTGCAGTGACTC
Organism: Lissotriton vulgaris; assembly: GCF_964263255.1. Classification (NCBI taxonomy): domain Eukaryota; kingdom Metazoa; phylum Chordata; class Amphibia; order Caudata; family Salamandridae; genus Lissotriton; species Lissotriton vulgaris. The sequence continues at coordinate 1,339,316,449 of NC_141685.1, forward strand.
CGGAACGGGAATTTACCTTTATTTTGCGGCTAAATTTTACTCCAAACTATGCATGGCTTACTCCGTTAAAATATCTCGAAAAGCGAGCCATAAATACAATTGCGTATGAAACAGAAGCCTTCCCTGATACTGAAGAGAAACAACAATATTCACACATGAAATAGGAAGGGGTGGAGGTCGAGAGAGCGGGAGAGGAAAGAGAGAGAACCGGAGACATGGTAGAGATCAAAACTAGGGAAGAGAGAGAGAGTCCATGCAGAGAGACAGTATATGGGAGAGGGAGGGAGAGAGCGAGAGACTGAGAAAGAGGGCACGAAGGTAGTGGAAAGAAAAGAGGGAACATTAGAAAGAAAAGAGGGAACATTAGAAAGAAAATCAGAAAGAGGAAAGTGTCAAAGGAAGATGAAGCACAGGAGAGCGGCAGGGACACTGATAGAGAGGGAGACAAACAGATGAGTAAGTGAGAAGAATAGAGAGAGAGAGAGAGAGAGAGAGAGAACTAGAGCGGGGGTGCGCAGGAAAGAGGGACATGCTGCTAAATGTACTTTTCCTTAAAATGATCAAATGCATGGCGTGAAGAGCAAATGTTCTGTATGTATGGGACTGCAGGGGAGCACCGAGGCTGCAGGGGTGGGGCGAGCAGGGAGTGCCCCGCACAGCGCCCGTCCCTTCCTTCCTTCCTTCCTTCCTTCTTTCTTTCAAAGCCTGGAGGGGGTAGGGGGGGGGGCTGCCTTCTCAAACGCTGTTCCTCATTTGAAGCTCACGTGGCTACACCTACCTGTCTCAGTGGAACCAGATTATACAATCCGGATAATGCTGTCTCTCTCATCTGTCTACCATCCTAAAGCTGGATACCTGAGATGGGGAGACTTTTAGCGGCGGGTGATACACTAGAATATAATACTGACTATGTAACGAATTTTAACCTGCAACCTAGTGCAGACGTGCAGCGACTTCAGGTAAGATGGAAGCTCAATCAACCTGTGATTCTGGGCAAATCACTTAATACACCCGTGCCTACAATGAATGTATCCATCTGTAATGCTACTTGTGATCATGCATGATAAGAAATGCGTTACTTACCTGTAACTGCAGTTATCCAGTATTAGTGTCTTTCATAGATTCACATGCCTGAATCATTCCCCGTCGTCGAGACGGGAGCCTCCGGTACATAAAAAAGTAATGTCCTATAGACATACATATAAAAGAATAGGCCTAAGGATCTCACCTTAGTGTCCTATCTACGTCCTTATGTAGAAGGACCAAAACAGAGTAGGCCCAAGGGTCCCACCTTGGTAGCCTATCTGTGTCCTTTTGTAGAAAGGACCAAAGTAAAAAGAGAACCAGCCAATCAGCTACCACCTCCTTCTAGAACCTTCCTGTGAGGAGCCTCAGTCTCTCAGATTTTCGTACGCACCAAGCTAGTTAGGCGTAAAGTTGTTAGAGAGATAGGTGAGTCCTTCCAGGGGAGGCGGGAGGGTGCATGTGAATCTATGAAAGACACTAATACTGGATAACTGCAGTTACAGGTAAGTAACGCATTTCTTATCCAGTATTTGGGTGTCTTTCATAGATTCACATGCCTGAATCAGAGTAGCAAGCAATACATTATGCACATTTTGTGGTGGTACATATACATGAGTCTGAAGATAAAACATATCTGCGACTGCAAATCACCAACATACAATGCCATGTAGTATCTAGAAAAAGAGAAATGTGCATACCAGAAAAGGATGGCGGGATGCAAGAAGGCTCACCTCACTGGAATAGATGGCGAAGCACTGCTCTGCCCACTGCTGCATCTTTCGTCAGCTCAGTTTCCAAGCAGTAGTGCCTGGTGAAGGTATGCTGGGACTTCCAGGTCGCCGCACTACAAATGTCCAGGAGTGGCACTCCAGCAAATAGTGCCGCAGACGTGGACATGGCTCTGGTGGAATGGGCTTTGACTCGTGAGTCCAAAGGCCGCCCAGCCTTGTCATGGCAGAAAGTTATCGCTGAAGAGATCCACCTTGATATACTTTGTTTCGTCAGGGACATGCCTTTCCTTGGTCTGCTAAATGCGACAAAGAGTTGGGATGACTTTCTGAAGTGTCGTGTTCTGTCGAAGTAGAATTTGAGACATCGCTTCAGATCTTATGAATGCAGGGTTCTTTCAGCCGCAGTAGTTGGGTTTGGAAAGAACGATTTTAGCACCACTGGTTCGTTAAGGTGGAAGTCCGAGGGGACTTTAGGTATGAATCGTGGGTTAGTTCGCAGGATGACTCCTCTCTGAATTGTAAAAAAGGATCTTGGATGGAGAGAGCCTGCAGTTCGCTGACCCTTCTGGCAGAGGTTAGTGCCAGGAGGAGGGCCGTCTTCCATGAAAGGAATTTGATATCCGCTTTGTGGATAGGTTCGAAGGGGTGCTTCATCAGTTGGTGAAGGACCACGTTGAGGTGCCACGATGGAGGGATTGGTCTTGGTCGTGGAAAGGATCTGAATAAACCTTTTAGGAATTGTTTGACGAGCCTGTCCGCCCACAGGGAAGGGCCCTTGAAGGTTCTTGTGAACCTGGATATCGCTGCTAGATGTACCTTGATGGACGCATGTGCAAGGCCTGACTGCGCTAGATGCAGGAGATATGGCAGTAGTTGCTGTGGGGTGATAAGGAAAGGGTGTAGGCTTTCTTTCACACACCAGACACAGAAGCGCTTCCATTTTAGAGAATAGGTCTTATTAGTGCTGTCGGCTCTAGCTTTAGCGAGGACATCTCTACACTCCTGCGGAATGTTCAGGTGGCTGAATTTGCGGTATTCAGGAGCCAGGCTGATAACTTCAGAGGGCTCAGGTTCAGGTGGAGAACCTGTCCTTGGGACATTGTGAGTAGGGCCGGATGTTTGTGTAGGCGAAGAGGAGGTCGGACAGATAGGCAATGAAGTTCCGTGTACCAATGCTGCCTCGGCCAGGATGGGGCGATGAGGATCAGGGTGCAGGGCTCCGACTTCATCTTCCTGAGGACCCTGGGTATCAGTGGAAATGGCGGAAAGGCGTAAGCAAACACGTTCCGCCAAGCAATGGAAAATGCATTCCCGAGGGTTCCTGGTTGGGGAAGCCTGCTTGCGAAGTTTGGGCATTTGGCGTTCTCCCTGGTGGCAAAGAGGTCTATCTGCGGGGTTCCCCACTCCGCAAAGAGGTAGTTCAGCACCTCCATGTCCAGCTCCCATTCGTGGGAGAGTGACCGTTTCCTGCTCAGGGCGTCCGCCAGGACGTTGTCTTTGCCCGGGACGTATTTGGCTTTGAGTGTTATGCCATGCTCTAGAAGCCAATTCCAGACTCTCTGTGATTCTTGAGAGAGTGAAAGTGAACGCGTCCCTCCCCGTTTGTTCAGGTAGTGCATCGTCGTGGTGTTGTCTGTCCTGACGAGCACTGGGGAGTTTTGGATGCGTGGAAGGAAAGCTTGAAGAGCTAGAAAGACTGCCCTTAGCTCCAGAAGGTTGATATGGAATTTGGATTCTTGTGGCGTCCACTTGCCATTGATCTGGAGTTCTTACAGGACCGCCCCCCAGCCTTCTAGGGATGCGTCCGTTGTGATTACATGTGGTTCCGCCGGAAGCAGGAACGGCAGTCCCTGCGACAGGTGTTTGGGTGACCTCTACCATTGTAAATGATTGACTATAGTTCGTGTGACTTGTATGCGGTCTTCGAAGGATCCCGCAGCTTGTGTCCATTGCCTCGTCAATTCCTCCTGGAGGGGGCGCATTTTGAGACGGCAGTGTGGAATGAGCAGAATGCAGGAGGACATCATGCCGAGGAGAGACTTGAAGGTACGGACAGTCCGAGTCTTTCTTGATGCCACCAACGTGGCTAAGGAGATGAGTTTGGTCTTTCTCTCCTGCGAGGGGAAGGCTCTCGCGCGTTCCGTGTCCAGGGTCGCTCCTAGGAACGTGAGGACTTTGCTTGGTTCCAGTGTTGATTTCTCCCTGTTGAGAGTCAGGCCTAGGCGGCGGAAAAGATTTAGACAGGCGCTGGAAGATGTGGCTGCGGCTATCGCAGACGGTGCCTTTACCAGCCAGTCGTCCAGGTATGGGAAAACCTGGTGGCCCTGTTGACGGAGGAAGGCTGCCACAGGAGAGAGGCATTTTGTAAATATCCGTGGGGCAGATTTGAGACCAAACGGGAGAACCCGGAATTGATAGTGGGTTCCTGCCACTGCGAACCTTAGGTACTGCCTGTGTCCCCTGAGGATAGGGATGTGGTAGTAGGCGTCCTGCAGGTCCAGGGACGTCATGTAGTCGCCTTCTTCCAAGAGTCCCAGGATCTCTTGTAGTGTGACCATACGGAACGACTGTTTCTTTAGGAATACATTGAGCGCTCTCAGGTCGAGGATTGGTCTCCATTTCTTGCCTTTTTTGTGAATTAGGAAGAAGTGGGAGTAGAATCCTTTCCCTTTTTGGACGTGTGGAACCTTCTCTATTGCTCCCTTTTGAAGCATGGAAGCTATTTCCTGAAGAAGCAGCCGTAGGTGTCTGTGGGGCCGTTCGGCTGGTGGTGTCGTTGGGGGGATTGAAAGAAATTCCAGTGAATGACCGAATTGGATAAGTTGTAGGACCCACCGGTCCGTCGTTATTGTTCGCCAGTTCTTCAGGAAGAAGGAGAGTTTCCCTCCAAGTCTTAAAAAATGCAATGGTGGATGGGCTGGCCATTGGGAAGAGTCATTGGCGATTGCCAGCAGGTCTCTTCTGGTTTTTTCCCCTGTAGGTCGATTTGTTGTAGGAAGTTTGACGCCCTGTCTGGTTTTGACGCTGTTGGAACTGAGTCTTGCTCTGGGTGTACGGGTAGGAGGACCTGTTTTGGTAGGAACCTCTGTATGTAGAATTTCCTCGTCCTCTGTTGCCACGAAAGGACTGGTTTCTAAATTGTAGAGTCCCCAGAGCCCTGGCCGTATCAGTGTCCTTTTTGATGGTGGTGAGGGCGTCATCGATCTTTTCGCCAAAAAGGTGTTCACCATCGTAAGGCATATCAATGATTTTAGTCTGCACTTCCTGGCGGAAGGAGGTGGCCTTAAGCCAACCTTGTCGTCTCAGAACAGCGGCGCCTGCCAGCTGTCTGAAGCCAGTCATGGCTACGTCAATAGCACAATCAATCAGTTCAGAAGCCGATGTTTGGCCTTCTAGGAGTAGCGAATGTGCCTCCTCTTTCAGATCCTCTGGTAGGTTAGCGAGGTAGGGCGCGATGTCTGCCCAGAGTTGACGGCTATAGCGGCCCAGGAGTGCAATGGAATTTGCGATCTTCACCGTCGTTGCAGATGTGGTGGAAAAGCGTTTTCCAATGGCATCTAGCTTCCTGCCTTCCTTATCGGGTGGCGTTGATAATGGAGATGTAGGATTGCGCGAGTTCTTCTGCGCCGCTTGAGTAACCACGGAGTCTGCTTTGGGGTGACCCGTGAGACATGCTGGTGCCGAAGATGTGGCTTTGTACTTTTTATCAAGCCTGGGCACTACCACCAGAAGTGAAGCTGGCGTCTGCATACGTTGTTTGCCTTGCTTCCATAAGTAGTCAATAATCGGGATTGACCTTGTTGTCTTTTTCGTAGGTTCCTTAAAATCATAGAGGAAACATTCAGTCTCCTGTGTTTCCATAGACATATGGAACCTCTTGGCTGCCCTTTCAATGAGGTTATGGAAGCCACCAATGTCCGCTGGTGGGGACTCCGAAGACTGTGGCTCTGGTGAGGCCGGAGATTGGGCGACGTAGTCCTGGTCTGCGTCGGGGTCTGAGTCGTCGTCACGGACTACCCCTTCTTCATGGTCTCTCTCCTCATCGTCAGACGAGATGATGTCTTGTGCTGGATCTTGATGTTTAGAAAGTACCAGTGGAGGAGGCTTATGTCGAGGCCCGGGAGCAGGTACCTGTGGAACTGGAGGTGCAGCAGTAGTGGCTTTCTCCGGGAACCGCTCTTTATAGTCCTTAATGAGGAATTGTAGGTCCGAGACAATGGATGCTGGTAGGCACACCATTGGTGTCACTTGTGTGTGCACCTGAGTATGGACAGTTTGTTCCATGTGTTCCTCTACGTCGTGCTCCTTATCTGTACTTTGGCATTTAAGCACCAGTTGTGAAGGACTAGTGGCCTGGGTATATAAATCCTCATCTAGCTCTTCATCTTGCAAGAAGCAGGGTGGGGTCAGTTGTTGCACCTTACTAGGTGACGTCATGTCTGGTGTGATTGGTTTTTTAGTTATTTTGATCGTGACATGAGATGTCTGGGCATCCATAGCATGTGAAAGCAGTTCAGACTCTTTCCAGGTACTGGCCGTCGTCGACGTCTTTGTCTGTGGTGCCGCCGCAGAAATCTCCGTCGGCGGCGGTAATTAAATCTTCGTCGACGGTGTGTCCGTCGACGATGCCCTCGTCGACGATGTCCTAGTCGACGACTACTTCTCCGTCGTCGACGTCTTCGTCGACGGGGTGCTCCTCGACGACGAGGGAGGCTTCGTCGATGTTGAGGTTCTCGACGACGGAGTCGTCGTCGACGTCTTCGGCGTCGACCTCGTCGTCGACGATGTAGTCCTAGTCGTCGATGGAACTGCAGATGGCACAGGTCTACTCGTCGACGATGAAGGTGTCGTTCTCGTCGACGAGGACGCCGTCGTCGAAACTGTCGTCGTCGACGTAGAGACGGTTTTCAGCACTGAGGAGACCATCGACGTTGCTGTCGTCGCAGGAATCAGCGGCTGCTTCCTGGGGACAGGAAAGTCCTTGTCAGACACAGGTGGCCTGTCCTCTGAAGACTTTCTAGAGGCCTTCTTAGGAGGGGTGTCTGAGGGGCCAGGGGAGGAAACCCTAGGCCTTTTCAAGGAGAACTGCGAGGCGCCAGACATGCTCTCACCTTCTGAAACCAGGTCGCTCTCTGGTTTGTTCTTAAGTCTGTTCAGCCATATCAGAAGACGTCCTTCCCAGTCCTTCAGAGTTTTATGGGAGAATGTTCGACATATCCTGCAGTCCTGGGCCTGGTGGTGGGGGTAGAGGCAGTATAAACAGGTCTCATGTTTATCCTCCATGTGAAGCCTTTTTTTACCACATGAAGCACAGGCTCGATAGAGCCCTTTCTTCTGACTGTCAGCCATAGCAAAGAAGTTGAGAGAATATCGATTTAAGATGAAAAAAAAATACGTTTCCTGAGGAGAACTCAGGTGGAGACTCCCTAGCACAACGTGCTAGGGAGTCTATAATGTATTGCTTGCTACTCTGATTCAGGCATGTGAATCTATGAAAGACACCCAAATACTGGATAAGAAATGCGCTACTTACCTGTAACTGCAGTTATCCAGTATTAGTGTCTTTCATAGATTCACATGCACCCTCCCGCCTCCCCTGGAAGGACTCACCTATCTCTCTAACAACTTTACGCCTAACTAGCTTGGTGCGTACGAAAATCTGAGAGACTGAGGCTCCTCACAGGAAGGTTCTAGAAGGAGGTGGTAGCTGATTGGCTGGTTCTCTTTACTTTGGTCCTTTCTACAAAAGGACACAGATAGGCTACCAAGGTGGGACCCTTGGGCCTACTCTGTTTTGGTCCTTCTACATAAGGACGTAGATAGGACACTAAGGTGAGATCCTTAGGCCTATTCTTTTATATGTATGTCTAAAGGACATTACTTTTTTATGTACCGGAGGCTCCCGTCTCGACGACGGGGAATGATTCAGGCATGTGAATCTATGAAAGACTTCCAAATACTGGATAACCTTTATGTCTGTGGCATGTAGTGGCAGCGGCGTTTGTTCATCACTGTGGTCTAAGGCCTTAGAAAATCCCAGTCGATAATTTAACTATTAGAGGTCTCTTTTAGGTGCATTTCAAAATCTGTCCCTTGCACAAGCACAGTGAAAAACGTAGTGCCTAACCCGGCATTTGCTTGTCTTTTGTTTTTCCCTTTTCGTCTACATCTAAAGTAATTTCATAATTGTGCTCAATTTGTAATTAAAAAAAAAAGAATAAATCAAAGTGTGCTGCAAGGCAAAATACTTATAAGGTCCCAAAGGCTCGACCTATTGACTATGCCAATGCTTGTTTCTTTTCATTTCAGCACTCCGGCATGTGTTTTCTTGTTCTCTTTGGTATGCTGCTTGGACCCTCAAATCCTGTCCCTTCGCTTTCTGTGTTGTTCCCGCAACCTCAGCTCGTCCACTACTTCCCCCTATTCTCCCCATCTGATTTTTCTTTTTTTTAAAACCCCATGCCCAAGTTTCTTGTTGCGGTCTCATCCCACTTTGCTCAACTGCGTGACTGCACCCCATCCATTCCACCTACTCGCCCCCCCCCCCCATATGCCGCCACTCAGCAACATTCACTTTTTAACCACGCCCCTTCCTCTTAACTGTTGTCCTCACACCCTTCCAGGTCACTTGTTTTCCTTAAGCCAATGCTGCACAGCATTGGAAAAAAGCATTTCTTAAAGTCTTTTTTTCTCGTCATTAGCGAAGCCAATAGGTCTGCTTTAGAAACAAGCATTGGAAATGCAATAGGGCTCGCATTAGGAAAGTTTGAGCTATTGGTCTTTGTCAGGGGTCCCTACCTGCCACGACTTTGCTACTGATGTTTGTCCCTCTTCGTTTCCGCCTCGGCACACACAGGATGTCCGTACACCTTCCACGGCTGCCTGGGATTACCCGGAGGCAGGGCCTTCATCAGTGACGTCATCCTCTGATGTCCAATCATCGCTTTCGACGGCGCTGATAACGCGAGATTTCGAACAGAAGGGCGCGAACGCCGGAGGAGAACAGGAAGCATCGGACGTCTTCGCCGCTGGACGGAAGGAGCCTGGGACCGGATTGCTGAAGGAGACCGAACCGGGAGACGAGGAGAGACCGCCAGCACTACAGCCAGGAGGCCAACGGAACCACGCTCCGCCCAGCCACACTTCACCTGGAGAAGTGTGGCACCGCAAGGTACGAGCTCGTATACGGGGGCTCTTTCAGTCAGGGGGAGGGAACGGGTAGAGAGCGGCTGGGTGGACAAGGGACGGGAGCGCTTAGAGTGTCGCCCCCAATAAGGAAACACAACAACCGGTGATGGTCCCTGGTGATCCCCCTTACGTCCTTTCCCCGCCCCTCATCTGTGTCAGATAAATAGCGCAGTCCAGTAATGTGGCGTATTCTTTCTTTCTTTCTTTTCCTTTCCGCAAAACGCCCCTTGTGAGTGAGAAGACCATTTCGCCTGATGTCCAACTCGGGGGTCCTGGTGGAACAGAAGAAAGACCTATACGTCGGCCTACAGTCCTTTTCAACCGTTGTTACTTTAATAAACCCCCAGTACCACTACCTTACTTTGTGACTTTGCATCTTTCTCACTACCCTAGCAACAGCAACCCTTACAAGTGGTGCAGTGACTCGGATTTACCCCCACCGAACCATCCTCTGATACAAGATGGAAGCCCTGATACAGCAAATGAAAGAGGCCCAGGACAAACTCGAGTGGGCAATAGGCCAAACCGCTACTCAGGCTGACAATGACCGCACAACATTTTCCAACGCCATACAGGCTCAAGTTGATAACCTTGTGAAATTGGCTGAGGGACAGAACCAACTCATGACTGTGTTGGGTCACGGTAGAACGAATGCCCCCGGTACCGTTGTCCCTTTACAAAAGTTCACCCCGGGTGATGACCCTTTGGCTTTCTTCCTTAATTTTGAAAGGGCTGCCAGGGCCAGTGCTTGGCCGGGGGATAGGTGGCCATTCTATCTTGCACCCCTGTCAACAGGCGAAGCCCAATCTGCCTACCAAATGATCAATAGAGACGGCACCGCAGTGTATGCCGTTGTAAAGAAATATATCTTGGACCGGTTGGGTGTAGATGAAGAAACTCACAGACTCAAATTCCGCCAGGAACGCGGAACCCCTGGGGAACTTCCTAAGACTCTGTTTTACAAACTAAAAGCAGACGCAGACCTTTGGTTGAAACCACAGGAAGGGAACATAGACGATGTGATGAATAAAATATACCTTGAACAGTTTCTAGAGGCGCTCCCCTATGGTACGCAACGTTGGTTGAAACAACACGCAGGACTAACTCTAGAACATGCCATTGAAATGGCCACTTCATATGCCCGTGCCCAGGGACGTCCCCCTGTGAAAGAACCAGAGAAACCTCCGAAACCCTTACCAGGGAGGGTCGAGAAAAAGTATGCCAAGCCTCTGTTTGAACCTCCACGCCCACGCTTTCCCAAACCTGAGGTACAACCTAATCCTGGTCCTCAATGTTCTGATTGTGGAGAGTGGGGACATATAGCGAGGTTTTGCAGAAAGAAACCGAAAGAGAGGGATGAAGAACCCATGGAGGTCAGTTACGCTCCATATTCCCTTCTGTTTGCAGAAGAAACTGGACCGGTATTTTACGTGAGTGTGACTATACACGGGAAAGTAGTAAGGGCGTTACTAGATTCCGGGTGCAGACACTCGGTTGTGCGACAAGAACTGGTACCACCATCATGTCTAATGGGTGGGAAAACTGTGCATATACGCTGTGTTCATGGGGACGTGAGGGAGTATCCCCTGGCTACCGTTAGTCTCTGTACAGCTGCAGGAACCATAACCGAAGTGGTGGTAGGAGTCATGCCTACTCTACCAGAACCCGTGATCATAGGCACTGATAACCCGGGGTTTTCTGCTCTATTGAAGGATGCCTTGCAAACGGATCCACGTAACGCACTGCTTGTCCCTGAGCCCTGGGCTAGAGATACACACTTTAGAACAGCACAGTTAAATGACGCTACACTTGCCAATGCTTGGCAGATTGCCCTTTCCAGTCAGGATCCTTCGCTGAGGACATTCCCCACCTTTATCGAGAAAAACGGGTTATTGTACAGGTTAGCTAAACCCGATGAGACGCCACAATTCTTAGTTCCTGTCGACTTCAGAGACCAGATGCTTTTTTTTGCACATGCCCATTTATTGGCAGGTCATTCAGGGGCAGAAAAGACAGGACAGGCCATCTTACAACACTTCTTTTGGCCTGGAGTATACGCCCAGATACAACGTTATTGTCAGGAGTGTCAGATTTGCCAGCGTAGGAATCCTTATGTTCCCCCACCGGTTCCTCTGAACCCCCTACCTATCATCGGAAAGCCGTTTGATAGGATAGGAATGGACCTTATCGGCCCATTGCCAAAAACAACAAGGGGACATTTGTATGCCCTAGTCTTAGTGGACTACGCCACTAGGTACCCCGAAGCATTCCCTCTCAGAGCAGCCACTTCTACAGCCATCGCTCAGAAATTGGTGGAAGTCTTTTCCCGAATGGGCTTTCCTCGTGAAATTATTACAGACCAAGGAACCCCATTCGTTTCACGTTTAATGGTCCAAGTCTGTAAACAACTAGGAGTCAAGCACATTAAAACCTCTGTATACCATCCCCAGACAGATGGCCTAGTTGAAAGGTATAATGGTAGCCTAAAACTCACCCTTAAGAAACTGTTGTCAGGGGATGGCAAGAATTGGGACCAGTTGTTGCCTTTGGCCCTTTTTGTCCTCCGAAGCCAAAAACAAGCTAGCCTAGGTACTTCTCCTTTCGAACTGCTGTTTGGTCGCGCTCCCAGGACACTACCAGAAATTACGAAGGACAGTTGGGAGAAGGAGGGAGCCCAAGAGGCGGAAGCTCTCTTGGACTATACACGACAACTTCAGACTATGCTCCAAAAACTAAGGACGCTGGCCCATGAGCATCTCGCTGTAGCCCAGAAGAAACAAAAGACATTTTATGATAAAGGAAAAAAATGGAGAGAATTGGATGTGGGCGACTGGGCTTTAGTGTTATTACCATCCTCTACACACAAGCTCAGAAAAGAGTGGCAAGGACCGTTTGAGGTTCTTCGGAAAATAGGAAAGACCACCTATGTCCTACGTCTGAAAGGGAAGAAGACTCAAATGTATCACATTAACCTGCTAAAAAAATGGCTGGGAAAACCTCCCCAATCGGTGCAAACAGTTGAAACCGTATCTCATACGGTGCACAACACCCCTATCAACCCAGAAATAACGGAGGCTCAGCGAGAAGAGATTCTGACTCTACTTCTCCGTTATAAGGATGTTTTTTCTGACGAACCCGGAAAAACCAACATAGCGGTTCACACCATTCCCACGCCACAAGGTACTGTAGTGAAACAAAAACCATATAGGATCCCTGAGGCCAGGAGACAAGCCTTTCAGGAAGAAGTCAACCAGATGTTACGTTCTGGAGTGATTGTGCCCTCTAAAAGTTACTGGTGTTCTCCGGTTGTACTTGTTCCCAAACCGGATGGCAGTATCCGGTTTTGCATTGACTTTAGAGCTGTCAATAGGGTCTCAAAACAGGATGCTTATCCACTACCTCGCGTGGATGAACTGCTGGAGCGTCTTGGTGAGGCTCAATATATTACGACTATTGACCTCACCAAGGGGTATTGGCAGATTCCCCTACACCCAGCGGACCAAGAGAAAACAGCTTTCTCTACTCCCTCAGGCCATTTTCAGTTTACAGTTCTCCCTTTTGGCCTGCATGGGGCTCCGGCCACATTCCAAAGGGCAATGGATACAGTCTTGTCCTCCCACCAACAGTTTTCTTCAGCTTACTTGGACGATATTGTCGTCTTTAGTAAAACATGGGAAGACCACAAAGAGAATCTTGAGAAAATCCTCTCTAGCCTACGCACCACAGGTTTCCACATTAACGCCAAGAAAACTAGAGTCGCCTTCAAAAAGGTTAAGTACCTGGGATACGTTTTGGGAAATGGACTTATCGAACCCCAGACAGAGAAAGTGAAGGCTATCCTAGAACTTCCCTATCCCAAAACTAAAAGGGAGTTGAGGGCATTCTTAGGACTAGTGGGGTACTACAGAAGATTTATTCCGCAGTTTGCAGAACTAGCCAGTCCTCTCACAGACTTATTGAAGAAGTCTCACTCATCCCCTAGGTTGCCAGCCCCTGGTCCTAAAGAAACCAAAGCTTTCCAGGCGTTGCAGACTGTCCTTACCACTTCGCCAGTTCTGGTTTCACCGAACTATAGGAAACCTTTCATTCTCCAGACTGATGCATCTGGGGTGGGTATTGGGGCAGTCCTTTCCCAGGAAGATTCTGATGGTTCGGAAAGGCCGGTTCTGTATATCAGCCGCAAACTCTTCCCCAGAGAACAGGCGTACTCCACAATAGAGAAAGAATGTTTGGCTGTCCGCTGGAGTGTGGAAAAGCTCCGGTATTACCTTGAGGGTCGTCCTTTTGTCCTGTATACGGACCATGCCCCTTTAACGTGGCTGCAACGCAACCGTGGCCACAACGACCGCATCCTTTGGTGGTTTCTTGCTCTCCAGCCCTTCCAGATAGAAGTCCGACATCGCAAGGGTCTTGACCAGGGCAACGCTGACCTCCTGTCCCGGTTTCCTCTTACCCCCGATCGGGGAAATCCTGGGGGGGGGGATGTGTCAGGGGGTCCCTACCTGCCACGACTCTGCTACTGATGTTTGTCCCTCTTCGTTTCCGCCTCGGCACACACAGGATGTCCGTACACCTTCCACGGCTGCCTGGGCTTACCCGGAGGCGGGGCCTTCATCAGTGACGTCATCCTCTGATGTCCAATCATCGCTTTCGACGGAGCCGATAACGCGAGATTTCGAACAGAAGGGCGCGAACGCCGGAGGAGAACAGGAAGCATCGGACGTCTTCGCCGCTGGACGGAAGGAGCCTGGGACCGGATTGCTGAAGGAGACCGAACCGGGAGACGAGGAGAGACCGCCAGCACTACAGCCAGGAGGCCAACGGAACCACGCTCCGCCCAGCCACACTTCACCTGGAGAAGTGTGGCACCGCAAGGTACGAGCTCGTATACGGGGGTTCTTTCAGTCAGGGGGAGGGAACGGGTAGAGGGCGGCTGGGTGGACAAGGGACGGGAGCGCTTAGAGTGTCGCCCCCAATAAGGAAACACAACAACCGGTGATGGTCCCTGGTGATCCCCCTCACGTCCTTTCCCCGCCCCTCATCTGTGTCAGATAAATAGCGCAGTCCAGTAATGTGGCGTATTCTTTCTTTCTTTTCCTTTCCGCACAACGCCCCTTGCGAGTGAGAAGACCTTTTCGCCTGATGTCCAACTCGGGAGTCCTGGTGGAACAGAAGAAAGACCTATAAGTCGGCCTACAGTCCTTTTCAACCGTTGTTACTTTAATAAACCCCCAGTACCACTACCTTACTTTGTGACTTTGCATCTTTGCTCACTACCCTAGCAACAGCAACCCTTACAGTCTTATAAATAATTTATTTTTTATTTATGTGGTTTTCTTTTAAATGGTTAAATTAATCGCTTTGTAATTTACAATGCCAATAGTTATAACTTTCGCAAATGTGACACCTATAGCATTTGGAATGCAACATGTTTCGTATTTATGTGACTTAGATGTATTGATATTACAAATAACAATGGCTTTTACTTTTTTTCAATAATTAATACTTAATTTATTTAATTTGTAATGGCAATAGCTTAAACTTTTGTAAATAACTTTGTGAAGATTATGTTCAGTGTTTTTTATTGTGACGAAAATCCAAGAACAGCAGTGAAATATTAACATCTTTTTGTGATTTGTAATAAAGCGTAAAAGCTTGAAAACAGCTTAAAACATTGAAAGAACATATTTGAACCAGTGATGCTGTGGTTGCGCCGAGGGATGCTGTGATGGTGCTGAGTGATGCTGTGGTGGTGCTGAGTGATGCTGTGGTTGCGCCGAGTGGTGTGTGCATCGGTGGAGCTTAGTGGGTGCATTGGTGGAGCTGTGTGGTGGGTGCATTGGTGGAGCTTAGTTGGAGCATCGGTGGAGCTGTGTGGTGGGTGCATCGGTGGAGCTGTATGGTGGGTGCATCGGCGGAGCTGTGTGGTGGGTGCATTGGCAGAGCTGCGTGGTGGGTGCATCGGCAGAGCTGTGTGGTGGGTGCATCGGCAGAGCTGTGTGGTGGGTGCATCGGCGGAGCTGTGTGGTGGGTGCATCTGTGGAGCTGTGTGGTGGATGCCTTGGTGGAGCTGTGTGGTGGATGCCTTGGTGGAGCTGTGTGGTGGATGCCTCGGTGGAGCTGTGTGGTGGGTGCCTCGGTGGAGCTGTGTGGTGGGTGCCTCGGTGGAGCTGTGTGGTGGGTGCCACGGTGGAGCTGTATGGTGGGTGCATCGGTGGAGCTGCATCGGTGGAGCTGGGTGCATTGGTGGAGCTGTGTGGTGGGTGCATCGGTGGAGCTGTGTGGTGGGTGCATCGGTGGAGCTGTGTGATGGGTGCATCGGTGGAGCTGTGTGATGGGTGCATCGGTGGAGCTGTGTGATGGGTGCATCGGTGGAGCTGTGTGGTGGGTGCATCGGTGGAGCTGTGTGGTGGGTGCATCGGTGGAGCTGTGTGGTGGGTGCATCGGTGGAGCTGTGTCGGTGGAGCTGTGTGGTGGCTGCATCGGTGGAGCTGTGTGGTGGGTGCATCGGTAGAGCTGTGTGGTGGGTGCATCGGTAGAGCTGTGTCGGTGGAGCTGTGTGGTGGGTGCATCGGTGGAGCTGTGTGGTGGGTGCATCGGTGGAGCTGTGTGGTGGGTGCATCGGTAGAGCTGTGTGGTGGGTGCATCGGTGGAGCTGTGTGGTGGGTGCATCGGTGGAGCTGTGTGGTGGCTGCATCGGTGGAGCTGTGTGGTGGCTGCATCGGTGGAGCTGTGTGGTGGCTGCATCGGTGGAGCTGTGTGGTGGCTGCATCGGTGGAGCTGTGTGGTGGCTGCATCGGTGGAGCTGTGTGGTGGCTGCATCGGTGGAGCTGTGTGGTGGCTGCATCGGTGGAGCTGTGTGGTGGCTGCATCGGTGGAGCTGTGTGGTGGGTGCATCGGTGGAGCTGTGTGGTGGGTGCATCGGTGGAGCTGTGTGGTGGGTGCATCGGTGGAGCTGTGTGGTGGGTGCATCGGTGGAGCTGTGTGGTGGGTGCATCGGTGGAGCTGTGTGGTGGGTGCATCGGTGGAGCTGTGTGGTGGCTGCATTGGTGGAGCTGTGTAGGTGGAGCTGTGTGGTGGGTGCATCGGTGGAGCTGTGTGGTGGGTGCATTGGTGGAGCTTAGTTGGAGCATCGGTGGAGCTGTGTGGTGGGTGCATCGGTGGAGCTGTGTGGTGGGTGCCTCGGTGGAGCTCTGTGGTGGGTGCCTCGGTGGAGCTGTGTGGTGGGTGCATCGGTGGAGCTGTGTGGTGGGTGCATCGGTGGAGCTGGATGGTGGGTTGGCAGGCGCATTGGCAGAGGTCGAACCCTAAAAAGGGGAAAAAAATATGGCCACTGAGATTTTGAAAGGTCAGTCACAAGAGTAAATGCACCAGATTCTGTTACATAAGAAATCTTGCATTAGCAAACTGTGGCTGAACATTTAAAACAAATTCAATCACAAACCCTGGAGTTTAGGATAACATCTGGTTCAACATAAAGATGGGTCGACAGTGGTTGTTCCTTAAAGCCTCCAACAAAGCTACAAAACAGGATAAGTTACATCACACCATGGAGGTCAATATTTAACTGTTCGAATCAGAGTTGCTGACATGCTAGCCCATGAACTATGGATCGAAAGGCATCTGGGATCTGCGCCTCAGCCGAGGACACGGGGCTTCCAAATAGCCAGCCATTGTTTAAGAGCAAACTAGTAGCCTGGCAGCTGCAATTTGTTCTTCTTCCAAAACATCAAAATACAAAACAAGCCAATTTTTTTTAGCATAGACAAAACCTATTGGCTTTGCCAATGCTTTGTATAAAATACTTCCTAATCATGTTCCTGCATGCGTGATGTGAGACAGCGTACAGACCGACGGCTTAGAGAAGTTGTGTCACCCTGAGCTATTTTGTTTTCTGTTCTGCCTTAAGTTTTCCTCTCGTGAAATAGAGGATATATGTAGGTCCATCGAAGGTGTTCCACATTTTGACAGAGGTTCAACAAGAGCTTACACTCACTTATAGGGCAAGACCCAAAGTGTTTATATTAGTGGGTTTGAGATTTTTTATGACATGGCATGCAAGAGAAAGGAAATATGGTTCCAGGTACAAAAGCAAGTGAACAGTGAGGCACATGCATACGGCCTGGGTTCCTCACAGTAACGCAAATCACGCTGATTGGCAAGGGTCTATGACCTCGAACCCTCATCTGATTCTCACCACAGCCAAAACAAGAGGTTAAACTGTTGCAAATGGGAGACCAATTGCATTGTAAAAATCAGCAGAAATTAAATGTTAACACGTTAGAAAAAACCAACCTTCATATGTAAACTGTGATCAAACAGTTTTTGGGGGGATTTTAGCATTGTCTCAAACAGAAAACGGGATGCAGTTTATACATATGTTCATTGTTAAACTTAAAGGGAAACAATAATACAACTTGAGAATAAGTGGGGCCTACACACGTTTATCAAATTAAAAAGCCACATAGAGCGAAAAACTCAATTGAACACTACACTTGTGTGTGCATGTTGCAAACTGATGAGTGCGTGCGCTAATGCACAACACAGTGTGCACTTTGACATGGTGCACCTACCTGTTGCACTTCGGTGTAGGTGTCTTGCACATGTGTGTGTTTGTGTTCTGTTGCACAACAAAGTGTGCACTCTTGACACAGTGTGCATTTCGACCTCACTTCGGTGTGCGTGTTGCACATTGCTGTGTATGTGTTCTAATGCACACACACGTGCGCACTTTTGACACGGTGCACCTTCCTACTGCACTTCTGAGTGTGCATGTTGCACTGATGAGTGCATGCCCTAATGGACAACACAGTGTGCAATTTGATACGGTGCACCTTCCTATTGCACTTCAGTGTGTTAGTGTTGCACATTGGTGCGTCCGTGTTCTGATGCACAACAAAGTGTGCACTGTTGACATTGGGGACTGTGTGCCCTAATGCCCAGTGCACACTTTGACACGGTGCATCTTCCTGTTGCACTTCTGTGTGCGTGTGTTGCACATTGGTGTGTCCATGACCTGATGCACTACAGGATGTGCACTCTTGACACAGTGCACCTTACTACTGCACATTAGATATGGTTGTGCACTACAGATCACCACGCGTGCTTCAACACCAGATAAAGGCCAGCATCTGACGACGCTAGTACACAATCCAGTCCACATGGGCGTGCCAACAAGGAGACAGGGCGTAAACAAAAAATCCGTATTGCAGATGGCACTAGCTGGCGCGGATATAAATTAAGGGGGGGAATATAGGAAAAGATGGCTGTTTTTGTGTGAGACTTAATGGTTTGTGCAATTGAAAATCTTGGAGAATGAAGCGCTGTGAGGAGCTTTTAAGTAGCAAAAACTTTCTGGCATAGAAAAGCTTAGCAGTGTTCGATTAGTTACTGGCGCCGCATATTCTGTGCTAGTATTTGATCTACTGTATTAATATAAACTTGTAAAAAGGGAAAATTGTGACTAAATGGAGAGAAAAAGAGGGGAAGGGGTGTAGATATATTTGTAAGGAAGGAGAGATAGAAAAGAGGAGTGGTGAAAGGAGACACGGCCTGGCGGCCGTGAAACTGAAAGTACAGCCGGCCGGCCGGCCGTGAATAATTAGGGGATGAGAAATGCGCTGGGAGGAGAAATGCAGAGCGCACGCTGAGAAGCTTGTGGGAGGGAGGCTAAGCTGCCTTTGATGTGGTAATGCGAGGCAGGCAGGCGGCTGGTGGCATTGTGCAAGCGCTTTTTAGGGCTTGCGCTTGCGCAATGACCTAAAAAGCACATGCACTGCATGGAATCGCCAGTGGAATTGCCAGTGGTTAAACTCTGGATAAGCCACTATAGAGCTTCGCCAGCTATGCGCAAGCGCATCAGCAGGCGAGCCCTAAAAAGGTGAGACCTACTGGTTTTGACAATGGTTGTTTTAAGAGAAGTCTGTGGTCCCCAAGCACCTCCACGCTTATCTGGCTAAAAAAGGCTAAGAAAGCATTTAGAGAGATGCACAATTCAGGCAAGGCTGAGTCAGACTTGCCAGGAAAAATTTGGGTGGAACCACAGGACTATGTGCTCAAAACTACGTTTTCACAAAATGTATCAAATATATAAATCACTACTTGCAATTTTGGTTGTCACCTTTAATACCTAGTCTAAATTAATTTCAAACCATGTCTAGGATGACATTTTCCTCCTCTTGAGCAACCTAAGTAAATGCAACAAGTAAAGCAAATATTGGCATTCCAGCTGTGTTCAAGTGCCTGCTAAATATTTACAATTTTATATTTAACCACTTGCATGCTGATGACGGCCCCCGTCCGTCATGCATCACGGTGGGCGTGTGCTGATGACGGCTGGGGGCCGTAATGAACCCGCCCACTCTTCAAAACGGCCGCACAGACAGAATCGCGGCCGCGCCCAAGGGGTTAAAGGGTAAGATGTGTAGAACAAGCATTGAAACTGCAACAGGTCTCTCTTTTGGTTAAGTTAAAGCCATTTGCTTTGCTAATGGTATTGTATAGCAAAGCAAATGGCTTTAACTTAAGAAAAGGCGAGACCTATTGCATTTTTAATTCTTGTTAAGAACCTGCTGCAGTGCATGGCAAATAAAACTCTGCAACTACCTGCTTGAACTAATAGGAAAGTTTCAGCAACTGCATTTAAATAACCCTTTCAGTCTACCATTATATACCTTGCTGGACAGTATTATCTGTTTAGTTATTAGTTAACTTTAATTTATTTTAAGAAAAAGGTATGCAATTACTGTAGTTTCTCCCTTTTTCTGGGGTAAAGAGATATATGGTAATGCACTCTGGTTTGGTCATTTTGAAATGTGAATGACTAGCAGGATGGAAATGCACATGTGCCTGAACGCTGGCTGCTAAGGAATGTAACAAAGTAGTGTGTTGTCCTAAAGGAGCTAGTTGGTCAATAAAATAAACATCCATAAACCCAACAAACATTTTCCATTGTTCAAAAGTATTTTACCTTCAGCCTTTTCCAGCTAAAAAGCTACCACTTCTCTGGAACAGGAAGAGGCATGACTGCTTCTTTAAAATTCATATCTAAAGCAGGAATCCAGGGAAAGATCACTAATCTCTTTCTGGTCGACTAAATAATGGTTTAGAGAACCCGAAGCAAATAGCATTGCTAAAGTCCAGACCGGACTGGATAATTTAAATGCCACAACTACCCTATGGGCAAAAGAGAAAAAAGGAATCTACAGCCTAATCCCCGCATATACAACAGAGAGATTTAGTGACTGCAGAAATCTGATGGTTGAGAGACCGATTTTGATCAAGGAGGGGGTCAAGTTTCCAAAACGTATCCACTGGAGGGGAGCTGGGCCCCTAGACTGGGGCTAATTCATGTTGATACAACAACAAATAACTTTTTGCTCTAGCGAACCCTACCTGTCTATTAGAAATTAAACTGATACCGATAGCTAGTCATCCTCCTACCAACTGTGCAGTGCCTAGGTGCAACTGTTTGTAGTGCCATACAAGCCTCCTCATTAATACACTCTTTCCGCTTTGTCCCTTACAATGCTATGAGCACACATTCAATGATAATTAACGCGTTCAAAATGTAAACAACGAACAACTTAAGCATGGCGCGATCATGCCATCACCCAACACAAAGCTGCGGGACCCTGAAAGGGATGATACCACACGGTAGAATTTGAACTCATGACTTTTGTGTTGGAAATAGATCCGCCTTCTCGGCGGTCTCACCCCTCTGAGCCATCTCACTAGATTCTTGAAATGGTTACACATGCAAGTGAGACAAATACCCCACTCCATGGAATAGGCATCAACGTTCTTCAAAGACGGGTCCAGCTCGTCATTAACAACCATGTTTTAGTTGGGACTGCTTGAAAGGCGGGACTAGCGCTGGAACTTTCTAGCTCACTGGAGAAATTCACAGGTATTGTAGAAAGAATGCATAGGTCAAAGCGCACAACAGCAGCACAGAGAACCCCACCTGTCACTTCAACAATCAGACACATGCAAGGGGAAAACGCTCTCAAAGTCGTGACCCACAAAGAAGAAAGAAAAAAGGCCAAAATAGCTAGCTGTCTGCCTAGCACATAAACTGAGCTCAACCTACTCCGAAAACGTAGCTTGTTCTGAGAGCCACCAAACATCTTCAACGATAGAATAAATAGCAATGAAAAAAAAAAGAACTGATTCACGGGCACCGCTGACAAGGAGCCGCGCGGTGCGTACCCGTGTGGACGTGCATTTTCTTCATCCAGGGGTAGACGATGGCCGGCTGTTTGGGGACAGACCAGGGTGGGGGGCTCGGCCGTGCCGGGGAAGAGGCTGCAGGGGTGGGTGTCTCTCGGCTGTGGCCCCGCGGGGGCACGGTGGGGCCAGGGGTGCAGCCGAAGGCTTGCTGCTGTTGCGGTGGGGGCGGCTGCTCGCCGCAGCTGTAACCCGAGTTCGGGTAGAGCCCCAGGTGCTGGTATTCCGCGCCCGGCGTGTCAACTGAATAAGGTTAGGCAGCCATGTGACCAGGCCAGCTAATGGAAGCACAACACTAGATCTGTTCCTTTCTCGGTTTTCAACAAGCTGCCCAAAGTTAAGTGTGGCCTCGTAAGGGTGCCCATAACGAACAGGCATTGGCTGGCTCAATGCTTGTAAGAGGATCACACAGACCGGCGAGGCCCCCACCAACGACTCACCTGGTATTTCCCCTGGCCCGTGCTATCGAGGGGAGCTGCCCCTATGCCTCCCCCCTCTGTGGGCAGCGCAGAATCCGCATCTACACCCAGTACGAGGGGGTGATAAGCTGCTCCACAGTTCGCTAGGCCCAAAGGTTATCCAGGTTGTGCATTCACGTTGCAGCGATATCTTCTTCACTATGACCCTTTAAATTGCTCTCCAGGTGTATTTGTGTGGCTCACTGGTAAGAGGCGGCAGACCCGAGAGCAGAGGACGGCCCGGGACCAGGGTTCGATTCCCGGCGCGGCAGGTTTCTGGACCAGGGTCAGCGGACTCGATAATTCGCTCGCCTCGGTGCCCACTCTGATCAGCGATCACATTCGGCAACTCTGGGCATTAGCTTGCCTCATCTTCACTAACGGCCCCACCAGACCGCCGGGGATGCCTGGTCTCACCCTGGAGATACCCATTAAGGGACCATCTCTCAGGGAAGCCAGGAAGGGTTTTGCAGCGGTCGAAGCGCCTTGGGACCCTCCGGGTAAGTAGTGCGCTATATAAATGCCTATACATACATACATACATTTTTAAATCTAAAATGGTAGCAGTCAGCATTTCTCCCAGCCTCCAGGGGCGCAGTTGCAGAGCTGTTTACCTGTTGCAGTGCCCACGATATTATACTGCCGTCATGGGGCGGCGAGGTGCCATGTCCGCGGTCTTTAGACATTCTTGCGGGTCAGACCTCCGGCAATAACTTCAGTCGCATGCCTTGCCGCCAGCTGCCAACACTTACTGGAAGCTCAATCAGATTTGAGGACAGAGCTTAGTGCAATGGCAGCGGGGGCCCACCAGAAACACCGCAAACTCTTTCGGAGGGGTAGAAGGGTTCCGCAGTCCTCACCTCTGAAGGATGTTATGATGCAGCCCCACCGGCCCAGCTGGTCTCTTGCCCTCGCCACGACCTCCGGCCACACCACGTTGCTCACCGCCGAGGCGAGGGCGAGGGATGCAGACAAAGGAGGGTGAATAGAAATGAGAGTGGTGGCACGGAGAGTAAAGAGAGGTGCTGGCGTAAAAGGTTTATTATCTTCTTTATGGGGCCATCAGTTTCGCCCCATAAAGAAGAAACCTTTTACCACACACATAAGTCAAGGAAGCCTGTCCGAATGGAACGGACTACAAAGAGAAAATAGTACGTCACTGGGAGCTCTTTTCCAATGGCGGGCCACCGTTTAGCATGAACGGTGGCGCCAGCCAATGGAAAAGTGGGGCGGGGCTTAACCTCGCTAGTGAAAAGTACTCCAACTCATTAAATATCACCAGCAAGATTAGATTGCGCATGTGCGCAGCCTACGCTAGCCGAGACCTAAAAAAGGTTGATACAAGAGCTCACAAAGAATCCTATGCACAAATCCACTAACATAGTTATAGCCTGTGGTGTGAGTAAAAGGAAAACAACAAAAGTTGATGTCTCAGAGTGTACGCAAAAATTGATAGAAAACACGTTCACTGCCTGTATATAAAAACAGAACATGGGTACTTTAATTCCCAGTGTGGTCACTACATCTTCTAGATCGATGGGAGTAACTTCAGGACATAGGTTTCCAGTACTCTCGCTGGCAACTTTTGCACACGCATCAACATTTAGGCAAACATAATAATATATTTAATCAATGTAATTAAAACGTAACATTGTATTGCATGCGATTCCTTAAAATAGTAAAGAATCCAACAGGTATCCAAGCTCAAATGTAAATTTTTTACATACATATATCAGGAAAAATACTAGGTAAGATAGGTAATCTTTGAAAGATAAGTAGCTGTGGATAAATACAGATAAAACCTGAGGAAAATATGCATTTAAATTTCAAGCAAATAACTTGTTCAAGAGGCGCTCTTCATCATTGTTCCATGAAAAACAAGTTACTTCCCTTCGGTAACAACTTATCTGCCAGAGACTATCTAGCCGCAGATTCCCTACCTTAGAATTAGCCTCAGTCATCAGACTGGATCAGGAAAATGTTCGTGAGCAGTACCCCTGCACGCTGGTGGGCGGCATTGTCGGTTCCGTGTGGTGTAGTCGCTGTCATTTGTGCTGGAAGGGGCTTATATGAAGCATTAAAAGCACCACTCCAGCGTACTGATGTCAGTTTCTTCTCGCGACTTTCCACGCCAGGAGCGCAGGAGACATGTAGAACACCGACCACTGGTGTGGAAGACTAGGGCCCTGAGGGGAACAGCCTTGACCCTAGGAAATCTGTTTGTAGAGCAGGGAAGAGGAGTGGGTTATTGAGGAATCTGCAACTAGATAAGAGTCTATTCCAGATAAGGCATCAGTTACTAAAGGTAAGTAACTTGTTCATCTGATCAAGACTTCTAGCCGCAGATTCCTTACCTTAGAATAGATACCTAAGCTATACCTCCTTCGAGGTGGGTTCGCCAAACAAATATTATACTAAAAGGTCCTGCAGGACCGAACGGGCAAAGTGACGTTCATTACAGACCTAGCTGTCCAGGCAGTAGTGCTTGGAAAAGGTGTGCAAAGATGTCCACCTTGCTGGCTGGCAGATATACAGGACCATAGCTCTTAGTGAAAACACAATGGTCGCAGCCTTGGCTCTGGTGAAATGAGCGAGCAAACCCTCAGTGGGTTCCCTACAGGCCAATGGAGCACGATCCATTAGGAGGTGGTCCATTTCTGCACAGCATTCCTTTTCTTGGCTCCAACATACCCTATGAATATTTCTTCGTCCACCAGGAACTCGTTCGTATGATTACGGTAGCACAATAAAGCTCTTTTGGATCCAGTTGATGGGAGTCGCTCCTCTTCCTTAGGGGGATGCAGCGGAGCCTAAAAGGTAGGCAGTGTGATGGACTGGCCAACATAAAAAGGAATGTTAACTCTCAGTAGAAAGGAAGCTCTGTTGCGAAGAACCAGCTTGTCTGGAAAGATGGTTAGGTATGGAGGCTTGGTTGACAAAGCATGAAGCTCACCGACCCTCCGGGCAGATGTCATTGTCACTAGGAAGGATGTCTTGATAGTAAGGAGTGTAAGAGGACAGTTATGTAGCTGCTTAACGGGAGCACACATCAGAAACTTTAAGTACGAGACTGAGGTCCTACTGAGGCATGATAAAGAGTTAAGGTGGAAACATATTGGATACCGGTCAAAAACGTATTTACAACAGGGGATGTGAATTGGGATGGCTAATCAGGCAACCGCAGAAAGGCTGAGATGGCAGAAAGATACCCCTTTAAGGTGCCCAGAGCAGAGCGCTGCTGGGAAAGAGACTTCGGGCAGAAGCGTTTAAAGCTGTCAACTGTCAAAGCTCAATTTCAACGCAGGAAGGCAGAGAGTTGACGGGTTCAGATGGAGAACACCTCCCATAGGCGTAACAGCTGAGCATGAAAGGTCCAGGGATTCCAGGACTATATCTGTTTTCACAATAAGTTTTATGTAAACGGTGGCAACATACTCAAAAACTCTGGACCTTTTAGAGTTTTGGAAGTTAAAAGTTTTTTAGATAGAGAGAGTATGTTTTCCGTCGCGTTTGTCGCCTTACAGGGACGCTCTGATTCTTCGGGAGATTTAACTCCAAATTGAAATATTTAAGGAATTCTATTGTGACATATATTCATTTCGATGCATACTAGAGAATCTAACAGAATGACACTAAGAAATTGAATTTAGCCTTGAGAAAGCCCTGGCGCAATACGCCACAGAGGGCGAAACATGTGTCGGCTGTCAATGTTCAAACTTGCATCAATAAAATTCTATCTTTTCTAAAAATTGGATTGAGCCTTTTTTGAGTGAAAACTTGCACCAATGACCACTGGATTCAACCTTAAATAGTACTTTACTTTGGAAAACATACTCTCTCTATCTAAAAAATCTCCCATAGGCATAGCCTGATCAAAGAACAGAGTGCCATGCTCATCAGCTTGGGATATCAAATGCTCCAAGCACAGTCGGGATCCTCTTTACCCTGGTCGTTCCGGATCTTCATGAGACCTCTGGGTCGGAAGAGTGGCATGGACAGAAAGGCATAGAGGTGGCATAAGTTCCACTCAAGATGAAAAGCGTCTCCGAGCGAGAAAGCCTTGGAAACTCCAGCATGCAGAAATGGTGACATTGCATGTTCTCAGCAGGGGTGAACAGATCTAACCAAGGCTCGCCCCACTGCTGAAAGAGACCTTGCACCATCTCGGATGGAGATGCCATTTGTGATCCGCTTGGCATCTTCAGCTGGGTTTGTCCGCCCTGGAATTCAGAGAGCTCGCCAGGTGTTGAACCACCAGGGAAATGCCCCGACGTTCCAGGGGTGCAGGGCTTCTTGACAAAGGGTCCACAAATCCACCCGGCCCTGTTTGTTGCAGTACTACATGGTGGAGGGGTTGTTTGTGAACAACAGCACTAGCCCTCCTTTGATGGAGGGTGTTGGATATGGCCTTCATAAGGGAATATGAAACTTTTAGCTTTTTTTGTCCTTCTAGTCTTCGCCTACTCGCTGTTCCTGACTCTAGAACTCGGAGCATGATCCCACTGTGCTGCAGTGGGAAGGTACGAGCACCGTCCTCACACAGGTTAGGAGTGGGGTGTCACATGACTGGGTTGCGTTGTCCTCGGGAGTGCCCTATGAAAAGATACACCATATACCCAGGGAGGGTTGGCGAATAGAGGGATGTGGCATTGATCATAGCCCGTGGGACTTGCAGGTCCATTATGTCTCCTACTCAGGTTGTCTTCTCCACCGGTGAGCCGACCCGTAGGGAGCCTCCCCTAAACCGGAGTGGCCCTAGGGTGCGTCCCGAGGGGTGAAGCTCAGGCAAGGCGAGTGGCCAGGTGGGGCCAGAGCATAACCATTGCCCAAACAGGGGAGAGCCCTTAGGTGGGGTCCCCCTACCTTTGAGGTCAGTTCCCCTCCATGGAGCACCTCCCAAGGTTGCAGATGCCCCTTTGCGGACGTAGAGCCGGAGCCCTTCCCCACCGTTTGTGCACTGTGAAATTGAGCGCACCCTTCCTACGACTCATAGGAAGTGGCGCTTAGCTGAGGGACAAAATGGGTCATCTGCCTGTCATGACAAGTGGTGGGTGCGCTAGCACCAAAGTTGTACTGGGCCTGTGTCCGGCCTGCTAGTGCCGGTCGGCCTGAGCCCTTGTGCCAGTGATATTCCTAGGCCCCCCGCCATCAGCCTGCAAAGATGGGTTGATGTGAGCGTTGGCACCAAGGAAGTGCTTAACGTGAATCCGGGCCACCATTGTAAGCCGGATAGCGCACAGACACCAGGGGTGCTCTAGACACCCAAGCCACTGGCCTCCCTTGACAAGCCGGTGTGTGCATGCTGGTTCTCGGGTGGAGCCCTAAGGCTCCGGGCCCTTTTCCACTGTACTGCAGTGGAAAAGTGTGCACATCCTTTCAGCACATTTTAGGAAATGGTACGGACGTGATGTTTTGTAAATGTAGGTCAGGCTTGCCATTGCGGCCTCAGTGTGCTCTTACACCGCTCGTGTGGTTTACCTACGTGTGCGACCGGCTGCTGCAGGTCGGACACTTCCCATCTGGTGTGCAAAGTGCTAAGCTGCTCCCAAGTAAGTGTCCCGGCTATAGGAGCAGGACTATCAAAACCGGTAACCAACCCCAAGTCACCAGCTTAGATATTAAACAGGTGAGTCTTCAAACTTTCCTAAATGGAGTTTCCGAAGGGGCAAAACGAAGAGCAGTCGGACTGGGGCTAGAGGAGGGCCGTGGAAAGGCCCAAGTACCTGGCCATAGCCCTGCTATCCTTGAAGAGCTCCAGCGCCGAGTCTGTCTTGTCTCCAAAGAGATGGGAGCCATAAAAGGACAGGTCAATAAACAAGGCTTTGACCCCCTTTTGAAAAAGCAGTCGTTCTCAGCCAGGCATGGTGCCTTAAGGCCACTGACAAAGAAACCGCTCTGCCTAGCGAGTCGGTCATGTCCAGCATACATCAGATAGTGAAATTGGCTGCATCTCTCCCATCTGTCATAGCTTGGGAGAGTATGGCCCTGAACTCCCTAGGACCCATTGGCAGCACCTGCTCAACCAAATCCAATAGTCCATGAGAATAACGGGCCAAAAGGCACACAGTGTTAATGGACGACAGTGCCAGGCTGGTGGAAGAAACCATTTTCTTGCCTAAGGGTCCAGCCTCTTGGATTTTATGTTCAGTGGGGGGTAGGGATTGTGCCAGGGTTTACACTGGAGGTGGAGGCTTGGACTACCAAGCTATCTGGGGTGGAGCGGTCCATGTGGATATTGTGGTCCCCGGGACAATGGCAGCATGCAGCAGAACGTTCACAGGCGCCCCTGTACTGGGCTTGGACCAGTTCCAGCTGGGCGCCAGCAAGGGCTTCATTAAATGAGAGCAGTTCTCGGGGGTCATTCCCAGCTGAGGCACCCCTGTCAAGACATTAGTCTAGAATACCACTGAGGGCACGCTAAGGACC
The DNA here is from genome assembly GCF_964263255.1 of Lissotriton vulgaris. Taxonomy (NCBI): domain Eukaryota; kingdom Metazoa; phylum Chordata; class Amphibia; order Caudata; family Salamandridae; genus Lissotriton; species Lissotriton vulgaris. The sequence goes on from NC_141685.1 coordinate 1,339,344,506, forward strand.
AGGACCTCGGTCGCCCTTCTCACCACCACAGCAAACGTAGCTTTCGCCATCATTGCCATGGTAGAAGGAGAGACCATGCCAGTATCTAGGGAGAGGTCTAGTCTACTGGCATCTGCCAAATCCTCGTACCAGTCCTTGTTGGGGTCTAGGGGCTGGTATTCTTCAGGGTCCAGAGGCCCTTCCCAATCCTCCCCAACTCCTAGTCTGCAGGAATAGGGCTCAGGCTCTGGCCTAGAGGGAAGGGTCCAGTCAGCACCGGTGTCAGGCCATGCACCTCCAGCTCCGTGTTGGAATTGGCAATGTGAATGGGGACTTCGCTGCCAGCACTGTCGGGACCGGCATTGGGGAAGGTCAAGATGTTACGACTGGCGCCCCGTCCAAACATGAGGTGCATGGCCTCGTAAAATTCGCAGAGTCGGGCGGGGTTCACTCTGGCTTCCGGAAACTCTTCGACTTCTATCTCTTTTTCTGGGAGTTACCCAAATGCACTGGTGACTTAGACTATGATCAATGGCTCTGTCACAAATCCCGGGACCGTCCTCTCAACCTCACCAATGTCGCATGTTGAGCGGCAAGGGGCTTGCGGGACCACTCTCTCAAGGGCTTAAGGTGCATGGTGCGGCAGTCGACACAGGTCATTGCATTGTGGTCGCGCTCAAGGCAGCAGAGGCAAACAAGATACTGGTCCGTCACAGACATCTGTCAGTAACAGGTGCCGGGGGGCTTGAAGCCAGTTTTTCTAATGGACATTCCAGCCACACCAGGAGAAGAGTCTTAAAAACGCTAACAAAAAGTCGAAAAAGGTCAGTTAAAAAATTACTGGGGGTAGCTCTCTCTGGATCTGTGGCGATTGGCATGGAAAGAAAAGAACTGATGCCAGCTTACTTGGTTGGGGCCTACATGGGCACGACGTGGACGGCGCCACCGCAGGAGTACTGCTCGCGAAATATTTCCTGATTCAGTCTGACGCCTAGGAATAACTCTAAGGTAAGGAATCTGTGGCTAGAATTCTATTTCAGATATAAGAAGTTTAAGGTCATGAACATGTAACAAGACTTATACTGAGTTATCATTACCTTGACCAGGCATGGAGCGGTTTCCATCGGCTTCAGCAAGTCAGAGATGCCCTGTCCTGAGTAACTCTGCTGGTCTTCATCCCGGTCCTGGTGGAACTTCACAGCCAGTGCCGGTAGTTGGCACTCATACTTCTGCTTGTACTTTGAGGAAACTAGAACTATATCTTCGGATTTACGCTATAAAAAAGAAAAAGAAAAGAGGAATTGGGAAAGGTCAAGAATAGATGAAAACAGAAACTTCTATAAGTTGCTATCCAAGAAGTATACCACTGTTTTTGTGGCAGGAACACTGGCTTCATTCTACAACAGTGGTTCCTAACCTGTGGTCAGAGGACTCCTGGGGGTCCGCGAGCCCTAATCAGGGGTCAGTATAAAATTAGCATTAAAATGAATGCATTCAAATTAATAAAGAATATACAAATAAGGAAGCAAATGAAAACATTGAAAACCTTGCCCTAGATTTGATTCTGAATTAAACAAAATATTTCATTATTTGAGCATGTGTTTGGTGTGTACTTGATTTTTTATTTTTCTATTTTGTGGTTTAAAATCAAAGATATGGTTTAGGCTGGGGATCGTCTGCTTCCAGTAATGACTCCGCCCGGCGCCCCAGATTCCAATAATGATGAAATAGGGGTCCAAAAGATTAGCACCTTCGCTGCTGGGCACATTCCCCCACTGTTCTGGGGGGAGGAGGGGGGTGCGCACTGCGCCCCCGTGCTCATGACGAGCTCAGCTCGTCATGCAGCACAGTGCTCGTGCAGCACAGTGCTCGTGTGCTCATGACGAGCTGAGCTCGTCATGACCACACCCGTTTTCATAGAACGCTCGCACGAGGAGGAGTTAAGAACTTCTGTTATACAAAATGCTTCTACATTTCTTAATCACAAGCCTACCTCTCCACTTAGGTACTCAGCAAAGTATAACAACTTTACATCTGAGGGTGAGCCATCATCGAGGCCAAAACGTTCACTGCCGCCTTTACAATCCTTCGCTCTTTTCATATGGGGATAGATAAAGCGAGAGGCCCAAACTCACCTTGGTTGTCTGAGTCGATAATGGTAAGCTATTTTATGTTTTTCATTTTTTTTAATTTATTTGTATTTATTCCATGTAGAACATGCAAAAATGCACAAAACATTGAAAGCTCAAAGACGTTCTGAAACAAAACGGCACACCGAGAATAGATCCAATAACAGAAAAATAAAACAATAATTACAACTAAAAATAAATATAAAAAAGATCGAATTGAATAACGAACATTAGTGTGAGCCGTCAACAGATGTCTTAAATTCAGCTTGATCCCCAGACTTAACGCCTTAAAGTGCAAAATTCAACAAACGATTTTCAGCTAATATTTGACATCATTAAAGGTGAACAGAGATGCACTGGTAGGTCTTTCCTTGACAAGGTGGCATTCCTAGGAGTTTTGGAGCTAGTAAGGTCTCTTGCTGAGTGCAGTGCATTCTTTGGCTTAAGGAACTGATTGGTAAAGTAACATGGTGAGTCATCACTGAAGAAGTTACAGAACCAATATATAGCTCTAAATTTGATCTGGTATTTTCTGGCCAGCCAACCTAGTTAAGAGTGCTTTCCTAAGGCCACATGCTACAGTTTCAATGGGATTCTAGTCTAAGAAGAGCAGATGGGGTTAGTATCATGAAAAACAAGGGAAGTATACAGCGGAATAGGACTGATCCCTTTCCACTGGTCTTTTGGTATCCTCTATGGCAAACATGACTCCTCAACTGCAAGGCTGTCTCTCGGTTCCCTAGTGGTAACATGGGGTGTGCAGGTATGTATGCAAGTGGTATCTGTAAAGCACAAACCTAGACCACATGCAGCAGAGCAGGTGCAACCCGTTACCCGTGGCGCTCTGCAAGATCTATCATGAGAGGTGGCACTTCTGAGAGGGTACATAGAGAATCAGCGATTTCCAAAAATCCATAGTGAGCTGCAGATTATTCTTATTTTTCAATCAGATATAGACCCCTAAGTATGGGAATGGGAGGTACTGTTTTATTGTGAGCTCGTCATAATCTTCTGAGAGGAACGTGTGTCCAAGCCAAACAAAGAAAAGTACTCCTGCTATGCTGCCTTTCTCTGCCTCATATATCGCCTCTATCGTCGTAACACCCTACAGGATGCTGTGCAGATCAACTGCAGGGACTGGTGGTGGATAAATCTGTGGTAGCAGCCTAAGCTAAAAAAAAGGGGGGGGGAGCATTTTGGGTTACCAGAGATGGCAGCAAAGTACATGCAGGAGGTCATAAATAATTGTCCTGGGGGCGAGGGGAAGCTTCAAGATGTGATGGGGAGGTAGTAACACAAAGACTGAAGAGAGAAGCCATTAGGAAAATAAATCTGCGTTTTAAGGATGTTTATCCAACTGGGTTTTGAGGATGTTTATTCTTCAATGTCCCAGGGCACGATTTTCTACCAAATGTAGGTTTCAGCTTTACTGGATTTTCTGTTGCATGGATCCATTTGTGATACATTTCTGCAGGTGTGGATCAAAACAAAAACCTCTACTTGCCCAAAGGACCAACTGCTACAGAAATCTACACATCCTATAAAGGAATTTACTTGTCCCACCTACTGCCTTAAATTTGTACTGATTTATCTATGATATGGAACTCCGATGGAGGTCCACATAACATAGTATCAAATATACAAAATATAAAGATAACACAATTTATACATTCTAGTTCCGTAAAATGGAAAAATATACCAAGTACATCACAATAATATACAACTTCATTAGTACAAATTCGAATACAAAATAAAAAAATTGGAAGATCTTGGTGCAAACCATTTTATTAGGTGGGAACATTAGTCACTTACAGGCCTCTGATACTGATCAAATATTAGATTTAAGAAACACTGGCCTTAGAAAGTGACGATGTGCATAATGCAACAGAGGACATGCAAATATTACATGATTCAGATTTTGTATGAACAGAGGACATAACTCACACAATCTCTCCTTTTTGGGACTTTATCCCAAATACCTGAGGTAACACGTAGGGGGAGCAAATCCATTCAACAATAAAATCAATCTTCAGACCCCCATGAGGGAGATTCCAAGTTGGAAAAGGTTGCACCCCTCTCCCCCCCCCCCCCCCCCCCCCCTTGAGGTTGCTCTCCTGCACTACCTTATATTGCTGATTTAGCGGACAGCAATGCCTCTGTCCTGCCCTATGTTATGAAGGGATATTTTTTAATATACTTCTTTACAAGGGATTTAGGCATAAAAGAGCCTACATTCAAGTCAATCCTAAAGGTTTCTTTAGCCAGCACAAAGGACCTAAAAAAAGCACTCTTCTCTTTTTGGAGAACTAAACTTTTGCATTTAAGCGCTGCACAAAGAGTTCTCGCCTCTCCGCCCAGAAGGGAATTTCCTCAGTTCAGAACAGCGGCCATTGCATAAGTGAAAATTGAGAATAGGCCAATCTCCAAAAGTATGGCATGAGGGGCTGCTAAAGAATTCAAATAACAAATCGGACGAAAAAATGCGTCCTTCTATTACCTCAAAAAATCGCCAAAGTCTCATATACAACGCCTCACAAGCGTAACAAAGATTGCCCTATAGACTGACAAAAGGTGATGAAAGTAAAATTTTCCACATGTTTTATAAAGTCTATTTAGGGCATTTGCCCAGGATAAGGCCGTATGTGAGCAATGGTTTACATGATAGTCATCCTGCCCACTACTAGAGAAGATCTTACCCAGGTAAAAATACAATTCTACTTTTTCCAATTGGTCTTCCTCTAAGTGCCAACTGAACCCCCCCCCCCCTCCAAAATTCTCGCACCTTTTTACGAAATGTCAGAATTAAACTTTTTGATGAATTCATTTTCAAGAAATGGTCTTCTGCATACTTCATCAAAGCCGTAAGGGGTGTTGTAAACCAAGAGGGGTTAGATCAATTATCACCACATCATCCGTACATAACAGGCCACTAATAGCCATGTCACCAATTTTGGGAAACAGCTTTAACTACGAATTTTTAACTTTGTATAACATTTACCACGCTTTTTTTTTTAAAGACTGTTGGCACACAAGTCTTGACAACGCAAGACTTTACTGCACATTTTAACAGTAGGTAGCAGTGTTGCACCACATTAATTTAAATAGACAAACAAAAATAATTAGGCATATTAATGTCATAAAACCTATTCAATGTGACAGATACTGTTTAAATTCTGAGCTAAAGTCACACCTACGAAATGCCAAATTATATGGCCAGACAAAAGAACTTAAATTGGTTTCGAAACTCAGCTCGTTGCCCAAACTGCCATTATGTTCTGCCGTTGGTTTGCTCCAAAGCCCAGGGGATGGAATAGACCAGGATGAGGATGATGCCATGGCATAGAAGGACGCAAGAAGAACAATCATTGATCAGGCTCTGGGACAGTCTGCTTGGGAAGAAATAAGTCATTTATAAGGCATGGGTATTTTTTCTTTTTTTACCTCAGCTGGCGGTCCTAGGTACATAATCGTCTTAGGGCAAACTCTTGTACCCAGCCTTCAAGTTTTTCAACTTAAAGGTCAGAAAAGAGGAAGTGTCCCTCACATTTACCCTATGGACTGCACTGCAGAGTACTAACAGTGACTGCAAAGAATAATCCTTTTTCGCTTTCAATGAATATTCCAGAACCTACACGGTTGAACGCCTCTTTTTTATGGAACATAGAGCGCTTTGGAGCAGGATGGATGATCAGAATAGAGTGCTGCATAAAGTTAAGTATAATTTACAAATTCAGTACATTTACAGCAAAGAGTATTAGTAAACGACTAGCGAAAAGTTTACCGACTGCATAGAACAATGCTATTTGTCTAAAACTTGCCGGGGACGATTTGGTGGGACGATGACACTACCCTACAAGACAAAGGGATTTTTTCAGTTCAATAGCAATATTCAAAGAGCAGACAAAGAAAGGTTCTCCAAGAGGTGGCCTTCTTTTTGCTAACCAAGATAGGCATCTCATCAGGCCTCACTGCTCCAGATGTTCTTGCATTTATTTTATAAAAAACAATAATTTTGGCTTAAGATAGAGCACCATACTATACGAGCAAATCTACATCTACACTGAGCTCAACAAGATCAGCTTCCTATGGATTAAGAGAGTACAAATTAGAAATATAACCCACCCAAACATTTTCAGAGTTAGAAAGTGCATGCACTGTTACATCAGATTCACAATGTTCAGCCACCAAGAGCCGGTTTCCTGGAGTCCTTAGAAATAACAGCCTACCTTAAATTGATAAACTTATAACTTTTACTCCTGTGCTCTTGGGCTTTTAGTCTAGATCTAATATGTTCAGGACAATAGATTTCATGTTGTCTTAAAATAGAAAACAACTGAAGCTGGCTCCTTATCAGGAAATATGTTTCTTGGTTTAGCACCTTTAACTTCTGATTACACTTTTTCAGTTGCTTACGGCCTTTATCTTTCTTTATCATGTGTGATTCAAAGCAAATTACAAGGTCACACCACGGAGACTCATTTAGTCTAACACATAATTCTTTGATTTTTTAGTTCAGGGTCTCAATGTTCCTAGCTGCCCAGAAGGTATGCCCATTTGACTTGCTATAGCCAACCATACTTTTTAAAAGGGTCCAGGGCGCTTGTTGCTGAAAGTTAAAGAAAAGTGTCATACCCACTCTGCTATGATCGCTCATGTCAGATGGAAGCAAAGTGAATTTGGAGCAAGCCCCAAACATTTGATAGGACACTATCACATAATCAAGTAAACTCTGCCTAGAGGTTAAATGAAAAGTTTAAGAGGCAAGCTCACCATCTGAGATCCGTACATTCAGAAGCACCAATTCATATTTCCTAAGACTATAAGAGAAAAACACGCCTATCTGGTAAAAAATATCTCCGAAGTAGACCACTCTTCTTCATTTCCGAAACTGGCAAAAGTTGAAGACTCAGAGTTGGAGACATTTGCTTTTAAATCGCCCATGACTATTACCAAGGGGCAATCTTGTATCATACTAAGATCTTAAACAAAGCTCAGAAACGAACTCACCATAGGATCAAAGGATTAACCGGGAGGAATATACGTATTTGGTAAGAGAAGAAGGATGGACAACTTTTCTCATCTTAGAGGACCACTTTCAGACCAAGGGATACATTCAATGGATGTATAAAAAAAATCCTGATTCCATTGCACTATTGGAAGGCCTCACTTTGCAAGAAATTACAAAATAGTTAGCATATGTAGAATCTGTACTCCCTCAAGTGTCTTGTAAACATAGCAATAGTGAGTTGATAAGCTTTAGAGAATTCAATGCAGCTCCCTCATGACCAACCCAGCAACGTTCCAGTACAGGAGTAACCTTTCAGAGCTACCTCAGGGTCTCACCAATATTTATTTTAGGAAGGACGCTAGTAGGGGCTCCCGCCACCCAGTTCCATTTAAGGAGATCATCCTTTGACTCAGCAACTTGAGAATTAAGATCAGGATCCTCCAAGATCTTCATCACCCACCCTCCTGCCCCAATGAGACAACTACATCCTTAGAGTTCCCCTGTAGGATGTCACTGATAGGTCCGCCTACAGTGGCCATAAACGACTTATTTACTATTAGGGATTTCATTTGTCTGGGCAAAGGCTCTGGGTGCTCGACAACAGGAACAAGGTCAATCCCCCGTTGAAGACAGTCATTTCAATTTTGCAATATCAAATTTCAAATGATCAATTAACCAAAAGTGATTCTAGAGTATAGCGCTGTTGCTGTAGAATATATAAACACATTTTTATGTCACTATTCTTCATTAACCTTAGTGCTTCTACTTCCGAAGGAGAGTGCATGAAATAACTTCTATTAACAGGGGAGAGCTTGTCATCAAATAGAAAGATACAATCCAAAGAAGTCAACTAAGTCCTGCTCTAGTAACACCCCTTGAGAATAACATTCAACACTCCCCATTGCAGACTCCATGACCCTCGGTACTCCAGCTATTGCTCCTTGATCAAGCAAATAAGAGGGTTTATTATTGTAAGCCATTACAGCTCCATGATCTTGATAAATTTAAGTACACAGTAATTGATTGGTCTGATTTCCTATGTTTACCTTTAATGGTGAGAAACTACCACCTTTATTCAGCCTATCGGCGGTTCCCCTAAAGTTTGCAGTGGCAACCATGCACTTCAACTCCTCACCATCAGTAGATAATGAAGGAACCATGCTGTCAGTTAAACCCCACCAGTCTGAACGTATAACAACCTCAATAAAGTATTTGGAGCAAGCTGTAATTGTTTGGAAAATGCAGTAGGGGTGTGAGATTCTATTAAATGTACCCTACCTCTGTCCTCCAACTTGAAGTTGTGATTGATTATATGTATAATATTTGGAGGTAGGGTTGAGGCACTAACCGCAGGTGACATTGGCATCACCTCAATCTAAACCTCCTTAACAGGACACCTACAGAATCTTAATTTTTCGATTTAAGTTTTGAAATAGTCCAGGTCTTTTCATTTTTCTTTTTCTTTATGACACCAGGCTTAATCATCGATGAAGACTGTACTTAAAGCTTTTCCTTTGTACAAGTTATGATACTTTCTTGACTTTACTTTGCAATGGGACAGCATTAGAACCAGCCCTAACTCCAGCATCTATTACTGCCACTGTTACATTTGCTTTTCTAATTTCCTTACCCCCTTTTTTAAACATGAGGAAAATCTCAGCCATTACCAAATCAGAGGGAAATTCCCGACTCTGATCCTCAAACTACAAACTGATCCACATTAGAGCTAGCGTTAAAGAGCCCCTAACCCCTCCAGGGGTTCAAACAATGATGGTTTGCAGTTCGACTTATCATTATTAGCGTTGGTATTAGCAGAGTCACACGTATTAACCTTTGGACCTCCAATATAATTGACGACAACAGGTCAAATATATGATCTGAACTGGACACAGATTTCTCTAATAGAGAGAATATAGAAGATAAACCTTTTTCAATACAGAACAAAATAGCTGATGAAACGCCCCGCATCTAGGCAGGTTTATGTTCCACTGTGCACTTGGGAATAGAAAATGATCATGATTGGGGAAAGAGCCCCGCAGGGCATAGAACTACAGTATGATGTTGGCAAGGAGGGACGGGTAGATAGATTTGTATTATAATGACCCATATCAACCCGAATGTTGTCAGGGGAAAAACTTGTGGAGGCTGCCGCCCCTGCTGCCATTCTCCTATAGTCCAAATCAATGCCTGGCAGGGCAAAGTCCTCCACAAAAAGAACCTCCTCTTCCTTGGCTTTTCCAGGGGCGTCTTCAAAGCCTTAGGGCAAGCCCCTCCTCCCAACCCCCCATCCCCCTCCCTCCCGTTGCAGTAGGGGAGGGCGGCACTGAAGCAGACGGAAAGAAACATTCTCCAAAACCCTCGTCAAAAATACAACCTTCTGTAAATGGAATCAAGGGCACAGGCATCTCCTTCAAGAAGTGGTTATCCAACCCCTCTGGATTGCATGTACCAACCGACTTTCCAGGGGATGTAGCACACCACCCTCCTTTCCCATTCTGTCCAGACCATGAGGCTCTTTTACATTGGGGGAGGAACACACATTTTGACACATTTATGCTCGACTGAGTCAAAGCCGTGGGAAACACAGCAGAAGTGGAGCCTGCCAGATAAGAGGAACTCAAAACTTCTTTAGCCTCGCCTTTAGGCACTTCTTTATCTATTTTTTAAAAGAATTTACAAATTGTCGGAAAGGATTTCTAGGTTTGTAGCAGAAAGCCGTTGTTCCGGTTAACAGACTTCTTTGTTTTTAGTTTAGAAGAGATTACACGACCATAGAGTAATTTCTTCAATGTCATTGTATCCACAAAATTAGAATAAGGGGCAAAATTAGAATAGGGGGGGGGGGGGGGGAATAGAAGAGACGCTGAGGAACTCCCACACCGTCAGACTGCAGGGTGCAACTCACAGTTGGGGTGTGCGCCCCCAAGACTCTAGTGTGCTAGGAGTGAAGGCTTCAAAGTGGACCGTCAGGTATGGCCAAAACAATCCAAAGGCCCAAACCAAGACCCGAAAAGAGGCAGAAGTGCCAATATCTATAAGATCGACGAGACTGGTCACAACTAAACCAGCTGCCAGTCTGAGTCAAAGACCAAGGCAGAGAATCAGAACCAGCACGGACAGGTCAGCCATTTCTGTGACACTACTAGCCCTTATCTCCTTTAAGAGGACAAACCGAGCGACAAGGAAAAGGGACCTGGGAGGCCCCAAAAAGAATCACCATCACCTCTCTGGACCAAGGGCCACAGAACCTCATGCCACAGGGATGGAAAACAAGTGTCAGCCCAGCCAACAGCCAAACGGTGCAACTCAGGGCCAGCGGAACTGCATGCAACAGCCAGTGCCTGCCGCGGGTCAGGCGACGTGGGCCTCAAATGCCCCATATCATGCCTCATCCATCTCACGTCATCGTGAGAAAGCGAGTGGCTGCCATGGGCTGCAAATCCTAAAATCTTTCCGTGGGCTGTGAGCTAGATGTCCTGCGTGCACAATGAGAGGTTTGCCGGCATCTTCCCCGCGATCGTCATGGCAGGAAACAGAATAAGTAAAACCTCAATAGGTCTGCCAGCTTGCTCCCTCAACTACTCAGACAAGGGCCTCGGCTCCCTAATAAAGGATTGGTTTACCTTCTTTGCCCATTTGTGCAAGAAGGTCTCTGCGAAAATATTTGGTATATACACTTGCAACAACAACCTGTCTGGAGACTGTTTTGAAAACAGTTTACAGGGTGACGCGAGAAAAAAAAAAAAGGACATCAACCTACTGCCTTCAGAAATGATCGCTTCTGACAAAATATTTAAATCGTCCAAAATGCTTTGGTATTTAAGGTTTCAGATCTACTTTATTTTTCTCACTCATTTCCATCGCCATGTCAAAACATTTATCTGTTCCATTCTCAATCACCCGCTGTTTTCCACTTTCCTCTCTTGTGCCCTCTTCGTGTTATCAATTGGTCCACCTTCAAGCACTCTATCAAAATTGTTCCCCATAACTAGTTTTCTCCTTCTCGGTCACCCTTCTCCATATTCACTATGGCTATTTTCCATCCCTCCACACTTACTCTTTCTTTCGGTTCCCCAACCCTGAAACACTTTCATACTTCTCAGTATCTCCCACGTACTTTCGTAGACTTCAGTTAGCTCATCTCATCTCTTTTGTCTTTGCTCTTTCATCCACTCACCTCCTGTGGTATTTCCTCCTCATCTCTCAGCACGCTATGCTCCATTCTGGATAAGAATTTCCTTTGCCTCTTCTTGTATACTTATTGACCCTCTGCAGCAATGAGTTTCCCCACAAGCACACACATTTTCCTCTGCTTCGGCTTTGCCTGCAAGTGCGTCCATCACTGTGCCAGCAAACAGTCAAGAAAAATATAACAGTCCACTCCTGAGCTATAGGTCAAGTAGCTCCAGGTTCTGAATGAAATATTCATTTGGTACTAGTTTTTATTCAGCAAGTCACATTCTGGATTTGTAATTTAGCTTTTAACACTGCTATGTTAAAAAAAACAACAACAAAATCACAGCACACAAGGTGCTGTTCGTCAAAAGAAGATCAAGGCTGGCTTGCGGTGGAAAGAAATTAGCAGCTATTCCCTTCCTCTGCCTTTAGCCTGTACCGAGACAGATGTCTTACTACCATGAAGAATCAGGGAAACGTCATGTACATTGATTTTATAGCTCAAATTAGGCTTATGACCATACGTAGTCCCTTTACAACACGGACTATGTTTTACTACTGTTGCAATGCAGCAATTCATAGTGGACACACACGGCATTGAGACCACTTGGCTACTATAAATAAAGGCCATATCACAATGTGATGTTGCCTAGTTTGACCTTATCCGTGAGCAGAGTCATGTATGTTGTAAGTCAGACTAGAGTAGGGCTGTGACCAATATTTTAAAATGAGTCCTGCATAGAACTGGCAATTTAAAATGAAGCATCAGAGTTGCAAAGCGAGATCTTATTTTATCCAGTCTTTGGGGCTCATTAGGATGGCGGGCGGACCCCAGTCTGTCCGCCATCCCCACGGTTTTGGGACCAGCCACCAGACATGCAGCAGTCCCGCACCGGGAATTAGGATGTGACCACTACCATGGCGATCGCATTCGCCATTCGCAATGTAGCAGGTGCTGCTGACAGCAGCACCCACCGCTTTGTTAAAATTGCATACCAGGCATTTCACTACACCACATGGCAGGCACCACACTTTGCCTGCCACTTAGTGCAGCGAAATGTAGGGGGGTACCATGGGTACCCCCCAAGTGCACCCCACATCCCCCAGATCAACACAATCCCCCCAGCCTTTCAGAATCGACATCCTAATATGGCAGACGGTGCCTGCTAGGCACCACCACTATATTAGAGCCCCTGCTCCGCCCAGCAGGCAATCGTGGTATTTGCGACCGGCGGAAAAGCCGCGGACGGACTTTCCGCCCGCCGCAATACCCACTGCCATCATAATATGGCGGGGATAAAGCTCTTGAGGATGGAGTAACGATCGCCACTGCCGGCCCAGCAGTGACGATCGTTACTCCATCGTAATGGGCCCCTTAGTTTTTACTTTGTGGTACTTGTAGTTTTTTTCATTCCTAGTAAACTTGTGAGTGTACAAGTGCCGGAATGCAAAGTGAGTAAACATCAGAACTGAATAATCGAACCATTCTAACTCAAGCATTCTGGGAACGGAACCACTATGGAACTGCGTATGACCGTGTTTGTGTCTATTTTATATTTGATGAAAATGTAGTCTTCCTTATTGAGCAAAACAGGAAAACAGTTTCTTGTAAATGTTGTCAAATAACATGTAGTAACTTGCACCACATAGTGGTCTGTGAATGCATTTCAACCATCATTATACAGAGGAATTTCAACAAGTTATGCCACACCTTTCAGCAGGGAGATATTAATGACCCTTGGTCCTTGCCAACACAGGATAGAAAGCTGGTCATGTGTGCTTTACATCACAGACAGGTTCAAAAGGGTGTGCTGCAAAGGGGTTGCTCTACTCAATAGGAAATGCACAGAGCTATCCATACTTGTCACAGCCTTTTTGAGGTCGTTCAGATCTTGGTTGGCTGCAGCAAGTCGTTGTGCCTACCTAGACAGGCACGGCTGGAATGAGCAGAGGCCAGTGTCGCAACAGTAGCTGTAAAAATTCCAACGGAAAATGGTTTAAAACAAGGCTGCGTATTAGCCCCGCTACTTTTCAACCTCTATACTGCTGACTTGCCAAATGCACTGGCTGGTGCAACCTTAGTTGCCCCGAAATTGGGCCGTGTGCGGGTCCAGATCATGCAGATAATACAAGAACGGGACTACAAAGAGAGCTCACTGACCTTAACCTATACAACATAAGGAACAATTGATGAACGAGTCAAAAACTAAAGTCATGATTTTTGGGAAACATCAAAGAAAGAAAATCTTGTCTTGGAGAGTAGGTGGGTCACAAATAACCACCTGCACCAGCTACAATTATTTGGGAGTCTGGTTCAATGAAAGGGCAAATCAAGTGGCCCATCTAAAACATCTTCGGCCCAAGGGAGCTGGGGTTAGACATAACCTGAGGCGCCTGAATCTGCAGTTGCACAGCCTCTCCGCCAAGCCAATCTTAAGAGTCTTACACGCCAATATGCTCCCAGCATTGTCTTATGGCCACCTGGTTTTTCCAGGCGAAATGGACGTATTCCTTGTGAATTATCAAACAGTGGCCTATAAGAAAATATTTTCCATTCCCCAGCATGCAAGGAGGGCCAGGCTAAGACTCGAGTTGGGTTTGGCAAGTGCAGACCTTCTCTGCTTAGGCGACTTCATGAAATTTTACATCTATACCCTGCGGGCTTCGGCTCAATCCCTGAAAGAACAACTTCAATCTATATTCATGGACAAACATTCCCCCTGGTACAGACAGCTGCATTTGGCCGTCTCTACATTGAAGATTGAAACTACAAGCCTCTCTAATCCAACCATTCCTCTGTCAACATGGAAAAAAACTATAAAAAGCCAAATTATCCTAGTGTAATTTGAGAGAGGCATTGCTCTGCTTTCTAAAAATCCACTTTTCACAGGCCTGGATGCCTCGTATATCAAGGGGAAACCCCAACCATACTTTAATTACTCCCTTCAACCACAGACTTGTAAAAAAATTATTAATATGAGGCTTCTAGCCCTTCCAATTTACGACTTCAATCCGCTTTGGGCTCGGAGGAATGAACATCCAACGTGTAGGCTTTGTAATTACCCAGATGAGTCTTGGTTGCATCTGCTATACTGCTGTCCCCACCTTGCTCACGACCGTCGTCGGCTAATGTTGCCAGTCTATCGGGACAAGCTGTTGAGGCATTGCAGGGAAGCATCTGATTTGTGTTTCAGCATCAACTCCGCTCAAGTTCTTGCTAGGCCTGGGAAGTTTATTAACATTATTTTAACCACACTGCACACAGCTCAGCACTAAGAAACAGTCAAAGAACATGAAACGGTGTCCAGGGGGTCAAATCAGATCACCCTGCAGGGTCTTACAACGCACTCACGGAGATAGCCCACTAAGAGCTGTTGAAGCAGTCTTAAGTCCCTTCTTATAGTGCCATTGTACAATGGACTTTGCTGAAAGCTAGGTATGGGCAACTGTAATAAACCCTGGGACATTCTGATATCGGCTTTTGCACTCCACACTTTCCTTCTGGCTCTAAATGGCCAAATTTGACATTCTTGCCATCAACTAGAAATGCTGCTTGGGAATTGTTATTAATCTTGACTGCTTGCTTTTATAACGTTTTTTAAAATTTTAATCGTTTTAATCAAGTATCAATGCGATGTTTGTACGTTATGGTTTTAATTAACTGTATAATAATAAAGAATAGGCAGAGGCCTTGGAAGGCAGTAATTAAAGCTCAAGCTGCACCCATCCATCCAACCCAGCCAGTAAATTTAGACTGTTGCTCATGTTTGCCTGCCTCCAAAGTTGTAGGCATATTTGCTGTAGATAGGAGCTACAGGCAGCAAGAAAAGACCGATGAATCTGGCAAGATCTAACAACAAAGACGATTTGCATCAATATTTGAGGAAAGAAATCAAAGACCACTAATCGTAGTACCGAAGCTGTGCTTCCAGCACATATTATTATAGAACATCATTTCTGAATGTAGGGCAGGTCTTTCTTAAATTCCCAGGGGGCTATAGTTGTAATGTGACTTCAACAGCAGTATTTTGAATTTACGCTACTAATCCCATCCCTGGGTATACGGGATGACAACAGTTTCCCACAAATGCCTTAGTCACAGGTTCTATGCTGTTTGCTCCTTGCCCTGCAGCAACACTGCTTGCTAGTCTCCTCCCAGACCTTGGGATGAGCTGTGGTAAGGAGCATTTCCCTGGGCCCTGAGCTAATGAACATAAATGACACCGTCGAGCCATCACTGCCTACATCTCGGCCCAGGCTTCCAGCCAATCACAGGCATCGAACATTTCTTAACACTTACTGGATTTGTTTTTACCTTCTTTATTGTCTGTCGGTACAAGGGTGCCACAGTTCTCGGCCTGCTACCTATAATTTGTAATTACGGATAAAAATGGTAATGTCCGCATGCCCTGCGGACAAAATAGTCATTAAAATGTATTGTCCAAGACAGACATCCACGGGTCATGGGCGTTGGGCAGTGCAATTCCTACAAGCCAGATTGATGAGAGTTTGAAGGAAAACACACAGCCTAAGTTTAAAAGAATCTATTAAAGGATTAATGAAGATTCTAGAAGCTGGTGTCTCCCAACCTAAAATAAGATTTCCAAGCTAAATGAAGGGCAGTTAGCTCGAGGATGATGATGGCCCCTAAACTACTGATTAATGCCGTTAGAAACGGCTCACTTGGAGCAGCAGTGATCTGAAACCTCTTTCGTGTAGTTTTAAACGGTTATTATGAACGGTGTTCTTTCGCCACATTCATCCGCTAAGTGGTTGGCAGGGATTTTAATATGACATCTTAATGACACCTTAATGCAGAAACAAAAACATGCAAGGCACGTTGTGATTGGCTGGCGAGCACTATTACATAAAATGTGCTTCTAGCAGTATTACTAATGTAATTCTGGGCGACACGGACTGCGGCGGTATATGTGAAAGGCATTTTATTTTGATGCCGAATGTTAGGAAGAAAATTGCTATATTCCACTTTTTCTGTCAGCCCTCTCTCCAAAACAACGATTTATAAGAACAGAGTCAAGGTACCACTGCGAGATTATGCAAGACTTTTGTTTACACAAACCAGGCCCAATCGATCTTATGTGAAAT
The DNA here is from genome assembly GCF_964263255.1 of Lissotriton vulgaris. Classification (NCBI taxonomy): domain Eukaryota; kingdom Metazoa; phylum Chordata; class Amphibia; order Caudata; family Salamandridae; genus Lissotriton; species Lissotriton vulgaris. The sequence goes on from NC_141685.1 coordinate 1,339,360,904, forward strand.
ATCAACGGTTCAGTTCACTGTGACCCACAGAAAGAGAGAGGAACTAGCCAAGAAATAACTTTTTGCCTTTAATAGAAACCTTTCCAAATTGTCGGTGTGCAGCAGTATCTTTTTTTAATTGAAGTGAGTGCTACACCTGAACAGAATCTAACTATGCAGTGGCATTTTGAGGTAGTCCTCCTTTCTATGATGATATGGGGACTGCCCAATGAAGAAGCTGAGAGCTTCTAAAGATGTAGACTTTACCTACACAACTCCAATGGACTCTTGCAGGGCGAGTGACAGCCGCAAACTATCAAATGTAGACAACACTCAGTGCTAAAAGTCCAGTTAGGAGTAAAATGTGCCTTTCTATCTAAAGATTACAATGTTTTTTCATGAGAGCAGGATACACACCTTTCTTATATCAATTTATTTAAACCATATTTAGTCCATATTAATTCTTGCATGCGTGCAGTTTTCTGTAGTGCAGTGCCCAAACGCACTAAGGTACTAACGTCAAAAAGATGTGGGACTGTGTCCAGTCCCCAGAAAAGCACAGCGTGGTGCCACTTTTGGCTATCTCTTTTCAGTCTTATTAGTTCAACTTTTATCCAAGTAATCCGTAACCTTTTATTATCGATCCTCCAACTTTCGAAAAACGGGACCACGCACATTCAGAATGTGCGTGGTCCCGTTTTTCGAAAGTTGGAGGATAAAAGAGATAGCCAAAAGTGGCATCACACTGTGCTTTTCTGGGGACTGGGCACAGTCCCACATCTTTTTTCTATCTTAAGAGCCATTACCTGGACTACATTGGGGTGGTTACATCTTATCCAAGTAATATATCCATTTGTGCACGGGGCATAGGACTAGATATTTCACTGGAGTATGGCTTCTCTTTGATACCCAGTAGAGAGTTTCGAAGAAGATAACATTCTCGTTAATATCACGATTGGTCACATTGTATTCCTCCTGTGGCTCAAAGCCTTTCTTGCAATCACAATCCAGATTGGTCTAATGGTATTGGCAAATATTGGAGTGAAGGGCAAGTACTTAATATTGGAGTGAAGGACAGGGTCTTAGCAGGGACGTGGGTGAATCTTTTTTTTTTGGGGGACTATTAAGGAAACATTAAGACGACGCAGGACCAGCAAACCTGCCCTGGAGAGAGCTCTATGGAAAGGACCAGCAAAAAAGAGAAATTCTATGGAAAGGACCAGCAAAAAAGCGAAATTCTAAGTGAAAGAAATTCAAAATAGTTGTAGTGCAATGAAGGAAGGGAATTTAAAACAAGCAATGACAGACAATGGATTTTGCCTTTTGGATCTACTGGCTTTGACAATGGTTTTCGCAAATGCTGTTCAGGATGGGATAAAAAGAAATAAAACAGCAGAAAGAGCAATGGCATCTACACAAACATGAATTATGACGCTACAGCTGCCGAGCATGACATTTGAATGCGCATGTGTCACCAAACAGTTGTGCGCTTATGACATGATGCAACTGCCATTTTGTTTCTTTTTCCATTTACTGTGCTAATATGGTGGCCAACACTTGGAACGACCAATAAGAATTAAACGTACACAAACGTGCATTTTAAAAGCACAACAGCAGCTGCCCAACCCTTTTTTTTGGGAGGGACAAAACAGGAGGAGTGGGGCACATTGGAGGAGCGGCAAAAGCGGTAGAGCAACTGAGGAGCTTGAGGCGGGGTAGGGGAATGGAGTAAATACATTTAAACACCATGAATAGAAAAACAAAAGAATGACAGTAGGGAAGTAAGGGGGAGAATGGAACATGAAGTGCGTGGGGTGGGGACAGTATTTGAGGGGGAAGAAGCATTCGAGTGGGGTGGGGACAGTATTTGAGGGGGAAGAAGCATTCGAGGGAGAGAGCAAGAAAACACATGCGCTCTCATCGAGTGCTGAAAGAAAAAGAGAAAAGTAACTCCCTGAATGTAAGCAGTGGAATGATACAAGACATTCACTCAAAATGATGGTAAAGAAGCTGCACTCCACAAGTGGCACAAACGCAAGAAGATGAAGGAAAGCCATTGAATAAGAAGCAAGCAAATGAGAATGATAAGAAAAATCAACCAACTGTAAGCAATGGGCTGTCCATAACCCCATCATATGCTTTGGTATGTTCCACAAAAGGTTATGTAAACAGACAGCCAAAAGCAATCAACACGCGGGCCCTAAAAAATATATCCACACTTCTTAGTGGGCAAGTTTGACATCCACTGTAACCACAAACGCCATGTAACTAGTGTAGGAAAGTGGGCTTCTGTTGCAGTAACCCCCCCCCCACACTTTTTGCCAGACTACTGATGCACTTTTACTTGGTGTGCCTAGGGTCCCTGCCAATCAGGTTCTCAGGGCCTGTGTTCTTTCCCCAAAACAAACCAGATTTGCATCTCTGGCCATAGGTCAGCCCCTGGTAAATGGTACCACAGGTACCCAGGGCACTGAGATCAGAGAAGGCCTCTAAGGGCTGCAGCACTTATTGTGCCACCCTTAGAGTTCCTGTACCACTACACTCACACACTGCCTTTGCAGGCTGCGTGTTTTGAAGCAGAACAAAGTGAAGAGTCAACATGGCACACATCCCTGTGTGCCATGCCTACAACCCACTGCCCTGGCATAGATCAGTCACCCCTCTTGATGGGTGCACTATACCAGTGGTGAGGGTACAAGTGCCTGAGCCCTGTACCCTTACGGTGTCCAAGTCCATTCTTAGACATTGTAAGCGCAGTGCTGCTATTAAGAGTATATGGTGCTGGGAGTTTGTCATTACGAACTCCACAGCACCATAATGGCTACACTGAAAACTGAGAAGTTTGGTATCAAACTTCTCAGCACATTAAACTTACACTGATGCCAGTGTGGGATTTAATTAAACATGTACACAGAGGGCATCTCAGATGTCCCCTGAAAACTAACCCACCTCTAGTGTCCCGACTGAGTGGCTGCTTAGGCTGTCATCAACAGACATGTTCTGTACCCCTGGGCCGAGAGCCTGCTGCTCTCGGGGGCCTGAAACAATGCACATCCTGGGACGAAGAGCCAAGTCTCCTCCCCCAGGATGAGCAGGGTTCACAAAGGGGGAGCTTCAAAGGCATGCCGCCTTTGTGAGCTTCCCCCAGACCACTTGCTGCTTTCAGCAACTTGTCCCCACTGGTTCTGCCCACCAGTTTAGGCGGGAGAACCAGTGGGAAAAACAAGTGAGGAAGAGAGGTGTGCCCACCTCTGCCAACTCCACCCCTCAGGTGGGGGAGGCGAGGTGAAGCACAACTCTAAGTCCCAGCCATCTGGAGGGTGGGGGGACCCAACCAACCACAGACAGGCTCATGCCCCCCTCCCACTGGAGGGTAGCACAATAGGGAGTGTGCCCACCCCAAGGAAGGGACCCTGCCCTCTATCCACCTGTAATGCCCCTAAATCTAGTATTTAGGGGGCACCCTCAACCTTGCTTCCTCAGATCCAGAAACAACAAGAAGAAAAGAAGAAGGACAGAACAGCCGTGCAGAGCTAACATGAGGACGACTCCCACTGACTTGGCCCCAGCCCTACAGGCTCTTTTCCCCTCGAACCTGCTCCTGCGAAACCCCGGTGTGTCCTGCAGCCAGGAACCTCACAAACCCCGGACGACCTGCCTGCCTTCACTTCCAAAGACTGCTTCTCCCGTGAACCCCAGATTTGTTCAACAGCAACCTGTGGCAGCAGCCGGAAACCGCAAATCCAGCCCGCTCTGCACCCGCCACACCCGGCCGATTCTCGAGTGGAAAAACACCACAAGGAGGTCATCCCGGCGATCCTGAACTCAGATCCGGCTACACCTGACCTGCCTCAAGACTCCAGCCGACGCCTGCAGTCTAAATCCAGAAGGCCCCCCCCTAACCGCGACCCCAAAAGGCACCCCTGCATCTGACGCCCAATGGCCTTGTGTGCCCAAACCGACGGTGCCTAACCAACCCCTAACTTCCCAAATTAGGTCTCGAAGTGGTGGTTGCACCCAGAAGACCTTCGTCACCCTACCAGCAGCGCTTTTGCAATTCAGAGGTCCTGACGTTGAAACAGCACTCTGCACCCAGCTGCCTCAGTGCCGCTGAGGGTGCACTTTTTGTGCTACTTTGTTTCCCCATTTGCCCTGACCTAAACCCTAGGAGCTTTGCTCCCACAACCCAGTGGCCTGCTTGCCAGAACCCACCAACCGGAGGCCCCATATCCCCCATTGGATAACATTGGGCCTCAACACTCTGCACCCGGCCGCCCTAGTGCAGCTAAGGGTGTAACAAGAGTGCATCACAGACCCTAGGGGACCCTGAGTCTAAACACAGAACCTTAACTTCCACAGTCAATAACTTACCTGTGAACCGATAACCCGTTTTTCCTCCGTAGAATAGCATTGACAATTTTCTTCCAAAAAGTTTTTATGTGTGGAGTTTTGAAATCTAAAAATATTCTTTAAAAAATCGCAAGAATAACCAAAACGTGTTTACTTATCGGTTTGCAGAAATGTCCAAGTGCTGCATCTAGGTATTCAGCACAGAGTTAGAAAAGTAATGTAAAAAGTAACTTACCTTTAATTTACTGAAAAATCCTATTCCTTTCAATATACTGCATTTGCTAAGTATTGCAACCTACTGCATCCCCTGTAAGTCAAACAAAGTACAAGTCCTATTGCATTTTGGAACTGTTCTACATTCAGCAACTTATTACTGTAAAGTATTTAATGCCTACCTATGCCAGGCTTTCTTGGTTCTAAAAATAAAACAGCAGTATGTTTTTTAAACAAAAACAACTGGCCTAGAGTTCAGTTCTTGCGTGTGTGGATTAATTTGCAGACTGAGTGTACATCAAATGATTAACACTGTCCTCCGATACTGCCTTACTGCTCGACCACTCTACCACAAATAGAGAGTAAAGTTCTATCTAACTTTAACCTCTCCCTACCGCTGGGGTCTCCTGGACTCTATACACACTATACCTCATTTTGGTGTAGTATATATAGAGCCAGTTTCCTATAACTAGGACCTATAGGAGCAACAGGAAAAAAGAGAGAGTAAATTGAAATCAAGCAAGATAGAACACTTTAGTGTCTGTATTTAAACAGAGATATGTCCAATTACACTTGGATAAAAGTACTCTGCTCTTATTTCCCAACATTCTCAAGGCTCACAGAATGAATGTTGGGGAAAGATCCAATATTTATACTTTGGAGTCTCAGCGTACCCGCTGAGAGAGTCCACTGCGCCAAGGGAGCCACTCACAGCTGAGGTATGGTATGGCACCCCTTGCCAAAGCACTCCCTCTCCCCTTTTTGGGGAAGGATCCAGTATGTAGGCCTGGAGTCTCAGAGACCCCTCTGAGAGAGTCCACTGCGTTAAGGGAGACTCCCGCAACAGAGATAGGGAAGTGATACCACTTCCCCTGGTATCACAGCTAACTGGACTTTGGACGTTGCTTTGACTCGTCTACCGGTTTGTGTCCCCGTCGCCCTTCCCCTCCTCTTTCCTTGCGATGTCCTTCACCCTCCCCTCCTCTTTCCCACCTTTATTTCCTATCTACTTCCCCAGCTCCTTCCCCTCTCCCCTGAATCTTTCCCCTTGCTTGCTTTTCCCCTTTCGTATTTGTGCTTATTGTTTATCTTGACTTTACAAGTAACTATGTTTGGCATGCTCTAATAACTGTGTAACCTTTGTAACGATGTAACCTGTAACTACGATCTGATGCTCAAATAAAGCGCTCTGATACCTCCGGGTCTAGCCAGCGCTATATAAAACCTTTAAAATAAAATAACATCAATAAATAAAAACCTAAATGGCTAAGACTCTCACTCCTAGGTCAATACTGGTACTGCACTTTATGTACAGAATTTAGAAGCCTGTAGGTCCACCCACCTAATGCAGGTGGTACAGCAAGAAAATTGGTGGTCCAGTGCTGGCTGTATGGGGGATGAGCCTTTAGGAAGGTTCTTGAAGACAGTAAAACTCTTCTAAAAAAAAGTGCATCTTTAGATTGACAAAGGAAGAACCCAGTTCTCTGTAGTTTGCAATTTGTATTGCCTGTCTGGCTACTACCACTTCCTGACAAGCAGTTTTATTCACCTCATCTTAGTAGGTTAAGTTTTTGACCAAGAATATCCCTTCTCCAAACAATGTAGATCCCTTTCCTCTCTGACTAGCATTTACCCACTCTTTCCTACGGAAGTAAACATTTCCTAACTCCCTTCACCTGGCACTAATCTGTCAATTTCTTTTGGCCAGCCTAACACAGTTTACCTACATGTCAGCGCTCATGATTGAGGAAGAAGTACGATTTCCCAGGAAAAATAAAAGAATGATATGTTAGCTTTTTCCAACTTATAAATGTTTTAATAAAATGCAAGTAACCGGAAAATTAATTTTTCTGAGTCTGCCCATCGGTGGTTCTAAATGTAGGAATGCATGCTGCTCTGCAGGCCGCTAACTCAGCTCACTCGTTCTGTAGAGCTTAGATGCTTCCTGGGAGTGCAGTGCAGGACTGCCCTCAACGGTAAGCCAGTGCTATCCTGGTATCATAGTCTGGAAATCCCATGATGGGGCAGAGCTTGGACAGGAATGAAAGGAAAAAGAGGAGCGGAAAGGGGGTTGTGGATTCTTCTTATGTATGGAACTAACAGCATGTTTCAGTGGATTCTTCTCCCATTTACTGAAACCTCAATATAGGTTTCTGGGAAGGGATATGCTTCTAAGAGGGAGATGCTAGCTTCTATAAAAGAGTGAACTTATGCTTAGTCATTCTGCTTACCTCTAGCCCCAGGGCTACATATATGGATAAAAGCAAAATGAACACATGATAGATGGAATACACAACAATGCAAATATTCACCCAAGTCACAGATCTGGGTTTAATTAATCGTTTTGTTAAAACTCCATATCACCCCAGTTTGGACCCAGCCATATGAAAATCAGTCTTTCAGCTCCTCATGGGAACAGTCCAGCACGAAGAGCCAAGCCAGGTCCTTCCTGGATCGGAAACAAGTACCATGGGACTGGATCGGAAACATGTACCATGGTACAAGCTTCGGGGTATCACTCCTCATGTAAATGTAAATGTAAATGTAAAACGTTCTTATATAGCGCAGCCTTCACTCCAGGGAGCATCTTGGCCCTTTAGAAGGGATATGCGGAAAGTGAGGAGACTAGTTCATGGTGAGAAGGATCTGCATAATCAAATTAGATTCTTGCACGTGGCTCATCAGCCAGGCTAGCTTGAATCCAGTGGCACAGGGAGCACAGGACCCATGTCTGGGCATACCCTTCCCACCCAGGGTAACAAAAGCAAAATGAACAGATGATGGAGAGAATACTAAACTATCTAAACATTCACTCCCAGTCACAGATCATGGTTTAATCCATAATTTCTTGCTCACCACGCCCCCCCAGTTTGGACTCAGGAATATGCAAATCAGTCTTGACCCTGCTCCTCGTGGGAACAGTCCAGCCCAAACTGCCACTGTTTGCGCTATATATATCAATAACATGAAGCCACTTAGGGATTCGAGGACTCCAAAACAGTAAGAAACAGGGCAGAATCCCACAAGCTTTTTTGACAGAATACCATATATACTTAATTATGACACAAAGAGGTGGATAAATATACTGCTTTCCTTGAAGTACCACCTCCTGTGCCATTCATGTTTTTCTCTTCGACCAACACTAAAGTACATCAGACATTTAGTTTTGAATCAATAATGCTGAAATTTGGCTGGTCAAAAATGTCTGCTGGGGAAGGTGGTTTGTAGCTTGTTTAAGGAAATCTTAACTGCTGCATGAAGAAATGGAAGAGGAGGGGTCCTAAAATACCACAAGAGCACCTCTGTGATGCGTTCCTAAAAAAAGAATCATTTCCCAGATACTTTTACCAGTATAACAGTGTGGATGTTCTGCTTTAGCTGCCAAAGCTTTTCCAATGCTACATTGGAATCTTTTACTAACCAAACAGATTATTTTTTCACAATAGTCTTTGTACAACACTATCACTGCACTAAACAATGTGTCTTTATGGGCATATTTTTCCTGTTCTTGTAAAATGGGATAAATTGAAATATTTGATACAATGACGTTCTACACTTAAGGTATTGGTGCCCATCTGAATGATTAACTGTAACTGATTCTTTGGTTGTGCATTAATTCCTTACACAACCAGAAAGTCTCTTTGGTTTGAGATAAACCGCCTGTTTTGTATACTATGTACCCAGATGTCTCTTATCTACTGGGTTGTCTAGCCCCTAACTAAGATTGCCTATTTAGTGGCATAATGACTCCCTGTCTAAATCACAGCATGGGTAAACAGTCAATACACACTGCACTTTTTCTGTTATCTTCTCCCGTGGGGAGGTGGGGGGTCCAATCTTTACATCAAGACTGTACACTTGGGCAGCAACCTTCCCATGGTGCCAGTAATCCAGAAGTAACAGTTGGCCCATTGACTTCAGCAAAATGGACGTCGTCTTTCTCCTATTAGGAAGATTCTTTTGGAAAAATAGAGCTCTGCCAGATCGCCAAGACCATCATGACATATCTCCAGGAGCACTGCGCTCATTAGCTTTTTTCATCTTTCCAAATGGGTTTCCCACACCAGTCCTCCACTTGGTATTCTTTAGGAAAATATCAAAAGACATGATGAAAAGTATCTGGTTCACTGAATAAAGTCCACATTAAAAGGAAGTTCCTTGATTAATACTTCTTTTTACGAGGGATTCCACGGATATGCACTAATGTTTCCATATGGGCCATATGAAAATCTCTTCCTGTAATATTTTGTCCGTGGACACCAACTCTCATAAAGACCCATAGCTAACCTCTTCTTAATTTGTAAACATGTGAAATTATGTTTCAGCCAAAAAAGACGTCAATAGACAGCAATTACCATGGAGAGCCAAACAGTTTTACATTTTGCAATGAAAGATTTCCTGGCCCCTGAAGTTACCCTATCCAAAAAGTTAACCACTCAACTTTGGATTCGAAGTTTTCTTGGTGCGTTCGAAGCAAGATTCAGATGACTTGCGCTAGTATGCCTCCGGAGACCAAAAAGACAGCAAAAACTTCACAAATCTGCCCTTTCGGCAGAAAAGTACCAAAGTCATCTCTGCATATTCGGTCTCGCCTGCCAACCTCAGATGAGCTGTCACTTTGCGAAGAATACTCTGAACTTGAAAAATCATAAAAATTTTACCAGACCTGCAGGTCTAGTGACTTGAATAATCTACTTAATCTAACTGTAATGTACTTGAACCGTAAACTGGGCCGAATTCTGTGATCCTAGGCAAATATTTTACTTTACAGAGCAGACTTTTTTTCATTATCACATATGAGAGCACTTTCATATGAGAGATCAGCATTTTTGCTGTACAAAAAAAACTCTTGCTTGATTTAATAGACTAAACTTTTGCTCCATGTATATAAGAATCTAGGCCACATATAGAGTACGCATGAACCCTGCCTCTTAAGTCACTAGTAGCACTGCCATCAGAGCGGGGCAAGAATGTTTCTAAGTTTAGGTTTGAAAACTCACTTGTAATAAATAAGTTACTAAAGCATGATGTGATAGTGAACTGTCTTTTAGGAACAGAACATTTTCTATTGAAATGGCCACATACTTTCCCACTGACATGCAGTATTACTGATAAAACTATATAGAGTATATTAAAAAAATCGGTGTAGATTAGGTTTCGGCACAAATATTTATCATTTGCATATCACCAAGTAAAGTGTTCTGATTGGTTTTCACCTTATTAAAATCTTTTGTTTTTCAATCACACAGACCTGAAATGTGCTTTTATACCCACTAAAAATATATTTTGTTATTTTTGTACAGCTCATTTACAAGCTATTTAAATGTTGGGTGTTAACAATAAAAGCTAACATCCTACAGCCTTTCATTTCACTCTTTGTACAGCATATTTATCAGGCAAATCACTTATCAAAATCCTCTAACTTTGCAGTCAGACAAAGACAAGTAAACACCAATCGCCAGGACAAAACTAGTAGCAAATTTTAAGACATAAGCTGACATTTGACCTCTGCCTCTGAGCACAGAGCAAATGTGACACGATACAAACAAGATTTACATGTAGCTTTATTGCTCATTCACTTTCTGAGTGAACAGAACACCTATTTTTTGTTAGCTTGCCAGAACAGGCCACTACACCCTAAAAATAGCTCACCCTCATAAAATGTGACTTGCCATTCTGAGTGGGCGAGTAGCATTCGAGGCCTGGCAATGTTTACTATAAGTGGCTAGGAGCCCGCCCATTGCTTAGCATTCATTGGCTTCATTGTCACTTATTTCCTGCCTCCTTATGGGTCAGCGCTTGCTCATGCGGCTTCCAGTTCTTTCAGTCAAAATATGGACCAAGTGGCAATTGATTTAATTGAGAAGTGGTGGAACAGTGTGGGAGCCCGACTTGGAGAGGTCCAGAAACTAAGTGCGGCACTCCTGGAGATATCCACTACTCACTGTGATTCAGACACTATTTTCTTTATTGTTACATCTGCGTTGCTTCTCCCCCTATTCTGACCCTTGCTTCTTAATGCATCAGATGTATACATAGATCTTATGCCAAGATAATTGGCAACATATTGTATTGTGTTATAATTGCATTGATATAGCCTTCCCCTACCACCCTTGCTTCTTCCCTGCATCAAATGTTTACACTCGTCATAATTCGAGATAATTGGTAACATGTTGTATTGCATTAAAATTGCACATATATAGCACTTACTAGTACTGATGAAGCTTTGAAGTGCTAGAGGGCAATTCAGTGGCAACTCTGACAACTTTCCATACCACATAATGCCAATCAACACCATGCAACACAATACCACTCCACTCAACGTCGAATAAATTGTTGCAGTCAGCGCCGCACAATGTGTTGCACTCCACGCCACACAATGTCAATACACTTCAAGCCATACAATGCGTTCCATTCCACACAATGCCACTCCATGCTACACAATGCTACTCAATACCACTCCACACTACTCAATGCCACTTCACTGAATGTCACTCAATGCCACATAACTCCACTCACACAATGCCAGTCCACTACACTCCAAGAAAGACAACAGATCTCACATTGGCAAGAACTATTTAATGATTTGCCCCTATACCAGCCACTACGTCGCAGCACACCGCCTGCTTTCATTTTATTTACTAATGATGGTTCGCTTTAACTATAGCAGCCCCGTTTCTTTATTTTAGCAGCGTGGTCTGCTTTAAGTATAACGGCCGTGCTTACTTTTTTTTTTTGTTTTTTAGCACTCATGCGGCGCTTTCACGTTCATGGAGGTCGCGCCCCTTTTCTTTAGACAAGCGGTGTCTAAAGAAAGGGGCACAACGCTATTCAAGTCAAACCGCAGCATGGGGACTTTTTTACAAAAAAACATCAGTTTGTCAACTTGACAAACGGTTGCAGTTTGTTTGTCAAATCGCAGCATGCCACGGTTTCACTTTAATGTTGGCCATGCCCATTTTTTTAGTTGAGGCTTGTCTAAAGAAAGGGGCACGGCCTCCATGAATGTGAATGCGCCGCATGGCCATTAGTAATTTGGAGTGCAATAGGTCTCGCATTTGAAAGAGTTTAAGCTATTTCATTTCCAATAACTCAAATCCTAGTAAATCAGAGACCTATTGCAAATGCTTGTTTAAGGCCGCCACGACCTGAAATTAGCACACTATAGGACCACTGACAGTTTAAAGACCATCTTGTAGGCATACGACGTGCACTCACTATTATAATGCATTTTTTCATTCGGTAAATCCCACTGTGCAAGACTGCTGACCACGTAATTTTAAAAAAAGGAACTCTTTTCAAAAGCTCAGCTTATGTTAATTAAATAATAATAATAATAATAATAAAGGATCAACTTATGTAGAAATGCACACTAAAGACGGACTCAAAATTGACAGGAAAATAACTATGTGATCCATAGAAAACAGTAAACTGCTGTAGGAAATAACGATGTGCTCGATAGCAAACGCCTATCGGCGAACATATTATTAAAAATATTTCTGGGAATACGACATGGATCCCACAGAATATTTTAGATACTTACAGATCCGCCACGCGCTGCAATCCTGTTTACAGAAAGGAGACGTCATTCCGTACTCTTCACCCCTCGAGGACAGGCTCCTTGATAGATACTTACCAACGAAGGCCATATCACACACCTACAAAAAGTTAGTAAACCACACTGGAGATCCCCTCTTGAAACTGCGGGAAAAGTGGGAAAGAGACGGTATAATTCTTGACGCGGAGGATTGGATTAGCGCGCTAGCCTCACCAAGTGAGGTTGCCGTTGCAGCTAGGTTAAGGCTGGTACAACTTAAAATACTACACCGAATCTACATCACAGGGCCTGGCCTGGTACTAATGGGTAGAGCGACAGATGGCCGGGGCAGGAGGGGGTGTGAAAATGATGGCACATTCCTCCACATATGGTGGGAATGCACATTTATACAGAGGTATTGGAAGAAGATACACGGATGTATGTCGTTACAACGCATGTTTTTTCCACGCATGCCTTTACAACGCAGGTTTTACAACGCAAGTCGTTACAACGACTTGCGTTGGGGGGCGCTGGATAGTGAATAGTTTAATTTACTATTCCAACTCCAGTCCCCGTGGATAGTAGGGAAGGTTTTGGATAGTAAATTAAACGATTCCCTATCCTACAGCGCCCTCCAGCGCAAGTCGTTGTAACGGTACTGTGTGGAAAAAGTTTTGTTGTAAAGGATGTTTCCCAGATACACGAGGTGATGGGCGAGGTATTACCAATGATACTTCCACTGGAAGCCAAGAGATGTCTCCTTAATGTGTAGGAACCCACAGACCTCAACTAACACACCATATGGGCTACATTGGGGTTCGTGATAGCAAAACGTAATATAGCACAGAAATGGGGGGCAGCACAGGCATCTGCGGTGTCCGCATGGAAAAAGGATATAGATTGGTGCATGCACCGTGAAAAGTATGTATAGGTGGCTAGGGGGTGCCCCAAAAAATGGTCCCGCATTTGATCTGACTGGAACGAATACAGAGAGAACATCTGCACTCCACCGCTATTACCAGCTCATGATGAAACAATCTAGATGTGAAACATGTTACCTATTGTTGTAAAATGTGCACTTCCGCCTGTCCAAATTATGTCGTGAATAGACATGTGAATGTACTGCGATTTGCCTTGCAATGTTGATTCCTACTGTTAATAAAAAGATTTTTTTATTTAAAAAAAAAATATAGAGAGAGAGAGAGATTTTTTTTTTGTGGTCTTCATAGGCTTCGCAAAGAAAACGTGAGAAAATCATGTGAAGACCATGCACACATAGAAATAGACAATAAATTACAGCCAGGAGACGACAGGCCCTTTTCACAAAGGTAGTATAGCTCGGGTGTAGGGAAAGGATTTCTGCACAAAGAAAAATGTATCCCTGTGGGAAAAAGCACTGCATTTGCACAGTAGGCTTCATTCCCACTTTGTTGAGTTTTCCACACAGGGCTAATAGTAGACTTTTCAAAAAGGAAGGACGTTCGGATAAGTGTGCCTGGAAACCTGCTCAGCTTACCAGGCCTCCTCTTGGGAATGTTTGTCGACAGAAAAATTTCTTCCAAATACATTACGGCAGAGATGTTAATTCCCTCCACCAATGTTGCAACTTTTTTCGTGAATGTGAGTAACTATGGGCCCAATTCACGAAGAAAAGTGTAAAAGTGTAGGGAGAGTATTACAATTTTGCCTGAACTTACTTTAATACTTTGTTAGCCATTATGGAGCATGTGTGAATTGCTTTTTGTATTATTGTCGTCCTTAAAAAGGCTGTGTCCGCCACAACTTTTCAAACGAGTCCCATACTTGGCGCACTATTGTTATTGCAGCGTGCAGATTCTCATACGGACTGTTTATTTCACAGATAGGTCTACAAATAAAAGGGGACTAAGGGCTTTTTTACCAGGGCCAGCATACATGCCCAACAATTACAGAAGGGTATGCAGTTCTGACTGAACAATAAAAGTTGCGTAAACGAGACTAGGCTCACTTAATATCCAGATCAAGGAGGGGGATTCTTCCTTTCAGAATTAGGGCCCTCACACACCCAGCCAGCTAGGTGTCATGTTTCATCATCGGGTCTGCTCCTAGTCAGGTCGGCGCAACAATACCCGACGGGCACCCTCAAAGAGGCTCTTTAGCGGGGATCTTTTATTCCTTGCCGTAAGGTGCAGTATGTGTGAAGGGCCTAGTGATTGTAGATGTGTAAAGAAAAGGGACTTAAAATAAGAAGTAGAAGTCCAATCAGAACTAATTAAATGAGTGTGGCCCCTATCCTGGTTAAAACTAAGTGTGGTGCACCACTGCTGTAATGTTACAGTGTACCGCGCTCCAAGGTCAACATGTTTCTTGCTTAAAAGTCAATTAGATGGCAATTCATAAGGACCAGTGGCAGGTTCTAGCTACACTATCAATGGTGGTCCAATGTAGCAAAAGTGATAGACCACACACAGCACCCTAAGTGTGGTACCTGTAAATCTAGGAGGTCAACCTGTAGGAAAATGGAAATTCCCAGCATAGTTATGTGACCTGGATCTATGGAATAAGTGACAAATCCTGCCTTACCCGTATCTAGGCCCTCACTAGTTTGCCAGTTATCTGTATAGTGCCAGGAGGCTCCTTTGGGAGCGACAGTTGGCGCTCTATAAATGCCACATTTCATGTGCATATTCATGACGTGTGTCACACAACTTTGTAAATAACCGTACAACACTCAAACAATGAGGAAAGCATGCTTCATGCTGAACTGCTGTGACCGTGCGGAAGGCGACGATATTAAAATCATTATCTCAGTGTGGCAGAGAGGTGAAAAATAATAGTAAGTAGGGACCCACCCAATTGGGGTCAAGGTGTTCCGGCAGGTGTTGACACTGAAAGGTGCAGTGTCCTATGAGACGGAAATGAGGGAACGAACACATTTGTAAGGTAAAAGGTAGTAAAATATAGCTGGTCAATCGGTATCCCTATCTGTCGCAGTGGCCAGGGATTCAAAGGATACTGTCGGGCCAAGGTGTCCCATAAGCTTGGTTACTAGTCCTAGAACGTGGAATACGGAAAGGGGAGTCAGAGTACTCAAGCGTGCGGCACGGTGCGAGGAGGTGCAGCACAGCCCAGCACCCAAAACTGTGCACCAGGATGGGAAAGGATCGTACCCAACGTGCGTGTCCGCTGAGGCCATGGCGACTGGGCAACTCTCTGCACAATACCGCTATGTCAGGAGACACACAAACAAAGAAGCCGGCGGCCCGTAGTTTCGAAAAAACATTAAGGGCTCACCTGCAGAGAAAATGCCAAGGAATACGTGGGTATTGCCATGCCAGGAACAAGAAGTAAATTACTTGCGCATCTTCTCCGTAAGATGTCGGAGGGCCTACCCCTCACTCTGCCAAGACCGGGAGGTAATGGCCAGCAGTGGCGTGGCAATGTTAAGCTCGCAGTCAGTGTCAGAAGGGGCCGGGCCTCCCAGTCTCACTGGGAAAAGCGCTGGAGCGCTAACCTCAAACTAAATTGGTGGGGCCATGTTGGAATAGTAGAGGGGATTACTCGAACCGGTTCCAGTAACCCTCAGTTGACTGCGTTAGTGTGTCGGCCATTTTGTAATGTCTAGTTAGGCCAGGCATGTAATTAGGACACGGGTGTTCCTGTGTTTAATGTACCTCACCAACAGAATGTGTATGCTCGCTAAAAAGAAGCGTGATGTATTAAATTTCATGATAGTCTATAGACGGGGTCTCAGCCTTATTGGGAAGTACGTGGGAGCCCTGACAACAAGTCATTGTGTGAGAATTTATAGTAGTGGAAAGGATGTCACAATGAACCAAGCATGCATTAGTGTCCTAAATGTACTCATGTATATGTGCTCCAAACCTGTGTGTAGGTGGTCACAACGGGCGATTGTAGCGTGCAAGAAGGTCTGAAAGGAGCTGTAATATAATGTTAGCCAGCCAGAATGATATGTTTGCCAACCAAAGGGTAAGGGATACTCTGAAAGGGAGAGGTGTGGTGCTGCGGCCAGGGTGACCGACGCTGGAATCTGGGGATCACGGTACGATCCCGGGCGTCGGCGGCAGATTAGCCCAGCACCATGTGACTCTGGGCAATAGCTTGTTTAATCTTCCTGACGACCCCAAGCACCAGGAGACCCTTACGGGTGATTGTTCACGCTTTACAAATGTGGATTATTATTATTAAGGTATATTTTATCTAGCCAGCAGGCTCCAGGGAATGTCCTCATTCAATCCCTCTTTATCTGAGGCAAGGCTAAGCACCCATCTCTGTTCAGTGCAAAATAGAGTCCCCTTGTTCATTTTGGGGTGCGCTTCTAAAACGACCGAGCGTAGTGAATCTGCTGAATGTGTCAGGAGTTCAAAATGTGCAGTCATCTTGGTGTTTGTTTTGTGACTAATCAACAACAAAAGTCCTAGTTCTTGTGGCAATATTGGATTATTAGTCTGTAAACATTAACGGTGGACATTCGTCACTCGAGGGAATCCTTTCAGTGTAAGGATAGTCCAAATGTTTCAGTCTATTGCCTCTTTAAAACAACAACCTCTCTGATCTATACATATAGGACAGCACAAACAAACAAGCATTGGAAATGCAATAGGTCTCGCAGCATTAGAGTTAGTGCTTTTAGAATTGTTTATGGGTTTTTTTGTAAATCTTTAGCATTTTTGTTTCCTGTAGCCAATGCTAAAGAATTAAAAAAAAAAGCCATAAACATTTCTAAAAGCTCTAACTCAAATGCTCCGAGACCTATTGCACTGTGTGAGGGTGAGGGGTTGAGGGTGAGTGAGGGTGAGTGAGGGTGAGGGTGAGTGTGAGTTAGGGTGAGGGGTTGAGGGTGGGTGAGGGTGAGGGGGTGAGTGTGAGTGAGGGTGAGGGGTTGAGGGTGAGTGAGAGTGAGGGTGAGTGAGGGTGGGTGAGGGTGAGTGAGGGTGAGTGAGGGTGAGTGAGGGTGAGGGGTTGAGGGTGAGTGAGGGTGAGGGGTTGAGGGTGAGTGAGGGTGAGGGCGAGTGAGGTGTTGAGGGTGAGTGAGGGTGAGGGTGAGGGGTTGAGGGTGAGGGTAGGTGAGGGGTTGAGGGTGAGTGAGGGTGATGCTGAGGGGTTGAGGGTGAGTGAGGGTGAGGGGTTGAGGGTGAGTGAGGGTGAGGGATTGAGGGTGAGTGAGGGTGAGGGGTTGAGGGTGAGTGAGGGTGAGGGATTGAGGATGAGTGAGGGTGAGGGGTTGAGGGTGAGTGAGGGTGAGGGGTTGAGGGTGAGTGAGGGTGAGGGGTTGAGGGTGAGGGAGTGAGTGAGGGTGAGTGAGGGTGAGTGAGGGTGAGGGGTTGAGGGTGAGTGAGGGTGAGGGGTTGAGGGGGTTGAGGGTGAGTGAGGGTGAGTGAGGGTGAGTGAGGGTGAGTGAGGGTGAGTGAGGGTGAGTGAGGGTGAGGGGTTGAGGGTGAGTGAGGGTGAGGGTGGGTGAGGGTGAGTGAGGGTGAGGGGGAGTGAGGGTGAGGGCGAGTGAGGGTGAGGGCGAGTGAGGTGTTGAGGGTGAGTGAGGGTGAGGGCGAGTGAGGTGTTGAGGGTGAGTGAGGGTGAGGGTGAGGGGTTGAGGGTGAGGGTAGGTGAGGGGTTGAGGGTGAGTGAGGGTGAGTGAGGGTGATGCTGAGGGGTTGAGGGTGAGTGAGGGTGAGGGATTGGGGGTGAGTGAGGGTGAGGGGTTGAGGGGGAGTGAGGGTGAGGGATTGAGGGTGAGTGAGGGTGAGGGGTTGAGGGTGAGTGAGGGTGAGTGAGTGAGGGTGAGTGAGGGTGAGGGGTTGAGGGTGAGTGAGGGTGAGGGGTTGAGGGTGAGTGAGTGAGGGTGAGTGAGGGTGAGTGAGTGAGGGTGAGGGGTTGAGGGTGAGTGAGGGTGAGGGTGAGTGAGGGTGAGGGTGAGGGTGAGTGAGGGTGAGGGTGAGTGAGGGTGAGGGTGAGTGAGGGTGAGGGTGAGTGAGGGTGAGGGTGAGTGAGGGTGAGTGATGGTGAGGGTGAGTGAGGGTGAGTGAGGGTGAGGGTGAGGGGTTGGGGGTGAGGGTGAGTGAGGGTGAGTGAGGGTGAGGGTGAGTGAGGGTGAGGGTGAGTGAGGGTGAGTGAGGGTGAGGATGAGTGAGGGTGAGGATGAGTGATGGTGAGGGTGAGTGAGGGTGAGGGTGAGTGAGGGTGAGTGAGGGTGAGGGTGAGTGAGGGTGAGGGGTTGATGTTGAGGTTGAGGGTGGGTGAGGGGTTGAGGGTGAGTGAGGGTGGAGGGTGAGGGGTGAGGGTGAGTGAGAGTGAGGGTGAGTGAGGGTGAGGGGTTGAGGGTGAGTGAGGGTGAGTGAGGGTGAGGGATTGAGGGTGAGGGATTGAGGGTGAGTGAGGGTGAGGGATTGAGGGTGAGTGTGGGTGAGGGATTGAGGGTGAGTGTGGGTGAGGGATTGAGGGTGAGTGAGGGTGAGGGGTTGAGGGTGAGTGAGGGATTGAGGGTGAGTGAGGGTGAGTGAGGGTGAGGGATTGAGGGTGAGTGAGGGTGAGGGGTTGAGGGTGAGTGAGGGATTGAGGGTGAGTGAGGGTGAGTGAGGGTGAG
The DNA here is from genome assembly GCF_964263255.1 of Lissotriton vulgaris. NCBI lineage: Eukaryota > Metazoa > Chordata > Amphibia > Caudata > Salamandridae > Lissotriton > Lissotriton vulgaris. Next base: position 1,339,379,563 of record NC_141685.1, read on the forward strand.
TGAGGGTGAGGGGTTGAGGGTGAGTGAGTGAGGGTGAGTGAGGGGTTGAGGGTGGGTGAGTGAGTGAGGGTGAGTGAGGGTGAGTGAGGGTGAGTGAGGGTGAGTGAGTGAGGGTGAGTGAGGGTGAGTGAGGGTGAGTGAGGGTGAGTGAGGGTGAGTGAGGGTGAGTGAGGGAGGGGGTGAGGGTGAGTGAGGGTGAGTGAGAAAAAAATAAGAGCAGACAGTGCTGGGGCTTGACTGGCTATTAGCAGAGAGCGCCCGAGGGTCAGATACAGTGCCTGGAAGCGAGGACATCACAGCCTGCTCGACTTCAAACCCAAACGCAGCGGCAGGCTTAGCATTAGACTCCCACTGCTATATGGTGACCAAAAGAGGAAACTGTATGTTCCTGGAAGCGGATGTCCGAAGAGATGGGAAAGCTGTGGAAGAGAGCGACGGTGGGGCGACAACGATTATGGCTTCGTTTGCTTTTGGTATCCGACTGGCTGCTGCGTTCCGGTTCTGAGCCGTGGAAGTTAAAGGGGTTCTCGCAGAGTCAACGAGGCAAAACGCGAAGGAAAGAACCATGGCTGAAGACGGGTAACATTATATTAAATCTACATCCGTTTGCAAGCGCTAAACGAAGCCTGACATGGGCGAGCAATAATTCAGTGCAAATACTGTAGCGGGGCAGCCAGGATTGGATATAGTATAATTGAGCACGTGTTTTTTTATCAACAATGACGCGAGATTTGCTACGTAAATTCAAGAGGCACGCGCTGTAAAAGTTACAACTATTTGCGTGTGTGCGCGTGAGTGAGCTCTTCTTTGCTTTTAATCTTTTGGCGCGATATATTTAAGTTGGAACGCAAACGACGACAGCGCGTTCGCCTCTTTTAACTCTGCGCCAGTCAGACAAGGATTTTACTTCAGGAAGGTCTGGAGTTGTGTTTGAGTAAGTTTGCTCTCGTTTGCATGTACCTGACAAAGCCCCAGCATATACTTAGTTTCCAGCTAACTTCGCAAACCGTGTGAAATCCCGAATGTGAACTGTAAATCAATTGGTCAGAATAAACTGTTAAACAAACACAAGAAACAGTCGGACAGGAAGCAATCGCAGGAGCAGGCTCATGTGTGCAGCAGTTACAGAGCGCACACACACAACTGGAGACCAGTTACAGTCAACGAACAATCGCAGGCAGGAGCAGTCACAGGCGGAGAGAAACGATGCGGTCACAGACATGGAGCAGTAACATGTAAGGGAGAGGTCGCCTGCAGGAGGCAGTCGAATTCGGAGAGCTGCTGCAGGCACGCGGTACTCACAGGCAGGGCTGGCGCAGGCAGGGGCTTCACTCGAGGAGGCTGCGGGGACCAGTGGAGGGGGGAGGAGAAATGCGACACAGCGGGAAGGGGAGGGACAACCAAAGAAGACGGAGACCCCAAAGACAGGCAGGGACAGGCAGCGTGGGAACCGGGAACGGAGGAGAGAGGCAAGAGGAAGGAAGGACGAGGAGAGGAAGGCCATTGAAGGGGGCGACTGAACCTCAAGGCAGAAAATTGAGCAGCATAATTGAAAAGGAGGCCGAAGGAAAATGTTTAAATTGAGGGACAAAAGGTAGAAGGTGGGGGCACTTGGGAGAAATATTGTAAAGCTCGAGGAAAAAGAATACAGGAAGGGAATACCTGAAAGGAGAGAGACAAACGGAAACAAGCCTTTCACCGTAACACGGCGGGCAGGGGAGGGGGCGGGCAGGGGAGGGGGCGGAGAGGGGAGAGGTGCGACACGGCAGGCAGGCAGGGGAGGAGAGTAGGAGGAGGAGGGGGGAGGGGGGAGGAGAGTAGGGGAGGCACGGCCTAGCGGCAGGCAGGCAGGGGAGGAGAGGAGGAGGGGGGAGGAGAGTAGGGGAGGCACGGCCTAGCGGCCGTGCAATCAAGTAGTGAGGGGGCGGAGCTGGGGGAGGCTGTGAGAGAGAGTAGGCGGCTGGGGGCATGTGCACGCGCATTTAAGCTCAATGCGCATGCGCATTGAGCTTAAATTTCTCGTGCACTGCAAGGAATCGCCACGATTCCTTGCAGTGTGGATAAAGAGCGGATAAGTGCCAATACTCTCGCCTTGCTCGATGCGCATGCGCATCGACAGGCGAGACCTAAAAATGTGAGAAAAGCGAGATGGCACCTCACGGGCGAACCACCAATGGGACCCCTGGCTGGTACTCACCAGGTTGGCCCTGTTCTCATCATTGGTGCCATCAAGCTATAACGTAAACGTGTCTCAGACCCCAAAAAAATAAAAAGACAGTGGATGGTGCAGTGAACACAACTTATATGTAACACAACTAACAACATTAAACATTTAACATATAAGACACTGTGCAACTAGGACTATCAACTTTACTTCCGTTCCTATCTTTGTTGCGAACAGTGAACACAAAGAAAGTTTGTTTTGTGACACCTGATATTGCACCTATGTTCTGTAGTGCGTGTCTTGATAGGTCTATTAGTTATGCCTATAAAACAGAGTTCACAGGGTCAATTGAGCATGTATATGCAATGAGCAGTGTTGAAGTTTGTGCCTCTTTAGCTGCTATTCACAAATATACCACTCTTAGGGGCACATGCATCAAACCATTTTGAGATCTCAAATAGTGCGAATCGCAAATTTCGGCCATTTGCGATTGCAAAATGGCCTTTTGAGATGAGATGCTTGTACCTTTTTTGCAATTCGCAATTAAGAAAATCACATTTTTTTTAAACTCCCTTAATTGCGAATGCAGTTAGAAAATTGCGATCTCCTAAATGCGATGCATTCGCAAATTGCGTTTTCGCAATTTAGAATCGCAAATTACCATCACTTTCAAGTTGATGGCAATTTGCAATTCCTTTGAAAAATGCAAATAAATGCATTTTTTAAAGTGCATTGTGGTGCACACACATGACCTTAGGGCATGTATTGTAGTGTATAGTATTGTAATTGCATTTATATAGCACTTACTACCCCTGACGAGGTGTGGAAGCACTTTTTCGGCGAGTTGCACGCTACTCCGGGACCCATAGAGGATTAGTGTTGAATTAGTATAGTGAAACATGCAAGTACATTTTAAGTGGTGGATAGGTTAGTCAGTTATTGGATTTGGAACGATAGCAGAAGGATAGAGGAGGACAAAGGTTTGTATTTATATAGCGCTTGTTGATGCACGCTATTCAGGAAGCCTATAAAGGATTAGTGGTGAATTAATATGGTGAAATATGAAGTAATTTCAGTGGTGGATATTAATCAGTTACTTGGAGTGAGAAGGATAGCGGAGGGATAAAAGGGGAAGAAAGATTTGCATTCATATAGCACTCGTTACCCCTGATGGGTGTTGAAGCGCTTTTCTGGTGAGTAGCACGCCAGTCCGGAACTTATAAAGGATTACTATTGAAAATTAGTATAGTAAAAAAATATGAAGTAATTTGAGTAGTGGATATATTATTCAGTTATTTGGGTAGTATATTAGTATAGTTTAATATGGAATTTGAGAAGTGAACATGTTAGTCTGTTAATGTCGATTGAAAAGGATAGTGGAGGGCTAAAAGAGTGAAAGATATATATATTTTTTTTAATGTTTTAGGTCTTAGCAATAGAAGGAGGCTTTTGGATGAGTTAAAAGGAGTTTTGGAGGGGAGGACTCAGAGGAAAGAGTTTAGAAAGGTTTGTTTGTTTGTTTTAGGTGATCGGTACAGTAAAAGAGGTGTCAGATGATACAAGGAGGGGTGGAGTAGGAGAGAGTCTAAAAAGGGTTATTTTGGCAATCATAGTAGCGGTATGGGGTTTGGGATAAATGAGAGGGTGGATGTAGAGGATATATTGATAGATGTATAGGATGAGAGATAGGGTAGTGCATTGGAACGAGTAGCAGAAAAAGTTTGAGATGAGTCAGAAGGTTGAGCTAGAAGATATATTGGTCTAAGTATAGGCTTAGAAATAGGGTAGTGCATTGGAAATGTTAAATTAGAAGAAAGTGATAAATATGTAGATCCATAATTACATTGAAAGTAAATGTGTTGCAAGAGTTACAAAGTGTGGTGGTGTGCAATGTGTGTGTTGTGCGTTAGTATTATTATGGTAGAAGGGAGAGGAGGGTGTTTGTTGGACAATTGATGGAAGGTCTGTTAGGTGTAATTACAGCAGGGAGAGTGTGTCTGAATGGGATGTGGGGGGGGGGCAGGGGAGCTGGTTTCACTGGCTTGTGAACACAAAATGGTGGCTGGGAGTACACTGTTTTAACATACAGGTCTTAGCATAGAACGAAGGAGTAATTTGGAAGGAAAAAAGAATTGTCACCAAGGAAGGAGAGTGACAAACTACAGAGGTTGGACTGCAAATCCCACAATTCAACACACCAAATGGAGGCAATCGTGGGCATGGAAAACCACACATTTAAAACACAACACAGGTGATAAAATACAATTACAGGCAGGCTAAAACTACAATTTTAAACTGTAACAACCACAGGCATAGACAGTAAACACAAAGTGAAAATCGTTTTTTAAACAATTTTTTGTCTTGGAAAGAGACCGCACTAGTCTGTCTCCTTACCACTTCCTGGACTCTGCTCACTGCAATCTGGGGAACTGGTAGGCTGCAACTCACAAGATGGAGGAGAATGATTTGGGGCGCACCCAGCAGGGCCGTTAGGGGCCTGGGCAGGTGTGAGAGGAGAGCTCAGACTTGCCTGGTAGCTGAATAGCCAATGGCCTGCTGGCCTGGGGGTAGGGGCTGGGCAGCTGCTTCTCCTGTTCAGAATTTCCTAGGAGACAGACCGGCTCAATCCACACTTTGGACTTCAGCAGGTAAGGGCCTCACTAACTTGAAATCTAACAATACTGTTTGAATAAAACGTTATTCCCCCTGCTGGACAAAAAACGAAATGCACAGGCCCTAGTAAAACAGTTTAAACAGCTCACCAGAAACACCCTACAAAAAATCCCTGTTGCTGGGGGGGGGGGGGGGGGGGGCACGGTTTTAACTCACAAGTCTTAGCACAGAGCAAAGGAGAGATTTGGAGGGAAAACAGATTTGTCACCAAGGAATGAGAGGGACAAACTACAGAGGTTGGACTGCAAATCCCACTATTCAACACACTAAATGGAGGCAATCATGGGCAGGAAAACCACAAATTTAAAACACAACACAGGTGATAAAATATGCAACTGCAGGCAGGCTAAAACTACAATTTAACTGTAACAACCACAGGCATAGACAGTAAAGGCCCATAGGAATGAATGGGAAGCCATTGCTTGATTGTGAGTCGCAATTTGCTTGTGGCAATTAAGGCATGTGTAGGAATCGCATTTTTTGGGCAATTCCTACATGCATAAGGAATTGCAATTCCTCAAAAATTGCAATTTAGGAATCGCAATTCCTTAATTTGATGCATGTGGCCCTCAGAATTCACAGCAGCAGAAGGACAAGGGTTGTTTTCCAGATCAGGTTAGCGAATACAGAAACAATCCACTGACCTAGATCAGCAGTGCCCAAAGGTATCAACGATTCCACTGAAATGAGCCGTCTACCTGGCGCATGAATGTATGCATAATTTCACTCCCAATGAGTTCTCACCAACTTCAGAAGTATCAATGATTATATTGCTGCATAAAGATAACTGGCATTCAATTTTCAGATAGTAAGCCACCTGTACGTTTTTGGGTCACAATATAAAATACTGGATACTACAACCCAACCTGCACCTCACCTATGTTTAAATAAAAGTGTTACAAGTGTGCTGCTAAATTAAATATGATAAAAGTAATTTTTCTTCCTTGATAAAGTTTATTACAGAACCAATGGTAAAAAGGAGTTCAGGATAAATAATTATACAGAATAGTTTGCTTATGAATTAGCATCTTATAATATCAAAGCTTTTGGTTTGTGCATGACATTAGAATAGGATAACTTATAGAGAACAGTTTCCAATGGACACAGTGTGGTATAGTGTGAAACAGGAGCAGTGGGAAAAACAAGGGACACTCCCAAAGGAATTTACAACAGTATTGATAGGAGCCAGAAACTGATACAGCTAAAATGCGCCAGGTGCTCACATTCAAAGAACCCTTCTATCACATCAGGCCCTAAACACAAAGGAAAAACTAAAGCAATTATAAAGTAGAACACTGGCACTGATGGAACTACCATGTGTGTGTGGATGTGCTTGTTGTGAAAGAGCACAATGTAGTCACCCAAACTGAAGTTAACCAGTGGCGGAAGTAGGCTGACCCATGCTGTAGTCGGCAGAAGAAAATGTAAATGACCCAACATACCAATGGATGAAGAGAAGTGGCTGGCAACACCTTTAAGTGTGTTTAATCTCATTATAATTTTTGCAAAATCAAAAGGCTAACCGCAGACCTAAATACAGGTGTAATATTAAGCCTCTAAAACCATGTTCGATGCCTACAATTGCACCACTCAACTGGCTTAAGACTGCCTACACCCCAAGCAAAATGATATTTTTCTCTTCCCATTATTGAGGGGAGGTTGGATTTCAGTTTGTGAACACCAATGTTTGTTGACATTCTCAAACTTGCAAGGCAAACCACGCCTTGTAACACTTACTTCCCACCGCTTGTGTGGGATTTCGTTTTGCAGATTTTTCACGACTCCTGGCGGAGAAATCTGCAGTAGTAAAAACCATTTCCACTAGTCAGGAATCATTTTGCGTGTTCCTGGATGTACTTTTGGGTGTAATATACCTCTGCAAATTGGGCTCTATATGTTTAAAAGCACATAGTAAATTGCTACCAGACCACATTAACTATGTGGGCAATAGGAACACCCTTAATTGTGATTAAAATATTTTGAATAGTTATGTCCTTAAAGACTTTTCAAAGAGCACTGCTTGTGTATAACACATGCAGACCATGTATACCAAGAATTAGACAGTAAATGTTTGCCCCTGCTTTCTCAGAATCTATTTGTATTTTTTGTGAAAGGTGAAAGCAGAAGGGCAAGTAAAAGGAATTGTGGTGAGACCGTGTTTATATACATAGTTTTTATATACATATTTGAATACAGGATACCACACTATTTCGAAGTATCCCCAGCTCTGGTGAACGTAATATATGTTAAACTACCATTCGGTATTAAAACATTTGTATGCATAAGTGGAGGTCACGGATCTAGGTACAAAAATATGAACAGAGGCGGGACAGAATGTTTAAGCTTAACATGCTGACAAAATTCTACAGAATATTTCCTGAAAAAATGGATTACAGGATTGATTATACCAGCATGTATCTAGATATCCATACTTGCCCTTATTAGAAGAAGTAGGTAGAACCTGGGATTTTATAAATAACGTGTAGTTTCTGCTCAGGTTTCCAGGCTTGATTCCACTTCCGGCCTTGTTTATGAGATGTATTTTTTCAGCAGGAGGTAGTATCATGGCCTTTAAAGAAAAAAGGTGCATGGCTGCTGCTCATGTGACAAATTTCAACTGTTGCCTTTTTGGTATCCTTTAACTCATTCAACGCCATTTCTGCCCTGATAATGTTGCCACATGGATTACTGAGCATTCCCAGATTACTCCCCTTTTTTGGTGTACACGCACATCGTTGTGCTGCCCCTATAGCATGGCTGGTGCTGTGTAGCTGCCTGTATGTTTTATCCCTTATGGCTGATACAGTTAGGGCATCCATCTCATCTCCACTAGCGTAACCTAGTTTGGAGGGGTGGGCCCCTCAAGTTTTATGGAGGGCTCCCCAAGCCGGACTAAGTCACGAGCTCTCAGGCCAGGGTACTGTGCTGAAGGGGCCCCTAGAGGTCGGGGCCCCACCGCACTGCGTGGGCTGCAAGGGCACATAGTATACAACAAAATAACAGCTTGCTTTCCATGTGGGTAAGTGCTTCAGCAGCCCAGGTGAGGCTAGTAAGGGCTCTACAAATGCTGCAATACAAGACAACTGTAGCAATTTTTTCCCATTGCTAAATTCGTTTAATTGCGACTATAATAATAATAATCCACATTTGTAAAGCGCGACCAATCACCCGCAAAGGTCTCTAGGCGCTGGGGGGCTTCGGGAAGATTAGGCACGCTATTGCCCAGAGTCACATGGTGCTAATCTGCCGCCGGAGCCGGGAATCGAACCGTGATCCCCAGATTCCACCGTCAGTCTCCCTGGCCGCGGCGCCACACCTCTCCCGACTGTGTCTGAAATTGCAGCAGCTTAACTGAATAGAGTTGTTTTTTCCCCTCACTAATGAGTAGCGATTTTAATTTTCATTGCTTTCAGAGGCTGTGGTCAATACGTTCACTAATGGATGGCATCGCTGCTCAGGATAATCAATAACAGTACACAATCTTTCCTTTACGTGGCTGCAATTGTTGTCGCTTTCAGCCCAAAGTGAAAGGCGGGTTTACTAATTCTTTGGAGTTTGGTAGATACTGAGATAAGTACACTCACCCGAAAATGAGACAGAAAACAACACGCTTCTAAAGATAGGCTCAAAAGGGGAACTGAGAAGCGTTGGTTATTCAAAACATTGAAGCGGTTGACTTCTCATGCCGAGGTAAATATAATGGCATGATCAAAATGAAGAGCACTGGGCCACAAAGACATTCATGCAAAACATCTGCACAGAAAATACAAAGTCCCAAGAAAACAAGTTCAGAATCGGGCCTCGAATCGCTTTTGCTAGGTACAAAAAGAAGACATATTGAGGCATATTAAATTATATCGATCTTTTCAGCTGGCAGACAAAAAAATTATTTTGCCACACGACTTACAAGCAATGACCACAGCAACGAGCTACAACTACTCCATTCCATAGCCCCTTATTTGCACTGTGCTGCCGTCTTGCTTAACCATGTTACTGCCCAAATTACTTACTGGTAATCTTTATTATCCCTATGTCATTGTTTCAGTAATTACTTATGAGATACACCAAAGCTATTACTGGCCTTCTTGAGATCAATTAAATAAGAACTACATTAATAAAGATTTACACTGGTTTATGCCCAAAAACCATCAAACATTGATTTAGTGAAATTATTTCCCTACTGCATCCATCACTTTGTGACCAAAAACGTTTTCCACCAACCCCACACTTGCAATTCTGTAGTGTGACAACATATGTGTAGAAACCATGTTGCAGCTCTATAAATATCATTCAATGCAACCCCTTGAACGTCTGCCCACAATCTTAGACCTTCCCCGAACTGCTTCAGGAGTAGGTGAGCCAAGGAACAAGCCATCAAAAATCGTATCCCTCATCCATCTGCTAAAGTACAGATTTGATGTCTTATGACCCCGATCATTAACTCTGAATGCCACAAACGAATGATCTGTAACAGGAGTTCTCTTTCGACGTCGAAAGAGAACTCCTGTTATGTGTCTTAAGGGCGGCCGACACATCAGCCACGAGAAGTACTGACAAAGGCTCCGATTCAAGTCACCAGGACTTCTATGATGTTCATCCATGAAAAAGATATTGATTAAACATATAAAGACGATTTCGCTAATATTTTTTTTTAAAAGTTTCACCTGAAGTAACGTTCAGCCCACAATATTTAAGAAAATTACCTCTAAGAGAAGATGAGATCTCCTTAATATATCTGGCATTTTACAAAGGGTTCTCCTTGGTAATCGGATTTCATCCTGTATTATGTTCTGTTGCCTCTCAAAAACAAGGAATTTAGTCAAAAGAACATCGATCTTTTTATAGCATGTCCCCTGGGAAGTGAAAGGTCATATCTGGACAGGTCCTGAGGAAGGTGGTATATAACCACCAAAACGCGCGTCGACCTAGTGCGGAATCTCATATCTGGCATTGAGATTTAATTTTTGGAAGAGGTTTTCCTTTGTCACTTAGAACTCTCCCGTGTACAGATATTGTGTGAGTGTAGTTGATGTGAGTATGGTTGGAATGGAATGATTGTTGTGAGATTGTTTTGTATCCAGGGGTGTTTTTTGTGGTATATAATAGTTTTCAAATTCTCCTTTTTCAATTTTGTATGTATTTAATTTAAGTAATAATGTATTTTATGATGATTTTTCTATGATTTATGTACATTTAAATTTTATGAAATAATGTGACAAAAAAGAAAAAGAAATATCTTTTTGACATATACAAAGAATGAAATACGTTTTTTTTAAAAAGGAATAAAAAGAAATGTCTTGAGAAAATAAAAAGTACAGTGAACTGTTTTTGTTTGTCACTAGTGTACTTTAAAAAAACCTGATACATAAAGAACTTGAAGAATATCATTGATGAAGTACTGTGGTCAATGAGGGAAAATCTATACCTTTAAGATTGCCTTGTCTGAATAATGTGTTTTAAATGTGATGGCCAGTTCTGCTTTGCTCTTAATGATGCACAGACGTTACTGAGGCATCTCTATAGCAATGGTTTTAGTTAACTGTGCAAAATCTAATAAATCTTGACATTCGTTCCGAGATAAAGGAGGGCTTCATTTACTAGTTATCTTGATAGGCATTAGTATGCAATAGAATATACAGCCGTTAGAATTATAAGGTGCCAAGAGACCAGAATCAGTGAGTTGCACATTTTTAACTTCACTCTGTTTATTAGCCCTCATCCAGGAACATAGTTGATGCACAAAAAATGTATAGACTTAAAGTGCCTAGATATAGTTGGCTATAAAGCTAAATTAAAGTGGTCTTTACATGAACCATTAAAACAAAGCATAGTATTATTATGATCACCTGGACACCGATAAAATCCTCATGCAAAAGGCTACTTTACACTAATTTTAGCACGGTTGGGAACTACCAATAAAATCTATTAGGGGCAAGTGGCTCCAAGTGAAATAAGTCATGTTGTTACAGGTGCTTAGTCCTCTATAATAATGTTGCCATTTCAGTGCTGTTCACATAGGAACATGGCTATATATACAATTTTCAACTTAATATCTATCTCAGAATTCGAGCACTGGAACTTAGGGGGTCATTAGGATGACGGACGGACTTTGTCCGCCCGCCATCCTGTTGGAATTCGGGACCGCCCGCCATAGGGGCGGGGGTCCCGTGGGGGGTATTAGGATGTGCCCGCCACAGTGGCGGGGGCATCCTGCATTTTTAGCATTATTTTTAGCATTGTGGTGGGCGGTGCTCTCTGCACCGCCAGCCACAATGCTAAAAATGCATTTCAGCATTTGCATTAACAAAGCGGCAGGCACCGTGTGGTGCCTTTGTTAATGCAAATGAAGGGCGGTACCACAGGTACCCCTGTGTGCACCCCCCAGCTATACTTCACTCTGGGGGTCCGCAGGGGGCCCCCAGAGTGAAGACCGCATGCCTTTCCGTGGCGGCATCGCCGCCGCGGAAAGGCACCTAACAACCATCATAATATGGCTGGCGGTGTCTGATAGACACCGCCACCATATTATTCCTTTTACGCCCCGGCCGTAAGGCGACCAGGGCGGAAAAGCGATGGACGGTCTTTCAGTCTGCCGAGGTCCCCCCCCCGCCATATTAATATGGCGGGGGGAAAACTAGTGTGGATGTCGAACAGATTGCACCCGCCAGGCTGGCGGTAGCTACCGCCAGCCTGGCAGGGTGAAATCCGCCCAACATCATAATGGGCCCCCTAGAGTTCAGTCGTTTCAATCAGTTATTTATAAACCAGCCAAGTCCCCCACAAATAGGCTGATACAATATAGAATATGTCTTACCTATCTGATTTAGTATATTATGCAACTGCGTCTGCTCTATGTTCCCCATATAGTTCAAAGAGAGGGTACAGCCACTTAGTTCGAATGGTGGAATATTTTGTGAAAAACTATAGTAGCAGGTGAGTTATAGTGTGCTTCCCCCTCCCCAACAGAGAAGCTATATAAGGAGTCCTTCTCTCTTAGCCTTTTTGTTTTAACAAAAAATTACCTGGTTGGAAAGATGCCTAATCTAAACCGGATATATATTAAACGTCTCTGCTCAGGCTGGATTTTATCCAGATTATCTTTATACTCTGTCTCAGTCCTGGACCTAAGATATCTATCTGTCTTGCTACCGGCTCCCGCATTCCCAACTTAAATGTGAGATACCTTCCTTTCACGAAATTTGCGGTATCTGGTTTCACTTGTCCTGTATCTTTCCGGAGAGTCCTTAGGACCATAGCCACCAATTTCCTTACATGTGCAGTCCAAGGGCATACCCCCTTACTGGTACTCTTGCTCACTTCCTCTACAGCTTTTAAGTAACATGTGGCCTTTTTATTTCTGATAGCCTTATCCAGTATAGGACTGGCTTGATTCTTCCTTGATATGGAATAGTATCTACGTCCATTTCCACAATGACTGGGATTGTGGGGATATTACGGCCTAGGCTCAACAGTGATCTCAGAAAGTTGTTCTCAGCTACCTGGAGCTTCTCTAGTTTTTCATAACACCATATCGCAGCACCATTTGGCAACTGCTACGGCCTTCTGTTTATAAATTTGCAGAATAATACTTAGGTGCTGTGAGCTTGCATTATACCTAAACTTGAGGACTACTCGGCTTGATTGCTGGAGAAGGATAGTGGCCTTAGTTACCTGATCTCCCCTCTTTAATCTGCTGCTCAATTGGATAGCTAGATAGTCTTAATATTCGAACACCTCTATCCACTCATCATTGACCATGACCTTTCTTTTAAGCGCTGGGGACAGGTGCATTGCTATTACCCTGGTTTTATTAATTTTGATGAACAGGCTCTTGATATTACAGTACGCCACACACCTGGTTAGCAATTTATGCATGGCATTCTCTGTCCTGGTAATTAGAACAGTGACATCAGCAAAGAGCAGGATGGGGACTTGCAACCTGCAACTTTTGGGACGTTGAGGGGGATCTCCAGAAGATATTCGACTACACCATTCAGAAACACGCTAAAAAGAAGTGGGGCTGATATGCACATGTCTCACCCCCTTTCCAGACGGAAATGGTGCATTGCATTCCCCCATAACATACTAGGGCAATATTTTCCTGATGTAGGCCTTTTATCGCTTGCAATACTGGGCTATCACCCCCCAGCCAATCTAGCGTCTCCCAAAATTTAGAACGACTGACCAGATCAAATACTGACTTCAGGTCTATAAAGGTTATTACACTGAGGTTTTTTGAATAATCTCATATTTACAACAGACTAGGTATAATAAAGATATCTGCTCAACTGTCCCAACCTTTAACCTGAAGCCCACCTGCAAATCGATCCAAAGGTTTCCAGAGTAAACTTTACCTTATAGCCTATTGAGTAGCACATTGCCCAATATTTTCCCGTCTCTATCCACGAGCGAGATAGGGCGGTCATTTGAGGGAATCCCTAGGCTACCTTTTTGGAAAGTGGGATCAGGATTGCTGTGCATCAAGATGGAGCCATACAGTCACTATTTATGGCGGCACTGAAGCCCCTAGTCAGAACCCAGAGCCAGTAGTTTGGTTCCATCAGGAAAATATCTACCGAAACTGCATCAGGACCATGCGCCTTATTTTCTTTTCATAGACAGAAGTGTTCTTTCAACTTCTGGTCTTTACATTTTTTTGTTGGACAGCCTCACTTTGATTGTTATTTCAACATGCGTCTGCGTTCTAACTGTGCAATTTCACCCTTCATTCGCTCTTTCTCTATACAGATTGCTAAAATGGCCTTTCCATTCCTTTAGGCCAATATGATGACGTAACTGGTTGATGGTCCCTCTTTCAACATTGATCACTATCCACCAAAAGTGCTTTTTATTTTTCTTATTTATGGCCTCCTTCAGTTCCTCCCATAATAAGCACCGGCGACTAGCTTCTTTAGTTTATAATAGATGCTTGTAGGCCCATCTAGGAGTCTGAAAATACATTCTAGTCTGCCAATCGGAGTGAAGATTTATAGGCACTTGAGCAACTAGCCTTTTATTCTCTCACAGGGTCCTTCCTCATATCAGGCATGCATGGGTTTATTCACTTGCTTTCGGTTAGTATGCTTATCGAGAATGTCCACATTGATTTAATCTCCGATAGCAATGCCTGAAATGTTTCTAGAATAATTTAATTCATTATGCCCTACTCATTAAAAAAAAAAAAACTCTACGTCTCTATCGAAGAGGGATTCTAGCTGCGGTAGCAGACATCCAGCGGATAATTTTCCTGTTAGCTGATTCAATTGAAACAGGATAAATGTGTTGTACATATGTCTGTGTCAAATTACTACTAGAGCCCAAAGCAACGCTCACTACGAGGTGGTTGGGATCACTTTCGACCCATCTCACTACAAGCATGTGATTTACATTAACACAGTTCTCGAGGTTAATTAGGACGTTATCTAGAAGTGAACTCCTAGCACCACCTCTGTCTGTACTGTTTGCTGGGCGGCCAGAGGTGGTACGGCTATTTAGGGATCGAAAGCCCTTTTCTAATAGCAGTTTACAAATTCCTCACCCCATCTACATGGCTTGCCCAAGACACTATCGGGTATGTCAAAACAGCATTCCTCTGTCAAGATCTCACTATTAACTATTTCGTCCATTGGGTGGACATTAAAATCCCCACAAAGTAGGAACAGATGTTTAGCCCTTATAGCCATGTCCTCTCCCAAATTGATAGGGCTTTGACTTTTTAATGACTGTAGATATGTCAAGGTATTACGTCATATCACCTGTACACCCTCCACACAGATTGTGGGATATATACGCAAATTATGTCTATAGAAACAACTTACTCACTTGGTTTTAACAGCCTAACATGCAATATATTTGAACCCGCTGCCATCGTAGAACATTGAACCACCTCACAATTCAGAATATATACAACATAAACTGCCAACACCCCCACGCACTCTACCCCTTTTTTGCCGAACAGCCGAGGCTGTGATACTAATGATAACACTCAAGTCCATTTTTGGTCAATGATCAGGTTTCTTGTAAACTCAAATTGTGTAATTACTAGCAAGCTGCACCCATTCTCTATCTTTAATTTTTGCCCCAATCCCAGCGATGTTCCATGAAAAGATATTCAGATAACCCGGTTTCAGGTTGTTATATATAGATGTTTGCTCAGTTACCTCCTATTCAGGATCAATCTAGTCACGGGTGGCTTCAAGTGGTATAATTCAATAGCTTACGTCCAGCACTTTGCTTGTGGAGCACAACTCAATGTCAGGCTTAGCCATCCCCAGTCTTGGTTGCTGCTTGTCACTTGCTCCTCAGTCACTGAGCTCAAATTTGGGTGGTGTATTAATCTTGAGTTATTGTGATGTTCAGATTTTTAAAGCATTCGGTTAGGAGCGGTTTATCCTTAGTTGTGGTTCCCATAGGCGTAGCTTTATCTCTCAAAGGTTGCCACCGTATCGCCTCTCCTTTGTGAGTAAGAGTATTTGATGGCTTTACTACATCTTTTCGGTTTTTGGTGTTGTTAAGCGGGAACACGTCTATAACCATCACGCGGATATCATCCAAATGTTGCAATATTACTCTACCCACGTTGACGAATGTGATTTCAACCTTTTAGGTTATGATGTTTCTAGCCTCGACGTAACCTTCCTTATTCTGTAGGTTGCACTCTCTTGATGTCATCTGCCTTGTCCCTTAATCTTCCCTTACATTGCCCAGAGAACTTCATGTCTGAATAACTCCTTTATTTCATCTAAGGAACTTCTACCAATCGTCGGAATGCATATGTGGACGCCCTACATGCATCCTCAAACTTGCACCTCTCTCCCTTCCCAACTGCCCTGGACCTCTTATCAGCCCAATCTTTCACCATCTGGTAACTCTTCCGACCTCACATGCTCCCTCGCGCTTCCTCACCTGTCCTCTCTCTGATGACCTATCGCCCTTATCCACGGTGGTCTCATCCTTCCTCGAATGCCACAACCACCCTCCCCTCAGCTGCGTTTACTATTTAAGAAGAGGTCCTACATTTCCCACAGCCAGTCTCAAGTCCATCCTCTCACACACCTTCCTTTCAAGACCCACTCTCCCTAGGGCTCACCTGGCCTCTCAGAACAGGCTGGGCAGCTATCACGATGCCGTACTTCATGTGGGTCAGCTCTTCCAGGTTCAGGAAGCCCCGAGCAGATGCACATAACCCCAACAGAACCAGCAGGAGCCGTGGCCCCGCCATCTTGGTAAAGCTCTCAACCCTTTCCTCGCTCATGTCAAAGCCGCGCCCGCCCAACAATGCAGATAGGACACAGGCACACACGCGAAGCTTTTCTATTGGCTAGGCGGGTCGCCCGTCTTACTCACTCTGCTTCAGCTGTCTACTCTCAGTTCAATGGACTCCGATTTGTTTTGGTTCTCAGGTGCTCGGAGCTAATTGGTCCGAGTCAGCTCTCCTGTAGCCAATAAAATTAGGCATTTTTCGTTAGGGATGGGTGGAGAGTTTGAGGTTTCCGTTGTACTTTGAGCCAATCAGCAGCCGGTTCGCAAACCCATCCCTAGTCAGTAGTTCTATTGATTACTGTCCCTGAACTATGATCTGATTAGACTGAGTTGTGTCAGCGAGACTGCCAAGGAGCTCCACGCCAAAGAGTAGCACCGTCATTTAGCATGTCGCACAATGCCAGCTTGCTCTGGTCTTGTACCGCATATATTATCTACTGCTTTTGATGAAAAACAGGAGCAAACCTTTTTTGTTAGTGCACTTGCCTTTTGTTTTGCTTCCAGCGTATGCATGTAAATTGTCGTATAAAAACGAATAACAGTTTACACTTACATTACACAATTCATACAAACCAAAAAAATGGGTATGCGGACTTTGTGCCGCCTCATTCTGCAACAACCCACTGCCTGAGTTGTAGGTGGCGAAATGCCAGGCGACAAGACGGCAAGGGGAGCTGGGGTACGGGGGGCCTTCCCAGTAATAATAAAAACAACAAGCATTTACAATGCAATAGGTCTCGCATGCCAAATGCATTAGCACAGCTACTTTTGGAGCTGGGGTCTGGGGAGTGGCAAACGCAGACCAGCTCCAACAAGCATTGAAAATGCAATAGGTCTCGTATTAGGAAAGTTTGAGCGATTGGTATTGTAAATGACACTTTTTTTATTTATGTGTTGGTTTTGAAAATAGCAAAATTAATAGCTTTGTCAGTTACAATGTCAATAGGTTTAACTTTCTCAAATGTGACACCTATAGCATTTGTAATGCAATGTGTGTTGTATTAACGTGACTTAGATGTATTGATATTACAAATTACAATGGCTTTTAATTTTGTAAATAATTAATACTTAAATAAAAGTTATTGTAATTTATAATGGCAATACCTTAAACGTTTGTAAAGAACTTTTGTGAAGATTATGTTCAGTGTATTTTATTGTGATGAAAATCCAAGAACATTGCATTTGCACCTAAACACACACACACAGCCACACACACACACACATATATAGATGTGGTGGTGGTGGATCTGGGGGATATGGTGGTGGTGGATGTGGTGGTGGATGCGGTGGTGGATGTGGTGGTGGTTGATGTGGTGTTGGTGGATGCGGTGGTGGTGGATGCGGTGGTGGTGGATGTGGTGGTGGATGCGGTGGTGGTGGTGGATGTGGTGGTGGATGCGGTGGTGGTGGAAGTGGTGGTGGATGTGTTGGATGTGGTGGCGGATGTGGTGGTGGATGTGGTGGTGGTGGGTGTGGTGGTGGATGTGGTGTTGGTGGATGCGGTGGTGGATGTGGTGGTGGTGGATGCAGTGGTGGATGCGGTGGTGGATGTGGTGATGGATGTGGTGGTGGTGGATGTGGTGGTGGTGGTGGAAGTGGTGGTGGATGTGGTGGTGGGGGTGGATGCGGTGGTGGTGGATGCGGTGGTGGTGGATGCGGTGGTGGTGGTGGATGCAGTGGTGGATGCGGTGGTGGTGGAAGTGGTGGTGGATGTGTTGGATGTGGTGGTGGTGGGTGTGGTGGTGGATGTGGTGGATGTGGTGTTGGTGGATGTTGTGGTGGTGGATGCGGTGGTGGTGGAAGTGGTGGTGGATGTGTTGGATGTGGTGGTGGATGTGGTGGTGGTGGATTTGGTGAAAGTGGTGGTGGATGTGTTGGATGTGGTGGTGGTGGGTGTGGTGGTGGTGGATGTGGTGGTGGTGGGTGTGGTGGTGGATATGGTGTTGGTGGATGCGGTGGTGGTGGATGCGGTGGTGGATGTGGTGGTGGTGGATGCAGTGGTGGTTAAAGTGGTGGTGGATGTGTTGGATGTGGTGGTGGTGGATTTGGTGAAAGTGGTGGTAGATGTGGTGGTGGTGGTGGATGTGGTGAAAGTGGTGGTAGATGTGGTGGTGGATGTGGTGGTGGATGTGGTGGTGGTGGTGGATGCGGTGGATGTGGCGGTGGATGTCATGGTGGATGTGGTGGTGGATGTGGTGGTAGATGTGGTGGTGGATGTGGTGGTGGATGTAGTGGTGGATGTGTTGGATGTGGTGGTGGATGTGGATGTGGTGAAAGTGGTGGTAGATGTGGTGGTGGTGGTGGATGTGGTGGTGGTGGATGCGGTGGATGTCATGGTGGATGTGGTGGTGGATGTCATGGTGGATGTGGTGGTGGATGTGATGGTGGATGTGGTGGTGGATGTGGTGGTGGATGTGATGGTGGATGTGGTGGTGGATGTGGTGGTGATGGTGGATGCGGTGGTGGCTGCGGTGGATGTGGTGGTGGTGGATGCAGTGGTGGTGGATGGGGTGGTGGTGGTGGTGGATGGGGTGGTGGATGTAGTGGTGGTGGGTGTGGTGGATGTGGAGGTGGTGGGTGTGGTTAAAGTGTTGGTGGATGTGGTGGTGGTGGATGCGGAGGTGGTGGATGCGGTGGTGGATGTAGTGGTGGTGGAAGTGGTGGTGGAAGTGGTGGTGGACGTGTTAGATGTGGTGGTGAATGTGATGGTGGTGGATGTGGTGGTGGTGGTGGATGTGGTGGTGGTGGATGCGGTGGATGTGGTGGATGTGGCGGTGGATGTCATGGTGGATGTGGAGGTGATGGTGGATGTGGTGGTGGATGTGGTGGTGGATGTGGTGACGGAGGATGCAGTGGATGTGGTGGTGGTGGTGGTGGATGCGGTGGTGGTGGTGGATGCAGTGGTGGTGGTGGATGGGGTGTTGGTGGTGGTGGATGCAGTGGTGGTGGTGGATGGGGTGGTGGTGGTGGATGGGGTGGTGGATGTAGTGGTGCTGGGTGTGGTGGGTGTGGTGGATGTGGTGGTGATGGTGGATGCAGTGGTGGTGGATGGGGTGGTGGTGGATGTGGTGGTGGATGTGGTGGTGGATGTGGTGGATGCGTGTGGTGGTGGATGTGGTGGCGGTGGTGGATGTGGCGGTGGTGGATGCGGTGGTGGTGGAAGTGTTGGATGTGGTGGTGGTGGATGCGGTGGATGTGGATGTGGTGGTGGTGGATGCGGTGTATGCGGATGTGGTGGTGGATGTGGAGGTGGATGTCATGGTGGATGTGGAGGTGGTGGTGGTGATGGTGGATGTGGTGGTGGTGGATGTGGTGGTGGTGGATGCTGTGGTGCTGGATGCGGTGGTGGTGGATGCTGTGGTGCTGGATGCGGTGGTGCTGGAAGCGGTGGTGCTGGATGCGGTGGTGCTGGATGCGGTGGAGGTGGATGCGGTGGAGGTGGATGCGGTGAGGTGGATGCGGTGGAGGTGGATGAGGCGGTGGATGTCATGGTGGATGTGCAGGTGATGGTGGATGTGGTGGTGGATGTGGTGGTGGATGTGGTGGTGATGGTGGATGCAGTGGTGGTGGATGGGGTGGTGGTGGTGGTGGATGGGGTGGTGGATGTAGTGGTGGTGGGTGTTGTGGATGTGGTGGTGGTGGGTGTTGTGGATGTGGTGGTGGTGGGTGTTGTGGATGTGGTGGTGGTGGGTGTTGTGGATGTGGTGGTGGTGGGTGTTGTGGATGTGGTGGTGGTGGGTGTGGTGGTAGATGTGGCAGTGGATGTCATGGTGGATGTGGAGGTTATGGTGGATGTGGTGGTGGATGTGGTGGTGTATGTGGTGGTGTATGTGGTGGTGTATGTGGTGGTGTATGTGGTGGTGTATGTGGTGGTGGATGTGGTGGTGGTGGATGTGGTGGTGGATGTGGTGGTGGATGTGGTGGTGGATGTGGTGGTGGATGTGGTGGTGGTGGTGGATGTGGTGGTGGTGGAAGTGGTGGTGGACGTGTTAGATGTGGTGGTGGATGTGGTGGTGGTGGTGGATGTGGTGGTGGTGGATGCGGTGGATGTGGTGGTGGATGTCATGGTGGATGTGGAGGTGATGGTGGATGTGGTGGTGGTGGGGATGGTGGTGGTGATGGTGGTGGTGGATGCAGTGGTGGTGGATGCGGTGGTGGATGGGGTGGTGGATGTAGTGGTGGTGGATGGGGTGGTGGATGTAGTGGTGGTGGGTGTGGTGGATGTAGTGGTGGTGGGTGTGGTGGTGGATGAGGTGTTGGATGTGGTGGTAGTGGTGGTGGATGCGGTGGTGGTGGTGGTGGTGGATGTGTTGGATGTGGTGGTGGATGTGGTGGTGGTGGTGGTGGGTGTGGTGTTGGATGTGGTGTTGGATGTGGTGGTGGATGTGGTGGTGGTGGTGGATGTGGATGTGGTGGATGTGGATGCGGTGGATGTGGTGGTGGTGGATGCGGTGTATGTGGTGGATGCGATGTATGTGGTGGATGTGGTGGTGGATGTGGCGGTGGATGTCATGGTGGATGTGGAGGTGATAGTGGATGTGATGGTGGATGTGGTGGTGATGGTAGATGTGGTGGTGGATGCGGTGGATGTGGTGGTGGTGGATGCAGTGGTGATGGTGGATGAAGTGGTGGTGGATGGGGTGGTGGTGGTGGTGGATGGGGTGGTGGATGTAGTGGTGGTGGGTGTGGTTAAAGTGTTGGTGGATGTGGTGGTGTATGTGGTGGTGGACGCGGTGGTGGATGTGGTGGTGGTGGATGCAGTGGTGATGGTGGATGCAGTGGATGTGTTGGATGTGGTGGTGGATGTGGTGGATGTGGTGGATGTGGTGGTGGGTGTGGTGTTGGATTACATTGAACCCGCATGCATCAAGTGCGGATTATACAATATAAAATAATGATTTATTTTGCGCTGACTCGCAACCTTAACCACCCATGATCATTTAGAAATAAATAAGACTATCCACTTAGCTGTGTGAATACAGCACATTCTACAGCCGATTAATAAAAAGTCACCAACACAACTAAATAAAGAGCATGAAAAGACAAATAAGAAAGCTGGTGAAAAAGAAAACACATTGCCCAAAAAATAGTGCTTCTGCAAACTCCATATATTGTGCAAAAAGAAACGGAGCATTACTGACAAAGACCAATAACTTAACAATTCTTTTAAGCTAAAGAAATCCATTGCAGCGCACGTTCAGTGACTAAAAATTGAAATCAAAGCAACCACATTCATTCATCAAAAGAACAGCTCAAGAAGGCTGTATGGTGGGCATCGTAAATAAAAAGTGCACTTAACACGGCAGGCCGGCCGTGAAACTGAAAGCAGGGCCGGCCGGCCGTGAAAGCCTTTGATCTGGCAGGGGGTGGAGCGGCACCAAGCTGGGCAACAGATGGCTGGCAATTTGATGCTGTGCACGCGCATTTTAGGTCAATGCGCTTGCGCATTGACCTAAAAGCGCACGGGCACAGCACCAAATTGCCAGTTAGGTAAAGTTTGTTTAAAGCCCTATAGTCTCGCTTCTCTATCAATGCGCATGCGCATTGATAGGTCACGAGACCTAAAAAGTCGAAAACTCTTTCTTAAGATTTTTACTGGCTGTACCGAAAAGTACAACTACATATGGGTGCCACCTCGAACTCGGCGCGAATTATATTTCTGACATCATTAAAATCCAACCGATTATGCTGTGGCGTAGAATCTGGGCAACGGACCAATGCCAGCTTACAAGAACAATAGTTCTGGGCTGTATGAAACTTGAGAACATGAGAAAGATAAGATGGTTGGTCTACGTGAAAACATTTCTCGCAGACATTGGTTTTGCGAGATTTTTTGACGACCCCTTGTCAGTAGCAGACATATCAAAAAAAGAACTAAAATACTTTGTCTGTCGCACCTATCTCAACTGCGGCTGTTGAGCGAAATAGGGAAGCCATCAGTTCAACAATGTCTATTAATACAGTTTGTCCCCACCATTCAACCATACTTACAGTATAATTTAACCCAATATGAAAGATATCTCCTTACCCGTTTTAGGTTTAACTTATATCATTACATGGTTCTATTTCCTAATCAAAACGACTGGTCACATAATGTTTCTGTTTGTCCCTGCGACCTAATGTCCCCACAGTCCACAATTCATGTTCTTTTTTTTGCAAATTCTACATACCACTACGTAGGCGGTGGATAATACCATTATTAAAGGTCTTAAAAATCCGTAAATGCCGCCCGGCCTACCTGGCCCTAAAATTTTGGGAAAATAATTTGATGGCAAAATCTGTTGCACAGTTTCTCAAACTATGTGTTAGGCATCGAATGAACTTATGAATCCTGATTGAATAGCCTTTCCGATATAAGACGGACTGCTAAAAATATGCTTTTATGACATTGCTCGATACTGAAAGAATGTGATTTTTTTTAAAAATAATTTTTATTGTGTTTTTATGTACTTTTATGGCTTTCAAAACAATGGAAACCGAATAAAGATGTTTTGATTTGATTTGATTTGAGGTCTCGCACGCACATTGTTTTGAGCTATTGATATTGTAAATGACATTGGTTTTTTTTGTAAAACATAAATAAAAGGCATTGTAATTTAAAATGCTAAAAGCTAAAAGTTTTGTAAATTCAAAATGTATTGCATCATCTGTACACAAGTGTGAGCTATTGTCATTGTAAATGGTAATGGCTTTTATTACTGTTTTTTTTTAACAACATAAATATTATGGTATCACTATGGGGACTGTATATACCAAGGGAAATGCCGCTGCCCGTGTCACCCACAGGGGGACATCAGCAGGACAGCCCCCTTAGTGCCCATTAGTCGGAGCACCCCCCCTCCTCCAGTCCTCGCAGAGGGGGAGGCTCGGGCAGTTCACCAGCCCCTCCCCTGGCCGGGTGCACCAGTGACGTGCATCCGGGGGAGGGCGCGGTGGGGGCGGGCCGGGTATTTAGGCCCCTGCCGCCCAGTATCCAACCTCTTTTGGCAGTCGTTCTACCCTCTCGGATGCTTCCTGTCCGGCCTCTGTGGCGGTCGTCCAGCGCCTGCCTGCCTCGCTGCAGCCCATGTCGTCGTCGTTGTCCTTTTCAGACACTTGGTAAGTGCCACGTTTTCGCCGCCCCCCGCCCGTCCCTGGGTTAAGCCCAGGTTGCACAGGGGCGTGTGGTAGGATACCACGGGGGGGGGCGGGGGGAGGATAGGGGGGACGATGACGTGGCCGTATTGCGATGTTTTGTATGCCGGCAGGCGGGGGACTTGTCGCGTAGTTGCGCGCCGGGGCTGGGTTAATGCAACAAGAGGGCGGTGGGGGACGGGTGCCTGTACATCTCCCCCGTCTAGAGGGTAGAAAGGATTTCGATCTGGCACCTCTTGCCCTTGCCCCTTCACGACTCCCAGCCGCGTGGTGCACCGCGCGTGTCGGCCGGTGCTAACCCCAACCCCTTCCCCACCTATGGTTATACAGGGGGTAGTCAGAGGCTGGGTGCCACCCGCAAGTCCATCACCGGCGTGTGCTACACTGCACTTCCCCCCTTCGCCCATATGGTTTGCGAGTGCCCGGGTGTAAGCAGATGCGGGGGTTGGGCATGCATCTCGGTCGCGAGGACACCGGAGTTCCCTGCATAGCAGGCGAGCCCCGCTACGATTGGGGACAAGGAGGCCAGGTGGGCTCCCGTCCTCATTAGCACATCGGACCTCCCTCGACCAGGAGGAGCCCCGCCCTCCGTCACGACATCGGAGCTCCCTCCCCCCGACCTTCTCTTGTTACATCGGGGCTCCCTCTTACACGGGAGCCCCACGCAGATGGCATCACGGGGAGGCGGGGTGGGCTCCCGTCTGCCATTTAGTGCGCCCGGGGTTCCCCCGCTACAAGGGATCCCCGCAACCAGTCCTGCTTGGGAGGCGGGGTCGGCTCCCATCCTCCGTGCCGTGGGACTGAACTTATGCATAGCTGCACGGTGGATGAGAGCTCCCGTACCCTGGCGGGAGGCATCTGGGCTCCCACTACTCTCCCTGGTAGCTCAGCTCAGCGGTGCTCCACGCTGCCTCCTGTCCAGCCAGACGCTGCGGTAGGATTCGATCCAATCCTGGTCTCCTTTTCGTCCTGAGTGATTGCTCTGTAATTGTCTGCTTACTTCCGTTTTCGTCAGTGGAGCCTCACACCGCTCGGGCGCAGATGGCGGGGTGGGCTCCCGTACTCCAAGAAGGATTAGATCAGGGCCCCTCGCTTCATGGAGTCTCGCAGCAGGGGCGGCGTGCGGATGCGGGGTGGGCTCCCGTCCTCCATGCGTTGCTTGCCCCCCGCCCCCCCAGCGTTCGGGTTGGCACGAGGGAAGGTCAACCGTGAGGGGCCGTGGCGTAGCGCTTAGGAGCACCCAGCTGTTAGCTCAGTTGAGTGATCTCGTCCTCCTTAAATTCAATGCGCCGGGACTCCCCACACACAAGGGAACCACGTAAAAGACGGGGCAGGTGGAGGCGGGGTTGGCTCCCGTCCTCCATGCTGATGCGCTGGCCCCCCACCCCCACAAGCCCCCAGGGTGTACTAGGATAGGTCACGGCACCCGTCCACCTGTTTTCGGGAGACCCGCACCATTCCGGCCACACGGAGGCGGGGTGGGCTCCCGTCCTCCACAAATTGCAAGGCGCCAGGACTCCCTACACGCAAGGGAACCCCTTATAAGATGGGGAAAGGGGGTTGTTTTTTCTCGCAAATTAGCCCCGGAGAAAGCCCGTCATGTGCCGGCAGGGCGGTTTCCCGTGTGTAATAGGCTGGCTGATCATCGGGACAATGTCCATTTGGGCGCGCAGATACGAGTCCTCTAGGACGGCTAACAGAGCTTCTTCCGTGGACTGAGCTATTTGAGGTGCCTTAATCTGTGAGGGTAGAAGCCACTGTGAATCCACAAATACAGAGGAAGGGTTACGAAATGGATTGTCCATTAAGCTTAAGTTAAAATACCCTGTTAACAGTAAATCGTCTTTTGAATAAGTTAATCTGATATCTGTTATTAGGAGCTCCAAAGCTTTGTTTTGTTGCTCCTTTCTAGGGCTGCCAGATGGATGTAAACATTTAGCAGTATTAAGCTGGTTAAAAAAGGTTTTGGGTTCCAGTTTTAATCATGACGCTTAAAAAGTCATGATGATTAGTTGTATAGATAGAAGCGTTAGGGACCAGTGTAGTGGTAGGTAGATGTATAACCCGCCCATGGCATGGCCTTTAATAGATTTTCTGGTGGCTGAATAGAAAAATTCACAGGAACCTTTTAACCGGGTTTCTTCGTCATGATTCCTGCATACATATAATAGCATGTGATGATAAAGAAGATTTTGTATCTGGATCCGTTAAAATGTTTTCCAACCTGGCCACATTCCAGTACGGTAGACACATGAGTTTGGGCTCATTCTTCAATTTTGAGGTGACGGTGCACGCTTTTTTAAAAGTAAATCATTCGAACAGAGGACCTCCCAAAGTGGCGGCCACCCAGCCCCAATCCTCTTGCTGACATTCCGTGCTGGTGGAGTGCACTTAAAGAGTATTCCTTCTTGAGTGTTAGTGGAGATGATCAAACCTTGTTTGAGATTAGTCGGTATTGAGTAATAGGAGCCAATTGCCAGCCCTATGGAGTGTTGTAGTTGTAAAATTCCGTTTGGCGCAGGCTTCATAAAAGGTGGGTAATCGTGGTAGTGCATGAGGATCCATATCAACCATAAGACCGTGAATACCCCAACGGTCCACAAATGTTAGGAATATAACTTCAGTAAATATATCGCGAACTCACAGCTTCCTTTTGGCTACAATTTTTATGCCTGGGGTAGTTTTACATAATCTTCTAAGAGCGCACTTATTATCAAATTACTTTTCATTAATGGCTGGGTGACTATCGGGAGCAAACAATACAAGAGGTAGCGAACAGTACATTTCAGAGCGCTTCAGAAGGGGAACAGTACTGATACACGAGAACACCATGAGGGGACACATTGCAGGGGCAAACGCTAAGTTGCATGAAGCAAGTGTCAAGCAGGCGCAATCAGTACAAGAGGTAGCAAACGGTGCATTACAGTAGGGAAGGTGACATGTGTGCAAGTTACAATAATGTTCCAGTCCAATGCTTCGCCATCTTGCCCTCGCATTGGTTCACTCCCCGCTGCCCCTCCCCGACGGCTCCAGAGGGCCAAAGTCAGGTGCGGGCTGCAGGGCACTTTCATTAGAAAGCACACAGAACGCTGAAATGCAATGGGCACTGTAGGAGGGTGGATACCTGACTATGGTTGCCCCCAACTTTTTGCCTGGTGTTTTGCTGGTTTTCCGACTTAGTTGACCTGGGACCCTGCTATTCAGGGCCCCAGGCCTACTGCTCTCTCTGTTAAATGGATTTCCTGTACCTTAGGTACATAACCAATTGGTACTGGGCCACCTTATCAGACCCTGTAACTCAGGGCATAGGTGTACCCAGGGCCTACCAGGGGCTGCAGCATGTATTATGCCACCCCTGGCTGGCCATCTAAATCTGACACAACTGGCTGCACGACAGCTGGGGCAAGGTGGTGTAATCACCCCTTGCTTTAGATATAGTATACCTATATCTAACCCTAAAATGGACACATAGATTCCTATCAGTCACTCCTATGGCAGGCCTTGACAATCCTGAAGGCAGAGTGCTTGGAATCATGTGAGATGGTGCTGTGGCATGAGCTGAGCCCGTTTGCAGCTTGCGGAACCAAGTCCTAATAGCTGTTCCATGATAACGCATACCATATACTCTTAAGTGCATTATAATCCTCGCGGTTATATGCCAACTCTGGTATCGCTTTATCAAAACATGTCGAGTAAGGTGTCATACGAAATGGAATACTAACCCCTCGCCAATTCTGGCGACGGGGGTCAGCATTCCACCCTTCAAGAGGGACACGACATGTATGTAACTGTGAACCCCGGTTAAAGTTAACTCAAGCCTCAGCATCACAAAATGGATGCTGCCACCACAGACACAAGTCTGACCTCCTGCTGCTGGGAGTCCTTCCAGCGAGGGAGGCTTGGACAAAGGGTTTCCTGTCAGGGGCGGTACTAGCACCATCCCAGACAGTGTTTTGTGTATCCTGGGTAGGCAGGGCTTTAGAGGTAGGTGACTGCAAGTGGCACCCCGGTGCTCACTATGCATAGGCCGGCTAGAACCAGTTCCAGGGGCACACCAGCCCCTGAGCTGGGGAAAGTCCAGCATGGGAGAGGGGTGTAACCACCCCCCTTCCTGGTCCCACCCATGGGCAGGACCTAGTCCCGTGCCAGCCCCTTTTCCTAGTATAAAGATAGGAGCGGGCCCCCTTCCAAATTAGATCATCTTTGAATCCTGAAACTACTTTCTACGAAAGGAACTCTCGACTTCTTCTCAAGATTTCTCCCTTGTGGCTAAGGAGTAGTCACCCTGCATCCGCAGGCACCATCCAAGCATCGCGGTCTGCTGTAAGTCTCTCCTCCGGATCAAGACTGCCCAGCTCGACGAGAACCGGCTTCCCTGGCACCTCTGACCTCAACCTGCATCATCAGCCCAGCTGAGATTCGTGGGTGTGACGAGACCTCGAGGGACCGGCCATCTTCAGGACTGCACGACACTTGCCCAGCACGACCGCTGAGGGATCCTCGAGTGAGTGCTTTGGGGTCCAAGAAGCCCCAACCCTGAGCACCTCCAGCACCGAAGTCCAGCCCCCCAGCATCCACCAGATCTGCGTGGGGCCCTTCTGCTCTTTGCTGCTCACCGCGTTGTCTGGCTACTAGCCCGCTGGCTTGTGGCCTTCCCAACGACGAACGACGACATCAACACAGCTGGTCTGGTTGCTCCAGACTGGCCCTTGCTCCCCTCCAACAGAGGAGCAACCCGGACCCTCCTGGTCCACTCCAGACGCCATCTTGAGTCCACCGCGTGGGCTTGCATTTGCCAAGACTTGTTGCCCCAATCCTGGGTCCAGCGACGTCGACAGCAGATACCTTCGTGGGACAGCTCGCACCTCCATCCTGGTCGCCGACAACGCCTCCTGGTCCGTGAGACTGCAGAGCCCAGCGTCGCCCACTCACCTGGTCGAGGTGACTCCATCCGGTGCCATCCTGGTGCCCATCTAATCACTGGCTAGTGATTCAGAACTTGGTCCCCTCTGCTTACAGGTGTCTTCCATCTTCGATCCAGGCTTGGATCCATCCGAATCTCTTCACTGGTCGCCTGCCAGCAACTTCTTCTTTCAGGCTCCATAGACTGCAACGAGGATTCCCGACGTCTTTCCAGACCTATGCAGCCGCAGCCCCTGGGCTAGGTAACCTGAGCATTTCGGTGCTCCAGCATAGCTTAACTATCCAAAGGTCCAGATCCTTTTTCGTTTCAGCTCTACCTAGTCGGATTCGTCCGATAACACTAACTTTACGAAATCTAGCATCCATAGACTTTGTCCCGCATCCCGCGTGAGAGTGCATACTCTGCACCCGATCTCCCTAGGCCTCCTGCTAGTAATCTGAAGGTTCAGTAGTCAAGTCCTAGCGATCCTAAAGCCTATTAGAGTAGTACTTACCTGCTAGTAATTTCGCATTCCACTTTTGTAGTATATGGTTTTTCGTGCCCCTCGGGCATTTGTGTAAATTGTGCGACTTTGAGTATTTTCATAAGAGTTTTGTATTGTGCTTAGCACCCTGTGCTCATAAAGAGTCCAGGGTTGTTGTGTTCTAAATAAATATCCTTTTATTTTCATAACAACTTGTGTGGTGTCCTTTCACTTGGTGTTCAAGTGGTATATGTGATGGTATAACAGCTGGCTTAACACGCCCTCTAGAGTCTAGCCTAAAGACTGCTCTTGTCCATGCTACTAGGATAGCTGGTCTACGGTTGACTTACAACCAATCATCAATAAGGGTTGTTTGGACTGATACAAAGTGCTCACTGGAATAGTGAACATTATATATCAGGCCAACTTCTCACAGGCACTTCCTCTTCGAATTCACGCTGGATGCTCTATTTCTTTGCAGCGTTAGCCATTAATATATGTGACTCTGCCGGCCTTCACAATATATTTGCCCTAGCACTGGAGACAACCCCGCAGACCAAAGCCAATAGCGAGCGTCTCCTGGCCGCCCTCCACGACATTGGCCCTCGCACATGTGCACTTCCCGATACCCCTCCCCCAAGAGGAACAGTAACGATACAGGAGTAATTTACAAGGGAGCATGTGACAAAATCAAATGTGAGGTTACATAACGTAAAAATAATTATACATGGATAATTCACAAGTGAGCGCGTTACAAACTCATAACATGAAGTTACCTGATGTAAAGTAACAATGGTGAGCACAACAACTACGGGCCACTCAAGGGATATAGGGACAGCGTGTGCTGGCTACAAGGGACACAAAATACAAGCAGAGGTATAATACGGCAAGATATGGTAGCCACTCAAGCACAAGAACCAGACACAGCTATTGTGCCTTGAGAACGGGGGAATTGTGAATTAGGAGCTGACATGATTCAGTTTGTTCCAGAGGAAAAGGTCGTTAAAATTGTTTCTGCTTGTCCTACCTGGTGATCGTCGTATGAAGGGGCTGTGGTAGTTGTTGTGTTTCATCCTGAGTTTAATATTGGGGGGGGCTTAAGCCGTTAGGTCAGGGTTCAAGCCATGAGCGAATTTGTTACCACCCCTTTAGTTCAGCGGAGCTGTCATATTTATGGGACGAGAGCCTGTCGATCACTCAGTCCCAGGCATGCCGTCTTGTGGGATGCTGTGAATGGAAAGAATTCCCATTCTCGCATGACGTGAGCTTCCTGGAGAATGACGGGGTGTCATGTGAGTCAGCTTACAGCTATTCTGAAGGCACTTATCCTGGTCCTTGTCTGCAGCCAGGGCATCCTATTGATGCCTTATATAAGTGCAGACTTTACCCCGAGGTGTCAGAGCCTTCACAATAAGTAGGGGGACGAGTTAGGAAGTGACGCAGAATCACACACTCCAAAGTGCATTGGTCATTAGCAGATTCAGCATACGGGGGGGCACCTGCTACCAACAGGTATAAGGATCAGCACACTGGGGGCAGTGTGCAGGGTCGGGGGGACCCATGTTCTCCCCATTTGTCATTACTGTCCCTGGTGTGGGGAGCGCAGGTTACACTCATGGAAGTGATACGTTGGTAGTTTACTGGTGTGTGTGGACATATTAGGTAGCCCCTAGGCAATAGTGTGATGTCTATCTTGAAAGAACAACTGTTGAGTCTGGACAATTGGGTTTTGCTGGGCAATAATTGGGGTGTTCTCGATGGAAGCTGTGGCAGAGTTAAGGTGTATCATGCATGCCTTCCTAATAATTTGAAAAGCGTTTTCTTTTAAACAATGGGTGGATCTGGGCATAGTATGCACCCCATGTGCGTTGGGAATGTGTTGTGTGGTACAGCAACTGGGGCGCAAATAATGGGCTCTGATCCTGGGGTTCGAGCTAGCAATTGGCGTACCTGTCAGGATGGGTTGGGGATGTTTTCATGGATTTGTTCTTTCTTTCAGAAACTCACGGGTTTCGCTCTAGAAGGGCTAGATCCTGCCTAGCTGGCTGGCATGCCAAGGCCGGGAGCTGGTACACTGGAAGAAGACACTGGGCCAGTATGTGGGGGCTGAGTCAGAATGTCCAGGATTAGATTTTACCTTTTTCTAAATTGCGGGACAAGCGGAGCAAATACACAGGCTCAAATCTGAGTAGGTCAGGTGGTAACGTAAGCAGGTAGAGCCAGGGCGGGTTCTGTGCTGGGAGCCTGAATGCAGTTCCTGGTAAGGGCTCTAGGGGGCAAGCAGGTTCTGACTGCTTGTAGGGGAGAGTGGATGCAGTGTTAAGCTTAGCGATTGAGCAAATTACCATGGCATTTGCCCCACGTGTGCCCAAGTACTCCAGGCAGTGGCTGACTCAGCTCTTAGGTGACAGGAGGAGTAACCACAAGGGTAGACTGTCGCCCGGAATATTGCATATATGTCTGGCTCACACATGCACAATCTGAGATCAGGATTATCTCACAAAGGCTGCCCCAAACCATGGTCTTCTTAGATTTTCTTGAGGTTTAATGGGAGTAATTACTGTAAGGGGTCTCCCTCCCCTCATTGTTTTAAGTGATCAGCTATAAAGTGTCATTCTTAGTCTTAATGTCACGCATAGTGCACCTACAGGGTGGAAATGTCACACAGGGCAGTTGAGACCTCGGCAGTCCATGTTATGCAACTACGAAACATGGACTGAGCCAAAGTTGGCCTGGCTTAAGATGTAGTGCTCCTTTTGTAGATTTGGGCAGGTAATAACAACAGTCTTTCGAACTGCAAAGTTCACACACAGTGGAGGGCCCTGGGCTAGGCGCACTAGTAAACATGTGGCCCGAGTCAGATTTAATTAGTGGTTATTCAGGTTCTAAGATGGGGAGATCTTTGTCAGTATTTCCATGCCCGGAGGTGCATGTTCCAGGTTGCCCAACTTGATTTTCACTGGATAGGGTGCTTGTTAATAGCCGCCTGGGGTCCAACGAATGCCCAATAGGGGTGACTGGTCACAAGACAGAGGTAATAAGTACTCTGCACGGGGTACTGGAATGATGTTTGTCTAAAAAATGTGTTCCACCCGCTTCGTTCCAGAAGCGGGTGGAACAAATCTCGAAAGGGACGGGCTCCGACATAGGAGACACTATACTATGCCTTAATTGGCACGTGATAGCAACACGGCCAAACTTGAAGTTCTTCTCCCATCCTCTGAATTAAGGAGTTTGGCAGCATACAAGGGATCACAAGAATATACCTTTAATAAATACAAGTGGGATACAACTGCCATTTATGGGAGCTACATTTGGACCAAGCCAGTCTTGAAACCAGTGTAGCACCAGGATATGATACTAAGCCCTGAAGAAGCCTGTGTTTGGGCGAAACGCGTAGGCTGTGGATTTTGGCTGTGGATTTTATAAACACAATAAAGGCACTTGAAAATCTCGTCACCGTCTGGACAACCATTACTCTTGTCTTCTATGTTGACTCAAATGCATGGCATCTGAAGCCATAAAGTAATACTGATACGCTTTGCCTCTCCACTGTTGTGCTAAACAAGTTTATATGTTAAGACCATTTCTGGTGGCTGGTCTTAGGAGGTGGGCAGAAGTGGAAATAATAGCATAAACCAAAAAACGGTTGTAATAACTGTCGGTTAGTGCAGCAATAGTACCTGCCACCCTTTCTGTGTTGCAAACCTATAAAAGAGGTCTGAGTAGTCACTGAGTCATACGTGCCAGGACTCCTGATTTAGGAGGAAAGCTCACAATTTTTAAACACATTTGCTGATCTATATTTGGTGAATAAAACGTTGTATAAAATTTTGAAGGAGAAGGTTAAATACAAACACTTATATATTTCATTTGTAAGAACACTTCAGAAACCTTATCCTTAAGCACTACCATGGTAATTTGTTAATAGTTTACAATTAGCATCATTGGTGGTAGTGTTTTAACTGTTTGCTGTTTGTAAAACTTTATTTCGATCAGTATGACCATAAAAGCATTTTACACAAAATATTCACATCTCATCTGTGTTAAAAACGAGTAAAAAAGGAGTACAGGCATCAAGTTACATTGTATCTAAGTAGATAGTATAGCCTACAAAGATCTAATTTGCAGTCAGTCCTGGTATCACGGTCTGCAATTACCTATGCATGCAGTACTTATGTTCAGATAATAAATAACAAGATGTTTTCAACACTTAGTATGGCCCTCAAATTAACTCATAAACGCTAATATCTAGGTTTATATAAAGTGCTTAAATTGGTCAATAAGACAATTAGCAGCCTAACTGATTACGTTAAAGTGCTGGTGCATATTGTGATAGGGAATTTGCAGAACCTTAAATATAGATAAAAAAATCTTATAAAAATAGTTGACTTCACAACCCCGGACGGACCCACAACTGCTTCAAGGCCGCCCGAAACGCACACACGATCCCTTCACCTGCCGGAACTGCAGCTATACCAACCACAGAGCCGACAAACCACCCGCCAAGAAAGACCTAAACCACCTCCGATGCATATTACTGAACACCCGCTCCGCACGCAAACACGCCGTCGAGCTCTGGGACCTGCTCAACACAACCTTCCCAGATGTCGACTTCCTGGCAGACCTGGTAGAACAACTCCTCTGCACCTGACATCGCCGTAGCCATCCCAGACGGCTACAAGATCACCCGCAGAGACCGCACCAACGGAGTCGGAGGAGGAATTGCCATCGTCCACAAGTACAGCATCAGGGTCTCGACTAGCACCGACAACGCGCTCAGCACCGCCGAACACATGCATTTCCAGATCCACGCAGACCCCCTTTCTACCCTCAGAGGCACCCTCGTCTACCGACTCACCGGACCCCGCCCCCAGTTCAGCGACTCCATCGCCTACTTCATCAGCACGCACGCCCTGACCTCCACCGACTACATCCTCCTCGGAGACCTGAACTTTCACCTTGAGAAGAACAATAACTCCCCAACCCTGATTGATAACCTCGCCAACCTCGGACTGAGACAACTTGTCACAACGCCCACCCACTCCGCCGGCCACACGCTCGACCGCGTCTTCTCCTCAAGCCCACACGTCTCCATCAGCCACACCACCGAACTCCTCTGGACCGACCACCGCTGCATCCACTTCACCTTCCAGAAACCCACCACACACCACCGTACCCAACATATCCCCGCCACTGCTGGAGCAAAATCACCGAAGACCAACTACATGCAAACCTTGCTCTCAGCTCACCCACCGAACCCTCCAACACTGACGTCGCTGCCCACAACCTCAGATGCTGGATCGAGGACTGCGCCAACACCCTCGCCCCGCTGAAGAAACCCCCCCACAGAGACACCAGCAAGAGGGCCAGCTGGTTCACCCCAGAACTCCTAGATTCCAAGCAAGCCTGCTGGAAACTAGAGAAGAAATGGCACAGTGAACAAACTCTGGACAGCCAAGCAGCACACAAGGACGCCGTCCGCAATCACCACCAACTCATCAGGGCTGCCAAGAAGACCTCCTTCAAAGAAAGCCTCGACAACAATGTACACGACAGCAAGGAGCTCTTCAACATCGTGAAGGAACTCTCCAACCCCAGCTCCAACACCAACGACATTCCACCATCGCAAGCCCTGTGCAACTCCCACGCCACCTTCTTCCACCGCAAGATAGCAGACATCCATGACAGCGTCAACACCCAGACAGCTCCAACAGACAGCAACACAACAGACCCTCCGCACACCATCGACCACATCCTCTTGCTAGCCTGGACCAGCGTGAGCGTCGATGACACCATCAAGACCATGAGCACAATCCATTCCGGCTCACCGTCAGACCCATTCCCGCACTACGTCTTCAACAAAGCAAGCAGCTCCATCGCACCCCACCTACGCAACGTCATCAATCTCTCCCTTGAGACCGCGACCTTCCCAGAGAGCTGGAAACACGGCGAGAACAACGCCCTACTCAAAAAACCAAAGGCAGACCCAAGAGACCTCAAGAACTTCCGACCCATCTCTCTGCTCCCCTTCCCAGTCAAGATCATCGAGAAAATCATTAACAGACAGCTAACCCGATACCTCGAAGAGAACAGAATCCTGGACCCTTCCCAGTCAGGGTTCCGCAGCAACCACAGCACCGAGACCGCCATCATCGTCGCCACCGACGACATCAGGACCCTGCTAGACAACGGGGAGACTGCAGCACTCATTCTCCTAGACCTCTCATCCGCCTTTGACACCGTCTGCCACCGCACACTACGTGCACGCCTTCACGCCACAGGGATCCGAGACAAGGCTCTGGAATGGACCACCTATTTTCTCTCTGGCAGAACCCAAAGCGTCCTCCTCCCCGTTCCGTTCCGCAGCCTCCGAGATCATCTGCGGCGTACCTCAAGGATCCTCCCTCAGCCTGACACTGTTCAACATTTACATGGCCCCGCTCGCACACATCGCCAGACAGCACGAACTCAACATAATCTCCTATGCCGACGACACTCAACTGATCCTCTCCCTCACCAAGGACCCCATCACCGCCAAAGCCAACCTCCATGAAGGAATGAAGGCCGTTGCCGACTGGATGAAGATCAGCCGTCTAAAGCTGAACCCGGACAAGACGGAGGTCCTCATCCTCGGCTCCAACCCGTCAACCTGGGACGACTCCTGGTGGCCAACGGCACAGGGGGCAGCCCCGACCCCCACCGACCACGCATGCAATCATCCTCGACTCAACGCTCTCAATGACCAAGCAAGTCAATGCCGTCTCAATTCAATCAATTCAATTTCAAAGCTTTATTCGATTATTAAAAACAATCACAAAAGCATACAATATATAAAAAACAGGTAACAGACATTTCAGTACAGAACAACTCATCAATAGTAGGATTAAAACACCAGGCTTTTCCTATGAGAAACAGCTTTTAGTAAAAAGGTAGCGGTAAAAAAACAGATATCCAAGGTTTCTAGTGCAAATAACAGTTTCAATGCTTGGGCAGTAGTATACACAGAATATTTCTTAAAAACAGGTCTAAGATAATAACGGCGGAGGTGCATGTAAAAAGGGCAAATAAGTATAAAGTGCAAAGTGCTTTGCCTAGTTAGGCCATCACAGGGGCCATCACAGGGGCAAGGGGATTGGCTATAACTTTTCATCTGTGGGAAAGCCACTAAATTATGTACAATACCAAGTCTCAACCTAGTGAGAACAAACTGATGGGATTGCTTGGTAATAGTTTTGAGGTACATAGCATGCCCCTGTCTTCCAGCATGTTAGAATGATAAAATACATGGGTTGACATGTGGCTACATTCAGCCCTACGCAATTTGGATTTGGTCCCCAAAAAGACATTTTTAAGTTCCTTTTTTGGTACAGTAACAGCACTATGGGGGTCATTGACAATATCAAGGTTAAAAACTTCACTGTAGGAGGATGAAACATATTTTGACCAGGGAATCTTGTGGGCGTTGTCCAAACGAAAACAGTCTAGAATAATTCGGCTGGTAAAATCAGTCTCATCCTTAACCCAGATTGACCGCCAGACCATTAGAGGTCTCATTCCCATAAGGTCTGTAAGATGATTCATGCCCACCTCTCTGTGGCACAGTTCATTGGATGCCGAGGAAGGTAGACAAAGGAGTCTCTTAAGGAACTGATTCTCAGTGACTTGCAGTTCTCTAAGATTACAATAGCCCCATATACCAGAACCATATAGAGCGATGGATACACATCTGTGCCTATAGATATTTAACATGTCTGCAATGCGGCGACTACCTAGCTTAGATGCAAAACGAAATACTCCAGAGGAGCTTTTGCCCATCCTAGCATTCACATTTAAAATCTCGGGTGCCCAAGTCCCTCTGTTATTAAAAGTTACACCAAGATAACAGAATCTGTCCACAACCTCTATTCTGTGATTATTAAAATGAACCGGCTTGGAAAGTTTCATCCGTTTCCCACAGGCCATAATGTAGGTCTTAGAATTGTTGATTTTCAGTTTTCTCCCCTGAATAAAATCGTAAAAATAGTTCATTAGGTTTTGGAGCCCGTTTGGGGTACGCGAAAGTAGAACCGTGTCATCGGCATATAGCAGGACAGGCACAGGATAACCATCAACCTGCGGGGAATCTGCCTGTACCCTCTTCAATTCGGACTCCATGGAATTAATAAAAAGGGAGAAAAGCAATGGGGCCAGCACACAGCCTTGCCTTATGCCTGAGTTAACCCTAATTTTCCCAATGCATTCCCCTGCCTGACCATAACGGATCTGGGCCGATAATTTGTTGTAGAGTCTGGCCAAGAAGTAAATAATTGCTGGAGGTGCTCCCATTTCCATTAACTCCTTGGACGCTCATGACGAGCTCAGCTCGTCATGATGTACACCTCCATACACTCATGACGAGCTGAGCTCGTCATGAACAATGGGATTTTAAAAAATTCAGCAATGACGATGAATTTCCTAAGCATTGATGTGGTTAAAGTGGACCATAACAAAGTGTGGTCCACTAAATCAAAGGCACTCGAGAGGTCAGCGAAACATAGAAATAAAGAGCCCTGTTTCGCTTTGGTGTACTTCCCGATGAGGAGGTCGAGATTAATACATTGCTCTGTAGTCCCAAGGCCTTTGCGGAAGCCGTATTGTGATTCGGCTAGAATTTTATTGTCCTCCGCCCATTCTTCTAAACGCATCAGTAGGACCCTACTCATGATCTCAAGGGAGGAATCCAGAAGGGAGATAGGGCGGTAGTTCTTGGCCTCTCCTCTATCTCCCTTCTTATAGATGGGTAGGATTATGGATTCACTCCAGGTAGGTGGTGAACTCTCCCTGACTTAAAAGTGGACTCCAGAGTTTCGGGTTGGATTTATACAGGTCAACCGGGATCCCATCAGGTCCCGGTGCCTTTCCCCCTTTACTCTGGCTGATGGCAGTTTCCACTTCTTGGTGGGTAATATCCAAGGATAGTTTCAACTCAAGCATGGGGGTGGGGGAACTAGCACAATCCTCCCTAGTCGGGTCAAAAATTTCAGAGAAATGTGCAACCCAATTCGCTTCACTAACCTGAGCTGACAATATGGGGAAGTCTTCTTTTACAAGAAAAGGGCTGTTAACCGTGTTCCAAAAGAGCTTGCTATCATGCAATATAGCAGCTTTATTAAGAGCATCCCAAGCTTGCTCCCTTAGCTCTTGTTTTCTGCGTACTAAGTGCTTTTTGTAAGTCAGTCTAAGGGATATAATAGCCTCCCTATCTCTGGGTTGTTTAGAGAGTGCCCACTTGAGTTCCCAGAGAGATTTAGTACACATACTATCAAACCATCCGACATTTTCCTTCTTGGTTAGGCCTTTAGTGATGGTAAGAGATCTTTTTATAATTGTACCTAATTCCACAAAATCGGCTATAATGCACTCAGGGGATGCCTCAGAATCCAAGCATTTAAATATTGCCACAGACCCTGCTTCAATTATTTTAAGCTGCAGCTTCTCGGAGTTATCCATACTCCACTTGATACGGATACCATTCTGCCTACAAGGGGTTACGTCTTCAATTATCAAACGTTGAATGTTAGCTGGAGCCCCCCAAACAGAAATCAACATGGTAATAGCATTGTGATCGCTACTTCCAAGGTCGGCAACAATGGGAACCGTGCAAAATGGGAGAAAATGTGCGGAAACTAATAAGTGATCAATAACAGAGGCCGAATTCAGTCCTACAAAAGTTGGTATAGGGTTACCATCCGCATCAGCGGCCGGAGGGTGAATCATAAGATCCATGTTTAACATAAAAGAATTAAGAGAATCACCGTAGGGTGAGTGAATAAAATGTGCCCGGTTTTCCCCATTATCCCCATCATACCCACAAGTTCTGGTGATTGAATGGGGGCAGGTATGAATATTAAAATCCCCTCCCCAGATGATATCAAAAGATTTATGAATGCCTTTACGAATATTACTCACGGCTAGACCCAATTCATTCACCACAGTAGTATTAGAGGCATCAAACAAATTGTTATAATGATTAATCAACATAATTACATGGCCCCTTATATGTTCCAGAACTAACATTTGTGAATGGAGACCCACAGTCTGGTGTAATTTCATACAAACTGGGAGATTCACAGAAAGTAAAATTACTAACCCTCCTTTGGCCCTGCCCATGTTAGACTTTTGTGCCGGGTTGTTATATGACCCAAATCCATCGAGGATGATATCAGTGGTTACCCAGGTCTCTTGTAGACATAGGACATCAAAATCAGAAAGGATTTCGCTCCAGCCCAGGGACTTCGATTGCCGGTTCCAGCCGGCAACATTCCAAATGGCAAATTTAAAGCCAGGAATGCAGGGGGCTGGTTCAATAGTCTCAGGTACATTTGGGATTGGGGGCTTATTGGCAACTAGGGGAACCATCGAAATGGGAAAATGGGCAGGGACAGGGGGTTTAGCTCCCTGGGGAGATGTATGCACCAGAGTAGGAATGGAAGGTGTTACGGGTGCTAGACATTGGCCCAAGACTGCGACTAAATTGTTATCAACAGTTACAGTTCCCTGGGAAAGTGAGTGCACCGGGACAGCGGTAAGGGGCAATACAAGTGGAGGAATAAGAGGTGGACTAGTGCCCGGTGTTACAGCTAAACCTTTACCAATAGAGGGAGGGCTAGGAACTGGGGCTGGGGGCAGTCAATCAACACCGTCCAGCCCGTTAAGACAGTTGAATCAATTATAATCACAGAAGGGGGTCTCCGGGGGCAGAAAAACCGGTCTTGCTTCATACCCACGTGGCCTACCCCTTCGCTCAACCCTCGTCCAGTCACCTCGGACTTGGTCATGGTGCAAATGGATAGGGGGGAAAAAGAAAGACACTGGCAGTGTCTGAATGGTGGAATCGAGAGATCTATTAAACCGAGCACATATGTGTAGGACTGTCCTAGGGTCTCAAAAACTCACCGTGATACAATCCCCAGTTTTAGACTTTCTGGTCTTGCCCAGCCAAGGTACCCTTCTCACCATGATAATTTCATTATTAAAATGGGCCGGGAGGGGTCTATTCCAGTTCAGCCATTTAATGACTTTACTTTTCAGCGAATGAAAATTCTCACCTTCACCTTCCTCAAGGGGGGGACACCAGCCATGACTACCATGAAGCGATTAGCTTCAGGGGGCAGGTCGGGTCTACGTGGTCTAGGAACAAACTTTTCAGGGGGAGGGGGAGCTATATGATCATTAGATATGGCCCCATTAATAGCGGTCGCTGGGTGAACAGGACCTACTGGTAGCAACAGTGGGATAATAGAATTGCTATTCTGTATCGGGGCTGGATTGCCCATAGGGGGTTGCAGAGGAGGGGCAGTAGTAATCAGTAGGGAGGGACCTAAATTAGTTGGGGGGATTTGAGAGTTAGGAGGATTAGAGGGAGAATTAGACACAGAGTCTAGCTAAAATATCAGCCGAGGTTTTCTCGATATTAGATAAACGCAGTTCAATACGTTCCAATTTAGTCTCTAGGGGGAATAGAAGGGTTTTAAAAACGGCTCCCAGGGTTTCTATAAAGTGGACTGTATTAGGTAGGGGGTGAGATGGTCCTGGTGTTGGGTCGATGGTTTCATGTCGGTGTTTGGCGGATTTAGATTTGCCTCCCGATTTTGAATTATATGGCCTTTTATGTTTGGATACAGCCCCCTTATTCACCCCATGTATAGAATCACAAATAACAACTGTATCAGGGAGAGTGGGCTTATTGCTGTCAAGAATCAAATCGATTTTAGGGAGAATTTCATTAATCAGAATGTCCAGACCAGATGGCTCAGAATGAATCTCTACTGATTTTAGAGAGGAGTTCGTCGTGGCATTATTGCTAGTCTCTTTATGCCGGTCCGGAGTTTTGGCACAAGCCAAGGTACCAAGGGAGGATCTTTTGTTGGATAGAAGTTCCTTTAATAAGCGCTTCTCCAGTGCGTTTATTTCGGTATCAATGAGTGTATTGGCTCTTACCAGAAATTTCTCCATACCTCCAGTAATATCTGATCCCCCTGTGGATGACTTGCTCCTAGTTTCTCGACAGGACTACTCCCCACACTATAGATGTACAGGAGGGAGTAAAAGCAAAGGGGGGGGGCCCGACCCGACCACGAACTGTCACGAACGGTCACAAACGGGCCCGCTCTTGGCCCGGCGACGCTCCCGCCGTCTCCTCCTCCTGCTTCAACACCCTACGCATGCTCCGCAAGATCTACAGATGGATCCCAACAGATACACGAAAGACAGTCACCCAGGCCCTCGTCAGCAGCAGACTCGACTACGGAAACGCCCTCTACGCGGGAGCCCCGACCAAGCTCATCAATCGACTACAATGCATCCAAAACGCCTCGGCACGACTGATCCTCGATGTACCCCGACACGGCCATATCACCCCCACCTGAGAAAACTACACTGGCTCCCAGTCAACAAGAGGATATCCTTTAAGCTCCTGATCCATGCACACAAGGCACTCCACAAGACCGGCCCAGCCTACCTTAACAGACGGCTCTCCTTCTACACCCCCAACCGCCGGCTCCGCTCCGCCGACCTCTCACTCGCCACCGTCCTGCGCATCCGAAGAGCAACCACCGGCGGGAGATCCTTCTCCCACCTCACCCCCAAGACATGGAACACCCTCCCACTGAGCCTACGACAGACCCAGGACCTGCTGACCTTCAGGAGGATACTAAAGACCTGGCTGTTCGATCAGTAGCGGCCCCCACTCCCCCCCCCCAGCGCCTTGAGACCCTTGCGGGTATGTAGTGCGTTTAACAAATGACCGATTGATTGATTGATTGAATGAAAAGGAATTAAAACCATTGAATAGACCTTTTAACACCAGTCCTACTTATTGATAGTCTGTATCACCAAGTAATGTGTACCTTAAATTTGATACATTATTAAAATACTGCTAAAAATGACATACATATAAATAACATCAGTTAAAAAGCGGAACAGGGTATACGCCAGTTTAGTCACCATCTTTGGGGGGGCATTTTTAGAAAGACTCTTCGAGTAAACCACATGGAAAGTAAAAAGCCTGCCACTAAGTAAGCTATAGGGAGACTAGCATTATATTTCAGTAGTCTAAAGGCCTCTGAGCATTGCCTAGTTCCCAAGTTTCTACATATCTGTACCAGCCATTGTTTTCTTGCTCTCTTATAGCCAGTACAGACAGAACACGTGGCATTAAGATTTTTCAGCACAATCGCATGCCGGGCAACCCAGTGTTTGTAGGCCCTCCCATTTGTTCGTGAAAGCACGCAGTGGCAATACCCCATGCCTAAATTGTAAATAGAGCTTCCTAGCAGCTGCTGGCTTTATATCATTAAGCGCCGGCTCTAATATGTACTGGTCTTTGATTTCCAAAAACGCTACAGAGAGTTTCCCCATTAAATGGTTCACCTATAGCTGGGTCAGTTTATACACCCAGTAGCGACCCTTTAGCTCTTTCCTTGGGACTGTAGGGCATGTCATTTCTGGGTTATCCCAAAGATTGCCCAGACCCATGGATGTAAGGGTATTACTGACGTATATAAACCATAGTAGTCTCCGTGCCCCTGGTAGGTTCATCACCTCTCTTAGTTCTTCCCTGTAGTCAAACAATTCTGGAGTAACCCACAGGCGGTTCCAGTATAAGAGGGGTCTCAGAGAGGCTTCATCCGCAATTGACCTAACCCCCAGGTCTAAACGTAGCGGAATAAGTGGGGTTCTGAGGGGAAGAGCAAACATTTGGCTAACAAAATGATTTTCCGTTTGTGTTAGACTATCGGTGCGGTCGTGGCCCCAAATGTCAGCTCCGTATAAGGCAGCACATCTAGCTTGGACCCTGTATATCTCTACTGCTGGGCCCACTGGTTTGTAGCTAGACATTCGGAATACCTTGGATAGACCCCTGTTGATTGCACTAACTTCAGGCTTGTTTTTTTGATCCGTGCTCTCCAATCCTTTTTTTCTGTAATAGTAATGCTGAAGAAATCAAAAGTGGATACCCTCTCTAGGGGTCTACCGTCTAAACAAGGTTTGATTGAGTACTTTTGGCTGAGTTAAATACCATAAATTTGTTTTTTTGTAGATTAATCTCAATCTCCCTTTCTTTACAGAAGGCATCAAATTTATTTAAAACCCTCTGTATACCCATTGGAGATTTAGATAATAACAGAGTATCATCGGCAAACATCATGGCCGGTATATTTCGGGCTGCCAGCTTAGGTGCATCTGAAACTTTCTCAGAATCTAAAAAAGTAACTAGCCCATTTATAAAAAGACTTAAAAGGGTTGGGGCAAGAACGCATCCCTGGCATCCTCCTCTATCTACAGGGATGGGTGTAGTGAGTTCCCCGTGTTTGCCAAGTCTTAAATGGGCAAAATTCCCTTCATGCAGCCGTTTTATTGCTTGGCACAAGTTTGGTGGAACCCCCATCTCTAGCAGGACTGCCCACAACTTTTCTCTTGGGACCAGTTTAAATGCAGATTTTAGGTCTACAAAAATTGAATAGAGGCTACCACCCTCTATACACACGGTCTTCCAGTGTACTAATTGTAGCCTAAAGATCTGGTCTAAAGTGGACATTTTTTCTCTAAACCCTGCTTGGAACGGACTAAGAACTTTATGTTCCTCCATCCAGCTCTGCAGACGGTGAAGCAATACCTGTGCAAAGATGTTTTGGCTGGTGTCAATAAGGCTTATGGGCCTATAGTTTGTGGCCAACATCGGGGAACCCTTTTTAAAAACTGGGATTATTTCAGCCCCAGCCCAGCTAGTGGGAATTGTCATACCTTGCATAACAGCATTAAATAAAAAACAGAAATATGGAGCCCAAATAGTGGTTCAATTCGGAACAAATCTCCGGGGATTTTGTCTAACACTGCCGGATCACTGAAATAATATCGAGGGTCAAAATATCGACTAGCCAAAATATCGTGGACAAAATATCGACAGTCAAAATATCGAGTTTGTATCTACAAACAGGTAAGTACAAAAATATCGAGTACAAAATATCGTTTACAATAATATAGTTGTAAAAAATATCGACTTTATAAAAAACAGTGTTAAATTAAATTAATATTAAAATGTAATTACTAAAATATACTTAAAAATACTTACATTAACTTATAATAATTAAATAATAAATGAAAGTAATTAAAATTTTTTTTACAATATTATTTGTTAAAACATATATATATAATAACATACAATAATTAAATAAGATACTGAAAACTGACCCTGAACCCTAAAAATACCCATTTACCCAAAAACCCAAAACTGACCCTAAACCCTAAAA
Source organism: Lissotriton vulgaris (assembly GCF_964263255.1). NCBI lineage: Eukaryota > Metazoa > Chordata > Amphibia > Caudata > Salamandridae > Lissotriton > Lissotriton vulgaris. Next base: position 1,339,423,476 of record NC_141685.1, read on the forward strand.
ATACCCCTTTACCCAAAAACCCTAAACTGACCCTGAACCCTAAAAATACCCCTTTACCCAAAAACTAAAAACTGACCCTAAACCCTAAAAATTACCCCTTTACCCAAAAACTGAAAACTGACCCTGAACCCTAAAAATTACCCCTTTACCCAAAAACTGAAAACTGACCCTGAACCCTAAAAATACCCCTTTATCCAAAAACTGAAAACTGACCCTGAACCCTAAAAATACCCCTTTACCCTAAAACTGAAAACTGACCCTGAACCCTAAAAATACCCCTTTACCCTAAAACTGAAAACTGACCCTGAACCCTAAAAATACCCCTTTACCCAAAAACTGAAAACTGACCCTGAACCCTAAAAATACCCCTTTACCCAAAAACTGAAAACTGACCCTGAACCCTAAAAATACTCCATTACCCAAAATTAATCAATATTATTTAATTACCAATTAATTATTAATTAACAATAACAATAAAGTAAATATATTAGCACATTAGCTGTAATTAATTTAATATTTAATATTATTTTACCCCAATTAATAACTTTACAATAACACAAAATTATATATTTTTAAAATTTACTCTAATTAATGTAATTAACGAATTACAATTAATTAATTACCAATTAATTACTAATAAAAAATATGTACTAAATTATATTAATTAATTAACTAATTAATATTAATTAATTATCAATTAATTATTAATAAAAATATTTACAAACATATATTAATTAATTAATTATTATTAAATTACTTCCCACCCTATTCCCCTATAAACCCACAACCCGCTACAGAATTACATTACGCAATTATTATAAAAACGACATTCATTTAATAAAATATTTTATAACATTAATACACACTTTTCACACATATTATTACATAAAAATACACTATAAAGTATTATATATTATAAAAAATTCGATATTTTTGCTATCTATATTTTATACAGTCGATATTACTTCACTTACCTTAAAAACGATATTTTTGTAGTCGATATTCTGTCCAGTCGATATTATGTCCAGTCGATATTTTGGAGTCGATATTTTGTCTGTTCACCAACACTGCCGCCTTTCCAGGCGCAATTTGGCTTAGAGCACCAGTTACCTCTATGAGGGTAATCATCGGAGTTTCATCCACCGCTCTAGGGGTATTCTTAATTACATTAGAGCAGTCTGCTGCGGAGAGTAATCTATATTGTTTGTTACACTAGCCTCTGGCTTTGCTCTTGAGTAGAGGGACTCAAAGTGATCCCTCCACACATTTGCCCCTAGGTTTGGCTCTATTGCTGCTTTTCCTTCTGGGCAACCCGTATTCACCACATTCCAAATGGTCTTCATGTCCCGGGTTCCCTGGGAACTTCTAAGAGTTTCCCACTTTTCACTTTCCCACTCTTTTTTGCCTCCACAGTGCTTGTTCGATAGGCCACTCTGCATATTGTAATCAATGATTCATTTTGTGCCTTAATGGCAGAGACCAGACCTATTTTGGCCTTTTGACATTTTCCATTAAACCATGGATGGCGAGGTATTCTATTCTATTCTTTTTTTTTTTTTTTAAACTGTTTATTAATATAAAACAGACATCGGAAAGACATTGTGCAGTGATGAATATTTGAGTTACAATGAGTAGCAAGTCAGCTAAGCAAAACATATCGCCATTTCCCTCCCCTTCACTCTTAAACCATTCCGTCTCAACGGTCATCATCGGACTCTTCATCTGAACTATCATCATCAGATTCAGGTATTGGATGACAGATATCCCCCCTGTAAGTATTCCAGGCAGTCCAAATTTTAGTCCATTTTCGGGGGCACTTGCAATTAATATACACAGTTCTTTCAGTGACCATGGTAATGTCCATGTCCCTACACCAAGCCTCCAATGAGGGCAAATCAGCTGTTCCCCATTTCTGCGCTAAATTGCGTTTAGCCACCATGATGCAGAGTGTTGCCCCTATTTGCCCATATCTCGTTAGGACATGGGGTTCCCAAACATTGAGGAGGTCTCTTCGAGGTTCAGGCAATATGGAAACATTTAGAGTCTGGGACACTGTACGGAGGATCTTGCTCCAGAAGTCAGTTAGTACAGGACAATCCCAGATTGTATGGAAAAAGGAGCCCTCACTACCACATCCCCTTAGGCAATATGGGTGCTGTGTTCTGCCTATTTTGTGAAGCGTGTGTCGGGACCTTGTCGGGACCTTGTAGAGCTCCAGCGGGATCCCATTGGGGCCTAAAGCCTTTCCGGATTGTAGTGATTGGACCGCCGTGTATATTTCAGTAATCGTGAGGTCTGCGCCGAGCATTACGGACGCTTCCAGCGCAAGGCTAGGCATTTCTATGCTACATAAAAATTTGTCAGCCTCTGCCACCGTGCTGCCAGAGTGCGCGGCATATACCTTTCGAAAATGGTCTCTGCCAATGCACCTACTATTTCCCCCGGGTCTGTTGTAAGACCACCCTCTGTTATTCTGAGCTGCGTTATAGTTCGAGTGTTTCATTCTCTCCTGTCGAGCCAGGCTAAGAGCCTCCCCGCTTTATCACCCACGTCATAAATTTTGTGTTTGGTAGTTGCTAGGGCGGTTAATGTATCTTGTCGGAGGTGTTCTCTGTATTGTTGTTGTTTGAGATGAAGAGTATGGGCCATTTCAGGTGTAGGATTAGTTGTGTAGTCAGTGTCAGCTGTCTGCAGTTCCTGTTCTAGTGTCGAAAGATCTCGATGTTTTATGCGTTTGTAGCCAGTAATGGATGCAATTGCCTGCCCTCGGAGGACCGTTTTATAGGCCTCCCATATTATGGCCGGGGAAATGACTGAGGTCACGTTTTCATTAAAGAAGTGTTTTGTGGTCTTACGAAGTTCCTTCCTTATCTGCGGGACTTGCAAGTACCCTGGATAGATGGGGTAGAGCCGTGTGCGGGAGGTGTGGTGTGAGGAGTATGTTAAGACTATTGGGGAGTGATCAGAGATCCCTCTAGGTTCTATGGTAATGTGGTCTACGCAGGAGAGACTGGATATTGAGGCCAGGACGTAATCTATTCTGGACAGACTGTCGTGCGCTGCGGAGTAAAACGTGTATTGTTTTGTTCCAGGGTGTTTATGTTGCCATACATCCACCAACCCCAATGCTTCACTAAAGCTCTGCAAGTGGGAGACCTCGGCCGATGGGGCCCTCACCGGGTGTCTATCCATGCCGAGATCCATTGTGGTGTTAAAGGCTACGCCAATGAGGATATCCCCATCGGGCAGGGACAACAGAAATTCACTGAGGGCCGGGAGCGCCACCGCTTGCAGCGCCGGGGGGACATATACCGAGACCACATTGATCAGTCTGCCCTCCCACTGCCCGTGTATCGCCGCAAACCTACCCTGATCATCGTGTTTATTCTGTAAGATTAAGAAAGGGGAGTTCTTTCGTAGTAGAATGCCTGTACCCCTAGACCCACTGGTAAATTCAGAGTGACCCGCCATTTGAAACCCCCATCTGTCCATTGCTCTACATGCTGCGCCTGTTAGATGGGTCTCCTGTAAAAGCACCAGTGTAGGGTTCTGACGCTTCAGGGCTCGCAACACCAGACCTCTTTTAATTCTATCTCCCAATCCGTGGACGTTCCACGTGAGCAATGTGAGCGGTGGTACAGGGACTGTGCGGCCCTCTATCCGGGTACTAGTGTGTGGCGTGATCGTCGCCATCAAAGTGTGGGATGCCATTTGGACAATACGACTCTCTAGTGTCATGTAACGATCTGACCTGCATTAAAAACCACGTTGCAAGGTCCTTTCCGATGTAAACTGAAACCAACAAATAGAAATTCTGAGCTTCCCACTCCCAAAATACATCCCCTCTCCCTGCCTGACGGACTTTGAACTGCCCGCCACCCCAACATAGCAGAATGCTTCAACCCAACCCACAGCAGTGTACTTGCTTGGAGGAGGTACGAAGTCCGGCGTGAATGTGACCCCTCCCGATTAGCCGTGCTCGCCGTTGTCCAGTGTCCAGAGCCGGCTAGTCAAAAAAGCTTTCAGTTATTAAACAGGAGATCGAATTGCAATGTGTGGTCCTCGGGTTGAGGTCAGCCACTCCCAAGGTCGTCTGCGCCCACTCTCTATGCGTAGTCCTGCTCCGGCGTAAAGAGGTCCCGACTGTCACCTCCCTCGTCATCGGTCCGTTGAAGCAGTTCTTTGTTTCCCCGTCTGGATCTGCCCGTCCTCCTCCACCCCTCAAGCCAGTAATATGCCTCCTCCGGGGTTTCGAAGAAGAATGTCTTTCCTTCGGCTACAACTCGTAGTCTTGCTGGGAACAGCATTGCGTAGGGCACCTCCCGGTCTCGCAGCGCCTTTTTTACTTCAATGAAACTTCGACGGCGTTTCGCCACCGCTGCTGTGTAGTCGGGAAAGAAGGAGATGGACGAGTTGAGAAGGCGAATTGGTGGGAATATTCGCGCCGTTTGGAGGATGACGTCCCTGTCTCGAAAATTGAAGAGGCGTGCAAGGAGGTATTCTATTCTTGTTAACTTTTTTTATTGGGAAGAAAAAGCCAACCATAGTGGCTGTTAGCTTAGTATGATTTAGGTCAACCTTCAGTAACTCAAATTGTGTATTATTAGCCGAGACAGATTGAATAGAGTCCATGAGGAACGGGATAACTGTTTGATACAGGGTGCCGAACTTTTCCTGAGATTCACTCAATTCCGTCCATCGGACTCTCTTCCTTCAATTAGTGATAGTCAATCTGCCATCCGCAGGTGTAGACAAATTGTCGGTACACTCAGGGGTTAGTGAGAGTAGTTCTAAGACTAGTGCCTTGTGGTCACTATCGTGGCACGGCACAATCTTAAAACCAACGATCCTATGCCATGAAGCTAGACTGACCAGAATATAATCGATTAAGGAGCCTTGGCCGATTCTGTTAAATGTCTGCTTACCAGGGGTGTCAGACTTAGTTTTGCCATTACATCCCCTCAGTGAATGTTTTAATACCAGAGAATTCATCTGTTGTACCAGGGGAGTGCATGCTCTTACTAACGGACAAATTGTATCTGGTACAGTCCAATGTAGATCTTCTTCACACGGGGTATCCCTATTCATACCATCTCATACTGACAATTGAAATCCCCCCCACAATTAACAGGTAGTTGTCAGGGATGGTAGCAAGGAATGTCATTAGCTCGTCAAGGGTCTTCGATTCTTGACTACGGCTAACTGGTCTAAAATATACATTTATTAAAACAACAGTAGTTCTTAGGGGAATTTAAGGAGGACACACAATATATTTTTTGGGGCTGTTTCTAGCTGGGTGGATGTGCAACCCAGGTGTGTCCCCACCCAAGTGCACAACCCCCCCATTTCCTCCTGATGTTGCTGGTTTGGTATAAATGGCATAGCCTAGTTTGGAGAGATCCCCCTTTACTCATGTTTCTTTAAACATGCAGATTTCGTGTTGTTCAATAAAACTCCCCTAGTCAGGACTATCCATCTTGGGGGCAAGGCCGTCCACGTTCCAAGAAATACCTTGCAGCCCCAATTGACTTTACCAGCTATCATTGGACAAACATTCTGGGATGGGGGGCATAATCCCTCCTGTGCACAGACCTAACTTCTGGGAGACTCTCAGTTGGAGATGAGGGGTTGGTTGTTAGTTTTAGTCCCTTCGGGTTCTAGCTTATTACGTCTTGCTGTACCAAGCTGCCTCCCACTGGGCTCACCCTCTTCTGCTATCATGCACTGATCTGTGGTCACCCCTGCTTGGTGTGTATTTTCCTCCACCCTGCACCTCTTGGGTGCAAGTCAATCCACTCCTTCAAGGACCCCGAACCTATTAGTTGTAGGAATGGTGAAGAGTGGTTGCCTCTGCAGTTGGAATCCCAAGGTATCTATTTGATAATTGTGATTAAAAGGCCTCCCTTCCCATCCATCTCTACAATGTGGTGGGCCCCGTGGGGGATAAAAATAACCCTGGGCGACAGCTCTTATAGTCCCCTCCTGACTCCTCTCGTCCCTGGTTAAAATTGCTCGGGCAACTGATGGATTTCTAAAATTAATAAGTCTCCCTGTAAAACCTTGGGTCTCCAACCCACCCAACCTACTCGACGGGTCGTTAAGATTTCTCCAGCATCCCCATAGCAGAATTGCTTGTTTTTGGCTAACAAGAACATGCATTTATTTTTTTTGTTTCTGGTGTGATTCCTTTTGCCCCATCCCAAGCTCGGGATGCCTGACAAGATAACAATGTATAGGGTTGAGGCTGGTGGTAAATTAATGCACGGTGGTGAAATAAGGGTGTCAGCAATTTTAGTGAATCCTACCCTCTCCCATGGTCTTCTTTCTTGCTGGGGGCCATTGTTCTGTGGAGGGACAGATGCTGGAATTGCCCTGCAAGGGGCTACAGTACACTGCCTTGCTTGATCATTAACAGTGGGTGGTGGGGGGCATTTTTGGGATGAGAACGTGGCAGCCTTACTAGTATTGTGTGTAGCTTGTATTACATTTCCACTGCCCATTCCTTCTCTTCCATTAGTGACCCCTACCATAGCCTCTAGCAGCGTGGTCAGCTTATCAACCCTTTCTATCAACATTTTAAGTTCGTCCTTTACAATGGCCCTAACTTGAAATTGTAAATCCACCACTAGATTTGTAACCCATGCCGGTTGTTCCGTAGTACCCTTTTCAGTTCTACTGGACAAACACCCTTCCCTACTGTCTTTGTTGTCCATTATTTCTTCTGTTACTTTCTTCTTTTTTGCCCCTGTTTTCGTTGGAGATTTAGGTTTTCCCTTCTTCACTTGGCGTGGGGGAATCGTCTCCATGTGTGGTTCAGCATTGGTCACATTATCAGTAGATATCGGGGCACTGAGGCTGTTGCTAATCACTGGGCCGGAGGCTTGTGAAGCTTGTGATGTATCCAAATCTGTAAAGGGGAGGTCCAAATTTGGAGTGAGTGATAGCCGTCTCTCAGTCTGTTCAATTTCAGTTGCCACCAATCCTATTGCTTTCTCCAGCATCCTATCAATGGAGGTGGGTTGGATTATAGGTTTAGGTTTTGGGGGAACTGGTTGTTTCTTATCAGTACAGGTTCACTTGCCCATTTAAAAAAAGTTTTTTTCTAATTATTACCGATACGGTGAGTTCACTGCTAATATTCTGAAAAAAATAGACCAGTTAGGCCCCTACTTTTAAATAGGCCGTATACCTAAATAGTCCCAAAATGATTCAAGTACAGCCCAGTGAGTCAAGTGAGCCCACCAATACTGTGTAAATATGTAAAATGAATGAGTCACTGACCTGGAGCCAAGTGATGCCCTAAGGCCGGGTCTACTTAATTCTTTAACCAGAGCCAAGTATTTTAACAGTTTTTGTGAGCTTTTTTTTATTTCAAAAGAATTGTATTGGTAGTTTCAGACATAAAAAGAAAAATATAACAACATAATAAAATGAATGATGGCAATCCTAGGAATGTGGTACATACAGTGGTGAGCAACCTGTTCCAAGGCATACATTTGAGGTGCAAAATTGGATAAGAGCTGAAATGGACGATGGTAAGTACCCATAAGCAAACAGAACAATAAATATTACAGCACAAAACAGTAAAATGAAGGGAGCAGATCTTACATGGTACAGCACATAAATTAGCAGTCATCCGTAGCAACCCATGGTTGGTCCACAATTTGTCGTCATGAAAGGAAATGAACAGCAATATGTACATTACTGCAGGAAAGGAAGCCCGTTATGGGAGAAATGAGGCATGTGAGGTCAAGGTGGCGGCTAGTTGGTCGAGGTAACGAGGGTTTGGATCAGGGAGGTTTGTGTGCACTAAAGTAATTGTCAAGGGTGGTCCATAAGCGTCTGCGAGGGAGGCGCCAAGGAGATTGCAAAAGGGCCGTATTATCCGCTCCGCGGAGACTAAGTATCCAGTTTAACCAGCCATCATAATTTATTTATTTATTTATTGACATTTGTAGAGCGCGGCGAATACCTGTGGGCGTCTCGGCGCTAATAATTTAATTTAATAATAATAATTATAATAATAATAATAATAATAATAATAATAATAATTTGCATTCCGGGTGTCCTTCCAATTATTATTTTTTTTTATATATTTCTTTTTTTTGTTTAAAACATGAACAGTAAAGAAACAAGGCAATACAATCATTGAAGTAGTGAGGCGTCCTGTGAGGGAGGAAAGCATACAATTTGATACAATCAGCAACAATACGGGATGGGGGAAGCAAGGGGAATTGCAAGTCAGGAGGCATTGTAGCTGAAATAGTAGTAGGAACGTCGGGTCAGGGGGAAGGTGCGGTAGTTGTAATGCCCTAGAATCAGTTAGCATTCTAGTGCTAACTCTGTATCTACACTTAACACCCACCCACCACTGATGTCACTGGTCATGTGACACATCATCAATAAAAGAGGCCGAGCGCACGTGCTCTGGGCCAGTTGCACCATACCTCCAGTGTGTCCTGCGTCAGTGCATGAGTGCTTGCAGCATGAGGGCCTAGGGCCCACCACAGCCCTTTACAGTAGTCTCTACATGTGTGAAGGGAGGTGTACATATTTCACCTTGGTAGGAGTTCCACTGGCCCCAGATGTTCCCCCATTTGCGAGGCCTGCCACGTATACCGTCTTCTCTCTAAACATACACCAGTCCATGTTTTCCTTCCATGCCAGACCAGTGGGCGGCCTCCGGGACCCCCATAATTGCGCTATATCTCTTTTGGCAATCATATTCCCAAGGGTCGCCCACTGCGTCTGCGCCACATCCTAGTCAGTCAGCTCCCAAACATTCAACAAGCATCTCCTAGCTTCAGGCAACAACGCAACACCCGTGACCTCTTCCATCACTTCATGCACTCTATTCCAGAAACGCACAACCACCGGGCACTCCCAGAGTATGTGGAGAAAAGTGCCCAAGGAGCCGCACCCACGCCTGCACATCCCGTCCAAGGAATACCCCATGCTAACCAGGCGAGGACCAGTCACGTAAATCCAGTGGAGGATTTTGAGCTGTACAAACCGGAGACGGGACGGAATTGCGACTTCCTTCGGCGAGGATACCGCCGACTGCCAGTCTTCGTCATCAAGCTCCAGACCATCGCTGGTCCAGGCCTCTCTGAGACAGTTTAGGAGGTCAACCCTGTTATTTATTAGTTTTTTGTAGATTGGCGAGATCGTACTGTCGGGGACGTACCCATCCAGTATCCGATCTTCAAGCGGGGATGCCTCCGGGACAGTAGTACCCGACGGAAACACCGAGAGCAGTGCGTGCCGAATCTGTGCATAACGGAAAAACTCTGTCACACAAATCATATTCCACTTTCAACTACTCAAAAGTCTTGACCCTGTCCTTGACCCATACATCATTCACCCTGCACATACCAATCACGTCCCACCTGTCGAAGCCTTTCGTCTTCCACAGGGAGCCCAGTCTCTCGGATGCGTAAAGTGGAGTCGCATGTGTCAGTCTATCTTTCCATCCCATGGCAGCATTTGCACGATACCATACTTGCACCGCTATCTTGGTAGGACCCGTGAGCATCTTCCCGGCCGATTTTGTATGTAGCACCCTGTTGTAGTCCCCACCAGGCAGCAGCCACTTGTCCATTTCGAATGCAGGATTCAATGCGGGACCGTACGTACCACCATGATTAATCGCCCCCAACTGGGAGGCCCAATAATAACGCCTAATGTCCGGGAGTGCGATTCCACCGTCGTACCAAGGGAGTGTCAATTTGGCAAGGGCAATAGGGGATCGCCCGCCCCATATCAGTTGTCTCTGCAGACTTTCCACCTCTCGGAAGTAGCTCGCTGGGATAGTGTCAAATGTATTCTGTAGCGCATATAAAAACCGGGGTAGCGACATCATCTTGAATAGTGCCGCTCGTCCGAGAGGGGAAAACGGAAGCTTACGCCATGCCTCGACATCGGACCTTAGGCGTAGAAGTGGGGGTAGCAAGTTGCGTTCATAGCGGACCACGGGATCCAAGTCAATAAAGACCCCCAAGTATTTAAACGCCGCCTGCACCACCTGTATGGGGCACCCACGTGGCAAGAGAGGAGACTCACCCAAAAGAACATATACACAGGACTTGGACCAGTAAATTACGAGGACGGAATTTTTCCCAAAAGAATTCAACACATCAAATAACACTATCAGCGTCTTCCGAGGTGACGTAAGATACAGCAGGATATCATCGGCATAGAGTGAGACTCGGTCTTCGAATTCCGGGGTCCATGGTATACCCTTCATCGATGGCTCCCACCTCAGCCAAGCAGCCGAGGGTTCCAAAGTGAGGGCAAAAAGAAGCGGAGACAACAGGCATCCTTGGCACGTGCCCCTTCCGAGGGTAAACGAGCCAGAAACTCGACCATTCACGACAACCTGGGCCAATGGTTCCTCATACAGTAATTTCACCCAGCTGATAAAAACTGGGCCAAAACCAAACTTGGCAAGGGCTGCCCAGAGGTATGGCCATTCTATTGTATCGAACGCCCTTGTGGCGTCCAAAGAGGCCAAAATGGCCGGCTGACGTAGCGTCGCCGCCCTCGCGAGGGCGCCATGCAGGCGCCGAAGATTCAAGTTCAAGTTCGGGGATTTATATAGCGCACTACTCACCCAGACGGTCTCAAGGCGCTTGGGGAAGGGGGGTTCAATTTTTGTCAAATAGCCAGGTTTTAAGTTCTTTTCTGAAGGAGATGTGGTTTTGAGTAAGGCGGAGGTGAGTGGGGAGTGAGTTCCAGGTCTTGGCCGCCAGGAAGGAGAAGGATCTGCCACCCATGGTGGATTTTCGGATGCGCGGGACTGCGGCGAGGGCTTGATTGGACGATCTAAGTTGGCGGGTGGGTGTGTAGAAGGACAGTCGAGTGTTGAGGCATTCGGGTCCTAGTTTGTAGAGTGCCTTGTGTGCGTGGGTGAGAAGACGGAATGTAATTCTCTTGTTGACGGGAAGCCAGTGGAGGTCTTTTAGGTGTCCGGTGATGTGATCTTGGCGAGGGATGTCCAATATGAGTCTCGCTGATGCGTTTTGGATGCGTTGGAGTTTTTTCTGTAATTTTGCTGTGATTCCGGCGTATAGTGTGTTACCATAATCCAGTCGACTCGTGACCAGTGCGTGGGTGACAGTCTTTCTTGTTTCGAGGGGGATCCAGCGGAAGATCTTTTTGAGAATACGAAGTACGTTGAAGCAGGAGGATGATACTGCGTTGACTTGTTTGGACATCGAGAGAGAGGAGTCTAGGATGAAGCCCAGGTTGCGTGCATGGTCTGTGGGTGCTGTGCCCAGAGCGGAAGGCCACCAAGAGTCGTCCCAGGCAGAGGGGGAGAATCCTAGGATGAGAACCTCCGTTTTGTCTGAGTTGAGTTTTAGGCGGCTATGTTTCATCCATTCGGCTACTTCTTTCATGCCTTCGTGATGATTGGTTTTGGCGGTGTTAGGGTCTTTGGTGAGGGAAAGGATTAACTGGGTGTCGTCGGCATAAGAGATGATGTTAAGGTTGTGTTGACGCGCGATGGAGGCGAGTGGACTCATGTAAACGTTGGAGTAGGTGGGACTGAGTGATGATCCTTGTGGTACTCCACAGATGACTTCAGTGGCCTCTGAGTTGAATGGGGGAAGTCGGACTCTTTGAGTTCTCCCAGCGAGGAATGAGATGATCCAGTCCAAGGCTTTTCCTTGTATGCCGATGTTGCTGAGGCGTTGTATGAGGGTGCTGTGGCAGACTTTGTCGAAAGCGGCCGAGAGGTCGAGTAGGATGAGGGCCACTGTTTCTCCGTTGTCCAGTAGTGTTCGGATGTCGTCTGTTGCTGCAATGAGGGCGGTTTCGGTGCTATGTTTGGCTCGAAATCCGGACTGAGAGGGATCGAGGGAGTTGTTGGATTCAAGGAAGGCGGCGAGCTGGCTGTTGACGGCTTTCTCAATGACTTTGGCGGGGAAGGGGAGGAGGGATATGGGTCGGTAGTTTTTAAGTTCAGAGGGGTCTGCTGTGGGTTTCTTCAAGAGGGCGCTGAGTTCGGCGTGTTTCCAGCTTTCTGGGAAGGTGGCAGAGTTGAACGAGCAGTTGATGACATCAAGGAGATGGGGTGCGATGATGGAGTCAGCTTTGTTGAAGATGTGGTGGGGGCAGGGGTCGGTTGGCGAGCCAGAGTGGATTGAGTTCATTAGGTGGATGGTGTCTTCGGTGGTGATTGGGTTCCAGGCGCTGAGGTTGTTAGTTGGCGGTGTGGGATCTGAGGGGGGTGGGGAGGGTTGTTCACAGGGAGTGTTCTCGAAGCTGTTGTGAATGTCGGCAATTTTGTTGTAGAAGAAGGAGGATAACGCATCGCAGAGGTCTTGGGAGGGAGTGATGTCGTTAGATGCTGCGGCGGGTTTGGGGAATTCTTTGACGATGTTGAAAAGTTCCTTGCTGCTGTGGGCGTTGTTGTCGAGACGATCCTTGAAAGCTGATTTCTTGGTGGATCGAATCAGTTGGTGGTGTTTGCGGGTGGCCGCCTTGAGGGTGGCCATGTTGTCGGTGGTTGGGTTTTTTCTCCATGTTTTCTCTAGGGTGCGGCATAGCTTCTTGGATTTTTTAAGGTCATCATTGAACCAGGGGGCCTTTTTGCTGCCTGAATTGATCTGGTGCTTTTTCAGGGGTGCTAATTCGTCAGCGCTGTGGGTGATCCATTGCTTGAGTTTGGTGGCCGCTTGGTTTGGGTCCAATGAGAGGGTGGGAGGGTTTTGGTTGAGTGATGTGAGGAGTTGGTCGGAGGTGATTTTGTTCCAGTTTCTCCGAGGAATAGGTTGTGGGCGGTTGTGGGTCAAGGTGGTTTTGTAGCTGAAGTGAACACAGCTGTGGTCCGTCCAATGGAGAGCTGTGGTGCGGTCGAAGGAAATGTGCTTGCTGGAGGTGAAGATAGGGTCGAGCGTGTGTCCGGCTACATGGGTGGGGGTGTCCACAAGTTATTTGAGTCCGAGATTGGCCAGGTTGTCCAGAAGGGAGTTGGTGTTGCTGTCGTGTTTGTTTTCAAGGTGGAAGTTGAGGTCTCCTAATAGAATGTAGTTCTCGGAGGCGAGGGCATGTGGGTTGACGGCAGTGTTACGGTGTGGAATGAAACCGGATTGATCTGGGTGGATTAGGTCGCCAATGGCGGTTATCAAGTGGTTCACGAGCACTTTTGCAAGGATCTTGGGCTCGGCGTTTAAGAGCGAAATGGGTCTATATGATGCACAATGATCTTGCGGCTTTCCCTCCTTGTGAATCACGATAATCGATGCGAGTCGTTGATCAGAAGGGAGGGAGCCTGCGTCTAGCGACTCTAAAAACATTGATCGGAGATACAGTGCTATTTTATCCGGGCGAAGCTTGTAGAGCTCAGTGGGGAGTCCATTAGGGCCCATGGCCTTTCCCGACCGCACGGAGCGGACAGCAATCGCCACCTCCTCGTCGGAAAGCGTTGCGTCCATCAGTTCCCTGTCTAATTCCGATAAGCGGGGCAGTGCAATGTCTCGTAGGAGCAGATGTGAGTCCTGCTCCGGTCTGTCTGATACAGGGGAATATACTGTTCGGAAGTATTCCGAGAAACACTCCACGATTTCAACCGGGTCAGTCACTCTCACCCCATCCACTCTCTATATCAAAGGAACCACACGACTAGCCCTCTCCTTCTTGTCAAGCCAAGCTATCAACTTTCCTGCTTTATCCCCCACATCATACAGACGTCCTTGCTGCTCCCTGCTCACCACTTTGGCGGCATCCGTCACCAGCGTTCTATAGTCAAGTTGTTTAAGACTGAGGAGGTGAAGCTTGTCCTGGGCAACACCACTATCCAATTCCCTTTCTAAGTCAGTTATTTCAGTCTCAAGTTGGACAACTGCCTCATATTTACGTTTCTTAGCACTATTGATTAATCACAGTGCCTGGCCACGGATGACAGCCTTGAAGGCTTCCCATAGTGATACAGAAGATGACACAGACCCCTCATTTTCCGCAAAGTATTGTTCCATTGATTTGACCAACTCTGCACGGATCTTAGGATCGCAGAGATGCCAAGGGTTAATTGGGGCTACCCGGCCCTCAGTTCCCGGCCTCGTTTTCATGACAAGCCATAAAGGAGAGTGGTCTGAAATACCCCGCGCCAGATGTCTAATCTCTCTGACGGAAGAGGCCTGTATCGCTGGCATCAGTATGTAATATGTATGTAAGTATGTATGTAGACTACAGTGAGCACCGGAGTGAAAGGTGTATTGCAACTGCCCCGGGTGAAGCAGTCTCCAACAGTCTATTAATCCCAAAGTATCCAGGAAGCCACTCAGCCAGGACCGAGACCTGACTAGCCCTCTGGGGGGTAGCGGTCGCTATTTCCGGACACCAACGAATTAAAATCACCCCCCACCATCAGGATACCTTCCGGGAACCCCAAAATCACTCTCCGTAAGTCGGCGAAGGTCGTATTCTGGAGGCCAGGTGGGACATAAACAGAAAGCAGGGTGATAGCCATCCCCTCCCATCTTCCAATAATGGCGGCGTACCACCCCCTGTCATCAAGGATGGTGTCATCGACCTCCAGAGGGAGGCAACCCCTGACCAGGATACCCACCCCCCTCGAGCCTGTAGTGAATCCAGAATGCACCAGAAGATGGTAGCCCCGTCGATTTATAGCGTGGCATGTGTTTCCTATCAGGTGTGTCTCCTGCAGCAGCACAACATCAGGGGAGAGGCGTCTTAATAGTTGTAACACCACACCACGTTTTATCCTGTCCCCCAACCCTGTAACATTCCAACACAATAATTTCAATCCCCTACCCCCCATCCCAGGAATGATTGCTGCATCCACCCCACAACGAACGCGACATCCGAGTTCATCAATACATTGCCTTGAAATGAACCAAACATCAACAACTTCCCCCCCTCCACCCCCAACAAACTCCCAAAACCAGACCCACCACCCTGCACCCCTGCGTTAGACTCAAAAGCCACCCCAACTTGCAGTGTGCCTGTCGCCCTAACTTATAACTAATCTACGCTAACAAACCCCAGAGGAGGAAGGGACTCACCCCCCCCCCGCCACCCCTGGGTAACACCTATAATGAAGCAAGTTTAAGGATCATCAAACCACAGCTGGAAGGTCTATATGTAGTCCAGGGAACCCAGTCTGTTTCTCATTCCTGCTCCATCGGGCCACCCTCAGCTCCTCCAGAGTGTTCAGAGTGTTCCTGCTGCCTGGGCAGCGTGTCGAGCCAGTCACTAGCAGCCTCAGGATGATCAAAAAAGAACGTCCAATCTCCAAATTCCACATGTAGCCGTGCTGGAAAGAGCATTGCATACTTCATGTCTCTGTCTCTCAATCGTCTCTTCACTCCCTGAAACCCCATCCTTTGTTTCTGCACAAGCTGGGTGAAATCCGGGTAAAAGCTCACCATGGTATTTTCAAATTTTGTGGGGCCACCCAAACGCGACGCCTGCAGAATAGCGCCTCTGTCGCGGAAATTGAAAATCCTGGCAATTATGGGCCGCGAGGCAGCACAAGGCTTAGGTTTACCTCCCGGCACCCTGTGTGCCCGTTCCACTGCAAAGAAGTTACTCAGGGCTTTAGGTGCGAGATGGTTTACAATGAGGTCTTCCACAAGGAGGTCAACAGTTGGGCTGTCTGTTTTTTCAGGGACACCCACGATACAAACGTTGTTTCGTCTTGCTCGACTTTCGAAATCCTCTAGTCGGCGAGAAAAGAAATCATTTGAGGACCGCAGATTGCGGACCTCCGTTTGTAGATCAGAGACATCAGTCGTGAGGCTGGAGGTCTTCACGTCCAGGGATTTGACTTTTTCATTGGTCTTAGCTAAATCTGTCCTGATCAGATTGACGTAGATCGCAACGGTGTCAAGTTTTTGGGCCAAAGTCTCGTATTGTTGGCCAAGTGAGGTCTTCATGCCAGCAATGGCGCCCATGACATCACATAGAGTCAAATCATCTCCCGTCGTCGAGTCGTCTCCCACATCTCTGAGAGGTCTGCTCGCCCCACCGGGGGAACCCTTAGGTTGGGTGTACCTGTCCATGATGTTAGATTGTATGGTACCCCCGCGGTGGCCAGTCTTGGTCTTTCGCTTCTCGATCCCCGGTTTGCCGGCCATCTTGAAAGCTGCGCCCCGAGGGGACCTTGAGACCTGGTGAAAATGGCTACATTCCACTCACCCAAAGGGGTTCGCTAGAAGAACAGGTTACCACTCGCCATACAACGAAAAGTGACATCCAATCACAACACTATAGCGAAGTTGCGAAGTGGAGCAATCCCTGGGTGGCAGGAGCGAAACCGATGTAAGAGAGGGTACGAGGCCAAAAGCGAAACCGAAAGCCAAGACCTGGGTAGAGAGTAGAATCGGGCTGGCCGATGTTGTTCAATTACTGCCCGGGCAGGCCATTGACTCGAGCCCGAGGCAGTTCCGCGGAGCAGGCCGCAAAAGTTCAAAGTTTCGTAAAATCGGTTCCCGGGGTCCAAATCAATTTCTGGAAACAACTATTATATCAGCTGGGTTGCATCTTCAATGACCCGTCGTCATAATCCAGGATTAAAGTCAGGATAAGTGCCGGAGGTGGCGAAGGACCGGGAGCCCTGTGCTCACGCGGCCATCACGGTTGCGAGCGAAGCTCCTCGTCCTTCCAATTATTAAGGCTCACTTTTATAGCAGCAAAGAGTAGAAGATCAAGCAGGGCCCTATCATCGTTGTTGAGGGACTCGCTTTTGAGAAAACCAAAGACTAGGTAAGGTAATTCCCTGGGTGGGCATAACGCAAGGACTTTATCAGTAAAATCAAAGACTTTATCCCAGAATGGGGCTACACATTCACATTGAAGGATAAGCTGTTTCAGGTCGCCCTCCGCACAGTCACAGTTCCATTAGAAAGCGTCAGTCCAGATATTGTGGGCAAAAGACGCGCTGGCGTCCAAAAGGCTTTATGGAGAAGCCAGAATTTAGTTTGGGATAATGTGGGGCTGATTTTGTGGCGCATGCAGGAATCCCAGGTTTTGGCCCAGTCTGTATCTGAGATAGGGAAAGGGAAGCATGATGTTCAGAACTGTTTGATAGAAGCAGTGAGATTGGAGTGCCGTGGTCGTAGGAGTTTATAAATCCATGACACTTGGTGTCCGAGCCTGTTTAATCTGGTTAAGTAGGACGGAAGGGAGGGAGGATTAGAGGAGAGATTTGCTTTGGTGATTGCTGTTTTATGTGTAGAAAGGTATAGAACTCAAGGGAGCTGAGATTAAATTTGGATTGAAGGTCCTTGAACGATAGGGGTCTGCCCCTTCATAGAGTTGGTGAGGAAAATAAATGCCTTTTTCCACCCAGAGACAATTGTATAGTGGTTTGCCTTTGTAGAGCACTGTGGGGTTATTCCATATTGATTCCCATCGTGAACGTCTGATGGAGGCCTCAAGCAGTTTATCCACTTTAAGAAGGGCTATTCTTGTATTTCTAAAAATAGGTCTCCAGCAGATGATTGAGTTCAGTCTAGTGAACAGGGCAGTCGCTGGTGCTACATTCCCAAGGAGGGCCTTCTCATCTAAAGCCACACAGGGGAATAGCCCTCTGGTGGAGATAGCCAGTAAGAGCCCTGTTTGGCAAGAAATGTAGTTTGGTATCTTTTGAAGTCCGCTAGGTTGACTCCACCTGCAGATTTGTGTAGGCGAAATTTCTTCAAACTAATTCTTGATTTTTTCCCTCTCCAAAGAAAGTTTGTGATTGTGGCGTCTAATTTGTGATGAAATTCCGGGGATAAAGTGAGAAGCAGCAGGTTGATCAAATAATTGACTAAAGGGGAAATCATAATTTTGATGGTCTCAAGTCTTCCCCACCAAGTAAGGAAGCGGGGGGACCACCCGTCTAATTGTGTTTTAATTTTATCTAATGTTATTTTTTCGTTACGTTGAAGGGTTTCAGCAAGAGTGCTACCAAACTCAACCCCAAGATATTTAATGAAGCCTGGTTGCCAGTACAGGCCCGAGTTACCCAACATGTACCTTATACTGAGAATGTGTAGCGCTTTAACCTCAGATGTATCCCGGTTTAGTTTATATCCGGAATGCAAGGAATAGGTTTCTATGGTGGACATGAGGCCCTCAATGGAGGAGTCTGGCTATTCAGTGACCACAAGGATGTCATCTGCATATGCCGCCAATTTCACTCGCATATTACCGAATTCCACCCCTTTGATGTTTTCGTTACTTTTGATGACAGCTAAGAGAGGTTCAAGGGCAAGGAGGAAAAGGGCTGGCGAGAGGGGCCAACCCTGGCTAGTACCTTGTTCTAAGCGGAAAGGTGCGGAAAGGGAGCGGTTTATGGCAGTACAGCTGATGGGGAGGAATATAGAGCCATAACCATATCTATATATGACTTCCCCAAATTAAAGGACTGCATACAATGTTGTAAGAAAAGCCATGACACTCTATCAAATGCCTTTTCAGCGTCGAGGGTGATGGCAACGGAAAGGAGTGGCAGTTATTTTGGCTTTCTCGAAGATATGGCAGAGTAATCTAGTGTTATCATTGGATAGCCGGTGTTTGAGGAAACCCACCTGTGAATTACTAATTAACTTGGGGAGGAATGTATTCAGCCTGATGGCTAAGATTTTAGCATAAATTTTAAATCTAGATTTATAAGGGAAATTGGACGATAATTTTTTGTCAAAAGGGGGTCTTTCTCTTTCCCGTCTTTTGGACTAACAATTATGGTGGCCTCGCTCATTGAATTAGTGACAGCACCCTTGGACATAAAGGATTGGAAGAGGGTCAAGAGGATCGGGCTAACAGGTCCCACAAATTCCTTATGAAAATTGGCTGAGAAGCCATCAGGGCCAGGGGCCTTGTTGTTTTTAAGGGATTTGATGGAAGTGGAGATTTCCTGTAATGTGAACGGGGATCCCAACTTGGAGCGATCCGCCTCGGAGAGTCTAGGAAGGTCTAACTAATTCAAGTATTTGGTGCAAGCATCAGAGTCAAACGTTAATTCATTTTTGTAGAGGTCCTCATAGAAAGATTGGAAGGGGTTCAGGATGTTATTGTGTTTGGTGTGGGTGTTATTGGCCTGGTCTTTAATGGACGCAAAATGGATTTTTTTTTATGTTTGAGGTAAGACGCAAGGAATTTAATGGCTTTATTGCCCTCACATAATTTTAGTGCCTTGAATTTGTTTATCCATACTCCTGTTCTTTTGCTTAGAATTGTATTATATTCGTACTTTAACTTGGTGAGGCGGTCTAAGATGGAATTATTACCAATTTCGGGTGCGTGAGAGATCTCTAGGGCTTTGATGTCTTTCTCAAGGATTTCCAGAGCATGGTTCAGTTTTTTGTTCATTTGGGCTCGGATGCCAATGATAACACCCCTAATCGTGGCCTTAAAAGCATCCCAGACAACCGAGATGTCTGATTCTGGCAAAATGTTCAAGGTAAAGTATTCCGAATGGCGGTCTCTATCTTAGTCTTATTTTCAGGGACAGACAGGATGCCGTCATTGTAACGCCAACGTTTCGGGGGGAGGATTGAGTGTGAGCCTACAAGCTTGTCATGGATACAAGAGTGATCCGAGATTAGTTTCGGGGCAATGTCAGTTTCCTCTATGAGGTGAGTGAAAGGGCTGGAAATTAAAATGTAGTCGATTCTCGAGTAGGAGTTGTGAGAAGCCGAATAGAATGTGTAATCTTGGCCGTCTGGATGCTGTAGGCGCCATGAGTCGTGTAGATTGTATTTGGAACAGAGACAGGTCAGAATATCATGGGAGTGTGACGGGTGGTATGAGCATTTGGATTGGCGGTCTAGGAGGGGATCTAGGGGAAGGTTAAAGTCCCCACCGACAATTAAAAGTTCCTCTTGGGGGATGTTTTCTAATGCAGATGAGACAGATTCCCAAAACTCCGGGACATTCGAGTTAGGACCATAGATGTTTACTACATGAATGGGGTCGTCGTCTCTCATGAGGTGCGTCACAAGCAACCTGCCATCCTGGTCATGAGTGTGTGAGGTAATAGAGATGTTTGATTTTTTTGCGATAAGGGTAATCAATCCTCTTTTTTTGTGAATCGCGAAGGAGCAGAGGGTATGCGAAATCCAATGTTGATTAATGAACGCTGCATCTTCTTTTGATAATATTGGCTCCTGAAGAAGGATGACATCGCCTTTGGATTTAGCTAAATAGTGAAGGATTTCTTTACGTTTAACTGGGTGATTAAGACCCTTGACGTTCAGAGAAACTATGTTGAGACTTTCTACCAATGATTTGTTTTGAGTCATCTAGACTGCGTTTATCGCAAGGGAGGTGGCTAGCTCACTACGACTGGGGTTGTGCGAACCAATGGGCACATGTATCATCAGACAAGGGAGTGACCAGGCAAAATCGGGACCTGTGAGCTCCAGTAGACTTCTGAAGACAATAAGCTTGTGTACTGATGGATTAAACACATGCAACACATGTGACTCTGCTTTTGATGTCTGTGCTGTAGAAAACAAAGGAATGAAACAAAACCATACTGAAACAACCAAAATTACATTTACCCCTTGCCCCTCCAACCCACCCATCACCCTCCACCTGATGCCCCTAGGCTCCTTCTCCCCTCCCCCCACCCCTCCCCCCAGGAAAATCGAACTTAGGAGCTGCGACAGCAGTACCGTCCATGGTCAACACAGCACGTTTTAGGAGGGTAAAAGAACAGGAGAATGAACAAGATAGCTGCTCTAACATAACTGTGTGCCCTTACATAATAGAGCTTAGGCCGAGCAAGGGCTCTGTGATGGGACCCAATGCAAGAATCTGGGCTAATAGACATATGGCATTACAGCTATACTATCTGCAAGGGCTTAAAATAAACATGAGACATTACAGCTATACTGTCTGCAAGGACTTAAAGAGTGAACAAGTATTTGACGTTTTGGCACTGATAACTGGTACCCGTAACTTAACTTATAGCCCCATCAGGACTGCAAAACAGCAAGTTAGCAGAACAATGTGTTTAGGTGATGAAACAATATAAAAAATCTGGAAGTGCGGATGGTGCTGTGAGCAAGTACAGTGGCGGTGTAAATAAAAACCAGCTGAACAGACAGTTTTCAGTTAAAACAACTAAGGAAAAACCTGCAAAAGGCCATGACAGTATAAAACATGCATGAATTGAACGTGATTATTCATTAACAAAAGGAGAGCACCCTGAGGGACGTGAGCCCGCCACTGGAATCTTACTATTCAGACCAATGGAGAATTTATAAACAGGACCAAACAACCATTGACAGTTATTACAGAACATGACCAATAGCACGATTGAACAGTTTTGAACAGCGATGATGTCTCACCAGACCAAGATAAACAACGTCAGCGGTGAGCAGATTCATGTGCTTCCATTTTTCATTTGTTGGAGGTTCTGCTTGAGGAGTCCATGAATTGTGGAGGTGAGTCTTCCAAATAACATGCTAGGTCATGGTAGTTTGAGAAGAACCGAGGCTTACCATGATTGATGATTTTAATCCTCGCTGGGCCTGCGGAGAATTGAATATCTTTTGACTTTAGTCTATCTCTCAATGACAAGAAGCCTTTTCGTGTCTCGACCCTCTCTGGAGAAATCTTGCGTGAAGATTATGCGATGGCCTTCCCAAGTGATGTGATGGTTTTTCCTTGCAAATTGTAGGATGGCCTCAGAATGCTGAAAACAAAGAGGTCTGCAGATCAGAGGACGAGGGCCTTTTTTCCCATTGGAAGTTAATTCCGGTGACCGTTGGGATTCACGCTTCCAGGAATGTCATGCAGGATTCAGGGTCTTTTTCTGATTCTTCTGGCACACCAAAGATTCGAACATTGCCCCTCCTATTACGATCTTCCAACTCCGCATTTTGTCGTTTCAGATCTCTAGCGGTGCTCTGTAGGTGTTGTATGACTTTGCACGACTGCAATGTTTTATCTTCCACGTCACTTATCCTTCGTTCTGCTTCCTTGATGCTTTGGTTCATAGAGTTCATACCCTCTCTGATTGCTGTGAGTTCTAACTGCATGGAGTCGGTATTGCCTTTTGTGGATTTGGCTAAGTCGTGGACCTCGCCAATTTCTTAAGGATCAAGTCTAACGTGCTTGTGATGTCAGCTTTAGCTTTGATAGGTGAATCAGACAGGGTAGGTTCCGGTCTTACTTTCTTAGTGTTCTCATTGTCTCTCTCCGACATCTTGCAGGATCGTCAGAACCCATAGAGGCCAAGAAGAGACAGGGGCAAGGCGACCAAAGCGCACTGATATGGATTGACTTCCATGTAGTGAGTTGGTCACTCCGTGTTATGAACTCCGATTAGTGATCTTCGGTGCGAGGTGAGGAAAGGGGCAATATCGCTCGTGTAGAGCTGAGGAGATTATTCTCATCACTGACGAAGCTGACAGAAGCTGATCTAAAAGGATTGGCTGTAAAATTCACTTGTGTGCTGATGTGTAATCCCCACTTTGCTGGCGTTGAGCAGATGTAGAGCACAGTTTCCGCAGGCATAGATAGCACACACTCCGCAACGCGACGAAGACTGCACCATAGTAAGTTGGACACAGAACCAAGAGTGGTTGTAAAGGGATGGTTCTAGAGGCCTTTAGAGTTGAATGGGATCTGTTGTGGGACTGAGATTCCTGTGGGAAGGAAGATGGTGACTGGACCCTGAACAGAACTTGGCAGCCAGGTTATGGGCTCAGGAAGCAGACCACAGTGAGCTACAGACACTAGCAGGCTCTATCAGACTTTGGTAGGCAGTGGCAGAATGAGGAAAACAGTAAGCAATGGCTGAAAAAACATCAGCAGAGAAGGCAGCATTAGACACTAAACAGCACGTTTGTTGATAGTTGTAGCCTCTCCAGAATTGAGATTGATAATTATAATCACTGCGATATAGGGACGCTGGGCATAGAACACGATCTCCTGCTGAGGCCGACGACATTATCCTTCGCGGATTGTTCGCCTTCTTCATCTCGCTATAGCCGCCATTTTGAGAGCAGGCAGTGAGGAGCTGTGTCTCGCTCGAAGGAAGATAGGTCAGTTCAGCGTTGAGAAAACCGGCAGCGATGGGGCATCAGGCACTGGGCAATCAACAGGGGCAAGAGGACCAGCTTAACTACAAGGTTGAAGCAGAAACGGAGACACCAGCCGTGTGGCCTCCATTATAAGGTCAGGCAGGGCAGTCCTTCGTTCGGCGTGAGGCCCCCTCGAGGTAAGCCTTTTTCAGCGTGTTATGTGCGCGTTATGTGCGGGCCGCGCTCACCTCTATATTATGTCCGTGGCTTAGATAGGGGCCGGCAGGCAGGCGGTCCGGGCTAAGGTCCTGTGCATGATAGCGCCATTTAGAGTGCCGCCACGCTGTAGTTGACGGCTGCTGGCAGGTCTTGCTTCACCGCATTGCTGGGACACCAACTCACTCCTGGATGTGCTGGACAGTTTAGCGGTATCACGGAGCTGCAAAACTGGTGTAGTAATGCTCCTGGAAATAGTAAAGTCGCTTCAGGCGGCCATCTCCACTGCCGTCCAAGCCACGCCCCGTTTTTGTGAGCTTTTTAATTTTATATGAGAATAATAAGCACAGTAATGTGTTTATTGTTTTGTTACTTTGACTGCAAAATAAATATGGCGGCATCATTTTATTATAGGCACATTAAAGCTATTGTCATTTTATCTTTCCAATGACACCGTTTATCTAGAAGAATGTTCATCTTTGGAACAGAGTACAGCTGCTTAAGAGGAAATCAAGTTTTATTAATTAACAGTTTGAAGCAGCAATCGCATTGTAGTCATCATCATCCTCATTATATCTTTATTCAGTTTTGTTTTAACATATATTTACTTACAAAATAAACCCAAGCAATACCGCACATAATCAAAAGAGAGTAAAACCAATTAGGATGTGCAGATAAAACATAAATGAAATAAAGATGATGCCATTGATATTATATAGTATTTCTTATACTCAGGACTCCTTTAAAAACCTGGACATGGCAAAACAAGTATGTGCATCCTGGACCAGTTGCAGAAAGATAAGTGCAACCTTGTCTATTTAGAATAAGATTTGTGTAAAAGTGGCACCAAATAACGTTTCCGAATATAACTATAAAATTAGAGAAAAAATAAAGTGCAAGGAGCCCTGCACAGAAACTGTCATAAGGGCATAGTGGCAAGATTTTAAGGATATTGCAAGTCACTGAGGAGTTCCATGACTATACAGAGGAATGAAGTCGAAGGCCGCATTCCTTTATAAGGGAATGGAACTCTGAGGTGACTTATAATATCGTTATCATGTACGGCAGGGGGTATTTGTTTCTTATAATACATCTTCACACCATCACCTTTTCCACATACCACTTAAATTCTTGGTGCACAGCTCCTTGATATGAAAAAGAGCATGTTTTCAAACATGAAGAATAAAAATAGAATCTCTAGGGCAAAATTAGTCAGATAGAAATAGGTGTTAGATATTTGTTGCAAAACGATATTAGAATCAGTTTAATACAAGACACTTAAAAAAAAGGCACAATAGCCCAGGATGTGTAGAAACATGCAGCAAGACTATAACTTTTCTATAATTAGCAAAGGAATGCAAAAAATAAACATGTTGCCATGAATATCTCCGTTCTGCTTGTCATTGTACAGTTAGAAAAACAGAACAGAAGAAAGAAAAGCAATGTTTCATTTTTGTTTTTTAAAAAGCTGTTTTATTATGCTCTGTGACCTGACCTGCCTTTCCACTCAGCTCCTGGCTCTGGCAGTAGGCACAGTGACATCAGAACTCAACAGTAATAAGTTATTACAGTTGAGCAGCAACGTTATTCGCGTTATAATAGGCGACTGTGTGCATTGAAATTAGAGATGGATTTTTATGCAGGGATTGCACAATACTTTGTATTACATGAAATCTGAAATGCGTCAAAATAAATCTTTGCCTGCTATTATGGACCAGAGTCAAATATGGTTCGGTTGGAGCAACTGTTTTCAGTAAAATAAAATATCTCATGGTTGGGTTTAACAATTCGCTATCCTCCCTCTGGCAACACCTAAAATCAATAAAAGGTGTTTTGATCCAAGTAAAACCAAATTTGTTAAAACATTTCAGGTCTACCTAGCTTCACAAATCTATCTTTAATGTAATTAAGCCAAGGGATTTTGTTAGCCCCATTAAAATAAAGAGTCCTTGATGACACATTTGTTGAAAACAGTCTCTGTCTTACTCCAGATGGAGACCCAAAGAAATAAAAGGTGTAATTTGATGGTGTCCTCCAAATAGTTCTGACCAAGTTCCTCATGACAGATTAAACTACTGCAGCTATGTAGCAGAGCCAAAAGCCATCTAAAGAATCTGTTTAGTTAAACTTGCAAAGAAGCGGCTTTGGACTAACCCCATGTTCCTGTACCATAATGGTTATTAGCCTTATGAATTCTCAACAGAGATGTAAGAGGTTAGGAACCTAAGGCCTGATTTAAAGTTGTCAGACAGTTGTTCCTCAGTCGTGGAAGGATTGATTCACTCGTCAGACCAGCGGATGTCTGCCGTTCATGTTTAGGGTTTTCCGAAAGGACAACATCTGTCATGATGGAGAGCGATCCATCAGTTAAAGTTCAGTCCTCTATTGTCAGTTCCCCCGTAAACAGATACCACTCTGTTAATGATGGTGTGACGGACAATTTGCCACTATATTTAGAGATAGCTGCCATCACAGTGGGATGGACGTACACTCCTAATAGAGGATAATAATGACATACAGGGTTTCCAATGGTAGACGTGTCCGGACCGTTAGCATTCATGGACATTGTTTTCAGTACATACTTGATCAAAATGTTCTCACAAACACCACCTGCAGCTCGAACTACAAAAGACACTCCTCGAACTACAAAAACGACCATCAATAGACCCAGGTCGTCATTTAAAAAAATGTCCGGAAGAATACAACTTAGGTTCTCTGAAATTGAGTTAACTGTGATGATGAATGAGATTTTTAGGGTTTAGCCCCAGTGGTTTGACGCACAGGTTCAGACAACAACCATGAGCCAGGTAAAGGGAATGTTATCCAGAATTGTGGATAAGGTGACTACTGTCTCCAACACCAGATGTTCTCAGTTGGATAAGAGGTTTCGCAATTACTGAAAACCCACAAATCCATTGACGACAATAACCAACCATTCCTAGAAACATCCTGATCTGTCTTTGTGTTGTCGGTGGTTGTATTGCTCGAATCATTTTTATTCTCTCAATTGTCACTTGTCTAATTCCCTTTGCAATTCGGTGACCAAGGTATTTAACCTCTTGTTTGCAAAACTGTAGTTTTGCAGGTGACACTTTATGTCCCTCATCTGCCAATCGATTCAAAAGTGTAATGGTGTCAGTTACACAATTTTCTCTTGTTTTTCCTGCAATAAGGAGATCATCTATGTACTGGACCAATGTTGACTCTCCAGGTAATTTTAAATCTTCCAGGGATTTCTTTAACAACTGATTAAAGATAGATGGACTCTCAGTATACCCTTGAGGAATATGACACCATGCTAATATGCGATCCTGGAACCGGAACGCAAAAATGTGTTGGCTATCTGGATGCAGTGGAACTGTAAAGAAGGCATTACATAGGTCAATAACTGTGTACCATTCTGCATCATGCGGAATCTGATATAAGATTACCGCTGGGTTTGGTACAACCGGACAGCAAGGAACAACTATCTTATTAACCTTTCTCAGGTCCTGAACTATTCTGTACGTTCCATTAGGCTTTTTAATTCCCATAATCGATTAATTACATGGGCTGCTTTCAATCTCTCTCAAAACACCTTGCTTAATGAATTTCTCAATCACAGGAATGACACCTTCAATAGTTTCAGGTTTCATTTTGTACTGGGGAATGTTTGGAAAGTCTATTCTCTTTTGCCTTTCTCAGGATATCATCGACTGAAAGTGATTGCCAACCGACAATCCCGTTTCTAATCATTTCCCCAATCTCAGGTCTCAGGCCATAAACAAATCTGTAAATGAAATGGCTCATGTCACGTTCACTTAATTTTTCATAGCCACTGTATTGTTTTAATACCAGGAGTAATCTTTCATAAAAGGAATGAACTGATTCATTTGGTTCTTGGTTTGTCCTGTCTATTTTAACCCAATCTACTTCTTTTGCAGGAATCTTGTCTTTCAACCAGACGATTACTTTGTCATAGAAATCCATGACAATGTCTGAAGGAGCACGTGTTACTTTATGTCGAGGCGGTTCCTCTTTGGGCCAACTAACAGAAATTTTACATTCTGTCCAAAGATCTGATGGGACAACAATATCAAAGAAACCATTAAGATCAATCCACAGAACTTTTGAGACCTTAATGAATTTGTCAACCTGACGATACCATTCTACCAGCTTATCTCTCAGGCAAGGGAAATCATTTGTAAAGAGCAGAATGTCCTGTCTTGTCCATGGAACATGAACATAACCTCCACCAGCTATTTCCCTGATAGGACATTCACCAAAAACTTCTCCTCTTTCTCTCTTTTCTTCTTCTCTTTTCTTTGTCCATTTAACTCTCCATTTACTTAAATCACCTAATCGTTTTAGAAACACAATTAATTCTTTTATATGGGTTAATCTGCCTGTAGTATTTAGATTCTCAATGTCCTCCTCAGAAAAATCCACTCTGTAATGCTTTTGCAATTGTTTCTGGCGAGTCAAATCTATTTCTAATTCAGCAGCCACTTCTTCAAATTGCTCATATTTATTTTTAGTTTTCCACTGAATGATCTTGCAGATAAACAGCAATTCATCATCCTGATATTGCTTCAAACAGTCAGTACCAATTGTGCCAATAATTGATTCTTCTAAATCTGCTTTTAATTTTGCAACATCAAGTTGTCTAGATTCAGGAACTTGTTGAGGAATCTGTGTTAAATCTGTTTTATTTATGGAACCAGAGTCTGATTCTGCAGCTGATGGTGTGACACCATTTGACAAACTTTGATTTAAAGTTAAATTTGGCATTGTTTTATCTTTGTGCATTTCTGTTAACTCAGAATAAAAATTTTCAGCCACTTTTTGAATTTCTACATTTAATGGATTTGTTACGACAGAATGTCTATTTTCACTCTGCTCAAAAACTGGTACAACAGGACCAATTGTAACTGAAACTGTTACTGCTTCCATGCCTTTTGTCAACTGCTGAATTAATTCTCCCTTCGCTTTTAAATATTCTGAAATATTCGGTACATCTCCAGGTAACTCTGTCTTTCTATCAGTTTTCGGGAAATTATTTCTCGAATTCAAACTTTCTCTTGGAGTATTTGTTTTACTTCTCGATCTCGCCCTTTCAGGTAATCTCATAAATCTGGGTGAATCATCAATCTCCCTAGAAGGTGCACTAGGAGAAATTCCTGAAAAACTTCTCGGGGTAGAATGTGAACAACTTGGCTGATAAGGTGGAGGATTATTTAAAATATCTTCTAAAACTGCATCATCTAATTCTTGATCAAGATGACCTTTTTTTCTGGGAATTCTTTTGACCTGATGTTTCTACAACCATTTCTGAAACCGGATACAATCCTTCATACATGTCCCCTTTCCTCCAACGACGCACTTTATCTTGGTGGGTTTCCCTATTTATGCCTCTTGGTGTTCCCCAATTTTCTCGTTCAAGCTCCATCATTTCAACTTCCCATTCAACTAAAGCTTCAAATTGAGTGGGTCTGGGCCTTGGTGAAAGAGCCATCATTTTATCTCTCAGGTTTCT
This sequence comes from Lissotriton vulgaris, assembly GCF_964263255.1. Lineage (NCBI taxonomy): Eukaryota > Metazoa > Chordata > Amphibia > Caudata > Salamandridae > Lissotriton > Lissotriton vulgaris. Next base: position 1,339,452,195 of record NC_141685.1, read on the forward strand.
TAAAACATTAACATTAAACGATCCATCTTCTGGCCAAGATAAACCACCATCATTTTTAGTATGTTGCATCCAATTTTCAAACCAGAGAACAGTATGATAACCATATTCTCCTTCCATATATGCTGCGGGTGTTTTGTACTTATGAAGTAATGTTCCACCACGCGCTTCAATTTTCTTGTCAGGATTGAATAAATTTTTAATTTTCTGAAACCATGAAGGCTTCTTTTCTTCTTTATACCAATAACTAATGATTTAAGACTATTTTGTTTCAATTTAGAAAAGACTGTATGTATTTCCTATTGTTCCGCTACTCTAACCAATCCATGCGCGAAACTCACCAACAAGCCAATCGGGTTAAGCCACGTCACTACCTTGCTCAACCAATGAGAATCCTGTTTTCAGAAAAGACCAATCAGCTAACAGCTCGTTTTGGTCACGTGAACCAACCAGCGCGCTCGCTGTGACGTTTGTTTGACCAATGGCAGCGCGAACCCTGTGACGTATACTGCCGCTGCAGCGAAGCTGCGCGTGTCAGTGTCACTCCGTATACTCACCCCTCCTTTACAAAATATTTTCACAGCGCCATTTTAAAACAATCCTTTTCAATGGATTTCAGTTAATAACTACAGAAAAACAAACCATTTGTCCGTTTCGCTAAACAAAGTAATAGTTTTACCAGACATTCAAGATTTCACTCTCGTGAAATAGACGACGCTATTTTCACATAAACAGTTTTTCACATTCATACGGGAAAACCTATTCATGTATACATGAAATCTTAGGCAGGACTTTAACCAACCAATAGAAATCCACAAACGCCAGTAAGAATAGACAACGCTACCTCACCCTTCACACAAGCTCGGAAAAATCCTATTACTCTTTTCGCAATGAGTTTTAAAACGGGCTCCTAGTCCCTATACTCAGAGCTACGATTTCATAGGCAAACCTCACTATTCATACAACCTGTCATACCTAAAAAATCCCTAAACTTGTGTTGTACGTCCACAACACTTAGTGATATTTCAGTATCACTAATTTGAAACAGAACAAATGAACTGTGTAACTTCACCTGTCACACTACTCTGCCGGCACATAAGATTTTTCTCACTGCTGGAAAAACCTTTCAACAACATATAACAACTAGACAAAACTTAACATATGTTAAACATGTATCCTATGTAATTACCATGTAACATGTCAGTTACCATAGTAACCGAACTCTGCTACCAGAGATTAGATCCAGCGGGCCAAAGGAAATTCAGTCTCATGTGAACATCCAGCGGGCCAAAGGAAATTCAGTCTCATATGAACATCTCTTCACCATGATACTCACCATAATTCATAAATCTAACACTTGGCCCATAGATGATTGAGACATGAATTGACCAACTGAATCATATGATCTAATTAAACAAAACACTTTATAAACATTTAATTAAGTCAGAATCATAGGCAATGGATTAACTAATGGTAACTCAAGGAAACAAACAAGACCAGCTTGTCATTTCAAAATCTATTTTTATTAACTTTATTATCAAGCAAAGAGCAATTTAAGAATTAAATTCTTTTATTAGCATTTTTATTAAGCAGTATTATTTATTAGAAAGGCACATTTGACTGTCAGCTCAAATCAAAATCAGCATGAGAAGTTCTCAAACATTTAGGAAAACCTTTCCGTAATACCCTAATTCCCTAACTTAACTAAAGAAAACCTAAAGGGATAAAGTAATGTTCAGAGTATCTTACGTGAGTCAATAGTCCGACAGCATCTCTGGAGCACAGGAACAAGCCAACAGTGCTCTTTCCAAGGGGGCAATTTTTATACCTTTTTTCTATCTAAAACTAACTAAAAGAATACAAATATCCGAGCAACACGAAGCATGATTGGTCGAGAAATGTCACTCGATGAAGTAATTCGCCTTTCACATTGCAAAAATCACGTTCCTCAAGAGCGGCATTGTTCATTGACTACGTGTGTCACAGGCTATTCCGAAGCTTGCAACATTTAACAAAAATCGTTCGTTGCTTCCTCCGTCCAAGCTTTTCCGCCGCTACACATCCTGTCCTTGGCAATGAAAGTTTTAACAATGACCATTTCAATGCTCCACATAGCCTTGCTTTCTCGTGTGTCTCTCAAAGAATTATGAAGAAATTATTTTCTTTTCATACACTGCTGTGCAAGGCCCAATTCGACAGGACTTCGGACATCCATTTTAGAAATAGGCCACAGGCCTCTTTTAGCATGACTCTAGTATGCAAGAAAACACAAGACATCAATTAGAGAAATGATAATTATTCTGTTACCCACCCCCTTTGCTAATGTTAACCCATTAGTCTATGTTACCTAGCTTTGCATACAAAAGACAAACAAAACACAGTCACATAAAATGACACGACATAAACAAAAACACATTTAAAATGAATGCACATGCTATTATTTGAAACAGCCGCAATTAATATTCGACAGAATATTAGACAAGGTGAATATATTATTTAAAACGTAATGACAAACATGACAAGAGCACATATAATTAGACCTGTGTATTCGTGTAAGTGCACATTATTCTAGGTTGAGTCAGTACAAAAACATGCAACACTCATTAGTGAATTAAAAATTATGGGAGTTTTAATCAGCGGACTGAATCTAAACTTATCTTTAAAGTCCGCTTCATCAGATATACACAAGCTAGAAAACAACCATGGGCGGACTGCCCATTGCTTCACTTCCAGAGCACACCAAAATGCCCTGGCAAATGGTTGTGGGTCTCCCAGGCCCCTCATCTTCATGCCTTGGAAGGTGAAGGTATAGTTCATACTCCACTCTGAAAGCCTTGTGGGAATGACAGATGGATTGGAGACTGGAAACTATTAACACTACCTCTATTACAATAACGGATTTATCCTCTCCACACTCCGCCACATACATTTTTTAAATTGCTTTTAGCCTGCTGATATTGCTTTGGATTTTACAATTGTCACGTTTCATGTACGTGTAGGCACTTTTCACTTTGCACGTTGAATTAAACACTGCTAAGAGTCATTGTTCCTACCTACTATTTTAACTCAAGGAATCTCCCCGCGGCTATCAGGCGCCTTCCGCCCACACCCCGGTCCACCACGTGTTCTCCCGCTTGTTGTGGAGTGTGCTGGTTTCCTCTTCCGGCCTAGATGGGGGCAGAGCTTGACGGTTAGTGTTCTAGCACCCGCTGCCTACTTAAGCCACATGTCATTCCGGACACACAGCGGGCCCGCCGCTGGCACGCCAAAGGCAAGCCCGTCTGCGCCTGTACCGCGGCCAGCGGCAGCTATGCTGCCAATGGACCCTCTGATGATCCAATCCTGAATGATAACATCTTCAATGTTAAACTTACAATCAGCAATTCTAAACAAGAGATCACGTACCTGGACTTAAAACTACATACAGTGGAAGATAACATACAGTGTGATTTCTTCAGAAAATCCACGTCCTGTAACAGTGTACTTCACGCTGCTAGATGCCACCCTAGATCCACCATTTCTGGATACCATATGGTGAGTTGGTAGGAGCCCCCCGCAATTGCAGTCAAGATGACAACTTTGACAGAAGTATAAACAGGATTAAGAGAGATTTTAAAGAAAGAGGATACAAAAGTAACTGCCTTACTAAAACAGAGGAGAAAGCTAAGAGATTTCATTACAAGACCGGAGGCTACCATTATGCATATCACTTTTAATGCAGACCCAAGCAGCCGCATACATCATAAAGCAAAGTTCCAGAAAAGAACATTAGCAAAGATAAGAGGCATGAGGACATAACAATAAGCCTCTTTTAAATGCGGCTCCAAGCAGATAAGTTCTCTACATCTCTTGCTGATTTACTCTCTCTAACTGTTTGATTTATTCCTTTTTAGGTCTCGCTCGAGACCTATTGTGATTAAGACGGCTCTCAAGGGACGTAGAGAGGGGAACGCGCGGCGATTTCATAGCGTGGACGCGCATGCCCCGCCCCCCCAGCCGTGCACATCTCCAGAAGCCGATTGCCAGGGTCAGCCATGCCTCTCCAGTCACACGCACACACACACTGCATACACGCACGCGCACACACACACACTGCATACACACACGCTGACACAGAGGTGCCAAGCCCCACTTACCGCCTCAGCCGCCTCTCCTGACTTCTGCTGCCATCCACTTTGTGAGAGTGGGCGCGGGCTTCTCCAAAAGACGGAAGTCCCGCCCCACGACTGCCGTGAGCGTGCACATCCCGAGACCGGAAGTTCGGGAGAGTGCACGCTCACTGCTTGTTTCGTCAGTGACCGGGCCGAATTGTGATCCCAATCCGACCCTGCCTCCAGCCACAGGCTCCGCTCACCGCCTGACTCTAGAACTGGCCCTTCCTGCTAGATCATGGGCTTCTGCCGGCCACTCGTGCTCCAAAACACACTGACGTCTTCTCAAACATTAATATGGCACCGACCTCCGCACTACTCTGCGGCTGTAGCGCTGCTTCAGATTTTGCCAGCATCTTTTGCTCCTTTTGCTATAATCAGCTGGCTGCAGGTTTCGGGCTTACAATGTTTCAGGACACACAGTTTTGGGATGTCGGTCCTCTTACGGCTGAGTAATGTTTTCCGGGGCAGTTCGGCGACCTCTTCCGGTGCAGCCGGGTTTGTTTTCATCAGTATTGGATGGCCGTGCTGCTCGTCCCAACCAATCGCAGGAGCTTAGCGGGAGGTGCAGCCAGACAGACACTCCCAGCACGGCGCCCTGACCTGTCCATCGCAACAAACCCAGCTTTCCCAATTATCTCTCTCTGGTTGGCTATGGTTAGAGTTGGAAGCGAAGAAAAATAAGAAGCCTGGCGTTCTTGGGGCGGTAGGTGAAGTTCAGTCTCGGGTTTCTCCAGATTATGAGATTAACATCAGCGTTTCCTCTAAACAAACTCAATCGAAATTGGAGCAAAATAATTTCACGGTGTCGCTTTGGGCACTTAATTTTTTTATTATTTCAAAGTTGAAGCTTGCACTTCAGTTTGTCATACGTATGTTTGACGTTGTGCGCGTAAGTTCCACAATGCTGCTTGCGAGTTAAAGTATTTGGTAATGTGATACATTTGAATGTTAAAACAATTTGCGCCACTTTGTGTGAGCCTGTGACAGCAGCGGCTAACCTTCACCGACCATTGCGCAGCTGCTCAAAGTTGCATTGTTGCTTTCCTGTTTATTTGTGACTGGCTCGCTACATTTGATCAACATCCACCCCTCTCAAGCGAATTGCTTCTTTAGCAGGGATAACAGCGCTTTAAAAAGATAACCAAAGAAGGACATGATGCTGAAAAACCTGCGTAAAAAGTTATCTTCGTTCGCTATGCTCTTGGCTGCCATGCAGGTCCCGTGTTATGTGCAGCACCTTACTCGGTGCCTGCTGTTTTTAGATTGCCAAGGGCATTTCTGCTTTCAGGGATATGTATTTGTGTGTGGCAAAATGTGAGTGACACCCCTTGATTCTGGGCAAATCACTTCATCTCCCCGTGGCTCCCCCAAAAAATGCATGTGTCCTTATATAATGTAACTGGTTAAGCGTTCCAATACCGTCGGGTCGAGTCAGCGCTATATAAATAAAACCACAAAAAACAAAGTATGAGGTCAAAGCGCTATTGGTTAAAAAGGCAAAATGGCATAGTGCTATTCAGCTGCCGTTCTTCGCACGGTTTATGTTTACGTATTCATTTACGTGCTCACGATGCAGGGCTTTCACAAAGTCTGCAAAGCAGGCAAGCGCCTAGATGTTTTCTAAACTTGCACGTTCATAGTTTACAGTGGAAAGCACTGGCAGATTATTGTTGTGGCTGTCAGACAACCAGAACTGGCAATGCACGAGGCTGCCTAAAGGGCTCTCTCTTTACAAGACCGACGGGAAGTGCAGGGCTGGAAAGCAACAAGATTGGTATAGTGCAAGGGCGTTATCACAGTCAACTTTTAATGGCTGGCATTATGCCTGACTGGCAAGCTCTGTGCCCGCCGGCATTGCAAAGAAGCCATGGCTGGTATTGACTGCTGTTGGCAGTCTGCTTGACTGGCAGATCACAATGTTGTCTCCATTGCCAGAAGTTTGCAAGTAAAGCAGAGAGGGATTAGGGCTGCACAAGGCCACTTTTGCACACAAATGTCACTAGGGTTTATGGTGTGAGGGGCAGCTTGAAGGACTTTTTGTGCAATGCTGTTTATGCAAAGCTACCTGCTGGCTCTCTGCGCAAGGCAACCTCTTTACATTTATCAATGTATAATCACAATTGATACTCCAGGGAATAGCAAATATGGAAGGAAAACGAACAAACCCTCCATCAGGTGTGTGCTTACTCTCCTGGTCAGTATGTGGTGTTTGTTTACAATAAAGGACGCCAAGCCCTCATTCACCCTAGCGTGGCATGTTTCATGATAGGGCCGGCTTTTCACTCACACTATATATCTTTGCTTCGAGTGGGCTCGATCGCCTTAATGAAGGAGTATTCAAAGTTGAGATGGTTTTATTATGGACACCATCACAGAAATGGAATCTAAAATTAACTAGATGCCCGTCGTAGACTTCGTTATGGCTGCCTCCTAGTAAGGGAAACAACAAATAGGGGAAATTACAGTGACAGCAGTAACCATAGTGGAGTCACTAAATGTGGGAGTAAAGACGCCTGACCCGTTGTGAGTGATTTGAGTGCATCATCAGGCCAGGAGCCGAGGAGACTGGGAGGCTCCACAGCTGAGACAGTTAAAGATGCCACTCCTTTCTAAGGCCTGGGTAATGGTTGTGGATGTACAAACATGCAAGAGTGCAAATGTTTGTGTTGTAATGCCCATGCTTTGGTGTGTATGCATGTGTACACATTTTTAGGTCTCGCCTCTCAATGCGCATGCGCATTGAGCAGAGCGAGACTATAGCGACTTAAACAGACTTTACCCAACTGGGCGATTTGGTGCTGTGCCCGTGCGCTTTTAGGTCAATGAGCAAGCGCATTGACCTAAAATGCGTGTGCACATCATCAAATCGCCATCTGTTCCCTCAGCCGCACTCCTCCCACACCTTTGAAGTGAAGCTTAGCTTCACTTCAAAGGCCCCTGCTGCTTCACACCCTCATCGCCGCTCTCACCGCTTCGCCCCCTCCCCTGCCTGCCGTGTCTCATTTCTCCTACCCCCCCCTCCCCACAGCAATGCCCTCCGTCTTGGTTTTTTTTTCATTCCACTTATTGCCCTGACTACCACACTTGTTTTAATTTGGAGGGGCCTTCGGGAAAAGCTAAAGTGGCTCTCACGTGAATGCACTGACTGTGAATCTTCCTGTACTAATGGACACAAGCACAATGCACAAAGCTGCAGAAAATCATTGAGTGCTATCTGTCTTTTTCTAGTGTCCATTTAAAGTTGCGGCGGCTTTAGATTGACATTATTGTATTCCCAGCAGCACCGCCAGTCAATAACTAACGTTATTTGGCCTTCATGAGCGGCGTGAAGGCCCGTAATGTTGTTAGCACATGAATGTTCTGCCTGCTGCCTCCTATAATATTCCGGTCGGCACTTCCGGAAACCAGGAATCTTAGAGCCTTTGCATTTCAAGGAATCTGATTGGCTGTCCTGCTCCCACCATCCAATGGCTTTAATGATCAGAACTTCTGCTTGGATTCATTAAAGCTAAAAAAGGGCATGAGTGTCAAATAAAAGTAGAAAGGGGTAGTTGTTGCCAGTGCTCGTTGTTGCTGGTACTTCGCTACCCCTGGTCTCAGAAACCACGAAGGCAGCGTCAGGAAAAGAAAGTAAACAAACTTCTAAGAATTCTGTTTAATTTCTCTAAACTCCACCCATTGCCCCCTCTAGCCTTTTACTTTAGGAGGAGTCAGTTGTCGAGAGGTCAGGCTGTGATAAGTGGGCAAACGTGTGATGTGACAAGGGTCAAAGTGGGCTTAAAGTCACTTGCGCTAATTTGCTACAGTAAATTTGCATACCCAGGGCTTCTTTCTGTTTCCTGATTTTGGAATGAAATTCTCTAATGAAGGGCTACTCTGGGATTGTACAGTGCCTAGATGGCCACAGGTTTTATTGTTACCATAGTAATAGGTGTTAATTCATTGTTTCCTTGGCATGGTGTCATTACTGGCCACACCAGAACGTCCGCTACTGTAAAAACACGTCAAACATCCAACACTGAGCAGCAAGCAACTAGGGCGAAAGTGGTCTTTGATTGTTGAACATCTTTGGGAAGTGTTGTTACTTGGCTGATGAACTGTAATTTTGAGTGACCCGCCCTGTTGATCGTGAAGATATTTTGAGGTTTTTTTTTACACAGAATCACTAAACTTACAACTGTACAATGGTTTTCTACTGTCACTGCACTGCACTCCTTTACTTCTTGAAGTCCTGCGCGTTTGCAAGGACACAGCTGCAGCAAGCTCCGAAGCGCTTGGAAAAAACCTGTTGGCTCTCTACAAAATCTCTACAACAGCAGCACGTCAGGATACATGGTCTCCTGCCTCCACCGCACTTAAACCAGACCAGGTTCCCGGGGAGCCACACGCGGTGCACAGACCCAGACAGGGTGGAAAAATAGCCCCGGGTGCAAGGTGCGAGCTGCAGCGCCACACAAAAGCTGTATTGTTCAGGCTCGGCTGGACCGACGGAGGGGTTGTTTATGTCAAAAGCCAGTCATTCCTACACCCCCGCTTAACGACTGTCTATTTGTGCATTCAGTACTGTACATGCACACTGAGCTTTGTCCATGTAGCGCTGTACAGGCACTCAGCCTATCGATGTAGCGCTGTACATTCACTCTGAGTTCGATCATAGCGCTGTACATGCATTCTGAGCTTTATCGAATTAGCACTGTACATGCACTCTGAGCTTTATCTGTATAGCGCTGGACATGCCCTCTGAGTTATATCATAGCGCAGTAAGGCACTCTGAGCCTATCGATGTAGCGCTGTACATGCACTCTCTGAGCTCCATCGATGTAGCGCTGTACATGCACTCTCTGAGCTCTATCGATGTAGTGCTGTACATGCACTCTCTGAGCTCTATCGATATAGCGCTGTACATGCACTCTCTGAGCTCTATCGATGTAGCGCTGTATATGCACTCTGAGCTTTATCTGTATAGTGCTGTACATGCCCTCTGAGTTTTATCATAGTGCTGTAAGGCACTCTGAGCCTATCGATGTAGCGCTGTACATGCACTCTCTGAGCTCTATCGATGTAGCGCTGTACATGCACTCTCTGAGCTCTATCGATGTAGCGCTGCACATGCACTCTAAGCCTTATCTGTATAGCCCTCTCACCTTCACCCCCTCACACCCACACACACTCACACACTCACACACCCTCACCCTAACACCCCCTCACCCTCTTACACCCTCACCATCTCACACCCTCGCTCCCCTCACACCCTCACAACCCTCTCACCCTCACTCCGCCTCACACCCTCACCCTCACCCCCCTCACCCTCGCGCCCTCTCACCATCACCCCCCTCACCCTCACACACCCTTACCCTCATCCCCTCACACACCCTCAGTCACCCTCACACCCTCACCCTCACACCCCCTAACCCACCCCCTCACCCCCTCACACACCCTCACTCACACTCACACACCCTCACCCTCACACACCCTCACCCTCACACCCCCTCACTCACCCTCACACACCCTCACACACCCTCACCCTCACACACCGTCACACACCCTCACCCCCCTCACTCACCCTCACTCACCCTCACTCACCCTCACATACCCTCACCCCCCTCACCCTCACACCACTCACCCTCACACCACTCAGTGCTACAACACATATTGTGTTACAATAGGTGTCACATTTGCGAAACATAAAACTATTGGCATTGTAAATAACAAAGCTATTACTTTCGCTACTTTCAAAACAAGCACATAAATAAAAAATGTGTCCTTTACAATACCAATAGCTCAAAATTTCCTAATGCGAAACCTATTGCATTGCTGTGCTGGTCTCCCCCGCTGCACTCTCCTGCTCTCTAGAGATGTGGCCTAACTACCAGAGCTGCCATCTAAGTAACGTAAATACAAAACATGTTGCATTCCAAATGCTATAGGTGTCACATTCGCAAAAGTTATTACTATTGGTGTTGTAAATGACAAAGCTATCAATTTAGCTATTTTAAAAACCAACAAATAAATGAAATATTTGTCATTTACAAGACCAATAGCTCCAACTTTTCTAATGCGAGACCTATTGCATTTCCAATGCTTGTTAATTTATGTGCTGATCTTATTACCAATCCTATAGTGTCATTTGTACTTGTATCATTGCTATGTGCTGATCTTATTACCAATACTCTAGTGTAATTTGTACTTGTATTATTGCTGCTTATATTTGCGCTTTACTCAATTTAATTTCACCATTGTTTGTATTGAATACTTCCCCCCTTTTTAGGCGTCTTCCCCCACTCTCCAATCTACGGAGACCGGCGTAGGTTCTAGTCCGATAACCACCCTCCCTACTGTTGTGTTGCCTTTTTACTTTGTACACCTTTAAGACTCGTGCTTAGTTAGTTAGAATGCTATGATGCTAGGTAGAATGTGGTGCTTGCATCTTTAGAATGGGGAGTCAGTTGTACAGCAGCAGAGATGGATAGCAGTTGTTCCCTGGCGCTCACCTGTATTTAATTATTCATCTCTTAATAAAGCAACTATTCATATTATGGCCTAAAGAGCATCATTACAATTGGCGACGATGGAACATGGAGGAGAACCCAAAGAGTTTTAAAGAAATTAATTGAATTACATTTATTGGCTTGGAGAATTGAAAGATCGCAGATGTGGATCATCAGTTAAAAGAAAATGGAGTTGGAGCTTTAAAAGACATCTGAGGATCGGCGGTGAAGCAGAAGCTGGAATGAGCAACATACCTCGAGGTACGGAGAACATTGGGGAGGTATGCACGGCGTCCGTTGAGTCTCCGGTTGGCTGCATCTTTCGAACAGCAGAAGAGATTCGGTACGGGCTGTGCGCGAGCTTGCGAGCCGGTCGGAATGCAGGAAGTTCTGGGGGATTATTCAGGAAGTGATGCAATGGTGTAAGGTAACGCAACGTGACCTTACGCAGAGGCCATTTTGGATCAGCGAGAGGAGCAGAATCGGAACATCGCGAAGGGAGGTGAAAGGAGGAGTAATACACGACGTGACAATAAAATGATGTGTATTAAATGAAGTGGGGGAAACGGAGAAATAAAGAAGAAATACAGGTGAGATTGTCGGGGAAGTAATTAAAATACAGATAAGGGACTTTTAAAAAAAAAAAGAAGAAGTTTATGGAGAGAGGAGACTCTAGTGAGAATATTGTAGGTAACACAAGTGGGAATACGGAGTGCAAGATGGCACAACAAAACTTAACGATAAGCACTCCTCAGCCGTTTTGGGCTACAGGTACCCAGCCGGAGATAAAGTGGATTGAATGGAAGGAATATTTTATAAATTACATAGAGGCAATTGATGAAGAAAAAAAGATGAAACCAGAGCAAAAGAAAAGAATTTGACTACATTCTTTAGGAGCAATAGGACTAAAAACACACTCACGTATGAGTAAGGTGGAGGATGCAAATTTAAATGTTTTTGAAAATTGCATTAAGGACATGGATAAATACTTCGCACCAAAAGTGTGCATTGGAGTGACTAGACACATATTCTTTCAAAGGAAGCAAAGCAAAACAGAGACAGTTGATGATTAGATTGATGAGTTAAAGAAGTTAGCAATAGATTGTAGATTTGGAACTCTTCACGATGAGTTGATACGTGATCAATTAGTTATGCATAACAATAGCTCCACGTTACAGGATAGACAATGGGGGAATGGCGATGCGCCATTAGAAGATGTGTTGGCTATTATGAGAAAGGCGGAAATGTCGGGGAGATGTTCTTCTGTGGTAAAAGAAACAGAACTGGATAAAACATCAGGCACAGTTTGTAAAATACAACCACAAAACAGAACTCAGACGAGGTATCAACAAAGTTCACAGGGAAGATGGATGGGTCAACCGGCGAGAAATCAAAAAAAAGATACTGGAGGAGAAGAAAGAAGATGTTATCGTTGTGATAGCAAGGAACACTTGGCTATTAGTAGGACTTGTCCTGCTTTTAATAAGAAATGTGGTATCTGTGGAATGTTAGGACATTTTTCAAAAATGTGCCGCAGGCGTAGTAATGTTAAGTTTATTTGGGATGCGGAAGAGGTTGTTGTTGAACAGGAGGAAGAAAGGTTGGAATGTGTAAAGGATGTGAGAGGTAATTATGTCATCAATATATCAGATAAGGCCTTAGAAGGAAAACCATTATGTAAAATATCTTTGGGTGGCGTGGTGGTGGAAGTGTATGCAGATTCTGGATCCCCTTACACTATCGTAAATGAGGAGGTTTGGAAAAAACATTTGTGGGAAAAATTAGAAATCAATTGGGGAGTTCAGATATTTGTCCAGAAAGTTATACTGGGGAGAGAATTGAGATGCTGGGCTGCAGGTGGCTCACATTCTTATTCAAAGGAAGGAGCACAAGAGGCAAGTTATATGTGTCAAAGGTGGGACCATCAGTGTTGGGATGGTTTGATCAGAAAAATTTGAATACAATTTTAGACCCTAATTGTGAAGAAAAAGTGTTGGTGATGGATGAGGAGAGCAAGTTGAGTGATGTTTTGAGCAAAGAATTTCCAGGAGTATTTGGTGCTGTTTTAGGAAGGTTAAATGGCTTTGAGCATAAAATACTGCTTAAGGCTAATGCAGAACCTAAAGTGCACAAGGTTAGACCCATCCCAATGTTGATTAGAGAGGAAGTGAAGGGGGAGTTGCAAGGCCTACTGGCAAAGGGGATCATAGAAGAGGCGGAGGCTTCCGAGTGGATCAGTCCTATTGTCGATGCACGAAAACCTAACAGCAAGATCCGCCTATGCATAGACTTACGCCATCTAAATAACAATATAATTGTAGAAAAATTTCCATTACCTAAGATCAACGAGATGGTGTCTTCATTTAAAGGTACTACATGGTTCTCAACTATAGACTTATCCGCCGCATACCACCAGGTAGAGTTGGAACCAGAATCAAGGTATCTAACAGCTTTTACCACGCCCTTTGGGTGTTATCAATTTAGACGTATGCCATTTGGGTTAGCGTCAGCCGCAGCTGTCTTTCAGAGATTGATGTATAGGTTATTGAGAAACATCTATATGATTGCATTTTTCCAAGATGACATTTTGGTGGCTGCAAAGAGCAAGGTAGAACATGACTCAAAGTTAAGGCAAGTTTTAAAAGTTTTAGAAAAGGCAGGACTAACAGTGGAATTATCAAAGTGTAAGTTCTGCCAAAGAAGTGTATCTTATTTGGGTCACATCATAAGTGAGGAAGGTGTTAAACCTAAGCCGGCTTTGATTGAAAAGATTGTGAATTCAGGGGCGCCAAGTACGAAGGAAGAGGTGAGAGCATTTCTTGGAATGGCAGAGTATTGTGCGAAATTTGTGAGCAAATTTGCGTCAAAGGTATTTAATATTCGCAATTTGCTCAAGAAGAATACGAAGTTTGTTTGGACAAAAGATTGCCAGGATGAATTTGAAAGGATAAAAATTGATTTGCAGAATTTCAATGCACTAGCAAGTTTTGATCCAAATGCTGAATGTTTGTTGACAACGGATGCAAGCGATAAAGGTATTGGGGCAGTGTAATCCCAGAAAGATGTGAAGGGGAAAGAAAAGATTATTCTATTTGCATCAAGAGCACTTTCCCCGGCCGAGGTCAGGTACCCCATTATTGAAAGGGAGGCATTAGCATGTGCGTGGGCATTGGAACACTTTAGAGCCTTTGTGTGGGGGAAACCAGTTACAATTAGAACAGATCATCGTCCATTAGTGAAAATGTTGTCATCAGATGGCATCTCCGGAGCTTCGGCAAGAATGGCCAGATTGTCGATGCGCATGAAAGAATTTATTTATAAAATGATTTACTTACCAGGAAGAGACAATATAATTGCAGACTGCTTGTCTAGATTGCCATCTCCACTCGAGGAGTGTGTGGATGACCCGTGGGGGACTGTTAGTATTGCTTTGGTACATGATTCAAGGGCCCCTGCCATCAGCAATAAAGAGTGGTTAAAAGAACAGGATAAGGATGTTGAACTTAAAAAGATTAAGGAGTATGTATGTACTGGTTGGCCAAGACAATGTTTTATAAAAAGACAATTTTAGAGCATATTGGGAAGTTAGGATGCAGTTGTCTTTAGTAAGAAATATACTTTTCAGAGGTGACAGAGTTGTTCCCCCGATCTCTTTGAGGAAGAAGATTTTGGAGTTATGTCATGAAGGGCATTTTGGAATTGGGTGGAACAAAATAATTGTGAAAAATATGTTTTGGTGGCCAGGAGTGGACAAGGACACGGAAGTATTTGTTAGGAACTGTGAAGTTTGTAGTTCAGCGGATAAAACTCTCAAGACTTTGAAACCTTGTATGAGTGATGGGTTGATCCCAGAGCTTCCATGGGAAACAATTGCTGTGGATATCATTGGGCCAATTGGAGAGATGAAAGAATTTGGTTTAGTGGCTATTGATTTATTTACAAAATGGCCTATTGTAAGGTTTGTGGACAAAGCGGACACACAAAGTGTGTTAAAAAATTTGGACAAGATTTTTACTATGGAGGGTTTACCTGTTTGTATCTTAACAGACAATGGAGTGTAATTTTTGTCACACATAGCTAATAGTTATTTTCAGAAGTGCGGTGTTAAACATAAAACGACTGCGTTATATAATCCAAGTGGGAATGGCACAGTAGAGAGATTCAATAGGGTGATCAAAGGAGTAATTCAGGCAGCGGTTAACAAAAAAATGGATTGGAAGGTTCAGGTACAAAAGGCAGTGTGGTCTTACAGAACGACATCACAAACTAGCACAGGGTTGTCTCCATTCGTTATGATGAGAGAAAGGTTACCTAGAAGCAAAGTTAACCCTGGTTGGTTAATGGAGAGTAAAATTGCACAAGGGTCTCCAACTGAAGTAAAGAATGATTTGGATTTACTCCATTCTAAAAATAAAGAGTTTTATGATAACCACTATGGCACGAAAAATGTGGAAATAAAAGTAGGGGAATGGGTACGGGTAAAGAAACCTTATAAAGTACCAAAGGGTGAAAGTCGTTTTGAGCCACAAAAACAGGTGATTGAGGTTTTGAGAAGTGCTGTAAGGATAAGTGACGGAAAAGTATGGAATATGAAAAGCATTGCTATTAGTCATAATCAGTATGATAGTGTGGATGCAGATGTTGTAAATAGCCAGAATAAGTTTGATTGGATTGAAGACCATTTTGATAATAGTTGTTTGCAAGCATAATTGGCAGATATGGAAAGGAACACAAATTAAGTTGTAAGTGACTCTCCTTTGGTTGGTCAGTCTTCCTGTGAGGGGGGGGGGGAAGGGTTGCTAGTGGTTGCATCAATGGTGACTCTAACAAAGACAAGGATGAATACAATGTTGTCGAGAGGGGTTATGGTAAAAGAACAAGTGCTTTACCCTCGTGGCTCAAGGACTATGTTATGAAATGATTTATATTAGCTGACTAAGTTATTTTATGTATTTATTGTTATTTACTTTGTACACCTTTAAGACTTGTGCTTAGTTAGTTAGAATGCTATGATGCTAGGTAGAATGTGGTGCTTGCATGTTTAGAATGGGGAGTCAGTTGTACAGCAGCAGAGATGGATAGCAGCTGTTCCCTGGTGCTCACCTGTATTTAATTATTCTTCTCTTAATAAAGCAACTAGTCATATTATGGCCTAAAGAGCATCATGACACCTACCCTCGTTCGGTTTTTGTTTACAAATTATTTTGTAATCGGGGGAAAGGATCGCCGCTCGTAGGCTCCTCTCCCCGTACTCTCTCCCGTTTGATGGGCTTTACGATGAAATATTAAATTTAGAGGCGCTCACCAGCTCGATGCTCCCTTCCCTTCAAGACTTCGAGCGGGCGCCATTAGAGGAATTTACCCTGGCAACGCCCGCGCCCGTATGCGTGTTGCCAGGGGACTTTCCTCTCCTCTCAGCGACCAAGCCAGCTGATCGGGCGCTCGAGCCGAGTTTTCGGTTACTCGAGTCTTGAATCAGCTGGCGATCTCTGTGCTCAGATCTTTTTCTACACAATATTTATGCTTGTGCTCATTTTTGGGCCTTATTTAGACAATCTTATATTTTACATTTAGATTTTCACTTTAAGAACAGTTTTAACTCCTGTATTTTCACTTCACTCACTCTATTGGATGATAGCCTACCAAGTCTCTTTTCCTACTGGACCTCTACATTTAGCCCCCCACCCCTTTTTATTCAACACAAAAAAGGAAGCTATATTTGTTATATTAAATACAAAATTTGAAAATAAAAATTTTAAATTAAAAAATTAAAAGAGAGAATTAAAAAATATTGATTTACGATGTCCGACTCAGACTCAGATCAGGCTAACGTCGCGGAATCTGGCTTTAATAACAAGGCAATAAAAAATCTAATTCATAAGGATATGAGATCCTGTATGTTCTCAACACTTTCCCAGGTTATGGCTTCAAAAAGATAATTCCCTTTTGAAGAGAATAACTTCCCCGGAACTGACCAAACAGACTAGAACGGTCTCACTGAAACAAGGGGTAAGAAATCTAAGAAGTCAAAAAGTATTGAATTTACCCTAGAGAGCACAAGAGGTCCTAGCATCTCGAGATTTACAGGAGGTCTTCGCACCTCAAATACTTCAGGTGTCCTTAGCGGCACAAGATTGAAAGGTGTTCTTAGTGGCACAACTATATGGGTGTCCCTCGCGGCACAAACTATCAAAGTACTCATACATGACGACAACTCTCAAGTAGATGACTATGTTGATAATGCCTCAGAATTTCCGGACGAATATATCCTAGACCTCGATGAGGATGAACAAGATATTGACTCCCTTCTCTTTAACAACAATCTTCCATCTTCATCAAAAGATAGTATCATTGACCCCCTGGGAGAAGAGATGCTTTCTCCTTTCAATATTAAACATCCTAGGAGTTCGGAGTGGACCCCCCATGATCATGTATGCAAATTTATTACTAAATGGCTAAGGAACCCTTTGGAGAGGGAGACTCGTAACCTTCTAAGAGCCGAATGCTCTAGACCTTCAATTGAGGGTAGAGTTTGCCAGACCCCAGATCTCGACCCTAAACTTATTACTTACCTTTCTAAACTTGGTCGAGACCCTCGAAAGGGATTAGAAAGGTCCCTTAAAATCTGCCAAGACAAGGTCTTAGACATTCTACATCCTTTAACCAAAATTATTGATGCCACCGAAGAGAGCTACCTTAATGAATCCCCTCTCAACACCCATTCAATTCGGGGTTGGAGTCAAAGAGCTCTTGTCCTACTAGGCAATGCTAATGCAGGCCTTAACTCACAGAGGAGAAGAGTAGTCTTAACCAAGATTAGCCCAAAACTAAGCGACTTGGCTGACAAAGAAACCTCTCTTAATCCTGAAGGTTTACTTTTCGGGGAAGACTTAATTAAAAGCCTCGGTAAATATGTTTCTACATTCACTGCCTTGGACAAGGCCCATCAGAACATGAAGAAGGTCTTCAATTCGAACAACCTTTTTGGAAGGGCGGGAAGAAGGGGCCAATCTTCCGGCCGCTTCAACCGTAGGCCCTATTCCAGGTCTAGAGGTTATGGTGGAAGAGGATACCAACCCTCCAATCAACCTCAATTCTACCCCCCTAGAGGAAGAGGCTTCCATTCAAGAGGATTCAGAGCGAGAGGAGCGTCTACCAACACAAACACTCAAAGTGAGTACTTCTCTACATTATCCTTCCCCCCTTTCTTCAAAACCAAAAGTGGGAGGCAGACTAAAATTATTTTACCACAACTGGAAACTTATCACTCAAGACCCTTGGGTTTTAAATACCGTGCTCTGATTTTCAATAGATTTCACCCAAACTCCAATTCAAAAGTCGCTTGCCAAAGTAATGCCCTCACTTTAGATCAAGAGAAAATAGTGGAGGAAGAGATTTCCTCAATGCTTCAGAAAGGTGCAATTATAGAGGTCCCTATGGAATTTCTGAGATTTATAAGCACTCTTTTCCTTGTAGAAAAAAAGGACAAAGGTTGGAGACCCGTCATAAATCTGAGGGACTCAACAAATACTTTGTTTACAGACATTTCAAGATGGAAGGCATCCATCTTCTGAGAGACCTCTTATTGAAAGGGGACTGGTTAGTCAAATTAGATCTGAAAGATGCCTACTTAACCATTCCTATAGTAGTTTATTTGGGAAAAACGTCTTTTTCAATTCCAGGCCCTTCCCTTCGGCCTCTCCTCAGCCCCTTAGTGTTTTACCAAGTTGATGAGGGCCGTCACCTCATCTTTAAGAGAAATAGGTATTTGTCTCATCATCTATCTAGACGACATCCTTATCCTGTCTGAAGATCACAATCAAATCATCCAATATCTGAAAACTGTTGTAGACCTTTTAGAAAGCCTGGGTTTTATCATAAACAAGGAAAAATCCATACTTTCTCCCTCAAAGACCATGGAATTCTTGGGTTTCACCGTAGATACCACAAATTGCCTTCTCCTTCTTCCTCCAAAAAAGATTTCCAAAATCAGGAAAGAGATAAGATATGTCCTGAAGCAGCAAAATCTCTCTTTAAGAGAATTAGTCAGACTCTTGGGACTACTCTCTTCTTCCATTCAGGCTTGCTTTCCGGGCCCCCTAAATTATCGTGCCCTTAAAAGAATAAAAGCAAGAGCTCTGAGATCAGGCCTCTGGTATGGAGATCGTGTTTCTTTGAACCAGGAAGCCATCTCAGAACTGACCTGGTGGTTGGACAATCTGGATGCATGGAACGGCAGAGCGATCTTTGGTTCTACTCCAGATTTCATTTTGGAATCAGATGCGAGCCTTCATGGCTGGGGCGCTTGTCTCCAGGATCAGAACAATGGAGGAATTTTGTCTCAGGAACAATCTTTTCACCACATCAATTACCTGGAGTTAACCGCAGGGCTTTATGCTCTGATGAGTTTCAAACACTCTCTTCAAGGCAGATCAGTAATTCTGAAAATGGACAACATGTCCGCAGTGACTTACATAAATTGCCTAGGTGGTACCAAATCAGTAGACCTCTCGAACTTGGCCAAAAAACTCTGGATGTTCTGCCTAGAACACAAGATCTCCCTAAGAGCGGAATATCTTTCCGGGAAATCTAACATTTGTGCAGATTGGAACTCCAGGTTCCTCTTAGACTACAGCGACTGGAAATTCAACACATCTGTTTTCAATTCCCTCAACACATTTTGGGGCCCTTTCCAAATAGTTCTGTTTGCAAGCAGACTAACTTTCCAATTGGAGAATTATTACAGCTGGATGCCAGACCCGGGTGCTCTAGCGGTAAATCTTTTTCTCCAATCTTGGGGAGGGATCAACGCTTATGCCTTCCCTCCATTTGCGATGATCCAGAGAGTCCTTCAGAAAGTGCGACATCAAAGCTCCTCAATTGTCCTGATAACCCCATTTTGGCCATCCCAAGCATGGTTCCCTACTGCCCTAGAACTGACTTATGATCTCCCCTTCCTAATTCCTTCCCTGATAGACCTTCTTACAGACATAGACGGACAAATTCAGCCTCTTGTTCAAACAAGGAATTTGAGCCTTCTTGCTTGGAGAGTATCAGGAGATTCTATGATCTCGCTGGACTTTCGTCGACAGCTTCAAATCTCCTCGGTGAATCATGGGCCCCTGGTACACACTACTGATACAACAACATTTGGAAAGTCTGGGTTCGTTGGCGCCTAGAAAGGAACCTGGATTCCGTGGAGGCACCTATCATTGATATAATTAACTTTCTTGTTGAACATTTTGAAAGAGGCCTTAGCTATAGATCTATCAATTGTTATAGATCAACTATTTCCGCAGGCCATGCTCTTATCAACGGTAAAACGGTAGAAAAAAATCCCATTATTTGTAGAGTTCTTAAGAGTATCAGATTAAGGAGACCTCCTAGACCAAGATACCAATCTCTCTGGGATGTGAATTTGGCCTGATAACTCCCTTTTGAACAAAAAGAATCTTTCAATTAAACTCACTACTTTACTTTGTCTTATATCCTGCCGTAGAGTTTCTGATGTTAAAGCTCTTGATATCTCTTATAGATCCTATGATATGTTTGGAGTTAAATTCGAAATCTATAGAAGAACCAAGACTATGTCTGATTTTATCTTTTATCCATGTTTTGATTTATACAAAAAACTATGTGTTGTAGACTGTATGAAGGAATATGATCTCAGAATGAATGCTCTTCGCCCCTCTGGTGTTAATCAATTACTTATCTCCTTCGTTAAACCTCACAAAGCTATTTCCTCTGCCTCTATTGCTAGATGGGTTAAAATTGCTATGAATCTAGCTGGTATCGATATGAATAGTTTCAAACCACATTCCATAAGGGGTGCAATGGCCAGTAAATCCTTCTGGTCTGGAGGTAAGTTGGATGATATCCTTAAAGCTGCTGATTGGTCAAATTCCAGAATTTTTGTTCATCACTATTGCAAACCAATCACTCATATGTCTGATGTTGTTTTACATGGCTACCAACATGCATAATGGTAGCCTCCGGTCTTGTAATGAAATTGCGATTCGACCTATTAACATGAATAGAGAATCTGGATTTTATTAAAGACTCAGAGGCTAACATTATCCCTCCCACCCTTTCCCTTGGGGGGTTATTTTGATATTCAATATACTTTTGATTATTTCTATCCTTATGTACTCATAATTTGGTTATTGTTATGTTTATCATATTAACTTAAGTCTTTTCTCTTACTTAGGATTCATGAACAATTCTTAGTTCATTCATACCTTTATCTCTTTTTTGCAGATAACCTCTCATAACTTCGGGCTTTGGTTCCTCGGACAAGTTCATCTTACATTCATACCTTCTTCTTCGTGAGGGATTAAAGATTTGTTTCCTCTGTGGTTAAAGTTAAAATTTTATGGGACTCTTCCTTATGTTCAACACATTTAAAAGAGGCTTATTGTTATGTCTGCATGCCTCTTATCTTTGCTAATGTTCTTTTCTGGAACTTTGCTTTATGATGTATGCGGCTGCTTGGGTCTGCATTAAAAGTGATATGCATAATGTAGGCCTCTGAGCCTTTAATGAAATCCAAATTCTCTAGTCCTGTTAATAGGAGAATCGCAATTCGAAAGGAAAGAAACTTTGGTCCCAAGAATAATCTAGTCAGATAAGAAATATTAGGATCAGGTCACTTTCATTACAGAGTATAGTATGTATAGTGGCCATATCTATAACATACTGAGAAAGAACTGGCACCTACTACAATCCAACTCTCTTCAACCAAATATTGTTCTATAGAAACCACGCATCACATATCGTAAAGGAAAAACATTGAGGAATTTGTTGTGTCCAAGCCATGCTAGAGAACGTAAAGTTTCATCACAAACCGGGTTGCCTGAAAAGCCACAGGGCTTTTATAAATGTGGCAATTGTTGTATTTGCAATTTAGGACTTAACAAATGCATCAGTTTTAAGTATAACAACTCAAGGGAATTTAAGATTACACCTTTTATAAACTGCAATACGAAGCATGTGGTGTATCTGATAAAATGTGCATGTGAGAAAATGTATGTGGGCAGTAGTATTCGGAGCCTGAAAGTCTGCATACAGGAACATGTAAGGAGTATAAAAAACAGAGATGAGCGCTATCCAGTCACGCAACACATACACATGATCCATCCTGAAAGAGCTGACATCACATTTCATGCCTTGGACCATGTCAAAGGAAATGATAGGGGTGGAGACAGGACCATTCTGTTGAGAAAGACAAAGGCGTTGTGGATTTGTCGCCTCAGGGCAGTCTCATTAGGTCTTAATTTCAATAACGAATTTCATAATTTTTTATGAGAATACATTTTGCTAGGCCTTTTCAAATTGTGAATTATTTAGCCTTAAGAATATACTATCCCTTTATTTGTAAGAAACACTGTTGATTTACATGTGTACATTGCATGAACATAATATCAAGATCTCGGCTATGTGAATAAGATGATTCACATTTTACAGTTGGATCTAATTTTATTTTTTGAATTTGGTGATTGCTGTATTTATACTGCCAAATATATCTGATGACAGTAAAAACTTATACCGGGATTAATAAAAGAGACTTATGTGTGGCAAAATGCTATACTTGGACTTTTGGAGCGCTTTATAGCATTAATTTGCGGCTTCGCCAACATTACAAGATGACGTGACCCAGTAATACTTCGATCATGCAATCAGTCCTGCATTACAATACTAGGACCATAAGTTTAAACTGATCATATTGAGACATAAAACTGTACCTAACAATACTTCGATCATGCAATTAGTTCTGCATTACACTAATGGGACCGTAAGTTTATATTGATCCATCTTCCTTCGAATTGAGACATAAAACTGTATTTTAGATTTAGTTTAACAGTTTATAATCGCAGCAACACTTCACGTTTCTGTATGTGTTGACATGCAATATTTATGTGCCTGAGACTTTAAACATTGTTAACATATGAACTTATGAACACTCCAAGATGGTGTGATCGACTAACATCACCATCATGGAACAACCATTTTGCAAGCGCATGCCTGGGCACACAATTCAGGAATGAGAGAGGACAACCTGGAAGACCGCGGATAATGATAAACAGATATGCCAGACACATGGGAACGACAAACCGCAGCTCTTCAGCTGATTCCGATGGAGAAGCGGTGCAGGAGAACGTAGAACGACTACACCTGATGTCCGACGTCACTCCTGCAGAAGAATCACAAGGGTACTGAAATGCGTTAGTCTAACACCGGATGCGTGGAACTTGGCAGGGCTGCCCTCAGCACTCGACATCCTTCGTGGGCCAACTCAACTCCAGCTCCTGGTTGTCCTAGACATCTCTGGGTCCTAGTGGCTGAAGTGACCCAGACTCTGTCCCCTCTGCTTTCAGTTTCCTTTCTTCCAGAATTCAGGCTTGGATTCCACTGGACACTTTTTACCTTCACAGCAGCAGTACTTTATCCCAGCACTCCATTGAAAATGATGGAGGTTTCCAACACCATTTGACCCCTATGCACCCGGCTCCTCTGGGATAGGTAACTCGGGTACCTTGGTATCCACAAGTGGGTTGGCCTTAGAACCTCTTAAGTTCCAAAGGGTTTGCTTGAAGTCCTCCTAGAAGTGTCCTTAAACTATAACTTGGCAACCGCGACTTTCTCATAGAGTTGTACGGAGCACGAGGTCGTATTTCCTCACTGCACCCGTCCTCCGTGGGCTCACTGTGTCACTACCTTCGGTGGTTCCTTAGGGTCCCAGCGATTCTACGTGCTCTAGGCCCTGTGTCTAGTCAAGTTGTGCTTGTTATACCTTTTTTTTAGTATATGGTTCAGTCTCCTCCTGGAGCCCGCTGTGTATTGTGCTACTTTCTATTGATCCTGTATTGTGTGATTTGTGTTCTATCCATACATATTTTTATATAACTACTGTGTGGTTCTCCTTTCATTTAGTCATTCCTTAAAGATTGAACCTGAAGGCTGCTCTCCACAGCTACCACTAGGATAGCTTTCTAAAGGTTATATTTGACCTCATACATAATAAGGGTCATGTGGACTGGTACAGGGTGCCCACTTTAACTAGTGGACAGCATATACCAGGCCACCTTCTCACAATAATCCATAATACTTTACTAATCTGGAATGTTTTAATAAAATCATTCAGTGATTGGGGAAGGTGTGCATGACCTCTCTGGTCATGGGAAAGCTGCACAGTCAACCAGGGCAACAAGAATCAGAGTGCCAAATGATTAACATCCATGGTGATGATAATCTTGGCATGTTTCAGGTTCAATGTTGTTTTAATGTCATATTACTTTTAGGACATGGCACTATCAAAGAAGCCCTGGTTGTAGAACTTAACTTTTCAATTGGGACTGTGCACAGTGCACCTGACTTTAACAGTGATATTGATAATATTATTTTTGTGGACAGGATATTCCCTGACATTTAGAAAGGAGTACTCTAAGTAAAACACAAAGGTACTGAATAGATTTTTGCCAGAATGGCTACTACATCACAATGTGACATATAGGCCATTTACTTAATTGTATATCCAATATTATATAAGGCACTTGTACTAAGGTGGACAGTCTATCCATCACATTGTCAGAGTAAATTTCCCTCCACAAAAAGTGGTCCAAATATGAGCCACAGTACTATCACACAACATTGTGTGATGGCCAAGGCAAAACTAACATACACTTTTCTACACAAGGTCACCGGTCATTTCACTGCTTGTGGGTGTCCTCCTGTGAACACCGGGTAATGGCGACAGCATTCACTTTATCCACGATCCAAGATTTGGGCCCACCTTTCCCATCTCTGGTTCATGGTTGTTGTCTAAGCTTGTGTGTTGTGTTCTCCCCAGCCTGGGCACACCAATGACTACGCCACACAGAGACAGAGCTTAGTATTACATGCAGGGCTTTAAGTGGGATGAAAAAACTGGGGGTCTCTCAAAGGGGCGTGGCCAGTGTAATTAAGGGAGTGGCTTAAAACCACGTAAGCTAAATCTGTGCTTAGCATAGTGTGCCACCCCACTTGTATTTTGCTGTTTCTGTCATTGCATCCAGATATACGATACAACAAGTAACATTACACCTACAACAAGTCAGGACTATTGGCTTTGTCAATGGTTGTTAGTTGCAAAAGATAAATAAGCAGCAACTATGGTTTGTGTTTAATATTGAAAAGCTTCCACTTAAATCCCTGGTGACACCACAACAATGTTGCTGCGCCTGAGTTTCAAAAACAGAAGGGAAATCCAAAGAGAAAATTACTCGCTTTAAAGGATTTCCCTTCCCCTACATCGCTCACCTGACGTGACGTCTTGTTGTAACTTCTCGACTAGTGAGAAGTGAGCAGGGTGAGCAGCGCACATCGATGTGCCTGCTGTCAATGCAGCCCGGGAAAAAACGGACCGACCGCCTGTGCCCGGGCACAAAACAGAGCCCCAAGGAGACCTGTTGTGAGGTCCCCTTTAAAAAACTGCCAGTGCTCAGCACCGTTGAGACCTGGCCCACTTAAAGCACTGATTACAGGTCTTTCTTTGTGTGCGTGTAACTGCAAACTTGACATTCTAAACCAGCCTTCATTGCATTCTGCTCTAACACTTACATCCCAGCTTTACAGAGTCCATCAGGGGCCAAAAGGGTTCCAGCTACTGAGGTCTGTCCTGTGACTGCCTGTGCCAGTCTAACAATTTTAGACCCTCACGCTATGAATGCCCTGGGGTAGGGATTCACTGTGCATAAAATAACCTTGAAGTGCACACCGAGCAGTAGGAAAAAGTATTGTGCGCACAAAATAAAGCAAACACTTTTTATTGACAATGTTTAAATCCAGGTGAGATAATGGGCTGTGAGGCCCTGTATAAGGTGCACACGCGTGTGAGTGCGTGCTGTGTGTCTCTCTAAGGGTGGGGAAGTAGCAGCCGCACAAAGCATTGTTGTTTTAACAGCTGTGAGAGGGCATTTACAGGTTCATCGTCACGTGGCATGATACGCCACAGGCTGGGAAACGGTCGGGACGTAGCAGAGTAGGGGAAATATTGATACCAAATATATGGAATATCTCCATCTCATCCAATTGAAGCGGATAAGATAAATGGCTGTGGGACGTGAGGGAGGCCTGTTGTTAGCGAGTGCTGATAGCCCCAAGCCCCAAGTTTTTCGTAAGTGCGCGCTCCTGCTGCAAATGTATCTATAGCTTTAAAAAGCAAGCTTACCCTGCTAACTCCTACCAATGAAGCTAACAAGGATGTCGCTGCTGGAGTCAGATGCTTCAGTTACTGCGTGTTCTCCAGTGCCTTAGTTGGCAGTGCAGGTTGTGGCATCCATCTCCTCTTCGACAGGAATTACACATAATTGTTGTACGCAGCACTTGCCTGTAGGCTGCAGCATTGAGCTAATAATGGCGGATTTCCCCAGAGACCAATCGCTCCCCGCCCTGACAGAGTTCACTGACAGTTAGTAGGGCCAGTGCAACAACAAGCAGCATGAAGCTTTCACTCTCACTGTAGGAACTGGGAAAAATCATTCCTGGAACGCATAACTTGTGTGTCAATATGTGGCAGAGGAAATTGGATGGAGTCACGAGTGTATATATATATCTATATAGTTATAGTTAGGACCTAGTTTCCATAGGAAATAGTGCTTTGCAAGCACGAACTTCCTGGCAACCTGGATTGAACTTGCTTTGCTGGATTTTGGCCGACCGTCTTCTCTGCACCCGTCTGGGAGACCTTGCACTGAATCTGGCGCCATTTTTCCCTGCCTTCACGTCGGATCGGCGACTCAGCACTCTAGCCGCCGAACCTCCGCAACGCGGCTGCTGAGAGCTTGGACCCACCTGGACCCCCCCCCCCCCCCCCCTCCCTCCCCCGGGGCAAATTCATGACGAGTGGAGGGACTCTGCTTTAGGGCAGGACACTGATCTTGCTGCACAGCCCTTGGCTGGACCACACATACGAGGTGGTCTTGGCCCTGCACCCCACGGTTCCATTACCTGGTTGCATCGGCTCCCGACTGGCCCTTATTGAACTTCCGAGCTCTCCCGGATACCACTATGGGAAGGAATGATGCTAGACAGTCCAAACTGCCCTACGAGGCTCGCAAACCTAACAACTCCCAGCCGATTCAATACAAAAGTGGGAACCACCTGTGGACAATATTTAACGGGGTCCAGTGTACCTGTCCAGTCAACTAAATCGCAAAAGAGTGCAAAGTTCCCCCGGGGAAAAAAACGTATGCACTCCAGGATGGATACTCATGTTTCTGTCTATACTACCCCCATGTCATACTGGCTACCACACATTGTCAACAAACAAAATCGGTAGCCTCCCATGATACGCTTATTTTTCGTAATCGATAACACCTTCTCCCATTTACCCTGTAATTATTACCAAGGGACACTGGGGTCACACAATGATCACTTCGGCATGATTTGGGGGCAATATTCTTATGCACTCCGGGGTGGGTACTCTTTTCTTTGTATACTACCCCCGTCAAGATGACTGCCGTATTTTCAACCTTCAACATTGGTAGCCTCCCATGATACGCGTCCACCGGGCCCACGCGTGCGCAGACAGGAGTGCCGATGACCACGCCCACCAGCGGGGTTCTCATTGCGGAAGTGCGGGGCATCCTATTTAGTCCCGGCTGTTTTGATACACCGGCACCAGCTGTTCCGCTCTACCGACAGGGCGCCTTGCGTGGGGGTAGGTTTTCGTACCCAGGCTGCTCGCGCTACAGGTAAGCGGTGCGTCCGTTTTGTGCCCGAGAATGCCATTGTTTGGTTGCGGCTCTCTTACGAGTCTCGTTGGTGACACCCTAACCACCGGCCTCGAGGGCCTCTTTTGGGTTACCCCATGCCCTCACGGATACTAAATCTGAATGTGATGGTCTGTGTGTGATTTGGCTCCCCTTGATTGCCATGGGTCGGGCCGCGGGGGATTGCAAGTGGGACCTAGGAATTCGATTAGTTATGGCCTCATTATCCCACGTGGGTGATGGCGGTACGTTCTACTCTATGCAGAGCAGGCCTCCTCCATTCCCAGTGTCCACCTGTTGGTATGATGGGTTGATCCATGCACGCCATCCAGGTGGGATTTCTCTGAGGCATGACTACACTCGGCATTGTCTTGGAGGTGGTGGCGGGAACAACAACGAGCCGTTCCTGGTCATATATATCCATGAGGCATGTTCGTCTCTACAGCCTCACTACTGGCCTTTTGACATATATGCCTCTCTTGGTCCCCCCTTCCCAAAACTTTAAACTGATACCTAGTACACTATTTGTGTGCATGTATATGTCTCTTTCTTACAGGTACCTTACCTTAACGAGCAGCCCCACGGGAACAGACTGCGGGGCCCACTAGTGACATTCCTAGGGTAAGAACTAGCCCCATCATTCGTTACCTGTTCTTATTATTGTTACACTTTATTGTTTTGGCTATGGACAAACTACTTTCAGTTGCCCATCTAGTGTATCTTTTGATACATCCCTCTTCTTTAATGTTCTGTGTATGTGTGTTTTACGGAGTACTGTGGTGACCTTTTGTTGTTGAGATAATGCCACTGTCAATGCACCCGGCTTACTTCTACACATTTCTTTTAGGTCTCCCCGCTAGAGCAGGACCACTTGGTCTGCTCCCTGATTGACCCAGTGAGGTTGTATCTCTCTCCTTTATTTTATTGTGTTTCTTCACTGTGTAGTACCAAACACCCGAGGTCCTGAAGAATTGCCAGTTGGGCAAGAAACATGTCGACCTATTTAGAGGGTTGAGTTAGTACACTGTGCCCCTCACAGTCCCTATCCCCCCTCCCACCCCTTTTAACTAAGGGAGTCAGCCACGTGAATAAAGACCCTTGTGGACTTACCCACCTTCTTTTAATCTCACTATTCCCTCACGACTACACTTTCACCAGACCCCTCTCACGCACTCAACCATTGGCTGGAACAAACGAACTCCAACAAAGAGCGCCTACGGCGCCCGTCGGACATTGCAGCGCCAGTCTGACGAGGAGCAGGAGACCAATGATGAAGCATGACACCTAGTTTTCTGGGTGTGTGAGGTCTTCTAGTTCTAATAAGGGAATACCCTGTTCCCTGCTTCTTTTCTACTCCCAAACACACACATACCTCTTAGTTTTTTTCCCCGGGGGAACTTTGTACTCTTTTGCGATTTAACTCCCAGCCGATGACAGGGTCGGAGTCTCGAGCTACGGCACCCCCAGATGAGGATTGGAAGTCCATACTCCTGGGCATGAAGCAAACCCTCATTACCATAGACGCTAAAATGGACGCTCTCACCGCTAGAATGGATGCCGTGGTATCCAAATTGGACCAGCATGACACCCGCCTGAAGGAGACGGAGAGTCGCGTCTCTGATCTGGAAGACGCCTCCACATCCACTGGGCACCAGCTCACTAAAATGGATAGGCTACTGAAAGTCATAGCGGACAAGAATGAGGACCTGGAAGCTAGGTCTCGACGTAACAACGTCCGCGTTCTGGGCCTTGCGGAATCGACCAATACAGGCAAAATGAAAGACTTAATTGAACGGTTGATTAGTGATTTGTTCGGTAGGGAGGCATTCTCTCCACACTTCATAGTCGAAAGAGCACACCGCTCCCTGGCTGCTCGCCATCCACCTGGAGCATCTCCCAGACCTATCATTGCAAGATTCCTGAACTACCGGGACCCCGATACCCTTCTTCGACTTGCTCGGGAGAAACAGCAGGTCCAGTACGAAAATACCTCCCTGTCTTTCAACCCAGACTTCACTCCCACTGTGCAGGAGGCTCGCCGCAATCCCATATGCTATGCTCTACCCAGCGAAATTAAAGATAACGCACCGGGGAAAACAGCATTTTTTCACCTCACTGAAACAGACGGAGGACTACCTCAGGAAATGCGGCAAGGCCCCCTCCGGCGCTGCGGAATCAAGTGGTCGTTCCAGGTCGCCATCTCCCCTCTCCCAGCAAGACTGAGATCAGCGGTTCTCTGATGAACTGTAAGGACGCTCTGCTGGCCTGATAAGCTATGATGCCATGATCCGGCCTGGTTATGTAAAAGACTGCCTTATTTCATTTTTTTTTATATACTCTTTCGCCTCTGTGTACCTTACTATGGCTCAGGTTTCTTCTCCGTCCCACTGTCGAGAGCCTAGCTTTGGCCTTGGCACAAGTGGGTGAAATACAGGAGATGTAAGGGCAGGTCGAGTGCCCCTAGTGAGTCTTCACCCCCCCTGTCAGGGCGAACCCCTGCTCCCTCTTTACTTGGACTCTGAAAAGCACTGTTGTTCCCCCCCCCTTTTTTTTTCTTTTGTAATGGACTGCTAGTCCTTGGGTGGGACGTTTTTCCCCGCAAGTTGGGGTCGCCGAGGTGGGAGGGGAGTTTTGTAATGTTTCTTTACACTGTGCCGAAGTATGGTTTATGTCTTCCTTATGCTCTAAGTCTGGAACTAGGCCTCTGCTATCTCCACTTATCGAGTTTTTTACACATGCTTGCCTACAGTTATATGCGATGACTACTAATGTGAGGTATGGGGGACGCTAATGTGCACCAGATTATTAAATTAATCTCATGGAACGTTCGAGGCCTAAACGACCCCAGAAAGCGTAGACACATTTCTGGTTACCTTGACAGACACGGTATAAACATAGCACTCCTACAGGAGACACACCTCGCTCCTAGTACCAAAACACAATTCGCTGCCAGATGGGCCACTAGTCGCACCTTCTCATCCTATTCTAATTACTCCAGAGGAGTTACAGTTCTTATTAAACGCGGGGTGGCGTTCACTCTTGTTGGAATGGACAATGATAGGGAGGGCAGGTTTTGTCTAATCTGGGGACGATTGCACATGCATGATGACTTGTTTGCTAATTTCTATGGCCCCAATGTGGACAATCCTGCTGCCCTGCTTACAATGTGGGGTAAAATTCAGACATTGGGTATTGCACATGTTATCTGGGGCGGCGATTTTAACACTGCGCTTAGGCCAAGCTCAGATAGATCATGGCCACTCCCCTCTCACGACACTAACACTCAGCGCACACTTTGCAGCATCATTGAGGATGGTAATTTAACTGACGCCTGGAGATACTTACATCCTACCCTTCGGGAAGGCACTCACTTCTCCACCCTACACTCAACCTGGGCATGCCTATATTACGTCTTTGTCTCTGCGGGAGACACTCCTTGGTTGTCCCGTGCTTCGCACTTGACCCGCACATTCTCTGACCACTCCCCTGTCCTTCTGGAACTACAGATCCCCCTGGATTGCTCCCCATACCTGGCTTGGCGGCTCAACCCGGCACATCTCCGAGATGCGGCCTTTCAGGCCGAATTGGAACAAGATGTGAGGAAGTTCTTTGAACGCAACATCTCCTCCGTTGATAATATCACCATCGTCTGGGAGGCCTTCAAGGTAACTGTTAGGGGCTGGTGTATAGCCAAAGGGGGAGGCATTTTGAAATCTCTGCGTACGGACCTGCACAAATTAGAAACTGAACTGCGAGACCTAGAGGGTTCACTGAGTCGTAACCCGGCAGACCTTTCGATTAATGCCCGTATTCGCGACAACATCTCGGAATATACCAAATAGCTGACAGGGAGTGTAAATTCCTTGGCTGCCCTCACATGGCCCGGGTCTATGGCAAGGGAGCTAGACTGGGGAAAGCACTAGCGATTTCTATTAAGCCCCCTAGATTTGCCAATTATGTCACTGAGATACACGACGACGCAGGCAATGTATATAGGAACCTCCCTGACCAACTCCGCACCTTTCGCAACCATTACCAAACGTTATACTCCTCGCACAGGACTGAAACCCTTGACCTCCCTGCTTACTTTGAGGATGTTGAACTAGCGTGGCTAGGGAAAACCCAGCAGAAATTCTTTCATCTAGAATTGGAATTAGATGAAATAACCGATGATATTATGGGCATGCGGTCGGGCAAGGCTTCCGGATCAGATGGCCTTCCTATTGAATTTTTTAAACTCTTTGCCCCCATTCTGGCCACAATATTGAAGCATGTATATTATGCCACACTTGAGCAAGGTAGTCTCCCCCGCACTATGCGCGAAGCTCTCATTACCTCCCTACTCAAACCTGGCAAGGACCCTACTCACTGCGACTCCTACAGCCTGCTCTCTCAGTTAAATTGAGACACCAAGATTCTCGCTAAAGTGCTGGCCACTCGCCTTAATCTCCTAATGGAGGGACTGGTGTTGCTGGACCAAGCTGGGTTTGTGCCTAACCGGGCAACCTCCCATAACCTCCGCACCCTCCACGCCGTGCTACAAGACATCAACCCCAAGTGCGATGCCGTGGCGGTATTTTTAGATGCCACCAAGGCCTTCGATTTGCTAGAGTGGGACTACCTTCTAGGCACACTGCAACATATGGGACTACCTTTTAGTTTTTTAGATTGGGTGAAGCTGCTCTACCACCAGCCCACGGCTATTGTATTACTCAACGGCGCCAGATCCACCCAGTTTGATGTCCAGAGGGGCACCCGTCAAGGCTTCGCTCTGTCCCCCATCCTTTTCGCGATTGCGATCGAGCCGCTAGCCGCAATACTCCGCCAAAAACATAATCCCCGCTCCCTTACTTACCAGTCCCAGCAACTACTCATTTCACTTTACGCAGACGACATGACGCTCTATATAGAAAAGCCCGTGACAATTTGAATCCTGTGCTGCGTGAAATCACAAAATGTGGGGGAATTGCAGGGGTGCAAATAAATTGGGCCAAATCCGCAATTTTCCCGCTCACTGACAACACTTCCCCATTCCAACTCGATTACCCACTCGTTTGGGAACAAGACGAATTGAAATATTTGGGCATCCGAATCACTAGGGACAAAGATGCACTGATGAGAGCCAATTATGGCACTGTGCTAGACAAAGTCACAGATAATGTTACCAAATGGCTGCATCGCCCCCTCTCTATGGCCGGCCGCATCGCGCTGATCAAAATGGTACTCCTGCCGAAATTGCTTTACCTGTTTGTTAATATTCCGTATAACCCAGACAGGTTCTTCTTTCGCTCCCTCAATTCCCAGATCACGAGGCTGATTTGGGGTGGGAAGCACTCGCTACACTTATGCTCTCCTTTTACCGGGGAGGGTTTGAGGTGCCCAACTTTGAAAAATATTATGACTGTGCGCAGGCACATTTCGCCGTCTATTGGTTCCACCCGCCACCAAACTTGGCACACCTAGCCGTCGAAGATGAACATATGGCTCCCGTGGTCCCTACTGGATACATTCATACCTCGGTAAGCCAGAGAGAGCGTGACCCCTCCACTGTGGATTGTAGGTGCAGGCCTGGACCTGTCTGGCACGCACCCTTGACTGCCCATTTTATTATTCACCCAACCTGCCTTTGATGAATGACCCGCGAGTATGTCACTTGTGAAGCACTCTGTCAAAAAATGCTCAAAAAGCTGGGGCTTCGTACTTGGGGAGATTTATATACACAGGTTACCTTCCGTACTGCGGAGCAATTTTTTGGGGCTCCCAAATTTAAATGCTGGCTCAGTTCCATGACAACGTGGCAGGAGAGACTACATGACTACGCAGAACTCCTGCCCTTACGGTCACGGCCAAAAGACATTTGGGCACCATTCACGGCGTACCTTCTTCGACAGCAGGCAGAGGAGGCGGGAGAAGGGGAAAGGGCGGTAATAACTAACGATTGTGCATCATAATTTTCTGCTATGTATGCTTAATACCATCTGTATTTGTTCCTTGCTCCTTGTATGACCATTAACTGTGCCAAAGGCCTTGGAAATTACTGGACTGATTTGTCACGGCTTACTAGTGATTTCCTTCAGGCAGTGTTACTGGTTTGCTATACCCACCAGACTGTGTAGCTGCATTGTAATATAAGAGACATGGAGGACCTTCCTCCCCAGACTGAGTATTCAACATTGTTTCTTATGCTAACTACTTCGGACTATCATTTTTCAGCATTTCCAGTGGGGATTTCTTGGGTGGGAGGGAGTTGGGGTCATTTATGATGTGGACTTTACGGTAACCGAATGTTACTGCATAATGATTTGCATGGGAAGATGCCATTGTTCTGCCGTACCATAGGCTGTATAAATGCTTGTCTTTATTGCATTGATGTGCCATGTTTTCAAATACAATCAAGGTTTTTGAAACTAAAAAAAAAATAGTTTCCATAGGAAATCTGCAACATTCTATTTGGATTAACTTTGACCCCAGTCGACGAATCTTTGCGAAATTCTCAAAGAAGATGTGGAGCTCCGCTCCGCTCCTTCCCTGAAAGTTTCAGGGTGATTTGTCAAGTGGGGACCAAGAAAAACGGGGGGTCCAAAACGTGTTTTCCCCATGCAAATTACCAAAGGGACGTTTAAGTGAGGCTACAGCCTGAACTGCTGAACGGATTACACTAAATTTGGCAAAAAGGTAGAGTTTGTTTTGCAGATTACGCTTTTTGTTAAATGGTGTAAATCCGTTCAGTAGTTCCTTAGAAAATCAAAAGTAAAATCATAGATATATTTGCGAAGTTGTACTGTACGCGTACCATTACGAGCACGAGCTGCATGCTAATTGGCTGAAAACTGTCTGTCAACACTCCAAACCAGAAAGTGTTGGCAGCCATCTTGTGCCTCGGTAGAACCAAGGCACAAGAAAAGTGATAAACAAGTGTGCAAAAGACGCAAAGGGGCAGGGTAGAAAGACCATGACAGCCCTAGGCCTGCTCAGGGGGTCTCACAAGGACCCCTAAGGCCCCAGAAAAAAATATACATATTTATTTAAATTGCGGTATACGCGTAGGGTTAGCGTACCCTGCTGATCCCCCCCCCAAAAATGAAGGCACCACTCTGCAAACTCGCCCCCTGGCGCGTTTGCAGAGGGGGAAATAATTCACCTTGAATACTGGGGGTCCCTGGAGGCCAAGTAGCCCACCAGGAACCTCCAGTATGCGCCAGGGGGCTGCTTTGCAGAGACGTGTGAAGAGGCCACTCCCCTTTTTACACCTCTCTGCAATGCAGCCCCTTGGCGCATACTGGAGGTTCCTGGTGGGATAGTTGGCCCCCAGAAACCCCCAGTATTCAAGGGGAATTAGTTCTCCCTCTGCAAACGTGCCAAGGGGCTGCCTTGCAGAAACTTGTAAAGAGGCCACGCCCCTTTTACACCTATCTGCAACGCAGCCCCCTGGCGCATACTGGAGGTTCCTGGTGGGATAGTTGGCCCCCAGAAACCCCCAGTATTCAAGGGGAATTAGTTCTCCCTCTGCAAACGTGCCAAGGGGCTGCCTTGCAGAGACGTGTAAAGAGGCCACGCCCCTTTTACACCTATCTGCAACGCAGCCCCCTGGCGCATACTGGAGGTTCCTGGTGGGATAGTTGGCCCCCAGGAACTCCCAGTATTCAAGGGGAATTAGTTCCCCCTCTGCAAATGCGCCAGGGGCTGCATTGCAGAGACGTGTAAAGAGGCCACGCCCCTTATACACCTGTCTGCAACGCAGCCCCCTGGCGCATACTGGAGGTTCCTGGTGGGATAGTTGGCCCCCAGGAACCCCCAGTATTCAAGGGGAATTAGTTCTTCCTCTGCAAACGCGCAAGGGGCTGCATTGCAAAGAGGTGTTATGAGGCCACGCCCCTTTTTACACCTCTCTGCAAGGCAGCCCCCGGTGCATACTGAAGGTTCCTGACCCCCTAGGCCTGCTCAGGGGGTCCCACAAGGACCCCCAAGGCCAAAAAAAAAAAATCGAGAGATACGCGTAGGTTACGCATACCCTGCTTATCCCCCCCAAAAAATTAAAGCACCACTCTGCAAACGCGCCCACGGGCGCGTTTGCAGAGGGGGAAATAATTCCCCTTGAATACTGGGGGTCCCTGGGGGCCAAGTAGCCCACCAGGAACCTCCAGTATGCGCCAGGGGGCTGCTTTGCAGAGACGTGTAAAGAGGCTACGCCCCTTTTTACACCTCTCTGCAACACAGCCCCCTGGCGCATACTGGAGGTTCCTGGTGGGCAAGTTGGCCCCCAGGAACCCCCAGTATTCAAAGGGAATTAGTTCCCCCTCTGCAAACGCGCCAGGGGGCTGCCTTGTAGAGACGTGTAAAGAGGCCACACCCCTTTTTACACCTCTCTGCGATGCAGCCTCCTGGCGCATACTGGAGGTTCCTGGTGGGCTAGTTGGCCCCGAGGGACACCCAGTCTTCAAGGGGAATTAGTTCCCCCTCTGCATACGCACCAGGGTGCTGCGTTACAGAGAGGTGTAATAAGGCCACGCCCCTTTTTACACCTCCCTGCAACGCAGCCCCCTGGCGCATACTGGAGGTTCCTGGTGGGCTAGTTGGCCCCCAGGGACCCCCAGTATGCAAGGGGACTTAATCCCCCAACTAAGAACGCACTACGGGGCGCATTTGCACAGTGGTGAAGGTAGGGGGCGGGGCTTGTGGTGCTATGTGTGCAAACATGCCCTGTGGCACGTTTTAAGTTAGGGAATTAATTCCCCTTCAATCCAGAGGTCCCCTAATGGCCAGCTAGCCCACCAGGTACCTCCAGTAAGCGCCACGGAGCTGCGTTGCAGAGTGTTGTAAAAAGGGGCTTTGCCACTGACCACCTCTCTGCAACGCAGCTCCCTGGCGGATACTGGATGTACCTGGTGGGCTAGTTGGCCCACAGGGGACCTCAGGATTGAAGAGGAATGAATTCCCCAACTGAAAACGCGCCACAGGGCGTGTTTGGACACATGTCACCTCAGGACCCGCCCCCTTACTTCACTATTGAGCAAAATTTTCCTCTAAAAATCCGCCGAACTACGAATTCCGATTTACTCACCTGTTATCAGGAGAGACCTCAGTGCTGCATCTTTCAGCCCACTACTGATCCTGGAAAGTTATTCTAACCATACTTACAGTAACTTGAATGTCCTTCCTTAGGCTAACATTGACTGGTTTCACTTGGAAATTCTTTTAAGTGTGGAGTTTTGGAACTTTAAAAAATTCCTCAGAAATCAGCCGAACTACGAATTCCGGTTTACTCACCTACTATCAGGAGATACCTCAGTGCTGCATCTTTCAGCCCTGTACTGATCCTGAAAAGTAATTTTAACCGTACTTACCAGTAACTTGAATTTCCTTCCATAGGATATCATTGCCTGCTATATAAAATATATATACATTTAAAAACATATAAAATAAAAAATAAAAATATTACAATTTTAATATTTTTAAACACATTTTTTAATACAAATATGTAATGTAATTAAAAAAAATATCTAAAAATAAATAGTTTAAAACAATGTAGTAAATCAGTATAAAAAAATATAACAATTAATATATTTAAAAATTATCATTTACAAAACCTTTGAAATTCACTGAAAAAACCATAGGTTTCAGCCACGTTATAGTTAGGAATTAGCATTAAAAAAACCTTAGAAATTCACTGAAAAAACCATAGGTTTCACACATGTTATAGTTAGGAATTAGCATTTAAAAAACCTTAGAAATTCATTGAAAAAACCATAGGTTTCATACATGTTATAGTTAGCTGGACATTTCACTCATACAAAACCATTGAAATTCCCCCGTTATAGTTAGTTCAGCTAACTATAACTCGTGCGCCCGCAATGCACTGCTGATGACGTCACATGTTACATCACTCATGACATGGTCAGTGATATCACTCATGACATCACTGATGACATCTCAAATGACATCACTGATGACATCATCCTTGTGAAAGAGTGGCAGACCTCCTCTCACCCTAATATAACCTTTGATACACACATTCAAAAAGAGAAACTAACATTTTCAAAAAAATGGAGATACCAATACAACAACCTATTCAGTAATTCCTACATTTACATACACATCCACTCATTCACCAACAGTTCTATATAGTCACTCATACATGTACTCGCTCATCATATGTACTCATACACCTATACATCCTGTTACACACCTACACTCATCCAAAGAGTTACTCACACACTTACTCACACATGCAAATAAACTATCAAACATCCATTTACTTGCATATATAGCTATACACACACCACTACACTTCTACAGAAACGTACACATACTTACTCGCTTAAACAATCACTTATAGAAACAAATACTTATATATAAAGGAACTCTTCCAATCTCTCACTCTCACATATACTCACTTATATACATCAATACTCACATACACTAGTTTAAAACATATGTAGTTACTCATAAAGATACTATTGAGACAGTCATTCACTCACTAACACACCCATACACACACTCATCCAACCATACAGTCCTGCACACATGCTGTATTCAAAACACATACAAACAGTGAGCCACTCATTCATGCATCTGTGCGCTAAGTAATACCCCCACCAAACCATGCAGACACTCATTCTGATACTCAATAAACCAACTAATAACCCATATACACTCTCCTGTGCTACTCACCAACCCATGCAGCCATATATACACAAAGTGAGACACTGATACAGATATTTAAATATTTAAACATTACTTGCTAATACATGTATTCAGTAAGATACACTTAAGTCAGTTATACAACCAATTTTACAAAAACAAACATCCATTTAGATACTTATTTAACCTTTTATTCTTCCATCGAGGTTTAGGTATACATATATAAAAAATATTAATTTTTCAGAAAGACACACATTGCACTGGATGATGTCATCAGTGATGTCATTTCAGGTGTCATCAGTGATGTCATGAGTGATGTCACTGACCATGTCATGAGTGATGTAATATGTGACGTCATCAGCAGTGCATTGTGGGCGCGGGAGTTATAGTTAGCTGAACTAACTATAACGGGGGAATTTCAATGGTTTTGTATGAGTAAAATGTCCAACTAACTATAACATGTATGAAACCTATTATATTGTATTATATATATATTCTAGCAGCCCGTCCCGACGTTGTCCGGGTATGAATTGCTGCCGGCCAGTAGTATATTGTTTTGTAGGATTTCGTTTTGATAGCATTTCTTATCTGTGACAGGCCTGTGAAACGCTCCGAT
This sequence comes from Lissotriton vulgaris, assembly GCF_964263255.1. Classification (NCBI taxonomy): domain Eukaryota; kingdom Metazoa; phylum Chordata; class Amphibia; order Caudata; family Salamandridae; genus Lissotriton; species Lissotriton vulgaris. The sequence goes on from NC_141685.1 coordinate 1,339,490,839, forward strand.
TCACAGTGCATTGCTGATGCACTTAAGAGTGCGCGTTCAGTAGTGTGTGAACTCGAGTTTCCCTACTTTATTTTTCCTTGCAATATTATATAGCGCGAACTCGACAACATGGCATGAGCACAATTTACATTACAGAAGACCACATTCATTTGTGGTAGGCACGGGGAGACAAAGCGATTTGCCTGGAATCAAACGATGTTGAGCTGATGCCGAGATTTGAACATAGCTCCCCAGCTCTAAAGTACGCAATTCTAGAACTTGTGGCGGGAGGTGTGTCTAAAAGTGTATGTCGGTGCTGGCCATCAATGAGAGAGACCTGTGCATTTTTCAAATGGGTGGTGAAAAAATATGAGTATGTTGCTGGAGATGTGGGCCGCCGTGCCACCAATGTACTTACCGGGGAGGGTAAACACCCATTATTCCGCAACTTTCTTTCCGCATACCATCACTCCGCATACTTTCATTACGAAAGTACCATGACTCCACAATGCATTATAATGCATGGCATTAGATTTTATCTGCTTTTACCACGCATACATTTACAACAAAATTCGTTGTAAATGCATGAATGGTAAAAGCATGTTTTCTTTTTAATGTTTGGATAAGGTAAGTATGGGTATAGGGGTATATGTTTTGGGGTACTGAGGTAAATGTTTTGGGGTGTTTGGGTATTTTAAGGGTTCAGATATAGTTTTGGGTTATGGGGTACAGGGGTAGTTTTAGGGTTTAGGGATAGGTATGGGTTTTGGGGTACAGGGGTATTTTTAGGGTTCAGAGCTAGGTTTGGGTTTTGGGGTACAGGGGTATTTTAAGGGTTCAAAGCTAGGTTTGGGTTTTGGGGCACAGGGGTATTTTTAGGGTTCAGGGCTAGGTTTGGGTTTGGGGTACAGGGGTATTTTAGGGTTCAGGGGTAGCTTTGGGTTTTGGGGTACAGGGTTATTTTTAGGGTTCAGGGCTAGGTTTGGGTTTTGGGGTACAGGGGTATTTTTAGGGTTCAGGGGTAGGTTTGGGTTTTGGGGTACAGGGGTATTTTAAGGGTTCAGGGCTAGGTTTGGGTTTTGGGGTACATGGGTATTTTAGGGTTCAGAGGTAGGTTTGGGTTTTGGGGTACAGAGGTATTTTTAGGGTTCAGGGCTAGGTTTGGGTTTTGGGGTACAGGGGTATTTTTAGGGTTCAGGGCTAGGTTTGGGTTTTGAGGTACAGGGGTATTTATAGGGTTCAGGGCTAGGTTTGGGTTTTGGGGTACAGGGGTATTTTTAGGGTTTAGGGATAGGTTTGGGTTTTGGGGTACAGGGTATATTTATAGGGTTAAGATGGGTTAGTGTTTAAGGGTGTTGGGGTATTTTAAGGAGTAAGGGTGGGTTATGATTATGGGGTGCAGGGGTATTTAAAGGGAGCAGAGTGGGATTAGCACACAATATGAGACATGGCATAAAGGGCGGAACGTACCACACGCCCCCAGCGTTTGTCACGCCCCCAGCACACGCCAGCACAACGCAGACACCCCCACAAGGGACTACTTTGCTGGCACGGTTCATTTACCTTTTAAATGTATATGGTGGGCGTCTGCATAGCCTATGTCCTTCTGCTGCAACTGCCCTTTCCAACGCTGTATTGGGTGTTGTGATTGGTGCTGTGGTTCCTGAGATTACCCGCCTCAAAGGTTTGGGCTCTCTCTTTATTACATATATATATACCAACGAAAAGTTTAGCCCTCGGTGGAAGAAGCCTTAGGATTGAAATTTGAATCCATTTCTTTAAGGAGCAGCTGCAAACAGGAGACTCAGTGAAGACAGCCTCCTTCAGTTCATGTAAGCCAGACCGGTTTCGGGAGTCTATCCCTTCTTCAATGGCTTCTGCTCAAAATGCTAACCTAATATAAATTTCTCATTTTCAGCTCTATCTTACTTGAATTGGGGCTGGCGTAAACTACACAGATATGTGTGACAAAATGAATTGGTCTCAAAAGTTATGATGAATTATTGTTATTATATACAATTGATATCTAATTGCAGCATAGAATGTCATGCTCATATGAATTGTGCATTGTTTAAATATGAAAATCTTTATGATCGTATTTAAATTGTTCATGCTGCTTTTAATCTTTAATTTCAAATCTTATTTTCATCTCAAGCCAAAGCATCTCATTTGCGTTTAAATGTATAATTGAAATTATGGCTATACTTTTTATTTGAGACCGTTTTCTCTCACAGTCTGTCTTTTACCTCATTTGTAGTTTATTTGGAAATGTAGTCTTGACTGACAATGTAGTCCTACCTCAGTTTCTTTTACTTTTTGGAGCACTCTATGGTGTATAAAATGGTGATTGTGTTTACATGTGGTTGGCTTTGGAAGAAGACCGTTTGGTCGAAACGCGTCGCCATTAAACGCAATTTAAACACAGACCCTGGAGTGCGAGTCGATTGTGTGGTTCCTGGGAGGAAGAAACTTTGGTCGGGAGCCCTTTCAACCATATATATATATATATATATATATATATACCAATGAAAAGTTTAGCCCTCGGTGGAAGAAGCCTTAGGATTGAAATTTGAATCCATTTCTTTAAGGAGCAGCTGCAAACAGGAGACGCAGGGAAGACAGCCACCTTCAGTTCATGTAAGCCAGACCGGTTTCGGGAGTCTATCCCTTCTTCAATGGCTTCTGCTCAAAATGCTGATGCGGTATGCACTTGTGCATTATAGTGCCTGCCTCCTGGGCGTGGTCAAATACATTAGCTTTCTGGGTCTTTTAGTGCATACCCTTTTGCCTCGTGTGAGTTCAACATGATGGCAGTCAATAAAATAAATGATTAGAACCCAAGTGGGCAGGTGAGAATGCTGCTCTGGGTGTCCGCTTGTGAGTAATCAACTGCTCCAGGAATTCAATCCCCCGCAGAATGATCGCGCCGTTGAGCGCAATCACGGGTCCACAGCAAGTGGCAGGCTCTCCTTCCGCGGCTGGGCTCCAGCCGCTAACATACCAACGAAAAGTTTAGCCCTCGGTGGAAGAAGCCTTAGGATTGAAATTTGAATCACACCCTACGGACCTTGCTGGTTGTTGCTGTGGGCTCTCCTAGCCGTTTTTCCTACCACAACTTGCGGTACCCGCTCTGCGGGTCCCGCTGCGCTGCTCCTGCCTCGAGGGAACTTTGGACTGTGTTTGAGGGCGAACTGTGTGCTGCAGGGCTGCGAGCAATCGGGACCGGACTACAGGTTCCAGAAGCCCCGGCAAACCATGCCTCCCGTCACCTGGCTGCTCTCCCTGCTAGCCACGCCCAGCTTCCACCTTGAAAAGCCTCGCCTTTGCTGGAAACCGTGGGACACCCTACGGACCTTGCTGGTTGTTGCTGTGGGCTCTCCTAGCCGTTTTGCCTACCACAACTTGCGGTACCCGCTCAGCGGGTCCCGCTGCGCTGCTCCTGCCTCGAGGGAACTTTGGACTGTGTTTGAGGGCGAACTGTGTGCTGCAGGGCTGCGAGCAATCGGGACCGGACTACAGGTTCCAGAGGTCCTGGCAATCCGTGCCTCCCGTCACCTGGCCGCTCTCCCTGCTAGCCACGCCCAGCTTCCACCTTGAAAAGCCTCGCCTTTGCTGGAAACCGTGGAACACCCCACGGACCTTGCTGGTTGTTGCTGTGGGCTCTCCTAGCCTTTTTCCTACCACAACTTGTGGTACCCGCTGTGCGGGTCCCGCTGCGCTGCTCCTGCCTCGAGGGAACTTTGGACTGTGTTTGAGGGCGAACTGTGTGCTGCAGGGCGGCGAGCAATCGGGACCGGACTACAGGTTCTAGAAGCCCCGGCAAACCGTGCCTCCCGTCACTTGGCCGCTCTCCCTGCTAGCCACGCCCAGCTTCCACTCCTACAGCCCACGTATATAAGTCAAGTGGTAATCCCGCGATGCGGGAGCGTCCCGGGAGAAGCCCGGGACAAGGACGGGACCGTCTGTGGCCGTCCGGGGCCGTAGGAGGCCGGGCTGGGCCACCCCTCTTGGCCTTTGGACAAAGTCCCGGTGAACATTATTATTAGGTGGTTAAGTGGCTTAGTTGCCCATACAGTTATAGTTGTTGTTGGGCGTCCTCTGTGTTTGTAATTTCTGTATCTTGGTTGTATGGCTTGTTTACTCTTCAACATGCCGCTACGTTCGGGTAGAGATCGTTCTGTAGCACTTCAGACTTCAAAGGGGGTGGTATCAGGCCCATTAGATGCCTTTATAACTAAAGCTACGGGTATTTTAGAAAAAGAAATAGCTTTAGTTGAGAAAAGGTTGTCCTTAGATTTAATAAATGGGAAACGTTCTTCTTTGGGGCACATTGTTACAGTACCAAGCCCTACACCTAACCAACCACCTCCCCCTAACTTGGTTCTTGTACCTGTTGAGATACATAATGACACTGAAGGTTCCCCTTTACTGCATTGTATTTCTGACAATAACATTGGGGAGACAGATTCATCTGTGAGTGGTGTAGAAGATAGTGTTCTATCTGCTACACCCTCACTACTAGACTCCTCCTCTGAAGAGGAGACTCTGGAGATGAATCGCCCTGGTAAGAGGAAGCGTAACAAATGCCGGCAGAAAGGTGGAGTTTCAAAGGCACCTAAAACCGTTAGTCCATTGTTGCGTGTGTCTGAAACTCTCCTTTCAAGGGATAATCCATTACCTACTATCCCATCGGGTGGCTCTGTTACTTTCGCTCCTAATTCTACAGGGGTCCCTCTTACTAGCATAGTAAACATGAATGGGAATAATGCCGACCTGCTAGCACAAATGGAAATCCTAATTAAGACACTTTTACTCCCGGTATTAGAGAGAACTAGACTTATGAATTTAAAAATTGACAATTTAGAGACCAACATTAAAGATAATTCTTGTCTACTTAAAAAACTGGTTAGCCAACAGGCTAAGCATTCGGTCTCTTCTAGTGGTTCTGGTCATTCTAACCCCAAATCCTCAGGCCATTCTGATACAATAACCAAGGCTATCCCAACTGGGGAACTGTCAAATGTTAGCGTCACCAGACTGGTCCCTAAGGCTAGGACTTCTAAGCCATCTAGTGCACAAAATAAACCCTCCAACCCGGTTACCCAAACTGTTATACCTAAGAAGGCAAGTTTTAAATCCCATGGGCTACCATCGCTATCTGCCCCTAAGCCTGTGAGTTCTGCACAGGCCTCTACTTCAGGGGTAGGCAGTTCTAAACAGACTTCCCATCAAAATTCTAGTACCTGTGTTGCAGCAGGGTATACACAATCTCTGAAGAGAGTTACTAGAAGAGGGCCTCCCCCAGCAGATCTACCATTCGATGCCACACCATACACTATCGTCCTGACAGGCGTTGCACCCTTAAGGGACGGACAATCGGAATCACATGGAGACCTAATGAACAAAGTAGCCTTTTGGCTTAATAAAAATCGTCCCCTTCCACCCTCCTCCTCCACAAAGATTCTGACAGTCCGCAGAGTTGACTGGGTGGGTTATTGCCCAAAGGACTTGGAAGGCGATTGCATTCTAATAAATTTCCAGGATCCATGGGTGGTTGACTATATTCGCAGAGAGGCAAGATTTGGAAGAACAGGGGATGTACAATCTTTAAGCTTGTCTTACTTCTACCCTAAAAGGTATGGCCCGCCCCCTCCCAGAAACGTTCCATCTCATAGACCGGCGGGGAGAAACGTGGTAGAGAGGTTCCCCAACTCGCCCTTCTACCCGTGCCTCTCGAACAGGTTTGATCCATTGTCTGGGTTGCAATGTGTGGATTGACTGGGGTATGTTTATGGTCCAGATAGTTCTAGTAGTAGGGATACCATAGGTTGTAGCCAACCCTCCACCTCCCCAGGAATTAATGCCACTGAGGAGGGTAATAGTAAGGACTATGCAGAATCACACCTTAATTCACCTCCCCCGAGATCCAGTCCCCTTTGGAGGGCAAATGCCGTACTAGAAGAGGACAAGTGTACCTTAGATGTAGCCCCATCTTGTAACCAAGTGGGGACAGTTAAAATAGTTTCCTGGAATTTGGCAGGACTAAGGGGTCGTATAGATAGTGAAGATTGGGTCGATTTCATTGACTCCTTTGATATTGTCATTCTACAGGAAAGTTGGGCAGTCACCCCGATTCGTAGGGCGGGGTACCTAAACTTTTTCAAGCCGGCTATACAGGGCCCAAAGGGTAGACCCTCAGGAGGGTTAGTGGTATGGATAAGACAGTCCATGGGGTTTAGTCTATTGGAGATTTCGGTAGATAATCCGGATCTCCTGTGTATTAAGTGCAGTAGAGGCAACAATAAGGACCTAGTACTCATAAATATATATGCTAGAGGACGCCCTGGAGGTCGTAAACAGTCAGTTATAGATGATCTGGATTCACTGTTGAGGAGAATAGGCAGTGACAGTTTTGTTCTGGTCGCTGGTGATTTGAACTGTTCATTTGAGCCTTTGAACAGTGTGGGGGAGGATCTAGGGGCTGATGAAGATATGGTATGGGACATCCCGCCCTTATTAATAACAAGGGGCGTCAAGGGCACTGAGGCAGCACTTCACTGGCAGGGTTTATGTCTAGAGTGGGGGCTGCGTGCTACTAATGGACGCACGCCCTCCGATAAAACAGGCCAACCGACCTTCAACAACGGGGTCTGTAAGAGTCGTATCGACTACTTCCTTGTTAAACTTGAGCTCTGGTCCCAGGTTATTGATATGGAGGTTGTGGAACGCCCAGAGAGCGACCATAACCCCCTTTCGCTGAGTCTTAAGCTCCTAGGCGTTGGAGATGGGCCTTCTATTACCACCTGCTCAACGTCAGAGGTTATACTGTGTAATGACAGGAAAAGAGTAAAATGGTCTAGGGTAGTTGCAGACCCCTCCATAATTAAAGGTATAGAGGAAGAAGTGGTAAAGACACTGGCTGCTATGGAAGTTGCATCATCTTCCCAGGGGTCTATCTCCCAGATTAGCGATCTTCATGACCAGTGCTTTGCGGAATTTAAAACCCTGTTAACAACCTCATTAATACCAAGGAAGGATAAACTCCGGACCAAATGATATAATAAAAGTTGTAGGGTAGCACACAGTAGACTGATCTTAGCGATTAAATCTAGAGATACTGCAGTTATTAGAACGGCCCGGCTTATCTATAAAAAAACGCTATGGGCCGCGAAGAAGGAGTGGGAGGACCGACATTGGTCAGAACTCCTTTCGGCATGCCTAACATCAAACCAAATTAAATTTTGGGAAATCGTTAAGTGGGGCGCGAACCAGGATTCCAAAACCCCCGTGAATCATGTCTCAGTGGAAGACTGGGTGGCTTTCTATTCATTGCAGTTCAGAGCTCCGGTTGTGGATCAGGATTCTCATCAAGAGTTGGACATAGTTTTGCCTTCTAACCCTGATTGTTCGCTTGTTTTTAATATCTCTGATACGAAGTACGCTTTGGGTACAGTCCACTCAGGTAGAGCGCCTGGGATGGACGTAATACCCTCTGATCTTTTTAAAATGAATTTGGACATTTGGGTTCCCTACATAACCTTGCTTGTGAATGCAATCTCTGCAGGGGCAAGGATTCCGGACTCATGGAAAGGGGCGGAGATCCTACCAGTATTTAAAAAAGGAGACCGCTCAGTCCCAGGGAATTATCGCCCTATAAGCTTGATAGATTCTATCCAAAAAATAGTTGCCAGGATGGTACTTGTGAGAATCCAGGGGTGGATGGAGCAAGAAAACATTTTGTCCCCTATGCAAGCTGGGTTTAGAGTAGGCACCAGCACCCTAGATCAGGTCTTTAGACTCAACATGTTGTTTTGGAAGGTTGTCAAGCTGGGTGGTGGCGCCATCTATGCCGCTTTTGTGGACCTTATATCGGCTTTCGATTTAGTACCAAGAGAGAAAATGTGGAAATCCCTTAGACTCATGGGTCTGCCTCCTGAACTTCTTGATTTAGTGATTAGACTCCATGAAGAAAACTTCCCCAAAGTGAGATGGGGTAAACAAGGTCAGGTGACTGATAGTTTCCCAGTTACACGCGGTGTGTGACAGGGATGCGTGTTGGCACCCACCTTATTCCTTTTGTTTATCAATCAGGTTGTAAAATTCTTTTCTGATACCCCCGACCGATGCACCATCTTTGGGCGGGTTTAAATACCCGATGTTGATTTTTGCAGATGACACCCTGCTTCTCTCCAAAACTCGTAGAGGGCTGCAAATAGCCCTCAGCAGGTTCGCTGAGTTTTGCAGGGTTAATGATCTGCAGATCAACACAGACAAAACAAAATTTATGTTTTTCAGTTATAAAAGCCCGATTAAAACCTCCATTACTTTGAATGGCACCCTGATTGAACAAGTGGATACAATGATGTACTTGGGTGTGACCCTGGACTACCGCTTTAGCTGGAAACCCCAGATTGAGGCTCTATATCTTAAGTTTGTCCGCCTCTCGGGCTGCTTATTACAGGAGCAAAAAAAGTCCCTGACCAAACGTATTGCCCCGGTGATAAAAATATACAAAGCAAAAATCAACACAGCCATATTATATGGCGCTGATGTGTGGGGGTTTAAAGATCTCTCTCTCCTTGTTAAGGCACAAAACAAATTTTTGCGTAATTTGGTGGGTCTTCCTCAATCTACACCCACCAAACCACTGTTGTTAGATTTGGGTTGCAAACCCTTCAATGACATGGCTCGTCTCCGTCTGGTGGCCCTATGGCGACGGCTCTGGACTACTCCAGAGCTTAGCCTATTTGCCAAGGAATTGGATGAAGTTAGGTCGTTGTGGGGGGTTTCCCAAATCCCTTGGCTAAGGGAAGTAAAATCTGTGCTGGAAGAGATGGGACTCAACCACCTCTGGTCTAACCCGGGGGATTCCCTTTTTCCCTCTAAACAGGACTTCAAGGATTTATACTGGGCCACAATAAAACATCTAGCAGTGGCCCAGTCGGATGCCTCCAACCTAACTGGGCATTTTCTGGTACATAAACTGACCCCTTCTCTAGAATCTTACTGGGATGTGATCACTAGAACCCTCGACCGGAAATTATACCACCAGTTCCGTGTCGGATCACTCCCAGTCAATTCCTTTGCCGGGAAATGGTCTAGGAATACAAATCATACCTGTCCTTGGTGCTCTAACCACCCGGAAAGCTTGGGTCATATTTTCTTTGCATGCCCAGCCTACCGTGTTCCGCGGCTGAAATGGCTTAAACCCATATGTAATAATCTTGAAATCAAAGGGTTCTTAGAAGCCATGAGGATATTTTGCTCCAACACATCAGAGATGGTGGTGGTTGGTGTGGCCAAGTATCTAGGCTGGGCCTGGATTATTCGAACTAGAAACCCCAACGTCTCTTAATGCCTCTTTTTTTACACATTTTATAAAGCTGATTGTTATTATAACTAGAAGTCTTTATTAAACTGTCTATCAATTTGTTTAATATCTTTTTAAACTGAGGTAAACTTTTAGAAGATGATCACTACTATGGTTTTACAAAATATTGGTGTTTTTCTATGTATTGTCTTTTATGAATTGACATTCGAAATAAAGACTTTTGAACTGAACTGAAATTTGAATCCATTTCTTTAAGGAGCAGCTGCAAACAGGAGATGCAGGGAAGACAGCCACCTTCAGTTCATGTAAGCCAGACCGGTTTCGGGAGTCTATCCCTTCTTCAATGGCTTCTGCTCAAAATGCTGATGCGGTATGCACTTGTGCATTATAGTGCCTGCCTCCTGGGCGTGGTCAAATACATTAGCTTTCTGGGTCTTGTAGTGCATACCCTTTTGCCTCGTGTGAGTTCAACATGATGGCAGTCAATAAAATAAATGATTAGAACCCAAGTGGGCAGGTGAGAATGCTGTTCTGGGTGTCCGCTTGTGAGTAATCAACTGCTCCAGGAATTCAATCCCCCGCAGAATGATCGGGCCGTTGAGCGCAATCACGGGTCCACAGCAAGTGGCAGGCTCTCCTTCCACGGCTGGGCTCCAGCTGCTAACATACCAACGAAAAGTTTAGCCCTCTGTGGAAGAAGCCTTAGGATTGAAATTTGAATCCATTTCTTTAAGGAGCAGCTGCAAACAGGAGACGCAGGGAAGACAGCCACCTTCAGTTCATGTAAGCCAGACCGGTTTCGGGAGTCTATCCCTTCTTCAATGGCTTCTGCTCAAAATGCTGATGCGGTATGCACTCGTGCATTATAATGCCTGCCTCCTGGGCGTGGTCAAATACATTAGCTTTCAACCCACTGGGGTGTTATTCACTGTTTATTTTACTGCACTTCACGACGGACACTCACTGGAGTAGAAACCTACCTGCACTACGAGAACCATGATGCCACGCTGTTGGCCACGCCCATATGGGCGGGACTCATTGACACTGAAAAGTGCGAGGGGTAAATCATCCGGCGTTAGTAGCAGGAATGCCACTGAGGAAGGGAGTGTTATTCTCCTGAAACGCGTAAGGCTTGTCTAATGAGAAAGAAGAATCCTGTGCGCTGCTGGCTAGCGATACTGTCACCAAATAAAGTGGATCGATTTTCAAGCTGCCTGTGGTCTCTCTCATTTTGGGCGAAACTCTTTCTGAATGTTAGCGGCTGTGTCCGGCCGCGAGAAGAGACCCCCTGCATTGCAGGCCTGAGCACCAGGTTGAGCTGACTCTTTGGGAAGGCAGAAATCCCGGAGGCAATATGAAGCGGAAGCCGTGCAGCAGAACAGTTTTTGAACTTCAACCCACTGGGGTGTTATTCACTGTTTATTTTACTGCACTTCACGACGGACACTCACTGGAGTAGAAACCTACCTGCACTACGAGAACCATGATGCCACGCTGTTGGCCACGCCCATATGGTCGGGACTCATTGACACTGAAAAGTGCGAGGGGTAAATCATCCGGCGTTAGTAGCAGGAATGCCACTGAGGAAGGGAGTGTTATTCTCCTGAAACGCGTATGGCTTGTCTAATGAGAAGGAAGAATCCTGTGCGCTGCTGGCTAGCGATACTGTCACCAAATAAAGCGGATCGATTTTCAAGCTGCCTGTGGTCTCTCTCATTTTGGGCGAAACTCTTTCTGAATATATATATATATATATATATATATATATATATATATAATATATATATATATATATATATATATATATATATATATATATATATATATATATATATATATATATATGAAAAGTACAAATCTTCAAACACCACACTCCTGCTGTGGAAAACGAAGACACGGACCCAATGGCTGCAGTAAAGGAGATTTTATTGAAAACCTCTCTGGTTACGCGTTTCGAGCAACTTGTGCTCTTGGTCACACACCGCGCACCAGGTCAGCTACAAATTTATACCATTTTTTTGAAGTGATGCTCCACCCATTTCCGTGAGTCACATGGTGTAAACATAATAAAACACGTTTTTGTAATTAAGAATACGTGCACACCTATATATACAATATAAAAACAGTGGGCTAGGCACTGAAACAACATAACTGCATGAATGCAAATACTCTGATATATTACAAAATTGACAAGTACAACCTATAAGTCCTATATAAGATTCATCTATGAGTCAAAATACACAATAATTTATATACACTAGAAAAATATATACTATCTATATACAATGTGCAGAAAATGTGAAAAAATATATATATATACAAATATATACTCTATTTCTATATACAATTCTACATACATTCTAAACAGAATCATGACTCCATGTGTCAATATCATAATATTAGGGACTTATCCTAGATTCAGGAATTATGCTAGTATGAATAATTCACGACTAAGATATATACATGTACATTATGCATGCCATCACCCATATATCAAAACCCAATTGTGATTCCTACCAATACGGACTGAAGTGAAAATGTGAGCTAAAAACAGACTACTGGTTGATTTACAAAAAAATCATTAATCAACTATTCCTACTTAAAGTTGGTACAGAGAGAAAATTATTTACAGGGAGCAAATGTATATCAAGATCTATAAAACTAAAGAATCTTGACTAGACTCCTATGCGGTGCCGCGTCGGCGCCATCCAGTGTCAATTATTTCGTTCAGAGAGACCTTGAAAAGAAAGTATGAAAAAAGACCACATGTGAATATTTTCTGGATATACTACTACAAGTTGTTGTCAGATAACCAGAAAAAATGCAGAGATAGACAAAATTACAACAGATGGTGTAAGTCTTCAGTGGTGTTTAACCCGTTCGGGTATTTGCTGTCTAGTTCAATTATATATTCGGTTTCTTTTCTGCGTAACAATTTTTCTCTGTCGCCTCCTCGGATGAGGGGCGCTACCACATCAATAACGTAGTATGTTAAGTTAGACAGATCATTGTTATGTGTGGATTTGAAATGCCGTGCTACCGGGTACGTACTGTCACTGTTTACTATGGCACGTAAGTGTTGCAAGATCCTGGCGTGCACCTGTAGCTTGGTACTGCCCACATAACGAAGGCCACAGGTGCACGTCAGGACATATATTGCAAACTCACTGTGACAATTGTAGTATCCTCGGATAGCTTTCCTCCTGGAACTAAACGGTGTATAGTAGTAGGACGTGTTGACACCGAATTTACAAGCCCTACAAGAGGAACATTTATAGAAACCTTTTTGTTTCAACCAGGTACTGCCACTACCCAGTTCTGGACTGTTCTTAACTAGACAGTTGTGCATACTAGGTGCTCTTTTGTAAGTTATTGTGGGAGCACAGGGAATGATATCGCTCAAGACACTATCAGTTTGAAGGATAGGCCAGTGCTTCCTAACAATAGACCTTATTTGTCTTTCTTGTTTGCTGAATGCCAGTATGAGGCGTGGGGCTGGGTTATCTGACTCCATTTCTACACTTTCAGATGTCAGGAGTGATTCCCTTGGTTTAGCTCGACAACGCCTAAGGGCGTTGTTTAAAACTTTATCATTGTAGCCCCTAGCTTTCAATCGATTCATAGTGATTTGTGCCTCATGTTCAAAAATTTCAGGAGTGCTGCTGATCCTTTTAACTCTCAACAACTCCCCATACAGAATATTTGTTATTACGTGTTGGGGATGCTTGCTGCTGGCGTGTAATATACTGTTACCAGCCGTAGGTTTACGGTATAATGATGTAGTAACAGTATTATTAGCAACTGTGACATGAACGTCGAGGAAATCTGCTTGCTCTCTGCTAATGTTGGCCGTGAAGAACAGATTGTCATTGTTCCGATTGAGTGCTTCCACAAATAACCGAGCACTTTCCTCATCCCCCTCTCAAATACAAAACACGTCATCAATAAACCGTTTCCAGTATTGAACCTTATGAAATCCGGGAGTGTCGATGAGACCGCGCTCCTCCCACCAGCCCACATGTAAACATGTGTAGCTGGGGGAGAAGCACGATCCCATCGCCACGCCTCGCACTTGTCTCCAGACATTCTTGGCAAACATGAAATAATTGGTATGCAGGCACCAATGCACTAACTCACATAGCATCTTGTTGTGTGCATAAAATTCACAAGAACGTAGACCAAGATAGTGTTTGATGGCGTCCAAACCTTTAGAGTGATCTATGGAAGTGTACAATGACTCAATGTCTAAAGTCAGTAAACACCAATTATCTCGCCACTGGATGGAATTCAGTTTGTTAAGAAAGTCCCCCGTATCTTTGAGATAACTGGGCAGGTCTTTGACAATGTCCTGCAGAAAGAAATCTATATAATGTGAGATATTCTCTCCCACACTGTTGATGGCCGCTATTATAGGACGGCCCGGTGTAGAAATTTTCTGCTTATGTATTTTGGGGATCAAATACAGTATCGGTATCACAGGAATTTCTATGTGAAGATAGTCAAATTCAGTTTGAGAGATCAAATTATTTCTTTTGTAGGACATTAGCATTTTTTTCAAATTGTCTTTGGCTCGTTTGTACGCCATCCCATTTGATCTTTCGTAACATGCGGGGTCATTTAACTGTCTCATGGCTTCGGTCGTATATTCTTCCTTTTTCCACAAGACAATGTTACCCCCCTTATCAGACTTGTTAATAACCACTTCCTGATTTTGACTTAATTTTTTCATTAAAGTGTTGTACTGTATGATCCTGGCATTGCTTTTATGTGTTTGCGCCTGCACAGTGCGGTTTAACTTTTTCAGATCTTCCGTCACGCATTCGTGATATATATCAACTGCATCTTTTGGCATGACAGGCAAGAAAGTGCTTACCGGCTTGAAAGGACTTTCTCCAGCTCCTTTTTGGCGAATGTCCACATTCATCAATTCTCTTTGCGTGTTCGGAACACCTTCATCACCGGATGTCGAATCCACAGCCTCCCCTAGATCACATAGGGTGAGCAGAAGTCTGGCATCTCTAGCTGCTGGGGCTGTGACAGAGGTACTGCTATCGATGGTCACATTAGCGTTACGCTCCTTATTTTTGGTCACAGTTTTAGAGGCAAAAAACTTTCTGAGTTTTAGTTTACGGATAAACTTGAAGACATCCGCTCTCGTGTTGGTGTAATTAAATGAACTTTCAGGACAAAAATTAAGTCCTAATGCTAGTAATTGCTCTTCTGCTGTGGTTAGGGTAACATCGGAAAGATTTGTAATGGTACAATCCCTTATTGTTTCTTTTTGTTGAACCATTGTTTCTTTTTCTTTTGCTGCTGTTGCGGCTGCTGTGGCTTTCCTTTTTTTGCGTCTTGCATGGCGTCTTGCGTTGCGCCTTTTGCGTTGTAATTCTTTTTGTGTCTGGGACGCAATGTTTGCAGCCGGTCCTCTACTAAAAAATCGATCTCTTCACCGATTTCTAAAATTCTTCCTGGTTGGCCTTCTGTGTTACTGATTTCCGAAAGGGACGTGCTGGATGTGCTAGCCAGAGAGACTGTATCCGGATCCGAGTTTTCCATCAACTCCTCCTGTTGATTGGTTCTTGCCGCACTGCCTCCACCCGCGCTCACTGCAGCTTGTTTAGTCAACTTGACTTGCTTTGCTCGGTCATACTTCCTGGCAAACGTATAAATTTGCCCAGTCTCATAATCTTTTAAGTCCCTTGCGAATTTGTGCACTTTTCTTATCTTGATGCGCTCTTCATGTTTGTGCAGTCTCTCGCTGATTTCCTTGCGAGTGTTGGTTACCAGTAATTTGGTGTCCAGGTCTGTAATAGCATCCAGCTGCTCATTGATACCCTTGATTTCCTCTAGCAGTTTTTCACGATCAATGACCGCATATTTAATGAGCACTCTTACTAAGTTCATCGAAGCGTCCAAGTTTAGCTCACCCCACTCCTTTAACATTGCCGGGTTGGGGTCCTCGAAACTGGGTGCCAGCATGATCCGCAAACCACGCGGAACCCGACCAGCTTCAACGTATTTGGTGAGCGACTTGTGCTCCCACCATTTGGTGATTTCCGACTTGGTTTTCTTCTCAAGGACTTTCAACAGTTGTTTAGCGTCCTGTTGTGCACCGTAGGGTTGACTGTTCACCGCGTTGGTGTTTGGAGCACTTTTCCGTATATTGCTGAAAAGCGTCTCAGCGGCGTCCTCCCTCTCTCTCTCCAAGCTTGCTGACATCGTGCGACTGGAGAGGTTTAATTATTTAAACATGTAACTCGGCGGCTCGCGCCGCTGCCGGTCTCTTTACCGCACGCCAGTTCTCACCACCTGAGAATCCCAAAATGACAGCTCCGCTGTGGTTGGACGCTACTCGCCGACAGCCAGCCAGATAGACCAGCCGTTAGTTAGTTGTCGTCCACCGTCACGAAGGCTCTTGCTTCGGCTCAGGGGGTCAGGTAAAATTTTCCTCCGCGGAAACACACGTTGCTTTCAGCTGTTGAAATCCTGACCTCTTGCTGGTGAGCGGGTTCCGTAAACGAGGACAGCTGCTCCCCGTATAACATGAAAAGTACAAATCTTCAAACACCACACTCCTGCTGTGGAAAACGAAGACACGGACCCAATGGCTGCAGTAAAGGAGATTTTATTGAAAACCTCTCTGGTTACGCGTTTCGAGCAACTTGTGCTCTTGGTCACACACCGCGCACCAGGTCAGCTACAAATTTATACCATTTTTTTGAAGTGATGCTCCACCCATTTCCGTGAGTCACATGGTGTAAACATAAAAAAACACGTTTTTGTAATTAAGAATACGTGCACACCTATATATACAATATAAAAACAGTGGGCTAGGCACTGAAACAACATAACTGCATGAATGCAAATACTCTGATATATTACATAATTGACAAGTACAACCTATAAGTCCTATATAAGATTCATCTATGAGTCAAAATACACAATAATTTATATACACTAGAAAAATATATACTATCTATATACAATGTGCAGAAAATGTGAAAAAATATATATATATACAAATATATACTCTATTTCTATATACAATTCTACATACATTCTAAACAGAATCATGACTCCATGTGTCAATATCATAATCTTAGGGACTTATCCTAGATTCAGGAATTATGCTAGTATGAATAATTCACGACTAAGATATATACATGTACATTATGCATGCCATCACCCATATATCAAAACCCAATTGTGATTCCTACCAATACGGACTGAAGTGAAAATGTGAGCTAAAAACAGACTACTGGTTGATTTACAAAAAATTCATTAATCAACTATTCCTACTTAAAGTTGGTACAGAGAGAAAATTATTTACAGGGAGCAAATGTATATCAAGATCTATAAAACTAAAGAATCTTGACTAGACTCCTATGCGGTGCCGCGTCGGCGCCATCCAGTGTCAATTATTTCGTTCAGAGAGACCTTGAAAAGAAAGTATGAAAAAAGACCACATGTGAATATTTTCTGGATATACTACTACAAGTTGTTGTCAGATAACCAGAAAAAATGCAGAGATAGACAAAATTACAACAGATGGTGTAAGTCTTCAGTGGTGTTTAACCCGTTCGGGTATTTGCTGTCTAGTTCAATTATATATTCGGTTTCTTTTCTGCGTAACAATTTTTCTCTGTCGCCTCCTCGGATGAGGGGCGCTACCACATCAATAACGTAGTATGTTAAGTTAGACAGATCATTGTTATGTGTGGATATATATATCTATCACTGCTCCAGAAACACCATCCTGCGAGTCACTATCGTGGCGGGTGCTGTGACGCGGTGGTGTACCGCTTGATTATCAATGCTCCTAAATTCTCCCCCAAGGTTCTTTCAATGAGAAGAAATACAGCACTCACGGGATTTTCAGCTTAAACGGATTTTAATACCAAGACAGACGCGTTTCGGGAAGCGTCCCTTCCTCGGTGTGCTGCACCATTTTATAAAGGAACCGGTGTTGCGTGATAAACATAGGTGAAGGACTATGCTGCGCATATTAACATGAGCGCCATCTTTGAATCTGTCTTTGCGCACAATGCCAGCACATTGTTTTCAAAACAACATTGTCTTACACTTAGTTAACATGTGTACATCATAATCTTGCCGTGTATAGGCACTTGCAATCCCCAACGAGGATTGCACCCCGTCTTATTTACAAAATATCACCACACAAAATGATGTGCTATTGGATTCGTCTATCCATGCCCACGTGTCCACATTAATGAGGGCTAAACGTTTCTTGCTATTGGTCACGTATATAGAATTATAGTCAAAATTCATTTCCTAAAGCATATCATATGCTACTTTTCTCAATCAAAGCCTTGGATCGGCAATTGCAGCCTAAATATGGCTGCTCACACCCTCATTCAGTTTTCGTGAACACATTTCATTGGGTTTAAAAAGGCAAACAGTGATCCCAACAATCAACTTCCGGTTCTGTTATGAAGATGAATTAAATCAAAACACCACCTCTCTCCCAATCTCTCTACTTGGCATTACAATATTCAAGATTACTAACTTTTCATCAATACCTAGAAAATCACATACATGGCGATAAGACACCTCATTCAGGAAATAATCAACAGTACTTACAAGTTGCCAGCCACATCTCAGATACCAATAATTCATATAGGTTTACGGTCTGTACATAATAAGTTTCTATTCAGTTTCAATATATCTTCAGCCCAAAAGAGCTGACATTTCTTCACCGATATTCAAACCCCCTGGCGACTTCGTTTCTAGGTCCACTATGTAGCGTGACTCTAGTCTCCTTAGTTTTTGTAGTTTGTTACCTCCCCTTATATTGTCTGGCACATAATCCAAGCAAAAATATTGTAGGAAGTTCCTAACGCTATTATGCTTAATAGCGAAGTGTCGGGCGACAGGGTAGGAGAAGTGCTTGTTCACAATAGCTCTCATGTTTTCAAGGATTCTGAGCTTGACTGGGTTGATAGTGCTTCCAATATATTTCAAATTGCACGGACAGCGTAGGCAATATACGGCATGACTAGTGTGGCAGGACATAAACTTGTTAATCCTACTACCTCCTTTGCAACCTTTAACCTCATATGTCAGGGTGCGTTTGCTGGAGGCGCAAGCTTTGCACAGCCCGCACGGGAAGAAACCTTTAGCATCTTTTAAAGTCCTATTCTTCTTGACCAGTGGGTCAAGATGGCTGTTGACTAATTGGTCTCGTAATGATCTTGCCTTTTTAAAGGTTATCAATGGAGCAACTGGCATGTCTGGACCAATGATGTTGTCTGTCTTCAAGACATGCCAGTGTTTCTTCAAAATGGCCTTCAGTCTGTTCGAGTTCGTGGAGTAAGGGGTGATCAATATGAATTTGCCCCCCTACCCCCACTGGATCGATTTTTCTTGGCAAAAAGCGACAGTCTAGATTGTTTTTTCACTCGATTCAATGCTTCTTGCAGAAGATTATCTTTATATCCTTTCTAGGAATCTCCCCACACTCTCATTGGCTGCCTTTTCAAAATCACTGTCAAGCGAACAGTTACGTCTCAGTCTTAAAAAAAACTCCCCGTAGGGAATGCTATTGATCAACCTACGTGGGTGACTACTGGACGCATGCAAGACACTGTTGCCTGCGGTGGCTTTCGGGTATAGTGAAGTTTTTAGTTTCCCTCCACTAACCTCAACTTTCAGATCTAGATAGTTGACTGTTTCTTTGCTCGCCTGGCCAGTGAACCGTAAATTACAGGTATTAGTATCAAGCAACTTGATATAGCTTTCAGCCTCTTCTATGGCACCATCCCAAACCAGAAACAGGTTGTCTATGTACCTAAACCAGGCTACAACCTTATTCATCCATAGTGCATTCCCTGGGGCCCAAGCTACCTGCTCCTCCCACCAGCCAACGAAAAGATTTGCGTAGCTGGGGGCGAAGCATGAGCCCATCGCCGTACCAGACACCTGTCTGAAGATGTTATCCTGAATGAGAAAGATGTTATTCCCTAAACAGAAGTCAATAAACTCCAGCAACATTCTGTTATGCATTGACATTTTTAATGGCCTCTTATTCAGAAAATATTCAACAGCATGTAAACCTTGTGAATGCTCAATGCATGTATAGAGGCTGGTAATATCAAGTGTTATAAGGCTGTATGTTGGTAGCCAGTGTATGTTCTCAATTTTTTCAATGAAGTCCATGGAGTCCCTAATATACGATTTCAATGAGAGAACAAACTCGAACAGAAAGTGGTCCAAAACTTTTGAAAGATTTTCAGTGAGTCCCCCAATCGAAGAGATAATTGGTCTCCGCTGTGGATGTTCCATGTCCTTGTGCACTTTGGGTAAGTGGTAGAACGTTGGCAGTATTGGATTAGTAGTTTTCAAAAACAAGTATTCCTCCAAGTCCAGCATTTGTTTATCATGCCATTTTTTCAGCAGATTATGTAATTTATCAATACTCTCTTGATACGCCTTCTTGGTTGTGAGTTCATAACAGTTATTGTCCCCAAGTTGGCTCATTGCTTAGTCTATATAGTTTTCCCGAGACTGAATCACAATGTTGCCTCATTTGTCCGAGGGCTTACACACAACGGATGTGTCCTCAGCCAGGGCTTTCACGGCTTGTCGTTGGATTTAGTGATATTATAGAACTGTTTTTTGGGTGTTTGTTCCACCCGCATAGCCATCAGGTCCCTGATGACAGCATCCGAGAAAGTATCAATTGCATCAGCTGCGCTTGGTGGTAAAAATTTAGAAGTCAACTTTAGACCACTACTCGGTGCATCTTGCTCTATCCCAACATTGTCTAGTCTCTGAGTTAGTGTAGCAATTGTCTCACTGTTATCCAAGGGATTCTCTTGTCGGAGATTCTCCAAGAGTTCACATGCTGTCAAATCATTGACATTGAGTAAATCAGTCTCCCTTTGGCTCATTCTGAGAAGTTTTATTTCTTTAGGTGTTGGTTTTACCTTGATTTTTCTGATAAATTTGAAAAGGTCTATTCGTGTCTGTGTATATTCCATGCAGACATTTGGGCAGAAAGTCAGTTTCAGTTTTAGAACGGACTCTTCACATGATGTTAAGGCTCTGTTAGACAAATTTACGATCGTCAAAGAGTCTTGTTGTCCTACCACCTGGCTCCTCTGTTGCTCCTCGTTGTTCTTGTGGCTACATTTGGTTTTGCTCTACCCCTTCCCCTTCCAGCCGCCTCTTCTGGTTTTTCTTTTCCCTCGGGGGCTTTGTTTTTTCCACCCCTCAACCATTTTTGTCTTATGATTTTGAACTCCTGCTGAAAAGGGGTTTTAGTTGGTACACCTGATGGTCCTGCCACCTCGTCCCCTGAGATTTCTCCCTCAGTTACCTCTGACTCCGAGGTTTCCACTCTGGACTGCGATGTAGGTCCAGGGATCAGTCTTTTTTTGGCCAATTCTTTGCGTGTTTGATCGTATCTTTTGGCAAAGGTTAGTACTCGGCCCATGGCGTAGCCCTTTTCATCGCGGTCAAACTTTTTCATTGCTGTACGTAGAGCCTCTTGCTGGTCTTTGTCTGAGTTTTTTAATAGTTCCTCTTCCATGGCTTCGATCTCTTTCACCGCCTTGTCCCGGTCACTCCATGCAAACTGCACAAGGATTTCTAGCATTCCTTTACATGACTGGGCTATATGTACAGCCCATGCCTCCAGCAGCAAGGGATCTGGATTCTCGTATGCTGGAATTGTAAAAATGCGTAGCCCCCGCGGGAATCTTTGGACTTCAATATATCCCTGTAGGGAAGTACCCTCCCACCATTTCCGTAATTCTCTTTCATAGAGTTTCTCTAATTTCAGGTATTGATTCATTAATGTATTGCCAACCTCCTTGGTGGTTTTCGGAGGTGGTTGGGAGACATCAGGGTTTTTATTTTTAAACATTCTTCCTGCCACGTCTCTGCGCTCTGACATGTTAAACATGATGTGATTCAAGGTGGGTCAACGTGATATTCCGGTCCCAGAATATCACCCCTCCTATCCGTTTAAATGCTGTTATTGTCCCTCGCCTTGTCACTCACTGATACTTAGAATGGGTATACTTTTAAGAAAACAGTCCATGCAGGCTTACCGCACTTTCGTCGCAGTGTGTCGTTTTTCTTCCTCCCCGTTCTCAGTATGTAAATTCGGGAGTTATTCCTCTCTCATCCGGTTTAACAGTGGCGACTGTGCTCTCGCTCGTAATTCATCACTGCTCCAGAAACACCATACTGCGAGTCACTCTCGTGGCGGGTGCTGTGACGCGGTGGTGTACCGCGTTGTTCTGACCGACTTTTTCGGCCCTCCTTTGAGGGAGGATGATTGGATATGACTCTAGTCTATTATCATTCTAGTGCAGGGATTAGAACTACAGACAGGGCCTATTCATAAGGCACAGTAATGCACTTTCGTACCCTTTTCCTTAGATCAGGGCTTATAAACTTAAGTTAGGGGATAGATTCATTAGTATTAGTGATAATCCGTCCTTTTGCAAGAGTGTTAGTATACCTTCTATGGAGTTATGCTTATTTCGGGCCTTGTAGGCCTCAAACGGGAGAGACTCCATCTTGCTTTCTGCCCCGGCAGCTTGAGATGCTTCTAGGTCAAGTGTAATGTTTTAGTTTCGAAGTGTTGTTCTCTTGGAGAGAACCGGCTCAGGCTGGCCCTTATCGAAAGACTGTATTTTTCTCCACTCCGAAGACACAACATCAGGCCGGCCGGCTGGGAACGTGTCCTTGGTACGGGGAGGTACAAGAATTTGGTGGGCGGCAGGTTACTGGCCGTAACTTTCCATGAAAGGACAAGCTTCCATATTAGCGAAAGCGTTAGGCTGTGAGTCAGCCAGTCTGTAGGCGGCAGCTAGCCGTTAGCATCAATGCCATTAATTATTTCCAGGCAGACAGTCGCCATTTTGAAGTCCGAGAAAGATCATGAAGCTGATACTCTCTGAGAAAGATTGAAGAGGAAAGAGGAGTAGTGCAGAACGACCAGAGACAGAGAGAGAGAGACAGCAGCTAATAAAAGAGGAAGGTTCCAGTGACTTGGAGGAAAGCAGAGGAGACAGAGCATAGCGGTGCAGACGTGTACTCGTGACTGCTGAGGTGTGATTCTAAGACGAGCCAAGGCACAGACGAGAAGGGAACCTAGATGACTGCTGAATCCAGACTTCACATTACTAAGGTGACGTCGACCTTTTTTCTATAGTGTGCACATTCTAACCGTTTACTTTTCTTTGCAGGATATATGTTATAGTATAGTATTGTGTTTTTATAATCATTGTAATAAAATACCCTAGTTCTTAGTGAAACAACATGTGCCTTGTATTCTTGTTCAATCAGGGTAACCTGGTCTTCTAGTCAGACATCGTTTTCATGAACGGATGTAAATCCCGGTCAGGTAAGAGGTGACTGAACAATGAGGGAGAGAGGGACCATTTGATGTTGAGAACAGAGGGTACATGATTCAATTTGGCAAGTTGTGCTAATTCCTGTTATTGTAGTATCATCCCGAGTAGCCAATGAGAGATTCCTTCTAAAAGGTATTTATAGGAGAGTGATCGTCGTTGGTAAGCGGCGTTAATGAGAACACCAGGGGGGACACTGGTGTGTAGATCCGCCGGATTGCGGATCGGGCTGTGAGTGAGAGAACACTGGGGGGGGGACACCAGTGCTTAGGTCCGCCAGATTGTGGACCGGATTGTGAGGAAGAGAGCACTAGGGCTGCAGCCTAGTGTATAGGCAAGCAGGATTGTGTGCCGAGTGAGCACTGATGGTGATCAGTGTGTAATGGTAACTAATCAGAACTGCCCTAGGGTAGATTGGTCTGGGCCTAGGTTGCCGTGAGACTAACTGGTATGAGTGGGATACTGTAGAAAACCTATGCGTCTATATTGCTATTTCCCCATCCTTAGGTACGAGATATAAATATATATATGTACATACCTTTTGTACATAAGTTCTAAGGAGGGAGGTGATTACGTTCCGACTGGGTTGGAGGTGCTCTGAGGAGCTGATCCCATCTGGTTCGAGAATCCGGTCGTTACATCTGGCGTCACAAACTGTTTACGAAGCCTGTGTGCGCTGTATTGTTTTTCATCTTGTTGGTTTGCGCTCGGCTCGTACGTGTTTTTCTTTGTTAATAATTGTGTATATAATTTTTGTGTGTCAAAATGTTTTCGCGAAAGTCGAAATCTACTTTCAAATTGCCTGTTGAAATTCCCGGCTGGGAATCAACGCCTTACGAGGGAGGCCTTGGCCCGTGAGTGGGCCGATTCTACTGGTTTGAGTGAGAATTAGACTTCTTGTTTGGAGCAGGCGGAGCCTGCTGATGTGGTTTCTTGCTTGCAGAAGGCACCAGTAGTGAAGGGTGATGAGCTTCCTATTTTAGGACGCAGAGGTTGGATTGTTTTGACTGCATACAGAATTCTTCATGAGAAATTTGTGAAGTTACAGAAACGATTTGTGGATATGGAGGAAAAGTTTGTTGAAGTGCAGAATGCGCATACTCTTTTACGATGTCAAAATAAGTTGCTTGCCGACAAACTTGAGACTTATCAGACTATTGCCGAAAGAGCTGCTGTTCGTATTGCTAAATACAAATAGAGACACCGTCGCGGTCGCGTTTCTAAACGGAAGGTGCGTCTGGTCGTGGCGAAAGCCGGACTGGATTGGAACCCCGATGAGTGGGATGGTAATATCTGGGATTCGAATGATTCTGGCTCCTCGGCTGAGGAGGCTGACAGGCGCGATTCTTCTCGCTCCGGACGTGATTGTAAATCTACTTCTTGTGATGAAAATGATGACTCTGGCGACCCTGGTCGCTCTTCCCATTCTGATGACGTATCTCATCCTGATTGTTCTAAATCTATGGATCTGGCTTCTTCGGAGGCTCGTCCGGAGGTTTCTGCACACCCGGTTTTTCGACGCAAATTACAACAGGCTCCCGGTAATCCAAATGGTATTCATATGGATAGTATTGAAGATTTTACTCAACAGGAAGTTAGTGACATTTTGCAACGATTTCGATAACGGCCTGGTGAGGCCTTACTTACTTGGATGGTGCGCCTTTATGAATTGGGCGCTGCAGGTATCATGTTAGATGCAGGCGATGCCTTGCGATTTTGCTCTTTGAGTTCTGATTCTACTGTACAAGATCATTTTCGAAATTTTAATGGTGTTGGCCAAATTAGTCTACTTCAGCTAGCGACTGATGGCTGTAATCATAAATATCCTACTGAATCTGACTGGCCTGTCAATGACAAGCCGTGGTATACTTTGCGTGATGCGTCGCAGCGCTTGAAAGAGGAGGTAATAAAAACTGCAATTTTTCTCAGTACTGCTGACAGGTTGTTGGATGGCTTATTGACATCTTCTGTGCGGAATCGCATTATCCGTTCTTCCCCTGTTGCTTATAAGCAGGTTATGATGACTTTGTTGATTAATCAGACTGGCAATCCTTTGTCTATGGTGCTTGAATCTGTCCGTCAGCTTGGTGAGTTGGGTGACTGGTTTAAACCTGAGAGACAATCTCGACCGGAGGGTCGTACTGCTGGGGATTATAAATTCTCTAGACGTGATATGTTTCTTGCACTGTTGGCTGATGGTGTGAAAAAGGAGGACATTGATGGTGAACCTAATAATCGCTTATGGGACATGTTTTGTAAGCGTGGTTTGGATCGAAAGGAGGGTGCCCGTCGTGTGCGTAAGAATGATTGTGATCGTGAATATTCTGATGACAGTGGTGACGACAGGCGTCGTGTGGAGTCTGATCGTCGTGATGAGCGGCGCTATGATCGTGATGTGTCCCCTCGTCATGGTAAGGAGAGGGGGCAAGAGGGGGAAAAAGAAAAGGGGAGAGATGATCGTGTCTACAACAGATAGAGAGATGAAAGGGAACAGTCCCCTGAGTTGAGGAGAAGGGAGGATCGACACAGGCTTTCCGATCGTAATTCACAGTACTATGCAGATGATAAGAATCCATTTCGTAATGGAGATGGATATGAACAGGATGTTTTGATACCCAAGAAACATGAGAGCATTTACCCTGATTTGTCCTGGTTGACAGAACGCAGTAAAAATGACTAGGAAATAGGTCAAGCTCCAGTACGCAGGTGGGCTCACAAAGACAATAGACCCTATGTAGATATTGAAATTTTTTGGAAACATCGTAATATCCAAAGGGCCCGAGCATTGGTAGATACAGGAGCGGAGGCCACTCTAATTCATGGTAAATCAAAGAAATTCAAAGGCCAATTTTTCACAATTACTGGTTTAGGTGGAAAGGAAACTCCCGCAGTGCAAACTACACTTGAAATGAGAATAGGTAGAATTCCCCGAAGAGAATATTCTGTACTAGTTGTACCACTCTTGGAATACATAATTGGAATTGACATTTTAAAAGGAATGACTTTGCATTTGGATGACGGTTGTTATCAATTTGGAACTAAACACTATATATCGTCCAGACCCG
Organism: Lissotriton vulgaris; assembly: GCF_964263255.1. Lineage (NCBI taxonomy): Eukaryota > Metazoa > Chordata > Amphibia > Caudata > Salamandridae > Lissotriton > Lissotriton vulgaris. Next base: position 1,339,516,599 of record NC_141685.1, read on the forward strand.
TACGGGTTGGTCGTTTACGAATGCCCCACATAAAAATTCCCCAAGCTACAAAAGTTGTTTCTCAGAAGCAATATCGTATTCCAGGTGGCCATGAAGAGATTAGTGCCACTATTCAGGATTTGGTTGATGCAGGAGTTATAACTCCGGTTACTTCTGCTTGGAATAATCCCGTCTGGCCCGTGCGCAAGAGTGATAATTCTTGGCGCATGACTGTTGATTATCGAGAGCTGAATAAACATACACCCCCTTTGACTGTTGTAGTACCAGACATTATTACCTTAATTGAAAGAATCCAAAAGCATCCAGGTACATGGTATGCGTCCATTGACATTGCTAATGCTTTCTTTTCAATTCCGATTGCCCCCGAGTGTCAGGAACAATTCAGTTTTACATGGAATGGGCGTCAAATGACGTTTAGAAGTCTTCCTCAAGGTTATGTACATAGTCCTACGATCTGTCACCGGCTAGTGGCGGAACATTTGTCCGAAGTAACTGTACACCCCCAAATCCAGGTGTGTCATTATATTGACGACATTTTAATTCAAGGCGAAACGCAAGATCAAGTTCAGACCCAATTAGATCAAATCCTTGACTGCTTACGTGAAAAAGGTTGGGAAATCAATCCTGATAAGCTACAAGGTCCATCCCAAAATGTCAAGTTTTTAGGTATCAATTGGCATGAAGGTCACAGAGAGGTGATCCCGCAGGTTAAACAAAATGTTTTAGATTTTGCAGTCCCGAGGAATCGGAAGGAAGCTCAGAGCTTCATTGGCTTGTTTGGCTTTTGGCGTCAACATATTCCACATTTGAGTCAGATATTGGCTCCTTTTTATAGAGTCACTTGCAAAAAGAATGCGTTTGAATGGGGTGAACCACAACAGAATGCGTTTAATTTGGCAAAAGAAGCAATTCAGTATGCTTTGGATCTTTGGCCTGTGGGCGAGGGTGATGTGGATTTGAATGTGTCCGTGCAAGGTCTGTATGCAAATTGGAGTCTGTGGCAAAAGTAAGGCAGACAAAAAGTGCCATCAGGTTTTTGGACTAAAAAGTTACCTGAGGCTGGTGAGCGTTATACACCTTTTGAGAAACAGTTGCTTGCGTGTTATTGGGCTCTGGTGGATACCGAGCAATTGACTTTAGGTCATGATGTGATTTTGAGACCTGAAATTCCTATTATGCAGTGGGTTTTGAGTTCGCCGAAAACTCATCGAATTGGACATGCTCTAGAGGCGAGTGTGATTAAGTGGAAATAGTACATTCAGGACAGGGCACGTGTGGGTCCGAAAGGTGTGGCGGCATTACATGAGCAAGTGGGGCTGGCGCCATCGAATGAGACTGGAAGTGATTGCTCCGTACCTGTGGTACAGGAATCTCCTGTCAAGTGGGGTAAGCCATTGATGATTTGTCCGCGGAGGACAGAAAACATGTGTGGTTTACGGATGGTTCAGCGAGGTTCATTGGAGAGAAGCGGCATTGGAAGGCAGTGTCCTATAATCCAATTACACAGAGATTGTTGAGTACAACCGGTGAAGGAAAGAGTAGTCAATTTGCAGAATTATATGCAGTTTACCAAGTTTTGAAGCAGGAATTACCTGGCACATGTCATATTTTCACTGATTCCTGGTTCACAGCTAATGGACTGGCGGTGTGGTTACCAACTTGGCATTCTCATAATTGGGAATTGCATTCGAAAGAACTGTGGGGAAAAGAATTATGGCAAGAAATTTGGGAAATGCTCCCACAGAGTACTGTGACAATCTTTCATGTGGATGCTCATACCCCAATAGACTCCCTTGACAAATTCTTTCATAACATTGCAGATGAGAAATCTAAAATTGCTGAGGCAGTGGTGGACATGCAAGATTCTGATTTGGCGGGATTGGCGAAATGGGCCCACCAGAAAGCAGGACATTTTGGAGAGAGAGCCAATAGCAGGTGGGCCGCCGATCGAGGAATTTATATTCCTTTAAATTACATTAAAGATACTATTCTGCATTGTCCCATCTGTCAACATTCCAGACAACGAAAAGTACCACAAATTATTAAAGGTCATTTACATCGTGGAAAATTGCCCGCTCAAATTTGGCAGATTGATTATATTGGCCCGCTCCCTATGAGCAAAAATTGTCAATATGTTTGTACAATTGTCGACACCTACAGTGGCCTTTTGGTGGCCTTTCCCTGCAAACAAGCTACCCAAGTGAATACCATTAAAACATTGGAATTAATTATATTGTATTATGGCACTCCATTTCAAATTCAATCTGATAATGCATCCCACTTTCGTGGAAGATTGGTACAGGGATTTTGTGCGGAAAACAATATAGAATGGGTGTTTCATATTCCATATTATCCACAGGCATCAGGCCTTATTGAAAGAATGAATGGTTTACTTAAAGAACAATTGCGAAAGTTAACTGATAATAAGTATAAAAATTGGAGAGATTATTTGTTTAAAGCATTGTTAATTCTGAACAATCGTCCCTTTTTAAATGTTGAATCTCCTTTAATGCGTTTGTTTCCCCCAAATGTTGATGCGAAACCCAACACCATTGGCAATACTGTAAGGTACTGGGAAATTTCCCCCGGAGCACTGGCTCCTTGCAGAGCAACCCCAGGTTCCGCAGGCTTGGACCTGCATGCCATGAATGACACTGTACTTAAGAGTAAGGATCGAATCATTGTTGAGACAGGCGTTGGTGTCTGTATACCAGCTGGAAGTTTTGGACTGATTGCCCCTAGATCGGGCCTTGCCTTAAAAGGTGTTCAAGTACTCGGAGGAGTGATTGACAGTGATTATCAGGGAGAGATTAAGGTCCTCCTGCTGAACAGCAGTGAGGTTGATTTATCAATTCAAAAGACTGACCGAGTTGCCCAATTGTTAATTATGCCTGTTTTCAGTGGTGAGATTCAGAAAGGCACTGCCCCAACATTACTAACTGTGCAAGGCCAGAAAGGTTTTGGCTCTACAGACAATCCTGGAGCGAGAATATGGGTGCAATCGCCTAAAAATCCCCCTGAACAAGCTGAAGTCATTGCAACCGGTCATGACAACACCATTTTGGTGATGAGACCAGGGAAAGATAGCTGGGAAGCTGTCCCGGCTGACAAATGTTACCTACGAGAATGAATAATGCCTGTATTTGACTTTCTTCCAGATCATTCTCTGGACTGCTGCTGCAGGATGTGCCGGCGTTGGACTCCTTTTGGTCTGCTACGTCGGGAGAGGAGGGAACCCACAGACTTTGGTTGATTCGAGAACCCGAGTACCGCGTTCCTTCGCTGCGTGGGATTCATCATCGAACTTTTGGACAACTCTGGCTAAACGAGTTACTAATTCTCCGCATTTTTGCCTGACACCTATGCGTTCAGTAACTGATATTCTAGCGACCTGCTTGGTTGCTGTCCCTGCCTCAATTGAAACTCTGAAGCATATTTTTAATATATCAAATTCCCGACCCAATGTAATTCTCGGCGATTTTGCTGCTCACGAATATTGTCCTTTATGTACTATTCTCTCAGATTCCATTCCCCCAATTCATTCTCAGATTACTACATATAATATCACGCAGGGTGACTTGTGCTTTTTCTTGACTTGTGATCCTAATGCAATTACTGAATGTGTAAAGCTAAAACTCAAGGCAGCCACTTCTTTTTCAACTCATGAACGACTGTTGTGCTCACGAAGACCCCCAAAATCATGTGTTTCTGTTAAAAATAACATGACCTGTAAAAGTATAGTAGTTGCCCCTAGCCATTACCGTACAATGCTGTTACCTTCTGGTTGGCTATTCTCCTGTGGCAACACCTCTTGGCCCTATATTCCTACAAATATTTCCGGAGGCCCGTGTGCCATCACTAGACTGAGTTTATTAATGTTTTCCTCACATCCTAATACCTATTCCCGTGTAGTTCGTGATGCTATGATGTTACATGAGGACTGTGATTCTTCTCTACATCTTTATTCTAAATCGGAATACCTTAGTTTAGCTATTTCCATTATTGGTGTCCCGGCATTGGCTGTTTATAATGCCAAATCAATTGGGAAAATGGCCTGTTGGATGGTCAAGTCAATTAATCAAACTTCTACCATTCTATCAGATATGTTATTAGATGCCCAGGGTGAACGCAGAGCCATTCTGCAAAATCGCGCAGCCATTGACTATCTTTTGTTAAAACACGGACACGATTGTTCTGATTTTGAAGGCCTTTGTTGTTTTAATTTGTCCGACCACACTAAATCCATTCAGGCTCATATCGACAAACTTCATGATTTGACTATGGAGGTTAGAAAACACATTGATCAGGGTTGGTTTGACTGGCTCTTCAATTGGTTACCTGACTTACATTCCCTACGACAAATATTAGGGGGTATTATGATTTCTGTTAGTATTTTAGTAGCTATTTGCTGCTTTATTCAGTGCATCCCTTCTCTACTCCAATACTGTAGATTTGGCAGGAGGAATAGATCAGTTAGTTTTGTTTCCTATTATTCTTCCACAGATGTTAGTTCCATATAGCGAATGATTAATAGACTGGAGTCAAGGGTGAAGTGTTCTGACTGACTTTTTCGGCCCTCCTTTGAGGGAGGATGATTGGATATGACTCTAGTCTATTATCATTCTAGTGCAGGGATTAGAACTACAGACAGGGCCTATTCATAAGGCACAGTAATGCACTTTCGTACCCTTTTCCTTAGATCAGGGCTTATAAACTTAAGTTAGGGGATAGATTCATTAGTATTAGTGATAATCCGTCCTTTTGCAAGAGTGTTAGTATACCTTCTATGGAGTTATGCTTATTTCGGGCCTTGTAGGCCTCAAACGGGAGAGACTCCATCTTGCTTTCTGCCCCGGCAGCTTGAGATGCTTCTAGGTCAAGTGTAATGTTTTAGTTTCGAAGTGTTGTTCGCTTGGAGAGAACCGGCTCAGGCTGGCCCTTATCGAAAGACTGTATTTTTCTCCACTCCGAAGACACAACATCAGGCCGGCCGGCTGGGAACGTGTCCTTGGTACGGGGAGGTACAAGAATTTGGTGGGTGGCAGGTTACTGGCCGTAACTTTCCATGAAAGGACAAGCTTCCATATTAGCGAAAGCGTTAGGCTGTGAGTCAGTCAGTCTGTAGGCGGCAGCTAGCCGTTAGCATCAATGCCATTAATTATTTCCAGGCAGACAGTCGCCATTTTGAAGTCCGAGAAAGATCATGAAGCTGATACTCTCTGAGAAAGATTGAAGAGGAAAGAGGAGTAGTGGAGAACGACCAGAGACAGAGAGAGAGACAGCAGCTAATAAAAGAGGAAGGTTCCAGTGACTTGGAGGAAAGCAGAGGAGACAGAGCATAGCGGTGCAGACGTGTACTCGTGACTGCTGAGGTGTGATTCTAAGACGAGCCAAGGCACAGACGAGAAGGGAACCTAGATGACTGCTGAATCCAGACTTCACATTACTAAGGTGACGTCGACCTTTTTTCTATAGTGTGCACATTCTAACCTTTTACTTTTCTTTGCAGGATATATGTTATAGTATAGTATTGTGTTTTTATAATCATTGTAATAAAATACCCCAGTTCTTAGTGAAACAACATGTGCCTTGTATTCTTGTTCAATCAGGGTAACCTGGTCTTCTAGTCAGACATCGTTTTCATGAACGGATGTAAATCCCGGTCAGGGAAGAGGTGACTGAACGATGAGGGAGAGAGGGACCATTTGATGTTGAGAACAGAGGGTACATGATTCAATTTGGCAAGTTGTGCTAATTCCTGTTATTGTAGTATCATCCCGAGTAGCCAATGAGAGATTCCTTCTAAAAGGTATTTATAGGAGAGTGATCGTCGTTGGTAAGCGGCGTTAATGAGAACACCAGGGGGGACACTGGTGTGTAGATCCGCCGGATTGCGGATCGGGCTGTGAGTGAGAGAACACTGGGGGGGACACCAGTGCTTAGGTCCGCCAGATTGTGGACCGGATTGTGAGGAAGAGAGCACTAGGGCTGCAGCCTAGTGTATAGGCACGCAGGATTGTGTGCCGAGTGAGCACTGATGGTGATCAGTGTGTAATGGTAACTAATCACAACTGCCCTAGGGTAGATTAGTCTGGGCCTAGGTTGCCGTGAGACTAACTGGTATGAGTGGGATACTGTAGAAAACCTATGCGTGTATATTGCTATTTCCCCATCCTTAGGTACGAGATATAAATATATATATGTACATACCTATTGTAAATACGTTCTAAGGAGGGAGGTGATTACGTTCCGACTGGGTTGGAGGTGCTCTGAGGAGCTGATCCCATCTGGTTCGAGAATCCGGTCGTTACACGCGTGAATATCAATGCTCCAAAATTCTCCCCCAAGGTTCTTTCAATGGGAAGAAATACAGCACTCACGGGATCTTCAGCTTAAACGGATTTTAATATCAAGACAGACGCGTTTCGGGAAGCGTCCCTTCCTCGGTGTCTAAAAGAACACGCCGCGCTGCACCATTTTTAAAGGAACCTGTGTTGCGTGATAAACATAGGTGAGGGACTATGCTGCCATATTAACATGAGCGCCATCTTTGAATCTGTCTTTGCGAACAATGCCAGCATATTGTTTTCAAAACAACATTGTCTTACACTTAGTTAACATGTGTACATCATAATCTTGCCGTGTATCGGCACTTGCAATCCTCAACGAGGATTGCACCCCCTCTTATTTACAAAGTATTACCACGCAAAATGATGTGCTATTGGATTCGTGTACCCATGCCCACGTGTCCACATTAATGAGGGCTAAACGTTTCCTGCTATTGGTCACGTATATAGAATTATAGTCTAAATTCATTTCCTAAAGCATATCATATGCTACTTTTCTCAATTTAAAACAATATGCTGGCATTAAGCTGAAGATTCCGTAAGTGCTGTATTTCTTCTCATTGAAAGAACCTTGGGGGAGAATTTTGGAGCATTGAGATATATATATATATATATATATATTCCACGTTTCCTGCCTGCCCTCCAGGGCACAGAAAAAGGTCGGGACACTCCGAGATATTGAAGGTGTTTATTTACCACAAAGGTTTGGCTTTGTTGAACCTTTGTGGTAAATAAACACCTTCAATATCTCGGAGTGTCCCGACCTTTTTCTGTGCCCTGGAGGGCAGGCAGGAAACGTGGAATATTTTCTCAAAAACGCCGGTTTTGAGGAAGGGACCGCTGTGCAGTTTGAGCCCAGGATTACCGGCAACTTTGTGCAAAAAAAGAAAAATATATATATATATATATATATATATATATATATATATATATATATATATATATATATATATATTTTCACTGAAAAAACCATAGGTTTCACGCCAGTTATAGTTAGCTGGAAATTTTACTGACATAAAACCATTGAAATTCCACGTTATAGTTAGTTGGACTCACTATAACTTGCGCGTGTAATGCACTGCTGATGACGTCACATATTACATCACTCATGACATGGTCAGTGACATCACTCATGACATCACTGATGACACCATCCAGTGAATGTGTGTCTTTCTGAAAAATAAATATGTTTTATATATGTATATGTAAAGGTCGATGGAAGAATAAATGTTTAAATAAGTGTTTTAATGAATGTTTTTTTAAAAAATTGATTGGTTAACTGGCTTATTAAGTGTATCTTAGTGAATACATATATTAGCGAGTAATGTTTAAATATTTAAATATATGTATCAGTTTTTCACTTTGTGTATAATTGGCTGCATGGGTTGGTGAGTAGCTACATGTGTGTGTATATGGGTTATTAGTTGTTTTTTAGTATCAGAAACCAAGACCAAGATTTGGAAGAGGGATCTGAAGAACCTTAACCCAAAGTCCTTGCCTGCCCACACAGGCAGTCTCCTTCTTCCCCCGACGGACGTCTCTGATGTGCATTCATTGACCAACCTCTACCTAGACTCCATGTCTACAATAATCAATGAAGCCGCACCCTTGCAACTGAAGAGAGTCTCCACCAAGAACTCGAACCCATGGTACGATGGCAGACTCAATGAAGACAGACGTGTGATGCGCTTAGCTGAGCGCTCGTGGAGATCGGACCCCTCAGCACTGAACCTTAGAACGCTTAAGAGTAAGAGAAACGCTTACTTCAGAAAAACCAAACGCACGAAATTAGTATTCTTTAGCAAACAGCTGGATCAAGCTAAAAACCGACCAAAAAAACTGTTCGAGTTAGTCAAAACCCAAACCAAAACGCAACCTCCACAACCCAACAACTTAACAAAGGCTATCCCAAGTTGCGAAGACTTCTCTGCTTTCTTCAAGCAAAAGAACGACATTATAAGAAGCGATCTCATCAAGGATGTAAGTCGATTCTCCGGCTCCATATGCATAACTAACACTCAAGCTAAAAACAACGCTTCATGGACGTCCTACGACACCTATTCCGAAGAATCAATTCACAAGCTGCTGGTCACCTTGAAACCCACCAATCATCACACAGACCCCCTACCTGCCAATGCTGTTAAAGTCCTCACCCCCCTGTTCCTCCCACTCTGGACTAAAATCATCAACTGTTCCCTGCAACAAGGGCTCATCCCAGACTCCCTCAAGATTGGGCAAGTCACGCCTATACTCAAGAAACCCACAGTTGACCCGGCCGACCTAAACAACTATCGTCCTATCACCAATATCACCACTCTAGCAAAACTGTTAGAAAAATGCGTACAACTCCAACTGACAAAACACATTGAGCAGTTTGACCTCCTCAACTCTCACCAATCCGGATTCAGAGCAAAGCGTAGCACGGAAACGGCCATGACACACATAATGGATGATGCCCTCCAAATCCTTGATCACAATGAGTCTTGCCTCCTCATCCTTCTTGACCTCTCTTCAGCATTTGATACGGTCAAACACGAGAATCTACTGGAGCTCCTAAATACCAGAATGGGCATATCCGGGACGGTTCTCAAATGGTTCACGTCCTTTCTGCACAACCGGTCTCAGAGGTTCAAGAGCAACAACGCACTGTCCTCGCCTGTGCCAGTAACACTGGGCGTCCCGCAAGGTTCCTCCCTATCCCCCACATTGTTCAACCTCGTCATGGAACCACTCACCACCTTGCTTCAATCTTCTAAGGTACATTTCCATATGTACGCCGATGACACTCAGCTCTACCTCAAGCTTCAATCCCCTGAAGACATCAAACTGTTGAATGCCACACTAAGAAACACCCAAGCTTGGCTGGCCGACAATCACCTCAAACTAAATGCCCTGAAAACTGAGTTCCTTCTGATCTCTCCTCCTGCGAAAAAGGCCATCACCCAAACCTGGCTCAATCATCTAACCGCACTCAATGTCCAGCCCACCATCGTGGACTCAGCGAAATCCCTTGGCATCACACTGGACTGCAATCTCGACATGCAGCAGCATATTAGCATAGCAACTAAAGGAGCCAACTTCCAAATCAACACTCTGAGAAAACTCAAACCCTTCCTACCACCCAAGGACTTCCAAACTGTGGTACAAGCCTTAGTCATTCCTCGCATAGACTACGGAATTGTGGCTCTCAGTGGGCTCCCCCTGACAACAACGGCTCCCCTAAGAGCCTCCCTGAACGCGGCCGCGAGACTCATCACTGGCTCAAGAAAACATTCGCATATATCCCCTGACTTAAAAGCCCTGAACTGGCTGCCTATTGAAGCCAGAATTCAGTTGAAAATTGCATGTATGACACACTCGGCCGTACACCACAAGGCACCCAACTACGTCTCTCATAAGCTGACCATATCAGGAGGCTCAAGATCCAACAGAAGCACAAACACTCTCCTCCTGAAACCACGGAGATTCCGGAAGGAAAAAACATACAAACGCTCCTTCTCTGGAATGGCACCTAGGATCTGGAATGCACTCCCGCCAGAAACCAGGCTTATCCCGTCCACTATTCTCTTCAAGAAAGAGGTGAAGGCCATCCTTATGGCTAAATACACCTGAACACTAGTGATACTGGAACAATGACAGTATTTGGCTCCTACATTATCGGCTGTCTGAATACTTATCTATGTTAGTCCATTGTTTGTCTGCTTCTGGATCTAATTCATTGCACAGATGCTATACTATTGATTTCCAACTTGTTTATTGGGTTTTACACTAGGACTTGAGTGCCTCAATAACCTGCAACGCACCCACTACTGACTACCACTCTGCTTTCAACATTGTGTTTACTCACCCTCTGGGGTGCTATAATCTTATCCGTTTAGACATTGTACTGCTTCCATATTATTATTGTTTCTTGATTGTTATTACTCTGCATACTCTTGTATGATTGATACCCTATTTTTGCAACTCACTGTCTACGGAATCTCATATTGATTCAAGAGTCTTGTTTATCCTACCTACTGTTTCTGTAAAGCGCTCTGATATCTGCAAAGATCTTGTTCGCGCTATATAAAACTTTAAAAATAAATAAAAATAAATAAAAATCAGTATGAGTGTCTGTATGGTTTGGTGGGGGTATTACTTAGCACATAGATGCATCAATGACTGACTCACTGTTTGTATGTGTTTTGAAGACAGCATATGTGCAGGACTGTATGGGTGGATGAGTGTGTATATGTGTGTGAGAGTGAGTGAATGACTGTCTCACTAGTGTCTTTATCAGTAACGACATATGTTTTAATCTAGTATATGTGAGTATTGTTGTATATAAGTGAGTATATGTGAGATTGTAAGAGTTCCTGTTTAAATAAGTATGTGTTTCTATAAGTGATTGTTTAAGAGAGTAAGTATGTGTAAGTTTCCTTAGAAGTAAGGTGGTAGTGTGTGTATAGTTGTATATGCAAATAAAATGGATGTTCAATAGTTTATTTGCATGTGTGAGTATGTGTGTGAGTAACTTTTGGATGACTGTCAGTGTGTAACAGGATGTATAGGTGTATCACTGCATATGATGAGTGAGTATATGTATGAGTGACTATATAGAACTGTTGGTGAATGAGTGGATGTGTATATAGATGGTGGTATTACTGAATTGGTTGTTGTAACTTGTATGGATATCTCTATTTTTTTAAAAATATTAATTTCTATTTTCGAATATGTGTTTTAAGGGTTACATTACACTGAAAGGAGGTCTGCCACTCTGTCACAAGGATGGTGTCATCAGTGATGTTATGAGTGATGTCACTGACCATGTCATGAGTGATGTAATATGTGACATCATCAGCAGTGCATTACACGCGCAAGTTATAGTGAGTCCAACTAACTATAACGTGGAATTTCAATGGTTTTATGTCAGTAAAATTTCCAGCTAACTATAACTGGTGTGAAACCTATGGTTTTTTCAGTGAATTTAATAGGTTTTTTAAATGCTAATTCCTAACTATAACTGGTGTGAAACCTCTGTTTTTTTCAGTGAATTTCATAGGTTTTTTAAATGCTAATTCCTAACTATAACAGATGTGAAACCTATGGTTTTTCAGTGAATTTCATAGGTTTTTTAAATGCTAATTCCTAACTATGATGTGAAACCTATGTTTTTTTCAGTGAATTTCATAGGTTTTTTAAATGCTAATTGTTTTTTTCTTTGAATTCCAAAATTTGGTTAATAGCAAATGTCTATAGCTATGAAATGAAATATTTTTGAAAATGAGTGAATCCTATATTTTCTTTGTATTTTAAGCAATTTTTTTTTTGTTTTTGACCCTGGAGCGCTCCCGGGGCGTGCCCCGGTGAGCGCCCCGGAGAGCATAGTCTTTTGAAGCTCCCCCGGTGCGCGAACCGGGAAGCGTCCCGTTAGCGCCAATGTCGCGAACGAAAACATGTTCGTGACGTAGCGCGTAGCCGCGTCCGCGTGATACGCACGGCGTAAGCGCACCCGGAAGCACTCGAGCGAATACGATCGTGCAACGTAAACATCCGACGCGCTTACGCGATGCGACCCGGCGCGCCCAGGGGCGCGTCGCATAAGCGCGTTGGTCATGTGACCTGAAAATAACACTTTTTATTGGTGCAGAACAGTTTTGGTTTCATAATGATGAAATCCCTTGTCTTGTGACCTGAAAATAACACTTTTCATTGGTTCAGGCCTTTTTTTTTTCCAAATGATGAAAGACCCCACCTTTTTTACGTATTCTGACTTTGTCCTTTGACTGAGGAAGACCTGTTTGTACCTCTCTGTACCTTTGTGAACTATAAAATGGCTTCATTAGCAGCAGCAGCTGGAGCATCTGCACCACCACCACCACCACAACCACCAAGAGGACCACCACAAGATTACATTGGTGGTCAACAAGAGGAGGAAGAGGAGGAGGAGGAGGAGGGGAGGAGAAGATGGCTTGAAGAACACAATACCCCCATACCAGCCAAGACCACACATTATATGGAAGTTTTTTTCGATCCCAGAGGGGAAAAAAAAAGTCAATGCAGCCAAGGTGACTTGCCTAATCTGTGGCATGGAACTTTCTAGGGGGAACCCTAATAAAAAATATTCATTCGGAAACAACACAATGATTAGACACATGCAGCGCAGGCATCCAATCAACTATTCTGCTGCAGAGATGAGGGAACTGGCCAGAAACCCTCCCCAAACTACAAGCACCACCTCCAAAAGAAAGCAACGCACTCCGTCGGGACAAGAGGCAAGAGAGACGATCCCTTGCATTCAGCCACGGTTTGCGGATTTCCGAATAACCTGTAAACATTGTGGGAAGACCATCTCCTACGGAGAACAGAGAGTAAAGCTCATCGTCCTTGCTGGGGACAACCACAAATGCCCCAAAAAACCCAAATTATTTCTTTTCTTTTTTTTTGCTCCAGTTGAGCCATTTTCAATTCCCTGTTTTTTCGTTTCTCCCCATGAAAAATACAAAAAAAATAAAACTGTTCAGAAAACCCCAAAAAAGTTAAAAATGTTCAAAAAAACAATAAAAAAATATAAAACAACAAAAAGAAGAAAAAAAACAGTTCTTTTTAGAACTACCTCCAATTTATAAAAAAAGGCTACATTTTTTTAAAACTCTGTCATTCTTTTTTCCCCATGGTCCGCTCCCCGGTGCGCGTACCGGGCGCTCCCCCCGCACAAATCAAAAATATATATATATATTTTGCACCGCGGGGCCATTTTATAGCCCCCACATCAAACCTAGGGGGTCAGGGGGGATCTACCCTGCCCCCTTATGGTCATTTCCCCCTTTTTTTTCCACCTCTTGTGTCTCTTTCCTACTGAGACACAAGATGGCGGCCGGTCCGGACTGTTTCGAATGTTTACAGACAACCGACAGCCAATCAGCTTTCCGTGCGCAAGTCGCGTGGCGCGCCTGGTGCGCTCCCCGGTGCGCGTACCGGGGCGCTGCCATAGATATATATATTTTTTGGAACCTAAATTACCCAAAATCCACTGGAGCACATATCTTGAGACATAGCAAAGGCACATCTGGCTACCAGTCCCTACAATTTTGCCAAGTTTGGTGGAAATCCATTCAGCCGTTCGGGCTAAAAGTGAGTTTGACCGCCCTATGGAAATTAACATGGGAAAAACACGTTTTGGGACCCCCCTTTTATCTCGGCTCCCACTTCACGAATCCCCCCCAAACTTTCAGAGAAGGACCGTAGCTCAACGAGGCAAATGTGAGGAAATTTTCAGGCAGATTCGTCAACCGACGCCAAAGTTATTCACAATAGAATTTTGAGATTTTGCATTGAAAAAAATCCTAACTATAACTACCTACTGGCGACCGCCAGTAGGTAATATATATATATATATATATATATATATATATATATATATATATATATATATATATATATATATATATATATATATATATATTCACTGAAAAAAACATAGGTTTCACACCAGTTATAGTTAGCTGGAAATTTTACTGACATAAAACCATTGAAATTCCCACGTTATAGTTAGTCGGACTCACTATAACTTGCGCATGCAATGCACTGCTGATGACATCACATATTACATCACTCATGACATGGTCAGTGACATCACTCATGACATCACTGATGACACCATCCAGTGAATGTATGTCTTTCTGAAAAATAAATATGTTTTATATATGTATATGTAAAGGTCGATAGAAGAATAAATGTTTAAATTATTGTCTTAATTAATGTATTTTTAAAAAAAAAAATTGATTGGTTAACTGGCTTATTAAGTGTATCTTAGTGAATACATATATTAGCGAGTAATATTTAAATATTTAAATATATGTATTAGTGTTTCACTTTGTGTATAAGTGGCTGTATGGGTTGATGAGTAGCTACATGTGTGTGTATATGGGTTATTATATGTTTTTTAGTATCAGTATGAGTGTCTGTATAGTTTGGTGGGGGTGTTACTTAGCACATAGATGTATCAATGACTGACTCACTGTTTGTATGTTTTTTGAAAACTGCATATGTGCAGGACTGTATGAGTGGATGAGTGTGTATATGTGTGTGTTAGTGATTGAATGCCTGTCTCACTAGTGTGTTTATCAGTAACAAGATATATTTTAATCTAGTATATGTGAGTATTGATTTATATAAGTCAGTATATGTGTAAGTGAGAGATTGTAAGAGTTCCTGTTTAAATAAGTATGTGTTTCTATAAGTGATTGTTTAAGAGAGTACATATGTGTAAGTTTCCTTAGAAGTAAGGTGGTAGTGTGTGTAAATCTGTATATGCAAATAAATGGATGTTTATTCGTTTATTTGCATGTGTGAGTATATGTGTGAGTAAGCTTTTGATGACTGTTGGTGTGTAACACGATGAATAGGGGTATCACTACATATGATGAGTGAGTATATGTATGAGTGAATATATAAAACTGTTGGTGAATGTGTGAATTTGTATATAGATGGTGAAATTACTGAATTGGTTGTTGTAACTGGTATGGGTATATCCACTTTTTTGAAAATGTTAGTTTCTATTTTTGAATATGTGTTTCAAAGGTTACTTTACAGTGAGAGGAGGTCTGTCACTGTGTCACAAGGATGGTGTCATCAGTGATGTCATGAGTGATGTCACTGACCATGTCATGAGTGATGTAATATGTGATGTCATCAGCAGTGCATTGCATGCGCAAGTTATAGTGAGTCCGACTAACTATAACGTGGGAATTTCAATGGTTTTATGTCAGTAAAATTTCCAGCTAACTATAACTGGTGTGAAACCTCTGTTTTTTTCAGTGAATTTAATAGGTTTTTTAAATGCTAATTCCTAACTATAACTGGTGTGAAACCTCTGGTTTTTTCTGTGAATTTCAAAGGTTTTTTAAATGCTAATTCCTAACTATAACTGGTGTGAAACCTCTGATTTTTTTCAGTGAATTTCATAGGTTTTTTTAATGCTAATTTTTAACTTTTTATAGGGCTTCATACCGATGTACTTTTTAGTAAATTTCTAAGCTTATTTTTTCAAAAATGTCTATAGCTGAGAAAGGTATGTTTTTATAAAAATGAACACTATAATGTATATTATAATATTAGTTTTTGTTTTGAAATAGTTTAAAAAAAAATATTTTCATCTCTGGTGCGCTCCCGGTGCGCGCACCGGTGAACGCCCCGGTGCGCGTACCAGTGCGCGTCCTGTCAGCGCACCAACAAAAAAAAAGAAAAAAAAAGTATGAAGCTAAAAGGAATGGGGACAGAGAGAGTGGTGTTAAGAGAAAGAGAGCTAGAGGGAAGAACACAGAGGGACTGTGTAATAGATAGTAAGACAGAGAAAAAGTGTAAGAGGAAGTAACTGAGAAAAAGAAAAAGAATAAGGGAGCAAAAGAAGAGAAAAAATAGGAAGAAGACTAAAGCAGAGGTTCTGGGAGAATGTGAATGGATGATGAAAGTAAAAGGAAGGACAGTTAAGTATGGGGAATGACAGATAGTGACGGAACCAGAGAAAAGGAACAGCGGTGACGGAGGGAATGACAATAGCAGTGAGTGTAAGTAAAGAGGAGTGAAAGAGGGTATATATAAGTGAATAAGGGTAAGACATGGGGAGTAACAGAGAGAAAGAAGAGAGAGAGTAAAAGAAGGAGTGTCACAAAGGAACTACGTGAACCAGTAAAAAAGGTAAGTGAAGGAGTGTGGATAAGCAGAGGTACTGAAAGAAGTTGAATGTGGTAGGAAGTAAACATGGAGGATAAGAATAAGTGAGGGAAGCAAAGTAAAGAAACAGAGGTGAGGTAGGGTGAGAGAAAAATAGTGAAAATAAAACAAAAGGTGATAACAGAAACCATTTTTTAAACACACTTACCATATAATTAATGAAAACTTGTATCTGTGAAAGATAAAAGAAAAAACACGTTATAATTACTTAAAAATATATAATAAAATAGAAGAAACAGTTCATGAGGTTTAAAAATCTACAAAAGTTTATTAAGAAATGAAGCAATAGTGAAGGATACAAAAACAGAAAGAAAGTAATGTAGTTTGAGAAAAAAGAAGGAAAAAGAAATAGAAAGAGAACAAATTCCTAAAGGTAAGTAAGATACTAAAAGAATGTAAGATATCAAAACAAAATCAGTAAAGATAAGAAAGTAAAAGGAAAATGAGTGAAAAGGAGAGGAGTCTGAATGACAAACTATTAATAAAAAAGAGGAATAGAAGATTACTGAGAGTGAGTGAAGTGAAGTCACAGAGTGAAGGGATGAAAGGAATGAGGTTATTATAGAACGATGGATAAAACAGGAGTGAGAGAGTAAGTACACAGAAAAAGAAAAGGACGGACTGAGTGAACTACAGTCCAATGAGTGCGAAAGAAAAAAAAAGGAGAAAAAGAAAGAGAGGGTAAGAAAACTAAAGCAGTGGTACTGAGAGAATATGAAAAAGATAAAAAGTGGTGGAAGGAAGAGAGAAATGCAGACAGTTCCAATTAGATTGAGAAGTTGTGAATGAAGTGCAGTAAAGAAACAGCGATGAAAAAAGAGTGTAAATTAGTAAAGAGAGGTAAATAAGGGTGAAAAAGGAAAATGAGTGTGAGACAATGTGAACACAAAATAAATTACACAATGTAAACTACACAATAACTTCTACAATATGTTACATTATTTATTTTTGCTGTTCTCAGAATATATTGAATTTCACTTAAATTAGTGAGTTCAAAGTCTTCATCATTTAACAGCGGGAAAAAAAAAACACAATCTAAAAGATTGTGTTTAAAAAAACCCATTCAAACATACATCTCATATATGTACACTAATCTTTGATTCACTTACTTTTCCGTGAGGCCAAATAGAAGATAGTGAAGGTCCTTTTGGTGGAAAAAAAGTCTGCTGTGCTCTATAACTTCCATTTCATCAACTTCCTATGAAAAAAGATCTAAGAACATCATACCTTACACTTTCCTCACGGCCAATTTGTGTCAGATATATCAGTATTTTTTACTTTGAGATCCACTTAAAGTATGTACATGAGATAAATAATTTAAAATATTAGATTAACTAACTAACTAACTAACTTTTAATAGCTATTCCCGACTTCAAAGGCCAATTCCCTTTACTAAAACTTTGGTTTTAAAAACACTAGATAAGAATTTGTAGAGTCTTAAGGCAAACGTTGTTTATAAGTTAAATGAGAATCATTGCAGTAACTCCATCCTTTTTCAGATTTTAAGTAGCATGTATAATGTCCTGAGGTTGTCGAAGAACCGTCATGATAAATAATAGCTTCAGTTGTAAAGGTTCTTCCTGAAATTGATAACTGAGAAGCCACAAAATTTTTAATAGAAGTTGTCAATTTAGTGCCATCAGGTCTACATCGTTGGAAAACTAAAATGATATACTGCCCATAACTTTGTATAAATAATGTGGACAGCATTGCACAGTTACATTGGGTACACACCATATTATGGTCTGCTGCTTTAACTAGATTTTTAAATGACACTGATTTACAGTCAGGTAAAGTCAAATATATAAATCTTTCAGTGTCTATTCTAGTAGTACTTGATAAACTACAATTGTGGCAGTCAT
Source organism: Lissotriton vulgaris (assembly GCF_964263255.1). NCBI lineage: Eukaryota > Metazoa > Chordata > Amphibia > Caudata > Salamandridae > Lissotriton > Lissotriton vulgaris. The sequence continues at coordinate 1,339,534,522 of NC_141685.1, forward strand.
GCTGCCATTGATAAGAAAGGCTGAAAAGATTATCTACATCTACACCTTCATCTTCCAAAACACCAAACATATACATTAAAAATTCCTGACAATCCTGCTGAATGTTCTGTGAAAATTTATCTTGACCAGAACACATATCTAAAATATTTCGAATTTCTGTTACACTTTCTATTTCTGCTGTATCACTGCTACATTTCTCAAACACAGAATTCAATAACCCAATCAATCTTTGATCCCGATTTTCAACAATCTGTTCTTGTAAACTTTTAAGGAAAAAAACAACATTAACCACTACATTAGCATAGCAGTTGACACCAGAACTATTTTCAAACTGAAATCCAACAACATTTTCTTCACAATTCTTTTTCTTCCTGTTTTCAATTACATTTTTCTCTACTTTTTGTCTTTTTGCAACTACCTCACTGCAATTATCCTCATTTCTTCTTTTTCGGCCTACCACACGTTTTTCACACAGAGGATATTGAGGCAAATGTGGAGCATATTCTCTTCTTAACCTATTGTATTCTTTAACACAATCTAGATCTGCACAAATTTTTGTCTCATCACACTCAATCAAGTACAATCCTGATAAAGTTCTGACTTGGGATAATGCCACATATGCCATACCCTCTTTAAACACAGATCTTCCAATGTTCACCAAAGCATTATCTACACTTAAACCTTGAGATTTATGAATTGTTACTGCATATGCCAAACATACAGGAAACTGTTTTCGGCGAACATATAAGTCTTTTACAAGTAAAAATCTAGCAGAACCACGACTTATTTGTTGTACTTGTTTAATGCCATCAAATTTTATTTTTAAAAATTCAATTCCATCTCTATTTCTGTAATTCACAAAATCAACAACATAACCCATTGCTCCATTTACCAGACCTCTTTCAACATTTAAATTCCTTCTCAAAATGATACGACAATTTAAACACACATTCAGAGTCTTTTCAAAACCAGCTGTTTTAGAAATACTTTTCTCTAATGAATCCAATTTAGTTTTCAAATTTTCAGACAAAACAATTGTTGCACCCATGTGCTCTATTTTATCTATTGCTTCCAGTTTCACAATCTCTTCATTTTCTAACTCTAACATTTTGTTGTTGAAGATGGAACATTCTTGCAGAGTTGGCATCAAACATATCCCAGATTTCTTCTCAGTCATTTTAAAAAAAATATTCTCTGGAAGAATGTTTTCATTTGGATACAAATTTGAAATTAATCGACCATGTAAAGCTTTTTTCCCAAGATCGCTTACTTTTCCAATTCTTACATCTTGTAGAATATTTTTATAATCTTTATCCTTTGCCTGTCGCATATTTTGAAGCAGTTCAGCATATTTAAAATTTAACCATATATTAACGTTTCCAATGCTTCCAAGGGACTTCCTAGTATCTTCATGTGTGAGCATTTTAAACACTGGTTGTCCTTTTACTGGAGTCAACTGCAATAGATCTCCAAAAACAATAATGTGTTTTCCTCCAAATAACACATCATACTCTGTTCTAAGAATTTCTTGCATTCTCAAATGCACAAAAGCAAGCATTAGATTTGAGACCATGCTTACTTCATCAATGATAAGAAGTTTAATTTTCTTCAAGACTCTTGAAACTTCAGAACAAGCATCTCCAGATAACTTGTTGTAATGCAATTTATTATCACGCTCAACTGGCAGCATCAGTAAACGATGTAGAGTAATCCCTTTAATATTATGTGCAGCCAGACCAGTTGGAGCAGTTACAACACAAGACAGCGGTGAATCAGTCTTTTTCTGCAGATAACTTGCAATGGCTTTAATGAGAAAACTTTTTCCTGTCCCTGCTTCTCCACTTACGTACAGTCGGACAGGGTCAAATGATGTACATGAACACTCTTTTTTCTCATGTCTGAATCCATGTTCAATTTGCTCTGTGACTTCGTCATATATCTTTTTCTGCTCAACGTTTAGTTGCTTTACCAAATCTTCTAAGTTCACTCCATCCTCTTGAGCTTGTTCCATAGCTCTTTCCACCTCATCCATGGCAGTGGCAGCTTCATTTTGGATAATAGGTCCTCCTATTGGATCCTGAGACAATGAAGTAGAACTCTGACTATCTTGAGAACTGTCTCTAGCTATCTCTTCAGCAATTGTGGTTTCTTGCTCCATTTCTTCATTGAACATTTGCAGATAATTTAGAAAAATAGGACATACTATGGTATCCTTAGTTGCATTAAAAGAGTCTTCATAACAGAGAAAATCTCCAAGTAGTTCCTCTTCTGTACACCATGGCTTAAAGAGTTGCAAAAGAGCTAAATAGTAAAATTCTCTTTTGTCTGGAGCTTCACAACTCAATTTTCGATGATTAATCAAATGGCCTTTTTTCTGCTTCACTAGACATCCTTCATAGCCAATGACTGCATATTTTCCATTATTGATATCTTCTGTGATGTTCCTCTTATAACTGTAGTTTTGCAGAACTTCATACAAACAAGTGTTCTCAAGGTGAGTACTTCTATTTGGATAGTATGTATCCAACATATTTGTCTTCAAAATATCTGTACTGTTTGGTTCTTTTTCCGCCAAATATTCAATTTCTTGTACAGATTTCAAAACTCGGTTTCGTGTTGCAGCAAGACCTAGACTCACCCAAATGATTGTTCTTGATTTGGCATAGAGACTTGCTGATGATAACCGATCAGAAAATTCATATGCTCCAATTTCTCGATGCGACAACATCTTCAGACTGAAACTGTATAATTTCTTGCTTAGACTCTTTTCATGTGAAATGTCCTCCCACATTTCCTTCAGTTCTGTCTTTTCTTTTTTGGTGATGTAAGATGTCACATATCGAGCCACAGCAATAGAGTTGTCAGCAACGAACTGAATATCCATGTTAGCATTCCACATGGACAAAATCACTGGGTTGTAATCGTTGATGTACTTAGATTCTTCATTTCTTTTCAAATTGTATGTATTTTTGGGAGATTTCCTCGTCACAGTATGTCGTAGAGATGACATCAAATTATTTACTCTTCCCTTAGAAATCACTGGTCGTGGAAATGCAAAACGACATTTCGTGTAGTACTTTTCCTTGTTTTTAAATTTTCGATGACAGTACTTTCCACAACGATGAGATTGAAAACGTAAAACTTGTTGCCTTAAACTGTTTTCTACAGTAGATTTTGGAACAGCACATGTTGAATACTCTTCAATGAAACTCATCACTGTTTCATCTGAATCTGATCCAAATTTGGGTGCATCTTTAATCCACAACAACATATGTATATTAGGAGCACCTCTCGCTTGATATTCCTTCCTCCAAAAGAAATCCAAAACCTCTCCAAGGGGAGGATTTTTTTTGTTGGTAATAAAAGACATCATAGCTTCAAATCTATGATTAAAATATCTGCAAACATTCACTGGATCCAAAGAACACAGTTCTCCAGGTGTTTTTAATTCTATATTTGGTATGTTTCCATTTGCCTCTCGTAGAAATTCAAGTAAGTCATCCCATGCATACTCAGCACAGCTAAGAGTGAGGAACCATGTAGGAGTTCCTAAGTTTCTTAGCATACATTTCAATTCTCCATGACGACGGAACCAATACTCATTGGTTCCACGTTGACATGCCATGAGATTGATTAGCTGAGATTCCAAAATACTATCTTGCAGATTTACTTTCTCCATAAAGTCCCTTGCAGAAACATTTTGCAAATGAGCTCCACTTTTTAGTATATGATTAACTGCATAAGAAAGCCCAGACAAATCACTTTCAAACAGTAGATGAAACAAATATGGAATGCATTGACGAAACCTTGGATCTTCAGCATATAATCTTAAAGTCCGGTATTCAGCTGCAGGAATTTGAACTGGTCGATCATCATATCGTCCACCACGACCTGTTGGAAATAATTGTGGAAAACAACGAGCTTCCAAACTTTCTTCCCATACACTAATGGGACTTCCTTTTGCTGCTTTCATTTGAAACAAGTCAATTGCATTTCCCATTACTTCTTTGGAATGCAAAGGATGAACAGTATAATGTTCATATATTTCTTCACTTCTAGACACATCAACTTTTTCAATTTGAGCAACTGAACAATCACTGTCTTCTTTTGTAGCTGTTTCCTCTGCTCCAACACTTACATCTTTGTAGTACTCATTGTTTTTGACCAAATACAACGTTGCCTTTTTGACTTTTCTAACATCCACTAAATCTTGCCAGATTTTCTTACTCTTTGTCGGAACCCCATTAACTAGAATAACTAGAGGATCCTCTTTTACTCTTTCTACACCAATTGTATCAATATTTTTCTTTACATCTAGAGGCAAATAAACAACTCTTCCCTTTAATCCTCTTTGTAAATCTGATGGAGGCAATTTCCCTGTCTTAGGCTCCATGCGTATAATAGCCTGAAAAGGATGGACACATTGAATCAAAATAGATTCATAAGTATTTAGATCCATCAATTCAGAAGGAATATCTATCAACTGAAGATTATTATGAACTGCTCTAGCAGGCATTCTATTTTCATTTAATTTTTGTAAACAATAATTACAAATACGCTGATCAAAACTCAAATCAAAAGAATTCTCCACCAACAAATAACTTATAAAATCCTTCCATTCACTATTATTTTCCAATTCACTTTTTGCATATAAATCAACTAACCTAGTCTGAATCTTATAATGAGTCCGTCGACAACACACACAAGTTAAATTAGGCCTTTCACTTGATTTCACCTTTAACTTGGTAATTTCCTCGTCAAACTTTTCTATACTTGAAATCTGTCCATTATCTTCCACATTACCATCCATTACTATATCTATTTCTACACTGTCCTCTTTGTTCCCAAAATAACAAAACTCAATTTCTTCACAAATAGTCTTCACATCCACTTCAGATCCATGCAAAACAGCACTGTTTAACTGTTTAAGCTTAAGTGCTGGACTTTTTGCATAATACAACTTTCTCACTAATTTCCTCACCTTATTATGATGCACTGCTAACATCCTAAAATGATGAAAAACACTCTGACATACTTTTCTAGAAAGACAAGCTAGTGAATGCCCATGCAAACCTGTGCTTTCTCTCACTCTGCAAGGATCTAACTCTTGCAAGATCTTCATTTTTTGTTTGAGACTTTTCTTACTATATGTACGTAAGAAATTTCGAAGCAAATCGATTGAATCCTGTCGCACACTACAAATACTACTGCACTTCCATGTGTACACTGGACCCTTAGTACGTCTCCCTAAAACTTCATCAGCTAACACCTCTTCTGCAACTCTAGATACAAGTTTCTCTTTTTCCATCACACAACCATCTTTCACCTCATATGCTCGACCACTGGTGTAAACTGCATGCACCAAATCATTTTCCTGAAAGTAACTCTCCTCATTGAAAAACGGCTCAGAACTTGAACTATGCATCCATTCACCAGAAAATACTTCACAAAAATTACTCCGATTAATAATTCTTTTCCATCTACTGTTCGATTTGAAAACATCAATTGCCTTATTAAGTATCCTAATTCTATTGATTATTAAAATAAATAATTTTTTCTTAACTTTAAAAGCCTGATCAACAATCTTTTCTACACTTTTCTTTTTCTTGTAAAAAGCAGCTCTCAGTTTACTTTTCTTATCATTTTTTAGCAAATTTAAAACTACCCTATTGCGAAACATTCGCCTACGAATGTCCCTAAATTGATTTACCCTTCTATTGCTATCCATTCTCTTCTCTCCTGCTCCAATCGATACATTTTTTGTGGGCCTCTCCTTCCTTTTTAGATTTGTTGACTTTTTCTGAATATTCACATTAGCAATATCATTTCTTTTTCTACGACATATGTTGCGAAGAAAAGACTTAATTGGCTTACCAGAAGCTTTTCTGGTGTTTTTTGAAGTAGTTGTTGTAGAGGATTCCATAAATTCTGTTGTTGATGTTCTCCTTTTCCGTATGGTATTTTTGATAATTCTTTGCCTTGAAGGCATTTTTGCTTGCTTTTCAGAAGTTGATTTGAATCTGTTGTTCTGTAAAAAAAAACACATGAAAGACCACTATTAGCAAACAACAAAGTAATGTCAAAAAGCAAACAATATAAACAATTAATTGCAACATATTTAAGTTTATACAATAGCAACTCAGGGCTTTATTTATAAAGGCCTTGCGCCACCAGTGCATCACTTATTACCCATGTTTAAAGTGATGCATCAGCTGCACAAGGCAATCATAAAAAAGGGCCAAATGCAAATACCAATCAATTGCACCCCAAAATCGTTTTTTGAATAACATTTAAAAAACACTGCGCAGAACCTATGTACAACCACTCAATATCAGCAAACAAAGTCAGGGCCTTATTTATGAAGGTCTTGCGCCACAAGAGTGTCACTTATTTCCCATGTATAAAGTGATGCACCTGTTGCATAAGGCAATCATAAATAAGGGCCAAATGAAAATACCATTCATTTGCACCCAAAATCGTTTTTTGAATAACATTTAAAAGACACTGCGCAGAACCTATGTACAAGCACAGAATATCACTTTTGAAACGTCACTGTTTCCCCAAATACAAATCCTCTATCTTTCAAATGTTGATATCAAGCATTATCAAAAATCCAAAAACAAATCAACAGCAAACAAAGTCAGGGCCTTATTTATGAAGGCCTTGCGCCACCAGTGCGTCACTTATTACCCCTGTTTAAAGTGATGCATCAGCTGCACAAGGCAATCATAAAAAAGGGCCAAATGCAAATACCAATCAATTGCACCCAAAAATCGTTTTTTGAATAACATGTAAGAAACACTGTGCAGAACCTATGTACAACTACTCAATATCAGCAAACAAAGTCATGGCCTTATGTATAAAGGTCTTGCGCCACAAGAGTGTCACTTATTTCCCATGTATAAAGTGATGCACCAGTTGCATAAGGCCATCATAAATAAGGGCCAAATGAAAATACCATTCATTTGCACCCAAAATCGTTTTTTGAATAACATTTAAAAAAACACTGCGCAGAACCTATGTACAAGCACAGAATATCACTTTTGAAACGTCACTGTTTCCCCAAATACAAATCCTCTATCTTTCAAATATTGATATCAAGAATTATCAAAAATCCAAAAACAAATCAACAGCAAACAAAGTCAGGGCCTTATTTATGAAGGCCATGCGCCACCAGTGCGTCACTTATTACCCATGTTTAAAGTGATGCATCAGCTGCACAAGGCAATCATAAAAAAGGGCCAAATGCAAATACCAATCAATTGCACCCAAAAATCGTTTTTTGAATAACATTTAAGAAACACTGCGCAGAACCTATGTACAACCACTCAATATCAGCAAACAAAGTCAGGGCCTTATTTATGAAGGTCTTGCGCCACAAGAGTGTCACTTATTTCCCATGTATAAAGTGATGCACCAGTTGCATAAGGCAATCATAAATAAGGGCCAAATGAAAATACCATTTATTTGCACCCAAAATCGTTTTTTGAATAACATTTAAAAAACACTGCGCAGAACCTATGTACAAGCACAGAATATCACTTTTGAAACGTCACTGTTTCCCCAAATACAAATCCTCTATCTTTCAAATGTTGATATCAAGCATTATCAAAAATCCAAAAACAAATCAACAGCAAACAATGTCAGGGCCTTATTTATGAAGGCCTTGCGCCACCAGTGCGTTACTTATTACCCATGTTTAAAGTGATGCATCAGCTGCACAAGGCAATCATAAAAAAGGGCCAAATGCAAATACCAATCAATTGCACCCAAAAATCGTGTTTTGAATAACATGTAAGAAACACTGCGCAGAACCTATGTACAACCACTCAATATCAGCAAACAAAGTCATGGCCTTATTTATGAAGGTCTAGCGCCACAAGAGTGTCACTTATTTCCCATGTATAAAGTGATGCACCAGTTGCATAAGGCAATCATAAATAAGGGCCAAATGAAAATACCATTCATTTGCACCCAAAATCGTTTTTTGAATAACATTTAAAAAACACTGCGCAGAACCTATGTACAAGCACAGAATATCACTTTTGAAATGTCACTGTTTTCCCAAATACAAATCCTCTATCTTTCAAATGTTGATATCAAGCATTATCAAAAATCCAAAAACAAATCAACAGCAAACAAAGTCAGGGCCTTATTTATGAAGGCCTTGCGCCACCAGTGCGTCACTTATTACCCATGTTTAAAGTAATGCATCAGCTGCACAAGGCAATCATAAAAAAGGGCCAAATGCAAATACCAATCAATTGCACCCAAAAATGGTTTTTTGAATAACATGTAAGAAACACTGCGCAGAACCTATGTACAACCACTCAATATCAGCAAACAAAGTCAGGGCCTTATTTATGAAGGTCTTGCGCCACAAGCGTGTCACTTATTTCCCATGTATAAAGTGATGCACCAGTTGCATAAGGCAATCATAAATAAGGGCCAAATGAAAATACCATTCATTTGCACCCAAAATCGTTTTTTGAATAACATTTAAAAACACTGCGCAGAACCTATGTACAAGCACAGAATATCACTTTTGAAATGTCACTGTTTTCCCAAATACAAATCCTCTATCTTTCAAATGTTGATATCAAGCATTATCAAAAATCCAAAAACAAATCAACAGCAAACAAAGTCAGGGCCTTATTTATGAAGGCCTTGCGCCACCAGTGCGTCACTTATTACCCATGTTTAAAGTAATGCATCAGCTGCACAAGGCAATCATAAAAAAGGGCCAAATGCAAATACCAATCAATTGCACCCAAAAATGGTTTTTTGAATAACATGTAAGAAACACTGCGCAGAACCTATGTACAACCACTCAATATCAGCAAACAAAGTCAGGGCCTTATTTATGAAGGTCTTGCGCCACAAGCGTGTCACTTATTTCCCATGTATAAAGTGATGCACCAGTTGCATAAGGCAATCATAAATAAGGGCCAAATGAAAATACCATTCATTTGCACCCAAAATCGTTTTTTGAATAACATTTAAAAAACACTGCGCAGAACCTATGTACAAGCACAGAATATCACTTTTGAAACGTCACTGTTTCCCCAAATACAAATCCTTTATCTTTCAAATGTTGATATCAAGCATTATCAAAAATCCAAAAACAAATCAACAGCAAACAAAGTCAGGGCCTTATTTATGAAGGCCTTGCGCCACCAGTGCGTCACTTATTACCCATGTTTAAAGTGATGCATCAGCTGCACAAGGCAATCATAAAAAAGGGCCAAATGCAAATACCAATCAATTGCACCCAAAAATCGTGTTTTGAATAACATGTAAGAAACACTGCGCAGAACCTATGTACAACCACTCAATATCAGCAAACAAAGTCAGGGCCTTATTTATGAAGGTCTTGCGCCACAAGAGTGTCACTTATTTCCCATGTATAAAGTGATGCACCAGTTGCATAAGGCAATCATAAATAAGGGCAAAATGAAAATACCATTTATTTGCACCCAAAATCGTTTTTTGAATAACATTTAAAAAACACTGCGCAGAACCTATGTACAAGCACAGAATATCACTTTTAAAACGTCACTGTTTCCCCAAATACAAATCCTCTATCTTTCAAATGTTGATATCAAGCATTATCAAAAATCCAAAAACAAATCAACAGCAAACAAAGTCAGGGCCTTATTTATGAAGGCCTTGCGCCACCAGTGCGTCACTTATTACCCATGTTTAAAGTGATGCATCAGCTGCACAAGGCAATCATAAAAAAGGGCCAAATGCAAATACCAATCAATTGCACCCAAAAATCGTGTTTTGAATAACATGTAAGAAACACTGCGCAGAACCTATGTACAACCACTCAATATCAGCAAACAAAGTCAGGGCCTTATTTATGAAGGTCTTGCGCCACAAGAGTGTCACTTATTTCCCATGTATAAAGTGATGCACCAGTTGCATAAGGCAATCATAAATAAGGGCAAAATGAAAATACCATTTATTTGCACCCAAAATCGTTTTTTGAATAACATTTAAAAAACACTGCGCAGAACCTATGTACAAGCACAGAATATCACTTTTAAAACGTCACTGTTTCCCCAAATACAAATCCTCTATCTTTCAAATGTTGATATCAAGCATTATCAAAAATCCAAAAACAAATCAACAGCAAACAAAGTCAGGGCCTTATTTATGAAGGCCTTGCGCCACCAGTGCGTCACTTATTACCCATGTTTAAAGTGATGCATCAGCTGCACAAGGCAATCATAAAAAAGGGCCAAATGCAAATACCAATCAATTGCACCCAAAAATCGTGTTTTGAATAACATGTAAGAAACACTGCGCAGAACCTATGTACAACCACTCAATATCAGCAAACAAAGTCAGGGCCTTATTTATGAAGGTCTTGCGCCACAAGAGTGTCACTTATTTCCCATGTATAAAGTGATGCACCAGTTGCATAAGGCAATCATAAATAAGGGTCAAATGAAAATACCATTCATTTGCACCCAAAATCGTTTTTTGAATAACATTTAAAAAACACTGCGCAGAACCTATGTACAAGCACAGAATATCACTTTTGAAACGTCACTGTTTCCCAAAATACAAATCCTCTATCTTTCAAATGTTGATATCAAGCATTATCAAAAATCCAAAAACAAATCAACAGCAAACAAAGTCAGGACCTTATTTATGAAGGCCTTGCGCCACCAGTGCGTCACTTATTACCCATGTTTAAAGTGATGCATCAGCTGCACAAAGCAATCATAAAAAAGGGCCAAATGCAAATACCAATCAATTGCACCCAAAAATCGTTTTTTGAATAACATTTAAGAAACACTGCGCAGAACCTATGTACAACCACTCAATATCAGCAAACAAAGTCAGGGCCTTATTTATGAAGGTCTTGCGCCACAAGAGTGTCACTTATTTCCCATGTATAAAGTGATGCACCAGTTGCATAAGGCAATCATAAATAAGGGCCAAATGAAAATACCATTCATTTGCACCCAAAATCGTTTTTTGAATAACATTTAAAAAACACTGCGCAGAACCTATGTACAAGCACAGAATATCACTTTTGAAACGTCACTGTTTCCCAAAATACAAATCCTCTATGTTTCAAATGTTGATATCAAGCATTATCAAAAATCCAAAAACAAATCAACAGCAAACAAAGTCAGGGCCTTATTTATGAAGGCCTTGCGCCACCAGTGCGTCACTTATTACCCATGTTTAAAGTGATGCATCAGCTGCACAAGGCAATCATAAAAAAGGGCCAAATGCAAATACCAATCAATTGCACCCAAAAATCGTTTTTTGAATAACATTTAAGAAACACTGCGCAGAACCTATGTACAAACACAGAATATCACTTTTAAAACGTCACTGTGTCCCAAAATACAAATCCACTATCTTGCATATGTTCATAATAAGTATTATCAAAAGCAAATAACAAATCAACAGCCAACAAACTCAGGGCCTTATTTATGAAGGCCTTGCGCCACAAGAGCGTCACTTATTTCCCATATACAAAGTGATGCACCAGTTGCACAAGGCAATCATAAAAAAGGGCCAAATGAAAATACCATTCATTTCCACCCAAAATCGTTTTTTGTATAACATTTTAGAAACACAACACAGGACTTATATACTAGCATACAATTTGACTTCTGAAACATAACTATCTGCTTCCAAATATTCTCCATAGAGCAAACAAGTCTCTATCTAAATTAAATAAATCATTACTTACCTTTACAAATGCTTTGGGAGATTGAAAACAGTGTCAGACACACACACCAATTTCTCTTTAGCAGAGCAAAAAGTGTGCACTCAATACACTGAAACCAAGACTGGCATAGAAAATCTCTAACTTTGTACACATATGCCTTAATTCAACCAATCAAAAGTCTTCCCTCACTATTTTCAAACCAACACCCTTCTCCCTCTCAGATCTTTCTATCTGTTACCATAGCAACACCCTCCTAACTGAACTCTCAGGTTCAAAAGTTTATTGTACAATGTTGCAAATTAACTCAGCAAGGATGTTTGACCTCTCAATACACCAGCTTATCCAGGGTATTTTAGCTTTTAGTGACTTTTTTTAACCATTCAAATTGCTTCTTTCACACAACACAACCATGCACCCTAACTTTCAGTTTTCAACTATCTGAATCCACCAATCATTGCTTGTGATACAAGAGCAGTGAAACTCCACAATTATTTTTTTGTAAACTCCTACTGTTCCAACTGCCATTTCATTCCTACACTTCATCTGACTGCACCAGAACCTTCTCACATCATGTATTCTGTATGGATTATAGGACATAGCTACATCCACTGGGCTCAAAGGTATGCAGCAAGCAGAAATTATCACAACCTTGATTTATCAAATGTGGAAATCAAGTGGATTGGCCAGAGAGGATTAAAATGTCATCAATTGATACCATTGGTGAAAACCTTTTTCCATCTGCCAAGCCCTGACCTCTTAATAGTGCACTGTGGTGGAAATGATTTGGGCACTATGACTGGGGTTGGTCTGGAAATGCTCTTAAAGGACACCTTTCATCAATTAATGACACTTTTTCCACAAACTGCCTTGGTATATTCAAATATATGCCAAAGACAGAAATGGAACTGGTCAAACCAATTTTGTCCACAATTTGAGAAAGCACGGAAACATGTGAATAAATCTGTTTCTGCTTACATGAGAGACTGTGGAATGGGTTCAATATACAATAACAACTTGCGTTACAACATGCAAGACATCTACAGAGGAGATGGTGTGCACTTCTCAGATGAGGGAAATAGAATATTCCTCCTGAATTTAAGACTGTGCATTGGAACCTACTTGTAGGTACCTAACTCAACCACAGAACCCAAAAGCTCTTTTCAGAGCTACCCTACCTCTGATCATTCAAAACGTTTATCTTTTTCTAACTTTTTTCACTATTTTTCACCAAAGTACGCTTCCCGGTACGCATACCGGTGCGCGTACCGGGCGCTTCCCCTGCGAAAAATTAAAGAATTTTTTTATTTTTTTTACGTTTATGAGCCTCCTAAGCCCCCCTCAGAAAACCTAGAGGGTCAAGAAGTCTCTACTGTGCCCCCTTCTAGCCATACCGAACATTGTTTGCCCTCCATCTTGTGTCTCGATTGTACCGAAACACAAAATGGAGGACTCCTGTTACGCTGCCGGTGCGCGTACCGGAGCGCTCACCGGTAAGCGCTCCATAAAAAAAGGTGGGAAAGTAATTTTCAGAAAAACCACTGGAGACACTTCTATCAAATATAGAATAGGCCCTACTACATAGCAGTCCCTACCATTTGCCCAAATTTGATGGAATTCCATTGAGACATTTAGGCTACAGGCCTGTCTAAATATCCTGAGGTAAATTACATAACAAAAACACATATGAAATGTTAGAATTTACAACCAATTAAAAAGTTTCTTTCATTTTCTACGATTATTTCCTGACATTTGATTGATTATGTACAAAAATATATATAAAAGAAGAGAGGGAAACACAGCCAATTTGACTACTGCTTCCAGAAGTACATTTGAAAACAAATAACACTGACAACTTCAACTGATTTCTCCAAGGTAAGTTGTTATTTTGGAAGTATGTTGTACACTTTAAGTTAATTTCAGAAAAAATATTCTGTTAGTTATATACAATCCCTCTGTAATAGTTATAGATTGAGATAGACTTCTCTGTAATAGTTATGGATTGAGTTACGCTTCTCTGGTATACAGTACCCTAACTCTACTAATATAGTTAATTTGTATGCAATTTTCAGAAAGAAAATGGAAGGAGAAAATCAAGCAAATGTTACTTCTATCGAAGTAAAGGTGGAAAAACCAGAAGAGCAAAAAGATGAAGTTGATTTCATGGATGACTCTTTGGATCAACAGTTTATAGAATGTTTGGAACAAATGGAATCATGTACTTATAATTATGAGGAAATACCGGACAATATTATGTTACAAGTTTTATTAAATTATGAAAAAGAATCAGAGGAATAAATTTATATTTAATAATTTTAAATTGTTTGAGACAATATTCATTTTTATATGTAATTCATAAAGTATTACCAAAATAATTATATTATAAAATGAGACTTATAGTATACTGTGGAACTTTTTTTCTGTTACATACTAAGTTTACTCATAGTTACTACCTTTCTCCCACTATATTATCTCCTATGTATATTTTACACCTCTTTTTCATCATAAGGGATCAGGATAGACTACCCATGATCCCCTAGAAATTCTCAGGGAGTGCTTAAAAGATCTGTTTCTGCTTTCCTGACAGACTATGTTATGGATTCCATATACCACAAAAACTTCAATAACAACATGCAAGATATCTACAGAGGAGATGGTGTACATTAAATTTAAGTCTCCGCATTGGTACCTACATGTAGGTACTTACATAAAATATATATATATTTTTTTAAAAAGTTGATAAACATAAAAATTTTTTAAAGTGATTATTTTTCCCATAGTACGCCCTCCGGTGCACTCCCCGGTGCGCGTACCGGGCGCTTCCCCCGCGAAAATCTAAAAAAAAAAAAAAAAAACGAGACCACGCGGGGCCCTTTAATGGCCCCCACATCAAACCTAGGGGGACAGGGGGTGTCTACACTGCCCCTTATGGTCTTTTACCCCTTTGTTTTGGCCACCTCTCATGTCTTGATCCTACCGAGACACAAGATGGCAGCCGCTCCGGACTGTTTAGAATGTTTACAGACAACCGACAGCCAATCAGCTTTCCGTGCGCAAGTCGCGTGGCGCGCCTGGTGCGCTCCCCGGTGCGCGTACCGGAGCGCGCCTATAGATATATATATTTTTTTGAACCTAAATTACTCAAAATCCACTGGAGCACATATCTTGAGACATAGCAAAGGCACATCGGGCTACCAGTCCCTACAATTTTGCCAAGTTTGGTGGAAATCCATTCAGCCATTCGGGCTAAAAGTGAAATCGACCGCCCTATGGAAATTAACATGGGGAAAACGCGTTTTGGGACCCCCCTTTTATCTCGGCCCCTGCTTTACGTATCCCCCCCAAACTTTCAGGGAAGGACCGGAGGCAGATTCGTCAACCGGCGCCAAAGTTATTCCAAATAGAATTTTGAGATTTAACATTGAAAAAAATCCTAACTATAACTACCTACTGGCGACCGCCAGTAGGTAATATATATATATATATATATATATATATATATATATATATATATATATAGAGGCAACTTAATTTAGCACAATGCAAATGGCGAATGCATTTCGGCTTCCTAAGCCTTCTTCAGCGCCAACAATGTCTCGGAGTTGCAAGCACCAGCGTGGGTTTAAGTGTCCAGCCACTAGCCGATTGGTTGTGGTCAGCTCCACCCCTAAGCCTGTGCTTTAGCTCACCTGCTGCCGGTCTTCTTCAACAGGCGAACTACCAGTCCCAGAATGCTTAGTTTCTTCCAGGTACGTAACACGGGGGGAATGAGTAGTTTTTTGCGGCATATTACAGGACCAAACAATGTTGTTTCTGCCAATGTTCACTCCAACACTGAAACTCCGCTGCCCCCTCTGGTCCCCAGACCGCATCAACCACCGAAATCAGGAGTCCAATTGGCGGGGGCAAGTCTGACCATGCAGCTCGCCCAACATAGAGTGCAATAATCCAACACCGCTGTATCTCTTCCCGAGCTCGATGGTGGGCCTCAGTCAATCCAGTCCCCTGGAAACGTAGAAATTCCTCTGCAGCAGATACCAGCAAAACTTAGGCCAAATCGAAGTTGCGTGAACCCCTGGAGCGCGCCTCTGGCACACACGCTGAAATTAAACAGAAGAAACTCCTCAAAGAAGAAGTAGAGGCCACGTTTGGGGAACTCATGGAGGCAACTTAATTTAGCACAATGCAAATGGCGAATGCATTTCGGCTTCCTAAGCCTTCTTCAGTGCCAAGAATGTCTCGGAGTTGCAAGCACCAGCGTGGGTTTAAGTGTCCAGCCACTAGCCGATTGGTTGTGGTCTGCTCCACCCCTAAACATGTGCTTTTGCTCACCTGCTGCCGGTCATCTTCAACAGGCGAACAACCAGTCCCAGAATGCTTAGTTTCTTCCAGGTAGGTAACACGGTGGGAATGAGTAGTTTTTTGCGGCAATGTTTTTTCTGCCAATGTTCACTCCAACACTGAAACTCCGCTGCCCCCTCTGGTCCCCAGACCGCAACAACCACCAAAATCAGGAGTCCAATTGGCGGGGGCTAGTCTGACAATGCAGCTCGCCCAACATAGAGTGCAATACTCCAACACCGCTGTATCTCTTCCCAAGCTCTATATATACATTTTGTTTTTGCTCCAAGAAAATCCTCTCAAACAGGAAAAGAAGTGGCCGCACTCTCATGGTGAGTTTTCAAAATTTTATTCACGAACAAACAGGACGCGCAAAATGAAGAAGCTACCTGCCATTTAAAGCTCATTTCCTCATGGCTATTCCCCTTCCGTTCACGGGGCTTCATTTCATTGACATAGAGAGCGGACAACATCCTCGATCCCAATATAGAGGCCATCTTTAAATATGTTTAAATACATTATATGCATAGCTTTCCAATCATACTAATTGTTCTTGCAAAGATGGATCACAATTCATTATATATGATTGCAAATAAATCTATTTAGCTCTCAGTCATTTAAAATAAAACATTTTAAATAAGTTCTCATGATTAAGCCCTGGGTGGGCAATGTAATTTGGACCCTTGAGAAAATAATATCAACATAATAGAGCCCTGGATGGGCAAACTGGCGGTTCGAGATACTTCAGCAGTGATAGATATATCTACGGACAATAATGCATTTGCAAAAAAGTTCGTTCATATTCAATATCCATGATGGCATAAAACAATCAAATCAATCAATCAATCAATCAACAATTCTCAATATTCACATAATTTGAGGCCACACTTGTCTACATGTAGTGATCGTTGTTTTACAACTCCAGTGTATTACAGAGCCATTTTAACCCAAGTGTATCGCTAATTCTTCTTCTGAGTTAAGGCCAAAGGGAATAATGGTGCGTAAATCGATTATGTATCTCGATTCGAGTCTACCTAATCTTTGTATTCTGTTACCACCATGGTCACTTGCAGGAACCTGGTCAATGCAAAAGAATTTGAGAAGAGAACAATCACTGTTATGATTTTCAAAAAAGTGCCTCTTCACTGGATATGTTGGGTCTCTATTTTCAATTTCACTTGCATGCTCTAGAAGTATCTTCATTACAGGATGTTTGGAGCTACCAACATACATTTTCATGCAAGGACACACCAGGCAATATACACAGAAAGGTGTGGTACATGTCAGAAAGTAATTAATTTTCTTCACATCTTTTCTGTCTGGGACCTGGAAGGTGAGTACTTTAGTGCTACTTTTGCATGCCTTGCATTTTGAGCATGGAAAATAATCCTGTCATGGTGCTCAGACTTGGGACAAAAGGGACTGACTCATAATGGCTTTTTACTAAGTGATCTTTTAGAGATCTACTGTGTCTAAAGGTAACTTGGGGATGATCAGATAAATCTTTACCAATTAACAAATCAGCTTTTAGTATATGCCAATTACGACATAGTATTCGTCGTAGTGCCCCAGCCTCACCAGAAAATGTTGTGATAAATCTACATGCTGCGCTATCACATTCAGTGGGTTGGCGTCTTTCTTTCATCAAGTTTTTACGTGGAATATTATTTACTTTCTCAAATGTTTTATTTAGCAAAGCAGAATTGTACCCGCTGACCTTAAAGCGTTCGATGGCTTCACTAGCTGCCTGTTCAAAATCATCATTATTTGAACAATTTCCTTTGAGGCGTAACAGCTCCCCATATGGAATGCTATTTTTCAAGGTTTGTTGATGACTACTACTCGCCTCAAGAGTTGAATTACCTGCTGTCGATTTTCTGAATAGCTTTGTGCAGATGTTGCCATCACAAATAAATACTTGTAAGTCAAGGAGAGAGAGAGGGAGATATTAGCAACAGTGACAAAAAGGACAATAAATCTGTTGTGGTTTCCTTCATTGGTCACAAAGAGCCTGCATTTTAAAATTTATTACATGGTTAAGACACCTGCTGCAGAGATCTTTGTGCCCCCACCAATTTTTAGGGGGATAATAATTTCTACATTTATGGATGATGTATAATTTCTACGCTTTATAATCCTCATTATGTTATGCAGCATTACCTGTACATTTATTTTCATACTTGTATGACTTGTGTGATGCAAAGCACTCTGACATCCTATACTGGGAAGAATAGCGCTTTGAAAGAATGAAATAAAAAATAAATTAGTAGGTGGAATTTGAATAATTATTTGTGTACTTACTTACACACACATAAATACTGCATTCTTACAGTTCATGCACATTTCTTACATGAGGATTGGACAAAGTAAAAAACAGGCCTCAAAGTCTTAGTTTCTCTAAAGTACTCTAAAGATAGGCTGTGCACCTAAATTTTCCTCCCATTTCCACCTAGGAGTTAGGCTCTAGATGGCTGCCAGCAGGATCAGTGGCGGCTCCGCCACAGTGGCGGAGGCGTGGTAGTCTCACTCACTGGCTCAGAGCCAGTAATTGAAAAATAAAGCGGTCATTGTTTTATTTGTCATTTTCCGCCTCTGAGCCAGCTTGCAAAAGGGGGGGCATTGAGAGGAGGAGTGCGATGTGCACTCCATTCCCTAAGTGCGCATATGTGTTTTGGCTGGCCACCTCAGGCCGACGAAAACACACATGCGCACTTAGGTTTTCTCCAGCCCAGCTGCATTAAGCCGGGCTGGAGAAACCCCACAGTCTGAGCAGGGCATTTTTCCTGCCTGATGAGACAAATCTCCATGCTGCTCTCACATGACAGCAGCACAGGGATTGCAGGGAGTCCGTGACTTGACCCCAATGCTTACTGGGACTAGGAAGGATGAGGCCGAGTATGACGCGGGGAGGCAGCTTCAGGTACTTCTTTATTGTGGCGGCTGCGACTGAGCAGGATGATACTCAAGTAAAAAGAGTGATAATCTGTTAATTCAGACTTTTATTTTGGGCCCAATTAAAAGTGGAATACAATTAGAAAGTCCCTTTCCTGCTCTGAAAGGGCTAATTCAGGATATTTCCCTGGACTAAAAAATTGCTGCCGCAACCGATATCCGGCGGTTTCATCCAACTTTCCAAAATTGTTTACTCTAAAAAGTATAATGCAGTCTGCTTTCCACTCAAGTGTACAAGTGCAGTCCCAAATCCCCTGTAACTGCACCAGTGCACCAAAAGCATAAGTGCCTGGCCATCTAAAACAAGCATTTACAATGCAAAAGGTCTCGCAGTTGCGAACGTTTATGCTATTGGCATTGAAAATACAATGCCTTTTATATATTTGTTTACAAAAGCAACACATTAATAAAAGGCATTGTAATCTACAATGCCAATAGCTCAAACTCTAGTAAATGTGAGACCTATTGCATTGCAAATGCTTGTTTATAAAGGGAAATAAAAGTCACTTACCTGCTTCCTCACTCCAGTCCCGGTGTTCTGCTGTCCTCCAGCTAGGACCCAGCCATCTCCCCTAACCAATCCTGGGGCTGCTCTCATGCTGTTAACTAGCATGAGTGCAGCGCCCGGATTGGATGGAACGGGCTTTCACAGTGCTCCAAAGGGCACTGGAGGTCTGTGTTTGCTCTCAGCCCAGCTGTCCAAGACACCTGGGTTGAAAGGTTTAAAATGCGCATGTCTGGCCATGGCAAGACAGCCAGCCAAAGATACGTGCGCACTTTAAACTTAAACTGCCAAGCCCAGCACTCCTCTTCGCTGCTGTTACTCAGCAGCAGCCTCGCCCCCGCCCCAACACTCTGCTCAGGAGTTTTACGTGGCTTTGCAGAGTTAATGAAAAATAAAATGGTAATAATGTGTATTTTAATTTTTATTTTCATCTGGGGCATTTTAATTAGTGGGGTGATGCTCCTTTGCCTTAACGGAGGAGCTTTTCTGATGGATGCATACATCTTCCTGAGAAACTTCAATATGAGACATCATATCTAGCCACTTCTCTACCAACGTTTATTGAAAAATATGTGGCCCAGCCACTAAAAAAGTATGTTCTAGAAAACCTACACAGTCCCCTACTGTCTGGATTTAGAACCAGCCGCAGCACAGAACCTGCTTCCTTACAACTATTGATAACATTTGCTGCACTTTTGATGAAGGGCACCCAGAGTCCTCATCTTACTTGACCTTAAAAAATCTTTTGACATCGTCACTATGCAGTTACATCAAGTTGGATCCACCCAAATCTATCTGCTTGCTCAAATCATCTCTGGAATGCTTACAAGAATGAATTAAATAAAAATGCCTTAAAATCAAAGTTCTTAAATCCAAATTTATTTTGCTCACTTTAAAATATAAATCTGATATCAACCTATCATTTTGTAATTCTACTAACATCTCTTACATACCAATTTGGCGAACATTACCATTATAGGTGTTGGGCCAGGTCATCCTGCTAAAGATGATGGTCCTCTACAGACTCTTATGCTATTCTTCCAACCTGCCCCTATACGTCCCGGGCAAATCTTTCCAATATCTCGAGAAAAGGGTCAGGCAATTTGTCTGGGGTGTCGGATGCTACAGAGTTACGTTGTTGAAACTGTATGCACCTGCCTGTCCCTGATGTGCCCTGGTAAATGCAGATTTGCTCCACATGCTCTGGTCCTGCACCACTTCACACACTCGTTGACAGGGTGTTACGACCACGCTGACATACGGTACGGATCGCCCTGCCCTACATTCGTGTGAGGTATGTGTGCTGGGTTTATTTCCTAGGGCCAAGAAACACAAGAGAACCTTCAGATTTCTCGATATGGGATTCCTAACTGCTAAGCAACTTATCACCCGCAGGTGGAAGCCCCCAGAACTCCCTCTAATTGAGGCTTGGTGACAGTCATTCCTGGTGTGGGCACAAGTAGAGAGTGCAGCTTTGCACAGAGAAGATGCTCTGGGGCTGCGAATATATCCGGCGGCCCCTAGCTGGGGCGCAATACTAACAGACTTCCAGGCATCCATGCAAGACAATAATGGGAGTGGAACCAACCAGTAACCAGGGTGGGATTGGTGAAACAGATGATTGTCATCTCCATGACCTGATGCTTTTTCATACTGCTACACTGCAACTCTCTCTCCATTAAGGGCCATATGTATCATCAAACTATTTAGCATTTCCTAAATAGCGAATTTTAAGGAATCGCTATTTAGGAAATGCAAAATGGTATGTATGAACAAAATCGCTTTTTATTTGCGATTCCTTAAGCTTCCTAATTTGCGAATTCGCATTTTGCGAATTCGCAATTAAGGAATGAATGCAAAATAATTCTCAAATTGCGATTTCGCAATTTGCTAATCGCAATTTGAGAATTATTGCAAGGGTGCAGGGGTGTCTCAAAGACACCCTGCTGCACCCCTGAAAAGAACATGTGTGTGCATATGGCGCACATACATGCCCTATGGGCATGTGTGTGCATCATATGCCACCTTTAAAAATGCTAATTTGTGCATTTCTGGAAGAATTCGCAAGTTACCATCAACTGAAAGTTGGTGGTATTTTGCGAATTCTTAAACAAAATTCGCAAGCTAAAATTGCTACATACATAGCATTTAAGGAATCGCAAATTTGCGATTCCCTAAATGCTATGGAAAAATAAGGAATCGCACAAGTTTGCAATTCCTTATTTTGGGAATGTTTCATACATTCCAAAACGTGCAAAACGTCCGTTTGCGAGTCGCAAAGGTGAATTTCGGCCTTTGCGATTCAAAAACGGCTTCATACATATGGCCCTAACTGAGGCCCCACTGGGCTGTATTGCTATCTCCATATTCACAGCTGCAGCTGATCACTATCATGGGATCCATGGGAAAAGTACAGATACTAGGCAGGCGAAGATATGATTGCCGGGGACGGAGGGAGCAATGGCCCCACAACAAAACACAACTGGGGGGACTGACGATCCCTCTCTGTTACATGTAATATTGTATCCTTGCTGATGGCGCCAAATGTGTTCACTGACTATGATGATGGTATGTTTGTTTGTTTAATAAAAAAAATATATTTTTCAAAACATTGTAAACAGGCTCCAGTTGTTACGTTAGATATGGCTTTTCACACAATGGATTGTCTGCATTACAAATGTGACAATGTGCGACATTGGGGAAACTCATATGTAAAGGCCTGACTGATTTGCTGAACAAAGAAGATTACTTACTAAATCACAGTTATTTATCTAAGGCAATAATTGTTGGAGGTACGATATCCTATTCTTACGGTATGGATAGCATGTGGGTCTCAACCTCCCACCTTCTCTTTATATATGATGTCAACAGAGCATATTAATGACACAATGTAATAAAGAGATTCAAACAAAAAATACATTTGCTCCAAAACGTCTAACATTGGAATTAAATGAGAATATTTAGAGAATATTCATATACAATTAGTACAAATAGAAAGGACTGTGCCTTCTTTGCATGTTCACTATTAGGGAGTTTGATATTTTGCAGTCGATTTACAAAGGCATGTGAGAGTACGCAAAATCTTAGGTCTGTAGCACTACTACTTCCTCTAATCATCAATGGTTTCGTAAATAGGCCCATGTGTATTACCTTTATAGGCTTTTCCTACAGGGATCAATGTTTTACAGCTGTTTTGCAAGTACCTGCTCTCAAACAGACTCATTATCAGTAATGCTCCCACTTTATATTATTGGTCTTGGTATCTAGCCATAGTCACAACTTCTATAAGAAACCCTCTCTTTCTTAGTCACCCCTTTGTTCTATGTACTAATTTGTGCCCTAGCCACCAGATCCTTATATTGTCCTTTACTATACCCAATTTTAGTTAGTAGCAGATATTTTATTATTTCCATATTGTCCTATGCTCTACTAATGACATATTCTAACTATCGTTTTTTCTTGCCCTGGATGGATGTGGATCGAATCTATCCATGTTATAATTACTGATGTAGCGTGATTCACTGAAGAAACTTTAAAACACGCGTTGGTGAAGTGTATGCTACATAAAAGAATCTTACTGAAAAAAAACAAAGAACCATTCCTCCCTACACCCCACACAACATACCTTCCAACAGCCTCTTTCTCCTTTGGGATATAAGCACCTCTATTACATTTAACCCGCTGGTGCATTTCCTGACCACAGACCACCCCGTGTGAACAAAACGCTATGTTCCTGGTACTCTGCTTTTATTTGGTACTCTAATATGTTTGAGAGATATAGTTCTGTAAAAGTAAAGTTCAGTCAGTGATAGTAGAGTTAACAGGCAGAATGCAATCTGACAACCCTATTGCAAAAGCTTCTTTCTTACTGACC
Organism: Lissotriton vulgaris; assembly: GCF_964263255.1. Taxonomy (NCBI): domain Eukaryota; kingdom Metazoa; phylum Chordata; class Amphibia; order Caudata; family Salamandridae; genus Lissotriton; species Lissotriton vulgaris. The sequence goes on from NC_141685.1 coordinate 1,339,557,892, forward strand.
TCCCCCATCCACACTCAACCACAAAAACCATAATCAATATTCCATCTTCCTAAAAACCTAATAGTTTTCTTACACGCTCACTTTTCCTAATCAGAGCATCTCACTATTGGTACAAATGGTACCTGCTGCAGTGAGAAGTGGATCTGATGATCAAAACCAGACAAAACTGACCCTTGTGTCCTTCGTTTTACCTATATTTGACGAGACCCAGAGCAGAAAAAGCCCCCCGTATGACATGCCTCTGTGTTTCTTGGTCTTGTAAGACAAGCTAGACTGCATGTGTAGCTGTGGGCAGTGCAATCACCAAGGATACATTGTTGCCCCTAATCTTTTAGGATTATGTGCCCAATCTTAAGACACCTTAGCCCAAACCATATCTTAAAAGTAGCAGCAAGTCAAGGGTGGCGCCTTTAAATACTGCTGGCTTTTTTACCCAACACCATGTCGCATTTTTGGGTCTATTAGTATTGATTTTATCATAGTAAAAATGGTCTCAGCAAACCCATAACTTAAAACAGTGTTGGGTAAAAACCAAGACTGTTTGAAGTTGTCATACTTTCCAGGTATGACAAAGTAGTGCCTCCAAAAACAAATTCCCCGTAGAGAATCTGCAGCTCTTAATTTTGGAGCAAAAAATTATATCTACAGCTTTTACTTCTTATAGGTACATAAAATTAGTAACTAGAATATATAACTTTCCATTTGCATCCACATCTACACAGTAGTTAACACTAATGGGCCAGTTTTAGGTCTGATATTTGCCAAGACCTTTTGATTTTACTAAAATTATAAAGGTATAATATTTATACTTGTTTAGGCTTTCAGCCCTCTTCATTCATTGGTCCATTTTTGTGCCATTCCGATTTTTTGTCCGTCTACTAATGCATACATCATGTGGAAGTGGATCAGCCCACTTCAACCATTGGCTAATTTCACTGTGAGTGATGGCATTATGGTCTTCCACAAGGAGCGCATAGGCACACAAAGTAGTTCCTTTCACTGCCAAGGACTACAATAGCAATGTGTGCTTTTTAATATTTTTTAAAAAACAGTTTTACTTTTAGACATTTTTTATTACATATATATTGGTGAGGGCCTGGTGGCTCCCACAAACATAATGCTTTGTTTTAAAAAAAAAAACCATGACCAAACAAAGGAAGCACTGACAAAGCCAGAAGAATGGCAGCCAATGACTGAGCTATTGTCTTTGCCAATGCTTGCTAAAAGGGCCATCCAGTAAAGGTTAAAACACCAGTGCCCACTTCCCAATCTGCATCATCTGCAATATGGATGTATATTGCTAAAGCACCTCAAACTCAATCGGTCCAAAACAGAGATACTAGTACTTGCCCAGCCACACTTCCTCAAGATTCAAGATGTGCGTTCACTGTGGCCACTTTTTGATGAAAAGATGCCCCTCAAATAAATAGTAAAGAAAATGTGGGAGCCATTTGGGACATATACCTTATACAGAATTCCAGGTTGGAACCAGTGGTCGAAGTGGGGAAAAAAAAGTAGGGAAACTCTGGGCGGAGCATCAAGAGGCGGGAATAACAGAGGATTGTGTCAGGGAGCGGACTCAGAGGTGTGGCTAAAAAGAACAAAACATACCAATTTTTAGTATGTTTGGCATTTCACTGACCCTTTACAGCTTATTACAACCAATGGATACACATTTATTTGAGGTTTAATATATGCGTTGATGACATTAAAATACATTTACAATGTGGGATACGTTTTCGATCACAGAATGTCCCAAACACGCTTAGAAGTGGAACCAGACCCAAGTTGGCTCTGAGCCATTCAGTTTCTTTCCTCAGCACTTCTCCCTTTTTTCTAACCGTTTCTAAACATAAAATGTGGGTTTACATTCTATTGTAGTGTAGTTCCTATATTCCCAATAGGCTCTGCGCATTGGAAGAACAAACAGCAGTGTAGACGTAGGACTGAGGTCATCTAGGTCTCTACTGACTATGTGAGACTTAATTCGTTTTTGCCAGCTAGCTCAGAGGTCACTAGAAACTTTCTCGAATGAGTAGGGAGGAGTTAACGTCCCTGATTTAGACAAGAAGGGATTAGCTTCTGACAACCATATAACATGACAACTTTGCTCCTCCAGATTAAGGAGTGTATCTCCAGAGTCGTGTGAAAACAATACACAGCTATTTCACTCAGTCAATCGTGCATGCTTAGTTCCACCAGAGTGCAGAGAAATAGAAAGACGGGCGTTTTCAATAAAAAGGTGTTATTTTATTGAGCAGTCTTATTTCTCATGCAAGAGAAATGAATTGCCACAATTGCAATACTTATCATGAAGTAAATTGCGTACAGTAAAAGGAGTATTATAAAATAATACTGTAAAAGCATTGATATGGTTTCTTAGCCATATAATACTTTAAAACGGATAAAATATTTACATACATAAAAACATTGACTAACGAACTCAACTGGTGCTTCTAAGATACGCCTACCCCGGTATACCTGACCAAAGCCGAATACGTGGGAAGGAATAAGTAAGTTGCAGTTTTAAGTTAAGTTTGGTTTTTTGCCAAGAATCTGAATCAAGAATTCTCTCTAAGGTTTGAATCAGCTCTGTACCTTGGTTATTGAATGAAGGAGGTCTTGTATCTCGTTTCTCAGACTCGATCTCCCAGTAACCCGCAAGGGTGACTGGAAAACACCGGAGCTGGATTTCTCGGCGTGAGAAAAGCAGCTTCTCCAGTGTGTCAAAGGGGCGGGCGGCTTCCTTCGGCTCTCACATCAGCTGGGCTTCGGATAAGTAGATAGCCGCTCTGCTCCACACCACCGTGTGTTGCTTAAGGCAAGTGTTGGTATATTTATACCTGGAAGGTGCCGTGTTTGACGTAAGGTTGGACATAAGACGTCAATAAAGATGTCACTAAGAACTGACTGTTCTTTTAGTGCTCGCAGGAGTTCAATGACAAATCAAAACAAAGACATGGGGAATTCCCAGGTTGCTGAAGGTTTGGTGTGTCGAAAGAACTCGTTGTGCTCTCTAGGAACCTAAGGAAGTAGCCTTGCCATATTTGGGCTGCGTGGGCTATGGCTGAATATGGGTAAGATTCATATGCCTTCATTAGGACATGATTTATCATAACCGCATACGGGCATGAATCAGGAATATTTAATTAGGGTCCTAGATACATTCACAACACCCACTCCACGTATAATGTCCACCATTACTAAATACTAAGCAATATATAAACATATAGGTATGCATGTGTTTTCCAACCCACCCTAAAATACAATGAAATGCATTTGAAATGGTATAGATACACGAAATGAGTATTATACTGTACGCTTTCAAGCAGAGTTATCATTCAGGAACTGTAAATATGAATATTGGCTGAATGAATTGCTAAAATTACATTTATGAAATGGCTCTGAATACAGAAAAAAAAGTCGAGACCATTTCATCACAAAGTTATACAAGATTGTACATATGCTAGAGGCGGATTCGAAATATTGTCTCTAGAGTCTCTAAAAATAGAACTTCTGTTCTCTAAGAATAGTTCTACTTTAAGCAGAGTATCATGTGCCAAACAACGGTAAATATTTTGGAAATATGGGGAAAATAATTTCGTTCTCGGGAAGGGAGAAAAAAAATAATTTCACTGTCTTTTTGGAGTTCTGTTTATAAAAACTGAAGGCCGAATTCAGAGTTCAGGGAACTCTGTGAGCTCGCATTTTCAAATATTATTCTCGTTGTTAGGGGAGAACATTACTTCTGATAGGCCGGTAAAAAATTTGTCTACAACAGTAGGTGAAAGTTGGGCCAACTCCCAAAAAGGTGGAAATAGTGCATATGTGCGATCCATTGCCATCATCGATGTCAGGATCAGCAATGTTCACAGAAGGTTGTACCTGTGTGGTGCCGCTTTCATCTCCTACTCCACCGACACTTAATCGTAATGGTGAAGTCTCAACGAATGCCTTCATCAGAATAGGTAGCCGCTGGGGACAACACGTTGCATGAGTCGTTACTGGACAAAGCAAAGTGTCGATATCCATTGGTACTGCTGATGGTAGTGTAAGACAAACGTCCAACACGCATTCTTCTCCGCATAGCAGACATCGAAGCACAGGTAAGATGCAATTTTGCCAAATTGGTCTGAATGAAAGAAACCAGGTAGTATTCAGATCTCTTAGCCGGGCCAATCCGAGGACCTTAGTGATACGGTCTCGATATCGTATTGCTAGGATCGTTTCTTCCATCTTTGCCAGAGGTTTGTCTGTGTTTTGGCTTGCCATATCGGAGCAGAAGGAATAAAAATAAAATTCCTGCTACGAGTCCCAAAATAAGAGGGAGGCCACCGAAGAGCGAATGCACAAAATTCGGGAAGATGCCAAGAACTGCTTCGAATGGTGTTAGCAGTCCCGAAAAAATTGTCTTAAATACAAGTATGATGCCACTGGTATCTGACATGTTTAAGATTTGACTTAACATTTCTACGAAATGCACCGGGCAATTTGTCGATAATAGGGTATGTATCTCTGCTGTTGTCCTTGCAACTTGCAGGTCATATGTCTCTGTGGACGAGGTTAAAGCCACAGTTGTCTGTAAAAGAATAGACTTCATTCTGCTTAAAGTATCAATTTGAATAGAAGAGATATTCACATAGGGCCATATTGCCGCCTCCATGTCTGGATTGCTGTTTAGATACAATACTTGCATACAGCAAATGACCCTGGCCATCACAGTTACGAGATAGCTTTTCCTGGCACCATGCCACAGCAGCTGTGATCACTTATTAAAACGTAGCTCCCGTTGGAAAGCTGTCTGAAAAATGGCTCTACCTGTGAAGTAGGGGTGCCCTGAAGATGACATGAACGGTTGTTCGAAGAACCTTCACAGGCCCCATGCAAGTTAATACCTTGACACAGGAGTGTACTGCTTAGTGATTTTTTACAATCATTACCACTAAGAAATACCTTTTTTTCCCTTCACTGTAAGATTTGTGTGTATAAGGTAAATTCCAGGTCGATTTGATGTATCCTTTACCCAACCTTTCATCCAGGCCTGCTGGTATATATTTTTGGCAGTATTGAAACTGAAAAGTTGTTATCGGGATTGTAATGGTCCCATGTATTATCCATTCAATGACAGGTCTTTCTGACATTGTCAATGGTAATTTCTCAAGTTTTTCAATGCTCAGTATCGTATAGTCTGCTCCTTTTTGTGCCAAACGGATTTGTTTATCAGTAAGGTTAAAGATAGAAAACAATGACATTGTGTTGATTAAACGCCATGACACATAGCGTGAATGCAGGTTTTGTAACGTCCAACCTAGCTGTACAATAGAAAGTAATTGGGACTGGCCATGTTGTAACATTAGCATGTCCTGCCCTATTATATCAATAGCAGATGATACGATGCTGTCCAGTGAATAGATTCTGCAGGTCAGAGTCGTTAACCCATTGTCCACTACAGAAAATGCTTTCTCCAAACTGATACGGTCAATTTCCCGTATTTTTTCTGCAGTTTCGATTTGTTTCAATTTCCAAGCTTAATTGTAAGCTGCGCATATACCGGTGTATATGAAACGTTTTGACGCTGGTTGCGAGGTCCCATTATGAAATCTCACAAGTCGGCACCTTCTTTAAGTAAAGTTAAGTGTTGCTTTATTTCGGGAAGTGTGGATTTCTGTAGCCAGACGAGGCATAGTTTTCCTACACTATATGTTGTTACTATCCCTGGATGTTGTCTCTGGGAGTATCTAGGGTCTGGCCTGTTCTGTTTGAACCCCTTTATTTTGTTCAGGAATCTATTTTGACAGTTATTTGTGTCTATTGGCCAGATCAACCATTTTTTCCAATCAGGATTTGTTCTGTTTTGTTTTAAAATATAGGACACGTCTAACCCCTCATCTGTAGTGGTGTTTCTATCAGGCATAGGTTTTGGTATAGGCGGGTTATTTAAATCTTTTATCTTAGCTAAGCCAAGACAGGTTATTTGTTGAATTGTGTCATTCAGGAACATAATTTGTTCTGGGATCATGCTGGCTCTGAATATTGCTTCTAGACCTTGCACCTGCCATTCTTTTGTTCCCCAGATTGTTTTTGTTTCAATGTTGTTTTTCCAAAACTCAAAACCAAATGTTGACATTTTGTCATAACATTTTTCAGAATAAATCAATTTAGTATTTGTCAGCATGTTTTTCATTCCTGTCTTATTTAACATCTTGAAATAAAACATTTCTTGATCAGTATGATTAAACCCTGAAAAGTATGGGAATTTTTCATAAAACGTTTTCGAACTGCCTATTGGCGGTGTTGGACAATGTTCCCACTGATTATAAGTAAAAACATTTCTAGGATTCGCAGATTTATGCAGATAATGATGACCATAGTGGTTATAACAGTACATCTCTACATAATTCGATGAGCCCTGTAAATAATCATGTTCTGTAAATTTTGCTGACATTTCTAAATCTGACATCATATTATTAATGTTTTCAAAGCCCCAATCATCAGAGAAAGAACTTGGTGTCACAAAGTCACTTAATGAAATCTTGAATTGGTGTGGATACTTCAAGAGCTCTACCGGGCCATAGATTTCATACTCAGTTCTGTCCCATGCTATACCACCAGGTATATGCTTTGCTGTGATGTTCACTGATGATAGTTCTCTTTTCTCTATGTGAGAGGATCTGTGTGGTTTCAGGACCAAGTTGATGTTCTGACTTGCTGTGTCCATTGTACTGTATTTTCCATCAATAAATGTACCAAAAATTAAAACTAGGATTAGCCAAAGTAGAAGGATAAGTACACCTAACACAATCCATAGTTCAATCCAAGGGGAAATCAGATATGTTTCTTTGAGTTGATGAAAAATTTCTTTAATTTTCATTTTGAAATTTTTTGTCGCTGGCTTGTCTCCATGTTCACTCGGATCATCGGAAAAGTCATCAAAGTTGATAAAGTAGCCAGATGCAGTTCTGTCAATTGGTGGGATTGTTTCCGGATTTCCATTGATCTTTGCATTCTCTTTTGTTACATTTGTATAGTCCGAGGCTACATCATTGTAGACTGGTGTTTCTTGAACTGTTGCAATTTGGGTTTCAAGAGCCACAAGTTCCATGGCTTTGTTGCATAGTTCTTTTTTATTCACTGATGGTTTATCGAAAGTGATTAGTCTTTCAGTTTGAACCTCTTGTATTGTAGCAAGATTTGGTCTTCTGCTATTTCTTGGGAGTCCACTGGGCCTACTACTTATTATCGGCCACATGATTGTGGTTTCACCAGGTCGATGGAAACAACTCTGTTTTCCTTTTTACCAGCAAGTGGCGGTAGTACTACTGATCTTGTTCCGCTGACAGCTAAGACAGGTACTGCTTTACTGTAAGCAGGCCCAAATTCCTTCTTTAGTGCGATCTTTTCTCTGACCAGATCCCCAATCGTTGGAATCCAGACAGGTCTAGCTGGGACAGGTGGTTCTTCAGTGGTTGTTGGCTTAGACTTTATGTTACTTAGACTTTTTCTTGTTTCATTTAAGTCCTGTAAAACAGCCAAACGATCTTTGATATCAAAGGTTTTTTCATCTACCACTGAAGTATGACAATCTAAGTCCTGGATTCTCATTCTAGTGCCGAACAATAGTTTGTATGGAGTGAAACCCTTTAGAGAATTTCTTGGCAGATTGTTAAGACTACGTTGGACACTTGTTAGATGTTTGACCCATCCATCACCCCCGAACCTAATACCCTCGTCGTTATAGATTGCTTTATGTCACGGTTTTTTCTTTCCACAACCGCATTTCCCTCAGGATGGAAGGGAGAAGAGTACCGCAATGCAATGCCCATGCTGCTCATGGCCTCTTTGTGAGCTCGAGAGCTAAACGCAGGACCCTGATCAGAATGTAGCATGCCAATTGCGTATGTGCCGATAAAGACTCACAAATCTTTTATAACAATTCTGGCGTCAGCCAAGCACTGAGGCCACATCTTTAGTGAATCTAGTCTTAATAATTATGGGACCGCATTTGTCCGGTCGGACGTCTGCGCATAGATAGCCTGATGCTGTTTAATAGTGGTGTCTGGGCTGGTGTCTGGTCCGGTTCACAACTGCGATCTCTGTTGCAGTCCTCACAATTTATTGCAAAATTGTACATTTCTACGCTCATTCCCGGCCACCAGTATTGTGATTGTAATTCTATCAGAGATTGCAAGATCTCTTGGTGCCTCAGACCCAATCCCATGTATGCTTCTTGTATCAAGAAGATTCTCTGACCTTTAACAATCGCGCACGCGTTGTTGTAAATTTGCTTTTCCACAACAAAATGTTGTGCAAATCTGTCTGTGTAGATTACACAGGTGTATTGTTCTAGAGGCAGGATTTCGGTCGGCAGAGGACATTCATATTCGTATTCCATATTTTCTAGTTTTTACATTTTCGGATCAAAATAGTGTTTCATGTCTTCTGCAGCAAGAGAATTTTCCCATTGTATCCATTTCGGATCTAATGCCACAGTATTTAGATTGCGTGGACTTCTCAATGACTCAATGTCTGATTTTGCTGTAAAAACAGTTATTCTCTTGCCTTGGGCTAGGGCTCTTTCTCTTGCTACAGCAGTTTGAACCGCTGTCAGAATTATTTCTGTAGAACTGAATTTCATTTCAGCTTGTGTGTACAAATGTGATTTGTAAGCTATAGGTACCGTTTCTCCCTCATTAGAGGTCAGGTATGTGAATCTGCATCTTCCTGGGATGACTCAGATTAGCAGATTGTGTTAGTTTACGCGTGTTTGCAGTTTTGTTTTAGTTAACATGTCTGTCTGTAATGATCTCAAAATGTCTGTGTGTTCTTGAGTCCAATTATTTGGTTTGAAATCAGGTTTTATTAATTCGTAGAGAGGTTTAACCCTCTCTGCATAATTTAGAATGTATGTTCTTCTGAAATTCAGGAAACCTAGTATTGATTGTAAATTCTTCAGGGTTTTAGGTGCTTGGAGTACTGCACATTTCTCTAAGAAATTGTCTGCTAGGCTTTTTCCTTCACTTGATAATTCATATACTAAAAATAGGACAGTTAGATGGGCTATTCTTGACTTTTTAAAGTTGAATTTGTAACCTTCGGATGCGAACCCAAGTATTATGTGTTCACTCTTTTCAAGTGAGTCTCCAGGTCATCGTCTGTAAGATAGATGTCATCGACATACGATAATGCCTCATCATCATACATTTGTAGTAATTCTGTTACCCTTGCTGAGAATAATCCTGGGCTATTCTTGAATCCCTGTGGGAGTCGGCAAAATTGTTTTTGCGACCCCATTATTGAGAAAGCGGTCAAATACCTGCTTTCAGGTGCAATGTTTTGACAGAAGAATCCATTAGAGATATCCAATGTCGTTTTATATTTTTTGCGCACAATGTTATTCATTAGTGCTGCACTGTGTGAGTTTTGGACTGCAAGAAGTTTTACAGCAGGAGTTTAGATGTCTGTAGTCCAAAACTAGACGATACAAATCGTCTGGCTTGGAGACAGGGAACAAAGGATTGTTCATTTGTGAGGTGCATGTTTCAATCACCCCTTGATAATCAAGTTGATCTAAGATCTCCCTGACTTGCTTTTTAGCTTCTTGTTTTACTGGGTACTGCCTTTGTGCAGTAGGTTGATTTTTTAATTGGATTTGTGGTGAGGAGAATCCTCATCCCATCCTACATGATTTTTATATAAAGCAGGGGCTTGGGCCACTGCCCATTTTCTTGCAAATGTGTATTTTTTATGAATTGGGATATGATTTGAGAAGGCAGGCATAATCATTTCTTCGCAATGAGGGCACTCCCTGACAAACTCTGGTGGCCAGTCTTTTTCAGCTAACAGGATATCATAGCCTTTAGATAGATTCTCCCAAAAGAGGTCTTTTATTTTCCTCGTTTTATCTCCCTCGTTTTATCTCCCTCTATGCGTAATGTTATTTCATATAGTTTATGGGGCACGCTAACTCGCGTGCCTGCAGTTTACACTTGAATGTATTAATTCGTGTCCACTGTCTCCAGAAGATTAATCAGGATCTTGCGAGCTATGGTCACTTCTGCTGCGCTGTCTAGCATTGTCTGGGCCCACTATCCGTTTTTCAGTTGTGTCCTCAGGATTCTCGGCATGTTTAATTTTAATACTTGCTACCTTCTTTCTGAGAAATTGTGATTTTTTACTTTGATGAGCAGGTTCTTTGTCTTTGGACTTGACGTGCTCTTCCTTGTGTTCTGACCGTCCTCTTCTTTCCGATTTCCGTGAGGAAGTCTGAAAAGATCGAGAGGGACATGTATCAATATCTTGATATCTGTCAGGTTTTCTTAATTTATCCCTGTCTCTAAGATTATATCTTTTTTCAGAGGGCTCCCTTTGGGGAGACTTGTCCCCTCCACCTGGAGACTTATTTCTCCATTGGGGAGACCTTCCTCTGGTCTGAAATTGTTTTTCTCTGGGAGTAGTTTGTTTATTACCCTCCCATTTCTTCTTTTGAGAATTGAGATTGTTTTTAATAAAGGTTTTTCAGGATTTTCAATTAGTTGGGGTTTTACTGGTTTACCACCCAAACTATCTCTGCCTAATTCTTCATAGCATTTTTCAATTATTTTAGCAAACTCAAAAGGTTGGTTTGTTATATCTGTTTCCTTCATTTTTTGGCGGATTGCCACACATGCTGCTTCTCCTTTTATGTTGGCTAATAATATAGCCGAGACCTGCTTGAAGTCTTTCAGTAATTTCATACCCAGAGTTAAAGCAGGTTCTGGACCGTATTCATTTGGAATCTGTCTTAGTACATCTGGTATAAACGCCATTGACAGAACACCATGTGTTTTTGTGTAGATAGAAGCAAAGACCGTGCCCTAAGTGTCACAGTCCTCCACATGTGGTGCGATCCCGATTGGGAGACAGATAGTCAGAATTCTGTGTTTTTCATGAGGGGTAGTATCAGGAAATACTGCCTCTATCTGAGTGATTTTTTGAGCTAACCAGAAAGGAATTTGTTCTCGTTTTGCTGGTGTTTTACCAAGACATGATTGAATATTCTGTAGTGTAATTTTATTTGTGTTCCCCTGATGAGGGGTGTTTTGTGGAATTTTAATTGTAGTTTGGACTGTTGAAGTCCACATGACATATTAGACCAATTGTCTATGAATTTTAATCAATTGTTTTAGCTGAACCAAAAGTTCTCCGTCTGACATTGTTTCAATGTCTGGGTGTTGTGTATAGCTGGCTAGAATCGGCCACGTGGTTTCTGGTCTACCTAGTGGACCGAGCCTGGTAATGTGATTTTGATGTTTTAGGGCGCTATTAAATAAAAGCAGGTGCTCTTGGTATGTTAGTGGAATTTCAATTTCCTCGAAAGGAGAGTATTCCTCTGGAGACTCCGCTACTTTATAGTAGTGGAACTCACGTGTCACAGTATGTGCTGCTGGAAAAGTTATCCAGGAATAGAATACCTCTGTCTGCTCATGTGCCCCTACCACAAATACAACTGTACCACCTCTCGGTGATACCCCATTTTCTATAAGTTTTATAGTTATGGTTTTTCTTATATTGACCGGGATGAGTATTGCATCCGGTTCTGTATTTTGGATGACTGTGTCCTCCGCTAGGAGATGAGCTGCTAGTCTAACTCTTTCCCTTTCATCCTCACTGTCTGACATTTTTACTGACAGAAAGGTTTTTTGTTGCAGATCAAGTTTCAAGGAAACAAAGATTAGGTGCACAATATTTTGGAACACTGTATCCTTCAACGTTGACTATACCGTAAATTAATACACAGGATTCTCATCCTACTAAGTTTCGGCGGATATTAACCTTTCACCACCTCCAGACGTCTATTGGAGTTTTTACGAAAGGGGTCTGTGTGAAAAGCACGACTGAGTTACTCTAGTATCTTGCGTTAGATTATCGCCTTACCAAACGTTGGGCGCCATGTAGTGTAGTTCCTATATTCCCAATAGGCTCTGAGCATTGGAATAACATAAACAGCAGTGTAGACGTAGGACTGAGGTCATCTAGGTCTCTACTGACTATGTTAGACTTAATTGGTTTTTGCCAGCTAGCTCAGAGGTCACTAGAAACTTTCTCGAATGAATAGGGAGGGGTTAACTTCCCTGATTTAGACAAGAAGGGATTAGCTTCTGACAACCATATAACATGACAACTTTGATCCCCCAGATTAAGGAGTGTATCTCCAGAGTCGTGTGAAAACAATAGACAGCTATTTCACTCAGTCAAATCGTGCATGCTTAGTTCCACCAGAGTGCAGAGAAATAGAAAGACGGGCGTTTTCAATAAAAAGGTGTTATTTTATTGAGCAGTCTTCTTTCTCAAGCAAGAGAAATGAATTGCCACAATTGCAATACTTATCATGAAGTAAAGTGCGTACAGTAAAAGGAGTATTATAAAATAATACTGTAAAAGCATTGATATGGTTTCTTAGCCATATGATACTTTAAAACGGATAAAATATTTACATACATAAAAACATTTACGAACGAACTCAACTGGTGCCTCTAAGATACGCCTACCCCGGTGTACCTGACCTAAGCCTAATACGTGGGAAGGAGTAAGTAAGTTGCAGTTTTAAGTTAAGTTAGTTTTTTTTGCTAAGAATCTGAATCAAGAATTCTCTCTAAGGTTTGAATCAGCTCCATACCTTGGTTATAGAATGAAGGAGGTCTTGTATCTTGTTTCTCAGGACTCGATCTCCCAGTAACCCACATGGGTGACTGGAAAACACCGGAGCTGGATTTCTCGGCGTGAGAAAAGCAGCTTCTCCAGTGTGTCAAAGGGGCGGGGCTGCTTCCTTCGGCTCTCGCATCAGCTGGGCTTCGGATAAGTAGATAGCCGCTCTGCTCCACACCACCGTGTGTTGCTTAAGGCAAGTGTTGGTATATTTATACCAGGAATGTGCTGTGTTTGACGTAAGGTTGGACATAAGACATCAATAAAGATGTCACTGAGAACTGACTGTTCCTTTAGTGCTCGCAGGAGTTCAATGACAAATCAAAACAAAGACATGAGGAATTCCCAGGTTGCTGAAGGTTTGGTGTGTCGAAAGAACTCGTTGTGCTCTCTAGGAACCTAAGGAAGTAGCCTTGCCGTATTTGGGCTGCGTGGGCTATGGCTGAATATGGGTAAGATTCGTATGCCTTCATTAGGACATGATTTATCATAACCGCATAAGGGCATGAATCAGGAATATTTAATTAGGGTCCGAGATACATTCACAACACTATGACAGGAGACCCGACGTGTTTGGGAGTACTGTTGATTACATCATTCTGTGCCTCTCTGTCAACATGTCATGAAGCCAGCATTAGTTGCCTCCTGGCTTCCTGCTATTGTGTCTATAAATAGCACTCAAAAATGAATATATATGTTAGTCAAAGTGTGAAATCCCGCATTCTATAGAATGCCTAGGTAATGTATAGAATGCCTGAAAATGCCTGAAAATCGAACGTCAAAGTATGAAATGATTGATATTTTATACATTGCCTAGGCATTGTATACTTTGCCAGATTGTCTGCCGGCAAAGTATATAATACGCCTAATCCCGCCATTTTATTCCCGCCTGACAATGCATGAAATCCGGCATTCTATAGAATTGCTAGGTAATGTATAGAATGCCTGAAAATCGAACGTCAAAGTATGAAATGATTGATATTTTATACATTGCCTAGGCATTGTATACTTTTCCGGATTGTCTGCCGGCAAAGTATATAATACACTTAATCCCAGAGACAGCACAAGTTATCAGCAAGGGAGGGGCAGAGACAGCACAGGTTATCAGCAAGCGAGGGGCAGAGACAGCACAAGTTGCTAGCAGGCGAGGGGCACAGACAGCACAAGTAACCAGGCAAAGAGCAGGTGGCAGCCGTGCGGTGGTGTGGGGAGCAACCTGCCTGCAAACAGGGTCAGAGGTCGTGTATAGCATCCAGCTGAGGTTCCACAGAAGCTCTGTCATCATCCTTTCCCGTGGTTCTTGTATCACGATGTCGGAGGGGAGTGTAGTGCCAAGACAGGAATCACGCCATGCTGACATGCAACAACTGTTCTGCGCTGAATTATCTCAAGTAAGAGCCAATGCTACTAAAAACAGTGTTTTCCTAATCGAAACCAGTTACCAAAAGTTAGTGGACGATGTGAAAAAGGCTAAGACAACCATTAAGAAGGAACCACAGGACTATTGGCTGGTGAAACACTATGACGTAATGATGGTCGAGAATAGGACTAAGTTGATCTATCCTGTTAAAGAAGGTACGAGTGCTATTCAGTTTTACGTCGCAGACTCAGAGTTATTTGACATACTCCATAAGGCCCATGTGGCTATTGGTCATGGAGGATGGGACAGGATGTTGTAAGAACGTTCGCGCCCAAGTATAAGAAAATTACCCGTCATGATATTGAGCTGCACATTCACCTTTGTGAGCCTTGCCAGAAGAAGCAAAAAGGTGTTAAAAAAGGTGTGGTCAAGCCAATGGTTTTTTCTGAATTCAACTCCCGTTGTCAGGTCGATCTCATCGATTCTCAGTCCCATCTTGACAAAGAGTACAAGTTTATAATGGTGTAAGAAATGTTCTGAGCACAACTTTCTGTATTAAATCCCAAATCCACACAAAAGTCCAATTCCTGGTGATCTTTATTCTTGATTTCCAGAATCTTCTTCAAATCACAAATTTCCGTAGCCAACACGTGTTTCGTCAGTCTTGATTCCAAAGAATCTCTGACTTCATCAGGGCTACAAGTGAATTAACAATATATGTCTCAGTTTATATGTAGCGGAAAAACATTGACTCCACCATACCTTCCATGTGTTCAAGAAGATACAATTCAATCATGTGCACTAGTCACTCTATCAAGTGATATTTGTAACTGAGAAGATTAAACTATGACAGGTCAATCGTGTAAAAACGTGTAAAAAAGAAGAGACAATAGCACTTGTGATTATTCAAAGAACTACAGCCTTATGTATAGTACTATATATATAAAAAAACATATACCACACACGTGTGAAAATTCCACAAACAGGTGATAGCTAGAACAGAACAAAGAGCTCACACGAAAGTTAATTCTCTATCCAAATTTAAAAATGTCTTCATATTTGTAACGTATCAAAAAGGTCAATAATCAAACTGTGGAGTCTGCCTCTAGATTTCCTGGAATCCAAAATTTTACGTACTTCGTATTCCGCTTCTCCATTGATTTGTACAGGTGGAGGAGGAATCTCAGGGACAACGGAGGGTAGGTATTTTTTGATCAAGGAACTGTGGAAGACGGGATGTAATTTCATGCAAGGGGGTAATTGCAGTTTCAGGGTGACAGGGGATATGATTTTCTCTATAGGAAAGGGTCCTATGAATCTAGGTTGGAATTTTTTCAAACGTTCCATCCTAAGGTTTCTAGTGGACAGCCACACTTTCTCTCCTACCGTGTACATGGGCTCTGTCCTTCTGTGTTTATCTGGTTGTTTTTTCATGGCTTCTTTGGCTTTGCCTAGCCCTGTCTTTGCTGATTCCAATACTTCCTGGCTGTGTGCATGGTGTACATCTAGTGCTGGTACAGATGTTTCATTCTGCTGTAACACAATAGGATTCATTCTAGGGTGTTGCGCATGCAAAAAGAAAAAAGGGGAGACGTTTGTAGCGGAGTGACTAGAATTGTTGTAAGCAAATTCTTCCAAAGGAAGAGCTTGAACCCGAGTAGAGGGAATGGAGGTTAATAAACAACGCAGGAACTGCTCTAAGGTCTGATTGGTCCTTTCTGTTTGCCCATCGGTTTGGGGGTGATAAGAGGTGGAAAGTCTGTGATCAATACCCAGAACGGAAATCAGCCCCCGCCAGAATTTTGAGACAAACTGGGGACCTCTATCAGAGATGATGACTGTGGGTAATACATGCAGTTTTACAATATTGTCCAAGAAGACAGACGCTATTTCTTTAGAGGAAGGCAGTTTTTTCAGAGGAATGAAATGACCCATTTTAGACAACAAATCCACTACTACATAAATAGTGGTGTAACCTTGACAGGAGGGCAGATCAGTCATAAAATCCATGCTTATGGTGTGCCAGGGTGATGGAGGAATGGCTAGGTGTCTTAGTAGCCCTGTAGGCGCACAATGCGAAGCCTTTTGACGTGCACAGGTGGCGCAAGATTGCACATAGGCTAACACATCTTTGGACATGGATTCCCACCAAAACCATCTGTGGCACAACTCATTCGTTTTAGGACTGCCAGGATGTCCTGCCAAGGTGCTGCTATGACATCACTCTATGATCTTTTGTTGAAGAGCGGGAGTAGGGACATATAGTTTTTCTTCATGATAATACACCCTTCTCTGATGGTATGTAAGGGATTTTGCAACCAGTCTTCAGATGGCATGGCGAGGAGATGTTCCTTGATATCTTCAAGGAGTTGAAGTCTTTTTCTCCCACCCCAAGTATCTTGTTCTCAGGAATAATAGGAAGGGGTTGTTCCTTGTCTGTGCTTTTTTCATGTCCTAAACGTAACAAAGCATCTGCCCTTCCCTGCTGCGACCCAGGTCGATAGGTGATCGTATTCACTTAAGAATAACAGCCACCTCATTTGCCTTGGCATGAGTGCACTTGCTGATTTAAACAACTGAAGGTTTTTGTGGTCTGAATAAATGGTGACTACATGGGGGATCCTAACAAATGATGTCTCCACTCCTGAAAGGATAGCTTGATGGCCAACAGTTCTCATTCTCCTATAGTATAATTTCTCTCAGCAGGCAATAAGGTTTTTGAGAAATATGCTATAGGATGCATTTGTCCTGTCTCGGTGTCTCTCTGGGAAAGGATTCCCCCTACAGCATATTGAGAAGCATCCGCCTCCACAAAAAATTGTTGTGTGTTATCTGCGTGGTGAAGGATGGGAGCAGTGGTGAACTTGTCTTTTAAGTCACAGAAAGCTCGTTCTGCTTCGGCCGGCCATACAAAAGGCACCCCTTTTTTCAAACGTTTTGTAATCGGGGAAACAGAATCAGAAAAGCGGTCGATAAATCGCCGATAAAAATTGGAGAAGCCTAGAAAAGACTATTTCTTTGATGGAGGTAGGACTCGTCCACTTAACCAAAGCTTTCACCTTCTTGGGATCCATCAGAATGCCCTCAGGCTTGATTATGAAGCCCAGGAAGTCCACTTCTGTAGTGTGAAACACACTTTTATCCAATTTGGAGAACAAATGGTTTTCTTGCAATTTGTTCAAGATTTTCCGGACATGCTCCACATGATCGGTTTCATTCGGTGAGAATATAAGGATGTCGTCAATATAAACTATGACGAAAATATCGATATATTCCCTTAAAATGTCATTGATAAAATATTGAAACGCCGCAGGCGCGTTACACAAACCAAACGGCATGACGCAATATTGATAAAGACCGAATTTGGTGCGAAAGGCGGTTTTCCATTCGTCACCCTGCTTGACGCGTATCAAATGGTAAGCACCCCTGAGATCGATTTTAGTGAAGACTTTTGCTCCTTTAATTTGATCAAGGAGGACAGGAATAAGAGGAAGTGAGTATTTGTTTTTTATGGTGATCTTATTCAATGCTCTGTAATCCAGGCATGCCCTGAGCCCACCTTCCTTCTTATCAATGAAAAACAGAGGGGATGACACAGGTGAAGTGGAGGGCCAGATAAACCCCTTGTTAAGCATGTCATCCAAATAATCCTTCAGATACTCAGTTTCTGAGGGAGT
This sequence comes from Lissotriton vulgaris, assembly GCF_964263255.1. NCBI lineage: Eukaryota > Metazoa > Chordata > Amphibia > Caudata > Salamandridae > Lissotriton > Lissotriton vulgaris. The sequence continues at coordinate 1,339,575,613 of NC_141685.1, forward strand.
CAGGGTGTAAATGCATCTGCAGGGCAGGTCTGCCCCGGGGATTAAGTCGATGCGACAATCATAGCTCCTGTGCGGAGGCAACTTAGTAGCTTCTTGTTCACTAAAAACTCCTTTATAATCCAGATAATGGTCAGGTACTCTCAGGTCAACCCCTGTTTGAACAGCACAATATAACGGGAGTTCTTGTTCTATGGCTTCTTGGTAACAGTGAGCTTTACAGTACGGGGATATCAAGGTGACAGTTCTTTTTACCTAGTCTATTAACGGGTTGTGTACCTGTAACCATGGAACTCCCAAAATGGCACCGAAATTTGGAGCATCTATTAAATCGAAAACAATCCAATGTCCATTGTGAAAGACTATGACCATAGGCAAGGTTTGATAACTTATCAACCCAGAAGATAACTCGGACCCGTCTACAGCCCATATGGATTCAGGTTGTGTTTTAGCAACAAAAGACAGACCCAGTTGTTTAGCGAGTCTCAGGTCGAAAAAGTTTCCAGTAGCTCCGGAATCTAAAAGAATAGACATGTTGTACTCTTTTTGATTCATGTAAGTGAGGGTGATGGGTAACGTAAAGTGTTTTACCACTTGGTGTGTTAGTAGTTTGTTAGTAGAGATCTGCTGGTGTTTGTAGCTTGAGGAATTGATCTCTCTGTTCCTCAAGTATTCTAGTTTTCCGAACTAGAAAGGCTACTGCTGATAGTCTTGGTGTCTTGGGGTGAACTGGACAATCTTTTGCATAATGACCCCCTTTCCTCTCATGCAGTCGATGATCCAACTTTACGACTAGATCAATAAATGGCAATGCAAGGGTACTTCCATGGGGGCAATTTTTGCCCCCAACTTTGCGATTCTTTTCGTGGATGACCTGGAAACAAATGTCATCCTCAATGTAACAAACCCTTTCCGCGACCAGATGAAATCATGGCACAGGTACATCGATGATGTCCTCATGATCTGGAGTGGTGACGAAGAAGCATTACACAACTTCTGTATATGGTTAAACACCAACCAAGCAGACCTGAGATTCACCTACTCACATAGCAGACATCAAATCGACTATTTAGATGTGACCATTAAATGTGAAGAAGAACAACTGTACACTACATTGTTCCGAAAACCCACGGAACGCAACACCCTCCTGCAATACCATAGTGCACACCCCAGGGCTCTGAGGGATGGCCTGCCCTATGGCCAATTTCTAAGAATCAGGAGAAATTGTAAATACAAAAATGATTTTTTCACTGAAGCAGAAGTTCTCTGCAAAAAATTAACTGCTAGAGGGTACCCAAGAAAACTTGTAAGAAGGGCCATGAAAAGGGCCTGGTATACACACAGAGAATACTTGCTTGAACCTCACCCCAAAAAAACTTTATCAAAAATTACCTGTGTCACCACCTTCAATACAGCCAGCAATAAACTCACTAAAATGATCAAAAAACACTGGAATGTACTAGACCCTTTAGAGCTAAACACCGGCCTTCCCCTATTCTCATTTAAAAGAGGTCGTAACCTAAAAGACCATCTGGTGAGAGCAGCCAGCCACCCAATCAAACACAACACAATTGAAACAACACTGAATATGCCACGAGTCTTAAGGCATTTTAAATGTAATAAGTGCATGGCATGCGAATTCACTATGAACACCAAAGTATTAGAGTATGGAAGTTGTAAGCACACCCTTAACTTTTTCACAAATTGCAATTCAAAAAATGTTATTTATAGTATTGAGTGTCCGTGCAAATTGCTCTACATCGGACAGACGACTCAACAGATAAAGACAAGAATATCCCAACACAGGAGCAGGATCCGATGCAAAGTGACAACGGCTCCTTTGGTTGAACACTTCCTCGAGCTGGGACACTCCGAAAATGACCTGAAGTGGCAGGTTATTGACAAACTCGTGCCAAATGCTAGAGGTGGTAATCAACAGACAATTCTGAATCGGCTGGAATGCAAATGGATTTTTTATTGCAAAACCATTGAGAAAGGACTCAATTCACTTGACGAATGGAATATGTGCACCTGAACTACACCAAGTAATGTTTTACTGCAAAACCCTTGAGTAAAGTACTCTTTTCGCTTATCATTTGGAACATGTGCACCTGAACTTTCATAAAAGCGGCACATTAATGTTCATCTCAACAAAATGTACATAATACTGTCTGCATAATGTTGTGCTTAATACTTTGCAAATATGATTAGGAATTGGGAATCCAATTGGAACGTTCTACTTCCTCTGCATGCATTTCCTCTGCATGCTTTTCCAACAATTGCACCGACTATTTAAAAATTAATCGCCAATATCACCCCGAAAATTTGAGAGTCAGCGCTTTAATCAGTCTCGCGCATGTGCCAATGTAAAACACTTTTTTTCTGCGCACGAGCCTAGGAGACGCTGCCGCGCATGCGCCATTTTGACACACTACTGTGTCTGCGCGCGCAACCCCTCAACACGCTACTAATGGAGGCTTTGGCGTTCCTTGAGTTGTGAGCAGCTGACAGCGAGGCACTCGGACCCCCTTTCCTGCTACGCCTACACGCCGGGATTAAGTAAGTGTACCCCTGGCTCGGAGGTCTCGCTTAGCATTTTCAATCAATTAATGTAATTTTAACCACGTACTGACAACTTGTCCTTGTAGTTCCAGGCTCCAATATTTATGTATTGCCATAGCGACGAACGCGCTAACGGATTCCCCTATACTGCCATTTCTTTTAATTAACCAAGTAAGTTGACTTGCCTTCTTCCCCCCTTCCTATTGTAGCGCTGTAAAATAGTATCCTTAATGTTCTAATCGCTATTTTTCATTTTAAAAGTTCAAGTAGGACCCTCGTCCAAATTAACAGTGGCCGAGCGCTACTTGGATCATCCCATTGAGAGATCTTGTTTGATTAGACCAATGTAAGTCTTACCCTGCGAACACTCATTAATAAATATGGTTGTCTCTACCTTTATACAACCACTGTCATTTAAAGAATAATTTTAAACGGCATGGCTCTCAAACTAGGCTATAAGTGCCATATAACCATGCATCTTAGCAACCCCTAGGCCAATCTAGTGGCCAAAACTATAACTTGTTAGCAAATGATTACAGCCACAATTTCTGCATTGTTTTTCTAAAACTATTTTATATTGCCCTCAGATTCTCTCTGGAAAGCGACAACCAATTCAGTTACATTGTCAAAATAAATCATCCTTGCCTGATAACGCATCGGCAAGGTAAAGTAAAAGATTCGGTCATTCAATTGATTAAATTAGTGCATGTACTGATATATGGCCTTAGCCCCCTTTTGGTTAAGTAAGCGCTGCACACCAAAGGTGAGGTAACTACGCGCCCCCTTTATACCTTGATTAAACGCGCATGTGAAGTATATAAACATGTGCATGCTATTCCACTGATCCCCGGGAGCACACAATCTATGCAAGTTTAAGTATACATGTAGGAAAACAATTTGTAACTGAAATCCCTAATCTTACAGTTTCAGGAGGCTCATCAGTCCTGATGATGATCTAAAGTTATATAGATCGAAACACCGTCGACCCACCCAAGGAATTTCACTCGCTCCATTGTATATAATTGCTGTGTTTTTAACCTTGTTGTTGTTGTGTGACAGTCCGTTCACTTTGATCACTTATGTCACGTCCTGCACCGTATTACTCACTTGAGCACCTGAAATACAGTATATAGATTTGTGTATATCTATATAAAAAAGAAAGAGTAAATAAAAGTTCCTACCTGTACCTACAATTTTCGCTCCCTAGCGTTTATTAAATACTCGCTACTTTCACCTTTCTCCCTAGGACCTTATTAGGCCTACCTTGAACCACTGTTTCTTAAAAAGCATCGTTCTACCCCAGGTTCAACTTTATGGGGTTCCCTTGTTCATAAAAAACATAGATCAATAAATGAGGCACAGTCTTCCGGTGGGTTAACTATTTGTGAGAGTAAGACTTTTAACTCATCACATAACCCACGGTAAAACAAGGAGGTTCTCTTATCTTCTGGCCAATGTGTTTCAGAAACCAGACGATTAAAATTAGTAATGTAAGAAAGGAGGTCTTTGGATTCCTGTTTAAGATTTAGTAGAGCAGTATCGCTGGCTTGCATATGAGTATGCTTAGCGAAGAGGCTTCTCATCTTCTCTTGAAACAGGGAGGGATCGTATAATAAAGGATCATTATTCTGTACCATTGGTACAGCCCATTCAGCTGCATTCTCCGCCAGATAAGAAATGATGAAGGCTACGTTGGCGGAATCATCTGGGAACGCTGCGGCTTTGCATAAGAACTGGAGCTGGCATTGGTTCATAAACACATTATATTTGGTACTATCCCCTGTGAATCTCTCGGGCATGGCTAGAGGAACTGGGCTAGGAATATGTACTGTGACTTGGACAGGAGATATGGTGGAATCACCTCTAGCCCCTTTTTCTGGTTCTGTGGAACCCAGAGTGAATCTGACTGGTTGTATGTAGCTCTTGCGGGATTTAGGGATAGTTCCTGTTTCTCTATCAGCTGTTCTTAACTGATGAACCTCTGCCTGTAATCTTTGGTTTTCCACACCCAATCTACCCACCTCTGACTGAAGGGCCACTAAAGCAGCAGTGCGGTCCTCCATGGTATGGGCCTGGAGGTTAAGGTCAGGAGCACCCAAAGAAGGGTCAGGATTCATCTTCGTTCGGGGGAAAGATATTTCGTGGGCTCGGCTTTCTGTTAACAAATTGACCAACTTCCACGGGAACGAAGAAGAATCCCTCCACCTCCAGGACACAGAAGCAAGAATGCGATAGGAAACACACTCCTGTCTACTGTCCCCTAAAAGTATGAGGGAATAACCCAAGGAGTGTCCACCACTCTCCTCATACGAGGGGGTCAGCTTGCAGTAGGAAGAGTCTCAGGTGGTGGTCCAGGCTAGGAAACAAAACCAGGTTGCACTATGTAATATACACTCTTAGCTAGATATTGCTGTAACTTTTAAAACATTGACATGCGTGGTTGTACCAGGTATTCTTACCCCAAATGAAGGTCGTGATCGTCGTATAGATGAGTTCAGTGAAGAGGGAATTCAGTAGACCCAAATAACAGGCCAGGAAGGACAGAACTCACGAAGGACTCACACACCAGACACACAAAAGAAAACAATATAAGGAGTGAGGTGTACCGACCGGCTGTGTAGGGGTCTGAACAGCGGAGCAGTAACACACTCAGGAGGAGAGACACCCGGCCCTGAGGGACAACCAGGGCGGAGCGCTCTCTCTCAGAAGGTATCAAATATAACAGGGAGAAATAAAGGTTGCTTAGTGCCACAAAGCTGGAGGGTAAAGAAATGAGTCGAGCAGGACGCCCGCAAAATGCGCGAGGAAAGGTAGGGAAACAACCAAAGCTTGCTCGAGCGATAACAGAGAAATGCCGAACACCGGCAAGAACTTTCTCACTGCGTACAAGGAAAGCGGGGCACTGCAGGAAGGGACGGCAGCCAGATGCAGGAAGGATATTCTCCAGGAACGCCCAGAGGGATCTGTAACATGCCATGGAGGACGCGATCAGGATCCAGGAAGTGGAGAGGGGGGCGTGGTACTGGAACAGTAAGCCAAGCAACGGCTACGTTCCGACGCGCCTCTTTACTCGCGCTAGGGAGCGTCAATAAATGCAATGAAATACAGTGGTTAGGGCTATGGGCCAAATACCAATATTTTTGCACCAATCCCACATGTCAAGGTTTCTACTTCCTCACAGTGAAACTTGTGCTCGGGGAAAACCGGACAAACAGGCTCCTAAAGGTCTCCTGCAACCTATGCCAACTCCCCCATATCCTTGACACACTATCTCCTTGGACCAGATTGCAGATTTGCCCTCATCCCATGGTTACGATACCATTCTTGTATGTGTAGACATATTTAGCAAGATGGCGCATTTTGTACCTTACAAGGGCACACCCACTGCTAAACAAATAACCCAGCTCTTCATTCAGCATATAATGCGTTTGCAGGGTATTTCCAAGGTTCTGATTTGAGATAGGGGGTCCCAGTTTCTATCCTGGTTTTGGAAGGAGTATGTAAAAGGGATGAATGTTGATCACCGTTACACCACCAGTTTCTATCCGGAAACTGATGGCCAGACTGAGCGCATTAATCAGGAGTTAGAAAAGTACTTGCTCCTTTACTTGTTAAACGATGAAGGGGATTGGCCAGACCATTTATGGACAGCAGAATACGCGCATAATAATGCCCTCAATGTGTCAACTGGCCACTCCTGCAATCCAAGATATTGCCCGACATGTAGCTAAAATTCACCAATCTGTAATCCAGAATTTGTCGATCGCTAAAGATCGTTACAAGCAATTTGCTGATCGAAAGCATAAAAAAGAACCTGATCTTCACGTAGGAAACTTAGTGTGGTTATGTACTAAAAATCTCAAACTCAAAGGCCCTCGTAAATTTCAACCTCATTTCAGGTCATCAGTTCAGTCACTTATCGACTCTCTCTACCGAGCACCACTAAAATTCACCCAGTATTTCAAGTTTCTCTTCTAAAACCAGTTCAACCAGGGTTGCATAGGCTTACTCCACCTGATCCTTTATTATTTGATGGTGAGGTGGAGAACGAAGTGAAACGTATCTTAGATTCAAAGATGGTCCGTAATGAACTTTTCTACCTTATTGACTGAAAAGGCTATGGACCTGATGAGCGTTCATGGGAAAAGAGTTTAGATGTCCATGCTCCTCGTTTGGTCACCGCTTTCCATGCCAAATATCCTTTAAAACCACGATTGGAGGAAACCCCGTTGAGAGGGGGTACTGTCAGGAATCACGGGCGGTTTCCCCCCTCTCACCTGCCTGTGGCTAATGTTTCCCCCTCGTTAACCTACCTAACTTGCCCACAAACAGATTTCCCCTTGAGTTGGCGAGGTTGTTGGCATCGCCGGATTTCCAATATGGCCGACGACATCCTCCAGTGCACCGCTGTTCAGCGGTCTACTTCTCCCCGCTAATTCCATCAGGTGAGGTGCGCTCCAACATTCCAAGGCACACTTTACCGAAGATTCCAGCTGAAGAGGAGCAGTGTTCACGTCGTGCTGTTTCAGTCAGGGTAGTGTCATAATTAAAACTTAATACGCATTTAGCATTCGACGGGTAAAAGTTCCGGAGAGCCAAGGTCAGTGTTGTTTCTTAGTTACACAGAAATTCCTAGTTTAAACTTAAAGCTCTTTTTCCCAAAGAAATCTCTAAAGAATCGTTTCCAGTTAAAATAATAGCAGAGCATATTACGAACTACGAGTCAACGATTGGAGATAGGAATAAACTCTAGAGACAGCCTGTAAAATAATAAAAGAAGGGTTCTTGCGTTCCATTCCTAGTGGGTTGACAGTACCATAAAAAGGCTAATGTCAGACCCTCGCTAAAAGTAAATACAATTAACTAAACAAGAGGCTTAGTTATTTCGCAACCTAGATTCCTCGCTAACATAGAATACTTAGTGAGTTTATGTGTACTTAATCTTGAGAGTTATAAAAGAAATAATTAGCATAAGAAGACAGGCAACCAAGATAGAACAACGGATTCTTACAAGGCCCACATTAGTTTCTTCTCTGTGAGTAAAGTCGAACATAGAAGGGTTGGTATCCTTAATCATTAATACACATTAACAAGGGAAACGCATATACTTACCAAGTATTTACTCCCCCATAGCTGAAGCAGGAGTTCGTCAGAGTTAACAGTAAAGAAAAGAGAAAAGAGAACTAAGTGGAACCTTCTCAACTACTAGATAGATAGAAAATGCTTTATTCGATTTCACAAATTGATAAAATCATAAAAGCAGCAATTCATTCAGTAATTAATTCAGTCGTGGAAGTTGCAGTTCATTACAATTATACATACATAAATAAGTTAAGAGCAAATTAAACATTTCCATTTCCTAAAAATGCTTTTTAAAAAAACAATCATAGGGGCCGATTATGATCACGGATAATCCGCATCCTCCGGGCCGGCGGAAGCCACCGCCAGCCCGGAGGATGCGGATTAACCGCTGCGGACTGGAAAAAGAGCCCCCGTCAGATTAGGATGGCTGGGGGATATTTTTTCCGTCCGCAGCTTTTCCGCCGCGGTCGCCTTCCGGCATTTCTGCCGTGGAAAGGCATAGGGTCTTTTCTTTGGAGGCCCGTTGCGGGCCCCCAGCGGTGAAGGTGGGTGGGGGGTGCACATGGGGGTTACCTATGGTACCCCCCTGCCTTTGCGTGCACGAAGCGGCAGGCACCACGCGGTGCCTGCCGCTTCGTGCATGCAAAGGTTTAACATGCACTTTTTAACCTTGCGGCGGGTGCTGCTTGAAGCAACATCTGCCGCAATGTTAAATGTAGGGGATGTGACCGCCAGGGCGGCGGTCACAACCTAATTTGCATTGTGGGACCGCCGCTGCCCATGCGGATGGTCCCTCTTCCTCGGGGTGGCGGATGGACACAGGTCCGTCCGCCATCCTAATGACCCCTATAGTTCCTACACAATACATGTAATTGTAGAAATAAAAGGGCCGGAAGGCATTGCCGCCAGGTACCCTGCTTTAGAAAGGGTATAATCCATGTAGCCCTTTCTAAAGAATAAAATTTACAAAAAAAGATCATGTGTATTGTTGATTGATTTGATAGGTTATCATACGAACATTTATTAAGCTGTCTGGACCAGTCATTAGTTTTAGGAAAAGTGACCAGGCGAAAGAAACAATCAAACCTAAACTTGGTCAAAATATATCTATCAAACCCCTCTAAACACCAAACCAAATATGGTTGAATGGAAGTTGAGACCAAGGTAAGTTGGTGTTGAATTCTTTTTTTTGTTTAACTCCAACTCTAATCTTAAAGACTCAAAGTGATACAAACACAGTGCCTTTAGATCTTTTCTAGATATGGTAAATAAGGAGTCAGGATTGTTATAGAACTCAGGCCTACCCATATCCTTAGTAAGGTTACAAATGCAGTTCAACCATGGGATCTTTCTAGCCTAGTCCAGACCCATGGAGTCTTTAATTATTTCTCGGTTTAATCCTAAATCGGGTGAGGTCCAGGCTCTATGCCACAACAGCAAGGGTTGCATTTTAACCCCTTGGACGCTGATGACGGTACCGGTCGAACCGGCCGACTCTTTATTAAACTTCTCCTCGACATTAGAGATTTGTTTCTCTAGCGCTCCCACTGCCCCAGTCAAGTATTTCATTAGAGATGTACTAGATTCTTTAAACTTACTCATTTTTAGGCCAGGTGGACTAATATGCAACTTTCTTTTCCCCATTAAGTATCCCCTGTATAGCAGCCTTTACTGGCAAGGTGGTGCGAAGCTAGTCCTTCGGAACTATCTGAATAGCAAAACTCAACTAGCAAACAATAGCTCTTTCTTTCGATGCAGATGTAAATGTAAGCAAAAAGGTATAGTTCGTGGCTCGAATCACTGGAAATTTATGTAAAAAACCATACGTTCATAAAATGTCAATGCCATTCAAGGAATTAACCCCTAATCCCCTAAGGTTCAACAGTACAATGACCAGAATTGTAAATGACCCGGATATCTAGGGACCTGAGGTCAGAGTTAAAAATTTGGTAGGAGTGACGATAGTTACCAATGATTGCACGAATTGGAGTAAGTTCTGTTGGAGAGAGGTAGATCCAAGAGTCATGGCCTAGCCCGGCCGCTTCCGGCCAGTGACGGGCAAGGACGGGCCCGCCCTTGACCCGGGCTTACCCGCTCGGCGCCCGCGACATGGGAGCCCTCCGTCCCTTATGAGTACCTCCTGGCGCTTCCAAACGCGGTGGCGGCCTGCCCACCGCAAGTGCTGTAGTCCTAGCTGCAGCTACGGTGGCGGTGGTGGCGGTGGTGGCGGCGGCAAGGTTACTGGCAGGCAGTGATGGCAGAAAGAATGCTAACGAGCAGGATTGCAGCACACAGGCAAGGCAAGGGTTTTCCAAAGTGTTCCAAAGTGTTGGCAGGGCTCCCGCTCCACCGGAGCCCTGCGTCCCTTATGAGCACCTCCTGGCGCTTCTCAAATGCGGTGGCGGCGTGCTCACTGCAAGTGCTGACAGGAGATGTAGTCCTAGCGGCAGGTACTGCGGAGGTGGTGGTGGCGGTGTTATATCTAAGATTTTTACCTTGCATCTTCCCTGTTTCTCTGCCTCTGCTGTTCAGCCAGTGTGAGTGGAATGTTAGTGTGAGTGTGATGTCATTGGAGTGTTTGGTATTCTGTGAGTGGACTCTCAGTTGGATCCTGGGCTGAGCAGCAGAGAGGATGCTCCTGGTGGGGCTTTGATTACTTATATACTGGAAAACCTATATAACCATCTAAGAAGAATAAACTTATTATCTGTAACCTATCTAAGTCTTCTGGAATTTCTTACCATGATGTAACAAATTTGGCGACGAGGTGGAATAAAAACTACGCGTGAGGACCTTCTTCAAGCTTCTTAAAGGTACTTTTATTCAAGCTTTTACTCAAAACGAACCTACTTAAGGATATTACGCCCTCCCGCCCCACCAGTGTCCATATTTCACCGGACAGCCCATTGACAAGGCGTAGATTTCCTGTTACCTGCTTCTTCCTGCCTAAGTCCTGCTGCTTGCTTCAAACAAGACATTTGCTTCCTGCTACCTGCTTCTATTTACTACTCCCTACTAAAGTTAAACTGTCTGCTACCTGCCTGTTGTGGAAGTCCCTCCTGCTTCTTGGGACATCCATTTCCAACCTGCTACTTACAACTTTACTCTTTCTGAAGCCTGTTGCAATGCCTTTCCACTACAAGCCTGCCTGTGTTTCCTGTTGTCCACTGCAGCATGATTTTTGCCGTCCTACTTGCTATGTACTGTTGTGGATACTGCTGCATCTCTACTGAGGAGGATCATTTTGTTCGCTGTGTTTCTTGATTGGGGATTGCTGTTCAGCAGTGCAAGGGTCAGGCATTGAATTCCACAGTCTCACTCTAATGCCCTCCTCAATGCTATATTTTTGTGATGGAGAGCGTTTCACTTTGGTTCATAATTACATACTGATGTGCTAAATTTGAGTGGGATCGTGGCTAAATTTGAGTGGGATCGTTACAGTTTTAAGTCATTTCCTAATATCTTATGACTTGTTCCACTGCCATCGCTTTCCACACTTTATGCGCTTTGTCTATCTTAAGTGATCCTACGTGGGAGTGTTTGATTTTTCAAAGTCTGATTATTATTTTTGGGTTTTTTCGTTCCCTGAGTACTGCGCTTCACTGTGGCAGTTTAACTGTCATCTAAATCCTTCAAAATTTCTCGAGCGCACATTGAGATCGCGCGCTTTTACCTTCACTATCCTGCTGTACTGCTCTTCTTTCCTCATGACGTCTGCAGCCTTCGTGGTGTTTCCAGCCGGTACTGTGACGTACCAATTCCCTACAGTGTTAGAGGATCTTGGACATGTCTTGAGCCACCCGGCACGCCGTTGCACAGCGTACCTCAATTTTCTCGGGCACCACCGGACCTCCTTGACTTTCGAGTGTGCTGCCAACCACGTTTTTCTTGCTGTTTGCCTTTGATATTTTCTTTTTTCTTCAATCGATTGTTGACATACAGTTCTTTTGTCACGATGACAAAGAGTTACGTTTTTGGTATTGTATTGACTTTGCAACAGTGCCACCTAGCGGTCAACCACCATGGCTGCACTTCTTCAAGGAAATAATGTCTACTCGTGTCACTTCCTCAACGAAGATAAGCCCGTAAATTCAACACCTCCTGTGTTTTCTTGCATCAAATGTTTCTGCAAACGTCAAATTTCACAAGGTACTGTTCCATTTATCTTTGATTCATCAGCTGCACGCCATGACAACAGTGACAACTTTATTTGTGTTATCTTATTATTTTATTCATCTTACCTAAAATGTACATTATGCTGGATCATTTTCAACTTATTTCACTTTCATTTTTAGCTCATATTTACTACGTTTTCTCTGCGTTTTAACACTATTACAATTTTTACAATGTGTTTATGCACTTCTTATTTTACTGTAGTATTGTCATTTTATTCTGAAGCATTTGTTAATGTATTTTGCTTGGCATGCAGGTTTTCGACATTTTCTACTCTGTATTTTGACATGGTTCATTTCTGCCTTTTCTTTGGTTCTGTACATGATTTTTCACTTATGGTGCCTTTATTATATTGTGCGCAGGTTTTGTTTGTGGTCTAACTTGAGATGTGCCTGGATTATTTTGATGTGTAGTTCAGTTCACGCAGATCGCAGTTTTCCTGGAGCAATTTTCTTTTACCTCTGATGTTTTCATGATTATACTTAGTGCATTTTTCATTTAGTGCGCAGGTTTTTCATTACATGGTTTAACTTGAGGCGTGACTGCATTTCTTTGCTGTGTAGTTCAGTTTACCCAGATCGTATTTTTCCTGCAGTTTGATGAGTGGTCTAACTTGATGCATGACTGAACTTCTTTGATGTGTAGTTCAGTTTACCCAGATCGCATTTTCCTGGAGCATTTTTTGTTCCTCTGATTCTTTACACGAGTAATTGATATTTTCTGTTTATTGTCTTATTGCACGCAGGTTTACTTATGTGGTCTAGTTTAAGGTGTTTCTGAATTTTTCTTTGCTGTCTAGTTCAGTTTCCCAGATCGCACTTTCCCTGCAAAGTTTTCACTTGTGGTCTAATTTTAGGTGTGACTGTACTCTTATCTTCGGTGTGGGACAGTTTACGCAGACCGCAGTCCTCTTGTGCGTGTCTTCCTTTTGGTTGATGTGTTAGGTGTATGCCACCTGTTTTTGTTCTTTACTTTCATTTCTTCCTTGTTTCCTTCTTCCTGTTGCTGTGTTCAGTGGTTCCATACTTCTTGCTAGCCTGGCCAGCTGGTGTAGTTGTGGTGGTCACACTCGTGCGTTACTTCTTGTTCATCTTCGTGGTATTATTACTTCTGGCATATATAATTTTCTCAGTTTGCTTTTCTGTTTTGACTTTTTCCTTCCTTTTGAAACTTCTTACTTCAATTTTCTCTGCTAAGGAAGGAGATGTGTGTGTGTGTCTTATTTGTCATAATGTTCTCACTTTGCATTTTATTACATGTTTTTCCTTCATTGCTTATTATTATGTCACATTTCACCTTGCTTATTTCTAGTATGTTTTTTTCCATACTTATGTTGTTTACAATCTTTCTACTGCAACATTTTATTGATTATACTGTGATGTTATTGCAATGCTGCTATTTACATTTGCTTTCTCTTTGTTCATTTTGTAAAGAGGGAAGGTGTGTTATATCTAATGTTTTACCTTACATCTTCCCTGTTTCTCTGCCTCTGCTGTTCAGCCAGTGTGAGTGGAATGTTAGTGTGAGTGTGATGTCATTGGAGTGTTTGGTATTCTGTGAGTGGACTGTCAGTTGGATCCTGGGCTGAGCAGCAGAGAGGATGCTCCTGGTGGGGCTTTGGTTACTTATATACTGGAAAACCTATCTAACCATCTAAGAAGAATAAACTTATCATCTGTAACCTATCTAAGTCTTCTGGAATTTCTTACCAGGATGTAACAGGCGGCAAGGTTACTGGCGGGCAGTAATGGCAGAAAGAATGCTAAAGAGCAGGATTGCAGAAAACAGGCAAGGCAAGAGTTTTCAAAAGTGTTCCGAAGTGTTGGCAGGGCTCCCAACTACTAAAAATACAGTTAGAGAAGTAAGAAGAGAAGTAGCTCCAAGTCCTAACCTGGTAAGACAAGCAAAGTAGTTTTCCACTAAGAAAGTAAGTCAAAAATCTTGATACATTATTCTTAAATAATCTATTAATGTCTACAGTACTGTCTGCCATTCTGAAGAAGACGAAGCAGAACAGACAGTGATCTTGGAGTATCTCTTCTCTGTCCCAATTCCCCTTCCCCCATTGAAACTTACCTATTAAGGATAAACTCAAGCCTGGCAGGGATGTTCTAATAGGGGCATTGGAAATTTACGTCGTTCTGCTCCTGTGTGGTTTGAACCTGACAACAGCGCTCAGTATACAAGTTTTTCAAAGTTTGCTCTTCACAAACATAAACAAGCATTAACAGTGGAATAGGTCTCGTATTTGGGAGACTTTGAGCTACTGGCATTGTAAATGACAAACCTTTTATCTGTGTTGGTTTTGAAAACAGATAAATAAAAGGCATTGTCATTAACAATGCCAATAGCTCAGAATTTCACAAATGCGGGACCTATTGCATTGCAAATGCTTATTTTTAAAAGTGCCAAGGTTTGGGCACAGTCTGTCACAAATTCCACACCTGGAGTGCTCTTCCTTTCCTTGTGGTGTCATCAGTCTGATGTGGCCATTGTATTGTTCACAGTGGGGGCAGGCAAGGGGCCTCGTCACTAAATGAGGTGTAAATCACTGCTGCAGCAGGGCCACCAGAGGAAGCCATTTTCGCTGCTGATTGATTACTCCTCCAGTGAAACCCTTCTCCTACAGTGTTGCTGGGCAGGCTCATGGCCGCAGATACAGAGGGGTAGGGTGGAGATTGGGGTGACTTCAGAGGCCTTCCTCAATCTGCATCACACAGGGCTGGACCATCATTCAATACTTTTTACATTCAGACGATCCCTGCCGTCCCAGGGCGCATTTTTAGGTCTCGCCTGAGACAGCGCATGCGTTGTCTCTTCGAGACATTTAGTAAGTGGCTTTTAAAAGTGCCACCAGAGGCTTTTGCTGGCCTACAGCTTGAGTTCACGAGCTCGTGCACGTGCACAACTGCCATCTGTGTTTTTATTGCTGTGAATCATGCTCCTCAGCTCTCACTACCCCCTCCATTCTCCCCCTCCATCTTCGTCACTTTCATTTGTGTCTTCTATCACTGTGAATGCTCCTGCTTCCACCAGGCACACACACCATCAGTTGTCAGTGCATGCTTTGACCAGGCACACACACCGCCATCCGTCAGTGTCCGCTTCTACCAGGCACACATACCACAATCCGTCAGTGCACGCTTCCACCACGCACACACACCACCATCCTTCAGTGCACGCTTCCACCAGGCACACACACCACCAGCTGTCAGTGCACTCTCCACCATGCGCACACACACCACTAGCCGTCGGTGCATGCTTCCACCAGGCACACACACCACCAGCCATCAGTGCACGCTTCCACCAGACACACACACCACCAGCCATCAGTGCACACTTTCACCAGGCACACACACTACCAGTCGTCACACACTGCAGCCGTCGGTGCACGCTTCTCACCAATATTCCACACCCAATCGCTGCACTCCCTCTTGGGAGGCAAATATATACACTTTTGAATAATATACACTTTTAAGCATGTCTTACCATCCCTGGCACAGCAAGACTGCAACACAAAACAAACAGCAGCTTTTGAAAAGGAGTTTTATTTAACAAAATGCAAAGACTATCACTTTTAGAATAAGGCTTGGGGTTTATTACATAATACTCTCTAAACAAAGGCTGTCTCAGATACCAAATGCATTATATTCAAATATATGTAGCAAACTTATAATCTAAAGGCATGAATCAAT
The DNA here is from genome assembly GCF_964263255.1 of Lissotriton vulgaris. NCBI lineage: Eukaryota > Metazoa > Chordata > Amphibia > Caudata > Salamandridae > Lissotriton > Lissotriton vulgaris. The sequence goes on from NC_141685.1 coordinate 1,339,591,122, forward strand.
AAATGAGCAAACTATAATACTGATTAATAAACAAACAATAACTGATATAAGATAAGATACACTGGATGTCCTGCAAGAGATCAGAAAGATATATATACAGAGTAGAGGATCACTCTGGATGTGCACCTCCCACACCACAAAGAAAACACCTCAAACGATCACAGCCACTGGCTCACATCACAATGGCAATAATCACAAGACTCAATACATCACCTGATGCATACACTGCCCCTTCTGGCCGGGGGAAGACTTCACAAAGCCGGGGCTCAGAGCTCAGAAATCAGGGTTCAATCCAAGATAGACACGTCTACCCTCACTCGGAATCCAAACTCCCAAACTTCCATTTCCAACTTCCACCAGACCAGTGGAGGCTCCCCCTTTTAATACAAGTAAAAACGTTGGTCGAAACTTCCAGCAAGCCCCGCCTCCTTTTCCCATCAGATTCCATACCACTCCTTGCCCAGGACACAGCATTGGTTGATCAGGCCTTTGCTATGACTTCGAGAAGGAGCCTGCACATTCCTCTGATAAGAACTGGTTTCTACTACTAGCACACAGAGTGCAGAAAACAAGTGAAAGCAAAACATCACTTCTCATCTAGAAAGCCTCAGAAGATGGAGTCGCTTAAGCATAGGCCACTAATGCCAGATGGCATAAGATTATGCCAAAGCCAATAGGCAAGCCCTGCCATTAAGCAAGATAAAGTCAGAAAACAGAATGGTCAAAGCCAGTAGTAAGAACTCATAATTCTCACCACTGACACATTCCTGCACAACTGCACACACCTTCAAATGCACATCCCACACTCTTCTCTTGGCAAGACTGTTCCAATCAGTAACAGCTCCCACTGAAAGACAGCAAGATTACAGAACAGAAGAGAAGCAGGCAAATGCAGGACCATCCTACATTAAGAAACACACTAAAATCAATTAAAATGGTGATAGTTGAGGGTCATCACATGGTGCCAAAATCACAGGACTGGCTCATTTATTACATTCCACCCCATGACCCTCGGCCATCACCATTCATATATATCAAAAACTGAATCACATAAATATCAACGAAAAACAGTATTTCTCAACTAAAAAACAACTGAAAGACACAATTATGTCATTTCTCAATTGAAAGCAAACCATCTAAAACTACATGTCATAATTAAAAGAAGAACAGCAATAAGTCCGGTGCTAAACTAAAAAGCACAAAAAGAAGTCATCAGGCCATATACGAGGGAAAAACTGCATTTCAGAATCAAAAACACAACTGTTAAAAAGCGTATTCTGAATCAGCAACTCTTGTGCTGAAGTGGCTCCACAAAAACATTAAATTCAAAGCAGGTCATGACTAACTGTTTTTTTTTAAACTTCATCACGTAACTGAAGGACATAGCAAAAGATATGATGATCACTGTGAAGCAGGCAAAGACTGCATTACCTAAAACAATAACTCAGGTGAACTATCTAAAAATAATTCAGAAATATATGGAGGCTTGAGTCATTTGATCCTCTAACGATTAAACTGCAAATTCTACTGCCAAGGCAGCCAACTGTAGCTCAGAAAATATCTACTCTAATTGCAGCAAAGTGTCTCTGTTAAAAAAAAGTTATTGTCTCTGAAAAAAGGAAAACAAAAACACAGCTGTCTCTTGTCAGGTTGAACTCCATGTCGAAAAAACAGTTCACAGTTCCCTTCATCTTCAATTTTACACAAGCAGTTCTCCAGTGTGAAAGACACACAACTCTCAAGACACACAGCTCTCATGCTTTCAAAGTCAGCCTCACTTGAAGGGGACAGTTCCAATCGTAGCACACTCTGCTGATCCCCTCTTCGCTTGGAAAGAAGCAGTCCATCTGTGTAGGGTCACAGCTCCCCGACATCCGTCTTCATCTGTATCCCCTCGACAAGGAAGAACCCCATCCAATATGGTCAGCCATAGAACATCACCTTCCACCGTCCGGCTTGGCAGCTCCACCAGGCTTGGGGGGGGGGGGGGGGGGGGCTTTAGGTTGGGGATAGGCCCAAGCACACGGGAGGGGGGAGACATCACTCACACCACGGCACCGCAATATGGCAATCTGAAAAAAAGAAAAAAGCATCACTCTTCTTGCAAAAAACATTTTTCATCACTGTCTGCATAGCTCTCTTCTAGCTCTGGGAAATTGTCTGAGAATTCTACCCACGCTTTAATCTCTGAATCCTTGGTATGAGAATGAAACTCTCTTTTTCTCACAGCAATAAGGTCACTGCTGGATACGTGCTCCCTTTATCTATTGGCAGAAACCCAAGACACTTCATCTGCTCCAGTAATATTCCTTTCCTCAACCGGCATCTCACTTTCTATGGGACTTGTCTGGCTTGTGCATTCTGGGAGATAAGAATCAAAATTCCGATTAAATCTAGAGGGAATCCCTTCATTTTCTGCCCACCTGCTTGTATGATCTTTATCTCCTAGGTGCTCGTATTTAGGTAAGCACACCAAATCTGAATCATGTCTCCAAGACTTTAGCCTTGTCATCTGTAAGGAAATCAAAGGTTCAGTCATGCTCCGTCAGCAAATTCTGGGGAATCTTATATTCTCAATCTCTACCCCTGGATTTTTCATGAGGACCTAAGAAATCACATTGTATTTCATTGTAATACTCTTTGTCCAGTATCTGTCAATGCGCAATAACACAAAAGTATTTGTAACTTAAAAAAAAAATTCTGTTAGAACTGGCTATTTCTGGTTGGCTAAGGCTGACGCCAAAGCTAGGCAGAAACCACCATTCTAGTCAGGGCAAGGGAGTCACACTCCAAGATAACCCCTGCTCACCCCCTTGGTAGCTTGGCACGAGCAGACAGGCTTATCCCAGAGGCAATGTGTAAAGCATTTGCGCCAGCACACAACAGCAACAACATCCTAGGCACACCACAAAAGGAACTCCACACAAGGTTATATAAAAATAACTTCTGTATTGTAAAAACACATCAGATAGAAGTCACACATGTACATTGTGCCAACTGGCACGGGCAATATTCAAAAGGGATTATTTACAGGACAGGGCCACATGGGCCACTGTCAGAATCAACACTTTTAGAAATAACACTTCTAGAACTTAGAATAAGTATAGTACAAAATAACAGTTATAGATCACATCCAGTAATTACTGGGAACAGGTAAGTACCACTTACGCAACCCTAAACACCTTAGGAGAATGTCACGCAGGGAACCAGGACCTCACTAGGACCACCTGTACTAGAAAGAACAACCACCTAAGAATAAAATACATTTCGGGGTATAGGTAAGAACACATTACACATGATGCATAAACAACATTCAGAGGTGTAGGGAAGGAAAAAAACACATGATGCATAAAACATACATTCAGCGGTGTCATAACAAGGCACATGATGCATCAAAACACATTCAGAGGTACCGGAGAAAAACACATGATGCCTAAAACATTCAGAGGTGTAAGGAAGGAAAAACACATGATGCATAAACCAACACATTCAGAGGTGTAAAATCAAGGAAGACACATGATGCATAAAAACATTCAGAGGTGCCAGAACATACCTCAATGCGCAAAAACACATGATGCCTAAAAAACATTCAGAGGTGTAAGATCAAGGTGCGTAATCATATTAAATGCATTACATTTCCTAGCACCACATCACATTGCGCATAACTCACATTTGGCAATTACCATCACATAGATAATCACATTGCGCCTAAATAAAATCACATACCAGCCCCCATCCAATAAAGGGACTAAAGAGCCCTGTGTCCAGAATGTCAGGGAGCGCTGCCAATGCAGCGCCAGTCAGGGGTGCGCCACCGGCGCAAAACCTAAACGTTACAGGTGGCCACTACTTGCTGGGAACCTGGGAACAATCACAAGACCTAAACGGTGCAGCTGCCCACTAATTGCTGGGCAGCTGGGAACTTCAAACTGCGACAGGGTCCTCACTGACCCTTAGGCATCAACTGCGCCCACTGCTGGAGCCACACAGGCTCTGGGCATATCACATGCCCCACACGTTGGAGCCACACTGGCTCTGAAAGAAATAATTCGGGCCCCCATCACTGGAGCCTCTCGTGGGCTCAAAAGGAATGCTCCTTAGCTGCTGGAGTCCCTCGCTGGGGACTCAAAATGCCAAACATGCTCAGGAGCCTCTCGTGGCCTCTAATTAGCACCATGCCCCAACGTTGGAGCTGCCCACTGAGCGCACGGGCCGCTCTGTCTCGGTGCCCTCGACTGGCACTTCACAAACCGTCTGCTCCCTCATGGAGCAGCAACAGAACTGCCCCCGCATCATCCGGCCCAGCCCCGACTCACCGGACCTCGGCGGCGCTTCTAGGGGCAGGTGGCGCAGGACTTCTCTGCCGGGGCTCCCTCCAGGACACGGGAGCCCCGCAACACCTCTCCTCTTCTCCTCCGGCGGGTGCATTCGACGAGCAGCGCGGAGGGGCAGGCACCGGCATTGCGCCTCCCGCCCCCCCCAGGCCAGACGACAGGCTGCACGTCTTCTCCCGGGGCTCCCTCCAGCACATGGGAGCCCTGACCAGCCGCCATGCTCTTCTTCTTTCCCCCGGGGCTCCCTCAGCACACGGGAGCCCTGCAACAGCCCGCCCTTCCTCTTCCTCGGGCCGGCAGCCAATCAGCGCGGCGACGGCGGGCGGGACTTCCTCCGAAAACCGGAAGTCCCACCCCGCGTCAGGCATTGCGATGCCTGGCTTCCTGATGGCGGCGCGAGAGGGCCGCGGCGGTGATTAACAAGAGGCAAAATGAGGGGTGGGCACCCTTGGTTTCAAAATTGAACGTAGAAACGGGGTGAGCACCCGTTAGTCACGTAAATAAATGGGGTGGCACCCATCACTAAAAATAGTTAAATAAAGGCGCCGGGTGGGCACCGGCACTCGCACATAAAGCGCTCCCAAGCGCTAAAGGACCCTCCACAGCGCTCCTAGCGCTAGAACAGCCAACAAAGCGCTTCCAGGCGCTTTAGGCTATAATAAGCCCTGGCAAAAGCAAGAAAAAGTTCTCTGAAGGGAAATGCAGCTTCTCCATGCTGCCAAAGGTCCCAGAGATTCCAAGGGGCAAAGCAAAGTGCCCCCTATCAGCCCAGGCAAGGCAGAGGGGTCCCCCAGAAGTCCTCCAGGCATCCAGGAAAGTCCATCAGGTGTCCAGGGGCTGGGCAGGGCTCAGGGAGGCAAGCCTTCCCCTGAGCCCAAGCAGCAGCACGCCCCTGGCAGGATTCAAGTCAGAAACAAGAAAATTTTTAGAGTGTCACAGCACCCTTTTTATACCCAAAATCCTTTGTCTAAAGGGTGCAGGCAGTGTGAGAACCAGCTAGAACTGGTTATAGGGAATTCCTTTTACTGACCAGGCTAGGGACATCAGACGCACCCCAGGGGGTGGAGCCAGCATTGTGTGGGGAAAACCCAGCCTCATTCAGGACCCTCAAACCAGATGGTCAATCCACAAGCAGGCCCAGGCTCACTCCTCCCCTCACATCAGCATGCTAAACACTCCATTCACCACCGGGGCAGTCCCTCCCAGACTCTTTGTCACGATCAAAGCAGGATGACTAACCTTAATAGCCAGATGCAGCAGGAGCGATGTCGTAGCCTAATTCCTTCCTCCCTAGGAACGGTCCCCCAGACGAGACATCAATGTAACTCTCCTCTAGGACAACCTCTCCCAGGGAAGGGGAAAAAATGGAGAAAATAAATAAAACAGGCGGGCAGCCTAAACCATCTACAGCAGGTGAGGACAGAATAATTGTTCCTTCTTCCTTCGTTTGCTACAGCAGTGGTCTGCAGGGATACACAAGAAAAGACAGGTAATTGCACACCCCCTCCGTATACAAGCTAACAGACTAAGAGGACAAATGTACACACTTATACTCACAGCTCTGAACTGCCACACCACTCCAAGATACGTAAATAATGAAGTTGAAGAAGAAAAAGAAAGGAAAACTAAACCAAAGGGAATTGTGCTCCAGATGAAAACAAAATCCTAGTCCCCAATGCACATTCAAGACTAATGTGCTTTTTTCTTCTGAAGTCTTTATTCCATAGCCTGTTATAGTGTCTCTGGGCTCCATACACTATTCAAAGTGTTTTGAAACTACAAGCTCAGTCTTTGCTCTAACGTAGTTCACAAGTTACCAGGATGCAGTCCGAGGTATAATTCCCAAATGAACGGGTACAGCGTAGGAAGTAATCACACAAAAGCAGCCGCTTCTAGCAATGAGGCGCGAGCCCTCAGCGTTCCCACGTTGTTCACCAGAACAAAAGACTCAGCATTCGCATTCCCGAGTAAACGGCAGCCGCCGTCTCGGAATAATATGCAGTTTCAGTAAATTCAACGCGGCTCCGTTTAACTCACCACCGCGGCTCCGGAGAAGCTCCGTTCGAAGTCCCAGCACAGCTCCGGGTCAGAGTTCAAGCATGGCGCTGTGCAGCAGGGCGAGTTTCCGTACAGCCTCTCACGGTCCAAGGCAATCCGTGAATCCGACTACCAGTGACACGAGGCAGCAAACAGAAAGTCACTGGAAAACGTAGCACCAAGAATACACAGGACAGGCTCTAAGTGACAAGCACTTGCAAAGGGGAAAGAAAGAAAAGATATAGCCTCCATACACTCAGCAACACAAACAACAGACTGGGCTGTGGGCATTCTGGGAACTGTAGTCCAGTCGTCAATGGCCTGAAACGTGACAGAACCCCCTCTCTATGACCGACGTCTCGGCGGTCCACCAGGCTTAGAGGGAAACTGAGCATGAAAAAGCCTCAAAAGACTAGGGCAGTGCAGATTAGAACGAGGCTCCCACGAACGTTCCTCATGCCCATACCCTTTCCAGTCAATCAGGTACTGTAACACACCTCTCACTCTTCGGGAATCAAGTACTGCCCTTACCTCATACTCTATGTCCCCGTCTATCTCCACTGGCTGTGGCCTCCCCATGACTCTTGTACCGGGAACATAAGGCTTCAATAGTGACACATGAAACACTGGGTGTATATGCCAAGTAGAGGGCAGGTCCAACTTCATCGCTACCGGATTGATAATACCAAGAACGGCATATGGGCCGACGAATTTGGGCTGCAATCTGGTATTCCCTTTCAATTTCAGATATCTCGTACTCAGCCACACCTTGTCCCCGATACTATACTCAGGCACAGGAGATCTTTTTCTGTCAGCCTGTAGTTTATCATGATCCCTGGCTGCCACCAACTGCTCTCTGGCTTCCTGAGCTATTGAGATAAGGTGGGTGTGGTGCTCTTGTATAGAAGGAAGGGAAGACACCCCAGGATGTTCAAAAGGCAGGAAATTGGGATGAAAGCCCTGAAGACAATAGAAAGGGGAACATCCTAGAGAGGAATGGGTAGCACTATTGTAGGCGAATTCGGCCATCCACAACAGTGTTCTCCATTCCTCACTGTGTTGCAGGGTAAAACACCGTAAATACTGTTCCAGTGTCTGGTTGAGTCTTTCTGTTTTCCCGTCTGTCTGAGGATGGTAACTTGTTGACAGACGGGCATCAATCTCCAAGATGTCACACAATGCCTTCCAGAACTTAGAGGTGAACTGTGTTCCTCTATCAGTAATAAGAACTGAAGGCACCCCATGTAACCTAACCACATTCTGTAGGAAAACCAGGGCCAACTCCCCAGAGGTAGGCAATTTGGTTAGGGCTATGAAATGGCCCATTTTGGTTAAATGGTCTATAACCACTAAGATGGTGTTGTTGCCGTGACTGAGAGGCATTTCCACTATGAAGTCCATAGAAACTGTGTGCCAAGGCGCAGGGGGTATGGGTATAGGACGTAACAAACCACTGCTTCGTTGATGTAACGCCTTCGCTTGAGAGCATACAGGACACTTAGCCACATAGTCCACAATGTCCTTTTTCATGGATTCCCACCAGAAATACCTGACGACGGTTTGCATGGTTTTCTGCACACCCATATGACCTCCTAATGTGGAATCATGAGTCCATCTCAAAACTTGCTCTTGTAGTTCTGTCGTAAGGACATACAACTGTTTGTCTCTAAATAGATATCCTTTCCGCAAGGTTCTCTTCTGTGGTTCTACTGCAATCCAGGTTTGAACCTCCATCGTTTTGACTCCCTCTTCCACTTGTTTCAAGAAGTCAAGAGAACTTGATATAGCAGAAGCCGATGAAGAGAAGGAAGCCTCTGAAATGATGGCCGGAGGATTCTCAATTTCAGTGGAAAAACATCTCCCCGCTCCCTCTGGTCTTGACAGCGCATCCGCTTTGCCATTCTGGGGTCCTGGACGATATTTGATTACAAAATCGTAATCCGAAAAGAACAATGACCACCGTAATTGGCGTGGTGTTAATGCTCTGGCACTCTTTAGAAAGAGGAGGTTCCGATGATCGGTAAATATTTCCACGACATGTCGAGCCCCCATGAGATGATGTCTCCATTCTTCGCAAGCCCTCTTGATGGCTAACAATTCCTTATCGGTAATACTATAGTTGACTTCACAGGAGGACAACTTACGAGAATAATACGCCACAGGATGCAGTTGACCTGTTTCCGGATTTCTCTGGGAAAGAATGCCTCCAATAGCGTAGTATGATGCATCCGTTTCCATGATGTATGGTTGGCTCGCATCAGGATGACGTAGTATGGGCGCGGTCACAAAACAAGTCTTTAGAGTTCGAAAAGCATCTTCCGCTGACTCGGTCCACTTGAAAGTAGCTCCTTTCTTCAACAAAAAGGTTAATGGTTGTATGATCCTGGAGAAGTCTTTTATGAACCTCCTGTAAAAGTTCGCGAAACCTAAAAAGCTCTGCAAAGCTTTTACAGATGAAGGCGAATCCCATTGGACAATAGCTTGTGTTTTCTTTTTGTCCATTTGAATTCCATTAGGGCCGATGACATAACCCAGGAACTCCACTTCTCTGGTATGGAACAAACACTTCTCAAGCTTCGCATACAACTCATGTTGATGCAATCGTTCCAGTACTTCCGTCACATGATGGACGTGTTCTTCTCTTGTTGACGAATATATCAATATATCGTCTATGTAGACTATACAGGACACATCCAATAATCCTCGCAAAACATCATCCATGAAAAATTGGAACGCCGCAGGAGCGTTGCAGAGGCCGAACGGCATCACTTGATATTCATACAATCCGTAACGAGTGCGGAACGCCGTCTTCCATTCATCTCCTCTGCGAACACGCACTAAATGATAGGCTCCCCTCAGATCCAACTTGGTAAAGATCCTAGCGTCTTTTAACTGATCCAACAAGACCGGAATCAAAGGCAGCGGATACCGGTTCTTTCTGGTAACCTTGTTAATGGCCCTATAGTCGATACAGGTTCTTAGGCCACCTTCCTTCTTTGGAATAAAAAACAAAGGTGACGAAGCTGGAGACGTGGAGGGACGGATGAATCCGGAATCCAACATTTTCTTCAGATATTGTTGTAAATACACATTTTCAGCTTCCGTAAGAGCATAGACTCTACTACACGGGATGTTAGCTCCGGGTTCCAAGTCAATGACACAATCATAATCCCGATGTATGGGTAGTTTGCTAGCTTCTCTTTCACTGAAGACTTCTTGGTATTTCTGGTATACCTCAGGAAGAGTAGTAATTGCATTGACTCCCAACGCTCTACTTCCAGACGCCAACGCACCTGCAGGAGTTTCAAGTTGGATTTCTTTTCGAAGAGGCGTTGGTGTACAATGTTCAGTGCAATATGTTGAGCTCAAAGTAATGGAACGAGCAGCCCATTTAACCATGGGGTCATGTTGTGTTAGCCAAGGCATACCCAATATCAATCTAAACTGAGGAGCATCGATCAAATCAAAAGATATGCGTTCAAAATGCTCACGGCCGACTTGCATCACCAAAGGACAGGTATGATAACACACGGGTCCTGAAGTTAAATCTGATCCATCTACTGCCTTCACCGCTTCAGGTACTTCTTTTTCGATGCAAGGAATTCCCAACCTCTTGGCATATTGGACATCAATGAAGTTACCCGTTGCTCCAGAATCAAGCATGGCATGCACCATTACCGGTATTTCTCCCGGCCAGGTAAGGGTAACACATAAATTCATATGGGGCACAGAAGGTTGCATGGTGTTAGCTATTGCATGAGAGACCTCATTTACTCCATCACAGCTCAAACCAAAGGCCTCTGATTTGGTTGAGCTTTCTCGTTTCCCGACTCCGAAGAAGGGTATTCCACCGCAGGTATATTTCGTATACTCTTTGTTTTAGCCTTGCAGTCTCTGATAAAATGTCCAGGTTTTCCGCAATACATGCAAAGCTTTTGGTTACGTCTTCGCGTTCTTTCTTCGGCGCTCAATGGACCCCTGACTCCTCCGATCTGCATAGGTTCAGACGTGTCAGCAGTGGATGCCCCCTCCGTATTCACTCTCGGTTTCGACACTGGAAAACGCCAGTCATAGCGATGTTTATCGCCCTTTCGTTCTTGTAACCGGTGATCCAGTTGTATGGTGAGGTCTATCAGTTCTTCACAACAAGTGGGCATGTTCACCACCTGAGCAAGTACATCCTTCAATTCCCCTCTCAGTCCTTGATAAAACAAGGATACACGCTTAGCAGAAGGCCAATCAGTCTCGACAACAAGACGGTTAAAGTGGGTAATGTATGTTAATAAATCTAATGACCCTTGTTTGAGAGTGATTAATTCTCGATCCAGAGATAGCATATGAGCCTTGCGATCAAACAACTTGCGCATTTCATCGCAAAAATCATCAAATCTGGCTAGCATAGGATCGTTTTTCTCAATCAATGGAAAAGACCAACTGGCAGCATTGCCCCCCAAGTAGGACAGCATAAAAGCGGTCTTCGAATGATCATCGGGAAAAACAGCGGGCTTGCACATAAAGTGCAACTTGCACTGCCCTAAGAAAGTACTAAACTTCCGGGGATCTCCCAAAAATCTCTCAGGGGGTGCCAAAGGTAACTGAACAGGTTGTATAACCTGTATGGTAGAGGGAGCCAGTGCTCCAGGAGCTAAATGAGAAGATGCTTGGACAGGGGGGGGTAAAGTGGCCTCCCTAATATACTGTTTCCCAGCAGTTCTGACCTGGGCCAGACCTTCCACATCACGTCTAAGAGCCCCCATCTCATTCCGCATATCATGGTTCTCCCCTCTCACTGCGTCTACCTCTACACGTAAGGCAGTTAAAGAGTCCAACAAGGTCTGCAATACAGTGTTGGTATCCATCGCTCGGGCCGCAAAAGAACGTGGGCTTGTCACTCTGTCACGATCAAAGCAGGATGACTAACCTTAATAGCCAGATGCAGCAGGAGCGATGTCGTAGCCTAATTCCTTCCTCCCTAGGAACGGTCCCCCAGACGAGACATCAATGTAACTCTCCTCTAGGACAACCTCTCCCAGGGAAGGGGAAAAAATGGAGAAAATAAATAAAACAGGCGGGCAGCCTAAACCATCTACAGCAGGTGAGGACAGAATAATTGTTCCTTCTTCCTTCGTTTGCTACAGCAGTGGTCTGCAGGGATACACAAGAAAAGACAGGTAATTGCACACCCCCTCCGTATACAAGCTAACAGACTAAGAGGACAAATGTACACACTTATACTCACAGCTCTGAACTGCCACACCACTCCAAGATACGTAAATAATGAAGTTGAAGAAGAAAAAGAAAGGAAAACTAAACCAAAGGGAATTGTGCTCCAGATGAAAACAAAATCCTAGTCCCCAATGCACATTCAAGACTAATGTGCTTTTTTCTTCTGAAGTCTTTATTCCATAGCCTGTTATAGTGTCTCTGGGCTCCATACACTATTCAAAGTGTTTTGAAACTACAAGCTCAGTCTTTGCTCTAACGTAGTTCACAAGTTACCAGGATGCAGTCCGAGGTATAATTCCCAAATGAACGGGTACAGCGTAGGAAGTAATCACACAAAAGCAGCCGCTTCTAGCAATGAGGCGCGAGCCCTCAGCGTTCCCACGTTGTTCACCAGAACAAAAGACTCAGCATTCGCATTCCCGAGTAAACGGCAGCCGCCGTCTCGGAATAATATGCAGTTTCAGTAAATTCAACGCGGCTCCGTTTAACTCACCACCGCGGCTCCGGAGAAGCTCCGTTCGAAGTCCCAGCACAGCTCCGGGTCAGAGTTCAAGCATGGCGCTGTGCAGCAGGGCGAGTTTCCGTACAGCCTCTCACGGTCCAAGGCAATCCGTGAATCCGACTACCAGTGACACGAGGCAGCAAACAGAAAGTCACTGGAAAACGTAGCACCAAGAATACACAGGACAGGCTCTAAGTGACAAGCACTTGCAAAGGGGAAAGAAAGAAAAGATATAGCCTCCATACACTCAGCAACACAAACAACAGACTGGGCTGTGGGCATTCTGGGAACTGTAGTCCAGTCGTCAATGGCCTGAAACGTGACACTCTTGGAGCCAGGCTCACCAGCCAGCCTCAGCCAATCACACGCCAGACACAAATTACACAAATATGCCAACTTCTAAAAGTGGCACTTCTACACTAGACACAATCATGCCGCATACACCATTACGCAGCATTCAATCTCACGAGTTCGCACATACCAAACTCGACCCTGCACTCCCCACACATCAGGAACTACCATGGGCATACATATTCCCCATTCATTCCTATGGGAGGGCAGGTCACTCCCCACAAATACACAGAGCTCACGCACTTTACACTGTGCCACAGTGAAAAAGTACACAGAGGCCTAAAATCACCACCACCAGGTTCCAGAAACAGGCTAGGAAAAAGCAAAAAGTGTTGGGGTGAACTTGCCAAAAGGGCCGGGTCCAACAATTTCCTTTCCCTGTTCATTACAAAAGATATAAGGAACACATTTCTCTTGAACTGGCACACAAAATACACTGTCACATTTCTAAATTGCTGCATTAATTTCCTAAGATAACATTCCTCCCTGTAAAACAAAATTAATTATTCACCAACATGTCTAATTTATAGCTACGAACAGCGATCGTTAACTCAAATAAAAAAACTGGTCTGTTCATTTTCCTCACGTTTTCTAAACTCACATTTTTTCACATATGACTCATCCTAGCTGGTCAAAACAAATGGAATTCTCTCTTTAAAAAAAACACGTCTCTTCAACTAATGTTCAAATCTGTTTCAAGGACGGCAAAAGGACACCTTTTAACTCCTATTCTCTGTACCTTTTTTGTACTTCATTTTTTCAAACTATCAGAAGCTGCTGTCTGTGTGCTGTCTCTCATTCCCCCTTAGGCGCTGCACCCCCTCCGTAAGATTTCTGCGGACCCTGCTGGGCTTATTGCCAAAAATAACAAGCAGAGCCTTGGTTCTGGCCCCCACCTTCCTTATTTCCTCCAAGGCCGAAGTGCCATGCATGCCTGCCAACTTTCGTCTGCTCCTATCTGCTCTGCAACTCTCCTCGTGGTAGGGAGGAAACCTGCGCATTTGCAAGCCTCCCAAACATCCATCTGAAAGAAGCTGTCTCTGTCTGCTGGGGCGAGGATCTGGAATGGCCCCTCCCGTAGGAATTCCTGCTCAGTCTTCACAACACCATCACTGACTGTGTATTTTATTTCTCCTCCTGCACCAGTTTTTTACGTGCCATCCACTCCCAGGATGCATTTCATGTCCGAGACAGAAACAGTCTCACATTTTTTTTAACCCTTTCACCTCTTGTTAGAATTAAACTGAATTCACAAGCTAAACATTTTATTCAACGCTAAATCACCTATGTCTCCCTTTCTTCTGTTCTTATCTCAAAGCTATAAACTGCCCCTGTCAGACCATGAGTCTGTATTTCACTTGTCCTAGTGCACATTTAAATGCGTGTCTGTGCAGCACAAATTCACACCTCATGTTGAATCACTTCCTTTGTTAAAATAATGTACATTCTAATACTTCTAATCAGACCATATTTTTACATTTATTACAAATCAAGAACAACCAGGACAACAAGAAATTCTTTCCAGGCATTTTCAGAAAAAGACCTAATTCATTAGTTTGCCTGGAAAAGCAATTTCAAGTGCTCCTTTTATTTTATTATGTTCTCAAAGAAACCAAACAATTTCAAGCGCTTTTTCCAAAGATGTCAAACAAAGAATATCCCACATTATAGGGTTCCAGTCAATTCCAACCTTTACTTATTTTGAAATTTATTCTGACAGGCTAACATTGCAGAGGTATTTTTGGCTCCACAAACCATGTATTTCATGTCTCAAATTCACACTACAGCTGAACATGTTTTGTATACATTTCTTATAAACACCATCGCTGCTAATGGTTTTCCTCTCCTGTGCTGATTGATCGGTAAATCCCATTGTTCATGACGAGCTCAGCTCGTCATCAGCACAGCTCAACCGTGCCTCATGATGAGCTGAGCTCCTCATAAGCATCGAAGGGGTTAAACACTTGAAAGGGGTCCAGCCCTTTCTGCCTAACGTAGCAAATTAATTATAGTGAAAAAACAAGGGGAAGTCCCAAGATACTCAGCTAAGAAGAACCCTTTCGTGTATTTGCCTATTGTATCTCTGAATGCCAAATACCATCTACGGATGTACAATCTTATGCAGTTAACACCATATAATACATGAATCAAAAAATCTTCAACAGTGTGTGAGTTTCTAAAAAATGTACAATTTATTACAAATCAATAAAAACAATGTTATGCAACATGATAATAGTGCCAGAAAATCAAGTACAATTTCAGTGTAAACATAAAATCATTAAAATACACAGTTAAAAAATGGTCAAGAAATCAGTTGTTGGAGTAGTCGACGCAGCGTTTCAGTGTGTGTGGATACCACCTTCTTCAGGACAAACAATTCTATATAAAAGAACATTGCAATTAGATACACATCATAGTTTACAAAGCCTAGTACTCTTAAAGGTCACATAGTTACTACTTTTTTTTATATTTAGGCACATTTTTAACACACACTAAAGTAGATAATTTCCCTTATTCAAAGAGGACTTCGCATTAGTACATCTTACAGGCATATGAGATATAACAGGTTACACACGTGGTTCTTAGCTTCGGTGACTGAAGGTCACCAACTAGGTAGCTTCAGGGGGGAATTTCAAAAAGCATACCTGTGAAATGAATATTTACTATTCCTCTTGTGTAAAATGTAGGAGGCTGACTGAATCGATGTCACTCAGTTTTGTAGAGCAGCTGGTGTGTTTAATTCCAGTGCGAGTTCCCTTTCTGTAAGGAATATAGGGTCCCAAACATATGTTATTTTAAATTATGAACATAAAGCTTGTTTTGTAAAATTCAACCCAATGATGATAGTTGGCCCGACTCTCTTTACCTTATTTCCTCTGGAACTTTGTATTTGAAGAGGTTGATGCTGGAGGGGTGCCACCGTATTTATCAATATAAGATCACTGAAAGTGAAATGGATTGTGGTATTAAGTCACCAGGCAGAGAGTGTATTTTTTATAACTTCCTTTCGAACTCTTCATGGTAATATCACAATAACTGGTTGAGCTGCTGATTTGTGAACTGTTACTATTGGCAAAAGTATATATTAATGCCGAAGTTCCTATTTTGGGTTCTTACTCTGAGGGCCCGATGTAGGTAGGCCGTTACCGATCGGTAACGGCCGAAAATACCGATTTTTGGCCCTTACCGATCGGTAAACAGCCATCGAGATGTAGGGACCAAAAAAAAATCAAAATCGGAGTGAAAACCGATTCGGAATGAGTACCGAATGGAAAAGAATCCGATACGTACATACCGAAAATCGGATATGTAACGAATCGGTAACACACCAAATCGGATGCAAACACCGATTCGGTCAATGTACCGAATCGGTAGACACACCGAATCGGAAAATAACCGATTCGGTCCATGTACCGAATCGGTAGTGACACCGAATCGGAAAATAACCAATTCGGTCCATGTACCGAATCGGTAGTGACACCGATTCGGAAATTATCCGAATCGGTCCATGTACCGAATCGGTAGACACACCGAATCGGAATGAAGCCGATTCGGTCCATGTACCGAATCGGTAGATACACCGAATCGGACATGAGCCGAATCGGAGAACATACCGATTCGTATGAATCACCGATCGGGAAATTCCCCGATTCCGACAGATGGGGAGATGTAGGGAGGCACAGAAACACCAAAATCGGCTCAAATTCGGTAGAATTCACTCGGTATTTACCATGGATTACAATCAGGTGGTAACCAACTCCAACCCATATAAACAGCCCCAAAATGCATTGCAACTTGCAGGATGGCAGCTTTTTATGTCATTGCGAGGCGGCTACGGCTACAGCAGGAAGGACAGAGGGAATGGCTAAGAAATGAACAGGTCTACAGACAGAGGATAACCCTGTTCATGCTCACAGAGGCAGAGATCCTACAGAGATACAGGCTGGACTCTGACACCATACTTGAGCTCATCAGGGACCTCAAACCATTCTTGGACCACCACACCCCAAGGGCACACGCCATCCCAGCACACGTCCAGGTGCTATGCAGCCTACACCTGCTTGCGTCTGGCAGCTATCAAAGTGGAGTTGCAGCGGCAGGAGGGGTGAGCCAGAGCAGCCTGTCAAGGTTCTTCCACACATTCCTTGACGCCATGATACACAGGATGGACCAATACATCTCTTTCCCTGCAACCCACGCAGAACTGCTACAAACTAAAGCTGACTTCTACCAGATGGCACAATTTCCCCAAATCATTGGCTGCATAGATGGCATGCACATTCCGATTTGCCCACCAGCGGACACAGAATACATATACCGCAATCGGAAGTCTACACACACCATCAACGTGCAGGTGATCTGCAATGCGAAGTGCACCATCACAGACCTGGTAGCAAAATTTCCAGGGAGTACCCATGACTCCTATATTTTCCAACAGAGCGGCATCTATGCAGGGCTGATGGCTGGCGAATTTGGTGAAGGATACCTCCTAGGTGAGACACATCATCAGACCCCCATAACACAAAGTAGCTAGGTGGAATACATGTATGCATGTGTGTAATGTTACCCCTTTCTCTTCCAGGCGACAGTGCATATGCCCTCCGCTCATTCATACTCACCCCCTACCTCAACCCCTCCACACCCAGCCAAAGGAGGTATAACCGGGCCCACATACGCACAAGGAATGTCGTCGAACGGACCTTTGGCATCTGGAAAAGTAGATTCAGATGCCTGCACAAGAGTGGAGGTGCAAGGCAGTATACCCCCATCACCTGCTGCAAGATCATAGCTGTATGTGCAATGTTACACAACCTTGCGGTGAAGAAGGGCACTGAGGTGGAGTTGTCTGACTACGAGGACCATGACGACGACGAAGCTGTGCCACTGACACAGCCAGCTGGGGTGTGTACGCCAAGTGATGGCAGATACAGACGTGAGGAGATTACAGAAAACTATTTCTGAGTGAGTACAGATGCAAAGACAGGTAAATGATTGTGGTGAAAAAACAATTTTTAATACTGTTGCAACACAGTTACTGCACTGATGTGCAACAAAAAAAAGGTTTAATAGCAAAGAAAACAAAAGTCTAAGGTCCAGGTTGCCTCACCCGCCCTTGCAGGGCTATTTCTTTGAGCGCTTGGCAGCCCCACTGGGGTGTCCCTCAGCCCCCTCAGAATGACCAGCGGCATCTGCGGAGCGCCTGGTGCTCCTGCGTGGCTCTGACGCAGCGCTGGCCGGGCTGCTGCGGCTGCTGCTGTCCCCAGCATCCCCCAGGTCCAGGGCAGGATTTGCGGCAGTGTTAGAGATAATCATGGCCTCCATTGCTGTCGTGATGCGGGCCATTCCCCTTGTTATCTCTGCGGTATTTTGTGTGAGACTAGACTCCATGTTGGCACTGCGCTGACAGAGTTGTGCCGTTGCAGCAGCAAGGCGGCTCATGGAGCGGTTCTGCACCCGGGCATCCCGCCTGCGCACCAGCTCATGCTCCTCCAGTCTGCCACATAACTGGGTTATGGCAGTGGTTAGCCTGCCTAAACCTGCTGCTACCTCCTTGTTGGAATCCACAAAGGCCTGAAATCCTTTCACTATTTCCCCCATCTGCAGGTTGTGCTGCAGGAGCTGGCATTGGCAGGCCATGATGGATTTCGCCTGCTGCCTTTGGATCTTTACCATATTACCTTCGAGGCCCAGGAAGACACTGCCCTCCGGTGCTGGTGCTACAGTGGTGGGAATGGCACGGCGCCGGGTACTGCTGCTGCCGGCCTGCTGAGTGGGCTGGGGTGCCACTGGTGGGGGTGTGGTGCTGGCCGGGGCCTGAGCCCCTGCTCCCAGGACAGGGTGTACTGGTGCCACAGCCATGATCGTGGCAGGAGCTGGTGTAGGTGGAAGGAGGTCCCTTGTCGGGGAGTTCTCTGGGGAGAACTGCAAGGGGGGTGTGCTCGGCATTTGTGGGGAGTGAAGTGCTTCAAAGTCTATTGCCAGGTCTCCCTCTATACCAAGCCCTATGGTGTTTTTGTCCTCCTCCTCCTCGGCAGCCTGACTGGTGCTCGGCCCTGCGAGTGCAGTGGTAGATGGTGCTGCTGCCTCTGTTGTCATTGTTTGTCCGCCTGATGGTGCCCCTAGGTACAAAGAAGCATTTGTAAATTGAGTGCTGATGTATTACAGTCAGTACAATTAAAGCATTCCACATGTCCTTGCATCTCCTTAGAATGTGTTCCACTGTTTTCTGTCTTGTGATTCTGCACTGCCATATTTTGCTAACTTCTGCTGACTACATGTACCATGATGCTTGTCTCTTGTATGTTGGTTACAGTACTGTGCTGGGGTTTGGCTATGCATTGTGTCTAATGGGGAGGTGTCTGGTAGGGTGTGTCATGATGCGCATGCTTCTTACCTGTAGCTGTAGCTCTGGCTGAGCTGTCCAGGGTCCCAATTCCGGTTACGCTCTCCCTCTCAATGGTGGTGGACACCATTTCCTCGAGGTCTGTGAGGGGTGGCGCCGGGTTCCTGCCTCCACCAGTGCCTTCAGCCTGCCTCTGGATCTCTGCCATCTTCCGTTTGGTCAGGCTGCGGATGTCATAGAAACGCTTCTTCAGCTCATCCAGGGACCTGGGGGTGACACCCACAGCATTCACCTTTTGGCGATTTCGCTCCAGATCCTCCTCTTGGTGCTGTCTGGCACATTGAGGGACAGCTTTCCAAATAGCTGCCGGTGCACCCTCACCACCTCCTCAACCAACACCTGCAGCTCGATGCTGCTGAACTTAGGCTTCCTCTTCTGGGTGGACTTCTGGCTCTCACTCTGGTTTGCCATCTTGATCAGAACAGTTCACTACCTCCTACTCCCACTGCTGCTAACTGTGAGTGTTCAGCTCAGGCTGGCTCTCCAGAAAGTTCTTAATTAGCTGCACCTGCCAGGGTTGCCACTCCCTGTTTGGGTGGGGGAGGGGGAGCCACCTCATTGGCTGAATCGGCTTTTACCGAATCGGCTTTTACCGATTCGGATATTAACGAATCGGTAAAATCCGAATCGGTATTATCCGATTCGGATTTTACCGATTCGGTTTCTTCAATGCATTCCTATGGGCTTTTTGGCCATGGGTGTGTTTTCATACCTACGATTCGTTAATTGCCGAATCGGATTTTACCGACTCGGCTATTTCCGATTCGGTGGTAGCCGATTCGGCTATTTCCGAATCGGTGGTAGCCGATTCGGTACTTTCCGATTCGGTCCGTGCCGATTCGGTACGTACAGATTCACATTACCGATGCCGACCGATTCGCTATTATTTCGCCATTTGTTTGCTACATCTCGTTTTCCGATTTCAGAATACCGATTCGGCCCGCCTCGGTATTTTGAAATCGGAAAATCCCTTTTACCTACATCGGGCCCTAAGTGCCTTAATGTTTGTGGGGTTCAACTCACCCGTGATGTGGGGTTTTATGTCCCACTCTGCAGCGCCACTGGATGCCTTTAATTCATCAAACAGCTTCAAAGTGCCTTCAAACACGGTCTTTCATCAATATGACCAGTGGGGAATTACATTCCGAGTGTTGATTCTTTCTTTATTTAATAGGGATAAGATACATTGATGTATATAGATATAACTATATACTTTATTTATAGGTCTAGTGTGTTTTAAGATAGAGATTGGACTCCTCGCTATTAGGGTTAAATGGAGAAACATATGTTTCTGGCCGACCTATGATTACTTCGGTCGCCATAGGTTGTTGTTCTATTTTAATTACCCATCGGGTCGCGTTGGGAAGAGAAACTACAATTGCAGGGGAGTTTGCCTTTTGGAGCCCATTGCCCGTTCCACTTTTAAGTTAATTGGCATGTGTACCTATGCCTGGTGTTGCCACGGGAAGCAGGAGCGTATAGTTATGGTTTGCCAGTTGTTTCTTACAGAGAGAATACAAAATATGTATGATCAATTGTATGCTGTCCACTGAGCGTGTGCTTTCTAAAAAAACTTTTTTTTGATCGAAAATTAAGATTAAGGATAGGATTAGAGAAAATGAGGGGGTAAGGTTGGCTACGGGTCTAGTCAGTTACATCCTTCATTGTCAGGGCTGCTCTTACCTTTTTGCTTGTAATCGGCCTCCCTGCTCCCCTCGCAGCTCCTCTCGTATCTTCTTTCGTGCACGATCCGTCAAATGTGTTTGGACTGACGGTTGCGGGCTCGTTATTTAAACCCAAAATCGCGGGAAGTTTTCAATTGAGCTTCCACGGGAAATTTTCAATTAAGCCTCCGCGGGCGATCGTATGCGTCACTCTCCATATGTTACTGATAGGCATTACGAACTACAATGGTAGTTCTGTTTGTTCTCGTCGCATCACTTTTTTCCATTGCGATTATTGGTCCGTGTGCGTCACCTCACACGCACCAGTGGTGGGCATTACAAACTACAATTGTAGTTATGTTCAATCTGGTCGCATCACTTTTTGGATATTAATAATAGCGGATTTTATGTGTCACTTTATACGCGCCACTGGTAAGTTCTATGAACTACAAGTGTAGTCCTGTTTCTTCGGGTCGTCTCACTTTTTAGCCATTGAGATTAGCGGATCGTGTGCGTCACTGTACACGCGCCGCTATTGGCAGTAGTGTACTACATTTGTAGTTCTGTATGCCTTTGATTACGTCCTTTATTATTATTATCGCGTGGTGTTTATAGTGTCAATCATACTTTTAGATTCTAGGCTCAGAGGGTAATTGTAATAATCATTGTGTCTGCCATGAAAACATTACTGGATCGTCTGGTAGGGGCATCATTATATGATAATCCTTTTATCTGCATAAATACTTTAAGATGAAAATTAAAGTTTATATATGCCAATGATTAGTTGCAAAAAAAGGAACCAGGTGTTTATAAAGTTCCGATGATTACTTAAACGGCAGTGGGAGCAAAGACAAAATGAGAAGATATAACGGGGGGAGACGGGGAATTTTCATGGTATTTAATACTATTAATATATTGCCATCTATGGGTCTAAGTTATACACCCAGTTCACATTATGGAATAAGATTTCACTTTCTTAAATTATCCAGATTTCTTAGGCGGCTTACAGTTTCGTATTTTAAAGTCTCTTTAATATTCTTTCCCAGTCTTCTCTTGTATTGAGGCCGTCTTTTACTGAATTAAATCGTGACATAAAGAATTGTTCACGTTTTTTGCGTTTTATATTGATATCACCGCCTCTCATGTTTGGGTTATTATTTCTAATCCACACCATCTTATCTCTTCTATTTTATGACCCGCTGCTTTCCAGTGATCCACAAGTGGAGCTCCTATTTTATTACAGCGGATGGCAGACTTATGTTCGTTAAGTCTTAGTCTAATTTCGCGAGATGTCTCGCCGATGTATATCTGATTACATGGGCATTTTATTAAGTATACCATATTTTTGGATCTGCAATTTATGAATGATTTGATATTATGATTGGTTTTTTTATGTTCAACATGCTTGCCCTTAATTATTCTGCTGCAGTTTGAGCAATTACTGCATGGGAACGTCCCAACAGGAAGTGGATTATTATCTATTGTCATTTGGTTGTGATTGACTTCTCTGTATGTATGGACTAGACTATTTCTCATCGTCCTATTCCTTCTGAAGGCGAACATAGGTTTTGGGATTTGTTGTTTGATATTTTTTCTAGTTACAAGATTCCAATTACGATTGATTATATTTTTGATTTTGTTGCTGACTCCGCTATAATTGGTGACGAAAACTAGCCTTTTTTCTGTTTGTGTATCTTTAGTTTTTTCTTGGAAAAGATTTTCTCTAAAGTATCTGGCCCTTTTTAATGCTTGTTTCACCATTTGGTGTTTCTGTCTGTTTTTTTGGTGAAAAAAATAGACAGAAACACGATGTTACACTATCAAAGTCATCACCCACCATGTCAGAAAAATAACATTCCATTTGGACAATTCTTAAGACTCAAACGCAACTGCTCGGATAATAAAGATTTTTTAAAACACGCAGAGGTACTATCCAAGAAACTAACTGACAGAGGATACCCAAATAAAATGGTGAAACAAGCATTAAAAAGGGCCAGATACTTTAATAGAGAAAATCTTTACCAAGAAAAAACTAAAGATACACAAACAGAAAAAAGGCTAGTTTTCGTCACCAAGTATAGCGGTCAGCAACAAAATCAAAAATATAATCAACCGTAATTGGAATCTTGTAACTAGAAAAAATAACAAACAACAAATCCCAAAACCTATGTTCGCCTTCAGAAGAAATAGGACGATCAGAAATAGTCTAGCCCATACATACAGAGAAGTCAATCACAACCAAATGACAATAGATAATAATCCACTTCCTGTTGGGACATTCCCATGCAGTAATTGCTCAAACTGCAGCAGCATAATTAAGGGCAAGCATGTTGAACATAAAAAAAAAAACATAATATCAAATCATTCATAAATTGCAGATCCAAAAATATGGTATACTTAATAAAATGCCCATGTAATCAGATATACATCGGCGAGACATCTCGCGAAATTAGACTAAGACTTAACGAACATAAGTCCGCCATCCGCTGTAATAAAATAGGAGCTCCACTTGTGGATCACTGGAAAGCAGCGGGTCATAAAATAGAAGAGATAAGATGGTGTGGATTAGAAATAATAACCCAAAACATGAGAGGCGGTGATATCAATATAAAACGCAAAAAACGTGAACAATTCTTTGTCACGATTTAATTCAGTAAAAGACGGCCTCAATACAAGAGAAGACTGGGAAAGAATATTATAGAGACTTTAAAATACGAAACTGTAAGCCACCTAAGAAATCTGGATAATTTAAGAAAGTGAAATCTTATTCCATAATGTGAACTGGGTGTATAACTTAGACCCATAGATGGCAATATATTAATAGTATTAAATACCATGAAAATTCCCCGTCTCCCCCGTTATATCTTCTCATTTTTTCTTTGCTCCCACTGCCGTTTAAGTAATCATCGGAACTTTATAAACACCTGGTTGCTTTTTTTGCAACTAATCATTGGCATATATAAACTTTAATTTTCATCTTAAAGTATTTATGCAGATAAAAGGATTATCATATAATGATGCCCCTACCAGACGATCCAGTAATGTTTTCATGGCAGACACAATGATTATTACAATTACCCTCTGAGCCTAGAATCTAAAAGTATGATTGACACTATAAACACCACGCGATAATAATAATAAGGGACGTAATGAAAGGCATACAGAACTATAAATGTAGTACACTACTGCCAATAGCGGCGCGTGTACAGTGACGCACACGATCCGCTAATCTCAATGGCTAAAAAGTGAGACAACCCGAAGAAACAGGACTACAGTTGTAGTTCATAGAACTTACCAGTGGCGCGTATAAAGTGACACATAAAATCCGCTATTATTAATATCCAAAAAGTGATGCGACCAGATTGAACATAACTACAATTGTAGTTTGTAATGCCCACCACTGGCGCGTGTGAGGTGACGCACACGGACCAATAATCGCAATGGAAAAAAGTGATGCGACGAGAACAAACAGAACTACCATTGTAGTTCGTAATGCCTATCAGTAACATATGGAGAGTGACGCATACGATCGCCCGTGGAGGCTTAATTGAAAATTTCCAGCGGATGCTCAATTGAAAACTTCCCGCGATTTTGGGTTTAAATAACGAGCCGGCAACTGTCAGTCCAAACACATTTGACAGATCGTGCACGACAGAAGATACGAGAGGAGCTGCGAGGGGAGCAGGGAGGCCGATTACAAGCAAAAAGGTAAGAGCAGCCCCGACAATGAAGGATGTAACTGACTAGACCCGTAGCCAACCTTACCCCCTCATTTTCTCTAATCCTATCCCTAATCTTAATTTTCGATCAAAAAAAAGTTTTTTTAGAAAGCACACGCTCAGTGGAAAGCATACAATTGATCCTACATATTTTGTATTCTCTCTGTAAGAAACAACTGGCAAACCATAACTATACGCTCCTGCTTCCCATGGCAACACCAGGCATAGGTACACATGCCGATTAACTTAAAAGTGGAACGGGCAATGGGCTCCAAAAGGCAAACTCCCCTGCAATTGTAGTTTCTCTTCCCAACGCGACCCGATGGGTAATTAAAATAGAACAACAACCTATGGCGACCGAAGTAATCATAGGTCGGCCAGTAACATAGGTTTCCCTATTTAACCCTAATAGCGAGGAGTCCAATCTCTATCTTAAAACACACTAGACCTATAAATAAAGTATATAGTTATATCGATATACACCAATGTATCTTATCCTTATTAAATAAAGAAAGAATCAACACTCGGAATGTAAGTCCCCACAGGTCAGATTGATGAAAGACCGTGTTTGAAGGCACTTTGAAGCTGTTTGATGAATTAAAGGCATCCAGTGGCGCTGCAGAGTGGGACATAAAACCCCACATCAAGGGTGAGTTGAACCCCACAAACATTAAGGCACTTAGAGTAAGAACCCAAAATAGGAACTGCGGCATTAATATATACTTTTACCAATAGTAACAGTTCACAAATCAGCAGCTCAACCAGTTATTGTGATATTACCATGCAGAGTTCGAAAGGAAGTTATAAAAAATACACTCTCTGCCTGGTAACTTAATACCACAATCCATTTCACTTTCAGTGATCTTATATTGATAAATACGGTGGCACCCCTCCAGCATCAACCTCTTCAACTACAAAGTTCCAGAGGAAATAAGGTAAAGAGAGTCAGGCCAACTATCATCATTGGGTTGAATTTGACAAAACAAGCTTTATGTTTATAATTTAAAATAACATATGTTTGGGACCCTATATTCCTTACAGAAAGGGAACTCGCACTGGAATTAAACACACCAGCTGCTCTACAAAACTGAGTGACATTGATTCAGTCATCCTCCTAAATTTTACACAAGAGGAATAGTAAATATTCATTTCACAGGTATGCTTTTTGAAATTCCCCACTGAAGCTACCTAGTTGGTGACCTTCAGTCACCGAAGCTAAGAACCACGTGTGTAACCTGTTATATCTCAAATGCCTGTAAGATGTACTAATGCGAAGTCCTCTTTGAATAAGGGAAATTATCTACTTTAGTGTGTGTTAAAAATGTGCCTAAATATAAAAAAAAGTAGTAACTATGTGACCTTTAAGAGTACTAGGCTTTGTAAACTATGATGTGTATCTAATTGCAATGTTCTTTTATATAAAATTGTTTGTCCTGAAGAAGGTGGTATCCACACACACCGAAACGCTGCGTCGACTACTCCAACAACTGTGATTTCTTGACCATTTTTTAACTGTGTATTTTAATGATTTTATGTTTACACTGAAATTGTACTTGATTTTCTGGCACTATTATCATGTTGCGTAACATTGTTTTTATTGATTTGTAATAAATTGTACATTTTTTAGAAACTCACACACTGTTGAAGATTTTTTGATTCATGTATTATATGGTGTTAACTGCATAAGATTGTACATCCGTAGATGGTATTTGGCATTCAGAGATACAATAGGCAAATACACGAAAGGGTTCTTCTTAGCTGAGTATCTTGGGACTTCCCCTTGTTTTTTCACTCTCTAGCTCCTTGTCCCAGATTGTACTAAAAAGGAGGCCTCCCTCTCTTTTTTACATGCAAATTAATTATAAGCACTTTTTTTAAAATACACACACTCCAATTCTCACTCAACCCAGCACAATTAGCTCACTCACGGGCTAGCACACCATATGGGTTACCTCCCATTCAAATATATACATATATCAATTGGTATCTGAGAGTCTGCTTTTACTTTCTAAAAAACATATTTCTTCCCCTTTTAAATCAATGTTCATATCCTGCCGACTACGCCAAAAATGTTTTGAATGTGGCTTCTCACCAATAAGCCACACCCAATCACTGCACTCCCACGACTATCACTTTTACAATAAGGCTTGGGGTTTATTACATAATACTCTCTAAACAAAGGCTGTCTCAGAAACCAAATGCATTATATTCAAATAAATGTAGCAAACATATAATCTAAAGGCATGAATCAATAAATGAGCAAACTATAACACTGATTCATAAACAAGCAATAACTGATATAAGATAAGATACACTGGACGTCCTGCAAGAGATCAGAAAGATATATATACAGAGTAGAGGATCACTCTGGATGTGCACCTCCCACACCACAAAGAAAACACCTCAAACGATCACAGCCACTGGCTCACATCACAATGTCAATAATCACAAAGCTCAATACATCACCTGATGCATACACTGCCCACTTCTGGCCAGTGGAAGTCTTCACACAGCCGGGGATCAGAGCTCAGCAATCAGGGTTCAATCCCAGATAGACACGTCTGCCCTCACTCAGAATCCAAACTCCCAAACTTCCACTTCCAACTTTCACCAGACCAGTGGAGGTTCCCCCTTTTAATACAAGTAAAAACGTTGGTCGAAGCTTCTAGCAAGCTCCGCCTCCTTTTCCCATTAGATTCCGTACCACTCCTTGCCCAGGACACAGCATTGGTTGATCAGGCCTTTGCTATGACTTCGAGAAGGAGCCTGCACATTCCTCTGATAAGAACCAATTTGTACTAGCACACAGAGTGCATAAAACAAGTGAAAGCAAAACATCACTTCTCACCTAGAAAAGCTCGGAAGATGGAGTCGCTTAAGCATAGGCCACTAAAGCAAGATGGCATAAGATTATGCCAAAGCCAATAGACAAGCCGTGCCATTAAGCAAGATAAAGTCAGAAAACCGAATGGTCAAAGCCAATAGTAAGAACTCATATTTCTCACCACTGACACATTCCTACACAACTGCACACCTCAAAATGCACATCTGACACACTCTGCTCTTGACAAGACTGTTCCACTCAGTAACAGCTCCCACTGAAAGACAGCAAGATTACAGAACAAAAGAGAAGCAGGCGAATGCAGGACCATCCTACATTAAGGAACACACTAAAATCAATTAAAATGGGGATAGTTGGAGGGTCATCACAGGGTGCCAAAATCACAAGAGTGGCTCACTTATTACAGCTTCCACTAAGCACACACCACCAGCCGTCAATGTACGCTTTCACCAGGCACACACACACCACCAGCCGTCAGTGCACACTTTCACCAGGCACACGCACCACCAGCCATCAGTACACGCTTCCACCAGTCACACACACCACCAGCCGTCAGTGTACGCTTTCACCGGGCACACACACCACCAGCCGTCAGTGTACGCTTTCACCGGGCACACACACCACCAGCCATCAGTGCATGCTTCCACCGGGCACACACACCACCAGCCGTTAGTGCACGCTTCCACCAGGCACACACACCATCAGCCATCAGTGCACGCTTTCACCAGTCACACACACCATCAGCCATCAGTGCACTCTCCCACCAGGCACGCACACCACCCCACAAGCCATCAGTGCACGCTTTCACCAGGCGCACACCACCCCACAAGCCATCAGTGCACGCTTCCACCAGGCACACACCACCAACCGTCAGTACAAGCTTCCACCAGGCAAACACACCACCAGCCGTCAGTGCACGCTTCCACCAGGCACACACACCACCTGCTGTCAGTGCATGCTTCCAACAGGCACACACATCATGAGCGTCAGTGCACGCTTCCAGAGGGCACACACACCACCAGCCATCAGTGCACGCTTACACCGGGCACACACACCACCAGCCATCAGTGCACACTTTCACCAGACACATACACCACCAGCCATCAGTGCACGCTTTCACCAGGCACACACACCACAAGCCGTCAGTGCACGCTTTAACCAGGCACACACACCACCTGCCATCAGTGCAGCAGCAGGCTCTTCTCAGAGTTTCTTGGTAAATGTGTGTTTTCCATGCTTGGGAGGGAGTGGGTCGAGTTTCCATAAACCATGCTGAGTATGCAGGTGCAGTGCATGAACTCCTGTGTGAGTGAGTCATGCTGCCTGGAGCTCACTCACTCCACACTTGTAAATTGCGCCTGCACCAGGCTTTTTCTCATTTGCAAAGTTTGGCGCATGCGCACAGCTAGGCAGCCCCCACACCCCCAGAATGACTGCTTCCTACAACCAGAATGGAAACAACATTCAGAGCAATGAAAACAAGTTCATTTGATGCAAATAACTGTTAACAAAAACCATGTCCAGCTATTGTAGATCTGGCAACTTAAACAAAACAGCAACAAAAAACAAACAAGCATTGGCATAACCAATAGGTCTCTCTTTTTAGACCCTATAAGTATTTAGTTATGCAGCAGAATATCCTTGGTGCAACAACACCAACTGTTGCATGGCTAAAAACTTATAAGGTCCCAAATGCGAGACCTATTGGCTATGCCAATGCTTGTTAAAATAAAAAAGTGGGGGAACAGACTGTGTTAACACCACCGAACACCTGCACTTCCGGATCCACACCGACCCCAACACCACCCTCAGAGGAACACTCGTCTACAGACCCCCCGGACACCGGGCTCAGTTTAGCGACTCCATCGCCGACCTCACCAGCACCCACGCACTCACCTCCACAGACTACATCCTCCTCAGGGACTTGAACTTCACCTCGAGTACAACAACGACACCAACTCCGCCACGCTGACCGCCAACCTCGGCCTCAGACAATTCGTCACCGCACCCACCCACGCCGCCAGCCACACAGTGGACCCCATCTTCTCCACAAACACCCACGTCGCCTTCGACCACACCACCGAACACCACTGGACCGACCACTGCTGCATCCATTTCACCTTCAAGAAGCCAACCACCACACCACAGCACCCAACAGCTGCCTCACCGCTGCTAGAGCAAAGTCACCGAAGACCAGCTGATCACCACCCTCGCCCAGAACCCACCCACTGACCCTACCAACCCAGACGTCGCAGCCCGCAACCTCAGACAGTGGATCGACGACTGCGCCAACACCCTTGCACCACTCAAGAAACCCTCCAACAGCCACGCCAGCAAGAGAGCCACCTGGTTCCCCGACGAGCTCCAGACCTCTAAACGCGCATGCCGGAAACTGGAGAAGAAATGGCTCCACGAACGCACACCGGACAACCTCGCAGTCCACAAGGACGCCACCCGCAGACATCACCACCTCATCAGATTAGCCAAGAGATCCTCCTTCAAAGACCGTATGGATGACAATGCACACGACAGCAAAGAGCTCTTCAGCATCGTAAAAGACCTCTCCAACCCCAGCACCAACGACATCCCGCCCTCACAAGAACTGTGCGACTCACTGGCCATCTTCTTCCACCGCAGGATCGCTGACATCTATGACAGATTCAACACCACGACCGCCCCGACTACGCTAGACTCCACCTCCCCTGCGAACACCACCAGCGCCAACCGCCTGATTTCCTGGTCCAACGTCAACGACGACGAGACACGCAAGGTCATGAACTCCATCCACTCAGGATCTCCGTCAGACCCGTGACAACACCACGTATTCAGCAAAGCAGACGCAGTCATCGCACCCCAACTACGGAAGGTCATCAACATCTCCTTCAAAACAGCGACATTCCCGGAAAGCTGGAAGCACGCCGAAATCAACGCCCTCAAGAAGCCCAAGGCGGACCCCAAGGACCTCAAGAACTTCCGGCCAATATCCCTGCTCCCGTTCCCGGCGAAGGTCATCGAGAAAATCGTCAACAGGCAATTGGCCTGCTATCTCGAAGACAACATCATCTTGGACCTGTCCCAGTCCGGATTCAGATGAAACCACAGCACTGAGACAGCCCTCATCGCCGCCACAGACGACATCAGGTGCCAATTAGACAATGGCGAAACATCAGCCCTCATCCTCCTGGAGCTGTCAGCCGCCTTCGACACGGTCTGCCATCGCACTCTAAAGACACGCCTCCAAGAAGCCGGAATCCAAGAGAAGGCCCTTGACTGGACCACGTCCTTCCTCTCCGGCAGAACCCAGAGCGTCCGCCTCCCACCCTTCCGATCCGAAGCCACCAACATCATCTGCGGCGTCACCCAGGGCTCATCCCTCCTCCCGACGCTGTTCAACGTCTACATGGCCCCCCTTGTACAAGTGGCCCGCCTTCACGACCTCAACATCATCTCCTACGCCGACGACACCCAGCTCATCCTCTCCCTCAACAAGGACCCCCACACCACCAAAACATACCTCCACGAGGAAATGAAGCCGTCGCCGACTGGATGAGGAGCAGCCGTCTGAAACTGAACTCGGACAAGACGGAGGTCCTCATCTTCGGACCCATCCCCTCAGCCTGGGATGACTCCTGGTGGCCGACCACACTGGGAACAGCACCGACACCCACCGACCACGCAGGAATCCCAGCCAAACACCTACAACGACTACAACTCATCCAAAACGCCTCCGCCCGACTGATCATCAACGTCCCCCGCTGCAGCCACATCACCCCCTACCTGAGAGACCTACACTGGCTACCCGTCAACAAGAGGATCACCTTCAAGCTCCTCACCCACGCACACAAAGCACCCCACAACGCCGGACCAGCCTACCTGAACAGCAGACTCAGCTTCTACACCCCCACCCAGCAGCTCTGCTCCGCCAGCCTCGGCGCTGTCCCCCGCATCCAACGAATGACCTCCGGCGGCATATCCTTCTCCTACCTCGCCGCCAAGACCTGGAACACCCTCCCTACCCACCTACGGCAGACCCAAGACCTACTCGCCTTCAGAACACTCCTCAAGACCTGGCTCTTCGAGCAGTAGCGGCACCCCCCTCCCCTCAGCGCCTTGAGACCCTCACGGGTGAGTAGCGCGCTTTACAAGTATTCTGATTGATTGATTGAAATTTAAGTAGAGGCATGCCGTGCCCTTCCAATCCCGCCCACTACTACCACTGGTTGGAACAGTAGTAAAATCTTACTTTTACCAACAAAAGCGCCTAAAGATACTACGGCTTGGCATGTTTTGAACGCACATCTTGACTATGGCAATGATGTGGCATCTAGTGGACCAGCTCAAAATTCTGCAAAAGTTCACCAAAGTGACCAGCACACTTATATTTAGCCTCAAAACACCCTTGGATGTCTCCCGACTTAAAAGCCCCACTATCCTGTTTCTGGACAGTGAGCCGTTCTATGATCGATCTGTACTACTTGTTTGATCCCTTTGCAATGTGTTTTACTTGTATTATCGACCCTACCTGACTGTTCATGTTCCTTTGCACATGTGTCTTATTTGTATTATCGACCCTACCCTATCGTTCATGCTCCCTCTTATTTGTACTACTCGCATTGCTGACCCACCTTCCTAACTTTGCTCCCTCATGTACCCACCCTTCCTCCTACCTCCTGCCTATGTAAAGCGCTCTGTTATCTGCAAAGATCTTGTTAGCGCTATATAAAACTTTCAAAATAAAAAAAATAAAATAAAAATTAAATGATACATTTCAAAATACTCTCCCTCACTTACTGGCGACTGGAAGGTTCTGTCCCACATAAACCCAGGGCAAGATTAAAATGGCGTGTACAGGGAGTACAGCCCTGGAGGTGTGGCATTCCCACATGTCTCTGGTTGTACTCCCTATACAAGCACATCTTCTATTGGTGTCAGGGACAAAATGCAGATGTCAAGGTGATATATACTTCTTCGGCATTGCACCCAGATATTTAGAAACATCCTGGGCAATTCCTGATCCTTCCTAACTTCTTGCAATTCGGGAAGAAACTGAAAATATACATTTTGAGATCCTAAACAACATTCCCTTTCCCCTCAGTCAGTCCCTCATGTTCACCTGCGTCAGTGCTCGAACATGCGACGTAGCTCATGACAAGGTCAGTAGCCACCCACCACAGGTTATCCTTGGAGACAGACGTCAAGGGCTACCTCCTTCTACAGGTCAGGTCAAGCAAGGCCAATGTAACGCTGACCCAGCAGAAACAGGGATGCATCAGGCCAGCCACTGCCACTGCTTGAAACAACTGTACTCCCAGCAGGGGATGATCAATGCAACAGTGTGCACTCTTGAAGGATAGGTCAAGTTAGCCAGGCCCGACACCATGACTATCTCTTGTGTTATGGTATGTATGCTAATATAGCCCATTTTTACCTACTTGGCCTCGGCGCTTTTCTGCCTCCTTGCTGCTCAGTTATGTTTTGTTCTGTTACTCTTCCCCTATTAGTTGGCCTGTTGGCGGTTCTCTGTAACCTGATTATATGTGCTCAAGTGCCTAGAAGTAGTTGTGCTATACAAATAAACGATGTACGACCCCATATCTGCTGACGCCTGGGTCGGCTTTGAAACGTGTTGTGACATTGTGCCCTTTGGAGCCTCTTAACACCATGTCGCACAGGCCCAGTCTAGTGGCATAACGGATTGAGGGGGCTCCCCTACCGATTGTGGGGGGCGACTGAGTCGCCCGTATCTCACAGACTTTCGTTACTGATCTTGGGCAGAATGGGGCCCCTCTGAAGGGTTATGGCCTCTCTGCGCCCCACAGGCCTGCATGGGCGTCCGCAGGGGGGGGCAAGGAGGGGCGCTTGCCCCCCCCCTGGAGCAACCCTCCTTGCCCCTCCTGCGGACGCCCCTGAAAACCGTCACTTCAGGACGGAGTTCTCAATCTCTTTCCTCTCTTTTCTTTTATTTGATTCCCTGTGAAATGGATCCAAAAAAGAAAGACATTTTGCTGGAAATGTCATATTTTTCTGACATTTTAATTCCAAAGTGCAGCATTGGGAATTAAAGGCTAAAAACATGAAAAATAGATAAATAACTAAATAAAGTAAGACAGAGTGGTAGCAAACTGGCCAAACTGATTTTATTCACACTGAAACACAGCAGTGCCACTTTTACAGAGTTTGCCAGTGAAGTACAGAGTTTGCCTGTGAAGCGCTATTTTTGTTTTCTTGTCTTTGTTTTCCCTGAACTTGTAACTAATGCACCAATCCTGGAGGTACTGCAATCTGTGGATTGGAAAACAAAATGTGTGCTGCGGCTCTGTGTCCAGGGATGTGGTCTTTTTACCATACTGCTTACGTTTAGTAAGGATATAAGCAATGGCCATTGAAATGGGTCCATTCAGGGCCCTGTAGTCGTGTCCTTAACTTTTCAGGCAAAAGCACTCACTGATTTCTGAATAGTGAGTGTAAAAGCATTAAGGTAACCATGTTGTTCCTGCTTACATTTCTCATGGTTTGCTAAATTTTGCATTCCCTATAAGTGTTTGCTTTTTCCAGGATGTTGTTACTTTTTTTTTTGTAGGCCGCATATTGCTCTTGACTAGTGCGTAATTTAAATTGAGCCACATCCAGGTGTTTATAGCTGGCAACAATTGGGTTGTAGTTGAAGACAGTGGGAGTTTTTCTCAGTGGGGCAGTACGGTGTTCAGTGGGGGAGAGGATGTGGCACTATGGTCAGAGCTGCTGAATTTGGAACTGGGAACCAGGTTCAGCCTTAATAACCAGTCCACCAGACCACTCTCCTGCGAGATCACAATCACATGCTAGACCTTAGAAGGCTTCGCAACACCTTAGAAGTCCTGGTGTCTTCGCACCAGCAGGTGGACCCTAGCATGACAAGTGTAGGTTAACCTTCAAGGTTTGTCCACCACTATCCATACTGAAGTTCACCTCCAGTCTTGCGGGCAGGCCTATGAAGCAGCACACCCTAGAACAACAGTCACTGAGGTCACAGAACCCTTGAGAAGGGGCAGCTCTAGGGCAGTGCAACCAGTGTGACCGCACCAGGTGCTAACTTTAGGTGGAGGCATCATGTTTGCAAGTATATTATGGTTTTAAAAACGCTTGCTGCCTCCTTCCTGGCCTCCAGCAATTTTCGGCAACAATAAAAATGTCATGATTACTCTGGTGATTAATGTTCTTCCTAGAGAGAGATCAGAATTTTGTCTAGTGGAAGTTTTGAATCGTGGATAGGTAGCTCAGAGGGTTAATGTACCGGCTGCAAAGAACATGCGCCATGCAGATCAAAAAGTGCACATAATGTAAATAGGTCAGTGGGCAACTGCTTTTGTCAGAGAGATCCTTTTGTTACTTGCAGTTTATACGTTAAAATCCTAACTTAGAACAGTGAGCTATTAACTCATATAAGAGCTGCATACAAACTGCAAGGTATAAATTAAAGTGTTGTGTCTCCCCCCCACCCCCAGTTTTTGATTATCCTAATGTCCCAAAAAGTGTTCTTTTGGAGAGAAATCAATTCTGATTATTAAGGAGAACCCCCATCATGGTATTACGTTTTAAATTCTGGGTATTTTGTTTCTCCAGACCAATCACTATAAAACTATGCGCATGGGCGTCCGCAGACATTTTTCCAGGGGGGGGCAAAATGTTAACATCATCACCATCCTAAGATATGATGTGTGCCAGGTGGGGCACAAGAAACACCGGAGTGCAGAACTGGGATAGACTCAATTAAATGCCAGGAATTCAGGACATGTGACTGACCCTGCCATAGGCCAACAAACACCACCTGTAGGGAAAACGCTAAACTTTCTGACAAGGTGCTTTATCTCTGTGTGCTAGGTGTGAGGACTTTCGGGTCCTCGATCCAACACCAATCGAGGCTGCGTTCAGCACAATTCGATTTTTATCAGAATACTTTAAAACAGCCTATGATTGAAGCACTAGATTAAATATATTGTATGCACAGTGTATGTTAGGGATTATTTGTAGCACACATATTTACCAATATTGGCTTCTTGGTGCTAGAATTCATGATAACTTTTATCCAAACTTAAAGCACAATGTCAAAGATAGTAATAAATAATGCAGCAATCACACACGCTATTGATTCGCCAATGGGTGCTCCCTTTACTAGAATTCCCCGGGCATTGGTAAATTTTACACACAATCAATTAATTTATACAAAATAAAATGTATAGGTCCAAATGTTAGCTATATTTTTTTTAAGAAACTAGAGTCCCTCTACGTGTAGTCAATGTCAAACTGACAACGTGCCCACGTTTAGGGATACAATAATGGCCAGCTCCCTTATGCGGAAGCCTGGCACCGTAAATGTGTGGCACATGCGGTGCACGCAGCGGCGGCACATCACAGGTCTAGGGATGCTGAGTCTTACACAGTGGTCGAAGTGGGGGAAAACAAGTAGGGGAACAGTGGACGGAGAATCAAAGGGCGGGAATAACACAAGGATTGGATCTGTTGGTGGAGCCAGAGGTGTGGCTAGAATGCGCAGACATCCCAATTTTTTGCATTTGTTTGGCATTTCACTGCCCAGTTTAATCAACCAATGGATACACATGATTATTTAAGGTTATAATGAGTTATTGACATTAAAATTTATTCATAAAGTGGGATATGCTTCTAATCAAAGAATGTACCAAATACGATAAAATGTGGAAACATAAGCCATTTGTCTCCGAGACATGGAGTTTCTGTCAACAGCACTACTCCCTTTTTCCACAGCAGCAGTTCAAACATGAATGGCAAAATATCCTACTTTGCAAAAGTTTTCTCTAAAATTATGGCTCTGCCATATTTGCCTCATAATGCAAGATCTGCTGCAGGATCTGACCATGTAAACTAATAAATTGTTTGTAGCTCCAACATATCAAAAGTTAATATAAAATGTGACTTGTGTTGCTGCGGAGTGGATGGCCTATTGTAAAGGTTGACTGGTCACCTTTCTCACTGCTGCCTTTGTATGTTACACTGGTACAAATAAGGCAAAATCTTTCCAGAGACTGTTAGCATGTGTACACCTGTCAAAATAATAAAATATTTGAAAATATACTGCATTACACTGCAGCATTTTTTAAAGCATAATTTAGTCAACACTACGGCATAATGTTGTCATCCTTTGCTGCATAATTAATCCCAGTGGCCCCACAGCAGCAGCACATGTTAAAAGTGCCTGTGAATGAAGCCGGGTGATTGTAAGTTTGCGAACGTAGTTTGGTGTGCGTGCAAATACTGCATTGCCAATCCCTGGTGAGTTACAGCTACTACTGCTGAAACAAGGCCAATGGAGGTACCTATGGGTGAGGCAGACTGGCCTCAAAGGTAGGGCCAGCCACAGCACTGGTGGTGTCTTGTGCATTAATGTTCGTTAGTGCTCCCCAATGACCACCTGTGCCATGGATTCCCTCACTACCACCCTTTAACTGTGCCCCCCAAGTCTTCATAACCACTCTCTCTCAGATGCATTTCATTTGACTTACAGCGCCACTCATACCATTGTAGAGTGTCAGAGCACTTTACATCACACACATTACACAGAGACAATCAATATGTGTGTAAATTACTGTATAGAAAATGTTACATAAGACTAAGGACTATAAGGTGTAGTCCCTAGACCTGTGATGTGCCGCCGCTGCGGGCACAGCATGTGCCACACATTTACGGTGCCAGGCTTCCGCATAAGGGAGCTGGCCATTATTGTTGTCAGTTTGACATTGACTACACGTAGAGGGACTCTAGTTTCTTTAAAAAAATATAGCTAACATTTGGACCTATACATTTTATTTTGTATAAATTAATTGATTGTGTGTAAAATTTATTAATGCCCGGGGAATTCTAGTAGAGGGAGCACCCATTGGCGAATCAATAGCGTGTGTGATTGCTGCATTATTTATTACTATCTTTGACATTGTGCTTTAACTTTGGATAAAAGTTATCATGAATTCTAGCACCAAGAAGCCAATATTGGTAAATATGTGTGCTACAAATAATCCCTAACATACACTGTGCATACAATATATTTAATCTAGTGCTTCACTCATAGGCTGTTTTAAAGTATTCTGATAAAAATCGAATTGTGCTGAACGCAGCCTCGATTGGTGTTGGATCGAGGACCCGAAAGTCCTCACACCTAGCACACAGAGATAAAGCACCTTGTCAGAAAGTTTAGCGTTTTCCCTACAGGTGGTGTTTGTTGGCCTGTGGCAGGGTCAGTCACATGTCCTGAATTCCTGGCATTTAATTGAGTCTATCCCAGTTCTGCACTCCGGTTTTTCTTGTGCCCCACCTGGCACACATCATATCTTAGGATGGTGATGATGTTAACATTTTGCCCCCCCCTGGAAAAATGTCTGAGGACGCCCATGCAGGCCTGTTTTACGCCCCTGGCCCAGTAAACACCCGCTTGGTTCGGACGCACGCTCATCTCTGCAGCTCGCAGACAGCAGGGGCTCAAGGTACATACCTCAAGGGCGACGAGCAGACGTTCGAAAGCCAGCCTTGGCAGTGAACCGGTAGAGAGTGATAGATGTAATGTTTGCTTTCTTCTCACTTTACCCAGCCCAGCCTGCTCCCTGTCATGTGAGAGAGGCTCCTGCGACCGACCTCCATCGCGAGAAGCGCTCTCGCCTCAATCCGCGGAACGATATTGCCAGAAGAAAAACCACGCGGCTTCAAAAACAGGAACAGGCCTGGGACACAGGGCACGCTTCCAGGAAAGTATAACAGAAGCAAACAATCCAAGCAGGCACATTGAATCTGTCAAAATATCCTATAGACCAAGGCAAGAAGCAGAACAGGAAACGAAGAGATAGGATAATAAAAATGAGAAGGCGCTATGGGAATGTTTCTTTTCTAACCGCTTTCCAACATACACTTATTTCATTACAAGAGCGTATTTATTGCCCAGGTAGCAAGGGCATAAGGTCCACAAAGGCCAAAGGGGCTGCATACCATTTTTTTACATCTTAGACAGGCAACAGCATACTACATGCTGTGCCTCTTAAAGCAAATACACAAACCGGTAAAATATAAACTAAAATTCCCAGAATGCAAAGTGCTAATCGCTAAATAGTAAGGACTAGATGAAAGTGATACACATGACAAGCAGCCTGTAGTGTCTTCCCAAAGATAGATAAAGAACGAGTCTTCTTGTAGGGTTGAAGAATGTAGTATTTAATTTCAAGTAAAGAAAATAACATACAGCTGGATCTGTGGTCAATCCAAGAATGCCCTCTCAGAATACAGTAACCGCTAAGTCAAGTGCACACAGTATTCATATGATAACATTCCACATTGCATAATAAGGTTCTGTCTTAAAGATACATGCCATCACAACACATCCCCCTTCTTAAACAAAAAAAACTAAGAAATAAAAACGAAAAAAATACAAATATTTCTAAGCATTCAAAAGATACTTAATGCCAGATGTAGGTGGCCGAAAATAGCCATTTACCGATCGGTAACGGCCGAATTCGGCCGTTACCGACCGGTAAATGGCCATTGACATGTAGGGGCCCTTAAATGTTGCATTTTCGGTAATTTTACCGAATCGGTAATTTTACAGATTCGGTAATTTTACCGAAAATGCAAGATTGAAATGTGGGTAGCCAATTTTCCATTGGCACATGGCTTTCAGAATCGGTATTTTATCATGGAATACAAATCCATGGTAAAATACCGATTCCTGTGTACATGCACATCTCTGCATGTACACATGTGCCATGTGACAGACAGACGTGCCCTTAGGGCATGTCTGTGTGCCACATTGCACACA
The DNA here is from genome assembly GCF_964263255.1 of Lissotriton vulgaris. NCBI lineage: Eukaryota > Metazoa > Chordata > Amphibia > Caudata > Salamandridae > Lissotriton > Lissotriton vulgaris. Next base: position 1,339,630,012 of record NC_141685.1, read on the forward strand.
TGCCCGTTTTGGGGGTGCTCGAGGGTGTCAAAGTGACACCCCCTGCACCCTTGACAAATTCGGTATTTGAATTGAATCCTATGGGCTTCAAAGGACCATAGGATTCAATGGCAAATACCGATTCGGTATTTACCGAATCGGTAAATACCGAATTTTTAAGGAATCAGTAAAAAATCCAGATGTTGGTACCTACATCCCATTTACCGATTTTGAAATACTGAATCGGTAAAATTCGGTAATATTCGGTATTTCAAAATCGGTAAATGTGATTTACCTACATCTGGCCCCTAAAAACGAATAAAATCCTCAAATCTTTTAGGAGCAACAATTTCCCTTCCGTGTCTAGTATATTTTCCAGATGCACAATTTTTATCTACATTGACATTTTCCAGTGGGTTGGAACATTCTTCAGGAGTCTGGTCGGACAACTCAAGATGTTGTGAGTCATGCAAACCAAGAGTGTCAGGATTACCTCCACCAATAGAAACATCTGGACCTTCACAACCAACTCACTGTGTGAGTCCACAGAAATATGAGTTTCTGATCCATCCTGAGTTTGTGTCTGAACAGGATCGCCTAACAACAGACCTGACACCTCACCATCCCCCTTTTCAAACTGAGAAAAAACATCTAACCACCAATAATCTCTTTCTGAACTACTACTGTCTAATCCTCCCCTACAGATGTTCCCTGCCAAAGCAATACGACTCATATGGTGAATCGTGCCATCATCCAATTCAACAGTATTTCTCATAACTTTAGTAATCGTCCTGGGCTCAGAGAACTTAGAGTGCAATTTCCCCGTTTTCCTGGCAGACTTAACACGCACTAACTGCCCAACTTTGACATTCACTTCTTTAGTACCATGCTTTTCATCATAATACTTTTTATTCTTTCTCTGTGATTTCAAAATAGATTGTCTAATTTTATCAGAGTCCCAATCCACTTTCCTACTTCTACCAATCCATCCTGGATTGATCTTGCAATGAGGGAATCTCCCCCGCATCGAACAAAAAAAGGACTCTCACCAACAGTGTCATGCTCCGTAATTCTATAAGACCACCCTAATTTGTATAACTCATCATCCCAGTTCTTGTTACTTTTTCTTGCTAATTGTAATACACCCTTGAGCATCCTATTCACTCTCTCCACGACGGCATTGCCCCAGGGATGATACAGTGCAGTAAAGTTTTGCTCAATAACTGTACTGGTAACAAAGCTCTTCATTAAATCTGATCTAAACTGACACCATTATCAGTCAGAATGGATGCTGGAAAACCCTCTCTTAAAAAACACATCTCTAAAAATGTAATTACATTTTGTGTATCCACCTTAGTTACAACCTCCACCTCAAGCCATCTTGAAAATAAATCAACAAGAACTAAAATGTACTTAACCACATCATCTTGCCAAGTTATTGCTCCCATGATGTCCAAAGCAACACTTTGCCACGGTAAACTGGGACACTCTAATGACGATGAGGGTGGATTAAGAGTTTTCTGTGTTTTATCCGAAGTTTCACACTGAATGCAATTGCGAACATGTCTCTCAATGCCTAAATCAACTCCAGGCCACCAGTATAACATTTTGACACTTTTCTTTGTTCTAGAGATTCCTGGATGACCATCATGGCCCAAATCAATTATCTTCCCTCTCATGCCTAAAGGAGGTATGATTCTTCCGGATCTACGCAAAAAATCTCCATCCAAAGCCAATTCATCACGGACCTCCCAAAATGGTCTACGCTTCAGATCAAGTTTGTCATTCTTACACCATCCCTGAATGACTCTGTTAGAAACATCACGCAACACTTCGTCTTTTTTGTATTCCTCCTCCCACATACTCTTTGAAAGACTAGGAGTGGCTTCAAATACTGCAGCAACACACCAATCACTCCAGGGATCTGAAGCAACTTCTTTGAGAGGTAAAGAATGCCTACTGAGAAAATCAGCAATGACATTTTTTGCTCCCGGCACATACTGCACATTATACACGGAATCCTGGATTCTCATTGACATCCTGGCTATTCTAGCTGATGCTCTGGAAAGACCTTCTGTAGTCTATAATTTGGTTAAAGGTTTATGGTCTGACCTTAAGAGAAATTTCTTTCCCCAAATAAATTTTCTAAAATACTCCATTGCCCACACACACTAGTGTTTCCCTTTCTATGACAGAGTATTTTTCTTCTGTCGGGGACAATGAACGAGACGCAAAAGCAATCACCACTTCTTTACCCTCCTTATTTATCTGTGATAATACACCACCCAATCCTGTACCACTTGCATCAGTAGTAACAATGGAATCAGCTACAAGATCAAAACCCTGTAATGCAGGAGCTCGTGCAATAGACTCCTTAATTGTCTCAAAGGACTTTTGACAGTTATCATTCCAGTAAAAAGGAACTTTGTTTTTCATTAAGATGCGCATGTCATATGTTTTGCTTGAGAAGTTATTCACAAATTTTGCATAAAATTCCACCAAGCCCAAAAAGGACCTCAACTCATCCTTTGACTTGGGAGAAGGAGTTTTCAAAATTGCTTCAACTAAAGAACTTTTTGGTTTTATTCCTGACCCATGAATCTCATGGCCTAGGTAAGTAACATGTTTTTCTGAGAATTTACATTTGCTGCCTTCAGCAATCAAACCATTATTTCTGAGAATGGACAAAACTTCCCTTAATAAAGTATCATGATGAATTATGTCTTTGCCCATAATCAGAATGTCGTCTTGGAAGACAACTACCTCAGGTATGTGGTTGAATAGGTTTGACATCAACCTCTGAAAAACTGCAGCGGCTGATGCCAACCCAAACGGCATATGAATAAATCTATAACATCCGAATGGAGTACAGAATGAAGTAAATTGCCTGCTCTGCTTATCCAGGACCACCTGGTGATAGGCAGACGAGAGATCTAAAGTGGAAAACCACTTGGCATTCTGTGTAAGAGAAAGCATTTCATCGATTCTAGGGAGAAGGAATTGGTCAACAATTATGTTATCGTTAAGATATCTGAGGTCCACACACAGACAGGCTCGACCATTGGATTTTCTGGCTACGACCAATGGTGAAACCCATTCGGCAGCCTCAATGGGGTATGCACCTGTTACAACGCATTTTTTACAACGCACTACTGTTACAACGCATCTATTACAACGCAGATACTGTTACAACTCATGTTTTTACAACGCATTTTTTTACAACGCAGGTACCTTTACAACGCATACCATTACAACATAAGTATTGGTAAGTATATAATTATATTTTAAATGTTATATGTTTGGGGTAAAGGGGTATTTTTAGGGGTTAGGGTCAGTTTTGGGTTTTAGGGTAAAGGGGTATTTTTAGGGTTCAGGGTCAGTTTTCAGTTTTTGGGTAAAGGGGTATTTTTAGGGTTCAGGGTCAGTTTTCAGTTTTTGGGTAAAGGGGTATTTTTAGGGTTCAGGGTCAGTTTTCAGTTTTTGGGTAAAGGGGTATTTTTAGGGTTCAGGGTCAGTTTTCAGTTTTTGGGTAAAGGGGTATTTTTAGGGTTCAGGGTCAGTTTTTAGTTTTTGGGTAAAGGGGTATTTTTAGGGTTCAGGGTCAGTTTTCAGTTTTTGGGTAAAGGGGTATTTTTAGGGTTCAGGGTCAGTTTTTAGTTTTTGGGGTACAGGGGTATTTTTAGGGTTCAGGGTCAGTTTTCAGTTTTTGGGTAAAGGGGTATTTTTAGGGTTCAGGGTCAGTTTTTAGTTTTTGGGGTACAGGGGTATTTTTAGGGTTCAGGGTCAGTTTTTAGTTTTTGGGTAAAGGGGTATTTTTAGGGTTCAGGGTCAGTTTTTAGTTTTTGGGGTACAGGGGTATTTTTAGGGTTCAGGGTCAGTTTTTAGTTTTTGGGTAAAGGGGTATTTTTAGGGTTCAGGGTCAGTTTTTAGTTTTGGGGGTTCAGGGGTACAGGGTAAAAATAAATTAAAATTAATTTTAAATTAAATTAAATTAATTAATTGAAAATAAATTAAATTAAATTACATTAAATTATTTTTGGGGTTGAAGGTCAGTTTTGAGTTTCTGGGGTACAGGGGTACAGGGTAAAAATAAAGTAAAATTAATTTTAAATTAAATTAATTAATTGAAATTAAATTAAATAAAATTACATTAAATTATATTTTTGAAAATTAATTTACGATTATAATATTAATATTAATATATACTTACCCATACTTACGTTGTAATGGTATGCGTTGTAAAGGTACCTGCGTTGTAAAAAAATGCGTTGTAAATACATGAGTTGTAACAGTATTCGCGTTGTAACGGTATGCGTTGTTACAGTCCGCGTTGTAACATCATATATCCCCTCAATGGGCTCTATAACTTTGTTTGCCAACATTTTATCCAACTCTTGTTTGACCTCCTCCCTGATGATAAATGGAATGTTTCTAGCTTTGTGAATCTTGGGAATAGCACCCTCTCTCAAACGGATTTTATGAGTGAAACCTTTCAATTTCCCCATGCGATTCTCAAACCCCTAAGGAAACTCTTGTAATACCCACTTCTTGGTGTCCACGCTTGCACATGAAACCAACACTTGTTCCTTACTGTTTGGATTGAGGATGATGTCCAGTAACTTTTGGTCTTTCCACCCTAGAACCGGTGGACCAACCCTCGCCACATACAATTTCCCAGTAACCTGCCTTTCTTTAAACTTAAAAATGAGAGTTCTGAACCCTAACATTTCAATTTCCCCGCATGTATAACCCTCTGCAGCAACATCATTGGGCTCCAACCATTCTCCTATCTTGTCCACAAACTGGTTCTCCCATATTTTTTGCGGCACTATAGTGAACGGTGAACCCGAATCAGCAGCCAATTGAACAGTGATACCACCTAATGAGATGTGGCACAAAGGTTTTGACAAAATGTCACAACTGATATTTAAGACTACCTTCTTTTTTTGAATCAAGTTCACCTGAACATCATCATCATCATCCGACTCTGACACAGAGGTATCATCCTCGTGTTGAACATGCATGACTTTTTTTGTGGTATTTTCTTGTTCTTTCTATTACACACTCTCGAAAAATGACCTACCAAACCGCATTCCAAACACTTGGCAGATCTAGCAGGGCATTTTTCAAATGTAGCTGCATGTGAGTAGCTGCCACATCTGTAACAAATTACATTACTAAATTTCTTTTGCTCATTACCCTCAAATTTCTTTCTATCACGAAAATCAATTTTCCCTTTCTCAAACTTGTTAGTCTTATAACTTTTATACGTTGCCTTCTTTTCAACAACTTGCCCAACTATCTGTTGAGAACCTGGAATTTTGTTACCGTGCAACAGCATAGCTTTCGCGCAACGATCAGATAATTCCGCCTTTTTAACAAGGCCAATTATATCCTTAAGACATTTATCTCCCTCAACCCACAATTTATCCTGCAAGGTTTTGTTTTTTGTATACATAGCTACTTGGTCACGGATTAAATCATCGTGCAGTTGAGCAAATTCACAATTCCTTGCTAACTTTTTCAAAACCGAAACAAATTCTTCAGCAGACTCATTTTTTCCTTGTTTCCTGTGGAAGAAAGCATGACTAGTAACAGCAATATTAATATCAAAAGGAAGGGAAGAGGATAAGGAGTCCATTCGGTTCCCCTATGCAAGTTACTAATAATCAAAAAGAGAATGGACACTAGTTTCTGCAAAAAACCATTAGTTTTTATCGAGAACCCTCATAGACTTCCTGGAATTATCGTAGCGGTATATCTTTTTTCCGCCCCATCAGGAGTCCTGGCATAGTCATTGGGTCAACGATTAACGTGCAGGATGCCTGCCTCACCCGAGGCTACTTCTGGTGTCTACAGAAGTGTCCAGAAATAAAAAAGGGGGGAAAAATTTAAAAAATAATGACTTAGTCAGGACTGAAAAATTTAATATCAAAAAAAGGACTAGTCACTATCATTAAGAACCATTGTGATATGTAGGTAGTTGAGTTATTGGGCTACCATATCATTTTGAAAGAGTGTCAACATGTTTCAGCTCTCAGGGCCCACAGGGGTCGGGGGAGCTTTCGTCAGGACAGTAACAAAAACAAACATATATAAAGAAAAAACGCACACCTTCTGTGTGTGTTACAAAAGTAGTAAATTGGAATTTCCAAGCTGTGAAAGAAACCAACAAAGAATTTGTATCAGTTGGTATGCTTGTGAGGTTTGGCATACTGGTGCACATATTAAAGCATTATTTTATGCTAACACAGATTAACCCTGCTTGTAAAGTTAATCGGGAGAAAGGAGATAGTGGGAGAAACAATGGTCTGGGGAGGGAGTGATATTCAGCCATGCGGCTGCTCATTGTTAGGGTCCTCAATGTCTTAAGGACGGAGGTCAGACATCAGCCTTCATACGATATCTGTTTTTAACATTTTATGGGGATCGGATCTCTAGATCGTTACCATGTCTCAGGCGGATACACATGGTAGCGGTTATATCACGTTGACCACATTAGACATCAAATATTTGTGACTGTGCTTAAAAAATGCTGTATAACCGGTAAATCGGTTTTCCGTGGATACCCATGCACAAACCAGTGTATTACCTTATGTGTTCAATATTTTGGCATCAACGGGGACTGGGAGTCGCTTCTGGATTTTTACTAGGTGGGAGACAATAGAGCGTCTATGGTTAGTTACAGGGGCGTTCTTACCTGATCTCTGTGGGAAAACAGGAAAACGCCATTCTTACCCATGCGGCGCGGATTTCGTGCCTTGTGCTGACTCTGCCCCCGGCTATGGGCGGGTCTTAGGTCTCCGGTCTTTTATACTGATCAAGGACACTGAAAAAGGACTGTTGTGTGCACAGAAAAAAGCACTGTAAGATGGTGGAAAGTCTAGTGGACTTTTCAGCTATCATATACTCGTTTGGATCTTTGTATGTAGTGATTTTAGCCACAGATATTTTTGAAAGACTTGAGTTTTGTTCTACACTCTACATTCGATCAGGTAGAGTTAATAGAATTGGTGCCATGGAATGTGGTCGTTCATTCCCACTATGTCTGTCTTTAAACGATCCACCCATCTCTGTTCTTTGTTGTATAGAACTTGTTCTGCATTTTGGTCTTTGACATCTAGCATTTCCAGGACTGTCCATTTCAGGTCGTCACATGTATGGCCACCCTCTACAAAGTGAGTGCACAATTTAGTTGTGTTTTTCTTCAACCTAACATTGCTCCGGTTTTCTCCTATACGGAGTTTGACTTTGCGGCAGGTCATGCCAATATATGGTTTTTGACATGGACACGTGATTAACCCTTTCGATGCTGATGACGAGCTCAGCTCGTCATGATGCACGGTTGAGCTGTGCTGATGACGAGCTGAGCTCGTCATGAATAAAGTAAAATATCAATTTCCAGCACAGGACGGGAAAACTGCTAGCAGCCAAGGTGTTAAATAAATCATGTGTGTTGAGTTGCAGTTTGTATGGCTTCTTTGAGTCCATAGTAAGCTGTCATTCAATTGTAAGGTCTTCGTACTGGAGGTAAATTTGCAAACCCCACACGTACCGCATGGATAATGTCCGGTGACTGGCATCATATGTACATCTCTGATGCTTGACCTTGGAAGTATTTTCTTCGGTCTGGTGTGGACAAGAACATCTTTTATGTTCTTCGTTCTCCTATTTGCAAATCTAGGCTTCGGCCAATTCAGGGCTCCAGAAGTTAATATCTGCCAGTTCTTCTTTATGAGTCTCTGGACATCGTAGGTAGCAGGGCAGAAAGTTGTTACACAGGTGACAAGGTCTGTGACTGGTTCTTTATTCGTGCTTTGTAGGAGGCAATCTCTGGGCTGATGTTTCGCCCGTTTTTCGCACTTGGTTATTATTGCCGGTGTGTAGTTTCTCTTCTTCAACTTTTGGCTCAGTTCTTCTGCTTGTTTTTTATAATCTTCTTTTTTACTACAGTTTCGTTTGTGTCTCAGAAATTGACTATATGGGAGATTGTCTCGTAGGGGACGAGGGTGGTAAGAATGCATCCTTCACAACACCAATCCTTACGTTTCCAGTATCAAATACTGGAAACGTTATATCGATGACGTCCTACTCATATGGGATACACAATTTGATCTCACCACCTTCATAGAATGGTTAAATGGCAGAGACCCATGGCTGAAATTCACCTTCACATCACACAGGCAAACAATTGATTTCTTGGACCTCACTATTTTCTCCGTAAATGGAAGATTGGAGACCAAGACCTTTACTAAACCGACAGCCAAGAACTGCTTACTGTCATACTACAGTTACCACCCTCGTCCCCTATGAGACAATCTCCCATATAGTCAATTTCTGAGACACAAACGGAACTGTAGTAAAAAAGAAGATTATAAAAAACAAGCAGAAGAACTGAGCCAAAAGTTGAAGAAGAGAAACTACACACCAGCAATAATAACCAAGTGCGAAAAACGGGCGAAACATCAGCCCAGAGATTGCCTCCTACAAAGCACGAATAAAGAACCAGTCACAGACCTTGTCACCTGTGTAACAACTTTCTGCCCTGCTACCTACGATGTCCAGAGACTCATAAAGAAGAACTGGCAGATATTAACTTCTGGAGCCCTGAATTGGCCGAAGCCTAGATTTGCAAATAGAAGAACGAAGAACATAAAAGATGTTCTTGTCCACACCAGACCGAAGAAAATACTTCCAAGGTCAAGCATCAGAGATATACATATGATGCCAGTCACCGGACATTATCCATGCGGTACGTGTGGGGTTTGCAAATTTACCTCCAGTATGAAGACCTTACAATTGAATGACAGCTTACTATGGACTCAAAGAAGCCATACAAACTGCAACTCACACCACGTGATTTATTTAATCACGTGTCCATGTCAAAAACAATATATTGGCATGACCTGCCGCAAAGTCAAACTCCGTATAGGAGAACACCGGAGCAATGTTAGGTTGAAGAAAAACACAACTAAATTATGCACTCACTTTGTAGAGGCTGGCCATACATGTGACGACCTGAAATGGACAGTCCTGGAAATGCTAGATGTCGAAGACCAAAATGCAGAACAAGTTCTATTCAACAAAGAACAGAGATGGGTGGATCGTTTAAAGACAGACATAGTGGGAATGAACGACCACATTCCATGGCACCAATTCTATTAACTCTACCTGATCGAATGTAGAGTGTAGAACAAAACTCAAGTCTTTCAAAAATATCTGTGGCTAAAATCACTACATACGAAGATCCAAACGAGTATATGATAGCTGAAAAGTCCACTAGACTTTCCACCATCTTACAGTGCTTTTTTCTGTGCACACAACAGTCCTTTTTCAGTGTCCTTGATCAGTATAAAAGACCGGAGACCTAAGACCCGCCCATAGTCGGGGGCAGAGTCAGCACAAGGCACGAAATCCGCGCCGCATGGGTAAGAATGGGGTTTTCCTGTTTTCCCACAGAGATCAGGTAAGAACGCCCCTGTAACTAACCATAGACACTCTATTGTCTCCCACCTAGTAAAAATCCAGAAGCGACTCCCAGTCCCCGTTGATGCAAAAATATTGAACACATAAGGTAATACACTGGTTTGTGCATGGGTATCCACGGAAAACCGATTTACCGGTTATACAGCATTTTTTAAGCACAGTCACAAATATTTGATGTCTAATGTGGTCAACGTGATATAACCGCTACCATGTGTATCCGCCTGAGAAATGGTAACGATCTAGAGATCCGATCCCCATAAAATGTTAAAAACAGATATCGTATGAAGGCTGATGTCTGACCTCCGTCCTTAAGACATTGAGGACCCTAACAATGAGCAGCCGCATGGCTGAATATCACTCCCTCCCCAGACCATTGTTTCTCCCACTATCTCCTTTCTCCCGATTAACTTTACAAGCAGGGTTAATCTGTGTTAGCATAAAATAATGCTTTAATATGTGCACCAGTATGCCAAACCTCACAAGCATACCAACTGATACAAGTTCTTTGTTGGTTTCTTTCACAGCTTGGAAATTCCAATTTACTACTTTTGCAACACACACAGAAGGTGTGCTTTTTTTCTTTATATGTGTTTGTTTTTGTTACTGTCCTGACGAAAGCTCCCCCGACCCCTGTGGGCCCTGAGAGCTGAAACATGTCGACACTCTTTCAAAATGATATGGTAGCCCAATAACTCAACTACCTACATATCACAATGGTTCTTAATGATAGTGACTAGTCCTTTTTTGATATTAAATTTTTCAGTCCTGACTAAGTCATTATTTTTTAAATTTTTCCCCCCTTTTTTATTTCTGGACACTTCTGTAGACACCAGAAGTAGCCTCGGGTGAGGCAGGCATCCTGCACGTTAATCGTTGACCCAATGACTATGCCAGGACTCCTGATGGGGCGGAAAAAAGATATACCGCTACGATAATTCCAGGAAGTCTATGAGGGTTCTCGATAAAAACTAATGGTTTTTTGCAGAAACTAGTGTCCATTCTCTTTTTGATTATTAGTAACAGCAATACACACTGAGGGAGAAAAGTGGTCATCCAAGTCTAATAAAGCACTTTTAAAAACATCTAAGTCTCCTTCAGTTCTTTCATGAGTATGCATTTCTTCAAAAATGCGCAAACCCTCTGGACCAAAGTGAATACAGCAACATTCTTTTCTTCCTTTCAGGAGAAAATGTACCATTGACATCTTCTAAATTTGCAATGTAATTTAAAAAATATGCTTTCCAATCCAACCAAGATACAACAGGTTCTCCAGGGACTGATAAAAATTCCTTCGGTGAATTGATTTGTAAATTCAATGAACTTTTGTCCCCTGTAGGATTTGCTTGTGAGCTACTACCTTCCAAAGGCATGATTGAATGGTTATTGGAACAAAAAGTTGAAAGAAGAAATTGTTAGTTAACTGAAAGAATCACTTCGTGAAAGATGTCTTCAAGAAAAATAAACGTCATCTAACTCCACATTTGTTAGATGTTCGAAATAACAACTTCATGAAGAGTGTCTTTTAGGAATAACAGCTGCATGTGTGCCTCAAGACATTATAATAAAAATTGTAAATACCTCCAGTCAGGTTACGATCATGGAGAAACAGGAGCTTTGCGCAATGGAATCCTGAGAGTAGTTACCATGGAAACCGGAGCTGAAAGTTTAAAGATGGCCGCCGGCAACGGTTCGACGTAATCAAGTTAACCTCTACGTTGGGACATAGATACGTCACTTGAACTATGCATGGAATCTTGAGCGCGCTGAGGAAGAAGATATCATGGAGCTGCACGCACTGCACAAAGGACGTTCTAAAGCAAACAAGCGTTACAATGCCAAGCTTTGAAGGTAAACACTTGTGAGCAAAACGTACCCTCGTTTTTGTATATGCCGAAATCCCTTCCACAGCTAAACAATGAAGTGCAGGAAGTTCACGGCAAAGACCAAATAGACTCCACTCAAATTCTTCTAAAATAAAACATCTCTCAGTTCAACGTTGATGAATGTGAAACAAAAATGCCACATAAATAGTATGAATAAAGTTTTCAAAGCGTACTCACAAAGAAAATCTCTCGGTTGTTTCACAATATATATTGAAAGGACGCTGGCGTACTCACGAAGAAAATCTCTCGGTTGTTTCACAATATGTATTGAAACGACGCTGGTCCGTGTTCAAACCTTGAAGTTTCTTTGTAAATAAATCTGTGGTTGTTTTAAAAATCGCCATCCATGTCGCCAAAAATTGTAGTGTCTTCCCAAAAATAGATAAAGAGCGAGTCTTCTTGTAGGGTTGAAGAATGTAGTATTTAATTTCAAGTACAGAAAATAACATGCAGCTGGATCTGTGGTCAATCCAAGAATGCCCTCTCAGAATCCAGTAACCGCTAAGTCAAGTGCACACAGTATTCATATGATAACATTCCACATTGCATTTTAAGGTTCTGTCTTAAAGATACATGCCATCACAACACAGCCACTTGAGCAGCAGTGCATATACATAAAGTACCCAAGTTAAGTCCTCCAAACTTGATATGAGAGTTCCCAAAAACATAACCCATGGTGGCAATTTCGGCAATGGAATGTGTACATGCCACCAAAATAAGAATGTGACATTTCAACTGCAGGTAATACAACAAGCATTTACAATGCAATGGTCTCGGCATTGGCATTGCGCATGACATTTTTTTTCATTTAAAAAAAAAAAACATAAATAAATGGTATTGTCATTTACAATTGCAATAGGTGAGCATTAGAGAGTATTCGCGGACACAGAACCACACACACACACACAGACAGAGCCGTGCACACACACACAGACAGAGCCGCACACACACACACAGACAGAGCCGCGCACACACACAGAGCTACACACACACACACAGACAGAGCCACGCACACACACACAGACAGAGCCACGCACACACACACACAGACAGAGCCACGCACACACACACACAGACAGAGCCACGCACACACACAGACAGAGCCACGCACACACAGACAGAGCCACGCACACACAGAAAGAGCAACGCACACACAGAAAGAGCAACGCACACACAGACAGAGCCACGCACACAGACAGAGCCACGCACACACACACAGACAGAACCACGCGCACACACAGACAGAGCCATGCGCACACACAGACACAGCCACGTGCACACACAGAGCCATGCACACACACACACACACAGACAGAGCCACGCGCACACACACATACAAAGCCACCCACACCGCAAAGGTAATGCTGTCCATGGGCTAGTCCGCCTCTTATGGAGCTGCCCCAGGCTGGGCACTTACTGGCACAAGATCTGCGGAGCGCTTACGACATGCACAGGCCGCGTCATCCCCTTCAACTGGCCTGAGTACCTCCTGCACCAATTCAAAAAGAAACCCCAAGACAAAGCATCCTCCCGTTTTCTGGACCTGGGTTTAGTGGTGGCTAAGCGACTGCTTACGAAACGGTGAAAGGCGCGCGAGCCGCCCGCTGTGCAGGCGTGGGTACTCTCCTTTAGGGCGTGGGCGCAAGCGGAATGGATAGCCATACGGAGGGAGAAAACGATTGGACACCGTAAGGAGCCCATGGCGGATCAGTGGAAACGCATGCTTGGCGCCTTGTGCTTACCGGAGGGGACAGATGCGCTGGATGCTGGAGCGGCCTAGATAATTGCTTTGAGTGATCTGACATGCCATGGGATGCATTACCGCTGAGACATGATGCCATACTACACCTTACTACCACTGGGTGCGCAGGCCTGAGATGCACGTAGTTTCACACAAGATAACGCGCAATGGGGAGGGTGAGGGGGGGCGGAGCGGGGTGGAGGAGTTGCATGCACATATGTATGACTTTATGCCGCTATAGTTTAAATGTTTGCATACTTGTTAGTTTAATGTCATTTCTATATGTGACCACATGGTAGCAGTATTCACCCCGTAATTATGCCGTCATACCAGATTGGACTGCCGGGCAGCTGCACTATGCTCCAGGAACTTTTGGCCTGCACTTTGGGGGTGTGTGCCAAGACGTGCTGCACGTATCCCCGCATATGTTAATACCAACAGTGATGCATGATTGTACACCGCTCTGCTCTGTGATAATCTAATGTTGTACAGACGTGTCTTGCTTATCAAGTTATACTGACTGGCTCGTGCATAGTACCCTGAAATATAAAATGCTAATAAAATAGATTTGACAAAAAAAAAGGTAATGCTGTCCATGCCCCGCTACACCTAGTGCTTACGTAAACTTTGACAGTCTGTTTGAGAACACCCTCAGTACCTGCTGAGACCCCGTGACCTCAAGTGCCCCTCCAGCACAAACACTGCCTCGTTGTGCCCACCATAGGAGCAGAATCACCCTCCTAACCACCAGTGCCCGCCAGTAGCCGCCTAACCCCACCTGTCCCATGCACACCCTGAGCTGGTGCACACACGGTGTTTGTGCACGGTTCACAAGGTTTGTTATTCACCGCAGTGATGTCATCCGACCGTCAGCTGGTTTACCTGTGAAGCCATCTACCCTCAACTGAATGTCTCCTGGCCAGTAGTGCCAGCTACACTACTATAAACAACAGCGCGGTTAGCTGCATATTAGTCAAAGTGCCTGCTGCACTGTCATGAACACAAGTGCCTGTTTCGCGATCATAAACAAACACTGGTGGCTCCTCCTAGACACTGACCGCCAAGAACTGTTGCCCGCCCCGCCCTTTTGACTATGAACTCTCTCTGCTCTGCTTCCCAGCTCCCTGCCATTTACCACCTGTGACTGCTCTGTCAAACAGTGCCTGCCTCTCTGACCACTCAAGCCTAAATCATCAGTTGTCTCACCCCTGCCGGATGTCTTCCCCAGTTTTCTGCCGCTCCGACCACAAGCAACTGCTCCCACCGCCCAAAGTTCCCACATTCTGCTTCTTAGGTCCGTCCGTAGCGCCCCGCCTGCGTCAACACAGGTACACGGTTTCCCTCCACACTTGCCTATTCCGGGCAGCTCTTCCCGCTCAGTGCTTCCTCGGGCCACAACCGATGCCCACTGCCTGCTACATTTACTGCCCCTGCAATTCCCGAACATACCCTCTCTGACCAGCAGCAATCGATCCCTGCCTCTGCCTGATTAAGTGCCCCTCTCTGTCCACTAGCCACCCCCTGCTTCTCTGATCACTAAAGTGCTGCACTCTCTCCACCAGCAACAACCCCACTGCTTCCCCGATCACTCAAGTGCCTCTCCATGTCCACGCTGCCTCTCTGATCGAACAAATGCCCCACTCTGTCTGCCAGCCACCACGAGCCGAGCCACCCCCCCTCTGATCACACGCATGGCCCACTGTCCGCCAGCGACCACCCCCTGTGGCTCGGATCACACAAGTGCCCCTTCGCTCCCTATCCACCAGCCATTCCCCCATGCATCTGTACATTTAAGTGTCCCACTCTCCACCAGCAACTACCCCTGCCTCTTATTCACACAATTGCCCCACTCTGCCTATCAGCCATTGCCCTGCCTCTCTGAGCACACAACTGCCCCACTCTGCCTATCAGCCCCCCTTATATTTATTTATTGCATTGTAAAGCGCGCTATCACCTCGAGAGGCATCCTGGCTCTAGCAGCATCAAAAGCGAAGAAGGAAGGGCGGCTGGAGGCAGGCTAAAAGTTAAGGAGAGCGTGGGAAAAGCCAAGTTTTTAGCTGCCTTCTGAAGGCAAGAAGGCAGTGAATCTGCCTAAGTTCAGTGGGCAGAGAATTCCAAAGCTTGGCCGCAGCCATACTAAATGATCAGCCTCCTGCTCTAGATCTTTTAAACCTAGGTACAGCCACCACCCTGGCCAAGGAAGAGCGCAAGTTACGGGCCGGTACATACCATGAGAACATCCTTTGGAGACTGGCCGGGCCCAGCCCATGAAGTACTTTGAAGGTCAGACACAGAGATTTAAAGGTCACCCTCTCCCTCACTGGGAGCCAGTGTAACTGAGCCAGAGCCGTAGCAGAAGAGGATCTTGAAGGCCAGCCTAAGGCCAGTTTGGCTGCTGCAGACTGGAGTCTCTGAAGCCTATCCATAAGGTAGCTCAGGGACTCCAGCAGTAAGGCGTTGCAGTAGTCTAACCTACTTAGCACAGTGCAACGTACCACATCTATCCGCGCAGTAGGCGGTAGCAAGGGCAAGATTTTTCTCAAAAGGCGGATAATAGTCATGCAGCTAGCTACCACCTTAGAGACCTGCGCCTCCAAGGAGAGATCACTGCTGAACATAACACCCAGATTCCGAACTGCCTTCAACGGCTGGACCAATGAGGAAAAGTCCTTCGGCCAGAAGTTACCAGGTAATGAAGAACTTATCCCTCTGCCTCTCTGATCACAAGGTTGCCTGCTCTCTGCCCATCCGTTCTGCCCCGCCTGCCCCTACGTGCTCGCAAGGCCAGAACTGATATATGAGAAAAAACACCATATCTTACGAATAGAAACAAGATACTACAGTTCCAAAGGTCTGCTGAGGCATGTATCCCCAGAGTCCCGGGGTGGCACTGCCTGTGCCAGCAGTGGGGTGCCGGGTCCCACAGAGGGCAGCAGAGCCCGCTCACAGCAGCCTTACCTCGCTCTGGGATCGCGGCAGCCTGGCGGCCGGGGGCAGAGGCGCCGTGTGCTGGCCCGGCCCGTCCATGGGGCTGGAGAGGGGCTGCTCCCGAGACGACAGCTGAGGGCGGGAGAGGCGCGGACCGCAGGGTGCTTCCTTCCACCGACCCCTGCAGCACTTTGTATTCCAGGGAGCGGGGCTCCGCCGAAGAGGAGCAAAGAAAGCAGCAGCAACACCAAGAAAACAGTCCGGCCTGCGGTGGTGGAGACGGGGAGCTGAGCTGCTGGGACGGGAGGCAGCTCGGAGTGCCCTGGCTGCAGGGCTCGGGCGGAGCTGGGCGCTGCCGAGGGTTGAGCCCGGGACGGTGAGGCTGGAGGCGGCTGTGCAGTGTCTCGGAGCGGTAGCGGTGCAGATGGGCTGTGCTGTGTTGTACCTCCGGAGTTTCTTATTTTGTAGCGAAACTGTTGGATAAACTTGGCGAGTACGAGATAGTGACCCCCACACGGGTGGATGAGTTTGGAAAAACGGCACAAACAGGGAAAAAAGTGGCGGACGCAAAGCTCCGAAAATTTCGGAATCAGGGGCGTGTTTTGGCGTTCTAAGTGACGGGTGACGTCACAGTCAAAAGAACGCAAAAAACACACCCCCGAATCCGAAAGAGACGGGGCTTTATTGGAGTGACGCCAGTCTCCTCCAATGGCTGGCCTCCGTTTAGGAAGCCAGCCAATGGAGGAGAGAGGCGGGTTCAAGCCCCCATACTCCAAATCATTAAATCTCCTCCCGGAGACTGCGCAAGCGCAGCCTTCGGTCCTCGGCCTAAAAACCTACACCATGCCACCACATTCCGCATAAGTCTTTATTTAACACCAGAATTTATTTTGGGATTTGTAGTGACTAACCACCCCTATAAGTACGAATTTGGCTGTATAATTTAGATTCTCCACAACAGCAAATAAGTACGTGAAAACCGCGTCATCACGAGAGAAGCGAGCAGTGGCTGTGTGGGAAGAGAGTGCGGTGTATTGTATTAGCATTTAGGTAGCGCTTTCTGCCCTTTATGAGACACAAGAGCGCTCTGCTGACATACAGCGTTAATAAGAAAGGCCATAAGGGATCTTAGTGAATGGGAGCTGGGACCCGTGAAAACACTCAAATGAGAGAACAGCTCTGAAAATTTGAAAGGCTCGTTGAATTAAACGACAGGCCACCACTTCCCAAAATGAACCGTCTCGTCAGTGTAAAGACAGCATCTGTAAAACTGTCTAAACAAACCAGTGGTGCGGCCCACCACATAGGAGTGGGGGGAGGGAGCGTGGTAGCGAGGCAAAGGCTGGATATGCGCCCGCCTTTGCCCAATTACGTGCATTATTTTTGTAAAAAATACATGCTAAACCCAATGGCAGCTGGCGAAAGCCTGATCACATGCACAAGTGTGTGAGCAGCTTTCAGAACCCCGTAGAAAAGGGTTCTCGCTGCGCGAGAATTGCTGCGCACTGCAACGTGCGAGCCCTAAAAGGAAAGATCTTCCTGGTGGCATTCTGAAGTCATCTGACTTCTGGGCTATTCCTGTAACAATCTGGTGAAGTCATTCCAACCCATCCTGTAGTATGTGTCTAGTGCAAAATATTTAAACAAGATAACTCCAGAGTGTTCAGAAAAACTACTCCAGGATTCGTTTCTGACTACTTTAGTTGGAAATGTGTGATGACAACTATAGGATGAGTACAGATTATTACAAAATGAACCAAGGACAATTTGAGGATGAGTATGGATTACTGATGGATGTCTTCATGACAACTTAAGGATGAGCACAGAAACTGTAGGATGGGTGTAGAATACTCTAGGACGACTCTATCACAAATTCACAGTGAATGTAGATTACTTCACAGTGATTCTATGACAACCTGGAGAGGAGTACAATGATAAATATATGACAACTTCAAGATTAGTGTGGATTACTCTGTAATGATAATACGACAGCTTCATGATGACTTTGGATTAACCCTTGATAATTCCAGGAGATTCTTCTGGGAATTCATGGCAGACCGTTTTAACTGGATGGTGTGTTAACAACTACTGGCAGGCAGTGGCAAAGCCAATAGATTTCGCGTTCAACACCTAATGGTTTTGCCAGTATTTTTTTTAGCATCATTACAGCTGCTATGGAACATTGCTAAAAATAACAAAAAAGAAGAAAGAATGATGTGGCTCTGTTTTATTTTGTAGATGCACACATACATTCATTATGAATTGTTGCGTGTTGCAAAGTCATCCTGTGCTCTGCTTAACCAGACCAAGGGCCTGTGCTATGCTGAGAACACACTTAGAATACAATGAAAACACCTACATACACAAGGGTGCACTATAGGTTAGGGTCCCCCATGATTGGCATGACCTATTAGGGCAGGGGATTAAAACTACCTTGCGGTCCCTAGTACATATTAGGGCAAGGCAGGTTAGAAGCCAGCAGCCCTTTCTGCACTTGTATGTGTGCACTGCTGAAGACTGAGGTCAGTTTAAAAGCCACCCTGTGTTGCATAACTACTTTTAAAATGTAAATCGTGCCCACACTCGACTTTGATGTGTGGTGTACTTTAAATGGGTAAACTACAATATTTTGACATATTAGGTACCTTAAGTGTCGGGGGCGTGGCTACGTGCGCAGCGAGACTGGCTGCACACTAGCGGAGCTCCGGCGTGATCCCGCACTCAGGGGTTAAATTATCCGGCGAAATTACCACATAGGTGGCCCAAACTTGCAGCGAGTGGTCAAGAAGCGCGGACACAGCATCGGACCAAATCTCACGGTCCAACGAGCCCCGGGACCGCACCGGCACCAGCGAGGCCGCCATAGCCGAGGTAGTGATCACGGGCCCGGCGAGACCCGACAGGCAAGCCCGGTGCTGGAACCGGAAGCGAGGGCCACACAGACGAAGCGCCAGAGAGACGCGAGCTGAGGCGGCGGCATTGGGACACACCAAAGCGGACCGACCCTCGGCAGACCATCGGAGGCGGAGGCGACCCGACAGGCAACGCACGGAGGGCAGAGAAGTGGCGCATCACCGGAAAACTGGGGCCACCATCCGGACTGCTGCGACGGACCTGGACACGAGGAGGAGCCCATCCCCCACTCGGCCCACACCCGCGGAGCGGACCAGCGCTGTAATCAACGGACCCGGGAACGGTCGGATCGCCTGCTGAGCTGACCGCCCACCGGGTTCCAGCGGAGCGGAGCCCGGAGGACCCGAGCGCCCCTCGGGTCAGAGATCGGATCCCCGACGCCGCCTGCTGTGGCCTTAGGTGGTGAGTGCTGCGGCGCGAGGCATACCAGCAACAGCAACTGCCCGACGGGCACAGAGCGTGGGCTCACCGCGCCTAACACAGCGGACCCTCAGCAGCACCTGCCCGACGGGCACTGAGCGTGGGCTCACCGCGCCCAACACAGTGGAGCCTACAGGCCCAGACTCGCGCGGCGACCCAAACCAGGCCTGGCACACAGGCACCCAAGAGTCACCTACCAGGGCGCCCAGTGGGCCGTACTCGCGACCCACAGAGCAAGGAGATCGAAGGGTAGCGCCAGAGGGAGCCGCTGAACAATTGCAGGGCTCGGGGTCCGACTGACCACGTCACCCGCCACAGCCACGGACGGCCGGAGGGCACTGCTGCTGATCACACGCACAGAACGGTAGGGGCTGCTGGGTGTGGTGAGCGCCGTGGGGAGACACTGCCTGCCACGCGCTGCACACAACTCAGGTGCCCTTGAGATCACGGCGCAACTGGACGCCCGACGCAGCAGGGGGTAAACACGAAGCCCAGAACACATCCAACTGCGGGAGGGGTGCAACATAACCCATTGCCAGAGCCTGAAACCGTACTGAGCGGAATAACGGCCACCACCGAATCACGCTGCGCTTTAGACGGCTCGACCACACAAGAGGCTCTAAGGTGACCGTAACCCGCCCTAGAAACGCCGCCGAAGCACCAGCCAGTGGCTCTGACGATCGACGTGACCAAGGACCACCACCCTATCCGGATCCTCCGAGAATCAGTTCCCTCTCATGTCTGGAGGTGCCGGGAAGCGCACAGGAACGGGGAGCACGTCCCAAAAGGGCAAAATGGACAAGTCGCAGAAGCAAACGGACGCAGATCCGGTAACGGCCAGACTGGACTCGGTACTGGCGGCCATGGAACGCCTGGAAAATTCCATCCAGTCCACCCGGACATCCCTGGAGGCGAAAATAGACGGAGTCGCCATAGACCTCACGCACTTGAAGGAGGACCATAAGAAACTGGCTGAGCGCACCAAAACCCTGGAAACCACAGCGGGCATGGAACCTCGTGTCGCCCAGTCGGACAAACAAATTAAAGACCTTCTCAACAGGGTGGAGTTCCTGGAGGACAGGGCAGAGGATGCAGAAGGGCGGGCGAGACGCAACAACGTCCGTATAGTAGGTTTGCCAGAAAAATGGGAAGGCAAAGATCCGACCGCCCACGTAGAGGACTGGCTACGCGCCCTGTTACCCGAAGGCACCCTCTCACCATATTTCGTGGTGGAAAGGGCACACAGAGTCCCGACCAGGCCACTCCACACCGGCTCTAACCTACGCCCTTTTCTGATCCGAATCCTGAACTATAGGGACCGAGACACTGTACTGCGAGAAACTCGAAAACTGGGCACCATTCAAGTTGAAAATGCGAACATAATGTTTTTCCCAGACTATACAATCCAGGTGCAGCGCCAGAGGCAATCATTCCTAATGGTAAAGCGGAGGCTACGCCAACTGGGACTTACATATTCCCTCCTCTTCCCAGCGAAACTCAGAGTGATAGCGAATGAAAAGACACACTTCTTTGACTCCTCGGAAGACGTGGAAGCCTGGCTGGACAATGGGACGGACAAGAGCACGGGGAGATCAGGAAACCCGGACAGGCCTAGGAGACGCAGGAGGTCCAAGAGGAGACGTGGCGCCAGGCCACCCTCCCCCGCGGCCAGCAGCATCCAGCACGGCGCAAGCCCACCGGAAGAGGAAATACGCAGGGAACAACGGGAAGCCCTACGGATGGTCTCGGAGCTCAGCGGCTCCCCGTCACAGCGTTCCCCGCCCGCCACCAGCCCTAGGATATCACCGAGCGACGATGAGGCGATATATGGTCTCCCGGATTCGCAACTCTCAGGTGGGCTGCCAGACATCACCCCACAAACGTCGGACCTGTACGGCTGAAGAAGTGCCGCAACATGGGGCTCTTAGCGGTGGAAACATTGACACGGTACTGCCCGGTGGTGACGGACACTGAACACGCAGTAAGTTAAGACAATGTCACGCTTGCAATTATCGACTGCGGAGCAGACGCCCCATGGCACCCACACCGCATGGGCCACCACATTGCAGGGTCCATATGGGGGGGCGATGGTTACCTGCTACAAACTTGACCAGGGTAGTGGCCCCGTGTCTTTACGAATACACTGCTCCATAGACGGTGGGCCAACCTGTTGGCCACTCAGACCTATAATTACACCCCCCTGGGAGGGCACTCACGCCTTCACGCTCAACAGACACTCACTGGCTGCTTGGACTGCGTGATGGACAGCAACCCCCCAGAATGGATTGTTCGCACTTTTTGCGGAATGTTTGGACGGCTGCCCGTTTGGCAACCGACCCGATGGTGTTATCCCCAGTTAATGTTTACCCCCCTTCTCCCTATTGTGAAACGCTGCATGCATGGCCCACAGGAGTGCTCGCTAGACTATTCCAGGGGTTGCTCGGACAAGGGTGGGGATGCTCTGAAACTGGATGTTGGAGGGCCCATTGAGAGGGTGCTTGAAGCGAGGGGGGGAACGGGTGTGACTGCCTTGTTGAACGCTGATGGCTGAAGTCATAATGTGTACCTGGAATGTACGCGGAATACACACACCCGCACGCAGGTACATGATTTATTCATACTTGAAGAGACACAAGGTGCAGATAGCACTCCTACAGGAGACACACCTGACAGCCCCAGAGGTACACACCCTGCGCAGGCGGTGGCGAGGTCAGATCTATGCGGCTGGGTTCTCCTCTTACGCCACTGGGGCACTGATATGGGTGAGACCAGGGCTCCCGTTTGAAGTTGAAGACTCACACATAGACAAGGAGGGGAGGTTGGTGGCAGTGAAGGGACGCCTGGATGGACGACCGCTGGTGGTGGCGTCGCTCTATGCCCCTAATACAGACCAACAGAGCTTCCTCGAAATGGTGTCCACAACCCTAGCGCACTGGCACAGGGTCCCCTGGATATTGGGGGGGGATTACAATAGTGTATTGGATGCCACACTGGACCGCTCATTCCCACCTCTACCCAGCGCACCAGTGGTGGGTGCCATGAAAGCTCTTATAGCCTGGGCCTCACACTGGAACTTACACGATGTGTGGCGTCACCGGAACCCAACGGCCAAGATATATTCGTACTACTCAGGATCCCATACCCTGCACACCCGGTTAGACAGATTCATGCTCACAGATGATTAGGCTTTCCTGTTTTCAGTTTCTATTTTTGGTAAATTCTGGTGGTGTTTTTTCAGTGTTTTCCAGTGATTTCAATACCTCAAAAAAACAGTGCTTTTCAGTGAGTACTAATTTTTGTGCCATAAAAAGCAACTGAAACGGTGTTTTACCGGTGTTTATGGAACGCTTTGCTTTTATTATTGCTTGCTTTCTTCATTGATGCATGGTATATAGACAGTGTATATGAGGTCCAAATACTTTTTTACAAGTGAACTTTATTGTAGTAGACCATACAATATTTCTTCAATGATTCTTTGGTCATTCGTGCTCTCTCTTTCCTTCCAATGTACACTTTTATTTGTGAAAAGGCCCTCTTGACATTGGCACTTGAGACCTGGCAACGCCAAAACAGCCAGTACACAATTTGACAACTCTGGCCACTGACATAGCTTTCCGTGCCAATGTTACTTAAATATTTCTGAAGGAAAAACCTGCCATTATCAGTGTCATTTCACTTTTCTAGAGAACTCAACTCATCATGATTTCTGACACTACATTCCTGTAGTTTTCCGTTGTGGTACAGAGTAGCAATCTAATTTCTACCATCCAAACACGGAGTAAATGACGGGACAGGTCTGTGTGGCACTGGCAGCAGTAATCAGTTCACAAAGGCACCAGAGTACTGAAGGCATCTCAGTGGGCAGGGCCCAGAAATACTCAGTGCTGATGGATAACCGACTATCAAGTGATCAGATATAATCTCAGTGTCCTGTGTTGAGAAGTACTCCTTGTTTCTAGTGTTGTTGAACTTCCCAAGTGTCTATTACTTAGGAAAACCTGTGTTTAGGTGTCCCGCAATGCGTCTAGCGCTAGTACCCGGCACCATCTCCAGTGCCCAGCATGCACGAATAACCCTCTCCTAGTGTGCGCTGCTGAGAAATACCCCTCGCCCTCAGACATACAATCTCCATGTGACCAGTGCACTTAAATAATACCAGTGTGCAGTGATCAGGGGTACAGTCAGTGCTGATGAACAAAAAGTGTTCAGTGATAAGAAATACCTGAGTGTTCATTTTACAGTAACACTTAGGACAAGTTGTGTCTTGAAAGCCTCAATGTCCAGTGCTCAGGAATACACTGTGTTCACTGCATAGTAATACTAAAGACAGACAAGCAGTGTCTAGAATGTCGCAATGTCCAGTGCTAATGACTACCCATTGTTCACTGCATTGTAATTCTAAAGATAAGCAGTGTCTTGAAGATCCGAAAGCAGAGTGCACAAGATAACCCTGAGAGTCCAGTGCTCAGGCACATATCTGGTGCCCAATGCTGAGGAAAACACTAGTGTCCAGTGCTGTCCTAACTCCCCTGCACTCACTTCCTGTCTTACCTGACCCTACTAGCTCCATGCTCTCACTGTCCTGTCTCACCTGCACTCACTGCGATGACTCCCCTGCACTCACTTCCGGTCTTACCTGACCCTACTAGCTCCGTGCTCTCACTGTCCTGCCTCGCCAGCACTCACTGTCCTGACTAACCTGCGCTCACTTCTTGTCTCACCTGACCCTGCTATATCCATGCTCTCACTGTCTTGTCTCACCTGCACTCACTGTCCTGTCTCATCATCACTCTTTTCCTGTCTCACCTCACCTCACTATCCCTTTGCTTTCACTGACCTGCCTCACTTACACTACCCCATCCTACCGCAACTGTTTTCCTGCCTCTCACTGTCCTGCTTCACCTTCACTTGCTGTGCTTTCTCATCTGTTTTTACAGCCCTGTCTCACCACCTCGTACTGTCCGGTCACAAATGTTCTCCAGTTGCGACTCACTTTCTGTCTCACCTTATCACATTGCCTTTTCCCACATGCATTAACCCCTCTCACCTTCATCACTTCTTCTCACTTACATGCACTCACTCACTGCCATGACTCACTTGCCCTCACCGTTTGTCTCCTCTCCACTTCCTGCCTTGTCTCGTCTGCTCTCACTTTTCTATTTTACCCGCACCTACCCCAGTCTACCTTCTCTGCACTCGCCATACTGCCCACCTGCACTTACTGTACTGTACCATCAGCTCTCTCTGCCCAGCATTAATTGCTCCCACAGTGCTCCACCTACCCTCATTGACCTACTTCATCTGCTGCTCTTCGTCACCGTGCCCTACCCCAGCTACCCTCACCTCGCTGATTCCCCTGCGCACACTGCCCTACTCGCGTACCCTCACAACTCTGCCTCACGTGACATGCCCTCACATCCAGGCCTGCTCACATCCCTGCCTCATGTGCCTTCACTGCAACATGCTGAACAGAACATGGCACATGCCTGGAGGTGTCACTCACCCAGCATGAGAACGTTCTGCCTCCTGATACTGCAGCGACAACACACAGTCCATCCCCCACGCGCTGAGAGATTGGGTGGTAAGACGTGTGCGTCCGTGAGTCACTGTCTAAGCACTGCTCAAGGACTGGCAAAATTGATTCCCATGGCCGTCATTGGTAGCGCTTTCCCGCGCTACAAGATTGACGGCCCTGGGAACCCGTCACCCACATACACTGATACATACCCCCGGCCCACTCCAGCATAGTGGCACTATGCTAGAGTGTGCTGCGCACACAGTATGTAGTGCAAGCAGTTGCGCTTGCACTCACAATCTCATGCAGGTGCTGCTGCCTGCCTACTTCGAATAAAAAAATGTTTCCCCCTTTTTACCCTAGCCCCTTTGCCGCCCTCGGGGTCCGCCTAGTGCTGCCTAATTGTAGAAACGGCGCTGGCTAATGCACGAAAAAGGCGAGGAGTGACTAGAGCACTGGGTTTAAAGACATTCAAAATAAACAGAGCACAGCAGACATGCTTCTATATAGCGCATCATGCTACACTCGTGCCACCTCTAAGCGTTCCAAAAACAGGTGTCCTATTTCCCCCGTTTTTAAAGTACTCTCTAAGACCTGATTGTCAATAACAGAAATACACAAAGCTAGCAGTGTCCTTCCTTTGTAACAAACTCGCAGGTTATACAGTGCCCTCATTTACATTTCTGGTTCGTGTTGCCCGACTTTTAAAAACAAAGGATTTAGCGAGGCCAGACAATGAAGCATGGCTTACCAGCAATTATCGCATGCTTAATTAAAATGCCTGGAAGCATATACTGAAATTGATGACTCCAGCATTCTGACTTGTTGCTAAAAGTTGAAGCAGGAAGAGGGTTGGGGGCATTTTCAGTGCAAAAGCGATGTGCTATGAAGTTTTGGGGAGTATTACTAGCACTAAGGCAGAATTTAAAACCCAAGCATGCCGCCTCTTTCTCCGGTGCCCACCCCCACGTTAGCCAGGCAGGGGGCCATTGCTCACGGGCCGCATTAAGCAGTAGAGGCAGAATGAAAAAACCCAGCATTCAAAGCATTTCAAGCCTCGTTAAGTAAATGGTCTTTTTAAAGACCTGCTAATTGATCGGGTGCGGCCGCAAGCAGACAAACGACAGACCCAGTGCCTCTAGTCACTCCCCACCTTTTTTGTGCATTATCTGAGATTTTGAGATTAAACAGAGCACAGCAGACATGCTTCTAAATAGCGCCTTCATACTACACTCCTGCCACCTCTAAGCGTTGCAAAAACAGGTGTCCTATTTCCCCCGTTTTTAAAGTACTCGAATGGGGAGTGCGCCCTCTCTAAGACCTCATTGGCAATAACAGAAACACACAAAGCTAGCAGTGTCCTTCCTTGGTCACAAACTCGCAGGTTATACAGTGCCCCCATTTACACTTCTGGTTCGCATTGCTTTACTTTTAAAACAAAGCAAAACGAAAAACAAATTAGCGTGTCATATCATAAAAGGATTTGGCGCTGCTAAACGAGGCCAGGCAATGAAGGTGCCCACCCCCACGTTAGCCAGGCAGGGGGCCCTTGCTTACGGGCCGCCTAACTCAAAGTAAAGCAGAATTTAAAACCCAAGCATGCTGCATCTTTGCCCGGTCCCCGTAATCTGAAATCAAACTGACTACACTTCATGACCTGAAGTGTTGTGAGGTGTATGGGGCAAGACAAACACCCCGGACAGTATTTTTCAATGGGACCTGGCCTCACCCACCAATGTGTCCTCCCGAATTTAAAGGGGGTGATGCACGTTCGGAGCTGCTTCCATCTCGGGCCCAAATTGCAGTTTGGTCTGCAATGCTTTGGCTCCATCAAGTGGCCAAGTGGTGTAACAGCAATGAAAATCAGTGACACTCGGTTTAAACCAGGTCAGCTGATTTTCATCCTGTGGGGTATTGTCGGTTAGACTCGGTTTTAACCGAATTCCGAACAGCCTACAGATGATCTACTCCCGCTAGTGACGGAAGCGCTTTACATGGGTAGGACACACTCCGACCATAACCCACACATGTTAACGGTCTCATGGGCGAACACTCGCCCCCCTGTCCCCAACTGGAGGCTGCAGCCGGACCTCCTGCTAGACGCACCCTTCCGGGACTCACTGTTCGCACATATTGTACACTACTTTGAGGATAATGCAGGTTTAGCCACCTCTCTACAGATGGAATGGGAGGCGTTCAAAGTGGTCATTAGGGGACAGTGCTTGGGCACGCAGGGGAACCTCAAACGGCAGGTGGAGAGGGACTTACATAGGGTGGAGGAGGAATTGAGTCGACACGAACGGGACTCGGTGGGAGGACACATCGCTGGGCTTCAAACAGCGCAGGCGACCCACGAAAAACTGCTGGAGAGGCTCAGATGTCTGAATTTCGCGGCTCATGCGGCGCGCACACACGATAGGGGGGACAAACCCGGTAAGTTGCTGTCGTGGCTCATCGCTAGAGAAGACCGGACGAAGCCAGTCACAAAAGTACTAGACGCGAATGGGGTGCCCTTACATACGCAGTCAGAGATCCACGGAGCATTCACCGCACACTACAAAACACTGTATCGCTCTTGCCTGCCCACACCCGCCCCGGACACGGTGAATATCTTAACCAGGTACTGCTGCCGTCACTTACCGATGCCCAACGTACCGTCCTAGCGGCACCCATTGCCCCCGAAGAGCTCCGGGAAGTCATAGCGGCGCTCTCCAACGGAAAGTCCCCTGGCCCAGACGGACTCCCAGCGGAGTTCTATAAAGCATACCAAGACCTCCTGATCCCTGAACTCGTAAAGCTGTATGAGACGGCTCTGGACGACTCCTCCCTGCCCCCATCTCTGAGTGAAGCTACCCTGGTCTCCCTCCTGAAACCGGGTAAAGAAGAGACACTTATGGGCTCATATAGGCCCCTTGCCCTCTTAAACACAGACTACAAAATACTGGCCTCTACACTAGCGAGGAGATTGGCCCAATACACACCTACCCTGGTCCACCCTGACCAGAACGGGTTCGTACCCACATGCAGCACATCGCACAACATCCGCCGGCTGTTCAGAGTACAGGAGTACGCGAGAGGCCCTTGGCCACAATCGGGTTGCATAGTATTAGACCTGGAGAAGGCATTTGACTCGGTGGAGTGGCCGTTTCTTAGGGCGGTTATGCAAAAGTTTGGCCTGGGAGACGCATATCTGGACATGGTGGGACTCCTATACCAAACGCCAACCGTTCGGGTCCGGATAGGGGGCCTGATATCGGAGGCCATACAGGTGAGGCGGGGCACACGACAAGGCTGCCCGTTATTGCCTCTACTCTTCTCGTTAGCCATGGAACCGCTGGCGGAGATACTGAGGATGCAGGGCGCCGAGTGGGGCATCCCGTTGATAGATGAGGTGCACGCGGTTTCCCTATATGCCGACGACCTACTCCTCTACGTCAGAGACCTGACACGGATACCCCCGGGACTCACCGACGCCCTCCGCGAATTCACAACACACTCGGGACTGAGGGTCAACTGGGGTAAATCTGGGGTCTTCCCCTTTCACCCGGATATGCAGGACTGCGCAGTACAACTAGGAGACACAACGCTGACATGGTATGCCGGTACCTTCAAGTACCTGGGCATCCACATATATAGGAATGCAGCAGATATACTGGATGGCAACCTGATTCGAGCCATAAACTCCTTGCGAGCCCAGATCCAATTCTGGGGCACACTCCAGCTCAATGTCCCGGCCAGAATCACCCTGACCAAAATGATAGTCCTACCTAGACTCCTGTACTATTTTTCGAACATACCAGTGTATGTCCCAGCTCGGGTCTTTAGAGACTTGGAGACCCTGACACGAACACTAATCTGGAATGCGGGGAGACCAAGGGTGGCCCTGAAGAAATTGTATGCCCCGACGTCCTCGGGGGGGCTCGCGGTCCCGAACCAGGAGCACTACTACCTTGCCGCGCAGCTCCAATGGGTGGTGGCCTGGCTAGCGGGTAGGAACCTAAATGACACGGCCTCAATAGTCCCAGCCCTGACCCACGCGGAAGCTCTCGCACTGTTCCACCCCCTCAGAGGCGCGACACGCGAGACGCAACTACACCTAGCAGTGGCACTGAGATGCTACAGGCGTGCATTGCGATTGACCAAGGAAACTACCCCCTACGCTCCAGCCCTGCCACTAGAGGGACTGCCAAGGCCTGGGGGAGTGTTGACTGCAGCGCGCCTACAAGACTGGGTGAAAGTGGGGCTTGAGACACTGGCGGACTTATATGACGACGGGGCCATGGTACGGTTCGAGGGGCTAGTGGAGAATCCAGGACTGCCAGCGGGACAATTCCTGATGCATACATCAATGATACGGGTCCTAACGGAACACTGGGGCGATATGTCAGTGGAACCCGAGACACACCTCTTAATACAATACCTGCACGTTATGGGGGCAGGGTCGCACGTTGTGCACTGGCTAACGCAGGCGCTGAGATCCCACACAACGGCCTCCCTTCAGTCACTCAGGGACAGGTGGACCACAGACAGGGGGAGGGACTGGTCGGATAAAGAGTGGGAAAGGATCCTAGAGGGACCGCAACACGTTCCCCGCAATTCGAGATTCAGAATCATACAGTTCTATATCATGCACAGGGCATACCTGTCCCCGGACAAGATTAACCGCTACTTTGGTTTGGATACCTCCAAATGCCCGCGATGCGTGCTACTGAATGCGGATCTCCTGCATATGCTGTGGGCATGTCCCAAGCTACGGACGTACTGGCATGATGTTAACACGCTGTTGACAAAAGGGACGGCGCTGGGCCTACGTCACGACTGGGACACCTGTGTGCTGGGCCTCCTCACCAGGACGAAACATAACAAAGCACACATGAGGTTCTGGGATCTGGGGCTGATAACCGCCAAAAGACTCATAACCCGTCACTGGAAAGCCGCGGAACCACCCCTGACGAAACATTGGAGTGCCTCCCTCATCTACTGGGCAACCGCAGAGGGCACGGTACTACGTAGGGAAGAGACGGCGGGGCGGAGGACCATACCGATAGCCCAGACATGGGAGGGCTTCCTGAGAGCGTTCACTAGGGCCTGCCACGATAAAGGGGTGTTGTAGGGAGATGGCTCCTCCCCAGTGGAACGGGGGGGACATGTCCGGGCCACAGGCTGCGTAGTGAGAAAGGGGAGAATCGGGAACCACACGCATACGGACATGAAACACCACCCTCACCCACTCTCCTGTTTTTCCCCAGTTTGAATTGGTGGCATCTACGGCAAAGGACACCCCCCAGTTGTCCACGCTGGATCTGCCTTCCCCACTCACACCTTTCACTTCTGACACACGGCGGCGAAACACAGGAGTGCAGCACACATGCAAACCACTGCCGCAACCTTCTACCTCACGGAGGCGTACCACTGAGCCTCCTAGCCGACCACAGCACACATACAAGTTGCCTGGAACCAAGCCCGGTAGGTTATCCACACCACTGAGGGACATCATGCTATATCACTAGCCAGTGGGTTGCGAACACCGGGGGTGTGGCTGGCCATCAGGCTACCCACCCTGACGGGTGAGGTCAGGCACTATAGTAAGGTAGGCAGGGCGCATTGCACAGTACAGTAGCAGTGAAGCGAATGGTTTGGTGAATGCAGTGACCGCCCCATGACAACGGATGGAGTTCTTTAACAACGAGTGCATTTATTGACTTTCAACCGTCGCCAACATTCGCATTGATGATGTACGAGCTACTCCAATTGTTGTTTCCCCTTTGAATTATGGACACAAGAAATGTAACTGTATGCCAAGTGTACCAATAAAACAGATTAAAAAAAAAAAAAAAATTAGGTACCTTAAGTGTCTCCCCTACATGTCCCAGGGGTTGGGGGGGCAGGTACTCATGGAAGATCCTTATAAAATATGTTTTATATGCCTTGGGAATGGTGAAATTGCACATTTCACTTCCCTCAGTGTAGTAAAGTGCTTCACAAAATCGACTTTTGTGCTAGGAGCACTGTGGAGGGAGAATCTACATACTTCTGGTATATTCAGAATCCCTAAGATCTCCCCTATGTGTCTCACTGGCGGGGGGACCTGTAGATATATGCAGGATCCTTATAAAAGATGTTTAAAAGCCCTGGTGTTGGAGAAGTTGTCCATTTCATTTCCCCATTGTTGATCCACAGCCACATAGGTTGACATGGCAAACAGTTATTATTATTTAATAACTAACGCTACGCCTAACAGAAAACTATCATTCAAGGACTCAGGAGAATGGTATTGATAAATCCAACAAAATACTCTTGTTAAATGTATCCTAAAATGTACAGACAAGCAGTTCTAAGACTTTCTTGGCTGTAAGCCAAAATTCAGCCTTCAAGTAACCTGTCGTGATTGGTCAGAGATAAGTGGATTAGCCAGGCTGCATTGATGAAGTGATAAGTGGTACCTGGGGCGAAGATCCATTCCGGGCAGTGGCGGCTCCTCCACAATGGCGGAGGAGCGCTGCCCCCGCCTGGCATGGAGCCAGCAAAGGAAAAATAAAACAATACTCCAGCATTGTTTTATTTTTGGTTTGCCAGCTTGTGCATGGAGGGGCAGGGCATGGGAGGGGGAGGAGGAGTGCTTGTACACTTCCTAGTCCCTAAGTGCTCATGTGTGTTTGGCCAGCCGACTCAGGCCGAAAAAACACACATGCGCACTTAGGTTTTCTCCAGCTCAGCTGCATTGAGCAGCCGGGCTGGTGTAACCCCACAGACTCCCTAGTCAGAGCAGGGCATCTTTTCTGCCTGCTCAGACAAATCCCTGCAGTGCTTTGGAGCACAGGGATTGGCTGGTAGTCTGTCCCAGGGGCTGCTGCGACCCAGGAAACAGCCAGCAGGGGCAACACAACGCAGGAGGCGGCAGACAACGTTAAGGAAGTTTTAAAAATTATTATTGAGCCCCCTCCTCCACTCGCGCTACCCTCACCTGCCTCACCACCCTTTCTTACTGCTGCTGCCATTGATTCTGGGAGGAGAGGGTTCTGCTGCATAGGAATGCCAGAGCGGGGGGGGGGGGGGCGTAAACCATGAGCTTCAAAGGCCCCGGGGGACAGGTCCATCTATGTCCATCCCTCTCTGAAACCAGCCAGATGGGAGGCTTAAGAAAGGAATGTGAAGATGCCAGGGGGAGGGATACTATAGAGATGAACCATCCTGCAGGTTGGTTTAGCCAGCTCTTGCCTCTCTGCTGAGACTTCAGCCATATTGAATTTTGGGAAAATAGTGCTTTCTGAGAGACCATTGTGACACACTTTGGTGAAAAAGATCATACTCTGAAGTAATGCCCTGCACCTCATTGGACAGGATTGTCCTCCTGTGTGGCCCCCAGAAAACACTAAATAAGTATCTGAGAGGGGCAGAGCCTCTCAGATCTCCTGCTTGAAACCAAAGAAGAAGCATGATCCATCCTGGAAGTTTAATTTTCCATAACCAGGCCCTGTGCTCTGGCTGACTGTGCCTGCTGTACAATCCAGAACCACAACCCTGTGGATCAAACCTGTTTCAAAAGGACTAAAGAGTAGACTACCTGCAAGCTACAGGTTAACAGAGCTCACTTGGACCATCACCGCCAAGAATCCCCAGCCAAGAGTGTGATGGAGCAAGGGTTTGCATGTAATGCGACTTGCTTGTATTCAGACCTCTCGACATAACGTTAATGTACTAACTAACATGTTTGTCTTATTGACAATTGCATTTCACGATACGTTGGGTATCTAGAAGAAGCTTGCTTATGTGTTTCTATTAACAATAATCCACTTGCACTAAAATGGCCGCTGCTTCGCGGGATTTCTACTGCGCATGCGTCTGTCATACTCATGTGACATGACGTCTTTCTCGGCTTGGAGGGAAACTTTCGCTTCTGCGCACCAGACCTAAGATGGCTGCTCTGCGTTACCGCATGCATGAAGCTTGCACTGCTGCTTTTGCTAAGCTGTTCATTTTGCCTAATCATTAATGCAATAGTTGAATTAAAGTAATGGTAATAGAGTAGAGATAAGTGGTATACAGTACATTCATTTATTCTGTGTTCTAAAACGGTTTCTTTTCTATTTTTCATGAAAAGATAATCTTGGGCCTGGGAGGTGTTGTTACTCCATCTTGAAAACCCACACTGCGCATGTCAAACTCCAGAAGAAGCTGAAGTCATTTGACATTGAAACATGCCAAACTTACAGTACATTAGAAGATGCACCTGGGAAGCTAACCTGCTGACCCCAAGCGGAAGAAAATATTGTTAACATTGTATTTCTATGGGTGGAATAAAGATGCATGGGAAAATTAAATTTGATGGGCGGGAACGTTAATAGAATATTCAGAAGTAAGTTTCATTTTAGTATGGTGTGATGATCTCTTCCAATCTCTTGTCCAATCAAAATTGGGGATCCTTACACTTGCAACATTGGGGGGTGGTACACTGTCCTGGAAAATAGTATAACTAGAGTAGGCTTAGGTATCAAATTTGTCCGACTTGTCCGAATAGCTGACCTGTCACTGACCCAACGCACTCAATAGGCAATTAAGAGCAGAGGTGCTGGCGGAGCACTCTGTCAGAAGATTCGATAACCCAATCGGGGTTAGGCTGTTAGCTGCAGAGAGGTTTGTAGCACTGGCATAGCAACTTTAACTGTGGGTGCCGGTCTTAGCCTCTGGTGATCCTGTCCTGATCCAAATTTGTCTGCACCTGTCCTGATTTCTGGTCGGCACCTGTTGACTCGCTGGCACTTGCACTTTGGGTTCTATCCTTTTACTGATCCGTGGCCAGGGTTGGTCTTCATACCATTCTAGGTAAATATTCTATGTGGGTATGTCATTGTACTGTTTCCTTCTCTCTTCCCACCCTAATGTCAAATGCGTAAAGATTGCTTTATAAAATCTCTGCATATTCTCATTCTAATCATTATTTTCCTGATTGAAAGATTTCTGATGTTTAATATTTGGTTTAAGACATTTACGAAATTTAGATAAATAGTTTAAACCATTCCAGAGTTTGTGGTTATTATATGAGTGCAAATGTTATTATTCTACCTATTATTCTAACTCCTTTTGATCTCTTAGGACTTTAGGTACTGATGACAAGGATTGGTAAGTCAATGGTATAGGCCCTAAATGAAATTTATAAATCACTGATGAGAGTAAGTGCACAGGTCACCTGATTAAAACTAAAAATAGGTTGTTTTTATGGGCCCAGGTGAGTATGGTAAACCGAGTCGGGTGACCTGCACGCTCTATCAAGTGCTTCCAGTGGACTTGTAAAGGTTTTTTCCAATTGGATTGTGGGAATTGAAATCCCAAACTTTCTAGGACCGTCTGGGAGCTTCCAGACCCTTGGAGTACGTTTTGTACACTTTGGGACCCTCAAAGGAATTTGAGGAATAAGTTCCAAAAGTTTGGAGACCTTTGGAGCAACTTTGAAACAAAGCTTCATAAATGGACCGACTCGACCTGGTGAGCCAAGCTGGTGACCCTCAACTGAGACTCGGCCTGCCGTCTAGGTTTGTCCTGCTGAAAAGCTCCGGAGGTCCGACTTCCAGAGTTTGACCGGGAGCTGGTGGAAACCCAAGTCAGTGGACCCTCACCGAATCCGGCCTGGTGATGAGCATCAAGGGACCCCATTGAGAAATAGCTCCGAAAAAGTTTCTAAGTCCGAATATAGAAGAGGTGACTTTCACCAACCGCAAGAGCCAAGCTGCCCACCTTCAACCATGAGCCGGCCTGGATCCTTGGTTCGCCCTGCTGGGAAGCTCTGGAGGTGGGACTTCCATAAGTTGGACGGGGAGCTCGTCGCAAGGCAAGCCAGTGAACCCTCCCTGAATCCGGACTGGTGGACAGCTTCAAGGGACCCTGGGAGAAAAAGCTCAAGAAAGGTTTCTAAGTCAGAAGTTGAAAACTTTGACGAGGTCTACCGCAAGGGGTAGCCGCACAGGGCTCCATTACGGTCAGCCTAAAAACGTTGACTTCGTCCCAGTCTAGCGTGACCAGATGTCCCATTTTATAGATATCTACGTGCTATATAGTGCAAAATCTTTAATAATTCATATCTCCTGTTCCCTCCGTTGGATTCTATTAGTTTTGGTGTCACTTTAAAGATAAAAATACTTCCTAATTTTATAAATTGATATTGGATTTTTATTGTGTATTGTGTCTTAATTATTTATACTTGTGTTTTTAAATGGTTTACTATATATACTGGACCAAAATAAGGTACAGTGTATATAGAGTCCACAGTCCCCAGAGGTATGACAGAGGTTAAAGTCAGATATGACCTTACTCTCTAAAGTGGTAGCTTGGTCGAGCAGTAAGGCAGTATCAGAGGACAGTGTAAAGCATTTGTTGTACACACTCAGTCAGCAAAAGGTTTCACACACTCAAGAACTGAACTCTAGGCCAATTGTTTTATATCAAGATATAGTTGTTTTATTTTAGAACCAACAGGTATCAAAATATACTTTTCTCAATATGAGTGACTCTGGGTAATTACTTTGCAGAAAGGCAATAGACTTTGTAAGTACAATAGTCACAGTGGTTGCAATGGGCAACACAATTCTAAACACAATTTAACATTGAGCTCAATGGGTTTTTCTACATAAATGCAGTTGATTACTTTAAGGATTACTTTTCGAACCACAGGACTGGATCCTGGATTCAGACCCGGGACCTAAGCTGTAAACAGTTAAGTAAAAGCGTTTTGGTTACAGTTGTAATTTTTAAAGAATATAAATGTATTTTCGAAGTTGACACTTAGAAACTTTTCAATGAAAACCAGGCAATGTTATCATATGGAAGGAAATACAGGTCACAGGTAAAGTAGGTTCTTGTTACTTTTGTAATCCAGTACTGGACTCCTAGGTTCAGCACTGGGACCTCTACCTAAGACAGGCAGGTAATTACGTTTTAGTGTTTGGTACGATTTTTAAAGAATATTTGTAGTTTGCAAAAATCTACACAGAAGAAATTTCACAGAAAAACAGTCAATGGTTTCCTATCGAAGAAAATTCAAGTAACTGGTAAGTATGGTTAGGATTACTTTTGCGGTTCAGTACTGGGCTAAATGGTACAGTACTGGCTTCTCACCTGATCGCAGGTGAGTATTTTCGGAATTTGTTATTCAGCTGATTTTAGATGAATATTTAAAAGTTTCAAAACTCCACACTTAGAAGAAATTTCAAGTGAAAACCAGTCAATGTTAACCTATGGAAGGAAAGTGAATTATCGGCTTGTAGGTAAGTCATTGACTGGTAGTGTTGAGGTTCTGGGCATAGACTCAGGGGTCTCCAAGGGTCAGGAAGGTACAGTTGTTACACCCTCAGCGGCACAGGGGCAGCCGGGTGCAGAGAGAGTAGGCCCAATGCAATCCAGTGGAGGGTAGGGGGCCTTTGGTTGGTGGCTGCAAGCAAGCAGGCCACATGGCTGTAGGAGCTGAGCTCCTGGTCACTTTCTCAGGGCAAGTGAGGAAGTAGAGTAGTAGGGTAGTAGTGGCACTTCCAGCGGCACTCGGGCGGCTGGGTGCAGGGTGCGTTTGAGCCGTCGGGCGCTCAATGTTATCCAATGGGAAAGTTAAAAAATTAACAAAGGCTGCAGGCACAGGGACTGAGATTCTTCTGGTGCAACCACCACTTCGAGAGGTAAGTTGGGATCTTGGAGAAGAGGCAGGTACCCCAAAGGAGTGCGCAGGGGGCCGGGGGGCGCCGGGTGCAGGGGTGTGTTTTGGCATTGGGAAATCTTACCCTCAGCTGGTTGCGGTTGGAGGTGTCACTGGTTCTGAGGCTGCAGGCGTCGTCTGGGTTGTCGAGGAGGGTCTTTCGGCACTGGACTTTGGGTCCCAGTTGCTGGAGGGACATCCTCGTGGTCTTGGGTCACTCGGGCACAGGCTGGGCTTGGCGGGTGCAGAGTGGGCTGCATTCGCGGTTCTTGGCTGGCACCAGGGGTATTGCTGTTGGAGCAGAACCACTGCTCGTGGGAGTCCCAGTCTTTTGGAAGGTTCAAGGCAGGCAGGTCCTCCGGGGTTGTCGAGGTTGCAGGCCGCTGGAGACGCCGGAGTTTCGCAGGAGCAGGTTCAAGGATCAACAGGCCTGTAGGTTCTGGGGCCAAGTCAGTGGGCGTCGTCCTTTTGTTAGCAGCTGCACGGCAGGTCTTCTTGCTTCTTGGTCTTCTTATTGTTGCAATCGGGATCTGAGGAAGGAAGGTTCAGGGTGCCCCTAAATACTACATTTAGGGGCGTTATAGGTAGGAAGGGCAGGTACCAATGGGTCCCTGTCCTGGGGTGGGTACACCCCCTAGCCTTCTCCTCTCCTGTGGGAGGGGGGCAGGAGCCTAGCTGTGATTAGGCAGAGCTCCCCATCTTCAAGATGGCCAGAGCCCGGGGTCCTGCTTCACCGCGCCTCTCCCACCTGAGGGGTGGAGTTGGCACAGGCTGTCAAACCCCCCTTCCTGACGTAGGGTTTCCCTCCAGTCTTCCCGCCAGAGAGGGGGTCAGAACTGGTGGGGGCCAGTTGCTGAGTATAGCAAATGGTCTAGAGAAGTTCACAAAGGCGGAACGGAAAGGCGGAATTATGGGACGAGATTCTAGAATGCAGTGAATATTATAGTATCCAATATCAAAACATACCTCAAGCGGCAGCAGTTCTCCCGGATCAGCTGAGAGCTAATACTAAAATATTCACTGCACTCTAGAATCTCGCCCTATAATGCTTTACTGGGCCTTTAGTTGGCATTGTATTTTTGCCCATAACTTTGCTTGGGGTGGTCCTAGGAGGATGGGACCACAACCGAATCGTTCTGCATGATATGCTCTTTGTGTTCAAGGCATCTGCTGGGTCCTCCCCCTAGGTTGGGGGGACCCCAAAATCATCACCTCTCTCATTGCCTGATATTTTTGTGAATTGGTTATATGCTTTTTAGCATGTAAAGGTAAAGTTGTTTTATCAAAGGGTTGTGGGTGCAGTAGCTAACTCTAGAGTTTTTGCATGAACTCAGTGTTGTGTTTTCAATATAATGCGTAGTTGTGTTGCATAAAACTTCCTTCATCTCGTCCCAATTTATAAAAGAGAAACCTCACATACCTTTAATAAAACAATTAACTGTCTTTACATGCTAAAATGCATATAGTCATCTCACAAAAGTGAAAATGAAAATATAGCAAGCAGTGAGAGAGGTGATGATTTTGGGCTCCTCCCTAACCTAGGGAAAGAACCAAGCAGATGCCTTGAACATAAAGAGGAGCCCCATGCTGAAGAATTCGGTGGTGGTCCCATCCTCCTAGGACCACCCCAAGCACAGTTATGGTCAAAAATACAATCCCAACCAAAGGCCTTGAAAAGTATTATGGGACGATATTCTAGAGTGCAGTGAATATTATAGTATCCAATATCAAAACATTCCTTAAGGCCAGCGGCTCTCCAGCTCAGATGAGAGCTAATACTATAATATTCACTGCACTCTAGAATCTCGTCTCATAATGGTTTGCCGGGCCTTTGGTTGGCATTGTATTTTTGCCCATAACTTTGCTTGGGGTGTTCCTAGGAGGATGGGATCACAACCGAATTGTTCAGCATGATATGCTCTTTGTGTTCAAGGCATCTGCTTGGTCCTCCCCTTAGGTTAGAGGGGACCCCAAAATCATCACCTCTCTCAGAGCCTGATGTTTTTCAAAGCTCGCTTTTGTGAATTGGTTATATGCTTTTTAGCATGTAAAGGTAAAGTTGTTTTATCAAAGGATTGAATTCCGTGTTTTCAATGTAATGCATAACCAAAAACTAGGGAACCATGGAGCAAGACCTGGCTAAACTGTCTAAGCTCAGGATGGCTGATCTTAGGGTCCAGTGTAGGTTAAGGGGGTTGCCTGCTTCCAACAAGATTAGAAAGGCAGGGTTGCTGAAGTCCTTTGAGGCCTGGGCTGGGGTAGCTGAGGAGATTTAAGTGGGGATGGAGGGTGTTCACCCCAGCCTCACCCAGGAGGAGGGTAAGAATGGTGCCTCCTCAATATTCTCAACTATTAGCCATGTGATTCCAGATGATGGGAGGAGGGCAGTGTCTCCTATTCAGGAACCACCACTATCCCTTGCAGAGAGACAGCTTAAAGCCCAACTAGCTTTGTAAGATTTGGAGCAGAGGAAACTGGCATTGGCTGAGAAGAAGTGGGAGAGTAAAGGAGGCGACAAAAAGACATGGTAGCAGTGAAAATGATGAAGATGATGAGATTTCCAGGGGTGGAGGGATTTGACCACAGACTTCCCAAGAGTATACTACCCAAGTACACAGAGGGGGAAGACATTGATAAGTGGCTTATAGCTTTTGAGAGGGCCCTTAGGATGAGTAGGCACCACTCTAAGTATTGGAGTGCACTCCTGTGGGAGTTGATTCCAGTAGCTAGAAGGGATAAGCTCCTGACCCTGAGTAGGGAAATGCAGAACCATACCAGCAGATTAAGGCATGCTTGGTGAAGAGATTTGGTCTGACTCCATAGCAGAATAGGTGAAGTTCAGAGACACCCAGAAAGTGAGTACAAAGTCTTGGGTAGACTTTGTGGACATCCCAGTGAAGGCACTTGAAGGCTGGATTGTTGGTAACAAAGTTGGCACATATGAGGGATTGTATAATTTGTAGTTGTAAGAACATATTTTGAGTCATTGTGTTGAAGAGAAGTTACACCAGTTCTAGTGGACTTGAAGCTGACAAACCCCAGAGCTGGGGAAAGCAGCTGATGAGTGGGTGAGAACCCTGGTTTCCAGTCAGTGCCAGGGGGATGACCAGAAGAAAGAAGGACAGGTCCCTCCCCAGGGGAAAGCCCAGGGAAAAGAAGGTCATAAGCCAAAGGAGTCATCCAAAGACCCGCAAAAACTTGAACGGGCAGGGTAGATAGACCAATTTCAAAAGGAAGGGGTTTCAGGGAAAAATGGTACGTTCTTTGATCCCTCTAAGATGGGTAAGTGCTTTGACTGTAACCAACCAGGGCACAAAAAGAGAGATGCTGTTTGTACCAAGAAACCCCCCCCATTAAGGGGCCATCGCCAGGGGCTGCCAGTGTAAGTGTGACGGTGGAGTGTGGTACCCCAATGGGGGGTAGGTAGGTGGTAGATGCAACCTTAATGTCCCTGGGTTGGATGAATATTGAAACCCAAGCTGCCTTACCTCCAAATATGCATAAGTATAGGCAGTGGCCTAAAGGTAATGGGGCTAAGGTGGAGGCTATCAGAGATCCAGAGGCAAGTGTAACTATGGTCCTGGACAAGCTGGTGCCTCAGGAGAGGTTGCTACCTGGTGAGTTTTACCAGGTGGCCTATGCAGACAGCACTACCAAACTCCATCCAATGGCTATGGTGGATCTGGAATGGGGAGTTGAGACAGGCTCTATGAAGGTAGCTGTGTCTCCTGGGCTCCCAGTCAAGTGTTTACTGGGCAATGAACTCGAAGCATCTGAGTGGTCAGAGGTGGAGAGAGGTCTCAAATAATAATATTGGAGCTCCCTTAGTGGGTATGTGCTGTGACTAGGTCACATACTGTCCAGAAGGGAAAGGCTGGACAATTGGACCCTTGAACAAAGGGCCAAGCATCCAAGGACAAGGGTACTGTGCATCGTGAGCCAGCCCAGGGAACTCCGGAGGTGCGGAATGATTCTAATCCTGATGGGGAGAATCTGGCCTCTGAGACAGGGGCTCCATCCCTTTCAGAGCTGTCATAT
Organism: Lissotriton vulgaris; assembly: GCF_964263255.1. Lineage (NCBI taxonomy): Eukaryota > Metazoa > Chordata > Amphibia > Caudata > Salamandridae > Lissotriton > Lissotriton vulgaris. The sequence continues at coordinate 1,339,670,592 of NC_141685.1, forward strand.
TTGCCAGATCTGACAGAAGGAGGTAGATCCTCCAAAGAGGAGTTCTGTGAGGGACACCCTTGAGAGCTTGAGGCGAATTGCCTCTAAGCAAGAGGAGGGGGTGACAGTGGGTTTCACAGAATCTACTTGGATGATGGACTGCTTTATACTGAGGCCAGAAACCTCAGGGATGGGGCCTCCAGGGGGTTGGTGGTGCCCCAGAAGAGAGTTCATCCTGACCTTGGGCCATGATATCCCCTTGGCTGGACATTATTGGGCATTTGGGACAGACAAAGACATGGAACTGGTTGGTGAACCATTTCTACTGGCCCCATATGCCTGAAAAGATAGAGGAGTTTTACAGCTCCTGTGTCACCTGTCAGGCCAATGGAAATGCATGGGGCAAGTCAAAGCTCCCCTAATACAACTGCCAGGGGTTGGGGTTCCCTTTGAGAGGGTGGGCATGAACATTTTTGTTGCCATGGACCCAACTTCTGCATCAAGGAATAGGTATATCTTGATGGTAGTGGACCATGCCATCATGTACCCTGAAGTAATACCTTTTAACACCATAGATGCCCCTGCAGTGGCTAGGGCGCAGATTGGTGTGTTCACCAGAGAGGGTGTTCAGATAGGAACACAAACTTTTTGTCCAGCTATCTGACTACGATGTGGGATGAGTGTGGTGTCAACTACAAGATCCCCATCACATATCACACCAGACAAATGGCCAGGCGGAGCGGTTCAACAAGACCCTGAAGGATGATCAATTAGTTCTCTGAGAAACTAAGGAGGAGAAGGGATGTTCTCCTCCCATGCCTACTGTGTCCATACAGGGAGGTTCAACAGAAAGCCGTTGGTTTCAGTCCCTTTGAGTTGTTGTTTGGACACACTGTGAGGGGGCCATTGTGCCTGCTGAGAGAGTCTTTGGAGAAGCCTCTCAAAGATGCAAAGGACAATGTGCTGGACTATGTCTAAGGCCTGAGACCTAGAATGGCACAGTACATGTACAAGGCAAAGAGTAAACTGGAGGCCAGCCAGGAGCTCATGAAGCACTGGCATATGATCAGAATGCTACTGTGTCGGAGTATACTCCCGGGCAGTTGGTGTGGGTGTTGGAGCCTGTGGCTCCTAGGGCCCTCTATGACAAGTGGAGTGGGCCCTATCCAATCTTAGAAGAAAAGGGTGAGTTTACCTTCCTGGTCAATCTTGCACCCCCAGGAACCCTCGTGGGGCCATGCATGTGAACAGATTGAACCCCCACCATGACAGGGCAGATAATACAATGTTACTATTCACTGATGATGGAGTTGAAGAGAAAACTGAGCCAGTGCCTGACCCCCTTTCCAATAAGGCGCAGGTGGGTCAGTGGAGGGAGTTGTACTCAATCCCAAATTGACAGACCAGCAGCACAGAGACTACAAGCAGGTGCTGGAGCAGTTTGCTGGCCTGTTCTCTTTGACCCCAGGCATCACTGAGTGGTGTGTACACCACATTCACACTGGCGAAAACCTACCTGTCAAAAATAAACTTTATATTGTTGTCTGACAATGTCACATCCAGCATTAAGGCTGAGGTAGCTACGATGCTGGAGTTGGTGGTAATTGAACCATCTGATAGTCCATGGGCCAGTTCAATGCTCGTGACCAAACCTAATGCCCAAGGAGGACCAAAAGAGTTACGGTTCTGTGTGAGCTACAGAGGACTGAATGCAGTCACTAAGTTAGATGCTCACCCTATCCCTAGAGCTGATCAGCTCATTGACAGGTTAGGGGCTGCAAAGCACCTGAGTACTTTTGAATTGACTTCAGGTTACTGGCAGATTGCCCTCTCAGATGGAGCAAAGGAGAGGTCAACATTCTTCACACCAGGGAGACTTTATCAGTTCAAGGTCATGCCCTTTGGGTTAAAGAATACACCTGACACCTCCCAAAGCTTGGTGAACAGGGTCTTGTCTGGGTTGGAGCAACTCAGTGCAGCTTATCTGGATGATATAGCTGTATACAGTTCTACCTTGGGGTCACTTAAGCCCCCCGATGGAAGTGCTTCAGACCATGCAGCAGGCAGGCCTGACTATTAAGCCAAGTAAGTGCCACATAGGGCGGGGATCTGTGGTGTACCTGGGCCACTTGGTTGGTAGAGGCCATGTACAGCCTCTCTAGGCCAAGATACAAACTATTGTGGATTGGACAGCTCCTGTTACCCAGACTCGGGCCAGGGCATTCATTAAACTGAAAGGGTATTGTTGGACTTGGCCCTTATGGCAGGTTCACCCCTAGACTTTTTGCTTGTAATGGTGACCTGGTGATGGTGATTTTTGGGTTCTGCGCACTTTCACTGTGTCCCAGTGGAAAGTGGGTGCGCACTCTGAGTGCATGTGATGAGATAGGCCTGCCCTCCCATAGGGATGCATGGGGAATGTATGTGTCCCTGGTAGTTCCTGATGCGTGGGGTGTACAGGTTCGAATTTGATATGTGCGAACTCGTGAGAGTGAATGCTTCGCAATGGTGTGTGTTGCATGAAATGAAATGAAATGAAAAAAGAAACTTATAAAGCGCACTGCGGCCAAGCGGCTTCCTGGCGCTGAGGAACACAACCGTATCTGCCAAGGAGTCCAGAGGAATTAGCCAGGGAAAGCCTGAAGAAAAAGAAAAGTTTTAAGAGCTTTACGGAAGTGTGAAAAGATAGGAATGGAGCGAATAGAGAGAGGGAGAGTATTCCAGATCTGAGGGGCCCGTACTGAGAAGCGGGTGCCTCCGGTGCGGGATTTGCGGAAGCGGGGAACGTGAAGAAGAGAGAGAGAAGAAGAACGAAGAGAGCGGAGTGGGGCATAAGAAGAGATTAAAGAATTGATGAAGAGAGGAGCGGAGCGAGCATGCGCCCGAAAAGCCAAACAGGCAAGTTTGAACTGGGACCTGAAATGAACAGGGAGCCAGTGGAGGGATTTGAGGGCGGGAGTGATGTGGGAAAACTTAGGAAGACGAAAAACAAGACGGGCCGCCTGGTTCTGGATGGCCTGAAGCCGGCGAATTTCGTAGGCGGGAATGCCTATGTATAGGCCATTACCATAATCCAGGCGGGATGTGATGAGGGCAGAAATGATGGCTTTGAGGGCGTCAACAGAAAAAAACCGGGAAATTTTACGAATGAGGCGGAGGGAAAGAAAGCAGGAGGAGACAACGGAACTGATGTGCGCGTGCATAGAAAGATCATTATTGATCTTAATGCCCAAGGTCCGGACAGACGAGACTGGGGAGGGGGGAGGGCCAAAGGAAAGGGGCCAGTGAGCGGAGGACCAGGGATTGGAGGGACCACCAGTGAGAACAAGCTCAGTCTTGTCAGGATTGAGCTTCAAATGATTGAAGCTCATCCATTGAGAAATAAAGACAAGAGTATGAGTGTGTCATATGTAGAAATGCCATTTCCAAGAGTTGGCATATTAGTGTAAAATATGCCTGGCGTGTGATTGGCTGGGGCAGGCTGGTGAGCCTGGCTCCAGGAGTCTGGATGGGTCTGCCCCGGTGGTGAGTGAGAGATTAGCATGCTGATGGCTGGGGAGGAGTGTACCTGTGTCCTGAATGGGCTGGGCTTTTCCCTACACAATGCTGGCTCCGCCCCCTGTGGTGCGACTGATGACCCAAGCCCTGCCAGTGAATAGAGAGGGTGGTTGAGGTAAATAGAGTACTTCAAAACCAGCTGCGACTGGTTTCTCCCCCACCCTGTGCCAGAACAAAGGATTTGGTGTATAAAAATGGGGCTGTGTCCCCACAGAAGTGGTTCTCTTCCAGGATCCTGAGGGGGCTGTTGCTGCTGTTGCTGGGCCAGAGGACCGCCACTTGGGGTGTCTCCCTGCCTGGAGACCCAGTGAGCTGGCTCTGGGCCCAGCCTTGCCCCTCTGCCTACTTCCCTGAACTTTGTTGGACTTTGCTTCTGCTAAGCGCCTGGGAGCGCTTTACTTGGGGCCCTAGCGCTTGAGAGCGCTTTCTTTTTGTCCTAGCGCTGAGGGAGCGCTTTATTGGCCTCTAGCGCTGTGAGAGCGCTTTATTTGGGATTGTAGCGCTTGGGAGCGCTGTGATTGCCCCCTGGCGCCTGGAGCGCCCCATTGGTTGAAGCCGGTGCCACCCGGCATTACCTTGGCTGTAAATTGCCGCCCTGGCGCTTGGGAGCGCCTTATCGACCTTTTAAAGCGAGTGCCCACCTCGCTGGTTTTGAGTAATCGAGCGGCTGCCCACACCGCCTTTACCCCGGGTGAAAAGCACCGCCGCCGGCCCGGAGATCTACCAGGAGGCGCTGTACCCGCCTCCCTTCCAAGGGCCGCGCTGCCATTGGCGGCCCTTAGAACTGGAAGCCAGGCAAGAAGAGTGAAGACGTGGGCCGGCTTCCAAGCAGGCCGGAAGTCCCGCCCTTGAGCCGCGCTGGGATTGGCCCAGCTGGGGGAAGCTGCAGGGAAGCCCAAGACACCAGCGCCGGATCGAGTGGGGCTCCCCCGGGGAACGGGAGGGCCCGCCTGGCACCTGGTGAGCAGAACAGAGGATCACCGGAGGCCGCCCGCAGCTGAGGAGAGGAGCCGCCGCTGAGGAAAGGAGCCGCCGCTGAGGAGAGACACGCAGCACCAGCAAAAGTCCCGGTGAGTGCTGCTCCAGTTCTCGAGGCTCCCCCCAACCCAGGGAATTCCTTCTTTGAGCCCGGAGAGGCTCTGGCCGCATATTTGTTTTATAGCCCTGAGGGGGCTCTGGGGGCAGTTCCTGATTCCGAGTCCCAGAGAGGGGGACTCCAACGACGGGGCAAGTGTTCTTAGAGCCCCGAGGCTCAAGGGGCATTTTGATGTACTGAGAGCCCACGAGGGGCTCAAGCGCCACAAGTATCTTTAAAATCCCAGAGAGGCTCAGGGGCCATTTATTTACTAGGAGCCTGAGAAGCTCCTGAGGGCCCAGTCAATTGTTTAGAGCCCAGCGAGGCTCCCACATTGGCCCCATTGTTGTTCTTGAGCCCTGGAAGGCTCAAACATTGTTGCACCAGTTGCCCAGCACTTTGTGGGCAACTGCTACGTTTAGGCCCCTGGATACTGGGACACAGGGCGTCCTAGCCCCAACAAGGCCAGTTGGCCTAGGGACAGTCACAGGTGGTGACTTATGTGAGTTTGGCGCAATTGTGTGTTTTCTGCACCTCTGAATGTATTGTTGATGCATCATGTGTTTTCCCTCCTTACACCTCTGAATGAATGTTATGCATTGCATCATGTGTTATGTTCTTACACCCCTACAGGTATTGTAATACTTAGGTGGTTGTTTTCTCCCTAGTGCAGGTGGTGCTAGTGAGGTCCTGGTTACCAGTAATTACTGGTTGTGTGCTCTATTTTTATATTTTGTGCTACAGTAATTTACATTCTAAGTGCTATTTCTGAAAGTGTTACTTCTGATTCCTGACAGTGGTCCAGGTGGCCCTGTCTTGTACATATCCCCAGTAAATTCTGCCCGTGCCTCTGGCACATTGTAAAGTGTGTGTTTTTATCTAATGTGTTTTGGTGTAATACAAAGGCTATTTTTATATATAACCTTGTGTGGAGTTTCCTTTGTGGTGGGCCTTGGGTGTTGTTGCTGGGGTGCGTGCGCAAATACTTAACTCATATCGCCTCCAAGTTTAGCCTTGCTGCTCGCGCCACGTTACCTAGAGGGTGAGCAGGGGTTATCTTGGCGTGTAACTCCCTTGCCCTGACTTGGGAGTGGTGGTCTCTGACTGGCTTTGGCGCAAGCCCTGGCCAGCCAGGGATCCCATTTCTAACAGGTATTATAGAAGGTTTGTTCAAAATTATGGGACCATTGTGGGGACCCTAACTGAACCGACTTCTAAGAAGAGGCGCAAGAAGGTGGATTGGACCCCAGTGTGTCAGAAGGCTTTTGACACTCTGAAAGCTGCTACATGTTCAGCACCAGTGCTACTGGCCCCTGACTACACAAAGGTACAGACAGATGCTTCAGAACAAGGGATTGGGGCAGTGTTATCACAGTTAAATGAAGAAGACCTTGATCAGCTAGTTGCGTTTATTAGCTGGTGACTTCTTCTTGGAGATCAGAGGTGGAGTTCAATTGAGAGAGAGGCTTTTGCGGTGGTTTGGTCCCTGAAAAAGCTGAGACCATATATGTTTGGGACTCACTTTTGTGTTCAAATTGACCACAGGTCTCTCAGATGGTGCATGCAGGTGAGAAGGGAGATTTCCAAACTATTGAGGTGGTCCATTTCCTTACAGGGAATGGACTTTATAGTGGACACATAGCTAAGGTTGGCCATGTAAATTCTGATGGATTTTCCAGGTTTTTCCGCATAGCTGATGAGGACTAACAAGGTGTAGATTAGTAAACCATCACCTTTCGTTTTTTGGGGGCGGGGGGGGCTATGTTGCAAAGTCATTCTGTGCCCTGGGCACCCCCACTTTTCTCCTGACTGGTACTGGTGATAACTGACTGTCACTGGGCTATGATTAACCAGGCCGAGGGCCAGTGCTATGCTGAAAACACACTTGGAATATAGTGAATGCACCTACATACACTAGGGGACACAATAGGTTAGGGCATGACCTCCCCTATTATGTCCTAGTACATAATAGGGCAGGGGGATTAAAACAACCTTTAAGTCCCTAGTAAATAATTGGGTATGGAAGTTTAGAGGCCAGCAGCCCTTTCTGTACTTGCATGTGTACACTGCGAAAGCCTGAGGTCAGTTTAAAAGCAGCCCTGTGGGGGGCGTGGCCAAGATGGCGGCGTGAGCAGACGTGCCTCGCTGAGCTCCCGCCGCCGGCCGCTGATTTTAGCACATTTCTAGCTTGTGCCCGGCTGCAACTGGCCCTCGAGGACCACCCAGCGCCTGCAGAGGGGCAGCGACGACCTTTGGGCCGGCCGAGAGCCCGGAACCAGCCTGATTCCCGCCGCGAGTGCGGCGCCGCCGGCGGCCCAGCGCGCTCCCGAAGCCTTGGCTTGGGGCGAGAGCGAGGCCGAGGTGGGTGGAGCCTCGGAGCCGCCCGGAGTCCCCTGAGATCGGCGGTAGCAGGTCCGGCCCGCGCGGAGCTGCGCGAGGCCTCCCACAGCGTTCTGTGGGGGCTTCTGCGGACCTGCAGCACACCTGGGACGACGGAGCGACCCCCCGACCGGCTCGCCACCGGCCCGCGCCTGAAGACCCGGCAGCGGCGCCTGTCCTGCAGGGGTGAGGCCCCGTGAAGTCGAGTGTCCCCAGCGCACGGAGGACTTGCAGCAGCGGAGCGGAGGTACGGGGGGGGGTAGGACAGTGGTAACGGGCCCCCCCCTTCTCCCTGCAGAGCTCCCGCTTCCCGCCTTCCCGGCGGGGGTGACCCTCGGCGCACTGCAGCCGCCACAGCCGAGCGCCACGCACCGCGCCACAGGGGATCCGTAGAGCGCCAGGACGCCACGGTGCTTGGCCCGGAATCGGCCCGGAGAGCCCAGGGGACCAAGGGGAGACGATCCACGGAGCGGGGGTGTGCGGAGTGGGGAGGTCAGGCCTTTTCCCCCCCCCCCCCCCTCCAGCAGGCCTGCCCCTGCGGGACTACATCCTACTGGACTGCACCCACGTGCCTCGTCCCCCGGCCTGCTTTGGCGGGGTGAACCCCAGAGCACCTACACCGGCGGCCACGCTCTCACACGGCAGCCCTTGCAGAGGTGAAGGGGCCTGCGAGGCGTAGGGAGGCCCAGCTGATTTGCCGCGCTCTTAGCTCTGGAGGAGGCAGGACGACACGAGGCAGACGCCATCTTGACGGCTCCATAGCTGACTTTTCCCGCCCCGACTGTTGGGGCCTTCCCTGTGCTCCTGCCACGCCCTGTGGCGCGCCCTGCCCGCCTGGATTTCGGGGACCGCGGGATATCGCCTCCGCACCTTTAGCCCTGCAGACCCGACTTTGCGCCCAGAGGACCTGGGATTTGCCTCGCGGCCGACGGAGGGGCGACCTTGAAAGCCCTACGGCACGATGTCCGGCGGAAGGCCCAGGAAGGACCGCTCCATCAAGGACCTCTTCGCCCCCCCTACCACAGGGAAGCAGAGCGGCCCCACAGGCGCTACACCCCGAACGGGCACGGACAAGAAGGGGGGGGCCTCCCCACCCCACGAGGAGGCCGACCCCGAAGCTCCAGTCACGCGGTCCTTCTTGGAGTCCCTGTTCTCTAGCCTGCGGGAGGACATCCATGCCCTGAAAAAGGAGCTACAGGATGAGATCAGGGAGGTACGCCGTGACACCGACGCCATAGGGGAGAGAGTGGCAGATCTGGAGACCAAGAGTGATACGCGTGACGCCGAAATAGAGGCCCTGCGCCAGGAACTGGCCCGCATTCACGACCAGCAAGTGGACCTCCAGACACACGCCGAGGACTTAGAAAACCGCTCCCGGCGGCATAATATCCGCATCAGAGGTGTGAAACTGTCCCCAGACACAGAGGACCTCTTCCAGTTCACCCAGGGCCTCTTCAATCACATCTTGGGCCGTCAAGGGGATGCCCCCCTCCACCTGGACAGAGCTCACCGGACGGGCCCGCCGAGGGCCAATGCAACAAACCCGCCAGACATCCTAGTGTGCGTGCAAGACTACAAGACGAAGGAGGAAATCCTGCACAAGGCTCGCCACATGGAGAAGATCTCCTTCGGCGGGCACTCCCCGGTGCTTTACCAGGACCTGGCTGCACTGACATTGGAGAAGAGACGCACCTTCCGCCCGGTGACGGCGGAACTGAGACAGCGCAACATTTCCTACAGCTGGGGGCACCCCTTCCGACTGATGTTTCGGCTGGGCAATGTCCTACACCAGCCACGCACTCTTAGGGAGGCTTGCCAGGCGCTAGGGCTGGAGGAACCGAGAGCTGAGGACGAGCCATCCGGAGCCCGTTCATCTACCGAAGCGGGACCGGGCCGCTGGCAGCAGCAGCGGCGCAGACGCAGGCCGCGACGCCCGGCGGACACGGAGATAGAGGAGGGGCGGAGGTCTGCAGTGGAGACTGTGGCACAGGGCCTGGCGCCTACAAGCAACGGCTGACCGAAGGGAGGGCAACGCATTGGAGGTTCTGGAGTTGGTAATGCCGGGCTCTGCTAGCCCGGCGGCGGGGGCCCGTGCAACGCACCCCCTGTCCTTTCCTACTGATGACATTGACGCTCTACCAGCACTGGTGCGCTCCGAGTGCACGGACCTGCTTGCGACGTCGCCACTGCTCCCATTCTACAGACGTACTTCACCACGGGTCCAGCGGCCATGGGGCTGGACCTGGGACAATGATAGACCTTGTTTCTTTGCTTGTTGGGGAGAGGGGGTGGGGGGGGTTACGGGTGGGGGGAGTTGTGCGGGGGGAGTTTGCACTACAGATGGGGGGGGTTCAGGCGAGATACGTGTCCCGATTGGGGGGGCAGGTTGAAGTTGAGGGTTTTTGGGGGGTGCAGGGGGAGGGGCGGGGGGGTTCTCCTTGTCCAGGGCCTTTCGCAGTCAAATGGCGCTCTGCCGCGACCCCTAGCGCAGTGTGGTGTAGCGACCCGCGGGCCTACGATCCCGGCCGCGGGGCTAGCTTGGCTTCCCTGACACGACCTCTGCCATGCCACGACAACTTATAGTGCTCACGCTTAATGTGCGGGGTCTCAACAGCCCGAACAAACGCAGGGCGATCCTGTCCTACCTAGAGCGCTCCAAGGCGGATATCTGCCTGCTTCAAGAAACGCACCTTGTGCGCAGCGACCAGCATAGACTCAAATCCCGCGCGTTCCCATGGCAGTTCTTTTCCTCTTCCCCGAAGAAAACCGCTGGGGTGGCGATCCTTGTGGCTAAATCCTTTGAGGGGAAGGTCCACCAGAAAGAGGCCGAAATTAGAGGGCGGCTCCTACTCTATAGCTTCCTAATAGCGGGTCACACATTGCTAGTGGGTTCTGTTTATGGCCCGAACGAGGGCCAGGAGAAATTCCTGCACACAGCTCTGGAGACCGCTACAGCCACCACACACACTCATCTGCTACTGGGGGGGGACCTCAACATTGTCTTTCATAACACAGCGGATCGCTCGGGTCAGAGATCCGGTCAGGTGGGGGCGCTCTCAGCGGCGGGCCACGCGCAGCTGTCGGACCTGGGTCTCACCGACCTCTGGCGGCACGCATACCCCCAAACTACCGCCTACACGTACTACTCGGCGGCGCATAAAACATACGCGAGGCTGGACTACTTTCTGGGTTCCTCACAGCTGGCGCCACAAGTGGAGAGCGTGGAGATTCTGCCAGCCTCGCTCTCGGACCACTCCCCGGTAGTAACGAAGCTTCGGGTAGGATCGATGCCGACTCCACAGCGACACTGGAGGCTGCGGGACGGTCTCCTACACTCGGCTGACACCCGAACGCGGCTCTCAGCGGCGATTACCCATTTTCTGGAGCACAACGCCAACGAGGACACTACCAAAGCGACCCAGTGGGCAGCCCTCAAGGCGGTCCTACGCGGGGAAATCATCTCCGTCGCCACGGCCAACAACAAAGAGAGGGAGCTGAAGCGCGCCGAACTCTCGCAGCGCGTAGCGGAATTGGAACAAATGCACCAACGCACCGGGGCGGCCAGGGCGTGGCGCCAACTATGCGCCGAGCGGAAAATGCTAGCTGCCTTGGACCAAGACGTAGCGGAATACGCCGCGATGCGCCTTAAGCAGGTCTACTACACCGGCGGCGACCGCTGTGGGAAACTGCTGGCGAGTAGGCTTCGGGCGCAGACCCAGAGACAACAGGTGCGCTCGCTCCGGTTGCCCAGTGGTGACCTGGTCACCGAAGACGCAGCGATCGCGTCGGCCTTTGGCAACTTCTATGCGGCGCTATATGATGCGGATCACCTAGATCCGGATGCCGGTCTGGCCTACGTGCGGGGTGCGAACCTCCCTACCCTCACCCAGGCCCAAGCGGACTTCCTAGAGAGGCCCATAGCCCTGGAAGAGGTCATTTCGGCCATAGCCCGCCTCAAGGTCGGGAAATCCCCGGGACCCGACGGCTATACCGCGACGTTTTACAAGACCTTTTGCCACCAGCTTGCCCCTCTCTTGCGTGACCTGTTCAACACGTTTGACTCGCCTGGCGCCATACACCCGGACCTGCTGGAGGCGTCGATTTCTGTTATTCCCAAGCCCGGACGGGACCCGGCAACCTGCGGCTCCTACAGACCCATATCGCTACTGAATGTAGACTTGAAGCTCTACACCGGCATACTAGCGAGCCGCATCGCCCCATATATGCAGCAACTGATAGATCCCGACCAAGCGGGCTTTATCCCCCAACGGCAGACCAGCGACAACACCAAGCGGGTACTGCACCTCATCGAAGCCGGATCGCGCACTAAACCCGGCTGCATGCTGCTCACCATCGATGCGGAGAAGGCCTTCGACAGAGTGCACTGGCCATACCTCGACCAGGCCCTCCGCCACTTCGGATTCGGAGAGAAACTCCGCCATCGCATCTTCAATTGCTACCGCTGGCCTAACGCCGCGGTACGGGTGAACGGGCACACCTCCCCGAGATTCGACATCGGCAGGGGTACGCGCCAGGGATGCCCGCTGTCACCGCTCCTATTCGCACTCTATATGGAGCCGATGGCCCAGAGGGTGCGACAGCATGCTCACATCTCGGGTATCAAATTCGGGGCCGACACGCATAAGATCAGCCTATACGCTGACGACGTCTTGTTGTCCCTCACCGATCCGATGAGATCGCTGCGCGCTCTCTTCGTGGAGCTGCACACCTTCGCTCTGGCCTCGGGCTTTAAGATCAACGAAGCTAAATCTGAGGCCTTGAATGTTTCGCTGAGCCCGGATGTGGTGGCCGAGATTAAATCGGAATTCCAGATCCAATGGTCGGGTACGACCGTCCCATACTTGGGCGTTCACCTGGCTCCTACGGTCCGAGACACCGCGCGGACCAACTACGAGGCCCTCACTCACAAGCTCTGGGAGCAGCTACGGCGCTGGAAGCCGCTCGCGCTGTCGTGGTTGGGAAGAATCGCCGCAGTCAAAATGACACTGCTCCCGCAGATTCTGTACCTGTTCCAGACGCTCCCCCTGGACCCCCCGACGGGTTGGCTCCAGCAAACGCAATCGGACCTGTCACGGTTCATCTGGAACGGCCGACGGCCCAGGTTCAAGCACACCCTCGCCACTCTACCCCCCGCGAACGGGGGAGTCGGGGTGCCTGACCTCGCACTGTATTTCCAGGCAGCCCAGTTGCGCACCTTTGTGGAATGGTTCCAGCTGGAGTCCGGTAAGCACTGGCTCTTCCTCGACCAGGCCGTAGCCGGCCGTACCCTCCAGGGGGTGCCCTTCCTTCCGCGCCGACACCGCCCTCGCAACTTGTATGCCTCTGCAATCACCAGCACAGCTCTGCGAGTGTGGGACAGAGTGGCCGTGTCCAGGGGACTGACCACCTTCCCCTCACCCATGACCCCCATCTTTGAGAACCCCGACTTCACCCCGGGCCTGGACGCCGGCGCGTTCACGACGTGGCGGACGACGCCCTGTCGCGCGGCGGGACACATGTTCGACCCTAGGGGCGTACTGTCGTTCCAGCAGGTCAAGGCGGACTACGGCGTGGCCGAATCAGAGCGCTTGCAGTACCTGCAGGTGCGACACTGGGTGCTCCACCCCTCGATCCAGCCCGGAGCCCAACGGCACCTCACTCCTTATGAGCGGTGGCTGCTGACGCGCACCTCCGACAAGAAGCTGATATCGGATCTCTACCAGCAGCTGCTGCTCACGCAGGCACACACATACAATGCAGGCCAGGTCCGATGGGAAAGGGACTTGGGGAGGCAGCTCACTAGGAAGGAATGGGAAGGGATATACCATAGAGCCAGGCACTCGGCACACCACACTGGTCTTACCGAGACCTTGACGAAGGTGGCGACATACTGGTACCACACCCCTGAGAGACTTCACCAATGGGATGCCCGGATCAGTGACAGATGCTGGAGGGGTTGTGGGGAACTGGGGACACTGGAGCATCTGCTTTGGAGCTGTAAGGCGCTGCGCCCCTACTGGGACCCTATCCTGGATCTTATAGATGCACACCTAGACACACAACTGCCGCGCTTCCCTGCGTACATCCTGCTGGGCCTCCCGAACGCCCTCATGTATCCTCTGAAATCCTGGCGCGGGCGCCTGATCGCGCTTGCACTTGGGGCTGCAGTCCAGAATATTGTGGCACACTGGAGGGCGACCCAGGCTCCGCAACAGTTGGGGTGGCTTCATCGTCTGTGGGCAATCCTGGGAATGGAGAAACTGTCGCTGGCGGCAGCGGGGAGGGGGGCGGACTTTGCGGAACTTTGGCAGCCATTCCTCACCTTGCTTACTGGTGAGTTCCGGGAGGTGAGCTGTCCACGCTACCTGCGACTGCTTCGCTTGGCGGACACGCCCCTCCCGGACCCCAAACCACAAGCTCGCAAGCGCACAGGCCCCGCGCGCGTGGCATCCACTGACTGTTGAGAGGGGTTCCCGACCTATCGCTAGAGCCCGGACATGGACAAGGAGAGGGGTGGGGCGGGGGGGGGGTGGCCTGTGGGGTTGTTTACAGTTCTTTGATTCTCATTGCCTTGCAATGTACTAGCACTGCTTAGCCTGCACCGTTGTAGCACCTCTTAAGACGCGGCCGGCCCTTTTTGGGTTGTAGGCGGCTTGCTGTGTTAATGAGAGGACTTCTCCGTTGGCCCTAGGCGGGGTGTCCGCGTGGCCACTGATTTCGGCCTCCCTGGACTGGTCGCGGCCATTGCAGAATTGGATGGGGTGCATTTTTTTGCTTCTGCTCAATAAAATATTTAATACATAAAAGCAGCCCTGTGCTACAGGACTATTTTTAAAATGTAAATTCTGCCCACACCAGACTTTGGTGTTTGAGGTACTTAAAAATAGGTAAACTACAACATTTTGGCATGGTAGATACCATTAGGGTATCCCATAGGTATCCCAGGGATGGGGTCAAGTACTTATAAGGAGGACCCTAAAAAAATATGTTTTAATTACCTTGGAGATTGTGAAATTGCAAATTTCACTTCCCTCATTGTAGTAAAGTGCTTCCCAAAATCGACTTTTGTGTTAGGAACACTGTGGAGGGAGGATCTACATAATTTTTGTATATTCAGAACCCCTAAGGACTAGGTGTCCCAATGGGTGGGGGTCCTGTAGATATGGGCAGGGTCCTTATAAAATATGTTTTATAAGCCCTGGTGTTGGAGAAATTGGCCAGTTCGTATCCCCATTGTAGTTCCCCAGCCACATAGGTTAACATGGCAAACAGTTAATATTTAATAACTAATGCTAGGCTTTACAGAAAAATATCATTCAAGGACTCAGGAGAATGGTATTGATAAATCCAACAAAATGTTGTTGTTGAATTTATCCTAAAATGTACAGAATAAAAGTTATAAGACTTTCTTGTCTGTAAGCCAAAATTCAACCTTACAGTGGATCAGCCAGGCTGCTTTGATGAAGTGATAAGTGGCGCCTGGAGCAAAGAGCCATTCTGGGAGGCGAGGGTTCTGCTGCATAGCAATGCCAGAGCAAGGGGGAGGGGTCGTAAACTATAAGCTTCAAAGGCCCAGGGGGACAGGCAGAAAAAGCCAGGTACTTCTAATCCCTCCCCCTCCGAACCAAGCCAGCTGACAGGCTTAAGGAAGAAATGTACGGATGCTAGGGGGGAAGACTTTGGAGATGAGCCATGCTGGAGGGCGGTTAGCCAGCTCTTGCTTCTCTGCTGAGACTTCAGCCATATTGAATTTTGGGGAACTAGTGCTTTCTGGGAGACCATATTGCCACACTTTGGAGGAAATGGTCATGCTCTGGGGTGTTGCCCTGCACCTCATTGGACAGGAGTGCCCTCCTGTGTGACCCCAAAGGACACTGAGTATGATCTGCTGCTTAAAACTACAGAAGAAGGGTACATGCTGTAAGTTTGATTTGCCCTAACCGTCCTGCTGAAAAGCTGCGGAGGTCCGACTTCCAGAGTTTGACTGGGAGCTGGTGGAAACTCAAGCCAACGAACCCTCACTGAATCTGACCTGGATAAAAGCATTGAGGGACAGTGCGAGAAAAAGCTCTGTAAAAGTTTCTAAGTCCAAAGGTAGGAGAGATGACCGGGACCAACCGCGAGAGACAAGCTGCCCACTTTCAACCATGAGCCAGCCTGGATCCTTGGTTTGTCCCGCTGGGAAGCACCGGAGTTCAAACTTACATACATTTTACCAGGAGCTCGTCACAAGGCAAGTCAGCTAACCCTATCCGAATCCAGACTGGTGGAGAGCTTTGAGGGAACCCGGAAGAAAAAGCTTCAGAAAAGTTTCTAAGTCAGAAGGTAAAAACTTTGACCAAGGCCTACTGCGAGAGGTAGTTGCACAGGGCTCCATCATGGTCAGCCTGAAACTTTGACTTTGTCCTGGTGTAGAGCAACCAGATGTCCCTATGGACGCTATAGTTTTCTATGTGCTATGTAGTGCTAAATCTTTTTTTAAATCATATCTTTCGTTCGCTACATTGGATAGTATTCATTTTGGTTTCATTGTAAAGATACAAATATTTCCTATTTTTATAAATTGATGTTGGATTTGTATTGTGTGTCTGTCTTAATTATTTACTGAATTGGTGTTTTTAAATGCGTTACATACCTGTCTCTGAAGTTAAACTGCCTGCTCGCAGCCAAGCTACCAAGGGTTGAGCATGGGAATAATTTTCTGAGACCTATTCTAAGCCCAAGACTGTGTTAGTGGCATTATTGCCAGTGGTAGATGCATATTTACCACTTCTAATAATCTACTTTTCAACAGTGCGCCTAAAAAAAGGACACATGCTTTTTGTTTACCTATCTGAGATTGAACAGTAAAAAGAAAAAGAAGCTCGAAAGGGCTATTTTAAAATGAAGCACAACTGCATTTTAAAAATAAAATTAAAAAGTAAACGGATGAGGGGAGCAGGATAGGGAGTAGGTGGATAGTGAAGCAGCATGGCGTGCAGGTGGGTGATGCAATACCATGGGCAGTGGGAGAAGCAACATGAGGAAGCAACCACAAGAAAAGAGCAAGGTGGTATGTGGAGGGAGAACCACGCTGGTGAGAGAGAGCAACATGAGTGTGGGTGGGGAGAGAAACACATGTGTGAATGCGGAAGATAGCTGGAAAACACATGTACCCTCATGGAATTCTTAAATAGGAACAAAAAAGTCATTAATCTAAAAGCAAGCACAGGAAGCATAGAAGCCAGCCAATCACAGACATGGTAAAGAGGATATGCTCAATAGAGAGACAAACACAAGATGGACAGGCTGAAACAAGGAAAGTCATCCAATCCGGATTAAGCAAATATCAGTGGCAGTAAAGCCAACCACTGGTAAGTAATGGGTGGGCTGAGAGCCCATGTATGTTCTTGGTAAGTTCACAATATGTCTTTTGCAACCAGACAGCCTGCACCGTCTAGTAGGCTTGAGCCAAAAAAGAACTCATATTATTTGTTTCAAATTCAATGTTGCCTTTAGACACTCATAAATCAGCAGGTACCCAGCCACACTCTTAGTAAACTGCTAGGCATATATGCCAACAAACCACATTTAGGTGAAATTGCAGCAAGTAATGTCAATACTACAGCTTTATCTACCTTAAAACGTTATGTGACTCCAATGCTCTTTAATGAGAAAATTCATTCTTCCCCAATATTTTTTCTAGTTCTACCTCTAAGGTATTCCAAAATGTTGGAATGTGTGGACTGTAAAAACCGATCAGATGCTCTAGGAAGTTTCATTTTGTTTTATAGAAGCGTCATCCTCTAGAAAGATGCCATTTGCAACACAAGGGGACTAACTATGATGCGGTCGGAAACGGCTTCGACTGCATTGTAAAATGCGAACGGTCATTCCAACTCACTTCCGACGGGGTCTCTCTTTCCACTCGAGAGATTATGATATCGGGTTTACACAGCCTTTCTGTGTCTGTGTTTCCGACACAGAAAGGCTGTCGGAACTGGACTTTGGGGCCCCCAACAGGACCCCTTTTGTTGCGTGGCCTCCGCTGCAGTTGATCCCTCCCCTTGTGGCAGGCACCAGAAGATGCCTGCAGGGCACAAATCATAAAAAAAGAAATGGGGGAACGCTCCAAGTTAGGTGGTGTCACTGGAAGTGACATCACGACAGGAAGTGACTTCACGAAATATGCCGTTGCTGTCTGAAATGCGTTAATACATACAAGATACAAGTAGAGGTATAATACTGCAATACGTGGCAGTCACTCAAAATACAAGAACAAACTATACTCAGGGCCCATTTCTCGGGTTACACGGTTTTAAAGACTCGGGCGAAGGCACTACGGGCATCTGTCTGGGTCCCTGGAAGTGACATGCTCGGCGTGTTGACAGCGCAGCTCCTTGAAGCCTTGGTGCCTCAGCTGTGCTCTGAGAAAGGCTGGCAAGGGGAGGGTGCGAGGTGGAAGGGGAGATTAGTCTGAGCCTCGAGTGCATTTGAAAGGCTATCATTCCCGCGCAGGTGCAGACTCGGGTACCGGCTCCATCTTTTGGGCAAGGGGGACGGCGTCCACCCGGTAAAAACTCGGTTAAATAAGTGGGGAGATGCCGTCCACCTGCGTGGTAACCCCACTCGAGCCCTGGGGGCCTGCCGCGGGGTGCACGGATGAACTGCACCTTGCATTTTACAATGGGAGCATCATGCATTCCAGCTGGTATAGATGCTCCCATTGTAAAGTATAGGAGTGCGTTCGGTCGGGACCACCGACCGGCTGTCGGTCGTCCCTTGACCGTGAGATGTCGAGGGGAGGAAACTGCACCCGACATCGTAATGATGGCCCAAGTTGTGTAACAGAAAATGTATTTTTTAGATGTGAATTCCTCTGATGTGCGTGAATAGATTTTCTTTACTCAAACCATGCTCTCAGGACGACCTGCATTATTGTTCCTTGCGCCTTCACATAACAGTAGGCACGCTCAGATTTGTATTTTGCCAAATACATGCAATTTTGTGAAAATTACCAAAAATGGTATTGGTTGGTATGTGACATGAACATTACTTGCACGTGCATGCATACCTTGTAGAAAAAGTTATGTAATATACCTACTGGACAATGTTTGGAGGAAAACAATGTAGCACATTTTCAGCTCAAACACTGTCATGCGTGCACAAATCACACAAAATGTTGCTAAACACAAAATGACAAATATTTTGCTGCTTTTACCTAACAAAACATTCCTGAATTATGCGAGGTGGGAATGACAAAAGGAAAATTCCACTCGGGCCTGCTATCCACCATCCGGATAGACTTGAATGCAATGTCATTGACTTTCACATGGTGGCTACTTATGGAGGCCTGTTCCTATCTATACTATCATAAAGCAATGCATCTTCTGGCATTTTAATACACAGACAGGCCCGGTTCTAGCGGGTGGGCCGGGTGGGCCAGGCCCACCCAAATATAAGCCTGGCCCACCCAAACAGTAGCCTTGGCCCTCAGTAGTGAGAGCTGAAGGCAGGCGTACAACGCGCAAGTCTGTGTGTCAGCCCGGCCGAGACAGCTTTCCAGGGCGCACACAGACAGATTTAGAGATTATCGCAGCCCATCACCCGAGTACTTCACAGGTCTTTGAAGACCATTAACATGTTAACGAGGCTTTGTTTGCTTTTTTCACCCCTTCATCTCGGCATGGGAAAAGTTGACCAATCCTTTCTTTGACACTGGTAACCTTTGGTAACCTTTGCCTACTGTCCTCCTGCGTTCTTTTTCTATGCAGCTCAGGCGAAAAGAAATTTGTTTATTCTTAGTCACCTTTCCTAACCCCTGCAGTGGCTTATCACATCAGGCTGTGACACAAAGTTTGACTAATGGAGTAGGTAAAAGAATGTGTTGCTACATTTTTTTCTTTTTGAAATCTGCACAGGCCCAGCAGGACACATACTTCGTGCGCTTCATTTAAACGGTTTTTATCTTGATCATGGCTGATGCAGGACAACAATAAGACATTACAAAATGCCCAGATAACGCTGGTGATTAATGAACATTCTGGAGAGCAATCAATTGTCTGTTAGTAGTTTTTAAATGCAGATGAACTGTATTGTATCTGGATAGCTCAGTGGGTTACTGCGTTTGTCACAGAGACCCATGTGTTACTTGCAGTTCAGAAGTTACAATCGTATCATAGGACAGTGACCTATGAACTGTCATCTAAGAGCTGCCTACAAACATGAATGGTATAGTTAGTACTTCGCATTTTTTGTTTTGTGATATAGTTAGAACTTCCCCAGTCTTTCGTTATTCTAATGTTGCTAAAATGAGTTTGTTTGGGCAGGTATACATTTTTATCAGTAAAGCTGACCCCCATGGAATACTCTTTAAATCCTAAGGTTTTGTTTCCCCAGACCAAACCCTTTTAAAATATCCTGCCCACCAGTATGGATGACATGATTCCTACACCTTGTAATCCTCATTGGCTAATGTGACATTCCCTGTATACTGATTTACATACTTGTACGATTCATTGTCTCTGTATAATGTGTGTGTGGTGTAAAGTACTGACACACACTACACTGATATGAGTAGCACTATACAACAAATGAAATGCATATGAGAGAGGGGCTACGTAAAGATGAGGGGCACTGTTTCAGGGTGGCAGTGAGGGAATCCGAGGAGGAGGTAGTGGGAGGGGCTAAGGAGCGATGAGGGGCACTGTTGGAGGGTAGTGGGAGGGGCTATGGAGCGATAAGGGATACTGTTGGAGGGTGGCAGTGAGAGAGTCCGAGGAGGAGGTCATGAGGGGGAGTTGCTGCGGAGAGATGAGGGGCACTTGTGGAGGGTGGCAGTGAGGGAATCCGAGGAAGAGGTCATGGGGTGGAGGGGGAGAGATGAGGGGCACTGGTGGAGGGTGGTAGTGAGGGAGTCAGACGATGAGGTCATGAGTGGGAGGGGCTACAGAGGGGCTACAGAGAGATAAGGGGTACTGGTCTCCAAGGAGGCGGTCATAAGGGGGAGGGGCTATGGGGCTATGAGGGGCACTTGTGGCGTGAGGCAGTGAGGAAATCTGAGGAGGAGGTCAATAGGGGGTCATGGAGGGATGAGGGGCACTTTCTGAAGGTGGTAGTAGAGGTATAATGAGAAAGAGGTTATTGGTGTGGCGCCAAATAAGACTTTCGCATCAGCGATAAAGGCGGGCCTGTCATGGCCTTTCTGTTTTTGTTTATTCAATTAGCAGTCAGGTCATAAGGGCTACTGTGGAACATACTTTAAAGAGTGTGCTAATTACATTTACTGCTATATTCAATGTTTTAAGTTTGAAGGTGATTTTTGTAATGTTTTTACCGGGCAAAATGAAAGTGGAGCCCAATGGTGCCTGATATGTGGCTGGGTCCCGAGGTCAGCTGTGACATAATGTGCACTGGAGAGGAGTAGTGGATATTCAAGCCTGTAAGGGAGTGTGTTGCAGAGTCTGGGGTCAGGTGGAGGTAGTAACGAAGAGGGATTCTCCCTGAAGGCTCGCACAGAGGGAACCAGAGAAGTGTCACTTGCCTGATATTCCCACCTCAGAAACCTCCTCTTTCCATCAAAGGAACATTACATGGAAAAAACACTTTTTGAGAGTGATCATATTTAGAAAGAGATTTGGAAAAGAGTGCGTTTTACTGGGCCTTGCAAGACGAAGAAGAGACAAAGGAGGGCCCTGAACGAGGCCTGCCCAGAAATATATGCAACAAATCGAGCCCGCAGTGGCCCACCCAAATGCACCCTTGGCCCACCCAAATAAAAATTCCTGGAGCTGGGCCTGTACACAGAGCCGCTGGAATTATGCAATACCACCAATAACCACTGATAGTAACACTAAGCTTGGAATCTAGAACAGCGTGCTGACCAGCATAAAGTGCTTTAGCACCTCGTTCGGGTGGTAAGCGCTATATAACTGCAATGACATTTGAAATTATAAACGGGTAACCGTGAAGAACCGGGATGTTTTTCACCGAAGGGTTATGACTGACATCAAATAGACAACAAGAGCGAATTTCAAGTTGTCTATGACGTCACTCGGAACACCAAGGTGAACACATGCCCGTTATTTACTTTTTACCCATCTTTAATTTTATGTCGTGTCTGCCCACAACAGGATACACCGATATGTGCTGACGTCACACGCAAAGCCAGCGAGGAGCGGCACATCAGCTTTGCAGCGGCTCCGCAGCTGTCCCCAGTCCCGGGTTACCTGGTCAACAGGCCCTTGGGTCTTGACCTTAAGTCTTGGCCCCTAACCTCAGTTCCCACATCCACTGTGACGTGGCTCTCTGAGCTCCAATCAAGTCCAAGCGGAGCTGGATTTGGATTCCAAGCTGGCGCCACGAGGACCAGCCTGGGTAGTTACTGGCGCTTGATTGGCTGCAACGGGGTGCAGGTAAGACTTTAGAAAAGGCAGTGCTTCCCTGTAAGGTGTGGAAGCGGCCAGCGTTAGGCTGGTGCGGTTTGCACCCACAAAGGGCCCACACTTCGCACTCCTTGCCACATTCCACCTGCAGGAGTCGGCTTGCGCTGCCTCTGCCTTCTTCTATCTGTGGTCTGCTAACCCTGACCTAGTGTAGGAGCTGCATAGTACGCTTCCTTGGGGTTGAGCCAGAGGCACACAGAAGCAGTCCTGCTAGGTCATTGGGCGGCCTGCTCTATGCTGTGTGCTCTCCCGCCCTCCTATAGCCTCAGGTGCCACAAACAGGCCTCAGGATCCTTGCTACTAGCCAACCAAATTCAGCTGGATAACTGTAGCTGGCAAAGGCATCAAAGCAACTACGCGCTCTGGGAAGACAATGGCGATGCCGGCATCCACAAATGCAAAACAACAATTGATGGCCAGAATGCAGAACAATGTCATACATTCACCCCAGTACAGAGATCTGGGCCTAAATCCATCGTTTTTCTGCACTCCACACCACCCTAGGTCAGACAATGGCTATATGCAAATCAGCCTTGACCCTGTGCCTCATGGGAACAGCCCAGCCCGAACTGCATAAGCAGAGGTGCCCCAACGTTCCAATGAATGACAATGATACGACAGTGCACACTCCGATCACGACAAGTATAAACCATCCTGCGAGACCTCACCTACTGTGCTGGCATACCACCCTCAAGTCATGTGGGCTATACCCTGGAATAAATTCATCTTCTTAAAAGACCCAAGGAATGCATTGTTCCCTCATAACAAAGACACACAAGGTCTACACATACTCACACAGACACAATCACCAAGGTTACTTGTCCCACGACTGGCAGATAATCATGGCAGTTCCAAACTCCAAAAGAACCTTAGAGAAAGCCATCCTTTCACTGGGACCACTGGGCAAAAAGAGTCTGCAAGCAAGGCATAAGCAGCCAAACCAGGCAATAGGTGAGTCCAGTGTAATGGAGAGTCTTGATCCCCTGCAGACTTCTGCACCAAGTGACACGGAGAGACATGCCCAAGGCATTCTCGACACAGAGTCTACTAACTGCATCCCGGTCACTATTGAATCCCCCGGCAAAAGGAAGTGCTTCCAGGTAGTCGCTGAGGTACAACATCCTTTGTCCTAGGACCATCTGATTCCTCCCTTAGACAAGCAAGAAAACACAGAGTATGTAATAGCTTCTACACAGTGGCTCTCAGAGCAGTCAGCCGTTCAAAACACAGCCGCCTTCATCTGGCCAAGAAGTAGATATCCCTCTCTGGAACTGTTAGACAAGGCTTTTCCTACATCGCAGGTTGAGAATCAGGTAACTTTGGGCCCAATGAGGCTGTCAGTAGGCTCACATGTATCAGCGAGCCACAACATCTCTCTACACAGCTGCAGCTCGGACAGCCTCTGAAGCACATGGCCTCGACAGGAAGGCAAGTGACACCCGGGATGTCCTGCTACGCTCATTTCAGTCTGTTGTAAATGCTTTAACATACCAGTTGAGCAAGCTAGACCTGCAGGTGGATCTTCTTAATTGTTATTGCAGCCTATGTCACAGCTATCGAAATCAGAGCATTAAACTCACTGATACAGCTCACTCAATCAATCATTTGTAAAGCGCACTACATACCCGCTAGGGTCTGAAGGCGCTGGGGCTGGGGGGGGGGGGGGGGGGGGTGGAGTCACTACTGATCGAAGTGGGAGGGTGTTCCATGTCTTGGCTGCGAGGTAGAAGGATCTCCCACCGGTGGTTGTTCTTCAGATGCGCGGGACGGTGGCGAGTAAGAGGCCGGCGGAGCGTGGCTAGCGGTTGGGGATGTAGGAGAGCCGACTGTTGAGGTAGGCTGGGCCGGTCTTGTGGAGTGCCTTGTGTGCATGGGTGAGGAGCTTGAAGGATATCCTGTTGTTGACTGGGAACAAGTGCAGGTTTCTCAGGTTACTCAAGCTGATTCAGCACAACTAGTTCTAACCTGCACATATGGTCTGGTCTTTGACAGGCTAGGATGCCTTCCGGGTACCTTAGGCACGGTCCTAACAGACATAAAGCTGCAGTTGAAACTAGATCCAGCCATTAAAATCCCCACACTTATAAAGTCTGCCAACTGTTCCCTGAATGACCTACTGCAATCAAGCCATCAAATCAACGCTGGACAACGGTGGAATACTAATAAACAAGCCTTAGTACCCTGCCAGTCCATTCTGGCAAGCGCTAATGCCAGCTCACAAACAATGGGGGAATCAGGAAACGTCAATCAACAGAGCAGAACAAACATCGTGCAACAGAGCAGCATGGTTTCTTAGTCCTCTACTGGTGCGCCTGCTTTTGGCCCTGCACGAGAAACGAACGATGATCACCAAACCAGCTCAATCACTCAGCCGCTGTCCAGCAGGCTTACCCTCAACTATGGTCTTGTAAACGTCCATCCCACTGGAACTATTCAACCTATGAAAAGACAGCATAAGAGGCTTAGACAATCACATAATAAAAAATCATTGAAGGTCCTCTACTGGTACAGACTGAGCAAGTTTACTTCATCTTCAGACCACCCACTAAGTCTTACAAAGTAGCCATCGACCCGAGAGAGGGAAAGAAATTGCCCAGAGGAGCAAAAGTGGCTAAAGAAATTAACAGTAACTCAAAGGCTTTCAAATCCTCTCCTCAAGTTGCACCAGTGCCATTATCCACACATGCAGTTATCAAACAACAAAGCAGAAACTACCGAACAACTCATCTTGTGAACAGTATTCTGGAGCTGGAACCTGCCCAATAACCACTGAAGTAAATCTTGAAGACACTCAGCGTGACTAACCAGGACAATATCCACTCTCCGTGGTGGTATCTGGGGCTAACATTCACTCCTGAACAATCTTTAGAGAAAGCCAGGCACCAACCCAACATCCTAATCTGGGTCATTGACATTGACATAAAAGCTATTCCCCAGGTCACCATAAAACAACATCTCTGGTGAAAAATGACAGCAACTTTGAAGTCAGCGTACTGCATTTACCAGAATGCAATGGGGTGAACAGTACTGGGATGAGAGGCAGTGTGCCCCTCCCCCTTGTGTTCAAAATACTCCCTTGAGCTGAGGAGCTCCCCTGGGATGCACCTGTGTGCATGTGGAGTGCGACTGTGACCTGTGAAGACTTGGGCTGTATTTCAGCAACCCCAGATGACTTTGCTCTGCTCTCTAGTACTTCTGCTGTCTACCGATGAAGGGCTAAACCCAGAAACACATGTCTAGAGATAACAGCCCTACCTGCACTAACTTAGGTGAAAAACGACATCAAGTTTGAAGTAATGCTTGCCCAGTTAATTAACTAAGCTAGGCGTCGCTCCTCAAATCTACACCTGTGCTACTTGAACTTTTGCTCTGCCTTTCATTCAGTGCAGCTCAACATCTTGTGGTCCAAACTGCACAGCTGGGGAATCTCTACTTTTCTTTTAACAGCCATACAACTGCTGTACTCCGACACGTGCACATGGGTAAGGCTGGGCACAGACGCAGCGGTCTCAAAGAAAATACCCACCAGTCACAGCCTTAACCCCTCTGCCGCGGCCGGAATTCTGCGCCTGTGCGGTACATTCCGATCGCGGGTGTGGTCATGATGGCTCCCGGCCGCCATCAGCACACGCCCACCGTAACTGATGACGACCGGGAGCCGTCATTAGCACCGAAGGGGTTAAAGAAGAATGCGCCATGGCTCAGTTCCTTTTAAACTTTTATCTAGCTGAGCTGACAACTGCTCTCAACACCATCAACTCTCATTTCCCCACACTGGGTGGATTTAACACTTCAAACATGTTGTATACTGATAATATAACTTGGATAAGTTACACCAAGGTCGGCCTTCAGCGATTAATTAATGCAACTGCTTGTATGCTGCAAAACATGGGCTGTGAGTCAATCCCAAAAAACCAAAAACAATGTTAGTGACCTTTAGAAGACTTTCGCTGCCAACCTTCCATATGTATAGCTCAGCCTTGGAAGCTGTACAGGAGTGCACATACCTGGAAGTAATCTTCGATTCAAGAGGTGTTTTCAACAAACCGTGCAGTGTGATAAAAAAGGAGAAATAATACCCTTACTTCTGTCTTTTGTACCTTAAAAAACTCTTTAAAAGAAATGTCTCTCCAATTTATGGCTGTTCGACATGTCCCCTCTCATGTATGGCGTTGAGACCCTGAAAGGAAGAGCTGACATAATAATCGATAAAGCCATACCAGGTAAATATCGATGAGTGTTTAATATTCCACGCCATGCCTCTCCAGCCCAAATTCGTCTTGAGTTCGGATTCCGGAGACAGAAGGTAAGCAGCTTGGGTGCTTATTGGAAATATTGTTATCACCTAAAAAACAAAACTGCAGACTTGTGAAATTTCTGATAGTGGCCGAACAGAGAATGCCAAAATTTGTGGAAAATGCTACAGACTCAGGCCGATTAGCAGATGGACAATAGGACCTAATGACATTTTACTGAACATGCCCGTCCAGCACCAGTGGGACATCTTTGTGTAAGTAAAGTCCAAGTGGCAAACACAGTATATGGATGAACAGAACGAGAGCAATCTAATACGGGTATCAGCACTTTCCAGCACTTAGTGTAAAAAGTGTGTTTCAACCTGTATTATTGAATTATTTTTTGTATATTGTAAGGAATTTCCTATTTCACGACCTATTTTAAGGGTTTTAAACAATGATGTTTTTAGAATTTTGTAATATGCGTTGCATTGCTTTTAATTAACTATGCAAATAAAAAATAAACTTCAAATAAGTCACAGCAAAGGAAGTTCCTCCTAATTCTCTGGATTCACCATCACCAGCAGAATGCTGTCTGTATTTAAAAAACCGGTCCGCTCCAGCTTATGTCCTAGTACATAATAGGGCAGGGGGACTAAAACAACCTTTAAGTCCCTAGTAAATAATTCAGTATGGAAGTTTAGAGGCCAGCAGCCCTTTCTGTACTTGCATGTGTACACTGCGAAAGCCTGAGGTCAGTTTAAAAGCAGCCCTGTGCTACAGGACTATTTTTAAAATGTAAATTCTGCCCACACCAGACTTTGGTGTATGAGGTACTTATCAATATGCAAACTACAATATTTTGGCATGTTAGACACCCTTAGGGCATCCCCTAGGTATCCCAGGGATGGGGTCAGGTACTTATAAGGAGGACCCTAATAAAATATGTTTTATTTACCTTAGGGATAGTGAAATTGCACATTTCACTTCCCTCATTGTAGTTAAGTGCTTCTCAAAATCGACTTTTGTGCTAGGAACACTGTGGAGGGAGGATCTAAATAATTTTGTATATTCAGAACCCCTAAGGACTAGGTGTCCCAGGGGTGGGGGTACTGTAGATATGGGCAGGGTCCTTATAAAATATGTTTTATAAGCCCTGGTGTTTGAGAAATTGGCCAGTTAATTTCCCATTGTAGTTCCCCAGCCACATAGGTTAACATGGCAAATACTTAATATTTAATAACTAACGCTAGGCTTTACAGAAAATATCAATCAAGGACTCAGGAGAATGGTATTGATAAATCCAACAAAATGTTGTTGTTGAATTTATCCTAAAATGTACAGACAAGAAGTCATAAGACTTTCTTGTCTGTAAGCTAACCTTTAGTCTTACAGTGGATCAGCCAGGCTGCTTTGATGGATCAGTGACAGAATATCGACAGTCAAAATATCAACTTGCCAAAATATCGATGTAAAAATTTACAATGCCAGAATATCGACTTCCTATCTACAACAGGTAAGTACAAAAATATCGACTCCAAAATATCGATAGGAAAAAATATAGACAGTCAAAATATCGAATTTTTAAAATATCTTAAAAGTAATTTAAAAGTAATATAATAATAAATAGAATTAATTTAAACATACTTAAAATACTTAAATAAACTTAAAATTAATAAATAATTATTATAACGTAATTTTTTTTTAAACATATACCTATTATTAACAAAACATATACAATATTTTTTCCGTAGGATAGCGAGAGGGTTAAATTTACTATTCACACTCCAGAGAGTGCAACAGTAGGGAAAGCGTTGGACAGCGTAGGGATAAAAATGACTATTCCCACTCCAGAGAGAGCAAAAGTAGGGAAAGTGTTGGATAGCGTAGGGGTAAAAATTACTATTCCCACTCTAGAGAGCGCAACAGTAGGGAAAGCATGGGATAGCGTAGGGGTAAAAATAACTATTCCCACTCCAGAGAGTGCAACAGTAGGGAAAGTGTTGGATAGCGTGAGTAAAAATGACTATTCCCACGCCAGTGAGTGCAACAGTAGGGAAAGCGTTGGATAGCGTAGGGGTAAAAATGACTATTCCCACGCCAGAGAGCGCAACAGTAGGGAAAGCATGGGATAGCGTAGGGGTAAAAATAACTAGTCCCACTCCAGAGAGTGCAACAGTAGGGAAAGTGTTTGATAGCGTAGGAGTAAACATTACTATTCCCACTCCAGTGAGTGCAACAGTAGGGAAAGCATTGGAAAGCGTAGGGATAACAATTACTATTCCTACTCCAGAGAGTACAACAGTAGGGAAAACATTGGATAGCGTAGGGATAAAAATTACTATTCCCACTCCAGTGAGTGCAACAGTAGGGAAAGTGTTGGATAGCGTAGGAGTAAAAATTACTATTCCCACTCCAGTGAGTGCAACAGCAGGGAAAGCGATGGATAGCGTAGGGATAAAAATTACTATTCCTACTCCAAAGAGTGCAACAGTAGGGAAAGCGTTGGATAGCGTAAGGATAAAAATTACTATTCCCACTCCAGTGAGTGCAACAGTAGGGAAAGCGTTGGATAGCGTAGGGGTAAAAATTACTATTCCAACTCCAGAGAGTGCATCAGTAGGGAAAGCGTTGGATAGCGTAGGGATAAAAATTACTATTCCTACTCCAGAGACTGCAAAAGTAGGGAAAGCGTTGGATAGCGTATGGATAAAAATTACATTTCCCACTCCAATGAGTGCAACAGTAGGGAAAGCGTTGGATAGCGTAGGGGTAAAAATTACTATTCCAACTCGAGAGTGCAACAGTAGGGAAAGCGTTGGATAGCGTTGGGGTAAAACTTCTATTCCCACTCCAGTGAGTGCAACAGTAGGAAAAGCGTTGGATAGCGTAGGGGTAAAAATTACTATTCCAACTCCAGAGAGTGCAACAGTAGGGAAAGCGTTGGATAGGGTAGGGGTAAAAATTACTATTCCAACTCTAGAGAGTGCAACAGTAGGGAAATCGTTGGATAGCTTAGGGGTAAAAATTACTATTCCGACTCCAGTGAGTGCAACAGTAGGGAAACCGTTGGATAGCGTAAGGGTAAAAATTACTATTCCTACTCCAGAGACTGCAAAAGTAGGGAAAGCGTTGGATAGCGTATGGATAAAAATTACATTTCCCACTCCAATGAGTGCAACAGTAGGGAAAGCGTTGGATAGCGTAGGGGTAAAAATTACTATTCCAACTCGAGAGTGCAACAGTAGGGAAAGCGTTGGATAGCGTTGGGGTAAAACTTCTATTCCCACTCCAGTGAGTGCAACAGTAGGAAAAGCGTTGGATAGCGTAGGGGTAAAAATTACTATTCCAACTCCAGAGAGTGCAACAGTAGGGAAAGCGTTGGATAGGGTAGGGGTAAAAATTACTATTCCAACTCTAGAGAGTGCAACAGTAGGGAAATCGTTGGATAGCTTAGGGGTAAAAATTACTATTCCGACTCCAGTGAAACAGTAGGGAAACCGTTGGATAGCGTAAGGGTAAAAATTACTATTCCCACTCCAGTGAGTTCAATAGTAGAGAAAGTAAATACTTCATATATAAATATAAATAACATAAATATTAATACCAATTACAAAATAATTAAAATATTTTACAATTTTATAAAATATATTAATTAATCAATTAAAATTACAAATAGAAATTAACTAATAATAAAAATTACCTACTAATACTAATTATTTACCAATTACCAATAAATTAATTTACAATATAAAAATAAATAAAAATTAGACACAAAAAATATTCAAAAATATAATTACTTACAATTAAATTACTTCCCAAGCTATTCCCCTCTAAACACACAACCCACTACAGAAAATAATGTAATAAAAGTAACATATTTATCAATTAATCAATTACAATAAATTACAAATTCTATTTTAATTAATTACCAATGAATAATTAATTAACAATTAATTCTAAATAAATACCAATAAATAAAATAATTATTTAATTAATTATAATTAAATTACTTCCCACCCTATTCCCCTAGAAACCCACAACCCGCTACAAAAAATAAATTACTAAAATTAACATATTTTTCAATTAATCTATTACTATTAAAATTAATTACCAATTATATTTTAATTAATTACCAATTAATAATTAATTAACAATTAATTATAAATAAATACCAATAAATAAAATAACATATTTAATTATAATTAAGTTACTATCCACCCTATTCCCCTATAAACCCACAACCCGCTACAAAAAATAAATTACTAAAATTAACATATTTTTCAATTAATCAATTAAAATTAATTACCAATTATATTTTAATTAATTAGCAATTAATAATAATTAACAATTCTAAATAAATACCAATAAATAAAATAACATATTTATTTAATTATAATTAAATTACTTCCCACCCTATTCCACTATAAACCCACAACCCGCTACAGGAAATAAATTACTAAAATTAACATATTTATCAATTAATCAATTACAATTAATTACCAATTATATTTTAATTAATTAGCAATTAATAATTAATTAACAAATAATTCGAAATAAATACCAATAAATAAAATAACATATTTAATTAATTATAATTAAATTACTTCCCACCCTATTCCCCTATGAACCCACAATCCGCTACAGAATTATATTACACAAAAATTAAAAATTAATATTAACTTACCTTAAATTCGATATTTTTGATGTCTATATTATGTCTAGTCGATATTGTCCATTCTATATGTTTGATTCGATATTATGTCCATTCTATTCGATATTAAAATTTTCTAGTCGATATTTTGGTAGTCTATATTATGTCTAGTCGATGTTATGTCCATTCTATATTTTTTTATAATAAAAACTCGATATTTTGACTCTATACCGCTTTGATGAAGTGATAAGTGCCACCTGGGGCAAAGAGCCATTCTGGGAGGAGAGGGTTCTGCTGCATAGCAATGCCAGAGCAAGGGTGAGGGGTCGTAAACTATAAGCTTCAAAGGCCCAGGGGGACAGGCAGAAAAAGCTAGGTACTTCTAAGCCCATCCTCTCCGAACCCAGCCAGCTGACAGGCTTAAGGAAGGAATGTACAGATGCTAGGGGGGGGAGACTTTGGAGATGAGCCATGATGGAGGGTGGTTAGCCAGCTCTTGCCTCTCTGCTGAGACTTCAGCCATATTGAATTTTGGGGAAACAGTGCTTTCTGGGAGACCATATTGCCACACTTTGGAGGAAATAGTCATGCTCGGGGGTGCTGCCCTGCACCTCATTGGAAAGGAGTGCCCTCCTGTGTGACCCCAGAGGACACTGAGTATGACTCGTTGCTTAAAACTACAGAAGAAGGGTCCATGCTGTAAGTTTGATTTGCCCTAGCCGTTCTGCTGAAAAGCTACAGAGGTCCGACTTCCAGAGTTTGACTGGGAGGTGGTGGAAACTCAAGCCAGCGAACCATCACTGAATCTGACCTGGATAAAAGCATCGAGGGCCGGTGCTAGGAAAAGCTATGTAAAAGTTTCTAAGTCCAAAGGTAGGAGAGGTGACCAGGACCAACCGCAAGAGCGAAGCTGCCCATTTTCAACCATGAGCCAGCCTGGATCCTTGGTTTGTCCTGCTGGGGAGCTGCGGAGGTCAAAATTACATACATTTTACCAGGAGCTCGTTGCAAGGAAAGACGGTTAACCCTATCCGAATCCAGACTGGTGGAGAGTTTTGAGGGAACCCAGGAGAAAAAGCTTCAGAAATGTTTCTAAATCAGAAGGTAAAAACTTTGACCAAGGCCTACTGCGAGGGGTAGTTGCACAGGGCTCCCCAAGTTCAGCCTGAAACTTTGTCTTTGTCCTGGTGTAGCGCAACCATATGTCCCTATAGACGTTATAGTTTTCTATGTGCTATGTAGTGCTAAATCTTTAAAAATTCATATCTTTGGTTTCCTACATTGGATTGTATGCATTTAGGTGTCATTGTAAAGGTACACATATTTCCTATTTTTATAAATTGATGTTGGATTTGTATTGTATGTGTGTCTTAATTATTTACTGAATTGGTGTTTTTAAATGAGTTACATACCTGTCTCTGAAATTAAGCCGCCTGCTAGCAGCCAATCTACCAAGGATTGAGCATGGGAATCATTTTCTGAGACCTATTTTAAGCCCAAGACTGTGTTAGTGGCCTTATTGCCAGTGGTAGATGCATATTTACCACTACTAATAATCCACTTTTCAACAGTGCGCCTAAAAAAAGGACAGATGCTTTTTGTTTACCTATCTGAGATTGAATAGTAAAAAAAACAAGAAGCTCGAAAGGGCTATTTTAAAATGTAGCACAACTGTATTTTAAAAATAAAAATTAAAAAGTAAGCAGATGAGGGGAGCAGGATAGGGAGTAGGTGGATAGTGAAGCAGCATGGCGTGCAGGTGGGTAATGCAATACCATGGGCAGTGGGAGAAGCAACATGAGGGAGCAACCACAAGTAAAAGAGCAAGGTGGTGTGTGGAGGGAGAACTAGGCTGGTGAGTGAGAGCAAAATGAGCGTGGGTGGGGAGAGAAGCACATGTGTGAATGTGGAAGACAGCTAGAAAACACATGTACCCTCATGGAATGCTTAAACAGGAACAAAAAAGTAGTTTACCTGAAAGCAAGCACAGGAAACATAGAAGCCAACCAATCACAGACATGGTAAAGAAGCTATGCTCAATGGAGAGACAAACACAAGATGGACAGGCTGAAACAAGGAAAGTCATCCAACAGGGATTAAGCAAACAGTGGCTGTAAAGCCAACCACTGGTAAGAATAGGTGGGCTGAAAGCCCATGTATGTTCTTGGTAAGTCCACAATGTGCCTTTCGCAACCAGACATCCTTCACCGTCTAGTAGGCTAGAGCCAAAAAGGATTTCCTGTTAAATAGAGTTTCAAATTTCTGTTTTCTTTATTTTCCGAGTCCGAGCTAGGTGTTTGCCCTGGAATAATAGCTTTCCAGAGTAGCAGGATTCTCACTACTAGAAGTTACTGCTCATCCCAAAGGAACTCTTATTATTTGTTTCAAATTCAAAGTGGTCTTTAGACTCTCATAAATCTATGCAGCATGTACTCAGCCACACTCTCTGTAAACTGCCAGGCATATATGCCAACAAACCACATTTAGGTGAAATTGCAGCAAGTAATGGCAATACTGCAGTTTTATCTACCTTAAAATGTTATGTGACTCCAATGCCATTTAATGAGAAAATTAATTATTTCCCAATATTTTTTCTAGTTCTGCCTTTAGGTATTCCAAAATGTTGGAATGTGTGGACAGGAAAAAACAATCAGAGGCTCTAGGAAGTTTAATTTTCTTTTATAGAAGTGTCATCCTCTAGAAAGATGCCATTTCCAACACCAGGAGACTAATTACGATGCGGTCGGAAACAGCTTAATCTGCATCGTAAAATGTTAGTCGGATTCCTTTCCGACCGACTCATTAAAATGAGGTAGGTTGGAAAGGAATGCAAATGGTCATTCCATCTGGCTTCCGACAGGCTCGGAGACCCCGTCTGCCAGTCGTAATGCGAGCAGTAATCCCAAGGGCGGCTCTTTCCACCCAGCGGGGATTATGATGTCGGGTTTACACAGTCTTTCTGTGCCGGTCTTTCTGACACAGAAAGGCTGTCGGAACTGAACTTCGGGCCCCCCCAGCAGGGCCCATTTTGTTGCGTGGCCTCCGGTGTGGTTGATCCCTCACTTTGTGGCAGAAACCTTAAGGTGCCTGCCACAGGGTGCAAGGATGAACTGCACCTCGCATTTTACAATGGGAGCATGCATTCCAGCCGGAATGGATGCTCCCATTGTAAAGTATAGGAGTGCGTTCGGTCGGTCCCTTGACCGTGACGATGTCGAGGGGAGGAAACTCCACCCGACATCGTAATGATGTCCCAAGTTGTGTAACAGAAAATGTATTTTTTAAATGTGAATTCCTCGGATGTGCGTGAATAGATTTTATTTACTCAAACCACACTCTCAGGACGGCCTGCATTATTGTTCCTTTCCCCTTCACATAACCAGTAGACAAGCTCAGATTTTTATTTTGCCAAATACATGCAATTTTGCGAAAATTACCAAAAATTGTATTGGTTGGTATTGTATTGTATTGTAATTGCATTTATATAGCGCTTACTACCCCTGATGAGGCGTTGAAGTGCTTTTTAGGCGAGTATCATGCTACTCCGGGACCCATAGAGGATTAGTGTTGAATCAGTACAGTGAAACATGCAAGTACATTTTAAGTGGTGGATAGGTTAGTCAGATATTTGGGTTTGGAATGATAGCAGAAGGTGACATGAACATTACTTTCACGTGCATACCTTGTAGAAAAAGTTATGTAATATACCAATTGGACAATGTTTGGAGAAAAAGAAAGTAGCACATTTTCTGCTTAAACAGTGTCCTGGGTGCACAAATCACACAAAATTTTGCTACACACAGAATGACAAATATTTTGCTGCTTTTGCGTAACAACAAATTCCTGAATTATGCGAGGTAGGACTGACAAGAGGATAATTCCACTCTGGCCTGCTATCCACCATCCGGATAGACTTGAATGCAATGTCATTGACTTTCACATGGTGGCTACTTATGGAGGCCTGTTCCTATCTATACTATCATAAACCAATGCATCTTCTGGCATTTTAATAAACAGAACCGCTGGAATTATGCAAGAACCACCAATAACCACTGAAAGTAACACTAAGCTTGGATTCTAGAACAGCGTGCTGACCAGCATAAAGTGCTTTAGCACCTCGTTCGGGTGGTAAGCGCTATATAACTGCAATGACATTTGAAATTCTAAATGGGTAACAGTGAAGAACAGGGATGTTTTTTCACCAAAGGGTAATGAGTGACATCAAATAGACAACGAGAGCGAAGTTCAAGTTGTCTATGATGTCAATCAGAACACCAAGGTGAAACAAGCTCATTATTTACTTTTTACACATCTTTGATTTTATGTCGTATCTGACCACAAGAGGATACACCGATATGTGCTGATGTCACACGCAAAGCCAGCGAGGAGCGTCACATCAGCTATGCAGCGGCTCCGCAGCGGTCCCTGGTTCCTGTCGCTCCCCGGTGTCTGGTCTTTGGCCCTGGGTCATGACCTTAAGTCTTGGCACCCATCCTCTGTGCACATATCCACCGTGACGTGGCTCACCGATCTCCAATCAAGTCCAAGCGGAGCTGGATTTGGATTCCAAGCTGGCTCCACGAGGATCAGCCTGGGTAGTTACTGGCGCTTGATTGGCTGCAACGGGGTGCAGGTAAGGCTTTAGTAAAAGCCATGCTTCTCTCCGTAAGGTGTGAAAGCGGCCAGCGTTAGGCTGGTGCGGTTTGCACCCACAAAGGGCCCACACATCGAACTCCTTGCCACATTCCACCTGCAGGAGTCGGCCTGCGCTGCCTCTGCCTTCTTCTATCTGAGGTCTGCTAACCCTGACCTAGTGTAGGAGCTGCATAGTACGCTTCCTTGGGGTTGAGAATGAGGCACACAGAAGCAGTCCTGCTAGGTCCGTGGGCGGCCTGCCCTATGCTGTGTGCTCTCCCGCCCTCCTATAGCCTCAGGTGCCACAAACAGGCCTCAGGATCCTTGCTACTAGCCAACCAAATTCAGCTGGATAACTGTAGCTGGCAAAGGCATCAAAGCAACTACGCGCTCCAGGAAGACAATGGCGATGCCCGCAACCACAAGGCATAAGCAGAGGTGCCCCAACGTTCTAATGAATGACAATGATACGACAGTGCACACTCTGCTCACGACAAGTATAAACCATCCTGCGGGACTCACCTACTGTGCTGGCATACCACCCTCAAGTCATATGGGCTATCCCCTGGAATAAATTAATCTTCTTAAAAGACCCAAGGGATGCATTGTTCTCTCATAATAAAGACACACAAGGTCTACACACACTCACACAGACACAATCACCCAGGTTACTTGTCCCACGACTGGCAGATAATCATGGCAGTTCCAAACTCCAAAAGAACCAAAGAGAAAGCCATCCTTTCACTGGGGCCACTGGGCAAAAAAAGAGCCTGCAAGCAAGGCATAAGCAGCCAAACCAGGCAATAGGTGAGTCCAGTGTAATGGAGACTTCTGCACCAAGTGACATGGAGAGACATGCCCAAGGCATTCTCGATACAGAGTCTACTGATTGCATCCCGGCCACTATTGAATCCCCCGGCAAAAGGAAGGGCTTCCATGTAGTCGCTGAGGTACACCATCCTTTGTCCTAGGACCATCTGATTCCTTCCTTAGACAAGCAGAAAAACACAGAGTCTGTAATAGCTTCTACACAGTGGCTCTCAGAGCAGTCAGCCATTCAAAACACAGCCGCCTTCATCTGGCCAAGAAGTAGATATACCTCTCTGGAACTGTTAGACAAGGCTTTTCCTACATCGCAGCTTGAGAATCAGTTAACCTCTGGCCCAATCAGGCTGTCAGTAGGCTCACATCTATCAGCGAGCCACAACATCTCTCTACACAGCTGCAGCTCGGTCAGCCTCCGAAGCACATGGCCTCGGCAGGAAGGCAAGTGACACCCGGGATGTCCTGCTACGCTCATTTCAGTCTGTTGTAAATGCCTTAACATACCAGTTGAGCAAGCTAGACCTGCAGGTGGATCTTCTTAATTGTTATTGCAGCCTATGTCACAGCTATCGAAATCAGAGCATTAAACTCACTGATACAGCTCACTCAATTAATCATTTGTAAAGCGCACTACATACCCGTGAGGGTCTCAAGGCGCTGGGGGGCGGGGGGGGGAGAGGGGGGGGAGTGGAGTCACTACTGATCGAAGTGGGAGGGTGTCCAATGTCTTGGCGGCGAGGTAGAAGGATCTCCCACCGGTGGTTGTTCTTCAGATGCGCGGGACGGTGGTGAGTGAGAGGCCGGTGGAGCGTGGCTAGCGGTTGGGGATGTAGAAGGAGAGCCGACTGTTGAGGTAGGCTGGGCCGGTCTTGTGGAGTGCCTTGTGTGCGTGGGTGAGGAGCTTGAAGGATATCCTGTTGTTGACGGGGAGCAAGTGCAGGTTTCTCAGGTTACTCAAGCTGATTCAGCACAACTAGTTCTAACCTTCACATATGGTCTGGTCTTTGACACGCTAGGAAGCCTTCCGGGTACCTTAATAAGAGGAAAAAGGTGCCAGGGCTCGAGTTTGAACCACCAAAGCTTGTTTATTCAGCTGGTGTAGGCCTTCCTTTCAATGATTCAAGAAGGTATGCATTTGTCATATGTCAACATTTCAAAACATATTTACATTTTCATTCAATCCTCATAGGAAGAAACCTTCCTTAAGCTGTGGATACAGTTTAAGCACTTTTTTACATACATTACAATACTTTCAATATATTTCAAACAAAAAAAACAAATAAAAAGAATTCACAAACGGTTACACTTTGACTTTTTCAAATGCGAAAAACAATCTGTGAATTATGTACACCTAAGCTTGTTCAGGTACATATGTTCTTAAATACATTGCCCTATGCTATTATGCGTCTCTTTCCAACAGCCAGATAGCCGACGCGTTTCCAAACCCTTCTCTTAATCAATGGGGTTCTTCATCAGGGCTGGGCTGTGTACCTATGGTGCAAAATTAAGGGACATTTAGTATCTCCTTTTCCCTATGCTTTATGAAAGTTAATGTACAGGCTGAACCTCTAGAAAGTTTTACCTGGTTTCACGTTAATGTTGGACGCTGTTTTCAGAACTGGGCATCGGGTAAACTTGAGTTTTCACCACTATCTGAATGGGGGTGAAGGTTAGCGGTTATTATAAATAAATATTTGGGCTTTTGTGTCTGCTTATTGTTAGGTTCCGTATATTGAAGAGCGCTGACACTTACTTGTGTGTTATTTTCATCTAGTTCTTCACTACATCAGAGCGATCTTGTTTGGAAGACTGCAGCGTATTCCGCGGTGGTTGTTGTTCTATGCGATCAAAAATTTAATGTCAGTTCATGTGCAGTGTTCTTGCTCAAGTTTTATGTGCATTTATATTCTAGCCTGCTTACTTGTGCCAAGTGCGGCGGGAGACCCAGGCGCTGCTACAATTATTTCAGCTGCTACAATTGTTTCCGATTGTGCGGGCGGGGTTTCAAAGATGAGTTGGCATTCTGTGGGGAAAGAATCACAACGGAAACTTCCGTTACCAATCGGTCATGTTTCTCTTTGACTAGCGCTTTGGTTCAATTCCCAGGCTCAACCTTACCATGCTCTGTTTCTTCAGAGGCCGTACTCGGGGGTCTGTCTGCCGCGTGACTCTCACTCCGTTTGTCAGTGTTCAGGGCGGGTTTCTACACCAGCGGAACACGATTTCCTATTTAAATATGCTGCTCAGCATTGTGGGATTTGTAGTTTTACGCATTATTCGCGCTTAACCAAAACATTTCTGAAACTTGTAGTTTTAAGTACAGCGCTATAGTTCACATCTCCTTAGTACGTATGTTCTGAAAAAGGGGTGGGGGTCACAGGGGGCTCAATAGTTGGATCTTTGTAATTCGGACATTTCGTTCAGGCCATCCATCACACAATTAAATTTAAGAATTAAATAAGATTCTTTTTGAAGTAGCATGGCATCGATGTTTCCTCCTCTAGGGGGAACTTTCATGGCTTGTAATATTGTCCACATGAAATCTGTCTCATTATGATTATATTCAACAAAGTGCTGTACCATGGGCGCAGACAGCACTTTGTTTTTGATTCTGGATCTGTGTTGAGCTATTCGTTGATTAGCTCTTTGTGTGGTTTTCCCTATGTACAACTTGGGACAAGGGCACATGACTGCGTATATGACGTTAGTCGTTTTACAATTTGAGAATCCTTTATGCGTCCATTTTACGGTATTGAATAAAAATTCATCACCTTCTATTGTATTGGGGCAGGAAACACACGTGCCACATTTATGATGGCCTGTTATGGGTGGTAGTCTCCATAATGTGCGTAAATCAGTTCTTGCTTCGCTGGTACCCAGATCGGCTCTTACTATGTAAGGGTACCTTAGGCACGGTCCTAACAGACATAAAGCTGCAGTTAAAACTAGATCCAGCCATTAAAATCCCCACACTTATAAAGTCTGCCAACTGTTCCCTGAATGACCTACAGCAATCAAGCCATCAAATCAACGCTGGACAACGGTGGAATACTAATACACAAGCCTTAGTAGCCTGCCAGTCCATTCTGGCAAGCGCTAATGCCAGCTCACAAACAATGGGGGAATCAGGAAACGTCAATCAACAGAGCAGAACAAACATCGTGCAACAGAGCAGCATGATTTCTTAGTCCTCTACTGGTGCGCCTGCTCTTGGCCCTGCACGTAGAAACGAACGATGATCACCAAACCAGCTCAATCACTCAGCCGCTGTCCAGCAAGCTTACCCCCAACTATGGTCTTGTAAACGTCCAACCCACTGGAACTATTCAACTTATGAAAAGACAGCATAAGAGGCTTAGACAATCACATAATAAACAAAACATTGAAGGTCCTCTACAGGTACAGACTAAGCAAGTTTACTTCATCTTCAGACCACCCACTAAGTCTTACAAAGTAGCCATCGACCCGAGAGAGGGAAAGAAATTGCCCAGAGGAGCAAAAGTGGCTAAAGAAATTAACAGTAACTCAAAGGTTTTGAAACCCTCTCCTCAAGTTGCACCAGTGCCATTATCCACATGCAGTTATCAAACAACAAAGCAGAAACTACCGAACAACTCATCTTGTGAACGGTATTCTGGAGCTGGAACCTGCCCAATAACCACTGAAGTAAATCTTGAAGACGCTCAGCGTGGCCAACCAGGACAATATCCACTCTCCGTGGTGGTATCTGGGGCTAACATTCACTCCCGCACAATCTTTAGAGAAAGCCAGACACCAACCCAACATCCTAATCTGGGTGCCTCCTTTATTACAGGGAATGACATGAAAGCTATTCCCCAGGTCACCATAAAACAACAACTGTGGTGAAAAATGACAGCAACTTTGAAGTCAGCGTACTGCATTTACCAGAATGCAATGGGGTGAGCAGTAGTGGGATGAGGGGCAGTGTGCCCCCTCCCCCTTGTGTTCAAAATACTCTCTTGGGCTGAGGAGCTCCCCTGGGATGCACCTGTGTGCATGTGGAGTGCGACTGTGACATGTGAAGACTTGGGCTGTATTTCAGCAACCCCAGATGACTTTCCTCTGCTCTCTAGTACTTCTGCTCTCTACCGATGAAGAGCTAAACCCAGAAACACATGTCTAGAGATAACAGCACTACCTGCACTAACTTTGGTGAAAAACAACAGCAAGTTTAAGTAATGCTTGCCCTGTTAATTAACCAAGCTAGGCGTCGCTCCTCAAATCTACACCTGTGCTACTTGAACTTTTGCTCTGACTTTCATTCAGTGCAGCTCAACCTCTTGTGGTCCAAACTGCACAGCTGGAGAATCTCTACTTTTCTTTTAAGAGCCATACAACTGCTGTACTCCGACACGTGCACATGGGTAAGGCTGGGCACAGACGCAGCGGTCTCAAAGAAAATACCCACCAGTCACAGCCTTAAAGAAGAATGCGTCTTGGCTCAGTTCCTTTTTAACTTTTATCTAGCTGAGCTGACAACTGCTCTCAACACCACCAACTCTCATTTCCCCACACTGTGTGGATTTAACACTTCACACATGTTGTAAACTGATAATATAACTTCAATAAGTTACACCAAGGTCGGCCTTCAGCGATTAATTAATGCAACCTCTTGTATGCTGCAAAACATGGGCTGTGAGTCAATCCCTGCCAACCTTCCATGGGCCTTATTTATGAAGGCCTGGCGCCACCGGTGCGTGTCTTTTTCCCATTTTAAAAGTCACGTAAAAGTGGCGCAAGACCTTCATAAATAAGGCCCCATGTGTATAGCTCAGCCTTGGAAGCTGTACAGGAGTGCAAATACCTGGAAGTAATCTTCGATTCAAGAGGTGCTTTCAACAAATCGTGCAGTGTGATAAAAAAAGGAGAAATAATACCCTAACTTCTGTCTTTTGTACCTTAAAGAACTATTTAAAAGAAATGTCTCTCCAATGTATGGCTGTTCGACATGTCCCCTCTCTCATGTATGGTGTCGAGGCCCTGAAAGGAAGAGCTAACATAATAATCGATAAAGCCAGGTACACATCGATGAGTGTTTGATATTCCACGCCATGCCTCTCCAGCCCAAATTCGTCTTGAGTTCGGCCTCCGGAGACAGAAGGTAAGCAGCTTGGGTGCTTATAGGAAATATTGTTATCACCTAAAAAACAAATCAAGAACCACCTTGAGCAGCCTCTGTGTGGAAGGCCATAACTGATGCAAGAAATACCCAGGCTCATGATTATTCACTTACTTGGCTCCTATTACGCTCAAGGTAGAAGCACTTTGGGACCTAACCATTTCCCAACCAGCTTTCAACAAAGCCATAAACTTAACGGGGAAGAAGATTTCATCCCTCAATGAGAAAGCTGTGCTGTCGAAGAGATCAGACACGTGGATGATATTAGGATCATATGGCCTCCTAAAGACCCAGTCATACCCCGGGAACTGCTTGGGCTAAAGTCCAAGCTGCTGAACCTATGGCTTGGCGGAGGACTCCCTCCACGACTCTACCTTTCCTATTGGAGGAGGTCCTCCTCTGAGGTCATATGCCAGCTCTGCAACTACACTAAGGAAGATTTTTGCCATATTGTTTGCACTTGTCCAGCTTTAATGTCGGAGCGAAAAGGTCTGCGGAGACAGCCCTTTATCAGGATAGGAATGTGTACATGTCGGCAGGCGATCATAGCCTGTCTTCGTAGAAAGGACTTGATGCTATACTATTTGTATATATATGTAACTCTAACCACTAGTATATGTAGTAGACCTTTGTACTTACTACCATTCCTAAGTGATTTTAGAGTTTATCCATTTGTATCTCTTCCTTGGGTGACTTTACAACTTGTACATTTGCAATTTTTCTTTTTGTATCTCTTCCTTGTGTAACTTTACAACTTGTACATTTGCAATTTTTCATTTTGTATCTCTTACTTGTGTTACTTTACAACTTGTACATTTGCAATTTTTTCTGTTTGTATTTCTTATGTAACTCATGTAATCCAAACGCCCTTATGTATCGCAACTGGTTCTTTTGTAAAGCGCTCTGACACCTTCGGGTAATGTTCGCGCTATATAAAATCGCATTAAATAAATTAAAAAAATAAAATAAATGCTCTGTGGGAAATTCTTAAAGTTTGTGAGCACTGCAGACTCGAAATCAGCAAACTCAGAGTTATAAGGAGCACTTCTTTTCCATCTCTTGACTGCAATTTGATTGAGAAACTGCCCCAGAAGACTTTGTACTAGGTCTATGATGCCCCCTGTCGGTCACCACATAGCGTGCAGGGCACTTACAATTTTCGATCATGCTGCTCGCACTTTCTACTCACAGGGTATCTAATATTTATAATTAAGCAGTATGCACTTTCTTTTTGCACTTATTACTACCAAAGCACTAATATTCCTTTGTTATCGGAATCAATGTACTTCTTGAGGTCTGGATGGAGGACATTAGTACGCCAGAAACTGAAGTCTACTTTATTGAAACGTATGGGATGTGCAGGAGAAAACGGTCTGCCTTTTATTACAGGAAGTGGTTAAACGTAGGTTTGCATTTTGCTGAATGCAGCATAGTAAATTTTATACCAACTTCTGTATCCTTCCTGTTAGAAATGAGAGTGGAAATCAAAGGGTGTTTCTGTGGTACTTTGCAAAACCAAAACTTTAATTTGTTGGTAAAAAGTATTTTGAATGTGTTCTGATAAACATTTCTGCTTTTACTGTGAAACATTTATATTTCCTGTAGTGTTGGCAACATTCCTATATAAGTTATTCCTACATAGTCAGATAATTTCAGTGGCCAAGGTATTTGGCATCATTGTTCAAAGGTTGCGATTTTACACAGCTTGTGCAGTTTCGAATAAAGAGCTCCTTGCCCTGCAGAGATTCAAAGCAGTACCCTGCAGTAATTCACATTCTCTGCAGCAGACATTCAGCCCACTGAGCTACCTTGCAACATCGTAAACACTTATGGGCCAGATTACGAATCTAGGGCTGTCAGACTCACGGTGGTGCCGGGGTGGTGAATACAGCCACTGCCGCTTTGACCGCCTGATTACGAATCGGGTAGTCGGACAGCACTAGGACCGATGGCTCCCCCAGGGAACTGCAGCTCCCTAACGTAGGAGCGGCGGTCAGAGGCCACAATCTATTACGAGTTTCCTCTCCACCAGCCTTTTCATGGTGGTTCCCCTACAGGCTTAACATGTGCCCCCCAATGTGCATGCAC
The DNA here is from genome assembly GCF_964263255.1 of Lissotriton vulgaris. Lineage (NCBI taxonomy): Eukaryota > Metazoa > Chordata > Amphibia > Caudata > Salamandridae > Lissotriton > Lissotriton vulgaris. The sequence goes on from NC_141685.1 coordinate 1,339,713,583, forward strand.
AAAGGTTCCTGCAAAGCATCGGCTTTCGAGTCCATGTCGTGCAGGAACCTTGTTGTGCAGTCCCATTGTGGTGCCTTTTTTAATGGCACTGCTGCCTTTAAAAGTGGCACCGCCATGGGACTGCCGCCCACCTGTCAGACTACTCAAAACTTGTAATCTGGTGATCAGGCGGCGCAAGATTTGGCGGAGCGGTGGCCTGGCGGTTTTCACAACCGCACCACCGCTCTGCCAAAATCTGGTAATAGGCGCTTAGGGAGTAGTTGCACAATTTTCCAGTACATACAGGAAAGTTACCTTCAATAAGAGCTACAGAAATTAGGTGCAAACACAGTAGCCAATTTGAAATCACGTTTCGCTCAAAATGTGCATGCAGCCCAGGTTATTGTCCCTTCTATGTATCCCGGGCAAAACCTGGATGAATTTGCAAAGACAAAACTGTGATAAAAAGGAACTGTCATGGTTTAAAATTGGCGTTAAAGACTGCTTACTAAAGTTATTCCCCATATCATAGCGCCAAGACGCCTCCGGGCATTCGCGCGCTTTAGAAATAGATAAATCAAATCAAATCAATGGCAAAATTAGAATTTGGCAAAAAACCTTCTGGGGTAATATGGTTATCAAGCATTTATTGAATTTATCCAGAAGGTATTGCACCTGATTTTAACTATCCCCTTGTAATGATGGCAACTGGTATGGTCGATCTCTTAACTGACACTTAGGGCCCTTTTCACACAGTTAAATATACACATGTAGATTTATTACTAATAAATGTACTCTTATATTTTGAGTAACTTTAATACTTTAGGCTATTTGCAATATCCTAGTACAAAATTACTCAGGAGTGCAGACTTACATATTTCTGTACCCTGAAATTTGGGGTGGAGCCAAAGGTACGAGTGTAAAGTTAATTCTCCCAAAAAGGAGCATTAGTAAGTCCAGCTCCACACATGGCTGACCACTGATACTCCATCACCCTCTGATAGAAAACAAAGGAGTTAGGGACTTAAAATAAAACCCCATAGGAAATAATGTTACATTGAATTAAATTATCTAGTATATTTAAAAATATAAATCATTTTAATTTAAAGTAAAAACTATCCATAGTACATTTTCCTACAATTTACCATTGGGAGACTCCAGTCAGAGCAAAGATGTCACGATGGCAAAGTATGGGGAAAGGTTTAAAACTTTATAAAGCATTTTTTGAAAAAATGTAATGCTGTAAATTAATTGTATATAGTTATTTTAAATTTAGTAAAAGATAAAATATAGTACAGCACAGCTAACCTTATTTCTAATTAATCAAATAATTTAATTAAATATATTAAATTAAATATATATATTTTTAAAGGATTTATTATAAATAACAATTCACACCTAAAGTTTAACACTTATTGTTTTAATGTATTATTAAATAATAAAATAGATGCATATACATTATTTAAAATAATTTTCATTTGTTTTACTATCATTAATGTTTAGATAGTCTGACATTTTAAAATATGTAACTATTTTAAAAATACATAATTTTCAAAATATCTGTATTTTTTAAACTGTAAAATAAAATAATTAACATGTTTAAAAAGTTTACATATATTCATGTATTCTAACATGTTTTACTAAGAGGATATATTTTAAATCCTTTCCTCCATACATTCTACAGGAGGGTGTTGCACTACCTATGAGTGACCATGTGTGGTGCTGTACTTACACAAGCTCTGAGCTGTAGTACGTTTAACACTGGTTTGGGTTCTTTTAGGTAGAAGTGCAGTTTGTGGACAGGAGTCGGCTTACTCTTCCTAGCCCTCTCTTAACCCCGCCTTAGCCCTCGGTAAACCTCTCCACTTTAGCAATAAATATTCTCCATTTTCCAGCCAGTCCCAACTTTTCGCCCATATTTACTACTGCAACGTATCCCTATGTGTGCCGAAAGTTCCCGGTAGTGGGCGGAAAAAGACAGGGCAACAGGAGATGTTCAGCAAGTAGTTTGAGATTTGCATTTTGTCGCTTATTTGTAGTATGATTTTAGTACTAGAAAATGTACTAATTTGTGAATAGGCCCCTGAGACGGGTATGAAACTGTCCTTTGTCACTTTTGGACCTAGAGTGAGATTCATCTTTCAGTGGGGTTTTAAACTTACTACATTGTGGACTGTTTTACTGGGATCTCAGCCCTGAGAGTTGAAATTCACTTAGTAGCGGAGGCTTTCCTAAAGGGCTGCTACATACAAGGATAAAGACCAGACATATCATAGCCATCATGATACATTTTATCTCACTCACTGCATCTGACTGCTTAGGGTTGATTGTTATTTAGTTTTTTAATTTGGCAAACTCAATTGGAGTTTAACCCACAACCAGGGTCAGACTGGGAATACAAACCTGCCCTGGCAATTCAGTTGGATCAGCCCGGGGGGGAGCATTGCTGCTACTTCTGATACAGGGGGCAGATATTCCAGCACTACTGCAAAACCAGCCCCCCTATCAAAAAAGCCCCTCCACTCAAATACCGGGCCCCACCCTTCAGGCCCACGGGGAAAACGCCTGGTGACTGCTACGGCACAGCTACTTCCTGGAGTAGGCCCTGACTTCTCAACTTCTCTCCCCTTGGGAGTCAAGAGACCAAAGGGAGGAGCCTGTCTAGGATGTAGGCTGGGTCTTTTGGCGGAGCGTACATCCAATAATTTACGGCCACCAACTGAGAGGCCCAGTGATACAACTTGATGTCAGGCAGCGCTATCCCCCCGTCGTACCACCCTTTCAGCATTTTCTATAGTGCGATTCTAGTAGCCTTCCCATCCCATAACAGTGTGCGTATCTCTCCGTCAACCGCTACAAAGTATGCATCCGGAATTCGGTGCGGGAAGAACCTAGCCTTTTAATTGGAGTGCACCAACAGGTGTGGGCACAGGACAGTGGCGATAAGCAACTGCACCCATGTAAACTAATTCGCCAACTAGATCTTGGTGAGTAAGGAAAAATCTTGCCAAGAGGTGGATTTTCCTTGCTCGTGCCCGCCTTCTTGACATTGACGAGCACAAGTGAGGAAAAAAAACTCTGCTTGCTCCGCCGAGCACAGAGTGCGGACAACTCCGCTAGTGTAGTGGGAGTGGAATTCATCGCGCAGGGTTAACTTGGGCCCATTTTGTGTCATGCCTCTGTATTTTATAGCGAGGGGCAGGTGAAGGGTCACACTTTGTTGGCAAGAACCACCCTTCCCAAAGGCTACAGAAGATAAACAACTTACACTAACTTCTCAAGGGCAAAGTTTAGCCTGCCTGCCTCAGCACTCTGCAATTTTTAGTCACAGGATGTCATATATCATCCCTTAGTATGATGTGGCATAATCAGATGTCGTAAGAGTCTTGAAATTATATGGAGGAAATTTTCTTCCTAGCATGAGAGGCAAAAGGTTTGTCAGAAAACTCTCCAGCACATCTGGCACACGAATATCTCCAAAAGCTAACACCTGCCCCTGAGCAGTTCTTAGCCATGTTATCGAATGGTAGGTGGATAACATGGCTAAGAGCATTAGCTCAGTAATGCATGAATATCGCTGACTTTTCAGCGATATTCATGCATTTCGGCCGATTTTTATTGCTTAGGAGATAAACCTTGATAATAGCAAGGTTCCTAAGCGATAAAAATCGCCGCAGCTCGGCGATAAAAATATCGCCGCTAAACCAACATAGCGATAATTATCGCTAGTTGTTGGTAATATGCCCCCTGGTCCTTATTTACAAAAAAATGGACTGGGGAGTTTCCGCCTTGGGCAAAAGTCTGAACAAGGAAATGGTAGATCGGGGAGTTAGAGTGGAGTTTCTGTCTTGGAATGTCAATGCCATACGAGTGAAAGGAAGAAGAGAGAAGATACTGCAGTATTTGAAAGATGTTCCAGCTCAGATCATTATCTTACAAGAAACACATCTAACAGAGGAGGAAATTAAAGAGGTTTTTAAAGCTAGGGGTTGGCTGCAGAAGGTGGTGTGTACTACCCAGCTGTTAACGATAAGGGGAGTAGCAATTTTGGTAAAGAACATTCCACATATTTTGGTGGAGCACAGTATAGTAGATAGAGCAGGCAGATGGGCCATTGCAAAGTTTAAAATCTATAATCAAAGGTACTCAGTGGTAGGATATTACGGCCCCAATATTGATGATACGAGGCTATTTGGGGGCCTGGTGACAGAATTGCTGAATTTTACTGATGCTCTCACTTTGGTTGGTGACTTTAATGTGTTCTTGGATGATTTATTGGAGTGTTCTGTTAACAGCCGGTCAGTTATAAACAATAAGATGCGATCATTAATTAAAACCACTATGGTACAAATGGGTTTGTGTGATATCTAGAGAGAAAGGATGGGGATCAGGAATTGCTTCACATATAACAACAAGTAATATAGACATCAATCAAGAATTGATTTCTTTGGGAGGGGCATTCGTCAGGGTTGCCCCCTCTCCCCATTACTCTTTGCCCTCATTTTGGAACCATTGGCAATGTAGATAAGAAATATCTGATATTTACAGGGTTGAAATGGGCAACAGACTGGGAGGACCGTATATAGCTTTATGCTGACAATGTCTTACTATATCTAGAGTCACCGATAGCCTCTTTAAATCGAGCTGTCCACATCTTTATAGTCTTTGGGGAATTTTCAGGATACACCATTAACTGGTCTAAATTGGTCCTTTATGTCTAGAGGTAGAACCCCAACCTTAACCAGATGTTTCACCATAACAATCACTCCTACTAGCTTCAAATACCTGGGGATATATGTTAGCAGAGACCTGACACTCTCATACGATCAAAATCTCCTTCCCCTTTACAGAGCCTTAAAAGTGATGTCATACACTGGAAGTCGCTCTCTCTGTCCCTATTGGGGAGGGCCGCCTTGTTTACAATGATGTCTCTTCCCCGTTTCCTTTATGCTCTCCAAAATACACCACTCCCGGGGAAACAAGAATATTTCAAATCAATTGATTCTGCCTTGAAGGAGCTCCTGTGGGAGGGGAATCCACCACGGATATCTCTTTCCAAACTCACAAGAGGGTGGTACGACAGAGGCATTGCACTCCCAGACATTAGAAGATATTACTGGGCGGCTCATCTTACTCCCATTAATCACTGTACATACGGACTGCAGAATGACCCAGGTTTTAACATGGACAGATGGCTGCTCCTGGAGGGAGTTACAGGGGAGGGCTATATGCAAATCCATCTAAAGTGAAACTAATGGGGCCCACCAACTACTCGGTCAAAGTGTGGAGAGAGGCCATACTGAGTTTGGGGTGGAAGGACAAAATCACATTGGCCACCCCACTCTGGGACACAGCCCAGTTGGGTAATTTGAGAGTCACAAAAGGGTTTGACCAGTGGGACCTAATTGGGTTATCCTCAGTTGGAGACCTGTGGAAGGATGGAGGAGTACTCTCCTTGGACTAGTTGAGAGACGAATATGAACTAGCTGCCTCAGAACACTACAGATGTCTCCAAGTCAAAAACGCGTTTTAAGCTGTAACACCCAGGGGTGACACTCCACCAGAATCCTCACCGTTAGAGGACAGAATACTAGACAGCCTCCTCCCCAAGAAAGCAATGTTCATGATTTATAAAAAACGTATAAACAATACACCGACCCCCTTCTCCGACTCCGTGCACCCTGGGATCGCGATGTAGCTGGTCTGGACAATGGGGACTGGTTAGAAGCGCTTGCATCTCCAAAAGAAACAGCAGTCTCATTCAGGCTGAGGCTATTTCAACTCAAGATATTACATAGAATATATTACTTGGGGCCAACATTGATGAAGATGGGCTTTAGGGGGGGGGATGCAGTTTGTATCAGAGGTTGTGGGCAAGATGGCACATTCATATGTACACTTTGGGAGTGTCCATTAATCCAGAGATACTGGAAGAGAGTGACAAATTGTATGACAGAAGCCATGGAGGTAACTACCAATAACAACATTAAGCTATGTCTTTTAAATATCTGGGGCCATACAGACCTGAGCATAAAGGCGAAGTTATGGGTGTCAGATGATGTTCGCCTAACGAAATATTGCAAACCTGTGGGGGGCCAGAGAACAACTGACCCTGAGACTCTGGGAAAAAGATACAGACCATTGTATGTTTACATAAAAAAACTGCATATGTGTCAAATGGTCGCCCTAACAAATGGTCGCAGATATGGCAAAAATGGAACACTTACAGGAGGGACATCTATGAGCCGCCAAGAGACGTACCAACTATGGACATGGAGTAGTAGCCACTAGATTGATGTACTGTGTGATTTTTCCATCCCCGCTCAGGATGTTTCTTCAAAATGGATAGTTGCCAAATGCAGCATTGAGCATAATATTGTCTGTAATTTGTTATTTTCTGCGATACATTCATTTTAATAAAAAGAACAGTAAAAAAAAAAAAGAATTGATTTCTTCTTAGCTGACTAATGGTTCAGAGATTTTATAGAAAAAGCTGCACATCTGGGGGACTTTTCGGATTATTCAGCAGTTTCATTGGGCCTATCATTGTCTGCTGGGCCAACTATAAGAAAGTGGACTATGGATCATACCCTGTTGGCAGATGAGACAGTGATAGAAACACTCAGAGTGGAGTCGGAGGCATTTTGTGCCGTAAATATGGGTAGCGCACTAGCAGGCGTAGTATGGGAAACAAACATGGCTTTTATGAGGAGGAGAATAGCTACCTTTCAGACAATGAGAAGTAAATAATTTATTGCAAAAGTAAGTGTGCTAGAAAGTCATATTCAACAGCAGGAGCAGGAGCTTTTGGAAGTGATGGGGGAAAGTGAGAAATTGACTGTACAAGATTCCCTCTAGGCTGTCTAGTTTAGTTGAAGATAGACTAAGGAAGAGATGAAAGGCAAGTAAAATCGCTCACTTTGAGTATGGAGAGGACTGTGGGAAGCTTTTAGCATGGAAAACGAAGGTAGACCAAGCCAGATCTTTTATTAAAAAACCTAAGTGCGAGACGACAGGTAGGACTCTTACTGAAAGTAAAGAAATATAGGAAACCTTCTAAAATTATTTTGGAGAGTTATATCAAGAGGACTTGGTAGTCACTGAGGGAGAAGTCAAGACATGGCTGGGGCTGGATGTCCCACAGGGTATTTTTGGAACCATCAGCACAGTGTTAAATAGCAAGATAGGGCTATAGAGATAAAAAATGCAATCAGGGCAGGGAAGTTGGGTAAGGCAACAGGACCGGATGGGTTGCCCTTACAATGATATAAAATGCTAGAGAAGGTCCTTTTGCCAAACTTGACAGAGCTGTTTGCCAATTTTTTTGAAAAGGGAGCAGAGTTGCCAGCATCCTGGTATGAGGCTATTGTTATGCTAATACCAAAGCCAGGGAAATCTTTAAATCTGTGTGACTCCTATAGGCCAATTTCTTTAATAAATTGCGATTATAAGAACTTTGCAAAGACCCTGGCAGAGAAACTTAATGGGGTGGTAGCGAGCCTCATCCACTCAGATCAGAAAGGGTTTGTCAGAGGTAGCGGAATTCCGGAACTGACGTTTAGCTTAATAGGGGCAGTTGATATAGCTTCCACCTACAAACTTTCATTAGCAGCTATTACATTGGATGCTACTAAAGCTTTTGACTGGGTAAACTGGGCATACCTGCAGGTGATGTTAATACTTTACAATCTGGGTGGGAATCTTTGCAGGACTCTGGCTAGAATATACAGGAAACCGCAGGCTAGAGTTCTGATAAACAGTAATCTTTCAATGCCCTTTAATATTTCAAGAGGGACAAGACAGGGCTGCCCATTATCCCCTCTCCTTTTCAATTTACATATTGAACCAATGGCAACCAAGATTAGGAAGGAGAGTCGCATAGAAGGGAGAGGAGTTGGCCTAACGGCTAGGGCGCTCGACCTTAGACCTGGGGAACTGGGTTTGAGTCTCGGTAATGATGCTAAAACATCCTGTGATGCTGGGAAAATCCCTTAATCTCTGTAATCAAGAACAAGGAGACCTCCCCTTGAGCTAAATATATAATAAGGTAAACACTCTACTCTTTGGACCAGAGAACAACCCTCACAGCAACGTGCTGGGGAAACAGTCAAAAACACACGAGGGTCCCTGAATATGAATGCTAGTCGGAGGAGTCAGGGAAAACACTGTAATCAAGAACAAGGAGACCTCCCCTAGAGCTAAATATATAATAAGGTAAACACTCTACTCTTTGGTCCAGAGAACAACCCTCACAGCAACGTGCTGGGGAAACAGTCAAAAACACACGAGGGTCCCTGAATATGAATGCTAGGCGGAGGAGGCAGGGAAAACACTGTAATCAAGAACAAGGAGACCTCCCCTAGAGCTAAATATATAATAAGGTAAACACTCTACTCTTTGGCAAATCCCTTAATCTCCCCGTGCCTACCAAAAAAATGAATGTTTGTCCTCATGTAACGTAACTGGTGCTATGTAAAGCGCTCTGATACCCGATTCGGGTCAAGTTCGCGCTATATAAAACTCTGCAAAAAAAAAAAAGTCCCTTTTAGATACAATGAGTGGGAAAATAAGGTGGCTCTACATACCGACGATTTTTTGGCATTTACATCAGATTTGGAGACCACGATCCCCTTACCAAATGACTTAAAGTCACGATTTGGTCGCATTGCTGGGTACACAGTAAATAGGGCAAAAACAGTGGTTATGGCTTGGAACTTGGAGTCGACTCTAAATATTTGCAAGAAGGAGATGAGATACCTAGGTATAAAGATTACTCGGAATATCAAAGATCTTCCAGAAATAAATTTTCTTAATTTAATGAAAGAAGCCAGTACACGGATGCTAAGCCTGGCTCATCTGCCTTTGACGATCATAGGGAGAATTAATCGGGTGAAGATGATAATCCTTCCGAAGGTCCCATTCCTTTTCTAGATAATTCCATTTTTATTCAAGGCGCAATGGTTGAAGAAACTACAGGGTTAAATCAATAGTTTTATATGGAACTCAAAAGGGCCCAGAATCACTTGGAAAAAAACTAGGTAGAAGGAAGGAAAAGGGGGGCTTATGTCTACCAGATCTAACCTACTATGCCTGGGCCTTTCTCCTAAAGGAATGGAAAGATGCTACTAATGCAACTAGACAACTCAGACATTAGTAAAATGCTTAAGTGCATGTTATCAGACATTGAAGGAGGGATGCAAGGTTTTATGTATAAGATCGGCGACCCTAAATACTTCAAGAGAGTGTGCCTCAAACCTTTACAGGGAATGGCTGAACTTTGGTTCAAGATTAGAAAGGAGGTAAAACGTACATATTTTAGTAGTTGGGTGCCAATATGGAAACCCAAGATCACCTGAATGGACAAGAAATGTGTTGTTAAATCCAATTAAGTAGGCAGGAATGTTAAGATGGGGGAGGTGGTGGAAGATGGAGAGTTGGTATCTTGGGACAAGTTGGTTGTGGTGTCTAAAAATAAAGTCTCTAAATTTAAATACTTTCAAATGAGGGGCTGGTTTCAGTCATCTAAGGAGGAGATAGGTTTGTCAAATGAATTGGAAGATGACTTAGTGAGAGAGGAACTGAAGAAGAAGGAAGTGGCGAGATGGTATTGGCTATCAGAGGGTGTCTTCAAACTCCTGACCGATCTGTGGGGGAAGAGCTTGGAGAGGACCCAGTTGGAAGACGTATGGCAAGTATCTTTTAACTTCTTTTACTCTACAGTACACCCTGCCAATTTAAGAAGGAACCACATTTTCTGTCTCAATAGATTGTATTATACTCCATACAGATTATCGAAGTTGGGGAAGGGAACAATGTCAAGATGTATAAAATGTTGCCATGAGAACGCAGACGACATCCATATATTCCTGGAGTGTCCTGTGCTTCAGCAATTTTGGGAAGATCTGAGTAGAGATATCTCTGACATACTGGTCACAGAACTCCAGGTAAGCTTCCCTCTTGTTTTCTTTGGGATGTCATTGGAGCATGCTGATCTCACTAATGAGGGGGAAAATGTTTTTTTATTTGATTCTCTTGGCACGGAGAGAAATATGTAAGAAATGGATTAGTAATGTGTCACCAACTAAAATAGAGTGGATAACAGCTGTTAAAAGTGTTATAAGTCTGGATAAAGTTGTGGGGGAAAAAAGGAACATATTTTGTTCTCCTGCTCTAAAGTTGTTAGAGCTTAACGATAAGGGGAGTCAAGAGAAGGGTTTGCTCCAATGATTATACCTTCTTTTTATAGTCTCCAAATTCTTCTAGAAGATTTGCCCATTGACTGGTTCCCGGTCAGAGCGGTACAAAAGGGGGGGTGATGGACGGAGCATCTGAACCAATCAAACACTCACACCCAGTCAACAGATCTGGGTTTAATCCATCAACGTTCTTTAGCTTACTCTGCCACCCCAGTTCAGACATGGCCATATGCAAATCAGTCTGAACTGTGCCTCATGGGAATAGTCCAGCCCGAACTGCCAAGCCATGCCTTCATGGACCGGAAACAAGCTTCCGAGGACCGGTTTCTGGCTTTTCAGCCATCTTCAGCCCGGCTTGCTTGAATCCAGTGGCAAAGGAGCAAGGGACTCACGTCTGAGCATACCCTGCCAACTTATGGTGAACAAAGAGGTCCAAAAGGGGGTGGTGATGGACGGAGCATCTGAACCAATCAAACACTCACACCCAGTCAACAGATCTGGGTTTAATCCATCACCGTTCTTTAGCCCACTCTGCCACCCCAGTTCAGACATGGCCATATGCAAAACAGTCTGACCCTGTGCCTCATGGGAACAGTCCAGCCCGAACTGCCAAGCCATGCCTTCCCTGGACCGGAAACATGTTTCCGAGGACCGGTTTCTGGCATTTCAGCCGTCTTCAGCCCGGCTTGCTTGAATCCAGTGGCAAAGTGAGCAAGGGACTCACGTCTGAGCATACCCTGCCAACTTATGGCGAACAAAGCGGTACAAAAGGGGGTGGTGATGGACGGAGCATCTGAACCAATCAAACACTCACACCCAGTCAACAGATCTGGGTTTAATCCATCACCGTTCTTTAGACCACTCTGCCACCCCAGTTCAGACATGGCCATATGCAAATCTGTCTGACCCTGTGCCTCATGGGAACAGTCTAGCCCGAACTGCCAAGCCATCCCTTCCCTGGACCGGAAACAAGCTTCAGAGGACCGGTTTCTGGCATTTCAGCCGTCTTCAGCCCGGCTTGCTTGAATCCAGCAGTGGCAAAGTGAGCAAGGGATTCACGTCTGAGCATACCCTGCCAACTTATGGCGAACAAAGCGGTGCAAAAGGGGGTGGTGATGGACGGAGCATCTGAACCAATCAAACACTCACACCCAGTCAACAGAGCTGGGTTTAATCCATCACCGTTCTTTAGCCCACTCTGCCACCCCAGTTCAGACATGGCCATAGTGCAAAAAACGATGGATTTAGGCCCTGATCTCTGTACTGGGGTGAATGTATGACATTGTTCTGCATTCTGTCCATCAATTGTTGTTTTTGCATTTGTCACCCCGAGTGGGATGGGTATGCTCAGACGTGAGACCCATGCTCTCCACACCACTGGAGTCAAGCTATCCTGGCTGAAGACGGCTGATAGCCAGAAACCGGTCCTAGGATGCTTGATTCGGGTCCAGGAAAGACATGGCTTGGCAGTTCGGGCTGGACTGTTCCCATGAGGCACAGGGTCAAGGCTGATTTGCATATGGCCATGTCTGAACTGGGGTGGCGTGGAGTGCTAAAAACGATGGATTTAGGCCCAGATCTCTGTACTGGGGTGAATGTATGGCATTGTTCTGCATTCTGTCCATCAATTGTTGTTTTTGCATTTGTCACCCCGAGTCGGATGGGTATGCTCAGACGTGAGTCCCTTGCTCTCCACACCACTGGAGTCAAGCCATCCTGGCTGAAGACGGCTGATAGCCAGAAACTGGTCCTAGGATGCTTTATTCCGGTCCAGGAAAGACATGGCTTAGCAGTTCGGGCTGGACTGTTCCCATTGAGTAGGGTCCCGGTGCAGCAGGAAAACCACTGTGAAATGTTGAATGGAGCCCCAGAAAACTAGCAGGGAGGGCCAGTAGGCAGAGGTACATTTTTAGGGGTGCATTGTCCTCAACTATGACCAAACATTAAAGCTGTGCTCTATAGCTGCATTCTTTTCCAAATACTGGTTTTACTATTAAAAAACGACCCCTAGAATATTGTGGTGCAAGAATATGGAGGATAGAATATTGAAAGGTAAGTGTATATAGGAAAATATAGATTTACTATTTTAGTTCCACATCTATCAACCTTGGAGATATATTGCGTAGGTACATATTGTCAGACTCCACGCTGCCGAATCCGTTTGATGCACATAGGACTCCACCTCCCGATCTCACCAACACGCCAGAAAGAGCAACACGGCGTGTTCGAGTGATAGGGCGAGGGAAAAAACAGGAAACAGAACAAGGAAGGGACGGAAGGGGACTGCAGGGAAGGGACAGCTGGAAGACAAGAAAACAGTCACACAGGTTATTCGGATTCACCTTGAAACCCTATACACATTATAGTCTTACTAAATAAGAGTGATGTTTCACCTTCTTGTAAAGAAGATTGCTCCTCCTCCTCCCTGTTGTTTTTCTATTCAGAATGTTGATGTACTTCACCCTAGTCCCTGAGGAACACAATCACAGTTAATGACAAGCCCTTATACCAGAACTATCATATATGATACTGTAATCCGAGTAGACCTACCCTGCCTTGTAGTGAAAAGAATTCAAATCATAATCCTATAAATGACCCCCAAGACACCTCTGTGAATTCCGCACAATACTCTTCTCCAGAAAGGTCTATTCACAACTATATACAGTTCCAACAAAGATCCAGGAAGGACACGGCGAGACGTAGCCTCCAACTACTGTCTCCCGCTCTCTAGTCACACTCTGTGTACTTTTCTTGTACCCACTCCAAACACGGTAAGGTGTAGGATCTCCCCCCACTACCTTCCGCTTTGGCACTTGCAGCGGTAATCACTAGTGACTATCTTCGTAACGGAAGTACGCTGATTCGAATGATCCGCAGTACTCCGTTCTCACCAAACAGTATTTAAATATCCTTCCCTTTCCACAGATTACAATCCAGGCGTCTTGTTTCCTTGACCCTGTATCCAGACAGCCTGTGCGCTTTAATCCTCAGCACACGCGTTAAACCTCACGCGTCGTTTTGGGGAATTACTCACGACACTGTAGCAGCCTTACTCCTCAGCGCTTCCGCGTTGTCCAGGCTTCTCGCTCTCCCGCCTGTAAACACTAGCAACCTCGTCACTCCTGCGAGGAATCGTGTAATCCATGCAGCGCTGACCTCGAGCTGCGGGGGAAATAATCAGGAAGCGCCGTCCTCGCGCTACGGGGATATTAACAGACTTCAGTTCACCAGCGCTTAGCTAATCCTAGCTAACGCGTTAAAGTCTAAACCAGAACCAAAATCCTCCTTCCAAGGATACCAAGCTCGCGCTCCTCACAGTCTCTCCCAACCTAGTTGAAAGACAAAATCACGAACACAGTGCAGAGGGGCCGCCCTGCTTATATAATGCCCCGCCTCCACACTAGAATTCTGGGAGATGTAGTTCCTATATTGGGTGGCGCAGCTTGACTATCCTGACACATATATGTAGAAAGCGGTATAGAAAAACTGTACTTACTTACCTCACTAAGGCTTTTAGTAACAAGGTGGTCTCATTGTTAAGCAATTTGCCAAAAGTAATGTGGATCACGTAACAATGGTTAGACCTTATTAGGATTTTAAAGACCACTATGCATGGTGATTTCTGGATCTTACACTAAGATCCCTTTTAGAAACGAAAGTGCAAAATTGTACTTTAAAATCACATTGGGCAGGTGTATTGGCCAAAACATGATAACCTATAAATTCCACTTAATATCTTCAATCAGCAGTTCTCTACATGCACCTAGCTTTTATTTTTCTCCTTCAGGCTCTCTTTTACTTTCTCTGTTCACTGCCAATCTCTCAATCTCTCCCCCACTGCCTCTGTGAACCTTTTACCCATTTTATGTTCCTGTCTACTGTTGCATCTATCTTCCCATTCCTGTCTCTCTTGCTCTCTTTTGCTTTTTCTATCTACTCGCCTTACTTTCTCTTAATTTTCACTTCTTTTCTAGAACCTCTCCTCTCTATCTTCTCTTCTATTTTCTTTCTATTTCTAATTTTTTTTTAATTTTCTTTCTAGGCCTCTTCTCCATTGACCATGTATCAATCAATCAATCAATCAAAACATTTATAGAGCGCGCTACTCACCCGTGAGGGTCTCAAGGTGCTGAAGGGAGGGGGGGGGTGCTGCTACTGCTCGAATAGCCAGGTCTTGAGGTGCCTCCTGAAGGTGAGATGGTTCTGGATCAGTCATAGGTGTGCGGGGAGGGAGTTTCATGACTTGGCGGCCAGGTAGGAGAACGATCTTCCTCCGGTTGTGGTTCTGCGGATCCGTGTGATGATGGCGAGGGCGAGGCTGGCGGAGCAGAACCGGCGGGTGTAGAACGTGAGGCGGTTGTTGAGGTAGTCGGGGCCCATGTCGTGGAGAGCTTTGTGGGCGTGGGTGAGAAGCCTGAATGTGATCCTCTTGTTAATGGGGAGCCAGTGCAGGTCTCTCAGGTGGGCGGATATGTGGCTATGGCGAGGGATGTCGAGGATGACTTGTGCGGAGTCGTTCTTTATGCATTGTAGTCGTTCCTTGAGTTTGGCGGTAGTTCCTGCGTATAGGGTGTTTCCGTAGTCCAGTCGGCTAGTGACCAGGGCCTGGGTGACCGTCTTTCTGGTTTCGGTGGGGATCTACCGGAATATCTTTTGGAGCATGCGCAGGGTGTTGAAGCATCATGACGAGATGGCGTTGACTTGCTTGGTCATCGTGAGGGTGGAGTCCAGGATAAATCCCAGGTTGCGAGCGTGGTCCGAGGGTGTTGGTGCGGAGCCCAGTGCTGAGGGCCGCCAGGAGTCATCCCAGGCGGAGGGGGATTGTCCGAGGATGAGGACCTCCGTCTTGTCTGAGTTTAGCTTCAGGCGGCTGAGCTTTATCCATTCTGCGACGTCTTTCATTCCTTCCTGTAGGTTGGTTTTGGCGGTGGCTGGGTCTTTGGTGAGGGAGAGTATAAGCTGGGTGTCGTCGGTGTAGGAGATGATGTTGATGTTGTGTTTGCGTGCGATGGCGGCGAGGGGACTCATGTAGATATTGAAGAGCGTTGGGCTGAGCGAGGATCCTTGGGGTACGCCGCAGATAATTTTGGTGGCTTGACTTCCGAGCGGAAGGGAAGGAGGCGGACTCTCTGGGTTCTGTCGGAGAGGAACGAGGTGATCCAGTCCAGGGCCTTTCCATGGATCCCAGTGTTGAAGAGGCGTGTTATTAGGGTGTGATGGCATACGGTGTCGAAGGCTGCCGAGAGGTCCAGGAGGATGAGGGCAGTTGTTTCTCCGTTGTCCATCAGGGTCCTGATGTCGTCGGTGGCTGGGATGAGGGCGGTCTTGGTGCTGTGGTTGGCTTGAAAACCGGACTGGGAAGGGTCGAGCGAGTTATTTGTCTCGAGAAAAGCAGTCAGCTGTTTATTGACGGTCTTCCCGATGACCTTGGCCGGAAAGGGAAGAAGAGAGATGAGGCGGAAGTTCTTGAGGTCTTTGGGGTCTGCTGTGGGTTTCTTCAGAAGGACGTTGATTTCTGCGTGCTTCCAGCTCTTGGGGAAGCCGGCTGACGCGAACAAGATGTTTATGACGTTCCGGAGATGGAGTGCGATGATGGTGTCAGCTTTGTTGAAGATATGATGGGGGCATGGGTCCGAGGGGGAGCCGGAGTGGATGGAGTTCATGAGGTTGGTGGTTTCTTCAGTGCTGATGGGGGTCCAGGCACTGAGGGTGGTGGTGGGGGTCGTTGGTTGGGTGACTGGAGGCGGAGTCTGGGGTCCGAAGCTGTCGTGTATATCTGCGATCTTTCGGTGGAGGAATGTGGCGAGGGAGTTGCACAGAGTTCTTGCGATGGTGTGATGTTGTTGTTGCTGGCGCTGGGGTTGGAGAGTTCTTTGACGATGTTGAAGAGTTCCTTGCTGTTGTGGGTGTTGTTGTCTAGTCGCTCTTTGAATTATGTCTTTTGGTGGTGCGGATCAGCTGGTGGTGTTTGCGGGTGGCGGTCTTGAGGGCTGTCATGTTTTCTGTAGTTTGTTTGTGGCGCCAGGTTTTTTCGAGGGTTTGGCAGTACTTCTTTGATTCTTTGAGGGCGTCTGTGAACCATGGAGTTTTTTTGTAGCCGGTCATGCCTGGGGGGTTCTTCAGAGGTGCAAGGTCGTCGGCGCAGTTGGTGATCCACTGTGCGAGGTTGTGGGCTGCTTCATTGGTTTCAGCTGTGTTTGTTGGTGGGTTTTGGCTCAGCGATGAGAGGAGCTGGTCTGTGGTGATTTTGCTCCAGTGTCTGCGGGGGATTTGTTGCGTGCGGTGGTGGGATGTATTCTTTTTGAAGGTGAAGTGGATGCATCTGTGGTCGGTCCAGTGTAGTCCCGAGGAGTGGTTGAAGGAGACTTGGTTGCTGGCGTGGTTGTATGGCAACAGAAACATTTATCTTGGCTGTGCGTGGCCATTGGAAGCACCTGGCACCTTTCTTTGACCACAGTGTTTTTCGCTGTTCTCCAGTCCCAAAAGCTTACCACCCTTCTATTTGAATTTGAATTTAAAAGTATTTGTTAAGCGCACGTATACCAGGCGGTTTCTTGGCGCTGAGGAATGCAAAACCTGGGAGGCAGAGGAGCGGGGACTAGGGCGAGAAAGCTTGCAGAAAAAGAAAAGTTTTGAGCGCCTTGCGGAACTCAGGATACGAGGGTGTAGATCTGATAGTGGGAGGGAGGGAGTTCCAGAAAGTTGGGCCAAGAACAGAGAATTTCATGCCCCCCAATGTATTCTTCCTGAACTGCAGTACAAAAAGGAGAGACTGGGTGGAAGAGCGCAGCTCTCTAGCGGGACTATAGTTTTTAATTTCGGAGTTCATACAAGCTGGAGCAGTTCTGGCGAGGGCCTGAAACGTTGTGCATACCAGCTTAAAGAGAGCCCGCTCTCTGATGGAGAGCCAGTGCAAGGCCTTTAATAGGGGAGTGACATGGTGCGATTTGGAAAGACCATGGATGAGGCGGGCAGCTTGGTTCTGGACCAATTGGAGACGTCGCAGGGCATAGGCGGGGACCCCATTGTACAAGATGTTGCCGTAGTCTAGAAACATCGCCATCAAGATGAGTTTTAAGGCAGGAAAAGAAAAGAATCTGGAAATATTTCTAATGGTGCGAAGGGTAAAAAAACAAGATGAGACCACCATGCTGATCTAGGAGTGCAGAGTGAGATGTTGGTTCAGCGTGATCCCAAGTGTTTTGACTGAATGGGAGGGTGAAGGGGGGAACCAAGGGAGGGGGAACAAAACGTGGGGGTCCAGGGACTGGATGTACTGCCGGTAAGAACTAATTCGGTTTTGTCTGGGTTGAGTTTAAGATGGTTAAGGTTCATCCAGTCCCTGATGAAAAGCGTAACTGATTGAAAACTGTGAATGGACTGAGGGGAGTGCGAGAGGTTGAAGATGAGCTGGAGGTCATCAGCATAATTAAAACCGTAACCTCCAGCTGCTGTAAAGCAAAAATGAGGAGAAAGTTGTACAAATTAAACAGAAGGGGGGAAGGGAGGAGCCCTGAGGGACACCGCACTGCACCTTGCGTGGGGAGGCAGAAAAGTCTGCAAGGTGGACGGCCTGAGTGCGGTCTCTCAGAAAAGAAGTGAGCCAAGCCAGGACGGGCCCCCTGACGCCTGCCACCTCGACACGGGTAAGAAGAATGGAATGGTCAACCGTGTCGAAGGCGACGGACAAATCAAGGAGGACCAGAGCCTGGGGCCGGTTGACATCCATCCCCTCCCTGAGTTTGTCCATGACTGAGACCATAACTTTCTCGGTGGAGTGGAGCGGACGAAAGCCAGCCTGACAGGGGGATAAACAGCCATTGTCCTCGACAAAAGAGCTGAGGACTGTTGTAATGTGGCACTCCAGGATTTTGCCCAGGTAGGGTGGAGGGAAATGGGACGGTAGTTGGAGAGGGAAGAGGGATCCGCAACAGGTTTTTTCAAGATTTCACCAGTCACTACCTTACGACCATGACTTCAATAATAGTCGAGGTAGCTCCTCTGCAACTAAAAAGAGTCTCACTGAAAGATTCCAAACCTGAGTATAACGGTATACTCAACGAGGACAGGGGCTCACTCAGAATTGCAGAACGGATCAGGAGATCACACCCTCAACCTACCACCTCAAGACTCTTAGGTCAAAGAGGATCGCATATTTCCGCAAGATCAAGCGCACCAAAGCCGATTTTTTTCAGCCTCCAACTCGGCCAGGCAAGAAACCGTCCCAAAAAACTCTTTGATCTGATAAAAACCCAATCCAAGGAGACACCCCAACGACCACAAGACTCTCAATACTCGCAGCCAAATTGTGAAGAATTCTCCACCTTCTTCACCTTGAAGACTGACGCCATCAAAAACGACCTCCTAAAGGATCAAACCTTATACGCAAGACCGAATACACTAACCTCTCTTGCCCCCAGACCTACGCCTTGCCAACTCTCATCAAAGTCCAACCCAAAAAATAATGCAGACTGGTCATCATTCTCCTATTACTCCGAAGATGCTTTAGGCAAAATTCTCAGTGCATTGAACCCAGCTAACCACTCTTCTGACCTGCTTCCGGCAAACGCAGTCAAAGCCCTTACTCCACTACTTCTACCTCTCTGGTCCAAGATCATAAACAGTTCACTTCAACAAGGATGCATCTCAGACACCCTCAAAGTGGGCCAGGTCTCTCCCATTCTTAAGAAGCCCACGGCAGACCCCACAGACCTAAACAACTATCGCCCTATCTCCAATATCCCTACCATAGCTAAGTTGCTGGAAAAATGTGTGCACCTACAGCTAACCAAACATATCGACCACTTTGACCTTCTCAACAAACACTGTAGTGTAGTTCCTAGTTTCCCACTAGGCCCTGCGCATTGGAATAACATAAACAGTAGTATCGACGTGGAACTGCGGATATTCCAGGCCTCCACTGACTATGCTAAACTTAATTGGGTGTGTTACCAACTAGCTCAGAGGTCACTGGAAACTTTCTTCTCTGCATAGGAAGTGATCAGCTTCCTTGGCACAGACAAGAAGGGATTCAGCTTTCCAACAACCGTGCAACATGACAACTTTGCTCCTCAGATCAAGAGTCAATCTCTAGGGTCGTGTGAAACAATAGACATGTATTTCACTCAGTCAGTCTAGTGCAGTTTACTTTCACGAGATGTAGAGAATAGAGAGACGGGCGTTTGTCAATAAAGGGTTAACATTTATTGAACAGTCTTTCTTCTCGTACAAGAGAAATGTATTGCCACAATTGCAAGACTTGTTATTATAAAAAGTACGTACAGTAAGATAAGGATTGCGAAATAGAACTGTAAAAGCATTGATATGGTTTCTTAGCCATACAATGGTTTAAAAGTAATAAAACATATATACAGTCATATATACATTAGGCTAACATACTAAACTGGTGCTTCTAACTAAGCCTACCCCAGTGTGCCTGACCTAAGCCTAACACGTGGAAGGGGAGTAAGTAAGTAGCTTTAAGTTAAGTTGGTTTTGCCAAGGTTTGTTTCAAGAATTCTCGTCTAAGGGTTTAGTCAACACCATACCTCTGAATAGAATGATGGAGGATTGGTATCTCCTTCAGGGGTCACTCTCGATATCCCAGTCACCCGCGAGGGTAGACCGGAAACGCCGGGGCTGGATTTCTCTGCAGGAGAAAGGCAGCGGGTCTCTTCAGCGCGTCGAGGAAGGAGGGGGGACAGCGTCCGCGGGCAGCTGGAATCTGCTGGATGTCTTCGCAGAGGGACGGCTGTTCAGCTCCTAAGTGTACTGCACCATCGTTCGCGCTTTAGCAGCGATAATGGTATCAGTAGCTTCACCACCACAGGGACAGCAGGCTGCAGCGACAGAGTGCTAGATTCACCAACACGGGGTCTTGCAGGCAGCTAGCATCAGCAACAGTAGCTCATTGCTTAAGGTAGCGTTGGTAATATTTATACCTGACAGGTGCCGGGTTTGACGCAAGTTTGCTGGACATAAGACGTCAATTAAAGATGTCACTAGGAAGTGATAGTTATCAGTTGCTCATTAGAGTTCCATTACTAATCAAAACACAGCAAGCGGGGATTTCCAGGTTTGCTGAGTTTTTATCTTGTTGAAGAACTCGGAGTGTTAATCTAGGAATATCAGATAGTGACTTCTGCTCTGTCATTGCACTAATTGGTCGCAAAGGAAGTGGCAGAGAGCTATGCTGGAATGTGGCTCTGTTCGTGTGAGGCCAGAGATGACTTTTCTGAAAATCGCACTTGAACAGTTATGCCAATATAGGGAATAAAATGGATTTATAGCCGAATAGGGGCATAAGGTCACAGTATCGATCAGGAACCTAGATAAACACGCAACACCCACTCCACGTATTCATGTCCATCAAATTACTAAAACTAAAGCAATTAGATGCATGTGTAACATTGCCCACCCCAAAATACATAAATGCATTCGAAATAGGCGTACTTGAAATACATGAAATTTAGGTACTGTACGTTTTTTAAAGCATAGAAATCATTCAAAAAATTACTGCATATGAAATCATTGAACGATTATGCAAAAGAATTACACATGAAGTATCTCTGACAGAAGAAGGGCGAGATAAATCATCACATATGAATGCATTGTAATAACATGTGCTAGAGGCTGGTGTAATATTGTTATGTCTCTAGATGTGTTTAGAAATAGAAGTGTGAAGCTTCTGTCCTCTAAGAATAGTTTTTACGTTAAGCAAAGAATTGTTCGTGCCAAAAAAAGGTCAATATTAGAAAAATTGTCCAAATCAAAAAAAAAAATTTAATGCTTGAACGGGGAAACATAGAGTTCCAAAGCTTTTTGCAGTTTTTGTTGATCAAAACCGAAGGCCGAAATCAGAGTTCATGGGAACGCTGTGTGTCGGAAAAGCTTCTAAAAGTTATTGTTTCTGTACGGGTGAGAACATCGTATCAGACAGGCTCTCAAAGAATTGGTCTACAAATTCAGGTGATAGTTCAACCAAATTAGATAGCGCTGTAACTTGGCAGGTGTGAGAATGACTGCTGTCATCATAGTCGGGACCAGCAATGCTCACTGAACGTTGTACCTGGATGATGTTGCTTTTGTCACTCGCTCCACTGTTACCACTTGGCTGTAGCACAGGAGTCTCCACGAATGCCGTCATCAGGATTGGTAGCCGCTGGGGACAACACAATGCGTGAGCCGTTATTGGACTGAGCAAAGTATCGACGTCCATTGGTACTGCTGATGGAAGTAAAAGACAGATGTCCAATACGCATTCATCGCCGCAAAGCATACACCGTAGCACAGGTAAAATGCAATTTTGCCATATCGGTCTGAATGAAAGGAACCAGGTCATGTTTAGATCTCTCAGCCTGGCCAATCCAAGGACGTTAGTTATCCTGTCCCGGTAGCGCATTGCTAGGATTGTCTCTTCCATTCCCATGGGAGCTATGTCTGAGCCGAGGCTTGCCATAACGAAGCAGGAGGGTCAAAAATAGAATCCCTGCGACGAGTCCCAAAAATAATGGTATGCCGCCAAAAACAGAGTGTACAAAATTAGGAACGATTCCCAAAATTGCCTGGAAGGGTGTTAGCAGTCCCGTAAAGACTGTCTTAAATATGCCTGGGATGCTTGTTGCACTAGACATGTTAAGGAGTTGGCTGAACATTTCTACGAAATGCACGGGGCAATTTGTTGATAAAAGGTCATGAACTTCAGTAGCTGTCCTTGCAACTAGAAGATCATACGTCTCTTTAGATGACGTTATAGGCACTGTTGTCTGTAAAAGTACAGATTTCATTTTGCTTAATGTATCAATTCGTATAGAATAGAGATTCAGACGAGGCCAGATGGGAGTCACTGTGTCTGCAGGCCCACTCGGAAACAATGCTTGCATACAGCATTTGACCATGGATGTTACTTCTACTAGATAACTTTTCCCTGGCACGAGGCCACAACATCTGTGATCCGTTCTAAGAATGTAACTCCCGTTCGAAAGTTGCATAAAGAAGGGCTCTATCTGAGTTGCAGGTGTGACTAGCTGGTGGCATGAAAGGTTGTTTGAATATCCATCACATGCTCCGTGTAAATTAATACCCTGACACAAAAGTATACCGCTTAGTGAATGTTTACAATTTTCACCACTAAGAAATACATTTTTGTCACTGTCACTATAGCAAGAATGAGTGTATGGTAATTTCCATTCAGATTTTACATATCCTTTACCCAATTGTTCATACTGGCCAGCAGGTATGTACTCAAGGCACTTTTTAAATCGGAAAGTTGTTATCGGAATTGTGATAATTCCGTGTATTATCCATTCAATGACAGGACTCTCTGACATTGTCAATGGTAATCTCTCGAGTTTTTCGATGCTCAGGATTGTATAGTCTGCTCCTTTCTGTGCCAAACTGATCTGTTTATCAGTAAGGTTAAAACTGGAAAATAATGACGTCGTGTTGATTAAACGCCAAGGCACATAGCCTGAACGAAGATTTTGCAGCGTCCAGCCTAGTTCTATAATAGAGCGTAATTGAGACTGGCCATGTTGTAACATTAGCAAATCTCTGTCTATCACATCAAAGGCAGAGGATACAATATTGTCCAACGAATATATTCTGGAAGACAGAGTCATTAACCCATTGTCTACCACAGAAAGTGATTTTTCCAAATTAATACGATCAATTTCTCGTATTCTTTCAGCAGTTTCAATTTGCTTTACTTTCCAAGCCTCGTTGTAAGCAGCATAGATACTGGTCGCTATGAAACGCTTTTGACGCTCTTTGCGTGGTCCAAGAATGAAATCGCGCAAATCAGCACCATCTTTTAGTAAAGACAAGTGTTGCTTAATTTCAGCCAGTGTGGATGTTGTTAGCCATTCAAGGCAGAGTTTCCCTACACTGTATGTTGTTATAATTCCTGGATGTTGTCTCTGGGAATATCTCGAGTCTAATCTGGTCATTTTTAACCCCTGCGTCTTATTCAGGAATCTATCTTGACAGCTATTTGTGTCTGTAGGCCAGATTAACCACTTTTTCCAATCAGGATGTGTTCTGTTGAAATGTAAAATTTGTGACACGTCTAACTCAATATCTGTGGTTGTATTTTCAGGTATTGGCTTTGGTATAGACGGTGTTTTAAGGTCTTTGATCTTAGCTAGGCCAAGACAAGATGTTTGGTGTATTGTGTCATTTAAAAATAAAATTTGTTCTGGTATCATGCAGGTTCTAAATAGTGCTTCAATGCCTTGCACCTGCCAATCTTTTGTACCCCAAATTGTTTTCGTTTCAATATTATTTTTCCAATAATCAAAACCAAATGTCATCATTTTATCATAAAATGCTTCTGAATATATCAATTTAGAATTTGTCAGCATTGTTTTCATTCCTGTTTTATCTAACAGTTTATAATAAAACGTTTCTGCATCACTGGTGTTAAACCCTGAGAAGTATTTGAATTTCTCAAAAAATGCTTTAGAACTGCTTTTAGGTGGTGTAGAACAATGTTCCCATTGATTATACATAAAAACATTTCTAGGCTGTGCAGATTTATGCAAGTAATGATCCCCATAATGGGTGTAACAGAATAACTGCTCATAACTAGATGAACCTTGTAAATAATCATGATCTATCAATCAATCAATCAATCAGTGACACTTATAAAGCGCGCTACATACCCGTGGGGTCTCAAGGCGCTGGGGGGGGGGAGCCGCTACTGCTCGAACAGCCAGGTCTTCAGCTTCTTCCTGAAGGAGAGGTGGTCTTGGGTCAGGCGCAGGTCGGTCGGGAGGGAGTTCCAGGTCTTGGCGGCCAGGTGGGAGAAGGACCTTCCTCCTGTAGTCGCTCTTCGGATGCGGGGGACGGCGGCGAGGGCGTGGTTGGCTGATCGGAGGTGGCGTTTGGGAGCGTAGAAGTTGACTCGGCTGTTGAGGTAGCTCGGGCCTTGGTCGTGTAGGGCTTTGTGTGCGTGGGTGAGGAGGCGGAAGGTGATTCTTTTGTTGACGGGGAGCCAGTGAAGGTCTCGCAGATGTCCGGAGATGTGGCTGGTTCGTGGGATGTCGAGGATGAGTCTGGCTGAGGCGTTCTGGATCCGCTGGAGTCTCTTCTGGAGCTTGGCGGTGGTCCCGGCGTAGAGGGCGTTGCCGTAGTCCAGTCGGCTGGTGACGAGGGCCTGGGTGACGGTCTTCCTGGTCTCGGTGGGGATCCACCAGAAGATCTTCCGTAGCATGCGTAGGATGTTGAAGCATGCCGAGGAGACGTTGTTGACTTGCCTGGTCATGGAGAGGGAGGAGTCCAGGATGAAGCCCAGGTTGCGTGCATGGTCTGTCGGTTTGGGTGCGGTGCCCAGGGCGGGAGGCCACCAGGAGTCGTCCCAGGCGGAGGGAGAGGAGCCCAGGATGAGGACCTCCGTCTTGTCCGAGTTCAGTTTCAGGCGGCTGGTCGTCATCCACTCGGCTACCTCTTTCATCCCTTCATGCAGGTTGGCTCTGGCGGCGGCGGGGTCGTTGGTCAGGGAGAGGATCAGCTGGGTGTCGTCGGCGTAGGAGATTATGCTGAGGTTGTGTTTGCGTACGATGGCCGCGAGGGGGCTCATGTAGACGTTGAAGAGGGTGGGGCTCAGAGATGATCCTTGGGGGACGCCGCAGATGACTTCGGTGGCCTCTGACTTGAACGGTGGTAGGCGGACTCTCTGTGTTCTCCCGTCGAGGAAGGAGGTGATCCACTCCAGCGCCTTGTCCTGGATTCCGACGTTGCTGAGGCGCCGTACTAGGGTGCGGTGGCAGACCGTGTCGAATGCCGCGGAGAGGTCTAGGAGGATGACATTACTAAATCAGACATCATGTCATTAATACTGTTAAAGTCCCAATCATCAGAGAATGTACTAGGTGTCACAAAGTCACTTAAGGAAACCTTTAGTTGATGAGGATACTTCAGGATTTCGACCGGACCATAGATCTCATAGTCTGTTTTCTCCCATACTACCCCACCAGGTATTGGAATTGCTGTGACATTTACTGTTGACAGTTCTCTTTTCTTCACGTGGGATGATCTGTGTGGTTTCAGGACTAGGTTGATGTTCTGACTTGCTGTGTCCATTGTAATATATTTTCCTTCAATGAATTTTCCCAAGCACAGTACCATGATGAGCCAAAGCAGGAGGAAAAATACACCTAGACCGAACCAGAACTCTAGCCAAGGGGAAATAAGGTAGATTTCCTTTAGTTGATGAAAGAGTTCTGTTGCTTTTTCTTTAAAAGTCTTTTTTGTTTCTGGCATCACTTCGGGGTCATTAAAATCTTCAGAGAAGTTGTCGAAGTTGATGAAATAACCAGAGGCAGTTCTGTCAATTGATGGGATTGTTCTTTCAATCTGTCTTTCGGTAGCACTTTCTGATGCCACATCATTGTAGACTGGTGTTGTTTCTTGACGAACTGTTTCAATCTGTGTTCCAAGAGGCACGAGTTCCATGGCATTATTGCATAGTCCTTCATTGTGCACTGCAGGCTGATCGAATGTGATTAGTCTTTCAGCTTGAACCTCTTGGATTGTTGCAAGTTTGGGTATTCTGTTGTTTCTTGGGAGTCCACTGGGCCTACTGTTGATTATAGGCCACATGCTTGTGGTTTTACCAAATCGATAGACACAACTCTGTTCTCCTTTTTACCAGCAAGGGGCGGTAGCACAACTGATCTTGTTCCGGTGACTGCCAAGACAGGTACTGCTTTTCTGTAAGAAGGCCCAAATTCCTTCTTAACCGCGCTCTTCTCTCTGACTAGATCCCCAATCTTTGGAATCCAGACAGGCCTTGCTGGGGCTGTTGCTGGTGGTGCCTCGTCAGTGGCACTTGGCTGTTGCTTTAACTTTATGTTGCTTAATGATTTTCTTGTTTCATTCAGTTCCTGTAAAACAGCCAAACGATCCTTTACATCAAAGTGCGTTGTTTCTTCTTGTACCAGTGACATCTGACTATCGAGGTCCTGAACACGCATTCTAATTCCGAACAATAGTTCGTATGGGCTGAAACCTTTTAGAGAATTTCTTGGCATGTTGTTAAGACTAGTCTGGACACTTATTAAATGTTTGACCCACCCAGCGCCTGAACCTAATACCTTCGCTGTTATAGATTGCTTTATGTCACGGTTGTTTCTTTCTACCACACTGTTCCCTTCGGGGTGCGACGGACAAGAATACCGCAACCCAATTCCCATGCTGGCCATGGCCTCCTTATAGGCTCGAGAGCTGAAAGCAGGACCCTGGTCAGAATGGAATGTGGTAATTGCGTATGTGCCGATAAAGACTCGCAAATCTTTTATAACCGTTCTAGCGTCAGCCGAGCGCTGGGGCCACATCCATATGAACCTCGTACAGGAATCCACTGCTACCATGATATATCTATAGTTACCGTCCCTTTGTAGGGGACCACAGTGGTCCAGGTAAACGCATGCAAATGGTTTATCCGAGATGAGAAGGGGTGTCTGCGCTGGTCGTTTTACTGTTGATACTTTTATCCTTTGGCATGTGTCGCATTCTAATACATACTTTTTAGTATGTATTCTCAAGCGAGGCCACCAATATCTCTGTTTTAATAGTGATATTGTTGCGGAAACGCCAGCGTGTGCAGAAGCAAGCCCTTCGTGTGCCGCTTTGATTAGTCCTAATCTGTGTTCCCTGTTTGGAATTACTCTATCCCCCACTCCAGGGATTCGAGCAAAAGGAACATTATTTGTATCCGTTAAGTACAAGTACTTTTCAGGAAAGCCTTTTGGGAGTGTTTTCTTATCATTTTTTACTGACGCACTGACAGCTTGTAGAATATCGCTGTCTATTTTTGTTTGTGACCGAGTTATCGCAGCTACGGAAGCCGTTTGCACAGCTGCCTTCGCGGCTTCATCAGCCAATGAATTCCCTGCAACGTGAACGCCATCACGTTGAAGACTCTGTGCGTGAATCACGTGAGTCTTTTGTAGTTCTTTGTGTAAAAGAGCTACCTCGTTCCAGAGCAATTTATGCTTTATTGTGGCACCTGTGTCATCTTTGTAGTCGTTTTCGATCCAACTCTGCAGTTTATTGTTGTAAGAGTTGACGCAAAAATGAGAATCGCACACGATAAGTGTCGGGAATTCACGTTCTGCATTTTCGAGCGCCATCTTTAAAGATCTGATTTCAGTTCTCTGAACCGAACAGTTTCTTACAGATTCAGTTTTTGTGACTTTCGGTCTGAATTTACCGCACAGCCAACGACCTTTAATGATCGCACACGCTGCATTGTAGGATTTGCTCTCTACGTTGAAATGCTGTACAAAACTATCTGTATAGATTATACAGGCATATTGTGGGAGAGGCAGAAGTTCAATTGGCAGAGGATATTCTTCTTCATATTCTAAATCATTCAGTTCTTCGAACTGCGGGGCGAAATAGTATTTCACGTCTTCCGCTCCTAGAGAATCTATACACTGTATCCATTTCGGATCCAGTGACACTGTAGGCAGGTTTACTGGGCTGAATAGCGCCTCGAAGGCGGATTCCGCTGTAAGGATATTAATCCGTTTGCCGTGTGCTAGTTCTCGTTCATTTGCTAATGCAATTTGCACTGCGTTCACAGTTCTTTCTGTGTGACTGAATGTTTTTTCTGCTTGTGTGTACAAGTGAGATTTAATTGAAATTGGTACCTTTTCTCCTTCATTAGAGGTTAGGTACGTGAATCCGCATCTTCCTGGGATGACTCGGATTACAAGAGCACGTGTGTTGTCACGTGTATCTAATTTAGTTTTTGCTAACATGTCTGTTTGCAGTGATCTCAAAATTTCTGTGTGTTTTTGAGTCCAATTGATTTGTTTAAAATCAGGTTTAATTAGTTCGTAGAGAGGTTTAACCCTCTCTGCGTAATTTAGAATGTATGTTCTTCCGAAATTCAGAAAACCTAGTATGGATTGTAAATTCTTCAGTGTTTTTGGAGCTTTGAGTACAGCGCACTTCTCTAAGAAGTTGTCCGCTAGGCTTTTCCCTTCACTTGATAATTCGTACCCTAAAAATAGTACTGTCAGATGGGCAATTCGAGACTCTTTAAAGTTGAATTTGTAACCCTCTGCTGCGAACCCAAGTATAATGGTGTTCACTCTTTTCAAGTGAGTATCCAAGTCGTCGTCTGTGAGATAAATATCATCTACGTAAGATAACGCTTCATCATCATAGATTTGTAGTAACTCTGTTACCCTAGCTGAGAATAGTCCTGGGCTGTTCTTGAACCCCTGTGGGAGTCAACAGAATTTTTTCTGTGACCCAAATACAGAGAAAGCGGTCAAATATCTGCTTTCTGGTGCAATGTTTTGACAAAAGAAACCATTAGAAATGTCTAATGTTGTTTTATATTTTTTTCCTAACTATGTTATTCATTAGGGCTGCACTATGCGAGTTTTGTACTGCAAAAGTTTTGCAACATGTATTAAGATGTCTGTAGTCCAAAACTAGACGATATGAATTGTCTGGCTTGGAGACAGGAAACAAAGGATTGTTCATTTGAGAGGTGCATGTTTCAATCACCCCCTGGTACTCAAGTTGATCTAAGATCTCCCTGACTTGTTTTTTAGCTTCTTGCTTTATGGGATACTGCCGTTGGGCAGTTGGTTCACTTTTTAATTGGATTTTGTGAGGAGGTGAGTCCTCATCCCATCCTACATGATTTTTATATAATGCAGGTGCCTGGGCTACTGCCCATTTCCTTGCATATGTATATTTTTTGTGAATCGGAATGTGATTCGAGAAGGCAGGCATAATCACTTCTTCGCCACGAGGGCACTCCCTGACAAACTCCGGGGGCCAATTTTTTTCAGCTAACAGAATATCATAGCCTTTTGAGAGCTTATCCCAAAATAGACCCTTAATTTTCCTAGTCTTATCACCCTCTATACGCAATGTTATTTCGTATATTTTATGGGGCTCGCTAAGTCTGGCGTCGGCAGTTTCAACTTGAATGAATTCATTCGTGTCCACTGTCTCCAGATGACTCATCAAGATCTTGCGCGCTATACTGATTTCTGCTGCACTGTCCAACATTGTCAATGCCCACTCCCCGTTTTTCAACTGTGTCCTCAGTATTCTCGGCATGGTTGATTACTCTAATACTGGCTACCTTCTTTTTCTGAAATTGAGATTTCTTATTTTGAGCAGGTTCCTTGTCTTTGGACTTGGTGTGCTCTCCTGGGTCTGACCGTCCTCTTCTTTCCGAATTCTGTGGAAAAGATCGAGAGGGACGTGTATCAATACTTTGATATCTATCAGGTTTTTTCAGATTATCCCTATTTCTAAGGTTATATCTTTTCTCAGAGGGCTCCCTCTGGGGAGACTGGCGTTCTCGAGTCAGAGTTCTTTCCCTCCGTCGAGGAGACCTTCCTCTGGACTGGAAAACTTTTTCCTTGGGAGTGGATTGTTTATTTCCATCCCAGCTCTTTTTAGGAGTGTTTAAATTATTTTTAATAAATAATTTTTCAGGATTTTCGAGCAGTTGGGGCTTTACCGGTTTCCCACCCAAGCTGTCTTTATCTAATTCTTCATAGCATTTTTCTATGATTTTTGCAAGCTCAACAGGATCTTCTATAACTGTTTCCTTCAACTTCTGGCGAATCGCCACAGATGCTGCTTCTCCTTTAATGTTGGCTAATAATATAGCCGAGACCTGCTTGAAGTCTTTCAGTAATTTCATACCTAGATTTAAAGCGGGCTCTGGACCGAATTCATTTTGAATCTGTTTTAGCACTTCTGGTATTACCGCCATAGACGGAACACCGTGTGTTTTTGTGTAAATGGAAGCAAAGACTGTACCCCAAGTGTCACAGTCCTCCACGTGTGGTGCGATTCCCATAGGAAGGCAGATGGTCAAGATTCTGTGTTTCTCAATAGGGGTAGTATCAGGAAATACTGCCTCTATTTGAGTGATTTTCTGTGCTAACCAGAAAGGAATTTGTTCCCGTTTTACGGGTGTTTTACCAAGACATGACTGTATGTTCTGTGGTGTAATTTTATTTGTGTTCCCCTGATGAGGGGTCAGCTGTGGTGTATTAACAGCTGGTTGGACTGTTGCAGTCCGCATTACATATTGGACTAATTGCCTATGTATTTTTATTAATGTGTTTAGCTGTACTAACAGTTCTTCTCTAGACATTTTTACAATGTCAAGATGTGGTGTGTAGCTGGCTAGAACCGGCCACGTTGCTCCTGGTCTACCTAGTGGACCGAGCCTGGTAATGTGATCATTATGTTTTAGGGCGCCATTAAACCAGAGCAGGTGCTCTTGAAATTTAAGTGGAATTTCAATCTCCTCGAAAGGAGCGTACTCTTCCGGAGGTTTCTCTATTTTGTAATAGTGAAACTCTTTTGTTCTAGCGTTTACCGCTGGAAAGTTTATCCATGAATAGAATACCTCTGTCTGCCGATATTCGTGAGCCTCTGTCACGAAAATTACTGTACCACCTTGAGGTGTCAGTCCGTTTTCTATAAGTTTTAAAGTTATAGATCTTCTTAAGTGGACCGGGATGATTATAGCATCCGGGTCTGTGTGTTCGGGACCCTGCTGAGTCGCATCTGCTGCGCCCCCAGTGGTTCCGTTTTCTCCTGGCATTGTTAAAATGCAAGGTTTGCAGAGTAGGTCTCCAAGGAGACAAAGATTAGGTGCACAATATTTTGGAACACTGTATCCTTCAACGTTGAATAAACCAGAGCTTTACATAGGAATCTCTTCCTACTAAGGTCGGGCGGATTTTAACCTTTCACCCACTCCAGACGTCTATTGGAGTATTTACGGGAGAAAGGGGTCTGTGTGAAATATGCACGACTGAGTTACTCTAACTGTCTTGCGCTAGTTTATCGCCTTACCAAACGTTTGGGCGCCATGTAGTGTAGTTCCTAGTTTCCCACTAGGCCCTGCGCATTGGAATAACATAAACAGTAGTATCGACGTGGAACTGCGGATATTCCAGGCCTCCACTGACTATGCTAAACTTAATTGGGTGTGTTACCAACTAGCTCAGAGGTCACTGGAAACTTTCTTCTCTGCATAGGAAGTGATCAGCTTCCTTGGCACAGACAAGAAGGGATTCAGCTTTCCAACAACCGTGCAACATGACAACTTTGCTCCTCAGATCAAGAGTCAATCTCTAGGGTCGTGTGAAACAATAGAC
The DNA here is from genome assembly GCF_964263255.1 of Lissotriton vulgaris. Taxonomy (NCBI): domain Eukaryota; kingdom Metazoa; phylum Chordata; class Amphibia; order Caudata; family Salamandridae; genus Lissotriton; species Lissotriton vulgaris. The sequence goes on from NC_141685.1 coordinate 1,339,744,916, forward strand.
ATGTATTTCACTCAGTCAGTCTAGTGCAGTTTACTTTCACGAGATGTAGAGAATAGAGAGACGGGCGTTTGTCAATAAAGGGTTAACATTTATTGAACAGTCTTTCTTCTCGTACAAGAGAAATGTATTGCCACAATTGCAAGACTTGTTATTATAAAAAGTACGTACAGTAAGATAAGGATTGCGAAAAAGAACTGTAAAAGCATTGATATGGTTTCTTAGCCATACAATGGTTTAAAAGTAATAAAACATATATACAGTCATATATACATTAGGCTAACATACTCAACTGGTGCTTCTAACTAAGCCTACCCCAGTGTGCCTGACCTAAGCCTAACACGTGGAAGGGGAGTAAGTAAGTAGTTTTAAGTTAAGTTGGTTTTGCCAAGGTTTGTTTCAAGAATTCTCGTCTAAGGGTTTAGTCAACACCATACCTCTGAATAGAATGATGGAGGATTGATATCTCCTTCAGGGGTCACTCTCGATATCCCAGTCACCCGCGAGGATAGACCGGAAACGCCGGGCTGGATTTCTCTGCAGGAGAAAGGCAGCGGGTCTCTTCAGCGCGTCGAGGAAGGAGGGGGGACAGCGTCCGCGGGCAGCTGGAATCTGCTGGATGTCTTCGCAGAGGGACGGCTGTTCAGCTCCTAAGCGTACTGCACCATCGTTCGCGCTTTAGCAGCGATAATGGTATCAGTAGCTTCACCACCACAGGGACAGCAGGCTGCAGCGACAGAGTGCTAGATTCCCCAACACGGGGTCTTGCAGGCAGCTAGCATCAGCAACAGTAGCTCATTGCTTAAGGCAGCGTTGGTAATATTTATACCTGACAGGTGCCGGGTTTGACGCAAGTTTGCTGGACATAAGACGTCAATTAAAGATGTCACTAGGAAGTGATAGTTATCAGTTGCTCATTAGAGTTCCATTACTAATCAAAACACAGCAAGCGGGGATTTCCAGGTTTGCTGAGTTTTTATCTTGTTGAAGAACTCGGAGTGTTAATCTAGGAATATCAGATAGTGACTTCTGCTCTGTCATTGCACTAATTGGTCGCAAAGGAAGTGGCAGAGAGCTATGCTGGAATGTGGCTCTGTTCGTGTGAGGTCAGAGATGACTTTTCTGAAAATCGCACTTGAACAGTTATGCCAATATAGGGAATAAAATGGATTTATAGCCGAATAGGGGCATAAGGTCACAGTATCGATCAGGAACCTAGATAAACACGCAACAACACCAGTCAGGTTTCCGTGCTGGCCATAGCACAGAATCAGCCATGACACACATCATCGATGTTCGGACTGGACTGTTCCCATGGGGCAACAGGGTCAGAGCTGATTTGCATATCGCCATTGTCTAACCCAGGGTGGTGTGGAGTGCAAAAAAAACGATGGATTTGGGCCCAGATCTTTTGACTGGGGGAATGTGTGACATTGATCCACATTCGGTCCATCACTTGTTGTTTTTGCAAACACATCATCGATGATGCGCTGCAAATACTCGACCAAAATAGATATTGCCTACTCATCCTACTTGATCTCTTCTCGGCCTTTGACACGGTCAAGCACGCAAATTTGTTAGACCTCCTGAAAGACAGAATGGGCCTATCTGGTGTAGTGCTGATATGGTTCACTTCTTTTCTCCAAAACCGGACACAACAATTCAAAGTCAATAACACCCTGTCTAAACCTGTCCCAGTAACCCAAGGATTTGCACTATCCCCAACACTGTTTAATCTCTTCTTGGAACCTCTCCGCGAAATTCTACAATCCTCTAACGTGCAATATCACATGTACGGAGATGATACACAGCTATATCTCAAGATACACACCCTAGAGGACATCAAATTACTTAACACAGCTCTTAAGAATACCCAAACATGGCTGGCAGAAAATCATCTTAAATTGAACGCCCTCAAGACTGAATTCCTACTAATAGCTCAGCCAGCTCAAATCCTGGAAATGCAAAACTTGATCTAACATATCACAGCGTTTAACGTACAACCTGCAATTGTGGACTCAGTGAAGTCACTTGGAATTACTTTAGACAGTAACCTTAACATGCAAAAACACATCAGCAATGCTACAAAGGGAGCTAACTTCCAGATAAACACATTAAGGAAATTGAAACCCTTCCTACCACATAATGACTTTAAGCAGGCAGTTCAAGCTCTGGTTATACCACAAGTGGAATACCGTTGTGTCTCCCTATGTGGCCTACCCGGTTCGGTTTCAAAGCTTTTATTCGATTTGTAAACAAATCATACAAGCAAAACATGAAATCAATCCATTACATTAAAAATTTAGAAAATACAAAATTTATACAGGAATCCGAGAAAATTCATGTAAAGATAGGACACATACTAGCACACGTTAATATTGGATCATAATTAAGGAAGACACATAAAAGTGGCAAAAGGAATAGAAGTTAACAGTTAAAATCGTACAGACAGGAGTAGATAAATTAACACAAAAGATTAATCCTGGCAGCTGTACGTTGAGCAACAAACCCCCGCATGATCATAGGACATAAAAATTTCATTTTAAAATTTGTTAATACAAGAAAAGAAAAACATGTACAGACAGGGTTAAGGATATATTGAACACTCGCCCTGGCAGCTGTACGTTTTGAAAAGTTCAGACAGGAATATAAAAATTATGGCAACACAATACTTTTCCTGGCAGCTGTACATTTCAAAATATAGGTTGCAACATAAAAACATATGTCCACGTTTTCTAAAACTGATACTAACACAAGGGCATTCTTAAAAGACCGTATATTGTATTTAATAAATATAGGTTTCAAGTACCTTAGTCTTATAAAATGATAAAATTTACAAAAAAGTAGGAAATGGCAGCAACTCTGGCGTGATACATTGTCACAAGGGCAGGGGGTGTCAGATTTCTGTTTCTGTATTGGGAAAGCAACAAGATGGTGTGCAATGCCCAACCTGACGCGAGTTAAAACATATTGATGAGATGGGCGGCTAACATGTAGGAGATATGCTTGAAACCCTGATGGCAAGTTTAGTTCTCTATAGAACTTTACGGTAGTTAACTTGCCATATGCCTCATCTCGCCCTTTCTTTTTATACATCAAGAAAGTTTGTTTAATCTCTTTTTTGGGTATTTCTACCGCGAGTTCGGGGTCAGTAAGAACATCAATATCAAACAGAGTTTTAAACCAAAAATTAATGTAGCCTACCCAAAGCATCAATTGCACTTCTCAGAGCCTCAATCAACACCGCAGCAAGACTCATACCTGGATCTAAACGCAGCTCCCACATCTCCACGGACTTTCAATCCTTGAACTGGCTACCCCTAGAGGCGAGAATTCATTTGAAAATTGTGTGCATGACACACAGAGCCCCACATCAAAAAACACCCAGTTACTTGGCACAAAAATTCCAGAAGAAAATAACTTATAACAGATCCTTCTCTGGGATGGCACCCAGAATTTGGAACGCCTTACCCCCAGAAACCAGACTTAACCCGTCCTCTACTTCTTTTAAAAAGGAAGTTAAATCCATCCTCATGGCCCAATACACATGACTAGGGTGTGCTGAATGCCTGTAATGAGATGCTTTCGCGCTCTCAACTACAAGACACTTATTGTTGCTAAATCTAACTATGCTGCTTTTTACTATATTTTATGTACATTTAATTTTATCTATTTCTATTTCCTGTATAAGTAACATTTATTGTCTGTACAGCTGATATCTGCTAGGATCTTGTTCGCGCTTTATAAAACTCTCCAAACAATACAATATTTATCTCTTGTGCATCACCAAATTTTGTGTTGATTCTATTAAACTGTTTGTTTCCATCACACTTTAGAATTAGAAAACAAAATGTGCTTAGTTTGTGCTTTTCAAGTGAAACCTTTTCCCAGACAGTGCTAATGTGTAAAAATGATTTTTAAAAATTAAGTGAAACTATTAAAAAATGTGACTCATTAAGCAACATAATAATTGCTTCCTTGCCACATAATTTAGTTAGCATTGCTTCATCTTTTTGGCCTTCCCTGTAACCTAATTCCAGTGGCACTGTCTATGCCACAGAGATTCTCTCATAATTCACTTTACATAATCCTCTCACTTTGCAGTCAAAGCAAGTAAGTAAACACGATCTCTATGTTAGAAAAATAGCAGCAATTTATCAGAAGACATTGCTTAACATTTAACCTGTCTTGGAACACACAGCAGAGGTAACAATATACGAACAAAATTTAAAGGTATTTTTGTTGCTTATACACCTTCTGAGCGTCAATTCTCTAGGCTGCGCCAGCTTGCCCTGTCATTAGGGGGAGCCAAAAATTCATTTTTGTGAAGCTCTGCTCATAGTTCACTCACACTCTTTCTTGCAGCGGGTGCATTAACCCTAGGCACTACTGTATCATGAGTCAAATCTGCCACTGGAGAAAGCTCTGATATCTCACCAGTAACTACATTAATCACCAGAGTTATCTTGGCATTCTCATAGTTGCCTGAAAATGCTGGATGTAGGAAGAAGTTCACATGCTTTTAAACCCATAAGTTATTTTGAACACAGCGCCCACCCCCACAAAAGTCTGTGCCATTGTGGGTCCAGACAGTGGAGTCTCTCCTCCTCATTGGAGGGGTGTGGTGGTGGGAAGAAGGTGGGCAATGGGATGGCCTGACCTATGTGGAAAGAAGTAATCACATTGGGCAGAAAAGAACCCCTTCGTATGGATGGACAGCAAGAAGGATGTTTGGAAGATTAAAAGCTGTCGACTGTCGCTGCTCAATCTCCATGCAAGGAGGTGGAGGCTGGACAGGTTTGGGTGGAGAACCGTCCCCTGCTGCTGTGACAGAATATCCTCCCGAAGAGGCGGTCTGATCGGAAGATCGATGGCCATGCTCAAGAGGGTGCACAGACATAATATCGAGTCCAAAATATCGTTTGGACATAATATCGTGTATTTAATATCGAGTGGACAACATATCGACAGGACAGAATATCGACTACAAAAATATCGTTATTAAGGTAAGTGAAGTAATATCGACTGTAAAAAATATAGATAGTTAAAATATCGAAGTATATAATATAGATAGTAAAATATATCGAATTTTTAATAATATATATTTTTTTATAGTGTATTTTTATGTTATTATATGTGTGAACATTGTGTATTTATGTTATAACTAATTATATTTAAAGAATTTTGTTTTAATAATTTTTGCGTAAATTTAATCTGTAGCGGGTTGTGGGTTTATAGGGGAATAGGGTGGGAAGTAATTTAATTAAAATTAATTAAATATGTAAATTCATTTATTGATAGTAATTAGTAATTAATTGCTAATTATTTAAATTTGTTAATTAATTTAAATAAAACTGTTAATTAATTTAGAGTAATAGATTAATTGTTAATTATGTAAATTAAACTAATTTAATTCTGTAGCGGGTTGTGGGTTTATAGGGGAATAGGGTGGGAAGTAATTTATTTATAATTAATTAAATATGTACATTTTTTTATTGATAGTAAATAGTAATTATTTGTTAATTAATTTATATTTGTTAATTAATTAATTTAAAATAGTTAATTAATGTATATTAATTGATTAATTGGTAATTATGTAGATGTAACTAATTTAATTTATGTAGCGGGTAGTGGGTTTATAGGGGCATAGGGTGGAAATTAAATTATTAATTATTAATTGAATAATAAAAGTAATTACAATTTTTTTATTTGGAAATAATTGTAATATTTGTTTAAGTTATAAAATATTTATTTGTTAATGTTTAATTAATTAGTATTAATAGGTGATTAATTTAAATAATTATTGATAATTATTTTTTAAAAATTAATTATTATTAGATATTTTTTGTAGATTTTTGAATAATATATGAATTATTTACTTTCCCTAATGTTGTATTCTCTGGAGTGGGAATAGTAATTTTAACCCCTACGCTATCCAATGCTTTCCCTACTGTTGCACCTACTGGAGTGGGAATAGTAATTTTAACCCCTACGCTATCCAACGCTTTCCCTACTGTTGCACTCTTTGGAGTGGGAATAGTCATTTTTACCCCTATGCTATCCAACGCTTTCCCTACTGTTGCACCCACTGGAGTGGGAATAGTAATTTTAACCCCTACGCTATCCAACGCTTTCCCTACTGTTGCACCCACTGGAGTGGGAATAGTAATTTTTACCCCTACGCTATCCAACTCTTTCCCTACTGTTGCACCCAATGGAGTGGGAATAGTAATTTTAACCACTACGCTATCCAACGCTTTCCCTACTGTTGCACCCACTGGAGTGGGAATAGTAATTTTAACCCCTACGCTATCCAACACTTTCCCTACTGTTGCATCCACTGGAGTGGGAATAGTAATTTTTACCCCCACGCTATCCAACGCTTTCCCTACTGTTGCACCCACTGGAGTTGGAATAGTAATTTTAACCCCTACGCTATCCAACGCTTTCCCTACTGTTGCACCCACTGGAGTGGGAATAGTAATTTTAACCCCTACGCTATCCAAGTCTTTACCTACTGTTGCACCCATTGGAGTGGGAATAGTAATTTTAACCCCTACGCTATCCAACACTTTCCCTACTGTTGCACCCACTGGAGTGGGAATAGTAATTTAAACCCCTACGCTATCCAACGCTTTCCCTACTGTTGCACCCACTGGAGTGGGAATAGTAATTTTAACCCCTACGCTATCCAACACTTTCCCTACTGTTGCACCCACTGGAGTGGGAATAGTAATTTAAACCCCTACGCTATCCAACGCTTTCCCTACTGTTGCACCCACTGGAGTGGGAATAGTAATTTGAACCCCTACGCTATCCAACGCTTTCCCCACTGTTGCACCCACTGGAGTGGGAATAGTAATTTTAACCCCTACGCTATCCAAGTCTTTCCCTACTGTTGCACCCATTGGAGTGGGAAAAGTAATTTTAACCCCTACGCTATCCAACACTTTCCCTACTGTTGCACCCACTGGAGTGGGAATAGTAATTTAAACCCCTACGCTATCCAACGCTTTCCCTACTGTTGCACCCACTGGAGTGGGAATAGTAATTTTAACCCCTACGCTATCCAACACTTTCCCTACTGTTGCAACCACTGGAGTGGGAATAGTAATTTAAACCCCTACGCTATCCAACGCTTTCCCTACTGTTGCACCCACTGGAGTGGGAATAGTAATTTTTACTCTATTGTTATTGTACGTTAATAATATTGGCTAATATTTAATTATATTTTGTTACTATATATATATGTTTTAAGAAATATGATTTAATATTTTTTATTTTTTTACTTTCATTAATTATTTAATTATCATTAGTTAATTTAAGTATTCTAAAGTATATTTTAGTACTTAGTTTTTAATATTAATTTAATTTAATAGTGTTTTTAGTAAAGTCGATATTTTTTTAAACTATATTTTTGTAAACGATATTTTAAACTCGATATTTTTGTACTTACCTGTTTGTAGATAGAAACTCGATATTTTGTCAGTCGATATTTTTTACACAATATTTTTGCAGGTCGATATTTTGGGATTCGATATTATTTCAGTGATCCGCTCAAGAGCTCAGGGTACCAGACTCTTTGTGCCCAGTATGGAGCCACAAGAATTACTTGGGCCCCGTCATGCTTAATCTTCTTCAGCACTCTGGGTAGAAGTGCTACAGGCATTAAGGCATACAGGAAGCCACAGTTCCACTCGTGGTAAAAGGCATTTGCAGAGCGAGTCCAGCCTTGGAAACTCCAACGCGCAGAACTGCTGAGATTGCGTGTTCTCTTCGGTGGTGAATAGATCTAACCAAGGCTCGCCCCACTGCTGAAAGAGACCTTGCACCACCTACGAGTGAAGACGCCATTTGTGATCTGTCATGCACCAGCGGCTGAGTTTGTCGGCTCTGGCATTCAGGGAACCCGCCAGGTGTTGAACAACCAGGGATATGCCCTGATGTTCCAGCCATGTCCAAAGGTGAAGAGCCTCTTGACATAGGGTCTACCAGCCCGACCCTGCCCAGTTGTTGCAGTACCACATAGCGGTGGTGTTGTCCATGAACACAGGCACTACACTTCCTTTGACAGAAAGGAAGGAATGCCTTCAGTGCAAGACAAATCACACGGAGCCCGAGAAGGTTGATGTGGAGCCAGAACTCCGCCAGAGACCAGAGACCCCTGATCTCCGCCTCTCCTATGTGGTCACCTCATCCCAGGAGTGACGCATCCGTCACCACTGTGAACTGTGGTTGGGGAAGGGAGAGGGATCTGCTGCGGGCCCAATCTTGGTTTGTTAGCCATCACTGCAACTGACTCACAGTCCCCTCTGAGATCTGGATGACATAGGAAAGATTCCCCTGATGCTGTGCCCACTGGAAATTCAGGTCCCAGTGCAGAGCCCGCATATGCCATCTGACATGATCCACCAACAGGATGCAGGAGGTCATGAGGCCCAGCAGCCTCAGAGTTATTCTCACCAAAATCCGGGATAGAGGCTGAACATCGGTATCATAGCCCAAATATCCCAGACTCGCTGCTTGGGAGGATAAGCCCGAAATTGCGCTGTATCCAGAACCACTCAGATGAAAAGGAGCTTCTGAGAGGGAATCAGGTGTGACTTTGGCACGATGATAGTAAACCCCAGCAAATGCATGAGGTCCACCTTAGCCTGGAGGTGGGAGACGACATCCTGGGGTGAGCCCACCATCAACAGCCAGTCGTCGAGATAGGGGAAGACTGGAACTCCTGATCTGCGCAGATAAGCTGTGACCACTGCCATCACTTTTGTGAACACCCGAGGGGTGCTGGTAAGGCCAAAGAGGAGCATGGTAAACTGAAATTGGTCTTGGCCTACCGTGAACCGTAAGTAATGCCGGTGGGCAGGCAAGACAGGGATGTGAAAATAAGCGTCCTGCAAGTCCAACACTATCATCCAGTCTCCAGGTCGAGGGCAGACAGAACCTGAGCCAAGGTTAACATTTTGAACGTCTCCTTCTGGAGGAAGCGTTTGACCTCCCTGAGGTCTAAGATAGGACGCAGGCTTTTGTCATTCTTGGGTACCAGGAAGTAGTGGGAGTAGCAACCATGACCTAATTCTGGCACAGGGACTCGTCCAATAGATCTTTTGGTCAAGAGAGCCGTAACTTCCTGGCGGAGAAGGGCCAAGTGATCCTCCGGCATGCGATGGAGGGTTGGTGGCATGGATGGAGTGGTAGTCTCAAAGAGGAGGGAGTGGTCCCTTTAGACTATCTGCAAACCCCACCTGTCTGACGTAAGGTTATACCAGTGGGGGAGGTGATGGTGGATCCAGCCACCCACTGGCAAGTGGTGGCCCTGAAAAGTCAGACTAGGAAGGTTTGGAGGCTGCTGCAGGGGGGCATTGGTGGACTGGCCCACCCGCTGGCCCCCAGAACCTCGACGCTGGGTCCCATGTCTCAGGTCACGCATAGGCTGGGTAGCTTGTAAGGTCCTGTGGCTCTGGGTGGGACGTGGCGGGGCACCCCTTCCGTAGTCATGCATGGAGCGAGAAGTTTCTGCAAGGCCCAAGGATCTGGCCGTGGCCCTAGAGTCCTTGAAGCGCTCAAGGGCGTTCTCCGCCTTGTCACCAAACAGGCAACGACCACCAAAGGGCATGCCCAAAAGTGTGGATTGGACATCCGTAGGGAAGCCATACATTCTCAGCCAGGCGTAGCACCTAAGGGCTACCGATGTGGAAACCGTTCTACCCAGCGAGTCGGCGGTATCCAGCCCACACGGGATGGTAAACTTAGCTTCATCTCGACCATCAGCAACCGTGAGGGTGAGAATGGCCCAGGCCTCCTCCGGGCACTGTGGTAGCACTTGCATGACTATATCCCACACTTTTTGTGTATAAAGGCCCATGAGACATGCAGGGTTCACCGACCGCAGTCCTAAGCTGGTGAAGAAAACATGGTCTTCCCAAGATTGTCCAGCTTCTTGGATTCCCTATCTAGGGAGCAGTAGGGAATGCACCTTTTGAGGATGAGGCTTGACCACCAAGCTCTCAGGGGTAGGGTGTTGGGAGAGGAAAAGTGAGTCACCCAAGGCCGGGCGGTGGCATCAGGCAATCATCCGGTCCACAGGAGCCCCTGTGCTGGGCTTGGGCCAAGTGCCCAGAAGGATGTCAGTGAGAGGCTCATTAAAAGGCAGTAGGGGTTCAGAAGAGGCTGCTGCTGACTGAAGCACCTCAGACAGGAGATTATTCCTAACAGCCACTGTAGGAAGTTTGAGGCCCAGGGCCTCAGCCGTCCTACGCAACACCACAGTGTAGGAAGCGCCCTTCTCCGTAGCCACGGTAAGGGGAGAAAGCATACCAAAGTCTGGGGAGGCATCCAGATCACTGGCATCACCCAACTCCTCTTGCCTGTCCAGCTCCTCAAGTTGGTATGCTAGAGGGTCAACAGACCCCTCCCAGTTCTCCTCACCCTCCTCTGGCTGCCACTCAGGATGGTAGGGAACATCTGGGATGATCAAAGGTATTAAAGTACCCTCCGGCGCTGGTACTGCCATTTCCAAATCAGTGGTGAGTCTGGGGTTGACGCCGGTTGCATCCACAACCGGCGTAGTGGCTTCGTCACTGGTATCGGTGCTGGGGAAGATACCATGAGGTCGACCGGTGCTGATCCGGATCCAGGCCTGGATCCTCGGGGACCTTGTGGCGCCAAGGCCGGAGCCGCAGGCATCGAAGGCCTAGGTCCCCCAGCTGAGTCCGTGGGGCCCGAAGGCGTGCCTGCAGAGTCGCGCTGCCCAAAGATGCTATGCAACGCTTCATAAAATGCACACACCTGGGCGGTGGATGCTCAGGCTCAGGGAAAAGGAGCAAAGTCATCCCAGCGGGCTCTGAGGAAAGGGCCGAAGAGTGACGGCACTCCAGGTCCCACGTCGCGTCGCCGAAGGATGGGGAGAAGGCGAAGAACGACAATGCTTCTTCGCCTTCTTCTTGTGCTTCGATTCACCAGAGGAGTGGGAAGACTTCAAGTACAAAAGGTGGTGACTTCGCGACCGGTCCCGCGACCATCCCCTTGACCGGCACCTTGAATGGCACAGAGCGGACTGGCAGGCCTCCAAAAGCTTTCGAGAACGCTCCTGCAAAGACTTCGGGTTCAGGGCCCGGCAGTCGAAGCACAACTTCAGGTAATGTTCGCACACCAGGCACCAGAGACACACATGATGCGTTTCGGTAAACGACATCAACTTGTGACAACAGTCACAGGGCTTGAGACCGGGCCGACGGCTGGACATCCATCGTGCACCAGAAGTCAAAGACTCAAAAAGATATCAACAAAAGTTGAAAAATAGTTAGTCAAAAAGTGACTGAGGGGCATGCTTTCTCCGGATCTGCGCTGGCTGGTGCGTAAAAAGTAAGAACTGACGTCAGTGGGCAGCGGCGGCGTCTAAGTAGACACCGTGATGTCATCCCGGCGATGACACCACCGACAATGGGCGCGTAGTCGACCGACGCTACCTACCGATGTGCTTGGAATTTAGCCCTCATGCACCGAAGTTGGACACCCATATTTAAGAATTCTATGGGAATGCAAAGAATAATTTAACAAAGTTATGTTGCATATTTCTTTTACTGCAATAGAGCTGCACACTTGAGGGAAGGCCATACCCCAAACTTATGACAATTGAGTGCTCAGAGTGTTGGTAACAAGTTGCAAAGAAATTGATCGAAAAATTAAGTGCATAATACAGATCTCTCTAACTAGAACCTAGATGGAGGCAGCTGACTAATTTCCCCCGAGCTCCTCCAAAACTGGCCTGGTTCTGATGCCCATGGGAAACATTTCAATGAACATGCCAGATTTTTAAAAATTGCTTGCCATACTGTACAGTAGGGGCCATATTTTACAAAGTGTGCCAGAGCATAATGCGGGCCTTATTATGTATTGGGTGTATTGTCTAACTCAGTGCTTCTGCACACTCATAACAAGGTGCGCGGGGTGCAGACCGGATTACACAAATGCACTTTTCAGACCGCAGATGCGAAATCATGACCTCACTCAGAATAACGAATTAGTGAAAGGCACAATTACCTCATTTTGGGTGAGGCCGTACACCGGCAGCTCCTTCAACAATACCAAACTGTGTGGGAAGCAGGGAATAGGCATGAATGCCCAATGTGCATGTGTGGCACTTTTTATAATATAGCCCTAGGCATGTGCCCTTGTTGTTTGCAGCTGTGGGGCTCTTTGGTATGGATGTTTCCATTACAGACTGTGAGCACTATTTTCTTTAATAACTTTCTCCTGTTGAAGGCAGGATATGCACTCCCCAACCGCTTTTTAATTTTTTTTTACCAGTGCGGCACACCTTATGTTTTACCGCTTCTAACGCTCAGAAGAAGTGGCATGCGATTCAAGGGGCCACCGTGTAGGTAAAACATTGTTTTTTTAATTTCAGAACGTACCACACCGCACTTTATCCTTAAATGGCTCCCTCGCGCCTTTCTTCTGTTGTGCACTCGGCACTCAAGCATTTTTTTATTTATTTAAATTACACTCAGACCTGTGCAAATTCGCCCTCTTTAGATTAACACAAGCGCACACAGTCAACAGTGGCGCTGCAGCTCGCAGTCACTCATTCCCGCCCCGGGGCGCTGCACCTATGCCAAGGCTGCCCAGGGGGCCACATAGGGAACCCTTCAACAGGGCGGCCTCCTTAGTGCTACAGGAAGGCACAGAGGTTGGCTGACCAGGCCCCCTGGGTGAGAGACCAAGGGGTCTGCTGGCCGCGACACTTCCGGCTGTGGGAGGGAGACAGGGGTACAAACCTTCCCCCGCCCACTGGGCAGTCTCTTGATCGCTGCCCGTCGCACTGTTTCCTGCCCTGCCGCTTATCCTGCGGAGGGCCAAAAAAGGGGTATGGGGAGGGGAAAATCTAACTTATTATTTTGTATTGCAGGAGGAGTTACAGGGCGATCCAGAGTCTGCAAGGTACAAAAGGGTACTATACTGCAGCAGCACAACAAGTGTGCTAAGCCAAGGATACCCAGGGATGTCTTAGCGTGGGCCCTGGAAGAACTACGACGCCCCGTTAGTCCTACGGGCGGTTGTGGGTCTGAGCTGCCTGGAACGCTCCGCCCACAATTTGGGGGGAGCGAGTGAGGGAGTGGACTGGCGATCCACTGATGGGAGGGGGGCCCCCTCCCAATGATTGGTAATCACCGATTGGCAACGGCCATCGTGCAATTTGGCTCATCAGGCGGCATAGGGCCTGGCCTGCCCTGGGATCGCCCGTAAGATAACCCACCAAGTTGGCATATTGTTTATGCAAATAAACCTGCAGCAAATTTCTCCACTAAGTAGGTGTTGTGTGGTTTATTTATGTATGTTGCTGTATGAGAACGGAGGAATGTTGCCGATATTGGCACTTTGGTTTTAGCACAGCACCCGCTTTTACATTAACAACACGGGCGTACACAGTCTGGCTGCTCTTTTTTCCCCTCTCCAACAAACAATGCTTGTTAAAAAAGGATTGCTCTGTGTTACATGAGAAAAGTATGTTTTTTCACTGAAATGTTAGTGAATACAAGAAATGATCGATGTGGGATGAGCTGTAATGAATTTCAGATCTCCTGGGATGGATATAGGCAAACAATTGCAATGTGAAACTGAGTGTGGGTCAGGAAATGGCCCCACTGTTTGTGTCTGTAGATCCTTACCTAATCTTCTTTTAAGTTTTGTTTCAGGCTTTACTTTAATTTAACCATTTCTTATTGCGTGTAAAATTTCTTAGCGTTTACTCCAAAACTATAAACAAGTATTGCAAATGCAACAGGTCTCACATTTGTTAGAGTTATTAGCATTATAAATGTCAATGTTTTTTACCTAGCCATGTTGTAGTGTGCAGTACCATGTGTGCCCAAAAGAGGTCTCGTGCGACCTCTTTTGGCCACATAAGGTACTGCACCCTGCAACATGGCTAGGTTAAAAACAGTGGCATTTAATAATGCCGATAACTCCAACGAATGCAAGACCTATTGCATTTTCTTATCATGCCCCCTCTTCCTCCACACCGCGGGGCCTCATCTGGCCTTCTTTCTTCTCGTGTGGCCCTTATCCAGAGGGCTGTTGTCCGCCGCTTCTTCTCTCCCCTCAGCTGGACTCTCTCCCGTAACATCGTAGGCCCTCATCTGCCCCCTTCTTCCCTTAGCATTCCCTTTCGGTTTCCACGCCGTGAGACATCCTCTGTTCCTCTTTCCCCTCAGCCTACCCGCCTTCTTTAATTAACAGTCACTCTCCTCTGAGCCGGTCCTCTCACTGAGAAGAACGGTGGCCACCTCCCCGCCGCCCCCAGTCTGTCCTCTCCTGCCAGCCTGCTGGCCTTCTCTTCACACTCTCGCCTCAGACTGTCCCCTCTCCCTGAAGTCTGTTGTTTCCCGCTTCCTCCTCTCCCCTCAGCAGCCCCTCTCACGCCACCCTGCGGGGCCCCTCCCTGCCCTCTGTTCTCAGGAACATATCTGAGGGCTCTTATCTCACTGATAGAAGAGCTGCATTGTGCTTGTAGTTATGTCACCCCTGTGTTGTTTTGTAGGATTCCGCCAAGGAAAAAGCCGGTCATACCTATGAATAGCATCTAAAGGCAATCTTGTGGACTCTCCTTACCCATAACCCTCAGTGCCCCCTTGTTTCCCAGTCTACCAGCGCCAACTGATTTGAGCCTGTGGAAACGTATCAGACACTCTTTTGAACCTCATTTTCTGTTTCCACAACAGAGGGGAAATAGCTGGACCTAAGCGTTCCTGTCCTTTTCCATAATTCAGCACACACAAACAAACATTTTATGTGAATGGACATCTTTAGTTTTTATCAGTAAGCATAAACTGACATAGTGAGTTGGTACATTCTTGACTTACCTTCTTGACTCAGTGTTTGGCCTGAGGAGAGGACCATGTCTCCTCAACCGAAATTCGCGAGTGCTGTGATTGATTTATAATGCAATAGCTCTTTCTTTATTGAAAGTTTGAGCTATTGGCTTTATATTATTATTAGCAAAGCCAATAATAGCTCAAACGTTCAGTAATATGAGACCTATTGCACTGCAAATGCTTGTTTTACCTACCCTCAACCTCCTGCTGCCCTGCTGCCCTGCATGCACAGGTTGTCTGATGCCACAAAGAGCAGGTTTCATATTGTAATCTGTTCAGACACCCTCCGGTTCCAGGTGTTGTGCTGCTGGAGACTCTGCAAAGTTACAGACTGTGACATAGCACAGTTTCCAGCAGTGATAGAGCACAGACCTTCAGTATTTTTGTGGCAGGCACCTTTTTGCCAACTGTAAAAATACCGCAAAGTTTGAGGTTTTGGGATGCAAATTTTGCCTAATAAAAATTTGCCACCTAAAGTGGTAAAATCCTGGGGGGGTCTGTATAGTAAGGTTATAGTGGATGGAAGGGCTCAGGAATGGAACGGGAAGACCAGGACTCAGAGTAATGAATATTACAGGTGAGTAACCAGGCATTACCTCCACGTCCGTCTTCCCGTCCCATTCCTTAACAGTGAGCCCTTACCCATGTGCATGGTGATAGAAAGGCAAAGACCAGAAGAATGTAACAAACAACAGGGAATTTTAATAACAAGAAAAGCAGTACAAATCATGTACAGCAGACAAACCATGAGTTCCACACCTTATACCTTCTAATCTCTGTTGCTTTTCGTATTCAGACCTGTCCCGCTGTGATTGTGACAATATAACGATTAAAGATACTTTACATTTCACCATGTTTTGTCCAAAATATAATAACTTGCGGCATAAGTTCATACTTCTAATTTTAAAGCTAATAAATTTTTCTCGTCAGACCTGCTTTACTGTTTTTACAGCTTTTAAATTCTCCATTTGTCTGCCTTTGCCTTGTACGTTTTTTGTTGGGAGTGTTAAAATATGAATAACTTTGACTATGACAATCTGTGTGTAAAATTTTATGATATTTTATGTATTTTATGATTTTATTTGTAAAATCAAATAAAGTTTTGATTGATTGATTGAGTGCCAAAAGCAGCCGTGGCCGCCAAGACGGAAATAGTAAACAAAGGTATGGGGAGAGGCCAACGTGGCAGCATTACAAACGTCACGTAAGGAGGCACCTGTAAACATGTCCCAGGAGGAGGAGACACCCCGGGTGGACCTACCCAGGATAGAAGAAGGAAGAGGACAGTGAGCAGGCTCATAAGACACAAGAACAGCACACTTCACGCAACGAGTCAAAGTGGACATGGATGGACGAAGACCTTTCTCAAATAAACCATACGTAGCAAACTAAGAATCCACCTTCTGAAAAGCATGGGTCTGATCCAGGTAAATGTGGAAAGCACCCAACACATCCAAAGTATGCAGAACCTCCTCCTCGGTGGACAATATCTTCCTGACAGTGGAAAGAAGATAACATCTTGGGCAGAAAAAACTAACTAGGACGTCAAATCACCTTGTTAGAGCAAACCTTGTCTGAGCAAAAGTGTAGAAAAGGGGGAGAAGCCAGCAAAGCACCAAGCTCACCAACTAGCTGCCTAGAAGAAATGGCCACCAAAAAAAGAACCTTAGCCAAAAGAACTTAGGATCAACAAAGAGCAACGGCTCAAAGAAGGGGCCAGACAACGCCTATAGGACCAAGGGAAGATCCCAGGTCGGAACTGGGGAGCGTGAAACAGGACGCTGAAGCAAAAAGCTCTGCAAAAGATGAGCCACCAAGGGTGAGACAGAAGTCACAGTAGAACCCCGGAAGGCAAGAATGGCAGCCCACTGAGCACGGAGAGTGGTGAGAGCCAGACCCATGACAAAGCCATCACACGAAAAGTCCAATGCTGTTTCAGAATCATAGGAGGAGGAAGACAGACTGTTGCCAAGGCACCAGGAGGCAAAGTTCTTCCAATGACGGCCATAAGACCTCAGGGTTGAGGGCCTGCGAGACAATTGGATGCTCTGAGCCCACCTCAAGAGAGCAGCCCTGATCCAAAAAACCTAACCTCTCAAGTGCCAAACAGCAGAAGAGGATACGCTGAGAAGAGGAGCCCGCAGTGGAGATGGATACAGGAGAAACCGCCAATTGGGGCATATTGACAAATCCAGAAGAAGGGGAAAACAAGGTCACCGGGACTACTCAGGTACAACCAGAAGAACCTCCGGCCTATTAAGATGAATATCTCGGATGACCTTGGGAATCAAGGAAAAGGGCAGGAAGGCAAACAGGAGCCCCTGGGACCACGGAACAGAGAATGCATTGATTGCCCAGGCCAGCCGAGATGGAACAAGGCTGCAAAAATGAGGAAGAAGGGCTGAGTCATCTGAGGCAAAGAGATCCAGCCAAGGAAGGCTGAACTGGGAAGAGAATCTGATGGTACAACAGAAGGGACAGACACAGGGTCACAGAGGAAGGAAACACCTGTCTCAAAGAGTCCACAGGTCCCTCACCAGAAGATAGACAGCCATCAGAGAATGGGAATTCCGCTCGGCCCACAGACCGATCCTCCTGGAAAGGAGAAACAGAGACCGGCACATACCTCCCTGCCGATTCACATAAGCACCAACAACCTGGTTGTCAGTCTGAACAGAAACAGCATGGCCCAGAAGGAGGGGCAAACCACAGAAGTGCCAAATAAACAGCCTTCAACTCCCGCCAGTTCAACGACTGCAGAGCCTTGACCGGGACAATCCTGCCCTGGGCTTTCAAAACCCCCAGAACCGCACCCCACCCCACGGCACTGGCATCAGTTGACAACACCACCACAGCCAGAAGAAGAAGAAGGTTGAAACCCCAGAAGATATTCTGAGGGGACAAACACCACTGAAGAGCAGCCAGAATCTCTGGAGACACAGGAATAAGGGGGTCGTAGGCATTAGAGACAGGATCCCAGTGGCACAGAATGTGATGCAGGAGGGGATACAAATGTAGATGGGCCCAAGGAAGGAGATGCAGGGTGGAAGCCATCTCCCCTTGACTCTGAAACCAGAGCCAGGCAGATATCTGAGACGGAGAGAGAACCCTCTAAAGATGCCTAAACAAAGTCAACTGTCTCTCCTGGGATAGGAACACCATCCACAGATCCATCTGGAAGAGAGCCCCCAGGAACTTCAGAGACTGGGAAGGCAGCAGGGAGGATTTCCTGTGATTGATGAGAAACCCATAAGACACCAGAAGACGGCAGACCTGATCCACATCCTCTTGCACCTGAGAGAAAGGAGGAGAAAAAATCAACCATTCATCAAGGTAGGTAAAAACATGAATGTCCCTGAAATGGAAAATACCCACCAGTGGGGCCAAGAGCTTTGTAAAAACTCTTGGCACTAATGAAAGGCCGAAAGAAAGCACTTGGAATTGAAAGTGCTGGGCGCCCACAGTTAGGCGAAGAAACTGCTGATTCGCTGGATGGATGGGCACATGTAGATAGGCATCCATCAGGTCGAGCGAGGCAAGGAAGCCCCCCGGCAGCACCAGTGGCAGGATCGACAGAAAAGTCACCATCTTGAAAAGATGACAAGGAATGTAGAGATTGACCCTCTTCAGATCCAACACAGGGTGCAAATCCATTGTATCCTTTTTGGAGACCAGAAAGAGGATGTAATAACAACCCAGCCCCCTTTCCAGAGTAGGAACTTCTACAATTGCAGTCTTATCCAAGAGAAGCTGAATGCCCTTCAGCAAGTCCGCCTGCCTCAGAGGATGACGTGGCAGAGGAGTTTCCAGGATCACCGGAGGGGGACAAGAGGAAAAGTCAATCCGGTAACCGTAGGACACTATCTGAACAACACGGGCATCAAAAAGACCCAGCCAGCGAGGAAAAAGAAGCAAAGGCAACCTCCAACCGGAAGAGGTAGATAGTCACTGCTTTGGAGAAGGAGCGGAGGCAGAACCACTGGACTGAGACCGGGACTTGTCACCTTCAGTGCCCCCCCTGCCACGACTTTTTCCATAACCTCTGGATAAAGGAAAGGCAAAAGAACGGCAATAACCAACCCACGACCTCAGAAGAAGGTCGAACAGGAGCCATAAACCTCCGATTCTCAACCGACTGCGTGACCAAGTCCTCCAGCTGGGGTCCAAATACCTTGGAACCCACAAATGGCAACTTAAGCAGGACAGACTTCAGAGAGGACTCTGCCTTCCGAGTCCACATACAAATATGATGACGTGCAGCAGTGGCAGCCCCTGAACCAGCAGCCACCGCACACAAATTAACAAAGGAAATGTTATGTTATGTTACGAGCATTTTTTTTTTGTCAGAGGTATAGCACCTGCAGTTCCAGGAGAACCAAGAGAGAGGAGGCATCCTCCCCCTCCTGCAACCGAAGAGCCAGAGCCTGGAAATCATTCAATAGGGACTGAACCATATAGTTGGAACAGGCCGTAGCCAGGACAGAAAAGTTGGAAGCGGTGTAGGAACGCTTCACAGCCCCCTCCACCTTCTTATCAACAGGGTCAGAAGGAAGGGCATCATCTGACAGAACCATGCCCTGAGGAGAAAGGCCAGCCATCAAATCACCAACACTGACCAATTGAGGTAACTTTTCAGAAAAACCCTCCAATGGATAACGCTTACCAAGCAAGGGAAAACGGATTTGTCAACATCTCGTCATTCTTTGGCTAGTACTTTGCTCACAGCGCCATGCAGGGACAAAGAGTCTGAGTTAGGCTGACGATACTGTGTGAAAAAATCATCCTTCAGGCCATCAACCACAGGATGAGGGAAACCCAAATTACTCCTGACATGGCTGAACAAATCAGAGAGCTCCACTCA
The DNA here is from genome assembly GCF_964263255.1 of Lissotriton vulgaris. Classification (NCBI taxonomy): domain Eukaryota; kingdom Metazoa; phylum Chordata; class Amphibia; order Caudata; family Salamandridae; genus Lissotriton; species Lissotriton vulgaris. The sequence continues at coordinate 1,339,764,653 of NC_141685.1, forward strand.
CTTGACTAAATAACCACATACACCATCCTCCTCCCCAGGGTCTACAACATCAGGCAAGTGAACAGGATGAGGCACCTTAGCAGGAGGACTGTCTGCCTCCTGTGCACTGAAAGCAGCCTCAACAGCCTCATTAATAAGGAGGCGTAGGGCATCCACCATAGGGACAGCAGAGCAATAAGCACCTTGCTCCATTGCAGCAGTAATGGAGGTGATGGGCGCTTCCTGCAACAGACTTGTTATTAAGCAATGAAGTCCTACGGTCTCCGACCTCTCGCGGGAGGCGGCGACAAGCAGAAAGCGCCCGGAACCACAAATAGGAGCCAGACGAATGGGCAAACATTGTAGAGGAGGAGACATGAAGAAACAGGGAAAAGGATGTTCCACGCCGCAGCCTGCAACAACACAGTACCCGCTAAAGCAGGGCGCGACAGTGAGAGGAAACTGAGAAAATGCAGAAACTAAAGCAAGCCTGCAACCTGAAAGAAACAAGTAAGGTAAATAACACGTACCTGGAACACCAGCTCTGCTAGGCATAACGAAGACTGCGAAAGCAGAAAAAAAGGAACAGGATGTGTTAGTGACGCACTTCCCCCTTGATGCATACCGGCTAGGTGGCTCCATATTGGGGGAAGTGTTAAACTCTGCTAGGTATAGGGTTTCTGTGGAGGACAAGCTGCTCATTGTTAAGGAATGGGACGGGAGACAGACGAGGAGGTAATGGAACATTGTGGGAGTTGCAATTTTCTGCTGCTCGCTGTTTCCTTGTGGTTAATAACACTTTTGGATTGTTGAGAAATGTTATTCACTTTAATTTGCCGGGAGGCTCCATCATTTTGCATCAGGCCATTGCAGCTTGCCAACACATAATATGCATTAGCTTAAGGTGCAAAAGTTTTGTGTAGAAAAGCCTTTGCATAGTCTTTTGTGCACCTGTTCCAGAAAAAGACCAGAATGGTGTTACACCTGTAAACCGCACAGATAGACTCCGATTGCTTTAAGAGCGCACTTTGCCACAACCACATTCTGCAATAACTGTAGTTCCTCTCTCACAAGCTCATTAGACAGTCGCATGAAGAACACAATATAATTTCAGGCGATGATCAAATTAAGCACAAGAAACAGTGGGTGTTGAGGTGTGTAGGAAGGTGGAATCTGACTATATGGTTACCCCTACTTTTTGCCTGGTGTTTTGCTGGTTTTCAATTTAGTTGGACTGGGATCCTGCTATTTAGGGCCCTAGTCTATCTGTTTTCTCTATAAAATGGATTCCATGTACTTTAGGTACATACTAGATTGGCTACTGGATCCCCTTTGTGAGTCCTTTTATATGGTAGCTTAGGTACCCAGCGCATAGGTACCCCAGAGTCCTACCAGGGGCTGCAGCGTGTATTGTGCCTTTCCCTGGTTAGCCTTCCAAACTGACACCACAGGTCTATACTTGCAACCTGGGTAAGGTGGTGTAAGCACCCCTTACTTAGATATAGTATACCTATATCTACCTTATATATAGACACATAGTAACCTATAAGTCACTCCTATGGCAGGCCTTGACAATCCTGAAGGCAGAGTGCTTGGTTTTGTGTGAGAGGGTGACCTAGCATGAGCTGAGCCCCTCTGCAGCTTTTGGAACCATCTCCTTATAGCTGTTCTATGATATAGCGATACCATATACTCTTAGGTGCATTATAATCCTCGCGGTTAATGATAACTTTGGTTTGGCTTTATCAAAACATGTCGTGTAAGGTGTCAAACACTTTGGAATACTACCCCCCGCCAGTTCTGGCAGTGGGGGTAGCATTCCACCGTTCTAAAGAGAGAAGACATGTACTTACTGGTAAACCCGGTTAAAGTTAAACAGAGCCCCAGTATCACAAAATGGATGCTGCTGCCACAGACACGAGTCTGCCCTCCTGATGCTGGACAAAACTCTGGCAGGGTAGGCCTGGACAATAGGTTTCCTGTCCAGGGAGGTACTAACACCTCCCCAGACAGGCTTTAGTGTATTGGGGTAGGGTGGGTTGCATTCAGCGAATGCTTTTTCAGACACTGCCTGGGGCACACAAGGTGCTCCATGCATTTCCCAGTTCAAACCGGTTGCTGGGGCTCTCAGCCCCAGCTCTGGCGTGAAACTGGACAAAGGGGAGGGGTGCAATCACCCCCTTCCCAGATCCACCCATAGAAGGGACCTTAGAGTTAGTCCAACCCCTAAACTTACTATAAGTATAGAACCCCAGTCCCTAAGACTTTAGATTACCCTGGACGAAACTCTGCAACATATATCTTGGACTTTGACATTCCATATTGACTGGAATATGGAAGAAATCTCCCTTGTGGTCAAGGAGTGACCACCCTGTTCAAACAGGCACCAAATGCATCTTTGCCAGTCTGCATTTTCAAAGCTCCCGCCGGATACCGAAGAATTTGCGACACAGGACTGGACTTCCAGGCATCTCTGAAGCTGACCCAAGCTCCCAGCAAAGCTGAGAGCCATGGCTGACACGAGAGATGTGGGACCGAAACTCCTGGACATCCTGCATTTTTGCAACTGCGCCTACTTCCTAAGGTATCCTGAAGTTGTGCATTAGGGTATTTGAAGCCCCTGTCCCGAGCTCCTTTTGCACTGAAGTACCCTGTGCCCTGCCTATAATACCATAATGCCCTGCGTACACAAAAAGCAGGCGCACATACCCCTTGAAGCCCGGGAGCGTTTTCATATTCTTAGCATTAAATGTGTTCTGCTGGGCTCTTAACTGGCATAGAAATATCAACAGGTATTATCTTGTGTCACAGAATTAAAAAATTGGAGCGCTTAATTTAAGAGGATGGTTGCAGGTGGGGCCCACCAGCACTGATTTATGAGGAGCAGCACTTATTTTTCCTCACCAGATTTTGATTCACAGCAGGAAAGAGAAAATAAACAAGGGCAAAGAAGTAAGATGAGATAAGTGGAAAAAAACATAATGAAGAGAGAAAACAGGAAAGAAAAAGAACCCGCTACCGTAAGATAAAGGGGTGTCTTTGGGTGGATGAAAGACGGTTAAGGTGGAATCAAGACTATTGTGCCTTGGTATTCGGCACGCCGAGATTCAGAGTGCTGCCCGTGAGCTTCTGAGCCAAACTTTGTGCACAGCACTTATCCTTTTACAAATCAAGCACTGTTGAGGGAATTTATTCACTAAGGCACACTTTGTCAGGTAACGACTGCACCTCCTGTGGCAGAAATGTCTGCCTAGGGTGCTTCCAAGTATTTTACATTCGGCGCCGTTTATTTATCGGTACACGCTAGATTGTTTAGCTTGGAGTAATAATGCTCCCGAATTCTATCGCAGACCGTGATTCCTGGAAATGTGTCATTCATTTGCCTGAACAGCTCTCTACGCCTCCTGTGGCTTTTTGAGAAATATGTTTGGAAAAATGGTGGTGTAAAGAGTACATTTGAGACAATTTTTAAGCCTACTCAAACAGTGAGATCTGGGTGCAGTTTGAAAGCCGCCCTTGGCCCTGACATAGGGCCTTCCTTCGACGCAGGAGGGATTTCCATGCAGTTTCGCGCTGTGGGAGTATTTTCTCCTCCACGCGCACACCTGTGTCTTTAATCCAAACGCCAGTCAAATGATCTTGGCAGCTGTTGCCAAGCACATCCCACGGGGAGCCTCCTATCAACAACAGCAGTGAAACATTTCCAGGAAAGTCTGTGTCCCCTTCTCGCCAACCAGTCATTAACTAGGACAAATTCTACCCCCGGCTAGCAGGCCAGGACTTAGAAGCTCTCTCGACCCACCATGTTTCCACAGCGCCCTTCTCCCCAGGGATCCAGCAGGTGTGGGCTGACACAGAGAAGGGCCGCCATGAGTCACGAAGGCTCACCTGCGCTCCCTTGGTCAGGTTTACTGCTTTCTTCATCACTGTACAAAGCAAGACTGGGCTCTACTGCTCCCTGTCCGAAGGTAGGATATCGGCCTCTACAGGGCACAAGTCCTATAACAAGCATTTGCAATGCAATAGGTCTCGCATTAGGAAAGTTTGAGCTATCGGTATTGTAAATGACAATTTTTTTATTTATGTGTTGGTTTTGAAAATAGCAAAATTAATAGCTGTGTCATTTACAATGCCAATAGTTTTAACTTTCGCAAATATGACACCTATAGCCTTTGTAATGCAATATGTGTTGTATTTACGTGACTTAAATGTATTGATATTACAAATAACAATGGCTTTTAATTTTTTGAAATAATTAATACTTAAATAAAAGTTATTGTAATTTATAATGGCAATAGCTTAAACTTTTGTAAATAACTTTTGTGAAGATTATGTTCAGTGAGAGATAGGCATCAGTGATGGATGGTGGGTGGTTAGACAAAAGGGAGGCAACACAGAAGGTTGGTGGCAGGGCCGTTTCTACCATTAGGCAAGACTAGGCGGCTGCCTAGGGCGGCAAAATGGCTAGGGCGGCAAACGGGTGAATTCTTTTTTAATTAGAACCTACGAAAGTAAAGCTAGGTGGCCGCCTAGTCTTGCCTAATCGTAGAAACGGCCCTGCATGCACGCTGGTGACTAGTGACAATTACTACCTAATGAGTCAGAAGAGGAAGTGTGCTTTAACACACTCAATTGATAAACTCGAAAAAAGCACTGGTGATACTAGATATCTCTCAAACACGCACATTTTGCATCTAAACAAAATGCATTTCGGTAAACCGACCGCAAAGTGGATACATACTAAAATATGCCGACTTTTGAACAAAAATAACACCTCGTCTTCCCAGGTTAAAAAGAAGAGGAACAAACCTGTTGCATCGTCAGGACGCTCTGTAAGAAGGAACACAAATAAGGGATTGAGAGACCAGCCACCAGGTGCGGTCAACGTGTGGATAGTTTTCCTGGAAATGTCTTGTCTGTAATTTTTCCATGCAAAACGTGGGTGAGCTGCAGTGAACAGGTCTTATTTTCACTGTTCATATCCCCAGGGACAGGCTATGGTGCTGTCAATCACCGTTATGCGTTTTTGCCTGGCCTGTAGATTTTTCTGCACGACAGCTTCTTATGTCTTGCCCTGTGTGCTCTGCATGATTTTTCTGTCCAGCAGATCAGTGCTGCACGTTGTTGATCTCCACCAGACTGTTCGTCCCTGTCCTGCAACAATTCACTGCGGAGTATAATGGAGGAGAGAGGACCCGGAGAGGAGGTGATAAGACTGGGGCGTTCAGAGAGGAGAGGTGCAGAGGAACAACTGCAAATTGAGATGTGAGAAGAGCTGAGGGAAACATGCAGAAGGAGATGCGAGGGATGAAGAGAAAGACCCACGGGAGGAGAGGCACACGTGGTGACATGTGAGGGTCAGAGGGAGGGAGCCATGTACAAGGGGCAGTGACAGGTGCAGAGGGAGGCCTCCTGAAAGAGAGGCATTGAACACCTAGGTTGCAGGGATAAGAAGGGAGCACAGAAGAAGTGAAAGCTAGAAGGAGAAAGCAGGGAGCGCTCCAGGGTTAAAGGGAGGCAGCGTGAGAGAAGCGAGAGCAGACGGGTGAATGTGGAAGTACCGGTATCGGCATGTGCGATGAGAAGGGCACGAGGACAGAGTTCAATGATCCATGCAAGAGGGAAGGGGCACCGGTGACGTGAGAGCAAGGACACTACTGAGGACTGTCACTGAGCGAGAGGTGCTGAGGGGTACTTCCCACGGAGAGGCACTGAGGACTGGCACTGGTTGAATGATAGTGAAGGGCACTGAGGACTGGCACTGAGGATTGGTACTCACAGACTGTCTTCGAGGATTGGTACTCATAGAAGGGCACTGAGGACTGGTACTGAGCGAGGTGTACCGAAGACTGGCGCTGAGGACTGCTACTAACAGAGGGTCACTGAGGACTGTCACTGGAGAGGGATTACGAGGACTGGCACTGAACGAAGGGCATTAAGGATTGGTGCTCACACAGGGCGATTGAGGGCTGTTACTGAGCGAGCAATACTGAGGACTGGTGATTATTGAGGACTTACCCTGAACAAGAAGTACCGAAGACAACTAATTACGAGGGGATGGGTTAATGGGTCCGAGGACTAGTATTTGTGATGGTCATTGAGGACTGGCACTGAGGGGAACTGAGACTGACATTGAGCGAGGAGCACTGAGGACTGGCACAATAGGGATGGGTATTAAGGACCAGCACTGACAATTGGTACTCACTGAGGGTCTCTCAGGACTGATACAGACCAATTGAACATTGAAGACTGTGTTGAGTGAGGGGTACAGAGAGCAGATACTGACTGAGTGAGCCCTGAAGGCTGTATTCACTGTGGGGTACTGAGAACAGGTACTGACCAACTGAGCATTGACAAGTATGTTCACTGAGGGTTATTGAGGTCAGGGGTTGGCCCAGTGAGCATTGAAAACTGTGTTCACTGTGGGTATTGAGGATAGGTACTGCCCGAGTGAGCCCCGATGTCTGTGTTCACTGATGGGTACTGAGGACAGGTACTGGGTGAGTGAGCAATGCAAGTTACTGTTGTGTTGCTTGATAGTAAATGAGAGTAAAATAGAAGGGTTCGGCAGTAGAGGGTGTGCCTCTCTAGCCTGGATGACAGGGGGAGAGAGTGATGGTAGAAAAACGGAGGGGGCGGCATTTTTCAATTCTCGCCTAGGGCGGCAAAACACCTAGAAACGGCCCTGGTTGGTGGTTGGGATGCAACATGGATTGCCACACAGTGGGTGAGTGGGTGGGATGCAACACAGAGGGTGGGTGGCCGGGATGCCAACACGGAGGGTGGGCTGCAACACAGAGGGTGGGTGGGTGTAATGCTACACAGAGCGTGGGAATGGCAACGCGGCGGTTAGGCAACAGAGGGGGTTAGGCAACAGGGGGTTAGGCAACACAGGGGGTTAGGCAACACAGGGGGTTAGGCAACACAGGGGGTTAGGCAACACAGAGGGTTAGGCAACACAGAGGGTTAGGCAACATGTAGGATGGGGGGGCCAGCAGTGAGCCCCACAGAGGGCGGGTGGGCAGTCAGCAACACTAAGGGTGGGAGGTAACACAGAGAATGGGTGGGCGGGTGGCGGGCAACACAGACGGTTGTTGGGGGTTCGGCAGGCAACACGGAGGGTGGGTGGTAGGCAACACAGAGGGTGGGTGGTAGGCAAAACAGAGGGTGTGTGGGCGAGGGGCAACACAGAGTGGGTGGGTGGGCAATAGGCAACACATTGAGCGAGAGGCAACACATTGGGCAAGAGACAACATGGAGGGTGGCTGGGTGAGAGGCAGCACGGAGGGTCGGTGAGAGGCATCAGCTGCCCCTGGGATACTCATGGCCAAATTGGCTGTTCAGGTCAGAAACATTGGTCTGTGTGCTCACTTGACGAACTTGTTTCCGGTAGTTGCACCGCCCATCCCCTCTCAGAGTGCTACCAATTACAGAGAGACTCAGTGCCCTGTTATCTCAGCCAACTAATGCGCTTTGGCTAAAACGAGACCTAAAAAGGACTTTAATGCCTTGCTAAAACAATATGCGAGTTGACGGTAATGCCGAAAGATATCTTACCCATCTGACAGTAATATGCGCCTGCTCCTAAATATGTATGTCTGTCCCAATGCAGTACTCTGTTTCCTGGAAATGTAAATTAGATACAACATAAACCCAATCTTATTCAAAACGCCGAGAGGCAAAGCCAACTGCAATAATGAATGATCGATAGTAAACACCATGATTCTCACCGTGTCTAAACGATGTCTGAAACGCAGCCTATGGCGCATGCCGATCCCCTTCCAAAGATAAGTAGTCCGTCTTCTAAAAAATGTAAGTGAGGTACAACATGAGCCTAATCTTATGAGAAAGAGGTGTAACAAGAGCAACAGCAATGTTGTTTCATGCACGGTAAACCTCGTAATTCTCACTGTGTCAGAAAATTCAAAAGCCTCTTTCTCTTCCCGTGTGTGTCACGCAAATGCCGAAGTGCATGCAGACTACCCGTCATGCTCAGTATATTTAAAGGAACTGCATGTGTATGAAAAGACACCGCCTGAATACACAACCCTACGTAAGACAAGTCAAAACGAAACCTAAGAGCCGCGCACGTGAGCTTCTACCGTAGACAGCTCACGTCGCGCGGCTCTTAGGTTTCGGTTTCCAAGGCGCATGGCAGAGTCGCGCTCGCACACATTCACAGCAAACAGCCAGCAGCAAAAGCGCGCTCATGAGGCCAAATCCGAGACGGAAAATGTGCACGTTCGACTCGTGTCCACATTTTCAGTAAGCAAATAGGTATACTAAAGTATACAAGCATTTGCAATGCATCGGTCTCACATTTGTTAGAGGTAGAGCTATTGGCATTGTCAATGATAATGCCTTTTACTGATGTGTTTTGCTCTGGAGTGGAGTGGATGCATGTGGTTTGGAGTGGATTTTTGTGGGTTGAACTGGAATTGTTACCTGTGGAATTGTTGGGGTTGGAATTGTGTGGCGTGTATTGTATTGATGTAGAGACATTATGTGGTATGGTGAACAGATAGGATTGAAAGCTGCACATAATAGACAAAAGGGAAGATAAAGAGGGATAGGTTTGGTACATGGTTTTGCACAAAAACTCATTTCACGCTCAGCGCAAACTGCACTCACTCACCAGGGTGTCCACTTTGCAGCGACAGTATAAAGACACAATGGCTCGCGTGAGGTCAGAATGGGACTGGGACAGGTGGCAGGACCTCTCAGCAGCCCTAATAACCAAGGACTCAAGAAGATTCTGGTCCTTGGCTACTACTGGCTCAGGGGAACCCAAAGCTGCAGTTGAACCCAACATAGCAGCACAAATATGGGAAGATCATTTTGGGAAACTCTATGCAGATGTCCTTGAGAATACTGATGCCACTGTTGCAACACTCCTCTCCCTCCCTGGAGATACTCTGGAATTCACGCTAGGGGAAGTGACAAACGCAATAGATGGCTTAGCGATGGATAAGGCCCCCGGCCTTGATAAATTACCTGGTGACCTTTTTAGGTCCCACCCAGAGATCTGGGCGCCCTACCTGCACATCCTTTTTAACTCACTTGCACGTGGCATGGCGATCCCCTGCACTTGGCTGGGGGCAGAGATAGTCCCTATCTTCAAGAAGGGCTGTCCTCTGCTCCCATCCAACTACAGGCCGATCAGCCTGATAGATGTCCCCCAGAAGATCTATTCGCGACTCCTACTGGACCAACTGTTGGACTGGATGGAGGAGAATGAAATCCTAAGTCCTCTCCAGGCTGGCTTTAGGAAAAATACGTCCACCATGGATCAAATCTTCCGCCTAGTTCTCCTATTCTGGAAAACTGTGACCATCGAGGGCGGGAGATTGTACATGGTGTTCGTGGACCTAAAGTCAGCATTCGACCTGGTACCGCGAGGAAAGCTCTGGGAGGTTTTGAAGGAGTTGGGAGTGCCCACTAATTTACTCCAGGCTATAATTAGACTGCACCAGGGCAACTTCGCCCAGGTACGCTGTGGGCGGGGCGGAGCACTGACAAATAGGTTTCCTGTCTCCCGGGGCGTTAGGCAGGGCTGCGTCCTTGCCCCTACTCTTTTTTGCCTATATGTGAACAGTGTCATCTCACACTTAGCCAATGTTGGGGATAACGACGCCCCAGTCCTGGCAGGCAGGAGGGTACCAGCAATCATGTTTGCTGATGACACCCTCCTGCTTTCCAAATCACCCATGGGTATCCAGAGAATCCTTGATGGCTTTGATCTCTTCTGCAGGCAGCACGGCCTTGAGATAAATGCAGGGAAGACCAAATATATGATTTTCAACCCCTCTTCTACAACTAGACCCAACCCATCCCTAAATTCTTCGGTCTTAGAGAGGGTTGAAAACTTTTCAGTATTTGGGTGTAACCCTCCAAGAGAACCTCCTTTGGGGCCCACAGATCGCAAGCTCGCGATTAAGGCTCTCTCAACTCTCCGGGGCTATCTTAAAGGTTACTAACACCTCAACATATAAACCTATAGCTCCTGCAGTCGAGATGTATAAAGTGCAAGTGAAACCGGCTGCACTTTATGGTAGCGAGTTATGGGGGCACCAAGCGGCAACAGAGTTGGTAAGTGCCGAAAATAGCTTTATGAGGCGTCTTTTGGCTCTCCCAACTGCAACTCCCCTGCTTCCCTTACGTCTTGACCTAGGCTTACCTTCCATCAGGGAGGATCTCAAATCTATGCCCATAAGATTCTGGCATAGACTCTGGTCAACAAAGGAGCTTAGTCACTATAGGCAAGATCTTGTACATGTTATGAATCTAAACCACAATGACAAGATCCCCTGGCTAGCCTTTGTCAAAAAAGAATTGTTTAGGCTTGGCTTTAATGATCTGTGGGTGACCCCAGAAATTGGTTGTAATAAGGTTTCCAGGAAAAAACTAGTGAAAGTATATAAGGAACAAAATCTTGTATCCCACATGACTGCACTTAACACTGGCACTTTAACGCATTGTTTTACCCAATCCAAAAACTCTTATAAATTTGAAACCTTTTTGGATTTTATCTATCCGATCATGGCAAGAAAGCTGTTTATACAGTGGCGGTTTGGCTCCCTACCCATTAAATCCTTCACAAGTAAATGGACCAATGGAGGGGATAAACTATGCCCTGGCTGCAACCTGTGTGATGAGGAGGAAATCCATGTTCTGTTTTTCTGCCCCACCTATAAATCCCCAAGGAAATATTGGCTGGTGCCCTTATGCAGGAACATGGCTATAAGGAATTGTCTGACATCCTACAGAATATTGAAATCTGACCCCTCCCCCCACATTGTTTTTGCAGTTTCAAAATTTCTCCTTGCCATGTGGCGCATTAGGTCCAAGTTGGTTAAGGATAAACCAACTTAGAATGAATGTCCTTGCCATCGTCCCACTGTAACCTATGGCTTCTGTTGGCAAATGCCTTTTTAAATATTGTCTAAATTTATCCACATGACATGAACTGTGCTGCTCTTTGTGTATGTATCTTAACTATTCGATTTTTTTTTTTTTTTAATATTGATGTATATATTTGCATGTATCTTTTATGGTCTAAATGACCGAAATAAAGATTTTTGGATTGGATTGGATACAACATAAACCCAATCTTATTCAAAACGCCGAGAGGCAAAGCCAACTGCAATAATGAATGATCAATAGTAAACACCATGATTCTCACCGTGTCTAAACGATGTCTGAAACGCAGCCTATGGCGCATGCCGATCCCCTTCCAAAGATAAGTAGTCCGTATTCTAAAAAATGTAAGTGAGGTACAACATGAGCCTAATCTTATGAGAAAGCGGTGTAACAAGAGCAACAGCAATGTTGTTTCATGCACGGTAAACCTCGTAATTCTCACTGTGTCAGAAAATTCAAAAGCCTCTTTCTCTTCCCGTGTGTGTCACGCAAATGCCGAAGTGCATGCAGACTACCCGTCATGCTCAGTATATTTAAAGGAACTGCATGTGTATGAAAAGACACCGCCTGAATACACAACCCTACGTAAGACAAGTCAAAACGAAACCTAAGAGCCGCGCACGTGAGCTTCTACCGTAGACAGCTCACGTCGCGCGGCTCTTAGGTTTCGGTTTCCAAGGCGCATGGCAGAGTCGCGCTCGCACACATTCACAGCAAACAGCCAGCAGCAAAAGCGCGCTCACGAGGCCAAATCCGAGACGGAAAATGCGCACGTCCGACTCGTGTCCACATTTTCAGTAAGCAAATAGGTATACTAAAGTATACAAGCATTTGCAATGCATCGGTCTCACATTTGTTAGAGGTAGAGCTATTGGCATTGTCAATGATAATGCCTTTTACTGATGTGTTTTGCTCTGGAGTGGAGTGGATGCATGTGGTTTGGAGTGGATTTTTGTGGGTTGAACTGGAATTGTTACCTGTGGAATTGTTGGGGTTGGAATTGTGTGGCGTGTATTGTATTGATGTAGAGACATTATGTGGTATGGTGAACAGATAGGATTGAAAGCTGCACATAATAGACAAAAGGGAAGATAAAGAGGGATAGGTTTGGTACATGGTTTTTGCACAAAAACTCATTTCACGCTCAGCGCAAACTGCACTCACTCCTATGTTGCTCCATCTACTTACAACCAGGGGTCATATTATTATCTCAGTCTGCAACCCCACTCAGGCACAAACAGAGGCCACCAGCCAGTTTTAAAGTAACTACAAAAAAGTCAACAACACTAGAACTCTGCAACTCTGTGGATAGTCCATGGCATCACAACTCAGAAACAGAGCAACAGCCACCTTTACTTACTTCCATGCTTGCTGACTGCAATGCAGTCACTAGCATTCTTAATTGAGCACAAAACATAGTCAATGCCCATTGGCATCTATGGAGGACATAATTACCACCCAGAACTAAATTAACAATCTAGGGAAACTATTCAGAAAAAGGATGGCAACTTGGGATACACAGTAGCCATTGGCATTAAGCGAAAAGATTGTAAACAGACCCTTGCAAAAGAGGGACAGACTGATTTTACTTAGTGAAAATTACTTGGAATTGTGTCGGTACTACAGCAATAGTGAAACTATGTAATGTGCAAAACAAACTATGTTGCAGAGGCTTGCCCGGGGAAGGGAAAGCACTTATTGGTGTGGTACGAACATGTCAGTTATGCCAGCACAATGTAATCTGTGCTTTAAGTGGGCAGGACTGAGTACCTGCATTTTTTTAATTTGAAAGATGGAGTCCCAGCACTTCTAAGTAGTAAACAGGTACTCTGGAATCACCTGTGACAGGCACTTCATTATTAGCATTTCAAGCACTGAATAGATTCACGTATAGAAATATGTAAAGTTGAGGGGTGTGCATAAATTTGTGTCATTTGCTTTCACGTAACTACGCAAAATTTCCCAAACGTTCTGCAAAATTAAAATCCAGCATTTAGATTATTTTTTTTTAAGGGTTAAAACCACGTGCCTAGAACAGAGCATTGTGTTTTCTGGTCCTTCACAGTGTCCCAGAACTCCTCTAATAACATTTTTCAGCAAACTCAACATTAATATACCCTGCTGCTTAGTGTTAGGAATTTCGCTTAACAAGGGTAATGAGATAATCACAAAATTACACCAGTGCCACTGGAATTTTGCCCAAGCCCACTGGAGTTTTGAAGCGACGTCCATTATTACCCATTAGTGTTCGAACATGTAATGTTATCGTTATGTGATCTGAAGTGAGAATTCGTGACCATTTGGTGTTTCACCTTCAAACGGATCGGAGATACATGAAGGAATTATCAACAGCAAAGCTGTGCTCTTCCTCTACACCAGTGTTCAAAATGAGTTACAAATTAAGGGGTTTTTCCTCCCAAAAAAGAAAGTTATATATAATAATTCATAGATGTGTTCCTTTGTAGATCCTATTACAGTACAGATATTACACATACTATCACCACAACCGTTCTTTAGGGGAAACATTAAAAAAATTGAATCAGACGCGTGTCTAACTTTAGCCTCCGGGTTATTACTTAGAGAGGGGAATAATGTAACGGAACATAAGTGACTTTGGTTTTCACATGATCTATGACCTGATATTTATAAGGAAAATTTGAATCTTTGTATTGGCAAAGCAAGGGAAATTACAGGAAATAAAGGTGGAAAGCCTCCATCAAACTTACTAAAAAAATACCTTTCTGTATGTGCAACTCGAGCTAATTCTCCAGCTCCAGGGTGAGCGCCTCCATCCTCCTCTCCGCCTTACTGGGCCGAGCCTCCATGCACGGGGTCACCTGGTAGGGAAGCTTGAACCTGTGCACGGTGGCAGAGCTCTTGGCGGAGCTATAGCTGAGGTGGCCAGGGCCCCCAAGGCGAACTCCGAGCTGTACTCGCTAGGAGGCTGCTGCTCTGCTCTGGCTGGGTAACAAGCCTTGGGGTGGTGAGCATCACCCAGTTTGTGCAGGCTGCCCTCTTCCTGGAACAGCGTGCCCAGCATGGACGACCGGGGCGAGAGCTCCGTGTAAGCACCCATGGACCCCCTCGATTTGCGAAAGCTGCTGGAGTTGTGGTTAGAGATGCTGGACCGGGGGCTCTTCTGCCGGCCCGGCGTGCCAAGACCTGCTCCAGGTCCTCCATGGGTCTCCGTTAGCCCAGGACCCCCGATTATCTCCTGCAGCGGGAGAGTCCAGTGGCTCACACCATGCTCACTCGCAGGGTGCAGAAATCACAAGAGTGCGCCAGATACTCTGATCCACTCAGCAGCTGCGATGCAGGCAACCAGCCCGATGGTGATGCTCCACGGGCGGCGGGCACCTTCACCAGCAGCCTTGGTTATTCTCCACGGCTGGCCAACTTCTTCCCTGGCTCCTGCCTGGGTCACATCCCCTTCAGCTCAGCTTGTAGAGTACCAGGGATCCAGAGCCTCCTCTCCTGTTGTTTCCCACGGCGCCTGGATCCGCACGCCCGGCTCGCTTGTTCCTGGACACTGAATCTCATGGAAGCTGGCGCGAGACGCCTCACTTCTGGTCTTAGAGGCAGCTGTAACTCTCCCTACCAACTACTGCTCCACAGAATGATAGGTCCTCCGATGCCACCCACCGGAGCGGTGTGTGTACAGAACAGAAAGGCAAGAGTACGCTCTATTAAAGTTAAAATACATAATAAAACAAGCTGGGTTTGTAGAGCAGAAAAGAGCAGCAGTAAAAACACAAGTCAAAACGAAACCTAAGAGCCGCACGCGTGAGCTTCTACCGTAGACAGCTCACGCCGCGCGGCTCTTAGGTTTCGGTTTCCAAGGCGCATGGCAGAGTCGCGCTCGCACACATTAACAGCAAATAGCCAGCAGCAAAAGCACGCTCACGAGGCCAAATCCGAGACGGAAAATGCGCGCGTCCGACTCGTGTCCACATATTCAGTAAGCAAATAGGTATACTAAAGTATACAAGAGGTCCATCGCTACGCTCGACCTAAAAAAGAAGTGGGGAGACTGACCAAGTAAGACAATATGCAAATGGCCGCATGACGTCACGACGTAGCACTATAAAATAAATAAAATAGTGCTATTTAAATTATTTGTGTAAATACTGGGACAGACTAACCCATCTGACAGCCTTACAGTGTCTGCATTTATATACAGGGACAGAACAAAGGCAAAATCATGCCTCTCTAAAGTACCTGTGAAGAGAAGGCAAGCTGTGGGCCTTTGTTTCCCTCTGTGGCATTTACATTTAAATGTAAGGTTCCAGGCGGCCCCCAGTCAGCATATACAAACAAAAGGAGGCCCGATGGCCCCTTAAATTCGACTCAGCTGGAGGTGAAAAAAGGCTCACTTGCTGCCTGCACGTTGCTGCTGGGAATGAAAAGCAGGCAATGTGCAGGAGCTGCTGAAAATGACACCGGGACACTTCAGCATATTTCTGTGGGGCCCAACTTTTTGGCAGGGGGGGGGCGCTGTAGCGTCTTGCTTCACAATAACAACGCTAAACTAGAGTAGTGTCTACAACTATTTATTAACGTCTATGCAGGTCCCTGTCCCTACGCTAACTGGACTCCCCATTCCTGTTCCCTGCTCCTCCCCTTCCTGCTCCTCCCACGACTCCACCCCAAACACTAGACTGCTGTGTACAATATAACAGCGTCCACCCTGTGAAAAGAGTGGGGGGGACGCCATGTACCTGCTTGTACCCCCGACTCTAACCCTGGGCCTCTAGCAAAAATGCCTATGCTGAGATAGCTCTACCCTGCTGGCAATCTGGCCAGAACCTTGAGCTTGACACCCATGTCTGGCCAGACGTCACCAGTACTCTCATTAGCCGGTTTCTCAACCCTACTCCAAAGGCTTCAACAAATACCTGTGTGGAGATAGCCACATCAGATGCCAAGGTGGAGGCAGACGTATAGTCAGACATTAGGATTGCTGCCTTTGTTTGCAAAAAAGATACCGGCCATATTCGGATATACCAAATCTCAATCATAAATTCAGCAGCAATGTAAGTAAAAATTGTATGACTAAAGCGCCTATGACTCCTGACGAGGCGAGGGTGCATTTTTCGCTAAGAAATAGTGCTAAATGCAACAAAACATGAATAGCTGTGCGAGCAGCCGCTCACTAAATGTGCCATTGGGGAGGATTTTCTCTTAACTTGCTCCTGGCATTTTTGCTCTAGTTTATTAGAGAAAAAGGCACACTCACGTCCAAAAAGGATGTGAGGAAGCATTTTTGTGCTATGAAAATAGCGCTAAATGCAACAGAAACGAGCTGCCGCACACTAAGGGCCAGATGTAGGTAAATCACATTTACCGATTTTGAAATACCGAATATTACCGAATTTTACCGATTCGGTATTTCAAAATCGGTAATTGGGATGTAGGTACCAACATCTGGATTTTTTACCAATTCCTTAAAATTCGGTATTTACCGATTCGGTAAATACCGAATCGGTATTTGCTATTGAATCCTATGGGTCTTGAAGCCCATAGGATTCAATTCAAATACCGATTCGGTATTTACCGAATCGGTAAATATTGAATTTGTCAAGGGTGCAGGGGGTGTATCTTTACCGATTGGCTATATGTAGCTAATCGGTTAAATTACTGAAAATGCCAGATTTAAGGGCCCCTACATGTCAATGGCCATTTACCGGTCGGTAAATGGCTATTTTCGGCCACCTACATCTGGCCCTGAATGTGTTCGCGTGGTAGGATTTCTTTCCCCCAAATAACTCGTAACTACATGAGCGTGTAATTTAGTATGAAAGAGTAACACAGAACTACTGTAATTACTCTAATTATTCCAGCATATTTGACATTTTGCCCAGGCCTTCTGTGGACATTACATAAACATGTGACTTGTATTTCTTTAATTTTGGCAATGACTCTTCCATGTTATTTTCATTTCTGCACTCAGTGGCGTAGCAAGGGGAAGTGGGGGGGTGGGGCGCTCTGCTCCAGGCGGCACAGGTTTTGGGAGCAGTGGGCCCACCTCCCTCTCTCACCTGCGGCCGTCACTAGTCGGCAAATGCAAGGACTGCCATGGGCGGCAAAAGGTCTAGCTACGCCACTGTCTGTACAATAAATGCTTATTTTATACTGTTTGCCCAAAAAACGTACAAATGTCTCAGCAGATACACAGAATTTCATCAATACATTACTTATACAAGATAATGTATTTTGACAATCAATATACCTCCTGAAGCTGCTAAAAGCATTGTATACATCCCAATAATTCTTTAAGAGAAAATAATATAAAATAATAAGCCCAAGACTTTAGGGCTTTACCGAAAAAGGTCAGTAATCCCAAAATTCCTACTGCAAGGCTGCTCCTAACGTTTACAGCAAATTTCCATTTTTTCAGGAATTTACAAATAATTCTTCAGAACTCCTATAAATCTCCCAAGAATATTTACACATTTCTGTATTGCTCCATACAGGAATGTAACCAGTGTCATTGTGGAAATGAGACACAAAAGTGACATTACACCGGAAAAAATCTTTTGAAATTATCCTCACTTGGAAAATATTTTTCCACATTGAGCGGCCCTTTATCACGCACTCCCATCAGTTTCAAGGTTTTTCCTTCATGTCCCTACCCTGAAAAAGCATTCACTCCTGTCCTTGTAAGAAGTACATTTACATATATTTTCGGATGGATAACCACTGAACAAGGTTTTGATATTACATGTTTTTGACCTAGCCCAACATTAACATGTAAACAAGAAAATGTTATTAAATGTGTAATATTCACATTGAGATTGACTGTAGTTGATGTAGTCTTGCATTTTAAAATGGTTAATGCTAGTTGTCATCTTTCTTTGAGACATGAACATTTTATTTTTAGGCAAAGCTGAAGTCCTAATGTGTAATGCTTTATTTGCACTGTGATAATCATGGAATGCTATAATTGGCACTATACTCTTGGAAACACCTGCAGAGTGCAGACTGGTCCATGTATCTTATCTTGTTACAGATAATGCAGGTTTGAAGGACACAGAGAGAAAGGAAGGTCCTGAGAAGCTACTTGACTAAATGGTTGGCTCATTTTACATCAACTTTTTTGGATAGTTTTATGCTAATTGTGTGTAGGTGTAGCAAATGTTAGAATTGCGTGATTTAAGCTAGTTCAGAATGGATCATAAGTCAGAATGCTTACAGATATAGGCTTAGTTCGAGTAGAGTATGAGTTTTTAGGGTACTCCCTTTATTAGAGAGCTGTCTTTCCTCTACCCTTCCATTTGAGGTTACTCTTCACCTGTTCGAATTCTTCTTTATGACTTTGGATGCTTCAAACTTCATATTAACTGATGCATATATACATTGATTGACCATAACGTGATGATTTTGCCTTCTATATAACTTTAATACATTTTTATGGCTTGAAAACATAATAATTCTGTGTTTATTGTTGAGCCTAATGTGCTTCCCTTTATTTGAATGTATTGATTTGTTGATGCATCAGGTAGCGCTTTATAGGCCCTGAAAGTTGCACAAAGTAAACTGCTAACACTACCAATTGGTGGTTTTATGGATGTTCTGCCTGCTACCTTTTCTCTCCACAGCGCGGGGACACGCCGGGATGGCGTCACCATGCGCTTTATAAACTACTTTATTATTATTCACCAACATTTACTGGTGCACTCACCCAAGAACATTCAAAACCCTGCTTCGATGCTAGATTTGCGCACAAGGAATTTCTACCATACTGGCAAACTTCAATCATGACATGCTGTCTCCGAGGGTAAAATCACATTGTATGATTCAAGAATGGGATTTTGATCTCTCAAGTGACATTTTCCATCTCTGAGTTGTACTTTGTGTACATATCCCATTCAGAATGAGGACCAAGATGGTAAAAGGACATTGTTTATTAAGAAAAGGAAAATCAGGAAATGTCAACATTGCTAGGTGTGTGGTACTATTAGACACTTCCCATTTGCAATCAATGACTAGGATTCCACCTATGCAAAAGGATAGAAAAAAGCAGAGTGCTGCCTCGCAATTGATCGCCCACTCCGCATCCAACCGAAGTCGGGTCAAACAATATCGGAAGTATCTCTAAGATCAAAACGTTTTGCTGATTTATAGATATTAGCAACTGCCTAATAATTTTAATGTACGGGATTAAAAATCATAGCTCCTCCTCAGTACAAAAAGCCAGGATTCATTGTTAAAATTTGGAAAAATGACTCTACTGAAACTTGCAGCTGTCATTCTCTTTAATGTAAATCACTTTTTTGTCTTTCTCCCTCCCTCGTTTCCTCAATTTTTTCTTCTTCATCTTTTCATGTCCACTCCCTTGTCGTCATCTGTTGACCCCCCCCCCCCCCCCCCCCCCCCTCCCTCGGCCCCAACGCTCTTACCAGCACAGGACGCGGCTGCTTGAATCTGGGGGTAGTATGGCACCATTTGAAAACAGGAGGAATTTTTGTCTTTGTGGTGTTTGGCTTCAGGACGTTAGTTGACATGATAGATTAGATCAATTTGAAGCAGCATTTGAGCCTCTGAAGGCTATTTCAGTCGTTGTGCATCTATTTGCATAGAGCTGGGTATCAGCTGCTGTTGATGGATCTTGTTACTGCTGTCTGTAAGAATGAATCCAAGGGGTTCAACGAAGCGAATATACCTGATGGGAGAGAGAATGGAACCCTGGGGTCCACGGCAAGCGACAGGGAGTTTCCATGATCTTTTGGAACTGACTTGAATGAGGTGGTGTCAGTGGTGATGTAGGATGTTAGCATGTGAGCAATTTCAAGAGAGTCCCTGAAAATCCCATGAGTGTTTTCAATGTGTTGACCAGAGCTGGATGGTTGACTGTGTTAGTTTTAGAACATTTTAATGTAGGACTGGTGCCTCTCTTATGTTTATATTTCGGCCACGTATCCATGCAATATGTCTGCCCCAATTTCCCCCCTATTTGCTGCTTTTTGTTTTGAAGAGCGACGTTCTATTCTTTCGGAATGACAGACTGCGGCCCAGATGTAAAAAATAAATAAAGCAGGAGACAGGCAGCTAAAGGAGCACATCAGCCCCATCCTCTGTTTTTTAGGTTTTGACTGGCGATGCGTACTTCAGTACGCATGCACCAAAAAACCTTTTGATGTGTGTGTGTGGGGTCGGGAATACGCCCTCTCCTCTCATTGGCTAGCTCCATAAATGGAGGCTAGCCATTGGGAGAGGGCTCCGTCCGTCAATCTCGGACCAGATTTGGGGACGTTCCCGAGAATTTTTGGCTTTTGGCGACGTCACGCGACGTCAGCCAAAAGCCGGGAACGCCCCCGAATCTGGTCCGGCATTGAGCCGGCACCCGCCTTCCTGCTTGCGTGAGTGCTTTGTTTTTTAGGTTTTGACTGGCGATGCGTACTTCAGTACGCATGCGCCAAAAAACCTTTTGTTAGGTTTTGACTGGCGATGCGTACTTCAGTACGCATGCGCCGAAAAACCTTTTGATGTGTGTGTGTGGGGTCGGGAATACGCCCTCTCCTCTCATTGGCTAGCTCCATAAATGGAGGCTAGCCATTGGGAGAGGGCTCCGTCCGTCAATCTCGGACCAGATTCGGGGGCGTTCCCGAGAATTTTTGGCTTTTGGCGACGTCACGCTACGTCAGCCAAAAGCCGAGAACGCCCCCGAATCTGGTCCGGCATTGAGCCGGCACCCGCCTTCCTGCTTGCGTGAGTGCTTTGTTTTTTTTGCCGTGTGTGTCTGTTCCCGCTCCCCCACCCCCCCTCCCCTCCACTGTCAGTGTGTCCGTGTGTGTCTGTTCGCGCCCCCCCCCTCCCTCCCCCTCCGCTGTCAGTGTGTGGCCGTTCCCGCCCCCCTCCCGCTCTCCGTGCCTTTCCGCCCCCCCCTCCGTTGCATTGTAAATGCTTGTTACCCACTGCAGAGAAACTGCTCATTGTTTGAGAAGCTTTGTTTAAGCTTGTTTAAAAGTCCCCCGAGGGCAACCTGAAAGGGTCTCTTAATTATCTTCAGCAGATTAAGATCTATGTTACCTCCAGCAGATCTGCGCACTCCGCGTGCGCGCCGGGCCGGAAGGGGTGGACATAAGTCACTCTCCGGTCCTTTGTCGCCAGGAGCCCTCGAGCGGCGCGCGCCGCAGTGACTCTGACAGAGGGGCACTTATTCCACTTTGTCGAATGCACCCCCTTTCATCCCCTTTGCTCACAATAGGCCTCGATAAAGCATCCGCTGGGGCCTCGGGTACCGACGTCTGCGCCACAACAAAGGCCTCGCCCTCTCCGAAGCGACGCATTAGCAGATCGGGTCTTCCAGGGCCGCCGCCGAGGGCGCTGACGGGGCTCTGGAGGGGCGCTATGACCAGAGTCCAGTCTTCTTCAACATGAGACTGTCGTGTCGTGTATGAGCTGCCAAGTTCAGATTTAATTCTTCAATGAACGGAATTTTTGAGCCGGGTGCTACGTGCAGGGTATAGCGTGTGCTCGAGACAGGGGGCAAGAGAGGGAAGACATGGGGCAGGACAGGGCGCAGCAGAAGGGCGGCAGCAGGGGATCGGGGGCAGCAGCAGCATCACGCGAAGTGGCAGCAGGGGCAGTACAGCTGCACCGAGGAAGACGCAGGAGGGGGGCAGGGGCACCCAGGGCATGATGAGTGACAGCAAGCTCCGCATCAGGGCAGAACAAGCAGGGCGTCTGGGGCATCAAAAGTGACAGAAGGGGCAGAAGGCAGCAGGGCCGGGGCAACAGGCTCCGGGGTCAGAAGGAGCAGAGGAAGTAACTAGGGGTAAGAGGAGCACCAGGGGGTCTGGAGTTAGGGGCCAGCTTCAGGGGGCAGTGGGCGGGCCCTAGGGGCAGCTGCTGTCCGAGCCCCTGGGGGCTGCACAGGGCACCCTAGGTTCATGAGGCCGCTGCCCCCACCGCGAGCTGCCATGGACCCCCACAGCCGGCTCCATTCCTCCCGCAGAGCCTGCCTAGCCAATGCCATGCTCTGGGGTCTCCTGCTCCTGCTGGCGCCCCCCTGCTCCCGGGCTCAGTACGAGAAGTACAGCTTCCGGGGCTTCCCCCGGGCGGACCTGGCACCCCTGACGGCCACCTACAGCCTGGCGCTGGAGCACTACGAGGGCGAGAGCTGGCGCGAGGCGGTGCGGCTCCTGGAGCACAGCCTGCGCCTGCACCGCCTCCTGCGGGACAGCGAGGCCGCCTGCGGCCGGGAGTGCGGCCTGCAGGGGCCGGCGGGCACCCCCGAGCCCGAGGAGAGTGACCGCTGGTGCTGGGAGACCACCGAGCCCCTGGAGGGCTGGCACCGGGAGCTACTGCTCTTCCGCCGCTTGCTGCACAACGCCGTCTGCCTGAGGAAGTGCAAGAAGAGCCTGCCCGCCTTCCAGGTGCCCTACCCCGGCCGGGACACGCTGCGGGACTTCCAGCGGAGGGAGCCCTACCAGTACTTGCACTATGCGCTCTTCAAGGTGAGTTCGCGGGATTCTAGGCGCTACGAAGGTACTTCTAAGCGCTATTGGAGTAGCACACATTATATGTAGCTCTTTTGAGCACTACTCGCTAAAACGCACCATGTTCCTCATAGGACGTTTCTAAATTTTACCTGGGCTCCTAAGTGCCAAGGGACTCTGGAAATTATGCATTGGCACCTTGATGTATATGCATTATTTGTTGGTGCTGTGTAGACTTTCTAAGTGTTGGGAGCTTTGTATGTTCTTTTATGGGCTGTATAAACTCGATGTGAACTTCCCTTAAATACTTTAGAAACAAATGAATACCATTTGGAGTGCCACGCATTTCTGTATCCTTTAGTTAGCACTCCATTTTGCCATGCAAATGTATCAAAGTCCCAGTATAGGAGCCTTAAGTTAACATGTGCTTTGTAAGCATTATAAAGCTATCTCATTAGTATACGACACGCGCTTCAAATGTGTTTTTAAGGCTTACTAAAGACAGCTTTAGTTGCCTACAACACCTGTTGTTAAGAATACTTTATTGTATATGTAGAATGGTTTAGGCTCTGCCCCAAAATTAGTAAAGCTCCATCACCTCATACTATTGGCTGTTTGGATCTTCCATCTTTACATTGCAGTGCATGAAGAACTATTTCGCATCAAGGTACACTTAATCGGCATACATGCATTTCATTATCCGGTATGTGCAGGTTATGAAGACACACTTTATTATTTTTACTGCAACACCTTAATTGCCTTTGTCAGTGCCTAAGTGTTAGCCTGATCCGAAGATGGCCACCAAATTTCTCTTACATTAGGGTGGACTGACACCAAGATGGCTTCCCAAATGCAAGACTTTTGTCTTTTATCTACTTTTCAGCATCTCAGCTGCTCTCTCTCTCAACATGCCCCTGGGATGATGCTGCTTTTGGTCATGTCTGGCTGCTCCTTTTCATCCTGCTGGGAGGCTGCGGATTGATATCTTGTCTTCAAGAAGCCCATGCTTCAAGCCCTGGATCTCTCGGAACCTGAAATCCCCATCTATCTTTAGATGTACCTGTTGGATCCATCCCTTCCTGCCGCTAGGACCGTGCTGAATATACTTTTGCCTTTCATTTGGGCCGTACAGATGATGGCAATTTATTCTACCATAGTTAACATATATCATTTGGTCTGATGAGAATAAAGACGATAACAACTCTGGGTCCTGTCTCATCAGGATGCAACTTGAACCCAGATCATACGCCCTGACTTCTCATGCTTGTTGAAGTGGCCTGAGAGATTACCAATTTTAAGAACTATTTCTTTCGAAGTCTGGAAATGAGGAGGTAAGTCAGACTTATTGTTGATACAGTCTGCATATTTCACAGAACTTCTTTGCAGCTACCTTAAGTCAGTCCTTTTGACCCTGTTGTAACCTTTAGTGACTTTGATGATATCGACCACCTGATGTAACCAAGCTGTAAAAGTGGCGTTGGTGGCAGCAATCCTGGCATGGCTTTGGTATCTGTTTGGAATGACACACTTTTTATTTATCTAGAACAGTGCAAGGTAAAAAAAATGTTTAACACATGTTCTAATATCTTGGTCTTTGACTTGTGTTCGGATTGGTCTACGTGCCATATAGTTCATGGGATTTCTGAGTTGCTGTTATTAAGGGGATGGAAGCTTCTGATCATTTATGGTTGTCCCCGTCCTTATGTTCCCATTTTTGGTTTATAACTTCTTGAACTACAGTAACTCATTATTCCTCTAATAACTAGTATATCTTTTCCGGAAAACCAACTGGCTCTGCAGATTTTCCTTTATTTATTCCAGTATTTTCTAAAGTGTTAATTTAGGGAATTGGATATCCTTAAACAAAGTAGCTTAACTTCCTAGTTGAAATATTCTCTCTATAGGTCAGAACTATGATCTTGAAACTCCAAATATATATCCCTTACATTTTCTATTGTTGTTGAAATATTATTTCTACTTTTTTTTGCCTTGGTCTTCTACAATAGAATGACATTCCTAGCATACAATTCTCCAAAAGCAACCCCACCTCAGCTTACTCAAATTATGATTCAGAATGCCTTACGCCTAAGAGCTGTTTACGTGCCTCTGTTGCCTGCAATGTGTGGAGGCTTGCAGTGTGTGTGGGGGCTCGCAGTGTGTGTGGGGGGGCTCGCAGTGTGTGGGGGGGCTCTGTGTGGCTGTGTGTGTGGGGGGGCTCTTGGCTGTGTGTGTGGGGGGCTCTGTGTGGGTGTGTGTGTGGGGGGCTCTGTGTGGGTGTGTGTGTGGGGGGCTCTGTGTGTGTGTGGGGGTGGCTCTGTGTGGGTGTTTGTGTGTGGCATTTGCGAGAGATTAAGCTATTAGCATTGTAAATGACAATGCCATTTATTTATGTTAAAAAAAACATAAATAAAAATAATGTCAAGAGCAATGCCAATAGCTCTAACTTTAACAAAGGCAAAACCATTGCATTGTAAATGCTTGTTTTGCCTTGTGTCTGTTCCCCCCCCCTCCCTCCGCTGTCAGTGTGTCCGTGTGTGTCTGTTCCCGCTCCCCCCCCCCCCCACCCCCCCCAGCACCGAAGGCAGGCCCGGCCTGGCCATGCGGCCTTCAATGAGCCGACCACACACAGCAGCTATCCACACTGAAGTCCCTGATACTCTCTCCTCTGTCACGAAGGCCTGCTTGCATCACCGCTGCGGCCCCTCCACACTTCAGCTCACACTACACTGAGCAGGGCCTAAAGTACTGCACCATGCGTGGCTCACAACAGCTCTGCCACACAGGTCCGCTCCCAGCAGCAAGACCGCTCCAGCACGCCCCTGCATTTCGGCCTACCAGCGTCACCACCTGGCCCGGAGAGGTTCTCCACTGCAGCCGTCGCACACCAGGACCTTTCTGCAGTGGAACGGATGAGGGGGCCTACGGCGGGGGTGGTAGTGTGACGGTAGTGTGTGGCGGGACGGTTGAATCCCCTTTTCATCGAGTTGTGGTGAGCTGTGGTATGCTCACCGGAGGGGGTTGTTGCCCTACGATCCGATGTGGGCACCCGATCTCCGCTCTGGATCTCACATTGTGTGGTGTGGTGTGGCGGACGTGTTTGCAATGTTGTGAACATGACGCTGAGTGACCCTTGTCTCAGAGGTGAATCCTGCTCTGTGGAACACGTTTATTTACTAGAAGAGGCCCGAATCCGATAGGCCGTTTCATCAAATGCAGCACTAAACACACAAGATGAATTAAAGGCAAGGCCTGTGTGTTGTTGCAAAGGTCACAGGCAGCGCCGAGCTATGTCCGTCGGCGGGAAGGTGTCATGGACAACACTTCGCCTACAAATATTTCCAGCACAGCGTGTCCTATAAGTGTTCTTGTAGAGTCACGTGGCGTTGATAAATGGTAATTTCGACTCAGAATCAGGAAGGCGGTGTTTCCGCTGCTGCGTAAATCAATCAGACACCAAGCCACACAGGGGCCATGGTTCGACCATGAGAGACAGATCAAAGGAGAGAGACGCAAATACGTCAGGAGAGCCGAGGATACATGGATGGGTGTACAGAAAGTCGGAGCCATGGATGGCTCAGTGCCGAGTACTGTAGGCATCAGATCCATAGATGGGCGGTGCACAGCCAGCCAGAGCCGTGGACGGGCACTTGGATGGATGGATGTACAGGCAGCCAAAAACTACAAGGGGTGAGTGGCAGCCTGGCAGACTAGAGACACAAGTTGATTGTGGTAGTTTTGATGACATATTAATGCCACTGAAAAATGCACATTCGTTCAATTTACATAATCTCTGAAACATATATTTTTCTATTATTCACTTAAAAACTCTTTCCAATCACGAATGCTTTCGTTCGAGCGAATGCGCATTTAAGATGTAGTAACATATAGCATTTGATTGAATTAAATAATGACTTTCATTGGGTTATAAAAATAATTTGTGTGCAGCATTTCAAGGTGGAAATACTGCGCCTGCGGACGTGGATCTATCTGTTTCTTGTCTTTCTTTCATGTGGGATAAGATAGATAGACAGATAGATAGATAGATAGATAGATAGATAGATAGATAGATAGATAGATAGATAGATAGATAGATAGATAGATAGATAGATAGATAGATAGATAGATAGATAGATAGATAGATAGATAGATAGATAGATAGATAGATCGATAGATCGTTCGATGGATCTGGTCTCCACATTCTGTGATTCTCGGCAATTCACCTAATCCTGCCGTGCCTAAAAAACATGATTGTCGCGTCCTGGTGTAACTGGTGTTCATGTAACACGCTCCAGTGACTTCAGGTAGTGCTGGCGCTATATAAAACTGCACAGATAGATACATGTTTGTGCGTGGGAGCACGACTTTGACGGCGCAAACTTGTTTCAACTAACAAAGCGCGTTAATGTGTTTTCGTTTGGCTACGCATGAGTGTGCGTGCTCATATATGAATTTATGGAAGTGTACTTACATACATAAATCTCCCAACACTCCCTCGCCGTGTGTGTGACTGACTGCGCCTAGCGTGCACTAGGTATTCACGACTCTAAGCACTATACCAGCAGACAGAGGTGGTGATGGTCTCCACCGTCTCCTCTGCACCCAGTTTTATACTTCTAACGCCCTCTACCTCCCGGGGCAAGTTAAGAGTCTTCTCTGCTGGGAGGTGTGGGGCGACAATTACAATCTTGAGCGAATACAGCCACATTCGCAACCGGCGCCTCGCTGAGGCCACGAGGCGCATTAAGTGTCCCGTCTTTTACATGGGATTCACTGAACTTCGTGTTAACCCACGGGGAGCACAGAGGGCAGCGCCTTGATGCACTGGGTACTCTGAGCGCTGAGTGTTTAACCACGAGGTGCACTGAGCGCATACACGGGGTGCAGCTAGCGCAGAGTGAGTGACATATGGGGTGCACTGAGCACTGCGTATTGAACACATCGTGCACCGAGCACTGCATGTTGGACACGGGGAGCTCTGGGGGCTACGTTTCCAGCTCACGAGGTGCACTGAAAGCAGGAGTTTAACACACGGGTGCACCGTGCGTGGCTTGTTAAAAATACGGGTGTCCTGCGTGGCTAACACACTGTGCGGCGAGCGTTGCGTGTTTGACACAAGGGTTGCTCTGGGCACGCAACGCTCGCCGCTATGTGTTTAACGTCATGAAGTACATTGAGCGGGAATGTGTTTATGTATCCAGAAATGCAAGTCTCAAGACAAAGAGTAAGGGTTGTGGGCAACTGCATTATTTATCTAGTGGTAATGCGAGTGGTATACATATATGTTAGAGATTGGGGTCATTGTTTAGCGTAGATGTATTTTAATGCCCATTTACTGTACTGCTTTTGTAAAAGCGCTGCAAAATATACTAGTATAATTATTATAACTGGTATTTATTTCCACGAACACGCGCCTACAAAGAATATGGGCACACAACGAAACCTACTACTAGACCCACGTTAAACGGGGCTTCAGGGGACAGGCCAGCTTCTTTCTTTTCTAGCATTACGTAACGCACCAGACGAGCCCTTTAACGACTAGGTTGTCAATCAGTGCCCATAAGTTCCATGCTGCCACCACCACCCCCTCATGTAGGCGCTGGAATGATGAAATGTTAAACCAGCGCTATCAGTCAGGAGTGTCTGCTGTGGGGCGGGCTCAAGCACGCCCTATATTCAGCAGGGGGCGCAAGAGCCCGCCGAGGGCTTGATCGGCCAGGCCAGGGGGTACACGTGAGAGGGAAGGGCCACTGCGAGCCCTGTCCCCGAAAAGGAGCCATTAGCCAAGGGCTCAATGACTGCTACGTTCATTACACCACGCGGCAAAGGCTGGTGTCCCCCCTCACCCGGAGAATGGATGGGGCACTCGCCCTCACCTGCGTTTATTGCGTTAATAAATGGAAGAAGTAAAGGATGAACACCGTGTAGAACAAGGCTTTATTATTTTGTTTCCACTTGAGATTTTTTTTGTTTGTTACCTTCATTTTGATTGCATTTGTAAATTAGTTTCAGTGCATGCACAATGAGTATGTGTGTACTTTTATTCACTTTATTTCTTAAAGCTTGCCATTTGAGTTAATTGATGCTTTTTTCTTTTTCTCCTGTGCCTTTTCTCTGGCCGTTTATCCGTGCACCTACTATGTGGTTACACTTTTTTTTCTTACGAGACATCCTTTTATCCCTTGTCACTATGATGAGATGAGGCCTATCACGAGAATGTGTGTATGTACACAGCTCTATATACACCACCAGTGTCCCAATCCTCAAATTAACGTACGTAGGCTGCTCCTGGGTGGCATAGTTAATTTATTACTGTGTCTCAGAAACTGAGGGACTTGCTGTGTTTCGGCCTTGGGTATCTTGATCACATGATCCCACTTCAACTAATGGGTGCCATATTTAACAAAAAAACAGTGAAGATGAGACTGAAAATGCTACAATTGCATTAGAGCCAAAACCATAACATAAGATGGATAGCTGTTTACAATATCCGTATTATGATTCATTTCCAGGAGATGGTTTATTTAACAACATTGATAGGCATGCTGGAAGTGGAAGTGTTGGTCTGCCCAAAGGCTCGATTTCAAGGTAATCGGACTGGTGACTAAGCATGACTGCAACCTATATACCCAGTCCTACAATGTAATACAATTAATAGATGTTATTGGGGCTCTGTGTGTTTGTGTGTGTCATTTGTGAGAGATAAAGCTAGTGGCATTGTAAATCACAATGCCATTTATTTATGTTAAAAAAACATAAATAAAAATAATGTCAAGAGCAATGCCAATAGCTCTAACTTTAACAAAGGCAAAACCATTGCATTGTAAATGCTTGTTTTTCTTTTTATGTGGGTTCCTGTCTATGTGTTGCTGTTTTTTCATTTTTCTTCTTTTGGAGGGGGTGTCTCAGCAGCCCCTGCTTACAGCAGCCCCTCTGCCCAAATCCCTGCTCCTGCTTCTTTTTAAATAACATTTTGCTATCTTTCACCTCACTGCGTTATCTCTCAGTCCAGTGCAAGCAGGAAAAGGTCAGTCAGCCAGAGGGTAGCTGCAGCAAGGTCACCAGTAGACTATTTGAAAACTAAAGAGAGGTCAAGCAGGACCAGGAGGCATGTTTTGTGTTTATCATTGAGGAGGAGGGTGTGGTCGACAACTATGAGTGTGGCTGCCTTAGCGCTGCAGCATGGTCTGAAGTGAGATTGGTATTCCTGTAGAAAATTATTCGTGCCGATGAGAGCTCCTGTAGCTGGCTGGTGACTACTATCTCTATAATTGTCACTGTGGCTAGAAAGGTGATACTGGGGCGAAAGTTGGTGAAGTTGATTGGGTCCGGGGATGGTTTCTTTAGCAGGGGAAGGATCTGACTTGTCTTAAGAGTGTCTGGGAATGTTCCTTGGTTTAGGGAGGTGAGAATGGACATTCTCTGACATATTTAAAACACCAAGCTTTTTGCATTTTGTGTGGTTGTATTTAAAGGTCAACAATCTAAGCTTACTTCAATAAAAATATATTTATCCTTCAGTTAAGTTTGTAGCTGTCCAAATATTGTATATTCAATTACCTGTAAGGTAAGAGAAAGGCAAGCAAAATAGTTACACAATTTACTGTTCTTTTTTTAGGCACTGTGCTGACCTTCCCGCACACTTACTGACCCCAACACACCCCCACCCTTTTTTACTCAGAATCACCTTTCCCATACCTTTTTATTCACTTCAACCATTTATTTATTTGCCGCTGGATTCCAGGTTTGTTTGCATAAGGACAGGAAAGATTCATATATGCGTAGCGACACATGCAACAAGGGCATCCTCCATTGACAGCTGAGGTCACCCTGCAGTGTTATGCACGTGACAGAAAGAAAACAAGCATTGGTAAAGCCAATAGGTCTCACATTCGCAAGAGTTCTTGGCTTTGCCAATATGTCTTAGCCATGTTATACACCAGTGTAGCTGCTCAAATTTGATTACAAATCTGAAGCAGAGAAACAACTGTATCAATCAATCAACTTGGATTTGCACGACTAATCACCAGTGAGGGTTTCCAGGCGCTGGGTTCTTGCTGCGATCACTGTAGTAGTATAAAATATTGCCCTGAATAGTACGTGCAGTTAGAGGTTGACATGGAGATAACTCACTACACTAAAGTTGTCAGGTTTACCAACTGCACGTGTAATAATTTTGTCCATGGCAGGGTTTTTCTTTGCATTGGCCTACATGGAGTCCTGAATTTATAATAACATAAAAAAGGCTACAGGTACCAATAAGACAAATAAAAAATTTGGAATGGATTCGTCACCTACATGTAGAATAGAGAAGCGTGAGGGTTCTGTTGATGTACAACATTCAAAACAATCAATAAATGAGGTGCAGCCATTCTGCCACCAGAAGCCCTATGCTTCCACCCCAGCACTCAATGGCAGCTGACAGCATTTCCCAACCTTCGATCAAAGTGATGCAACCACCTCTCCTCCAGCCTGCTTTAGAGTGCCCTCCGTCCAAGGCCTCGTGTACCCCGTCCCGGTATGCAGCTGCAGCGCCCAGTCCTACAGCGTTCTGGATCCCGGATTGCTCTTTTCCAGGCTAGTGCAGTACTCTCTTCATGATCCTGCTGCAAACCTCCTTTAAGCCTCCAGCAGTAGGACTTTCTCCTGCCCCAACACTTCCAATACTACAGTGCTCCTTCGGTTTCTTCCTCCGGCATCCTGCAGGGGCGGCCTTAGGCATGTGCAAGCTGTGCACCTGCACAGGGCCACCAAACCCCAGGGGCAGCCACGCCAATATATATCCTTAATATAATAATCCTCTGAGGATTGATACATATTTGTGTGGCGGCCTATAGCAGGGATTTGGCGGCCTCCGGCTCTGTTCCACTTCCAAACACCCTGACCCCCCTCTTCACTGGGCTCCGCGCCCCACCCCGCCTGGACCCCCTCTTCTGGGGCCCCTACCTACGCTCCCCGCCCAGGGCCGCCATGAACCTAGAGCCGCCACTGCATCCTGTCTCTGTTCAGACCTCTCCAGCACTCAGTGCCCCCAAGCCTCGGCAGCACTCACACCGCTCTCTCGTTCTACTCTTACAATTCCCTTCCTTGGGAATGCTGCAGCACTTACTAATACCCGTTTGGAGGCGCATCAGATACCAAAGTGGAGGCAGAGGTATCGCCAGATATTAGGATTGCCATCTTTGTTTGCAAAGCAAATACCGGCCATATTCAGATATACCAAATCTCAATCATAAATAAGGTTGTACTGTAATTAGAAATTGTGTTACTAAAGTGTTTACTACCCCCGACAAGGGGAGAGTGCATTTTTTGCTAAGAAATAGGGCTAAAAGCCACAAAACATGAATAGAGGTGCAAGAAGCTGCTCATAGTAAATGTGCACTCGGGATAGATTTTCCTCCAACTTAGTTCTGGCATTTAGCTCTAGTTTATGTGTGCAAAATGCATGGACGTCCTTTGGGGGTTGCCAGGGGTCGTAGCTGCTTGGTTGGTAATTGTTAGCATCCTCAGCTCTAGTAGTGAGGAGCTTATCTCTACATTTGCCTTCAAAGGAGAGCCACAGAATAGCTGCCCACTGACTCTGGGGGATGCACTGGACAGTGCAGGCCCTCTCCAAAGCAGTCATCCATTTGTGGATGTCATCCCCTTGTTTAAAGGGGTGCACTATTTTACTCAGGTGTCTAGTATCAAAACTCCTGTCCTTATCTCTAGGGATAATGCTGCCACCAGTGGGGTCTGCCCCACTCAGTTTCTGCTCTCTGGCAAAGGCAAGTCTCTCTTTGGCAAGGGCAAGTTCTTCCCTCTCAATCCTCAGATTGACTTCCCTCAGTCAGTCAGTCAAAGCAACTTTATTCGGTTAATTAAAACCACTGGTCTGGTTGCTCCAGACTGGCCCTTCCCTCATTTTAGCTTCATGCTCTCTTCTCTGAGGGGATGTCATCCCTCTGTGAGAAGATGCCTGAGAGCCATTGGTATGGATAGATCTGTTAGAGCCTCTGGAGCGAGACCTAACTCGTCTATCCCCAATGTTAAGCCTGCCTGAGAGTGGGCCTGGGGGTCCCCCAGTTCCATTCTCATGCATGCTTAAGTTGGTCCTGGTGAGCCTACTGACTACTACCTGACCTTTGTCTGCCTCATCCCCTGATAACTCCCCTTCCTCCTCTTCACTTTCAGCTCCATGGAGGTTAAGGTCAGGGTCACCAAGTGTTCCCTCTAAGGGGGGCATACTCCCATCTGGATTAGAGGGGCCTGGGTTAGAAGCCCTTCTGGCATCATATGTCTCTAAGAGACCTATCAGAAAAGGAGTGGTAGGGTTAGAACCCTGTTTTAGTTTCCTGGAGGTACACAGTTGTCTCATCTCCTGGAAGCTAAGGGCTGCATATCTGGAAATGACCTGTGGAGGGTCAATAACCACAAGAGGAGTCTCTGCAGACTCTCCATTGGTAGACATGCTTCTAGTGAGGTGTAAGTGGTGCACTTACCTACACTATGGGTTTACCTACTGATCCCTTGCTAAGAGTTGTAGTCAGGGTGTGCTAGGCCCTGTTACACTACAACAGCTGGTTCAGTAGAACTCAGAGTATTCTAAGCTAAGTTATATGTACCTTGGTACGTATGTGATCTTTCAAATGATATTCTTAGGATACGTGTGTGATAAAACAACAGCAAGCTCAAATCCCAACCGCTGCACACCAATGTGAGAAGTTGGCCTGATATATAGTGCTCACTATTCTAGTGATCACTGTGTATCATTCCAAACGACCCTTATTGATGATTGGTTGTAAGTCAACCTTATAGACCAGCTATCCTAGTAGCGTGGACAAAAGCAGTCTTTAGGCTAAACTCTAGAGGGCGTGTTAAGCCAGCTGTTTTACCATCACATATACCCCTTGAACACCAAGTGAAAGGACACCACACCAGTTGTTATAAAAAATAAAGTATATTTATTAATAACAAGTCTACCCCAACTCTTTATGAGTCAGGGAGCTAAGCACAATACAAAACTCTTACGAAAATACTACAAGTTGCACAATTTACTCAAATGCCCGAGGGGCACGAAAAACCATATACTATTAAAGTGGAATGCGAAATGCTAGCAGGTGAGTAACACGATCCAGAGGCTTCAAGACCGCTAGGACTACCTTACCGAACCCTAAGGTTAGGAGCAGGAGGCCTAGGGAGATCGGGTGCAGAGTTGGAACTCTTATGCGGGATGCGGGACAAAGTCTATGGATGCTAGCAATTCTAAAGTTACTGTTTCCGGACGAATCCGACTAGGTGGACTAAAACGAAAAAGGATCTGGACACTTGGATAGTGAACCTGCGTTGGAGCACCATAATGCTCGGGTTACCTAGTCCAGGGGCTGCGGCTGCATAGGGTTCAAAAGACGTCGGTAATCCTCGTTGTAGTCTATGGAGCCTGAAAGAAGATGTTGCTGGCAGGCGACCAGTGATGATGTTCCGGGTGATCCAAGGCTGGATCGGTGATGGAGACGACCTGAAAGCAGAGGGGACTCAGTTCTTAATCACTAGCCAGTGATTGTGTGGGCACCAGGATGGCACCGGATGAGGTCACCGCGATCAGGTGAGTGGGCGACGCTGGACTCTGCAGCCACACGGGCAAGGAGGCGTTGTCGGCGACCAGGCTGGAGGTGAGAGCTGTCCCACGAGGGTGTCTGCTGTCGGCGATGCTGGATCCAGGATTGGAGCAACAAACCTTGTCAAAGGCAAGCCCACGCGGTGGAGTCAAGATGGCGTCTGGAGTGGACCAGGAGGGTCCGGGGTGCTCCTCTTTTGGAAGGGAGCAAGGGCCAGTCTGGAGCAACCAGACCGGTGGTGAAAACGTCGTGGTACGTCGTCAGGAGGGTCACTAGCCAACGGGCAAGTGACCGGACAACGTGGCAAGCAGCAAAAGAGCAGAAGGGCCCCACGCAGATCTCGTGGATGCTGGGGGGCTGGACTTCGGTGCTGGAGCTGCGCTGGGTTGGGGCTTCTCAAACCCCAGTGCACTCACTCGAGGATCCCTCGGCGGTCGTGCTGGTTAAGCGTCGTGCAGGTTTTGAAGATGGCCGGTCCCTCAGGTCTCGTCACACCCACGAATCTCAGCTGGGCTGATGATGCAGGTAGAGGTCAGAGATGCCAGGGAATCCGGGTCTCGTCGAGCTGGTCAGTCTTGATCCGGAGGATGGACGTGCAGCAAACCGCAAATGCTTAGGTGGTGCCTGCGGGTGCAGGGTGGCCACTCCTTAGCCACAAGGGAGAGTCTTCAGAGAATGTCAAGAGTTCCTTTCGGGGAAAGTCGTTCAAGATTCAAGATTATCTAATTTGGGAAGGGGGCCAGCTCCTACCTTTATCCTAAGAAAAGGGCCTGGCACGCGACTAGGTCCTGCCCGTGGGTGGGACCAGGAGGGGGGTGGTTTACACCCCTCTCCTTTGTCCGGTCTCTCCCCAGCTCAGGGGCTGGGGTGCCCCTGGAACTGGATTGAGCCGGCATATGCACAGTTAGAACCGGGGTGCCACTTGCAGTCACCTTCCTCTCAGCCCTGCCTACCTGGGATACACAAAACCCTGTCTGGGATGGTGCTAGCACCGCCCCTGACAGGAAACCCTTTGTCCGAGCTCTCCTCGCTGGAAGGACTCCCAGCAGCAGGAGGTCAGACTTGTGTCTGTGGTGGCAGCATCCATTTTGTGATGCTGGGGCTCGAGTTAACTTTAACCGGGGTTCACAGTTACATACATGTTGTGTCCCTCTAGAAGGGTGGAATGCTAACCCCGTCGCCAGAATTGGCGAGGGGTTAGTATTCCAATTCGTATGACACCTTACTCGACATGTTTTGATAAAGCGATACCAAAGTTAGCAAATAACCGCGAGGATTATAATGCACTTAAGAGTATATGGTACGCGTTATCATGGAACAGCTATTAGGACTTGGTTCCGCAAGCTGCAAATGGGCTCAGCTCATGCCAGAGCACCATCTCACATAATTCCAAGCCCTCTGCCTTCAGGATTGATAAGGCCTGCCATAGGAGTGACTGATAGGAATACATGTGTCCATTTTAGGGTTAGATATAGGACTACTATATCTAAAGCAAAGGGTGATTACACCTCCTTGCCCCAACTGTCGTGCAGCCAGTTGTGTCAGATTTAGATGGCCAGCCAGGGGTGGCATAATACATGCTGCAGCCCCTGGTAGGCCCTGGGTACACCTATGCCCTGGATACCTATGGTATGCTGTACAGGGACTGATAAGGTGGCCCAGTACCAATTGGTAAATGCACCTAAGGTACATTTGTGTCAATTTAGAGAGAGAACAGCTAGGCTGTGGGTCTGATTAGCAGGCCCACAGCCAGGGAAAGTCGTAAACCAGTGAAGCAAACAGCAAAAATCGGGGGTGACCATAGGATTGCAGACCCCACTCTCCTACAAAAACCACAACATGCAATCTGCTGTTCAATAAAAAGCAAGGTCTGCTTGATGGTGGCAAGCATTACATGATGTTCTATCAAAGAGAACTAGCTCTGGAGTGGGTGCTCCTAGCGTATGTTTGTTTTGGAAAGAAAATACATTATGTTTATAGTAAAGCCCTCACTCACCAACCTAGTTGGTGACATGCTTCATCATCTGGCCACACACGAGGCACCGAGTGCACCTTGGGTGTGCTACAATGCCTGGATACAGCGGAGCTGGTATTGTGCCGTGAGAGTGCAGTGAGAAGGAGTGAGTGAATGCTAAAAAAAAAAGCTGTCCTAAGGGTCCCTGGGATGAAAAAAACTCTTTTAACCAATGGGCCACCTGAGTGCCAAGAGCACCACTTGACCTATAGACTGAAATATCCTCTTTCTACACTACAGTGTGATTTCAAGTGTACGTCTACACTACACCCTACTTTTATTCTCTTTTTTATGATATGTTCCAAATTAACATACATTTTTTCACCAGTCATACTAAGAAGGCATACTCAAACTGATATTAACAACACCTGCTGACTTTAGCAGTGCCTCCAGGTCTTTTATAAATTAAAATGTTATCTTTATATATTTTTTGCACTCACATGCTCTCAACACTCCAACAGGGGCGTGTCTTTTTTTCTATGTCTTCACTCCCACAGGGGCGTGTCTTTCCTCTATGTCTATTCTCTCCTGCAGACTCACTGGAAGACAGCCTAAACCAGTACCTGAAACCCATTGAACCTGTCAGAGCGGGTTCCCAATTATTCGAACACGCTGACACCTGTTGAAACCAGCAGAGTATTTAACCCTTTCCTTGCTGCCGTCGGCCATTGGCCGACGGCAGCACTACCTCTCCAGTGCTGCCGTCGGCCAATGGCGCACGGAAACGCCCGCACCGCGGCGGAATTACCACCGCGGTTAACGGGTTAAACCACCGCTCAGCTCCACTGATTCTATCACGGCGCTCCATGGCGGCTGAAGCAGGTATCTAGGAGGGTCCTAGACCTTGACAAAGTAAGTGGGAACTTCCTAAGGGGGTGCGCTCAAACACTGTCCTTTCACCCCGCTGCTGGCAGACTCTCACAACCTAGCATGCGGTCAGTTTTTAAATCGCTTTTGTCTTCTCTTTTAACTTTAGTCACAAAAAGTGTGACTACGGGTCAGGCCCCGCATGGAACTCATGGGGCATTTTCCGAATATTGTCTGAGTAAGATATTTTGCTTTACTTGCCTTTGGTTCAAGTCACACAATGCACCACACTATGCGCATCCTTGATTATCACTCGGTACCATATAAATTACCAGGCGTCTACTTTAACCAATTATGCCACACTCCGTTCTCACTGTGCCTTTGACTGCATAAGAGCACGGACACTCCATTCCCGTAACAGCTATACCAGTATGTCTCTGTATGCTTGTTTGTCCTTTTCCTACCCCACAGGAAAACGCCATTAGAGGAAATCCTCCTCTACCACATACCACACCTTAGCGCGTGTGTCACATTTAAGGTCTTCCAATAACACTTTTTAGGCCATTCACTCTGCACTACACATAGGTCCTGAAGAAAGGCATACCACTAATAGAGCATCCCTTAAACATGTTGACCGACTAGGATATTGGAGTTTCCTAACATCTCCTTAAATATCCGCCTCTCGTTTTTATCAACTGCCAAGGGCCCATTGATTAAAATTGTATTTTTCATCCCAGGAATCCTTTGGACAGCTTTTTTAACATTCACTCACTCCTTCTCACTGCACTCTCACGGCACAATACCAGCTCCGCTGTATCCAGGCGTAGCACACCCAAGGTGTACTCGGTGGCTTGGGTGGGGCCCGATAATGAAGCATGTCACCAACTAGGTTGGTGAGTGAGGGCTTTACTATAAACATAATGTGTTTTCTTTCCAAAACAAACATACGCTAGGAGCACCCACTCCAGAGCTAGTTCTCTTTGATATAACATATACACCAGGGGAAGTGAACTGGCTCCAGTACCTTTCCTCCCTCTCCTTTTGATTCTTAATAAACACATTACACGATGCCTGTTGGCAGCGTTGCAGACCTCCCCTTCACTGCTGCACTTGGTATGTTTTTCGAGTGAGGATTGAAATGACAAATTTGTCTCCTTCTTTATCTATTTTCTGGGGCTGCTTTGCTTCTGTTCATATTGTACCGGTATTCTAAGGACGGTCTTCATACCGATTGCCCTTGCTGTATTTCTTTTGCGACTGTGGTTTGCATTAGTGTGCTCCCAGTGTTGTTCCTGTTTTGAGAGGGACACTACCACAGGTGCTGTTAATGCTTTTCATGTTGTTGCAGAATTCCTGCCAATCCTGCACCAAATTTATGAATGACACTTTCACTGCTACATCCTATAACTGTGGCCCACATGCATCAAGTGTTTTTGCATTCGCAAACGGCGCGAATCGCAAAAATCGTCCGTTTGCGAATGCAAAAACCTTTTTTGGGATGCATCATTTATTTTTCATTTATCGTAATTTAAGAAATTGCAATTTTTTGCGATTTCTCAAATTGCGATAGCATTTAAAAAATCGCACATTTTGCAATTTCTTAAATGCTATGCATGATTTTATTTAATTTGCGAATTCGCAATTTGGAAGGGGAAAATTACCATGAAGTAAACCTTCATGGTAATTTGTGAAAAGTTTCAAAAATGCAAAAAAATGCATTTTTGAATCTTATATTTTACACACACATGCCCTTAGGACATGTGTGTGAGTAAAATGTACTTACGTGACATTTCAGGGGTGCAGGACCCCCCCTGCACCCTTGAAATTGCATTCTCATTTTGCGATTCCTTAATTGCGAATTCGCAAAATGAGAATGCCAGGCCCATAGGAATCAATGTAAAGCGATTCCTTATTTGCGATTCGCAATTAAGGAATCGCAAATAAGGAAAATTAAGAAATCGCAAAAACTTTTGCAATTTCTTGGTGCATAGGAATTTGCGATTCCTAAATTGCGATTCCTTAATTTTCGCAATTTAGGAATTGCAAATTCATACAATGATGCATGTGGGCCTGTGTGATGGAGGCTTACTGTGCAGCTCCTTCCAGTGTTATGTGAGGGATGACTTCCCACCTAATTCCTTTGTGGTATCTGCTGTTTGTGAGGTTGTTTTCATAGTTGCTATCCATACTGTGCCTTTTCAGTCTGTGGCTGAAGAAAGTTTGTACGGCTGCTGTGCATGTTGTGTGTTTGTGAAGGAAGGGGCACTGCTATTCCAAGAATTGTCCATATTTGGTTCAGTTAGGAAAGCTCACGCTGATGCTGCATGTTGTGTATGTTTTCTGTGAAAGGAAATCTTGCCATTCCCATGTTGCATCTGTTTTTCTATGTGTGTGAAGCTTGCAATGCTGCTATCTGTGCTGTACCTGTTGTGGATATGTATGGAGTGAATCTTGCATTGCTGCTGCCCATGCATATCCGTTCAATGTAAAGGAAATCGTCTCTGTTGCTGTCTTTGCATCCTGTTGTATTTAAGGGACTTCTATAGGCCATACTCAACTTTGAGGTCCACATACAAGCACAGAATTACAAGTAATCTCGGTGAGAAAATAAAAACTTGAGAGGGCGGAGGGCTGAAGAAGAGAAGAGTATGTATGCTTATGACACCCACTATCTTTTGCAGATGCCCAGCAGCAAAAAAGCAGCTCATAATTCCCTTGCATTCATTCAGTGGTGCTTCTCGCTATGGTATGGTGGATGACCAAGTGTTTTTAAAGCAAAACGTGGCCTAAACTCTAATCATCTTTTTATCATCCATTCTGTTAAACCTTTGAATATTGGATGAGACTTCTGCGTCAGTTTGAAATTAATGGAATATAACTCGGAGTAGCAATGACAGTGGATGAATAACGCGACTTGAAAGTGAGGTAGAGAAAGCCAAAACACATCTCATAGAAGACAAGACTAGGTACTGGGGGCTGGGGCTCGACTTTGAGAGGTTGCATTGGACATTGAAAAGCGAGGTTACACATTGGGATGTGCACTGGATCCGGTTCAGCTTTATGCAGAATATAATAATATTGTTTCCTAAATTATGTATCTTATTTGACAGATGTGTTTCGAGCGTTGACAAACTTTGATAACAGAACATGGATTACACATTTCTTATGATACTTATGCTATGATGTCCTTCATTTACAGATAAGTTCCAGCGAGAACAGTAGAACAATGCTACTGTAAGTCTTGGCATACAGTGGTTGAGTCTGTGTATTCTATGCCACAATTGCATAGGACTGTCTGAGGCATATAATGACTGCACCAGGGTAGGTGATGAGTGAGCTCCTGGTAGGTGAGTGAGGGCAGGTATATAATGCAGGATGTAGTTATTGTTACTGTTCTGTTTTATTGATTGTATTGTTGTTGAAATAATTTGTATTTTTATTGTTAAAACAATTACACATGGATTTGCAACATACAGACGCACAAACACAGTTCTCAAAGCCTAGTCTTCAATTATATGTGCATCTGTATTATTCATGCACTTATTATGGGGTTCTTAACATGAGGCCACTTCCTGTCATGTCACTTCAGCTAAGCATGGCATTTTAGTGAATTGACGCCCATTGCAAAAAGCAACTTTGCGTCCACAATGGAAGCGAGGAAGCATTTTGTGCTGAGAAAATAGCGCTAAATGCAACAGAACATGAGCAGTGGCTCACTAATTGTGTTCTTGTGGTAGGATTTTTTGACCCCCCCAAATAACTGTTAACTACACAAGCAGGCATGCTTGTGTTATTATTGATAATCCAGCATCAAAGAGTAACGCAGAATTACCAAAATCACTCTGATTACTCCAGAATAATATATTTTAACAAATAATATCTCTGCTGGAGCATCCCAATAATTATTTAAGAGAAAATAAAATAAAATAGTAAACCCAAACCTTTAGGGCTCAACCAAAGAGGGTCTGTAAACCCACATTTCATATTGAGGGTTGCTCCTAATGCTTAGGGCACATTTCACTTTTTTTCAGGAATTTAGAAATAATTCTTGCAGAACTCGCATGAATCCGTAATGAATTGACATCCCAGGAATATTCACAAGTTTTGGAATTGCTCCATACAGGAATTTAACCAATGTCGTTGTGGAAATGAGACACAAAAAATGCTATTAAACCGGAAGTCATATTTTAAAATTATCCTCCATGGGGATTTTTTCCCATTCTGAAATCCCTGCACTCCCATCAGCTTTAAAGTTTTTCCTTCATGTTCCTACCCTGAAAAAGCATTTACCACTGGCCTTGACAGAAGTACATTTACATATATTTTCGAAGGGGGAACCATTGAAGGAGTTTTTATATTAAATGTTTTTGCATTACACCGACATTAATATGTAAACATGCAAATGTTATTTACTGTGTAGTTTTCAAATTTAGATTGACGGTAGTTGATGTAGGCCTGCGTTTTAAAATGGTTAATGCTAGTTTCCATCTTTCTTTGTGACCTGAACATTTTATTTCTAGGCGAAGCTGAATTCCAAATTAACAAACGCAATGTTCTTAAGCTTGCTTTCTTGTGTGTAAAGTTTTCTTTGCACTGTGATAATCATGGAATGCTATAATTGGTAGTATGCTCATTGACACACCTGTAGAGTTCAGGCTGGCCCATGTATGTATCTTGCTACAGATAATGTAGGTTTGAAGGACACAGAGCGAAAGCTGTGTCATGGAAGGTCCTGGGAAGCTACCAACTTAAGGGTTGTTTAACCCCTTCCCTGTGGGGCGTTTTTTCCTGCTGTGTGGGGGGGAGGGGGGCCGCGCGCGGCGCCGCCGTGCACATGACGAGCTCAGCTCGTCATGAGGCGCAGTAGAGCTGCACTCATGACAAGCTGAGCTCGTCACGGCCACACCCGTTTTTGGAACGTTCACCACAGCGGGGAAATTATCCCCGCGTGTGAACGTTCCAACGGCATTGACGAGCTCATCACGTCATGAGTGAAGCTCAACCGTGCCTCATGACGAGCTGAGCTCGTCAAAAGCACGCAACGGGTTAATTGTACATTGACTTTATGGGATAGTTTCATGCGGTTATTGTGTATGTGTAGCAAATGTTAGAATTGTGTGATTTAAGCTATTATCGAATAGATCAAAATTCAGGATGCTTACAGATAAAGGCTTAGAGCAGAGTAGGAGATTTTGGATAATCCTTTTACGAACAAGCGTTTTGCTTCTAACCTCCCCTTTGAGGCGACTGTAGGCTTGTTTGCCCTCTTCTTTCTGACTTTGAATGATTCAAACTTCATATTAACTGATACATTCATATATGGATTGACACTAACTTGATGATTTTTCCTTCTGTAAACAATTAACCTTAAATAAACCTTTATGGTTTGACAACCTTGTCATTCAGTCTTCATTGTGGAGCCTAACGCTCGTCCAGTTCTTCTAATGCATTTATTTGTTGATTCATCAGATACTGCTATATAAGCCTCGAAATTTGCACAAAGAACACCACAAAGACTACCAACATGTGGTTTTGTGGTTGTTCACCAACTTTTATTGGTTCACTCACCCAAGAACAATCAAAACACTGCCCAGATGCTAGATTTTCTCACAAGGAAATTCCACCATACAGGTAAACGGTTCAATCATGACATGCCGTATGCGAGGGTAAAATCAGACCATTGCTGATTGTGTAGTTCAAGGATGGGATTTTGATCTCTCAAGTGAAGTTTCCATGTCTCAGTTGTACTTCGTGCACACATACTGTTCAGAATGAGGACCAGGATGGAACAATGACATTATTTATTAAGAACAGAAAAATCTGGAAATCACAACCAAACCTTAGAAATCGTTGACAAATATCTCAGCTTCAATATAAACAAAAAATTGCTATGTATGTGGCAGTATTAGACACTCCCCACTTACATTTAGCGACTTGGGTTTCACCATGGGTCGGATTTCAGGCAAAAGGATAGAACAAGTATTGGCATAACCAAGAGGTCTCACCTTTGGGACCTTGTAAGTGTTTAGCCGTGCAGCACATACATACATAGGGGGTGTCCAATTGCAGAGTGACTCACACTTCCATAGGCCGACAATGAGTAGTGTAGAATTGGGGAGAAAAGGCGCTAAGAGTGACTGGTACCCTCTGTATTACTACAGCGTTTGCTGCGAAATGATGATAATACAAGAGGAATTGTGCTAGCCGGGAAAAGTACCCTATAAAAGAAAGTCTCTATTAATATCTATGGCTTGTTTAAATAAAAAAATAACAACAACATCACGTACCCTGCCTTCCCTTAGTATCATCATAGCCTCAGGCAAATGTTTCTAGGCATCCGTAATTAATAAAAAACAAGAGTTTAATTGTAAATTTATTTATATAGCGCTTCCTTCCCCAGGCGAGTTGCTGAAGCGCCTTTTGGTGAGTATCATCCTACTCTGGAACCCAAATAGGATTGGGGCGGAATTAGTATAGGGAATTATGAGTTAATTTGAGCGGACATGTGGATAATGGAGGGATAGAGGAGGAAAGAGTCTAGAAAGTGTAGACGAGGTGAAATAAAATAGTACTGGTAGAATCAAGCATGCTAGAGGGAAGATGGGAGGCAGGAGTCCTGACCAGAAGCCGTTGAAGAAGGTGTAGATGTGAGCCACAGATAATCACCCACATTGCATTCCGCTTACTCCATTTAAAAGATAAAACACTGAAATCGGACCCACTAATTTACCCAAACCCTAATCTTCACATCTGGTAAAGAAATAACAGCCACAAAGAGTACTTTGCCTGATGAGCTTTCATCTAGGTAATCCCACAAAGTGCTAAACCAAACTCAGGTTTACTCTGTCAAGAGCCAAAGCAAAAAGCAGGTAACTTAGCTCAAGAGTTAATGTGCCTGATGCAGAAAGCAGTGTGGTACCTGCAAGTCACAAATTCGGATTATGATGGGGCTTATTCAGCCTCAGTGCTGGAACAGAGGGAGACCCATCCGAGCTTCTACAGTTATTGCCAAGCCAAATTTGGGATATAGGCCAGCCCCAGAGAGGGCTACTGCACAGCTGTCAAGGTTTCAGATTGCATAAGTGGGACATTTTCATAGTTTCAGTGTACTTATGAGTGACATTCAACAACCAAATGTGTCACACTCTGAGTGACACTTTCTCACGAGCAAAATCAAGCAATGAAGTTAATGGAAGCACATAAATATTCGAAATTACACCCATTTGGGCAATGAGAAACTCTAATATTTTGAAACTACTGCAAAGGAGCTGCAATAGAAGAGCGCAAACATATTGCCCTTGTAAGCTCATTGTACTGTTAAGCAATTGTGCAATCATGATATTAAACAATAAACACGTTTTTCAGACGCAGTACTTTATTAACGTTCTTTGCAGAAATGCAAAGGCACACAGTTGAATACAAACAAATACTTACCGGATGTAAGAGATATAAATAAATAATCATTGTACTT
Organism: Lissotriton vulgaris; assembly: GCF_964263255.1. NCBI lineage: Eukaryota > Metazoa > Chordata > Amphibia > Caudata > Salamandridae > Lissotriton > Lissotriton vulgaris. The sequence continues at coordinate 1,339,808,879 of NC_141685.1, forward strand.
TACTATTAAAGTCCACATGTACATGCAGTCAAAACTGAGCACAACACCTTACCAACTGGACAAAGCTATCAAAGTCAAACAGCACAGTGACAGACATCACTGATTCACTCTTTCAGAGCTGGCATTAGCGCAGGTGTTGTCGGGTGCAACAGTCTTTTTTGCCCCATGCCCTCCTTTTTCACGGATTACCATACTACTAGTCTACAACAGTGCCCCTCACCACTCCAAAGTCCCTCTCTCACACACATTTCATGTGTTTCATAGTGCTGCTCATACCAGTGCAGGTTGTCAGAACACTTTAAATCACATGCACATTATACAGACACAATTAATTATTCGTGGGTCATTTATCTAGGAAATGTTATATGAAAGAATGAGGATTACAAAGGTGTAGGAATCACTTCATCCATACTAGTAGTCAGTACATTCTAAGAGTGTTTGGTCTGGAGAAGCACAAACTCAAGATTTAAAAACATACCACTATGGTTGGGGTTGGTTTACTAATAAAAATAAATTTCTACACAAACTAACCCCTTTTTGCTAAATTAGGATAATGAAAGATGGGGGGGGGGGGCATAACATTACAACCTATACTAAGATCTTAACATGCAGCTGATGTCTTTGATTATTATTACATATTAGCAGCCCGTCCCGACGTTGTCCGGGAGCAATTAGGCTACAGGGCCCCCGCCCGCCCCGACGTTGTCCGTGGGTCCCCCGGAGCCTTCCTCCATATATTGCAGTATTATACCTCTATGTTTACTTTGTACACTTTTGTAACCTGCACACGTAACTTTTTCCTCCTGTAATGCACCGTTTGGCTCACTTTTTTAATGTTTTAATGCTCCTTTTGCTTCCTCTTGCTACCTGCACACATCACTTTTTCCTCCTATTCCTCTGTTTACTTTCTACGCTTTTGTAACCTGCACACGTAACTTTTTCCTCCTGTAATGCACCGTTTGGCTCACTTTTTTAATGCTCTGTTTGCTTCCTCTTGCTACCTGCACACGTCACTTTTTCCACTTATACCTCTATGTTTACTTTCTATGCTTTTGTAACCTGCACACGTAACTTTTTCCTCCTGTAATGCACCGTTTGGCTCACTTTTGTAATGCTCCGTTTGCTTCCTCTTGCTCATGATGTACGCTTTTGTAACCTGCACATGTAACTTTTTCCTCCTGTAATGCACCGTTTGGCTCACTTTTCTAATGCTCCGTTTGCTTCCTCTTGCTTACGATTTTCATTTTTGCTTAATTTTTCCGCCGCTCACCGCTCCTAAATAAATAAATAAATAACCTACCCCATCCGCCGCTCACCGCTCCTCCCCGCCTGTCCGCCGTTCCTCACCGCCTGCGCGCCGCTCCTCACCGCCTGTCCACCGCTCCTCCCCGCGCCATTTCCGCTGGTCCTCCTCGCACTCCTGGACGCCGCTCCTCCCCACGCTCCTCACGTCGGGCACGCACGTCGCGGCCGGCGCTTCTTCCAAGGACCTACTTTTTTTTCGGTAAATTTTTTAAATAACGTATATTTATTACGTTTATATAGCCTATGTCCACCTGCACACCCTGACGATTACAACGATGTATCAGGTGTGTGGATTGGCGCTGTGGTTCCCGAGTTTACCCGCCTCAAAGGTTCAAAGTTCTTCCTTTATAATAGTAGTATAGATTTTAGGTCACTGTGAAGATTAGGATTGTAATTTATAAAATGCAAGTAACAAAAGAATCTCTGTGGCAAAAGCAGTTACCCACTGAACTATCCATATGAATTAGTATCTGTGTTATGCAGAATATACGTTCTTTGCAGCAGGCACATTAGCACTCTGTGCTGCTAGTGAGTCAAACCTTGCAATAGACTACACTTATATCTCTATCCATTAGGAACATTAATCATCAAATTATCTTTGATTTACTCAAGGAGTCACTGACAGAGCAAGGTAAATACTGGCTACTGCCGTGGGCTGGTAGCTGTAGTTGCAATCTGTGGAGTCGCTCACTGCAGACAGCTGCTCAGACAGTGTTGTGATGTGCTGGAGACAGGAGTAAGTTACCGGTCCAGAGAGGGCAGGCAGGCATAGTGACAGGGATGAAGCTGACCCATCTGCAGCTATAGACTGAAGTTGTGCTGAGAAGGCATGGCACACTGTCTTCAGAGCTGTGTCCTGTGCCTTTCGACACGTTGCGCCCACTCTCAGCATGAATGGCACAGCTCCCGGTGCCCCCCCCCACAAGCAGGGGAGGTCAGCACCTGTCAAGGAGGTGACCAAGGCCCTTTCATTATTAATTCTGCCGGCGGTAGCAGCAATTCCTGGGAGAATGGACTGGCTGTGGCAGGAATTTTAAATAAAAACATCCTGCTGCTTCACAGCCTGAACTGACCAGAGCCTTTTGGTGAAAGTCAGTGATTGCTACAGGCTGAGGCCAGTCCTGGCCACAGAGGAATTGTTTTTTACACTCTGCGCCGGGACCTTGCGAAAAGATTGGGTCAAAAAGAAAGTTCAATAAGTCACCATAACTAATCCTCGATGCCGGACGCTGAGAACACTGGAAAACTGCAGCCAATTAAATCGGCTACTCCTTAAACAAGCGTGGACAGTGGGGTGGGGAAGGGGGATGGGCGGGATGAGGTGGGGCAGCAAAACATTTAAAATACAAATTCTAAATCACAGCCCGAGGAGAGGAGAGGCAACTGCGAGCAGCAACACAAATAGGAAATGCGGGGAACATTTGCTTTTAAAAAGTACCTGAAACACAGCATGAGCAGTGTAGAGACTAATTAAACAGATTCAAAGTGTGTTAGCATACATGGCGGGACACAACCAGTTGCCATGATATTTTTACATTTCAATCGCATTTATGCTTTTCCAACTGATTGTGTTTTTAAAAAAACGCTGTATCTGGATCACGGCGACTGGTTGAGTTTGAAACAGAACTCAAGCATAAATTGTATTAATGAAATGCTGCCAAATGTGAGCACCGAAAATAGAAAGCGAAAGTGCAGCCCAAAATACACACACAAGATCAAAGGGAACGTTCCAAACCTGAAGACTGGTCGGAAAGCAACTAATAAAAAAGTCCGCTCAGCATCGAACATATGGCCGATAGTGAAAGGATCCTTATAGCAGAAGCAGTCTCCAATGAGGAGTGCTGGGCGTATTCAAAGCCCATAGAGTGAATACTGTATGTCTTGAAGACAGTGCATGCGCTGCCTAGGCTCCACCTAAAATGCAAACTGCTGCCTCACAATTAACTCCCCACTCCACTTCCTGCCGAAGTCAGGTCAAACAGTATTGGTAGCATCTCTGAAATAAGAAAGCTCTACTAAGTTATAGATATCAACCAACTGCCGAATAATTTTAATGTATGGGATCAAAAATCAGAGCCCCTCAGTACAACATTTAGGAGTAATTATTCAAATTCTGAAAAATTACTGCACTGAAACTTGCAGCTGTCAGTTTTTTTTAATGTAAATCAGCACTCTTTTTGTCTTTCTCATTCTCTCCTTTTTCCCATTTTTTTCTTCTTCATATTTTACATTCCACTCCTTTCGTTCCACCATTACTTTTACTTTCTTTGAGCCTTGATTGGTACTGAAGTTATTCTTAATATATTTTCTTTTTTCTCTGATTTTCTTTTTTGTCTAATTTTGGATTTCTGTCAGATTTTTCCCCACACTTAATTCTATAGGCTTATGCTACATTTTCTTTTGTTCAGCTTAAAATTTGGTGCTTTACTTTCAGTTACCCGATAACTGACTAATACGTTTCCCTTTTAACAAACCTGACTACACACATGACCTGTCATTTGAAGCCTCAAAAATGTTATTTTCACAGTTTGGTCAATATATCTCCAATATTTTAAATATTTTCCTAAAGCTCCCTCATTTTCAAAGGTGTGATGAGGTCCTCGTCATCACACAAAACAGGGCACTCGTAATTTTCCTTTTAGTAGTACTGAACAGCCACCTAATGCTTTATAGAAAGTCCCTTGAGAACAACACACATTTCTTTAATGCTGGAATGCGGACCATTTAAATGCGAGTTGCAGAGATAGTGGAGTGATTTGATGGATGTAATGCAGTTATGGGAGTGCTTAAGAAGAAAGGCACAGCTTAGGATCATCCTTTCATCTTTCCAAGGTCAATACAATGAACAACGTTGAGTTAGATAAGATGTCATGTGTTATTCATGGCTCAAGGGAAAAGGGACAGTACAAAGAGGGAATATTTATGATATTGTTCTTACACTGGGTAAATCCAGTCCAGTCCAGGCCTTTGTTGAGAGACACACTTCATACATTGACCGCCGCCTGCATATATAGTTTATATAAGATTGCTTTGTTCACAGCGGTCAAAATGGGCAGGAATGATTGGGAACGACTTTCCAAGATTTTTTTTTTATTTCTCAAAACAATGCCTATACTTTTTGTGAAAAAAGAACCATTGCTGAAGGCTTAAAGCCATTCTTGAGTTGCATGAGGCTGAAAGAGAAGATTTCATCTTACATACCTTAAAGCCGATGGAGAGGCAGAGAGCTAAAGAAGCTAAAGAAGAAACAATCTTTCTTAGCAGGGTGCCTGCTCCTGGAACCTAATGCCTGCAACGGGTTAACCAGCAAAGTCAACGCCTGACTGGGAGCCCATATACTGCTTTATTCAGGGGCGTAGCTTAAGGGTCAGTGTTTTGGGTTTAATTTACAGGACCTGGGTACAGGTGGTACGACTTTACTAGGGACGTAAAGGTAAATTAAATAATCTAATTGGGTGTAAGCCAATTTAACTACATTTAAAGGACAGAGCACAAGCACTTTAGAACTGGTTAGCAGTGGTAAAGGGCACCGAATCCTGAAGCCAGTAAAAATTAAGTCAACAAAAACAGGAGAATGAAAGGCAAAAAGTTGGGGGGAAACCACGTCAAGGATGTCAGGTACAACAAAATATACTTATATGTCATTTAAATGTGTAGCTGGACCAAATATTTGATATGCAATTGTTGCTTGAACATGAAATACCTTAAAAAAACAAGAGACAAGAGGCATTTGGCAAAACAAGAGCAGTTCGTTTTATTATACAGCGCAGCCAGGAGCACAGCCACAGGCATAAGGTCTGAGGACTGTCTCTATTTACAAACAGTCTAACATAGACTTTCATACAGTTCATTGGATGCAATAAAATGGTTCTGCCAGTTCTTTTTTGGAAAGGAATGCAGACTTCTGTCTTTGGAGCCATAAATTAATATTTTGGATGTGGAATCTAGGTGGGCCTCGACCTTGCGTGGACACAATGCAGCAAGTAGATAGCGTGTCCAGATGTCCACTGCATGTATTGTGGTGCTGTGTACTGATTGGCTAAGTATTCCTAACCTCATGTGGCATCTAACTTTATGGTGTTTTGGGAACACATGCACCGCTTCTGCCATGTGTGATTTAGTGGGGCCAATCTCCCTTGACCATTGTGTTGTCGCTGTGCCTATCTGTGGGATTGATCATGCATTTCCTGGTCGCACGTTTGTCTGCTGGCTATGTGCTACCCGACTTGTGATCTGCCAATCAGTGACCTCGGCATGGGTCTCAGGGCATGCCTAACTATGTATTTCTGAGTCAGGGTTGACGTGGAGTTGATAACGGCGAATTTGTCAATAAAGATGCAATTTCATTTGTGTACATGAATGCATCGTTATTTACATTACCATCGACTTGATCAATCTTAATCCAATTACTTGTAAGAGAAGAGCAAACAAAACAGTTACACAATATATTTTTCACTTTTTAGTCACCATGCTGTCCTTCACCTACACTTACTGCCCCTCCCCCCAAATTGTACTCTGAATCACCTCTCCCCTATTTTGTATGCACTTCAACCATTGTTTATTTGTCACTGGACCCCAGGTCTCTTTGCATGAAAACAAAAAAGATTCTGACATGGAAAGCAAAGCATGCAGCAAGGGCATCCACCATTGACAGCTGAGGTTACCTTGCAGTGTCAGGCATGTGACAGAAAGAAAAACTGTCTCTTCAAAAGAAACAAGATTTCTTAAAGCAGTCCCTAGCAGTGCTAAAACGGTTTCCCATTAGCTCCCAGAATGTAAAAGCAGTGCACCCATTTTTACTATTGGCTGTCAAAGCTGCATATTTTGTTATTCCCAAATAGCCCTCTAGAAAATAACCTGGACCCAGCATCCACAATGTAGTGCTTCACTGTTTCCAGATAAGCCATCATGTGTAAATTTAGGCCAGTTTTCAGCCTGCTTACAGTACTTATTTTGTGCCGGTGGTTGTCAGCTGGGGTGGCACCGGCACTTATTGTTCCGGTATCAGATCATAGGCATTGATTCAACAAAATGCCAGGGATAGCAGAAGTGACATCACATACACTTTGACCTTATTGTCATCAGAGGAAGTGACATCATCTGATCCTTGACTCAGATTTTTCCCAGGAATGCATGTTATATAACCCTAACATCACAACAATAGACATGAATGATTGAATGACTGAAACAGGATTTATACAGCTAACAGCTACCCCTAGGAGTGTCCCGGCACTCAGCTCATGAAAAATACCACTAATTTCCAACAAACAGCCATGTCTTCAATCTTTTTTTTAAAATGGTGATTGATTCCGTTGAGCGGAAATCAAAAGGGAGCTTATTCCATGCTAACAGCCCCAGGTAGGAAAAAGCAGGCCGTCCTATTCTGGCACGGCGGATCTTAGGTACCCTTGCCAGTAGCCTAGTTGTAAAACGCAGATTTCAAGGGGGGAGATAGAAACTGGTTCGGGAGCCCAAGTAGCCCGGCTCTGGCCCAAGTAGCCCGGCCCCGTTTGATGGAGTGCTCTATAACCCAGGCCAGAGCTTTAAACTGGATCCGCTTCCTCACCAGGAGCCCGTGAAGAGAGTGAAGGTGAGAAGAGACATGTGTTCTCATGGGCAGCTTGAATAGTAAGCGGGCTGCAGCGTTCTGGATCACCTGGAGTCTATTGACTAGGTATTACGGCAAGAACAAATACAAGGCATTTGCTTAGTCCAACCTAGATGTGATAAGTGCTTGGATAACTCATTTCCTGGCTAAGAATAAAAGAAAATACAGAAATGTATTCAAAATGTGCCACAAACCGAAGCATGAACTTGCCAAAAATTAATTTGTGGTTTGAAGGATAGAAGGGTATCTTTTGAAAGTGAAAGCAAGATTTTTAACTACTCCATCCTAATGTCCGGCGGGGGGTGGGGGGTGGGGGGGATTGGGGGGCTGTTTCATTGTTTCACCATCCAGCCAGAAAGTCTTCCAAGTTGTCAGGGAATTTTGACCGAAAAACTACATTTCTGTTCTGTCTGCATTACATTGATTGAGGGTCATCCAATAGAATACAGTCACTAAACAGGATTTAATCGACTCTCTGAAGAATGAAGACAGAGTTCTAGAAAAGAAGAATTGAAAGAGTAGAATAGAAATAGAAGAAAGAAGAGATACACGAGAATGTTACACTCCCCTAGAAACTCTTCTCCCTTCTTACAAAAGAAGAGCAGATGTGTGTCATCAGTATAGCGATTTGTTTGGGGCCCCAAAGGCTTCCACAAATGTCCCATTTTTTATTACACTAATGGTGAGCAATACAATATAATTCATTATTAGTATAATGAATAAACAGGCAGAAAATAAAGAATGCGGCGCTGCCCCTGTGTTTTTGGCACTGATTTTGCTACCTTTGAGGCCAGGGAATGCAAAGGCGATGCCAGGGGTCACAAGGTAGAAGACAGGGTCTGCAGCTGTGACTCCTGGCAAATTCTAAATGGCGTCCATGTATCAGATATTTACAGATTGTATGAGAGGGAAAAGCACACATTTTGTTAAGAGGAAGGAAGAAAAAGACAGCAAAACCATTACAAACAGACAGGAGGAAGCTGCAAGTGTGAGAAAAAGAGTCAGGGAGCGCCTGGTAGTGAATTAAAGACTACCAGCCTCAGTATTCGGCACATTGACATTTAATTGCACAGACCATCTGCTTCTGAGCACAGCTTCTGGCACTCACTCTTTCCCAAATTAAACATGCCTGCTTATGTGTGACCTTTTCAAGTTTACATTATGTCTATGTGCGACAGTTAGAGCGATCATCTCAAATTTAATTACCAATCTGAAGCAGAGAAACAACCATAGTATTATAAAATTTTTCCCTGAGAGTACTTGAATTATATTCATGCACTGGAATTGCTTCAATGAATTCGAGCACCTTAACCAGCAGTAAAATGACATTCATGAGCTCTGCTGAAGCACGGCACACGTGACCAGGGTGGGCTCCCGGATCGCAAAGATGAAGCAGCAGCTATACAGGGGACAGCACAGCAGGGGCACACACGACTGGGGTGGCCTCCCAGTTTGCGGCCCAGCCCACAGCTCCAAGGCAGTGAAGCGGACAGCACACGCAGCAAGGGATACCACGTGACCGGAGTGAGCTCCCGGTGCGCGACCCAGCACGCCAGCTCCGAGGCAGCGAAGCGCACAGCAGACCACCAGGAAAGGAACCACAGTTCACGACCACCTCATCGCCAGATGTAGTGTCGCTGTGGATGAAAGGACGACTCTCATGAGCACAACATGGCGGAGTGCTCCTCGGTGCTCTGACTGCGTCCCCCCTATGACCCCACTTAATGGAACTCTGCTCTCATTAGCACAAGATGGCGGAGTGCTCCTCGGTGCTCTGACTGCGTCCCCCCTCCGACCCTTACTTAATGGAACTCTGAGCTCATGGTTTTTGGGCCCTGACCTGCGTGCATCTTGCCATCTTGAGATGGTTTCCACCGATGCCCACGACCCGGGTCCGCCACTTTGTGGATTCTTGTCCTTTCCTTTGGTCCATTGGATTCCACCCTGCCGACCTTCAGTCATTTCTCTTTTGCTGGACTGCTTTATCTCTTTCTTCCCCTCAGGTCCCCCTCTCTACTCTCACCAATCTCAGCCTCCGACTCTTCTCCCCCACCTACCGCTCTCTACCCCTTTTTTTATTTTTTTATTTCCTCGTTAACTCTGTAAGTATGTGATATATACTTGTCCAGCCTAATCGCTAGTAAAATGTAATCCTGAGCAAATCTACTATTATATATGTATACTAGCAGCCCGTCCCGACGTTGTCCAGGTATGAATTGCTGCCGGCCAGTAGTATATTGTTTTGTAGGATTTCGTTTTGATAGCATTTCGAATCTGTGACAGGCCTGTGAAACGCTCCGATTCACAGTGCACTGCTGATGCACTTAAGAGTGCGCATTCAGTAGTGTGTGAACTCGAGTTTCCCTACTTTATTTTTCCTTGCAATATTATATAGCGCAAACTCGACAACATGGCATGAGCACAATTTACATTACGGAAGAACACATTCATTTGAGGTAGGCACTGGGAGACAAAGCGATTTGCCTGGAATCACAGGATGTTGAGCTAATGCCGAGATTCAAACGTAGCTCCCCAGCTCTAAAGTTCGCAATTCTAGAACTTGTGGCGGGAGGTGCGTCTAAAAGTGTATGTCGGTGCTGGCCATCAATGAGAGAGACCTGTGTATTTTTCAAATGGGTGGTGAAAAAATATGAGTATGTTGCTGGAGATGTGGGCCGCCGTGCCACCAATGTACTTACCAGGGGAGGGTAAACACCCATTATTCCACAACTTTCTTTCCGCATACTTTCATTACGAAAGTACCATGACTCCGCAATGCAATTATAACGCATGGCATTACATTTTATATGCTTTTACCACGCATACATTTACAATGAAATTCGTTATAAATGCATGAATGGTAAAAGCATGTTTTTTTAATGTTTGGATAAGGTAAGTATGGGTATAGGGGTATATGTTTTGGGGTGTTTGGGTATTTTAAGGGTTCAGATATAGTTTTGGGTTATGGGGTACAGGGGTAGTTTTAAGGTTTAGGGATAGGTATGGGTTTTGGGGTACAGGGGTATTTTTAGGGTTCAGGGCTAGGTTTGGGTTTTGGGGTATTTTTAGGGTTCAAGGGTAGGTTTGGGTTTTGGGGTACAGGGGTATTTTTAGGGTTCAGGGCTAGGTTTGGGTTTTGGGGTACAGGGGTAATTTAGGGTTCAGGGGTAGGTTTGGGTTTGGGGGTACAGGGTTATTTTTAGGGTTCGGAGCTAGGTTTGGGTTTTGGGGTACAGGGGTATTTTTAGAGTTCAGGGGTAGGTTTGGGTTTTGGGGTACAGGGGTATTTTAAGGGTTCAGGGCTAGGTTTGGGGTACAGGGGTATTTTAGGGTTCTGGGGTACGTTTGGGTTTTGGGGTACAGGGGTATTTTTAGGGTTCAGGGGTAGGTTTGGGTTTTGAAGTACAGGGGTATTTATAGGGTTCAGGGCTAGGTTTGGGTTTTGGGGTACAGGGGTATTTTTAGGATTTAGGGATAGGTTTGGGTTTTGGCGTACAGGGTATATTTATAGGGTTACGATGGGTTCGTGTTTAAGGGTGTTGGGGTATTTTAAGGAGTATGGGTGGGTTATGAATATGGGGTGCAGTGGTATTTAAAGGGAGCAGGGCGGGATTAGCACACGATATGAGACATGGCATGAAGGGCGGAACGTGCCACACGCCCCCAGCGTTTGTCACGCCCCCAGCACACGCCCACAGCACAACGCAGACACGCCCACAAGGGACTACTTTGCTGGCACGGTTCTTTTACCTTTTAAATGTATATGGTGGGCGTCTGCATAGCCTATGTCCTTCTGCTGCAGCTGCCCTTTCCAACGCTGTATTGGGTGTTGTGATTGGTGCTGTGGTTCCTGAGATTACCCGCCTCAAAGGTTTGGGCTATCTCTTTATTATATTAGTATAGATAGAGATAACTCTAACCACTAGTACATGTAGTAGACCTTTGTACTCACTACCATTCCTATGTGATTCTTAGAGTTTATCCATTTATATCTCATCCTTGAGTGACTTTACAACTTGTACATTTGCAATTTTCTCAGTTTGTATCTCTTCCTTGTGTGACTTTACAACTTGTACATTTGCAATTTTTTCTGTTTGTATCTTTGATGTAACTCATGTAATCCTAAGTCCTTATGTATCGCAACTGGTTCTTTTGTAAAGCACTCTGACACCTTCAGTTATTGTTTGCGCTATATAAAATCGCATTAAATAAAAAAAAAAACTAACAAAAAACCCAGGTTTCCCTGCTCCATGTGTGACGATCTCATCCAGGGTTTTTCTTTGCATTCGCCTACATGGAGTCCTAAAATTTTTAGAAACATGTGAAGGACTACAGGTACAAATAACGCAAATAAAAAAAGCTGGAATAGATTCATCACCTACATGTGAAAAAGAGAAACTAGAAATCTCTGCCGCTGTAGAGCTTGTGAAGCAACAAATAAATGAGGTGCAGCCTTTCTGCCACCAGGAGCCCTATGCCTCCACCCTAGCACTCCATACCTGCTGGGAACACTGCCCAGCCTCCCATCACAGTGATGCAACCACCTCTGCTCCTGCCTGTTTTAGAATGCCCTCCCTCCAAGGACAGTTGAGCACCCGTCCCTGTAAGCACCTGCAGCATTGAGTCCCTACAGGCTTTTGGATCCCCAGCTGCTTCGTTCCAGATTGGTGCAGCCAGGGGCGGCTTCTCCGATATGAGGGAGGAGCGTCGCCCCCCTGCTAGCACCCTCCAAATCATGAAAAATAAAACAATAATAAAGCAGGTTAAAAACCTGTTTTATTATCGTTTTATTTTTGTTCCCGAGTCTTGGGGGCGGGGCCGCAGTGACGGCAGGCACTGAGGGGAGTGGCATGTGCACTCCCTTTACTGCACATGACGGTTTGGCCAGCTGTTTCAGGCCAGCCAAACCATCATGCGCAGTGAAAGTTCTCTCTAACTCTGCCCCTTGGTTCAGCACCCCCCACTCCCCAGGGGAAGCGGGACAGTGGCTGGACCGGGGGTCTCAGTGGAGGCCTTCCCCGGGAAGCGGAGCCTGAGCACCAATAGAGGATTGGCTGAAGATAAGGAAGAGAAAGAGCGGGCCCACCAGAGAATAGGGCTGGGCCAGCTCAGCTGTAAATCTAGGGTTAGGAATGTGGCAGGGGTTAGGGGTATTTAAAGGTGGGCACCGGGCACAAGGCTCTCTTTCTCTGGGGAATTGTGTCAGGAGAAGACCTGCCCACCCACCCGCGGAGGAACAAGATTTCAGGGGGGGAGGGGGGGGGGCTGGACAAGGTGGTTAGATTTGTCGCAGAGGATTAGTGGACTTGTAAGAGGTCCTTTGGTCGGTAGAAGGAGCAGCAGTCGGTAATTACGAAACGATCCAAGAGGAATACAAAAGCAGGTTGAGAAGCGAGCATAGACCACAAACGGGGCAGTCAGGACCCAGGGGGTCACTGGCAAGCTTCCCGAGCCCCCTGGGTTCAGGTTAACTGGAAGTAAACAATTAATTACGCAACAGAGGGCAGAGCCTGTGGCATGGAGGAAGTTGGGTTACCGGTTACCGGTTACCGGGTCACCTCGCAGAGATGGGTGGTAGGAACACTAAATCAGGTTTGACGGGCAGGAAGCACATCGGCTTGCCCAGGTAACAAAGTGGGTACACACCAGAAGTGAAGAGGAACCGGGCGGGGGTGAGAACAAACGCTTACCCGGAAGGAAATGTGTGGACACCGGAAGTGAAAGGTCACCTGGCCGGGTGGGAACCCGATCGTTACCTGGGAGTGAGTGGACACTGGAAGCAAAAGGGCCATCCGGTTGGGTTAAAGCAGACGCTTACACAAGTAGTGCGAGGAAACAGGAGGTAAAAGGTTATGCGGTCGGGCTGGAAGCAGAAGCTTGGCCGGAGTGAAAGGAAAGGGTGCATCCACAGGTGATGGGTTACCTGGGCGAAGATAGCTGCACTGAATGTAGTGCACAGTGCAGAGCAAATGGGGGTTAAGGACGGTGATAGGTCACCTTGGCGAAGATAGCTGCACTGGATGTAGGGCACAGTGCAGAGCAAATGGGGGTTAAGGACGGTGATAGGTCACCTTGGCGAAGATAGCTGCACTGGATGGAGGGCACAGTGCAGAGTTGATGGGGTAAGGACACAGGCTCGCCAGACAAAAATAATGGTGTGTAAAGGATCGCTTGTAAGTTGGAAATGCCTAATAAACTGCGGCCTCAATTCTTCCACAAAACAGAAACTTGTGTGGTCTGAAGTTATTGGGATTCGGGTGGTGCGACCATGTGGGGGTGCCTCTGCTGAGCAACACTGCTGGGCTGGAGAGAACAGGCACAGACTCACAGTCTGTCCCGGAGTGCAAATGGAGGGTGCTCAGGCCAATCCTGGAGCTGCTCTCTTGTGAGAGCAGCTTGAGGATTGGCAGCAGGGCAGGCTAGGAGCCTGTGCCTTCCGACCGAAGAGCAGAGGAGAAGATGAGCGTGACGCGATGGAGGGTAGCAGGTATATATATATTTTTTTAATATTGATCCCCCTCACCCCCCTTTAGACCCCCACAACCCTCCACCCCACCTCTTTTCCGTGATACAAGCCGTGGCTGAGTGCAGCACTCTTTTTTTCGTTTTTTTTTGCAGTTTTATATAGCGCAAACTCAACTTGAAAGTATTGGAGCACTTAACATTTTGTTTTTTTATTTTTTTAAGTACGGGTAGATTAAGAAATTTGCCCAGAATCAAAGGATATTGAGTCAATGCCGAGCCTCGAACCGGCTCCCCAGTTCTAAAGGTGTCAGCTGTGTCTCGCTCCGTTCATGATTTATCAGCACCCCCTACATGAAGGCTGCAGCAGGACTTTCTCCTGTCCCAGCAGGGCCTTGCAGCAAAACTCCCTCCCAACACTCCCATTACTGTAGTGCTTCTTCCTTTACGTCTTCCAGCATCCGGACTCCTTTCAATCCGCCCATGCTTCTGCAGCACTCACACCGCTCTCTCAGTCCGCTTTTACAATCCACTTCTTTCAGGATGCTGCAGCACTTACCAGCTGTGGATGCTTTCAGGATTTCTGCAGATTCACTCTCTTTGGGCTAATTATACCTGTCAACGGACCTAGTGTTAGAAAAGGAAATTGAAACTATTCTGCATTTTTTAGCTAACATCACTAGGAATTCTGCGGCTTATAAAATGAAGCAGCAGGTTTCAAAAGGCATAATTCTCTTGATTAAAACTATTCTTGTAACTTTTGCTATACATTGATTTACACAATTGTATGATTCATTGCCTCGTTATAATATGCGTGAGCGATGTAAAGCACTATGACATCCTACAATGGCATGAGTAGTGCTGTGAAACAAGTGCGTGAGCGATGTAAAGCACTATGACATCCTACAATGGCATGAGTAGTGCTGTGAAACAAATGCGTGAGCGATGTAAAGCACTATGACATCCTACAATGGCATGACATGAGTAGTGCTGTGAAACAAATGCGTGAGCGATGTAAAGCACTATGACATCCTACAATGGCATGAGTAGTGCTGTGAAACAAGTGCGTGAGCGATGTAAAGCACTATGACATCCTACAATGGCATGAGTAGTGCTGTGAAACAAGTCAAATAAATGTGAGCGAGGAGCTATGGGCAGATGAGGGGCACCAATGGAGGGTGATAGTGAGGGAATCCATGGGTGAGCTGGCAGCGTCCTCTTAATGCATGGGCCATAGGGGCCCTATGCAGACCAGAATTTAACACAAATTTCCCTTTAAACATTTTTATTCCTGCGAGTGCTTGTGTACTGCTTTGCCCGGGGGCCTATCACGCTGTAAAGACGGCCCTGGAAGGAGGTCTTGGGGCGCCAACAAAGATCATCGCACTGGACGCCGCCAACACTAAAGCCAACGCTGTGTGGAAGGAAAGAGAAAGCTGAGCCCAGCTGGTTCTGATACCCTAGGCCAGTGTGCCAGCCAAGAGCCTGGCAAGAGGTATAGCCTGACACTGCAGAAAAGAGCTGCACAAGCTGGGCAGCTGGAAAACTCATTCATCCATGTCAGGCGTAGCTGGAACATAGAACAAGGCTGTTCCACTGGTTTCTTGTGAAGACTGACTCCCAGGATGTCACATCGAACTGTTTGTCTGGTCTGAAGAGAGGCACAGCAATTCGCAAATTACGAGCTGGTCAGGGGCGTAGCTTGGTCAGTAAGACTAGGGGAGGGGGGTGTGAGCTTTTTCTGAGTCTTTGAACTGTCGGCATCCATTTAGAGGTGTCAAAACACACCAAGACTTCAGCACCAACCTCAGTAAGCTTTTTGTTTGGGGGGAGGAGGAGGCTTGAGGGTGGGGTACAAAAGTGCCTCGTAGGTACTTCTTGGCACAAGGCCCTGCTCCCTTCAATGCCCCGTCCGACCTCACACAAGTTGGCAGGTACGCTCATTGACTGCCTCAGCAGGACGACTTACACTCTCTTTCTCCACATTCCATGCGCCATCATAATATCTCACAGCAGCACAAGGGCAACAGCTTTCTCACTGGTTTCTCCAACAATATTCCCATCATTAAAAGAGCCTCCCTTTCGGCTATAACCACACTTAAATGATCATTAAATCCTGCTCCAGTAGTAGGATCTTCAGAACCCATACAAAATTACATGTTGCCATTTGGGAGCTTCGAGTGCCCGTATTTCTTCTCTCAGGGCACCTAGCCCGCTTGATGCTGCTTCCACAATGGTTCAACCGCGGAATTGAATAACCTTAAAGCTTTGCCCCATTGGCTCCTTCAGGAAACTAGCTAGGTGTTTTTCCTTGTTGCTATGTTTATGACAACCCAGCACTGTGATAGGTACTTCCCTAATGGTTCTCTAAGATGTTCTAACATTAGAAAACCAGTTTCCATGGTCAATGAAAGCCTCATGCAAAGGAAACTCACCTCCCAGACCACTTGAACACCCTGCCTCACCGTGCACCTGGAAAGTCAGTCCCTACGCCCTCCTCTGCTACCATTATGCGTCAATGGGCGTGACTCCAGATCTAGGCTTATGTGATGCCTAGCAAGGTCTTGGTGACCATAGAGGCTAATTTCAGAAAGGTGAGTAGACACCACGACACAAGATGAATGTGGTCTGAGAGGGAAGGGCAGCCTGAATGTCCAGCTGTAGAACATGTGTTGGGAGGCAGGGATCTATGCTTGACTGGGTGACATCTGTCCCTTGTGAGAGGGAAGAACAATTATGTCTTCGACATTTCACTGAAAGAGACATAACATAGAGAAAAGGCAACATTTCATCAAAATAACTATGGAAAGACAGCATGCAATACAATCCTCTATGAACCAGTTAAGGTATTGTACTTAAGAGTGAAGCCCTCGCAATAATGTGCTGCAGTCTGTAGGCCCTAAATCACAGCCCCTGTTCCCTTGCCTTCGGCCCACGAACTCTGGAGCAAAACATATTTTCCTTGTGCAGTTCACAATTGCAGTTATATCTAAAACCAAGCACCACCCTGGCTGAGCTCCTTCCATGGTTGGGTTCAAAGCAAAGGGGGATCAGTAGCGCATCCGGCTAGAAAACCAAGAGAGGAGTTTTGAGCACTAAAATTCCGGGCCAGGTGACGTAAGATTAGATACGTTCTAGGCCAAACTTTTAGCACCCCATGGAGGGCTTCTCCTCTTACTCCAGTGTCTCTGTCCTTTCATCAGCCTCAGCACCAAAGGAGACGAGGAGTCACCAGCTCTCCTTCATCTACCTGGTACACAGGCATATGTATCTCTCCAGCAGTGGCTGTAGGGATTTGACTTTGAAGAAAGGAGAGGAAGCACTCTTCTTAGTGTCAATATAGGCAACTCACCCAACATGAAGAACATAGCATGCACATCAATAAATAATCACACAAGACATGTTTGATGGGAAACATTTTGCTGCAGGTTTTTTTTCATACCAAAAATATGCCAATGTGGTGGGTTAACTTACTGGCGATCCAAGGGCAGGCAGCAGTGACTAACATAAGCTACCCTGCCAAACTGATGAGTCAACTGCACCATGGCCAACCCAATCGGAACTACCATTTTGTGGGGATTTCTCCCTTAAATACCGTGGACCACCAGTTCTTCCCTTTACTAACGCCTTTTTAGGGGCGGAGCGTGTCCAGGTAAGCCCCCGGTTTCGCAAGCTTACAACCGCAAGAAGGACTAGTGGGGTGTGGTCGTTTTCATCCAGGGTCCTGTCGTAAAGACTCCTGGGGTTGTTCGGCTTCTGCACCCCAATTGTGCTCCTGAAGAGGGTATCCCTATGTACCATTCAGCCTCCGGATCACCTGCAACACAAATTAACAAGTTAACATGTTCCTACCCTAGCTACGCACCACAGCCAACATGCCGGGTATGCGGAAGAGAGGGAGACGGCGTGACCAGAAGAAACAAAAGGGAAGCCAGATGGGCGTGTGACAGGTATAAGAACCTTGCCCCTACTCTCTGGTGTGCCGGACCTGATGCATGACCAGCGCCGGGCTTTGGGGACTCCTGGAGGGTCTCAACCACTATATATGTTGCTGTGCCTAATGTGGTACTAGGGTGGCCCCCTCTTGAGTGGGCACACTGCGTGTACCGCGGGCATCCTCAAACTCCCAAGTGTGCTCTCTGGCTGCTCGGTATACCCGAACAATGTACAATATTTTCAATTTTTTTTGTCATGCTGTAATTCCTGCCACTGTCACCATGTGAACTCCGCTTCCTTATGCACTTAAAAAGGTGGAATCTACTTAAGTGCATTTAATATTTGTACCATTACAAGATGGCCTTCAAGTTGTGTGTATACTCATGGGCAGCTATCTTGAATTTATTTCTACTTATATCACTCTACGATAGAAATCACACTGCGCCTAAACTCTACGTGCACGCACAATGCGACAGCCGTCTTGGAGAGGTATAAGTATAATGAAGATGCCATTTTATGATGGCCCTGCTATCACCTTTGTCAATGATTGTGATGCAATTGGAGTAGAATTGGCAAAAGCAATACCAGCGTGCACTAAAAAATAAATTTACATACAGAAACACTGTTTACCAGGCGAAACCTATTGGGTCTGCCGATGCTTGCTTTTGCTGGAGCAGCACTACTCAAGTAAACCATGAAAAACAATACAACACTTCTTTCACAG
Organism: Lissotriton vulgaris; assembly: GCF_964263255.1. Classification (NCBI taxonomy): domain Eukaryota; kingdom Metazoa; phylum Chordata; class Amphibia; order Caudata; family Salamandridae; genus Lissotriton; species Lissotriton vulgaris. Next base: position 1,339,826,914 of record NC_141685.1, read on the forward strand.
AGTACAGAGACAGCTCGGTGGTACGTTATTATTATTATTATTATTATTATTATTAACGAGTTTTATATAGCGCCTGGTTACCCTTGGGCATCCCCGCGCTGATCCAGAAGGAAACACTGCCACTATAGACACCAGAACTAGACAGTGAATAGATACGTTTTTAAAAGTTTACGAAACCGAAGAAGGCTCGTTTCCGAGCGTAAGTGCAAAGGGAGAGAATGCCACAGCGTGGCCACATTTACGGAGAATCTTCTACCCCCGGTTCTTACCTTCCTCACCCTCGTGACCTGCAGAAGGTGTTGATGGTCAGAACGAAGGGAGCGAGAGGCCTTGTAAGGCTGAACCATATCCCCTAGGATAGGTGGGCCTTTCCCCTGCAAAATTTTGTGGGCCATGCAGAGTGACTTAAATTTCACCCTCTCTCTGACAGGGAGCCAGTGTAGCGCCTTCAATGCAGGGCGAGCAGATTGACGCCTAGGGAGGCCTGTCAGGAGCCTGGCGGCCGCGTTCTGCACTTGTTGCAGTTTGTTCAGGGTAGATTCTGGAGCACCCAGGAACAACGCATTGCTGAAGTCCAACCGCGAGATGATAAGCCCCTGAATAAGTAACCTCCTGGAGGCCACTGGAAGGAGGGGTAAGATCTTCCGGGCTGATCGAAGCAGGCCAAAACACACGCCAGCGGTCTTTTTAGCGTGTGTTTTAAAGGAAAGGTCCTGCTCGAGCCACACCCCCAGGCTCTTGATCTCCTGCTTGGGGGTGGGTACTGGTCCCAGGCAATTGGGCCAGCTGCTGGGAGATAGAGATGGAGGGGAATTCCCCAGCAGCATCAGTTCCATTTTGGAGCCGTTAAGCTTGAGGGCTGAGCTGCACATCCACGTGAAGATGTTATCCAAACACGTGTGCAGCCGGTCGGGATGGTGAGCCGACTGGGAAAGGCCTACCACCAGCTGGGTATCATCAGCATAGCTGATAATCTTAATACCCAGAGGCAGTACCACACTCTCCAGGGGGCCATATAGACGTTGAATAAGGTAGGGCTCAACAATGAGCCCTGTGGCACACCACACTGGAGAGGTAACAAGGATGATTTCTCGTGGCCTTCCCACACCTCAAAAGACCGGCCTTCCAAAAAGGAAGCGAACCACTTAAGGGCCGTCCCAGAGACCCCCACCCCTGACAGCCGTTGGAGAAGCACCTGATGGTCTACGGTGTCAAAAGCAGCACTGAGGTCCAGGAGGATCACTGCCACTGATCCCCCTGAATCCAAAATGCTCCTAGCATTCTCCACAACTGCCAGCAGGGCAGTATCAGTCCCCTGACCGGGGCGAAAACCCGTTTGGGAGTCGCCCAGAAGGGAGTTGGCCTCCAAGAAGCCCGATAGGCGACTATTCACCAGCTTCTCCGCCACCTTGCTGATGCCGGGGAGCAGGGATATAGGCCTAAAGTTGGTGAGGTCGGCCGGGTCCAGGTTAGGCTTCTTCAAAAGAGCCTTAACAACCGCTCCTTTCCAACCTGGGGGTACCACTCCCTGGGTGAGAGACAGGTTTATAAGGTCCGTCACTGGGCCGCCGATGGTGGGGGCTACCTGCTTCAGATATTTCATGGGTGCAAGATCTTTCGGAGAACCACTTTTCAAGGTTGACATGACTGTCAGAACTTCCTCCACAGTGACAGTACCAAGAGAGACCAACTCTGCTGTTCGCACCCTGGGCTGAGGGCTTGCGCTACCACCAGAGGAAACATCCTCGGATGGCCGGGTGAGAGATGCAAGGATGTTGTCAATTTTGGTTTTAAAGAAGGAGGCCAATTCTGAGCATGCTCACGGGGGTCTTCGTGAATGACCGGAGGTTCGGGAGTTTTCAGGAGTTCTTTAATGACCCTGAACGATTCTTTCGAGGAGTACGTCAGGCATTACTAATTCTACAAGGAACTTGTCTGAACAGCACACACTAGGTTTCTCAATGACCAATCAAGTTTCAGACCTGTTCAGCATTCTGTTCCGACCCATGCTTGTGGGCCCTTGCTGCTGAACCAGTATCAGGGCTGCGTTATTTAATCAGTCATCTATTCACAGAGAGGCCAGCCCGGACGCCTCATTAATGTTTAATGGAATGCCAGGAAAGGGTGTCTCTTGGGCTCGGGCCGTGACTGGTGCCCAGCAGAGCAGAGCAGCCACATCGGTTCCAACTGGGAGCCCCATGGGTAAAATAACAGCTACATCCAAACAGCAGCCCAGGGAAGCGTGAATGGGCCACTGCTGCGCGTGAGGAGTTCTGCTAACCGTCATCGAGGCTTCTGGGCTCTTCAGCATTGCCTGCGCAGCACGGAAGTGATGCACACGAGCCAAGATGTGGCATAACTGATCTTCCTGCATGGTAGTCAAGGAGAGCCTTCAAAATTGGGTTGGAATATGTCAACTTCCGGTGTGTTAAATATCGAATGCCCAGGTCACAGATTTTTTTTACAATGAACTGATTTGACTTACCACTGGAAAATCGAGTATACGTCACTTTTAATCCCAGTGTTGGCAAATTTAGGGCACCACATGGAGGCCAGTGGCAAATTATATTTTTCTTGGTGCGCTGGGTGTTCCTGATAGGCCCAGTCCAGGATATGGGGTCTTCCGACTTCACCCTTCTTTCTATTCACTTCACTTTGCTCTCCAACTCACTTCACCCTCTACTTCCTCTCACCCCAATCTCTTTACTCTTTACATCATCCAACTCTCTCTCCACCTTAGCCACCTGTTTCCGTACGTCCTTTCACTTGCTCTACTTCCCCTTCATATTTTTCTCACCTCAACCTTATCTCTTTCCACCTTATCCTACTCTCTCTCTTCTGACCTTGCAAGCTTCTCACTGTGCATCAACTTACTCCGACTACACTTCACCCTTGTTTTTCCGGTAGTACGTGAATTCATAGAAAAACAAAAACATAGAAACCATATTGGAGGAAACCAAATCATGGAAAAACAATTTTAATGAAAGGCAATTTTAGGGAAATACAAAAAAAAAAAAAAATTAAAGAAAACCTTTACATTTTAAAGGAAAGATAATTTTGAAGAAAATCCAAAACACCCTTAAACTTCAGTGGAGCCTAGGACTACTGTGGTGTACTTGGGCTCAGAGATTGATCATGTTGAAGATAATAAGGAAGTTCTTCTAGGTCAGGAATAATTGGCATTAGGGCATAGAATGGGGTTTTTAGGGTTAACCGATGAGTAGTGTCTAGGGGTTTGAGGTGTTTTTAGGTTTCAGGGATGGGTGAAGTGTATGGGTATTGAGAGGTTTTAGGGTTCAAGGATGGGCGGAGGTTAGGGCAGGTGAGGGTATTTAAGGTTCAGTTATAGTAGTGACTGGGGTGGTGAAGAGTTTTAGGGTTCAGGAAGGGATGGAGTTTAGGGCGGTGAGGGGTTTTAAAGATTCAGGGATGGGTGGAGTTTAGATGTGGAAAGGGGCTTTTAGAGTTCAGAAATGAGTGGTTTAGGGTGATGAGATCTTATGGGTCATAGATGCCTGGTGTTTAAGGGTGGTGAGGGTTTTTTAGAGTTCAAGGAAGTCTGGAGTTTGGCTGTGTTGATGTTTTAAAGGGTATGGGAAGGGTGGGATTTAGGCGTAGAAGGGGTTCTAGGCTTCAGGAATGGGTGGGCTTAGGGCTAGTGAGTGATTTTAGGGTTCAAGGATGGTGGGTTTTGGGGCTAGAAATGGCTCTTAGGCTTCAGGGATGAGTGTTGTTTAGTTATGTCAAGGGTTTTTAAGGGACAGGGATTGATTGGGTTTAGGGGTTGTGAGGGGCCAGCAATTGATGTTGCTTACGAGTGGTGATTGGTCAGACAATTAAAAGCGTCCGAAACAATAGTCTGATAATGTAGACAATATAAATATGAAATAATGTCCCCTTAAGTAACGTATTGAAATAAATATCTCTGACAAAATGTTTCTGAAGTTAGGACCTGCAACCATTGCATTTACACATAATAAACAAGCATTCAAAAGCCAATTTCGACCAAAAAGATTTTCTATGCATTTGGTTTCTATTAAAAGATAAATGCCATTCATTTTCACATTTTCCATTAAACAATTTAGATGAAATTGTTTCTCAGTAATGGTATTCCATGAAATTGTTTTTCTATGAAATTCACATACAACCCTATTTCCACTTCACTCTTCTCTCTCCACCTCACCCATCTCTCTCTTCGTCACCATGTGTCCTGCTCCTGACCCTCTTTTCACTCTTGCTCACTCTTTTCTGCCTTTCTGTCTTTCTGGCTTGCACTCTTCTCCATCCCTATCCTCCTTGTGTTCTCGTTATCCTCCCTCTTGCCTCAGACTTCTTCTTATAACCTCTATTAGCCTCCCATTTCTCTACTTCATCTTTGCTTCCCTCCATCTCATCTTTCTTTCTCTTATTTATTTTAGAATCTTATAAAGCGCATGACTCAGCCCCAGGGTGGTATCTCAGCACTGCCGATAGGCAGTGTTAGGGGTACAGACAATTGATCCACGAAGAGTACAGTTTAAAGGAGTTTACTGAAGCACAAGTGGTCCTCACAATAGCGCAGAGTGAGGAGTAGGGAGTTCCACAGCCAAGGAGCCCTACAAGAGAAGGCTTTGCCACCAGACTGCACGTTCTTAACACAGGGAATAGTGAGTACATTTTTCATACCAGAGCGTAATACTCTGCTGGGCTGGTAAGGAATACGATTCTGAGTCAGATAGCTAGGTCCTTTGCTATTTAAGGCTTTGTGGACCGTACAGCATACTTTGAACATGATTCTCTGGCAGATGGTCAGCCAGTGGAGTTGTTGTAGGAGGGGAAGGGAGGCCTTTCTAGGAGGCATATTGGTAATCAGGCGTGCCATCGTGATTTGTACCGCCTGTAGACTATTTAACAAAGAATTGTTGGCAGCGCCCAAAAGTGCTTTGCAGTAATCCAAGTGACTCATAACCAGAGCTTGGACTAGTGTTTTGCGTACTGCCAGTGGAAGGAGGGAGAAGACTCTATGTAGCAGGCGTAGCATATGAAAGCATGTCCCAAAGGTAGCCCTCACTTGGTCTTGCATAGACAGTGTTTGATCTAAGAAAACACCCAAGCTTTTTACCACCATCTTGGGGACAGGGGCAATCCCCATGTCAGCTGGCCACCAATCTGTAGATCGGAATCTCTTGACATTGCTGAACAACATAATCTCCATCTTATCAGCATTTAGCTGAAGATAGTTGTCCATTGTCCATTATCCATGTGGAGATAGCTTTCATGCTCTCCGAGAACTGGGATATAGTGGTTGAAGAACTGTTATTGAAGGATAACAGCAGTTGGGTATCATTGCATAAGAAATGGAGATGAACCCAAACTCCTTGACTATTTTAGCAAAGGGAGCCATTTACATATTAAACAACGTGGGGCTTAAGCAGGAACCTAGGAACGCATCAGTTTAGGACTCGAAAAGCAGCAGTACAGTAATCAGGTCCTCTGGAAATAACAGGGGAGGACCAATTTATGAAACTGGATTGACTACTTTGGAAAAGCACACAGGCCCCCTGTGAAAAGGTATATACCCTAATAGGTAAAACTACTTGTTTGGAAAACGGTCTTGCACTGGGCATAGTGCTAAATACTAGGTTGTGCAGCAGCCATAGCATAGAATCCTAGATAATCATATATTCCATACTACTGTGTTGACAAAAATATATCTTTTTTATTTCTATTTCATTTTTCTTGTTATGACAGATATCAAATATTATAAAAAACACATACATATAATCAATAGTCATTTGTTATAAAAAAAAATGCATTTAAAATCTTTTTCTATATACATATTAACATGGAAAATACAATGAGGTATGGTCTACCTATTAGGCATCAATAGCTTAAAGTCAGACAAATGGATAATCATAGTTGTTTACAATCTCTATAAGTGATATTCAATGCCACTCAGTCACTTGGTTAATGTCACACATATTGTCTGCGCTTATTGAATAAAAAACAACAATGGTTACAAATGGTTATTGCCACCAACATTTTTCGGGTTTAAGCCTTCCTCAGGGTGTTCTCACCAGTGGTAAACTAAAAATGGAAATAGATTTAGTATGAAAATATTTCTATGTTACAGCTGCAAATGCACTAAACACATATCTTACAATACTGATAACCCCTACCCCCGCATATATGAGGGTTCTTAGTTTCAAAGTTTCAGTACCGCCATAAACTACACTCTCAGCCCAACATACACACTGTGACCACGCATATTAGAACATCACCCAGGTGGGAAAATATTTTTTAAATCCAAATGTTTTTGGATTGTTTTATTATCTCCACACTTTTTCAACTAGTTATATAAGACAGTATTCTATTCTAAAATTACTCTAAACCTGATGGCTGTTTTCATTATTGCCTATCTATTTGTTTATAGACTAGACATCACCTATTTATAGTCTGAAATAGAGATCTAACACTACTAGCCAATATAATTTGGTCCAATGGAACTCTAACTGACGTGCTTCTAACCTGTCTCACTAGCAAGGTTTTCATACAATAGTAGATTGTATGATCTTCTTACCAGAATGGTACAGTACGTTCTTCTCTGTAATTCTTTACAGATCTGCTATATTGTTGGATAAAGTACTCGACTTAATCAGGGCAATTGGCGTCCAAGCATGTATCTAATTCTTTAAAAGCCGTCAAAAAAGTAATTCAATAATAAAATCTTAATTCCTCAATATATTCAAGGCCAAATTCATAGGGTACATGTCTGAAAAAACTCACCTAAATCATCGCAAAAGTCGCCTGTAGATGTTTAACCTCCAAAATCTGAGTTCTCATAAACCTTTGGTAAAAGGTCACTTGATGCGACTCCTGTCTCTCGTGGCTGTAACAGCAATGTCATTTCTATGTTATCTATTGGGCTCTCTATAGAACCACTCACTAGTTTAGATTGAAGAGTTGATCTAAATTAATATCAAGCATGTACTTACCTTATCAGTATTTCTCAGTCCATTAACACTCAAGTGAGATTACTCCATGGCAGTTAAACTGACTATTTTCACTCCTAAATAGCCAGTTAAGTAGAAATGTGATAAATAGAAGCCTGATAAGAAAAAAGAGAAAAGAAAAGGAAAGGAGAATGTATAACACGTACTATCTTATTCTTACTTGTCAGTTTTCTTGTGTTATGTCTAATATATATCTGTTGTGTTGGGGGCCCTGGGCCCTCATGCTGGAAAGGACTGTCACAGACACCAACAGCTACATGGTGCAACTGGCCCAGAGCACGTGCGCTCGGCCTCTTTTATTAGAACTGTGTCACCTGACCAGTGACATCAGTGGTGGGTGGGTGTTTAGTGTAGGGCATACAAAACAACTAGACTGCTGACTGTGACTCTGGGTCACTACATCCCTCCCAAACTTTGGGGAAAATTGAAAACAAAAGAAAGTCCAACCTGTGTGAGAAAAAGTGCAGTTCGCAAACCCCACGACAAAGTTCAACCTGTGGGAAAGAAAAATGTACATACAATATAATACTGGACTCTACAGTTTGAAATCAGTCTCTTTGGTGGGTTGCAGGTCGCAGGTGGTGTAGTTACTGCATCCAGGACTCATGAGTCACTGTGGCATGGTTTGCCGTTGTTCGGCGTGTCCTATCTTCTGTCTGCGCCGCCTGGACGTTGTCCTTTGCCTTGTCTTTGTTTCATACCACTGGTGACAGTTGGTAGCTAGATAGAAGGGTGACGTGATCCGAGTATTGTTTGTCTTCTCGGTTCTCCTCTTCAGTCCTGGTCCTTGGTAGTGTCTCGGGCAGGCTTCAAAGTATTTCTGGGCAGATAAAAGGAGTAGGTGCATACATCCCTCTCACTAGGATGCCCCTCTCGCCGGTATTCCTCTCTCACAAGATGTCCGGGAGGACCTCTTTGCCAGGCTTCCACTGGACTGATGTTTCCGGTCATGTTGCTCCACCATAGCCTTCGGGCCGTGAGCGGGGCACTCCACGATCTTCACCGTTGTGTCCTAGTTCCACCTGAAGGTTACGCTGTTGACTCTTTTCTTGCACGCAAAGCTTTCCTCTCAGTGGGTCCTGCAGACGCACCGTTGTGGACCTGTCTCTCTTGCGGGACTTGCTGCCACCAGAGTCCCTTGAGGCCTTTGTTTCTTGGGCTGCCACGGGTTGGTGTGGAGTGGTCAGTTCCTCAGCCGGATGTGTGAGCATTCTCGCCATCCAATCTTCAGCTCAACCCCAAAGGTAGATTGTTGTCAACAGTCCAAACTTGCCCTCTTCTGCGATTGCCACATGGATGGATGGCTTGTAGGTGGATCTCTTTGACTTGTGCCGCCGGTGTTCTTGACAGGCCTTATTCTCCACTGCACTCCGGTGTTCCAGTGCCTGTCACCTTGCTTCTTTCCGCAGGCCATTCCGACTTCTCCATTTTTCCTTTCCTCCGTGGCGGCGTGCCACTCCGATCTTTCTTCATCTCTTCTCCTCCTCGCGACGTACCCTGGTTCCCTTTTCTTCATACGCTCTGGCCAGGCTTCCCCATGCAGCGCGCGCACTCCACACAGGTCTTCCTGGTCCTGTCCTATTCTAAGGACACTGTCTTCTTGTCGCTCAACTCCCAGGGTTAGTGTCACGTCCTTCACATCTTCCTGTCGCTTTCGTTAATTTGTGGGGTTGAAGTTCGTGGGTCCATGTCCTTGGACCGCGCCTTGTCTGAACTTCTTGGACCTCGTGCCGGTCCCTTCTGCCGAGGTCTGGCAGGTAGGCTTCGTGGTGCGACCATCTGGCTGGTCGACTTCGTGACCAGGCAGAGTGGTCAGGTTGCTTCTGTGTTGGATCTTCACTGCTGCGGGTTGTCTGCACAACCCTTTCCTTTGCGTCGCAGTTCGGCTGCTTTGGCGCGCATCTGGGTGCGCTCTTCGGGTGTTTCCTTGTGACTTGCTGCTTTGGGCTAGTGCTGATCTGCGCTGCGGCGCATTTGTGTCATGCGTCTTCGCACTTCCTAGTGCCGGGTTCCAGAACCTTCCTCAGTTCGTGTGTTGGTACGCCTGTCGTCGCCTTACTGCTGCAGCAATGGCCTGTGGCCACCAGGCATCGCTGTGTTCTTTTCCGGCGTGGCGTAGGTGCTTCTGTAGTGTCGGTTCTTGGAGGGTTGCGTCACCACTCCGTTGACCTTCTTCTGGTCTTGCTGCTTCTGCGTGGTCAGTTGCAATTCCTTGGAACTTCTTTTGGCGCACTTGCGGCGTGCTTGTGGGTGTCTCCAGAGCAGTTCTTGCACTCCTGTTCCTGAGGTGTTCTTTTCGCTGTGGTGCACTCCCGCGCCGTCACGTTTTTCTTCTCAGGCTGTGTGATGAGCTTGGTACGTTCTTTCTTCTCGTGCTATGCTGCTGCTGTATTTTCCTTGTCCTAAGCAGCTTGGATCTGACTCCCTTGGTGACTCAATGTCCTTTGTCTTGTTGCAGTCTCTGGGCATCACTTGTGGGGGTTATGCGCTCTTGGCATCTCCTTTGCTTTCCGGGCGACCATCTGACTGGTCATCTGGCGGTGACTTTCTGGCAAGTCATCTTCGCTGTGACCTACTGACAGGCCTCCGAGGACGCGATCCCTGCGTCGCTCAGTCGTGGTGGCGTGGAGTTCCTTCACTCCTTGCGCGTTCCTGCGCAGTGTTGTTCGGTCCTGAGGTGTGGAGTTCCTTCACTCCTTGCGCGTTCCTGCACAGTGCTGTTTGGTCCTGAGGTGTGGAGTTCCTTCACTCCTTGCGCGTTCCTGCGCAGTGCTGTTCTGTGGCATTGGCGTGTCGCTGGGCAGCGTCACTGGGCGCTCCTGACTTCTGGCGCCTGGCGCAGTGCTGCGCTTTCCTGGCGTGCGGGTGTGGGGTTCCTTCACCCCTTGCGCTGTCATGCGCAATGCTTTGCTTCTGGCGCGTTCCTGCTCCGTCTCTTGAAGTGTCCCTTGCCCTTCTGGCACATCCCGGCGCAGTCTCCTTGCGTGTTCCTGGAGTTTTCCGGCGTGTTCCTGCGCTGTCTCCTGGCGCGTTCCTGAGGGTTTTGGCGCGTTCCTGCGCTGACTCCTGCACACTTCTTGCGCTTCGTGGGGTGTACCTGCGATTGGTCAGTCTCCTTGGGTGTCTGCTAGGTAAATGTCTTTCTTTGCTGCTGACAGTGTTCCCTTGGTTTGTTGCAGGCTTGTATCTACTGATTCTTTGTCTTTTCAGCAGGTTTGGGCTGTGGCAGCTTGCTCTGTGCTGCCTTATTTGGTTTGTTGCAGGCTTGTTTGTAAGCTGCTGGATGTCCTGAAACTTCAGGGTAGTGTGGAGCTGGAAGTTCTTCCTGGGACTGCATGTTCAGTGGCACACGGCGCCGGTGAGGCTCCACCAGAGGGTTCCTTGGAGCATTGGTGAGTGTTTGTGTGCTTTGGTGTGCTTTGTGGGCAAATGCACTCCCGATCAGCACTTTGCTGCAAGTGACTCTAAGGCACTGCAGCGCTTTTCTCAGTCAAAACAGCTTCCTTGTTCACACGCAGCGCTGGGGGCCACAACGTAGGCGCTATTGCTGGGGCTTGTCTGCTCTGTTTTTTTCCGGGCTGATCTCTGCCTTCAGCCTCTTCCCTTTTTCACAGGCTGCGTATGGGTGTTGCTGGCGCCGCTCCTGTGGACACTCTGGGGCAACGTCAGCCGCGCTGCAGGCTGGATGCTGTCTCTGTGCTCCCTGCCGCCGCAGCCTCACTTTCCTCACGCGGTGTGGCGGGGGAGGGGAGTCGATGTCCGCTGGTCTCCGGGCCGTTCTCTGCCTCCGTCTCGCACACAGGGATCAGCGGTGCGGCGAGGCAGGCGGCCACAGCTTGACGACTTTCCCTTTCATGTGAGTCTATTTGGGAGTTTTACCGCACAGGGGGCTTGACGCTTAGTTTTCCCGGCTGCTGTCCGGCACTGGATCTCTCCTTTCCCTCATCTCACCGCCGCAGCCACACGTCACACGCAGCGCGGGGTGGGGGTGACAGCGCTATACAGCAGGTGGGCTCCGCTGAATACTAAGTTAATTGCAGGTTGGCTCCGCAGAATATTCTTTGGTTATTAGGCGCCTGGCAGCGCCCCTCACGCTGCGGGCGCTCTTCGGTACAGTTTTTCAGCCCTCCGCCGCACTTCACACATGCGGCGGGGGAAACGCTGCAGGCAAGCCGTGGGTAGGCTCCGCTGGCCTTGCTTCTCTGCACAGTTTATTGTCGGCCGCTCGGCGGGGCGCCACGGCTATGCGGGTGGGCACCGCTTGTCATGCTGTCACGGGGGGTCGCTCCAGGCTTGCGCGCCCCCCTCCCAGGCATTTCGCAACGCCCGGGCTCACCTGCTGCCGACGGCCTTTTCGACCACGCGGGTGGGCACCGCGATGGTCTTCCTCGTCACGGGTTCAGTGGTGGCTGATGCAGGTGGGCTCTGCACGGCTCTCTCTCTTCACCCCAGGCAGGGGCGCAGTCGCGGCCGATGCGGGTGGGCTCCGGTCGGTCTGCTCTTCTTTCGCCTCACGCAGGGAGGCTCACGCTGGGCACAGAGGTGCGGGGTGGGCTCCCGGTCACCTCCCCATGGATCTTCAGGCCCGGGGCACAGCACACGCCCCGCGGGCCTCTCGGCGGCCGGCGCCGCTTCCCCGGAGGGGTGCCCTCCACATGGGCAGTTCCCTTCTTCTTTCCCAGGGGTGTTCAGCTGCGGCACGCGTGGCTAGCGTCCACCCACTCTCGTCGCCAATGTTGTGTTGGGGGCCCTGGGCTCTCATGCTGGAAAGGACTGTCACAGACACCAACAGCTACATGGTGCAACTGGCCCAGAGCACGTGCGCTCGGCCTCTTTTATTAGAACTGTGTCACCTGACCAGTGACATCAGTGGTGGGTGGGTGTTTGGTGTAGGGCATACAAAACAACTAGACTGCTGACTGTGACTCTGGGTCACTACAATATCTATATCTCTTTCAAACGTGCATATCTAAATATAGTCAAGTTTAAAGGTCAGATGAGCTCACATTAGGCTCTAAAGGAAGAAAACATTCTGCTAGATCCTCAAAATGTCGGGGGTCCGTTAAGGCTGCACTTATTTAAATCCCTCCGACCATCCACTTTTGTTTGAGTCTGGTCCCAAAGATAACCTGCGAGCGTAAATGAGGAATAACACCCGGCCTGAAGCATCATTACAATATGGCTATATCTATGCCACATATGGGGCCACATCTGTCCAGCAGCAAGTTCCTGTAAACGAGAATTCCTACAAAGAACTAAAAGGGGCACTATAATATTGCACTGTAGTGTGTTTCCAAGGTAGACATTCTAACCTCAAGGGCATCTATGCTCTGTGATGAATTTTAATTTCCAAACCACGCGCTGTCTGGCACCAATATATTACCGGGGGACTCAATCTTGCCAGCGGTGACCTCCCTTATATAAATTGAACCAGTTAAAAGAATATAGGCTAGTGTTAAGCACACGCAGGCTTACCTTGCTAGTTTGGCATGATGCCGTGCTGACTTCCAACCGTGTCTCAGGGCGGAATTTTCTTTCCCCACTCTACAAGCAGCCCTAAATTAGTCTCTAATAACGCGACGACATTATGTAAACACGTCACTGTTATGTACCTAACCATGCAGAACGTGCAAATCATGCCGCCATATCTAAGAAGTACTATGCTCTATCTGGCCTTGTGCTCAAAAAGGCCTCCATAATCCGTAATCAACTGTAATTTTCTAATGGCGCGCAAGTGCAGCTGGTAGCACACTTCATTATTTAAATTGACTAAGCGCAAATATATTCGCGTTGAACACAATCTTCCATACTGTGCCCTCCCTTGTATAACTCACACCGATAAAGAGAATATCTGCTAACATGGGGCATGCGGAGGCTTACCTTGCTAATTTTGCATGATGTCACACTGACTTCCAACCGTATATCGGGACGGAAATTTTGTCCATGTTACAAGCAGCCTTAAATGAGTCTCTAATCGCGCGACGCTGTGACGTCTTGATTTCACTTTAATGTGCCTGACTATACTGGAGTGTGCAAAACATACCGCCATATTATGATGTACTGTCTTCTAACTAAATTTAAATGAGAAATAGATGCAAAAACCACTCTATCACCTTTCTTGTAATGATGAACATAGATATAATCCTGTATACCAACATATGTTCATATTTTGCGAGTTTTTTGAAAACATGATGTATTTCCCACTACAGATTCAATGTTTTAATTATGACCATATGTTCTTATTTTTTTATCTCTTTAAAACGCTCAACTTTGTCCTACTAATTGTGATGGACTATCAATATTTTATAGAGAAGAGGTTATCTAATCATTGGAGATACAAGCATATATCTCACCTGGGAATCACTGTTGCCATGACTAGTAGTTACTGAAAATGGGTATGAACATACTAATTGTTTGTGATGTTGCGAATCTAGGGATCCCATGGACCATAGCTCGACAGAAAGTTAAGCCATGGCTACCATGTACATATAACTGTAAATGTTAATTATGCTTTATTGCTTGATCCTAAGGTATTTCTGTATTCAACCCTTTTACAGCTGTGCCCAACATGAATATCCAATAAACCTCTCTCATTTTGCGTATTGATTCTAAGGATTTACCTTCCTTTGGGCAGATACGTTCTAATATGTACCAGCGTATGTCTTCCGGGGTATGATTGTTTTCCAAATAGTGACCAACTATCAGTGCAGTTGTTTATTTTGCCCTCACAGCATTCCTGTGTTCCGTCAATCTCTCATTCAGAGACCTCCTGCCTCTCCCACATAACCCAAGTCACATGGGCAAATTAACAAGTAAATAACATTAGATGTTCTACAATTATTTAACTCAGTTGGAATTATGATCTGCTCATTAAATTGTAACTGGGCAGCTTCTATTGCTGAGGCGCATGATTTACAATTTGCGCATTTGAAATTTCCTGTCACGGGAGATAATCCTGTGATGTTCATTTGTCTTGACATTCCTCTTGTCTTTATGCGGGAATGCACCACATGGTCCTTGAGACTCTTGTTTCGCTTATACGCAAACATTGGTTTGGAAATCTGATCTTTGTTTGATTTGTCCGCGTTAATTATCTGCCAACTTGAAAAACAGCTTGTATGACCCTCTCATTCAACATAGAATGTCGTGAGATGAGACAGAGCCACATTTTTTTCTTTCTTAGTGCTCTTCAGCAGATGTTGTCGTCGAAAAACCGCGCTCTTTTGTAAGAGTCCCTAATTATCTTCCTTGGATAGCCCCTAGTCAGGAACCGTTTCATATCTTCTGCCCTTATGTCATAGTCGCTGATGTCAGTACAATTACGCCTAAGGAGCAGAAATTCTCCGAAGGAAATGCTATTCTTTTGTGCAGAAGGGTGAAACCCGTCATAGTGCAGCAACGTGATCCTGGCGGTCGGCTTCACGAATAAGGCAACCAACAGGACCCCGTCACTCACTGCACTTGATTAGTATGTCCAGATACTCCACTTGTTCTGTGCTGATGGTATATGTGAAGTGGATATTGTCATCACAAAGATTTATCCATTCCAGGAATTGATGTAGATTCTCTCTATTGTCCTTCCAGATAAAGAAGACATCATCTATGAAGCGTGACCATTTGGTCACAGATTCATAGAAAGGAGCAATTTCATTGAACACAAACTTTTGCTTGAAAAAGGACATATATATATTAATTCATTCATTAAGTCTTTATTTCGACACAAGTCATAAAAGACATTACAATAAAACAACACATAATAAAAACAACATTTCATACTTATTACATTCCAATGTCCTTAATATCAAGGGAAAAATCATGGATTAACTATTCACTATTCAGTAAGAGTTTAGTACAGGGTGATCCAGACACATCATTTAAAAAAATAAATTAATGTTTCTTAAAAATTTAACAAAACATTAAAAAAAGTTTTTGATTACATGATTAAGAGCTGATGCATTCTATTAAAAGCCAGGTTAGGACACTGCAGTCTATGTTAGCTTCAATTTGTCTCTACGTATAGTCAACATCCATTTCAGGAACTTTGCAAGTGCAATAACTATACTGTCAGAGCAGTCTGTTTTTAGGATCCTGAGTGCTACAGTACCACTGAGGATACCTTTTTGTAAACAAATTGGTTTAATCCATTTGTGTCGCGGAGCTTTGTATGCTGGACAGATGAACAGAACATGGGCTAAAGTTTCAGATTGGCCTACACAAAAAGGACATTGGTCATTCTTATTACTTGACCATTTGCTTGTGAATGTATTGATAGGAAGGGTTCCTACCCTATATTGATGAAAAAGTTTCCTATCAATGGGGATGGTAATGAGGTCCCAGTATCGCTCATATACTGGGATATGTTTAAGTTCCAGGAAAGCCCTAGTTAGTGATGCGTCAGTGTGTGTTTGGAATTCTCTTTGGGTGATGTTAGCCCAATACATCTCCTTTAGGGCTTTCCGTGATGGGAAGATATTTTCTGATGGGTATATATATTCACAATGCTGGGGGCACAAGATGCCCTTATGCTGACACCCTGTTGCTGCTTGTACAACTTTTGATTGAATTCAAATACATTATCTGTTAAGACAATTTTAAGGCATTCCAATACAAAGTCAGATGGACAATCTATACTATAAGTATGAATAAACCAAAGCACAGCTGACATTGCAACATCAATTGGAATATTACGGTAAAGCACCTCAAAGTGCATGGTAATCAAGAACTGGCTTTCGGGACAGAACTGTACATCCTCTACAAGATTTATAATGTGTCTTGTATCCTGTACAAATACAGGGGTACAAGTTACATGAGGGCATAGCATGGCGTCTACATATTTGGCTAATGGTTCCGTTGCTGAACCAATAGTTGTGACTATGGGCCTTAAAGGTGGATTTGATGTGCTCTTAGGGATTTTAGGAATGCCATAAATGCTCGCCAGTCTAGGTGTCTCAACATTTAAAAATGCCCACTCCTTTTCACATATTTCGCCTTCTTGCAAAGCTCAGTTAGTAAGTTGGAGTATTTTGGTGACTACCTGTTTGGTAGGGTCTCTCTCAATGGGATAAATAGAATCTGGTATCATTCAACATTTCCTCCATTTTGGAGACCTAAGTGGAGGTATCGTATACCACAATCCCTCCTCCCTTATCACAGGTTTTTATGATCTATCAGTACAAGTTTTTAAATTTGTTAAAACCTTATGTTCATTTTTATTTAGATTACATGGTGTCTTCTGTTGATACTTAGTCAGATTAACAAATTTCTTGTACAAAACCTTTTCAAAGGTGGCCACTTCAGGTGATAATTGGTCAACTGTGGGGGTGAATGTCGATTTTAAAGCGAAGCCATACCTATTCATGTTGTCATTCACTCTAGGCTGGTTGGAAAAAATATTTGAAGTCTAACCTTTCTGAAAAACATTTGTAAATCCCTAAACAACTCAAACTTATTAAGCCCTGAGTGGGGAGCGAAGGTTAGACATTTTGATAACAACTACACAATTGTGGGAAAGAGAGTTGAACCACTTAGTATTTCTGGAGCAAAAAAACAATGGATTTAGGCCCAGATATTTGTACTGGGGTGAATGTATGACATTGTTCTGCATTCTGTCCATCAATTGTTTTTGCATTTGTCACCCCGAGTGGGATGGGTATGCTCAGACGTGAATCCCATGCTCTCCACACCACTGGAGTCAAGCTATCCTGGCTGAAGACGGCTGATAGCCAGAAACCGGTCCAAGGATGCTTGATTCCGGTCCAGGAAAGACATGGCTTGGCAGTTGGGGCTGGACTGTTCCCATGAGGCACAGGGTCAAGGCTGATTTGCATATGGCCATGTCTGAACTGGGATGGTGTGGGGAGCAAAAAACGATGTATTTAGGCCCAGATCTCTGTACTGAGGTGAATGTATGACATTGTTCTGCATTCTGTCCATCAATTGTTTTTGCATTTGTCACCCCGAGTGGGATGGGTATGCTCAGACGTGAGTCCCATGCTCTCCACACCACTGGAGTCAAGCTATCCTGGCGGAAGACGACTGATAGCCAGAAACTGGTCCTAGGATGCTTGATTCCGGTCCAGGAAGGCCATGGCTTGGCAGTTCGGGTTGGACTGTTCCCATGAGGCACATGGTCAAGGCGGATTTGCATACGGCCATGTCTGAACTGGGGTGGTGTGGAGAGCAAAAAAACGATGGATTTAGGCCCAGATCTCTGTACTGGGGTAAATGTATAACATTGTTCTGCATTCTGACCAGCAATTGTTTTTGCATTTGTTCTAAGGATCTTGGCATTTTATCAGACCAGGAGATTCTCATCTATTTTAGTGGGGACAGTGTGGGAACATATCTAAAAGGTACTGTCCCCTACAGACTGGACTTGTGTGGTAGTCCTTTGTGAAAATGAAAAAGTAAAAAGGATTAGAAGTATACCCACATTGCGAGTACTCTGGACGTCACCGCTGGGGCTAATAGACCCCACTTCTAGGTGTTTTCCAGAAGTTATACATCTAATCCTTTACATTTATTCACTTCACACAGGACTACCACACAAGTCCAGACTGTATGGGACGGGATCTTTTAGATTTGTTCCCACAGTGTCACCTTATGAGGGACATATATGACATATATGACATCTTTGAGGAGGGCATTGCCATGATCTAGATGCAAGAGTATAGGGGCTTGAAGGGCATTTCTGGGAAGAATGGGTTCACCTTCTTTAGTAAAGTGAGCAGTAGCAGGCTGTTTTCATTTTCTTGGCAATGCGTTTCTCAAGAGGTAGATTGGTGTCCAAGATGAATCCAAGTGACTTGGCACAGGATGAAGGTCAGTATTTTTGTTAGTGGAGGTGTTTGGTAAGAGCTTGGCACCTTTGTGCATTTTGCCCCAGCTATTGTAGAAAGATAGTCCTGTAAAGAAACAACACTTGTACCCTCAAAGAACTGTTTTATGAAAAAGCGTCAGAGCATGAATTTTGCATTGAGGCGAGCATAAAATACACCCATAGAAAAAATTGCACAGTAGGTATTTTGACAAAGGAACAGAATTTTTGTTAGCTTCTTAGGAAAGATTATGTGCAGTCATGTCGTCACTTGTGAACAAAAAAGCTGTTTTGTGCACATTACCTAGATAGCAAAGTAAAATAAATTAATCCACAAGGGTGATTAGGACTAGCACTTTGTCTTTATGACAGGCTAAGGCATCCAAGCAATAAACGGGGGAGGAAGAGGATTAGGCTAGGTTCACCCTCCTATGTGTTTAAAGTATAGCAAAAGAATCCATAGATGACGGATCAAAGAACCTAGCCAAGGAAAAAGGGAGGTCACCATTTGGGTGTAAATTGCCCCTGGTACTAGAAAAGAAAATGTCTTTTATTGATCCCCCTCACTCACCCAGGGTTGCCCCTAGGTGACATGCTTCATCATTGGGGCCATCCCGAACATCTACTGTTTGGGGCGTGCTGCGACTTGCGGAGTGACGTAGGAGCACTTTGTTTGCTGCAGTTTGTGTGGTGCAGTTTAGGGAGGGTGGTGTAAGTGACTTCAAAATGACCTAACTACTGAGCTAATATTTTCTTCCTGCTCCTAGTTGGTATGGATAAAAGGGGGTTAATAATAGGGAAAAATAACTGTTATGTAATTACAATCCCTAGTATTGTGTCGACATGTTTCGAGGTATCCCCTAAACCTCTTCTTCAAGACCACATGAGGGCCAGCCCCATGTGTACCATTCCGTGCAGGACCTATAATAAAGTGAGATAGAATTTATAAATGCACACCTAGTGTGTAAGCATCAGATCAAATATTTACAGTTTACTCTGAACACGTAGTATCTGTTATGGGGAAAAAAACAAAATGCATGGTAATACATACTGCCTACCCACCGCTCCTGTGGGCAGGTGCTGTCAATATGCAGCGCGTAAATCAATGTACTTAAAAAAAAAAAAGTGCAAGTGCCCTTGAAAGTAACGTTAAGTAGTGCTTAGATCCTGTGTGGATGAATATACCACACTCCATTTCTCTCTTGTGAGAAAGCAAGGTTAAAAACAGAATTATAAACACTTGTGAGCCTGGACAAAACAGGACAAGCACAACATATAAAATTAACCTGTTGCCTTTTTTTAAACCTACTTATTTTTTGGGCAATAATACGCCCCATGGTCTGTCTGGGTGGAGGGGCCTGTAGTAACCCTAAAAATAATAAGCATACACAAAGAATTGGACATTAGGAGGGACAGGATTGTGTAAAATCATCCCTCCCTTTTGTGTGCATTACTCGAACAAGTTTGAAAATGCAGTAAAATGCGGAAAAAACTCCTTTGATGGTTCCTGTGAGGAGAAAGGATCTAACTTGGCTCAGCAACCCTCCGTCATTTCGACCTACTCATTCCCAGGGTGGACCGCATCTTAGCGTGTCTGAAGCTCGAGACCTGTAGAAATAGTGAAATAACCAGCCGAGTCATGCCCTCGTGCTGCTAAAGACTAGTGCGTGAAACCGGGGTGTCTCTCCGTTGGAAAAAACGGTCTGCCATCTTGGATGTACTCGTAATTGTCCTGGTGAGGACAGGAGGTGATACCAACAGATTTATAAATTATTTATTTAATAGAGGAGTCCCTATTATGGATTTAAATGTGTGAGAGAAAAATTCTATGGGAAATAGGGGTATAGCTCGAGCCCTGATCTATAAGGGACAAAAAGGAGTCTCATAATGGCAGCCATTTTGAACTAGTCAAAAAAGTCTATATACAGAAGGGTGATGTGAGTTGTAGAGACACGCTCTAGTTGGTGCACGTCACGTTAGGACGTGACGTGCGGCGGCCATGTTGGCGGCGGTACGTGCGCATTGCCATTAGCGCGCCGAGGAAAGACGAGATGGCAGCGCCGGCCGGCGCTCCTCGAGATAGATCCAATTAAGATAATAAAGAAACGTTTAAGCACCTACCAGCTGTCAATCGTTATTGCAGACCTACTTTACAGTGGCGACGAGGTCGGGATCTGACCAGCCAGGACCACACTGCAGAAAAGAAAAAAAAAACGGACCCACGTGGGCAGCAGCAAGGGAAGCAGCCAACAGGCCCAAGCCAGACCTGAGACACAGCGCAGCGACCCTGCACAACCCAGCCAACGCGACGGCCCGCAGGGACACAGCAGGACACACTCAAGGTACGGCAGACTCGAGGAGCGTGGCAGAGCCACAGCCACCCACGGAGGCGGCGAAGAGGTCGGAGTGGCGGCACAGATACCCCGCAGCAGCCAGGATAAGCGCGTGACATTCCTGTTATACAACACCAGGTAGGAACAGCGCTGGCTACTAAAGAGGAGGAAGAGGGGACCCACACCAAGAGTCCCCAGAGAGAAAGGAGCACAGGGTTCAAGGACAGCACTCCAGGCAGCCCCACCGGCAAGGACACCAACATATCAGGCGCCAGGGAGGTGAAAATGAGCACACCGGCGGGGTATGCAATAGCACCGGTACAGTTCCTACCGAAACCCGGAGAACCACTGATGAAGTGGGAGGACTGGAAAGAATACATAGATAATTTCATAGGGGTCCTGGAGGACGAAAATGAAGAAAAATTCACCCCCCAAAGAAAGAAACGCATTCTGTTGCTGAATCTGGGACCGGAGGGACTCAGAATTTACAAGAGTCTGGTGCCCAAAAAGAGAGAAGACACCGACGACGATGTGTATGCGCATGCAGTGGAAGACCTAGATGAACGTTATCGTCCCACCATCTGCGTATCAGTGGACAGATATAATTTCCAGCAAAGGAAACAAAGGGCTGGAGAAACTATTGAAGAATATGTAGCGGCCCTGAGGAAGCTGGCGGCCACGTGTAAATACGCACTGTGGGAAGACGAGTTCATCAAAGATCAGATTGTGATGCACACCACGAGCGCAAATGTACAAGACAAGTTGTGGGCAAGCGGCGACACCACACTTAACCTCATAGCTGCTATTACACATTCCTCCCCAGTGCTGCGCTGTCCATTAGAACTAGTGCTGAATGGACGTTCAATGGTTGTGCGCAGCACTGGGGAGGTAGCGCTGCTGACGACCATTGGCCGTCAGCAGCACTTAAGGGGTTAAAGACGTGTTGGTCATCGTGAAGAGGGCGGAACTCGCACGGAGGTGCGCAGACGCAACCAAGAAAGACGCGGCCACCCCAACCATGGTGAACAGAATACAAGAAGAGGAACACCGCAAAGACCAGAGAAGCAAGCAACCAGGGACCAAAGGAACCAACAGATGGCAAGGGAAGCAGGCGAGCAATGAGAGCAAGAAAACGTGCTACAGGTGCGGAAGTTGGTCCCATGAAGCACATGATAGAAGATGTCCGGCGTTCCGGGCCAAATGCCTACACTGTGGCATCATAGGCCACTATGAGAAGGTGTGTCGGAAGAAACAGCAAAAGGGAGTGGTGAAATATGTCGACCAAGGTGAAGAAGATCTGGAGAAAACCACCGAAGAGGAGGTGGTCACCGTCTTATGCATATACGACCAGGTACTGAGCGTGGATGGGAAGAGGTCAACCAAACCTGTCCTAGACTTGTCCATGGGCGGGATCACCATCACAGTGGTGGCAGACACGGGATCTCCATTCACCATTGTACAACGGGCAGTATGGGAAGTAGAGTTCCAGCCCAAGTTGGGCCCAGAATTGGAGAAACTAGACATTCGGCCGGTCACCTACAATGGCGACCGCATTCCCATGGTGGGATTCCGACGCCTGTTGTTCGAGTTTAGAGGCCGATCAGCTTGGTGCAAACTATACATTGCAGAGAAAGGACCCTCTGTCCTAGGATGGCTAGACCAGGGCGACCTGGGAATAAAACTAGATCCAGGAGGGAAGGAGCAAATACTACTCACAGAGCAGGAGGAATGGCCGGATATGAACAAATGGAAGGAGAACTACCCAAAGGTGTTTGGAGGCACAGTCGGGAGAATGGAGAAATTCCAACACAAGATCGTGCTCAAGGAAGGAGCCATCCCAGTAGCCCACAAAGTGAGAAATGTACCAATTGCGGTGAGAGAGGCAGTCCAGATGGAACTCCAAGAATTGGAGAGGAAGGGTATAATAGAACCAATCACCTGCGCTGAATGGCTGGCGCCCTTAGTGGTCGTAATAAAGCCCAATGGGAAGGTCAGGCTCTGTGTGGACCTGAGAGAACTGAATAAAAACATTGTAGGGGAGAAATTTCCCCTCCCCAGAATCGAGGAGATGTTGGCCAAGACCAGAGGAGTAAGGTGGTACTCTACTATTGACTTGACCTCGGCCTACCACCAAATAGCACTGCATCCGGACAGCAAAAGCCTCACCTCCTTCATCACCCCGTTCGGGTGCTACCAGTTCTGTCGCATGCCGTTCGGGCTGGCCTCGGCGGCTGCAGTCTTTCAGAAAATGATGCACCAACTGTTCAGAGACTGCAAGGGCGTCCAGTACTTCCAGGATGACATCCTGGTGATGGGGTGTGACAGGCTGGATCACGATCGGAAGTTAGAAAAAGTGCTACAAACATTGGAGAACAAGGGCCTCACAGCGGAGTGGACAAAGAACCGGTTGGGCCTGCAATCGGTGACGTACCTAGGCCACGAAATCGGACAACAGGGCATCACACCAAAGGCGGAGAACGTAAAGGCCATCGCTGAAGCACCGCCTCCCAAGAACAAAGAAGAAGTCAGGTCGTTCTTGGGAATGGCGGAGTACTATAGTAAGTTCGTAGTACACTTTGCCTCAAAGACCCACAACATGAGGTTGCTGACCAGGGAGAGCACTGCGTTCCAGTGGACACCGGAAGCCCAAGCAGAGTTCGAAACCGTTAAAAGGGATGTCATAGGAGCCATACCGCTCAAGGGTTACGATCCACAGGGCACCACCGTGCTCACGACCGACGCCAGCGACAAGGGTCTGGGCGCTGTGCTCATGCAAGACCGAGGAAGAGGGGACATGGAGACAATCAGCTTTGCATCCAGGGCATTGACGGATACCGAAAGCAAATACAGCGTGATCGAGAAGGAGATGCTGGCGGTGGTGTGGGCCATGGCGAGGTTCCGGCAATTCCTTTGGGGTACCCGATTTCTACTCAAAACAGACCACAAGCCGTTGGTAAAAGTACTAACATCGAGCGGACACGCCAGCGCCACACCCAGGATATCCAAATTGTCCTTAAAGTTGCTCGAGTTCAGGTATGATGTGGAGTACATCCCAGGGAACCGGAACCGAGTAGCGGACTACCTGAGTAGAGCAGCTGCCATGGAGCCCGGAGAGGAAGATCCTGCAGGCAAAGGGGAGTTGGTGGCTCTCATAGAAGACCAGGAGAAATTAATCAGCCAACAAGAATGGACTGAGGCATATGAGGAGGACACCGACATAAAGGAAGTGAAGACGCACATCGTGCAAGGATGGCCAGACAAGAGAAACGTAAAAATGAACCTTAGGCCGTATTACGAAGTGAGGGAAGAACTGTCGGTAGGAGACAAGGGGATATTCATTTACAGAGGAGACAAGGTGATCCCCCCAAGGAACCTCATCACCAAGCTATTGGACTTGCTACATGAAGGTCATTTAGGCATAGGAAAACTCAAGGCCAGATCGAAACAAAATTATTGGTGGCCAGGGATGGACCTAAGAGCGGAGAGGCATGTTAGGGAGTGTCCACAATGCCAAGGAGCTGACAAAACCTTAAAACCCCTGCGTCCGGCTCTCGGAAAGTTCGATTCTCCCTCCAATCCGTGGGAAGAGCTGTCCATAGGCATCTTGGGACCCGTGCTAGACGACCAGGGCACGCAGAAGTACGTGTGCGTCCTAATAGATCGATACTCTAAGTGGCCGGAGTTGAAGGTGGATGAGTCCATGGACACTGAGAATATCTTGAAGCTCCTGTCCGAAACTTTCACAAGGGAAGGAATCCCCAAATCCATTTTAAGCGACAATGGCCCACAGTTCACGTCAGAGAGATGGAACCAATTCATGCTAAGGAATGGCATCATCATCAAACACACCGCGATCTACCATCCCGCTGGGAACGGCTTAGTGGAGCGGTTCAACAGAGTAGTGATGGGAGCCATACAAGCCGCCATCTCCAGCAACAAAGACTGGGAGAAAGCACTAGAAAACATGGTGTGGGCCTACAGAATAACGCCCACCAGCACGGGGTACAGCCCCTTCCAAATATTGAGAGGACGTGAACCCTTCACGCACGATAACAGGATCTGGAAGGAAAAGGTCATCACAAGTGAGTGGTCTCCCGCGGTGGTCCGAGCCAATTTGGAAAGGGCACAAACCATCTACACAAACCATTACAACAAACGAAGGAACGTGAAAGAAACAGGTCTGGAGAAGGGTGAGTGGGTTAGAGTAAAACTTGCCACCCTGCAGAAGAAAGGAGACAGTAAATATAGCAGTCCCATGCAAGTCAAGGAAGTGTATGAGCGAGCAGCACTGTTAAGTGATGGGAATGTGTGGTCCCAGGACCGCATGGCCAGGTGCAACAAGATATTGAGCTGGAAACAACCTGGAAGGGCATGGGAAGAGATGGATGATCCAAATGTCGAAGCAGGACAAGGCGTAAGTGAACAAGGCGATGGAGCAAGTACAGAGACGGAGCGAGAAAGGGAAAGAGTGAGCGAGAGTCAAGGAGCAGAGAGGGACTGGACAGAGAGAGGCATGAATGAAGGTGGAACGGCAAGTGAAGAAACGGAAGGAACTGATATGCAAAATCATGGGACTCAGGAGAACCCCACCCGGGTTACCAGAAGCGGAAGGCAAGTGGTGAGACCCTCCAGATTTAGAAACTTTGAATTAGACAATGGGTTGTAAGTGTTTGCTTATTGTTCATTAAAAGGGGGAGATATGTAGAGACACGCTCTAGTTGATGCACGTCACGTTAGGACGTGACGTGCGGCGGCCATGTTGGCGGCGGTGCGCGCGCATTGCCATTAGCGCGCCGAGGAAAGACGAGATGGCAGCGCCGGCCGGCGCTCCTCGAGATAGATCCAATTAAGATAATAAAGAAACGTTTAAGCACCTACCAGCTGTCAATCGTTATTGCAGACCTACTTTACATGAGTGTCTCACCTATCCATTTTTGGTATTTCAAAGATGTAATTTTGAACGTGATTACTCAGTTTAATTGACTGTGATGCAGGTAGGGGCTATTTTGGATAGGCGTCTCTTTTGGGACTTGTCCCGGGATATACCATGTCCTAGTGCACGGGTACTCATAGTACGGCCCGCGGGCCGCCAGCGGCACTGCAAGCCTTCCTTGGCGGCCCGCGGACCTTTGAGACATCGTACCCGTGTTTTAAAAAAAATGAAGAGTGTCTGCAAACACTGCTGGTTGCAGCAGCGCTACTCTGAGAGACTCTGCTGCTCTGTGGGGGCCGGGTGACTAGTGATAGTCTGAGTGGAGCTACAGGGGCGCTTTGAAGAAGTGAAATACAACAAAGCATCATTAACATGCAAATGGTCTTTTAAAGACCTGTGAAGTGCTCGGTGCGGTTGTGTGTGCCCGGGAAGCTGTCTCAGCCGGGGCACACACAGGCAGGGTGAGATGACAGAGGGTGACAGAGGGAGGGAGGGAAAGGGAGGGAGACAGAGGAAGACAGAGGGAGAGGGAGGGAAAGTGAGGGAGGGAGACAGAGGGAGGGAAAGGGAGGGCGACAGAGAAAGGGAGAGGGAGGGAGACAGAGGGTGACAGACAGGGAGGAGGGAGACAGGGAGGGAGAGGGTGACAGACAAAGGGAGGGAGACAGACAGATGGAGATAGAGGAGGGAGACAGAGGGAGAGGGAGGGAGGGATAAGGAGACAGACAGAGGGAGGAGGGAGACAGAGAGAGGGAGACAGACAGAGGGAGGAGGGATACATGCAGAGGGGGACAGGCAGAGGGAGGGAGACAGAGGGAGGGAGACAGAGGGAGGGGGACAGAGGGAGGAAGGAGACAGAGGGAGGAAGGGAGAGGTGAGACAGACAGAGGGAGGAGGGAGACAGACATAGGGAGACAGACAGAGGGAGGGAGACACAGGGATTGGGACAGACAGAGGGATACAGACAGAGGGAGGAGGGAGGGCGAGGGAGACAGAAAGTGAGAGAGAGGGAGGGAGACAGAGGGTGACAGACAGAGGGAGACAGACAGAGGGAGGCAGACAGAGGGAGACAGACAGAAGGAGACAGACGGAGGGAGACAGACAGAGAAGACAGAGGGAGGGAGACAGAGGGAGGGAGGGAGACAGAGAGAGACAAAGGGCAGGAGACAGAGGGCGGGAGACAGAGGGCGGGAGACAGAGGGAGAGAGACAGATGGAGGGAGACACAAGGACAGAGACAGAGGGAGGGAGGGAGACACAGGGACAGATACAGAGTGAGGGAGACAGAGGGACGGAGACAGAAGGAGACAGACAGAGGTAGGAGGGCGACAGAGGGAGGAGGGAGACAGAGGTTGGGAGACAGACAGAGGGAGACAGAGTGAGGGAGAGGGAAGGAGAGAGAGAGATAGAGTGAGGGAGACAGGGAGAGAGAGAGGGAGTGAGACAGGGAGAGAGAGAGGGGGAGTGAGACAGCCAGAGAGAGGGAGACAGGGAGAGAGAGATGGAGAGAGAGAGAGGAAGTGAGACAGGGAGACAGAGGGAGACAGAAAGAGAGGGAGGGAGAGAGATAGAGAGGGAGGGAGACAGAGAGAGAGAAAGTGAGAGAGGGAGAGAGAGAGAGAGAGAGATGTGTGTATACCGGGTCTGGTGGCTCAGTGGTCGAAGGCGTCCGCTGCAGGGAGCTGTGTTCAACCTCATGGTCACAGTTTTTTTTATTGCTCTAGCCCCGCCCTACTCCCCCACTGACCACGCCCCCACCGGTGCGGCCCTCGGACACAAACCACACTATAAATTTGGCCCCCGAGAGAAACTTTGTGAGTACCCATGTCCTAGAGGAATGGTAGGTGTTTGATTAATTTCTAGAAATTGAAATGGCATGCGGTGGATAGTTTTGGAACACATAAAACCCTGTGAAAACTTAGAACAGATGTTACTGGGAAAGGAACAAAGATGGGTGTTGAAATTACGCACAGACATCGCAGGCCTGAACGACAATATACCATGGGGTCAGTTCATAAGAGAAATGAACCCCGAGATCTCAATAGATGACATTCTGTAAAGAACATAGTCTTTATTTTGTTTTTTTTTCCAGCTAGTTTCTGTGATTGGTTTAGTGTATCTATTTTTTAATTTCTAAAACTTAATCAAACACCTACCATTCCTCTAGGACGTGGTATATCCCAAAAGATCTGCCTATCCAAAATAGCCCCTACCTGCATCACAGTCCTAAATTCAATTAAACTGAGTAATCACGTCTTTGAAATACCAAAAACGGATGTGTGAGACACTCACATCACCGTTCTGTATATTGACTTTTTTGACTAGTTCAAAATGGCTGCCATTAAGAGACTCCTTTTTGTTCCTTATAGATCAGGGTTCGAGCCATACCCTATTTCCCATAGAATTTTTCTCTCACACATTTAAATTCATAATAGGGACTCCTCTATTAAATAAATGAATTAAAAATCCATTGGTATCACCTCCTGTCCGCACAGGGACAATTATGAGTACATCCAAGTTGGTGGACCGTATTTTCCAACAGAGAGGCACCCTGGTTGAACACACTGGTCTTTAGCAGCACGAGGGCATGACATGGCTGGTTATTTCACTATTTCTACAGGTCCCGGGCCTCAGACACGCTAAGATGCGGTCCGCTCTGGGAATGAGTAGATGGAAATGACGGAGGGTTGCTGAGCCAAGTAAGATCCTTTCTCCTCACAGGAACCATCGAAGGAGTTTTTCCCGCTTTTTACTGCATTTTCTAACTTGTTCGAGTAATGCACACAAAAGAGAGGGATGGTTTACCACAATCCTGTCTCTCCTAATGTCCTATTCTTTGTGTATGCTAATTATTTTTAGGGTTAATACAGGCTCGCCACCCAGACACACCATGAGGCGTATTATTGCCAAAAAATAAGTAGGTTTAAAAAAAGGCAACAGGTTTGTTATATGTTGTGTTTGTCTTGTTTTGTCCATGCTCACAAGTGTTTATAACTCTGTTTTTAACCTTGCTTTCTCACAATGAGTGTGGTATATTCATTCACACAGGCTTTAAGCACCAATTAACGTTACTTTCAAGGGCACTTGCACTTATAAAAAAAAAGTCCATTGATTTACGTGCCGCATATTGACAGCCCCTGTCAACACGAGCGGTGGGCAGGCAGTATGTATTAATGTGCATTTTGCTTTTTTCCCCATAACAGATACTACGTGTTCAGAGTAAACCGTATGATATTTTATCTAATGCTCACACACTAGGTGTGTATTTATAAATTCAATCTCACTTTATTATAAGTCCTGCACTGAGTGGTACACATGGGGCTGACTCCCATGTGGTCCTGAAGAAGAGGTTTAGGGGATATCTCGAAACATGTTGACACAATACTAGGGATTGTAATTACATAAGTTATTTTTCCCTATTATTAACCCCTTTTTATCCATACCAACTGGGAGCAGAAATTAAACATTAGCTCACTAGTTAGGTAATTTTAAAGTCACTCACACCACTCCCACTATACTGCAGCACAAATATTCTCACAAACAATTGCTCCTACGTAACTCCGCAAGTTGCAGCACGCCCCAAACAGTAGATGTTTGGGATGGCCCCAATGATGAAGCATGCCACTTAGGGGCAACACTGGGTGAGTGAGGGGACTCAAGAAAAGACATTTTCTTTTCTAGTACCAGGGGCAGTTTACACCCAATTTGTGAACTCCCTGTTTCCTTGGCTAGGTTCTTTGATCCGTCTTTCACGGATTCTTTTGCTATACTAAGGCATCCAAGCAACAAGCATTATTAAATTAAAAAGCAATAACTCAGCAATTAAAATGTCCTTATGCTATCAAAGAAAATACAGCAAAGAACACACACTGACTCAATTACAAGCCAAACATACCATCGCATCTCCCATCTAACAAAAAGATGTCCCATCACAGTGAGCATCGTGGCAAAGACAGAAGAAGTTGAGGAAGCTATCGAGCAGTGTTTCATTAGAGTCGGTGGTTTGCCTAGAGGTGCTGATCCCAGAGCTGGCCGAACTAGCAGGAAAGGCATTAGTGGACCAGGTGGCTCCGGCTGCCAGCAACAACGCGAGCAGGGATCCGGGCATAGATGTGCCGGGTGCCGGCAACACTGGAGCGGCAGAAGCGACTGAACAGGTCCCGGGAGGCCTGGGAGTTACGGAGACACCAGAGGTAAGCCGCGACATAGGCGCGGTTGACAGTACTGAGTTCTCAAATGTTTTGCAAAGCACTGAGATAGTTCACTCGATTGAACCTCTAACGGAAAGAACAGACAGTGAGTTACTGTCAGCCAGCGGCGCTAATGCTGGGCCTGAATTAAGTACAGCTAAGCCGCTCTATGACTTGAGCATTGACGGAGATGGGGGGGGGGGTTCGCCGGGACTCAACAGCTAAGAGTGAGCAGGCTAATGTAGAGGCAGAGGCAGATGCTAATGCAGAGCGGCAGTTGGATCCAGGGACGCCAACTGAGAATTGGTTTTACTCAGTAAATGATGAAACGGGCGTCTCCGAGACATCAGAGGGGGCCTTGACCGAGAGTGAGTCTGACGGAAGCTTGGATGGTAACCCCTCTTCAAGGAAAAATTCAGACTTGTGTCTTCAGGCTCAGGGTCAAGCTCAGGCTTAGAATCAGAGGAGTCAGTCCATCAGGTATCTATAACAAAAAAAGAAGCAACAACAGAGGAGTCGTCGCCGATACAAACGGCATGATCCTGCCAGTCCAACGCATAGGGAGGTCACTAAAAAACTAGACTGGGACTACTCAGCTACGTCGAGTACGTATCAGGAAGATGACTTGGCTCAGGGGGGCTCCAGAGGCCAACATAGGAACCAGCAAGTGGATGCCCCGACAATTGGGCTGTTATACTCCACCCTGAAACAGATGCAGGGAAAAATGAGGGCAGAAGGCAGGAGAACAAAGCAGGCGAATAAAAAAATCCAGAGTTCTCTCAGCAAGACGAATAAACTATGCCGAGACGGCAGGCAGGGTCACAGAGGTTGAGGAAAGGACTGGGAAAATGGAGGAATAGGTTTCTAGGTGGCAGGAGTTCAAGGAGGCACAAGTCAAGACCACAGAGGACATGAGCTGGAAACTCGAAGACATTGAAAATAGACAAAGGCGAAACAACATTAGGCTTTTGGGGATACAGGAGGGAATGGAAGGGCAGGACCCGAGGGCCTTCGTAGTCACACTCTTCAAGGAGACCTTTCCAGGGATGGTGAAATGAGACTGGGATGCGGAGTTGCAGAGGGCACATAGATTCCCTTTAACACAAAAAAAATCTTACCACGGCTCACAGAAAGACAAGCCAAGAGCTCTGCTGGTATTCATGGGGAATTTTTTGGCCAGGCAAGATATCATGGACAAGGCTAGATCACAGGACCGCTGTATGTTTAAAAGGGTAACCTTCTTTGCACGACCCGACTTCTGCTGCGTCACAGTGGAAAGGAGATGGAGGTTACGCCAGATGATCGGTCCTTCTCAGAAACAAGGATGCGAGGCTTATCTGCTTTTTCCAGCTAGACATAAAATAATTGTGGAAGGGCGGACAAGGATGTTCTTCTCGGAGATCAAGGCGCAAGCCTTCCTGGAGGAAATCAAAGGGAAAACCAGACAGGGGGTGAGGGGGGGGTGGAAGGGTAATCAAATCTCCTGAACATATTGAAGACATAACATAATGGAACTTGGTCACTTTTTCTGGACATAAAAGGAGGGTTTATTTGTGATGTAACAAACGGGAGGGTGGTCTTCTCTTCTCTTGGTTTTTTTTTTTCTTCTTTCTTAGGGGGTTCATGGGAGATGTATTAGGTAATAAAAGCACACTTCATGGAAACTTAGTAAGGTTATTGAGCTGGGAGAGAGGGGGCTGCGTCACTTCGACAGGCTAGGAAGCAGCCATACATAGGTCAGCACTGACCTATTTGCCTGTAAGGGGGGGTGGTTGGGGACAGGGGTACACAGGACATGGGACAGGGGTAGTTTTTTTTGGAACAAGGGCAGAGGCAGGTGCATACACCAAAGGGGCATGGGGGAATATAAGAGAGCAGTTAAGAATTCAATAAGAGACATATGGAAAAGTAGGATCATTGGGGACACTTGCAGCTGTAATGGGCACTAATACTATAAATAACACGGATATCAAGCTAGTCACACTTAACGTGTGTGGTCTCACCGATAAATGCAAAAGGCAAAAAGTGGCTGTGTTGCTTAAAGAGACAAGGGCAGATTTTATCTTTTTGCAGGAGACCCATATAGAAGGGAACAAACTGGTTTTACTGGAGCAATTAGGGTTTCGTGTGTTAGCCTATTCCAAACAGGGAGCTAAGAAAAGGGGGGTGGCCATTCTTACAAAGAGGTTTGAGACACAGACTAGGAAGAAACTAGAAGACCAGTGGGGTAGGTGGGCTTTGATAGAATGTTGGATTGGGGATGAGTGGGTCACGTTAGGATCAGTATACGGCTCCACTCAGGATGATCCGGAGATATTCGACTTCTTGGACATAAAGTTGGCAAATTGGGCACCTAAAATAATCTTAGCCGGTGATTTTAATATAAATGGTGCTGATGGGCTAGGCTTGGGCACAAATGGACATTATGCAGGTAGGAAAAAAAGAGTCTGCCGGGCAATTCGCAGGATGGTTGGCAATAATTCACTATGTGATGTATGGGGACAGTTAAAACCCTCGGAACCTGGATATACCTATTATTCAGCTCCACATAAGATCTGTGTTAGATTAGATTATTATTTCTCATCCGGCTTTTCTCATACTAACCTGCATATCGAGAGATTACCACACATAGTATCTGACCATAACCCTCTTATCCTGACAGTTTGTGGAGATTGCTTAGGGAGAAAAACAAGGGCTTGGTCGTTTGAAAGAGAGCTCCTGATAGATCCAGTTTATGTAGAATACATGCATGTATGGATTAAGGATTTTTGGGACATTGATAGGGGTAGTACTGCAATAGGGAATGCATGGGATGCTTTTAAAGCAAGGATTCGCGGCGAGACCCTGAGTTACAGTTTGGCTAAACAGAAAAAAGTAAAGAAAACTTCAGATCAACTAAATAGAGCAGTGTTAGCAGCAGAGCAGGAACTGGCACAGGTCATTAGGGATAGACAAGATCCTGAACAGCAGGTTTTAAAGGTTATGCTAGTCAAGGCGGCAGCAGAAGAGAGCTTAGCGAAGAGGGCCGCCAAGATCTTTAATACGAGAAGGGAAAACTGCTACGAATATAACGAAAAAATGGGCCACGCCCTAGCAGTTAGAACAAGGCAGAGAGTTGCAAGAGGGAAAATTAGGGAAATTAGGGACACAAGAGGTAATATAGTTTCAGAAGAGAAAGAGATCTTGGAGGTTTTTAGGCAATTTTATAACAAACTATACAGAGGATCAGGTTAGGATACCGGAGGACATATGTGGGTACTTAGGGGCTATACCAAGTAGAGTATTACTAGAGGAAGATAAGGAGGTGTTGGGGGCCCCACTGGGTGAAGAGGACATTTTGGAGGCTATGCTCAGCCTGCCCTCTGGTAAAGCTGCTGGGCCGGATATGATTCCAGGAGAATTTTACAAGGTCTTTTTTAGGACACTTAAAACCGATCTAATGAATATGATAGCTGCGGCTCAGGAAGGAGTATCAATCCCTGCAAGCTGGGCGGGGGCTGACATAATTATAATTCTCAAGAAGGGCAAAATACCGAGCGACCCTGGGTCATACCGTCCTATAACTTTAATTAACTCGGACGTTAACATTTTTTCCAAATCACTAGCTATCAGGTTATCAGGGGTAACTGGAGGATTAGTTAGCAAGAACCAGCATGGATTTATCCCAAATAGGGGGACAACACAACACATTAGGAAAGTAGTTACTTTATTTGATGCCCAGGGGATAGCACAAGAGGGGGTAGGGGGACCCATGGCAGTCGTCCTATTAGATGCTGAGAAGGCTTTCGACCGCGTGGCTTGGGAGTTCTTGTGGGCAGTATTGAAGAAAGTAGGATGTGGGGAAAGGTTTCTGAAATCGATACAATCATTGTATAAGAATCCAACGGCATGTATAAGGGTGAACGCGGAACGGTCCAGCTCTATTGAAATCTTGCGCGGCACAAGGCATGGGTGTCCGTGCTCTTCCCTGTTGTTCGCGTTGTATATTGACCCATTAATTGATAAGCCCAGAACATAATGTTAGGTGTGGGCGGAAAATCCGTTTCGCTCGCGGATTTTGCGGATTTTCGGGAAATTCGCAATCCGCGAGATTCGCGAATCTCCCGCAAAATCCGCAAATCCGCGAGCAGCGGATTTTGCTCGCACTGCTCGCACTGTTCGCGTGAGTTCGTGGCTTCCCAGTACAACTTCGCGCCCCGCGAATAAGTGCAAAATTGCAGAAATACGATCTAATCAAAACTGAAACTACTTACCAGGTTCAAAAGTTCAGGCTCATCATTAGTAGCCATTTCCTGTAGTGCTTGCTGAGGGGCCCCTCCAGAGTTCAGTTGCCAGTTGCAACTATTATGTGACCCTGCTCTGAACCTCAGAATAGTTACACATATGCCACAAAGGTCCTGAATTACAGCTAAGGGAGACAAGCAGGAGCCAGGCTGGCAGTTCAAATCCATTAATCAGCCCCTAATTCATTATTGTCAGTTGGGGCAGGGCAGGTGTTGTAACTAATTTTGCAACAATGAAAGCACTTAGCAAGTGCAAAAGTTCACTAATCAGGAAGCACTAAGGAAGCAGGTGCCAGCTAAAAAAATATTCTGTGACACATTAATCAGCCCCAAATTAATTCAGGTCACTTGAGGCAGGGAAGGTGTGCTTGCGTTGCCACAATAATGTACACTGACTGGACAACCAGAGGGTGCTGTGATGAAACAGAGGGTGGCATGGGTGGGCCAGAGGGTGGCATGAGTAGTCAGAGAGTGGCAGTGGTGACAGAGAGTGGCAGTGATGAAGAAGAGTGTCCCAAACAGGCTGGACACGTAGAAACAACAAGTTCGCGAAACTTGCCACCCGACAGGTAAGTTCGCAATTTGCGACATTGTACAAAACCCTCACGAACTGGCAGAAACCCGCGCAAACACAAAAAAAAAAAATCAGCAAATTCGCGAGAATTCGCGGATTTTGCGGATTGCAAGTTCGCAAATCCGCAAAATTCGCGAACGCGAGATTCGCAAAATTCGCCCATGCTTACATAATGTACAGATACAACCGCTGGTAACAAAGATGGGCCCATGTAAAGTATTAGCGTACGCGGACGACTTGGCAGTTATTACACCGACGCCAACAGAGGCTTTCAGGGAGATAGATATTGAGGCAGATAAGTTCGGACGTGTTGCGGGGTACACTTTAAACAAAGCCAAGACACAAATTATACACAATATAAGAACAGAATGTACAGACTCCCGGGTGGTGACAGAGGGGGTGTATCTGGGAGTATCTATCACGGCAAACCTAGACCAGTTGGTTGAAATAAATATTAGCCCAATATTAAGTAAGGCTAAAAGAGATTTGGATAGGGTACATAATACCCATATGTCAATAGTAGGCCGAGTTAATTATGTTAAAATGAACCTCCTGCCAAAGTTTTTGTATTTATTTAGGTCAATTCCCTTATTCTTTAATGTTGGTTGGATTAGATTAATAGAGCAAATGTTTAATCGCTTTATTTGGGCCCACGGTAAAACCAGGAGGGCGCCGAGATTTTTGTTGCTACCACGGGAGCGAGGGAGCTGGGCCATGCCCGATTTAAAGCTGTACTATTGGGCAGCAGCGTTGCAGCAAATATCAAGTCTTCTGGGAGGGGCTGAAATGGGAGCAGTACAACATACAGGGTCTACGGAGATCTACGGTTTGATTTTAGGAGAGGAGCCGAGCTTCTTTAAAAAAAACAAATCCAAAACAGTAGAGGCGGCATACAAGATCTGGAGGGCGTTCAAGAAGAGTTTTGGCCTGGGTAGATTCAATTCCCATACCAGATTGGCGAGGAATCCCACACTCCCACAGGATATATTTGGGGATGTAATTTTCGGGGAGTGGGAAAGGCTCGGGATTAAGAAGGTGGGGGATATTATGGGCTCTGAGGGTATGCTTCAATTCTCTGTACTTCAAGGGGTATTTGGGTTAAGCTCAAGAAGCTTTTTTAAATATCTGCAGGCAAGAAGTTTTTTGTCAGGTAAGACAGGTGGAGCTAGAGGTTTTGATAATAATTTAATATTGCAGATTATCGAGGAGGGGCAAGATTGTACAATTGGCAGATTGTATGCAGAATTCATTAAGAATAGAGATGATGATCTAGAAAAGGTAGAGCTGAAATGGATAAATAGATTGGGGATAGAGCGGGGGTGTTTGAAAAATCATTAAAGTATGGATGTGAAATTCTTTGTTCGTCAACCCTGCAAGCACAGCAGTATAAAACACTGTATACACTGTACTATACCCCCGCAAAAATAGCTCAATGGGGGGGAACGCAGGGAATTACTTGCCCCAGGTTTGACAGCAATGAGGGCGATATAATGCATATGTTTGCTACCTTTCCAGAATTGCGGCCTTTAATAGAAGCTATGGAGGTATTTCTGGATAGGGCATTGAAACTGCAAGTTAAGCTAACTCCAGAGCTAGTTATGTTAGGGGTCTCAAGTGAGACTCCTTTCCGGAGCCAGGAATATTTTCTATTTGTAGCTATGGCAGTCTTCCGTCTGTGTATAGCGTCAGCCTGGAAAGATAGAATACCACCATTGATGCAGCAATGGGTAGCCAGGCTGCTGCATAGCTGTACTTTTGAAAATGCGATCTACGCCAGACGGGGGAAAAAGGGGAGAGTAAAGGGGCAACAAATATGGGCTCTAATTAATAAATGAAGGGAAGGGGTGGGTTAAAAATGTTTTCTATTTTTTTAGGCAGAGCCTCGTTTGTTTTATTCTTATGTGTTCTCACTCATTGCTCATTGCCTCCCCCTACGGTCTATTTAGTATTTTGTCTCATCCTTATTTTCCCTTCGTACTCTTTATCTTTACATGTATTTTTTCTTTGAAATGTTATTCTAAGTGATCTGTACTCTAATGGGATGTTTATAATGTCTGTTACTGCCCGTAAAGAAATGGAAATGTCCTGTGGGGGAGGGGGGTGGGGTAAAATTGTATCAAAATTTCCAATAATAAAAAATAAAAAAAATAGAGCCGGTGGTTTCCATTTACGTGGAGATTAAGTGATTTGCCCAGAATCACAGGATGTTGAGCAGATGTCGAGACTCAAACCTATTTCCCTTGTGAAAAAGTTGGCAGCTCTGGTGAGGTTCTTCGGTTTCTGACTTCGTCCCGTATTTAACCGCCATTTTGTGTCTTGTCGCCATTTTGTGTTGCCCTCACTCAGGCAGCACGGCAAACGCAGTGTTTTTGCTTTTCTCAGCTGCTACGTGTCTCTTCGGTTAAAGAGTAACCCCCTGCCCTTGTTTACGAAACCGATGTCAGGGTCTGGCCGAGTTCGCTAATCCATGTCTGATTTGATTGATCCCTGTCTCGACTGACTATTTGGCTTCTCCTATTCTTTACTTACATTATCTTATCCGACTGGCCTTTGCTATTCTCTCCTTGTATTCTCTTGTTACACAACTATCCTTTGAGGCACACAAATACGTCCTGCCACCTGCAAATTGGATTGTCGGTACTAGCACTGATTAATTTGTTAGGAGGGGTAACAAACGGGGTTTGAGAGAAGGGCGTATTTGGGACACCTGATAGCTTGTTTTCCAACTTTTCCTATTGGCTTGCTTTGAATGTACAGGGAGTAAATGTTGTAAATATGTGTGCTATAAAAGATTGTGCTAAGTTAAATAGAAAAATGTACCTTGAGGATTTATTTTATCCCATTAATTACTCTTTATCAAGTCATAATATGTACATACATACAAAACGTGGTATCTGACTCTTTGGTTTTTATATCATAATTGAAATAAATTCAAGTCACAAATCTTTTTACAAACAGAGAAAAATAGGCAACAAAAACACTACTACATTAAATCCAGCTTTTTGGTAGTGTATAATACCGTTGGTACAATATGCATTAAACCAATATATACATAGCGTACTACTGAGACATCAGTCAGCTCATTCATCAGAACTTTTTGAGAATGCTGTTATCAAATAATTGTAACCCAAACAGTATATAGGCGTCGACGTTTCGGTCTTTAATGGAAGAATCTCTCCAGGACCATCCTCAGGACTGTGTGTTGCTCAAGATATCTACAAAATATACAATATATACAGTATTAAACCCTACCACTAGTGTCCAATATAATCGATTGTCTGCTAACATTAACCGTCACCACACCCAGTGTGACTGGACGACAACCAATACTCACTATGTACAGAGTATGGATCTTCATAATCCGCTTGGAGGTATCTTAACAGGGGCAATCCAATGCCAATGTGCTCCTGTGCAAATGTATAAAAAACGTACAATATGTATATGCCCTATCAATTCAACCTTACTCGAGGTGGCACCCCTATTGTTGCCACCTGTCCAGCAACCTGTTGTTCAGCCAGTTAGTCCGGCTCTCCCGCAATTGCCTCTTCCTGTATTGCCACCCCCGCCTCCCTTGCCACTAACTTCTGTACCTCAGTCTCCTTCATCTTCAGTTCCTCTTGTCGCGACTAGTCCTTCTCTTCCTTTGCTTAATACTGTGTCTCCAGTTTTACTGTCTGATTCTTCCCCAACTCGCAAACGGTTCGTTGATACTGTTTCTGGTCTTTTCTCCCCCCTCTGTGGGTCTTTTAATCGGACTCCTGCTTTTTCTCGAAGACAATCCCGTAGTCAAATCCCAGATTCTGACGAACGAGTTGCGTTGGACTCTCTTGTTAACAAATGGATCATGAGTGGTCCACAGTATAGTGTACCCGATATTCTGAGTACCTTTCTCCAGTGGAATTCGCCCACGCAGAGATATGTTTTTAATGTCATGTGTGATATCCTTGTCAAAGGATGGGAGAATATGGAGTTGGATTTAACTCCTCAGGGTTTGTTGGACGTGCAGGATAAGTTTGATAAAGGACTTATTGTGGGTTTCGAAGTTGAGGACGCTGTAAGGACACTTGTCACTTTCAGGTCTTTATTTTCTTCTCAGACTATTCTTGAACCTGATCCTGCAGTTAGACAGAAAATGAGACTTATCCAATGAGGGAAGTTCCTCCAGTATGGAGGGAAGCGGTTCCACAGGCAATGGCAAACAAAACAAATGATGGACAGAATGTGGATCAATGTCACACATTCACCCCAGTCCAAAGATCTGGGCCCAAATCCATCGTTTTTTTGCACTCCACACCACCCTGGGTTAGACAATGGCGATATGCAAATCAGCTCTGACCCTGTGCCCCATGGGAACAGTCCAGTCCGAACTACAAAAGCCATGTCCTTCCCAGAACGGAATCAAGCATCCGAGGACCGGACCGGTTTCGAGGTAACACCTCTCATCAGCCTGGCTAGCTTGACTCCAGTGGTGTGGAGTGCCTGGGACCCACGTCTGAGCATCCCCAGCGCACTTATGGTGGCAATTGCAAACAAAACAAATGATGGACAGAATGTGGATCAATGTCACACATTCACCCCAGTCCAAAGATCTGGGCCCAAATCCATCGTTTTTTTGCACTCCACACCACCCTGGGTTAGACAATGGCGATATGCAAATCAGCTCTGACCCTGTGCCCCATGGGAACAGTCCAGTCCGAACTACAAAAGCCATGTCCTTCCCAGAACGGAATCAAGCATCCGAGGACCGGACCGGTTTCGAGGTAACACCTCTCATCAGCCCGGCTAGCTTGACTCCAGTGGTGTGGAGTGCCTGGGACCCACTTCTGAGCATCCCCAGCGCACTTATGGCGGCAATTGCAAACAAAACAAATGATGGACAGAATGTGGATCAATGTCACACATTCACCCCAGTCCAAAGATCTGGGCCCAAATCCATCGTTTTTTTGCACTCCACACCACCCTGGGTTAGACAATGGCGATATGCAAATCAGCTCTGACCCTGTGCCCCATGGGAACAGTCCAGTCCGAGCTACAAAAGCCATGTCCTTCCCAGAACGGAATCAAGCATCCGAGTACCGGACCGGTTTCGAGGTAACACCTCTCATCAGCCCGGCTAGCTTGACTCCAGTGGTGTAGAGTGCCTGGGACCCACGTCTGAGCATCCCCAGCGCACTAATGGCGGCAATTGCAAACAAAACAAATGATGGACAGAATGTGGATCAATGTCACACATTCACCCCAGTCCAAAGATCTGGGCCCAAATCCATCGTTTTTTTGCACTCCACACCACCCTGGGTTAGACAATGGCGATATGCAAATCAGCTCTGACCCTGTGCCCCATGGGAACAGTCCAGTCCGAACTACAAAAGCCATGTCCTTCCCAGAACGGAATCAAGCATCCGAGGACCGGACCGGTTTCGAGGTAACACCTCTCATCAGCCCGGCTAGCTTGACTCCAGTGGTGTGGAGTGCCTGGGACCCACGTCTGAGCATCCCCAGCGCACTTATGGCGGCAATTGCAAACAAAACAAATGATGGACAGAATGTGGATCAATGTCACACATTCACCCCAGTCCAAAGATCTGGGCCCAAATCCATCGTTTTTTTGCACTCCACGCCACCCTGGGTTAGACAATGGCGATATGCAAATCAGCTCTGACCCTGTGCCCCATGGGAACAGTCCAGTCCGAACTACAAAAGCCATGTCCTTCCCAGAACGGAATCAAGCATCCGAGGACCGGACCGGTTTCGAGGTAACACCTCTCATCAGCCCGGCTAGCTTGACTCCAGTGGTGTGGAGTGCCTGGGACCCACGTCTGAGCATCCCCAGCGCACTTATGGCGGCAATTGCAAACAAAACAAATTATGGACAGAATGTGGATCAATGTCACACATTCACCCCAGTCCAAAGATCTGGGCCCAAATCCATGGTTTTTTTGCACTCCACACCACCCTGGGTTAGACAATGGCGATATGCAAATCAGCTCTGACCCTGTGCCCCATGGGAACAGTCCAGTCCGAACTACAAAAGCCATGTCCTTCCCAGAACGGAATCAAGCACTCCACACCACTTGGAGTCAAGCTAGCCGGGCTGATGAGAGGTGTTACCTCAAAACCGGTCCGGTCCTCGGATGCTTGATTCCGTTCTGGGAAGGACATGGCTTTTGTAGTTCGGACGGGACTGTTCCCATGGGGCAACAGGGTCAGAGCTGATTTGCATATCGCCATTGTCTAACCCAGGGTGGTGTGGAGTGCAAAAAAACGATGGATTTGGGCCCAGATCTTTTGACTGCGGGAATGTGTGACATTGATCCACATTCGGTCCATCACTTGTTGTTTTTGCGGTTCCACAGGCAGGCGCTGTTCCGGCTATCCCTGCTCATTTCCAGCGTATATGGGTACATGTCCCCTGGAAACGATCTGAAGTTTTGGCGCTCAAACAGTCTCTATCGGACCCTCGTAAAAATCCTGCTGGATATTATAAAGAATTGTCCCAGACTGTTGTGCGTGTATTATGAATTTGGCCGATATTGATATGCTGATGGGGAATGCAGTTCCACAAGCGCTGTGGGCTCGGATTTGTAGGGAGGACCATGACCAAGCTTTAGGTGGTAATTGGGCCGCTATAGCTGCAGCAGATGCAGCACAAGTGGGTGGTGCTAAGCCAGATGATTTGATTACACAATTGCCTGGTAGAATCATCACTTTAATGATGACGATGATGCCTGCCTTACGTGCTAACTGGGATAAGTTGGCTGCGTGTAAGCAGAAGAAAGATGATGTCTCCGATTTCTTTACTCGTTTCGAGGAGACGTTTATTGACCATAGTGGTCAAGATATGAGCACTGAAGGTGGACAGCGATTGTTTGTGGATAAATTTGTATTTAATTTACTTCCAGAATTATCGCATAAGCTAAAGACTCAGAAAGTTTGTGGGCTGTTTCTTCGTCTGCACAGATATTAGCTACTGCTCAGTATTATGAGAATAGGGATAAAGAAGAGAAAGATAAGATTGAGAAGAAGACTAAGGAATTAAAAACAAAGGTTCTTTTGCAACAAGCTTATCCCCCTCGTTCTGCTCAGCGCCAGTTTCAACAGCCTCCCCAGCTTCATAGGTTGTTACAAAAAACTGAACCTTTTGTTCTGCGACCTTTGCTAGGTCCTAATCAATGTGCCTATTGTAAAGAGGAAGGTAATTTTAAGAATAGTTGTCCGGTTTTATTGCAGCGTAATGGTGGATTCCCAGGGCCGCGAGGCCGTGGTGGTTTTCAATCAGCACCTAGAGGTAGAGGGCGAGGTGCATTGTCTCAAGGACAGCATTCCTTTCCCCCTCAGAATTCTATGAATTATTTTGATCAGCAAAATACTCAGTATGCGCAATATTATAATGGCGATTATTATGTTGAGGGTGAGGTTCAGGATTTTCACACTAGTTAGGACAGCCATGGACAAAGTAAGGGAGTCATATCAGTTCCAGTGGATCAGAATGGGCCTTATGTTGAAGTTGTTGCATTGGGTGTTACAGAGCCATTTCTTTTGGATACTGGTGCAATGAGAAGTTCTATCATTCACTCCAAACTCCCTGGGGCACCTTTGTCTGGCTTAACTAACATTTCTGTAGGATTTTCTGGCACCCCAGTTACTAACCCGGTTTCTTGTCCTTTGCCTCTTTCGATTGGTCCTTACAATTTGGAAGCTCCGCTTATTTTAACGACTGGTTGCGGAGAGAACTTGTTGGGTTTGGACTTGTTGAAAGGTCTTCATGCAACGTTGTATTGTTCCCCCTCTGGTGTGCATCTTACTTTAGGTGAGAAATTGGTTTCTCCTATGTATTTATCTAAAGACCAATTCCCACCTGAATTGCATTCTCTTCCTGCTACGCTTTGAGCTACGGGTCCGAATGATGTTGGTCTGCTCCAGATTCCGCCTTACGTGGTTACTATTAAGCCTAATGTTAAATTACCACGCATTCCTCAGTATAAGATTTCCAATGATGGTGAGCGAGCTTTTTTGGCTATTATCTATGATCTGGTTCAAAAGGGTGTGGTTGAGGAGACGAGAGGTAATGTTTGTAACAGTCCTGTTCTACCTGTCCTTAAACGCACTGGTCCTTCTCAGCCTCCTGTATATCGCTTTGAGATCGATCTTCGGGAGGTCAACAAGATTGTCGTTCCCCAGTTTTCTGTTGTCCCAGATATCACTGCCTTGCTTACTATGATACCCGCTTCAGCTGCATGGTTCTCGGTCATTGATCTAAAAAATGCCTTCTTCAGTATTCCTATTGCTGAGGAAAGTAGGGATATTTTTGGCTTCTCTCTCGGAGGCCGAAGTTTCCGATTCAAGCGTGCGCCTCAAGGCTATTGTGAGAGCCCCTCCATTTATAGTCAGGCTTTGAAATCTCAGCTTGATGCCATCACTTTGCCCCCAGGTGCCACTCTTATTCAGTATGTGGACGACTTGTTAGTAGCTGCTGATTCAGAGGATGTTTGTAAGGATGTGACTGTTTCACTGTTGCGTCATTTGTCTGACCTGCATCCCAAGGTGTCACCCTCTAAGTTGCAATATTGCCGCCAAGAGGTTACCTACTTAGGTCATCTCTTGTCGAAGGAGGGAAGACGATTGACCCCAGAACTAATTCAAGCAATCGCGTAAATGTCTGTACCATCCACACAAAGGGAGGTGCGTGCCTTTCTGGGCATTACCTCTTATTGTAGACAGTGGATTCCAAATTTTTCTTTGTTGGCTAAACCTTTGATGGCACTTACTCTGAAAGACACACCCCAACCTCTGCCTTGGACTGATGAATGTCAGAAGAGTTTTTCTGACTTACGTACTGCCTTGTGTTCTGCCCCTGTGTTAGGTACTCCAGATTACAGTAAGCCTTTCACACTCTTATGTTCATGAAAGGAAAGGTTGCGCGTTGTCAGTTTTAACACAACAATTTGGAGACAAACAACGGCCATGTGCCTATTT
Source organism: Lissotriton vulgaris (assembly GCF_964263255.1). Classification (NCBI taxonomy): domain Eukaryota; kingdom Metazoa; phylum Chordata; class Amphibia; order Caudata; family Salamandridae; genus Lissotriton; species Lissotriton vulgaris. The sequence goes on from NC_141685.1 coordinate 1,339,870,007, forward strand.
TTCGGCTACATTGGATCCAGTAGCCAAGGCATTGCCTAGTTGTCTCCGAGCTACAGCAGCAGCAGCGATCTCCATTCGTCAATCTGCTGGATTGGTACTAGATAACACTCTTGTTGTTATGCCACATGCAGTGGATACTCTTTTGAACAGAACGAAAACACAACACCTCACGAGTGCTCGCTTGTCTGGATATGAGCTGACGCTCTTGGCTAGCCATATACACATCAAGCGGTGTAATACTTTAAATCCAGCAACATTGTTGCCCATTCCGGAAGAGAAAGACACTCAAGAACAGCATGATTGTTTTCTCCGAACAGAGGAGGAAACGAAAGGCAGAATAGACTTGAAAGACACACCACTTGTGGACCCGGATGGGATCCTATGGGAGGATGGGTCTTGTTTCAAACTTCCAAATGGCGAGACGACTACAGCGTATGCTGTTACCACCTTGTATACGGTAGTGGAGACAGCACGCATTACACAGAATTCAGCCCAAGCAGCTGAACTAATTGCCATAACGAGAGCGTGTGTGTTGGCTAAGGGAAAGAGAGTGAATGTTTACACTGATAGCCAATACGCCTTCGGCGTACCTCATAGCTTCGGTCGTTTGTGGAAGGAAAGAGGATTCTTTACTTTCCATGGGACTAAAATACAGCATGGTCAGTTGGTGACTGACCTTCTCGAATCACTTGCTTTGCCTACCCAAATAGCAATAGTGAAGTGTAGTGCACATAAAAGAATCACTGATGATGTGGGTCGGGGGAATGCTTTTGCAGACGAGGTAGCGAAAGAGACAGCGACAGATGCTAGGAGTCGCATGTGTGTTGCAGGCCCTGCAAGATGGGTCAGAGAAGGAGGAATGTGTGAGGACACAATAGAAAGTGTGAGAACGATTCAAGAAGAGGCTACTGAGAAGGAATTGAGTAAGTAGAAAGAAAGTACGGGAATGTTGGACGTGACAGGGTGTTGGACGGAATTGTCAGAACATCAGCATTGGCTGTTACCAGACGCCTATGTATTACCTGTAGTTACTATGGCGCATGGTCCAGCCCACATTAGTGCAAAAGGAATATGCAAACTTCTGGCTCCAGTATGGCAGAATAAAGGAATTCCGAAATGTGCGGAGAATGTGGTGAAACATTGCATCGTTTGTTTAATGCATAGTCCAGGAAAGGGAACTCCATCTCCAGCCGGTCATTTTGCTCCCCCTACTTACCCTTTTGAGGTAGTACAAATCGATTACATTCATATGGATCGTTGTAATATTCTCAAGTATGTTCTGGTGGTGGTGTGTGCCTTTTCCAGATGGATAGAGGCCTACCCCTAAAGGACAATACTGCTTTGTCTACTGCCAAAGTCCTTCTGAAGGAATTTTTCCCGAGGTTTGGTTTGCCGCGAGTTGTTTGGAGTGACAATGGAAGTGAATTTGTAGGCCAAATTAGGCAGAAAGTGTGCACGGGTCTTGGTATTAGGCAGAAATTCCATGCGGCAAACCACCCTCAGTCAGCAGGTTTGGTAGAGTGCTATAATGGCACTCTCAAGCTTAAACTGGCAAAGATTCAGGACAGCACGGGTCTTGCTTGGTCTGACGCTTTACCTTTGGCACTTTTATCCACGAGAACTACTGTACATTCTCGTTTAGGACTCAGCCCATATGAGGTCGTTTTTGGGCGCCCAGCCAATGTCTGGGGAGTCCCTCGACCTAAGAAGTATTCTGACATCCCATATCCAATGTTCATTGACTACTTGCATGACCTCACCACAAAATTGCGTGTTCTTCACCAACAGGTTAAAAACGCTTTGCCGGAGGCCTCTGCGGATCCATGTCACTCCATCCAACCTGGTGACTGGGTCTGCCTGAAGAATTTCCAGCGGAAAAAGAATCTGGAACCTCGTTGGGGCCCGCCTCGGCAAGCTCTGCTAGCAACACGTACAGCAGTAAAGGTCGTCGGGAAGAAGAACTGGGTCCTAGGCGTGCACTGTCAGAGGGTACCTTTGCCTTTACCTTTTGATCAGTGGGTCCGTAGGGGTATAAGTGACAGTGAAGGCGAAAGGGTCCCTCGATTTGTACCTTTCAGTAGTGCACACCTGGATCGAACGAACTCTGAGAAAGAAGACGACGACGTGTTGCAAGAAGCTGTACCATCACATCTGCGACTGAACACAGTAAATCCAGAGACTTTGTTTCAAGAACAAACGATCCCTAATAAGACACGGTACAACTTAAGATCCAGATCAACAAAAGACAATTGAACTTTCTTTTTCTTTTTCTGATCACGCTTTTTGAGAGACATTTCTTTTCCACTATCCATCAAGTTGCAGGGTCACGGTAGGAGTCTTAAGCTGTGACCTGAGTAGTGACAGTAGGTCTGCAGGACTTGCAGTGTCATAGGACGGCTAATAATCACAGCTCAGTGATCTAGGAAGATTGTCGTGAGCAACGCTTTAGAGAATGGATATTAAAGTGGAAAGCAGTGATAAGAATACCGACATGAAAAGTAAATATAAAGAATTGTTGGTTAGTCCATTTGGCATAACCTTATGTATTTTAATATGTTCATATATTTTATTGGCTTGTGCGAGTTGGGTTGTTTACACTATGCAGCAAGCACCTGTTCCAACTTCTGTTTCTTTGTCTTTTCCTACCACTGCCTCCCCACATCAGTTTCATACACTCCCAGAACATGAGCAAATTAGGAGGACAGGATACTTCAATAATTCATTTATTCAGTTATTGCATCAGCATCAACTGGTAATCAACACCACTGACTGTTGAGTCTGTGGGCTCATGCCCCATAATACAGAGAGAGGGATGCCATATTTAGTTCTTCTATTTTCCTACGAAGGCTCCGCTTGGGCCTATTTGGCCATGTTTTCTCATGTATATCAGAACCATCTTTGATATCCTCCTGGTAGTCCATATGGTGGTGGAGCAGATTTTAGTCACAGTTCTTTGATAAAGGGAATAGTGGCCATGGCTAGAATCGCTGAGATTAGTAAGATTCCCGTTGACGAGAAACGAGCATATGATGGCTGGAACGTAACTCGTTATGTTACTAGCCTTACAGATAAGGCTAGACGAATGGGATCCCCACAAATTTGGACTGTACCTCATCGAGATCAATGGCCAAAATATTAAAAATCAACAGGAAAAGAGTGTCTGTTCCCATACTTATATCTATTCACCTCAGATTTCTTCACCGTTAGTGCCATCACAAGGCACATATTTTGTCTGTCATGATAGAGCCTATAAGTGGCTTCCTACCTGTTTTTCAGGCACTTGCTATGTGGCTTTTCTTCTTCCTCCAACATATTCTGCTCCTTCAGGTCATCATAGAAAAAGACATGGCAGAGGGGTTATTGATTCTAAGGACACAGCAGGACAAGAAGGAGGTGACTTTATTAAAAGGTTGCTTCCTTTCTGGGGCCCAATGGCCAACAGCAGAGACATCACACAACTTGTTTGCGTTGTTGAGGCTACCATAAATGTAATTTCTGGAGCCTTGAGTAATCTGACAGCCGAACTTCAGGCGGATCGTCTTATGACGTTGCAGAACCGGATGGTTTTAGACATTTTTCTTGCAGATCGTGGAGGAGTCTGTAAATTGATCGGGTCTAGTTGCTGCATTTACATTCCTGATAATGCCTCTACGGTATACCAAGCCATCTCTAAGTTGCATATAATTTCCGAGTCTATACACTAGGACACAGGAGATTGGTCTGTGATGGGATGGTTTTGGGGACTACTGTCCACTTGGGGATGGAAGATACTAACATTCCTTGGAATGGTTTTGGCCATCATTTTTTCTTGTTGTCTCTGTTTACAGTGTGGCCCTGCCATCTGCGGTATTTGTGCCACCATGTGTGTCCCAAGGCCTGTGTCGCAGAAAACATTAAAATGATGTTGCAGCAACAGCTCGATGACCTCATGGTCATTGACATCGACTCAGATTAACTTGAGTCTTTGTGTTTTGCCTGAGTAATGACAAAAGGAGGGTCTGAGGTTCTTCTGTTTCTGACTTCGTCCCGTATTTAACCGCCATTTTGTGTCTCGTCGCCATTTTGTGTTGCCCTCACTCAGGCAGCACGGCGAACGCAGTGTTTTTGCTTTTCTCAGCTGCTACGTGTCTCTTCGGTTAAAGAGTAACCCCCTGTCCTTGTTTACGAAACCAATGTCAGGGTCTGGCCGAGTTTGCTAATCCATGTCTGGGTTGATTGATCCCTGTCTCGACTCACTATTTGGCTTCTCCTATTCTTTCCTTAGATTATCTTATCCGACTGGCCTTCGCTATTCTCTCCTTGTATTCTCTTGTTACACAACTATCCTTTGAGGCACACAAATACGTCCTGCCACCTGCAAATTGGATTGTCGGTACTAGCACTGATTAATTTGTTGGGAGGGGTAACACACGGGGTTTGAGAGAGGGGCGTATTTGGGACACCTGATAGCTTGTTTTCCAACTTTTCCTATTGGTTTGCTTTGTATGTACAGGGAGTAAATGTTGCAAATATGTGTGCTATAAAAGATAATGAGCCACGGACTAAAGTGGCAGTCCTCTCAGAATATACATTGTACGTACTTCTGGGACAACTGTGCTTGTCTGCAGCTAATAAACCTGGTTTTCTACGCCCAACAGAGTGTCTTGTGTCTCTGTTCGACAAGGCAGGTGAACTCGGGGATTTAAGGCGTGCCCTGCGCCACCGGGCTCATAAGGCCCGGTTCTCAACTGGCCACTGCATCACAGCCTTTCCCCACTTTTATGGTTTGTAGTTGGTTCTGTTTTAGGCGGCACTAACAGCAGGAATGGGCTGGTGTAAGCTGCCTCCTGACAAGAATCCCAGCACTTATTTGTTTACAAATTAACTACTGGTAGTGAGCCACTTCAATACCTACTGCCTGGTAATGTGATGAATGGTTTTGTGGATGGCATTGACCTTGCCCCCAAACTAACAACTGAACTTCAGAAAGAGTGTAGGGAGGTTCTGGGACACTTTTGCCATCTCTTTTCGATTATTCCAGGGTTTATACCTGCCTGTCCTGACAGAGACACACAATATAGATTTCCAGTGAACAAAAAGGTTTACTGAATGCCTGACTGAGTCCAGGAGTGCATCAAGGCAAAGGCTGCCACGCTCTTGGCCTTGCAGGTGATTCAGTGTTTCCACAGTCCATTGGAAAGTCCAGTAGTATTGGTGCCCATGCACTTTAATTCAGCTAACCCAGTGCCTGGTGAAGCAGTCTTGTAAACTCTATTTTGGGCATCAGTTGGGCAATGGGAAGTTCCTGGAGTTGGGGCCCAAGATCTAGTCTGTTTGGAATGTGGAATGGAAGATTCCTACCACCCAGACTCATCTAATGAATACCATTGAGTTGGGTAATTATAAACATTTTTGTTCAGCACCAATATACCCTTGGGTGAACGTGCGCTGTACAAATACACATGTTACGTTATGTTAAGCATGAGCCTTCCTAAGACTTACTGAATATTACAGCAATTTTTGTGGCCAACTACGGCACCAGAGTTGAACCTTTGACAACTCTGACATCCTAAAGAAAGCCTAAAGCCTAAAATGTTATCTGCAATGCTGTGTCAGACAACCCTTGAAGACCTGAAGTCAGTACTATGTAATGCATGTGTTGAAGGTGATGGAGCAAGGTAGCGCATGTAAAGCGACTTGCTTGTATTCAACCCTCTCTAATAACTCATAATTAAGTATGGGCGAATTTTGCGGATCTGCAAAAAAATCAGCGAATTCGTGGATTTTCCCACAAACTCGCTGATTTTTTGCGATTTGCACTCTACTCAACTGGAGTACTTTCTACTGGCTAATCAGTAAGTGCTACCTCGCTGGGTAAATGTATAGTGCTTTTCCTACACTGCAGCTGCGCAAAGGGCCAGAATATTTTTCTCCACTGACTATGTGTGCCTGTAACTGTGCCACAGCGCCAAAAGGCGCGAGGTCCCTTGAGTGAGCGCTCCATCATAGTTGGGAAAGGGCGGGAAGACGTTTGATACCGCTAGTGTGTGGTGCGGGGCCAAACGAGCGGGGCTTCTTTGCGTGTCAATATGCCTCTTGTGTATAAAGGGTCAGAGAGCGAGCAGGGCAGCAGGTGAGGAGAAAGCAGCCTTCTGGTCACAGGAACTACATGGGATTGCGCTCGAGAAACTCAAGGATTCAAAGACCTCACTCGAGTATTACAGCTAATTTTCGATGGCAAATATGGGGTTAAAGCACACTTGCCCAGCCTCGACCGTGCTCACTAATGTTTTGAGCTGATTAAAACGTTACTGAATTTGAGCTTCAACTCAGGCACCTGCTATATCTGTAAGTGCTTCCTGTTGAGGTTTAATTTTTGTGAAAGGAGCCTCGTGCCAGAATGATTCCTGCCCTGCATAGTTATCCACGAAGATGCCACTGTTTTGTGCAATACCTCTACTCAACTGGAGTTCTTTCGACTGGCTAATCCAGTAAGTGCTACCTCAATGGGTAGATGTAAAGAGCTTTTCCTACACTGCAGCTGCGTAAAGGGCCAGAAGATTTGTGTCCACTGACCATGTGTGCCTGTAACTTTGCCACCGCGCCAAAAGGCGCCGAGGTCCCTTGAGTGAGCTGTCCATCATAGTTGGGAAAGGGCGGGAAGACGTTTGATACCGCTCGTGTGTGGTGCGGGGCCAAACAAGCGGGGCTTCTATGCATGTCAATATGCCTCTTGTGTATAAAGGGTCAGAGAGCGAGCAGGGCAGCAGGTGAGGAGAAAGCAGCCTTCTGGTCACAGGAACTACACGGGGGTTGCGCTCGAGAAACTCAGGGATTCAAAGACCTCCCTCGAGTATTACAGCTAATTTACGACGGCAGATATGGGGTTAAAGCACACTTGCCCAGCCTCGACCGTGCTCACTAATGTTTTGGGCTGATTAAAACGTTACTGAATTTGAGCTTCAACTCAGGCACCTGCTATATCTGTAAGTGCTTCCTGTTGAGGTTTAATTTTTGTGAAAGGAGCCTCGTGCCAGAATGAATCCTGCCCTGCATAGTTATCCACGAAGATGCCACTGTTTTGTGCAATACCTCTACTCAACTGGAGTACTTTCTACTGGCTAATCCAGTAAGTGCTACCTCGTTGGGTAAATGTAAAGTTCTTTTCCTACACTGCAGCTGCGTGAAGGGCCAGAAGATTTGTGTCCACTGACCATGTCTGCCTGTAACGTTGCCACCACGCCAAAAGGCGCAGAGGTCCCTTGAGTGAGCTGTCCATCATAGTTGGGAAAGGCCTGGAAGACGTTTGATACCGCTAGTGTGTGGTGCGGGGCCAAACGAGCGGGGCTTCTATGCGTGTCAATATGCCTCTTGTATATAAAGGAACAAGTTTTGTAGAAAGTGGAATTTCCACCTTCAGGTGGTGGTGTGCACATTTATACTCAGACCTATAGTTGGTCTTAATCATTCTTTTCCAAATTGAATGAATACTTCTTACACATTTAATCCATGTTTCAATACGAAGAAATGTATTTATTTCATTTCTTGCTGTGACCCTTCCTCAGGGGTCTGCTGCAAACTGCGGTCTGCGTTCCAGTTTGCAGCAGACCCCTGAGGAAGGGTCACAGACCCGAAATGCATTGGGTTGATGTGGAATGTAGAGGCATGATGTTTTTGCATAAAACGAATTTGCATATTTGAAAAAAAAGCAAGAAATGAAATAAATAAATTTCTTCGTATTGAAACATGGATTAAATGTGTAAGAAGTATTCATTCAATTTGGAAAAGACTGATTAAGACTAACTATAGGTCTGAGTATAAATGTGCACACCACCACCTGAAGGTGGAAATTCAACTTTCTACAAACTTGTTCATCGAATATAGTGTTCTGAGACAAAACACTTGGAGGGAGTTGCACAAAACACGAATCGAAGTATGAGTAAAGGATAGTTGAGACACAAAGTGTGCTTGATGGACTTATCAAAGATTTATTCTTGTATATAAAGGGTCAGAGAGCGAGCACGGCAGCAGGTGAGGAGAAAGCAGCCTCCTGGTCACAGGAACTACTCGGGGTTGCGCTCGAGAAACTCGGGGATTCAAAGACCTCCCTCAAGTATTACAGCTAATTTTCAACGGCAGATATGGGGTTAAAGCACACTTGCCCAGCCTCGACCGTGCCCGCTAATGTTTTGGGCTGATTAAAACGTTATTGAATTTGAGCTTCAACTCAGGCACCTGCTTTATTTATATCTGTAAGTGCTTCCTGTTGAGGTTTAATTTCTGGCCCACAGGAAGCACTTACAGAGTTAAGGCAGGTGCCCGAGTTGAAGCTAACTTTGTAACCATTTTAGAATGGAGCCGGCAAGCTGCCAGAGTTGAAGTTGCAACTTGCAAGTGAGCAACTTCAACTCTGGCAGCTTGCCGGTGCCATTCTAAAATGGTTACAAAATTAGCTTCAACTCAAGCACCTGCCTTAACTGTAAGTGCTTCCTGTGGGCCAAAAAAAAATCCGCCAGCGAGCAGATTTGCAGATTTTTCGGCAATTTCATGAGATTCGCGGATCGCAAAATTGACGAAAATCCGCAAATTCCGCGAGCGGAACTGATTTTTGGCCCACAGTTACTCATAATGTACTAACTAACATGTTTTGTCTTATTAATATTGCATTACACAAAATATTAGGTATCTAGAGGAAGCATGTCTATGTGCTTTTACTAACCATAATCCGCTTGCACTAAAATGGCTGCTGCTACACGAGATTTCTTACTGCACATGTGTCTGTCACACTCACGTGACATGACGTATCTTTCGCTTGGAGGGTAAACTTTGGCTTCTGCGCACTGGAACTAAGATGGCTGCTATGTGTTATTAACGTGCAAGAAGCTTGCATAGCTGCTTTTGCTAAGCTGTTTGTTCTGCCTAATTTCTAATGCAATAGTTAAAATAAAATAATGGGAATAGAGTAGTGATAAGTGGTATACAGAACATTCATGTATTCCTTGTTCTAAACAGTTTGTCTTTTATTTTTTACATGTAACATTTCAGGCCTGATGAAACTCCACTGCACCCATTTTGAACATGTGCACAAGACTCCAAAACCTCAAGAGTCATTGGCATTGAATGGAAGCCAAGTCCAAACTTGCAAGAAGATGTGCCTGGGAGAGTGAACTTTCAACCCCAGGAGAGAAAGCTGGACTGTACAATACTGACCGCTATTATTACTGATTGATACATTCATTGCCGGGTGGAATGAAAGTGCATGGGAAAATAAAGTTATGGGCGGGAACGTTAATTTTAATATCATCAAGAAAAGTTTCATTTTTGGTATGGTGTGATGACCTCTCCTCTCTTCTTGTCCAATCAAAATTGGGGATCCTTACACTTGCAACATTGGGGGGTGGTACACTAACCTGGAAAATAGTATAACTAGGGTAGGCTTAGTTAGCTAATTTGCAAGACTTGTCGTATAGCTGACCTGTCACTGACCCAGCGCACTCAATAGGTGATCGAGAGCAAAGGTGCTGGCGGAGCACTCTGTCAGAAGATTCGATAACCCAATTGGGGTTCGGGAGCAAGGGTGCTGGCGGAGCACTCTGACGGAAGATTCGATAACCCAATCGGGGTTAGGCTGTTAGCTGCAGAGAGGGTTGTAGCGCTGGCGTAGCAACTTTAACTGTGGGTGCCGGTCTTAGCCTGTGGTGGTCCTGTCCTGATCCAATTTGGCTGCACCTGTCCTGATTTCTGGTCGGCACCTGTTGTATTGCTGGCACTTGCACTTCTAGGGTTCTATCTTCTAACTGACCCGTGAACTAAGTTAGTTCTTTACACCATTCTAGGTAAATATACTATTTGGGTATGTCATTGTACTGTTTCCTTCTCTCTTCCCACCCTAATGTCAAATGCGTAAAGACTGCCTTATAAAATCTTTGCATATTCTCTTTCTAATCGTTATTTTCCTGATCTAAAGTTTTCTGGTTACAAATGTATGGATTATGACTTTTAAAGAATAAAGAGTTTAAACCGTTCCCGAGTTTGTAGTTATTATATGAGTACAAAGGTTATTTTATTCTACCTATTTTCTTGCTAACTCCCTGATCCTTTAGGACTTTTAGGTACCGGTAACAAGGATTGGTAAGTCAATGGTATAGGTCCTAAAAACATATTTATATAAATCACTGATTAGAGGAAAGTGCACAGGTTACCTGATTAAAACTCATCATATGTTGTTTTATGGGCCCAGGTGAGTATGGTAAAACCGAGTCGGTGACCTGCGCGCTCTATCAAAGGTACCGGACTATAGTCAGCCCTTCAATATACAGACTGACACCTTAGATAAAGAAGTTGGAGTGGTACTTGGTAACTTAATGACAAGGGTAGAGCCTATCCAGAGGCCTTCATCTCCCATAGATTGCTTTCTAGGAAACAGAACTGGGTAGCCATTCAAAAAGAATATTTTGCAACCACATGGGTTTTGAGGGGGTCCCGGTTTTAATTCTTTGGTCCCAAGTTAGTATCTAGACAGATCATAAAATACTGTATCGGTTGATGGCAATGAAGGAGGAGTATCCAAAGTTGCTGAGATGGTCTATCATGTTAGAAGGTCTAGATTTCACAGTGAAGCAGAAAGTCAGACTGGTTCATGGGAAGGCACATGGACTTTCCTCACTGTTTTGTCGATCAGATGACTCCACTTCTCCAACCGAGGAGTAAGGTTAGGAGTAGTCAAAAATTGAAGAGTCATCTGTTGGGCGCAGAGGCCTAGGCCTGTCCCTGAGTATTTTAGGCCCAGGATCTGTCCTGTGGACTAGAGGGGCTCACCAAGTATCCCCTCATAGAAGACAGCAGATTACTGCCCCTTTCATGGGTGCCTGACCCTACCCGTGTTCCACCCTCATGTAAAATCCTAGAACCTTGCACTGACATCCCACCTGCATGTTGAGTGCATGTGTGTGTCCAGTGAGCCTGAGATATCGGTATCGTGGCAGAGCTTTGTGCATGTGTGAGTCAGTACGCAGTGGGATCCATTTTGGAAGCCCTTGGTTTACTAAGGCACAAGCTGAAGGACGATGACAGCTTCTCCGGACAGTGGAAGTATATTGCCTGCATTTGTGTGCCTAGAGAGTGGAGATACAGACAATAAAGTGAGGAGGATGGAGACAGGACTATCTTTAGAATTTCATTGTTAGCAAGCAGCTGCTAATTAGTTCTTTTGGGACACTGCCATTTGATGGATGGTAGGGGTGAAGGGTGGGACTACAGTTTCTGGTCTAAGGTGAGGACATTTCTAGGCAAAGCCTGCCCTCAGAAAGACTGATGAAAGCCAGGCCCAAAGATCTCATACTTCATTGTACTCAAATTTTGGGTACTCGTGCCTGGAGCCAGCAGCAGTGCAGCCTGCTGAGGGAATAATCACTTTACACACATGCTGTGTCTGTGGAGGAGCCCGAGAAAGACACTTGAAAGAGAACAACCCCTGACTGGTTCTAAAGTTCAAGACAGTGGATCCACCTCACTGTTTGGAAAATATTCATAAAAGTGGGATCAAAAACACTTTGCCCAGTCCCAAGTTATTCTTGACCAAGGAAGGGAGTGTTCTACAGAGTACTGAAAGAGCGGCTGTGTAATTAGGGCTGGTGTCTCACTGACAGCCAGCCTCCCAGAGGTGAGAAGACATTGCCTGAAGTCTGCACTTTCTGGTAGAGCAGCAGAGAATATACCTAAGGGCAGATTTATGATAACTGGCGCATCCCCAGGGATGCGCCAGTTATTTTGTGCCGCTGCTCCGCCACCCATGGTGCGCCGCATTTACAATGCGGCGCACCATGGGGCAAAAACGGCACAGATGCGTGACGCATCTGTGCCGTAAAGGTGGCGCATTGCTGGAGTTTCGTCGCAAGCGACACAGCTCCAGCAAGGCTCGGGGGTGCCCTAGCTGTCCAATGCTGCGTCAAGCCTTACGCCTGCTTCAAGCAGGCGCAGGGTTTTGACGCAGCATTGGCCTGAAAGTGACTGAGTGAAATCTTATAGATTTCACTCAGCCACTTTTGTGAGGCGCACCTGCCCCGGAATGCCCACTCTGCGCCGGAACGCCCACAAGTGGCGCAGGGCTTTACAACGTGACGCATCTGCCTAGATGCGTCACGTTGGAAATAGGTCGTAGGGATGCGCCACGTTTACGCCGCAGTTGCGTGACGCAAACGTGGCGCATTACCAACATAAATCTGCCCCTTAGTGTCTAGAAAGCTGTCTGACTGCTGAGAAAGAGAAATAAGGTGCCTGGCCCTGCGAAATTAGAGACTTTCCAGCTCGGGAAGCCCATCATGTTCCATGCATAAAGAACACCCAGAGAAATCATAATGCATTGGACAGCAACGCCAGATGTGCCCCTTAATGTGACTGTATCTCCCAGTCTCTTGGTATAGTTCCCGCTGAGAAGAACTGCCCCAGAACACTGTGCCAAATTAAGTGTGTCCATGTCCACTGGAAGCCACTACAGGCCAAAAGCTGGTCCTGCCATTGCTGGATGAAGTAGGAAAGATGACGTGCCACCACTAGGTGGAGCCTGGTTAGCTTGGGAGGCCACAGCTTCACATCCAGAATAGTTGGCTCTGCTCGGATATATATAGTATACAGTATGTCAGATGAATGGTTGTATTTTTTAGCCAGTACTCACCAAAATGGCTTAGACCAGTGATACTCAAAGTACGGCCCAGGGGCCGCATGCAGCCCTCCTGGCCTTTATGTTTGACCCTCTGGTCAACAGCTGTGCTGGGCTGCTGTTTATTGACTCAGCGCTAACATTAAAAAGAGGTTAAGTAAACAGGCAAGCATTTATTTAAATGTTAAATAAAGTGAAAAAAGGAAGCAACTAAAATGTCCTGCACTGGTTAACTTTAGAAACACCTTTATTTCTAAAGAAATCTTGCAGAAAAAGGGTAGAAATAGATAAAGGGCCAGATGTACGATGTATTTTAGCATGCACAAACAGGTTTGCGACCACTTTGCGCATGCAAAAATACCTAAGGGCCATGTACAAACCCTAATTAGCGGGTTGCAATTTATTTGCGACTTGCTAATTAGGATTTGCGACTCGCTATTATGAATGAGCGGTTCATTAACGTCCTTTCCTAACAGCGAATCTGAGCCCTATGTTTTGCAACCGCAATTGCAATTGCAAAACAGTCGCAATTTGCCACCTACAAAAATGTAAATGGTAAAGCATTCGCTGGCTGCTCCTGCTCGTGATCCCTGCCTCATTTGTGTGCCAGCCCGTGAACTAGAAGCAATGTGGCTTCGCAATGCGTTGGGCATTTTAATGGGACTCCTGAAATGCTGACCTGCTGAAATAAAGGACCCTGGTACAATACACAGAAGTCCGGCCTGTCTTTGAGTGCGTTCCAAGCAAGTGACACCTTTTTTTTCATATATATATATATATATGTTGCAACGATTGTCCTTGTGCTTTGTTGATGATCATTGCAAAAGCGAGTCGCACCGTAAACGTTCAGTATTGGGAAGATTATGTGGGCCCTGGGGGGCCGGGGGGGCCGATATTTAACAAATGTTTCTTTTTTTTTTTAGTTTTTTGGCAGAAACCTTCGCGGGAGTGTACTCAACAACTTTTAACAAATGTTTTTTTTTTTTGCCAGAAACCTTTGCGGGAGTGTACTCAACTTCCCAAAGTTTCATGGCGATCGGATGAATGGTGTAGTAATGCATAAAGGACAAACAGACATACTGTAATTTTTATATATATAGATTAGGAATTAAACACGAATTTAAAAGTCAGTTAGACTCAAAAATACACAGCTAAGTTGTCACATAGAATAGTCTACAGTTGACAGAATGTCTTTGATTCACTATGCAAAGGAACTGCCTCAGTAGGGTCTTTTGTACATTGTATGAGCAGAGGCGGTGCCTCCATGAGGGCAAAGGATTGTTACCCCGCCGCTGAAAGTGAAGGGAGACATGAAAAATAGAATAGTAATAAAACAAATATATCGCCATTTTATTTTTCATTCTGGCAAGCAGCCGAGTCTAAGAGGGTGAGGCCGGCAGCAAGGAGGAATAGTGGGCACAGTGCACTTCAGTTTAAAGTGCGCATGTCACTTTAGCTGGCTGTCTTGCCACGGCCAGCCTGACATGTGCACTTTAAACACTTCAACCCGAGCTGTCTTAGCTGGATGAAGAGCAAGCGCAGGCCTCCAGGGCCTGAAGGAGCATTGTACCAGGATGCTTAAGCAAATCCTGGCGCGGCTCTCTTGCTGCCTGAGCAGCCTGAGAGCTGAATCAGGATTGGTAGAGGGGAGTTGGACGAGGCTCTGGTAGCTTGCTGCCTATGCTGGAGGAGCCACCGAATGCCGAGACAGGTTAGTATATCTTTATTTCTTTATTTTAATTTAAATTACCTCAGTGACTGGCACTGTAAGCAACTTGCAGTGACTTCAGCCTCAACTCCAGAGCTATCAATTGTGGCCCATTATAAACACTGTTTAAAACAAACCATGATTGACAACTTTGGCGCCGAGCCTAAGGGCACCGCTGTTTTTTTTTACCAATGCCTGTTAGAGGGTTAAATATTCACTCCACCAGTTTTGTTTGCTGCTGGCTGCCACTGTGTATGAAGCAAGTAAGGAGCCAGTGTAGCGCATCGTGGTACAGATTAAGAGATGAGAAGTGCCTCAGAGATAAGGAACAAGCTACTGTGGTGCTAGCGTGATAGAGTAGACTGGAAATTATACTTGACCGTGCACAGTAGCACAGCGCAGGATGCAACATGTATCCCACTGTAGTGCAATGTTATATTGTATAGGACACAATCAAACACTGAATAACCCATAGTACATTGAAGGAGAGTATGATTGAGTAATTGTAGTGCTCCACAGTATCGTTCAGGTGTCGAAGAATTATCAATTGTAGTGCAACATAGTACAGAGTAGGAGCTCAGCAACAAGCCACATGGTGCAACATAGTCAGGGCCGCTGGAATTATGTGATTGTGTGTCAGCTGTGTTTTTTGCATAATTATAGTTTTGCTGCATTTGCCATATAATCCACCGCCTGCTGCATAATCTGCAGATTTTAACAACAACAAAATATGTACTAGCTCAAAGTTACCCAAAATGCAGCAACACCTGTTGCTGGGCTGCAGAAGGTGCTTTGCAAAAGTTGACCGGCCACTTTTATATTGCTATTTCTGTATTTGGCTATTCAACTGGTACTAGTGCAGTGTAAACAGTAAAAAATAATGAAGTAATACTTTGACAACATATGGTGCATTGTGCCATATAATTTGCCTTTTCTTGTCACATAATTTACAATGTTACAATGGAAAATTGCCATGAGAACTAGGACTGTTGTTGTTGAAATTGTTTGTCTCAATCAGAGAGGTTGTTGTTTTAAAAGGCAATACTTTGAAACATCTCAGGATTTTTCTTAAGAGTAAAGAAACCCCTTTGGACTTGGCACGTGGGCCAGAGATGTTTTACAATGTTACAATGGAAAATTGCCATGAGAACTAGGACTGTTGTTGTTGACTAGCTTTCTGAGTGGAGGGCGTCCTAGTTCGGTTTGTCTTTCCCTCTAGACTCCCATTTTGTGTAGTACATAATTTACTCAACCCTGTTGCATAATATGGCCCTATCCTGGTGCATAATTCCCGGGCCCTGACCATAGTGCAGTAGAGGAAACATCAAGAACCTCTCCTGGTAGGGCTCTATATTGTAATGTAGGAGACAGCAAATAACTTGTGGTGCTCTGCCAGTGTATGAGATGAGGAGCAACAGAGGTATTGTCGTGTTTCCCAATGCAGTATAATCATATCAAATGACCACATAATGAGAATACATACAAAAACAGGTGACAGCTTTGCACTATGTACAGATGTTCCCTTGGGTTCTGCTTCCCACAGTCACCAGATGAAGTACCTACAAAGATTGTGTCCATGCCATACTTCCTTACTGCTTTACGTTCGTGGCGACACTCCGCCCCAAATCCAATGGCACAGCGAAAGTGCTGCTTGCACAATTCCTCCACGTTTACAATTTCAATCCTAGTTTTTTTCTTCCTTTTATCATTTTTTCTCTCGAATCCCTTTGTATTAGTTCCACACATACGATGCCATGCCAATTTTCAAAGGTTTCTTATGTTCAAGTTCGTCCCTCCGGACCTTTATCCAAGAACGAGTACCGACTCAAAAGTTCTTCAGAAGCAGTGCTTTATTAGCCCAATGCATTTCGGGCAATTCATGCCCTTCATCAGTTGTAACTGCCTCAACTCTGTAACATGTCCCCTCTCCTCTCACTGTTCCAGGGATAAAAATAGTTCCTTACTGGCCACTAAGTGACACTCTCAAGCTTAAGAAACAGATGGAAGTTTTCAAAACATCCTAAATGAATTGAGGTTTCACTGCTGGCAATTCCTTTAAGTTTCAAGGTTTGCAAATGTACTCTAGGGAATCCAAGATGTAAGCTTTGGTAAATTGCTCCTTGATGTTTTGGTATGACTGCAGCCAATCATGCAACTTTGACTTAAGTTTTCAAAGAAACCAGTTTGGGGGCATAGGTATGGTTTGTGTGAGTGTGCCCACTCGCTTTAAATATACATACCATACATTTGTGACTATGGACTATGTCATTTTTTTTTAGATCTCGCCAAGGCATGTGCTGTCTTGAAGATACATAGTGTCTGGGATATGTGCTTCATAAAAAATGCCCACTTTTTCATTGGTTCTTCTTACTGCCCTTTAGAAATGCTGGATTATCATTGGTAAATACACCTAGTAGTCCCTCCTTTTGTTCCGCCCTGAATACCGACATTGGTACATGGATCCTTTCACTATGAGCCATATGTTTTCCTTCAGTGCACTACTTTGTCTTTTGCTCCGTTCTAGCTGTTGCTCCCAGTTCATGTAATCCGCCTGCCTTCCCAGAACCTCTGCCCCTGCCAGCTGATTTGTATCCTACACAGCCCCTTGTTTGTTCTGTGTCTTTCTGTGACATTTATTGCTCTGTTTTTCTTAATGGGGATTGTCTTTCTAGGGGCACAGATTTGGTTTTGCCAGACTGACTTTGTGTAGGTCCGTGTCCCATGTTCACCCTTCTCTGTCCACCGTCCTTAGACTAACAAAATAGATATTGACACTGAATCTGAAAATCAAAATAACAAGTTTATTCACTCATGAGTGAGACCACGTCCATACAACACCCTCAAGTATTCCAGGAGGTAGTGGCTTGAATACACAGACCATGGTGCTTATATACTGAGTTTGTTGCAGAGTAAGCATGTAGATACAAATAGAAGGTACAGGCCTACACAGAAATAGTTACAGCCAAACATGGGCAGATGAGTAATCACTTAGTCAGCAAAGTGGGAGGGGCAACAGAACTCCTTACAGCAGCCACAAAAGTCGACACTTACATCTTTAACCAGGTGCATATCAGCAGCTACAGGCTTTTTCTCAGCATGTGCTTTGCTTTGGCTCAGTAAAGAAGGAGTTAACTAAAGTTGATGACTCAAGCAGAATAGAAGGGCAAGCAGCAGTGAAGACAGAAGAATTGCAAAGCTAACAAAATGGATGCCACAGAGATGATGGCTTCAGCTTATGCTAACAGAAATTATTTTCAATTTCCACAGATGACCCTTTTAGCATAAGCTAAGACATTTTTTTGTGCTTCTAAAGGGGTACGATAAATGTCATATATATCAATTAACATTATGTTACTGATTTATTGATCTATTGCTAAACGAGCATTTATATTTTGGACATTTGTTTTAGATGGTAGACAAGTAGACAGCATAATGATTGAACAATTACAAATCTTGATAGTAGGTTGGAGAGCTAAAGACACAGGTGGTAGAAGGAAGATTAGCCTGGATGTAGGAAGTAGTATTCTTTAGTTACACAAAAATAAGTGTGACGTAATGCAAGGAAGCTACTTTGGCCTCTCGTAGACATCTGCAACACTGCAGTACAGTTACTGTGGCCCACTGGCACATTGCCTGTTCTTTATACACAAAGGGGGCCAGTGGTCATGGCAACAGAGATAACAAGGGGTCCAGTTCCTTTAGCCAATCTAGAATTTGAATACACATAGTTTGTTGCTACACTTCTTTTAGTATATTCTTCCATTTCTAAAGCCGTCCCTTTTGCTTGTGGGTCCTCATCTTCGTTGGGGTAACAGATTTTGTTCATTAGAGGCATGTAGAAGTTTGAAACAAGCAGGGCATGAGCCATTGTGAGAGAATGGCAGTGGTGACAATGGGATTTCTTTTATGTTCTGATGAGGAGGAATCTTGCCACAAACCCAACAGTTAGTAGCATTGCTTAGCTGGTGTGTCTGATGCAACATTTGAAGAAATTAATTATTTCTCAGGTTTTGCCGGTATCCCTGTTCATGTTGCGGCAAATCAAAATGATGATGCTCTTTTGCAGCAAGTGATGTAACAGTAATGTTAGGCAAGGAGGCTCCAGGCATTACTTCCTTCACTACCCACATTAAAGTAGGGATGATGGCAGCAGTCAAAATTAGACCAAGAATGCAGATTGTATAGCCGTTGCACATTGTCGCAGAGATCTCCTTCTTCTTAGGCAAGCTCATTTTCATCGGCAAACAACAAAACAGATGGTGCCCTAAGGTCCTGGGCAGGCGTTGGTTTCATCACTAACATTGAGATGAGTAGTCACTAAAAGGCTACCCCCCCTTTGAAGCTCTCTTTAAACACCCAGGACAGTGACTCAGTCTTTATCAACGATGAAGTGACTTTCTTCCTGGGTCGCAGCTGATATCGAGATGTACCAGGGATCGTGTGGTCCAGGAAGACTTCCTCAGGTCCTTCAAGTGATGTGGCTTGTCCTTTCTCTGTGGCCAAAATGTTGCGGTGATCTGTCAATGCAGCTAGGCTCACGAAGGAATGCGGCATGGAATCGCCAGGTCACAGATCGCGGCCTTCACCCTGCGACCTGTCTGGAAGAACTTCCCATACCTGCTGATAAATAGAAGACAAGCTGTCAGTTAACTGGGACAAATAGTCACTCATCAATACATAGAGTATAT
Organism: Lissotriton vulgaris; assembly: GCF_964263255.1. NCBI lineage: Eukaryota > Metazoa > Chordata > Amphibia > Caudata > Salamandridae > Lissotriton > Lissotriton vulgaris. The sequence goes on from NC_141685.1 coordinate 1,339,889,040, forward strand.
CATGTTTAGGGTGAGGCTTATGAGTTCCCCAAACATTCATTTGCCTTCCTAAAACCACCTCATATGGTGTGAGGCCAGATTGCATATGTGGTATTGATCTGATAGAAAGTAGTGCTAGGGGCAGGCCATCAGGCCATTTCAAAGACGTGGAAGCCTGTTGTGGTAATAGCTGGAATTGTATGATCTAGCTGGAATTGTATGATGTAACTATGATGGGGTGGAACTGCATCACAGGTAAGATTCCAGAAATGACCAGTATTTGAATTGTAATGCTGAAGGTTGCTGGCATGTAATTTACTACCAATAAATTACTTCAAGAACCACCACTGGAGGAGTGTGGCTTACACCTGTACTTTAGCCAGATTTTAATTTAAGGGTAGAGTTCTAATGTTCTAATAGCCCTGCTGATTGTGGGTGAAAAGCAGCATGAAACTTCCGCTTAGTTCCTAACCCTTTCATGAGATACTCAATAACTTGCCCAATGAAAATGAGGTCTGTTGTCCATTTGCAGAACCTCAAAAGGTGTAGTTGGTGTCACAAACCCTCCTATTGGAGTTTGCGTCCACTTTCCAGGATTATACTGGAGACAAATCAGACAGGACTAGACTAGTTTCTTAGCTGTACCGACAATCTCTGGATGATCCCAAAGTTGCATGAGTTGCTTTGCTATTGAGGATGCTCCAACATGTGCCAGCCCATGTCCATGTGAATCATAGGGTATATATAGGCTGCGGGTAACTCCCATTTTGTCATTTCTTCATTCCTCCAACAGCCCTCATCATCCAATGCTCCCTCCTTGGACCATTGGCCTAATTCAGTCATCAACAGAGGCAGATTGTTGCATGTCCAGGACATCTTGCCTGGCATCATGCCAACATTTAGACTGTGATTTAACTACATACATAGATGTGGTACTTTGTTGCATTGCAGTCTCACGAGCTGTGTAGTCTGCAAAGGCATTGCCTGCTCATATTTTGTTAGTTACTTTCCTTTGTGCACTACTTAACTTAATTGCCACTTTCTTAGGATATGTCAAGGCAGTAAGGAGATTATGTACTAATTCCCCATGCACTATTTTTGTCCCATTTGAAGTGAGAAAGGCTCTTTCTTTTCAAAGTTGGGCAACGCTATGTACCACGCAGAAGGCGTCCTTAGTGGAGTCTGGAGTTCCTAATACTGTGCAGAACAAAGAGCATTCTGACAGTCAGTAGTCCATGGGAAAGGCATTGGAGTGTCTTTAATCAAAAAGGGCCAACAAACGTTTAATAATGTGTGAAAAACTAGGGATCCATTGTCTAAAAAAAAAAAAGGTAAGGCCAATCAGTACACGGACATCCATCTGAGTGCGGGGCACAGAAGTGTCTAAAATGATCTGAATGCGTCCTGGTGTGAGTTCATGTCCCCCATTAGACAGGAGGTGACCTAAATAGGTAACCTACTGTCTACAAAATTGTAATTTCTTTCTAGAGACTTTGTGATGATGGGCGGCAAGAACTAGGAACAATAACAGTGTTCCTTCTTCACACTAGGTAAGGACGCCAGAGCGACATCCTCATTGATAAGACAGGATCTCTCAACCATTGAATAATTGTCATTTTGATATAACACGCACACCTTCCGGAGAACAACGTATTGTGGCACGAAAATATTTAAGCATATTGATACCCACAATATTGTCGGTATGGTAGGGGAAAAGCAAAAAATGGACATGCTGCAGTAAATTTGTCAAGTCCGAATTCAAGTGACTGTGAATTTGGGCTAGGTGTAGGTGTCCCATTGAATCCTATCAATGTTATCATTGTGCCGGACAGGAGAGCCCTAGGAACCAAATTTAGACAGAGTAATACAGGCAGCCCCTGTGTCAACCAGAAACCGATCAGTAGATCCCAAGACGCTTGCATCAACATAAGGACCCATTTGGCCTACTGGCACCTCAACCGGTTCATTACCCCATCCTAGGCATCACTATACATAATCGGAATCTGCAAGAGCATCTGCAGAATAATCAGACGTTTGATATTGATTTCGTCTAGCAAAAGTAGCAAGAGTAATTTTGTTCAACTGCTTCAAATCTGGGGCGAGCTCCTGTTCCTCCCCTGTTTCCTAAATTCCCTGGGGATCTTCTCACACTACCCCTTCCCCGGTGGTACTGCTGACTTTGCAAAAGAGGGCACTCAGAACTCCAATGCTCAGTCTCTTTACAATAAGCACCCGGATCAGGGGACAAATTTGCTCAAGGAAGAGGGGGCACCCCTGGTGTATACATTGCACGTCCGCCTCTTCCACCTCCCCTAAATGGTGGACCATATACTTGAGCCAACCTAACTTTTGTCTTTAACTCCTTAACCTTCTTATCCTCCCAGCCTTTTGCTTCCAATAGCTGATGCTCATAATACTGGGCCATAGTCAAAAGGGAGACTGGGAAGACGTAGTCCATGAACTCTCGCTGGCCTTTAGGCAACTAGCTATTTCTGGCAACATGTTAGCGACAAATTTATCAACAAACAAATACTTACCCGTATCATTGGCCAATGACTGACCACTAAAATCATGGAATGTCTCTTCAAATCTTGAAAAGAAATCAGAAACTAACTCATCCTTTTTCTGTTTACAGGATGCTAATGTGGTCCAATCTATTATGTTAGGGGGTATGAGAGTCTTCAACTTAGTTGCAATAGTTTTGGGAAGATCTAATATCACCTGTTGCAGTTTCTAAGCAGGCTCCCTAGTCACATCTACTTCCTCTAAATGCACCCAAGTATCACCATCAGCTGCAATATTGTCAACCTTCCGAATTGTTCTCCACATATCAGGGGACAAAATAAGTCCAAAAAAACATATCAATATCTGGCAGGGTCATAGTGCAGGAGCCAATAGGTATTTCTACTTCTTCATAAAAAGCAGCTGGATTTTTCTGCGGATCAGGCAAACCAGTTTAAGAGCCATAACATCTGCTCTACGCCAAGGGGTATAGACCCAAATGTAAATAAAATATCCCTTTGCATCATCTGAGGTTTTGTCCTCATCCGTTCCTGCTCCCTTTCGGGGAATATACAGAGGTGCTGCTTCACGCATTGGTTTCATAACAGCTTCACTACTACTAGGTTTGTTCGCATCTACTGAAGCATCTACTACCTTTGTCTGAGATGGAGCTATTTCTACAATGTTATTTTTTCTAGCTAACTCTTTCTCTTTTCGTAAATGCAATGTTTCATCTCGTAATTTGACCCCTCGCCTAATCATGTCAGGTGAGTTTGAAAAAAGGAAAGTCCCATCTACTAACTGTTTATAATCAATACTTATATCATCTGGCTCTGTTTCATTAGAACTATGCCGCCAACCATATATTACGTCCCAAGAGAATTTTTCTAAAAAATATAGCTATTTGGCATTTTCCCAAGTCTGAACTGTAACTGTGAGGACCGTCGCTGTAGTAGTCTCTGGTAATGCCCCATAATTTATCTTTCTCTTCCTTGGTCAAAGTAGAGAGAGTTAGGCGCCCACCTTGCTTATCTTTATCTTTTTTATCTGAAGACAAATGCTCCTCATCAGAAACCTCATTCTCAGGGGCACTAGGGAATTTATACAAGGGTGGAGGTCTATCTAACATGATGGAATCATCTTGAGGTTTATTAAGTATGGTATAAATAGGGCACCTAATAGGGCACTGGCCAGTTACCTCTAAACAGCGCTCCCTATCTTCTTTTTCTTTTATTTCCTTCATTTCCTTATTTTTCAATTCCAATGCTTTTTGATATATCATTTTACACTTCTCTTTTTTTGCTATAGTTTCCTCTTCTTACCTCACTCTGTCTTGCACTTCTTTCTCCCACATTCGTACACAATCAAACATATCTTGTCAAGTTTATTCTTAAATAAACACTGCTCTAAATATTGAATCTTTTTAAAGTCAAATGACCCACTCACAGGCCATCGTAAATCCGGACCTTTTTTGTATATTTGTTCCATAGTGTACTATACATTATGGAAGAAATACCGTATTTAATGTACATATGTCTATTAGGTGTCCCCTCTGGGGGAGCCGGCTGACCTCTTTCTAAATCCATTTTGGTACCTCCAAGAGAGGAACACAAACTACGAAGTGTGCTAGGAGCAGGCATGCTACCAAATTGTAGTAAAATATTACCATTCAGAATTCTTCCAAAGTAGAGAAAAACCTCCACATTACCTGCCTTTATCTATTGCAACAGATAAATAAACAAGCAAACCCAGAATCTTGGCCAAGCAAATCAAGAGTGCCACTTCAGCGACCTTACCAAACAAGAGTGTCCAACCTCCAACTGCCAATCTCTTGATCGACCTAATGGTCAAAGCAAATACTTGCACCAAAGGAAACCTCAGTCGGACCGGCCACCACCTGGAAGGTCAGATCAAGAAAACCGGAAAAATCACTTTGGCTGCAAAGACAAGGGTCTCCTCATACAGGACGTCTCATCAGCATTATTCCATTCTTCCATCAAGACCACTCCTTTTGGATGGCCGCGTCTCCGATGAGGTCCCATCTGGGGTGCCAAACTGTGGAAATTTGTCTTTTTAAGGGCACACAGGTTCAGGGTTCACCCTTCTCTGTCCACGGGTCTTTATACTAACAAAATAGAGATTGACACTGAAGCTGAAATTCAAAATAACAAGTTTATTCACTCATGAGTGAGACCACGTCCATACAACACCCTCAAGTGTTCCAGGAGGTAGTGGGGTGAACACACAGACCATGGTGCTTATATAATGAGTTTGTTGCAGAGTAAGCATGTTATGTTATGTTATGTTAGAACTGTATTTCTTGAGCGCACGGCTACCCAGAACGGGTGTCCCGGCGCTTTGGCAGAGAGTCCTGGATGGAGATACAAATAAAAAGCTACAGGCCTACACAGAAATAGTTACAGCTAGACATGGGCAGACGAGTAATCACTTAGGCTCAGTACAGAAGGAGTTAACTAAAGTTAATGACTCAAACAGAATAAAAGGGCAAGCAGCAGCGAAGACAGAAAAATTACATAGCTAACAAAATGGATGCCACAGACAAGATGGCTTCAGCTTATACTAACAGAAATTATATTCAATTTCCAAAGCATTGCCACTTTAATGGGTACCTGAAAACTGCCCTTATTCTTTTTCTGTTCTCCCCCTTTTTCCGATCGTGATTCTCAGCCGCTTTCAGGGAGCGAGCCTCTGTTCTTTGCTTTCCCAGCCCTTTCCAAAATGAACACTTTGGTGAACTTGGGCTGCCCGCGGTCCAGGCAGAGGGCCCCATAGGAGGGTGGCCACCGTAGTGCCATATGAGGGCACAAAACCTCGTCTAGTGTTTGGACCCACTCGGGGTCCGGCGCTTCCTAACCACATTATTTCAGGCACGCCAGTGGGCGGGGAGGCAAGTATATAGACCTCACCCGCCCATCAGGTGATCCTTGTGTGCACCGAGACTTCACGCTGTTTGGTCTTGCGTCGGGTCGGGCTGGTTTCATCCCCTGTCTCGCGATCAGTAGCTGGCCTCGTCCGGTTTGCGGTGAGTCAGGGCCCTTACTTCCCGCAGTGGGGGACAGCCCCATAGGGGAGAGTTAATGTTGATGAGGTCGCTGCAATTTGCGGGTGTGCAGTCCTCACAGGCACCGCATTCTCGTTGTTCACGTCTTGGTGGAAGGACCAATAAGAGTACGGTCTCAGTGGCCGGTGGGCCCTACGGCCCACACGTCATGTTTTCTGTGTTTCCATGGATGACGCTGTGACTGTTAGTCCAGTCTGAACATCCAGCTAGTACAGCTCGTTACTGTTGTCTTCAGTGACCGATGCAAGGCGCACTCAGCGTTCCATCATTCAAAGAGGGTAAAGTGAGAGACTTCATTTCATTGTATAATAGCAACATGAGGTTAGAGTTTGCTTCATTGGTGTCCTGTAAAATGTATTATGTAAAGCGCTTAGGCACTGCAGGAACAGGCTTTGAAGCGCTAATAACTGAAAATAATATAATACTGAAAATAATGAGCTACAATGCCCATGCTTTTTGGGTCAGCAATTATTTCAGCTAGGATAGCATTTATCCTGAGCGTAGTAGTTGCCTGCAAGGTTAGTTGTTATGAAGGTCCTGGGCGTAGTTTGCGTAGTCACGCTAAGCGTAGCTACGTGAAGTGCACTTCGCACTACGCAAGCTAAGCGTAGCTACGCGAAATGCGTAGTGCGGTAGGGAAAATGCTGTTCGCACTGATTGCACAGTGTCGGATGCTTGTCCGCACTGTGCAATCATTGCAAACAGCATCTTGCACAGTGCAAGCAGTCGTTTTCTGCCACTCGAGTAGATTTGTACTCGAGCGGGAGTTTTCCTAACGCGGACTGGTAGTTTCTCATTGCGAGCGGTCAAGCATACGCGACCACTCGCAATGAGAAACCTGACCTCCCCGCGTTGAGAATCTCGCCGGGAAGTTTATTTTCCACGCTTGCGATCGGCAACTTGATGTTCCTGATCGCGAACAAGGAAAAGTCTCGCCGGGATGTCATTTTGCTCACTCGCGGTCGCCAACTTGATGGTGAGGACCGCGAGCAAGCAAAAAATTCCCGCTACACGTTTTTACGCTGTGCTACATGCAATTCCTGTAGCACGTAGTTGCGCAAACTACGCAAGCTTAGCGTAGTCCTACACCCAGGGTTACCTGTAACGCGATTTTCCGCTGATGTATGATGTCGGGAAATTATTTGTGTGGGGCCCCTACGTCTGCATTTAGGTTTGCCGCCATTCACAGAAGTTTGACACCTGGTCACGCTTCGGGTTGGAGGCAAGTGGGTGTCCAGGCTTATGACGCACGGTCCGTTTCACAGCACATAAAATAAAAGCCACAAATTCCTGTGATCTTCTGCCGTAAATCTCGCCGCCTGAAGGCCCGACCACTGTATGCCCCTAGCATCAAGTGCCCAGTGGGCATCGAAACGCAGGGAAAAAGTATTATATCGCTATCAGTTTGCCAACTTGGAAACACGCTGTATTAAGGCTGATGGACAATTGCTTGGATGTCACCCAGTGTTTCAATCAACCCAGAGGCCACAAGAATATGACAGCAGTAGGTGGGTTTTCCCCGTTACATTACTACCAGGTGTACAGATTTTGTTGCCAAAATCAAGGAGTAAATCGATTTCCTGGGAAGCACATTTACTATAGCAGGAAACATACTCTGTATCAAACCAGGGCTTTTTCCATTAAAGAAACGCATTCTTGAAATACCAGTTCCGCCGTGAGTCTGGGCCCTATGGGAGGTTACTGTCGTGACCTGGGCACAGGGCCACTAGGACCCTGTACCTGACTGGTGGGGAGGGTGCAAGGACCCACTTCCAGTCAAGGGGTTGGGGATGGCAGAAAGCCAGGAACAGTGCACGAGGCTGGACGTGTGGTCTAGCGCAGCACATTAGAACTAATGTACCTTAATCCTGCAGCAGACTCCTGTCGTACTTTAAGGATAAAGAAAGGACAACTGGCGACAAAGGTTTGAAGACAGACTTGGTGCGTGTGTCCAGGCGCCCAGGAGCGAAGAAAAACAGAGCAAGGAGCCCACCCTGGTCCAAGTGAAGAAGCGGAGGCATGGGGTGGGAGCCCAACCCGGCCGCAACAACAACAGCGAGGGAGGAAAGAAGGAACCATCCGGCCGTGACTGCAATCCGGTAAGAAGCCCCATAGCTACCCCGAGAAGAAAGCGCGCGTGTTAAACCAAAAATAAATCTTTCGCGAGATCTCGCGAGAAGACGTTGGCCGTCTTAAGGTCAGGCGAAAGCGGCAAATCAACGTCGCAGAAGGCCCGGCGGTCATCTTTGAGTCAGGTGGGAACTTACAAGGTCCGGCGATCTCGTGAGACTTGGGCGGCCATCTTGGAACCAGGCAAAAACAGCCAATCAGGAGCGCGAGAGGCCCGGCGGCCATTTTAAAGTCAGGAAACTAAAGGAATACAAGAAAAAATTGCGAAATAGACAAAATAAAGCAAAGGAAAAGGAATAAAAAGAAGGAAAATTAAAGAAACAAAGTGACAATACGGAGAAGTATAGTATAAAACATTTTAAAGTCAGGAAACAAAAGAAAATAAGATAAAGTGCGGAAAAGACAATAGAAAGTAAAAGAAGAGGATGAAAGCTGCGCAAAAGAGACAATAAGGATAGAAAAGAGTAAAGGAAACAAAAGAAATCGAACAATAAAAGGACGAAGAGTACTAGGAACAAAGTGACAAGGAGCCCAGTAAAAGAAACACAAGAAAGAAAGAAGACAAAAGGAAAGTGACGAATAAGAGAACAACAGAAACTAGCACGGAGGTTTCAAAGAAAGAAGTGCTACCGACCCACAATAACTGACCAGGCAAATGACAAACCCAGTGCGCAAGCAACGTTCCGGAGACCCCTTCCATTCAACCTATCAGAACCACAGATAGGCATCAGATGGGAACGATGGGGGCGTGGCTAAGCACGCAATGGTGGAGGACGCGAAAGGGTAGAGCTCCGAGCTGAGCTCCCCTTCCCCGGGCCGATTCTCCGACTAATAATCCTCGAAAACTGGCTGAATTAGCAGGCGGACCACGGCGGCAGTACCCCGGGCAGTCTGGCCGAGTTCCGAAATCGGAGACCCGAAACAACGGCACCGACCTTTCCTGAAGGCCGCTGGCGGGACATGTTGCCGGCCGGAAGGCGTGGGGGAGTACGGGAGGCCGCGGCTTGGGCCTGACGACAGGGTCCTGCTGCGCAACACGGAGCCGGGTCGCCGCGACCCCCTGCCACACCGGGAACCGACCGTCTGGACACTCCGCCTCCCCCCCTGCTCCTGGAGAGACGCGAGAGGCCAGCGCTGGAGTGGCGCAAAAAATCGGCCGGCGGAGCACCGCTGTGACGCCGGAGGCGGCGAGTGACACCAGTGCGACTACCCGGATTTTGCCGCACACACGCCTGAGGGCGGCGCGACCCTGACGGCACAGCCCCCGCCACACCGGCGGACCCGGGAGACCAGGTGAGAGGGCCCCCGCACCCTGGACATTGCCTGCAGTGACCCCCTCGCCCCCACACAGAGGCGGCGACACACGGGGGAGGCGGACACAGATGGGGGCCTGAGCTACACGCCATAGCACGCGCATCAGCGGCGCTGAGACCCGGACGGCGCCCCACGCCCGAGCGGGGACGGGCCCTGCTGAGGGAACTGGCGTGGCGTTCAGCGCACTGAGGGTGCCCTCCCCCCACGGCTCCTTGCGAACGACGCCAACCGGGAGCCGCAGGCAAGAGTGCAGGCACGGAGAGACTGGGGCAGGGAAGCCACATACAACTCGCCGCCACCGTCACCGGCCAGGCCCGCAATCGGTAGGTGGAGGCACAGCAGGCATCCCCCCCCCCTCGCAGCGAAGACGCACGCACGGGCACACGTGCAGGGAGGAAGGGGAGCCAGGAGTGAACGACCGGCCTCACGCGAGACACCTGGACCACAGGAGCGCCCGCTACCGCAGGGGCCACGGAAGGGCGAAGACCCGACGGACCCCCCACCCCCCCCCCGCGACGGCCGCGGCCGGGGCCGGGGAGGAATTAGGGCCAGCGAGCCCCCAACCCAGGCCAGGGGTGGTCCCAGGGGAGCCACCAGAGCGGCGGAGACGATCAATCTGCTGGCCGGTCACCACAGCACATGTCAGGAGGAGTGCGGACCCGCACCGGGACTGGTGGGGCCTCGCAGAGGGGGAAGACGAACAAGCAGCTCGACAAAATGGCTGCCGAGCAACTGGCCACGAGACTAGACAGCGTGCTGGCGGCCGTCGAGCGAATGGAACAATCGCTCCAGCAGACCAGGACCTCCCTGGAGTCCAAGATAGACGGCGTGGCCGTGGACCTGACCCTCCTGAGAGACGATCACAGGAAGCTGTCCGACCGAACGAAAGCCCTGGAAGGCACAGTGAAAGAGATAGAGCCCAAACTCACCCAAACGGACAAGCACGTGCAGGATCTCCTGAACAGGGTAGAGTTCCTGGAAGACAGGGCCGAGGATGCGGAAGGGAGGGCGAGACGCAACAACATCAGGCTCGTGGGTGTCCCGGAAAAATGGGAAGGGATCCACCCTGCACAACATGTGGAAGACTGGCTACGGGCCCTGTTGCCAGAAGGCGCGCTCTCGCCCCAGTTTGTAGTAGAACGAGCGCACCGAGTGCCGACCAGGCCCTACACGACCGGCGCCAACCCAAGGCCACTACTCTTCAAGATACTAAACTACAGGGACCGGGACGCAGTGCTGCGGGAAACGAGGAAAATGGGCGAAATCCGCATAGACAATGCGACGATCATGTTTTTTCCCGACTACACCATCCAGGTGCAACGCCAGAGACATGACTTCCTGGAAGTTAAGAGGAGGTTGCGCACCGCAGGCCTCAAATACTCACTGCTCTTCCCCGCGAAGCTGAGAGTGGTTGCGGGGGACAACACGTACTTTTTCGGGACCCCCGGGGAGGTCAGCGAGTGGCTGGACGGAGGCACGGACACGGCACCCAAGACCCATCGGGGGGGCGAGACAAGGTCCAGGCGACGCGGCCCACGACAACGCCGGAGGCACGGAACGCAAAAGTCCCAGCGGACAGAGGGAGGGTCACGACACTCTCCCCCGTTGGATCTAATGCTCCAGGAACAACGCGACGCTATGCGGAAAGTCTCCCAGCTCAGCAACCCACCCTCCCAGGAATCACACCCCGAGGACGGACAGCAGACAGCGCCCAGCGACGACGACGAAGCCATTTACGGGATCCCGAACTCACAGATCTCTATGGACCTGCCGGTGGTCACGCCGCAAACCTCGGACCTGATTCACTAGCCCCACAGAAGCAGTCTGGAGCAGGGCCGTCCAAGTGAGGGGGATGCGGTGAAGACCGGCGAGACGCTGAGACGCAACTAGCGCCGGGTGCAAATGGGAATGCACTCCTCCACCCCACCTGCCCGCCGAATGGACAGCGGACCACAGACACAGTGAGTACTGCCTCAGTGGCGTTGAAGACTGATGAGATTCATGATGGTGGGGTTGCCCCCTTGACCCGTGCTCATCCTTGGCCGGCTGCAGGTGTGGCCTAGGGGGGAGAGGCGCCCTCCCTGACTGGGGCCAAGAGCTCGCACAGAACTGTGACCCTTCCCCCCAAGCGCAAAAAAAAAAAAAAAAGGCCGGGGTCCACACACACGGGGCTCCTTGGGACCAGAGAAACGCCAAGAGCCGGTCCGCAACCGGTGGCCAGCAAACGGCCTGCACCCTGAGGCTCGGGGATGGAGCCGGAACTTCTTTAACTGGCTTAACTTCCTCTTAGCCTCAACCGTGCTTATGCGCACTGCCCCTTAGACTGGAACTGTTGTCCCTCTCAATTGAGATTATGGACGGTGGCCCGTTTCGCCACGGTCCCTTTGGTATTTCAGTGGGTCTTACCCACAGTTGGTTAATGTTGCTTATTGTTTTTCCCCCACCTAATGTCGACCTGATTTATGCTAAGTGTACTACGAGGGGTGGCGATGAACATGCTGAGGGTGGCGGGAGGGGGGCCTCTAGTGGAACGGCTGTTTGTACGAGGGAGGGGGAGGAGCACACGCCGCTAGTATGACCTCGATTAAGATATGCACCTGGAACATCAGGGGAATGCACACACCTGCGCGCAGATACCAGATATATTCCTACTTGAAAAGGCAGCGTGTACAAATCGCACTCCTGCAGGAGACACACCTATGTGGGGCGGAGGTGGCTGCACTGCGGCGCAGGTGGAGGGGTCAGTTGTACGCCACGGAATACTCATCGTTTGCCCGTGGGGCACTACTGTGGGTTAGGCCAGGCACCCCCTTCACAATGTCTGAGGTGCTCATAGACCAGGGGGGGAGGTATGTACTGGTGAAGGGCCGGATGGACGGGCAGCCAGTAGTTCTGGCGTCCGTTTACTCTCCAAACACAGACCAGGGAAGCTTCCTCGCACACCTATCGGAAAAATTGGCGCCCTGGCACGGAGTCCCCTGGGTACTGGGAGGAGATTACAACACAGTACTAGACCCTACGCTGGACCGCTCGACCCCACCCAGGCCAGATGCTACATCTTTGGGGGTTGCACAGGCGTTCGCAAGATGGGCGACACAGTGGGACCTCAGGGATGCATGGCGCGCGCACAACCCAGACACCAAGGTATATTCATACTACTCGGGGGCGCACACGCTACATGTCCGCCTGGACAGATTCATGGTGACAACGGAAATGCTACCGCACATTACTGAGTCGCAATACCTCGGCCGGACACACTCAGACCACAACCCACACACGCTGACGATAGCATGGGAACGCCCACACCCACCAATACCCACGTGGCGGCTACAACCCGCCCTGCTGCTCGATGCACCCTTCAGAGACGCCCTGCAGGCCCGGGTAGCGCAATACTTCGCCGACAACTCGGGCACAGCATCCTCCCCAAATGTGGAATGGGACGCCTTCAAAGTGGTGATACGGGGGCATTGCTTGGGCACACAAGGGAGCATACAGAAAAAGTTAGAGGCGGACCTAAGCAAGGTGGAGGCGGACCTGCTCCGTTGGGAGCGAGAGGCAGTGATCGGAGCGAGTGACCGACTACGGGAGGCCCGTGAGGAACACGCTACGCTACTAGAGAGACTGAAACACGTCAACTTCGCGGCCCACTCAGCGCGGGTGCACCAACATGGCGACAAACCGGGGAGGTTGCTGGCTTGGTTGGTCAAACAGGAATCCCGCACGGAACCAGTATCCGCCATTCGGACAACTGGAGGGGAAATCGTGTACACACAGAGCAAGATACACCAGGCATTTGTGGGGCACTACCAGGCTCTATACAAGTCACAGCTGAGGGTCTCAACGGCCGCCATAGAGGGTTTCCTTGCTGACATCCAACTGCCTTCTCTGACGAACGCACAGCAGGAGGACTTAGGGGGCCCATTCACCCAAGAGGAATTGCGAGAAGCCATCTTCGCAATGTCCAACGGCAAGTCCCCAGGCCCCGACGGCCTGCCTGCCGAGTTTTTCAAGGCCTGCTCGGACGTACTGGTCCCGGAGATGCTCAAGCTCTACACGCACGCGATTGAGGACTCGGCGCTCCCAAACTCTCTAAACGAGGCGAACCTGGTTTCGCTGCTGAAGCCGGACAGGGATAGCACGTGCATGGGGTCCTACAGGCCACTGGCCATGTTGAACACGGACTACAAAGTGTTCACCTCCCTGCTGGCCCGCCGCCTGACCCTAGAGGTCCCGGCGCTGGTGCATGCAGACCAAAACGGGTTCATGCCGGCGAGGAGCACTTCCCGTAACCTGCGACGTCTCTTTCGGGTCCAGGAAGCGGCCACATTACATTGGCCGAGGTCGGGGTGCCTCGTATTAGACCTGGAGAAGGCCTTCGACTCGGTGGAGTGGCCGTACTTGGGAGCGGTGCTCGACAAACTCGGCGTCGGTGATGCCTTCATGGATATGGTCGGACTGCTATACCAGCGACCGAACGTCCGCGTAAGGACGGGCAAGCTGCTGTCAGAGACGGTGCGGGTGCGCAGGGGTACCAGACAAGGCTGTCCCCTGTCGCCCCTTCTCTTCTCCCTGGCGATCGAACCCCTGGCGGCTCTACTGAGGGACAAGGGAGTGGAATGGGGGATCCCACTGGCAGACGGGGTGCACACGGTCTCGCTCTACGCAGACGACCTATTACTCTATGTGCGAGACCTCACGACGGTGCCTGCAACACTGTCTGACATATTCCGGATGTTTGAAGGGGTATCGGGCCTCAGAGTCAATTGGACTAAGTCCGGAGTATTCGCCTTCAGCTCGGACCTGGAGGAATGTGAGGTGCACCTTGGTGGCGCCCGGCTCACCTGGTACCCGACCACGTTCAAGTACCTCGGGCTCCACATTTATAGAGACCCGCAGAATATACTGGAGGGCAACCTGGTGCGCGCCGTGTCCTCGCTGAGGGCCCAGATGAACTTCTGGAGGACCCTGCCGTTGAATGTACCTAGCCGGATCGCCCTGTCTAAAATGATAGCGCTACCGAGACTACTCTACCACTTTGCAAACGTCCCGCTATATGTCCCCACAAGGATCTTCCGCGAATTGGAGGTGATGCTCCGAGGCCTGATCTGGAGCACAGGGCGCCCACGAGTAGCCCTAGCGAAGTTGTACTCCCCGACGGCGGAAGGGGGGCTGGCGGTCCCCAACATGGAGTTATACTACCTAGCAGCACAGCTGCAGTGGGTCACGTACTGGCTTAGCGACTCACACCTCGACGACACCGCCAACGCGGATCACCAATGGACACACCCGCAGGTGTGTGCCCTGTTTCACCCACTGACCAAAGGGCCTCGCCCCCTGCCCTTGCACGTGGCCGTAGCCCGCAAATGTTTCCTTCGCTGCCTGAAGTTGACGAAGGACGTCAAACCGTATGCCCCTGCCCTTCTACTGCTGGGTACCCCCCGGAGGAATGGGATGGTGTCACCACGTAGCATGGAGCCCTGGGTGGCCGCCGGAGTGGAGACAATGGGAGACCTCTACGCGGACGGGGGCCTGCTTCCTTTTGCGGAACTATCGGTGAGCACTGGCCTGCCAGCAGGGCAATTCCTGCTCCACGCGTCAGTGGTGAGGACGTACACGGAATCCTGGGGGGACATCCAGGAGGAGCCACAACTCCATTACTTGATCCAGTACCTGCATGTTATGGGCAGGGGATCACACATTACACACTGGCTGGCACAGGTGCTCCTCATGCACACTCAGAGGTCCACACAGCCGATCAGGGACAAGTGGGCGACCCATCGGGGGAGGGGGTGGACAGACAAAGAATGGAAACTGGTCCTAGCCAGCCCTGTGAACATCCCACGCAACTCCCGCTTCCGCACTATTCAATTGTATATACTGCACCAGGCGTATCTGTCGCCGGACAGAATAAATAAGTATTTCGCGACAGACACCACGGCCTGTCCCAGGTGCGACCTGCTGGATGCCGACATCCTACACATGCTCTGGAGCTGCCCGACTCTGTCCACATACTGGGGGGAGGTGACATCGCTCCTGACACACAGCACAGGCCCGGGGCTACCCAACACGTGGGAGGCATGCGTTCTTGGGCTATACAAGAGAACTAAACAAAATAAAACACTAGCCCGGTTCTGGGACCTAGGCCTTATCACGGCCAAGCGCCTGCTCACCAGGCACTGGAAAAGTAGAGAACCACCAACCCCCACACACTGGTACGCATCCTTTCTCAACTGGGCCAGAGCAGAGGGCACGGCACTGCGAAGTGAAGAGATAGCGGGTTTGAGGCAGTTCCCGATCGCACATGTTTGGAATGATATCCTGGGGTCCCTGCGGGAGGAAGGCGAGGCCAGGGGGCTCACGCAGAGACAGCTGAGAAGGATAGACGCCCCACGAGCGGCGACACCATAGGCAGGACCGCACGCCACACTGGCCCCCCCCCCCTCCATGTAGGTAGCACTGACTCCCCCCGATGTACAAGCCGCGACCAACAATCAGCCGCATACACGAGGACCCTCCACCACACAACAGCCCAACCACGGCTCTTAGCAACTCCGCCCTGACCTAACCCCCACGAGTACACTTTTCCCCCCCTCCCCCCCTCATATCTGACCCCCCCTCGTAACCCCAGGTTGAAGATACCGCACTCCTGTTCTTACCAGCTGCGTGAACACCCACCGTCACACAGCGGCGGTCAAGCGCCGCTGACTGGACACTCGACAAGGAACACAGGAAAGGGTGCCACCCACCGAATATGCAACAGGGGCGACACTTGTGTCTGCCACGCACGTCGTACACTGAACCGACGAACGGGGGGATGTCACCACCCACCAAACCTGTTCCACACCAGCTTCACAGCTAGTCACACACGCGGGCTATAGGCCCCGCATTTCACTGAAGCGCCACCGGCGCATGCCTAACATGTTGCTGGGACGTTGGTGCCGTGCGCACAGAAGATATGTGCCACGGCACTGGCAGCACAGACACAATGGGACACGCTGATATGATCATCCCTGTTTTATGTTGGAAAGTTATTGGTTGAATTATAGGAAAAAAATGTAAAATGAGACGTCAATTATGGAACAGAACATGTGCGAAATGTGAAACGTATACAGAATCCGCCAGTGAATAAGCACGCCAAACGAAGAATGAGCTGTTGCATACTGCCTTCCCCTGTAACCCTATGCCCCTACAATTCACGGATTCCTTGCAGCCGGCCCGCAGGGTTGTAGGCTCTGCTATATGTACTGCACTTTTTCTTCTGCAATAATAAACGTCTTCAAAAAAAAAAAAAAAAAAAAAAAATCAGATGGGAACGATGGATTCGCAAGTTAGAAAGATTCATGAGTGCCACGGATGTTGCGAACGCTAAACAGTTGGATCTCTTTTTAAACCTCGTAGGGGACGAAGTAGACAACCTACTGGTGACATTCCCTGAAGACCAAACGGCAACATATAAAGGGCTAATCAAGTGCTTCTCAGACAGATTTGACCCGCAAAGAAACGCCGACTTTGAGAGATACACCTTCGCAATTGCATTTCAGCACAAAGATGAGTCCCTTGGCGATTTCGCGACACGAATGCGCAAACTGGTCACACACTGCGAATTTGACAAGTTCGACAACGAGCAAGCAATTCGCCTGCGCATCATTGAGGGATGTCAGTCGGTGGAGTTCCACATGGGTAATCTGAAAGAACCGAACTTGCTGGAGAAAATTCTGATCATGGACTGGGCAGACGCGAGGGAAAAGGCGCAAGCAAAACAGATGGAGCTGGGTAAGGAAAGGCGAATAGAACAAGCGAACTGCATGCTCGGAAGCAGTCGAATGAACAACTGGAAGAGAGAAAACAATAAGCAACCGCCAAGAAAACAACATGAAAAAACATGTTACAGATGTGGACTGGAGTTCCCACACACTGGCGCGTGCCCGGCAATGGGTTAGACATGCAGAAAGTGTAACAGGAACAACCATTTTGCAAGGCATGCCTGGGCACACAATTCAGGAATGAGAGAGGACAACCTGGAAGACCGCGGATAATGACGCACAGATATGCCGGACACATGGAAACGGCAAACCGCAGCTCGTCAGCTGAATCTGACGGAGAAGCGGTGCAGGAGAACGTAGAACGACTATACCTGATGTTCGACGTCGCTCCTGCAGAAGAAGCACAAGGGCGAGAGAGCATCCACCTGATAGAGAAACATCAAGTTAAAAAAAAGAGAACATGAACATAGATGTGGGACAACACAACACACGCTTTGTGCTAGACATCTTGGCAGTTCAGGCTGGACTGTCCCCATGGCACAGGGTCAGACTGGTTTGCATATGGCCATGTCTGAACTGGGGTGGCAGAGTGGGCTAAAGAATGGTGATGGATTAAACCCAGACCTTTTGACTGGGTGTGAGTGTTTGATTAATTCAGATGCTCCGTCTATCACCACCCCCTTTTGTACCGCTTTATGCTAGACAGCGACACTACATGTAACATAATGTGTGTATCAGAATATGAAAAGATTAAACCAAAGCAGGCGTTAGTGCCATCAACTTTTGACGTAGTCACGTAGGGATAAAAAAAACAGTGATCAACATGGGGAAATTTACAGAGACACTGACGTACAAAGACAGATCAAGGGAGGAAGACATACACATACTGAAGGGTGACATTCCAGCACCATGTCTGCTGAGCAAAGTAACAGCGCAGGTGATGGGCCTTCTAGCAATGACATACCACATATCAGAGAAGAAGAACATCCTGCGAGAGTATCCAGGAATCCTACATGGACTAGGAAAACAAAAAAGACGGCAAATAACACTGCACATCAATGAAGCAGTAAAACTAGTAGCTCAACATCACAGATGAGTGCCGATACACCTGCAACCGCAAGTAGAGGAGGAAATTTAAACGTTGCTAAGTCAAGACATTGTAGAGCCGGCAGACAGGACAACACCATAATAGTCACCAATAGTGGCAGTCACAAAGAAGAACACATCCAAGATTCGCATCTGTGTCAACATGAGGATACCAAACACAGCAATTGAAAGGGAAAGACACCCTGGACCACACCTAAATGACATGATCAGCTGCCTAACTGGCACATGCGGATTCTCAAAGCTGGACCTGCGCAAAGGCTATCATCAACTAGAGCTTGACCCACAGTCATGGTACATTACGACATTCTCCATGCACATAGGTCTATTTCGATACAAGCGTCTGAGTTTTGGCATCTCATCGGCCGCAGAAATATTTCAAGAAACAATACGGCAAGTGATAAGGCGGTGAAAAACAGCCTTAACTACAGTGATGACATTCTGGTATTTGGTCAAACAGATGACGAGCAAACACAAAGCATTGCAAGACGTATGTTCCCAGCTGGAACAAGCAGGTTTAACGTTAAATGAAGACAAATGTGAAATAGGAAGAAACAAACTGGTATTTTTCAGACACATCTTCTCTAAAAAAGGAATGCGACCAGATCACAGCAAAGTGGAGACCCTGGAAAAGGCAAATCCTCTAGGCGACGTCGCAGAAGTGAGGTCATTCCTTGGGCTTTCCAGCTACTGCGCGAGATACATAAAAGACTTTGCCACGGTAAGCACACCACTGAGAGAACTGACGAAGCAAGGACATTCCTTCTGGTGGACAGAAGAATGCAACAAGGTGTTCGAGCCCATCAGGCATGCAGTGATATAGGCGGACCATCTTGCGTACTTTGATCCACTGTTGTGCACAGAACTGACGGTAGATGCCAGCGCAGTGGGACTAGGAGCGATACTGGCACAAAACATGCCAGGCAAAGACTCCACAAGAAATATTGTGTCATATGCAAGCAAAAGCCTGTCCGACATTGAGAGGGCATACTCACAGCCGGGAAAGAAAGCCTTGCAGTAGTATGGGCATGTGAGCACTATCACATGTTCATATACGGGAAACCATTCACTATCGTAACGGTTCACCAGGCCTTAGTAACGATCTATCGAAATCCAAATGCGAAAATACCACCTCGAATCAAGCTATGGGGCATAAGGCTGATGGACTACAACTTCAAGATCGTACACAAACCAGGGAAAGAACACAACCCGGTGGACTGCATGTCGCGGCAACCGTTGCCAAAGACACCTCAGGCAACATCAATAGCGGAGGAATACCTAAACTTTGTACTGAAACAAAACACTCCGGCATTGATATAGATTGCGGAGCTGGAGCAAGAAACAGAGAGGTATGCCACAATGCAGGCGGTAAAAATGGTAACAAGACAACAAAGATGGAGACATGTCAACAACAGCATCATGGAGAATGGAGTGAGCAAAGAAGAAATGCTGGCATTCAAGAAGGTTTATGAAGAGCTATCAGAGACTGTGAATGGAATAATAATGAGAGGGACAAGAATAGTGATGCCAGGGAAACTGCGGAGACAGACTGTAAACTTGGCACATGAATCACACAGAGGCATGGTGGCAACAAAGAAACTCTTAGTTCAAGTTGTTATTAAATGCGACAAAGTTCTCAACAAAGTACCTGGATGCGTAACGCAAAAGTGAACGAAAGGCTCGCAAAAGGGGAGATGTGTCGGTTCCGTGACCCGGGGGAACGGTTGCGTCCTTCCTCAATGCTTGCGCAGAGTAGGGGACTCGTCGTGAGCCTTACCGGTGCAGAGGTGATGCGTAGATTCTCGACCTGCGGGCCCGTTGGGGTGCGCAAGATGGCGCCTTGATGCGATGCGACAATCCAATTGCGATGCGAGAAGATGGCGCCCTTGATGCGGCGATGCGATGACGATGCGATGTCGCCCTGGCAGCCTTGCGATGACTCTGTACTTTGGAGCCGCGACAGGGCCTGCGGCACGCTTCCCCGGTGATGCGATGGCGACTCTCTCGATGGCGTCAATCTTCTCCGGTGATGCGGCAGCAGGCAGCTTCGATGAACACACGCTTCCAGGGAGATGGGGCGAAGGCTCGCTTCTCCGGCGTTCCGATGATGTCAGCTGCGGCGGCGACTGCCTTCTTATCGATGCGTCGCGCTTCCAGCTCCCAGCGGCACGCAAGTGTCTGGAGTCAGAATTCCCAGCAAGGAAATTCAGGAGGGAGCTGGAGGTGAAGTCTTTTGTCCCTGAGACTTCAGCAGGAGGCAAGCGCACTTCAAGCCCTTGGAGATTATTCTGTAGCTGGAGGTCCTTACAAAGTTCCTTCTCCTTTCTCTCGGCAATGAAGCAACCACTGCAGGCCAACCCAGCAACCAGCACACTGGCAGAGGGGCAGTCAAAACTCCTGCAGCTTCCTTGGTTCTTCTCCTTGGCAGAAAGGTTTCTTGTTCCAGAAGTGATCTAAACTCTTGGGATCAGGGTCCCAATATTTATACCCCCAAATCCTTTGTTCTCTGAAGGCAGAGAGGCCTCTGCCTAGTTCAAACCAGTTCCTGAGCACTATGTTGACATGACTCTCTTCTTCCTTTCACTGTGCAGGGCAGAGACATCAGACGCCCCACAGGAGGTGGAGCCAGCACAGGGGAGGGAAGATACAGCTCTGGAGCACGTTGTTGACATGATTCCTCCTCTCCTTTCACAGTGCAGGGCAGAGACATCAGACAAGCCACAGGGGTTGGAGCCAGCATTATAGAGGGAAGGCCCATGTCTCTATGTCCCTAGGTCCTATGTCCACTCCTCCCTCCCATCTGGATGTAGATCTCTCTATTCACCACTGGGCTGTCCAAGCCTGTCTCCTGGAATTCCCCAGCCCTGTCACTCACAAAACCAGACAAGGAATACACAACCCAGCAGAGGCAGCCTCAAATGGTTAGGCAAGCAAATACCTGCTTTCTAAAAGTGGTATTTGCAAACACAGAATACTAAAATAAACTTTACTAAAAGATGTACTTTGTTATTCTGAGTTCAGGCATACTAAATTTGAATTTCTACCATGTTCCCTGAGTCAATTAGGATTATAAGAATGTAATAATCTAACTGCCCATTCTAGCCAGCCTATGAGAACAGGTAGCCTTCAATAGTAAAAAACGAAAATGTCTGTAATTCACTATTAGAACGTAAATTCTTTTAAAGATATGTTTTATATCTAAATAAAGATTATTATTATTATTATTACTATTAGAACGTGCTACACACATCAGAGCATGTCCTACCTTATACTTACATGCAATGCACCCTGCCCTTGGGCCTACCATAGGGGTGTCTAATATGAAGCAAAGTGTAGGTTTGAGGACTGGCAAAAGGGTGCACTTGACCAAGTCGGCATGGCAGTGCTAGACTGCACATTGGCGTTGCAATGGCAGGCCTGAGACACACTTTACAATCTGCTTCTGTGGGTGGCACAACCAGTGCTGCAAGCCCACCAGCACCATTTGATTTACAAGCCCTGGGCACACATGGTGCACTGTACTAGGGGCTAACAGATAAATTAAATAACCCAATCATTGAATCCAATTAGTATATCAATTTAACATGGGGAGCACTTGCACTGTGGCACTGATTAGCAGTGGAACAGTGCCCAAAGCATAAATCCAGCAAAAACATATCAAAACAGAGGAGGCAATCCGTCAAAATGCAATGGAGACTCACGCCAATGATGTCCGGTCTAACAGGAAACATAAAGAAGGCCATCCAAAGAGCAAAGCTGGTGCAGATATCAATAGGGCAGGCCCTGTGTCAAGTATCAAGGGAGTATTGGAACACCCCTCACAGCTCCACAGGACAGTGTCCAGCCGAGCTGGTGCTGGGCAGATCATGCAGGACAAGGCTACCGCTTCTGGAAGCAACCGCAATGCCAGAGCAGAGCAGAGCAGCATCTCCATCAGAGACCAAGAGGCCAAGAAAGAAATGAAGGCATATGCCGATGCAAGGAGACATGCCACCTATGCGCACCTCAAGCAAGGGGATGTTGTGGTGGTGCGGCAGAAGCAGCTGAGAAAATCAGACATCCCTTTCTCAAAGGAGCCATTAACAGTGACCGAGGTAAAAGGGCCAATGAAATTAGCAACAGCGGTCCTTACCATATCACACGAAACAGCTCACACTTCGCGGAGCTAAAGAGCAGGGACAAAGAAGGAAGAGATGCCGCAACAGGGGACGCAGGCATGAGACAGGGTGAGGACGAGCAGATGGACAAAGGAGAGACACACAAAAGAAGGGAGCACAAAAGACCAAAGAGACTGATTGAAGAAATGTGACAGGGACATGTTGGACACATCTCTCTCTCTGTCTTTTATTTCTCTTCTCTTCTCTTCTCTTCTTTCTCCCCATTTGGCAATCCTTCATTTCTGCAACAAAGGGGGATATGTTGTGACCAGGCTAGTAACACCCATTGGGCTCACGGGGCTTCAGCCCCCCCGTCGTGTGTGTCAGCCCGGGGGGGACAGCTTCGCGGGCTGGCAAGAATCAAATTGCAGCTGCACCCGAGTACTTAACAGGTCTTTAAAAGACCATTTACTTGTAAATGAGGCTTTTGTTGTGTGCTCACCCCTTCTTACAGCCACTCTGCCCGTAGTGGAAGAATTAGCCCCCCCCCCCCCGGAAATATTTTCCAGCCCCCCTCCCCCCGAAATTTGGCTCTAGTTGCCCGCCTGGTTGTGACCTGGGCACAGGCGCACTAGGACCCTGTACCAGACTGGTGGGGAGGGGGCAAGAAACCAGACACCACTTCCGGTCAAGGGGTGGGAGATGGCAGAAAACCAGGAACAGGGCACGAGGCTGGACGTGTGGTCTACCGCAGCACATTAGAAATAAAGTACCTTAATCCTGCAACAGACTCCTGTCGTACTTTAAGGATAAAGGCACAACAGTTACCCTCCTTCCACGAGATGCTGTTTTGGGGCTGGATTTCCTGCCCCAGGAGAATTTTTAAATCGGCACAAGTTTCGGAGATGGTTTCACCATGTGTTATTTAGTAACGAGAGCCGGTGGTGAGCGTCCCTCAGTTGGTACTGGTGCACGCTGACTCTATAGTTTCGGCTTATTTGAAGTAGGCAAGCCGTGAGTCATCGTCGCCTTTTCTTCGGTTGTTTGCTCAGTTACGCACCCTGTTCTGAGTACCGCTAAAGGTGGTCTTATGATGACGAGGTTGTTGTGCATATTTTGACCTTGTTAGTCAGATTTTGCATATGTAGACCTTGTTAGTCAGATTTTGTTCCACCTCATGCTCTTTGCCCCTAATGTTAGTGATTCTCAGAAGATTAGGGTCCAATAGTAGTCTGTTGAGATTATGGGCGTGCAACACGTTTGGTGCCGAATGTGCTTCTGTTACAGGCTGATGCTAAGTTCAATGATCACCAGTGGTCACTGGGTGTTCGTTTATAATCTGTTCTACTTTGACCAAATTTGCTTTGTGATGGTTCTGAAAGTGGTCCAGTTGGTCCTATCATATGTAAACAATTCCTTTGTTTATCTAGTGCCAGGTACCATCATGCATACCTAGATGAAGGGCCCAACAAATACCCACCCCACTTCCCAGACGGCACATTAGTTCTGATTTCTTCACCCAACATCTGGAATATGTGCGCCCTTCTTGTCCTTTTACTTCTCATCACCACCGCTTTCCTAGTAACACCCTTCTCATGTCCCCCTACCCTCCTCCGTCTCATTTTTACAACATGGCCACCACTCAAGTTAAGGCTGGAATTAATTGCTACAAAATCATGTATCCTCCCAACCAGATGAAAGCTTCAGTAAAACGATTGAAGCATAACACTATTGAACGTATCCCTGATTTCCTTTTTGTTGATCAATTTTACAATGGTCGTTTTGGGAAGCTCAAAAACGATTTCATCTTCTTCACTCACGACACCCCCTCTTGGTCCACCAGCTTATATAATTCCCTTAACGTCACCTCCTCCTCCTCTATCCCTCATGGCAAACAACTAAAAATGTCCCCCTCTGCGTGTTACAACGGCTACCTCACTATCTCACTCTATAACAACGGTACTGTCATGATCCAAGGCAAAGACACCCGTCTCTCGCTCTTTAACCACCTCTTCCCCTCCCTACTCCCCTCCTCTGCGACTGGGTCATCCCCTGACTTCATCTAGCTCCACCCACTACTCACTTTCTCCTCCCCTGACCCCCTACATACCATTAGGGTGCACTCTCGAGAAGCACAGGTAGGCCCTCTTCCCTCCCCCTCCCCTATGCCCTCCTCTCCTATGCCTCCCCCCTCACAGTTTGCCCCCCCATTCATCACTTCAGCCTTACCTCTAACTAATACGCTCCTCATCCAATCTGCACCATCCCGGTTCCCCAATCTCTTCACCTCACCCATATTCCTACCTGCCACCCCCCTTTTGAGTCCACCTCTCCTCCAACCCTCTCCCCTGGTTAACCTTCCCTACGCTCTCATTATTCCTCCATCCCCCCTCTCCTCTACCCCCTCCTCCCCTCGTTATTCACCCTGATTTCTCCACAAACCCATTGCATCTCTCTCCTTCCCCCCACTCCTCCAGCTATGCTGTGCTACCCCCTTTCCCCCCTTGGTAACCCTTTCCATTTCTCTCCCTCGGGCACAGCAGAACCACTTCCTTTCTTCAACTTCCCTTTCTCCCAACCCCCCTCACTCTGCCAGATGCCCGTTCCCTCAAAGCCACCTCTTCTCGATGACAGGACCTCTTCAACCACCTCCCCTCTTTTCCTCCCTAACCTCCCATGACTCCACACAGGCCTCTACTCTCCTTCTACCATACCGCCCTGATCCGCACCCATCTCCCCCTAAATTTGTCTCAAATTCCTTTCCTTCTTGCAACTCCAACAAAGACAACTCTCCCTTCGCCTCTGATTCAACAACTCCTGCTCTCAACCTCCAACTTTCCCCACTTTTGAACCCTATACCCCAACTCCCCTCCTGTACTGCCACCTCTCCCTGCCTTCCACCACCAATTCCACCCCCTCCTGTTTCCATCCAGCCACCCAACCATCCGTGCTCTGCCTTACTCTCTCTGGAAAATAAGCTAGACTCTCTGATCACCTCCATCTCCCAGCTTGTAACTGCCATATCACTTTTAAGCTCCAAGATTTCCACCTTTCCATACGTCTCTACTCCTTTGGAAAACCCTCACCATCCCACGAGATGCACCTCGCCCCCTCACCCCACTATAGCCAAGCTCAACCTGTCGTCGGCAAACTTCGTTAACTCACACAAGCCTTTGAATGCCACCCTTCTTCAACCTGCAACTCCCAGTAACCCTACTATCTACTCTATTCCGACCATCTCCTCTGTCAGAACGAAGCATCCACCTAAACCCTCCCGAGCACCCCCGTATAAATACAATATCCCGATCACCCTTCAGAGCCCAAGTGCCCCGTCACCAAAACAGTTTTGACAGAGCTGCGCTGTCTGCTCCACAACTGCAGATCTGCAGTAAAACACAAACTTAAAATCTCTGATATCATCACCTTTCACAATATAGACATGCTCTTCCTCACAGAGACCTGGTTCAACGATACCTCTCACTCTGTCTTTGATCTCCTATTACCCACAGACTATTCTTTACTTAGGAACGACAGAACTGACAGCGTTGGGGGAGGTGTTGCAGTCATCTTTAGGAACTCCCTTCAACTGAAGGCTTTTCCTTTCAGCTCCTTCCACACTTTTGAATGCCTTTCTCTTGAGCTACAATTGCACCACCGCTCACCCATCAGATTCCACGTCATTTACCGCCCACCTGGTAGCGGCCCTTCGTTTATGGAGGAACTCACTGACTTCATCAGCGACCAATACTCGCAAAGTGACAATCAGACCTTTGTGGGTGACTTCAATCTCCACTGGGGCTCACCGCAAGACTCTTCTGCGAACTCGCTGGCCACCTTCCTCTCTGCAAATGATCTTATCCAACACTGCACAGAGTCAACACACTCTAAGGGCTCAATCCTGGACCTTGTCATTTCTAAAGCAGACATGCTTTCTATCACTACCCCTATTCATGTAGACTGGTCTGACCACCTCCTCATCCCATTTTCTCTTCACCTATCACATTCTATAACTCTTGGCCAACCTAAGAGGGATACCTCCTGGTTCCGTGACGCTAAAAATATTGACGTTGTTTCCCTCTGTGAATCAGCTTTGTTATCACTTCCAAGGCTAGACCCGAACCTAGATGTTGACGAACTCACCTCCCAATGTCTCACAGTCCTTGCAGTCGAAATCAATAATGCTGCTCCTCTCCAAAGTAAAAAGATAAGGCCCACTCCCTCAGCACCCTGGTTCAACAAATCTCTCTATGAAGAAAGGAAGCAACTAAGATTCCTGGAGAAACAATGGAGGCAAGCGCATTCCACCGATAATTTGGCCACGCTTCGTTCAGCAAGATCCAAGTACCACAAGAGCATCTTCCTTGGGAAAGCGTCGCACTTCAGAACCGTCCTTGACTCTGCCAAAAATAGACCCAAAAAACTATTCGATCTCATCAAGATTCCTAACTGCTCTCCCCCAACCTCCAAGCTGGAGGATTCTACAAAGAAAGCAGTGGATTTTGCTATATTCTTTGATGAAAAAGTGAAATCCCTTGTGGCTCAGGTCGCTCATCCTACCCCTCCAGAGGAGCCCAAATCCTTAGCCATTTGGCAGAAATTTGACCCCATCTCTCAAGATGCCCTCCTCAAGTGCATCCTCGAAACAAAGCCCTCCAACCATTCTCTTGATCCCATCCCCAGTGCCATTGCCATTAACTTCTATTCCATTCTCTTTCCTATTGGACCACTCTGGTTAATCTCTCCCTCTGTCAAGGCTCCCTTCCTGTCTCCTTCAAAACTGGGCAGGTCACCCCTCTGCTTCAAAAACCCACTGCTGATGTGAATGACTTCAACAACTTCCGCCCCTTCACTAACCTACCCTTTCTTGCGAAGATCACAGAAAGATGTGTAGCGAAACAACTCTCTCGTCATATCAAGGACAATGATCTTCTTGACAATTGTCAGTCCGGCTTCATCCAAAACTGCAGCACTGAAATAGCCCTATTGCAAGTGGTTGATGACGCGCTGAGGATACTCGACTCGGGGGGTCCTGTCTTCTAATTCTCCTTGACCTTTCTGCAGCCTTTGACACTGTCAATCACGACACTCTCCTCAACACTCTGCAACAGAGAATGGGCATGGAGGGCACTATGCTTAAATGGTTTGCTTCCTTCCTCTCTGATAGATCCCAAATTATCAAAATAGCGAACAGTCTTTCATATCCTTTGGTGGTAGGTCAAGGTGTTCCTCAAGGCTCTATACTTGCACCCACATTGTTCAATCTCTACCTAGAACCACTGGGAAATCTCCTAAGTAAATCCGGGATCCACTATCATCTCTACGCAGATGACACTCAAATCTACCTCAAGGTTGCCTCCACTCACGATCTCGCCATCCTAAGCTCAACTCTCGACTCCATTCAAAACTGG
This sequence comes from Lissotriton vulgaris, assembly GCF_964263255.1. Taxonomy (NCBI): domain Eukaryota; kingdom Metazoa; phylum Chordata; class Amphibia; order Caudata; family Salamandridae; genus Lissotriton; species Lissotriton vulgaris. The sequence goes on from NC_141685.1 coordinate 1,339,916,419, forward strand.
ATGTCAACTCATCAACTGATTCTGAATCCCTCCAAAACTGAATTCCTCCTCCTCTCTTCCTCACTTTCTCCTCCCCCGGTTCAATCATGGATGTATCAGATGAATCTACTTAACAAAAAACCCATCATTGTCGACAGCACAAAATCCCTTGGTGTCATACTCGACAACAAACTCAATCTTATCCCCCACGTCAACTCCATTGTAAAGTCTGCACGATACAACTGGGCCTTCTTTGGGGAATATGTCGCTTTTTCCCTGAGCAAGACCTTAAAACCCTGGTGCAATCGCTGGTCCTCTCCAGACTGAACTACTGCAATTCTCTTCTTACTGGCCTCCCCAAATCCCAACTGTGTCCCCTTAAATCTGTCCTCCACTCAGCAGCCCGTTTCATTTGTGGGGCCAAAAGAAGCGACCACATCACACCGTTGTTATCCACCCTTCGCTGGCTTCCAATCGAGGCTAGAGCTATCTACAAGACTGCCTGTATCACCCATAAAGCCTTGCACTCTTCCTCTCCTCGCTACCTGTCGAATAAACTGAAACTGTCTGGAGGCTCTAGACCATCTCGTAATGCGGAAAATCTACTGCTTGAACCCCCCACTTTCAAGAAGGAAAGATCGATGGCCCAATCCTTTTCAGGCAACACAGTCAGAATCTGGAACTCACTTCCACCTCAGCACCGGACCACCTCCTCCTCCCAGGCCTTCAAAATGGACCTCAAAGTTCTCCTCCTCCAAATCTAATTCACGCCCTCTCTATCATCTGAAGAAAGACCTCTCATTTTTGAGAATTCGATTGTCCATGACTATGGAAGTGCCTTCCCAGTGTGTTCTGGCAGTTTGAGTGTTTACCATTTATTGCAGTATTATCCTTGTACCTGTGTATGGTACCCTTTTGTAACTTGCACACGTCACTTTTTTCTTGCAACACACTGTACGCTACCTCTCACATTTTGTTTGCTTTAGATACTTGCACAAGTGCCACCATGCCTACGTAACGTTTGTTCTTGTGCTGGAGTGTCTGCCATTTATTGCAGTATTATACCTCTGCTTGTACTTTGTACGCTTTTGTAACCTGCACACATATCACTTTTTCCTCCTGTAATGTACCGATTGCTACCTCATGTATTTTGGTTGCTCACTATTGTCACTTTTGATTCATGTAACTTAACGTTTGCTTTTGTAATTTGTTCAGTTGTAATTTTCTCCTCATGTATCATTACTGTTCCTATTGTGAAGCACTCTGACACCTTTGGGTAAAGTCTGCGCTATATAAAATCACATAAATAAATAAATAAATAAATAGAGCTGCTTCCTCGAACAAGCAGAGCCTGGGTGAGGACAGGTCTCGTGACTGTCTCCCCTCCTTGCTCTCTTAAACTCCATTGGGGGCATGGGGTAGGGTGACCAACCCTCCGTAAATTTCACGGACCGTCTGTCATTTTAGTATGTTGTCCACATGGCGTCCGTAATTTGGGGATCCCAAATTACGGACGCCTTACAGACATCATACTAAAATCGAAATGGGTAATCTCAGAAAAGAATGCTGTTTCCCATGCAAGAGGCCCCGTGAGTTAAAAATATTTCACTCGGGCTCTCGCTCTTATCTTTTAAACTGAAGAGGCTCCCTGCAGCCGCCCCTCCTGGACCTCCCTCGTGCAGACTGTGGAGCGGCACATTGTCAGTCTGAGACTCCAGCTGATTGTCATTCTGTAAGTGCTAATGGGCCCAATTGCAGTGACAGCATGTGGGGTGCCTTCTCCTGCATGGGACTAGGGCAAAGAATTCTGCTTTTGTCTTGGCGCCATGCTGGAGAAAATAAAAATAAAATAACTAACACAGTTTTCACTGTACATTTAAAAGACAGATTTCAACATACAAATAAAAAATACTATTTATTATTGTTTATCGTTGCAAGCACAAATCTTGATTGCAGAAAAGGCCCAATGTCGCTTTGCAAAGTTGCGCGCATACTGAAAAACTGTGAAGTGCACGATTGGCTCAACCTTATATAAACTTATTTTGACTTGTATTTATTTTGGTTGCCTATTTACTTACTTATATATTATTATGCCATCTCCTCTGATATGTCTGTAAAACTTATGTTTTGTCCCAAATTTTTGTCCTGAATTTTGACCTTCTGTCCTGAGTTTTTGTCCTGAATTTTGACCCTTTGTCCTGAATTTTTACACTGACCGTCCTGAATTTGCACCCTGCCAGTTGGTAACCCTAGCATGGGGTAGGGGTTCTGCCTGAGGAACGGGCATTGCTGCTCCATGAGTGGGGGTTGGCACGCAGTAGGAGGTCTAAGGAATTATGGGCATCTTGAATTCATTTAGTGGGGGGTGGGCATAAGAGCACAGCACCGGAGCTCCTTGGGGGTCACAGTGTCAGCACAAGATGCATAAAGGAGCACTGCCATCATTTAGACCTTGTTTTTTTCCCGCTTTTTTACCACGTTTAAATGGTCAATTGTGAAGTAGTCGTGATGAGTATGAGCGTGTTACATTGTATCAAATGTGTCCAGGTAAAGTAATTATCGGTAGAGCCTGGAATTTTCACGAAATGCCTGTTCACATTTTCCTCAGCGTGCCTCAATAGCAAATGCTACGTACTGGGGCCAAACTACTTCTTTTTATCTTGCCTACACACCTTTTATATACTCAATCAAGTTAGACAGCAGGGGCCTCATTTATGAGGCTGTGCGTCACTTTTACGCCGCCGGTGCGTCACTTTTTGTGATGCACCAGTGGCGTAAAAAATGCGCCTTGTTGCGCCATATTTAGAAAGTGACGCATCTAGATAGATGCGTCACTTTGTAAACCCCTGTGCCACATTATACCTGCGCCAGGTATAATGTATGCAAAGGGGGCGTTTTGACGCAAGAAAGGGTCATGGAAGTGATGCAGTGAAATCTATAAGATTTCACTGCGCCACTTATAGGACACAAATGCGTCAATTTCCTACGCCTGCCTCACAGCAGGCGTAAGACTGACGCAGGCCCTTTCAGATGGGGCTTGCCCCATGTGAAAGGACAAATTGCTGAAGTTGCGTCACTTTTGTGACACATTTCAGCAATGCGTCACTTTTGCACCTACAGATACGTCAGAAATACTAACGTATCTGTAACTCCTTGCGCAATGATGCGTCATACTGTAAATATGACGCATCATTGGTATCGCAAGGAGGGCGCAATGAAAAGTGACGCATCGCTCTTTTCACGCAGCGATGCGTCACTTTTCATAAATGAGGGCCCAGGAGTCTAGCACTGCCCTAGCTTGAGAGATCAGAGCCACTGGCTGCTTTGAATTCCTTCCCACTCACTGGCTCCTCTTTTCTGTTAACTTTGTGCAACCTATGCCAATGGGTTTCGGTTACATTCGCCGGTGCAAGATCAAATACTTGCAGACTCACTGCACTCAAAAACGGATATACCATTAAGATAATACTGAAGAAAGCCTGTTTTTATTTAACCTTATGTGGCAAAGACTGCTATGCGGCCATTCAAGCCTTATTCTCAGTGTGTCCCTAACCCCAGCTGGCTGCAGGTGTCATCTGGAACCTGGCAGTCAGAAATATTCTAGCAGAGGGAGAGTATGGAGTGTGAGAAAATGAATAGAAATGGTTTGTATGTGGGGGTTATTTATTAGGTTTTCAACAAACAAATGTCACATTTTGCATACCTCTTCAAGGGTGCTCCATGAGCCACGCACTAAGAGGTTGGAAAACTTTGTTTATACTATTGTCCCCCTTTTCCGGTGCATGTCTCAGGTACTGTTAAGGTCACCGCCTGGGCTCCCCCACTTTGCATTCCTTGGGTGACAGGGGTCTGGTGCTCTGGACCGCACTAAAAGGCGGGCCTTACGAGTAAGTTAATGTTGCGAGGGGACATGTTTCAGCCATTGGTCGGATATTCTCGCTCAGGCACGTTGTTGGATCATTCCTTCTTGCCTCGGTGTCACAGGACTTTGGAACTCAGAGTTATTGCCCCAGAGGATGGGTTTGGGGACCTTGCTGTCTCCTGAAACTAGCACCTCAGCCGTGGTATGCTACGGAGTATTGCTGTTGGTTTGGTATTGGTTCCCGCGTTGGGCCACTGGGAAACAGCTGACGAAGTTTGTTTGGGGGCCATCCCTCAGGGGGGGGGGAGTTTAAGTAGGAATGGCCTCCCACAATTTGAAGCCAGTGCAGCCAGCATCATGTGGCTGGTGATGTTGATGCCTGGTCGCAGTTTGATGGAAGGTTGGCAAACACACCAAGGCACCTTATTGAGTTGTAAACTAGCACCCCGGATTTGGGGCACTAAGGTCGATCACCATCAGTTTAATGACGCTTCCGACCCTATTACAACTGGAATGCAGCCGAATACATGCATTAACGGGGCATCTCTTTAAGGTTATAGTCAGATAAGGATGCGCTGGAGTCGGGGTGGCAAAGGGGGAAATTTGGTTAATAGGGCAGAGCTTCACATTTAGAAGCCCAACGCAGCACAATTTCTTTCGATAGCTAGGCCTGAGGGCAGTAAACCACAAGGTTTGCAAATACGTGGCAGCAGTATCCGATGGCTCGGGTAATTTTACCAGATGTTAAAGGGGCATCCATTACTTAATGCCATCTCATATGACGTTGCGCCGCCAAGTATATTAGTGGGCACAGGCACCAACGTATAACCACCTTGTGGGCTTCCAGGAGAACTAACATTCATATGAATGCTAAGTAGAATGGCTAGTATTATTTACACTAACTGACATAAGAGAAGCAAATATGGTGCCTCACACCATATGTCATGCACGCACCTTATTGTCTCTGGAGTGTCCCGGACTCTCGATGCTAAACACCCTGCTTCGCCCCTATCACCCCCGGGAGTCAGGATATAACACCAACACCCACGAGGTAACCAGGGGGAAAACAGGGGAACAAAACAAGGGTAGAAGGGGAAGAAACAGCACTCTACAATCTTCACCAGGGATAGCTTCAGGTCAAGTTTTTCTGAACTGGAACTGCATAAAGACAAAGCAGAAACGTTATATAAAATCCCTCCCCACACTGATCTTAAATGATATGTCTATAAGCCAATGGTATACCTTCAGACTGTAGAGTGTATGCAGGTTTCAGGGAGGTATAGGAGTTGAAAGAATCAGGATTAATAACAGAAGAATGGATATGTCTAAGTCCTGCAAGTAGGAAGAAACCATAAGAAACAGCACAACTTTTATGTAAATGAAATGATTAACTATCTTCTAAGGGCTCACCTAGAAATATCAGGTTTATAGACCATAAATAACGGAAGTCACACCAGAGCTTGCCGATATGAATAACCTTGTTATTAGTCACAAGGTCGGGTCGCATTAACACACAAAAGTAGCCAGATGAGGAATCAAGCGATAAGCGGTGTGCACACCATGCAAGCGATAGTAATCTCGTTTGCTTTAACTTAAGACGAAATGAAACACTAATAAAGCATACAAGAAGCGCACTGCTTCTTCACTCACAAAACGGACGATAAGGAAATGCTGGAAACCACGAGAACGGAGCTCCAACCACTAGCTCCTCGGACGAACCCCACACCGTGACCCGGAACGAATGCTCGAACGCTAGCTAATCGCGAAGCGTTTCCTGGAGCGTGAGGCGGTTCTAAATGTCCTGTTCTGTGTACTGCGCATGCGCGGCTCTTCGCGCATGCGTCCTGAGGGTTTCCTCCTGTTTTTGCCAATCATCAGAGATTGCCAACCCCGTACTTTGGATCAATTACTGTCTGCAATACATCGGATCGGCGGTGGAGCGTAGGCAGGCATGACAGAATACCCCCCCCCCCCACTGGTTTGGCCTTGTGAGGGTATCTTCTGTGAAAAGCTCTCACCAGACAAGGGGCACGTACCTGGCTAGCAGGCTCTCAAGAGCGTTCTTCAATACCATAGCCTTTCCAATGTATGAGATATTGGAGCCGACGTCGCACACGTCTGGAATCAATTATAACCCCAACCTCGTATTCTTCACTAGTATCAATCAATGTAGGAACAGGGACTGATGGAAGGCGAGTACCGGGCACAACAGGTTTCAATAAAGATACATGGAATACAGGGTGTATTTTCATAGGCGGGGGTAGGTCCAGTTTCATAGCCACTGGATTGATCACTTCAACAATAAGAAATGGACCAACATACTTGGGCTTGAACTTGCAAGATCCTTTCAAGGCCAAATATTTGGTGGATAGCCATACCTTGTCATCTTTCTGATAAGTAGGTTCTAGGTGTCTATGTGCGTCAGCCTTTTTCTTATAATCAGATTTAGCTCTGTCAAGATGTCATGGATATTAGAATGCACTGTCTGGAGGTGACAGACTAGGTCTTGTACAGCAGGAGTGCCACAGGATCGCAACGGAGAGAAAGGCAAGACTCTAGGATGGAAACCATATGAACCATAAAAGGGAGTAAACAAGGTGGAAAAATGATGTCTATTATTGTAGGATAATTCTGCCAACCAAACCAACTCATCCCATTCTTTCTGGTCTTGTAAGAATTGGCATCGAAGAAATTGCTCAAAACTTTGGTTCACCCTTTCGGTTTGCCCGTCTGTTTGAGGGTGATGACTGGACGAGAGACGAACATCGATGTGTAAGGTGTTACATAATTGTCTCCAGAATCGTGATACGAATTGTGTACCTTTATCAGTGATCACAACTGATGGCAGTCCATGTAATCTGACTACATTGAGTAAAAAGACCTTCGCCAATACAGTAGATGTAGGAAGGCTCTTTAAGGGGATGAAATGGGTGGATTTAGTAAACAAGTCTACTACGACCAGGAGTGTGGTATTTCCCTCTTTCGTACATGGCAACTCTACGATAAAATCCATGGACACCGTATGCCAAGGTGCAGGAGGAGTGGGAATAGGATGTAATAAACCCACCAACCCCTCATGTGAAGTCTTTCCTTGAGCACAAATGTGGCATTTCCTAACGTAGTGTTGTACGTCCCCTGCTAAATGAGGCCACCAACAATACCTTTTCACTAATGCCAATGTTCTCTTATAACCAGGATGTCCTGCAACACCATGAGAATGGCACCATTCCAAAACCTGTCTCTGAAGGGGTACAGTGGGGACAAACAACCCGCCTTGTACATAATGTAGACCAGCCTTAACAAGGGATTAATGTTTCCCTAACAATGTATGTGAGGAAGGATCCTGTTGTGCATCCCTCACCTGCAGTAAAAACAGTTTTCCTCTGTGGTGAGTACCCCTATGATTTTTGGGGGATGTATGATGCAGGGAGGTATATCTTCCAGAGGGAAAGGCTCAAAGTTTTCCTCTGTGGTGAGTACCCCTATGATTTTTTGGGGATGTATGATGCAGGGAGGTATATCTTCCAGAGGGAAGGGCTCAAAACCTAGACGAGACAGAGCGTCCGCCTTTCCATTCCGTTTCCCTGCACGGAAATGAATAACGAAATCGTATTCACTGAAGAACTGTGTCCATCTCAATTGCCTCATAGATAATGCTCTGGCAGTCTTAAGGTACTGTAAGTTACGATGGTCAGTCAGAACAGTTACCGTGTGGTGTGTGCCCAATAAATATTGTCGCCATTCTTCCAGGACTTTCTTAATCGCTAGAAGTTCTTTTTCCCCCACTGCGTAATTGACTTCAGCAGGTGTGAGCTTATGCAAGTAGTAAGCACCAGGATGTAGCTCCCCTGTAACCGAATCAGCTTGAGAAAGGATGCCCCCACTGCCACTTGAGAGGCATCCACCTCTACAACAAAAGGACTCTTAGGATCTGGATGTTTCAGAATGGGGGCTTGAGTGAAAGCCTTTTTTAGCATGTTGAAAGCTTGATCAGCTGCCTCAGACCACACAAAGGGGGTACCCTTGCGTAACAAACGGGTAATCGGAGCAACAACATCCGAAAACTGGTGAATGAAACGTCTGTAGAAATTAGAAAACCCTATGAACTGTTGAACTTCCTTCACACTCTTAGGGGGTGGCCATTGTAACACAGCATTGATTTTCTGGGGATCCATTTGCAAACCTTGAGCAGACACGATATACCCCATGAAGGCAACCTGATGTTGATGGAAAAAACATTTGTCTAATTCACAAAACAAAAAATTCTTCTGTAGTTTGTGTAGCACTGCCTGTACATGTAAAATGTGTTCCTGTAATGTCTTGGAATAAATAAGCAGGTCATCAATATAAGCAATTACGCTTTTGTCAAGGTACTCCTTCAGCACCTCATTGATGAAATATTGGAAGGCTGAAGGAGCGTTACAAAGCCCAAAGGGCATTACTAAATATTCATACAATCCGAACTTTGTACAGAATGCCGTTTTCCACTCATCTCCATCTTTGACTCTAACAAGGTGGTAGGCTCCACGTAGGTCTAATTTCGTGAACCATTCTGCGTCTTTGATTTGATCTAGCATAGAGGAGATGAGTGGCAAAGGGTATCTGTTCTTGATTGTAATGGCATTCAGGGATCTATAATCTATGCAGCAACGCAAGCCTCCCTCCCGTTTAGGGATAAAGAAAAGGGCTGAGGATGCAGGGGACCTGGAGGGCCTGATGTATCCTAACTCCAGCATAGTGTCAAGATATTCTCTTAAATATAGATTTTCTTTCTCTGTTAAAGAGTACACTCTGCTTGTGGGTATACGTGCTCCTGGCTGCAGATCTATACGACAGTCGTATACTCTATGGGGAGGCAAGGTGGAGGCTTGTTCTTTATCAAACACAGAACAGAACTCTTGATACTCCGAGGGTAACTAAGTGTCAGGTTGTTCTACAGTCTATTTCTCTTCTGGAGCTAGTGAGACTAGGGTAATTGCTTTCTGCCGAGGAGACTTAGAAGTAGAACCGGAGGTAACTGGGTTTCTGTAACTGTCTCCTTCTTGTGACTACTACACTCATCTCTGAACTGAATTCGGTTCTGTTGCCAATCAATAAGGGGATTATGTAGACGCAACCAGGGTAGCCCTAACACCACAGGAAACTGAGGTGACTCTATTAAATCAACCGTGAGAGTTTCCCAGTGTGTGATGGCAACATACAGCTCCAAAAGAATGGTAGAATGAGAGATAGGTCCAGATTTCAGAGGACTACCATCAATAGTATATACGTCCTCTGTAACTCTGTTTTGAACTTCAGGAATAGAATGGGCAGTAGCCCATTGTCTGTCCATAAAATTCCCTGAGGCCCCAGAATCTATCATGATAGGTAGTTCTATGGTACTGTCAAGCCAACTCAATATGAAAGGAACAAAAAAGTGTCCATTTTCGGCCAATAAAGAGGAGACCATATGACTTGTAGGACCCGACGGTGCGGTCTCTTTTAACCTCGGGTCGACTAGTTTTCCGACTTGCGGAACTGTCTTGGTTTTACTGGACAATCCCTTAAAAAATGTCCTGCTTTCCCACAATATAGACATAACCGATTGTCACATCTAATTTGTTTCTCGGATTCGCTTAGGGGACCCTTTATGCTTCCTATCTGCATAGGTTCTGGATCTTCGAGTTTACTTTCAACTTCAGGTTTTCTTTCTTTAGTCCCGAGTTTAGGGTACTCATATCGGACCCTGTCTCTTCGCCTTTCTCCCAACCTATGATCCAGCTTTACGACCAGGTCTATTAATTCAGGACATGTGGCAGGGGGATCTACTACGTGAGCTAAAGCGTCTTTCAGTTCATCACGAAGGCCCTTGTAAAAAAGAGCGCTACGCTTTTCTGTAGGCCAATCAGCTTCCACCACTAGACTATTGAATACTGAAATGTAAGTAATAAGGTCCTTAGACCCTTGTTTCAGATTTAATAGTTCCGTGTCTGTCGCATGAGTGAACATGTGCTTATCAAACATTTTACGTAATTCTCGCCTGAAAGCGTTATAATCCAACAAAAGAGGATCGTCTTTATCAATCAAAGGGATGGTCCAATTGGCAGCAGAACCCCCCAAATAAGAAAGGACAAAGGCTACCTTAGCTTGGTCATTCGGAAAACAAGAGGCTTTACATAAAAAATGCAACTGACACTGTGTCAGAGAGGCGGCACATTTAGTGGGATCCCCATAGAAACGCTCAGGGGGAGCTAAGGGAATGGTATGTGGTGTCACTACCTGTACTACTTGTGTATTGGGGCTAGAGCTAGCTCCCTCTTCTCTATGAACGCGCAAGGCCTCCACTCTATCCGAGAGTGCCTGCGTTTCCCTCTGGAGATTCCCCACCATACTAGCCACATCCTGTAAAGTGAGATCCATGGCACTCGGGAGACAAATCTATTAGGCTTCGCGATCTGTCATGCACGCACCTTATTGTCTCAGGAGTGTCGTGGACTCTCGATGCTAAACACCCTGCTTCGCCCCTATCACCCCCGGGAGTCAGGATATAACACCAACACCCACGAGGTAACCAGGGGGAAAACAGGGGAACAAAACAAGGGTAGAAGGGGAAGAAACAGCACTCTACAATCTTCACCAGGAATAGCTTCAGGTCAGGTTTTTCTGAACTGGAACTGCATAAAGACAAAGCAGAAACGTTATATAAAATCCCTCCCCACACTGATCTTAAATGATATGTCTATAACCCAATGGTATACCTTCAGACTGTAGAGTGTATGCAGGTTTCTGGGAGGTATAGGAGTTGAATGAATCAGGATTAATAACAGAAGAATGGATATGTCGAAGTCCTGCAAGTAGGAAGGAACCATAAGAAACAGCACAACTTTTATGTAAATGAAATGACTAACTATCTTCTAAGGGCTCACCTAGAAATATCAGGTTTATAGACCATAAATAACGGAAGTCACACCAGAGCTTGCCGATATGAATAACATTGTTATTAGTCACAAGGTCGGGTCGCATTAACACACAAAAGTAGCCAGATGAGGAATCAAGCGATAATCGGTGTGCACACCATGCAAGCGATAGTAATCTCGCTTGCTTTAACTTAAGACAAAATGAAACGCTAATAAAGCATACAAGAAGCGCACTGCTTCTTTACTCACAAAACGGACGATAAGGAAATGCTGGAAACCACGAGAACGAAGCTCCAACCACTAGCTCCTCGGACGAACCCCACACGTGACCCTGAACGAATGCTCGAACGCTAGCTAATCACGAAGCGTTTCCTGGAGCGTGAGGTGGGTCTAAATGTCCTGTTCTGTGTACTGCGCATGCGCGGCTCTTCGCGCATGCGTCCTGAGGGTGTCCTCCTGTTTTTGCCAATCATCAGAGATTGCCAACCCCGTACTTTGGATCAATTGCTGTCTGCAATACATCGGATCGGCGGTGGAGCGTAGGCAGGCATGACACCATATAAGAGTAGGAACACATTCATTTGAAGACATCTCTTCCATTTGAAGACATCTCTCAACAAACGTGCAGATATACAATCTTTTGTTAAATCACGTGTGTCTCATTAACATGGGTTTCCCCCTCACCCCAGACATTTTAAGGTATGGAAGGATACTGGGGTGCTTATTAATGTTTTGTGACCACCTGCAGATACACTCAAGGTATAGCCATGGTTAATTTTGGTGCATACGAACGTCCTTGATCACAAGTATGGCCTCATAAGGTGGATTTTGTAGCCTTGCAGGGCAACAGTGCATTTGTTTGTTCAAGGCCCGCACCCCCACCAGAGCAAGACATTTTCAGACAATTCACCATCATGAGCCTCCATGTGGGATGAATAGCATGTGGCCAGTTGTGGCCAGCAGGTTGCTCATGTACTATGGCACCTGCGACAGTGAGTGGTGCTTGCCGTAAGTGCAGAGGATATTAGGGTTAAATAGCATTCCCAGGTTTCACTAGGCTTTAGTCAAATGACCACTAGCGCAAGGAGGTTAGATGGTGATTCCAAAGGGCATAGGACGGGTGAGGGTAAGTTTGTGACTCCATATGGGCTTAAACTAGAGATCGGAAGGGACATTCCACGCAGCCTGCTCACATATTAGCAGGCTACTCCACTTTTCTTCCTTCTGAGGTTGATAAATTAAGTTCCATTGAGGGACATCAGCAGATACCCACCAGGTGATCGTGCAGAACAAACACGCGTTATGATTAGCACAGCCGCCAGCAATACTGGAGGCTTGTCAATAGCTCCTCTGATTGGGCAGTTTTCCCGGTCGCTGTTAAAGACAGCAACGCATACAGATAGTTGGATCGGGCTGACTCAGCGCTGAGATGACTGAGCAAGGGCTAATGGGTTTGATTAACTAAAACAATAAACTTGACTTGACCTGCGTTCTTGTCACTCTCATTTGCCTGCTTCTTGCTGGAGCATAGCTTCTTTGCCATCTGTTAGACCTGGCATCTTTTGGCGTGTTTCCCCAGTCTTTTTGCATTCTGACCTCCCAGTTTTGACTCTGTTTTTGCTGGTTTCGTGTCTCGGTGCACTTTCTCACTGCTGGTCAGTGTTAAAGTGCAAGTGCTCCTGTTGGAAATTGCTATTATGGATTGGTGTTTCCATGATTGCCATATTTGATTTACTGGTAGCCTCTAGTAAAGTGTACTGAGTGTGCCAGGCCTTGTTAATCAAATGCTACTAGTGAGCCTGCAGCACTGATTGTGCCACCCACATGAGTAGCCCTGAAAAGGTATCTCAGACTGCAGGGTCTGTGCGCAGTTTGTAACTGCCATGTCGACCTGACAAGTGCACCCACTTGCCAGGCCCTAATCTTCCCTTTTCTTATATATAAGTCACCCCTAAGGTAGGCCCAAGGTACCCCTGGGGGCAGGGTGCTGTGTATGTTAAAGGTAGGACATGTACTGGTGTGTGTTGCATGTCTTAGTAGTGAATTACAGGGCATTTTGTTTTTCACTGTGGAAAGGTTATCTGTCCCATAGGATAGAATGAGAGTTTTACTTATAGCATTTTATAAGCATAACTTCCCATTGGGACAAGATATGGATATGGAGTTTAGTTCGCCATGCCTGGACTCAGAATGTAAAAATGCATCTTTTAGTAAAGATGAGTTTTATGTTCTGTGTTTGAAAATACCACTTTTAGAAAGGATGTATTTCCATGCTTAGCCATCCTGTGTGCCTCTGCTGGGTTTGTGGATTGACTGTCTGGCTTTGGAGTTACAGGGGGTGGGGGTGTGCATTATCTTCAGACAGCCACCGGAGGAGTCAAGGTGTGCCCTGCCTTTCCTGGATGAGACAGGGCTGGGTTGAATAGACCTATGCTGCATTTAGAGTAGTGGTAGGAGATTTCCTTGCATCTGAATGGGCCTGGTCTGCCTTGAACAATGCTGTCTCCACCTCCTGCCAGGAAGCTGGGCCAAAGGGGACAGAACTGGTTTGGACTAAGCACAGACACTCTTTGCATGAAGAAAAGGAATTTTGAGTATAAATATTGTGGTCCAGAATTTTAGAACTCACTTTAATTAAGGAACCTGCCAAGAGGAAGAGTTGGAAGAGCTGGCAGGAGGAGTACTGCCCCTTTGCTGTGTTGTTGCTTTGTTGGGTTGGCCTGCAGTCGCTGTTTCTGGCTTGGGCAGTGAAAGGACTGGACCGAGCTTTCTTTATTTGTGCTGAGTGTCTCAAAGGGCTTGAAGTAGAGCTAGCCTCCTGTTCTGAAGTTTCAGGGACTGCAAAGACTTCACCAGCCTCTGAGTACCACTTCTGGAACCATTGTTTCAATTGCCACAGAGAAGGGAAAAGCAACCAACTCCATCACCGACTCCGTCGCTTGCTCCACGTCCTTAAGGCACTGCAGAGGGCCCCGCCGCATCTCGCACTGCAACCCTGGTCTCATCGACGATGACTGACGTTGCCGCCACTGCTTGCACTGTGACAGGTGGGCACCGCACTCCACATCGCCTCGCTTCACTTCACTGCCCTGGTCTCACTGACACTGTTGCTGCCTGCTGACTTCGAAACCCGTGACCGCATCGTGGCTGGGGGCACCCTGCCGTCCGGAACGACCAACGCCAGCTTCCCGCAACCGGCTCTGTCAGCTGCACCGGTATCTGTCAGCACAGCATCGAGCACCGCCTTCACTCCGCTCCGCAGCCCTGGTTTTACCGACGCCGCTGGACGACCGTCTCCGCGCAAGCTGTACTGCTTCACTTCACATCGCTTCACATCGCAACCACAATTGTTGCCACAACTGGCTCGTACCAATGTGTCGGCCACAAAGCACAAGGTACTGTTTACAAGTCTGCCGACACCCCCGACTGACGCAGTCAGACAGAACTGTTGGATTCTGTTGTTTTCAGTATCGGAGTAGCCCCTGACGTAGCTGCCGACTCAGAAGAACAAGCTACCAAGGGGGTTATTATAGAAGTGTATCCCCCTTACCCTGACTAAGAAGAAGGGTCTCTACTTGGACAAAAGTGCAAACCATTGCCAACTAGAGATCCCCATTTCTAACACCATCCTTTGCAGTAAATTAGGGCTTAGAAACCATTTTTCTTTACATTTTGAAACATCCTTCTTTTTTAAAATCTGCTTTGAGAAGTATTTTGAAAAATAAACCATGTACTTTACAAAAAATTGAAAATATTGCATTAAATGTATAGTTATGAGATACCTCCAGCTATGTTGTTGCTTTTTTCTGTTAACCTTTTCCCAGTATTTCGGGGTCACCTGAATGATATGAGGTTGATTTCACTGTGCAATGAACTGTGCAATGGAAATGCTTGGGAGCGGGTTTGTCTTCCCTCTCACAGTGCTTAATTTGAAAAAAGAAATGTGATGGGGCCGAAATTTCCTTAGGGGCATGCAATTGACACTGTCAAACATCAGGCTTACCAAATAACAAGGCTAACTCGTCTTGCTTCTACCTCTACCCATTTCTTCACCCACCCTACACTGCCTGTTTCCTTCGCTTACTCTTCCCTTTCATCAATACATTGTACCTTAGTCATGTTTTACTTATCTTTCTCTTTCGCTGATCTACTCTTCCCCCATTCCCTAACTTTCTCTCTCTTGCTGTGTCAAACTCTGAGAAGGAAAAATACATTCCAGTTCCACCACCTAAAACCACAGGCATAAATGGAACACTTCTTCAGTCCTGTTGTGGTCAAAGGAGGGACTGTGACTGACCAAATGCAACACCCACACCCTCCCCTTGCAACACCTTCCTTCGACTACACAGATTTATATCTAGACTGGTAGAAAAAGAGGGATGGGGATAAAATGTGGGGTGTCACTCGAGTCCTTCATGTCATACCTTCCTGTAACAACTCTAAGGGCTGAAAGGATGACAGAGATGCAGAAATAACCTGCCTTTTCTGTCTTGTGTTCCTGTTTACTGGATTTCTTGCATGACTTGAAAGGGAAGTGGGAGGGAGGATGGTATGTGATGCAAAGAACTCCCGTCCTCACACCTCAATTAGAACAATGAGAGAGATGTGGAAAATCTTTGAGTGTGGCGGAGGTGGGGGTGGAAGCATCGAATTCACTAAAGGATAACTGTTCCTATAGAAGGATGCTGGCCTAATAGGCTGCAGAAAGTGTTTATATGAGAAGCAGTTGACAGTAACTCATCTCAAATAGATGAATATTAGGTTGGATAGAATAGCTAGCGGGGAAATTTCTTGAATTTGAAGTGTTGCCCTCACACACCGTTAAGCTGTTATGCTTCATCATGGGGTGTTTCAGTTCCTCGTGAGGTTGGCGCTGCCGTCCCTCATGGGTCCAGCGAGAGGGCTCTTTAGTGGAGATCTTTTACGAGGAACGCCGTAGTGGTGAGTGCGAGTGTGTGGGGTAAGTGTGCAGGTAAATTAACATATCATAACGGTACCCCTAATAGTATTTATTCTTGGATCCGTTCGGTATGATTAAAAGCAGAGAAAGAAGAACTGTAACAACCTTCCACAAATGATGAGGGGTCAGTTCGATTTTCAAAAAGTGAGTGGTGAAAAAGGTCATGGGGTCGACATGTTTCACACGCTATTGGTCCCTACTGGCTCCTTGACGTTTCATCAGGACCGACAAAAAATGGGAAATGGGTAAAGATAAACAGGGGTCAAAGAGAAATACACACCCTGTTACATGAACCTTAGTCAGGCGAGTGGTGGTAGTTGTCTGGGAACAGTCGTTCAAAACCACTCCAATGTATTAATCCAACTCCAATCAGTGCACAGGGATGCCTCAACGGGGGGGGGGGGGGGGGGGAGCAGTCTATAAGGGTAACATTGACCCTTAGAGGTGTGGTATTTGCAACTACCCTCGTCTGCTTGCCGCCGGAGGGGGTGGTAGCATGTCACAGAGAGCCCAGCATCACAGTGCCATCCTAGGGATTTTTGCAGTCTTGGGCAAAATGTATTTTCTGGCCGCCCTGTCCAGACCTTTGATGTTAGTATCCCTTTTCAACTAACTCAATGCCCCGTGATACCAAAAAATATTGAATTATATGTGAAACCTACAGACACTGCAGCACACAAAGACAGCCAAAAGCTCCAGCAGCTCCTGTCCACCATCCAAACAACACCAAAATAAAGCGTGAACAAGAATTGATAAAGATGTTTTCCTTTCGCATTTAGATTTTTTTTCTTGCAACAACAACATTTTCCATGGAATGCAGTGTCTAACCAGTATGCTCTTTCAGTTGCACGAAGGACACAGTTTGGGTGATTTTGATCCAATTGATATTAGTGGGCTGCTGTATAATATAAAAATATGGATTCAAGATAGCCTGGCTGATGAAGGTTATGAACCCGAAACCGGTCCCAAGATGCGTGTTTCCGGTCCAGGGAAGACAGCTTGGCAGTTCGGGCTGGACTGTTCCCCTGAGGCACAGGGTCAGACTGATTTGCATATGGCCATGTCTGAACTGGGGTGGTGGAGTGAGCTAAAGAATGGTGATGGATTAACCCAGATCAGTTGACTGGGGGCCAGTGTTTGATTTGCTCAAATGCTGCGTCCATCATCACCTTTGGTATTGCTTTAGTATAAAAATAAGGCATAGGACATACCACATAGCCCTTGCAATTGCAGCTTTATTTGGTGATATCCAAAATCAAAAATAAATCCCCATATGGATTTTCACCATTCCATCAGATAATAATCGAAGCATATTTTCCTTATTCTCTTCCCCTGCCTTGCCCCTCCTCTCCTGTTTGTGTACACTTCTCTGGCTAAACAATGAGCTTCGACTCTGGTGAGTGGGAATATTGGGAGGGGCAGAAGGCAGGGGAGCGACAGAGAGGCGTGTCAATGTTATACAAGTACAAGAAATAACTCGAGAGACACAGAGTTGAGCAAGAGTAGCGCCTACTCTCACATTGCTATAGGAATTTGCGATAAAGCTTTTACTTTGTATCCACCAGCACTTTGTATTGCTGGAGTTCTTGCTCTGTGCTAATAATGGGGAAAAGAAAAAAAATACAAGATCCAGATTGCAAAGTGAGAATGAGAAATCGGATAAGGAAACACTGCCACTCATTTTGTGAAGAAAACCAAAAAGTGATGTGTGGAATACTTGAATTGAAGCAACCACAGGCCAGTGTTGGTCGATTTGAGCCTCTTCAATAGGGTGCAGCACCGAGGAAAGCAAAAACCCCATTGGTGGAAGGCTTGAACTAATATCAGCCACTTGTAATTAATTAATCGAGGCCGCACCCTGACCATCATGCTGTTAGACCACTGGCCGCTAGGTCGAGAAATCAATTATGATGATGAGGAAGGCAGATTTATAGAGCGCACAGATGCTCCTAGAAATTATCACGTGAGATATTATTCTGTACAATTTCCACAAATGCGACTAACGTGACTCATTACTCGTGAATGTCACAGATTTTAAGCCGAAGTTACCAGATTCCACAT
Organism: Lissotriton vulgaris; assembly: GCF_964263255.1. Lineage (NCBI taxonomy): Eukaryota > Metazoa > Chordata > Amphibia > Caudata > Salamandridae > Lissotriton > Lissotriton vulgaris. The sequence continues at coordinate 1,339,934,177 of NC_141685.1, forward strand.
CAGTTTCCTAAACAAATTTATAAGTAAAAACCCAATACATTTTTTACAGAGCGAGGTTAAGACATCGTACTCTGTACATTAAAGACAGCTATCGTTTGCTAGCCTTGCAAAAAAAAAAAAAAAAAGATTAAACTTATTTTGTTCACGCCCTGATAAAAACAGCTTAGTATAGACAATATTTTAAAATGAGATATGTAAATCACGCTGGCTGCAGCTACAGAAATTGGTGTTACAGTTTTGCGGCTTTGGTTAAGTGCAAAGCCCATGAGACGATGAGTTATAAATATGTGTTTCATTTCTTGAGTCTCGTAGTGGAATATTAGAAGCAGGCCCTGGGGGGCATGGGGCAGGGCCCCAGAGGAGGCACGGCAGATGCTGCTCTCTTTGCTGTGGTTATAGCACGCGCTCTTTCGGTCTCCCCTGGGAAAGAGGCGCTCAGAGTGCATTATGAGGTTGGCTTTTTCATATCACTGTTCCCAAGCAGTGGGGAGGAACCCAGGAGCGAACTATGGGGCATATTATCAAGAAAGGGCGTTACATTATCGCCGCTTTTATCGGCAGAAAACTGCTGATAAAGCGACGATAATGGGCTTGATAATATGCTCTATGAATTCCAATCGAAGCCCATGTTAAATGTAAAGACATGTAACATGGGCTTCAATTGGAATTCCATAAAGCATATTATCAAGCCCATTATCAACGCTTTATCAGCAGTTTCCTGCCGCTAAAAGTGGCGATAATGTAACGCCCTTTCTTGATAATATGCCCCTATGTTAGATGGATGTCCATGATCAGGGGCGCAGCCTCCATTGCTGCAGCAGGGGCCGTGGCAGGGCCCACTACACTCTGATTATTGCCGTTTTTGTAATGATTCGAACAGCAGCCATGGGGCCCATTTCCTTCCATAAACTGGGCCCACGACACACTGGCTACGCTGCTGTGCCTGCTCAGTACAAACAAAAGTCGGAAATCTGCGCTCTTGCGTTTTCAACCTCGTGCAAGTGCAGTTTTCTCACTTTATATAGTTCACTAAAGTTGTCCAGATAATTCCTGCAGCCCTGCCAAGTAATACACATCAGGCCTTAGACTAATGAATTTCAGTGTGGTGGTCCACATCAACGCAAAAAAAATGCAAAGTAACACATTCTAGAACCTCTTCAGCTGCCAAGCCGGAGCGCTGGCTGCTAATGCACCATATACTGACTGAAAGCAGCTGGAGCGGCCAGCAGCGGTATGGTCTGCTCTGGGGAGGCTTGGGGGCTGGCTGCTACTCTGCCACAAGGTAACACAATAGGATTTGATGTGCAGCAATACATTTCACTGAGATCAGGAGTCAGTGCCCATTGGCTGCTATGGAGACAGTATCAGCCAATGAGGTGAGGACATTGAGCTTTTTCTCTCTCGAAGTTTTAGATAGCACAAACTTCACCCGAAATCGGGTATCAGAGCCCTTTACATAAGCATCAGTTGCGTTACATGAGAGTGTCAGTAGCAGGCGGTTCCTGTGCGAGTGGGCGGCAGAATACAATTCTGGCTGCTGGTAGCAATGGTAGCGCACCTTGCGCAGCAGTAATGAAACCTGCAACCTGACCCCAGCGACTGAGTGAACCACGAACCACGGTGGCGGGTACAGGAGTGGTGCTTGCAATGAAGTTGAAGGTCTACAAAGGAGAGTAAGTGCCAAAAGGTAGCTTTATTCCACATCAGCACACACTTATATGGTTACAAAGGGAAGGGGTCCCAGACAAAAGATAGATTAACATAAACTTATAACATTTGAAACATTTAAAGTACAACGTTAGTCAATGCAAAAAAGTATTTATTCAGATTTGCATGATTGCCTTCCACTGGTTAAAGTTCATATCATATTTCATTAGACACAGTACAAATTGGTATTGGATATATGTGCCCACATTCACAACGGGGAGGGGGGAAAAAGTGAAGGACGTGTCAAGGGCAGGGTAGGGTCAAAGGGTAGTCTGACTCATTCTGTGACAGGTTTTTATCACTATTCAGAAATAATTCATGTAGTCCCTTTAGCCAAAGGGCCACATCATAAGGCTCTATCAGAGTCCGAATTTTAACTGCTGCACCGAACCAAACTCCACTTCAGCCGATAGGGTCTTGTTGGGGTAGGAGAATGGTCGTTATATATATAGTCAACGTTTCGACCCGAGCTATGTGTAGGAAGATAGTCCTTACGAGGCGGGTCTTCTTCAGGACAGAAGGGTTGTGGGTGGGCAACCTCCTGGGGGCTAGTTAGAAAGAAAACTATTAGTACACACCCATCCTGTTAATTATTACAAGGAGGGTGGGAATTAAGGGGACAAAGTTGCATTTTTTTTAAAAACATGCTGTCAAGAGTCTAATCACAGACAAAAATTTTTACAAAAAGGAAAGAAAGAAGATATACAGAAGACTAAGATTAACAATGTTCTAATTCAGAATGTCATTGATGCACTTCACAGATTCCGAAGTGAAGTTCGAGGATATTAAATAGTTTCAAGTTACCCTACTGTAGGGATTAAATCTTACATAAACATTCACGGCCCGCTCACAAACAGAACTCAAGGCGAATCACCAATAACTTCATGAGAGTCATACCTATGAGTTAAGAGGTTTCTCAAAGCTTCTGATTAATTGACCAAGATCTTTATTGGTGGTTCATCCCAACACCTTAAAACGGCACAAAGAGGCATTAGTCATAGTCCCACCATGTAAAATGATCGGAGATTTAGATTACAAGTGACAAGCAGCGACGGCTCGTGGAGGGAGTTACGGTGGGGCAGGTGGGTGGGGAGGGGGAGGGGCAGGGCGGAGGTTGCTAAAAACCGGCATATGGATAATTGCAGGTAAGTAAACAATTTAATTAATAAAACGAATTTCGTAGTGCGCCTTGCATCGCAAAATGCAATGCAGTGCGAGCTACGAAATTCGTTTCATTAATTAAATTGTTTACTTACCTGCAATTATCCATATGCCGGTTTTTAGCAACCTCCCTCCTGCCCCTCCCCCTCCCCACCCTCCTGCCCCACCGTAACTCCCTCCACGAGCCGTCGCTGGTGACAAGTCTAAGCTTACCACTATACTGTAGTTCCCATGGTAGATAGATCAAATCTGGGGTTCAATAATTGATACTATTCCGTGAAATTCTACAATGGACACATTAGATATGCAACGGCGCTAAGAACAGAGACAAGAATTGGTTTTGAAAGGTAAGAATACAGTTATTCAAGCATTATTAATAGACAAGAAATTGAGTTAAAAAAATATCTTGTCTAAGCTTACCACTAAACTGTAGCTCTCATCGTAAATAGATCGGGATTATTCAATGACTGATGCTATTCCGTTGAATTTTTATAAACAAACACACATCGGATATGTATCTGCACTAAGGAACAGAGATGAAAGTCTTGTTAATGGGTGTCCATTTGTTCAGATGTAGGTGACACATCAATTCAAAGAAACAAGGGGGCGAGGGCTTACCAATGGCATGCAATTCTCGCGCAGACTCAAAAGGATCTGTCTCATACACAGATTGTTGTATGTACCGAGCAAATTACTATTATGCCTGTGTAAAGAGGACATGAATCATAAGGGATCATATACAAAAGCATCACTGGGTTAAACAATAGTTTCTATTGAGTTTACTGGAAAAAAAGGAAGACTTAAAAGCAAGTGGTCCTTATTTAAACAGAAACGCTAGTCACATTACGATAAATAAGGCTTACCGCCATTGTTTCAAGATTTATCTGGGGAGCGCGTCATCCATATTACTGTGACTCGAGCGCCTAAGGAAACAATAGATTGTTCGCTAAGGTAGACTCCCCGGTGCATATGAAATTAGACATAATCACTTTCCATTGCATTAAAACGAAAAGCCAGTCTCAATCTGTTAAACGGGGCTTACCGCCATTCTTCCAAGACTTATCAGGGGAGCGCGTCAATCCTGTTGTCTTGACTCGAGCGCCTAGGGAAACAATAAAAGTATCGCTAGGACCGAGTCGCTGTAGCTTATTGAATAAACAAAATTACTATTCAGGATTGCATTCGACCATTTACCTTAGATTCAAAAGAAGGCCGGGAGAAAAATCCACACGTAAACGCGATCTGCCACAGGCAGTGTGTACGCACTTACTTCCTGGTTCGTAATAAGGGGGTGGGGCTAGAGTCAGAAATGGCAATAGAAGTCGAAGAAAGACTTATTCATTTACGTCAGGACAGAACCTCGTATAGGTTGTCATGAACAATAGAATTTATGGTGAATTATTGCATACACTGTAAAATATGCCGATAATAATTATAATCAAGAGGACTCCATTAGTATGGAATTCATATAGTCCTAAGTGTAAGGAGAGATGAAAACGGACATTGTTCATTTTGGTCAGAGACAAAACCAAGTGTATTATAGGGGATTGGTGCGTGCAATGCGAAGTACGCCCACAGTAATTACACTTATTTGATATAAAACATTAGATCATGTAGAAAACGTTTAGAATACATTACATGTTTACACAATAGAGTGCACTTATCTCATAGGATAGTGTGACTCTACCGATTAGTATTTTGAATTAAACATAACAAAGGTACATAGTATCCAGAAACTGGAGTGCACCTGTCACGTAGGATGGTGTAGACTCCATCCCAAATCATATTTAATTGTTGAAAACATCACAGATCATGTACTCACTTGTCATTTTAAGAAAAATGGGAATACATTTCGGTTAACACATGGGATAAGGTGTATTATCTTTTATCAACTCCGCATTAGAGAAACTTAGATTGGTGCCTGAGATATGTTTGAGACACAGGATCAGAGGTTGGCTAGTTGTGTGAAGCTACTCTCAGATTCATTCAGTCCCTCTGATACGGAGTTGAATATATGAATCCACTTCATCTCTCTCAAATTTAGGATATTGGATAAGTCACCACCCCTAGGACCTAGTTGTACATGTTCCAAAACCACTCATTTAAGTGTTTCAGGTGAGTGCTTGAGTTTATCGCAATGATCTACAAGGGGGGCCCCTTGTACCCTGCATCTAATTCTGCTACAGTGGGATAAAAATCGTGCTTTGACACGCTGTTGTGTGTGGCCCACATAAATAAGATCGCATGGGCAGATTATGCCATAAATGACATTCTTTGTGTTACAGTTCGTGTGGCTCTTGTGAATGTGATGGTGGTTTTTAAAAACAAAGTCCTTAGATTGGATAGTTGATGGACAAGCTTTACACTTTCCGCATCTAAAATGTCCAACAACAGGTGGTTGCTTCCAACATGAGGCCAAGGTTGGTTCGGGGGGGGCACTCTAAGAAAGGTGAAACCACATAGTCTTTCACATTCCTTGCTTTTTTAAAAGCATGCATAGGTACATTTTTGATTCCCAATTCTTCAGCAACAAGACCCCAATGTTTATTTATTGTCTTTTTTATGGCGTGGCTTTTGGTAGAAAAGGTTGTCACACAGATCATGCGTTCTTCTGATTGACCCATACGTACTGTAGGTTCCAAAAGAGTTTCCCGGTGACAAAACCATGCCCTCTTTCTCGAACGTTTGATTAGCCGTTTGGGGTAGCCTCTTTCTATTCAACGTTCCATCATTATTTGTGATTGTTGCATGTAGTCTTCCTTCTTACTGCAGTTCCTTCGAACTCGAAGGAACTGGCCATAGGGTAAGTTGTCTCGAAGGCTGCGGGGGTGATGGCTTGAGTATTGCAATAATGAATTACGTTCAGATGGTTTTCTAAACAGAGTAGTAAATAGTGCGCCATTCTCTACCGCAATGGTAATATCTAGGAAGTCAATCTTGTTGTTGCTGGCTTGTATCGTGAATTGAATATCAGGCGATTGTTGGTTAAGCCAAGAATGGAAGTCTCGGGAGGCGTGGCTAGCAGCCTAAGATGGTGGCAGCTTAGAGGGCGAGCTCCGCGGTTGAAGCGGCCTCCAGATCTATCCGAGCACTAATCCGGAGCAGAATTTCACTTTGCGGGCAGGGACTGAAGTCCGGGACCGGGCGGCACACTCGACAGCAAACAGACGGAAAATCCGACTGCGGGAAGTCAAGATATTCGACTCGCCCGCTCTGGCCTTGGGAGGACACAGGAGCCGGGGGCCCGCCTGGCGTGACGGGGCCGACAGGAAGTGCCGCGGAGTCGGCGTGGAAGGGCCGGAAGTGATCGTCCACAGCGGAACACCAGGAACACGAGCGGTCAGCAGCTCGGAGTGGCCGGCGACTTGTCTGTGGCCTACAAGAGGGAGAGAGCCACACATTTACTGAAGCCCGGTGAGTGAACGGGCGAACTAGACATCGGTCCGGGGGCGGCCGGACCCGTCCCGTCGGAACCCAGGGCAGCCATCTTGCCTCCCGATCGTCGGAGGATCCAGGCATCGGTCCTGCCGGGGGGTCGGGTTTGCTGACCCGACGTTGCAAACAGCCGTCACCCAGCGGAGGAACTGACACGGGGGACACCAGGATCCTGAGAGGGGGTACGGGGGCGGCCATTGGGGAACTGGAAAAACGGTCGCACTGCTAGGGCGGCACCTCACCCTGCCGGTCTGCGCCGACCATCCTGGGCGCACACACCCTCGAACATCCAGCTGAGACTGAGAGTGGCGGGACCGCAGAAAACACAGAAGAGGCTCCTGATCTATTGTCGGTCCTCTCAGATACGCAGACGGAGGTAGAGAGGCATCAGGTACTATAGAGGACCGAGGGGGGCCAAGGAGAGGGGCAGTTGGTCACGCACGCCACCCAGTCTAAGAGCGAAGTACGCTCCCTCAGGGACACAGATCTGCGGGTCCGGCGGACCACACGGTAGAGCAACCCCATCAGCTAACCTCACCGAGGGACCCGGGAGCAGGGTCGTTGAACATAGCTCCTTTGGCCGGCCGCACCTCAAGGCCGCAGTCACGACGGTGGGCACACACCGGGACTCCATCTGGGGAAGTGTATCTTCCTGACTGCTCTGCTCACAGCGACCGCCTTGGGGCAACTACGGAGGACATGGCGGGCAAAGGTCCGAAGGGAGGCAATGCACAGTCGCGTCTTGAGAGGTATGCGTTTGAAAAACCGGCCGCCTCCCCACCAGATGCCAAAGCACAGGCGAGCAAGCCGGCCGACCAAAAGGGGGACAAAAAAGCAACCCTTGAAGACGTTATGCGAGCCCTGACGCAAGTTCAGGTTACGGTGGGATCGATCTCAACGGAAATAACCCTGATAAGAGCTGACTTCCACAAGATGTCCGAAAAAGTTTCATCAATGGAGGTTGTGACCAAATCGTTGGTAGAAGACGTCTCGGAACTCCAGATCAATGTGGAGCGAATCTCGAACGAAAACAAAGACCTACGTGCGAAGCTGGATGAGCAGGAAGGGCGCTCACGGCGGAACATCCGCATTATAGGGGTTCCGGAATCGGAGGACACGAGAGCAATGGACCTCTACGTGGAAAACTTGATTGAACAAGAACTCAAACCCAAGGGCCTATCCGCCTTCTTTTCTGTGGAAAGAGCACACCGGATCCCAGGTGGCAGACCAAAGCAAGGCGCAGCACCACGGCCGATCATTGCCCGTCTCTTCAATTTCAGGGACAGAGACGCGATCCTGCAAGCGGCTAGGAACTCACCTCCAGTTAAGATCCAAAACTCAACTCTGGCGTTCTTTCCAGACTACACGGCGGAGGTCGCACGTAGAAGGAGGACATTCTTTGAAGTAAAAAAGGAACTGAGGGCAAGAGAACTCCCTTATGCCATGTTGTTTCCAGCCAAGTTGAGAGTGGTGGCAGACAACAAAACTTGGTTCTTCGACACTTCGGAGGCTGCACATGACTGGCTGGAAGGATGGAGACAAACGGGCCCACCTCGCCGCTCCACACGCCCAAATAAATACCGTGCAAATGGATCTCGTGCGGGCTCCCAAGCATCAGGAGGAGACCTGGATCCGCACTCCCCACTGAGTGAGGCACATGACACTGAGAATAACGATGAACAATGAAATCCCGGACCTAATGGCATAGACCAAATGTACTGCTGATTGGACTGGTCGTCAAGGACACCGGGCGGAGGTCCTCCGCGGACATGGAGGGAGGCCGCCGACTCCGGAGAGTCCCTCACCCCGACGAGCAAGTACTGTGTTTGGGTTTCGGGTCAGGCACTCTGCTAAGTTGGGGGGGCGGGCAGTTCTGGGTCCGTCAAGCAGGGGGGCAGGGAGGGGGGAAGTTGGGGTTGGGGGGGTTCGGTTCTTTTGACTTGTTTTACAGTTGTAGATTGGTACCACGGGATACACACATTGCACAGGGCATGCGCAGGCCAGGGCCCTGCACCTCACTCCATACGATACATGGATTTTCTCTACCACGGAAACAATGACACACAATACACGGTATGACATAGGGAGGGGGGATCCTGAGACAGGACCTGTGGAGCCACTACAGCTTATGTCCTGGAACGTTAGAGGCCTGGGAGACAAGGTCAAGCGAGGGCTGGTGTTACACAGTATAAAGAGGTTCGGCCCGGCTCTGGTCCTACTGCAAGAAACGCACCTCACAGGCACAGCCACACATGCCTTGGATAGGAAAGGCTACCGGATGATTGCCCACTCGGAGTTCACGAAGGGGTCCCGGGGGACAGGAATATTAATGCATCGATCCTCCAAATTTATACTCCAATCCACGAAGGTAGACACACAGGGGCGCTTCGCAGCGGCACTTGGGCAGTGGGAGGGGAGGCGGCTGAATGTGGTCTCGGTATACATTCCACCGGCACTGCACACGATAGCTCTCCCAGAATTGGGTAAATTTCTGTTGGAACTCCCAGAAGGTGACCTCATAATAGGGGGGGATTTCAACGCAGTGGCACACAATACGCTAGATAGGTTCCCATCACGAACACAGACACCAGGGCCCTCCCGGCTACATGATTTCCTGGAAGCGCAGGGCCTGATAGACCTTTGGAGGCACATACACCCCACAGACCGTCACTACACTTATCACTCAGCGGTCCACGACAGTCTGTCACGGATCGATTATTTTCTTACCCCGGGGCAGGGACTCCTTACTGTCGACGATATACAGATCAAACCAAGGGGCGTCTCGGACCATTCCCCGTTGACGCTGACCCTCTCCAACCCAGAGCGGTCCCAAAAGCGCATATACCCGATATTCCCAGGCTACCTCAGGGTCCCACAGGTGACCAAAGCTCTTAAAATAGCGACAAGATGTTACCTCGCAGAAAACACTGGCTCGGTTTCCTCCCCGTCGATTCTCTGGGAAGCCTATAAAACGGTACTCCGAGGTCAAGCAATCTCCACTATAACGAATTACAAACACACCCAGAAAGTAGAACTGCTAGACCTAGAGGACAGACTTGCAGAGGCAAACGAGCTTCATACGGCTGACCCGACCGGGGACACGCTCCACACACTTCAACTGTGTCAGAAACGCCATGCTGATCTCCTGAGACGTAGAGTGATTGAAAACATAGCAGCCACTACGAATAGGATATACGAGGTGGGAGATAAGGCAAGTAAGCTCCTAGCCTGGCTAGAAAAAAAAAGGGAGGGGCAGAGGAATATCTTACAGTTGAAGGATGGGGAAGGGGCGCTGCACACCCGCCCTGCCCAGATAGTGGAAATCCTGGCCGATCATTTCCAGATGGTGTATACCTCTGAGATAGAGGTTACACAGGAGATGGCGGAAGTGGCACTTGTGGGGGTGCCCACCCGAACCCTGCTGCCAGATAATGCTGAGGACCTAGATGCAGACCTGACGGCTGAGGAGGTACAGGCAGCTATCGCGGCGCTACGTCCAGGGAAAGCCGTGGGACCCAACGGAATCCCGATTGAGTGGTATAAAACCATGTCGGAATCGCTTTCGACCCCACTACTAAACATGTATATAGATAGCTTGGAACGAGGACACCTGCCGCCAGATCAGTGCATGGCCACTATTGTGGCAATCCCGAAACCTGGCAAGCCCCCTGAGGATTGCGGTTCTTATAGACCGATCTCCCTCCTCAATGCTGAAAGCAAAATCCTGGCCAAATTATTGGCCAACAGGCTGTTGCCTCACCTTAGTCACCTTATCCATCCGGACCAATCGGGATTTATGCCGCACAGAAGTACGGCGCTGAATCTCAGGCGCCTGCACGGTGTTATGGCAAGGGCCCCGTTGTTAAAAACTGATGCAGCAATCCTCTCGTTGGACGCCAAGATGGCATTCGACTTGGTGGAATGGAGGTACCTTTTTGCAGTCCTACAACATATGGGCTTCGGCCCAAAATTCATAGCATGGATCAGGCTCCTATATAGTGCTCCCACGGCGCGAGTGACGGCTAATGGCCATCTCTCGAGAATCATTACATGAAGAGGGGCACGAGACAAGGATGCCCGCTCTCTCCGCTACTATTTGCCCTGGTACTTGAGCCGTTGGCCACGATTATTAGGACCACGCCGCTGCTGAGTGGCATTACCTGGGGTGAAGGCTGGGAGGACAGAGTGTCCTTATACGCGGATGATATGCTAATCTACCTGGAGAACCCGGCAGAGGGAATTCCAGTGTTGCTGGCATTATGTGAACGACAGGGAATAGCCTCAGGGTACAAGATTAACTGGACGAAATCGGTGATCTACATGCTGCATGGGACCCCACCGTGTTCGGAGGTGGACTGCCCCTTGGTGGTGGAAACAATCTCCTTTCGATATCTAGGGATTCGGATCACCCGAGATCAGGTGACCTTTCAGGATCTCAACCTCAGGCCCCTGCTCGATAGACTGAAGGCGGACGTGCGCCATTGGAGGACACTCCCGCTGACGTTACTGGGCAGAGCCGCACTTTTCAAAATGATGGCGCTACCCAGGTTCCTATATGTTTTGGAAAATACGCCGGCACTGGTCCCACCTTCCTTTTTTAAACAGATAGCGGGGCAACTGTCAGGCCTATTATGGGGAGATAAACCGGCGAAGGTAGCACAGGTGAAGCTGATTAGGGACTGGTACAGTGGGGGGATTGCACTCCCGAACCTGGAACTATACTACTGGGCAGCACACCTCAAGGTGATTAACCAATGGATGCATGCGCCGCAGGAGGACCCGGCATACCTAGCGGACAGACGTCAGCTTGGCACTAATACACTACTTGCCCCGCTCTACAACAAGGGCCTGACAGCGAAACTAATAGGCCCAACTAAGCACACCGTAACTTTATGGCATAAAGCCCAATCTCGTCTGAAATGGGGGGGGGGGTGATTACACAGCTTACACCCTTGTGGGACTCTAAGGCACTGGGCAACTTGAGACGTAGTAAAGGATTTGATCAATGGGAAACTATAGGGATCTCCACGGTGGGGGATCTATGGACACGGGAGGGGGTGGTCCCATTTGACACCCTGAGAGAACAGTATGAGCTGAACAACACTGAGACATACCGCTACATTCAGATTAGGCACGCATTGCTAGCAGTATTAACACCGGGAACCAACGTCCCGGAATCGGCTCCTTTGGAAGACCGACTACTCACTGATTACATGGAAGCCAGCGCCACCTCCCTCACATATCGCAAATTAATAAATAACTTGCCTGACCCATTACAACAATTGAAAGAGAAATGGGAGGATGATGTTGGGGACCTGGATGAGGCAAATTGGAATGCCGCAATGGCATCACCTAGAGAGGCGGGAATATCAGCGAGATTCCGTCTGGTACAGTTCAAGATACTACACCGAGTATACTACACGCGCACCACACTCCACAAATTCCAGAGGGCAGAACACCCATATTGCTTACGAAACTGTGGGGAGGAGGGCACATTGTTTCACACCCTGTGGTCCTGTCCATGCATAGTAGAATACTGGAAGCGAGTGGCACGTACGGTCGCCCAGACGTTACAACTCCCGTTCACTCCAGACCCTAGAATTTGTTTGCTGAATGTGTGGGGCCCGACCGACCTCACGCCACAAGGGCGACTATGGGTGGTCATAGGGATGATGCTAGCAAAGCGAGATATAGCACAGAAATGGGGAGCGGCAGAGATACCGACTTTGGCACAGTGGTGTAAAAATATGGACATGATCATGATGACGGAACGGGCGATATACCAACAGAGGGCGAATCCACGTAAGTGGAACAAAATATGGCTACCGTGGAATACATATAGAGGGGAGCCATGCGAACCATTGCCGGAAGACGATGAAGGGGATAGCTCAGAAGAGGACGATGATGTAGAAGGAGAACGGGCATGAGGGGGGAACAAGAGGGGATGGGCACGGGCACACTGGGTCTCCAAAGTCCCTTAGGCATAAGAGATTAGGCGACTATCTGTGGGGGGAGGGAGGTAGAGATAGACATGCAATGCCTAGATGGTAATGTGTACATAATACGCTTCTGTAAAACCAAGTTACACACCTGGATGTTATCGTTGTTAGTTATAAAAAATGAAAATGTTGCGATCCTGATGACAGCTGGCGGAATGTTGACGCCACTCGTCGTAATGCTTGCGATACTGAATTTGATATTGTGATGCAACAATAAAAACAAATTTAAAAAAAAAAAGAATGGAAGTCTGCAAGTTCAATGTTATTACCCTTCCAAATCATCAGCACATCATCAATGTAGCGTACCCAGAGTTGTATGTGGGTACGGAAAGGGTTATTGTCACACATCACAAAAGTTTTCTCGTAGAATGCCATAAATAAAATCGCTAGGTCCGGGGCAAAAGCTGCCCCCATAGCCACACCCTTCGTTTGCAGGTAGAATACATTTTGAAACATGAAAAAGTTTCTCATCATAGCGATCTTGAGTAATAGAATTATAAATGAGGTAGGCACCCGTACAGGGGCTTCACAACTGTCTAGGGCTGTAGTGGCCACCATCAATGCCTCTTCTTGAGGTACCACCTCTGAATCCACGATTAGTGAAGCGACCTTGTGAATCCTGTCGGAAATATTCGTCTGATACGTATGGATACGTTTTCTTCTTATCGTAGAATTTAAGATCTCTCGCTAGCTTGTCGAGTTTCTTCTTGATGGTGGTGGTTTCGAAGTCCTGGAGGGTGGCGACAAGCTTAGCTAGCGCCTCTTTGGAATTGGTGAGAGTGCTGTCACCAGTGATGCTTGCCTTCAACTCCGATATTTGTTTGTTTAGGGCCACAACCTGTTCAGCCGCGGTCTCTATCCCCAACACCATCCAGTGTCTGGAACAGTTATTCGCAACAAAGCTGAAACCTTCACGGAATTTGGGGATGTCTATAAAGATGGCAGGTTCAACTTTAACTTGGAGACCTGTAGGTATTATGTTGTTCTGGAGGCACTGTGCCAGGAAATGACCGTGTAGTTTTGTGCGGATCAATTTCTTTTCTAATCTCTCTAACTGGGAGATCTTGTCGTTAAGGGTAATATCAATAATGGGCGTACCTACCGAAAGGAAATTGTTGGTAGGATCATGTAATAGTTTGTCTATGTAGTCTTCTGTATAAGTGAGTATTTCTTTATCTACCATATTGATGGATCATGGGCAGGTTTGTAAAGAAATTTGTACGATAGGTCTGGCAGCACGTGAGACCCTCCAAAATGGAGGTGATATAACCTCACAGGCATGCGCCTGTACAGATAAGAGTATGGAAAAACAGGGTTAAACCCAATAAAGTCTAAGGGACCTGGGTGATTATCGTTACAAAGGGAAGGGGTCCCAGACAAAAGATAGATTAACATTAACTTATAACATTTGAAACATTTAAAGTACAACGTTAGTCAATGCAAAAAAGTATTTATTCAGATTTGCATGATTGCCTTCTACTGGTTAAAGTTCATATCATATTTCATTAGACACAGTACAAATTGGTATTGGATATATGTGCCCACATTCACAAAGGGGAGGGGGGAACAACATAATACCTACAGGTCTCCAAGTTAAAGTTGAACCTGCCATCTTTATAGACATCCCCAAATTCCGTGAAGGTTTCAGCTTTGTTGCGAATAACTGTTCCAGACACTGGATAATGTTGGGGATAGAGACCGCGGCTGAACAGGTTGTGGCCCTAAACAAACAAATATCGGAGTTGAAGGCAAGCATCACTGGTGACAGCACTCTCACCAATTCCAAAGAGGCGCTAGCTAAGCTTGTCGCCACCCTCCAGGACTTCGAAACCACCACCATCAAGAAGAAACTCGACAAGCTAGCGAGAGATCTTAAATTCTACGATAAGAAGAAAACGTATCCATACGTATCAGACGAATATTTCCGACAGGATTCACAAGGTCGCTTCACTAATCGTGGATTCAGAGGTGGTACCTCAAGAAGAGGCATTGATGGTGGCCACTACAGCCCTAGACAGTCGTGAAGCCCCTGTACTGGTGCCTACCTCATTTATAATTCTATTACTCAAGATCGCTATGATGAGAAACTTTTTCATGTTTCAAAATGTATTCTACCTGCAAACGAAGGGTGTGGCTATGGGGCAGCTTTTGCCCCGGACCTAGCGATTTTATTTATGGCATTCTACGAGAAAACTTTTGTGATGTGTGACAATAACCCTTTCCGTACCCACATACAACTCTGGGTACGCTACATTGATGATGTGCTGATGATTTGGAAGGGTAATAACATTGAACTTGCAGACTTCCATTCTTGGCTTAACCAACAATCGCCTGATATTCAATTCACGATACAAGCCAGCAACAACAAGATTGATTTCCTAGATATTACCATTGCGGTAGAGAATGGCGCACTATTTACTACTCTGTTTAGAAAACCATCTGAACGTAATTCATTATTGCAATACTCAAGCCATCACCCCCGCAGCCTTCGAGACAACTTACCCTATGGCCAGTTCCTTCGAGTTCGAAGGAACTGCAGTAAGAAGGAAGACTACATGCAACAATCACAAATAATGATGGAACGTTTAATAGAAAGAGGCTACCCCAAACGGCTAATCAAACGTTCGAGAAAGAGGGCATGGTTTTGTCACCGGGAAACTCTTTTGGAACCTACAGTACGTATGGGTCAATCAGAAGAACGCATGATCTGTTTGACAACCTTTTCTACCAAAAGCCACGCCATAAAAAAGACAATAAATAAACATTGGGGTCTTGTTGCTGAAGAATTGGGAATCAAAAATGTACCTATGCATGCTTTTAAAAAAGAAAGGAATGTGAAAGACTATGTGGTTTCACCTTTCTTAGAGTGCCCCCCCGAACCAACCTTGGCCTCATGTTGGAAGCAACCACCTGTTGTTGGACATTTTAGATGCGGAAAGTGTAAAGCTTGTCCATCAACTATCCAATCTAAGGACTTTGTTTTTAAAAACCACCATCACATTCACAAGAGCCACACGAACTGTAACACAAAGAATGTCATTTATGGCATAATCTGCCCATGCGATCTTATTTATGTGGGCCAGACACAACAGCGTGTCAAAGCACGATTTTTATCCCACTGTAGCAGAATTAGATGCAGGGTACAAGGGGCCCCCCTTGTAGATCATTGCGATAAACTCAAGCACTCACCTGAAACACTTAAATGGGTGGTTTTGGAACATGTACAACTAGGTCCTAGGGGTGGTGACTTTTCCAATATCCTAAATTTGAGAGAGATGAAGTGGATTCATATATTCAACTCAGTATCAGAGGGACTGAATGAATCTGAGAGTAGCTTCACACAACTAGCCAACCTCTGATCCTGTGTCTCAAACATATCTCAGGCACCAATCTAAGTTTCTCTAATGCGGAGTTGATAAAAGATAATACACCTTATCCCATGTGTTAACCGAAATTTATTCCCATTTTTCTTAAAATGACAAGTGAGTACATGATCTGTGATGTTTTCAACAATTAAATATGATTTGGGATGGAGTCTACACCATCCTACGTGACAGGTGCACTCCAGTTTCTGGATACTATGTACCTTTGTTATGTTTAATTCAAAATACTAATCGGTAGAGTCACACTATCCTATGAGATAAGTGCACTCTATTGTGTAAACATGTAATGTATTCTAAACGTTTTCTACATGATCTAATGTTTTATATCAAATAAGTGTAATTACTGTGGGCGTACTTCGCATTGCACGCACCAATCCCCTATAATACACTTGGTTTTGTCTCTGACCAAAATGAACAATGTCCGTTTTCATCTCTCCTTACACTTAGGACTATATGAATTCCATACTAATGGAGTCCTCTTGATTATAATTATTATCGGCGTATTTTACAGTGTATGCAATAATTCACCATAAATTCTATTGTTCATGACAACCTATACGAGGTTCTGTCCTGACGTAAACGAATAAGTCTTTCTTCGACTTCTATTGCCATTTCTGACTCTAGAGCCACCCCCTTATTATGAACCAGGAAGTAAGTGCGCACACACTGCCTGTGGCAGATCGCGTTTACGTGTGGATTTTTCTCCTGGCCTTCTTTTGAATCTAACAGAGGTAAATGGTCGAATGCAATCCTGAATAGTAATTTTGTTTATTCAATAAGCTACAGCGACTCGGTCCTAGCGATACTTTTATTGTTTCCCTAGGCGCTCGAGTCAAGACAACAGGATTGACGCGCTCCCCTGATAAGTCTTGGAAGAATGGCGGTAAGCCCCGTTTAACAGATTGAGACTGGCGTTTCGTTTTAATGCAACTCAGGAAAGTGATTATGTCCAATTTCATATGCACCGGGGAGTCTACCTTAGCGAACAATCTATTGTTTCCTTAGGTGCTCGAGTCACAGTAATATGGATGACGCGCTCCCCAGATAAATCTTGAAACAATGGCGGTAAGCCTTATTTATCGTAATGTGACTAGCGTTTCTGTTTAAATAAGGACCACTTGCTTTTAAGTCTTCCTTTTTTTCCAGTAAACTCAATAGAAACTATCGTTTAACCCAGTGATGCTTTTGTATATGATCCCTTATGATTCATGTCCTCTTTACACAGGCATAATAGTAATTTGCTCGGTACATACAACAATCTGTGTATGAGACAGATCCTTTTGAGTCTGCGCGAGAATTGCATGCCATTGGTAAGCCCTCGCCCCCTTGTTTCTTTGAATTGATGTGTCACCTACATCTGAACAAATGGACTCCCATTAACAAGACTTTCATCTCTGTTCCTTAGTGCAGATACATATCCGATGTGTGTTTGTTTATAAAAATTCAACGGAATAGCATCAGTCATTGAATAATCCCGATCTATTTACGATGAGAGCTACAGTTTAGTGGTAAGCTTAGACAAGATATTTTTTAACTCAATTTCTTGTCTATTAATAATGCTTGAATAACTGTATTCTTACCTTTCAAAACCAATTCTTGTCTCTGTTCTTAGCGCCGTTGCATATCTAATGTGTCCATTGTAGAATTTCACGGAATAGTATCAATTATTGAACCTCAGATTTGATCTATCTACCATGGGAACTACAGTATAGTGGTAAGCTTAGACTTGTCACTTGTAATCTAAATCTCCGATCATTTTACATGGTGGGACTATGACTAATGCCTCTTTGTGCCGTTTTAAGGTGTCGGGATGAACCACCAATAAAGATCTTGGTCAATTAATCAGAAGCTTTGAGGAACCTCTTAACTCATAGGTATGACTCTCATGAAGTTATTGGTGATTCGCCTTGAGTTCTGTTTGTGAGCGGGCCGTGAATGTTTATTTAAGATTTAATCCCTACAGTAGGGTAACTTGAAACTATTTAATATCCTCGAACTTCACTTCGGAATCTGTGAAGTGCATCAATGACATTCTGAATTAGAACATTGTTAATCTTAGTCTTCTGTATATCTTCTTTCTTTCCTTTTTGTAAAAATTTTTGTCTGTGATTAGACTCTTGACAGCACGTTTTTAAAAAAAATTCAACTTTGTCCCCTTAATTCCCACCCTCCTTGTAATAATTAACAGGATGGGTGTGTACTAATAGTTTTCTTTCTAACTACCCCCCAGGAGGTTGCCCACCCACAACCCTTCTGTCCTGAAGAAGACCCGCCTCGTAAGGACTATCTTCCTACACATAGCTCGGGTCAAAACGTTGACTATATATATAACGACCAATCTCCTACCCCAAAAAGACCCTATCGGCTGAAGTGGAGTTTGGTTTGGTGCAGCAGTTAAAATTCGGACTCTGATAGAGCCTTATGATGTGGCCCTTTGGCTAAAGGGACTACATGAATTATTTCTGAATAGTGATAAAAACCTGTCACAGAATGAGTCAGACTACCCTTTGACCCTACCCTGCCCATGACACGTTCTTCACTTTTCCCCCCTCCCCGTTGTGAATGTGGGCACATATATCCAATACCAATTTGTACTGTGTCTAATGAAATATGATATGAACTTTAACCAGTGGAAGGCAATCATGCAAATCTGAATAAATAATTTTTTGCATTGACTAACGTTGTACTTTAAATGTTTCAAATGTTATAAGTTTATGTTAATCTATCTTTTGTCTGGGACCCCTTCCCTTTGTAACGATAATCACCCAGGTCCCTTAGACTTTATTGGGTTTAACCCTGTTTTTCCATACTCACACTTATATGGTGGCTTCTCAAGCAGGTGATCTTCCTCTCAGCCAGCAACCTAAGGACGGTTGTTACGGCTCTGATTTTGTCCCGCCTGGACTATTGCAACAGCCTCTATCCTAATGTACAGAAACAACACATGTACAATTTGCAACTGGTCCAGAATGCGGCAGTCAGACTGCTGTCGGAAACTGCTAGGTTTGCCTCGGTTAGAGGAGAGCTGAGGAAATTACATTGGCTCCCAATCCCACTTAGATCACTGTTTAAGGCCCGTTGTGTTGTCTTTAAAGCAGTGAACGGTATTGGCCCGGAGTTTCTTAAGCATAGGCTCACCTGGTATGTCCCCAGCAGAACCCTGCGTTCTCCCGGGTCTAAACTAGTTCGAACTTCCATGTTTAGGAAAACTAACTGGGGAGGCCGAAGTTTCTTTCACTGTGCCTCTAAAGCATGGAACGAATTTCAGTTCCACCTTAGAAATGCCGTAGATCTTATCTCCTTTCGGAAGGGTTTGAAAACCTGGCTTTTCTCTTAAAAACAGCTCACTGTTTTCCCCAGGTAACTAGGACTTAGCCTCAGGACCCCTCAGGGTAGCAGGGCGCTTTATAAGTTCAAATAACATAACATAACATAACAGGAGTTCCAGCCAAAAGAGTGGGTGCAACGGTGGGTGAAGAAGGAAATCCATCTCCAAATGCAAATGAAGTTGAAGGTCACACTAAACATGTTTTTGGGCCCAGGTCCAACATCAACTTTAATTTCAGCGCATTGCCGAGCTGGAGCGGTACTAAGCCAGAGACTCGATCTGTGACACAAACAAGCTGTGGCTGGTGTAATCTTGCACCACTGAGGGGCTGGGCAGGTAGCGGCGAGCTGTCCGGGGCAGCCTGCACAGCTCAGGATAATGATTTTTATTAGGGTTTACGCTGCTAAACGTCTTTTTTAAACCAATGCATGGTGCTTGGTGAGTGTTTAGTTTGAGGATGAATATATCTATCTACAAGAAACCCTTCACATTTCGTTATCATGGAAAGGGTAGGTGCTCTGCCAACTTCATGTTGTTTTCAGAGGTGCTCAACTCTTGTTCTTGGGAGGCTATTGCCCCTGGCCTGAAGTGCTTTTTTGGGGCTAATCAAGTTGCTGGGCTTTGAGAAGACTCAATCCAAGTTAGGCAGATGACGTACCAGTACCAAAATCCCTTTAACATGACACCCTCCTATACATAATACTGTATTCGCTGAAGATCACTCATGCCCTGTGAGCACATATGCACTTACCTTTCACTACAGAACACTCCGGGTACACGTAGTGCAGTTGATGCGTCTCAGATCAGTTTTACTTTGCATCTGAGCTGTATGTATGTTATGCGTCAGTGTCTTTCTAGATGGCAACTAACACAGTTGCCAAGTACCTTGTCGTGATGATGTGATCGTGAGTAAACAGCGTCTTCATGCACAGCTAAAGCTGCCGAGTACGAATGAGAAAGTAGCTTCTGACATACAGTAGGAACTCCCGGCAGCTGCAAGTTCAGTGAGTCACTATCAGAATTTTGTAACCTGAGGTATTAGATAATTATGACCTCAGCTCTGCAGCACTAACTTCAGACGCCAAGAACACAGTGGACAATAGCTCTACTTCCAGTATTCACTTATTTATTTATTTATTTATTTATTTATAGGCTTGTATAGCGCTAGACTCGACTCCCGAAGGAGTATCTCTGCGCTTTGCTCACCCAGCAGGTAGTAGGTATAATGCTCACCAAATCAGACAAGAGATATATTAAAACAGAAAGGTCTTCAGCATTTTTCTAAAGACGAAGTGATTGGTGCACAGTCTGAGAGTGAGGGGCAATGTGTTCCATAGGGTGGGTCCCAGAAAAGAAAGGGCTCTTCCGCCCACTTGCTCTAGACCTTCTAATTGCTAGAAAGTGGGAACTAGTACAAAGTGGAGGAGGGTGGGCGCACACTGCCTCACATCCCAGCACTCAGTTTGCCCCGATGCATCATAGTAAATGAAGTGCATGATAACACTTACTTTGGTGCCAGGCTTTAGTTTTTCAGCCTTCATCCAATGTACTGTATCTCTAGACACATGTTTCAGGATAGTTGTCCTTCTTCCGTAGAGAACAACATATTCCTATGGGGGTGCTGGAAATGGTGCCCAAAGTCTACTCAGGCTTCTCTACCACTCACTGGGCGCAGGTGCATCAACCAGAGTTTGTCAGCCCATTACCTCAAGGGAGCCTTTTCAAACAAGAGGAGGGTGGGTGCACACTGCCTCACATCCCTGTACTCAGTTTGCCCTGATGCATCATAGTAAATGCAGTGCATGATATCACTTAATTCGGAGTCAGGCTTTAGTTTTTCACCCTTGTTGGTGCAGCCAGTGCGGTGTATCTCTAGACACATGTTTCAGGATAGTTTTCCTTCTTCAGTAGAGCGGTACAAAAGGGGTGGTGATGGACGGAGCATCTGAACCAATCAAACACTCACACTCAGTCAACAGATCTGGGTTTACTCCATAACCATTCTTTAGCCCACTCTACCACCCCAGTTCAGACATGGCCATATGCAAATCAGTCTGACCCTGTGCCTCATGGGAACAGTCCAGCCCGAACTGCCAAGCCATGCCTTCCCTGGACCGGAAACAAGCTTCTGAGGACCGGTTTCTGGCATTCCAGCCGTCTTCAGCCAGGCTTGCTTGAATACAGTGGCAAAGTGAGCAAGGGACTCATGTCTGAGCATACCCTGCCAACTTATGGCGAATAAAGCGGTACAAAAGGGGGTGGTGATCTGGGTTTAATCCATCACCGTTCTTTAGCCCACTCTGCCACCCCAGTTCAGACATGGCCATATGCAAATCAGTCTGACCCTGTGCCTCATGGGAACAGTCCAGCCCGAACTGCCAAGCAATGCCTTCCCTGGACCTGAAACAAGCTTCCTAGGACCGGTTTCTGGCATTCCAGCCGTCTTCAGCTACGCTTGCTTGAATCCAGAGGCAAAGTGACCATTGGAGCAGAGGAGGCGAATCAGCTCTGGTTCAGTGGCTAGAACACATTGTTTCTAAGGGGGCAGCTGCAATACTAAACTCTATTTTTGGGACGGCTCGCATTCGTTACTTGGGTAGGGGTCAGTTCCTTCCCCAGCTCATCCAACTTCCTGGTTGTGACCTATGTGTGCCTCAGCCTCACTCTCCTGAGCCCACGGCACGAATCCTGTCTGCGGTGAAGTGAGTACACTGACTGTTGACTATAAATAATTTATGAGATTAACTGAGCATGTCTGAATATGTGCACAGAACTTTAATAAATTACTGCTTCTGAAAGACTTTTTAATGTTTGATATCATGGTTACACATTTGTGTAACAGTACACTCAAGATACAAGGGCACTAGGTTAGAGGCCTTCCATTTCTGGTGCTTTGCAGCAGTTTTGCAATCTTCTTATAGTTTCTCATTGCTCGAATTGGTGTAATTTCTGATATTTATGTTTCCCTTGTCTTAATTGCTTGATTTTGCTCATGAGAAAGTATCCTCACAGTTGTTGTAATGTCACTCAAAAATAACACAGAATTTATGAAAATGTCACACATAGCAATCTACAACCTTGGCAACTAAGCTCCTGACAACCTGCGACAGTCTTAGGTTGCCAGGCACAATCTGAGATTTTTGTTTATTCCATTTTTCTTAGTGAAAATATAAAACAAAAATATTTTATCATGCAAAAAAAACCTGAAAATCCAGAAAATGGTTTCTCTACATGGGAAAAAAAAATTCTGTGGAAAAAGTCCTTCCTTTCAAGACCCTCACCATTTCATGGGTTGGTGTTCATTTCTGGTCCCAGCCTAGAAACCGATTTATTTACTTCCGCCATTGTCAGCTTCTGATAGGTTGGCTCACTGCATGTGGACCTTTTTACATTTCTTTTTATACCTCTATGCTGCATGTATTTTTCTGTGCCCGTCTGTACTTGTTTATTCTTAAACTTTTTTTTACCTCTACAGGGTAGATAAATGCCTTTCACCAGGACAGAAAAACTAGCCGGAATACCTTTGCCGGCCGTCGGGGCCATTCCTCCAAGAGAAAATACAATAATTACTAACCCAATTTAATAAAAATACAAAAATACATGTTGTTTGTATAGCGTTCATTTGTGAGTAATTTCACTTTGTAGCGCTAGTTTGCTGAAGGAAGTTGAGCCCTTTCTAGCAGCCCATTCCCAGGTGGTATATAGCCAGAATTAGATTTGACAGATAAGTTCTATGTCTTCTCAGAGTTTGATCTTCATTGGCGGGCAGCATTTTCTTCTTGGGAAGGGAAAATAACCTGGTTGTGCATGGAAAGTAAAAGAAAGCCTCGTGAAATATTGATCCAGTCCTGAAGGCCTGCAGTGTTGTTGTCAGCTAGTTCCCTCCAAGTCAAAATGTCCTGCTTCACAGCTGACTAGCCAAAAAAAGCCTGAGAGAAGTGTGGCTCACTGGTTAGAAGAGGCAGACTCTGAAGCAGAGATCATGCCCGGGACCAGGGTTCAATTCCCAACGTGGCAGGGTCTTGGGCTCAATGTCCGCGGACTCGATAATTCTCGCCTCGGCGCCTACTCTAATCATGGGTCCCACGCTGCAACTCTGGGCAAAAGCTTGCTTAATCTCCACAACGGCCCCAACAACACTGGGATGCCTGGCTTCACCTTGGGGGTGCCCAAGAAGCAGGGCTTAATTTGTGCCGGTGCTTTCCGGTGCTCAGCACCGGCACTTATTTCACGGGGCCGGGTCTATAGGATTTTTCTCCTCCCGCTCCGGCAGATGGTCCGGTAATTATTAAAAAATCACGCTCTTCTGTAAATTCTCTTCCCGCTCGGCAGATGGTCCGGTAATTATTAAAAAATCACGCTCTTCTGTAAGTTCTCTTCCCGCTCGGCAGATGGTCCCGTAATTATTAAAAATCACGTGCTGTAAGTTCTGTTGCTTGCCCACCCTCTTCCAGGCATTTTGAAAGAGCGTGATCATCACGTTTGTGATGTGACGTCAGCAGATCGCGCCTGTCGTGCACAGGAACATGGTTCCATTTTTGCTGGAGAATGGCTGAGGGCGTGCTTTTCACGGAACTGGGGCAAGGCAGGCTGGAACCGGACATGCCAGGCTGAGCCGTGAGTAACATTGATAGACTCATGGAGCAGGCCGCAGGCGGTACCTCAAGGGACCTGGTACTATCTCGGTGCTGGCAGGATCACAGCAGTGACGTTGGTAGTGGGGTAAGGCTTTGCAGTTTTCAGTTTTGTCACCAACAAACTTTGGAAAAGTTCCCGTTTGTCGCCCTCCGTGAAATCTGATAGATAAGGTTCCCGGTTTGCCTTCGTCAGATCGAAGAGTTTCCCATGTTGCTGGATAGTTTTCAGTGCACGGTGAGGTGATGTTCACTTTAATCGAAACTAGGGACATGCTTGCACATTTCTGCAAGTGTGCTGTTTTTTACAAAGCTTCACTGTAGACACCTTCAAAACGTTTACAGGTTTTTCTCTGAAGATTTCCCTTTTTTGCAGGGTTTGTCTATGAGCGGTGGCGCGCGCCCTGTTCTTTGTGAAGCATGTCTTCCACAGAAACATCTTGTTTTCAATGTTACATAAGATCAGGATATGTGTGGCAATAATGGTGGTAAAAGCCTCCCCAACGGCATTAATCGCTAAAGCCAATAGTTAATCCTCGGCTTTTGGGGACGGACGGAACGGGCAGAGAAGGAAAAGGACTCTGTCTTTTCCTTCCTGCCAACAGAAGACAAGAACAGCGTCCAGTTCTCCTACCGCTGGTAGCTGCCGCCCCCTCTTCCCTCTCGTTCTGTCTCGTGCCTCCTCAGTTAATGAAAACCGAGACTTAAAGAAAGGGTATTACCCTCTCTTTCCTCCTTTCGTTTATTTGATCCCCTGTGAAATGGATCCAAAAAAGAAAAACATTTTTGCCGTCAACATTGTCTTTTTCTGACGTTTTTCAAATTCTAAGTGCAGCCTCGGGGTGGAGAGAAATAAAACATTCCAAATATGAAAAATAAATAACTAACTAGTTAAAGTAAGACAGTTGGGTTGCACAGTGGCCAGATTGATTTATTCATACCTAAACACATTAGCGCCACTTTACAGAGTTTGAAAGTGAAGCGCTACTTGTGTTTTCTAGTCTCTCTTTGAACATCGTTGTTTTCCCTGGGTGGGAAAGTGCACCATTCCTGGCGGTGCAGCATTACCTAATTGATGGGTGGATTGGAAAACAACATGTGTACAGCGGCCCTGTGTTCATGGATGTTGTCTTTTTAAACCATACTGCTTACGTGTTGTAAGGACATAAGCAATGTGTATGGAAGTGGGTCCTTTCCGGGCCCTGTAGTCATGGCCTTAACTTTTCATGCATAAGCACTCACTAATGTTTAGGATACACTACAGGCAGACCTGTGCATACAAGCCTGAAGTGGACAAAATCTAAAAGGAAGCCGCAATTTAAAAATATGACATTGTTTCTATCTTCACATGCAGTTAATTTGTGATTTATTGTTCAATACTCAAGTCAATGTGAGTGGTTGAATTAATGAGTTTCTAAGTGAACGTTTGGTAGCGCCGGCATTACCGCTCCTGGAGTCAGATGCAACAAACGCTTTTGGCGGCGCGTACACCAAGCTTGAGGAGGTGGGGGGGACTGCCATGTTCATAAACACTCTGAAAGAACGAGTCCTTAAAACTAACAATGGCACGTGCTTTCACAGTGCATGCGCAAATGGTGTGCTCCCAAGCTTGCCACTCAGTGATATGGTGCCCTAAATCGGTATTGTGTGTCTTGGACAGTGCAGCTATGCATTGATGAGACAGGCCAAGAATGATACAGCCCTGTCACCCCTCAACTTTACATAATTAATTACTCTATATTTAATAAAGCCGTGATGTACTGTTTTCTTCCTCTTCCTCAATATCTGCTTTTCTTCCTTCCCTTCAAACCTTACTCCTTCCCTTCTCTCCATTCTTCTTTCACTTTCTGCCCTACTTCCACATTTCTTAATCGCCACCTCCCCTCATTAACTGCTTTTTATTTTTCACCTACTCATCTTTCCCTTCCACTCTCTTTTCACACACTCCCCACTGTCTGCTCTTCTTCCCTTTTTCCTCTTTCCTTTTTTCATTCTCATCATGTTCCACAGTCTTGCACTCCCTATCTCTGCTTTCCTCACTTCTCTTCACATTCTTTGTCTACTGTATTTATCTTTGACTTCAGACCTCTCCTCCTTCCCCACTCTCCCTTTTATGTTTTTCCTTCTTGCGAGTTTCTTTATATCCAATCCAGGAACCCGCGTTTGTTCTCAGGGTCATAAATTTAAATCTTGCTGCGGCAACTCAGTCTTTCATCTTTCTGAGGTCGATAACATTTGTGCTGTTGAGCTGGATAATAACATTTTAAATTCGTTGTGAAGGCCCCTTTTGGTGAATATGTGCTTTACAAACATACATGGTGTGTAAAGGACACAAATGTCTTTTAATCTTTTGTTTTTTAATTTCTCTCCCTCAGCACCTCCAGCCATTCCTCCTTTCCCCTCTTGCTTCTTGCTTCCTTACACCCTCATTCCGTTCTTGCTTCCTTACACATTCATTCATTCCCCATCCTTCCTCCCTTGGTGCATTTAATCCTTTTTCCTCCATTCTTTCCTTACTTTCTTTTTTCCTGCTCCTTCCTTCACCTCTTCTTTAATTTCTTCCTTTCTTATCAACCCTTCCTTATGCCTATCTTGCTCCTTTCCCTTCTTTCTATTCATCCGTCACACCTCATTCACTTCCTTTCTCTCTATTCCTTTGTTTCTTCCTTTCACATTCTTTTTTTATTTCCTCCTTCTTTCATCCATTACTTATATATTCCCTCTCGCCGGTACTCCCCTTCCTGCCTGCATTTGTTGCTGACTTCTTTAACCCCTTCCACGCTCATGACGAGCTGGGCTCGTCATGGCGTAGCCTCCTCGCACGCTGATGACGAGCCCAGCTCGTCACGTAATGTGCGGTTTTAAAAAACTCAGCACAGGAGCGGAATTGCGCTAGCGCGCATGCGGTTAATGTATTCCTTCCTTAACCCCTTCCTTTCTTTTAAACAGCACAGTACAAGCACATTCTCTTTAGATTGCAAAGCTGCCTCAAGTCCTCTAATGACCTTTCCTAAAGCTGCACTTTGAGAATTACACACATTCTCTCATTTGAGTTTACTTTTAAGTTGTTGTCATAGGCCCTATGTTACATTATGTTATGATATATTGATGTGTGTATCACACTAATCACCCGAGAGGGTATTCAGGCACTTGGGCAGCTCTGTAGGTGTGAGGTCCCGGAGGTGCTTATGTGAAGAGCCAGATCTTCAGCTTCTTGCGCAACTCAAGATGTGAGGAGTGGGCTCTGATGTTTTGAGGCTTGTGGATGTGGGTGGAACCAAGAAAGGAAGTGGATGGAGCCGCTGGGGGAAGTGGGTGGAGCCGCTGAGGGAAGTGGGCGGAGCCGCAAATGTGGGTGTGGCCTCCCCAAAAAATGTGAGCACCTGCACTTAATATTTTACAAATTAAGCACTGCCAAGAAGGGCATCTCACAGGGAGAGCCAGGAAAGGTTCCACAGCGTTATACAGCGCCGGGACGCCCCGTTGCTGGGGCAGCTGAGCGCTTTACAAGTATACTACATCTCTCTAAAACAACAAAAGGTATTTTGGGGCACCATGGAGTGGCACTACAGGCCACTGCCAGCCACAATTACCTCAGCACACCAGCCAGAGCAACGGAATGCCGAATAATTCAGACCTTCACCACCAGTCACAGATTTGGGTTTAATCCATTGTTTTTTTGCTCACCACACAACCCCAGTTTGGACCCAGCCATATGCAAATCAGTCTTGACCTTGCTCCTAATGGGAACAGCCCAACCCGAACTGCCAAGCCAGGTCCTCCCTGGACCAGAAACAAGTAGTCTGGGACTGGTTTCGGGGTATCACCCCTCATCAGCCAGGCTAGTTTGAGTCTAGTGGCACAGTGAGTACGGGACCCACGTCTGAGTATACCCTTTCCACTAAGGGCAAAAAAAGCAAAAAGAGCAGATAATGGGTGGAATGCTTAACAATGCAAACATTCACCCCAGTCACAGATCTGGGTTTAATCCATTGTTTTTTTGCTCATGCGTTGCATGTGTGAGTGGTGTTGCATGTGTGCGTAGTTGAGTGGCGTTGCGTGGTTGAGTGGCGTTGCGTGGTTGAGTGGCGTTGCATGTGTGAGTGGCGTTGCATAGTTGAGTGGCGTTGCGTAGTTGCGTGGCGTTGCGTAGTTGAGTGGCGTTGCGTAGTTGCGTGGCGTTGCGTAGTTGAGTGGCGTTGCATGGTTGAGTGGCGTTGCATGGTTGAGTGGCGTTGCATGGTTGAGTGGCGTTGCATGTGTGAGTGGCGTTGCATGTGTGAGTGGCGTTGCGTAGATGAGTGGCGTTGCGTAGATGAGTGGCGTTGCGTAGATGAGTGGCGTTGCGTGGTTGAGTGGCGTTGCGTAGATGAGTGGCGTTGCGTAGATGAGTGGCGTTGCATGTGTGAGTGGCGTTGCGTAGTTGCGTGGTGTTGCGTAGTTGCGTGGCGTTGCGTAGTTGCGTGGCGTTGCGTAGTTGCGAGGCGTTGCGTAGTTGCGTGTAGTTGCGTGGCGTTGCGTAGTTGCGTGGCGTTGCGTAGTTGAGTGGCGTTGCGTAGTTGAGTGGCGTTGCGTAGTTGAGTGGCGTTGCGTAGTTGAGTGGCGTTGCGTAGAGTTGCGTAGTTGCGTGTAGTTGCGCGGCGTTGCGTAGTTGCGTGGCGTTGCGTAGTTGAGTGGCGTTGTGTAGTTGCGTGGCGTTGCGTAGTTGCGTGGCGTTGCGTAGTTGCGTGGCGTTGCGTAGTTGCGTGGCGTTGCGTAGTTGCGTGGCATTGCGTAGTTGCGTGGCGTTGCGTAGTTGAGTGGCGTTGCGTAGTTGAGTGGCGTTGCGTAGTTGAGTGGCGTTGCGTCGTTGAGTGGCGTTGCGTCGTTGAGTGGCGTTGCGTCGTTGCGTAGTTGCGTGTAGTTGCGTGGCGTTGCGTAGTTG
The DNA here is from genome assembly GCF_964263255.1 of Lissotriton vulgaris. Lineage (NCBI taxonomy): Eukaryota > Metazoa > Chordata > Amphibia > Caudata > Salamandridae > Lissotriton > Lissotriton vulgaris. The sequence goes on from NC_141685.1 coordinate 1,339,962,748, forward strand.
AGTGGCGTTGCGTAGTTGAGTGGCGTTGCGTAGTTGAGTGGCGTTGCATGTGTGAGTGGCGTTGCATGTGTGAGTGGCGTTGCATGTGTGAGTGGCGTTGCATGTGTGAGTGGCGTTGCGTAGATGAGTGGCGTTGCGTAGATGAGTAGCGTTGCGTAGATGAGTGGCGTTGCGTAGATGAGTAGCGTTGCGTGGTTGAGTGGCGTTGCGTGGATGAGTGGCGTTGCATGTGTGAGTGGCGTTGCATGTGTGAGTGGCGTTGCATGTGTGAGTGGCGTTGCATGTGTGAGTGGCGTTGCGTAGTTGCGTGGCGTTGCGTAGTTGCGTGGCGTTGCGTAGTTGCGTGGCGTTGCCTAGTTGCGTGGCGTTGCCTAGTTGCGTGGCGTTGCGTAGTTGCGTGGCGTTGAGTGGCGTTGCGTAGTTGAGTGGCGTTGCGTAGTTGAGTGGCGTTGCGTAGTTGCGTGGCGTTGCGTAGTTGCGTGGCGTTGCGTAGTTGCGTGGCGTTGCGTAGTTGAGTGGCGTTGCATGTGTGAGTGGCGTTGCATGTGTGAGTGGCGTTGCATGTGTGAGTGGCGTTGCATGTGTGAGTGGCGTTGCGTAGATGAGTGGCGTTGCGTAGATGAGTGGCGTTGCGTAGATGAGTGGCGTTGCGTGGTTGAGTGGCGTTGCGTAGATGAGTGGCGTTGCATGTGTGAGTGGCGTTGCATGTGTGAGTGGCGTTGCATGTGTGAGTGGCGTTGCGTAGATGAGTGGCGTTGCGTAGATGAGTGGCGTTGCGTAGATGAGTGGCGTTGCGTGGTTGAGTGGCGTTGCGTAGATGAGTGGCGTTGCATGTGTGAGTGGCGTTGCATGTGTGAGTGGCGTTGCGTAGTTGCGTGGCGTTGCGTAGTTGCGTGGCGTTGCGTAGTTGCGTGGCGTTGCGTAGTTGCGTGGCGTTGCGTGGCATTGCGTAGTTGAGTGGCGTTGCGTAGTTGCGTGGCGTTGCGTAGTTGCGTGGCGTTGCGTAGTTGCGTGGCGTTGCGTAGTTGCGTGGCGTTGCGTAGTTGCGTGGCGTTGCGGCGTTGCGTAGTTGAGTGGCGTTGCGTAGTTGAGTGGCGTTGCGTGGTTGAGTGGCGTTGCATGTGTGAGTGGCGTTGCATGTGTGAGTGGCGTTGCATGTGTGAGTGGCGTTGCATGTGTGAGTGGCGTTGCGTAGATGAGTGGCGTTGCGTAGATGAGTGGCGTTGCGTAGATGAGTGGCGTTGCGTAGATGAGTGGCGTTGCGTGGTTGAGTGGCGTTGCCTAGATGAGTGGCGTTGCATGTGTGAGTGGCGTTGCATGTGTGAGTGGCGTTGCGTAGTTGCGTGGCGTTCTGTAGTTGCGTGGCATTGCGTAGTTGCGTGGCATTGCGTAGTTGCGTGGCGTTGCGTAGTTGCGTGGCATTGCGTAGTTGCGTGGCGTTGCGTAGTTGCGTGGCGTTGCGTAGTTGCGTGGCGTTGTGGCGTTGCGTGGCGTTGTGGCGTTGCGTAGTTGAGTGGCGTTGCGTAGTTGAGTGGCGTTGCGTAGTTGAGTGGCGTTGCGTAGTTGAGTGGCGTTGCGTAGTTGCGTGGCGTTGCGTGGCGTTGCGTGGCGTTGCGTAGTTGAGTGGCGTTGCGTAGTTGAGTGGCGTTGCGTAGTTGAGTGGCGTTGCGTAGTTGCGTGTAGTTGCGTGGCGTTGCGTAGTTGAGTGGCGTTGCGTGGCGTTGCGTAGTTGCGTGTAGTTGCGTAGTTGCGTGTAGTTGCGTGGCGTTGCGTAGTTGAGTGTCGTTGCGTAGTTGAGTGGCGTTGCGTAGTTGAGTGGCGTTGCGTAGTTGCGTGGCGTTGCGTAGTTGCGTGGCGTTGCGTAGTTGCGTGGCGTTGCGTAGTTGCGTGGCGTTGCGTAGTTGCGTGGCGTTGCGTGGCGTTGCGTAGTTGAGTGGCATTGCGTAGTTGAGTGGCATTGCGTAGTTGAGTGGCGTTGCGTAGTTGAGTGGCGTTGCGTAGTTGAGTGGCGTTGCGTCGTTGCATAGTTGCGTGTAGTTGCGTGGCGTTGCATAGTTGAGTGGCGTTGCGTAGTTGAGTGGCGTTGCGTAGTTGCGTGGCGTTGCGTAGTTGCGTGGCGTTGCGGCGTTGCGTAGTTGAGTGGCGTTGCGTAGTTGAGTGGCGTTGCGTGGTTGAGTGGCGTTGCATGTGTGAGTGGCGTTGCATGTGTGAGTGGCGTTGCATGTGTGAGTGGCGTTGCGTAGATGAGTGGCGTTGCGTAGATGAGTGGCGTTGCGTAGATGAGTGGCGTTGCGTAGATGAGTGGCGTTGCGTAGATGAGTGGCGTTGCGTGGTTGAGTGGCGTTGCATGTGTGAGTGGCGTTGCATGTGTGAGTGGCGTTGCGTAGTTGCGTGGCGTTCTGTAGTTGCGTGGCATTGCGTAGTTGCGTGGCATTGCGTAGTTGCGTGGCGTTGCGTAGTTGCGTGGCGTTGCGTAGTTGCGTGGCGTTGCGTAGTTGCGTGGCGTTGCGTAGTTGCGTGGCGTTGTGGCGTTGCGTAGTTGAGTGGCGTTGCGTAGTTGAGTGGCGTTGCGTAGTTGAGTGGCGTTGCGTAGTTGAGTGGCGTTGCGTAGTTGAGTGGCGTTGCGTAGTTGCGTGGCGTTGCGTGGCGTTGCGTAGTTGAGTGGCGTTGCGTAGTTGAGTGGCGTTGCGTAGTTGAGTGGCGTTGCGTAGTTGAGTGGCGTTGCGTAGTTGCGTGTAGTTGCGTGGCGTTGCGTAGTTGAGTGGCGTTGCGTGGCGTTGCGTAGTTGCGTGTAGTTGCGTAGTTGCGTGTAGTTGCGTGGCGTTGCGTAGTTGAGTGTCGTTGCGTAGTTGAGTGGCGTTGCGTAGTTGCGTGGCGTTGCGTAGTTGCGTGGCGTTGCGTAGTTGCGTGGCGTTGCGTAGTTGCGTGGCGTTGCGTGGCGTTGCGTTGCGTAGTTGAGTGGCGTTGCGTAGTTGAGTGGCATTGCGTAGTTGAGTGGCATTGCGTAGTTGAGTGGCATTGCGTAGTTGAGTGGCGTTGCGTAGTTGAGTGGCGTTGCGTAGTTGAGTGGCGTTGCGTAGTTGAGTGGCGTTGCGTAGTTGAGTGGCGTTGCGTAGTTGAGTGTCGTTGCGTCGTTGCATAGTTGCGTGTAGTTGCGTGGCGTTGCATAGTTGAGTGGCGTTGTGTAGTTGAGTGGCGTTGCGTAGTTGCGTGGCGTTGCGTAGTTGCGTGTAGTTGCGTGGCGTTGCGTAGTTGCGTGGCGTTGCGTAGTTGAGTGGCGTTGCGTAGTTGAGTGGCGTTGCGTAGTTGCATGGCGTTGCGTAGTTGAGTGGCGTTGCGTAGTTGCGTGGCGTTGCGTAGTTGCGTGTAGTTGCGTAGTTGCGTGTAGTTGCGTGGCGTTGCGTAGTTGAGTGTCGTTGCGTAGTTGAGTGGCGTTGCGTAGTTGCGTGGCGTTGCGTAGTTGCGTGGCGTTGCGTAGTTGCGTGGCGTTGCGTAGTTGCGTGGCGTTGCGTGGCGTTGCGTTGCGTAGTTGAGTGGCGTTGCGTAGTTGAGTGGCATTGCGTAGTTGAGTGGCATTGCGTAGTTGAGTGGCGTTGCGTAGTTGAGTGGCGTTGCGTAGTTGAGTGGCGTTGCGTAGTTGAGTGGCGTTGCGTCGTTGCATAGTTGCGTGTAGTTGCGTGGCGTTGCATAGTTGAGTGGCGTTGCGTAGTTGAGTGGCGTTGCGTAGTTGCGTGGCGTTGCGTAGTTGCGTGGCGTTGCGTAGTTGCGTGGCGTTGCGTAGTTGCGTGGCGTTGCGTAGTTGCGTGGCGTTGCGTGGCGTTGCGTTGCGTAGTTGAGTGGCGTTGCGTAGTTGAGTGGCGTTGCGTAGTTGCGTGGCGTTGCGTGGCGTTGCGTAGTTGCGTGTAGTTGCGTGGCGTTGCGTAGTTGAGTGGTGTTGCGTAGTTGCGTGGCGTTGCGTAGTTGCGTGTAGTTGCGTGGCGTTGCGTAGTTGAGTGGCGTTGCGTAGTTGCGTGGCGTTGCGTAGTTGCGTGGCGTTGCGTAGTTGCGTGGCGTTGCGTAGTTGCGTGGCGTTGCGTGGCGTTGCGTAGTTGAGTGGCATTGCGTAGTTGAGTGGCGTTGCGTAGTTGAGTGGCGTTGCGTAGTTGAGTGGCGTTGCGTAGTTGAGTGGCGTTGCGTCGTTGCGTAGTTGCGTGTAGTTGCGTGGCGTTGCGTAGTTGAGTGGCGTTGCGTAGTTGAGTGGCGTTGCGTAGTTGAGTGGCGTTGCGTAGTTGAGTGGCGTTGCGTGTCGTTGCGTAGTTGCGTGTAGTTGCGTGGCGTTGCGTAGTGGCGTGGCGTAGTTGCGTGGCGTTGCGTAGTTGAGTGGCGTTGCGTAGTTGAGTGGCGTTGCGTGGTTGAGTGGCGTTGCGTGGTTGAGTGGCGTTGCGTAGTTGAGTGGCGTGCGTAGTTGAGTGGCGTTGCGTAGTTGAGTGGCGTTGCATAGTTGAGTGGCGTTGCGTAGTTGAGTGGCGTTGCGTAGTTGAGTGGCGTTGCGTAGTTGAGTGGCGTTGCGTAGTTGCGTGGCGTTGCGTAGTTGCGTGGTTGAGTGGCGTTGCGTGGTTGAGTGGCGTTGCGTGGTTGAGTGGCGTTGCGTGGTTGAGTGGCGTTGCGTGGTTGAGTGGCGTTGCGTGGTTGCGTGGCGTTGCGTGGTTGCGTGGCGTTGCATGTGTCAGAGGCTAAATGTAGCACAGGGAGACCTCCAGCGGTAAGACAATCAAAAACAACTTTGAAAACATTTCACAGTATGAAGAGATCAAACTCATGAACGAGCGTGATAGACCTCAGCTAAAAATCATGATAAATAACAACACACATTAGAAGTGAAACTGCAAGTACAGAAGGACCAGCTTTGCTTGTTTAAAACTCCCACTTCAGGCAGATGAGTGTAATGTGTAAAGCGTCTTGTGCACATGAGCAGATCGGAGTCTGGAAGCAAATACAAAGAAGAGGAATGACTGAGGCGCATTGGTGTGAAGCACATCAAAGGGCTTCTCCTCCCCTAATTAGGTGAGGAGAAGCCGTTCCGGGAAACTGAAAGTACGGCCGGCCGAATAATTAGGGGAGGAGAAGCCCTTTGATGTGCTGGGCTGGCTGGCCCTGAATGCGCGTGCATGTTATCACGTGGTTCACGTGAACAGCATGAAAACCGCGGGGCTGAAAGCCCTTTGGTTTGAAGCTGTTTTCGCCACATGAATTCTCGCTCCGCTCGATGCGCTTGCGCACATCGATAGGTCGCGAGACCTAAAAATAACAGATGATGATCTGAATGCTGAACAATGCAAACATTCACCGAACTGGGTTTAATCGATTGTTTGTTTGCTCACTGGAGGCCCACGCCAACCACAACAAGCGCGACTCACCTCAGCACACCAGCCAGAGCTGTCTAAACATAGGAAGCCAGCCATTTGTTTTACCTAAAGCTTCATATGGAACTACAATTGCTGACCAAGGTCTCGCATGGAGCATGCTCTCATCAGCATTATAGCTCCGGGATTGCTGCATTTCAGATGCTGCTCCCAGTGCTTAATTTGTAAAATAATATATGCCTGTGTCTAGCTTTTCACAGAAGCCAGCAGCTGGTGCTGAGGAATGCCCAGGTTGCCACAATAGGATGTGTAGCTTTGATTCTATATCTTTTCTCTTTCTACCAACACCATACACTCCCAGCAACTTTATTTTTCTCGTCTAGGTTCTTTTTCACACCTGCTTTCTCTCTTTGTCATTGCTTTTCCATCATTCTCTTCTTCCTTTTGTATTTTTCTCTCTCTTTTGTTCTGGGTCAAAATCCAATAAGGAAAAGTAAGTGCAACCACCCAGCTCAAATCATGCACTGGCTGCTCCAATACATATGCTCACTTGCACGCAGGGATACTACGCGTTCTAATTTTTGAGGAACAGGACTCACTTCTTAGAAAAACGGTCATTTTAAAATTCTTCATTTCGTCTCTTCAATTGAATTCAAACGTGCCATTAAAAATGGCTACTTTGATGGTTACAGTAACAGCCCTATTTCGATAGTAAATAATTTGTTGTCCTATTGAGTTACGCAAATTCTTCAGAGGTTCTTCCTAAAATAGCACTTGCTAGGGCGCGCAGTGCTGGTACTTCCTGGTGCCTTCACAGGTCCTGACACAGCTAGGCCCGCCACTCCTTTTAAGCCCATAGGGCTCGCACAATGCTGCGCAGAGCCTGGGACTTTAGATGTTACCTAAAAATCCATGTACAGGATGAACTTACGCAGTGGTGTCCATTGAAGGACCTGGGGGGTCTAACCCATGCCAGATTTTCAGAAACCTAAAAGGAAATTTTTTACGTAGCCAGAGGTTTTCTGGGAATTATAGCCTAAGTACGGACGTACTTTGGACCATCCTGGCCTTTGGGAGCTGCCTTCTCCGCATGGCAGGTTGGTGCCGAGTCACCAACAATTCACAAACTCCAACGTATCCTACATTGCCAGGCCGGCTGTCTCCTCACTTGCTACTGGCAGCTGCCCTGGCCACAGAAAGTACCTCTTTAATTTCCACAGCACACATTTAATGCAGAAGCCCTTCAGCGCCAAAGACTACATGGTCAGATCAGGAATTTATCATATTCCCCCCTCAGTTGGTTCCCATGAACTATCATTACTAATCAACCGGTAGTTTAGGCACCCCCAAGATATTTAAGAAGGTCCAGTGTCCTGCATCTCAAATTCAGAGGCTGGATGTGGTACTGGTTAACTAGTAAACTAATGAATCTTCGCCAGGCTGATTCCAAAATAGAAACATGAAATGGAGGGATTATCTGAAGATAGTAACGTACCCCAAACTGCATTATCACCAGGAACACTCCCTTTATAGTTCAAAGAAATCCATGAAACGGAGGTGCGATTATGCACGTTCTTGGCAGAAACAAGCTACCTCCAGTCTGATAATCTAGTGGTGGTTTTCTTTTGCTAAATTGTTGCCATCTTATTTCCTCGATTCTATAAATGGGTCTAAATAGGAGCCTGATGTAGCTGCTGGACCATATTTCTGGTACTGGACACTGCATAGTCCTCGCCATAAGATGCTGCACGCGGTGAGCTTGCAAACTAAAGAAGCGTGAAAATACGGTAGACTTAGGTTAAACATTATTAAGAGCATCTACTGCCATTGTTAGGACATCTGTCTGGTTACCGTAATGCTCATTACATATGTGGCAAATATAGGGCCACAGACTTGTTGATTCTATATGTTTGCCCATCTGACTGGGATGAAAGGCAAGAAAAATCTAGAAATACATTATTAAAGGTTCACTCGGTGTTTGCAAACCACGGTTGCGCAATGTTGCTGGTCATTCACCTAATCAATCATAAGCCAAGCAATATATTTTAGAAATATTAGCGACAGTGTAATACATTATATCACAAAAAGAACAATTGATGGACAGAATGCAGAACAATGTCAAACATTCACCCAGGTACAGAGACCTGGGCTTAAATCCATCGCATTGTTTGCTCACCATGCCTTTCCAGTTTAGATCCAGTCATATGCAAATCAGTCTTGACCCTGTTATAAATTATATTACACCCAGATCATTAAAATAAGGCGTTTTAGAAAAATAAATCCACGAAGATTGAAGTTTTCAGCTGTGAAACTGAGAGGAGAGTAATTACATCTAAAGGCAATTGGCCTTTTGTTGTTGACAGTTTTAATTTGGTTGTTTTTTCTGTGGTAAATCCATAAAATCTCACATATTCATTCATCTGTCTGGGCACTGATGGAACGGTTTTACCTGCTGAATGATGTAATTGTCACAACCCACCTTACAAACTTTGCATTCCTGTAGTAGGTCCATAGGGTCACTCGCCTTCCAAAGAGGATTATTACCTTTAAAACGTTAGCCTTTGTCCACGTCTCTAGACAGCGGTATTTCCTTGGCCTGTGGACACCAGAACAATTGATCGAATGCATTTAAAAGGAACCATTAATAAAATGAATGATAGGGCTGGAGAAACTTGTGAATTTTTTTAATCCAAGTTCTCATTTTTTTAATCAAACTTCATAATGTTTGTGAAATTTCCAAATTAAAAAGATGTCCAAAATTAGGTTTTTGCAAAGTATAAACAGAAAGAAATAGATTTGTATCGGAATGTATTTTGTTGGCAGAGGTTTCTCTTGTAAAAACCTGTCTTGCCGGAGAACTTTGCCACTAGTCAAATTTTGGTAAAGTTCACGCAGTATGCAATTTTGCTAAGAGCACAAATTGTGAACTTCGCCCAATTCCACGCGGGTAATTAAAATGTTTGACTCAATTCAGACTTAGAAACCTTCTTTACAAAGGACCAGGACATTTTACAAATCAGCACGAAAAGTATTTGAAAAAAGGAACTATGAAAACATCTGTCTTGCCTTCCCCTAATGCACATACTACGCTCTCTACAGTCATATTAAATTGCGATAATCTTTGAATTCTGAAAAGGGTCGTGTTTTTGCCAGTGATTAAACAAGCTATTCAGAATCTTTACTAACACTCTACAGCAGTTCTAATATTTGAATCAGCTAAAATCTTAGCTCAAGCTGTATGTTGAAAGTTGAACTGAAAGCCTACTGTTATTTCTTAAATGCTCTTTCCAAGTTGGCCTGACAGTGCGGAGTGGACTGTTTATGGTAGAGGGTGCCTGTCTGATTTGCATATGGCAGGTATCCGTCTAGGGTGCCGAAGAGGGTGAAATGACAATGGTCAGGAATCCGGCCCCAATATTTCCCAGAGGCTGAGTTCAATACAAGCATTCCACCCATCACTTTTCTTTGTTTTTCTCTCTGGGTTCTCCTCAGAGGAAAGTCATGTCCCTAAAGGTAACCAAATTAATAGAGACACTGAAGTTGAATACTGCCCGCTACTGCCCGTACTGCCCTACTGTAGAGCTGAACCTTCCACTTGAAGCAAACCGCTACATCATCATCGCTAATGGTGTACTGCGGAGATCCACATGGGTCGCCCCATTATGCATGCTTTTTGGTGTGTGCACATGCCCTCAAACTGTGCTCTTGATCCACTACACAAGGAACCAGCATGGGTGCGCCAACAACACCCAAATCTCTTACAGCTGGAAAACTGTCCAGCAAACTAGGCCATCATCTTCAGATTCCTGGACCACGTACAGCACCAAACTAAGGAATTTTTGTAAGCCATATTCGAAGCTTAACTATCTTTATTTCCCAAGTTAATGCAGTGGTTGAGGGAAACCACTGGCCGCTTTCCCTGCTCCTCTAAAGTCTTCAACTCCTTTGAAATGACAATTAGGCCGAAGTGACCAGAGCCAGATAAAAAATATGTCTGGACTTTTGTATGTGCTTTATACAAGGTTTCCGAATCTCAACAGCAGGCTGCAAAGCCTCCAAAAGCAGACACATTAATGTGTCTGACCATGCAGAGGGTAGACCGCATGGCATCGGCTTTGAAAGCTCTCCACCAAGAGACTAATTGAAGGCCATTTGCACCACACACGAGGCCCGTTATAAAAAAGGTCCTCAATATCCGGAGCCAAGTGGGGTCTTATCCTAAACCACTGCACATCTGATCACCCAAACAGTCATCAAACAAATACAAAATGGATACAGGATTCTGGAAGTCCGGGGACCCAGAGTTTGGAATGCCATGAAGCAAATCTGGTACCCTAAAAAAACCAGGGAAAATTCAGGAAAAGTCTGAAGCTGAACCGTTTCAACTTACTTAAAACTGATCTCCATCCATTCAACAATATTGATTGAAGGATATGACTGTGGACTCCGCTATACTGATCGGACTGTAAACATCTCCTTCTTAATCACGTATTCTCTTGCTCAACCGCAGCGCTCCGCAGCAACAGAAAGCTGGAGTGCTGCATCTCTCAAACCACCCAGGAAACGACAAAACTATAGAAGTCAGTAGCGAACCCAGAAAAAATTACTTTTCCACACATTCTGAGGAGAATTGAGGAATACCTACAACTAATTTTACCATGAGAGTAACTCCAGTTAAATTTAATTTGCTGGAGGCTCCAAAGACTGAACATGGAACTGGCACCTAGAATACAAGAGAAGTTCACATGAACATTGCAGGGCCTCCTTCACCTACTGGTAATGTTCTTCGATATGTAAGTGACATCCCTCTTGAGGGGCCCCCTTGCGTCTCTTATCTATGGCGTTAATGAAGAGCATCTTTTCCTGAGAAGTGGTCAGTCATCATACCCCTCACTTTGGGTACGATGGAAAGGATAATACTACAGACCACAACATGGATTCTCTAATCTTTGCCCTCAGTGAAGAAATGGCTGACAGGTTCCGTACACCTAAAGTACAGGAGAACAGTGCCAGATTAAATCCTGTGGAGGCCCCTAGGCACTCGCAAATTATCTCCTAATACCGAGTGTACCAGATTTTTTTACAAACTGACTGCTGCCAGAAGATGAGCCTTTAAGAGTCAAACTGTTACGTGAATCTGATGTCTCTGGTTTATGTAATTTAAGTTATTAATGGGTACATTACATTAATACAGTATTTTCTGTCGAGTCTTAATGTAATATTTTCATTTCTTTGAGTTGATTCATTTTTTCTGTCTTTTGGAAACAATATTAAGAAAGCTTGATTGTAATTTTCTTTCAAGATCAAATCAGTATTATTTAGATCCGTTGTCGCAGGGCACCTAAAAGGAGTTGGGCCCTTAGGCCGGAGCCTAATTTACCTATTTGGTACTCCTGAACTACAGGAGAAGAATTCATGCACTCCATTACCACTTTTGCCCTAGTCTATCAAGATCGGAGCACAAACCTCTAGAGGAGATTTTCTTGAATGATCTTCATTTCAAGCAAAACACATTCATGGCTTTATGGAGGACCCAGGACCTGCTAGGTCTCACCTGAAACTTATTAGGGGGGTTGATGCTAAATAGTACATTTTAATTCTGAGCTGACCAGAAACCACGATCACCAACTTGACAGTGAATAGTGATGAAAGGGCATCCGGCAGAAGTCCTTGCATCATAGAGATCTGTGTCAGCTATCTGGGAATCTCTGAAATTGGTGGGCAGTCCTCTTCTAAAGTGGGTGTGTTATGTCCGCTGGAGAACCACTGGGCTGCCGGTCCACATGTCAAACAATACAGTAAGCCCTTTGACCTCTCGGATCTCGATACTCATCTCTCAGGGCTTATCTTGCAGTGCTCTATGATTTCAACCAGCTGTACAAGTGGATATCCAAAGTGTTTGACAAACTCATCTCTCTGAAAACAACAAGCAAGAACTCTAGAAGCACGCTTGAAAAATCCACCTCAAGAGACTCAACAGGACCTATGAAGCCTTTGTCAAGAAAGGAATAACAGGACACTATTCAGTCAAGATCTCCCGTCCAAACAGGGAACTCCACAGGATCCTCACAGACCTCCGCACCCTATAGTGTAGATCCACAAAGACTCCTCAGTCTCAAGATTCTGTAACTCCGACACAGGTCCTTTTGTGGCCAAAGCTAACATTCAAGAACTTCTTCTCACCACAAAACGACACCTAACTTATGGTCATCACAGGCCAAACCAAAGAGGACTATGCCACACAGTTGACATCCAACACTTGCATACTTGAAGCAACTCTCAAGTTCCGAATTCAAGAACTTGTAAAGGCCAGTGTACTTGCGAGTTGCCATTCAGACCTCTGTCCCACTGAAAGTTTCACAGATATCCAACAATCAACAATGGTTACAACCCTAGTGATGAGGAACATCAGCAACTCCCTTTTTCTTGCACCTTCCTAAAACAACTCAAGGTCTCACATATACAACCACTGATCAAGAAGAGCAAGTTCGACCGATCGGTTCGGAACAATTTTGACCGGTCTGTGTCATGGAAAACAGCATTCACTCAGTTATTTGTTTTCCGGGGGAATACAATATCCTCTCAGGCCAACAAACCCAGTTCCTCCCTGTTGGAACCTAAATATGTCAGGTCACCTAGGGTAGCCTGGCCTAGGGTAAGACACTATCAATAGAGGCACTTGTGTAAAGGTTGCAAGCCACCCAGCAGTAAACCAACGCAATTTCACTCAAAAAGGACGCTACACCAAAGGTTGGAAAAATACGAGCTTGTTTATAAAAATAATCTTGGCTCTCTTGTCTTTAGAAATCACAGCTTAGTACATTACAGTTTGTCATCAAAAATAATAATAATACTTTTCCAGTTGCTAAATTATATCATTACCCAGCATCAACAGTACATTACATTAGACTTCAAAATTGGTTAGACTCGACTTCTGTGAAGTGCTCTATACTTCTCCCCCTCAGCACCTCTAACCACCAAAAAGGTACACAACCAGTGAGAGGTTTCAGATAAACAAGAATTTTACATATGCACCAGCAGCCTCTATGAGGAACTTATACTCCTACTTAGTCAGCAGGTACTTTCAGCACTACATTGGCAGTTGCTTCTACCCCCAGATTCTACTTCAGTGGCTGCTCTTTCCTGGATCTGAACTTGACGAGGTTTACTTCAATGGGTCAATAAACAGTTACTAGCTCCCAGTCAGGGGGGAAACGAACAGTAGTACTGAATCACGTGCTTATGCACAAAGATTAGCTTTTCCCCACACAGGAAGACTTCCTTTTAAGTACCACTACTCAGTCCCTTGGGGTGATTAGCCTTCCCCTCTTCCCACACACTCCTTACTTTCCGGTAGAGACTTTTAAGGCCGGAGTCTCAGTGGGCTGAGCTGACAGGAGGGCTCCACCGAAGTACTAATCGGCAGCAGTTGAATCCGCTACTTCCCGCCCAGCCAGCTGCTCAAACTCGGTGCTGGCGCGAGGAGGAGCGGTAATGACACTTCCCCTCTTCCAAGGAACGACTGTGGGCTTTCCGCCTACCCAGCCACTTGATCTCCGGGCTGATGCAGGCAGGGCGTGCCTCCGCTGACAGGAGCCGCTCTGTACCGCGTCCTTGATTCCGGCCGACTCCTCCTCTCAGAGCCCGTCGGCTCCACCGGACATTGCGCAGGGGTGCAGTGTCTCCTCACTGGAGATCGCGCTCTCCCGACGGCACCTCCCCTTCCGCTCCTCCCACTCCGGGACCGGGGAAATCACAACAGTGCTGCTCCTGCAATGAAGCAACTTCCTCGCTACACCTCTCCCCTCTTCTCAGTACCGGTGGCCACAGCTCCGATCCTGCGCTGCTCACCACGCGCTGGCTCGAGAGCAGACCGGTTCGACTTCACTCCGCTTCCGCTCCCTCAGTGCTTGCTACTCTCCTCAGCCAGTAATCGGCCACAGCAGGTAGAAGGTGGAACTCTGTGGGATTTTATCACCAGGGGAAACCACGGCAACCAGGGGCAGGATTCAGTTGAGGAGCTGAACAAGGGGGCCACAAAGGTTAACCCTTCTCCTACTGAGCAACACTCGGCAAAAGTCTCTCTCAAGTCTTTCCACTAGGCAGAGGACTGCGCTCCACAGCGCTGCAGTCTCCTTCTCCTTTTCACACCCCGTACTTCTAGACTAGGGGTTGGTCAGGCGCCCAGGGTCTCCAGTAATCCCAAGCAGCGGAGACAAGTCAAGTAACCCAAGGAAGGAAGGGTGGTGAATCAATAGGTCAACCCTTTGACTATCCTACCCCCACCTTCTGCTACAGCCTGTCCTCCAGCTGACTCTCTCTGGTAAGACAAAATGGCTGACCAGCATTCCGCCTTTTATAGGCTGACCCTCAGAGGTCCAGAAGGGACCAGAAGGTTCTGGAATGCCCTACTCTATCCTATGGGACAAGTTCCAGGTATGACAGTTGGGACAGTTGGTAGCCACCATTTTGTGACTCCAAGGGAATTCCTGTCAGGAAAGGCCTCTAGGCCTGAGGTGAAAAATTATGAGGGTGAAAAAGCACCTATCCCCTAGACCAACACCTTGAAAAAGCTAGTGGACACAAAAATAAATAAAGGCATGAGGGGCAAAAAGGGGACAAAATAAATAATAAATTGGAGGGACTACGCAAAAAGTCAGACAGGTCTAACACGCGTCCCCCCCAGCTGAAAGTGGGGAGGGCTACCCAACCCCTTGGGAGTCCTCATCACTAAGGCGGAAATACCTGGAGAGACCGTCTGCATTGGCGTGGTCCACTCCAGGCCGATGTTCCACCCGGAAGTCCATTCCCTGTAGGGAGATGGACCACCTCAACAGCTTGGGATTTTCCCCCTTTATCTGCATTAGCCAACGAAGGGGGCGGTGGTCAGTCTGAACCAGGAAGTGCGAGCCAAACAGGTATGGCCGCAGCTTCTTCAGAGCCCACACCACCGCAAAAGCTTCCCTCTCAATTGCACTCCACTTCTGTTCCCGGGGAAGCAGTCTCCTGGATAAGAAGACTACAGGCTGATCCAGGCCCTCTTCATTCAGTTGCAATAACACTGCCCCAATGCCATGTTCTGATGCATCTGTCTGGACAATGAACTCCTTGGAGAAGTCTGGGGCCCTCAGGACCGGTGCTGCACACAATGCCTGCTTCAGTTTCTCAAAAGCTTGCTGACAAGCTTCCGTCCAAACTACCCGTCGAGGTTGTTTCTTGGAGGTGAGCTCTGTGAGGGGCGCTACAATAGTGCCATACCCCTTCACAAAGCGACGGTAGTAGCCTGTGAGGCCCAGGAAAGCTCGGACCTCAGTCTGGGTCTTGGGGGGTTCCCAGGCCAAGATTGCCTCAATCTTTGCCTGCAGGGGCTGCACTGTCCCCCTACCCACCAAGTGTCCAAAGTACACAACCGACCCCTGCCCAATCTGGCATTTGCTGGCCTTGATTGTCAATCCAGCTTGTTTCAGGGCCTGGAGAACTGCTTGCAAATGTTGCAAATGGTCCTCCCAACTGCTACTGAAGACAGCAATGTCATCCAGGTAAGCAGCAGAGAACCCCTCCATTCCAGAGAGGACCTGATTCACCAGCCGCTGAAATGTGGCAGGGGCATTTTTGAGCCCAAAGGGCATCACACAAAATTGGAAGTGTCCCTCAGGCGTGGAGAAGGCTGACCTTTCCTTTGCTCCATCTGTCAAGGAGATCTGCCAGTACGCTGAAGTGAGGTCAAAGGTACTTAGGTATTGGGCAGCTCCTAGCCGGTCAATTAATTCATCCGCCCTAGTCTTTGTAACTGAATTCAGTCCCCGGTAATCCACACAGAACCTCAGTTCTGGTGTGGTGCCTGGTGGAGCGGCTTTTGGCACTAGCACCACCGGACTGGACCAAGGGCTGTTGGAAGGTTCTATAACTCCCAGCTCTAGCATCTTGGCAACCTCTCAATGGATGCTAGCCTTCACCTTGTCGGACAGCCGGTAGGTCTTTGACTTCACTGGTGGGCTGTCCCCTGTGTCCACATCATGGGTACACAGGTGAGTCCTTCCCGGGACAAGGGAGAACAACGTAGAGTACTGCTCCAGTATCTGGCGGCAGTCCTCCCGCTGTTCAGGAGTTAGAGTGGGAGAGAGAATCACTCCCTCCACTGACCCATCCTTCTCTCGAGACGAGAACAAGTCTGGGAGAGGTTCGCTTTCCGCTTCCTCTTCCCCATCAGTCACCATCATTAAAATGACCTCGGGCCTCTCATGGTGGGGTTTGAGTCGGTTGGCATGCAGCACCCGCAGGGGCTGTCGAGGGGTCTTAAGGTCCACCAGGTATGTGGCCTTACCCTTCTTTTCCAACACTTCAAATGGGCCTGTCCAGCGATCCTGGAGGGCACTAAGCTCTCCAGGTTCCATCACCCACACTTTCTGGCCAGGCTCCAATTCCACCTGGTGAGCATTGTGGTCATACCACTCTTTCATGACTGCCTGGCTGGCCTCCAAGTTGTCAGAAGCTTGCTTCCACAACTTCGCCATTTGGCTCCTGAAGGCCAGCATGTAGCTCACCACATCCTGGGGGGGTTTCCTGGGGGACTTTTCCCAACCATCCTTCACCAGGCTGAGAGGGCTGCGTACAGGGTGCCCATACAGAAGTTCAAAGGGGCTGAAGCCCACTCCCTTCTGTGGCACTTCCCTGTAAGAGAATAGCAAACAGGGTAGGAGGACGTCCCATTTCCTCCGCAGGCTTTCGGGCAGACATCTGATCATGCCCTTCAAGGTTTTGTTGAACCTCTCAACCAGTCAATTTGACTGGGGGTGATAAGGAGTAGTGAACCGGTAGGTCACTCCACACTCCTTCGACATTGCCCACATGTAAGCTGACATAAAGTTGGTCCCCCTGTCAGACACAACTTCTTTGGGGAAACCCACTCGGGTAAAGATCCCCATTAGGGCTCTAGCCACCACAGGTGCAGTGACTGTCCTCAGAGGAATTGCCTCTGGGTACCGTGTGGCATGATCCACCAGAACCAGGATGAACCTGTGACCAGCTGTTGTTGGTGGATCTAAAGGCCCTACAATGTCGATGCCCACCCTTTCAAAGGGGGTGCTAACGACTGGAAGTGGTTCCAGGGGAGCTTTTAGCTTCACCCCTGTTTTACCACTGGCCTGGCAGGATACACATGTCCGACAGTAAGTGTTGGACGCCACTTTCATCTGAGGCCAGTAAAAGTGGATGACAAGCCGAGCCAAGGGTATAGCATGAGCCAATTCCAGCAGAAAGGCTCGGTATTGTTGCGGGACTACCAAGGCCCTTGATGAACCAGGTAAGGGTACCTTGGGTTCACTGTAGAGGAGTCCATCCTCCCAGTAAATATGGTAGTGAGCCGTAACATCACCTGCTGCCTGGGCTTCAGCCTGTCGCCTCAGTCCCTCAAGGGTAGGGCACTCCCTCTGCCCCTTACAGAATTCCTCTCTAGTAGGTCCTCCCTCCACGTGCTACTCAGCAGGGATGGGTAAATCCTCCAGAGAGTCTACTTCCCCCTCCACGGACTCCTGGTCCACCACCGCAGGTGGCCGATCTGTCACATGGGGTGTGGAAGCCGAAGCAGGCTCTTCCTGTCTTCGGGTCTGTCCCTTTTTGGCAGCGGGTTGGGCCATTGTTCCAGGCTCCAACCCCGGCGAACTCCCTCTCCGGGCAGTCGCAGACCGTGTGCTCACACAGGCCCAGTCAGGTGTACCCAGCATCGCAGTGTGCGTCCGGTACTCCACCTCTCTCCAAGCGTTGTGCTCCATATCATTCCCCAGCAGACTATCAACTGGCACGGCAGGGCTTACGGCAACTCGAAGTGAACCTGCAACCCCTTCCCACTCAAAGGGAACCTCAGCCACTGGATAGTGGCCCATTCTGCCGTCAGCCATCGCGGCGGGGTGGAGTACATGGGGAACCACCTGCTCTGGAGACACCAGTTGACTTCTCACCATAGTCATACTGGCTCCTGTATCTCTCAGAGCCTCCCCTCTCTGGCCATTGATGGTGACCCATTGCCGATACTTAGCAGTATTTGGAGGCACCTGGATCTTAGGAGCCATCTCCCGTTCTCCCAGGGACACTAAGGTGACACCCGCCCACTCACCCCCCTTATCTAAGGGCAACCCCTCCCCGAGCGCTACACTAGCTACTCCCGGTGGTTTTCCTCCGGTGGGAGGGGGTGGTCTCATTGGGCATCTGACATCTCCCTTATAATGTCCAACACCACCACACTCAAAACAGTGGAGAACCCTTGGCTGCTGGCTTTGGCCAGGATTAGGGCTTCTGGGCGGGTTTGCCTTAGGGGTGAAACCTGTTCCCTTTCCTTGGAAATTGTTTTGGGGACCTTTAGAGAACTCCCTCTTTTTATCTCCCCCCTCCTTCTTCTGGGGGCGCCCTGTCCGACCTTTTGGGAATCCCCTCCAGTCCCCTTTGAGGACACCCGGGTACTTGCCCAGATGTCCGCCTCCTCTGCAAGCTTCCGGGGATTGGTCAGCTTGCTGTCCACCAGGTGTTGGCGCAGCTCGGGAAAGCATTTCTCGAGGAGGTGCTCTTTCAAAAATAGATCATACAACCCCTCATAATCCTTCACCTCACTGCCCTTGACCCAGCCCTCCAAGGCCTTTCTTGCGTAATCAAGGAAGTCCACCCAGTTCTGGGTGCTTAACTTGTGGCTCCCCCTGAACTTCTGGCGATATTTCTCAGGGGTAAGCCCAAACTTCCTTACCAATGCTAGCTTCATGGTGGGGTAGTTGGTTTGCTCCTCTGGTTCCAGGGCCAGCAAGGTGTCCCGACCAGCAGGAGGCATATACTTATACAAACCACCCCCCCAGTGCTTCTCCTGCACCCCATGGGCTCTTAAGGAGACCTCATAGGCAGCCAACCATTTGGCTATGTCATCCCCCTGACTATAGCTAGCAATAAGGTCTTTTGGCAAATAGGGTCTGGACTCCCTGTCTGTTTCTTTGGATTCGCTGCCACCATTCATTACAGGAGAGGACCCCCGTTGCAGGGTCTTGAGTTCTAACTCTTTCAACCTGAACTCATGAGCCATCCTCCGCTCCTCCTTCTCCTGCTCCAGCTTAGCCAACTCCCATTTTAATTGTCTCATCTCCCTCCTGTCAGTGAGCTCTGCTTCGGTTAAGCTTCCCCCGGAGACGCTACTGCCCCTCCTGGAGTAAGACACTGGTCCTGGGAGTAGGTTTTCCCCCTCTGAGTGGATATAATCCATCTATCTCCACAACCGTGTCCCGGTCTGCCCCTTCATCCTCCTCCTTCCCTTCTTTGTGTGCTTCCATCCAAGCCCTTAGACTGGTTTGGAGTTCCCCCTTCCTGGCACCATGCTTAAAAAATACCCCCATTTGTTGGAAGAAATCTTTCAGCTGAGCCACAGAATAGGTGTCTAGTTTCTCTAGTGCAAACTCCATTTTTCAACAGGCAATACAAAGTTACACACCCAAGGAAATTTGAGTTGCAAGGGCAACCTGAAGCTACCTCCACCCCACCACCAGGAACAAATTTGGAAAAACAAAAGTAAAAATTAGGAGGGCCGCTAGGAGAAAACTCCTGGTGTAGGCTTGTGAATTACGCTCAATTACTCCTGAGTAGCTGCAACCACAGTCAGGATCCCACCGCTAGACACCAACTTGTTGGAACCTAAATATGTCAGGTCACCTAGGGTAGCCTGGCCTAGGGTAAGACACTATCAATAGAGGCACTTGTGTAAAGGTTGCAAGCCACCCAGCAGTAAACCAACGCAATTTCACTAAAAAAGGACGCTACACCAAAGGTTGGAAAAATACGAGCTTGTTTATAAAAATAATCTTGGCTCTCTTGTCTTTAGAAATCACAGCTTAGTACATTACAGTTTGTCATCAAAAATAATAATAATACTTTTCCAGTTGCTAAATTATATCATTGCCCAGCATCAACAGTACATTACATTAGACTTCAAAATTGGTTAGACTCGACTTCTGTGAAGTGCTCTATACTTCTCCCCCTCAGCACCTCTAACCACCAAAATGGTACACAACCAATGAGAGGTTTCAGATAAACAAGAATTTTACATATGCACCAGCAGCCTCTATGAGGAACTTATACTCCTACTTAGTCGGCAGGTACTTTCAGCACTACATTGGCAGTTGCTTTTACCCCCAGATTCTACTTCAGTGGCTGCTCTTTCCTGGATCTGAACTTGACGAGGTTTACTTCAATGGGTCAATAAACAGTTATTAGTTCCCAGTCAGGGGGGAAACGAACAGTAGTACTGAATCACGTGCTTATGCACAAAGATTAGCTTTTCCCCACACAGGAAGACTTCCTTTTAAGTACCACTACTCAGTCCCTTGGGGTAATTAGCCTTCCCCTCTTCCCACATACTCCTTACTTTCCGGTAGAGACTTTTAAGGCCGGAGTCTCAGTGGGCTGAGCTGACAGGAGGGCTCCACCGAAGTACCAATCGGCAGCAGTTGAATCCGCTACTTCCCGCCCAGCCAGCTGCTCAAACTCGGTGCTGGCGCGGGGAGGAGCGGTAATGACACTTCCCCTCTTCCAAGGAACGACTGTGGGCTTTCCGCCTACCCAGCCACTCGATCTCCGGGCTGATGCAGGCAGGGCGCGCCTCCGCTGACAGGAGCCGCTCTGTACCGCGTCCTTGATTCTGGCCGACTCCTCCTCTCAGAGCCCGTCGGCTCCACCGGACATGCGCAGGGGTGCAGTGTCTCCTCACTGGAGATCGCGCTCTCCCGACGGCGCCTCCCCTTCCGCTCCTCCCACTCCGGGACCGGGGAAATCACAACAGGGCTGCTCCTGCAATGAAGCAACTTCCTCGCTACACCTCTCCCCTCTTCTCAGTACCGGTGGCCACAGCTCCGATCCTGCGCTGCTCACCACGCGCTGGCTCGAGAGCAGACCGGTTCGACTTCACTCAGCTTCCGCTCCCTCAGTGCTTGCTACTCTCCTCAGCCAGTAATCGGCCACAGCAGGTAGAAGGTGGAACTCTGTGGGATTTTATCACCAGGGGAAACCACGGCAACCAGGGGCAGGATTCAGTTGAGGAGCTGAACAAGGGGGCCACAAAGGTTAACCCTTCTCCTACTGAGCAACACTCGGCAAAAGTCTCTCTGAAGTCTTTCCACTAGGCAGAGGACTGCGCTCCACAGCGCTGCACTCTCCTTCTCCTTTTCACACCCCCGTACTTCTAGACTAGGGGTTGGTCAGGCGCCCAGGGTCTCCAATAATCCCAAGCAGCGGGGACAAGTCAAGTAACCCAAGGGAGGAAGGGTGGTGAATCAATAGGTCAACCCTTTGACTATCCTACCCCCACCTTCTGCTACAGCCTGTCCTCCAGCTGACTCTCTCTGGTAAGACAAAATGGCTGACCAGCATTCCGCCTTTTATAGGCTGACCCTCAGAGGTCCAGAAGGGACCAGAAGGTTCTGGAATGCCCTACTCTATCCTATGGGACAAGTTCCAGGTATGACAGTTGGGACAGTTGGTAGCCACCATTTTGTGACTCCAAGGGAATTCCTGTCAGGAAAGGCCTCTAGGCCTGAGGTGAAAAACTATGAGGGTGAAAAAGCACCTATCCCCTAGACCAACACCTTGAAAAAGCTAGTGGACACAAAAATAAATAAAGGCATGAGGGGCAAAAAGGGGACAAAATAAATAATAAATTGGAGGGACTACGCAAAAAGTCAGACAGGTCTAACACTCCCTGTAAAATGAATGAAATCACACTTTAATCTCCACAGGGGTTGACTGGAAGACAATGGTAGATAGAAATGGCATTGCTGCAGTTCTGCTACTGGACCCGTTGACTGCATTCGACAGACAGTTCACCACCGCAACACCCTTTGAGAAAGACTGAAAGAGCTTTGCAAAATAGGGATAACCCTGGAGTGAATCTCCTTCCATCCTTCCTGAAGATCAAGCATCATTGTCCTTCACCCACTAACATGGCAGCAGGTCAAGCACCAAGCAAGGTGTACCCCAAGGATTAGTCTCTGCCCCACTCCTCTTCGATGTCTACCTGAGCCCCCTTTCATCTGATTTGCTGCAGTTATACAGATGACACTCAAGTCATCCTAAAACCTGAAACCTACGGATCGAGAAGAACTAGACCATTGTCACATATATTTTATTATACAAGCATAGCAAGTGAGGAGAATCGCTTTCTAGGACATGCATACACATAAATCCATCTTCCTCATATATTAGATCACATCTTGCCTACCCAGATGTCATTTATTGAGAGTCTCACTCAAATAAGTGCATCAGCTACAATGAATCCAAAATTTTGAATAAAGACAAATACTCCTTATTCAGATGTCACTACATTTCACCTGCCCTAGAGGCACTTTATTGGCTACCCATTGCCAGATTTTCAACTTTCATAACTGTGCATTTCTTATAAGGCCATAAGCAGCAAGGATCAAATAAACTCCCTTGCATTTAAAGCTCAAGCGCTATTCATGGAAGCGAACACCCTGCTCCAGGCTAGCACCACATCAGAAAAATCTTGTATATCAAAAGGAATGCTGTGGTAGGACCTCTTTTTCTGTACAAGTGGCTAAACTCTAGAACTCACTTCCAACAAAGAACAGAACCACTGAAGCAACCAAGGTATCAGAAATGCTGTAAAGACCTGGCTCGTCCCAAGGTGGAGGGGTGTGGGGCAGCGTCCAGAGTGGCAGACTCCCGCGCTCGGGGTTCACAGTTCGATTGCCGGCGGCAGTTCAGCTCAGCATCATTTGACTCTGGGCAATAGCTCCCTTAATCTCTCCAATGGCCCCCAACGCCTTGAAACCCTTCTGGAATTATTATTTGTATTAAGATGATGCAAGGATGACTAATCCCTAACCATCACACATGAGGAGAAAAAAGAAATTAGGAAGGCTACGCTGTTTTGTGTATATTTCAGAGCGGGAATTATAGCTACACTATAACTCTTGAAGCCCAGAGCTCATTTTAGATGTTGTCCAGTCCCTGCCAGCATAGTCAAATGTCAAGTTTTTATCTCAATAAAATCTCAAAGAGGAGTGCGGATGGAAGCCTTTGACTCCATCATAGCCCGAGACAGGTATGTGCCTGTCTGAATTTAAAAAGCATTAGTTCAATCACCTGCCCTGTCCATGCAACTAAACCCTGGCTCAATCTTTCAACAAAGATAATAACTATTGAAAATCACATGGGAATGGGTAAGACTGTAAGGACCTGGCCCCAACTAGTCAGTACCACTGACACAAAATGTCCCTGCTTTGAATCTAACCTGTTTAAAGGCCAGAATAATACACATATTTTACAAGCATCTGTATATGTAAAATTGTGCCCTGGGAAGGAGCATAATTATCTGTGTATCTACGAGTGCCTCATTAACGAGCTAAGGGCCGTCTGAAATGAAATGTACTCTTGGACTACGTGTGGTTTACACTTTAGTACTGACTCCATGATATATTTTAATTTAAGAATAAGCGCTGGAATCTCTGAAAGCTGTGAAAATCATACCGATGGCATAAAATGTAAATGTGGTTCTCAGTTACCGACAAAACTCAAACCTGCTTGCGGCCCACCTGAATTGAAATAGTATTTCCTTCGCATGTTTGTATAAAGAGCACCCCTGCCCTAAAATGTAACTAGCTTTACTACCATTATTCCTTCAAATATTCGATCGAAGGTTAAACTTCGTCTGAATCAAATGTATTCTTGGGTTGTCTTCACTCTGGGTAAACATCACCACTGAGGTGTAACCAGAGATACCAGGGTCACACTGGGAGGGAAAATAGGCCAAGACACCAAAATAAAAAATGGCCCGCATTAGTCAATTAGCTTTGGTAATGCATTGGTTACGCCTATGCAATGAATAAAGAGCTGTTTTCATCATTCACCGTCCGACAGAAGGAATGAGCTCCCAAACAGATAACACGGAAGTGGAAAGGATGTTGCTCAGTGGCCAGAGCTGCTGACTTGAGAGCTGGGGATCCCGCTTCTAGTCTCTGCAGCGCCATGCAACACCCTGTCATTCTATACAAATCACATAATCTCTCCTGGTGATCAATTGTTATGTAAATATGCTGCAAGAGTAAACAGTATTTTGGCTGTGGAAACTGTTAAGAGAGGCAGGCGAGGAACAGGCATTGGTAAATGCAGGAAAATATGCTACAGCCAATAGACCTGGAGGAAAGGTAAGTGGCATGCATAGGAACCAATGAGAAGCCAGGAAAGTGAGGAGTCCCTTTTAATTTTGTATTAAAAACAATAGATTTCTCATGACCTAAAAACGGCCTATATTTGCAGACTGGGGTAGTTTTCAACTTGGAAAGACTCGGTATGTAAGTGTTTTGCAAAGTATGGAAGACTGCATGGATTTGAGCTTGCTACTGGCAATGTTGTTATATTCCATAAAGGTACCCCAATATAGGCTCAGGTAACATCCTAACATTTCACCTATATTCTTCCCTACATTACATACATAACGGTTCTTAGGGATTGACCTTTTACCTAGATACAACACTGTGCACAGAACACAGGATTTTCCCTAAAGTTCTTTTGCCTAAGGATTCTTGGAATCACAGCAGGACTACCATCTCCTCTATAATGTCTATGTATAAAGTTAATTCCCGATGTCATCCTAAGTCCGACAAGTGGCACAGCAAGGTAGAACCCCTGAGGAGACCATTGGGTATAAAAACATCACATCTTGCTGAGATAAAAAGAGGAGATCAGGACTTCCCGGCCGACACACTAACATGAGACGCAGAGGTTCCAGCATGCAGATACTCCAGCTTGCAGTAGTTTAAAACATCCCTTGCGGGTGTCCAATTCGAGACAAAGACAGGGTCCCACAGTCTCTTACTTCAGGCAATGGGGTTGACTTTATCCTAGAGGGATTCTTGGCTTACACCTACATACATGCTAGGTACACTTAGGTACATCTAGTTAGGGTAGTATTGTAGGAGTATGCATTTTATTGTCATGTATTTTATATACTTGCCTGTATTGATGGTTATAGCAAAATGGTAGAAATCTACCATCCTTTTACTTACTTAGTGCTAATTATTCATATATTTTACTGTCCAATGGCTGTTTCAGGGCACCTATTTTACACTAGAACAACGACTGTTCAATAAATACTTATTGAAAAATGTCCCTACCGTTTATTCTGTGTAGTGACTGAGCGAAAAGTAGTACACTGTTTCCACGGTCCTGTGGGATCAGGGTTGTCATGTTTGATAGTTGCCAAGAATTATTCTCTCCCTGATAAGAGGAGTTTCTAGTGGCACTGTGAGCTAGCTGGTACACAGGCCAACATACCTGATGGGGGTTTCTAGAATCAGTCTAAACACCAATCCGACAGTGCATGTTGTCTAAACGCGCAGATCCTATATAGGGTTTATAGGAACAACACAACAATGTTTGTTTTAATATCAGGGAAATGGAACAGTAAAAGCCAGCCCCTCAGATCATAAAACAGGCCTACAAATAGCCAAGAAAACAGCCCAAACACTTTCCTGGCAAAACAGCCCATTGGGCACTGCCTGATTACCCTACTGGCCAGTCCAACCTAGGTGCATTACAGCTATGGCTACCTGTTCTTTTGCTTCCTTCATCAGCGCCTGCAAGCCACACTTTATCAGCCATACAACTCCCAGCCTATCATCCAAGGAAACCTCATCTGACACTCCTGGACAGACAGGGGTCAAGAATTGTTATATGATGTAAATTACTCTGGGTCGATCTGTCCCCAATCCGGATGGACGTACAAGGCCAACCAAAAAGGAAATGGATTCCAGTTCAACCCACGTTTGAATGAACTCCACCTGTGCTGCTGCAAAGTAGACTTTTCTATGCATTAGTTGGTACATTTAATCTATCTAGACTTTGCTATGCATCAGTTGGAACATTTATTCTGTCTACTAATGGCCTAAACTGGGATGTTCTTGGATGGTTGAGGGGCATCATGAATCGCTCTGTGGACAGGCTGGATTCTCCGGGATCTCTCTTTGGCCATAGACACAGTTACCCATGATCTTCTTCGCCCTCCACTGGATTGATTTGAATGCCTCTCTCCACTCTCAAGCTGTTGATTGTCCCTCCCCACTTTCAATCTGAATTCTGCTTGTAGAGCAAGTGATTTGATCTGCTTGGTCAGGCCTGGATCTTTGTCAGTAAAGAGCGGTGCTTAATACATTTTTGAAAACCATGTGGCTTTCTTCAGAAAGAATAGTGAGGGAAAGAGGATTCCACAGAGAAGAGCCCTACACAAGAAAGACACATCAGATTTTTGCTTTCGCCTAAATCAGCTGTAGAGCGAAGCTTCTGAGATGCAGAGTGAAGGGAACCACTGGGAGAGCAGGGGTGTCCTGTGTTGTGAAGAGTAATGTGGACAAAGGGAAGATCTTGAATTCAATATCCTCCCACAACCGTCCCAAGTTAATTCCCGCATCACATTCAACTTTTTTCTGAAACATTTCCTTTTCAACACCGAGTTCTGGTTCACGTCTTAATTTTCCATTGTTATCCAATCATGTTTTCCTTCCACAACCAATTTTCGGACAAGTTTTATTTCTTTGTCATTTTCTGCTTTTGTGTAAGAAATCGTACTTTTCCTCTGCTGCGTTGCATTACATTTTTTTCTCTACCTTGCAGTTTCTATCTAGATCATTCTGTTCCTCTCCATATAACTCTAGCTGCCTCTGAAAAATTCTACCTATCCCTGAAACCTATTCTGAAAACCTTTCTGTGCCTCATTGAAAAGCAGGTGAGCAAAAATTACTGTCTGCGCCTGTACAATCATTCCTTGATTCACAGAGGGCACATCTCCTTATTTCTAAAAGCAGGAATGGAACTTGAGGAGATATGAAGGACAAGGGTTTGTTTGGATGTGGTAGGAAGAGGCGCCAACATAAAGTGTGAGTATGGTTTCCTCATGCCGCGTAAGACGGTGCAACAGGTGAGGGAGAACCCCTGAAGCCCCCTAGGAGATAGACTAGAGGTCATACAAATAATTACAGCATGCCTGTGCACACATATACAGTATCAGAAATTCCTTTCTATGTCGTATCTGGTTGCAAGAGTAATACAGAACCACCCATAAATTCAGTAACAATAAAACAGGTAATCGTGAAATGTCCTTTTTCTGACTTCCGGGTCATCTAGGAACCGCGGAATACGTGTGCAGCGTACTCGCTGGTACAGATGGTAAAACACCGTCACTCCGCATTTTTTTCTCCGCATACCTTTACTCCTCATACCATGATAACGCAGGTACCGTTACTCCGCATTATTTTACAACGCATGCCATTATATATTATATGCTTTTATCACGCATGCTTTTACAACCAAAATCGTTGTAAAAGCATGATTGGTAAAAGCATATGTTTTTTATATGTAAGTGTAAGGTAAGTTGCAAGGTAAGTATATGGTTTTAGTTTGGAGTTTTGGAGTATATGTTTTTGGGGTTCAGGGGTATTTTAAGGGTGGGTTTGGGTTATGGGGTGCAGGGGTATTTAAGGGTTAAGGGGTACAGGGGTATTTTTAGGGTTCAGGGGTAGGTTTAGGTTTTGGGGTACAGGGGTATTTTTAGGATTCAGGGGTTAATTTGGGATTTGGGGTACAGGGGTATTTTTAGGGTTCAGGGGTTGTTTTGGGGTACAGGGTTTTTTTAGGGTATAGGGGTTGTTTTGGGTATTGGGGTACATGGGTATTTTTAGGGTTCAGGGGTTGTTTTGGGTTTTGGGGTACAGGGGTATTTTTAGGGTTCAGGGTTTGTTTTGGGTTTTGGGGTACAGGGGTATTTTTAGGGTTCAGGGGTAGGTTTGGGTTTTGGGGTACAGGGGTATTTTTAGGGATCAGGGGTTGTTTTGGGTTTTGGGGTACAGGGGTATTTTTAGGTTTCAGGGGTAGGTTTGGGTTTTGGTGTACAGGGGTATTTTTAGGGGTCAGGGGTAGGTTTGGGTTTTTGGTAACAGGGGTATTTTTAGGGTTCAGGGGTTGTTTTGGGTTTTGGTGTACAGGGGTATTTTTAGGGTTCAGGGGTAGGTTTGGGTTTTGGGTAACAGGGGTATTTTTAGGGTTCAGGGGTTGTTTTGGGTTTTGGGGTACAGGGGTATTTTTAGGGTTCAGGGGTAGGTTTGGGGTTTGGGGTACAGGGGTATTTTAGGGTTCAGGGGTAGGTTTGGGTTTTGGGGTGCAGGGGTATTTTTAGGGTTCAGGGGTAGGTTTGGGTTTTGGGGTACAGGGGTATTTTTAGGGTTCAGGGGTGGGTTTGGGTTTTGGGTTACAGGGGTATTTTTAGGGTCAGGATGGGTTAGTGTTTAAGGGTGCTGGGGTACTTAAAGGGACTAGGGTGGGATTAGTTTTTAGGGTGTATAGGGTAATTATTAATTTTAAAAATTAAATATATATATATATGTGTGCAATATTAATATAGTTCTAAATATAATGTAATTTAGGTTTAAAGTATTTTATTGAAGCAGGGTAAAGAAGGAAACAACAGGGCAAGAAAAGAAAAAAAAACACAGGTGCCCCACAATAAATGCATACAGTATATTAGATACATCAAAGCAGTTCAGTTCCTGCCATAGGCTCCTTCCGGCATGGATACACAGCTCGTGCGCCTGTGGTTAAGGACAAATAAAAAAAAAAGAAAAAGAAGGGGGGGGAGAGGGGGGAGGGAAGAGGAGGGAAGGGGAGGAGGGAAGGGGGGGAATGGAGGGGGAAATGAGGGGGGGAGGGAAAAAGGTGGGATGGGGAAACAACCTTGCTCCACAACCTACCCAACCTACAAAGCCCCCCAACTACCACACCCCAACCCACCCCCTGTACTGTGCCAATGACCTCCAGTTCTCCCCTCATAGCGACCCTCCGGTCGACTCCGCTACTCAACGCCAACTCCGACCAATCAAACAGGCGGATCCGGTGGCGGTGTCAGTCGTAGCAACCTAAGATACCTGGGGCAGGTGATCTCCCTGAACTCAGAACACAACAAGCTATGGAAAGGCGCCCACAGCTCCTCAAAAGCATCTGTATCCCCCAGTGCTACCAAAGACATCTTTTCCATGCCGAGGACATGCCACAATTTATGCAGCCAGCCGACAACAGTGGGAAGTGTGGTGGAGCGCCAGTGTATGAGAATGTTTTGCACCGCTGACCCTAAGGCTATCGCAATCTGTCTGCCCCTTCTAGACCTGAGAGGATACATCAACCCATTCGGCAACCCCAGCAGGACATAGGCAGGGAACCGTGGCAGCTCTATCTCAAAACATTTGTCCACCTCACCAAGAACCTCCTCCCAATAAGAAGCCAAAAGGGGACAATCCCACAGTATGTGTGTAAGCGTGCCAGTTTGGCCACAGTTACGCCAGCACGTCCCCGGGATTGACCTATCCATCTCATGTAATTTCTCAGGAGTGCGGTACCAGTAGGTCGAAATTTTAGTGAAGGTCTCCGTGAGCCCCATGTGATAGGCCGAGTGGCGTGAGCGGTAGGAGATGTGGTCCCATTCTGTGTGGCTCAACACTCGCCCGAGCTCCCGTTCCCAGCGCTCCCTACTGGGGTTGTGGATGTAAAAGGGGGGGGCTGCAGCATCTTGTACAAATCAGAGATAAGTTTAGCGTCTGACGTGCGAGTGATTAGCCGGCACTCGTACACCGTGATCTCCCGATCCGCCGATTCGCGCACTTGGGGTTGTAGTGCCCAGTGGCGCGCCTGCATATACCTCATGCGCTCCGTCTCAGGGAAGCCGTATTCCCGCCGTAAGTCCGGAATGGGGATGACACCCTCGGGGCCATATAGGTGATGAAAAGTGCAACAGCGGGCCGCCCGCCAGCGGTCGTAAGCACCAGGCTCCAGTCCCGGACCGAAGTCCGGATTGCCAGTTAACGGCGTGAAGGGGGAGGGGAAGGTAGTAAATTCATGCTTAATGGCCACCGAGTCCCACACACGAAGTGGGACACGTGTCACAAAAGATGCGTAGCAGTTGGAGGGCCGGTGTGACCTCCTCAAGAACGGCACCTCCTGTAGCGTTCTGCCTGCTACCGCCTGGTCCTGGAACAGCCAGTGCTTGTCCGACTCCCACCGGCTCCATTCCACGAGGTAGCGAAGTTGGGTGGCCTGGAAGTATTTCCGTAAATCTGGTATCCCCAGCCCCCCAGATTCGGGCGCCAGCGTAGCAATGTTCCTCTTAATCCGCGGTCTACGGCCCTGCCACACAAACCGCGCAATGGCCGATTGAGTCTCTGCAAGCCACCCTGTTGGAGGCTGGAGCGGCAACGCCCTAAACAGGTATAGCACCTGAGGCAGGAGGGTCATCTTTACTGTGGCCACCCTACCGAGCAGCGACAACGTGCCTTTGTCCCACCGGCCCAATTCCTCTCTGATTTTGGAGCTCAAAGCCGCATAATTGGCCGTGACCATCGCCGGGAGGGAGGGCGCCAACAGGATCCCTAAATACGGAATTTGGTCCCTGGACCAGCTCAGAGGATAAAGTCTCTGCAGTTCCGCCCTGGTGGCGCCGGTGAGCGAAATGTCGAGGGCAGCTGATTTCCCAAGGTTCACCTTGAAGCCCGCCACCGCGGCGAAGAGGTCCAATTCAGCAATGCAGGCCGGCAGCGACCTCCGTGGGTCATCGAGCGTCAAAATTACATCATCTGCATATAGGCTGATCGCGTGGGGAAACGCGCCCATCTTGACCCCGACAATGTCGGGGTTCTGCCGAACCCTTTGAGCGAACGGCTCCATATAAAGAGCAAAGAGCAATGGGGACAGAGGGCATCCCTGTTGCGTGCCCCTCTCTATGGGGAAGGGCCGGGAACTGCCCCCATTCACTCGGACCACCGCAGACGGGAACCGGTAACAGTTGAAGATTAAGTGCCGAAACTTCTCGCCCATCCCGAACTTGCCCAAGACCTTCTCCAGGTAGGGCCAGTGCACCCGGTCGAATGCCTTCTCCGCATCTATGGAAAGGAGCATTCTTTCCCCGGGGATCCTGGAGGCCTTCTCAAGAATATGAGTCACCCTCTTTGTGTTGTCCACTGTCTGCCTACCAGGTACAAAGCCCGCCTGATCCGGGTCGACCATGCCCGGGAGATGAAGTGCCAAGCGTGCTGCCAATATGCTGGTGTACACTTTCAAGTCCGTGTTCAGCAACGAGATAGGGCGATAAGACCCACAGGCAGTCCTGTCCTTGCCCGGTTTTGGGATCACGGAGACCGTGGCTTGCAGGAATTCAGGGGGAATGGCACCCGGTTCCGCGAACGTGTTGAAAAGGCGGGTCAACAGAGGCGCCAGCTCCTGACAAAAGGTTTTATAAAACAGAGTGATGAAGCCATCCGGGCCCGGGGCCTTGCCCGGCTTGAGCCGGGAGATCGCCGTGACCACCTCCTCGATACGGATCTCCCGTTCCAGGTACTGGGCCTGTTCCGGCGTCAACGAAGGGAGCTGCACCGACTCCAGGTAGTCCGTCTCTGTCTGAGCAGAAGGGACCTCACCGGTGTAGAGATCTGCGTAAAAATTACGGAAAACATCCGCTATTTGCTCATCCTCCGTGACCGGGTGCCCGGCCGGGGTAACCAATTCCTTCACTCGGTGCTGTTGGTGTTGCACTCTGAGCTTATTGGCTAGGAGCCGTCCGCAGCGGTCGCCACCGGTATAATACTTGTGCTTCAGACGAAGCATCGCGTATTCCGCCCGGTCCGTGTCCAGGGCAGACAAGAGTTTTCTGGCGGCTTTCAGCTGCCTCCAGATCCTGGGGGCTCCCGTTCTGTGATGAACCTGCTCCAGCTCCCGCACCTGCCGGGTAAGCTCGTCCCTTTTGAGCTGTCGGTCCTTGTTCTCCGCCGAGGAGAGAGCGATAAACTCGCCCCGAAGCACAGCCTTCAGAGCTGCCCATTGCGTCGCGCGGGAGGTTTCGTCATTGTCATTTACGCGCTGAAATTCCGCGATGGCCGCGCGAATCTGTTCCACCGTCGACCGCTTGTGCAATAATGTGTCCCGAAGTCGCCAAACCCCCCTCGGCCGGGCCACCGGGGGCAGATTGAAGGTGCCCTCTACCAACGCATGATCGGAAAGAGAGAGGACCCCCATGTCAGCGTTCGAGGCGGAAACGAGCATCGGTCCCGACACAAGTAAATGGTCCAGCCGCGCATAAGACTTGTGTGCGCGGGAGAAGTAAGAGTACGCGCGGGTAGTGGGGTGGAGGTGGCGCCACATGTCATGCAAGTCCAGCTCCTCAAGTCGGGTGCGAACCGAGCCCGAAAGCTCCCCCAACTGGTGGCGCCGTTGCACAGACCTGTCTAGCGCCGCGTCAAAAACCAGATTCAGATCCCCCCCCAACACTATGTGCCTATCAGAGGTGGACGCCACATCATCCAGTGCCCTATGCAAGAATTGCTCCTGGCGGTCATTGGGGCCGTAGATAGAGCCTACAGTCAGCACCAAACCTCCCACCCTAATCCTGTACGCCAAGAGGCTCCCTTTCTGCTCCGCCACTTTGTGTAAGATCTCCCCCCGGAACCCCCTGGAGAACAGAATTGCAACCCCTGCCGTTTTGGAAGCGCTGGAGGAGAAAAGCTGCGTGGGGAACTTAGGGGTACGCATTCTGGGACAGTCTTTTGCCAGCAAATGGGTCTCTTGTAACAGGCAGACATCCGCCTGGGAATTCTCTAGCAGAGACAGTACCGCTCACCTTTTAACCGGATTGTTCAGCCCTTTCACATTCAGAGTGACAACTTTAAGAGCCATCAAGGAGGGGAACCAACTAAACGCACATAAGCGGGCGAGGCCCAGCAAGCGAACATAGAAGCCACTTCACGAAACCCCAGCGCGCAGCAACATAGGCATCTCTGCGGCACAGTACAGACCCCGAACCCCACAACCCCACAACAGGAGGAACCCCCCCTTCCCCTGGAACATCACAAACCCAACCCCACACCACTCCCAACTCCCAGTCCCCTCACTGACCCCCAAACTCAAAACACCCCCCTGCAATTCCCATTCCCGTTCCCCGCTTCTCAAACCATCGAAAGAAGTCATTGTCCCAGTCCGGTCCTTTACGGACAAGGCCGTGGAAAGTCAGTTTAGTGGACGTCCAGCCACCAACACCTGCACTCGCCGTCCCGCCCCACCCGCCCCCAGAACCCCCGCACCTGCGATAAGAAAAGGCTAATGCAGACTCCCCCCGGAGTGAGTTCAGGCCGTCAGGGCCACTTCACCGGTCGGCGTCGCTCTGGAGGCCTCCTGGATGGCGCCCGACATATCCGCCCGAATCGTGGGCGAGTCCGGCTGCTCCGGCGGCGGGGAGCGCCTCTCCCCAGCCTGCTGCCAACCGTCCCGGGTGCTGCGTCTGCGGCGCGGCGTCGGGGTGTCTGTATCCGATGCTGTGATGCCCAATACTGTGCAGACATCCTGAAGGGACCGGAGCTGGTGCAATATTCCGTTCCACCGAAAAATGAGGCGGAAAGGGTGCCCCCAAGAGTACTGTGTCCCCTGTTCCCGGAGGAAGTCCGTGGCGATTTTAAAGGATTTTCTTTTCTGCAGTGTAACCGTAGATAAATCCTGGTAGAGGGCCACCGGGCGATCACGGAATCGGAAAGGCTGCTGCCGCCGCGCCTCGCGAAGGATCCGTTCCTTTAGGGGGAAGTCCGGCAGGAAGGCCAAGATGTCCGGGGGGGGCGACGTGGCCCTGCGGGGGCGGCCCACTCTGTGCGCTCTGTCTATGCGAACCTGGAAGTCTTCTGACTCCCCCAGAATTGAACGGAAGAGGGCCTCCAGGTATGCGGTCACGTCCTCTCCCTCCTCGCCGGACGGGACGCCCCGGACCCTGATGTTGTTCCGCCTGGACCGATTTTCGAGGTCCTTGGCGTGGGCCTGCAGCTCGATCTGTTGCTCCCGCAGCCGCAGGACCTCCTGCTGCAGGTGAGTGATCTCCTCGTCCCTGGAGTGACCTGCTTCTTCCACGGTGTTGACTCGTTCTCCCAGGGAGTCCACCTCTCGCCGAATCTCTCGGACCTCCCCGGCCACCTCCTGCTTCAAAGTCTGAAAATCCTCCCGCAAGGAGCTAAACAGCAACTCGAGGAACGATCGCGTCACCGGGGGTTCACCGCCCTCAGCGCCTCTGGAAGGGGCCGGGGAGGTCGTGGCTGTTTGGCTCCCTCCGCTGCGTAGGGCCCCGCGCCCCAACATGTCCGGCAAAGTCCGATCACCCCTCCTCTGGCCCCTAGCGTTCGACATCCTGGCGGTACGGGAATCAACGATGGCCGTCGCTCGGCAAAGAGGTGACCAGTGCCAAGGTAGCTATACTCCGGCCAGAAAGCTCCGTCACATATGGGCCCCGAGCAAGGCCGGGCAGCCGGTCCGGGGTTCACAAAATGGCCGCCCGTTACAGTCAATGGGCCAACGCCCAGGGAGTGAGGCCTACCTCCGTCACGGGTCCAGTAGCGAAAAACACCACCGGAGGGCAGGCGTAGGCAGTCGGGGCCGGCACTCCTAGTTGAATAACAGCTCCGGGGGCGTAACACTGCTCCTCCACAACCAGGGCTTGGCCGGAACGGCCGTACGAGGCTAGGACTCTCCAGGCCCCGGTCTTGCGTAGTGGCCGGAGGCCGACTTCGCCTCCCTCGATCTCCTCCGCTCGGCTCCGCTCTCTCCGATTTCCTCCGTTCGGCTCCGCTCCGCCGGCGAAGCCTCCGCCGGCACCTACTCGGCCACTTCGGCTCAGACACTCCAACGGGACACCACAGGTAGCTGAGCACGCCGTCGAGACCCCAAGCCTGGAAGCCTCGCGGCCTCGGAATCGCACACCGGCCGCCCAGCGGGCTCCGCCCCGGGCTATCTCGGTCAGATTCGCACCTCCGGCGAGGCAATCAAAGCTCAACGGCCACTCCACACCACCACCGGGGTCACCAGGCGCAGTCACTGCTCGATCCGGGGGGGAATCAGCGGTTGCAAGCGGTGCAGGGTTTCAGGGGCACGGGAGCTCTCGGCAAGTGCGACCTCTCAGCCCGCCATCTTGGCCACGCCCCAATATAATGTAATTTAAAAGAAATTATGTTTCATTTTAATTAAAAATATATATGTGTATTTATTTATATATATATAAATATAAATTTGCTGCAATTTCAAGAGTCGATGGATCGACTACTCCGGAGTCCACCACAACGCTATGGAGGGACCGACTAGGTCCGAGGTATCCACCCCGGGAGGCTTTCGTGCATTGCACAAATGGCCCCTGTCAATTTTCCTCCAGAGCCTAATGGTTGCGACAGTACGAGGGGACCCGAGGGAACGCTTTGGGACATTGGCACAGCTCGAGTGAACCCTTTTGAAGTTCGATTATCGCCCCATCAATTGACATTGTTAGACCTCCGTCAGCACCAACTAGAATGTGTATTCTACAGCATTCAGGGAGTTGTAGGCAACATTGGACTACAGAAAATTCACAGGCGTTGGACATTCTGCCGGGGGAGGAGCGACACACCTCTTTTTAATCTGTGAAGGGAAGCGGGGTTTACACACACTCTTTCTGTGAAGGGCGCTGATGAGGGCACATCCATTCACCCGAAATGCATACGCCGCCACTGTTTCCTGCTGTGCCTGTGAAATAAAGATTACCTTGGACTCCCCTCTGGGCCCCAGCCTGCTTCCTTTGGAGTGGGGTGTTTGGTGATAAATTGTGCGCTGGCCAGTAGCGCATTGCTGGGTGTCCCTGCCGCACAAGAGGCCCGGAAGCTGCTGGCTTTGCTTCGCGGCAATTTCAAGAGTCGATGGATCGACTACTCCGGAGTCCACCACAACGCTATGGAGGGACCGACTAGGTCCGAGGTATCCACCCCGGGAGGCTTGCGTGCATTGCACAAATGGCCCCTGTCAATTTTCCTCCAGAGCCTAATGGTTGCGACAGTACGAGGGGACCCGAGGGAACGCTTTGTGACATTGGCACAGCTCGAGTGAGCCCTTTTGAAGTTCGATTATCGCCCCATCAATTGACATTGTTAGACCTCCGTCAGCACCAACTAGAATGTGTATTCTACAGCATTCAGGGAGTTGTAGGCAACATTGGACTACAGAAAATTCACAGGCGTTGGACATTCTGCCGGGGGAGGAGCGACACACCTCTTTTTAATCTGTGAAGGGAAGCGGGGTTTACACACACTCTTTCTGTGAAGGGCGCTGATGAGGGCACATCCATTCACCCGAAATGCATACGCCGCCACTGTTTCCTGCTGTGCCTGTGAAATAAAGATTACCCTGGACTCCCCTCTGGGCCCCAGCCTGCTTCCTTTGGAGTGGGGTGTTTGGTGATAAATTGTGCGCTGGCCAGTAGCGCATTGCTGGGTGTCCCTGCCGCACAAGAGGCCCGGAAGCTGCTGGCTTTGCTTCGCGGCAATTTCAAGAGTCGATGGATCGACTACTCCGGAGTCCACCACAACGCTATGGAGGGACCGACTAGGTCCGAGGTATCCACCCCGGGAGGCTCGCGTGCATTGCACAAATGGCCCCTGTCAATTTTCCTCCAGAGCCTAATGGTTGCGACAGTACGAGGGGACCCGAGGGAACGCTTTGTGACATTGGCACAGCTCGAGTGAACCCGTTTGAAGTTCGATTATCACCCCATCAATTGACATTGTTTGACCTCCGTCATCACCAACCAGAATGTGTATTCCACAGCATTCTGGGAGTTGTAGGCAACATTGGACTACAGTAAATTCACAGGTGCTGGACATTCTGGCGGGGAGGAGCGACACACCTCTTTTTAATCTGTGAAGGGAAGCAGGGTTTACACACACTCTTTCTGTGAAGGGCGCATATGAGGGCACATCCATTCGCCCGAAATGCATACGCCGCCACTGTTTCCTGCTGTGCCTGTGAAATAAAGATTACCTTGGACTCCCCTCTGGGCCCCAGACTGCTTCCTTTGGAGTGGGGTGTTTGGTGATGTATATATATATACATATATATACATATATATATATATATATAAATATTTATATATATATATATATATATTTAAAAATAAAGTACTTTTACAAAGTATATGACTTCACCACACAAGCATTTGCGTTGTAATTGCATGCGTAGTAAAGTCATATGTGTTGTAAAAATTTGAGGAATTATGGCTTGCGGAGTAATGGTATTTGCATACTAAAAAATGCGGAGTGATGGTATGCGGGATTTTTGTATGCGGAATGGGATCATATGTTCGGTACAGATATCTGTACTTCGTATCTGATTTCCTGGGCCATCCATTTGCGCTAGAATCTTAACAGCATGTTAACAGTTCAGGACCTAAAACGTTTCGTCAGAAGCTACGACTCCTAGCTCCAGAAGATGTACCTTACCAGGACTGCAAATTAGTAATATCTACTGTTGTCACGCCAGTCGGAACAGATGAACAACCGGCAGAGAGTTTCACAATCTGACCTTGTTTTGCCAGAAGCCTCTGAAGAAGTCGTGGGGTACCTCCCCAGACAAAACACGTGTTGGCAGGGCAACCATTCTGGAATAAAGAAAGAAAAAAATGACAATTCACGATTACCTGTTTTATTGTCACTGAATTTATGCGTTGTTCTGTATTCCTCTTGCAACCAGATACGACATAGAAAGGAGTTTTTGATACTGTGTATGTGTGCACAGGCATGCAGTAATAACATGAAGTCAGACAGATTAGTAAGGCTACAGGAAAACAAATTAGAACTCAACTACACAGATATTTCCTTTTGGAACACCTTAAGGCGGGTACAATCCATTGGGGGCTTCAAGTGAAGAATGTCCCTGTGACCTCTACTGAAGACCCTGAATACAAGAAGGGCTTCAGTTTCATCAGCACTAAGTGTAGTAGAGATTTGATGGTGCATTCTATTGAAACAGCTCAAAGACTCTGTTGCACACAAGCTGATGAAATAGTGCAATTTATCCACGCTCATCGGAGTTTCACTCCACCACACATGAGGCAAGTCATTTTATGCAACGTTACCTGTTAAGGTATTTGAATCACGAACGCTTGCTATTGCGCCGTGTGTACAGTTCTTTTGAAGTCACTTGCTGCTGTATAATAGAGCGCACCACTAAATAAGCTAAATGACTCACGGCTTATCAATGCTCTTAATTTTTCTCTAACCTCTGTAGAAAACTTCATTACTCACGCGGTCTTAAGTTCCATTAATTGGTAACCGCCACTGTGTTCTTTCTACATTCATGAATGGTAAGAGCATACCCACTTGCAAAAATAAGGTAGGGGTGTTACATTTTTGGAACACAAATCTGATTCAATTTTTTCCGTATTTTAATATATGTTATAGTGCCTAATGAAGTCCCAGTCCTGAGGAGAACCCCAAAGAAAATAAGGGTTCCGAAACGGGTCGACCTGATCCAGCTAGTGGCAAACTCACATTGAACCACAGAGTAGCTCAGTGCGCAAACAGGGCAATTAGCCTGTTGTGATTGTATTGTTTTGACTAGCTTGTTGTGGCAGGCTGTAGCTTTGAACACTGTAAATATTCTGTCCTGCCACTGTTTCTTTCATAATTTAAGGACTGATCATTTTTGTATTGGCATGTGTTGTCATTTTATTGGTGTTGTAACTGTCAATTGGTAAATGTTTTTTTGCTATTGATGTTCTGACGAATTACCAAATTGATTGTTCTTCTTTGTTTGACATGATTTAAATGTTTACCGTGTATTTTCAAAATGAATTGAACAATGATGGTGTAATAAAGACACCAAAACCACTCTAGTTGCAAAGTGGTTTTTACCCAAATGTTATTCATCTGACTTTCATACCCAAACATTTTTTTGTTTAAAACTATTGTTGAGGTCTAGTTTGGGTGGTGTTACAGGCCCATCCCCTTCTTGTGAAAAAGTAATTACATGAATGGAACTTGATTTAGGCAGCCGCTGGAATACATTGATGCCTTTACATGCAAGCAACAGAACCAGTGCTTTAAATGGGCCGGTACTCACCGGTACTGAGTACCGGAACTTCTTCTTTTCATCCCTTCAAGTACCGGCACTTCTCCCCCCACCAAGGAGAGTACCGGTACTATTGTCTGATATGTTGTTCATTGCTAACTCACTGTGGGTAGCAAGGACCCCCTGATAAGGATAAATATCCTGGGACAGGGTAAACAATATTTGAACAAACACTCCCAGGCATAAACTAAGGAAAGCAAACAATAGATAAAACAAACAGACTAGTTCAGTAAGAAAGAATATTTGTAGTTTAATTTGATATAAAAAGGGATAAAAATTAGACACATTAATCACAATTGATAAAAGGACTGATACATATGTATTCACAATTTAGATAAAAAGAAGGTTAAGTGGTCTTCAGTCAGATAAAAAGAAGGTTAAGTGGTC
Source organism: Lissotriton vulgaris (assembly GCF_964263255.1). Lineage (NCBI taxonomy): Eukaryota > Metazoa > Chordata > Amphibia > Caudata > Salamandridae > Lissotriton > Lissotriton vulgaris. The sequence goes on from NC_141685.1 coordinate 1,340,001,447, forward strand.
TTCAGACTGAAGACCACTTAACCTTCTTTTTATCTGACTGAAGACCACTTAACCTTCTTTTTATCTAAATTGTGAATACATATGTATCAGTCCTTTTATCAATTGTGATTAATGTGTCTAATTTTTATCCCTTTTTATATCAAATTAAACTACAAATATTCTTTCTTACTGAACTAGTCTGTTTGTTTTATCTATTGTTTGTTCATTGCTAACTCTGCAGGGGCAGGGTGGGGCCTGCCTCTATGATGCTCTGACAGCCAAACTGCCCGTGTAGCCCTGTGCTGAGCCCTTGCGGTACTGGAACCGTTCAACAGCAGCTCAGTTTCACTATGTCTTTATGTGCAGGTGTCGAGAATTTCACGTTCACGCTGAGCTTGACAGAGCAGTGTCCATACCATTCAGACACTGCTCTGTCAATCACAGTTACACTAGGATGTGCATTGTGCACACCCTGGAATCCAAGTGATCCACTGAGAGCGGCAATTAAGGAAGCCACGGGAGGTAAGGAGGTAAAAGTGTCCTTTATCCTGTGAGCCTTTTGTGTTAGTGTTTGACTGATTGTGAGTGTTTAACGGCTTGTATGTACCTTTAGGTGTAAGGGAAAGAGGAAGATATTGAATTTGGATAGTCTAAGGCAGAGTTATTCAAACTATGGGGTGCGAACCCCAGGGGGCCGTGGAGTCTTGGTAAGGGGGTCGAGCATTTCCAGGCCTCGTTTCTGCCTGGAATCCAGAACATGTGCTCACCGTCTGGGACGCTTCTTTCGGATCTTTAAAATGCTTCAGCTTAAGTTAATTGAGGCTGCTGCGCTGTAAAATGAACAGGCCTGGCAGACAGGTAAAACAGCCCTGCGTGCCAGGGTACCTGCTTTCCTGAATAAAATGCAAACCTTCGCAATGAGTTAGTCTGCAAATGTAAAAGGTGCTTGGGGGCAGTTCTGGCTTTAATTGCTCAATTCACTCCAAGCATTGTGATGGCAAAGATTTTCTTTTTGGAGTGGCAGTACTAAGAGTTATACAATTGGGTTATGAAGTGCATGCATTTTAATCATATTTGTATTTACACAGCGCTTAGTACCCCTGAGGCGGTGTTGAAGCGACAGTTATGCAAAATAAAATGTCATTACTTACGGTCATGTGTTACTAAGATCTACATTTTGGCTGCGCCAGTTTGTCCTAAAACAATCTGCACAGTTTGTAGCAGTCTATCTTATAATGTGTGTAATGCAAGCATAAATAATGACTTATACATTCAAAGTGCTTTCTGTCACATGATGTGGCCTGGTAGCACTACAAATACACAAGTCACTATTCTCTGCACCAACCAAATTAAATTATGTGGCTCTCTGGTTGTACACAGACCTCTGCAGTGCATTACCTAATATAGGTTTCATAATGTACCAGAGTGCATTTCCCACTGAGTAACAACTTTAAAATGTATTTTTCATTTAAGCTACCCATTATTTTATATGCAGCTACTTGATGATGAAAGACCTAAAGAACTAACAAAATAATTTGTGGGTGATTTATGAGAGGCTTGCACAACTGTAGTCGCTTTTTTTGAAGCTCCGGTGGCACAAGCGCCTCAATCATATCAATGAGGCGGTGCAAAGTCACCCTGCGTGGCTTTGCATGGCCTCATAGATATGGAGTAAGACAAAGCAGTGCAACTCGCTGCGTTGCCTTGCTCTATGTCAAGTAGGTGCTCCATGGACATTGCAGTGGGTGTTCCTACGCAACACCTATGGATTTTGACGCTGCCCCAGATTTACGAAACCATGTAAACATGGGGCAGTGGCAAAACCTTACTCCTCCCCATAGCAGGCGAAAGGAGGAAAAATGTTTCATTTCTCCACGTTTTTTCCTCTTTCCATGTGTGCTGCATTCTGCACACACATAGAAAGAGGAAGACCCCTCTCTGGATTGTTTCTGTGCAGGAAGTTATAGGAAAGCACCATAATTCATAAATAAGGTGCATTACTGCCCTTTCACATTGGCGTAGGGCAGCGCAGCAAGAAGATTTGCGGCTCTGCCCTACGCAAATTCCTCATAAGTGAGGCCCTTTGTTTTAGCCACACCTTTGACTCTGCCTCCACGCTCACTGACCTTTGGTGTGCCACTGTTTTATATTATTTCCCCACTGTAAAAATGATTTGTTGTGGGAATTGGGGGTGTTTATGGTTGTTGATAGTTGTCAATGGAGAGGAGTACCAAGTTCTACAATTTTTTTTGTCAGAAGGGGGTTCTTAAGCCCAAACATTTTTGACAGGGTGTCTTGGCATCAAAAAATGTGAAGACCTCTGGTCTAAGGTGTTTTAAAGAAAGTGTGCTGACTGCTTTTTATGTGCATGTATGCTCGGGTCTGTGTGAGTGTGTCTGCACACGGGAATTTGAGTACTAAGCACAAATAAATAATAATAATCAGAGCCACTGTAATTATGTGTCAGGGTTGGTTAAATTATGCAGAAAGAAAGGCAACTTATGCTGCGTGAGGCAGACTAGTTCCTGACTGTATTACTTAATTATTTTGTAATTTGTATACTTGTCAACACTGTCTGGGCATAGTTTGCACTTCAGTTTAAACAATGCAATAAGCAACAGGAAGGTGAGAAGTCAACTTTTGGAAAGGGCCTTCCACTGTGCAGCAGCATGTGTTGGTACGATTTTACTAACCTTTGAACTGTTTGAGGTAGAAACAATTTTTTTGTTAAACGCTGAAGATTATGCTGCAGTGGTTGTGGCAAATGTGGCAGATCCATAATTTATGTGAACATGAAGCGCATACTTCCACTTTCCTGACAATAACAATGTGGCATCAAGAAGCTGCACTAGATAAACAAGTATTGGCAAAGCCATTAGGCGTGGCCTTGGTAAGGCTGGTGCAATTGCTAATTCAAAAAAAGATTCTTGCACTAATATGCCACAAAAAATGAAAACATGCCTCCTATATGTGGTGAGCTTAAGCATCCAAAAATTATTTTAAATTAAAAAGAATTTACTATTGAATATAATTTAACAGTATAAGTGCGCCCTATCGGCATGTGACTTAGAATTGTGTTTTGGTTGGAGGGGAGTTTTATACAGCACAAACTAGACTCCGGGGTATTAGAGCACTTTACATGAGCATCAGTTGCGTTACAGATGAACACATACATTTTTTGCGAGGCACAGAGAGATTAATTGATTTGCCCAGAATCACAGGATATTGAGCATCCCTGTCGAGACTCGAACCTGGTTCTCCAGTTCATGGGCAATTTCTTTAGTTGCCCGGCAACATTCTCGCCTCAACTGACTTAAAACCCCTTTTTAGTTTTAATACACATCACATGGAAGTATGGTTCTTATTGGTGTAAGTCAAAGCTACGTTGGCCCTTAATTCCTGTAACCTGGAGACCTACTTTACACAAACACAATAACTAAAAAATGGATAAAAACTGCCAAAATAAAGTACTGGCCCACCAGCCTGGCAGTGAATTGCACTTTTTAAGGCAAATTTACAGGCAAATTTACCCATGTGATTAGGAAAAATGTCATCACTCACAGTGCAAGGTGGTTAGTTGCCTTCATGGGCTGCATCTTTTACCCCATGCTATTTGTTGTGATGAGTGGAATCAGAATGTGTATGATAGCTGAACAGACCCAGGGATGAAGACGTTTGAGTAGAATTCCCCTCTACATGTGGATTTTTTATTTATGGAAATTAATTTCATAAGGCTGATAAGACAGCTAAAGCTGTTTCTGAGGGTGTGGCCAAGATGGCGGCGGAGTAGGGCGCTTTTCTCGGTCCCTCCGGCTCCGCAAGAAAATAGCTTTGAATATCACCCTGTCCGGTGCCCATCGGTGTTGACAAAGCCGTTTGGGCGTCCCGGAGAGTTGCCTGGCACAGTTCGGTGCCCTCCTTCGGCAGTTTAGATCGCCTGTGACGGGGCAGCGTGGTGCAGCCTTCCCGAGACGCGCACCAGAGTGGCGCTGGTCTCCTACAGCAGGTGGCGCCGACGAAGTGAGGGCGGGCTGCCTGCGGCTTTGACACTGGCCCCGTGGCGGTGAGGGAGCTTCGAGAGCCGACGAGTCCCGACCGGATGACTGTGGGCACTGCTGCCGGCCCTGCCGAGGGAGATCGGCGGGCCCCGTGAGTACGGAGCAGGCCTCGCGAGGTAGCACCAGTCGGCGCCCCTACGGAACGGAAGAGACAGCCCAGCCTCGGTGCCGTTGGTGCCTGGGGACGCGGTGGTGAGATCCCCGCTTTGCGGGTGAGTGCTCCCTCGAGGCGCCGCGGAGCTGAGCACACCAGGACAGGTGAGAGCGGCGGGGGTAGCCACAGGGTACTCTGAGACTCGGTCCGCACATCGGCGGACGGTGCTGACCTAGGGGGGTTGAAGGAGCCCGGGGACATGAGGCACAGGTGCTGCTCCGTTCCGCCCTGGAAGGGGGCTTCCACGGCCTGCTACACCCCACACGCCCGCATTCCAGCAGGAGATTCGCCACCGACTATCGAGGGGTCCTTTGCTGGCCCCATTTTCTCCACACACCTGGGTGGCCCTCCTGTGGTACAGAACTTTCCTCAGCACTTTGTCCCGGTTGGGGCTGGGCCGGCCTATCTAGCCTTCCTGCCCAAGCATTGGTCCCCAGCTTCAGCGTGACTAAGCCGCAGGGGCCCTCGAGTGGAAGAGGCCCCGCCTGCAGAACGTGTAGCGGCGGACAACGAGGGCGCGAGGAAGCAGCACTTGGCACGGCAGGTTGGCCCCGGGGGGCAGAGCGGGCCGATACAGGAGCCCGGGGCCACAAGGGTGGGATAGCCCTGCTGCTGTCGCCGGAGTGAGGCACCAGAAGAGACAAAATGGCGTCGACCAGGCTCAAGAAGGACAAGCCGGCTAAGGATACTACTCAGAAAGGCCCCATGCACCCGGCCTCCCCGGGAGCTGACAAATCCCTGCGCCGAGAGGATGGCGAGGCCCCAGCGACAAAGGCGTTCATGCTGGAACTGTTCACAGCTATTAAAGAGGACATCACGGAACTTCGTTCCCAACTCGCGTCGGACATGAGAGACCTGCAGAGAGATGTGGATGGAGTGGGAGAGCGGGTCGCCACTCTGGAGGAGCACGACTTGGGGACCGCGGAGAACATCCATAGGTTGCAACAGGATGTGATCTGTCAGGGTTTAGACACGGTGTGCGCCTACCTGAACTACAATTCTCATGTTTTATGGGTCTCGAACTACATTTCCCATGATCCCTTGCGGTACCACCGGATATAGCGAGGCGGGACTGGGAGATAGGGGCTCGTGATTTTGGAGTGTTTGCGGGAGCGTCTTGTTTCCCGATTTCCTTGGATCCTGTCTGTGTGTTGGATATTAAGAACACAGAGTCTGTTCAGCCCAAGGAAGGACTCGCTTGGGGTAACGTTTGTTCGCGCTTGCTATGCGCGTTGCATCAGCCCAAGGAAGGACTCGCTTGGGGTAACGCTTGTTCGCACTTGCTATGCGCGTTGCTTTTCTTATTAGTAACGGCTCGGTGCAAGTCTGCACAAGCCCGCCAGTACCTCGTGGTTGTGAGGACTGGAAAGGAGTTGAACAGAACACTCGTCGAGAGTGATCTAGTTGTTTGGTCATTCGGGGGTGTTACTTTCTAATATTCAAGTGGCGGAATGCAGGGGGGGATCTCCGCATTGCCGTCATGAAGACATGACGATGTATTGTTTTATTTACTTTGTGTATTACAAATGCCAAAGCGGATGGCAGTAGTGTAGGAACTACACCATACCGTGTTTGGTTTGACATTGATACCGGTTGTGCGGAATTGGGCACTTTTGTACATATCATAGCAGAGGAAGAATCTGCTTACAGTGACTGAGGATATTCGTTTCTAAAGCTCTGGTTGTATTACGCTTCATTAATTTTCAATTTGGATTAAGCACTGGTTTTCATTGCCAGCTGGATTTGTCTTCAGAGGTTTCGCTTTATACCTTCGGGGGCAGGAGGGAGCCAGAATAAACAGCTGTATAAAGGTTAAGACATAGACTTACTACAGCTTCCTTTTCCCTGCTGTCCCTTCCCTTTCCCTTTTCCCGGGTTTTTTCCCCTTTTGGGGTTTTTTCCCTCACCGTATTGCTTGAACACCCTGTGATACTCATTCAGGGTGTTCGGGAGGTCCGGAGGTGGAGCATTACTGCTGCACGCGGATCCTGCGGAGTGTAATCCTGACAGAATCATGAGCACACAAATTTCACTCTGCCCGGTCCGTGTGTAGGAGTAATGGCGACCATGGAGGATGTGTTGCATGCTTTGGTATTGGTACAGCAGGAGTTGGCCTCTTCTAAGGCCGAGACTGCTGCTTTAGGGGAAAAGGTGGACCGCTTGAGTGGTAATCCTTTTAACGCTTCCGCCCCAGCCTCTTCCATACAGGTTACAGTGCCTCCACCCATTCCTTTGGCAAATCCTGAAAGGTTCTCAGGTGACCCACGTAAGGTACAGGTTTTTTTAACTCAAGTTCTCATGCACTTCTCCTGTAAGCCATATTCATTCCCTATGAATCATTCAAGGGTAGCTTTTGCTTTCTCTTATTTAGTAGGGAATGCGGCCAATTGGGCTGTGCCTTTAGTAAAACGCAATGATGCTATCTTGTCAGACTGGTCTGCTTTTAGAGTAGAATTCGAGAGGGTATTCGACAGAAGGGCTACGTCATTTAGTGCTGACAGAGAACTCCTGGAATTGAGGCAGGGTAAAGGAGAACTAGTTACTTACTTGACTGCGTTTAACAGACTGGTGGCCGAGGCGGAATGGCCAGAGGAGAAAAGGATATCCCTTTTTACCAGGGGTTGAAAGAAGATTTAAAGGATGTGGTGGCACAGGTAGATCCTCAGCCTACTACTTGTGTGGATATGGTGAATCTGGCATTAAGATTGGATAGTCGGATGTCAGAGAGAGGGAGTAATAGAAGAAAATGGGAAAGAGGAACATATAGTTTTGAACGAATCCCACATAAGACAACGGGGGGATCGGAGACCAATCCTGAACCTATGGAGATAGGAGCACTCAGGGCCCCTTTGTCAAGAGAAGAGAGGGAAGTAAGGAGAGTACAGGCCTTATGCATGTACTGTGAGAAGAAAGGGCATTACGTTAGGGAATGCCCCTCCACCCAAGACTTCGAGTAGTGTCAACAGATTTAAGAAAGTAGCTGTATCAAAGACTGTACCTGACATAGAACAGATGGAGGACAACAAACCCAGGGCCAAAGGAGGACATGAATGGAAACTCACCTCACTGTCCTCTATAGGAAAAGAAGAAACAGAATTGCATCTTGTGATTGTTATGACGCTTGAATGCGAACAGGAGCAACATCAGGTTATGGTGATGTTGGACTCTGGAGCAACAGGCAATTTTATAGACAATGGCCTAGTATCACATGTAGCATTGCCTCGTGTTCCTAGGGAGAACCCCGAAGAAGTCTTAGCAGTTGATGGGCAGCCTTTAACATCAGGTCACATAACAGAAAGAACCAGTGAGGTGGGTTTGTCTCTGGTATTACAAGGATATGTGCATTCTGAGAACTTGACACTGAACATTATCGCTGCACCTCAGTATGAGGTAATTTTAGGCATGCCATGGTTATGTAAACACAATCCTGTGGTGGACTGGAAGACGAAAACATTCCATTTTGTACCAGAGGTTTGCCAGGATCATTTAGTGCCATGTGTTCCGGCTCATGCTGCGGTATTAACTACCCCTTTTTTGGCAGCTACCGCTGTAGAAACGGATGTTCAACTACCTGTTGAATATAGGTCTTATAGTGATGTGTTTAGTGAGACTAAAGCGGAAACCTTACCTCCCCACAGGGAGTATGACTGCTGCATATACTTGGTGGAAGGGGCCACGATACCAACATGCAGAGTATACGCCTTGTCTGTGCCTGAAACCAACCATTTGAAAGAATACATAGACCATTATTTAAGCTTGGGGTTTATCAGGCCTTCCCGCTCTCCAGCAGCCTCCCCTCTGTTTTTTATTGCAAAAGCCAACAGGGACCTGAGAGCGTGTGTGGACTATCGCGTACTAAATAAAAATACCATACGCAATCGTTACCCTCTTCCCCTCATCTCAGTCTTACTCGACCAGGTGAGAGAAGCTAAGATCTCCACTCATTTGGATTTACGCTGGGCTTATCACCTGGTCAGGGTAAGAGAGGGGGACGAGTGGAAAACGGCGTTCAAGACGCGATATGGTCTTTACGAATATATGGTAATGCCCTTTGGGCTTTGTAACGCTCCTGCAGCGTTTCAATTCTTTATTAATGATGTTTTGAAGGAGTATGTGGATCGTTTTGTTGTAATGTACATAGACGACATTTTGATATATTCTCAGGACGTTTCATGTCATACCGCTCAGGTGCGTAAGGTTCTGGACAAACTAAGAGAGCATTGTTTATACGTAAAACTGAGCAAATGTGAGTTTGGGGTACAGGAGGTGGGGTTTTTGGGTGTGAATCTCAGCCCACATGGATTGCAGATGTCTGGGAGAAAGGTACAGGCGGTCCAGGATTGGCCAGCCCCGAGAAACGTGAGGGAGGTGCAGAGTTTTTTGGGGTTCGCCAATTACTATCGTCGGTTCATTCTGCATTTCTCTCAAACAGCTGTCCCCATCACCAGGTTGTTAAGAAAGGGAGCATCTTTTGTATGGACAAGTGAGGCTGATGAGGCATTCCAGACCCTGAAAAGAGCTTTCACCACTGCACCAGTGTTGGCACACCCTGTACTAGAAAGTACCTTCATAGTAGAAGCAGACGCTTCGGACGAAGCAATAGGGGCAAACCTTTCCCAGAGAGATTCACACAACGGTCAGCTCCATACTGTTGCTTACTTGTCAAAGAAATTGAGCCCTGCTGAGCTCAATTACACTGTAGGAGAGAAGGAACTTTTGGCTATAAAGAGGGCATTTCAAGAATGGAGGCATTACCTATGGGGGGCTTGTCATGCTGTGACGGTATACACCGATCACAGGAATCTCCAGTATATGACCTCAGCGAGGCATCTGACGCAAAGACAAATGCGTTGGAGGCTTTTCTTTTCTGAGTACAATTTTGTGGTGACCTTTAGACCTGACGTAGAAAACAGGAAAGCAGACGCATTGTCTAGGCAAGTGCTACCTACAGAGCAGCATGAGGAAGAACCGCAATCCATTATCCCTTCTGCTAAGGTGGTGTGTGTGGTTCGTGCTGAGAGATTTTTGGAGGAGGTCAAGGGCTCCAATCAAGGAGTCCAGGCTGCTACTAAGCCTGGTAGGGAGGTGAGACAGGGTTTGCCCTTTCAAGGGGAGTGTTCTTTTTTGCATACCATTGAGATACGGGAGAAGGCCTTTCTTTGGTGTCATGTAGCTCCGTCGGCGGGACACCCGGGGGTTACCAAAACTGTGAGCCTGCTTATGAGACACTTATGGTGGGAGTCTTTGGTCAGGGATGCTACCCAATGAGCAGGGAGCTGTGAGGTATGTGCCTGAGCAAAGGGGGAATCTACCAAAAAGAAAGGTCTATTGATGCCTATGCCCACACCTGATCGCCCATGGCAGAACATAAGTCTAGATTTTATAACGGGCTTACCTTTGGATAAGGGGAATTCAACTGTAATGGTGGTGGTGGACAATTTAACGAAAATGGGACATTTTATACCATGTATAAACCTCCCCACGGCAGGCCAAACCGCCCAGTTCCTGGCTTCTCAGTTCATACGATTACATGGCATTCCTAGAGTAATCGTGTCTGATAGGGGACCTCAGTTTATAGCTCGTTTTTGGCGAATGTGGTGCAAGGCGTTGGGTATTGAGTCAGCGCTCTCTACCAGCTTCCATCCCCAGACAGATGGGCAAACCGAACGACTAAACCAGACCTTAAAGAAGTATTTGCGCTGCTATTCTAAGGAAGCTCATGAATCCTGGGTGGAATTGTTATGGATGGCTGAGTTGGCGTATAACAATTCATGGCACAGTTCAACGGGTATGTCTCCCTTCAAGGCTAACTTCGGCTATGATGCTAACACATTGCCTATCAATATCCCTGCTCATTTGAGTAATCAGCCCACTGTGAGGGAACGTATTCAGGCTTTGAGGAAGGTGCATAAGGGTGTACAAAAACACCTGTTAAAGGCAAAAGAGGTGTACAAACGATGGGAGGATAAACACCGAGATCCGGGTCCTCCGTTCAAGGTAGGGGACAATGTGTGGCTCTCAACAAAGTACATTCGTTTCAAGCTGAGGAGTGTTTTCCACCCACGCTTCATCGGACCCCAGCCCATAGTGAGACAAATCAACCCTGTGGTGTACAAATTGAAGTTGCCCAACACTTTGAGGATTCATCCAGTGTTCCATGTGCAGTTGTTGAAACGAGCCCTCACGTCTCGTAGAAAGGCGCCGCCCCCTGTGGACTGTGATGGGGATCTGGAGTATGAGGTGAGGTCTATCCGTGACTCCAAACTACGTAGGGGGGTGCTTTGGTATCTGGTCTCGTGGAAGGGGTATTCGACCGAGGATGACTCTTGGGAGCCGTGACATAACGTACATGCTCCTAGAGCGGCCGTTCCTTCCACTCGAGGTTTCCTGCCAAACCAGGTCCTAGGAGGCGCTTGGTAGGAGGGCATACTGTCAGGGTTTAGACACGGTGTGCGCCTACCTGAACTACAATTCCCATGTTTTATGCATCTCGAACTACATTTCCCATGATCCTTTGCGGTACCACCGGATATAGCGAGGCGGGACTGGGAGATCGGGGCTCGTGATTTTGGAGTGTTTGCGGGAGCGTCTTGTTTCCCGATTTCCTCGGATCCTGTCTGTGTGTTGGATATTAAGAACACAGAGTCTGTCCAGCCCAAGGAAGGACTCGCTTGGGGTAACGTTTGTTCGCGCTTGCTATGCGAGTTGCATCAGCCCAAGGAAGGACTCGCTTGGGGTAACGCTTGTTTGCGCTTGCTATGCGCGTTGCTTTTCTTATTAGTAACGGCTCGGTGCAAGTCTGCACGAGCCCGCCAGTACCTCGCGGCTGTGAGGACTGGAAAGGAGTTGAACAGAACACTTGTGGAGATTGATCTAGTTGTTTGGTCATTCGGGGGTGTTACTTTCTAATATTCAAGTGGCGGAATGCAGGGGGGGGACCTCCGCATTGCCCTCATGAAGACATGACGATGTATTGTTTTATTTACTTTGTGGATTACAAATGCCAAAGCGGATGGCAGTAGTGTAGGAACTACACCATACCGTGTTTAGTTTGACATTGATACCGGTTGTGCGGAATTGGGCACTTTTGTACATATCATAGCAGAGGAAGAATCTGCTGACAGCGACTGAGGATATTCGTTTCTAAAGCTCTGGTTGTATTACGCTTCATTAATTTTCAATTTGGATTAAGCACTGGTTTTCATTGCCAGCTGGATTTGTCTTCAGAGGTTTCGCTTTATACCTTCGGGGGCAGGAGGGAGCCAGAAGAAACAGCTGTATGAAGGTTAAGACACAGACTTACTACAGCTTCCTTTTCCCTGCTGTCCCTTCCCTTTCCCTTTTCCCGGGTTTTTTCCCCTTTTGGTTTTTTTTTCCCGCACCGTATCGCTTGAATACCCTGTGATACTCATTCAGGGTGTTCGAGAGGTCCGGAGGGGGAGCATTACTGCTGCATGCGGATCCTGCGGAGTGCAATCCTGACATGATCCGCCTTACTGAACAGAATCTTGACCTCCAAGCCCACGCCGAGGAAAGGGGAAGGTACAGATCTGCGTGAGTATATGGAGGCTCTCTTTAAGCATATCCTGCAGTTGGAGGAACCGCTGGAGATCAAAATGGATCGGGTACACAGAGTGGGCCTACCTCGGGCCCCAAGGCCCCCCCCTCGGGACATTCTTGTGTGCGTTCATGATTTCCAACTAAAAGAGAGAATACTACGGCAAGCGAGAGACGTCTCCCCCCTCCAGTTTAGGAATCATAGTCCGGTGTTATTCCAAGACCTTGCGGCATCCACCTTGACTAAACGGAGGAGCTTCAAGCCCGTTACGACGCATCTGAAGGAGCAAGGGATCCCTTGTTCTTGGGGACATCCGTTCCGACTCATCTTTAAGTGAAACTCGAAGCTGGTCCAGGTCCGGTCTCTTAAAGAGGCTCTCTCCATTGTGGGTCTGGACAGTTTAGTTACCTCATCGGAGGCCGGGGGCCCATCTCCGAGACGCCGCAGGCGCTCCGAAGAATGGCAACTAGTGGGGAAACAAGCAACAGCGTCAAGGCCTGACCGACGCTTAAGCCTGAAAGAGCGGGGAGATGCCGTGGCCTCAGTGACACTAGTGACGGAGGCTCCTGGGGACGCTTGACTTCTCACAGCACTACTTGGGCCCGTAATGAGGGTTTTGGTTTGCTAGGAGCCGGAGGGGATCGGGTGAAGTTCACCAGTACCACCTATAAACGTTCCCCCTTCTTTTCTTCACCAATCACCTTTGGATGATGGACAATAAGTATGTTTTGAACTGTTTGTTTACCTGTGTTTTCTTATTTTTGGGTTCTGTTGGGATGGGGGGATTGGGGGGGTTTGGGGGGCGGGTTGGTTGGGTTCCAGGTCCGGGGGCTTCCGTGGTGTGGCACTGGGGGCCTTTCCTTGCTATAGGCAGGGGTGATTGGCTTCGGGGGAGCGGTCTTTGGCTAGCATTTAACACGGCCCACGGGGGTCGCAAAGCCCCGTATAATGTCCCATGCCCCCGACTGAGTTACGGGTCCTCACACTTAATGTGAGAGGGCTTAACAACCTGGTGAAACGTAAGGCGGTGCATTCCTTGCTGGAGGCTTCTAAAGCGGACATCTGTCTGCTGCAGGAAACCCACCTTCTACTGAAAGACTGCTCTAGGATGCGGTCTCGCTGCTTCCCACACTAATTCTATTCCTCTTCTCCCACTAAAATGGGGGGAGTGGCGATACTGGTGGCCCAGCGCTTCAGAGGGAAGGTCCTACAGAAAGGAGTGGAGCTGAAGGGGAGTCTGTTATCTTATAGATTCTCTTTGGGAGGGGCGACCTTCACGGCTTGTTCTGTCTATGCCCCAAACGAACAACAGGAAAGATTCCTTCATACAGCCCTCACTGAGGTCACCACGTCCCCTGATCGACATATTCTGGTTGGTGGGGATTTGAACCTAGTGATGGACACCCTACAAGACAGGTCAGGACAGCGCCACTCACAGGCGGGTGCCCTCTCCGACGAAGGACTGACAAGACTGAAAGAGTTGGGTATGGTGGACCTGTGGCGTAGCTTTCATCCAGACGAGAAGGAATACACATACTACTCTCACACACACAAAACTTATGCCCGCCTCAACTATTTCTTAACTTCCTCTTCCATGCACGTGCTTGCTTCAGAGGTCGCAATAAATGCTGCGGCCTTATCTGATCACTCGCCCATAGTGGCGGTCTTCTCCTTCCCGCCTTTGACTCGCACACCACGCTCTTGGAAACTGGGCAACACACTACTGCAGGGGTATTCAAACTGTGGGGCGCGACCCCCAGGGGGGCCGTGGAGCGATGCAAAGGGGGTCGCGCCTTCACAGTGTCACTTCTGCCCTGGCCTCCAGGGCTTCAGCCCCCCTCGTCCCCCATCCTGTGTCTCAGCCCGGGCTGCAGCAGTGCAGCTCGCACTCCTGGGGCCTCGGCTGGGAGGTGTCTGGAGTCTTATCTCCGGCTGAGTTTTTCACAGGTCTTTAAAGACCATTAGCATATTTACATGCCTTTGTTAACTGATTACCAAGGCTTCGTTTTTTTATGGTCCCAGTACCCCCTGGGACCCCACTCTGCCTATTCCTTACATTTGTATTTTTACACTTACTGCTGTAGTGTGAGAATGCATTTAATGAAAAGAAATATAAAGTTGGGTTGCCAAATGAAACATGCCTGCTATGTGTTGTTTAAAGATCCTGCAGAGACCTGCTCTTGACACTAAATTGAGTTATAAATAAAAAAGTATGTATTAATTAGTTATGTGACTTTTCTGTCTTTATTCTCTTTAATAATAAGTCATGGATCATTGAGGCAGCCCTAGAACACAATTAAAAGTGCTTTCTATTTATATATGCTGTTCTAAATATTCACAGGTAAGTGCTAAAAATACAGCTTTAGGTGACTGCTTATTTCTGGGCTATCAAAATAATGAACTGGTAACTCTAATCATAAGAATGGAAGTTGGTTGCAGGATCAGCACATTATTTATTTCCTCCACCCTCGAATCCTGATTAATGCCATTATAGCATAGTTTAACTTGTATCTGAAACCCTACGCTTCAAGTTTCTGGGAATGCACCCTGCTTTCAGACTACTCACTTCTCATTCTCGCCTTCACTATCACGTTCACTCTGCACTCCCAGTGATCGCAAGGCACTCAAACTGATCACCATGTACTCATAGCGATCACCATGTACTCATAGCGATCACAATGCACTCACACTGATCACAATGCACTCACACTGATCACAATGCACTCACACTGATCACCACACACTCACAACATTCACCCACTCACCCTGCACTCACAGTGATCATAATGTACTCACAGTGATCACAATGCACTCACAACATTCACCCGCTCACCGTGCTCTCACAGTGATCACTCTGCACTAAAACTTTGCTTGCATTGTTCACTCTGCACCCCACCCTGCATTCACACAAGCACACTTCTCACCTTGCACTCATGTGACACTTCACTCACCTGTCCCCCCTTAATGTTCAATCTGTAGCTCACTCAAACAAGGCCATCACTAACCATGCACTAATTCGTCCCACTCTGCACTTACAGCCGAACCCAAATTCATATGGTCACCTCACTCACCCTGCAGTCACTCCTTTTACCCTACTCTCACACTGTTGCATTGCTCACCGTGCTGTCACATGGGCACTCTTGTCACCCACACAGTGCAGAAGGTTAAAGTGCCTGATACAAAGAAGATGTACCATGCACATCACAGAACTGAGTGTGAGTAAACTATGAGTAGGGCTATAAAAAAATGATATGTTTGTCAGACAGGTGCTATAGAAAGATGAGGTGTATTGTTGGTGAGTGGTAGTGAGGGAATTCATGGAGAAGGTGGAAAGACTGCTGCACCGTGTGCGACCAGTGCTTGGACAAGCCCTGGCTGGGAGTGTTAACCCCCCCCCAGGAAGTTCGGGTCTAGTGGATCCCCTGCTTCTGCCTATTATTTACATTTGTAGTGCTCTACTGTTACCAAAAGGTGTCCTGGGGCTAATAACCATCTGCCTGCAATGTGAGAGAGGGATCCGGGGATGGGAGAGGAGAGAAGAGAGGGATGGAAGGAAGGGGGTGAGAGGAAAGGGGCAGGGGTAAACTGCTTAACTCTGCACAAGACCGCCACAGTTTCAATGCAACCTTGCTGCTCCCGGCCATGGCCAGGTGAGCTACTAATTTGGCAGCGCGTATTCCTGTGGATTGGGAGGCCCTTCACAGAGGTTGACTAGACACCTTTCTGATGTTAATTGCTGCATTTTGGTTATAAACTGGTACTGATGGAGTGAAATCTTTCCTCAGTATTACTGTGTTTAAAAAAATTCTAAATAATAAAGTAATGCTACCCCAAAATACGCAGCATCACAGAACATTATTTACATTTTCTACTCACACAATTTAGTCAAGCCTGTCGCATAATTTGGTCCTCACCTTCCTCCTAACCTAGAGGTTTAGAAATTTTTGTCAGGAGGGGGTCCTTACACTTGAAAATGTTGAAAGGGGGGTCTCGGCATCCAAAAGTTTGAGGACCTCTGCACTACTGCATCGCAAAGAGGTCGTGAACAAAATCAATGGGGTTATCGAAGATTTCCTCATACACAACAACACCGAGGACACCTCGCTGGCTACGTGCTGGGCGGCGCTTAAGGCAGTTGTTCAGGGTGAGCTGATTGTGGTCTCGGCAGCCGAGCACGCGGAACGCGCGCGCAAATGAGAGGAAACGTTACGGAGGACGCGGGAACTTGAACACATGCACCAACGCACGGGGGCCCCGAGAATATAAAGACAGCTGCGACAGGTTAGGCAACAACTGGCAGCGCTAGATCAGGATCGGGCGGAGTATGCAGCGCTACGGTGAGACATTTATATTACACTGGGGGGACCGATGTGGTAGACTGCTGGGATGGGCACTGCAGGAAGTGCAACAATGACAAACGGTTCAGGGAATCACAACACAAGAAGGGAGGGTAGTCACCAAGGACTCGGATATCGCGGCGGCCTTCAGTGCCTTTTACGCCTCCCTGTATGCGGGGTCGTCGATGGATCCTGCGGAGGGAGAGAGCTTTTTGGCATCCATTCCCCTCCCGTCGCTGTCCTTAGAACAGGCGGAGACGCTGGACAGCCCTATTAGGCCCGAGGAGGTGATAGCAGCTATTTTGCGTCTCAAACTTGCCAAGGCTCCGGGGCCGGACGGCTTTTCTGCCATCTTTTATAAGACATTCTGCCCACAGGTGGCCCCATTGTTGACCGCCCTCTTTAATTCCTTTGTAGACCAAGGTGCAATCCCGGGGGACCTCCTCGAGGCCACCATCTCGGTCATTCCCAAACCGGGGAAAGATCGCTCACGCTGCGAGGCCTACCGACCCACTTCCTTGCTTAACGTGGACCTTAAGCTCTACACTAGCATTATGGCGACTCGACTCGCGCCGCTGATGCTGGGTCTGATAGACCCGGATCAGGCGGGATTTCCTCCTGAGCGCCTGACAGTGGACAACACCAGGAGAGCGCTCCATCTCATTGAAAAGGCCACAAGGACAACGGGCGAGTACATGTTTCTTGCCATAGATGCCGAGAAGGCTTTTGACTGGCTCCATTGGCCCTATCTGGAACAGGTGCTAGTGAAGGCGAGCCTGAGCATCAAATTCCGCACCTGGATCCTTAATTGCTACTCTTTCCCCACAGCCACGGTTAAGGTTAATGGATGCCCATCTCCCCGTTTCCCCATAGAGCGTGGCACGAGACAGGGGTGCCCGCTGTCGCCCCTGCTCTTTGCCCTATACATGGAGCCGTTGGCACAACTGATGTGACTCAACCCGGAGGTGCACAGTATTAAATTTAGGGCGTATACACATACTATCAGCCTCTATGCTGATGACGTCCTTCTGTCTCTTTCTTCCCCGAACACCTCTCTGCCTGCCTGCTTTGAAAATCTTGATGCCTTCGCTAGAGTGTTGGGGTTTAAGGTAAACATGGCTAAATCGGAGGCGTTGGACCTCTCCTTGGACCCGCACACCCGGTCCCACCTACAAAGGTGCTTTCCATTCCGCTGGTCCCAGACGTCCGTCCCTTATCTTGGCGTCCACCTAGCACCTACATTGCCCGATACGGTTCGGATCAATTATGAGCGCTTACGTCTCCTTATTCGCAAAGAGCTGAGCCGGTGGAAACACCTACCTTTGTCATGGCTGGGTAAAGTGGCGGCCATCAAAATGACGGTTCTGCCGCAGATTCTTTATGTATTTCGGGCCATCCCCCTGCGCCCTCCGGAAGGCTGGCTCCGTCAGATGCAAGCCGAATTAGCACAATTCATATGGAACGGCAGGAAGCCCAGAATGAAACTCAGAGTGGCTACCCTGCCTCCCGAAAAAGGGGGCTTGGGGCTACCAGACCTCCTGTTGTACTACCAGGCGACCCAACTGCGAACGCTTGTGGAGTGGAGTAAATGGGAGTCAGAGAAGCACTGGCTTTTCCAGCACCAGGCCGTAGCGGGCCGCCCGCTGCAGGAGGTCCCCTTCCTCCGCAGGCAACATAGGCCCCATAACCTTTACGCCTCTTATATAATGAGGGTACCGCTGGAGGTGTGGGATAGCACAAATCTGAAACATGAGTTGACCACCTTCCCATCCCCGCTTACTCCCTTGCTGGAGAACCCGGACTTTAATCCGGGACAGGATGTCACGGCTTCCGGGAAATGGCATCCGGCGGGATGTAGAACCTTGTTCCACATGTACGACAGGGATGGGATCATCCCCTTTGAAACCTTCAAGCAAGAATATGGCTTGCCCGAAACGGAACGCCTCCGGTATTTGCAGGTTCGGCACTGGGCGCTTAATAGTCAGGTGCGAGCGGGGGCGGATAGGCGTCTGGGCCCTTATGAGTATTGGCTGCTCACGAGGACGGCGAGTAAGCACCTCATCTCTGACCTCTACCGCATGCTATTAGACCGGTACTCCTGGGTGTACAATTTTGGAAGGGCACGTTGGGAGAGAGAATTGGGATGTACACTCAGCGCCAAAGACTGGGAGGGCATCTACTACCGCGCACGCCACTCCACCTATCACATGGGCTTGACTGACATTCTCACTAAAATTGTATCCTATTAGTATTATACCCCAGAAAGACTACACGAAATGATCACAGCCGAGAGGCGACTTGCTTGCGTGGCTGCTGGGAAAGGGGGTCCCTAGTCCATCTCCTCTGGGACTGTGCCCACCTCCAGGGTAATTGGAAATCTGTCCTGGATGAAGTAGATTCCCATTTTGATACTGAAATCCCACGATTCCCCTCTTATGTCCTGTTGGGTTTGCCAAATCCCATAACATATCCTCTAAGGTCCCGTAGGGACAGACTGATTACCATCGCTATTGGATCCGCACTACAGAACATCATGTCACTATGGCACACCACACATACTCCTACGTTCCAGGGATGGCTTTATCGCTTATGGGCGGTCCTGGGTATGGAAAAACTATTGTTGATCAAAGTGGTTGAGGGGGCCATATATGCAGAACTGTGGCAGCCATTCCTTTCCCTATTAGCCACGGAATTTAGAGAAATCACGTGTCCTAGGTACCTGCGCCTACTGCGTCTGTCCCAGATGGATGGCTGAGAGGGCGGAAGGATGACTCCCTGGACTGGGGAGGATCGGACCTGGAACTAGGGTGGGGGGGAGAGTTGGGTGGAGGGGGGAGAGGGAGGGGCTGGGTTGTTTTTTCTTCTTCTTTTTTATGCTTGTTTGTACCCTGTTTGCCTAACACTAAGGTCTATATGTCGGCATTGATTATTCCATCACATCCACATTAGAGGGTCACCTATGAGACTCATGAACCGGAGGCCTTGGGGGGGGGGGTGGTGTGCAAAGCGGTCTGGGGGCGATTGGGCTGGCGGCCTCCGCTGGGCCCATTCTTCGACACACGGTTCAGGGCGCGGGGGTTGGGGGCGGTGGGTGGCGGGGGTGGCGGGATCAGGGGTGCCCATGTAACTACTAGAGTCTATGGCGACGGAGGCACGATGCCCCGGGCGCGAGCCTTTACCCTCCCCTTACCCTTCTCCCCTCCTTCCCCTGTTTTTTTTTTACGCGGCCGGCCCGATTGGGTTGTAGGCGGCTTGCTGTGTTAATTAGCTGGTGACCCACCGTGATTCATTGACACGACTGCATGGAATTGCATTACTGAGCTGGCCGGTTGGGTTGTAGGCGCCTTTTTGTCTATGTCTTTTGTTTTGAGTATACCTAATAAAACAGATCTAATACTAAAGCTGTTTCTGACCAAACCTTTAAATGAAAAAGGGGTTAGCTAGGCTTTATTTTTCTGCACCATCTGTTGAAGGACAGAACTTTGATGTTCTTTTGCTGCATTTATTGTTTTCTGCCTCTACTGCGCTCCGCACACCTGCTGCAGACCTAGTATTACAGTGCCCAAGTTAACATACTAAACTACCAACACCCAGTACCCCAGTACCCCACAGTGCTGAGATCTCATTGCATAGAGGAGGAAATAAGGATGAGCCCTTTAAGTAAGGATCTCTTGAAACTATGGTGCTAAAGGAGGGACGATGCCCAGGACTTTACAAATACGGTTTGGTGTTACCTGGTTTAATCCCTTCGACGCGGATGACAAAGCCAGCTCGTCATGGGCGTTACCTGCGCTACGCGGATGACGAGCTGGCTTTGTCACGAAAGCCGCGATTTTCAAAATTCAGCGCATAGCGGGAAAACCCGCTAGCGCGCATGCAGTTAAAAGAAAAAAATGGTAAAGCAGTAGTCTAGGAGTGTGCATGATGAAGCTGCTGTGCCAGAGTTTTCCCCTGCAATCTCCCTTCATGTAGTAAAGATAGGTGGAAGGACCATGGCCACTTACATTACAGACCCTCAATGTATACATGTCAACATATTGGGAATACCTAAGAGTTATTAGAGAGATACATTTCAATGTTATTGTTTGTTAGCTTTCTTAGGAATGAAATAAAAAGGACGAGAAAGTTAAAATATAATTTAAAGCCAAAAGTCTACCCTCTGTTTCACAAGTTTTGAATGCATGCCATTATGAACTAAGTGCTATTGTTCGTGAGCTCATCCTGATCATGTTGTGGTCTGTGTCCTCTGTGACAAACAAGGTACAGAGCAAAGATCTGAAATTCCAGAGGCAAGGTCTGATAGGGCTGAACCAGGACCCCACATCACTTGCACAAGATAGTAGATTGGCGGCCCAACATCCCTCAGTGCTCGCCTAAATCACAGCAATGGCTCATGATCAGACAAGAATGGTTTAAAAATCACACAGTGTTTAGCAGTGTGAAAACATTTCTGGCCAAAGACAACACAGAATATGTCAACATCACTTTGAGTGTAATGGGCTGCATACATATTTTAGACGGGTCAAAACCGCAAAATGGCTATTAATTAATAAGCATGTGTCATGTTACATGTGCAGAGGGAAAATGTTACATGTGCAGAGGGAATCTGCACATATAGAGAATTTGAGATTACTAACAAGGATAATGCAAGTACAAAATGAGTACACATCAGATGGAAGAAGTGCCATTGTATCATATCCCACCCTAGCCCCGCCCCTGGCCCCGCCCACTAGCCATACCTCTAACTCAGTCTGATGCGTAGCTGCACTTATTTTTTTCCATTTAAAGCACTGAACAGAACAAACGATGGGAACTATTTCTTACGCCGAGAAAAAAACTAGAGCGAACACTTGCATTTGCGTGTCCACCCTTATGCCATAGGAACTGCAGTTCGCTGCAAAAGGCACCTGTGCTTACAGGGCTCTGAAGTAACCGGAAGAGAACTCGTAGATGTTTGCAGTACTTTGATATAAATAAATTAAATGAGATGATATTTACTTTCTACATTTCGCCACCGCAGACTACTTTCCTCCATCACGTTCTGCCTTCGTCTCAACTCTCTTCTTCCCTTCGTAGTATCCTGTCTTCCTCTTCGCATCTCAGATCCTATTTTTCGGCCAAGTGCTCGTGGTCCCAGTCACATTGCGCGTCCCCGCCTTCCGCTGGCCTGGCGCAGACGGTGCCGGAATTCCCAGGACGGCCGCTAGGTGGGGCTGTGGCCTTGAGATCGGTACCCTAGCAGCAGTGTTCGACAGGCTGCGATGGCCTCAGCATCCCGCATCACCCCGTGCCGAGAGAGCAGCAGACTAGAGGGGTGACACCGACGGGGGCCGGACACACACCCACCGGGCATCAAGTGCAGCGGCCCTGACGCTATCTGCCTCTGTCCTAGCAGAGGAGGGCTGCCCCTAGCTGGCATCTGAGGGCTCCCCCCCCTCCGAGCATCTGAGGGTCTGCACCTGGCGGGCCCGAGAGGACCCTCCACCCCGACTGGCTAGCGCCTGGATGCTTCTCCGACGCTCTGCGAGGTAAGCCATGCCCCCTCACACCCCCCCTCGGACCCCAATTTTTGGGTGTTAATTAGGGTCTTTCCAATAACTCTATTGGGTGCAAGATTTGACATCGTTCCATTGCTGTGTAAATGTGTCCTGGTCTGTGTTCGCTGCGTAGAAAGGGCGGCGGTGTGTCTGTGTGAGGGGAGGGGGCGGTATTGTCCCTTATTTAGAAGGGACAAGGGAGGAAGAGACCTTTGAGCTGAAAGAGGAGGGGGTGAACCGGCGGGCACTCCCCGGGCACCGCACGCCGGGTTTAAAGCTCGTTGTCCCATATTTGAGCCCGCTCGGCCCTAGCGCCCCCTGTAGGAGTTTCAATGGCCCAGTGACGCTTGCGGCGTCCCGTGCCTTGATTTGTAAAATCCGGGCCCCGGCCCTCTGCAGGAAGGGGCTAGAAGGGAAACCCCCTCCCTCCGCGGCGACAGGAAGATGGCAGATGGCTGCGGGGTCCGCTGCAGGGTGCGAGCGCAGGCTATGTGCATACCACGGCCTTTGTGTGAAAACTGGGGCAGGGTCCTGACTGCATAGCTATTATTTCGGAGAAAATAATTAGGCAGCCGCAGCCGTTGTCAATTTTTGTGTTTTTTTGATCCGTGCCCTGCGCATCTTCTGTTCTCACAAACCATCGGCTGCTCCCTGAGCGTTAACAATGCGCACCCCTCTCTCAGACGTGCATTGCGGTGCCTGGTTGTGTGAAGGGCTCCCTAGCAGGCCGGTGCGCCACCACCCGACGATTCACAACGGTGTGGGTGTGGGGGGGGGGGGGGCGCACAGCTCTCCCACTGCCCCTCAGTGCTGGCAGGGCACCCCTGCTATTCTAATCTCCCTCGGCCCCCCCTCCCCAGCTCCAACCCTGATCCGCTGCACCCCTGCACCTCCAGAAATGGGACTCGCCCTCAGCTCTGCCAATGCACCTCAGTCCTGGCAGGGCACCCCTGCTATTCTAATCTCCCTCTGCCCCCCTTCCGCAGCTCCAACCTTGATCCGCTGCGCCTCCAGTATTGGGAGGGGACTCGCCCTCAGCTCTGCCAATGCACCCCGATCCTGAAATGCTGCGGTCTCTGACCCCGGCCTCGGCCCTGACCTGCGGCACCCACTGCTTCTAATGCACAGGAGCCAGGCACACAGCTCTGGCGATGCACCTCAGCCCTGACCATTGGAGATGCTGCTATTCCGAGCTCGCTGTCGGCACCGCACTCATTACAGGGCCCCCCCCCTGCAGTCCATGCCCCCTTTGGACACTCTCCCATTGAACCCAATAGCTGTACCGTATGGTAGTGTCAAGCGCCCCACACAACAACCGGGGCGGGTCATCATTTTGAGTTACACCGCTGGAACATGTGTATGCGCAGCTCATCATGACATACGCGCTTACTCTTTTTCTGTACGGCAATTGGCCTTTCCCCAGGAAGCCTCTTCCTGCCATTCATTCGTTTGTGTTTGGTGAAAGATAGAAATTCTTAAAATACCCTTTTCGACTGTATTACCAGCTTCACTGTAAAGCACTGACACATTTCCGCGTGTTGTCGGCTCTTTTGCCATCAAAGGGGTCTGTGTGTCATTCACCACCGACAAACCGCGCACAGGATCCGGCCTTGCGGCCAGAGCTGCTGGCTTTTGTACTGAGGAACGAGGTCTTGGCTCGCTATCGACTCAATATCACCATGCATAATAAACAACGAGCACTGGCAATGTCAATAGGTCTGGCTTTAAAAGAATAGTGTTTGCTAATGTGAAGTATTAAATATAAATAAGATGGGAATTATATGAGTGTAGGATGAAAGGTCAAGTGGCAGGTGCACTGTCAGGTCAGACCTAAAAATCCATGTAGGTGAAGGGCTGCCCTCCTCCCGTCTGTGCTGCTGCCAGCTAAAAAAAAGAATTTAGTTATCTAAGACACTTTCATAACATTATAGTGTCATGTATACCGCTCTCAATATATCCTGAAGCTCAACTCTCTGGCTCATCTCAAACCTCTTTCTACTACTTTTTCCAATGCACTAGCCTATTTCTCACCCTGTACCGCTATCAATATATCCATTCCCTCCACTCTCCCATTCAACCCAAACCCCATACCACTACTATGACCCCAAATAACCCTTTCAAGACTCTTCCCTACTCCACCCCTCCTTGCATCATCTCATACTTCTTCTTTACTATCCTGATCCCCCAAATCCAGCCAATTACAACTTTAGCAGTTGGACCGACATTGCACCAACAAAGCCACCAGGTAACAGTCGTTCCTTGGCAGTGGCGTGGCAGTCAGGGCCGCAGTAATATGCTGGTGGTGCCACTGCAGCACAACCATGCATATTACGAGATTCATGGTGGTTTTGAAACAAAGGCTAGCAATCCTGAAACATTAGGACCCCCTGTTACCCATTTGCATGGGAATGCATGCAGGGGCACACAACATGTGCACACCTGTGTTCAGGGCCGGACTGGGAACCAAAACCGGCCCGACAAAGTGCTCGGCCGGCCCATGGGGGAGGTCTGAGCTCTTTGCCATGGACGGTTTTCGGCCGATTTTGTTGCAGAGCCGATTTTGCAGCTATGCTGCATAAATGGCCCTGTAACAAAACGGCCCCCAGGGGCCCAAAACCGGCCCCCACTCTTGCTGCGCACCAGGGGAGTGCCCGGTGCCCGCAACAGCCAGTCCCGGCCTGCCTGTGTGCATGCACCCCAGTACCTCCACGGCGTAGACTTTACAGTACATGCTGCGCAGAACTTTTTTTGACGTTACCATTGCGGTGTCCATTTTCAGAGACACCGCAATGGGACCACCAAAAAAAGCCTGCCCGACACAAGGAAACTCGTAATCTGGAGGACGGTGTGGGCACACAGGTTTGGTGGTGTGGGAGCGGCCGCTGGCATGGTGGTCAGCTCCTGCACCACCAAACTCGTAGTTAAGCCCCTAGCGTCTATAGTAGTCTGGAAATCAGCCACTAGAGCTCTGCCAATGCACATCTACATAATCTGGTGTGCTCACCCAAAGAACATCAATCTTGGCCTGCTGTACCTCGCTGCAGCGCTGGAAAGAAAGTCATGCAGTCTGGCGATGGCCTGCATTTCTTCATTATTCAAAGGCTTGCACCATTATTAAATATTTACAGATTCTTTCTATAATCAATGCTGACCTGCATCATAGCTGTGCCAACACTCCCCCCCCCCCCCATCTCCACCATCCTTACTTGAAAGAACTTCTTCTGCTATTCCAGGAATGGGACTCTGGTGGCGCTCTGCCAAACATCTCAATCAGCACAGAGAGCACTTAGTGCTATTCCTGCACTGGGCCCCATAATCCAATGTCACTAATGCACCTCAGCCCTGACCTGCAGCCCGCTGCTATTCAAGTACCAAAGGCGTCCACTGATCTGCAGCTGAACCTTCATAGTGACCTCCTCACGCCACTGCAATGCAAGGACTGAGGCGCATAGAGCTCCCGAAGTGCACCTTGACCTGGAACTGCACTCCTATTGTTCCAGAATTGGAATATATACATATCCCCAACAGTGACCCTAATCTTGATTTACAGCACCCCCTGCTATTCCAGTAAAGGGTCCCACACACAGTGCTGCCGAAGTACCTAAACCCTTACCTGCACACACCTGCACTATTCCAGTACTGGGACAAACACAGCTCTGCCTTTGCACCCAGCCAAACCTCTTGCTGTTCCCCTGGCCTACACACAGCACTGCCGAAGCACCTATAGCCTGATCTGAAGTGTGAACTGATGCTCCAGATGTGTGGGCCAGACAAGGCTCTGCTAATGCACCTCAAGCCTGACCTGCACTAACCCCTGATGCTCTTGTCTTGGGGTCCACACAGAGCTCTGCCAATGCACTTCAAGCCTGACATCCAGCATGCCCTGATGCTCTTGCCTTTGAGTCCACACACATCTCTGTCAATGCCTGACCTGCATTATCTCCATCTCCTGATGCTCTTGCCTTTAAGTCTACACACATCTTTGTCAATGCCTGACCTGCATCATCTCCTGATGCTCTTGCCTTTGAGTCCACACACATCTCTGTCAATGCCTGACCTGCATCATCTCCTGATGCTCTTAGCTTTGAGTCCACACACATCTCTGTCAATGCCTGACCTGCATCATCTCGTCATGCTCTTGCCTTTGAGTCCACACACATCTCTGTCAATGCCTGACCTGCATCATCTCCTGATGCTCTTAGCTTTGAGTCCACACACATCTCTGTCAATGCCTGACCTGTATCATCTCCTCATGCTCTTGGCTTTGAGTCCACACACATCTCTGTCAATGCCTGGCCTGCATCATCTCCTGATGCTCTTGCCTTTGAGTCCACACACATCTCTGTCAATGCCTGACCTGCATCATCTCCTGATGCTCTTGCCTTTGAGTCCACACACATCTCTGTCAATGCCTGGCCTGCATCATCTCCTGATGCTCTTGCCTTTGAGTCCACACACATCTCTGTCAATGCCTGACCTGTATCATCTCCTCATGCTCTTGCCTTTGAGTCCACACACATCTCTGTCAATGCCTGACCTGCATCATCTCCTGATGCTCTTGCCTTTGAGTCCACACACATCTCTGTCAATGCCTGACCTGCATCATCTCCTGATGCTCTTGCCTTTGAGTCCACACACATCTCTGTCAATGCCTGACCTGCATCATCTCCTGATGCTCTTGTCGTGGGGCCCGCACGTTCAAGTGTTTCAATGGTTTTTACATTGAAAAATGTAGTAAACCCTTCCAGTATCCGAACAAAGGAGGTGACTCCATTCCAAGGAGCATGCCTTTCGTTTCAGGCCACAGCTTTGAAACACAAAAGTCACAGTATCGGCAACGATAGAGGGCGACACAGTATACATGACAGCTGTAGCAGTATGTTTAAATACAACATGATCCGCAAGGTGCTTCGTAGGCAATAGCTCATCGTATCGTATTGTATTGTAATTGCATTTATATAGCGCTTACTACCCGGACGAGGAGTCAAAGCGCTGTTTTGGCAAGTAGCTCGCTACTCCGGAACACATAAAGGATTATTGATGAATTAGTATACTGAACTATGAAAGTAATTTGAGAGGTGGGCATGCTTGTCTGTTATTTGGATTGAGAACGAGAGTGGAGAGATAGAAGAGGGAAAAAGGTTTGCATTTATATAGCTCTTGCTACCCCTGATGAGGTGTTGAAGTGCCTTTTTGGCGAGAAGCACACTACTCCGGAACCCATAAAGGATTAGTGGTGAATTAGTATACTGAAATTTGAAATTAGTTTGAGTGGTGGACATGCTAGTCTGTTATTTGGATTGAAAAGGACAGTGGAGAGATTGAACAGGAAAGGATTTAGAAAACAATTGTGTTTGTTTTGGAGCTCATAGCAGTAGGAGGAGGCTTGGGCTGAGTAAAAGGGAGGTGGAGGGTGTGAGAAGCTGGCTTGGTATATGGTGCACACTAATGTAAGTGGGCACCCTGCATCAACCCTTTTGGTGATTTTAGTGGTCTTAGACAACCTTAGAAAGCTCTCTAAGTGGTAGCTGTGGAAAGTAGCCTTCAGGCTCAGTTCAGAAGGAGAATAAAGCAGCTTGTTTTACCAAATTATAATCTTATTGGTATATATTAAGTACATTTATAAAAATATGTGTTTATTATAAGACACTCACTGACAGATAGAGATATCTCCTAGCCGAAGATATACACATTGCACACAATACTTTGCAATAGAAACAAGTAGGTAGCACAAATACACAGTGGTCGCCAGGGGGAGACCAAACCATATACTAAAATAGTGGTATGCGCACCACGACTTAAGTAAAGACTATACCCAGGAGATGTATAAGTGCCAGGGACTCAAGGAACCACCCGAGGTAAGTAACCAGGAGGACCCACATGCTGGAGGCACTAGAGTCGCAAGAGGACCTCAAGCAGCTCACCAAAGATGCAGGTCCTCTGTGCAAGTGATGCAGTGAGGATGATGATCTTGGTCACAGGAGATGCTTGACGTTGGGGCTACTTGGAGCCCAAAGATCTTGGAGGAAGGAAGCAAACAAGCCTTTGCAACAGCAAGCCAACACAATGCACAGGGGTTCAGTTCCTGCAGCTCCGACGCTGGATACTGGCCTCAAACCTGGTGAGAGGACAAGGCAGGCATCGAAAGATGTGAAGCACCACCACCTGTGCAGCTGAGTCTTTCAGAGTCTGTGGTAGCTCAGGATCAGCAGACCAGTCAGCTTAGTTGCGGTGCCTGCAGATTCAGTAAACTGACTCCTTTACTTCAAGGGAGATTCTTTCAGGTGTCTTAGATGCCCACAGGCCTTGGAAGGTTCCTGTTTTGAGCACAGGCATGGACGTTGCAGCAGACCAGCAGGGCAACGAAATCAGGAGCAGCAGGAGTCTTCCCAGTTGCAGCCTTGATGCCCAGAGCGAAGTCCAGAGCACCCAGACGGGCAAAGAAGAAGTGGGGTCTTGAAAGGAATCTTGTCCCACGACGAATCTAGGGACGTATCCTTAGGTAAGCCCTTAAGTACCCTAAGGAAAAGGTTGGGATGATTCAGGGTTCCCTCCCAGGGGAGGGGTCAAGCGCTGAGGAGGATACTCCCATGATGTTTGTCCAATATCGCGCCAGGGCAGGAGCCAACGACTCCCTGAGCTGGTTTGAACTGGACCATGCAAGGAGGGCACCAAATGTGCCCTTCAAGAAGACTGAGTGGCACTGGCAAGCACTCCTACCTGGCCCCAATACACTAAATTCTGTCTGGGAGGTGGTCACACCTCCGTGTAACAGGATACTTATTGTTCTGCCTTCCCCTGCTCGAGCTTGGCTCAGCAGCAGCAGCAGGGCAGAATCGTGTCTCTGGTCGGCAGCACCCATGTTGTGCTGTCCGGGTCTAGAAGACTTGTACCGGGAGCCCTGAGGGCCTCACGGAGGAGCTTTACTGTACATGGAATCATACCTGCCACACCGTTTGATATCAAACATCACATGGTTCGTTACAGCCAGTTTAGAGATAGTCATCTCTTAATTACGCATGGCCAATCTATGTATTGTAATGGCTGATTCACTTACAGCCCAGGAGAATGCACTCCGAAGGTTGTAGGGGTGTCTTGTTCATGCAGGGGCACCCTCACAAATAGAACCAAGCTCCATGCCTTCAGGATTGAAAGACCTGCTTTAAGGATGACTTATAGGTTTTAAGTGCAGTGACCTTAGATATAGGGAAACATATCTTTCGTAAGTGGTGCTAGCACCAGCTTACACAGGCTGCAATGTCAGGCCTGTAGTTACAGTTTGAGTTGTCCCCATGGGTGGCATTATGCATGCTTCAGCCTATTGGGGTGCCCTGGTGCACCCCAGTACCACATACTAGGGATTGATAAGGGTACACAAGTGTCCATTCTGGGATGTACCTACATACTTACCATACCAATTTAGGGGAGACAGCACAGAGACTGGAGTCCTGGTTGGCAGAATCCCAGTCAGACTAGTCAGAAACAGTATAGCACCAGGCAAAAAGTGGGGGTAACCATAAAAGCAAATCCTACTTTCCTACAAAAGGGGAAGAGTCAGAGGGAAGGGTTTAGAAAGGCTTGTTTTGGGGGTTGGAAATAGTAAAAGAGGTATTAGATGAGGCAAGGAGGAGTAGAGTAGGGAAGAGTCTAGAAATAGTTATTTTGGGGATCATAGTAGTGGT
Source organism: Lissotriton vulgaris (assembly GCF_964263255.1). Taxonomy (NCBI): domain Eukaryota; kingdom Metazoa; phylum Chordata; class Amphibia; order Caudata; family Salamandridae; genus Lissotriton; species Lissotriton vulgaris. The sequence continues at coordinate 1,340,030,752 of NC_141685.1, forward strand.
ATGGGTTTTGGGATGAATGAGAGAGGGGTAGAGGGTATACTGATAGAGGTATGGGGTGGTATTGGGTCTGGGGTGAATGAGAGAGTGGAGGTAGAGGATATAGGGTAAGAAATAGGGTAGTGCATTGTAAAGAGTAGTAGAAAGAGATTTGAGATGAGTCATAGAGTTGAGGTAGAGGATATATTGAGAGAGGTATAGGGTGAGAAATAGGGTAGTGCATTGGATATGCTGAATTGAAAGTAATACAAATATAGATCCATATGTACATGGAAGGTATATAGATGCATAAAGGAAGGTATTATAAATAGATTAAAGATGCATTAAATTAACTCCGTCTTTCAAATGCTGTTGTACTTTAAATCAATATTATATATATATATATATATATATATATATATATATATATATATATATATATATATATATATATATATATATACATATATAATTCAATAGTGAAGCAATTGTAGACACAGTTATGATAAAAGATTTACTTATTTTTGCAGTCACTAATATACATGTTAAAAATCTAGAATAATGTAACTATCAGCAATTTGTATATTTGTTAAGCAGAAGTAACAAATTCTATATCTTTTAAAAACATAGTTATTATTCTAAATAATTATACAAATCAATACACATGTATAGGTACATATCTATAGTACAAATACCTGTTTATCTACAGAAGGATATGCTGTATATTTCTGTTTGTGTATGGTGGTTATGTGGGGAAGAGCCTATGTTGAGTAGTTTTCAGAGGATAAGGTGGTTATCCGTGGATCTTATGTTGGGGGGTAAAGAGTTCTATAGTTTGGCTGCTTGAACAGAGAAGGATGTGCCACCCATATTTTTTTCTTGTACCGTCGGATTTTGATGCGATGTCCCACTCTAAAACGGAAGCTCCTTTGTTGAATGTGCTTGTTGATTTTATTCCTGATGAAGGGTGGTCCTGTTCCATGTATCGATCTGTGGGTGATACAAAGCAGATTGAACGTGGATATGCTAACAACCAGTAATCAATGCAGGGCTTTCTAGGCAAAGGAGATGTGGTCTTGCAGCTTAATATGTAATAGTAGTCTGGCAGCCGAGTTCTGAATCAGTTGTAGTCTTTTCATGGTTGTTAAAGGTGATCCGTTGTAGAGGCTGTTGGCGTAATAGAGTTTGGATAGAACAAGGGAGATGGTAGCCTGGACCTTGTGTGGAAATCCCAAATGAGGGAAGATTAATTGCAGAGTTTTTATAGTAATAAAGCTTGATCTTGCTAGTTTGTCCACTTGGGCATTCATTGTTAGCTTGCAGTCCATGGTCATTCCGAGGTTTCTTACTTCCTTCGATACTTTAGGCGGTGTTCCCAGATCATCAGGCCAGACGACGAGCAGGTCATAGTGTTTCCAGTTGCCACACATGAGTATTTACATTTTGGAAGCATTCAATTTGAGATGGCTCCATGTCACCCATTGATCCGCTGCTCAGAGACAACTGAAAATTTGCGAGTTTCCAATGTCTTTGGGGCATTCCAGTTTAAGGAGTATTTTCGTGTCATCTGCATAGTTAAAGTGCGTGAGGTGAAATTTATTGATCAGCGCCAGTAATGAGTTCACGTAGATGTTGAAAAGCAAGGGTGAGATGATAGAGCCTTGAGGGACCCCTGCTTTTGTGAAAATACGGTTTGACCGAGTGTTGGACCCGGCCCTTTTGGCAGGTTCACCCCGAGACCTTTTGCTTTTTCCTAGCCTGTTTCTGGAACCTGGTGGTGGTGATTTTAGGCCTCTGCGCACTTTTTCACTGTGTTACAGTGTAAAGTGCTTGAGCTCTCTGTGTATGTGTGGTGAGTGACCTGCCCTCCCATAGGAATGAATGGGGAATATGTATGCCCATGGTAGTTCCTGATGTGTGGGGAGTGCAGGGTCGAGTTGGATATGTACGAACTCGTGAGATTGAATGCTGCAAAATGATATATGCGGCATGACTGTGTCTAGTGTAGAAGTGCCACTTTTAGAAGTTGGCATATCTGTGTAATTTGTGTCTGGCGTGTGATTGGCTGGTGAGCCTGGTCCAGGAGTGCCTGGGCCTGCTTGTGGATTGACTGTCTGGTTTGAGGGTGACAGGGGCTGGGGAGCCCCAGGAGGTTGTCTGAGTCAGCCCGTGGATGAAAGGCTGCATCTGCTGCCAGGGAAGTGGGAGGAGATGGCACCTGGGAGTGACTAGGGCTGTGCCTACCTGATCACAATGCTGACTCCAACTCCCGCTGGGCGACTGTCACCTCTGTCCCTGACACTGAAGAGAGTTCCCTAAAACCAGTTCTAGTTGGTTCTCACACTGCCTGCACAAAGACTTCAAAGACTTTTCTCTGTATAAGAAGGGGCTGTGTCCCCTTCCAATTTATTCTTGTTTTCAACTTGAATCTGCCAGGGGCGTGCTGCTGCTTGGGCCCAGGGGAATCCCTGGGCCCTGCCCAGCCCCTGGATACCTGATGGATGCCTGGAGGACTTCTGGGGGACCCTCTGCCTTGCCTGGGCTGATGGGGGGGGACTTTGCTTTGCCCCTTGGAATCTCTGGGACCTTTAGCAGCATGGAGAAGCTGCATTTTCCTGCAGAGAGAGCTTGATTTACCTTCTAGCGCTTGGGAGTGCTGTTTTTCCTGTCCTAAGCACCTGGGAGTGCTTTCTGCTGTTATAGCGCTTGGGGAGCGCTTTATTTGTTGAAGCCGGTGCCCACCCGGCATTTGCCCGAGATCGCGGAGCATAGCGAGTGCCTACCTTGCTTTCTATTTAATTTACTGAGGGAGCCCACCCCTCGTGTGTCCCACCGCATCACCGCCGCAGCCCGGGACAGCTGAAAATCGCCGCCCGGCCCGCGACCAGGAAGTCAGGCAGGCCGGGGGCGGAACTGCAGGACAGTCCCATGATGTCATTCCCTGGCCACGCTGTGATTGGCTGCCGGCCCGGGAATGGAAAGAGGAAGCGTGGCCTGCTGCGGGGCTCCCGTGTGTTGAGGGAGCCCCAGGAAGGAGGGGAAGAGTCAAGATGGCGGCGGCAGCAGGGCTCCCATGTGAGGGAAGAGCCCTGCCGGTGCGGTGAAGCCCCGGGTGTCAGGAGGGGGCCCAGGGGAAGAGGCAGTGCGGCGTCGTCCTTGCGAGGCTCCTGTGAGGAGAGGGGAGCCCCGCGCTGGTGAAAGGACGTTCTAGCCGCCCGTGTGAATGAGGAGAACCGCCGGCAGTCTCTAGGAGAAGAGTGGAGGGGGCGCGAGGCGCATGGCCGGTGCCTGCCCCCACCGCGAACGCAGATGGTGTCCTGCTGCCCACCCGGAGGAGCCCCGCCAATGGAGAAGCAGCCCGGTGAGTAAGGGGCTGCTGGGGGAAGCTCCGGGCGGGTGTTAAGTGCAGCGCGAGGTCCCTGATGCTGTTGGTGCAAGCAGGGCGGCCCCGATTGGCAGTGGGTAGCCCCACCGTTGTAGAGCCCTGAGATAGGCTCAGAGGGGGCATTTCTTTGTGTAGAGCCTCGGAGGCTCAGAGGGGGCATTTCTTTGTGTAGAGCCCCGAGGCTCCCTGCTCATATTATTGTTTCACGAGCCCAGCGAGGCTCAGGGTGCCATTGTTTTTAGAGCCCTGAGAGGCTCCCTGCCCCATGATGTTTAGAGCCCAGTGAGGCTTGGGGGACACCGGTGTTTTTAGAGCCGGTGTGGCTCCAACGGTTGTGTTAGGTCAGAGCCTGTGTGGCTCCAACAGTTGGCGCAGTTTGCACCTAAGGGTCAGTGAGGACCCTGTCGCAGTTTGGATTCCCAGCTGCCCAGCAATTAGTGGGCAGCTGCACCGTTTAGGCATTTTTGTGATTGCTTACAGCTGCCCAGCACTTTGTGGGCAGCTGCCATGTTTAGGCTTTTACTTTTGACTGGCGCTGCCTGGCAGCGCGCCCTGACATTCTGGACACAGGGCGTCTTAGCCCCAACAAGGCCAGTTGGCCTAGGGACTGCCACAGGTGGGGGCTTATGTAAGTTTTGCGCAATTGTATGGTTATTGCACCTCTGAATGTGTTTTTTTGCATCATGTGTTATTCCTGCACCTCTGAATGTTTTTAGGCATCATGTGATTTTTGCGCTATTGTATTGTTCTGGCACCTCTGAATGTTTTTAGGCATCATGCGTCTTCCTTTTCCCTGCGCTGCATCTCTGAATGTTTTAGGCATCACGTGTCTTCTTCCACTGCACCTCTGAATGTATTTTATTGCATCATGTGTCTTCCTTGATCTTACTCCTCTGAATGTATATTTATGCATCATGGGTAATGTGTTCCTTCCTAGACCCCTAAACGCTGTGTGTGATACTTAGGTGGTTGTCCGTACACCTCTGAATGTTTTTAGGCATCATGTGTTTTCCTTTATTACTCCTCGGAATGTGTTTCATGCATCATGGGTAATGTGTTCTTGTTTATACCCCTAGGTGCTGTGTGGTTGTTCTTTTAGTACAGGTGGTCCTAGTGAGGTCCTGGTTCCTGTTACCAGTGGTTACTGGTTGTGTACCATAGTTGCTAATTTGTGCTACTATGATTTTTATTCTTTATTATTCTTTATTCTAGAAGTGCTATTTCTGATTCTGACAGTGGCCCACGTGGCCCTGTCTCCTGTGAATAATCCCTTGTGAATATTGCCCGTGCCAGTTGGCACCATGTATTTTGTGTTATACTATCTGATGTGTTTTTACAATACAAAAGTTATTTTATAATAACCTTGTGTGGAGTTCCTTTTGTGGTGTGCCTAGGATGTTGTTGCTGTTGTGTGCTGGCGCAAATGCTTTACACATTGCCTCCGAGTTTAGCCTTACTGCTCGTGCCAAGCTACCAGGGGGTGAGCAGGGGTTATCTTGGCGTGTGACTCCCTTGCCCTGACTAGAATGGTGGTTTCTAGCTGGCTTTGGCGTCAGCCTTAACCTACCAGAAATAGCCAGTTCTAACACCGAGAAAGGACGGGTATGGATGACATTAGTTCTGTTGGGAAGGTGGGATGTGATCCAGTATAGAGCAGTCCCCTCTATGCCAGCTTCGTTGGCTCCTTGTATCTGAGTGTCATGGTCAACTGTGTTAAAGGCAGCTGAGAGTTCCAAGAGAAGTAGCACAGCAAACCCGTTGCAGTCAACTGTGCATTTCAGGTCATCCCAGATGGCAAGGAGGGTAGATTCTGTGCCTCTTCCTGGACGAATCACATTTGAAATTCTGAAACTATGGCATTATTTACAATGAATTGTGACATCTGGGTGAATGCTGCTCTTTCTATCCCTGTGCTCAGGAAAGGTCCATTTGTAATTGGTCTGTAGTTGTCAGGATTCAGCAGGTCCAAGTTTGTTTTCTTCAGTAATGAGCATATGTATGACTTTTTTAGTTCTTCTGGAAATATTCGGGTAGTTAAGGAGACTTTGATGATTTTTCTTACTGGAGTGGCAGCTGAAGTTGTTAGAAGAATTGTCTTGAAGGATTGCAGTGGACACGGGTCAGAAGGGCTTCCAGCAGGCCTGCTTGCTTTGAGCAGGTTTGTAAATTCATTGTGTGAAATGTGTTTGAAGGAATAGAGAAGCTGTGCTGGAGTATTCTTGGATTGTTGTTTTGTAAAAGGATCCATGCTGGTGCTTTATCTTTGTGTTACGCATGAGTCCAAAATGTTTGCTAAGGCCGTGTAATGATTTGCCAGTTTGTCTGTGAAATCTTGAGTAATGAGGCGACCTCCTTCTAGGCATTTTGGTTTACGAAATTCATTGAGAATTTTACAGAATTCTTTATTTGCTCATTTAGTATTTTGAGTTCTGCCTGAATATTATCTTTTCTTCACTTTAAGATACATATCACTGGAGAAATGTATATAAAACTAATAAGATCTCAGTCTTTGGGGAAAACTCACCTGGAGTACTGTATCCAGTCATTCAAGAGATCTCATCTGGAGTATTGTGTTCACTCACTGTGAGACCTCAGCACAAGTATTGTGACACTCAAAAGTGAGATTTGTTAGAGGGAGATTTATTACAGGGCAGGAGGGGTCAGGGGCTGGGGCGTAACGGCTCTGAAGCCTGCGCTGGGAAGATCGTGAGAGAGAACTAGGGACAAAGGAGCACCTTAATTTGTACCCGGTTGTGCAGGAACCCTTGCTCTAAAAATAGAGAAAAACAGATATATGAGCCGTGGAAACCGAGGCTGAAAGTTTAACAGGTTTATTATGAAGGTGCAACTTCTAAAAAAGTACATTCACAGCATGAGAAATCACATAAGGTCTTAGTCCAGCGCTCCGCATTCCCTGTAAGTCGCATGGACCACTTTGATTATACTAAATACAGTTTCCTGATTAAGAGTGAGTCTATACTTAGAAGCACATGTAGGCTTTGAGGTAGATTACTTACAAAAGGTGAAGTACACTTCATTGAGATTACTCATAGAATACAAAGTACATATTATTGGAACACTCACAGTTCTATATAAGTGAGATGTCCTGCAATCACAATAGAAAAGCATGAAATGTGATTAAATTTGACACAAGTTAAAATAACATTTGCAGATATAGATTTTCTTATTAAAAACCAGCTAAAATACAATACAGGTAATATATATATATATAGATATATACACATGAAATACAAAACACTTAAACAAGACAAGGGCCCTTGGAGACAACTCGCTGCCTGAATACCTACAAACAGACGAGGAGTTGTCCGAAGATATTCTTGCGGACCTCCTTTTTATATTTGTTCAGGGCGTGAGAAGCCTATGTCACGTCATCTCACGCCCCCTCTTACCACATGCCCTTCCTTCGTCACCTACAGCCTGGCCTGTACCTTTCCCATCCATATGTTCAAATGTAGCCCCTTTCCTGTAAATGCGACACGTACACTTGTCTAGACTAGGGTCGTGCCTTGTGGACTGGAAGATTGTCATAAATTCTGCTTGGGCGGCAGAAAGGCAGAAAAGTGTTATTATTGCCCAAAAGAATTCTATTTATGCGTGTATGTACCAGTCTTTAATGCTTGTCGCCACATTTATCACTCAAGCTTGGCGTAGCTGCGGCGGGAACTTCCGTTTTTCTCATGCACAGCCTTAGGTGGCGGTCCTGGGTGTGTTGAAAGAATAGTGGGGAAGTTGAACTTTAATGTTCGTGAACTTGGCACACAGTAGGGTGGGGGCTGAAACAGGAGTGCGGAGCCTCGCAGACAAGTGGGGCTGGGTGAAGCTTGGGTCAGACCTGCTTTCTGATTAAACTATGAGAAAATGGCAGTACTCTGGTCAATGTAACTGAGGCCTATAACTTTCAAGCAGCAGGGCCTACACAGGGGTTAATGCTGGCTAAGCGATGAGAGTGTCCCAGGATATTTACATAGTAAAATCTTCCCCTCTATCATTCCCCCGTCTTGTTCATATTATGGAATATCATTTAACATCATTCGAACCACATATTTAGCTGGTGCTGGGGGGAGGGGCCATTGTGAGTCATGAAGAGGTGGCTCTTCAGTGTTCGGGGCAGTTGCTAAGGCCTCATGTGGCCCCCCTAGTTTGTCACACATTGTCTCATAGGGATGTACCAAGTCTCTTCCTGAGGGAAGCTGTGGGGTTCTATGCGCCTGGGCCTGGTACTGACTATCCATAGGAACTTGTAATGTGCGAGAGTCAGGAATCGTCAAATCTACTACATTCATCATTGCCACCTCTCCTTCGTCTCTTTGTCCCCTACGTATCCCTTTGTATGCACCTGAGTCTGCATAGTTCATCCCTATTACCTTAGAACTGAATCTCTTAACACAGTGTATCGAAATCTGTGTCCCAAAACACAACAGCAGCAGCACACAAAAAATGGGCATTAAAAATGTAAGTACTGCAGACAGCCTTGAAGGCATCCAGTCCAAATGGAACCAGTCACTTAAGACATCTGCTTGAGCACCTCCCTCATCATGCATCTCTTTCCCAAGATTGTCCAAATCCTCGATGGCCTTCGTAAGTGTTCCATTGTCTGCATCATTGGCCAAGATGAAAGTACAGCAGGACCTCTTTCCCACCTTGGCGCACACATCACCATTCATTGCTGTTAGCTGGTCTAGAACGTATCTATGCTCTAGAACCATGAGTCGTAGGGGTTGTAGTTCTTCTTTCACAGCGTTGAACCCATCACGGGTGTTGTTAACAAGCTGCATCAGTTCATATCTGGTCACCTGCAGCCAGCGTGCATTGGCTTTGGTCTGGAAAAGGGAGATAATGCCCCCGAAGAAAAGTTTGGCATAGTTCAAAAGGCGGAATTCCTGTGGAATTTTGTGAAACGGGCCATCTGAGAAGTATTTCATGACTTCCCTTTTCCGGTGATGGAGCAGGGTGACATCACCTGCCATTGGGTGTGCATAGATGTGGGAAATGTTTTCTGCTGGGACGACCAGATGCAGTTCATGCATCGTCACAATGGAACAGAGTCCTTGCCAGTGGGGGGGGGGGTAGCTGCAGGTAGATGTGCTCCCCGCAGGCCCAATAGATGTCCATGAGGCTGGAGGTGCCGTACTGAAGGTCCAAATTGAATAGTGTGCTGCTGCAATTTGTATTTCGACCCACAGGAACTGTTCTGTTACCTAGGAAGCAAAGGAGGGGAGACTTTAGCTTGTATGCTCTTTTTGGTTTGTATGTTGTACCCTCATTGAGAGTGTATCTTCTAGTATCTTGTGCCCATATCTCAGCACACTCCCTCCCCACATCCTCATCGGTGTCATGTTTGTGTTCTTGACCTACAATTGGGCTGCCTAAAGAGTCTGCCTTACATACTAAGTCATGTGGGCCATTCCACTTGCGCGCAAAATTGGTCTCCACTGACAAGGGCATGTGTCGTGTATGGTTGGCTTGTTGATATTCGGGTGAGTGGCATTTTGATGGGGGCGTTGGGAAGGTGAAGTACCCTTGCTTTTTAAAATGATACTCCCAAACCTGCATTGTGTCGGCAGACACTTTCATATCATGGTAAATCTCCATTCTCCTTTCAAACTCCACTGGATCAGAAACAGCCGTAAATGTGGCATACTTGTCATCCCACTCTGTCACGTTTACAAATGCCTCATTTATCACGGCTGACTGGAGCTGTATCTGACCATGTATGTGACAAAGAAACAGGTGTAAGAAGCATTTGGCGGTGGGATCTCTTTTGGAAAGAGCAATTTATCTGCTCCTACAGCGTGTGGAATGTGTGAACACTCAAAGCAGGACTCATTTGTGACTTTTCTTCCAACCTCCCTCATGTCTCTGTACCACATGTTATCTAATAGTGCGTTGTGAATCCCATTATCCTCAGCTGACGTACTAGGGCGCTGGGAGTGAAAATCAGGCTTAGAGTGCTGTTCAAAGGTGTACACAACTGTGTCTTGGAGATTACTAACCCAGTCTGAGATTTGCACAGTTTGCTTCTCCTTACGTTGGGTACGTGGGGTATATCTCCTTGGCACTTTATTGCAACCCATTTTATACCTGACACTTTGTTTATTCTGGCGGGAACGTCTAGGGACACCTTGCTCAGGGGCACTCAAGGTGATATCAAGTACCCTGTCCCATTCGGTGGGGTCTGTAGGGGGTTTGAAAGGTATCAAGGTGGGCACAGGGGTGGCGTAGCTATTGCTGGTGCATATCTCATCTAGTATGTTACCAGGAAGCATCTTGGGTATGTGGTGTCCTGTCGAGGTGGTAGGCCCAACATTGCTAGAGCTAGCTTTCTCTCTCTCTGATTGTACTGTAAACCAGTGGAATACAGCCATTGATACAACAAACATAACAAACAATATAATAGTAACTGTACATATCTTTTTAATTGAAATCTTGGTAGGAGGCCTTGGTCTGTTGCTGTCTCTTAGTCCATAGACCCTCATGCGATCTCCATATTCTCGATCCTCATTGGGAATAAGATGCCCTCCTTTCGGTTAAAGTTCAGATCTCTGATGGTGCTGGGTGGATCCTCACGTGGCTCCGATGAACCCATGCCTTGCGTTCAGCTATTCGGACAGCAGTAGGTGAAGAGTCAATGACTTGGAATGGTCCCTCGTACTTGGGTCTCTCCACTTCCGTACTTGCTTCTTTATGAATAATTTTGTCCCAGGGTGGATAGGTGAAAGTTCATCAGAAATTACGCTGCTTTTGTTCTTTGTCTTTGATATCTGAATAGAAAGAAACCTAGCAGCACAAGTTAGGGCACACAAATAATCAAATAATTCAGCTTTCACAATTTCAGAAGATGCTTCATTGTCAACTTTAGGTCTGGTGGAAGGAACAACCATATTCATTGATCTGCCAGCGACAAGCTGGTGAGGTGTGAGGTGGTGATCAGAACTGGGACTGTTTCTGAGTGAAAACAGAGTTATCGGAAGGCAATAAAGCCACTTTTTTTCCAATTGTGGCATTTATTTTGCTGATCTTGGCTTTGAGCAGGCCGTTGAGGCGCTCACAAATACCATTGCTTTGGGGGTGATAGGCTGAAGTCAACTTATGCTTTAATCCTAGCATTGTTGCAATTGTGTCACAAATGGTGTTTGAAAAATGGCTGCCATTGTCACAGCGAATGGAATCTGGTAATCCCCAGCGACATATGACTGCGGCCTTTGCGTCACAATGGACACATGGTCCAGCTTCAATCCATCGTGAAAAAGGACACACCACTACAATGAGGTATCGGTAATTCTGGCATCTGTCAATCATGTCAACATAGTCAATGTGGAGTTCTCTAAAAGGACCCTAGGGGCCTTGGTATTGTTGATGCAACTGTTTTCAGAGCTGGATGAGGGGAAAACTGTTGACAAATGAGGCACTGATGAACAAAAGAGTTGTATATGCTCATATGCATTGGGGATAAACCATTCTGTCTGCAAGGTAGTGGACATGATATCACGAGGGACATGTGTAGGAAGGTGTAACTGAGTGAGTGCTATTTGCAAAAGGGCTTGTGGCATGGCAGGCTTTCCTGTCATTGTCTGTCTGTAAATAAAATCTGAAGCATCCTGTTGTACTCCCCTCTTCTTCCATAACTCTTTTTCTTCAGGTGAGGTACTTTCCTGTATCTCCCTGAGGTGCAGCTGTGCAGTGATGTCATATTGCTGTGTGTCATCAATGGTGTAAGGAAGTGTTGGATCAGGTGTATCTGAGAGTGGCGACTCACTCGGGTCCTTAACTGTATTCTGTGTACCTTCCTGCACTGCTGAGGGTGCATCCTGGGCAAGCAGAATGGGGGCACAGGCATTTTGTTCTGGGGGTGGAGACTGAACAGTTCTGGGCCCTCGTGCTGCTTCTTTTGCAGCCCAATCTGCCATGGCATTTCCTCTGGAAAAGAAATCTTGGCCATTTGTATGTGCAGCACATTTTACTACGGCTACCTCTGTTGGCAGTGTCAACGAATCTATTAGTTCCTCAAGTAACTGTGCATCACAGACGTGCCATCTGTTTTAAGAAATCCATGCCTTTTCCATCTCAAGATGCTTGAATGTGTTGTTGTGATGACATATGAAGAATCAGAATATACAGTAATTCTTTCATCAGCTCCATGTTTGAGGTCTGCAATCAGTGCTACTAATTCTGCTGCTTGTGCTGAGTAATGTGGTGGCAGGGCTATCTGCTGTACAATGTCTAGAGAATCTGCAGAGTTATTCTGTTGTGCTCTGACAACTGCAGCTCCTGTGTGTCTTATCCCTGTCTCATGATCAATGGTAGAAGAACCATCGACAAAGTAAATTGTACTGTCTGGTAATGGGTCCTCTTTTGCTGTACCTGACTCATCTGGGCAGTATGTGGCACAATCATGGGTGTCATCATCATCAGTGGCAATAGGATGGGCAAAAAATGTGGCTGGATTCACAGTGTGACATTTAACAACCTTTAGAGATGGCAATGACGGTATGACTTCGTATCCTGACACTCTTTGTGTGGTAAGGGTTGTTTTGGCCTTTTGTATTATTGCAAATACAGCATGCTCAGTGAACAGTGTCAGAGGGTAGCCCATAACTATGGGGGTGCTTTTCTCAACAGTGAATGCTGCTGTTGATAAAGCTTGCTCACAAGGATAATGGCCTTTCATTACGGAGTCTAACATGCCGCTGAAATATGCAATTGGTTTGTGGCCCATGGGGTATTTTTGGGTGAGGACTGCTGTCATGACCTGTCCATTGCAGTGAGTGAACAGATAGAATTCCTTTGCATAGTCGGGAGAGCCTAACACTGGTGCATTTGTAATTTCATCTTTCAATTTTGAGAAGGCAGATGTCATTTCAAGTGTCCAGTCAATCTTGTTATGCCTGTCTTTAGCTGTTTTGACAGCTTTCAGGAGTGGTGCAGTTACTGTAGAATAATCAAAGACCCAATGTCTGACGTAGTTCACTAGTCCTAGGAACATTTGCATGTCTTTGACTGTCTGAGGTTCTGGAGTGTTTCTGATTACTTCTACTCTTCCTGGGGTAACTCTTCTTCCTGATGCTGAAATCATTTGACCTAGGTACTGCACTTCCTCCTGACAGTATTGCAGTTTTTGTTTGTCTACCTTGTATCCTCTCTGTGCTAATGTTGTAAGCAGAGCAATTGTATCTTTTCTGCACTCTTGCTCTGTTGCGCTGCAGAGGAGTATGTCATCAACATATTGCAGTAGAGTGCTGTCACATTGGAAATTTGATAAATCATCTTTGACAACTCTGTTGAACACACTAGGGGACTCACAGTAGCCTTGAGGCAGTCTTTTATACGAATATTGCCTATTTTTGAATGTAAATGCAAGTAAAAACTGGCTGTCAGCATGCAGTGGGACACTGAAAAAGGCATTTTTCAGGTCAATGACAGAAAAGTGCTTTGTATTGGGTGGGATGTTAGTAAGGATCACTGAAGGGTCGGGGACAATGGGAAACTCTGGGACCACTATGCTGTTAATCGAGCGAAGATCATGAACTAGCCTCCATTGATTGGTTTGTTGTTTGCGTACAGGAAAAAGACACGTGTTACAAGGTGAGATACAAGGATATGTCACACCTTGATCTAGCAATGCTTGTATGGTAGGGGCAATTCCTTCTTCTGCTTCTTTGGACAAGGGGTACTGGCGCACTCTGGGGAGAAGGGCGCCTTCTTTCAGTGTTACTCTGAATGGTGTAGCTGATCGAATGAGCCCCACATCATTGGGACCTGTGGTCCAAAGGATGTTGGGTACCTGAGCTAAGTCTGAGTCACATGCAGCATCAATTACTGTGGGTGGAGCTGGTGTTAGTATTTCAACTATCACTGATAGAGGGACTGGATTCTGATATATAGTCTCTAATTTCAAATGTTCCTCAGGATCACCGAATAGTTCTTGATCTGAAATGTTTCTCACCAGATGTCCAGGCTCAATGAAAATGACGCAGGCCCATGTGTGGGCGAAGTCATCTAGGGCTAGAAAAGCTCCATGAGTGGGTGTTATTTCAAGACAGTGTATTCCTAGTATCATATTTTTGTCTGGTACTGGCATAGTCTGTGATTGAGGGCGGGAAAGAAATTCTTTGGGAAGCTGGACAGTGCGCCCATTCATCTCTGGTTCGTTGGCAATAACAATGTGTACTGCTGTTAAGAATGCTTGCTCATCTATTGGGCGTGCTCTTATCTGATCCCTCAGGGAGGAATCCACAGTGACAGCTATCATTCTGGTCAGCGATGTACCAGGAATGGAGCAAGTCATTGTGCCATCTTCACTGAAGTGTATTGTCATATTTAACTTGGCCATGAGGTCACGCCCCAAGAGATTGACTGGGGACTGTGTTGAGTAAAGCAGACACTGCTGAACACATTTACCTCCTATTTCCAATGGTACTGGTTTTGTGAAAGGGACCCTTGTTATTGCCCCAGAGAATCCCTGTGTGTCTGCACTTTGATTGGCGATGGGCAGTGCTCCTTCCCTTATACAGGAGAATGTGGCACCTGTGTCAATCAGAAAACTATAGGTTTTGTTAATCGTGACATACACAACTGGATCCTCTCTAATATTTGTGAGACACAACAACAAGGGACACACTAGGTTTGTCTGTGAGCTGTCCTAACTTGAATACCCTCCAGTCCGGTACTGCTGGATGGTGCCCTGCAAAACTGAATTGGCGGGGGGCAGTACTGTGGCTCCCTGAGCAACAAGAACTTGTGTCTGTGGACCATTTGGTACACAGGTATTTGTTGCTGTAGCATTTGTGGCTGTGCTTGCTGAACTGGGGGCTGTACTTGACCCACCATTGGTGTTTGTAATTGCATCTGCTGTTGCTGTGCTGGGGAAGCGTAGGTGTACACTACCTGGGGTTGCAGTGGCTGTGGCTGCTGCTGAACATATTGTATTGGTGCCTGAACTTGCTGTGGTTGTCCTCTGCCCGCTGACCTATTCTCATCATCTTTCATTTTAGTACGGCAATACCTTAGAAAGTGACCTGGCCGCTGGCAGTAGAAACACAGTCGAGCCTCTTGCTGGGGTACAGATCTTTGAAAGCCTGATCCTCTACCCCTCCCTCGCATCCCAGTGTTTGCAGGCCTAGTTCGTCTGTTATCATAATACTGCTGTTGTTGTTCATTGTCATGAATGTGTTGTGCCTGTATTTGTTGTGCTGCTGCCTGCATGTTTCCTCCTAGTGTATTCTGGGCATTTTTTGGAAAATTAGTTACAGTGGTAATTTGATTTACTGGTGTAGCTACCATAACTGCATCCAGAGCCTCCCTTTTCTTTAGTTTTTGCTGCACCAATTTAGCAGCAGCATTTTCAATTGCTAATAACCTCTTTTTCTCCTGTTCCTGTTCCTTCTTACAATAGTGAATGATATGATGTTGTATTTCTGGCCAAGGTTTGCATTCCATTGCTACTATTCCATCTAACTTGTCCTGTAACGGAGTGGGTAATCCCTTCTTAACTGTATGGTAGAAGAACCTACAGTTACCTCCTGTCACGTCCCATTTCTCTCCTAACTCCTGATGCCACTTTTCCTTCATTCTTGAAATGTACTGTGCGGGGCTTCATTGCTTTGCATTGTCTGTGACATTAGAGACCCGATGTCTGGGACATCGGGGAACTTTCGGCGTAGTTCACTCCATAGGGCAGACCTTATTTTATTGAAAGGATTACCATCTAATCTTGTTTTAGTGGTGGAAATTCTGTGGTCAATGTGTGTGAACATATCATCTGCATCTTCTCCAATCAGGGAAGTGAGCAGACTTTTTACATCCCCAACAGCCAATGGCACACCTGCAGTGTGTTTTTCAAAGGCTTGTATCGACTTTCCAGCACCCTCTGTGAGGGGTGGGAGTTCCTTTTTTAAGTTTTCTTTGTCCATAAGGGACCAAGGGACATAGACTGGGCGGTCCTTGGTATTTTTACACAGCACGGCAGTTGGCGTATTACCCCTGTGGGCCTTGTGTGGTCATACCTGCGTGCGTATTTCTGCCAGACCCTTAGGCCTTGGCGCATGTAGTCGTAGTCCCAATCGTCATCTCCTGCCCCCTGCAAGATACATTCTTCAGCAGTGGCCATTTCCTCTTGTTCAAAAGAACCATCTCAGGGCCAAACATTCATCTGTGGTGCATTAGCCTCTGTCCAGCCTGCCAAGTCATCTGAGAAAGGATTGACATAGTAGTCAGACTCTTCTCCAAGTGTTACGATCTCATTTGGTGTCAGATCATTGATCAATGACTGTTCAGGCCTGCTAAGGGCCATGCGATGTTGTGCTCTGGATCTGGTGGTGCGCAGGCGCGCTGTGCCTGATACATCATATTCCTGTGGGATATCATCAGGTCTCCCATGGTTACCTAATACTTCCAGATTCCCTACTTCTGTTCTTCTCTGCCCTCTCCACCTTCTTTCTGCTCTTTCAAGCACATTTGGCAGGTCCAAATTGTCTATGTCTATCTCTTGTGCTACTATTCTGCGTGGTGCGGCTACTGGTGGTGATGCCTGGCGTACAGGCGTCTGTGGCAGTGACCTCTGGGGGTTGTAGTTAACGCCTGTTGGCGGATCTTGGGGTATACTGAAGTGGGCTGAACGGGAAGGTGCTGTGTTGTTCTGTGGTGCGGCTGCACCTTGGGCTTCCTCATGTAAGTATATCCATGGCTCTTGCTGTTGTATGATAGTTGGGACCCTACCACTGTGTGACTCTGCTCTGTTTGCAGCACTCGCTAATTCATTGAGTGTTGGTGGTTGCTGTCTTCTACAAAATTGGCCCAAGTCAACCATCAGTTCAGACATCCTGTCATCTACTTTGGCCACCTTAAATGACAGTCGCTTGAGTGTTGCTGTAGTACCAGTGGGGTTTCTTCCGTACTGCTCATGTAACATGCTCCCTGCTTCTCTTCCGTACTGCTCATGTAACATGCTCCCTGCTTCTCTACTTGTTCCTTGGTATAAATTCTGCTCTGTCCTCCACCTGTTGATATCTCTCTCTGTGTCTATCTCAGAGGGATATTGTTTGCAGTCCCTGTTTTCTTCACTAAATAGTAACTGTTGTTCCTCCTCTCATCATGATGTGTTTGTGTATGGCAATGTTGCTGGCTAGGAGACAGGCATGGGCCATAGTGTCTAGTTCTGGTGTCAGAGGGATCGTGATCCCTAGTGAATGGTGTGGGGGCTGGGCGGTTCGGTGTGGGCAGTGGCATGTGGGAGCTGTGCTGTGAAACGCTCGGGCCCCATCGCCCTCTTGGTCCTCTTCCAGCTGGGGGGGCTGCAGTGTTAGATGCAGGAGTCATCTTTATTGTAAATAGCGCGTCAATTTGACCTGGCATTCCGGAAGTGCCACCCTGCATCACCGGGCCTTGGGATCTTAGGGAGAGCTGGCTCTGTCTATTCTCTGGTCTACTGTTTTGCAAGTCATCTGAGATGCCTGGGGTAGAGATATCCTCATGGCCTATGGCTGCCCGGTCATTTGATGAGGGTTCTAGGTCAGTTCTGATAACCCCTTCTGGATACATGCCATGTTCGAAGTAGGCTGGTGGGGGTGCTGTGGGTGTTGGGGCAGATGTGTCATTCTCCTTAAAGACGCTCCACATGGCCAGGGTGTCTTTACGCTTTTTGAGTTTGCTACCAGAGTATTTACCTTCCAGGAATGTTCTAGCATGGTCTAGTATCGTTCTATCGAATGTACCTTCTCTGTGCCATGAGGGCAGTGTATTTTGTGTGAGTTCATGTAGCTCACTACAATGTTTCATGATACGCTTTTCCTGCGCTGTAAAGTTCTTTATCACGTGCTGCAGGGGCGTTGTCATTATTCCTCAGCGTTGTGTGCGGAAAGGGATAAGGGCGTAACTTCACTGGGTGCTAAAAACTTCACTGGGTGCTAAAGTCAGTGTCACCTGCTGCAAGTTTGAATGTCTATTCCCAGGACTGATTTTAGTGCCAAGATGACTGTACCCGTCAGCGCTGAGACCTTAACAGAGGATGCTGTTAGGTCCTCAGAAAAGGGCAGTAACATGACCTTTCTCTATGTATACCGCTATCTATGGTCTAGGGTCTGGTGTGGGCTGCTTGCTCATACCCTAGATTTGTCTTGAGGGATTGGCGTTTGTGGAAACGAATCTTGACAATCTTGTTCACTTCCTACCTGGCGGTTTTGTAAATATGCCCACAATAATGGGCAATGCGATGCGAAGGGGTGTCTCTGTATGTGTTCTGAGATACTAAGTGCGGGCTGTTGTCCCAACTGTTCATGCAGCTCTTGGGTGTGATGCTCACAACTTAGGGGCAAGTTGGGGTCGAATAGTGCTTATAGAAGTAATGCGTGATGTTCGCAGCCTTGTGGGGTGTGAGTATCTTGTGAACCTCCCTGCCTCTCCTGGCAGTTGATACTTGGGGGAGATGGGGTCACTGAGTGCTGATGGGTGAGATCGGCGTTCTCGCAGCTTACTAAACTTCCTATCTGTTGAATTAATTCTATGGAGGACTTTTCAGTAATATGTGATGTTGATGGGGTCACCAGTGGTAGCTGCAAAGGTATGTCTTGAGAGTCTCCCAAGGAGGGGGGAGTCCCGTGGTCCCTCAAGTGTGAGCTGTGTGTTATCAGTAGGGGGTCTATACGTTTGCACTGGGAGGCACAGTCGCATCAGATGCAGTGTAGATGCTCTTATCTCAGTACCTTGTGTAAGTGGAAGTCCCAACAGGGTCGAAGCTTTAGATATCGAAGCCGTTTGGCGTCTTTTGAATTTAGTTAAGGTTTGTGTGCTAGTGTTCTGTACCGCTATTATTTGGTTATCTAGTATGTGCAGAACCACCTTAACTGGCTGCTGCCCTCTATGGCTCATCTGTATCTTCTTAGTGCAATATATATATATATAATATATATATATATATATATATACATATATATATTTATCTGGCTGTACTCCTGTGTCAGTTGTTCAGGAGGTAGGGTAGTCTATTATAAGCTCATCACTTAATGCCTCTTTGATAACCTGATAAAATGCCATTCTAATCTCTTCCCTATCTGGGCCGTTGTAAATACCTCCTGGAGAGAGGTCGGGAATTGTAGAGCACTAGGGCGGTCACCTAAACAAGCCACAAGGACCTTGCTTCGCAAGGGGTGGCGGGGCCACGAAGTTGTTATTACTGTGGGTATTTCTAATCCTGGTGTTATCATAGAAACCTGGACGTGTATGGTGTGTGCCGTCTTGTATGTTCTATAGCCATGTATTCTATTCATTTGTGTGAAAATTCAGTTAAAAAATAAACATTTTGTGTTAACCTGAGTGACGTACAGTTATCTTAAATGGCGCAGTGTAATTCCCTATCTTCCCCTCAGCGAAGTGTACAGTGCTCAGGGGGGGGGGGGGGGGGGGGGGGGGGACCTGAATGACAAATAGGCACACAGGAAAGCAGCAGAATTAAAACCTGATATATCTGTAACAATTGTGGCGCTCCATATGCTGTAGCTTACAGAATCCCTTCAGTTAATCAGTGGCAGATCAATACACATGGGGATACATAAAATGCATTTACAATCTCCCTAGTTATTGAATCTCACTAACACACCAGTCTTCTGCACTTGGCAGTGGCCTTCGATAATGTTCACAAAATATTTTATAGCAGCAGCAGCGCCCTACCCAGTGGACCCTTACCCTAAAATAATAGGATTGGTATGGGGCCAGTCAACATAAGATTAACAAAAAATATTTTTACAATCAACATACATGTGCTTATAATCAAACAAAGAATTAACAAAAAACAAAGGGTCAATGTGTACCTAGATATTATGATCTCACTAAAGTCAGCCTCTGTATCAGCTAGTGATTTTCAATACAATGGCCATGAAAAAAACAATAATCAAAAAAAGAATTATGCTTTTGAACCTGATAAAAACCTCCATATTTACCACTAGACACTAAGCAATAACATACAGACTTTAAAAGAGTACCTAATAATTAGCAAGCATTAGTACCTGTGTTTCAAAAAGGGAGAGCAATGTAAACAGCGCGCACAAAAAAGGAGAAAAACGCAGAGGGTACTTTTAACTGGCGAAAATACAAGATTCACTGTTATATAAAAAAACCCTTAATCCTCCCGGGGGTCCACTTAAATTGTCTACATAGGCGCCATCCAAAATACCGTTAGCTACTCGGATCTCAGATTTTGCCTCCTCTCTATTGACTATTGAACTAGAGGGTTCCCTTCCCTGTCACCGTATACCAGACAGAGGCTTCCTCACTTGATAAATATTGAAAAGACGCCAGGCGCGAACTTTTCCTTCTCTGTGTTCCTATATCTACAGAGGATCCCTTTAAAAAAAAACAAAAATATTTCACTTAGATAAATATTGAAAAGACGACGGCTCCAATCTTTTCCTTCTCGGTCTCCCTATATCTATGTAGGACAGAGGGTCCCTAAAAAGGCAAAAAATAAACACTTGAAAGGTGCCAAAGCCACCTTTCCTTCTCTGACAATCTTAGAAAGGTCTGAGGCCCTCCCTTTTTCCAGAGAGGCACGGCAATAAAACATAAGCGTTGTAAGGGTGCTAAATGCAATCCTTCCTTCCCCGACTCTCTATATATGTAACGGGGGATCCCTTTAAAAAGCCAAATAACTGCTGAAAAAATACCAGTCACAATCCTTCCTTGTAACTACATGAGGCACAGCAATAACATGTGTCTATTCCGAGAAAGATAAACACGTAAATCACAGTAATGTCCTAACTCTCAGGCTCAGATTCCACTTTGCACACAATCCTTCCTCTCCGTTTGAGACAAAAAAATGTATAGCGAGACTAACAGACAGAAAGAACAGATAACCCGGCAGGGGTACAGCTGCGTTACAAAAATACACACCTCTCCTCCGCATGCAAGAGAGAAGACAATCGCAGCAGGCAGTCCAGTGATATGCTTACCCGTGCGTTGTGTTCCTCTTATGGCTCAGTCAGAAAGGTGTGCACGATCGCTTAGCAGCCTGCACTTCCTCCAAATCCAGATGCGTCCTGTCTGTTAGTGGCTGCTATCCGAGTCACTGCACCAAAATGTTAGAGGGAGATTTATTACAGGGCAGGAGGGGTCAGGGGCTGGGGCGCAATGGCTCAGAAGCCTGCGCTGGGAAGATCGTGAGAGAGAACTAGGGACAAAGGAGCACCTTAATTTGTACCCGGTTGTGCAGGAACCCTTGCTCTAAAAATAGAGAAAAACAGATATATGAGCTGTGGAAACCGAGGCTGAAAGTTTAACAGGTTTATTATGAAGGTGCAACTTCTAAAAAATATATTCACAGCATGAGAAATTACATAAGGTCTTAGTCCAGCGCTCCGCATTCACTGTAAGTCGCATGGACCACTTTGATTATACTAAATACAGTTTCCCGATTAAGAATGAGTCTATACTTAGAAGCACATGTAGGCTTTGAGGTAGATTACTTACAAAAGGTGAAGTACACTTCATTGAGATTACTCATAGAATACAAAGTACATATTATTGGAACACTCACAGTTCCATATAAGTGAGATGTCCTGAAATCACAATAGAAAAGCATGAAATGTGATTAAAGTTGACACAAGTTAAAAGAACATTTGCAGATATAGATTTTCTTATTAAAAAGCAGCTAAAATACAATACAGGTAATATATATATACATGAAATACAAAACACTTAAACAAGACAAGGGCCCTTGGAGACAACTTGCTGCCTGAATACCTATAAACAGATGAGGAGTTGTCCGAAGATATTCTTGCGGACCTCCTTTTTATATTTGTTCAGGGCGTGAGAAGCCTATGTCACGTCATCTCACGCCACCTCGTACCACATGTCCTTCCTTCGTCACCTACAGCCTGGCCTGTACCTTTCCCATCCATACGTTCAAATGTAGCCCTTTTCCTGTAAATGCGACACGTACACTTATCTAGACTAGGGTCGTGCCTTGTTGACTGGAAGATTGTCATAAATTCTGCTTGGGCGGCAGAAAGGCAGAAAAGTGTTATTATTGCGCAAAAGAATTCTATTTATGCGTGTATGTACCAGTCTGTAATGCTCGTCGCCACATTTATCACTCAAGCTTGGCGTAGCTGCGGCGGGAACTTCCCTTTTTTTCATGCACAGCCTTTGGTGGCGGTCCAGGGTGTGTTGAAAGAATAGTGGGGAAGTTGAACTTTAACGTTCGTGAGCTTGGCACACGGTAGGGTGGGGGCTGAAACAGGAGTGCGGAGCCTCGAAGACAAGTGGGGCTGGGTGAAACTTGGGTCAGACCTGCTTTCTGATTAAACTATGAGAAAATGGCAGTACTCTGGTCAACGTAACTGAGGCCTATAACTTTCAAGCAGCAGGGCCTACACAGGGGTTAATGCTGGCTAAGCGATGAGAGTGTCCCAGGATATTTACATAGTAAAATCTTCCCCTCTATCAGACTGCACCATGAGTATTGTATCCCCCTCATTGGTGAGGCTTCATCTGGGTTACTGTGTTTGCTCACTGGTTAGACCTCACCACAAGTAATGTGCCCGCTTATTGATGAGACCACATCTCGAGTATTGTGTCCAGTGCTTAGGGCCCTATTAGGATGGCGGACGGACCTGCGTCCGTCCGCCACCCCAGAGGAGGAGGGACCGTCCGCAGGGGCAGCGGCGGTCCCTCCGTACAAATTAGGATGTGACCGCCACCTTGGCGGTCACATCCTGTATGTTTAACATTGCGGCGGGTGCTGCTTGAAGCAGCAACCGCCGCAATGTTAAAAATGCAATCAGTGCATTTGCATGCACAAAGCGGCAGGCACCGCGCGGTGCCTGCCGCTTTGTGCATGCAAATGCAGGGGGGTACCATAGGTACCCTCATGTGCTCCCCCACCCCCCTTTCACCCGGGGGGCCCGCAACGGGCCCCCAAAGAAAAGTCTGTATGCCTTTTCGTGGCAGCATTGCCGCCGCGGAAAGGTATTACAAAATTCAAATCCTAATATGGCTGGCGGTGTCTGATAGACACCGCCCGCCATGTTAGAGCTTTTCCGCCGCGGTCGGAAGGCGACCGCGGCGTAAAGCGGCGGACGTAAAAATGACCCCCAAGCCATCCTAATCTGGCTGGGGGTCATTTGTGTGTCCGCCGCGGTGAATCCGCATACTCCGGGCCGGCGGTGGCTTCCGCCGGCCCGGAGTATGCGGATTCACCGCAATCATAATGACCCCCTAAGTTTGTAAAAAAGCGATTGCCTGTGCCTGAAACTCTGCTCAGAATCCCGGTGCAATTAAACGTAGACGCACGGAATACCAAGGCTGGTACTCTACTACCAGACACCCCCTCTACCTTTATCTCACTCCTGCAGCTACCTTCTTTCTCCTTTTGTGACGGTTTTGTTGTCTTCCTCTTCCTCTGTCTTTCCGATATGTGAAATTTCCCTAACTTGTACTCAGTAAATAAATGATGCGATAAAAACAGTGCCGGTCCCTAGAAATAAGTGCAGGTGCCCACCACTGGCTCAAATTGAGCACTGGTGCCACTCATTGGTGAGGCTTCAGCTGAAGTACTGTGTTTGCTCATTGTTCAGACCCCATCTTGAGCATTGTGTCCAATCATTGGTGAGACCGAATCTCTATATTGAGTCCACTCATGCCCAGTTACTTACCTGTAGACTTCATCACTCCGACTACAGGTTTCCTTGCCTCAGTCCTTATTGCATAAGCCGCCCTCTGCTCCCACAGAAACTGATTACCTTAACCAGCCTAAAAATACACCCAATAAATCCACCCCTATGCCAGCATGCTACATAACCGGAAAGCCCACATGGCCACCTCCTGACATATCCAAGCACAATAGAACCAAAATGTAGAATGGGACAGAGGTGGGCGGGGGAAGAGTTAGTTCAGGGCTGAGTTGAGGAATACCTATACTCTGAGTAATGACGTTTACCAGTAAGTAACTGGGCATTACCTCCTCGTACATCTTCATTGTCCAGTACTTACTGCATGAGCCAATACACAAGCAGACACATTTTGGCTCAACAAGTCATATACAACAAGCATTGGAAATGCAATAGGTCTCGCATTAGGAAAGTTTGAGCTATTGGTATTGTAAATGACACTTTTTTTTATTTATGTGTTGGTTTTGAAAGTAGCAAAATTAATAGCTTTGTCAGTTACAATGTCAATAGTTTTAACTTTTGAAAATGTGACACCTATAGCATTTGTAATGCAATGTGTGTTGTATTTACGTGACTTAGATGTAATGATATTACAAATAACAATTGTTTTTAATTTTGTAAATAATTAATACTTAAATAAAAGTTATTGTAATTTCTAATGGCAATAGCTTAAACGTTTGTAAATAACTTTTGTGAAGATTATGTTCAGTGTATTTTATTGTGACGAAAATCCAAGAACATTGCATTTGCACCTACACACACACAGAGCCACACACATATAGATGTGGTGGTGGTGGATCTGGGGGATATGGTGGTGGTGGATGTGGTGGTGGTGGTGATGGTGGATGTGGTGGTGATGGTTGTGGATGTGGGGGTGGATGTGGTGGTGGTGGAGGTGGTGGATGTGGTGGTGATGTGGTGGATGTGATGGTGGTGGATGTGGTGGTGGTGGATGTGGTGAAAGTGGTGGTGGATGTGGTGGTGGAAGTGATGGTGGTGGGTATGATGGATGTGGTGGTGGTGGATGCGGTGGAAGTGGTGGATGTGGTGGTGGTGGATGCAGTGGAAGTGGTGGATGTGGTGGTGGTGGATGCGGTGGAAGTGGTGGATGCGGTGGAAGTGGTGGATGTGGATGCGGCGGTGGATGTGGTGGTGGATGTGGTGGTGGTGGATGTGGTGGTGGTGGATGTGGTGGTGGATGTGGAGGTGATGGTGGATGTGGTGGTGGATGTGGTGGTGGATGTGATGGATGTGATGGATGTGATGGTGGATGTGGTGGTGATGGTGGATGTGGTGGTGGATGCGGTGTATGTGGTGGTGGTGGATGTGGTGGATGTGGTGGATGCGGAGGTGTTGGTGGATGCGGTGGTGGTGGTAGTGGTGGGTGGGGTGGTGGTTGTAGTGGATGTGGTGGTGGATGTAGTGGTGGTGGGTGTGGTGGTGGTGGTGGATGCGGTGGATGTGGTGGTGGTGGATGTCATGGTGGATATGGAGGTGATGGTGGAGGTGGTGGTGGTGGTGGAGGTGATGGTGGATGTGGTGGTGGAGGTGATGGTGGATGTGGTGGTGGATGTGATGGTGGATGTGGATGTGGTGGTGGATGCGGTGGATGTGGTGGTGGATGCGGTGGATGTGGTGGTGGATGCGGTGGATGTGGTGGTGGATGCGGTGGTGGTGGTGGATGTGGTGGTTGTGGTGGATGTGGTGGTGGATGTAGTGGTGGTGGTGGTGGATGCGGTGGTGGTGGTGGATTCGGTGGTGGTGGAATTGGTGGTGGATGTGGTGGTGGTGGTGGATGTGGCGGTGGTGGATGTGATGGTGGTGGATGTGGTGGATGTGGTGGTGGATGTGGCGGTGGATGTCATGGTGGATGTGGAGGTGATGGTGGATGTGGTGGTGGATGTGGTGGTGGTGGATGGGGTGGTGGTTGTAGTGGATGTGGTGGTGGATGTAGTGGTGGTGGGTCTGGTGGTGGTGGATGCGGTGGTGGTGGTGGATGCGGTGGTGTTGGATGTGGTGGTGGATGTGGTGGTGGATGTCATGGTGGATGTGGAGGTGATGGTGGATGTGGTGGTGGTGGTGGATGTGGTGGTGATGGTGGATGTGGTGGTGGATGCGGTGGATGTGGTGATGGTGGATGCGGTGGTGGTGGTGGATGGGGTGGTGGTGGATGTGGTAGTTGATGTAGTGGTGGTGGATGTGGTGGTGGTGGATGCGGTGGTGGTGGAAGTGGTGGTGGATGTGGTGGTGGTGGATGCGGTGGTGGTGGAAGTGGTGGTGGATGTGGTGGTGCTGGTGGATGTGGCGGTGGTGGATGTGATGGTGGTGGATGTGGTGGTGGATGTGGCGGTGGATGTCAGGGTGGATGTGGAGGTGATGGTGGAGGTGATGGTGGAGGTGATGGTGGATGTGGTGGTGGATGTGGTGGTGGTGGATGTGGTGGTGGTGGATGTGATGGTGATGGTGGATGTGGTGGATGCGGTGGTGGATGCGGTGGTGGTGGTGGATGGGGTGGTGGTTGTAGTGGATGTGGTGGTGGATGTAGTGGTGGTGGGTGTGGTTGTGGTGGATGCGGTGGTGGTGGATGTGGTGGTTGTGGTGGTGGTGGATGTCATGGTGGATGTGAAGGTGATGGTGGATGTGGTGGTGGTGGATGTGATAGTGGATGTGGTGTTGATGGTGGATGTGATGGTGGATGTGGTGGTGGATGCGGTGGTGGTGGATGCGGTGGATGTGGCGGTGGTGGATGCGGTGGTGGATGCGGTGGTGGTGGATGGGGTGGTGGTGGTGGATGGGGTGGTGGTTGTGTGGGATGTGGTGGTGGATGTAGTGGTGGTGGGTGTGGTGGTGGTGGTGGATGTGGTGGTGGTAGATGTGGTGGTGGTGGATGCGGTGGTGGTGGATGTGGTGGTGGTGGATGTCGTGGTAGATGTGGAGGTGATGGTGGATGTGGTGGTGGTGGTGGATGTTGGTGGTGATGGTGATGGTGGATGTGGTGTTGGATGCGGTGGTGGTGGATGCGGTGGATGTGGTGGTGGTGGTGGATGCGGTGGTGGTGGTGGATGGGGTGGTGGTTGTGGTGGATGTGGTGGTGGATGTAGTGGTGGTGGGGGTGGTGGTGGTGGATGCGGTGGTGGTGGAAGTGGTGGTGGATGTGGTGGTGGTGGTGGATGTGGCGGTGGTGGATGTGATGGTGGTGGATGTGGTGGTGGTGGTGGTGGTGGTGGTGGTGGAGGTGATGGTTGATGTGGTGGTGGATGTGGTGGTGATGGTGGATGTGGTGTTGGATGCGGTGGTGGTGGATGCGGTGGATGTGGTGGTGGTGGTGGATGCGGTGGTGGATGGAGTGGTGGTTGTGGTGGATGTGGTGGTGGATGTAGTGGTGGTGGGGGTGGTGGTGGTGGTAGTGGTGGATGCGGTGGTGGATGTGGGGGTGGATGTCATGGTGGATGTGGAGGTGATGGTGGATGTGGTGGTGGATGTGGTGGTGGTGGTGGATGGGGTGGTGGTGGTGGTGGATGGGGTGGTGGTGGTGGTGGATGGGGTGGTGGATGTAGTGGTGGTGGGTGTGGTGGTGGTGGTGGATGCGGTGGTGGTGGATGCGGTGGTGTTGGATGTGGTGGTGGTGGATGTGGCGGTGGATGTCATGGTGGATGTGGAGGTGATGGTGGAGGTGGTGATGGTGGATGTGGTGGTGGATGCGGTGGTGGATGCGGTGGTGATGGTGGATGTGGTGGTGGATGCGGTGGTGGTGGATGCGGTGGATGTGGTGATGGTGGATGCGGTGGTGGTGGATGCGGTGGATGTGGTGATGGTGGATGCGGTGGTGGTGGTGGATGCGGTGGTGGTGGTGGATGCGGTGGTGGTGGTGGTGGATGGGGTGGATGTGGTGGTGGATGTAGTGGTGGTGGTGGTGGATGTGGTGGTGGTGGATGCGGTGGTGGTGGAAGTGGTGGTGGATGCGGTGGTGGTGGTGGATGTGGCGGTGGTGGATGTGATGGTGGTGGATGTGGCGGTGGATGTCATGGTGGATGTGGAGGTGATGGTGGATGTGGTGGTGGATGTGGTGGTGGTGGTGGATGTGATGGTGGATGTGGTGGTGATGGTGGATGTGGTGGTGTATGCGGTGGATGTAGTGGTGGATGCGGTGGATGCGGTGGTAGTGGTGGATGGGGTGGTGGTTGTTGTTGATGTGGTGGTGGATGTAGTGGTGGTGGGTGTGGTGGTGGTGGTGGATGCGGTGGTGGTGGATGCGGTGGTGGTGGATGTGGTGGATGTGGTGGTGGTGGATGTCATGGTGGATGTGGAGGTGATGGTGGATGTGGTGGTGGTGGATGTGATGGTGGATGTGGTGGTGATGGTGGATGTGGTGGTGGATGCGGTGGTGGTGGATGTGGTGGATGTGGTGATGGTGAATGCGGTGGTGGTGGTGGATGCGGTGGTGGTGGTGGATGCGGTGGTTGTGTATATTGTCTAGAAGCCTTGTATCAGCAGAGCTGGGCATTATTGACATAACAGCAGTGGCACACAGGTGGGTAACATGCACGTGACCTGGTGACCCTGGAGGCGTGAGTGGTAGGACATTGTTACACCCCTACAGTGTGCGTCTGTGTGGTGTGTCCTGGTGCGTGTCTGTCCGTTTTCACGTGCATTTATTCTGGGAAGGTCTGTGTGTCTCTGTCAGTCTTTGTTAGAAAATGGTTGAAGGGACATCTGTTGTAGAAGTGTTTGTGTGTTTGCGACTGTTTCCGTGTGAATGCGTGCCTGCGGGTGTTTATCATCATCTGTGGGAGCTTTGAAGTGAAGCTTCACTTGTGTGTGAGAGGTGTGGGAGGAGTGCGGCTCGGCTGAGCCAGAGCGCACGCTGAGGGAAGCTTGTGGGGCGGAGCATGATAACGCAGCATGACATACTGAAGATATAGTCGAAAAGTGACGGTATCTCGATAAAATACTGTTTTCTCTAATGAAAACAGGTTTAAATGTTTAATGCGAGACTCTGGGATGAAATAACGTGGACAGAGAAACGCTGCAATGATAGTCTGCCATCAAGGATTGCCTTACAAGTAAAGGGACATGATAAAAACAAGCCAGCGCTGGAAGGAAGGAGAAATGCGAATCACGGCCGGAGGCCGGCCGTGAAAACGATGAGAATTTATATATGATAACGCGCATGCTTTGAAGTGAAGCTTCACTTGTGTGAGAGAGCTGTGGGAGGAGTGCGGCTCGGCTGAGCCAGAGCGCACGCTGGGGGAAGCTTGTGGGGCGGAGCTGCTGGGGAACAGATGGTAGATGGCTGGCGATTTGATGCTGTGCACGAGCATTTCACGGGCACAGCACCAAATCGCCAGCTAGTTAAACCTCTGTTTAAGCCCCATTATATCTCGCTCCGCTCACTCAATGCGCATGCGCATTGAGATAGGTCGCGAGAACTAAAAAGGGTTTCTAGGAATAGGTGACTCCGGCTTAAGTGGCTTTCACTCATGAATTTCTAAAACTAAAACAAGTTTATTCTAAGGTTATGAGTAAACCCATCTTAGGCCAAAAATACTCAGTTTAGATGGAAGCCACGAACGACTGGTCCTTAATCTCGGAAATCAGACAACACTGGACACTCGAAGCAGCAACCGTAATAATGGAGGTCTTGAAATCTCATAGTGCTAAGACTTAAAGAACAACAGAGCAGATTTCCCTCCACGATTTCAGCCTTCCACTGAACTACCAGATTAATGTTCCCATCTCTCCATTGAATGATTGGAGAAAAGCCATTTTCACTAGGAGATATCAGTTCTGCTGATTGCTCATTTCTAAGCGGTTTCAATGCAGGTAGAAAAGGGAACGGCAGTGCGACAAAGCGTGGGCTTCCCAAGTATCTTGCAATGGAGTAGAAGGGATTATAATCAGGGCCACTGGAATTATGTGACGGAGAGGACCAAATTATGGGGCAGGGTGGACTCAATTATGGGGCAAGGAAAGGCAAATGATGTGTTGTAAAGTGACACATTTTGTCATAGTATCACTGCAATATTTAGCCTTGTTCACACACTACAACACTGTCTAGAGACAAAGATTCCACATCATTAGTAACAGTTTTGCACTCAAAAATAGTAAGAAGCAATTAAAAGGTGACCAGCTGACTTCTGTCAGGGGCCTATCACGTCAGGGTAACACGTGTTGCAGCATTTTTAGAAACTTTTGATCTGTTTGAACTGTATCAATTTTTTGGGTAAAATCTGCAGATTATGCACATAGATGATGGATTATATGGCAAAAGCACTAAATACATCATTATCCGGAAAACGCCGCAAAATCGCTAAATACTAGTGGTTCGATTATAATGCGGGCCTCCCGTTTTGAAAAGACAGCCAGCAGACCACACTTTCTCAAAAAGTGTGGGTATTCTGAGGTAAATGACACGGCAGATATGCAAACAAAGGTTTTCAATTTCATCTGCTTACACTTTACTATCTCTAAAAGGAGGGAAACAGCGTGCTGGCTGCATCTCACAGTAGTTAGCCAGCTTGCATTCAACCTGCATATTTTGAGACTGCAGCGAGCAAAAGAGAAATGAACCCGTGGCTCCAGCCCCGCAGTAACAGCACTTTGACCACAAGTATTGAGTGTGGGTGTCAAACCCCAGGGGAAGAGTTCAAAGTCTTCACAGGCCTCAATGTATTTTGAAGATGGTAGAACGGATTAGTTCCTGTGTGTCAATATAGTTACCAATTACTTGATATTAACCAAAAGACAAAATAAATAGGCTATAGCACTTATAAAAAAAAAAAAAAGTTACACACCTTTAAAGTTTCAAAATGCAATTGCCGTTAAACCAGAGCAGTTTAGCTCGAATCAGGAAGGCTCAGTTTAGCCCTCCTACTTGGCAGCTATTGATATATTGTACAGGAAGAGACACGGCGTGAACAATGCAAAGCACAGGACCGGTTTATTGGACGGTTATCAAAACAACGTACTAATGCCGCATTGTCCATGAACACTTTCACGTTTTAAGCTTCGTTTAAAGGCCTGTCAAGGGCATGTGAAAAACTCACCTTTTAATCTGTGCATCTACAAATACAAGCGCGTGTTTGATCGACCTACCACAGCAATGTTTGCAGCAGCGCAGTAACCTCCACACTATAAAAATAAAACATCTATTTTTGGTATGGCAGGGTTTCATTAAAATGTGCCAGGATGTGGCGTATGGGGCAGAGCTACCGACTTTGGAGCTGGGGAACCAGGTTCGAGTCCCGGCGTTGGCTCAACAGCCTGTGATTATGGGCAAATCACTCAATCTCCGGAGAGAGAAAAAAACTCGTCTTTCTTTAATGTAACTGGTGCTCAGGTAAAGCCCCCCAATACCTTCGAGTCAGTTTCACGCTATATAAAAGGTCCCCAAAAAAGTCACATATTCTTATAATTCTTCAATCTCTTCTTTTCATCAAGTAACCTAAAGTCAAAAACTGCTTTTACGCCGACATCAATACAGCATTTTCAGTACACTTCAAGTGCTCTTTACGGCGCTATTCCAGGTGTCGTTAAATCAAGCGGCAGCTATGGGAATATAAAACTACAGGCGTTTAGAGCAGTCTCAAGCATTTGAAGCAGGATGCTTTAAAGTCAGCGGAGTTCACTTTTGCGTCTCTATGTACTTGCTCTAAAAAGACCAGGGCCTGAGCAAAAGTAAAATTACGCCGGTGTAATTTGGAAAAAATTGTAAAACTATACCATGTTGAGTAATTATGCAGCAGTTCGCTACAAAATTATATCACAGGAACAACATGAAGAAACAGAACACAAGCAGCTGTTCGCACCAAATTTATTTTTTCATCTTTTTTGTGAAAAAATGTGTTCTTTCGCCAGAATTGACACCGGGATGCATTATGCAATAAAATAAAGCACAAAATAAAAGATCTGCATTTTGTCTCATCACGTATTGCTTTCTCAAAGTTTAGATTTCGAAACAAATATTCGGAATTGAATTAGTCCACTGACTACCATTAAAGTGGTTGATTTTGTAACAAGTGAAAGCACTGCCATTGCTAGAGTGAAGGCTAGCATAAGAAGTGGGGGGAGGAAGGGCTCCTAATGGGAAGTGGAGACGGGGAGAAATTGAGAAGAAAGCTGAGCAGGGAGGGTGTTATTGCTTGCCCGAGGAGAGGAGAAATGCCGGCCTGAGGCAGAGCACACGCTGAGAAGCTTGTGGGAGGGGGGGCGGGCTGCCTTTGATGTGGTAATGCAGGCAGGCGGCTGGTGGCATTGTGCACGCGCTTTTTAGGGCTTGCGCTTGCGCAATCACCTTAAAAGCACATGCACTTGATGCAATCGCCAGGGGAATCGCCAGTGGTGGTTAACCTCTGGATAAGCGCACAGCAGGCGAGCCCTAAAAAACCACACTGAACCTAAAGCGCAATATCAAGTGTTTAATCAAAACATAACACAATATTCCAACATCATATACCACAGACAAAATATGATTCGCAAAAGAGGTAGAAGAAGCACCCCTCACCTGTAACCTATAGTGGGACATAAAAGTATGCAGGGATGCCCAAGTTGCAGCACAACAAATAACACAGAGTGATGCTCCCTTGAATGCTGCCCTTGAGGTGGACATTCTCCTGGTCGATCTGCGCCGAATAGAACCCGGCAGTTGTTGACTAACAGAATCAGAAGCTCCAGTGATTACTAGTTTAATTCACCTGGACAACAGCAGCAGCCCGTGCAGGCAAGAGCTGTGGGGCTGGGTGGGGGGTGATTTTGACAGATGACAATGAGGGAACATTAATTATTTATTTAATTTTCCCTCCTCGTCATCTGTCGAAATCCCCCCGTACCCGGCCCCACCACCCCACTGCTCAGACCTGCATGGGCTGCGGTTGTTGTCCAGGTATACAAGTTCTCACAGGAACTATGGCTTAGGCTACAATACTCTCCAAAAGAGACATCAAACTCCTTTCAACTGACAACAGCGCTTGCCCCAGATCCTTCTGAAAAACTTCCATAATGAACTGGAGCCGCTGTGAAGGGGACGAATGGGACTTTTCCAGGTTGATGAGAAAACTGTGCTTCTACAGGACCGCACAAACGTGCTGAATATCTTCTTGTGCCTGAAAGGAAGAAGGAGAAGCAATAAACCAATCATCTAGATATGGAAAAGACTGAATACCAGCAGAATGAATAATTCCCACCACAGGAGCCCCCACCTTGGTAAAGATCCTGGGGCTGGGGCTAAACCAGAGGACAGGACCTTGAAATGATAATGGATGCCATTTACTGCAAACAAGAGGAACCTTCGGAAATCTGGACGAATAGGAACATGCAGGTATGCATTCTGCATGTCTATCGAGTACAAACAATTCCCTTGTTTTATCAACAGCATGATTGATTGTAGAGACATCATTTTGAATGACTGGTTTGGATTGAACCTGTTTTCCCTTTCAAATCCTCACCGGACTGAATGCTCCTGATGGCTTCTGAACTAAAAAGAGGATCAAGTAGAACCCCTGGATCTCCTCCTGTGGCGGGACTGCAGAGATAGTATTTTTGTCCAGAAGCAACTGTATACCCTCTAGCAGACTATCTCTTTTTAGAGGATTACGCTGTACCAGAGTGACTCTGAAAAATGGAGTAGGAAGAGATACAAAACGAATTCTGTAGCCACGGGACACAACCTCCAGAGCCAAGCATCTGAAACTGTCATTCACCAAACATGACTGAAGGACTGGAGTTGTCCTCCCACCGACAGGGATGAAGCGTAGTCACGCTTTTGTAGGGGGTAAGGGCGGAGGATTTGATTGGAAAAACTTGACTGATGAGACCAGGATTTATCGTATCGTAAGGCGCTCCGGCCGTGACCCCTGCAATGAAAAGACTGAGAAAAACCTCTAACCGAACTCTGGTCAAAACCCCTACGAAAACCAAAACCCCTTCCCCTACCAAACTGCTAAGGAGGAGTGATCGACTTTTTGTTTTCAACAGTCTTTTTTTTACCAGAACCTCTGGATGAAACCTAAATACTGATAGACAGTGTTCTGGTGGAGGTATCACGAACAGGGCCGGACTAGGAACCACAACTGGCCCTGGCAAAGTGCTCAGCCGCCCCCCCTCCCCACTCGGGGGGGGGGGTGTTGGGGGTGCGGCCGAGCTCTTTAGTGCGACCACAGCCACAGTGTAGTGTCTCTCACTCTGAGACCTTGCCTGGAGTATTGTGCCCACTCATTAGTGCGATCACAGCCACAGTGTAGTGCCTCTCACTCTGAGACCTTGCCTGGAGTATTGTGCCCACTCATTAGTGCGACCACAGCCACAGTGTAGTGCCTCTCACTCTGAGACCTTGCCTGGAGTATTGTGCCCACTCATTAGTGCGACCACAGCCACAGTGTAGTGTCTCTCACTCTGAGACCTTGCCTGGAGTATTGTGCCCACTCATTAGTGCGACCACAGCCACAGTGTAGTTTATTTCATTCTGAGACCTCACCTGGAGTATTTTGCCCACTCATTAGTGCGACCACAGCCACAGTGTAGTGCCGCTCACTCTGAGACCTTGCCTGGAGTATTGTGCCCACTCATTAGTGCGACCACAGCCACAGTGTAGTGTCTCTCACTGTGAGACCTCGCCTGGAGTATTGTGCCCACTCATTAGTGCGACCACAGCCACAGTGTAGTGTCTCTCACTCTGAGACCTTGCCTGGAGTATTGTGCCCACTCATTAGTGCGATCACAGCCACAGTGTAGTGTCTCTCACTCTGAGACCTTGCCTGGAGTATTGTGCCCACTCATTAGTGCGACCACAGCCACAGTGTAGTTTATTTCATTATGAGACCTCACCTGGAGTATTTTGCCCACTCATTAGTGCGACCACAGCCACAGTGTAGTGCCGCTCACTTAGAGACCTTGCCTGGAGTATTGTGCCCACTCATTAGTGCGACCACAGCCACAGTTTAGTGTCTCTCACTCTGATACCTTGCCTGGAGTATTGTGCCCACTCAGTGCGACCACAGTTACAGTGTAGTGTCTCTCACTCTGAGACCTCGCCTGGAGTATTTTGCCCACTCATTAGTGCGACCACAGCCACAGTGTAGTGTCTCTCACTCTGAGACCTCACCTGGAGTATTGTGCCCACTCATTAGTGCGACCACTGCCACAGTGTAGTTTCTCTCACTCTGAGACCTCACCTGGAGTATTGTGCCCACTCATTAGGGCGACCACTGCCACAGTGTAGTGTCTCTCACTCTGAGACCTCGCCTGGAGTATTGTGCCCACTCATTAGTGCCACCACTGCCACAGTGTAGTTTCTCTCACTCTGAGACCTCACCTGGAGTATTGTGCCCACTCATTAGTGCGACCACTGCCACAGTGTAGTGTCTCTCACTCTGAGACCTCGCCTGGAGTATTGTGCCCACTCATTAGTGCGACCACTGCCACAGTGTAGTGTCTCTCACTCTGAGACCTCGCCTGGAGTATTGTGCCCACTCATTAGTGCGACCACTGTCACATTGTTGGGTCTCACACCCTGAGACCTTGCCTGGAGTATTGTGCCCACTCATTAGTGCGACTACTGTCACAGTGTTGGGTCTCTCACTCTGAGACCTTGCCTGGAGTATTGTGTCCCCTCATTAGTGCGACCACTATCACATTGTTGGGTCTCACACTTTGAGACCTCACCTGGAGTATTGTGCCCACTCATTAGTACGACCACTGCCACAGTGTAGTGTCTCTCACTCTGAGACCTCATCTGGAGTATTGTGCCCACTCATTAGTGTGACCACTGTCCCAGTGTAGTGTCTCTCACTCTGAGACCTCACCTGGAGTATTGTGCCCACTCATTAGTGCGACCACTGTCAAAGTGTTGTGTCTCTCACTCTGAGACCTCACCTGGAGTATTGTGCCCACTCATTAGTGCGACCACTGTCAAAGTGTTGGGTTTCTCACTCTGAGACCTTGCCTGGAATATTGTGCCCACTCATTAGTGCGACCACTGTCACAGTATTGGGTCTCACACTCTGAGACCTCACCTGAAGTATTGTGCCCACTCATTAGTGTGACCACTGCCACAGTGTTGGATCACACACTCTGAGATCTCACCTGGAGTATTGTGCCCACTCATTAGTGTGAACACTGTCACAGTGTTGTGTCTCTCACTCTGAGAGCTCGCCATGTAACCAATCATATATTACACATGCATGCGTGAGATCTCTCACAGTATTGAATCCACGCCTTAGTGAGGTGTCACCCAGCGTACTGCACTCACCTATAGTGAGACCTCACCTGGAGTAAAGTGAACATCAATAATGAGATCTCTCTCAGAGTATAATGTCTGCTACTAGGCGTCGGATAGAGTAATGTATCTATTCAGTGAGGACTTGTCTAGAGTATTTTACTACCTGACTTCACTTGTAGCATCCTGTCTGTCAGTGAGACCTCAGCTAGAGTTTTGTATTTACAAATTAGTGAGATCTCATCTGACATATTGTAGTCTCTAGTGAGTGTCTAGGATTAGTGTGACCATTTCCAGAGTATTATGAAGAATCTTCGGAGAGGCTCCATACGGAGTAATGTGTCCTTCAATAATGAAAATTATTATTCCTGAGTATTATGCTTTTTAGTGAGGCTTCACCTGGAATCAGGCTGAAATTAGTCCTGTCCGCTTCCTCTTGCGTGGGATTGTTTTGTAACTGTTCACTGCATCCACTGTGGTGCATTCTCACTACCCTCTATAACCCCAAAATTGCTCCCTTGCGGAGGGTCAGTATTCGAGGTATTAAGGTAATTTTTTTCTGGCCACTACTTGACCACCTTTTTGTAGAACCTGGAATCTGCACTTCAACTCTCAAGCCTAGGTCTAATTAGAATCCCCTCCTTACAACAAAAATCATGGATAATAATGCACTGTTCATCTTGGCACCAGATGTTATGTTATATGCTGTTTTATACCGCGCTCAATTAATACCGGAGTATCCTGGCGCGAATAGACCGCTGGGGAACCCGTCCTGGCTTTCCCTGTGAGATGGTCCGTACTGAGTATCTCCAAGGTGAAACCAGGCATCCCTGGCGTATGTGGGGGGCCGTTGTGGAGATGAGGCAAGCTAATGCCCAGAGTTGCCGAGTGTGATCCCTGGTTAGAGTAAGCACTGAGGTGAGAATTATCTAGTCCACTGACCCTGGTCCACGACCCTGCCACGTCGGGAATTGAACCCTGGTCCCGGGCCGTCCTCTGCTCCCGGGTCTGCCGCCTCTAACCAGTGAGCCACACCACTCCACTCCACAGATAGCGCAACACCTCTAAGCAAATAGACATGCAGTATTCGACAGAAAACATCAAGCAACAATCCCTAATGACCCAGTTGAAACTCAACCGTTTGATGAGCCTGGGCTAAGTCATATGGGAATGGTCCGTCTGGAGGCAAGGTATGAGGAACACACCATTTAAGTCTTGTCCCTCAAAAAACAGCAAATTTCCATGGTCAGACCCGAATCAAATCTGTAATCTCTGACTACTGTGTGACTACAACGAGGCAGCCTTTTTGGCATGTTAAGGCTTTAGATCCCAAAAGAATATTCAACACCAAGTGGATAGTTGCTGGACACACTATTCCACCATAAAGGACCAAGACTTTACCAGTTTTCTTTGCCCCAGTCGCTGAGGACATTGAAAGACTCAGTTATGATAATGAACGGGCAGGTTGAATCGATAGCCCAGAAGACCAACAGGAGCATAGTACTATATATGGCTCCTACTATAACTCCTGTTCTGGAGTTGAGTAATCTCCAGGGACCCCACCAAAACCTGCACCAGTTTGCGAGGACAAAGATGACACCTCGAGGTTCCAGAGTGGACATCAAAGGCTGAGCATCCTATCCTCCATCTCGAATCGACTTCTGATGGAGTTTTGTCTTCATGCCCGGAATTCACCATCCATCGATGGAAGAATCACAAACAAAAAAGGTGCAACTGTCGAGCCTTGCTACTATTGTTGAAACAGTTTGGTGTTGAAAACACCATTCGAAACCAGAGAGAATGTAATGCCTAGAAACACAGTCTTAAAGCTGAGCTAATATCGAGCTATGTTACACCCTGAAGTCGATGTTGAGGCAAAACTCGACGCCGAGCACGCAGGAAGATCAGCCTGGTGACAGACATTGCTCCATATACACTGACCCAATAACTGGGCACACTGTCGCAAGACATCCTTCCAGTATCAAGGATTTACATCAAAAAGAGTAGATTCATATTTGAAGAGGCAATCTCCAAGAATATTAGCTCATAGTCCATTCCAAAGAAAAAAGAGATGGAGACATCTGCTCCAACAATAGAGGAGGATATACCACAGGTACCACTGTCAGACATGCTTGAGGATCACTTCACACACAGTGGTTCAGATATCATTACAAGTGCTGAACCATTGCACCTATATGATAACCCAGGCAGGCATTAGTGATCATCAAGAAGATGTCAGGTATGACTACAAAGTGGACCCAAAGGATGCCCTACTCTGGAGCCATATCCAGTGAGAGCACCCTCATCATATGCCCGATTCCGACCATGCGGTCGTGGAGCAGAAGGGTATCATATGGTCCCTATTCATGTGGATCTTAGGAAGAGGACTTCTTACCAAAAACACTCTTCAAAACAGAATGCCCTACTCAATTCCTGCCCATGTTAAAAACTATCTTAAAATGTGCAAATTAAACCTTTAAACACCCGTCACATTTAGAGTTACTATGCAAGAATTGAAAAGAAGTTCAAACCTGCACCACAAGACCTGCTGTAGGTAAGGGTTCATGCACCACCAGGCTCGTTTGTAGTGCAAGCAGCAAGAAAACAAGTGTTAATGCAAGGATAGAGGAATCTCTTCCACCCACTCAAGCCCTGGGAATTGTGTGTCTCTGGGTGAATGATTACATTAGCGCCTTGCAAATTCAATGGCTCGCCTGTCTCTCTACAATAAGGATCAGTGTGGGAAGTGGAGGACATGACAGTATCTCCCTTATGCTTAAAAAAACGTTTGAGGAAATACATCTGGGAAATATAATTTCTAATGCACTTATTCACTGGGCTTCAGATGTTTGCAAAGGCAAGGGAACACCAGTGTTTTACTCCTCCCTCATGCATGGCCTTGAGTGTCTAATTTCAGGCCTTGAGTCCAGGAATATGTCAGTGGTTTGCCTTTGATGGACAACATCTTTTGTCAGGTTTGCACTCCGCAGGATCCGTATGCAGGAACAACGCTCCACCTCCGGACCTCCCAAACACCCTGAATGAGTATCACAGGGTGTTCAGGCGATACGGTGAGGGAAAAACCCCAAAAGGGGAAAAACCCAAAAGAAGGAAGGCACAGCGGAGGGAAAGGAAGCTGCAAGAAAAATGCTTGCATGTTAATAATAGTCTTAACCCTACTCTCAGTACATTCTCACTATATGTAATACAACCCAATTCACCTGCAATGAGACTTGTGTTTGACCTTTCATACAGCTGTGTCTTCTTTGTCCCTCCTGCCCTGAACAACACAAGAAGCACTATTAACATGGGTAAAGATACGCTGCGCTTCCTAAAATACACGAGCTATCTAGATACATACCCTGAATGCCTAATAGCTAAGCCTCTAATAATAACTCCTGAAGGCAACTGAGAATCAGTATGTAAGTCCTCCATACGGATTGTCACAGACGCGTGAAACCAAACACTGCAAGCAGATATCTTCTCTGCTGTTGAAAATAATTAAATGTCCAAAATAGCACCTTCAGTATCAAAGATAAACCAAACATGGCATTA
Organism: Lissotriton vulgaris; assembly: GCF_964263255.1. Classification (NCBI taxonomy): domain Eukaryota; kingdom Metazoa; phylum Chordata; class Amphibia; order Caudata; family Salamandridae; genus Lissotriton; species Lissotriton vulgaris. The sequence goes on from NC_141685.1 coordinate 1,340,069,555, forward strand.
TGTAGTTCCAACACTACTACCATCTGCTTTGGTATTTATAATCCACAAGATAAAGTTTTAACATCCCATGTCATGTGTTCATGACGGCAATGCAGAGGACTCCCCCCTGCATTCCGCCATTTGAATATTTATAAGGGAACACTCCCAAGTGTTATGGCACAGAGTTCACTCAAACACGAGTGTCCCAAACAGACTCCTACCCTCGCAGCCGCGAGGCGGAGAAGTACTCGGGCGGAATTACCAAGAGCCAGTACAATCAATCAAATCAACGCGCAAGCAGCGCTAACAACTTTACCCTCCTAGTTTTCCGTTCCCGGTGTACACAAACTCCGTTTTCACTTCCCAAGGCATGGACAGGTTTCCAGAATATCGGGAACCAGACGCTCCCGCAAGACAGCCAAAATCACGAGCCCCGTTCTCTAGTCCCACCCCGCTATATCCTGCCGTACCGCTAAGGATCATGGGACATGTAGTTCAGGGCCCAAGAAGCAAGGGACTTGTAGTTCAGGTACGCGCAGTCCGACCTAAACCCTGACAGTACGCCCTCCTCCCAGGCGCCTCCTAGGACCTGGTTTGGAAGGAAACCTCAAATGAAAGGACCTGACCGCCCTAGGAGCATGTACGTTGTGCCAGGGTTCCCAAGAGTCATCCTCTGCCGAATACCCCTTCCAGGAAACCAGATACCAGAGCACCACCCTACACAATTTTGAATCACGAATAGACCTCACCTCGTACTCCAGATCCCCATCACAGTTCACGGGAGGTGGTGCCTTCTTCCGCGACGTGGGGCTCGTTTCAACAAGTGCACATGGAACACCGGATGAATTCTCAAATTGTTCGGCAACTTCAGTTTGTACGCCACAGGGTTTATTTGTTTCACTATGGGATAGGGCCCAATGAAGCGTGGATGGAAAACACTCCTCAACTTGAAACGAATGTACTTTGTTGAGAGCCAAACTTTGTCCCCTACCTTGAACGGAGGACCCGGAACACGGTGTTTATCCTCCCACCTTTTATACACTTCCTTTGCCTTTAGCAGGTGTTTTTGTACACTCTTATGCACCTTCCTCAAAGCCTGAACGTGTTCTCTCACAGTGGCCTGATTACACAATTCAACCGGCAGGGGTGTGGAATTTATCATATGAACTGCTTGTCCTACGGACGAAATGCAACTCAAATCTACTTGTCCTAAAAAAAATCAACTTGTCCCACCTATCGATAACATCAATCACAAGGGCGAACATGAAAACATTTGCCCATTATATAGCTTTAATATATTATCTGTATTTGGGTGTGGTAAGTTTTTAAGTTATTGTTTTCAGGATGGTTTATATGTATATTGGGAAGTGGATATCGATGCAGCATAGATTGAATGAATGTACCATTAAGGTGGTACATTATAAGGCTGCGTTGTGGGCATGATTGGGCCAAGAGTTGTCAAACGTGTACTACAAGTTGATGTGCTCGCGTAGCTCACTCTGGATGTGCTGTAGAAGAGAAAATACTGACAGAACTGAATGGCCTGTTACCATGCTATGCACAGGATGGTGCTAGCAGTTGTGTCTAATATGCACTGCTGATATAATGAGGGGGTCTGTTTTCGAAAATTGGTGTATGTAGGGGTGTTAGTTGTAACAAGGCACAGAGAGAGGATTATAACCTCCTCGGTCAGATGAACAGATCTCACAGCTGTTTTCTGATTGGGCCTGCGACATCCACAGAAGTAGAACAAGGAAATGCAGTGATGCATTAAAAGCAAGAAAGCATGACATGCAGGACCTCCATGCTGGGGAGAGGTACTTAAGCACATGCCCTCTAGAACCCAAGATACAAAGCCATTGTCCATCTCTCTCATCACTAAAGTGTCATCGGTGAGTTCACAAAAAGAACAGGTTGATACAGAAAGAAACCTGCGTAATTACTTTGACTTAATGTGGCCCTTTGAAAGTGCATTAGGAAGATGAGGAGGCTGAACCAGTAATTATACGATTATCTCTCTCAGCCATTCTTGGCATATAGGGGAGTTCACTGAGGAGGGACTGGAAAATTTCCACACATGCCTCCATTATGCTGGGATAACTTTAAGAGAAATGGAAGGTTCTCCTTTAAAGCCACCTAGAGAAAAGAGGGCTAATAGGGGAGGATTAATAACCTCTTATTCACTCATTCACTCTATACTGTAAGGGGAGCTGCAAAAAGCTCCCTCACAACTGAGGAGCTTATGGGCAAAATTGAAGCCCTCTCACACCTTGACTACTTAGGTGAATTCACTCTCCCGGAGATGAAACATTTTTTCCCCATTGCTAGTTGAAGATGCTCTGAATGATGGCTATAAGAACACTTACAGCTGTGAGAAAAGCACATGGAGATTCTATAAGAGAAAAAATAATCCCTCTCGTAGTCACTAATACGACTGAGGGAGCTCACTTATGGAGTAGCTAATAAATTCTATTAATATAGGATTTTTCAGTAACAGTTTGAATTAGTAGAACAAATGGAGAGAAATAAATGATGTAGGTGAGGACCAGTCAAAGCAAAAAAAAGAAAAAAAAATTGGAATTTAATATTAAATTGTGTTGTCTCGGTTGGTCAGTGATTGAAGAGCCTGAAGATAGCTCACAGCACTTAATGCTTTTTATAAACTATGATCTTTGCAATATGATTTTGAAGCAAATTATTTCCAATTCATGAGATTGTCCCCTTTTCTCACAGCAAAATATTTGGGTACATTGAAGCCAATTTGCTTCAGAGTAATATATCGGGCCAAAATGTGAACAGCTTGATTATGGGTGAATTTTATTCACCAGCCCTAAGGAACATTGGAAAGTCATCTCTGCAATACAGTCAAAGGCCATTTGTAGTCCTGCCTTAACCCAGTAGTAGCACTGTGACTCAGTATCCCTCGGACTGCACACATAAACCCACTGCTCAGACACAGAAGGCCACTAAACACACACTGCCACTGCACAGATGCACGAGCCCTTCCGAGACATACACAATAGTGTAGACACACATGAAACCCTGCAGACACACATGAGACCCTGCACACATGACACGGCAGATGCACACTTCTTGAGAGACACACACACCCCCCTTAAGACACAGTACCCAACTAGAAACAAAGTTTCCCTGGCAGTCACACAAACCCTCCCTGTAGAGACAGACCCACTCTGGGAGTGACACCCACACATCCTGGCACTGATACATACACCCTGGAACAGAGCACACATTATTGAAAAACACAAACCCCCTTGCACAGACACACAGAGTATGCAGAGAAAGTCCCTGCAGACACATACTCCAACACAGAGAGACAGACCTTGAGGTACACACATGCACACACCTTCCCACTTTGATACACACAACCCAATGCAGAGACACGTGTACCACACATACACTCAACATTGCAATGACAAACAGACACCTTCCAAATGTGCACAACTCTACCCTACACAATCTGCTGATAGCACGTACCTATAGATATGCGAACCCTGTAAACAAATACACACAGGCACACTGCAGCAAACACATTCAGCAGGCCTACCATGCAGCAAAACACTACCCAAATGGTTTATCCTGTTGCCTGGTCAGTGCATGATATCAAGCAGTTGCATTAAGTGCTATTAGGAAGGTGGACTTGCCTTCTGGAATCAACACAGGGGAAAAACAGACCGGTTCCATACGCTCTCTGTTCAGGGAAGAATGGAGAAATGTAGCCTATATTGGAGATGTGGGCCCGCTTGACAGCTGGTTCCACACGCTCTCTGTTCAGGGAAGAATGGAGAAATGTAGCCTATATTGGAGATGTGGGCCCACTTGACAGCTGGTTCCACACGCTCTCTGTTCAGGGAAGAATGGAGAAATGTAGCCTATATTGGAGATGTGGGCCCGCTTGACAGCTGGTTGACGGCTGATGGCCTGCTGGTTTAAGAGTTTTAGTGCAGGTAGTGGCATTCACTTATTTTAGCACCTGTAGAGAAAATAAATAGCTTTCAAAGGACAGATTGTGTGTGACTCTGTGCTGCAGTGACTATATCTATATATCCTTGCACACAAACCTAGGCCCCTAAGCACATAAGTGTAAATACATAAATCGATCTGACACACTGCATGTTTCCCTTAGTCTGAATATTGGACATCAGAAGCCTGGCAGGAACAAATATGTGAGAGATGGGTTTGAGGGGAAAGAATGAGCTCAAGTGCGTTATGTGACACAAGCCATGTTCATAGGAAGCCTGATGGGGAGGGAAAGAGAGAAACACCTCCATCAGGCCTGGGGCGGATATTGGAACCCGAGTGCAAGAAAACACCAACGAGAGCAGGCATCAGAGGCCCTGGGGGAACTAATAGCTGAAAGGGGGCACAGACGTCAGAACCACGAGGCGCAAGCTTTAAGGGGAGGCAGGCAGGAAACTCTGTCATAAACATGTCAGCTGAGAGCAACGAGATTTGGTGTGGCGAGAACCCCTCCCAGCCTCTTACCAGCTGCTTCTGAAGATGAATTATACGAAACTGCATTGTCTTCTCCCTCCTTCACTGCCTCACTAACAGTGTGTGGCGCCTCGCGGCCAATAGCAAAACAGTGCCTGGCCCTAAACACACCCTCGCAGCAAGAATGCAGTTTCCTGCTGAGTGGTTTTAAAGTATTTCCTTGGCAAATACCCGGCTAAAATCTTGGGCTTCTAGTCCAATTCAGGTCTTGATACTTTTCCCATGCTGATTGAATTTCATTATGCTTTTGTGACTGTCTGTGTACACCAGAGTGCAACAGCTTTATCCTGCTTATGGTTAGTTAATATGTAGTTGTCCGTCGGGCAAAATCCACATTAAATCTTCTTGCCCTTGACAGAAACCAACATGTCTCGGGCGTCGGGCGATATGAATTCCACCCCCCTGAACCGTGATATCAATAGGCAATGTGTTAGCATCGTAACCAAAGTTCGCCTTAAAAGGTGACATGCCTGTTGAACTGTGCCATGTATTGTTATATGACAACTCAGCCATCCACAGCAACTCTACCCAGGACTCGTGCGCTTCCTTAGAATAGCAGCGCATATATTTCTTTAAAGTCTGGTTTAGTCGCTCAGTTTGTCCATCGGTCTGGGGATGGAAGCTGGGAGAGAGCGCTGCTTCGATACCCAACGCCTTGCACCACATTCGCCAAAAGCGAGCGACAAACTGAGGCCCTCTATCTGACACGATTATTCTAGGAATATCATGTAAACTTTTGACCTGGGAAGCCAGCAACTGAGCGGTTTGACCTGCTGTAGGGAGATTACTGCAAGGTATAAAATGTCCCATTTTTGTTAGATTGTCCACCACCACCATTACAGCAGAATTCCCCTTATCCAATGGCAAGCCAGTTATAAAATCAAGACTTATGTTCTGCCACGGGCGGTCAGGTGTGGGCATGGGCATCAATAGACCTTTCTTTTTTGAGGATTCTCCTTTTGCTCTGGCACATGTCTCACAAATCCCTACCCATTGGGTAGCATCTCTGACTAAAGACTCCCACCAGAAATGTCTTCTAAGCAGACTCGCTGTTTTGGTAACCCCCGGATGTCCTGCCGATGGAGCTTCGTGGCACCACCTAAAAGCCTTCTTCTGTAGCTCCTTGGTAGGCAAAAACAAACACTCCCATTGAAAAGGCAAACCCTGTCGCACCTTCCTACCCGACTTCGTAGCGGCCCAACGTTCCCAAGAACCCACAGATCTGGAACCCTTTATTTCTTCCAGAAATCTCTCTGCGCTAACCACACACACTACCTTGGCAGAAGGGATGATGGATTGCGGTTCTTTCTCATGCTGTTCAGTAGGTATCTCTTGCCTGGAGAACGCGTCCGCTTTTCTGTTCTCAACGCTGGGTCTGAACGTTACCACAAAATTGAACTCAGAAAAAAAAGCATCCAACGCATTTGTCTTTGTGTTAGATGTCTCGCTGAGGTCCTATACTGGAGGTTCCTGTGGTCAGTATATACCGTCACAGCATGACAAGCCCCCCATAGATAATGTCTCCATTCCTGAAATGTCCTCTTAATAGCCAAAAGTTCTTTCTCTGCCACCGTGTAATTGACTTCTGCCGTACTCAATTTCTTGGACAGGTAGGCCACAGGATGGAGCTGACCGTTGTGTGCATCTCTCTGGGACAGGATTGCCCCTACTGCTTCATCTGAAGCATCAGCTTCTACTATGAAGGGACTTTCTAGTACAGGATGTGCCAACACTGGTGCTGTGGTAAAAGCTCTTTTCAGGGCTTGGAAAGCCTCATCAGCCTCAATTGTCCATACAAAGGATGTTCCTTTCCTTAACAACCTAGTAATAGGGACAGCTGTCTGAGATAAATGCAAAATGAACCAACGATAGTAATTGGCAAACCCCAAAAAACTCTGCACCTCCTTCACATTCCTCAGGGCAGGCCAATCCTGGACTGCACGCACCTTTCTCTCAGACATCTGCAGTCCATGCGGACTAAGATTCACTCCCAAAAACTCCACCTCCTGTACACCAAACTCGCATTTGCTTAGTTTTACGTACAAACTATGTTCTCTTAGTTTATCCAGAACCTTACAAACCTGAGCGGTATGACATGAAACCTCCTAGGAATATATCAAAATGTCGTCTATGTACATAACCACAAATTGATCCACATACTCCTTCAGCACATCATTTATAAAAAATTGAAACGCTGCAGGAGCGTTGCAAAGCCCGAAGGTCATGACCAGGTATTCGTAAGGACCATATCGCGTCTTGAACGCAGTTTTCCACTCGTCACCCTCTCTTACCCTGACCAGGTGATAGGCACCACGTAAATCCAAACGGGTGTAGATCTTAGCTTCCCTCACCTGGTCGAGCAAGACTGAGATGAGGGGAAGAGGGTAACGATTGCATATGGTGTTTTTATTTAACACGCGATAGTCCATACACGCTCTTAGGTCCCCATTGGCCTTCGCGATAAAAAACAGTGGAGACGCAGCTGGAGATCGGGAAGGCCTGATGAATCCCAAACGTGAATAGTGGTCTATGTATTCTCTCAAGTGGTTGGTTTCGGGCACCGACAAAGAGTATACTCTGCAAGTTGGTATTGTGGCCCCGTCCACCAAATCTATGCGGCAGTCATACTCCCTGTGGGGAGGTAAGGTTTCCGCTTTCTTCTCACTGAACACGTCCCTATAAGACCTATATTCAATGGGTAGTTGGACATCTGTTTCTGCAGCAGTTGCTGCCAAAAAAGGGGTAGTTAACACACTAAGTGATCCCGGCAAACCTCGGTTGCGAAATGGAACGTTTTTGTTTTCCAATCTATCACAGGATTGTGTTTACGCAACCAAGGCATGCCTAAAATAACCTCATACTGTGGAGCAGCTATAATGTTCAGTGTCAATATCTCTGAATGCACATATCCCTGCAACACCAGAGACAAACCCACCTCACAGGTTCTTTCAGTTATTTGACCCGAGGTTAACGGTTGCCCATCAACCGCTAAAATGTCTTCTGGGTTTTCCCTAGGAATGCGAGGCAAGGATAGACGCGTTACCAGGCCGTTGTCTATGAAATTTCCTGTTGCTCTTGAATCCAACATCACCATAACCTGATGTTGCTCTTGCTCGCATTCTATCGTCATGATAATCTCAAGATGCGATTCTGTTGCATCTAGCCCTATGGATGACAGTGAGGTGAGTTTCCATTCATGGCCCCCATAAACTTGGGGTTTGTTGTCTAACGATGGTTCCGTTTCAGGCACAGTTGTAGATACAGCCACTTTCTTAAAGCTGTTGAAACCACCCGAAATCTTGGGTTTGGAGGGACATTCCCTCACAAAATGCCCCTTCTTCCCACAGTACATGCATAAGCCCTATACTCTCCTGACTTCCCTCTCTTCTCTTGACAAAGGGGCCCTGAGTGCTCCTATCTCCATAGGTTCAGGATTGGTCTCCGAACCCCCCGTGGTCTTCCGTGGGGTTCGTTCAAAACTATAGGTTCCTCTTTCCCATCTTCTCCTGTTACTCCCTCTCTCTGACATACGGCTATCCAATCTTAACGCCAGATTCACCATATCAATATACGTATTAGGCTGTGGATCTACCTGTGCCACTACATCCTTTAAATCCTCTTTCAGCCCCTGATAAAAAAGAGACATCCTCTTTTCCTCTGGCCATTCCGCTTCGGCCACCAGCCTGTTAAATGCTGTCAAGTAGGTAACAAGTTCTCCCTTACCCTGTCTCAACTCCAGTAGCTCTCTGTCAGCGCTAAACGACGTAGCCCTTCGGTCAAAAACCCTCTCGAATTCTGCTCTAAATGCTGACCAGTCTGATAAAATAGCATCATCACGTTTCACCAAAGGCACCGCCCAAGTAGCCGCATCCCCTACTGAATACGAGATAGTGAATCCCACCCTGGAATGATTCGTAGGGAACGATGATGGCTTACAGGAAAAGTGCATGAGAACTTGGGTTAGAAACACCTGTACCTTACGTGGGTCACCCGAGAACCTTTCAGGACTAGCCAAAGGAATGGGTGGTGGTATTGTAACCTGTATGGTAGAAGCTGGGGCTGACACATTAAAAGGGTTACCACCCAGATGGTCCACTTTTTCCCGTAACGCAGCGGTCTCGGCCTTTGAGGCGGCCAACTCCTGCTGCACCAATACCAAAGCGTGTAGCACATCCTCCATGGACGCCATTATTCCTACACACGGACCAGGCAGAGTGAAATTCGTGGGCTCGTGATTCTGTCAGGTTTGTACTCCGCAGGATCCGTATGCAGGAACAACGCTCCACCTCCGGACCTCCCAAACACCCTGAATGAGTATCACAGGGTGTTCAGGCGATACGGTGAGGGAAAAACCCCAAAAGGGGAAAAAAAAACAAAAGAAAAGAAAAGAAGGAAGGCACAGCGGGGGAAAAGAAGCTGCAAGAAAAATGCTCACATGTTAATAATAGTCTTAACCCTACTCTCAGTACATTCTCACTATATGTAATACAACCCAATTCACCTGCAATGAGACTTGTGTTTGACTTTTCATACAGCTGATTCTTCTTTGTCCCTCCGGCCCTGAACAACACAAGAAGCACTATTAACATGGGTAAAGATACGCTGCACTTCCTAAAATACACGAGCTATCTAGATACATACCCTGAATGCCTAATAGCTAATCCTCTAATAATAACTCCTGAAGGCAACTGAGAATCAGTATGTAAGTCCTCCATACGGATTGTCACAGACGCGTGAAACCAAACACTGCAAGCAGATATCTTCTCTGCTGTTGAAAATAATTAAATGTCCAAAATAGCACCTTCAGTATCAAAGATAAACCAAACATGGCATTATGTAGTTCCAACACTACTACCATCTGCTTTGGTATTTATAATCCACAAGATAAAGTTTTAACATCCCATGTCATGTGTTCATGACGGCAATGCAGAGGACTCCCCCCTGCATTCCGCCATTTGAATATTTATAAGGGAACACTCCCAAGTGTTATGGCACAGAGTACACTCAAACACGAGTGTCCCAAACAGACTCCTACCCTCGCAGCTGCGAGGCGGAGAAGAACTCGGGCGGAATTACCAAGAGCCAGTACAAGCAATCAAATCAACGCGCAAGCAGCGCTAACAACTTTACTCTCCTAGTTTTCCGTTCCCGGTGCACACGAACTCCGTTTTCACTTCCCAAGGCATGGACAGGTTTCCAGAATATCGGGAACCAGACGCTCCCGCAAGACAGCCAAAATCACGAGCCCCGTTCTCTAGTCCCACCCCGCTATATCCTGCCGTACCGCTAAGGATCATGGGACATGTAGTTCAGGGCCCAAGAAGCAAGGGAGTTGTAGTTCAGCTAGGCGCAGTCCGACCTAAACCCTGACATTTTTGGCCCCTAGGTGAGTAAAATGTTGGAAAAAAAAAGGCAAGGATACCCCTGAAGCCATGGGGAGTCTGGAACATCAGCAACAAACGGAATTGAAACGGACGCATGAAGAAACACAGAGATTATTACATCCCAGGCACGTAAGCCTCTGATATTACAAAAGGCTATTTTTTACGTCTTCGAAATAGGGAGGACCTCTGATGTGAGGATCCCACATTAAGAGAAACTTTAAAAGAAATATTTTGGAATAGGATTTCATCTATCAGTGTTAATTATATATGATCAGAAATCAGCTTGCCTTGAAATTACAGTTTGCCCAGAGAAATAATTTTGGACGGTATTGACCTACTTGTGGGTCTATATACCGGGACTAACTGTTGAATTGCTTTAGATGAACAACTAAACGGAAGTGAGGCCTTGACTGTTCCCGTAGATTCTTCCCACGCACTAATAATATTTACAAAAAGAAGATTTAAAGTGCTGGGACTTTTAAACTGTTATTATTGTGCCTGGAGAAGGCGGTTGGACCTTTATTGCCACCGAAACGTGTCGCTTCTTGGTCAATTTTTATTAAAACAAGAAAAAACTGTTTTTATGTATATATCTTTGTATAATAGAATATCTCTTACATAATGTGAAAAACTGATGAACTGTCCTTGTTGCACTTTACCACCTTATGAATTGCTCTCAACAGATAGCCTTTGTTTTAATCTTGAGAAGAAAATGGTGAGATATTGTATTGGCACATTGTGTTTTTATGAAAGCGAACAGCTCCAGTCTGATTTATTTTAAAGTTTTATGAAATATTGAGAATTAAACAAATAAATATTTATATTTTTGATTGACTGGCCAATATGTGCTTGTGTGGTGGTGTGAGTCTGAGTGGAAAAAAGCATTTACATGTGTGGTATGATCATTTCCTAAAAGGATTAATTTTTAAGACTGACATCAGCAACAAAAACACAGGCTTTGTCAGGCCACAGGCACATGCAGCAGTAAAGGCTACATCCACACCTGGAAAGTTGCAGTATCAGCAAAAGCGTTCCCAGGAAGACCAAGCGGGAACAGGATGCCAGGAGTGTATTTATAGGTAATGGTTGGGTCAAATGCAGGGTTGTAAAATGTAGAGGAAGCTTCAACACTAATCAATGACCTTATCACCGCCCTGTGACCACCCAACACCTATCAGGGGAAGAATAGGGTTGTATCTTCTACAATGGGAGGAATTAACCTCTGACCAGTGGCTTTTTCCGCAGATGGCCATGAATATTGCTCAGAATTCCACACAAACACATTCAACATTCCACCTCCCCCACAAAAATCATCAAGGGGCATTGCACATTTTTGATGAAATAGGTACAGGCACTGATATCCGAAGGAGCTATATAAAATGTCCCACTACATCAAAATGGACCCGGGGTCCATTCCATAGGGCTGCCTTAAATCCAAGAAAGATGGAACTTTGTTGCCAATACTCAATCTTCATGCTCTCAACAGCTACATTGCTTAAATCCTCTTCAAAATAATAACAGTACGAGATGTCATTTGTAGTGAAATCCAAAGGATTGAATAGGAACGAGACTTCTAGTAGAGTTGAAGATTGTAATATTTAATTACAGGTAAAGGAAAATACATGCAGCTGGATCTGAGGTCAATACAAGAATGCCCTCTCAGTATACAGTAACCGCTATGTGATCTGCACACAGCATTCATACGAAAACATTCCACATTACATAACAGGGTTCTGTCTTAAAGATACATGCCATCACTATACATCCCCCTTCTTAAACAAAAAAAACCCAAGAAATAAAAACCACAAAAATACAAATATTTGTAAGCATACATAAGATACATAAAAACGAATAAAATCCTCAAATCTTTTAGGAGCAACAATTTCCCTTCCGTGTCTGGTATATTTTCCAGATACACAATTTTTATCTACATTGACATTCTCCTGTGAGTTGGAACATTCTTCAGGTGGCTGGTCAGACAACTCAAGATGTTGTGAGCTAAGCAAACCAAGAGTGTCAGGACTACCTTCACCAATAGACAAATCTGAACCTTCACAAACCAACTCACTGTGTGAGCCCACAGAAATAAGAGTTTCTGATCCATCCCGTGTTTGTGTCTGAACAGGATCGCCTAACAACAGACCTGACACCTCACCATCCCCCTTTTCACACTGAGATAAAACATCTAACCACCAATAATCTCTTTTTAAACTACTACTGTCTAATCCTTCCCTACAGATGTTCCCTGCCAAAGCAATACGACTCATATGATGAATCGTGCCATCATCCAATTCAACAGTATTTCTCATAACTTTAGTAATCGTTCTGGGCTCAGAGAACTTAGAGTGCAATTTCCCTGTTTTCCTAACTGACTAAACACGCACTAACTGCCCAACTTTGATATTCACCTCTTTAGTACCATGCTTTTCATCATAATACTTTTTATTCTTACTCTGCGATTTCAAAATAGATTGTCTGATTTTATCAGAGTCCCAATCCACCTTCCTACTTCTACCAAACCATCCTGGATTAATCTTGCAATGAGGAAATCTCCCCCGCATCAAACAAAAAGGACTTTCACCAACAGTGTCATGCTCCGTAATTCTATAAAACCACACTAATTTATATAACTCATCATCCCAGTTCTTGTTACTCTTTCTTGCTAGTTGTAATACACCTTTGAGCATTCTATTCACTCTCTCCACGACGGAATTGCCCCTGGGATGATACAGTGCAGTACATTTTTGCTCAATTCCTGTACTGGTAACAAAGCTCTTCATCAAATCTGATTTAAACTGGCCACCATTATCAGTCAGAACGGATGCCGGAAAACCCTCTCTTTAAAAGCACATTTCTAAAAATCTAATTACACTTTGTGTATCCACCTTAGTTACAACCTCCACCTCAAGCCACCTCGAAAATAAATGAACAAGAACTAAAATGTACTTAACCACATCATCTTGCCAAGTTATTGGTCCCATGATGTCCAAAGCAACACTTTGCCACGGCAAACTAGGACACTCTAATGACGATAAGGGTGGATTAAGAGGTTTCTGTGTTTTATCCGAAATTTCACACTGAATGCAATTGAGAACATGTCTCTCAATGCTTAAATCAACTCCAGGCCACCGATATAACATTTTAACACTTTTCTTGGTTCTAGAGATTCCTGGATGACCTTCATGGCCCAAATCAATTATCTTCCCTTTCATGCCCAAAGGAGTTATGATTCTTCCGGATCTACACAAAAAATCTCCATCCAAAGCCTATTCATCTCGGACCTCCCAAAATGGTCTAAACTTCGGATCAAGTTTGTCATTCTTATACCATCCCTGAATGACTCTGTTAGAAACATCACGCAACACCTCGTCTTTTTTGTATTCCTGCTCCCACATAATCTTTGAAAGACTAGGAGTGGCTTCAAATACTGCAGCAACACCCCAATCACTCCAGGGATCTGAAGCAACTTCTTTGAGAAGCAAGAAATGCCTACTGAGAAAATCCGCAATGATATTTTTTGCCCCGGCACATACTGAACATTAACCCCTTCCATGCTGATGACGGCCCCCATCCGTCATGCATTACAGTGCTCGTGTGCTGATGACGGCTGGGGGCCGTCATGAAGCCATTGATTCTTTAAAAGCTCAGCACACGAGAAAAATCGGCCCAGCATGGAAGGGGTTAAACACGAAATCTTGGATTCTCATTGACATCCTGGCTATTCTAGTCGATGCTCTGGAAAGACCTTCTGTAGCCAGTAATTTGGTTAAAGGTTTATGGTCTGACCTTAAAAGAATTTTTTTCCCCAAATACATTTTCTAAAATACTCCATTGCCCACACACACGCTAGTGTTTCCCTTTCTATGACAGAGTATTTTTCTTCTGTCGGGGACAACGAACGAGATGCAAAAGCAACCACCACTTCTTTGTCTTCCTTATTTATCTGTGATAATACCCCTCCCAAACCTGTACCACTTGCATCAGTAGTAACAATGGAATCAGCTACAGGATCAAAACCCTGTAACGCAGGAGCTTGTGCAATAGACTCCTTAATGGTCTCAAAAGATTTTTGACAATTATCACTCCAGTAAAAAAGAACTTTGTTTTTCATTAAGATACGCATGTCATATGTCTTGCTTGAGAAATTATTTATGAATTTTGCATAGAATTCTGCCAAGCCCAGAAAGGACCTCAACTCATCCTTCGACTTGGGGGAAGGAGCTTTCAAAATTGCTTCCACTAAAGAGCTTTTTAGTTTGATTTCTGACCCATCAATTTCATGACCTAGGTAAGTGACATGTTTTTCTGAAAATTTACATTTGCTGCCTTCAGCAATCAAACCATTATTTCTGAGAATGGACAAAATTTCCCTCAATAAAGTATCATGATGAATTTTGTCTTTGCCCATAACCAGAATATCGTCTTGGAAGACAACTACCTCAGGAATGTGGTTGAATAGGTTCGACATCAGCCTCTGAAAAACTGCAGCGGCCGATGCCAACCCAAACGGCATGCGAATAAATCTATAACATCCAAATGGAGTACAGAATGAAGTTAAATGTCTGCTCTGCTTATCCAGAACCACCTGGTGATACGCAGAGGAGAGATCCAAAGTGGAAAACCACTTTGCATTTCGTGTAAGGGAAAGCATTTCATCGATTCTAGGGAGAGGAAATTGGTCCACAATAATGTTATCGTTAAGATACCTTAGGTCCACACACAAACGGGCTCGACCATAGGATTTTCGGGCTACGACCAAAGGCAAAACCCATTCGGCAGCTTCAATAGATTCTATGACTTTGTTTGCCAACATCTTATCCATTCCCTGATGATAAATGGAATGTTCCTAGCTTTGTGAATTCTTGGAATGGCACCCTCCCTTAAACGGATCTTATGAGTGGAAGCTTTCAATTTCCCCATGCGATTCTCAAACACCTCAGGAAACTCTTGTATTACCCACTTCTTGGTGTCTACACTTTCACAAGAAACTAAGACCTGTTCCTTACTGTTTGGATTGAGGATGATATCTAGTAATTTTTGGTCTTTCCACCCTAGTACCGGTGGACCAACCCTTGCCACATACAATTTCCAGATGGACTGCCTTTCTTTAAACTTAAAAATGAGAGTTCTGAATCCTAACATATCAATTTCACCGCCTGTATAACCCTCTGCAGCAACATCGTTGGGTTCCAACCATCCTCCTATTTTGTCCACAAATTGGTTCTCCCAGATTTTTTGAGGCAAGGTGAAAGGCAAGGTGAAAGGTGAAACCGAATCGGAAGCCAATTGAACTGTGATGCCACCTAATGAGATATGACACAAAGGTTTTGACGATATGTCACAGATGATATTCAAGACTACCTTTTTCTTTTGAATTAAGTTCACCTGAACATCATCACCATCCGACTCTGACACAGAGGTGTCATCCTCGTGTTGAATATACGTGACTTTTTTCTGTGAAACTTTCTTATTTTTCCTGTTACACACTCTGGAAAAATGACCCACCAGTCCACACTCCAAACACTTGGCAGATCTTGCAGGGCATTTTTCAAATGTAGCTGCATGTGAGTAGCTGCCACATCTATAACAAATTACGTTACTAATTTTTTTTTTGCTCATTGCCCTCCAATTTCCTTGCATCACGTAAATCAATTTTCCCTTTCTCAAACTTGTTAGTCTTATAACTTTTATACGTTGCCTTCTTTTCAACAACCTTCCCAACTATCTGTTGAGAATCTGGAATCTTGTTATCGTGCGATAACGTAGCTTTCGCGCAACGATCGGACAATTCTGCCTTTTTAACAAGGACAATTATATCCTTAGGACATTTATCTCCCTCAACCCATAATTTATCCTGCAACGTTTTGTTTTTTGTATACATAACTACTTGGTCACGGATTAAATCATCGTGCAGTTGAGCAAATTCACACTTCCTTGCTAACTTTTTCAAAGCAGAAACAAATTCCTCAACAGACTCATTTTTCCCTTGTTTCCTGTGGAAAAAAGCATGCCTAGTAACAGCAATACACACTGAGGGAGAAAAGTGGTCATCTAAGTCTAATAAAGCACTTTTAAAGACGTCTAAGTCTCCTTCAGTTCTTTCATGAGTATGCATTTCTTCAAAAATGAGCAAACCCTCTGGACCAAGTGAATATAGCAACATCCTCTTCTTCCTTTCAGGAGAAAATGCACCGTTGACATCTTCTAAGTTCGTAATGTAATTTTAAAAATATGCCTTCCAATTCAACCAAGCTACAACAGGTTCTCCAGGGACTGATAAAAATTCCTTCGGTGAATTGATTTGTTAATTCGATGAACTTTTGTCCCCTGTTGGATTTGTTTGTGAGCCACTAGCTTCCAAAGGCATATTTGAATGGTTATTCGAACAAAAAAAAAACTGAAAGAAAGAATTGTTAGTTAACTGAAACAACCACTTTGTGAAAGATGTCTTCAAGAAAAACACACGTCATCTAACTCCACATTTGTTAGATGTTCGAAATAACAACTTCGCCAAGAGTGTCTTTTAGAAACAACAGTCTTTTAGAAACAACAGCTGCATGTATGCCTCAAGAAAATATAATAAGAATTGTAAATACCGCCAGTCCTTTTTAAGTTTTGATCGTGGTGAAAAAGAAAACTTTGCGCTTTGAAATCCTCGGAGTAGTTACCATGGAAACCAGAGCTGAAAGTTTAAAGATGGCTGCCGGAAACGTGACGACGTAATCACGCTAACCTCCACTTTGGGACGTAGATACGTCACATCAACTCTACATGGAATCCTAATCGCGCTGAAGATGAAGGCATCGTGGAGCTGCACGCCATGCACAAAGGACGTTCTAAAGCCAACAAACGTTAAGATGCCAAGTTTTGAAGGTAAACACTTGTAAGCGAAACGTACCTTTGTTTTTGAATATGCCGAATTCCCTTGTTTACAGCTAAACAATCCAATGCAGGAAGTTCACGGCAAAGTTTAAACAGACTCAAGTTCTTTTAAAACCAAAATCTCTCAGTCCAACGTTCATGAATATTAAAGAAAAATGCTGAATAAATTGTACAAATCAAGTTTTCCAGGAGTAGTCAGGAAGAAAATTTCTCGGAACTGACGAGGCAAGTTTCACAATATATATTCAAACAATGCTCGGTCCATGTTCAAACCTTGAAGTTTCTTTGTCAATAAATCTGCGGTTGTTTTAAAAATAACCATTCATGTCGCCAAAAATTGTAGTGATATCCAAAGGATTGAATAGGAACGAGACTTCTAGTAGAGTTGAAGATTGTAATATTTAATTACAGGTAAAGGAAAATACATGCAGCTGGATCTGAGGTTAATCCAAGAATGCCCTCTCTGTATCCAGTAACCGCTATGTGATCTGCACACAGCATTCATACTAAAACATTCCACATTACATAACAAGGTTCTGTCTTAAAGATACATGCCATCACTACAACGTTCCATTGTTTCAAGTGAAAGACTATATGGTGAGCCATGACCTCAAGGACGTTTATTTCCAGATATCCATACCCATCCATCCTGTTGTTTACTAGTACCTGATGTTAGCATTAAATGGCATCATTATCAAGTCAAAGTTCTGCAATTTGGGGTCACAACAAATCTCAGAGTGTCCACCAAATGTTTTGCTGTAGAGGAAGCACATTTACAGCACGGACATTCATGTTTCCTATTTTTAGACGACTGATTGGTGAAAGGAAACAGCTTCACACGATGCTTAGCACACATGGAAACAGTTGTTCAACTCCTTCGCAAATTGAGCGTTCCGATAAATGAAAGCAAGATCCCCTTTTGCCACATTCAAACTTCTGTTTTCTTGGCATCCATGCTTAAACAAGCAAAGCCGACCCAAACAAAGAGAGAGTGATGGCATTTCAAAGGGTGATTCCCCTCAACTAGAAGTCACCTCTTATCACAGTGAGAGTGAAATTGAGGTGAATGATGGTGTCATGAATTGCACGGCTACCAAACGCTAGGCTGCCTATCCGCCCTCTGCAGGAGTGCCTTGCAAGACAGAGGTCTCAAGTGACTGGAAACTGGGAGCATTTCATTTTGGTAGAGCATAATGTTCAGCAAAAACTCGATTGGTCGAATAGTGGAAGATCTTGTTAGTGGGAAGGGTGTTCCTCATCCCAAAATCTCGAGTGACCATCAATGGAAGCTCATAACCCTTGGGCTGAGGAGCACACATGAGCACATTAACACTTCAGGGCAAACACTCTGGACAACAAATGCTGTTGCACATCAATGTGCTGGGTATAAACTGTACAACTAGCTTGTTGGGCTTTGTAAAAACATAGTCACACAAGGTAGTGCTCATTTGCCCGGACAATATGACAACAATGTATTAAATCCAAAAGTAGGGAGGCACACACTCAATGCAATTGCCACGTCTGTTTTGTCCATGACAAAAATCATTTGTAAGTGGTGTATCCGCCGCCATGTACGCTTGTTAAAAGTAAACACCCTGAAGTAAACAATGACTTTGCAGATCTCTTAAAAACAAACTACCAGCGAACCCACGAGTGAGAAGTTAGCAATCAGATGCTAAAGCCTAACTTTAACTGTTGTAGCACACCAACAGTCAACCTGTTTGCAACAAAGAAGAAAGCAAAATGCCGAAACTTCACGTCCAGGTATCCTCACCAGTGGTCCCAAGGCCATGCCCTATGGATCAGCTAGTCAGGGATATTTGCTTAAGGCACCCCCCTCCCGCTACCACTGATACCTTATAGTATCAGGAACATTCTCTAACTTCAATGCAACTAGCTCCCACCTTGGCACAACAAGCATGGTTGTTATTGCTACATTTCACTCATATGAGACAGGGCTAAATAGGGACATTATCCAGGATTGCATGAACCTTCAGGGGAGTAAGAGAATAGAGTGGTTCAGGTATGTGAGACATTTCCTAATAGCCATCGGCCACCAGGAATATTTTGAAAACCCGTCTAGTATGATAGACATCTCTAGGAAGAAACTGAAGGCGATCTGTCTTCCTTACCTGGAAGAGACTAGGTGGCAGCTGGAGAGAAGAAAGTGTCTGTCATGCAAAATCATTTGATGTTAGATGGCCAAGGTCTTCAGAGATATTTAGTAACCACCCAGAGTAGCTATTCCCGTATGCTGCTAACTCGCTTTAGGGCGGGGGGTAGCTTCTTTAGATTAACCACTTTCCCCGAGGTCAACTCCTGGTCAAGATCCTTGACCCCTTGTCCTTGTGACGATGTATCTCAACAATCCATGTTACATTGTATCCTATTTTGTAAATTTTACACCCCAATCAGGCGTAGGTATATACTGACCTATTTAAAAAATGGAGATTGAGACAATGTAGACCTGCCCTACTCAGACTACAAATGCTGGAGGACGATTTCACTTTGTATAGCGTGACAACTTTTTTAAAGAGCCTAATGCGTTTTAGATTGTCAATGAATTAACTTTCTTTTACATTGAAATTTAGAGGCAATTCGGTATGTTTCTCTCTGTATTTATGAAATGGGTTTTTATCTAATGTAAATATGAATGCTATGTAATGCTTGTTTTATATTTTTATGTGCTTTTATGGAGTCTTGAAACTGAAACCGAATAAAGCTTCTTTGACTGACTGACACTCATATGAGAGGCTACCTCCACACTTACCCAACGTCAGGGTCGGTTAAGGCATTCCAGTCACATGGAGCTTCCTACAGATGGCATGGAAATACTACAGGAAAGCCAAACAACTAGGCAGCCCTAGTTATTAAATTTTTCCTCATGGTCGTCTGTTGAATCCCTCGCCAACCCGGCCTCACCGCTCCTACCTGCACGGGCCGCGGCTGCAACAAAAGGGTAAACAACGTTTACCCCGTAACTTTCTCTCCGCAGGGAATCACAACGCAGTTGTTACAACGACCGCGTTGTGATTCCGCAAACCATTACTCCGCAAGTCTGAACACCTTGCAGGGAGGGGGGGGAGGTGTTGGATTTAAAAATCCAACACCTTCCTTAGTGTCTGCAGAGACTGGAGTTGGAATAGTAAATTATACTATTCCAACATCCAGCATCCCTCTGCAAGTGTGCGGAATCACAACGCGGTTGTGATTCCCTGCGGGGATAACGACTGCGGGATGGCTGTACATATTCTCAACAAGGGCATGTTCTGCAGCAAAATGGAAATGGTTCATCTAATACTGTCAGATGTTACATTTGCAGCATTAAAATGTCAGCGCCCAAACTGTTCTTAGTACATTTACCAAAGTCAGGCCTTGCCTACAGACCAATACATGTACACCTAGAGGTTATAGCTGTGTATCTCCAAAACAGACAACATCAAATCTATCATTTCAAGCTTCCAGTAGTCAAAACCTTCATGAAAGGATTAAATCGAGCACTACCCCCTACTTTACAGCAAGGGGATCTAAATATTGCTCTTACTCGACTTATGGGGCTTCATTTGTGCCAGCTTTCATGGAAAGTGGTTTTTATTTTTGTTTAAATCTTTTTATTAGGGTTTTTCATTTTTCAAACAAAATCCCTTGCGGGACATACAACAAATCACAAGTCTGTTAGCATATACGTAAACAGTGTTCTCCGTTAGTTATCATGGCTTGTCAACAGCATAAGGACTCCAGTCTCTGGAATGAAACAGGTGTGATAAGGAAAGGGAACTAGGATCCATCCCCCGAGTTTGCTGTCGAGCTGTCTCATCGCTGCATGCCAGTCTTGCGTATGCCTGACCTCTCTCACGGTGTGGTAGCTGGGTCGGTGTGAAACTATTAACCCTTCTGATAGCGAGGTACCCTTGTGGAGGTGTGCGAGTGATTATGTTTGCGTAACTGGGTCGGTCTTTGAACTGCCGACTGAAACTAGGCTAGTAACGATGTAGGGGGAGTTCCTCCCAAACAATAACCGGTGAAGAGAATGAAGGGGGGGCAGCGGGGGGGGGGGGGACAAGTGCGGTGGATGAGGGCAAGTGGCCCATGTGGTCAGTGTGCGGGCTGGTCGCCAGGCAGCGGGGGGGTCGACGTGCATGCCCAGAGGGGGGGAGAGTGGGGGGACTACTGGACCCACACTATCGGTGGGCGTTCGATGCAGCAGAAACTGCCATTTATTGTATGCCTGCCTCTCTGTTCATGTGGTGGCGAGGGGTCGCGGGTCGGGGCCTCGCTCAGGGTCACTGGGTGTGGGCTGTGTCAACTCGGGGTTATCCTCTACAGCTGTCTCCAGCTTAAATTGTATGAGGAGATGCACCCATTCCATAGATATTGGGTGTTTGCGTGTGCCTTTTACCTCTTCCTCCCTCAGGGTCTCTTCTTCTGCTGCTCCCCACGTATTTACCACCCTTATCCAGGCCGCCTCCGGGGGTCCCGTAGGGGACCTCCAATGCATGGCTAAATTAGTTTTTGCTAGGAGGAGGATTAGGGATGCAAACCGCCATTGTAGTTTTTCCGATTTCTTTTTCTTATAGACCCCCAGGGCGCATACCTCCCATGTGTCAGCGTATTGCAGGTGGACCAAAGTCTGCAAGGTGTGATGCACTCTGGTCCAGTACGGTTGCAGGGACAGACAGTCCCAGAACATGTGTCTGAAGTTCGCACTTGGCGTCTGACAACGAGGGCATTTAAATTCTGTATCTGGGTAGAATTTCTGCAGCTTTTCTGGTGTAAGGTAAGCGCGGTGTAGGATGTTATACTGTATATTTTTAAAGCGGGAGTTTCGGGAGACTTTGTTTGGATAATCTAGCGCTTGTGTCCACTGTCGTGGAAGACTCGGCCTACGTCATCTTCCCAGGTGTGGCGTAGTCTGTCTAAGGGAACTTTAGTCAGCTCCCGTATTGCTTTATAGTGCCATGTCACTAAGTGCCTTCCCGTCCCCATCCGTAGTATCGTGTGTAGTACTGGGTGTGTAGGGGGTTCCCCATTTCTCAGATTACAGTAAGCTCGGCCACTGTCTATCAGTTGCCTGTGCGTCAGGAATTGTCCCCGCGGGACAATTCCTCGATTAGTTGATCATATGTTTTCAGCTGCCCTTCGTGGAACAAAGCTTCCATCTCCGTCACTCCACTATCTGTCCACGCCCGCAGATTTCCTTCTGTATAGTATCCCTCTTTTCGAGGAAAACCTACCAAAGGGAGCAGAGGGGAATACAACGGCTGCCCCTTCGACAGTCGGTGAATCCGCAGCATGCACTTGCCAGCTACAGTGACCTGTATCGGATGTGTGCCAATCGGTTTGGAGAATGGCATTAATAATCGTCTAATGGCAAGTAGAAGCAGCCTCTCTCCATCAGTAATCGTCTCGCTTAAGTGTTTCTCGGCTGTCCAATGAGACAACCATTGGAGTTGCGCAACCAGGAAATATGATTCAAATGACGGGGCGCCCAGGCCTCCCTCAGTTGTGGGCAGCTGTAGAGTGCGCAGGGCTATGCTATGTCGCCCATCCCCCCAAATCAGTGTTGTGAGAAGCGTGTCCAATTCGCGAAAGAAGGACCGGGGGGGGATCACCAGTAGATTGGTAACGTGGTACAGTAGTCAAGGCACCATTATCATTTTGGCTTCGGCCACCCGCCCTATAGGAGCCAGTGGAAGTGTCTTCCAAGAACCGATCACAGAGCGAAGGCCTGCCAACACTTTTGGATGATTTCCTTCGTATAGATCCTCAGGTGTTCGGTATAGGCGCACTCCGAGGTACCTGGGAGCCGCTTCGCTCCATTTCAGGGTGTGTGTGCCCACTTGCATGTCATGATATGCCAGATCAGGGCCAAGTGGGTAGATTGCCGATTTTTCCCAATTAACATTGAGGCGTGATAGGGCTCCAAACTCCTGTAATGTACGCCAGAGTGAGGTGAGATCACCCGTCGCATCCTGGATGTAAACAAGCAAGTTGACCGTGTAGAGGGAGACGCAATGGAGTCCATCCGCAATCGGAATGCCCCAGTCCTCCCCCTCCCTGCGCAATCGAATAGCTAGGGGTTCCACCGCTAGTGCGAACAGGAGAGGGGAGAGGGGGCACCCCTGTCTGGTTCCCCTCTCCACTGGAAACGGGGCCGAAACCAGTTTCTCGATCCGCACCCTGGAGGGGAGTCCTCTGTAGAGGAGCTGGGTGTACGCCATCAGTGTGGGGCCTATCTGTATTGCCTGTAGGACTGCAAAGAGGTGAGACCAGGCTAGAGTATTAAACGCCTTCTCTAAATCAAATATTAGGAAGGCCGCCCGCGGGAACCGGTCCACAACAGTGTCTTGTATATGAAATAATCTGCGTAGATTGTGGGAGGTGTTACGCCTGGGCACAAAGCCGCACTTGTCAGGATGTACCAAGGCCGGGAGAATTTGACTATAGCGGTCTGCTAGTATCTTCCCTAGAATTTTACAATCTGCATTCAGCAGTGTAATCGGTCTATAAGAGGCCGGGAGTGTGGGGTCCCTGTGCGGCTTCGGGAACGTCACGACTATCGACTCACGGAACGAGTCTGGCAGTATGCCCCCGGCCAGGGCCTCTTCGAACACTAGCGCTAATTGGGGCGCCGTTTCGGTCAGGAAGGTCCTGTAGTACTCCAGGGGGAACCCGTCCATTCCCGGTGCTTTTTCCTTGCTAGCGAGCCTACGGCATGTTTGATGCCGGAGGGTGTAATTTTACCGTCCAGTTCCTTTCTGTCTGCCTGGGATATCGCCGGCAAGTGTGACGGGTCTAAAAAGTGAGTGAGGTCGTGGGGCGTCGTCGGTGTCGGGGCGCGGTATACTGCAGCATAATGGTCACGAAATATGTGTAGGATGTCAAGTTGGGAGTGCTTAATCTGTCTGTGTGCATCCAGGAGTTCTGCTATGGAGCAGGACATCGTGTCTTGTTTGATCAGCCAGGCTAGAAGTGCGCGAGAGTTCCGCTAGCGCTTTCTCTGCCCCGCCCAGTGCCAGTTCTAGTGTGCGCCGTACCCCCACCACCTGTTGAATGCAATGACCCCTAGCGCTAACTTTGTACGCATCCCACTCTATTGCCCTGGAGGACGCTGTGCCAGCATTGTGTAGGTAGTGTTCCCTGATGTAGTCCCCATGAGTTTAACGGAACGCTTGATCTGTAAGGCACTCCTGGGGTAGTTTCCACGTTGGGACTGGGGGGTGGGGCGGCCTCCATCGGATGAACACCACGTGGGCGTCGTCTTCTGATATGACTCGCCCCAGGTAATCCGTGTACTGTAGCTTGGGTAGCAGGTCTGTGGAGCATAGGAACCTGTCCAGTCGGTCTCGCAGGTCGTGGGGAACTGAGTTGAAGGAGTATAGTCTATCTGGTGGATGTAGTGTTCTCCATGCGTCTACTAGGGACCAGTGATCTAGCCAGCAGCGAAGTCGCTCTGTTTGTTTGTGTGCCGGCGTGTGTACTGGTGGGGGATGAGATCTGTCTAGATGCAAATCCAAAGCAGTATTGTAGTCCCCCCTATGAGCCATGGTATCCCTACGTGTTGGGCCAGCACCCCTGTGAGACGAGTCCAATATTGGTCCTGGTCTGTATTGGGGGCGTACACACATCCCACTAGTATCGGTTGATGGAAAGTGGTTTTTATAGTAGCAATCCCATCCTTGTGCTGTGTCAGCGAGCTACAAGCTTTGTCAGATGAAGAACCCTTTATGTACTAGGACAAAGCTGTGCTTAAAAGATAGAAAAGAGGTGACGCTCTTAATCAACCCATCAAGCTACCTTCTTTCTTCCCTCAACCGAAATCACCTGCAGAAAGAGCGCTACATAGTTTAGATGCTAGAAGACCCGCTATGCACTACATTGAATGTATGAAGTCAGTTCACAAAACAAA
Source organism: Lissotriton vulgaris (assembly GCF_964263255.1). Classification (NCBI taxonomy): domain Eukaryota; kingdom Metazoa; phylum Chordata; class Amphibia; order Caudata; family Salamandridae; genus Lissotriton; species Lissotriton vulgaris. The sequence continues at coordinate 1,340,094,221 of NC_141685.1, forward strand.
ACAGCTTTTGTTGCATTTGTCTAATCACACAAAACAATTTCAACAGCATATCATGCTAGGTGGATTGTAATGTGTATTTGGAAAGGGTCTTAAAAAAAACACAAGTTGCAAAATCAGAGTCTAACACTAGATGGCAGGAGTTTACACAGCATGTGGACCTACAGCAGTATAAACTGGAAAACAATTGTTACAGGTAAGTCAAGTTTTCCATTTGCTATTCTTAGCTCCACCTATAATTACTTTGGGAGCTAAGTGTAAGTGGAATTAAGAATACTAAATATATTCTTGCAAAGCAGAGATAAATCGACGTTGTGGATGCGGTTGTATTGCCAGAGATATAGCGACCTCCCACCCTCACTGCAGGGGATAGGCTCATGTAGGCACATGAGAGCAGCTCTTCCCTCGGCATTACTGGCTTCAGGCAGGCTTTACAAGTTTAGCTCTGCCTGCCCCCGTTGGTACCCTAGACTACGAGATTGGGATAAGTGAGGCTTCCTTTAGTTTATCATTGCAGGCCCAGCGCCTTTGTGGCTGAACTCGTTGCTTTCCGAGTGCTACCAGCAGGTGCGGCTGGGAGATTGCTCATCGACTCTTGAAACATAAATGTTCCTGTGAAGCGCCTTCGAGGCCCTGCTTGATTTCACATGCTTGTACACGAGAGCTCTGGCCTGAATTTTGGTGATGTCACTAGCTATACTCAGATTGCACTCAGATCTAATGATTATAGCCGGAAAGAGTACGAGGAACCCAATAGGAATAATGGAACTGCTTCTATATGGTAGCCTATCGCATAAGGCATTTCCTTTTTTTAAGGACCTCCAGTAATAGACCCAATAAAACACCCAGATAATCTGGATCCACATGGAGGAGCTGTGCTAGGCAAGGGACTTTCCGTTCGCATTGCTGAGTAAACAGCTCATCAGAAATGCTTCTTCTATGCAAGATGCTCCATTGATTAGGGGTGTGCAGCTGAGCGCTGCAAGAGCCCCAGCTGGAAACCCTTGCTGCAGGCCTTCAAGAGATGCCACAGGCATCAACAGATAATGCCGTGGCTGTCTGTTCCAATGCGTTGCTCCGAGATCTCACTAGTTGCATGTAGCAGATTAGGGCACGACATACTGTGATATGAACTTTAACCTTTTGGAGAAACATGCTGGACATGCATTCTTGTTTTGTTCTATTAGTGTCCGCAAGCACTTTGTGTTTTCTGTATTTTCCAGTGAATTGTTGTGTCACTCTGGTGGTCTGCAGCTGAGAAGATATTGGTAGTTGACGTGGGTCCTTTTCTGTGTGAGTGGGTCTACTTCAGCTTCAGCCATATCCTTATAGAGGGTAGGGGCACTTTAATGATTGATGGTGGTGTATCATGGTGTGGTTGATGTTTCATTAGATGAGATGTCTGACCTCTTAACTTTGACATCAGGTATAGCTGCGCCTTATTAGGGGTTGATGGGTTGTACAATTCTGGCAGCTCCAAGTTTTGTTTAATTTTTGCAATGTAGCAGACTCCACTCTATCTAAGCCCACATGCCTTCATTCAAGCATGCATTAGGTAATACACTAGTAGCTTGTAAGATAACTGGGATGTGTTTGATGCACCTGCTAGAGACGTCTGCCTGTAGTCTCCCACCTGGGCACAATCCGTTGAGTCTTAAGTGGGTATGAAGTCAGCAGTTTAGAAGGTGATCCAATTGAAGAGAATGAGCAGTTTTTAAAGGGGGATGTAGGTTTGAAAAGGGAATGCCCCATAGACATCTGGAAGCAATTTGTTAGCAGAGTGTATGTCTTTAGAGGGGGTGACACCTTCCAAATGAGGCTGAGTTGACAGGCATCCCATAGGTTAGAATCATTAACTTGCTCAGATGGTGATAAGTCTGGTCTGGGGAATTACATGCAACACACACATGTCGAAGGCTCAGGCTGAAACACGTAGGTCGCTCACTGTATTGCCGGTGGTTTAATATAAAATAAAGGACTTACTTTGAACTTGCAAGAGCCTGGCTGTGCTGTTTTTTTTCCACGCCCCTTGGAGTGGGGAGCTGCGAATGGTAAAGAAATCCTGGGGGGAAAAAAAGATATATATATATATATCCAAAATCCAAAAGTTGCGTAAAAGCAAACGTGCACTCAGAGGTTGGTCTTTGCTGCAAAAATGTATTCTTAGGTAACGCTACGCGTTTCGACACAAGTTTGTCTCGTAACGCGTAGCGTTACCAAAGAATACATTTTTGCAGCAAAGACCAACCTCTGAGTGCGCGTTTGCTTTTACGCAACTTTTGGATTTTGGATTGAAATTTCGACCGGCTTTTGGGTTCGCCGATCAACGAAGGACCCTTCCTGCTTTGTTATTTATATATATATTCACTGAAAAAAACATAGGGTTAACACTCGTTATAGTTAGGAATTAGCATTTAAAAAACCTTTGAAATTCACTGAAAAACCATAGGTTTAACACCAGTTATAGTTAGCTGGACATTTTACTCATACAAAACCATTGAAATTCCCACGTTATAGTTAGTTGGACTCACTATAATTCGCGCGCCCGCAATCCACTGCTGATGATGTCACATATTACATCATTCATGACATGGTCAGTGAAATCACTGATGACATCTCAAATGACATCACTGATGACATCTCAAATGACATCACTGATGACATCATTCATGTGATAATATGATGCACCTCCTCACACTCTAATCTAACTTTTGATATATCCAGTGTTAAATACAGACTACCATTCCAGAAACCACTGTGTTAGTATCTCTAATTCCTAACTATAACGAGTGTTAAACCTATAGTTTTTTCAGTGAATTTCAAAGGTTTTTTAAATGCTAATTTCTAACTATAACGAATGTTAAACCTATGGTTTTTTCAGTGAATTTCAAAGGTTTTTTAAAAGCTAAATCCTTACTATAACGAGTTTGTAACCTACGGTTTTTAAAGTGAATTTTTTTTTTTTTTTAATAGTTGTTTTTTATAACAATTATAATATTTTTTATAAAATAATTATTTTTTATTTTTTTCTAAAATAAAATTTTCAATGTATTTATCCAGTTTTTTTTTTTTTTTTACCATTTTACCTCGGAGCGCTCTGGGTGCGTGCACCGGTAAACACACCCGTACACGTAGCGAGAGCGCTATTCCCGCGTGCAAAAAATATATAATTATGTATTTAAAGTAAATAATAATGCAAGACATTCAGTGGCATACTCATAAAAGTACTAATTTTCATTTTCAATAACCGAATTTCACCTTTAAACGCATTTCCGAAAATCTAACGAAGAGTCTTTCAGGCGCGCCACGTAAGCGCCCCCGGAAGCGCCTACGTACGTGCCGCGTAAGCGCCCATCGGAAGCACCTACGTACGTGCCTCGGAAGCGCCCGTGGAAGCGCTCCGGAGCGCGTAGCGGAAGCGCGTCAAGTCATGTGACCTTAAAATAACACTTTTCATTGGTTGTTAACAGGTTTTTTACAACTAATGAAAACCCCACCCCTTTCCTTCACTACTTCTTTTACTTTGGAGAGAACAAGGCCTATTCCTTTCTTCTCTTCAATTGTTTGCAAAGAATGGCTGCAAGACCACCAAGCAGCAGTGATGACTCTGATGACTTTCTCCAGGAAGAACCTCCCCAGCCAAAAGTGAAGCAGCACTTCATCTGGAAGTTTTTTTGCATTCCAGAAGGGGAGAAGAAAGTGAATGCTCCTAAAGTGGAATGTAAGATCTGCAACACTATTCTGTCTCGCGGTGACCCCAGGAAAAAATACAGCTTTGGGAACTCCACAATGATCAGACATGTCCAAAGAAGGCACCCCCAAAACTATGCCCGGGAGAGTGTCCGGGACCTGGCATGGAATGCACCTGGAGATGGCGCCTCGACTTCCACCGGAGGAGCAACATCATCGGGGATAGGAAGAGCAGTCGAGCTGATACCAAATATTCAGCCTGTTTTTAATAACATTACCATTAGGTGTGAGCAGTGTGACGAACTGCTTTGTTATGGAGAACAGAGTATCCGACTAATTGTTCGAAAAAGAGAAGGACATCGCTGCCCTCCCCAGCCCTAATTTTTCCCATTTTTTTAACTCCTGTTGAGCAGTTTGGCATTCCCTGGTTTTTTTTTGTTCTGAAAAAAAAAAAAATTTGAAAACGTTCGGAAAAAGTAAAAAAATAAATAAATAAATAAAAAAGAACTACCTCCAATTCTCCAAAAGGAGTTATATTCTTTATATATTGTAAAGGAGTGAGTGAAGTGGTGATCTCAGGGTGCGCGTATCGGTGAGAGTACATGGGAACGCACCCAGCGCTTACCCCACGAAAATTGCAAACAAAAAAAAAAAAAAAGGTTTTTTACCCTTCAGGGTCCTTCTAGGCCCCCCTCAAAAAACCTAGGGGGTCAGGGGGTGTGTACCCTGCCCCCTTTCAATCATTTCCCCCTTTATATTTTCACCTCTTGTGTCTCGATTCTACCGAGACACAAGATGGCGGACTCTCCGGACTGTTTAAAATGTCGACAGCCAATCAGCTTTCCGCTCGCGCACTCCCGTAGTGCGCTGGGTGCGCTCCCCGGTACGCGTACCGGTGAGCGCTCGGAGCGCGCCTATAGATATATATGTGTTTTTGAAGTTAATTTTCAAAAAAACCACTGGAGCAAATTTCACCAAATATAGCAAAGGCACATCTGCGTACCAGTCCCTACAATTTTGCAAAGTTTGGCGTAATTTCGTTCAGCGGTTCAGGCTGTAGCCTTGTCAATTCGTCCTATGGAAGTTAACATGGGGAAAATACGTTTTGGGACCCCCCTTTTTTCTCAGCCCCCACTTCAAGAATCCCCCCGAAACTTTCAGGGAAGGAGCGGAGCGGAGCTGGCCTAAATTTTGGAAAATTACACACAAATTCCTCAACCGGCGCCAAAGTTATTCCCAATAGAATGGTGCGGATTTCCTAGCTAGGGCCTAACTATAACTACCTACTGGCGACCGCCAGTAGGTAATATATATATATATATATATATATATATATATATATATATATATATATATATATATATATATATATATATATATATATATATATATATATATAGTCGCTGTAGCCCAAATCTACTTAGGTACAGTGAGCCTGTGGCAGGGTTACGAACCCCAAAAAATCCAATAAATCTGTTGTAGGTTATATGGACCGAAACTGAAGAGAAACACGGTGCTGCTTCAATGTATTTCAAGCATGTTTATATCATCAGTGCTACAACGCTGCCCAACGCGTTTCAGAGCTCTCGGCTCCATGATCACGGGTCAATTGTCATTTAACTTCCTCATTCTTTTAACACCCAGGGCCTCATTTATGAGGCTGTGCGTCACTTTTACGCCGCCGGTGCGTCACTTTTTGTGACGCACCAGTGGCGTAAAAAATGCGCCTTGTTGCGCCATATTTACAAAGTGACGCATCTAGGTAGATGTGTCACTTTGTAAACCCCTGCGCCACATTATACCTGCTCCAGGTATAATGTATGCAAGGGGGGCGTATTGACGCAAGGAAGGGTCGTAGAAGTGACGCAGTGAAATCTATGAGATTTCACTGCTTCACTTTTAGGACACCGTTGCGTCAAAATCTGGCGCCTGCCTCACAGCAGGCGTAAGACTGACGCAGGCCCTTTCACATGGGGCTTGCCCCATGTGAAAGGATGCATTGCTGGAGTTGCGTCACTTTTGTGACACACTCCAGAAATGTGTCACTTTTGCGCTTACAGATACGTCAGAAATACTGACGTATCTGCAACTCCTTGCGACATGATGCGTCATACATTAAATATGACGCATCAGGAATGTCGCAAGGAGTGCGCACTGAGAAGTGACGCATCGCTGCTTTCACACAGCGATGCGTCATTTCTCATAAATGAGGCCCCAAGTGTGATTCCTAGCGCTTAACAGATAATATACCTTCAGATGTTCCACTACAGAATTGTATTTCAGCTTTTCACCATTATTACATTCAATAATAGCCATAAAGTGAAAGCAAGAAGAAAATATTGCATACATAATTTAACATAAGTAACAAATAGCAAAGGGAAACAGTTAACATTGATTGTGTTTCCACAATTTTTACAATATTACACCTCCTTATATTTTAAATGAAAATAAGTGAGATTCCAAAATACATATATGCATTTACATGTTTATGACAATTCTAATTCCAATTTAGCAATGATATTACTATGAATTTATTTTTTATATTCTCTCTACAATTCCGCCCAAGTGGGCATACTGGAATTTTTTATCATAATTAGGGCTACCGGTTTTATGTTAATTTTTTTTGTTGCCATTTACATCTGTATTATCCATATTTAATTTTTACTAATTTTATCTGTATTTATCCATATTTATTTTGGGTTTTGTGAAAAAATTAAGCTGAAATTAGTATATTTTCACATTTATTTAACCTATAAATACGCTTTCATACTTGAATGTCAGACAAGTTTCCGTGCTGTGAACACCTGCAGAAGATAAATTAGTGCACTTAGATGAAAATATGCAAAGTTCAGTATCAACCGTGTGCATATCTACTGTTATTAAAGCCTCTTAACTAAAATTCCTTGAATTTTTCAACCCCCCCCTTATGTATCAATCCACACATCTATTGGCCTGGCAGTCATGGAAGACAGTATTTAGAAGTACTCAAAAAGCAACCCAATTTCTGAATTTATCCACATTTAAAAATAAATACAGACAAGAAAATGAAGGTTTTCTGTCTGTATTTATCTGTAAAAATCCGTTGAAATGGAAAACAGGGAGCCTTAATCATAATGTACCTAAATTCTTTTCATTTTAACCAAATTAATACAAATTATAAACATTACTCTAAAGCAAAACCCTTCACGTCATCAGACGAAAAAAAAAACACTGAGCCCCATCAGGCTACATATGATCAGCCTTCTTGCATCCAGTATTCTCCATATAATTTCTGATAAGTCTGCAATAAAAGTCAAACAAAACTAGTTAAAAAAACAGCACTTTCTCATGATTAAAATTGAAACATCCTATAGTTATTGTAACAGAAGTGCCTATTTAGGAAGAACATCACTCTAATTTACCTATTTCTGTTTTTCTTTTTTAATGTAATTTTTATTTTTCATTCACTATTTTAACCCAAATGCACTGCTAGTACTTCGTTAAGATTAAGACCTGAGGGATGCAGAGTGATATATATGATAATCAATTTAGACTCCAATCATATTAACTCTTGCACTCTGTTACCTCCTCTCTCTCTTCTCTTATCGGTATCCTATCCAATACACAGAATGATAGTAAATTTGTGTTCTGATTACGTCGTATTTTAAAGTGTCTTGCGATTGGGTACTGTTTGTCATCCTTGTTTATCGCCCTCAGGTGTTCTAGCACTCTCTTCTACGCTTTATGGATGGTACTTCCAATATAATGTTTATTACAGGACAGCTTAATTCCCAAACCACATAATCTGAGTTACAAGTTATTTTGAATGGTTGCTGATCTTCAATTAACTTAATGGTTTTATAGTTGTGACTGTGTTTGCAGGCTTTACACGTCCCACATGTATAAAAGCCCTGTATAGTATTTGTTTCAATGTTGGATGTTATCAGGCTCTGACTGAAAGTTTCTTTTAAGAACTCAGACCTCCTAGAGGTGACTTGTGGATTTGTCCCTACACAACACACTTCCGGGTCAGTTTTTAGGACTTCCCAGAACTTTTTAATATTCCGCTTGACTTCCCAGGGTTCACTGTGGAAAGAGATGATAAACCTCACTGAATGTCCTACCTGAATTTCAGTACTGCCAGTTAAAAGTTCAGTTCTCACACATTTATTCACTTTCTCATATGCCTGTTTGATCACATTTTTCGAATATCCTCTTTCTGTAAATTTGTCCATCATAATCTGCTTTTCTTTTTAAAACCCTTCTTTCGAGCTACAATTCCTTTTCGTCCTTAACTATTCACCGACAAAGATACTTTGGATCAAACTTTTGGATGACAGATTTCTTCATGCAATAAACTGTTCCCTGCAGTTTCCTTACTGAACATATTGCTTTCCAAACTGTTACCGTTGACACTCAATCTCAAATCCCCAAAAATCTATTGTGGTTTTGTGAATGTGACTAGTAAATGTGAGAGTCAGAGTTGCAATGAAGTGTGTTGGTAAAATCACATGCTTGTTCTAAATCACCTTTCCAAATGCTGAAAAAGTTGTTGGTAAGAATTTTTTTCTGCGCCCATTTGTACAATCGCTCCCTTCGTATAGATATGGGAGATTTTTTAAGATTATTCAACAAGATCTGGGAAGAAAACTATACACTAATGTGTTTAGACGTCAATAGTCTATTCACATGTATTCCTCACAAATTAGGAATTAAAGCCTGTCGACCCTGTTTGAGACCAAGATCACTGTCTTATCTATTCCATGCGGAAAGGATTCTAGATATGATGCAGATATGTCTTACCAACAATTTTTTCACTTTCAACAAAAAAATCTATTGACAGACCCAGGGGACGATGATGAGGACCTGCTTCGCCTCCAGTTTTGTTGGGTTGCACCTGGGCTGGTGGGAGGAGCAGGTCGTAAATAACCTAGTCATTTTGACAACCACGTCATCCTGTGAGCACAATACATCGACTATATTTTCTGCATTTGGAAAGGTGATTCAAAACAAGCACATGATTTTGTCAACACACTTAATGACAAATCTAAAAGTATAGTGAATTAGAATATGTCTTTAACATTAAGTTGGATTTTAAATTACTACCAAATAGGTTTTTTAAATATTTTCCTAGCTGCCCCCAAACCGAATTTAGTCCATATTAATTGTAATAGGGTACATCAGTGTAAGTCCATAGAAAGCCAGCCTTGCCACATTGCAAAACGACTTTGGAGATTTTTCACTGCCAGGACATGTAAAACATGCAATATAGATACATGTAACATATACATACATGTAAAACATTCAATACACATACTTTTTAACTACCATGCACCCTGCCCTAGGAACATTTCAGGCCTACCTTAAGGGCGACTTACAAGAAGTAAAAAAGCAGGTTTAGGTCTGACAAAATGTTTATTTTGCCAGATCAAAATGGCAGTTTAAAAGGTGCACACCGAGGCTTCAAGGGCCGGCCTGAAACTTGTTTTACAACACTATTTTAGTGAGTATCACAAAGAGTGCTACAACCCACTTGCAGCATTTAATTTACACGCCCTCTGTACATGTAGTACCATCATTAGTAAATTAAATGTGCCAATTAGGTGTATATCAGTTTTAACATGCTGCCCCCTGCATTCTACGTCCAACCAAAGTTATGTATTTACTTCTCCATTTGAAGCAATCTCATTTAGAAGGTATTTCTCAGCCTTGGCTTCCAGAGATTGGAATCAACTTCATATAACCAACCCCCCCCCCCCCCCCCTTCCCACTTGATGTAAAGGATCTTGAATTGTCTGCCGTCCCCTTGATGCATAGCTTTATCTCACCCCAGCTAGCTTCATGGTGCATAATTATCAAGCCAACGGCCATTGCTAGATTTTTGGCTCCCTGTGTAAAGTCATATTTTGCTGCCGAGAAAATGAAACAATATTTGATGCTTGTTTTAGCAATTTGCTGCCCCTAGTTGATTATACCCTTTAATTACCATGTCGCAGAACTGACCTTGACAAAAGGTACCTAGATGCATACTCCCACAGCATGCAGTTTCCAAGTGTGCAGAATTATTCTAGAAAGCGCTAGAAGTTATCCTTTTAAGTGTGTACTTTAAAACAGCACAACACATTTGTGCAGGGCCGAGCAAAGAACTATATTCTGCATTATATCCTCTTAACTTCAAGTTCAAGGTTTTTGTGATTAGTCTTAGTGCCATGATGCTAAGGTTCCACAATGCTCTTTGGCTGAAGAAATTACATAATTTAAGAGCTTATGTATTAAAAAATATGTATTTTATTTCACACATCGTCTTTCAACTCTCCATATTTCATGCAGTTTGCTGCTTCCACAACTTGATATATAACGTGAAAGCGAAAACTAAAAAGACACATTTTTCTGCCTCGAAGTAACTTTCATTTCTTTAAAAAAAATGTATAGAATGATGTGTTGTTTTTAATGCTGGGGGTGAGTCACAATGTGGAGACCCTGACTAAAAGTGTGGCAGAGTTAAAACCCAGGTAACATCGCGTTTCCTCTGCTTTATTTAGAGTTGAAGGCCGTGCTTCCGGCCCTGGTGGAAACCTTTGAATAACAGACGGTTAGATATTGGGCTGTCAGTCAGAGTACCTCGGACCAGCTGCCTTAATTGAGGTAGGAGTTTCCTGTCCTGTTAAAACCTGGCGGCCCTGAATAAGAAACCAAAGTAATGACTACCACCGCCCAGCACGTCAGGGACATTTGTATATTTTTATTTTCAGTAGGAAACTTTCATCTGTGCGTTTGTTTTTGAACAAAACACTTTTTTTAGCAGGCACATTAAACATGGTGGCCTCTCCGGCAAGTTTTAGTTTTTTCAAGTGCGCTCACATATATGGTGGCTCTTTCGAAGGCACAGACATACACCCCTGCCAGGAGGACACCTCCAAATATCCCTCTGTTCTTCCAGAGGGCCTACGATCCTGTTGCCATGCTCTAATTCAAGGGTACTCGCAAACATTTCCCCGGGGGCCACAAAGTAAGGTCAGTGGTGTGCCCGAGGGCCGCATTTATGCCAGCACGGCGGCAGTGGGGCTTTTTATTTTGCTGTAGCTGAGTTGCAATCCCTCTACAGCACCTTTGGGCAAGCTTTCTTTGCTTGTTATCACTACTCTGGGAGAGTCAAGTGTAATAAGCATTTGCAATGCAATCGGTCTCGCCTTTGGGGCGTTATATGTATTTAGCTATGCAGTACATTAGCCTTGGTGCTGAAGCATTTACTGTTCTTTAACATGGAGGGAAAGTAAGCACCAAACTGCGTGACACGCCAGGTATGGGAACACATGGAGAGAAATATTGCATTTCTGCTGGATATAGTATAGTCCAAAGCTCTGTTTTAATATAAAATCAGGGCCTTGGGTGGTCATATCACTAAAAAATACCAGATTTGAAAAAAATCATTGGCTACGGGTGCTCATGGAAAACAATTTCTATGGACTGGAATCTAGAGAATGCTAAGGGGATTCTGGTATTTTACTAACCTCTGCTGGTCGTTTTCTATCAAGATAGTTAAATAGATGCAGTTACCAGAAAAATTTGAAAAAAAAGTCCCTCAGCAGAAAGCAATTCTGGTATTTTACTGACCTCTACTGGTTGTTTTCTATCAAGACAGTTAAATAGAGGCAGTTGAACAGAAAAAAAGTCTCTAAACAGAAGCCGACAAGTCCTAGGGCTGATCTCCGGAGCCTACAAAGTACATACACATATAAGTATATAATAAAGTATATAGAAGAGGTTTGAATGCTCAACCTAAAAAGGAAGGCATTTAATTATTGAACAGGAATGAAATGGAATTGCACAATGTGGAACCATAAAACTTGGGGATTAATCCTGGATTTCCCACTTGACCAAATTGTGTGATCCTAGGCAATTGTCTAATTTCAGTTTGTCTCCTTTTTCTTCATTTTGACATACAAGAGCACATTGAGATACATGTGTGGAAGATATATGCTGTATACAACTTTTCTGGTGTTTGATTTATTAAACTATAATGTTGTCTACCTCTAATAACAACCCAGAATAACCCAGGGGGTTCATTGTGATAACTGAATTGTCTCTTAGTTTAGTATTGGTGACATGGCTGTTTCTAGGTTCATTCTGAAAACTGTCACTTTTAAAAAATACATCTCAAAGCACTGATATAATATGATGTACTGATGTGAAACAAATATTAATGAAATACACTTTTTTTTAAATTTTGAAAATCTTTTATTTTTGCACTTGTTGAAAGATGTCTTAACGATAAATGTGTTCCTAAAGGGTGCACAGCACCATATTTGCTTCTTTTCTTTTATTTCCAGGGGTGTGGCTTCAGGGGGGTGTTTGGGGTGAAACACACCCCTAATAATGTGTTATTTAGTAAATAGTTGGGTACAGTAGCTTTCAGTCAGCTCTGGTAAGTATCTGTCGGATTTCACCTGGGATTCTAAAAAAACTCACTCAAACAAAAACACACATACATTCTTCTGTTTTGAAGGTCTTAAAACATGGATATTTTACAAAATACTGTGTTGTAAGTACTCCTCACAATCCAAACTCCTTTTCCTTTCCAACAATCTATACTACTATTATAAAGAGAGAACTGTGAACCTTTGAGCCGGGTAAACTCTGGAAGTACAGCACCAATCACAACACCCAATACAGCGTTGGAAAGGGGAGGTCCAGGAGATGGACAGAGGCTATACAGCACCACACCATATACAATATGGGGGGGGGGGAGAACGTCAGGGGAAAAGTAGTCCTTGGGCGTATGCATACAGTGATATGAACGCGGCATATACAACGCTTGCGAGAGGTGCAATGGCGTGTGGGCGTGGCGATACGTAAACGCGGCGTCCGGACAGGAGCGCGGGGAGGAGCACGGAACCGACACCCGGTTCAGTGCAATATCCGCCACCATCATGGTGAAGAGAGCGGCGGCGACAGTGGAGCCGTGGGGAGGAAAAGTAACGCAGCGTTCGGCAACCCTGTCGGTGAACGTAAGTTGCGCATGACAGCTTCGCTCTAAGCCCGCATGCATGCTCGCAGCCCAAACAACTAAGCTCTGTTTCCCAACTGCAGACGTCTCGCCCCAGTTAGGCCAGACATCCTGCGGCTGGACCCAGCTCCCATGTGCTGCAGGTAAGGTGGGGGCGCGGCGGGGCAGAAGCTGAGGGCTGTGGAGCTGGGGGAAACTGTGGAAATGGTGTGGACTTTGGGGTATATATTACGAATAGCGGGCGAGTAGAGTGCATGCAAGGGGAGTGGCCCAGTTCACTCGCTCTCCCGTGGAGCGTCGATGTGGGGGAGGGGGTAAACTGTTTCCTCAAATGAAAACAAGCTGCAGCCAGCAACATTTGTTTTCAGGACTCTCCCTCCACCCTGACTTCCCCGTGGGAGGAATGGCAGGTATGTATGTGCCTGGAGCGCCTCCCGCTACAGATGATGGGGGAGGGGAGTGTGATGGGGGAGAGAGGGGGACACTGCCTCTCTGGTGAGAGCCGTCAGGTAAACAAACAGATTAACATTTCACAGAAACTGCAGCCGAAAAGAAACCATGACGGCAAATTGGATGGCCGGGACAGGTGAAGCTGAGGCTCTCAGAACAGAAGGCCAGGTAGTTTGAGGGGAAGTGGGCAAAAAGGGGTGACTGGTAAGAGAGAGAAAGGAGCTGCCCGTGTCCGGGGTGCGCAATGCTGGTGAGTACCTTTCACCTCGCAAAGCCTACCCGGACAACGTCGGACGGGCTGCTAGTCAATCATATAATTTGTAAAGCGCACTACATAACTGCAAGGGTTTCAAGGCGCTGAGGGGTGGGGAGGAAGGGGGTGCTGTTGCTACTGGTCAAACAACCAGGTCTTGAGTTGTCTCCTGAAGGTTAGAAGGTCTTCGGTTTGTCGTAGGATGAGGGGGAGGGTGTTCCAGGTCTTGGCGGCGCAGTGGGAGAAGGATTTGCCTCCGGCTGTGGTTCTGCATATGTGTGGGATGGTAGCTAGGGAGAGGTCTGCGGAGTGGAGATTCCTGTTGGGTACGTAGAAGGAGAGTCGGCTGTGGAGATAGGGTGGGCCTGTCTTGTGGAGTGCCTTGTGTGCGTGGATCAGGAGTTTGAAGGAGATTCTTCTGTCGACAGGGAGCCAGTGCAGGTTCCTCAGGTGGGGGGGTGATGTGGTCGCGGAGCGGGGCGTCGAGGATCAGGCGTGCAGAGGCTTTCTGGATTCTTTGCAGTCTGTTGATGAGCTTGGTCGGGGCTCCGGCATAGAGGGTGTTTCCGTAGTCGAGTCTGCTGCTTACTAGGGCCTGGGTCACTGATTTCCTTGTGTCTGTCGGGATCCATCTGTAGATTTTGCGGAGCATCCGGAGGGTGTTGAAGCAGGAGGAGGAGACAGTGTTGACTTGTTTGGTTATGGTGAGTCGATTGGCCCTTAAGCCCCCCTCAAGCACGTCTTCTATTATAATAATTAACATGATCCCAGCGTGACTGCCGAAAGAACTGAAGCTGAAACCCACCCCCGTCTTACTGACCAAGCTACGCCCCCGTTTATTTCAGTTAGTGTAAATAAATGCTTGCCTGTTTAATGAACACCTTTATGAATGTTAGTGCTCTCAGCAGCCCAGTGCGGTGCCCCATGTGAAGTTTAAGATGGCCGCATGCGGCCAATGGGTCAAACTGTCCTGTGAGTAGCCCTGCTCTATTTTCATGGCTGAAGACTATCGTTTTTATTATGTACTTGTATATGACTTCATCTCGATTGTATGCTGGAATCCAAGTGGTAGAAGCATAGTTAGTACCAAGACCCGAGTTGCGGATGGACCACATGACAATGTTGGTAAATTTTTCTTTATATAGGCTTGAACACCGAGAAAAACTTTTGAAGATTGAAGTTTCCCATGTGCACCTGCCATGAGCCGGTTGCACACATACATTGTCAAAATGAAGCAAGGGGGTCTCCCCAAACACACAGACATGTCCTATATATCGATATATCACCTTTTGCTTTGGGCTTCAAGGAAGTCAAAAATAAGAAGATGGGGTGTGGGCAGGCTCACTATTGTAGAGCCAATCCGAAGAGGACTAGCCTGCAGGAAAACTGAGACACTTCCTGAAAGGCCACTGCTTCTGAAAGACTGAATAGTCTGGTAAAGATGCAGACAAACGTAAAGCAGATGTGGTGTGATGAAGATTGAGATGGGTCCCGTGGGCGAGGCTACCCCAGCAAGGTTAGCGTCGCAGCGGGGAAAGAACACACACACACACCAGTAACTTGGGTGCGGGTGAAAGACCCAGTGTGGTCTTTGCCCCTTTATTATATAGCCTCTAGCCACGCCTGGCCAGAGGATGCTACAGGGTGCAACTTCCGGGTTACACAAGCTACATAAGAGCGATGCTGGGATCATTGCACCCCCCCAACTTGTTGTCGACTTTCGTCCTGGTGCCTAACAGGCAAAGTCTCTGAGTCTTTGGCTTGGCTGTGGATTAGGCCCCAAGTGGTAGCACTATGGTTGGGAGCAGCTGCTTCCACCTCCAGACCTTGGCTCATGCTCGGGGTCTGTCTCTACGCTTTCCTTGGTACTCAGCGGCTCAGTTGAGGAGCAGGTCAAAGGACTTTCCTGGGGTCAGGCTATGGCCCCAGGTCGTTCCAGGTGGCTTTTTCGTCTCCTGACTGGTTGGCTTCTTGACTGGGGCAATCCACCCTTCAGAACCTCAATACATTCCTTGTGACAACCTTTCGCCCTTTCTCGGTGGTGACCATGGTGCCACTCGAGTGGGAGACTGACCACCAGCCTGGTTCCATCCCGGCTGTCGATCTTTTGCTAACATGATGTCCCCTGGCCGGAGCTCTCAAGGTTTAGCACTCCTCTTCCGGATTACACGTTTATAGATACGGGGTGCACCTGGCCTGGGCGACAGCTGGTTCGTAGGGGGTTGGCAGGGCCGGACTGGTTACCAGGTGTTTTGGAATGCTGCTGAGCTGGGGGCTGATTTTGTTGGTGGGGACCTGCATGTGCTTCCAAATAATTAAAGCAAAACGAATTTCGTTCAGCACCCGCAGGTCTCCATCAACGAAATCAGGGATAGTGTCAGGCGGATGTCCACTCAGCATCACAACCTAAGGGACCGCTGCGTAGTGCAGTGAGGTGCTCCCCGGTACTCTTGCAGGAAGTGGTGCAAGCTGAGTTCAGGGTTGGCGCCTCACAGCAAAACATCTACACACCTAAAGTGTGGGGGATGTGCAGGAGACATTAAAGGAGTGCACCTGTGACGACCCCGCACTGCCCTCTACCTCCGTCTTCGCCTGTGCCTTTACTCCCTATTTTAACCTGAATGGAACATGAGTGCTTTTCTCCTTTAAGCCTGAGTCTTGGGGATCGGTTCCATTGATTGAGATTGACTGAAATTATTCTGATAAGGATTTGGACAATATGAAATAAATCCTAAATCCCAGCTCTCCAGCTGCAGTTGGGAACTGATTCTCTACAGTGGATGTCAACCATGATCACTCGTTTAAGAAATGCAGACCTATAAAGTTTTCTATTCCCAAAGGCGGTCCCATGGAAACTTCCCCATTTCCTACGCCAGTCGTACACCTGTTTGAGCTTTTACTTTAAAGAACAGGTACAGTTGTAACTGGTATTCTTTTGAACTTTGTCCAGAGCCCTCCCTGTTACTGACAGCTGGAGCCCCAGCAGCATCAGTAACTGCATGTGGGAATTTAAGACCAGTGTGGACTTAGAAGCAGTTCTTTGCCGCCATAAAACCCTATTTTTAGGGTGAATTGAATCACAGATGACATTTTGGTGGTTATTTTATGGGTGTTTAGCAATGCTTGGGCTTAATTACATTTTTGTGGCAGATTCTCGACTATCAGGGCTTAAACCCAGAGAGTCCTTCTCACGTACACCCACAGTGTCTTAAAAACTAGATTAAATGGCAGGCACTGTGTACCAGACTTGGTGGACTTGTGATTGGACTTGGGTGAAAGCTTACCATTCACACACATGCTTTTAGGTTTTTGGTTTCGGCCAACAACTAATAAAACCCCACAGATCCCAGGAATGTGGGGGTGTTCGGCTTAAACTGAAAACCACACAAAATCTGCCACTTGAGGGCAGCAGCGATTAAGTAAAAGCGTAGCCAAGTGAGATGGTGTTGAGCACTGGTGAAAAGGGGGCTACAAGTCTCTCATCGTCTAGCTGCTTCTTCCAGAGAGCCAACCGTCCCAGGACTTCTCTCATAGGGCCCGGAGGTAGTGGAATGTGGCGGTGGGGGGAGGGGGATTGGCAGGAGGGAGGGGGTGCTGCCGCACACCCAGAATAACTATGCTGGGGCTCAGAAGGTGAGCAATTAAGATGCGTGTAAAACGAAGGTCAAATGTCAGTCTATGTATTTGAAAATGTCTGCTTTTTCTTTTAACACAAAGACTGGCATTTACTTTTCTTTCTCTAGCCTGCAAGATTAGAGCACTTTGTAACGTGAACTATCTGGCAATATTGCTGGGGTTCAGGAAATGTGAAAGGCAAGGTACTATGTCAGTTTTTTTCCAACACGCAACACAATTTAAAACTTTTAAATGAACTGTACACATATTTCAAAATATATCAGGATTTTGAGCACAAATGAAGCACATTTTTTTGTAATTCTTATAGGCAATGAAAACAAAGATTTTAATAGTATCAAATCAAGACACTTTACGTGGCAATTTGGAAATTATCAAAATGTACTGAAACCAAATTTTCACATATTATCCTTTGTGCAGTGTGATTTAGTCATTAAATCTGCATGCCAGTGTGAATCTTGTAGTCATGTCAATGGAAAATGTGCGGACTGTAAAAATAATTGATTTGCAAAGGTATGCTCCAACATGCACCACAGGCTAATACAATTCCCTTACTACTTTCCTGCTAAATGGGTGCGGCTCAGTAGCTATACTTATTCTTTGTGTGATGTTTGGACTGCTCACAATCCCTAGGACGTAACTGAAGTAACATTGATGACAGACCCCCACTCTGAAATTTTTTCTGCGCCACTGGCTTCTCCCCATGTCACTGCCTCTGGGTTTGGGGTCCCAGCAGACTTTAATTTGTTTGGTGGAGAGAGCATGCTTGCAGGGCTCTCTTACCTAGTTGTGCTGGGAGTGGGCCCGTGCCTTCTGGGCAGTGCTTCATTTCAGCCGTGGTTTCGGGTGCTCTGCACCGGCTCTTAATTGGTTTACGGTGCTCCTGCACCTGCACCTAATTAATTGTCAACAACACTGTATGACAGTCTGCCACATGGTGGCGCTGCTCATCTAAATTACAGATGAGCAGAACAACAGTTGTTTATGAATACAATATACATAAAAAAATTACTAATATCTACCTCCCCAGTCATTCTTTTAGTTTTAGGGACCTCAAATACTCTGAATTGTTGCACTTACAGGCGAAAGTTGTTTTGGTACTGACAGCGATGACAAGAAATGGGTGGTGCAAGCTGCAGCCGCCTCCTGGCCAGGGCCCTGGCACCTATTATTTTACAAATTAAGCCCCGCTTCTGGTCTTGTGGTCCCTGCAGGCTTACAAGTTAATTGGGGTTGTGGAGACATCTTGCGCTATCATGGCCATACTTGGAAGCTGGGAGCTATCCCAGCCAGGTGTCCCTCACACCATGACTCACACTGTAGAAGCGCCTCTGTGGTGTAAGCCATAGTTACTATGGTAACTGTCAGGGATGGGGTTGCACAAGTGTACTGACCAAGCTGTTATGTTTCATATAGGTACCCTAATATAGGTCCAGGGAACATTGTACCCTTTCACCTACATCATCTCCCCTACATTACATACAAACAAGCCTTTTAGGGACATAACGTCTATAAGGACAGAACGCCTTATAAGGACAGAATGCCTTATAAGGACAGAAAACCTGATAAGAACAGAATGCCTTATAGGGACAGAACGCCATATAAAGATTGAACGTTTTTTATGGACTGAACCTTTCCCCTAGTTCTAGGCAGAAGGAGGGTGATTTTCGAACAATAATGCTATGACTTCATCTTTGCACATATGAATAATTTATAAGGAAACTATTCAGGGGCCATACTTCACCTTCCCCCTATCTACGCACAAGGTTCATCCCATACATCATCCTCATACTAAACAGTGGCTAACATAAGCACAAGGGACAAAGGGACTCTATACTCTTTCTGTATAAATACAGCACCTCTTGCTATCTGTAGTTAGAGGGAACCAAGACTTCCAGGCCGACACACTGACCAGAGACGCTGAGGCTCCTGCATGCAGTAGCTCCAGCTGACAGTGGTCTAACCATCCCTTGCGGGTCGACCAACTCGAGACCAGGACAAGGTCCCACACTCTGATTATTCAGGTAATGGGGTTTGCCTAAACCCTAGCGGGATTCTTGGCTATTTCACACCTACTCACATGCTAGGTACACTTAGGTACATCTAGACAGGCGTCGTAGGAATATGCGCTTTATTTTATAAATGCATTTTATATTCATGTATATGTTCATGACTATTGCAAAATGGTAGAACTGTACTATTCCTCTTTATTCACTGCACTGCTGACCATATATCTCTGCTACTGTTTAACCTTTGTCACAACACATATATTTTACACTAGAAGAACAACTGTGCAAAAAATTCTTATTCTAAACATGCTCTTCTGTGTAACACTCTGATACCAAATAAGCAAGCACGATTGACCGGGAGAAAAGTAGAACATTGTTTCCACGAGTCTGAGGAATCAGGGTTGTTGTGTTCAGAGGTTGCCAAAATCAAATCTCTCTGATAAAAGGAGATTCTAGTGGCACTGTGAGCTAGCTAATGCAAACACGGCTAACATATGCGGTGGGGGTGCTCAGAGTCAGTCTGCCACCAATCCCACAGTGTATGTTATCCAAAAGCGCAGGTCCTGCGGGGGTACTATAGGAACTACCCTACATGGCACCACCAACATTTGGTTTGGTACTTAAGTAAGTAAAATGTTATTTGATCATTTGTATGACCATAACAAAGTAAAAACATCATAGTTCATAGTTAAGATCAATTACATCATAAAAAGAATTAAGAAGGGGAAATAGCACCCTATAAATTTAAAACCTGTTAAAACACAGTCCCTATAATGTATTCACAAGCAAAAGTGCATTAATTACTATAGTATTGATCACAGTTCATTTGCGTTTTTACCAATGCCTTGGTTAGCACAGTTCATAATCACAGTTTACCAGCTAGGCAGTTTTTCATAGTCTTCGTTCTCCTCCACCACGCATATAACAAAAATCTCGAAAGTGCAAAGACCAGCCATCTCGTCGACTCTGATTTAAAAATTCTCATTGCATCTGCTGGGCTTCGACATGATAGCAGGCGACAAATTGGTGCAATCCAGTTCCTACGAAGGTCTGCATAGGCTGTACAATAAAGAATAAAGTGACTACTAGTCTCTATGGCAGAATGACATATAGGACATGTCGAGAGGAGTGAATCATGTCCCCATTTGCTCTTTACTGAATTTAGACGCACGATACCATATCTGAATTGTAAAAACAACATTCTCGCCTGGGGTGTTTCAACCTCATCAAGAAACAGTTCAAAGCTGTAGCTGGGTTTTATTTCGAGAAAGGCAGAGGTCAGTGTACCGTAGACATTCAAATTTAAAATACACTGGTCTTGGTTGTCCCAGAACCTCTTTTTCAGTGTAGAGACCATTTCTTTCTTAATGCCTTCTGGGAAATCCCTGACAAAACCCATACTAAGTTTCTAAAACCAGTCTCTGATCCCTCCAAGCCATTTGACACGCCCATTCATTTTGTGGAGGTTAATTAGCTCCGTTAAGCAGCTTCTAAGAGGGACTTGGAAGTTGTTGACCCAGATCCTGATCCAAAAAATGAGTACCCTCAGGATCGCAACATGGGCAATGGATCTAAGGCCAAGGTCCAGTCTCAAGAGTAAAAGAGGGGTGTTCATAGGTAGATTTAAAATTATCCTGATGAACCTATTTTCTGCTAAGACTAGACCTTTTAGGTTTTCTAAGCCCCAAAGATCTGCTCCATAGAGCGCTGCACCTAGCCCTTTTGCTCTATGGAGTTCTATCAATGGGGATGTTGGCCTGTATGGAGAAGCTTTGACCCTCTTGTTTATTGCACTATCTATATGTTGGAGTGTTCGAGTGCTCTTTTCTATTTGGTCCGACCAAGCGAGATTTTCATTAATTCGAACCCCAAGATAGTCAAAGGATTTTACCCACTCCAAGCTTTGGGAGTTAAGAAGCAACTTTCCCTTTTGGTGCTTGTAGGGGTTGAACACCATATATTTGGTCTTGCTACAATTGATTACAAACCCCCTTGAATTACTGGCCCCCTCAAATCTATTGAGGAGGTTCTGGATTCCCCTTGGCGTTTTTGCAATTAATAGGGTGTCGTCCGCAAATAGCAAACAGGGAACAGTTCTACCTGCCATTTTAGGAGGATCTCCATCACAGTTAAAAAGCTCATCTATAACTCCATTCACAAAAAGTGTGAATAGGGTAGGGGCCAGGACGCATCCCGGACGGACACCTTTTTGGATATTTATATTGCCCGTGAGTCCACCATTCGAATTCCATCTAACCTTTGCAAAGTTGTTTACATGCAAGCGGACCAAGATGTCAAGAAGGTATGGTGGTAGACCCATATCTCTCAGAACGGACCACAGTTGGGTTCTATAAATAGAATCAAAAGATGTTATTAGGTCCATGAACACAACGTACAGGTGACCTCTATTGATGACCACTTCCTTCCAAATTATCATGAGGAATCTGAGGACCTGATCCATTGTGCTCGTGGACTCCCTGAATCCCGCATGGAGGTGGGAGAGTACATGGTTATTCTCCATCCACTGTTGGATTCTAACTAGTACAACCTTCCCAAAGATTTGTTTGGGAGACACCAATGAGACTGATGGGTCTATAGTTTTCAGGGGAGCCCTTTTCTCCTTTCTTAAGATGGGGATGATTTCAGCACCCCTCCAGGATAGTGGGACCTCTCTCTATTCCAGGATGGCGTTGAAGACTCTAGTTAACAATACCCCACATATTTCAGGCTCTGCTCTATGCATATCTCCTGGCAGTTTGTCCAAACCAGGAGCCTTCTCTTTCCGGATTGTGTTTATGGCCAAAATAGTCTCCTCAACAGTAAAGGATGTATCCTCCATTAAGGACAGAGAGAGCGGGACTTCCAATAAATCTATTTTTACATCCCCCCCCCCCCCCCGGGGCTACAAACAAACTCCCAAAATATTCCTCCCAGATTTGGGGCTGCAAATGGAAGCTATTTTCTATTTTCAGGCTACTAGAGCCTTTGTCCATTAAGTGCCAACATTTGTGATTATTCCTCATCTTTGAGGCTTCCCCAAGAACTCTCTTTTTCTCAGCCTCCCAGTCTTCTCTGGCGTTTTTCTAGTTGCAAAGGTAATTTTTCTTACATGCTCTTATATTATCTGGGGATTTGGTCTTTACCGCCTTCATTAGGGCTTCCTTAGCATGTCTGCATGATTGATTATACCATGGCTTGGTGTGCTTACGTGGGAGGATATTATCATTTATTTAAAAAAAAAAGGGTTTTATGGCATTTTTTAATTCCCTAAAAACGTGCAGAGTATCAGCCCTGTTCTCATTTGTTGGGGCTATTTCCACTAGGGCTAGCTCTACCCTTTTGTACATTTTTGGGAGAGCTGTTTGATCTAAAAGAATCGTCGGCCATTTAACACTTCTCTCGGTGTTGCTTGTGATCACTGGAGTATTGTTTTGTGATATAGGGCCATGGCAGTCCAGCATATTAAACATTGTTAAAAATAGTGCGTTGTGGTCACTGTCGTCCCTATCAATAACCACCATGTCTTTTACATTTCCCCAAAGTTCAATATCGACTAACAAATAGTCGATTCTGGATTTACATGCCCCTCTCTTAAAAGTAAACCCGGCTCTCCTGTCTGAGTCAGTCCTACCATTGCATGCTCGTAGCTCATGATCAAAGATCAGAGAATTTACTTGTTGGGCTGCCCTGGTGCACTTTTTATTGGTGAAATTTCCAGTTTCAGGATTCCTCTTGCTTCATCCCCCTCTTGATAAGTTCCTGGATATAATCAACAGGCTCAAAGGTAATGTTTAAATCACCGGAAATTATTAGCCGGTGCCTCCCTCTTGCTAGGTCAATATGGTTCCCCAAGAGTGTCAGTGTTTCAGAGAGCCTATGTGGAGTGCTCAACCGGTTGTATACATTCATGATCTTCAGGGGGACGCTCCCCTTGGGGAGAGATATTTCCAACCCAAGTATGTCTTCATAACCGAGGATGAAGCTTTTGATCTTCCCTATCAAGGAGTTTTTCACCCATTGGCCCCTTCTTTGCCTCGATACTAAAGGTGGTGAAATCTAGATTATACACTTTCTCTACAGCCCAGGTCTCCTGAAATAAGCATATGTGGTATTTATCCATGAAAGCACCCCATTCAGGATCGTTAAGCTTAGAATTGATACCCACCACATTCCAAGACACAATTGTTAGGTCACTTAAAATTACATTATTTATCTGGGGGTCTCTGTTGTTCAAATGTTTTCCCCCACCTTCGGGAAGCATTTTGGACTGGACAATTGTACTAGGCCAGTTTAAGTTATCCTTCACCCGATCATTTGGTTGTGCCCCTTTTATTGCAATGAGTCCTTTACCTTCACTTAATATCTGTCTGGGGACTCCATTGAGTCAATCTAGGTCATCTAGATTTGTGAGTGGCTGATATCTGTTTCTAAGTTCTATAGCCCTGGGCCCTCTGTTGGTAACTTCATACAAGGGGCCATTCCTACTCGTCATCGGTGCTCCCTCATTAGGTACTAAGTTCCTGTAAAAATGGGCCAGTGGCAGTAGTTTGGGGCCTTGTCCTGGACTTTGGTTTGCTAGTGTCAAACCCCGGTCAGCCAGCCATTTTGCTAGCGATCGGGATCTGCAATTAATTACAATACAATCTCCCTTGTGTTTTTTAGGCATAGGGCCAACCCACCCAACCCTTTTTACAAGTAAAATATCTCCAAAGTAAGCATTTGATAGGTCCACCTTCTGAGCCAACCAGTGGCACACCTTATTCTTAAGCCCTGCATGGGATCCCTTTTGATTTTCTGTGAGAGATGGGGTATTAGTTAGCACTAGTACATACGGGGAGCATTTGGGTGGGAGATGGAGTGTGATTTTGTCGTCGCCTCTAGCTAGACTGGATTCCAGGTTGGCTAGCGGGGGTTTTCCTGCTAGTGCATTGCTTTCCTCCCGCACTCCTGGGGCAGCAGGTAATAGATGTTTTCCCCTTTCCCCTGCTGGGCAATCTAACCTATTGCCCGTTTCCAGGGCTTTCTTTGGTACAGGTGCTATTTCCGTTCTGGCCCTAGCACCAGTGTGCAGCTCCAGGTGATTGTTAGTTTGATCCCTAGTTTCCGTTCCCTGTTTGCGGAGGTCATGATGTGTTAGTAAAGTATCTTCTGCACCCACCTTCCTATTGAGTCCGGCCCTCCGCTCCCCATCCATTCCCTCCCTAATCCCTGATACTGCATTTACCAACAGTTCAATGTCAGCCTCTAATTTTTCCAGTCTCGAGTTAGTGGGCAGAGGGTTCTTGCCAAAGATTCTTCTAAGAGGCATACTAACATCTCAGTCGAATTGGGAAGGGGAACCTCTGCATTCTTGGGTTTATCATTACACTTGCTCCGGGTTTGGGGCCCATCCCCGGTAACCACACTTAGGCCTTTACTGTTTTTCTTTGACCTGGTATGGGTAGAGGAGGACGGTTCAAGATGCTTGGCCTTTCTCCTTTTTTTCAGGACCATAATATTCTCTGAATGAACAGGCACCTGTTCTGGGGTCCCCTGGCTGTGTATTGACTCCGGGTCCAATATAGGAAGTGATGGGGATTTGTTCAGTAATTCCCTACCAGTGATGGCCTCACTTATGTTAATAGTACCTCTTTCCACTGGGGTGATATCAGTTGCACGGCCACCTTCTACTGATAGTCTTCTTTCCGCTGTTTGTATCTCCTTTTCTATCGCCTTCGTTGCTCGTAATAGATATCCATCCAGTGTCAATGTCCCCGGTGTCTTTGGGGCTGTGGGCTTTATGCCTCCTGGTCCCCGATTCACCGCCATTTGTTAACGTCTCATGCAGCAGGTATGAGCCCAGAGCCCAAAGCCAAATGGTATGGCCCCGCCCGCCTCCTTCTGGCTCTGACGGGCACGGAAGGGCCCGCCCTTGGCCCGGGCTTTGCCCAGGCAGCACCTGGGCACGCCCATGTGCGTCCCGTGCTGCGGGAGCCCTGGCCCCTTTTCAAGCACCTCCTGGTGCTCGTGACCGTGTTGGGCGGTGGCGGTAATGCCGCGCGGGATGCTGGGGGATGAAGTCCCCTCACGTCAGGAGTCAATGGCGGTTCACAGCAGCACTCGGCGTAGCCTCCATAGTACGGCGGCCCCTCGTCATCCCAGACGTTCCTCCGTGGCAGCAGGTAAGGCAGCAATTAGTGGGCAGAATTCAGCAGAAAGAAACTGACTGGCTGCCCGAAGATGCTCTGATGGATGGGTGTATAACCTGCGCAGACACCTGCTCAGAGCCCTCTCCCCCTCGGCCTGGGACGGTGAAGATGACAATCCGAGGCCGGGGTGATGTCCGGGGTCAGAGGGTGAAGGTTTTGTTACTTATTTAACAGTAGAATCTGAGTAGTTCAGTCGTGCCTATTGTCAGAGACCCCTACTCACAAAAACCAGAGACGTCTGGAGTGGGTAGGCACAAAAACTCTGCCACAGCTGAGTAGGCAAAATATCCTATTTATTGGCTGTTGGTTAATCAAGCTTGAAGGACATTTCCCCCCAAAATTGTGCAAAACACCTTATCTTAATTTCCTTGGACAGTTATTCAGTGTCTTAAACACAATGACTCCAGAAAACGGAGATGTAGACCCACTGGCACAGGCACTTAGTCAGATGAGGAGGAAGATGTTGATGCAATACATATTGCACCCAATGCAAGACCCACACTTACAGTTAAACTCGTCAAACATGGGTTACTACCCAGAGGAGGTGTAGCAATGTTCCTGATAGAGGCATACGAAGATTTCCAAACAGAGGTGTTCTATTCATGGGTTACATTCCCAGCAGCAAATGCTGAAACAAAAACTTTTCATTATTACACACATGAAGAAGTCCCAGCGGTTTACACTCTGTTTGAGGAGATTGAAATTCCACTTACCTACCAGGAACATATTTTCTGGTTTAATGGCACCCTACCCCACTCAAGAAGAAGAGCAAGACTTGTGCCATTAGGAAGACCAGGAGCAACATGGCCGATATTAGCGACCCATGCACCACATCCTGACATTGACACAATGCCAAATGATGAATTGCTTGTTCAACACAAAGAGTTGATAAAACTTTACAGAAACATGACACAATTTGTCATAAGGACACTAGCGGTCTAACCAACAGTAATTACATCAAATGCACCTCCAACACAGAGCACAGCTACTAAAATTACTCCACAAACAGTACACACGTTAATGGATAAATTGCCCACAAAACATGAATAAATTCCTTTCTGAGTAGCTCAGAGGCATCAGTGGCAATCTGCCAACGTCTACGGCAATTCTCTTAATTAGAACAGGAGAATGAACTACCCAAAATAATTGAAACTATGTATGCAGAATTCGGCAGGGATAGTTTGGGGGGAAAAGTTGTAAAACCTCAACTAATGGGCAGTCCCGAAAAGGACACTTCTAAGCAGACACCGACTTCTTCTAAAAAGAAGTGGAATAATAAAAAACAACAAAAGTTTAAAGACAACAGATCTCAGTCCTGAGGTAGGTCTCCTCCACAGGAGCCCTCTGAAAAGAGGTACAACCTTAGGAATAGGGATATTCCTAATATTAGGAAACCGGACAGGTATCAGGGTACTGATACACGTTCCTCTCGTTCTTTCAGTGCTCGAAGAAAAGCTCAGAGAGAGAAGGACGCTAAGAACACAGAGAGGAGCACACACAGTCCAGAGACAAGCAGCACACTCAATATTTTACTTCCAAAAAAGAAGATAGGCCAGAATCAAAACCTCAATTTAAGTGGGGCGTGACCTAGTGAGCCACCTTGGCGGTCGCGATCTAGGTGAGCTCCACTGAGCCCGTTATCAACATCCTTCAATTATCCTGCTTCGTAGGTTTTGTTTCTTTTGAAGGCCATCTGAGGTGTCGAAAGTCAAGGGAATGCGGCGACAGTGAAATCGGCCGGTGCCGTATAATTTGGAGGCATCTTCTCCGGGATGCGTGGCCTGGAGGCCTTGTAGCCAAGCTGGAGGTGGAGCATTGTGGGCGTTGATTTGACATGAGCCCGGCTGGAGCCGAGGCGCGGCCTGGCCACTTGGGGAAGAGCTGGGTTGCCTGTCATTGGCCCCTGCCCGCGACTCCGAGACGGGGGTTGCCGTTCTGGTGGTGCCATTGCGGAGGAGGGGCAGCAGACTGGTAAGTCTCCCGGGCCCCCCTTCCTCCCACTCTCTCATTAGTATTCGGCGGCTGCAACGGGCCGCGTGGAGTGAAGGGTCCATTGCCCCGTGGACTCGAGGTCTTGGGGGGCCCCCAACCACACCAGACTATTCTGGGGATGATAGTGGGCCCCCGCTGCCCCGCGCCTTTCCTGGTCACTGTGGTCGGAACGGGCAACATACGGGGGGCTAAGCGGTGGCACCGTGCAGTGGCGCAGATATGCGGCGCTCCTGATATCCTGGCCTGCACACCTACCGGGGGCTCCGGATGAAGGCTATCTTTGGTGTTGGCTGGAGGGGCAGTGGGTCAGTCGGTTGGACAGTGATTGAAGCTCTCATTCCCCACATATTTCCTGGTGCTCCACCGGCGGTCTTATCGGGCCACGGGAGGGGTTATTGGACTGCTTTGAACACACCGCAGTGACCCCCATATCCTTGAATTGGAGGGCCCTCCCCGGCTGGGCCGTCGGCTCCCTTTTACCCCCTGTGTTCCTAAACAGTAAATTGGCGGCCGGATCGGACCGCGTGCTGGGAGGGGGTGTTGGTGATCTCGGGGTATCCTATATGGTGCTCTGTGGGTCGCGAGTGGCCTGATAGGGGGGCACGAATCGGCTGCTTTGTGCGTTATCCTAGACTGCGGTGACGTGCCCTCCGAATCCCGGGGGAGACCAGTTTGGGCCCGCTCAATTCTGAGGCAGGTGTGGTACGGAGTGGGGGCAGCATTCATATCGGCTTACAGAGACAGGTATTGGAGGAGCCTTATTGAGCCGCAACATTGCAGATACCTGGTGGATATAGTGCCTAGCGGGGTGCATTGCATCCCAGCTTTCTAGAAGAAGGGATGCCCATTGGGGGGGGTGGGGGGGGGGTCTGTATGTTTCGCGTGAAATCTGATGCCATTTGTTGTCTGGAGGTGCATGTTGCAGCATCTTTATGTGATTGTCACCATATTTGTGCCTGTGATCTTGGGGGAGTTTCAACTGCCTGCGGGGGCGAGCGCTCGGTGCGGCTTGTGGGTGAGAGAGCTCCTCCTGTGTCCTATCTCTACTGGAGCTACCCTATTGAACACGGCCTTCACTGCGAGCACCTAGGCAGGTGAGATTATTGTGTGCCCGGGACTGTGCCACGCCGTTTCGACTGGGTGCCTTGTGTGGGGGCTAATCTAACGATGAACTCTTTGTATTGGAGCCTTACTGCCACTATGACAAGGGACAAGCACTCCGGGGGCTCGGCAAAACAAAGTACTCTTGTTCGCTATACTGGGCCTAGGGCCTCGGCGGCCAGTCAAGGAGGTGCTCAAGGTGGGGTCCCGGACAATGCTGCACGCATGGCCACTATGTACCCTTGTAAGTCCTTAGTATATGGTACTAAGACACCCAGGGGATAGGTACACCAGGGGTCCCCGATGGGCTGAAGCATGTATCATGCCACCCCTGGGAGACCACTCAAATTGTGACTACAGGCCTGCCATTGCTGCATGTGTAAGCTGAACCACTTATGACTAATATAAGTTTCCTTATATCTGAGGTCACTACACTTCAAACCTATAAGTCATGCTTAAGGCAGGCCTTTCAATCCTGAAGGCAGTGTGCTCAGTTATAAATGTGAGGGTGCCCTTGCATGAGCAGGACCCCTGTAATCCATTGAGTCAATTCTCCCGGGTTGTTAGCGCATCAGCCATTATGGTATATAGAAAGGCCATGTGTCATTACGCGCTGGCTATCTCGAAAATGGCTGTAGCGAACCCTGTCGTGTTTGGTATCAAACATGTTGGAATCATACCCCAACACCTGATTCCATGCATTGTAAAGCTCCTCCGGGAGGCCCTCAGTTCTCCTGGTACCAGTCTTCTAGACCCAGACAGCAAACTATGGCTGCTGCCGACCAGAGACACAATTCTACCCTCCTGCTGCAGAGCCAAGCTCGAGTAGGGGAAGGCAGGACAATAGGTTTTCTGCCATGGGAGGTGTGACCACCTCCTAGACAGGATTTAGTTCATTGGGACAGAGTGGGGGTGCTTGACAGCGCCACTAGACAGCTTTGAATTGCACATTTGGCGCCCTCCTTGTATGCTCCAGTTGGAACCAGTTCAGGCAGCTGTTGGCTCCTTCTCTGGCGCAAAACTGGACAAAAGATATGGGAGTATCCTCCCCACTGTCCAGCCCCTCCTCTGGGAGGGACCCCTGAATCGTCCCAACCCTTTCATTAGGGTACTTAAGGGCTTACCTGTGGATGGTTCCTTAGATTCGTTGTGGGATAGGATTCGAATCTGAAATCACTTCATCTTCAACTGTGTGGATACTTAGGACTTTGCTGGGAACCAAGACTGAAACTGGGAAGACTCCCGCTGCTCCTGGTCGTACCATCCTGCCAGTCTTTTGTGTCCACTGTACTTCTGCTCCATACAGGTTCTTCTACAGTCCTGTGGACATCCATGACACCCTAAGGAATGTTCCTTGAAGTGAAGGAGTCACTTACCTGCATCTGCAGGTACCGCAACGAAGTTGACCGGTCCGCTATTCCTGAGCTCCTACAGACCTCCAAAGGTTCTGTAACACAGGTGGTGGTTCTGCAACTCCCTTGAGGCCTCCACTGTCTTCACAGCTAGTTTGAAGACAGTATCCCTCATCGGAACCACTGGAGCAGTACCCCTGTCCCTGCGTCGAATTGTTGCCAAGGCTTATTGACTCTCTTCACGAGATATCTGCGTGCTCCAAGAAGCTCCAGCCTCAAGCATCTCCTGCATCCAAGATCTTTGCCTGCACTGCATCTTCTGTATCATGGGCCTTCATCATTTGGTGAGCTGATCGAGGTCGTCTTCCCACTCCTGTGCCTTGGGCCCATGGGTCCTCTTGAGGGTCTTCTTTGGCTCCAGTGGGCTCCCCTGCTTACTTGGGCCTGCTCTAACTTACCTGCTTGTGGTAAGTGTCTTTGATCTTGTTGGTCCCAACACTGCCCCTTTTTCACATACTACATTGGTTGCTGTTGCAAAGCCTTGTTGATGCTTCTGCCGGACACCAACCCCCTGACTCTTGACAGATAATTTCGGATAGATCATGAACAGCTCCTGTTCTTCCACAGTGTTACATGGTCAGCATAGCTGCAGCTCCAAGAGCACTTTCAACTCTCCTGCATCTCCGACATCGGTGGGCATTCATCTTCCATGCCTCCTGGTCACTCCTGAGTGGCATAGACTCAGTCTCCTCTGTTTGCAGGTACCTCTCATCTTAAATCCACCTTTAGGTTCCACCGGACTCTTTCCCCTTCTTCACCAGTGGCATCTTCGCTGAAGTCCTCCATTGTGGTCTACGGCGGTTTCTGATTACACTTTGCACCTATGCACCCAGCTTCCCTGGTGTAGGTATCCCGGTTCCCAGGGTATCCACAAGTGGGGTGCCTCTCAAACCTTTCATCTTCCACGGGGTTTCTTCAGGGTCCTCTGGGAAGGGTCCTTCTTCTTAAAAACTACAACTGCGACTTACCCATTGACTTGTATTGAGCACCCGTTCATGTTCCCACTCTGCACACGGCCTCCATGGGGTTCGTGGGTACGTACCTTGGGTCCCTGTCTTTTATACGTCTTCTGGGTTCCAGTCTCGACTTATGTCGTGGATTGCATTCCACTATTTTAGTATATGGTTTGGTCTTCCCCTGGAGACCACTGTGTATTTGTGCTACTTACGTGTTCTATTATCAAAGTATTGTGTGTATTGTGGTTATATCTCTGGGTAGGAGATATTCAATGTGTTAGTGAGTGTTTATTATAAATACATATTTTTATAACCACATTGTGAGGTTCTTTTTCACTTATTTAACCTACACTATAAGATCATGCACTGGTAAAAGAAGCTGCTTTACACTCCTTCTGGACTAAGCCTGGAGGCTGCTCTCCACAGCTACCACTTAGAGAGCTTTCTTAGGTTGTCTAGATTTAAAAAAATGTTTTAAAGACATTGCATAACTGGTATACATTATTACGACATGACATGGTTTCAGGTTGTAATCTTGTCATTGCATACAATGTTACACTTTGTCTGATAAAACTATTTTATGAGATGCAGTTGCATTACATAATAGGCTAATGCATGTATATAGCCCTCTTTCTGATCCTGACACTTGTCCCTTCTATCCCATTACATATTCCCTTTTATCCATTCACCTGCTTGATGTTTGGCTAGTGAGCTTCCCCTGTTTCCTTTCCTACTAGGTATGCCTGAAATGGGGACCATCATTTTTGGGTGAGCGACTATCTTGGGGCAACAATTCGTTATAGACATCCGATTGCGTATTACAATACACCATGTCGGACTGCCATTCCTGTATTGTGGGAGCTGGCCCTTTCGCCCACCTCATTGCTACGCAACCTTTGGCTAGCAACAACCCCATTGCCACTAGCTTTGTATTGCATGCACTGATTGTCTTGTCATACCCAAGCAATGCAAGCATTGGGTCTATTTCCAATGTAGTGCTAAGAATGGAGTTTAGTAGATGGAAGATATTTCCCCAGAAGCTGGCGATAACCGGGCAATGCCATGCTACGTGTATGAAATTTGGAGTATGTGCATGACATCGTGGGCATTCTTTCGTGTCCTTAAGTCCATATGTGAAATGTCCCTCCGGGGTGTAGTATATTCTATTTACATACTTAAAATTAATGAGCCTGTGTCTGCCATTTAGAGACACTGAGTGGGTCACTGAGCAACAGTACTGACAACTTTTGTCATCTATCTGTTTCCCCAAATCTCTCTGCCATTCTAGTCGCGCTTTTGTGAGCTTCGACCTGCACTCTTCCTGCACCAATGCATATATTTTCATTATTAGTCTAGCAGGGGAGTCTGACTGTATTAGTGCTGTAAACGGTGATATATCCGGAGGGTCAAGCAGATGTTCTCCCAGCATTTTGCTCAGGGCATGCTTCACTCTGAAATATTGGATCTGTGTTAAGGGCTTTCTGTTCTCTACGATCCCCTACAAGGCTTCCCATTCTTTAACCACCCTGTTTCCAAAGAGATCACCCATTTTTGTGATTCCCATCTGTTGTAATGCTCACACAACCCCCCTTTCCGGACTTATTTCCAGCCAAGTGCACCACTCCACCCTCATATGCAGAGAGTAAAGTAGGGAGCCTGTGTAATATTCTAGGATTCGTTTCCAGGTGTAGGTTGTGTTGAGTTCAGGGAGTCTAGGACTCCATGCCTCCTTGCAGGGTTGCAATATAGCATTCGGGAGAGCGTAGGAGGGATGGTTGCAAATTTCGAGATGTATCTGTGATGGTATTTGCCTGCTATCCAGCCAGTAGAGTTCCAGTACCCCCTGTGAACTGTGTAGTATAACTCCATATTGGGCGCATTGAGGCCACCCATATCATAGGATTAATACTAGTGTCTCCCATTGCATCCTGGGTCGCTTTCCCACCCAAACCAGTCACAGCAGCAAGGACCTTAAGATGTCAAAAAATTCTCATGACAGTGGTATAGGTATATTCTGAAACAAGAACAGAAATCTGGGGAGCACCACCATCTTAATAATAACGGCACGCCCCATTAGGGATAAAGGCAGTGAGATCCACCTTCGATATCTCACTCCAATTTCTGTATTGCCTTGCTGAAATTTTCACTCAGTATCTGCTCTAGATCTGAATGTATTTATATACTGAGGTACCTAAAAGGCTCCTCTGGCCAATGAAGGGGAATTCCGATGTTATTCGAGTTGTGTTGGGGGAGAGTGGAAAAACAATGGACTTATCCCAGTTAATCTGCCGCCCAGAGAGTCCCCCAAAATGGACTACCTCTCTCAGCACTGCAGATAGGCTCCTCTCTGGGTCTCTCACATATAACAGTGTATCATCAGCATGCGCTGATACTATTAACTTGTAGTCAGGGAACCGTATACCCCTATGGCCATGATATTCCCTTAGTGCACAGGCCAAGGGTTCGGCAACTATGGAGACAACAGGGGGGAAAGAGGACATCCTTGCCTGGTGCCTCTCATGATTTCCATAGGATTTGTGATTATATTCCCTACTCTTATACTAGCCGAGGGCTTGTGTACAATACCTCTATTAGCTTAAGGCACGGGTACTCAAAGTACGGCCCGCGGACCTTACAGACATCATACCTGTGTTCTTTTTTTCTTTTTTTTTTAAGTGTCAGCAAACACCGCCGGTACTGCTCTGTGGGGTCCGGGCGATTACAGCCACAGTCAGAGTGGAGCTGCAGGGGCGCTAAGGAGAGGTGAACAAAGCCTCATTAACAAGTAAATGGTCTTTTAAAGACCTGTGAAGTACTGGGGTGCGACTGTGTGTGTGCCTGGAAAGCTGTGTCAGCCCGGGCTGACACACACACGAGGGGGGGAGTGGGGGGAGGACAGCGGGTGAGGTGACAGAGGACAGCAGGGGCCGAGAGCCCGGTGAGGTGGGAGGGCAGCAGGGAGTGAGAGCCCGTGTGAGGTGGGAGGGCAGAGCAGGGAGTGAGAGCCCAGTGAGGTGGGAGGGCATCAGAGAGTGAGAGCCCGTGCGAGGTGGGAGGGCAGCAGGGAGTGAGAGCCCGGGTGAGGTGGGAGGGCAGCAGAGAGCGAGAGCCCATGTGAGGTGGGAGGGCAGCAGGGAGTGAGAGCCCGGTGAGGTGGGAGAGCAGCAGGGAGTGAGAACCCAGGTGAGGTGGGAGGGCAGCAGGGTGGGAGAGCCGGGTGAGGTGAGACAGATGGAGATAGAGACAGATAAATACATATAGAGACAGAGTAAGATAGAGGCCAAGACACATAGAGACAGGGGCAGACAGAGCTAGATAGGGTCAGAGACAGGGACAGACAGAGACAGATAGAGGCAGAGACAAATAGAGGTAGAGACAGACAGCGACAGAGAGAGAGAGACAGAGAGAGAGACAGAGAGAGAGACAGAGATAGAGGCAGGGACAGATTGAGACAGAGATAGACAGAGGCAGAGACAGACAGAGACAAAGACAGATAGAGGTAGAGACAGAGACAGACAGAGACACGGACAGACAGAGACAGATAGAGGCAGAGACAGACCGAGACAGGCAGAGACAGAGAGACGGAGAGGGAGACAGAGACAGGGAGACAGAGACAGGGACAGACAGAGACAGATAGAGGCAGGGACAGTAACAGACAGATAGAGGCAGAGTGACAGGGAGACGGAGGGAGACGGAGGGAGGGAGAGAAAGGGAGACAGAGGGTGACAGAGG
The DNA here is from genome assembly GCF_964263255.1 of Lissotriton vulgaris. NCBI lineage: Eukaryota > Metazoa > Chordata > Amphibia > Caudata > Salamandridae > Lissotriton > Lissotriton vulgaris. Next base: position 1,340,128,620 of record NC_141685.1, read on the forward strand.
GAGGGAGGGGGAGGGAGACAGAGAGAGGGGGGAGACAGAGGGAGTCAGGGGGAGACAGTGAGGGAGAGGGAGGCAGAGGGAGGGAGACAGAGGGAGGGAGACAGAGAGAGGGAGACAGGGAGAGAGGGAGACAGAGAGAGGGGGAGACAGAGGGAGGGAGACAGAGGGACTCTAATAAAAGAGAGGGACCCAAACCAACCCAAAGGAGTAGGGTACCAGAAGACAAACTGTCAATAAAGTTTTTCCCTTTGGGTGAACTTATAAGTGAACCACAGTTTAGCACTAAGCATACATAAAGTACATACACTCATATAGACTAGGAGCAGCTAATGATCAACATGAAACAGTCATACAAAAATGTACATTTTATTTTGGTAGATTAAAAAGCACAAATTAAAAACAGAACATTGTAACACATCAAAAGTTCATTGTACAAAACAAGGGACAACACACTAGGAAAATAATTCCAATTAAAAAGGGAGGAAGAAATCACTAGTATGAATTGATTGGTGATTCCTACTCCAAATTATAAAGTCAGTTTCACAATTTTTGGAGTATTTTTTCTCAAAGGCTTAGTGTTTCTCCAAGGTGGAGCCCCTCCCTCCTCCTCCACTGACCCCGCCTGCATGGTGCGACCCTCAGCCACAAACCATACTGCAAATTCCATCCCCGAGAGAAAGTTTGTGAGTACCCATGGCTTAAGGTATATTTCCCCAACCCTAATTTTGCGTAGAAAGTCCTTTAGAAAACCCCACTCCACAGAGTCAAATGCTTTTTCGGCATCGAGGAACACCGCTGTGGCCTTTACCTCTGGATCTATATATTGAATGGCGCAGAATAATGTCCTTAGATTTTATGTTAATGCTTCGACAAAACAAATCCTGCCTGTTTAGCACTCACCACTTCTGGTAGCAAGAGCGACAGCCTGTTGGCCAGGAGTTTTGCATATATTTTAGTATCGCAATTGAATAGTGACAATTAATGATTCGTGTAAGGTTGAGGGCATGATTCCTGCCTTTGGTATTTCTCCATATAGGGTAACTAAGTGTGGAATAGGAATATCTTGGAACTCTTTGTAAAAGGCTACTGTTAGGCCCTCTGTTCCCAGCGCTTTCCCTGTCTGCATTCAGGCTAATGCCTCTTTTACCTCAAAGGGGATCAACAGGGACATGAGAAATTCCCTGTGTTCTGTGGTGAGCCAATGCATCTGTAGGTATTCCAGATATTCCGCCATAGCGGCCTCATCAAATTTGATGTGTGCGCTGTATAAATTAGCACAGAATCGCTTAAACCTGCGCTACGTGTTCAACGTCAGTGAGTTCCTTGTCCTCATCTAATTTACTTACAATTACACTGGTTACTCAATTAGGGCTCATAGGTGCTGCTAATGCAGTGCTGGGACGTTCCCCCTCTCCATATCTGCTCGTTGTGGCACACGTCCTCAAGTGCCTAATCTCAGCAAAATCCTGATACTCAGAGAACTTGGACTTAATGTCTCCAAATGTTCCTGTATCGCCTGTTTTTTTATGTTGTGGTTCCAGCTCTGATATGTCTATCTCTAGTTGCATTAACCTATTATGGATAGATTTCAGGACTGCTGCGTGCTTAGTAATCGTGATACCCCTAGCATATACTTTAAATGTTTCCCACACTGTGCTAAAGTGGTCCACTGTGCCAGCATTTATGCTAAAGTATTCCTCTATTGCATGCGCCCTTTCATCTTTAAATATTGGGTCAAGCAATGAGTAGGGGGGGAATCTCCATGTGAACGGAGCCATACAACGCAGATGCAATGTGAAGTCTAAAATTACCATGGAGTGGTCTGAATAAGTGCGTGGGAGTGGCTTGCAATTAACTGTCTGTGTTACAAGACTTAGCGATATGAGCCAGTAATCTATTTGCATATGTGAATCATAAACCGACGAGTAATACGTGTATCCACCCTCATTCAGATGCTGTTGTCTCCATATATCCACTTGGCCTGCGCTACGCGCAATATCTAGAAGTGCTTTGGCAGATGCTGACTGACGCCGGGGAGGGCCTTGTGACCGATCCAAACCAGGGTCCAGTATGCAATTAAATTCAACCCACCACCCAAGACCAGTGAAAAACTGCCTCTCTGCATCAGGCGATTCTGAAGATTGTAGAAGACGTGCGGGTCATCATTATTAGGGCCATATAAACTTACTACCTCCACTTCTAAGTCTTCTTTTCGCCATGTAGCAATAACGTATCTGCCCTCCTTATCTGCTTGTATGTTCGTCAACTTTATCCGTGCTTCACCATCTGTCCATGAGAGGACCCCCTCAGACATGGGATGTGAAGCCTGCTGCATTATAGGACTCCAGCAATACCATAGGGGATGATGGACGGAGTGTTGAACAATGCAAGGACTCACCCCCAGTCAACTGATCTGGGTTTAATCCATCCTCATTCTTTAGCTCACTCCGCCACCCCAGCTCAGACATGGCCATATGCAAATCAGTCTGACCCTGTGCCTCATGGGAACAGTCCTATCAAGCAACAAAGGTCCTTGACTGAAAACAATTAGGAAACACTTAAATGACTTATAGGCAACAATCTGCGCTATAATGAAAAATGTGTCCAGCCGGACACTGATTTAATTAGTGGCAAGGTATAAACAAATAGAAGAGAACAATAATACAGTGAGATACAGTCCTGTATCCAGTACAAAAAACAAGGCAAGACAAACCAAGGATTTACAAGGGTAGGGTATTTTGCAGGCAATTTAGAAATAGTGAGATGCTAGTAAAAATAATAGATCAGCCTAGCTGTACTCCTGTAATAAAACACAATTGAGTAACACAGTGGGAAACTAGTGTGTGACTACATAAACTGTCGACGGCGCTTCGATCCTATTAAAAATACATGATCATCATCAGGACTAACATTGCATTGCCTGAATTTGCAAGCCTGGACTACCTCAATTGAGGACGTGGTATCGGTTCCAAAGTGCGTCGTGTTGGACGATCGCACCTTAGTTGAGATCTGATGATCTTCTGCGGGATCCGTTCAGGAGGTTCGGCTATAAATCGGTAACCAGTCAACGGCTACGTGAACCCTGAAGGAGTGCCTGAAGACAGGTCCACGGCGCGTCTGGTAGCCGTTAACAAAAGGAATTAGAGTGATCTAGAATTGAGGGTATCAAGGCGAAGCGCACGGTAGTAGTTAATCTAGTAAGACTCTTTACGGGGGTCCCAGGGATTATGAGAGCCTTATTGTTCCTGTTCGAACATCAACAAGCCGCTGCAGGGCGCGATGGCTCCAGTCATGGGAACAGTCCAGCCCGAACTGCCAAGCTATGTCTTCCCTGGACCAGAAACAAGCATCCTGGGACCGGTTTCTGGCTAATCAGCCATCATCAGTCAGGCTAACTTGAATCCAGTGGCAAAGTGAGCAAGGGGCCCACGTCTGGGCATACCCTGCCAACTTAGGGCAAACAAAGCAATACCAAAGGGGATGATGGACGGAGTGTTGAACAATGCAAGCACTCACCCCCAGTCACCTGATCTGTGTTTAATCCATCATCATTCTTTAGCTCACTTCGCCACGCCAGTTCAGACATGGCCCTATGCAAATCAGTCTGACCCTGTGACTCATGGGAACAGTCCAGCCCGAACTGCGAAGCCACGTCTTCCCTGGACCGGAAACAAGCATCCTGGGACCGGTTTCTGGCTAATCAGCCATCATCAGCCAGGCGAGCTTGAATCCAGTGGCAAAGTGAGCAAGGGACCCACGTCTGGGCATACCCTGCCAACTTAGGGCAAACAAAGCAATACCAAAGGGGATGATGGATGGAGTGTTGAACAATGCAAGCACTCACCCCAGTCAACTGATCTGGGTTTAATCCAGCATCATTCTTTAGCTCACTCCGCCACCCCAATTCAGACATGGCCATATGCAAATCAATCTGACCCTGCGCCTAATGGGTCTAACCCAGGGTGGTGTGGAGTGCAAAAAAACGATGGATTTAGGCCCAGATCCTTGTACTGGGGTGAATGTATGACATTGTTCTACATTCTGTCCATCAACTGTGTTCTTTGCAATTTTCACCCTGAGTGTGCTGGGTATACTCAGACGTGAGTCCCAGGCTCTCCACACCACTGGAGTCAAGCTATCCAGGCTGATGAAGGCTGATAGCCAGAAATCGGTCCTTGGATGCTTGATTCCGGTCTGGGAAAGACATGACTTGGTAGTTCAGACTGGACTGTTCCCATGAGGCACAGGGTCAGAGCTGATTTGCATATAGCCAGTGTCTAACCCAGGGTGGTGTGGAGTGCAAAAAAACGATGGATTTAGGCCCAGATCCTTGTACTGGAGTGAATGTATGACATTGTTCTACATTCTGTCCATCAACTGTGTTTTTTGCAATTTTCACCCCTAATGGGAACAGTCCAGCCTGAACTGTCAAGCCACATCTTCCCTGGACCTGAAACAGGCATCCTAGGACCGGTTTCTGGCTAATCAGCCGTCATCAGACAGGCTAGCTTGAATCCAGTGGCAAAGTGAGCAAGGGACCCACGTCTGGGCATACTCTGCCAACTTAGGACGAACAAAACAATACCAAAGGTCTGGGCATACTCTGCCAACTTAGGACGAACAAAACAATACCAAAGGGGATGATGTACGGAGTGTTGAACAATGCAAGCACTCACACCCAGTCAACTGATCTGGGTTTAATCCATCATCATTCTTTAGCTCACTCCGGCACCCCAGTTCAGACATGGCCATATGCAAATCAGTCTGACCCTGTGCCTCATGGGAACAGTCCAGCCCGAACTGCCAAGCCATGTCTTCCCTGGACCGGAATCAAGCATCCTAGGACCGGTTTCTGGCTATCAGCCCTCTTCAACCAGGATAGTGTGTTTCGCTGTCCCTAGCCCAACAGTCATGTTGATGGGGTCAGTGGCTGTCCAACATGCGACAGCCAACAGGAGCGCGTTTTGTATGTGCCCGCTGCAACTCCCCCCTCCCCCGGCTTCACCGCTCCAGACTTTTACCTTGGGACTCGGCTCTCAAAGTTCCCCTCAGCTCCCTGGGTCCTCGACCACCGCTCAATCTCGTCAGAAGGGATGGAGCTTCAATGTACCTGTAAGTGACCTTGCCTCACCTCTCCGTTCGCTGTGGCTCTCTTTGCTCCTATGTGGGACTACTTTGCTCGCACTGCACCGCAGTCTTTTCCCCAACTTCCATTTTGGCCTCTGGAGGATTCGTGTATGGAGCTATTTCTCTCACTTCGGCGAGTTCGCTCTGACTTCCAACACCAGATTCTCTACACCGGGTTGTTCGCCTGACAGCCCCCTGCTTACTGCATAATATTTTACGCTGTGGGTGACAGGATTCTGTTGCTTCGGCAGTCGGCTTTCCAGAGCTCTACTTAGATGCGGCCATCCTGAAGCCAGACAAGCTCCGCCCCCTGGGTTGTCTAGATTAATGCAGGGTGCTACACTTACATACGTGAGCACCATATACTAAGGGAGCCTCCCCAGGCTGCTTCTTATGGACAGCAACCTCTTTGCTGCAGCCACAGCCACCAGACTGCTAGTTCTCTTGGTACCCGGAGACCGAGTAGGCTGGGCCCGGCCTCTTTTCTACTTTACTTTTACCTCATGGCAAATTTCACTGCTTCATGCCTCAAGGGTCTCACCACCCAGGTGTCATTCTATGTTGGGCTTCAAGTACTTGCAGGAGTCTGGGCCATTTAGGCAGTGCCCCAGCCTCTGCTTCACTTTTCTTCTCCTTTGGGGTGTTCTCCACATGCCTCGAGGGTCTTCCCACCTGTGTATTCTCCCGCGCCGGGCCGTCAGTATCAGCAGAAGGCTGGAGCCATGTAGGCTGCAACCTAGTCGCATCCCATGTGTGTCTTACTGCATATGTGTCATCTATTGCCAGGCCATTTGCGCATTATTCGGATGGGCAGCAGGATTCCTGCACGCTGGCTCAGGCCATCCACAGCTTATCAATGGCATGAGTGGCCTCACCTGTCACCTTGGCAGCACTTCTTCTTTCTCTTTGGTCCAGACTTCCCTTCAAGAAATCTTCACAACAGCACCCCCAGGGACTTTGGGTTCACAGTTTTTCACTTTGGGGAGAAAGGACGTTTGTTGTATGACTTTCTAGATATTAGGGGGATGGTTCGATGAGCTTGGGAGCCCTACGCCTCAGCGGCCATCTTGTTTGGTGCCTGCCCACTGCCAGCGGGTACATTAATGACAGTTGTTGAGAGAAGGAACATGATTGTATTCATCAAGTGGAGAGTTCCACTTTTGAAAAAGGCACTTATGTAACAATTCACATATGCACACTGTTTCGGGAGTGAGGCTGCAATTCAGGAACTCAGAGAAATGATTTAGCAGCTGCAAACCAGATCAATGTTTGGCAGCCATTTTGAATATTAAAAAAAGAAGCAGTTATGAGAAAATTTAAAAAAAGAAACAAAACCTAAAATGAGGACAAAAAGCAAGATAAGTAATAATGATTAATTTTAGCTAAAAAAGGATATAGAAAATTGGTTTGGTTTCAGGACATCTATAGTGATTTTTTATGAAGCTTGTTTACCTGCAGTACTTTTCAGTGTAGATCATTTGCATAGCTGCAGGTCTTTCGTAACACATAAATAGGGTCTGCGATTCGGTGGGTTGATGAGCCCAGACCATCATGCGGTTAAAGGAAGTAAACAGGGCTATGGATAGAGAAGGAATTAGAGATGGGGTTGGTGTTCTACATAAATATTCTGTTTTAAGTGAAGGCAAGTATATTGGTAAGTACACATTTACTACTTTTACTGCCACATCTATGTAACTTGAAGACTCTGCCTTCCTAATAGAGCTTCTAAGAGTTCTTCTAAGCTCCAGCAGGTACCATTGGGTCATGGGGTATTGAAGATTTCCCTTGCAGGGTCAGATCCGTGGCAAATTTTCAGAACACCCACTTAAGATAAATGTGTATATAAATCATCTAAATAGAATTAATTTGTGTATTATTAATCAGTGGACCTACGTTGGACACCGTTAGTTTAATAGACAGTGGGTATGTTGGAAATCTGTCCCTTATGGACCAACTCTGAAAGGCTCTGATTTAGTAGAACAAAGTCTTTGACCAGATGGGGTGTCTCACAATCTTACTTTATTTGTATCCGCAGGACGTGCAGAGTTGTGTGTGACACGAGAAGAACAATCTGTGTGGACCATGTGTCTCCATGTGCCCCAGGGGGCCAGCACCGATGGCCCAAGGTTGAGACAGTGAAGACACCCTGTCCACAGTCGCCATGTCCAAGAACTAGTGCAGAACCAGGGGGCAATGCCTGATAAATTCAACGTCCTTCTTTCAAAGGTAATCAAAATTCGTGTCTCTGTTGTGACACAGGAAAAAGTATACTGGTCTTTGGAAACTGCAAACATCTTTTTATCTTTCTGCCCAATCACCATGGTTTTTAAATACGCATTGCCCCATTAAATGTTCAGACCTGACAGCTCTGCTGCACTGTATAGAACCATCTCAGGTTATAGATGGTTATAACATGTGAGGACAATACATTTCTACCAATGAGATATGGTCTAGTACAAGGCTCAAGTCGGGGGTACACGCGGGTAGTCAGCGTCCAAGGTGGGCCCCACTAAGATATGCTGAATTCGCCCAGGTGTAGATTTCAGACATCGGGACACTTACAGCAGTGCCTGCCATGCTTAATTTATAAAAAACATAGTGCCGGGGCTCTCAACAGGAGGACACTAGAGCTTGCACCACCGTTACCCCTGGCAACACTGCCAATTACAGCACCAACACACTACTAATCACCACACTCTTAAACTTGTGACCAATCATACTATTACAGGCCCCCAAAGCTATAAGAATGGCTTTGGAGGCAAATACTAATAATTGGATATTGAAATGGAATTAATAAACAGAAGTTGTTGTGCTCATACCTAAATTGGCAGACACCACTTCCATGTAGCAGACAGTCATAAGCCCGGGTGCTGACAATTAAGAGCTGGTGCTGAGCACCGGAAAGCACCGGCACAAATTAAGCACTGGTGCCTGCACATTGTCTGCTTTGTTCCAAGCAGCAACGTGCAAACGAGGGGGCTTTGTATTTAAATTCCAGTTGGCCCAAAACGAAGGCCGATGTTAAGGGGCCATCAGGCCTCCTTTTGTTCAGGTATCTTGGCTGGGAGTTATTGGGAGCCTCACACCTAAATGCAATGGAGAAAAAACAAAGACAGACAGCTTATCACTTCACATGTACTTAAGAGAGGCATGCTTTTGACTGTGTTCAGTCCCTTTATATAGGAGGTATGCATGTACTGAAAAATTTAAAGATGTGTTGGTCTGTCCCAAGATTTACACAAAAAAGTATTTAAAAAGCACTACTTTGTTTTTATTCTTTTATAGAGCTATGCCCTTGACATAACACATAAACATTATACACTGACAATAAAGTATAAGTGTGCAGATCAATGTACATGATGTGTTACTTAAGACAGTGAGGGTTACAAGGTGTAGGAGTTACATATCCTCCATAGTTCAGTATGCTATATTAGAAGGATTACAATTTAGCAAGTAACAAAATGATTTTTGTGTTAAAAGCAGTAACCCACTTAACTAGCTGCATAAAATAAAAATCTGTCATCTGCGTGTTACATGGTGTGCTTTGCAGGAGACGTATTAACCCTCTATCGACTCTGATTCAAAACTGGGACCAGACAAAGCACACATCTCTCCAGCAAATGCGTTAACCCAGAGTTATGTTACCGTTATTATTCCCTGAGATTTACGGGACACACAAAGATCTCTGCAGCAGGTGCCCTAACCTCATAAGTTATTTTACAATGCAGACTTTGCAACCAATTAATCAGAACAGATTTTCTGCAACTTTCATCCTTGCTACCAATTTCTTTGTGGCAGAGTTTTAAAAAATTAAATGTATAAATTGAGTCCCAGATTTTGTGTCTGGGTTGCGTCACTTTTTTGGCACAACACCCATGTAAAATCTCCCTTGTTTAATCTTGTAACGAACTCAATTATACTCACAATAGAACTGCTAGGATAATGTCTGAGGTGTTAGGATCAGATGTCTCTTCCCGTGAGGTCATGGGTTGTGATGCCACATACGAAGCCATGCATCATGATGTTACTTGCATACTGTCTAACTTGGTTAGTACCCCCACTTCTTTTTTTAGGACTTGTGTCTCGGTCTAGTATCCAATATTTAATGATGAAAGTGAGGAAGCTGAGTTGGAATCACGACTTCCTTGTCCACGTGCTCCTTGGCTAATAACTTTCTCTCCCTGCGCCTTAAACCATACTGAATGTATGTAACAATGTATGTACAGCGGCATACTCAAAATGATGCCCCCCATGCAGAATGTGTTAAGGGAGCCTTGATTCTCCAATAGCTCACAAATATTTTTAGACTTTTAGCTGAATGGAGGCCCCTTCACCAGCCCACCTGCCCTGCAGAGACTGCAGGGCCATGTGTTACCTCCATGCAGGGCATTAAGTGGGCCAGGTCTCGCCGGTGCTGAGCACTGGCAGTTTTTTTTAAAGGGGCCTCAAAAGGGGTCTCTGTTTTGTACCCTTGGCACAGGCGGTCTGTTTTTTTCCGGACTGCAGTGAAAGCAGGCATGTCAATGTGCGCGTGCTCACACTGCTCACTTCTCACTAGTGGAGAAGCTACGGCATGACGTCAATGCCAGGTGAGCGTTCTAGGGGAAGGGAAATCCTTTAAAGAGTGTCATTTTCTCTCCGGATTTCTCTTTCTTTTTTAAACTCAAGACCAGCAACATTGTCACTATACAAGCCATAGTTGATGCTTATTTATCTTAAGCAACTAACAACCATTGACAAAGCCAATAGTCCTGAGTTGTGGGTATGATGTTACATGTTGTATCACATATCTGGATGCAATGACAGAAACAGCAAAACACAAGTCGGGCGGCACACAATGCTGAGCAAACATTTTGAGCTTCTGTGTTTTTCAGCCACACCCTCAATTACATCGGCCTTGTCCCTTTGAGAGACCCCCGGTTTTTTCATCCCACTTAAAGCCCTGCCCCATGTACAAAACCAAAACGTGATAATTCATAGAATGCACTTTTGCTCGTCTTTATCACAGTTTACACGCTTTAAACGCTTGTTCTTTTGGACTTTTCATTTATCAGAACCCTATGTCTCGAATTCTTTTCAAATAGCCTTTAAAAAAAACACAGCCATGAAGTATGATACTGGCCGTGTCACATCAGTTACAAGCCCCGCATGCAATGCTTTCAGCATTGTTGAAGATCAGATTTTGTTATAACAACCCTTAGTAACACCAAACACAATTCAGAGGGTCCATGCCTGGCGAATGTCACGACCCAGGAGCCTGTGAAAGTTTCCTTTTTTTCACACCTTGCTGGGCGTTTTGTGGGAGTGCTCCTATCCAATGCCTGCTGCGTCATGGGTTTCTCAATAGTCTGCAGAAGTGCTTTTCGAATGGCTTTCCAAGTTCCAATGCCTGCTACATCACGGGGCTCTCGGTAGTCTGCGTAAATGCTCAGATTGGTTTTCCAAAGCCTGCTGCGTCACGATTTTCTCAGCAGTCTTCGGAAGTGCTTTCAGAATGGACGTGTCAGGCCTGCTGTAATAAGCCATCCTTAGCATAATCATAGCTGCCAAGGTTTCAGATTGCCATGTGTGATATTTTCATAATTTCAGTGAAAATATGAGTGACATTTTAACGACTATGAGTGACACTTTGTTATGAGCAAAAATCAAGCAATGAAGACGAGGGAAACATATAGGGGCACGGCAGGCAGCTGGGAATGAAGCAAATTTTAGCAGCCATAGCAAGTTACCAACATCAGGCACACTTACTTCAATTCACACATCATGCAAAAATTGTACATCAGGCCCAACCTTTTTCCTGCAATGCTTTCTTTGACATATCAATTTGCTAATGGTAAATGAGTAAATGTGCAGTTTAATTTGTCGTAAAAGTAATAACTTTCGAACAGAAATAAGAAAGTGGAAAATGTATAGTTCTTGACAAGATGTGAGGTTTTTAACAAACCTTCACAAAGGCTCTGAAAAATCTCTTTACATCCTCAGGCATGGCTGCATGGATCAGTATCACACATCACTGACTGGCACATTCCTGCTTGAAACACGGCAGCAGGCCGCTGAAGACGATCATAATGACCACGCTATTAATGTAAAAGAGTATGTTATTGAGCAGAGAGATATCATTAGGAAGTCATTTACTTAGCGAGGCTGGCGAGTAATTCATTAACGGGCGCCTCAAGGTCGCAATGACTCCCATGGAAAACACAGCAGTCGGGCATGCTTCTGGGGCTCAGCGCAGCTCTGCGCAGAAGTGAAGTGCAATGGTGGTGTGTTCTCTGGGCTGCTGAGAAACCACTCCAGCACGGTCAGTGTGGTTCACTCAGCAGCCGGTGGATCGTCGGGTCTGCTCGCTGGATCGGCCTTTAATTTACCGTGACACACGCAGGAACAGCACTGCCATTGCCAATACAGGCAGCCTGAAACTTGGTCATCATGAACAAGCGTGCAGCTGCCAGCCGCAGCAGTAAGAAGTCTGTGGCCTTGGCTATTTAACTAAACGTGCTCCGCTCCAGTCCTGTCAAGTATCACGCATCACGTGTGACACTCACGCATTTCAGTGCGGTGTTCCGCATCACCGCACTGAAATGCATTGTCACGCATTTTGCCGCTCGCGCCACCGGCGGCTCCTGTGCACGGCTTCTGCTGCTCCGAGTCCCATCCGAGAGCCTGCTGCAGCCAGTGCCAGCAGCTGCTCTAGTTCATTCTAATCATGTAGGTTCTAATCGCTGCTCTCAGCTCGTGCCGGGCAGAGTGAGAGCGCGGCTACAATGTAACATTACAATCCTCGGTGCTGGCTCCAGTCTGGAGCTGTAATTTCCTGCCCCCGCGCTTACATTTGACAGACACGCACTGTTAGAAGTTAATTAGGGGGGGGCGGGGCTGCCCTCTCAGCACAATGCTGTAACTGGCTGACATAGCCAGGTTTACTCACAGGGCGCCAAGGTGATTATAATCCCGATGTGACGCTTACTTGCCGTCACGTCCGAAGGAAGTACTGGAAGTAAAGGCGGGCCACTTAAATCGAGTGGGAGTCCTCGCCGTCGGTCGTGTCTGGTGGTGTGCTGCATTGTCTTCGTGCACAGCTGAGGTGAGCGCCGGCTGCAATAAATAAAAGTGCGTTGGTGGCCTGAGAGACCTCGGCGGGGAGTCACTCAGTCAGTGACCCCCATGACTCGGAGTCAGAGCGGCACAGCTGCCAAGGTTTCAGATTGCTATGTGTAATATTTTCATTATTCCAGTGTAATTATGAGTGACATTTGAGTGATTATGAGTGACATTTTCTTGAGAGCAAAATCAAGCAATGAATAATAAATGTCAGAAATGACACCCATTTGAGCAACGAGAAACTGTAAGAAGATCTTAAAACTGCTACAAAGCACCAAAAATGGAAGGGCACTTGGGAAGTAATGTGGTGGCAAGGGGCATGCAGAGTGGGAAAGAAGCATTCAACCTCCCTAGTGGAAAGACTGAGTAGCATGGACAATGCATATGACCTAGAGTGCCTGCTTCTAAGCACTACCATCAGACCCAAAAGAAAAACCAGAGTTATAGAAATTATGACAGTGCTGTGATCAGTCTGAGCTAGCAGAACCCCTGAACTCACTGCAGAACATGTATAGCATGGAGAGGGAAGTAAAGAGTGTGGGGGGGAAGCTTGGATTCTTGTAACCCCTGATAGCATGGGGTGGAAAAACTGAGAAATAGAGGGGTGGCTGGCAAACTACAGAGGTTTTGTGGCAGTTTCTAGTGACAGGTTAGATCTGTTTTAGATCCTTCACAACTTGATATTTTTAAAATACTAATATTTCCATTTTTAAACAGTACATCCCGCTAGGAGAAATAAAATTCAAAACATTATAGGTGGGAATGAGCAGGAGGCAGTTTACTTTGTGGTGAAAGGGACACGCTCAGTGCGAACTCCAGATCGTCCATGATGCAAGTTAGAGCCGGTAGTTAGCCCGTACCTGGGCACTTAATTTGGACACAACAAGCGTTTGACTATTTAAATATTTTATAAAAAAGGGGGAAAAATATGCTGCACTTCAGATGGTAACAGTTTAAGAATTCCAAAATGTAGTACAACAGTGGGCAGGGATTGCACTTAATGCTTTCAGAACAGAGCAATGATGCATGTCATTCTGGAACTCTGATCAGCTCAACTTTGTTGTCTAATTATACATGTTGTCTCGGTAGAAATGCACACGTCCCACTGTTCAGTGTGTGAATAACCAGGGTCTGGGTGGAAAATGGCACAGTAGAGAGGAGGTTTTATCCAGTAAAGCAATACACAGCTTGTGATGACGAGAATACATAAACTTTGAGAGAGGAACTTTGAAATTAAGCTTATCGTCTAAATAAAATCAGAAAGAATGAAGAGTGGAGACCAGAGCTATCTAAGGAAAAAAGCCAAGCATAAACAGAACATGTCAGAGACAAAAATCCTAAATTTAGAAGCTCGTTTTAGAACTTTTTTCTCAGCCCTCTTAGTTTTCGTGGCAGTCACGTAGGCAGAGATTGTTACATAGGATGAGTGTCCTCAAAGGTCTTGTAGAGTTAGGTCTCATCCCTGACGGTCCTGGTCATCAAGCACTACAGCTCTGTGTAGGTACTAAATAGTTGGAATATGGTTGAGCCCCGAGTAGTGCCACGGATCATGGGGAAGGGTGGTTGTAACCAAGCAGTACGCTTTAACCCAACTTGAGATCTGTTGGCGAAATATAAAATAATAACTGCAGCACCAAACCCCCAGTTCCTGGGTGCTCACTGACAAGGGCAAAACTACAGTGACCAGCAGGCAGCTGATCACGCTAAGCCCATAATTTTATAAGCAAATTAAATTAACATTTAATTGCGAAGTAAGTCTGGCACTGTCTCACTGACACTTGTGAGTCACACCAATTCTGGTTTACAAGCCGACCATCCGCTTCCTGAGAAGCACAGGCGGTCTGTTTTTTTTGCGGACTGCAGTGAAAGCAGGCAAGTCGATGTGTGCATGCTCACACTGCTCACTTCTCACTAATGGAGAAGTTACGGCATGACGTCAATGCCAGGGGAGCGTTCTAGGGGAAAGGAAATCCTTTAAAGAGAGTCATTTTCCCTCTGGATTTCCCTTCTCTTTTTTAAACTCAAGAGCAGCAACATTGTCGTGGTGTCACCAGCAGGGGCGGATTGGCAATGCGGGCATTCGGGCATCGGCCGAAGGGCCGGTATCTCCGTGCCCTCTGTGGGCCGGTTTTTTTTCTCCCCTTTCCCAGCCGCACAGTGAAGCTGCATTAATTTCTCTGTCTCTGTCTCCGTGATCTCTGTGGACTAGGAAAGGGGAGGGAAAAAACGGCCCACAGAGGGCACCGAGACAGAGACAGAGAAATGAATGCAGCTTCACTGTGCAGTGATTATCCGCTGTGGCCTCTCCTCACCCACTGCCCAGCAAAGCAATCAGGCTGGGGAGGGGGTGATTGTTTGCAAAAATCGTCCTCCCTGGGGGCCAGGTGTTGCTCAGGCCTTTGAGCCATTTTCACCTCGGCCCCCCTGGGGCCCACGCAGCACATAAACAGTGTTAGGTTTTTTTTGTTTGTTTTTAATTTAATGTGATGTTATATAGCGCAAACTTTACCAGAAGGTGTCAGAGCGCTTTACATAAGAATCAGCTGCGAAACATAAGGATTTAGGATTACATGTGTTACATAAAAGATACAACCAGAAAAAATTGCAAATGTACAAGATGTAAAGTCACACAAGGAAGAGATACAAACAGAGTGAGAAATTGCAAATGTACAAGTAGTAAAGTCACTCAAGGAAGAGAAACAAAAGGATATACTCTAAGAGTCACATAGTGATTAGAGTTATCTCTAAATACCTAAGGAAGGGATACAAATGGATATACTTTAAGAGTCACATAGGAATGGTAGATAGTACAAAGGTCTACTTCATATACTAGTGATTAGAGTTCTCTATATACATATATATATATACACACATAGTAGATTTTCTCAGGCAGAGTTCCATTAAGTGTGGTTGGAGGGGGGATGCAGTCACAGCACCAAGGGAGGGTGGGAGGGATACAAGGGTATGGAGGAAAGGCAAAACAGAAAAGGGAAGAAACATTTGAGGATCGTCAAGGGGGAAACGAGGGGGAAGGGTACAAGACGAGGGAATGGACAAGATGGCGAGTCGGGGTCCAGAAAAAAACGGCTGAGGGAATAGTGGGCGAGAAAGAATGGATCTCTCTGTAGGGGCCAGGTGATCTTTGCAACTTGCACCATCTTCACCTCAGCCTCCCCCTAGCTACCATGGATGACGGAGCAGCAGCTGTGTTTTGTGCTCCCCTGCCAGGACATTGCCCTGAGGCCTGGAGGGCTGGGTAGGGCTGATTAATTTATTAATTGCAGGGGCCTCACTGCTGTTCATGTGCTCCTGAGCTGAAGGTCTGGCGAGGGCTGAGTAGGTTAGTAATAGCAGGGGCTTCGCTGCTTATTAGGTGCTCCTTCCCTGAAGGGCTCGAATAATTTTGTGACAGAAAGGGGCCTTGCTGTTTTTTTAGTTGCTCAGCATGGCGCCATTGTCACCTTTCCCCCGTGTCTCCTGTGCAAGAACAGTATCCTCTCACTTTAATTCATTTCTGTGCCAAACATCTTAAAGATTTTGCGGGCCCTGGGCCAAACATATTTTTGGGCCCCTGTTCAGAACAGATTTGAATTTATAATCCAATTTCTGATCTTTGATGCCCTCTTTCAGCTGGTCACTGGACAGTGCACTACCATACTTGTCCAAATTCCTAATGTATTTACATCTAATATTCAAGGACATTGACGTTGTAACCAATGGTGTTTCATGAAAGGGCACGCCCCTTGAATGTGGGCCACGCCCCTTAATTGTGGGCCACGCCCCTTGAATGTGGGCCACTTTTTTCGTCAGTACCCGGGCCAAATTGTGATTCCCAATACGACCCTGGTCACCAGGGCTTTAAGTGAAAGCTTTTTCAATATTATATACAAGCCAAAGTTGCTGCTTTTTTATCTTATGCAACTAAGAACTATTGACAAAGCCAATAGTCCGGACTCGTGGGTATGTTGTTACTTGTTGCATCATATATCTGGGTACAATGACAGGAACAGCAAAATACAAGTCGGGCGGCACACAATGCTGAGCAAAGATTTTGAGCTTGTGTGTTTTTCAGCCACGCCCTTAATTACATCGGCCACGCCCCTTTGAGTGACCCCCCAGTTTTTTCATCCCACTTAACCCCTCCGCTGCAGTACACTGGTTGTGTGCTTATGACGAGCTGAGCTCGTCATGAACAATGGGGATCCTGCAAATGCAGCACAGGAGAAAAATCTCCCTAGCAGCCAAGGTGTTAAAGCCCTGCCCCATGTACAAAACCAAAAAGTGATAATTCATAGAATGCACTTTTGCTCATCTTTATCGCAGTTTACACGCTTTAAACGCTTGTTCTTTTGGACTTTTCACTTATCAGAACCCTATGGCTCGAATCCTTTCCATATAGCCTTTAAAAAAACACACAGCCATGAAGTATGAAACTGGCTTTGTCATATCAGTTACAAGCCCCGCATGGAATGCTTTCAGCATTGTTGACGATCAGATTTTGTTATAACAACCCTTAGTAACACCAAAAACAATTCAGAGGGTTCATGACTGGTTTATGTCACAACCCAGGAGCCTGTGAAAGTTTCCTTTTTTTCACACCTTACTGGGCGTTTGGTGGGAGTCCTCCTAGAATAGTTTTCCAATGCCTGCTGCGTCACGGGTTTCTCAATAGTCTGCGGAAGTGCTCAGATTGGTTTTC
Source organism: Lissotriton vulgaris (assembly GCF_964263255.1). Taxonomy (NCBI): domain Eukaryota; kingdom Metazoa; phylum Chordata; class Amphibia; order Caudata; family Salamandridae; genus Lissotriton; species Lissotriton vulgaris. The sequence goes on from NC_141685.1 coordinate 1,340,145,547, forward strand.
CAAAGCCTGCTGCGTCACGGTTTTTCAGTGCTTAATTTGTAAAAAATTAAGTGCAGGTGCTCAAACATTTGGCAGAGGACACATCCACTTCCCTAGCCCCACCCACTTCCTTTATTGGCCCCACCCACTTCCTTTATTGGCTCCACCCACAGCCACAAGTCTAACACATTATTGCCACCACCTCACTCCTCGAGTTCCACTAGAAGCTGAAGACCTGGCTCTTCACATAAGCACCTCAGGGACGAAGAAACACAAAGCAAGACAGAAAGGTCAGATCAGGATAGGGTGTAACAGGTAACAGCACGGAGATATGCAAGTATGTACTTTTGTGCATACACCACATATCCTTGCTCTCAATCCAGTCCCTTAACAGTTTAAACACACTTTTACCCAGTGGTACCCTGCAGCACAAGGGAGATCTTTTATCAAAATGAACATTTATCACATGGAAGGAACCACCATTCACACAAGACATTTTTAATACACAGTACTCGGCTGATTAACACATAATCACAATGCAGAATCATGTTAACCCAGTGACTTACTTTACCACACAGCAGCCACGGCCGGCAGTGGGAGTACCTGCAGAGCGGTGACATGGGGAGGGGGAGGGGCAGGGTGGGGGGTAGTAATGTATGGAATACGGAGTTTTCCATGTACGTAAACATTTAAATAAATAAAATGAATTTCATTGCGCGCACTGCATTGCATTTTGGGATGCAGTGCACTCAATGAAATTTGTTTTATTTATTTAAATATTTACTTACCTGGGAAGCTCCGTAATCCATACATTACTACCACCCACCCTGCCCCTCCCCCTCCCCACATCACCGCCCTGCAGGTACTCCCACTGCCGGCTGTGGCTGCCACACAGACATCTGCCACACGTCAGTCTCTTTACCACACGTACGAAACTGAATCCTTCCACTGGGAACTTTACCACACTGGCATTTGTCAGCTTTTCCCACATATATGTCTTACCACAAGACCTTTACCAGAAGAATGAATCACAAAGTCCTTGGCCCTGTGGGACTTTGATCATACACACCATGTAACATTCATAAAGCTTCTTTTAGATAGAAACAAGACCTCATATATTCACAACAGGAAATGGTCACAGAGATTATTTACAATACATTTAGTCAGCTGCTGTACTACAATATTGAAAACACACTTCACTATCCCTCACTATTTGATGAAAACAGATTTATAATTTGGAGAGTATGCCTGTGCATTGTCAGTGACAACGCCATGGAGGGCCTGAAAGAGCTGAGACTGCATCATAAACTCAAACCTGTTCTGAACAGTATCCCACAAAATACGTTTGGCCCGGGGATCACAAAATCCTTATAATGTCACTGATCTATCCTTCCTAAAACTCAAGCCTTCTCCCATCATTTGTATAAGTATTAAGGGTGAGTGTCAGTCAAGTTCAATGCAGCAGGGAGGTCGGTGTTTTGTCTGACACACGTTTCTGCATCATTGAACCTGAATAATAACATTGTGTAAGGTGGTTTCTTCATTAGCGATCCGTGAAAATAGTGACATGACTGCAAAAGAGTGTCTTTAAAACTAAGAAAGACTGCAGTGCAATTTGTGTTTGAACTACATTAGCAACCGATTATGCCTGTGACTGACTTAATGCAATAAGGTAAAAAATAATGGTGAGAAACACCAGCGCTAAACAAAGCACTATTTTACTCTTAACACTTGGCAGTTCAAACAACCACAAATTGCACTGCCAGTCTTTCTTAGTTTTAAAGACAATCTTTTGCAGTCATGTCACCCACAATGTTATTATTCAGGGTCAATGATGCAGAAACTTGCGAGACAATAGGGTTATCGCACACTTTGCGGCTTACCACGGAACCCCAAGTATTTGTATCTCTGTGGGCCTCATCTTATAGCACTACCAACATGACGGACTTGTGCCCCTTCCACATTTGTATGTGTAAAATAGACTCCCATTCAAACATGGCCTCGGACCACCGTGCGTATCGTCAGCCAATGAAATGCAGAGCCATCTGATTTCCGCAGTTCGTAATCCGATAGATGGAGTGCGGACTGTCCAGATTAGACTATTCTTTCCTTGCTTAAACTACGTCTCAAAGTAAACAGCGTAAATCCAAGACTGCATGAAGCTGACAGGAAGTCAACTGTGTTAACATTTAGCATTGCATCACTTTATTGTTATATTTTAGTGTTTACTCTTTGTATAATCACTGGTTCTACTTTAACAGACTAAAACAGAAAAATATATTTAAATAATTTCTATAATAAGCTATCAAACACAACAAGGAGAGACCAGATTTGGAGGGAAGTTACCTAACATACACTGTTCCTTAGTACATTTCAAGCACCTGGCCTAATGCGGTTTACCTCTTAAAGGCTGACTGCACCTTTTACAATTACTGGATGAACCCAGATTAGGTTCTTGTCCTTAACTCCCTCAAATAAGTCATTACCTACAGCCTCCTGGTTGGCTAAATTTGAACTTTAACTCCCCCATCATGATGGTGAAAAGTCGAGTTATATGCACGGTATGGTTTTACTTTTTTTCTTTCTGAGCCATCTAAGCACATGGCGGACGTTCAAAATGTGCATGTGAAGAAGACCCCACAAATAAGATGAGAACTGTATGAAGGACGTCCAGCAAAGACATAATGGGTCATAGAATGTTCAGTTTTTCCTTTGAAAATATCACAACTCAAGGGCAGTCATTTGTCTGAGACTGCAAAACAACACTGTCTTGTTTTTGTTCCCAAATAAGCAGCGAGTTTGTGCAACAGCCTTGCTAAGATTTCGCACTCAGAAAACAAACGGCTGACAGTTGTGGTGCAGTACTATCCATTCAACATTATCACCATGACGTGGTAAAATGAAAGCAGATAAAATTAAATGTTGTGCATATATATTACATCACTCACGTATCCTAATTAAGATGTGACCCGTCCTCCAGTAACAAACTGTCCTCACTTCTGGCGGCCGCTGCAAACGGGGTCACTGACTGCGTTAATAACTGAATAGGGCAGGGTGCAGCACAGCTGACAGCACGCTACGGCCCAGGCCGGTGCCCGCAGCTGCAGTGGGACGCTGCGAACGTCATGATTATGATTGGTTTGGGGGCACGCAAATTCAACCTCCTGCCTCCCACACCAGCACGCAGGATGTGACGTCCCCCGCGCGCCGACGTGCACACAGCCTAACTGGGCCCGGTCACGGTGATGTCACGCTTAAAACGATCTTGCCCACTAGATGTCCTGAGCTGGAAAGAAGAGCAATCTCTGACAATAAACAGTCTCAGATGGAGCGGCTGATTTCACCGCGTGTGGCAGAGCAGGCGCTATTTACATTGACTGCGCATCATGCGCATGACGGGGTCACACACTCGATTGTGCCTGGATGTGTCACTCTCTAGACATCCAGGCAGACATGCAGCCTAAGCAGAGCAGGTAGGTACGTTTATTTAAAATAATTTCGAGGCTCATCGCATACTGGAGCATAATTAAATATTCCCGGCCCTGTCAAATTAAGCACTGCGGTTTTCTCAGCAGTCTTCGGAAGTGCTTTCAGAATATATGTGCGGGGCCTGCTGTGATAAGCCATCATTAGCATTCTAGCAAAGCAGCGCTGGGAGACTGGACTCCTTTTGCCTACTGTTTCCCAGCATGCTTGGCGTTAGGAAACGAACCTCATTAAATGTGAGGTGCAGAGAAATAGCTTAAGAATGCAAGTTAAATAATCGCAAACTTTCTGGCATTTAAGTCCAGTACAAGTGGATACTGCAAATACTGCATTGAACTCTAACTCTCTTTTCCTGGAGGAGCCATGGAGGCTAACGGGTGCCTAATTTGAATTTATCATTATCTGTGAGTAGTTTTGTCTGTCTCTCATAGCTGCCAAGGTTTCAGATTGCTATGTGTGACATTTTCATTATTCCAGTGTAATCATGAGTGACATTTGAGTGATTATGAGTGACATTTTCTTGTGAGCAAAATTAAGCAATGAATAATAAATGTCAGAAATTACACACATTTGAACAACAAGAAGCTGTAAGAATATCTTAATAGTGCTACAAAGCACCAAAATGGAAGGGCACTTGGGAAGTAATGTGGTGGCAAGGGGTATGTTGAGTGAGAAAGAAGCATTCAACCTCCCTGGTGGAAAGACTGAGCAGCATGGACAATGCATATGACCTAGAGTGCCTGCTTCTAAGCACTACCATAATGCCCAAAAGAAAGACCAGAGTTATAGAAATTATGACAGTGCTGTGATCAGTCTGAGCTAGCAGAACCCCTGAGCTCACTGCAGAACATGTATGGGATGGAGAGGGAAGTAAAGAGTGTGGCGGGGAAGCTTGGATTCATGTAACCCCTGATAGCATGGGGTGGGAAAACTGAGAAATAGAGGGCTGGCTGGCAAACTACAGAGGTTTTGTGGCAGTTTCTAGTGACAGGTTAGATCTGTTTTAGATCCTTCACAACTTGATATTTCTAACTTGTCAGAGTCGAAAATCCTAATTTTAGAAGGTCGTTTTAGAACTTTTTTCTTCAGCCCTCTTAGTTTTCGTGGCAGTCACGTAGGCAGAGTTTGTTACATAGGATGAGTGTCCTCAAAGGTCTTGTATAGTTCGGTCTCATCCCTGACGGTCCTGGTCATCAAGCACTACAGCTCTGTGTAGGTACTAAATAGTTGGAATATGGTTGAGCCCGGAGGAGTGCCACGGACCATGGGGAAGGGTGGTTTTAACCAAGCAGTACGCTTTAACCCAACTTGAGATCTGTTGGCGAAATATAAAATAATAACTGCAGCACCAAACCCCCAGTTCCTGGGTGCTCAGTGACAAGGGCAAAACTACAGTGAAAAGCAGGCAGCTGATCACGCTAAGCCCGTAATTTACAAGCAAATTAGATTAACATTTCAATGCGAAGTAAGTATGGCACTGTTTCGCTGACACTTACTTGTGAGTCATACCAATTCTGGTTTACAAGCTGGCCACCCGCTTCCTGAGAGTACTGACCCATCACTCCCTCGGCAAAGTGCGCCAGCCACCCGCCCATCAGACTCAGCAGGAGGAACAGCTGAGCTTCACAGAGTGGGCCCCATCAGCTGCTGGGGTCTGTGGTGTTGGGTACCGATGTTGCGGAGTCAATTCATTTCAATTTATCGCTGAGAAGCCCAGCACTTCCATGATTTGCCGTCCTCCCACAAACTTTACTGCAGCAAGCGGCAGCAGGACGTAACATCCTGCAGCGCGTGCCTATTGGGCTCTACCTCGTGACATTAGTCCCAATGAATGCAGCACTGCGGCAAGAAATCTTATCCTTTTAATAAAAAATTGTAGCCGCCAAGTGAGTTACAGCTACTACCTCAGTCAGCCCTCAAGCATGCCGGGAGCAGCACACATGACATGATGCTCTACCATTCCTTTATTTTAGTCAGCATTATCAGAGCTACTACTGCTTGACAGCCAAGGAGGCACTATACCATTTTTGCGTGACTTTTCATTTCAGTGCGGTGATGCGGACCACTGCACTGAAATGTGTTGGTCGAACGCCTGATGCGTGGTACTTGGCAGGACTGGTCTCTAGGCGTATCTGGGAACATTTTCAGAAGTGCCAGTGCAGACAAGGGTTAACGAGCTAAAATTGTAACAGCCAGATCCTTTCTGGGCTTCTGCCTCACCAAATTGAGCACCATTCAATGTCACTTCCTTGAACTGTACCGTAGGCTTTTAGCCTGTAGTGTGGTGGCCCACTTTTACCATCTGAGGGCTGGTGCTTGAGGCACATGTAGGCGTGCAGTCCTGCACGGGCTACAAGAAATAGTCATGCTGACTTGGCTCCAGCCCGAGTGATGCTACAGACTCTGGCCCTGTTTGGCTAATGAGGTATGGCTATGCACATATGGGGAAGGAGAAGGCTGCTCTCTATCGGAGCCTCTTGATTTCCGTGAGTGCCAAGCAATCACAGGCGTTTCTGCTTCTAAACTTGCCACATGGCCCCATGGTATGAAAACCTCACGCCAGAGCCAGGAAGTGCAGATACTTTTCTGAGTCCGAGGGTCACAGAGGACTGCAATCTGTTCCTCTTGCCTCAGCTCCTGGTAGTCCTTCTTTTCTAGGTCACTTCTTCATGTAGGGGTATATTTGGCAAACCTCAGCAGTCAATCAGTTCCTTCTTCAAGGCATCTGTTCCTGGCAGAGTGCAGAACTTCCAGATTCCTCTTTCTGACCAAGTTTCTTGTTTTGCAATGGTGTGCGACTCTGCATTTCGGTTAATGAGGAAGCTTGGCACAATAACTGGTAGTTTGTGTGCTATACTTATGCACATTCTGCAGACAGAGATTCTGTTTTCTACAGGTCCATCTTCTGGTTCAGTTTCAGGCAGGTCTTTTTAGGGCTTGCCTAGTGCACGCGCATGCGCTGCTCTAGCAGAGGGCTCTTGGAATCACTTCAGACTTCCAAGAGCCTCCTCCGTGTGGGTTGGCCTCCTTCCACACCTTCCATTGGCCTTTGCGTGTTGCTTTCAAAAATTGAAAGCCCGCTATTGGCCAAAGGCGGGACCATGTCCCGCCTTCTCTCTAAATGTCCCGCCTTCTCTCTAAATGTCCCACCTTCTCTCTAAATGTCGCCTTTGGGACCTTATAAGTGTTTAGCTATGCAACAGTTGATGTTGCACCAAGGATATTGTGCTGCATAATTAAATACTTATAAGGTCCCAAAGGCGAGACTTATTGGCTATGCCAATGCTTGTTTATATTCTTCTCAGTCTGGTCCAACATAGTCTTTGTTTCACAGTGCCAACGGGGGTGGAGTTTCCTGTGAGAGGACGCCCATAACAAGGGCACTACGCTGCCAGTCAGCCTGTTGAGCGCAGACTTCCGGGGACATTGGAGCAGGAAAGGACAGGGGGTTTCCTTGGACTTCAAAGGAACCTTTCCCTCCACACCATAGATTCTGCCCACTCCAGAGGACTTCGGGGCTGTTTTGGGGACACCTTTATATTCTGTTTTATACCTCGCTCAATTACTACCTGTGTATCCTGGCGCGAATAGACCGCTGGGGAACCCGTCCTGGCTTTCCCTGTGAGATGGTCCCTACTGGGTATCTCCAAGGTGAAACCAGGCATCTCCGGCATATGTGGGGGGCCGTTGTGGAGATGAGGCAAGCTAATGCCCAGAGTTGCTGAGTGTGATCCCTGGTTAGAGTAGGCACCAAGGTGAGAATTATCGAGTCCGCTGACCCTGGTCCACAACCCTGCCGCGTCGGGAATTGAACCCTGGTCCCAGGCCGTCCTCTGCTCCCGGGTCTGCCGCCTCTAACCAGTGAGCCACACCACTCCACTCCTTTCACATTGCTGTTGAGTCTTTCCAGTGCAGGGAATAACAAAAATGGATTCCTGGATCAGTTATATGTAGCACCAGCCCATACTCTCACTGCACTTTCCACCGCACAAACATGAACTACACACGCCCGTGTCATTCATGACCCGCATGGATGGATCGAAGGACCCGCTTACAGGAGACTCACTAGCAGACCAATTTACAAACCTAGGAGAGGCCAGTAGGCAACTGCACTTGGCAATGGACAGGTCAAAAGGTCAGCCCTGACACTATAATCTGCTACTGCCACCACATGCAGTCCAGTGACCTGGAAGCACTGTTGCTCGATAAAGGAGGATGCAGCTGGTGTGCCTCTCTGGACTACAGAGCCAGGTTCTGGGTTGCATTTTAAGTCACAGGGAGCCATTAGAACACACATTTGTGATTCTTGTATGTGCTGAGCGAAAAAACACCAAAAGCCAACGGAAACTCGCTACGGGGAACTCGGGGTAGGAGTCAGAAGCCGTGACAAGGGGGGAGGGGTTTTCAGGGTGCAATGGTGCACCTCCCTCCGCCCCCCTGCATTTCAAATGTAAAGTATTTGCAGTTTTATGTTTTCCCTTTTTCGATCACAAGGCGCTGCTTGACTGTGACATTCTGAATGTCTTTCAGTTTGTGTTCCCAACTCAAGGAGAGCCCCTGCCCCTCTCTGGCCTTCAGCAGCTTTACATCCAAATGCCTGGGCTCATGACTATACCGCTGGGAGGGGCCCTGTGCTGCTAAAGACTGCCCATGAGTGAACTGGAAATAAATAATTTGCAGCACTCTAACTTGCCTATCTCCGGCTACTTTGAATCCGCACAACTTGTAAATTATACATTTTGTTTGCATCTGTTTGCTCTGATGAAACATCAGCCCGCTTTAAAGCTCTTTGACCACAGCGGCTTACGGCACCCCGCTGATAAAAATCTGGAATGATAGAAAACTATTGTGATGCCAGAAGCTACCATGATGAATACTGCATCCTATCGATGGTATTGCTTGTCTTTTTAAAGACCAACTTTTCTGATTTTTGTCTAACATTTGGTCTGCGTACACTGTTGGTGTCCTAGGATGCTGCTACCAGTTTTTTTAATTTGTTTGACAAATAACAGAAGAGCAGTGCACTGAAAGGCTCAGCTTTTTCTAGGTCTATATGTGAGTATCTTATCCAATTTAGATGTTTTGCATACTGAAACTTGTGACCTGATTTGATCTCATAAATAGAACTACAAGTCACAGAATGCTAAGCAAAACTCTGGAAGAAACAAGATGCCAGAATCAAAAATAGCTTAAAGCACTTTACAGAGGATTTTGGGGTCTCCCTCAGCTTTGGTTATGGAAAGGTTGAGGTAAATTGTGCTCCACATACTGGGTCTGTCAAAGTCAGAATTGGATATGGCACTAAGAGAGAGATATGAAATAAAGCAGTGCTTAATTTTTGCTGGTGTTTGCCAATGCTGGGTATGGCACTTGAGACCTGATTACCATGTTGGTGGGACATCCATCGACAGGCCGTCGGTGGCGGTCCCATCGACAGACAGGCCTTCTTTCTGACTGCCACATTAGGATGCAGGCGGTCGGACCGCAAAGGTTGGTAGGAAAGACTGCTGCCTCCGACAAGATCTAGAATCCCGTCGGGGTGGCGGTTGGCTGTCATCCCAAGCATGGCAGCGGTGCCTGCGGAGGCACCACCGTAGGGATTACATTGTCCCTTTCCAACAGCCTTTTCATGGAGGTCCGACCGCTATTAAAAGGTTTTCAGAAACAGAATTTAGGGGCCCCATGCAGGGCCCCTGTCCTCCGTGGGCCACTGTAATGATGCCCTGGGGGCACGTGTAGTGCCCTCACGCACATTAATGCATCGTGTGCAGGCACCACATGGTGCTTGGCGTACGGTGAATGGGCACGCACAAAGTGCTCTTTCACTGTGCAGCTTGTGCTGCAGCAGTTTTCCTGGGCCACAGCTCAAGCCGCAATGTAAAATAGCACTTTTCCAACTGCCATCGCAGCAGTCTCATCCTAATTGGGTAGTTGGAATGCTGCATGCTTGTGGGTCGGTCTCCTGACTGATGTGATAGCCGGCTGCCCGATCGCCCATTATTGTAATGAGCCCCTAATTTCTTAATATTGGCACATATTAATCACAGTCTGCCACATGGTGATGCTGTTCACCTACTATTGAGCATCAACAAGCGGTTTAACAAATCTTAAAAACATAATAGTACTAGCACGACCAAGCCATTCTAGCTGTGGGTGTGCAGAAATACTCAAAATGTCACATTTTTAGGAATGTAATGGTAAATCTGTAGCAGTGTTACTGGCAATTGGCAGCGTTGGCAGAGATAGTTGGAGATGAAAACTGCAGAGACCCCCTGAAACAAATTTTGGGCACTGGTACTTATTATTATTATTTTTACAAATTAATTACTGATAAAAACCAATGGCGGCTGCTACTTAATGGTGGTTAAGGGGCAGGTCAGGGGGCATGGTGGGAGAGGGGAAGAAATGAAAAAAAGAGATAACAAATCACTTACCTGTAGGCCAGCAGCTGCCTCTCGGTCCGCTTCGGCTCTTCAGTTGACTGCAGGACTCCAGGAGCAGGAAGCACACAGACTCCCAGGTTCCTCTAGCCAATCACAACACTGCCTTACAGCAGCGTTGGGATTGGTCTGAGCGCTGTGGTTTGGCGCTCAGAGAGGGAATGGGAGGCTGTGCATGTTCTCCACTCAGCGGTACAATACAGCATGGCATGACGCATGACTGTTTGGCCGGCCAAGGCGGCAGCTCAAAGTGCCATGTGCACTTAAGAGAGTGCTCACCAGCCGCGGTCGGTCGTGGGAGTACCTGCCGGGCAGTGACGTGGGGAGGGCCAGAGTGAGGGGTAGTAAACTATGGATTACGGAGGTTTACAGGTAAGTAAACATAAAAATAAATAAAACAAATTTCGTTGTGTGCACTGCATCACCAAATGCGATGCAGTGTGTGTAACGAAATCCCCCCTCCCCACTTCACCGCCCCGCAGGTACTCCTACTACCGACCGTGGCTGGTGCTCACCACTCCTCCTGCTCCTCAGTGACAGCCCAGCTCGCCCCGCCTGCCCTAAACCACTGGAGCAACGACAGAAAAATAAAATGATAGTAACTATGCATTATTATCAGTTTATTTTTCCTTTTTGACATGCTCACAGAGAGTGGGGGCGACGCCCCCTCCGTCTAAACTGATAAAAAGAGAATGGGAAAGGTGGGGTAGGTGATCTCCCCACAAGGATCTTTCTTAATTATTGTAGTAAATATATTTTAAGTCACGCTGGGCACATTTGTCAGAACAGGATATGCCTTAAAGAAATATTTACTTGGGAGGCTGGACGGATCGCGCAAATAATGCGTTTGTAATATGGGCTGCAGTGCATGTTGAAACAACTTCGGCTAGTAACTCTAGACCTATCCAATATAGATGAAAAACATGTTTGAAACACCTCCTTTACTTACTAACCCTGTGCTCAACCATCAACTTTTCTCTTGACAAGACTAAAGTCAAAGCAGAATCTAAGACATGCCCAATAATTGCAAGTACCCTGACTTTTCTCAGAGAAAGTCTCTGTCTGCCTGTACCAAAATAGGCACCCCAGAGAGCCACACAAAGCAATTACAACTGTAATGCATGTGCATACAATACGATTGGTAGTAATGGTTGACAGACCGTACCGCTTCGCGCAGGTATATGTGGAATATCTATCAAATGACCAATTATTTGCGTTGGTGCTGTTATGGTACTCCGCACCCTACTACTAGGGCTGCAAACACATCGGTCCCTAAGTTCCTGTGTAAACAATATAGACAAAGATTCCATGGAGTGCTTTGGTATCTTTGTCTGTATTGCATGTGTGTCTGATCCCCACACCTTCTAGTGTGGCTCTGCCCTTTGCACTTGTGCAAGTGCACAAGTGAAAGTGCAAGGGCCACAGTCCTGAATCAAAGCGCTGGTGCCACTGATAACACCTCAGGACTTCTCTTTTTGGCTGTTTGCTTATTATGGTATTTTAATTGTTTACATTTCTTCCCTCAAACTAATAAAGATATTAGAACAAAAAGGACTTTGAGCCATCAGGCCACACTGCATGACAACCCCAGGAGCAATGGCAGCCATCATCACATTCACATCAGTAAATCACCGGCACCAAGGCATCTATCTGAAAGCAATAGTTTGTAACTGAAATGTTGAGGGCTAGAACCAATATGTCCAGCTGACATGATACAGCTTGGCACTGCTCAGGAAGTGTGGAGGTGGGTGGATCACGTGACTCTGTGTAAGGGTGGGTGGCTGGCTTCTCGCTTTAGTCTTGAATCCCACGTTGACCAGTTTTAGCTGAGAGCGAAGAAACAGCGTGGCACATGACACAGAGAGCTTGTGTGCAGAAGAAGCGCCTTTTGTAATGGAGGGAAGAAACCCAGCAAACTTCAAGCAGAAGTAGCCTGGCGCAGTAGATGAGTCACTTTAAAACAACGATGAATCATAAAGCCATTTACTCTCGCGGGCACATGTCTGGCATCATTTATTTCTTAATCAAGTTCCACAGATGTCTAGCAGGTTGCAACCCGACAACTGGAGAGCGTAAGGCTACAAAGCGACATTAATCAACAGTATGTTAGAATGTGCTGGTGTCGGCGCAAAGGTTATAAAAGGAAAATGTGCTTTCCTTCATTAACGGAATTTCTGGTGGGTGTTACATCCCTAGTAGAGCCTTTTATGAACCTTATTCACAGGTGGAAAATAGGATTCAGAATCTTTGTTGCATTATCTTTTCACCAGCTCGAGGTGGCGCTGAATGATGTTGTTCAGTCTGCCATACGGAAGTGACGTGTGATTTTCCATCGGTGGTGCTACTGGCCTGGGTGACCACGCGGAGACAAAGGCCCTGAGATTGGGGGGTAAAGGGAGTAGCGGGGCGAGAGGGTGGGAGACAATCTGTGGGATCCATCATATCCATCTGAAAGAATGTTACTAAAGATAAGTACTTCTTTCACTAATGGATGGACACTCCTGCAGATTCCATGTATAGACCCGTTCTAATGCACGGCTGAGAGCGAGGGGTGAGGATACCCCTTTCCTTCTCAATAAACTGAAGGAGAGCTCCGCCACATTGTGACTGCACTCTGCCTTCAGCCACTTCTGTTCCCCAAGACATTGTGTCAGAAAGGTGCAGCGCGACCCTACCCCTAAATGGAGGGTGTCTTAGGTGTCGTTGGTGCCCTCACCATCTGAATAGTATAAGACCTGGAACACCCTCCCCACCAAACTACGGCAGACCCAAGACCTACTGGCCTTCGATCAGTAGCAGCACCAACCCCCCCGCCCCCCCCCCCCCGCGCCTTGAGACCCTCACAGGTATGTAGTGCGCTCTATAAATTTCCTGATTGATTGATTGAACTGCAACCAGCTAGCTAGGAAATGCGGGAACCTGAAGGTTTGCGTTCCTAGGGGACCTTGTGTGTAAGGACTGCCACCCCGCCTGAACTTTGACTTGGAGAGCAGCTGAAGCAGTCCAGTGTCACCCTTTTGCCGGGCGCCAGGATCCCGGGTGGCCTTTTTAACAGGAGACTAGAACTTAACACCGTATTTTTGGGTACCTCATTATAAAGATTTCCCGTAGCTTGGAGATCCCAGTCCACCTCTGGATGTTGAGGTTCTGGGTATTATAACTGCCAGCTAAGCTCAAAACTACTGGTTGCCATCATTACTCCAAGGTTCTTTGAGAAAGTAGGACCATGGTTAGAATTGTCAAAGCTTCTGTTTAATTTAAAGGGCAATTCTAAGATGTAGTAAGAGTATGATTGCTGTGTCATATAGTATTAGAATTTTACAGCTACAACCCACTCCAGGAGCAGTCACTGACTGCTCGATCTAACTACCTTTGATGAGTCAAGCATAGTCAGGGAGTAAACTCGGTTATTCAACTGAAGAGTAACAGCACCCAAAGTTATATGACACTAGGGGCAGGGCCGGACTGGCTACCGGGCGTTTTGGTGTGCTGCGGAGCTGGGGGCTGATTTCGTTGATGGGGACCTGCGTGTGCTGAAAAAAAATTGTTTTGCTTTTTTTATTTCAAAGCACACGCAGGTCCCCATCAACGAAATCTGCCCCCACCACAGAGAAATTAGCCCCCAGCTCGGCAGCACATCAAAACGCCCGGTAGCCAGTCCAGCCCTGACTAGGGGGCATATTTATGAAGGTTGTGTCACCCTTGAGTCACACAAGGGGGCGCAAGGGTGATGTAAAACCTAAGTTGGATTTTACCAAACCCCGCAAGACCACCTACTGTGGCCCTGAATGGCTTGATTAATCCAGAGTAACTCAATGCAGCATAAATTGCTGTGTTGCGTAAATCTGACATTGGAAGGCGTTCCGTGGGCGGAGTGTGGGTGTTCCCACACATTCACCCACGTATTTTGGTGCATTCCCAGATTTACCAACACTGGTAAACCTAAGAATGCGTTACAATGCTACGCCTCCCCAGTGAGGCGTGAATGCCTCACAAGGCTACGCCTCCCCAGTGGAGGCTGTGAATGCGTCACAATGCTACGCCTCCCCAGTGGAGGCTGTGAATGCGTCACAATGCTACGCCTCCCCAGTGGAGGCTGTGAATGCGTCACAATGCTACACCTCCCAAGTGGAGGCGTAACAAGGAGAAATAGCTTTACCTCTCCTCGTTTTTTCCTCTTTCTATGTGTTGTGCATACTGCAGCACACATAGAAAGTCTCCAGGCTAAGTAGAATTGTTTTCAATTTACATTTAAATCTATAAGGGTTGTTGAGCCTCTGACAGCAGCAGGGAGGTGATACCGCTGCAGCCAAGCTTGGAAAGCCGTTATGGCAAACACTGTAGAACATAAAGGCCTTTGCACCTTCACAAATGTTGTAAGAAGATTCTGGAGACAAGGGAAGTAAATTGAAGTCTTCTTTATTCAGGAAGAAGCAACACCCACAGGTATGTGCTGCCGCTCGACTCCAGGACTCCAGGCAACTGACTAACGTTGCTCAGAGTGCTAGAACCGAACGGAGCCATTGGAACATGAATACGAAACATAACATGAAGTGTTCCCTCGTGCTGAGTGCAGCACGAGGACAAGAGGCATATACTACAACAAACAGAAAACACCTCTCAGATAACTCGGAATGTAAGCTGGGAAATAATGGCCAGCCAACGTATCTTCCTTCCACTCGAAACGGGATTGAATTGGCACAGGTCAAAAATGATCCAAAACAGGACCCTTTTTGCCTGCTTCTAGGTACTTATTCTGAACCTGGGAAGAATTGGGGCGAAACACCCACACGTAATGATGCCTCGAAGAAATCCAAGTGCGGGGAGGAGTCTAGATCTGTGTGTGATGATGTCCAACAAAGAACTTAGAAAAATGATTTTGCTGCTTTAGTAATATAGGCCTTGAGAAAGGGAAACAATAAATCATCATTCAAAAAAGCACCACACCACAGGCTTCAGGGGCGGACCAGGAGCTTCAGGGGCTGTGGTTATCAGCGTCTCCTCTGTGAGCGAGGTTGAACCCTTTATCTCTTTCATGGACATATTATGTGCTCGTCTCTGTCCTGCCTCGTGTGTATATGTACATGTCGGGGGTTGTATGATGTTACTACGCATTCCGTTGTAATGCATGCCTTTTCCACGCATGCATTACAACGCAAATGCCACTACCACGAATATGCTTTACCACAAAAATGCCTTTACCACGCATAGTTATACAACGATTTTCGTTGTATAACTATGCATGATAATTGTATTTTCATTGTAAATGCTTTTTTCGATCCCTGCCCCAATTCCTTATATGTTCCCTAAAATCATTTAAAGTTAGTATAATTTAAAATAATTACTCACAGTTTTTCATAGATGGACTGCTCCTTCAATGTTATGTGGTCCCTTTTCAATTTTTTGGTAAAGGCAGTACGTAGACGCACGTACGTTATTACGTCGTTAGGGAGGTTGGCTTATTTCAGGAAGGACGAAAGGCACAAATCATCGTCTTTATGGTAAGTGTTATTTCTTTTTTTAAACTCTCTTTTTTGGGGGGGCTCTCCCCCAAGCCCCCCCAGCCCCCTTTTTTAATTCTACCTTTACCACACATTCCTTTACTACGTATTTCGTAGTAAAGAAATGCGTGGTAAAGGCTTTACGTGGTAACCACGCATGCGTTGTAAAGCAGGTGTGGTTAAGTACAGCGTGGAAACGGCCATGTTGTAGTGGCTGTTTCCCCATGTCTGGTAGTATCCTCTGTTTCCATCTAAAGGTTCGAGACCTTGTTTCAGAGCTCAGTTGACTGACTACATCACTGATGCTGTCATTGCACCAAGGACAGTAGACGTGTATATGGACCTTTGATGTTATAACAGTGACATCAAACGACCTTTGACCCCCCTCCCCATGATAGATCAGTGTACTTTTACTCCAGCATGCTGAAAGAAAAAAACAATAAGCACTTGGCATAGCCAATAGGTCTCACCTATGGGAAAGCTATTGGCTTTGTCCACTTCTTTTAGCCCTGTTGAAGGCAGCATGGCTGCTGTGCAGCAGGCTGAAATTTAGAAAAACGAAAGCACTAGACGTGGCCAGCCCTGTCTGCAAGGGGTAGTTATCTCTTCTCTTAGTATGGGATTATGCTCTGCTTTCAGCAAAAAACAGTTTAATTATCTTATGTTCGAGCTGAAGTTCACCATTTTGGTCCGCATGACCACAGCACCAAAAAGGCCATGCAGAGCAGGGAGTGAAGTGCCAGTTGCATCTTTGTAGCATCTTGACACCCATTGGAATGACTTTTGAGCCCTTTTAGTTCTGCCGGGACAGGAAGGGACCAGTAACAAAGAGAAGAGGTTGGGGCGGGCTGGGCAAGCAAAAACAGAGGAGGAGGAAGGGTGAAATAGAGTGCAAGTAAAAGGAACAAATATAAATACCTCTGAAAGCGGCGAGCAGTGTCGGACGCTAGCAAGGGAAACAGTACTTGGCCCAAGCTGCTGAGTAGGGAAAAACACATGAAAAGGAAGTAAAACCGGCACTTGTTCACCAAATAGAAACAAGGAATTGAGAGTGTGAATTGAAGCCAACGAGTGCTAAGTAATGAGCAGTCTCTAAGCCCCCTAAGTAAAAAAAATGTCTTGCATGAGAAAGCGCATGTGCTGTCTCACGCTAGACCTAAAGTATACTGTGTGGGAGGGAGGGGACACACAAACTGTCAAAGAAGCAAAGGTGACCACCAAACATACTGAAGGGCATAAAACACTCCCCAACAGTGTCATAGAACTTTTGTTCCTGCCTGAGGAGAACACCACAGTCTTTACTGCGCAGGACCTTTACCATACTGGTAAATACCATGCACGTAAGTAAAATGATGGTAAGCATTTGTACCTTTACCACGCAGTATTTTAACATGCAGACAAGTTATTTTAAATAAGGCGTTACCAAAGGTAAGTAACATATTCTTCTGCTAGAGACATTGAGACGCAGATTCCTTACCTTTGAATTAAATACCAAACCAATACAATCCCCGGAAAAGATTCTGCAACCAGGTCCCACTTAAGATCCCTGAATAGGAATAGTCGGTCTTTAATAAGATAGAGTGACCAAGCTGGCTAGGAATGTAGATGAGGAAAGAAGACACCTCACCAGAAGGACTGTGGAAAACCTGTAGGGAACTGAAATCTGTAAAGCATGGAAAAGCATGGGGAAATGTCACCCATGGTAGAGGAATAAAGAAGTGTTGTAAAAGAACACTTCATAGAAGCATAAAACTAACATAGCTCCCCCAATGGTATCCAGACCATTAGTGGACGGGGCTGAAGGCCAAGGCCAAGCATGTGAGCTAAACCTGTCTTAAGAAATGCAGGAAAAAGGGAGAGATCTCAGAACACATCCACGATGTAGAGAGCACCAATCAATGCTTTAATAGAAGCATTTCTAAACAACAAGTATTGGAAAAGTCCACTCATGGTCAGAGAAAACCCTTCAGAGAGAAGTGACTCCCTGGGGCCATCTAACATAGAAGCCACAAAGGAGAAAGGGTAAGCAAATACATGTCCAAAGACCATGTAAACGTCCCACTAGGACACAAGGAAACACACAGCGAAGTAAGCATAAATGTACGCCCTCTTAAGAAGTCAGCATAGAATGACTTGCAATATATACACATATATAAAAAGATGCATAAGAAAATGAATACATGAATATATACATATATATACATATACAGGACAACTCCGAGGCTACTTCCAATCACGCAGATCGGCGAAGCAGGAGACGGACCACAGGATCAGGTAAAGTGGAACTTTTATTTTACAAAATGGGCAGTAATGACGCGTTTCGGGCTCGGAAGCCCTTTTTCACAAGCCGAGAACATATATATATACATACACATATATATACACACTCACACATATATATATTATACATCTATACATACATATGTATAAAACAGATTTCCTATAGAAAGGTATTTATAATTATACACAAACATCAGTTATGGACCGAAGATATGACAATGACGGACGGAATGGAAAATATAGATATATTAGGACTGAGTTGGAGATCAGCAACATGGCACTGAATAAGAGGATAGAGGGAGGGAAAGATATCACACACTCCAGAAAATTAATGGTAATCGAGCACGAAACACCACTGACTGAATGGCTACAATCAGGCCACTGAGGGATAACTGAAAAAGAAAACAGCAGGTGTGAAAAATCCTGCTAGAATAAATAAATGAAGACCGCTATATGGGTCTGTAAAAAGATCAAGTTGAACAAAGGAAAACACACAGAAGCCCTTTACAGATAAACAATCCTCATCCCAATAAAAAGAATATCCGACAGAAAAGGGACCTGGCTGAAGCATAGGATAAAAGACAGAGAAAATTGTGGGGTAAAGACCAAGTGCCTTGAAGTGAAGGCCTGAGAGCCAAAGATCAGTATATAAAACGGAAGTAACAAATGGAGTGGCAGTGCAAAAAAGCACAAGTGTTGATGCCAGGTAGAAATGACTTTACAGGAGATTGAACCCTTAAAATGACTTGAAGCTATAATCTAAGCACATCAAAAAACCTTTATTATACCATGACTATGGAGGAGAAAAGACCCCACATCTTCCAAAGGAAGAGAAGGGGAGAGGAAAATCAACAAGCAAAAGGAGACTCCAAATAAGGCAGATGTGATATAAGGAACCACCAAAGTATGTAACTTCATCACTGCCGGTTAGGATTGAAGGAAGCTCTCATGAAAGGATCACCAAACCTCCTTACGAACCAAATCCAAAAGAGAGGGTGGTGAAGGAACACATGTCCAAAAAGAAAATGTAAGATGAAAGACAGCCATGAACCCTGAAAAAGGGGGTAGAAGATGACACCTGAGGAAAACCAGTTTGGTAACTAGGTGTTGTGGACTGTCATAGAAGTGTTTCCGGTAAGAACAAAGGTACAAGAGCGAAAAGCAATAACAGCTTCACGCTGACAGAAGCAGATTAAAGGCAGCAAAGGCGGTGGTACAGGAAAGAAGGGGTTGGAAGAGTGATCCACCCATAGTCAAGATACGGGCAATATACTCCAACAAGGAACCTTGAGAGAAATAGAAGTGTCAGAGCCCTTCTTGCCAATGCATACCGAGAGCTAGCACAAAAAGCAGAAAACCCACTGCACTATCTCACCAAAAGCACATCATTTGAAGTCCCCTTTAAGGGGTACTAAGGTGCCAGAAACAGATGTAGGAATGCCTATAAGGCACACAGACGATGTTCCTTGTAGGACAGGAAACACCGCAACAGTGTAGCCACACAATGCAAGCAAAATACTGTATATAGATTTAGTACTTGGGTAGAAAAAAAATGATTCAGAAAATAAGAAGAAAAAGAACACCAAGCATCAGCAGGTGTTTAAGCCCAATAGGGCCACAAAGTAATATATGTCCCAGATAACGATTATCAAAACCTGTCATTGACAGTTTAGGAAGTAATAAAAAATTCCTGCAGTGGGCAATAGCACCCCTCCGGGTGGCACCCATAGGCAGAGATTGAAAAGAGTAACGGCAATGGGCACAACCCTAGAAAATGCTCACGTGTGAAAGAAATCAAGAAGACCATTCCCGGTACAAGCCTAGTACGGGAGGAATAAGGGAGGCAGACGGTATAGAAGATTCTGTTCCAACCTGACTGTCCCGAAAAGTCTGTAAGACGGAATCGGCATGAGTGCTGAACAGATGTAAACCATAGAAAGGCATGTCCACCAAGGTGGGTTAAACATCTTCCGAAAAACCAGAGTTGCATATCCAGTCACAGCTGTGTGCCATTGAAAGAGCCCGACAGAATCTGCTGAATCCATGCCACATCAAATCAGCAATTTAGCTGCTTGTTGGCCATCATGGAGTATCTGGGTAAGATCGTTCCAGGTGTCATTCGGAAGTAAGGGGAGCAGACACAATACCGAATCCCACAACGCACGAGAACACCACCGGCCAAGAACACAAGTGGTATTAAGTGACTGCAAGGCTGAACTGGTGGCAGAAAACCAATGCTGCCCAAAAGTATTGAGACTGCAGGACTCCCTGTCCAGAAGGATGTTAGAAAGGGTGCTGATGAAGGGGGAGGCTGTAGCAGCCTGTACCACAAAGCTTCATGAAGTAGGCTGCTGGAGTAGGCAGGCCAGGTCCCCAGGGGCGGATAATGTCTTTGAACTATAGACCGGCCACTAGGGTCCTCGTAGGAGGCTTAGCCCAAGATTTCAACAAAATATCATATAGGGTTTCACTGTAGGGGAGCACAGGCTCAATCCCATTTGGCCCAGATGAAGCACATCAATTAATAGGTCGATGGCAACCTGCACATAAAGGAGCTGCAGATCCAGAAGCTCACCAAAGGTGAGGGCAGAAGCATAAAAGAGGCCTGGGGATGGGGAGGAGTCTAGGCCACTAGTCTCACCCAGCTCTGTTAGCCAACTAACCTCGAGAGGAGGCTGGACAGTGTCAGTCATGGAGTGAATAAACCCCATTTCTTCTCCTTCTCCACCAAAAACCTGTTACAGCAGAGGAAAAACAGCAGGGGGCTCCTCAAAAGAAGGAGACAAGGTATCCGAGGCAAACTGAACCACCAGCTCTGCCCCTGCGCTGTCGGACGTTGTATGTGGTGTTGTGTAGTTCCTATAAACCTATATAGGATGTGCACGTTTATGCAACATACTCTGTAGGATTGGTGTCCAGACTGATTCTAGGTACCCCCACCGGGTATGTTAGCCTGTATATCAGCTAGCTCACAGTGGCACTATAAACCTCTCTTACCAAGGAGAGAATAGTTCTTGGCAACTATCGAACATGACAGCCCTGATCCCTCAGGACCGTGGAAACAGTGCAAAACTTTTCGCTCAGTCATGCTCACTTTGTCTCAGAGAGATACACAGAATAAACGGTGGGAACGTTTTTCAATACGCATTTATTGAACCAGCGTCATCCTAGTGTAAAATAGATGTGCTGAAACAAACATTAGAGAGAAACAGATATAAATGATTATAAGCACTAACAGAGTAAAAGGGTGGTAGATTTTCACCATTGTGCTAAAACAATGAATACAGGCAAGTATATAAAATACATGACAGTAGAATGCGTACTCCTACGATGTGACCCTAACTAGATGTACCTAAGTGTACCTAGTGTGTATGTAGGTGTAAAAGCCAATAATCCCTCTAGGATAAAGTCAATCCCATTACCTTGAGTGAGAGACTGTGGGACCCCTTCTTGGTCTCGAGATGGACACCCTGCAAGGGATGTCAGACCACTGTGAGCTGGAGTGCCTGCGTGCAGGAACCTCAGCGTCTTGCGTCAGTATGTCGGCATGGAAGTCTTTTTCTCCTCTGACTACCTCAGCAAGATATGGTGTTTATATACCCAAAGTAGTACCCTCAGGGGTTCTACCTTTCTGTGTCATGTCGGACTTAGGATGACGGAAGGAATGACCCTTATACATAGTTATTATGCAGGAGATGGTAGTCCCGCTGAGTTTCCAAGAATCCTCATGCATAATGGAAGAGGCTAGTTTTCAGGGAAAACCCCATGTCTGGTTAGCAGGGTTTTAACTAGGTGAAAGATCAATCCCAAGAACTGTTATGTAGTGTAATGGTAGGGGAGAATATAGGTGAAAGGTTCTGTGACTACCTGAGCCTATATTGGGGTACCTATATGATACATAACAGTGTTGACGCCGTCCGGCATAGATGTGGCGATACAACGGTGAAGGAAATGAAGAGATGACATAGCTCTGATCGGTGCCACCAATGTAAAAAATGGAGCAGGCTGATTGGACACTGACGTTGCAGGTGGGAAACCAAAGGGCTGTGTACCGGAGCCAACAAGGATTCGACTACAGGGGGCCTAACTAAAGCCGAAGGAGACCCCGCCGGCTTGTATTCAGTCAAGGCTTCTCTTATCTCCTTGGGTCTGAGAAGCCCACCAGAAGGAGGAAGTGTCCCAAAGATGGCATGAAGGGAGGAATAGTACTCCTGCATCTGGTCCAGAGTAGCCTGAGAGGTGCAGGGTAGACCCTCGCCCTAACTCCTCAATCGGAGGACGGGGAGGGGCATCAGAGATGTTGTGCCCTGCAGCAAAGCTGGGGAATGCAGTGACTTTGACCGCTTACGTTGCAACTTACCTTTGGACATAGAGGTCGAAGGACGCCCACCGGAAGGACTTCTGAAGTGGGCTCTCGAGCATTCCCTGGAGTGAGAAGGAGACAGTGAATGACGCGACAACCATGCCACAAAGAGCTTCATTCGCCTTCCTGCAACGCCTTTCGGCAAAGTTGGCGACAGGATTCCCAGTCCTCAGAGTCATGGGGCTTGCCAAGGCACCACATACAAAAATGAAGAGGGTCTGTATTCACAGTACCCACAAGGTTTGAACCCTGAGGACATTAAAAAAGGCACACTGTTCCGTTGACAAAGCGTCATGATAGACCGAAAAAATGACCTGAGGCACTGCTCTCCGGATTCCCATTGGAAGCATTGAAAAGAAGAAAATGACGTCAGCGAGTCAGGGAAGGGCTTATATGGACTCTGGCGATATCACATCCAGTGAACGATGTTGCTGTAGAGTCGCTCGACATCCTCTACTGACGCGTACATTTTCCAATTCCAGTCTCATGACTGGGGAGAATTCAAAGTTAAGGAATCTGCGGCTATCAGATGTATCTATCAGATCTTACAATTCTCAATCCAGTCTAAGCAACAGCAGGGAAAGTGTTGGACTAAGGATGGGTTAAAATTAATATTTCCTCAACAAACCGCACAACAGTAGGGGGAAAGTGTTGGATTTTGGTGAGGTAAAAATGTACAATTTCCACTCCAGTTTCTGCAACATTAGGGAAAACATTAGATTGTGGATGGGTTACATTTTTTATTCCTACTCCAAACAGTGCAACAGTAGGGAAATTGTTGGACTTCGGAGGGGTAAAATGTATTACATCCAGTCTGTGCAAAGGTAGGGAAAGCATTGGATTTAAGAGGGGTGAAATGTACTATTCCCATTCGAAACAGCGCAACAGTAAGGAAAGTGTTGAACTTTGGAGAGGTTAATTTTATTATTTCTACTGCAGTCTAAGCAAGATTAGGAAAGTAATTCACTTCAAACGCTTTACATGTGTGCGTAACCCAATAAATGTAGAAACGTTTGTAAACTTTCAAAATAAAAATTATTAATTAATATGAAAAATATCTATGTATTGAAAAACGTAAAAGCAACTAATCAGTTTCTATAATTACTATTCAATAATTATCAATTATAAATAATTGTTATTCAATTATTATTAAACGTCCCACCCTATACCCCTAAAAACTTAGCAGCCCACACCTGAAATATAACGAAAAACATATGTATTCCATAAATTACATATTTAAAATCAATTAAATAATTAACAATTAATTATTAATTGTTGATTAAAAATGTCCTAACTTCCCACTCTATACCCTACAAACATAGCAGCCTGAAACTAAAATATAATGAAAATAAATAAGTATTCCATAATTTACATATTTATAATTCAATTAAACAATTATTGTACACATAATAATTATTACCTAATTAACTTTCCCCATGCCCATACAAATCTAGCACCCTGCAACTAAAATGTAAGTAAAATTAATCATGATTCCATATTTTGCATGTTTAAAAATAAATTAGATAAAATATTTAACAATTAATAATACATTGGTCAATATTACTTAACAAACTTTCCAGCCAATACCCCTATAAACCTAACAGCCTGCAAATAACAAATAACAAAATCAGTAGTACATCATTTACATAATAAATATCAATCATAAAATTGAGTAAATGCTTCATAATTAATTATTACCTAATTAATGTTCCACCTTATCTCCCTACAAACACAGCAACCCTCTATGACACTATAAATTACAATAAAAAAATTAAATTAAAAAATCTGAATCACTTAAAATTACATACTTAAAAAAAATATTAATAACATTATAGGAACACAAAATTAATATATTAACACCAACACATTAAAATAATAAAAATGATATTTTTAACCATTATAATATTGACACCAGTATTGAAAAAAGTCAAAGATATTTAAAATATATTACTTACCTCAAAAAAAGAATATACTTGCATCATAATAATTATATATCATGATATTTTATTTCTGATGTTTCTGTCTCCTAATATTTACAATTCAATATGTTGTCCAAACACCCCTTTGGAACATGGTAAGCATCTTCCTCTGACCTTTCATCATAGAGTCAAGATCCCATCGCTCAGTATTTCCACCCTCAAAAGCAGGTTTTGCCATACAGCCTTCCAGGACTTTTATCTGTAACCCAAAGGGCCAGCTCACCCTGCCAGGTACCTTGCATTTCTCCAACTTAGGTGATATTGGTGTTTATGCACATTTACTGTATTCAAGTATATCTGGATCAGCAGGCAGACTGGGCATATAGTTGTCTAAAGAACGAATCTGCTAATTAGCACAAAACGTGTGAGGGAGCTTGTAAAGTGTGGACACATGTTGTTATCGAAAGTCGGTAACGCTGTTTGCAAAGAGAGTGTATCTATTGCTGACGTGGCATTGTTGATTTTAATTTGTCCACAGCTTGAGGGACAGCGGGGCCAAGAGAGTTGTAGGGGCTGTCAGGCCTGAGCACCATTGAGAGACATTGGAGTAGACGGGCCTGAAGGGCTGGTGCTTTGGGTTTAAGCAATCAGTTACTACCTTCACAGAAGCACAAACATGATCAGTGTTTAATTTAAACCGGTGGCCACCGGTGGGTTTCCACCATCAGGCACTTACTTTCACGGACCGGCAGTTATTTTTCTGCATCAGATATTTACCGAGAGCGAGGGAGGGTTAAAAACAAACAAAATCGGAAAGACTAAGGAAGACAAAGAAGGAGAAAATGTATCTGCATTCATTTCTGAGCCGCTGTTCTGCACAGTGCTTCAATTAGGACTGTGTCCTACTGCCTATGGTCGATGAAAGCAGTATGACACCTACTCGGATTTTAACTAGACTAGCAACATAATCTGTCTAGTCCTCCAGTTTCACTCACATGAATCCTGTACTCCAGTCCCTAAAAAAATTCTTTGTCTTTTTTTTAAAACTCTTTTTATTAAAACATTGCTCATTGTACAGTTTATAGAGGAGATGAACACAGCTTTCCACAAAGTTAAGATGGCATTGAAAGGTCTTACAGTTTCAATTGTAGGCTCCGAGTTCAGATCACAAACAGCGCTTTACGGCCTAGCATTTTACATGGGACAGTCATTACTTTAAACAAAGCAAAATCGTCCTGTCTCTTGCACCCCTACCATCGCCCTGTATCGGTACCACTGAAGTCCCATCAGGCCCCCCACCATCTCCCATTTCCTGGGGCAGCCCCGGCTCCGATAGATCACCTCTTCCAACCTCTGGCACCAGTCAAGGTCTGAATCACATTCAGCAATGCTTGGAAGAATATTTGTGCCTCGCTTCCTTGGTATATTGCGATTGGCCACTCCATTCACCATCATTAACGAAATCCTATGATATCTGGGACAGTTTTCCTCCCCTGTCACCATCCGTAGGAGCCATTTTGCATCTAGGGGCACATTTAAGGAAATAACTTGGGACATTACCTCAGCCACCTTGCGCCAAAACTCCTGTATCACCGGGGTAGCCCATAGGATGTGAAAGAATGTGCCCTCTTGATTGCAACTTCTAAGGCACAATGGATTGTCTGCCGTACATATCTTTATGTGAGAGGGTCCTCGGGAAATATGTCCTGTGCAAGATTTAAGCTGAACTAGTCTGAACCTGGCTCGAATAGCTATTTCCCGTGGTCTCTGGAGAGCCTCTGCCCAGTCTTCGTCATCCTTTCGCCCAGATCGTCAGTCCTATCATTTCTCTGGGCTCTCAATGGTGGAATTAAAGCATTTGTCTTCAGTAGACAAGAGGAGGACTTTCAACCACCCCCCCATATTTTACTATCAATGCTATGACCAGGTCAATTTGCCCTGTCATGTAGCTTATGGTATTTCACCTAAAAATCAGCAGGATTGCATGAACATAATATTGTCGTAAAAATATCGTGACTACAAAAATATTGTGGATAAAAATATTCAAGAGAAGAATATTATTTTAAAATTTCTTTACAATAATATTATTATATATACCACTGTCTATTATTTTAAGAGATTGTATTGCTTTTTTTTAGGTTTGTGTGCTTTATGGCAGGTAGGATCTTTCTCTGGTTGGTGTTTGGCAATGTAGTTTGCAAAATGTCAGCCCGTTATTATACTGTCCAGGACAGGCAGTACCGGCCACCCTGCATTTCCCCGTAGGCTGGAATGACCAGTCTTGTTACTGGCAGCAGACTTTGAAGAAGTCCAACAATATTGGCCTCCCGTAATAAAATCAGCAGGCCAGTCCACTCACTTAGCTCATAACTTCACTGCTGTTTTAAACATGCTATAAAATTTAACACCACCCCCAGTGGTGTGTTTTGCTTAGAGGGCCGTCAACCTGTGATAGCGCATGTAATCACTGCCAATGAGGATCCATGGTGTATATATAATAGCCTGCCCAAGCTCCTTGCCCTCTAGCCTTAAAAAGCCCTCCTTTCTCACCATGTAACGTCACTCTGCCTTTCCTCGTGCAGACAACCAGGCACAGCAGCCAACAGCCCGGCCAAGTACCATGCATCAGGGGTTAGACTAACGTATTTTAGTGTTGGTGTCAGAGGCAGCCTTTGCTAAGATAGTACCCTGGGCGAGGGCTGACAGAAATTAGGGCCCTTGCCAATGGTAGTGAATTTAATGAGGCAGCAGTGGCCTGTTTGTGTTCACTGCTCAGTGCCTGGACGAGCAGGGACTGGCCCCTGAACACAAACATCCACAGACATCCCCCAGCTCACCTACATCACCGATAGCTTAGCTGCCTCACGCAGATGACGGTTCTGTGTTAAAAACATTGAGCTTGGTAGAATAATGAAGGACTGAAATCACTTTAAACTGGCTAAGCACACAAACGAATAGGCAGGGACAAGCATAAGGCTGGAGCAAAATAAGTAGGGCACTGCTGTTGGCATAACCTTAAGGCCCACAGCTCCATAGAATGTTGGTGCCCTGGGCCTGGGCTCAGCTCGCCCTTGCTAAAGGCGGCTTTGGCTGGTGTGTGCATCACCGTACTAAAATACATTAGTCACACATTTATAGCGCCCCTTGACCACCCTGAGCATGCTCCATGAGAAGCTGCATTTAAGTAGGGTGTGCTGCAGAAGGAGTGCTCTGTGAAGAGTCCCATGTGCTCTGTTTGACAAATGCACATTCCGATCATCAATCCCCCAAATTCATCAAGCACCTGGCTATGTGTCTTCTGTGTTAGCACTGAGGTCATAATTTAAATGAAATTACCCTGGACCAGCAGTCATTAATCACCCACGTGACATAAAGCAGAGCCTACTACCACCTGTGTTCTCTGTCGGGCAATCAATGGATGCAGCAGCAGGGACAGAGTTGGATGAAGGTTGGGGGGCACATTACGGGATAGCCAGGGAATGCAGGGGCCCTGTTGGTTCCCATACACTTTAGCACACTAATGGTGTTTTTTTTATAAATATCATTCTGAATACAGAATTTAGCACCAAGAAAAAACAATGCCAGACTATACCTAGCCAGAAGGACAACTCATGAATCTACGAGCTCAGTTTTGGCTGCTTAAACAGCCATGTGGATCTGTGGATCTGGGGGGGGGGGGCTGGGGGTAGCACTTGGCCTGTTGCTATTCTTTTCTATCATGGCGGCTGCCCCACTTTTGTCTGCAGTCATGCTCACTGACTGGCATTGTCGGAGCAAGACAGGAAGTGCGGCCTAGCCTTAATTAGCAGGCCACAGTTGCCAGGGGCCATCCCCGCCAGATGAAATTAAGAATCCCACCCACCCACTACATGTTTTTGGTGAGGGTCTCTTGTCTGGTCATGCCGGTCCGGGTGTGTGCACAGTATTTAAAAGGTGGTTGTCCTCTGTAACTGTGCTCAGCTCTCTGACAGGGAACAGTGTTGCAGCAGCAGTGAGTGCACTTCACTGAGCCCAGGACCCTGGGCAGAGAGAGCATCTTCTTCTGCCTAGTGTGAAGTCTGAGTGAGGCAGCACCAGCAGCATTGAGGCCACAACAACTCTGACAAGTACCACGCATCAGGAGTTAGACTAACACATTTCAGTGTGGTGCTCCGCATCACTGCACTGAAATGCAAAGTCATGCATTTATAATGCCTCCTCAGCTGTTCTGAGTGCTCATACCATTGTGTGACTGAGCGCGCTGGTGGCACCGCAGGGTCCGCGTACCTTCCGGCAGGGCAGGCTCGGGGGCTGGCTCAGATGAGCTCGCTCTGGCTTATGCTACAATTAAACCCATTCACCCCACACAGGCGAGGCATCAGCACTGACGTCACAAGAGTCAGTCTGATTTTGTCCAATGACACAACAAGGACAGACTCTTGTTACACAGAGATACACCTATAGGCGGGTTGTGTGCATGGAGGTCGGGCATTATACATAAATCTGTGCCACTGACCACAACACAAGTAGAGGAATGTTAACAGCAAATTTAACCTGAAAAAGTTACACTCTGGCTGAAACTCCATAAGAGCAAGAAGCGTTCAATAAATCAGCAGGAATACCTAATAACAATAAACTTGAGCACTACACCCGGCCCTAACACAGTAATGCTTTGGGACATGCTATCCTGACTTAAAACGAATCTTCTAGTTGCTTGTATTAGCTTTGGTTTCTAAAATTGCTTTCAATCTGTAAAAGTATGCAGACAAGGGGCGTGGACTGCCTTTTAGCTGCAGTGCCTGTAACGCGCCCGGGAGCCTTGAGTAACTGCCAGACCTCAATCGTGTAGTGACGGGAAGTCGTTTTCATTCTGACAGAGACAGGGGAGAAAGGTGTGATTGGCAGAAGGGAGAGCAGACAACTATTGGTGTGTGTTATGCTGTTGTGTTTTTTGTGGATCCCCCAACTAACAACGACCCTGCCCTCATTAAACAAATAGTTGATGAGCACAACAAATACCGTTGGCAAGTCACACCAACAGCGGCCGATATACTCCACCTGGTGAGCAACCCTCAATGATAGTTTACCTTGATTTCCATTCAGGTTTGTTCTGTGCGTTTTTTTTAAAGACACGGGTGGTACAGAATAGGAAGTACATCTCACAATGTGCTAGGTTTTCACAGGCTTTTTTTAAAAATCATTTTGTACATCTGAAATATATATATATGTATATATATACATATATATATATATCCATACTAATATAATAAAGAGAGAGCCCAAACCTTTGAGGCAGGTAATCTCAGGAACCACAGCACCAATCACAACACCCAATACAGCGTTGGAAAGGGCAGTTGCAGCAGAAGGACATAGGCTTTGCAGACACCCACCATATACATTTAAAAGGTAAAAGAACCGTGGAAGCAAAGTAGTCCCTTGTGGGCGTGTCTGCGTTGTGCTGTGGGCGTGACAAACGCTGGGGGCGTGTGGTACGTTCCGCCCTTCATGTCATGTCTCATATCGTGTGCTAATCCCACCCTGCTCCCTTTAAATACTCCTGCACCCCATATGCATAACCCACCCTTACTCCTTAAAATACCCCAACACCCTTAAACACTAACCCATCTTAACCCTATACATATACCCTGTAGCCCAAAACCCAAACCTATCCCTAAACCCTAAAAATACCCCTGTACCCCAAACCCAAATCTACCCCTGAACCCTAAAAATACCACTGTACCCCAAAATTCAAACCTAGCCCTGAACCCTAAAAATACCACTGTACCCCAAAACCCAAACCTACCCCTGAACCCTTAAAATACCCCTGTACCCCAAAACCCAAACCTACCCCTGAACCCTAAAATACCCCTGTACCCCAAAACCCAAACCGATCCCTGAACCCTAAAAATACCCCTGTACCCCAAAACCCAAACCTAGCCCTGAACCCTTAAAATACCCCTGTACCCCAAACCTACCCCTGGACCCTAAAATTACCCCTATACCCCAAAACCCAAACCTAGCCCTGAACCCTAAAAATACCCCTGTCCCCAAAAGACATACCTATCCCTAAACCCTAAAACTACCCCTGTACCCCATAACCCAAAACTATATATGAACCCTTAAAATACCCAAAGACCCCAGAAAATGTACCTCAGTACCCCAAAACATATACCCCTAAACCCCTATACCCATACTTACCTTATCCAAACATTAAAAAAAACATGCTTTTACCATTCATGCATTTACAACGAATTTCGTTGTAAATGGATGCGTGTAAAAGCATATAAAATGTAATGCCATGCGTTATAATGGCATTGCGGAGTCATGGTACTTTCGTAATGAAAGTATGCGGAGTGATGGTATGCGGAAAGAAAGTTGCGGAATAATGGGTGTTTACCCTCCCCCGGTAAGTACATTGGTGGTACGGCGGCCCACATCTCCAGCAACATATTCATATTTTTTCACCACCCATTCGAAAAATGCACAGGTCTCTCTCATTGATGGCCAGAACCGACATACACTTTTAGACACACCTCCCGCCACAAGTTCTAGAATTGCGAACTTTAGAGCTGGGGAGCTACGTTCGAATCTCGGCATCAGCTCAACATCCTGTGATTCCAGGCAAATCGCTTTGTCTCCCCGTGCCTACCACAAATGAATGTGTTCTTCTGTAATGTAAACTGTGCTCATGCCATGTTGTTGAGTTCGCGCTATATAATATTGCAAGGAAAAATAAAGTAGGGAAACTCGAGTTCACACACTGCTGAACGCGCACTCTTAAGTGCATCAGCAGTGCACTGTGAATCGGAGCGTTTCACAGGCCTGTCACAGATAAGAAATGCTATCTAAACGAATTCCTACAAAATAATATACTACTGACCGGCAGCAATTCATACCCGGACAACGTCGGGACGGGCTGCTAGTATATATATATATATCTCTTTCGACGCTATTGACGGAACTGTTCCGTCACGCCCCTCGGGTGGGCTGTGCTCATGACGGAACGGTTCCGTCACGGCCCGCTCACCGCGCCTGCGCGGCGCTGATTTCGCGCCTGTGCGCTGCGTTTCATTAAGCGGGCGGGGCTGTGACGGAACCGTTCCGTCACAAGCACAGCTCACCCGCGAGCCGTGACGGAACGGTTCTGTCACCCACGCAGGTGAGCCGCGCGCCCCCCGCGACCGTTAGCGCTGTGGCGGAATAGCCGTCGCAGCGAAGGTGCTATATATATATATATATATATATATATATATATATATATATATGTATCCAAAACCAAAGTATACTCCGCGCGTAGCAATCACAGCAGGCACAGATACACCAAGCACGGACCAAATTTTTCGGCATTCAGATCTTTATTCGCCTGTCGATTTCATATATATATATGATCGCCACAATTCGCTATGTTACACGAAAATAGACGGCACTCAGAAAGTCTCTTATCCAGATGAAAATTTATTGGCAGACCCCCTGCCCCCTCAACAAACGCGTTTCACCACTTGGGCTTCGTCAGTGTCAACCAGATTATAGTGAAAAACTCCATTTTATCCCCACCTTCTCCTCTTCATAGAAAGAGGACTGAATCATGCCAAATCGGCGCCCATCTTGTAATATGCATCATGTAAAAAACAATATTAATACAAGCTAAACATGGTAAGGGAAATGGTGTATATAAAGTGCTTGTGCAGTTTAAAAACAACATCGAAAAATCCAAAATGATATTTCAACATTTCATATCATCATTTATAACACATTTCATTTTGGAAGGGGACAGTGGAATAAAAACAGTTCATTTGTAAGGATAATCCTATCCTTCCACCTTGTCACTCTTATGTGTATTCACTTTAAGACCATCTTCTCTATTCAGAAATCCATAATATTGATAGGAGAGTGAAATTTTTCTACACACTACTCTGTGTTTTTATATTGTGACATTGTTCTTGGTAATATAACATTGAACATGAAAATGACAGTTATTCTATGAAATCTTATATCTTGTGTCCCCAATTGTTCAAATGTGGATATGCGATTGTATGGTCTTGCCCTGTATGGGCATGATTATTTTTTACACAATCCCTACTTTGCCAAAAAAAAAAAAAATATATATATATATATATATATATATATACAGTATGCTTATTTAAAAGGACTCTCGGCCAACTTTCTTCATCCATTGGTCTGTTGGTGTAATTGACATTTTGCTTCCTCCTACTACAGCATACAGTATGGGGAAGGGCACCATATCTGCCAGGTTCTCACTTTGCATATGTGTGACATTTATAGTGTATTTATAAGTGACATTTCACTGCCTTATGTGTGCACTTTGAGCCACACTGTATTGTGAGGTCAAGAAAGTAGTTGTTTACATTAAATATGGTAATATATGTACGAGGCCATTTTTCGTAAAGTTTGACAAACTTGAATCGCATTAAAACAGATGCCATGCTCAAGAGGTGTTACGAACACTACCTAGCTCTATCCTTACTGGGCGAAGGGCTACACAAATGTTCTTTTCACTGTGTAAATGTGGAAACGGTGCTGATAAAGGATATATTATACCACAACTGATGATTATTGATACTATGTCAACAATAAATACACTTAGCAGCAGTTAGTGACAGCCTGCAGAAACAGACCTCAACATCTGCAGATATAAATCGTTCTGCTTATACTTGTTGTTTGTCTTATCCTTGCAGAAGTGAGCCATGAAAGTGAAGGGGACTTTTTTGTCTGTGGCTGTGACAGGCCTAGGGCTTAATTTCAAGGTGTGTTAGTAGAAAAGCAGGGGAAATCTTTTTTCATGC
Organism: Lissotriton vulgaris; assembly: GCF_964263255.1. NCBI lineage: Eukaryota > Metazoa > Chordata > Amphibia > Caudata > Salamandridae > Lissotriton > Lissotriton vulgaris. The sequence goes on from NC_141685.1 coordinate 1,340,178,298, forward strand.
GGTTTTCTTTTTTCCATAACTACTTCTTGTAATAATTATTTTGATAAAGGACAGAGAATGTACCTCAAAACAAATACACAGCACTGCTCTTTGGCACATGATTAATTTTAGCAGACTTTTTTATTATTGCAGTTTCAAGTTTTTACAGTTTATCGTTGTTCTAATGGGTGAAAATCCTGATATTTATGTTTCCCTCGTCTTCATTGCTTAATTTTGCTCGTGGGAAAGTGTCACTCATAGTCGTTGAATGTCACTCATAATTGCACTGAAATTATGAAAATGTCACACATAAGCTACCTGAAACGCTGGCAGCTTTGTCACAACAATGAGATGGCGATCAGACAACATTATGACTTGCTGCTGCAGTGGAAGCACTGAACGCCAGTCAACTTACAGCTCTGTGAGTCTTACAGATTTAGAGAGTTGCTGCTTGCCTACTACAGCAGCAGCACAGTGACGCCAGCACCAGCGGCATTGAATTGCAGCTAAATTTAACAGAGCCGAGCAACCTGCACTGCTAGAGACCACTCTGACAGCTCCACAATTTCCTTGTGGTAAGTGGCCAGTCCAGGATTTAGGTGTGAAGCCGTTTAGGATAAGGCTTTGCTCCAAAGAAGTGGCCAGTGGGAGTCACCTCTGGTCTCAGGTTTTTATTATTGTGGTGGGAGGAGTGTGCTTTGTGCTGGCTGCAGCATTTGGGCCAGTCCAGGCCTGGTTGCAGCTTCTTGTTATTGTGGTGTGGAGGAGGGGTCGTTATAAGTGCAGGTCACTTGGCTAGCCAGCCCAGTTGGTAGTGTAGCCTGGCTGGCTCTGGAGTTTGGTACTCATGGTGTGACATTTGTGTGGGAGGGTGGCTCTTAGTCTCACATAGCACCAAGGACTATAATGTTGGGGATCTCCAGCTGCTGCATGTTGTTCACTTCATGTGATTTGTAACACTGTGAGTCCTGACTTTTTAAACCGAAACATTTTGCATGCTGGGACATGTAGTTTTCTATTTCCTAACATACAGTATGGGCATACAAGTACCAATATGAAAACTGAATCTAGTTAAAAAACACAGGAGTTGTGATCATGTCCAGGCACATTCTTTCCTGTAGGAAAAAGTGGGCTGATTCCTCACCGCACCACGAGTTAAAGAAGCTGCAGGGCACGCCTCACCTTGATGACAATGGGCTGGGGAGAAAACATAGTTCGAAATCCCATTGTTTAAAGAAATCCCTGGCACTGTCTCTGTGTGTGTACAGGAGAGAGAGATAAAGGGAATGCTCAAGGGGGATAGTGGCTTGTGTTTTTGTAGGGCTACGTGATCCCAGCCTGTGACTGAAAACATTGTCAATCCACAAGTATTACTCACAGGATAAGACTGGCTGCCACAAAATGTGCAGAGATTGTGTTTAATATAAAACAACCGCTTGGAAAATCTATATTGTTTGTAATACACAGTCAGACTGTCACTAATGTAAACCTTCATGTGCCCGTTAAAAGAAGGCACTCCAGAACTTAACTAGAAACACACCCTCACATTACTTCTGAAAAAGAATATATATGTGTCACCACCATGAAGGTTCAAGTGACCCAATCAGACAATCACCAGACATTACAGTATATCAGCTACGAAAATGCCAGTGTTAGTGACCTTCTATTCCTGGAGCTTTGCAGCAGTTTCAAGAACTTTGTAGAGCTTCTCATTGCTGAAAATAGCGTCATTTCTGATATTTATCTATTTTTACTGACTTCGTGACATTCTTTTAATCGTGAATAAGTGTCACTATAAATGTTACACATTTGGTTGTTGAATGCCACTCATAGCAACAGTCAAAACATGAAAATGTCACAAATCACCAGTCTGAAAAGTTGACAGCTGCCAAGGAAGATGTGGCCGAGTGACGGGCCCAGCAAGCAATCCTAATGGTTATTGCATAATATAATACTTACCTGTGAACAGCCCGCACCATCCACTGTCTTATCTCTGCTGCTACAAAGGGGGTCTGCGCACACTGCCCTGCTAGACAAGAGGTTGATCGCGGGCACGCCGCAGGGGCTGGTGGGCCTCCCTACGCCAAGGGCACATATGCCCGATTGCCCAAACACTGAAACTACACTACCGTTGGTGTCTCTGTCTGACCGAACCACAATCAGCACCCACAAAGGGTGCCAGGCCTATTAGCACACCGGACCCCAAGTGGCAGCTACTTGTGGTAAGTGCTGCCTCGATGCTTGGGATTGTTGCTGGTTATTTTTATTTATTTATGTTTAAAGGGGGTTCTATAATCGGCATGTGCGCTATGTTCCAACGCTACTAGTCTTAGCTCCTTCGCATGTTTTAGCAATGGATGCTTCAGGCCTATCCCAAGTTTCCCAAAGTGCATCTGAGCCTCAGAATCCAGATTTTCTGTTATGTTAAAATTATTTGTAGAGTGCGCTTACACTAAGCGGTTTCATGGCGCTGGATACCAGATACCTGAGCAGGTGTAATCAACCATACTCTGGTTATGGTCCGTTTGATGAAAAACAATGCAGTTACTGCAGCAGCAGAGTGGAGGTGATAAGAAGTGATATTTAATGGGTGGTGGAATCCTATAGTAACTATAATGTCTCTTCTCCCTCTCTGTCATCATAGCACCAGTACAGATCAGACTGCAATTAGCACCAGCCCCCAGCCTTACTATTGCAGCATGCTACTCACTCAGTCAGTCAAATATTCTTTATTCGGTTAATTAAAACCACTGACTCACATCACTCCTCAATGGCTCTTCAGTGGTTTCCTCATTCCTTCCTTCTTTTCCTGACCACTGTGACTAGAGGATGCAGCACGCGGGGCGCACATATTGCCATCTTCTCACGGTTAATGCTCAAGCCACCCACTCAGACATCCCGAGGACCAGCGTGAGCATGACGATGCAAAGGACAGGCAGTGGGAACAAGCATGCAGGAAATGTTTATGAGTGCATCTGGCCCTTCTCTTGGCCAGGGGAAGCAGGGCAGTGTAGAATCTTGTTTATGTCTCCTGAGGCAGCCTTTAGTTCCAGTCAGAAGACTCAGAACAGAAAGCCAGGGTGCTCCTTTCGGAGCGTCAGTTTCGCGCTTTATAAATACCACATAACATTAACATTAACAAAGCCGACTGAGCTCCTGCACAAACTAACTAGGAGGACCCACAAGGGTGCAACATTCTTTACCGCACAGAATTTCCCTTAGCTCCTGGCACCGAGACCAAACTTTGAAGGTGCTATTCCGAGATATGAATGGGGTGTCATGTGCACTCTGCTCCACTCTACGCCATTGCACTCTATGCTACTGCAATCTACTCTGCACTGCTCTACCCTATGCCACTGTACTGTACGCTACTCTACATCACTGCACTGAATGTCAATGCACTCTACACCACTTTACTTAAAACAAATGCACATTACACCACTGCACTATATGCCATTCTACTCTGAAACACTGTACTTTATGCCACTGCATTCTAGCCACTCTACTCAACTGTACTCCACTCCACTCTATGATGTTCTACTTCATTAAATTCTGCTCTCATGACATTTTACTCAAATCTATGCCATTCTATGACACTACTCCACTCTACGATGCTCTATGCAATTCCCTCTATGCCACTCCATGCCCTTTTAGTCCACTCTGTTCTATGACACATTACTCCAATCTATGCCAATCCACTCTATCACAATCCACTATGCTACACGCCAGTCCACTCTACAAAAGTCTACTCCACTTTACACAACAGTCGCATCCGGCATGATTCGTAGGTGGGGGGGTCACGCCTTGAAAGGGTTGTGTGGAGTGCTTGGTTTAATTTTAATTACTAAAAAATATATAACTTACCTTAGCCGGCCTGATCCGGTTCTTCGTCGCACCTCCTTCTCTCTCTGCTCCTCGCAGAAAGTAGACAGCCTCCCTCCCCTAAGCCAATCACAACGTTGCAATGTCAGCGTGGTGATTGGTGGGGGCGGATCCAGCCAGGCGCCTATAGGGAGGCCATTTTCTCTATGTAGGCTGCATGCAGCCTACATGGAGAAAATTGCAGAGTGCGCATGACTGGTTTGGTCGGCTCCAGAGGGCTGACGAACCAGTCAGGGCCCGCAACATTTGGCTAGTTACTCCTCCCCTGCCCTGTTGCAAGACCGATCAACCGCCCGCCCCGAACCAAACCCTTCTTCTGCTTTCTCGCAGTGCGTGAAGCGGTAACATAAAATGGTATTTATACCATTTTATGTTACTGCTTCTCGCACTGCGAGAAAGCAGTGGGGCGACGCTCCTCTGCCCACATGGAGGAGTCGCCCTTGCTACACAATAACCTCTACGCCACTTCACTCTGCTCTACACCACTCCGCAACACTACGCTACTCCACTCCATGACACTCCACTTATCTCTGACACTGTGATTCACTCTTCTCCACTCAACTGTACGGCCTTCCATTCTGCGACAGTGTATGCTACCTATTCCATGAAACTTCACTTCACTCTTCTTCACCCCACTCAACTCTACAGTACGCCACTCCGTGCCACTCTACGCCACTCCATAACACCCCACTCTACTCTACTTTATGACATGCCACTTCACACCACTCTCCTTTACCATACTAACCTTTCGCCATACTGAACAGCAGTCACTATGGTGTACAACATTGCTAAAACATATTGGCAAAGCCAATACCTCTTGTATGGGTGAGACCTATAGGCTTTGTCAATGCTTGTTTCTCTTTACTGGCAGGATTTTCACGAAATTTTCGAAAACCTAAGGAAATTCCCACTCGTAATAAGTCCACCAGTAATCTTTTATATGCTGATATTGTTTACTTAACCCCTGTAGGCTCCAAAATGGCTTAAATGTCCTATATGAATATACAATATGACCTTTTTGAAAAATAAATATTATGAAAAACAAATTTACGTTCTTCTCTAAAAAACAAAATAGCAATCTTTAATGTGGACCTTGTGTAATGAGCTGCATGAAACAATCTCTAGTTATCAATTTGGCCATGATACCCAGAACCAGATACCCCGCATAGAAATGAAGCTCCTGAGAGAGGCATTCAGACATTTTAAGCATCAATGGCCAGAGGACACGTCATACATTTGTTAGAAATCCCATTAACCTTATTGTATGCAGCAGAATATGTCAATGTTAGCACATTTTCTTTTTTCAACAGAACTGAGGGTAAAATATTGAAAAACGTAGCGGGGGAATCCATACGTCTGGAACTAGAGATAGAATTTGGTATGAGAAACCTCCTGCGGCAATCATACAGTGGTATTTTTGAATATGCAATGTTCATGGCAACTCCCTTCATTAATTTGTCAGAGAAAAATGTATAGATCTAGAGCACGTCATCCAAATTCTTACTAATCTTACCTTTGTACCACAAACCCTAGATCTGCCTTTTAATCACGTTTTATCTTGGGCTTCTATATTTCAAACGAAATTAATTTTGAAAGCAAAGATTAGACTGGAGAGTTTTTTTTCGTGAATTCTGTGCATTATATGCGGCTCTCCGCCTATAAAATGGTTTCTGAAACAGAACGCCTTAGTAAACCGTAAGAATATATTAGGGAGTGGAACATAGATTTAATTTTCTACTTAGGAAGTGTGGCTCCGTGTCTCTGCAATCTCTCAGTTGTAAGGGTTGAACAATGAACAATGGGCACGTGCAGCATGCAAAGAAGGATCTCCAGGACCTTTTTTGTGTCCTATTCAAATGCCCTGCATTGCAAATTGCTTGTTTAATACTATTGGGTCCGATATTTAGTAGGAATAAGTTAGACTGCCCTAGGAACTTCATTGTGTTAATGGCCCGTGTCCATTGTAGATTGCTACAGTGCTTTCAGTTTTGTAAACTGCTTTTACCCTTGCATTGATTTTTTATTTGCGGATTCTTCTGTGATAAGTATAATGTTTTTATATTTTGTGGACCTCTTATGAGGACTTGAGCAAAGTAAACATAAGCTAAAACTGAAGCTTAGTACATAAAGTCTTTGAGAGTTTAGAAGCTTAAAAATTCTGTCCTCAGCACTCAAAACAAGAATTTGGGGGAAACCTGTCAGTCTGTCCATAAACAAAATAGCACCCAGGGAAAGAACTTAAGCCTGGGCACCACAATAAAAGTAGCCCCAATTAGTCAACTGGATTGCGAAAAAGCGGCCCATATTTGCGAATAGTGGCAGTTTGGAGCTTGTAACGACACACTGTGTACGTGTTGTGCAAGGTATGGAAGACTGCGCGGATTTGAGCTGGCTGAAGGCCATGTTTGTGAGACTATCAGGGAAATCAACAGTAAAATCCGGCCCATAGACTATAAAACAGGCTCACAAACAGCCCAAAAACAGCCTGCACATACCTATCAGACCTGCCTTGCCCTGCAGGCCAATCTGGCGCTGACAGCACCTAACACACCGCACAAGAAAGGGAGTAAACTAAACCAGCAACATCGCGTGGGAAGAAGAATACTGTGGCTGGTGATAATAGGGCTGGAGGAGGAGTTCCCCTTTTGGCTGACTGGCCTATATTTCAGACTTCCTGGAGGGGTTTGGGAAAAACATGTAACCACTTCAAAGTCATTTTGTACTGGCATGTGACATTCCGTCAGCTCTTGCGTTAGATGCAACAGATTATAAATCCTGCCCTTCTTTGTGTAAACCTTAACTGCTGTTACAGTCATGTTTAACAGGCTTTATCAGCCACTTTATGTGCACTAAAATATAACCAGGGCACAAGTCAAGGGTACACCCACTATTTTCACAGGGTGTACGCTGTTCACCCTGCTAAAAATTGGGGCCCTTTTGAATAATGTGCTGAACGCGTCCCGGTGTAATTTCAAACACTGGGACACTTTCAGCAGCGGCTGAAAGTTGTCTGTTTTCCATCTGTAACAAGCAACAACGTGCAGGTGGGGATGGGTATTCTTATTTTGTCGTGTAGTTCCTATAGAAAATATACAGGATCTGCACGTTTAGACAACATACAATGTAGGATTAGTGTCAGACTAACTCTGATCAACCCCACTGGGTATGTTGGCCTTTTTGTACCAACTAGCTCACAGTTGCCTCTAGAAACGCCTCTTACCAAGGAGAGAATAGTTCTTGGCAACTCTCGCTCGAACATGACAACCCTGATCCCCCAGGACCGTGGAAACAATATACTACTTTTTGCTCAGTCAGTCGTGCTTACTTAGTTTATCTCAGAAAGATACACCGAATAAAACAAGCTGGGCGTTTTCAATAATCATTTATTGAACAGTTGTTATTCTGGTGTAAAATAGATGTGCTGCGAAAACTGTTAGACGGTATAAGATATAAATGATCAACAGTATTATAAATGTAAAAGGATGGTATAGTTCTACCATCTTACTAAAATCATGAATACATTCGAGTATATAAAACCCATGATAAAAAATGCGTACTCCTACGATGCCTCCCTAGCTAGATGTACCTAAGTGTACCTATAAGTGGTGTAGGTGTTAAGGCAAGAATTCATCTAGGATCTAGTCAACCCCATTACCTTAAGTGAGACTGTGGGAGCCTGTCCTGGTTTCGAGTTGGACACCCCGCAAAGGATGTTAGACCACTGCGAGCTGGAGTGTCTGCATGTAGGAACCTCAGCGTCTCTGGTCAGTGTGTCATTCAGGAAGTCTCAATCTCCTCTAGCTATCTTAGCAAGATGTGGTGTATATTTAGCCATAGGTCTCCTCGGGTGTCCTACCTTTATGTGTTACTGTGTCGGCCTAAGGATGACGTTGGGAATGAACTTTATACATAGATTTTATACTGGAAATGGCAGTCCTGCTGTGCTTCCAAGAACCCTCATGCATAATGTATGAGATTTCGAACTGGGAAAAACCCGCGGTCTGGAGGTAGTGTAATATCTAGGTAAAAGGTCAGTTCCTGTAAACTGTGACAAGTGTAATGTAGGGCGAGAATATATCTGAAGGGTAACGAGTTTACAGAGGCCTACATTATAGTACCTATATGGAATATAACAATTTAAGACTTCTGCTGGGCCCATAACAAAGGCAGAATTTGAGCGGTCATCAGACCTCCTTTTGTTCGAGTCTGCTGGCTGGCAGCAGTCAGGAGCCTCTCACCTAGAAGCAAATGCAGCAGAAGGGAAACATAGGTTAGCACTTCACACATACTTAAAAGAGGCAGCTTTTCACTTTGTTCAGTCTATGTTTACTAGATATGCATGCACTGTAAGAATGTCAGATGTGTTGGTCTCTCCCAGTATTTAACATAATGCTAAATGTAATGTATATAGCGCTTATTACCCCTGAGGAGGCGTTGAAATAATTTAAGTACCACTATCTGTTCTTCTATATCCCTACTCATCCTAATGTAGGGTGGCAGAGAGCTTTACATCAACATTTGCATATTAAATGTACAATAAATTATGTACGTTTGTAAATTAATGTACAGGATGTGTTCCATAAAACTGGGGGACTGCAAGGTGCAGAAGTCACATATAATCTTCCATCTGATTCCTGGAGTACGGGTTGTGTTCAATACCCGCCAGGTCACGCTGTTGTTGTAATGTTTTTAAGCCTTACTGCTGCTAACTTCCTTTATTGCTGCTCATTATTGCTCTTGTGTGCCTAAAACTTACCGGGCTCGTGGGTGAACTACTAGCTGCCGTCCTTCCTGACTCCCTGCAGACGTTGAGTAGGAGCGCTGCTGATTGGAGGGACAGGAGGAGGATACTGGGCGGTGATTGGGCGGTTGGACCGAGCAATGGTATCTAAATCGGGTTTGCCACGGCCGTGCAGCGGGCGCGCCTAAGGCAAGCCTGTCTGCGCCCGTCCGCGCTCAGACCGGCCTCAGGGCGAGTCCCCCTGGTTCTGGGCCGCTAGGTTTGTTAACTTACACTTCTAGTGTACTTAGGGGCTTGGATCCCAGGGGGGGCATAGCCTCTTGTCCCAAGTTCCATCCAGGGTGCAGCTCTGGCCAGCCTATAGGGTGCCCCCTTCCTTTGATTTTGGATGAACCTTGCGGCCTTACTAGGAGGAAAGTGAAAGACCATCAGGAAGTTTGCTCACCCGCTCCCTTTTTGAATTGTGTATTTCTAAATGCCAGGTCATTGGTTAAGCATGGTCTTGAGTGCAGCTTACTGATGGAAGATCATCAGATAGGGATGGCCTTCATCCCGGAGACATGGACTGATAGTACCCCCGGCCCCGACATTGGGAAGGCCCTGCCTGCAAATTTTTTGTGTTACACGCTGGATCGTCCCTCTGGCAGGGGGGAGGGCTGGCTGTTATTTACCATTGCAGTCTTGAGCCCTCTTTCTCCATTGCATCTATTGACTCATGTGAAGCTCTGTCCGTCAGCGTGCATCTTTCTCCCCACAACACCTTTAAAGGGATTCTGGTTTATCGGCCCCCGGGGCCCAGAGGTCTGTTTCATATTCATTGGCTACCATGTTGGAGGCTGGGCTATGTGCGAACACCTTCACGATTATGGGAGACTTCAACTTTCATCTAGAGAATGCCCTAGACTCGGATACTGATAGACTGACTGGCCTTCTGGGGGATGAAAGACTAGACCAAAGGGTTGTGGCTCCTACGCACTCAGCTGGGCACACGCTAGACGGCACTTTTTCCAACAATGCCGGTTTGGACTTGCGGGAAGTTCTACCTCTCTCATGGTCCGATCATGCGGCCATTCTTTTTTCGCTCCGCCTTGGGTCTGGGAATTTAGCCACAGCTGAATCAAGGAATAAAATTGCTGTCAGGGTCTGGAAAAATATAAAGGGGGAGGAGATGGGGAAGTTTTTAACATCTAGCGTGCCTAAATTTCCAACAAATGTCAATATTGCAGAGGATTTGTATACAAGGTGGATTGAGAATGCCTGCGATAGATTCGCGCCGATAAAATCTTTTACACCCAGGAGAGCGCAGCCATCAGCATCCTGGTTTTCAGACCTCTTGCAAAAACAAAAAACAGAGTGAAAGAGGCGTGAGAGGATCTGGAGAAGGGATTACTGCCCCACAAATAAGGAGAAATATAAAGAATATATATTTTTACATAGAATTTCACATATTAAGCTTTTAGGCAAGGGTTTTGGTGTTGATTACCCCTTGCAATAAACCAGGAGAGAGCAGCGAGGCCGATGAGGTGAGGCGAGGTTAGCGAGGGTGCAGCACCCTCTGCAACAGTGTAACACCCCAATATCGCTGCAGCATCTCCTTAGTTCATTGGGCGTGACCTCAGCGAGGCAGATCCTTCCCCTTCTCAACATCACCAATGGCACACCAGGCTACATCAGGCCTACATCGACCTAGGGAAGCCCTAGGAGGCCTCTACAGCTTCAGCGGCTGATGAAAACCACACAACCATAAAGCATAGACCATCAGATGAAAGATGAAAGGCAAAACCAAGCTCAGACAGAGATTGCTTACAGAGAGGCTGCCTTCACTGCCTATATAGAGACCGCTGGGCCTCACAACCCCCCCCTCTCCTTCACTCCTGTGATTGTGTGTGGAAACGCAGGCGCATGGTAAGCGCCAGAGCATCAGAGTGGTTAGGGACATCTGGTCGGGGCACACCCACGCGCAAACCACTGACTCTGATAAAGACATTAAGCAGTAAGGGCCCGATTCACAGAACTAACTTAAGTCGAAATCCTAAACTTACTACCATTTTGGTATTCACAGAAGGCACTTACTCATTTCGGTATTCACAGAAGTTAGGAGTCCTAACTTTAGGACTCCTAAATGCCTTCTGTGGATACCGAAAGTCTTAAAGTTAGCATTTTTCTCAGTTTAGGAGTAGTAAAGTTAGGAGTTCTAACTTTACTACTCCTAAACGGAGAAAAATCCTAAATTTAAGACTTCAGTTATTCACAGAAGGCATTTAGGAGTCCTAAAATTAGGAGTCCTAACTTCTGTGAATACCGAAATGAGTAAGTGCCTTCTGTGAATACCAAAATGAGTAAGTGCCTTCTGTGAATACCAAAATGAGTGAGTGCCTTCTGTGAATACCAAAATGGTAGGAAGTTTAGGATTTTGTGTTAAGTTAGTTCTGTGATTCGGGCCCATCGACATTAAAACACAAGTGCCCAAGCGTCTCTCAAAAAAGCACACTAGTCTTATAATAAACATGGCAGTCCAGACACCTACTAACCCACAAAGGGAACCAGTCAATCGGATATATACAGCTCAAGGACACCAACGGATGTCTTCAACAGCCCAGCAGCCTGACATAGGGCGCTGAGTCATCCAAGGGAGAACAAAAGGCCTGAGTAAGTTATCCAGTCCATTCTTACTTGGGTGGAAACTGCCCCACAGACTTTTCCACCAGTGACGTACCACTGCAATGGCAAAATGAAAGGCTCTAAAGACAAACTCCCTATTAGCTGGCGAAGCAACATCTGCGTTGAGAGGTCCTTGAGATGGCTGCCCATGCCCACAAGAACTCAGTCCAAAAGTGAAATTAAAATAGTTGAGGACTCACTCTGGGAGAGTGTTGAAACCCTGAACATCAACAAAATAAGTAATAATCAACATAGTAGTAATGTAGCAATTCAGTCACCAGAAACAGGCATGCCACCACTCTCTTCGTCCACTCAGTCACCAGAAACAGGCATGCCACCACTCTCTTCGTCCACTCAACGAAAGAAAAAAAAGAAAAGTGCAGCAGAATCGATGTTTTTTCTTTTCAAGAAAAACGACTTCAAGACCACAGAATCGACCTTTGAAGAGTCGAGCATTGAGATCATGAAACTAGAGGCACCTAAGTACCCGCACTTACTAAAGGTAGAAGGAGAGCTACTAAGGATACAAGGCAACCCTCACAGCATCCTTGAGAGGGGCATGATATTCACAATGAAACCCGCCTTATAATAAGCTGCAAATCTCACATTCTTTCTCTAACAGAACAGACCCAAACAGGAAAATTGCTATGGAACCCGAGGAGAAAAAACGAGAAAAAGAATTGGGCTGGTTGTCATCACCCCCTTGAGCGACGTCCTAAATTCCTTTTGCATGAACAGACATCAACTTCAGAAATGCCCAGAAAGAATGCTGGCAGACATAAACATAATAAAAACCAAAGGGGATGATGGACGGAGCGTTGCCAATACAAACACTCACCCCCAGTCAACTGATCTGGGTTTAATCCATCACCGTTCTTTAGCTCACTCCGCCACACCAGTTCAGACATGGCCATATGCAAATCAGTCTGACCCTGTGCCTCATGGGAACAGTCCAGCCCGAACTGCCAAGCCATGTCTTCCCTGGACCGGAATCAAGCTTCCCAGGACCGGTTTCTGGCATTACAGCCGTCTTCAGCCGGGCTTGCTTGAATCCAGTGGCAAAGTGAGCAAGGGACTCACGTTTGAGCATACCCTGACAACTAGGGCGAACAAAGAAAAACCAAAGGGGATGATGGACGGAGCGTTGACAATACAAACACTCACCCCCAGTCAACTGATCTGGGTTTAATCCATCACCCTTCTTTATCTCACTCCGCCAGCCCAGTTCAATCAATCAATCAATCAATCATGGCATTTATAAAGCGCGCTACTCACCCGGGAGGGTCTCAAGGCGCTGGGGGGTATGCTACTGCTCGAACAGCCAGGTCTTGAGCTGTCTCCTGACGGAGAGGTGGTCCTGGGTTCGCCGAAGGTGAGGGTAGGGAGTTCCAGGTCTTGGCTGCCAGGTAGGAGAAGGATCTTCCTCCGGCGGTGGCTCTGCGGATGCGTGGTACGGTGGCAAGGGCGTGGCTGGTTGATCGTAGCTGGCGGGTGGGCGTGTAGAAGGTCATGCGGTCATTGAGGTACTTGGGGCCCAGGTTGTGGAGAGCCTTGTGTGCGTAGGTCAGGAGTCTGAATGTGATTCTCTTGCTGACGGGGAGCCAGTGCAGGTCTCTCAGGTGTCCGGTGATGTGGCTGTGTCGGGGTATGTCCAGGATGAGTCGTGCGGAGGCGTTCAAGATACGCTAGAGTCTTTTTTGAAGTTTGGCTGTGGTTCCGGCGTAGAGGGTGTTCCTGTAGTCCAGTCGGCTGATTACGAGTGCCTGGGTGACGGTCTTCCTGGTTTCGGTGGGGATCCATCTGAAGATCTTGCGCAGCATGCGCAGGGTGTTGAAGCACGAAGATGAGACGGCGTTGACTTCTCTGGTCATCGACAGGGAGGAGTCCAGGATGAAGCCCAGGTTGCGTGCGTGGTCCGTTGGCTTGGGAGCGGTGCCCAGGGCCGGCGGCCACCAGGAGTCGTCCCAGGCGGAGGGTGATGATCCAAGGATGAGGACTTCCGTCTTGTCTGAGTTCAGTTTAAGGCGGCTGCTCCTCATCCAGTCGGCGACGTCTTTCATCCCTTCGTGTAGGTTGGCTCTGGAGGTGGTGGGGTCGTTGGTGAGGGAGAGGATCAGCTGGGTGTCGTCGGCGTAGGAGATGATGTTGAGGTCATGTTGGCGTGCAATGGCTGTGAGGGGGCTCATGTAGACGTTGAAGAGGGTTGGACTGAGTGAAGATCCTTGTGGTACGCCGCAGATGACTTCGGTGACCTCAGATCTGAACGGGGGGAGGCTGACTCTCTGGGTTCTTCCGGCGAGGAACGAGATGATTCACTCCAGTGCTTTCTCTCGGATTCCGATGTTGCTGAGGCGCCTCACTAGGGTGCGGTGGCAGACTGTGTCGAACGCCGCAGAGAGATCCAAGAGGATGAGGGCCGCTGTTTCCCCGTTGTCGATCAGGGTTCTGATGTCGTCGGTGGCTGCGATTAGGGCAGTCTCGGTGCTGTGGTTGGCCCAAAACCCGAACTGCGACCCAGACCTGGCCATATGCAAATCAGTCTGAACCTGTGCCTCATGGGAACAGTCCAGCCCGAACTGTCAAGCCATGTCTTCCCTGGACCGGAATCAAGCTTCCCAGGACCGGTTTCTGGCATTACAGCCGTCTTCAGCCGGGCTTGCTTGAATCCAGTGGCAAAGTGAGCAAGACCCAAACAGGAAAATTGTGATGGAACCCGAGGAGAAAAAACAAGAAAAAGAATTGGGCTGGTTGTCATCACCCCCTTGAGCGACGTCCTAAATTCCTTTTGCATGAACAGTCATCAACTTCAGAAATGCCCAGAAAGAATGCTGGCAGACATAAACATAATAAAAACCAAAGGGGATGATGGACGGAGCGTTGCCAATACAAACACTCACCCCCAGTCAACTGATCTGGGTTTAATCCATCACCGTTCTTTAGCTCACTCCGCCACCCCAGTTCAGACATGGCCATATGCAAATCAGTCTGACCCTGTGCCTCATGGGAACAGTCCAGCCCGAACTGCCAAGCCATGTCTTCCCTGGACCGGAAACAAGCATCCTGGGACCGGTTTCGGATTCATAATCCTCATCAGCCAGGCTATCTTGAATCCAGTGGCCAAGTGAGCAAGGGACTCACGTCTGAGCATACCCTGCCAACTTAGGGCGAACAAAGAAAAACCAAAGGGGATGATGGACGGAGCGTTGACAATACAAACACTCACCCCCAATCAACTGATCTGGGTTTAATCCATCACCGTTCTTTAGCTCACTCCGCCATAAACATAATATCATAGAATGTCATTGGGCTGTCAAAACTACTTAAACCTTTATCTGCAAACTCGTTCATTAAGAATGCAGATCTACTATGCTTACAGAAGACGGTCTGCAATCTCTACAGCAATCCCTGGATTCCATGAAGTACACCAGGCCGCAACAAAAACAAGCATCTTTGGGAGGCCATGAGGCGGCCTCTCAATATACGCAAGCATGGGCTTAGGACTGAAACAAAAAAATAAAAAAATAATGAAGTGCATTGCAAAATTATTCAGTTAGTCACTTTGGCCTGTACATAAATGGCCAGCAGACAAAGATACTGTTGGCCAATGTCTATTTCAACTACTTTGGCCCAGAACGAGTAGACAGACTGGCTCATTTATGCAGATCCCTAAAATCTGTGCTTTGCAAACATACCAACCATGAAGTTAATTTGTGGCGACTTCAACCTGCGTCATCTGGGATCGGCACCGACAGATCCCACTTTGTCTGGCTGATGCACTAAACTGCTCTGCTTTCTTTACCCAAAAAACCAAAATGACAAATATCTATTGGATAACTAGTACATAATTAATGATGAAATTCACCAGGCACTAGGTAATGATTCAGTGCCTCCTCGGACATCCACAAAGTCTCTATCTAAAAAGGGCCACATCATTCAAAACATGAAATAACGTTAAGTAGGTGGAATACAAACACTCCAATTAATGTGTCAAAATACAAGAAAAGTGGGAATACAATTAGGACTACTGTCTTTAAAAAAACAACACAAACAGCTGGTTTGGGCAGCAAACATGAGCAAGTGGACAAAGAGTGGCTACACATATATACCCTATTGGGCAAACAAAATCAAGAGGATCTATGGAGGTTCATCAGAGATAAAAACATACTTGGAACCATCTAAAATAAACGTCATAGAGGAACCACCGTAGTCACTGCATGTAAAAAATCTATGTATTTAAAACAGTAAGAAATAATGGTTCTTGTACACCAGTCAAGCTACGGAAACCCCTAACCCAGAGGTGCTGCTAACCGTTGATTGTGTTTGCAAACTTTTAAGGAAAATCAGAACCTCTGGAGCCCCAGCCCCCACTGATATCCCTGCACAGGTTTTTAAAGATGATACTGATCTGTGGTCAGCAATGCTATTTCCACTATACCAACCATGTTTATCTACCTAACAGGTTCAGAAAGAACTGGAGGGGCTCGATTTTGCAACCTATATTCAAGAAGGGCGACATGCAGGATCCAGCAAACTATTGCCTTACCGCCCTCTTGGACATCGAAGCAAAGGAGTACACCTCCGTCATCCTAAAAGAGCTAGAGTACTGGGCTGAGGCAAATGAGATAATCCTGCCATGCCAAACTGGATTCAGGGAAACCTCCTCAACTTTGAACAATATACTAGCACTTTCTTACTTTATCCTCTAGGCCGCCAACCCGAAGCAGTCCTCCCCCTCTATGTGTGTTTTGTCAATTATTGTGCTGCGTTTGACTCTGTAGGCCTGAACAACTTGGGGCATCCCAAATAACTTAATGCAGGCAATCCTATCATTATAAAACTCTAGGATGAGGGTCACGTTGTTGCAGACCGTGGTAACAAGGAGCATTTCAGAGGATAACAAATTAAAGCTACCCTTACTACTTAATCTCTACACTGCCGACATGGGCTCTGCATTGAAACAGGCCAACCTAATCCCGTCAAAAATGAAGCTAGCAAAGTCACAATACTACAATATGCAGATGATATTGTCCTCCTTGATCATACCAATACTGGGATTCAGAAAGCACTGAACACCCTTCACAAATACAATTTGCCCAACAAAATGGTAGCAAACGGCACAAAGACTAAAGTAGTAACCTTCAGAAGGTCATATTAAAAAAAAAAGGAATCATACTTGGAGCCTGTGTCCACTAAAGATCCAAAGCATCGAATCATCCAACAATTTGAGTGTTTGGGTATCGTTAAAGAGAGGAGTAAAAACACATTTGAGGCACCTAGAAATAAAGGCGGGGGCTGTAATCATCAGAACATGTCAAATGAAAAACTCTTGAAATTCCCTGTCCAGACCCAATAAGACATGTAATAAGAGCAACACTTCACCTGACAAATATGGCCACGAAGCCTAGCCGGGACAATTCGTCAAAGCCTTGGAAAAATTCCTGCTCAAAGTTTATTAGAGGGTTTCCACATTAACATCATACATAGGTGGATGCCTGGTCAGGGTGACATTTGGGCTAGAGGGCCAATCATGGACCTGCATGGAGACCTTCCTGAAGTATTATTACAAGATAATAGATTGCTGCCTAAATCCTTGAAAGCTGTCATTCGGAATATCTTTAAATCTGGAAATAATCCTTGGTCAGATTATCTTCAAAGATTAAATGCCTCTTTCCAAATAGACCATACACAGTTAAAAAAGTTTCACCTTTTACATGCAGCTCTTAATATTATTTTAAAAAAGCAGAGGAGTAACTTTCGAAAATATATGGCTTGGGGAAACGTAAGAACTCCAGGCTGTTACGAGATTTGGAAAAATCATACGCTAAAATGTAGCCACAATGCCTCTACCGACAGCCATACCTCCATTGCCCGCTTCAGAAAATCTACCTTAAGCAAATAATTGTTGCTAACTGATTGGACTACAGATTAAAGATCTAAAACCCAAATGGACCTCTCTCTAAAATTGTCAATTGCCGACTCTGCGCCTATAAGATCGGGTCCTTTAACCATCTACTTTGTTGCTGCCCCTTGCTTTTGCATGCTCAACGCACCTTGTTAAAACCACTTTTTCAAGCTTATGGAATTCAAACCTGTAATGAAGCAAGGAACCTTGCGTTTACTATCACCGAGCCCACTGAGCTGGCAAACTTGCCAAGTACATCACCCTCATACAAGCATACTTAAAAGAGGCAAACAAGGTCTGACAGACTGTACACGGAAATGATAACCCTGGAACTACGACAGACGGTATAAGCAGTATTAGAACATTGGAATGCTGGGAGCTCCATTGAAAACAATGGAGTGCTCTGGGCTTATAATGGCTGGTCTAAGCCTGGAGCTCCAGCATTCCAATGTTTCTTTGTTCACAGCTCTGGCCATAAGCACTTTGCAATATTTAAGTCTAGCACCTTATTAACGGCTAACTAAGCACTTTACAGCCCGGTTTGTATGCAATTCGCCAAGGTATATTTTAGATAATTGTACAAATTGTTGTTTTTATTCTGGTTTAATACATGTGTCTACTCATGATCAAACGTATTTGCTTACCTGTGACCAGAACATTGTAAAGAATTTAATTAACCATTCAGTAAAATGTACTACTGCTACCGCTTGCAATAGACTATGGATATAGAAGATTTGCTTTCTGAGAATTCATGTTAAACCCTCTTAGGAGAGATAATATTCTGCTACACCAATTGTAGATTTGTATACTGTGCTAATTTTATGACTGTGTGTCTGATGGTTGCCTTGTGGAAAACCTCACTCTCAAAACAGCACCCTGATTTGTTTATTGTGACAAGCTACAGGCTAGAGTGGTGCATTAGGACACACTATACTCTATGCCAGATGTCTGATTATGAGAAGATATGACAAAGTCAGTAGGCCAAACTACATTATTGTGAAAAGCATTTGTTAAAGT